>NC_090839.1:80569123-85369123 GCF_028021215.1 Eschrichtius robustus | reverse complement strand
CCGCTCCCAGCATCGTGATGACCATTTAAATGCCCCCACTCACGTCCAAAACACCGCCAGGATGGAGTGAGTCCACAGAGCCACCAGACAAGCTGTTCCCGCAGCCCTTCTGCACTGCTCTGGGCATCTGATGCCCCCCACGTGTGGCTCAATGACAAACACTAACCTTAAGGCCAGCCACAAGGTGACCACTCCAGTTCCTGCCCTGCTGTCACATTTTGGTGGCAGCGGTGACTGGACTTTCCAGACACACCCACCGCTGCTTGAATGGAGGCTGGAACCAGGGTATGTGGAAGAGATGCCTGATCCTTCCCTGGTCCTTCCCCTCCCCGCCTCTGCCCATTTGGGAAGTCGGGTGTCTGATGGACACACCCCAAGCGGGGACTCCAAGCCATCCAAACAGCAGTGCCATGAGCGCCCGAGAGGAGGTGAGGGGGCCGAGCCGGGCTCCTGGGGCGGTGAACACCCTTCGTGGCGTCATTACTGTCAGCGTCCAGCCAGTGGGAAAGGAGCAGAAAGGGGACAGCTTCCACAAAGAGGTGACAAAGGGAGCGTGGATTTTGCCCCTGAGCGCTGACTATGGTGAGGACTTGTTGCTTGATTGAATATATATATGAATCTTAACTCTTTCTTGTACCCCAACTGGGAAGCAGCAGGAGGGTTGGAAATTAGCTGTAATTAACTGTAAGAGTCAAGACGTCTTGAAGACAATAGCTGTGCTCCAGAAAGTCTAGGAAGCTCCTGGGTCCTTCCCGTGAATAAACATCTCCCCTACAACCCGTCAACCTCCGCATCCCAT
The DNA here is from genome assembly GCF_028021215.1 of Eschrichtius robustus. Taxonomy (NCBI): domain Eukaryota; kingdom Metazoa; phylum Chordata; class Mammalia; order Artiodactyla; family Eschrichtiidae; genus Eschrichtius; species Eschrichtius robustus. Next base: position 85,368,324 of record NC_090839.1, on the reverse strand, counting down.
CCACAGCTGTCTGCAGCCCACCCTCCTCCGGACAAGACCAGATATGCAGAGCCTTAAGGGGGCCATCATTCAGGCGCAAGAGAGGGTTTCCATTACAACTGCCTCGGATGGCTGGTGAGCTGGTTTTGGTTTTCTTCTTTCTATTATGTGATTGCTATAGGAAATTTAGAAAACACAGAAAAGCATGAAGATAGAAATAAATGTCACTGGTAATTCCATGACCCAGAGGTAGCTCCAGTTAGCATTTGGGGGGTGTGTGTGTGTGTGCATGTGTTTCCATGTCTATGCATATATGTATACACATATACGAACAAACATGCACACACATATATATACATATACATATACATATAGATAGATATGCTATAGGATAGTAAGAATGAACTTTAGTTAACTTAAACTTCCCTATTTTTTCTCCCACCTAAGGAGTGGGAGTCCCAGCTCCCATTTGGAGAGTGTCGGTCCCCCAGGGCAGCCCCGTGGAGACAATGAGCAGAAATGTGCGCCTCCTGGCGGAAGGAAGAGGGCTCAGGAGACCCAGAAGATACTCCTGGCCTCAAGGCCAAGTCCGCTGCTCCAGGGCTGCACAAAACTTGGGGGCTGATGAGGAAGGATTGGGATCCGATGGGGCTTCCTGGGGGCGACCTGTTCAATGTGAATATAGCACCATTCTCAGCTCCCCAGCCAGAGAGGCTGCCCTGAATATCCTGCCCTCTGCTGGCGGTCAGCAAACATGCCGGGACATGAGTGTCCCATCAGAGGAGATCCGGGTCTTTGGGAGGCACTTCGTAGCTGCCTGGCCTGTGCTAGGAACCAAGAGGATCCCGAAGTTCTGAGGGTGGTGCCCGGTCCCGGACTCACAGCTTCTTCAAGGGGGCAGACTCACCCATGAAGCCACAGAGTGAGGGCACAGCCATGTGCCACCACAGGGCAGCCTGTGCAGGGCTTAAGGGCGGCCTTGCTGACACACTGCTCTGCCACTCACCAGTTGCCCTTTAAGCCTCAGTTTGTTCAGCTTTAAAATGGATATAAAGACTGTACCCACAATATCTGTTTATTGGGAGAACCCAATGAGATAATGCATGTAAAGTGCTCCATAAAGGTCACCTTATAACTATTATATCCAGAATTTCCCCAGGCCTTGCCAGCCACTTTCTTATAATAAGCCCTATTTCTCTGACTCTCACCCCCCTGCTAATGTAGGACCTCCCGCCCAAAACCTCACTCAGCAGCTGGAAGTGCCCTGGGTGTGTTGCATGTGAGCTCATGATCTTCTTTGCTACCCACGGGACCACCGTGATGCTTTCTCCCTCCTGGCCAAGACCACCTGCCTGCATAGGAGACCCTTCCTCTCTGCCTTCCAGGGCACCCCCATTTGCAGTCCCCATTCTGTGATGTCCCCCTCTGTCACCCAGGCTCTGGGCAGAGGGCCTGGTACCTCGGGATCCTACAGTTCCCCAGCCCCAGTGCCCCAGCTCTGGCCAGCAGCCGCCTCTGCATAGACCAGACCCCAGGCCAGGGACCAGGCTGGGTTCCACTTCACCTTCACCGCCTGCTCAGACTGATGGCTCCGAGTGGATGACCCATCCCACCCTACATTCAGCATACTGGGACAGTTTTCCATGCCCACAGTGGACACAAATCTGATTCCAAGATCAGCATATCATGGTGCAGAGCAATGGGATATGGGGGTGATGGTGTGGTACATGGGCTGGGAACAGCCTGGAAGGCTTCTCAGAGAAAGCAGAAGCTGAGCTGGCGAGGCCTGAGCCATGATAGGGCCTGATGCCAAGAGAGGGGTGGACCTCCCAGGAGAGGAAGGATGTGCACCCAGGCCCCAGCCAGAGACAGATGTCACCCAGCCGCCTGGGAGCCCATAAGGTCACAGCATCCCCCAGGGAGACCCACCCCCAGCGACTGAAGCCGCCGGCACTCTCAGACTTTTTAAGATCCAATACCTTTTTTCTCTCCCAGCATTTGAGGGGGTAAAAGAGCACATGGCCCTACTGAGATGGGAGGAAACGATGTCTGGTGTCACTGTGTCGCTTCTCAGAGGGCAAAGACTCCTCCCCTGTGTTTGCAATACCTGCCTCAGGGGTAGATGTGAGAAGGAAAGGCAGAAGTGGACGTAAAAGCCCTAGAACTGCAGGCTGGGCCCGTGTGCATTGGGGCCATCATTCATGCACAGGCAGGCCTGATGGAATCTTCCAGACCAATGGCTTCTGTCAATGGGACAGCACGTCCCAGGAGGCCTGCTCTGGCCCCAGGAACCTCCCCCACTTGCTCATACCAGGGCTACTATGTCCTTCTAGTTGGTGGGCATGGAAAATCATCCAGGAAACGTGCTATGTGCGCACGTACTTCCTCAAATGTGTGTTTCCACCCCCAGGTCCTGGCAGGACCTGAGGCCACGTCAGGGACAGTGGCCCCTGTCCCCAGCTTCAGCCTGGACCCACCTTCCCTCGAAGTCTCTCCTTAGCAGCCCTCGGGGGCCTCTCAGAGAAGCGGCCTCAGCTCCGCCTCGGGGGCCCCGCCAACCTCCCCCCCATCTGGAACCACCCACCCCCCAAATTAAAGAAATAGAAATAAAAAACTGGACGAGTTAATTTGCTAGAATGAAATGGAGTGCAATAACTGATTACATTTTTCCCCAAAGGAAACTTGAGTTAATTTGGCTGGTGACTCATATGCCAGACTGCCAGTTCCAACACAACATCCCAGACACGACTCCTTGCTGGGCCCAGCTGGCAGCCGCCCTCCCCGCTCACTGCTACAGGCACCAGTTCCCGCCTGTGAGAGGCGGGGGCCGGGGCAGCAAAGTGCCCACCGGATAGAGAGCTGTTTGTGGCACTTCTGAAACTGCGGGGCACACGCACACTCACACACATAAGTCCATACAGAAGCATGTGTGTCTACATCACACTTGGCAGGCAAGCATACACGCATCCATATATGCACACGCACGCACACACACACGCGCTTGGGATGCCGCAATAAACTGAGATGGGCCACTCAGTAAATCATCCAGCGATAACCTCTGCATACCAATACTGGGGGAAAATCCAATTAAAGTAACTCATTTCTCAGTCATTCCTATTTTCTCAGCATCTTAAAGATCCTAGAGGGAGAAGAGGCTAGCCAGGGTACTAATGCGAACTCTGCTGAGCTTTGGGTGGAAATTCCTGGCCCAGCATCCCATGGGTAGAGGCCCCAGATGGGCTTTCCCGACTACTTAGAGTGAAGGGAATATTGAGACCCCACTACTACCACCCATACTCCTCACTTGGCCACATTTCTAATGAAAGCAGCTCCCAGCTTGGGCAGAAGCCCCCAAGGCAGGCCCTGGAGTTAGAAGGTCCCCAGGCCCAATCTTGTCATTTACATGCTGTGTGACTTTGAGCAAGGCACTTATCCTCTCTGAGCCTCAATTTTTTTTTTTCTATAAAATATTTTCCTCATCTGGTTGTACAATAATATGAATGTACTTAATACCACTGAATGGTACACTTAAAATGATTTTATGTTGTATGTATTTTAACACAATTTTTTAAATTGGGGAAAAAAAGGCATAAGCTTTCCCTTCCTCTTCCCCCCTTGCCACTGGTTGGGATGTAGAAATGATGGCAGGAGCTGGGGCAGCCTTTTTGGATTCAAATATGGAAGTCACCTGTTGAGCGTGGCAGAACAGCAAGATAAAAGGACAGTGGTTCCTGTGACATTGTAGAGTTGCCGAATAAGTCCTGGATTGCTTGTGTTCAGACTGTTATATGTGAGAGAAGTAAACTATGTTTTTAAAAAAATATTCATGCTCAAACATGGAGAAAACTAAAACCATTCAAAGGAGTTCGTTCATTGGGACAAGGACAAGAGATCCTCCCTAAGATCCCTCACCCAGTCATCCCCAGTGAGGGCACATGACCCAGGATTCTGGGTTCTGGTCCAACGCACCCACCAACATCTGTGCAACCTCAGGTAAATCATTTTTTTTCCTAAGCCCCAGTTTCCCTATCTGTCTTCGGACACTAATACCGTCAGCCTCAATTTTCCAAATCTGGTTAATGAGAGGTCCACGCAGCAAAATCACTTGGAAGAGTGGGGAGGAGCAGGACCGGTGTCCCAGTGGATCTGACAGCGGGCCAGAGCAGAAGGGCGGAGGGAGCCTGCAGCACCCAGCCCTGGGTCCTCTTGCTAAACCCATCTTACAGGAGAGGAAGCTGGGGAAGAGCAAAGAGGCCTGGGAGGCTGCCAGAGCCCAGGGAGAGCCACGCAGAGTGGGAGGACCAGGAGAGAAGCAGGCGGCCTCACCACTCAGGTACAGGTGGTCAGAGCTTTCCGGAGCCGACGCCCTCACTCCCAGATGAGAAAATGGGGGCAGAAGCCCTCCGAGCTCAGGGCTCTGTGTGGTCTCCCCGCCCCTACTGTGCCAGCTCACTCTGTGGGTCTCCCCGGGGCACCGTGGGGGTAGGGGGGCGGCCAATATCCTAGAGGAAGACAGCAAGGACCCCAGCGGCCAGTCCCAGCACTTGGGGCAGGGATGCGGGAGGGAGTCAAGAGATAGGGAATTGGTGGGAAGGGAGAGAGGCGGAGAAAATGTTTGCTGGTCTCCCTGGAGGGCATCTTGCTTCCTTGGGAAACCCAGGAGTAGTTATCAGAATGAAGGACAGAGATGCCTGTCCCAGGAGAAACGCTAGGAAATCTCTCCCTGTGGGTTGACACCCCGCAGCAGTGCTCGGAGAGACAGGACCCCATCCCAGACTCCTGCCTAAACTCGGGGCCCAGGGCCCAAGCACAGAATAACCATCCACCCATGACATCACAGCCCGGGGGAGCAATGGCCAGGTTTCTGGGCAGCTGGCACCAGCTGTGCCCACTCTGAGGCTCACCCAGGCCCAACCATGACCTTGATACTAGCCAGTACTCCTCTGTACAGCCTTGAGGTCGGTTGAGCCCTGCTGAAATCCTCCCTCTGTCACTTACAAACAGAGGGACCCTGGGCAAGGAGGTTTTATAACCTCCCTGAGGCTCAGCCCCTGCCTCTGTAAGGAGGTACCCACACGGGGGGCTAAATGAGCTCGTGTCCCTGGGCCAGTGCGCGCCCCCTCCCCCTCCACCGTGGACATCTTGGCCCCGTCGCTCCTGGAAGGGCATTATAAAAGGACCAACGATGCTGGTCAAATTTGTGGTCGGCATCCTCCAATTTCCACAACAATTGTCGTTTCAAGAAATAAAACATGTGCTGACATGTCCCTTCTTCTCCAGAAAACAGAGACTCCAAGCATGGCCAACAAATTGGCACAGTAACTGCCTGGGTCCGTGAGGCCCCACTGAGCATCTGGGTCTCCGTGCCTCCTCACTAGGGGTCCAAAGCAGCAGGTTCTGGACTTTTCCAAGCCCCAGACATAGCAGAAGAAACACGTGAGTCCTTGGGCACCTGGCTTTTTGAAGCACATACCAAATGGCTGCTTTATTTGTGACTATATGAGTGTCCTCATATTTTCCACCTGAATACCCTTATATGGGATTCTCAGACTGAAGTAAAGCTGGGTGGCCCCAAAGTCCAGCTTTACAGAGAAATTTCCCTGCATGGTCATGGCCCAAGTGAGTGTCTGCTGAGAGTTGGGGGGGACGGGAGCTGAGGCCTGGGGATGGGGTCAAGGAGACAAGGGGCCCCACTGCAAGGAGTTTGCAGGTCCCTCTGGGGACACAGGAGGGCACCCAGCTGCCCCAGGAAGGGATGCAAGGCCTGGAGGGTAGGTTGTCCCCAAATGCACAGCCAAAGGGGCAGCTCTGCCCAGGGCTGCACTCACACTGTCACACATGGATATGCATTCAAAGCACACACAGAGACATCCATTCACGTACACACACAGACACACGCAGAAGTGCATTTACACACTCTCACATACATACACACACACCAATACCACCACCACACTAATGCCCCCAACATCCCAAAGCAGGTGTGCAAGCCTGCCTTCCCTGAGGTTCCAGTAGCAATGGGCTCCCAGTCACTCCTAGGCCCTTGGACCACGGACACCTCCAGCTTCACAAGCAGGAATTACTTAGCGCCACGGGGCCTTGTGCTGGTGAGAAAATCGCGGCTCGTCCAAGACCACTGGCTAATTCAGAGCAGAGCCAGGACCACGTCCCCCTCGGCTTGGGAGCCAGAGCACACAGGTGCCCCCAGCCCAGCCCACCAGCCTCTGGCCTCTGGCAGCCCCTGGCAGGTCCTTGACCCTCCCATCCCCGAATCTTCTGGCTCAGGCCCCCACCCCAAAGCCTGCCCCTCCCTCCTTATTTCAGCCCTACCCTGAGCCCCAGACTTGTACCCAGACCTCCCCCACCCCTGCTGAATCCTCGGGACCTTTCTTCCTCCCCACCCAGTCTCAAAGTTTCCTCCCTTCTCTTGCCTCCCCTTTCTGCCCAGAGGCTGGGCAGGGTTAAACTACAGGTACCGGGGGTCAAGGTCAAACCTGAGTGTGCCTATCTGCTTCCCTCCAGCCCCTGCCTCCACCCATACAGACCCTTAGGCATCAGGTGTCACCTTCCGCTCCTCTGGGCGAGGTCCAGGGGCGGCCCCTTCGTCCTGGCCGCCCTGTCTCCGGTGGGGCAGAGGCCAGAGGAACTCAGGAACCAGACAGAGGGCTGGGGACGAGGTCGCGCCGTCGCTTCCCCCCGACGCCGCTAGGTGGCGCCGCGCCAACGAGGATCGAGACGGACGGGAAGGTCTGCGCAGCGAGAGCTGAGCGCCGCGCCCACTCCTCCCACGAGGCTGCAACCATCAGGGTCCTCGTGCCTCGGGTCCCCATGCCCCCGACCCCGGCCCAAGCTCTCCTCAAGGCTCCAGGCTCGCCCTGGGGCTCAGGCCAGGCACCCTGGGGCCCTCTTCACCACCTCTGCACTTGGTCCCTGGGTAGCTCACCTGGTCCCACTGGCTTGGCCAGCTTCCCCAAGGCCGTACCTTCTCTGGAGGAGGTGACCCTGATTCTGGGGCACAGTGCAGAGGTGGATAGATAGGAAACTTGTGAGGAAGAAGAGCCTGAGTGTCTGGGTTGGGGCCAGACCTCCAGATGGGTCCTTTCCTCTCTCTGAATTTCTTTATCTATAAAGTGGGATTGATCCCAACCCACAGAGTAAATGAGGTCAGCATGGATGACTCCTGGCACCGGGCATGGCACAGACTTGGTACTCAGTAAGCAACAGTGCCTCAGTTTCCCCTTACACCTCCCAGGGATCGTACCTTACCTCTGCCTTTGCCCTCCTGGTTCCGGGGTCCTCGTGCCTCACTGTAGTACAGACTGCAGCTCAGAAGCATCTAATGCACAGCTACCTGCCTCTCACCCCGCCACGCCCAGAACAGGAAGGCCGTATTCTCCACCCCTTGGCAAAATTGGCCCAGTCCCCGCCCCCCTTTCAGCATCCAGAGAGACAGGAGAGGCCATTCATCAGACTCCTCCTGGCCTCTGAGTCTGTCCTGAGGGTAGTCCCACCCCCATTGCCAGGCTGTGGACCCCCTGGGACAGAGATATCCCATCCGCTCGGTGTGGCCTGGCACAGGGAGGGGGGCGTAGTAAATGCCCAATAAATGCTTGTTAATTTGATTCATGTAAGAAGGAGGGCACTAACAACACACATTGACCCCACTCTGCATCAGGCACTGTGCCAGGGGCTTCTTTAATATATTCTTCCAACAACTCTGAGTGTTTTTCCCACGAGGAAGCTGGGGATCAGAGAGGGAAGCTGGGGCTCAGAGCTGTCACACAGGGGGTCAGTGACAGCTGTTCCAGGGTGCCCCAGACCCTCTATGCCATGAGCCCCGCCTTCCCTGCCTGAGACTAAACCCCGAGGCGTGGTGACCAGGCCACTCTCAGACTTTCTGACTCTGTGGCCCACCTCTGACCCTCTGAGGCTCCCACTGTCCTCAGTCACCTCCTAGCCTTTGCAGGGGCTGACCATCCTGCCAGGAAAGATGTCTTCCCAGCCTCATTCCATAGGGGCGACCCTAACATCACCTCCTGCAGGAAGACTTCCATGACTACAGGGGTCCCCAGCCTCAGAGCCTCACTTGGTCCCTGGCTCAGACACACTGCGGACTCAAGCAGCTATTAGGGACCAGCTGAGAACACATCACCACCATGATGTGTTCCATGGGGGAGCCTACACCACATCCCAAACCCAGTTTACGAAGAAGCTTTTAGAAGGGCATTTAGGGTATCTCATGGACTGAAGTTTTGTCCCCCCCCAAATTCATATGCTGAAGCCCTAACCCCCAATGTGAGGGTATTAGGAGGTTGGGCAGGCTTTTGAGAGGTAATTAGGTTTAGATGAGGTCATGAGGGTGAAGCCCACACAATGGGATTAGTGTCCATAGAGAAGAGGAAGAGAAACCAGAGCTCTCTCTCCCTCTCTGCCCTGTGGAAGACACAGCAAGAAGGCGGCTGTCTGCAGGGCAGGAAGAGGGCCCTCACCAAGAACCAAATCTGCCAGCACCTTGATCTTGGACTTCCCAGCCTCCAAAACTGTGAGAAAAAAAATGTCTGTTGTTTAAGCCCCCCAGCCTATGGTATTTTGTTACAGTAGCCCAAGGTGACCAAGACAGGGTAGATGATGAAACCACGGCTCAGAGGGGCCAAGTGACCAACACAGTCACACAGCAAACCAGAGCAGAGACTAGACATAAACCAAGGTTAAAAAAAAAAAGAAAAGGGACTTCCCTGGTGGTCCAGTGGTTAAGAATCCGCCTTCTGATTCAAGGGATGCGGGTTGGATCCCTGGTCGGGGAACTAAGATCCCACGTGCCATGGGGCAACTAAGCCCACGCGTCTACTGAGCCCGTGTGCCACAACAAGGAGCCTGCACAGTGCAACGAAAGATCCCACATGCCACAACAAAGATCCTGAGTGCCGCAGCTAAGACCCCACACAGCCAAATAAATAAATAAATAAATATTAATTTTTTTTTTAAAAAAGGAAAAAAATAGGCTCCCCTGGTGGTGCAGTGGTTAAGACTCTGCACTTCCACTGCAGGGGGAGTGGGTTCGATCCCTGGTCAGGGAAGTTCTGCATGCCACGAGGTGAGGCCCAAAAAAAACAACCACACTCACTCAAGGGGCAGGGCAAAGTGAAGTTGTAGAATACAGCTGGGAGAGGGGGTAACTGTGCTGCGGGTGCCCTGCTCTGGGCCCCAGGCCTCTGTCCCCCCATCGCACATCATCACCCAGTTTGTGTAACCGAGAAAGCTCTGCCATCCAGTCACCAGGACTGATGCCCCTGACCACCTACAGGTATGCTGGGCTGGTTCAGGCCGGGCCAGCCCCTGCTGTCCCCGGGACAGCAGAAACCCACTAACGTCATCATCTTAGCATCTCAGGCTGAGATTCATTGGGCATTCTTGAAATTGCCTCCAAGACAGCATCATGTGGGACTTCCCTGGCGGTCCAGTGGTTAGAACTCAGCACTTGCATTGCAGGGGCACAGGTTTGATCCCTGGTGGGGGAACAAAGATCCCACATGCCACGTGGCACAGCCCAAAAAAAAAAAAAAAAAGATGGCATCATGGAGCCAGCCCCGGGCTGGGGCTTGGAGTTAGGTTCTGGCCCTGCTCTGCCCCTGCCCCTGGGTAGCCCTGGGCCCTTCTTTGAGTTTCATCAATACAACAACAGGCTGGGGTGGGTGGGCTCTGAGTAGCAATCTGCTGGAGGCAGCTCACCCCCCACTACAGAGAGCTGCTGTGCCCCCGGCCACGGCGGGAAAATTTACACCACGGAAAGCAGTAAGCACTACTGCTTTTTCCTCTCTTTCTTTCCTTCTTTCTCTCCATCTCTGCCTCTGTCTCTCTCTTTTTTTTAGAGCCGGTTGTTAATCATTTATCTTCAGGGCCTGGGAGAGAGGCACATTTCTCCTCCACCGACAGGACAGGCCGGCCCAGGAAGCCAGCCAGCACCTCCCAGCAGCGGGCCTGGGCCCTCTGGTGCCCCTGGACCTGCCAGGGCGCACGGAACAAGGCAACATCTGTTTTGCCACTTGCTTGCTTTCTTCTTCCTCTTGCACCAGCGTGGGAAACCAAGCTGATCCCCCCACCCTACTTGCCATGTGCCCCAAGCTTGTCTGGTCCCAGAGTGTCCCTGGAAGAGACAATACTTTTAACAGAGTCACTGCCAGGCCTCACATGGACCATCAAAAACAAGGGGAGAGGGCTTGTAAGGTTCACCTTGGGTGGGGCGGGGGGGCGCAGCAGTAAACCTGAGTCACAGAGTGTCTGTTCACTCCTCCCCGAGGGATTGCAGAGGGATCAATCAGTGAGCTTGGAAGGCAGGGCTCTCGTGAATTTGGGCAGCCCCAGTGTGGAGCTGGCCTAATTTGGACACGGGCTCAGCTAAACCTGGCCTTCAAACACTCTAAGGGAAAAAGAAGAAAAAAAGGCTTTGCTAAACTATAAGCAGGATCGCGATGGACGTGCTTAACCTGCTCAAGGAAAATGATGACTTTCAAACACTTTTAAGGCATGCATTTAAGCACTCCCCAAAGTGATAGCCTGATTATGACTGCCCTTCGCTCCTAGAGATTGACAGCCTCCTTAGCTCTACCCAGAAGGCAGAATTGCTGTTCCTGCTGAATGTTAATAAAACTCCCTTTTAAGAACATCCAGCCAAGCATTCGGCCAGCCAGCTTTGCTCTTTTCCATTTAGCAGCATTTCTTAAATGACAGCTGTGAGTAAGCCCTGATGAGTCCACACACTCGGACACTTTCTGTGTCACATTGGCCTTGCCACCCCTGTTGTGGGATCTGAGTGCATTAGACCACAGGCACCTCCAGGTACACAGGCGCCATGGCTGACTTCCCGCCTCGGTCTCACTCGCCCCACAATGCATGTTGACTGGTCCTGCTCACACCTCAAGAAAGTGGCTGGTAGCAGGGGCCTGGGGGAAGAAAGCCAGTAACTGCCTGCTCTGGACGAGATCACTGGCTTTTCATTCTGTTTCAGCCGTCGAACTTGCTTTACACGTGAGATCATAGGCAGGACCCTAGGATGTAAACGGATGAGAACAGAACAGCTCCAGGTGAAGTGCGTGTTGCCAGCTGCCCCTCTTCCTGGACCTTCTCGGAGTCTTCCAGCTTTAATAACTTTGATTTCCACTGAGGCCTGATCCTTCCCTTCATCCGGGAGCCCAGGTTTACAGGTCACTCCAACATGCGGATGTAAAAAAAAAAAAAATACAAGAAACGGAAGCTGGAGGTTACAATAGCAATCCCCAGCACTGGGGTTCCTCATCTTCCTGGGCTCCACCTTTAGCCACTTTGCCCCTGTTTACTCTGTGGATACTTCCAGAAACCTCCAGACAGAACTTTCTTGTTTCCTGGCTGCTGGCGGCTCTCTCCCCTCTACTGCTCCACAGTAACACTGTAGCAATGATGTTTCTGGCACAGCCTCTACCAGATCAATGGGATGCTGGGTTGCTGAGACCTGCCCCCCACTGCCCCTGCCTGCACCCGGGACAGACTGGACCGGGAACCACCTCCCATGACTGCCCAAGTGACAGCCAATCACTCAGTGGTTCATTCACTCAACATCACCTACGGGCCAGGCCCTGTGCTGGGTACCAGGGACACGATGGGGCCCGGGTGAGGCAAAGCTGCTTCCTCCGTGCAGTGTGAGTGGATGATGGGAAGGATGTAGGCAACCCCGGCCTGGAGCCATATGTGCACTCATGAGGGCAGGAGGTGGAGCCTTTGGGGGCACATGGGAGGAGCTTGACTCAATCTAGGGGTCAAGGACCCCTCAGGACTCTGCTGGTCCGGGAACTGTCCGCGGCTCCCGGAGATGCCATTGCCCTCATTTTCCAAAAGGGCGCCTCGTGGGGCCGACAGGTGGAGAGTGGTGCATTATTGTGCACTTTTTCTTAAGTCTGTGATAAGCTCCTTCTATTAGACTATAGATCTCGTCACATAAAATAGATTTGTGGACTCACAGCCAGGGAGAGCCACGTTCCTGAGCCGCGGAAATAGCTCATTTCCCCCCGCCTTCCTTGAGTAACTGATGGTCATGAATTTTTCACCCAAATGTCGCCACTAAAGATGTCACCAGCCTCCCTCCCCTGGCGATTTTATGATCTGGCTCTAATGGGGTGGGGGTGGGGAGCACAGAGAGAAGGGAATGTCTGTGTCCCGGAGCTGGAAAGGGGACTCTGAATGTAGGGGGCCGGGGGGTGGGGGTGGAGAGTGGGGCGCAGAGGCTGGGGTTTCAGCTCTGTTTATTGAGCAGCTACTGTCTGGCTGACCAGAGCCAAAGACTTTCCTTCTACTAACTCATCTTAGCCGCCAACAAGCTGGCGAGGGAGGTGGGCACGTGGGCTGGGACTCAGAGAGACTGAGTAACTTGCCCAAGGTCACAAAGCTTATTAAAGTAGCAGAACCGGGACTTCCCTGGTGGTCCAGTGGCTACGACTCGTCGCTCCCTAGGCAGGGGGCCCGGGTTCCATCTCTGGTCAGGGAACTAGATCCCACATGCTGCAACTAAAGATCCTGCATGCCGCAACGAAGACCCGGCGCAGCCAAATAAATAAATATTTTTAAAAATAAAAATAAAATAAAGTAGCAGAACCACAGGCATTGGATAAGTATGAGGCTCCTGGTTTCCACCTCTGCTCCCCCCACTGCAAGGCGGGAAAGGAGAGGGCCTGGAGGTGGAGTACACTGCAAAGTAGAGTAAAGGAAATACATCTTAAAAGCAAACCCCAGAGCTTTCTGGAGCTGGAGAGGACAGACCAGCATCAGATGCAGAGCCTCCCATTCGGGGGAACCTCTGGCCTTTGTTTTCACCCTGCCAGTGATGGGGAGCTCACCCCCTCCCAAGCCCACTCAGTCCATCTTACAGCTCTGACTGTAGATGAAGTGGACTCAGCCCCTCTGTAAGTCTGGCGTCTTCACTGAGCCATTCTTCTGGGGGCCTCTTAAGACAGTGGTCATCCAGCAACGCAACCCCGCCAAATATCAGAGGCAGCTCCATGGCTCCCAGGGTACCCTCTTGTGTGTCTACTCAACACACAATCCTGTGAAGTAGGAAACCCAGGTCAGGGTTACCGTCCCATTTTTCAGATGAGGACGTTGGGGCCTCATATGGAGGTGGTGGGGGGAGGGGCTTGGAAGAGCAAGGCTTTGTCCCTGGCACTGGGTAGCCGTGCCCAGTTCCCGCCACCCTCTTCTCTCCCCAGCTTCACATCACCAGCACTAGCTGGTCTCTAGCCCTGCTGTGGGTCCAGCCCTGACCATGCTGAGCCCTCTGGACCCGTTCTCCCAGGCCCCATCCCCAGGCCCCAGGGCACTAGCTGGGAAATCAGGGCTACCCAAGGAGGCCTGTTGTGGGACGGGGGTGCACTGCCAAAACCTGCCCCCAGTCTGCCCAGCCTGAGAAGCAGGGCGCCCTGATTCTGGTCCCCTTCGATTCCTCCCCAACACAGCCTCAGCTTCCTGCTCTGAAAGATGAAGGAAGGGGCTTCTGCAACAAGGTGAGAGCCCACCCCTCCATCCTCTATGTCTCAGTCGCAGCCAGTGCATCACCCTTTGTGACTTGTTGCCCATGAAGCTGCCAGGACCTGTGATTGGGGCTGGGGATGTGTCAGCTGGGCCCGTGTGTCGTAGCGAGGCGTCCAAGAAGAAATGACGGCAGCCCTTCAGTTCTCCAGGACAAGCGGAGGTCTGGGCCCCAGCCACTCTGCAAAGCCTTCCCCCCAAGGCTGAGGAATGAGGGCAACGGGGAAGAGGAGACCCATCCAGCGCCAAGCCCCCAGGGGGAACTAGAAAATGTCCAAGGATTGATTGACACTTTACAAGAATCAAACACTTTGCTCGTGGCACTCTGGGCTGCAGCCAGATTATTGCCTTATAAATGAGTAAGAAGCATGTTGACTGATTCACGACCAGGAGGAATCCAGCTGGAGACAAGTAAACAGGCGATTACAATGCAGCCCAGTAACTCTAATAGGTGCTGTGAGAGAAAAAGAAGCTCAGAGGGCTTGCTGAGCAAGTTACTAGCTCTGCCCAGAGGCAAGGAGACAGCCAGGAAGACTTCCTGGAAGAGAGGACAACTCAGCTAATAACCATTGGGGGCACCTGGACTGCGATTCTCCTGATGGAAGATGGTGATTTACACCCTGGGGTGGGTTAGCTGTGTGGAGGAGAGAGGGGCTGGGGCAGTGGAGGTGGAGGGGGGGGACACAGGGCTGGGGGCAAGCTCCGAATTGCCTCAAAGCTTAGGGTTTTATCTTGAAAATACGTTTTCAGATTACTTATCACACTCATGAGTAGACAGACACATGGGACAGAAAGGCAAGCCCAGAAACACACGCTAAAACACACCGGAGTTTAGCGTACAATAGAGGTGGCCTCTTAAATCAGGACGGTAAAGATGAGAGTTTTAATAAATGGTGTCAGCACAACCGGGAAACCATCTGGAGAGCAATAAAGTTGGATCTGTTCCTCACTAGAACACCAGGAGAAACTCCAAGTGGATCCAAGATTTTGATGTAGAAATTAAAACCATAAGAGAATCAGAGGAAAACATGAGTGAATCCCTTTATAACTGTGGCATGGGGAGAGTCTTCTAACGACTCGAAACCCAAAAGCCAGAAAAGAAAAGATGATGAGTTAAATAATAAAAATAATAATAACAAATTCTACATGATAAAGAAAACCATAAGCAAAGTCAAAGACAAACAGGGAGAAAATATTTGCAACTCACATCATAGCCAAGGGGCTAATCTCCCAAATATGTAATCCAGAAAACAAGAAGAAAAAGACCAACAATCAGATAGACAAGTGGGCATATCTGAACAGAGCATTCAAAGGAAAAGAAATATAAGTGGCCCTTAAACATATGAAAAGATACCCTGCCTCATTCACGTGAAAAGAAATATGGATTAAAACTACACCAGGATGCCATTTCTTACCTATCAGATAGGCAAAAATCCAAAAATAGGACAACACAGCCTGTTGGTAAAGCTCTCATGTTGGGAAACAGACACTGTCATGTGTTGCTGGTAGGAATGCAAAATGGTACAACCCCGATGAGAGATGATTTAGTCATTTCTTGTCAATGTTACAGATGCTCTTACCCTGTGACCCAACAATCCCACTTCTGGGAATTTGCTCAACGGACACCATGAACACGTGAGAAAGGAGGTAGGTACAAGCATATTGGTCGCAGCCGTGTGTAGCAGCAAAAAGCTGGCAACAACCCAAGTGTCTATGGAAAAGGACTAGTGAAATAAACAATGGTACATCCACACAGTGGAATACTATGCAGCTATTGGAGAAGGAGGGGGAGGGGGAGGAAGGGGAGGAGGAAGAGGAAGAAGGGGGAGAGCAAGAGGAAGAAGGAAGGGGAGGAGATGGCTCTATATGTTCTCATATGCAAGTCTCCAGTATATATTTTTAGAGTAGGACAGCATATATGGAAGCAAATACATACTGCTTGATGCATTTATGTAAAGAAATACTGAAGGACACATAAGAAAGTGAGTATTTCTCTAGGGAGCAGGGGGATGGGTGAGCTGGGACATGGGTGGAAAGGGAGCTTCTGATGGATGCTTTCTCATGTGGATTTCCAACCATGTGACTGTAACACACATTCAAACTTTGATAATGATGTTAAAGTAAATAACTTGCCAGGTAAGCAAACATCGATGTTTACAGGTATTTGTCCCTAAGACCTAGGCCCATAGGAACCCGTCCCTCAATTTGGGAAAAGGGCTGTAGGCAGAGGGGAGCCACTGAGGGTTCGGAGCAGGGTAGACACACGTGGGCAAGAAAGCCCACAGCCCCTCGACCAGGGCTCAGAGCCAGTGGACATCTGCAGGGCAAGGGCACCTGTGGCTGGAGCAATGGGGGCAGCCCTGGATCAAGGCGGGCCCTCCACCGGCCCAAGCCGCCACACCCCTCAATCTCAATGTCCAATTTCCCTGGAGGCAGCTTGGCACACAGCTCCTGGCTTCTCTGCAGGCTTCTCTCTACTAAGGAGGATTCCCTGATTTGGGGAGAGAGCAGCCACCTCAGTGGCTCAAATAAGCCAACGAGAGCCAGGTTCTGAGCCCAGCGTCCAGGGACTCGGCTGGCAGGACCCAGGGCCCTCAGCCAATATGAGAGCAGGTGGCCAGGGAAGAAGCCCTGGCACTCAGTGGGGACCTGATGGGTCTCTCTTCTTCCTCTCTTTCAAAATGAAGATTTCCCTCTCGCCTCAGACAAGGGATAGGTGGGGAAGAAGGGATTCCTAGATGGCTCTCCACACCCCCTCTTTCAGGAAGCCTTCCTGGGTCCATCAGAATGGTGGGACACCTCTTCGGACCCCTTCTGCTGGGCGGGCTGCAACCTGCCCAGGGCTGGGACCCTTGATCCTGATGGCACATCCCAGGAGCCTCTCCGTCAGCACTGGTATCTTGGTCCCCTGACCTGGAGCACCCAGCCCTCACTGTCCCAGCCCCAGCATGGGTGGGGCTCTGCTGTCCATGTAAACACACCAGCAGGAACACTTTGCAAACTTTAAAGGGCTGTGCACCAGTAATGTCTCCCTGGGGTGGAGGGGGAAGTAGAGCAGGAGGCTTTCTGACTTGGTTCCCAACCATGGGCCTGGGTTTTACTGCCCACACTAAATGCCATGTTTGCTTGCACCCCACCCGGCGGCTTGTACACACCTGTACATGGAAGGTTGTAATTTTTCTGCATGAATCACAGGTAGGATCACACCCAATTTACTGGCACTCTGCTCCTTAGGGCGAGCTGTCTGGGCAGTCGCCTTTTTCTACTAATTATGCTGTTTTTTACTGCTCTTTTAACTATAACAGAAACACCCAAAGAGGCAGGGTCTGGAGGGCAATTAATGACACGAAAAAGGCCACATAAAGCCACCAGATTTGGGGCCCGTAGGAAGCTCTGCGTCTGAACAAGGCACTGTCCATCTAGTTGGGTGTGAAGAGGTTGTGTGGGGTAGTGGCTAGTGCGTGTGCTCTGGCATCCCGCAGGCTCTGGTACGAACCCGCTGTGTGACCCCAGACAAGTCACTTCACCTCTCTGAGCCTCCATCTCCTTTTCTGTATAATGACATTGTTGGGGGGAGACTGTGCTGCCGATGGAGTGAAATGCCTGCTACTTAGTAGACATTCCACCAATGTTGACTCCTCCTCAGGCCCTGCTACACTTAGTGCAGTTTTACAGACATGTTTCTTCTCCCTGTGCACACAGTAGGTGCACAGAGCAGCAGAAAGAGCAAGGGGCTTTGGAGTCCATTTTTCATCCATTCCATAAATACTAACCAAACACCTCGATGTGCTACGTGCCGGGGATCTGGAGACCAAATCCCTGCCCTCAAGGGGCTCACAGTCCGGCCAGAGAGGAGACCCAGAGCAGTAACAGGTGACACAAGGCAGGTGGCAAGTACCACCATCAAGGGAAGCCCAAGGGGTGCCCCTCCCTTTCCAGAGCAGGCATAGGACCAGTTTGATGGTGCAGAAAGGGTGATGCGTGCCTGACTCTGTGTCCTGGAGGAAGAGTGGCGGGAAGCGGGGAAAGGAGGAGAGCCATGTCTCAGGCAGGAGAACAACCTGTGCAAAGGTCCAGAGGTGAGACACAGCTGGAGGAGGTCTGGGAACAGCTGCAGCGTGGACAGGAGGACATGATACAGAGAGAACAGCATGTGCCAGAGCCCTGAGGCAGCCCTGCAGCTACAGCGAGGGATGGAGCATGGGAGAAGGGCCATGATGAAGAGTTTGGGTTTCATTTTGTGTGCAGTGAGAAGACTTCAATAAGAGGTGAAGCAGAGTGGGGTTAGGGGGATGATCTTTGATCTAAGTTAGGATTTTAAAAGATCTCTGGGAAACAGAAAGATCACTCTGGCTAAGTGGAGACCGATCACTGGGGAACTCCTAGGAGGCTCCTAGCTCTGTCTGGGAGACAGATGATGGTGGCCTGGACCAGAGAGGCGGCAACAGAGGAGACGAGGTGTCGACGCATTGAAACAGGCCTCTGTGTTGAGCCGAGGTCTGGGGTCAGCAGCCCCCTGGCAGCCCCACTCTCACCACCAGTCCCTTTGCTGGGCAGCAGGGCCAAAGTGCCATTTCACATTCAGCCAGCACCTGCTGTGAGAGCCCTCCTGCCCCCCAGCCTAGCATCCTCTTGGCCACGAGGTCCCCTCCTGCGGAGGCACCCACAGGTCTTAACATACCATGTCCACATTAACCCTGTGAGTTACGTGCTCCTGGAGTCCCTAATACCAATGGGGAAACCGAAGTTCACAGAGGAGAAGGCATTCACTCAACATCACACAGCAAGTGGAACCCAGGATGGACTGGCCCACTGCCCCAGGCTGGGTCCCTAACTGGAGCCCACCTCTTCCTCTGAGCCAGGAGGCTGAAGGGAGGTGCTGGCAGAAAGCTGCCCTGGTGCTCTTGACAAACAGGGGCAGGACCGACAGCCCGAGCCAGGCTGGGTCCACACAGCCTGAAGATGGCAGCACTTTCACCTCCAGAGTGCCGGGGCCTCAGCCCAGGGAGACCAGGCTCCCAGGATAGTCATTCTCACTAAGGTGTGAATGACTGACAGCTCTAGCCCTTTCCTGAAAGGCAGAGAGCACACGGGGTCATACATTGGGTTCCAGAAGGAGGAGAAATGAGAAGGCACTAAAGATAAAAACTTTGAACCTCCCTCCGTCCCCAGTTGTACGCTCTAGGCAGCTGTAACCCCTTGGGGCTCAGTTATTAGCTGCAAACTCTTCCACTTAATTCCCCAAATCAACAACAGATGTAGCAACTCAGCCTCTTGTCCACCCCTCGCTAATGCTGGGGTCCCCTCCCCCATTGGTGGCTGTCCCTCCCCTGGCTTGGACACCACCAGTGACAGGGCCTTATGCTTATCAAGGGAGTTTATGTTATTTGACAACAGCTACCAGAAAGTTCCTTTGAGAGGTTGGATCCTGGCCCACTTGCCCCTTCATTAGCAGTACTTTTGGTTAAAGTATGGTCTCCCGAAGGCCACTGCGGGGTGAGGGTGTGGGACACTGTGTAATGGGGACGCCGGCCTCAGAGACCAGAGTCAGATTCAGGACGAGGCTTTGTCCTTTCCTAGCCAGAGTGGAGGGGCCTCAGGTTGTCACCTCTCTGAGCCGCACTCTGAGCAAAGCAGAGCTCGTATGACTGGCTCGTGTGGGTCCTCCCAGGACCGCTCCCCATGCAGAGCACACACGGGTTTCCCCCCACACCCCCTGCAGTGACTATGGGACTCTGGGATAAAGGGCGAAGTAAGTCAGACAGAGAAAGCCAAATACCATATGATATCATTCATATGTGGAATCTAATTTTTAAAAAATGATGCAAAAGAGGATGTGGTACATATATACAATGGAATATTACTCAGCCATAAAAAAGAATGAAATAATGCCATTTGCAGCAGCATAGATGGACCCAGAGATTATCATACTAAGAGAAGTCAGTCAGGCACAGAAAGACAAATATCACAGGATATCAGTCATATGTGGAATCTAGTTTAAAAATGATACAAATGGACTTATTTACAAAACAGAAACAGACTTACAGGTATCAAAAACAAACTTATGGTTACCAAAGTGTGTATATGGGGTTAACATATACACACTACTATGTATAAGATAGATAACCAACAAGGACCTACTGGATAACACGGGGAACTCTACTCAATACTCTGTGATAAACCATCTGAAAAAAGAATCTGAAAACAAATGAATATATGTATATGTATAACTGAATCACTTTGCTATACCTCTGAAACTAACACAACATTGCAAATCAACTATACTCCACTACAATTTTTTAAAATAAATAAATAAAAATATTTTAAAATTTAGGGACTTCCCTGGTGGTCCAGTGGTTAAGACTCTGTGCTTTCACTGCAGGGGGCACGGGTTTGATCCCTGGTCGGGAATTAAGATCCCACATTCCCGGCGGTGCGGCAAAAATAAATAAATAATAAAATAAAATACATTAAGAAAAAAATTTGTAAAAGGGACAAGAGAGGCCAGCCTCTCCTCCTCCTCCAGGGGGCCCCCACCTCCCCGTAGATCTGTACCCACGTTCCTCCAAGGCTGACCCACCCTCGCCCTGTTCTCCCGGGTACTGCAGGCCCCAGCCCCATCCTCCCCCATCCTCCCACCCACCTAGGCCTCGGCTGGCCGCCTCCATCCAGGCCCCCTCCCTCCCTGCAAAAGGCTGCAAACGCTTCTGAGGGCTGGAACATCTGGCTAATGACGGGGAAAGTGCTGAGACGACAGGTTATTTCAACACTGTCATCATCCGTTGGGTATTTCAACACTCAGTGCTTGTGCAAGAGACATAATGGGACCTGTCATAAACTCACGCCGTCTCAAAGCTCGGGCACGTCGCGGCGGGGCTGCCGGGGATTTGTTGGGATTTCGAGATAGGCGCTGTCTTGGGGCCTGCAGCCTCCTTAGGGTTATTTTGGCTCCACCACGGAAGGTCCCGGAGAGAAATCTCAAGGTGTCAGAGAAAACCCAGAGCAATTACCTCTCGGGGTAATTAGATGGTGGCAGAGATAGATCGCCCACCTTCCTGCCTTCCTGCCTTCCCTCCTGCTTGCCAGGGACCGGGAGAGGGAGAGGGAGAGGGAAAGGGAGAGGGAGAGGGAGAGGGAGGGCCAGCCTGTCCCAGCCCACTGGGCCTCCCCCACCTCACCCAGCCCCCTGCGGGGAGGAGGCCACAGATGACCTCATGGAAGCAGCAGCTGTGAATCACCGCCCTGACCACGTTCCCACTTCCCTGGGGGTGGGCAGCCATGTGGGTCCTCAGAGGTACGGCTCAACGCCCGCAGCTGACCCCCTTGCCATCACGGCGGCGTCTCCAAAGAGCCGCGGGGAGGCTCCCGGACCCCGCCGGCCTCCGCAGCAGATCAGAGTCACAACTCGGAATCCTTGATCTGGCTCAGCCCCCATCCAAGATTTCATCTGAACCCCAACCCCTCCGCCTTTAGGAAGCCAAGTGGAGGATGGAGGAGGCGTAGCGTCAGCTGCAGCAGGGAGGTGAGGTCCAGGGGAGGGGAATTGCCAACCAACACAGAGACACCTGCAGTGGGAGCAATGCTGAGCCCTCCACCCCAACTTCCCAGCTCTCATGGGGCGAATCAGAGGCACTGCCCCGAGCTGGCCAAGGGGAGAGATGAGTGGGCAGAGACCGCCCCCCAAAGCCAAGTGGAGCCATGCTGAGCTCGACCAGGGTGAGAACTGGCCTCCACCCTCCTCCTGAGCCTCCATCCCCGTGCCCGCCCTGCCCCCAACACACACATCTCCAAAGTGTTCCAGGAGAGGGTCTGGGTGGGTCTCTGGCAGGACCTCACGAAGGACAGGAAGGGAGCCAAAGAGACCCACCCCTGGAGAGGAGGGGCAGGAGGTGCAGGAAGAGGCCGCCAGGGAGAGGGAAGAGTGTGGAGAAAACACGGGGTCTGGGACACGTCACAGGCCAGGTGGGGAGCACGCAGACCCAGCCAAGGCTGGGGCCTCTGGTAGGGAGGCCCAGGGGCAAGGATTCCTTTGAGTGGGCACTGGGGATCCACAAAAGGTCTTCGACCACGGGGGTTCCAAGTGCACCAGGGTGCTTTGAGCCCTTTCTTAGGCAGCAAAAAAGAGGGTGACGGGTTCCAGGGGAAGGTAGAGGAAGGCACAGAGCATGGTCAGGAAACTAGACAATAGCCAGTTGGGGACAAGGGCCAGAATGAGGGAGTGGAGGAGGAGCAGAGAGGGGTGTGGGCCGGAGGACATTTGGGAGTGGACCCCCTGGATCAGGTTCCATGCTGGGAGGGCTGGGACCAGGAGGGGGCCCTCCCCAGATATGGGCCACAGAGGCGGGGAGGGGTTCACATGGGACTTCGGGGGTCTTTGTGGAAATCGGCCCCCAGAGGACCCCAGCTGGTGCCGTGCCCCTCCACCAGCAGTGACGCTGACCCTCTGTTTTGATCAGAACTTTGGAGACAGTCAGACACGCCCCGAGGGACACATCAACCAAGGAAATGGTTCTATAAGGTCCTTGGCTCCTACTCCAGGACCCAAACCCCTTCCTCCCCCCAAAAGTCTTCTCTCCCCGGATCCCATCTCCTGGCCCATCTCCTCTTCCTGCAGATTCCCCTCCGTTGGCCTCTCAAGGGCTTCATTCAAGGTCCCCTGTAGGGTCACCAGAGCAGCCTACCCCAGCCTGCCAGCCCCCTCAGCTGGCTCTACAGAGACCTCCACACGGCCCACGCCTGTCCCTCCACTGTTCAGCCCGCACCTCGGCCCCCACCTGCTACCCGGGCTCCCACTGCAGCCTCCTCGCGGCCAAGTCCCCATAGCAAGTGTCGCCACCTTGCCCTCAACCAGCCACTGGCTGTCCTGGGGGCAGGGACCTGTCAGCAGAACTGTCACATCCCCTCTGCCAGAGGCTGTTTTCCAAGTATTGTCTTTACAGGAGAGTGTCACCACCTCCAGACAGGCAAAGGCTGGGTAGGGGGACGGTTTCCTCTGGCTGGGGCCTGGGTCAAGTTGATACTCACACCTGTCCTGTGTGGCAGGGGCTGTCATCATCCCATTTTATAGATGAGGGATGCGCCTCTCCCATGTGGCAGGGCCCTGTCCAGTCAACCCTGGCCTCCAATGCCTGGGATACCCTTGACCACGATGAAGTAGCCTCGAAGTGGATGTGACCTGGCCTTGGGGGTGGCAGTCCCAGCTCTGCCCTTGATTTTTGGGCCATCATCTTGTGGAGTTATTGACCATCATGGGGTTTCTGCTTCCTCCCATGCAAAAGGATGTAGTGGCCTCCATTTCTCTGGTCAGGACATGGCATCAGGGCATGGTGGAGGAAGGCCTCTGAGTTCAGGCTGGCCGCTGGGGTTTCAGCTCTGTCTCTTTTTTAATTTATTTATTTATTTATTTATTTATTTATTTATTTATTTATTTATTTATGGCTGTGTTGGGTCTTCGTTTCTGTGCGAGGGCTTTCTCTAGTTGTGGCAAGCGGGGGCCACTCTTCATCGCGGTGCGTGGGCCTCTCACTATCGTGGCCTCTCTTGTTGCGGAGCACAGGCTCCAGACGCGCAGGCTCAGTAATTGTGGCTCACGGCCCAGCTGCTCCGCGGCATGTGGGATCTTCCAAGACCAAGGCTCGAACCTGTGTCCCCTGCACTGGCAGGCAGATTCTCAACCACTGCGCCACCAGGGAAGCCCCTCAGCTCTGTCTCTTAAAGCTGGGCTCCCTCATTGTTCTGGGCCTTGCTTTCTCATCTGTAAATGGGGTATAATAACATCTCTCTCATACATAGCCTAGGGCAGGTGCACCAGGGGTACTGTGTGATGTTTTCAGCGGGATGATCAAGGTTCCATCTGGTTCTAGAACCATTTATTGTTCCTTAACAGACCATCTCCCCAGGGACAGCTCAGCAGCTCTGAGGCTGGACCACCAACCCCTCGCCAAAAACAGGCCCATTATCTCAGTAAAGCCACAGCGGCAAAACCAGAAATGAGCCCTTTCCCCAGGAGCCCTCAGAGAGCTGTCAGAGCCAAATCCAGGGGTCTCTGGGGGAGGTGGGCTTGACACCCCTGAGGCTGGGCAACAACTCAGGAGGCACCACAAGCCCCTGCCCACCCAGTGGGGGCAGAGCAGCTGAATCTCTCTCTCTCTCTCCCACTCATCCCCTCCGGATACTCCCGCCCCCGTGGATGCCCGCACCCAGGAGCTCTTCTTTGCACTTGACACGTCCCTCCCAGTGTAAGGCACATTCAAGGGAGTTGAGACTGACTCACACAATAACCAAATACAAAGGGAGGCAATGCACTAGGTACTCAGGATGGGGAGCAGAGAAGGGGGAACCAGCCCCGCACCGGGGCTGGGACAGTGGCGGACAGGAATGGCCACACCCCCTCCTCCTGGCTCAGTGCCAGCCTCTGGGGTCAGAGGTCCCTGCTCCCGACCCTCCAGGAGACCCTCTCAGCCCATGGAGGGGCAACACCCGGGGGGAGGAGAGGCCCCCAGCCCTGTCCACATGGGGCCGGCAGGGCGGCCGTGGTGCGGCGGGAGACCCAGAAGGGCGCCCAGTCTGCCCTGATCCCCGGGGCGCTGGAGCGGCCTGGCTGCCTGGCCTCCTGCTGGCAGAGGGGCAACCAAGACGCTGGCAGCCCAGGCCCCGGGCCTCCCATTGTCGCCTCCCCCACTGCTCTGCCGGATGGCACCGTCTCCTAATGCATCTGCCTGTTTACATTCCCCCAACGAAAAGCAGCTTTGTTTATGGAAAAGAGCTATTTTAGTTCCACATTTTCTCTCTCGACTCCTCCAGCTCGCAGGCTGAGCGGTCGCTGCTCCCTTGGGGAGCTGAGAGGGTGACGGAGCCCATCTCCTCCTCCCTGGGGAGGGTGCCTCAGGCTCCCTCAGGTGGAGACCCAGGGCAGGGGACCGGGGCACAGGGCCGTCTCCTCCCACGAGGTCTCTAGGAAAAGGACAAATGGCCCACACAAGTCAGACAAGTCTCGCCCAGGGGCAGGAAGACGGCGGTCCCCGTGAGCCGGTGACTCAGGACACCACCCCCGCCCTGGGCTCATCAACCATGTCCTTCTCCTCCCCCTGCCGGGTGAGTAATAGTAGCCCCATTATACAGATGAGAAACTGAGGCTCCCAGAGGTGAAGTGGCCTCTCCAACATCACAAAGCTAGAGATACCCAGGGGCTTGACTCCAGATCTTGTGTCTGTTCCCCACCGTGCCGCCCTGGGATGGGAAGAGATGCACCTATGTAATGGGGGGGGAGTCGGGTGGGACTCCATGGTCATAGCCATTTCTGTAAATAGCCATGGCAAACATTTCATTCCAGGCTCCAGAAACAGCGAACAAAGCATGAGCGGGAATAATCAAGTTCAACAACAGAGGTGCTTCTCCAGAGGGAAGCTGCTGTTTTCCAGATGGGAACCCCAAAGATCAGAAGGGGTAGGAGGAAACAAGCCATCCCTCCAAGAAATAACAAGAGGCGAGTTCCCTACACCCAATGCACCTGCCTTCCCAGGCAGGAGAAAAAGGGGTACTGGGTGACAGCAGAAGAGTCCACAAAATGCTCACTGTGGCCCCATGTAGGATGCCTCTCCCACCCTCCCTTCCTCTGTGGCCCTGATCCCTTCCTCCATGCAATTTGTGATTTCTGGTGCACACATGTTCCGTGGATTGCCAAGGCAGGTCAACAGCTGTCACCATGACAACAAAGAAGAAGAAAAAGAAAGGTTGATGGAGGTGGAACACAAGAGCTGTCATTGATGATTGGCCAAATGGATGAAGGAGCAAAAGGACACATGAAAGAGGAGGAAACAGATGGCCCACGACAGGCCTTTGGGTTGGGCCATAAGGTCAGATCATGCCAGACAGCGGGGCTCCCTCACCAGACAGAGCCTCACCCTATATGTCAAAGGGTACCTATTCATCATTCCTTTGCCTGCCCAATGCCGCTACATGTGTCTCCTATGTTTGCGGAATACCCCACCTTATGAGTTTCCAACTTCTTTCACAAAAGTCAGCCTGCCACCTTCCAGCCTCCCTTGCAGCTAGGGTTTAATCGTGTGACCTGGGCTCTACCAATCACACACCCACCAGACTCAGATGGGAGGGGGTGACCCAGGAGGCAGATTCCCTGTGGAATCCATTCTACCTGGGGAGAGGTGGATTCCCGTGTCCAGTTTCCGGGGACAGTGCTGTGACTGGTGTGGGAGCCCATCAGGGGGCTTGCCCTGGGTATGCCCATCTGCAGTGGGATCCTGGTTCTGGTACTCCAGCTTTCTGGAGAGTCTGGGCTATGGGGTATCCTTGAATAAATTCCTTGTGTGCCTTACCCAGCTGGAGTTGGTTTCTGCGTCTGAAATTCTAGACTCTGGGTTGTTCATCTCACAGTGATGGAGTAAATGCCCCAGGAAGCCTCATGCAGGCTGGGCTTTGTGTGGGGCAGCAGGCTGGGGTGGGAGGGAGCAGAGGTCAGCGGGGCGGGTCCTCCCTGGCCTGTGAGATGCCCACCCACTAAAGCGGGACCAAGACAAGGGTCTGAGTAGGGGCTGCCTTGGGATCCCGAGGCCACCCCATGGCTACGGGGCGTGGCTTTCCCCGCCATGCCTCTGCTCCTCCCCGCCCAACCTCCACTAACTCCTTCTCCTCGTCCTTTAAGACTCAGCTTCTCATGATCTCTCTCAGGAAGCTTCCAGGCCCATCCCTTTGGGGCTAGGTGCCTCCACGGTGCTCCCAGGTCACATCGGCCAACACCCTTCCACACTGCATGGTAACTGCCCATCGCCACGTCTGTCTGTCTCCCTGCTAGATGGTGACTCCCTAGGGGCAGGGGTCATGTCTGGTCCACCCTGAGCAGTTGCACCAAGCACAGTCCTGGCACTTAGGAGACAATCAGGGAATGTTTGCTGAATGACTGAGTGAGTGTTAGTGAGTGTGCTCGCTCTTGGGAGACGCTGGTGGTCTCCAGGCTCTGTGAGAGCAGCAGAGAGAAGAGCAGTTACAGGGTGGCCCTGGGGCTTGGTGGCCAAGCCCACCCCTGCCAGTACCCCCCTAGGCCAGGCTCGGCTGTGTCTGTGCAAAGCGGTTGTATAGGGTGGGGTAACACCTGCTGCTCCAACTCCCGTGGGTTTCTCAGCAAATTCAATGGAAAAAAATTTCCCAGGAAATAAATCTGGAGCCACCGGCTGGCTTCAAGGCCCCCGTTCTCCCACACTGATCTGAATCTCGACCATTTCAACCTCTCCGTTGGTTTGCCAGGGATGCTTGTCAAGCAGATGTCCAGGCACAAGGCAGCAGTAGTGGTTCCCTGAGCAGCACTGAGTAGAAGTCAAGTGCAGCCCTTTGGAATCACTCTTCCTCCCCCGACATGCAGGCAGGGGAGGTTCCCCAGAAGTTCCTTGGAGGGAATCAGGCCACTGTACCCCACCAACCGGGCTGCAAGAGTCAAAGTGTGAGGGGTCTCTGCACCTCCAGGCGGCGGCCACCAGAGATTCACGCCCCAGTGTTGCAAGCTGGGGTCAGCAGGGTCATGCAACCCTGCAAGGCTGCGCCAGGATGATTCACAGCCACCCCGGCCCCTGGATGGTGGAGGAACGTGAACTCATTTCCCAAGAGGTCTGCAGAGTCTTGGGTGGGGGCAAGACCGGTCACATCTCGGTTGCCCTTGACCTGGAACCCTGCTTCTACTGAACATCAGTTTGGGGATGGTCTTGGCTCAAGATGGCTCAGTCCTCCACCACCGCCATCCAGATGTAGAAATCCTTTTCCTTACTTTCCATCCCCAAACCCACTCACACCAGGCATTTGTGTGGATAGAAGGTTTACTGATAGTGGGAGAGGCAGAGGCATGTGCTGTGCAATTAAAGGAACCTACTGAAGTCCTTCCCCCTAGATGTGTCTCTGCCATCTCTGCCTGGCAGCCCCTTCTCCTTCTTCCTCCTGCCCCTCAAATCCTGCCTCCTGTCAAAGCACAACAGCCCGAGCCCCTGGGGTCCTGTTTTCTAGAGAGTCTAATCAATTTTCTGAAACAGGAGGATTCACTTCTAAGGGGAATTTGGTACCAGTTCTCAAAACGATGGGTTTTTATCCCACTGCCCTGGTACCAGACTCATCTTCACAGAAGACGCAGTTCCCAGCACCTCTTGCATCACGGGGACCCAGAACTGAATGGAACACAGATCCAGACGTCATGGGGCCCTGGGGTGGAGAAGCCCTCAGGAGAGCACCCGGGCAGAGCAGACAGGTGATGCTGGGAGGAGGAACCCCCGACACAGACCCAGGGAGGACGGATGAGGGGCAGCTCCCTCTACTTGGAGGAGCCAGAAAGGGCTTCACCGACGAGGTGATGGGAACGACAGCCTTGAAAGGGCTTCACGAGGAGAGGAAGCAGCTGGGACAGAATCTGCCATCAGTTCCTCCTGTCTAAGATGAACTGCTCACTCTGCACTGTCAGCGTCAGATTTTGTGTCTGCCTTCTCCATCAGACTGGGAGCTCCTGGAAGGTAATCGCCCTTCCAGGGCCAAGTTCAATCAATCTCAGCCCCAGGAGGAGGAAAGGGAGGAAGACGAGTAGGGGTGGGAGCTGCATAGAGTCCCCGGGCGCCCAAGGCCACAGGACCCCTGATGCTGCGGCAGAGACAAGAGGCGGAAATGGCTGGATTTGCCTCCTCCACGTGGCAGTGGACACGATCACTTCACCGAAAGTAAACAGGGCAGGGGGCCGGCGGGTCCTTGGGCCACGCCTATGAAAGGCTTCTACATCAAGCACTCGTGACCCACCAGCAATCCCATCACAAGCCCTCTGCGCTGACAAGAGCCATGGGCTCACATCTGTCCAGCACTTTATGGTAGGAAGATGCTTTAATGCCCATGAGCTCAGTGGAATCAAGGTGTGGACCCTACAAGACCGAGGGAGAGGATGGACAGGGGACACAAGGTAAGCTCTAGGCTCCGCACATTGTCAGATTATTAGTCAGGAGGGTCCCGGGTCCCTGCTGTCCCCCTGTTCCTGGAACTTGCAAAGCAGTGAGAGTGGGCAGTGTGGCAGTTAATTACAGGCTACCCTGCCTTGTTCTCTAACGACTCTTTCAGGATTGGGAGGCTCCTCATCTGTACTGGATCCTCGAGGGCAGAGGATGTACTCCCTGCATCTTCTCTGGGCCCACGGCCGCCCGTCCCCCACCCCCCTCAGTGCCAGCCCTGAAGCAGGTCCACAGCGCACCTTCAAACCCAGCGTGGTCAGCCGCTCCCTCTGCACACTGGCTACTCATGAGACTCATCTGGGAGGTCTGCTAAAAGACCGATGCCTGGGCTCCGCCTCCAAGGAGACGGATTTAACTGGTCTGAGGTAGGGCCCGGGCATCAGTATTCTATTCATCTAAAATGATCATTCTAGTGTGCAGCAAGGGCTGAGAACGTCTGCTGTAGAGTCTCCTGCCACAAATGCAGCAAAATTCTCCTGGGAAATATGTCCCTGGGAGACTGGCTCTTGGTACTAAGTTTTGTTCCTTTTCTGATCTCATCCACCTCAAAAGCCTCCATTCTCCACTGCATCAGATGGTTCCTAAATCTCAACATCGAGCCCAGAGAGACTTCAGGCTCCAGAATATAACCGCACAGGGACAGATGCATACAGTACAGCACTCCCTCTGTACCAGGACCTTGGTGAATGGCACCACCACCATATTGAACAGCGGTATCAGTCACGTGCTTTAGGCTATCCATGATGGGAAACCAATTGGAACTAGTCCAGGCAATGGAAGGATTTGGCGTGTCATCTGTAGCTATGGGGTATTGGATACAGGTGGGTCCAAGAGGCATTTGGCTCTAAGACTCACTAACGTCACTAAGGACCACATCTCTTCATGCTGAAATATGCTAGGGAAGGACTCTGATTGGCCTGGTCAAGTGTCTGCCCTACACCAATCAGCTGAGGCCAGGGGCATTGGGTCATGTAGCACAGAAAAGGCTGCTAGGGCCCATTCTCATATAGAGACAAAGGGACTCCATTTAAGATGGAGTAAAGCCACCGTATCTTTAACAATCTTTTTTCCCCCAAAGACTAACCATTTATAGAGTTAGATGAATAATGACAATAACAGCAAAATCCAGAGAAGGCATTTTTTTAATTTACAATGTTGTGTTAGTTTCAAGTGTACAGCAAAGTGATTCAGTTACACATATATCTATTCTTTTTCAGATTCTTTTCCATTATAGGTTATTACAAGATACTGAGTATAGTTCCCTGTGCTATACAGTAGGTCCTTGTTGTTTATTTATTTTATATATAGTAGTGTGTATGTGTTAATCCCAAACTTCTAATTTATCCCCCTACCCCACCCCTGCTATCCCCTTTGGTAACCATAAGTTTGTCTTCTATGTCTGGGAGTCTATTTCTGTTTGTTTTTTTTTAATTTATGCAATTAATTAATTAATTTTTGGCTACGTTGGTCTTCGTTGCTGCCCACTGGCTTTCTCTAGTTGCAGCGAGCAGGGGCTACTCTTCGTTGTGGTGTGCGGGCTTCTCATTGCAGTGGCTTCTCTTGTTGCAGAGCATGGGCTCTAGGAGCGCGGGCTTCAGTAGTTGCGGCATGCGGGCTTAGTTGCTTCGCGGCACGTGGGATCTTCCCGGACCAGGGCTCGAACACATGTCCCCTGCATTGGCAGGCGGATTGTTAACCACTGCGCCACCAGGGAAGCCCCTATTTCTGTTTTGTAAATAAGTTCATTTGTATCATTTTTTTAGATTCCACATATAATGATATCCTATGCTATTTGTCTTTCTCTGTCTGGAGGAGAAGGTATTTTTGTTAACTGGGTGTATTAGTTAGAGACCTGGTAAGAAACAGATCTTGCACTAAAGGGGTAATTGAAGAAACTTAATAACGAGACTAATTACAAAGGTGAGAGCGAAGAGAATCAACAGGGATGGTGAGACACCAGGATTAACTGTTACGCCCACCTCTCCAGGCATGAAAGGGCACGGGAGGCCAGCAAAAGCGGCAGCGTGGGAGAGGGTTGCCCAACTCATGGCTGCCTTAGTTGGATGAATGCAGCCACTGCCAATCTTGAAAAAGTAGGCACTCGTATACCTGATAAGGGACTTGTATCTAGAATATATAAAAAACTCTTACAACTCAGTAATAAAAAGACAAATAACCCAATTTTTAAATGGGCAAAGGAGCTGAATAGACATTCCTCCAAAATTTTTTTTTTTTTACCAATGAACAATAAGCACCTGAAAAGATGTTCAACATCATTAGTCATTAGGGAAATGAAAATCAAAGCCACAGTGTGATATCCCTTCATATCCCCTTGGATGGCTATAATAAAAAAATAATAAAATAAACAGATAACAAGTGTCGGAGAAATTGGAACCCTCATATGCTGCTGATAGGAATGTAAAATGATGCAGCTGCTTTGGGAAACACTCTAGCCTTTCCTCAAAGGTTAAATACAGAATTACCATATGACCCAGCAATTCCACTCCTAGGTATATACCCAAGAGAAATAAAAACATACGTCTATATAAAAACTTGTACACAAAGGTTCACAGCAGCATTATTAATTCCAAAAAGTGGAAACAATCCAATGCCCATCAAATGATAAATGAATAAATAAGATGTGGTCTATCCATACAGTGGAATATTTTTAGCAATAGAAAGAAAGAATGTACTGACACACGCTACAACATGGCCAAATCTTGAAAACATGATGCTAAGTGAAAGAAGCCAGCCACAAAGGACCACATACTGTATGATTCCATTTATGAAATGTCCAGAATAAGCACATTTATAGAGACAGAAAGTAGATTCGTAGTTACCGGGGGCTGAGGCCAGGGAGGGAACGGGGCGTGACTGCTAATAGGTACGGGGTTTCTTTTGGGGGTGATGAAAATGCTTAAAAATGGTGGTGATGGTTGCACAATTCCATGAATATACTAAAAACCGTTAATCTTACACCTTAAATGGGTGGATTGCACGGTATGTGAATTATATCTCAGTAAGGCTGTTATTTAAAACACACACACACACACACCAGCGACAACCCTCTGGGAGCCCCCTGGGAAGAGGAGGCCTCCACAGCCCCGCCCCGCCCAGCCCCCCTAGTTCCTGTCTGCAGCAGCCACTGTTTGCTTACAAAGGTTACTTGCTCCCAACAAGCCAAGCAGAAAAGCGGCATCCTCTCAGGCCGGGCAAACCCGGCAGCCACTGGACAGAGTTTCTCGTGATTCAGATCAGGGAGATGCACAGCTGCATTTTGAGCAGCTATCTCTATACTCCCCAGTGAAATACCCTGAGCCAGACTGTGGTTTTGTGACTTGAAGTCCAAGGCCATGAATCAACATCAGCTACTTATCAAGACCAAAGGCTGCGGTCACCGTGCCTGCAGGAGGAACAACTCATATTTCTCGGCGCCTTCATGCCAGAGTGCTGGGCCGAACCCTGGTGCCCACTGGGGGCCGTGCCCGTGAACCTGCTGGACTAACCACACACTGCCCCGGACCATACCTTTCCCACAGCCGTCACGGCTGTGCCACTCGGAGGCTGGCAGTCTGATTCCCCACTTGCCGGTTCAGTGACCCCTGGTGAGCGAGCTAGGCCGGGCCAGGCCGGCGCTGGGTTCTCTGGCTTTGGCTTTCTTGCTCTTGTTTACGTGATATTGTAAAACACAACACCATGAGGGGTGGACGAACTAGGAGAAGGGGGTTAAAAAGTACAGACTCCCAGCCATAAAATAAATAAGTCCTGTGGATGGGATGTACAGCGTGGAGACTATAGTTAATCAGACTATACTGTCTATTTGAAAGTTGCTAAGAGAATAGATCTTAAAAGTTTTCATCACAAGAAAAAAAAAATTTTTGTAACTGTATGGTGACAGATGTTAACTAGTCTTATCGTGGTGATCATTTTGCAATATATACAAATATCGAATTCCTATGCTGTACACCTGAAACTAATCCGATGTTATAGGTCAATTATATCTAAAATAAACAAAAAACAACAAACAAAAAACACAACTCAAATCAGGGCCACTTCCTTTGGTTAAAGCCCTTCCCAAGATAAAGACAGGGCTCCTGAACCTGGCCTGATGTGTCTTCTAGGAGCACTGCCCACTCGAGGACTTGTCAGCTCACGGCCGTCACACTCCCGACCACACTGGCCTCACTTCAGCTCCTCCAAGTCCCTCTGTCCCCTCTCACCTCCAGGCCCGTGGACAACCTGTTTAGTTAGTTCACTTTGTCTTGAGACTCCTGCTAAAACTCACCCTTCAAGGAAGCCTTCCCTGATGCCCCAGGACTCTTGCACGTCTCTTTCCAGCACTGGTCAGCGTGTCAGCGTCACTGAGATTATTGAATTAATGTCTGTCTCCCCCTTCAGGCTGTGCACCCCCTGAGGGCAGGGGTCTGCCTGCTTCACCCACACTGACACCCACTACAGCTGGCCCAGAGCCTGGCACATAGCAGCCGTTCAAAAAGCCTTGTAGATAGAACAAAAGAATGTTGCTCTGAAGTCTCCATGAAGCCCATTCTCGTGTTCAGCTTCCTGAATTTTCCCGTTCCTCCCAAACATAGATCAGATCACATCCTTTCCATGCCTAGAACCCTCCTAGGGCGTCTCACCATAACGATAATAAAATCCAAACTCCCTGCCTCGATGGACAGGGCCCTGCAGGGCCTGGGCCCCGCACCTCTCTCTTATGTCATCGGGGGAAGGCCTTGGAGGGTGATAAGCCGAGAACGGCTTTGCCTTCTGACCTGCCACTTTGACCTCTTTGTGCCCTTTGACCTCTCCAAGTTCATTTCCATCTCAACCTTGTGCCAAATCAGTCAGAAAGGAGGGCCAGCACTGAGGACAAGCTCAAGAGTCACCTGTGCGGGGCCAGCACCCCCGCGGGACAGCAAGAGGTGGAGGGTGGGCGCCGGCTGCCCCCGTGCAAAGGCACGTTTTATCCCTGACATGGTTTAGAATTGCCAGCATACAGTGAAGATACAGAGCGGGCCAACTCTGAGTCAATTTTGTTATTGTTACTAAATTCTCGACAGCTGATGCGCCCCCTTACCGCCTGCACCCGGTGCCCCCCACTTAACACGACACTGCTCTGTGGGACGAGTCCACTGTTCATTCCCCTCTCAGTCAAGTGTAGGAAGAGGGAGGCTGCAATCTCATGTTCACCCCTTAGGCGCTCCCTGCTATGGGATAAGGCAGACACAGGCATGAATTTTATGTCACCCCACATGGCTGGGCAGGACAGTCATTTCCTGCCAGGGAGGGGAGTGCGGACTCAGTGACGTGGTCGGACTGCAGGAATTCAAGCAGTGACAGGCTTTCTGGACTGGGGCTTGGGAAGGGCTATGCCATCCCCACAGGATCTGTCAGCTTCCTCTGTGATAAGCATGGGCATTCTGGATCCTTCTTCTGAGCCTCTGTAGAGGCTGGGAGGATTCTGGGAGATGGTGCTGTTGGAGAAGGAGGCGGGATAAGAGCAAAACAGGAAGAGCCTCTGAACATTCTTCCTGGCTGTTCCCTCTGCCACGCACTCCCCTCGTCCCTGACCTCTACACATCTCACCCTCGTATCAGGAGGCCGAGTTCTCTGCACTTTTTGGATGAGTAAACTGGAGCAAAGTTATAGCCAATGGGGAGCTGACTGCTCAGACTCCAGGGGGAGGGGGTGTCTGTGCCGTTTCCCTTGTCGACTCCGTCTGGGCTTTCCTAAGTCCCCCGACAATAGAGAGGGAATAAATGGCAGCAAGAAGAGGCAGGATCGGGGCCCTGCTCTCAGAAAGATCAAACAAGTGCCTGCTTAATCATTAGTCGGGCAGTGGAAATCCTTGTGAACTGTAAAACTTCAACAGAAACACCAGGGAAGGAAACAGTGGCCAGGAAAACAGACTTCTGTTCCAGTTTCCGCGGGGGGATTCAAGACAGATTCAGCTGCTCACATCCAGCCCTTGTGAGGGGCGCACCATTGCCCAGGCATTAGCACCCACAGTTTGATTCATTCTGTCCTCACCCCAACTCTTGGGGGAGGATTAATTATGCCCATTTTACAGATGAGGGGAACTGAGTCTCAGAGAAAGTCAGTAACTTGTATAACGAAGCCAGGCTCTCTGCTTTCTAGCCCAGGGCTGTTTTCAGGGAAACACGAACTCTAACCTTCCAGCCCACCCCCACTCCCCTCACTGGCTCCCTACACAAGCCCTCCCACCCCCAATGTTCTCAGCAGGGAGAAAGGATCTGACTGACATGTTTTAATTACTCAGACTGCTGTGTAAAGAACGGATGGCAGGTGGAGGGGCTGTGGCTGTACAATGTGCAGGCAATGGACGAGGCAGAGGAGACCGGGGTGGTGGCCATGGAGACGGTGACTAGTGACGGGGTACATTTTGGAGCTGGAACCTACACGGAGGTGTCAGAAAGATTCCCAAGTTTCTGGCCTGAGCAACTCGGTGGAGGGTGGTGATATTTCCTTTTTTTTTTTTTTGGCCCTGCTGTGCGGATTGCAGGATCTTAGTTCCCGACCAGGAGTTGAACCCGGGCCAGGGCAGTGAAAGCGTGGAGTCCTAACCACTGACCACCAGGGAACTGCCAGTGGTGATATTTCGCGAGAAGGGGAAAGAGTAAGAGGTGAGCCTGGGACATGGGGAGTTGGGCACAGCCTAGAGACAGCCAGGAGGAGGGGCCACAAGGTGTGTGGGTCTGGCTCAGGGGTGAGTGCCAGTGGGCGAGAGGATGAATGAATGACCGAAGGGATCAGATGGGGGGATGGATGGGCAAGTGGGTGCTGTTGCTAGGGGTCTGAGCCTTGGAGTCACTCTTCAGAGGACCTAGGAGGGGAGACTCTCCGCGGAGGGAGCCCTGGACGGCGCAGCCCCTCCTCCCACCTCCTGCTCCTCGTCCTCCAAGGTCAACAGCTCAGGGGCGCTGAGGACATTCCTGCAGTTTCAAGGAGAGCAGAGGCATCGGTGCGAGGAAGGGGGATGGAGGCAGCCTCCAGCGAGCAGGGGGAGGAGGAGAGAGGGGCACAGAGGTGCGGCCTGGAAAGCCCCTTCCTCAGTCTGTTTGTCCAGGCCAAGCTGGGCAGAGTGAGTCACTGGCCGTCCTTCTCTCCCTCCACCTCCAGGGGAGGGTGACTTGCTGTAAGGTAGGGAACTCGGTGACCAAGCCCTGGCCCTGGGGACTCTCCTCCTCCCTCCGTCCTCCCCTGCTTCTCTGAGCCCCTCGAACAGCCCCCCTGCACCTAGAAGGCCCTCTCCTCCCTGCTCCCTCCCAGCCGCCTCCCGAGGCCCAGAGTCCTTTCCCCTCCTTTCTTTGGCTTTCCCACCTGTCTGCGAGGCCCTCCTCTGTTCTCCATGCCC
This sequence comes from Eschrichtius robustus, assembly GCF_028021215.1. NCBI lineage: Eukaryota > Metazoa > Chordata > Mammalia > Artiodactyla > Eschrichtiidae > Eschrichtius > Eschrichtius robustus. The sequence goes on along the minus strand of NC_090839.1, from coordinate 85,332,432 downwards.
CCTCACCACAGCCTATGTGAGAGCACCCATTTCCGGTCCCTCCACCAGATGGTGAGCGGCCGAGGACACATCCTGGGCAGCCTTGGCATCTTTTCAACCTCTCACCCCACACACACTAGGTGCTGAATCAGCGTTTGGTGTGTTCAACTAAAAGTTCTTGATTCATATTTCTCGGGCTATGATTAAGATCTCTCTCTCTCTCTCTCCTCTCTCTCTCTGAGATGATAGTGTCCAGGATTGGGGTGGAGGGCTTCTTCTCCAGGAGACTTGCCCCAGCTCTGGATGGTTAAGGAATTTTTTTTCTCACCAGGTGCCAGGTCTGCAAAATGCACCACCCAGCCTATCTCCAGCCCCCAAGCCTTGCTGAGCCATGGCGCTCCTGTATGGCAGGCGCCGTGCTAGCCTCTTCACCTGCCTTATCTTGGTGATCCTGTCAACACCCTCATGCCGTAGGCACTCATCTCCCCATGCCGCGGTTTAGGGGATACCTCCAGAAGGGTCAGAGGATCAAGAAGGTCAGTGACTTCCCAAGGATACTCAGCAACCTTGGAGTGACTTGTCTAGCCTCAGGGTCCCTGTTCCTGGTCACTTTGCCTCCACTTGCCACGTGGAGGGACCTGAGCAACACCCAGAGAATCACGGGAGGAAATCACATGACAGTGACTCCGCTCCCCAGCCCCGCACCCCGGCAGGTGCACCACAATCTCCCCTCTGTGACTCCCCCCAGGCTAGCCTGAAAGCCAGAGGCATGGTGTCTCCAGCCTGGGACAGAGAGGTGCAACCCTCACATTGACACTAGCAACGGTTTACCCACTTGGCTTCCTGTTAGGTTTTTTTCTTCCTTCCCTGCAGGGGTGTCTCTTATCTTAAACTTCTTAGGGGGGTTGTGCCAGCTGTTTACCATTTGGTGACAGTTGGTGCCAGAACCAGCCTCTTGGGACAAGCAAGGCGGAGCAAAGCAAGTCCCCTCAGTCACCTGCACGGCTGCGGGGTCCACACTGGATGGGACAAGCGGGCCCCACATGGTCAAGGACCAAAGCCCCGTCCGGCTGCCCTGCTGTGTCAGGCTCTATCTTCTGCATGGGGTTGACTTAGGCGAGTGGAAGTGAGTTGGCCTGCCCTGAGCTCCTCCAGCTGCGGGGAGCAGGCAGGGAGCTGCAAATAAAAGAATTCACCAAATAGATAAGTGAGAGGCGGCTGGGTCTGCTGGGCCCAGGGGCTTGCGTTGGTCTGTGAATTAGGAGCTCTGGGTTCTTCGTGACAATGCAAAGTGAGAGAATCGGCTGCAGAAACTGGCCCTTCCTCATCCTCCCGCTTCCTAGCACTCCTTGGGTCAAGACTTCCTGATGGGGACTTCCCTGGTGGTGCAGTGGTTAAGAATCCACCTGCCAATGCAGGGGACACGGGTTCAATCCCTGGTCTGGGAATGATCCCACATGCTGTGGAGCAACTGACCCTGTGTGCCACAACTACTGAGCCCGCACTCTAGAGCCCGCGAGCCATGACTACTGAAGCCCACGTACCTAGAGCCCGTGCTCTGCAACAAGAGAAGCCACCGCAATGAGAGGCCCACGCACTGCAACGAAAAGTAGCCCCCACTCGCCGCAACTAGAGAAAGCCCGCGCACAGCAACGAAGACCCAACACAGACATAAATAAATAAATTAATTAATTAATTAATTAAAGCACATCAACTAAAAAAAAAAAAAAAGACTTCCTGATGCCCAGCAGTGTGAGCTCTGTCTGACCCTGTGGCCCAGCTAATAAGTGTCTTCCGTTCTCCTGGTGTCTCCAGGGTATGGCCCAGCCCCCTAGCCCTGGGCTCCACATCACACTGGACCCCACCTTGTCCTCAGCAATCTGCTCAGAACCCTTGGCAGTCTGGGGCCACATCCACGCCTGGCCATCCTCAGCCCTCCCAGACACCAGAGCCCTTCCTCAGCCTCCCTCAGCACCGCCAGGCTGCGCCCCCCTCCCCCATCAGCTCCTGTCCCCTGATGCCCATTCACCCGTGATACATCCTAACCAAACATTACTCTGCCTCTCACCCTGGGAGAGTTAGGGTCTGGATTCCTGATCACCAATCACCTGTAGACCAGCCAGCTCCCAAGCACCCTGAATAGCCCTCTGGGCCTGTCCAGGGTCCATGTTCAAGGCTGACCCAGATCTCACTAATCCTGAACCTCTGTCCAATCCTCCCACCATGCAAGGAACAGGTGCAATGAATGAACAGAGAGGTAGAGCTGAGTTGGGTTCATTGGAAGAAATTCTTGTACAGTAACCAGAGTCGGAGGCATGGTCTCAGGCTGGGTTGGCCAAACTCTGACCAGGGACGGAAAAGGAAATTTTCTCACCTGTTACGTAGAAACAGATTCCCACAGCCAGGAGGGGAAGCCAGACCCTTGGAGTCCTGATTTTAGCTCAGGTGCAACCAAAACTCAGGGAAAATGGCCCAGATGGAATCCCAACAGCCTTACCAACCCACCACTCTAGAACTCTGAGATTTGGGAAAGAAGTCAGTGCCGAAGAGGGCCATGTAAGTAAAGAGGGTAAGTAAAAAAGTGACACCTGAGGAGAGAGGAGAAGGCATGAGAGCCCTAGGTGGCAGTCCTCAGTCAGTGCCTCTGCTGCCTGGCACCCCACCTCACCCCCCAACACACACACACACACACACACACACAAACACACACACACACACACACAAACAGGCAGTGCAGCGCTGCCCAGAAGGTGCTTGAGGGAGGACAGAGAAAGCCAAAGGAAGGACAGAGACAGCTGAGAATGCAGACTAGTGCTCACAAGACACACTGTGAAGACACATGTGGGGACCTCACGTGCCCCGGGACGGTGGGTAAGATGGGGACACCGAGGCCCCAGGGAGTGGAAGGAAAACTGACTTGTTTGACAGTTTCTGAAGTCACTCGTTCACTTTCCCATTCATTCTTTCAACAAATATTTATCGAACATCTTCTAGGTTTACAGTCCAATGCAGAGATAAGAGCAGAGACTCTGGGGCCAAACTTGCTTTGTTCCCCCCACCCCCGCCCTGCAATTTTTGTTTATTGTTGCAAAATACATATAACATAAAATTTACCATCTTAACTACTTTTCAGTGAGCACTTGACCACAGTCTGTGCAAAGGGACTGTCTGTGCTTCTGGCTCCACCTAACAATATCTTTCCAGTGCTTTCTGTCTCCTGGTGGGCAAAGGCTGGGAGGGACATAATATTATGGATAGAAATCCTGGGCCTTGGGATCATTCCAGCTGTGCCTCTCTTGGGCAAGTGGGGTTTGTGTGTGTGTGTGTGTGTGTGTGTGTGTGTGTGTGTGTGTGTAGGGGGCGTCCCTGGGGAAGAGTCCCTGCACTTAACTTCTGCACCTCCCCAGGCTCTCCTCTAAGTTTGAAAAGCTCAGAGGCCCTTCTGGAAGCCTGAGTCAGCCTGCAGTCTGCTTTTGCTCCAGAGGCAGGACCAGCCCCTGCGATGTGAGGGTGGGGAAGCTTGGGCCACCTTCAAAGTGACTGGGGGAGGGAGCGGGGGAGGGCTGGACCCCACGCTGACCACTCTGGGATGGACATCCCCATGGGGAAGGTGGATGGTTGGTGGGGATCAGGGCAAAGGCGCTTTAGGGGAGACAGGGCCTGAGGGAGGAAGGGGTGTGTTGAAGACCCAAGAGGTGAGAATGACCAGAAATGAGAAGGTTGGAGGGGCAGGGTCATCTCCCCCCTGAGAAGGGAGGGTCCCTTGCTCTCCTCTGCATGGACAGAGCAGTGACTGTTCGGGAAGGTGGGTTTGGCCTCGCTCAGGAGACAAACGCTCACCCAGAAGACGTCATGGGCTCTGGAATGTGGAGAGAGGACTGGGAATGCAATGACAGGGGCCTGGCAACCCGCAGGACAGGAGGAGGGCCCGCCCATCCCCGCCCAAAGGCTGGTCCTTCTCCTTGCATCAGGGACACTTTACAGAATCACAAGTGACCAGAACGGACTCTTCGAATGTCCCCACTGGAAGGGCCCTTAAAAATGCAGCCACCTGTTGTACCGACTGGGAAACTGAGGCTCAAAGACGTGGTCCCAGTCCCCCCTCCCTCCGCCTCCCGCGCCCCCCCCCCGCGAATGCCGCCCCCCACCCCGCCCCGCTCTGCCCGCGCCAGGCAGGTCCCCTATGGGAAACCCTCTTAAAGAGTTTTTCCTTTCGCGTGAACTTACCGCCTCCATCCAGCCGCGCGGTCTCAAAGGTGAACATCACTTAAATGCGTTACAGATGTTCTTCCTCCCATTTTTGGCTACCGCGGCGCGGCGCGCCTGGAGCGGAGGCGGCCACAGCGCGATCCAGGCCGCGTTTTGCGTCCTGCCCGCCAACTTTCTCAAGCTGTAGTTATTTGATAATGATTTTTTTTTTTTTTTTTAACTCTCCAAATAATTGTTATCCTCCCCGCCCGGTGCAGCTCAGGTGATGGGCACAGACTGCAGACGCCTCCTCCTCCGGATGCAGGGCTGCCGACCCAGGCAAGAAGCCACTGCCCAGGCGCCTCCTGCAAAGCCGGGGTCGAGGTCCGGGTCTGGCCCAGGCCAGCCCGGCAGGACGACCCCCAACTGCCCCCCATGAGGCCTCTGCATGACCCACCACCCAAGGTCACTTCTCCCAAAGCCCACTCTCCAGGGGACATGGCTGTCTGATGGATGACTGAACAGAGAGGGTGTGCTGGGTCCAGAGTTCCATGCTGCAAACATGTATTAGGCACCTACTGTATTCACAGGCCCTGAGCAAAGCGCTGGCCTCAAACACAAGCAAGAACAGCCTCTGCCCTCAGGGCTCCCGGTCCAGAAGAGACTGGGGCCACACACCCCTCATCTGGGAAGATGAGAGGGGCTTCCAGGGTGGAATTCTGGACAGAAGCAGCTCAAAGTGGCAGGGCTACACAAGGAGAGCTTCACGACAGAGCTCCCCCAGCGCTCATCACCTTCATCCCTTCCTCTGACCCCTGCAAAGGGCCGCCGCCAGCCTGGATGAAGGCCTCTCAGAGCCTCTTCTAAGAAGCTACAGGGCTCAGAAAATACCTACCCCCCAGGTGCGGGTACATAGGGGCAGGGCCCAGGTTCTCTGAAGCCACCCAAGCAGATGGCTGAGAGGCAGGCCCACAACAGAAGCACTAAATCTGTTTGGAGTTTGCCCCCCAAAGGGAGAAGCTGGCTGGGGAGCTGAGCACCTGCTTCCCCACCTGAGGATCACGGGTGTTTTTTGCTGCTAAGCCACAGTGGTTTGAGCGGAGTTCTTTGCTGGGTTCATGAGTCCACGCTCAGCTCAGTTACATCCCCAGAGACCCCAAAGTGCTCTTGTTACCCTGAATTAAGTTTAAGTTTTAAAATTAATACATTTGAGGTGGAATTTGGGCAGCCAGCCGCAGGGGGTGAAAGAGGAGGAAGTGAAAGGATAAGAAGGCAGAAGAGCAGGGCTGGGGGTGCTGGGAAGAAAGGGGTGCTGGCTGGGGGGCTGCCTCTCCAGAAAGGAGTGTTCTTGAGCAAAATCAGGGAGCAGGATGGGAGGTGTGGCAGCAGCCCCAGTGCCCAGAGAGGATTTCCGGGCGGCCTGGGGGGCCCCAACTTTTTAACCGACAGTGGTTCCTCATCCTTCGCTAGATAAAACCAGTCTCTCAGTGGGGCCTCATGGGCCCCCTCTTCTATCTGTCCCTTAGACGGACCTGTACCAGCTCCTGCCTCGGCCTGATTGGTGCAGTAGAGGTGACACATTCCCTGCCCCAGAGTCACTCTGGGTTCAGGGAAGGCCAGAGGGTTATTACAGCAGACTACCCCCCGAGTGGCACCTCCTGCCCGGGCACACATCCACCACCAGGCACCCAGAACTCAGAGCCATTGCCAGCCCTAACACCCTCTGCGTTGCATTTTCTCACGCCCTTCTGTGGAATCCCCCAACCCATACACACTCCTGTACTCATTCACCTTTTCTGCCCAGTCTCCACGCAGCCAGTGCCAAACAATACCCAAGCGTTTGCATATAGCACCAGCAGAACCAAAAAAACAAAGATAGAAGAAAAGTTTTCTACATTTTCCTTGCCCTGAAATATTCTGAGATGATCAACTCTTCTATTTGTATATGTCCACCACTGCTAAGTGGCAATGTAAATTCTGTTGAAATTTGTGATTCTGTAAATGATATATGAAATTCATCATTTGGCAATTTAACTAGCAGCCACTTAATAAATTTACTTTGCAAGTCTTAAAAAAAAAGCTCATCCAAAAGTTTCAAATCAGAAAATCTTTAGAAAGATCTCTTTCATTTTCACATATGTATAAGTTTTATGATTTAGGGTTTAACAGCTTTTTCTATTTTCAGTTCTCTAAGGGTGGGGGGGGGCACATCATCTGCCCAGTATGGGGCTTGCACAAGGCCCAGATCAGGGCTGCCCCCTCCAGGAAGCCTTCCGGGCTCCCCAGGCTGGGTCAGGTTCCCTCTGTCATGCTCCCACGGCCCCCGGACTTCCACTGTTGCCACTCCAGCACACAGTCTGTTTGCCGACCCCTCTCCCTCACCGTGAGCCCGTGGGAGCAGGAAGTGGGGTCCCATTCTTCCCTGTGTCCCCAGCAGTGCAAAGAAGCTGTCAGTGACTGTTTGGGGAACCAAGAGCCAGCCTAAGGGATCTCCCTCCTGCCTCAGCTTGTGGCCCTGAGTCTCGCTGGGATGAGGCGTGCCCAGGTGGCTCTTCGCAAGCCTGCCAACCCCCGTCACTGCACCCCCAGTGGGTGTTAGGACCCTCTTCGGAGACTTGGAGAAATCCCTGTCTTCCGGTCTCCTTGCGTCAGCCGCAGCCTTCACGGCATCTCCCAGAGCCGCCTCCCCTTGCAGTGCAGCCTGAAGGAGGGGGATCAGATGCGGGGATGGAGGCCCCTTGTCTGCGCAGAGGCAGGATTTATCTCAGTTTGGGGAGGTCTGGGGCCCCAGAGCCCCTAGATCATCATTAGTTCCATCAAAGAGGCGGCTATGATCTGAGGGGGCAAGATGCATCGTGTCCAAATTGGAAACAGCCTGGTGGGCTATGGGGTAGGAGCCGGGCGGGCAGAGGGCTCGGGCCGCCCTGGGGGGGAGCCCAGGACACTGGAGGAGTCCCACAGACAGTGCACAGGAAGAGGAGGAGGAGGAGGGAAGAGAAAACATTCCACTCGGGCTCCAGGGAAGAGCGCCGCACAAGATGGAGCACGGCCAAGTCTGCAAGTCAGCTCGCCCTCCCCAGGGAGGCAGGAGGCGGTTGGGGTGGGGAGGAAGCAATCCCGCTCACGAGATGAGGGCCTACTGTGCGTCTGGCCCCCGTGCCGCACACCTGCCTGGGCCCTGTCTCCCCAGCCACAGAAGCGCAAAGCAGAGCTGGGGTTCAAGGCCAGGTGCCCCGGTCCCCAGAGCTTCAGCACCTCCCTGAAAACGCAGAGCAAAAGGAATATTGGGCTCCTGAAGTTCTCCATCCTCATATCTCCCTGTTGGAGGGCAGCACCGAGGCGGTGGTCTGATTATTAACTCCAGGTTAAACACAGAGGTAGAGAAACAAGGCAGAAATATCTTCTAAGTATTGGGAAGTGGAGATACGAGCGGACAGGAATGGGATGTAAATGACACCTTCAACTCGAAAAATAAAGTTAAAAGAGCTTTCCCATCCTGCTGCTTTTCACTGATGACCACGTTCTTTCTATACGCACCCCCCCCAATTCCAGAGATGTCCTGAACCCCCAAAGGTGGCATCTGACGCCCACGCTCTCCAACTAGCCCCTCTCTCTAGGGAACAGAGAGGAGCTGGAGCCACAGCCCCCAGACTAACTCGCTGGGGGCCACCTGGGTGTGGTCCTGCCCCTCCCTGGGCTTCAGTGACAAGGGAGGGAGGGGCTCTGCCTTAGCGACCCCCTGCCTCCAACCCCCACGGGGTCCCTAGAGGGAGCCCAGGAAGGACATTAAAATGTCTGCAAGGGGGGAGGGGGGTTGTGATTCTTTCATGGGACAGATAAATGCCAGATAAATGCTCAGGCTAGGAAGCCGCCCTGAGGGAAGGGAGACCGGAATGAGTGACCAGACTTCTGCCCAAGGGTGTTCCAGAAGCTTTCCAGACAGACCTCATTTTATCACACTTCACTTTATGGCACTTCGCAAATACTGCTTTTCTTACAAATTGAAGGTTTATTTGGACCCTGCGTCAAGCAAGTCTGTTGTCACCCTTTTTCCAACAGCATTTGCTCGCTTTGGGTTTCTGATCACATCTTGATATTTCTCGAAATAAACATCACCAAAAGTTGACAATTCCCTGAAGGCTCAGATGACGGTTAGCAATTTTTAGCAATAAAAAAATTTTTTCTTTTTTTTTTTGTGGCAGCGCAGCATGGCTTGCGGGATCTTAGTTCCCCAACCAGGGATCGAACCGGACCCCTGGCAGTGAGAGTGCCGAGTCCTAACCACTGGACCACCAGGACTTCCCTAAAATATTTTTTACATTAGGGTATGTACATTGTTTTCTTAGACACAATACTACTGCACACTGAATAGACTATGGTGTAAATATAACTTTTATATGCGCTGGAAACCAACACATTTGTGTGACTTGCTTTACTGGGGTGTTCGCTTGATTGGGGTGGTCTGGAACTGAACCTGCAATATCTCCAAGGTATGCGTGTACTATAATGGTGAAAAATGGGAAACAACCTAAACTTCCAATAACAGTTAAATAATTTCATGTGATGGAATATCATGTAGCCATTACAAATGATGCTCGTGGATTTGGTTTATCGATGTGGAGGAAATGCTGTCAATAAGACTTAAGTGTTAGATAAGCTAATTTTCTCTTTTTTTTTCTTTTTTTAAAAATCGAAGTATAGTTAACTTACAATGTTGTGTTAGTTTCAAGTGTACAGCAAAGTGATTCAGTTATACATCTATATATTCTTTTTCAGATTCCTTTCCATTGTAGGTTATTGCAAGATATTGAGTATAGTTCCCTGTGCTATACAGTAGGTCCTTGTTGTTTACTTACTTTATATACAGTCATGTGTATATGCTAATTTTCTTAAAGGACCCATCGCAGTGCCGGCATGTCACAAACACTCACAAACTGATGACCCCAGGTTGGGTGTGATAAAAGCAGGAATGAAAAAAGCATACACAGAATAATCCCAATCTTGTAAAACAACCACCTCACAAATGCACAGAAAAAGGCAGGAAGGAAATGCAACAGAATATTGCTGAGTTGTGAGACTGGAGATTTGGGAGTTCGTTTTGCCATATTTGCCAAATTTTCGACAATGAGTGGCTGTGTTTTAAATTCTTTTTCATTAGTTAAATTTTTTCCCAACATTTTATGATGAAAAATTTTAAACCTATAGCAAAGTTGAAATGATGTCACAGTGAAGTACACAACCTCTACCACTGAATTTTTTTTATAATACTTTATTCTGTATCCATCCATCTATCCCTCCCTCTATCCACCCATAAATCCACCTTATTTTTTTTTCTTATGCGTTTTAAAGTAAACTGCAGACAACAGTACATTTCCCCCTAAATACTTCAACGCGCGTGTCAGGAAAAATTATTTTTAATAGTTTTCAAGAAGACAGAGGCTGTGCTTACCCCTGAGAAAAGCAGCCTGCAGCCCCACCCTCCTTGCAGAAGGCAGGTCAGGAGGAACTGGGGCTGGGTTGGGGTGAGGCCCAGCCCTTCTGCCTTACTCTCTGGGTGACCTGGTCAGTCCCTAGAGCCCTGAGCTTTCTCCGCACCTGAGGCAGGGATAATAAGAAGCAAAAACACCTCTGCTCTCCCAATCATCTGAGGGTGTAGTGCAGATTACCCGCGATTAGGCTTGCACTCACCTTGGGTTTCCTGCAGGGATAAAGTTGTCAGATTTAGCAAGTAAAACTACAGGACACCCAGTTAAATTTGAACTTCAGATAAACACATTTTTCAGTATAAGTATGTCTCACGCAGTATTTGGGACATGCTTATGCTAAAAACATTATTCAGCCTGTATTTTATCTGGTAAGATGGGGAAACAGAGCCCTAGGAAGGGACGCATGCCAGAAGTTCAGAACCAAGTTGGGATTTTTGATAGTAAAGTCTCATGTTTGTGCTGTTCTTTGGATTTCACAAAGTGTTTTTCTGTCCGTCATCTCACTTAAGACTCTCTGTCACCCTCCAGAAGAGTAGTATTTTATTCTCATTTTATTTATTTATTCATTCATTCATTCATTCATTCAAGTATAGTTGATTTACAATGTCATGTTAGTTTCAGGTGTACAGCACAGTAATTCAGTTTTTTTCAGATTCTTTTCCCTCACAGGTTATTACAAAATATTGAGTATAGTTCCCTGTGCTACACAGTAGGTCCTTGTTGGTTATCTATTTTATATATAGTAGTGTATGTATGTTAATCCCATCCTCCTAATTTATCCCTCCCCACCCCTTTTCCCCTTTGGTGGCCATAAGTTTGTTTTCTATGTCTGTGGGTCTATTTCTGTTTTGTAAATAAGCTCATTTGTATCTTTTTATTTTTTTTTAAGATTCCACATAAAGGTGATATCATATATTTGTCTTTCTCTGTCTGGCTTACTTCACTTAGTATGATAATCTCTACGTCCATCCATGTTGTTGCAAATGGCATTATTGCATTCTTTTTTATGGCTGAGTAGTATTCCACTGTATATATGTACCACAACTTCTTTATCCATTCATCTGTCAATGAATATTTACGTCGCTTCCATGTCTTGGCTATTGTAAATAGTGCTTCAGTGAACATTGGGCTGCATGTATCTTTTCTAATTATGGTTTTCTCTGGATATATGCCCAGGAGTGGGATTGCAGGATCATATGGTAACTCTATTTTTAGTTTTTTAAGGAACCTTCATTCTGTTCTCCATAGTGGCTGTACCAATTTACATTCCCACCAACAGTGAAAAACCTGTGAAAACACAATGACCCATTTTAGTGTTGGAGAAACAGAGTCTCAGAGAGATCCAGGGCCCCCACCCAGCTGACAAGGTGCAGAGTCAGAACTCAGTCTCACTGTCTGGTCTTCAGGAGAGGCTCTCCCCCACCTTAGGTCCTCTCTTTGAGACCCCAACAGACCACAAATGTTGGCCCTGAGACCCACAAATGGGGCTCCAGGACAGGACCTACCAGCCCGCAGCTGCAGTGCTCGGGGTCCACCATCTATCTCTGCGATGGTTCATTTTATGCATCAGTTTGACCAGGATATGAGGTGGCCAGATATTTGATTCCTGGGTGTGTCTGTGAGGGTGTTTCTGGATGAGTTTAGCGTTTGAATCAGTAGCCTGAGTAAAGCAAATTGCCCTCCCCAAGGTAGGTGGGAGCCATCCGCTCCATCAAGGGCCTGAATAGAACAAAAAGGCAGAGGAGGAAAGAAGTGGCAGGTCAGGGCACCCTCAGGTGCGACACGTGGCTTCTGGGGGAGGACACAGCTGCAGGTGGTAGCAGCATGGCGTGACAGGAGCTGGCTGCCAAGGCACTGCAAACAGGAAAGTAGGCATCCCTGAGCTGGTAAACCCTGCCCAGTCCTCCAGCTCCCCAAACCTGCTCTGTCTCATCCAGTGGCAGCCGCCACCTGGAGCCCAGTGCAGCATCCTCGAAGGAATCAGATCCAAAATCTTGAGTCTGTGGGAAGGAGGCTGGACCAGTCGCCCTGCCACCCTGACACTCCTCCTGGGCCCAGGCTCTTTGCCTCTAGCCCACCAGACCTTCCTGTCTGCCTGCCTGCCTTCAGCCACCCTAGAGACGTGCCCTGTCACCCATCCATTCATTCATTTATTCATTCATTCATTCATTCAGTAGAATTTGATCGAGTGTTTGACAGGCAGAGGATGACAGTTTACTGGCATGCAGTGATAACTCCCTCTCCAGCAGTGGACCTGAGCAAGAGGTGGATGAGGTGTCTCCGGTTCTTTTTTTTTTTTTTTTTTTTAAGAAGCTGTGAACAGTTTCACAAAATAACATGGTGATTCCTTTTATGTCCCTCCCTCAACCACACCTCATTCAACTGAACTGGGGCAGCCAGTGTGGGGACCTGCGAGTTAAGGTTTCAAGGGTAAATTATGGAAATTGGGCCCATCCCAGGGTCAGCTTCTCAGAGGTGAGACAGAACTCGCAAAGCCCACCCACCTCTTAGACGGGGCCACACGGTTCTCTGAGGCACAACCAAGCTCCTCGTTTCCCTAGTTTTGATGCCAGCACCTGCCCAGATGCTCTTAGTATCAGCCACCAGGTCTAACACAGGGTCAAAAATGAATCTCCTCTCCTATGAAGGCCCAGACAGTAAATATTTCAGACTGTGCAAGTTTCAGGGTTTTGATTGTGACTACTCAACTCTGGTTGTAGCACAAAAATGGCCATAGACAATATGTAAACAAACGAGTGTGACTTTGTTCCAATAAAACTTTATTTACAAAAACAAACAAACAAAAATGAATCTCCTCACCTGCCGCATGGCTTGGCCAAGCTGGAGTCAAGTTCAGGGCTAAGATGTAGGCACTTAGTGCGTGATGGTGTTGACCCCCAGTTGGGACAAGCCATCATGACAGAGGCTGAGCTCTGGTGAGACTCAGGTTCTAGGGTCTTTCTTACGTGGGGTCTGCAAATGTATCCCATATGTCTGGCCATTGCTTCACATACCTGTTCATTGCATTTAAACAGTTAATTAAAAACAAAATTTGTTTTGCTGTAATCACTGGCTGAAAAGTATGCCTTTAAATTTAGCAATACAGTAACCAAAACTTTATGAGTTGACTATTGTCGGATGCTGTTCTGACAAAATAGAGAAATATTCACCATCTGAATTTCCAAGATCTTCTCCCTGCCACACACACCCTGCCCCATGCCAGAATTTTTCTTCTCTGAAGGGAAGGGTTTTTCCCTTTTGTTTTGTTTTTACTTTGAACCCCTGAGATTAGTTTTTTGCAAGTTTCCTTCACTCTCTACCAAATGGTTTTGAAATAGTCATCATTTCTCTAGATGATAAACACTAAAAGATTGCTTTTACTTTTGAAGGCAATGAAAACATGTCTATGGTTTCACTTTGAAGCTCATCAGGAAAAAAAATAAAACCCTCTTATAACATTTAGCACGTGTATAGGAATTCTCGATTCATGGGCCACCTGCGTGTCTGATAATCATTTAATGATGCTTCCAAAGTTTCAATAACCTTTGGAAGCCGCTCAATCACAGCAGACAAAGCCTGGTGATGGATGACCCAGTGTGACTTCAGCAAACTACCTTCATGTCGCTTTGCCACTCCTGTTACATGTGTTTTGGGTAATGGCCAATCTTTTCACAGATGAATGTATAGCGTAGATCAAAGAGTTGAACACTGTGAAAGCACATTGAAGTTTTTTCCTGTTTCTGCAAAGTCCTCAGCATTGCACCGTCCAACCAATAGGTGTGATTCTTTCTCACGCCATGCTGCAGGGTGGCCAAATTTTCCCCACGATGTCAAGCCTTCAGTGGTGGATTTGACCCCTACTTTGTTTTAAACCCCACTTTGATTTGCTGCAGATAACTCTCTATGACCACATCTAAGTTGATCTTCGTCATCTTTTCAATACTACCAAAATCCATGCATCTCTATAATTGGGAAAGTGATGGAGATTTTTCTTACATAAACTACAGTGATTCTTTCACTACCCAGCCAGTGGCCTTGTCACAGGTTATTGAGTCAGGAACTAATGATTTCACCTGCTGTGTCTTCTAACGTTGCAGGTTTTCTTTTTCTGCTGATTTCATTTTGAATTTGCTAACTTCCATAGGCATCACCTGATTTATAAGTTAGACTACCTCGCTTTATCTCTTTTGGCATCTCCCTCCAAATTGCCTTTATTCACAGATGAAATAGATTCGGCATGACTTCTTAACAATAAACACTGTGTTCCAAAGAATAAAATATGTTTAACTCTGAATTTCAGGTATGTTCTAGTTTCCTCAAGCTGTTGTGAGTGAACAGATAATAATCTGTTAGTGACAGTTTCACCAGGAAATCAATATTCTCTCCCTCCCAACTGCAATGATTTCAGATGCATTTTACGTCTTCTGTGTTTTCAGAATTTTTACAGAGATTCCCCCCCCCCCAAAACAGAAACTCCTTGTGAATGAGTCTCCTCTACAGGTGCATTTTGTTGGCAAATGTGCCTCAATTGCCACATCTGTAAAATGAGGATGATAAAGATTCCTGTGTCATGGGATTGTGTTAGGACTAAAAGATTTAACACGTATAAAGCCTCTGGAAGCATGCCTGGCACAAAGTAAGCATCCCACAAATATTTGCTGTTATGATTGTGTCTTTGCTCACCCTTCTCCTTCCACCTGCATGCCCTTCCACTCCGGTTACTTTGTGAACTCCAATTCATCCTTCAAAACAAAATGCAGGGACTGCCCTGGTGGTCCAGTTGCTGAGACTTCACCTTCCAATGCAGGGAGTTCGGGTTTGATCCCTGGTGGGAGAGCTAAGATCCCACGTGCCTTGCTGTCAAAAGGCCGAAACATAAACATAAAACAGAAGCAATATTGTAACAAATTCAATAAAGACTTTAAAAATGGTCCATGTCAAAAAAAAAAAAAATCTTTAAAAAAAAGAAGGGAAAAGAAACAGGAGTTTCCTCAAAAAAAAATATGCAAAGTCCAGCTGTGGAGCCCTCTGTGACTGCTCTGGGCTGTATACTCCCCCCTCTGTGTTCCGTCCATCTCCATGCCAACATATGTCACATGGAGCCCTGAGCCCACTTACTTATCCACCTCCTCAACTAGACTGAGTCCTACTTACCCTTCCCTGATGCCCACAGGGCCGGCTGGTTGAATGAATGAGTAAAATTTCAGAAACGGTGATAGTAGATTTTTAGCCAGTATCATCTTTGAGAATAAACTCTCAAGACCACATTATAAAGGAGAAACCTGATTTCTACTTCCGCCATCTCTCTTCAAGTTGTAAAAGACTCACTAATGTTTCCAAAAAGAATAAAAATGTGAACAACTCGATAAAAGGTTGGACTTTTTTTTAATATTAGAGAGATAATAAAATAGAAAACCGTTTTTGTTTAAACCTTTTTTGTTTAATTAGTCATTATGATCAGGTATCTATGGAAACAACTGGATGTTCACGCTCAAAATAGACAATCATCTCTCTGTCGAACAATGCGTAATCAACACAAAAGTTGGAGCTTGGAAGAACAAGCTTCCTCCCTTCAACAAGTGCTTCTTGATCTTGAATAATATGATGAGAAATCAAAACTCAGTCCCTGCCTTCAAGGGTGCCACAGGTCAACAGGCAACAGGGAAAGACTTAGCAGTAAGGGAGATGAGGTGGACCAGGTGGGAGAGAAATGCAGGGGCAACAATCTTGAGGAGACTGGGTGGGGGCCACCAACATCAAAAGGGAACTTCTTGGGATCACGTAAAGTTCTAGAACTCGATGAGGGAAAATTCTAGAACTTGATGGAGTGATGGTTACATGAGTGTATACAATTGTCAAAATGCACTTAAAAATGGGTATATTTTATTGTATATAAATTGTATCTCAATAAAGTTGATTTTTTTAAAAAAGCCCTGGAGCGGAAGAAAACGGCTGTGCTTGCTTATGAGTGCCGTGGGGAATATCGCGTAAGGGCAAGAGTGGGTGTGGAAGGGAAGATTCTGAGCCCCATTTCTAATATGCTGAGTTGCAGGTGTTTGTGGTCTTCTACTAAAAGCACCATCTTGAACCGGCAGCATCAGTGTCACCTGGTGACAAAGATTGTGTGCTTGACCAAAGTCTACTCAGGCTCCCCGGAACTTTTTCGACTCGGCCCTAATTTTGGACTTTCGTGTTCGCTTCTACGCGGTCGAATTTTAGCAAGAATCCTGCTAAGTCAGTTTAACCAGAATCCCACATTCTCTGTATCTGATCACCTTCGATATTTGACCAAATTCCTCATCCCCTTCCGCCATCCCCCAGGTGATGGCTTATCACCCTGGCCTGCCTTCTGCAAGTATCCTGTGAGGTTGGTTTAACCAGAGCCCCCTGACCCCTGATGTTTCCCTTTAGTAGTTTTCCATACACTGGCCCCCCACCCTGCTCCTTGGCTACAAATTCCCACTTTTCCTTGTGGTATTCAGACTTGAGCCCAATCTCTCTCTCCTCCTGCAAGACCCCACTGCGGCGGTCCCCCTACCTAGCACAACAGTCCTCCCTTGAATAAAATCTTCCTTAACTATCTTTAACCAGAGTCACTGAATAATTTTTCGTTCATACCAGGAGCTTGTTAGAAACTGCTAGATCTCAGGTTCCACCCCAGACCTATTGCCCAGAGCGCTCACATCAATGAGATCCCCAGGTGATCCCTACACATGTCAAAGTTTGAGAAGTGCTGATTTAAGGGGCCTGGAATAGCGCCCATGAAACGCCCACAGCTGTGAACACTTAAGCCCACAAGAAAAGCAAAAGGGACGGACAGGGTGCTGGGCCTACATGGGGCACCCCAGCCCTCAGGTGGCAGCCTGGGCTTATTTTCTCAGGACACGCAGGTCTCCGCTCACAAATCGGCTCGTCGGAAAGGTCCTCTGTGAGCCCCCTTTGTAAAACAGCTCCCCTCACGTGTTCTTCACAGCTCTGAACATCCCCTAATATTATATTGTATATTAATTGTTTTATTTTGTTTACTTTCTGTCTGCCCTGACCTGAATAGAAAAGCCAGAATGGTAGGGACTTTGTTTTGTTAATTGCTGTATTCTCCAGGGCCCAACAGTACTTGATGTTGAAGAAGCACTCACTAAACATTTGTTGAATGAATGAATGAATTCAACCCGGCTGTCAGGTTCTGAGGGTAGTGAGGAATTTCCTCACCAGTGTGTCAGGATTTTGGTGAACGCATCCTTATTTCCACCCTCTGTCTCCTCTGTGGTTTGCAGATTCAGCCTGTCACACGTCACTGTTCCCAGGGAGATAGGAACCTCATCTTCCTCTTGACCTTGGATGGCTGATCTTTCCCTTCCCCCTTCCCCATGTCGCCCTAACCACCGGCACTACCTCCATCCCCGGGGTCCTTCTTTCCTCATCTGAGAATGTTCTCTCCCACGTCCCAGGCAAAGTGCCAGAGAGCTTGTAATTCTGCCTCATTGCCCCTTTAATCCTCACAATCACCCGAGAAGGCAGACACAATTACACACAGAATCAAGGCTCAGAAAGGTTAAGTAACTTCCCTGAGGCCACACAGCTATTAAAGAAGCAGAGTGGAGACTCAAACCTAAGTTCCCTGAGTTCTGTCGTCTATCTGTCCCAGTGGATGCCAGTTCTGGGGTCTGGGTGAGGGCCTGAGAACACAGACAGGGCTCTGCTCATGGAGTCTGCTCTCCTGGAATGTTGTCTGACAGGTCAGGCAACCCTCTTTGGTCCCTACTTTTAGAACACCCACCAGGAACATGTGGGACTCAGGGAAACAGGAGGTAAGAGGCTATGAGGTCACACCACGCTGGGCGCTGCTCCCCCGGTTCTGTAGATGACTCCAACGGTCAGGAGCAGAGGGGGCTGGTGAGTAACCAGGCAACCCAAGCAGGGTCCAAGCCACCATCCTGAGCATCCTCTCTCCCCGGGTCCTGATGCTGCAAAGAATAGGTCCGGCCCTGCCTCCATGACAAGCCTGTTCTCGGCCTCGGCCAGTAAGCAGTGACAGACAACTCATTACCCCATCGCATTTCCTGCCAGCTCTGGTGGGAAAGGGAAAGAATGTTCTTCCTTATGTTGAACTGAAACCCTTCCTCCTGGAAGCTTTATGGCCTGAAAGAACAATCTTTCTTCAGGGGAGGGAGGGTCTCCTGTCCCACTGAGTTTCTTCCCGGTGAAATGATTCTGGGTCCCCTAACTGTTCCACACATGGCAGATCTCTCGCATCACCCTGCTCCTTCTCTAAAAACACATATTCTAGAGAACAGGACTGTCACCTCCCTTTTTATAGATACTAGGCCTCTAGTAATGTAGCCTATATTCACATTTGCTGTCTGGGTGGCCATCTCCTAGAGCATGGAATTTAGGAGCTGAGCTTTGAAGAATGACAGGATTTTAATCCAGCATCTAACGCAGTGATGAGCAGGGTTTTGGTCTCAAAAGCACATATAAAATAGTCAGAGAGATTAGTGTGGCCAAAGCTGTAAAGTCGGGAATGACCATGGCCTACTTGGAGGAAAAGTAGATCTGGCCAAGCCAAGCGTTCATGAACAGGAAAGTTGGGACAGATTGTGCAAAGCCTTGAATAACAGGTTCGGGGGTTTGGACTCCTTGCATGTCAGGAGATGTGACTGAAGGTTTGTTAGCAAGGTGACATGATGGCCCTTGATTCAGAAAGTTTATGGGATGGGCTGTTGGGGTGTGTGCGGGGGGAAGGGAGACGACATTAGGAGGTTGCCCTGCCATCCAAGCGGGAAATGAGGAATTATAAAACATCACCCTGGGAAGATAACGAATGATCTACATCTCCCATCATCCACGGTGAGAAAATCAGGGCCCAGAGAGGGAAAGTGACTTGTCCAAGGTCACACAGCTATCAAGGAACAGAGCCTGGACCAGACATGACTTTTTTTTTTTTTTTTTTAATTTTCAGCCCAAGGAATTCCCTGGCAGTCCAGTGGTTAAGACTCTGCGCTTTCACTGATGAGGCCCTGGGTTCAATCCCTGGTCAGGGAACTAAGATCCCACAAGCCACGCAGCTCAGCCAAAAAAAAAAAAAAAATCAGCCCAGATGTCTTTCTGTTTCATGGGCCTTCCCAGGGGGCAACTCAGACCTTGGCACCCAATAGGTGTTCAAAAAATAAATGTAAACTTGGTTCGATGTGCTGCCTGGCCTAGGTTGGTGGTGATAAGGAGGTATTCCAGAATAGGCAGGAAGGAGAAGAAGTCGGGGCAGGGTTCCACTTGTCCGATGTAAGGGGGAGCTATTCCAGAGACTCTCCTCCAGGGGTCAAGCTGCTGAGGGCCCCTAGGGATCCAAATGGCTTCAGAGACCTCCCTGGTCCACAAGGCCAGGGTGTGGGGACACCAGGGAATGATCCTCCTGACCTCTGGAGAGAGGCAATGCACACAAATCCCTGCAAGGCCTGTGGAGGGGGCACCCCAGGGATGCTCTGCCATCCTCCCTCCAAGGTGGGGCACCCAGCACGGGAGAATGGACTCCACAGGGTCAGCTGAACCAGTGGGCTCTCCGGGTGACCTTGAGCTCATCACTCACCCCCTTTGTGTCTTGGCTTTCTCATCTGTAAAATGGGGATGATGATACTTACCTACCTCATCACCGAGTTATGAGAATTAATTAATGTTTATAAAGGACGTGGAGATCCACAGATGAAAGGTGCTATAGAACTACAAAGTATCATTACTGTAATTACATTACACTATTATATCTCAGGCCAAGGGCTTTCTGCAGCTTTGCTTATTACCGAGAACGGGAGATGGGGTGTAGATAAAACCCAATCTCCTCCAACCATTGTTCCAAACTCCAACCAAACTCCATCCAGATCTAAACTCCTGGAGATTCCATCAGGCTTGGAAGACATGACAAGCGTCTCCAGCCCAGAATTCCCCAGGGGAAGGGCGACACGGCGTCTCCTCCTGAGAGCAGCAGTTCTGGGGGGGTCTTAGGAGATCGGGGGCTATTCTGAATTCATCCAGAGGCTAGAACCTATAGGCCAGTCTGACTCTGGGTCATCTGGCCAGGCTTTCTCTTTTTGGGGTGCCCTCTTTGTGTTAAATTGGAGTCCTGGTGGGGTCCCTTCCCACAATGCCCCTGGCCCCAAGTCAGACCCAACTTGAGACCAAGAAAAAGAAAAAAAAAAGAAAGGGCCGCTTGGCTTCCGATGTCAAGCTCTCCCGTGTTATTGAACCTCCGATGATTCCACGATCACCATCATCACTATTTCACAATACCCCGACCTGACCAGGTAGGCGAAAGGTAGATCAGAAAGAAATATAATTACCTTTTTACGAGCTTATGACATGGTTTCACCCTCCTCGCCTGCCAGCTTGTCCAGTCACTCACAAATGATGATATACATGCTATAAATTATATCATTATCGACCTATAATTAGAGGCAACATCTATATGAATCCCCTGAAGGAGACTGAGGCTCCAGGATTAAGTACCCTCGCCCCTCGGTCCCTTGGGAAAAAAGCCTGGTTGCCAGGAGGAGAGGTTACCTTCTTCCAAATATCAGAGGTGCTTGGTTCAAACAAACAGAGATGCCCCCTCCCATCTTCATGCATGCACCCCCGGGCTCCCCCAGAATGGATCAGCTCCCCCCACAGAGCGCACAGAGCCTGAGACGTTGGTATGGACAAATCTGGACATGTGAGGGCAAACTCTCCGGGGGAGACTGAGAGCAGAAGGGCCCTGGCAGGGGGAGCTCTAGGGGGAAGGGACAGAAGGAGGAGGCCCTAGGACGCTGCAACTCGGTGGAACAAAAGCCCTGCAGCTCCCTCGGGCCTTGGAAAGCACACTCAAGGACATCTCTGCTTCCCAGGACTAGCTGAGCATGGGTGCCCTCCGAGATGCCCTCACTCCACGGGGGCAATACCCAGGCCCTGGCAGTGGTCTGGCAATACCCATGTCCCTGCAGGGGGCCCTGGCCCCCCTGGGCTGGACCTGGCTGAGGTGGGCCATGGACCCTCTGGCCTCTCGGCTGGTGACAGGGAGCTGGGAGGTGCTGAGCCCAGCTCAGGTTGAAGGGAGACGGCAAGCTGGACGTGGGAACAGGACAAGGACGCTCCTCTAGGTTGCGCCCCCAGCTCCCCACTGGGTGCAGAACCTGCAGTCCGCTCCTCCCTTCCTCCCTCCCTCCCTTCCTCCTTTCCTTCCGTGGGCCTCCTTTGCAGCTCTGAGCCAGGCTCTGGGAAGCAGCCATGAAAAGGGCACAGGCCGGTCCTTAGGGAGCTCATGGCCCAAGGAGTCCCTACCCTGAGATAAATGTGATACCTGGACAGGACTCTGGGGCAGAACAGGGGGACATGGGGTGGGACGGGTCGAGAAGGCAGAAGCAGGGATTCGAGAGATGGGTAGGGATTTTCCAGGTGGGCAGAGGAGATTTTGAACAGAGAGACAACCCCCCCCACCCCCCCGCCCATAAAGGCATAAAGGGATGGGTGAGACAGTCTGGTGTGTTCAGGCATTGGGGGAATTCCTGCAGGACACACGGGGCTAGCAGGGCAGTGTGGGGAGGGGAGGCTGCCTCCTCGCTGGATGGGACCAGTCCCACCCCATCCCGCCTCACCACCTGTTCTTCCTCGTGCAAACCTCCACTCGACCCACCAGACCCCTCGGTGTCCCCTCAGTTCCCTGTACACTCCACTGGTCCTTCTCCCTTCCTCCTCCTGCCAGCCCAGGCCTGGGTCCCCTTCAGGCTCCAGCTCAGGGACCCCTCCTCTGTGACACCCCCTCCTCGAGGTCCAACCAGAAGGTCTGGTCACATCTGGTGTGTGAAGTTGGGCTGGTTCTCTAACCTGATCTCCAAACAGCCAGGTCCTGCTCGGCTTCTGGAACCAGCCCCCAAACCCATCCACCAGCAGTGAGAAGTGGCGGGGAGGGGGCACCAGGGCTTTGCCCAGAGTCACAAGTGGCAGGCTGAAGGCAGCTGAGAGACTCCTCTGTCTGGATAGCAGGTGACCCCAACTGAGGCTCGTCCTTGAACCACATCTTGTAAAGAATCATTTGCACATTTGAATTCAAAGCCCCTCAAACCAGTATAAACACCACCATCCTGAGTATCATAAAAACCACGCTGAGCATTTATGGAAACTAAAACATGTGTATTAACATATGGCAAAAATTTCACTTACTGCATCTTTTTAGCATTGGACTGATGCATGAGGCATCTGTGCTAAAAGTGTTTGAATGGAAGCTTCAGAAAAGAGCAGAACTAGAAAAAGGCTGTCGCAAAGATTGGGCTGCTGGCAAGGCCGCAGGGAAGCCCGAGGATGGGTCCCTGGTGAGGGCTGGGGGCTTTGGCGGAGAGGCAGGGGGTCAGCCCACCAGGTGCACATGCAACACAGTTTGTTCACCCCAGACCCTCCAGGGCAGGCTCCCCTCTCTCCCGCTCCCCTCTCCCTCTTTCTCTTCCCTCATTTTTCTCCCCTCCTATCTCAAAGAGCAGATGGGTCTCAGGGGAGAGGTGGTCAGGGTTGAGAACAGGAGAGAGATGCTTTCCTGGTTCTTTTTTCCCACCTCGGCTCCCGGCAGGAGAGAGTTGAGTCTTCCAATTTCCCACAGCCAAATCTGATGGGGTCCTGGAGCAGGGCTTGTGTCAACTTCTACCTTGAACCAACAGCTAAGGGTCCCCTAGGCCCCTCCTAGGCTCTCCTAGGTCACTGCAGCCTCCCTGGTTATCCCATCTCAAAGGCCAGTCAGGAGGATTCCTCTTTTTTCTCAAAGGAGTGTTCGGGGTTCTAGGGTACAAGAGGTCCTGCCCACCAGAGTCCAAATCCTCATGTCAGGCTCCATTTCCAGGTATGGCAGATCCAGGTGAGAATGTCAAGGGCTTTATAACACTGGACATCTGGGTGGCCAGTGGGTCCTTGATCTTAACTCTATACCAGCTTCAGCCTCAACCTGGCAACTGGGGGTACCCCCAGGCTGGCAGATGGAGCTCTGACCTGATTCCTCAGGCCAGCACATGGGCAGGGATGCCATGGTCCAGGAATGTGCTGGTCCCCCTGAACTGCTTTGGAAGAATAAGCCAGCCTTGTAAATAGCTACTAGCCCAGGGTGAGTTATGGTTTAGAGGAGACCATTTTTATATGTGCTTTGATTTATTTTGTGACTATGTGACTTTGAAAAGAGGACAGATGGGCTTTCAACTTCCTTCTAGGTGAGCGAGCCTCCCAAAGGGTGATGCCAAGAGCACGCGTGGTGAGGGCTTTGCAACCGATTCATTCTTCTGATTTCGTGACCGTCAAGCGTGGAGGTACTGGAACCTCAACACGGCAACACCTTGCAGGTTGGGCCTGGGGCTGGCCCTTTGCCATCTGATTGGGGTCTCTTCTAATTGGGGGCTGGGAGGGGGGAATGAAAAGCTGTGTTCCTGGCAGCAAGTTAGATCATCATCACCATTTCACCATCATGCTAGCCGCTAAGAGGGGACCCTCCGACGTGGATGCCAATGGGCCCTTGGGTTTTCTTGTCCAGAGCTGAGCAAGTCTGTCTCTCTCTCAGGTGACAAGATCACAGCCTAAGACAGGCAGCATGGGGTAACCAAGCCCGTCTGGACCTGGGAACCTCCATTGATTATTCCCAATGGCAGCTTTCTGGGTCCACCCTGGTGATTTGCTCTGTGCCGGTGTCCTGTTTGTCAACTGATGGGATAGACTGAGGATTGCTGGCAAGATCCCCGCAGTACCTTTCGAAGAGTACGGAGGCTCAGCCTTACAGGGAAATGAGAAAATTAACCCACTGCCCTCCTACCCGTAGAAAGCTCCTAGCTGCATCCAGAGATGCAGGTTGCAAAGTGCTTTCATACACATTGTCACGGTTGAGGTGTGCGACCACCCTGTGGGGAAGGCGTCCTGATTGTCATCTCTTTCTTACATATGAGGAAACTAAGAATCAGAGTTGAGAACTGAGGGGACCAGCCCAAGGCCACATGGCTGACGGGCAGTAGGGTCAGCCTTCAGAACTGCAAACATCATGCCTAATCCTTGGTCTGTGGGCCCTTCTTCCCCCAGGTGACCCCCAGTCGGGAAATCTTGACGCTTATATTGAAAGCTTGTCTCCAGAGAGTGGATCCCACCCCCTTCCTTGCACCGTGGGTATTAGCTGGGTGTTTGCTAACTCCTTACCAGAAAGTGGCCTCCCCTAGTTAACCTAATTGCCTGGCCCGCCATCTCTTTAACCACCCGAACCTGACATTGAGACAAAATAATATCTAGCTTTCCTTCCTTGCTTTGATAAAGATCAAAGCCCCAAAGGTAATGTCAAAGGTCATCAACCCTTGCCTTAAGCCAGCATCCTGGATTTGGGGTTTACCCCAGCCCTATGAGGTTTCTGGCCAGGCAGAAGAGACATGGGGCTTCCCAGCTCACTCCTCTTTTCTTTTCTGTTCCTCTAAAAAAGAGAGAGAGAGAACAAGCAAGCCTGGGGCACAAACAAGCTGTAAGGAGATAAGATGATACCCTCTTGTCACCCTCCTGGTATTTTGATGTCCGGAGATGGCAGCTCAGTGCTTACATTGGCAAAGAAAGAGGGGTCATTGACCTCCCTTGCGACATCTTTCAGAATGGGCTCCTCCCTGCTTTAACTTCAGCTTCAAGGTGTGGAGAAGAAACAAGAAAAACACATCCTCCTGTTAATCAGTGTGCAAAATAGCTACAGGCCTTTTCCATGCTTGCAAACAGAGAGGGCCCCTGAGGGTCCCTGTGTTGTCCAGGGACCTTTTCAACTGGATCTGTCCCAGCTTCTTCCTGCTGGATGAAATTCCAGAGTCTTCTGTCTCGAGTAGACATGGAAGCCAGGCTGTGGCCTCTGGAATAAAGGTCCAGAGACAAATGCATGGAAACAGAAAGACAACTGTGAAATGGGGATCGACATTGCTATGTCTCTGGCATTCGATATCTCCTGTGATAGGAGGAAGAGGCCCTTCCTGATTTCCCAGGGGAACTTTGAGTGACCCCGTTGGAAGCAGGCCTGCAGGTATCCAACAGGTATTTGCCAAGAGGCAGGACCTGGGATAAAGGGGCTGGAAAAGGAGTGCTTCACAGTGGCTAAGATAGCCGGAGACCCACTCAGAACATTTAGCCCACATGGGCCAACTCCATGGACATAGAGTGATGGGGAAAATGTCACATGGAGAACCTGATACCATTGGCTGGATGACCCCATGCTGTCACTTCTGGTCTCTGGCCTCGGAGTCCCGCTCTGTAATAAGAGGTGATAACTGACCTCCCAGAGTTCCTAGAAGGTCAAGTGTGATGGGCGTGCAGGAGCCTTGCACTCTGTCAAACCCTCTTCAAAAGTCAGGAGGACGCCAGGGTGAGTAGACATTGGTCCAGACTGGAGTGACATTTCTGAAGTTCCCCTGAGAATCCACCACCATCCGCATTCCTCTGGGAAGAGCCTGTGTCTTAGAACAGTCACTGAGGAGTGGACAGGAGTGGGTACATTTATCATTTAAAAAAAAAAAGAGGCATTGTCCGTGCTGG
Source organism: Eschrichtius robustus (assembly GCF_028021215.1). NCBI lineage: Eukaryota > Metazoa > Chordata > Mammalia > Artiodactyla > Eschrichtiidae > Eschrichtius > Eschrichtius robustus. The sequence continues at coordinate 85,307,242 of NC_090839.1, read as the reverse complement.
CTAGCTCATGGTCACACAAAATTTCTGGGTCCTTCCCAAGCAGGCAATGACATCTGGTAACCCCATTATCTGCTATCTGCAGGGAAGAAAGTGTTAGACACGAGGGGCAGATGGAGTTTGCCTAATGTGTCTGTTCTCTTCTTTGCTGCCTTTTCAACTCTTCTTGGGAATGCAGCAAAATAGCAGCTGTTCATAATTTCATGAATAAAGAACTATGTAAATTTCAACTATGAAAATGTGTTGCATCTCTTGTGGGCAAAGTGTGGTGTATACTCCTGCTCCGTCTCTATTTCCATCTTGTGTGCATCTTGGGGTTTATCTAAACTGCATTCTCCAGGCAACTGCTCAGTTTCAGAATCCGTCTTGGCTAATTGATGACAAAAGCTATCGTTCCCCGTCCCTCCCGGTCAGAGCGAGAGGCTTGCAGGCCAGGTTCCCAGGTACCAATTCCACCTCTATCGCTTCTGAGTGGGCTGTCAGTCTCTATGTGTTTCTTTTTACTGCTGTAAAATGGGTATGTGATGTTTCTCTCTTTCACAGAACACTTGCATGATAATTACAGATTTGTGAACTACCTTCCAGCAGCCGTTGGATGGGGAGGCCAAGTACGTTAACGGTCTTCTTATAAATACCTGCACGAGGTGAAACTTGTCAGCCAGCGTTCCATCCTGATTAGGTCCAAGTAGGTACATACTGCTTGGGAGCTGTCTTCTACCCCGTTTTCTCTACTCCTGGGGGCTTCAGAAATAGTATTTACACTATGTTTCTGAAAAGCATGCTGTACTCTTTAGTAACAATCTTACCAGCTCAGCTCAAAAATGGCAGGAGGGTCCCTCTCTGTTTGATGGGTGTCATGTGGAGAGATATCAAACCTATTGTGAACGGATCCAAGGTATGGAGCTAGAACCCATGGTGGAAGCTGTAGTGAACCCAGATTCAGCTCTTTGGAAGGTGGAGTTTTCTGATGGTGCCCTAAGAGATGGACCACGCCTCTCTGGAAAGATGGCTAGTTGATCAGAGTGCTGTAGGGAAGCACTACTATTATCCTTCAATATGCACATGAATCACCCGGGGACCCTGTTAAAAGGCAAATTTGACTTAGCAGGTCCAAGGTGGGGCTGAGACTCTGTATTTCTACGTAGCTCCCAGGTGAGGCTGCTGGTCCCAGGACCACACTTAGGACCAGCTGGTCTTTGATGTCTCGTCCAGCCCCAAGTTCCTGCACTTCTGTGATTCTGTGATCAGATGACCACTGAGTTAATTCCCCAGGGGTCCTGGTCGGCTTGGGCAAGGGAAGGCACCTAAGGGGAGTTCAAGGGCCTCCCTCCAGGGGGTATTCTTTCTAGTGCCTCCCACCTGCATCCTCTTAGACCAGTGGTTTTCTGTTTTGTGATTAATAAGAGGGACACCCTCCTCTTCTGACCCTCCTCACTGTGGACATTTGGGACTCTTGGAGTTGGGCTGCTTTGGAAAGCTCAGCCCCAAAAGGCATCCACAGAGGCTGAGGCTGGTGTGGTCAGTCGGTTTCAGAGACAAAGGTCCTTTCCACAGTCAAGGTGAACAAAAGAGAGCAAGTGACAAGAAGGCCATTGTGCCCACAGGTAACTGGCTGGTCGGGCTGAGGGACTTAGTGAACATGACCTTGTTTCTGCAATGTTGTTTTTCGCCTCACGTTGTACCATGAAGACAAAGCAACCAGTACACAGAGAAACAGAGGAAGACGCCTGTGGACTGGATTAATCAGGGAAGGCTTCCTAGAGGAGGTGAGATTTCAGGTAGGCCTCAAGGATGATAACGCTAAAGATCACGGAAGTGGATCAGAGGTGAGGATGGGGAGGGGGTGAAGAAGGGAAGACATGCCCCAGAAAGACCCCCACAGGAAAAGCCTATTCAAGAAGCCCCTCGTGCTTTGGAAAATAGTCTGAAGTTCCTCCAAAGGTTAAACATAGAGTTAACCTTTGACCCAGCAATTCCACTCCTAGGTATGTACCCAAGAAAGAAGAAATCAAATCGTCCCATGGAAACTTGTACACAAATGTTCATAGCAGCATTATTCACAATAGCCAAATAGTGGAAACAATCCAAATGTCCATCACCTAATGAATGGATAAACAAAATGGGATGTATCCATGCAATGGAATATTATTCAGCCATAAAAAGGAATGATGCACTGACACAGGCTACAAGCTGAATGAACCTTGAAAACATCATGTCAAGTGAAAGAAGCCAGACACAAAGGACCACATATTGTTTGATACCATTTATATGAAATTTCCAGAATAGGGAAATCTATGGAGACAGAAAGCAGGTTAGTGGTTGCCAGGAGCTGGGGAGGGGGCTGGAGTTGGGGAGGAATAGGGGGGTGACTGTTAATTGGTATGGGGTTTCTTTTTGGGGTGATGAAAATGTTCCAAATATGATTGAGGTGATGGTTATACAACTTGGTGAATTGCAAACAAACCATTGAATGGTTCGATCTAAATGGGTGGATTGTATGGCATGTGAATTGTATCTCAAAAAGCTGCTAAAAAAGAAAAGAAGAGGAAGCACAAGGGTAGTTCTTGGTCTAAGAGTCATCAGTCATGTTCTTAGGGTTTTACCCTTGAAATGCAGCCCTGGTCCCCTCAGCAGCCAATTCCCAGTCTCATCCCTTCCTACCTTCCTGCTTGTATTAGGTCATGTTCCCCAGGAAGCAGAATCTGAGGCAGAAATTCAGGCCCAGGAAGTCTACTGGGAATGGATCAAGATTTTTAAGGGAAGCAGGTTTGAGCAGGGGGAAGGACTGAGCTGCAATGCAGTCACAAAAAAGGCCTCAGCCAATCCCATGAATTCATCCCGCTGAAACTGGAATGACCCATTGGAATTGTCTCACTTTGAGGCAAGGGGGCTGGGCCTCTATACCCTCTACGGTAACCAGTCATAGGATGAGGGTTGCCCCTGGGGAGGGGCATGACCTTGAACAAGGTGGATGTCTTTGGGAAAGGGGCGTCCTTGGGAAAGAATTCAGCTGAGCTCTCCCAGCAGCAGGTGGGACAGAGATTGTCAGTCCTGAAGGGAGGACCTAGGCAGTGCTCCCATTATTCACTATGTTGCTCTTCCAAAGGGCTGGCCGATCCACCCTTCACCTGGTTAAGAGGAACTTCATCTCCAATAATTGGACCTGTCCCCTTGGCCTCACAGCACAAATAAAATGAGAGAAGGCAAACTCGGTTTGAAAGGACTGTTACAGGATATTCTTTAAAAAACAGCTGCATTATAGAACATTTCTGGAACCCAATTCCTGACATCTCTTCCATGTCTTCTTTGTTGTTGTTGTTGTTTTTAACTGAGATAAAATTCACATAACATAGAATTCATTCCCCCTTGTTTTTAAATCTTCTTTTCTCTCCTTCTACTGTTTGAAGGCGTTTGGGTACAAGGCTCACCCTTGAAGCAGCAACACCTCTGGCAGTAGAGAAATAAAAATCAGTGGAGCATTTAAAAATGGCAATAATAATGACAGTCATGAGCTGACTTGCTACTTATTGGAGAAATAAGAAGTCACTCCCTATTCAAAGAGATGGGGTTCTCAGCAAAGTTATAATATGTCCCTTCTTGGTTATGTATATAAACCACTGAAAAACATCCATGTGAAATAAAAAGAAATGGACTCTTCCTTTGAATATTCTTTCAGCGAAAAAGGAGGGTTTTTCCGTACTGAATTTATGGTATTGCAGCAGCTTAAAAAAAAATAATATACAATGTTCTGTCCCACACATGAAAGCAAACTGGATCATCAAATTGCCTGAGTCACCTGAGAAGCCACCTTTCAATACCCAGAGTTCCTACCTCCAAATAAAATCAAGTAGAAAAACAAGTTTAAAAAAAAATCCTTAAATAATTATGGAAGTGGGCAGAGTTTTTTCTGCAATTGAAATGGTTGATAATGCTTGTATAAGGAGTGAAAAACATCTCATATAAAAATTTAATCTGAGTGTTTTTGTTATTAAATATCTCATGTGAATCATGAATTATGGGAAACATGACTAGGGAGAGCTGTGAACAAGTTGATTCAAGTATCTTAGGCATCTGATGATCTCACGTCTCAGTCCAGCTTGGCTTCTGGGGCTGTCAGGATTTTATCAGGTTCAGAGCTTGCTGATGGCCTAATGCTGGCTCCAAGCCTCAGCTGGCTCCTTTCACAGGCTCAAGGAACTGTGGAGAACCAGGCTGGTCACCAGTGACCACAGTGTGCTGTGGCTGGTATCACTCTCCCACTCTTAAATATGGAGAAAGAGAAACCCTGGAAATGAAGGGCATGGCAAGATAGACTTAGACCTCATGACCCTTGACCTTTGACTCTTAACTGAGGAGTGAACCAGGCTCGTTCCTTCCTTCCCTCATCAAACATTCTTTAAACCCCTACTATGTGCCAGGCCTGTAGGTGGATGGGAATGCAAAGAGAAATAAGACTAGGTCGTCTCCTCAGATAGCTTAGTCTGGTGGGAGAAACTAAAAAATTACCAAAACGTGGTCAAAGAGATTGCGGGTAACGTTAGATTCTGGGATGGAATCTGTGATGTGCACTGGGGGCCAAAGGATGGCCTTGACCTCAGGAGTCAAGACCACCTGCCTGCCCCAGAAAGTGCCGAGGGCACGGGTTCAGTCCCTGGTTGGGGAACTAAGATCCCGCAAGCTGCAGGGAAAGAAAAGAAAGGAAGGAAGAAAGGAAGAAAGGAAGGAAGAAAGGAAGAAAGGAAGGAAGGAAGGAAGAAAGGAAGAAAGAAAGGAAGAAAGGAAGGAAGGAAGAAAGAAAGGAAGGAAGGAAGGAAGGAAGAAAGGAAGAAAGGAAGGAAGAAAGAAAGAAAGGAAGAAAGAAAGAAAGGAAGAAAGAAAGAAAAGAAGAAAGAAGTCAGTAACAAATCTGGTGCCCTCATGTTAGAAAACTTTAAAAACTCAAGCAGAATAGATGGGCACTGACCAATCAGAGTGCACACTGACCATCAGAGGACCGGCCAGGCTACACTGGTGTGAATGTTTGAGAAGCAGGGAAGAGTCTAGTGTGGCTGGAACGTTGACTGCAGAACGGGGAGAGGCAGCATGGAGGCTGAGATGGTGGGTGGGGACAATGCGAGGAGAGCCTGAAAGATTAGCAGGAGAGAGACGAGATGAGAGCATTTCAGGATGCTCACCTGCGTGGCCCCGTGGAGTGTCAAGTGGGTGAATTGGTCCCTATGTCCTGTGTAATTGAGAATACAGAAGCCAAATTTGAGGGAATGAAGGGATGTGAAAAGCAGAGGGGCCTGGGCCATTGGTCCCCATCTTCCACTCTCTGTAAATGCAAAGCCAGCATCCAGCTACTATTCTTTTTTCTTGGCCGCGTGGTGCAGCTTGCAGGATCTTAGTTCCCTGACCAGGGATAGAACCGGGGCCCTTGGCAGTGAGAGCACGGAGTCCTAACCACTGGGCCACCAGGGAATTCCCAGCATCCAGTTACTTGATGTCCACTTCCCTCACGTCACCCTTGTCCGTGACTTAGAAGCCAAAAGCAAGAACAATCCTGTGCAGACCTGATTGCCACATCATCTTCTAATCCCCTTTTTTTCAGCTCTCCCTAAGACCTGACGCAGCCCAGCCCGGCCTGCAGGAGAAGTCCGCACTTACCATGCCCCTTGGGGGCGCTGCCTCCACCTGGCCTCCTTTAAGCGTTTGGCCAGAGGACTTGAGACAGCCCAAGTGCACCATGAGCAGACTAATGACATCAAGGTGGAACCACAGCGATAAGTCTTAGCCCCGAGAACTTGAACTTCTACTATGCACCAGACACCATACCAGGTACTTTCCATGCATTACTTATGTTTTAAGTAGGCCCTCCTCCAAATCACAAAATCACAGAATATACTCCTCAAAATGGGTCCACAGTGGTGGGTGGAGCCCAGCAAGGTTGCCAGGCCATATGCTAGATAAGTCTATGGCAGTGTGACCAGCTCCCGTGCACTTGCCGGCTGGCCTCCAGTAAAACTGCAAATTGGCCCAGATCACAGACCTTCAGAGTTGCTCCCAAATCCTGGAACCCACAGACGTTAAGTCCACCTGTGCTGAGGGTCTATGGAATTATCATCACGTTATAGATGAGGAAGCCTTACTTGTAGTAGAATCTATTCCAATTGCCACCCAGGCTCAGAAACCGCAAGTCTTCCTGGAGAGCGGGGGGGTCTCCTATAAGACTTCCCAGGACTTCCCTGGTGGCGCAGGCATTAAGAATCCACCTGCCAGTGCAGGGGACACGGGTTTGAGCCCTGGTCCGGAAGATCCCACATGCCGTGGAGCAACTAAGTCCATGCGTCACAACTACTGAGCCTCCATTCTAGAGCCCGTGAGCCACAACTACTGAGCCCACGTGCCACAACTACTGAAGCCTGCGTGCCTAGAGCCCATGCTCCACAACAAGAGAAGCCACTGCCATGAGAAGCCCTGAGAAGCCCGAGCACCGCAATGAAGAGTAGCCCCTGCTCATCACAACTAGAGAAAGCCCGCGCACAGCAACGAAGACCAATGCAGCCAAATAAATAAATAAATACATACATACATACATTTATTTAAAAAAAAAAAAAAGAGAGAGACTTCCCAGGGTCCCTTGTGAGCCATTTCCAAGAGTCTATAACACTTTATTTATTTATTTATTCTTTTGGCTGCGTCAGGTCTTAGTTGCAGCACGTGGGATCTTTCGTTGCAGTGCGTGGGCACTTTGTTGCGATGCGCGGGCTCTGTAGTTGTGGTGCATGGGCTTAGTTGCCCCACAGCATGTGGGCTCTTAGTTCCCAGATCGAACCCGCGTCCCCTGCATTGGAAGGTGGATTCTTAACCACTGGACCACCAGGGAAGTCCCGGCATTTCCAAGAGTCTATAATTCTTAGCTGCCCTTTCCACTCTGTGTGTTGCCAGAAACAGGAATCAAACCATCCCACCCTTTGAGTACATTTTCTGAGTATCTCCTCTCTTAATCCTAAATGCCTTCAGATCAGAACTGCAAAGGACCATTGCATTTCTCAGCCCCAGTAAGAGAAAGTGTCGTTGAATAAGATGGCCACTGATGCCTTCTCTCATTCGACACATCATTATTGACAGAGCCAGGCCCTGGGGACAAAACAGGGAGAGGAAGGAAGACAGACCTGGTCTCTGCCTCACCTGAGGTTAACAGAAAAGATAAGCAAATCAGGGATGCTTTAAAAGGTTGGTATTATGCATACTGACAACAGGGGGTAAAAATGAACCCATTCCTAATTGAATTCCACATTGCTGAGTCGAATTTGTTTTCTTTATTCATTTTCATTCACTTAAATAGAAATTAAATTTATATTTTGAAATTCCTGCTGTATCAGTCAGGGGCCTAGCGGGGAAACAGAATCAAACGTAGGTGATTCAAGGGAAGTGAAGAAGGGACTAGGTATGAGGTGTGGGCAAAATTAAGGGAGTCAGCTAAGGGTGTTGAGGCCCTCCCCTGCTCCCCCACCCCCCATCAGCAGTAACAGTAATAGCAGGAAGCAGTTACTACCCTGAGGCCTGGGCAGGGGGATGTGGCCATGGGGGCCTGATGGAAGCCAGAGTTGTGGGAGCATGCTCAAATCCCAGAGGCAGAGCAGGAGTGGGGAAGCAAAGTCCCAGACACTCCTTCCTCCGGTCTCCACCCTCCAACCTCCTACAAAGCAGGCACCTCCATTAGCCCAACCCAATGGGAAACCAGAGTGGAAGGGAAACTACAAGAGTGTCCTCTGTGGGGCTCAGGTATGGGATTCAAGGGCAGACAGTGGCTGCAGGGGTGGAGAAGGTCCACAAGAATAACTGTAAACTTTGCAAGCATTGGAAGGGAGCTCCTCAGGGAAACAGGCGAAGGTGTCCTGGGCGAAAGCATTCCATAGGAGAATGTTGCTGAGATGGCGAATTTGTTGATAAAGGAAGAGTCTTAGCACAGAAGGAAAAGGAAAGTTAGGCTAGTCGGTTAATCCGGGCTTGGGTGCGTGATTTAGTCTCAAGATGGGAGAAATGGGAGGGCGGGATAGGCGACTGTGGTGGTTCCTCCCTGGCCTGTCTGTATTGATCAACTAAACCGATAACCGCCAGCTGTCTCCATCCCTTTGTGCCGTGAATTCACAGCCATAATGTGTGTGCATCTGGCCCTTCACGAGAGTTCATGGAGGCTGAGTAACGTCTGGAGGGAGAAAAAAAAAAAAAAGATTGCGTATGGCAATATGATCCCCAGCAATCGACAGCTGGTGATAGAGGGGCTTTCTATCTTTTTTTCTGTCTCGGGCTGAGCAGCTAAGTCTGGTGTTTTAGCTGTATTTTGTATTGATTTCCAAAATGACAAAGAAAATTTCCAAAGCTGTCAAACAAACACGAGACATTTATGAAATGAAGTGGCGTTTCATTGCGATTTCTGCTTTCTTCCTCATCTATTATGGATATTTCATTAGCAATTAGTCAGAAACTTTTGAAGCTAGCTTTGGAGTTTGTCATTTAGAGCTTTCATATCAATTTCCTTTAAAACGCAAGAAATATCACTGCTATAAATAAAGCACAAGGCTCAGCACGGGGGGAGAGAATGCAATGCAGAAAGGCAAATATAATTTCCAAGTATATGCAATTATGAAAAATAGAATAACAAAGTAGGCAATGTTTCAAATTAAGTTCCTAAATGTACATTTCATTTAAGCTTAATAAAATATCACTTAGATTGCAGTAATACCATTTAATTATTAAAAATCCTATCCAACCAGATTAATAACTATGTAAAAGATGCTCGTCTAAATTCTAAATTTCCCCTCCATTCAGCAGTCCCTCATTATGAAGACTATCCCTCATTTTAGAAAGAATTTTCTTCAGTCCCTCAAAGACCTGCTGAGAACTCATTTTTAACACTGTAAATTATTTACATCAGAATCTTGGAAACACAAAGCAAAATAGGGCAGTTGTCATGGTTGCATCATTTTAAGTTTATTTTTCACCTACTATATCTTCTTGGGCTCAGGCCAATTTTAAAGAAACATCATTCACAAAGGTCTACAACTAGCTTGTGCTGGTACACGTGCTAGGTATCTTCCCAGAGAGTGGACGTCTGTTATTACTCTTTGCAACAAGTCCCTGAGGCAAGTATTATTGTCCCCATTTTATAGACAGGAAAAGAGAGGCTTGAGGATGTCACAGCCAGTAAGCAGCCTGATCTGACCCCACGTGTCCCGCCTCACCATTTTCTGCTTTCTCCACGAAAACACACCGCTAGGGCAACTTGTAATAGTTACCTACTATAATTCTCAGCATCGTTGTTCACATCGAATTCCATTGCCAGATTCCATTGATCTGGCTTTTGTTGGATCAGTAGCAACCTTAATGCCTGATAACAGCAGTGGGGCCGACCTCCCTCCATGAGATGCTGTCTGAGTGTCTCCAAGTTGATGGTTTTATTAACCAGTGACACGCCATGGAAATTCAGTCTCACAGGGTAAGAGTTTGGGGACCTGGCAACCAGACAGGATGTGCTGGGGGAAGTTTCTGTCTATGTTTAAAATCTGTTTTTGAAGTTTCTCCTGTCCTTTTGTGGTTGCTTTCTACTTGATGGTTATTGTAATCTCGGCCTCGGGGCACTAAACAGTCAGACCTCAGTTCCTCGATGGGATCTGTGCTGGGTGGGAAGGCTGTATTTATTCCACAGAATCCATTGCTTCTTTCGTTGAGTTTGGGCTTCAGAGCTTTTGGACTCAGGGAGAAGCTTCAGGGATTCGCTCAACCTCAGCACCATGTTGGCAAGTCAGGGTGATGAGGCCAGTGGCTCAAGAGTAGAGGCCCAGAGTCTGAGAAAGGCAAGGCAATTCCCCGTGGTTACAGCAGAGCCCAGAATTTGAAAGGTTGTATGTGTGCGTGTGGCCACGGGGGTGGGGGTGGGGGTGGGGGAGGGGATGGTGGGAAATGACATATGGTCCCTCCTGCTTTGTGAACTGGGGGACAAGGAGACAGGGCCTTCCACTCCCAGTACCATTTACTCTTCCAGAACTTACAAAACATTGAAGGAACCTTGATCCAGAGACCCCTGGCCAGGGGTCTCATTCACTACCTCCAGGGACAAAGCTGACTCACCGTGGGCCCTTACTATATGACTTGAGGACAAAATAACAATTGTTAATTTCAGGTCCTCCAAGAAGGGATGCTGTCACTTCCAGCTGCGGATCATTATTTGCGAGTATTTAGGAGGGCCAGGGGCACGTAAGAGCACCTGCTTTACCTTTTTTAAAAAATACACTTTATTTTTTAGAACAGTTTTATTTTATTTTATTTTTTTATTTTTTGGCCGTGTGACACAGCTTGAGGGATCTCAGTTCCCTGACCAGGGACTGAACCCGGGCCCAGGGCAGTGAAAGTGCCAAGTCCTAACCTCTAGACTGCCAGGGAATTCCCTAGAACAGTTTAGATGAGCAGAAATATTGAGCAGATAATACAGAGAATTTCCATATTAGGATCCCCATTAACATCTTGTGTTAGTACGGTACATTTGTTACAATTAATGACCCGTATTGATGTGCTATTATTAACTAAAGTCCACAGTTTACATTAGGGTTCACGCTTTTAAAAAAAATCCATTACTTATTTATTTATTTAAAAATTTTTATTGAAATATAGTTGATTTACAGTGTGTGTTAGTTTTAGGTGCACAGCAAAGTGATTCAGTTATGTGTGTGTATATATATGTGTATATATATATATATACAATATATTATTTTTTCACTTTCTCTTCCCTTATAGGTTATTAAAAGATATTGAGTATAGTTCCCTGTGCTATACAGTAGGTCCTTGTTGGTTATCTATTTTATATATAGTAGTGTGTATATTTTCATCCCAACTCCTAATTAGGGATTAGGACTCCCTCCCCCACCCTAGGGTTCACTCTCTGTTATATATTCTTTGGGTTTTGAGAAATGCATAAGGGTTTGTATTCGCCATTGCAGCATCATACAGAATAGTTTCCCCGCCCTAAAACTGCAGTGTTGTGGACCCATTCCTCAGGCAATTTGATCATCCTGAAATTAAGCAGAAACCATACTCCTGGAACAAGAAAGTATGGACAAGTGTTATACTCTGATGGGCTGTGAACATTCTATGACGTGGAGCTGGGCTGGTGAACAAACACTGTGATAGCTATGGAAAGAGTTAGAGACAGAAAAGTAAAAAACGGCTATTGAGGGATAGTGAGGCCAAAAGTCCCTTCCGGAGTGAGGAGTAAGGTGGAGGAAGCATAAAACTTCACTGAGGGACGTCCACGCCCACCTCTAATGCTTCCGGTGTCTTAACTCTTTAATCTTACAAGGTAGGTGCCATAATTATTCTCTTTCACAGATAAGGAGGTACAGGCAGAGAGTTTAAGCAGCGTAAGTCCAAGGAAACAGAGATTTTCCTGTTTAGGAACTAGGATTTGAATTCAGGCAGCCTGGTATCAGGGAATGTGCTCTTAACCTCCATCGTTAGGCGGAAGTTTGCTACATCACTTCCTCTCACCTTCACCCCAGCCCTATGGGATGGGTTAGTTATGATTCAGATATTCCAGGTGAGGACAGAGAGGCTCAGAGAGGTTAGGTAAGCAGCTCGAAGCCGCCCAGCTACAAAGCTACAGAGCCTAGGGTTTGCACACAGGTCTGTCCCGTCTGAAGTCCACGCCCGTGACCTTCTCTGCCCCTTGGCCCGGTCTCCTCTGAGAAGGAGGGTGGGTGAGGAGTTCGCTCTTTTGCTCCTCTGAATAGTGGTCGATGCAATTGTTCCAGGGAGCTCGAGGGAGGCAGTTTTTAAGAGAAGCAGCGACAGGAAATTTGGTCTATTGTTTGAAACAAGAGGTGCAAACAAGTCTCCTCTTTGAAGTGCTGAATACCAAATTCTGCTGGGAATGGAAAGGCGAGAAGCTACAAGATTCCTGAGCTGGTGTCAAATGCGCGCGGCGGAGGGCAGGAGGGGAAGAGGCGGCCCTCGGAGAAACTGGGGCAGGATTTGTTTGAAGGGAACGTCTTAAATAGATCAGGCTACAGAGGACAGAAGCAGGGGGCCAGGGATCATTCTTTTTTTTCCTAAGGGAGTCCGTTTTTGAAGGAAAACATAGCATCCAAATGTGGGGATGGGAGGCGACCGGCTCAACAGTAAAATGCAGAGCGGTTCCAACAGAAAACAAAACCAAACCCGCCACCTGGTCCGACTCGGTTGGTAATAAAATGCTATCGGATGAACGGAGCTTGTGTAAACGAATCCCACCTCCCGCTCACAAGTCAGCATTAAATTTTGGAACGAGAGAGGGGAAGATACCGAACTTGGGATTACTTGCAATCACTTTACTAAACTGCATGCTTCAACTTTGATAGTGTATCCATGACCCCACCCTCCCAGCAAGACTCGTAGCCAGAAAGGGATTGTTAATCAGATACTTCCCCCGACAGTCCATTAGACCAGACTCCCCTAAGGTGAAGAAGTCAGAACCCTGGGCAGTTAGCAGAGATTCCCAGCGATGACTAGGGAAACACACCCGTCACCAGCCGCTTAGATTGCCAAACATCCCGTCTTCCTGGACTTAAGAGGGACTTTTGACTCTGCCATTGTCTCTCATTTGCAATCGATGTCTCATTCAAGACCAAGGTCAGGTGATCAATCTTTATTATAGATGCCCTGGACCAGGGTGTCTGGAGCCTCCACTGCGGCAGAGAAATGTCTGGAGGCGAGAGCTCCGCCGAGAAGGGCTACTCGCCAGCGGGCTGCTGCAAGGTAAGATGGAGGGATCCCTCCTGGGCAGGTAATACTCTGGACTTCCTGAAGGCGTGAAAGAGAGGCGACCTGTCCGACGACCCAGGTAAGTTCTGACCAGGTTGGGGCTCAGGTGTGACGGAGCAGCTGCAGGTAAGCCCATGGCGGTGCAGAAAGCCCAGATTTGACTCACCAGTGAGCAAGTCACATTGGAGAAGTCTCTTTATCTCTCCGAGCCTCAGTCTTCTTATTTGTAAAAGGGTAATAAGGCTTCCTGCCTTGCAAACCTGCTTCGAGGATCAGAGATAAAGGTGTGTAAAGCGCAGGACAGAGGGCAGATGCTGGATGGATAATAATTGTTGTTATTAGGTGGTTTTACAAGTAAAGATAACTCTTCCAGGCATGTGCCTTTCAGTCTGGCCTTTCCACCCTCAGGACATCAGCAGATAATAGGATGTCCTGCGTTGGCTCTATCCCCAGCCCCCTTCCAAGAGTTTCCATAAATATGTTTTATTTGGGGGAGGTCAGACCTGAGAAGTCCCCAAAGGGGAAAGATGTCCAAGGGAGGTGTATGGCTAAGGCAGAACGGGGCTGGGTGCCTCGGATCTAGGTGTCTCAGGAGCCGTATCTACGAGCTACGGCAACGCACCTGCGTGTGTTTGGGGTTTTCAGGGCCTTTACCTCCATCAGATATTATTTTCTTATCCCATCAAATAACCTATAAGATGGAACCAGTTACATGTTTCTAATGTCTTTTCAGTCAGATTTTAGACTCTCACCAGGGCAGGAGCTACTGCATTTCATGTGGCTTTACGTACACGCCCCCCACCTTGCCATCCCACCTGCCCCCCTAGTGCACATGACCGTGTACACACACACACACACACACACACACACACACATACACACACCATACCAGCCTGATACAGACTTCAGGAGCAACTGCAGATTTGAATTGACTTTATTTCACGTCGCATTTGGGAAAGCAGGAAACTTGGCTTCTCTGTTGGTGGTTGTGGTCTCAGCCCTGATTTCTGAAATGAAAGATCCCAGGTAAACAGGCCTGGAAGCAGAATATGAGGATAGCCCTCCCCAAGGTCAGACCTATCAAAGATTTTATTCTGGTAATGAGGGCTTACATTGCCAAAACAAAGAAGGCTGAAGGATTACAGTGCTATGTGGCATGAAGAATGTAAGTCAGGAAAGTGAAAGGGGTTTAATAACCAGCAATGACATGGCACAGGATGGGAAGGCCATGAGGAGAGGTCCCCTCTCACTCTGGGATTTCTTATCGCACTGCTCAGCTGTCCAATGGAGAAGGAGCAGGGAACTCCCTCAGGCTCCAAACCTGGCACACAATAGGCCCTCAATAAATATTTGCTGGAGGAATAAATAAATAAACACATCAATTGCTTCAGAAAGGCATTTGGGAGGGTGCAGCTGAGATCATGACATTAAGAGGTGATCAGAAAATTGAACGGGTGCTTGGCAGCCTGATTGAGAAATTCAACCTCTCCGTCAAACAACCTTTTGGTGCTCTGAACCTCAGTTTGCTTTTCTGTAAAATGGTATTAAAATATAAGCGGGAGTGCAGAGAAGCAAAGTTAGGGTAGGTGGATATAATGCAGTTGAATGAGATTACATAATAACAGCTCACTTTTACTGGGCGCTTAGTGTATGCAGGTAGAGCTCAAAGCATTTTCTGTGGATTTTCTCGTTGAAGTCTCCTGCACATAATGAAGCATGCGCTTCTGCCGTGGAAACTGAGACTCCGCAAGGTTAGACATCATGTTCAAGGTCAAAGCGCTTTTCACCAGAATTTCAGTCCATGTCTGACCCTGTGGTTATGTGCTTCAATGCAAACTGCTTCTCCGTAGCTCTGCTGTTTAGATGCTGGCTGGGCTGATAGGACAAGGGTCTTTTTTGACGTGGTGAGTTGGAAATGGGAGCTCAGTGGGGATGCGTCATTCGCAGCAACTGCACGTCACTTGGCATCACCACGGCTCGTCATCCACAGTGGAGGACTCCCATTTGCCTCTTCCAGGATGCCACCAGCATCTTCCCATGTGGCCAGCCTTTAAGATCCCAGCCTGCTCTCCACCTCCTGGGCTCCCAGCTGAACAGCCCACGCACTGTTTCCCTTCTTTATATGAGTTTAGTCTGTGCTGCGTTGTGCCTGCTTTTCCTGACCCCAAATACCCTCCATCTTTCTTTCCAGCTCTTACGTCCTGCCCTGTCCAGCACCCCATCATTTCCGAAATCTTTCACTCATCTAAACTGAGAATGAATCTCAGTTCATTGCTCATATCCAAGCTAATGCTATGGCGCGTATCAGCCTTTTATCAGTTCCTTTCCCGGATATTGTTTGTCTTCTGCTTAAGTTGAATCATTGTTCCTCACCCCACCCGCACATGTTATTGCTCTATTCCCCCCAAAACTGTAAGCTTCTAAGGGCAGAGACCTTTTCCACTGTTTCTGTGTTTCTTTATAGTGTCTGACAGAGTGCTTTGCTCAACAGATAGTGATTGGTGATTGGACAGTGGACATCCCAGCATTACTGGTTACATCCTTATCTACCCCCCACCCCCCAAACCTTTTTAAAGAACACAGAATCCTGCACAGCCAGTTTGGCACCTGGCCTCATATCTGACTTCAATTTCTCTCAAATACCTTTTGTCTTTCCTGCTGTGGAAACAGACTTCTCAAGGTTAGACATCATGCTCAAGGTCAAAGCGCTTTTCACCAGAATTTCAGCCCACGTCTGACCCTGTGGTTATATGCGTCAATAAAACCGCTTCGCCTTAGCTCTGCTGTTTAGATGCTGGCTGGACAGATGGGGCAAGGGTCTTTTTTGACTTGGTGAATGGGAAATGGGAGCTCAGTGGGAATGGGTCATTTGCAGGAACCGCAGGTCACTTGGCGTTACCGTGGCTCATCATCCAAAATGGTGGACTTCAATTAGCATTAATAGAATAACACTTTGCACCTTTATAGGATCTTTCCTTAGAGAACTCAAAAGCATTTTACAAGAAAATATTAATTATTCCCATTTTACAGGCAGGAAACCCGAGGCAAAATCAAACAGTGACTCAGTGGCAAAATTAGGACACGATTTTTCTCTCTTTGTTTTCAATTGTCTACATAATCACTAGATCATGCTATCCCTTCTAGGGTAGAGTTAAATTACTGTTGAAAGACATGACATACCAAGCTTTTCACCATCCTTACTTTACATAATATTTGCTCTTTTCCTGCATTATAAAAGTAGCATATGCTCATGTAGAAATTATATAAAATACAGAAATATTAAAGAAGATAACACTTACCCATAAATTCATTGTCCAGAGACACCTACTGTTCTTTTGGTATCCTATGTGTCTGTGGAACACGTTATTCTTTGTGACTGAGCTCACCGTATATCCTGTTTTCCTCTTAAGTACTAAACATTTCCCCATGTCACTATGTATTTTACTAAACATAATGTTTAATGGCTACACACTTTCATCATTCATTTAATCATTTCTGTACTGTTGGACTTTTATGTTGTTCCATTTCGTTGTTTTTTGGTGTGTTTGTTTTGTTACCAGAAATACTTCTGGGATGAAGGTATTTGCATTTTATTCTTTTCTTTAACATATATGCTTTCCAGATTGTGTGTGTGTGTGTGTGTGTGTGTGTGTGTGTGTGTGTGTGTGTGAGCATTTTAATAAGAAAAAATTATTGCTAGCTTAGAGGCCCACTTTCCTGGTTTCTTCCTTCTATCTCACACACAAACAAAATTTTGACATCCTAGGAGATTCTGCTAGCTACTTAAACCTCTAAAGATATCCTAATACAGATTCTCAAAGCTGACACTAGATCAAATATTTACTGTGAATGAAGCTTGAGGGAATGAAAAAAGTTTTGTACTCCCCGCTAGGTAGATCAGCTTCCCTCTTTTCCATTGGAACAAGCTTTCAAAATCTTACAAACCACACTTACCCAGGAAAAAAGTAATATACAGTCTGACAGTGCTTATGACAAAAGAAAATCTAATTACATTTCATGAAAACAAGTCTTCATTCAACTCCAACTGTACAACTGCAGAGATGTGTCATCAAGGATCTTGGGGAGAAACAGAACAATATTTTGCTTCATGTCATGAATACAATTAAAAAAAAACAAAACTGTGTCCCTGCCCTATATGTCCTGGCACCAGGGACATAGTTGTGTGTTTAAAATATTGGATGGCAAACTGATATCATAAGAGCAATATTAATAATGAAAGGTCAATGTAAATAGAATGCATAGGGATCATATCTCCCAGGAGGAAAGAAAAGGAACTAATATATGGTCTTAGCACAGAACTTGAACTTGCATTAAACAAGATAATAATAATATTTATATAGTCCTTTACATATTTCAAGCCTTTCATGCTACTGATGATGTACACTATTAATTCCTAGTGATTCAGCAATGTCATCAGTGAGAGTCATATAGGATGGCATTTATTTCAATAGCATACAGGAAATATGTAATATGACACGTATGTGGGCCACTCATGAGGAGGAAGAAGTAAAAAGGGGACAATGAGATGTGATATTCTAATAAACTCTAAATTTCAAGAAAGCTTATATTAGAATATAAGTTTGGTAACAAAGAGACTGGGGCAGGGGGCTGTGTGGCTGGTGAGATGGGGTATGGGCGCTTGTGGGGTGATGAAAGCTTATATTAGAATATAAGTTTGGTAACAAAGAGACTGGGGCAGGGGGCTGTGTGGCTGGTGAGATGGGGTATGGGCGCTTGTGGGGTGATGAGAAGCCCCGGGTCCCTCTTAGGGGTTTGGAAGTCCCAAGGTAGTGAGCCCTTGAGTTCATTAAGCTAGATGTATTTTCCAAGCGTAAGATGGAGCTCTGTCTGAAAGATCCAACTGCAAGCTTTTTTGTTTAAGACACGCAGAGAACAGAACGTAATCGTTAGAGGTGTGGAAAGACACCTAGAGCTAGTGGCATTGACATATGCTGTCCAGAAGTGGAAAGCAGACTTAAATGGTGGGCCAGAAATTAAGTCTTTGAAGATTCCAAAAAGGGTCTTGGAACTGAGCGATGCTGTCACCAGAGAGAGGCTGAGGGGGTTGGTGAATAGGAGAGTCTATTGTTTAGAAATCATTATAGTTTGTTCTTACAAGTTTGGCAGGTTCTTGGTACAATTATATAACTACACATACATTTGGCGTATAGAGGTGAATTATGTATTCTGCATGTAATTACATGTAGCAAAATGTGTACTTTTATTTGGTGGGTATTTACATAGTACAGTGAATCGTGTACTCAGAAATAATTAGCATGAAGTATTATTTAAAAAACAAAACAAAAGTCGTTTGGTTTTCTTGAGCTTCAGAAAAAAAAAAAAAGAATCTGGAATCTTCCTTTCATTTATTCCAATAGTCCATGCCAAATTGTTCTGGAAGGCCATCGCCAAAGACAAAAGGAAGACACTGTAATTTCCCTCTGTTGTTCATCATCTTTTGATTTAAGGAAAAGGCCTTTTCAAATTTAAAGTGTCTCAATACTTCTGTCTGGCCTTAGATATTCCTAAATTTAAAACATTTGCAAATTCAGTCAACTTGAATGAATACCTAGATACAAAATTTCAGCTTCTATATTTGTAAAACTGAGACTCTCGTATGACTCATTAGGAGTATGAATAATTTTTTTACCGTGCATCAAAAAGTAGCCATGTCTTTATGTTTATCTGTGAATAAATTATGAAGGAAACATTTAGCATTATATATTGTCTCTGGTTATCTGACATATTTCTTGTTGGAAACAATTCAAAACCAGTTCTAATTTGGAGGCAAAAATATTCAGAAAGTGAATTAAGGTTTTAGAACTGAATCTCTTTTGAGTTTTCTTTTTAAGCATATCACATAGGACAGAAGATTTCTGAATTTTTTTCATTATTCTTGGCGTTGGCTTAAAAACTCTATTCTCCAACTTTTTCTGGAGATAAAGTTTCTAAGTGAAACTTAATTTTATGAGTTCATTATAAATAAGATCTTAGAACATAGAGACTCTTTTGTGAGGGATAAAGAGGATGGCTTTTTTTTATAATGCCCTACATTGTAAGACATTTTTCAGTTTGGAAGAAATTCTTGATGGTTAATTCCTTCAAGGAATTAGGTTAACTATATCAGAACGATTACTAAATTAGAATCTTTAGGAAACAGGGTAATATATTTTCCTTTCTTGGGGCTATCAAAGGAGGACCAATTTAGTAATAATCAACCCATATGGCATTTTAGAGAATTTGCCAATTTTAACCTTAATTGATTTAATCAACTATATGTAGCTGTTGGGAGATGGAGGGTCCACCAACGCCAGGAGGGTAGGAAAGTGTGAACTTCTGAAAGTGCTTTACAGTGTTCTGTAAGTTACATTCATTAGTATTATCACATCCCCATTATAGGCAAAATAAAATGGGTCAGAAAAGAAATTTAGGCATTCTGGACTCATATTTATTTGTCTGATCTGGTGTGAAACTGTAATTATTTAAAGGGTTCAGGAACAAACATCATTTTGGTCAGTCCTCCCATCTGATTACTTGGGGCTTGATTTTTGAAAGATTGGGATGGTGAATTAGTCATATACTTGGGAAATGTGAGCTTTCTTTCCCTAAAGGGAGAGCCAGAACATCAGTGTCTCTGGGTTGTTTTTCTTGTGCTTCATTCTAAGTAATATCGTTTTCAAGTCAAGACGCTTCTTGTTTCCTGGGCCAGTTATCTTACTAACCTGCCTCTTTCCCACACTTCGCTCTGGGTTCTTATAGCCATTATTCTATTGTCTTTGTAGATGCTAATAGAGATCTAGGTCCTAAAACCTCTCCATTTTCTGAATATTTTATACAGTACACAGCTTGTATAGATCCACTATATTTGGATGTCAGCAGGTCCTCCTGATCTTCTACCAAGGGGAGGCTGAAAGTCAATATAAAAAGAAAGAAAGAAAGAAAGAAAATAGCCTTTTGAAATAGATATAATTTGTTCTTATTCTATGTCTATACTCAAGAAAAAGAAAATGTACTTTTAAAAGTTTTTTTTAGGTCTCTGCTGATTCTTTCAGGCAGCTAAGGTAATTTTTGATCAGTGATTTATCTGGAGTGCTTTTCCTTTAAAATGGTAACATTTTGTGGTGCTGGTAGTTATTCTAAACCTTTTTCCCCCTGTAGAGAGCAATTAGCCTTGTATAACTCAAAACTTTGGTAGAAGAAATCTAAACTTTATTTAAATAGAGCTTAACATTTGGGCCATTCAATGTAGTGCTTTTTCGACTAAGTCCAGTTAGCATGTAAATAACGTTAAGTATAACCAGAAATGTAACAAGGGTATTTAATACTCATCCAAATTTATTTCTGAAATACTGCCGTGGATTCAGAATCCTGAATTCCAACCAGATGTATTTCTGGAGTATTACACAGGTCATATATATTTCACTTTTTTTGGTTCAAACCCTGGGGATCGACACGATAATTAGATTGAGAACATCTGCACCAAATCCAAACCATTTCCCTGATCCTTCCTTGAGCCTTCCCCACGGGAGGGATTTTTTTTTTTTAAGCCCTTGCACATTTTATTTGTCTAGTCACCTTTCAGGCAATTCCGAGGTCTCACCTGCCTGCCACTGCACAAATAGGAGGGCAAGGCAGACGTACCCTCAAGTGTGGGAGAGGGAGGAATCTTTAGATGTGGCATTTCGTCGGGACGGGAATCGCTAGAGGTGGCAATGCTGTTTCCCGCTAGGGGCCTGTCTTTGGGACAGGGCGTGGCCAAGCGCGGGGCGCGCGGGTGGGCACGTGCGCAGGGACCAGAGGACGCGAGTGTCGGGGCGCCGCTGCCCTCTACCGGGCGGCGCGGTCGGAGCTGCAGCGCGGTCGCCAGCCGACTGCGCCGCGCGGGCTCGGGCGCCCCACACCGAGCCGGCCCTCGGCGTCCCGAGGTCGGGAGTGCCCTGCCTGGCGCGGCGTCACTGCATCTGGGGCCAAGGCTCCCGGCGCCCGCCCGCTCCCACCCACCTGCTTCCTGCCCTTGCTGCTGCTCAAAGCTGCCGCCGGGACGCCCAGGGAACCCCCCTGCAGACCTCGGGAGTCGCGCGTTGTCGAAACTGAGGCTCCTGGTCGCCAGTGGCAGACCTGGGGGCACGTGTGTTCTCCAAATCTCGGGGACTTTCATTTCCAGTCCCTTCATTCAAAAATGTTGAGTTCACTCCAACGATCAACGCTAAACCCTCGAACTCAGTTGAAATGCAATTATATCCCACTTACATGTTTTATTTTGTGTTCCTTACAGATTTTATTTACATATAATTTTCGAGATTGAGGAATGTGGGGATTTGTTTTAACTAATTACACGTTAAAAGAAGGGCGGGAGAGTAGAAGTACGGTATTCCTACTGGAAACTCAAACTCACACGTGTGTATAATCAATTAAAGATGACGACCATAAAACGCGTACTTCTTGCCAGGTTTCTTCGAAGAAAGAAATCAAAAGAGAATTGACTTTGGGGTTTATATTTTAGCATTCCTGTAAACTAGGGGCCATGCTTTTTGTTATGAGCGTACCCACACTTCCCAAGTTTTTGCACCCAAACCGATGTGTCTGAACTACAGGAAGTTTCTAAGGCTGTTCCGCTTAAGCGGTGCGGGGGGATACAGAACTGGGCTCCAAGACTTTTCCTGTCGTGGCCTAAGCCGGCGCAGCTCCGGCGGACAGGGGCCATTGGGACCCCCGGCCACCGGGGGCGCGGTGCGGCGCGGGGACCGCGCGGCCACTGTGCGGGACATTAACGTGTGCAGCGACACGGGGGTCAGGGCTGCTTTCCCCCGGCTCCAGTGCCCCCAACATGAAACGCCGTTCGTGGCTGGCTCGGTCTCTGAATCCGGCTGGGTCGCAGGGAGACGGTGTGCGGCAGCCGACCGCCAGAGCGCCTCGCACAAGCGCCGCAGCCGTGGGCCGGGTCCACGCGGGGTCGGGGCTCGGGCAGGTGGTCGCGGCGGCTCCGCGCGCTCGGCGCCCTGCCGGAGGGCGAGTGAAAGCGGCGCGGGGCCGGTGCCCTCCCCAAACGGGCGTCCGCTCCCAACAGAGGGCCCAGAAGGGGCTGCGCTGCGTCGCCGCCCGAGACCGCGACCCCCCGGCGCTCGAAAACCGCCCCAGGTGAGCCGGGCCCGGAGCCTCCTGCGGGGGCCCGGGGCGCCCCTCCCGTCGCCCTCCAGCGCCCCCTCGGGGCCGGGGAGGCGGCCGCCGCCCGCAGGGGCCGGGGGCTCGGGAGGGGCGGGGGTCGCGGGCCTGGCGGCGGGCACGGGGGGGAGGGGGCAGGGGCCGCGCACGCGAGGCCCGGCGGCCGCCGCCGCGCCCTCGGGCTCCGACTCCGGCTCCGGCTCGGGCTCGCCATGGCTGCGGCGGCGCCGTGAGGAGGAGTCCGCGTCCTCCGTGGCGGCGGCGGCGGCCGGCTCCAGGCCGGGTTTTGGCGCCGCCCGCCTGCTGCCTCCTGGCGGCTCCTGAACTCCAGCCCCCTCTCTATCAGCCTCTCACTCCGTCTCAATATGTCTCAAGATGGCGGCCAATGTGGGATCGATGTTTCAATATTGGAAGCGCTTTGATTTACAGCAGCTGCAGGTCAGGCTTCTCCTCGCTCGGCCTCTCGCCCGGGGGTGGGGGCTGCGGGCGGTCGCGGCCTCCCCCGGGGCCCCGGGCTGCCCGGCCGCCGGGGGGCCGCGGCGGAGGGGAGGAGGGGGGTGCCGGGGAAAGCGGGGCCGAGTCGGGGATAAGTCCTTCTCGCTCCCCGGCCCCCATTGATAACTCGCTTGATCAGAAATTGATCCTCTTTGTTCAATTCATCGATCAGCCCAAGATGGCGCCGGGAGCCGCCGCCGCCACCGCTGCCCCCGGTGTCGGCCCCCACCCCGGGCGCCCCCCCGGCCCTGCGCCGCCGCCGCCACCGCCGCCGCCGCCGCCGCGGGACCGGGGAGGGGGCGGCCCCGGCGGTCCGCGGGGTGCGCGCGCGAGCGGGGAGCGGGCGGCGGGCGGCGGCGGCGGGCGCTGAGCCGGGAGGGGGCTGCGGCCCGGCGGCGGCGCCCGGCCGCGCGCCCCGCGCCCCCGGCCCGCCGTATTCCCGGGGAAAGTTTGTGGGGAGTTGCTGTGGGGGTGAAGCGCCTGCCTCTCCAGGAGGAGCCGCCGCCGCCACTGCCGCCGGCGCGGCGGAGCTGGGGCTGGTGGCGCTGTGGTGCCGCCGGCTCGGGGGAGGGTCAGAGCGGCCACCGGCGGCGGCGGCGGCGGCGGCGGCGCGGCCCGGCTCCGGCCAGGCGGGCGGGTGGCCGGGCGGGCGTCCGCGCTCCCCGGCCGGCCCGGGCCCCGCCGCGGCCCCCAGCTGTCAGCGGGCGGGGATCGCGCCGCCGCTCCCCCGCCAGGCGTGGGGCGCCCAGCGCGGACCCCGGGGTTTGTTTACGTCCGGGCGGGTGCCCGGGGGCCACCCGCAGACCCCGCAGCCGCCCCGCTCTTTTGTGTGCCTGCAGGAGCGGCGCGGAACCGGCCCCTCCGCGGCCGGGGACCCCGGTAGGGGCGCTTGGGGAAACTTGCTGGGGGCGGCGGGCGCCGCGCACGCGGAGCCCGGGTGTCGGGTGTCCCGGGGGCGCGGGTACGGGCGCCGGAGGAGGACTGCAACTTTCCCCGAACGCAGGCCCGGCTCTGCGCCTGGGCGCGCGGTCTGTCCGGGCCGGGGGTGCTTGCTCCCCGGCGCCTGTCCGGGCGGTCCTCTCCCCGCGCCCAGGGGCTCCCGCGGACCCCAGTAAACACCCCACCCCCCGCTCCTCTCTGACCCTCTCCTCCGAGGCCCTGTCCTCCCAGCAGGGTCCGCGGGGGGCAATGGACCGCGCGGCGGGTCCTCTTCGAAATGCCTACTCCGATCGGGTTCTCGAAAGCAAAGCCCCGGGGGCCTCGCTGGACTGTGGTGTGCCGGGCCTTGGTCCACGCGCCGAGCCCCGGGCGCCGAGGGGGCATCGTGCTGGGGCTCCACATCCGGCGCCCGAGCCGCAGCCGTGCCCGGGGGGCGCGTTCCTGCCTGCCAACCCCCACCCAGGGGAGCGGCGCGCCCTCGGGGTCCGCCCGGGACCTGCCAGCTCCGCGCTCGCGGCGCCTGGACGGCCCCGGGACTCTGCCAGGTGGATGTTGTGCGAAGCCGGAGCCAAGTTGAAGGTGAGCGGCGTGTGGGCCAGAAGCTCCGCGAGCGCTGGCGGTGGGGTTGGGGGGGTGTCTGCGGCTAAGAGGGACCCTGGGCGGCCTGGCGCTCCGGGGCGGGGGAGTGGGCCCTCGGCGTCCCTGGGGGACGGCTGTTGCTCCCAACTCTAAGGTGTGCTTGAAGGTAAACTTGGCCGAACTTTACTAACCCGGAGGACTGGTGATAGTGACCTACAGTACTTTTAGGAGGAAAGCAAATGAACTCCAGATGCGGGCTTGTATGAAATGAAACGGATTGGATTAAAATGTATATAAACGGAGTCTGACAACTTTAATTGTGTGTGCTTGTTTTCTGCTCTTGCCTACGTAAGAGTGGTAAAGCAGACTCA
Organism: Eschrichtius robustus; assembly: GCF_028021215.1. Taxonomy (NCBI): domain Eukaryota; kingdom Metazoa; phylum Chordata; class Mammalia; order Artiodactyla; family Eschrichtiidae; genus Eschrichtius; species Eschrichtius robustus. Next base: position 85,282,901 of record NC_090839.1, on the reverse strand, counting down.
TAGTCGTTATGAAATTTTTTCAGATTTCTCACTTAACTAGCAAGAAGACTATGTGAAATATGTATTTCTGATAAGATTAAAACTTAAAGGAGTTCGTGTTTATTGACTAAAATAGATTACTCCAAAGTGTCTATTGTGTAAATTAGATTCCTGAATGTAATGAACACAGCTGAATGGCATTTTTGATAAATTGGTCTACCCTGTTTTAGTAAAAATAGCTCCCTTTTACCATAATTTAATTCCTGAGCTTACTGTAAAACCCGTTGTGGAGTTTTAGGAGACAAACCTTAATTTTTTTTTTCTTGTCTTCCTAAATGTGACATTCTAGCTTAACACCAATGCGGTTTTTTCTTTAAGCATCTTGGCAAAACTGCCTGGGAGGTGGATTTGGTTTCTAGGGAGTTATTATATGAACTCTTTGACCCCGGCCCCCCACCCCCCCGCTTTGGTGATTAGCTACTTCTTCAGTGTAGCATGGTTAACTGTGTAACTTTACTGAAAAGTTTCCCTGTTAGTTCATGTGAATGCACTTTACGATGTTGATCTTGAATTTTAAAAATTCTTTGAGCATCGTTTCTTGTTACTGAGCAGCCATTGGCTTTTGGTGATAGATAAGGATTTGGCCTTCGATGATTTCCTATTGCCGCTTCATCGCCTGTTTGAAAACCTTCAGCTGCCTGTGGAACGCCCAAGTTCCAGGAGAAGGCTAAAGTAGTTCTTTCTCTGGGCCCTGAAGAGGCCTTTTGAATTGATATCTAGTTTAGCGTCACCTCTATTCCCACAGACAGTAAGTGAGCCAGTGGGACTGCAGTTTGAGAAGAGAGAATTCATTAGTTTCAGACTCTTCTCATCTTTCCAGAACCCCTTACACCGAGATCGAGTTGCCTGCAGAGCCCAGCGAGGGTTGTGGTACTGCTACCTGAGGGTAAAGAGGCTGGGTCTCGGAGGGTCCAGGTGAGTTGAGGCAATTGTGCCCCCGGCAACAATGCGGGGAGCCCGGGCTGAGCTCTGGCCCCTCTGCTCGGTCTGACTTGAAGCTGCCTTGGGCTGTGCAGTGAGTGCCCAGGAAGAGAGTTTCTGAAGGCTGAGCTCTATTTTGTTTCCTTTTTAGTCCCAAAGTCTTGTTGGTATGGGAATTTCAGTGCTCTGGCCTTGTTAAGACTAGTTGGACAAGTTTTTATCCTATCCCAGACTTGTAAAAACCAGGATTCTTTTTTTTTAAATAAGAAAACCACTATTGTATAAATTTGCCTTTTAAATACACGTTTGGAAAGAGGACACTTTCTAAAACGAGCTCATGTAACTCTGTATGTTAGGGTAGCTTTTTGCCAGTGCCTGGCTTCCCTTTAGGGCGTTCATTATTCCTACGTGGTGACTAGTCTTTCCCTTTAAGGAACCTCTGCAAAAGTAACCTTTAAATGTTTTCCTCTTTTTCAAAATAAGAAAACAATTTCATTTTTGCTGCAAGTCCATTTTCTGGTTGCTTTTATTTTTCTCCTGTTAAGGAAGTGTGTATGTTCCCAGCCCTCCAGAACTCTTCCCTCTAGGAAGTATATTATTTTGATTACAATATGTATCTCATCTAGGACCTTTATAAAATAATGAGTAAACAAATGGAGGGGTTCCACACAGCTGCTGTCTTTGTTTTCTTGGTTCTCTTAATATCATTGTCTTTGAGATTGAGTGTGGGAAGGGGGTCATTATCAGTTGATTAAAGTTTTTTTTTTTCTTTTTTTTTTTTCTTCTATACAAAACTATGTGTAGGGTTTTTTGGGGGGGGGTTTGCCTTTTTTTTTTTTTTTTTTTTTTTTAAAGGTGTAAGTCAGTGAAGGGGTTGAGTTACGCAGCACCTCCTGAGACAGTTGGGTCCATAGAGGCCTTCTTCTCCTGCTTCCCCAATTTCACCCATCTCCTGCCAGTAGTTAGTGACATGAAACGGACAGATTGCTGGTCCCCTGAGGAATGACTCTCTCCTAATCCACTGAGCTAACCTTAAAATTAAAAATACTGTCTTGTGAGTTGATGGAGCCCAAGACCTTTAGTGGCTGTTGAAGAAGTTCTCTGCCCTGTTGTATGCAATTCAAACGAACCCACTAGGGTTCATGTGGGGCCGCAGGGGGGGGAAGGTGGTGTGAAGGGGTGGGGGGTCCCTGTGCAGAAGCACCAGGCTGTGCTTTGAGACCCTCCACTCCGAGTCTACCTGGAGCAGTCAGCAGTCTAAACTGCTCCTGAGGCTGTGCTCACATTCTGTGTCTTAGGAGAGAAAACAGGGCTCCAAGTAGAAAATCCATGTGCCTTTCAGCTCATTTATAAAAGCACAAGGAACATCCGCAGTGAAAGGAAGGAAGGACAAATTGGTTAGAGGAAAAGTGGTACATTTTTAAAAAGAGAAATTCATCGTGTGAAAAATCCTGCAGAGCTAGGCCAGATTCCCACCCGTGCTTCCGTTTTTTTCAGGTCACACGTTTGGCCTCATGTAAGTGTCACATGTTTAAAAGACAGGTATATGTGATGGACTAACATAAATGCCGACTAAAAGTTACTATAAACATTAAATATACAGGATCATATATTTTTAGAAATTATTTAAAAACCTATTTAAAATTATCTAATGTATTATACATACATTATATATATATAGTAGCTTTCCCTATGAAAGTTCTGATTTTTACAATTGTCAGATAGAAATTCGTGTATTTCATCCTATTGTTTTGTCTGAAGCTCTGCATTATGGCTGCAGAGAGATAGTTTTGGTTTCAGCTGAAATTCCCCTGCCTCTGATTGTCTAAACCAGACCCTTAATCTTATTTTAACATACTTAAAATGTTCAGAAAACCCGGAAGAATTGTTTTGTATAAGTAGCAAGTGAATGTAGTTTAAACACTCAAGCAGTTCTGGTATCTAATTGGAAACAGGTGGAATTCTTGGAATCCTGTGTTTGAATCTTATTATAGCAAAGCCCAGAGACACTTTTTACTTATGGCCATTCATTTTGTCGAAGCTGTTTGAAATGGGGCTCCGTGACCTCTCCCTGTGCCCCACTGCTGTTTACCTGGATGTTCAACTGTGCTGGGCGTTTTAGGGCCCGGATACCTGTGTGTGCTTGGACACCCAAGAGAACCGTGCATGTGTGGATCACGGAGTGAGAGGGGAACTTTAATGGCATAATTAGATGAGCGATTTAATATCTGTATCATATATAACTAATATAGCAAAGAAATTTGTGATTTCTGATTTAATAAACATTTGTTGACATGAGCATTTGGGTACCTTTTCTTATACCCTGATAAACATTTCAAATTCAGAAAGAAATTACTTTCCCTAAGTACATTTAGAGATGTAACCTTAAATAGCAACCAAACCAAACCAAACAAAAAACCAGGTTAGGAGGATATTTCAATAAAATGTTCATGGTGGGGCCCTCTGAATTATCTCAGTCATTTCTCCTATTCTCCTTTTCAAAGCCAGCTTATATAGCCTTGGGTTTGCTTTATGTTTAAGAACCAGGTTTCGGTTGGTGTTGAGGTGCTGATTTGTGTTGAGCTGTCGGTTCTCACAGTCTTGGATTTGCTGAGCTGTAATCAGTCCTGCTTTTCAGCTCTCCTCTGAGAACGCTGGTAGAGGAGAACAGTCTTTGGCTGGGCAGGAGGTGTTCCTGCAGGGACTTACCTGGGATTGAGGGGGTACCTGTGGCATAGCCTTCATTTGTTCCATGGCTTGAAGCCGCTTTGAAGCACCTGGGCTAAGCACCTGGGGTAATGCACCTGTGACTGAGGCCTGTGTGCTACCCTGTTCACATAATGTGACATAGTTAAAAAACACAATGAAGGCGAACAGCTCTTTCTGAAAGACGTCTAATTTGTTGCAAACCCCATCAAGAACCTTTCCTTTGAAAAGTAAACAACTCTCTAATAAAAATAATTCTAATTCTTGCTGTAATTAAATTCTGATAGGATGATGTTAGTGCGCAAAATAAATGTTGTCAGTTTCTTTATTTGAATCTGAAGGCCTTTCCTTATGCAGGAGGCCCCCCGGCAGTCGGCAGAAGTTTTGTGTTTATTAGAGCCCTGGGCCTGGGGCAGCCCGGGAAGTTCTTCAAATGTATGATTGGTAGGATCCTTACGCAGAGGTTTCCCCCCACCCCATCCTCAGGAACACCATGGGACAGGTGACCGGAAAGGAGCGGGGCCAGGAGTGTTCAGTCCTTCCAAGAATTTACCCAACACCGCAGAGCCCCTGGAAGAATAGGTGGGAGGCGCACATGAAACTGACTAGATTCTGCTTCCTTCTTTGAGGCACTTGTGAAGCTGGGAACACCAACTATGTGATCCACACCTTTTATAAAACACAAGAGGCCACAGCAGGGCCTACCCAGTCTTGCTTGTGGCCGACTCAGTCAGCTGACAATTGAAATCCTGGATGCTTTTGACTGTGATTTATGAAGTTAATGTCGGAAGAAATTACCAGAGCTCTCTCTGAAGCTTGTGCTTTCTTAGCATTACCCTGAGTATACCAGCATGGGGCCGTTTTCTTAGACATCTTTCTCTTTGACTGTGTTTATCTAATAAGTTAAAGCAGTTAACGTTTTTTTAGAAAGTTATGCATAGTTGTGAGGTGTCTTGAGTTTGGTTAAGGGAAAAACAAATTGACAAATTAGCTCTTTCTTAAGTGAACATTGCGAAATTGTGAGAAATAGAATGCCATTCTTACTGTCATTAAAATTTTATTTGGGTGTTGACAGCTTTTTGCTAAATGTAAGACGTTCAGATCCCGTCCACCCAGCTGTAAAAAAACAAAAAAACAACCCAACCAGCTCAAAAGCTTCTTTCCAATTTTCCAATTTCCCCCAAAAAGCAAGACGGTCTTTCTTAAACACTGGGTCTTTTCCCCTAATAAATTGTTAACATTTTATTTTCTAACATAGTTTTATATTTTGAAGGCCAAAAAGAATATGAACTCATTTTAGGCATCTTGGTTCAGTTGTTATTTTGGACCTGCAAGGGTCTTTGGTTTATTGCCACCTTCCCTTGGATTTTTAGAGGAGAAATTGCTGTTTAGATCAAAATAATTTGATTTAAAGCTAGTAAGTGATACCAAAGGTAAATCCTTGTCTTGAAGAGCCGGAAGATGCAAATAGAAGCAAGGCCCGTGAGCTGCTGGCAAAGGAAGGGCCGCTTCGGAGCCGCCCTCAGCCTGGGTGCTGCCAGCCCCGAGTGCCTGCTCTCACCCTGCTTGCCCTCTCTGAGCTCCCGCCCTGCCAAGCCTGTCCCCTCCTTCGTTGTGACAACTTTTTTTTTTTTAAGTATTTGTGGAGCTCCATTATTTTGAGATTCTTGGAAGAAAGATACTATGTAAATGAAAATTAAAAATAAAATTCTTGCTGGAGGGAATTGTACATTCAATTTTTTGATTAGGTTTGGAAAAGATTTTTTTCCTCCTTACCCTGAAAATAAGAACATTCTGTTGCTCCTGTCACCATTTTTGCTTCATTGTGAAAGGTGTGGCATATAATGGGAAACACATCCTTTATTTTCTGTTTTTCACCATGATAGTTGCCCTAGAACTTGAACCCATGCAGTTGTGTGTACAGTGAATTCTTTGTTTCACATTGTTCTACTCTGCCCAGCTGCCCATAGGGCACAAACCTTTTAAAGGGGAAAAGATTTGGGGTCATCACCATGTAGAAGTTACAACTAAAATACGTAGACCTGCAAATAAAATTCCACCTTCCCTTCCCGTTCACACAGGAAGAGGTGTTGTAAGTTGCACGTTTTTGAAACAGAAAGCTGTGAGAACCAGAGCGTTCTTGTCAACCAGTGTAGAAACCTCAGTTTACTGGCATTGCTTCATTTCACTTGTACCTCAGCTCCTCGTTTACATAACACAGTGTGCTGTCACACCGTTCAGCCAACTAGGAGACAGGTCAGGTTTGGAGTCATGCTTCTGCTGCACAGGCATGTGTGGGACCCAGGAGCCAGACAGGAAGCCCAGGCTGCTGCCAAAGTGCCCTGTCCAGGGGACCTGGTCTGCCAGGGACCTCAGGGGCAAGCGCAGAGGACCAGCGAGGTGGCCAGGGCCTGGCGAGCACTTACCCTGGAGAGCAGCATGACGCAGGCAGGAAGTTGTCACCTGGAGCCGACCGTCCCCGGGGGTTGGGGGAGGGTGAGGGACACATGCTCTTCCCCCCATGGTTCCTCAACCCTGGCACCCCTATTTGTCAGCATTGATACGGGATCAGAAGGGGAAGGATATTGCCAGTTATGGTTGAATGTCATTGTCAGGAGGAGTAAGAGGTGGTCTGTGGTGATTGTTTCACGTTGCTCTGTGTTGGTATGTAATTATGCTGTCATTTTAAGACACGCTGATACTTTAATAAATCTTGTGCGTGTGCGCAGTTAGTTTTGAAGGCTGCTTGTATGTGAGAGCCAAATCTTCCTAACTACAAGAGCTGAGAGTGTAGCCTTTACTTGTTTGAAGATTGTCTGTCTGAAACAGGTCGCAATCCATTATGGCTGCCAGGTGAATCTTCCCAAATCATTGATTTCATCACGTCATTCCTCTCCTTAAAGACCCACAGTGGCTCACGTTGGCGCAGAATGGCGACCACGTTCCTTAAGAGGCAGAGTTCCTGACGGTTGTCTCCACCCCGCCTAAACCTTTTCCCCGCTTAGAAGCATCCCAGATCCATGCTCCATTGGGGGAACTCCTCCTCCTCCTCCCTCTGCACATCTGAGTCTCCAGCCTAGTTGATGCACTTCTTCTTCATTTTAACCAACGCCAAGGGAGCCCCTGTGTGCCAGGCACTGTGATGCAGGGTGAGAGAGCCGCGGCTCCCCGCTGGAAGAGCGGGCAGCCTGGTACGGGCAGAGGTGCGCCGGGTGGCTGGGAGGCGGCTGTCACGGAGCATGCGCGTGGAACGGTGGAGGGCTGCAGAGGATTGGCGTCCAGATCCGGGTGGGGTGGGCAGGGAAGGCGCCCAGAGGCCGGTAGAGCTTGAGCCGAGTTCTGTGCACCTGGGGACGCATGGGAGAGAGTGTTCCAGCAGAACAGTTGGGAGGAGGCCGGTGGTCACTGAGCTCTGGCTGTCTCCTTGGCTGTTTCTGATGGACCCCACATAGCACCCACTTAGCTTCCCAGGCACGCTCCTTACGTTGCTGTGCACCTGCTGTTCACTCTGCCCTCTGCTGTGGCACCCACCACAATTCTCGGCACCCAGTGAGTCCCGCTGCACGAGAACTGCGGGCTTCTTTTAGGGAGCAGTCCTGTGTATTTCTGATTTGGGACTCACTCAGCTAGTTAATTTAAGAAAGCAAACGGAATTCTTCTTAGGATTGTGAAAGGTAGGCAGGGGATATTAAAATGGCTGTGTTTTGAAAGCTACTGATAGATACACACTGATAGAACATGTATTTCTTTTTTTATGCCCATTTATTAAACTCCTTTTTTGCAAAGTGACATATACGTTGGTTAAAATACACATAATTGTATTTGTGGCACATAACAAAATATTCACGTTTTTAAAAATAGAATCGGGCAGAACAATTCTTTGACAGAGATTTATTCTCTGACTCTGCTCACAGGCTGAATGGGAGGAAACTTCCCCATATGAATGGGGAAAGTTGGTACTGCAACGGTCAGGACTCCACCAATGCAACAGAAAGCGAGTAGCAAGAAACACGAAGGCTTGGGGGTCAGCGCTGGAGAAACATCTCAGGAGTGCTCGGCCCCCAGAAGCTGTCCCGTGGGCCTGGGCAAAGGCTCCCGAGCAGCTCGTTTCACAGCAGTGGCCTTCATAGCCTGCGTGCTTTCTCTGCTTCTTCATTTACAAAGAAAGTACCTAGGGTATTTTTGTAGGGGTGACGTCAGTGTCTGGCTGCATCAGCATTTGCATGGATTTGGGGAAGTGAGGGCTGCCAGGACCTCACCAAGGGGGGGCGCTGAGAGGAGCCACCGTCCCTGGGGTCCAGCCTGGGGGGCTGATGAGGGGGGCAGGGCCTGGTGTCCAGAGGGACTGGGAGGAGGAATAGGAGCCCCCCCAGGCAGTGGAAGAAGACATGCTCCTTTGTTGGGCTTTGTGGGTTTGGGGGGGACTGGCGAGGATTCTGGGACTGAGCCCTAGGAAAAAGGAGGGGTGAAGTGCAGTGGAGAGGTTTTGATGTTGAAGTCTCCAGGATGGGTTGAAACCCTGGGTTTGAAGCCTGTGGAGGATTTGTTTGCGTTTTGGTTGGTGCTTGAGAGTTTGGCATCATTTGCGGTGGGGAGGGCTGAAGCATTAATCTGGTCCCCCCCCCCTTCCCACCTTGTGTCTTAACTTCCCCATTTCTGGAGCTGGGATTGCAGTGATGCTTCAGGAAAAGACAGAGAAGAGAAGGAAAGCATTGGATTCCTCATATTGTAGCTGGTTTTATGTCCACTAGTGACAAGACAGATGATTTAAAAAAATTTTTTTTATGCTATACATATATATATGGTATCAGCTCTCATTTCCTGAGTATTGACCCTGGGCAGGATCTGGTTTAGGCTGTTGATTTCTTTCCTGTCGTTCACACCACAGTCCCATAGAGGAGCTAGGATCCAGCTGGAAGGTGAGAAGCCACGAGGAGAATGTGGATGCCTGGGGCTGCCTCTGTCCTGTCCACACTTTCCCTGCCACCCCTGCTGTCCCTGAGAGGAGCTCTCCCTTGAAGCGGGGTCATCGTGATGAGGCGACAGGGGGAGCAGAAGGGGTCCCCTGTCCACAAGCTGCCCAGGATGGGGGTGGGTGAGTCACTTAATGTGAACAGCTGGGGATTGCATAGAGTCTCTGAGGTGCACATGAAGGTACTTGGGTGACCGGTGGACAGACACCTTCTGGCCAAGGCCTCGCTGGATCCGAGACATTTTCTAGAGCCTCCCCTGCCCTGAGACTTCAGAGTCAGCTCCCAGCAATAGAGCTCCAAAGAGAATTATCTGAGAGACAATCCTTCCCCAGGCAGTGAGCACTCCCGTTAGCAAACTTTATCTTGATAGTTGGGGTACAGTTACAGCATTGGGGTGAACATCACCCTCCTTGTGTCACCTGCTGTCCTCAACGCCCCATCTGTGCACAGAGCAAATTTGTGGGAAGGGTTTTGGGGAAATGGAAGGCAGGAGAGAGGCCTGATGGTGGGGCCTGGGCCCGAGGGAGGGAGGGAGGGAGGGAGCTGACTCAGGAGAGGCCAGGCACTGTCCAGCGGGCAGTTCTGCCCTGAGCACCGGGCTGTGGAGCGTGAGTCTCTCACCAGGACTGTTCCCTGACACACCTGGCCTGCTGCTGGTGCTGGGGAGCAATTCGCCTTTAACCTCGTGGCAGCCAAGACGAAACTGCCTCCCTCAGCCCCTGGGAATCTAGTTGCTTTAGCCACTGTAGTGATACTGGATTCACATCCACTCCTATCACCCGAGAAGCATCAACCACACAGGGTTTTGCTCCCAGTTGCACGTGAAGGCGGTGCTGGGGTGTGTTCAGTAAGAGGCCGGCTCTGTAAGGGGTCCTCAGGTGGACATCCATCCCTTGATGAAAAGCCTGATCAGATGACACGCCTTATTTTCCTCAAGGAGTCATCATGGAAAAGCTGAGTGTTTAGGCTACTCTGAATTCAGATGATTATTTTGCATGCCTGATTTTTTGGAGATGACGCGGCTTGTTTTGTAATGAAGTTGTACATTTAGTAAGAAAATATGCGCAAGGGTGCGCTGGTCTCAGAAATAATGCAGCATGTTTGAGTGAGGTGGTTTGCAGTTTTGTTTGTTTTTGGAATGACTCGTTCTTTTTCGTAGACTTTTGGGGCCTCTCATTCATTCATTTATTGAGCGGGTCTCCATGGTGCCCAGTGTCCGCACTGGACCCTGTTCCAGCCCCTGGGGTACCAAGAGGAATGAGCCCGCGGCCCCGCTGGTCAGAACTGCAGGACACACGGCATCCGCAGGCGTCAGGTTAGGGGCTGGGGGTGTCTGATGTGTGCGGAGGGCAGGACAGGGGCCTGGAAAGATGGGCCTGGGACATCGTGCTGCCCTGACCTCCCCTGTGAGCTAGGCGCTATTCTAGCACAGCCTTCTAGTGACCAGAGCAGCAGGACGTCCCTGCCCTCAGGGAACTTACCATCTAGCAGGGGAGACAAAGTAAACACAGGAGGAATAAGTACAGTACAGAGTGCAAGTACGTGCCCAGGGCCTGGGCCCAGACAGCCTCTGTGCAAAGCCCTGCTGAGTCAGTTCTGTGTTCTGAGGGCCCTGAGAGATGCTGCTTTTAAATGCGAGAGGGCCAATTCAGCTCTCAGATTTGTGTTTAGGAGGATTCTTCCAGAAGCTCCTTAGGACAGGCTGATCAGAGTGTGAGGGGGAGGGGTGGTGAGGGATGGAGCCGGGAGGGTAGGACGTCCTAGTCCAGTAAGAGGCGGAGAGGGACTGGGCCAGGAGAGAAGATGCCAGGCTGAGTGCTGGTGGCCGAGGGACGAGGAGGCGCCCGGGTTCTGGCATGTTCAGGGAGGCTGCTGGGGTCGTGGTGGCGTGGCAGAGATGGGCCGAGTGAGTGGTATTTGGACAGGCCGCCTGGGGAGAGGCCTCAGCCAAGGAGACTGGGGCTGGGGGAGGGGCTGGGAGCAGCGCCTGGAGGAAGGAGTGGTCTTCAGGTTCCGGTAGATGCTGAGCGGCCAGCAAGTCTGTGTCACCTGGTGCCTGGTGCTGGCCCTTCCACAGGTGGCCCGTGCACACGGCCGCTGGGCTGGGCCGGGCCCCAGAGGTTGATTAAAAGCAGGTGGGGTGCCATCCGCCCTACTTGAGCGTTGGGTGTGACCCAGACATGCATGGAGTCAGCCCGGCTTTCTTTTATTCATCCCTATTTGATTTTTGTCGGTAATCCTTTGTAATTCCCTAGTTTCATGGTGTAATTTTAATGGAATTAAACTTGAACACTTCAATTTGTAATTAATTACGTTCGGCTTCAATTACAATGACTAATTATAATGTGATACCTGGTGGCAAGTCAGGTACGTCCTGCTGGCGGGTTCCTGTCTGCCAGCTATTAGGATGGCCACTCTCTGTCACCAGGGGTGCGGCTGACTTTGGGGCTGCCTGGTGCCTCTGTCCCACCCCACCAGGGGCAGCTCCAGGACCTGTGAGGTGTGCAACATGGGGGAGGTGCAGGGACAGGGGTGGTGGGCGGGGAGGCCTGTTTTAGGACGCAAAGGCTCAAACTTGTTTTCAGGCCAAAGAGCTAGGAAAGCAAGTCTGGGGGAGGCCGGAGGGGAGGAGCAGGGCACTACTGCGGGATTCCTCTACTTTCTCTGCGATATTGGAGGGAGGTCGCACTTAAGTCAGTGTGAACACGGCCTGAAGAACGGGCAGGATGGTTTAGGGAGAAAGGAAAGGTGCAAGAACCACCTTGGGGTGAAAGAGGGGGGTGGGGTGGAAGCTAGGTTTAAAAATGTCACTGTGGGAAGTATTCCCAGGTGGCCAGTGTGCGGGGCTCTGGGACCAGTAAACTGCCTCAGACCCCACGATGGAGCTTTGTGTTTGTGGGCTTCCTCTTTGCATGTGGTGGTGGTTTTATTTTGTGTTAGGAGGAGGGGGTCTTGCTGAGAAATCTGTACCCCGATCGACCGTTGCCCCTGAAGCTGGGCACTCCCATCTCCCGCTGGGGAATGGCAGTCCTTCCCAGAACTGGGCTGGGGGGTGCATGTTCGCTCGAGGGCACCATGGTGGGCCTCCCGCCCCTACCCGCACAGCCTCAGTCTCCAGACACTCCTGCCATCCCGCTGTCCTCCAGGGAAGCTTCTTGGAATGGACTTCCAGCAGTGGTGCCCACGGGTGGCATCCAGTGTCCGGTGGCCTGTTAATTTGAGAGGCTCAGGGCATCTTTTCATAAGCTGATTCTTACATCTGAAACTAGGGAGGTTTTCTTGATGCTCGTCTGTGAGTTTTCCAGCATTTCCCCTTGGGATCGTGCTGGCCAAGGGGCTGTGTCAGAAGCGCAAGCTGAGGCGGAGTTTTGGGTTAGGCCATGAGGGCACCTAAGTGTCTTACGGATTTCTGTTCTTTAAGGGAGAGTTAGTTTCACACTTGGGAGAGGGAGCGTGATGGCGCAGCACGTGCTCGGAAGACTTTTCCCTGTTGAACGTGCTACTTGCTGTCCTGGTGCACAGGGCAGCTCCCTTGACACGATGCCTGATACCTCTGCTCGGTTACTTTTTAAGATAAAATTCATATAAAACTCACCATTTTAACCTTTTTAAAGTATACAATTCGTTATTTTTTGGTATGTTCACAATGTGGTGCAACCATCACCACAGTCTAATTCCAGAACGTTTCCAACACCCCATCGAGAACCCCATACCTGTCAGCAGTCACTCCCCACCTGCCCCACGCCCCCCAAGCTCTAGGTAACCTTTAATCTACTTCTTGTCTCTATGGGTTTGTCTATTCTGGATATTTCACGTATAAACGGAATCATACAATATGTATGTGGCCTTTCGTGTCTGGCTTCTTTCACTCACTGTGATGTTCTGCCGGTTCATCCGTGTTGTAGCAGGTATCACCACTTCATTCCTTTTTATGGCTGAATAATATCCCATGGTGTGGATATACAGCCTCTTGTTTATTCTTTCATAAATTGATGGGCATTTGGATTGTTTCCACTTTGGGGCTAGTGTGAAGAAGGCTGCTGTGAACATCTCTGTGTTAAGTGTTGATGTGACCATAGGTTTTCAGTTTTCTTAGGTAGATACTCAAGAGTGGAATCGCTGGGTGGTAGGTGGTGACTCTGTGTTTAACTTTTTGGGTCTGTTACTTTGTGGCTTCTTCTGTGTAACTCCTGTTTTCTCTGGGGCGCTCATTTTAAGGCCCAGACTGTTGTTCCATCTTAACTCTGTTCTGTTCTGCTCTGGTCTTCTTCTTGACTCCTTCTCGGGTGCCTTACTGATGGGGATTCCCCACCCCACCCCCCACCCCCCCCCCCGACCTTTGGGACCACTGTTATGTGCAGATGGATTGTGGAGAGGCTGGGAGCAGTTTGAATGAGAGCACACACTGTTGGCCGCCCCCCTCCCCCCATCTCTCCCCTCCCCGCCTTCCCTCCTTTCTCACCAGCAAGGGGCCTCTCCCCTGGCCAAGTGTGATGGGCATTTCACTTCATTTTGGCCAGAGAGATGGGGACTGTCAGGCAGGTTTGCTTATGGTGCTGCTGCTTTGATAAAAGGTGACGAGCCAGGACAAACTGCCATTTTCTGCCTGTGAACACGCCTGTGGGAGAAGAGGCTGCCCAGGCCTGCTGCCATCATCTTAGCACCAAAGGGGGAAGCCCAGGATGATGGGCAACCACAGAGGACGTGGAGCAGGGAGGTGGCAGGAACCTGGGCCCTTGCTCCTGCAGCCGCCCTCCCCCAGCTCTCTGTGATGCCAAACGAGCATTATAGCTGAAGTCCAGACCACAGGAAGCTTCTCCTGACGGCTTTGGCTGGGTGTGGACGTGCAAGTCATGTTTCTGAGATGCGCTGGTCCTGGCTGAAGGCAGACCTAAGGGTGTGAGAAGAAAGTGAGCACTTGAAGCTCTCTTTTCTGATAGCAAGCAGTATCCCATTTGCCAAGCCAGATGTCCTTCAGTACTTTAGATCCAGCCGATAAAGCACTGAGCATTTAGAATGGTTAATATAAGTACAATTAGAAGCTGGTGTAAATTGTGAATGAAATTGACAGATTCCATAAGTTACAGCAAAATACCAAATCTTCTTCAAGTAGAAGATGTATGTGTATCTCTGTGGTCTGTCAGCCCAGACAGGTATATCATCTTACCTCCTTGGAATAGAAATGAGGGGCTGCTATCAACCCAGTTCACTATAATTCTGAAAGTTTAGGGACATCTTGCCAGTTGTTTTATGTCAAAGATTGAAATCCTTAAGTCAAGTTGTAAGAACTTTAACGCTCTCGTTTCTATACTATGGGCAGGAAAGATCAAATCCCTATTTTCTGCCTGCCTTCAGGGCATGTGTGTGTGTGTGTATGTGTCTTGTGTGTGCATGTGTACACACACGTGTGTCTCCCCCCACACGAGTTGCAGTAATCACTTCTCAGTTCACAGCACATCATGATTCATCTTACTAACTTTTTTCTCCTTTCTGCTCTATCCCCATTTCTAGTCCCCTCCTCTCCTCATTCTAACGTCTTTAATATGCCTCTATATGGATGTATTCTTGTAAAGTGTGTGGCCTGTTTTGTATGTATAAGTAGTTATAATTCATAAGCGTGGCATCGTGCTATAAATCTTTCTCTCCTTCCCTTTCACTTCTCACTGTTTTTGAGATCTGTCCATGTTACCCCCCATAAATTTCATCATTCATGAGTGCTACATCGGATTCCACCTTAAGAATCCACTTGTCTTAGTCATCTCAGGCTACTATAACAAAATACCATACACAGGAGTGGGGGTGGGTTAAATAGCAGGCATTTATTCCTCACAGTTCTGGAGGCTGGGAAGCCCAAGATCAAGGTGCCTGCAGATTCAGTTCCTGGGGACAGCCCTCTCCCTAGCTTGCAGACAGCCATCTTCTTGCTCTGTCCTCAACATGATGAAGGGTCTTGAGAGAGAGTGAGTCTTTTCATAAGGACACTAATCCCATCATGGGGACTCCACCCTCGTGACCTCATCTAAACCTCCCAAAGGCCTCACCTCCAAACACCATCACATCGAGGGCTAGGGCTTCAACATATGAATTTGGGGGACACACCATTCAGTCCCTAGCACCACTCTAGCTCACATGTCCATTTCCCTGGGGATGGCCCCCTTCGGTGGCCTCGGGCATCCTTACACGTGTCTCCTAACAGATGCCCAGGAGTAGGATTGCTGAGTCCCAGGGTGAAAAGTGTTCTTAATTTCACTGAGCACTGCCAGATTGCTCCCCAGAGCGCTGCACCATGCTTCTCTCCCACAGTCTCATCAGCGCTTCCTAGAGACTTTTGCCATCCTGATGGTTTTAAAGTGGCATTTCAGCGTTGTGATTTTTCTCTGATCACCGGTAAGTTTTCTACTTTTATAAACCTCATTTTATACTTGTTTAGGTTATCACATTTACTTTTTTGTAAATTGTCTGGTCATATATTTTATCCTTTTTTACTTTTTTAAAATGGTTTACCGTCTATTTGTTGATTTGCAAGAGTTTCTTGTATGTTTACATGCTAACCCTGTGTTGGTTTTCATGTTTGTAAGTATCTTCTCCCAATCTGTCACTCGTTTTGTTGATTTGTCTGTAGTGTCCTTCAATAAACAGAAAAACCTAATTTTGATGAAGTCAAATCTATCAATTTTTCATTTCAGTCTTGTTTAAGAAAATCTTTCCCCACTCAAGATCGCAAAGATACTCATACTTGGACGGCCATAGAGATTCGTTTAGATTTTTAGGTTGGAGATGGTTTTTTGTGTAGAATGTGATATAGTCAGTTTTTCCAGCACCACCTGCCAAGTGGTCCAGTCTCCTACCCATTGATTTGGGAAGTTACGTCCACTGTATGCCAAGTCCCCATATACATGTTGGGTATGTTTCTGGGTTGTTCTTTTGTTCCACTATCCTATGTGTTTCTTCTTGCACTGGTGCCACACCGTTTTAATTTCGTGGCTTTATACATGTTTTACTTTCTGATCAGGTGAATTTGATCTTTGCTTTTCTCTTTAAACATATCTCGGCTCCTCAAGGTCTGTTATTCTTTTGTGCCCATTTCTATCAAGTTCCCCTTAAGTTCTGCTGGAGTTATATTGGATTTGGATCAAATATACAGATTAATCTGGGGGAGAATTAAGAACTTTCAAGTTGTCCCGTGACCGAGAATATTTCTCCATCTGCTTAGGTCTTTCTCCAGAAAGGTTTTGTGCCTTTGTCATTAGATTAATTCCTAGTTCTGTACAGTTTCTGTAGTATTGGGAACAGTGACTTTTTTATTTTTAAATTTTTTTCTGATTGGTTATTGTGGTGTGGAGGAAAACAACTGTTTTTGTTCACTGATTTTGAAACTGGCCAGCTTGCTGAGTCTCTCATTGGTTTTACTAGTTCACTTGAATCTGTTGCATTTCTCTGGGGAGGATATCATATGCAAAAAAATGACACTTTCGTTTGTCCCATTCCTTCGACTCCTTATACCAAAGTGACTTGTGTTGTCAGCTGGAACCCCAAGGACTCTGTAGCAGAGTGGTGATGGGGCTTTGCCTCTTCTTTCCTAGTCTGGGAATGTGCATAATGGAGATTTTTGATAGCAGCTTTAATCGGGTTAAGGAACTACAGGACTCCATTGTCTCCACTTTTCTGAGAGCTTTCATCATAAATAGGTGTTGACCTTTTCCTTTAAATCTATTCATGTCTGGGTGATTTTTATCCCTCAGTCCATGAATGTGGTAAATTACAGTGATTGATGCTCTGATATTGAAGCATCCATTGCGTTCTTTGATCAACCCTTCTTTGTCTTGTATTTTAAAATATTGTTGGATTAGATGTATAGTTGTCACATCTGTGTTATTCAATAAAATTGGCCTACAATTTTCTTATTCTTACCTGGTTGGAATTGAGGTTATGCTGGTCTCATAAAATGGGTTAAAATGGTTTTGGAACCACTTGTATAAGACGAAGATTATCTGTATCTGAAATTTGATAGGGCTCGCCTGTAAAACTGTGGGGCCTGAGCCTGAGAGGGTGCTGGGAGGCATTTATCATTTCATTTTCTTTGTTATTAGTCTATCTGAGTTTTCTGTCCATAGACTGATTTTGGCATTTTATAATTTTCTAGACATGTATCCATTTCATCTAGGCTTTAAGTTGTATTCTTGTGTGATTGTTCATAATATTTCCATTATTTTTTTTTTTTTTAATTATTTTATTTATTTATTTTATTTATGGCTGTGTTGGGTCTTCGTTTCTGTGCGAGGGCTTTCTCCAGTTGCGGCAAGCGGGGACCACTCTTCATCGCGGTGCGCGGGCCTCTCACTATCACGGCCTCTCTTGTTGTGGAGCACAGGCTCCAGACGCGCAGGCTCAGCAATTGTGGCTCACGGGCCTAGTTGCTCCGCGGCACGTGGGATCTTCCCAGACCGGGGCTCGAACCCGTGTCCCCTGCATCGGCAGGCAGACTCTCAACCACTGCGCCACCAGGGAAGCCCTCCATTATTTTTGTAAATCTGTTTTTCGGCTCTTGCTATTTCATTTTTCTTTCTTCATCTGTAGTTCTGAATTTGTCTAAAACTTGTTTATTTTCAGGCTCATGTAGAGTTTTGTTCATCTTACTAATCTTTAAAGAAAACCCAGCTTTTGCTCTTTTTAACCTCTTTGTCTCTATTTTTTGTTTACGTGGCTAACTTCTCACCTTTATTTCACTCTTGTCTCTTTGAGGTCACTCTCTTTTCCTAACTTCTTTTTTTGAAGGCTCAGCCTTTTAATTTGACTTCTTTCTCATTTTCTGATAAATATATTCAAAGCTGTAACATTTCTTCTAAGTATTACTTTAGTGGTGGTCCACAAATTTTGACCTGTAGTGCTTTCATTTTTATTCACTTTGTAATTTTGTATTTATTTTGTAACTTCCATTATAATTTCCTTTTTAACCAAAAGGTTATTTAATAGCATACATCTTTCAGAGTTTTGACATTTTTCTCTAATAACTTTTCTTATGCTATTGATGTCTGTTTTTATTGCATACGGTCAGAGAATATAGTTAAAGTGACACTGACTTCCTTGGAACATGTAAGAGAACTTTTGGTGCATTGACACAGGGTGTGTTTTTGTGAATGTTCCACATGTGCTCAAAAATAATGTGTTTTTTGTTTGGGGATACATTTTCCCCTATATTATTTTGAGCTTTTTCATGTTACTTAATTCTTCCGTATCTTAGTTTTTTTCTCATAGTTTTGACAGCTGTTATGTTATATTATGTTAAGGCTATATTGTTAGGTGCACATATGATTATTGTCTTTATATTTTCCTGATTAATTGTTCCCTTTTCTGGTGTATATGTAGACTCTTCATCCTTTATGACGTTTTTCACCTTAAATTCTATTTGTTTTGATGTTTAAATTATTCTCCTTCTTGTTTTTTTCCTTTGTGTTTAGTTTCTGTTTGCCCGATAAAGCTCCTTCTCTTTCATTGTTTCCAATCTTTCCATATCCTTTTGCCTTAAATATGTCTATTATAGATACATGATGCAGAATCTTGTGTTTTAAACCCAGGATGAGAGTCTGATTAGTGAATTTAACTCATGTACATTTATGATAATTGTGATTATATTAGGACTAATGCAATTTTATGTTTTCTTTTTACCATTCCTTTTTTGGGAGGGGGTTCTTCTTTAAAAAAAAAATTTTGTATTGGAGTATAGTTGATTTACAATGTTTTGTTAGTTTCAGGTGTACAGCAAAATGATTTAGTTCTACATTTATGGGGGTATCTTTTCTTGTAATGTTTCATCGGGGTGAATTTCCTCTGCTGGATTTTAAAATTGTGCGGTCTATTGTATTCTTCTGAAATTCAGAATCTGGATTATTCCCGAAATTATTAAGACCCATCCATGTGTTTATTTTTTCCTATCAGTTTCTAAAGTTTGTCAATACCTCTGTCCTATTTCCTGTTTCACCAGCCTTTCTTCTCTCTCTTCTGGTTTTGACCATGCTCGTTTTATGTTCTTATTCTTGAACTCTGCCTTCTCTCCTCAGGCTGTTGGACTAGTTGGTCTGTCTCTTCTAGTGTTGGCTGTTTTTCCCTGTGACCTGTTGTCACCTAGGCCCCAGGGTATCAGCTGATTCCTTGCCCTGGGTGGGGAGGAGTTTGGTGGAAAGGGGTGTGCCCAGGGTGGAGGGCTTAGGCGGGGTGCAGTCGGCCCCTGGGGCGAGCTCTTGGTGCCTTGCTCCAGCCACACCTGTCCTCCTGGGGCTGCCTCCCTCTGATGTTATTGCCCAACCTTCACTGTGTTTCGGGATCCCCTGGGGGAGGGGTCACCCGCAGAGATTCTGATCCTGCTAGTCTGGGGTGGGCACTGGTATTTTTTTCAAAGCTTCTCAAGACAGGAGTGGGGTATGATATAGACTGGCTATGGTTGATCAGTGTTGAAGCTGGGAGATGGGTGCTTAGGGGTTCATTATACTCTTTGTTTATGTTTGAGGTATTGCCTGTGTACAGCTACAAGTCTGATTACCTCCTGGCTGAGACTGACTGACACTGACCCTTGGTACAGGATAGAGGTTGGGGGTGGGGAATGAAACCTAGCAAGAACCTGTGGGGCTCCTGGGCAGGAAGCCTTTCACACAGTTGCTAATCAGGGAAGGGAGGGGATGCAGAGACAAGGGAGGAGCAGCCCAGAAACAATAGTGGGGCCTTGGGGCAGGGTCCTGGTTCGCCTCAAGGGATACACGTAACAATATCTTTGAGCTCTTTACAGAACTAAAACCCCCAACAAATGGAAGATGTTAGCATTCTTCCTTCCAGAGAAGACCACAGTTTGATAATCTTGAGAAGCTCATCAGGAGACCACCTGGGACCAGATTAAAGGAACCAAGAGAAGCTCATTAGGAGAAGACCACCTGAGGCCAGATTAAAGGAGTGCAGGCCCTGCACACACCATAATCTTTACCAGCAACCCGCCCTTGAACCATTGCTATAAAACTCCTCACCAAATCCTCGCGGTTTAGGGACACATAGTTTTGAGGGGCACGAGCCCTCTGTGTGCCCCTTTGCCTGACAGAGCAATAAAGCTATTCTTTTCTACTTCGCCCAGAACTCTGTCTCCGAGATTCGATTTGGCACTAGTGCACAGAGACCGAGTTTTCCACATCAGGAATAGAAGAGGCTAGCTGGGGCTGCCAGACATTGACGATGACTTATGTGGCATGTATTCTGTTTCTCTTGGAAAGCGCTGTTCTCATCTAGACCCTGGTTCTCCAGTGGTCCGTGAACCAGCAGCAGCAGCTGGGAACTTGTGAGGAATGCAGATCCTCAGGCCCCACCCCAGACGGACTGAGTCAGAATCGACATTTTTATGAAATCCCCAGGTGATTCATATGCACATTAAAGTTTGAGAAGCACTGGTCTAGGTCTTTTTAAAGGGATGGTTGGTTTCATTTAATTTCTATTTTAATAGAGTGACTCCTCCCTTATCATCCCAGTGGAGCTTTCCAGAACAGAGGTAGTATCCAGTGCTCTGAGCAGCTAGGAAAGGTGCACACCGTCTATGGGGTTATGCAAGGGAGGCCCTCGGGCCCTCTCCCAAGCCTGTTTTAAACCTACCTCCTTTTTTTTTTTTTTAACATCTTTATTGGAGTATAATTGCTTTACAGTGTTGTGTTAGTTTCTGCTGTATAAGGAAGTGAATCAGCTACACAGATACGTATATCCCTGTATCCCCTCCCTCTTGTGTCTCCCTCCCACCCTCTCTATCCCACCACTCTAGGTGGTCACAAAGCACCGAGCTGATCTCCCTGTGCTATGCAGCTGCTTCCCACTAGCTATCTATTTTACATTTGGTAGTGTATATATGTCCATGCCACTCTCTCACTTCATCCCAGCTTACTCTCTTCCCCCTCCCCATGTTCTCAAGTCCATTCTCTATGTCTGCGTCTTTATTCCTGTCCTAGGTAAATCAGAACCTTTTTTTTTTTTTTTTTTAGATTCCATATATATGTGTTAGCATATGGTATTTGTTTTTCTCTTTCTGACTTACTTCACTCTGTATGACAGACTCTAGGTCCATCCACTTCACTACAAATTACTCAATTTCATTTCTTTTTATGGCTAATATTCCATTGTGTATATGTGCCACATCTTTATCCATTCATCTGTTGATGGACACTTAGGTTGCTTCCATGTCCTGCCTACTGTAAATAGTGCTGCAGTGAACATTGTGGTACATGACTCTTTTTGAATTATGGTTTTCTCTGGATATATGCCCAGTAGTGGGATTGCTGGGTCATATGGTAGTTCTATTTTTAGTTTTTTAAGGAACGTCCATACTGTTCTCCATAGTGGCTGTATCAATTTACATTCTCATCAACAGTGCTAGAGGGTTCCCTTTCCTCCACACCCTCTCCAGCATTTATTGTTTGTAGATTTTTTGGTGATGGCCATTCTGACCTGTGTGAGGTGATACCTCATTGTAGTTTTGATTTGCATTTCTTTAATGATTAGTGATGTTGAGCATCTTTTCATGTGTTTGTTGGCAATCTGTATATCTTTGGAGAAATGTCTGTTTAGGTCTTCTGCCCATTTTTGGATTGGGTTGTTTGTTTTTTTGATACTGAGCTGCATGGGCTGCTTGTATATTTTGGAGATTAATCCTTTGTCCGTTGCTTCGTTTGCAAATATTTTCTCCCATTCTGAAGGTTGTCTTTTTGTCTTGCTTATGCTTTCCTTTGCTGTGCAAAAGCTTTGAAGTTTCATTAGGTCCCATTTGTTTATTTTTGTTTTTATTTCCATTTCTCTAGGAGGTGGGTCAAAAAGGACCTTGCTGTGATTTATGTCATAGAGTGTTCTGCCTATGTTTTCGTCTCAGAGTTGTATGCTGTCTGGACTTACATTTCGGTCTTTAATCCATTTTGAGTTTATTTTTGTGTATGGTGTTAGGGAGTGTTCTAATTTCATTCTTTTACATGTAGCTGTCCAGTTTTCCCAGCACCGCTTATTGAAGAGGCTGTCTTTTCTCCCTTGTATATTCTTGCCTCCTTTATCAAAGATAAGGTGACCATATGTGCGTGGTTTTATCTCTGGGCTCTCTATCCTGTTCCATTGATCTGTATTTCTGTTTTAGTGCCAGTACCATACTGTCTCGATTACTGTAGCTTTGTAGTATAGTCTGAAGTCTGGGAGCCTGATTCCTCCAGCTCCGTTTTTCTTTGTTAAGATTGTTTTGGCTATTTGGGGTCTTTTGTGTTTCCATACAAATTGTGCAATTTTTTGTTCTAGTTCTGTGAAAAATGCCATTGGTAGTTTGATAGGGATTTCATTGAATCTATAGATTGCTTTGGGTAGTATAGTCATTTTCACAGTGTTGATTCTTCCAATCCAAGAACACGGTATATATCTCTCCATCTGTTTGTATCATCTTTAATTTCTTTCATCAGTGTCTTATAGTTTTCTGAATACAGGTCTTTTGTCTCCTTAGGTAGGTTTATTCCTAGGTATTTTATTCTTTTTGTTGCAGTGGTAAATGGGAGTGTTTCCTTGATTTCTCTTTCAGAGTGTACAGGAATGCAAGAGATTTCTGTGCATTAATTTTGTATCCTACTACTTTACCAAATTCTTTGATTAGCTCTAGTAGTTTTCTGGTGGCATCTTTAGGATTATGTATAGTATCGTGTCATCTGCAGTGACAGTTTTACTTCTTCTTTTCCGATTTGGATTCCTTTTATTTCTTTTTCTTCTCTGTTTGCTGTGGCTAAAACTTCCAAAACTATGTTGAATAATAGTGGTGAGAGTGGGCAACCTTGTCTTGTTCCTGATCTTAGAGGAAATGGTTTCGGTTTTTCACCATTGAGAACGATGTTGGCTGTGGGTTTGTCGTATATGGCCTTTATTATGTTGAGGTAGGTTCCCTCTGTGCCTACTTTCTGGAGAGTTTTTATCATAAGTGGGTATTGAATTTTGTCAAAAGCTTTTTCTGCATCTATTGAGATTATCGTATGGTTTTTATCCTTCAGTTTGTTAATATGGTGTATCACATTGCCTGATTTGCGTATATTGAAGAATCCTTGCATTCCTGGGATAAACCCTACTTGATCATGGTGTATGATCCTTTTAATGTGCTGTTGGATTTTGTTTGGTAGTATTTTGTTGAAGATTTTTGCATCTATGTTCATCAGAGATATTGGCCTGTAGTTTTCTTTTTTGTGTGACATCTTTGTCTGGTTTTGGTGTCAGGGTGATGGTGGCCTCGTAGAGTGAGTTGGAGAGTGTTCCTCCCTCTGCTATATTTTGGAAGAGTTTGAGAAGGATAGGTGTTAGCTCTTCTCTAAATGTTTGATAGAATTCGCCTGTGAATCCATCTGGTCCTGGGCTTTTGTTTGTTGGAAGATTTTTAATCACAGTTTCAATTTCAGTGCTTGTGACTGGTCTGTTTATATTTTCTATTTCTTCCTGGTTCAGTCTCAGAAGGTTGTGCTTTTCTAAGAATTTGTCCATTTCTTCCAGGTTGTCCATTTTATTGGCATAGAGTTGCTTGTAGTAGTCGCTCATGATCCTTTGTATTTCTGCAGTGTCAGTTGTTACTTCTCCTTTTTCATTTCTAATTCTGTTGATTG
This sequence comes from Eschrichtius robustus, assembly GCF_028021215.1. Taxonomy (NCBI): domain Eukaryota; kingdom Metazoa; phylum Chordata; class Mammalia; order Artiodactyla; family Eschrichtiidae; genus Eschrichtius; species Eschrichtius robustus. The sequence goes on along the minus strand of NC_090839.1, from coordinate 85,259,632 downwards.
AGTCTTCTCCCTTTTTTTCTTGATGAGTCTGGCTAATGGTTTATCCATTTTGCTTGTCTTCTCAAAGAACCAACTTTTAGTTTTATTGATCTTTGCTATTGTTTGCTTCATTTCTTTTTCATTTATTTCTCATCTGATCTTTATGATTTCTTTCCTTCTGCTAACTTTGGGTTTTTCGGTTCTTCCTTCTCTAATTGCTTTAGGTGTGAGGTTAGGTTGTTTATTTGAGATTTTTCTTGTTTCTTGTGGTAGGATTGTATTGCTATAAACTTCCCTCTTAGAGCTGCTTTTGCTGCATCCCATAGGTTTTGGGTCGTTGTGTTTTCATTGTGATTTGTTTCTAGGCATTTTCTGATTTCCTCTTTGATTTCTTCAGTGATCTCTTGGTTATTTAGTAGTGTATTGTTTAGCCTCCATGTGTTTGTATTTTTTACAGATTTTTTCCTGTAATTGATATCTAGTCTCATAGCGTTGTGGTCGGAAAAGATACTTGATACGATTTCAGTTTTCTTAAATTTACCAAGGCTTGATTTGTGACCCAAGATATGGTCTATCCTGGAGAATGTTCCGTGAGCACTTGAGAAGAAAGTGTATTCTGTTGTTTTTGGATGGAATGTCCTTTAAATATCAATTAAGTCCATCTTGTTTAATGTGTCATTTAAAGCTTGTGTTTCCTTATGTATTTTCATTTTGAATGATCTGTCCATTGGTGAAAGTGGGGTGTTAACGTCCCCTACTATTATTGTGTTACTGTCGATTTCCCCTTTTACAGCTGTTAGCATTTGCCTTATGTATTGAGGTGCTCCTATGTTGGGCGCATAAATGTTTACAATTGTTATATCTTCTACTTGGATTGATCCCTTGATCATTATGTAGTGTCCTTCTTTGTCTCTTATAATAGTCTTTATTTTAAAGTCTGTTTTGTCTGATATGAGAATTGCTACTCCAGCTTTCTTTTGATTTCCATTTGCATGGAATATCTTTTTCCATCCCCTCACTTTCAGTCTGTATGTGTCCCTAGGTCTGAAGTGGGTCTCTTGTAGACAGCATATGTACGGGTCTTGTTTTTGTATCCATTCAGCCAGTCTGTGTCTTTTGGTTGGAACATTTAATCCATTTACATTTAAGGTAATTATTGATATGTATGTTCCCATTACCATTTTCTTAATTGTTTTGGGTTTGTTTTTGTAGAGCTTTTCCTTCTCTTGTGTTTCCTGCCTAGCAAAGTTCCTTTAGCATTTGTTGTAAAGCTGGTTTGGTGGTGTTGAATTCTCTTAACTTTTGCTGATCTGTAAAGATTTTAATTTCTCAATCGAATCTGAATGAGATCCTTGCTCAGTAGAGGAATCTTGGTTGTAGGTTTTTCCCTTTCATCACTTTAAATATGTCCTGCCACTCCCTTCTGGCTTGCAGAGTTTCTGCTGAAAAATCAGCTGTTAACCCTATGGGGATTCCCTTGTATGTTATCTGTTGCTTTTCCCTTGCTGCTTTTAATACTTTTTCTTTGTATTTAATTTTTGATAGTTTGATTAATATGTGTCTCAGCGTGTTTCTGTTTGGGTTTATCCTGTATGGTACTCTCTGTGCTTCCTGGACTTGATTGACTATTTTCTTTCCCATGTTAGGGAAGTTTTTGACTATAATCTCTTCAAATATTTTTTCAGACCCTTTCTTTTTCTCTTCTTCTTCTGGGACCCCTATAATTCGAACGTTGGTGCGATTAATGTTGTCCCAGAGTGCTCTGAGACTGTCTTCAATTCTTTTCATTCTTTTTTCTTTATTCTGCTCCCTGGCAGTTATTTCCACCATTTTATCTTCCAGCTCACTCATCCGTTCTTCTGCCTCAGTTATTCTGTTATTGATTCCTTGTAGAGTATTTTTAATTTCAGTAATTGTGTTGTTCATCACTGTTTGTTTGCTCTTTGGTTCTTCTAGATCCTTGTTAAATGTTTCTTGTATTTGCTCCATTCTGTTGCCGAGATTTTGGATCATCTTTGCTATCATTACTCTGTAAACCTACCTCCTTTTTGACGCACAGTTCTGATAGTATCGATTATCTGATATTCAAGGTCCTAACATATTAAAACAACAAATTGGAAGAAGGCAAGGGAAGTCCCAGTGGCAGTACCAGCGGTCCACTTGGGAGTAGGAGACCAGAAGACAAGATTGCAGGCTGGGGCTGTTCGCTGGAGAGGCAGCTCCTCCCCTTTGGAGGTTGTTGAGGAACATAGGGATTCACTGCAGATTTCAGCATTGACCTTCAGTATGATTTGTCTGAGCCGCTAAGAAGAGACTAGCTGACGTTGTGATGAATATACCTACCACAGCCATCGCGTGGGGAAGGTAGTATTGTCACCAGTGCCGTAGCACGTGTCAGGGCCAAGACCGGAGACAAACGCTTGTTTGGAGAATGCACTTTGGGGAGTGTCTCCTCTACTCATTGTGCTGGGTCCCTGGCACACTGTCCCCTGGTGATGGCAGCTCTCAGCGTGAGAACGTGGGGTTCCTAGGTGGCCTGCCTTTGGGTGGCCCAGACCCACCGGCCCATCTGACTCGGGATCTCCATTTATTGGCTGTGTGACCTTGGGCACTTAACCTGCTTCCTCTGTACAATGGTGATAATAAAACTACTTACTCTCTAGGGGACTTGCTGAGACTCAGTTTAGGACAGAACCCGATACACTATCCTAAGTGTCTTTTAGCCTCAAAATGACGAAGTCAAGGAAAGGATGTAGTGTTGGCAGCTCACCAAGAGACACCGCCTTCTAGTAAAAGCGTAATACTGGTGACCCAGACGGCAATGTCCTATGTCACAGTGTCAGTACCGCCGTCTGGGTCACTGGGTACGTGTTGGTGTGTTGTTTACTACTTTTATTTCTTTTATGCTCTTCCCCAGAGATTGTTTTCCCCTTATATGATGAAAAATATCTGCTTACACGTTAAACCCACCTCGGTTTGAATGATGCATTAAGGCAAAAGCGTGCCTCTGGGTGTGAGCAGCTTGCACATTGAGTGTTCAGCAGGCAAATGAAAAACGTGAGTCGTGCAGTACTTGTCACCTTTGGCTTCTGACATTTGGTGGCAGACTTCCTACAGAGAGGAGGAATTGCTGAGTGGAAATCCTCTCAGATCCAGGCAGTGAAAGGATCCTTCCAAAGAAGCCGCTTGATTCTTAGCACTGACTGGGACGAGTGATTATTTGAATGTTTTTCCTCCTCCTGTTCTCTCAGCCTGCTAGGCCTCCATGGGGGCCAAATTCATCCCGAATTTACCACTCCTGTGCAGAGTGAGGCTCTGTGCTCACTGGATGGACTTACCCCTAAGGATGAGAACCATTTCTGGTACCTTCTGAAATGCACCGCAAATAGAAGACAGAGAGTGTGTAGACCAATACAATACTTGCAGGGCATCTCTCTGCCCGTGTAGAGAGCTTGGGTTTGCTCTCTCTGGTGTATTTAAGATTAAATACATTCAAGATGTACAACTTCTTCTTCTTCTTTTCTTTTTTTTCTGGCTCTTCCTCCAGCCATGAGCAGGAAAAGCTACTGTGCCTTGTGACTTACCTGTCGGGCTTGGAGTTCTGTTTTCTTGGCAAAGATCTTGAAGACTGTTTCCAAGTAGGTGTTTCTTCCTTGGCAGGAGATTTGGGCTCTTGGGTGGTCAGCCCTGTCCTTGTGTGCAGGGGAGCTGAGTTGGGGGTTTGGGAGAGAGTGGGCAGAGTGGCTAATGTGAGTGCTCTGTCCTCTCTCAAGTAGTTTTGAATGGAGCGGCGCCATTGGCTGAATTTTGAACGTAGGAAATTCATATAAAGCACACTTTGATCTGACTTTTAGAAAGATAATAGGACTGAAATTTGGCGAAGGTGGTGAGATAGTTGTATAGAATATGCGACCAGCAAGAGTTTCAGAAGCAAAGTCAGAAAAATCTGGTAAAAAATCTTGGGTGACAAGGAGAAGAGAATGCAACGCTCAAGCCTCCATGGTTCCCTGCTGCGCAGGTGCCCCGAGACGTTGCATCACACCGTCTGGCAGGCCCAGAACTCCAGGAAGTGGAGGCCAAGGTTGGCTCACATGTGCAGGCCTCCTGGGCTACGGTTTCAGGCCTGGCAGCCCTGGGCAGCCTCCTCCACCTGACATTTCCAACCCAGGTAGGGGCAAAGCTCCCAGGTTCAGCCATTCGCAAATAGGTCACGGATGAGAGAGGTTTGGGAGTGGAAACAGTTATAAGGCAGAATTAATGCTTTTCCACGTGGCCCCTATGGTTATCACAGTTTAAAATTGTTCAAGGTTCCAAAAAAAAAAAAAGTTGTACATCTTGAATGTATTTAATCTTAAAATAAAAAATTGTCTAAAGGTAATCATTGTTTTTGTATATTTTCTTTCTTTCAAAACACTTAATTTTCATTTTTTCTCAAAGTTCTTTTAAGGCTCAGTATTTTTTTCTTAATTATTAACAAAATTTTTTTTTTAATTTTTATTTTTTGGGCCATGCCTCATAGCTTGTGGGATCTAAGTTCCCCCGACCAGGGATCGAACCCTTGCCCCCTGCAGTGGAAGCACAGAGTCCTAACCACTGGTCCACCAGGGAAGTCCAGGAAGTCTCCTGTTGGTTCGTCTCTGCTCCTTTTTTCTCTTGTTTTGGTCCCAGTTAGAAATTTCCTGAAATGTCTGGTGACATTTCATCATCTGTCTCTATATAAGAGCAAGGCACTAGCATGCTTATAACGGAAGCTCGTGTATGTGCGTCTTGAGGGGGTGGTTTTGGGGGCAGTCGACTGGTGGCCTTCGCTGTAAGTGATCAGCCCAGGTGCTTTGCTGGGGGGAGTTCCCCAAGTGTCCGTGTCTGTGCTCTTTTCTCCTGGGCTTGACAGTTTCTCCCATGAATGCCCTGGGTTCCCTGCCAGGTGGGGTGGTTGAGCCTGGAAGTCTGACGGCCTGTGTTGAGGCTGAGCTGTGAGCTTCCTCTGGTCTGTGAAGTCTGCTGTGGCTGGTTCAGAAGCTGGAAAGCTTCTAAGATTCGGTGGACTTCTCCTTTGCAACCCTCTCCTGTGAGACTAGACCTTACTGTTCTGGAGGGAGCAGAGAGAGCTTGGGTGTCAAGCTGCCATTTTGAAGCTGGAAGTCACACGTTTTCAAAATGCCTCACTTTAATGTGTGGGGTAAGGCTGTGTGTCTGTGACGACACCGGTTTTCTAGGAGACACATCACAGCGATCTTCTGGGAGCTCCTTCCGACCGGGCTGCCCTGAGTGACACGTGATTAACACACGTTGGGGATCGTCTTCAGAGGGACTTTGTGAAATGCCTCGAACCGTGGGCTCACTAGCGTAGGAGGCTTGATTGTGATGGGAAGAAGGAAGCCTTGTGGGCTTTGGAACCCAAGGCCTGGGTTCAAATCCTCCACCATTTTGTGGTTGGATGCCTTCACTCCCTCGTCTGAAAGGCGAGACCTTCCTAACTGGGTTGTTACAAAAACAAAAAGAGGGAATGTATGTGAAGTGTCTGCTGGTAGCTGCTCTGTAAACGGGAGCTATTATTAAGCGTAACATCCTTACTGGACTAAGAAATGGCACCCCCGTCTCGCATTTAGGTGACACCTCATTCTCAGTAGTGGTTATTCACACACACACTCAGAAGAACTCAAAACGGACTTGGCTTGGATTGTGCTGCTCAACTGCAGGGGTCACGTCCCTCCCTCCCTGTTATTTCGTCTTCTTGCCTCTCGCCTGTAATCTTCCCCAACACACTGATGCCCCACTTCCTGCCTCAGAACTCACTCTTCCCCCCTTTTGCCGGGGGTGGACCCCCTCCCTTGGAGCCCCCAGCTCAGGCCCTGCCTCCCTGTGGAGGCCTTTCTGCCTTCCCAGCCCCAGGAGCTCCATCTCCTCGGAAACCCCTCCTTCCTCTGTGGTGATACTGAGCCCCGTTCATCTGTCTTGGTGGCCTTGCCTGCCAGGGGCCACCCTGAGGGGCATGGCCTCTCTCCGTAGAGTCTGGTCATTTCTCCTCAATTGACCAAGAAAACAAGGCTTGGGGAGAGGTAGGGTTTTACCTGAATTTACAGGTGGCACAATGGGAGAGTCACCAGTGGGTTTGCAGGAATTTTACCATTTAAGTCACAACATTCCGTCTGGTACTTTGTGCGTTCTCCCCCTCCCTTAAGAAACAGCTGAGGTCAAAAACAAAACAAAACAAAACAAAACCAGAAAACAGCTGAGATCAGGTGGAAGTACGCAGGTAACCGTAAGTTTTAAGTTGTCAGTGATACATAATGACCAGAATGTTTTTCCTCAGTTGCAGTTTGTTCATTTCACTGGCATTGCATCTTCGTCCTTTCTCTGCCCTGTCCTTGACGGCTTATCGGAGCCAGTGTTCCCCATTCCCTCACTGAAGGCTCTACAAGCGGGCCCAGCCAGGAGTCTGGTGGGTCTGGAAAGTGACGGGGACGCCACAGAAAGATGGTGCGAGTATACTCCATCCCCTCTGGATGGAAACCCTTCCGAGGGCTGGGCCTCTCTCAGCCGGACAGACGCAGCCGCGCAACCTGTTTCCTGCAGGCCCGAGGGAATGCTTCCTCCTTGTGGTTAGTGACTTCAAAAGCTGCCCCAGTCAGACCAAGTTCAACTGTTTCTCCAATTCTGGGGACGTTGGGGCAGCCTGTCGCGCTTTGAGGAGAAGCCTCCTTCTTACCCCTCTTCTGTCTGGTTCCCTCTTCATCATTAAACCGAAACTGCTTTCTTGCAGCTGGATGAATGCTGCAGTCCCTCCTCGGGCCTCGTCCTCTGTGACCTCCGCCTCGTCGGGCTCCCACGCGTGCAGCCGACCAGGCCCCGGGTGTCAGAACCCACCCTCCCCGGTCAGGCCTCTGCTCGTGCTGTCCCCTCCCTCCCTCTCCATCCTTCTCCCCTCCGCCTCTGAAGTCCCGCTGCCCGGATCAAGTTCCCGTTTCTGTTTGAATGAAGCCCTTCCGATCCCCTCCAGCAGATGGAATCTGTCCTCCTCTGACCCCCAGGGGCGCTCCTGGCCTGCCCTATATTTCTGCCCTCACCGCACCTAGGATTACGGTCCTCCGGGTCCTTGTTTTATGCCGGGTCAGCTTATCAGCGCGGGCTGTGCTTGACTGGGGACTCAACACCTCCCACGGTGCCTCTCATAGAATAGAATAGGCATAGCATTCAATAAATGTCATAGTTTTGAAATATCTGTTGAAATAAAAAGAAATGCTTTTTTTTTTTTTTTTTTTTCCAGGAGTCAAAATGCATGGCTTTCATCCACTTTCAACACATAAAAGATGTTTTCAACACAGAAAGGCCTTTCACTGGTCTCACTTAATAGTCAGCTCTTGGAATGCTGTGGACTAGAATGAAAGATGAGGATGAGCACCTCTGAAATCAGCTGTTTTGAATTAAATACAGCAGTGTGAGGGTGGAATCAGGTGAAGTGAGAGGATGCGATTTAACCAGAGGAGGATTAACGTGCTGGGTGCCTCGGAGCTCTGAGGGCCTGTCTTCCCACACATGAGATGGGAGGGGACGGACAGGGCTGGGCTGGCCGCCCCCCCCCCCCCACCAGCCTGTTACCCCCTTACCTGGACTTAGGTCAGAACGACTTAGCCCTCCTGTGGCTTCGCAGAATTGCAAGGAAGTTTCTAGGGTTTTTTTTTCTTATTTCTTTTGGGTTTTTTTGGGGGGATGGCGGGGTCAGGGTTTTTTCCCTCAGCTGTTCTTCCTGGTGATTTTCGGAGATCAGCTTCATCAGTAAGGATGCTGAGGCCAGGGAGCGAGGAGGCCCCAGGCCCTCGCTGCTCCGTGGACGTGTGTTCGCACTCGTTGGACTGCGTCCGTGTCCCGTGCTCTCAGTTTCCCTGCCTGCTCCGCCTCGAGCACGCGGGCTTGGATGCTCTGTGTCCAGTAGCCAGCTTTGCAGAGTCTGCCTGTTTAGCTGTCCATGTGAGAACAGCCTAACGACACTAAATATGATGGGAATTCCCTGGCCGTCCAGTGGTTAGGACTCGGTGCTTTCACTGCTGAGGGTGCGGGTTCAATCCCTCATCTGGGAACTAAGATCCCGCAAGCCGCACGGTGCAGCCAAAAAGTAAATGAATGAATGAATGAATGAATAAAGAAACAAAATCAAATCAAATCACTAAATATGAAGCCAGCCTACTCAGGCCTTTCAGGACATGCTGAACTGACCTCTGTCTCGGTGAGGCCAGGCAGCCCCAGTCTGACTGTGAAAGCGGTGGAGGTGACTCTCCCCTGCCCGAGGCAGGCTGCTTCCTAAACTTCACCAACAGGTGAGCGGGGCTTCTTGTCTCCATTCTGGCTGGGGACGAGCCAAGGCCTTGGCGTTGGTCAGCTGATAGAACTGACCCTGGAAGATTCTGGGGCCTCCAGGTTGGCCGACTTGCCACGGATCGTGTCGACAGCGCAGCTGCTGACTTTGTCTGCTCCCATGTGGTCCCTCCCGTCAGGCCTGTCCCCTGTGGGCGGGTGGGCGCTGGGCGCTGGCAGTTCTCGCGGGAGCTGAGTGGCCCCCTTAGGGCCAGCCGTTCCCGCGGTGCCGTCTGGAGGGTCACCTGGGGCCGTTTCAGGAGTGCAGTCCAGTGTGGATCAGTGTTTGTTGCATCAACGACCCCGGGTCTGACGTTTTAACTGAGGGCTTTTTTTTTTTTTTTTTTTTTTTTTTTCCCTCGATCCCACGCCCCCTGCATTGGAAGCTCGGCGTCTTAACCACTGGACCACCAGGGAAGTCCTTAACTGAGTGCCGAGATAGGCTCCGCTCAGTACAGGGCTAATGCTGGAACCAAGAGGATTTTAAAACCCGACACTGTATTTCAGTTGTTACCGAGGAGGAGGGCTCATTACCAGGGAACTGATGAAAAGAAAAAATACAGTATCTAGATTCCTCAAGGCTATGGCAAAGCTAAAGCAGCTTGTAAGCAGGCAAATGGACAGAAGTCTCGCCCACAGCGTTTTGGTTTCTGTTTTGGGGGTGGTGACGGGGCTTCCACTGCAGGGCCGGCTTTGGTTTGCCTCGATGGGTTTTACTTCCTTCAGGTCTCAGATGTCCCCTTCCCGCCCCTTATAAACTAGCACCCCCTCTTGGCCCCTCACCCCGCCTCCCAGACCTTTTCTTCTGCAGTGACTTATTGTCACGTGAGCCACTATTTATAAAAGCTGCCCCCTCCCCCCTGTGTGAACTGTGGTGCCTTAATGAAGGTACACGTTGGCCCGTAGAACTGCGACGGCTTTTAATCACAAGAATGTCCTCTTATTTATCCATGGATTGTGAAAACACTTGTACCTTTTCTTTGTTGAAGAAATCCAGTAACGTCAGGTTTTCTAGATTCAAAGTAGGTCAGATGGCTAGCGATTGAAAATGGATTGGCCTCCAGCGTGTCTTTGGAAATGGGGAGCTAAAGTCTTTGAGGCTGTGTTTTTGTTTATCCCCTTATCATTCAAGTGGCCGGGCGGAGGCTGCGTTTGCAGTGGCTGCTGACCAGGGGTTAAGGGGCAGAGCTGCAGGGAAACTTAAGTTAAGGCTTCCCTCCCTCCACCTGAGCTGCGAGGGAGGCGGGCTTATGATTAACTCAGCGCTGTCTTAAATGCAATTTCTGGGGGCTGAAAACATTAACTTTCAAAAATGATTTAAAATTACCAATTGACCATATCCGGGGCCGAACCTGCATGATTCAGCTCCTTTTAAAAATATCTTTTCTCAACAGATTGCTTCCTTAACATTTTAATTTGTTGATCATAAAGGAAGCTTGCCAAATATTAGCCGTTCTTTTCCATTTCCTACAGCTTCAAGCTTTCCTTATTTGGCATATTTCAGTGGAACTGTAAGGTCACTCCCTATTTTTCTTCCCAAATAACTATATTTATTACTGTCAAGTATTGGCGGGTTTGATCCAGCTGTCATCAGAATGTTTGGAAATACTGTTTTTTGCCAGAATGCTGATTTAATGATCTAATACTGACATGGCTTGTTTTCTCTGCTGACTTGATAACTTGTTCAATAAGCTGCCCTCTTTTTTTTTTTTTTTTCTTGCCATAAGCTTTATGGGGCAAGTGTCTTTTTTATATTTTATTTTTCTTTTGGCTTGTGGGATCTTAGTTCCCTGACCAGGGATCAAACCCGTGCCCCCTGCAGTGGAAGCGCGGAGTCCTAACCACTGGACCACCAGGGAATTCCCAGGGGGCAGTGTCTTAAAGACAGTCATAGAAAGTTTTTTTTTTCCTTCCTTCTTCTTCTTCCCCCACCCCCTCCCTTTCCTTCCTCCTCTTTCTTTTTTTGGAGAAGACCTAGATGGTAACAAAACTCTCCTTGAAGAAGCTGTCATTGCTGCTGCCTGGTATTTTGGAGAGTACTTAAGACAATTTTTCCTGGTGAAACCTTTCAAATATACACCAGAGCAGAGGCAGCTCTAGTGAACCCCCGTGTACCATCACCGGCTTTACCAGTTAACGGCTCACGGCCTGTCTAATTTCATCCCTACCTCCACCTGTTTCTAGAATTTTGAAAAGGCTATCGTATTATTTTATCCGTAAACATTTCAGTATGTATCTCTAGAAGATGATGCGTCTGTCTTTTTTTTTAAAAACACCGTAATACCATGACCGCACCTAAAAGATAACGCTGTGAAGGGGGCGTTTCACCCGAGTGGCACAGAAGTGAGACAGTCCGTGGTGTCTCTGGGGAGAGGTGGCCTGGCCCAGACTCTGCCCTCACCTGCTCCAGGGCCTGGGGCTGGTTACAGCTCTTTCTCGAGACTTAGTTGCTTCATCCAGAAAACCAGATGCACTAGTTCTTCTGTCTGTCTCTGAAAATCTTCCTTTTTAAAAAAAATATTTCACACATATGTATATATTTTTTAGTTTATTTCTTATTGTGTAAGACAAGTTGACTTATCTGTGAAAATCTTGAGTCTCTGAACGTGTGAGCTGCTGCCTTGCTCCAGAATCGGTCCCTCAGCCCCGTGGAAGGAGGGGGCGGGCAGGCGCTTTACTGTGTCGGGTCCTGCCTCCTTCCTGCCAGCTGTGGGAGTTTGAATGTTTGACTCCAGCTGCTTCCATCTGGTAGCTGGACGTGTGCTCCCAGTCATCTCTTTTATCCCGGCAGTGTTTCACGGGCCACGGATTCTCCTTTGTTGCCCGTGCTGATCATCTGAAACTCTGCGCAATAGTTGCTTCTCGAAGTGGAGGCTGTTTTCCATATTGAGTGGTTAGCGGTTAAGGGTCAGGAACAGGTGTCACATTTGCAACCCATTTTCACCCCAATCTTTTGGAACTGAAATGTTTTAGTTATTTGAATTGAACAAACTGCCTGGCGCTGCCGCAGATGCTGGGGCTACAAAGCTCGTTTGGTGCTGGCTGGACCTCCGGGAGCCCCGTCTGCGGGGAGAGGACAGGTGCCCAGTGCCTTAACTGCTACGGGGGGAGGCCTCACCAGGTGTAGGGCTTGGGTGCAGGGCTGGGGCGGGGTGGGCAGCAAGACCCGATTTGGCGGTAACGGTGCTGCTGGGCCTTGAAGCACGAGTGGGATTTCTGTACATCCGGGCTGTTGGGCGGTGGTGGGTAGTCATGTGCCTGACACCCGTAATCCCACTACCAGGCTTAGAATCCCCGTTAACGATGTGATTCGTTTCGTTTGGGTATTTCTGCATGGATACCTGGATTTCTGCTATCCACTCACGCAGTCAGCAGCTCAAGAAACACGCCTTGAGCATCTGGCTACATGCCAGACTCTCTTCTTGGTTCTGGGGTGGTAGGGAGAGGTCAAGGTGATTCCTGCCCTTAAGGAGCTTACACTCTGGTAGGTTTACATAGTAAATCGTACCATATGGTAGATGCCATTTGTATTCTGTTTAGTTCACTTTACAGATTACACTAGGCCGTCCACGGATTATTCGCCTGCCCTTCCAGCCTGCTGTTGCCCTTCAGCTTGACAGAGAACAGCTGTCTGTGAAATGTGACCCTGACAGGCCAGCCCGCTCCCCGCCCCCATCCCCCAACCCAGGCTCAGAAGGTGTTCAGGGAAGGCTTTCAGCTGGTGGGCTCAGGACCTGCCCCCTTTCCCTTTAAGTTGCCTGTAAAAGGGTGGGGTTTTCCTCTTTTTCAGTAATTATACTGACTCTGTATGCATCGAGGAACATATTTAAAATCCGGGTATAATTTGCAACCCAAGCATGCCCTTAAATCATTTCATTACCAGGGTTGGTATGGGGGCAAGTGTTGTGTTGGTTTTCTTACAGTTTACAGTTTATGTGCTCGAAAATGTCACATCTGAAGTTTAATGCCCAGAAAGGATAAGACTCTTTATTGTTCAGTGTACCTGGAAAATGTGGCTCCAAATTCAGATACATACCCAAACAGAAGAGCAGAATGAAGCCTTTTGTACCCATTACGCAGCTTCAATAATTTTTCACTTATGGCCAACTTTGTTTTAGCTGGACTTTGTCCTTCTCTATCCAACTTAATTTTGAAACAAATCCCAGGCCCCATATTCTTACTTCATCCATAAATATTCCAGTGTGTATCTTTAAAAGATAAGGACTTTAAACCACAGTACCATTATCATATCTCCCCCGCAAATGGCAAAAAATCGGTAATATCAACTATCCAGTCCGTACTCAAATTTCTGTTTTCTCATAAATGTCATTTTAAAAAATCTGTTTGAATCAGAATCCAAGTAAGATCCCTATATTGTGATTGGTTCGTACATCTTTTAGTCTTGTAAGTCTCTTAATCAGCCAGTTCCCAACCCACCACCCCCTTGTAATCTATTTCTGAATCTGAAGATCAGATTTGGATTTTTTGTTTGTTTTTCATTTGTTTGGCTAGGTTCCTTCCTAAGTGATGGTATGTGTTTCCCTCAGGAGGTCAGGGGTACGCTATTTATGTGTAATACAGGGTTTTTTTCCTTTCTAATGTTTTAAATTACAGAATACACATAAAATGTACCATCTTAACTATTTTTAAGTGTACAGTTCAGTGGCATTAAGTACATTCATATTGTGTAACCATCCGCAGCTTCCATTCACAGCACTCTTCTCATCTTGCAAAACAGAAACTGTACCCATTACACACTAAGTCCCCATCTCCCCCCTCCTCCCAGCCCCTGGCACCCACCATTCTACTTTGTGTATCTGTGAGGTTGACTACCGTAGGGACCTCATAGAAGTGGAATCTTGCAGTATGTGTCTTTTTGTGACTCACTTATTTCACTCAGCATACTGTCCTCAAGGCTCATCCGTGTTGTAGCAGGTGCCAGAATGTCCTTCCTTTTTAAGGCTGCATAATATTCCATTGTATGGATGGGCCACATGTTGTTTATCCTTTCATGCACGGGTGGACACTTGGGTTGCTTCCACGTTGTAGCTATTGTGAATAATGCTGCTCTGAACAAGGGTGTACAAATAACTCTTTGAGACCCTGCTTTCAATTCCTTTTTTTTTTTTTTTTAAATTTTATTTATTTATTTATTTATGGCTGTGTTGGGTCTTCGTTTCTGTGCGAGGGCTTTCTCTAGTTGTGGCAAGTGGGGGCCACTCTTCATCGCGGTGCGCGGGCCTTTCACTATTGGCCTCTCTTGTTGCGGAGCACAGGCTCCAGACGCGCAGGCTCAGCAATTGTGGCTCACGGGCCTAGTCGCTCCGCGGCATGTGGGATCTTCCCAGACCAGGGCTCGAACCGGTGTCCCCTGCATTGGCAGGCAGATTCTCAACCACTGCGCCACCTCAATTCTTTTGAATATATCTCCACCTAGGAGTGGATTTGCTGAATCATATGGTATTCTATTTTTAACAACTTGACGAACCGCCACGCTGTTTTCCACAGTGGCTGCACCATTTTACGTTCCCATCAACAGGGCACCAGGTTTCTTTCTTTCTTTTTTTAAAAATTTATTTATTTAATTTATTTATTTTTGGCTGCGTTGGGTCTTCGTTGCTGTGCACGGGCTTTCTCCAGTTGCGGTGAGCAGGGGCTACTCTTTGTTGCGGTGTGCGGGCTTCTCACTGCGGTGGCTTCTCTTGTTGCAGAGCACAGGCTCTATGCGCACGGGCTTCAGTAGTTGTGGCTCGTGGGCTCTGGAGTGTAGGCTCGGTAGTTGTGGTGCATGGGCTTAGTTGCTCTGCGGCATGTGGGATCTTCCCGGACCGGGGCTCGAACCCGTGTCCCTTGCATTGGCAGGCAGATTCTTAACCACCGTGCCACCAGGGAAGCCCGGGCACCAGGTTTCTGATTCTCCACATCCTCGCCAACACATATTTTCTGTTTCTTTTTTTTTTTTATATTCCTAATCTTTTAAAAATTTTATTTATTTTATTTATTTATTTGGCTGCGTTGGGTCTTCGTTGCTGCACGCGGGCTTTCTCTAGTTGCAGCGAGCGGGAGCTACTCTTCGTTGCGGTGTGCGGGCTTCTCATTGTGGTGGCTTCTCTTGTTGTGGAGCACGGGCTCTAGGCGTGCGGGCTTCAGTAGTTGTGGCACACAGGCTCAGTAGTTGTGGCACACAGGCTCAGTAGTTGTGGTGCACGGGCTTAGTTGCTCCACGGCATGTGGGATCTTCCCGGGCCAGAGCTCGAACCCGTGTCCCCTGCATTGGCAGGCGGATTCTTAACCACTGTGCTGCAGGGAAGCCCTATTTTCTGGTTTTTTGATAGAAGCCATCCTAATGGGTATGAGGTAGTATTTCATTGTAGTTTGGATTTGCATTTCCGTAATGACGACACTTATTTTTAATAACTTATTTAAACTTTATATTTCATCTGGGGGCGCTTCAAGGTGGGGCATATATTTAGTGAGCCACCTTAATTATTTCTTTAAAAACTAAATGGGGGAAATGCTATTTCCCCAACAGTATTCACAATACATATCATCTGCTTGAAATGTTTTGTAAAATCACCAAAATTAGCCCAATCCTCTCAGTTAACCATGAGACTCACAGGGACTGGGTCTTTGTCCATGGCTGCAACCGTGGGAGAGGGAAGATGAGGCTTGGCCCCAAGTTCCCGGGTCCAACGTCCGAATCTCCTGCTGGCTCTGGCCTCCTTGTCCTTTCTCCCCACTTCTTAGGCCCGGCTGTGGTCCTTCAGTGGGGAGGGCCAGGTGCACAAAGCCCTATTTGTTTGGCTACACATGCCCACCAGCAGTTGCTCTTATTATAGAGCAGTTATTCTTATTTGTCAAGAAACTCAGAACAACTGTTTTTATTCTTCACAGTGAATGCTTATGCACATGACCTTTTGAGAACATATTTCTGGATGCTGCACAGGCACTGATGTTCATGCAGATTAGCTAAGTTAAATCTTTCTTTCAGCTGAAAGTTGCTTCTGTCCCTTTAAGAATTCCACTTTGCAGAGTTACTGTGTTTCCTTCTCCTGTTGTTAAACGTTTATTAGTAGCCCCGTATAAATTAGGTTATTACTTTCAGATGACAGTAGGACCCCTTGGTAGAGCGCGGTGTTAAAGTCTGATGTTAGTTAAACCTTACTTATGCGGTGTTAAAGTCTGATGTTAGTTAAACCTTACCCTGCTTATCGCGGTGGGGGACAGACAGCGCTGGTGCCCGATGCACGTGGGCAGGACGGGGTGGAAGGGTGGTCTGACAGTCCAACTGCAAGCAGCCATGTAGCATGTCCCTCTGGGGGCAGCGCATCCATTTACATGTTTCTGTGTAGTCTCTGAACACAGATATTTATGAAAGTGGGAGGTGTATACCTACACCTACATGTATGATGGCCGTGATGGAAAATTCACTCATCCAGTAGTTACACTAATCTTTATTGTTTGGTTAGTAAGGACCAGCACAATGCTAGGTATCTGGGATTAGCACTGAGAAAATGACAGCGCCTGCCCTCATGGGACTGACATTTTGGTGGTTTCAAGGGAAAGCAGCACTTGTTTTTAAGGGACCTTGGCAAAGCAGACGACCTTGAAATCTACCAAAGGCAGCAGTAGTTGGCATGCTTATTTTACAGTCTCCAGACAAAAGA
Source organism: Eschrichtius robustus (assembly GCF_028021215.1). Classification (NCBI taxonomy): domain Eukaryota; kingdom Metazoa; phylum Chordata; class Mammalia; order Artiodactyla; family Eschrichtiidae; genus Eschrichtius; species Eschrichtius robustus. The sequence continues at coordinate 85,243,634 of NC_090839.1, read as the reverse complement.
ATCATATCAGACCCTCTATTGCAGACATGAACATTTATTTTAAGGACTCAAATTAAACTAGAGGAGATAAATGAGCAGGCATAGTTGTTTGCTGATCATTCATGGCTGATAGGATGAGCAACTCATTAAATTGTTGGTAACAAATGGAGTCATGAGAATTTCAACCCTGAGACACTCTGAACAACACAAACCATAAAACATTGAGTTAAAGGTGATTCTCCTTTGTCCTCGAAGCATCTGATTGATTTCAAAGCTTATAAAGAAGGCACCACTGGGGCCTTTGGGAAAAGTGCCATGTAAGAAAGTTCAAAAAGTTTCATAAAAGTTAATTTGAAGTTTCAGTGTGATTTGATTTTCCATGGGGATAATTAATATGCCGTGTATGCCGTGTCAGCTGACCAACACTTCACCTGCTGGGTTTTTTTTCCTCTGGACCTTCATCTCTGGGTGTCCCCAGAAGCTCAGACTTCAGATAATTTGCTCTCGTTTCAAGCCACCTTCTTTGTAGAATTGCTCACTCGTAGCTTTAACTGTCACCTCGATGTCCAGGTGTCAGAAGTCCACTCCTTCCCGACTTGGTCCCTGGGTGGCCCACCCTCCCTTCAGTCGATTGGGACCCGTCTCATCCGTTCCCATCCCCCTCTGCAGAGCCGGCTTCTGAGGTCTTCCCGCGGGCCGCCGACCCCTGGCCTTCTTGTGGCCCGGCACCTGCTCTGGCCGGCAGAGGGTCTTGAACTTGCCCCCTCCGGTCCCCGAGGCTCTCCCAGTTGCAGGCAGTGTCGGGGTGTTGGGAGGCGCTCCCCCCCTCAGTCTGTCTTGCACTGGGGACATGCGAGCTGCCTGCACTCCTGGCGTGTGGACCACCGACCGGACACACAGCACCGTCCGTGACCCTCAACAACCGCAGGCTGGGCCGCCCTCAGGGAGCCCCTCACTGCCTGGGGCGCCGGCTGTTTGCGGGAAGAGCTCACCATGGAGAACTTGGTCTGAGCTAACTGTGCAGGAAACACCATGAGCAGCAAAGATCTCAGAGCAGACAGATAACAAGTGCTTTCTCCCAGCATCTACGGGAGAAAGGTCCCTGTGCAGGCGAGGATGCTGGGCTGATCTGAAAGGGCGCTGGGGAGGGGGCGAAGCGTTAGTGGGAGCTGGAGAGTAAGGGCCTTGAGTGCCGGGAACAGTGCTTTAGGCCTGACCCGCCGGGAGGTGGTTGGGCTGCAGGGACACGTCAGGGAGCCTCCCCAGCTTCGGAGATGAACAGGCAGAGGGCCTGTGACGGTGGCAGAAGGAGTAAGAGGAACCCCACCCAGGTCGTGGTAACTTGTTTGGAGGCAGGGAGGGAGGACACCTGGATGAACCCAGAGGTGCACTTGGGCACGAAGGGTTTTGGTCAGAAACCCAGATGGTGGGAGATATGTGGGGAGGACACACTGCCTTTCAGACATCCTGAGTAAAGAGAACTGCTTGAGAGACAAGGGTGGGTCTGTCCTGTCTCTGCCCGATTCCCAGTGCCTGGGACACAGTAGGTGCTTAATAAACCCGTGGATCAAACACACGAGGTTGAGCGGAGTCAGAACTGGCCGCAGGTCCTCCCTCCACCTGAGCGTTTGTTGACTCCTTGGAAGTGAATGAGTTTCCCAAGGGATAGGATTAAAGGGAAGAGGGGCCAAGAGCTGAGTGCTGGTGTGGGGAGCCTGCAGTTAGGGGTGCAGTGCAGGGTGCAAGGTCAGGCGAGGTCAGGAGGCTCCCGGGTGATGGTGGTGACGTGGGTACAGGAAGCCTTGTGTCCTCACCATGGAGAAGGCGGACGAGTGAATAGGCCAGAGAGAGGGTAGAGGAAGGGCTTGGCTTTCCAGCGCCTACCCCCGGCCGCCTCTGCCGAACCCAAACACTGTTGCCGACACCCGCTCTGGTCCTGCTCCCCCCAGCGCCTCATTTCCCACTTCTCTTCCGGGACGCTGCCTCATGGGCTGCAGTGCACCGTCCACCCGCCACGTGCACCCACCAGCCTCACGCCCCCGCCTCCCGGAGCCAGGAGCACCGCCACCTGGGGCCCGGACGAGGTCATGTCGGCCGGAGCAGCGGCTTGGTCCCGATGTCTTCTTGTTTTACAGCCGGGACCCTGTTGTCTGCTCACCTCCCGGCCCACAGTGGGGTGTCCCAGGAAGCAGAGCGGAAGTCAGAGCTCCGTCTTCATTGCCTTTTGTAAAACTCTTGTCTAGAAATTAATGGACGAGAGGATCTAGGGAACCTTGTCCAATGATACCTTGAAGAAATCTCAAAAATATGAACTTAAAGGGAAACATCATAGCTATCTCATTGAAACTGTGGGACGGTAAATTCCTTAACCTTAAGTGGCAGAGCTGGTTTAACAAGATGTTTCTCTTTGTAGTGGAGTTTTCATTTTTCCCCTTTTAAAGTTGTTCAGATAAAGCTGTGAGGGTGGTATAGAGCTTTGCTTTTTTCAGTTGCTAACTAGTAATTTTAGGATAGATGCTTATGAAGTCTGTAAATAATAATTCAAAAACCCTTGCCTAGTGCCATGCTCATACCAGTTTTATTTTTAACTTTTTATTTTATATTGGAGTATAGCCGATTAACAATGTTAGTTTCAGGTGCGCAGCAAAGGGACTTGGCCATACATATACATGTATCCATTCTCCCCCAAACTCACCTCCCATCCTGGCTCTCATATCAGTTTTTTTTTTTTTTTTTTTAATTAATTTATTTATTTTTGGCTGTGTTGGGTCTTCATTGCTGCACGCGGGCTTTCTCTAGTTGCGGCGAGTGGGGGCTACTCTTTGTTGCAGTGCGCGGGCTTCTTATTGCAGTGGCTTCTCATTGTGGAGCACGGGCTCTAGGCGCGTGGGCTTCAGTAGTTGCGGCACGCAGGCTCAGTAGTTGTGGCTCACGGGCTCTAGAGCACAGGCTCAGTAGTTGTGGCACAGGAGCTTAGTTGCTCCGCGGCATGTGGGATCTTCCCGGACCAGGGCTCGAACCCGTGTCCCCTGCATTGGCAGGCGGATTCTCAACCACTGCGCCACAGGGGAAGCCCTCTCATATCAGTTTTAATAAATATTTACGTAGCTGGACTCACCTGTCTGCCACGGAGGGGCCAAGCGGGTCCCTAGGGTGTGGAAGTGACTCAGAGTGGGTGGACGCCGGTGTTCTCTCTGACGTTTGCTGCTCGGGAAGAGAAGGTTGGTTTTAGTCTGTGATCAGAGCACCCAAGGTGGGGGAGGTTGTGAAGTTAATCCTCCTGCAGTTTCATCAGCAGAGCGTAGGCCTCGGCTCCATTTAATTCGGTCCCATTATGAGGACTAAGAGGGGATGGTTTCAGTTACATGATGGCTTTTAAAACTAAAAGCCTTTAAACAAAACAAAACAAAACAAAAAATACACCCATCAGAGTGGCAAGATTTTAAGTCTGAAGCTATGGAGGGTTTGCAGTGTGATCTCTGTGTCCTGTCGGTGGGCGTGCGAGCCAGAACAGCCGCTTCGGAGAGGGACTTTGAAGGTGCATGGGTACAGGGGGGTCGTCTCCCTCCGAGGTGAAATGTGCTCTTAGAGGTGCTCTCGGGCGTGTGTTCCGGGAGATGTGTACAAGAACAGGAGTGAACACCTGGGGAGAACGTAGAGGTCGTTGGGGGAGAGTGGTGTTGCCCAGGGGAGTTGTAGAAGGCAGGCTTCACGTGCGGGTGGACCTCACAGGCACAGCAGAGAGCGGAAGGGGCCAGCCGGAGGACGCACACAGCGTAATCCTGTTCCCACGGAGTTAAATACGTGAAGCCATACCTCGTGTTGTTCATGCCCCCATGAAGAGCTAGTGGACATAGAAAGATTTTTTGGGAGAAAGATAAATGCCAGATTCTGGAGATGTGATTATTTGAGGGGGAAGGAAGGGAGAAAATGGGACTGAAGAGGGCATAATGGGAGGGCCGACTATAATATCTTATCCCTTTAAAAGCAGCAAATATGGCAGAATGTTGAAATTTGATGACGCTGGGTATAGGTACGTAGGAATTTATGCTTTTCTGTACGGTTGAAATATATTACTATTATTAAAGAAATAATGTATACTAGCTGTCTGAACGTACGTGAACAGGCTTTAGTAATCTATTGTATTTATAGCCTAAAGTTCTCAAGATCGGGGCGTCTTATGTGGGACCCTTTTATATCTCTCTTTTTCCTGTTAGAGAATTCTAAAATTATGGTGGCTTTAATTTTAAGAAGAACTTGAGAAGAACTTTTTTAAGAACTTCTTTATGGTGGCTTTAATTTTAAGAAGAACTTAAGAAGAACTTGTTGAAGAACTTTTATGGTCTCTTGTTTTAAATATCAGAAGGTTGGTGAAACTTTTTAGGTCTCTGTACATTTTTTTTTTTTTCTCCAAAAAGCAGTTTTTTCTTGAGGAACTTACGGAAGGTACAGCAGCACCATAAAGCCTTTTAAATTTTATTTATTTATTTATTTATTTATGGCTGTGTTGGGTCTTCGTTTCTGTGCGAGGGCTTTCTCTAGTTGCGGCAAGTGGGGGCCACTCTTCATCGCGGTGCGCGGGCCTCTCACTATTGCAGCCTCTCTTGTGGCGGAGCACAGGCTCCAGACGCGCAGGCTCAGTAATTGTGGCTCACGGGCCTAGTCGCTCCGCGGCATGTGGGATCTTCCCAGACCGGGGCTCGAACCCGTGTCCCCTGCATTGGCAGGCAGATTCTCAACCACTGCACCACCAGGGAAGCCCACAGGTCTCTGTACATTTTAAGAAGACAATTTTAAGGTGTATTTTCTCCTTTGGATTATGCCTTTTGATAGAAAAATAGGTCCTTGCCTCTCTTTCTGTGTAATCACGATGAATTTTCTAGAAAAACAAAAGAGGACTGAAGGGAAGAGACCCTTGATGCCTGCATCTCCTTACGTATAGGCCTTAAGGATACTCGGGATCCTTGGCAAAAGTAAACTGTAAATTATACCTAATATTATCCAGGCCGCGGGTCTGGGATGGTTTCACGTTGTCGCTGGAACAAGAGATGCTTCTCAGAACAAGATTTCTGGCTTAATTGAATTAGCATCCTTGCAGTCAGGGTGGGAGTGAGATGGTACATTCCTGTCGTGCCAGTTGTGGGGGATGATATTAAAGCCGGCCATTGATGGAATAATATCCTTTACTCAGTTGCTGTCTTGCTCTCAGGAAACAGGAGCTTAATGTGCCCCATTCAGTTAATCCTGACAGCATCCTTGAAAAGGTGAATAGAAGGCAGGTAGTATTATCTCCCTTTTACTCAAAAAGGGGCTGAAACATGACGAGCCTGAGCTCCCCGGGAGCCTCCACCCTCCTCTCCGAGCTCTGGCCAGGGTCATGGTCAACGCAGCTCACGGGGGAGGAAGGAGGCACTCGGGATGTGTCGCCGCCAGCCCAGCCCTGCTGGGGAGTCTCAGGATCATGATCACCTTTGATCCTGAGGACAGTCCTGTGCAGCCGTCGGTGGGGTCATCCTGGCTTCTCCTCGGGGCGTCCAAGTCCCTGGCCCGACTCCCCAGGCTGGTCAGCGGCAGGCTTGGCCCTGCCCCGCCAGGCCCTAGGTTCCCGCCTGGTCACCAGGCCTTGTGTCCAGCCCCGGGGCGAGGGCGGGGGGAGGGGGAGCGGTGGGGATCCATCGGGATCTGTCCTCTGGGAAAACAAAGCTTCAACATGCTTGAAGCAAAGTCGGCGACTCCATTGTAGTGGCTGTCACGTGGTTAAGACCACTGATCACAGCTTCACTTGAAAGTAACTTGGGATCGTGGAGCAGAGAGGGTTCAGGGCATCCCACCTCCCACTTCTCGACCCCGGGCAGAGCTGCCAACCCCCAAGCGTGGCATCTGCTGATAGACTTTATTCTGTTGCTTAAACCATTTGCCGGGGCCAGATCAATCTCGAACGATTCTGGTTAGAAGTTGTGGGGAGGGTCAAGAAAAGGAAACAAGGCTGACGGGGGCCTGTGGTCTTCGCCGCTGTGTCTCCGTGTCCTGACCCGTCCTTCGAGCCAGGCTGATTTACAGGTGAGGAAGAGGCAGTCAGGATGATGAACTCGCCCAGGGCCGCGTGTTATTCCGCGGCAGAGCTGGGGTCCAGACCCAGAGCTCTTGGATTCCAGAGCTCACCGTCTCTCGGGTACGATAAACCTGCGGCCATGCCTTTGGCCAGCTGATGGTTTTTTGTTGTTTTTTTAAAATATTGCTAGTCATTCATGAGAAATGAGGATGAAGGCTTCGATTTCAGCCACTTAGAATTGGACAGGTATTGCTCTTATTATAAGCAGGGCTCTTTATTAACCGAAAACACTTGGCTCTTAGATGTGGTGTTTAATTGCTGTTGAATATATTTTTGTCACACTGCCCTGTGATAAGCCAGAGAACGGTTTGTGCCAGACACAGAAGGAAAGTGAAGGGGGTATGACAGCCCTTCTGCTCGTCCAGCTCCCCGCTGGAGCCCGCGGTCTTGTGTTTGCTGTGTTGGGTCTAGTTTCTGTTTACCGCACCTGGTCTGGAGGCTGATCAGGACCTGTGATGGGGGAGACCCTCTCGGGGGGGCTCAGGTGCATCTCCCTCCCTTCCTGAGCCAGTGCTCGTCTCCTCCTGGCCTTTCATCCTTGGTTGTGTAGGCCTTCTAACGTTACAGCACTGATAGAGGAAAATCAGCTACTGAACATGGCCTTGGTTTTTTGTTTGTTTGTTTGTTTTGCAAAGTGGAAGTGACTTTGTGATTTGAAAAAGTAAGAAATGCTAGTAAAAATTAAGAAACTATGAAAACATATGACGAAGGAAATAAAAAACACCACTAATCTTACTCCTGTTAACATTTTGGTATACATTCTTCCAGACGTTTCCCTGGCTGTGGGTTTACAAAACTAGGTGAGTGGAATAAACACTTTGGATACTGTTTGGTAACAATCTCTCCCCAGCCTAGAGTTCACTATGCTACTAAGAATATCTTTCAATGTTAGTTTAGAAAAGTTAACATATTCTTTGTTGAACTTACACGTTACATAGTATTCCACTGATTTCCCATGTTTCATTAAATTGTTCTTCTCTTTTTCAACCTTAGACTACACTGGGATGAACATCTTTGTGCATCTATGCATATTTTTGCTTTTTTAATTATAGTACTTTTAATGTTTGATTATTTCCTTAGGTTAAATTTCAAAAAGCAGAAGTGCTGAGTGAATGGTGTGTGTATATTTTTAAGACTTTGGGTACATGTTACCCAAACTTCCCAGAACAGTTGGACCAATTTATAGCAGCAGTTGCACTAAATTCCTTTTAATACTTTTTTCTGAGTAACATCTCATGGTTCCCCCCCGCAAAAAAAAAAAAAAAAAAAAAAGATATAAAGAGAAGTCTCCTACCTGCCCTGCACTGCCCACTCCTCCACCCCATCGCTGATCTCTTTGTGTATCTTCCTGAGTTTCTTTATACACAGAAACAAATATGAATACGTGTTGTTTTCCCCTCATATACCCATAGTCTGGCGTGCTGTACGTACTCTTCTGCATCTTGCTTTTTACTTTTTAAAAATTATCAGCGTTCCTTAGGCTCTCCAAATCAGTACATGAAAGCTGAAAATTCTATTTCTATTTCTATTTCTCTCTCTCTCAGAGCTCCGTGATACTCCCTGATACGGATGGCCATACCCGATGTGCCAGGTTTCCCATGGACAGATATTTGCGTTGCTTCTAGTCTGTGCTCTCACAGCAGCGCTGCCTTGAAGGGCCCTGTGTGTACACCGTCTGACACGGGTGCACGTGTACCTGCAAGGAGAGTTGCGGGGTCCCTGCACACGAGCATCTGTGATGTGATCGGTGCTGTCACCTTCCCCTCATGTGTCCCTTTAGACTCCCCCCAGCGCAGCTCCGCTCTCCGCTGCCCCGCCACGGAGTCCACATTGGGCTCTAGTTCTCTCATGATCCCTCTAGCCGTGCATCGGTTACTGTGAGGACCCTCCCCTCTGTACCCCAATGTGAGAGCCCTCCTCCCCTCCCCACTGAAATAACGCCACTTCCTTTTACGGGCAGGCAGTGGCTCTCCGTGTGCCACCAGGAAAGCAATGAGTTCTTTTAGAGCCTGACCTCACAAGGAGCCAGCCGTGGACTGTGGCGTGGCAAACTGGGGTTTGGGGTAAACGGTCCGACGACGCAGAGCTTGAGGAACCGAAATGATCACAGCTGAGACTGTGACAAAATGCAGGCAGGGCCCAGGGAAGGCAAGTGGTGGCCATGTCCCTGTTGGACGTAGCCCCACTGGTAGCAAGAGTCAGCAGTCAAGCTCCAGCCAGGATTTGGGTGGCCCAGACAAGCCCACCTTCACGCAGTTTTGATCAAAACAGTGCAGATTCCAAACCACAAAAGCAAACCGATACTTTTTAACACCATGTGGTTTTAAAAAATTTTATGAATGAAGAGAAGAAAGATGAAATGACGACTTACAAGCTTTTAAGTAGAAGAAACCCTTTTCTTCAAAATACTGTTAGGGTCAGAAGCCTGTTTGCATTGTGATAAGGGGGTACTTGCCCTATCCGTTCTTTGTAAATGATACAGACCTACATGCTTGAGTATCTGGGATCGTTGGATTTCAGGGCCTTTTCAAACTCCCCTGGGAGACAGTGTCCCCGGGGCTGACTTGTGCAGTGGAGCTGAGTCCAGGAGGAGTTCAGGGGCGTCCGTGGGAACGCAGGGCACCACCTGGTAGCTTAGGGTGACCTTGACTCTCTCCCTGCCCCTCCCCGTGTCCCTTTCTGATGTCTTTAAGGTATAAATATTCGTAAATCATCTACCCTGTGCAAGAGTGGTCTCCTCTAAAAAACACTTTGAAATTAGGGTGGATCCCTCCCTCCCTTCTCCCTATTTTATTTCTAGGTTGGAGCCATTTAGTATAATGTAACTTTCTGCTTTATTCTTCTAGATAAACACATTCTGACCATTGGCATTTCAAAGTTTCTTTCTCAGGGACATTTAGCCCCTTCCTGGATGAGGCTGGTCGTATTGGATGAGGCTGGTTGTATTGGATGAGGCTGGTCGTATTGGATGAGGCTGGTCGTATTGGATGAGGCTGGTCTTGCATGGCTTCAGTGGTGTTCAGCGTTTTCCTTGGGCTTGCTGCCTCCCACTCTGAAGGCCCAGCCAGCTAGCGGTCTCCTCAGGCAGTGGACCCCACAGTCGGCTCGTCTGGCCCACCCGAGGGCTGGTCTGCTTTCTTCTGAGACCCAGCGTGGTTCTCTTCTCCCATAGCCTAGCCCTGCCAGGAGATGACGTGGTCTTGCCAGGTGCTTGGCGGGCTGCCTGCAGGGCCCCTGGTGGAGTTGCAGATGTAGCATTGATTTGCCCGTAGGGTCTGCTCCCGCCCAGAGGCAGCACAGCGGCTCCATGGACGGCATCCTGGTGGGTGATCTATGGTCACCAAGCACACATGGGTTCGAGTTGGGGGGGACTGTAGGATCATGCTGTGATCTTCCCCCACCTGTGGACACTGGTGATGGGTGGGGACAAACAGGAGTCAACTGGGACACAAGGGAAAGGTGACTTTGCTGGCGGTGGAGGGGGAGAAAGGGGGTGTGCTTGTGGATGCAGCGCACACCTGGTCCGGAACGGTCGGAGCACCTATAGGAAGAGGCTTGCTTGAAAAACAACAGCTAAAGGCGCACAAGACTCAAAGCATATACAAAATGCATTATGTAATGTGCTCCATTGAAAGGAACATCGTGAACCAACTTAGGAAAAGGATCTTTTAAAATGGATTTCCTAAAAATACTCCTAGGAATGGGTCAGAGGGTTTGGAGAGCTTGCCTTCAGAAAGCCCTGATCCGGCATGGAGATGGTTGATGGAATCCGGTTGTGAAATGTTCAGAAGCCCGTATTCCTTAGGAACGGCTGCGTTAGGGATGACTGTGTAGAGTGTCAGGGGGAGGGTGTGCAGGCGTGGGCTTTGGGGGGCCTTTCCTCCTTATCACACATCCCCCAGACCCCTCTCACTGGCCTTGTAAAGAAACAGATGGCGCCCCAGGAATAGCTCCGAACTCACGTTGGCTCCTGGCTGTATAAAGAGAAAGGACGGGGACCATAAAAATTTGAAACGTCCCAGGAAAGGCCGTTATTTCCTCAATGAAATATCGATGGAAGGGGAGCATTTAAAACGACAAAAATTATGAACCCAGATTCAAGTCGAACCAGATACTGCGCTTTAACCTTTTTGAGAATTGTTAATTTAAAAGCAAATAGAATGAAATATAGACTATAAAAGCAAATTAAATCATTTTTATGCTTCCTGGGCTTTTGGTGTCACGTGGTTGGAAGAGCTAACAGAGAGAAGAGCGGGTTTTGGACGGAGGACGGTGGGGCTCACGTGAGATCAAGCACAGGCTGTGATCCTTGAGGAACAGAAGGAAGAAGCCGGCCAGCAAGGGCCCAGGGTGGAGAGCCCCACGGATCCAGAGAGGCCTCCAGAACGGAATCCTCTGTTAGGAGCATGTTCTCGAGCAAAAAATGCCTGTCCCGTCGTGTCCGACCAGAGGGAGCAGATGTTTAAGAAAGGTGTCTTTGTCTGATTGATTTGGGGGGAGGCCCCCAGCAGTTGATCTTTTATGTGGAGGTGGGGGAAGCTGGGGCCGGGTTACACGTATCTACCTGCAGGAATAAATAATTCTTTTGACACATCACGAGGGGGAAAAAAAAAAAAAGCAGCTTCAGATTTATCTGAAAAGGAAGTGGGAAGTTAAAGTTGCTGGAGATCTCATTACTGTCTGTCTCGCTCACCGTAATTAAAAAATGCCTGAATGATCTTAATAACACATGATTCAGCTGACAAGCACTAATTGCCCCGTATCAGGCCAAGAGAAGATGAATGTTGTCAAGAAAACCGCAAGTCAGACAAGCTGATTCTCTCTTAGTCTGACACCGTGTTCCATGTACAGACCAGTTTTTACTGGAGCCTTTCCAGTATCAAAAGAAGCTCTTTACCTTCCCATTAATTTTCATCGCTGGCAGGCCTGAGTTGTTTGTGACGCACTGTACTCATTACTCCTGCTTGCCAGCTCGAGAGCCCGGGTCTGCACGCAAGATGGAAATGTGTTTCTTGCTCTTATCTTGGTCCTTTTTAAGGAAAGAAATCCGTTCCTATTCAATCCGAATGCCCCGGTGGGCTTGTCACTGCATTACATGGCATCTGGGAATTGATTTTCTGACGCCGCCGATTTGTCAAGAGTTCCGCGTGCTTTTTCAGCGATTTGACAGAACCTGTTGGACCACCGCATCCTGTGATGGGGTCCTCTGCCGGCCAAGAAAGGGGAACTAGGGCCTTGTCGCTTGGGCATCCAGAAACCTCCTTGCAGGGGGTGAATTTTGAGGAAGGAGGGGAGACTAATGATACTGGCTCATCCCTGTGCTTCTGTAGGACGGCTGAGTCATCCTGTCATACCAGAGCCTGGTCACAGTCTGAACCTAGTGAAGCTAAGTTCCTTAGAAAAGGCCGAGCGCCTCTACACCAGGGCAGTGCGCTGGGGAGAAGGGCCCACAGCGGTAACAGCGCCCTGGCCGTCCCTGGCCACCCACCGCGTCCTCTCACACCCGCAGGCCTTGGTCCCCTGGCGCCAGGCCCTGTGCTGTGGGGAGGTTCCCTGTAACGGGGAGGGAGATGGGTCCATCACCTGCCCTCACCCGGCTGGGCGAACCTGCAGGGAAACACTGCAGCACGGCACACCGGGTCCAGATCAGGCCAGCATCTGCCGTGACTGCCCTGTCCCTGCCCTCCCGAGAGGCAGGCCAGTGCAGGATGGAAAGGTTGGCCTCGAAGGCTGGCAGGGCTGGGCTCTGGCTGTGGGGCCTAGGGCCGGGCCTTCAACATCTCTGAGCCCGGGTCCTCGTCTGAGAAAGGGCCTCGCAGGGCGGCGGTGAGGTCTGAACGAGGGGCCGCTCAGCGTAACGCTGCCCGAGCACAATGCCGGGCACGTGTGGGGCAAGGCAATGTATGTCTATTGCTGTCACCCTCCAGGGTTGGGGAATTAGTTGAGAGGGTTCACGTCGCCCGGCACCGCGCGTTGCACACATTAGGAGCACAGTCAGTTGCTGAGACAGGAACTTACTTCCTACGGAAAGAGGCCGATAAGGCTGGCAAATAAATGAGCAGAACGCAGAAAGCCGTTCAGTCCGCTGACTTGGTGAAGTGGCAGTGACTGGTCCCCGAGTGTTCCCTGCTGGAGGGGGATGCCTGGTCCACAGGAGCGCCCGGAGCCGCCCCACGCCGAGCTTCAGGGTTAGCCTAGTTAGCGAAGATGTCTCTTACCAGAGACCTATTTTCCTGAAATTAAAATAAAGTGAAAATCTGTGATGATTATCAAATACCTTCAGTGTGACTTAGTTGTGGGGAAAAAAAATCATAAAGGAAACGGTGCGTGGAAATAAAGCCAGGGTGCGCTTTTTGCTCTCCATTCAGAACCTGTGTTTGGTGGCCTCTCTCTTTCTCTCGTTACCTTTTGACTTTGAGACTCAGGGCCTCGAGCAGTGTGCTACCCACGACACCACGCAGCCCTTCATGCACGGGTTCAGGAGGACCCAGAAGAAGAATCTGTGTGTGGGTCCCTGCTCTGAGCGGGGCTCCTTGGTTGGAATCTGGCTCTCCTGATGACCTGGTGGCCTCCAGAGTCACTGGAGGCCCGGACCCCCCGGTGGCAGTGGACAGGCTGGTCCCTGCCTCCCCAGCTCTCAGGTTGTCCCAGGATTTGAAAGTCAAGGATAAAGGCTTTGCAGACCTCAAAGTCCCCGTTGATTCAGCGTAATGCAAGTAACAGCACCTCTGCGTGGTGGTGTGCCACCTTTGTCGTTTAATTTATGCATGGCCCTGAGTCAGTGGAAACCACGACTAGAGAATCTAGATCAGCAACTTATTCCAAACCTCAGCCTGGCTGGCTCAGTTTGTATGTTCTAGGCTGTGAAAGGGACGGCTGTTCATTTAACCCTCATATTTCCCCGATTTTTCATATGTGGGAGCGGCGCTCTTCACCCTGTTTTGTTTTGTTTTTAAATCAAGTTATTTATATTATGGGGTGCGTCTGTCACATGGTCTGAATGCGGAATGTTGCCATCCTTTGTAATCAGAATCCTGCCAGTAATTTCTGTTTACAATAGAGCTATTGAAAATTATATTGGGGTGCAACTAGCACAGTATAGAAATTGTTGGCTTGCGCGCGATTTTTATAGTATGTACATACAGACAAAGTTGGCTTTAGTTCAGAAGGCTATTTCTATCTGTTGTTGTGCTTTTATTAGCTAATGTTCCAGAGCGGGCCAGATGCTGTTGGGAAATACGGGGGATTGGAGTACCTGGCTGTGGACCTTGAGATCTCCCGTCTCTTCCATAGCATCGTCCCGGCGGCGTCCCAGAAATTTCTGATTCCGGAACTCCTTTCTCCTCTCCCATGTCTGGATCCATAGTTGCTGCAGGCCTAGTTTGTAGATGGGCTGGGAAGGCAGTGTACCGCCGTGGGGGCCTCCTCTGCTTCGGGCAGGTCATTGTTTAAGCCCCCCTGCAGGGTTGGGTGTGCGTCAAACTCCCAGCTCCCGTGTCCCAGCCCACCCTGCGCGTTGGCTACGCGGAGCACCTGGGAAAGCAGACTTCTCCCAGAGAGAACAGCTAATGGGCGGGGTTTTGAGACAAAACTACATGCGATTGTCGGTTTCATGGATGACAGTTAACTCTGTTGGATGTCCTTTTTCCCCTCCCTTTTTGCCAAGTCCTATGCATTACAGAATATCGACTTGAGCACAGAAGCGCTTAAAACTTGATTTGGCGCTTAAATGGATATTTATACAGTGACGCCACAAATGTTGGATGAACAGGGGATCTGTTCTAATGAGAGACCTTCAGTGATCCGAAGCCGTTTCCCCGCTTGCCTTGTGGAATCCGGGGCTCCCCTTCTGCCTACTTCTGGTGGTGCCGTAGCAGCCAGAACGCTCCCCCGCTTCGTGTCCTCACTGGGTTTCGGGCTCTCCGAAGCCCGGGCCTCCTCCCCTCTCTCCGGGTGCGCTCTGCCGCTGTGCCTATTTCTGTGATTTGCACGTGGCGGAAATATTTGTTGAACTGAATTATTTTTACACACGGGCCTTTCATGTGGCCAGTGTTCTGAGGTCTGCTTCCTTTGGCCGGAGGCTGGGAGAAACCTACCAGTTCACCGAGGAGTGATGATGGCTTCAGGTACAGGGGTGCCCTGCGCGGGGCTGGGTGCGCCCCGTCCCGCCAGGAGGATCTCCAGCCAGGAGAGCGGGTCCCCGCCGCGGTGGCGGGGAAGTCGAGGAGGCCTTCGGAGTGACATTGCTCCAAAGAGCAGGTTCCTCCTGCGGCCCAGAGGGCAGGAGGGGAGAGAGGAGGAATCAGTCTGCCCAGAGGACCCCCGACCTCAGAGGCCCCTTGTCCGTAAAGGCCCAGCTCAGTGCTGTTGAGATTTTCCTCTTCGTATCTCGTGACTTATTTAAGAAATACCCATGTTTTCCAAGGGTATGTTGCCTGGCTGTTTCTCACGAGGCTTTTGGCTTCACGGAGTAATCACCACAGCTCACACTTAGAGGACGTTTCCTCTGTGTTTGGGCTGTTCTCACGCCTCACACCTTCTAGCTCCGTCGGTCTTCACAAGCTTCGTCCACAGCAGAGGAAAGCGAGGCCGGGGGCCAGTGCTCGGCTGGCCCCGGGGTCCCCTCGCCCCTCAGGAAGACATGCTGGGAGAGGCGGTTGAAGAGTTTCTGAGCCTCTCCCGTCTCCCAAATGACCCAAATGCCCACGCTGTCGTGAGCCTGCCGTGTGCTACCTTCCTGAATGCCAGTCCCAGCCTTGGGGACCCTGCAGGGACTTACCGTCCTTGAGATGCTGCAGCGCTTGGCGGTCCGGTGCCGGGCCTGGCTTTTGGAGGAGGCCCGCCCGGCCCCTCCTGCCCCTCCTGCCCCTCTTTCCTCCCACTGGCCCTGGGTCACTTTCTCCTGTTGGGGTGTGGAGGCAGCTCAGGCGCGTTTTCTGGCCCTCCCAGGTCCAATGCTGCTCCGCGGTGACAAAGGAGCCCTCGGGGCTCGGCCACAGGCTTCCGCCACCCCATCCCAACTGCAGATCAGGGAAAGCAGTTGTGCCCAGGAACGTGTGTTCTTGCAAACGGGGTCAGTGGTGAACGCTACTGGGAGCCGCCTCTGGGCTGGTGAGCGCAGCTGGTGAAGCTTTCAAGGGGCTCTGCCGGTGGAAGTTTCTAGGAGGCACCCCTGGCCGGGCAGCAGAGGTGCTGCTGCCCTCCCTCCCCTCTTCGAGACGTGGACACAATCTCACCTCTCTTTTTAACCAC
The DNA here is from genome assembly GCF_028021215.1 of Eschrichtius robustus. Classification (NCBI taxonomy): domain Eukaryota; kingdom Metazoa; phylum Chordata; class Mammalia; order Artiodactyla; family Eschrichtiidae; genus Eschrichtius; species Eschrichtius robustus. The sequence goes on along the minus strand of NC_090839.1, from coordinate 85,228,291 downwards.
TCCCTCCTCCTCGTCCCCTCTCTTTCTGAATCGTGTGTGCACGAAGCGGGTAAGAGCCATCCGGGACACCAGGATCGGTGTCAGGACCACCCTCGTGAACCCAAGGCCGAGATGTCTCCTGACCTGGATGAGGGCCTCCGGGAGGAGCCAGTGGGCAGGACAGAATCCACAACGACCATGTGTACAAGCCAGTAAAACAAGTGTCCTCCTCTGGGACTTGTTCTCCTGTGGCATTCCTTGCTCTTAGGATCTGGGGATGGAACTGTGGCATTCCTTGCTCTTAGGATCTGGGGATGGAACTGTGGCATTCCTTGCTCTTAGTATCTGGGGATTGAAAAACCAAATCCTACCACTGTATCTGGTGCTGAAAATGACCTTTATTTTGCCTTGAAGCTTACAATTCTCAGGTGTCTTCCGGTGTATGTGCCCCCCAGCGATTATGGGGCCCTATGCATGCTCACCCCAGGAGAACACATCCAATGCCAAGACACTGACATGTGAAGTTGAATTTAGGGACCTAGAGGATAAAGCTCATTGAGGGTTAGGTCGATAAGTTCAGTAAACATTTTTCAGTGTTTTCCCTTGTACCTGGCACTGTGCTTGGTCTCTTTCAATTCCACTGGATAATAAATGAAATTCATATTTGTCTCTAGACTCACAGACATCTGTATACTCATATTTACTTATAAATAAATGTATTGAACACATTGGTTTATTGTCCTTCTCCCTGTCTGTACTGTCAGCTTGACTGTCTTGTTCACTGTGATCATTTCAGGTCCCAAGCTGCATGCATGCATGCATGCATGTTTGAATGAATGAATGAGGCCCATTTTTTCCTTTTTCCCCGGGATCTGGCACATTAGGAGATGGTCATTAAAGTTTGCTGAGTTTAATCAGTCCTCACAAAACCCTACAAAGTTGCTGTCACTCTTATTTTGCAGATTAGAAAATTGATGCTCAGAGAGCAAGAATCTTTCCCCCAGGATGGTTTGTGGAAGAGCCATCCCCTTTCCCCTGTCTGATGCCTTCTCCCCTGTACCACACAGCCTTGTCTCCAGGTGCACATTAGCATTTGGGTTTCTTTTTTTCCCCCCCTTACTTTGGTTCTTCACTTTAAGCTCTAAAGGATTCATAAAATAGACTTGAGAGGAGTAAACCAGAATTTTCTTCTAAAACATCCAGTGCTTGTGAAGTGTTCAGGAAATAATTTCCTAGAAGAAGGAACCCTGCAATTGCAAATACAATATTTTTACTGGTTGCATGCAAGGCACTGAAACTCTCCGTTAATCCAAATGATTGGAGATGCTCTGTTTTCTGGAAATCCAAGCTTTCCCACCCCTGCTTCGCTTAGACAGGGTTCCAGGGTCTTTACAGCAGAGACACAGCTGCCCTGACAGTAGAACCATTCCTACTGGCACATGGTGGGGTGTCCCCAAGGATCTGGGGAGAGGAGAAGAAGCCAGTTGTAGGAACGGACTGGAAGAAGGAGAGTGCTAGGAAAAACGTGGGGTCACGGATGGATGGGTTTTAGTATCAGGGAGGCCTAATGTGGGATAGGAGGCAGGTGAGTGTTCAGAGATCCAGAGTCTGCCTGCTCAGAGCAGGAACCCCACCCTGGCACATGGGGTAAGAGGGCCCTGGTTGGACAGAGCAGGGCGTCAGTTCCAGGGGAACCGAAATCCCAGCTGGTGACCAAAATGGGGACATGAGAGCTTAGGAGTCAGAGCAGACCTGCAGGAGGGCTCCTCCCCTCCGCCTCTTCTCCATCTTCCCCCTCCCCCTGTCTTCCCCTGCCTTGGGTCAGGGCTGGCTGGACAACCAACCCGACCCTGGGCAGGGTCTGTCCTGGGCAGGAGTCAGGGCTGGAGGGTGCAAAGTGCCTGGCAGAGCCCTACGCTAGATTGATTCTTAGGATCAGAGTGAAATGCACCCCTTACGTTTTTAAGCTGCTGCTTTTGTGGGTCAGCATGGAGCAAAATGGTGGATCTCTTTTATGAAACATTTATATAAAGGTTGGTTGGAAAAGTAGCAGCTCAATTTTATCTGTGCGTTTTTGCTCATTGCTTAGAACACAAATCTGTCTTCCTCCTTTCTGAATTGTAATTATCTGATTAAATTGTAATTTAATCGTTATTTACTTAATGAATTGGACAGGTTAACCTTGAACCTTTCCATGGCTGTGGTTTTTACCATCTACCCCTTCTCACTTTACACGCGAACATGAGAACTTTTTTATTCTGAAGTGTGGCTTGACATTGTTTAAGCTGTTGTTTGCTTCTTATTTTTGACTCTTCTTTTGTCACTTAAGTAGGATGTCTTAATTCTTATTTCGTGTTAGATTATTTAGCAGAATTTCTTTTTGCTTTTTTCCTCTTTTTTAATATGGTTTTGTGTTGCATTTTGAATACTTTCTTAAGGAGGCATGTTTTAGAATTACTATAGATCCTGTAATTCTCTTCTCAAAGACATTTAACTGTTAGATGTAAACACCAAAAATACTTTGTTCAATCATTTCATTTAGAACTGCAGTCCAGGGAGACTGTCTGGAATGTGCCCCAGAGTCTCGGACCGGATCTTCTTTTAATCTATTTATTTATTTTATTTATGGCTGTGTTGTGTCTTCGTTTCTGTGCGAGGGCTTTCTCTAGTTGCGGCGAGCGGGGGCCACTCCTCATCGCGGTGCGCGGGCCTCTCACTATCGCGGCCTCTCTTGTTGCGGAGCACAGGCTCCAGACGCGCAGGCTCAGTAATTGTGGCTCACGGGCCCAGTTGCTCCGCGGCATGTGGGATCCTCCCAGACCAGGGCTCGAACCCGTGTCCCCTGCATTGGCAGGCGGATTCCCAACCACTGCGCCCCCAGGGAAGCCCCCGGATCTTCTTTGAGTGCAGAGCGGACGTTCAGACTCACTTCATGACCGGGGTGTACGTCTGACCTGCACTAGGTGCTGTGGGGAATCCAGAGATGAGCAGGACCAGCCCCCATCTTCTCGGAGCTGTGTCAGTGGCATCAAGAAGACCCACTAATGACCGGAAAGCACATGGAATGTGACACATGCTGCAAAGTGCAGGCGAGGGAGAAGTGGTTCTGACCAGTGGGAGGATAGAACAGGGTTCATGGAGATGGTGGCGTTTGAATTCCATATTTGGGATTGTTGGGTTCCATGGTAATCTTGGGGCAATAGTCCTTTATATTTAGTTCCCCCCTAAATTCGAAGAAGTGGTGGCATTTTGGTTTTTAAACCAGTTGGTGTGGGTGTTGGATTTCTGTACGGAGAGCATCTGCTCATTTTTTTCCTGTCTCCTCCACTGCAGAGTGTCAGTAAATGTTGAATTATTTCGAAGGCTTTGTTGTGGTTGTCACTGTTAATGATCTGGGCTGTACCTTTTGTTTGGCACCCTGTAGACTGGAAGTCCCGGCTGGGTAGGGCAGTGCACATTTTAGCTTTTTGTTCCTACAAATTGACTTGTCAGAGGTGGGGGACTCACTCAGGGCTCATTGAATGAGTCGGATCCCAGAGCATATTTTTTGAGTTTCAGTGGAGAGTTTGTCCCCGTTCTTTCTGTCGCTCTCCTTGCTCTGAGCTGGCCGCCGGCAAGCCGAGGGCAGTTGGACTCCTTAAGAAAGCTGCATCTAGAAGCAGATCGTTGGTCAGATTCTTTTAATTTTAGGGCTAGTGATGCTCCTTTTCCTCCCATTTGGTGAAGTGGTGTGATGCTTTAGCACATTTTAAATAGGATTACGCAAGCTGCTGTTAGCTGGCTTCTAGTGTCTTTTAATCTGGAGAGAAAATGTTACTTCCTTCATTTGCGAAACAGCGTGTTTCTGTCACCGTATCCCAGAGTATCTTCTGGTTGTCCCGTTTTTCAGAACTTATTGTGGGCTTCTGACTACCCTTATTTAGACGTCCAGGGCAGAAATTGCCACTTCAACAAGAAAATTTTGTAATGAGCCAGAGGGTATGGGCTGGTTATTACCATGTTATATATATGCAGCCTAAAAATCTATGTGGATTTTTCTTTCATGAGAATGTGACTGTTTAATTGAAAAATGCTGTTGAAGTGTCCTTCTCCCTTCCCATCAGTCTGTTGTTAATGCTTATATATCCAAGCTAGAGTCAGTTAAAATTGGTGCCCCTTTGCCAGAATGCTTCTTTTCATTTTTGGTGCAGGATTTTGTGTCGCTAGATCTATTCTTGTTTAATTAGGCCCTGCAAGGAAATAAGGGAGAGCTGTATTTAAATTTTTAGACCATTGAAGAGCCTCAAACTATCCTAGATGAAAAGCTCAAAAAATTAACTTCACTGTTTATTATATGAATAAAACCAAGAGGGAGAATAGTTCCAGAAACCCTTTCTCTTTTTCCTTGTTCAGACAGCTGGCTCAGATTAATAGCAGGCCAGAAAGCAGGCACATTTGCTACTTTTCCTTGTTCTGTTACTAGAAAATAACTCTCCAAGGAACAGACACTCTCAGTCTCCTTGTATTTGGGGGTCAGGTTGTAAACTTTATAACTCACTAATATAATAAAATGTTTGTTGATCACATTATCCAATTTTGCTCTCTAGTAGAAGAATCGAAGTCTCTCCTTTTATTGGGATTCCTTTTGCAGTTTTAATCCAGAAAACAAAACCATGTGCATGTGACAGACTTGCCTCATCCACGGAAAGTTCTAAAAACACCAGTTCCAGGGCTGTGGAACCAGGCTGGCTGGCTTCTGGCTCGAGAAAAGCTTGGAGGAAAGCACGTCTGGGGCCCAGCTGGAGAATGTGCCTCTCATCATTTGACCAGCGATACCCCATTTGGGCTGTGGGGTAGCCAAAGACTCTTCTGTAGAAAGATGGTCAGACCTAGTTGCATCAAACCAAGATGAGGGGCAGAAGGAAGGCAGGGAGACCTCCACCCACCAGAGCTCCAGTATTTTTTCCCCTCTGTTGGATCCCCCAAAGTGGACTGGCTGTTGTGATGGAAAAGATTGTCAGCACTATGTAAATGAGAAGGAAAGTGAAAGTGCATCTCGTGCAGATAATTTCTATGTAGATAATTTGCCATAAAAATTTATATCGCAGTCCTTAAAGCCTTCAGAGATGTAGTCTGTTCTAGGGAAAGGTGATTTATATGGTATTAAAACACGTTTTATGTCCCAGTCCTTTAGATTTAATGTTTATTGCCTATAAAAATGAAATCTTCTTGTGGATATTTAAAAGTTTGGGTACTGTGTGAAATGTATATTCAAGTTAGAATCTGAACCGCTTTGGGGCTGTAAATGAGCGGCATATTCTCTGCTCTGAAGTTGGCTCCGCCAACGTTGGGCCCGCGTCTCCGCTTGGCACGCTTAGGTGGTTGCACGGGTTCGGCGTGTCATCACCGCAGTCAGGTTGCCAGGTAGGAAGATGTCTTCTGTGGGGACGGTGTTGATGTCTTAAAAAAACTTAAATCCGCTAACAAGTCCAGAAGTATCCCCATTCCTCAGAAACTCGGGCAAGGTGTGACCAGAATGTCATGCCAGCCTGCAGAGGTACGTGAATTATGGCCCAGCTTTTAAAGAGCGGAAGTGCTCTGGCAATGCAGTATCAAGTGCGGAGCGGCTTTTGGACCTTTGCAGCCCCTCGGATTCCCAAGTCATGGCGTGCTTTAGCACCCGCCTTGCCTAAAACTCCGGGAGAGTAAATCATGTGGTGGGAGGCGCAGCTGCTGCGAAGGGGGAACCATGTGAGCATTTGGGGGGCTCCCGAAGGATGTCTTTTGCACAGACAGCCCTGGAGACGAGGAGCTGCTTTGATTGTGAGCCGAAGCATAGTCTCTGCGGCCCTAGCACGTGCTCCGCTGGCCTCTCGTCCCCACCCCCGATGCTCTCTGTGCGTGGGCAGTGGCTGCTGCCTGAGCGCGGGGACGGTGGCCTCGCTGAGCCTTACGCCCCAGGCTGAGCCCTGGGCGGCTTTCCAGGCTCCTTAGAGGCTGGGCATTTTCGAAATTTTAGAAATGACGTGGGAAATGCTTTTCCTGGGGATTTGCAGTATAGCCACGGTGGGACTCGCAAGGGCAGGGCCATAGGAACACTGAGCCTGCCCTGGGGTGCTGGCCGCTCTTTGAGGCCCGGAGTCGCAGGGAGAAGAGACGGGGTGTGGAGACTTTGGTCAGAGTGTTTGTCCACGGATGCAGGCCTGTCAGTGGGATTTGCCAAGTGGCTGCCCCATAGCAGGGCTTGGCTCAGCCTCCAAGGGCAAGAGGAACCCGAATTCTTAAAGAGTCTAGGGAAGGCGGGCAGGGAGAGCGACGGAAATTCTGAAGCCCTCAGGATGGAACTCGCGTGGCTCCCTGCAATGATGTGCCCGGCCAAGCCTGCCTCCGAAAGATGTCGCAGTGATCTTTCAGGCAGAATCAGTGAAGAGGTGACAGCTGTTGCCTAATTATTGTAGTGGTGGCAGTGAGTAAGAGGACGGATTCCTGAGGATTCAGGGGCCACAGTTCCTTGTATCACCAACGGAATGAAGCAGGATCCATGCCCCAGGAGAGCAGACCACGGGAGCAGACAGCCTCCCGATTTCCAGCTTGCCTGAAGCAGCGCAGCTGCTTTCCAAGGCGGGGCAGAGATGTTTGTGACAGCAGTGAAGTATCAGAAAGGGGGGTGGTGGGGAAGAGGCTATAGGACAAAGAACCACCAAGCACGGGAGGAGGGGGGGGGATGGTTCGCACCCAGAGTAGGTGTGTCATCAACCTGCATGTGTTGAAAAGTAAGGGGGTGTGTGCGGTGACAGTCCCCCTCCCTGCCCAGGGAAGTAACCACAGTCAGCTTTGTGTGCAAAGGGCCAGCGACCAGGCTGCCAGCGTGGCTTCCCCCAGCTCCGTGTGCCCCCAGGAGCAAGTCGGGGAGCTCACACACTTCAGCTTCACAGCGGCCCCCCACTCCATCGCCGTGAACCCCACCATCTGAAGGGAACTCGAACACACAGACTTTCCAGTGACAGCGTGTGAAGTGAGGCCACTTCCACAGCTCCATCGACTAATATTTTTGATATAAAGCCTTGCTAAAATTAATTCCAGTCTGAAACTTGAGGAATTCTCAGTCATGGAATTAACAGGTTTCAAATGGAAAAAAAAAAATTGGCTTGATTAAAAAATAAATGTGCCGGAAATTTGGAGCCCGTCCCTAACAAACCGAATGTGTGGGTTTTTTTCGTTTCAGAGGGTCTGTTTGCCTCTTTGTCTTTACGGGGGAAAGTACATATTCACACCAGAGATGCACAGGCCACTAGCCGTGACCCACTGGCCGCGGTCTCTCACGAGCTGTCCGTCCTTTATTGTCCTTTATGCCTAAGGCCTGCCTTTGGTCCACGTGAAGAATAAGATGCCACCTGGCTCCACGGGGGACTCTGACCCTGGTACAAAGCAGGTCACGCACGTGCTGCCACATGTGGAGCACGTGGTACCGGGAGGGCAGCCTCCTTCCAGCCAGCACACCCACCCGATTTCCTCTCATCTTCCTAGGTCTTCTTCTGAATGTACGTCAAGTAAACCATTCAGGACACTGTGCGTGTTTCATTTTGTTTTCAGTGGGGTGTCAGACTTCCGCCGCCCATCTCTGTCCTCTGAGTAACGGCACGGAGCTCCACATCGTTGGATATTAGACATCTGTGGTTTGACACCTTGAAGGCTCCGCCACTCCTGGGTGTGTTGGGTTAACACAGCAAGGAGAGAACAAGAGCCTCTTTATTTGGAGCCTGGGGATTCTGCTCTCAGTTAACGAGGAGACTTCTAACAGCGAAGAAGCTAGGCTTCCGTAGTTTTGCTGGTTTAAGGATCGCACGTGGGGGCATCGTAAACACTTGGCTCTTTTCATGCCCGGCTTCAGTGTTGAATAACACCCAGAACGCAGCACGACCAGCCCCTTTCCGTCCCCAGATCTCAATAGGTTTAGCTGTAAGGATTGAAAAGCGAGGAACCATGTTTTTTTTTTGGTGTGTGTACGTCTCAAGAGAAACTTGCGTTCCCGGATTCATTTAAGTAGGAACAGTAATGCAGAAAAGCTGGATTTTATCAATAGTTTTTGTTTAAAAAAAAAAAAAAAAAAAAGAAGTCCACACCCAGGTTTCCCTGTAGTGCCAGAGCTGCCGAATAATCCGTCGCACCATCCTCCAGCTGTGGGACCCAGTAGCGCGCCCCTGTCTGCCCCATCAGGCCTCTGGCAGCCGGCCGGGCTCGGGATCCGGCAGGGTGAGGTCACCGCGGGAAGGGCAGATGTGCCGGGAGGGGGAAGCCCGTTCCCCTGCTTTAAACCACAAATGTCTTTTGATAACTAGTAAAATTGGCAAGCAGAATGATTGAAAACATGTGAGAGGTAACTGGATCTACGTTGCAAGTAGTACATATTTGAAAAGTTTTCCCCAATGTAAAAGTTACTCTTTAAGAGCCTTAAACTAATAAAAACAAGGAAATTCCATGTTACGGCTGCCACTCGGCCTTTCCATTTTTATTCCAGCAGTCAGATGTGACAGGTCCGCTGCTGATTGGCTCTGGGACCCCCGTGAGCATGTAAAGCAGGGGGGACGGGGGCAGATGCTGGCAGCAGCCGGGGTGGAGAAAGTCCCCACCGCCTTTCAGTGCCAGGCTTGTAATTCCATTTTAGTATATCCTATTTTCCCTTCTTGCGGCGGCTTCCTGTATTACTTTATTGACTGAAGCCAATTCAGGGTTCTTTTAGTGACGTTTCTGGTTCCTTTCCTTTTTCTTGATCTCACAGCAGATTTTACGGGGCGGCAAAATCCCTCGCCCCGTGGCTTCTTTTCTGAACCGCGTGACCGGCTCTCAGCCTCTCCTCGCTCAAATCCATTCTCCCCGTCGCCGCCGGCGTGATCTTTCTAAAGCACCGCAGTGATCCTCAATAGCCTGGAGTCAGCCGCACGTGGGTTCAACACAGAGTCGGACGCACGTTCAGGGCTCCGATGAGGCGCCCCCGCGCTGTCCCTAGATCCACTTCCTGCCTTTCTTAGTGACCCAGCAAATAACAAGTAGCTCTGGTGCTCGAGACCCCACTGTCTTGTTTTTTTTTTTACCAGTAAGCTGAGGGAACTGCCCCCATCCCCGGGGTAGGGGAGGGGGGCGGACGACAGAAAAGGGAGGCTGGGGGATTTGAAGAACCGCGTCACCATTTCCACCGTTAGGACATCATCACAGAGCTTTAGAAGAGGCAGGAGCCCCAGGGTTTCCCCCTTTGTGCCCCCAGAGCCCACTGTCCCCACTTCAGCCCCAAGCCTGGTGCGCTTCCAAGAGCGTCCTGCTGTGGTGGAGGGAGCAGCGTTAGGCGCAGAAAACGTGGCCTTTTACGTCTCCCTCCGTAAATGTGTGATCTCGGTCAGGTCCCCTTCACCTCTGAGCCTCGGTATCCTCGCTCATTGGTGGAACAGGAGTGATGGCTGTTGTAGGATCACCGTGGCGATGAAAAATGACAAGGGGTGTAAAGCATGAGTTGATAAACTGTAGCTGCAGCGGTTTTTATCATGTCTCTCCGCCCATTCTGTGCCTTCTGGAATCCTCCCACCTCCCCCCCTCAATGAAATCACACCCATCCTTTGGGGCCATCCCCTGCCACCTTTCCTATGAAGTCTTCCGCGATCTTTTGTTTTCGTATTTGTTTTTTGTTTTCGTTTGCTTTTTTTTTTTTTTTTTAATTTTTTGGCCGCGCTGCAGGGCGTGTGGGATCTTAGTTCCCCGAACAGGGATTGAACCCGTGCCCCCTGCAATTGGAAGCGTGGAGTCTTAACCACTGGATGGCCAGGGAAGTCCCAAGTCTTCCCTGATCTTCCCTCTCAACTCCCAGCTGTCTCAGAACCACTCCTGGCGTGTCCCGCCTCACAGCATCCGGCTGTCTTTCTTGGTTGTAAGCTCTGACCACTGGTATGGTTTGTCGTCCTGTCTTGTGTGCCCTGTCTTGTCCTTCCAGGAGGAGCTCGGGAATGCCCCTGCTGGATGGATGAGTTGACCAAGGGGCCAGGTGGGAGGGGAGTAGCGTCCTGGGGCATTTGGGCTGAATGGCTGTTCTAGGGGAGGGAAGCCTTTGGTTTTCTTCGGCCCTCGTTTCACACAGGTGTGCACACTTGATCCCACCGTCTCTGAAACCAGTCACGTCCTTTCTTCTGAGAGTCTTTGGGATGCAAGCGGAGTCTTCATGGTTAGTCCATGATTCATTGGACCTCCCCAATTCAGGGGTTCCTGCTGCAGCCGTGCATAACAAGCCTTTGCTAGTGGCGATTATGTGCAGTTTCTTTAGTATAATACAGGTGTCTAGAAATCCAGTGAGACCCGTTAAGCGGACACTTAGGGATGGACTTTTATAGCTAGGAGTAAAGCAGGAAATCCTCTTTTGTCTCAGTTCTTGCTGAAAATCTTGATAAGATAAATATATTGGTGTGCTTTCCAGAATTAGGAAGTGGAGTATGCGGGACACGATTGATTGCTTTTGTTTTTGATGATTGAAGAGCTTGATTATCATTTCGGATCTATGGCAATATTTCCTTTATGTTTACGTTAGCCTGGCGGGATCAAATGTTTGCTGGCATAGAAGACAGTGGCTGCTGCTTGTACAGTACTGCCTGTGGCTTCCTGCCTGTGATGGGATGATGTGGGCAGAGGAAGAGCCAGAGAGGGTGACCAAGGCCACTTGGCCAGCATTGCTTCTGACGCTGCGTGGGCAGCGCCCTGGGGTCCCCGCTGCTGACTGATATTGCCGAGGAGGCCATGGGGTGAGAGGTGTCCTTTTATAAATCACACTCTACTGGGAGCTGCCTGTTGCCCCCAAAGCAGATCAGGACCTTCTCCCCTCCGCTGCTCCTCAAGAAATCACACAGAGAACCAAGAACAGAGGGTATAGAGAAATGTCATTCCTGGGCCAAAGCAAGTGGTGTCATTTTACCGAGCTCAGAAATCTTCTGGGTGTCTGTGTAGTTAAGAAATAACACCCAGAGTTAGGGGAAAACAGGTGATGAGACCCTGAACTTGGAGGGGTCACAGAGAGGTTGGGAACGCTTTGTAATTGGCATTGATTTTCTGCCTCAAGGACTAGCCCCCCCTTCTGTCTGCACACACACAACCCTCCCCACCTCCCCCGGCCCTCGTGGGTCACTGAGGAGGCCATGGAGTCACCTGTCCACACTGGGCAAGAGCTTGCACTGGCTGAGGGCGCTGGATGCGAGTATCTGAACCCATTCCAGAGTCAGTAGTAGTTTGCTGTAGTTGTACTGGTGAACTGTGTGTCCTCATCCTTTCACGTGAGTTTAGAGAGTTAACAATAGCTCTGTAGCTGGCTCAATAAAGTCTGAGTTAAAGTGCCCCTCCAGGGACTTCCCTGGTGGCGCAGTGGATAGGACTCTGTGTTCCCAGTGCAGGGGGCCCGGGTTCGATCCCTGGTCAGGGAACTAGATCCCACATGCATGCCACAACTAAGGAGCCCACGTGCCGCAACTGAGGAGCTGGCAAGCCGCAACTAAGACCTGATGCAACCAAATAAATAAATATTAAAGTAAATAAATAAATAAAGTGCCCCTCCAGCTTTTTTTTAGAAAGCTCCCCGGACAGGACGGAGTGGGCAGACTGGCAGCAGCACTTCCAGGGCAGCTCCCGGAGCAGCCCTTTTTTTCTTCCCGGGTGTCCCTCTAGCATAGCCAGAGGTGAAACTCTTTGAGGATTGAAACGGCCCCTTTAAAAGCACATCCCTGCTCTCGGCGGCGCCGGGAGCCCTCATGTGATGTCACCTGTTGCTGCCCAGCACCCCGGTTCCCTGATAGCGGCCAGCAGCCCTGGTGCCAGGAGAGAGTGAAGGAATCACGCGCGACATTCACTTTGCCACGCGAGTGTCACCGTGCCGGGCGCTCTGGCTGTCAGCAGTTCTCCATTGCCATCCAGCCAGTGGCAGGATGTTGTAAACCTTGCTCGCTTGAAAATTAACTGCAAAAGTAAAATCAAAGCTGGCTCAGAGGTGGCATCTCTTGGCCTGAAATGAGCTATTCAAATGAACCTGCTCAGCATTGTTGATAGATGTCTGTTAGGGGTTTGGTTTCCCCCAGGAGCCACTTGGCGTCTTTCAACTTTTACTTATAAATTCCAGGCAAAAACATTTTGAGAGCTTTCTGGAGTTCTTATTCGCTAATTAAAATGTGAGAAGGGAACACAGCTACAGGTAGAGTGCTAGTGCAAGCCACAGCTGTGATTTAAAAAAAACCAAACCTGACAGTTCCAAAACGAAGTTATGAGCACTTCACCTGTAACTGTGATAGCTTTTAACTTTCATGCTCTGTCTCTTAAGCCCCCCTCCACCCCCGTAGTGTATAAAAAAGGGAGCTAAGTGAGGAAATTGTAGGATACTTTATCCTTGCAGGAGATAAGAAGAACTACCATTTCTGTGGAAGTCCTTTCACTTGGAAGAGTTTTTCTTATTCTTTATGTCATGCAGTTTTCCAACAACCCTTCGAGCCAGGGTAGGTGGCATATTTTACAGATGAGGAAACCAAGGCTCAGGGCATCTTGGTGACCTGTCCAGATTCTTGTAGGCAGGATGGAGCTGGCTCTTCCTGAAATTCTGCTGCTTGCTTCCTAGACTTCACTAATGGTGGGAGAGACAGGGCTATGTGAAAAATTAACCTGATATTGGGTCCCAGGTCTTCTACCACCTTCAAGATAATTAAAGAAAATGTCCTCTGCTCCTGGAAATCACATTCAGCTGATTGCCCACTGAGCCCAGCTATGTATTCCTAGTAACCCCCAAAGCGCGTCTGTCCTTGCACACACACTGGGTTTGGTTCACAGCCTGCGTCTGTGCCGGCAGATGTTTGTGGCCGGGGCAGCCCCGGCAGAGAGCGAGTGAGCTGCAGGGCGGTGGATGGCTTTGCCGCCAAGTGTTTTCCCAGAGAAGTGGAAGGGAACCTTTGCCAGAGTGGCTGGTGCCCTGACAAATTGATTCTTGCCAAACAATAGAAATAAATATTTTCAACAGACAGAAATTTTGGCTCTTAAAGTATTCAAATTAAAGGCTTATTTCTGAAACAAATACTTTAGGAGGAAAACATTTACCAGCGTAGATGAGATTGGAATCACTCCTTTTGGCAGTGGCATAATTATTTTTGAGATTAAAACACGTTTTTCCTGCTCCTGCCTCAATTTTAGCCCATGGCCTTGCCTCCCATTTCCTGGAGAAAGTCAAGTGCGTTAAGCCGGACCTTGGGAAAGAGGCATTGCTGGGGTTTATCTCAAGGAGCTTCGGCTTCCATGGAGTTAGTTACCCAGAGCTGGATTCAGATCTCATTTCCAACCACTTCGTGGTGTGATTTGGGCAAAGCCCGGTCATCGGATCATCAGTTTACTCAGTTTGTGAAATGGGGCAGCAGTCTCTGCTCTGTAGCTGTTAATAATGTTACCCTCAGAACCTGGGGAGTCCTTCTAGACTGCCGCTGTCCAGCAGAACTTCCCACGTTGATGGAATGGTCTGTGTCTGTGCCATCGAATACAGCTGTCAGTAGCCCTCAACATGCGGCTACTGCGACTGAGGAATTTGTAATTTAATTTCGATTCACACATGGCTAGTGGCCACCGTTTTGGAGAGTGCCTTTCCCATTCGTCCGCTTCACTCCACTAATTGGTCCCTGGTTCCAATTCACTGGTTGGCAGCTCAGCCCACTGGAGATCTCTTGAGTTTCTCTCTCTCTCCATTGCGAATCCGGGAGTTTAGGCGGATCTGTTCTCTCTGACGTCCGTCTCCTGTCCTGCAGCCGGACCAGTGGGCCAGTTGCACTGAGCTAGGCAGGGAAATGAACGCTTTAGCCAAAGATCTCCCCCACCCCCCCAACCAGATCAGCCTTCATGGACATTTAACATTTTAACAAGATTCCACTTAGTTTTGGAATTTGTCTCATAATGTATGGTAAGCATAAGAAGATTGAGAAAAGACGCGGCGTCAAGGGCCTCTTCCCTGGGCATTTGCTAGCACGTACGTCGCGTCCGCGCCCGGCCTTGGTCTCCTCATCTGTGACATGGGATTAGCCAAGCTCCTGCGGCTGCCTCTCCCCCAAGTGGGCTGAGGCCCACGGGACGGGGAGCGCCAGCGGCCACCTCAGCAGGGGATGGCGGAGGCTGTGACCTGGGGGGACAAGCAGAAGACAAGAGACTTACCCGGGAACAAGACGGCCAGGGGAGAAAGTGATAGCCCAGGAAAAGGAGACAACCAGACAGCAAGGACCAACCCCAGTGGCACCTTGGGGTGGGGGTGGAGGGTGGGGCATGGGAGGAGGAAAGGCTTTTGGGCTCCTTGGAGAAGTTTAAGATCAGAGAGGGAGAGAGCACTCCCGCCGTTTGGAGCCACGTGTGCCTGAAAGGCTGAGGCTTCCAAGGCAGAATTTAGTTTTGCTTTGCCATGTGGCCAAAGAGCAGTAAAGAATGCAACTTATGAAACAGACATTGTTGTAGTTCAGAACTGGGCAGACGGCAGCAGTTTCATCAGTTTTGATTAATAACGTAAAGCAGAATCCTGTTAGTTAGGGTTAAAAGGCGTCCTTCCCTCTCCCTGCGCCGGTCCTGGGCCACAGCGACCCAGGCCTCTGATCGCCTGTGTTTCATTATGCATCACCGAGATGCCTCCTCTCACGTCTCACTGTTTAAATGAGAGTCTGGCAAGTATTACATGTAGTGCAATGCTGGTTAGATACATCTGGCATTTTTGTCTCTGCGTAGTAGGTTTCCAACGGGGTGAAAAACAATAAGAAACAAAATCTTGTTCTCTCTTGAAATTTCTCTGTGCCGAGGAATTCACAGAAAGGCTCGTACGTAGCTTTTGTTAGGATGATTTATTTATTTTTGTTCAATTTTAATTTCTGAATAGGTAACGCATTCACTGGATATAAAATCAGAGTTCTATTTAAAAATGTAAGAAATCTGCCCCCCACCTCTGTGCCAGCCCGCCTTTAGATGGAAAGACCTCAGGCAGTAAGTGTATGTTGGAGTGAATTGTTTCACTTGAATTTCTTAGATTGGGAATTAATATCGAGTCATCTCCCAGAATCAAGAAATATCGAGTACATGCTAGATGTATGATACATACTTGACGTATGATAACCTTTTCTTCAGAGTTAAAGGGACGTGAGAAAACGGTCTTTATTTGAGGTGGGGTCTAACGTTCTCACTCGTACCAGGCATTTCATCTTATTTAATCCTCACAGCAGCTCTGTGTGTATCAGCGTTCCCGTTTCAGGTTAGAGAGCTGGCTCGGTCCAGAGCTAAAAGGTGGTGGGAGTCTGTATGCAGACCGGTCTCTGCGCCGCCCTGCCGGCTTCCCCACCCGCCCACCCACTTCCTAGTCCCTGGCCGTTCCCTCTACTTTCCCTGGGCACGGGGAACCCCGCTGTGCTCTGTGAGACCCCCCGCCAAGAGGTTGCCTTCTGTTCATTCGACTCTAAACTCCAAGACGGGAGAAGATAGCTAACTACACCGTGCAGGTTTCCGCAAGGGTTGAAACGGTGTTTTTGATTAAGCCCCCAGACAGCTAGAAACTTCAGCTGTAGGCTGTCCCTTGCACGTTCCCACGCCGCTTGGCCGTTCCCTGAGAACCTCAGGGTGTGAGTAACCCAGAGAGCTCGCCTCCTGTCCGCCCGGCACGCCCACGTGTGCTGCCCGCCTGCTGCGTGCTGGGCTCTGCGCTGGGTGCCCCCAGGAGCTGCGCTTTCCCTGCCCGAGGGCCTCCTCCTGGGATCTCCCTCTCGGGGAAGCAGACGCAGGCCCTGCCAACAGGCCCGCAAGGAGCCTCAACAGCGAGCCCTCCACGTCTGCTCTGCTGCTCCCGATTTTACCCAAAGCACTGTGGGCACGGACTTTTCCTGCCCCTGTTTTTCCTGTTTCCTGTTCTCACGGTGGAGCTGTGATGACGGTGGCTTCCTCGGCTGCCGGGAGACCTTGCCCCGGCGCCTCCAGCAGAGCTGGGCCCCTCGCAGCCAGATGATCCTGATTCTTAGAAAAATGGTACCATCCAAGGAACCACCCACCGTCCTTTGAAGCTGAGCCAGAGGAGGGTGTGGGTCTCCTCCAGGCGCCCCTGCCCTCCCTCCTCAGCCGTTCTTGCCTTCAAGAAGTTGCCTCTGTCAACTTGTCCCCTTCCTCCTCAGCCTCCACAGCCTCTTGAACTGTTCTAGACTGTTCTCTTTCATTCAAGGGTCAGTGCTTGGGCCGGCCTTTTTCTGGCAGCCTCTCTCTTTCCGACTGGAAGCCTTGCTGTCTGCAGTTCTTACATTTGTCCCCTCCCCCTTTGTGGGTCCCTCTGTCCGGTGTGCATCCTTGCCCACCCCAGAATTCTCTCAAAGGTGCTATTATTTTCATGAAGCTGTTTCTGATTGTTTTTCCCCAAGCAGAAGTAACCTCTCTTCCTTTGAACCCTTTTGCACTTACTCTGAACTTCTGTTGGAGCATTTAGTTTTATTTTGCCATTCTTTTTCTTTTTCCTTTTTTTTTGTTTTTTTTTTTTTAGCTTACTCTTTCCTTTGGCAGATTCTGACTACAGTAGTCCCTCGGTATCCATGGGGATTTGCTCAAGTCCCCTAAATAATATGGCGTAGTATTTGCATATAATCTTAAGTACGCCCTCCCATATACTTTAAACCCTCTCTAGATTACTTATACTGCCTTATACAATGTAAATGCTGTGTAAATAGCTGCGGGATTGTGGTGAATTCTAGTTTTGCTTTTTGGAACTTTCTGGAAATTTTTTTTCCTCGAATATTTTCAATCCCTGGTGGATTGAATCCCTGGATGCAGTGCCCACAGGTATGGAGGGCCGACCGCGATGTGCCCGAGCACCAGGTGAAGTGAGCAAAAACAGTTCTTCCCAGAGCTTACAGCCTGTGGGGCGCCCAGAGTTAAACAAGCACCCAGGCCAATACGGAACTGCAGACAGGCACAGTTTAGGGGGTTGGGTGCACACCTTCTGGGGCGGGAGGGGCATGAGGGGCAGGGGAAGCGGTGTTTGAGCAGAGATCCGACAGGTTCCATGGGAGAGAGAAGAGAAAGTCTTCCAGGCAGAGGGAAGAGCCCGTGCTGAGGGCCTGAGGTGAGTGAGGGGCCTGGTGGGCCCTGGTGGTCTCACGCAGGCCCCCTGGGAAGCCCCTGAAAGCTTTTGAGCAGGGATGACAGGGTCCCCTTTCCTGCAGGGTGTGTGTGTGTCCTGGTGACCTTACAACTGTGTGGCGATTAACACCCATGAGGGTCAAGGGCACCTTGGTCTGGCATCGAGGGACCCTCCTTGAAGCCCCCTGTACACACGCCAACACCTCCTGCCATCCTGCCTTTGGTTGCTCTGCTTTTCTCCGTTTGTTCCCCTTTCCCGCACTGCCTGCCTTCTGTTGAGGTTCTCCTGGGCCGCGTGCAGGTCCATCTAATTCTGTAGGAAGTATGGCTTCCTGGGTGCGGATGCTGACTGCTGGCCCGCAGCCTGACATCACGTGACAGAACACTGCAGCCGGAATTCAGATCCTTGTATCGCCCGGTGGGGAATGAAAGACTGTGAGTGGGAAAGTGATGGGTAAGAATTAAGTGTCTGCAGGAACACTTGGGAGATACGGGGTCAGACTTGGTTCTCTACCTAAACTTATAAAATAAGTGAGAACATTAACGTTTCCCTAGGGAATTCCGCACGGTTCTCCTTGAAACAGAGACCATCATCCATCCACACACCCGGGAACAGGACAAAACGCACTTCCTGCAGGACCACGTGAGGGCTCTGCTGGGAATGAGGCATTCATAGGCTCTTATCAGTCCTTCAAAGCCCACGTCTCATTATAGGGGAAAAAATGAGATTTTAAAAGATAAATGTTTACATTTTAGGAGTAGTCATTATATTTACGTGTACAAAATCCACAAGATACAAAAGGGTAGACAGTGAAAGGACCTCCCAACCCCCCCCAGGGACCCCGCCCATTCATTTTCCTCCCCAGTACGGGGAATGGCACCAGGATCTTGAACCTGGGGAGCCTTCCAGAGCGATCTCGTTTATGAGCACAGTGTGTGTGTGTGTGTGTGTGTGTGTGTGTGTGTGTGTGTGTGTGTGTGTGTGTGTGTGTGTGTGTGTGTGTGTGTGTGTGTGTGTGTGTGTGTGTGTGTGTGTGTACTCACAGTGGATGTCCTGGTCAGTGTCTGTGACTTCTAACTGAACACAGTGTGTCCGTTCTAGCCCCAGCCCCCTCTCAGCAGCAGCCCTTTCACCACTTCTGTGCCCAAGCCAGCCTCCCCGGGGGGACCTGACCTGGGTCCTGCTCCATCTAAGCCCCCTTTCATGGTCTCTGACAGCACCAGTCACAACCAGAAGTTGTGCTGGGGATTCGGTGAGCCCAGAGGAGGAGGAGGAGGTGGAGGGTGACGGCGGACTCAGGCCGTCCCGTACACAGGCCCCAGCTGAGATGGGCATCTGTCACGAAAACCTGGAGCCCTTTCCTGCTGGCAGTGTGTCCTGCCTTATCTAACCTCTGCCTGTTTTCATTCCACCAACCTGGTCCCCTCTTGTCTTGTCGCTCTTCCATGCCTGCCTAGTTTCCTCGGCTGGACCGTGGGTACCTGTAGGTCAGGGTCAACTTCCAATTCACCTGTGCATCCCCCGAGCCCCCGGCTTAGTTGGGGATACTGGTGGCAGAACGCATTCTCGCCTGAGGTCAAGCGTGTGGCTCTGATGGTACAGAAAAACTCCCCTCGATGGAGTGCTCACCACGCCTCAAGGTGGACATGCTTTACCTTAGTTATCTCCAGGGAGGGGACATCATTGACCAAAACCACACAGGTTATAAAAGGGGTGGAGCCTGGAATCCAAACCAGGGTTCTCTAAGGCCACTGTCTGAAGGGTCTCCAGATGTCCCATATAGGAGGCCAGGGAGGGGGTGATGGAAGGAGGCAGGTGGGTGGGCTTGGGGCTTTCACCCCTTTCTAGTCCGAGTAGCTTCCATTTGTCCAGTGATTCCATTGCAGGAAACGAAACAGAAAATGTTCCAAGGCCTACTTCATGCAGAAACCATGGCTGGCCTTCCCCTTTCTGCACAAGCGCTCTCCATTTTCCCTAATAAAGCCACTTTAAATTCTTATATAGGATTTACTGTTGATTAGTTGACAGATAAGCCCTGAAGAAGCCTCAGATGAACCAACTCTTTGAGTCAAAGTTAGCGACAGTGAAAAGACAATACTTTACTCACATCTCTGATGCAGTTGGCTGGTGTGTTTTCCCCACCAGCCCCGGGGGCCCTGGGGGCAAAGAGGGCCTGTGTGCATCTGCCCAGAGCATTGGCAGGCCTGGCCTGGGGGCCTCAGGGAGAGAGGATCTCACAAAAGTTGTGGCAGCATTGCAGACACACACACACACACACACACACACACACACGTTTAAGACCAACAACTGACCATTCACTTTAAAGGCGAGGGGTTCCAAACTGATCATTGACTTTATTAAGAGACGTGTTGTTTTCTTTGGGAGACACTTCCCCAAAGTTTCTTTTAAATAGGCAGCTACATGGTCGCTTTTTATTTGTGTGTGTATTTAATAAGCCTTTAATACTTGGCTGAGAGGCTGGAGTTCAGGCAGAGAAAAACTTCCAGTGTTGGGAGCTCTGCCCTTTGAGGATCTGTCAGAAATGGAGAAAAAGCATCCCAGATATCAAAGTCAGTGAGGAAAACAGGATTGCAGCGTTCACAGCTCTTGGGGCAGTTCCCCAGTTTCAGGGGTGAGGTGTCCAAAGCCAGAGGTCTTTTCCCTGGACCTTGTCGCCCCCTGACATCAGTCATCCCATGACGACTTTGAAAGAAAACCCCAGAGTTTCTGCAGCCAGGTGCCGTCCTTGCAAGATGCTTTGTCGTTACCATTTCTAGCTCTTTCGGCCTAGTTGGAAATGCCCCTGTTCAGAGCCCATGGGGTTTGCTACCAGTTTCCATCACCTGGGACCTGGGGTTGCCAGGTGTTTCCGGCAGGAGAGCAGTTGTGAACAGTTCAGAGAGGACGCCCTCCTCTGCCCTTCCCTGGGAAGGCTGGGGCTTGACTGAGTGGTGTTTTCGGTGACCGGCCACCTCCTCCTCGTTTGTAATCCCTGAGACTGGCCAGCGTGCAGCACGTTGTGCAAGAAACAGCTGTTGTTTTGACAAAGGACGCGCTTGCCTCACTTTTTGAATCACCAGAGTGAGTCAGGGGTCATCTATCCCAGGCCTCTGCCCCTGGGCAGGTGGACACAGAGACCACGCACATTCACATATTGGGGACGCAGCATGTAAAATATGTTTGTGTAACTATATGCGTGTGTGTTTTTTTCACATTAGCAGTTTTTAAATATATATAAAATTAATATATATTGCGACTTTTCCAATCAGGTAATTCATATACGTAGCAAAATAGCCAAAAGATACATGAAGAGCAAGTCCCCTCCTCCCCAGGGCCTCCTCAGAGCCAAGCACAGTTTTAAGTTTCTCCATCTTTCTAGAGACAAGCAAAATGTATGCAAACGTGTATAGATACTCTTTTAAACAATGTAGCATTGTTTTGCACTTTGCTTTTTTTTTGCTTAAATATATCTTGAATATCATTCCATCTCATATTGTGTGTATGTAGGATTGTATTTTTGCAAAATAATTCTTGAGTGGGTATGCCGATACGCTATGTGCTATTGGTGGACGTTTAGGTTGGTTCTACGCTTTTGTTTGTTTGTTTTTTGTGGTTTTTTTGGTTCTTTGAGAATTTTTTAAAAAATAAATTTCATTTATTTATTTATTTGTTTAGGCTGCGTCGGGTCTTCGTTGCTGCGAGCGGGCCTTCTCTAGTTGTGGTGAGCGGGGGCTACTCTTCGTTGTGGTGCGCGGGCTTCTCATTGCAGCGGCTTCTCTTGTTGCGGAGCACGGGCTCTAGGCGCACGGGCTTCAGTAGTTGTTGCTCGAGGGCTCTAGAGCGCAGGCTCAGTAGTTGTGGCTCACGGGCCTAGTTGCTCCGCGGCATGTGGGATCTTCCCGGACCAGGGCTCGAACCCGTGTCCCCCGCATTGGCAGGCGGATTCTTAACCACTGCGCCACCAGGGAAGCGCCCCCCCTTTGTGAATTTTTAATGCCTTTCACATGTGGGGGCTCTCTGTGCTCCTTGTTACGTGTGACCAGTGACTCAGGGGCTGAGGGTTCTGTATTTTAGGCCCCCACTGCCACTCCCCTGAAATGTTAAATTCCCTTGTTAATGGATCATTATATGCGACATTTGGAGGATAGTCTGGCTGGGTAGATAATAAAACAGTATTTGGCTTGTGTTTCATAGCCATCTCCTGCCTCTGTGTTGTCCCCAGAGCCTTAGAAAGCCTTGATGTCCTCCAGGGCTGTGACTGTGAGCCTTGAACCTGAGCAGCCAGACCCGGGGCGGCAGAGGCTCATGCTCGGTGGGTGGCGGCACCCGGTGCAGTTTGGAGAGCCCTGTTGGTTTCTCACTCGGGCCTGCATATGTCTGCACTCATGGGGAAGGGGGTGTGGCATGCCCCCCCGCGCCCCCCTCCCTCCCCCCCCCCCCCACCCGCCTGGGTCCCTGCCTGCCAGCAGCAGGTCACCTCGGGCGCCCTGGCCCTGCTACCCCGCGATAGGGGTGGGTCAGTTTCCCTTCCATCAAGTGAGCGACCTATGCCAGGTTCAGCCCTCCACAGTCAGGCTTTCTGATGGATCTGCCCACGGACCCCCTTGATGCCGGGCTGGGACAGACCTCAGAGTGAGAGGTGGGGGGACCGAGGGGCCCAGAGAGGCCCACAGACCGTGTGCCCTTAGACATCTCCTGCAGTGCTGCCCCCATGGTCCCCGAGTTCTTCCCACTAGGTCTGGGACCCCACAGTCAGCCGTGTGCCTCCAGCATCCAGCACCTGTCCTCAGAAGTCACCAGACACCCACTGACTAAGTGACCCCTCCCCCCCCCCGCCCCAGGAAGCAGGGTCTTCACTGAAGGCTCTTTGTTTTTCTCTAAGTTTTCTGCATCTGTGTGTGATTGGAACCAAACATCAACTTTACTTTTTTTGTCGTATTTCAATATTGGCTTTTTACCCCCTTTCTTGAAGTCTCCTTTTATAACTTCTGCTGCTGCTGCTTAAATATAGATGTCTAAGTCCTCCTCCTTACCAGATTGTTTATATTTTTGAGAAGCCTTCTGCTTATCTGCGATTGCTCTCTCCTCTGTCTCCATCCCCACGCTGCCACATTGGTTTCAGTTGCTCTTTTTTTCCCCCCCTGCCTTCACTTGACTGGGATGTGTTTCAAATGTGGTCTATCAAAATGTGCAGTGTTTCCCTCTTTTCTGCAGTCGCTTTGACATCTGTTCTTGAATCCGAGCCCACGTTATTCTTTTGGACTTGCTTGCCCAAGAATTGCCGCAACGCCAGAAGCGCGGAAGGAGGGAGAGAGTGCGGTGCGGTGGCATCTCCCCCACCCCCTTGTTCCTCCCCCCAACCCCCCACCCCTTTAAAAACTCTCTGCCATTTCCAAGTTGACAGCACCCTAGATGTTTGTTCCAGCACTCTGCCGCCCCGTCTGGCCGCGGCCCACCCTGTAGCGGAACGAACGAAGTGCTCAGCAGCAGGGCTCGCAGACGCCTTTGGTTACTTCCGCCAAAAGGGAAGCCGGGTGGGTGGAGGGTGGGTGTACAAAGCCCCTTGGCTTCCTGGATGTCTGTGCATGCATCTTCAGCCTGGAGTTTCCTCGCCTTCCCTAGCTCTGCTGGGCCTCGGGGCGACGGGCTGTACCACGGAGAAGCCACTTGGAGCCGCCGCTCGCATCCTAAGCGGAATGTGCCCGTGTGTGTCTGTAGTAGCCAAAGCCACCCAGCACGAAAATGCGACTCTCGGTGGCTTCGGGAACGTGTCCTTGCACTCCTGCTGTCCGCCCAGGACACCACCCTCCTGGGCCCATCTGCCGCAGGCTTGTTTCAAACAGAGCCTCCTGGCTTCTCCTCCCAGAGCTTCCAACGCTAGGACACAGGTTCTCTGACGCTCTGAGTGTCGGTTTGTTGTGTGCGACAGAGGTCCTCTCACGGGAGACCCACTCCTGGTGGTTCTCAGAGTCTCAGGGGCAAGTCTAAGGGTTGGGGGATAACACTGTTTCCAGGCGCCTCACTTCCCAAGTTGACACGACGCTGGAGATCCTTATTCTTGGGGCTTGCCTCTTAAGGTCCCTTTTGAAAACAACTAACAGGCCCTGAACATGATATCTGGCCTGTAGTAAGCCCGCAAGAAGTATCTGTTGAATGAAAGCAAATCAGATGTGACTACAGAAGATGCCAGGCCCAGAGAGTCAGACAGGATGCCCCAGGGAGCAGCCCGGAGTCAAGCAGCAGGACTGGGGCCCGGAGACGTGGCAGGAAAGACGCCCGTGAAGAGCAGAAGCGAGTGACTCCGGGGAGGGGTGGTGTTTGGGCACTGGCCTGACTCTGGTTTTAGCAAAGAAAAATGCGTCTGCGTGTCCTGTCATAGGAGCAGTCACTTGTGATGCGCGATACACAGCGTGTCAAGCCGAGCGGGTTTGGTTTTTTCAAACCAGTCAGTGCATGGGGGCGGATGGGAGCCTCCTGGTGGTGCCCAGGTCCCTTTCCGCTGGCCCCCAGCCCCTCCTGGGCCACGAGGTGGTGACCCCTGGAGCCACGGGCTCCCCCACCGCCCCGCCACCCGGTGCCCTGGTCAGGTGCAAATGTGCCCTCCTCCCGTACAAAGTGCAATTACAATCTCGCCTTCCCTTTTTGTTTCTCTCCGCAGAGGGAACTCGATGCCACCGCAACAGTATTGGCGAACCGGCAGGATGAAAGCGAGCAGTCGAGAAAGCGGCTCATCGAGCAGAGCCGAGAGTTCAAGAAGAACACTCCGGAGGTGAGCAGCGTCTCCCTCCCTGGCTCTCAGCAGTGGGGGGGGGTCTTACTGTCCTAGCGCGCGCGTTCCGAGGGTGTGTCGTAAGCATTTCGTTCCTAGCAGACGGGGCTGTCTGCTCCTTCCTTTCGGCTGCCCTCGGCCCCAACAGCGAGCCCCTGTGCGGGCTGGGGGCCAGATTAAAGCCCGAGTGAATTCTAGATGCAGCTGCTGAACCAGCTGGGTAGCCAGGGGCAGGACCCCAGCCCCTCCGTGCCCGTGTGCTCACGTCTGTAGGCAGGACCTCACCCCGGGTCCTTAGGGAGCATGAGTAGAGGGGCAGAGCCCGGTGGCAGGGCCTCAGAGGGGCGCCTGCAGGCTGCATGCATCCAGGGATGCAGTATGGCGACGCTTCTTGCGAAACAGACATTTAGTCTGGTCTGGCCTTTTACTTGCCTCTGTGTTTCCGAAAATATGCTTTAAAGGGCACTGGAAATGTGCTCTTCGTGAGCTCCTAATTTTTCTTTTTTGGTGGTATGTGTTCAGAGGACAGTGTTTAGAGTGGCTGGGGCAGCCTTTTCCTGCCCTATTTTCTCGGTCCCTTGTTCCCTGAGTCCTTGGCAAAGGCTTCAGAGGAAATAAAAAGACAGGAGAGTTTTACAGACAGTTGAGCAGACGTGAGGATTGCTTTCCGGGAGCTTCTGCCAGTTGGAGCCACAGTGGTTCTTGTGCCATGGGCTCGTACCCAGCCTCCTGCACCCTCCACTCAGGTGTGGGTGTGTGGCGGGTGTTCAGAGCTTCAGCCCTGGCTCCCAGGCCTCCAGATTCTTCCATGGAGAACAAAGGAACAGTCCTGGAAGAAAAGCTGCTTTCTGGGAGGGATGCTTCTGGCTTTTATAGTAGTCCTGGAAAATGGTGTGTGAATTGAATTTGCTTAAAAGTGGACCCATTTTAAGTGCTCCAAAGGAGCTTGCTGTTTAAGGGAGTGTTATTGTGAATCATTTGGGGAAACAAGTAATTAACCCTCTATTTTCGGAATAAATATTTTAGGAGAAGAAAATCGTGGTAGTCCAGTGGAAAGAAATAAGGCTCTAGGGGCAGACCCACCTAAGGGTTTTAAATTTTAGATTCATTGCTTACCCTCTCCACCCCACCCTGCCCTGAAACGTGGATCTTCCGTGTTGTATCAGGACCAGACACGTGGGTCAGAGTGATTCAGGCTTGGGGGTTGCCGTCCTCCATGCCGCTGGGGGCTGGGGGTGGACTGCTGGCCTCCACGTTCCACCTCGTCATGTCATGAGCAAAGGCAGGAGCAGAGAAGGCAGTCGAGCGACAGGCCACCTTCCTCCTCTTGGGCTGTTCAGAGCAGACCTTCCCGGAGGGTCTCGCTGCGGGGTTTCTTGCGCTCTTGTCTTTGACTTTGTTTCCCTAGACCAGCCCGGGTCAGGTGTGTCTCTCGAGCCACCTTCAGCACTGATCTAGCAACTAGCTGTCACCGCTGTCCTGTGTTCTCACTGCCCTTCCCTTGGTGACCGCATGTCCGGGGGTGGCCATAGAAAAATCTAAAAAAGAAGGGCAAGGTCATGCTTTTGAGACGTCAGACAACAGTAGGTAAATATAATTCGTCCTGTGAGGAAGTGCCGTGAAGAGAACTGGATTCCTGGGTGTTCCTCTTGGGTCCCAAGGTCCTGTCAGCCAGAGGTGGTGCCAGCCGAGGAAGGGCGTGTCCCCTCCGGACACCTCAGGCTCAGTGAACGGGCCCCGTCCCTCCATTGACATCTAAACAGGGCTCGTCTGGCAGGAACTGGCCACCAGCTCCCATCCATGGCCTGTGCTGAATCCCAAGCCAGTTACTTGATGAAACCTAGCCTCAAACTTTGCATTTTATCTCCTAATCCAAGTAAATAGAAGAGGCTTGGGGAGGAGCAGCCTGGTGGGGAAAAGCCATTTGGGGCATTGCTTTCCAGGGCACGTTTTGTTTGTTTGTTTGTTCTTGATTTTTTTTTTTTTTTAATTTGTTTTTATTTTTATTGGGCTACAGGATATGGGTTGGGAAATATCTCTGCAAGTTTTGCCAGGGCACGTTTTTAGACACCGTCTTCCACGGAGAAGGGGACACAGAACCCCACCTGGAACGGATGGACGTTGCCATCCTGCTTGTCCCTGGTTCTGCCAGCTGGTCGGGGCTGGTGCCCTCTCGGGCTCCTCCTGCCACAATCAGGAGGCCTCGCTGCGGCACAGATTTCCGAGATGCGTGGAAGGGTGAAGCCGCTCGCCGGCTCTTGCCCTGATGGCTCCCCTGCATTTCCCGATCCCAGACCCACCCTTGAATTTGGTGTGGGGTTCCCATGGGAACTTGAGGCAAGACCCCATAGAGAAGACAGTTTCACCTATGCTGCAGCCATCCAGAATCTTCTGTAGATTTGGAAACCTCTTAATAAGGCTGCAGTGGAGGTGGGGGTGGGTGGCTTCAGCGAGGTCCTCCAGGGTACATGATGGCGGTACTTGGGGGTCCTATGATATGGCGGTGTCTGGGGGCTCTGATGAGTGTGAGGCCTGGGACCCAGGTCAGGTATTGGGTCATCACTTTGTTTGGAGCTTCAGTCCAGAGGAGCCTGACCCGTCTGTGACATCAGTCATTTCTTCTGATTATTAAACAACTGAGGACAGAGTAACGCTTACTGTCGAGGGAACACTTCTGGAAATTGGACGTGTGAAGGTGAAGGTTGCTTAGAACTTTGTTCTCAGGGGTAAAAAAAAAAAAAAAGTTGGCTTGTTGACGGGGGCGGCATCTCTGGGTGTGAACACAGACCAGCATCCTCATGCCTCACACAGTCGGCCGAGT
Source organism: Eschrichtius robustus (assembly GCF_028021215.1). Lineage (NCBI taxonomy): Eukaryota > Metazoa > Chordata > Mammalia > Artiodactyla > Eschrichtiidae > Eschrichtius > Eschrichtius robustus. The sequence goes on along the minus strand of NC_090839.1, from coordinate 85,201,609 downwards.
GAGGACCAGGCTGGCGGGGCAGAGCCAGGGCCAGTGGTCTTGCTGGTGTCACACCAAGTGCGTTGATTCTGGATGAAAACCCTGATGTCCCTCTTTGTTCCGGGAGAGGAGAAACTGTCCTTCCAGGGTCTGTTGAGTGTCTAGTAAGTCTAATAGGCAGGTTCAGGCTTCAAGGGGCAGTCAGAGGTGAGTGAGGCTGTCTGCTGACAGGGAGTTTGTGTTTTTCTGGACTGGTGCTGCCCAAGGGCAACTGGGAAAGCCCGGGTCCAGGGGTAGGAGTGTGTGTTGGGTGGGGACGTGGGTGGGTCAGTGCCCAGCCCACCATCCAGGAGCACAAGAGGCACCGAGGAGGCCAGAGCCTTGAAGATATTTTGTTTAGAATGAAGTTCTTTCAGTTTCAGTTTTATGTCATTAAATGAATACATTCCTAGTCAATTGATATTCTTGCTTCTGTCTTTTTAAACTCAAAATTGTAGTTAATCTGAAGGAGATGCAGTTACTCTGCATATGAAGTTTCATGCCTTTCTTTGACCCAGAAAAGAGTCCCTTTCGAAGAAAAACGTTTTAAATTTGAATTTTGTGACTAAACATACATTCCCTATTCAGTTTATGATTGATAATTGAACGTAAGAGACTGGGGGGTATTTCTAGGTTGTTTCACTTTTTATATTTCTTGCTGCAGGTGACTTACTGGCTGGTATCACTGGGCAAATGACTTAACCTCCCAAAGTCTCAGTTTCATCAACTGTAAAAAGTGTAATTGGCAGGGCCCAGCTCACAGGGTTGCTATGTGTATGTAGTGTTTGTGTGTGTGTGGTATGTAGTGTGTGTAGTATGTAATGTGTGTGCAGTAAGTAGTGTGTGTGTGTGTGTGTGTGGGAGCTCCACACAGGCTCAGCACCGAGAGTCTAGTACGTGTTTGTTACGAGCATTAACTTGGAAAACATACCATGAAACACATGAGATACAGTTGTTTTCTGCTCCTCAAAGCCAGCTCAAGGAACTTAAAAAAAAAAAAGACCCACAACAAATATAGGTTGTTTTCACCCAAAGTGTTCCAAAAGTTGGTTTGTAATAACAGTTAATCATTTTATAAGTATTTTTGAGCACCTTCCACGTGCCAGATGGTTTGGCCCTGGGGATAAAATCCTATCCCCATTCTTAAAAAGTTCCTTCTATTCTTACCAAGCAAGTATGCCATCCTGATAAGGCATGTTAAGTATAGGACAGTGTCTCTGGAATCTTCTGAATGCAGACTTTCCCCCAGAAACACTCTTAGATCAATGTTGGTAAATTCCAAGCCGCATGTGTCACAGTGATTCTTACTATAGGTGAGCAGGGCTGCTTTTTGAGCCCTGGTTCTCAACCTTTGAAGCATTGGGGAAGGACCTGCCCCCTGAGAAACGCACACGTTTGCACATAGTTTAGTCTCTCCTGGACCGCCTGAAACTCATCCAGGAGCCCCTGGCTTAATTCACAGCTGCAAGGCACGCGTTGGTGGTCTCAGTGGTCTCAGCGCACCACCCTGGGAGCTCTGTATGTGTCTCCCCCTTCACCTTCCTCCTAGTTGTGCCCAGACTGGGAGGGGTGGGAGTGAAAGATGGGGGAAAGGGGCTGCGTGAGAGATGAATGCTGAGGCCTTGACCTCTGGGCAGAGGCCACTGCACTTCGGCCCCCGGGCTGGATTTTGGGGACCGGGAGGTGGGTAGAGGAACTGGGCCACCCCCGCCGATGAGGGGCCCTGCAGGCTGGCGGCAGGGGCAGGTGCCTCCATGCTGGGTGGCACGTTCTTCCTGCCCGAGGCTGGTGAAGAGCATGGCTAGGCTGGCGGCAGCTTTCTCGAAGCCTGGTGGGGTTGAAACTGTGGGTTCAGTGCAGGCCAAAACCCCGTGCCTTTTGCTTTTCTGTTGCTTTGATCAGAGAGCCAGGGTGCGGGCGGGATTACCTTTGATGCCTCTGTGTTGATAAACCTAGTGGCAGATTAGAGGACCAGGGATGTGGAGGGCCCTGTCCAGAACCCGCCTAGGGCACACGCGACTCCTTACTCCTGGAAACTGAGTTACTTCCCATGGCGGGGGTGGGGACGGAGATAGGGACAGCAGCGCTAGGGTTTCATGATTCTACCGAGGAATTGCTTTCTTCTTGGTTTTCTGTTTGGTTAACTTTTAAGTTTGCTCCTGGGACCAACGTTTGTCTTGACAAGGATCTCACAGCTGCTGCTCGGCCAGGCAGGGACTTGAAAGCAGGCAGCCTGGCCCCTGAGTTGGTGCTTTTAGCTGCCTCCTCGATGGGCTGAGCATCTGGAGCGGTGCAGGCCCGCAGAGTCAGGTCACGGGAGGTTTGCAGGGGGTGCCGTCCCAGCTCAGCGGCTCCAGCTATTTGAATGTGATGCTCGACTATCGGAAGAAGGGTCTGCAGTGTTAGACTTGCTTCCAGGTGGAGCACAAGGGATGGTTTTTGTTTTGTTGCCTTTCTTTTGAACAACAGAAGAACCATCCTTTATAGGGAGGAGGTAAAGGAAAACCTCCGACTGGAGATGCTGCAGTTTTATCATAAAACCATCTTTGGGCCTCATTTTTGTCCTGGCAGAGTGTCCAGCTCCTAACCCAGAGTGTATCTTAGGCACCTGACTGTCAGACTTTGCTGGATTAATCTATGTTTCCTGTGAAAGGGGTCACATCTCTTCCGTGAGGTTGAAAACTCAGCTGCAATTCGGGAGCTCTCCTCGGTCATTTTTTCCCCGGATGTATTTTTGCCTCAACATTTCTTGCTCTCTTGAGTGTTAATCCTCGTGACACCTGGTCCACCAGGCTCACATCCTGGGTCTGTTTCCCGCATTTCTCCTGCGCAAATGCACGTGGCCTCTTTCCCCGGTCACCATCTCTTGCTCCCGTCGTGACAGACAGAGCTCGGTCCCCGCCCTGACCGGGGCACAGCTCCCTGACCACCCTCCATCCCCGATGGGGAAGGTGGCCCTGGGCCTGGCGCCACCCACAGCCTCGCAGCCCCTCCTCCCGGGTCAGCAGGCCTGGCTCCGTGAAGGGAACGTTCTCTTTCCTGCTGACATAACCGCCTGTTCGCGGGCGTTCATTTCCTGAGCGCCAGAATCTTAATTTGCCCTCTCTCTCTCTGGCTGGAGTGTTTTTCTGATTTTTACATTCTTAGGAAACCGTTATAGAATAGTCAGGAGTCCTCTTGACATACAACTCGGGAAGCAATCTTGCACCATGGCTGAAATGAACTAGATTTGTGGAAATAGATTTGTGGATTTCTCCCCAACTCTGGCAGGTGGGGGCAGGGCGAGGGCGCCTTCTTTCGGAAAGTCCCCAGTCACTTTCTTATTGATCAGGATGGACTCCTCCTGAGTGAGGTATGAAGTCGCGTGCCCCCAGCCCGTCTCCTGCACGCGTGAGCCAGCTGCTTGCCTTCTGCGGAGGTGAGGGGGACAGAAGGACGGAAAGACGCTGCAAACTTTGTGGCTCCTTTTGCGCTCCCTGTGAGAAAGGAGTCAGCAAGCAGGCTGGGGGAGGGAAGGAGGGGGCAGTAATATAGTTGTGGCCCGGGCCCAAATGCATTTAGTCACTGCCTCTACAGCCTTTATATAGACACTGCAGGGAGTGACTCAGCCTGGAAAAAGAGCGTCACTTAAAAATAAAGTTGCAACTCAGATGGACACGTCCTGCACAGGCTGCCTCGAGACGGCGTGGCTGGGGCTCGGTGAGAAACCTGGCGGGGGGGTGTGGGGTGTGTCTTTGCCCCACATGGCCCTGCAGGGGTCCCAGGCCGGTCAGGTGGCCAAGGTGAGGATGGTCGTTACAGCTGCATCGTGGAATTGGCATGAGGATTAAACGAGCTCACGTATGACTCCCCAAGCTGTTTAAACTATCAAACAGTGTTCAGACGTTCTTCGCTACAACTGGACATGCTTGCGTGTTGAGCAGTGACTGAATTCTTCGCTCGTCTTCTTGTTTTCAAGAAATTGACAGACTACAGAGGCCTGTGTGGCCTCTGTGTTTGCTTCCGTCCCCATGAGAATCAAAAGAGAGAGTGCACATGGGAGACTAGAAATGCGAGCTTAGTTTTCCTGGTGTCTCACTGGACACGGGAATACGTTCATTGACGACCCACTGCACTGATTTGACAAACTGTGACTTTTTTGACTAGTTTAATCCCACTTTATTAAATACACATAATCATACAGAGCCCAAAGCCTGGAGGGTTAAACACCAAAATGCTAACCTTATATTATTTCTGTAGTGAGTAGGGGAGGGGTACAGGTGACATTCATTGTCTCCTTTCTGTTCTTCTATACTGTCAACAAATTGTGACTTTTTTTTTAAACCATAACTAGGACTTTTTTTTCTTTTTAAGTTTTATTGGAATACCGTCACGGTTTCTTGTTTTTTAAGTTTTATTTATTTATTTAGGCTGTGCTGGGTCTTGGTTGCGGTGCGCGGGCTTATTTGCGGTATGTGGGATCTTAGTTCCCCGACCAGGGATCAAACCCAGGCCCCCTGCATTGGGAGGGCGGAGTCTTAACTGTCGGACCACCAGGGAAGTCCCAACAAATTGTGACTTTTAAAGAGAAGGGCAGACCAGACGTGCCCGTAGGGACACGGGCCTTTCAGGTAGGGTAGTGATGGGGAGGAGGCCTGTAAGCTTGAAGACCAGGGGATGCAGGCGGACACCATCTAGGAACACAGACACCCCCAGTGCCCCGCAGACCACTCACATCGGGGATCCAGGAATCTAGACGCAGCCCCTCTGCTGAGTCTGCAGCTCTGGTACAATTACTTCCTCCCACTTCTGAAGGGGAAAGGCCTGCCGGCCGGAGCTGTAACTCCATCCATCATGTGTATTTAGCTGTGCACCTTGAGCACCGTGGGCGCTGGGTGATCATATTTATAGCATTCGTTTAGGAATCTTTTCTTTACAAAACAGAATCTTTAAAATATATATTAATGCATATGTGTGGACTCTAGAAAAATGGTTCAGATGAACGTATTTGTAGGGCAGGAATAGAGACACAGACGTAGAGAACGGACATGTAGACACAGTGGGGGAAGGAGAGGGTGGGATGAACTGGGAGATTAGGATTGACATAAATACACTACTATGTGTAAAGTAGATAGCTAGTGGGAACCTGCTGTATAGCACAGGGAGCTCAGCTCAGTACTCTGTGATGACCTAGAGGGGTGGGATGGAGGGTGGTCCAAGAGGGAAGGGATATATGTATACGTATAGCTGATTCACTTCGTTGTACAGCAGAAACTAACACGACATTGTAAAGCAACTATTCCCCAATTTTAAAAAATGTTAACTATACTGCTGTAGAAGATTCATTTCTCAAACAGGCAGATAAAATTTTACTTAACACTTTAATTTTATTTTCTGTACAGAATTTTTTAAAAATTTCAAGAACTGCCTTTCTTTGGCAGTTCCTCAAAATGTTAAACACAGGATTACCCTATGACCCAGCACTTCCACTCCTAGGTATATATCCAAAAGAATTGAAAACATGTCCACGCAAAAACTTGTACGTGAATGTTTATAGCAGCGCTATTCAAGATAGTCAAAAAGTAGAAACAACCCAAACGTCCATCACGAGATGAATCAATAAACAAAATGTGATATATCCATACAATGAAATATTATTCAGCTATAAAAAGGAATAACATGTTATAATATAGATGAACTTTGAATCATTTTGCTCAGTAAAAGAAGCTAGACACAAAATGCCACATGATTGCATTTATATGAAATGTCCATAATAGGCAAATCCATAGAAGTAGATTAGGGGTGGCCAGGGGGATGGGGAGTGACTGCTGATGCTTATGGGGTTTTTTGGGGGGATGATGAAAACGGTCTGGAATTAGATAGTAGTGATGGTTGCACAACTTTGTGTATATGCCAAACACCACTGAACTGTACACTTTATTTATTTTTATTTATTTTTTGGCTGTGTTGGGCCTTCGTTGCTGCGCACGGGCTTTCTCTAGTTGTGGTGAGCGGGAGCTACTCTTTGTTGCAGTGCGCGGGCTTCTCATTGCGGTGGCTTCTCTTGTTACGGAGCATGGGCTCTAGGCGCACAGGCTTCAGTAGTTGTGGCTCGCGGGCTCTAGAGCGCAGGCTCGGTAGTCACGGTGCACGGGCTTAGTTGCTGCATGGCATGTCAGATCTTCCCGGACCAGGGCTCGAACCCGTGTCCCCTGCATTGGCAGGCAGATTCTTAACCACTGCGCCACCAAGGAAGCCCTGAACTGTACACTTTAACAGGATAAACTTTATGGTATGTGAATTATATCTCAATTAAGTTTTTTTTTTTTTGTTTGTTTTTTTTAATGCCTTTCTTTGTGCGGTGTGGGAAATCCCTGCACAGGTGGTCTGTTCACTTGTTCTCTCTTATCCTCTGAAGAAATTCCCTACATAACAGGGTCTTGTGGATTTCATTTGGGCAGTGGCCAGCTTGGTTTGGAAAAGGCTGCTCCAATATTTGGCCAAATTATAAAGCCCAAATAATCAACTTGGTTGTTTAATCATTCCAGAATCACCCACCGTTAAGTTATAGGAAGACTTTAACTAGAAAAAGTTTAAAAATTAAAAGTGAACTTTTAACTGTTACCAATTAAACCCTTTAAGCCAGTTTATCAACCCAAGAGGTTATTTTCTGGTTTCTTCTGGGTCCCTAGGAGAGAAAACCTGCCTCAAGGGTGATAGATAGATAGAGTAATGAATGCAGCTCAAACATCATTCAGCCCCCAGTTGGTAATGGCTGGTGGCCACGTCATTCCCCCTCATTCCAGAGAGACCCTGCAGTACGCTCCCAAGGCACCAGGGAGGCCTCTAGAGCAGAAGAGGACTTAGCTCAGACTTGGACAGATGGAGTGAGTCTAGCTCCATGGCTCAGTGTCATTGGGACAGAAACTTAACCCCAGTTCCTTCATCTGCAAAAATATATTCTGCTTACTTCAAGAGGTCATGTTGAGGAACATGTGAGATTCCTGGAAAGTAAATGGCCAGTCCTGGGCTGGAGTGGAGTGGACAGCCAGTAAGTGGTGACCAAGATGTTTGGGCTAAGTTACCTTGACCAAGATCACCAGGCATTCTGGGACGCAGACCCCATATGTATAAATGGAACTGACAATATCCCAGCTGCTGGGCAGGTGAAATGAATTCAATTGTAAGGAACATATAGTAGGTGCTCAATAAACACTCTTCTTCCTGCATTCTTTCCTCCCTCCCTTCCTTCCTTCCTTCTGAGCCCTTTCCTGGGCCAGGGGCCATCTGAGGTTCTGAGATACAAGACACTGAGAGAAGGTTCTGGCTCATGTGGGGAGCAGGCAGACAGTGACCACGTAAACGAATGACACACAGGATAATTTCAGGTGGTGACAAGAATGAAAACAGGACAGTACGGCAGTGAGTATGGATGGGTGAAGGATCTTCAGGAAGTTAGGACAGTTTCTTGAATCAAAAAATGGAAAATGACCCTTTGCATAGCTCCCTGCTGCCCTTGCTGAATTTGGGCAGATTGTTTAGCTGCAGGGTCCCTGTAATTTCTTTCAGCTAAAAGCCTGATGGCCTGTGTTTGCTCTTATCACTCAGTGACTTTGTGACACCAGATTCGGTCCCTCTGCTTCCTAAGACCGGGAGCTTTTCCATTCGGATGTCAGAAAGTTTGGTCGGTAAACATTTGAGTTGGAGGGAGGCCTTGTTTTGTTTGACTGCCTTTGGCCCAGAAAAGTGAATTCGTAGGTAATCGATGAAGAGTTAATCTCTCGTCTGTGTTGGTTATACAGGAAGCAGGCAGAACTGCTCGAGGAGCCCTGACCTGGGGGCCGCGCGTGGCATCTGCAGAGCCCTCAGGCCCCGCTTGCTTCCCGGGAGCGGCCTGTCCCGACTCACTCACTGAAATGTCGCAGGGCTGCCGTTCCCTTTCCTTCCTGAGCCCGTGTGCCGCTTCCTCTATGCGTCTAGCAGTTTTCAAAGGGCCATTTTAAGTATAACAGACAGATTCTCTGAGAGTTTAATAGCTGTCAGAAGGAAAAGGTTGTAATTAGATGCATGTGGCGTGGAAGTTTAGTCGAGACCACTCTGAGTTGTATAACCTCCGAGCCTCCGTTTTCTCATCCAGAAAATGGGAGCGGTGACGACTCTCGCAGGGTAATTATGAGTCAGACAGAACGCTGTAGACGGACCAGAGTAACCTTGGCAGATAGCGGGAGCGCAATAAATGGCCTGTTGAGTGTATGTTGTAGAAATCTAATCTTTTAAAAGGAGAAATTGTGTTCACGAGTGAATTTTAAAGCTGTAAATGAACACTAAAATTTAAAAAAACAACACAAAACTTTTTTTGGGGGGCAGGGGGGCCTCGCCGCTCGGCACGCAGGATCTTAGTTCCGACCAGGGATCAAACCTGTGCCCCCTGCAGTGGAAACACGGGGTCCTAACCACTGGACCGCCAGGGAAGTCCCCCCACACAAAAATACTCTTAAAGCATTAAGTAGACCTGTAGGTCTATAAGCTATAGACCTAGTTTCTAGGGCAGACTTGAATAGATTCAGTAAAATTAAAATACACTCCTTCCATATGTGTCTAGATGGTCATTTTCTCTCCCTTTGCATTGGTGCTACTGTTCGTGGAGTGGAAATACTTGCCTAAACTCTCTCTTTGGTAGCTGTTCTTTGGGAGCAGCCCGTAGCTTGTCTTTCTGGTCAGTAACCTCAACCGAAGTACATTTTGGGTAGAGAATGTCATTCTACATAGGATGTAGTAATAACCCAGGTATAGACAGGAGCTCACAGCTCTTCTCAGTAAACATCCTTGTTGCGTGCAATTTGTTAGGTATGATGGTTAAATGGGAAAGCCATAAAATTTGGTTGAAATTGTGGTGAACTGTTATTTATTAATATTTATCGAGTACTTACCAAGAGCCAAGCATTATGCCAAGTGCATCACGGTCACCCAAGGAGGTGGGTGTCCTTAGTGCCACTTTACAGAGTGCAAACCACCTGCCTCCCAGGCAGACAGACTCCCAAGAACGAGGCCATAACCACTGCGCCAGACCGTCCCCTTTTAGCTTCCGAAAGTCGATTTTTAGTCAGTTAATTGTAAGCGGTTTCTCTTCTGTTAGTTAAAAACACAACCAAAAAAAAATTTTTTTTTGAGTATCGCTCTGAAGTGACGTACTCATTTAAAGGGTGTTGTATGCGCTGGGTGTGCGTTTTGTGGGATTATACCCAGGGAAGAGCGGTTAGGCTAAAATCTGGCCTTTACTTGAAAACACTGGTTACCTTACGGGAATTTTTATAACCCAAAGCACAGGAAAATCTCCCCTTCTGTTTTGAGATTTTTGTCAGTCAAGAAAGAGACAGATGACAGGTCCTGCTGACCCTGAGATCTGTTGTCCTAAGTTTTTCTATCTTTGCCCAAGGGGGCTACGGGCGGGAATAGTTGGGGCTAATCATTGAACACTGATTTTTTGTTTTTTTTTGCCACGCCGTGCGGCATGCGGGATCCCAGTTCCCCGACCAGGGATTGAACCGGGGGCCACGGCAGTGGAAGCACGGAGTCTCAACCACTGGATCGCCAGGGAAGTCCTGAACACTGATTATTGACTATTGTCGGCTCTTGGTTTTAACTTGAAAATGTGAGTTGCAGAAAAAGTAATTTACAGGGAGCATTACGCGCCTACCGTGCAGAGTGTGATAATTTTCTTTGTGGTCCAGTATTTTAACAGGAAGACATTATGGTATTGTTGATACAGTTAAAAGGACAGTTGTATCGGGAATCAGGACACTTGGATCCCGATTCTGGTTCTGCCACTGACTGGATTTGAAGGCTAAGCAGACCAGGTCCCCTCTGTTGCTTGATGGCCATGCAGCGTGGCCGAGATCCGAGGGCGCTTGAGCTGGGCCCACTCCCTCCCCGTCCGGCTCACTCCTGTTCATCCTCCATGGGCCCGAGACTTCTGGGCTGCCCTTTCTTCTCAGTAGGCCTCACCTACTTTACCTCTTGCAGTTTTTCTATTCAGAATTCATTCTGCACACAGCAAAACGTCATGGCGATCCCATTGTATGTGGGTTGGGGTGTACCCGGGCAGCTCTGTTTTGAGGGCTCTGGTCACTGCAGGGACACAGCGGGAAGAGCTCATAACAACAGCTGACACTTACCGAGCGCTTACTGTGTACCGAGCACTGTTCTAAAGACTTTAACTGTATTGGCTGATTTAACACACAGGATCCCTGTGAAGTACGTATAATATTTCTCTCCATTTCAACGAGTGGAAAACTGAGCCCCTTAGAGGAGGGAGGAGGTCCACTAGGGCGTCACAGCTCAGAAGCAGAGAAGCTGGCTGGAGGTTGGGAATGCAGGCCCGCCGGCGGCAGGTCTGAGGCCCCTGGGGTGGGATGGGTCCCCGGAGCCGCCTCCCCTGCCCCACACAGCCCCCCACTGCCTCCCGGGCAGCCAGACTCCCCAGCACAGTCCGGGGAGGGCACAGAGGCTGGATTACTTCTCACATGGGTAACTTGCATCCTGGGCCACTTCAGCTGCAGGGCACCCCCTTGGCGGTTCCCTACTTCACATTTAAAAGGTCACTGTTGTAGTTCCGAAGTCCAGCTGGGGCCCCAATTTCACCCCGTATCTATTCATCCGTTCACTGTCTCCGCACTGTTGCCAAGAGCGTCTGCCGTCAGGTGTCCTGAGATTGGACAGTTAGTGACAGCTGTCTTCCTGGGGGACCCCCCCACCCCAAGCCTTGGGGAGGCGGGGCAACCTCAGCTCCTAACACCTCCCACTCCGCCTTCAACATTGTGTCACAAGAAGCTCTTGCATTTGTAAGGTACTGGGTAAATTTTAACCTGCAAACATTTTGAGTCAAACAGACCCTGGCACACACATCTTCCAAGAACTTCTTGTGCGAGGGAGTGGCCCTTGGGTAGAAAGACCCAGAAGGTACGGCTGCCTTTGCCTCCCCTGGGTCCCACTCACAGGCCTCATACAGGATTTTACCTGCATGACATAGTTCTTTTATATGCAAAGCCGTACGACCGGGTTTATTATTATTATTTTTTATATGAAGTGTTTCTAGCATACCAAAAAGCATAAAAACAAAACACACGTTTCTGTGCCCTTCATGACGACTGGAAAGATGTTAACGTTTCGTCCATTTGCTCCTGATGCCTCTTTTTCAAACAGAAATAAACTGTTACATATGCAGCTAAAATTCCACCTCCCTGCCTTCCCCCTCTTTTCTTCCTTAGATATAAACCCATCCTGAAACTGATGTTTCATCGCCGTGTGCTTTTTGCATTCCTAGCAATGTTTGTGCACTCATAAACAATAGATATTGTTTTATATATATATCTCTATTTTACTATTTACACACATGGTAGGCAAATGGTATCTTGCGATATCTGTATATATCCTCTGCCACCTGGTCTTTTTTAAATTCACTTCACTGTGTGCATGAACCACAGAAGATGTACCCGTCGCCCTCCTGAGATGGCGCGTGGACTTTTGGTTGTTGTTGACACTCTTTCTTTATTATTATACCCGTCCTGGGGAGTGGGTTCAGGAATTTACCGAGGTGGACCCCCCAGAAGTGTGGTCCCCGGTCACAGCTTGGCCAGGTGGGTGTTGCCAGTTAGCTGCCCTCAGTGGCTACATGCTGTCATGCCCCCCGTCTCCCAGTACCTGTTCCGGCCACATCCTCATTGGGTTTTGCTGTATTTCCTTATTTCTAATGTGGGAGAACATCCTTTTGTACAATGACTGGCCTATACAGTTTCCTCTTTTGTGTCTTAACTGCTTGTATCTTTTGCCCATTTTCCCGTCGGGCTGTTGGCTGTTTTCTTAGCGACTTGTAGGAAATTTTAATATCCAGAATCTGGATCCTTTGTTGCGTGTGTACATGGCTGCTCTCTCCTCCCAGGCCGTGGCCTGTCTTTTCACTGTGTTCATGTTGTCCTTGGTCACATGGAAGATTTTAATTTTAATGCCGGTGGCTTTTATTTTTCCAGTTTTTTGATGGAAAGTTTGGGACTTTTAATCTTATTTCAGGAATTCTCCCTATGCTGATGTCATAAAAACAGTCTCCGGTGTTTTCCTTCAACAGTTTTTTGGTTTTGCTTTTTACATCAGGCCTGTAAAGTATTGTGTGTATGGTGACTGGGTGAGGCTATAATTTTATCTTTGTCCGTCGAGGGCCCCTCGACCCAGAACCATTTACCGTGGAGTCCCCCTTTCCCGAGGGTTAACTTCCGCACCTCTGCCAGGTACCACACCCGCCCCTAGGCCCCCAGTCTGTCCAACCCAACACTGTCTGGATGATTATTACTATATTATTGCCATGATTATTTCCATACTATTACTAAGTCTTGATATCTAGTAGAGGAAGGCCCATCCTCATGGGTCTTCAAAACCATCTAGACTGTGCTTCCGTATGACTTTTAGAATCATTTATTCAGTGCCATTTGAAAAATTCTGTCGGGATTTTTATTGGAAAAGCGTTGAATTTGTAGATTAATCTGGGGAGACTTTATAAGGTGTTTAGGGTTTGGATGGAATTACTCTAGATCTTATTCTTATTCCATGCCTGACTCCAGGGATCCATGAAAATGACACACTCTTAACTCACTCTAGTTCGTTGTGTGGATACAAAACAGTCAACACTGAAGGATTGATCATTGTAGTCTGGAGCCAGGCATAAAAATAAACCCCACTCTGTTATCCTAGGTGGCTGTGATTAAGATCAGGGGAAAGGTCAGCTGTGGGCCTCCTCACATTGACAGTTTCCTTCAGAAGATTAAGTGGTTCTTCATTTTTGGCCCAGGTCATCGGTAGCTTAAAGCCATTACTGTCTATTGGCTGTTTGGTTTGTCTGAAATATGGGGCTGGTCTCAGCCTATTTCCCTGGGGTCAGGTGTGTTCACATAATCAAAGTGCAGGGACCCCATATCGTATGCGTGTGTGTGTACGTACACAAAGTAGCCTTCTCTGGGGAGGAATGCACAGCGCCAGGATACAGAGATTGTGCCTTTTGTGCCTTTGCATTTTAAAATGTGCGTTCTTTATTAGTAGAGTGTTTTCGAGCTTATTTTTGCGACAGGCTTGTTCAGCCACTGTCACATGTGCTTTGGAAAATGACCGTTTGTGATGCTGTCGACCACATGCAAACTGAAGAAAAATGAAGATGGCTTTTCTGTTGATGTGTGTTCAGGGGTTTTCATGAGCCCAGTGCAGTTCCCATGACCTGTTCGGGGAAGGGCGAAAGCTTCTGTTTCCTTTCATTAAAAGTTGATGACGAGAATATTTGTATTTATTTTGTTTACATGTAAACAACCCATGAAAAGTATTCCATGTATATTCAAATGATTACTTTGCCACAGTAAAGAAAGAAAAAAAAAAAAAAAAGCTGGTTCCAACAGTGACAGGAGACCAGAAAAAGAAAAAACGACCCGTGAATAGGGATGGAAGAAATTAAAGTGAAAAATATGACCAGGGCAGGTTGGGCTAATAAAGTGAAGAGTAGAACTTGGGGTTTAATTCTTTTTGCTGTTATAAGGGAAATGTTTATCTTTCTTTCTCTCTTTGTCTTTTCCTTTCAAATCCACTTGTACTTGAAACTAGATAAAATGTTTGACTGTATTAATTTTCTTGATTGTAAGTGTGGGAAAGGAGTTCCGTGGTAACCCTTCTTAAGTAAATGAACTCATATGTTAGAACCAAAAGAGTTGAGAGTAATTTTTATTTTAAAATTCTTTTCGCATTAACACATCTGCAATGTTGAGGAATATATGGAAAATTGAAATAGTGCTTCTATCCTGCTGTGTCTCCAGTACATCAATAAATCACCTTTTTTTCCCTTTTAAAATGTCTGGCCTTGTAATTTATGTTTGCATAACCCATTACTAAATTCGTAGTAGGTGTTTTAGTTGGCAGGCATTATTCCAGGGATTCTGAGGATCTTAAAAAAAAAAAAAAGCTACAGAGCCTTTGTTAGTATTTATATGTAAGTGGACACTTCCCTGAAAAAAAAAAAAAAAGAATTGGATTTTAGAAAAAAGAATTTGGAGCTGGCTATTTACCTTTTTCTTAAGCCAACAATATTAAAGCCCATATTCCCACATTATCAATTGTCATGGATTTCTTAACAGACTTTATTGTTTTTCTTTCTTTCTTTTTAAAATTAAAATCGGCAGAAGAAAATTATGTTAAGATCATACTAATTTCTAGATAATTTTCCATAGGTTTCATGTTGCACAGAAAATAAAAATGTTTCCCTAATTTTTAAATTTCTTACATGCCATTGACTATCTTAGTTATAAAGTGAAGATGAATGTATTCATTCATTTACGCTGTTTGGTGCTTGAACAGAAATAGCAACGTTCAGGGTTAGTTCTCATACTTGTGGCTTACCGTTGAGACTTTCTAATTTTTAAGCAGACATTTAAAAATAATCATTATGTCTTCTAGCCCTAAGTTAGGGTAACTTTTAGGGCTTTACTCTGAAATGATGAAAAAAAGTTATTTCTGTTTTGTATTGTATAAAAAAAAAAAAAGAAGTTTTTTAACTGATCTTTATGGTAGTTAGAAAGCCAGAAGGGCCACTTACGGTTTTTGGAAAAAGTTTGTTTTATTCGATCATTCTTCCCTTCTCTTTCCCCAACCCCCATCAACTGGTTAATAAAACGTTTTCAGTATAAAATATGTATTTCAGCCCATTGAAATCTCTGTGGCCAATCAGAAGAGGAATTGTTTCTCCCGCCGGGAGCCTTAATATATTTATCAGGAAGTCTGTAGCCTCCTCAGTCTCTTAACAGAATACAGGTTATTGTTCAAAGGATATGTTTAAAAATTCAGAGTTTAACCTGTTCACACTCTGTTCTAAAAGTCCACTCGTGCTGTAGAAGTTTGAAAGTCTCTCTGCCTTCCTCCTACTTAAGTTAGGCACTAAAAGAAATGACAGCTTTCTTTTGTTTTTGTTTATGTTAAACATAGCTAACGTGACATTTTTAAAGTGCCTTATTTTCATTACAGTTTTAGTTCCTTATCAGAGACATTTATTCTGGTGGTATTGCTCTGACAACCTTCTACACTGACGGAATAATTTTTCTTGGGTTCCAAAGGTGCCTCTTCCATTTCTGCATTTATTTCTGGAAACTTTGGGCTCTTATTCGCTCTTGCTGGCAAGGTGCAGGGTTTCGAGAATCTGTCCGACTTCTAAAAACCCAGCTCTCAGACCAGAGCCTTTCCTTACAAGAACAATGAAGGTAGATTACAGAAATGGTATCGCAGCTTTCAGGAGACAAGAAACACACTTTCTGGCTTTTCGTGAGGTTTTCCTCCCCTGCCCCGTCCTCCCTGGAGTTGGTGGCCCCGTCGTCCTGAACCCTGGGGTCGTGTCCCAGAAAGCATTTCCACCAGGCAAGGGTGCTGAGCCAGAAGTCGGGAGAAAGGAAAAAGGAGGTGTTTATCGTCCCGAAGACGCCTTCCAACTTTTATTATTAACTCCTTTCCAAAGTAAACTTTTCGGGTTTGTTTCAAGTCACTTCTGGCCAAAGTACAGTTGGGTTTGCTGTGTCCTCTAGGGGGAGAGGCGAAAACAGCAGCACCCTGGGCGAGGACGAGGTGGCGGCCTGCTCGCTTAGGGAAGGGAGGGGATCCGAGTGACAGCTGGGGGCAGGGGGGAACAGTTGGGATTGAGAATCAGCTGCGGGCTGGGCCCCTGAGAGGCACTGGGGTATCCGGAGCTCCCCACGGGCACCCCTGGCCCAGCCAGAGAACGGTGTGGAGTTAGACTGTTTGGAGAAAGAGTAATAAGTGACCAAATGGTGAGGGCAGTGCCCAGAGGACACTTGGAGCAAAGAGAAGGGGCTCCGGGGGAGATGCAGGAGTCCTGACCCGGGCCGGGGCCAGCGTGGGGCGGTCGGCAGGAGTGATCAGTCCATGGGGGTGGCACATGGTGGGGCTCTGGCCGCTGCTGGAGAGGTTCCAGAGCGAGGCTGAGGAACATGGACCTTGCTCTGCCTAAGGCCCTGCCAGGGGACCACAGGGTGCATGCCCAAGAGTGACCCGGCCTGGCCTACACGTCGCAGAGTTGGTGCCCACGCTGTGGTGTGGAGCGTGGATGCCCCGGGAGCAGAGGTGGGACCAGAACCGCCGGGCCCCTGCTCTGGGGGGCTCGGTGGGAAACGGCTGCTCTCTCCACAAGCAGGTGATGTCATATCCATTCAACAAATACATATCGTGCACTTTCTCTGGGCCAGGTGCTGAGGATGCAGCAGTGAACAGAGTGCCAAGCCCCTGCCCTCACAGTGCCGCCTTCAAAGGGAGGAGACAGACCACCAGTGAACAGATAGGACTGAGTTCCAGGGGATGCTGATCGTGGGATCGGGGGAGGAGAGACGGTGAATTTTGAAAATGCTTGGCTGAGAAGGGCAGGAAAGAGGCGGGGGAGGGGTAACTAGGGAAGGACAAGTTTTAAGGAGGTGGTTTTCCCCACTCCGAGGGGACCGGAGCTTGTTCTAGGTGGGGGGCAGGGTGGCGGAAAAGGGGAATCCATGTGTGGTGGGGTATAATTCCAGGGCAAGGGCAAGGTCACAGAGGTGGGAGGAGAGGGACTCTACGTTCCAGGGGGCGGCATCCGCTCTCCCAGAGAAGTAGGGGAAGTTGTCCTTGAAGGGTGAGCAGGGAGCTGAGTGCTAGGGGAGAGCGGACAGGTTTACAGTGGTCGTGAAGACGGTGGGAGAGGGATTTGGCAAAGCGCAGCCAGGAGGATGGGGCAGTGGGAGGTCTCAGATGTGTGGTGGCGCCTGGCCACCAGGTGTGCAGAAGGAGACCGTGGGTGTCCCGTTGAGGATGAGGAAGGACAGGTGACCAACCCTGCTGGTTGCATTCGGGCTTCCTGTCTCTTCACTGACTTGCTTCAGTCTGGATGCTTTTGAAATCACGCCAGACCAGTTGCTTACAGGTCGCAAAGCCAAGGTTCTCGTGTCTCCGAATTTTAAAGGTTAAGAAATCAGCTTCACTTCTAGCCATGCAGGGGCCACCCTATGTCAGTATTTTCCTAAGTTAGCTAATTATAAAAGTCTCCTGGGTGTGTGCTTGTTAAATAAAACTACCGCCACTGGGCCCCACCCTACACGGAGCGAGACATAATCTCCCAGTGAGGGCCTGGGGACCTGCATTTAGAATCAGCGCCTCGAATTCTTACTCAGGAGCCTGTTGAGGCACCCAGCCTCCCTTGATCTCCCCCCAGCTTGGATGGTTTCTTCCTCCATGAGGATGTAGGATGTAGAAAGCCAAGGCTGTGGTTGGCATTTCTCCATCTCCCCACAACGATGCTCGGGGAGCGTGTGTCCAGTGGCCACCTGAGACCTTGGGTGGTCAGGGCGTGCGGGTGGGGTCAGCCTCAGTCGTGAGCGTGGAAAAGCAGCCTGTGAACGGTGTTAGTGCTGTCACTCCTGGGGGAGGCTGGGAGTGATCTCGGGGTTCCGGAAGGCCTCTGGAAATGAGCATCGTCACGAACGGGCAGACCTGGAAGCGTTCTCCGGGTTGTCTGGTCCAGCCTCCTTATCACGCACGTGAGGAAGCTGAGGTCTGCGGCCGGCCGAGGCTCCGCTCTGTGCAGGGACGGTGCCGGGCATCTGTAGGATTGTTTTTGACCAGAGATCACCAAGCTTTGGCTTAGCCCCTGGTAGGCGATGCCCGGGAGGGAGCAGGCACCCAGGCTGGAAGTCCCCTGACCTCAGCGGGAGAGTGGGTGGGCGTCCTGTAGAGACGACTCTGCTTTGGAGTGTGGTGAAGGGTAGAAACCGGGTCTGCAAGGCCCCGCCCAGAAGAGGACTTGGTGGTGATGGTCTCCGTGGTGCTCCCTTGACAACACCTCCAAGTACAAGTGTGCTTGTGGGTGCACGTGCGTGTGTGCGTTCTTTGGGTGACTTAAAGCAGTTGTGCAAGCAGAAAGTACGGTTTTAATACTGATCATGGGCGCTAGCGCTCAGAGCTCACGGCCCGCCAGGCACTGTGCTCACACGCTCTGCACGTGTCTTCCACGTACTCCTCACAACAGGCCCCGGAGGCCAGCTGTCTCACCCCGGTCCTGCAGAGGAGGAGCCCGAGGTTGAAGGTGCCTGGGGTCGCCCGGCCAGGACGTGGCAGAATCAGGACGTCGGAGCCGGCCAGCCCGGCCCCAGAGCCCCCGCCCCCCCCCCCCCCCCCCCCGTGCGCTCTGCTCTCCACCCCTGGAGGAGGGGACCCTACGCCGCTAAGCGCTCAGGCCGAGCAAGTCTCCTGTCTTTTCCATTAATGATGTTAGTGGTTTTCTGCTTATTCATTTTCATCCTCACGACACTTTCTAGCGGATTTGAGTTTAACGGGCACCATAGATTTTTATAAATCATGGGAGACTGTCTTGAGAAAATTCTTTCTCTCTTCTACCCACACTTTTACCACCTACCCATCCCCACCTCCCACAAAAGCTGGGAGAAGGGCGAATACGAATTATCATAGTGAGTATCCTGGTCTAGCTACTCACGAGCCTTTAAAGATACTGGTCCGTGAGAATGGGTTTCCATCTTTCTGGCTGCACTCTAATTCCTTCTGTAGTACTGGCATGGAGATGTTGGCGTAAACTCAGTCCTTCTCTTGGGGAGAGGTTTTTTTTAAGTCAGGTTTGTACTCATTCACCCCTTTTTAGGGGTCCGCTTCTGTGAATTTTGGCAGATGTGTACCTTTATGAACCACCACCACAATTACTGCGTAGGACAGCACCCTCGTCCCCCAGATTCTTCTGGGCCTCTTGATAGTCAGCCCCTTCCCTACCCCCAAGCTCTTGGTGACCACTGATCTGTTTTTCTGTTCCAGTTTTGCATTTTCCAGGATATCACATAAATGGATCATACAGCCCCCCTGAGTCTGGCTTCTTTCCTTCAGTGTAATGCGTTTGAAACTCAGCCGTCGTTGAAAGTACCTGTAGTTCCTGCCTTTTTAGTGCCGAGTAGAGTTTCTTTGTATGGATGTACCACAGTGGGGTGAGATTTGTGCTGCACTTTATCTCAGGATCCCCAACATCCAGGCCCCCGGGGTGTTTAAAGCTGCACACGGCCTCGCACCCAGTGCTGCCTGATACCCTGACTGGTTTAATAGGGAGGCCGGGCAAGTGCACTTTGATCCCTGCCAAGAATAGTCACGTCGGTGCTCTGCCGTTTCTGCTTGCAAACCCACTCCTTCTGAGTGCGAGGGGTCTTCCTTCAAGGAGGCGGGGTTAGTGCTAAGTTGGCAAAGCTGACCGTTTTCTGGTCCTGTGTCCCAAAGGGAAAAAGGATTTGAGAGTTGCTGGAAACAAGCTCACACAGAGGATGCCAGCCCCCCGTTGACGGAGGCTGCACCTGTGCAGAGGGGCAGGTGTAGCACTTCAGTAAACCGGGCATCTCGCCCCCTTTGTGCTCTGAACTGTAGATGCTCTTCTACTATTTCCTTATGTCGTTATTTCATCCCTCTGTGATGTGCTTTCTCCTACTTGTACGCTCTGGGAAGGTAAGAACAATACCTCAGATCCTCCTCCAGCCTTGGTTGGACCTGGGATTGGTTGATTGATTGCGTGCCGTAATGCAGATTGCAGAGTGATCCAGCCCGCCCCCGCCCCCCCCCCCCCCCAACCAAGAATGCTATCGTCACAGCTGCAGACCGGGTCCGGGTGGGGGAGGGAGAGGGGCTTAGCAATCACTAGCCCACCTTGTCATGTTCTTCTGGAGAAAACTGAGGCCAGAGAGGGACACCAACTTGCCCAGAGTCACACGCCAGTTCATCAGAGGGGCCGGGACATGGCGGAAGGGTCCGCTTCCCCGCTTCCCCCACCTGCAGTCCACTGCCCCACACAGCTCATCTCCACGCTGTAAATTCGAAAAGTCAGAAGGAAAAAGGCAGCGTGCTGGGCTTCCTTGAGGCAGGTGGCTCTTTTAAAGCTGGGGCTTGTTGCCAATCTGACCTCGTTTCCATGGAAGCAGCCAGTGGGGGCAGCTTGTTCCTGTCCCCCTGAGGTCTGGTGGAGCTTCAGCCCCTGACAGCTCGCCAGCTTGCTCACTTGGAGGAGGGGAACCCAGGAGCCCCGCCAGAGGCTCTTTCCACCTTGCTTTTTGCTGCAGGAGTTTGGCTCAAAGGGAAAGTTGGTGCATCGCTAGCCCCAGCCTGCGTTTTCCCCAGGACTCGCACGGGGTAGACTTCGTCACTGCTCTGGGGAGACCCCCTTTGGGAGCCCTGCTTAGAGGTGGGCTCCCCCTGTAGATCCTATGGCCCTCCCATCATTCCTGGAGAATCTCAAAGACGGAAAAAGAACTATCCAGTACGTTTATTTTGTGCTGCAAGCGAACTCTCAGTGGAATCCAGTTCTTGAAGTTAATTTCATCAAGCTACTGGCTTTTCTTTCTCGCTGAGATTGCCGTTCAGCAGTTGTGGTGTGATAACCCGATCGTGAGAGCAGATTTGCCTTCTCTCCTGTCCAGCAGTTTTAATGTCTTGGCATTCCTGAGCCGGGTCTGCTTCGTCTCATGCTGGGATCACGGCTCAGTAATGAAGCCTTTATTATATTCACTCGTCAACAGATAACATTCTTTGAAGAATCCTGAGTTTTTAATTACCCCGCTTAAGCCTTTGGACACACGGGTTCTAAGGGGCATTTTTGCATTGCTAAATTCCAGAGTTGATTGCAAACCTTAAAAGACTAGAAAATGCT
Source organism: Eschrichtius robustus (assembly GCF_028021215.1). Lineage (NCBI taxonomy): Eukaryota > Metazoa > Chordata > Mammalia > Artiodactyla > Eschrichtiidae > Eschrichtius > Eschrichtius robustus. Next base: position 85,180,872 of record NC_090839.1, on the reverse strand, counting down.
AGGAGCAACTTGTAAAGTCACAGACCCGGGAAAGGTTCCCCCTTCCTCCCCCTTCCTGCCCCTCCCCTAATCCTGTTTTTCATGCCTTTCGGTCGGTGGTGTAAGTGCACTTTTATCAGACGTGCCAGCACGCATTGTTTCCCAGGTCTGTTTTTGCGTTAAACGTACCCAACCTCTGTTCCGGTAGGTGGAGAAAGATGCTTCAATCCTAGAAGCACCACTCACCTACCTTTTTAGGGTATTGCAGGTTTAGCTTGAGGGCTGGAGGGCTTCCAAAAAAGTATGACTAAGGGAGAAAAGGGCTACTCCCAGAGCTAACAGCGTGGAGCACCGCAGCCGGGATAGGGAAATTTCCCAGCAGGGAAACCGTCTCGTCTGTACTGCAGACACGCTGGGTCATAGATTTGCTTTCACAGAATAAGTGAAATGGAACAAAGTTTTCTGAGTTCTCATTCCCAAAGGCCCAGTTTCTGCAGGTGTGTCTTTCGGTCCCAACTTTTGTATCCGGTATTATATCAGACAGTTTGCACTTCGTGCCGTGTCTGCTCCAAACCAAACAGCTGGCTGGCTGAAAAGGGGAGTGTCGCCCGATCCCTCTGCCAGCCACCTGTCTTAGGGCAGAAAGCAAGCAGCATCTTTGCCCCCCTCCACCGGCCACCCCAGGACCCTGCTGTTTCCCTCCCCTGCTGTCGTTTCTCCTCTGCTCGTTAGCAGCTGGCGATGCACCCCTGGGCCTCTGAGCGCCAGCGTGCGGTGTACGTTGTGTATTTTGTGTGTGTGTGGGTGTGTGTGTGTGTGTGTGTGTGTGTGTGTGTGGGTGTGGGTGGCTTTGGAGCAACACGGTCCCGGGTCCAAATGTTGCCTCCACCAGCTGCTGGTCTATCACTTAACGTCTCTGCAACTCAGCTCAACCTGGATGGGAATCTGTCCTTCTTACGGTGGCTGTGATTAAATAATCAAGGTCGCTTCCCTGCTCAGTGTCACTTAGCACCCTGTGCACAGGTGTCTGGGGAACATTTGCTTTCCTTCCCAACCTGGTAAATGCTCATATACTGAGTTGCAGGAAAATGAACAATTCATCCAACTCTGGGCAAGTTAAGTGATGCTTTCCGACACGCACGTGGCTGAGCTCAGCCATTCTCGGGGCATCTTCTGGCCCAGTTTTGGCGTTTGCTCTCCGGTGGGCTCTTTTTAGTATTACGCGTCATAGGCAGGATGCTAAGCGAGAGCCAGGCTCAGAGATATTGGGGGCGAAAGGAGTAGCGGGGCCAGATGTCGGTGGGAGCAATGTCCTCTAACAGTTTGAATTTTCGTTTTTTAAAAAAAGGCAGTGATAGGTTTGTGGGCACCTTGTTGGCCTTTGGAGGTTCAGAATGTAATTTTGGTCACTGCCATAAACACAGCGCAGTGCCTGCCACATAGGCATTCAATAAATACCATTAAAAGAAATGAATAAGTAACTTGTGAAAATATGGCTAATGCTCTTGCCTTTTACACAGACAGCTGATTGCAACTTTTTGTTGATTGTATCTTTGTGCTGTCCTGCAGTGGTGCATGAAAATCTGTCTGTATAGAGCACCACCTATAGAGCACACCTTTGCCTTTTCAGAATGCGGGGGGCAGCGGGGGGAGGGAGTTTCGTTTTTTCCTCATCATTAGGATAATATGGGCCAGTTGTAAAACATTCAATTAATGAAGAAACAGAGTCACCCTAAATTCTGCCATCCCGAGCTAACCACTGTTAGCATTTTGCAAACAGCGTTTCGGACATCTCTGTGCTTACGTGCCCATCCAGGCTCAGTTCTGCTCGGTAATATTAAAAGGCGCCGACTGTGTGCCAGGGACTCTGGGGTCCTGCCACTTACATGCTCTTCTGCGAGCTCGTGTGTTGGGGACGTCCGTCCGGCGGGTCTGCCCTGGCCTGGCCGGCCTGCACTTTTCACGGCTGCGTAGTGTGCCAATGCTTGCCCCCCCCCCCCCCCCCCAGGTGCATTTAGCCAGTCTCCTCTTGGTGGAAGTTCAGGTTGCTTGTTATTTTAAGTAAACCGTGTCTAATCACACAACATGACAGTGTGAGCCACCCGCGGGTTCTTGCCAAAACCTCCATTAGTGCCGTGACTCAGGAAAGAATGCTTGCTTTTCCTTCGGTTACTGGGCTCGGCCATTCCCAGGTATGAGTGACCCAGGCCCGGAGAGCAAGTAATTGACTGTCAGAGGTATGGGAGGGGGGCCCTGTCCCCGCAGGGAGGGATGGCCCCAGCCCCTCCCGGTGGCTCTTTCCAGAAAGGGGGCAGTAGGCAGTGGGGGGCGGCCGTGTGAGAGGGACCTCCGTGTTAGAGCGGGAGGTTGCCCTCGAAGCCTGCTGGTCTGCAGCTCCCGCGGCCCCAGAATGGTGGGAAACTCCTGCCTTTCCCGAGGAGGGTGTTGATCAGTGATAGGATGGCGTTAGCCACAAGTGATGCACCCCAGCCATCTTAGTGGTACCAAGTACCTAAACCCACCCGCTGGGAGCTGGGGAACGAGGCGGGAGAACACTTGGTGTTGCAATCCAGCTCACTGGCCCAGGGCCCCAGGGAGATGGGTGCTCTGGGCAGACGGACCCGTGGCAGCCGAGGAGAGCGACCCGTCACCGTTAGGAGCTCTCTGTTCTGCCCAGACTCACCTCTGCTTTCCAGTGGTGGCCACTGAACCCCCAGTTGAGCCCAGTGGCCTGGTCCACCCCTCTTCCTCCACAGGCGAGGGAAATGGGGAGCTGCTCGTGGTGCGCTTCAGTGAGTTGTTAAATCGAGCCCTGCAGCTGGGCCAGGATCTTCCCACTGAGCGAGCGCGGTGTGTGCACGTCTCTGCCTCATCGTCATCTGCCTCTGTGCGTCTGTCTGTTGGCGATTCTGCTTTTGTTTTTAATAAAACCCCGTGCCTGTTGGTTGGTGCTCTGACTCTTCCAGGGTCCCATCGGCCTCCAGCGGACACCCCGGTCTCCCCAGAGAGCAGGCGGCTGTGGCCAGGTTGCTCCTGGGAGAGCCGGAGCCCCCCACGCTCGTGCCTGCCAGCTGCAAGATGAGGGGGCCTCTTTTCTGGAGCGAGGCACTGCAGGCTGGCCTGGCGAAGAGTATGTGGGTCAAGGTCAGCCCCGCTCCTTCCATTACCCGGAGTTAGAGCCGAATGCTGCGTGGGTGCAAAAAGCAGTGCACTTTTCCAAAGTGCTGTCACTCCTGGGTGCCGTCCCCACCCCCGAGCCAGCTTTGGAACTTCCCATTCAGCTCACAGTCACCCAGAAACTACCGAGCCTTGGGGCAGGTGCTGGGTGTGTGCCACGAAGGGGGTCGGCATGGGCCGTCCCGAGCATGCGGGGCAGAGCCACCCAAGGCCTTGGACCACAGCCCACTCCATCCCAAGCCGGGCCCCAGTTCTGAGAGTTTAGCTCCAGGATCTGTTTGCTTTCGACACATCCACTATCACTGAGATACAAAGAAAGCATAACACGGCTGAAGCTATTCAATGGAATTTAGAGTTCATGCCAGGAAAATAGAATAAATCAAAACAGTCATTAATAATTTGCTTTAAATTGTGAGTAAATTCCCTCTTTGTTTGTTGCATTTCGTAAATTGTATCCAGGAGTTAATTTATTGCTATTTAAAATTGCACAAGAACTCATGGGAACCGTGTCTTTAATGAGTGTCCTCTCTTTGCCGGGCGCTGTGCTCGGGGCTGGGGTCCCGGGGACAGTCCTGCTCTTGTGGAGCTGATGTTCTGCCTGGGAGTGGGGTCTCCTGGGAGCATCCTGAGAGCCTGATTCTGGCTGGGGCTGTGGGTACCGAGGGGAGGAACTGGACAGTGGAAGAAATGGGTAGAATCCACATGATTCTGAACCCCCAGGCTGCGGGCCTGAAAGAGGAGCTGGAGGGGCTGGCCTGGGCCAGGCTCGGGTAGGTCGGCGTGTCTGTGGTCCTGACCCGCTGCGCACAGGAGCACCGTTCTGACTCTGGAGGTCACGTCTGGGGCATGTGTCTTCTTTGCTTCCTTCCCTTGGGTCTGGGTGACAGTATTGACTCTGTCCCCCGAGGCTGGGAACACCAGAGGTGAAAGGCGTGGCTTGGGAGTCAAGCTGAGGCATTTGCTTTCATAAAGAATGAGCTCTAGATCTTTCCCCACCGGGCCAGAGGGCTGGGACTTGGAGGGAGGCAAACTAGAGTTGTGGGTTTGGAAGGGGATGGCAAGGGAGGCCCCAGATGAAGCCAGTGGTTGGGGACCGGGGAGGGGCTGGCCTTTTCTAGCACGAGACATAGACCCGAGAGCGGTGGTGAAGCGGCCGGCGAGTCGGGCGGAAGCCCTGAGGACCGAGTCGGGGTTGTTTAGGAAGAGGAGGGTTTCAGGAGGGTTTGCAGTGGTGGCCAACGCTGCAGAGCGAATGCTAGATTTGGAGTTTCGAGGCGGGTGGGGAGTGGGCCAGACTGTAATGCACAGGGGCAGGAGAAAGGAAGGGTCTCGTTTGCTGAGCCCCAAAGCCAAGGGTAGTGCTGGGCCCATCACACACATCCCCTGTGGTCCTCCGAGGCGGGCCTTGGCGTCTTAGCTGTACAGAGAGAGCTTGCCCCGGGCCTTCAGCTGGAGTCCAGACTGGTCCCGCTAACCCTAGGCTGCGGCCAGGCACGGCTGGGGCACGTGTCAAGTCAGCCCGAAGAGGCAGCGCTCCTGGACCAGTCTCCCCGCGGGCTCGGTGGTGAGCAGAAAGTGCAGAGCAGAGGCAAGCACGAAGGCGTCAGCTCATCGTCCCTGTTTGCAGCGGGGGGGACGGTGCCGGTGTGTGAGGAGGATGGAAGCAGGTCTGAAGACCAAGGACTCGATGACCAGCTTTTATTTCAGATGCTTTGGTGACAGACCTAAACGTGACTAACTTCACTCCAAAATGATCTCACTCTCCCAGGAATGACCCCGAGCTTGCACGTTTTCCCTGCAAATCCATTAGTTAGGGCTGTGCCTGAGTCCACCCGTTTCCTGAAGAAAGGAGCTGATCAGTGTGGGATGGGCTGATGGACCCGATAGGCAGTGCCTCGGGCGGAGGGAGGGAAAGAATCCAATCTTGAATTTGAAAGGACACAGTAAAATCTCTAAAATTGAAAGAAAGATTTATTATTATTTTTTTAAGTCTGCAGTGAAATAACTGTCTCAGTCTGCGGATAGAGCTAATTTGGGAAGAATCCCATATTTTGATTTCTGGAATTTTTTTTAAAGGCAACTTTTCAAGCCGTAAATTAAATATTTTTGGACGTAGGCTAAGATGACCGACTTAGCCATTCCATCAACAACACGGAAAGTGTGAAGACGGATTTGGGGTTAGCGAGGACACCCTCACGAGGTTTGGCCTCTGCAGATTTTTGACCCCTAGCAGGAAAACGTCTGTATTTTCTTAGGGCCGCTGCTCAAGATATTAATTGGGAATAACGTCTGTTGCACCAGATCTCTAGCCAAAACATTCACATTTTGCCTCATCTGTAGAGACCTGAGCAGAGTTTTATCTCTGCGTCTCTTTGCTAAGTGTTCCCGCTCCGTTAGCAGAGCTATAATTAACTCACAGGACGCCAGGCAGCCAGATTCGGCCAGGCGCCAAGAAATCAGCCCCAATTACTATATTCACATTGTCAGTAATGCCCACTTCACAGCTTCTGCTAATTTGAAATGGCAAGTTCCAACTTTCCATAGTAAAATTACCATTTTTGTACTGTTCTATTACATGGTGATATTTGTCCATTATTTTGGCGATGTAAACTTGGTATTATAACGACAATTAGTTGCCGAGCAGTTTCTGAGATGATTTGCAATTACGTCTCTTAAATGCAAAACTCATGTCCGCCCTGATGGCGTGAGCAGTGCATTCCCTCTGTGCCCTAGATTGGCTGTAGGGATCAGCTTCTCGTAGGAGACCGAAATGCCCTGGGATTGTGTAATAAAGGTGAGTGTTTAAGATGAGGAGCAGCCTGCGAAGGTTGCCCGTTCTGTAGATTTTTGGCGTCCGAGTTGTCCGATCTCCTAATGAGAGCAGAAGAGTGGCCCCACCCCTCTGTCTCTCTGAGGTCCCTTGGGGCTGGTGCTCTGGTTGCTTTGCCAGCCAGCCCAACCACCGAGGGTCTGGTCTGTGCCCCAGACGGGCAGTCACAGCTTCTTCTCCGACCTCCGGTCTGTGCGGTGGCAGTTGATTTCCCTGCTGGCACACAGCGAGGTCCCCCAGCGTTCCAGAGAGGCTTGTCCCCGGGGGATTGGGCTGGCTGGCCTGGTTGGGTTGTACATTTTGCTCTTTTCAGCAGAGAAACTTCAGGAGGCATGATCTAGGCCAGTGTGCCACTCAAAGCGTGTCAGAGTGCGGCCCGAGGACCAGGAAACGGCCGTTATTGGCCTGCAGCTAGATAAGCACAGGGGTTCAGAGCAGGCGTTGAGAAACGTTCGCAGCCTCTCAATATCGCAGTGAGATCCACGTGGCATGTTTATTGTATTTTATAAAAATACCAGTCCACAGCAGATTGGAAATTTAGAAATCTGTGGCGCGTCCTTCCCTACAGATGGTTTGAGAGGCATTGATCATTATTCAACCCCCAACCCCTGACTGCGTTGCGTGGTAATGGTTTATTTTGGATAAGACAGACTGTTTTCTTTTTCTGCTAGGCCGGGGACCGCAGGGCACAGTCACTGAGGGGAGGGGCTTCTGAAAGGAGAAGGCAGGCGTCCCCAGGTGCAGACAGGGACCCTTGGAGGAGACCGATGACCCTCAGGGGCTGGCAGCCGAGGTGCGGGCCTGTCCGGGGGTGCTGGTGTCCCCCGTGCGTGTCCATCGGGACCCGGCTTCTCTCTTGAGCCCCAGACCTTTCCTTTCACGTGCTGGCTGGGCATCTGGACCCCACCTGCCTGCTTTCACAATTCCCAGACCCTAATGGGGAGGATGGGGAGCAGCAACCCAGAGACGGGGGCCCGGATTCCTCCCTCCCCCTCAGCTAGTCAGTCACCAGTTCCTGATAGGAGCGCCTGACCGGCTCACACATCTGCTGCCTCCTCTGTGCCCGCTGCCCTGTGCCGGGGTCGGCAAACCACATCCAGCCCATGCCGGGGTTTGCGTGCCCCAGGAGCCAAGAATGGTGTCTACGTTTTTTAATGGTTAAAAGAAAACAAGAGTATGTTACGATATATGAAAACTAAGAAATTTAAATTTCTCGGGACTTCCCTGGTGGCTCAGTAGTTAAGAATCCGCCTGCCAATGCAGGGGACACGGGTTCGAGCCCTGGTCCGGGAAGATCCCACGTGCCACGGAGCAGCTAAGCCTGTGCACCACTACTACTGAACAACTACTGAGCCCGAGTGCCACGACTGCTGAAGCCCGTGTGCCTAGAGCCCGTGCTCCGCAACAAGAGAAGCCACTGCAATGAGAAGCCCGCGCACCGCAACGAAGAGTAGCCCCCGCTCGCCACAACTAGAGAAAGCCTGTGCGCAGCAATGAGGACCCAATGCAGCCAAAAATAAAAAAATAAATAATAAATCAATCAATTAATTAATTAAAAAAGAAATTTAAATTTCTGTGTCCATAAAGTTTTTTTTTTTTTTTTTTAATTGTGGTAAAAGATACCTAACATAAAATTTACCATTTTGAGTATACAGTCCAGGGGTGTTAAGAACATTCAGATGGTTGTGCAACTATCGCCACCATCCATCATCCCAGACTGAGACTCTGTAAATAAAGTTTTATTGGAACGCGGCCATACTCGCTTGTTTGCCTGTTGTCTCTGCCTGCTTTTGTGCTGCCAGGGCAGAGTTGAGTAGTTGCAACAGAGACATCATGGCCTGCAAAGCCAGAAATATTTACCCTCTGGCCCTTTCCAGAAGAAGTTTGCCGACCCCTGCCCTAGTGCATATTCTTGTCACGTCCTGTGTAGTTACCGTAGCAACCATCTAACTGGTCTCCTGACCTCCGCTTTCATTCCTTTCCAGTCTGTCTGCCCTTGGGCGATTTTCCTAAGAGACAAGTCTATCGATGAACCTCCGTTAAAAATCCTGTAGTGGCACCTCACAGACTAATGTCGTGTTGTTGGGAACACCCAGAAAAGTAAGTTATTAAAGGCTCTGAAAAGTCCTGCAGAAGAGAAACCTGCCGAGCATTGATTAATCCAGTATCATCCAAAATTGGCGCAAAATTGTCATTGTGTTTTCCTAATCACCTGGAACGACCAACAGCAGGGGTTGGCAAACTTGCACTGTGAAGGGCCGGATGGTAAAATACCATGGGCTTTGTGGGCAATCCGGTCTCTTTGCAACTACTCCGCTCAGCTGGGAAGTCGCCATAGATAATATGTGAACTGATGGCCATGGTCCAGCAATATTTCATGTAGAAAAGTAAAACAGGCCGTGGGCTAGATTGGGTATGCTGAGCCCTGCCCTTACACAACAGTGGTCCCCAGTGTGGTCCCAGACCCGCAGCATCACATCACCTGCACCCACTCCAGATCTGATGAATTGGGAGCTCTGGGGGTGGCCCCACAGTCTGCATCTTAACCAGCCCTACCTGCCAGCTAAGGTGTGAGACACCCCTGATGCAGAAGCACAGAACACACTTCAGGAACACCCCAGGAACAAAGCCAACATTAGCAGGGATGGAAGGCCCTTCGAGAGCCGGTCTCTGTCCAGTATCCCTCCCTCGCTAGCACATTCTGTGCTCCAGGTGAACTACCTATAGGTTCTGGAACGTGGCATCCTTTCCCGAACCCATGCATCTGCGCAGGAACCTTTCTGTTTGGAGCAGCTCCCTTCTCTTGCTGCCGCCGGCCTCGTCCCAAACTTCTAGTCATTCGTGACTCAGCCCAGGTGTTCCCTGTCTTGGAAGCATGTTTGGTCCCAGCCCCACCACTGCCCCACCTGCAGGGTTTTCCTCCTCTGCGCTTCTGTACCTGCCGGTGCTTCTCATGTGTGTCATGATGCAGTTAATGGCTTGGATGGCCACTTTACTCTTCTCTGTATTCCCAGCACACAGTGGGCACCCTGAAATATTTGTTGAGTTTGCTCAATGAGCAAAGGAACCCTATGCTTGGGACGTGGCTCTTGGTGTCTGATGGAGGCGCCTGGTCCCCAGGTGCGAGGACAGGGAAGTCGAGTCCCCACTGGGAGTTCCTGGCTCGCCCGGGTTCTGGGGAGGCTCGCGGTCATTTCCTCCTCTCCCCGCCTCTGACTCACTGATTGATTGATGTTTGGAAATTGTGACTCACCTCGTTACAGAAGAAAAAGGAAATTTTCCTCTGCTCTCCCTCCCTCCCTTTCATAAAAGCAATAAATAAAAGCGGCTGACATTCTGCTTGGTGCAATAAGAAGCGTTTAAATGCATTTCTGGTTTTCATAATTGGTAGCTTCTTGTAGAAAGGTGCTTATTAGAAGAAAAAAAACTTTCTTGTGTATCTGTTTTCAGCCTTCTTGTCTGTAAAAATCATAAAGTGAGCTGGTGTGGGAATTGCACAACCTCCCCCCCCCCCCCCCACCCCCCGCCACCTTAAAAAGATATTTGTGGCAGTTCACGTTTTAGCAGTGGATAGTTAAGCTACTTCTCTTTTAGTGAGAAATGTGAGGTGTACCCTCTCCGCCTTCAGAGTTTCAAAATGAATCCACCGGGGTGGTGAGTAATGATGTCTTAAGCTGGTTTATTAAACGTGAAGGAATAAGATGTTCTAGGTTGACATCATGTACCAAATATAGATAAAGCCTGGATCAGCTGGACTCGAGGCCCGGGGCTCAGGCCAGTGCCAGAACACAGTCGAACCTGATGATGCCTGTTTTGTCTCATGACACTGACGATTGAAGTGGACGCGTGGCCTTGACTTTAAAGAGTCTCCTCCTGGAAAATACAAAAAAAAATAAAAGGCGTTAGTTCACTTATCACTGTAATATTGGAATTAAAGCTTGGCATCTCTCGTTGGCCTTTTATTCTCTGCATGTTCAGCGCGTCCTAAATGCGTTAGGCTCTTGGTTCTGGAAAACTTACCAGTGAAATCAACATCTTTTCAGAATGTGACTCTAAGTAAGGGCTCAACAAATGTTTTTTTGTTTTTTGTTTTTTTAAATATGCTTTTATTTATTTATTTTGAATTTATTTATTAATTTATTTATTTATGGCTGTGTTGGGTCTTCGTTTCTGTGCGAGGGCTTTCTCCAGTTGCGGCAAACGGGGGCCACTCTTCATCGCGGTGCGCGGGCCTCTCACTATCGCGGCCTCTCTTTGTTGCGGAGCACAGGCTCCAGACGCGCAGGCTCAGTAGTTGTCTCTCCCGGGCCTAGTTGCTCCGTGGCATGTGGGATCTTCCCAGACCAGGGCTCGAGCCCGTGTCCCCTGCATTGGCAGGTGGATTCTCAACCACTCCGCCACCAGGGAAGCTCAACAAATGTTAGTTGTAATTATTTTATCACTGCCATCCTTCTTATCTGCCAGGCATAATGCCTGGTGTCTAGGTAGGTACCTTGCTGTCTTATTTAATTTCACGTGCAAAACGGCCTTGCAAGGCAGGTGCCATGCTCTCCCCATAGAGAGAGGAGGCTGAGGCTTAGAGGGACAGGGACTTCCGGAATCACTTGCTTCCGGTTGCACAGCCTCCGCAGGTGAAGCCAGGATGCACACCTGGGCCTGTGTGCCGCGCTCCCTGCTGGGCAGGACCCAGCTCCACGGCACTCTGGTTTCCCTGGTGCTGATGCCAGGAGTCTCACCAAGTAAAAAACGGATCACAAGTGAGTATTTTAACCGGGGAGCTGTTTAAGTGCAGGATCCTGGAAGGGAGAAGACAACGTGGGATCCACTTTGTCCCTTCTCCCTGCTGGGTCCCCTGCTCCGGGCTGTGCTGCCACCGGGAAAGAGTGAAGGAAGAGGAGCCTCTCACTTGTCAGTAATGAAGGCAGTAAACCCGTGCTGCTTGCCCGCCCCGTGCTGAGCCCTTTACATTCCTTCTCTCACTTAGTCTTGACAACTCCCTGTGAGGCGGGCATAGTTTCCTGACTATTTCACAGGTGAGGAAACCGAGAGACTCACCCAAGCCCCTGAGCTGGTGATCAGCAGAGCTGGGCCTCCCTCCGCCGTCCCCAACAGCCGGCTCGGCCCAGGGCTCCAGCTCAGGAGTCCCAGTCTGCAGCCAACGGCTGGCCCCGTCACCAGGCACCCCGGCCTCAGGGCTCAGAGCTGGGTTGGCCTGGGAAGGGGCCGAGGAGCCGGACACCCTAAGGGCAGTCACGTGAGGGAGCAGCAGAGGTAGGGGGCCCAGGCTGGGACCTGGGATTTGGAGCTGCCCACGGGGGGCCAACGTGCGACAGAGCTGAGAGTCACGACCTACCCTCCACCCTAAAGCATCCGGGACTTGCCAAGCAAGCCTTGTTTCTAAAAGTCAGAAAGGAAAGCGAGGGCGTCTCCCCACACCTCACAGGAGGGGTGCTGTGCACACAGCCACGTCCGACAGGAGCATCGCAGGGCCCCCGTTACGCCGCGCCCTCCACCGTGCCAGGCTTAGGTCATTTCCATTTCTGGGTTGGGAATGGCCTTTTGCAGATACCGGTTATATTTATCACCAGCTAACTTATCAGCTTACAACACCAGATACACAAAATTGTAACCTGACTCATCAAAGAACAGATAGTTCACGACTTGATGGTAAAGTAGATCAGCTTTAAGAAATCAAATGGATTGTGGAATCCAGCTTTTCCCCCAGAAAACTTTGTGAAATGGTCTAATAGGAATGTTAGTTCAGGCCTTTCTGGAAACAGGGACCTTAAACAGACTCCATTGACTCAACAATCCGGTTTTCTTTTCCCCCCTCAGGGAAAAAAATTAGAAATGTGGTCAAAGCTTTATGAGCAAGAATGCTCACTATAGAGTTATTTATAATACTAAAAAATGGGAGCAGCCTAATGTCCAATAGATGGGAATTGTTAATTTATGTTAAATTCATTCAGTGAAATGATTATGTAACTGATATTCTTCTCCAAGAATACTTAATAACATGGAAAATGATCATGATATAAACTAAGGTAAGATACTATATCACCCTAGTTTTATGAAAGAAAAATATACAAAAATAGTAAATGACATGAATACATACACATTCAGCATAATATATAAAAATACCTATTATGTATACAGAAGGCCTAGTGTACATAGGTATGTAGAAGAAAGACTAGAAGATAATTCAGAGTCTTAGCAGGGATTATTTCTGGACGGTGTGAGATTGATTTTTTTTTTTTTTTAATTTCTTTGTCATGCCTTTCTATATTCTCCAAATTTTCTGTAGTGAGAATGTTATTACTCTTTAATTTGAACACAGTAACTAAGAAAATGTTCAACTTTTTGCAAAAGAGAAAAGAATCTTTTTTTTATTTTTTTTATTTTTATTTTTGTCTGTGTTGGGTCTTCGTTTCTGTGCGAGGGCTTTCTCCAGTTGCGGCAAGCAGAGGCTACTCTTCATCGCGGTGCGCGGGCCTCTCACTATCGCGGCCTCTCTTGTTGCGGAGCACAGGCTCCAGACGCGCAGGCTCAGTAGTTGAGAAAAGAATCTTTTTAGAAGGCTCTGGTATGTAGTAATCCATTCACTAGGCATCTTTAAGTGGGAAACAGAGGTTAAGACCGGAATCTCAGCCTGCCATTTACTCACTGTGGTCCCTGGGCGAGAAAACCAGCCTCTAAATCTCAGTGTCCCCATCTGTAAAATGGGAGCATCCACCTCTTAGAGTTGTTGGGGTGATGAAATGAGACAAGGTACTCCTCGAGCCCGTGGCGGGAACACGTGTCCAGACCATCTGCTGTTATCGCTCCTACTCTTTTCGTTGTGGTTGAAGCCCCAGCCGTGTGCCAGACTCCGTGTGAAGTGCGACCAATGTGAAAGTGGGTAAAAATAGTCCCGCTCCCGGAAGCCTGGGACCTGGCGGTGGGAGGGGGCGCACGGGGCAGAGAAACACAGCGCTGGAGTCAGGGAGGGCGTGCCTGCCAACGCGGGGGGCTCCGGGAGGGTGGAAACGGGGTGTCACGGGAACCCAGGCGGAACTGAGAGGGGTGAAGGTCGCCCCTGCCAGCCAGCTCAGGGCCGGCCGAGGCCGCAGCCAGAGTCCAGAGCACTGAGGAGGCAAACTTGACTCGGTGGGAGGGGTGACCAAAAGGGAGCCTGGGGTGACACTGAGACTTTCACTGGGGCATCTATCCTAGAGAGCGTTCTTTTTATATCAGAAGGAGATGATACCTTTATTTTAAGGAAAACCAGACTCTCTTCCAGAATGTTCACTGCACCTGAGTGTATGTGTACGTGTGTGTGTGTGTGTGTGTGTGTGTGTGTGTAACAGGAGAGGGAGTGTGGCTGTGACAGGGGCATTCGCCTGGCGTCACCATTTCTGAGTCGCCCCCTTTTTCTGCCCCCCCTTTCTTTAACTCACCCCCCAGCGCTGTTTACTATTCCTTGTCACCCCACCCCATCAAAGGAGAATCTTCCTCTGTTCTCCCGAGCACCTGGCTTTTCCAGAGCAGAGGGTGCTCCTGCCCTCCCCACCGGCGCCCCGTAGAGCAGGGAGCAGAAACCATGGAAGCCCAAGTAAGATCTCTAATTATTTCTGTTGAAACTGATTATACTGAGGGTGGAGCGCATTGCCTTTTCATTTCTTTGTGTGCGCGTATTTGTTTCCCCCCCTCACAAGAAGTATATTCTTTTCTTTCCTGTTTGTTCCTGCTTGATTCGGGGAGGCTGCTGTTTTCATTGCCTAATTAATGGGGAGACTTTACGTGGAGGATTTCGTCGTGGACGGATTCTCTGTTTGAACATGGTACAACCTGTGGCCCCTTTAAAACGTAGTTACATCCTTGACTCTTTATATAGGGCAATAACTAGATTAATTTTGCAGTGCTTTTTGAATACCATTTTTCTTTTTAAAAGAATAGGTTTGCTGTTTTAATAAGACTCGAATGCCATCGAGACGCCTTAAATTGGCACAGTGGCTCTATAATAGCTTGGTCCCTTGAAATGAACTTGAGAGAGCACTTTCGGCTGCCCGGCTGTTGAAGCCGGCCTCGGCTAGACGCCACTTCCGCCCGCCCTGGACCGCGGGCACTGACTGCGTTTACCCTAACGTGCTCGTCGGTCGCATCGCTCGCTGTCTTTTCAGCTTAGAGTCAGGTTCGCTGTGTTTGTCTTGCTCCACTCCAGTTTTCACTAATGAGATTCATTTTGTAAAGGAGAGTTGGAAACTAATTGATGATTAATTGCGAGATTCTTATTCTTATCAAGGAAAGCTATGGAACTCGTGGCTTCAGATAAAATTCGTAATGAGCCCTTAATACTATTTTTTTTTTTTTTTTTTAAATTTGTTATTTTTAAGAGCCTGGTCACGTAAAGAGAATTCAGTGCAACAGAAGATTTTTTTCTCCCTGTGCATTTACTACAACTTTAATTCCATTGTAAGGCAGTGTGTCGTGGTAACAGAGTATGTAGTGTATGAAGATCCCTCCCTCCCTCCTGATGTCCTTTAACGGCCCCTTACTTGCCCATCACCGTGCCCTGTGACAGAAGATGAGCTCAGCGAAGGCCTTTCCGTGTAGCGGGGCCTGGGCTTTGGGGATGGTTGGATGTAGGGGTGAGGGAGGAGGGAGCTTCCTGGCTGGGGCTGTTGTAGGTGGCACCATTAATGAGAATCCAAAAGGGATTATTTGGGGCATACGATGAAGAATGAGCTTGGAATCCAGAGAGTTTGAAATACCAGTGGGATAGTAGATAGAGACCTGGAGAGAGAGAGAGAGAGAGAGAGAGAGAGAGAGAGAGAGAGAGGGAGAGGGAGAGGGGGAGAGGGGGAGAGGGGGAGAGAGAGAGAGAGAGAGAGAGAGAAAGAAAGATACCAGTGAGGTATTTCCAGGATGCCTCCAATCAGGGCTGCCCAGTAGACAGGCCGGCCCTCGGGAGAGTGGTGTTGATATGGGAGCCGTTGACCTGGAGACAGGTCCCACCTCTGTGTCCCATGTCACTTCTGGCAGTGTGAGCATGGGAACATCGTTTATCCCCTAATCTTTGGTTTTCTCTGTCCGTGAAGTAGACAGAAAAAGAGCTCCTGTACAAGGTTGCTGTGAGGCTCAAATGAGCTAAATGCAGGTGAAAGTGCTTTAGAAACTCTAAGCTATCTAGAAATATTAGTTATTATTGTTATTATCATTCTTACATCAAAATGTAATCTGCCCAAACCATTTGGGAAGCATTGCACACTAGCCCCACTTGGAGACTTGTAGTACGCATATTATTGTCTGTTTGTTCAGTGGTTTGCTCACCATATTGATTAGTATGAGAGCTAAAGCAGTATATTTCAAAAAGCAACCAAGAGTAGCCATTCTCGGAAGTGTTATACAAGCATTAAAAATTATGTTTGCAGAGAGAGTGAAGTGTCTGGGCAGGCTTCAACAAAGCAAGCAGCTTAGGAAGTATATAGGGTATATTATTACAATTATAAAAGAAACGCACAGAAAAAAATACTTGAAGGATCTATGCCAAAATAGTAAGTGGGTACCTTAGGGCGTGGGACTTGGAGTAATTTTTCGTCTTTGTTATACTTTTCTGTGCTTTAAGCATACATTGCCATGCCCTTACATTACTTCTGTAATCGAAAAGATAAATTCATGAACAAAACAACGGCCCCTCACCAGCCCCCCTTCCCCACCCAATCAATACAGGTGAGAATTAGATGCTTGAAGAAACTAAAAGGACAAACGTATTGATTTCATCTTTTTAATATTTTCCTGGTTCGTCTTCCCTTCAACACTGTTTTCATCTGGCAGAGAAGACGGGACTCTGCACAGAAATGGTAGCAACCAAACCGAAATATCCCCGAGCAGAGTCTCGAATTGCTGTGCCCTTTTGGGACCTCCTGCCTAAATTTTTTGATAATGAAATTTGATCCTGACGTCAGCTAAAGCTATTGTGTATTAATCTCGCATTTCTATTTAGCGTAGAATGTCTATTTAGTGTAGAATGTATTCGGCAGCCTGTAGAGACCAGAGATAACGAATTGTTATGTATCTTCTCTTCTGCCCTTGTGAGCCATGGAATCCGGTTTGCAGGCATGTGGAAGTGGATGCATTTATGTGTCCCCCCTGGCACGCATAAGAGGATGGGAGAAGTGTGTTGAGTATTCTTTTCTAGGAGAAGTGGGTTTCTCCAGCTCTTTCATAATTCTTGACCCCTCCCTTTCATTACAAGGATTAGTCATCAATTTCAGATTTCTTATTTGGCCTGAGGCACTTACTGTTTAGGTGTAGCTGTAATTTGTGCCTCTTTTCTGCCTTTGGGGTCTCCCTCTTCACCCCCTTCTAGGTCCCTTGCTCCTGCCTTGGCCGTTGCCCTCTACATCCCGTGGTTTTTCCCGGTGCCTGCTGTGCTGTCACCTGCCACCTTCTCCAAAACCATCCCCTTGTCTCACCCCGCAGGAAAATTCTCCCTGTAGCCGTTACCCGTGCCACCAATTTTAGTGCCAGAAAGTGTGCTGGCCTCACTGTACTTGGATAGCCGGTCCTCTCCTTTTTTTTTAAAGTTTTAAATTAATTATTTATTTATTTTTGGCTGTGTTGGGTTTTCGTTTCTGTGCGAGGGCTTTCTCTAATTTCGGCAAGCGGGGGCCACTCTTCATCGCCGTGCGCGCACCTCTCACTATCGCGGCCTCTCCCGTTGCGGAGCACAGGCTCCAGACGCGCAGGCTCAGTAGGTGTGGCTCACGGGCCTAGTTGCTCCGCGGCATGTGGGATCTTCCCAGACCAGGGCTCGAACCCGTGTCCCCTGCATTGGCAGGCAGATTCTCAACCACTGCGCCACCAAGGAAGCCCCCAGTCCTCTCCTTTTAAGTGGTATTTTGCCACTGATCGGGTGGGGGAGAAATCGTGTTGGTTAATTGCTCATCCCCCCCCCACTCATTTCTTCATCACTTCACACTGGGTGCTGGGGCGGGGGCAGTGTGCGGTGGTAATGGCAAACAAGGCGGACACAGATCCTGCCCCCATTTTTGGGCCTGGTACTTCATCCCTGGATCCAGGGACTGGCCTTCGTTCATTCTCCTCGCCTCTTCTCACTCTTCAGAGGTTATGGCTGCTGTTTATGCGGTGGAGAGCAGAGGCAGGAGGACATTATGTGGAAGAAAGGAAAAGCTGAGGGTCAGGGCTGGAGTGGCAGACGGGGTCCAGTCCTGATTTGGTCACTAACGTGTCAGTTTCCCCGTCTGAAATGGAACAGTAGCCGTGGTAAGGCTACCAGTTGCTTTTTCCCCGTCAGCACAGGCCAGTATCTTAACCGGCCCTTCACTCATGTAATTTCACTTTACCTTCTCTGCAACCCTGCGATATAGGTTGGCTTATTTTGTCCCTATATCACCTTGAAAGAACCTGAAGCTCAAAGATAAATCACAAAATGGTAGAGCAGGAATTTGGACCCCGTCTTGGTGACCAAGGCCTGCACTCTTCTTGTTACACTGAACAGCAGACTGGCTTGGATGATCGTCTCCCAAAGCGTGTTCCAAAGAGGCCGAGTTGCAAAGGCGTTCCTGGGAGAAAGGCTTAGTGACCAGGTGACTTTAGGAAGCACTGGACGCCGGGGACCAGGGCCCGGTCCACGAGGGTGTTAATCCTTCTCTCGGGGCTGTGCCCGTGGATTTAACACAGACTCCCCGGGTGCCCGGGAGGCAGCGCATAGTTGTGGTTAAAGGATGCAAAGTGGGGATTCTGGGGTCCTGCCAGTTACCGTGCGACCCTGGGCGAGCACTTAACCCCCTCTGTGTCTCAGCCATCTCAGCTGTGAATAATTTCCCTCTTCGGGTTGTTATGAGAATTAGATGGGTTAATACAAATAAAGTACTCAGCACAGTAGCTGGCGCCTGGTAAGTGCCTGGTGCCTGTTGGCTATTATTACTGCTGTCATTGTCATTGCTGGTATTGGCTCAGGGCATAGAATGGCTCAAAACACACCCGGCTTCTGAGGAGTCAAAGGAGAGAATGCTGGCTTTGTTTTCTCCAGAGTTTCCCTTTCTCTTTTGCCATCATACTCGTTTGATCACAGAAACACCCACCTGCATGTAGAAAAGCCTCAGCTCCACGGGACACGCTGTGGAAGTACTGGCACAGGTGGTTGTGACGACTTTGCACAGGCTCAGGATCCAGCAAGCCGACCTCAATGCGTTCACACTGTCCCCAGGCAGTGGACTGTCGTTCTGTCAGAGTTGGAAGGGCCACAGCCGTCTACCAGCCCACCTGTTTGGTTGCAGGCCTCCCATGGAGGACAGTTTTATTTGGACCGCAGCAGAAGAGCAATCTCTTTCCTACAGCCTACTAAAGAAAGAGAAGGGCTTGTGAAGCAGGAGGAGAGGGGGCCTTTCCCTTCCCAACACCTGTGTGTGTGTGGGGGGTGGGGTGGGGGGGTTAGTGGTATTTGGGTGTGTGTATAAGTTTGATGGTGATGTGGGGGGTGTGTGTGTGCTTTAATGGTATTTAGATGTACGTGTGTGTGTGTGTAGGGTTTAATGATGATGGTATGTGTGGTTTGATGGTGATGGTGTGTGTGTGGTTTCATGGTATTTAGGTGTACGTGTGGTTGTGTGTAGGGTTTAATGGTGGGGTGTGTGTGTGTGTGTGTGTAGGGTTTAATGATGATGGGCTGCGTGTGGTTTGATGGTGATGGGGTGCATGTGTGTGTGGTTTCATGGTATTTAGGGGTATATGTGGGTGTGTGTAGGGTTTGATGGTGATGGGGTGTGTGTGTGTGGTTTCATGGTAATTAGGTGTACGTGTGGGTGTGTGTAGAGTGTAACGGTGGTGGGAGGGTGTGGTTCAATGGTATTTGAGTGTGCGTGTGTGTGTTTTTGTGTATGTGTATGTGAACTTTAATGGTGCCGTCGTGTTGTGGTTTCACGGTGTGTGGGTGTGGGCGTGGGCGTGTGTAGGGTTTCACGGTGACGGTGGATTTCGGCAGGGCCCTCCCCACCTTTGCCACTGTCACGCCTTTTGTTCTGCGTCAGGCCCAGCCCAGAGAGCACGACGATGAACCTATTTCCAGCCGAGGAGGAGAGTCGTTCCCACGCTTCGCCTCTGCACGTCCTGGGGGACGGCAGGTCTGTGTGTGAGGAATCGTGTCCTCCTCACGCAGCAGCGTGTACTTAGGGTTGCCTTCCTGACTCAGCTTTGCGGATCCCACAAGAGCTGCGACGCCCGCCAGCCCCCCGCGGTCGCCTGAGGTGATCAGCTCATGTTCAGGTTCATGGGAATGGGCATCAGTGCTGTGTCCGCAGTGATTCCGTGGAGGGCCCTGATGAGCTATCAGTCAGAAGTGGAATCCACAAACAATACAGCTTTAATGCATCACAAATGTGACCTATCTAAAACAGGTCTGTTGGGACATAATAAAAATTAGATATTTAATCATGTTGGGGGCTGTCTTCGAGTTTTGAAGTCTTAGCAGCCTCAAATCCCCGGGAAGAGAAGGCCTCTGCCTTCTTTATGCAGTGAAGATACAAGGTAGTTCTTCCAGTTTTTTAAGTGCTTATTACAAAATTGGGATCATCCTTTTCAAAAACGTCCTCCTCAGGCCCTGATCGGTGCCCTGTCCGTGACCTTCACTGTGAGAGTTCAGAGAGGAAGAATTTGCGGCACCTGGTTTTTTGTTTTCTTTTAATTTTATTTATTTATCTATTTATTTATTTATTTTTGGCTGAGTTGGGTCTTTTGTTGCTGCGCGTGGGCTTTCTCTAGTTGCGGCGAGCAGGGGCTACTCTTCATTGTGGTGCGCAGGCTTCTCATTGCGGTGGCTTCTCTTGTTGCGGAGCACGGGCTCTAGGCGCGTGGGCTTCAGTAGTTGTGGCACGTGGGCTCAGTAGTTGTGGCTCACGGGCTGTACAGCGCAGGCTCAGTAGTTGTGGCGAGCGGGCTTAGTTGCTCCATGGCATGTGGGATCTTCCCAGAGCAAGGCTCGAACCCGTGTCCCCTGCATTGGCAGGCGGATTCTTAACCACTGCGCCACCAGGGAAGCCCGTGGCACCTGGTTTTATGGGGACACTCTGAGCATTGCAGAGGGCGCTTGGTGCTGTCCGGTGTGGAATGAGCGGCCACCTCCCTGGTTTGCACCCGGCTCCAGCACTTTCACTGCACAGTGACTTGAGGACGCCATGCCTCCGTGTCCTGAACTGAAAACACGGGGGTGACCAGGACGTTGTTGCGCGCTTTTAGTGAGTCCGTGCAGGTAAGCGTTTAGAGCAGAGCGTGGCCCAGAGTAAGGGCACGTAAGCATCGGTTACTGATGTGGCAGAGGCTTGACATCCACGTAACTCCCAGTGACCAGAGGAGGTGACCATGTGCAGAGAAGATGCACCACTTGCTACTGAGATTTAGGGAGAAGCCAGGAGCCCAGGAAGCACCTCTGGGTGCATTTCTCTCGTGGACACTGGTGGTTGTCCGCGCTGGACACCAGCACTCTGGGTCCCAAAGCGGTCCCCGCTCTTGGCACCTCACAGTGCCAGGCAGGGGGCAGACCTGAGAACAGACATGTGTTTTTTAAAGATATAATATGGTATAGTACCAATGTATGCCGATAAAAGGCAGTGAGGGGCAGAAAGGTTTTGAAACCCTCAAATGAGAGGTTAATTTCAATTGGGGGATCTGAGAAGATAATATTTGAGTTACACCCGCCAGGGTGAGCTGCCCCAGTGGGCGTTGCTCCAGTTAGGGGGCGTCAGGGGGTGTTATCCGGAGATATTGACCAGGAAGCATGTCCACCCCCCCCCACCCCATCCCCAGTTGATCTCGAGCCAGCAGGTCCCTGGAGGGTAGATTCAGGCATCCAGACTCAGACAGGAGCCTCGCTGGCAGCCCAGTGACCCAGTGCCGTTGTCAGCGGGCTGTCCTTCCCTCGCCTCCTCCAGGCTGGCTCTCCCACCTTGCAGGCGGGTCCCTGACGGAAATCCATCCGGGTCAGCAGGCTTCGTGGGGGCCTGAGGACCTTTGTGGCTGGGGGCCTGGGCTAGGCCACTAGGAGCAAGAGCCTCTCCTACCAGTGCCCACGCCAGTACCAGAGCCCCACTGCGCCTCCCACCTGCTGCCACCTGCTGCCGGAGCCCGGCGTGGTCAACTCACTTCCCGTCGGGCCCCAGAGGCCACGCCCAGTTCGCCGCAGCTGGACTAACTGAGACTTCTCAGCCACCCATTTTTAGATCCTGGTCTAGCGTGAGTCCCTTTAGTGGGTGGCTAATCTCACTCTTATTTTTTCCACCGTTTTATTCTCAGAGGGTAGACGCTTATCTTCCGTAGTTGGGGGCTATCTTGACCCTTGACCCTGTGTTTTTCACTGGCTACTAGCATTGAAAGTGGGGAGCATTCTAGAGGAAGGGAAGTATAGTCTCCAGGGAACGGTGAGCCGTCCTGTATTGCTGGACTCTCGGGCACGGGGAAGACATGGAGTAATGTGTGTGATATGATCGAAAAGCTCTTTATTGCTTATGGAGCAAGAGAGGGAGGAGGAGAGAGAGAAGGCAGGTGCGTGGGGGTGTCCCTGTGGAGGGCTGTCGAGGGAGGGAAGGATTTCGGTGGGATGGCTGTGCGGACGGCCGAGGCCCGCCCTGCCCCTCCCCCTGTGGGTGCCAGGGCTCCCCTCAGGTGGCCCTTGCCAGCAGGCAGTTTGTGTCCTTGGAAGGAACTGGAGTGAGAGGGAGAAGTAATGCCAGGGGAGGACCGCCGTGCCTGGGTTTATAGATGCTTTTCCCCCAAGAGCTGTCCTCACGGTCATCGAGGTGACTGTCCCGTGTCTGTGAGTGTCTTTCCTCAGACGTGCCTTTTCGTGCCCCAATATCCCCAGCATTCACGGTGACCAGAGACTGTGCTAGGTGATCACGACCCGGTTTCTCTCTCACGCATGGTGGTGACCTGATCCGATCTGTGCCCCAGAAAGGCCACTCTGGGGCAGGTGGCGATGAGCAGCGAGGGGCTTGCCTTTCGTCACACAGCTGGTAACTGGCAGGGCCTGGCTGGCCGACTCCCCAGTCGCGCTTGTGCCTTTTCTCTGGGGCCCCTTGGTGTTGCCATGTGCCCCGGCTTCGATATTCCAAAGTCCCCTCTGAGACACAGTTGAGAAGGGAGGGCACGGGTGGCCTTGGTGGCCGCCCCCTGTGTCTCCCAGGGCTCATTACCCACCGCTGCTCTCTACCTGTTTTAATCCGTGATCCTACAGGGCTCCCCTCTGAACAGGTAACAGCACGCCATCAGCATGATTCTGGCTGAGATCTGCTGGGATGATGCCTAAGGGTGGGCTGGATGGACGAGCAGAGGGGCCCTTGCAGAAGGCCGTGACGTGGACCTTTTCCTGAGCATCTACTCCGAGCTGGCCTCATGCCAGGCCGTCCCCACCACGCGAGAGGGACTTGACACGTCTGTCCCAGTGCCCGCACCCGGTCCCATGACTTGGGTCCCAGCTGCCTTTGAAAGGGCCTGTTTGGAATCTTTTTCCATTTAACACATTTGCAACTTAGCTAAGTGTCTTTTTCAAACACTAATAAAGCCTTAACAGCTTCTAAAACACCGCACTAGACCTGAGAGTAGCTGACAGTTTGGATTCCGTCTCCAGTGGGAAAGATTCGACACTGCAGGTTTTAGGAGCTTTTAAAAGCTTCTTGTTTGTGTAATGTTCATTGAACACAAATTCTTTTGCAAACAATGGCCTGCAACTGCTTTAAAGAAATAAACTCCACTTGCTTGGCCGGGGCGTGTATCTGTCAATGTAGAACCACAAACACACATTCTGTTAGCTGAATTGTTTAATTAAACCACATCCTTGAAATGATCCGCGCCATGTGAAGGGACAGTATGGGTACCACACTTTCGGAAAAGATATGTAAAGGGTCCCCAGAAACAAATAACCAGAATTTATCCTAGACAAGCCGTTTCCTCTCTCCAGAGCTGTTTCTTCATCTGTAAAATGAGGTAGCAGGCCTGGGACACCCACAGAATCCTTGGGGTAATGCAGTGTGAAGATTCTCTGTTACTTGGAATAATTGTAATGCCTTAGGGTTTTATCCATTTTCCCCCCGCCTCTGTCTTCCCTTGAAAATTAAACGGTAGGAGATTCCCTTATCGAATGCAGGTTCAAAATATGAGAATCAAGGGACAAAGATGATGGCCCAAGTGGTTCTTCTGGTCAACCCTGCCCAGGCTTGGCCTTTGCTTTTAAAGTGGCTCAGAACCCTGGGCATGTGGGTGGCGAGGGCACCGGAAGAGTCTTGAGAATCCTTCAGGCCTTTCCGGGATGTCCCTGCTGCCGGATGGGAGGCAAGGCTGTGGAGGAGGGACCCGGAGGCTGGTCCGGCTCTGCAGCCCGTCAGCTGTGTGGCCTTGGGCCTCCCTGTGTGTCCTTTCCCCATCCCCTCCCTCATGGGGAGAGAGGGCTGGCCAGGCCCCCTCGTGGGCCTGACAACTCCTGGAGCTGGAGCCTGGGGTGTTATAGGGAGCACCCAGCAGCTGACGGCTCTCATCACCCTAAGAAAAGTCAGGCTACTGAAACCAACTTAAATGAATAGGCCCCCAGATTTTCCCCAGCCTTAAAGAAACCTTGAGATTAGATTGGGAAGGCCCAATTCTGTTACAAACCAAAGTGACCAAATCATACTTTTGTAAATTTCACTTACTTTTTTTTTTTTTAAACAAAACTTGAATCCTCACAATAAAGCAAACTCTGATGTCAAGTTAGTCCTAAATTTTCAGCTTTCCCAGCATGCAGGTTCGTAGAATCATTTGCTTTTCAGTGGTTGAAAGGAACTTAAGATGTACCAGTTATTTCAAAGTTGTGAAGCAGAGACTAAAATAGTCTGAAGCTGAATTTTTAAGCCTCTTTTGGCGGGATCAAAGAAACCCAAACTTCTAAAAATACCAAATTAGCTTTTTAAGCATAGTTTCTATCTTTAGTTGAAAAATGTGTGCAGTGTGGGCTCCTGGAGCCTCCTTAAATGTATCCATTGATATTAGCATTTACCCTGAAAAATGAGGCGTTTGACCTGCGCTAATAAAGTCACTTTCTCTGCCCTTGACTTTCCCCTCCCCGGTGTCTGGATTCCACGGCGTAGACCAAGACCTCCTCCCCTTTCCCTTTCTTGAGTTCAACCCTGTCTTCTTGCAGGAGTTTGCTGTGGTCCAAGTTATATTCTTGAAAACCAAGATGAACAGACACGGGATTGAACTTTCAGTTTCCATGTCAGAAATTAAAATGGATATTCCTACTTAGGGCATAATCTGAAATATTTGTATTTGGGTTGCAAATGTGTTATATGATGCTCTCCGTAGCAGATTGGCCTTTCTAATTGCCGTGCTTGTTAAAATTTAAATTAGTTTTAACTTTCCTAACAAATGTTGACTGGCAGTCACAGAAAATGGCCCAGAATCCTGATGAATGGTGGGGGGCCAGGCCGGCCTGGGGTAGGACAGACCATTCGGAGTAGTTAGCCTTGACTTTCAGTGCTTCCATTACAGATGTTTTAGAGACAGAGCTCCTTGCCATACCTAGCTGGCCGCGGGGAGCACGGGGGAGGCGGCTCTCCCACTGTGGTCGTTGAGGGAAACACCACCTCTGATACAGGCTTCATGTAGACAGGCCAGACTCCAGCCAGATGGGGTACAGGGGAGTGGACAGTGGGCCACACACCCAGGATTGCAGACCCTAACCTCCAGGAGTGGGCCACGGTCCCCCAGGCCTCTCCTTGGAGTGCCGAGGTGCCCAGGGCTGTCCAGGGACTTTGGGTGGGATCTCTGCCAGTTTTGCCTTGTTAAGAGGAGAGGGGACAAGGGAACAGTACAGGGGAAAGAAGGGGAAGTGACTTTTCTTAAGCACCTACTTTGTGCCAGGCACCAGGCTGAGCACATTCACGCGCATCAGCTAATTAAATCGTCACAACATCCCTGAAAATATACTTTCCCCATTTTGCATCTGAGGAGACTGAGGCTCAGAGACGTTCCTGGCCTGCCCAGGGTGGTGCGGCCAGTAGGTGGTGGAGCTAATACTGAGTCCAGGTTCGTCTGACCCTAAAACCATGCTCTTGCCACTGTGCCATCCCTGCCCTGTTGGCTGGTTGTGTTCTGCCTACTTCCAAAAAGATTTCAGGTGGCTTGCAAAGGTGTAACAAGCAAGGCAGTGAGGCTGGGAGCTAGTGGGAAGGAAAAGAAATAAAGGGAGGAAAAAAAGTGGGGTGACCATCCAAAGTTATGTTCCCCAGACACTGTATGCTTCATAGTGATGAGACACAGACTTGATTGTGAGCTTCCTAGCACCCAGTGTAAAGAGGGCAACCAGATGAGTCACATGACTCACAGACCCAAAAACAAAGCATTTCTTTAGGAAAAGCACAGAGCCTCTAGTGTTGGTAAAATGTCTTCCCAGGATCCTCATAAAGAGTATTTTATGCTCGGTTTTATTGCTTACACGTTTCTGGCAACCAAGTGCCATTGGCATGTATCTTCTGGATGAATAGAGGTAGCATTGCATTTATCTGAAAGATGAAGGAAAGAAAATTGCAGGCCCATTATTTGGAGTGGACACATTTCTAGAGGTAGAGACACTTCTGTCTGGATTTTTGAGGTGTGGATGACGCTTTGATTTCAGATACAGGGCAAATGTGGTGTGTAAAATACTGATCATCAGAAGTGGAAAAGAACCCCCAACCCACCTCGCTTGAATCGGCTTGGTTCTGAGTGGGGCTTGGGTGGTCTTCCGGAGCCCACACTACTGACAGCCTGGGAGGGGCCCAGAGTGCAGGGGGCCCAGGGAGGCTCCGACCTGGGGGCACATGTGCTCTCTCTGACTCTCCCTTGACTTTAGCTCACCAGTGGCCTGTTCTGCCTCATTCGTGGCAGAACTTACTCTCAGCACATGGTTTGTATTCAGGGGTTTGGGTTCAGCCACTGAACGAGAGAGAGATTCCTCCCTCCTCACAGCCCTTAGTTCCATTTCCAAAACTCCCGGGAGGAACCCTGGCCCAGTGCAGGGCCCATGTCTCCTTTAAGACCCGTGTGCGGTGGGCAACGGGCAGGTCTCGTGCTGACATGATGGGAGGGAGGAGGGGCGTGTCCCAGATGAGGCGGCCCCGGTGACCCAGGACCCCTCCCAGGCACTGTCTGTAGAGGCACCGGTGGGTGTCAGAGGGGGTGTCAGGAGGGGCCCAGGAGCCCCGTTGTGTGGTGACCAACAGATGCTGCCCCCTTTCCACACTCAGAGATGTCTGATGCCTGCAAAGAGCCACACCTTCCCGTCACCTCTGACCCCAGCAGGCTTCCAACCAGCGACCTTAAGGTGAGAAGCTCTGATTACCGACAAGTCTAGCCAGCTTCTGCCTTCCTTTATTTGACTCTAAAAATGAATACCTGGGTTTTAGAGGATTGCTTCTCAGGCAGCTGAAATCACTGCTCCCACATTCTGGTACATTTCAGGAGAGAAGAATCAGGTAGCTTCCTTTTGTCCTGGTCCAGGCACTCACGTCCGTCAGAGTGGAAAGCCGGGCCGGCGTCCTCAGGCAGAGGCTGGGCGCCTTTGGATTTTCCCTGTAGTCTGAACTCACCTCCCAGCCCTTCCCCGCTGGACACACAAGGCCCCTGGATGACATGACCCCCTCCCGGCGGCTCTGTGACCTCAGCGGGACTCGCCTCACGCTCAGGTCACAGCCCCTAGGAGGCACGCGTTTTCCACCAGAGTCTCTCTCAATCCCTCCCCGTCAAGCCAACGCCAGGATGCAGCCCGCTGATGGGAGAGTTGGGGACTGAAGGGAGTAAGTCCTTTTTTGCTTTGGCCATTTCAGCTAGGTTTGATATACCTACAGAAAGATGCATGCTTCATTAGGTATACACTCAGTCAACTTCCCCAAACCGAACTCATCCGTGTACCAACACCCAGATCAACAGCATTACCGGCACCCTCAGAAGCCCCTCTTTGGGGCCCCAGAATCGGAAAAAGTTTTAAAGAAAGAGGGAAAGGAAAACAACATTTACTAATTAGCTTTTATGGGACAGTCTCTGTGCATACTCTCCACATTGCCCCAAATCCTCATTTGAAAGATGAGGAATCAGACCCAGAAAGGGACGGACAGGTGGCTTGACCAAAGCCACAGCCACAGAACCAGGTCTCCTCAAATCCCAACACAGTGCACTTTCATCTAAACCCTGCTCCTGACTTTCATTCTCTCCCTGTCTTTTATAGATTGTTAGGAAGTGAGATAGCATATTAATATTTCCAAAACTTCTTATGAAATTTTGAAGTGTTGTGTAATGATTAAGATGGAAACTAGAAACTAGGAAATGAGAGCTTTTAATCCCAGCTTACAGGAAATTCTAACTAGTAGGAAATCTAATTCAGGCAGTCCTGGGAAACATCACACGCTCTGAGATGAAAGTCAGCTAAATTGGGATCTAATTCTATAATCTAAATATAGATGTAGATATATTACAGGTTGGCCTTTTCAGCTTGGGAGAGGATCATTCACTCTAAAAAGTGCCCTTTGAGTCATAGAGAAGAGCGGCTGGCCAGGGTGACAGCCCAGAAAGGCAAGGAGGGGCTTTGACTTTTTTATACCTTAGTCTTTATTTTCTTAAATTTCGTAATAAGAATGTATTTGTGCATTACATGTGTAATACACGAATTTAAAGGGAAGACTCTTAGCAGAGCGTTTTTAGTGTGGACAGGAGGTTTGCGTGTAGCATTTGCCTTTCCCACATTAGTGACGATGGAGGGTGAAGGTGTCAGCTGCTGTCGCCTGTCCCAGGGACACAGAGCCCCCCCTGGAGTTGACTAGCTCATTGGCCTTTGCGTGGCAAGGGCTCTTTTATTTTAAACATGTTTGATTATAAAATTAACATGCTTATAAAAGTTAAACCACTCCAGACGTGCAAGACATAACAAAATTTAAAGTCATCCCCCCCCACCCCAGTTTCAGAAGTCACCACTGTCAGTTACATAGTATGTAATTATTTGTTTTGATTATCGTGTTTTCCCTATGAGAACATTTTTTTCCCTATGTCTTGTTCAGTGATGCATCTCAGGCGTAGAGAACAGTATTTTGCACGAAGTAGGTGGTGTGTCAGTGTCTGTGGGGTGCGTGGACACTGCAGCAGACGTCTTTGTACATGAGTCCTTGACCATTTGTGCAAGTATTACTGCAGGACAGATTCTTGGGTGTGACATTGCTGGGCCAAAGGGTATGTATGTGTTTTCCTTTTCTGGTTCTGCTGATTTGACATCCAAAACGGTGTCCTCAGTTGTCACTCACTCTTCACCAGGTGACAGGACAGTGGGACTGTCCTTTTCCTCATGACCTCACTAGCACTGGATAAGTCAGTTATTGAATCTTCCACTGGTAAAAAATGTATGTATATTCCTTTAAGTTCATACTTCCTCAATCAACAGTGAGGTTGAACATCTTGTAATATGTTTATCAGCCAATAGTATCTCTTGTGTAAACTGCCTCAACGTCCTTTGCTGATTTTTTTTAGTGGGCTGTTTGCCTTGTCTTCTTGGTCCTTCTCGGTGTTTAGAGAGTGTGGTATTAATTTTTTCTCATATCTTATATATTGCAGATATTTTCCCCAAATCTGTCATCTGTCTCGTAAATATAAACGTGTTTTTGTACATCCTCTTATAGTAATTAAGGAGTTCTGGTTTTTCATTTGATTTTTTTTTTCATCTGACAGCAGTTTTGTGTATGTGGTTTGAGGTGTAGGATCTAACGATTTTTTTTCCCCAAGTGGATAGGTAATTTTCCCCATGCAGTATTCTTTTAAATACCCTAAGTAAAAGAATAAAATTTTGTCTTTGAGAGATGGGGATTGTGAACCCAAAAACATGCATAGCAATTTTTACTTATAAACCCAGACCGGCAGCAGGAGCAGGTCATTAAATTCATTTTAATGAATATTCCCTAAAAGCCAAAACTCATAGAAGTGGTGGCCCGAGGGCTTTCCAGAAAGCTGTAACTGAAAAGGTTTCTACCATCGGCCTTCCCTCTTCTTTCCCTTTTTCGAGCAGCCATTAAAGATCTGATGACGGGGGTGAACGTGACAGCATTTTGGCATTCAGGATGGTGGCGTAATCACACATATCGAAAAACTCTAAATTTACATCGCTTGGTCTACTGTGTCTCATTATACTGTAGGCGTAAAAATTTCATGGGCCTCTTTTGTACAGCCGTCTGACTGTATCACGGTTCAGGGGAAACAAAAGTAACTAGAACTCACGTTACTGAGAATTATTGAAATTAGGCTTTGTTCCATTTAGTCGGTACTGAAACTAGAATTTGAATATCCTTTTCCTTTTCTCCTTTTCACTTCCCATTAATAATGGAGTTCAGCTCGTACAGCCGCCCAGCTTGGACCCTCTGATGCCTTCCCGCCTGCCCTTCCCTGGGCTGTGGGGCGCCTGCACCGTCACAGCCGCTCCAGCCCCGTTGGCATCACCTGACCTTGCCTGTCTGCGCCCTGCGGTTCCTTCTCCCCGGTACTCCCGGGAATCCCACCACTGACACCCCAATCTAAGGTCGTTATCCTGTGCTGGCCACACGCTGTCTCTCCTGTCTACCCCGGCTTGAACGTTAGTCCCACAAGAGCAGGAACCCTCCGTGGTCATTTCACACTGTACCTCCAGGCCCTGGCATAGAGCCTGGGACATGATAATAGGTGCTCACTAAATATCCATTGACTGGCTGGCTGGATATTCTTGTGGGCGGGATAATGACCAGGGATCACAAGTTACAGGGGGGGCTACCCACCCTTTCCCACAAAGCCGGGAGGGTCCGTTTAATCTGCGAGGAACTTAACTCCTGGGCAAGCTGTATGTACAGATGTAAGCTCTCAGAGGAACATTTTTACTGCTCAGAAAATGTTCCAGCAGGCAACTAGAGAGGCACTAACACGCCCCAGCCTGCAAGGCTGGGAAATGGGTTCCAGGCTGGAAGTGGGTTCTGGGCTCCCCGTGAAGCAGGCTGGTGCACGGGCTCCCTGGCAGAAGACGGGCTTCGAAGGGGAGGCCCTTGGGGCTGTCACCCCAGAGCAGGTCATCACACACAGAAGTGGAGCCAAGTTTAAATTTGGGAAGGCTTGAAAGTTTGAGTCTTTGGCAAAAGCCCAAGTTAATGAAAAGCCCAAGCACAGAAAATTGATGTTATTAGATCTTGAATTGCAATTAGAGAAACCATGTAATTAATTATCAGTGTACTATTGCAAATCAAATATTGGGTTAAAAGGATCACTTCTGCAGTCTTACGCATGTAACAGTAACTCAGAAACAGCTGGAAGTAAAAGAGACCTGGCGGGCCTTAATAAGCCTGTGAGTTTGGGCGAGGCAGCGCCCCCTCACTGGGTTCGGGTTTCTTTCGTCTTCATGCATTTGTTCAATCAGGAACTGTGATTTGAGCACCTGTGGCTGCCAGGCCCAGAGGCAGGCGCTGGGGCACGGTGAGCAGGGCCTCTTTAGCGAGCTGGTGAACAAGGGTCTTCCGGACAGCGCCGCGCTAACGAAGCCGAGACCAGCGGGGTAACTGGGCCGCGGAGTCGTGATTGATATTGTGATAAAAAGAGGGCCGCCCAGGGCAGTGATGCCGCGTGTCGAGAACAAGATCTTACAGCCTAAGAACTTTCATGCGAACGTAGCCGACCGTTCCCCATCCGGTGCTGGAGCAGAAAATGCCAGTACAAAGGAAGTGGCAGGTCGCTTCCCAGGGGCCCTGAGACTTTGCCGGCTTTTCCTCTCTTCTCACCCCAGGGACAGCTGCCGTGATGTTGACAGCCGCCTCCTGCTCTTAGTCAGCCCTTTACTGTTTACTTGCCCAGCCACATGGGCAACCCCCTGATCCCTGTGGTCCCAGAAGCCGTGGCTCCCTGCATCATGCAGGGCTCTCGCTCTCCCCGAGAGGAACCCACATGCCCTTCCTCTCCTCTGTCTGAATCCAGCCTATGCATCAGTCTCCTAGCTTCTTGACTCCAGAGCTGTTGTTGTTAATTTTTTGTTGTTGTTTTTTAATTTTTTTTTGGCCGCGCATCGCGGCATGTGGGATCTTCGTTCCCCGACCAGGGATCGAACCCACGCACCCTGCCTTGGCAGCGCAGAGTCTAAACCACTGGACTGCCAGGTAAGTCCTGCTGATTTTGTTGTTGTTGTTTCAAAGCCGCCAAGTTACACGCTGTGTCTTTCGGAATTTTGAAAATAAACGGAAAATTAACGTGTGCCCATCAGGCTTGTCCCGGGAGCGCTACAAATGCCCCTCCCTTGCCACAGAGCTGAGCAGGGGTAGGTGTGTGGCATGGACACTCCTCCCCTTCCTTTCGTGAATCCTGACCCAGCACTATCTCCTACCTCCCCATACACACCCCCATTCCCTTTACTTTGCTGTCTTTTCTCCACTGCCCTTACCATCTCCTGATCCATTATCTATCTTTTCGTCACCTGTCTCTCCCCATTAGGATGTAAGTTCCATGAATACAAAAACTGCTTGCATTTCTGCAGCCACCAGAGTGGCTGGCACTGAAACCTCCGTTTCATGAATGATGACTCTCAGGTCAGAGCACAGAAGGTGGTCTGGCCTGGGCTTCCTGGAACCACCCGTTGATAAGTGGCTGGTAAGCCATTCCCACGAGGGGCTCTCAGTTCTTCTCTTTGACAGATATGTGTTTATAGCGTCTAAAGGGTTCCGAATGGTGTTTAAATTGTGAAGGCAAACGTCGGGGGACTCTGAAGTTTCAAGTCTTGACTCTAATGAATCCAGGGAGGTTTCGCTCAGTTTCACATAAGCAGGAGGGAAAGTCAACTGTTTTTTTCTGTATTCACCAAGATGACCTGAAGTAAGAAAGTAGCAAATGCAAGGAAGAAAACCAAGCCCTGGGAGGTTGTGCAAGTGTATATTTGCAGGTATCTTCTTGCCTTGTTGATTGCTGGATCTTCTCTTTACCTGCATTTCAGGCTAAAAGGTATGACTCAGCTATGGCCAATAACACACCATTAAAAAGTCATTTACCCTTGGAGCTTTCCTTCCTTCTGTAGTTGGGAGCAGTGGTTGGCTCTGAGCGCCTCTCTTCCTCGCCGAGGTCTTGTGGGCTGGAGGGGGAGGCTGGGAGCTGGTGCCGGGCGGTGGTCACACCCGCCCTTGGCCTGCTCTGCGCTCGTGGGTGCGGGAGCCCGTAGCTGTCGGCCTTCCCCTCCTCCTCCATCCCCAGCACCACCACCACCAAAATCCCCGAACACGCTCCCTAGACCGTGCAGGAGGGACTGGTGTCAGGAGAAGGAAGGAAAGGTCACAGGGCCTCTTGAGTTTCCTCATCTGCAAAACAAGGATGGTTAATCCCCTCCCTGGGCGGTGACAGGGCAGCCGCAGAGGATGCTGTGGGTGGCGGTGTGCTGTGCCCAAGTGAAGCCCCTGTCATTTACCCAAGTCATTCACTCAACCAGTAGTTATGGACCTGAACAGGAAGGAGTATCACACAGCCACGAAAACCTGGAGTCGTGAATGCGTTCACGCGGGATGCATTGTGGGTGTTGCAAATACGAAATCTTTCTTTAATGCTGTTGTTTGTGTTTGCCTTAAAATAATTATTCTTAGGGTGGCAACCTCTCTTGTAGAAATTAAATCTTTTTTTTTTTTTTTTAAATAAGAGGAATTTTCCCATTCACTTTTTTAAAAATTATTTATTTTTATTTATTTATTTATATATGGCTGTGCTGGGTCTTCGTTTCTGTGCGAGGGCTTTCTCTAGTTGCGGCAAGCGGGGGCCACTCCTCATCGCGGCGCGCGGGCCTCTCACTGTCGCGGCCTCTCGTTGCGGAGCACAGGCTCCAGACGCGCGGGCTCAGTAATTGTGGCTCACGGGCCTAGCTGCTCCGCGGCATGTGGGATCTTCCCAGACCAGGGCTCGAACCCATGTCCCCTGCATTGGCAGGCAGATTCTCAACCACTGCGCCACCAGGGAAGCCCTTAAATCTCGAAAAGAAAGGGAAAAGCAAGGATTTGCAAAAGACTCAGCCCAAGTGCAGTCTCTTCCCCCGGGAGCTCTCCCTACCCGCCCCACCTCCCCCCCCCCCATCACCTAGTGCTCCTCCCGCCGTGGGGTGTGGGCTTGAGCCCTTTTCCTCCTGCCCCTGCTGCTGCTGACCGCACTCAACAGTTACTTATGTGTAGATCACAGCCAGGAGACTGTAAGGTGCTGGGTATGGACCCTGTGTCTTATTTCTCTTTATTTCCTCGTTGGTTAACATGTAGGTGTACCTCCTAGGGATAAGATAAGTGCATGAGCCACCCTTCTAAACCTGTTTCCTAATCTGTAAAGGGTACCCACCCTGCAGGGTGGTTGCAAGACAACACATATAAAAATCTCAGTCTAGGTCCTGGTCCACAAAGGACACTCAAGAAGTATCCTCTTTGGGGCTTCCCTGGCGGTCCAGTGGTTAAGACTCCGAGCTTCCACTGCAGGGGGCATGGGTTCGATCCCTGGTCGGGGAACTAAGATCCCACATGCAGTACAGTGTGGCCAAAAAAAAATCAGTCAATCAATCAATCAATCAGTCAATATCCTCTTCCATCTTTTGTGGCTTTCACTTTCGAGTGCTCAGCTTATTCTCTTTAAAAAAAAAAAAAAGTGGCCTGTAACCAGAACCTTCCCTGCACTCAGTCAGGCTATTTTTACTTAACTGTTTTGTGAGTGTCCCACAGACCACGCACTCCCTGAGCTGCACTTGCAACGCGGTGCCCTGCGCGGCCCAGACCCAGCAGGGGGAGGCGGCTGCAGCCTGGGAAAAGTAGATGTCAGTGAAAAATGCCGGAGGTGGTTGGCATCCGCCAAACCTGGTCATAAACCCAGTGCGTTCTCAGTACAGAATGAGCACTGTTAAAAATAAAATGTACAAGAAGCAATATATTTGAATACGAGGGCACTGCAAACAGTTTCGCAAGGTATTAAGAGCACATTAATCTTAATTTTATTATATATTAAAGTTTGTAACTTTTCAGATAATGCCGTTTTCGTTGTTTCAAAATGGCTGAGAATTATAGAGCTATTTGGTGTGGCTGTCAGGCAAGGACTCATGTCATTTATTGGGGCCCTGGTTTTATTTAATAGCCAGATGAATGGAACAGTTAATAAAAGAAATATTGCTTTATTCCCTGACATTTATGTCCTTGGTTTCCAATAAAGAATTGAAATTATGAATAGTTGATGGTTTAAATTGATGTTTTATGTTGAACGCTAGCTATAATTTGCCCTCTGAGGATTGTAATACCGAGAAACAGATGGTTTTTCACAGTAACAAATTGCTATGTGTATACAGTCTCCAGTCTTGGCTTTCAGACACTTTCACCTTTGGTTCCGAGCTGCCCTGCCACTGGCAGCCGGTGCGGGGGAGTTGGGGGGAGACACAGCGTCTCTGGGAAGGGGCTTCCTGCTCGGGGGGAGACCCAGCCAGGCCCCCCAGGGTTTCGGCTGCGGTTCAGAATCAGATCACAGGGAAGTGCTGTGGCCCAGACTCGGCCGGTACCTGCAGTTCAGGCCGGGCGTTGGGAGCCAGCTGCCTTTGGAAGCGGCTCATCCAAGGTCACGGTGGCGGCTCCCGTGGCAGCACCCGCAGCCTTGCTGAGTGTGACAGCCCGAGACCACGCGCACTGCAGACCTCACAGTCCTTCTAGAACAGGCAGAGAGATGCAGCGGAGACAAGTTGTGTGCGCCCTGCAGGAGAGAGATTAAGAGCTGGGGTTCTGGAGCCAAGTGGCTCGAGGCCCTGGCCTGACTGCCCTTGACCAGCTGGGTGACCTTGGGAGAGACCCTGAGATCCCTGATCTCAGTTTCCTCATCTGTAAAGTGTGAATGACAGCAGAAGCCGCCCACCCACACTCCCCGACACACACACCCCTGTTGTGGGGATTGAATGAAATGATCCCGTAAAACAGCACTTAGCGCGGTGCAGGGCACAAAGTACGGTGCCCAGGAAATGGTGCCGCCGCTGAGCACGAGCAGCAAAAATCACAAAGCAGATTGACGTGGGGCGATTCTTAGTGTTACAAAAGCTTTTTTGTTCTTTAGGGCGAGTTCCCACAGGGGATCTTTAAACGGGCTACGCGTTAGGGCTACAGAAATTTACTTTCCAGAACCTTTTAAAGGAGCATGGCTTCCGTGGAGCTAGGCACCTGATGCAGTAACACTGCCAAGTGTCTCTGTGGTGTTGGCCTCAGAGGCTCCCTCCCGGGAGGAGGACCAGGGCTGTCTCTGGCCCAGTGGCCACTGAGGCCAGTGCATCTCCGACAGAAGCCTGGAGCTTGTTAAACTGTTGACATGTGAACCAGAGCCCCAGCTAGACAATTCAGGAACACTTACAGTTAGGAACTGGTGTCTGGTTTTATGTGTAATTTTGCACAAGCAATAATAACACTTGGTAATTGGAATTGGTAATGACGCACTTGGGGTTTGATCTTAAGATTTTTGTAAGATTTCATCAGTTGAGAGCAGTGGTTCTGTCTTCTCCAAGAAAAATGTTGAATTCCGTGTTTTTCCTTGTTTAGGTCGTGATCCAAGAGCTTGTTTTTAAGGCATGTATTTTTTACTTAGAATGCAAAGCTCCTTCCACAAGGAAAGAAGATATACAAGTGTTTGAGCTCTCGATTGATTGGATAAAAGAACCTGTGCATCTCGTGACTCACTTAAGAGAGAACCAGCAGTGTTTCCCAAACACCTATTATGTGCTGCACTTTATCCTTTTACTCTGTCCTCCCAAGGAGGGTGAGAGGCGGGGCCCTTCCCGAGGCCCCATCACCGTGCCCTTCCCGAGGCCCCATCACCGTGCCGGTGAGTGATGGAGCCTGCCTGGGTCAGGCGCGGTCTCTGCTCATCTGCCTCCTTGGAGGATCCCAGGGATGAGCTCTGGAGGCCGGCCCCGTGGGCACCATTGCCTGCAGCTTGGGCTCAGGCTCCAGCACAGAACTGGTTGAGTGGTTGTTATCCTACAAGTTCCTGTCAACCGGTGGTGGTTTGGAGATAAGAAGTAGTACTGGGTTGGCATAAGGAGACCAGGGCCAGACCCTGGACCATACTGCTCCAGAGCAGGTGTCTTTCTAGACCTCTTCCCCATTGATTGAGCTAGAATGTTCTTTCTCCAGCACTAAGCTCATCCTCTCAGGGCCCTGCTCCAGATCTTTCGGCATCTCCCTGCAGCCTGAGGCCAAGTCCGACTCCTTCCCTGGGAGCCATGGTGACTTGGCCGCAGCGTGTCTCCAGCCTTGCTGGCCTCCGTGGAATCCCAAGTCCTTTTCTCTGGGCACTTCCTGCGCCCCGGTCCGCCCGCCCTCCGCCCCTGCCCCCACTTTGCTTCGCCCACAGCTCAGCTGAGACGCTGCCACCCAGGAGCCTCTGGAACACAGGGGGCTGTGGTCCTCTTCCCGTCTGGGCCGGACGCCTCTGGAACACAGGGGGCTGTGGTCCTCTTCCCGGCTGGGCCGGACGCCTCTGGAACACAGCGGGCTGTGGTCCTCTTCCCGGCTGGGCCGGACGCGTCTGGAACACAGGGGGCTGTGATCCTGTTTACCTTCAGGTCTGCTCCCTCTCCTCCGGCGACAGCACCCAGCACCCAGCAGGCACTGCACACGGGGAGTGGAGGCGCCTGCGGATGTGGGTGCATGAGCCCCCGTGGCCTGAGCGGTGCTGCTTTTATCCTAATCGTGAGATTCTTCGTGGGGAGGGGGTGCGTAGGGCCTGCCGATCAGTTACAGCTCAGATACTTTGAGAGCACAGTAGTTTACCGGTGATAGTTCCTAATAGATTTTCATGGAAGAAATGATGAATCCAGGGCCACTGCTTGTTTTGAAGTCCATTGTAGATCTGCACTTTTTTTGAATTAAAGAGAAATTTGTTTTATGGGTCGAGCGTTAGGGGCCGTTATCCTGGTTGCTCGCTCCATATGACGGTGGAGACCCTCCGGCTCCCCTGCAAGAAGCAAGGACAGGGACAGCGTCTCTGGGTCACTGCGTTGTCCCGGTGATCGGAGGGGACTCGGGAGCACTTGTCAGACAGGAAAGGGCAAGTTAACAGGATCGCTCTGGCCCGGTGTCATTCCTTACGCAGATTAAAAACAAACATACGACGTACTTTGCCTTGGAAAGGAGTCTTAACTGTTGACAGGGGAAAGCCAAGGTCAGGAAAAGGGAAGGTCTTAGTGGCAGAAGCTGCTCTGCGTGAGTCACCCGGGTGTCTGCTAAGTGTCCCCAGCTCATTCCTCACAGCTCGCACCACCCCGTTAGGGGGCTGGGGTGGGAGGTGAGAAATCCAGGCTGAACCCTGAAGTTCTCGGTGAGCCGCGAAGAAAGTGTCACCTCTCCTGGCTGTGAAAGCTCGAAGCTCTATTTGTGGTGTCCAAGCCCCGGGCGGCGGTCGTCTCAGATGAGTCAGCGCCTCCCGCCCCCACCCCTCCCCAAAGTCCCAGGGCTCTCGGCTGCTGTTTCCCTTTCACTCCCGAGTCCACAGCGCTGCTCAGTCTACCCTGCAGCTTGCCAACAGCCTCCCGGTCTCTGGATGTGGCCTGGCCAGCCCTTTCCATCACCACTGTCCCCAGGATCTTCCCGCTTACCAGGGCCTTTGGAATGAGACCTCCACACTCTGCCCGCACGCCGGTACCAGACAGACACAGCCTCTGCCGAGCGCTCAGGCCTCCCGGGCTCAGGGTGCTGGGATCGCCTCTGGAAGCAGGGGCTCCCGTATTCCGAGGCCTTTGGGCTTTGCCCCTCCTTCTGTTCCTGCCCGTCGGTATCCTGCTCGTTCATCCTCCAAAGCCCCTCTGTGAGCCTTCCCAGGCCCTCTCCCCTCCTGTAGCTCCTTCCTCGCTCCGTCCTGCCTCCCTGCAATCGTGGGCACCCCCCCCTCTTCCCCCAGACGTGGAACCGGAGACCCCAAATGGTGTTTGATCCCAACGTTGTCCCGAGTGGCACCTTGCCTAGGACTTTGCGTGCACTGAGCATGGTAACGGTGACGTTAACAGCCAGAATGGCTAGCGTTATTGTCAGGCGCAGTGCTCAGCCCTCTACAGCCATTCTTTCATGTAACCTCACAGCATCCCAGTGGGGTGGGTCATCGTCTCTTGATCTCAGATGGGAATCGAGACACGATAACCCACCAGGCTCAGAAGCCCTAGGAAAATTTCCAGGCTTCTACAGAAGGTCACAGAACTGCTGAAGGGCAGAGCCCAAACCCAAACCCGAGCTTTCCACCACTGGCCATGCTCAGCGTTAATTTCAGCTGAAGGCCCTGGTGTTTAAGAGTTAAAGGCACTTTGGAGGTGATGGCCGCAGCACTGTGGTTTGATGGAGGCTGAGGCTGGCGCGGTGATTCCCTGGGTTCCCCAAGTGAGTTGGGGCGCACCCAGAGGGCAGGTGCCATGTCCTGACCCCCGGCACAGTTTCCTCCACATTCTCAGCTCCTGCCCCGATCCTCTGTCATCCCTGCTACGCTGGTTCCAGGGGCGTGGAGAGCAGGAGGGCAGCTACATGAGTAGACCCGGGTAGACGCTGGAATGTAACTTCTGTTTGCACGCACTTTCTGTGGCTGTCATTTGTGTGTGGGGTCTTATGCTCTGGGGAGCAACTCTCAGTGAAATGACAGTCTCACCGCAGTGGAGACGGGACGTGATGAAGGAGGCTGGGAGGTGGACGGTGTCTCTCCACACCATGGGTTGCTACAGCCTCGGCCCTGCCAGGAAGAGCAGTACACGTGGCAGTTATGTAAGCTCCAGTCTGCATATGTCCCCGCTCATCTGCCCCATAACTTGTCCGAGCACAGATCCTTATGT
This sequence comes from Eschrichtius robustus, assembly GCF_028021215.1. Classification (NCBI taxonomy): domain Eukaryota; kingdom Metazoa; phylum Chordata; class Mammalia; order Artiodactyla; family Eschrichtiidae; genus Eschrichtius; species Eschrichtius robustus. The sequence continues at coordinate 85,142,056 of NC_090839.1, read as the reverse complement.
CCCCCTTTGACAGATGAGGAACCCTAAGGCTTCGTCGGGCCCAGGGCCCAATAGTCAGTTGGAGAGAAAGCCTCTTTGGCCCCTTGTTCTTCCCTTTTCGTGCGTGTTTCTGGGTGCATCTGCTGTAGACAAATGCGTAAACGGTTTTGTGTTAGAATAGCATCCACATGCAAATAAGAGTCGAGGGGGTAAATGGAGAAAATGAACTTGAAACAAGACCGGGTAAGTACAAGAGCTGCTGCACGGGAGTAGCAGGAACGGGGGTTTCCCCGCGTGTGGTCAGGGGGCTGGGGGGGAACCTCTTGGCTGCCTCTCCTCTGCCATCATCCCCAGCTCTTAGCCTTTGCACCCGGGACTCGGGGGGGTGGGGGGCCAGTTGCAGCCCCAGAATAAAGGCCACAGGAGGATTCCAAAATTCCCTTTTCCCTCCAGTATGTAGTTTTTCATCATGACTGAGCCCATTCAACGTTTTTTACACCTCCCGCCAGATGTGAACTAGCGCATGGAGACACAGGTGGCACGGCAGGCCATCCCCATCCCCACCCTGGGGTCAGAGGGGAAGCATTTCCCCGGGGCGGGGCGGGGGGGGTCTCCTGAGACCCAGCACCTCTAGTCTCATGTCATTGACAAGAAAAAGGCTGAAACACTGGGCTCCCCACCAGCACCGCAAGCAGAATATTGAAGTGCCGGCTAAATGTTGTACCCAAGAGATGCCAGGCACGTGGGCCTCGTGGCCAGGGTCACTGGGGCTCAGGGCGGAAAAGGAAAGTGCGGCCACGGTCACAGGGGCTCAGGGCGGAAAAGGGCCTGGGGATTTCACGCTAAGTTCCTTGACCCTCAAGGGCGAGTGGGGAGGGGGCCGGCCTGAAACCCACCCCCACCCATCTCCCAGCAGAGCCACTCTGTTTTCATCTCTGTTCTGCAGTTTTGTGCCTCCCTGTAAAGTTTTGCTTGAAAATAGTCTTCTACAACTGAAGATAAAAAAAAAAGTGTGAAAATCACTAACTTAGACTCCAGCCTCTTTGTTTTTTGATTTGGGAAACTTGAGCCCAGAGAAGGGAGGTGACCAGCTGGTGAGCTGGGTCTAGGCTGTCACCTCATCTCAGATGCCGCCCGTGGCTGCTGGGTCCCCGAGGGCAGGGCAGCGTCCTGACCGTGTGCCCAGTGCCCAGCAAGGGGTCCGTCCATGTTGGTAAGTGAAGTAAATAGGTGTCTCCTGGGCGGCCGTGTGGACCACAGGGTGACAGCGATTTAGGTCTTCTGTCTTCAGAGAGGGAAACTCAGGTACGAAAGAGCAGAAGTCTGTCCTCGGTGCTTGGTCTGGAGGAGGAGGAGCGTCAGGCTGGGGCGTGGGCTGCCCAGGCTTCAGTCTTTGGTCTTTTCTTGTATCGAGGGGTTTTTTGTTCACGGCAGCTACATACTTTTAGAAAATAAATGTTCCAGTTTCAATAGAGAATGATAAAAAATGCACAGGTGTGTCATCCCTCCAGTCTTCGGGTCTGGGGGCCCTCTGAGCATCCCGAGGAGGCCCGGGCTCCATGCCAACCACATCCAGTTCAGGATCCGTCTCCCCGGGCTTCAGCTTTTCCCTGTACGACAGAAGGGCTTGGCCTCAAGTCCTCACCTTTTCTGACGTTCGCCAGCTTCTGTGCGTGGTGATAGGTCACACGAAGGCCGTTAGGATCCGGAGAATACACTTGGCTGGTCCGGGGCAGGTTTCAAGGAACTCGGAAGACAGGGGCCCAGGTCGGAGATGGGAGGTGGGGGCTGAGAGCTGCAGCTGCTCTGATGAGGGAAGAGAGGCCTCCCCAGGGAGCACATACTTTTCCATTTCACAGTTTGTCCGAGAACTGCTGACACAGGAAAGAAGCAAATTGCCACTCAGCGAGACTGAGCCGCCGGTTTGTTCACTCATTCATTCATTCATTCATCCATCCCTCTGCACACCCAGGGCAGAGTAGGAGCAGCTCCACACTTCCTTGCTGTGTGGCCTGCACAGGCTTCTGCACCTCTCTGAGCAGTTTGGGCGGGGTTGGTCCTCCTGGCTGTCATCCCCTCCTCGCCGCCCACTCTTTCCCCAACCCCTTCCCTCTGGCCTCGGCCACTGTCCCTGAACCCTGTCTCCAAGCCCAGAGGACACTCTCAGGCCTCGTCTCCAGCACCTTCACCTGGAAGATGCGCTCCTCCCTCTGTGACCGCCCCTGCCTGGCTTCTCCCCCACCTCATCACACCCTCCCCGGCTTCCTGGGGTCCCCTGTCTCCATCTCCCTGATGCTCCTGGGAGCACCACGCAGCCCTTGACACCTTCCTTCCCTGCAGGAGGCCGGGCCCTTCCCAGAGCTCTAGTTAATCTCTGTCCTCTCAGCTCCTAACCCGCCCAGCTCTGGGTCCGCTTACCCAGCTGCCTTGTGGGCATCAAAGCCAGCATGGCCGCGGCTGGTGGAGTCCTGTCTGCTTGCTCGAGCTTTCCGCCGCCCTGCTGGCAGCCCCGTGGCCCACAGAGCTGTGCCCGCCTGAAGCCTGGGAGTGGCCTCGTGACCTCTCCTCCCTTATCAGCCTGGTACCAGGCCTTGCCGACTCTAGCTCCTAAGGGCCTCGGTTCGTTTCATTTTCTCTCCATCGTACCTTAGGAGTCACCAACGTTTTGTTTTTTATTATTATTTTATGTAGAACTCCTAGATCTGCTAGTGTGACCTTGGCAATAATCTCCCTGGGACAGCGTGGCCGCCTGCACACCTTGAATTGGCTTTTTTTTGCCCAGAGACTTGCCCTTGGACCTGCGCTGAAGGCTTCAGCTTTCTCTGTTGTTGCCTTCAGGAACCTACTTGTTACCTGCCTTCCAGGGCTGTTGCTGAAGACCTTGGTTTGGTTTCTGGAGGGCATTCAAGACCTCAGGGTGTTGTCTGGTTTGTGCAGAAGAGAAACGTGGTGGTTTTAGCACCTGGCTGAGGGCCGTTGTTGGGTCTCCAGGCACACCGCCCGCAGCAGCTCCTGCCATTTTGCTTGGATTTCGTGGGACCCCGCTTCAAGACCCCCTAGAGTCACCCCGACTTGCTTATTCCCACCCTGTAGACTCTAGAAGGCAGACCCCCTGCACAGTGACGGAGCATGTTGCCCACTGCGTCAGGCTCTTCCTGTTCTTTCTGTCGTTCTTTTAAAAATGAAGGAGTCTGGGTCCCTTCTTCTTATAAGACAACCAGCTGAACCTGCCTGTGTTAAATTGTGGCCTTATGCCTTTTGATTAAATGACCTTAATTATCTCTGCGGTAAGGGTCATTTAAGATCAGTGCTGTCAGAATGTCAGATCATGGTTTACTTGGGAAGTAATTTTGGTCACAAGATTCAAAAGTGCAAGAAAGAACCCCACAGACTATTATAAAACGTCTTAGATGGTACTTGTAAGAGGCTCAGTTTACATGTACAGAACTCTGGTCGATGTTGAAAAGCACATGGGTCTGGCCCTGGTCCCACAGGCAGGCCGACATCCTGGTGAACACAGAGCGATTTGTGTTTACGGGGACTTAGCAGATTGGTGGGTAGTTTGCAGTAAGCTTGGCAGTGCTTATTCGTATTTATCCAAGAGCTGCGGGGCCATCTGCCTCGTTTACATTTTGGTGGAGATGTCTGACCTTCTCGTGGAGGAGAGTTCCCAGGGAGACCGTGCACGTGAGGGTGGCTGGACGGTGACTGCGGGCAGGGGGCCGGGAGGAAGGCTGCTCTGAATCGGATCCCGAATCGGGTCCCAGCTGACCCCCGGAATCCCCCTGCAGGCCTTTTGAGTGGACAGTGGCCCCCGCCTCTGGGCAGCCGGGCCCAGCTGCTCAGGCATTTTGCGATGAGTCATTCTTTCTGATTTGTCTCTGCCTCACCGGGTGTGACCAAGCCTGGGGGCCCCGAGCAGGTCTGGAGGTGGCAGTACCACAGCGAACACAGCAAGAGAGAAAATGAAATGACGATCCCCAAATGCACAGCTTTCATTATGACTCCCTCCGTCCCTCCCTCTTGTCGACACAGCCTCCTTGCCGGCTTCTCTTTCTCCTTTACTGTGGCCCTCTCCTGACCTTGCCCTCCGCTGTCCACCCAGAAACACCGTGCACCCCCTTCGCGTGCCTGCCCAAAGCAGCCTCCTATAGAAACTTCTCTGACTCACTCATCTAGATGGGGCCGCTCTTCCTGGGACCTCTCCTCAGCACTGAGTGCGCTTCAGCCCTGCCCTGGGTTGTCCCTGTCTGGGCACTTGTCTTATTTCCTCCCCATCTTACAGGCGAGAGAACAGCCTTGTGGTGAGGAAGCTGCTGGAAGCACCACACCATGAGTGGAGGAGGCTGGTGAGCGTAGCTCAGAGCCCAGCTCTGGGGCCAGGCTTCTCCCTTCCCAGGACGAGGATCTCAGGGAGGTTCACTCTGGGTCAGAGTGCCTGGTCTTAAGGCCCACCCCTTCCCCTCCCCCTCCCCCTCCCCCTCCCCCTCCCCCTCTCCCTCCCCCTCCCAGCTCTGCTGACCCTGCTGGCACCCACGCAGCAGTTCTCACCGGCCTGGCCTCCGCCCCCAGCTCAGGGATTCCAGGCCACGGGAGCACATGCTGCCCAGTCACTGTGTCTTAAATCGCCGGGCTCAGGCTTGGGGCTGTGTGTTCCCCTCCACTTCATCCCGTTTCCTGGGCACCCACGGTGCCCACTGCAGAGCCGAGCCTGGCCTGTAGAGAGGAGGCAGCCGCTCCCGCCCCGGGGGGCTGGGGGGTGGTGTCCCAGCCCAGGACGTACCCCTGGCCGAGGGTCACCCAGGACTGCCTGAAAGGCATCGTCATTTCATCTGCCACCAGCCCCGCCCGTCCCTGTGCCTGTCGTGGGAGAAGGAGGTCTGTGGGGTTTCAGGAAGGAGAGAAAGGGAGGGGTTGGCTTTCCCCACTTCGGTCTTCCTAAAGGTGAACCCATCCCTGGTGAAAAAAATTGTCCTTTTGGAGCCACGAGGCGGCCTCGGCATCTGGCCCCCAAGCAAGCCCAGGAGCTTCCCGGGGCTCCGTAGCCCCGGTGGGCAGGGAGCTGCTTCCTGGCCTGAATGCCTGCGTCCAGCTCTTTCTTCCTCCTTTTCTGAAGTCCAGGGAAGCTGTTACGTCGGGGGACGATAGATAAAGGCCCCTGACCCTCCCAGGTTTATGGCAGGGCTTTGAAGTGTGTTTCCTCTTGGCCCTCGGGCCACGCCTCTGCATGGCCTCCTGTGGCGCTTCCCTCCTGAGAGCCTGGCACGCCCGCGGTCCGCTTCCTCCAGGCCCTGCAGACAGGCAGGAAGGACGCGAAGGCTCCGCTGCGCCACCAAATCCTGCACCTCGGAGCATCTGCTGTCCGGTGCCAGCTCGAGGTGGGGAGAGCTGATTGCCGGGGAGGGAAGGGCCAGTTCCTGGGGTGCCCCCTGGCTGTGCTCGCCTGAGAGGTGACTCCTCCTCCTCCTCCCCCTCCCCCCGGGCCCCCCCCCACCCACCCCCATTGGCTGCGCCTCCACACACCCCTTTGAACTTTACTGATGACAAGCGTGTTAGAAGATTACTTTGAAATCTCAATTCTCCAGCAAAGACACCAACTCGGGAGCCGGCTTTCCTCTGATTTATGTCTGCCGCATCCAGACGGCGGGATTGCCACCCTTCCCAGGGCGAACCCCACAGTTAGAGCGTTTGAGTGTGATTTCTGCTCCCCTGAGGCCTGTGACAGATCGCCCGAGAGGACCTCCTGACAGAGTGTGATGTGTTCATCGCGGCGGGGCCACTGCGGCCCGGTCGCTTCCAAGATTAACCATCCCGTGGGGTCTGCGCTGCCCCGTGAGCCGTCGGGCTGTGGGATTAAGATTACTGATGAACGTATGGGGTCGGATCTGGTTTAAAACTGTCCAGGTTTTGAAGTTTTTAGGTTTGGTAAGGAAATTAAACCCTTTGTCCCAAACCGGGGCCCGTTGGTCTTCTCAGCGTCACGTGCGTGCAGCGTGTTTTCAAGCGTCTCTATTTTGAGCTGTTTGGAAAAGCAGCTGCCCTGATTCGAGACACATGTGTCTCCAGCTCGCTTCCCGACGTTAGCACTAAAATAGAAATCGGTCTCTGTCTGCAGCCTCTCTCGCAGGCAACTCATCAATGAAACCGCTTCCAAATGTTTTCCCCAAGCACATTGGTTCCACCGGCTTCTGTCTCATCCGCCTTGTGTGGAAGGTAACATTTTTGGTTCTAAAGAGTTTTCAACAGTTTCTTCTCTGGAGAGCAACATCTATTCCGTATACAGTGAACTTAGAAAAATTCCTAGTAGAATCAGTCACCCCCGTCCTGCGTTGGAATCCTCCAGAAACCACCGGGTTGTGGGCCCCACGAGGCCACGGCAGCGCGTGCACCGTTGCTCTGTGTGCGCCTGGCTTCCTCCTGCAAACGTTCGTTTGCACTTTAGCAGACTGTTTATTGGATTGGGTCTGTGCAATTCCCCGGAACGCTGACGGGCTGGGTGAGGGTTCGCCAGTGTTCAGGGAAAGGTGTTTTTAAACATGATTTACTTTCGGCCAATGTCCTGCAACCTTCAGTTGGAAAATTCACAGGATAGCTCAAGGTCTTTTAAAAACGACAGAGCCCACCCACCTGCCAGACTCAGGCTGGAAGGGCCTCCGTGAGCATTTATCTCAGATACTCCCTATAGCTCCAGCTGACCTCTTCCTCTTGAACAAAATGATGTTTAAGTTTTGGGTTCCTTGTCTTTTAACTGAAAAGCCCTTGTTTATTAAGCTGTGACGGTGAGGGGAGGAGGAAGTATGGGGAGTGGAAATACCCTTTCTCCACCGTTACGTTCATTAATAAACATGTGTATTAAATGCGTCCTATCTGCAAGGCCCTGTGCTGAGAGTAGAAACATCAGCAGGGCATGGCGCAGCCCGCAGGGGCCTCTGAGTGGGGGGCCTCGGGCCTGGAAACAGGGTGCCTTGGGTGTTGGGGGCCCAGGACCAGCCCCCAGTCCTCCGTGGGGGGCGGTTGGGTGGTACAGGAGGTGACCCAGCTGGCGAAGCGCTGGAGCAGCCCGGGTAGCCGTAAGGCCTGCCCTCCTCTTAACTCTGTGTCTTAGACCCGCTCTTGTTTTGCCTTTTTCACACTATGTTGCCATGATTTGCATGTTTATCCTCCTTGTGGAACTCCAGCCGTAGAGGCAGGCGATCTTCCTGGCCGTGCACACGCAGGCCACACAGCAGACACTCGGTAAGTGTGTGCCGAGCAAAATCCACTCCTACCTTCTGGAGAGAGTTGTCACCGGTTACCTCGCCCCTGCTCAGAAGGGGCTTAACTGCTTTTACTGAATCTCCTCCAGTTTGAGACATCACTGTTCATTCTTTTTTTTTTTTTAAGACCTTTAATGTGAGTTGCCCTTCTCTTTTTTATTTATTTATTTTTATTTATGGCTGTGTTGGGTCTTCGTTTCTGTGCGAGGGCTTTCTCTAGTTGCGGCGAGCGGGGGCCACTCTTCATCGCGGTGCGCGGGCCTCTCACTATCGCGGCCTCTCTTGTTGCGGAGCACGGGCTCCAGACGCGCAGGGTCAGTAATAGTGGCTCACGGGCCTAGTCGCTCCGCGGCATGTGGGATCTTCCCAGACCAGGGCTCGAACCCGTGTCCCCTGCATTGGCAGGCAGATTCTCAACCACTGCGCCACCAGGGAAGCCCCACTGTTCATTCTTTAGTTGTGTCAAAGGAAAAGTGTGATTACTTTACAAAAATTTGACTAAAAATGGTGGTTTGAGAACCATAGTATAAAATGAGGTAAGATGGCGTGTGGTGTTGAGCTCTGCACGTGGCCTTGAGCTCGGGGCGGGGGCGGGGGGTAGAGTTTGGGTTGGTGGCTTCCCTCTGGCTCCCACAGCCCCGGGGTTTGGGTTGGTTCTGTTGCTCCGTGACTCACCCCCGCTCACGTTTCCTCGCAGATCTTGCCCCCGTGGGGTCTCGTCTGGCTCTTAGCAGCTCGGGTAGAATTCCAGGTGGTGGCCTCCCCCGCTGTCCCAGCCCAAGGACGCCTGGAGGTTGGGTCACGGTCCTCCGTGAGCTCAGCTCCTTCCTTGCTTGAGGCTGACGCAAGGTCTACTTGGTTGTTTGGGATGGGGCTCCCCGTTGTCAAAGAATCACAGCGTATTTGCGGGCCTCCAGGGAAATGGGGGTGCACTGTGGATCTGAGCACAGCTGTGGGCCACCCATCCTCTCCCACCCGCAGCATCTGAGTTGGTAACAGCCTGCCCCGCCCCGGGCTGCAGTTCTTCCCTCCTGGACGGGGAGGTCTTCGTTGCTGCCACCTATGAGCGACTCTCCAGATCCCTCGGGGCGGGCGGGGGGGGGGGGGAGAGGGGGCGTGTCTCTGTCCCACCTCCTGTCACACTCCGTGACTGGGACTGGGGAGAGCTGTCCTAATTAAGGAGGTTACTTCTCAGCTGCCCAGAAAGGAACCTGGAGGGGCTGACCGCCTGCCTTGTATTTGCAAATAGTAGAGCCCATCTGCCGTATCAAAAGGGGCCTGGGATCGGAGGGAGGGGGCGCTCATGGTCAGAGCTGGGCATCCCCGGGGTCAGGGGCTTGGGCTCCGTGCCAGCCCCACCCTCTGTCAGGCCGCCCGAGGCTTTTTAAGCCGCAGATTTCTCACTCTCAGGGTGGCATGCTTGTCCATCATAGGCCATTCCATTAAGTGACTGGGATTCATGAGGTAGTAAGGTCACCACGGTGTCACTTAAATTAAACCTAAATTGCGACCCCCGATTTCAGAATGACCTCGGATGTAAAAATCACGCGTCTCCCTGAATTGCTCCCTGAGTTGCTATCCAGTGCTTTATGGATACGATGTCTAGATAGTCTGCGTTTCCTAAAAAATACGGCTCAGTCCTGTGTCTCCCTTCACAAACGTCTGAATGCAGAGTCAGAGAGATTTTCCAAATGGCAGGGTGCGGACCAGCAAGCTGTCCCCGGGGAGGTGGGCTCAGCCAAGGAGGAACGGGGAGGTCAGCCTGGCCTGCTGGTGAAATTGGATCAGGGAGCCGCAGGATAGACAGCTCGGGTCAGCTGAGCGAGGCCCCCACGTGCTCTGTATTTGTGTGGACTGGGAGAGAACGTCAGGCTTCCACGTTTACGAGAAAGGAAAAGAAGTTTGGCTAATAAACCAGCTCATAAATAACCTCAGATGACAATAGGCTTTCATCCCCAGACTCTTCTGAGCTTTAAAACAAAAATACATTCATATCCCCCAACTCATATGATGTTCACAGCACCCTTTTAGCTGGAGTCATTGGGTGGGGGGTGGGACTGAGGCTGGGGCGGGGGGCAAGGCCTACCCGGGTGCCACAGGGAGAGAGTGATGAGGCTGGCATGGGCTCTGGTCTCCTGGCTCTGTCCACGTGGCCTGAGTTCCCGGATGTGAAGCAGCGCTCATCCTTCTCACAGGTGCGCACACCTGTTATGGGGGCATGGCGAGGCCAGAGGAAAGGAAGAGAATGACAGAATAGATGGAGGCCCCAGACTTTCTCTTAAAGGGCCGGTTACTGAATATTTTAGGCCTGGCCATCCAAGAGGCAAAATCAGGATATCATGTACGTACTTATCTGTTCATTTTAAACGCAACCATTTAAAAGTATAAAAAACCATTCCTAGTTCAAGGGCCATAAAAATACTGGCAGGGCAGTCAGCTGGATTTGGCAGCTTTCGACCCCTGGGGTAGACGGTCTGCTGCTTATCAGGGGCAGGATTCTGCAGGTTGCGTCCCTCTCACACCTCTCCTTTACCTCCTTTGCTGGGGCTTCTAACCTGAGGTCATTGACGGACTTCCTCTGTGTCACAGAGAACTTGGTCTCTGATAGAGTGGGAAAGGACCTGTGGAAACTCCGTGGATGCATCAGAATATGTCTCTGCATTGCTCCTTACTAACGGCATTGTTCTCGCCTCGAAAACCTGACTGCTCTTCCTGGTGCTTGGCCCCAGGCCCGCTGTCCTGAACCGCGTGCATATTCCTTCTAGAAAGAGGACTCACTTGACTGTTTTCAGGCAGCTGCCTGCGCCAGACTTCCTGGTTCTTTGCTCCCCTCTGAGCTCAGCGTTGCCCATCCGTGAGGCTTGGAGAAGCAGGGACTGACCAGGCGCGGCCCCAGAGCACTACCCCCAACGGTGGAGCCACCTTTGCATCCAGCCGGGGCTCATTTAAGACCCAGGTCTGGACTGCTGGCCTCTTTCCTTGTGTGCAGTTTTCCTGCCCATGTCGTCCCCAGAGCTCTGCCCCACCCATTCAGGGTCCGTCTCCTCTCCGCTCCCTCCACTGTGGACCCCGGGCCACCTCCTGACTGAGCCTGGGGGCTCTTGAGGAGATAGTCACCAGCACAGCCTGTGGGAAGCACATAGATCATTTTGCCTTCTGGAAAGATCATGCTCCTTCTGGAACGTGCTTCTGTTAGGCCCTTTCCCAGAAGAAAGATCAGCTCCAGAGGTCCCAGAGAGAAAGGGAGTGAGGACGGGCAGAAATGGGGGTGGACGTGTGGATGGGTGTTACCAGAGCAATCTTTTTTTTGCAGAGGGGGAGGTGATGGAAGATTAGCTCAGAGAGATAAGGCCCTGGAGTCAAAGTCTCAGATCTAGGGAAGCAGTAACGTTCCCGGGAGCAGCAGCAGCCTTTCAGAAAGAAAGCCACATAAGTTTCATTTCAGCCTCTCTCCTTTTAACCTGGGAACGGAGAAGAAAAAAGACTGGCAGGGGTCGATTGGCACACAGGGCCACCTCCGTTGGTTTAGACCAGCTTTAGAAGCTCCAGTTGGTAACCTGTTTTTTAACCACCAGGACAGTTGTCTCATTACTGTTCAAACAAGGAAACCTTATTAGAATCTCTTGATTGCTGAACACACCACACTGCTGCCTTTCAGGGGAACCCTGGAACACCGGAGCCTGTTAGAATCCAGGTAGAAGGGATTTTTTTTTTCAGGGAAAGTAATGTTCTCAGTGAATGAGTTTGGCCCTCCTTGTTCAGAAACTGATTTAATCTGGAACAAGACGCGTGTGGCAGAGATGGAATAAAGCCATTCGATGCATCAGATTCAGCGTCACTGCCTCGGCCACAGCAAGAGGCCGCTGTGCACTGGGGACGCAAGGCAGCGAGCGGCAGGGAGACGAGGCTGCAGGGGAACCTTCGCTCTTCCAGCTTTTCCACCAGGAAATGTATCTCTCTTCGATTTTGTTGTCATCCTCCTCCTCATGGCAGCGGCCCCCAGGGAGCCACCTTGGGGCCACGCTCTGCACCTCTGCTCCTGACCTTCCAGAGGAACAGACTTCCTGTTCCCCAGGGCAGAGGTCAGGGTTCCAGACAGCCGGCAGAGGACGCAGCTCGGGAACCCCTGGGCTGCGTGCTCCAGCAGGTCCAGTGATGTCCCGAGTCGTAGCAGCCAGGCGGGGCCTGCCACGGGTGGCAGCTTTGGGTGAAATATAGCTTCGGAGACAGCACGGCGCGGCGGCTTTGGCGCCAGCCGGCCCCGAGTCTGCATTGTAGCCAAATGGCCTCAGGTGAAACACAGCCTCTCCAAGCCCCAGATTTCCTCTTTACACCGTGAGGATAATCGCAGGCACCTGCAGGGCTGTTCCGACGCAGACAGGAGATGGCATCATACGGTGCCCGCCACCAGGCTGGCCACAAGCTCAGGGAACGCGGCCAGGTGTCCCCCTCACTCTAAAGGACCTGCGACAGAAAGGCGGTGCCAGGGCAGCCTGGCCACTCAGTCCAGACCAGGGAGCCGAGCCTCTTTCCATAAGTGAAATGATTCAAGCAAGCTAGGACCCAGGCTAAGGCCTTGGCCTCTGCCCTCTGCCCTCTGCCCCTTCTCTCTTACCACGGGATCGTTCTGCTTCCCCACACCAGGGTGGGGGACACGGTTCGCCCAGCCTTTCTGAACTTCTTTATCTCTAGTGTGTGCTTCTATAAATTTAAAGTTCCTTCGTTGGGTAAAAGCTTTAGAATGACTAAGATTCCTTTTGTATTGCATAATGTTCTTGCCATTTAAAAGATTAGCAGGCGCAATTTCAGTGCGCCTTCGTGAATGGCATGCCTCACTTAGCTTAATCTCTCTTCGGTACATGTTACAACATATAAAGAGAGTGTCTCCAGCACACATGGGGAGCTTGAAAACGAAAGATCCCTCTGATCCAAACTTTCAGAACGATGGACCTCTTAAAAAAGAAAAAAACATGGTGAACGGCCTCCCATGCTGTCAGCGCCAGATTCCCTGACATAGAAATGCCGGGTGCCCTCGGGACGGGGATGGGAAGTTATTCCATTTCCTCTGGGGGAAGAGGGCAAGGCACCGAGTTTGGGGTAACACTGGAGGAAACCGGCCTTCCCTGGCCACAAACTAGCAGGCAGGCATCACCTTTGGAAATCTCTGTCTGGGAAAGCCCTGTCTGCCAAGCCCTGCGGAAGATACCATGAGCCGCACTTGGCGTCCTGAGGGACCGGCTAGGGTAGAACTTGAGAGCCCAGGGGTTTGAGAGAGTGCGCTGGCCACCCCGACGTCAGCAGCCTGGAGGGAACGCCCCATAAATGCCAGTCCCTCGACTAAGTGCTGGGGAAGAAATGACAGCCTTGTTGTCAATCAGGTGAGACTACCTGAGTAGTGCCCACCTGGAACAAGGTACACTTTGCAGACCATGTAGAGGCTCAGGGGCTCTGAGCGTTGCGTCTGTGGACGGGGACAAGGTCATGATCTTTGTTGCCATCGTCATGGTAAAAGCCACATTCGGGACCTACTGTGTTCATTCATTCAGAAATGTTTCCAGGCTGCCTACTGTGTGCCAGACAGTGTTCTCATAAGGCTAGTGACATCCTTCCTACCTAACAGGAGGCAAGACTGAGGTGCAGAGAGGTGAAAGTTTAGTAAGCAGCCTAATTCACTCAGCTATTCAAGGGCAGAGCTGAGATTCCAGCCCAGGTCAAGTTGAATTTTTCTGTGAGGATGACTTTGCAGATGTGCTTACATAAGAAAGGGAGATTTCACGGAGTGACTGAACCGTGCACAGCATTTCGTGAATCAAATCTGTGTTCAGGCAGTAGGTATTGGGCGTCTTTTGTTTACAAGGCCACACCCAGGGGAGTGTGTAGTCTGGAGGGAAGAGGAAGGAGACAGGTAGTGATGGGGTAGTTGGTTTGTTGGCACGTGTCCCTGTGTGTCTGTGTGTGTGTGCAAAGCTACATGAAAAGAGTGTCCAAAAGAGGCCCCGGTGAAGCACTGATGGAGCTCTGGGGGGGATCGTGTGTGTGGACCCCAGTGACTTGCTAACCTGAGGACTCTTCCAGAAGGTACCATTCAGACACTGTCAGTTTACATTGCTTTGCCCAAGGCATGTATTACATTTCAATTTATTGAAATTTATTTCTATAACTCCTCAGAAGGATGTTTTGTCTAGAAGCCCTCTCTGAATATATCATCTTATAGTAGATCCACAGTGCCACCTATTCTCGTGGCATTGCTACCACGTCGGGGGAGCTGGGTAAGAGCCTCGTGTTACAAAGAAAGAATCCTAAGAGGTCCATCAGAGCACTGCGAGCCCAGGCGTGACGTGGGGGGACATTCGGATGAGGGCGCATGTGATCCCATGATCCCCTGTCCTGCAGAAACCATTCATTCCCCTGAACTCTTTCTCCAGGACCACCACCAAGAAATGCCTTTCTCGAAAGTTCTGACGCTTCCTGAGGATGGCGCTGGTATTTGGGAGTCAGAGGTGACCTCTTCTGTTAACCCCGTCTGGGAGGGAACTGCCGTGTGGAGCTGGTACCCAGTCAGGGCAGGAGACTGAATTATGCCCCCTCACTCGAGGGGGTAGTTTTTATTATTTTGCCCAGACTTGAATTTGAAATACATATTTTGTTACAGGTAATTTTGGAAGACTCCAGAAAGGACTCCTCTAAGGGGTCTTCCAAAATAATTTCACCACATTAAGTTTTAAGCTTAGGTTACCATCTTGTTGGTTGTTGCGTGCCGCAACTGCTGAGCCTGTGCTCTAGAGCCCTCGAGCCACAACTACTGAGCCCACGTGCCACAACTACTGAGCCCACGTGCCACAACTAGTGAAGCCCGCATGCCTAGAGTCCGTGTTCTGCAACAAGAGAAGCCACCGCAATGAGAAGCCCGTGCACCGCAATGAAGAGCAGCCCCTGCTCACCGCAACTAGAGAAAGCCCGCGCACAGCAACGAAGACCCAACGCAGCCAAAAATAAATAAATAAAATTAATTTTTAAAAAAAGACTTGGCACTTGCAAAGCTATCTCTCTCTGAAACCTGACGCAGTCTGTCTCCCCCCCCACCCATGTGTCCTGCTCCCAATCTGTCCTCGGGGGTGGGCAGGCCTGAGGCCGCTCATCTTCTCATCTCTATAAGCTTGATTCTCAGTACACGTTTATTGGGTGAGTGAATGAATGAATGAATGCATGCATGCACGCAGGAAGCATTCCACCAGAGAATTCTTAAACTCTTAGCCAGTCGTGGAATTTCCCCACAGCCAGCTTTTAGAAGCCTGAAAATATTTTGGATATTTATCTTTTTAACGAATATGTTAAAAAAAAAATAAGCGCCAACCTCTGTTTCTCAGCTGATTCCTGAATGTGTGATAAGAAGCACGATTCCTTGGGGGAGAAAACTCGTTCAGGTTAAATTCTTATAGCCTCATATTGTTCAGCTAAGATGTAGCAAGACTATAAATAGCTAGGTACTTTGACCTACCTCAAATATTTGCCGATGTAAGACATTCTGTCCTCGTACCAAAAAAAAACCCAGAAAAAAGCACAACCACCCCAGCCTGGGGTTACGTCAGGACTGCCACTGCAGTACTGTCTTGTGTGGCCAAGCTGTAGATCAAGAGAAATTTTTAAGAACAATAATAAGGTAGGAAAAACACCAAAGCTCAATTTGAGATGCTGGGAGATAAATAGATGTATATTTGCCATATATGGTAATAAAAGAAGTCCAAGCAGATACTCTTGGCATTTATGGACTTCTCAATGATTCATCAGCAGGACTAACAGCTTCAGCCAAGAGATATAGAATTTGTTAAACTGTATCTGTCTCCTGAATGGTTTCACTACAAAGAAGCCATGCTGTGTATTCAAAAGAAAATTCCAGGACTGTGTAAAAGTATTTGGTAACAGGCCTGAGAAAGAGGAGTTCCAAAAGTATTTGAAAGCCATTTGTTTACCAAAGCAGAATCACTCTCTAAACGTTAGCAACTTTCTGTGGATTTTCTGTAGGTTCCCGCAGCAGCAACTCTATCTCTCATGCCAGAAACAGAGGGGTCTGAGCTTTCTCGGCTGAACTGCTCATGGACACACCCTTCTTGCTGAGGTGTGTAGGTAGCTGGGTGTAATTCAGGGCTCCGTTTCCAGGGGCAGGGTTACAGATGAGCACCTCGGCGTGTACCCCCTTCGAGCCCAGCGGCTTCCGAGCTGCGCCTGGTTCCTGCCCTCCGGGCCTGCAGCACTGCTCCGAGCAGCAGACCTGGACGAGCCCGACCTCGCTGGACCTCTCAGTGGGTCACTGCTCCCCGCGCCTGTAGAAGATACATTACAGCATCCCAGAGAGCAAGCGTGAGGGACACTGGGGATCCCCACGGCACGGCACCCGCATCCCCCCCCCCCCAGGATTTCCCGTGAAATGTGCTAATTTTGAAATGACACACGTGCTTCGGAACAAATCAGTACCAAGAAGATGTCGCTTTAGACAGGGTCCTCGAGCTGTGCAGACTAACCAGACGGGAGAGTCACTGGATGAAGTCATCTTCGGGCCTCGAGGCCACAGCTTGATCAGCGGGATGGGTAACTCACCTTTCCTCCCCGCCCTTGCCGGGCATCATAACCCTCATCCCTGACCTCTGGGGTCTCTGGGGGCCTGCTGGAGAAGCCTGGGTGAAACTAAGGAGGTGCTTCCTTGGTGCCCTCGAATGGACTTCCTTTGCTGGAGTGAAGTCGGGTCCCCTCCCCGGAGCATGCTAGCTGGCCATCCGGGATGCCGAAGTGTACCCAGGCCAGGAAGCCCCCAGGGAGTCTCTCTTTGCTTTTGAAGCTTCTGTTTCTCCTCAATTGCTAGGTTGGGGTAATCCCTTGGGAGCCCTCTGAGCATCTTTAAACATAAAGTCTGATTCCAAAGGTTTAAATTCCCTAGTTGCCACTGAGTCACATGTTTCTTAGGCTTGGTTTTCAGCCATATGATATAAATAATTCCATTTAGAAATTAAGAAATTATGGCCTGCATTTCCTATGCAGTAGTAGTTTCCAAAAAAGAAAATGCGTGAAAAAATTATAAGATCCCTGTTTGGATCCCTTGTCTCTGGAGCCTTCTGGTTGCCTGGGGGTCACTAAGAACCTCGTTCTGCTGCTAAAGCACAGGACCCTGTGGCTGAAGGATCCTGCCTTTGTTTCCATGTGTGTGTTTGAGTGGGTGTCTGAAAAAGCATTTACAGTGTGCTCTGCATCTGCTAGTAGATTTTCCCATCGTGCATTATTAATTATTCCTCTGAGCAGCTCTATGAAGCGAGTAAATATTAGTAAACAATATGTAGTGATTATTAAGCCAAGACAAAGGTATATCTTTTCCATGCTGCTTAATTTTAGGTAAGCTAGTTGCACACAAGTGATGAATAAACTTGAAGTAAGGCTTTCCGGGTGGGAAAACAAAGAAAACTGAGATCAGATGTGGGAAAGAGGGACTCTCCTGGTGGTCCAGTGGTTAAGAGTCCGTGTTCCCAATGCAGGGGGCCCAGGTTCGATCCCTGGTCGGGGAACTAGATCCCACATGCCGCTACTAAAGATCCCTCAGGCGGCAACGAAGATCCCGCACGCTGCAACTGAGATCTGATTTTTTTTTTAATTGAAATATAGTTAATTTACAATATTGTGTTAATTTCTGCTGTACAGCAAAGTGATTCAGATATATAGATAGATATATAGATAGATATATATATATACACACACACACACACACATTCCTTTTTTAAAATTCTTTTCCATTATGGTTTATCACAGAATATTGAATATAATCCCTTGTGCTTTACAGTAGGACCTTATTGTTTATCCATTCTGTATGAGATCTGATTTTAAATCTTTTCTTTTTCTGTCTCCTTGGTGAAATCTGTCCTTGTTTTATGATTTGCCTGCTGAGTCCAGGATCTGTATGTGGGGTCTGTCTCTGCCCCTTTGGTGCTGGTTTGAGATGATGTTTTGTTTTGTTTTGTTTTTCATGGTTCTGACTTTTATTCCTTTTTGTGTAAGTTTGGTAACATATATATATATTTTTAACATCTTTATTGGTGAGATGATGTTTTAAGTGTCCCCATTATTGTCTGAGATCTGAGACTTTATCCTCTGATTACAAAAAGTATGAATGTTCATTACAGAAATTTGCATTTAAAGAAGATAGCAATCAATCACCTGTAATCCAAGACATAAATGTTAGCGCTGATGCTTTAGATCTTTCTAATCTTTTTTGGTTCATAAATATTACATACGTTAAAACAATAGAGCTTATGCTGTACATATCGTTTGTAGCATGGTTTTCCCGCAACCATAGTATTTTTATATAATGAAAAAAATGTAAAACGTGGCGGACCAGTAGGTTTCCTGCTAATATTTATTGTACTTATAAAATAATTCTCCTTTGGAGAAATATGTCTAGTTTAGCTATGCATTAGCAGGTACCGTATTTATTTTCTTTGTGGGCTGTGCACAGGCTGAAATAACGCCTGGCTGTTTGCTTGGCCGCGTGGACAGCGCCGCGTCTGGGGATTCTGCCACTGGGGAGCCACAGCGGGGGGTAACCCAGTTGCTCTGTAAACCTTAAAGTCATCTTACTTTTTTGAACTATCACTCAACCCTCATCCTTAATTTTTTTTTTTTTTAAATTTATTTATTTATTTATTTATTTATTTATTTATTTATGGCTGTGTTGGGTCTTCGTTTCTGTGCGAGGGCTTTCTATAGTTGCGGCAAGTGGGGGCCACTCTTCATCGCGGTGCGCGGGCCTCTCAGTATCGCGGCCTCTCTTGTTGCGGAGCACAGGCTCAAGACGCGCAGGCTCAGTAGCTGTGGCTCACGGGCCCAGTTGCTCCGCGGCATGTGGGATCTTCCCAGACCAGGGCTCGAACCCGTGTCCCCTGCATTAGCAGGCAGATTCTCAACCACTGCGCCACCAGGGAAGCCCTCATCCTTAATTTTTAAAAGAACGCTTTTGAGGTTAAAAGGATATAATTTATTTAAAGCCGAAGATGTGAAACATAAGCCATAATCCCATTCATCTACTGTTTAACCCCGACGTAGTTCTCGCCATCCTTTTCCAAACACGTGCAGATGTGCGTTTATTCATTTTTACAACGTGGGGGTCATACTGTAAACCCATCTTGCAGTTTGTGGCTTCTTTTCCCCTCTTTCTCCCCATTTAACCCCTGATCATCCTCCAGATCTGGGCTCAGGCGCCCCTTCCTCTGTCCTGCAGGAAATGCCTGCTGCCCCAGCCAGGTCGGCTTCATAAACATACCCCCAGCGCCACGACCCTCCTCTTTACAGGGCTGACCACGTGGAGTGCACTCCTGTGGGTGGTCAGTGAGTAACGTCCCTCTCCCTGCTAGACGGGCGCCCCACGAGGCGCAGGGACCGATTGGTTTTGCTCGTGATTGAAGGAGCACCTGTAACGGTGCCTGGGGGCCTATAACATCTACCCGACAAACATTTGTTGAACGGATGGCAGTCATGTGCATTAGTCCATGGTATTAGCTGTCCTTTGAAAAATAATTTTACTGACTACCTAATGTGCCGCTGTATTGCTTTACGAAAGTTTATTTAATAAGTAACCCCCTACTGTTGGCATCTACATTATTTCTGATTTTTCTCTCTTCCAAACACATGCTAAGCATTCTTATACATAGATCTCTGCCTACATCTCTGATCTTCCTGATGGGTAAATTCCTAGAAGTAGAAGCACTAAACGGAAGGCTTAATCTGCGTTCTAAATTACCGAAATAGCCCGTTTGTCTAAATGTCAGCAGGGCCGAAGATCCGGAGTAAATGACACGTGCGGGTGTGTGGGGAAGTGGGAGTCACACTTCCTGGTTCCTTTCGGAGGGTCCCAGGATAAAAAGGCACTTCAGGCACGTCCCGTCTAGCACGTGGATCCCCTTTGCAGCAGGTCCCATGAAGGGTCAGCTTGGTGGTGATTCTGGGAAGTGCATCTTTTGTTTACTCATTCAGTCCACAAGTATTCACGAGAGTCTCCTCTGGGCCTGGCACCATCGATGGTCCCAGGAATGGAGTCGGGGTGTGTAGGCCCCTCAGCAGTCTACTGGGCATCTGTCTAGACTTGGTTCCCCATTCGCACTAGGAGGTGAGCCCCAGGAGGGCAGGGACTGCAGCTAGCTCATTCACTGCGCGGAGTAAATGCTCAAATGGTTTTATAATAGATTACGTGTATAATACGTGGTTCTTCTCTTTGACAAACTCAAAACCTATTGATGTGTAGATACACAAACAAATCACAGCAGTATTTTCGTAGTTCTGAAATAAAACTCAAGGTTTAGACACGAGCATTTTTTTTCAGAAAGGGACCTGGAAGAATATTTTGAAATCAGACCTAAAGGCAAATCAGACGTAATTAGAGAATTAGAGGAACCTGAGGTGGCCTCCTCCCCGGCCCCACCACTGAACTCCTGGCCAACAAGAGTGCTGCAGGAAGTCCCTGCGCCACCGGCAAGCGTGATGCCAGCTCAGGCCGGGAGAGCCAGGTGCCACGAGACGCAGGGGAGGGTTCCGGGGCCCAGAGGCAGCTGGCTGGCCCAGCTGCTTCAAGGGACACCAGCAAGTCATCGGTGGACCCACAGGCTTGACCTCTGGGCCACGACCAGTTCTCCGCTCCGAGACTAAAACCTTAAAGCTGCTACTTCTCAAACATTTTGGTCTCTTAATATTGAGGATTCCAGAGAGCGTTTGTGTCCATGTGCGTATCTATCAGTAGTGACCATGTTAGAGACGTGTTTAAAGCACAAGAAATCACAAGCGCACATGCCAACACTTCAGGGTGATGACATCATCACACGTGACACAGTGTCTGGAAACTCCACTGGGCATCTCTATGAGAATGAGAGTGGAAAAGGAAAACAGCAAAAATAGTTCTGACCTCATGGACCCCTGGAAGGGTCTGAGGCATCCAGGGGTCCCAGACCCCACCGTTAGGGGCATTCGGGCTCTCCCGTACCACTGAGCTGCCGCCACGTGCTACCTTCAAACCAGAGCCTCTGTGCGTCTCGAATCTGTGTCCCAGGCACCATCCTCAGCCTTCATCACCTTAGGGCCAGGTTCGGGCATCACCCATCTGATAAACCTGCCACTTTTCATCATCAGACGAGTCTCGCTAAAGAAGACCGCCACTTGCTGTCACCCAGGAGCTCAGCGGTCCTCTGCTCTGCCATGGCTCCTTGGGTGTCCATCCTCTGCCTACGGATGCCCTCAGCTGGTCCTTGCCACTCAGCCCCAGGAACCCTCCATTCAAGCCCTGCACGAGCTCCCCTCCGCTCAGCTCCACAAAGCCAGGCCTTCCCATTATGCAGTTTTATTAGGCACAGCGCTGAAGGCACATCCGTCAGTATTAGAGCCTTTCTGCCGAGATACAGAACATGTTTTAAATGGAGCAAAGAAATTTAAATGGGAAGAAATTATAGCATGAGTGAGTTTATCCCTTTCAAGGTAATCTTATTTAATAACCAAAAAACTCACAAAGATGTGCATTTTATCCAGCTACAAAGGCGGCGTGGCAGGTTATATGTTGTGGTAACTACATGTTTGGGGTTTCATTCCTTCTTTCAACTCGATTTCTATTATCTCAGAAAAATCAACCATTGTAGAAAAAGGACTATTCATTTATTTCATTGCCGGGTGGCCCATACACTGTAAAAATAGGTCAAGGACCATAATCTAAATTGACTGCTGATAAATAATTAAAGCTAATGGAATTTTCTCAAATCTGTGAACTAAAACCTGAGCACACTTGTGTCATCCTTATTCTCACCCATTACCCCTTCCCATTAAATTATTTTGAAACAGAAACCATATTTCATCCATAAATATTTTAGTAGGTATCTCTAAAAGACAAGAGCCCTTTTTAAAAAACGCGGCTGCACTACCTAAAATATAGGCCACGTCATTTAAAAATAAAAACAACTTGGGATCTATTTTAACTTTAGTTCATTTTGTGGCCATATTTTATCAATTATAATACATACACTTTTACACATTTCACCCTCTTCAACATTAGAGCGAGGATGAAAATCAATGACATCACAGTTGAATAAGCAGCATTTTTTTTCCCTTGGTGTGGCATGAAATAACAGTACCTCTTACATTTGACGGTATCAAACTTAGTGAAATAGGCTATGTGATAGAATGATTTTCTTTGAATAAACACCTAAAACATTTTCCAGTCAGAATGTCCTTGTTTTGAGGCCTGAGTAACGAGGAGGGATTAGTGAATTCATTTGGAGATATTTTCAGCTCCAGGCGGGTTTGTAGCATGGAACCTGCTCATGCATAAGCATTTCCTAGGGTTTTAAATGCCGGCCAGGCTTATATTTTTGCCTGGCCCCTGTCAACGGTTAAACTCCTTCCCCACCTGAACACAGTGAAGAAAATGTGAGCTAAGACCAGGAGACAGGGGGAGGCTAAGAGTTACCCCGGGCCAAGGTGGTTCTGAAACAGAAGCCGGAGGGATGAAGCCACTTCTGCAGGTGCCGCAGGGCTGGGTCCCTAACGGCTGCTGCACCCGCACCGGGGCAGGGATGCTGGCAGCCCTGCGGGAGTCACAAAGGAGAGCCTTTAACAGGTACCCTCCACGCTGCCCCCAGTGCTCTTGGGGAGACCCTGTTGTCACCGAAGAAGACAGGGCCGCACTCCTGGTCTGTGCCACAGAGGACAAGGTGCCACCGAGACGCAGTCAGACGGTCGGAGTCTTCAATGTAGGCAGAGTCGTTCCAGAGAAACACACGTGAGTTACAGAGAAGCAAAAGGGAAAGGGAAAAGGGCATTGTAAAACTGAGTAAAACATGTCGGGAAATCTGGACTTTAGAATCTTCTGGAAATAGAGATCATTTTATGACTTGGAAGACGCATTTTTCCCCCCACCCGAGCCATGCGGCTTGTCCCCCACCAGGGATTGAACCTGGGCCCCTGCAGTGAGAGCGCCAAGTCCTAACCACTGGACCGCCAGGGAATTCCCGGAAGATGCATTTGTAATTCATAGCCTCTTCTTGTTGACACATGTGGCCTGGCTATTGCCCTTCATCTGCTTGTCCTTCCAAACCTAAACAGCCATGTCCTGGGCACCGTTCTTTCCAAGACTCAGGGGCGGGCCCGGGTGGCCACCAGATTTGAATCCACGGTATGAGATTCTGTGATGCCGGCCCTGGCATCATGTGTCAGTGTGGATGGGAGAAGTGTCATGGGTATTGAGAGTGCCAGGTCCCAAAGAGGGAACAGAGCCTTCCAGAGACCACCCAAGTGCTCAAAATGGGCAGAGAGTCAAAGATTCAGACCATCTGGGTTCAGAGACTGTGTGTCTTGTGTTTCTGGCTGGCACCTCACAGGTGTGACTGAATACTGCGTGGTGATTTCATCATTTTATTTCTGTTTTGCTTTTAAATCAGAATGGTTTCTCCAGCAGTAGTCATTAGATAGACAATTCCTCAATAGCATTTTACTGTTCAGTTTTCTGACCTAAAAAATGAGTTGTGAATCAGTGGTTTGGAGACTAATGAAAATGCTTTTCACATAGAAGCACCTCTCGATAAACATCGCTTATTATTTGCCACGTGCTCCAGGGAGAGAAGGTCGCAGTGCAGTACTCTGGTTTTGCCAACAGACATCCGATATTAATAATCTCAAGGGCATCACTCTCTACGTGTTAAGATGTTTGCTGCTTTCTGCTCAGTAAATGATACAGAATTGAAGAAAATTTGAAACAGCACTGAAAAACCTGTTGCTGAATTAAGTGTGGTAACCCTAAATTTAAGTTTCTTGACCGTGTGTTAATTTCCTAATTCTCATTCACGCCAGTGGGTTTTTTGTTTGTTTGTTTTTTTAAATTTATTAATTCCTTTATTTTTGGCTGCGTTGGGTCTTTGTTGCTGCGCGCGGGCTTTCTCTAGTTGCGGCAACTGGGGGCTACTCTTTGTTGTGGTGCGCGGGCTTCTCATTGCGATTGCTTCTCTTACTGTGGAGCATGGGCTCTAGGCGTGCGGGCTTCAGTAGTTGTGGCTCGCGGGCTCTAGAGCATAGACTCCGTAGCTGTGGCTCAGGGGCTTAGCTGCTCCGCGGCATGTGGGATCTTCCCAGACCAGGGCTCGAACCCATGTCCCCTGCAATGGCAGGCGGATTCTTAACCACCGCACCACCAGGGAAGTCCCGCCAGTGGGGTTTTGACTGGCGTGGACCCCGTTTTCTTCAGTTTGCAGTTGCACAGAAGGGCACGTGGTCCCCTGCGATGACTGGGAGTGGTAACAGCTGTAGTTTTTGGTGCTGTCCAGAGAGCAAAGGGCACTCTGTTCTAAAAGGACAATGCAGGGACGTCTCTGGTGGCACAGTGGTTAAGAATCCACCTGCCAATGCAGGGGACACGGGTTCGAGCCCTGGTCCAGGAAGATCCCACATGCTGCGGAGCAACTCAGCCCATGCGCCACAACTACTGAGCCCGAGAGCCACAACTACCGAGGCCTGCACGCCTAGAGCCCGTGCTCTGCAACAAGAGAAGCCACCGCAGTGAGAAGCCCGCGCACCGCCACGAAGAGTAGCCCCCGCTTGCCGCAACTAGAGAAAGCCCGCACACAGCAACAAAGACCCAACGTAGCCATTAATTAATTAATTAATTAATTAATAGGAAAGGACAATGCAGCATGTCATGTCCTCACTAACCAATGACGGAGCGGTCCACGGGTCAGAAGTCAGCATCCTTGGTTCTGGGTTCTTAGTTTGGTACTAAACCAGGTAATATTTGGAGGTAGCAGCATTAGATAAGGAATTTCTCAGGGTGCCCAAAATAAAATGGGAATGAGTGATTGTTTTAGCTGGTGACTCCAAGTACATCACTTTGTGTGTGTATGGGTGTGACTATTTAGGGCCTTTTTTCTCTCCAGCTGTCTTCAGATAGATGTGTGTGCTTGAGTACAAACACACACATCCAGCTTTAACATCTTAAGAGGTTATTTTAGAAGGTCTGCCGTGAGACGCGATTATGCCCAAAGACACGATTTTTTATGCCCAAAGACACGATTTTTTGCCCGCTGGTTAAGACCAGGGGCAGTGGAGACCAGTTTACTTTATTTACTACCATTATGAGAGGCGTGGCTCTTCCACCACCCTGGAGCGCTCTAGAAATACTTTTGCCATCTGCTGAACTTCTCAAAGCTGGTGCTCTCATGAGGCTGGCCCTGTGCAGTCTGGCGGGGCTTGGGGTGGACCCGGGGCGAGCCGAGTAAGAGGCGCTCTTTTAATTAATTAATTAATTAATTTATATTTTTGGCTGTGTTGGGTCTTCGTTTCTGTGCGAGGGCTTTCTCTAGTTGCGGCAAGCGGGGGCCACTCTTCATCGCGGTGCGCGGGCCTCTCACTATCGCGGCCTCTCTTGTTGCGGGGCACAGGCTCTCCAGACGCGCAGGCTCAGTAGTTGTGGCTCACGGACCTAGTTGCTCCGCGGCATGTGGGATCTTCCCGGACCAGGGCTCGAACCCGTGTCCCCTGCATTGGCAGGCAGATTCTCAACCACTGCGCCACCAGGGAAGCCCAAGAGGCGCTCTTTTGTGGGCTGAGCGCCAGGGCTCCCGGGTGCCTGCCCCCAAGGCTGCACCTCCACTCCGGCTCTCCCTCCTCTTCTCTTCACAGGGTCTCAAATGCCTTGGCCCTACCAGCTCTCACATTCCATGACCCCATCCAGCTTCGCCGTTTCCCCTCCGAGCTTGGGCCCATTACAAGCCTTTTGAGTGGTCCGTGTGTGCCCCCCACAGTGCTGGTGTCCGAGGTGATGGATTCCTTTACAAAACCGCCGTGTGGCGTGGGCCTTGGAGAGAGCTCTGGGTTCACATCCTGACTCTTCCCGCTGTGCGACCTTGGACAAATCTCCTTCCCTTTCAGAGCCTCAGGCATCCGTGTGTGTGACGTGTGGGTACCAGTCCCTTCGGTTGGCAGAGTTATAGTGAAAAGCAAATGAACATCCTGTATCTGAAGCCCCTCCCTCACTTAGACACTCGCCAAGTGGGAACTGTCATTAACTTCCGCCCGCGACCCCCTTCCCCGTGGGGCTCCCCAACCCTGTCTCGCTTCTTCCTCCACCTCACACTCACTGCAGCCTCTTCCTCAGCCCCTCACACGTTGGTTTCCAGCCCCCGACTCTACTCAGCTGCGCTCAGCGCTTCCTGGATGTTCGACCCAACGGTGCTCCCAGGCCCGGCGTCCGTGGCGACATTTGACACCAGTACCTTTTCCCTCCTGAAGCTGCCTCCTTTTGACCTTGTGTTCCCCCGACTCTCCTCCTTCTCCTGATTCTGGCTCTTTCACCACTCCCTCCTGCCGTCGGGGGGTGGGGGGCTCGCCAGCCTTAACCGTCTCCCCCAGGAGAGCCCTGATCTGTGAGCACATCGCTTAGCCCCGAGCTGCCCGACGTGGTGGCCACCGGCCGTGTGCGGCTACGAGGGGCCACTCGACATGCAGCCAGTCCAAACGGAGAGGTGGGGGGAAGCGCCGCCTGTTTCAAAGACTTAATACCAACAAAGAATGTACACTATCTCGTTAATAATTTTTATATTGGTTACATAGGAAATGACAATATTTTGGATATATTGGGTGAAGTGTAACTAAAATTGATTTCCTCTGTTTCTTTTTGCATTTCGAAGGGAGCTGTTGAACGTTGTCAGCCACACAGGTGGCTGGCACTCGTTTGTGCTGGCAGCGCTGGCCTGGGAGATGGACCCCAGCCTCGAGGGCTCACATCCAGGCGGGGCAGTCTCTCTCTTGCCCGGTTCTTAACACACTTTGAGAGATTGTTTGTTCTTTACTTTATTTGCTCATGCACCCATTCCATGCCCTCTGAGTTCCCCCTCTGTGTGACCAGCCCGTTCTAGGCAGAGGCAACAGAGGTCTTTCCGCTGACCGGTCCGTGGCCTCAGAGGGGGCCTTGTGCACCCCACCCAGGGCTGCCCTGCAGCCCTCGCTGCTGTGCGCTGGGGGGAGCAGGCTGTGTGGGGGGCCTCTCTGGGACAAGGGCCCTGGCGTGGATTATAACCGGCTTCCGTAGGCCACCCTTCTGGATTTAAGGCCCCTCGGGCCTAGGTTTCCTCAGCAAAATATCCCCCAGCCCCGCGTTGGATGCTGGAGTTGGAGGGGGGGGGCGTGACCAAAACCCATCCCCTGCCCTCAAGCAACCCCCAGTCTGGAAGGAGGAGGGTACACTCCTGACTCTGAGTACAGCCCCCTTCACAGACTCGGAGTGAGAGGAGACAGGAAGCGTATGCCGTGCCTGACCTCAGAGCCTGGCTGCTTCCGGCTCTGCAGTATCCAATTCAGGTGTGTTGGAGGCCTTAGGGGTCCCCCTTTCAAGAGCCCGAGGGCCATCAGGTGCTACCAGCCGTCAGATGGAGCAAGGCAGGCCCTCAGCGCACGCCCATGGCTCCCAGACCACCTGAGGGCTCCCTGGTAAGTCAAAGACCACCTGAAGCCCATGGCTTCCCACCAGCAGTTGGGAGGCAAGCATTGCGTAGAGGTTCTCATCCTTGACCTGTTCATGTCTTATTTTTAAATTAGATTAATATGAGTCTGTGGTCTTTTGAGGGGAAGATTCGCCACACCCCTGTTCGAGCGAGGGCACGCACCGTTAACGCCCTTTACCCCCCACCTGTGGTTAGTGTGGACCCCGGGGGTACATGACACCTCAGTAACGAATCGCCTTCCTCACAGTCAGCCTTTTGGGAAATCAAACAGCAAACTCCATCCATCATCTTGTGTTTGCAGTTTGTGACCAAAGTACCTCAGTGCGATCATGCTGCCTGCTTGTCCCTTCCTGGGGGAGGCAAGGGGACTGGCCCACCCCCCTCAGAGTCCTGAGGGCTGTTTCCACCTTCATGTCCCCCCGACCCCCACAGAGAATCCAGGCCATGTAACCCCTTCCCGGGGCACAGTGAGCTCCCTGTGTGTAGACTTCCTGAGTAGTTACCTGCAGCGGCCGAGTTTCTCCCAAAGAAGCCAGGTTTATTCCTCGTGATGGAAACGTAGGCTTTACTGACCCTGTCTGGGGCCAGCCCGTAATCTTTCCTCCGTCACTCTTCACCCTTGGCAGCCTCTTGCCCCTCACTCTCCCTTTCGGTGTTATATCTTATCCTCTATGTGGCCGAAAAGCACAGTGGGCTAAATGAGATAGTGTATTCGTTTCCTATTGCTGCTGTAGCAAACTACCAGACTTGGGTTGCCGAGAACAGTAGAAACTTGTCATCTGACAGCGCCAGAGGTCAGAGTCCAGAATGGGTTTTACCGGGCAGAGTTACGTTCCTGTAGAGGCTCCAGGGGAGAATAGTCTCCTCGCCTCCTCCAGCTTCTCAGGCCGCCTGCGAGCCTTGGCTTGTGCCCTCCGTTGTTCTGACCTCCGCTTCCATCTCACATCCCCTCTGACTCTCACCCCCCTCCTCCCTCTCATCAGGACCATTGCGATTACATCAGGCCCACCTGGATACTCCAGGGTCATCTCCCCAACTCAAGGTCCCTGACCTAATCACATCTGCCAAGTCCCTTTTACCATGTAACCTAACAGAGTCACAGGTTCTGGGGACGAGGACATGGACATCTTTGGGGGCCGTTACCGTGCTTACCGCAGATAGCCTTGTTTATTTAAGGAGAGGCTGGCAAAGAGTTTGATTATTTTTTTGCCATGGAGTTTGGTGTAAAAATAGAGAAAATGACCCAATGGAGGAACAAAAGGACTTCTCCAAGGAAGTCACCTTTAAGGACGCAACCTATCGGAAAATGTATAATCAAAGGGGAAACTATAATTCCTCTTGAGCAAATACTTTCACAGGTTACAATACAAATCAATGTGGGTTAATTAGGTTTGGCAAAGAGCTTATGGTACAGCCCTGTCTGTTAGGTCACTCTGCAGCGGTGGAGATGTCCTGTGTCTTTGCATTCCAGTGCCGTGGCCACCAGCCTCACGTGTCTACTGAGTACTTGAAATGTGGCTCCTGCAACTGAGAAGCTGAATTTTTTAATTTAATCAAGTTACATTTGAACATAAAGAGCTGGTGGCAACTGTATACAACCCCGTGGGCTGGAACCAAGGGATCCTCACCTGGGTCTGTAGGTAGGCGTTAGGAAGCCCTCAGTGAAGTAACTTGCAGAGTTTTCTCCCAGAGGCGAAGGTCGATAGCTGTCCTCAGATTCTTAGAAGGGCTTCCTGGCACCAAAATGTCACAGGCCGCAGTCCAGAGGGAAACCACAAAGAACAGTGGAGCACAGGATACCTGGAGCCGTCGTTCTTCCTAACGCCGCAGAGCCGTGCGCTGTGGTCTCGAGCTGGATTCAGAGCGTGGGATGGAGGCCCCTTTCATTTGGGTGCTTGGCTAAAGGAACACAAAAGGCAGTTACCAAAAGAGCAGATGCCAGCGAGCCCGTGTGTACACACAGCTCAGCTCAGGGCCTGAGTAGGCCCAGAGCCAGGGCTACGTAGAGAGCTGCAGCGTTCCAGAGGCAGAGAGGCCAAGGATTCGTGTCCCCGGGCCCTCTCCTTGGCCCCTACAAAAATCCTGCCTGTCTCCCCAGCTCAGATGCTGCCTCCCCTGTGACACTGCTCTTCATCTCCTTAACCTGAATTTATCCTTCCTTTTATGTTCTCCCACAGCACAGGGGCTCTTTTTCTGAAATAATGTTTTACTTTCTCCCCATGTTATGGTTGGATTGGTACACCTTTACCAACACAAGTCCGTTTTACTTGGGAGTCTGCATCAGCCTCGGAGCTTCAAAAAAATGTAGGTGCTTAGGCCTTGGCCCAGACTTACTGAACCGGGTCTGGCACATAGGGGGCTGGCACATAGGTTACCGGGCTCAGTAAATACCTTATATGCCCCAGCTCTCAGTAAAGGAGATGTTGCCTTACACGAGTCCTTTCAAAGTGTTTGAAGTATTTTCTCCGTTACTTCTTTTTTTTTCTATTTTTTAAAAGTTGAGATAGAGTTGACATGTAAGATTGTGTAAGTCTGAGGTGTACAACATGTTGGTTTGTACAGCCATTTATGTATTACAGTATAATGGCCATAGTAGCATTAGCTCACACCTTTATCACGTCACATCCTTAGTATTCCTTTTATGCTGAGAACAGTTAAGATCTAATCTCTTAGCAACTTTGAAGTTCATAATACAGTATTGTTGACTGTAATCACTATGTTGTGCATTAGTCAATTACTTCATTTTAAATAAGATAAAATGTTCGCAGGTTCTGAAACGGGTACTGGTGGCTTAGGATAAAATTTCCAGTGACTGTATCAGACATGGATTCAAAATCCATG
This sequence comes from Eschrichtius robustus, assembly GCF_028021215.1. Taxonomy (NCBI): domain Eukaryota; kingdom Metazoa; phylum Chordata; class Mammalia; order Artiodactyla; family Eschrichtiidae; genus Eschrichtius; species Eschrichtius robustus. The sequence goes on along the minus strand of NC_090839.1, from coordinate 85,112,481 downwards.
TACCTCCCATGAATAGTGCCCAAAAGTAGCAGCTAAAATGCAGGATGGTGACCCAAATCCACTTCAGATACAAGCAAATCAAACCTACCTTATAATATTCCTGTGGTATTCTAAGCAAATTGTCTTAGACTGACACCAGCAAAAACTTTAGTCCACAGCATATTCAAAATGAGGTGTATATAACCAGGACTCAGAGAAAATAAAGCTTAGTGGTATTCTTAAGTGAGTTCATTTAAACAATGGGGCACAGTTGGCGTTATTTACGTGTATGAGGGAGGGAAGGGGACAGGAGAGGCACCGGGGTTGCTTTATGTAATGGTAACCAGCACCGCATTCGAAGCTGTTTTTAGGAGACCTTAACGAATGTTTCCTTCTCTTTTCTTCTCCCATGGCTGCTTCCTGACCCACCTTCTCGCCCCAGGATTTGCGCAAGCAGGTAGCGCCCCTGCTGAAGAGCTTCCAAGGGGAGGTAAGCGTTTATGTTTCTTTTGCATCCTGAGCCGCCTTTCTGTTCATCACGCTTTCTTCCTGTTCTCATAAAGTAAGTGCCACTGGCAGTGTACTTGCTCGGAGGGAGCCTCCCCGGCCGCACCGACCCGTCCACGTGCAGGTGACGGGCTCCTCAAAGTGAGGCTTCCACCGATTCCGCGATTAAAGCCCACGTGGGCGGGGAGGCGGGATTCGGGATGTCGGAAGCCGCGGAGGAATCCGGGGAGCAGTGGCCGGCGTATCGCACTTCCCACGGTGGATTGGGCTTGTTCAGACCCCAGCCTCGGAGCCCACAGACCTCCCCGAGCTCACTGGTCCCCTGAGCTGGCTGGGGGCTGCAGCCACGAAGTCTCCCATGCAGAAAGGACGTGCTCCGTCAGTCTGGTGCCTTCATGCACAGCCGTGGGGGAAAGAGGAACTTCACAGGCAGAAGCCACGAGGAGTGGGTTTGGGCTCAGTATAAGGAACGTTTTCTCATGGATGCTTCCAGAGAAGGGCCAGGCAAGGTGGCAGGCAGGCGGCCGGTCATCTGAGACCTGTGTGCCCTGGATGCTGTTCATCACAGATTACGCGGGCAGTCGGGGTGGGTGACACGCCTGCTCCTTCTCTGCCCTTTGTGTAGACCCTCGGTGAATTTCAGAAAACCAGAAATGATGTTAGTGTCGGGGAATTACTCCCTCTCAGCTTCTCCTGTAGGAGTGACGACCTAGTAATGACAGCCAGGAGAAGGAGCCAAGACTGTTTACAAGTCCTCTAAGGAACCCACGCCGGTGGGATCTTAGAAATTTTGTGTTCCTGCAGCTTCCCAACTCACAGAGAGCCCGGGAGGAGGGGCTGGATGCGGGGAAGTGAGGGGGTGAGTTGGGGAGTGCCAAGAGGCTGGGATCCTGGCGCCCCCCCCCCCCCCGAGCTTCCAGCGAGAGATCGGGGCTGCCATTTGGCAAACTCTTCAGCACGCGGGTGACAGCAGAAGGTGTGGGATCCAAGGAGGCGGCGGAGGCCAGAGAGGCGATTCCAGGACGGCGAGGGTTGCCTGTGAGGGCAACAGCCGCAGTGAGGCTGGTGATGGCTGCAGATTTGAGAGCAGTGCAGGCGGGGGGGCTCCTCTCTCTGTTTATAATTTCCTGCTGCAGGAAGTGCCCCGCTACCCCGTGCTTGGCTCCCTAAGGCACAGAAGGACATCAGTAGCCCAGGTCTCGGAAGGACTTGAATTGCCCTTTCCTCAGAATTACATCTCCAAACCCTCATCTTCTGAGTAAAGCCATCACCTTACACCTGCCCACATGTGATCTAAGCTCTTCTTCTACCTGTTCAGCAGCTTTTGTGAGACCCATCGGCTTAGTGTTTCTCTGGTTGAAATAGCTCAGGGTGCTGTTTCTGTTGTTTGCTTGTTTTTCATTCTTTCTGAAAAATTTCCAACCTACCTAAAAGTAGAAAGACTGGTATAAGGAACAGCTGAGCACCGTTTACCCAGACTCCTCACCTGTCAACGTTGTGCCACGTTTGCTCCCCTCCCCCCACCCCTTTGCTCAACATTTGGAAGTGAGTTGCAGCTAGCCGGCCACCCCACACCCTCAGCGACATGGGCGTCTCCTAAAATTAAGGGCATTTGCACAGTAACCCCGAGTATCACACCTGGGAAAATAACACGAATTTCATGATATCTGATATTCTATCCAAAATGAAATTTCCCGTTACCCCTAAAATGTGTTTTATAACTGCTCTACATTGCATTTGATGGATATATATATATATTTCTCTTTTCATATAGACACTCTCTCCACCCCCTCACCTTTGTTATTGTTATTGTTTTTTTTGTTGTTGTTGTTTTTTTTAAAGACTCTAAGCCAGTTGTGTAGATTATCCCACATTCTGTCGGGGTGATGGGTTTACTTCTGGCAATATATATTAAATTTAAAATGCCTGTGAGACATCTAGGCTTCCTATTTGCCTGATTTTTTTTTTTAAGGCTATTTGAAAAGTAAATATTTTTATAGCACCATTAATATCTACCAAGCTGCTGCTAATTGCTATATTTATGTTAAATAATGTATGCTTTCCAATAAGCTGATTTGAGCAGAGGGGGCTAAATCCTGCTCGTTTCTGAAGACTGAGCTTGCATAGCAGTGGGTAACTGCACGTGGGGACCACGAGTGCAGGGATGACCAGGGGCCGCGTGTCCTGATGCTTAGATGGGGTGGGGGATCCATTGTTTTTCTAAAAAGCCACCTTCTCTAGTAACCAGAGGCTCGTTCTCGTACCCATCGCTTGAGTGTCTGCTGCTGCAGTTTTATTTATCAGATATATTCTTTGAGTTCATCCCAATGTGCTTGAGGTCCCCTAGAAGAAAGTACTGTGTTAGTGAAAAGGTAATCTTTGCCTCAGAATTTGTATAGATTTCTTCCTTACTTGAGATCCCCAAAAGAAAAAAACAAAACAAAATAAAAATAAAGTTTTCGGACAGTGAGAAATTCACAGACAGAGGCCTTTAGGATTCCTGCGAGAAGACTTCTTTATTGTGTGTCATAACGTCACGGGAAACGCTAGCCGGGCCAGGGTGCCATTTACGCCCTTAGGTGTTTTCTCATGGTGCTCGGTGTAAATCCAGACACCCTCCTGCCTGTGGTTTGTGGGGCCCACGTGGTTCAGTAACTGCTCACCTCTCTAGGGTCCGCTCACTCCTTCCCTCCTGTCCCAGCATACATGGCCATCCTGAGTCTCTGCCAGGCCCTTGTGCACTGGGCGTCCTCACTGGCCCCCGGGCCTTTGCACGGCTGACCTGCTTCCTGAAACGTTCCTCTTCCTTCCTCTTTACCTGGCTCACTTCCTCAAGGAAGGTCTTCCCTGAGCCCCAAAGGATGGGCCAGGTACACCCCATCGTGTGCTCCGAGCTACTTGTGACACATTTGTCATCATACCTGAGAGCCACCTGTCACTTTGTCTCGGTTCTCCTTTCGTCTGTAAAATGTGTGAAGGCAGCCACTGTATGTTGTCCTATTGGCCATTGTGTTCCCAGCACCCGACGTAGCAAGTGAGAAGCAAAAAGTATTCGGGCTCTCGAAGTGGTTATTGATAAATGATGGGACGGCCAGGTTCCCCCGGGGGCAGTTTTTAAAGCACTTTGCCTCTCTCCTTTCTTCAGGATCTGTTGTTGTTCATAATGTGAGAGGGACCCTGGAAGGTATGCTCAGGAAATACCTTTAGAAGAAACTAGTAAATAACGATTTGTTGTCCTTGATTGAAAGGTTTGGGATCATACAGTCATAATGGTTATTCATAATTGTTATGGCAAAGTCATCAAGTTTAACTCTTACACCCAACCAGCTGATTGGCGAGGCGGAGGTGGGGAGGGTCAGTCCAATTTAAGGTTTATTTTAGTCCAGTAATCAGACAGTCCCTTCAGTGAAGTGACAGTCACACTCTCTAGGAAAACGCTAAGTCTTCCAAATTGCCTCCCCCGCTCCTAGCTCCTCTCCCTGAGAAGGGTCCTCGTACAGAGGTTGAGGGGGTGAGGAGTTGGCTTAGGCCCTACTTCTCTTGGCTGTAGGGGAGCTGCATACTTAACGCAAGTGTCCTCAGGGAGGAAAATCCTCTTAAGAAATAACTTAGTTGCTTATATTAGAGGGGAAATAAACGACTAAAAATCCATGAGCTTAGCATCCAGCTTAAAAAGTTACGAAAGTATGATAGAATAAGCTCGAAGAAAAGAGGAAGAAGTAAATAAAAAATGCAGTAATAATATATAAATTAAAATGAATGAAAAAGAAAAGAAAGACCCAAGAAAGAAACAGCCCAAAAGTTGGTTCTTTGAAAAAACTACTACAGTAGAACAAACCACCTTCCTAAATCAAGGGTAAAAAAGGTTAGGAAGGAAAACAGGATAACTTTGCAGCTGCAGTAGAGATTAAAAAGATAGTAAGGGAATATTATAATCAATTTTATGTCAATAAATTTTAAAACCCAGGCAAAATGGACAAATTTCTGGTACTCTCTGATGCACCAAAGCTGATTAAAGAAGAAGTAGAAAACCTGAATAGCCTTATAACTATTGCAGAAATATTTCCACAAGGTCTAGACGGTTTTATGGGAGAGTCCTATCAATCATTCACGAAACAGATAGTTCTCTTCTTTTGCAAATTGGGAAAATTTCTTTTCCTTCAGAAAATAGAAAAAGAGAACACTTCCTAACTCATTTTATGAAGCTAGTGTGACCTTCATACCAAAACCAGACAAGAACAGTATAAGAAAAGAAAAAGTCTGTCTTGTTTATGAATAGATACGCAGAAGTCTTTAAAAAGGTATCAATAAATTGACTCCATCAAGCTCCATGTATCCCAAGAATGCTGTGTGGTTTAAAAGAAAAAAATTAGTTAATGCAAGTTAGTAATCATTCTCAGATTAAAAAGGAAAAATCTCAAAAGTTACAGGAAAAGAATTTGGTAAATTTCAACATTCATTCACGATTGAAAAAAAAGAAAACAAACTACCAGCAAACCAGGAATAGAGGGGAAATTTGTTAACCTGGGAAAAGGTATTTATCAAAAACCTGCATCAGTCATCATATTCAGTGATGTTAAAAACATTCCCTATAAAATCAGGAACAAGACAAAAATGCCTACTGTTGCCACTTTTATTTAACATTGTACTGGAAGTCTTAGAAGACTAGTCTTCATGGAAGACTAGAAAAAGAAATAAAGTACAAGTATTAGAGCAGAAGAAATAAAACTGTCATTTTTCAAGTGAGCCTCGATTATTTAACAAGGTTACTAGATACAAAATCAATATAAAAAAGTAATTGCATATCCTCTACATCAATAGCAAACTGAAAAAGGATACCACTGCAGATAACAACAATAAAATAAAGGATACCTAGAAGTAAATATGACAACACATAGGAACTCTTTCTGGAGAAAAGTATAACATTCTTATTGAGCAATATTAAAGAAGAGTTAAACGGAGAAAGTCAAGGTATTCAAGGAAAGAAATTCCCACTACTGTATTATTAAAGACATCAGTTTTCCCCAAGTTGATGATAGAGTGAGTCATTGTAGTTTCAATCAAAATTCTAACAGTGTTTTTCATGAAACTTGAAAAGCTGATTCCAGAATTTATATTCAAGAGCAAATGGTCAATAATGACAAAGATAATAGTAAATAAGAATAAGAGAGAATTTGCCCAACCAGATTATCAAAGCTACAGTAATTGGCACAGGGACAGATAAATACACCAGTGGGACGTAGTGAAGAAATCAGGAACTGACCTGTGCATATACAGAAGCCAAATATATTGCAAACATGGCGTTGCAGATCAGTGAGGAAAGGGTGGACTTTTCAATAAATGGTCTCCTGACCATTGGTTATCCTTATGGAATTAAATGAAATTAGATCCCTACCTCACACCATATGCAAACACAAATTACAGGTAAAGACTTAAGGTAAAACTTTAGACCTTTTAGAAGAAAATGCAGAATATGATGACTTTGGGTTGGGTAGGATTTCTTAAACAGGAAACCATAAAGGAAGACATTGTTACTTTCAACTACATTAAAATTTTAAAGTAAAAGCTTTCTTTTTCTCATGGAAAGACAGCCTAAATGAAGTGAAAGGTGAGCTCAGTGCTGCTAGCTCAGTTTCACCTTTATGAACTGGGAAAGGGCGCCACCTCCCTCAAGACATTTTCCTTATCTGTTGGAAACTTATCATAATAAAGATTCAAACCTATCTGAACGTTTTTCATAATAAAGATCAAATGCCCCTGATGTGAATGTTGCCCCCTTGGGCCATACTGTGAACCCATCATACATGGGGTATCCTTGGCCACAACTCACAAACCGGGAGGAGGTAGTTGCCACACACATAGCCGACAAAGGATTAGCATTCAGGAAAAATTTTTTTTTTAACTTTTACCTATTAATAAGAAAAAAACAAACATCCCAGTAGGAAAATGGGCAAAACCATGAACAGCGTTCTCAGAAGAGAAAATCAGAATGGTCAGGACACATACGAAGAGATGCTCAACCATATAATCAAGGAAAATACAAATTAAAATAATCTAAATGCGCCTTATGCGTATCTACCAGGCTGGCCAAAATTCAAAAGTCAAGATAAGAGCATAAACGGGTGCAACCTTTTTGAAAACCTATCTGGCATCAGATTCTCCAGCTGAAGAAGTACCGATACTTTGACAGAGGATTTCCACTCCCAGACATACACCCTAAATAAACTTAAACATGGGCCCCAGGAAACAAGGTCAGGAATGTTTGCAAATGGTAAACAAGTGGAAACAACCCGCTTTCCATCAGCAGTAGGAAAAATAAGTAAAGAATGATGTAGTCATACGGTGGAGTACAACACAGCAGGGGAAAGTGAATGAAATGCACAATGGTGCAATACTGAGCTGATACTGTTTAAGGATACATTTGCATTATTATATAATAGAACCATAACGGAAAGGTTAAACAGGAAATCCAGAACAGAGGTTGCCGCATATAGGCACAAAGGTGGTTTCAAAGGTCATGGGAATGTTGTCACTCACAGGTGTTCATTTTGTTATTTGTAATTTACGTACTCTTTTGTAAGTATGAACTACTTCTTTCCAAAAGAGAGAATCGTGCTTACAAGGCAGTAGCTACATAATTCTATTTTCGCATGTCAGAAGCTGAGTATTATTTTCTCCCATCTCTTTGCATTTTTCTTCTGTGATAAAGCACATTTGTGAAGCTGTTCAAAATGGCATTTGTGGGACCGTTAGCAAGCGCTGTGCTCAGTGCCTTTTCAGGCATGTGCTGCCCGGTCTCCGCCATCCCGGAAAGGAGCCGCTGCTTTGACCTTCCTGCCAGCGGATCTCCAAAGCTGTATCCATCTCTCCTGTTGGCTCCCACTGTGGGAGGATGTGCCCCTTCCTCAAACACTGGTTCCCACCCCCCCCCCCCCGCCCCACCAACACTGGGGCTTGAAGCCCAGCTCCTGCTTTCTCAGGAACCACAGTCCTACAGGGACCCCCTCCTGTGTCTTCAGTCTCTGCTAGTTTCTGGAGTGTTCTCAGCAGCATTCCTACAAGTGGTAGCATGTGCCATCTCGTGAGGTAGGGAGGGAGACAGACTCCTTTCTCCCCCAGCCTCTTGGCCAAGCTTCTCCAAAGAGCCGTCCATCCTGTGCATATACCCACCCCTGTCTGGCATCCACCCCGCTCTTCCTTGACCCTTTAAGTCCTCAGCTCTCTTACCCCAGTGACATTCAGCCCACCTGACCCTCTCTTGATAACCTCTTCTTTTGACATCCCGTCATACTGTGCCCGCTGAGGTTTCTGTTCACTTCTCTGCCTGTTGAGTTTTAGTCTCCTTGGGCTGTTCCTCCTTTTCCCTTCAGACCTCTGAAGAACGGCCTTCTGTGCTGTATCATCTCTCAGGATCTGCCTGCGGAAAACTCAGGTTTCTCTCTCTAACTTGGTCTTCTCTTTGGAGTCCCAGCTCCTTCGAGAATGCCTGTGTGACATGACCTCGCCGTTTTCCGCAGGAAAGACTTCTTAACCCACGGCCCACCTCCCCTTCTCTGGCTTCCATGCCTGCTGAAATTCCCTCCTCCTCCGACCCTTACCTTCTTGGGCATAACGCCCCAGGTGGCCTGGCCGCCTCAGCTGGAAATCCAGGACGCCTCCTCTCTCCCATGCCCCCACCTCCTCCATCCCACCTCCAAAGTGCACCATCGCCGTCTCCCACATGCTTGTCCAGTGCCGTGTCGTGTGTCACCGAGACCAGTGGTTCCCTAACTGGTCTCTGTTCCCGCTCTTACCCACCCAACCCCCTCCTCTCCTCTATGCATCAGCAAGGATTGGGTCCTTCCTTGCTTCCAGGGCCTCCCCAGTGCCCTGGGCCTTCGGGGTGCCCTGGCCTGGCCGCTGCCTGCCTCCCAGCCCCAGCTGTTCCCCCAACCCCCCGACCGGCCCTCTCCTACTCATCCTGTAGGGCTCGCCTCAGGTGTCACCCCTCACAGAGGTGTCCTCTGATGGTCAGTCCAAACTGAGGCCCCTTTATTTCTCTTGTAGCAAGTTGTTCCATTCAGAGTGCCCTCCTCTGTGCATGTGAGTTTTCACGTCCGCCACTCTCTAGATTTTCCGTCTGTGTTGGCCTCCGCTCTACACCTAGACCTGGCCCCAGTCAGCGTGCGGCAGGTGCCCATTGGCTGCGTGGGTGGAAGCAACATCCTCATTTCGCAGATGAGGAGACTAAGCCCAGAGCAGGGAGGTAAGGCACCCATCGTCACATGGGTGATAACGGCGGGCCTGGGCCGTCTGGCCTCCCAGACCGTGTTCTCCAGTGATGGTGCTCGGGGAGTGGGGAGGTGGCGCCCTCTGCCCCTCCGTCCTCTCAGTCAACTCCCTGGTCTTTGATAAGGACAACTGATGTTCATTTAGTGTAAAGCGCTCGGCAAACACAACTTCAGGCTCCCTCCCCTTCCAACCAGCCCCTCCTGTATCAGATCTGGTGCTGCATGCCTGGTCCCCGTGGACACAAATATCCATAACTTTGTGCAGACCCTTTGGTGCAACCCAGCCTGTGCCCCTTGGAGGAGTGGGGTGCGTGTTAACTGATGTCACAGTGTCACCTGCTGACGTGGCCCACGGGAGGGACCAAGCCATCATTTGGGACTTTCCTTTATACTGAAGGTCCACTGTATACATAGCACCAATGGTATTCAGAGCCTCGGTCTGGCCGTGTGAAACCCCACATGGGCTCTGATGCTGGGTTTTACTCTCTCTGTTCATTTCCTCATTCAGTAAAACCCCCGAGAGCCGACTGTGTGCAGCTCTGGGCCAAATAGGAGCTGAGGGCGCAGCCGTGGATACAGTTGACAGGCGCCTGTGTCCTAGTGAAGGGACACAGGAGTGATGTCAGATGGTGACAGTGCTGTGAGGGAAGTGATAGGAACGGAGACGCGCAGGGGGGGCGGGGCGGCTCCTCCAGAGACGGTCCTCGTGGGAGGTGACGTTGGGGGGAGACCTGCGTGATGAGAAGGACCCGCCAAGCACGGAGCTGGGAGAGTGTCGGGCAGAGCGGGGAGGTGCCAAGGCCCCGAGGAGGGGCAGTGCTCGGGAGGAGTGGGGACCGGAAAGGAGGCGGGGGTGGGGGGTGGGGGGGGGCTGGGCCGAGGGAGCGAGGAAGCCAGGCCAGAGCAGCCAGCGGGGGACGGGTGGGCGGGGGTCTCACGGGCCACGAGACGGGAAACTGCCTTGAAAGGCTCTCGTCCAAAGACGTCTGAGTGCGGTGTAAAGCAAAGGACCGTGCACACTTGCAGGTCCGTCTGATAGATCTAATAAGAAAACAGATGAAATGGATTGAGTTGGGTAAATAGTCCATGAATTAGTTAAAAGTGACTGAGTTTCCAGGGTGCCCTGTGGCCTGGGTCTGTTGTCCTGTCACATATTTATGCGTTCAGATCTAAAGGCCATGGCTAAATAAAGCCAGGAGGCCCGAGTGCTTTACTCCCAAGAACATTTCGCAGGGGTTTAGAGGCGCTGGGCGCTGGCCCGGGCACTGCCGCTCCGTCTGCTGTGAACTCGGGCGGCTCCTGGGCCTCTTTCTGTCTGACTTCGCGCATCTGTAAAGTGAGTGGGTGAGCGAGGGCGTCGGCAGGGAGCCCCGTGGCTCTGAAGTCCCGTGTGACTCAGTGGCCTGGTACGTGGGTTGACTATCAGCAGCAGAACAGAAGAGGGGACGTTTTCCAGCAATTATATCTGTTCCTTGAAGGAGCGGTCATTCAAGGTAGCGAGTTTCCCGTTACTGGGAGTGTTCAGACAAAGGCCAGGGGACCACCTGTCAGGGATGTTTTCAGCTCCTACCCTGTCTTCAAGGCCCAACCCAAACTTTGGAGCCTCCGAGTCATCTCAGAATACCCTCGCCAGAAACAGACCCTTCCCCTCCTCATCTCTCGTGGGGCTTCGTTTGTATCTGTCTTGTGATTTTTGAGCCTGGAGACATTGTCTTTATTTTCTAGTTACTGGAACACAGTTTAGCCCTATACTAAGCCTTATGCTTCTGAAATCTAGATGATAGGGAGTGTGTGTGTTACACATGCACACACACGCGCACTTATGTCCCCATCATACCTGTACTTAGCAAGTACCACATTAAGTGTTGTGGGCAGGCTGGTAGTCGAGAAAATTGGACCAGACAGGTGGGTCCCAAAGCTGGTCCCCGGATAGCCCAACCGGCTGCCTGAGTATCACCCCATGTTTCCAGAAATACAGCTCCCCGAGCTCCTCCCTCCAAGGTTCTGATTCAGCAGACTGGGGAGGGGACCTAAGAATCTGTCCTTTTACAAAGTCCCCACTGATTCTCACGCGTGGCTGATTGTAGGACCCACGGGCTAGGCTCCCCCCAAGGGCAGTTCCTCTAGGTCAAGTTCTGGGTCTCAGCGCCCGCTCAAGCACCCTTGATCCCTGTGTCAGGAGCTCCGTGTTTTCTCTTTAAAATGTATTTCCAGGCGTCATGTCCTTGGCTTCTGCTCCGGCCAGGCTGGTCTATTTACCGTCACCGAACATGCCTTGTGGTTTCCTGCCTCTGCCCTTTTCCTAAAGTCACAGCCTCCGTTATTATAACCTTTTGCTCTTCCTCACCTATAAAAATCGTTTCCATCCGTTAAGACCGAGCTACAAGTCTGCCTCCTTCGTTCCTTTTGCAGACCATCTCAGCCTGCTGCTAACTTTTTCCTTTCAAGGGCCTGCATCTTCTCCCCGACTGTGTATCTCCCTCTTTGCCTGACCGAGCTGGGTGAGGGAGGTATTCTCAGCTGAAGTTTCCTCCCTCTTACCTTCTCCTCATTAGCAAGGACTCACCGAGTCCTGTGTTTGAGGCTCTGCACCAGGTTCCTAGTGACCCACAAGAAAAATAAGGTGGCCTCCCCTCCCTGGGGCCTCAAAGGCATCTGCCAGTTTGAGCCCAGTGTCCCCCCTTTTTTTTTAAATTTTTATTTTATATTGGAGTATAGTTGATTAACAGTGTTGTCTTAGGACTTCCCTGGTGGTGCAGTGGTTAGGAATCCGCCTGCCAATGCAGGGGACGTGGGTTCGAGCCCTGGCCTGGGAAGATCGCACATGCCGCGGAGCAACTAAGCCCGTGCGCGACAACTACTGAGCCTGCGCTCTAGAGCCCGCGAGCCACAACTACTGAGCCCATGCGCCACGACTACTGAAGCCTGCACGCCTAGAGCCCGTGCTCCGCGACAAGAGAAGCCACCACAATGAGAAGCCCGCGCACCACAACGAAGAGTAGCCCCTGCTCACCACAACTAGAGAAAACCCGCGCACACCAACAAAGACCCAACGCAGCCAAAAGTAAAATAAATAAAATTTATTCACAAAACAAAACAAAACAATGTTGTCTTAGTTTCAGATGTACAGCAAAGTGATTCAGTTATATATATACATGTATCTATTCTTTTTCAAATTCTTTTCCCATTTAAGCTATTACAGAATATTGAGCAGAGTTCCCTGTGCTATACAGTAGGTCCTTGTTGGTTATCTATGTTAAATATAGCAGTGTGTACATGTCAGTCCCAAACTCCCAATCCGTCCTTCCCCCCTGGTAACCGTAAGTTTGTTCTCTAAGTCTGTGAGTCTGTTTCTGTTTTGTAAATAAGTTCATTTGACAGGTGAGCACAGGGCGGGCCAGGCACCCTGAGGACACGGCAGGCTCTGGCTGGAGGTCAGGGGAGGCTGCCGTCCTGACCCGTTTCCAGGGGAACTTCCTTCTCAGCCAACACGGCCATCTTCAGACTCTTGGGCCTTTTTACGCACCTGGTAGTCAGGGTGACTGTGGTGGCAGTGGTGACGGTCGTGGCAGTGACGACGACCGTGTGTTTTAATTCTCCTCCTCCGAAACCCAGCGGCCTGGTGACTGCAGCGTCTTCCTGTAGGCCCTCTCCATGATGGCTCAATTAGGGGAGCAGTAGGGCTGTGGTTCAATATTCAGGCCAGCTTCCTAATTGAAAACACATTTTCTCCTGCAAAGCTGCAGCTGGTTTGGTTCTGCTCATGCAGAAAAGGATATAACCTTGCATAACATAGGAAATGAACGGTTGAGAGAGAAGCCAAATTCAATTTCAGTCAGATACGTTGAGGCTAAGCCCGTGATCTATGGAAGCCGGTGAGCGAGCCGAGCGCACGTGGAGGGGGTGCGCTCAGCAGCCCATTCATCACGGCCGCCCGCCCGGTGCTGCGTCCGCCGCCGCCGCCTGCGCCACCGCGCCCGCCGCGCCTGGGCCGCGGCTGGACCGCAGCCAAGCACTCCAGAAGTTAACCTCTTAAAGACCTGGAGCTGCTTTCTGTTGAATAAATGTAATTTTGTGGTCAGAAATAAATGCTTGTGATGGAGCCGGAGCTTTGAAAACAACAGCCCGCCAAAGCTATTACAAATTGCTCCGCGCCGGGGAAGCCAACAGCATACATGAAGATTCCGAGGGTACGGCAAATTGATTTCGGCCCAGAGCCCTGCAGCTCTTCAATAAAAGTCCTATTAAGCCATTGTATGTAATGAACAATCCAGAGCAAATCTAATATTTTCAGCAGATAATTATTTTTAACATCCTCTCGGTAACCGTCGGCAGAGTTCGTGGATGTTTACGGCGCACAGCCGCGCGCGGCAGGCCCTCCCCGGCCTTCCTTGGCTTCTCTGCCGGAGGACCCGCGTCAGGTGCCCTTGGACGTGGTGCTCCCTGAGGGTCCAACGGCAGACCCTGCTCCGGAACAAGGCCACGGAGGGCTCCGGGCTGCTCTCCCAGGGCCTGGCGCCCAGTAGGTGCCTGGGAGATGTTTGTTGAAATGAACTGAGTTGAAATGCAGAAAAGGGAGCTCAGAGAGCCCTAGAATAAACTAGTAAAAAGATACGTTGGCAAAGCTGACTCAGAACCTGAGGGTATAGAGATCAGAGGGTCACAGGTAATTAATTCGAGGTCCCACGTGACAGGGGGACGGGTGCCAGTGCCCAGGGGAGCCCCAGGACTTGCCCAATTGTACTTACATTCCCTGACAGCTCGGGAAAGAGGGTCTGTATCAGGGAACCCACACTGATGGAGCCACCAAAGTGATCTTGTAGCCAGCTGGGTGGGGGTCACTTCGGCAAGGGCCACCACACGCTCCTGGACTGTTCCACTGCTCTGTTTGTGGCCAAGCTGTGACCCTGGTCATGCTGAATTATGTCTTCTCCCAGACCATGAGCTTCTGGAGGACAGGGTCTACTCATTCATTCTTTCATTCAGTGAGTGTTTACTGAACATCTACTGGGTGCCAGACTAGACCCGAGCTAGACCCTAATATGTGGTCTTAGGTAATTAACTCAGATGCGGCTTTCATGGAGCTTAACAGTTGAGCAGGATGTGTATCCCCACATGGCACAGTGCTTGGCGCATAGTAGGCCCTCCGGAAACGATGGATGGTTGGGGATGGGTGGATGAATGGCTGGATGGAGGGATGGGCAGGCACGTAGATGGGTGCACAGGTAGATGGATGGATGGATGAATGGATGGGCATGTAGATGGTTGGGTAGGGGTAGGCGGATGGATCGGGGTGAATGGCTGGTTGGATGGATAGATGGATGGATGGTTGAATGGATGGATGGATGGATGACTGGACAAGTAGATGGATGGGCAGGGAGGTGGATTGGTGGATGGATGAATGGCTGGTTGAATGGATGGATAGATGGAGAGTTAACACCCCTGGTGTATAAATCAAAAGCAATCTCTATTGATTAAAAAAAGGCTCAATTCTGTGTGTTTACATTCCCAGCCCCATTCAGGAAATCATGTGATACCAGGAGGCAGTTGTGATGTGAAGGTTAAAAGCACTGGACCTAGAGTTATAAGGTCTAGGTTTGAGGCCTGACTTGCCAGTGACCTTGACCTTCACCAAGTCAGCTGATCTCTCTCAGTGCCTGTTTCCTCATATAATAAATGTGAAGAATTGAGGGCAACAGATTCGAATGAGGATTAGAAGTAGTATTTGTCTGTGAGAATAGACTGACTCTAATAGCTTTTTTCCTGGACTAAAATTATCCTGCTTGTAACGTTCAGTCATATAGTATTTATTTGAATACTGTGGAATTTAAATTATTAGGGTATTTTATTTTCTGCAGATCTCCCTCCCCTTGGAAAAACTCAATCTGGATGTTAATTAGGTTTTACTAATGCTCCATCAATTTAATGCAGTAATTCCTTAAATGAAACTGACACCAAGGACCAGATGGTCGAAAGAAGGACTGTGAACCTGTGTGCGTGACTTGGGGCGGGGGAGCACGGGGACACTGATGATAGCCCAGGGAAGTTCTGTTGCTTGAACGTGGATTATTCCACGTCCCACTTCTCCCAAATCTTCAGACTGTGCCGCTGCTTGCTTTGCCAATAATTATTTGCGTAGCATTTTGCTTCTACCAATCACCATTTCCATGATCTCTCGAAGCCTTCCCCCCACCCCACCCTGTTCAGGGGACATTATCGCCAAGCAGAGTGAGCGGGTGGGAGGGCCGTAGTGTGAGGAGTGGAGCGGGTGCCTGGAGGGAAGTCTGTGCCCCCAGCTCCAGGCTCTCGGCTCTCCTGGCCTCTTGCCGTCTCCCGGTCCCGTCCTGGGATCATGTGCTTGTGATCCTCAGGGAGCCCCTCCAGCTCCTGGTTCAGATCCCACCCTGCCCGCTACTACCCTGGGGCCCTCAAGCCCCCATTCATCCTCAGGCCTGAGACCACGGATATTTGGGGACTTGGGAGGGCAAGTGTGGGACGCGGGGCCGGGCACTGTCCCAGGGCAAACCTCTGAGCGAGTGTTCTCTTGAGAAGCAGCAGACGGGCATCACTGCCCTGGGAGCAGTCGTGCCCCGCGGGACACGCAGGGCTCAGAGGCCCAGCTGCGAGCACCTCCTGGCGTTCGCATCCGGGGCTGCACTGTGGGCCGACACCTTTAGGGGTGTGGCAGCCGACTCGGGGTACTGGACACACGCACTGCTCCTTCCTGCTCCCCCCGGCTTCTCTCCTGTGTGCCCACCCGCCCCTCTGGCACCTCCTCTCCAGGGGGACAGCTTAGAGTAGCAGAGAACACCACACAGACACGTCCCAGATTTTGCAATTAGACAGATCTGGATGTGAGTCCTGACATCATCTTTTAACGGGGTGACCTTGAATGAGTCATTTTAGCTTCTCCGTGTCTCGTCCTTAGAATGGAAAATCCGCCCTGCAGAGCAGAGACGGTACGTGTATGTGTATGCATTTAAAGATCATGGCGTAAAGCAGGGCTGGAAAAGTGGAAGTTCTAGTTATTGATCACAGAATCTTCCAGTTCCTTCGCCCTCTTAAATTCCCCCGGGAATCAGCCCCAGCTCTCGGGGCCTCTCACCGCATGCCTGCCCCATCCCTGGTGAGGTTTTCCTCTTTCCTGGGCTGTGCTGCCACCTGCCAAGGTCTCCCTGCCTCCTGGGGCGTGGCCTTCCCGTCCAGAGCAAGCTCGTCACTTCCCGGTTGACAGCCTCTGGGACCCCGGTACCTTTCAGGATAAAGTTTGCCGCCCCCCCCCACCCCCCACCCCCACCCCCGCTTAGCCCCCAGGCCCTCCCACTCCACCCCACCCCCCCAGCTAGGCACCAGGCACAGCAGATCCTGCACTTCAAACAGGCCACTCTGTGTTGCACAGGCTCCCCTTGCCCCAAAGCCCTGCCCCTCCCACCACGAAGGAAGCTGACCTAAAGTGTGCAAAAACATGAGATGCAGAACAGTATCTATAATATCCTACCGTGTGTGTGTGTGTGTGTGTTTTAAGAGAGACAATGTGTGTATAAAGGTGCTTGCAAACGCATAAAATATTTCTGGAAAGATACTCAAGTGAGTCTTTGCCTCCCGACCAGGCAGCTGAGCGACAGGTGGATGTGGATGTGAAGGAGACCTACTTTTCACTGTATATTTATACTTTTGTTTTTGTCTCTCTTTTCTTTTTTACGATTAAATGGGTTTTATTATATTCACACAGTTGTGCAGCCTTCGCCACAATCCAATTCCAGAACATTTTTATCACCTCAAAAAGAAAGCCCATACCCATTAGCTGTCACTCCCCAGTCACTCCACCCCCAGCCCCTGGCAACCACTAATTACTTAAGCGCTCTCTGTAGACTTGACCATTCTCGACATTTCATGTAAATGAAATCATTCAACATGTGGTCTTTCGTGACCGGATTCTTTCACTTAGCATGTTTTCAAGATTCATCCATGCTGTAGCATGTATCAGTACTTTTATTCCTTTTTATGGCTGAATAATACTCCATTGTGTGGATATAACACATTTTATTTATCCATTATCAGTTGATGGCCAGTTGGGCTTTTTCTGCCCTTTGGCTGTTTTGAATAATGCTGCTAAGAACATTCATATACAAGTTTTTTCATAGATACACGTTTTCATTTTTCTTGGGTATGTACCTAGGAATGGAATAGGTTTAATGTTTTGAGGAACTGCCAGACTGTTTTCCAGTGTGCGTCATTTTACATTTCCATCAGCAGTGTGTGAGGGTTCCAGTTTCTCTACATCCTCTCTAAAGCTTATTAACTGTCTTTTTGATTATAGCCATCCTAGTGGGTGTGCAGTGGTATCTCACTGTGGTTTTAATTTACATTTCCCTAATGACTAGTGACTATCTTTTCATGTGCTTATTGGACATTTGTGTATCTTTGGAGAAATATGTATTCAGAACCTTTGTCCATTTTTAAATTCAGTTCGTCTTTTTATTGTTGAGTTGTAAGAAGTCTTTTTGTATTTGGATACTAATCCCTTATCAGGTATATGACTTGCAAAAAGTTTCTCCCATTCTGTGGGTTGTCTTTTCATTTTCTTGATAGTGTCCTTTGAAGCACAATAGTTTTAAATTTGGTAAAACCCGATTTATCCATTTTTCACTTGTCGTTTGTGCTTTTGGTGTCATAGCTAAGGTCATGAAGATTTACACCTGTGTTTCCCTTTTAGAGTTTTATAGCTTTAGCTTTTACATTTTGGTCTTTGATTCATTTTGAGTTAATTTTTGTCTACAGTGTGAGATAGGGGTCCAACTTTGTTCTTTTGCACATGGATAACCACTTGTCCCAGTATCATCTGTTCAAAGACTATTCTTTCCCTACTGTCCTTTCTCCCTTGTCAAAAATCAGTTGGCCATAATGTCAGGGTTTACTTCTTGACTCTCTACTCTATTCCATTGTTCTGTACGTCTGTCCTTAAGCCAGTACCACACAGTCTTGGTTAATGTAGCTTTGTAGTAAGTTTTGAGATTGGTGTAAGTCTTCCAACTTTGTTTTTCTTTTTCAAGATTGTTTTGGCTTTTCCATATGAACCTTAGGATTGGCTTGTCTTATTCTTCAGTGAAGTCAGCTGGGATTTTGATAGGCATTGCATTGTACCTGTGGACCGATTTGGGACTTTTGCCATCTTAACAATATTAAGCCTTCCAATCCACGAACATTTCTTAACTTCACTTCCAGATTGTTTTTGGCTAGTGTATAGAAAGACAGTTGATTTTCGTATATTGATCTTGTCTTGTGCAACCTTGCCGAACACTCTATATGCTTTTATACCTGAACTTTTTTTTTTTTTTTTTTTACTATATACATATCATCTGTTCACAAAATAGTGTTTTTAAAATCTCGGGTAGGCATTCGTCCTCTGGGAAGCCTCTCCACAGCCCTGCTGCGATTTGCCTGTGGGGGGTAGGGGGACGGCACCCTCCACCCTGTGTCCTCTGGGGGCAGAAGTGGAGGCTCTGGCCCCAGAGGCTAGGCTAGCACACCTCCTGGCACGTTTTAGCCACTCCTTGAACGCTTGTATTGACAGAGTGAAGGAATGAACAGACTAGTGAGTCAGACAGGCATCAGCACAATCCTCCTCTGAAGCACTCTGCTGTTTGCAGAGGTTTTCCTGCTGTTAAGCTGTGATCTGCCTTCCTGTAACTTCTGCCTGTTGATTCTGGTTTGTGCTCCAGGGGGAGAGAAGCTGGCTAATCCTTCTTCCCCACAACAGCCCTTCAGGTATATGTCGACAGCCAGGATGTCAGACGTACCTGAAAGGGCTTTGTAAACTGTAAAGGAAGAATGACATGCTTGCGGCTATTTTATTGTCTTTACTACTCCCTTGCTGTCCCCTCTGCCACAGGTCTTCTCTGTGGTCCCGCATCCCCATTCACTCTTCGTGGCACTCTCTTCTGGAATTCTCCAGGCTTATTCTCTTAGGATCTTTCGGCTTGGGGGCATAGTTAAGGAACATGTCGTCAGTTTATATAAGACGTGATTTTGTGTCATTACCCAGGTCTACACTGCACTGCCTTAACAACCAAAACTGTCCTCTGGGCTTTGTGCCCCCTGCTCTTGAGCAGCGTATGGATTTCCAACAAGTCCTGTTCAGTTCTCTGCGATGGGGAGTATCTCCAACGTGATCCTTCCTCCCTGCGCTCCGTGTGCGGGTTGGAAGTCATGAAGGAACGTGACCTTGAGAACCAAAGCTGGTGGTGGCAGCCGGGCTCCCACTCCCGTTTCCAATCTCTCTTCTCTACACATCACTCCAGAGGTGGCCAGGGGGCCAGAAGAGGGTCCCCTGCCCTCTGGCGTCCTCTCTCGTCTCCCCATAGAACTCTCACAGCAGTAGCAAGACTGGTACTTGCCAAGCATTAAGTAGATGTGTACTTAGAGAAGAATTACTGGGCTCTCGGCTACTGCGATCTTCTTTCAGAAAATATGTTCCTCTCTTACGTGGCCGGGTTCAGTTAAAATTAGAACTCGGAAGCTGTGGCTGCGTCCGCTTCTGTTTTGGACAGGACCTTGGTCAGTCTCATGCCTTCTGGAATTCCACGTGGCTCTTCACATCATGTTTTGCTCTGGAAGGAATTCTGCAGCCAGACGTAGAGACAAAACTGTTCTCTCTCTTCCCTGCAGCTCTCGCTGGTCTTCACTGGCCCGTAGTCCAGCAGTGCACATCGATTTGAAAATTCCGTTAACGGTCTGTGTTTATTTCTAAATCACTAGCTTGTAAATTCCCAGGGTGTAGGCTTACGGATTGTTCCTGAGTGTGCCATTGCTACCGTAGTATCTTAAATGTTGTTTAAGTGTCTCTGTCCCCCAAGACCTTAAGCATTTTGGCTTCCTGCTCAGTTTGATGGCAGAGGGGGGACGGCCTGTGGTGTAGTGGGAAGAGTGCTGATTTGGATTTATTCAGGAAGGCAAAGATGTTTACTCACCTGCTGCGAGCTCCCGACCATACCAGATACCCACATTTTATTTCACAACTCGGCAATTCAGTAAACAGATGAAGAGACAGAGGCATAAATAGTTTAAGTAACCCGCCTCCAGATCCTCCAGTAACCAGCACCAGGACTGGATTCAAACCCAAGTCTGCGTTCCTTCAAAGCACGCATTCCTTCCCCCGGCCGCGCGGCCCCCGGCCTCAGCGCTGTGCTGGGGTGTCATCCTGTGGGGAGGAGGGGTTGCTCGCGGACCTGGTTCTGAGTGACTTGGTCGGTTTCTGCATCTGAGAAGTGGCGCTGCCAGCACAGCGGCCCCGTCACCATTGCACAAGAGTCCTCCCCATCTTGCAGACAAAGAAACGGAGGCACCGAGAGGTTGACTCGGGTTGAGGTAGCGTACCTCTGTTAGCGCTGGAGCTGGGGCTCGGCCCTGCCTTTCCGGCTCTGTATCCAGGTCCTGGCTCGGGTGCCTCTGCCCTGCCTGCCACCTGTGCGTGGCAAGGCCGGACGATGCTCTGAAAGGATGAGCCCTTTCCATTTCAAAATACGCTGCACTGGGCAGACATCAAGACCCGTCATTCTGTTTGGTATCTCTTTGGTGATGCCTGGGCCCTTGCACCAAGTCCACGCCGCTGTCCGTCTGTGCTACACAGCTGGTGTGACAGGGCACTCTGTGTGTGGCCGGGGGGGTGGGCAGTGGGTGTGTGGCCCAGCTGGGCTGTGCCCGGCGTCCACAGCGCTCCGCTCAGGGTACCCGGTGAATAGCATGCCTTTCACCATGAGCTGGGTGAGCAACAGTCGTGGCCCCCAGACTCAGGCCACCCCCGGGGAGATGCTGGAGTCACCGGCCCGCAAGCAGAGCCTCTGCGTTAACAGCAGCCGCCGCGGGGCTCCGTCCCTCCCGAGAGCTGGGCCCACTTGCGGGCACTTTGCACACGTTTCCTTAATACTTACAAAAAGCCCATGAGGAGGTCTAATTTTCTCCGTTTTAGAGACGACACCCCCTGGCTGGTTCCTCTCCACCCGCACAGCCCCTACCTGCCCTTCCCTCCGCTGACGCCGCCTCCCCAGGGTCCTCTAGTTCTGACAAGGGCAGTTGGTTTGGCTCCCCTAAACCAGATCGGAGCTGGACTCTCATGGCTCCCCACTTCTTGGACTAGACTATAGTGCGGTGGATAGCAACAGCCTTCTTGAAGCTCTCGATGGTAGGAAACTACCTTGTCCACCCTGAGCTTCCACAGTCATCGATGCTGCAGGAGTCACCAGTGAGTTTCAAGGAATCCCCTGGCCTGGGCAGCCTGGAATCTACCCTCGTTCATTCACAGACACGCCCCAGGCGGCCTCCTGTGTTAGTCAGGACCTGGGTGCCGGGAGTCAAGAGACGAAGGTGACGCTGGCCTGGCCTGGGACAGACCACAGGGTGGTGGAAAGGAAGCTCTCAGATGGGAGGCCTCGTCGCTCGGTGCGGGAAGTGGGCACAGAGGGATTCACAACAAGCTCAGGTGGCACAAGAGCCAGGCGACCAGCCGTGTCTGGGGAAGTCGGGAGGACCCCACAGAGGAGGTGGCACGTAGGCCAACCCATGAAGGGAGAACTGGGTCCCCCGTGCCTGGGGTGAAGAACGTTCCAGGTGGAGGACCTCGGGTATGAAGACCGGAGGGTGAAGGGGCAGGGCCTTGGCGGGAGGGCGAGGCCTGGTGTGGAGAAGCATGGGCAGTGGTGGGACTTGGTGGGAGGTGAAGTTGGCAGCGTAAACAAGGGCCGTGTTGGGAAGGGTTCTGGAAGCCCAGCCCAAGGAGTGTGGATTGTAGTCGGGGAGCCAGGAGAAGCCGTTAGGGCAGGGCGGCTGCGTGTTCCTCCTGGGCTCTGGGGCGATACTCCAAGGCCACCGTGGAGGACGCCTCACGCTCCATGGCAAGGAGAGGCCGCCGTCGGGGAGATCCTCTGAGTACTGGTCTGCAGTGTCCAAACTGGAAGTCATGGGGTGGGGGCTTCAATTAAGGCTGAAGCATCAAGGGAGGGAAAGAGACGTTAATTCTGAAATTGATTTCTAAGGCCAGGTGAGCAGGACCGCTTGACTGACCAGTGGTCGAGGCTGGAAGAGAAGGAGGAGGATCTACACATCTGCCAATATTACACTATTTGATCCTTTTCTCAGTTCTAAACAAAACACCTTCCAGTTAAAATTCAGGCTTGTATTTGATCTCCCCACATTTCCTTCCTCTACAGAGAACTGGAGACTCCTGCTGAAAATTCCAGTAACAAACCCCAAAGCCTCAAACCCATTCATGTTCTGAGTTATAGGTGGGTGGGGGAGTTTCTGCAGGGAATGTCATTTAAGACATAACCAAGCCCCTGAAATGTTGCAGCAACCCTCTGGAAATGCTGTGTAAGAGGCAGTCTTATTAATAGGCTAATTCTTTTAAAAGTGGTGATTTCTAATGATTTGTAATTTGTAATTTCTAATTCACAAAACTAATGCTTTGTGAATTCTCCTTGAACCCCCTGAAATTTTGGTGCTTAATTTAGTTGATATTTGTCTGCTGTTTCTCCTCCTAAATACAGCATGGGTCAGTAATTATCACCAACGCTGAAAACCAGCTTGTGACTAGCTCTGCACTGTTGTCACATCTTCTGTCTCATTCGATTCTCTGAGGGTTCCTACAAGGCAGGTATTCTCATCAGTATCTTTTCCTAGACACATAGAAAGTGAAATTCATAGAGGCATAGGGTATGTAGCTGGCCCAGTATTCCAAACTGCGTGATAGAGCCATGTCTTAAATCCATTGTTCTGATTTTAAATCCTGTGCCCTTTCTTCCTTGATCACATACCATCTTCCCCCCTGCCCTGCCCCTGGCGAAAATAAACAATCAAGCTTCACAGCAGACGAAGAGAAATCCTTTGGCCCTCACGATATTGGTCGTTTAGTCCTTATTTTTACTTTGTGCTGTCATCTTAGAGACGTGATCACCTGTTAGGACTCGTAATAGGCCGCTTTGCTGGATCGCGCTGCAGTAACAAGCAACCCTAGATCTCAGCGGCTAATGGCAACAAGAGACGATTTCTCATTCATGTTACATGTGGGCTGTGGGTTGGCGGGATGGCTCTGGAACCATGTGTTGTCTTTACTCAGAGATCCCAGTGGAAGAAGCGGCTCCTCTAAGGTCATGCTGTTCTCATGGCAGAGAAAGAGAGCACACCAGAGCGGAACCACACACACACTCTTAAATCTTATGCTCAAAGTGTGTGGCACCACCCCTTATATTCCACGTGGTCAAGTCTGCCACCCGTGGGCTGGGAAGCCCCCCCAAGTCACGTGGCAGTGGGCAGAGACATGCGATGCCCTCACAGGGAGGGGGGCAGTGACTTATACTCCACACAATGCCCCAAGCCCCACAGCGCAGTTCTGCTGGCTCCCGAGTGGTCAGGTGCTCCCTCACCCCTTCTAAATCTCGGGGGTCTTGCAGTCGATTTCCATGAACTTGGCCTCTAACCCTGGTCTCTGACTTTTCATCCTATTGGAAGCAAATATTGATTGAGATTTGGAATAAGATAGCTTTCTGTAGACCTTTATCTTGAATTTTCATCCTTATTACAGAAAAACCAAACTCCGCATTATAAAAGTGATGTTGTTGAAAGGGTAACTGTTGGATCCGGGAAACTCATGATAGAAGCACTGGGCCTCTCCGTAGAGTGGGGACACGGAGCTCCCTGCAGGAGGCTGGCCAGGGCTCTCCAGGCATGCGCGGTGGGGAAGGAGGCCTCCCGTGCGCTGGCTTCAGCCAAGCGGCTGTCATCATAGGAGCACGTGAAACACACGCCGAAAATCAAAGAACTCTACGTGTTGAGCATTTTCATAAAGACTTAAAACTGCATCCCGTAACCATTTGCTCACTTCTGCAGGTAGAACAGTTGACCAATTTAGGTAAATTTTCATTCACACAATAAAAATGTATTAAACACCTACTGTGTACTGGTCGTAGGGAGGAAAGCCTAGGGTGGGCTCTCAAGGAATCTAAGATCTCCCAACGGAGCCTTGTCTGCAGTCCTGGACCTTCCGGGCAATCCCATATGGTGACGGGAGTGGCCGGCAGCCCAGAGCTGGATCAGCTGAGCCTGGAGGATCAGAGGAACATTCCAAGGAGGCGCCTTCCAGGCTGCGGGGAAATCGCTCTCGTGTATTCAGGGAACAGGGAGTAGCCGGGCGTGGCTGGAGTGTGAGGCGTGGCAGGAGGTGAGGTCGATCCCTGGAGCAGAACAGGTTTTACCCAGGGCCTGAGCGCCGTCAGAGCTTCTCCAGATCTGTCCCAGCTCCGCCACCAGCAGCCCCTCTGTCCTTTGCCGCCCCTCACAGTGGCCTTGCGGGTGTGGGGATGGTAGAAAGGATCTCTCCCTCGGGTTATCTTTGCACATTAAGTAGCCAGAATGTCTAACCTAGGATCCGACTTTCAACCATCTGTGCCTAAGACCTCACCCCCAACCTCTTCTCATTCACAAACCTCTCCCCACCGTGTGAGGGGGTGCCATGCCGAGTCCTGGCTCCAAGGCGGGTGCAGAGGGCGTGAGGATGAAGATGACCCCGTCTCTTTCCTCCCTCACTGAAGGATAAGGAGGACAGACAGGGCCCTACTTCCCTGCGCTAGGCACTGAGTGCTTCACCCACGGGAGCTCACCCACCCGCCCAGCCCTGGACCCTGCAAGGCCGGCCAGCCTGGCCCCAGGGGAACCCGGCACACGCATCCTGGGGCCAATGAGACGTGCACTGGCTCTGGAAGCATGGCTAGGCCTTCTAGGGAAGGACCACCCCAGCAAAGTTGGGGCTGGGAAAGGGAGAGGACAGACCAAAACTCAGAGCCCGAGGCCTGTTCTTGGACAAGGGCAGAGGCCGTGGGGGGAGTCGAAAGAGTGAGCGAGCAGAGAAAGTCTCAAAATCACCAGAATCAACAAATTCTTCCGGGTTTGGAAACCTCAGAAGGAGGCTCGGGAGACCTCATCAAGGAGCAGCTCACCCACGCGTGGACTTCTCATCACCTCTCTTAAGAAACCTCAGTCCAGTTGCCTAATGAGTTAAACTCAGCAACCTGGCCTTGTTCTCTCAGGACTCGGTTGAATGTTCTTGCGTCTGTGGAAGGGGGAGGGGAAGACGACGCAGATTCATGGTTCCCGTACTAATTTGCTAGAGCTGCCGCAACCAAGTACCGCAAACTGAGCAGCTTAAACAGCAGATGTTTACTTCTCACAGTCTGGAGACCAGAAGGCCAAGATCAAGGCATGGGCAGGGCTGGTTCCTTCTGAGGACTGTGAGGGTCTGTTCCAGACCCCTCCCCTGGCTTCTGAAGGTTTGCTGGCCGTCTCTGGCGTCCCTTGGTTTGTAGGTGCATCACCCCAATCCCCGCCTTCACGTTCACATGGGGTTCTCCTGTGTGCGTGACTGTCTCTGTGTCCAGATTTCCCCTTTTTATAAGGACAGGTCCTGTTGGATTAGGGCTCCCCTTAAGGACCTCATCTTAACTTGGTCATCTGCCAAGACCCCATTTCCAAATAAAGCCACATTCACAGGTACTGAGGGTTAGGGCTTTCAGGGCAGGGGCACAGTGCAATCTGTAACAGTCCCAAGTGTGTTGTGTAGATTGCCAATCCCACGTCCCCCCTCAACAACCCATAAGGGAGAGAGAAGACAGTGTTCAGGATCCTTCCAGATCCCATCCTCTGCCCACTCTAGAGGTAGCCGCCTTTGTGGGCTCAGAATCCCTAGGAAGCGAGGGGCCCTCCCTAGGCAGATCCGGAGCCGAGCAGAGAACCCTCTGGGTGTTGAGAGGTGCAGAGATCCACCAGGGCCTCTGTCCTGCTTCCTGGGCAGACTGCTGCCCATGGGCACCTCTCTCAGGAGGTGGCAGAAAGGCCCGGAGCGCATGGAAAGCTCCAGACGTCTGGAAAGGCAACTCCAAATATCCAGTTTTGCTCACAACATCTATGTAGGTGGTGGTTAGGTACAGTTGAAATACTACTATTAAGACATTTTCCAAATTTTGTAATAGACATTTGGAAAGACTTTATATGTTCATGAAAGCACAGTACAAAATTTTCCATATGGTTTGATTTCAAATATACACGCAGACATTTGTGACAGCTTTATTGAGATGTAACTCACATACCATATAATTCACCCATTTGAACTCGGCAGTTCATTGACTTTTACTGCAGTCCCGATCAATTGTAGAACTTTTCCTCACCCCAGAAAGAAACCCACACCCCTTAGCCGTCATCCTCCCGGTCCCCAACCCTAGACAACCACTAATCTACTGTCTCTATAGTTTGCCTACATGCCTACATTTCATTCAGAATTAAAGGGAACTACAGACAGAGGCATGACTTCCACTGGTGAATGGCAGAATTACGGTGTTAATTTTCTCTTTAGTTTTTGATATATTTCTAATTGTGCGATGAGCATGAACTGCTAAGAATCAGAGGGGAAAAGAAAAAGAATATTTTAAAAATAGCCAGCCATCTTATCGTTTTTAAGTAGTCCTTGTGGATTATTCAGAAAACATGCCCAGCACCTAAATCACAAGCTTATTTTATCGGGGGCGTGGGGGGAACGTGTCTGAGTTCTCGGCGACTGACTTCAAGTAGGAATTTTCTAGCACAACTTGGTAGAAGTTGGAAATGCATGCATTGCCCTTTTTTGCTCTGTATTGGATTTCCTGAGACCTGCCCGGCTCCCCTTCCCACAGCCTTTGTGTCCCCCTCCCCAGGGTCTTCCCATCCTTAATCAGGTCACCTCTCTCAGCCCTTAACAAATTGTTGGTTGGCTCAGGTGAGAGGCCCTGTAATTACGCCACTTCTTTTGCCTCTTTAATAACGTTGGAGACAGAGTATAATTCTGTGAGGGGACAGAGGAATATATAATTTAGTGTCCTTTTCCTGAGCCAACGTGAACTCCGTGCATGTAGAATCTTGCACGCTTCAGGGGTAAAAAGTGATCTGTTGTCTCAGCAAGCATGTTATGGGAGCAAAATACATGCTGAGTCCATCCAACCACAGAAGCCTCTTTGGATGTGTGTCCAGCTTGCTTGGGACGCGTCACCTTTCTTTGATGAAGAGACTTTTCACTGGAGGGAAGCCAGCTCAGCTGGGTTTGTTTATGAGACACACTGATCCTGGCCACCGTCACAGGAACGCGCCGTTGCCTGAGCTAGAAACCTGGGCACCGTCCTTAACTCACCTGGACCCTCCATGTCTCACATCAGCTCAGCTGGACCTAATCTCTCTGCTTGGCCTCTTTCCCTCAGTCCCCAGCGCCACTGCCCTGCACATTCTCACCAGGGCAGCGGCAACAACCTAGGAATGGTCGCCTCCTGCCTGGCCCCTCCTGTCCTCCTTCCACTCTGACTCAGGCCCAGACGGTGAAGGTCATCCTCCTCCACCAGCACCGACCCCCTCACCTATCCAGTCTCACACCCATGTATCCATGTCCACACACACCCCCCCCCCCCCGAGCAGCCCCACATTCCCTGGGGTTACAGCCCTATCCACAGTTCTTAATCTGGATTCTATGGACAGAACACACGTGGACACATGAGTGTCCTAAAGTAGAGTGTGTAACCCTGTGTGTGTGTGTTTCTAGGAGAGGGTCCTTGGCTTTCATAAAATTCCTTTTTTTAAAATTTATTTTATTTTAATTTTTGGCTGCTTTGGGTCTTCGTTGCTGCGCGTGGGCTTTCTCTAGTTGCGGTTTGCGGGGGCCACTCTTCGCTGCGGTGCAAGGGCTTCTTATTGTGGTGGCTTCTCTTGTTGCGGAGCACGGGCTCTAGGCGCGCGGGCTTCAGTAGTTGTGGCACGTGGGCTCAGTAGTTGCGGCACGTGGGCTCAGTAGTTGCGGCACACGGGCTTAGTTCCTCCGCGGCATGTGAGATCTTCCCGAACCAGGGCTCGAACCCGTGTCCCCTGCATTGGCAGGCGGATTCTTAACCACTGCACCACCAGGGAAGCCCCGGCTTTCATAAAATTCTTAAAGAGGACCTAAGGACCCCCAGGTTTCAGAACTTTGGTGTTTGAATGTGTTCCTCCCCTTTCGTGTCACCTCTTCACCTGGTGAGCTGCTCTTGAGGACTCTGCTCAAATGTCACCTGCTTTCTTGCTTGACGTCCCCTTCTCGGTGTCCCCACGGCTGTGCTTACCGAGCACTTTCCCGGCTGGGATTTCCCTAGTCATTCACATAACCTGTTCCCCTACTGGACCCCGAGCCCCTGGGGCTGAGGGCTGTTCCTCTGTGTCCCGCCTCTGGCACAGCGTCTGGCATGTGGTCAGCTCATAGTCTACACTGGTGGAAGAAGGAAAGAGACCACATTCTCCGTGGAGAGTCCCCACTCCGTCAAGCGATGGGACCGCTCTTACCTTGCTCCCCCTCACGGGCAGGCCCACGTGGGTTGCCTCCCTCTTGCATGTTTGCAGACGTTTAAGAGGTTGAAGGCCCAGCTGTCCGGCATTTACATGGAGCAATCAGACTTCCATTTGACGTGTAATGATTTTTAAATTACCTCTTGACAAATTTTGAGCTCTTTGTTTTTCTTTTCTTTCTCCCATTCCTTTTCAGATTGATGCACTGAGTAAAAGAAGCAAAGAAGCTGAGGCAGCCTTCTTGAATGTCTACAAGAGATTGATTGATGTTCCAGGTAAGCCCAGCGCTTGTAGCCCACCTGCGGGCATTGTGTCTGGTGAGTCAGTGGGCTTCTGGCTGATTCTTCTCAGCCTCCCTAAGGCAACTTCCCCAGGAAACTGGGGAGTTCTGGGAATGTGAATTCTCCAAAACCCAGACTTGGGATGAGTATGGAAATCAGATGCGTATTTGCTGAAGTAATAGAGTTGCCTCCAGTTGATGCCTTTGGAAATGCAGAAACTCAGACCTGTGGGGCTACCTTTAGCTTTGGTTTAAAATGCTGCACGTTTCACAGAGAAGAAAGAGAACCCGTGTGTGCGCTATGCAGACGTCCTGGATATTCACGGTTCTGGGCTGACCAATTCCACGTTCAGGAATGGCCCTGATAGGGCACCTGGAATGCCTTGCTCCCCTCCCAGGTCGTCCAGGGAATCAGTGGCCTCTGGCCAAGTCTTTCACTTAATATCCAAGGGCAAGCGGTAGCCCATTTAACTACAGTATATATGGGTTGTTTTTTCTTTTGAAGGAACTAAAGAGTTAAAATTTTAATAATGCTTGCTATGCATTCAGAGAGATAATGGCTCCCCATTCCTTATTCTAGAAAAGTGAGGCAGAATTTAGAGCACCCACTGGTCCCATCGATCCTCTGTTCTCAGGTGGTCCACTCACCTAATCCGTGGGGAGGTGATGGACATGATCACATGGGTCCCAACTCAGTCCTGAAAAGACTCAGATCTGAAAATTAGCCACTTGAATGTCATCTTGTGCTGACCGAGGAAACCCAGTTACCACCACCCTCCCCTCCCCACCCATTAGAGCTGTGCACTTGCCCTCATTAGGAATCCTCTGTGCGTCACTGATATTACTAGAACTGCTTTAACAAAGCAAAGCAGAAACAAGTCTCCTTTGTTTCTGAATTGTATTCTAATTCAGGTCCACTGAGGGCTTTGCTGTCCCCTCTGGGAGCCGGGGTTAACAGAGGCCGCACCAAGCTACGGACAGCAGAAAGTACATTAGACACTTCGGACGGGGGTAGGGAGATCCAGATTCTCCTGCCAGGGCCTTGTTGTGAGGTCTTGGTCACATCCCTTTTCCCTCTCTGAACCTCAGTTTTCTCATCTGTAAAATGGAATAAGGTAGGGGAACAGCCTAGTGATGGAGAGGGGTTGTCTTTGTTCTAACCTTTTGCTATCTTATGAGCTTACCCCACTCTTAGTTCCAAATTCTAGCCCTGTGATTTTCTGCAAGAGTTTGTGTCCACCTAGGGGTTTCCTGAGTACTCTGACTGAGGCTCATGTGGAGGCTCCTTCACAATAAATGGATCATTCAGGGCTCTCTTTCTCAGGCTCTGGCAGTTTGGTGGACCCACTTGCATTTTCTTGTGCAAGTGCTAGTTTTGTGTTGGTGACTTAGTTGAAAGGGGCCTGGTTTATTTTGCCTTTGCCAGAGACCCAGAGAGCCTGCAGCTACTGTTTTCTAAATAATCTACACTCTTTTTAGAAGTCTGATTTGTCTCTGGGTTTTCCCTTAGTGAGGTTTCTCCACTGGGAAGCCACTTGAACGAGTCGTTGGGTTTCTTCTTCTGCAGTTATTTTCCATCTTGACTTCTTACAGACAAAAACGAGACCACTCTTCTCATCAACACTCCTCTTTGCCTGAGCAGTCCTTATTCATATACGTATATAATTTTTATGGAACTCTGATCATAACATGACTATATAGTTATAGTCTGCTTTTTTCACTTAATGTTATCCCATCAGCATTTTCCTTATACTGGTGATTTTCTTTGTAATTATCATTTATGGCTGGCAGTTTTAATTTCAGGTGGTGGGGGCGAATAATGTTTGACGTTGTCTGTAATAATGAGTTAATCAGAGTACATTTGCACACCACGTAGATCACTTTTACCCACCTCCCAGGTATTTCTCTTACAAACACTGTGGTCTGACACATCTAACAACTACTTGAAAAGCAGGAATGGAGCTTGGAGCCCTCAACCTGTGTTTTGAGGTCCGCTTATCGCTCAGATGAAGTAATCGTGTGGCTGAGGCTTACAGGAAGGGCCTGGTCAATAGCAGTGCATTTACTGACGGTCAGTCACACAGCTGGGGAGACTCGGGGGGCCTTAACTGTCTGTGTGCTCCGGGCTTCAATCCAGCTGAATCCAGAAATGTAGGTGGGGTGTGTCGAGTTCTGGTTTCAAGAAATAACAACTTATGCTATCTCAGGAAAATAGAGGAAGCTCTTGGAAATAATGGGAAGGGTATTTTGGCCATGTGGCCCAGCTCCAGGAGCCCGGGAAGAGGTGACCAGCCAGCCCTACCACATCACCACCACCGCTGCCACACTTTTGGACATTTTACTTACCTGTGTGTTTTCTTGTTCCTTATCTGCTGGTCCTACTAGAATGAAAGCTCTCTGAGGACAGTTTTGCTTGATCGCTCTGTGCCTAGCACCTGGAGTAGGGCCTGGCATAGCACAGCTGTTGACATGTGACATGAGGCTGTTCACCCAGAGCCACCCAGGGTCCTTGGCAGCGGAATGCACCAGGGGTCACGCTGGTGGCTCTTGGAGCTTTGTTTCAGTTCAGTAGTTCGGTTCTCGCCCCTGAGTGTCAGCCTGTATATCCTCCTGGACATCCCCGCTGGACTGACTGAGGGGCACCTGAAATGACCCAGTGTGTCCAGAGGAAACAGTCTCCTTCTCTTGGCGAGTGACACCACCTGCCACCCAGCTGCTCACGCCAGACCACTGGGTCAACAAGCCCTGGCCGTCCTACCCCCAGAAGGTCCTGGATTCCGTCCACTTCTCTCCATCCCAACCTCCGCCCTCCACTCTGCGGTTCAGGCCACCTCTCCCGTGTCCACAGTGTGGCGATGCCAGGCTTCCTGCCAGCAGGAATGGGTCCTTCTCCTCGCCGTGGGCAGGCCCAGCCCATTCTGAGCTGATCTCTTCCAGCTCCTCCAGATTGACTTGTTGAGACGCTGCTTCTTGACCTCCCAGGTCCGGCCTAGGTGTGCCCTTCGCGCGCACACACACCCCGCTCCCCACACCCTGGGTCTGTTTACCTCTGTTCTAACTACAGTAAGTCCCCTACATACGAACGAGTTCTGTTCCGAGAGCACGTTCATAAATCCAGTTTGTTCATAAGTCCGACGAAGTTAGCCTAGGTACCCAACTAACACAATCGGCTATATAGTACTGTACTGTAATCGGTTTATAATACTTTTCACACAAATAATACGTAAAAAACAAACACAAAAAGTAAAAGAAACCATTTTTAATCTTACAGTCCCTTGAAAAGTACACAAGTACAGTACAACAGCTGGCATGCAGGGGCACGTTCGCATCTTTGAAAGTTCGCAACTCGAAGGTTCGTAGGTAGGGGACTTACTGTACTTGCTACTCAGCTCTTTTCCTTCCTGGCTGGGCAGAGACTGGGGCAGGGTGGTCTCGTCCCTGATTATGTGCCTGGTGTCTACCCCGGCGCCTGTCACGTAGCAGAAACTCGATAAATATTTGTCGAATGAATGATTAAATTAATGGATCAAATTATTTCTTCAGGATGCTTCCTGAGGTTTATCGGTGTCGCACTGTAGTTGTTCGCATTGAACCTATCCTGAGATTGACAGCTTGCCGTTGGGGAAGAGCCCTCTGGTGCATATAACCACCTAAGTTACGAGAGAACAGAATGTATCCTTCCTGGAGATGGAGCAGTTTACTAGCTCTCTGAACTCTCCTTTTGCTTTGCTGTCACTCTGTAAAGATTTGCCTGCCTGCAGAGACATTTATATGACGCTTAGCATTCGGGGTTCATCAAACCAGCACGTGTGCTTTAGAGGCCTTGGGTTTTGGTGGCCAGTACTGGCGTCCAGAATCTGTGTTGGGTTGAGTAGCTGTCCGGCTGGCATCCCAAGCTTTATACACCCAGCCCCGAGCATGGAGCAGGGGACCCCCCTCCACCCCAGCCCTTTCCTTCCCCCGGTGGTGCGACTCAATTGTTCGAGGCAAAAGAAACAGTGGGGTCACCCGGCTCCTCCCTCTTCTCATCTTCCACGTCTAAAAATCCCAAGTAGTGTTATTTCTCCTTCCAAAAGGCTCCTTCGGATTAAAGACACTGAGTAAACATTTAAAGACATTGTCCTGATGCATCCTCTGAACAGTTGCCATAGTTAAGACCCCATGTTTACCTCTTTCTCACTTGTCAGCAGATCGCTCCTCATTCCCTCGTCAGTTTTGAGGGTATTTTAAGATGCTTTTTATCAGAGATATCCTGCCACTTCAACCAAAGCACGCTCTCCTTCCCCGCTGCTGTGACCCTCGGCTCTGTGGGGCTACCAGGCCAGCACCTGTCCCCCCCCCCCGGTGTGTCTCAGGAACCCTGCTGAGTGCCAGGGATGGCACCGACAGCTTCCTGTTCTCGTGGACTCGAGTCTGGTGAGAATGTGGGCATCCAAAAGTCTTCACACAGGGACTTCCCTGGCGGTCCAGTGGTTAAGACTTCGCGCTTCCAATGCAGGGGGCACGGGTTCCATCCCTGGTCGGGGAACTAAGATTCCCACAGGCCGCGCAGCACGGCCAAAAAAAAAAAGTCATCACACAGATAATGATTGAATTTTAGGTGTGATAAGTGCTTGGAAGGCAGAGCCCACTGGGCACGAGTGTGTAGGTGGGGAAGGATGGGGCAGGGTCAGAGGTGGCTGTGAGCCCAGGGAGCACGAGGAGGAGAGGGCAGTGACGAGAGTGGCCACGTACCGTTATCACCCACAGCAGGACACCATCTGCAGTGCAGGGGCCCTGTTCCTGGTCGTGCCTAGGTCAAGGGAATGCACTGACTCAGCAGGGAGGGGCCCGGTAGGGTATGCGAAGGATTCTGGACTTTAACAAACCATTGATGAATTTTAAGCAGGGAAATGACATGGTCAGATTTGCCTAATAAAAAAGTCATCCTGGGGCTTCCCTGGTGGCAGTGGTTAAGAATCCACCTGCCCGTGCAGGGGACACGGGTTCGAGCTCTGGTCCGGGAAGATCCCACATGCCGCGGAGCACCTAATAAGCCCGTGTGCCACAATTACTGAGCCTGCGCTCTAGAGCCCGCGAGCCACAACTACTGAAGCCCGCGCGCCTAGAGCCCGTGCTCCACAACAAGAGAAGCCACCGCAATGACAAGCCCGCGCACCGCTACGAACAGCAGCCCCCGCTCGCCGCAACTAGAGAAGGCCCACGCGCAGCAACAAAGACCCAACACAACCAAAAGTAATTAATTAATTAATTAATTAAAAGAAAAAAGTCCTCCTGACTGCAGTTTGGAAACAGATCGGAAAGGGGTCCAAGGTGATGTGGGGCAGGAGAGATGAGGTCGCCTGGTTTCGGCTGGTAGGGGTGAAGTTGGAGAGGAACAGACGCTTGAGGAAGGAGACTTGGACGGCTCTAACCCAGGGCCCAGTTAACGCAGCAGTACTTCCTCCATCTTTGGTAGCAATATTGTTTACATGGTTCCGTCTGGTTTACAGAATTAAAAGGAAGACCAACAAGAAGTTTGCCAAATTAGCCTCCTGTCCCTAATTCGATAATCATCCCTCATTGTTCTAGTTGAAAGTGGTCTTTGCCTTTATTGTCAACATCATGGCAGTAGGAAAGTAGTTCTACAATTCGATTCATAAAGTAGTTCTACAATTCGATTCATAAAGTAAAATCATTAACCCAGATGGCTTCATCTGTGATTCTTATCACAGATTTTATATCGTAATTTGTATGCTCAACATAGCGATACCTTAACACTTGCAGATATTTACATTTTTTTATTTTAATAACCTCTGATTGAGATTTATATTAATTAATTTGCTAATGGCTACTCACATGAGGAAAAGCATCATAGGCATCTGCTAACAACGTGACTTGGTTGAGGACACCTGGGCGAGGCCCCCCGGGATGGGGAGCCCTCAGCGACGGACTCCCTAACCGGGAGACCAGCGTCCTTCTGCACTGGAGTCTGTGTCTGTGGGTGAGAGCAGAGGTCAGTGGCTGTCAGCCACAGTGACCCCGGCTGTGCAGGAAACAGTTCAAGGTGTGCTGTTCAGAAATCATACTCACACATTCCCTCGGCCAGCACTTGTGGTGCCAGGCCCGGCACCGTGCACCCAAGATGCAAATGCAGCTGAGACGTGGCCCCTGCCCTCCCTCAGGTGGCTCCTACTTGGGGGGTGGGAGACTGTACAGCACCTTTGAGAGAATATCCCATAATTAAACAGGTGAAATAGGCGGCCTTCTTCCCTTACTGTAATGGAAGGAGAAATAAATGTCTCGGGTCTTACAGTGTGACCCTCTCAGATAGCTGGGAAAATTCTGGAATGACCTCCTCTTAAAGGCCCTTGCATAACTGGAATTTTACTGCCTTCTGAGCAGAATTACCACGGTATGCATAATCTGCCGGGAATTCACCTCGCGTGGGTGACCTGCTCTTGCTTCTTGATACTTTTCAGATTTTTTACAATGAGCATGTCTTTATCTCTACAATCGGGGGGGTGTGGGGAAGCATAAATTTGTAAAATATTCAACTTGCAATCTCAGTTTCTGAATAGCCTTTAGTGATGGATTCCAGATAAGACCGTAAGCAGCAGTCGGTGGAGTATTTGTCCACACTTAATAATTGGTATAAAACACAACTGTTCCTTTTCAGTCCCAGAAACATCTCAGCAAAGGTATTTTTGGGGGAAGTTCCTAGAAAGGAGACAAGGTTGGTGAGCTGGGCATTGGTGCTGCAGAACTTCTGTTCTCTGGCTGCCGAGTCCATTGGAAGAGGCTCTGCTTGTTCTCATCACCTCCTGGCCTCTCTCTCTCTGGGTGCCCCCCATCCCCCCCCCCCCCCCACAACAGAGTCATCTTTCACTCCTTGCTAAGATGTAGTTTAGGTCCTACAGACACAAACCCTTCAAACACAAAGGCAGTGCCCAGAAGGACTGATTTTAAGATTTAAATCTAAGGGAGCCCATGACCAGTGATATAAAATATTCATGGACTCGTGAAACTCCGCTGGCGCTCAGCGTTTCCTGACTGGCTCCGCTCACTGCATTTCCCTCGGATAACTGGCCTGCGATCAGAAGGAGAAGGTGTTAGTTTTCAGAAGCCTTGAAAGAGAACCAGCAGAAGGGAGCCCGTTTTGTAGGCTGCTCCGTTTTCAGCACCCACGCCAAGATGCCCCTGCTCCCGGGTGCTGCTGAGGGGCGGTCGGAGGTTTCTGTCAGGATTTAGGAAAACCTTCTCTCCTGGAGAATATCCCCATCAACCCCCATCAGGCTTGCATCTGAGGATCCAGAAGTAAAGAGGGACATCATCAGTTTTGAGAGCTGCTCTTTTTTTGGCCGCACCGCGTGGCATGTGGGATGTCAGTTCCCCGACCAGGGATCGAACCTGCGCCCCCTGCATTGGACGCGCAGAGTCTTAACCACTGGACCGCCAGGGAAGTCCCGAGAGCTGCTTTTTAATGTTTCTCCGTAAGACTGAAATAGTGAGCCGGTCCTTTGTGCCTGTCAAGCTGTTTTAAGTGAGGACATGCTCTCAGTTAAAACCAGAAAACACTGTTCTTTCCATTCTTTTTCTTTTCTTCCCCGTCTGTCCCCCCATCAAGGCTGTGTAGTAAGCACTCCTGGCAAAAAGTGACAAAATCTTGTGATTAGTTAGAAATATCCCTTGCTTCTCGTACCAAGCTTTTCACCGGCATGCATCCTGGTGGCATTTTTGAAGGCTGTGCGATGTGTCCGCCCCAGCCTGCTCCCGTGAGGCTTCTCCAGTCCGTGTCTTCTGGTCGCCCGGTGTTGGCAGCTGCCCGTGACCAGGCCCCTCCAGAGAGAACTCTTACCTCGGAGCCCCCCTTCGCATGTTTTCAGTTGACCTTCCTGAAACATCTTCATTCACACGTGAGAAGCAACCACCAGCACCAAAACGGACAAGAGAGGGACCAGGGCCGTGGCCGTGGGATGAAACTGCGGGTTGCAGGTGCCCCCCTGTCCCCTCTCCTGGGCTGCAGGACCAGAGCTGGTCCAGAGCAGCCTCGGGGGACAAGGGACAGTCACGCTCTGACCAGTGCTGGGGTAACTGCAACCCAGACGAGCCGGCAACCTCTCCACCCTCCTCGACCAGCTTGAAACAAACCTGGGGCCCAAGGAGCCGGTCGTTCGCAGGCTGAGGAAACAGCTCCACACGTGTTAAAGAAAGGCCAGCCTGACAAGATGGGCGTCTGAGTCGCCTGCTGCCCCACCTTCAGGGCTCTCCCCCGGCCTCCTGTCCCGGCCCCCCGACCCATCTGGAGAACTCACTGGAAGTGACTCGGTGACTTGGCTTTCGGTGTGGCCCGGCGGGGGGTGTGGGGTGTGGGGGTGGCGTCTTCCTGCCTCTGCTGTGACTGGGGTGGTACTGGCACACGCGCTCTCTAGACAGCTTCTCATCAGTTGCTCATCAGCATGCTAATTGCTGTATGACTAATTATGCCCTGAATTCCAGTTGATTTTCTTAATGAGACAGCTGGGTTAATTATGTAATCCTATGATTACATTAGCCTAGAGTGCCCTGGCGGAGGGGAGCGTCTGCCGCGCTCTGATGTCACTGCGGGGATGGCGCTCACGGTGCCATCCGCTCTCTGGCCGGTGGCAGGGGCTCCGTGCACACGTGGGCTGGGGTCCAGGGAGGTCATTCTTTGCGGTCCTCACGACAGAAGCAGCCACCACCGCCTGCCCGCCCTGCACACACACGCCCCGGCACCCCACGGCCCGACGGAATCGGAGCCCCACTCCTCAGCCCCGCTGCCTGCCGTGCGGTTCAGCAGCGCCTCTTCCTCCTCCCGGGATGTCCTGCCCCGGGACTGTTGGTGTGACGGTGGTCCAGGGCGTCCTCACCCGTGTCCCAAAGTCCCTGCAGGACCACACTGCACTGGTTTACATACAGTCAGAACAGCCCAGACTGGCCCCACCCTTATTGCCACCATCCCCCTCACAGGTGCTATTTCACACCTTCTTTCCACCCTGATCTCTGCACACCTCGTGTTTCACTGAGAAAATACATGTGCTCGGAGGGTGACATCTCTCTCCACTGGCCGCTCTCTCCTCTGAGAGTCCACTGGGCCTGCAGAACCCACCTCCCCCCGGTTATGCGCCTCCTCAGACCCTCTCTCCCTCTGCAGGACTCTGAGTGTGGGGCACCCTAGACTCTCCCTGGGTGACTCTGATGTCTATTTTTTTTTTTTTTGAATTTTTGAATTTTATTTATTTTTTTATACAGCAGTTTCTTATTAGTCATCAATTTTATACACATCACTGTATACATGTCAGTCCCAATCGCCCAATTCATCACACCACCACCCCCACCCCACTGCTGCTTTCCCCCCTTGGTGTCCATACGTTTGTTCTCTACATCTGTGTCTCAGTTTCTGCCCTGCAGACCGGTTCATCTGTACCATTTTTCTAGGTTCCGCACGTATGCGTTAATATACGACATTTGTTTTTGTTTGTAGATTTTCTGATGATGCCCATTCTAACAGGTGAGAGGTGATACCTCATTGTACTTTTGATTTGCATTTCTCTAATAATTAGTGATGTTGAGCAGCTTTTCATGTGCTTCTTGGCCATCTGTATGTCTTCTTTGGAGAAATGTCTATTTAGCTCTTCTGCCCATTTTTGGATTGGGTTGTTCGTTTTTTTCATACTGAGCTGCATGAGCTGTTTATATATTTTGGAGATTAATCCTTTGTCCATTGATTCGTTTGCAAATATTTTCTCCCACTCTGATGGTTGTCTTTTCGTCTTGTTTATGGTTTCCTTTGCTTTCCAAAAGCTTTGAAGTTTCATTAGGTCCCATTTGTTTATTTTTGTTTTTATTTCCATTACTCTAGGAGGTGGATCAAAAAAGATCTTGCTGTGATTTATGTCAAAGAGTGTTCTTCCTATGTTTTCCTCTAAGAGTTTTATAGTGTCCGGTCTTACATTTAGGTCACTAATCCATTTTGAGTTTATTTTTGTGTAGGGTGTTAGGGAGTATTCTAATTTCATTCTTTTACATGTAGCTGTCCAGTTTTCCCAGCACCACTTATTGAAGAGACTGTCTTTTCTCCATTGTATATCCTTGCCTCCTTTGTCATAGATTAGTTGACCATAGGTGCGTGGGTTTATCTCTGGGCTTTCTATCTTGTTCCCTTGATCTATGTTTCTGTTTTTGTGCCAATACCATATTGTCTTGATTACTGTAGCTTTGTAGTATGGTCTGAAGTCAGGGAGTCTGATTCCTCCAGCTCCATTTTTTTCCCTCAAGACTGCTTTGGCTTTTCAGGGTCTTTTGTATCTCCATACAAATTTTAAGAGTTTTTGTTCTAGTTCCGTAAAAAATGCCATTGGTAATTTGATAGGGATTGCATTGAATCTGTAGATTGCTTTGGGTAGTATAGTCATTTTCACAATATTGATTCTTCCAATACAAGAACATGGTATATCTCTCCATCTATTGGTATCACCTTTAATTTCTTTCATCAGTGTCTTATAGTTTTCTGCATACAGGTCTTTTGTCTCCCTAGGTAGGTTTATTCCTAGGTATTTTATTCTTTTTATTGCAGTGGTAAATGGGAGTGTTTCCTTAATTTCTCTTTCAGATTTTTCATCATTAGTGTATAGGAATGCAAGAGATTTCTGTGCATTAATTTTGTATCCTGCAACTTTACCAAATTCATTGATTAGCTCTAGTAGTTTTCTGGTGGCATCTTTAGGATTCTCTATGTATAGTATCATGTCCTCTGCAAACAGTGACAGTTTTACTTCTTCTTTTCCAATTTGTATTCCTTTTATTTCTTTTACTTCTCTGATTGCCGTGGCTAGGACTTCCAAAACTATGCTGAATAATAGTGGTGAGAGTGGACATCCTTGTCTCGTTCCTACTCTTAGAGGAAATGCTTTCAGTTTTTCACCATTGAGAATGATGTTTAATGTGTGTTTGTCGTATATGGCCTTTAATATGTTGAGGTAGGTTCCCTCTATGCCCACTTTCTGGAGACTTTTTATCATAAATGGGTGTTGAATTTTGTCAAAAGCTTTTTCTGCATCTATTGAGATGATCATATGGTTTTTGTTCTTCCATTTGTTAATATGGTGTATCACATTGATTGATTTGCATATATTGAAGAATCCTTGCATCCCTGGGATAAATCCCACTTGATCGTGGTGTATGATCCTTTTAATGTGTTGCTGGATTCTGTTTGCTAGTATTTTGTTGAGGATTTTTGCATCTATATTCATCAGTGATATTGGTCTGTAATTTTCTTTCTTTTGTAGTATCTTTGTCTGGTTTTGGTATCAGGGTGATGGTGGCCTCATAGAATGAGTTTGGGAGTGTTCCTTCCTCTGCAATTTTTGGAAGAGTTTGAGAAGGATGCGTGTTAGCCCTTCTCTAAATGTTTGATAGAATTCACCTGTGAAGCCATCTGGTCCTGGACTTTTGTTTGTTGGAAGATTTTTAATCACAGTTTCAATTTCATTACTTGTGATTTGTATGTTCATATTTTCTATTTCTTCCTGGTTCAGTCTTGGAAGGTTATACCTTTCTAAGAATTTGTCCATTTCTTCCAGGTTGTCCATTTTATTGGCATAGAGTTGCTTGTAGTAGTCTCTTAGGATGCTTTGTAGTTCTGCGGTGTCTGTTGTAACTTCTCCTTTTTCATTTCTAATTTTATTGATTTGAGTCCTCTCCCTCTTTTTCTTGATGAGTCTGGCTAATGGTTTATCAATTTTGTTTATCTTCTCAAAGAACCAACTTTTAGTTTTATTGGTATTTGCTATTGTTTTCTTTGTTTCTCTTTCATTTATTTCTGCTCTGATCTTTATGATTTCTTTCCTTCTGCTAACTTTGGGTTGTGTTTGTTCTTCTTTCTCTAGTTCCATAGGTGTAAGGTTAGATTATTTATTTGAGATTTTTCTTGTTTCGTGAGGTAAGCTTGTATAGCTATAAACTTCCCTCTTAGAACTGGTTTTGCTGCATCCCATAGGTTTTGGATTGTTGTGTTTTCATTGTCATTTGTTTCTAGGTATTTTTTGATTTCCTCTTTGGTTTCTTCAGTGATCTCGTGGTTATTTAGTAATGTATTGTTTAGCCTCCATGTGTTTGTGTTTTTTACGTTTTTTTCTCATAATTCATTTCTAATCTCATAGCATTGTGGTCAGAAAAGATGCTTG
Organism: Eschrichtius robustus; assembly: GCF_028021215.1. NCBI lineage: Eukaryota > Metazoa > Chordata > Mammalia > Artiodactyla > Eschrichtiidae > Eschrichtius > Eschrichtius robustus. The sequence continues at coordinate 85,071,883 of NC_090839.1, read as the reverse complement.
ATATGATTTAAGTTTTCTTAAATTTACTGAGGCTTGTTTTGTGACCCAAGATGTGATCTGTCCTGGAGAATGTTGCATGTGCACTTGAGAAGAAATTGTAATCTGCTGTTTTTGGATGGAATGTCCTATAAATAGCAATTAAATCTATCTGGTCTGTTGTGTCATTTAAAGCTTCTGTTTCCTTATTTATTTTCATTTTGGATGATCTGTCCATTGGTGTAAGTGAGGTGTTAAAGTCCCCCACTATTATTGTGTTACTGTCAACTTCCTCTTTTATAGCTGTTAGCAGTTGCCTTATGTATTGAGGTGCTTCTATGTTGGGTGCATATATATTTATAATTGTTATCTCTTCTTCTTGGATCGATTCCTTGAACATTATGTAGTGTCCTTCCTTGTCTCTTATAACATTTTTTATTTTAAAGTCTATTTTATCTGATATGAGTATTGCTACTCCAGCTTTCTTTTGATTTCCATTTGCATGGCATATCTTCTTCCATCCCCTCACTTTCAGTCTGTATGTGTCCCTAGGTCTGAAGTGGGTCTCTTGTAGACAGCATATGTATGGGTCTTGTTTTTGTATCCATTCATCAAGCCTGTGTCTTTTGGTTGGAGCCTTTAATCCATTGATGTTTAAGGTAATTATCGATATGTATGTTCCTATGACCATTTTCTTAATTGTTTTGGGTTTGTTTCTGTAGGTCCTTTTCTTCTCTTGTGTTTCCCACTTAGAGAAGTTCCTTTAGCATTTGTTGTAGAGCTGGTTTGGTGAGGCTGAATTCTCTTAGGTTTTGCTTGTCTGTAAAGCTTTTGATTTCTCCATTGTCGAATCTGAATGAGATGCCTGCTGGGTAGAGTAATCTTGGTTGTACGTTCTTCCCTTTCATCACTTTAAGTATATCATGCCACTCCCTTCTGGCTTGTAGAGTTTCTGCTGAGAAATCAGCTGTTAACCTTATGGGAGTTCCCTTGTATGTTATTTGTCGTTTTTCCCTTGCTGCTTTCAATAATTTTTCTTTGTCTTTAATTTTTGCCAGTTTGATTACTATGTGTCTTGGTGTGTTTCTCCTCGGGTTTAGCCTGTATGGGACTCGCTGTGCTTCCTGGACTTGGGTGGCTATTTCCTTTCCCATGTTAGGGAAGTTTTCAACTATAATCTCTTCAAATATTTTCTCTGGTCCTTTCTCTCTCTCTTCTCCTTCTGGGACCCCTATAATGCGAATGTTGTTGCGTTTAATGTTGTCCCAGAGGTCTCTTAGGCTGTCTTCATTTCCTTTCATTCTTTTTTGTTTATTCTGTTCCGCAGCAGTGAATTCCACCGTTCTGTCTTCCAGGTCACTTATCCGTTCTTCTGCCTCAGTTATTCTGCTATTGATTCCTCCTAGTGTATTTTTCATTCCAGTTATTGTATTGTTCATCTCTGTTTGTTCTTTAATTCTTCTAGGTGTTTGTGCTTTAATTCTTCTAGGTGTTTGTTAAACATTTCTTGCATCTTCTCGATCTTTGCCTCCATTCTTTTTCCGAGGTCCTGGATCATCTTCACTATCATTATCCTGAATTCTTTTTCTGGAAGGCTGCCTATCTCCACTTCATTTGGTTGTTTTTCTGGGGTTTTATCTTGTTCCTTCATCTGGTACATAGCCCTCTGCCTTTTCATCTTGTCTATCTTTCTGTGCATGTGGTTTTTGTTCCACAGGCTGCAGGATTGTAGTTCTTACTGCTTCTCCTGATGTCTGTTAGACTCTCAAACTCCACATGAGCACAGGAGAGCAGCTGATCCCCCCCAGCCTCCCCTCCCCCCAACCCCAGAAAGTAAATGGCATCACCATTCACGGAGTTGCTTCGGCCACAAAGGCAGGAGTCAGCTTGATCTCCTTTCCCTCCCTCACACTTTAGAGCTGATCTGTCAGTAAGTCCTGCTGACCTCACCTCCAGAATGCACCCCGAATTCGACCACTCACCCCGTCAGCCATCCCTAGTCCAAGCCTCCATTACCTCTCACCACTTGAATCCACTTCCTCTGCCCATCCTTTGCACGCAGCCCACGGGTCTGAGTGGTCTTTGAGCTACTTTTGTTCATGTGCCCCAACAGTAAAAAATTTCGAATTTGTACCCCCCATATATACTACTTATTTATTTAAATGAGGTACATGTGTAACTATAGTAGTGTGTGAAATAAATTGCAAATCATATACTAGAAACAGAATTTAAAGGACGTGATGAAGGGTAAAAAGGACTTAAATTTTACATTTTATTAGCAGTACAGAAAACATTTTGCTCTCACTAGAAAAAAAATTTTTAAATCCACCTCATTGAGGCATAATCTATGTACAGTAAAACACACTTATTTTGTGTACAATTTGATACAGTGGCCAACCACACAATCAAGATATAGAACATTCATAACCTCTCAAAAGTTCCCTTATGATCCCAAATGCCGGCAACCACTGATCTGCTTTCTGTCGATCTAGATTAGGTTCATTGTTTCTGGAGTTTCACATAAATGGGGTCCTTGGGGAGGTTCTCTGATGCGTCTGGCGTCCTTCACTCAGCGTGGCGTGTTGGGGATTATTCACCCACGTTCACTGGGGAGTGGTATTCCACTGTGTGGGTGTATAACGATTTGCCTACCCATCCACCTGTTCATGGACGTTTGGATTGTTTCCAGTTTGTGGCTATCGTGAATAAACCTGCTGTAAGCGTTCATAGACAGTTGTATATGGACATTTGTTTTCATTTCTTTTAGATAAATACCTAGGACTAGAATTCCTGGGGCATGGGGTAGGTGTATGTTTAGCTTGATAAGAAACCGCCAAACGGTTTTTCCAAGCAGTTGTGTCATCTTACCCCCCACCCCCAAATATGTGTGGGAGTTCCAGTTGTTCTGTGTCCTCTCCACCATTTGGTATTGTCAGTGTTTTAGATATTAGACATTCTAGTGAGTGTAGAACGTATTTCACTGTGACTTCAATTTGCATTTTTCTTGATGACTAATGATGCTAAATTTTTATTCATGTGCTTTTGGACCTTCATAGATCTTCACTTATAAGGTGTCTGTTTAAATCTTCTGCGCATTTTTTTTAATGGGTTGTTTGGCTTACTATTGAATTGTAGCTTTGCTGTAGTCTAGATACAAGTCCTTTGTCAAATATATGCACTGCAAATATTTTCTCCCATTTTCTTGTCTTTTGAAGAGCAGAAGTTTTTATTTTAATAAAGTCCAGTTTATTAATTTTTTCTTCTATTGGTTCTTGCTTTTTATGTTCTAAGAAATCATTGCCTAGTCCAAAGTCATAAATTCTTTTCTCCTATGTGTGTGGGTTTTGTGTGTGTGTGTGTGTGTGTGTGTGTGTGTGAAGTTACATAGTTTTATCTTTTACCTTTAGGCCTATGATACATTTGAGTTAATTTTTATGTATGATATGAGGTAAGGGTTGAGTTTCTTTGAAAATTAATGGATGGTATATGTGTGAGTCTTTTTTCTGGACCCTCTATTTATTTCACTGATCTGTATGTGTATCCTTATGTTAATATCATACTATCTTGATTCTTGTAGCTTTATAATCGGTCTTGAAATCAGGTAATATAAGTCCTTTTTCTTTGGTCTTCTTTTTCAAAATCGTTTTGGCTAATTGAGTTTCTATGTAAATTTTAGACTCAGCTTGTCAGTTTTTACAAACAAGCCTGCCAGGATTTTGATCTGGATTGCACTTTATCTGTAGATCAATTTGAGGAAAATTGACAACACTATTGAGTCTTCCAGTCCAAACATCGTATATTTCTTTATGTCTTTAATTTCCCTCAGCAGTATTTTGTAGTTTTCAATATACAGGCCTGGCCCATAGTGTTCAGTTTATCCCTAAATAGGTCATGTTTTTGGATGCTGTAGTAAATGGTATTTTTTTTGGTAATTTTTTTCCAATTCTTTGATGCTTTTATATAGAAATGTGATTAATTTTTATATAGTAATATTATATTTGTGACCTTTTAAAACTTACTTCTTAGTTCTGGAAGTTTTTTTGGAGATTCCCTAGACGTTCTATCTTGAATGTCCCTCGTGCCCTTGAAGAGATTATGCACTTTACAATTGTTGGATGGAATGTTCTGTAAATTTCAGGTCAACTTGGTTGATAGCGTTACTCAAGTTTTTTTTGTCCATATTGATTTCCAATCTGTAATATCATGTATTTCTTTTTTCTTTTCTTTTTCTTTTTTTCCACACTGGCCAGGACCTCCAGTACAATGTTGAATAGAAGTAGAAAAAGCAAACATCCTTGTGTTGGTCCCAACCTTAGGGAAATCATTCACTCTTTCAACATTGAATATGATGTTAGCTGTAGTGGGTTTTTGTAGACACCCTTAAAAGTTTGAGAAAAGTCCCTTTTAGTCCTAGTTTGCTGAGAGTTTTTGTCATAAATGGGTATTGAATTTTGTCAGATTTTTTTCTGCCTCAATTGAGCTAATCATATGATTTTTCTCTTTTATTCTCTTAATATGATGAAATAGTTTAATTTTCTAGTGTTAAACCAACTTTGCCTTCCTAGGATAAGTCTTACTTGGTTATGATGTATTGTGCTTTTTAGAATTTGCTGGATTTAATTTGCTGATATTTTACTAAGGATTTCTGCATTTAAGTTCATTAGGAATATAGCACTGTAGTTTTTTGCCTATTTTTTTTTTCCTTTTAATGTTTTTATGAGTTTTGGTATCAAGGTAGTACTGCTGGTCTTATCAAATGAGTTAAGTGCTGAAAGAGTTTATGTAAGATTGCCATTACTTCTTCCTAAAACATCTCTAGTTCACCAGTGAAGCCATCCAGGCCTGGGATTTTCTTTGTTGCAAGGTGTTTGTTTGTTTGTTCTTCCATTGCTCCCACACCCCCTCTCCCCATTGCAAACCACAAGTCTGTTCTCTATGTCTATGAGTCTATTTCTGTTTCGTAATAACTTCATTTGTGTTATATTTTAGATTCCACACATAAGTGATGTCATATGGTATTTGTCTTTCTCTTTCTGACTTACTTCATTTAGTGTGATAATCTCTAGGTCCATTCATGTTGCTGCAAATGGCATTATTTCATTCTTTTGTATGGCTAAGTAGTATTCCATTGTATATATGTACCACATCTTCTTTATCTATTCCTCTGTTGATGGACATTTAGGTTGTTACCATGCCTTGGCTATTGTGCATAGTGCTGCTATGAACATAGGGGTGCATGTATCTTTTTTAATTATAGCAAGGTTTTTAATTATAAATTTTACTTCTTTAACAGATAGAGGTCTATTAAGATTTTTTATTTCTTCTTGGGTCAGTTTTGGTAATTTTTTCAAGGAATGATCCATTTCACGTAAATTTATTAGCATAATGTTGTTGATGACATTTCATTACCTTTTAAATATCTGTAGGATGGGTAGTCCTGTCCCTTTTTTCATTCCTGATCTTGGAACTTGTGAATTCTTTTTTTCTTTTTTTCTTTTCTTGATCAGTCTGGCTAGAGCTTTCTGGAGTTTCTTAAAGTGGAGGCTTAGGTCACTGATTTATTTCACTGTGGCCAGAGAATGTGCTTGGTATGATTTCTGTTCTTTTAAGTTTATTGAGACTTGTTTTATGGTCCAGTATATTTCTATCTTGGTGAGTGTCCCACGTGCACTTGAAGGGAATGTGTGTTCTGTAGTTTGCTGAGTGGAGTGTTCTATAAATGTCAATTAGCTCAAGTTGGTCAACAGTGTTGTTCAAGTCTTTTGTATCCATACTGATTTTATATTTAGTTGTACTATTAATTAGCAAGCACAGAGCTTTGAAATCTTTATTATTGTGGATTTTTCTTTTTCTTGTTTCACTTATATTAGTTTTTAATTCATGGTTTTGAAGCTTTGTTTTGTAGTACATTTACTTTTAGGATTGTTATATCTTCTCAATGATTTGATACTTTCAAGTTTATACAGTGATTTTATTTTTGTTAATATTCCTTGTACTAAAGTTTGCTTTGTTTCATTTTGATATAGGCACTCCAGCTTTCTTTTGATTAGTGTTTCCATGTTATATCATTTTCTATCCTTTTACCATTAACCTATCTTTTTGTTTTATTTAAGTTGTATTTCTTGTAAACAGCTCTGTCGTGTTTTTTTTTTTTAATCCAGTCTGACAATCTGCCTTTTAAGTGGAATGTTAGATATTTTATGTTTCATGTAATTATGGATAAAGAGAGGCATAAGTCTACCGTCTTACTATTCACTTTCTACTTGTCTTACCTATTTTTTTGTTGTGTCTTTCTTGCTTTATTTTGATTATTTTTTGTGATCTTATTTTATCTCCTCAATTGTCTTATTAGCTATAGCTCTTTGTTTTATTTTCTTAGTGGTTACTTTAAGGTTTACATTAAGTGTCTTTAATTTATCACACTATACTTTCAAATAATACTATACCACTTCACATACAATGTAAGAATCTTACAGTACACTTTCACTCTCTCCTTCCTGTGCTTTGTGTATTGTTATTTATTTTACTTCTCCATATGTTATAACCCTACAATACATTGTACTATTTTTGCTTTTAAATAGTCAATTATCTTTTAAAGAAATTAAAAATGAGAAAAGTAGTACTTTATTTTTACCCATATATTTACCATTTCCAGTGTTGTTTATTCCTTTGTGTAGATGCAGGTTTCTGTCTGGCATCAGTTTCTTTTGGTCTGTAGCATTTCCTTTAACATATCTTTTACTGTAGGTTCACTGGCAATGAATTCTGCCAGCTCTTGTTCATTTGAAACACACAAACAAAATGTCTATCTCACCTTCATTTCTTTTCATTATTATTTTTAAAAATTATTTATTTTTATTTTTTTTTAATTTTTGGCTGCGTTGGGCCTTCGTTGCTGCAAGCAGGCTTTCTCTAGTTGTGGCGAACGGGGGCTACTCTTCATGGCGGTGCATGGGCTTCTCATTGCAGTGGCTTCTCTTGTTGCGGAGCACAGGCTCTAGGCACGCAGGCTTCAGTAGTTGTGGCTCATGGGCTCTAGAGCGCAGTCTCAGTAGTTGTGACGCACGGGCTTAGTTGCTCCGCAACATGGGGGATCTTCCCGGACCAGGGCTCAAACCCGTGTCCCCTGCATTGGCAGGCGGATTCTTAACCACTGCACCACCAGGGAAGCCCTCACCCTCATTTTTGAAGGATATTTTTTGTTGGGTATAAAACTATATATTGGCAGTTTTTGTTTCAGTTTTTCTCTCTCTGGACTGACTGACATCACTTCTGACAGGAGGTCTTCATCAGCCTTATCCTTCTTCCCCTAAGAGTCTTCTTTTCTCTGGCTTTTTTTTTTTTTTTGGCTGCATTGGGTCTTCACTGCCGTGTGCAGGCTTTCTCTAGTTGTGAGCAGGGGCTACTCTTTGTTGCGGTGTGTGGGCTTCTCATTGTGGTGGCTTCTCTTGTTGCGGAGCATGGGCTCTAGGAGCGCAGGCTTCAGTAGTTGTAGCACGCGGGCTCAGTAGTTGTGGCGCGCAGGCCCTGGAGTGCGCAGGCTCAGTAGTTGAGGCGCGTGGGCTCTAGGGCACGCGGGCTCCAGTAGTTGTGGCGCATGGGCTCAGTAGTTGTGGCTCGCAGCCTCTAGAGCGCAGGCTCGGTAGTTGTGGCGCACGGGCTTAGTTGCTCCGCGACATGTGGGATCTTCCTGGACCAGGGCTCAAACCTGTGTCCCCTGCATTGGCAGACGGATTCTTAACCATTGCACCACCAGGGAAGTCCCTTTTTTCTGGCTTTTAAGATTTTCTTTTTATTCCTCTTTTCAGCAATTTGATTGTGTTTATTGGTGTTCTTTGCATTTATTCTGCTTGGATTTTGTTGAGTTTCTTGGATTTGGGGGTTTATAGCTTTCACCAAATTTGGAAATTTTGCCACTTCTTTCAGATACATCCCTTGCCCCTTTCTGGGACATGTATGTTAGATTGCTTGATATTGTTTTACAGGCTGCTGAGGTTTTAGTAACTTTTTTTTTTTCAGTCTCTTCTCTGTGCTTCTATTTAGACAGTTTCTGTGACTATGTCTTTGAGTTAGTTCTCTGATCTTCTTGATTTTGCAGTGTCTAATGTGCTTTTAAGCCAATCTAGGGAATTTTTTTCATTTCAGATACTGTATTTTAAGCTCTAGAATTCCATCTGGGTCTTTATAGCTTCTGTTTCTCTCCTTATTGTGTTCATGTTTTTCTTTAAATCCTTGAGCATGCTTATAATTGTTTTAGTCTTTGTCAACTACTCCCATTATCTCTTTTTTATAAATTTATTTATTTATTTACTTTTTGGCTGCATTGCGTCTTTGTTGCTGTGCGTGGGCTTTCTCTAGTTGCATTGAGCGGGGGCTACTCTTTGTTGCGGTGCGTGGGCTTTCTCTAGTTGCATTGAGCGGGGGCTACTCTTTGTTGCGGTGCAGTGGCTTCTCTTGTTGTGGAGCACAGGCTCTAGGCGTGCGGGCTTCAGTAGTTGTGGCACGTGGGCTCAGTAGTTGTGGCTCGCGGGCTGTAGAGCGCAGGCTCAGTAATTGTGGCACACAGGCTTAGTTGCTCCGTGGCATGTGGGATCCTCCTGGACCAGGGCTCGAACCTGTGTCCCCTGCACTGGCAGGTGGATTGGTAACCACTGAGCCACCAGGGAAGCCCTACTCCCATTATCTCTTGTAATTTCTGGTTCTGTGTTTATTAACTGATGTTTTTTTCCCTTATTATCCTGATTCTTTGCATGTCTAGTAATTTTTGATTGGATGTTGGACATTGTAGTTAACTGGATTTTGTTGTCTTTCTTAAGAGTGTTGAAATATTTGGGGCAGGCAGTTAAATTACTTGCAGATCAACTCAATTATTCTGAGACATGTTTTTAAGCTTTTGGGGACAGGTCCAGACTAGCCTTTACTTTAGGATTAGCTTAGCCCTCCACTCTGGTGTGGCCCTCTGATGTCTTCTACTGAATGTCCTGGCTGTTCAACAAGCCTCTCTTCTCTGGCTAGTTGCAACTTGAAAGCCTCCCAACACTGTGAACTCTAGGAGTTGTTTACTTAGACCTTCCTTGTAGTTCTTTGTGCGGCCTTGTGGAGTTTCACCCTGTGTGTATGTATGTACCTTATCTTTTAGCAACAGATTTTATATGACTCCTCTGCAGATTTCTCTAGCTCTTTCTCTGCATATCTCCCTCCTTTCCAGGGCTCTGCCCTATAAATTCCGGTACCTCAATCTCCTGATCTTTAGATCTCTATCTTCTCAATCCAAGAAGACCATCATGCTCTGCTTGGGTTCCCCCTTCCCTGTGCTGCAGTCCAGAAAGTGTTTCCTGGCAGAAAGTCAGGGTGATCATAGGGTTCACCTTACTTGTGTCCCTCTTTCAGGGATCACCATTCCTGCTCTGCTGGTTGTACAACATCTGTAAATGGTTCTTTGTTTCATTTAGATTACCTAGTATTCTAGTTGTTTATGGCCAGAGGGCAGGTCCAGTGCCAGTTAATCTGTCATGGCCAGGAGTAGAAATCTCCAAGTTTTGTTAATGTTGTTTTGATTTTAATGGCTGTCATAAATGGCTGGAAAAGATAACTCACAAAGATACATAGACCCAAACCAAAGCAGTGCATTATTAGCTAACTTTACAAAAATATGATTCATATTTTTGAAACCTGCATACCAGTTATAAGAAAGTATTAGTTGAAATTCAGCTAGTAAATTTTTATTTATCATGGTATATCAATTTTTCTTGCTAACTAGTCAGAAGATACTGTATTTTTTATATATTAACAAATGGGTTTGAAACTCGTTTTGGCAAATATTTCATCAGGTTTGAGTCGGTTGATAATAGGTAACATCTATTGAGTATTAACTCCGTGCCTGGCGGTCTATCACATATTATCGTAGTTAATCCTTACAACAACCTAATGATATTGGCACAATTATTATGCCCAATTTATAGATAAAGAAAGTAAGATACAGAGATATTAAGTAGCTTGTCAAAGGTTGCACACCAGTAAGTGGCAGAGCTGGGATTCAATCGCATATAGTCTGGCCCACACTCTAAACAATTACCTTCTACTCCCTCTTGTCTGATATGAGGCATTGAGACATTTTTGTAGACAGTGTTATCTTTGCCCATAAGTTTATATGATGATGGGAACATTTCCAAATATCCACTTTTAGAGTGCTGTCACTGTAGATGAGTTTCATTCAAGTAGTTTTTTTTTCCCCCCTAAGTATTAAAACATCACATTTACTTCAAAGACATAGATTATGTGTTTATATTTTTTAAATGTCTGCCAGGCAGCATATTACTGATAGCCATCTGTCATCACAGAACAGGGCAGCTAATTTAGAACACTTTGCTTTTTAAAAGAAAAATTGTATAACTCATCTTTAAGCTTAAAACTCTTAAATACTTTGCAACTAGAAAACCAACAAACATTTTCGTGGTTCAGAGTACTGCAGTTTTCTTCTCATGCCCCAGTGGCTCATCTTGGCAAGAGTCCTATTCTCTGGTGGCTTTTTCCATCAGGAGTAGAATTGAATCCAAACTGAATCCCTTAGCTCACTGTAGACGCTGTATTTTCATGAGACTGACCCGCTACCTACTGTGCAACAGGGCACCTCCAACATTGTATTTTCAGCTCTAGAATTCAGTTCGATTCTTCTTTGTATCATCTCTTTCTCTCCTTAATTGTGTTCATATTTTTCTTTAAATCCTTGAGCACAGGCCTCCCACCCTGACCACTTGTCCTTGGCCGTTTTCCCTTCCCTTCATCATACCTCATTGGCTTCTCTCTATGCCTTGTATATGCCCATCCTCGCACCCAGCTCTGGACCTTTGAACTGCCATTCCCTCTGCCAAGAGTCTTCACGTTCTCTCCTCTTTGACATCCAGATCTCAATCCCAGGGTCAACTACTCAGAGGCCCTCCCTGTCCTTCTGTCTCCAGGACCCATTCCCCATTCTCCACACCCTGTCTCCTCTCTTCTTCATGCTTGGCAGTACTGAGAGCATTCTGATTTGTTTGGTTTTACTGTTTGTCTGTCTCCCTCACTTCAGTGGAATGTCAAGTCTTTGAGAACAAGGATTTTCTCTTGTTCGCCACCGTGTCCCCCCAGCACCTAGAATGGTCCTGACATCATAGAATGTGTATGTGGGCACCTGCAGTTGGACTGAAGTATTTTTGTGGCTGTGCCTGACCCTTCCCTGCTTCTTGCTCCCCTGCATGCTGTTTCTTCCACAGGGATTGACTGCCCCACAGTCTCCACAGGTCTAAACTCTGACTCTTCTTTTTAGAAAAAAAAAAAAAAAAATCTCCTTTTCCCAGTCTCTCTATCTGGGAATGGTCTTCCATGTGGCCCTTCTTGTTTAGCTTAGTTATTTGTGAACATGGTTTATCTCTGTGAGGTTGGGCCCAGCTGACTCTGCTGAATGTCCATCCCAATGAATCAGTGCCTTACCCAGAGCAGACAGATGCTTAGGACCTACTTGCTATATTAGTACTCGAAGAGAGTATAATTTAGTCGGCTGCTGGTTCAGAAGGCAGAAATCTTAATTAGACTTTTGCATTACCTGTTTGCCTGGCCGACTTCTTGCCTCCCCCTGTCCCTGGGTGAGATGCCAGCGCCTGACTCGCTGCAGAGCCCCCTCCCCCCCGACCTCTGGCTGTGATGGCTGGAATCAACGAGATAATGTTCCATGTACTTAGGGGAAGGTGCTGAATAAATACAGGTGACTTGTTGTTTATTATAATTATGTTCTTTGAGTCCTGTGCTGCATACTGAGCTGTAGAATGCCTCAAAGAGTGTTTTAGGAATGAACTATGAGATGATTGTAGAACACTTTGCAAGTCTGTCACATCGGGTGCATGGCACTGGCAGTAAGGCGTGTTGAATTGAAGGAGGCGGCAGGAAAGATGGGCTGCAGGTTTCCGTGTGGTGCTGTTCCACGTATGGGTGTGTGCTCTTGCCTCCCCCAGACAGTTCCCTAATTGAGCTGCTGAGATCGGAGGCTTGTGACGTTCAGAATAAGACCTAACAATACTTGTGTGGGGTTTAAGTGGCATTGGAAATCATTCATGAGGCAAAAAGCTATGATTTCCCCTAGATTAACATGCAGGCTGGGGTTTGGCATGCCGAAATTCACTGTTTTGGTCTCTAGCCCAAACATGCTAGAGTCATTATATTGTCATGTGGTAATTAACTGTTCCTGTAATACAAGTAATAAATATTAAGCCTAAGAGGTACTTTAGCAATGCCTTTTACATAATCCAAAACGATATTCAAATGCTGTAGGCGTTGAGTCATTCAACTGTACTGTAGTAAAGTTTGAAGTTTAATACATAGAGATTTTTGAACATTCAGTTCATTCTTTATTCTATGACCAGTTCTGCTACTTAGGCATTAACCTTTAATCATGTTCAATTAAATATATATGCCGTAATGAATAATTATAAGATTGCCAGAATTTTCATTTACAATATAATGCTTTGAAAATTTGTCTAAAGGTCCTAGTTACCATTCACTTGATAATGTGCGTATTATTTTTATATGTTACTGAATTCCTTGCTGAATCTAACGAGGGAAACTATTTTTTATTCAAAGCAGACACAGTGTGTCCTGGCCTCTTAAAAGGAATGGACTGGAAAAGTTGTCAAGAGAAATTTGGGGGATGGAGGGGCCGCATACTAGCTTAGCTCTTTAAAATATAATTTGTACTGGCAGTTGTGCTGGGAAACCTACAGCAATGAACATTCAGAGAATTTTATAGAAGCGCAGTGGTTCTTCTCCTCAATTCTTCCCTGACCCCTGTTTCAAGTTAAAGTTGTCGTTTTACATGGACGGGGCCACAGGCAATACTCTCTTTTATCTCCTTCAGGTCATTTGCCCAGCATAAGGCCATGTGGGGAGTGGGAAGAGGAGTGGGGGTGGGAAGGTGTCCAGGGAAGATACTGGAATTAAAAAAAAAAAAAAAAAAAGCTGCACCTGGAATGTTCTGAGGATGTTCATTCTGTAGTGCTATTACCACTCCTACTTACAAGGAACCATCTCCCCGAAATAGCTTTTGAAATCTAATTTAGTACAAATATTTTAATGCTGATAAAAATAATAATGAGAGGCCACAAATGAGAAAGCGATGAGGTCATCATAAACTGTACATACGCACAGAATCAGTGCCCGGCTGCCGGGGTTTCACATGATGGGCGGTGTTAAACGCTGTGCTGGACGTGCCGCGGGGCCTGCCTTTTGTAAACCCCACCAAGACGCTGGCTCCTCAAAGCGCTCCTGGCTCCTGGTGGCCCCGCCGACTGAGGCGTGGTAGACGGAGCCCTCGTTTCCAGGAACCAAGGGTGGTCTGAAAAATTAACTGCTCTGGTATTTGAAAATTAAGTGAGCGCTTGGATATATACCATTGTTGATCCACTGGGCTCTGTGTTTAGCATTCCTCAACCGGAGACTAAATCTTTGCAGCCGTCTCACAAGTGATGCTGGCGTCCATACCAGAAATATCTTCCGTAATCTTTTCTAAGCCCAGCAGACTCGGGTATGCTTCTACTCTGACGGGGCCCCAGAGTCCTAGAGGAAGTGCCCCACTGGGGCCCGGCAGGTGGATTATAAGTGCAGCAGAAATAAAAATAAAGACCCAACTGATGCCAGAAGAACACCTAATGTCTCTCCATTTTGTGCTGAATGAACGGTAAAGGCAAAGTCCGCGCCTGTACCCCAAATTCCACGTCTGCACTGTCCGATTTTAGGTCCAAATCTGTTGCAGGAAAGGGGACCCCTTCCATGGCCCGAGAGCGGGCTCTTGTCTAACACTCGGGAGTGAATTGTCCAAGGAGACACAGGTGCTGACAAAGCAAGAGACTTTATTGGGAAGGGGCGCCCGGGCAGAGAGCAGCAGGGTCAGGGAACCCCGGAGAACTGCTCTGCCACACGGCTCCCAGTCTCGGGTTTTATGGTGATGGGGTGAGTTTCCGTGTTGTCTCTGGCCAATCACTCTGACCCAGGGTCCTTCCTGGTGGCACATCCGTCGCTCAGCCAAGATGGATTCCAGCAAGGAGTCTCGGAGGCTGGTAGGACTTAAGGACTGGCGTCTCCTCTCTCCTTTTGACCTTGCCCGAATTCTTCCGGTCGGTGGTAGCTTGTTAGTTCCGCATTCCTTACCAGGACCTCCTGTTGTAAGAGAACTCATGCGAGTGGCTGCTGTTGTTCCTGGCCAGGGTGGGCAGTTTCGGTCAGTGGTTCCCCTCACAAATCCAGTTTTTTTTGTAAGTGAGTCTGATGGTGGAGAGCACATTGAATTGGCTGCAGGACCTCTCATAACTGGCCCAGATGCCCTTCTCCTGCTGTTTGTACTCTAACCAGGAGTGTGGTGACCTCCTGGCTGGCTGGCCCGCCGGCACAGGACGGGTCACAGCAGCTGGGTCACCAGCTGTGCCTCTGAGGAAAGACAGAACCGTGGAGAGCAGAAACCCGGGGTTCTCCCATCTTTAGATCACTGGCTGGTAAGCCCTGACTCTTCCCTGAGCATCCTTCATCAGGAAAGGAGGGCCGTGACAGAAGGGGGAGCCCGCCCCCTCAGGGGACCTTCCTCTTTGGAAGGACAGTCACTGGATCTCACAGGCTTGGGTTTGAGATCTCTCTGCCCAACTAACCAGCCGGAAACCTGGGCCCATCACCCCGCCTCAGTGAGCTTTAGTTCCCTCTTCTGTGAAAGGAACGTGATCTGTGTGTCACATCTCTCTCCCAGGAGTGTCCTGGGGCTCAAATGAGAAAATGTCCGTAAAAGTGTTCTGTGATGGCCAGACGCTCTCCGGGTGTCAGGTGTTATTTCCAACTTCATAAGAATTATTGGAAACTTGAGGCCTTCGGCACATTCCCACTCGCTGCTTCCTCCGCGTGGGCGCTAGGTGGTAGGTGATTTTCCCGGGCTCCTCCCCTTGCCGCCGCATGTATCTTTCTTCCTGTCGGATCAGGGAATGGAAAATCCTTTAAGTGTCATAGCAGGCCAGGGGAGTGGGCAAATCCCAGGGAGCCCGTGGCCATCCCCACCCCGTTTTCATGTACTGGGTCGGTCTGCGTGCATATCCCGTAGCAGCCACAGAGAAGCACGCGGTCCATCCAGCCGCGGGGCCTTGGGGAGCTGGGCGACCTGCTCCAAGCCTCCTCGAGGCCAGGAAGGTGGCTCGAATGTGTCCAGAAGGGGGTGACGTGTGTTTCCCTCTCGTGCAGATCCCGTTCCGGCTCTGGACCTCGGGCAGCAGCTCCAGCTCAAAGTGCAGCGCCTACACGACATTGAAACAGAGAACCAGAAACTTAGGGAAACTCTCGAAGAATACAACAAGGAATTTGCTGAAGTGAAAAATCAAGGTTGGTGGAAAATGTATTCATTCCTTCCTTTTTCTTTCTTTCTCTCTTCTTCTCTTTTTTCTTTTCTTTTCTTTCTTTTTTTCTTTTTTAATTGCCTTCCCCATACTGTTGGAACTAGCTCTGATTGTCACCTTCATCATAAAGTCCGGGTGGGGCAAGAATCAGAGTCATTAAAGAGAGATAATAATAATGCTTAGCAATTGAGAAGGAAAACTTTACCTCTGCACAACAACTGCATATGATTTTATTGCCCTCCCGCCGGGACCGATCAGGATTCTTTTAAAGTTCTTCCTGAATCATCATGTAATAGGATCTGCCTTTTCAAAGACGGATGCGTTGCCTGCGGGTGACACCTGTCAGAGAGCCAGCTCATGATCAAAGGGTCACATCCAGTAAGTCATTTAATAATTGAGGCCGATACATTAAGGCTTCAGACGCAGCCTGCACATCCCCACGCGTGAGCCCCATGGTGTCCTGGTCACTGTCACCTATCCATGACGAAGTTAACGAAGGAAAACATAACAGCTTTTTGGCAACAAGGAGAGAGGGCAAAGGTTGCCTGGCTTTTCCTGTCTGGGAAGAACAAAGAAATCTCTCCCACACCTAAAATCCAGACGTGTCCCAATCGGGAGCCTCTTGGCTTCCTTGTCTTGAGGAAAATCACTGCCCCATCTGACAGCCGCTGTAGGTTTCTCAGCCAAGTCCAAGTAAAAGTGGGCCTGTTTGGTTTTGTTTGGGGGTGTGGGTGAGGAAGGTGACAAAAAAGAGAGCAAACTGCTTGGGGGACTTCCCCTGAGGGCTGGAGAAGGAATTACCTGATGAAGATTTTTTTTTTTTTTTTGGCTGTGCTGGGTCTTCGTTGTTGTGCGCAGGCTCTATGGCACGTGGGCTTCAGTTGTTGTGGCGCCTGGGCTTAGTTGCCCCGAGGCATGTGGGATCTTCCCAGACCAGGGCTCGAACCCGTGTTGCCTGCATTGGCAGGCGGATTCTTAACTACTGCGCCACCAGGGAAGTCCCTGATGACGATTATTAAAAGCATCCTTGGGTTTTGAGACCTTTGGACACCGGCTGGCAAGGAGGGGTCGGGTGCGGAAAGGACCTGGGAAGAGGCAGGAAGGTCCAGGCCTGGGCAGTAAGGACAGCAGGCCCGAGGGCCCCTTCCTCGGGGACGCCACCTCAATCTGGCCCACGGGGAGCTGTGAGCCTGTGGGACCCAAGGGACAGTTTGGTCCCGCTGGGGAGCAAGGTGAGGACTTAGGAGCTTGGGGTCCAGTGAGGGAAATGCTCCCTTCCCCCAGCAGGACTTGGCTCTGGTCAGAACCACCCAGCGCCCAGGGAAAAGAGAACCTGTAAATTCTGGTTCTGCACGTTTCCTTCCAGTGACCTCTGGCATCTTATTTTGACAGATCCACCGTTTGGGTTTCCTTCAGTTTGATTTGGTTTTGTTGTAGGGCCTGGTCGCCCTCCCCCGCTGTTTTGTCAGCGCCCCAGGGCCAGTTGCCCAGCGTGGGGATCATCGCCTCCCCAAAGGCCTCACCTGATGGACATTTCTAAATGAAATGCAGAGCCTAACGGACTTCCCTGGCGGTCCAGTGGTTAGGACTGCACTCGGCGCTTTCACTGCAGGGGGCATGGGTTCGATCCCTGGTCGGGGAACTAAGATCCCACAAGCCACGTGGCGTGGCCAAAAAAAGAAAGAAAGAGAGAAAGAAAGAAATGCAGAGTCCAAGACTCAAGAACAAAGGCTCCAAAGGCCAGCAGACCGGGCCGGGGTCCCTTGGTTGCCACCACTTCGCTGTGCAGCCTGGAGCAAGTGGTCTCACATTGTTGAAGCCTCGTTTCCTTGGGTGGGGGCAGAATTCTCGTACTAACCCTGACGGGCTGTTGTAGGATTAAATGAGATGCAGCCGAGGCGTTAAGCGCTGTTCCCGACACTCAGTAAATATCAGCTGCTCTTAACTCAGCGCTGTGGCTTTTTCCAGAAATCGCCCCCCATCCTTCTCTTTGTTTATAGGTATCTTTACAGATCTTCCCCGCTGCCAGGAAAATGCTGCTTTCCTCTCTTTTCTCCCCAGTATAAAAATGCTTTGAATTTGGAAGGGGTTGAGGTGCACATCACTTGTTTTAATCATCACAGCTGTAGTGTGGATGGATCAAATGTTAGAGCAGGACAGGAGTTTCTTTATCACATGCTGTAATTCTCCCCCACTCCATGTAAAAGTGAGTGAACGGGGCCCAGGCACAGCCCGTGGGAGCAGAGCTCTTCGTGTCCTCTCCTCCACGCCGCTCTCCCTCCTCCCCTGCTCATGCGGAGGGGACCCAGCTGGGACACGCCCAGGGCAATGCCCTGGACCCGGGCCCAGGTGCCAGAGGAGGGACCGAGGCTCCAGGACAAATCCGCCCCTGGCTCACTGAGCAGCCCACCTGGGCTGGATGTGACCCTACTTTGATCATGAGCTGACTCTCTGACAGGTGTCACCCGCAGGCAACGCATCCGTCGTTGAAAAGGCAGATCCCCATCAGACAGAGTGGGAGCCCCGAGCTAGTGCCCCAAACTCCCCTGGAAGGAGCATAGATGGGTCACACTGAGAAACCCATTGGGCTGAGCACCAGGGCCCAGGGGCTGCCCAGAGGTTTCCAACCCATTGCTCAAGGCAGAAATGCTGCGTGTTTACAGCCGCATTGACCATCGACTAAAAAGAATGTGCAGATGTTTCCAGAGGTGACCTGTCGTGTCCGCTTTGGACGTGTTCTGCTCCCTCCCCATCACTCCATGTTAACCATTGTGCTCACAGAGCATTTCTTCCAGGCCCCAAACACCCAGCCCGAGAGGCAGGAAGCCCCCTGTTCATCTCTCAGATACCCTGCCAAGGTCATTGGTCTTAATTCCCTCTCTCCTCCTCTGAGGAGAACCCTCTGGTTCCATTGGATGAAAAAGGCCCATTTCTTATCTTAACGAAAGAGCCTCTAGCTTTTATGCACCAAGCCACGTGGGTACAAATGCCCGGCTGCCTGGCTCCTGCTTGGCCCGGCGTGTCTGCGCAGCTCAGGGAGCAGAAGCTGACGTGAGTTACAGCCCGAAGGAACAAGGGCCACCAGTCCCAGCGCTTCCATGGGCAGAGACCTGGCAGGCGACGTTGTCGCCTGAGCCTGGAGCCCCGTTGTCACAGCCCCGTCGAGGCCTCACCCTGCTCAGCCCAGCCTCATGCCTCAGCCACTTTCTGAGCACCCACTGTGTCAGGTGCTGGGACGACCAAGGAACTCAGCCTTGCCCCCCGCGAGATGGACCCACGCCCAGGCAGGTGCGGTCCCCCAGGAGCTCCACCATCCTTGGAGCCAGGGCCTCGGTGCGCTGCCTGGGGCTGAGTTAGGACCCTGCCCTGTTCATTGCATCTGCTCTCGTGTTCCTATTTTGGGTCATTGAAGCAACTGCTGTAAACACGCACTTGGTGGTGGGGGAACCTGGGCTTTCCAGGGGCGACCCTGACCCCCAAGGGACCCTGCGTCCTGAGCACCGGGCACTGCAGGGCTTCACCACACAGCACTGCTTCCCACGCCTCTGGCACTCACCCTCCCTCAGCTGTGGCTCCCCTGGGCCCAGTCATCGGTTCTGCACACGCAGCCTGGGTCTGCCAGACTCTGGCCCCGGCGGAGGGTGCTCTCAGCACCCAAGCTCCGGGGCTGGTCCCTTCCAGCCGAGGAGACCGGCGCCCCATCCACTTAGCGCACCGTGTGTCTCATCACTTGTGAAACAGCAAAGGTGCAGCCCGTGGCCGGGGAGGTCAGTAGGCTTCTTCCAAAATGTGCGCACAATTATGAACCGTTTTCTTTGTAAGAAAGTACTTAAACCCACACTAAAACGTTATTAATCTTCCCTCAGTAGAGGACTAATTTAAGACTCATCAATAAGATGATACTATATTTTACCATTGATTTCCCCCCTCTTTTTCTTAAGTTGTATTAGAGAGACATAGTTCTTCTTCCAGCAAAATCCATTGATCCTCCTCAACCTAAATGTTTAAAGTTCAATTTAACATTTAGGGAGTAAAAGGTCTCCGAAGGGACCTGTAACCATTGATTTTGTGTCAGAGTTGAAGAGCTAAAGTTTAAAACACACCGATCCTCCTAGGTTACGAAAGCCTAGTATATATAGCCACATGGAACCATGCTTCTCTTACTGGAGTTCTTTTTCCCCCCCTTCTGCAGAGGTAACGATAAAAGCACTTAAAGAGAAAATCCGAGAATATGAACAGACTCTGAAGAACCAAGCCGAGACCATAGCTCTCGAAAAGGAACAAAAGTTACAAAATGATTTCGCAGAAAAGGAGAGGTGAGCACGTGTTGGGATCTGCAGGCACTGACGTGCTGACATAATGTTTTACTTGTACACGTCGCATCACAAGACAGTTTTTTTAAATGGACCTGTGAAATAAGCCCAGGTTGGAAACCAAAATCCTAGGGGCTCTAAGGCACAATTTTGTTTGAAAAACAAAGGTGTCCCTTGTTCTGTAATTTGTGAGATTGTGAGGTGACCTTGAGTGAAATGTACCAGTCTTTCCCATTGGTGGATGGTGTCAGGTATGTCAAAGGGCGTGTCTTTCGGGGCCACATGGTGCCGGGGCTTAAGCACAAAGCGTGTGTGTTTGGCACATGGGGGTGGTACCCGAGGTAAGATGAGAAGGGTGGGACCATCCCCTGCTGTGTGTCTTCTCTGGGAAGTCCAGGGCGATGCTGAGCTCCTGCTACCTTCTTAAGTGAATTTTGATATTTAACATCTCTTCTCCCTCTCTCTCTCTCTCACACACACACACACACAATATCTTTTTTTTTTTTAATTTTTTTTGTCTCTTGCCTCGTTTCATTACCTCACAGTGCTTCATACATCAAGGAGTTAGTATCAGTAAAATATATTAATGCACCATCCAAGGGCTGTGAGTGTTAGGTTTCCGCTGGCCTGCCTCACCCAAAACTTTGCCACAAATAATGAGTTGCTTTTTCACTGGTGTGATGACTTAATGAAAGTTAGATTTCTTTTTTTTTTTTTTTTTAATTTTTTTTTAAAATTTATTTATTTATGGCTGTGTTGGGTCTTCGTTTCCGTGCGAGGGCTTTCTCCAGTTGCGGCGAGCGGGGGCCACTCTTCATCGCGGTGCACGGGCCTCTTCACTATCGCGGCCTCTCTTGCTGCGGAGCACAGGCTCCAGACGCGCAGGCTCAGTAATTGTGGCTCACGGGCCTAGTTGCTCCGCGGCATGTGGGATCTTCCCAGACCAGGGCTCGAACCCGTGTCCCCTGCATTGGCAGGCAGACTCTCAACCACTGCGCCACCAGGGAAGCCCGAAAGTTAGATTTCTTATAAAAACCATAGGAGTGTTGAACTTACCAATTCAAATTGCGTAAGTCAGGTCTCTCAGAACTCTGGTGAAGCTAAGGTTTAAAAGTCTAAGCCTGTTACGAAGAAATGTGAGTCCATTAATGAGAGGCACTAAATGTCTGGTTACAAGTTAAGAGGCAGGCCCGGCGGTGGGGTTTTGTGGGTGTTTCCCGTGGACTTGGAATGCAGCTGCTCGGACTTCTATGAGGCAGGCTCCGTGGAGATCTCGGGCATCACCAAGGCCTCCCTGGGGCACCATTAAACTGGCTTCATTTAGAAAAGAAGAAGAATGCCCGCTACACTCATTGCCTGCCAGGCCCTCTCGAGATGTTGTCTCAGCAAGTGCTCGGGATAGGCTTGCGGAGCAGACCATCTCATTTTACAGATTAGGCACCTGCCCGCACTCTCCCAGCGAGGCACCCAGAGGGGGGGGCAGAGCCTGAGCCACCTCTGTGGCCCTGGCCTCCCTTTGCGCTGAGACTTGGCCTCCCAAAGCCCTCACTGCAGGACCAAAGCCAGTCCCTCGGGGTCCAGCCCAGATCTGCAGGGGATGCCGCACCTACGCTGCTGGGAGAGCGCGGCTGGGTACAGCCCCTGGGAAGGAGGTGAGCCCCACAGAGTCGGGGCTCCGAAGGATGAGCGGATTCTTGACCCAGCAGATGTGGAACTGGCACTAAATGTGTCTCCTAGGAAAGCACTCTGTGCCCAAAGAGATTTCTCACCATATTACTGATAATTGAGGGGAGGGGGGAATGCAAGCCATTGAAATGCCTTGCCAACAAGAAATGGGTGCGTAAAAGAGGCCACCCCTAACGGGAACGTTATACGGCCTTTATAAAATAATAGTTTTGTTGAATTTGCAGTTACACCAGAAATGTATCCGGCATAATGCGAAGTGAAAAATTCATGATACTGAATTATGGACAGCGTGATTACATCTGCAGAGAGTAAACTTATGCGTTACAAAAGTAGGGAAATAAATTTCTATAGGAATTTAATATCATTAAGTTGACTTTTCAAACTAGGTAAAAGGATTGATTATATTAAAAGATGCAAATAACTGACCGCTGGGGGTGGGGGATGAAGCTAGATCTTTATCTCATTCTTTACACCAAAAAATTGAAATGGATTAGGATTTAAGTATTAATAATTAAATCATGTACATACTGGAAGAAAACCTGGGCATTTACTTTGTTTTTAATAAGTTTGGAGTGGAGAGATCTTTCTACACATAAAAGAAAAGTTATATAAATACAGCTGCCTAAAATTTCACACAGACTTTTGAAAACAAGTAACAGTGAACAACATTTTTAAACCATCAAAAAACTGGGAAGAAATATTTGCACCACATAAGAAAAAGGGCTAATTTTCTTTATAAACAAAGAACTCTTACAAATTAATAAGAAAAAAACCCAGCGCTACAAAAAATGGGTAAAGGAGTTGAGCAGACAGTTCATACAAAGAGAAATTCTCAGCTTTACTCCAGAGTAAAATTAAGTTTAATTTTATCCGGTGTTGGCACAGCAGAACACTCTCGAATGCTGTTGGCAAGAGTTTAAACTGGTGAGGCTTTTTGTTGGAAAGTTTCTCAATATCTATCAAAACAACAAAAACAGTTGCACATACCCTTTCACCACTGTAGTTCCTCTGTTAGAATTTTATCCAACAGATTCACTGTCAGAATTATGCACCAATACCTATGATGATCATTGCGGAATTGTTTAGTAGAAAGGGGTGATAAACCGTCTAAATGTCCATAGAGGCTTGGTTAAGTCAGTTGTTTAATAAGAATGAGGACAAACTATATATGCTGGGGTAGAACATTTCCACAGTACGGAGATAAGTGAAAAAGCTAGCTGCAGGATACCATGTGTGCTCTGATCCCTTTAGTATTAAAAGAAAGGGGCGGGGAGTGTTTATTACACTATAATATATCACATCTGAGTTTATATTATGCTACAGTATATTACATATTACATTGTATTTCTATACGTATAGAAAAATTCTAGGACTTCCCTGGTGGCGCAGTGGTTAATTAAGAATCCACCCGCCAATGCAGGGGACACGGGTTCGACCCCTGATCCAGGAAGATCCCACATGCCACGGACCAACTAAGCCCGTGCGCCACAACTACTGAGCCTGCGCTCTAGAGCCCACGAGCCACAGCTACTGAGCCCACGAGCCACAGCTACTGAAGCCCGCGCACCTAGAGCCCGTGCTCCGCAACAAAAGAAGCCACTGCAGTGAGAAGCCCGCATACCACAACAAAGAGCTCGCCACAACTAGAGAAAGCCCGCACTCCCCAACAAAGACCCAACGCAGCCAAAAATAAAATAAATAAATAAATTTATTAAAAAAAAAAAAAAAAAAAGTAAAGAAAAATTCTAGGGAGCTACAAAAGAACTCTGAGGAGTGCCAGTGGAGCCAAGGGAAAGGACATTTTAACTTCCATGCTCTTATAGTATTTTTGGTGGTTGTTTTTTTTTTTTAACGCAGAGCATTTATTAGTTTTATAATTGAAATATGTGCAAATGCCAGCAGTGCTTTTCCATAGATTTCCATAAATTTGGGTGCCTTTTTTAACTGTGCCATTTCTACTTTTCCGTATTCCCAGGTTTCTTCTTTATGAGAGCATGTGTTATATTCATATGATGTAAAAATAATAAACTTATTTTTAGAGATTTTTCTGCCGATGAGGAGGAAGGAATGCTATTTATTGACCAGGGAATTCATTTGGAGATCATGGGAAATATAAATACGTGGAATGTGGCTGCAAACATTCCAAATGTCCCCATTAGGTATTAGAGTTGCATTTGCATTCCATTCCAACAGAAACGAACGGAACAGCTGTCGAATCTCTTCAGTACATCCTTTATTCCAACAAATTCCTTCACTGTGTCAGCAAAATGTAAATGTGTCATTCTTCTTGGGCTAACTTCAGGAAACAATGAGTGCATGATGATGATTTTTCTTCCTTTTTTTTTTTTTTTTTAAATATCTGGCATTTCAAGAACGAGCTACATTTAGGATAACCTTCTAGATCAGTTGCCTCACGTCAAGTCCCACGGGAAATACACCTCCCCTCGTGTGATGTGCGGGTACAAAGTCTGGGTGTTAAAGAACAAGGCATCAAGGCTCCTGGCATTACGAGTTGTAACCGGCCGCGAGCCTGTCACCAGCCGTGTGAAGATGGCTCATTGCCGTAGCTCCAGAACACACAAGATGTGTGAGTTGCTAAACAAGGTGACCAATCTGGCTTCCTCCTCTTCCTTTTCAGAAAACTGCAGGAGACCCAGATGTCCACCACCTCAAAGCTGGAAGAAGCCGAACATAAAGTCCAGACTCTGCAAACAGGTGTGCTATTCTGCCTGCCGGTCAAGCCGCTACGGGCCAGTCTGACCTAGGGCAGGTTTTCTCCACCTCCCAGTCCCTCCAGGTCCCCTCTGACACCTGTCACCGCCGCCGCGGCGAGCCTGGAGGAGGGGGGGAGCCCACGCCCCAGCGTGCCTCAGACCCCCTCCTCCACAGCTCCCCACCTCGACTGCATGAGTCACCCACACTGAGTCGTTCCTGCGGAGGTGGGAGGCTCTGAATCCCATTTGCATCACTGCCACAAGCCATCCTTTCTTCCTGCTCTTTTTCCAACAAACAAGTCTAAATCACCAAACTGTCAAGGGCTGACGTCTCGTTTGGAACAATAATGAGGGCAAAAAAAACCCTTATTTCTACCCTGTGAAGTTAAGGAGAACAGTAATAGCAGACCTTTAAAACTTTAGATGCCTAAAAAGGTTATGCTTAAGTTTTTATCGCTTCTTTGAACTTCTTTCTGCCTTTTTTCTTTTTGTTCTGAAAGCGAAATGGCACTATATGTTTAATTTAAACGTGGGGAAAAACATCAGAAGACATCGTAGTCCAAGTTCAAAAAAAACACAAGTGACAGAGTGGGAGAAACTAATCCTAACAAATTCACAGTCAAACAATATCCAAAAAATATAAAGCTCACCTACAAATCAATAAAAATAGATAAACCGTCCAGGAGGACAATGGGCTAAGGATGAGAGCAGGCAGTTTGCGGAAGACATACGCACAGCCAATACACATATGAAAAAATGTTAATTTTGAACAGGCGGGGAAATGCTAATTAAATCAGTAAAAGATTGTTTTGCCTGTCAGACTGTCGAATTTTTTTTTTTTAATTGATCATTTCCAGTGTTGGTGAAAGTATAGGAAAATAGTCACACTCTTAGTATTGACGTGAATGTAAATCGACTCTTGAGAGGCCAGCTGAGTGATATTGATCTGAAGTTGAAACACCCATGCTCTTTACCTAGCACCTTCCTTTCTAGGTGTCCTGACTCCCCGGGCATGTGGCAAGCCCTGTACAAGAGCTAAGTTGTTATTGTCATTGCCAATGTCCCAGCATGGAGAGATTTCCATATGTCTGCTAAGGGCAGAGGGCAAATCTCAGAAGATATTTGTATCATCCTATTTATGAAGGGGGAGGGGTGTGAACTATATATATACACACACACATACACTTAAATATATATGCGATTAGGTATGGAAATATTTTTTAAATAGTGAAATTTATTTAAAAGCAGGAAACTTACACAATAAACTAGTAACAGTGGTTATCTCAGAAAAGGCGCATGGGATGAGGTGAGGTGGCAGTGGAAGGGGATTTTTCTGTTCCATGCTGTGTATACTTTTGTAATCTTTGCCTCCTTTGAAATGAGACTGTATTACGTGTATACTTTTTCTTTCTGACTTAATGTGAACAATTAGTATATTATGGTTTTATGTCCTCTGCCTTTCAGCGCTGGAAAAAACTCGAACAGAATTATTTGACCTGAAAACCAAATATGATGAAGAAATTACCGCCAAGTAAGTCTCTGCCTGGCTCCCTCCATCGGCATGCATTTGGTCAGGTGTCATCCGATTTTGCTAATCCATGAAAGATTTCCCTGCCTCACCCTCCTGTTTATTGACTTTGCAAAGCGGTACGGGGTTTCGAAGATGCTTGGCCTCTGAGCTGCTGTAAGGAACAGGGTGTCGTTCCCATGACTTGCTTGCATCAGTTTAAAACCCAAGATGTGACAGTAAGCTCTATCTGGTGCTCTCAGAACAATCCTTCCAACTGAAACTTTTTTCCTTAATTATTGTGAACCCTGGCCACCACTGTGCCTTTTTCTAAGAAAGTTTGAAAAAGAGTCAGTGTAGAGAAGATGTGATACTTGGGACATTTTGTGGAGCTTGGTCTGTGCCAATGGCATCACCTTTCACCTGTGCCTTCACTCCCACACAGGTGTATTTGCTCAAGTCCCACCTTACGGTGCTGGGCGTCCGCGTGCGGACACACCCAGAGGGGGCGTGTATCTTTGGGCAGGTGTATCACACGAGGGTCTTGTGGGGAGGAAATCAGTGATGCACTCCGGGTACACTGTGGCTAGCCTACCCTCCACGCAGAACACCAGGAGGCAAGAAGTCATGTTGACGTAAATCAAGAAAGATGAAGGAGCAACAAACAGATCATCCCCTGACAATGCCAGGCTAGAGTTGGAACAACTTTTTCCTGTCCCACCTCCCCCAGAAACCCATGCGTCCCCAGCGCCCACCCCACCCCAGCCGTGACAGCTGTGTCTGCAGTGAGAAGCGTCTCCTGCTGTGCTCACACCGGGCCTCAGGGGGCGCTGGCGAGTGGGGAGGGGGCTCTGAGCAGCGTCGCCCTCCTCCCCGGCGCCTGCTCCGTGTGGGGCCCTGGTACTCGGCATCCCTCAGCCCCATCACCTTTGCCCTTGGCCTTTGAGGTTGCTGCTGGGCCGGCTGCTCTCAGGGCACGTTGAGGGGGCAGTAGGGCAGCCCTTGACCTTTGCTCGGGGTTGTTTAGCAGCTCGAGATCTTGAGAGCCCAGCTACCCAGGTCTGGTGGTCAGAACCAGTTTTGATCATGAGCAGAGATCTTCTGCGCAAAGACTAAAGCGTCCTGGTCCGTCTTGGCGACTCCGGCTGACTTGTTGGCATGTCTAATCCCGGGGGACCCCGCCGGATCGCTGTCCCCTCTCGGTGTGCTGAAATGAGACTTCAGGTGGTACAGAAAGAGCCGGTTCTAAGGTCCCGTGACCGTTACAATTGCGCTTTGAAAACTGGTGGTTCTGGTATTAACCCTTCCGACCCCGGGCATCACTGTCAATGGGCCGGCAGGCGTGCGTCTCCGCCCTCCCCTCTGGGCCCACAGCATGAGAGTTCCTCACCTCCCAAGACGTACCCTCCGAGGCACCACGCCAGCTGCTGTCACCCTGGGGTTCCTCGGTGTCCGTGTCCGGGTTCCCTCTTCTGCCCGCGTGTCATCCTTGTTTTTCTCCTATTTCCGCCTGGACTTTATTCTACTATGTAGGTTGTTGTTCTCAGTAAATTCGATTTTTTAAAATTATAATGTTTTAGTCTGATACATAGCTCTAGCCTTAAGTTTATAGCATTTCTTTTCTAAAAGACTTTGATCTGAAGATGCTGTGCTAATTCCCTGATTCATTCACTCTTACCCACATCATCTTACTTGCTGACAAAATTCATGATGACTTTGGGGGTGATAAGTTGGATTATTTCATTAGTTTCTGTTAATTTATTTTTGTTAAACCACACCTCTTTCTAAAAGGCATAGATACATCTTGCATATCTACAGTCAACCAAAGTTGGCTTTATTATACACTTAAAAAAAACTTTTGTGAACCCAACCTCTAAGCCCGTCTAAGCCCATGGTTTTCAGACTGTGGGTCACAATCGTGAAGTCACTTTAGCGAGTGGCAACTGGCTAGTTGGGTAATAAATAGAATATAAAACAAAATAATGGAATAGAACAGAAAATGTCATGGCTCATGGCACACAGTAAAGTTAGGCATTGTTTTGTGACACTTTTGTTTAACTCGTGTGTAAATCTGAAAGTACAGAGTTATTGAGCCACAGCATAAAGTGTAGTTCTTCCTGTGGATCTCAGTCAAAAACCATTTCGAAAGCCGCTGCTCAGAGACTGTCACCAAAGCTCAGCTTCCAGAAGCCAGTGTCTCCCGCCGTGTTCCCTGCGTGCACAGGGGGGGAGGTGTACCTACTGCCTGGTGACACCAAGCATCTGCAGAAACTATTGGGAGTTGACAGCCGAGAATGCCACCTGTCATATGATGGCTAAGTACTGGGCCGTGGCTGAGAGTCACAACTTCTTACTTCCTTCTTGGGCTTCTAAAAAGCCACACAGAGAATTTGTGTCCATGTAATTGGTTTGCCTTAGGGGTTGAGGAAGCAATGGCACCGAGAACAGCCATCTAGGAAGGACTTAACCTTCCCCAGCTCAGGGCTGTTGGTCTTCTCTCGGGAGGGCACGTGGCGGCCAGGAGTGCCTGGGAGACAGAAAGGGGGAGGAGGGGACATCTTGTCCCTGTCCCCACCCTCTCTCCCTGCCTCACTGTGCTCAGGGCCAGGGTGATGCTTGGGGATGATTCCCGTCTCTCAGCCAGCAAAGAGCTCAGTCACCTGCTCCCAGGGAGGGGTCAGAGGTGCCTTGAGATGTCGGGATGATTTTCAGCCTTCAGTCTTGTCCTAAGTGACCGTTTATAGATGCAGGGACCCCGGGCTGTTCCTAAGCCGCCAGCTCTGTCATCTGACAGGTAAGATCGTTAAATCTCGGGTCACCTGCATCAGCAGGGCTACCCAGGGGAGCACCAGAGGCCGGTCCTCCTGCCCCCAGACCTCTCCTTGAACTCTGAGCCCGCTGGCCTTTGACGAGAAGCGGTGGTGGGGGACAGGGGCTCAGGGAGAAATGTCTCTAGACTGTTTCCCGTCACATCAGTGTTATCTTGAGTCCAGAAAGCTTCTTTTCCCTCCAGATCTAGACGAGTGAAAACCCACAGGTTACTTGCTCATTTTCACTGAACGGAGAATAGAATCAAAAAGCACGGGGGTCAGTCGTTCTGTCACGTAAAATGCTTTGCCTCCGGGCTGTGGCTCTTGTTACCAACTGCTGACGGGGCCACGGGTGCTCTCGGGGTGTGTCCCCTCCTGTGATCGTAGCAGGAGGCCCTCGTCTCCTCCAGGGACAGGCGGGGAGGCAGAGGTGTGGCGTGCACGTGGGCGCAGAGAGAGCGAGCCTCATGGGCACGCCTCAGAGCCACTCGTCAGCGGCGCTCGCGTTCCTGGAGGCCTCCTCGGGGAGGATCGGCCGGGGGACGCGGGGAGAAAAGCTATTGCGAGCCAGCGTGACCCCTGCTGTGATGGAGGGGACGTACATTAGCGCAGCACCTGTGCCGTCGGGGTGTCCACAGAAGACAGACAGCCCACTCTAGCTAGGTCGGTCAGAAGAGAGTTTAACATGGGCACAGCGGGGACGAGGGAGACCAGCGGGGTCCGGGCACCCCGAGCGAGCACTGGCCGGGCCTCACCCCACCTCCGTTTGGAGGGGCCACCTGGAGAGGAGCTGTGGCCTCTGGGAGGCGACGGGGATCCCGGCAGCGCCAGCAACCCCTGACCTTTACCCTCCTCCCCTCCCCGGCCAGGGGAGGAGCAGGGGGAGAGGGAGCTGGCGATGGGGATGGCGGGTCCCCAGCGCACACCACCCCACCCCGCTGGAGCCAGAGGAAAGGACTGTGGAGGAAGCCTTCCTGAAAGGGATGACCAGGGGTTTGAGGCCGAAGGACGAGCCGCGGTGAGGGGTTGCTAGAGGCAAAGGAGGAGCGCCGTCTGTGAAAACACCAGGCGGCGAGGCCGATCTCCTGGAGGACCAGCCCGAAGCTCCGGCGGGTGGATCTGCCAGGGCAGGTGGGCATGCTGGGCGCAGGGGCTGGACGGAGGCTCGGACGGGGATCGGCATTTCCCCAATAGAAATGAACAGCTACCACAGGGCAGCCTAGGGCCAAACCCTTACTGTAAACGGTTCCCAGAGTAAGTAAGCCACAAAAAGCGTAGAGAATGGCCTGAGATAATAATTGCTACTTTCTTTTAACTTCGGAGACAATCGCTTCGATCTTGGAGATCCCACA
The DNA here is from genome assembly GCF_028021215.1 of Eschrichtius robustus. Classification (NCBI taxonomy): domain Eukaryota; kingdom Metazoa; phylum Chordata; class Mammalia; order Artiodactyla; family Eschrichtiidae; genus Eschrichtius; species Eschrichtius robustus. The sequence continues at coordinate 85,042,130 of NC_090839.1, read as the reverse complement.
CAGAGCTGCCCCCTCCGCATTCCTCCCCCCTTTCATTTTCTGGGAAAGGTCTGTCACTTTACCATCTGCTTCAGGCCCGACTGACGTATACTGTCTTAGACTAGACAGCTTTTCATTAATACATACGAATATAAGCCCGCCAGGGGCAAATCTCACAAATGGTCTTAAAACATTTCAAAACAATGTATCTTCTCCCTTCGAAAGGAGGGCTTTTAAAAAATGTGTTGACAGAAAATGCAGGAAGGGGATGGGGGAGGCACTGTGGAAGGTGGGCTTTGAGTGGATTGCCGGGGTCCGCTGCTCACCTTCTGTGTGTCCCGGGATAAGCTAATTGACCTCCGTGACTCTCTTTTCTCGCCTGTACAATGGGCATAATAGTAGTCAGGACGCTGGGCGGCTGTGGAGAGTAATGAGGAGGTGGGTGTGCAGCGCCCAGCACGGTGACAGCCGTGGTCACTGTCACTAATCGCTGTCGCCTATTCTGTTGTCAACGAGTAGAGGCTGTTCCCGACAAGCTTGCCCTGGGCTCGGGTGCGTGCGTTTCTGAAATTAGACGGGCCTGAACGGCCTCGTCTCCACAGGAGGTTGGAAGGGCCCACGTCGCCTGTCCACCCCTGGGAGATGTCACTGGGGTGACCATCCCCGCCCCCACTTGGGACCGAAGCCTGCAGGTCGAAGGCAGCGAGGCCATCGGGAGCCCCCGTTGACTGGGTGCAGCCCTCGGCCTGCGTCAGCTGGACCGGCCCGGCTGGCTGTGGCGGGTACGGCAGCAGGAAAGTTTTCCATGTGTAGGCTTGAAGCGAAATGTAATTAGCCTTTATGTGCAGAACAAGGCCTCATTGATGAATACAGCTGGTCTTTGTTTTGTCCTGTCATTGAGAGTGGGAGGTAAAGTGCTCTTCTTCATGTTTATTAATGCAAGGTCCCTTAGACAAATGGCAAGCACAGTTTACTATTTGTTGGAACATCGGGGGGGCTTGCCAAAACAGTTGCTGTGGAAGAGGATTGCAGGGTTTCAGATTATAGCCATTTCTGGGTTAAATAAATGAATTATTTCTCAGCTTTTTTTTTTTTTTAAGTTAAAAATGTACGTCCTCCTCGGCTGGTCAGGCTGTGTACAGATCTTCTGCTTTCTCTTAGCAAACAGAGATTTAGCACCCCACACTTGACACTTAACTTGGAGATTCTAGCAAAGGCGAACAGGTTGGATTTTAAGATTTCAGTGGTTCCCCGGGTTGGCCTTGGAGGAGGGCAGACCGCTTTTTGGGCCCCGGGAGAGAGGCCTGGACAGCTCCCCCTGCCCCCCGACTCCACGCCTGTCTCCTGCAGCTGTTCGCTTGTAGTTGGGCTTAGGTGGCCGCGGCCCACGTTGGGAGGAATGTTGCCCTCCCAGCCAAGATACCAGCATTCTGGGCGAAAGTGCAGGAAGTCCCATTTTCGCTCAAGTCCACGGCCACCTCTTTGCTCTGTCCCCCGGAGTCCTGGTTGCCGAAGCAGCTTCAGTTGTAACACACACAGTCAGCTTATTACATTCCTCTTGACTTGTGGGCGGAGGCTCTGAGCCTCTGATGAAAGAAAATATTGAATTGCACTGAAATGCTGCATTTTTTATAGCTAATGTTAGTCTTAGAAGAATTTGCACCTCCCAAACCTTTCCTGCCGGTAAAATTCATATTTCTTAAGGTTACTCATGTTGTATTCCTTGCCTATATGCTTTTTAAAAAGAACCACATCGTATGCACACATACTTACATAGTACATTACGAAAGAGACGTTTATGAGGAACTTCACTTGGGTTCATTTTAGAGTATTTACTCTCTAGCGTGTATATAACCAGTGTATAATCACAAAATGCATTATGCTCTGAGAAAGCAGAAAACTCCCAGGCGAGCTTGGCTTAGGGCTTTATTGAAATTGTTTAAGGGAGCCTGTACCCTGCACCCCGTGTTTTGGAGGTAGGGGATGCCTGTGTCCCAGAAATGGGCGTGGAGGACCTCAAACGAGATTTGAAAATGTGAGGATGCCCACAGTTGAAGACTCGACGGGGGGACCAAGACCGTCCGTGCATCCGGGTCACTCTGGACTATGTCACGGCACCTTCTTGCATGATACCTTGTTTATTCTCTCCAGCAGTCGTGGAGGAAGTGCTTGTTGTGTTCATTGCATAGACAAGGAAACAGTCCTGGGAACACAGAGGCAGGCCTCAAATCCAGTGCTCTCTGCACTCCCACCGTGGCCTAGAAAGTCTCTTCCTGTGCTGTCTTCAAAGGGCTGCGTTACCGAGTGCTGGCTCACCGGGTGACCGGCCTTCTTGAAGGGTTTCACGTCTTCTCTCCCTCCCCACGAGCCCCGTGGTGTGTACCCTCGCAGACCGATTTCTCTTTTATTTATGTTTTTTACAGTTCCACGTGCAGGACTCAGGAAACTGGGCCAGGTAGAGCTCAGTAAGCGGAATACTCACGTTAGACAGATTGTGCTTCCCCCGATTGAGTTTGAAAAGACCAACCTCAGTGTCCGGAAATGGAGTCTCCCTGCTGTACCTTTAAGAATGTAACATTTTCTATTTCCTGGCTTTTTGATGAGTCATCAATTTCCAGTACCAGTTGCTGTAATTATCCTGGTTAGATTAATTTCCCTAAAAATAGAGAAGCAGCTACTTTGATGGTTTCCAGGGGATGGGCTTGAATAAAGAAACCCCTGTCCCTTAAACCTGAGAGAGAAATCAGACTTGCTGGGAACAAATGATGCCTTTTTTTCCCCATACCTTATCTGCAAAAGGGTGTGTGCGTTTTGTAGAATTCCTGGGATTTTCCCTCTCTGTCCAAGCATTTTGCTTCACACCTAAAATTCAGTGCCTGCATGAGCCCTAAAGGGCTTTCCTTGGCTATTGCACTGACTGAATCTGTTTTGCCTTTTCCAGGCAGTACAGCCCTGATCTGGAGTTTTCCCCAGTCTGGGAACTGCGTAGAAAGAAGGGCGTGGCTTCATATTTTCAAATTCAGGTAGAAAGACCTCTGAGTGCCAGGGATTCTTAACCTGTTCCATGGACTCCATGCTCTAGAAATTGTAAGGCATCAGTGAGAATTGGCAATCTTTACCTTTCCTCCCTTCAGCTAATCTTTTTTATATATATATATAAATTTATTTATTTATTTATTTATTTATTTATTTATTTATTTATGGCTGCGTTGGGTGTTCGTTGCTGCACGCAGGCTTTCTCTAGTTGCGGTGAGCGGGGGCTACTCTTCGTTGCGGTGCACGGGCTTCTCGTTGCAGTGTCTCCTCTTGTGGAGCACGGGCTCTAGGTGCGTGGGCTTCACTAGTTGTGGCTCACGGGCTCTAGAGCGCAGGCTCAGTAGTTGTGGCGCACGGGCTTAGTTGCTCCGCGACATGTGGGATCTTCCCGGACCAGGGCTCGAACCCATGTCCCCTGCATTGGCAGGCGGATTCTTAACCACTGCGCCACCAGGGAAGTAAGTCCCCCTTCGGCTAACATTAAAACTCTGTGTTAAAATGCAGGCATTGTGTCAGGTGCTAGAACTGCAGAGTAAAGAAGGCAGGGAGAGTTAACAGGCGTGATATGCACACAGACATGGCTCACACGCTCTGCACACAAAAACACGTGCCACACACGTGTACATATAGCTGTCCTATATGCGTGTGTGTATAAACATGTTTATGAATATGGAGATAGCAATCACATTCGTCCAGCATCCTTGGAGGGGATAGTGTAGAGAAGAGTACTCATAGGCTGTCACCTGGGTCTGGCATGCTTTTATACAAATTTTGGGTTTTTAATGATCCTTGAAGTTCTTCTGATCTACTGTAAAGGACAGTCTTGGAGAACTCACAGTTTGAGGCTAAAGGAAACGGGTAAGGGACTGCTGGAGAAAACGTCAATTTGTAGAAGATCAAAGCACAGCAAATGAGCTGCAAAATGGGCATCGTCACGGGCGCTTTCCTGCTTGTGGGGCTCTGGGAACAGGATGGGCGTGTCCCTGCAGACCGCCCAGAGTTGGCCAACGTCGCCTGACCTGCCTCAGAGGAGGGCCCGCACCTCGGTCCCTGCACACCACGGGCCCACTGGCATCATCGACACATGGGGCTTTTGTTGAATGAATCACTCTGCGGGTGCCTCCGCTGTGGAGACCGGTGGGTCAGAGGTGCAGCCGAGGGACCAGTCTCGGCAGTGCTGGGAGCCCGAGCAGCAAGGCCGTTTGCTCTCTGGAAGGGCAAACTAAGGAAGCTGTTGGAGTCTAGGAAGAAGGCAGGAGCCACCTGAACCTTTGAAGTGCTTCATGGAGACAGAATTGTAATGGAGGCCAGTCTGGAATGTTCACGCTGCCTTCTGCCCTCAGTGAGATCCCTCCCAAAGCCGTGCATTTCTGACCCCCACCCCCTGGGAGTCCCTGGCTGCCCTGGGGGCCGTGTCCTCGCTGGTCATTGTGACACTGCACATCTTTGCTTCCAAAGTGTCGGGAAGAAGGGGATTTGACGCACCCTGACCAGTCAAGGGCCCTTTGAAGGGAAGCAGGAAAGCTGGCGGAAGTGAGAAACTATCCTTCGCTTGGAATCGCCCCACATCAGTGAAGAGTAATTCCTTTTATGTGACATGTATTATTTTTAATTACAAAAGCCACACATGTTTATTATATGAAATTTAGAAAATTCTAGAAGATTTTTAAAAATAGATCATCACTTATTATCCCACAACACACAGATAACTCTTAACATTTTGGCATATTTCCTTCCAGTCTCTTTTCTATATGGTGCTCTATTTTTTTTTAACTTTTAAAAACGGCATCAGACTGATACTCAGTTTTCGTTTCTAGTTTGTTTTTTTTCTTTTTTTACTTGCCATGTAAGTATGTCTTTCTTGTCATTACCTGTTCTTCAGAAATGTGATGCATGCTGCACGATATTCCATCAGTAGGTGTACCATGAGACGGTTACCCCTTGGGTTCCCTCTTGTTGGGGAGCCTGATTTGTCACACTGCCGTCATTGCCGCACAGGTTCAAACTAGGAAGCTTCACACTTGCCCTGTCTTTTTGTGCCTTTACATTCTGCCAGTGGCCGTGGCATCTTCCGGTGGCTTCCCTATGGTATCATCAGACGAGGGAGTTTGGGGCCCCAGAATGCTCTGCGGACCCCGTTCCCAGACTGCTGTTCGGTGATGCTAATAGATGTCCCAGCCTCCCCTGGTGGGTGGACAGTGGAAGGTGCTGGGCCTAGAGTCAGGAGACCCTGGGTCGGATCCCAGCTCTGTCACCGCGTGTGGCCAGCACAGCTCCCTCCCTGGGCAGCGGCAGGGTCCTCATTAGCAAAACGGGAAGATTGGACTAACCCACAGGCAGGTTTGAAGAGCCTGACCGTTTCTCGGCCTCTTGAACTTTATCACCCAGGTTCTTGCCAGAAGCTGGGACCTCCGATCCTCTCCCAGCAGGTCCTGCGCAGCCATCTGCGGAGGGGCCTTCGGGGAAGGGGCTGTCCAGCATGTGGGGGTGGTGTGAGCCTCAGGGGAAGAGCCCAGGTCTCAGGGTCACTACGGGGTTTGATTCCTGGTGCTGTGGGTGCAGAAACCTTGGGCAAGGCGCTCCCTTTCCTTAGTCTGGCCTTAGTTTCCTCCCGAGTGAAGTGCAGTCCGCCGCAGAGAGCCGGGCGCAGCGTCTGAATGCACGCCCTCGGGAAACAGGGCTGCGGCACTGCTGTCAGCTGCAAGCGTCCCTTCCTGGCCCATTGGAAAAAACGCTGGTTCACTTTCCCCACCGTCAGGTCTCTTCCAACCCTAAAGAACCCCATCATTTTCCATGTTTGACCTGGGAAGATCAGTCTGTCTGCATCACAAGACCTCTGTCTGTATTTGCATGCTGCAGCTGTGGGCTGAAGTGCACTGTTTGGTGTCACGTCATCATCCTAAGAGACTCTGAATCTAAAAATCTTAACTATTACCATTTGGGTGCTGCTAACACTGGGCGTAAAAAGTTCTGAGTTCAGATGATTGCAGGACTGTTAGTGCCTTAACCACGAAATAACCACCTTCGGAAATCTACGTGCCGTGTGTGCGGGACACACTTTCTAAAGCGAGAACAGCGTGGTTCCCTCCAGCCACACATTGGGGCAGCTCTTAGCGTTCAGCAGAGACCTGACTCCACGTGTCCTGGAGAATTTGGGGGTCCCTGGGCTGGTGTAAAACAAATTAAGAGAGGTGCCAAACACCTGGGCAGAGGCAAGATGTCTAGGGCTTTTGTCCTGGGATATCATATTTTAAAAAAAAACAAAAAAAACTTTTGGGAACCAGCCTTCAGAATGAGAAGTTTCCTATAGGAAAGCGAGAGGGAGCTAGATAATTGAACTCATTGATTTCCTTCACGGCTTGTTTGCCCTTTCATTCTCTTCCTGAGGTGCTGTTTGTTGAGGAATGTCTCCAATTGCCAGAAAGACAGTGGGGTGTCTCATATTTCCCCACCAGCTCTCCTTTCAGCCAGAGCCGAGCTCTGAGGCGAGCCTGCAGTATGAATTTTTAATGCAGAGCTTTATGGCATCACTCTGGCAGCCCGGCCGCATTGCTCTCCTGAGCTTTGAGATTTCATGCTCTGCTGAACAGAGCAAAGACTGGGGGCATTCAGCATCAGTGAGGATTAACCCCCAAGTGACCACACGTGTACCCTCTGATGTCCCTCAAGGTAAACCTAAAGGAGTTGCGAGAAAAAAATTAAAACTGTGTAGTGTTTGGAATGTTATCAACATAGCCTAGGCACAGAAACAGAGCATAATCTTGAAATTTCATGGGATAGCATATATTTTTAGCTTTTCATTTATCTTTTTTAAGTTGGACTGTTTTCACTTTGATGCATTTCTGTGACTTTCCACCCTGAAAAAAAAGCCAGTTTGTAGGATTTACCGAACGTAAAGATTATTAGATACTTCCGTTTTCCATGGAAAGCCCCAATGTAATTAGAAATTTAGAATTTGTCGTCGATAATGGAAAAAGGACCAGTTATGTAAGTGGTTAATTCTGTGTGTAGGCATATGGTTGATTGGCCCTTTCTTCTGGTAGCTTTCTGTATTTTTGAAAGTTTCCAAATTAAGGGGAAAAATTTTTAGAAAAAGTTGTCTATAAAAATGGCTTGAGTTTAAATGCGTTAGGGAAGGATGAAGTCTTCGATCGGCGGCGGTGCCAGAATAGCTAGCTAACACCCAGAAGATGAGAGTCAGGGCAGAGCCCGTGCAAAGTCAAGCCTAGAAGTTTTAAATATTTACATATGAAAAACAAAGCCATAAAAACATTAGGAGAAATTTTCGATGGATATTTTTATAATGTGGGGGTGGGGAAACCCTTTCTAAGCACCATGGCAAAGGTAGAACTCACACAGGAAACTCACAGCTTGCTGGTGATTGATGACTGACTGGTAGATAAACTGGCAAAAATATTTGCCTTGTGTATGACAGAGAAAGTGTGTGTGTGTGTGTGTGTATGTATATATACAGGCACACCTCGTCTTATTGCACTTTGCTTTATTGTGCTTCAAAGATAATGCATTTTCACAAATTGAAGGTTTGTGGCAACCCTGCATTGAGCAAATCTATTGGTGCCATTTTCCAAAAGTATTTGCTTTACTTTGTGTCTCTTTGTCACGCGTTGGTAATTCAGACTTCAAAATTTCAGACTTTTTCATTGTTATTTTATTTGATCTGTGGTCAGCGATCTTTGATGTTACCATTGCAAAAATATTACGACTCACTGAAGGGTCAGATGATGGTTAGCATTTTTTTAGCATTCAAGTATTTTTTTAATTAAGATATATACGTGTTTTAGACATAATGCTGTTGTGCATGTAACAGACCACAGTCTAGTGTAAACATAATTTTTATTTGCACTGGGAAACCTAAAAATTCGTGTGATTCACTTTATTGCAATATTTACTTTATGGTGGTGGTCTGAAACCAAGCCCGCAGTATCTCTGAGGTATGCCTGTATATATAAAGAGCCCTTACAAAGCAATAAGAAAAAATTTAATACCCAAAGGGAAAGCTCTCCATTTTCTTTTTTTTTTTTTTAGTTTTTATTGGAGTATAGTTGCTTTAAAATGTTGTGTTAGTTTCTGCTGAACAGCAAAGAAAGCTCTATCTTTTCAATTCCAACTCCTTGCTAGACATAGGCGTCTCAAACTCAAGCGAACTCATCATCCCTTCTGACTTCCCTCTAACCTGCAGGCAGCTTCCCTTCCATTTTTTTTCCCTCCCTCAAGCATACGTGGCCTTCCTTTATTCCAGAGACGGAGGGTCCTTCTTGACCCTGCTGTCTAATCCATATTAATTCCACCTCCTTGAGACCTTCTCATTCCTCAAGTCTTTGTTTCCACTGTCACTGCAATAACTGGGCTTTTTTCATCTCTTGGCTTCGCTCCTTCAATATCTTAACATCAGATCTCCCTGCTGCCAATTTCTCCCTGGACTAAGGCATCCTCCAAGTATCTGCTAAAAGTATCTTTCCAAAATATAAATTTGATCCTGTTGAAATGAGTCCTTAAAATCTTTCCATGGTTCTTTCTTGCCACCACTGAAAAAATGATGCCGTAGCGCCCGAGATGCTTCATGACACAGCTCTTCCTTCATAACCTCATTTTCTACCGACTCTAACCCCCTCTGTAGAATCGTGGGCCTATCCCCAGCTCACCATGCTCCCACATCCCGATATATAGCTACCAGCCTTTCTTCACAAGCACATCCCTGCCCCTCCACCCCCTGTTCCTGCACCCCTGCCCCTCCACGCCCCATTCCTGCATCCCTGTCCCTCCACGCCCCGTTCCTGCGCCCACACTTAACAGCCTCTGTGAGCCTGTGAGAGGGGGGCTCTGGTCTCTCCCATTCCATGGAGAGAGTTCAGGGGTCTCGATTTTTACTAAATCTGACTGCAATGTAACATTTCCTTCCGTTGCGAATCAAGTCAACAGACCAGAACAAGAACAGACCTGTGACTTTGCTGCAAGTGGAAATCCTAGTATTTTCACATCACATCACGGTCCTTGCAGATACCTCAAAGACTGTTTATCTCCATCGCTGCTTCAAAATGTCAGTAGTTCTTAGACCTGCCATGAGATTCGTTATATGGCGCATCAGTAAAGAAGAACGTTTGTTACGGGGACTTCCCTGGTGGTCCAGTGTCTATAAGACTCCACGCTCCCAACGCAGGGGTTGTGGGTTCAATCCCTTGTCGGGGAACTAGATCCCACATGCGTGCCGCAGCTAAGAATTCGCGTGCCGCAACTAAGAGTTCGCGTGCCACCACTAAGGAGCCCACGTGCCGCAACTAAGGAGCCCTGGAGCTGCAAAAGGAGCCTGCCTTCCGCAACTAAGACCTGGTGCAACCAAATAAATAAATTTTTTTTTAAAAAAAAAGAACATCTGTTACTAGATCACAGACTTGGGGGTTTTCTAGTATTGTAGTAAATGCACTTCCAAATATTTATTTTCCTTAGTAAACTGATCTATTTAAAACATTATTCCAGGAAGGAGGTCCATTCTCTTCACCAGAGGGACCACGGCACCAGAAAGGTTCAGCGTCCACATCAGATTGGCAGCCTCTTGAGGGTGGCAACTGGACCTTCCTCGTTTTTTGCCCTGGCACTTTGCACAGTGCTTCCTACATTACACAGGCTCCTAGTAATAGTTTGTTCATGTGGTTTTCATAAAACCTACCTCTTCCAGGTATGAAACGGTTGGGGCTGAGATGGGCCTGGGTCAGATCCGCACATGCGTGGAAGCAGGTGGTCCCTGCTGGCTGTGCGGGGTGAATGCTTCCTTGAGGGACCGAGGATGCCCGCTGGCCCCCCAGGGTCTGCACCTCACACACCTCGACCCCCGTGTGAGGCGACGTGGGTACTTAGGTCACCGGAGGGCATACGCCATTAGCATGACATGGGCCGTGACTCTAAGTCAGCCACGGGAAAAGGACCAGCGTCAGAGAGGCTGCGGCTGGCAGTGGTAATGAACAGGAGGCGTTAAGTGTACTTTCAGTCCAAGCTAAGGGACAGTTCTCCATTCATAAAAATGGAGGCAGTGCCACCTATGTCAGGCAGTGTCACCTATGTCATAGGTGTCAGTGCCACCTATGTCGTCGATTCAGTTAAGTCTCTCCTGAGGGCCTCCTTTGCACACAGGGCACTGTTCGGGCACTGGTGGGGCCACAGTGCGTCAGGGCTCAGTCTTTGCACTTGCTTAACCCTCTCCCTGGGAGGCTCACTCACCACCGTAACTAAATTCCATCTCCCTGGCGCTGACTCCTGTGTTCACGTTTCCAGCCCAAACCTCCCCCCTCACCTCCAGGCTCAGCAGCTGCCCTTAGGCGTCATCTCAGCTTCACCCAGACGAATACCAACTCCTGATCTGTCCCATCAAACCCGGCAAAGGAGCGACCAGAGTGATCCTCCCACATTGTAAGCTGGTCCCGTCACTGCTCTCGGAGCCCTGATGGCCTCCTCCTGGCGGGCTCTGTCCTCTTTCCCACTTTATTTTTCTCCTTATGACACACCCTGTGTTTCCCGGTGCGCTGAGCTCTCTCTACTCACCAGGCTCCAAGTTCCGTGAATCATGTTACCTTGTTCACCACTGTGTCCCCAGTGCCTAGCATAGGGCCTGCTGGGGTGCTTGAAAGATGTTCCCTGGATAAATGAAAATAAAGGCCCTGCTCTCCCAGAAGCAGTCTCTGAGCAAAAAGTAGGCTGCCACATAATAATAAAAGTTTGAGTTAGTGTCAAGTCCTGCCAAGAAAATTAAAGCAAGTAAAAGGAAGGGGGCGTGGCGTGAAGGGGACCGGAGTGGCTGGCTGAGATGGGTGGTCAGGGAAAGTCACTTGGTTGAGAGTTAAATGTCACAGCCTGTAGCAGGGGCTCTGCTCTGTATGGTGTTTAAATGGAACCCATGTGTGCTTGCTCTGCTATCTGTCTTTATTATGGGCATCTACTCAGAGATTATTTTAAATGAGCGGGAACCTTGGGCCCGGCCCCAACATGAGAAGGCTCGCGCTGAAACATAGAACTCCCCCAGTCCGGTCAGACGAGAAAATAGATGGTAGTTCCAGACGTCTTCCAGAAGGGCAGGGTATGTGGTGCCGGGGAAGTTCCGCACATCTGTAACCTGTGACACTGCAGCTCCAGCCCCTACTTTGGAAGCACTGGAATTCAGTAAATCGCCCTTCGTCACACAGGTCAGTGACTCCTGGACTTGAGTGGATTCCTCAGAGCATTGGTCTAGAATGCAGATCCCTGGGCCGCACCCCAGAGTGTCTGACTCAGTAGGTCTGGGAGGGGACCCAGGACTCTTCGGCCCTCCACGCACGTGGGGTCTGCTGACCACACTGTGGGAAACTCCGATCCAGTTGCTCTTGTTTGATCGTTGATTTTTGGTTTAAGGAAAGAGTTGTCCAAATAAGGACAAAAGGACAGCGCTGTGATGGCCCCCCGGGACCCCTTAGCTCTGTCCCAGTGCTCAGGTGCTTACCTCTACGGGCCACCAGGTGTGTCAGACCCAGCGTCTGATCTTCCTTTCTGCCGCACCAGAATGGGAGCTCCTCGGGGGCTCGTCTCTGGGATCGAAGGGTCTGGGGCTGTGCCTGGCACACAGCAAGCGTCTGAATCATCCTTGAGTTAATGTGCCAGGATGTGCAGACACCTTCCCCACATCATCTCAGGTCATTGCCTTTAGGGCTCTCACACAGCCGCTATATCCCGCCCCTTACCCAAGGGTCTAAAGAGCGAGATTCTTGGAACATTATTGGTTAGAACGTGTCTTAAGAGCCAGCAAAGGTGAGGGTACAGATGGAAGGTACATGCTCGTGGCGTGGGTGATGGCTGCAGCCGGCACGGCCACCACGCCTGTCCCCACCGCCTGCCCAGCCCAGGCAGCTCTGTGAGGCTCTGCTGTGTGGTCTCCGGCACACCTTTGAGGAGTCCCAGGGCCAAGTGTGAAAATACCAGATGAGGGGTTTTGTGATTCATAATTCTCAGGAGGCAGCCAGGTTGCTGGTTCAAGGCTGGCAGAGTTTACTCGGTGGCCTGCGGGAGCCCCAGCGTCTGAGAAGCTCCAAAGTGATGTGAAGGGCTCGCCGGGGCAGGGCTGGGTGAAGACCACTAAAGCCCTCTGCTCTGGTCTTCTAGAATCCGTCTGAGTTTTAATTGCTAGGTTAGTCTGTCTTTTATTATTCTTTAAAAAATGAATGCAGGGGCTTCCCTGGTGGCACAGTGGTTGAGAATCTGCCTGCCAATGCAGAGGACACGGGTTCGAGCCCTGGTCTGGGAAGATCCCACATGCCACAGAGCAGCTGGGCCCGTGAGCCACAATTACTGAGCCTGCGCGTCTGGAGCCTGTGCTCCACAACAAGAGAGGCCGCGATAGAGAGAGGCCCACGCACCGCGATGAAGAGTGGCCCCTGCTTGCCGCAACTAGAGAAAGCCCTCGCACAGAAAGGAAGACCCAACACAGCCATAAATAAAGAAAGAAAGAAAGAAAGAATGAATGAATGAATGCAGAAGCTCTTATATAGTGCTATGGAAAGATCTTTTACATATGTAATTCAATGAAAAAAGCCAGGTTCAGAACTGTGTGTCTAGTATGCTGCATCTGCTTGTGCATTCACAAAAAAAAAAAAAATTTTAATGTCTAGAAGGAGATCTCGGGGACAGGGAGAGAGACGCTCTTTCACTGTAACCTTTTCTGAATTTTGAATATCAGATTAAATTAGAACCTATTGGGACTTCCCTGGCTGTCCAGTGGTTAGGACTCCTCGCTTCCACTGCAGGGGGCACGGGTTCCATCCCTGGTCGGGGAACTAAGATCCCGTGGCCAAAAATAAATAAATAAGTAAATTAGAACCTGTTTAGTCCCTCCAGCCCTGGAGCCATCAGGAACCCCTCCTCTCTGTAGCTCAGAATCACCAGGATTAAACAAGAAAGCACTTTTGAACCATCTTTGTGAACGCGCCTATGTTTAAAGCAATTTGTGCTGGATTTTTAGTTAAACATGCCTCCACACCCCAAGAGAGGAGGTGCAATGTGCAGGAGCCAAGTCTGGGGGCGCACCTGCTTCCACCCCCCCTTCCAACAGCGGCCCCTCGGGCAGGTCTCTTAACCTCTCCTGGCCTGGGTTTCCGTCCTGTAACGGCGTCTGCCACCCCATGAGTCCCTAGGAGTGAATAAAGTGCTCTGTGGTCCCCTCACCAGGGTTCAGGCCGTATTAGCTGCCACTATCATTATTAATATCTGATACCCTCCAGGCTGGCTCCTGTTGGAAAGCTGGCAGTGACCACGAATGCCAAGTGCACGTCCACTGGACCTGTCTCTGTTGTTTGCAATTAAATAATTAGCCATCCTTGTAGCAAAAAAGAAAATCTGAGATGTGCTCTGTCACTACCTAACCAGTTCTGTGACCAGGAACACACACGTTTGTACACATCTCGGATGCACACGGCTCTGCACGTGTGTGTCACGTGGCTGTGCCCACTTTGCCACTGTGGCTGGACGTGCTCAGGACGTCCCACTCTGCTCACTGCCCTTTGTCCTTTCGGCCTGATATTACTTCCTACAGTTTTTTGTTTGTTTGTTTTTCAATTTTTGGCTGCGTTGGGTCTTCGTTGCTGCACGCGGGCTTTCTCTAGTTACGGCCAGCGGGGGCTACTCCTCGTTGAGGTGCGCGGGCTTCTCGTTGCGGTGGCTTCTCTCATTGTAGAGCACGGGTTCTAGGCGCGTGGGCTTCAGTAGTTGTGGCACGTGGGCCCAGTAGTTGTGGCGCACGGGCTTAGTTGCTCCGGGGCATGTGGGATCTTCCCAGACCGGGACTCGAACTCGTGTTCCCTGCATTGGCAGGCGGATTCTTAACCACTGTGCCACCAGAGAAGTCCCTTTCCTACAGTTTTTACCACACCTGCTGATCTGCTGATCTGTCACTTTGATGGCAGAATTTTGTTTTCCTCTCTTGATGAATTAGACTTCACGTAACCATTCTTGATTTGCCAGCACTTTGGTTATTTCGGTTTTTCATAATGAATTTTTTGTTTAGAAAAATAATTTCTTAAGATATTTTTCAGGGGACTTCCCTGGCGGTCCAGTGCTTAAGACTCCACGCTTCCACTGAAGGAGATGCGGGTTCAATCCCTAGTCAGGGAGCTAAGATCCTGCATGCTGTGTGGCACGGCCAAAAAATATATTTATATATTTTTCAAGAAGAGGGATCATTGGGGCAAAAGGGGTGCTGTTTCAAGGCTTCTTAGCGTGTCCTTTGCAGGGGGAAGAACCCATTTGGAACAGCGAGCGGCGGCAGGTGCTACAGGCTGTCTCCCTTCCCACAGCCCCAATTTCCAAGGTGTACCCAGAGCTCGGCCTGGCCTGGGGATCTTACACTGCTTGTCTCAGACCTTCTGTGCCAAATCCAGGAGATAAGGGGTGGGCTGCAGTGATTCCCACCGTCTCTCCGCTGTGCCACGTGGATGCTCGTAGGTGCTTATTAACTTGATACTCGTTAGCACAAAACTCAACATTCCCCCATCTGCTTATTTACTCTCCATGTGTTTCCTTATCACCCGTGAACGTGGGTACAGTGGGAACAGGGTAGGAATTCTACATGTATTCTGGATTTTAACTACTCACTTGCAGTTACCATTACTTTTACCTATCAACTGATTTTCTTTTGAGTTTTAGTGATTTCATTGTTCAGTAGCATAAATATATGAGATAGGTCCCATCAACCTTGTCGTTAATCATTATTAATATGGTTTCAATAATAGAAAATGGTCTTTCCTTCCCAATCCATTTTCTTATTATTTTTTTATGATTTATTGTATCTTTAACCTGGAATTTTTTATAGCATATGAGGTTAAGGTATGTGTCTTTATTATTCTTCATATTAATTCTCAGTTTGCCCAATAATGTTGATGATTCCTTCCTTCAGTATTTAACTTTCGACAAATCAGATGTAAATAATTACATGTGTCTCTGGATTTCTGTCTGAAATCTCGTTCCATTGATCCGACTTTTCATTCTCGTAGGTACCAAACTGTTTTAATAATGTTTCTTTGTTTTCTAGCTTAATACCTACAATTAGTTTACTGTTATTAGGGTCACCTAATTTTCCTATATGCATCTTGTCATTTTACCAAGTTTTATAAATCAACTTGGGAGCTAAACTTAACATTTATTTATCTTTAACACAACCGCAAATAGGAAATGTCATCATTAGCTTTCTTTGCCACTAGCATTTTGTAATTTGATTTTATACAGATGGAATTTATACCATGTTATTTTAATTCCCACATGTTTAATATTTGTATCCCTGTTGTAGATGAGATAGTCTTTTATTTCGTTTTCTAGATATTTATTACTGGTACATAGGAGCTTAGTGTTTTGTCTTTACCAAAAAACGTGGGACTCTGCTGAATTCTTGGGTCACCTGTGCCCATTTGCTCAAGTGAATCCCTTGGATTTGGTGAGCATGTGACCATATTACCTACAAGTAGTGAATTTGTGTGCTTTTGTGACAGCCAGGATATCTGAACCCCATCTTTCATTCCTGTTCTTAAAAGGGGCATCTCTCTTATTTGTCTGCGGAGGGCAGTGGAGGCTCTTGGTTTTGTGAGACCCAGCACTCTTGTGAACCCCGTTTAAATTCAGCTGTGACCTAGGTTTCAGGTTCCATGTGACTGGAACCCCTTAACCTACATCATACGGTGTAGTTCGTTTTCTAGTAGGATGATACTTCTATATATTACATTTCTTTCCATTTTTATATTATGTATTTTATAGATTTTCTTGCCTTGTGATTTAAGACAAGTTCCAGCTTGTGGTGTTTTATTATTTACTGTACCTCTGAGTATGACTTCTTTCTCTGTAATGTTATTTTGCTACATATAACATTGGCTAGTGTGGCTTTAAAACCTTACCGTAGCCTTTTGAAAAAAATCTAGTTAATCATTTCCTCTTTACTTGAAGTGTGTTTCTCCAACATTTTGTTAGGTTTAGGATTTTCTTCAAATATGTATTTTATTTTTATAGGTGAATTTGGCCTAGTTACATTTACCAGTATCACTCTTCTCTTAACATTTTTCTTTATTCTTAATCCTCTTTTTTTTTTTTTTTTTTCTAATTCGCAGCTTCTCTGTCCTAAACTTTCTGATCTGTTTAAGGAAGATGGACCACAGAGCTTAACTGACTCTCTGAATGTCCTGAGCATGCTCCAGGTCCCCTCTTTTTACTGAAATTCAGTGTCAGATGCAGAACGATTGAGCCCTTCTGAAACTTTTAAAAGCCATGTGTTTATTTTAAAATCTCTTACCGTACTGTACCATTATTGCACTATATGTCAAGCAGAGCAGCGAGGTATATTTCACTGCGTTAACCTCACCACCTCCCTCTGCAGTGAGGCACAATCCTTTATAGAATACTCTGAACCTACACATTCCTGCTGGTGAATTCCTTAAAGTTATCTGGATTTTCCAAGAATCTTCTATTGCCTTCACAAAGCAGCTACTGCTGAGCAGGATTGTCAACTACAGTGATAAGCATCCTTTATTCCCTGGCATACAGTTAATATTTTGCGCAGACTTGAGGCTTCCCAGGTAGATCCCAAAGCACAAACATAGATGCGTTCTTATCATCACATTGTTTAACTTTTCCTAAACTCAGAAATTTGCCACCTGGGTCCTTCCATAAGGATTAAACCCAGGGAGCGCTTACCTTGTCATTTGGAAAGTGACTGGATCCAATTTCCTGCCCAGAATCCCAGCGACATTGTACATCAGTGGTCATGAGCATAACTAGCTGAGCTGTAAGGCAGTTATTTGCTGACTGTGTCTTCCCGACCGAGGGTCCTCGGGGTTCTATCCACTGAAGTTTCCAACCAACCATGACTGTATGGAAGAGGGTTTGGCTTGTCCAGTAAGAATCCTTCCAAAATGAGTTCTCTAATAAAACCAGGAAGGTTGTTTGTTTATTTAACTTCAAATTTTCATCACACCTACCTCCAAAAAGTATTCCAGGTACCTTTAATACAAGACACAGAATCAGTGAGGCTCTCAGAGCAAAACCTGGGAGTTCGAGCTTAGAGCTCCATGGGGAAGATACTTCTTTAAGGCTTGGATTTGAATTAGAAGCTCAACGACTCAATAACCTGATGTGACTAAGACATTCCCCGCATAGGATTTTCAGAGTTCAGTGTTCCTGTGACGCCCTGATGTACTGTTTGCTTGGCAACGAGGGAAAACTTTATGTCGCAGTTAACCTTGCTGTTTTTTTCCCCATGTCTAAGTATTGTGAATTTCCTTTGTGGTATTTTAGTGATTAGACAGGATGGAGGGTGTTCTTAAAGATTCATGGCCAAATCCGATGATGTCAGACCAAAGGGAAGGGACGGTCTTCGTGGGGCCAGCAAGTCTGGCCCCGTCTGAATTGTTTGTCTAACACTTCACAAGTAGAAGAGGAACCGCTGAATTATTCATTCTCAAGTTGCCCTAAAAAAGGCACTTACGCTGCCGAAATGCAGACTTTCGGTGCCAGTGAGAGGAAGAGGAAGGATGCCGTCTTTCCTCTGGATGCGCTGCTGCCTTTGGCCGCCTGGTGCTCCAGTTTCACTTCCCAGCCCTGCGGGGTGAAGGAGACAAACCACCAGCTGCCTTAAGTGCAGGGCAGTTAAGGGGGCAGGGGCTGTGGACAGATGCTGTGAGGGCCTCCAAAGCCACAGGTGAGCTGAGCACTGAACTGAGCGGGGAAAGACCAGGTGGAGGGGAGGCTCTGGAAGCAGCTTTGAAGGACCAGCAGGAGATGTGTAGTCAGAAGGCCCCCGGGGTGCAGGTGTGACCAGAGAACAGCCCAAGCCTCTAGATGGGCCCAGGAAGGCCCAGGAAGTCGTCTCGGCCTTAGGCTTGGAGGGGAAGGGACCTGAGTGTAATAACTAGAATGCAGTTGGAGAGCTTTTCTTATTCTTAGTTTTAGCTTCTCTGCCACCCAACCTTTTCTTAACAGTCCCTACCAAGTAGTAGTACTTAGGGGAGAAAGGGGGTAATTAGAATCCCTCACCTTCGGGCATAAAAGCAGGGTTCTTACCCTAGACCGCTACTCGCTGCAACCTTGAGCTCCTTGGTCACCACTCGGCCCCGGCCTCAGTTTCCCCACCTATGAAATCCGAGCAGTGTCCTCCTGTGCACCTGTGGTGGTGGCACGTCCCCTGTCCCGCGGGAGGCGTTAAGAGCAGCAGGTTCGATGCCCAGGATCAGAGGCACCTGTCGGCCAGAGGCAGGGCGCTTACAGGTTAAGTCGACAGGGAAAGGGAAACGAAATCTAAAAGGCAGTTTTGAAAGAGCAGAAGCTCAAATGGGGCAGGCAGTTCTCCAGCTGCCAGAAAGACATGCTGACAAACTTTACACTAAATATGTGAAGGAGAGCTTGAAAAATATTTGTAGGTGGCACAACAGCAGCCCTTCCAAAACGTTTCTTAAAAATCTGGAGGAAAGAAGCAGCAACCTGGGTGCTCAGCCCTGCTGGCCGTGTCCTGTGCCCAAGATTCCCAAAACAATCTGCCAGCTCCTGGGGGCCGGGCGCTCAGGGTGGCAGCCTCGGTTCCCTCCAGAGCCCTCATGGAGACAGCTCCTGAGAGCCCCTTTCGCAGTGGGATGAAGGATGGACTCGGCTGTCCCCTCCAGAATCCACATTTTCTGTATCAAAGAAGAATATCCATGGATGATTTTTCAGTCATGTTCTCTTTGCAGAGATGTGCTTTTCGTGCCTGTTTTTTTTTTCCTCCCCTTTGATGAATAAACTGAGATTCTGAGAGGTTAACTGACTTGACTAAGATTAGCAAAGTACCTCCTAATCGGTATTCTTTCCGGGGGGGGGGGGCCCTCTGCAGCCTCCTCCCAGGCACAGGCCTGCCTGTCACCTCATTTCTGTGCAAACGGTGGTCAACATCATACATACCAACTTTATAGTTGACAAGCGCTGATGGAGAGACACAAAACTGTGATGGTCTGTGCTTTTTTGTCACCTTATACTTTTGTTTGTCTGTTTACTTTTTATTATGTTAAATTTCCAACAGACAGTAGAGGACAGAACCCCTAGGTGCCTACTGGGCGATTCCAGTCACCCCATTCCTGGCCTACCTGTCCCCACCCCTACCCGCATTTTATCTTGAGGCTTCTTCAAGAATCCTTTCCTTTCACCTCTAAATGGTTTAGCATGTAGAGCCTCACATTAAGGACTCTTTAATATAGCCACCATACTCCTATCACATTAAAAAAATAATTTCTTAATATCATCAATATTTAAATTTCAAATTACCCCTAAACATCATAAATGGGATTTTTTTCATTGTTTGGAGTCAGGATCCAAATAAGACCCACACATTGCGATTGGTTGGTATATCTTTAAGTCTCATGCATCTTATAGATCTCCCTCCGTCTCGTTTTCTTTTCCTTTCAATCTATTTGCAGAAGAAACCAGCTCACTTGTCCTGAAGAGTTTCCCACAGTCTAGATCTTGCCGTTGGCATCCCCAGATGTAGCTTATTCCTCTGTCCTCTCATTGCTGCAAGTTTAGCTTATTCCTCTGTCCTCTCATTCCTGCGAGTTTGTAGTTGAACCTAGAGGTCTGATCAGATTGAGGCTGGAGATTTGGGGCAAAACCCACTGCCTAGGTGGTTGTGATTATCACCTAATGGTCTTGGGTGTTGAAAATTAGCTCTGACCAGAAGAGAAAGATCTTGATTTTCGTGCACGACAATAATAATGAATATGTGCATGGGTTTACGAAGTTTTTTTTTTTTTACTTTCCATCAGTATTCTTATTTTAGCCTCGTGCCAGTTTCTTTGAGAAAGGCCACATTAGTCCTCCCGTACAGATGGCTGTCGCACGCCCCGATCTGGCCAAGGTCAGAGGACCAGAAGGCAGTGGGGGAGAGTCCGGCCCGTTTGTGGTGCCAGCCACACTCTGGTGGCTCTAGCCCTTGGTTTCCCTGATTTCACCTCCAGTCACTCCATCCTACTTATGACCTCATGGTACTTGATTTAAGGGAAGAAAAGGATTTTCACATCCAGCCTGCTCCCCATTGCTTTTAGAGCAACGGTTTTAGAGAATGTTAGAAAAATGGCAAAAAGCATCCGAAGAGTAATCCAGACGCTTATCCCAAGAGGCTTCCATGATCTCAGAAGCAGCAGTCTTGTAAACTAATTCTCCGGCCACAGCTGTCCTGGGTCCCTGCCCGGAGAGGACTGAAGCCTGAGTGATGGTCACAGGCTGTTTCTGGTCACACCAGTGTCATACTTCAGGGAGTGACCAGCCTGCTGGAGCTGCCCTGTTGGTTTGGCACAGGTGGGAAATTTGCCCCGTGTGGGCAGTAGCAGACCACTTCATTGGTCAGCTAGACTCAGATTAAACTAAAGTAGGATTTTATTTAAATTATTTCATGTAAACAAGTCAGTTAAATAGTGGGGCAAGAAGGGAAATTTTCTTCCCATTCAGGATTGATGAGGCTTAACAAAAATTGATTTTAATTGTTACTTGTATCATTTACATTTAAATATAATGGTCATAAAAAGGAATAAATTGTGGTTAATTTCTGAGCAGGCAGAGGTGACCTTCTGGCCATTTAACTGTCTCTCGATACAGTTTCACTTCCAAGAAGAGTAAAACCCACTGTTTCCAGAGAGTTTGACGTAGCAGTCAAGCTCTACAACCGTCTCTGCCTAGACCTCGATTTGATCAGAGAGGGAGGGTCAGCTCTGGGGTGACACATTGGATCAGGGGCTTGGAAGGATGCCAGGTAGCTTCACCCCAAAGCAGAGGTGGCTTCACCCGGGTGGAAAATGTGAGAGAGGACCGATCATACAGCTGGAGGTTGTCAAGAAAACCCTTCCACAAATGATGCTTTCTCCTCCTGCCTCCCTGGCCAATCTGTGTTGAGTCGATTTGCACCCAGCTCCGTGGGCACAGGGAGGATCGGGGAGCTAGGCCGACGGCCCTGCCCTCCGGGAGCGCACAGTCCCGTGGACCTGGGTCTACATATACTTCTTCTTCCAGGGAGAGTGTTGCCTCTTTTTCAAGGGCTACAAAAAGTGGTAAGAAAAGCAAATTATTTTTCTTCTGCCAAAACAACTTACAGACTCTTTCCTTGAAAGTCATATTTACAATTTGGCAAAACAGCCCTATACTTTCTGCTCTTTAAAATACCAGCCAGGGACTTCCCTGGTGACTTAGTGGTTAAGAATCCGCCTGCCAATGCCGGGGACACGGGTTCGAGCCCTGGTCCGGGAAGATTCCACATGCCGCGGAGCAACTAAGCCCGTGCGTCACAACTACTGAGCCTGCGCTCTAGAGCCCGCGAGCCACAACTACTGAAGCCCACGAGCCACAACTACTGAAGCCCACGAGCCACAACTACTGAAGCCCGTGTGCCTAGCGCCCGTGCTCCACAACAAGAGAAGCCACCGCAATGAGAGGCCCCCGCACCACAACAAAGAGTAGCCCCTGCTCACCACAACTAGAGAAAACCCGTGCACAGCAACAAAGATCCAACGCAGCCAAAAATAAATAAAATAAAATAAAATAAATAAATTTATAAAATACCAGCCGGTGAGTTGTTGCCTGTCGCACGCCGGGTGGACTTGAGGAAGCAAAGGCGTCGCAGGTCTGCATCGTTCATCAGCCAGGATTTAGGGAGCGGCTGCTCTGTTCTCTGGGATGATGGCCGTGAATAAACAAGTCATCAATATCTGAACAAGATACTCAGAGGCAGGAATAAGTGCAATAAAAATAAATGAGCGGACGATGCGGGGCAGGGCTGCCGGGAGACCCTCAGAGGACGACGGCCCCTGGAGCTGAGGACCGGATGTAGACAGCAGCCCCCCATGGGGATCTCAGCAGAGGAGACAGACGTGCGGGCAAGTGTGGTGGCTTCAAGGAACAGAATAAGACTAAAGAACCCATAAGAGTATATGCTGATTGAGCCACAAAAGGAAATATGCGCAGAATGCGTGTCACTAACAGAGGGGTGAAGGCTCAACCCCAGCTCAGCAGCTCTGAAGAAGCAGTTCTGCACTTAGGCCTCTTTGTCTGAAAGACTGGAGGGTTGGAAAAGTGGGAAACGAAGCTGGAAGAGGAGTGAGGTGTTGATGAGAGGTAGTTCTCTAGTCGGTTCTGCTCCCTGCAGGGATCCTGGCCCAGAAGGCACTTCGGATCTGACCAGCAGGGAGGGAGCCGAGGAGCAGCTCATGGAGCCCATCGCGCCATCGAAGGCAGACTGGCTGTGTACCCTGCCCCAGGAGAGAGGAGGACAGTCGAGTGCAGGCAGAGGAGGCCGCAGACGAGGAGGGGAGGTGGGGGCCCAGGCGCGGCGGGAGGCGGCCGAGGGGAGCCAGGCCTGGGTGCAGACTCCGCAGGGCTCGCCTGCCAGGCGATGTGTTGAGACCATACAGGTGGGATGTGGGTTCAGGTTTTATAGAGTAATAGCATCCAATCTGTGATAGCTCACTCTTGTCTATGGAAAGAAGGAAATGCTTTCAAAGTGTTTTGTATGACTTTACCTGACAGAGATAAGACAAAAGAAACGAGAGGCCAATCTCATCTATAAATACTTATGGGAAAAAAATGCTCAATAAAATATTAGCAGATAGAACTCAGGAGCACGTTAAATGCATCATACCCACAACCAAATGGGAGCAGGTGACTGTCAGTATAATTTACCATTTCAGCGAGTCAGAGGACCATGTAATTAGCTCCATAAATGCTTAAAAGGTACTTAATCAAATCAATGTCCGTCTTCTATTAAAAAGCCTTAATAACATAGGAACAGTTGGCTATCACGTTAACAAAGTACAAACATATGTATCTAAAGTCCAAAATGAGCAAGGTGCTTGACGGTGAACCATTGGAGCCATCGCCCGTGACGTCAGACAACAGGCAGGGTTTCCACTGTCACCCTCGCTGTGTGACAGGGCTCTGCATGGCCTCTGCCATCACAAGAGAAAGAAATAGGAGGCATGGAAGGGGCAGAAGGAGGCTGCCCTGTCATGACGGGGGGGTGGGGGGCTGGATGCCATGGAAACACAAGATTGAAGGGCCCCCACCGCGTTGTGGTCTTGTTCTGTCTGGTTGTCCGTCCCTCTGCCCTGCTGTTCTCTACCCAGCAAACTCGTCCTCCGGGATGCAGACCAGATGTCCACTTCTCCAAGAGACTCTCTCCTCCTGTTTGCAAAGCCCGCTGTCCCTCCTTCTGGGCTGTCACTGGACCAAAATTCCTTGGGCGTCTTCACCTCCCTGCGCCCACCCTGAGCAGGCAGTTACAGAGTCTCATGTCTTTGAGCTCCTGGGATGTGCATCCTCTGTCCCATGTGCTCCCGATAAGGCGAATGCCATTGCCCAGTGCACTGCCAACCTGGCAGCTGGGAGCTCTGTTTCCCCATCAGTGTGGCACGTAGTAGGTGCTCAGTAAACATCATTGAGGGGAGACTGCCCCCCTCCCCTCCCAGCCCTGCTCCTCAGGCCAGTGCCACCTTCTCCAGGTTCAGCCTTGCCCTGCCTCCCACGTGGGGCTCTGCAGACCAGCCGTTCCTCTCCTGAGACCAGGTCCCATCTGTGTGCCCAAGTGCAGGCGGGGGAGGCCCCTTTCCTAAGGACCCCGCCCCCCATCAAGGGGATTCCAGTCCCGCAGCCAAGAGACCTTCCTCACCCCTGGTCCTCTGCCTCCTCCTCTTCGTTTTCCCACCTGCTCTTTCTGCCCGCCGTCCAGTGAGCCCTGCTTCTGGGGCTCCTCTACCCCTTTGTGTTCAGAGTGTTGCCTGGAAAGTGACCCGCCTTCCTGACGGCCCAGGCGTCAGACGCAGCATCCGGTGGTGGGGGGAGCGTTTGCTTTACCAAACATACTGAAATGTTTTGTTTGTTTTTAAAGCAGGGAGAATTAATCTTTAGATATTCTTCTTTTTGTGGCTGTGCCTCGCAGCTTGTGGGATCTTATGTCCCCGACCCGGGATCAAACCCGTGCCCCCTGCAGTGGAAGCATGGAGTCCTAACCACTGGACCACCAGGGAATTCCACATATTTCTTCTTTTGATACCTAAGAACTTTACAATCTAGTACTGAGACTATTGGCTCTTGACCTGGGTCCAAGAAGGTACACTGACCTTTGAAGGTCGCCCTGGACGCTTTTTCAACTGCCTTGTAGACGTACTTTGCTTTAACAGCTCCCGATGTCGTAAGATTGTTTGGGATTGAAATATGCCCCACCCTTGCCCTGGTGCCATCCCTCAGCACGCGGGAGGCTAGTGTGAAAGGAAATACAGGGTTTCCATCAGGAATATGATTTCCCGGCCGTTGGCCTTGACCGTGTCCTTTTAAGTTCCTCATAAAAATCGCATGCCAGCCCAGAGAATACCCTGGAATGATCTGTGGGGAACCGATCGAATGAACTATGTATTCCAGCCCAGGCCAAAATGATCTGTGGTTTGAAGCCAGAGCAGAGCATAATGCGGCACAGGTTAATAGATCAGTGAAAACTGTTTTGTCAGCTCATAAAAAGGTGAGAGAACTTAAGTTTTTATAATAAATAGTTCTGCTGAGCAAACCATACCTGTGGTTATCACGCACTTTGGAAAATAAATGATTTTAGACTAATGTCAGGCTCCAGATCCTGACGTGGTAGTTGAGCCTGCGAAATGAAAAGAATGAAAAACCCCTCGGAGTCTTGTTGACAATCCTGCTGTGAAAGCACATGCCGTTTAATTCATCGCTGTGCTTTTCAGATAACATTTATAGTTGCAGTATTAACCGCTGGGCACTTTCATGTTACCTACTGAGGGCAGCTGTCTGGTAGGAGTCGTGTTGTTGAGGGGCGGGTGCGGGCAGCAGTTTGGCGAGAAGTGGGTCGTACAGGCCCGGTGGCAGACGGGTTCTAAAATGCAGCCAGCACCGGCGGGTCGGCCAGCACCAAGGGCTGCGCTTCCCGTCTCCAGAAGCCCTGATCACATTTCATTACCCAGCCAGTTGTATTTTTCTCTCACCTTTCAAAAAGCATGCCCCTTGGGAAAGTGAATCACGAGGCTACAGGCTTTTAAAATGATCATCTGAACTTTTCCTCACCCACTGCATCCCTGCTTCCTTCCACTGCCTCCTTCTGTGGCTCCTGGTCCCATCCGTGAAGGGGAACTGCAGCCCCTCGGGGCCCCGCTGTCGCCAGGGTACCTGGTGTTGAACTGCCCGACTCGGTAACAGCAGGGCTCAGTGTTGGCATTATCGGCTGAAAGCTCTGGAAATATGAGACTTGCTCTCGTAATGAAAGGTAAGGGCCGCACTTGTTATCACATTCAATATTTTGGTCAGCTTAGCAGTTGCTTAGTAACCAAAGTTAAACTGATGAGAAGATGGAAAAACTTGAAATTCATTCCCAGGGATTGCCTCAGACTGCCAAGAAGACACCTTCCTGTTTAAATGTGACTCATTTTTAATAAGGGACATGACATCTTTTGGAGATGCCACATTGTTTTCTGGGTATTAAGCATTCTAACGACCACCCAAAACCATTCACCTGAGGAGGCGCTCAAGCCCACCCAGGCCCCCTAAATCTGGCCAGATCTGGACACCACTTCCCAGACCCGGCAGGTCCCAGCTTTGCCAATCTAGCCTCTAGGTGAAGCCAGACCCCTGGGAGTCCCTCTCTTTTTTAGCCCAGGCCTGTGCCTGACCCTGTCCTGGCCCCATGGCCAATGGCAGTGGCCAGGCAAGGAGTGAGGAGTGGATGAAAACAGGGGAGGGTGGGCCCCCGGGCAGCCACATCTCTACCCCTTATCTCCAGAGCAGAGGTTGGGGAGTTGTACCAGGGAGATCCCCTGCTCCTAATGCTGAGAACTGAAGGTGAAGCTCTGGCCAGAGGACTTTTCTGGTGGAGGGGAGCTATCAGTGACTACTCTGGGGGCCTGGGGTCATCCCCTGCCTTTCCTTCTTCACTCAGCAAAAGACACTGAACACTGCTGTGTGCCTTCAATTCATCCTGAGAGACACACAGCGGGGCTGCCTCTCTGTCCTCCCTCCTCCCCCCCATAAACACTGCCAAGAAGAGTAGCTGGTACCCACGGGGAAAACAGCAAGGCTCCAGAGGAGAACACCCCTCTCTGGAAGACAGACCCCCAAACCCATCAGTGTATGTGATCTGAAGACAGACAGATGGGCCCCACGTACAAAATAAGCATGAGAAATACACTCGAGGAAACATAAAGCAAAACCAAGGCATAATTTAATAATGAACGGAGTGGGAATGACAGGTATCAAGAACAGAATAGCTAAACTAAGGAAGCAGAGAGAAGAGATGGATCACAGGTTGAGCACAGCTACAAGGGGGGTCAAGTTGAAGAACCGTCCAGAAGGAGCAGGAAAGGATCAGGATGTAGCAAATGTAAGGAAAAGTTGGACGACGTGGAGGACGGAAGTAGACGGGCCAACAGTAGCCAGATAATAGGAGACCCAAACCAAGCAGAAGAAATATCTGAAAGACGAAGATAAATTAGCCAGAATTAAAGACGAAAGGGATCATGAAGGACCCAACAGGAGAGATTGGGAAAACCCTCCCTGAGACCCCATGCTCGGGATCTCTGCTCCCCCAGCCCAGGCCGTTCCCCTGGCCACCTGCTGGGTCCTGCAGCCGCCAGCTCCCCGATGTGCTCCAGAGAGAAGGAAGGTGGGGTGCCTGGAGGTCTTGTTTCAGATGCTCAGCAGCCAAGAGGGGGCGCTTCTGTCCCCCTCTGTAAACGCGGCACCGGTGGGCTGTGCAGGAGCCACGTCTGCCTGTGCCTTTCCCATGGCCCCTGCCAGGGCCAGGGAGCTTGTGGGTGTCGGAAAACATTCACGGACCGAGGGAGAGAGTGCTCGGGTGATGCCAGCAGCCGGCGGGCTGGGCGGGTGGCCGTGTAGATCTGGACTTTGTAAATACGTAGTGAATAACTGTTTGATTAAAGTTCAAAACTGCATTTAAAAGTTGTGAGTTGCCTTAAAAGAGAAGTTTGTTAACTTTTTATTGCCCTTCATACGCAATGAAATTTGCACTCAGCATCAGCAGGTTGTCAAGAAAGCTTTCTGTCCTGGCCGCCGTCAGGTCCCCTTTTCTGTCACTTGAAGACCAAGCACTTTCAGTGATGGTTTTACCCTCTGGAGTCAGGGCAGTTTCTCTCTGAGATCTTGGAGGTTTCTATTTGCCATGGTGCATTGAGATGTTTTGTAGTTGAAGCCGCCCCCGGCCCCCAGCATTTCTCTGCGGGGGCCCAGTTTGGGTGTTTGTCTTAGAGACACTGCCTGCTTCACGAAGTTGTCCTAAAAAGAGCTTCGTTTAACTAGGCCACTTGATGAGTTGTGTCAGACGTTTCTCGGACGAGTCTGAAAGCAGGACACTACTTCAAACAGATACGACGATCGGTGAACCTGATCACAAGGCATCTGTTACCCCGTTTGGGCTGCTGGGAGTTGATGAGATTGCTTTGAATCGCAGGGCGCCGTGAAGGCTGGAAAAGCCTCGGGGCCGGAGGAGCGAACACACGATGCAGCAAATGGCAAGACCAGACCGGCCAGGGCCTGGGTAGTTTGTCCCACTCTATATGAAGGGTGGATGGCTAAGACCAGAGAAGTAGGCTTGGGGGACAGAAGAACCCTGGAGTCGACCTGTCTGAGCGCCCCAACCTGTCCCAGGGAGTAGACTGGCCGACTGGCCCGTTGCTGGCAGAACAGGCTGCATTCAGGACCCTGGCCTCCAGCTTGATGCCAGGCCCTGTGCCGGCAGGGATGAGGGTGAAAGAGACACACCCTGGCGTGGAGGGGGGAGCTGTGCCACCTCCTGAGATGGAGCCCCTGGCAGGGTTGGAGGAGGGCTGGGGGAGGGGTGGAAGTAGGGGATGAGGGTCCCAGGAGTGGAGGGTGATGGGGCAGACGGCACACGTCCAGGCTGTGTAGGGCCCCCACGTGGTGGGAGCTGCCTGAGCACAGGGCCGCGGGGGTGGGAGGGGGGCAGGAGCCTCGGCCCAGAAGGGCAGCCGGTGGGGGGGGTCCAGCAGGCAGAGAGGCTGGCGGGGAGGGGTGGAGCTCAGTCCTGCAGGCGGCAGAGCCAGCTCAGGTCCCCCCCGTGGGGCGTGGAATGAGGCGGCCCCAGCAGGAGGGGGCCCACACGCCCACTCCTGGCCTGCAGCTGTTAACATTCCCCCGCCTCTTCCATGGGTGGGCTGAACCTTCCTTGGGCAGCAGTCTCGGCCGTGGGCTCCTAATCACAGGGGCCGTCATCGGGACTCGTCTGGGGCAGTGACTTCCCTGGGCGTTCTGTTCAAACCTGCCACAGACTTTTGGAACTGACCTTCTCGGTAGAACTCTGAGCATTCCTCTCTCTCTCTCATGCTGTTGTGTGTTGGAAGCATGTATGTGCCTTCAAATTACTCAAGAAAGTACTTTCAGAGCAGAAAAAAAGAGAAAGAACAAACAACACCTGGAAACCCCCTGTGTGTGAGCAGGCTGAGGGAGGATGACGGTGACCCAGGTGGTTTTATAGCACAGACCGCAGAGCCCCCCAGCCTCCTCCCGCCTCCCCCACCTGCTCGTGGTTCTCTTGGTCCTAGCAAACTTCTACTCATCCTTCAAAACCCAGTTCACGCATCACCTCCTCTGAAACCTTCCTGATTCCCTCCCGCAAGGAGAATTCATCTCTGCCGCCTCTGTTTTTCCAGAGCATTCTATTCAGGGTTCTGTTTGCTTTCTTGGCAGGAGGCACTGTCTCCCCAAAGAGACCGGGCGCCCCTCAAGGGCAGGTGGGCTCTCCCGCCGATGCAAGCCCACCTCCTCCCAATGGGTGGCAGGGTCCCCTTCTGCATGGCCCCTCTCCCCCGACACTGACCTGCGTGCCTGTGGGTCATGCTGCCGAGTTGGAACCGTGGTGGCCCCTGAGCCTCCCTCGCCGCTGACTAACCTGCTGTCTCCCTCTCACCTCCCCAGGGCCGACGAAATTGAAATGATCATGACGGACCTTGAAAGAGCAAACCAGGTAGGACGTTTGATGGCTTCAGGCGTGAAATCACAAGAACGTAGCCCTTTCTGTTCTCTCCGAAGAGGCTTCTCTTCTCTAAGTTAGGAGGCCAGTTAGTCTTGTACCTTTCACATATAGCTGTCGACGTTGATGCTTTTTCTGATGTCATGAGAAATACGTGAAAAGTCCCATGCGTGATTTCCTTGGGAAGGTCTCTGACGTGGTCCCAGAATCCCAGGCATCCCGTGGTGATGCTTTTTCTTTTCCTTAATCCGTCTCTTAAATCTCCGCTCTGTTCCCGTGACAGCCGTTTTGCCATAGAGTTTATACCAGTGCGTTACCCTGTAGCCAAGTCTGTGTCTCCACCTTCTAATGGGATGAAGCCACTTGCTCTGGAGAGGGCTGCCAGCTGACAGCCCCTCTTGGCTGATACTTAGTTGTCACAATGCTTTGCGCAAAGTACCCCCAGCACTGTGTCCAGTGCAGAATAGGCACACGGTATCCAGTGGCTCTAAGCACTCAGCTGCCTGGGAAATTTGGCCACCCTGCAGAGCCCCGCCCTTCCCCAGGGACTCTGCAGAACAGGAGAACATTGTGCTTCAGCATATGGTGCTACTGCTTTGAAAAGAGAGGGGTCTCTCGTGTTAGTTTATTTATTTGCAGGGAGAAGCAGCCAGAGCTGGGTTATGTGTCTCAGCCGCAGAAGGCCAGGGGCAGTGGTGGCCTCTCCCCACTCAGTTTTACAGCTGGGTCGCTCCAGGCACTTGGAAGCTTAGCGGTTTGCCTCGGGTGGCCCCACGGGATGAAAATCTTTCTCGGATCCGTGGTCTCAGCTCTCCACCCTGTGAGGGTCCCACAGGGTGCCTGTCCCCCTGACTGGCATTGCTAACCCGGACCTTGGCAGACACTCAGCAAAGAGCGTCCCTGTGCATTCTTTGGCCCATGAAAATGTCCTGAAGTCTGATTAAAATATGAAAGTCAGTGTATGCATAAGAATGATCATGGAACGTGTGGATTCCTTTCTTCTTTAAGGAAGACTTTGTGTGTTCGGTGTTGCACACTCAGACTCACCCCTGAGTATCCTGGGCCTGGTCCATGGGGGTTGCTCAGTAGAGACGCGTGGACTGCATCACCCGAGGTAGCATCTTTGTGTAGTAGCTATGCTGGTCATGGTGAGAAGAGCTGACCGTTGTTGAGTAACTTATTTTGTACCGAACTTCACAAGAACCGAGTCACTTAAACCTCACTGTTTTCCACCAAGGTCAGTGTAGTTATGACTCCCATCTCACAGATGAGGAAACTGAGGTCAGTGGCCGGTCAATTGCAGAGCCAGGCCTGGCGCCTGTGCTGTTCACCACACTCGGAAACAAGGATAGAGCCTGGGGGCTCACTTGGCCTTTCTTTATTTCCCAAATACACCCATTCAGCTCCTTGCCCTAAGGCACTACTTCTGCTTCACCTCACAGAGGTGCCTAAGCATTTATTTACCTTAATTTGCTAAACTAATTTACTTTGGCCCCTTTGTTCTTACTCAAGTAGCACTGCTGGACTTTGCAGAAACCTTATTGGTTAACCTTCCCTGTCACGGGATTATCGTTTGCATTTCTCAGTTTCCACTCACCCACTCTCTCCCTCCCTCCAGGCCCATCCTGGGCCTGCTTCCCCTTTTGGTGGCACTTTGGGGTAAGCTCTAGTTTGTTAGACAGGTGAGCTGACTGTGCATATCAAGTGCTCAGGCTCTAGTTAGTCCCCAGGTACTAGGCCGTTTGGCACAGTTGATGTGCTTCTCAAAGTGCTGAAGGCCACTGGGTGGATCCGGGTCCTCGGAGACACCAGACAGGACCCTGGAGAAAGGTGCCGCCTCCACGGTGACAGTTGGTTCAGGTCCGCACTTGGTACTTCCTGGCCATAGATGGCCTTGGACAAGTCTCTACACTGCTTACATTTCTTTTAAAAAAGGAAAAGAAAGAGATGAACTTTGCAGACATTATGCTAAGGAAAATTAAGCCGGTCACAAAAAAACAGACCGTGTGATTCCACCTACATGAAATCCCTAGGGTCATTGAATTCATAGAGACAGAGAGTAGTAGAAGGGTAGGTGGGGGAGACTTCCCGTCCCTGGTGGCGCAGTGGTTGGGAGGCTGCCTGCCAATGCAGGGGACGCGGGTTCGAGCCCTAGTCCGGGCGGATCCCACATGCCGCAGAGCAACTAAGCCTGTGCGCCACAACTACTGAGCCTGCGCTCTAGAGCCCGCGAGCCACAACTACTGAGCCCATACACCACAACTACTGAAGCCCACTTGCCTGGAGCCCGTGCTCCGCAACGGGAGAGGCCACTGCAGTGAGAGGCCGGCACACCGCAGCGAGGGTGGCCCCCAACTCACCACAGCTGGAGAAAGCCCGCGCGCAGCAACAAAGACCCAACGCAGCCAAAAATTAATTAATTAGTTAATTATTAATTAATTAATTTAAAAAAAGAAGGGTAGGTGGGTGTCAGCGGCTGGGGGAGCGGGGAATGGGGAATTACAGTGTTTAATGGGGACAGAGTTTCAGTTTTGCAAGATGAAAATTTCTAGAGATGGTTGCCCGACAATGCGAACCTACTTAACACTACTTTAAAATGTATACTTAAAAATGGTTAAGGTGGTATATTTTATGTGACTGTATTTTACAGTTCAATTTTTTTTTAATTTAAAAAAATTGTTTATGTACGAGAGAAAGGGAGGGAGGAAATGATGAGTAGTACAGGCAGACCTCGGAGAGACTCCAGGTTCCGGACCACCGCAACAGAGCGGGTATCGGAATGGGAGTCACACAAATTTTTTGGCTTCCCAGTTCATATACAAGTTAAGGTTATGCTACACTGTAGTCTCTTAAGTGTGCAATAGCATTACATCTAAACAAACAATGCACATACCTTAACTTTAAAATAACGCTGTTGGAAAAATAGCGCCAGTGGACTTGCTTGACACAGGGTTGCCACAAACCTTCAGTTAGTAAAAAGCACAATAAAGTGAAGCGCAGTAAAACGAGGTCTGCTTGTACTTCCTTCACAAGATTGTTTTGCGGATTAGAGGTAAAACACCTGTAAGTGGGTGCTTAAATGCGTGCTCCGTAGTTGCTAAGGAAGCCTGGGTTCGCAGGGAGAATTCTGAAGTCCTGCCCAGGAAGGTACCAGCACAGTGGGGGTGGGGAGAGGTATAGGAGAGTCTCACCAGCCACTCAGGCTACATTTATAGAAATAGTCTCTGGAGTGAAGGGGGCGGTGATTCTGCAGCCGGCTGTAGCAGTTAGTCCATGCCCGGGGAATTATCGCTTGTCCTGGAAAACCACACACACTAGAAGGAAACCAGGCGCATGGAATGCATTCAGGCTCCACTCCATGGCCAGGACGGGGAAGGGACCCTCACACGAAAGAAACAAGGAGGTCTGGGGACATCCCTATTCTTTGGGGAGCCGGGAAAGAAGACAGAAAGACTTGACACGTCAGGAACTTGGGATGTTAAGAGATTAGAAAGGGGAAGGCCTAGGGCAGCGGTTGTGGAGTCTGGCCTTGCAGCTGTCCAGGGCTGGCCAGGGAAGGGGTCGGGCTTTTTCACGGCCAAGTGCAGAGGCTGATGGGAGGGAACTCCCTCCCGATGCGGAGGTGCCTGGAACTGCCCCCGAAGGGAGTGAGCTCCCCGTCACCAGAGCTGTGCAGGCAGATGCGGGCCAGCCCTCGCTGAGAGTATGAGGTAGAGGATCAGACACAGAGCAGACAGAAAGAGGGGCTGACTCGATGACTCAACGGGTCAACAAGGATGACTCGATGAGGAGAAAAACTCCCCGGGGGGACAGGGAGGAGGGCAGCGTCCAGGCAGGCGAGGAAGGGCCTATACGGAAGGGCGCCGTGAGCTCTGGGGGTTCCAGGCTGTTCCGTAAAGCCCCTACGGAAAGGTGGGCCCAGAGGAGGGGGTCTAGCCAGGTGTGGGGAGGGCCTCATCCTGAGCACAGTGGAGAATCACGGGCGGGAGTGAGACGTCAGATTTGAGTTCTAGAAGGATCGCTCTGGCTAAACATCCAGAGAACGGAGGGGAGTGAAAAGACTGGAAGCCAGGAGAGCAGTAAGCAGCTGTGGTGATGTGTCAGGGCAGGGATGATGGGGGGCCCCGTGGCGATTAGGCGGAGGCAGGCCAGGCCGGAGGAGGGGTACCGGGGCGGGCGCAGCCAGACATCTGGTTCCATGCCTCTCCCATCAGGGGAGAGCCCCGGGCGGAGCAATTTACTAGTTCATTGGCATGTAACATTATTTTTGCACTGGTTTATAGTCAAAACGTTCTACTGAGACCTGAAGCTCTTATTTTATCGCTGAAGTACTTGTGTTTCTAGTGAGGAGAAGTGGAAGAGAGTCCGACTGGTGACGGGCAGTTAGGGCTGGCTCTCACTTACACCTCTTTGTCCAACTTGGAGGTGCTTGTATTAATACTGTCTTAATTGGTGACGGTAAAGGTTCAGAGCTTTTGGGGCAGGAGGGGGTAGGGAAATCTGCTCTTACGGCTTTTCTGAAATCGTGACTCAGCAGTCTGTGGGCTGTAACAGTCTGCGTTTATGCAGGTGGTGTGACGCTGGGGTAGGTCCAGCTTTCAGCCTGGCCGACCCGAGAAAAGAAATCCGAGTCAGTATCCATCGAGTCCCCCAGAAACACAGGCAGGGTGTCCAAATGGGACTCCGGCCACCAGCACGGGGCCAGCTTGGGATGTGTGGCGGTAACTCTCTCAGTGGACCTTTCTGACCTCTACCCTGCAGCATGGCTGAAGCGGGTCCACCTCTGGGCACTAGCTGTCCTCCGCAGTCGAGTGTGGGTGTTGATCTGGAAGGGTGACCGGAAGTTAGCTGTGCACTTGCCACAGCGATGGCATCTGTTCCCTTGGAAGGTCGCTTGCTCCCCTTTTCTCTCCCCCCAGAGTCCGGGGCCTTGAGGGGAGCAGGTTGAGGAGTCATCCCCGAGGAGAGCTTGCCTTCTCCTGGAAATGGTCCAAATGTGTTATTTGTCCTTGAGGACTACGGTGGCCAGAAGAACGGCCCCCAGAGATGTCCACATCCCAATCTCCACAACCTGTGAATAGGTCCACTTATCTGCAGAGCACAGTTAAGGCTGTTAATCTGCTGACCTTGAGATGGGAGGGTGCCTGGGGTTATGCAGGTGGGCCCTCCATAATCGTCAGGGTCCTTAGGTGCAGAGAGGGAGACAGAAGAGTCAGAGTGATGGGGTGTGAGAAGGGTTTGACTGGCCGCTGTGGGCTCTGAAGGTTGTGAGGAAGGGGATCACAAGCCGAGGAATGCGGGCAGCCTCTAGGAGCTGAAAACAGCCAGAAAACAGAAAACAGATCCTGCCCCGGAGCCTCAGGAAGGGACCAGCCCTGCAGCACCTTGATCTTACCCCAGTGAGACCCACAGCGGACGCCTGACCTCAGAACTGTGACGTAATAAGCTGGTCTTGTTTGAATCCACTGAATCTGTGGTAGTTTGCTCCAGCAGCCTTGGGAAGTTACTGCAGGAGGGACAGACTGCCAGCAGACCCGAGTGCCCAGCCACGGCCTGTCTCCCTGGGGGCACTGCCCTTGGCCAGCTCACATGGCTGCTGTGTCACTAAAGGGACTTGCTCATCTCTGGTGTCCCCAGAGCTGGGTTTTCATGGCCACACATATAAAAGGGACAAGAGACAAAGCCTAGGGCCGGGTTGGGCAGAAGGCTGGATCAGAGACCCCCCCTGCCTCCACCACCACCATATAAAACTAGGGGACTCAAAGCCACACCTTAAGTGGGTAAACCGGGGAAAGCCTGCCCGACAGGGGAGGTGGTGAGGATTCCCTCACATGCCAGCCTTGGTGCTGGGGGAGAAGGAAACACACACCCCAAGGGAACCCCTGAGCTCAGCCCCCTTTCCCTGGGCCCGCATTGCACGCTGGGCTGTGACCGGCCTCGCCAGCCGTCCCCTGCGGGCTGCAGCCGCCCGAGCCTCTGCCTTTGCCCCCTCTGTCTGCCCCACTGGGCCGCGCTTCTCCACATTTTATGACTTCCTGGTGACAGCTGAAGGAAGCTGGAGTTTAACCTGAAGACCAGCTACAGTCTTTAGTAATTTTCCCCTAAAAATTTTAAGATTTTAAATTTTAAAATTTTTCCTCGGGACTTCCCTGGTGGCGCAGTGGTTAAGAATCCTCCTGCCAACGCAGGGGACACGGGTTCGAGCCCTGGTCCGGGAAGATCCCACATGCCGCGGAGCAGCTAAGCCCGTGAGCCACAACTACTGAAGCCCACACGCCTAGAGCCTGTGCTCCGCAACAAGAGAAGCCACCGCAATGAGAAGTCCGTACACCACAATGAAGAGTAGCCCCCGCTCACCACAACTAGAGAAAGCCCGCGCGCAGCAACAAAGACCCAACGCAGCCTAAAATAAATAAACTTAAAAAAAAAAGTTTTTCCTCATTTTAAGATAAGGAAAGAATCGTGGCCACCCGAGGCAGCACATTCCAGGGCCCAAAATAATAATAATAATTCTTCACTGGGCGCCTGTCACCGCGTGGTGGCACCGCTAGGCACCTGGCTTGTGTTATCTCACTGGTCCCCAGTTGTCCTGCAGGGCAGCCCTTTCTATCTTTCTGGTTGGAGTTACCACCAAAATGCAAAGCAGTGCCCTCATTCATTCACGTGCCCTCTCCTTTACTTTCCCTTGCACTTCCAGCATTTACCCTCACTTCTCAGAAAAGGACAGAAAGTAAGAAACAGCCAGCAGATCTCTCAGGAGGGCAGCTCAGGCTTGGCCAGGCTCTCTTCTCACCGTGGGGTGGCCGCTGAGTCACACCCACGATGCCGCCAGCTGCCCACCGGGGCCCTGGCCTCAGTCCCCAGGCTCTGCCTCTGCAGGGACAGGGGAGGAGTCCCGTCAGTGGAAACGGGGAGCTGGGTGTCTCATGGCAGCCACAGCCCCGTGTCTGGGCATCCAGATCAGAAACCAGCACCAGAGCTTGCCCCCTCCCCCCGTTGATTCCAGTTCTAGAAACACAACTTCATCTGGTCGGACTGTGGTCGTGGGGAAGATAGGAAACCCTGGCAGCAAGTGAGACCACGGAGCCAACCCAGCACAGCACCCTTTTCCTTCCGCCTCAGCCGCCAGCGGCTGGGCTGCATTTACAGCTACAGAGACTCACTCACCCCAGCAGCTCCCGGCGTCCAGTACCCGCTCCCTCCTTCAGCAGCTCTTAGGCCCATTTTGACTTTCAGTTGTTCTGCTTTGCACACGTTCAGCGGCACAAACCACCTCAACTCATTTCGTTTTGTTTTGTTTTGTTTTTGATGTACTCAGGCTATAAATCCTGAATAAATAATAAAAATCCTAAACAATCAAAAAGTTACAGTGTGGGACTTCCCTGGTGGCACAGTGGTTAAGACTCCACGCTCCCAATGCAGGGGGCCGGGGTTCGATCCCTGGCCAGGGAACTAGATCCCACGTGCCGCAACTAAGAGTTTGCATGCCGCAACTGAGGAGCCCACCTGCCGCAACTAAGACCTGCTACAACCTAATTAATTAATTAGTTAATTAATTGATTTTTTTAAAAAAGAGTTGCAGTGAAGCAGCCAAGTCAAGTCAAACGTGATAAGAGGCTGTGACCACCGAGGATAGGCCCCAGTTTCATGACTGTACATGAGCTTGGAAACTGAACAAAGTGCAGAAGCTCTGGAGAAATTATGAAAACCGAGGGTGAAATCATCCACAACTAAGATCCCTTATTCTGTGAGCCCTCGGCCTTTGATGGGACAGCACTCTGCTCCCAACAGTGAAATGCCCGCGTGAGATCCTGGCCGCGAAGCCCCTGCCCGGGCTGCCCCAGCTCTGGTGCTTCTGGAACATTTCACAGCCAGTGTTAGCGGGCGGGGGCGGGGGGATGCTGCCTAGTTTGCTGCCACCAGAACTGCTTCTCCACTAGGCTGAGCAATGTTTTCCTTAGTCAGAAAGGCTAGAAATATGTCCAAATACACCTTCTTCCTGGCAGAGCCATGGAGGTTTTGTGCCCTAGAGTATAACTGACGAGAAAGACGAGAGTGAACTCTTCAGTAACATGACTTGATTATCAGAAAAACGTGGAGTGGCTCATCTGGAAACAAACTAGGGGAACTCTTTTTCACTGAAGGGGAGAGCTTCCTGCAGTTATCGTGAACCAGAAGTCACCCCTGGCATCTTGGCCATGCCGGTCACATCACCGCCTTTCCTGACAGGGGCGCCTCTAGACGGTTTGCAGCAGAGGGTGGGAAGTGGCTGCTCGCGCACAGACAGGCCCGCCCAGGCGCCATGGGAATTAGATTGAGTGCAATTCCAAGAGCTCCTGGAGCAGCAGGGCGGGCGGCCACCAGCACCACCCCGGGCAGGAGCAGCTACTGTTAGAAATACCCTAATTTGTCTGGATGCAGAGCAGATAGGGCCGCGCCGCCGTCGTAGAACCACTTAAGGCTGCCAAACCCAGTCCTCGTACAACTAGGTGGATCGGCGAGTACCGGGCAGGCTAACTTCTTGCTTCTCTTTTCAGTTCATTCTTAGCAATTAGTAGGCACGCACTGTCACACCACAAAATAAGAAAACACACGAAATAGCCTTAGTCAGCCAGGCTTTTCTTGTTCATCTTTTCTATGCGCAGAATGTACGTCTGGTAGAAAGAAGCAGCGATCACTCCTCAGTCCACGTGCCCAGTGTCAATTAGCTACAGCTTCCCACCCATCCTTGCGTTTCGTCTCAGTCATTGTAAAATCAGGACAAGCCCATTAACAAAGCACTTATGAATGAGGGCGCTTCTGGGTGTTAATCCCTGCGAGGTCCCTGGGAGGGAGACGGTGTTCCCATTTTACAGATGGGAAGGTGGAGGCTCGGTGAGCTGAGTTAGGTGACCTGCTCTCATCCCTCTGGTCCCAAATGCCCAGCTCCTGCCCACTGCACCACGGTGCCCTCTTGGGAGGCGGGCACTGGAGTGACTGTTCTCGCTGACCAGTGGGAAATACCAGTTTGCTCTCCGGGGCACTGGTGTCCTTGTCCGGGAATTACAGCAAATGACAGAAGCGTCCACTCGTTCCTCTTGCAGCCTCCTCCCTGTGGGCGGCTCTGTTCGGCCTCACCCCCTCAGCAGCCCCTCGTTGGCCTGGCTGGCTGGAAATGCCAGCCTCAGCATTAGAAAACTTGGTCGGGTGAAGGGTTAAATACGTTGAAATAAGCCTGGTCCTCACAAAAGAAGTGGCATTTACACCCCCTCCGTTTATGGAAATACTTGCTGGAGGAAAACAACTGCAACATTGTGCATGTTTTTAGGAGGAGAATGGCCAGAGTGTCTTTAATTCACTGTTTACCCGTGAGAATTACTCCCAGGAGTAATCCTGCAATAAAATCTTCTTGGGCTATGAGAATAGAAAGAAATTGAATCAAAAGACTCCATTTCCACTTGTATTTATTCAGTCTGGGAAATTCAGTGGGCCGGAGCGCTAGTATCAGCAGGGGATTCCTTGCTCCTAGCGTTAAATTACTGTCATAATCGCTCAATTATTTCTTCTTTGTACTGTTTAAAATAAAAATCCATCACATTCTCTGTTTTTTTCTAGCATTTATTAGGTTGAGTGTTTAGGAAAATCAATTATAGTCAGTCAGGCATGAATTGATGAATGTTTCTTGTAATAATTGTCAGTTGTTAAACTGAATGTACTTTCTCTTTCCACCCTTTTCGCTTCCTTCAGAGGGCAGAGGTGGCTCAGAGAGAGGTGGAGACCTTGAGGGAGCAGCTCTTGTCGGCCAACCACTCTCTCCAGCTGGCCTCCCAGATCCAGAAGGCGCCGGACGTGGTGGGTAGCCCAGCCCCGCGGGGACCCCGTCGCCTCGCATCCGTACCTCTGTGTGTTACAGCCGCTTTCTTCTTTGGCTTTAGAGCGTCCCTTTACGGGGGTAATGTTTGAAACAGTCCTGCTGTCTTGGTGGGGAGTGCGTGTGACAGTCTGGGGATGGAACCCCGTTGTGTCAGAGGGAAGAGCTTTACTGGTTGTGCGTCGGTGCCCAGTGGTCAGCGTGACGCCCACCCGGTGGAGAGCCCATCACCAAGAGACCATCTTCCCAGTTAGACTGGTGGGTGGACCGCTGGCAGATGGGTGGCGATCCGAGGCTGGAGGCTTGCAGAACTGCACAGGAATATTGGAGGTCTGGTCTTCTCCTGGATGTGTCCTTCCAGCGTGAAAAACAGTTCATGATGTGGGAGGAGCAGGGCAGGTAATAACACAACCCGCTCTGAGTCCGCGTGGTAGTCAGGATGTCGCCTGACGTGCAAGCATTCAAGAGGAGCCAGGCACACATCTCAGACCTTTGCCTCTTGATTTTTCTAAGACTAATGAAAATTGCTCTTAGCTGGAACTTTCCCAGCTCGATCAAGGCGGCTTTGAACTGTCGGACTCCAGACTCTTTCCTTCAATGCTGTGCGGCAATACAGAGCGGCGGCATAATTAAGACCGTGGCCACTGGAGCCAAACCCCTGGGTTCCGAACCCAGCTCTGCAGTTTATCAGCTGTGTGACTTGAGGCAAGTGGCTTAACCTCCCTGAGTCTCAGTTGCATCATCCGTAAAATGGGTTTTTACAAGGGTTCTGGAAATTACTCTGAGCGAAGCCGTTAGAGCACGTCCTGCCACGTAATCCGTCCTCAGCCAACCTTAGCGGTTAGTCTGACTGTGGTTGGCATCAGCACTCTGGTCCAGGGGCCCCGGTTTCAGAGCCGACTCCGTCACTAGTTCACATACAGTGATTAACTCAGGTGGTGGCACTTACGAGGCCTGAGTTCCCTGGTGTGCAGAATAAGGAGGAAGCAAGTGATCCTGAGGTCCCTGCAGCTCTGATGGCCTGTGATGGCTGAATTGCACCTGTAGCTGTCCTTTTATTTAATAAAGGGTTGGAGAGCCCTTGCTGTGTGCCGGGACCCGCAGTGGATCCTGGGAGAGCCAGGAGGGACGAGCCAGGCCCTTCCTGGAGAGAGGACAGTCCAGTGGGAGACGTGCTGCTGTAATAAGGTCACACATCAGTTTGACTACCACTACCCCACCCGACCCATGAAGCAGGGCATTGTTATTTCTTTATATAGATGAGGAAACAGAAGCTCCCTGGATGTAAACCCCTTGCCCCAGAACGCTTGGCCCCAGCGGCCAAGCCAGGGCTCGGCAGGGGCCTCCACCGCCCCAGACCGGAGCTTTTAAATTATTCCCCAGGAATGCGTCCAAAGCAAAGTTTTAGTGTGAGGACCCCTTTTAAGACTGGATTTTTGTTTTCTGTCTTTAAGTTCACATTAACTAAAACATGACTTAAGTGTTTCAGGCTACAGAGAAAAGTTTTCCATTTAAGGAACCATCACAACCTTTGTACTTCATGGACTCTGGTATTAATTTTGCCTGAAATGTCCCCTTGGCTCTGTCACCGTCCCCTTGTCCAAGTTTACCTGGACTGAACCCAGCACCGGAGCCGAGGCGGGAAAAAGCCCTCGAGGATGGAATCGGTGCGGCTTCTCCTGGCCTCTGTGGTCGCTCAGGGTCCTCTAGAGAAAGCCGTGCATCGTGTGTCTGCCCGGGGCTCCTGAGCTAAATGTTTTGATTGAAAGGATTTCTGGCACCATCCTGGACTGTAGCAACCAAAACATTTCAGAGGGAAATGAATGTTTTCGCAGGTAGAGCAAGTTGTGGATCCTCGGGGTGCTTAAACACTTCAGCATCGGCTAAGTGCAGTGTTTACATGGCACCGCTTCAGTCTCCCGCGAGCCGGTCCTGCCAGGGCTCCCCTCAGGGACACATTCCCATGTAGCCTGGCAGCTCCAGCCCCAGCCCTAGCCCCAGCCCGTTGGGGAGCAAACGAGCAAGCATAGGAGACCAGGCCAGCAGCACGATGTCTGTTGGGCTTGGCTGGCAGAACTAGGCAGAGAAACAGTGGAGTCTGTAGATCCAGCAAAAGCCGAAACCGGGCCATTGGGCCATTGGAATCACCAATTCTGGAAGGCGAGCCGCCACTCAGCCAGCCCCTGCTCCTCATTAGTGGCCGGGCGGGACTCTGTGCAGTTATGTCATTGCTGACTCATGATGCCACAGTCGTTAGAGGACGGTTTTATTACCTTCATTTTGTAGGTAAGCAAACAGGCTCAGAGGAGTTAAGTAATCTGCCCAAGGTCACACAGCTAGAAAATGACCGAGCTGGAATATGATCCCAAGTTTGTCCTGCTCCAAAGTCCACTCTTTACCCCTCCATCGAGCCACCCCTGCTTCATGCGCATTCAAGGAGACAGGAGGTATGCAGGCCCTTTGTCAAGTATTTACAGGCAAATGTTAGTTTGGGACTCTGGTGCACCACACCAGGCCGCCTTAAACCTAAATGCCTGTCTGTCCATCAGGTGAATATACTGGACATAGTCGGCATATGTCGGCCACTTAGTGTTGGCAGGAATAGTGGGGTGACAAGAAAGAAGGAAAACTGAGCCTCTCATTCCCTCAACCTTCCCCAGGGAGATTAGCCTAGACCCCGAGCGTTTGCCTCGTAGGCTGGGGTCCCAGCCCACCGTCACCGCACGTCAGGTTTCCCTCGTGTTGAGTGATGTTCCTGCGTCTCATTCATATCTCGTGTGAAAATGGCTGCAGGGTAACAGAGATCCTTATCTGGCTTCTTCCGGCCTCCGTGTTCTGGTCTCTGTAGGAGGATTTACGTGACCCGTGATAGTTCACACAAGCGGTTTGGCAGAAGGGGGCGGACGGTTCCGAGGGACAAAGTTTAATG
Organism: Eschrichtius robustus; assembly: GCF_028021215.1. Classification (NCBI taxonomy): domain Eukaryota; kingdom Metazoa; phylum Chordata; class Mammalia; order Artiodactyla; family Eschrichtiidae; genus Eschrichtius; species Eschrichtius robustus. The sequence continues at coordinate 85,000,310 of NC_090839.1, read as the reverse complement.
GGGTACTCCCTCGGCGACTTCGGTTTCTGGGTTCATTCTCCCCTTTGGAAACATGAGGAACACAGGCCCTTACCTGTGAAGCCTGGAGCGTGGGCAGGTCCCCCTGGGACAGACTCTCGGGACCCCATTCTGGTGCCCACAGGGACCTGTTGTCAGACTGAGGGAAGTCAGTTTCTGTTCCTTCCTTCCAAGGCTTGTCCGAACCAGGGTCCTGACCCTGGACCCCATCAGAATGACGAGGGGGTCCTTGGGCCCTACCCCAGCCCCCTGAACCACAGCTGCCAGGGCAGGGCCCAGCCCCCAAGGGATTCGGGTGCGGCTGAGTCGAGGCCTGGACAGACACGAGGGAGCCAGTGGTCCTGGGTCCCTGAATCCACCTTTGCTTCCCTTCTCAGTAATGATCTCAAGGGCACCTGAACTGCCAGACGCCGACCCCCCTGCAGTTTTCCACGCCCCCCTCACCCCCCACCCCCGACCCTACCCAGCACCTTGTGCGCCCTGTCCTACCATCTCCTTTTAGCTGGTGCCCACGGACCGACAGGCCCAGCTCCATCACCCAGGTGCGGGCCTCTCCCTCCACCCACAGCCCCTGGTCAACTCCCGGGCCCTTGTCTGTTTCTTCCTCCGTTTTCTGCTGCATCTTCACGATGGGACAACAGGATGCCCTCGTGTTGGAGATGGGAGTGAGCATGTTTGGGCTCAGAGTAGGATGCTGTTTTCTATCTTAATGCCAAGGTCTTGCTGCTTTGGGGTATATTATCTCATCTCAGCTTAGTTTATGCGAGACACAAATGGTGTTTGCTCTGTTATGAATGAGGAATCTGTGGCCCGGGTTCGTGAGTTAATTGATGTGCCCGAGGTCACAAGGTCAGCTTGGGGCCAGGCCAGGCTGGGCCCCAAGAGTTGAGCAGCCAACTGTACCCTGGGACTGCCCGTCCCCCGGTACCCATCCTGGATCTAGGGCTACACTGAGAGCTCCTGTTTTTACACAGGTTCTCTGAACCCTCGTCCCTGCTGTGATTTGCACTCGCCCATTGAAAACCCCAGATCACCTTTGGGCTTGTTTTACAGATTCTTTCCCTAAGAGCACTTTAAAGAGCTGCCATGGCTGCCATCCCTCAGGTTGGAAGATTGATAAACAAGTTAAATTAGATACCGTGGCACAGCCTAAACCCACCATGAGGCCAACCTCCCTGGGTATCACTTTCATCGTGTCCCCCTGCTAAGTCCAGGCCCCTCCTGCCACCCTCCCGAGCAGTCACTTCCGGGCACCAACATGCTCAGTCCTCTTCGAGCCGGCCTCTCAGCATTGATCACCCCTTGCTTGTGCCCTGCTCCCTGCCCCTCCCACCCCTGTGCCCGCCTGTGGGGTCCCCACCCTGAGACGGAGCCCCTCTTCTTCCGACAAGACCCACCAGCTGCCTACACACCCCCCTCTCCCTCCTCAGGACCCCCTCTGCGTGCTCCTCTCCTGTCCTCACTGCTGGAAGGACTTGTCTGCGGTCCCTTGGCTCCTGACCTGGGTTCTGGCCAGAGTTGTCTAGGGCGGCGCTTCCTAAGTTCTCTGTGGTGAAGGATGGTTTTATTTGTTTTGTTTTGTTTTGTTTTGAATTTCCAATCTGTTGCAGACCGATAGTTTTACAAAAGAGAATAAAAATGTCACAGCAAAGTCAGATTGCTATAAAAGTTTCTAAACACTTACTCTCAATTTCTGTGCTTGTCTCACTGTGTACCAGCCATGGTTTGTGAGTTGGCACCAGTCCGTGGAGCCCAGGCTGAACAGAACTGGTCTGGACAGCATGTGCCTCTTTAATAAGTTGGCGGGAAGATGCTCACTGGGGCCCCAGGGCCACGGGCAGATCTGCCGGAAGTCAGGGGAAGTGAAGGACTTACTTTTATAACATCATACAAACCAGAGACAGAAGGGGCTCACTTCTTTGCCCACAAAAGTTCGCATTCTTACATGGTAAAGGCCTTAATTTCCTGGGAGGGAGATATGAAAAATTATTTCCATGGTGACTGGCTGTCCCCAAATGTGAAAACCCTGTGACAGGCACATCATGCATGGAATGGCAGGGCCGCCCCTGCCAACTGGGGCTGTCGCTGCCACTGTTTCCGCCCCAGTATAGGCCAAGTCAAGGTGTGCGGCGGTGCACTTCCGGGGGCAAGGGGATGACAGTGAGGGTGGTGGCGTTCTACACTGCGGTGTGAGCCGTCCCCAGGTCGCTGCTGTCATAGGGACCTTGCAGTCCCGCCCTTCATGTCCCCCTCAGTCATGCCCAGAAGTGCTCCGCCCGGCAGACAAGCTTCCAGAACCATTCAGGAGCTATGATTACTTCTAAAACTTGAGAAGAGTACTGCTTTCATCCTTGGGAAGTGGAAATATGAATTTGACTTTTAAAAAAAAATACCTTTTCCCTGTTTTGCATTTTTTTTCCAAAATGAGCACATCTGAGGGGTGGGGAGTAAGTTTTTTAAAACAGCAATTATCAAAAGAATTCCTGCGCAAAGGAACCCCAAATATGCACCTTCCACATCTTTTAACTCTTTTCTTAAAAATGCTAACTCCGAGAATCAATTTGTCAAACGGTATCTCAGCTTCTAGATAACAGAGTAATGAATCATAAGGACATTGCATCTCATCTTGTGGTAAAAAATCCGAATGCTTTGGAACATTCCAGGAGCCGTCCTCAGAACCTTCCCCTCTGGCGTCCCCAGCCATCAGCAAGGCCCTTTCCATCACCTCCTTCAGGTCTCTGCTCAAATGTCACCATCTCAATGCGGTTTTTCCTGACCACATTATTAAAAGCCCCAGCTGCCCCTTCCCTGCTTCAGTTTTTCCGTGGCATTTATCATCATCCGACACACTCTCTGCTACTAATAAGCATATTTAAGGCATCTCATCCCTGCCCCATCCCACTGGACCAGAAGCCCTGTGAGGACAGGGACTTCTGTCCTTCTGTCCCCTGCTGTGTGCCTGCTACGTGGCATGGGTACTCAGTACATGCTTGTCGAACAGACGAATCCAGGTGGCAGCTCCCCGTGCAGATGAGAAGGTGAGGGGGGAGGGCGACGGGCAGGTGTGGTCCAAGCAGAGGCAGGACGCGATGCCGTATCATCCGCATCACCAACCAAATCCTTCCCGCTGCCTGCTTTTCGCCTCGGTTGCCAGCACCGATCACCCCAAGCGCCCGTCCGAAGCCAGTGCGGTTTTGTCATCTCCTTTCTCCTCCGCAGGAGCAGGCCATAGAGGTCCTCACCCGCTCCAGCCTGGAAGTTGAGTTGGCCGCCAAAGAGCGGGAGATCGCGCAGCTGGTGGAGGACGTGCAGAGACTCCAGGCCAGCCTCACCAAGCTGCGCGAGAACTCGGCCAGCCAGATCTCCCAGCTCGAGCAGCAGCTGAGTGCCAAGAACAGCACCCTCAAAGTAAGGGCGCCGGGGGCCCCAGGGGCCGGGGGAGGGCCGCACGCGCACACGTGGCCCCGGAAGGAGCCCGGGCCCGGCACGGGGGGTCTGGCTCCCCACCGACACCCCGAGCTCTTCAGCGGGGCACTTCGGCCCCCAGCGTAGTGACCACGGCAGGAGGTCTCGCCTCAAAGCCAACTCATTTGCCCCGCCGCAGCCACTGCACAAACGTATCTCGTTTTTGTCGTCTGCAAAGGTCATGGTTAAAACTCCTTCTCTTTTGAAAGCAAAAAGTGACTGTTGGGGTTTTATCTCAGGTGAGCTCCAGCCATCAGCCAAGTCTTTCCCTCCAGTGAGACCAGTATAAGGAGGCGTGAGGTTCCCCTGGACACATCACTCAGAAGCTCCATCAGGGCTCTTTTCTGGAGAACACCTTGTCCTGATTGACAGCAGGCATGGCAGCCTTGACCTCTGTGAGGCAGCCGGAATCAGAGTCCTGAAACCCAAGGCAGTGAGGCGGGATGGGCCTTGACCCCTCCCGTCAGCCCTTGCCCTGGTGGCACGTCCCTCCTGGTCAGCTGTCCTCGCATGCAGCCCGTTGTAGAAACCCCGATCCTTGGTGCCCACAGCACGCCGCATGGGCTGGAGTGCCGTCGGGGCGCAGGCCATCTGCAGACGCGTTAGTGCAGCTCTGCCGGCCTCCCCTGGCTCCTGGAGAAGGCTGCCGGCAGGAGGACCCAGCACACCGAGACCCCAGCCCTCCCCGTGCCCAAACAAAATGAAAGCCAGGGGTCCGTGGAGGGCACATCTGCACCGAGCCCTGTGGGCCCTGCTCCCCACCTGCAGGGACGGTTTTGACCCTCAGGCCTGTGCCAGGCGCGGGGGCCCAGAGCGTGGTGTTGCTTCAGCAGGGGGAGCTCCCACCATCAGCCGCTGATCTCCCTCCGGCGTCTTTAGCAGTCTAGCCGAAAGCTAGATCCTCTTGGGGCTTCTCATAAATTGGTGTCCCAAATTCAGAACCCAGAACCTTTTACGTTATATTTTTTTAATTACACTTTATTTAAGGTATTCCCAATCTGTTGAAGTTAGCATAATTTGGAGATAGTCGTGGCACCCCAGATTCACACGTCAGAGCCAGCAGGGACTCCTCAGTGGTTTCTTATTTGACAGGGAAGAGACAGGACCGGCGAGGGCGCGGGCATCCGCTCTGCCGTCCCCGCTCCATCCGCCCACCGGGCCCCCGCCCCCGCTCAGCGCCCATTCGAGGCGGGTGTGAATGGATAAGTGACCGACTGCCAATTATAGTCTGTGCTCTAAAGAAAGTGGATCAGAGTTGGTTGTAAAAATGTCAGGAAAACTTTTTCTTATGTAAAGTAATTCCAGAATGTGGTGAGGCCCATTTTGATTTTTTTTTTTTAATTGAGATTTTTTTTTTTCCTCCACGCCATGACCATGTTTCTGAGGCAGAACTCAGTCTCCGGCAAGTCTGTCCTCCCGGCAGCCCCCTGGCCTGACCTCGCTGGCGCCGGGGCACCCACACTCATCCTCACTAGATCCTTCTCTACCTCTTTGGGTGGATTTCATCCACTGTCTGAGAAACTGCCGGGTGCCCGGTCCCCACTGAGGAGATGGTCCTGCCGGGATGGGGAGATGGTTGAGGCCCGGTCACATGGCAGCTCTCATCAGCCTGCCCACTGAGTACCAGGACTCACTTTTTATTTCCAGATTCAGTGTCATTTCCTCGTGTTATAGCCATTTCTGACCCCAGCAGTGGCACTGCTATTGGATAATTGGCCTTCCCCTCCTTTGTTACAGTTAAAGGCTTCGACTCAAGTACATGATGCGTTTGACTACATGAGAGGGAGGCTGTAAACCTTACGTTTTTTATTGTAGAGCAATTTCTTCTAAATCAGTTAAGGTTTTAATGTTTGCCTTCACCAAAAGTGAAACGCAGTTTCACAGATTAATGTTCTTTATCCGTATCTTGGGGGAATTCTTTAATACTGTGCAGTTAATGAAACAATTCAGCAATACTTCTTCCAAAATTATTACTCCCTTATCTTCATCTGATCTAATAATCAAAACATGTCCTCTAGTAACAAGACTTCTCTGATTTTAATTATCTTAACCCCTTGTCGCCAGGAGTGAAGCTCTCGCTGATATCGAACCCACACGCAGAAGGTATCAGCCTTCCCCAAACGGGCACGTCAGCCTCCCTCGCCCAAAGGAATAAGGTTAATTGAATGAGATACTTCCCTGGGCTTTTTTTTTTTTTTTCTCCTAACATGTATAATTTACAGTCTCAAATCTAAACTAAGCAGCGAAACAATTACTAGAAAAATATTTTATGAATGAGACCTGGCAAATCGGCAACCTGATGCTTTTGTGGCGGGGGTCTGGGGCCCAGCCGTGGTGGCCGCTGGAAGCAGCCGGAAGCCGCCCCTGAGCTTCCCATTTCCTCCTCCTCCCGCTCCCACCATCCCCAACCCCCCGACACCCCGTCTTTTCCATCTTGGACAGTGTTGTCCAGCTTTGTGGGCTCGGGGTGGGATCTACGTCTGAGGAAGCTCCAGCTTCCAGCTGTCTCTCAGCATCCTGGCGTGGTGGGTGGTTTCACCATGGACGCCCACCGTGACCTCTGAGATAAATGCTAACGTGCTTGATGACGGTCACTGAAGGGATGCGGGGCACTGGTCTCACAAGGGCAGGAGGCGTAACGGACAAGTCTTTTTTTTTTTTTTTTGGCCATGCCATGTGGCATGCAGGACCCCGACCAGGGATCGAACCCGTGCCCGCTCACAGTGGAAGAGCGGCGTCTCAACCACTGGACCGCCAGGGAAGTCCCATGGACAAGTCTTGAGCTTACTGGGGTCTGGGCACTAAGTGGTTTGCTTTTCCGAGCACCTTGAAACACTCCCTCTCTTGGCGACTAATGCTTTCTTCCCTTCACCTTCATAACTGATTGATAATTATGAGGATAAATTGCCAATTGGATGTGTACTGGTCTCTCTCCCCATGTTCTACTTTTTCAAGCCAAGTTCACCATCACTAGCCACATACGGTGGTGCATCCTCTAACCTTCAAATAGACATCGAAACCAACTCAGAAGTGGGAGATGTTTCTTCCTGCCTGATCTGACAAGTACTGCAGCACCGTGCCACTTGTCAAGGATAATTCTGTATTCACAATTAATGAAGTAACCCGACTGCCGTTACAAGGCTGCTGTTTCTCGATAACACTATTCTGGGGTCTTCTGTTGGAACACTTCAGTACAGAGGCAGTGTAATGCGGCAGTCACCTGCGTTCTACTCACTATGGCACAGGGAACAATGCTACCAATAGCTCAGGTTTAAGATGGGTGTTTGTAAGAAAGACTAACTGAGGCCAGTCTCCCCTAGGGAGAAATGATATTTTCTGCAGATGCTTTAAAGATCAGTACTTCTCACTGGGCGGGTGGGCAGGTGTGCTCCATTCACCTGGAGGCCTTTTCCCAAACCACACAAGCCCCCCCAACCCTCCGCACCCCTCACGCCACCTCCCGAGGTTCTGATGGGTCCTTTTGAGCCACTGTGGGGCACACTGTGTCCCTCGGGGGGTGGGGACAGGACAAAAGACCGACAACCACTTCTCTGCACTCGTTCAGCACCTTTCATTCTGGCCGCTGCCTCTTTGGTTACATAAGCTCCCTCACCGGCCGTGTGTTTCCTCTGCACCGGGGCTGCCCTTGACCGCGTTTTAACGAGCATCTCATCATCGTCTCAGTGTGTGAAGCTCCGACATCCACGTTCCATTGGTCGCTTGCCGCGGGTGGGCATGATGATCGTCGTTGTCTCAGGGAGGAGGTGCCAGCCAGCCCATGGCTGTAGAGGGGAGGCCTGTGTGTGTCCCTCCATGGCCCCTGCCCTCCCTGGATGGCACGAGTGAGTTTTAATGTCACACATCCCGGTATCAGAGAGCCCGGGAGCCGAGCCTCCCTGAGCCTTGTCCTGGCTGCATCTTGAAGGCACTGTGAGCACAGATTGAAGGAAGCAATCTGTGCAATTGAAGGAAGCAGTGAGCCTTCCACGGGGAGGAGGGGGGTGAAGGGGGCCCCGGGCAGGGAAGCAGCAGCGGAGATGCCCCGGAGGGAAGAAACCGAGGGCCTCTTCCCTCTGGGGCATCGTGCTAGAGGCCTCAAGGCCAGTTATCTGCAGTGAGGTCATAAGTAAATCTCTGCAAACCGGTGGGCATTACTGGAAATGCTTCAGGGAGCTGATTGTGGGACTCTACGGTGAATCCTCTTAGACACACGTGCCCCTGGTCACTGGGTGAGTAAATCTAGATACTCACCTGCAGATGATCCCCAGCTTGTGGCCCACTTAGCCGACCATACAGTGTCCAAGTAGCTGAAATACTGAGCCAGGACCCTCCTGGCCTATGATGGCACCACTCCATGAGGAGGAGTTGGCTCCCGTCCGCCCTGTGCCTGGGTCACAGCTCATGGAAGTTGGAGGTGACTTGTGATGGGGTTGCCACGCAGGGGTGCCCCTTCTCTCTCCAGAACCACACTTCTCCCGCTGGCAGCAAGGCCTCCAATGTCATGGTCACTCTCCCCACCCCCTGGCCGGGGGGCGGGGGGGGGGGTCTCCCCTTTTTGTCTTGCGTTCTCAGCCTCCCTGTAGTGCGCGCACAGCGCCCACCTGGGCGTCCCTGGGCTTCTCCCCCAGGCCAGCCTCAGCAGATCCTAAATTTACATCACTGCCACCTCTCACCAAGGAACAGTGGAGACCTGAAGGGGTCCCCGTTCAGGTGAAAAGGAGGGGCACGCTGCCTAGTTCCAGACCCCAGAGAGGCAGAGTCAACCTCAGACCCCTGCCCGGACCAGGGAGCCCAGTCACCCCCTCTGGGTTCTGACTGGTGGCCCCTCAGCCCCGGGGTCCACGTCACACACCGACGCCCCTAACCTGAGCTGTGGGTCTTCAGACAGCACTGCCGAAAGCCTGGCTCCGATTATCCCAGAGGAAGAAGACAGAGCTGCCTGTAAACTGCAACAGTCGCCTCTCCGGCCCCGTCCGTCGTGTGGCAAAGGCGTGTTGCTGCCTTGACCCCTTGCTGTGCAACCCAGAGGACGAGGTCTTTCGAGGGTCTTTGCATTAGTCTCTGTGCCAGAGGTCCCTTAAGTTGGTAGCCCTAGGCCCCATGTTATAACTTGACTAAGACAGATGTCTTTTATAAATTCAGTGCCTAATTTGCTGCACACCAAAATGCTTTGCATTTTAAATTAAATTACCTCATTATTTGAGTCTTAGCCAGGATTTTAAGAACTTCAGATAGATAATGCTTCTAGCAACTCAAGAAACATTTGATGAGCTCCTACTAAGTTCTGGAACTACATACGTGCTCTATAGTATTAAACGTGTGTGATGATTAATGTATCATAAAACCACCGTGTTTTGAGGGGTGCTTGCAGCCTGCACTTGTGCATCCGACATTTCCTCACCACTGTCCTTTGGAAACCCTTCTTCTTACTCTCCCCCTTTCCCAGATGCGGAGCGTGAGGCCCGACAGGCTAAGCCTGTCACCCAGGGGTCACACTCAGCCAAGTGGGACTGAGCTAGAAGCCCAGCTCCGCCCTAGACCTTTCCTCCCCTCTCTATACAAGGTCAGAGTGTGTTCCTTTACAAGAGCACCTTTTCAGGAAGGCGACCCGCTTGCCAGATTCTGCGTTCATGGCATAGGATGTGGGGCTGCCTTTTCTGCCATCGGCATCAAACAGCCAGAGCTGCTCTGGGCATCTGTCCTCCTCCGTGGATCTGCCAAAGAGCAGCAGGGACGCTCGGAGGTGGCAGACTGGGATGTGGAGAACTTCATAAATGGAGCCCCTGGATCGAGGACCACAGAGTGTCTTCAGAACCATTTAGTCTTATTCAGTACCACCCACCAGGGATAAAGTAGAAATAACTACAGTAATAACAGTCACCGTCGTTACTGAGTGCTTTACCACAGGCTAAGCACTCAGTATTGCAGTTGGGGCTCTTGTCTGCACGTTCCACATCCACGGATTCGGAGGGCCAAGTGCCCTACGCCATTCTGTATAAGGGACTAGAGCATCTGCAGATTTGGTACCACAGGGGTCCTGGAGCCAAATCCACCGTGGGTACCAAGGGACGACTATTTCATTTAGTCCTCAGGAAAGCACTGTCCCGTGTGTACCATTATCCCCATTTTATAGATGAAGAAACCGAGGCTTAGGAGAAGTTCAGTGTCTTTTCCAAGGTCACTCTGCAGCTAAGTGGTGGAGCCAGGACTTGGCCCAGGTCTGTCGGGCCCCAGCCCACCAGTGCCTCACTGCTTCCTGCACTTGCTCTGGGAAGTCTGGGCAGCCTCGGGCTCTGCCACGGCCTTTGGTGCAGACCCCCTGTGGGTTTTTTTTTTCCTTTCTTTCTCTGGACGGACAGACAGATGCTCTGCAGACGTGTCGCGATAATTGATAAGATGACACGTGGGGTGTGGAGCCGGGCCTGGGATCTGGCCCACTGCTTGATAAGCATCGGCAAAATCCGAGGGAATAGTCCCCAGAGGAACGACGGCCTAGAGCACCTGCTGCCCTTTCCAGGCAGGACCCTCTGAAACCAGACATTACGGGCACCCAGCAAGGAGTTTCTGGCCAAAGAACAGAGCTGAGGGCGCTTGGGCTCTTGCCTGTGTGGGCCCACGCCGCCTGCCTCCTGCCCCGGCCCACCCCCAGCCTGCCGCCACACGCGGGGTCCTGAGACAGCGCTCTGCTGGGAGCTCGGTGGGGATGGGCTTTGTGAGGTGCCCCCCACCAGGCCCCCGTCCAGGTGTCTGTTCAACAGAGGTTTTGCACACACCATCTTGGTTTCTCCCTGACTATGCTGCCCCCAGGCAGATGGCAGAAATTTCAGTGGAAGCTGTTTGGTTCTCAGTGAAAACTCACATTTAACCAGACAGATTCCAGCCCGAAAACCTTCTGATCTGGGCTGATCGAAGGCCTGCAGCCGTGCTCTCAGGGAACCCCGCAGCAGGACCTGGCAGCGACAGTGGTCCCGCATCGAGGGCCCGTCGGTGCCAGCATCTGCACCGGCTCCTTGTCTCGTGCCCCTTCGCTCAGTACTTGGAGGTCACCGGTCTTCCCATCTCACAGATGAGCCGCTGACTGACGTGCCCAAAGGGCCCGGCTCGTGAGTGACAGAGCTGACTCCAGGTTCTGGGCCGTGCCAGGTCCAGAAGCTTCGTGTCTGCTGTTCTTCCTGCCCGTCTCCTGTTCTCTGAACGTGACCACTTTATACGCGTGCTCCGCGTGCAGCGTCAGTGAGTCCCACCCTCCGAAGGTGCTTTGCGTCCCGGCAGCGCTGGGCAATCTTGTGTTGGGAAGGGCTTCCCACTGTCCGACCACAGGGAGGAGAATGAAAGAATCACGTCTTCATGAGCACTTTCTGAGCATCTTTCGTCGGAAAATGAGTGCATGCTACCCTGTTTGATTATGAGGAGAAACCATTGTAATACAGGCAAGAGGTCTTAAAAAGGAACTAGGGCAGAGCAATTCTACACAATGGAAAATACACACACAAGAAACCGCCAGCAAAGGCAACCGGAAAAGATGGGCTAAATGGGGCCACGTGGGATTCAGGTGAGCATCAAGGCTAGTGGGCCAGGTGGGACTCTTCTCCCCAAACTCTAGAATGTTCTCAGTCGGCTTTAAACTGTGATCATAGACGTGGCTGGTCAAGTAGAGCCTAAAAAGGTAACTAGAAGCCCTGGGGATGGGAAAGGCCTGTTGATTCAAGAATTGGAATTCGTTCACCCCAGGCTTGGAAAGATGCTAAATGGTCAGGACCCCCCTGCTGGCTGAGTCTTTGTGTTTTATGTCAAGCCGTCTTACTTCCCACAAGGAACTCCTTTGGTTGAGGGGGGAAGGGCAAAAACAAACTAGGCCAAAAGCATCTTCACAGAAGGAAGCACCCTCTGCCGACCACTCTATAGCAAAGGCTCTTCCTGGCAAGAAGGCCCCTCAGGGCTCTGGGCACAAACAGCCACATGGGTACCAAGTGAGCTCACAGAGGTGAATGGAGCACAGCAGAACATCACCGTACCTGGGAAGCTTGCCAAAGGGCCCCTGACCTTCCCTCTGAAGGGCGTTCTAGGGCCAGGGAGTCAGCCATGCCCAGCCGTGGCCCTGCTGGCCAGGGTGCCCTGCGAGGGCCCTCCCTGCAGGACCGTCTGTCAGAGAAACCACTGACCACCCAGCGGGCCGGCCTCCACTGCTAAAATCCCTGCGTCCGGGGGGATCCCTCCAGAAGTACAAACGCATTTTCCCTGGTGCCTATCTGATGCTGACCTCAGTGACAAAAGGGCCGTATCTCTTATCAGCAGGGTCCCACCAAAGGCGTTGACAACTAACCGTACGTGTCAGCTGGCCTCACGTAGTTTGTGAAAAGCCACACGCTGCTTTTAAAACACCATGACAGCGTCTCTTCATCCTGTTGGCCATTTTGTGGGATTTCATACAAAATGGCCTTTTCCTTGTTCGATTTTCCACTTCTGTAAAGCTTTTTCCTTCTACTTTCATTGGGTTTTATGTTACAACCTTATGGTTGCCGTGTGTGTGTGTGTGGTGCGCACGCACGCCTGTGCCCACTCAACATCAGGCACCAAGCAAAGGACAAGGGGCGACTCCACAGTTGGCACCTTTCACTGCGCATGTCTGGGCTCCCTCGGGGCTGCTGGATGCTTTACAGGGGACATAGTCAGTGAAGGGTCTTAGCCCGTTGGGGCTGCCATGACGGGATACCAGAGACCAGGTGACGTAAACAACAGACACTTGTTTCTCACAATCCTGAGGCTGGAAGTCCAAGATGAGGCTCCAGCATTTTCTGTGTCTGTAGAGGGCTCCCTTCTTGGTTCACAGACTGCCGCCTTCCCGCTGTGTCCTCACATGGTGGAAACGGCGAGGGGCCTCTCGGGGGTCTCTTTTAAGTCACTAATTCCACTCATGACCTCAACACCTCCCAATAGCGCCACCTCCTGATGCCATCACCATGTCGGGGGTTAGGATCTCGACATTTGAATTTGGGGGGGACACACCACATTCAGTCTGTGGCAAAGCCCATCAGCCTTTTTCAGACACGACCACTAATAAAATCCCTCTCTGTTTTCAGCAACTGGAAGAAAAACTCAAAGGACAGGCTGACTATGAAGAGGTGAAGAAAGAGCTAAAGTAAGTTTGGAGACGCAGCGCGGCCATTCACAAGCCAGGGCTCGCTGGGGACATTTGCTAAGGAGACACCGTGTCAGCGAGGGGGCAGCTGCGGGGTCCTCGGCTGACCTCCACCACTGGGCCGCATCCCGGCCTACCCAACATGGCGGGTGTTTGCACTCAGGCCTATGCCTGAATTCTTTGGACTTTTTATGAAACTCTGTGCATAAAAATTGCCAATGTGCACGGAATCAGGGGAGATACTGCCTTTATAGGAAATGTAAAATATGAGCTTATTTTTCAGCTGTAAGTTCCCCAAACAGAAGGAGAACAGAGCAAGGACACATTGTCCAATTGAGGCCTCACACCTCCCTGGCTTAAACTATGGGACTTTCTTCCCCCGGCCTCCACCCGAGAGGCAGCAGCTGAGAGCTTGTCATCCTTTGGTTCTGATACTCACGTTCTCACGCTTAGAAGCTCCCTCCTCGGGCCCCGGCGCCCAGCCTGACCCTCCCGCCTCAAACGCCTTCCCCTGAGCTGCCCCTGGCCCACCTGGAGCTCACGGGCAGTGCCCCCCACAGTGCACACACACACACACACACCCCCCTCCTTGTCCTCCTCCCTCGCCTCGGAGAGTCTCACCCGAGCTGCCCCCTCCTCCCCAGCCAGGTTGGCACACACTGCAGAGGAGTCCCTGGGCCTGGGTCCCTGCGGGCTCCGGGCCTCTCCCCTGCTGCTGGCTGCCTCTGCTTCCCGGGGGCCTTGCCACGCCCTCGGCACACCCTTCTGCCCCCAGCTGCACCCCGACCCCTCAGCAGACCCCCCCAGTGCTCTGCCTGACGGAGGGGACAGACGCCCGCGGCTCCCAGAGCCTTTGCCTCCAAACGACTCCTCTGGTCTCGGCTTCTCCCCGCCCCCCGCCCCCGTCTCTCCAGGCTGACCCCGCCACGCTGGTCCCTTCCTTCCTACCCCTCCCATCAGCTCTTCGCTCTCGCTGACATTTTTAATTTCTCCTTTTAAAATAAGCCTACACCCACTCCCCATGCTGTTCTTCGGATTCTTAATTCCATTCCCGCGGGTTTGCTAAAAAAGCCCACTGGAAGGCCCCTTCGACCTTCTCGCCCCTGCGTCAGGAGTCTTCTCGCTGGCGGGGTGACTCCGGGAGCTCCGCTCCCTTCTCTCCCCGCGCATCCTCACCCGCATGACACAGGGGGCCTCTGCACGCCTCCTCGGACAGCCCCTCAACTCTCTGCAGGTCCAGCTGCTTTGAGCTCTGCCCTCTCCCCCACCCCATTTCCGGGAGGTATATTTTTTACTTCTCTACCCGCCTCCCCATCCTTTTCCCTCTTCTTCCCACCTCAAAAGAAAAAAAAAGACAATGTGCACCCTCCCTAGTGTTGAATCGGAAAAACTGACTCGAAGGCCTTCTCCCGAGCCCCCGCCCTTCCCAGGCTGAGGCCGGTCCCACACCCCCTCCTCTGAGCTCACCTCTCTCACCGAGAGCCAAGGCTTCTTGGCCCCAGGCTGCTCCTGCCCGGCCACTCGCCGGCCCTCACCCTCTCCCAGGACAGCCTCCCACATTCCTGCCAGCCCATCTGCTACGTGTGCCCACCACGGCCCCAGCACGGCCCCATTCAGGTGGCTCCTCTGCTAGAAGGTGTCTCTGGCTTCCCAATTCCTGGTGATCCACACGCCCTCTGGATGCACACCAGCGCCCATTGCGTCCCATCTCTTCCCCTGAGGTCCCCAGCATACCCCACCCCAGGAGTCTGTAAAGCATTTTGCTCCTTCAAGGCCCTTCACAAACACTGACATCTCATGAGACAGAGCCGTCTCCTGCCCGGGTTTCCTCCTGCTGGTGCTGTTTGGGTCTCGTCTTCCACCCAGAATCACCTGTAGGGTCCCTGAGGATGAGGAGTGGTTCTGAGTCTGCACAGCGCCAGGCACGTAGTAGCTGTCGGTAAACTTGGTCAATAAATGAAAAGACCCTGATGTTTCCCGTATAAATTCAGACGCACTTAGTCGTTTCTTACATGATCGTAAAGAGGCCCTCAGACAAGAATATAGCTGCAAACAATGTGACAGCCACGAAGGAAAGACAGGCTTGTCCAGACTGCCCGCCTCTTCTCTCCTGGCTGATGCAATGCGGCCCAGGGTTCTTATTATTCTCGGTAGTAGCTCATCATAAAACAAAATTATGAGCTCCTCCCTGTTCCCATTTTGTTAGTTTACCCGACAGGGGCCACTACAAAGATACAACCACAGGAAAGCTAAGAGCGGTCGGCTCCTTACTGAACCTCCCGGGGGCCGTGGCACAGAGGGGGCCCCTGGGCCCCGGGCACGCTGTGCTGTCCGGATGGCACTGCCGTTGATCTTAAAGAAGGGCCGAGGCTAGAGTCACAGCTGGGAGAGCGCAGGAGGCCCGGTGCCCAGGATGGAAGCTGCCCTCTTTCTCACCTTCCCGCCTCGAGCGTGAGGGGAGCGCCTGGGCTCCTTGGGGCCACATGGGCCCACAGAAAGAAAGGAGTGTCCACGTGTGCCGAACGCTGCGAACGGCAGTCCTGGGCACCCGCGCTCCCTCAGCTCTCGGACTTGTTGACACAGGCCGAGACCGGAGCGGTTTCCATGGTAAGGAGAACAAAGGAGACGTAAGCCCTGGCGCCCACACCTTGGCAGTGGCTCCTTCCCCAGCCTGGGCTGCAGACGGTCCGCTGCCGCCTTTGAGCCATCCAGCGGTGGGCCCTCGCTCCTGGCCCATCCCCGGGCGGCAGCTGCCAAGTGTACCTGAGGGGCAGCGGCCCGGGGCATAGGTTCCTCTCCCCGGCTTCTTCGTTACAGCTTTTCCAGCCCCTCTCAGCTTTACAAATACATTCCACTTACAGCAGTGTTACGTCTGCGTTCAGCTCAACTTTAAAATTATACTCTGAACAGACCTGGTGTGATTCCATATGGAATGATTTACATGCTGGGCAAGAAACTTTCGCTGGCCAACTGCTAGTCGAATAGTTATTCCAGAGACGCTATCAGATGATAAAGCTGCCAGGGAAGTTGTTAAAGTTGTCAGCTCCTCGGTTCCTGGAGAGCAGGAAGCGGTGCCGTGACCGCTCGTGAGTGCGGCTGCCCCCAAAGGTCCGAGCAGGGCTAACGGCTCTGTCTTGCTCTCCGCAGCATCCTGAAGTCCATGGAGTTTGCTCCGGCCGAGGGAGCTGGGACGCAGGTACATGGCCTCCCTTTGCTTTCCGTGTGCGTGAGCGTCCGTGTCACTGCTTCACCATCGCGGAGTTTCTCCTCAAGACTATTTCACCAAGTTAAAGCAAATTATCTTTAACTTAAAAGGGGCAAGAAGAGAAAAGTTAGTGTCTTTCAAACTGGTAACTGCGTTCACGTGAAATTGCAGTTTAACTTGGGCAGGTACCAAGAACGTGGGTACAAACAATTTCAGGTTGTGTTAAAAGATCAGCCCCAAATGGACTGACTGACTTAGGAATTTTTATTATCTACTGCCTCACGTGGACAAGAAACGGGCAAGGTGACAATGGCACACGGTAACCCAGTGGCCAGTTAAAATTGTAAGTCATCACGTGGAATCCCGCTCCTGATGCCCAGAAGGCAGCCGCTGACTCTTGGTGGTCGGCACCCAAAAGAGATCACCTTTGCGGGCCTTTCTGACAGGTTTGTGGCTCCCATTGCCTAACAAAGCGTAGGTCTAGATGCTCGGGTTTGGGGACAGAAGAGGGAATAATTAGCTGTCTGGAAGCTGTGTGAGCCTAGAAAGAGAGAAATTACTTCAACCGAAATGAGTCATCTCAGAAAGGAACTCGAGTGTTCTCCACGTGCGTGGAGCACCCTCGGGGGCAGGGCGGGGGGTGGTCAGGTCAGAGCGGGGATCCTGGGGGTCTGGCGGCCCCGCGGTGAGCCCCGCTCTGCCCCGTCTCTAGGACTCATCCAGGCCCCTGGAGGTACTGCTGCTGGAGAAGAACCGCTCGCTGCAGTCCGAGAACGCCGCGCTGCGCATCTCCAACAGCGACCTGAGTGGTAGGTTGACAGGGTCTCGCGTCCGCTTGGCCCCTCCGGGGGTCGAGGAAGAGGAAGACGAACCGTGAGTCTGGGCCGATGCATGGCGGGCGTCACTGGGCGATGAGAACCTTGACTAACGAGTGTCCGTCTCCTCCTCGTCCTCCTCACCCCCCTGCCCCCACCCGCTCCGAGACGGTCCAGGCGAGGTGCGTGGCCGCAGGGCGTCTGCGGAGCGCAGGCAGGACCGTGCTGCGGGAGAGCCCACGAGGGCGCTCGCTCGCGGATGGTGGCTTTTCTGGTCTCTTCTTGGTTGTGCGGCCTCTCCCGTGGTGTTTCCGGGGCCGCTTCCAGGGCCAGGCCCTGCCCTTCCCGGCTCAGTGGAGCTTTTCTTCCTTTGTCAGGTTTTCCTTGGGAACGCCTCCCCCATCCTTAGCCTTTCTTTGCTCGTCCCAAAGTGGTGGCGTCACTGACTGCTTCGGGTTTTGGCAGCTGGTAAAGAGTTTAAGAGTGTCTCGGGCTCCGATGATATTTCATTCTTAAAATGTGCGTGCCTTCGATCGAGTGGACTCGGTGCGGTGCATTCGCCTCAGAGCAAGTGGTGTGAGAATCCGTTGGTCCCAAAATGTCAGTGTTTGCTGCTCCTCAGGTGGGGCCCTTCTGGTTATAGCTCAAATGCTAGAGGCCCGATGAGAGGCCCGCGACCTGCCGACTCTTTACTGTGTGTGGTACCGGCTCCTTGTCACGTTAGGAGTTTGAGTCTATGTCAAGGGGAACTCTCCAGGCTGCAACGTACAAGAAAGGTGCAAACATGAAATGCATGTTGCTTGTTTCGGGGGGCCTCGTTTGGCTAATTTAAAAATTCAATTGAAAAACAAACCAACACACCTCATTGGCCCTTGTAAAAAAAAAAAAAAAAAAAAAAAATCTGCACTTTTTTTTTTTCCCTTTTGCGGGGCAAACTTTGCATCTTGGTCTTGGTTTTTTTTCCCTTTTGAATCCCCCATAATGCATTATGTTTGCCCTTCCTTGTAGGGTCAGCCAGGAGAAAAGGGAAAGACCAGCCTGAGAGTCGGCGTCCTGGACCTTTGCCGGCCTCCCCTCCTTCTCAGTTGCCCCGCAACACGGGGGAGCAGGCTTCCAATACTAATGGTACACACCAGTTCTCACCAGCGGGGTTAACGCAAGACTTTTTCAGCTCATCCCTGGCAAGCCCCAGCCTGCCCCTGGCTTCTACGGGAAAATTTGCACTAAACTCTCTCCTCCAACGACAGCTAATGCAGTCCTTCTACTCCAAGGCCATGCAGGAAGCAGGAAGCACAAGCATGATTTTTTCAACAGGTCCATACAGCACAAACTCCATATCTTCCCAAAGTCCATTACAACAAAGCCCTGATGTAAATGGCATGGCCCCGTCTCCCAGCCAGTCAGAAAGTGCTGGGAGCATCTCCGAGGGCGAGGAGATAGACACTGCAGAAATCGCCCGGCAGGTGAAAGAGCAGCTGATCAAGCACAATATCGGACAGCGCATTTTCGGACACTATGTCTTGGGACTGTCTCAAGGGTCCGTGAGCGAGATTCTGGCCCGGCCCAAGCCGTGGAATAAACTGACGGTTCGCGGCAAGGAGCCATTTCACAAGATGAAGCAGTTCCTCTCGGACGAGCAGAACATCCTGGCTCTTCGCAGCATCCAAGGCAGACAGAGAGGTGAGAGACTCACGGGTTGGTGCCCGCGTGTGAGCCCGTCATGGAGAGGTGTGTCTGTGTGTGTGTGTGTGTGTGTGATGAGACATTTGTGCATCACACCAGGTACAGCTCTCAGTCCTGCCATTGCCAGAGCTCAGGGCCGAGGGGCATGAGCTAAGGCTGTTAGACTTGGGGGGGGGGGGGGGGTGGCGGTCTGGCCTCTGAAAATCGCTCAGCACCCTCACGCGTAGTAGACTCGCTATTTCAATACCACGTACTGAGTCGGAGGGAATTACCTCACGCTCGACGTTCTGATGCGTTTCGTGTCCAGTGATCCTTCCGGCCTTCGGTGCTGGCCTCACGTGGGGAGGGGCCCGTGGGTACCACCCGGCCCTAGAGCAGCGGCATTGGCCGGGGGCGGTCCTCACGCGACGCTGGGTCCACGCGGAGGGCAAGCCGACCGCGTGCGCCCCCCTCCCTCCGCACCAGTGGGAGCGAGGCCCACGGTCACGCTCCCCGTGTTTACGTCCCACTAGCGATCTGTTTAGCATTACCGGCGAAACATGCCTGCCTTGAGTAAGATACATGAAAGTGGTATTAAAACACACTTCCTACCCCCCGCCCATAAAAAGATAAAAAGTCCGTCCCGTCCCTAACTGCAAGAACTCCTTCCCTCTTTAACGACAGGGGATCCTTCTGCTAAGTCAGCAGTGATAGAGAAAGGGACTCTTCTCAGACGCACTTGAGATTTAGACTCAGAGAAGGGAGACGCGTCAAACAGCGTCCATTTGCACAAAGGGCACCGAGCCTTTCACGGCGATGTTAACCGAAATTGACTGTCTTTGGATGATTAATGCGAGCTTTGTTCCGGGGCTGGTGGGCGATCCGCTTGGCGGCCCTGCTCCCTCCGTTTGACCCCCGTGGCGCTGGTGCCGCAGGCCGCCACCTAGGTCCATCTAATCCCCTCTGGTGGCAGAGCCGTGGCCTCTGTGAGCCGCTCAGCCAGGGAAGGGCCTCTCCGAAGTTTCTAGTGACTCCCAAGTGGCACAGGCAGCCCTGAGCCCTCTCTGTAGTGACAGGCGGCTCAGATTTCATATCACGCAGCCCATATCGTCAACACCACCATCCCCCTGATTGTTTTGTTCTTACCACACTTGTTTTTCAACAGAGAATCCAGGCCAGAGCCTGAACAGACTATTTCAGGAAGTACCGAAACGAAGAAATGGGTCTGAAGGTATGTTGCAGGCAGGTGTTTTTCTTTGCAGTTAGTAACCTAGGAAGCAGCATGTCCTTAGCTGTGTATTTGGGTTAAAACTGTACAGTGTGATTCTGGCCTGGAACCTGATGGAAAAACAGAGCTAGTAAGTATAAAACAAAGCACGGGTTCAAGTACGCACGGCCCCTTCCCCCTGAGCTGCCCGCGCTCTACTGAGCGCAGGAGGGGGCGGCACCGCTAAGATGAGCCCCAAAATGCGAATCCCACACCCGCCCCCCCCTCTTAGATTCAAATTACGCCTTTCCCCATTTTCTCAGAAGCAGGTGAAAGAGTAACATTTGTTGCTCTGAGAAGAATCAGGTGACTGAGTCAGATGAGATACTGCTGCTTCCTTGTACCTTCCCTGAACTATGAAATATGTCGAGGGCATGACAGAGGGGACAGATCCCAAGTGGAACTGGCTTGCCAGCCCCCATAGCACTCCTCGGAGTCGCAGCTTTGATGGGGTTTTGTCCCGGTGGTTTGCTTGTTTTTAAATGGTTTAATGTGGCGGTTCACACTTAGTGAGGTAGTGACCAATTCAAACACGTGGACGGCTTCCGGGAAGAACCGGGGCCAGCCCCCGGGGCCGTAGTAGCTTCAGTGCGTCTGTGCACGTGGCCGCTCGGCAGAGCATCGCCACGTGACCGAAAGACGGAATTCTTGTCCTTTAGGAATGTCTGCAGGCTTCTCTCCTTGTTCATAAATTTTCAAAAGATAGTATGTGATAAGAGACCCGAAAATTTTAACTTAAGCCTTCAGCCTCTTCACCTTGTACGAGCAAACGATAGCGAGATAATCAGCCTCCACCCCTTGCCCTCTCTACCCATTTTTCCGCTCTGGGATACTGGCCTCAAGGACACGTACACAGCCTTGAACGTAGTCCCAAGCCAAAGCAGCTGTTGGAGTTGTTTTTAAATGACTCACAAAAAAAGCGTTGCCTTTTAATCCTTCATCTTTTTCTTATACCGGATTAAATGATTCACTCTCCCTGGTCCCAACCCACGGGTGACGTCCAGCTTGGGTAATGTGAGAGCTTGTCCCACTGGGTGAATACTGTCTGACGCCAGGTGGAGTCAGTAGGAAGCCCTTCCTGCCCCGGGGCCGTGGTACCTGCTGTGAAGTTGCACGCACAGCAGGTACAGGTAAACGGGAGGCCACGCCTGCCTCTGTGTCATCACCGGCCTCAACTCGGCAGCTGTTTATCAGAATGACGTCTTTGTGCAGCCCTAAATTTTGTTCCAGGTGTGAGTTTGACGTCGTTGGTGTGGCTTCTCCCTGCAGGTAACATCACCACCCGGATCCGAGCCTCAGAGACCGGGTCCGATGAAGCAATCAAGTCCATCCTGGAACAAGCCAAAAGGGAGCTGCAAGTACAGAAAACCGGTACGGAGTCCAAGTCTTCGACCACTGTCTTCCACACTTAGTTAAAAGAATTGTCATGAGCGTTCTGGTCAGCAGTGATTAACTTTGTTAAAAAAAAAAAAATAGAATGTATGTTTTCAAGCCTTTAGGCAAGCACAGAGGGGAGCAGGTCTGTGTGATGTCTATTTTGCTAATAGTTACCATTCTAGGTCATTCCCTAGCATTGACTCAAGAATGTACCCCTGGCCTAGAATCTCCGTGACTTGAATTAGCAAGTAGTTTGTATCAGATTCCCTTTTTTAAATGCAACACAGGCTTTTGCTACTTGGGTATGTACTTGACCACAGCTGCTTTACGGAACAAACGTTGCCAGGGAGGAGCAGGGAGTGTTGAAGGGTGGATGTCCCCACCTCTGCAGTCAGTCTGCTTCAGGAGTCGGCCCTCAGAGCTCCCGGAGAGCTGCCTTGTGTAAGAGAACACCCACATTTCAGCTTCTCTCCGGCTGGGCTTTGATTGAGAGGCGCTCCAGGCTGTAGATTCCGCTCAGACCTTCCGCTAGAGAGGAAACCTGAGTGCTCTACCCGGGGTTCAACACAGACACACCCCTGCCCTGTGCCCACGAAGCCCCTGCTCTGTGGAGTCCTTCCACCACAGACGTGGTCGCGAGGCCCCACCAGGCCTGGCTGCAGGCAGCTGTGACCGCTTAGGCCCTGCCACCACCTGGTCACTCCCCTGGGTTCCTGAGTTAGGGCCTGCCCACTGACCCCCCCCCCCCCCATTGGCCCTCCCCCTCCCCCTTGGTGGCTGCACCGTAGTCACCCACCCGGAAGGGGATCTGAGCTAACAAAAGCACTGGAATTTTGGGATATAGCACATGAGAATGTTAAGTTTAAAGTCATCCCGGAAAGAGAGTCACAGAGCATTTGCACACGTACCCCCCCCCCCGCCCCCCATCACACGCGTGATCACAACTTACCCCTTCGGCTGGTGTGTCGCAGAGGCCACGTGGTCGCACAGCAGGCACGTTGGCCCCTCTATCACCGCTCGGACAGGGTGCGTGAACGTTTCACGACGGGGGAAACGTTGGAGAAACAGAGCCGTGAGGTTCTCCCCGGTAACCTGCATGCGGTGGCAGGTCAGGTCAGGATGAAGTGGAGTGAAAAAGCACGGGGCGGTGCCGCCACCGTCTCACCTCTGTGTTTGCTCCGCAGCAGAGCCGGCCCAGCCTTCCTCGGCGTCCAGCAGCGGGAACTCCGACGACGCCATCCGCTCCATCCTGCAGCAGGCCCGCCGCGAGATGGAGGCCCAGCAGGCCGCCCTCGACCCCGCCTTAAAGCCAGCGCCGCTGTCCCAGACGGACATCGCCATCCTGACCCCCAAGCTAATACCCCCCTCGCCCATGTCGTCGGTGTCCGGTTACTCTCCATTAGCCGTCTCCCTGAAGAAGCCCCCCTCGGCTCCCGACTCCAGCGCCCCCGCTCTGCCCAACCCCCCGGCCCTGAAGAAGGAGTCCCAGGACGTGCCCGGGCCGGACCTCCCGGGGGCGGCCGACTCCGCACAGGGGGTCCTCAGACACGTGAAGAGCGAGCTGGGCCGCGGCGGCGTGTGGAAGGACCACTGGTGGAGCGCCGTCCAGCCCGAGAGGAAGAGCAGCGCTCCCCCCGAAGACCCCAAGGCTGAAGAAGCCAGCGGCGGGAAAGAAAAAGGCGGCGGCGGCGGCGGCAGTGGCGGGCAGGCGCGGGCCGAGCGCGGCCAGCTCCAGGGCCCCTCGTCGTCAGAATACTGGAAGGACTGGCCCAGCGCCGAGTCGCCGTACTCCCAGAGCTCAGAGCTGAGCCTCACCGGAGCCAGCCGCAGCGAGACACCCCAGAACAGCCCTCTGCCCTCGTCCCCCATCGTGCCCCTGTCGAAGCCCACCAAGCCCTCGGTCCCTCCGCTGACCCCCGAGCAGTACGAGATCTACATGTACCAGGAGGTGGACACCATCGAGCTCACCCGGCAGGTGAAGGAGAAGCTGGCCAAGAACGGCATCTGTCAGAGGATCTTCGGGGAGAAGGTAAGGGACTCGATTTGGGAGCCTGGGTCTTCCCATCTCCCTTCACTGCTTAGGACTGCGTATCTGTCTGGAGGATGTGGCCGTCGCCCACTTGATTAACCAAAGAGCATCGTGGCTCGTCCACTCCCAAACTTCCGGGGAGGCTGGCCAGTGAACGCTCCATTTGCGGCATCCCCGTTGGGGGCCAGGTTCTGGGTGAGGCCCTCTCACCCTCTGCAGTCCTTTAGACCTCTTGTCACACTGTGAGGGGGTGGCAAAGTCGCCATTTGACAGATGAGGAAACCGAGGCTCAGGGAAGTTAACTATGTGCCCCAAGCTAGCAGGTGACTGAATCGAGTTCTGTCCCCCCAGCCAAGTGGAGCCCAGAGGCGCCTCTGCAGGCTGTTTCGGCCAAAAGGATCTGATCTGATCACAGAGAGAGACGACCAGCGTGCAGAGAACCAGAAGGCACTCGATAGAAACAGCAATGTAAAGCATAGTTGTACCTCTCTCATAATTCAGAACGTGCTTGGGGCGCCAGAGGGGTGAAGCAACCTGCCCAGGGATGCACAGCCAGAGGTGGCACAGGCAGAGCTGCACAGAGCCCAGGCTGTGCCCAGGACTGGCCCCGAAGACCCTTGTTTCCATGTCGGCCATCCCTGGCTCATGAAAGGCCATGGTTTGTGGATGAGATCCCAGACCCTTTCTGTTCTTGGCACTTCCCGGTCACTGAGATTCTGGATAATGGGGATTTACCAGGCCTGCAAAATATAAGATAAACATAATACCCCGGGATAGTCTTAGATTAAACAATGAATTGCTGAGCATAATGAGAAGCGCTCCAGTCCCCTAAAAGGCAGCCTCCCCGGGACTTCCCTGGTGGCGCAGTGGTTAAGAATCTGCCTGCTAGTGCAGGGGACACGGGTTCGAGCCCTGGTCCGGGAAGATCCCACGTGCCGCGGGGCAACTTAAGCCCGTGTGCCACAACTGCTGAACCTGCGCTCTAGGACCCGCGAGCCACAACTACTGAAGCCTCCGCGCCTAGGGCCCGCGCTCCACAACAAGAGAAGCCGCCACGACGAGAAGCCAGCGCACCGCAACAAAGAGTAGCCCCCGCTCGCCGCAACTAGAGAAAGCCCTCGTGCAGCAACGAAGACCCAATGCCGCAAAAAGAAAAAAAAGACAGCCTCCCCGAGGGCCACGTGGCTGGGTCAGCAGTGGCCCGCCCCACAACTTCCTACCCGCCTTACCAGGTCCTGCCTTGAGTTCAGTGTTTGCGATGTACTGTGCTATGAATCCTTGAAATATGGTTGTGAGCTCTTTGTCCCGACTTTGCAAAAGGTGAGGGGGTGAATAGAAATGAGGATGAGAATTTAAAGTCCCTTGAAATTTCTAGTTCAGCGTTGTAAAAATATCATTTGAGAACATTTAAATAGACATTTGTGCTCATGCCTTAAATTTAGCAGAGACTTAATAGCATTGAACTTGTTTGGCCCATGAGTGCAGTTTATTCTGGAACTTGAGAACTTTTCAAAGAGTGATCGGATGCAGCCCCTAAATATCTCTGGGCTGCATCTGTGTCCTGTAGGGGGTGTTTGTGCCCATACATATGTATGGCCATATGTGAGCGTAACAAAGTCGGGTATGTACGTGCAACTTGTCGATCGTCTGCAGTGAGCTTCACTCCCAGGCTGGCTCCTCGGTTGCCACCAGCTCACCTCTGGGCCCCTACCATCGAGCAGGATGTGATCAGAGAGAGCAGACCTTTGTAAATGCCAGGCTGGCCCGGCGCCAGCAAAGGAGACGGGCGCCCGCGTCCCGCCGGCATCCGTTGCTCCTGCTCTAAAGGGGTCCTTGGCCCCCAGCACCTCGGCCTTTGCTGGCGCCACCAGGCAAAGAGCAACATGGTTTCAGTGCTTCCTCCTCAGGTTGTCAGGACGGCAGCCCTGCAGGCTTGGCAGGATCGAGACCCTGGGGGGAGCCCCTCCCCTCCGTTTGCCCACCCTCCTCTCCCTGGGAGCTGAAAGCTGCGACTATGACTGTGGCTCCCCGTGCCAGGGCATCAGCCCACTGGTGACCTTGAAAAGCTTATCCCCCACCCCAGGCTGTTGCCACCCGCCCCCAGGGGTTGGTTCCGTGCTCGGCCCCAGGAGTGCTCCCCGTGTGCCATCCATCCCGACCACGCCTCCACATGGCCGTGCGTGTATCACTAACACATTCTGCGGCCTCACACCGAATCCGGGGTGCTGATGCTGTGTGTCTTTGGTCGCCATTCCAGGTGCTGGGCCTGTCCCAGGGCAGTGTCAGCGACATGCTGTCCCGGCCGAAGCCATGGAGCAAGCTGACCCAAAAAGGCCGCGAACCCTTCATCCGGATGCAGCTCTGGCTGAACGGCGAGCTGGGCCAGGGCGTCCTGCCTGTCCAAGGACAGCAGCAAGGGCCAGGTAAGGGCAGCCCCGCCCTGGGCTGCTGCAGGCGGTGGGGGAGGGGAGCCCTGTGCGGGGAGACCACCAGCCACGCTGTCAGCTGCTGCCTGAGAACCACCCCCCTTCCTCCACCACCTGTTGCCATGGGACTGACTCAGTTTTTAGGAGAGAGAAGATTGTGCCTAGCTAATTTTATAAGCAGCAGAAAATGAGTTACCAATTAGGAAAATGCTGTTTATACATAAATATAGGTAAAAGTCAAGTAGCTAAATCAGGGAATCAGGAAAGGAAATCAGCCAAAGGAACAGAATGGAAGATCTCATGGGTGACGGCTTCCGCCTGCTCTCCAGCCAGTGGCCCAGCTTTCTACCGGCAGCGCTTTGCCTGCCAGCGTGGACACCCAACCCCCTCCCCGTTCTGGCCCTCCCCGTAAGGAGTGGGTACCATCCCTTGGGCTTTTGGGGCCCTTATTGCTGTGCCCCCTCTGCTGTGCTCCAGGTATTAGGAAGCTGTAACCCCCCAAGTTTGTTTCCTCGTTTAACTGTACCCCTTTCTCTCGTTTAGTCCTGCACTCCATGACGTCACTCCAGGACCCCCTGCAGCAGGGCTGCGTGAGCTCAGGTAACTAGCCATGTCTGGTGTTTTGAATGAAACATTTCCCTGCCTTTTGTGTTTTCCTCTGGGCTGTACCGGGGAGACTTGAAGGATCCCTCGTTCTGGATCCGGTGAGCTGAAAACATGGTACCCTCTAGGCAAACTGGATTCGTCGAGGTCATAGTTTCTAATGGAGAAGGAGAGAGTTGACGGCCGAGTGCAGGTTCCTCCAGCGTTTTCTTGTTCCTCACCGTGTTCTTTCATCAGTGCATCGGCTTCTAGGTGTGAGGCCCTGTGTTCAGGGCTGGGGGCTGGGGTCCAAGTCAGAGACAGATTCTGTGCTCAGGGGGGCTTCCAGTCTCATAGCAGGGGACAGGGGACAAGGAACGGGCATTGCAGTTCAGGGCATGACACTCAGGGGAGTGGGACTGAGGTTGGGGTCCAGCCTGGGAGCAGGTGGTGGAGGGCCTGGAGCCCGGGCCCAGGAGCTGGGGCTGCTTCCGGGCGGCATCTGAGAGCCCCGAGGCCCGGTCTTTGAGGTCACATCTCCGCCACGCGGACTCCTGGACACGGCAGCCCGGGCTGGCCCACGTCCCTGATTCCTGGACCCCCTCCTTGTCCTTCCCGTGTGCCCGCTTGTGCCGGGCTTTTCCCACCCAGCTCTCAGGAACAGCCAGCATCGTGAGCTGTTCCTCTTTTTTTCTTTCTTTATTTTTCTAAACACGTTGATTAGTCTCCATATCCCATTGATTCATTGAAAACACAAACAAAGCTAAGTGAGGAGCGTGGAGCCCGCCAGCCTGCTGGAAGTTTTACGAGGGAAAACACGTGTCGTGAGGGGAACAGCTGGGCGGCAGCGGCCGCCACCGCTTCGAAACTCCAAACCCGCACACAGATGCAGCCAGAGTGTGCTGGGTGCAGCTAAGTTCCCGGTTGACGTTTTCTTGTGTTTTGGGTGTTCCATCTTGAGGGGTGGAAAGGCTGTATCTGACCCAGGCTCTTGGTTTTCTTGGCTGGACCTCTAAATGGAGTGGCTGGCCCTCTAGGAAGGATCAGGTATACTTCCTTCTCCCTGCCTTTCTGCGTTGGCCAATTTCATTAGCAAGTACTGGAGAACTTACGCAGCACTGGCGCCCGTTCAAAACACATTAGAGAAAATAATGGACGTGGTTGTTTGTGCTAGAGTTTTGCGGACGTTTGCATGGAAAATTCTCCTTGCCTCTTGCTCTGATGGGAAGCTGGCCCCCTGTTAAACTCTCCGAGTATCTGCTGCCCCATCAGAGTCAGGACCCAACTTGGCAGAATGTGACTAACGGTTTTTAGATCAAAACCCCTTGTTCCAAAATAAAATAAGAAATCGCCTGCAGTCCCAGGTTGGTTGTGGTGGATGCCAAAACCTTCCCCATGTCGGAACACATCCTTAAAGAATGGCTTTTTACTTTTTATTGTGTAGCAAGCACTCGCTGCCGTGCTGCAACATTCCCATGACAGCCACATTTCCAACCTGGGAACAACTCACAGGGCTCCTCCGAGAGATGTTAAGTGATATTTGTAAGAGATGAAATTACTTTCTAAAATAAGGAGATTTAAACTCTTGGGGAGCCTGCAGATTGAAAGAGGGAGGGAGGCAGGAGGCAGTGAGCCCCTGGGTACAAGTGAGCGCTGTAGCACTTTCCCCTGCTTTCTGTGAAGAGGCCCAGGCAGGCCTCTCGACACTCTCCACAAGACGGGAGGTGGATGGCAAACCTCTCACTCGACGTGCCTGTTGTGAGTCAGCAGTTGGGAAGCCATCAGTAGAAATAATAATTATGGTGATTGTGGACAAAGGTGGAAAACTTATTTCTTACATTCTAGGAAAATAGACATTTTTTTTTTTTAAGTCATGATGGTAGCTAAGCGAAAATGTTTCTCTGGATCAGGAAAGACTAGAAAGTGCTTGTCAGAATGAAAAGACAGATGATCATATAGTGGCAAGATTGTGGGTGGTAGTTTTCCTTGTTTGAAATTTCTTTACTATCAGAGTTATCCTTTCAGGAGTGTTTCTAAAAATTAAAGTAGCCGTGCCTTTCGGTATGTGGAATTTAGATTTGAAAAACAGAATTCTCTGATAATGATGAGTGTTGGTAAATCAGTGGGATGAATGACTATTGGAGACCCCAGGATCTTTGACAGCCTAAAAAATCAGTGTCTGGACTTCCCTGGCGGTCCAGTGGTTAAGACTCCGCGCTTCCAATGCAGGGGGCACGGGCGGGGAACTAGGATCCCGCATGCCACGCAGTGTGACCAAAAAAAAAAAAAAACAGTGTCTCGGAGGAAGTATTCAGCATTGCTCCCCCAAAGGCAGGGGAGTAACGCCTCTGGCCTAGGATTTCTCCAGGATTCTGATTCCCTGCTCTCGCCGTGGCTACCACGGAATCCTTCCAAGAGGCCCCCAGACCCAGAAAGATGCTCTGTCCATGGTGGTGGGCTCCATGAGGCCTCTGCCCAAGGCAGCTCAGCGTGGTGGCAGCAGATGGCTGCAGGAAGGTAATTCTGGCCCTGGGTTGGTCTGTTCCTGAATACTGGTGAGAAACACTCAGTGTCTGAGAATCCAGGCTGCCAAACTGGCCCCGCCATCGGTTCAGCCTCCCAGGTGTGGAAGGACTTTGGAAGACCCGCCTTCTGTCCACAGCCTCAGTCTGAGCAGAGATCGTGTGGGTCTAATGCAGGGCTCTCTGCTTAGTTGCCATGGCGATGAGGTGCCCCGGAGGGTGGAGGGCCTCACTCAACTAAACAGCAAACTGCTGACACGGGACTCTTGTTTTCCTCGCTAAGAATTCCTGTCTGCCTCTTTCTGCCCAGCCCTGTTGCCCTCAGCGCCTCCGTCTTCCTTAATGATTTCTGTGTCAAACTTGCCGATCAGGTTTATGATGAAGGAGAGAGAAACTGAAGTTTCCAGCGCATCATCACTTTCTCCTCCTGGTGGTTGTAACCATTTCTGGATGTTCCTTTGATGACGCGAGACTTGGGGTGATGGCCTTGGACACTGAGGAGAGTTGATGCCACTTTCAGTGAGTGACCTGCGCCGTTGAGGCCTTGATGAGGAGAACGGAGGGTTCCACGCCAATCGTATGAGTAACTTAAAAAAAACAAAAGTGGTTTTTAAAGGACAGAACTTCAGATCAGTTACCTGTTCCTATGTTTCCTGGTAGTCTAGTTTCACATTTTTTTTAATATACATTTATTTATCTTTGGCTGCGTTGGGTCTTCGTTGCTGCGCGCGGGCTTCCTCTAGTTGCGGCGAGCTCTTTGTTGCGGTGCGAGGGCTCCTCATTGCGGTGGCTTCTCTTGTTGCGGAGCGCAGGCTCTGGGCACGCGGGCTTAGTTGCTCCGCAGCATGTGCGATCTTCCCGGACCAGGGCTCGAACCCGTGTCCCCTGCATTGGCAGGCGGATTCTTAACCACTGCGCCACCAGGGAGGTCCCTTTACACACGTGTTTCTGTTGGCTTCTTTCAAAGTCCCCAGTGTCTTGGGTTGTCGTTAATCTAATATGGCAAGACAGAGGTGCAGGTAGTCCTTTGGGATTGGTTCTCCGAGTCTCCCGTTTGTTTGTCTCCCATCCCAGCTATCATGCACCTGCTACCCTCGCCCTGCGTAGCAATAGCAGTGCTCAGGAGAAGCAAAGGAAGCACTCAGAGAAGGAGAAAGGAGGGACCGAGTAAGGCTTGTTTTCTCTGAGTGTGGCCTGTGGTCATTGCTTATCAGTTAGGAGGGTGTTTTTTTTTTTAAAGAAGAAAACCTTGAGATGTAATGTACGTGTGTGCATCCGTGTAGGTAGTACGTAGGTACCTAGTTAGATATGATCTACAATTGGATTGTTTTTTTCCTTTTCATTCCTTAAAGCTCATTTCATATTCATGGTTCCTTGGTGTGATTAATCTTTTTGCCCCAAGGGAAAGAAGGAGACAAGAGACAACTCCAAAGCGGGGAGAAAGAAAGGGGAAGGAACAGATTTTTCTAAATGCGACTCAAGTCACTCCTCACCTTATGGAGAACTGACAGGAGTCGCCCATGCGCTCAGCTTTGTAACTTTTTACTCTGGGAGCACTTCGTTACTGTAGCTCACAAGCTTCCACGCCCAGATGGATTATTGCAAGCTGTACCGACGAAAGGGTGGCCCAGTCTCCTCGGATTAATTATAAAATACCCAGCTTTTTCCCAGCATGTCAGGCAGGAACTTCGGGTTCCAAATCTTCTCCAGCCGTGGAGAATTCCATGGCTCCTCATCCCTGTTCTCACTCAGCAGACCACCAGTTAGTTCCCTCTTGAGAAGATAGCAGCTGCGTCCCTCTCTAACGTGGGTGGTCCCACGTGTGCCCCCTCCCTGACATGAGCACCACGGGGGCTGTATGCTGCACATGGCCTTATGCAGCCGGAGAGTCCCAGGGCCACAGCTCCCGGTTAGGGACAGGCCAGCCTTCCTTTTTAATATGCATAATGGCTCTTGCTCGGTCGGTACCCATGAAATGACCAGGAGAACACGTCCACGGTTTTAGTGCTTTAAACTCAGCTTCCTTGAATAAGCAATCAGTTCCTCAGTTTTGGTGACTAAGTCAGGGTGGGGCATTTGGATAGCACATTAATAAGAAGAGGAAGGGCTAGTCGAACCCCCAGAGAATTCCATGGCACCATCTAAAGCGGGCAAAACTCTTTGTTCAGTGCCCTAGACTAGAACTGAGTTGATTTTTTTTTTTCCTCTCTTTTTTTTTTCTTCTCTTTCATGGAAATACATCAGTGGAAGTAACTATTGGTGCTCTCTGAAAAGAACTCTTCTAACCCTCATTTATTTTGAATAGCTGAAAAGATTTGTATACACATAACTGATTTATACTTGGCCATAGGCAACAGATCAAAAACAAAAAAGAGGGCTTCCCTGGTGGCGCAGTGGTTGAGAGTCTGCCTGCTAATGCAGGGGACGCGGGTTCGAGCCCTGGTCTGGGAAGATCCCACATGCCGCGGAGCAACTAGGCCCGTGAGCCACAGCTACTGAGCCTGCGCGTCTGGAGCCTGTGCTCCACAACAAGAGAGGCCGCGATAGTGAGAGGCCCGCGCACCGCGATGAAGAGTGGGCCCCACTTGCCACAACTAGAGAAAGCCCTCGCACAGAAGCGAGGACCCAACACAGCCAAAAATTAATTAATTAATTAATTAATTAATTAAAATAAAAAAAGCAGGATGGGATTTTTTAAAAAAAAAACAAACAAAGGAGAATCCTGGAAAGCCACGTGTGAGCTAGGAAGTGACCCCTCCTGAGCAGGTGGCCGCTCTGCTCATCATTAGCCCTGGGGCTCAGCCTCTGCCCCCCGCTCACCGGCCGTGAACTTGGTGGCCGGAAGAACTGAGTGCCCATTCATTTCTCTTTCTTGGTTGTGCCCTGCATGACGGCATTTCAGTGTTACCAAGAGTGCCACGATAAAGGAATTGTCTATCCTAAGATCAGAAAAGTCAGGTTTCTGGAATCAATGTACCGTTTGTCTGTCATCTGGTACATGTGGGCGCAGGCCGGTGGGGAGGCCCGTGGTGCTGAGGGCGCCCCAGGAGGTGGCTGGGCCGTGAAGGGCAAAGGGGTCAGGGCGGAGAACATTCCAGGTGGAGAGCTCTGCGGGTGCAGACGTTCATTGATGGCTGAGGACGGGGCATGTGCGGAACCTTTGAAAAAAAGGGAAAATAGTAGAAGCCCCGACTTTAGAGGCCTTCTGTTTTTCTTTTAAAGTAACAGAAGGAAAGTGGATTACGGAGGAAGTTTGTCTTTTCTTTATGTAGAATAGGGTTCCTGTTGCCGCCTTAAGGCTCGTACGATAAGAAAAAAAGTATGGAGATCAGGACAGAAGGGGGGCTCCTTGCTCCTTTGAGGTGACCTCCGTCACCTGCCCCCGTGGCGGCACCGGGCCCCAGGATGCCCAGCCTGCCGCCCCGTGGGCGGCTCTTTATTGAGAGGAGGTGGGCTTCCAGAGCGTGGAGAGGCAGGCTGAGGCTCAGCACACCCAAGAGCGGCCTCGGAGGGCGGGAGGGCAAGGCAGTGCCCACCCGGCCCTCAGGCTGGAGGGAGGGAGGACGGCTTCTCATGAGCTCCCCGGAAGCTGCGCCTCCCTGCGTTACCTCCGTGCCTGCGCTGCCTTTTCAGCTCTCCTAGCCGTTCCGGGCATTTGTGGGATTCCTGGTGGCGCCTGAGCACGACCCTGAAGCTGCCTCGCTGCAACATTAACCAGGGAGGCAGAGGGAGCACGGAGAGGCCCTTTCCCTCCTGGGATGCCGGGCGGCGGGGGGCGGGGTGGAGCCGAGCCGGCCTGGCCTGCCCTCCCCTAGAGCACACTGTACCTGCAGGCCCCGCACAGGCACCCCTGGAGCAGCAGCCACTGAGCCAGACCGCCCACTCGATGTTTTCGTCTCAAAGCAGCAAATGCTGTCACCACGATCCCTGGGAAAGGCTGCTTCTGCACAAGTCAGCCCCCAAGGGTCTCTGCTCCTTGAGTGGGATTTGTCACTGGGTCTCTCCAGAAAAAGACGAGAGAATCAGAGTAACCCAGAGTAAGAGACTTTTATTTTTAATTATGGTTTGTGGGTTTTTTGGGGTTTGTTTGGTTTTTTTTTGAATAAGTAAAATGCATCGTGGCTACAAAATGCAGGATTTAAAAGAGCTTACACCCTTTTTCGAAAATAAGTCACCCTCCTCCCTCATCCCCAGGCCCCCAGGTGCTCTCCCCCAAGGCCCTCCTGTTCGTTTCCTTCAGAGAGTCTCTGCATCTAGATGTTTGTTGCACACAGAAGGGAGCACGCAGTGCTCAAGGTGTGCTTTGCTTTTCTCACCTGGCAATAGTCTGTAGAGATGGCCCTAGGCTGGGACATAAAGAATTTCCTCCTCTTTTCACTGCTGTAGGGAATTCCTGCGTCTGGACATACCATATTTTATTTAACCAATCACTAGTGAGAGATATTTAGATTGATTTTTTTTTTTTAATTTTATTTATTTTTATTTACTGATTGATTTTTTTTGGCTGCGTTGGGTCTTTTGCTGTGCGCGGGCTTTCTCTAGTTGCGGCGAGCAGGGGCTACTCTTTGTTGTGGTGCGTGGGCTTCTTATTGCTGTGGCCTCTCTTGTTGCGGAGCACAGGCTCTAGGCGCGCAGGCTTCAGTAGTTGCAGCACGTGGGCTCTAGAGTGCAGGCTCAGTATTTGTGGCACACGGGCTTAGTTGCTCCGCGGCATGTGGGATCTTCCCGGGCCAGGGCTCGAACCCGTGTCCCCTGCATTGGCAGGCGGATTCCCAACCACTGTGCTACCAGGGAAGTCCCTAGATTGATTTTTAACAGCAGAACCTAAGAAACGACCCTGCGGTGAGCAGCCTTGAGCACGTGTGAGCGGTGGCTCAGAGCCGACTGCAGAGGGCTCGTCTCGTCTCGGCCACTGAGCATCTGTGTGGCCTTGGGCAAGTGACTCGACCTCTCTGTGTCTCAGTTTCTTCTTTAAAATAGGAAAAAGAAAGTACCTATCTCCTAGACCTTCAGGAGTTTTAAATGAGTTCATGTATAAAAGCCTCCAGAGCAGTGGCTGGCACAGAGGAAGTGCTACTTGAGTGTTCGCTTTCCTACTGCTGCCCTTGAAACCACTGCCGTTATGTCACTTCGTGCGCGCACAGATAGCTATAGAATAATGTACGTGCACACGTGAAATGTCAGGCTCCTGGCTTTAAAACAGAAAACGGGTCCAGCACTCACTCCTTGGGCGGAGACTGTCAAGTGAGAGCCTGGCTGGGTGGCAGCCGGCACGAAGGGTCAGCTGCAGGATGGCCTGCATGCAGCTCTCCAGATCCCTGGCTTCCCTGAAATGCCGTCCATCTTTGAAAATTGTCTGTCCATCTGCCATTCCATGAAGTTCACCCAGAATCTTGAGCTTCAAGAGTAAGACTACAGGTCATCGCTCAGGCCATTTGGGGCAAACTAGTGCAGAGCCAGGCCATCTCGTCTGGATACAGTGGTGACTGTGGGCACAGGTGAGCGGCAGCGCCATCCCGCTCAGCTTCTCTTGGTTGCTTGGCCTGGACCCCTCGGTCCTGGCACGCCCTAACTGCCCGTTAGGAGAAGGCCCCGGCAGGCCTTTGTCACGGGCCTCTGGACACATCATCTCCTTTCTCTTCCCCTTAGACTTTCTTTGGAGGAGGGAATTTACAGTACATTGGGCATTCAGTACAAGAGGCAAAAGTAGGTCACAGGTGCAGATGAGGACTTCAGTTTTCAATGGTTTGCTTCCAGGGAGGGATGAAGAAGCTTAAATGCTTAAAAATCCTCAGGTCATTTTTCAAAGGCGGTAAGAGTACAATGAAGAAACTCATATATTTGCACCTTTTATGTGCCAAGTGCAGCACTAATACCTTTGATCCCTAAGTGGATCAAAGTGGAAATGATTTATAAATAAATTTATTAAAAAATAATAATAAAATAAAATCAGATCCAAGATGCACACTTAACAGAAAATCAGATGCCTCAGTTACCCCGAGAGGCATGCCCTTGTGTTTCAGGCTGGGAGCTGGGTAGAAGGGAAGGGAACCCAGCAACAAATCAGTGGCATAGTCAGAGCCCGGTTTATGAAGTTTTGCAACAGAAAGTGTATGACCCATCTGGCCTGCGATGTGTGTCCATGCTGCTTTGAAACCCCCTCCAGGCTAGATCCAAGGAAGATATGCACAGTGGCCCAGGGTTCTTTCCCGTGCAAGGACAGCGCCGCCCTTCAGCTTCATGCCCTCTCCCTGCTAGTGGCCCTCAGCCAGCCCAGGACCCGGGGCCCAGCCCCCTGCTGACTGGTCCCTGGGCCAGGGTCATGCTCAGGAGTGAGAAAGGGGGTCCCAGAGAGAACGAAGCAAGCCAGGCGGCTTCCGTCACCGGCTTCATCTTGATTTTGTGTTTTGTTCTTCCCTTTGGAACTGGATTCCTAAATATAGCCCGAGTCTGAATTGGCAGATGTTGGGTTTGTCCTTTACAAGAGGGCCAAAATTAGTCTGTCATTTGGCACCTAAATAAAGCAGCCAAACTGCCTTTGTACCAACTTTGCAACGAGGAGGGACTGAAGTTGCCGCATTTCTCTCGACAAGGAAACTTTCTCTGAAGCCAAGAGGCTGAGTCCAGAGGGATGTGCCTTCCTCCCGGCTAGACCCTCTCGTCTCTGAGTTACAGTCAGTTTGTTCCACGTAGTTTAAATACCTCATGAGACTGGAAGAGGAGGATCAATACCGCACAGAAATAGCACTTGGAGAGAACAGCAGTGGTGACTTTGATTTGGGGAGGAAAAGAGCAATCTGTCCGGAGTTCCTGGAGCTGGGTGAGCAGAGGAGCTCCCCAGGGGCAGCAGAAAGATGTTATAATCAATTACCACATCATAACACTGATGTATGATAATTACTGAGTGTTTCTCCTGAGATAGTGCAGCATTTGGCTGGGATGCAGTTCTTTCATGGTCCACTGCCTGATTAATATGCAAATAATAGGCTGATTGCATGATGAATGCAGAAAATGAGTTCGCTGATAACGTGAGCACTGAAGCGGGAAGATGATAAATTACTTTTACTGACTGTCGTACATTAAGTACCCTTTCTCAACAATTTCATCACAAATTAAGTAAAGCAGAATGGAGAGATTAGGAGGATGTGTAAAATAATGTACCTTAATAGCTTTTCTTTCTTTTTTTTTTTTTTTTTTTTAATAAATTTATTTTATTTATTTAGTTTTGGCTGCGTTGGGTCTTCGTTGCGGTGCGCGGGCTTCTCACTGCGGCGGCTTCTCTTGGTGCGGAGCACGGGCTCTCGGTGCGGAGCACGGGCTCTAGGTGCGCGGGCTTCAGTAGTTGTGGCTCGCGGGCTCTAAAGCTCAGGCTCAGTAGTCACGGCGCACGGGCTTAGTTGCTCCGCGGCATGTGGGGTCTTCCCGGACCAGGGCTCCAACCCGTGTCCCCTGCATTGGCAGGCGGATTCTTAACCACTGCGCCACTGGGGAAGTCCCCTTAATAGGTTTTCTAATACCATCACATGCAACGAAAATGTCACGTGGTTCTGCTCGGCACGGCCTGGGGCCCGTGTAGGGCCAGATCAGTGCACTCACCTGCGTGTTGTTGGGAAGCCGGGAAGCAGCCCACCACACCAGCTAGTCATCCAATCAGCGAAGGATTCTCTAAGGAACATTCCATCACAGGCCAGACATCACCTGCATGCCAGGCTGCCTGGCAGGGTTACTGAGAGGGGACAGGCTGCTCTCGGGGCAAATGCTGGAGCCTCTGCGCAGATGGGCACTTGGAAGCCTGCTGTCCACCAGGTGCCTGGAGGGAAGGAAAGTTTCTGAGCCGCAGGCCTAAAAGGTTCAGAAGGAAAACACTACTCAAAACCACCTCTTAGCTCCTCCAAGTCTTGGAAATCGGGGAAAATTAATGCCACTGTCAGAACGGCAGTATGAGCTGCCTGCCAGAGAGAATCACTACCGGTGAAGGATGGGCAGGTCTGCCCAAAGCCAGAAAGGAACCCTGGAGGAAGAAAACACATGCACACGGGCGCGCACACGCACACACAGTGCTTAATCTTTGATTACAGCAGAGCAATTTAACTAGAGAGTTTGTTTTTACTCATCTCAGTAATATATATTTAGACTGTTTGTATGACATACATTTTCTCTTAATGCACAGGGACGCATTGATAAGTGTTCATACACACAGCTGGTTCGGTAATAAGGTTACTGAAGGTAATTTGAAAGCATTATTTCTAAATCAGTGTGGATCTGTAGAAAAGCTAGGAACAGCGGGAGCCCGGTGCTCCTGAGGCCGGCCCAACCGTGTCACCAGTGTGGTTCCCGCAGCCTCGCCAGCCTGGGAGTTCACTACCAAAGTTGAATTGTAACTTAAGGAAGGTTTTTAATTTTTAACATTCCCAAACTCTGCTTTGGACATGCCTATTTCCTTGAGAGCCTGTAAAAGATACACAAGAAAAATCATGGAAGCCTGAGGGGCAGCAAATTTACATCCCGGATGCCCGGCAGTGCCCACCCCTCGGGTGAGCGCTCCTGGGCTCAGGACCACGTCACCTGGGCAGCTTCCCCAGGTGCTAAGATCCTTCCCCGCCATGTGCTTTCCGGGTTCGGTTCAGGGAGAAAAGAGGAGGGTGAGAAAGCATCCCAAGAGTGAGGGAAGCACAGGTGGCACAAGGCAGTGCCTGATGGGAGGAGCCCTGTAGACGCGCGAATCACAGCCTCACCCCCTGCACCCCGTGCTGCGCCAGGACAGAGGCGACCTGCCAAGGACGGCCCTCCCGCCTCCTCCCTCCCTCGAGCGCCGACTTCCCGCCACGTGTTCGTCGTCCCCTCCGGTGAATCGCAACCAAAATGGAGCTCAGCCTTTTCTCCCCAGAACTGTGAAAGCACCGCCATCCCCATGGTCACCTGAGCCAGGGCCCGGGCAGCTCACCTCAATCCCCCTCTCCCTCTTACGCCTTCCCCCTCTCTCTCTCTCTCACACACACACACACACACACACACACACTCACGCTCACACTCACACAGTTTCTGTTTCCTAAACCTCCAGAACCATCTCTCTAGATTGCATATCGGGCTGGGGCCCTCGCCTCCTTCAGCCCCTTCCCTGGGGTTAAAGTCCCACCTTCTCAGTGTGTGACCCTGCCCCCCGCCACCTCGGTCTCCCTCTTGTTCCCTCCTCCCCAGCCTCAGCTTCAGTGTCACAGTGCTGCGAGCTGCCACCACCCCCTGGACGTCCCCCTCCTAGTCCTCGGCCCAAGGTCTTTGTGACAGCCAGCTGCTCAGTGATGTCTGCCTGGGTCACCGCTGTGCCCCACCTCCTAGCACCCCGCCTGGCACTTAGAAGTTTCCCTTAGTGAATGAAGGGCACAGGCCCTCTCTTCAAGTGGCTTGGAAGTCAAGCTTGGGGATGTAAGCTGGCACAAGTTAAATAGTGCTTTTATTAAACAGGTTTTCGTTATTACTAAGTAAACTGTTGTGGTTTTTAAGTCACTATAAGAGTTCCTTAGGCAGACTTTTTTTAAATGTTCACACACATACACCAGCACCTACTGTCTCCTTTTTACTATTGAAACAAAGAGTGAGTGATTTGGTAGGTTTGCTGGGATATTCAGTGACCTAAGGCAATGCCCAGGCTGGCTGAGGGCCGAAGAGTATTGCCAGCCCGGGGCCAGCGAGGAGGGCAGGCAGGGCCTGGCCGTGGGAGGGGTGGGCGCCAGCGTGTGATGCCGCCTCTTTGGGATTGGGCTTTCCCCGGGCCAGGGGGAGACCCGCCCGGGCCCTTGGGGATGGGGCCCGAGGCCCCCTGTTACCCCCGCACCGGTGTCAGGCGCAGGCCCTCGGAGAGCAGGCTGTTCTGTAGTGGGGCCACTTCACGAGCTCCGACATGCCTTAGTGTGTTGTTAGGTTACTTCTGTTCCTTTCTCGGTAGCAAGCATGCAGTGGCATGGCGGGAGGGCCGTGAAAGGTCCTGCGTGTCTCCGAGACGTCTATGAACGTCTCCACGTATTCTTTCAAGCCTCTGCTAATCAGTCCAAAGACCACGCATACGCAAAAGCAAAATGCTCCATGTTTTGTGGGTTTTTTTGGATTGTTATTGGCGTGTAGTTGAATTACAATGTTGTGTTAGTTTTCGGTGTACAGCAAACTGAATCAGTTATACGTATACATATAGCCACTCTCTTTTAGATTATTTTCCCGTATAGGCCGTTACAGAGTATTGAGTAGAGTTCTCTGTGCTATACAGCAAGTCCTTACCAGTTACCTACTTTATATATAGTAGTGTGTATATGTCAGTGCCAATCAAAAACTCCACGTTTTTATGTTGGCCGTGCCTAACAGAGATACGTGGCTGGAGAAATAGGATGGGGGTCCCGATGGGCCCCGAGCATCTGCTCAGAGACTCGGAGGCAGGGAGCCCCCGCCCCGCCCCGCCCCGCCCCCCAGGAAAGGCTTGGTGCTCGGGGATGTTAGAGAGAAGGCCTGACGTCACCGTGTGGCACTAAAACCCAGGCGGGCAAATTAGACAGCCGTTCACTTCCGACGCAGAGAAGCTCGTTACTTCTAAAGAGGCCCGGCGGCCATGAACCCTCAGGTGGGGGGTCTCTTCAGACAGGAACCGCGTGAGCCGTGAGCACGTCCCTATGTTTCGGCTTGGGTCTGTGTCCCCGCCACGATCTCCACATCTGAACTCGGCTGGGAAGCATCCCGGGCTGGCGGTCATCCTGCGGTGGCCTCTGAAGCTGTCATCACTGTCGAGGCCCCTCAAGCTGCGCAGGGCCCTTCCAGGCCACCAGGGCTCCCGCTGGACCAAGGACGCCAGCACCGGGCACTCCAGAACCTTCTGCAGGTCCTTGCACGGCCGTGGCACTCGCAGCGCCGAGGCTCCCGTCTCCCCTCGGGCTCCGTCTCCGCCCTCTGCCTCCCCGGGACCCCTCTTCCTCGACTCTTTGACTTCCTCCCTCCCTCAGTCCATGCACCAGGCCGTGACCCCACTGCTCCCCCAAACTTCTCCTTCTCTCTCCCGTCTTCCATACTTGACAGTCTGTAGAGTCGCTTGGAATTTCCTGGCTTGGCGCAGGCTCAAAGCCTAAACTATGGGCATAATGAAAAGCGGTGCATCAGACCAGCCGCCAGTTAAATAATGTTTGGGTTCTTGTCAGAATGTCACAGAGTGCCCTGTCATTTTGTTTCAGCAACTTGTCCTTCTGAATGCACAGTTCGCCTTATGGCATGCCAGCAGTAAAAATGTCACTTACAATAATTACTTTTTGGTGAAAATGCTTGCTGACTTCCTACCTTCAAGCTGTTTTTTACACAGTGGGGAGATAATAAGAAATGACTTTATCCTGACTGCTCAAATGAGCACTAAATGGAATTTGGGTTATTATTACTGCAGATAGAGGGCTGGGTATGGAAATTTCAACAGTGGATTGGGTAATCTGCAGAGAGATTTGTCTCTGAAAATTATGGCGGGTGTGGATTTTCTATTGGCTTCTATTGAAAACTTAAGGCAGCTGTTGTTTGCCTGCTGTTTTTGGAATATAATATTTTTCATAATCCTCTTATAGTTCCTGAAAGCTCTGTGTATTTCAGGCGGCCTTGAGTCACTGTCTGTGCTATCTGTGTCTTACTAACCGGGCTACTCTTCTGCAAGATTCGAAGCCTTCCCCCAAAAATTAATCCACACTAATCACTTTTTAAATGTAACACCTTACTGTTGCCATCAGAATTGGATAGATGGTCTGTGTAGCTGGGCTCTTAATGCAAATCACGCATTTTCAGTTGCCCCAGTCCCGCAGGCTGCAGACTCTTTGAGAGCAAGGTCTCTGTCTAATTTCTCTTATCCTTGGGGATTTCCCTGGTGGTCCAGTGGTTAGGACGCGGCCCCTGGTTCAATTCCTGGTCGGGGAACTAAGATCCCACAAGCCGCAAGGCACAGCCAAAAATAAAATAAAATAAAGCAAAACAGGGCTTCCCTGGTGGCGCAGCGGTTGAGAATCTGCCTGCTAATGCAGGGGACACGGGTTCGCGCCCTGGTCTGGGAAGATCCCACGTGCCGCGGAGCAACTGGGCCCGTGAGCCACAACTACTGAGCCTGCGCATCTGGAGCCTGTGCTCCGCAGCAAGAGAGGCCACGATAGTGAGAGGCCCGCGCACCGCGATGAAGAGTGGCCCCCGCTTGCCGCAACTAGAGAAAGCCCTAGCACAGAAACGAAGACCCAACATAGCAATCGATCCATCAATCAATCAATCAATAAAAAAATAAATCTTTAAAAAAAATAAAAATAAAATAAATAAAGCAAAACAAAAAATTTCATCTTATCCCCACTGCTGAGCAGGGTGTACGACAGAGAGCAGGTGCTCTAAAAAAGTTCGCTTGGGCGAGTGAATGAATGAATGAAGGCAGAGGCAGGCTGCTGTGATACCGCAGTGACTGGCCGGTGGGGGCTTTCCGCTCCTGAGCTGGTCAGATCCTCGCTCCACCCAAGTGACCTGGGCCAAGTCACAATGCCCGTTGGAGCCTCAGTTTCCTCGCCTGGAGTGTGGGGTTTATATTTCCACCGCAGGACCATCGTGAGGATTGAATGAACCAGTGTGTAAATGCCCTTAGCGCACGGCTGCATTCACGTGAGGTTGTAAAGGTGTTTCAGTCCCCTTCCCTCATCCTAGAGGTGGGCTGGCTTTGAGGGCCTCACCATCGCATTTTTGAGGTCCGGGCACGTGGACACGTGCCTCAGCACAGTGCCTGGCGCACAGTGAGTGCACAAGAAACGTTCGCTTGAGCACTAGCTGCTGTTACAAGAGGTCATAGGATAGGGTTTCTTTTATTTATTTATTTATTTATTTTTGGCTGCATTGGGTCTCCATTGCTGCGTGCGGGCTTTCTCTAGTTGCAGCGAGCGGGGGCTGCTCTTCATTGCAGCGCGCGGGCTTCTCATTCATTGCGGTGGCTTCTCTTGTTGCGGAGCACGGCCTCTAGGCACTCAGGCTCAGTAGCTGTGGCTCGCGGACTCTAGAGTGCAGGCTCAGTAGTTGTGGCGCAGGGGCTTAGTTGCCCCTCGCACGTGGGATCTTCCCGGACCAGGGCTCAAACCCGTGTCCCCTGCATTGGCAGGCGGATTCTTGACCACTGCGTCACCAGGGAAGCCCCAAGAATAAGGTTTCTTAACATTGTCTTCCCCCTCACCCCAGGACACTCCTGCCGCAGTGCACACCCTCTCAGAACGGCACCCCACACACCCCGTAGCCCAAGCCGCAACGTGGGGCACACCCCCTCTTGCTCAGCCCTCCGCCTACATCCACTCAGCCCCCAGTCCTGTTGACGCAATCTCCTAAATCTCTCCTGAGCCTACATACTTCTCCCCACCCCACTGCCCGCCCTCCTCAGCCACCGTCCGCTGTCCCCGACGACCTCCCGGCCCCAGCCATGCTGTCTGCAAGTTCATTCTCTGTACTGAAGCAACAGTGAACTTGTTTACTTTCTTACTCTCTGACGTTAGGCCTATAATGTTTCAAACATGAAATTACAGAATAACCCAGCGAATGCCGATCACCCAACCTTAGCCCTAAATAAAGGGCTAAACTGAATTGGTCGTTATTCAATCCTGTATGTTTTAAGGAATAAAACATCAGCCTCTCCCTAGTCTCATTCCTCCTAGAAGTCAGCTACCGTCCGTCCTGCATGTGCACTTTGTCTTTCCTGGACGGGATTTGATACCCTCGCTACGGGTCTGACTGCCACACACAGCACGTAGCGCGTGCGGGCTTTCGGCTTGTGCACCAGTGTTGTCATCTGTTTCGTCCTGCGCCTTGCTTTGTGGGCTCGCCATTACGCTTCCATGCTGGTCCCCGCGGCTGTAGTCCTGAGCCTCTTGCCGCTGTTTATAGCACGTGGTGTATCGTATGAACGTGCCCTGGCTCCCGACTGCCCAAAAATTAAAACAGACACCTTAACCAATTCAAAGCCTCTGCACAACCCAGCCCCTGGGGACCACCTCTCTTTGCCTCATATTCTTGCTACGTTCAATTTTATTGATGCCTCAAACCCACCAAGTGTCTGGAACAATCTATCTCCCTTCCTTGTCACTGCTACTCCTCCCAACTTAGCTGGCTAATTCCTGTTCATGCCTGAAGTCCCCCTGAAATGTCACCCTCCCAGGAGGTCTCTGATCCCCAGGCCACATCAGTGTCCCCACCCCCCTGCTGTGTGCTACGTTCACTGCCGTATTCCCACTGGCCTGACTGAACAGACTTAGGGAATGAGTGAAAGAAGGATGGAATAATGCATCTTCATTCATTCTTTCTGCTGGCACTTTTGTCCTAAGTAAGCTGATAATGACATACAATTCACATACAGTAAAATTCACTCTGCCCGCATAGAAGCGTTCTGTGCATTTCAATAATCAAGATATAGAATAATTCCATCAGCCTCCCAAAATTCCCTCGTGCCCCTTTGTAGGCAACTCCTGCCCTTCACCCCTAGCAACACTGATCTGTTTTCTGTCCCTGTAGTTTTACCTTTTCCAGAATGTCATCTAAATGGTATCACACAAGATGTAGCTGTTGAGTCTATCACCAGCACATCTCAGTCGTGTGCCAGGAACTATGGAAGTAACAGCAATAAATCATGAAGAGATTTACGCTGCGTGCAGGGGAGACCTTTTTTTTTTTTTTTTTTTTTTTTTTTGGCCGCGTTGGGTCTTCGTTGCCGCGCACGGGCTTTCTCGAGTTGTGGCAAGCGGGGGCTGCTGTTCGTTGTGGTGCATGGGCTTCTCACTGCGGTGGCTTCTCTCTGTTGCAGAGCACGGGCTCTAGGCACGTGGGCTTCAGTAGTTGCGGCGCACGGGCTTTCTCGAGTTGTGGCAAGCGGGGGCTGCTGTTCGTTGTGGTGCATGGGCTTCTCATTGCGGTGGCTTCTCTCTGTTGCAGAGCACGGGCTCTAGGCGCGTGGGCTTCAGTAGTTGCGGCACACGGGCTCTAGAGCGCAGGCTCAGTAGTTCTGGCGCACAGGCTTAGTTGCTCCGCGGCACGTGGGATCTTCCCAGACCAGGGCTCGAACCCGTGTCCCCTGCATTGGCAGGCGGATTCTTAACTACTGCGCCACCAGGGAAGTCCCAGGGGACCTTTATATAGACAAATATGTTCAATTTAATAACAACTCTTTTTTTTTTAACATCGAATTCAGGTTTCCTTAGCGCTGACCACGTGGCAGGTTCGTTCCTCATTACCAACCTGTCTGCATTTTTCAGATGAGGAAACCGGGATGTTGCAGGAAGTTAGGAATCCTATTCAAGTTAGCACCGGCAGCTAGTAGAGGCAGCCCCCATCCCCAGGCTCAATGCCTTAGTGCCAAGCCCAGGG
Source organism: Eschrichtius robustus (assembly GCF_028021215.1). Lineage (NCBI taxonomy): Eukaryota > Metazoa > Chordata > Mammalia > Artiodactyla > Eschrichtiidae > Eschrichtius > Eschrichtius robustus. Next base: position 84,956,428 of record NC_090839.1, on the reverse strand, counting down.
CTCCTCCTTTTTTTTCTTGTCTAAATTATTTTTAGTTACACAGAAGAGCACAGAGCCTTGTTCTTTCAAAAAGTCTTGTTTTAATCAGAGGGCTCCATTTGCTAATCTTTAGAAAAGAAGATATTTCTTCTTCTCTGTTGACCACGTTTCGTGTTCTGTCAAGATGGTGAGTCATACGGGCACCTGTCCTCCTGGCACCGAGGGGCCCGGTCCCCTCACCAGGGGTCGATGGGAGCTGGTTGATGGGTCTGGTTTTGTGGTGCTTACTGGAAGTAGCTTTCTAGAGAACTGAATGACTTTCCAATGTGATGTTCTGAGCCTGTGGCTTCGTGGTGTGTCCAGCGAGGCCGCTCCAAAAACGTGGGCCCAATTCTGCTCTCGGTGACCTGAGACCACGGTGGCACCTGTGTGCACCTGTGTCTGTCGGTGAACAATTGTCACTCAGCCAGTACAGTTTAGACACAGACTCAGGGTGGAGGTGCAGATACCAGCCACCCAGTACATTCCAAGGCCCAGTGGGGTTTTGATCTCGGCGGCGGGGGGGGGGGGGGGGGGGGCGGGGATACCTTTGTCTGCAGTCACGGTTGGGAGCACAGAGGGACGCCAGTAACGTGTGGCGAGCTCCTCTGGTCAGTTCTCTCAGAGGGTTTTCCTGGCAAAAATGTGTGCGAGTGTCTTGCTGAGGATGCCTGGAAGAAAGAAACATGCCTCCATTCGAGCTATTCAGAGCACCCGCCTGCGCCGGTGCCCAGAACAAAACAGGGGTGGTGCTCGGGCAGCAGTGCCGGCCGGTATGTTCTCCAGGCAGCCATGATTCTGACCTTGCTGTGGGTTAAAGGACACAAACCTGAGAAGAAATCTGTTTATCATGTGGGGAATTCATGCCATCCTTGACAGTATACAGTGAGCAAGATGAATGATCTGCCAAATTGGTCCCTCGCCTGGGTGACTCAGGGCAAGTTCACAGTGCAATTCCATTGCTGCTTCAGATTCAAAAATAACGTTTGCTGGGTTTTATATCCAGTTGTATGATGACCTGGAGTGAGCAGAGAGAAGAAATCCGATTTGTAGGATCCAGATTGCCTTAAGGATTTATATGGACCGTTTCTGCTGTTTACGTCTGTCTCTTTTACAGCTTTCACAAACCAGTGTTTTTTTTTTTTTGGTTTTTTTATTTTTAACCTGATCTTCCAGGTTGAGGACACAGCGTTATGTGATGGTGGAACTCTGTCCTGGTTTAGGACAACAGATGGGTTTACCGGTTGAGTTGCAGTTGTTTTATTTGGGATTTTCTCTTTCTAGGTATTTATACAAAATATCCCTTGTATCTGGAATACATTTTCCGTCCTCTTGAGTTGAGAATAGGTTGTTATCCTGGACATCATATGTCCATCGAAGGACACTCCAGTTATACGATCAGTTGAAATTCAGTTACTCCTTAGTTTTGCATTTTCTTTAGTCAGGTCGCGGGTATTGGGGGGGCCGCCCACGTGTGTTCACACTCACTGCATGGCCCAGCCTCGTGAGCTGTCATCTCTCTGGGGCTGTAGAGCCCTGTGACAGCGCCTCGCCTGGCCCCTCACACAGGGTGCTGTGGGATCTCACCGTGTGCCGTGCCTGGTGGGAGCAGGGAGTGGGGGCAGAGATTGCACCCAGACTCTGAGCCAAAGGCAGGTTTTACCCTGTGGGTAGGACCACAGTGCTAGGTCACTTTGCATTTTCTCTGTATTTGGAAATTAGGAAATGGCAAAAGCCTTTATTCCAGGCATCCCAAAACTAGAACGGATGTCAGGTTTTACGGGTAATGCTAACAGAGAGGCCTGAAGGGACCACTCACCAACAGAGCACCGTGGCACTCCCTGCCGGGCACCTGCAACAAGACAGCTCCTTCTTAAGAAAGGAGAGCATGGAGACTTGACTGCCCACACTGGCCCTGTCTCTTCCGGTGTTGGTGACAGCATGGCGTAGACAGAGAGCTAGGCTTTCAGAAGCACATCCTGGGCTCTGGCAGAGAGCAGGGTGGGCACCCCCTTCCATCGGTTCCCTCCACGTAAGGCGCCATGGAGCCCTCCGGGATCACAGTGAGAACCGACCTGGGGTCCCAGCTCAGCACTAGGTGGCCGAGGCCTTAGGTCTCATCTTCAAGGGTCTTCGTCACTGTGGTGACCACACATCGTAGGCAGCCCTCATTTAAAATACTACGTCCATTCATTTTGTGCTGGAAATTATGGACAAAATAAGTATGCAAATTATAATCTAGCCAAGGTACTCCTGAATTACAGAATTAAGGGGTTCCATCGGAAGAAATCATGACAGTGATAGCACGTGACTAATAGGACGTATTTTTTAACAGAATGCCCTTTATTGAGCCTTCAGAAACTTTCTCTTTAAACCCCTAGTTTTTCTTCTGTTGCTGTTTTTTATTTTTTAATACAGAAAATGAAAGGTTAATTTTCAGCCAGAAAACTATGAAACAATTCATTTAAATCCATAGACTGCCATACTGTCTCCTTCTTAAACAGACGTTTAATTAGTAATTCCTAGATAAGGAAAGTAGATGCACATGGTGAAAGACAGCTGTTTTCAGCCTCGGTTTTCTGTGCGCTTTGATTACAGAAAGCACTCCAAAGACCTCTGCCAGCTGCAGCCCTGCACCCGAATCACCGATGAGCTCTAGCGAATCAGTGAAGAGTTTGACTGAACTGGTCCAGCAGCCCTGTCCCCCCATTGAAACAAGTAAGGATGGCAAACCGCCGGAACCCAGCGACCCGCCCGCTTCAGACTCCCAGCCCACCACCCCACTGCCTCTGTCCGGACACTCGGCTCTCAGCATTCAAGAGCTGGTGGCCATGTCTCCAGAGCTGGACACCTACGGCATAACCAAGAGGGTCAAGGAGGTGCTGACCGACAACAACCTGGGTAGGTTCCCTCCCCAACTGCTCGGTCAGGAGGTGGCAGGTCGTTTCCTGTTGGGAGTTCTCAGGGAGAACGAGTGGAAGGGGGCCTCAGGCTGAGCCAGCCAAAGGGTTTAAACGTTCACAGGCTACCTATAAGAACCTAAAATGTCCTATAGTTGTGAGCACTCAGGGTTCATAAGGGTGTTAGAGGTCTAAGGTCAGTCCCAGCCCAGCCCAGCCCCGCCCCTGCACCCCAACCAGGACCTCTTGGAAGACGAGCATGCCGGCCGGAGCCAACTCAGGCCATACGCTGCGACCGCCGATGGGGGCATGCCCAGTGGAGCTCTGACTCCTGGGCGAGGGGGTGGGGATCGTGCAGAGCAGGGCAGAATCGGCACGAGCCCAGTAGCATCTGGATGGCGTCACGGGAGAGCCCGACAGTCGGGGTTCCGATTTGCTGTGAAGGCAAATCTGTGGTCTGAGGGGTGAGACTTCTCACACCAGGGAGACGACTTGCTCCTCTTTGAGCAGGAGAGGCTCCATCGCAGCGTCACCTGGATTTGGCGATAAGAGGCGTCTTCACAGTTGCTCCGACTGGTCTCGGCTTCTCCGGGGAAGAAGCTGCCTCCCCTCCCAGGGTGTGTGCGAGGAGTAATAGACGCAAAGGGGGCCAAGTTACAGACGAATTAGGCAGCTTGGTCAAGACCCAGGCATCCTCTTAACCTCTGACCTGGGGTCTTGGGGTGTTCATGGGTTAGTCTCTTAAAGTCACAGCAGGACGTGTGTGTGCGCGCACGTTTTAAAGGGTGAGGGTCAGTCGCTTTCTTCAGGCTCTCAAATACGTCTGGGACTCCAAACTGATTGAGCGCCACTGCTGTGAAACCTCTAGAAGTAATACAGATTAATTTTCTAAGAATAATTCGCTTGATTTCCACCGCCCCGTACAACTGGGTGGGTCAAGCAAATGGTAACTAGCTGTTCATATATATCGCTTTCCTGAACATAACAAGCTCCTTGGAATGAAATGAGATTCGCTTGCCAGATTAGAATTAGGTAAAATTGGTTTGAAACTACCACAACGAAAAAATGGTAAGGACCTAGGATGTGTTTGTAGGCTAAACTGAGAGTCTGAAAAGCAGGGAAACCACAGGTTTACCAAAATCAGTAAATGTATATATCTCAGTTAAAATGACTGATGTCAAAAAAACTTAATTTCTCAAATCCAAAGCTTTCCGTGCAGTAAACTTTTGCTTAGAGCCCCGCTTCTCTTGTAACTGCTGTGAGCGCAGCTGGGGGTGTTTCCCTCTCACAGATGGAGGACGTGAGCCGCAGGGGGAACAAGCCGGTGGTCCACGGTCCCCCTGCACTGAGGGGCAGAGCCGGTGTCGTGGTCCGTAGGCTTGATGGTACCAGACACTGGCCTCTGATCCCGGTCTCCACTTCCACTAGCGGTCCTGTTCATTTAAGTCCTCCCGTCCAGTCCTCCAGGTTGTGCCTGGTTCTCGTGCGTACCTTTAAAAGTGGTGGTCCCTCTTCACTGGCAGCTGAATGGCTCTCAGAGGAGAGAAATTTTCTTTCTAAGCCTCCGGCGAACATTGCAGACCTCACGCCGCTGTGCTCTCCAGAGCGGAATACCCTCTGATCAGCCTGGGGAGCAGGCTGCCTGAACTGCGGGGACAGACTTTAGAGTTGGAAATGGCCCGCTTTTCAGGAAAATAAAGCTGAGGAGCTCTTTCTTCTTCTCTTTCCTGCTGTGACCTTGGGTCAAGTGGCCTGTTTTCTCAGCAGGACCTGGTAACCTCACTAATCGTGAAAGGAGCCGGTGCAGACGGCCCTGTGGTTTGAGGCTGTAAAAGGGAGGTCTCCCCACGAGCTGCTTAACCTCCTGCGCTCGGGTTTGGGATTAACCACCTCTGATAAAAGCCGCAGGTGTCATCCAGGCCTCGGTTCATCCGAAGCCCAGAGGCTTTTTTGAGGGAAGCCTTGTGTGTAGCCAGAATGCGAGAGTAATACTGACTCCATCACCAGTGGAGTTCGTTACCAGTCTGGTTGAGGACGTGCTGCTACAAAGTGCTCGCTCTAAGCCAGGACCCAGCTGATCAGACTGTGGGTCTTGAACCCCCGTTTCTGATTTTAACCTGACACATACTAGTCCCACCAGATCCCTGGGTCTCAGCAGTGACATCACTCTTGGTTCTGTTCTCTCTCTAGGTCAGCGCTTGTTTGGGGAGACCATCCTAGGGCTCACCCAAGGCTCCGTCTCCGACCTCCTAGCTCGCCCAAAGCCCTGGCACAAGCTCAGTCTGAAGGGGCGGGAGCCCTTTGTCCGGATGCAGCTGTGGCTGAATGACCCCAACAACGTGGAGAAGCTGATGGACATGAAACGGATGGAAAAGAAAGGTAACTCCCTGCCGCCTGCCCCAGCCAATCGCTTTCTCATTTATAAACGCGCTGTTGCTTGTAAAGCCTTCACACCAAGCTGAGGAGGGACATTGATCCATGCCCAAGGGACTGTAAGGCAGGGCAAAGGATTTTTTGACGATCATCCACCGATGAGTACCTAAAAGGACTGGGAAGATTTGTGGCTTTTCCTGCCTAGCAGCCTGAACCCAAAGGCATTTAGCCCTGGGGGGCACTGTGATAATTCCTAAGTCACCCTGGCGACCAGTGTACCTTTTTCTTCTTCAGGAGAATAAGGCCACTTGGTGGTGGCTCCTTTGTTGTCTTTTGTTTTGTTGGGTGGGTGGGGTATTAAAACACTTCATCGCACGTGTACCACATGGCAGGGCTTCCACAAAGAGGTGGTTAAAAAATGCGTTTGTAAATAAGAAGTCTCTGGTTCAGAGAAATTAGCCGCCTCCATGGAGGTCGCCCAGCCTGGAGAACAGCAGAGCAAATTCCTGCCAGGACAGACCTCTCTCTTGCCGTTACGTTACAGTCTCTGGGGCTGTAGAGGATACGACCTCCTAGAGAGCTAAGAGCAGCTCTCTTCTCCAGACACATCCCGAGCCCCCTCAAATGCTGAGCAGCGTTCTGCTACAGGTTACGGCACAGGAGAAACCCTGAGGGATTTCCTCGGTGGCAGGAAGTGACACCTGCTCTGTGTCCTGGTTTGCACTGCACGTGCCGTCCCTCGTCAGTGAGTCCTCCCCTTGGAGGGGACAGTCCTTTGTCACCTTTAGTGCTGCGAGCTCACCTGGGGGCTGCTGAATCCCTTAGGTGTGGGAGAGCGGGCACCAGCTGCTGGTCTGGCCGTAGGAAGCCGTGACCGCCCGCCGTCCTCAGCCTCTGCAGGGGACCTCACCAAAGAGGGGGCGTCACACCCACCCGTGTGACTGTGCCCGGCCCCACGCCCAGCGCGCCCGAGCCGGGGGCGGGTGGAGCCCAGGCTCGAACCCTCTGAATTCACGCCAGGGGCGTGTGCGGCTCACCTGCAGCCCGGCATCGCTGTCCTCACCCAACCAGGGAAAGGGCTGGGCTCCGAGAGGGAGGGAGAGTCTCTGGTCTAGAGACTTGTAGGTTCAAAGTGCCTCCTATTTGCAGACACTGTGCTGAGACTTCGCTCAGCCCACATAACTCCATCCAGTAGAGATGCTATTATCCAGGAAAAATGAGGCTCTGGCATCATGAAACTTACCTGACTTCAGGTTGGCGTAAGCAGGAATCCAAACGTGGGCTGTTAGGCTTCGCAGCCAGTGCTCTCAGATAGGCATGTGTTCTGCTGCCCTGGGCCGAGTGCCTGCCACGCCGGGACCACGTGCCCAGGCAGCGGCTGCCACGCCAGCCGGGGCCCTTCCGGGGGGCTCCTGCCCTGCCCGCCCTCAGACTGCAGACCGAGGCTCTGACACAGGCTGCAGCCGTGGGCAGCTGCAGGCACTGCTGCAGGCTCCAGAGGCCAGGGGCCACATCACACCCCCCCCCCCAAAACTTTCTGACTTTTTATCATGGGAAATTTCAGACATAAAAGCAGAGAGAATGGTCTCGTGAACCCAATACCTCCATCACAGACTTTCAACAAGAGCCCACCCCAAGCGGTTTTAAAGCTGCACGCGCTCTGTCAGAAGGCATCCCTCCCGAAGGCCACCTCCTGTGCACGGGCCCTGGCCCGACCACTCCCTGGGGTGCTTCTCCTGAGCCAGTAGAAAAGGACCTCAGTCCCCACAAATAGATCTCTGGGGGCTTCCTAGGCCTCCACTCCCTCCTGCACAGGCTCTGGGCGCCATCTTGTGTCACAGAAGAGTTCTGTCTCGCTGGGGCCCAGGCCCCTCCTCACTCACATCCCGAAGTCCCTGAGCAGCTGCAGGCCCCCTGTCAACTCTCGCCAGTAGGGGTGCTCGCTAACCAGCCCCAGCGGGAGGCCGAGGCATCTGACCCCTCAGACACGACAGCGGGTGACCCAGGGCACAGCACTTCCTGTGATTTCCATAGACGATCGGTCACCCGCCCAACGCGAGGGGGCTGGCTGGACAGACCAGGCTCATTTCTTTCTAGCCTCTTGACTCTTCACCACATTCATTTTAGGGTGAGAAGATTTGCTTCTCAGTTATGTCTGAGTTCTAATCATAAAATGGCACGTTAAGTAACCCCCTAGCCTAAGTTTCAGCATCTGTAAAATGAAGGTAATACTTTTTCCGGTTGTAAGGATTAGAATGTACCTAGCATAACAACCAGCACATATAAGCGCTCACGAAATGAGAGTTATTAAAATAATTTGTATCCCTTTAAAATAGATGAAAATAAGCTTTGCCCCCAGTCTAGCCTAGATTAAAAATTCTGCACCAGGCAATCCAGACTGTAGGCTTCCCATGTACGCTGCACTTCCTCCTCTTCCGTAAAAGCTTTTGCTTCTTCTCCCTTCAGCGCAAATCTTTTATTGTTCTCCTTTCTTTCATTCTTGTAAATCTCTTTCTCTACCCTAGTCCGCCCTCTGCTTTCTGTTCCCTTCATGAGATAGCGCGCGCACACACACACACGCACACGCGCGCACACGCACACACACACACACACACACACACACGCAGCCTCAGCTAGCTCGGGGGCTGGGCTCCCCTCCCTGGAGGCTACAGATGGACCCTGATAGTCTTCTGTGACATTTGAGACCCACGTGTCAGTGCTGCTGAAGTGTGTCTCCCTGGCTTCCCTCGGCTCCCGTGGACACAGCCCCAGGCCCCGCTCCCATGCCGTGGCGGGGCGGGGCGGAGGCGGGGAGGGGGGCTGGCCACCAGCCGGCTGGGCAGGGCAGGCAGTGCTGCCCCGAACACACTTAGGTCAACCTCTCAGTTCGCTCACTTACTAGCTGTGTGACCTCAGGTGAACCACTGAACCTCTCTAGGCTCCGGTTTTTCCACCTGTAAGTAGGAGTGATACTGGTCTGTCTCCCGTAGGGTAACTGTGAGGACCAGATGACAGATGTTTGCTGCTGCTGCTGACAGATACTACTCTTACTGCCCCGTGCCGTTTGAATTAAATAACACTGCTTCTCAACTTTCATCAGTTTTCAGAAGTTTTAAGGAATTTTCAGACCGTATTCCAAATTAGTTCACTAGAATGACCTCTATGGATGATTCGTTTGCTCAAGAAGTCCAGATGGTTTTTAAGTTGAAGCGTAGTTGGTGATTAATGACACGTAACAACAGAAAGGAGCAGACGAAGCACACACAGCACTGGGAGAGCAGATATCTCCCAGGAATCACCCCCCATTTACCTCCCAGCCCACGCAGCGCATCCCCGGGTGACAGTCGCACCTGAGTCCCTGAGCCTTGTCTCAGCCCGCTCCCCACCGCTCCTCCTAACCCTTATTCCACAGTCAAAAGACACGTGAACAGCACACGTCCTCCCCTCGCGCCAGCTGCTGTGCCTTCCGGGCCGCGCATTTCCTGACCTCTGAGCCCTGCTCTGGCCGCTCCTCCCCTCCTGGGTTAGGAGCCTCCTCCAAGCTCGGTCCAGCAGGGTTTCTCGAAGCCCCTTCTCATCTCCGTCCGCCAACCTCCTGCTCACTGTCTACGTTTTCTCAAGACTGTGGCCCCTGGATCAGCGCCTTCCTCCACGCCCATGTCCTGCCTCATCCAGGGGAATTTTAAGCCCCATCTGACCTGTCCAGCACCCAGGCCTCAAGTTCTTTGACCTCCTCAACCCTTGATTCCCCAAATTGCATCCTCGCCCACAACTACTCTACCTCTCAAAGCCTGAGTTCAGGTCCCCCGTCACTGACCACATTTCCCTGTCCGTCCACCTTTCCACGTTTCTCCGTTCATCCCAGCTGACCCCAGATGGCTCCAGAGCCTGGATATCCCCTCCCAGGCTTTCCCCCAGCAGTTTGCCCTCTGCTGCCCTTCTCTCCTTCCCCAGAACACCACCCCCTGCCCCGATCCCCGCTTTGGTACTCTCTGGCCATGATACTCTATCGCACACCTTTTCATTCCTCATCCCCCTGCAAATCCCAGCCTTGGGTTAGCGCCCTGCCCGTCTTCTTCACCCAACCTCCTTGGCGTCTGGGACCTACACGGGTCGGTGCCGCCTCAGATTTGTATCTCCGGTTTCAGTAGGGTCCTCTGTGCTTCTCCCCACCCCCGCCATCACCCCCTCCATCCCCACCACCATTTCTCACCGACCTCTCTCAAGACTCCCATTTCCATCTCTTCAGATCACCCCTCCTCCTGCCTTCCTACTTCATAAAGAAAACCAAGGCCATCAACTCTCCCCACCTCAGTCCCTATAAACGTGTCTGTATGTCCACCCACCCCACCCTTCCCCCCCCACTCCTACTCCTGTATTCAGGACCCACCTCATGCACCTCCGGTGGCCGTCTCCTCCCTCACGTGTAGCCCCAGCTCTCTCTGTCTTCTCCCCCATCAGCTTGGAAACATCAGCTCTCTCTCATCTTTAAAGGGCCACCCTCGACCTGGGACTTCCCTTCTAGAAGCCATCCTGTCTCTCACGTTTCTTTTACAGTTAGGCTTCTTAGAATAGTAACTCCTGCCCACTACCTCCACTTTCTCACCTCCTGTTCACTATTAAATCCACTGCGGTCTGGCTTCTGCTCCCACAGCTCCGCTCTATCTGCTCACCGAGGCCTCCAGTTACCTCCTAATGTCTAAGCACCCAGGACATCCTGGGTGCTTGTTGGACCTTCCTTTCTGCAGCACTGACGCAGGGACCCTCACTCCTCACTCATCCCTTCCTCACACCACTGTCTCCTGGTTTGCCTCCCGTCTCTGGATCCTTCACGGCTGCTGCTTCCTGGGGTATCCTCTGCATGTGGGTGTTTTCCAGGATTCCATTCCCGGCCCTTCTCTTTTTCATCAAGGTCGCGGACTTAACTACAGGTTCTGTTCTAGTGGTTCCAAGTTCCTCTCTCTAGCCCGGACCATTCGTCTGAGCTTAACACCTGTCTTTCCAACTGCCTACAGAACATCTCGACGTGGGTGACCCAGAGACCCCTCAAACTCCACGTTTCCAAGACGAACCGTCATCTTCCCCCTTTAGTCCGCTCCTTCTGTGATACCCAGCCCAATGACACCAGCACCCAGCTCACCTCCCACGCCTGAGGCCAGGGGGCCGTCCTCAGCGCCGCTCACTCTGGTCCCTCGCTGAGTCAGCCACTACGTCTGTCAGTTCCACGCCTCACAGCTCCACCATCCGTCTGCTTTTCTCCAGCCCCATCACCACTGCCTTAGCGCAGATCTTTATTCTTCTTTCCTCCCGACTGAGCTTCTTCCTTTCAGTCCTTTCCACTCCACGCTCCGAGCTGTCGCCAAGGCAGCCTTTCAGAAGCAGAGAGCTGATCACATCATTCCCTTCATTAGAATCTTTTCGTCTCTTCCCACTGCTTTCTAGGTAATACCTACGTCCAAACTTGTGGCCTACCCTGGCCGCCCATCTCTCCACCTTTGGGTCCGGCAACTCCACCAGCCCCCACCCCCCACGTGCGCGCGCGCACGCGCACACACACGCCACACTCTGTGCTGTTTCGTGCCTCTGCGTCTCTGCTCCCACTATTCCCGCTTTCTGGAGCAGCCTCCTACCATCTTCTACTTCGCTGCCTCGTTTTTCTGGCTAATCCCTTTGTCCTTCACGGTGCAGTTCAATCATCATGTCTCCCGGGAAGCCTCCCCAGCCCCCTCCCCAGGCTGAGCTGAGTGCTGTCCCTCAGCGCCCGCCTCCGTGGCACCCCGCGCTGGCCTCCCGTATCACACCTTACTGGGGCCGCCTATCTGTATACTTCTCTGTGTCCCCACTAAACCGTGGGTCGTGCAGGGACAGACGGGGACCTCACGTCACGACAGAGCAGGTCCTCGATGAGCGTGTGTTGGGTTTCAGAATGGTTCTGGTCCAGGCGTTTTGAGATGCCCTCGGAAGAGCAGGGGGCCGCCACGCCCCACCCAACAATGTCTGGGAGCGGAGGGCGTACCGCGTAGTAGCGCCGGGGCCGGGGCCGGGGCCGGGGCGGGTCTCCCCGCGGCGCCTGCACCTCAGTCTGACTCCTCTCCCTCCCTCAGCCTACATGAAGCGGCGGCACAGCTCGGTCAGCGACAGCCAGCCCTGCGAGCCCCCGTCCGCTGGCATCGACTACAGCCAGGGCGCCAGCCCCCAGCCCCAGCACCAGCTGAAGAAACCCCGAGTGGTGCTGGCTCCCGAAGAGAAGGAAGCTCTGAAACGAGCGTATCAGCAAAAGCCATACCCGTCCCCAAAAACCATCGAAGAACTCGCCACCCAGCTCAACTTGAAAACCAGCACTGTCATCAACTGGTTCCACAATTACAGGTACGGCCCTGCTCTCGCCCAGTAAGTCAGCTGCAGCTTAGAGAGCGCGCGTTCAGCCCTCGGGAAGAGGCCGACGGGTACTGCAGACTGGCCGTTCACCATGCACAAGGACAACGTGCTGGGGACTGAGAACTTGGGGTTTGGTCAGTTAATTGGCTTCTTATTCGTACTGGCGTTTTAAACCCCAAAGACGTAGGGTCATATAGTTAGAGACCAGAAAAAAAATCTATCAGGGCTATCATTTAAAAAGGGAGAGTGTAGTCATTCATGGTTCCACAGTAGTGACCGTGTATTTGGTGATTTTTTCAGTGCTTTCTCAGGGTCTTTTACAGTATTGTTTTCCAAATTAGTTTGATTAGTTTTGTAATTAAATCAAGTAGTGTAAGACCCTTTCTTCTGGGAAAGTCATGAGTTAATGAAGATTTATTGAGCATCTACTAGGTCTACAGACACTGAGCTATGTGTTTTGTTTTAACCAGCACTGTATCACTTGATCCTCACAACTGTGTAAGAGATATAGTTTTTTCCACATTTTATAGATGAAAACATAAAGCGCAGAGGGGTTAAATAACTTACCTGAGGAGGGAAGGGCCCGGTGCTCTCCTCTAGAACAAAGGACTGGGGTAAAATGTTGGGATTAGATAATGGAGATCCACTGACAGATAATGAATTGTCGATCACCGCTATAACCAAGACTCCCTACTGCTAGAAACCAAGAATTCTCAGTGGCCTGATGGAAATTCCTGCCTGTTTAATGCCTTGTACTCGGCCATCTCGATCGCTAGTTCCCATCAAAACATCATTTTCTCTAGGGCTCGGCAGAACTGGGGTAGGTGCTCCTGGTTATACCAAGGTGACAAGTACACATGTATAACCAGTGCAGGTGGAGCCCTCGTGGTTCCTCACCTCAAATAAGTGGCAGGCAACATAAGATCACAGACAGTCAGGGGCTAGAGGGAGGAGTTGTGTCTCAAACTGGGGCCTGCCTCATCGGATAGGCTCTGCTGGAGCTTCTGACAGGGCACAATTGTTCCCAGGATCTGAACAAATTGGAAAATTTTTAACTATTAGATGGGAGCCAAAATAATACCTTTATTGCTGATGAAGGCTACGTTAGCAGATGTAGCTTAGTGTGAGAGCCAAACAGACTTGCTCCCTGACCCTGAAAACCAGGCCAGTTTATCCATCATGGCACCATTGGCCCCGGCAGGCCTCCCCATGTGTAGGCTGGCTCCCAAGAAGACAAAGTACATGAGCTGAGCCCGGCTAGCTTATTCATCCTAAATTTACCAATCAGATAAAAACAGAGGCAGAGTGAGGTCAGCAGTTACAGTAATGGAGAGCTCCCTCTGCACGGAAGGAAACCTCCAAAGTAGTAAACTAAAGTGCAGTGAAGGCTAGTGAATGGAAACGTGGGCAGAAGTTCACCAGAGCCTCTCCGTGCCAGGTGTCACACAATCCTCCTTTCACTTTCTAGACACAGAGGTGCACTTGAATGTGTACTTTTGAGTCTTCTGCAAGTTACGTCCATTTTAATGCGAGAATCACAACCCTGGACAGGGGTGCCGGAAGCTGTAGATTGCTGAGTGTCTGGGTAAAGGTGCTACCAGTCGCACAAAACATCTCCAAAGCCATTTCCCCTGGCCCTGCTGGGGCCACCTTTTTTTTTTTTCCAGATCCCCCCACAGGCCTCAGTTGAGTGGCAATCACTGCCTCCTGGCCAGGGCATGCACTCTCCACGTTTCCCAGCTGGCCTCCTGACCACCATAGTACTGCCATCACATGATGGTCAGCTGGTCATCGTGGAGATGCCTCACTTGAGCATTTAAGCAAATTCAGCTATAAAGAGAGAAGCGGGAGATGGGAAGAATAGCAGTAGAACCTCAAAAGCTAGTCATGAGCTCAGGTCCAGACCTAAGAGTAGATGGATGTGCAATAAATGCCTTCCGTCAAACGTACTCCACAACAAAGCAGGCTGGTAAGTCACGTGGGATAACCAAGGGCAGAGATGAGTTTCACCTGCGGAGATCTGGATGACTATCCTGGAAGAGGTATGATACGGCAGGGTCTTGAAAGAAGAACTGAACTAGAGAAGAATTTTATAAGCCACAAAATAGGTTGGATGAGAAGCGGCACCAGGTCATTCAGAACTGGCATAAAGCCCAAAGAATTGGAAGTCCCTTGCCTAAGGTCACCCAAAGGAAAAGTGCAGAGCAGAGATTCCAGCTGAGCGAGCACTCTCTCCATGGCTTTAGCTCTTCCCTTAAATGCTTAGTCCAGACCAGCTTACCTGGTACGTCTCACAGAGCTTCACACAAGGACGAGCACACAGTAGCACTCAGCACACATGCACTGAGCGTGTTTTAATTCCTAAGCGAGAGGGCAGTTTCTTAGGTTCTTTCCACAGGAGTTAAACAGAAGTTGATTTATTTTTTACTGCGCCACTGGAACCCTTAGTAATGTTTGGGGTCGATTTTTGCCCCCATCAAAAAAATAATAAAACTTTACTTCCTCTTACCCTTTCACCCTAAGGAAATTAGAAGTATTCTAGGGTGACCACTTACCCAGGAGTTTCAGAACAACATAGCACAGGACACCTGGTCTCCTGGAGAAGAACAGGTCCATTAGAAGAAACTCTCCCAAGCCCTAAAAGCCATGGCATCCTGTCAGCCTTGCGTGACTTGTCTGAAAACCAGATTTGCTTCTGGGACCTGATCTTTCTAGACCAGAAGATAATCTTCCTCAGGGACATGGAGACAAACCTAGGCTAAGAAGGATGACGTCTCGTATCTGCTGAGCATATAACATGTGCCAGGCACTGAGCCAAGAGCTTTGTAGATGTTATCTCATCACTTCCTCTGATCAGCAGTGGAATTCAGTGCTTGCTGCCAGCCCCGTTTTACAGAGAAAGGTTATTATACACGTTAGCCGAGCCAGTGAGGGTGGCAGCCTGGATCCCAGGCCCTGGGCGTGAAGTTGTCCCTTTCTTCCCTCAGCCTTTCTGTCTCAGCCTCAGTGCTTATAACGGGGACTTTGTCGTTGAAAAGGCAGCTAGATGGTAAGAACAGAAGAATAGTTCCTTTTTTTTTTTTCTTTCTTTTACTTTTTTTTTTTTTTTTTTTTTGTCTACTTTGTGTCCTGTAGTATACATTGATATTTAATTGTAACATCTCTGCAAGGAAGACACTATTCTCCATATTTTTCTGCTAAGAAAACTGAAGCTCATAAAGGTTAAGGAACTTGCCCAAGTTGCCCGGCTAGTGAGTGACCAGCCAGATTTCAAACCCAGGTTTGCCTGGTTCCAAAAAGCCTGTTCACCAAGCCGGGCCAGGCTGCCCCTGAGACTCAGAGTTAGTCCAAGGGGTGGGCCTGTGGCCTGGATGGGACCAAACCCTCAGCTGCCCGTCTAGCCTCCCACCTCCGTAACCAGGCTGGAATGGGATTGGGTGTTCATCCCAACGGGCATTTCTGGCTGCCAAAGGGCTTAAAAGCCAGCAAAGAGCAGGTTCGCCCTCCCAGCAAAGTGCCCAGGAAGCTGTTTATGGGAGCTGCCATTTCACGGGCTCCCAAGGTAGCCCCAGGGAAGGAGGAAAGTCTTCCGTTATCCCTGGGAACTTCTGGGGGGCTTCAGGATCTCACGCGGGTAGCTCTGGCTCAGGAAGCATCTTCAGGACAAGGGTCAGAGCTCACCCTATGTATGGAGCAAAAAAACCATGTAGCAGATAACCATGACCAGAGTTCTGATATACTGGACTCAACTACAGCCGGATTCTCCCTGGCCCCAGCCTCCCTACGTCCAGCACAGGACCTGGCATAGTGTGGGTTCTCAAAAAATGTTAACCTTTATTGAGTTACGTGCACTGTAGAAAATATCTTTGTGTGTGCCTAACCCCAGGGCTTTCTGCAGGCCCACTTTCTGCAGGACACTGGGCTTGGTGCTCCTTTCCCTGAAGATGCTTTTCCACTAACAGCTGGCTCATGATCAGAGGCTCTTTCAGCTCTTTGGAAGAAACACCTGGGGAGACTTCTGACTGAGCCTAGTACTGTGAGCACGATGGGAAGAGAAATTCCGACACAAAACAAAACAGACTTAACAACAGCCCTTTCATGACATCACGAAGGGCTCCAAAACAGGGAAGGCCAGGGCCCTTCTGTAGCTGTTTCCTTCAGACCCGACAAAACAGTGAAGCACACTTTCCACCGTAGGCTGAACTCAGCTTGATTAAAACCTGCTTGATGCGTTGGAGCACGTTATTTGGTCTCCTTCCTGCTTGATCAGAAATGACCCTTTCCTGCTTTTCTTTTAGAGGAGGGAATTAGTTGAAATACATAACTTGTCAGAATCCCACCTCAGCCTTGACCAGAGGCCCTGCCTGGCCCGTGGCTCAGAGCGGGACACTGAAGATTTTCACTTTGGGCACCGACTAGTAATTGGTTCTCTGTCACGAAGTCCAGATGAGGAAGCAGTGGTTATCATTCACGCTCGCCTTCCATGTATGAATGCAGTCGGCCTTTATCACTGTACACCAAGCACCATGCTAGAATGGGACCTCGCCATTCACAGCCTGGTTG
The DNA here is from genome assembly GCF_028021215.1 of Eschrichtius robustus. Lineage (NCBI taxonomy): Eukaryota > Metazoa > Chordata > Mammalia > Artiodactyla > Eschrichtiidae > Eschrichtius > Eschrichtius robustus. Next base: position 84,940,196 of record NC_090839.1, on the reverse strand, counting down.
GAGGTGGAGGAACCGTGCCATTAAATAAGTAACGCTGGCGCTCCATCCTTGTGAAGAGGGGACTGGCATGCCAGCCAAGGGACAGGTTACGCAGAGGCACCGGGTTTAGGAAACCGCGGGGTCTCTGCTGGCTCCTGGCTGGGAAGCGGGGGGGGGGCGGCTTTAAAGAAGGGCCGCCGGGGAGCGGGCCCTGCTCCGCTCTGGGGCCCGTAGGGGCCTCAACGGCTGTCCGGCGGGTGGGAGTGTGAGATGCGGGTGCGGTGGACGGAGAGAGGGCGTGCGGCGGAGATGGCAGGAGGCTCAGGCCGCAAGGGAAGGGGCGCAGAGCGCCCGTGCGCGGCGGCCCCCTCATGGCGCCCCCCTGCTTGTGTCTCGTAGGTCTCGGATCCGCAGAGAACTGTTTATTGAGGAGATTCAGGCCGGGAGCCAGGGCCAGGCCGGGGCCAGCGACTCGCCGTCGGCCCGGAGCGGCCGGGCAGCGCCCAGCTCGGAGGGCGACAGCTGCGACGGCGTGGAGGCCGCCGAGGGCCCGGGCGCCGCGGACGCCGAAGAGTCGGGCGGCCCCGCGGCCGCCGCCAAGTCTCAGGGAGGGCCGGCCGAGGCGGCCGCGGCCCCGGAGGAGCGGGAGGAGGCGCCGCGGCCGGCGGAGAAGGCGGAGCCGCCGCCCTCGGGGGCCCCGGCCCCGGACGCCGCCACCGACGAGAGCCGGCCCCGGGCGCCGCCACCGCCGCCGCCGCCGCCGCCGCCGCCGCCGCCGCCCGAGGGCCCCGCGGACGGCCCGGGGCCCGTGCCAAACCCCGCCGCCGCCGCGCCCGCGGCCGGGGAGGACGCCGCTACCTCAGCCGCCCCGCCGGAGGAGGGCCCGTGCAGGGCCCGGGACGGCGCCGACAGGAGTTCCGCTTTGCCAAGCACCAGCGCGCCCGCGGCCGCCCGCAGGCCCAGCTCGCTGCAGAGCCTCTTCGGCCTCCCGGAGGCGGCGGGCGCCAGGGACTCGCGAGACAACCCCTTGAGGAAGAAGAAGGCCGCGAACTTGAACAGCATAATCCACCGCCTGGAGAAGGCCGCCAGCCGGGAGGAGCCCATCGAATGGGAGTTCTGAGAGGGCGCCGCCCGCCCGTCCCGCCGAGCCGGGCCGAGTCTGGCCGAGCCGGGCCGCGCCTGACCGGGCAGGGCCGAGTCGGGCCGAGCTGGGCCTAGTCGAGCCGAGCTGGGCCGAGTCTGGCCGAGTTTGGCCGAGCCGGGCCGGGCAGGAGGGGCGGTGGGGGGGGGGGGGGGGGCGCCGACTCCGCGGCCTGGACCGTGTTGCGCACTTACCGCCCTGCGGGCCACAGGGCAAAATCGCCATAGGCCAAGGTGCATATAGAAAACAAAGGAGCATTAAGCCCAATCTATGTCGTGTTTTCAAGGAAGAAAACGGAAATGTGTAGTCGAGCTTTTTTGTACCCTGAAGTGTTTTTTTTATTGCCCTAAGTGATTTCCACAGGTTCTGGAATAACTCTTACAGCTTTGCCTTGCGCCCTCCTCTTTCGTGTGGGCTTTAAAAAAAAAAAAAAAAAAATCAAACCCACATATTAAAAGGGGGCTTTTTATCTGCCATCTAATGGCTTCAGAGCGATAATACACTATTATCTTCTTAAACCAGGAAAAAAAGGGGGGGGGGGATTTTTCAGAAAAATTTAAAAAGAAAGTTTTTGTAGCTGTTCAGTTGCCACTAAGAGATTGCACAGTCAAACCGACTCTAAACACACTAGTTTGGATTCCTAAATATTTTCAAGCAAAGAATCTTCTCCTTTGAAACTTTGAATTAAAGTAAAACACATTTACTTCACATATTTTTTAACAAAAAGAAAAGTCACATCAGGAAACTATCTGATTTTGTGGTAGCTGACGTAGTGTTTTCTTGTACGTGAATAGAATCCTGACATGTAGTGCACATTGATCCATAGCTTTAACTGACTCTGGGCTTTTGCTGACCAGGGTTCGTTTAATACACTCCATTCTAGGCCAAATCAGGACAAAAAGAAAAGATCCGAATCTAGGTATTTTATAATCTGCTTTTTAACCTCTAACCGCAGAGCACGCTGATCAGACCTCATATGTCGGAGGTGTAGGAGACAAGTTAGAACTGTAGCATGTACCCGTTCATTTTGTTTAATTTATGGTGTCTTACGTCTGTGTTAGTGCGTCTTGCACACATACGAGCGTTGAAAGAAAGGAGGAAAGAGTAGGCCGCGAAGGTCGCCGCAGGCAGATCCTGGGGCCACACAGGGCCCCTCGTAGGCAGCAGTCTTTCCACGACACAGAAGGCACCGCACCTCACACCACTCTCCCGGGCACCTGATGGACTGAGCCCCACCAGGGGACGCCGCTCCCTGGGCCTGGGCAGGGCTCGCGCGCGCACGCGCTCTCTCTCTCGCTCGCTCTCTCTCCCTCTCTCTTTCTCTCTCTCTCTCTCTCTCTCTCTCTCTCTGTCTTTCTCTCTCCCTTTCTTCCCACCACAAGCACTGATGACTGTTGACGTCGTGGGAAGCCTCCTTCCTTCCCTGCAGAAGAGAGAACGTGGCAGTCTGGGCTCGGCTCCCACCCCCGTAGAGATGGCCCAAACTCACACCAAAACGCTGATGCTCTTCACATCCAGACCAGACCATTGGCCCTCCATTCATTTTGCCTCTTGGAACGTTCTTTTATGCACAGTTTAGGGCAGTCTAAGTACAAATCAAAAGTCTAACTTGTCTCTGATTCCTCCTGTCGTCTATGTGTATACGCGTGAGAACAGAGGTGGATGAGAGTGTGCGTGTGTGCGTGTGTGCAATTTTATACATCTGTGTATTTTCTTAAGTACCTGTGCACACATAGAGTGCATTACTGCCACCTTTTTTCAATAAGCTGTTTTATCAGTTATGGCTTCTACAAGTTTGCTAATTTAGACTCCTTTATTGCCATATCTTTAAACTAACAATAGATGATTTCGGTATATATATATATTTTTTTTTGCTTATTTATAGGTGCTGTATTTTATTATCTGATTGTTAGGAAGGGATGAGAGGGGCAAATATTCTTTAGAGGGATAGACTGCCGGCAGTATTGGGTATAATTTACAAGATGTAGTTGTCATACTGTATATTACTGATTGAAACCTTTTTGACCGTATTGTGTATCATTGAAACCTTTGTCTTAGGTCAACATCTTTGGATGACATTTTAATGGTGCATTCATTATTTCTTAAGTTTAATTAATATTACCTTTTTTTGATTTGGGGGGGGGTGGGAGGGAGTTCTAATTTTAAAGGTATGCTCCCGCTATTACACCTCAGTGTGCTTGTATTAATTAACTTGTAGGACTTTGACTGTAAGATGTGAAACCACATTTCTTGCATGATGTTTTAGAAATTATGTATTTTCATTTACAGTCTTTTAACCTGCAACTGCAGCACTTAGTTCAAGTTTTCACAAGTTTAAGAGTCACTACACTAAAGACAATGCCTTTTCATGAATAAGAAGTTTGCAGAAGGCTCTAGGAGGCTGGGAGGCAGGCCGTTTGTCTTTCGATGGTTGCATATCATCTCTGAACTTGAAATCTGGTTCAGTGAGCAGAGAATTCAACATGGAGGAGCTTAAGGGGAAAACGGATTCACATCTGGCTGAATCCAGGTGCGGTGAGAAGAGCGAGTTTGCATTCGTGACCCTCACAACAGCAGCAGAGCCCCTGACAGTACTGTGGTGTCCTCTCCACGAAAACCTCAAGGAGGAATTTTGTCGTCACGTGTGCTGAATCTCCAAATACCTGATTTTCATTAGAACGAAAAGCAGGGCGTTAACAGGGAATACTAGGGTAGTATTTTCGTTTTAAAGGCATGACTGTTATTTACTAAGGTGTGAAATCTGAGGAAACTGAAAAAGTATAAATCTGTCCATCCTAGTGGCCAAATAGTAACGTCGAAAACAGCCGCTTTGGCTCTTCCAGGCAATTTAGTCATTTTTGTTGTTGTTGGTTGTTTTTTTTTTTTTAAACTAGGTTATTGTTGATTTCCATTCTATCTTTTTTGCCAGACTTACATCTGGGTGCTCGATACAATCAGTTGGTTAAATTTTGCTTGCAGTTCCATGTTTGTATTTTTTCCTCTATTTATTTTATTTTATTTTTTTGATTGCGATCCCAACCCTATGATCTCTTGTGTTAAGCTGTCACTATAATACTTTTAAGAGCTGCCACTAAATAACAGAAACCTGGGGGGGGGGGGGGGAGGGGGTGTCCCCCTCCTCTTTGCGCCCCTCATTTTGAGTCCAAGGGTTGATCTTTCATCTTGAGAAGCAATATTCAAGTGCCTTGAACAGCATCCTCTCCGTGGGCTTTACCTTCAGCTGGCTGGCGTTCCAAGCAGTAGCTCCCACAGGCAGCCGACCTCTTCCTCTTTCCGCTCCATCAGTTTAAAAAGCTGATTTGTACCTCTCCCCTGGGGAAAACGGTTTCGTATAAAACACTAACGCTTAACTACAAGCTCCATTATACCATTTTAAATGGCTTCTTTTTGTTAATTGAAGGCAGTGTTCATAAGTTAAGGTTTTTGCCGTTACTTAGCTGGCTAAGTGGAGGCTCCGCATACAATCAGTGTTCACGTTCAGCCTCTTGACCCTTGGTTCCTGCCCACATTCTCCTGTGCTGTCTGAGGTGGAAGGGGTGTGGGTTCTGTCCCAGCCCTGTGCCCGCTCGCTCCCGCCACCTGGCTCCCAGATGACCTCTTCCCTTGAACTTCTGGATCAGGCAGGGTTGTCTGTGATTTCTGTCTACCAGGCCGCCCTTCTTTAGAAAGGATTACCGCAGCCATCTAGCTCTAACTCGGTTTTCCTCAGAGCCTACCTTCCCAAAGAACATCACGACACGAGGTGGCTTACGGTCAGCAGACTGGAGAGAAGTCTCCAGGAAATGCCAGGATCTTGACTTGTATGACTACTCTCAAGCCATGGCCACTACGTCTGGGAAAGTGACCGAGGCAAAAAGATGAGAGTTCATGGCCTCCCTGGGACAGTTTCCCTGAACTTCCAAAGCACAAATGCCTCCCTGCTCATCTCCCTCCTGTGGGCATCTTTGTTTCCCCCCCCCCCCACCCCCCATTTACAAGCCACATATGCTGGTTGGTGGTCCAGACCCAGAGTACAACAGAGCTTTGGGTTAAGTGTGCGTCTGTGCTCCCTCTGGCTGTGAGAGACCCTCCCCAGCCAGCCCCAGGCCCAGCCGCCAGCTCCAGGAGGAAGGAAACACCCGAATGCCTCCATGCCTGGGGCCACGTCAGCCCACAGCCCTGAGCAGACCAAGCAGAGGGCAGGTTGTACGCAAGCTCTGGCATCAGCTAACTATCCTCAGATCACCTGGAAGTCGTGCCCTAAGAGGTTGGGACGAGTCACGGGACAGCTCTGTCCGCAGGCAGGTGCCTTTCTGGCTAAAGTTGGCCTGGATTTCTTTGTTCTCCCTGAATTCATGTCCTTACATGCAGGGGTGATCAATGAACTCTATTGACTTTCTATGCAATGTTTTTCATTCCTCTGATTGTAGGAAAACAAACCTCCCTGAAAATAGCAGAGGAGCCAGGGGGAGCATAACGCCCGTCCTTCAGGGATGGGCACAGAGTGAAACAGCGGTGGTGATTTACTAGGTCTTGAACTTGGGGACAGTAGCCTTTGCCTTAAATGCACTATGGCAGGCACCTCTCGACGGGCCTGTGAGAACAAGAGCCTGTCCTTAGCCGTCCCAGGCTGCTCCTCTCTGAGGCCAGTAAGCCAGCTGCGTGGGGGAGATGGAGCAGGGAGAGGTCCTGGCGAGCGTGGTGGGCTGGTAGCCGTGCCCCTTAAGCCTGGAGGTTTGGCTCCCTCCTTGGATGTCCTTTGTTGTCACACTCATTTGTCCCCTTCTACCTCACTAACCATGCTCCCACTCGACCTCACCCCTCACCCCTCAGAAACGTGAGGCAAGTGGGATCTGGGAAGAGAAAACCTAGAAGTGTGGCGTCCATGAGTGTATCTTGGCCTGGTGGGCAGGCGGCTTCCCTCTTGTGAGCACAACACGGACAGACAGCTGTTCTCTGTGAGGCACGGGGACTCTCCTCTTGACTTCCACCTGTTCCTGAAGCTCTCACAGCTGTTTCCTTTGCAGGCAGGGGCCGTCTCGGGCCTCAGAGGGCCTTGCCTTTGGCCCGCCTCTGCACTCTGTCCATTCCTGCTCAGCTGTTAAGATCCGTCACAGCCATTTCCCTTGCCCTGGGCTGCCCCTCCATGGCCACGTGAGGTCACTTCCCCAGGATTCCCACTTGGCCTCGGGGAGCTCTGTTGTCTCTGGCACTGGGAGGTTATCGTTTCAGCCCCTCTGTGAGACCTCCGTGGGAATCTTCTGAAGGACAGGAGAGAATACGGCCTTCTCCAGCCCTCATGCCCAGTCTTCAGTCACGTGACCCTTTCTTCCCCAAAGAATAGGCCAGTTTCCGCCCCGTGCTGAAGAAAACCAGCTCCCACGGCTGCTGGTTAGGTGAGGTGGCCAGAGTGTTCCGATGGAAAGAATTTGGAAGCGCTTACCGGGAGGGCTGCTGTGGTCTCGTTTGGGCCTTGATGGCGTTAGGGGAGCCTTCGTGACCCCCGAGGCAGAGCTCCTGCCCTAAGTGTCAAGGTGGTGGCCCGGGCCTCCAACATGATGTACGCCTGTTTCCCCAGTGCACTGAATGTCGGTCCGGCCAGCACACCTGCTTGCTTAGAGGATGGTCCAGTTTGGCAATGTTAATTCCCATTCCCATCCGTCGCTGCCTTTTGGTAGATGAAAGCTACCGGGAAAAGAAGGGAAAGCAAGTTGCCAATTAAAGTTCCAAAAAGATCAAGGCTCTGAGACCCTTAGAGATGTGCAGAAAACTGAGGCCAGAGCACTCGGGGCTGATAGAGGGGGCAGAGGAAGGGGCGTGGGCAGTGCCGAGCTGAGCATAAAATGAGCCCTGCCCTGGAGTCTGCCCTGCCCTAGCAGCCTGGGAGCCTCATTCCTGGTCAGGGAAAAAGAAGGACGTGCAATTCCTCCCCCCACCACCACCGTCTGTCCCATCGCAGGAACTGCCCCCACCAGCCCAGGCCCTGCTACCACCCCTTCCGTCACCACCTTCCCTCCAAAGAGACTGTGTCCACGCTGTCCGTGGCATCCTCCCCGTTTTCATTTTTGGATGAAGTGACATTTAGCTTTAACAAGACATTTCCAAAGCGCCTAGTCTCCTCCAAAATGCTAATTTTAAAAGTTGGGCATTGTAGGTGAAGGACCTTAAAAAAAAAAAAGGCGAGTGAGAGAAAGACATTAGGCTAGGCATAAATGTACACTTCCCCATCCCCGCTATTCAACATTTAAAATAGCTTTGAGTTGCTTTTCATGGATCATTTTAGCTTATCCAATAGTGTAGAGTCTGTGTTACTGTAATTTCTGTAGCGTTTAGGCTTTCATTTCTACCACAAAATATGCTAGATGCTATGTATCAAGCTTTCTGTGATCAGAAAGGAAAGGTGCCTTATATCCCAATGTCATGGCTACATCCCTATGGAAAATAATCAGAAGCACAGTGTGTACGGAAGCATTGGGACTTCCGTTGGTGAAACCAGACACCAGTCAGCAAGATGCATTGAAGTGGCACGGGGCTGCTTTTGTTTTCTGGTTCCCTTTTTTCTCCTTTTTTCATTTTCCTTTTTTTTTTTCTTTTCTCTTTTTTTTTTTTTTTTTTTTTTTTTTGGCCTAGTTTGCTTTAAACAGAAAGCACTTAAATAGATGACTATGTGTAAAAGCTCTGTGCAATAGAAATCATTTTTCTTCATTTTTAAGATGTAACGTATTGCACACCAAATGAACTCAAAGTAAGCTTTAGACCAGGACGATTCAGGTTGTGGAGGAGTAGGACGAGTTTGTTCACTGTAGTTCCGTGTGTTCATGAACTGAAGGGAAAACAGGCCTCCCCAGCACCACCCCCCCCCACCCCCATCTCAGCTTGCCTCTTGCTGACCGCCAAGCTAGGCGTGTAGGGCCCACGGGTACCCACCAGAACTTCTGGCTGGGTGGCAGGGCGGGTGGAGGGGGTCTGTGACTCAGCAGCTGAGAACCTTCTCCAGTGTGAGACCACAGCTCTGCCTTCCAGCACTTAACCTTTTCTTGTTGAGATGGATTGACTGCTACTGACCCGCCAGCGTGCGTGAGGATAATTATAAAAGGATGTTTCCTTGAGAAAAAAAAAATTATTTCTAGCCTCTTCTATTTATTATTAGGTTAATCCTTTAAGTACTTATCAGGAGTATATTGTTATTTTGTGTCGTTGTTGTTGTCATAAATGCTTTTTGCTATCACTCCAGTGGTGACCGTCTTCTGCCTCCTGCCCTTCCCCGCCCCAAAGAACCCAAGGGTCTGGAGATGCGGAGGGGGGGGTGGGAGGCGGGAGGGGGAGGGGGGCCAGCGGGGGCTTCTCCAGCAGAATCAGACGTCTGTCTCCAGGGCTGCCACCCAAACACTGGTGGTCTCTACACGTCTAACTTTTCAAAATGAGAGAGTTGCTGAACAAAAAAAAAAAAATGTACCAATGTAAGGAAAGGACACTCGCGTGAGGAGCTATAGAGGAGACTTAGAAAAAGCAAAGCTCAGTTCCCCAAAGCCTCCTAGAGCCTCTGGTCAGACTTCTGGTTTCATGGCGTTTCAGGAGCCCCGGGCAGAGCGGGTGCGGCGGCCTGGTCGAGCCTGACTTCCGGTGACAGAGGTTTCCGGGCAAGGCTCACGTGGGCTGACAGGTTTCGGTTGGCTTTCGTTTCTGTTGTTGTTGTTTTCCTTGCCTGCAAAGTTGGTCAGAACCTTCTTGAGGAGCAACTGTGTTTCTTAGTCCGGCTGCGGCTTAAGGACCCGCCCCAGGGGGGTGGGGTGGAGTCCCTTATCCCCCCTTCACGTGGTCAAGTGTGGAGGAAGTTTGGACCAGGGGCACAGCTTTCTGTGGCTAGAGGCACAGCCAACAAGACACCCAGTTACTTGCTCATCGGGTGTTGGGGTGCAGTGGGACTGGTGGTGGAGGCCAAGGTGGGGCTCCCAAAGGGCCCACCGACCGCCGACTCACTCTCCGTGCCACGACTTTTCCCTCCTCTGACATCATTTGGGGTCCTGATTCTGTCCTTGTCTCTGAAAGAAAGCCCTCTGATGAAATAACAGCCCCCATCCCTCCCCTGCCAAAGGGTTTTCATTTCCCTCCAAGTAGTCTATGCATTTCTCTCTCTCTCTCTCTCTCTCTCTCACTTTCAAACCGTTTTCTGCCTCCTTGGGAAAACGGGCATCTCATGTCCCACTCTCTGAGACCCCCTCAGAAAATGCTGTGCATTTTGGAGGCATGAGGATTCGTTCAAAATTCCGAAAGCATTTACGGATAGCTTGTTATAAAATAAAAGTGGGAAAAAGCAAAAGAAAAGGCGGTGTCCCCCACGTCCCTTTCCGCTGAGTAAGACCTAGCTCTTTGCGATTGTGCAATAAACTACTTGCCATGAGAGCGGGTGGCCACGCTCCTGCCCAGACTACTAACTAACACAGCACAGGATGGCCGGCCGCACGGCGGGCCTCTTCCAGATGACTCCTAATAAGCTCAGCTTCCCCCCCCGCACCCCGTGTCTTGTGGTGTCTTACATTTTAGCAGTATTTTATATTTTCTGTAACGCACTAAGTCTTAGGTGTTTTTAGAGCTCATTTGTTCATACTCACAATCACAGACTTTTTTTTTTTTTAATCCTCACAATGACCCAATTGACCAAAAAAAAAAACAAAAAAAAAAACAAAACACCATCATTTTTGTACAAATAGCTTTGAGAAAAGTCTTTGTTGTGTTGCTGTGAGCCATCTCTAGTAACATTTTATTTCTGCTATTTGTTTTCGACACGGTAAGTCAAAAGTTGATCCGCCTGGCGTGGGGGTGGGGGGAGGCACCCGTCGGCCCCTGGGCGTTGTCCCTTCCGTCTTCGGTTAGCCATACGCTGTTTGTTCTCAGCACTGTACAACGGTCCCTATATGATATGGAGAAGCAATATCACTGTATGAAACTCACACCATGTATTATTATTATTCACTAGCACCCTAGGTGTGATCATTGAAGTAAATATCTTTTATACAAACACAAGAACGTGTGGGTCGTTTTTATTTAAAGGGCTCTGGCCTGAGGAGGAGCAGCAAACACTTTCATTTTGGGTCCAAAGGGCACCTCGAGAATTGCCTTCCCGTGCTTCCTGGGGCGTGTGGCGTCGGGGCAGGTGTCGGCAGGAACCTGGGCCGGGGGTAGGATGGATGCGTGGGGATCTGGGGACCAGCAGGCCCTGCTGTCCTCAGGTCTCCGTCTGGGCACACGGTACGTGCTCCGTAAGGGCCTGCATCCCTGCTTGCTGTTATGTCGCCCTTACCGTTCGGGTACCTTTGAAGGGCTGGCCCTCCTGGCATCCGCCTCCTTGTCTGTGAAATGGGGGCACCATCGCGAGTCTCACAGGCCTGTGAGGACCAGGAATGGCGGGCGACCGTGTAGGGTGTGGCGCCGGCGGCCTGGCCTCAGCCTGCTCCTTGGGGTCTCTTGCTTTGTCCCTGACTCCTGTGATGTGAAGAAGGACAAGCTCAGGGCACCTGTGAATGCAGGCGAATGGCTGGGAAGAGGAAGGCGGGAACCGTGTCTTGTGGGCTTCCAGAATGATCGGGCTCCTGAGAAAGGGCCTCTCCAGCCAGCGCTCGGGGCTGGAGGTGGGAGAGCCCTGCAGAGTTGGCTGCTGTGTGGTCCACGTGCTTGTGACCGAGGAGGCTTCTAGTCTCGAGATTTACAGGATTGGAAAAGAATTGCCATCCTCACCAATGTATGACTGGTGGTGGGGGGTGGGGGAGGGGGTATATTAGTTCCTTGCGCCTTGATGTGTAGGTTTCAGCATGTGAAGCTCCCACACATGATACAGAAGCGTGAGCTAAACGAGACTCCGTTTCCCCTCCATAGGAGACCCCAGAGCAGGGAGAGCCTCCCATCAGTGCTAGGGGCTCCCAGCAGCCCCCGTCTCAACCCGTCACTCGGGTGTGGAAGTGTAGCGCTGTCCGCGAACGTCTGCCCACCCACCCTCCATGGGAGAAGTTGGCATAAAACCAGTAAGGCTCTCCCAGTTCGACGCTGAGAAACTTAAACCTTACTGGGAACCTTTTTTGTTTCTAGTTTAGGCACACCCCCACTTTTTAAAGATCCTTCAACGAAATTAAAATATATAATGTAAAAAAATAAAAGCACTTAGCACAAACTCTTTTTACCCAGAAGATCTCCCCAAGTGCTTTTGCTGTGAGATTTAATTAAGCAGAACTGCAGTTGCACATGCTTTTGCAGGGCTGACTCTTGTTTTTGTAAACGGCCAGCTCCAGAGGCAGAAAAACGAGCAAGATTTCACGCTCTGACTGCAGTCGGGTGCTGTCCCCACGCAGGCAGAACGTTCAGCCTCCCTGTGCACGGCCTTTCTCCTTTCTCTCTGGTTAAGTGGATCTGAGCAAAATTACGTGCCTTATTTGATGCACTGGGGGAATTGCAGGTTTATACAGGGTAAGGCGACACGATGATGTAATTATTAAAGTGCGTGAGTCGTCCACAGCAATCCGGTCTGCTTGTGTTTCAAAGGGCTTTCAAGTGGCTGCCTTGGGGTGTGTTGCTATCTCCTCCATAGCCCTAGATGCTGGATTTGGGGGGCACGCAATTTGCAGGCCCACGTGTGGGGAGCCAGGGTGAGAACCCAGAGGGCTGGGCAGAACTGTTGTGACGTTGGTGGGCACTTGGGAAAAGGCTGGCAGATTTCACCAGAGTGGCCTTGACGTGGGAGGTGGCATTTGTGACGGACAGGCAGGGAGGACACCCAAATCGAGGGGCGGCACGTGCACAGAAGAAGGGCGACAACCTGGCGGGTCAGTGGAGCAGGAAGCCACGGTGCTGGGGTAGGGCGTGCGAGGTGGGAGGGGGTTGACCATACTGTTCGTAAGAACAAAGCCAGGTCTGGAGGGATGCTTCACTAGGTGATGCTTGTTCTCTGATGTCAAGAAGGATTCAGGTGCAGCCGAGAGAGTCTCCAACCATACTTGGAGTGACGGGGCCCCAGCCAGGGAGGAAGTGCCCCCCTACCCCCTGTAGCCCCCCAGCAAGTATGCACTCACTGATTGGGGTGCAGGGTCGCCCTGGGGCTCTGCGCTGGCAGATCTGCAGGCCCAATGCCAGGGCACAGCCTGGAGGGTTCCGGGTGAGGCCTGAGCAGTTATCAGGTGGTGGGTCCAGCAGAGGCCAGCTGGCCCTGCCAGGCTCCTGCTGCCTGTGCCCAGCCACTTCTGCCCCAACCTGGGAGACCCTGCAGCCCTGGGGATCCCTGTGCAACCTCCCACCTAGAAGAAATGGTGCTTCCCTGCTGGGCGGAATCCGCCAGCGAATCGCACACTGAGGGTTCACTGTGGACCACTGCTCTGGACGCTGGGGTTATAGCAGGGGACAAACAAGGAACTGACCTTCTAGTGGGGAGTGGAAGATGATAGACGTAATAAATGAATAAGTGAATCACATGGCCACTTAGGCGGTGCTAAGTGTTATGGGAGAAAAACAAGGCAAGGGGAGAGGAAGAGCAAGTGGGGGGGGGTAAAGTTTTCAATAGGTTGTCAAGGTGGGCCTCACTAAGAAGGCAACATGTGGACGGAGTCTTGACAGAGGTGAGGGAATGAACCACACCGACGCCCAAGGGAAGAACATTTCAGGCAGAGGGAACAGCAAGTGCAAAGGTCCTGTGGTACAAACGTGCCTGGAAACCAGTACAGCTGGAGCACAGTGACCAAGGGGAGGGGCGGGAGGCGACGAGGTCGGAGAGGCAAGGGGGAGGCGCGGCAGGTGGGGCCTGGTAGGGCTCTGGCTGTTGTTACTCTGAGGGATGCGGGGGCCTATAGGATTTGAACAGAGGGTGGTCTGATCTTACTGTTTAAAAGGCTCTCTGGCTGTTGCTTCGTGACTAGATTGTAGGGGTGAGGGTGGAGGAAGGGAGACCAGTGCGGGGGCTGTTGCCACAATCCAGATGGGAGGTTGCGACCCGGACCGGGTGGTGGCAGTGGTGAAACTGATTGGATTCTGGATCTATCTGGAAGAGAAAGCCAAAAGCAGGACATGTGACAGATGAGATGTAAGGAGTGTTGGAGAAGGGCAAGGATGGCACCAGGGGTTTGGTCTGAGCCACTGAAGAATGGCCTTGCTTCTGCTCCTCTCAGCCCAGAGAGTGCCACCTCTTGGGGCCATGGGACCGGGGCTCCTGCTGGGCGAAGCAGACTTGGGGGATCAGGCTTCAGTTCGGACCCGTTAAGTTTGAGATGTCACTTAGACAGCCAAGTGGAGGAGGAGCCCAGGGGAAGGAGTGGACTGGAGATGTACATGCATTGGAGGGTCATCGGCTTATAAATGGCACCCGAGGTGGCCAGAGTGAATGAGAAGAGAGAGAAAGGCGTGCAGGGGCGGCGCCCTGGGTGCAGCAGCGTTCAGAGCTTAGAGGGGAGAAGGACCAGCAAAGGAACCCGAGAAGGAGCGGCCAGCGGGGCAGGAGGCCCGGGACAGTGCCCTGGAAACAGGTGTTGATGGGTCAGTAAGATGAGGGCTGAGAAATGAGGACGGAGCGAGGTGTGAGGTCACCAGTGACCTTGGCGAGGACAGTTGGTGGAGTGGGCGTCCAAGTCTGATGGGGAGCGTTTACGGAAGTGGACACTCAGACTAGGCACCTTCTTCAGGGCGTTTTGCTGGGGGGGGGGGGGGGGGTCAGTGGGGTCAAGAGAATGGGAGGGCGTGCGTTTCAGATGGGAGGATAATGTGCGTGCGCGCTTGTGGGAAGAAGCAAGGGCCGCAGGACGCGGAGGAGACTTGCTGAGGACGCACAGAGCGAGGCGCTGGCATCTGCAGGCACAGGAAGGCATCTCCGGCCACCTGTGGGGACACCCGGGCACAGGGGTGGGGAGGGGGTGGGTGTGCTGGCGGCTCACCTCCCCTCAGATCCCTCCAGGCAGAGAGACAGTGCACGCTGAGCCCCTCCAGGGTTCCCGCCTGGCTCGCAGGTGGCTGATTTAATAAAGGGGTGCCCCGCGTTCGGGAAAGCCCTGGGTGTGACACCACCCGATCGCGATTGGGATGCGTTTCCGCATTTGATCGACCTGCAGTCAGAAATCAGGCCTTGACCCGCAGTCATAGCCTTGTCTCCTTAAGTCTTGACCTTGACGTCGCTTTGCTTTCTTTCTCCCCTCTGTGAAATTGAAATGCACCCCCTAGAAAGCCCTTCCCGGCTTCTCCCAGAAGGACGAGGTCCCCATAAACCTTCATAAGGGGAGGGGGGCTGTCTCGGACCCACCTGACATGGGCCACCTTTCAGAGGCGGGGGGTCTCTCTCCACCACCCCACCCCAGCCCCAAGCCCCGCGCTCACCCCTCTGTTGCCCCTCCCCCTCCAAGACGCAGCCTCTCCCTCTGCACAGGCTTTACCCCGGGTTGCAGATACTCCCTCCTGCAGCATCCTCCTGAAAAACCCCTCTCTTGAGCATGCCGCCCCCCATCTGGCGTCCGTCCAGAGCGGGCTTGTCCCCACCTCTGCACCCCTGCTGCTCGCCCCCCTCCGCCACTACCTTGCCCGAACGCTCCAGCCTTTCTTGAGACCCCGGTGACCCCTCCTTACTCACTGACGGTCCCTATTCAACTTGGTGTCTTAACACGCTTCCTCCTGATCTCCCCCCTGCTTCCTGCTACCTCTTCTCCGGGTGTCTTCCGGGACACGCCTGAAAAGGTCAGCTTCCCCAGAAGTTCTGGCCATTCTCACCCAGCACGCTCTGGGCATCCATGTCCGCTGCTGGGCGCTCAGTCACCCCAGGACCCGGAGGTCTCCGCAGCCTGCATCTGCAGCCTGTGGGTCCCGCTCCCCACCATACACGTCCCGTTAGCCGTTCCACTAGCGCTTCAGACTTGCCATAGCCCAACCACCCAGCGGCTCGCCCCTTCCCCATCTGGGCGGCCACTTCCAAGCACGGGCCTACCCTCCTGGGTTCTCCGCAACAATGGGGGTCACGACTCTTTCCAGGGCCTTCTACTGCCTTGCGCCAGGGCCAGAATTCAAGCCCAGGTCGGCCAGACTCCAGCTCAGGACCCTCCCTTGACACCAAGTGGCCACCCAGAGATGTGATCCCAAATCTCGGTCTGCGTGTTCCCGCCCCCAGCAGAGGAGACGGAAGGAAGTGAGGGGTGGTGGGTCCCACCCAGGGCCTTCCCGCAGCCTTGCCCCATCACCTCCGCTGCCCCGCCTTTGCCCGGTGCCCCACGGGCAGCTACCTCCACGCCCGCCGCGAGGGCACGCCAGCCAGCCCTCAGCTTCACCCAGAGCCACCTCTTGGGGAGCAGCCAGCACTCAGCCGTGCACCCCCGGAGGTCCCCTCAGCGGCTCACCCGGTGTCTGGGAGCATCTACAGCAGCGGCTGAGGCAGGCCCTCCAGAGCAGCTTAACCGAGTGGCCTGGCACCCACTGGCTGGGGCAACCTAGCGCAGAGGGCTTGCTGGCAGGGCCCTCACACGCGCACCGAGTGTCACGTGTGCACGGGCAGGGACCTGGGTACCCACCCCCCCAGCACCAGACACAGGCACAGACGCGCAGGGAACCTGGCCTGGATGTCCCCTCGTCTCCCCCCACCCCGCCCCCACCGCCCATGGACGGCTCCTGGAGCTGCAGGCCGCTCCTTACGCAGGGGCCTGCCGAGGAATCATCTCACTGACATTTTGTCTAACTTTTGTGCCGTGCTTGGGCCCCCTCGGAACCACGCTGCGTACACAGCTCCCGGGACTGAGCAGCAGGCCCCCTCTCCACGGGCTCCCCGACCTGCACCCTGTGTCTTCTGTCCCCGGGGCCCTCACCCCTCAAGGTGGGAGGCTGCCCACCTGAGCCCTCTCTGGGCTCCACACCCTCCGCTCATCCCTGGGGGGGTCTGTCCACCCAGAGCCATTTTTGGACGCGCTCCTGTGTGTGGCTGTCCCTGTGGACGCCCAGCGCCCAGAACTGAACCTGTCGCCTCCCGCAGTCCAGGCCCTTCACCTCTAACAGTGATGCCCTCAGGACTTCCCCGGCGGTCCAGTGGTTAGGACTCCATGCTTCCACTGCAGGGGGCGTGGGTTCGATCCCTGGTCAGGGAACTAAGATCCCACATGCTGTGTGGCACGGTGGGGAAAAAAAAAAAAAATTTTTTTTTTAACTTTTTAAAATTAATAATGATGCCCTCTCCCTACATACACCTCACCATGACTCCCGTCCACCTTCCTCCTATGCGTGTGTGATGCTCACCAAGGCCCCGTCGCCCAGGCCGGCGGGTGATGACACTTGGGGGGGCCTCTCTGGGCCTCTCCCCTCTGGGGTCTGCTTAGAGCTCCTGTAGGCCACCCAGGGCCTGCAGGCTGAAGGCCAGACCCCAACCCTGCCACCCACGGTCCTCCCTCCATACCCCAGCCTTGCCCTCAGGTCCAGCCTCTTTCCCCAGCCCCACCGTGGACCCCTCACTTCGGCCGACACCACCTACCCGCCAGGTACAGAAGGAGCTGGAGGAAATCCACTCAGAGCCTGAAGCAGTGGAGACCCTGACGTGGGGAGGGCTTAGACATAGTCGGCGGTGCACACCCTGGGGTCTGGACGGTCCCAGGCCGGGAGGCCTCGGTTCCTCCATCTGTAAAATGGAAATCACCTTAGCTGACTGATGGGACTGTCGTGAGGTGTGTAAAGAGCTGGGTGTGCGGCAGACACCCAGGAGATGGAGCAGGTGAGGGTGAGGCTGGCTGGTGAGCAGGCCGCGCGGTGAGGGGTGAGTCTGCCCAGGAGGGCCGGGGGCCATTCTCCTGGCACTGCCCACAGCCTGAGGCCTTGGGGCATTTCTGAGACAACAGTGCCCCCTGGTGGCCACACAGTCTACCCCAAAGCACAGCACTCCAGGCCTCAGGCCTCAGGCCTCGGCTACCCTCTCTGCGGCTCTGAGCAGGGTTTACTGTCGCCATTTTATAAATGAGGCCCAGACAGGGCAAGTCGCTGCCCAGAGTCACACAGCCAACCAGAAGTAGGGCCAGACCTCAAACTCAGGTCTGCCCAGCTGCCAGGCCACTGCTGTCCTCCCTGCCGACGGCAGCTGAAGGCACCCACGGGGACTGTGCTGGGAGACTCAGCAACCTCTCCCCCCTCCACAAAGGCAGGAAAGTCCCCACACAGAATTATTTTGGATTTGCTTTGTTGTAAAGACAACACCTGGCACCGGGCTGGGAGAGAGGGACGGGGCTCTGGGCCAGGGGAGTCCTGGGGGAGCTGCCCCATCCCTAACGCTGCGCTGAAGCCTGTCGGCGGAGGGGCCGAGCAAGTCTGGTGTCAGTGGGACCCCTCACTCCCCCAGCCCCTGCTCGGTCTGAGGGAGGCCGGCCTGCCCCCCTCTGCACCTCGCACTGCGCCTCCCTTACCTTTCTCCCCACTCCTACCCCCCGCGGCCCTCTCTGGTCATTATCCCAGGGCATCAGCCCTGGAAGAAACTTGGGGCTCATTGGGTTCAGCTTCCTTGCCCTGCTTGACGGAAGCAGTGAGGCCTGGGGAGGGAGAGGGGCTGGTCACAGCGGAGCCGCGGAGGGGGCTGCCCATTGCTCCTAAATCTTTGACATGGGCCCCTTCCCCTACTCAGCGAATTCCATGAGCAGCTCATGCCAGGAGTACCCCACCCCTGCCGGCTGGGCTAATGCTGGTCCCTCGGGCAGGGGCACAGGCCGTGGGTTGGGAGGCACAGAGCGGGGAGAGCACCGCGGGTCCCACCAGGCTGCCTCTGACGGCCATGTCTTCCTTTGGCACAGGGCGCTGTGCAGAGCTGCAGGTCCACATCACTGAGGTCACGGCCACAGCAGCCGAGCAGAGGGACCTGATCGCCCGCTTGGAGCAGGACCTCAGCACCATCCAGCCCATCCAGCGGCCGGACGCCGAGGTGAGCCCCCCCCACCCCGACCCTGCCCCCGCACCACCTGCCCAGGGCTCTCTCAGCCTCACTAAATACCAGCTTTCCAAGTAAGCCAGCCCATTCCTCAGGCAGCTGGTGTCCACCTGCCCCGCCCCAAGCCCCACAGGGGCTGTCACCTACAGCCTCTGGGTTTTGTCTGCTCACTTCACCACAAAGGCCCCATTCGGGATGCCCAGCCACAGGGCAAAGGGCACAAAGCCCCCTGCGTCCGGGCACTGGCTTGGACCTCTGCCCTGGGAGCTCTGGGCAGAAGCAAGGCCGGGATTATCCACCCATCTCACAGCTAGAGGACCTGAGGCCCCGAGATCGGGGAAGGCTGGAGCCCTAAGGACCCTTAGAGGTCATCACATCACCCACCTCATTTTACAGATGAAGAAATGGGGCTCAGGGAAGAGAAGCTGGGCTGGCCCAGGGCCACACAGCAGGCTGGCTGGCAGGGCCCGGTTCGCCCGGCCTCTGATGCCCGTCAGGGCCAAAAGGCCCGGTGTGAACCCCACCGCTGAGCTCTGGCCTTGGGGTGAAACTGGGGCCCAGCTTTATCTTCGGTGGCCCACACGAGGCATCCTCTAAGGACCTACCACTGCTGTGCCCAACCCCTGCCGCCAGATGGCCCCACCTGCTCCTTGCCCCCTATTTGCTTGGCCCCCTGGAAGGCTGTGCTCAATGCCCAGTGTGGAGGCGCCTCCCTGACCTCTTCTTCTCACCTGCAGGGCGCAGCCGAGCTCGGCCTGGAGAAGATCCCCGAGCCCATCAAGGAGGCCACCGCCCTGTTCTATGGTGAGGAGGGGCCTAGGCAGTGATGGGCAGGGCGGGAAGGGAAAAGAGGTGGTACGGCCTGGGCCCTGGGCCCTAAAGAGCGCTCTCCGCCCTCAAAGAAGGCCAGGCCTCGACTCCAGCAATGCAGCAGAAACCCAAAAGAGGGGGTGAGCCCCCCACTTGCCCTTCTAGGCCTCACCCCCCCACCATGGGACCCTGACCCCCTTGGCCCTGCCAGAAGCCGTCGAAGGCTGGTGGGCGTTGGCTCCCTGCGGAGGCCTCAGCCCTGAGATGCAGCCAGAGGGCTGGAGGGGAGGTACCTCCTTGGGTGTCGAGGCCAGAACCCGGGGCTGCTGGGCCAGGACACGGTGGCGGTGGTAGGGGATACCCAGTCCCCTCAGTGTCCCTTTGCTTTCCCCCAGGAAGTGGGGGCCCAGTCTGACAGATGTAAGGGTCTCAGATCCAAGTATAGAAAAAGGGGAGGGTCTCTGGGGTCTGGCCCTCGGACAGTGCAGGCAGGAGGGGCCCACCTCAGGGACCCTCCCCTCCCGAGGCCCCCTATTCTCATGCCCCACCCCTTGCTGCTCCCCTGGCCCCTCTCCCCCTTCCCCGACCTCTCAGCACCTTGTGGCTTCCACCCCATGGCACTTGGCCAGAGCTCCCTCGGGGCTGGTGAACTGAGGGCCCACTGCTGGGCTGTGCCTCCCGCTACTCCAAGCCACTGTCCCCTCCCTCCTAGGACCCTCAGCACCAGCCAGCAGCACCCTCCCTGAGGGCCAGGTGGACTCGCTGCTCTCCATCATCTCCAGCCAGAGGGAGCGCTTCCGGGCCCGGAACCAGGAGCTGGAGGCTGTGAGTCACATCCTTCTCTCCCTTACACTCCTTGGACCTGAGGACACCGTAGAGGACACACAGGCTTGGGGGAGAAAGATGTGTCACAGACCATAAACCTCAGTGGGATTAAATTTGTTCTGTGCAATCAGGGAGGGCTTCCTAGAGGAGGTGGTGCCACACTGGGCTTTGAAAGACGATTCAGACACTCAAGGTAAAGGAGTGAGTGGAAACATGGGGCCAAGGAGCCGGAAGGGAGTGCAGGGACAAAACAGAGAGTCGCCAGGCAAGGTCCCTAGTGCCAGGCTGGGGCGCCACCGAAGGGTTTAAGCGGGGGACCAACACTGCCAGGATGGATGGTAAGAAGGTCACTCAGGCAGCCAGTTCAGGACAGAAGCCTGGCCCGGGAAGACGATTTGGGGGTGGTCACCATCGTCCAGGAAGAAACATCTCAATCAGGTGGGAGTTAGTAGGGGCAGGTCCCAGGGAAGAGAGTCTTTGAACCCTACGAAGAGGAACAGCGTACAGACGGCCAGGAGCTCTGTGGGGTCTGAGAGAGCTTGCTGGCTGCTAAGCACCCAGCTGGTGGCCCTCCTGGAGGAGCCCCATAGGGAAAGGGGCAGTCTAGTCTGCAAAGGTGACCGTCTGACTGCACGTGGGTCTTTCACACGCAGTGCCTCCTTAGGGACTCTGCAGACCACCACCCCCAACCCACCCCCCACCCCCTGCATCCCACAGAGCCAGCCCAGGTCCCCCGATCACTCTCCCAGTAGAAAGAGGAGCCAAGAAGATTTCCGTCTTCTCAAAGAGTCACGGCTTGAGTGGATGGTGGAATGTCTGTCTAGACCCTTGCTCTCCACACCCACAGCTTCCCCCATGGGGTTTCCAGGCTGAGGTCCTGGGGAGGGAGACATTCGCTGAACGCCCACTGCGGGCCAAGCCCAGTGCTGGTCCAGTGACAAGGGTGGACCAGATCCAGTGGGACCCTCTGTGATGTGGGCTCTGGAGCAAGAGGCTTCAAATGAAGGACCGTCAGGACTGCTCCCCTCACAGCTGCCTGCACGGACAGTGGACAGGGAATACCCACACGCCCCTGGGGGACAGGGGACAGTCACTGTGGAAGGCTAGACAGCCCTTAAAAGAAGGTCTTCAAATTAGATCAAATAGGGAGGAAAGAGTATTTATAATAGTCTACCTTTTGCTTTAAAAATCTAGACTTTTTACCATGTACTTGCATTAAGTCATGGTAAAGGACACATCACTTAAAATTTACCATCTTAACCATTTTTAAGTGTACAGCTCAGTGGCATTTAAGTACATTCACATTGTTAGGCAACCATCACCACCATCCATTCCCAGAACTTCTTCATCATCCCAAACTGAAACTCTGTACCCATTAAACACTCACTCCCCATTTCCGTCCCCCTGTCCTCCTGTAACCACCATTCTACCCTGACTCTATGAATTTGACTATTCTAGGCATCTCATATAGGTGGAATCATAGAACATTTGTCTTTTTGTGACTAGCTTATTTCACTCAGCATAATGTCCTCCAGGGTCATCCATGTCATAGCATGTGTCAGAACTTCCTTCCTTTTTCAGGCTGAATAATATTCCATTGTATTGATGGACCACATTTTGTTTGTCCTTTCATCTTTCCATGGACACTTGGATTGCTTCCACCTTTTTAGCTATTGTGACTAATGCTGCTATGAACATGGGCAGGCAAATTATCTCAGAGTCCCTGCTTTCAGTTCTTTGGGGTGTATGCCCAGAGTGGAATTGCTGGATGGTAATTTCACTTTTAATTTTTTGAGGAACTGCCACACTACCATGGACTTTTCCTGTCCTTTTGAATTTTTCACAGTGTGAAGAAAACACCTATTTAAGCATTTTAATAAGTTGGAATATGAGTTCACATTTCACTTTGCCCCTAGATTGGCAAACATTAAAATCACATATTGTATGGTTCCGTTTATACAAAATGTCCAGAGTAGGCAAATCCATAGAGACAGGAAGTAGATTAGTGGTTGCTGGGGGGCTGGGGGAGGAGGGGATGGGGAGTGACTGATGACAGGTGTGGGGTTTCTTATTGGGGTGATAGAGATATTCTGGAATTAAATAGTGGGGGTGGTTACATAACACTGTGAATATACCAAAAAAAAAAAAAAAACAACTGAATTGTACACATTAAAATGGTGATGTTTATGTTATATGAATTATATCTCGATAATAATTTTTAAGCTGATAATACCATAAACAAACAACATGAAGAAAGTGATCCAAGAGCTGTGACTTCTGCCTGGTGCGGGGTCTCCCCAAAGCAGGCAGCTTTGAGCAGAGGCTGGCAGGTCAAGGACACGGCCCCAGGCCAAGCAGGGGCTCCAGGTGGACAGAGCAGGACCTGTGCCAGCACAGAGGCCTCTCGCCACACGCCTTCCACTGCTGGCCCTGCCCACCTGCCCACCCGCCCACCTGCCTGCCCCCAGGAGAACCGCCTGGCGCAGCACACCATCCAAGCCCTGCAGAGCGAGTTGGACAGCCTGCGCGCGGACAACATCAAGCTCTTTGAGAAGATCAAGTTCCTGCAGAGCTACCCTGGCCGGGTAAGTGCCCTCCACAAGTTCAGCCCCAGGTGTACCAGGCAAGGAAGAGAGGTGGTCCGGGCATATCCAGGCGGGAGGGTTGGGGGCAGTGACCTGCTAGGCAGCACTGGGCCTGGGGGCCCTCAGAGGGCATCCGACCCCCCACCCCCTGTGCCTGCCAGCTGTCCTCCCTAGGCTGGGGAGAGCCTCCCGCAGTGGAGCCCTTATGGACGTTCGTTCATCAGAACAAGCCAGGAGGTGGTGAGGTCCAGCAAGAGGCAGGGGTTCACAGGACTCAGGCCCACAGGGGTCCACAGGACTCAGGCCCACAGGAGTCACAGTGACTCCTCTGTGGAATGGGGGTGACCCACTAGTTGACCCCAGGATGTGGGAATTTAACCCCAGGGATGTTGAACATACAGGACAGGCCTGGGGAATTTTTTTTTTTTTTAATAAATTAACTTATTTATTTTTGGCGGCGTTGGGTCTTCGCTGCTGCGCACAGGCTTTCTCTAGTTGCAGCGAGCGGGGGCTACTCTTCGTTGCGGTGCGCGGGATTCTCATTCATTGCGGTGGCTTCTCTTGTTGCGGAGCACGGGCTGTAGGTGTGCGGGCTTCAGTAGTTGTGGCTCACGGGCTCTAGAGCTCAGGCTCAGTAGTTGTGGCGCACGGGCTTAGTTGCTTCGCGGCATGTGGGATCTTCCCGGACCAGGGCTCGAACCCGTGTCCCCTGCATTGGCAGGCGGGTTCTTAACCGCTGCGCCACCAGGGAAGTCCCTGGGCCGGGGGAATTCTTATGTTTTAAACTTATATTAAAAAACAGAAAAAACAAAAAACCAGAATTTGGTCCAACATTCCAAAAACCTATCTATCAAGAGAATGCAACAGAAAGCTACCCACCCTGTTCTGAGCCAGGAGGGTCCTCCCTGGCTTCTCTCAGCCCTCGGGCCTCACAGGGGACCACCTTGTGCAAGAAAACCCTTCTGAGACTGTGGGGAGACAGGATGGGCAGTAGAAGGATGGGGAGCAGTGACACGCTGGTTGGGGGCCTCCCTGGGACAAGACTCTCAGCCACCGGCCCCCAAACCACCGGTTGGAGCTGTTCTCAGGCCACCAGAGGGCGCCCAGACTCCGTGCAAACTACACCGTGGGTGGCCCGCTGGGGGGCTGAGGGTCCCCCGTCTCCCAGGTGCTGGCCTGTGCTCCACAGCCACCCTGCACACTCCCAGCGAAGCCCCTCCAAACCCACCTCCCTGCACGGCGCCCTGCCCTGTCCATCTTATACATTCCAGCCCCCCTCTGGGCCTTAATTCCCCTACCTGCCCTGAGGCACCGTGGCCCTGACCCCAGGCGGAGACCTCTGACCCCGGGCAGTGCCCCTGGACACGTGGCACCATCCATGTCACACTGTCACCCGGGGCCTTCTCCCCGCCTCCACCGTGCTAAGGAGGAAACTGGGGTTCCCTATGATGCTGTCGGTCTGCAGTCCTCGGCCCTGGCCTTCCTGTTGGGTCCCTTGACTGTGACGGGGGTCTCTCCTCCTTTGTTCGCAGGGCGGCGGCAGCGACGACACAGAGCTGCGGTACTCGACCCAGTACGAGGAGCGCCTGGACCCCTTCTCCTCCTTCAGCAAACGGGTGCGTGGACCCGGCCGCCGCCAGCTCACCTGGCCTCAGCCTCCCTCCAGACCCACCCCCCACCCCCCGCGCCAGCCCTGGTCTCACCCTGCAGCCCCCCACACTGCACCCTGACACACCAGACCATCAGGGCAGCCCCCAGGCTCGCTATGGTACCGTGAAGGCCCGGGGTCCACCCGGCGTGGGCCCAGAGTGCCAGGAACACCTGCTGATGCGGAGGGCTATGGCAGGGTGTGTGACAGCGACCGGCTTAGCCCTGGGTGCACACTCTGGGGGGCAGGCAGACAAGCAAAGAGCTCCCAGCGTCAGGTGACTTAACGGTGGTGGGGCGGGGAGCTTGTAACTCCCCCTCCCCCTGCCCTGAAGACCTTCCTGCTGTAGGCAGAACCGGCCACCGCAGAGGGGGCAGCAGCTCCCGTCACTGGCCCTGCTCACACAGAGGTTGGGGGAGCCTAGGATGTCACCCTGAGTGGGGCTGGGCGCCAGGGAGCCCCTGGCAGGCCCCCGGGATTCTGCGGGGACAGCAGGGCAGGGTCCCTCTCTGCAGTGAGCTGGAGCACTGGGGACCCTTTGGGGTCCTCTCCTCATCCCTCCTCCTCCTTCAGGAGCGGCAGCGGAAATACCTGAGCCTAAGCCCCTGGGACAAGGCCACGCTCAGCATGGTGAGTACGCCCCGCCTCCCCCCCGTGCCCCCGCCGTGTCAGGCCTGGGCCTCTGGCTCTGGGCACCTTGTCACCTGCCCTCCAGCCCAGTCTGGAAAGCCCCAGGGACCCCGCTGCCCCTCACAGGCTCCGTCAAGGGTAGCCATGCGACCCGAAACAGGGTCCCTCCCACTCCGGGGCAGCAGCATAATTCATGGTAGGTTCTGGAACTGTGCCGCAGGGGGCGCCATTCCCTAGAATTCCTGTGGCCCAAGTTCCCAGCCTAAACACTGGAGTGAAAGGCCAGCTGCCTGCCCTTCCCTCCCCTTGCTGCCCTGGGATGGGTGAGCCCTGCAGGGGTGGGTGAGGCCTGCCCCGTCCCTACTCACGCCTCGCTTGTTCCCCAGGGGCGGCTGGTTCTCTCCAACAAGATGGCCCGCACCATCGGCTTCTTCTACACACTATTCCTGCACTGCTTGGTCTTCCTGGTGAGCGTCCAGGCGCGGCCAGGGATGCGTTCACCACGCTCCCCCCCCCCCGTCTACCCCCAGGCACAGCGTCTGCTCTTGGCTACTTCTCTCCCCATCAGGGGCCTCATCCCACCCTGGGGACCACAAGCCCACCCATCAGGCTCTTTGGCTGGGGCGGCAGCCCGGCTGACTCCACCCAGGGCCCAGTCCCGGAGGGGCTTGGTAGAGGGAAGGGCCGCTGTGGGAGGCTGACAGGTGGGAAAACGGGTCTAATTGACTCTACTGAGGGACAGCCAGGTGGGCTGCACAGAGAAGGGACATCTTGAGCTGAATCTCCTCGGGCACAGAGGGGCATTCCAGTTAGTGAACACAGCACATGCAGGGGCCTAGTGATGCCTGCGTGTCCACCACGTGTGGGGAGAGGTGGGGGTAGGGCGTGCCTATGGAAGGCTCCAGCCTCAGGGATCCCCACCCGCAGCGAGGGCAGTCAAGATGGCCCCTACATGGCTAGCCTGGGCTTCCACTCTGACCCCAGGGCCCAGGAGGTCCTGGCCCTGCCAGTGGTACACCCAGCAACGTTAGGGATGGCAGCTGCATCCCCAGGCCCGTCTGACCATCTGTGAAACCGGCGGGCCCGAGAGCATCTCTAAGGCCCACCCATCCTGGAGCCTGGGCCACGAGAAACTTCACGTGTCAGGAAGCCAAGCCCAGGGGCCGTAGGTGGACTGCAGCAGCGGCCGTGAGCAGCCCAGGCAGCTCACCGTGTCTCTCCCTGGGCAGGTGCTCTACAAGCTGGCATGGAGTGAGAGCGTGGAGCGGGACTGTGCCACCTTCTGTGCCAAGAAGTGAGGACCCACCCTCGGCCCCCAGCACCACCGCGTTCCTACGTTCCCTGCCTTCCCCCATCACTGCCCCCATCTGGTCCACCCCACGGCCCCTGCCGAGCCCACTGTCCCCGGCCCCCACGCCGGCACAAGGTGCACGCCCCTCGGAGATCTCCATGGCCCCCGCCACCCCCTACATTTCTCTCTTTTTCACACTCGGCCTCAGCAAAGGTTTCTGTGACCCACAGGTTCGCCGATCACCTGCACAAGTTCCACGAGAATGACAACGGGGCGGCAGCCGGTGACCTGTGGCAGTGATGTCCCGGGGCTTCCCCGACACGACAGTGATGGCTGCACTCCCCACCCCTGCTTGTTCAGCTGCTTCTAATGACTTAGGCTTCCCTGGAGAATCCCCAACGTAGACTGCCCTTGCCCTCCAGCCAACAGTGCCAGAGGCCCCCAGGTCTCCTTGGACTCCCTTAAAAGATGGTCTCAGCCACATCCGGCTCCCCAAATCCAGAAAGCTCCCAAGGCCAAGCCAGACTGAGCCAAAGGGACCCCTTCAGGCCCATCTCAGGCTGGTGACCCAGCCTGGGTCTCACCCGCAGCCTGACCACCAGCCCTGGTGGCAGAGACCTCCCGGCCACGATACTGCGTTCCCACTGATTCTGGCTGTGGTTAATCCAGTTGGGATCCCCTGGGCCTCTCTGTGCCAGGCCCCGGGATCCCCTTGGGCTCCCCTACGATCCATCACCATCCCACCAAGGCATGGAAGCCCTTCCTTGCAGGCCAGGAGGCTTTGAGTCCAGCCCCGCCACCTTCCTTTATCATGGCCCCACCCCACCCCAAGAAGAGAGGGAGCCCCTGAGGGCAGGATAGTTTCTCTTACCCCCTCCCAGCCCCTTAGACCCACTATGATTTTTGCTTTCTTCTTTAGCAAGATATTCTGGCTTTTAGGTGAGGAAGAGCACCCACGCCCCAGGCTCTTCAGACCCAAGGACTGGGCTGAGGGGCCCAAGTGCTTCTTGGCCAAGGAGGACTAGCTGTGGGCCATCCTAGCATGGCCACCCTGGGGCCACTGGCAGATCTTCCTAACTTAGATTTGCACTTGCATGTTCAGCTTTGCACATTTTGAATAAACACATTGTTGCAGCCACACCGGTGTCCTGCCCTCTGTGACTCTGAGGGTACAGGAGGCTGGTGGGCGGGCTCCCGCAGCGACACCCCCGGGAGCTATGGCTAGACCTCACAGCTGCTCTGCTGGCATGGGACACGGCCCCCCACACGTGGGAGGCCTCTCCCCCTTTTCTCATCCCCAAGAATTCCCTGAGTGAGTCCAGAGCTTTGCGGAAACCCAAACCCACAGTGTCTGAGTTCTCTTTTTTTTTTCTTTTGGCCACACTGCGCGGCATGTGGGATCTTAGTTCCCCAACCAGGGATCAAACCCGTGCCCCCCGCAGTGGAAGCGCAGAGCTGCAACCACTGGACCGCCAGGGAATTCCTTGTCTGAGTTCTCTTGAGCAGACAACCCAATCAAAAAGAGAAATCCACTCCTTTTATAAGAACTGCCCATCAGGGTGTGGTTGGATGTGTGACATCAACTCCTGGGGAACACCTGCTTCCCTTTCTGTGTACCCTGGAGCCATGTACTCTGTCCCTTTCCCTTGGGCCCTGCCTGCCACGCACTGCAGAGCCCATGCCCACCAAGCCCCCTGTGCCAGGCTTGCATGGGGACACCCCTGAGTCACAGGTTCTAGGTCACCTGGCCTCCAGCCCAGCCCCACTGGTGTGGGTCCCCTCCCACCCAGACAGAGGGCTTCCTCTTGGTCTGTGGTGTTTGGCGTTATCCCACTGGCCAGGTGGCCCATGAGACTGGCTCCACACCCAGCTCCCACCCTGCAGTCCACCAGGCCAGAGTCCCCCATGCTATCCTTGTCTGAGTTTTAGCCCTGAATGCTCTAGAGTTTGTGCCTCCAGGGGTCCCCTTTGGGGTCCCACCCCAGCGTCCCTCGTCATCTGTCCCATCAGGACGTCCTCTAAGGCCACAGAGCCTCCTGCCCTCGGGGACCCCAGATAGACCTCTCCTCCCTGACCCTCACTCCTGTCCCCATGACAGAGCTACTCTTGGCTAATCACTTCCCCCCCCCCCCCCCCGCCTTTCCCCACCGCAGCCACTTCCACTTCTCCCACCAGTTCCTCCTTGTAGGTCAGAGTCCCCCTCACTTCCTCCTCCCTGGCGATCAGCGCTCTTGTCCTGCCCAGGGCTCCACACCCCACGACCCTCCCTGGCCAATGACAGCCCACCACTGGAGCTCAGCCCACTACTCGGAACCAGGTTAGTCCACTGGGGGGCCAGGCTCTCCCATCTCCCATGAGGGTGGGGTCCACAGCCAGGCCGTGCAGCGTGGAGCCTCCCTCCCTCTCTCCCACCCTGCAGGCGGTCACGCACCCACCCCTACACTCCCACACGCCTCCCAGCCCCCTTCATAGGTCAGGTTCCCAGCCAGATGTCCAGGCCTCTGTGCAGCTCCAAACGGTGTTTGGTCCGCGCCTAAGCTTTCATTAAGGGTTTGCTGGCCAGGTCCTGGCGAGAGAGCAGCCGGTCTGTGTGTGGAAGGGTAGGGGCCGGGTACCGGGGCCTCAGACCAGGCCTGCCTTGCTTTAGAGGCCCCATGGAGGGCAGCCCAGGGCTGGCGGGCAGGAGGTGAGGACTCCGGGGCAGACTCCACCTTCACCAACCCACCGCTCCTCTCTAGGCCACACCCTTTCCATCCACAAGACTGGGAAAAAAAACCTTCTTTGCCTGTCCTGCTTCCTGGGTAATTAGAGATGCGAAATGGCTTTGGGAAAGGTTAAAGAGCTCTCTACAAAGGTCAGAGGTCACAAAGGTCAGGGGTCATTATGGGTGGGGGAGGGCAACATATGGAGGCACTCCCAGCTAGCAGGGAGACCATGGTAGATCACAGAACAGCCAGAGGTGGGGTTGCAGAGAGCTTAGCAAAGGCAGGGAGACGCAGATCTAACTGCCTGTGGGAGCTGAGGGCCTGGGGCAGGGGCAAGAATGGAGAGGAGGGGAGGAGCCCGGCACCCCCCAAGGAGCAAGCAATAGGTCTCATCTCTGAGCAGCCCTTCCACACTTCTGCTCACACTGATGCCCTTCTGCTCCTCTTGGGCGCCTTCCAGGCCTGCTGGAGCCCCTCCATCTCTTCTGGGAAGCCTCCCGGAGGCCCCCAGCTCCCCAGGGGTTAGTCCACAAGCTTTCGCAAAGGCCAGCAGCAGTCTTTGTTCTTTCAGCCAGACTGGGATCTGCCCTAACCTATGCCCCGTGTTTTGGGGCTGCAGAACCAAGCAGGGGTGAGGAAGACAGGGCTGTGTTCCCCTCCCCCACATCAGCCCTGTGTGACTTCTGAAGACCTCCCCGGGTGGCGTCAGTGTCCCCATCACTGTGAAGGTGGGGAGGTGGGACCCGTTCTCGGGTCTTCCCTGCCCTGTAGCCCCGGGGCTATTTCCTGCACCGGAGCTCTGGGGGGAGGGGGCGTGGCGCTCGCCCTTGGGATTTATGGGAACCAGACGTTGATTTCTCCCGTTGCGACATCTGGGCTTTCTCGAGACGCCCACTGTCCCCACGCCGGAGGGTCCGGGGCCCCCGTCGGGCGCCCACGCCCCACACACCCCACTACCTTACTACTCAGGCCACCCGCCCGGCCTCCACCCGCCACGCTCCCGGGGCCACCACCCCCGGCTCCGGGGGACGCCTCTGCACGGCGGGGATTCCGGAGCCTGGCTTGGAGCCTGCTCCGCGAGACCCAGCAGCCGCGGACTCTCGCCCCAAATGCAGCGGCTGCAAGCCAGCTCCTAACCCCTCTGGGCCCCAAGGCTCGGCAGCCCAGCCGCCGCCACCGCCGCCACCCGGAGGCAGCGAGCAGCAGCGGCGGGCGCCGAACAGGCTCGTGCGGAGGGCGGGGGGCGCGGCGGGGGCGGAACCTGCGAGGGGCGAGGGGGCCGAGCCCGAGGCGGGGGCGGGGCCGGGAAGGCGCGCGCCGCACGGGCAGAGGGTAGGAGGGGGAGCGGGCGGGGCGCGCGCTGCGCGGGGCTGGGCTCGGAGCGCGCGGGGCTCGGCCGCCGAGAGAGCAGAGCCGGGGCCGCGCTGGGCCACTGAGGAGCGCACGAGCCTTCGAGGTTGTGGACGACGGAGGGAGGAGCCGCCGCCAACGCCAGCTCCCTCCCGGAGGGACCCCGAACCCGCCGCTGGCCATGAGCCGCCGGGCCCCGGGAGGCCGGCCGCGGTCCGGGCAGCGCTCCTCCGGCGCCCCGGCCCTCCCGGCCACAGCTGCGCGCCTGTAGGTATGGCCTGCTTGTCCTCAGTTCCCTCGTCCCCCCGTCCATCACCCCGGACTCCCTCCGTCCCTGAGGGCGCGCGTGTGTGTGCGCACTGCTGCTCCGGGGAGCGCGGCCGCACGCGCCCCGGTCCGCGCGTGTTGTCTTTGTGTGCGCGGGTGGGAGGGAGCGCGACGGAGGAGACGCGCCCCCGGCGGGGATCGGCTCTCCGACCCCCATCCCGGGCCGGGCGGGAGTGGCGGGAGGGGCCGAGCCGCCTCCGGAGCAGCTGCGCCCAGGCCCCTTCCCAGGGCCCAGACCCCTTGGTGGGGCGAGCGCAGCGGGCCCCCCTGGAGGAGGGGTCTCTGGCTGGGGGCTGGGGGGGGGTGGTGGAGCGCTGGGGTCTCTTCCCTAGGGTGCGGGGGCGGGGGGAGGGCCAAGCTGGAAGGAGGGTGCCGGCCACGGGAGGGACCCTATCCAGACCACAGTCGCTGGGCCGGCACGCCCTCCATTTGGCCCAGGCCTTCTTTCTCACGGTCTCCATTCTCGACCCGCCCACCCCGGGAACTCTCCTGCAGCCCTCGATAGGGGGGAGGATCGCTGAGGGTGCCGGAGAGGCCGGCGCCTTTAAGAAGGGGTGGGGTTCATGCCCTCCATTCAGTCCCTTCGGCCTCAGCCATTGATGAACCTGCGGGCAGCGCGGGGCCAGGCACCGCGCCAAACCAGCGGGCCAAGACCGGGCAGAGGCAGGGACCCCAGCAGCCCACGAAGTGAGGTCTTCAGGGGGAGAAGTCTGCAATGACTGGGACTCCTCAGGAGCCGCGCAGGGCTGACTGGACAGCCCCAGGAGTGACCGTGGACAAGGATAGGCCAGTTGGTGCAGGGGAGAGCCTCAGGGCTGGGAGTCAAACCTGGATTGAACCCTACGTCTGCCCTTTGAGCCTCCATTATCTACCCTGTAAAATGGGGATGGTGCTGCCTACCTCCTAGCTGGGTGACCAGCAAGAGTTGCCCCCTCCAACACAGGTCGCTGACCATGGGGTGAATGGGCACCCCTAAGAGAACGGAGGAGCCAGGGGATGGTTACCCTAAGAGACTTTGGCTGCCTCTGTTGGGGGGTGTGATCTGAACCACCCCCCAACCCTGCCCCCCACTTCGAACAAATCTCTTCCATCCTGGCCTCCCTGCTCCATCCAGGAGGCCATCGGCTGGGAGTGACCTAGAACCCTTCAGCTCTAAGAACTTTGGAGGAGGTCTGGCCGTGGGGGCAGTGGCAAGGTTCAGGGCGTTTATGGGGTTCTCAGAGACAGTTTCCCACAGACTGCCTCCTCTCCCCCTCTAGAGGGCGTGAATGATGATGGGCAGGAGATCCTGATGCGGGATAATTGAATGGTTCTGAGGAGTCAAGAGTTAATGCATATGCTTTTCTTCTTACCCTTACTGTGAAAACTCTGTCTAAAATTTCTAGACCCCTCCTCCCTACTTTGTGGGTCTCCCAGGGAGAACTCCTGCACACACCCAAGGGTGAGCTTCCCTGGGAGGTGGGACCCCCACTCAGGTGGAGCCTGGACCCCCAGGGCTGAGCATTTGGTTTCAAGCTGACTCGTGCCAGGCTAAGGGCCTCTGTGGCGTTTCTCATGTAATCTTCACAACAACCCTGGGGGTTTGGTTCTATTATTATCCCCATTTTGCAGAGAAGGAAACAGATTCAGGGAAGTGAAATGACTTGCCCAAAGTCACTCAACCAACAAGCCAGGCTTCTAAACCACTTCTCTCTGACAAGAATCTGGTTTCTACCTCCTGCACTGCCCGTCTATTCTGGGTCGTAGGAAATTGGGAGTTTAGGTATATTGGGCCTCCTGGCAGCTGTCCCCGTGCCATTCGGGTCCAGCCTTAGAGCCTGCCTCGCTTCCTGCTCTTTCACTGTCCACGTGGGGCTGGAGGGGCGGCGGCAGCTTTGGAAACTGGGGAGGTTTCTCTTCCCCACTCACCTGGGTGGGTCTGTTTTTATGGCCGTGCTCTGTCCCAGGGGAGAGCAGGGGTGACTCTTCAACATCTAGAGGAGGTCACGGCCCACACCTGTTTGGGCAGAGCAGTGTGTGGGAGTACAGCATCTTTTGGCTCCTCTGGGTGAAGCAGGGTTTGGGCTCCATTCTCCAGATACTTCCGACCCTCTGTGTCTAGGGCCCACCTGGGGGCGGGTATAACACCCAGCTGGGGGCTCACGGTTTGGTAGAGAAGACAGGCCACAAGCCATGTGGTGTTGTAGAGGGACGAGGGGCAGGGGGGACAGAGTGGAGGCCGGGACAGGACAAAGGGGGGCGTTCCCGGGGCCCCCTTGGGCTCAGGGGCCTGCCAGCTACTGGGGCAGAGGAGCAGGTGGGGCAATGCCGGGCTACATGTTGAGACTCCGAGCAGTGGACAAGCAGGGGTTGGAGGAAGAGGATGTATTAAAACTTGGATGTGGTGAGTTTGAGGTGCCTGGAGATCAGCCAGGCTGGGAGTTCAGTTGTTTGGGAAAAGGCCTGGGGAAGCTTTATAAGCATCCGCAGTACCCAGAGTTCTGGGATACTCAGAACCGAGGGGAGGCACTGGAGGTCTCAGTTAGGAGTCGCTGGTATGTGTATCGTGGAAAAAGCCAGAAGGCAGACTGGTGGGCTAAGTGGTTGAAGGGGATGTCCGGCAGATTTGGGGGGCTGGGCCGTGGCCCAGGGAGGTCTGGGAGGGTTATGAATCAGGGCCTAGGTGAGATCCACGACACTGGGAGAGAGGGAGAGACTGCGAGGCTCAGGCCAAGGATGGAGAGGGGTTGGTGCGTCTGCCCTGCAATGCCAGGATGGCGGGGCCAGTGCAGCTGGAGCCATCCCAGCCTGCTCTCCACCTACAGAGCCTGTCCAGGAGCTGTCCAGCACCAGGTGCTCCTGAAGGAGGATAGGCTTCCCTCCTGAGCCCCCAGGCCCCGGCATAGCTTATTGTCCTGGGGCCCGCTCCCTGCTCATCTGATGTCGACTTCCTGCAGGGCCCAGCCCTGGATTCCCCTGCCCTCCAGCCTGTCAAGAGTGCCCTCTCCTCTGAGGATGGCCATCTCCTTTCCCCAGGCAGGGCCTGGGTCCCCCTACTGTGCCCTCAGAGTGAGGGCTCCCCAGGGACAAAGCCCTGCTGGGAGTAGCATGTGCTACAGAAAGGGGCAGACCTGAACTTGGCTTCACACTCCCCCCTCACCAGTCTGTGGCCCTGGACCCACCAGCACGGCTCCTGACACATGGTGGGAGTTCAGTACAAATCCAGTGAATGATGGGCCGGTCACCTCCCTCGGCAGAACCTCATTTCCTCAACTGTATGACGGGAGAATCCTCGCTTCCTGGCAGGGAAGATGGGAGGGGAGAAGGGTTTTAAACAGGGGCATAGCCCAATTGGATGTGAGTCCTAGAAAGATGACCTTGGCCACACTGTGGAGCCTGGATTTGTCAGGGGTTGGGGGGGGATCGTGAGAAACAAGGAGGTTTGGGAGGAGTCCTCTGCCCAGAGGAGTGGGAGGAAAAGAGGGAATGAATACAAGACATTTAGGAAGTAGAAGCAGAGGATCTTTGATTTTTAAACAGATTACTTATTTAATCCTCATGACAGCCCTTTGAGGTCAGTGCCCTTTTACCCTCTGTTTTAACAGATGAGGAAACTGAGGCCCCAGGAGGCTGAGTCACACGGCTAGGAAGCAGAGGAGCTGGGATTCAAAGCCAGCCGGTCTGGCTCCAGATCTCAGGCTTTTAACCACTCCACTGTCCCACGTGTCAGATGTG
This sequence comes from Eschrichtius robustus, assembly GCF_028021215.1. NCBI lineage: Eukaryota > Metazoa > Chordata > Mammalia > Artiodactyla > Eschrichtiidae > Eschrichtius > Eschrichtius robustus. The sequence continues at coordinate 84,906,291 of NC_090839.1, read as the reverse complement.
GAGGAGGGGAGACGCCCCGGCCACGGGGCCCCGGTGACGGAAGCAGCTGTCGGATGCAGCTGTGGGGCCCCCTTGGACCAGGGGTCTGCAGGTCCCAGAGCCAGAGGGGCTTGTCAAGCTCGGGGGCATCAGTGAAAGCTCGGGGGGCTCAGCAGAAGGGCTTCCCCACTCCCATGGTGGCAAAGGCTGGCAGTTGCGTGGAAGGCGTGAGGGCACAGAGCTGCCCCGCCAGCTTTCAGCAGCCACCTCCCAGCGATGCTCCTCAGCGCAGGCCTTGGACCACGAAGCAGGCAGGTTCTGCGTGGGCGAGCAGGATGGTCCCACTTTACAGCTATGGAAACTGATACTCAGAAAAGCCAGGGCCAGCTGAGTCCCGCGCCGCCCCTCCCTCCCCCCACCCCGACCCCCACAAACAGGGGCAGAGTCCCAAGGGTTCTTAATCCACACCTGTCCCTGTCGCTAATCAGAGCACCCTCCCCACTCTGCAGCAAAGACCCAGCCAGTTCGAGAGTAGTAAGACCAGAAATCATGCCCACTCCTGCCTCCTGCCGGGGTCATGGGTCGAGCACAGATATTCTGGGTGGAGAAGGTCGGGGAATTCCAGCCGCACGTCCTTCTTGCAGGAGGCCTTGGTTCAGAGCCTGTCCTGTGGGGACACTTTCTGAGGGGGGGTGGGGTAGGGAGTAGACTTAAGAACCAACGCCCAAGTACCAACAGCGAAACAGACTGAGCCCTGGGTACTCTGCCTCCGTCGCGGCCCGAAGGTTGTCCGTGTGCTGCAGGGGGCGGGGTGCAGAGGGGCGATCGGGGGATACGGTCCCACAGAGGCCAGGAGGGCAGCTGGGAGGAGGCTTGGTGGTAAAGTGCGCGGTCGGCTGGGCTGGGCCGGGCCGGTGGTCCTGAGAAGCCTGGAGGACAGGACATCGGTGAGCGTGGTAGGGGCCAGCTTCCTGGAAGGCAGGGCAGAGCCAAGGGAGGCCTTGTCTCCTCTCCTTGTGTTGGGGAGACCCCAAGAAGAGGCCTCGGTTTCCCCATGGTGAGTGGTTCGCGGTAGGGCAGGGGAGAGGGCGGGGAGCACTGTCTGGCCCAGCCCGGAGCACAGCACAGAGGACGCTGCCGCCCAGGCCTTGCCCCCCACCCAGAGGGCAGCCTTTCAGGTTGCTGGGCGGCTGGTGTGCTCTGCAGGGCCTCCTTCCCTCCCCTGGGGCTGGCTGTCTCCTGTGGTAGGGAGGCCAGCTCCAGCTTGGGCTCCCGGAACACTCCCCCCTCCCCCGCAGGTGTGGGCCTGGACCGCGCCGGTGCCCCCCACCCCCACCCCTCCAGGCCGCTGCCCACTGTGCGCTGGATCGATTGGTCACCGGCCCATTAGCGGGGTGGCTAGGCCGCCTCATTAATATTTTAAGGAATGACCTGGCCATGGGGTCCAGAACTGCGTGCCACTGGGGGCTGATGGCTGGCTTTTTTTCCCTCTTTTCCAATTGTCAGTGCTATTTTTACCACCGGAAGGCCAGCCGCCCCCTCTCCCAGGCGTCTAACCGGGTGGGGGTTGGGGGATTCTCCCGTCTGGTTCTTGGCGGAGGGGTTAGGAGAGTCCGTGGCTTGGAAAGGCAACAGGCAGGGACTGGACTATGCTTCCCCTCCCCATCCCACCCCCTGCCCTGCCTCCCTGAAGCCCCATCCCATCGCCCTCTGGCCCTGGCAAGATGGGAACAAAAAACATAGCTCCAGGAGGAGAAGCCAGACAGCCCAGCTGAGCCTGGAAGAACCCCAGGGTGATGGATCGGGGAGGGTGGTTTGCCCACCCAGGGCCGCTGGGGGGCCAACCACCTGATCCCCAGGCCAGGCGGAATGGGGGTGGGGCTCCCTTTGTCTCCACCGGAGTCCTCATAGAAGAAGCCCGTGAATGTGATAGGCAACCTCCTGCCTGCCTCTGGTCCCACCCCTGGAGGGACTGTAGGGCCCCAGTCTTCAGTGTCCAAGGGCCATGACAGGGGCCCCTGGAGGCCACTGCCCCAGCCCCCCATGTTATGGATGGGGAGCCGAGGCCTCGGGAGACATAGGGCCTGGCCCGAGACAGAGCCCCCATCTCCCACCGGCCAGTCCATTGCTGTCCCGCACTGACTCGACAGGTTTCTTCTGGCTCCCTGGGGCCAGAGGAGGGGGAGCTGGGACCCGGCCCATGGAAGCAGGAGGGCCAAGGACCGCGGGGCCATGGGAGCTCAGGATGGAAGGGCCAGTGTAGGGGGAAGGCTTCCTGGAAGTGGAGAGTGTTGTACATAGCCTAAAGGTGGGGCAGAATGTGACTCGTCAGCGGAGTGAGGGAGAAAGTTCCAGCCGGCTGGGGAGTGACACAGGCAGAGACTCAGGTGGGGCTTCCCAAGGAGCCCCTGGAGGAGGGAGAGCCCAGGGCCTGCTGGAGTCAGTCCATAAACCTTCCCGGACAGGCCAGACAGTAGGAGCCCGGTGAGTTCGTCCACCCTGCTTCTGGTACCTCTGGGTTCCCCTCCCCCTGAGGCTCTGCTTTTCCCGCATCTGGGTCTGTGGTCGCCTGCAGAATGATTGATTGGGTGTCACACTGACTGGTCCCTGGAGATACCTCCTGGCTCCACCCAAAGGTTTGGAGAGCCCTAGTCCTGCCCACAGGTACACATGGATTGTAACACAGCAGAGACCACTTCCTGTGCTGTCCTTCCAGGGAGGGGCGGCCCCTCATCCGCATTTTTTTTTTTTCTTCACCATGCCACGCAGCTTGCGGGATCTTAGTTCCCTGACCAGGGATCGAACCTGTGCTCCCTTCAGTGGAAGCGCGGACTCCTAACCACTGGACCGCCAGGGAATTCCCTCATCCTCATTTTTAAAGTGAGGAGACTGAGGCCCAGAGGCTGGAGTCGAGGTCAACATCCTTCACCCAGAAAGCAGTGGGGTCAGGCCTGGAGCCCAGGTCAGCAGAGTCCCTGCACTCGGTCTCCTCCCCAGTTCTGGCCCACGGGCAGTTGGGGACAGCACACCCGTGCCCTGCTGGGGCTGAGCCGTCTTCCTCTTGGCTTGCGGCCTCCCCTTCACAGAGAGCCATGCCTGGGCCTCAGTCTGTAACTAGGGCTGGGGCTCCCGGGCTGGCCCGGCTGCTTGTGACTTCTACCCCTGGCTGTACAACCCCTGCCACTTCTGTGTAGCCCCAGCTGGACCCAGGGGACAGTGAGGGCTGCTGTGCTGGGCATCAGGCCCATAGGCTCCTGGCCAGTCAGCAAGCGGTCAGCACAGGGGAGGGGGGAGGTCAAGGCAGGCCCAACCTCAGTGCTTCCCAGGCCAGTGCCTGCCTAGGACACGTGCCCCCTACCCTTGGCAGATTCCTCTCTGAGTTCCACCCCTGCCTCCAGTGAGGCCTAGATGGGACCCTCCCCCCGCCCCCTCACCCCGTGAAAGCCTCTCCCCTGGGTCCTGTCCCTCCACTCTGCCCATTCTCCTTGCCAAGAATATTCTCAGCCAGCAGGAAGAGTGGGAGGGACGGGGATTGATGCTTGAGGATGTGGCACTGGGACCGACTTCCTCCCTGCCCCCACCTGCCCCATGGAGGGCAAAATTATGGCAAGTGGGGCATCCACACTTTGCTGCTGGCTCCAGTGCTAGCCCTTCCCAGGCTGCCCTGTCACGTAGTCTGACCCTCCTGGTGGTCTGTCTCAGGAGGGAGAGAGATGGCCCCTATGGGGAGCACTGCCCTGCTGGGTAAATGGATGGGCTTGGAGCCCAGGTACGGGGCTTCACAAGCTCAGCTGCAGGGCCTTGTCCCCGCCCCACCCTCAGAAACGCCCACTCTCCACAGGTCAGGCCAAGGCCTTGGTGATGGTGGCAGGTGCATTCCTGCCTCCACCCCCATTCCGGGCATATGACTCAGGCCTGCCTTCTGCCCCCAAGGAGTGCCTGTGCCAGGTGGGAGACAGACATGGAAACAGATACCTGGGGCACCCTGCAGTGGGCGCCTCGCTAGAGGGATGCACAGGCAGGGACTGTGGGAGCTCAGAGGAAACACCTGTCGCCTGGGCTGGGGAGGCAGGGGAGTCAGGGAAGGCTTCCTGGAGGATGTGGCCCCTGGATTCATTCTTGAAGGATAAGGAGGAGTTAGCCAGATGAGAAGGAAGTGCAGAGCAGGAGAAAGGCCCAGCATGAGCCATATTCATGGGTGCCTCAGCCCCTGTCCTCCCCCAGCCCCTCCCCCATGTCCTGAAAAGTCTGCCTCCAAGTTACTGCTCATGACTGCAGTGAAGTCACTCGTCATCCTCTCTGCCAGCATGAAGCCCAGTGCAAGCCCCACCTCCTCCAGGAAGCCCTCCGAACTCCCTGCTACTCTCTCCCCCTCTCCCCAGTGCTGGGGTGAGAGTCTCTGAGGAGACCTGCTGGTTTGGAAGGAAAACTGTCCTCCGTGCTAAGTGGCCTCATCAAGTGGCCTGTTTCCTCCCTGGGGCTGTCCTGTGGTTATTGACTGCAGATCGATGGCCGAGGTTGCCCCAAGGTGAGAGGGAATTCCCACGGTGCCCTATGACCCAGAGGCCCCGCAGATGATCTCACAGAAGTGGGGCAGCTATTTTTACCCGGCGATTAATTACAGAGTTTGGATCCCAGAGGAGAGAGGAGATGGTGCTCCCAGGAGCTGTGAGGGAAGGGCCACGCTGGGAATTGTGGGGATCCTGGAAAGGCAGGCGAGGGCATGACCCCCTGTCTCAGTTCCCCTAACACTGGCCGGCCCCCTCAGACAGGGGCTCCCTAAGGCAGGGCAGGACCACATCACCCCACTTCTTCCCCACCAGTAATTTTCACCCTGGCCTGTTGGGGAGGAGATGCATAAACAGAATGGCTGGGCCTGTGCCCCCGGAAGTGATGGGGGATGAGGAGGCAAGGCCCCCAGATGACTAGACACACACCATGCATTTTGGCGATCCGGAGTGAGGAAGCGTGGAGGGACCTAGGGATAGGAGGAGGAAGGTGGGATTCCCCGATCAGGGCCTCTTCAGGAAGGTCCGATTTGGATGGGAGCTCTGGAGGGAGCAGGATTCCAGGAGGTGGGAACACAAGTAGAGCAGGCAGTCAGTCCACGGTGAGGGAAAGAAGTCTGAAGAGGCAGCGCCTTCAATGCCAGTATGAAAAACTGGTCATACTAGATCCACACTGGGAGGTGACCCCCAAAGGCTCAGAGTCAGCGTGAGAATCCCTGGTCTGTCACTACCAAGCTGTGTGTTCTCAGGCCCCATGTGACGGTTTGGGCAGTGACAGCTGTGACGTGCCTGGTGTGCTGAACACATTCATTTGTTCATTCATTCATTCAGTGTTTACTGAGTGCCTGCCATGTGCCCAGCAGTGGGGACACAGCCACATATGAGACTGTCAAAACCGCTGCCTTGTGGAGCTGGCATTCTCCGGGGAGGGTGTGGTGCTGGGGCGGGGGGGGGGGGGGGGGGGCGGTCCAGGAGGGGTGGAACAAGACCAAGCAAGTGCATAAACAGAATGTCAGATGGGGATAAGCACTGTGGAGAAAAGTAAGCAGGCAAAGGGCACGGAGACACCAGTGCTGGGTGGAGAATTTCTTACTCTAAATAGAGCGGTGGGCAAGGAGAGCTATCGGACAAGATGGTATTTGAACAGAAACCTGAAAAACGTGAGGGGGTGGGGGGGAAAGGACATTCCAGGCAAGTACAAGAGAAAATCACAAGTGCAAAGGCCCTGGGGTGGGACTCAGGTGTGACCAGAGCAGAGTGGGCAAGAAGAGTGGCGGGAGATAAGCTCAGAGCGTCAAATGGAGGCAGATCACGTGAGGCCTCAGGGGCCATGGGTAGGACTTTGGCTTCTACACTGAGTGGGGTGGGAAACCATCGCAGGATTCTGAGCAGCGGAGGGCCTGATCTGTCTTATGTTTTAGAAATGACTGGGTTCCTGGGTGGAGAACAGGCTATAGGGGGGTGAGGTCAGGTTCCGGGGGACCAATGAAGAGGCTGCTAAAATACTGCAGGCAGGAGAAAGGGTTGCGTGGGTGCCAGGACAGCAATACGGATGGCGGGGAGCAGCGGAGGGGTGGGGTTCTTGGTATATTTCAAAGGTAGAGCCAAGAGGATTGCGCATGACTTCTTTCTGTCCACCAAACTTTGGGGACCCTCAGAAGAGGGTACTCAGGGAAGCGAGGTCACTTGGGAGGCTCATCGGGGACCCCACTTGAAGGCGTCTGTCATCCCAGCCTCCCTCGCCAAGCCCAGGAATGACCTTGGGGTTCCCTGAGACTGCGGTTTGAAGGAGAGTGCCCCTCTTGCAGACACGTGTCCCCCCCCCTGCCTGGTTGTCCGCCTCACACATCGAAGCTGCTCTGAAATGCTGCACACAGCCCTGGGGGAGTGGGGCACGTGGGCGCTCTGGACATGGGTCAGGAATTCACTCACTCGCTCCTCTCGCCTGCAGCCTCCGGGGGCTGCCATGGGACGGGAGCCATGAATGGTGCCGCCGCCGCCCCGGTCCCGGTTCCGGTTCCGGTCCCGGACTGGCGGCAGTTCTGCGAACTGCACGCGCAGGCGGCCGCCGTGGATTTCGCCCACAAGTTCTGCCGTTTCCTGCGGGACAACCCGGCCTACGACACGCCCGACGCCGGGGCCTCCTTCTCCCGCCACTTCGCCGCCAACTTCCTGGACGTGTTCAGCGAGGAGGTGCGCCGCGTGCTGGTGGCCGGGCCGGTGCCCCGGGGAGCGGCCGAGCCCCCAGACGCCATGGAGCCCGAGCCCTCGGGGCCCCCGGCGCTCAAAGCCGCGCCCTACGGCCACTCGCGGAGCTCCGAGGACGTGTCGGCGCACGCGGCGGCCAAGGCCCGCGTCCGCAAGGGCTTCTCGCTGCGCAATATGAGCCTGTGTGTGGTGGACGGCGTGCGAGACATGTGGCACCGGCGCTCCGAGCCCGAGCCCGACGCCGCCCCGCGGGCCGCCGAGCCCCCAGCCGAGCCGCGCGACAAGTGGACGCGGCGCCTGCGGCTGTCGCGGACGCTGGCGGCCAAGGTGGAGCTGGTGGACATCCAGCGAGAGGGCGCGCTGCGCTTCATGGTGGCCGACGACGCGGCCGCGGGCCCCGGGGGCGCCGCCCAGTGGCAGAAGTGTCGCCTGCTCCTGCGCAGGGCCGTGGCAGGCGAGCGCTTCCGCCTAGAGTTCTTCGTGCCGCCCAAGGTGAGTGCCCACCAACACCTGGGGGGACCGTGGAGGGGCTGGCTTCGGGGACCGCACTGCCTGATCTGATCAGCGGGATGGAGTATTCAGGGTCAGGCACCTGGGATGCCAGGGGCCCCCCTCTGCCTCTGGGACAAGTCACCCCTCAGGCCCTCTTTTTCTGCCTGTGAGGTGTCAGAAGGGCCCTCTGGCTACAGAAGGGGTTCTGGGTACTGTTCCTGGAGGTATTGGAGAGCCTGGCTGCCTGGACTCCTCTTCCTCACCTGGGACCCCTGGGTGGCTGGAGCCTCCCCAGAGAGGAAAGCAGGCAATGACATTGGCACACTCACAGAGGGCCTGCCGGAGGTCTGCATCTGGCTCAGGGGAAATCTGCTTGTCCCTAGCTTGGCTGCCACGCTCCAGCCCAGCCCCCGCCCAGGTGGCCCCTTTCCGGCCCTGATTTCAAAAGCTAAGCTTCTCCTAGCTGTCACCAGCATGGCCGCTCACCTGAGTGCACTGTGCCCTCTACTCTCCTGGGGGCTCAACATCAGAGCCCTGAGGGCAGCTTTGGGTCTCCTCCAGGGGAGCAAATCTGCCTTGTTTGGAAAGAGGAAATAACTCCAACAATAGTGCCCGCTTTCTGAGAGCCCTCATCCTCCCAGGTGCCCCGGCAAGGTGGGCAGCGTGGTCCCCAGGTCACAGAAGAGAAGACGAACGAAGGGGGGGGGGGGTGTGTGGCCTGCCCAGTCACACAGCTTGCGGGAGGCAGAGCTGAGCTAATTATACCCATCACCCTGGTGGTCCCGGGAATGAAAGGAGCGTGGAGGTGGGAGCTCCTTGTGCACTGGGAGGCTTGGAAAGGTGGGAGGTTGTGCTGGTGCGGCAGCCCCAAGAACCACACAGGGCCCTCACCCACCTCTGGGCCCATTCTATCCCCGCTGTCTTTAGCCACCCTGCGTCTCGCCTCTTTCTCCATCTCCCCGTCTCTCGGGACTCTGGATGCTCCTCCTTGCCTTTCTCCCCTGGAGGTGCAGGGTGTGGGCTCCCCAAGGCTGGGTGCCCCTGAGCCGCATGAGAGGTGATTTCCCAGGGACACGCTGACTCTCTGAAGAGCTTTCTCCCCAAGTCCCAGGACGCCCAGACTCACCAAGGACTTTTTGCCTGCCCAGGCCCCCCACCTTTAGGTCCCTGAGAGAATCATAGACCACCAAGCCCAACTCCACCGTTTGTCAGACAGGGAGACCGAGGCCCAGTGAAGGGTGGGAAGTGGGGTGGGGCTTGCCCAGGGTCACCCACAGGGCAGGGCTTCAACGCCTCTGGGCCCTGAGTGGCAACCACAGCTGCCCGGCTGTAAATAGCATGTCTGCTGCCCTCGAGGGAGGGGACACAGCAGCCGGTGCCCTCTGCCTTAGTCCACCCCCTGCAGCCCACCATTCGCCGCTGGCAGAGGGCAGGCTTCCTGAGGGGTCACTTTCCCAACCTCTGAGAAAGGCAGGTGGGTTCCTATCCCAGATCTGGCCTCAGACCCTCCTTTCTTCATACAAATGTTTGTGAATTCAGGAGTGAGCCAGGTGGGAAGCATGCCTGGTGAGGGCTCAGGTCCAGTTTCCCAAATATGTTTGGCTCCAGGGTGTACGAGCCCCACGGGGAGCCCCTGCTGACACTCCCCCTGCCTTTGAGTCCTGTTCACCCACCCACAGTCCAGATTTCTTCCTCCTCTTGCCCCTGGGGGCCTAGCTGCACCCTTGGAGCAGACCGGGGCTTGGGGTCTGCAGGCTTAGGGGCTGTTTCTGGGACCCTCAGACTGCTCTTTCATACGGCCCCGTGTGTCAGGCTTCCAGCATCCTGCCCCCTCGCTCACCCTGCAGGAAAAGTCTCCTGGACCCCAGGTCCCCTCATAGCCCTAGGCCGGCCCTGGGACCCAGGGAGCAATGATGCTAGCCCCCTGCCATTAGGGAACCACCAGGCAAGTGATATTTGCTAGACTGGATGGCAAAATAAACCTCAGTGGGGTGAGCACAGGATGCTCTGGGGGCCACAAGGAGGAGAAGCTTCGTAAGTGTTCACCAGGTGGCAGGGCCCCGGGACAGGCATTTCTGGAGACTCAAGCTGAGTGAGCCAAGGTCTGGGGTCGTGAAACAGCCTGATGGCTCCGTCCAGGGAAGTGGTAACAGTGAGCTGGAGCCGGGTGAAAGGCAGCTAGGCCAGGACAGACGGGCCTCAAGTGCCAGGCAGAGGAATCACCGCCTCTGGCCAGCGGGAGCCCAGCGATAGTTCCCAGACCGGCCTTCACTGCAGACCTGTCAGCTCCACCCACTCCAGGACCGCGGCCCCTGCCCCGCTGGCTGGCTTGACGGCCTGCCATGGTCAGCCAAGCCTCGCGGTCACCGCCCCAAGCGCAGCCCTGCTCTGCTGGATGGCAGCCAGCGCTGCCAGGAATTCCCATCCGCCTGCCCACCCAACGTGTGGCCCTTCCCTTTCCTCCTAAGAAAGCCCCTGTCCAAAGCCCAAGCCCTGCCAGGAATCTCAGTCTCAAGGCAGCCTCGGGGGGGCCTTCAGGCCAGGGCCAGGCGCTTTGGGGGCAGAGTGGGGGGTCCAGGCACAGAGTGGCTGTCCCCAGGAGTCCTGCCAGCTCACCTTGGTTAAATCCCACACTGGTCCCTTTTCCTCCACCTAAAGACACGGCCTGCCTGGCTCCAGGAGTCCTGTTCTGAGTTGAGGCTCCAGACCTGTGCTGTGGAAAACTCTAGTCTGAAAGGGGAGATGAGCATTTTTTTTAAATGAACTAGAATAGAATAGAAAATATCACACTCCATCACACAGTCAGGGTAAATATTGTCTGCTGAAACATGTGTTTCAGAGATATTTTTACCTGTGTGTGTGTACTGGGTCACAATGTCAAATGTATTTCTTACTATGGGTCAAGGTGAAAAATGTGAAAGCCACAGATCCGGTAGGTGCGCTGGGTGGAAGGGCAGCTGGGGCAGAGTTCACCCCCTCAGGGCTCAGACGTGGGAGACTCATGTCAGTCCCAGCTCTGTCCCTGACTTGCTGTATGACTATACGGGGAGGTCCCTCTGTTTCCAAGGAACTCCCTCAACTTACCCATCTGTGAAATGGGGATTGGGACACCTCTGTGCCAGGGCTGCCTGACCTCCTAAGCTGAGGGCTGCTCTGACCTCTGGGAGGGGGGAGGGGGAAGAGGACTTCAGGAGGCCCTGGGGGCACTGTCTCACTGCCCTTTCCTCTGGCCTCCCAGGCCTCCAGGCCCAAAGTCAGCATCCCTCTGTCGGCCATCATTGAGGTCCGCACCACCATGCCCCTGGAGATGCCGGAGAAGGACAACACGTTCGTGCTCAAGGTGAGCCCCACCTTGGGCCCCACAGATCCCTCGTGGGTGGCAGAGCTCGAGGGCAGTGTCGGGGGAGGTGAGGGTAAAGGACCAGCAGCAGGGCAGGGGGAGGGAGCCCTGGTTGGGGGGTCCCAGGATCCTACGCAGATGTCAAGCACAGAGCTAGGATGTGAATCCTGGCCTGGGCTCCAAAGCCAGATGCCCCAGGTGTCGTCCAAGTCCACCGTGTGCGGCCCCGTTCCCATTTCCTCCTGCGCCTGGGTGAAGGTCCTGAGTTTCACTTCCTCCCCTCCCTTCCCCCACTGGAGTCAGCACGCACCCACCCCACAGGCAGGAACTGGTAGCCAGCCTGCAGCAGTTATGCAAATGCTCCTGTCACCAGCACTGGAGTGTGGGAACCTGCCTGGTCCCACAGAGGGCACAAAGGCCCTGAGGGTGGGCAGGGAGGCACCCCAGTGAGTCTGGGGGCGGCTCCTCTTTTTCCCAGGCTCCACATCACCGGGGTGGCCTGCTTGGGTTGCTGAGGACATGGCTCCAGGCTGCCAGGGCTGTGGCCCCGTGCCTCCTTGGAGGATTAGAGGATGTTTGTGAAGCCAAGTCCCCAAGGAAGCCTGGTTCCACCCACCCGAGGCTGCATGGAGGCCCCCCCCACCTCCTCTCCAGGCTCCCGGTTGGGTTTATGTTTTTACTGTCCCTGTTTGTTGAGTCATGAACTCTCTTATTCATTTAGCAAACATTTGCCAACCCCGTACCCTGAGTCACCCCAGGCGAGGGACTGAGGACACGGCCCCTCCCTGCCTGGCACTCTGCTGGATGAGACAGGTCAGAGCCTCGCCCCTGACAGCTGGGTGGCCTCTGTGTCTCTGATTACGCTCAGGAGCCCTGAGGCCAAGGGGCTCACCTGCCGGCCCACTCTGGGCCTCAGTTCACCCATCCATTCAGAGAGGGGATGAAGGCAGTTCCAAGGACCGTCTCAGCTCTGAGATGCTGGGAGTCCAACTGCTCTTTACTGAGACACGCGACAAGAAGCTCAGAGCCCAGGCCTTGGCCTTAGAGACCTGGGTTCGGGTCCCAACACCTCCACCGAGCGCTAGTGTGACTTTGAGCGAGTTACCTGACCTCTCTGAACCTCAGTCTTCCCATCTGTACAATGGGGAAAGCATCACCTCCCTCACGGGGGGCTGTTGGGCAGGGTTCATCAGACAATGTGTGTGCAGGGTCACACTCTGGGCCCGGCTTTCTCCTCCTTGTTTCCCTTCTGGAGGCTTCTTATCCCAGGGGTGTGGCCACAGAGGCGGAGTTCCAGGTGCAAAGGCGTGTGGGCCCTCAACTCAGTGCTGGGCCAGCCGGCCCCTCACAGACTTGAGGGTTGTGATGCCCTTCCACCCCACCTCCCCATCCCTTACCCAGCCAGCATGGCCTCCTGCAGGGCTGCATCTCCAGGGCCTGAGGACCTGAGCTCAGCAGGGCTGGACATCATCTCCATGATCCCCAGGGGTGGGCCCAGGAGGAGGGCGCCGCTGAGAGTGTGGGCTCCACCCCGGGACCCCATTGTCTTCCCTGCTGCCCTCACCAGTGAGCCCCCAAGGGGGAGGGGTGGGATGAGCCATTTGTCCTGGGCTCTGGAGCCTCCTGCTGAGGGTGCTGTGATCTGGACTCTCGCCACCCCCTCCCCAGGTGGAGAACGGAGCAGAGTACATCCTGGAGACCATCGACTCCCTGCAGAAGCACTCGTGGGTAGCTGACATCCAGGGCTGTGTGGACCCTGGGTGAGTGCCCAAGTGCTCCTAGGATGGGAAGACGGGGTGGGGGGGCCGAGCTCGGCTGTGCCCTTGGTCCAGCCTTCCCGGCGAGGGCAGGCGCTGAGCTTGGCACATGGGCTTTTCTCATTGCAGTCCGATCCAGGTGGGTGCTGGCCAGATCACCCACACCCCCATTCCCAGCAGGCTCTGTAGGTTCAGGGTCTGGGGACCCGGAGGGAAGTTGAATCAAGTCTTGTTCTCACTCCAGGGGAGGCTGAGCCCACTAGGAGAGGGGTAGGGATGGGCTGGGCCCCAAGTGCCAGGGGTGGGGGACCAACCGGGAGGCCCCTAATCCAGTCCTGGGGCTCTGAGAAGCTGTACTGGTAGAGGTGCCCCCCTTCTCTGCGGCTTAAAGAAAGGGCGGGCCTGAGCCTGGCAGAGGGGGCTGGGGGCGGCAGGGAGGAGGGCAGAGAGAACGGCCCAGCAAAGGCTGTGGAGGTGTGCGAGGACCTGGGACTCGCAGGGAATGTCGGGGCCCTCGGGTGACTGGAATTAGAGCCGATGAGGAGGAGACTTCTGTGAGAGCCCCGGAAGCTGGTAGGTCGGGGCAGTGGGGAGCCATGGCTGGTAATAAGCAGAGGGCAGCTACGGTCAGCTGTGTGTTCAGGAAGAACAGCAGGGAGGCTGGCTGCGCCATGCGGGAGAGATCCCCAGGCCAGGAGGAGGAGGGGCAGGCAGGCCAGCCGGCTGAGCATTTGGCAGCAGCTCTGGCTACTGGGGTGAGCCAAGCCCCGGGGGAGGGGCTGCTGCCTTCTAATTAACAGCTTCGTTTAAGGAAGCACAGTCAAAAGTCCTGAGCGCCTCCCAGGCTCCCCCCACCCCGCCACCCCCATCCCAAAGTGGCTGTAATCCCTCCCTTGCCACCCTCCCAGCCAGCGGCTGGCTCCGCAGACTCTTTCCCCAGCCCCCGTGAAGGTGAACCTCACTTTGCGGTACTTTAGAGCTGGCGCAGGTGGGGAGACAAAGGCCCAGGGCAGGGAAGGGAGCTGGCCCCGGCCCCGCCCACCACCACGCCCTGCCCCTATATGAGGGCCTCCGTGGGATCCTAGGAGGAGGGCAGCCTGTCATGGGTTAGGGGGCAGGGGTCATGTGACCTCCAGGAGAGCTGCACCCACCAGGAGACATCTCCATATGGCGCGGTCACTCACATGGTGGCCACAGAGCAAGCTGAGGGTGTGACAGAGGGACATGAAGGCAGAGGGACAGGGCTGATGCTGGCCGTGGGACTGTCTGCCACTGCCTGGCTCCACGAGCAGCCCGTGGTCCGAGTCCCACGGCAGGACGTGGTTGCGCTTTCTTGCCTTCGCAGGGACAGCGAGGAAGATGCCGATCTCCCTGTGCCCGGGGAAGCTGTCTGGCCAGCCGTGTGGCCTCTTGCAGCTGTGAGCTCCTGACGGATGGTAGGTGGGGACAGAGCTGGCTGGAGTAGTGGAGGGCAGGGCCGGAGGGGGCGGTCGCTCAGAGATGGTCAGACAGACAGACGTGCTTCTCACCTGCCATTTCTCCAGCAGCGGACCTGCCCCAGCCCCTAGAGACAACGGCAGCCGTGGTGACGGCCCCACACAGCCGAGCTCGAGATGCCGTCGGGGAGTCCCTGGTCCATGTCCCGCTGGAGACCTTCCTGGAGACCCTGGAGTCCCCAGGTGGCAGCGGCAGTGACAGCAATAACACAGGTGCGGTGGGGCTGCACTCTTCCTGCTGCCCCTCCCTGCGCCCCCGCCCCAGGCCACAGGCACCCCCAGGCCTCTCCCAAGCCCTTCCTGAGCCTCAGAAGCTGTGACATTTCATCCCACCGGGTCCTTTGCACAGCTACTCGGTTGTTCTGGCTTTTGCCGGCTAGTCCGGGAATGTGACCCCTCCCACGGGCCCTGGTTTCAGTAGAAAACGCTCACAGAAAGGGGTGCAAAGGGTTGTAACGAGGGCTTGGGGACAAAGGCACTTGATTTGTTCCCAGGTTTGTTGCCGACTTAGAGAGTGACCCCAGGAAACTGAGTGATCCCACCAAACCAGAGAAAACTGCACGATGATTGTGAAATAAGCATATTCTGATGTTATACATACAAGCAGATACAGCTGGGGTATTGAGGAGTTTTGTTACTGGTTCAGGAGGTGCAAGAACATTTAATGTATGTTATGTGAGAACAGAAACCATTTGCCAATTGCTATTTTTTTTAATTTATTTATTTATTTATTTTTGGCTGTGTTGGGTCTTTGTTGCTGCGTGCGGGCTTTCTTTAGTTGCAGCGAGCGGGGGCTACTCTTCGTTGCGGTGGCTTCTCTTGTTGCAGAGCACAGGCTCTAGGCGCGTGGGCTTCAGTAGTTGTGGCACGTGGGCTCAGTAGTTGTGGCTCGCGGGCTCTAGAGCGCAGGCTCAGTAGTTGTGGCGCACGGGCTTAGTTGCTCCGCAGCATGTGGGATCTTCCCGGACCAGGGCTCGAACCTGTGTCTCCTGCATTGGCAGGCGGATTCTTAACCACTGTGCCACCGGGGGAGTCCCGCCAATTGCTATTAATGGTCTATCCTTGAGACGAATGGCACCCATTCCATCATTTGATACGTTCTTATCGTTAAGCTATTTGCTAAACCAGTCTGTAGTTTAAATCTACATTCTCTTATTCTATCATTTTCTCCTCTCTGTGCCTCAGTTTACCTCATATGTTTAGTGGGCGGGTCAGCTCCCTGCCTCGTTCTAAATTATTCAGCAGCATCTTACGTGCAAAAACCCAACAAGATGATGCATCCCTTTTCTCGTTTACGTGCCCGCTCTCTCCCCCACGCCTCTCACACTGTCATCCCTCTGCAGTGGAGGACGGAGCAGAGCCGGAGCCCGAGGCTGAGCCCGAGCTGGAGCTCTCTGACTACCCCTGGTTCCACGGGACACTGTCACGGGTCAAGGCAGCTCAGCTGGTTCTGGCAGGCGGGCCCCGGAGCCACGGCCTCTTCGTGATCCGCCAGAGTGAGACTCGGCCTGGGGAGTACGTGCTGACCTTCAACTTCCAGGGCAAGGCCAAGGTAAGTCAGGGAAGGCGGGGGGCACAGGGGGGAAGTATCCAGCCCAGGGGGAGGGGGGCTGAGGTGGCCCTGGTCCTGAGGCTGCACCGGCGCCCAGCAGCGGGCTCCATGGGTGTAGGGGTGGCGTGGCTTCCCACAGGCCAGGCCTACCCCTGGCCATGCTCCGAATCACTCGCATCCTCCTGCACCTCTCTGTGGGGCTACGGTCTGCCTCAGACGTGGCTTCGCCATTATCCGATGGGGAAATCACCTGCTGGTGGCCGAGCCCCCAGGAGGCTGGGCCCTTCTGAGGGTTTCACTTTGACCCTGTGCATGGGGGATCGCGGAGCACTAGGGCTTCTGAGGGTCTCCACCGAGAGCCACCTCAGTACAGGGCTGGGGTCAACCAATGCTCCACCCACCCAACAGCCCCTCTTCTCCCCTGCCCAGCACATTTCACCAGCCCCTCCTGGTCCCCAGCTCCGGGCCAGGCCTGTGCTCATGCCAGGCCAGGGGCTGTGGAAGAGAACCACACACAGTGGGCCCTCGAGAGCCAGGCAGAAGAGGAGGAGCTGGGCCGGGCAGAAGGGCTGCAGAGAAGGCGGGGGGTGGGGGGGGGGGGGGCCAGAGGAGGCTCCTGACCCCACCAGCCAGAGTAGGAGAGGACCTTGACCTGAGACGTGCAATGGACAGAGAATCCTTGAGGTGAAGACAAGTGGAAGGGTGGTCCAGACAGGGCAGGGCAAAGGCATGACTGTGAACCCGGAAGGCGGGCTCTCAAGGAAGGGCACTGCGTGCTAATAAAGACCTAAGGCACAAAGGAAAACATGACAGAAAGTCCAGTGACCGTGGGGGGTTTCAGTGTGACAGAGTGGGCAGGAACCTCAAACTCCCCTCCCCCCCCATCCCGAGTTTCCGCTAAGGAAACAGACCCAGCCCTGGCTCCTCCCAGGACACACAGTTCCCGTCAGTCCTTGCTGGAGGAGGGGGCACCCTAGGACTCCTGCTCCAGGCCTGCACGGGTAGCCAGCGTCCCAGCCCCCGGCTGGCCCGGCTCAGGCCCTCCCCTGGCCCCATGGGCAGCGCTTCCCTGGGGACGCCTCCTTGGAAAGCAGCTTCCCTCACCAGTTCCTCTGACAACCAGGCGCTTAACACCGTCCCTGGCAGCCTGACCCGGAGTTTACTTCTTAGCCAGCACGGCCCCGAGGCAGCCTCCTGGGAGGGCCCGGATCTGACGCATGCCCAAGCCAGAGGCTCGGATGGTGCCCAGCCTACCGTGGGGCATGGGGCATGCGGGTGGGGTCGGGGGGTGGTGTCAGGATGTTTGGTAAGGGAGACAGAGCGGGAGGCTCCGCTCTTTCCAGGGCAAAACCCGGCCCTGAACTTTGTACTCACCACAGCTGGTGCCTCTCAGAGCACCATGTCTGTCCAGAGTCCTGTGCAGAGCTGGAGAAGTTAGTGGTGGGATAGAGCAGCTTCCTACTCATACACCTCCCGGGAAGGAAGACCTCTGCCTTCCGAGGCCTCACTTTTCACCTTCAGATAATAAATGTCTGCAGTCTTTTTCCAAAGACTGAGAGGCACACGCTCCCTGGGGCCCAGCTCTGCCCTGGGTCTCTGTCCCCAGAGGCCCCACCCCGACTTGAGGCTGTGGTGTGACCCCGCTATGCTGTTCCTCTTGGGCTGAGCCCCTGCCCTGGGCTGCCATGATGTGCTCCCCGGGTTGGCCCACACTGTTCTGGCAACTTCTGGCCCTGCCGAGCGGCAGCACTCACTCATGGGAACGCTCCCCTCCTCCCCAGGGCTTCTCTCTCCTGTACTAGGAGGCCAGCTCCCCCGTCCCATGCACCCTCCTGTCATCAGCCCTCTTGCCACACACACCCCAGAGACGGCCACTCTTCCCCTTGTGAGATACACATGGAGCAAAAAAGGGCTGAAGCCAGAGACCTGTGGCTCACCACTAGAGACCACAGGCCTGTGGGCCCTCCTCTCCCCGAGGCGCCTGGCCCAGGTGGGCACTGCTCCTCCGTGCTCCACGCACCCCCCCCCCCCCCCCCCCCCCGCTGCAGCACAGTTGAGTAGCATCTGCAGCCATTCCTCCCCAGCCACCCTGGGGGTTGTTTCCAGCCTGCTGGGCTTTGCCTGTTCGGGGACAGTGGGCAGACCCCTAGCAGCTGGGGTGGGAGGGTCACCCAAACACGAGTTCTCTTCCTAGCTCTGTGCTCTGCGGCTGTGGGCGAGTCTCTCCCTCCCTGTGCCTGGGTTTCCCCATCTCTAATATGGAGGCTGTAATCTCTACCTTCTAGGGCTTTTGGAGACTAGGGATGGAGCGGGTGTGTGAAGGGCCTGATGTGGGTGCTCCCAGCATAGGGACAGATGCATGCTGCCTCCAGTCTCAGCCTGGCTCTGTGGCCCTCATTCCCCGTCCCCGCCACAGGCATGACCCCCCCCTAAGATGGGCTCATGTGTGAGGGGCCCCCACTCTGACACCACCCCTGTGGCCTCTATGAGACCTGGTCCTCCCTGTGACCTTCCAAGGCACTTGCCAAGCATGGGGCCAGTCCAGGACCCCCCCACCCCACACTGACCACGCCCATCTATGCCCACAGCACCTGCGCCTGTCCTTGAACGGCCACGGGCAGTGCCACGTGCAGCACCTGTGGTTCCAGTCTGTGCTCGACATGCTCCGCCACTTCCACACCCACCCCATCCCGCTGGAGTCCGGGGGCTCTGCAGACATCACCCTTCGCAGCTATGTGCGGGCCCAGGGCCCCCCACCTGGTAAGACGCCCCTACCTGGCCCGTGCAAACAGACAGGTGGGCAGTGGGGGAGGGCGTCACCCTCAGGCTGCCACCCTGCTAGACCCGGTGGGATGAGCACCCGGTCTTGGGCAAGTTGTAAGCAACCCGGCCATCAGGATTGGCGGGAGAGCCGCAGCCCCGAGGGATCCGTGTCCTGAGTAATTCCTGGCGGGCGGAAGGGGGTGGAGTCACTTAGATCCCTGCACAGGTGGGGCTCAGCGCTGAGCTGTTGAAGGAAGGAAGCCTTGGAGGGGTGAGTGAGGGTGCCCGGCACAACGCGGGTGGAGCGCCGTTTGTGTGTGTGCGCTGCCGCCTATACCCATGACTTTAGTTATCGGGGAGGTGGGCTGGAACCCGGCGCGCTGAATTCGGGTTGCCGGCTCCCTGTGTGATGCCAGGCCACCGCGTTCCTCCAGGGCTCTGGCCCGTGTCTGCACGCCGGGACTGGGGGGCGGGAGGGCGGGCCAGGGCCCAGGCTTGGCGCTGACGGCCCGCGGTCTCCCGTTGCAGACCCGGGGCCCTCGCCCAGCGCCGCGCCCGCGCCCCCCGCCTGCTGGAGCGAGCCGGCCGGCCAGCACTACTTCTCCAGCCTCGCCGCGGCCGCCTGCCCGCCCGCCTCGCCCTCGGAGGCCGGCGGCGCCTCGTCCTCCTCCGCCTCGTCGTCCTCGGCAGCGTCTGTGCCCGGCGCCTCGCGCCCCGCCGAGGGCCCGCTGAGCGCGCGCAGCCGCAGCAACAGCGCCGAGCGCCTGCTGGAGGCGGCGGGCGGGGGCGCCGACGAGCCCCCGGAGGCCGGGCCGGGAGAGGGCGCCCGGGGCCGCACGCGCGCCGTCGAGAACCAGTACTCCTTCTACTAGGCGGCCGCGGGCGGCGCCAAGGCCCTGGGGCCACCCGGACCCGCCCGGCCGCGGGGCGATGGCCCACGTGGCCGTCCGTCCCGCGGACCCTGCCGGCCCCCGCCCGGCGCTGGGTGGGAAAAGCGAAGCTCTTCAGTGAAGACATAATGTTATTAAAGAGCCTGTTTTAGGGACTGCACCTGGCTCTCCTGTCGTCCTTTCTCCTGCCTTGGCCTCAGGCACGGCTCCTCCTGGGCCTGCCGGGGAGGAGGGAGAGCCACACACGGGCCCCCTGTTGAGCCCACCGTGGCCTGGCACCTGCCCGGCCCCCACCCAGGTCTTAGGGGACCCGGCTCCCCGCTGGGCGAGTGAAACCAGGAGACAACCGGCAGTCCCTGAATGAGGTGCAGAGGTAAAGCGCTGGGCCCAAGAGGCCCACAGGGATTGGGGAGGGGGCTTTGGCGGAGCTGTGAGAGAGGTAGGGGGGGAGGGATAACTGAGCAGAGGCTTCGGGGGCAAGAATGAGGGGTGGGGGAGGGTAGAGGAAAGATGAGAAAGGAGGGCTCAGCCTGGGACACAGTGAAGGATGGGAGCGAGGCCAGGTATGGGGGCCTTGAATGCCAGCGTGAGCAGCTGGACCCTGGCGAGGAGAGAGCAACTGTGTCCTTGGGTTCGTCATTGAGGTCCTGGCAGTGTGGACAGGATTTTTCCACACGAGCCCACTGGGGGATTGGGCAGTGGAAGAGGCTAGGCTTCTCGCCTTTGACCTAGAGTCAAACTTGCAAGTGGCCTAGAGGGTCCTCCCACCCCCCACCCCAACCCCTTGCCTCCTTGCAGGTGGAGGTCCCGCTGTGGCTCCCACCTGGAGACACAGCCTGCTCGAGGTCCCAGCACCCCAGCCCTCAGGCAGTGGTCCGTCTGAGAAGGAGCTTACTCCTGCTGCACCAAAGCGCCCTCCCCCTCCCCAAGTCCAAACTCTGCCTCCCCGCCTGGGGCCATGGACCCATGGTCCCTCTGCCCAGGAGCGCCCTGGCAGGGCTTGCATCCATGATGTGCATTCCAGAGCCCCAGACAGTTAATCGTCCTGGGACTGCTACTGCAGCACCTGCAAGCCCTTCCCCGTATGAGGGGCACCAGCGCCCCTGGGGGGCTCCCAGAGCTTTTCTGCTTGAGTTACCCAGTCCCGACTCACCAAATGACCAGGAAGTGACCGAGCAGCACTCCTGCTGCCACCACGGTGAGGGAGTACAAGGCTGGTGCTCAGAACACCCTGTACCTCAGCTTCTGGCACCTCCATCCTTGCGGCTGGAGCTGCTCCGTGCTCTTGCCCGTGCCCCCTGGTGGTTTGGGGTCTATGCCGGGCCAAGTGCAAGCCCCCATCCCCCTCGGGGGCTGTGGGGGTGAGGCTCAGGCTGGGCAGAGGACAGGGGGCTGGTGAGAGCTCTGTTTGGCTGCCTTCTGCCTCTCCGGCAGCAGGAGTCTCCCCAGTGGCAAGACGGCTGAGCCCCAGACATCACCCCCAAGCCTGAGGCTTCATCCTTGCTCCCTCAGTGGAAGGGTTCAGTGGCCTCAGGGGTGGAGTTGAGACTTGAACACGGGGTCTGCCATTCTTCAGCCCTCCTGCCTCTCCCTCCTGACACAGTCGGCCACCTTGGAGGCCACTTTACCTGCTGAGAGCTCAAGGCAGGAATCTGGGCCCAGGAGTAAGCAAAAGGCACTGAAGGCTGAACCAGGGACCCAGAGCATGAGAACATGGGAGAGGGTCTGTGCCCACTCTGAGGATGGCAGTCAGGCACTGTTCCTAAGGTGTGCCCAGGTTGAAGTGGATTCGTGGGAGAATGGTGGAAAAGATGATGGCCATCTCCGAGGGCTCTCCAAGGGCTGTGGCACGGAGGCCCAGCGACAAGAGGTCAAATGAAAAGAGGCGCTGTCTCCACAGTGTGGCCCCCAGGGTGAGACCCTCAGGCCTGTCACTCAAAGTGGAGCTTCCAGAAAGCCCGGACTTGGTGGGACTCTGGGGAAGCCATAGCAATTGCACGGATGGTGGTGACATTCTCAAGATTTTGCTCCTCAGCGAGCATTTCAGATGCCTGCTTGGTGCATGGCCAGGCCCGTGGGGTAGGTGGGTGGACGGCCAGAGAGATGAGCCGTGCGCTGGGACCACACAGAGGACGTGCCCTGGTGACTGGGAGGGCATGGCAGCCTGCAGAGGCCGGGGCAGGGAGTGGGAGATGAGACCAGCTGGGCTGAGAGGGCCTTGAGAGCCAGGCCAGAAATGGAGGGTTTTTGGGGACCAGAGCCAGTTTGAAATGGGGGCTGAGATGGTCAGTTTTCTATTTCGGACAGATCACCCTGGGACCTAAGGATGAGTGGAGGATGGATTGGAAGGGGCAAAAATGAGGCCAGGGAGTCTGCGGTGATGGGTGAGGGGTGATGAGCTGGACCAGGATAGAAGAGGGTGAGGAGGAGACCAGTGATGGAGGAAAGATCATCCATAGACTGATGGACGCGGGGAGGGGGGAGGATGGGGGAGGTGCAAGGGAATCTCTGGCTTGAGGCTTTGGAGGACGGTACAGCCCTTACTGGACCCGCTTGGATTGCTCCACCTGAAGGGGGCTGTGGAGAACACGAGCTCCAACCCCATGCCTAAAGAGAAGGAAGAGGCGTCTGCTGTCTTCACCAAGAGGCTCCGAAGGACTGTCGGTCTCTGTCCAGCCCGGGACTACACCATCCAAACCTTTTCTGTCCATCTCCCAGCTCTCCTTCAGGTAAGAGGTGGGGTTAGATGTCCCCCTACGTAAGCCACAGAAGGGTGCTTTCGGCTACCCCAAAGTCTCCAAGATAAAGCACTCAGAGCCGTGGAAAGGCAAGCCACTGCCATTAATACACTCTTCTAGGAGGGGGCCCTCGACCCAGAGGCAGATCCACGCTGAGGCTAGATCTGGGCCCTTGATCTCTGCACTTGACCAAGGGTGACCTGGAAACAGGGTTCCAGGGTAAACCAAGGGTGCAGGGTCTCCCTGGGAGGGCGCCCAGGCCTGACCACATGGGGTGGGTTTTCCCTTCTGCAGCCACCCACCAGCCAGACCAAGAAGTGGGAAATGCTGTGTCCTGCCTCCAGACATAAGGCTGCACTTGCTCCAAGGAGGTCACTGCCATAGAATTGAGGTATGTGTGCTGGGGGAGGACGAGGGTCCACACCTGTGCCTGCCCCGTCAAAATGGAAAGCTGGGTATTTTATGGCCCCGAAGGTGTCAGTTTCCTTCAGAAATGGAACTGGTGTACCAGTGATGACTCAAATCGTTTTTTCTGGCGGGCGCTTCTAACTCAGCCAAGTGTGAGCCCTTTTGGGGTAGAAGAAGTAAAATTCCTGGCACCAAGAAGTGTTCTTATATGCCTAGTGTTAAGAGACAGCAAAGTAGTACACTAATGTAAATGTTGAGTAGTGAATCTCAATCATTCCCCCAAAATCCTTTAAAAAGATGCATCTGGCCCAAACTGCCATCCTGCAAGTAGGAAGTTTTCTACAGTGACCCCCCCCCCCTCAAAAGACCAGGGGTTCTTAATCTCTTTTGTGCCTCAGACCCCTTGGCAGTCTGGTGAAGCATAGAGACCCCCGCACAGTTTTAAAGCATTTTTAAAAACTCATGAAGTAGGCTTGCAAAGAAAACCAATTATACTGAAATTCAGTCGAAATACTAAACATAATCAAAAAGTAATCAAAAAACATTTTTTTAACTTGTGATGTGATAATATATGTGTTTATTAACACTTTAAATAGCAAGTTCTAGTAGCACCTCTATGGACTAAGGTAATTTCACAGTAGGATTAGTGTAAATGGTACTTCAAAGTTTCTGCAACAACCAAGATGTACTATGAAAATATCACTGATTTCTATGAGTGCTTCTAAAGTGACAGGTGCTGCTACTACTGCTGTGGTCTCTCCTTAAATGAAGGAAGTGTAGTTTTTAGTTAGAGGTTAATTAAAATAAAGATGTCATTTTATTCCCCTTGAAGTAAATGGACTTACTGAATGGTTTATCCACAAACCATCCCAGGACCTCAGGTTAACAACCCTGCTCTAAAGAATGAAGATAAATTGCCTGTATTTGAAATAGAATGTTCAGAAATAGCAGAGAAAAAACCGGTGTGATGAGGAATCAAAAAAGCCCTCAGCTGGTCCCTGAGCTAACAGTTGGCTTGTAGCATAAATTGACCTCCTGGTTCCTACTTTAACACGATCGAGAATCCTGATCTTACAAAACAAATTGGACAAGGAGCCGGTCTTAGAGGGGAGAGGAGGCTTGTGTGTGATCTCTCACTGACCTTATTCTCCCTGTCTGGGACTGGATGGAGAAAGCTAATTAAAGGGGAAAAAATTAAAGGTTTTATTTTTAAATTTATTTATTTATTTACTTATTTATTTATTTAGTTTGGCTCTGCCGGGTCTTAGTTGTGGCACGCAGGATCTTTGTTATGGCATGTGGGATCTTTTTTTTTTTTTTCTTTAGTTGCAGCATGCGGGATCTTTTAGTTGCGACACGCAGACTTCTTAGTTGCGGTATGCAGCCTTGTTAGTTGCGTCATGCATGTGGGATCTAGTTCTCCGACCGGGGATCGAACCCCAGGCCCCCTGCCTTGGGAGCGCGGAGTCTTACCCACTGAACCACCAGGGAAATCCCAAAATTAAAGGTTTTATGCCCATGTAGTTTATGTATTATAATTTTCAACTTGGAGCTTTTTAAGTTGGACAAATGTTTTGGAAACGAATTGAGATTAAAATTTGGTGCTTAGGAGCTTTAAAGAACACCGTCTAATTCATAGAGACAGAAAGTAGACTAGAGGTTACCAGGGTCTGGGGGAAAGGGAAGCAGAGAGTTATTGCTTAATGGGTACAGAATTTCTGTGTGGGGTGTTGAAAAAGTTTTGGAAATAGCTATGGTGATGGTTGCGCAACATGGTGAATGTAACTAATGCCACTGAATTGTACGCTTAAAAATGGCTAAAATGGTGCTCGCTTCGGCAGCACATGTACTAAAATTATAACGATACAGAGAAGATTAGCGTGGCCCCTGCGCAAGGATGACATGCCAATTTGTGAAGCGTTCCATATTTTTTGGTAGGTGAGAGGAAGCATCTCTTTATAAATCTATTCCAGCTGATAAATAAGAAAAAAGGATATAACTGGAATATTATTTTGCAACTCCCAATAAATAAATGAACCTAGGCATTAAGCTTCAACAACTGCTAACATCAAAAAAAAAAAAGAAAGCAATAATCAAACATTGATCTTTTTTTTTTTTTTAATTTATTTATTTATTTATTTATTTGTGTCTGCGTTGGGTCTTCGTTTCCGCGCGACGGCTTTTCTCTAGTTGCGGCGAGCGGGGGCCACTCTTCATCGCGGGGCGCGGGCCTCTCACCGTCGCGGCCTCTCTCGTGGCGGGGCGCGGGCTCCAGACGCGCAGGCTCAGTAGTCGTGGCTCGCGGGCCCAGTCGCTCCGCGGCACGTGGGGATCTTCCCGGACCAGGGCTCGAACCCGCGTCCCCTGCATCGGCAGGCAGACGCTCAACCGCTGCGCCACCAGGGAAGCCCATGAGAACATTTAAGATGTACTTTCTTAGCAACTTTCAAGTACATAATACTGGGTTTGTTTTTTTTTTTTTTTTTTAATAATTTTATTTATTTATTTATTTATTTATTTGTGTCTGCGTTGGGTCTTCGTTTCCGCGCGAGGGCTTTTCTCTAGTTGCGGCGAGCGGGGGCCACTCTTCATCGCGGGGCGCGGGCCTCTCGCCGTCGCGGCCTCTCTCGTGGCGGGGCACGGGCTCCAGACGCGCAGGCTCAGTAGTCGTGGCTCGCGGGCCCAGTCGCTCCGCGGCACGTGGGGATCTTCCCGGACCAGGGCTCGAACCCGCGTCCCCTGCATCGGCAGGCAGACGCTCAACCGCTGCGCCACCAGGGAGGCCCGAGACGTTGATCTTATATCTAGGACGAGGTGCTGCTCCACTGTTTAAAAAGTTGAAATGTTTTAACCTCACAATAGCAACACTATATTGCTTTCCTTTTGCCCTAATAAGGAGAACAATTTATTAATTTTCATCATGTACTCACAAAAAGGGTTACTTTTTCCAATCTATAAAGAATGGTGTCATATACAACTTTTTAAAATGGCTTAAAATGGCAACGTTCATGAGAAATATATATATGTATTCACGATAAAAATAAATAAAATTAAGTAAGATAAGCTGTTGTAAAATGACCAGAGCATCGGTGAAATGTGGGACAACTTCAAGCTGCTAAATACATTGATACATGTAATTGGAGTCCGCAAAGGAGGGAAGAGGGAAGAGAGAAGAGGACCCCCAAAATTGAAGAAATAATGGCTAAAATGTTTCAGAAATTGATGCAAACTGGAAACCTACAGATCCAAGAAACTCAACAAATCCTAAGTGCGAGAAACATGAAGAAAATTATATCAAGACATATCATACTCGAATTGCTAAAAGTCAGTGGTAAAGAGAAAAATCTTAAAAGCAGTCAGAGAAAAAAGACACATTACGTATTAGGATGACAATAGTTTTCTCACTGGAAATAATGCAAGCAAAAAGACAGTAGATTAACATCATCAGGAATGAGAGAGGTGACATTACTATAGACTCTACAGATAATTAAAGGATAATAAAGGAATATTATGAACAACTTTATGCCAGTAAATTCGACAGCTTAAATGAAATGGACAAATTCCTCGAAAGATGCAAACTACCAAAGCTCATTCGAGAAAAAATGGATAACACCAGTAGTCCTCTATCTATTAAAGAGTTTGAAAATGTAGTTTAAAACCTCCCCACAAAGAAGACTCCAGACCCAGATGGTTTCACTCCTGAATTCTACCAAACATTTAATGACACTTCATCCAAGATGTATGGATGGCAGATAAGCACATGAAAGGATGCTCAACATCATTAGTCGTTAGGGAAATGGAAATTGAACCACCCATTGTAATGTCTAAAATTAAAAAGACTGACATACTAAGTGTTGGTGAGGACTGGAACACCTGGAGTTCTCATCATCAGCTGGTGGGTATGTAAAATGTTTAAAATGCTTTGGAAAACAGTTCAGTAGCTTCTTAAAAAGTTAAAAATATAAGTACCATACGACCCAGCCATTCCACTCCAAAGTAGTCACCCAAAATAAATGAAAGCGTGTGTCCATAGAAAGACTTGCACATGAATGCTCATAGCAGCTTTATTTGTAGTGACGAAAAACTGGAAACAACTCAAAGGTATATCAATAGTTGAGTAGATGAGTAAATTATGCTATAACTGTACAATGGAATACTATTCATCGATAAAAGGGAACGAACAATTAATATACATGACAACTTGGATGAATCTCATAATAATTATTCCAAATGGAAGTAGCCAGGGACTTCCCTGGTGGCGCAGTGGTTAAGAATCCACCTGCCCATGCAGGAGACACGGGTTCAAGCCCTGGTCCGGGAAGATCCCACGTGCCGCGGAGCAACTAACCCGTGCGCCACGACTACTGAGCCTTCACTCTAGAGCCCACGTGCCACAACTACTGAAGCCCGCGTGCCTAGAGCCCGTGCTCCGCAACAAAGAGAAGCCACCGCAATGAGAAGCCCGCACACCGAAAGGAAGTGTAACCCCCACTCTCCACAACTAAAGAAAGCCCGTGTGCAGCAACGAAGACCCAACGCAGCCAAAAATAAAATAAATAAATTTTTTAAAAAAAGAAAGTAGCCAGACAAAAAGAGAGTACATACTGTATGGCTTCATTTCTATAAAATTCTAGAAAATGCCATCTATAATGACAGAAAGCAGATCAGTGGTCGCCTGGAGATGGGGGGTGGGCAGGGAGGGGAACAAAAAGGAGAGATTACAAAAGGGTATAAACAAACTATTGCGGGTAATGCCCATGTTCATTATCTGGAATGTGCTAATGGTTTCACAGTGTATACACATGTCAAAACTTATCAAATTATACACTATAAACATGCAGTTTATTGTGTATAAATTTTGCCTCAATAAAGCTGTTAAAAAATGAAATAGCAAAACAGCTAAGAGATCACGGGTATTCTTTTATAATACTCTTGGATAAGATCCAATTTTGTTTTAGAAAAGTAAAACCTTCTGAAGCTTTAAATAACATTATTGTTTAAACACATGATTTGGTATAATATATTAAAGCAAAGTACATAAAATTTGGTAAAAATATGTTATATGTCACAGAGAGGAGAAAAGATTCTATCTCAGAAAAGAGGAGAAAATAAACTAAAAGACTTTGATATCAGTATAAGAAAGGGCTAAGTAAAATTGTAATTAAGTTTAAAATATCTACATAAATTGATGATCTTTTTTGTTTTTAAATAAAAGATAATTTTTCTGTTCTGTCATCCTGCATTGCCCCCGGTACTCCTGTGACACCATAAAAGTCTGCATTCCTAAGGCCCAACTTTTGGTCTCTAATACCATGTTTGAATATACAAGACCAAGGCTCCTTGGAAAGAGTAGCTGATTCCATGTTTGAGGCAGAAAACCTCGAACTGGGCCTAAAACGTCTTGCTGTCAGAAAGCAAGAATGCTTTCAAGGCTGACTGGGGATCCATCACTACAAAGAACAAAGAGCCAGCTTCAAGGGCTATCCACGGGCCAAAAGCAAAAAGCAAAAATAAAATTATGGTCAATGGGAGTAAGTTGAGTTTGTGACAGACCGTGAGTCCGTGATACTCAAAAGAGACAAATATTTTTGGAGGTCAGTAACGTGATGTTAAAAATTTCCACTGAGGCTCAACATTTCAGTAGATGTGAAATGCCAGAGGCAGATCATCGAATGCAGAATTTACAAAGGAAATGGTCATGGGCTGACTCTGGGTCTTCCGAATCCACTCCCCTATTTCAAGCACATGGAAGAGTTGAGAGAAGGAAAAAGGAGGATGGGAGCTACAGCTGTGCTGAGTTCCTCCCAAGGAGAGAGGTGCTTTCCACTTGCTCCCTTGCGGTTGAGAAAGCGTGACTTGTTCTCCATCTCATGTCTGAAAAAGCTAAAGGAGCCTGCGGCTTCGGGATATAGGAGTCTGCATGTCTGGAGTTTCTCCGGGAAAGTATTTAGATCACATCACAGGAAGTGCCTCAGAAAGACCCAATATTTGGTCCTCTGAAGGAAACAAGAAAGTGCCCTCAAGAGGATTTCCGCTGTCGACTTTGGCCAGGCTAAGAAAACGCCGAGGCATCCAGCCAGGGAGGAACCATCTCATTGCCTTACCTCCTCTCTTTTTGCCCCTACCAGGATGAAAACATAACTAGTAAGTGAGGATGTAAGCAGGGAGAGGGGGCAGAATCCACCCACAATCACCTTCCTGGATTGAAGGCTTTCTCCTGCCACCAGCCTTAGCTGGGGAAGGAAGAGAAGTCTTAACTCTGTAAAGGAAAGGGTTCCTCCCTGTTGCCCTGGCGACCATGCGCGCCTCTACACGGGCCATGTAGGCAAGACTTAACCACAGCTGACCTGAACGTTGGCAGGACGCCCTGTGGCCCTCCCAGAAGATGAGAACTTAGGAAGCTGCCTCCCCATCTTCCAGGAAGGCATTTTCTCATTACCTCCTGGGTTCTGGTGAGGTATGAGGTTTCCCGTCTTAGGGTACAGCTGCCGGCTATCAAACTACACAGAACTGATTCCTCAGTATCAGGGTGCCCCACCCCTCGTGTTGCATTGTCCTCTCTTGTTTTGGTAAAATTTGGTCATCCTGTTGAAGAAGGGTCCCAGGGAGCTGCCATCTTGGCTGATCTTGCTTTTGCTCCTGATGTAAATGATAAACTGTCTGAATCTAAAAAGGTTTGTTTCTTTACCAGCCAAATCTGCCAGCCTTGCTCGATACCCCTTAGTGAGTTTGAGGTTGAGTCATAACTCACACTGAATTGGGCTGTGTCCTGTGACTTAGAGGGACAAGGGGACTTTTTTTATTGTATCCATAAGGGGTGATGGATGCTAATTAAATTTTGCTGTAATTATTTCACAATATATGTAAGTTCAAACCATTATGCTGTACACCTTAAACAGTGATGTATGTCAATTACATCTCCATAAAACTTGAAAAAAATTCAGTGAATCCAAAGAAGACAAAAAAGAAGATAAAGTAAAATAAAATGTTCCCCCTTTTCCACGGCAATATTATGTGAATTCCCTGAATGAGGTACCCTGTAAGCTGGGAGAGGTACTGTAGGTAGGGAAGGCAAGCCCATACCCTGAATAATTTTCAGTCCTAGTAAAGATGAATTTCTACCTCTTCTAAGGTAGACAAACTCAAGTGCCATCAAATAGTGGCCTGGGGGCTTCCCTGGTGGCGCAGTGGTTAAGAATCCACCTGCCAACGCAGGGGACACGGGTTCGAGCCCTGCTCTGGGAAGATCCCACATGCTGCGGAGCAACTAAGCCCGTGCACCACGACTACTGAGCCTGCACTCTAGAGCCCACGAGCCACAACCACTGAAGCCCGCGGGCCTAGAGCCCGTGCTCCACAGCGAAGAGAAGCCACCGCAACGAGAAACCCGCGCACCGCAACGAAGAGTAGCCCCCGCTCGCCGCAACTAGAAAAAGCCCGCGTGCAGCAACGAAGACCCAACGCAGCCAAAAATAAAATAAATTTAATAAATTTAAAAAAAAAAATAGTGGCCTGGTCTCCTCAAGATAGGGTACCATATCAAAGGCTCAATGTTGGTTTCTGCTACTGATAGTTTTAACACTCAGTAGCTGCAGAATCTAGATCACCCTTGGTGAGAGGGAACCTGCATCATTGGGTCCATGCATAGCCTACATCTCTGCTACCGTGGCTATTCTGCTGTGCAAGTGCTGGGGTGGCCAAGGACAGAAGCTGGCTGACATCTACCAGACAAGTCATCCTATTCTCCTGTTTGTTTGGTGCTCTCTCTGTACTAGATGTATTCTGATGGGCATTGGCACGAGACATAAGAAACCATACTTTTAAAAAATATTTATTGATTTATTTGGCTGCACCGGGTCTTAGTTGCAGCACTTGGGAGCTTCGATCTTTGTTGCGGCCTAGCGAGATCTTTTAGTTGCGGCATGCGAACTTAGTTGCAGCATGCGGGATCTAGTTCCCTGACTGGGGATCAAACCCAGGCCCCCTGCATTGGGAGCGTGGAGTCTTAGCCACTGGACCACCAGGGAAGTCCCAAGAAACCATACTTTTTTTCTTTTTTTTTTCCTCTGGCTGCATTGGGTCTCCGTTGCTGCACGCAGGCCTTCTCTAGTTGCAGTGAGTGGGGGCTACTCTTCGTTGCAGTGCGCAGGCTTCTCATTGCGGTGGCTTCTCTTGTTGCAGAGCACGGGCTCTAGGGCACATGGGCTTCAGTAGTTGTGGCACACGGGCTCAGTAGTTGTGGCTCATGGGCTCTAGAGCGCAGGCTCAGTAGTTACGGCACATGGGCTTTCCGCGGCATGTGGGATCTTCCCGGACCAGGGCTCGAACCCGTGTCTCCTGCATTGGCAGGTGGATTCTTAACCACTGCACCACCAGGGAAGCGTGAAACCATACATTTTTGTATCCACTCCCATACATCATCTACATATCTTTTTCCCAGCCAAGCTATCCGTCACTACCCAAGAGTCTGTGTATAGCCTGGCCTCTGACCACCTCTCCCTGAACACAGAGCTGATGGCAGCTGTAGTGCTCAAAGTTCTGCCCACTGGGAGAATTTCTGTTCCATTCTCCACTTGGGATACCCCTGAGTGGGGAAGGTAGTGTAGCAGCAGGCCATTTTTGGCTCTCACCAGCATTTCAAGACAACCTACTTTGAACCAGACCCAGACTTTTTGTCCTCCATCAGCTGGTCTTGGTATTACCCACCCCTTCCTACATAGGTGAACACTAAGAGGTGCTTAGTGCACCAGAAGAGAAGTGGGCTGCCTATTCATTTTGTTTACTTGTGTCCTTCGGACCTGCTTGAATCAGATCCCAAAGGTACCATTTCCATCATACAATGATTGTACTGTGCCCACCTAACCTTATGACGTAGTGGATCTAACAATATCCAGCTCATGACAGCCACTCCGGTTGCATTGACCGTGGTTCCCACGGACAGACTCAATTTCTTCCAGAGACTTAGTAGCCTACCAGGAGCTGCTTTACTTAATTTCCAAACAGTTAGGGATTTTTCCAGTTATCCTTCTGTTATTGATTTCTACTTTAATTCCATTGTGGTCAGAAAATATGCTTGGTATAATTTCACTCTTTTGAAATATAGTGAGACTTGTTTTATGACCGAAGTACCTGGTCTATCTTGGTGACTGTTCCATGTACACTTGAAAAGAATGTGCATTCTGCTGTTCTTGGGTGAAATGTTCTATAAATGTCAATTAGGTCAAGTTAATTGAGAGTATTGTTCACATCTTCTGTATACTCATTGATGTTTTTGTCTACATTTTTTCGAACTAACTGCCAAGGGAGCAGCGTTAAAATGTCCAAATATGATTGTGGATTTGCCTGTTTCTCCTTTTAGTTCTGCCAGTTTTTTTTCTCCCTGTACTTTGACGCTCTGTTATTAGACCATACACATTTAGGTTTGTTATGTCATTCTGTTGAATTCACCCTTTTATCATTAAGAAATGTCCCTCTTTATCTCTGATAGTACTCTGTCTTACAGTCTACTTTGTTATTAATAGAATCACCCCAGCTTTCTTATAGTTGCTATTTGTAGGGTATATCTTTTTTTTTTTTTTTTTTTTTGGCTGTGTTGGGTCTTCGTTTCTGTGCGAGGGCTTTCTCAAGTCGCAGTGAGTGGGGGCCACTCTTCATCGCGGTGAGCAGGCCTCTCACTGTCGCGGCCTCTCTTGTTGCGGAGCACAGGCTCCAGATGCGCAGGCTCAGTAGTTGTGGCTCGCGGGCCTAGTTGCTCCGCGCCATGTGGGATCTTCCCAGACCAGGGCTCGAACCCGTGTCCCCTGCATTGGCAGGTGGATTCTCAACCACTGCGCCACCAGGGAAGCCCAGGTATATCTTTTTGTATGTTTATATTTTCAATCTCTCTATGTCCTTATACTTGAAGCATGTCACTTGTAAAAAGCATACAACTGGTTTGTTGCTGATTTTTTTTAATCCAGTTGGGCAATCTCTGTCTTTTGGAGACTGCAGTATTTAGAACACTAAATTTAATGTCTGTCATCTTACTACTTGTTTTCCATTTGTTCCATCTGTTTTTTTGTTCTTCCTTTCCTTTATTTAATCTTTTGGATGAATCAAGCATTATTTTTATTCTTCTATTTTTTTTAAATTTATTTATTTTTATTTATTTATGGCTGTGTTGGGTCTTCGTTTCTGTGCGAGGGCTTTCTCTAGTTGTGGCAAGCGGGGCCCACTCTTCATCGCGGTGCGCGGGCCTCTCACTATCGCGGCCTCTCTTGTTGCGGAGCACAGGCTCCAGACGCGCAGGCTCAGTAGTTGTGGCACACGGGCCCAGTTGCTCCGCGGCATGTGGGATCTTCCCAGACCAGGGCTCGAACCCGTGTCCCCTGCATTGGCAGGCAGATTCTCAACCACTGCGCCACCAGGGAAGCCCCTATTCTTCTATTTTATCTCCTCTATGGCATTTTAGTTATACCTTTTTATATTTTTTTCAAATGGTTAATCTGGAGATTATAATATGCCTTTTACCTTATTACAGTCTACCTTAAAATCGTATTTTGCAACTTCAGGAAAGATGTAAGAACTTGATAGTACAATTCCATTTACACTTCCTTTCCCCAGCTTTCTGTGTTGTCGTATAGTTTACTTCTACATGTGTTAGAAACCTCAGTATACACTGTAATCATTGTTGCCCTAAACAGTTGGTAGTCTTTTTAATTTTTTTACTATGGAAAAATATACAAAACATAAGGTATACCATTTTAACCATTTTTAAGTGTACAGTTTAGTGGCATTAAGTACATTGACGTTGTTGTTTAATCAACACGACCATCAATTTCCAAAATTTTCTATCTTCCCAAACTAAAACTCTGTACCCATTAAACACTAACTCCCCATTCCCCACTCCCCCAGCTCCTAGCAGCCACCATTCTACTTTCTGTCTCTAGGAATTTGACTACTCTAAGTACCTCAGATAAGAGGAACATGCAATATTTGTCTTCTGTGTCTGCCTTATTTCACTTACATAGTGGCTTTAAGGTTTATCCATGTTGTAGCATGTGTCAGACTTTCCTTCCTTTTTAAGGCTGAATAATATTCCACTGTATGTATATACCACCTTTGTTTATCCATTCATCTGTCGCTGGACATTTAGATGCTTTCCAACTTTTGGCTATTGTGAATAATACCTGCTATGAATATTGGGGTTCAAGTTATCTGTCCAAGTCCCTGCTTTCAGTTCTTTTAAGTATATACCCAGAAGTTGAATTGCTGGATCATGTGGGAATTCTGTGTTTAATTTTTTGAGGAACTGCCATGCTATTTTCCATATCTTGAAAATTTTTTCCATTTACTTACCAATTCCAGGTTTCTTCTTTCCTTCCTGAAGATCCAAGCTAGCTGGGGGTCTCATAGTGTGGGTCTGCTAGAAACAAAGACTCTCAGCTTTTGTTTGTCTAAAAAATTTTGCCTTCGTTTTTTTTTTTTAAACATCTTTATTAAAGTATTGCCTTCGTTTTTTTTTTTTTTTTAATTTATTATTTATTTATTATTTTTATTTTTTTGGCTGTGTTGGGTCTGCGTTTCTGTGTGAGGGCTTTCTCCAGTTGCGGCGAGTGGGGGCCACTCTTCATCGCGGTGCGCGGGCCTCTCACTATCGCGGCCTCTCTTGTTGCGGAGCACAGGCTCCAGACGCGCAGGCTCAGTAGTTGTGGCTCACGGGCCCAGTTGCTCCGCGGCATGTGGGATCTTCCCAGACCAGGGCTCGAACCCGTGTCCCCTGCATTGGCAGGCAGATTCTCAACCACTGCGCCACCAGGGAAGCCCCTTGCCTTCGTTTTTGAAGAATGTTTTCACTGGGCATAGATGGCTAGGTTAGCAGGGTTTTCTCCTTTCAGCACTTTAAAGATGTCATTCCATTTCTTCTGATTCCTATAATTACTCTTAAGGAGTAAGCTATTGTTGTTATTGTTCCCCTGAATTTAATGTGTCTTTTTTCTCTGGCTATTTTATTTAATTTATTTATTTTTAAATATTTATTTATTTATTTATTTGGCTGCTCCGGGTCTTAGTTGCGGCATGCGGGATCTAGTTCCCTGACCAGGGATTGAATCTGGGCCCCCTGCATTGGGAGCACAGAGTCTTAGCCACTGGACCAACAGGGAAGTCCCTCTGGCTATTTTAGAATTTTCTCTTTATGTCTTTGGCTTTCAGAAGTTTGACTCTGGCATGCCTGAGTATGGTTTTTTGGTATTTATCCTGCTTAGGGTTTACTGAGCTTCTTTAGTATGTGGATTCATGTCTTTCATTAATTTTAGAAATTTCTCAGCCATTATCTCTTTTTTTTAAGTTTATTTATTTATTTTTATTTTTGGCTGTGTTGGGTCTTTGTTGCTGCACGCAGGCTTTCTCTAGTTGCAGCCAGTGGGGGCTACTCTTCGTTGTGGTGCGCGGGCTTCTCATTGCAGTGGCTTCTCTTGTTGTGGAGCACGGGCTCTAGGTGAGCAGCCTTCAGTAGCTGCAGCGCGTGGGCTCAGTAGTTGTGGCTCACAGGCTCTAGAGCACAGGCTCAGTAGTTGTGGTGCACGGGCTTAGCTGCTCCTTGCAATGTGGGATCTTCCGGGACCAGGGCTCGAACCCATGTCCACTGCATTGGCAGGTGGATTCTTAGCCACTGCGCCACCAGGGAAGTCCCATTATCTCTTCAAATATTACTTTGTTGCCTTCTTTCTGTCCTCTCCTGCAGGGTCTGATTTTCAGCATAGACTTTCCTCCAGATACTGGAGATGAGAGTCTCTCTAGGTGTTGCCATGTAGGCAGTCTTTTGGTGCTGGGTTTCACTGGCTGCCCTGGGTCTGTTATTCTCTTTTTTCAAATATTCTAGGGCAGTAAAGAAAAACCAGGCAACTCCACAACTCATATAATTGCCATTTCCTTCATACCCTTCAAGATCTAAGGCTACAACATAAGTGATCCACCTCAGGTGAGATTCTTGGCAACTGTGATGCTATATCCAGAGAAGCAGAAAGACACAGGTACTTGAGGTGGGCAGCTGTCCGTGTATATAGTAAACTCAAAGGGAAGCCAAAGAGACGTGGGTAGTGGCATCAATATCATCTTCTAGGGACTTCCCTGGTGGCACAGTGGTTAAGAATCCGCCTGCCAATGCCGGGGACACGGGTTGAGTCCTGGTCCGGGAAGATCCTACATGCTGCGGAGCAACTAAGCCCATGTGCCACAACTACTGAGCCTGCGCTCTAGAGCCCTAGAGCCACAACTACTGAGCCCGCGTGCCACAACTACTGAAGCCCGCACACCTAGAGCCCATGCTTCGCAACAAGAGGAACCACCGCAATGAGACCATGCGCCGCGACGAAGAGTAGCCCCCACTCGCAGCAACTAGAGAAAGCCCGCGTGCAGCAACTAGAGAAAGCCCGCGTGCAACAACGAAGACCCAATGCAGCCAAAAAAAAAAAAAATAGCATCTTCTATACAGGATAAAGGGCAATGAGGAAAGTTCTTTAGAGAAAAATACCAGCTTAAAAATGCATAAGGAATGCTGAAATTAGAAGTTGAACATTTTGTAGCACTCAATGAAATAATGGATCCAGGAACAACCATTACAGGCTGCAAAAACCATTAGGTAAGATTTTTGGAGCTTTATAATGGATAGATTAGACTGCCAACTTCTAACCCCCAATCAATCCGAACATGACTAAAAGCAGGACAAACAGTCACAATGGGGATCCTGAGGTCAGATGATGGAAAGAACACAGCACCTTTTATGAAGCACACAGACAAACAAAAATTGAACCTGAATTTAATCAAGTCTCTAGATCTAATTATGAGTTTACCCAAATAATAAATAATAATAAGGGGATAGAAGGACATATGAAAGGATGTCAAAAAAAAGCATTTGTCCAAATCCCAAACTGAGAAATTCTATAGGAAAAAATATTCTGTTTCTTCAACAAATAATTGTCATGAAAAAGAAAGGAGGGGAAATTATATAGGTAAGATAAGACATGGGAACTAAAGATGATAATCCAACTGTAAAAGAAAATCTTTTGAGACAATTGGGAAATTTTAAAAATTGGCTATTAGTTGATACTAAGGAATTATTGTTAATATTTTTAGGTGTGATAGTAATATACTGGATTTTTTAAGGTTTTTATTTGTTATGGATACATCCAGAATCATTTACAGATGAAATAATGTGATCTCTGGAATTTGCTTTACCAGCAGGAAGGGGGAAAGGGCAGAATGGAAAATGTTAATAATTGTTGAAGTTAGGTGATGGGTACATGGGAATTACTTTGTATTTGCTCTTGTTAGGGCTATTTTTTATCTTCATAATTAAAATTTTTGAAAAGCGGTTTGATGGTAGAGGGAAGGAGAGTATGTGGAGAAGGACGTAGAGTTTGGGGAGATGGAGCATGTTTATATGCTGAAGGAGAGAGTGAGAACACTGGAAAAAGATGAAATCACTGACGGAGCCAGTTCTGGAAGGTCCTCGGAAATAGGATGCTGGACCCAGGTGGCAGGTTTTTCCTTGTCAAGGGTAACATTATATTCCAGCCTCCATTAGCTGAATTCCAGCTTGTGTCCTGTTCACAAATTTCATCTTCATTGGCCCTTACAACTATTCCATGAAATGAGTGTAATTATTCCCATTTTAGAGATAAGGAATTAAGGCTTATAAAGATTGATGACTCACTCAGGGTCAAATAATCAGTAAATAGTAGATCCAGGATTTAAAACAAAGTTTCTATACTCCAAATCTTCTGGTCTTTATAGCTGTGAGACAGGCTGAAAGGTGGGGGGGTGACATTTCAACCATTGGAGGGGAGAGAGGGAGCAGCAGATTCGGCATTATGGCTGATGGCTGGTGGCCTCTGCTCCTTGAAGCTGGGGGGGAGGCACTTAAGGACAAGGGTGCAGGCCCTGCTCATCATTCTGGGACTGCCAAGGAGCTGAAGAGGAGTGAGTCACATTCCGGTTCCAAGACGGTCTGGGCCCACCAGTGAGACAGAGGTATCCCCACACGGAAATTCAGCAGGGAGAATTATCAGGTCCCTGTCGTGGCCCCTTCCCACTCTGCTGCAGCTTCAAGAAACATGGGTGCAAAAAAAAGAAAGAAATGGTCCCTAATAATCCCTCAAGTTCTAGACATAACTCCTCCACAGCCCCATCATGCAGTAGCTGCCTAGCTCCTCATGATAATTGAGGTCATTTTTTCCCACCCCTTCCTTTGCTGCTGTTTCCCCGGCCCAAAAAGCCCCAAATGAACAGGTGGTAATCAGAGCTCCAAATCCACTGGAACCCTTACTGTGTCTCCCAGTGTTCCATGACCCCCAGGAATCAGAATTTCTTTTCTTTTTTATTTTAGATTTACTTTTGTATTGAGGTAACATTGGTTTATAGCATTATGTAAGTTTCATGTGTACAACATTCTATTTCTTTTTTTTTAATTAGTTTATTTACTTATTTATCTTTGGCTGCATTGGGTTTTCGTTTCTGCACGCAGGCTTCCTCTAGTTGCGGCGAGCAGGGGCTACTCTTCATTGCAGTGCACAGGCTTCTCATTGTGGTGGCTTCTCTTTGTTGCGGAGCACAGGCTCTAGGCACGTGGGCTTCAGTAGTTGTGGCACGCAGGCTCAGTAGTTGTGGCTTGTGGGCTGTAGAGCACAGGCTCAGTAGCTGTGTCGCACAGGCTTAGTTGCTCCGTGGCATGTGGGATCTTCCTGGACCAGGGCTCGAACCCGTGTCCCCTGCACTGGCAGGCGGATTCTTAACCACTGTGCCACCAGGGAAGTCCCAACATTCTATTTCTACTTCTGTGTACCCTACAGTGTTCTCACCACCAAAAATTTAGTAGGAATCGGAATTTCTCATCCAGCCGAGACTAAGTTTGAAAAAATGAGAAGTACAGGTTCGCAAGCAGATTTCAGGGGTGGTAGTGAAAGGAACCACTTACTTCTTCCACCTTTTGGTTCCCTAATCCATGAATTGTAACTACAGGGCATGCAGGGCCATGTATCAGCTGTAGGTTCCACGCACACTCCACGTCCTGGTGGATATCCCTCCAACCTCTCACAGTGTTGAGAGGGCACCTCGTCTAAGAATATAACAGTCCACTCTATGTTCTATTAGGTCAGCTGCTTTCGGGTATTGTGGTGTGTACAATCCCGTCACCATGTTGCATCTCCTTTACCATAAAATGATCCCCTGGTCTAAAGAGATATTGTGCCGGATCCCTTGCTGGCAAATCCAATACATTCTGCAAGCCCTTGAATGATGGTGCTGGCAGAGGTACTGCAGGTAGCGGAGGCAAACCCTTACATGGCACAGAATAAATTACAGTAAGACAAATGCTTCTAGGGTGAAAGGTGGTCAATGTAACAAAATTGCCACCAAGAGGTTGACTGGGTTCCTTAAAGGATAATTCTACATGAAGGATCATTCAACTCAGGCATTCAGCAGCAGCAGTAATATATCAGCCGTGGTCAGAGGGAGCCCATCTGTTGTACCCGTGCATACCCTTCATATGGCTACTCTGTTCATGGACTAATTGCACAGTCACTGGAGTGGCTTAGGACAGGGCTGGATGACCTCCACTAGACAAGCCATCTCGTCTACCTGGTGATGAACGCCGCCTCTGTGCAGATTGCCAGTCTGGATGCCTTCTGACCTTCATGCCTTGAGTTGATGGTTGGTTAACCTGAACATGCATGTTCTCCTTTCAAGTCTTGTAAAGCAGTTAACAAAAAGCAGCCAACAGCACAATACTTACACTTTCCATTGCCCCCATGCCTTTCAAGTGTCATCATTGCACATAAACTAAATCCAGTTTATTGAGGTATCATTTTCATACAATTAAATTCACCCTTTTTAAGTGTAGAGTTCAATGAGTTTGACAGACGTGTGTGTTTGTGTACCTACCACCACAGTCCAGATACACAACATGTCCATCACCCCAGAAAGTTCCTTTGGGCCCTTTACAGTCTATCCCCTTCCCATATGCTTGGCCTGTGGTGACTGCTGATCTGTGTTCTATCATTTTGGCCTTTCCAGAATGTCAAGTAACGGAATCATTCAGGTTGTAGCCTTTTGGATCAGGCTTCATTTACTAAGCATAATACTTTTTTTTTTTAAGATTTTTTTTTTTAAAGTGGACCATTTTTAAAGTCTTTATTGAATTTGTTACAATATTGCTTCTGTTTTATGTTTTGGTTTTTTTGGCCACAAGGTATATGGGATCTTAGCTCCCCAACCAGGGATCGAACCCGCACCCCCTGCATTGGAAGGCGAAGTCTTTAACCACTGGACAGCCAGGAAAGTCCCTAAGCATAATGCTTTTGAAATCCATCCATGCTGTTGCAAGTACCAACGGTTCCTTCCTTTTTATTGCTGAGGTGTGTGTCACTGAATGGATACATCACAGTTTGATGGACACTTGGGTTGTCTCCAGTTTTGGG
The DNA here is from genome assembly GCF_028021215.1 of Eschrichtius robustus. Lineage (NCBI taxonomy): Eukaryota > Metazoa > Chordata > Mammalia > Artiodactyla > Eschrichtiidae > Eschrichtius > Eschrichtius robustus. The sequence continues at coordinate 84,866,704 of NC_090839.1, read as the reverse complement.
GCAGTTATGAATCAAGCTGCTGTATGTATTCACATACAGGTCTTGGTGGACATATATCTTCATTTCTCTAGGAATGAGATTGCTGGGTTGTGTGGTACATGTATATTTATCTTTATAGGAAACTGACAAACTCTTTTCTGAAGTGGGTGTAATCTTTGTTTTTATCTCCATTGGTGGAACTGTTCTCTAGTCACTGACAGAGACCATTGTGGAAAGACCACTGACTCACTAATTCAGTGAGAAACTCAAACTATGGAATAGTTGTGAACATTTTTGCTATTTTACTTCTTTAAGTATCAACCGCAACTCAAAGGACTGAGGTGGGAATTCCCACCCCTGGGTGACCAATTGTGCTGCTTTGCCCGAGACTCTCCCCATTTTAGCACTGGAAGTCCTGCATCCTGGGAAATCTCTCAGTCTTGGAACCAAACTGGGACAGGTGATCACCCTGTTATTGAGTGTCAGGCGCTGTGCTGGGCACTGCACATCTGTCACATCATCTTATCCACTGGCCAGTGTCAAGGGTAGGTTTGCTTGTCCCCATCTTGCACATAAGGAAACAGCCTTTGAGAGGTTAGGTTGCTTGCCCAGCCCACGCTTCAGAGCAGGTGGAGCCAGACTTTGGCATCAGATCTGCCAGACTCCAAAGCATTGGTGTCTTTTCAGGTCAGTAGACGTCATTCCCTAAGTGCCCAGTTCTGGTGCCTCAGGGGCACCAGCTGCTGGCACGTGGGCCTGGGTGGAGCTTTGCTGCCCTCTGGTGGCAGACAGTGTGTCACTCAGAGTCTGAGTCCACTCTTGTGGGACAGTTGGTGAGGAGTGGGGGTGGGTAGGCACCCTTTCCTCCCAGGGAGCAGGACCTCAAATCTGGCTTCAGCCCTAGGAGGGTGCCACCTGGATGGCCCCACCATGGTCTGCTGGGGGGCCTTGGTCCATCTATCCGTGAGTCATGGGATCACTCAGGCCCTCACAGCCCCAGCCTGCTGGGTTGGGAATCTGGGTGACCCTGAGCCAGTCACTTACCCCTCTGGGGCTCTCAGTTCCTTAACAGGATGACAAACATGTCAACATTCTTATACTAGGCTTAGATATTGAGGTTGCTATTACCAGCTCCTTCACAACTACACGCCTTAACTCTCCCCCACCTTGGTGCATGCATTCATTTCATTCATTCATTTAACTTCCATCCAGCAGCTGTCTGCCAAGTACCAGCTCTGGGCCAGACCCTGAGGTGGGGGTATCATGGAGATGGTTGCCCTGCTAGCTCTGTAACTGTCTGCTCATCCACTGTCTTGTATGCTCTTTCATTCATGGAGTATCCATTTCTTTATTGAGTGTTTATTCATTCTTTCTCGTACGCACTGACTTTCTCATTCACTCATTCGTCCATCACTAGGTTATCTCATTTGCACATTCACTCATTCTTTATTTTTTCAGACTCTTTTCCTTCCTCCCTCCCTCAATCCTCTGTTCTGCAAACATTCTGGAAGCACCACTATAAGCCAGAATTAGATGCTGGGATTCTGGCACAACCCTCTCCCCAGACATGTGGGTAGGCAGATGGTGAAGACACCCTGTAACTACCACATGCCAGCCACTGGGACTCAGAGCAGGGGGAGCACCAAGAAGGGAGCAACTGACTGCCTGGAGGAGGAGGCTGGGTGGGGGCAATCAGAGAAGGCTTCATAGAGGAAGTAGCATTTAAGCCAGGCAAAGGAGGGTGTATGGGAGTTCTCCAGGGAGGAAAAGACACTCCTAGTTTTTGTTTTGTGGTGTGTTTCGGGAAAAGTGAGGTGCCTGGGGTCTGTGATGTAGGGTCATGTGTGCATGATCCAACCCAGACTAAGCCCTCCCTGGGTTCCAGTGACAGACCTGGGTCACTCAAGGACTTCCGCTAATTCAGCAACCTTGCCCCCTGGAAAACCATCCACTATCAAGTGGCCAGGAATGGCCTTAGGGCATTAACAGAGCACCCTCCAAGCAACCACCACCCGTGCACCTGTCCATCCTCTGGGGACTCAGTGGGAGACCTGTCCTGGGCTGTGCGGGCTGAGCAGGCAACAGCAGCAGCAGTATCTGAGGTGCCTGGCTCCCAAGATCCCATGTTCATCCAGCAAGATGAGTGTCTTGCTGTGGGCCAGGCCTTGCCCCAGATACTGGAAATGCAGCAATGAACAAGACAGAACTCCCACTCTCTAGGGGCTGACAAATGATAAACAAGAAAAACAATTGTGAAGACCACCAGGAACACACCTGTAGTTGAACGAATTGGGTTTATTGCCTCTTTTGAGAAGGAAGACAGCATTTACCTCAGTAAGAGGGTGTATAGGGGATTCCCTGGCAGCCCAGTGGTTGGGTCTCGGAGCTTTCACTGCCTAGGGTCCAGGTTCGATCCCTGGTCAGGGAACTAAGATCCTGCAAGCCCCACTGTGCGGCCAAAAAAAAAAGTGTTTAAAAAGGCTTATTATAGGGACTTGCCAATGCAGAGGACACAGGTTCGAGCCCTGGTGCAGGAAGATCCCACATGCCGCGGAGCAACTAAGCCCGTGTGCCACGACTACTGAGCCTACGCTCTAGGGCCCGAGAGCCACAACTACTGAGCCTGCATGCCACAACTACTGAAGCCCACGTGCCTAGAGCCCGTGCTCTGCAACAAGAGAAGCCACTGCAGTGAGAAGCCTGCACACTGCAACGAAGAGTCGTCCCTGCTCGCCACAACTAGAGAAAGCCCATGTGCATCAACGAAGACCCAACACAGCCAAAAATAAATAAGTAAATAAATAAATAAATAAATAAATTTGGGGGAAAAGAAAAGGCTTATTATAGCATTTGGACCTGGGTTAGGTGATTTGGGGGAGGGTTCAAGTAAGTGGGCTTTTACTCTAGAATAGATGTCAGGAAGCGGGGACAATTCTACGACGGGAAGTCTTAATAATCTTTAAAGTGGAAGGCTAATGCTGTAAAGAAGCAGCAGTTGCTCATATTAGTCAGAATGGGGAAACGGTTGGTCTTTTTCTGGTTCCAACAATATTCTTGTTTTTATCTGGCTTTAAACATGATTACGGAGCAGTCTTGTTTATGCCTTGCTCCATCATGGTCTCAGAATGGCCTTGCACTACCGTGGTGTTCTGGGAAATTGTTTATGTCCAACAGGAGAATACCAAGGCCTAGCTGTGAGTGCCAGGCTAGTTCCCAGATGCGAGGGGCAACTGTTCTCTTTCTCATAAGAAAGGCCCATTCACTCGACCGAGGTATATTTGCTGGGAGCCAGGTGCAGAGTAATTCGAGGTGGACAAAAGAGATACAGCCCCAGTCCTCAGGGAGCTCGCAGTGACGTTTGTGCCGTCTTAAACACATTGTTAGAAATGGCAACGGGAGTGGACCAGATCCAAGGAACCGCCAGGACGGAGGCCCGGGGGCGGGGGTGGGGGATGCTGAGAGGTCGGGGTCGGGAGCTGGAGAGGTCGGCTGGGGCCGGACCCTCGGGCACGCAGGGCCACGTCTCCCCCAGGGACGTGGTCATTCGCTGCGCTGATTTGCTCAGAAATATGAAAAGAAATCAAGCAGCTTTAATCAAAATAATGCACCGGGGCTTCAAGCTCATGAATATTCAGCATCCTGCTTCCGGCTGGCAACTCCACTCCAGCCCCGCCCAGCTAGGAGACTGCGCTTGCGTCGCTGGCGCGCGGCTCTGTCGTCATACGCGTGCGCAGCCGCTCGCCAGAAAAGACGCAGAGCTGTGATGGCGGGCTCGGCCGCCTCCTCCGTGCGACCGCCGAGGCCCAAGAAAGAGCCGCAGGCGCTCGTCATCCCCAAGAATGCGGCGGAGGAGCAGAAGCTCAAGCTGGAACGGCTAATGAAGAACCCGGTGAGACGAGGCGCGGGCTGACGGCCCTTCCGAGTCCCACCCCCTTCCCTTCCGGCGTCTCTGGGCGCTAGCGGGCCCTCTTTCCCCGCTTCCGAACTCTGGAACTCAGTACCCGAACCCCAGGGTCAGACCTTAGGAAGGAGTAGGCGGCCTCGGAGATAGTGAGCTATTTTCTGCTCTTATGTTAGAGCCAAGCCTGGATGAGGGCGCTGCGAAGCTGCTTCTCGTGCTCTAAGCCCCTTTAACTTTGTGAACAGAAGCCTTAGACTGGAAAGATACAATCCGTGGGTTAGCACAAGGGTTTGTTTTCTTCTGAACAGCACTAATTGTTAGAGAGGCATTGGCCGAGACACCTGGGTCTGGAGGTTTCCAGCCATAAACGATGAGTCGCGTTTCTGAGTTCTGCCCTCAAAAGTTGAGTGTAGCCCTGGCAAGGCTGTGGGCTCTGATAGGACCCAGAATATACAGGATGAAGTAAAGGCAGAGGGAAGAAAACAAACTCAGCTTTGGGTCCAAGAAGCAAAGCAGCCTTACTTCAATACTTAAGTTAAAGTTTTTTGGTTGAAAAAGATGTCACTTTGTCAGCCGGTTTATACATACAAATGCTTTCGTGTTTAAATGTTGCAGGACAAAACAGTTCCAATTCCAGAAAAAATGAGTGAATGGGCACCTCGACCTCCCCCAGAATTTGTCCGAGATGTAATGGGTAATGTCTTTTGGATGTGGGTGTGTGTTTAAATAGTTTTTAAAGTGTAGGTATTAAAAACTCTGCAGTTAGTATTTGTTAATTACATCCCTGATAGGAAGAAAAAAAAGTTCACTGATCCAGTATTTTGCTCTTAGAATGAAGGGGTATTGTTGCTTGTGGTTTGGCATTAGAGAACTTTCTTCTGCATTGTTTTTAATACCTTGCTTTTTCAAAATGGAAATAGTTTTTATTTTGTTGGGTTGTAAGTTAACATAACTATAAAGAGAATAAATAACAGGTGTAAAAAAATTAGAACCACCTGTAATCTATCGTTCTATTTGTAACTTTTTGATACAGTCCTCCAAACCTCTTTATAGTCAAAACCACTCATGCTTAAGAAAACATGTTTACAAAAATATGGTTGCTCCACACATACTATTTGATATTTGATAACCTACTTTTTTTCGTTTCATATATCATGGACATCTTTTCAACTAAGTAGAAACCTAGCATGTCAAATGTGAAATCATCTGGTGGGGGAGGGAAAGGTCACAGGCTCTCTTTTAGGTTTCTGGTCTCTGAAACGATAGTCTGCTTGTCCTCTTTAATACTGCGCTAGAGTGGAATTTTTGGTGACTTCACATTCAACATTCACACAACAAATATTTAATGATACCTACAATATACCAGCCAGTGTGCTAGCTTCTGGGGTACAATGGGGAATAGGGCAGGCTTGGTCCCTTCCATCACTTCTAGTATCTTTCTTTGGTCCCCTGTGATTAGGAGTAGCCTGTGTTGATAACTGGATATCATCAAAAGCTCTGGACTGTCCTGGCTTTAGGTTCAAGCGCTGGGGCCGGCAGCGGAGAGTTCCATGTGTACAGGCATCTGCGCCGGAGAGAGTACCAGCGACAGGACTACATGGATGCCATGGCTGAGAAGGTTAGTGAGCCAGGAGGCTGGCTGAACCCTTGGGTTTAGGCAGTGTGCACTTAAACCTTAGAAGAAAGCACTTGAAGAAGAGTAGATGCACCTGGTTGTGGCTTGCGTGAGGGCTGCCTTGTAAAGTCAGCACGAGAAACAGATGTCGGGTAGAGTCCAGGGTACTTTTAGGTCAGACCCAGCACGGCAGGATGCTCACACTAGGAAATGAATGAGGGGAGGGGGTCTTCCAGGTGGTGGAGAGCCCAGCAGAGTCCCCTTTCCCCTCCAGGCCATTTGCCATGGAATAGAAGCAGGATCTCACACCACTTGAGTTATTATTTCTTTATAGTTTCTCTCTTTTTGGCTGAATGCCTGTAATTCCAGTTAGCTGTGTGTTTGGTGCTAGTAGTGGTGTGCTTTCAAGTGTTTTTGCTTCTTTGAGTTTTCTAGCTTTGAGACTGGCATTTCTTCATGACAGGTGTTAAATAATAATTGATTAAGAATGGAGAATTGGTGGCAGTTCCCTGGTGGTCTAGTGGTTAGGATTCAGTGCTTTCACTGCTATGGCCCGGGTTCAGTCCCTGGTCAGGGAACTGAGATCTTGCAAGCCATGCGGTGTGGCAAAAATAAATAAAGATAAAAATTAAAATTAAAAAAAAAAATTTTTTTTAAAGAATTGAGAATTGCTTTTGAAATTGTACTGTAAGAACTGTTAAGCTCTCCATTGCTTGATGGGAAAGGCCCGAAACCTCTCTCCTATTGCTCTTAAGAAATATTCTTTTGGACATTTCACTTGTCTTCTTTCTGGAATTGAGTTTTGGAGTTATTTTATCCACTCCAAAAGTTTTGTTTGATTTTTTTACTAGATTTAAATTGGATCCGTAGCTTAACTTGAATGAGAGTGGATGTCATAGTGTTTAGTCATCCCCTCTAAAAACTTTGTCTTATTTGTCTAATCTTTTTGTATCTCTCAGTGATCATATATAGAGATTTTACGTATGTCTCACCACGTTTGTTCAAAGATATTTTAAGTTTTTTGATTGCAGTGGTGGTGAGTGGTCCCTTAAAAATTTATTTGAATGGCCAAAATTGAGTTTGAAAAATACCTGTATGATTTTTGAACAGATTGGGATCATTGCCATGGTGGTTTTCACCTGGTATTTGCTTGTCCTGCAGCCCTCACTCGGCCTCCAGGTGTCAGTGGTTCTTCTCCAGCTACTTCTCAATTCCAGTGAGGAGTTTCAGGTGACCTGTCACACAGCTATACCAGGTCACTGAAGGATTTGCGCTGTTAGGAATAAACAGAACTCTGTATGTAGAAACTAACAGAAGCACTTTTTTATTTTTAAACTACTTTAGAGGGGAGGAAATAGAGCAGACGGTTGTCTCAAATGCCATCAGTTAGTCTGAAGCTTTTATGTATTGATTAATGACCCAGAGAAAATACAGAAAAATGTTTCACAAACCTTGAATCCACACAAATGCAAAGGTTTTATTTCACATGGTGAAAGAGAGGCTCTGAGGTTAGAAGAAAAAAAGAGATGCAAGAGAATCCTTACCTTCCACAGCGACTGATAGATTGTCACCACTGACAGAGCACATCTGACTCCTGCTTGAGCCCTTGCCGGGGTCAGCAGCCAGCGGGGGGCTCTGTCTTGGTTGCGCTTCAGACATTTCCAGCTCAGCTTCTAAACAGATCAGGTGCTTTTAGTTTGAAGTCATTGCTTTCTAGCTGAACTCTAATTAAAGCTGATTCCTTTCTTGGAAGGAGACCCTTCTTTTTAATTCATAATTCTGCTCTCAGTTTCTGCATTAGTCTGAGCAGATCCACAGAGCCTGGCAGAGGTGTTGAAGCCACCTCTTCCTCCTCTGCTGGCTCCTTTTTTGCTCCATCGACCTTTATGGCTGTAACTAGAAAAAATAGAGATGGCACTTGTTTTTTATCAGTAGATGTCTTTATAGTTTACAAGAGCTTTCCTGTAGGTTATTGCAGTTCATTAATCTTCCTAAAGGCTCAGGGAAGGAGAAATTATTGTTTCCCCCATTTTATAGATGAGGAAGCTGAGGCTTAGAAACAGGGAGCTGCTAGGAAGAAATAATACAAGGGATGGATATATATTTATTTGTATGTATGTATGTACTCATATATACATATGTACACCTGTAGGTGTGTTTAGTAGCAGGTGACGGCAATACATGTTATGCTGCCTTAGAATCGGTCATTTGATAACCGTAGCGAGTTAGGACTTGAAAATTCCATGGTCGCAGCCCTCTGGCCACTCCATCCAGTGAACCCCCATCACTGTCTTTGAAGAAGCAACACTCCTGTGTGTCTCCTTACTGTCAGTACTCTACTGCATTTCTGACACTGCTGGGCACCGATGTGTGGGGATTTTCCCCACACCAAGCAGTTCTGTGGCACCAGGTGAGTATCCTACAATTCAACTCAACTGTGACCCTGTCTACGTGGAGATAGCGCCATATCTCGAAGGTTAAGGCTCAATCCTGCAAGACTGAGCCCCACCCCCAACTTCAGAGGCCAGCCACAAGTCCCTGTTTTCACCTGTGCTTCTGACCCACTGGCTATAAATCAGAGGTTTCCCATGGCCCCCTCCTCAGGTTCAAGTAATTTGCTTAGAGGGGCTCACAGAACTCAGGAAAACAGCTTACTAGTTTTCCGGTGTAGTGTAAAAGGATATAACTCAGGAACAGCTGCGTGGAAGAAGGGATGCAGAGCTTCCATTACTTCTCCCAGCATCTCCAGTGTTCAACCCAGGAACTATCCAAACCCTGCCTTTTGGGGTTTTTGAAGGCTTCATTATGTGGACATGATTAAATCACTGACTGTTGGTGACTAGTTCAACAACCCTCAGCCCCTCTCCCCTCCCTGGAGGTCGAGGAGGTGGGGCAGAAAGTTCCCTTGGCAACCAGCCCCGTTCCTTAGGTGCTTTCCCAAAGTCACTCATAAACTCCTTTGGTTGAAAGGGACTGGTTATGAATAACAGAAGATACCCATTTCATCTTTATTTCTGGAGTTATTTCAGGAACTGGGAACAAAACTAAATATTATAATAAAAGATCCCCCTGTGGCTCTTACATAGGAAATTTGTAAGTTTTAATGTGCCAAAAGCAGTAGATGAAGACCAAATATGTACATATGTTATGTCACAATATCACATTTTCCAAGGCCCTGGAGAACCAGAGCCAGTAGTGCTGCCTCTGCCTTCAGGGAGTACTCAGTGTGCTCCCTCTCCTACTTTCCCTCTTACATTTACTTGTGCACGAACGGTATCTTAATGAACTGAGTTATTTCACCATCAGAGATCCATATATTGATTTCCTGCCTCACCTGTGAGGCAACTTCTTAAAGTGGCCCTGGAGACCTGGATGTACCTGTAGCAACCCCAGTGGTGTGACTTCTAGAGTTTTCATACCCAGGCAGGCCAGAGTTTGTCTAACTGATGTGGTTTTTTGCAGCAAAAATTGGATGCAGAGTTTCAGAAAAGACTGGAAAAGAATAAAATTGCTGCGGAGGAGCAGACTGCAAAGCGTCGGAAAAAGCGGTGAGGGCTTTGTGGCATCCCCTAACTACTGAGACTTGGGGCGGGAAATGTAGAAGTAAATAGTTGGTGAACGAGTCCTTCTTGTAGTCAAAAGTTTACCTGTATGGCCTGTATAGGTCTTGGGTGTAAAGATCCACAGTGGGGACTTCCCTGGCGGTCCAGTGGTTAAGACTCCACGCTTCCAATGCAGGGGGCGTGGGTTTGATCCCTGGTCGGGGAGCTAAGATCCCACGTGCTGTGCAGCGCAGCTAAAAAAAAAAACCCACAGTGGAGCACCCCCATAGAGGAATGGCTTTTCTTCCAGTACCTGGGGAGAGATCAAGTCGCTTATTGCCCCCTGCCCCCAGCTTGCTACAGATTCTCCAGAGCTTGCTGGTCAGCACTTCGGTGGTGAGCGCATGGATTTCTGTGTCTCCTTCATGTCGGTATTTTAACATCAGGTTTAATAAGTTGCTATGAGCAAACTTCCCGGTTAGCTTCTCCCTTAAAGGAGGGTCTGTAACCTCCCTAAGTGACTACATGAGTATACAGACTGCGCCCGCGCACGTGTGTTGTTTTAATAAATGCTCCCTCAACTTTTAGAGAGCTGAAGAGGATTCTAAAAATTGTCCTTAAATATCTTTGAATGAGAAAGTATCGCCAGTATTTCTGGATTGTGCTAATCACCTCAGGACTCCAAAGAATCTGATCCTGATTCATGAAGGAAACAGGTTGATAGTGTTGATGATGTTGGAGTAGCAGAGTCGTGAGGAAGTATTTCTTTGATTTTATCGTAGCATTTGTGTAATTACTAAATTGCTAAAGGTTCTGTAAGTAGACGTGTATTTTCTAAAATATAAAATAGTTAAGGAATTAATTATTTTGCATTTGCAGCCAGAAGTTAAAAGAGAAGAAATTATTGGCAAAGAAGATGAAACTTGAACAGAAGAAACAGAAAGAAGGTGAGTGGTACCCACTTTTCTTTCGTGACCTTTCTTAGTGCTGATCGCAGTGGTTGACCTGTCAAGAATGAGATTTAGAGTTTGGAGTAGGTTGGCTGGCCTCTGAAGAAATGAAGGCTTGTTTCTATTAGTTTCGACTCGTTTAATTGCAAGTGTCAGGAAGCCAAACTGGTTTAAGCACAAAAGAAAGATATTGCCTCCCGTTTAGTCCAGGACAGACCTCCTCTCGGGCATGGCTGGTAAAGGAGCTCTGATGTTGTCGGCATTCACTGTCTCCTTCTGTCCCCTGGCTCCCTGTCCTCAGGGAGGCTCGCTTCCTCCTTGTGGTTGGGAGGTACCAGTAGCTGCTCCGGGCCACACCCTGGCTCATTCTTGCCTAGTAGGAAAGACAGGGGGTGTCCCTAGCAAAAGAGTTTTTGTGTCTCTTTGGCTCTTATTGAGTCACTTGGCAAATCAGTTAAGAATGCTTTTGGCTACAAGAAATAGAAAACTCAACTAGCAGTAGTTAAGCAAAGAGGAATTCTTTTTCTCACATAACAAGAAACCTGGTGGTAGGTGGCAGCACAGTGTGGTTGAGTAGCTCAGTAGTGTCAGGCCCGGTACCCCTGTGGTTCTTTTGGCCTTTATCCTGTGGGCATGAGATGGCTGCTGCAGCTCCTGGCATCATACTTACGTTTAAAGCAGGAAAAAGAGGGGAAAGAAGTGGTACTTGTCTGTTGTGGTTTTTTTTTTTTTTTTTTTTAAACTGAAGAGCAAAAGATCCCCCATCACGTATTACCTTGTATCTCATTGGTCAGTACTAGGTCACTTTGCCATCCCTTGCTGTCATCAGGCTAGATGAAAAGAAAACAGAATTGTCATGACTGTCTTTATCCATCACTGGATGCTGGGTACATTGTCACGCTAGACAGAATTGAGATTTGTTAGAAGGAGGGATAGTGGGTGAGTAGTGTGTCAGCATCCCACAGTGCCGCCAGTCCTGCCCACGTCCGAACCCATCACAAGGCCAGTGGTGCCAGCCACTCCTTTGGGAACCCCTGGGCTGCGAACCAGAGAGAGGTCCCAGGTGGAAAGGACCAAGGATGCTAAGAGACGAAACAATGACAACTGGTCACCACATCTCTGAATTGGTGGCTATTCCCTGATTGACTAGACATGGTTCCTAATTGTGATTTTTGGTCTTAAGATAAAATCAGACCTGCACTGACATACGGAAATATGATTGGCCCCTTCCAGGACCAGTTTGCTTATGAGTTGTAAACGTACTGTGTGACACACTATATATGGTATGGTTTTAGCCTGTTGCCTACCATTTCCGGGAAGAAATTATTTTACGGTACCAGAATGTGATTGCTAGGACATCATCCCTCAAATAAACCACCTCATCACGTTCCCTGCCCTTCCCCCAGCCCACACACACAGAGGAATGTGGAAGTACTTGGTCCAAGGGCAGGAGGATTGGGCACCCCACCAGTCTCATGTTCTGTTGAAGGAGGTACTGTGGCTTGGACCCCATTATATTGGGAAATAGAAAGGTCTCCTTGGCTCTTGGTAATTTGACCCTCCCTGCCCAGGGTTTGTTGTTTTTGCTGCTTGTTGTCTTTGTTGCTGTTTATGTGTTTAGTGACTTTCCTGAACTAACTCTGTACAGCTTATATTCTTTGTTGTGTGTGGCAGCTGAAGTCTTTGCTTGGTTAGCTTAGTGGTCAGCTGAAGATTAGAGATTTCCTGAAAAGCTTTGAACCAGTAAGTCTCCTGATCTTTGCCAAGGGGCTTTCTGTGTGTGGTGGAGCATGCCTTCACCATTCTGGCAGGCAGTTGACAGTTTTGCCTTAGCCTTCACTTCCTCCTTGCACAGAGCCTCAAGGTTAGCCAGAGGTGAGATTAGGGCCATCACTTGTCTGTCTTAGACATGAGCACAGCTCTGCACGTGCGTGTGGCCTTCTAGATTACCAGCTTTTCCTCTTAAACTGTTGGTCAGTTTCTTGTTTGCTTCGACTGTTATCACTGCCTCAGGCAGCTATGATGTTAAACAGTTGCCACTGATTGTTTTTGACAAATACCTTGAGGAAAAGGCTGTTCTCACTGAGTCAGGTTGAATAAAGACAAGACAAGCCTTGCGAGTGGAAGTTTCCAGGGAGCTGCCAGACAGGTCAGATAGGGACAGTGCTCTGGGTATGGGACTTCTGAGGAACTCCCAGGGCAGTTTACTTCCTCCAGTGGCTGCTAGGCTGCTGGTTTTCACAGCTACTGTGAGTAGGAGGCTGTTGATTTGGGAGGCTACCTTGGATCTGCGGAGAGGGAGTAGGAAATAGGGCAAATTTTTTTTCTTAACAAATTTATTTATTTATTTTTGGCTGCGTTGGATCTTCGTTGCTGTGCGCGGGCTTTCTCTGGTTGCGGCGAGCGGGAGCTACTCTTCCTTGCAGTGTGCGGGCTTCTCATTGCGGTGGCTTCTCTTGTTGCAGAGCATGGGCTCTAGAGCACAGGCTCAGTAGTTGTGGCACACGGGCTTAGTTGCTCTGCAGCATGTGGGATCTTCCGGGACCAGGGCTCGAACCCATGTCCCCTGCATTGGCAGGTGGATTCTTAACCACTGCGCCACCAGGGAAGTCCTGTTCTCTCTGGTTTTTTGTTTCTCTGTTTCTCCTTTCCTGTCTTCTTTTGGATTTATTTGAACATTATTATTATTCTATTTTAATTTATCATGTTTTTAACTGTTTCCTTTTTTATAGTCTTTTAGTTGTTCCTCTAGAGATTACTGTATTTGTACTACTTTCACAGTCTACTTGGAGTCAGCATTTCACCACTTTAAGTAGAATGTAGAACTTTTCATCACATAGATTTCTTTACTCTGTATGTTATAGTTGTCTTAGGTATTACATCTCCATACATTGAAAACCCCTTCAGATAATGTTACTTTTTTTTTTAATTGACCTATAGTTGACTTACAATATTATTTCAGTTTCAGGTGTACAACATAATGACTTGATATTTTCATAGATTGTGCACTGTACAGTTATTATAATATTTTTGGCTATATTCCTGATGCTGTATGGGTTGGCCAAAAAGTTTGTTCGGGGTTTTCCATAACACCTTACGGGGGGGAAAAGAACGAACTTTTTGGCCAACCCAATACATTACATCCCTGTGACTTATTTACTATATAACTGGCAGTTTGTACCTCTTAATCCCCTTCACCTATTTTGCCCATTCCCCCATCCTCCTCCCCTCTGGCAACCACTAGTTTGTCCTCTGTCAGTGGAGTCTGTTTCTGGTTTGTTCTTAGATTCCACATATAAGTGAAAACATGCAGTATTTGTCTTACTCTGTCTGACTTATTTCACTTAGCATAATACCCTCTAGGTTCATGCATGTTCTCACAAATGGCAAGACTTCATTCTTTTTTATGGCTGAGTAATATTCGTGTGTGTGTGTACATCTTCTTTATCCATTCACCTGTCAGTGAACACTTAGGTTGCTTCCATATCTGGGCTATTGTAAATAATGCTGCAGTGAACACTGGGATGCACATATCTTTTTGAATTAGTGTTTTCATTTTCTTCAGATAAATACCCAGAAGTGGAATTGCTGGATCATATGGTAGTTCTGTTTTTATGATGTTACTCTTTTTGTTTTCAGTCATCAAATATATTTCAGAAATCTCAAGAGACTAGTCTTGAATAGTGACCAGATAGTTACCATTTCTGTTGCTTTTTCTTTGTTCCTGATGTTCCAGACTTCTATCTGGTATTGTTTCCTATATGTCTGAAGAACTTCCTTTAGTCATTCAGTTAGAACAGTTCTGCTGGCTATAAATTATCTTAGCTTTTCTTCATATGAGGCTATCTTTATTTCACCTTCATTCCTATAGGACATTCTCACTAGATATAGAATTCTGGGTTGGCAGTTTTTATTTCAGCACTTTTGAAATGCTGTTCCATTTCCTCTGGCCTCCATGATTTCTGATTTTTAAAAAATATGTAGTTATTCAAATTGTTCTCCTATCATTGTTTTTCTCTGGCTGCTTTCAAGATCCTTAGATGTCAGGAATTTGATTATGATGTGTCTGCACATGGATTTCCTTGGGTTTATCCTGGAGTTGGGTTTGGAGTTCACTGAGCTAGTTGAATCTGTAAGCATGTATCTTTGTCAAATTGGGGATTTTTTTTTCAATCTTTTTTTGTCTCTGTTGTTCATATTGGATAAGTCCTATTGATCTGACTTCGAGCTGTCTCTTCCCTGTGTCATCTCCATTCTGCTTATCGATTCTATCCAGTGAATTATGTTTTTCAGAAAAGTTTTTCAATTTCCATTCGATTCTCCTTTATACCTTCTATTTCTTTGCTGCAGTCTTCTGTCTTTCCATTTGTTTCAAGAGTCTTCACTCTTACTTCCTGGAAAAATATTTAAATAGCTACTTTCAAGTATTTGGTAGTTCCAAATCTGGGTCATCTTGACATTGGCATTTGTTCCATGCAAGTTGAGATTTCCCTGATTCTTCACATGCCGAGTAATTTTCTGTGGATCCTGGACATTTTGAATATTATATCACGAGGCTCTGGTCTTGCTGATATTTGTTTTAGCAGACAGTCAACCGGGTTGTGTTTGGAACACAGGTTCTGACCAGCCTTCTGTAGATTGGGGTTCCAGTGTCAGTTTGGTTTTTAAAGCTTTTGCTGTGCTCTCAGATGTGTCCTGTGTGTGCCACCCAGTGGCCAGTCAGGGTTTAGTTCTTTGAGTTCGGTTCTCAAAGTGTTTGGCATGACGATTAGGGCCAGATCCATGCATGTGCTGTCAGGGCGGGCCCAGGAGTTTACAAACAACTTTATGATGTCTCTTCTAATCCCCTCTCCATGATATCCCCTGTAGTTTCTGGTTTCTTGGGGCTCCCCTTTTCAGACCTCCAGCCAGAAAGTTGGAGCTTGGGACTTTCCTGGTGGTCCAGTGGCTAAGACTCCAAGCTCCCAATGCAGGGGGCCTGGGTTCAATCCCTCGTCAGGAAACTGGATCCCACATGCCGCAACTAAAAAAGATCCCATATGGGGACTTTCCTGGCGGTCCAGTGGCTAAGACTCCAAGCTCCCAATGCAGGGGGCCCGGGTTTGATCCCTGGTCAGGAAACTAGATCCCACATGCCACAACTAAAGGTCCCACATGCCACAACTAAGACCTGGCGCAGCCAAATAAATAAATAAATATTTTAAAAAGAAAAGAAAGTTGGGGCTTTAGTTACCTACTCTGCCACATACTTTGTACAGCTGCCCCTGCATCCAGGGCTGAGTGGTGGGAGGACAGAGAAGAAAAGCAACAGAGTTTGCCCAGCCATCTTAGGACCACAGCTCCTCTGATCAGAGAGGAAGGTTCCCCTCCTTCAAAGTTTTTGCACATGCAAGCCCCTATTGCACCGCAGTCGCTGTGGCCATCCTGACACTGGCAGGATTGCCTGGGAGCTAGGGTGTGAGAGAATGGAGAGAAAAGAAGAAACACAAGAATTTCCCTTCCTCTGAGCATTAGGAGTCCGCTTTCTTACTCCTTGAATCAGAAGTAGAAGTTTTCTCTTGGAACTGTGTCTGTGCCCAGTTTCCACTTCTGCGTATTGGATCGCCCTGAGTCCAGGCTGGGGGATACCGGAGGGAAGAAAGAAAAAAAACAGGAAACACAATATTGTTCCAGTGGTACTTTGTATTCTGGTCTTTTTCCCCAGTCTGTGTGCTTTTCAGAGTCCACGCATTCTGTCCAGGTTCTATAGGTGTGTTCAGTGGAGAAACAGGGTCAAATGTGCTTGCTCTGTCTTACCTGGAACCCACCCTCTTATTTGGTTTTTCGAATCCAATTACAGGACTTGACATTTAGCTGTTGTGCATTTCAGCTTGGTGTTATTGGCTCCGTTGATTCAGGTTTCCAAAATCCTTTTGAATTCTGATTCTCGAATTAAGCATGTTACCATGTCAGGGGCAGGACTGATAAACATACCTCCTTTTGTCATTGGTAAAAATGCTGAGCCAGACTGGGCCAGGGCCAGAGCCCTCCAGCATCCACTAGCGAGCTCCATCTAGGCCAACATGGACCTGTTCACAAAACTCTGGGTGGAGTTATTCTCCAGCTAAGAATCAGCTAGACTCACTCTTCTTTCTTCTTACCCACAGAGGTGTCATTCTAAACTAAGATAATTTGAGGTCAGGGAGTAAGTACAGTAGGCATAGATTCTAGGCTCAGCTCTCACTCTGGCTCACCCTGACCTTAGCATCTCCTGTTTGAGCAGAGGGTTTTTTTAAATTTTAGTCTGTAAAATGATAAGCTCTTTTTAGATCTAAAATTCCACAGCTTGATAACTTTGCCAAACGCCTTGCTGTAATGAAGATATAGCATATTTGGGCAGCAGGAGGGGCGGTTCCCCCACCAGTAAATCTAAGAACCTTTCAGAACAAGAAACAGGTTAGTTTGCTCTGAGTTTGTACTTAATGAACCTGTAGTGGGTCTTTGGAATCACTTAATAACTTTTTAGTAATCAGCTCTAGAATTGAAGGAGACAGGAGGCAACATCCCAGAGCTGAGGTTTCTTTCTTTTTTTTTCTTTTAATATTTATTTATTTATTTGGTTGCGCTGGGTCTTTTAGTTGTGGCAGGCAGGCTCCTTAGTTGCGGCATGCATGTGGGATCTAGTTCCCTGACCAGGGATCAAACCCAGGCCCCCTGCAACTGGGAGCACAGAGTCTTAACCACGGCACCACCAGGGAAGTCCCCAGAGCTGAGGTTTCTTAAATCCCCCTTTTCTGGCCCCTTTTACACATTAGGTGCATGTGATGGTGCAGTTTTCAGTCACTTTTCTTTAATTTGCCCAAGGCTATGAAGAGTATATGAGATGGTAGATTTCATCCAGAGCCTCTAACCTGTTTAAAACGGTGTGCCCTCTCACTGGGTCTCCCCCATCCTGAGCTTCAGTTCTATCAGAAAGATAGATGTTTGTGCCCATGTTGCATCATAGTAGCACAGTGTTTTTTCAAACTGAGGGATGTGATCCTTTACTCACTGGGTCATGAAATCAGCTTAGAGGTTACAGATGTTGGTTTTTTCATGGTTTTTTCAAACATGCATAAAGTAGACTAGAAAATATCAGAATGCATCACACCCCGAATAACTGTTTTGTGAAATTTTCTTTCATTTTCTATGTGGGCTGTGGGCTGCAGTCAAACAGATTTGAAAATCATTGTTATGACACATGAGCCCTGCTCTTCTACTTGTGAAGTTAGCACCTGTACCTATTAAAAAAATGATTAGTAATAATACATGGTTGTATATGCTTCGCACCAAATGAGCTGGATGGAGAGTGCTGTAGGGATAACTTCCTAAAGATGGTTTGTGTGCCGTTTACCTCACCCTCTCAGCTTCCTTCCTTATTTTTCATTTTGTGGAAGGGAAAGTAGGTTTTCTAGATGGTTGAAGTGAACAGAAACTTAATGGGATAATCAGTTGTGCCACAAGGTGGCTTCTGTGCGCTTCTGGGTTCTTGAGGGACTTGGAGATAAATTACTCGAGCTTTTTGGCTCTTCTCCTATAAAGTGGTAAGGGGCAGCTGGCTAGGAGTTCCGTTCTGTTGTTGGAGAGGAAATATCCCCACTTGTTGTCCGTGCTGGTCCAGCAGTTCAGTGAAGACGCCCTGCAGTGTGGGACTTGTCTGAATGATACCACAGGATGGTGTTAAGCCAGTTTGGATTATTGTGACGCCTTGAACTCCCAAAACGATGTATTCTGATACCAGTGTTACTTATCCTGACACAGGCTCACCTACCAGAGAAACCCAGGGTGACCTTAAGGTGATTTGTTACTAAGTACGTCAAGGGCAGTTTCTTGACGGTGGCGGGGAGGAGAGAAATAGGTGAGGGAGATTGAGGTACAAACTTTCAGTTACAAAATAAATGAGTCACAGCTATGAAATGTGTAAGTGTGGGGAATATTGTCAGTAACTGTGTGATATCTTTGTATGGTGTCAGATGACAGCTAGATTTATTGTGGTGATCATTTTGAAATGTATAGAAATATTGAATCACTGTGTTGTGTACCAGGAACTAATATAGTGTTGTAGGTCGATTATACTTCAAAAACAAGCAAACAAACACTCATAGGAAAAGAGATCAGATTTGTGGTTACAGAGGTGGGTGAATGGGAGGAAAGGGAATTAGATGAAGGTAGTCAAAAGGTACAAACTTCTGGTTCCAAGATAAGTACTGGAGATGTAATGTACAACATGATAAAGATAACTAATACTGCTGTACATCATGAATGAAAGTTGTTAAGAGATTTCTCATCAAAAGCAAGAATTTTTTTTCTGTCTCTTTAATGCTGTATCTGTATGAGATGATGGATGTCCACTAAACCTGTTGTAATCATTTCAGAACTGGAGGTGGGGGGAAGCAGTTTCCCAGCCTCAGCACTGTTGACACTTTGGGCCAGATGATTCTTCGTTGTAAGGGACTATGTATATCCTGTTCATTGTAGGATGTTGAAGGGCATCATGGCTTCTACCCACTGGATGCCAGCAGCACCCACCCTCCCCTCAGTCATTGACAATCAAAAATGTCTCCAGACATTGCCAAGTGTTCCCTCGTGGGGGAGGGGGGCCACATTGTCCCCAGCTAATAATATTCATATCTCAGCTGGTATCTGGTGTTTGGAAGGCACTCAACTTATGTGGGGTTTTTTTTTTTTATTAATTAATTAATTATGGCTGCGCTGGGTCTTTGTTGCTGCACGCAGGATTTCTCTAGTTGCGGCGAGCAGGGGCTACTGTTCGTTGCGGTGTGCGGGCTTCTTGTTGCGGTGGCTTCTCTTGTTGAGCACGGGCTCTAGGCACGCGGGCTTCAGTAGTTGTGGCACGCGGGCTCAGTATTTGTGGCTCGCAGGCTCTAGCACAGGCTCAGTAGTTGTGCCCGCGCTCCGTTGCTCCGCGGCATGTGGGATCTTCCCAGACCAGGGCTCGAACCCGTGTCCCCTGCACTGGCAGGCGGATTCTTAACCACTGTGCCACCAGGGAAGCCCCTCAATTTATGTTTTGGATTGAACTATTTGTTTCAGTGCCAAAACTCTTATACATATTATGTTGGAAAACTATCCATAGCCTTTGTGTCTTTTGAGAATAAAGGTAATTAATTAATATATGATCATTTTAGAAATTTTTAGAATATGCAGGAAATAAAGTCAAAAATAAAAATTATCCATAATTCTTACTAAAAATAATCACTTTAACATTTTCACGTTTTTTTTTTCAATTTTAATATTTATTATATAAATCTATAATTATCATATTTACAGTTGTCCTACTTTTTCATATAACATTGTATCACATTTTCCCATGTCCTTGCAATTCCATAGTACAAAAGGATTTTCTTCCCTAGCGTAATCATTCATCTGTTTGTTTTTGCTTTGTTTTTTTATTTTTTTGTCTGAGTTAAGTCTCATTTGCGGCATGCAGGATCTTTCGTTGTGGTGTGGGCTCTTCATTGCGCGCGAAGGCTTCTCTAGTTGTGGCGTGTAGGTTTTCTCTTCTCTAGTTGTAGCGCACAGGCTCCAGGATGCATGGGCTCTATAGTTGTGGCGCGCGGGCACCAGAGCACATGGGCTTTGTAGTTCGTGGCACGCAGGCTCTCTAGTTGAGGCACGCGAGCTCAATAGTTGCGGCATGTGGGCTTAGCTGCCCCGCGGCATATAGGAACCTAGTTCCCCGACCAGGGATCCAACCCACGTCCCCTGCATTGGAAGGGCTTCTTTACCACTGGACCAGCTTCTTTACCACTGGACCACCAGGGAAGTCCCCATTCATCTGGTTTTTTGTTTTTTTTTTTTGATATTCTAGTTCCTTTGAATTTGTATATAAATTTAATTTTTTGGCTTTTTTAATGACATACAGTTGACTTACAATATTATATTAGTTTCAGGTATACAACATAGTGATTAGATATTTTTATAGACTAGACTCTAAAAAAGGTGCTACAATATACTGACTATATACCCTGTACTGTACATTACGTATTTTTTTCTTCACACACACACACTGTATTTTATTTTTACAAGAGATAAGTAGACTGACACCAAGCATTGTACATGGATGACCACAACAAAAGCAACAATGATTGCAATTACCAAACATGAAACACACTCATACTATGTCATAATATTGACATTCAGTCCAGTAATCCTCCACTGTAACAGCTCCTTTACTTTGCAGTGAAAATTGATTTGTATATTCTTTGCCTCTGAGTCCTTGTGGGATTTTTTTTTTTTTTAATTCAGACAGAAAGTCACAAAACTTATACTCATCCTCATCAGTTCACTCAGTCCCATGTAATTAATTTTTTTTTTCATCTTGATCTTTTGTTAGCACTTTTATGAGTTCATCAGTTTTTCATTAGAGTTCTGAAAATGCTTATTCATTCAGTTCAGCAGTACAGTCAGTTACCAGAAACCTGTACTTGTCAGAGTCTTTTCCATGAATTTCTTGAAGATGAAAGCCTTTTATAGGAACATATTTGCAAAAGCATCAGAGTACACCCAGAACTGTCTGTAAATGACAAAAGACTTAAAAATGACCACTGTTAAAGATTTGATGAAAGTTCATAATAATGCAGTTGACAAGAAAATTAGTTATTTCTGAGATATACATTTTAAAGTAATAACTAGGATTATTACTTATAACATTATACCAGAACATATAAGATTTTTAGAAATTTCATGTAATGTGTGAAACATTTATATTAACATATTTCCATACATATTTCCATACAAATACAAATATAAGATTTTTAGAAATTTCATGTAATGTCTGAAACATTTATATTAACATATTTCCATACAAATAACCCAATGAAAGTTTAGTATTAGTTGTTTTGTTTGTTTGTTGTTTTATACTGCAGGTTCTTATTAGGCATCAGTTTTATACACATCAGTGTATACGTGTCAATCCCAATCGCCCAATTCAGCACACCACCATCCCCACCCCACCGCAGTTTTCCCCCCTTGGTGTCCATATGTCCATTCTCTACATCTGTGTCTCAACTTCTGCCCTGCAAACTGGCTCATCTGTACCATTTTTCTAGGTTCCACATACATGCATTACTATACGATATTTGTTTTTCTCTTTCTGACTTACTTCACTCTGTATGACAGTCTCTAGACCCATCCACTTCTCAACAAATGACTCAATTTCGTTCCTTTTTATGGCTGAGTAATATTCCATTGTATATATGTACCACACCTTCTTTATCCATTCGTCTGTTGATGGGCATTTAGGTTGCTTCCATGACCTGGCTATTGTAAATAGTGCTGCAATGAACATTCGGGTGCATGTGTCTTTTTGAATTACGGTTTTCTCTGGGTATATGCCCAGTAGTGGGATTGCTGGGTCATATGGTAATTCTATTTTTAGTTTTTTAAGGAACCTCCATATGGTTCTCCATAGTGGCTGTATCAATTTACATTCCCACCAACAGTGCAAGAGGGTTCCCTTTTCTCCACACCCTCTCCAGCATTTGTTGTTTGTTGATTTTCTGATGATGCCCATTCTAACAGGAGTGAGGTGATACCTCATTGTAGTTTTGATTTGCATTTCTCTAATAGTGATGTTGAGCATCTTTTCATGTGCTTCGTGGCCGTCTGTATGTCTTCTTTGGAGAAATGTCTATTTAGGTCTTCTGCCCATTTTTGGATTGGGGTGTTTGTTTCTTTAATATTGAGCTGAATGAGCTGTTTATATATTTTGGAGATTAATCCTTTGTCCGTTGATTCATTTGCAAATATTTTCTCCCATTCTGAGGGTTGTCTTTTCGTCTTGTTTATGGTTTCCTTTGCTGTGCAAAAGCTTTGAAGTTTCATTAGGTCCCATTTGTTTATTTTTGTTTTTATTTCCATTACTCTAGGAGGTGGATCAAAAAAGATCTTGCTGTGATTTATGTCAAAGAGTGTTCTTCCTATGTTTTCCTCTAAGAGTTTTATAGTGTCCAGTCTCATATTTAGGTCTCTAATCCATTTTGAGTTTATTTTTGTGTATGGTGTTAGGGAGTATTCTAATTTCATTCTTTTACATGTAGCTATCCAGTTTTCCCAGCACCACTTATTGAAGAGACTGTCTTTTCTCCATTGTATATCTTTGCCTCCTTTGTCATAGATTAGTTGACCATAGGTGCGTGGGTTAATCTCTGGGCTTTCTATCTTGTTCCATTGATCTATGTTTCTGTTTTTGTGCCAGTACCATATTGTCTTGATTACTGTAGCTTTGTAGTAGAGTCTGAAGTCAGGGAGTCTGATTCCTCCAGCTCCATTTTTTTCCCTCAAGACTGCTTTGGCTATTCGGGGTCTTTTGTGTCTCCATACAAATTTTAAGATGATTTGTTCTAGCTCCGTAAAAAATGCCATTGGTAATTTGATAGGGATTGCATTGAATCTGTAGATTGCTTTGGGTAGTATACTCGTTTTCACAATGTTGATTCTTCCAATCCAAGAACATGGTATATCTCTCCATCTGTTGGTATCATCTTTAATTTCTTTCATCAGTGTCTTATAGTTTTCTGCATACAGGTCTTTTGTCTCCCTAGGTAGGTTTATTCCTAGGTATTTTATTCTTTTTGTTGCAATGGTAAATGGGAGTGTTTCCATAATTTCTCTTTCAGATTTTTCATCATTAGTGTATAGGAATGCAAGAGATTTCTGTGCATTAATTTTGTATCCTGCAACTTTACCATATTCATTAATTAGCTCTAGCAGTTTTCTGGTGGCAGTTTTAGGATTCTCTATGTATAGTATCATGTCATCTGCAAACAGTGACAGTTTTACCTCTTCTTTTCCAATTTGTATTCCTTTTATTTCTTTTTCTTCTCTGATTGCCGTGGCTAGGACTTCCAGAACTATGTTGAATAATAGTGGTGAGAGTGGACATCCTTGTCTCGTTCCTGATCTTAGAGGAAATGCTTTCAGTTTTTCACCATTGAGAATGATGTTTGCTGTGGGTTTGTCATATATGGCCTTTATTATGTTGAGGTAGGTTCCCTCTATGCCCACTTTCTGGAGAGTTTTTATCATAAATGGGTGTTGAATTTTGTCAAAAGCTTTTTCTGCATCTATTGAGATGATCATATGGTTTTTATTCTTCAATTTGTTAATATGGTGTATCACATTGATTGATTTGCGTATATTGAAGAATCCTTGCATCCCTGGGATAAATCCCACTTGATCGTGGTGTATGATCCTTTTAATGTGTTGTTGGATTCTGTTTGCTAGTATTTTGTTGAGGATTTTTGCATCTATATTCATCAGTGATATTGGTCTGTAATTTTCTTTTTTTGTAGTGTCTTTGTCTGGTTTTGGTATAAGGGTGATGGTGGCCTCATAGAATGAGTTTGGGAGTGTTCCTTCCTCTGCAATTTTTTGGAAGAGTTTGAGAAGGATGGGTGTTAGCTCTTCTCTAAATGTTTGATAGAATTCACCTGTGAAGCCATCTGGTCCTGGACTTTTGTTTGTTGGAAGATTTTTAATCACAGTTTCAATTTCATTACTTGTGATTGGTCTGTTCATATTTTCTGCTTCTTCCTGGTTCAGTCTTGGAAGGTTATACCTTTCTAAGAATTTGTCCATTTCTTCCAGGTTGTCCATTTTATTGGCATAAAGTTGCTTGTAGTAGTCTCTTAGGATGCTTTGTATTTCTGCAGTGTCTGTTGTAACTTCTCCTTTTTCATTTCTGATTTTATTGATTTGAGTCCTCTCCCTCTTTTTCTTGATGAGTCTGGCTAATGGCTTATCAATTTTGTTTATCTTCTCAAAGAACCAACTTTTAGTTTTATTGATCTTTGCTATTGTTTTCTTTGTTTCTATTTCATTTATTTCTGCTCTGATCTTTATGATTTCTTTCCTTCTGCTAACTTTGGGTTGTGTTTGTTCTTCTTTCTCTAGTTCCTTTAGGTGTAAGGTTAGATTGTTTACTTGAGATTGGCTTGTATAGCTATAAACTTCCCTCTTAGAACTGCTTTTGCTGCATCCCATAGGTTTTGGATCGTCGTGTTTTCATTGTCATTTGTCTCTAGGTACTTTTTGATTTCCTCTTTGATTTCTTCAGTGAACTCTTGGTTATTTAGTAATGTATTGTTTAGCCTCCATGTGTTTGTGTTTTTTACGTTTTTTCCCCTGTAATTCATTTCTAATCTCATAGCGTTGTGGTGGGAAAAGATGCTTGATATGATTTCAGTTTTCTTAAGTTTACTGAGGCGTGATTTGTGACCCAAGATGTGATCTATCCTGGAGAATGTTCCGTGCTCACTTGAGAAGAAAGTGTAATCTGCTGTTTCTGGATGGAGTGTCCTATAAATATCAATTAAATCTATCTGGTCTATTGTGTCATTTAAAGCTTCTGTTTCCTTATTTATTTTCATTTTGGATGATCTGTCCATTGGTGTAAGTGAGGTGTTAAAGTCCCCCACTATTATTGTGTTGCTGTCGATTTCCTTTTATAGCTGTTAGCAGTTGACTTATGTATTGAGGTGCTCCTATGTTGGGTGCATATATATTTATAATTGTTATATCTTCTTCTTGGATTGATACCTTGATTATTATGTAGTGTCCTTCCTTGTCTCTTGTAACATTCTTTATTTTAAAGTCGATTTTATCTGATATGAGTATAGCTACTCCAGCTTTCTTTTGATTTCCGTTTGCATGGAATATCTTTTTCCATCCCCTCACTTTCAGTCTGTATATGTCCCTAGGTCTGAAGTGGGTCTCTTGTAGACAGCATATATATGGATCTTGTTTTTGTATCCATTCATCAAGCCTGTGTCTTTTGGTTGGAGCATTTAATCCATTCACGTTTAAGGTAATTATCGATATGTATGTTCCTATGACCATTTTCTTAATTGTTTTGGGTTTGTTTCTGTAGGTCCTTTTCTTCTCTTGTGTTTCCCACTTAGAGAAGTTCCTTTAGCATTTGTTGTAGAGCTGGTTTGGTGGTGTTGAATTCTCTTAGCCTTTGCTTGTCTGTTTTGATTTCTCCATGGAATCTGAATGAGATCCTTGCTGGGTAGAATAATCTTGGTTGTACGTTCTTCCCTTTCATCACTTTACGTATATCATGCCACTCCCTTCTGGCTTGTAGAGTTTCTGCTGAGAAATCAGCTGTTAACCTTATGGGAGTTCCCTTGTATGTTATTTGTCGTTTTTCCCTTGCTGCTTTCCATAATTTTTCTTTGTCTTTAATTTTTGCCACTTTGATTACTATGTGTCTCGGCGTGTTTCTCCTTGGGTTTATCCTGTATGGGACTCTCTGCGCTTCCTGGACTTGGGTGGCTATTTCCTTTCCCATGTTAGGGAAGTTTTCGACGATAATCTCTTCAAATATTTTCTCTGGTCCTTTCTCTCTCTCTTCTCCTTCTGGGACGCCTATAATGCGAATGTTGTTGCGTTTAATGTTGTCCCAGAGGTCTCTTAGGCTGTCTTCATTTCTTTTCATTCTTTTTTCTTTAGTCTGTTCCGCAGCAGTGAATTCCACCATTCTGTCTTCCAGGTCACTTATCCGTTCTTCTGACTCAGTTACTCTGCTATTGAGTCCTTCTAGTGTAGTTTTCATTTCAGTTATTGTATTGGTCATCTCTGTTTGTTTGTTCTTTAATTCTTCTAGGTCTTTGTTAATCATTTCTTGCATCTTCTCAATCTTTGCCTCCATTCTTTTTCCGAGGTCCTGGATCATCTTCACTATCATTATTCTGAATTCTTTTTCTGGAAGGTTGCCTATCTCCACTTCGTTTAGTTGTTTTTCTGGGGTTTTTTCTTGTTCCTTCATCTGGTACATAGCCCTCTGCCTTTTCATCTTGTCTATCTTTCTGTAACTGTGGTTTTTGGTCCACAGGCTGCAGGATTGTAGTTTTTCTTGCTTCTGCTGTCTGCCCTCTGGTGGTTGAGGCTATCTAAGAGGCTTGATGGGAGGCTCTGGTGGTGGGTAGAGCTGACTGTTGCTGTGGCGGTCAGAGCTCAGTAAAACTTTAATCCACTTGACTGTTGATGGGTGGGGCTGGGTTCCCTCCCTGTTGGTTGTTTGGCCTGAGGCAACCCAACACTGGAGCCTACCTGGGCTCTTTGGTGGGGTTAATGGCAGACTCTGGGAGGGCTCACGCCAAGGAGCACTTCCCAGAACCTCCGCTGCCAGAGTCCTTGTCCCCACAGTGAAACAGAGCCACCCCCCGCCTCTGCAGGAGACCCCCCAACACCAGCACGTAGGTCTGGTTCAGTCTCCCCCAGGGTCACTGCTCCTTCCCCTGGGTCCCGACGCGCACACTACTTTGTGTGTGCCCTCCAAGAGTGGGGTCTCTGTTTCCCCCAGTCCTGTTGAAGTCCTGCAATCAATTCCCACTAGCCTTCAAAGTCTGAATCTCTAGGAATTCCTCCTCCCGTTGCCGGACCCCCAGGTTGGGAAGCCTGACGTGGGGCTCAGAACCTTCACTCCAGTGGGTGGACTTCTGTGGTATAAGTGTTCGCCAGTCTGTGAGTCACCCAGCCAGCAGTTATGGGATTAGATTTTACTCTGATTGCGCCCCTCCTACCGTCTCACTGTGGCTTCTCCTCTGTCCTTGGACGTGGGGTATCCTCCTTGGTGAAGTCCAGGGTCTTCCTGTCAATGATTGTCCAGCAGACAGTTGTGATTCTGGTGCTCTCACAAGAGGGAGTTAGAGCAAGTCCTTCTACTCCACCATCTTGGTTAATCCCCCTCATCTGGTTTTTTTAAAAAAGTTAACATCAGTTTCAGTTACACTCAGTGGCATTTTACCTAGTATTCCTATAGTCTAAATAAAATCTCAGATTCTTAGATTTTAAAATTTTATGTAAACAGTAGCATAAGAGTAATGGAAAAAGCTCAAATATTATCATCCTCATAGATCAACTTTCTTTCTGTCCATTTTCTTTTTTTTTTTTTTTTGCCTTTTTTTTTTTTTTTTAAACATCTTTATTGAAGTATAATTGCCTTACAATGGTGTGTTAGCTTCTGCTTTATAACAAAGTGAATCAGTTATACACATACAATATGTTCCCATATCTCTTCCCCATTTTCTTTTAATCTCTCCATATGTACGTCATTTGTATGTAATGATAATTGTAGTGTATGAGCAGTTTCCACTTTGCTTGTTTTTATTTAACATTATAAGCATTTCTGGTCCTTCATAATTTTTTCAGTGACTGATAATATCCAGCAATTGACATGCCATGATACACCTAACACTTTCCCTTTTGTTAGACATTAGATTGATTCCAGTTTTTCTCTTTAGAAGATATTTTACTGAATTTATGCACCTGTCTCCCTTCCCTCTTTCTGGGTCATTTCCTTGAGATAAATTTCCAGCAGTGGGAATTATTAGATCACAGAGTGTAAAAAGAGTTCTTGGCTCTTGAAATGTATTGCCAGTTTCTTTCCAAAGGAGTAATACCAGTTTTTACTGCCATCAACAGTGTGCAATGGTGTACACTTTTACTATATCCTTGCCATATTCCTCCACATGGATAAGAATGTGATTTCTGAGGAAGTCAAGGTCTCATTGAGGATTTAGTAAAAAACCTTACAAAAATATAGATCCAGGGGACTTCCCTGGTGGTCCAGTGGGTAAGACTCCATGCTCCCAATGCAGGGGGCCCAGGTTCGATCCCTGGTCGGGGAACTAGATCCCACACGCATGCCGCAGCTAAGACGTCCGCATGCTGCAACGAAGAGCCCGCGTGCTGCAACTAAGACCCAGCACAGTCAATCAGTCAATATCTATCTATATCTGCAGATGTGGCAGGACGATGGTAGCAGCCTCCACTCTCTTCCCATCCCACCCCCGACGCCGCCCACCTTGAACAGCCTCCAAAGCTCTTTTTAAGACAGAGGTTGGATTGTCATTCATTCTTCTGCTTGTATAATAACAATACTTAGCATTTATTGAACATTTATTGTGTAGCCCCAGTTCTAAGGTGCTTTGCAGGTATTAACTAACATAATCCTCACAGCGGCCCTGTGAGATAGGCAGTGATGTTATCCCCATTTTACAGTTGACCTTAGGGACCAAGTGGTAATGGCACCCGTAGAGCTAGCGGGAGTGAGTGACAGGCTGGGATTTGATCCCAGATAATGGGTCTCCACTGGCCTTGTGCTTACCTGCGGGGTGATCCTGCTTGAAACCTAGTCAGTAGCTCCTGCATTCCTGCCCTTTCTGGTCTCTCCACCATTTTGTTCTGGCCACTCCCTTCCACGTGTCCTCTACCCTCGCCAAGCTTAACATCTCTATTCTCCCACCTCTGCTCGTGCTCAGGCCTCTGAGCTCTTTTTCGTTTTCATGCTACCCGACTCCCCATCTGCTTGGAAAACTTCTCATCTTGCACCTTCCTCTCTTTGTAAAGCCTTTCCTAACCTCCCTCCCCACCCAGCCTCCACCTTGCTCCACAGGGTTTTGCACATACTTGGTTACAGAATCTGCTGAATCACATACGTGCTTATCTATTCAGTTGCAATCTCAGTTCCATGAGGGTAGACAGTGTCTTTTTTTTTTTAAATAAACTTTGTTTTAGAATGATTTTAGATTTACAGAAATATTATGAAGATAGTATAGTACAAAGAATTCCCATATACCCAGTTTCCTCTGTTAACATTTTAAGTTAATGTGGTTCATTTGTCACAAGTAATGAACCACTGTTGATACATGTAGTAGCTGAAGTCCATACTTTATATTTCCTTAATTTTTAACTAATGCCTTTTTCTTGTTCCAGAATCCCATGTAGGATATCACATTACATTTAGTCATCATGTAGCCTTAGGCTCTTGTTAGCTCTGACAGTTTCTCAGACTTTGTTTTGATGACCTTGAGAGTTTTGAGGGTCAGATGTTCTGTAGAATGTCCCTCAGTTGGGATTTGTCTGACGTTTTTCTCATGAGTTATTTATTTTTGGGAGGAAGACCACAGAGATAAAGTACCATTCTTAGGTCAGGGCTGGGTGCTTGTCAAGATGGCTTGTCACAGTTGATGTTGCCCTTGATCACCTGCTCAGGCAGTGCTCTTCAGGGTTCTCTGTGTAAAGTGACTCTTTTCTTCCCCTTCCCACACTGTGCTCTTTGGAAAGAAATCACTATGCGCAGCCCATGCTTAAGGAGTGGCGGGTTATACAGCCCCTCCATGAGGGCGGAGTAGCTACATAAGCTATTTGAAATTGTTCTGCATGGATTTGTCTTCTCCCTCATTTCTTTATATCAATATGGACTCTGGGATATTTATTTTATACTTTAGGTTTAATCCAGTACTACTTTATTTTCTTGCCCAAACTCTTCCAGCTTTAGCCATTGGGAGCTCTTTCAGATGGCCCCTGTGTCCCTTTTACATACTTCCATTATTGGTGGAGTTTTGAGGGGTTTTGTTTTGTTTTTAACAGCACTTCCTTAGTTCCTGGTACTACAAGATAGTCCAGACTTGTCTTGTGTATTTCCTGTCCGTAACCTAGAATCAGCTATTTCTCTGAGTCCTGTTTCTTTTTATTGGAGAATGAAATGATTTTGTTGAATTACCAAATGGCTTGAATGTGCAGCAGATTCCTAGGTTTCTCCTTTTTTAGAGAGATACTTCCAGGCACCAACAACCTGTCTCCGACACACAGGAAACAATTGTTTACTATTAATTGAGGTACTACATTTTCAGGAGCTTTTCAGTCACAAGGAGTGCTCTGAGTCTCCTCTGTCAGTCAGCACTTCAGGCATCCGGACACCCCATTCCACAAACATCCAGGTTAATGAGTATTTCACTGGGGGTTTTTTTTTTTCACTATTACAAAAGTTTATTTAATAAAAATGTTCAGTAATAAAATGTACACGAGCCAGTTTTTATCATAGTAAAATGTGGAGGGGACATGTGGGAGCAGTTGATTTCTCTGGTGAACACAGCCATTGTTCATACTGGTTCCAGGGCTTCTAACATGGTACTGTTTCCTCGTATTACCACCACTCCAGTATTGTTCTGTTGCCCACTAGTTGCCATCTCCACACATTCATCTATCACAAGATTCATAAAGGGATCAAAGCCCCACAATATTCCTTGGACATGTCTGCCACCATTTAATTTTAGTGATAACTTCTCCATAAATTTCTTCCACTCAGGAGGGTGAGCCTTGCTCATGATGTCTACTTGGTGAGCTCAAAGATGCCTCCTGTTTTACTGTCTCTTTAAGATCAGAATGAAAGATCAAAGCCTATGCTCTTGTCCTGCTGTGTTCAGATCTCTATGGATATGGTTGGTGGTTCTTAGAGAGGCTTGAGGCTGACCAAGTATGACTAAGTTATGGAACAAAACAGGTAATCAGCAGTTTCGGCCTTGGAGCCCAGGTTCTAGAGCAGAGCTCCCCCGCTGGTATATGGGGAATGGACTACACATGGCAGAGACCCTGATCCCCTTGCCTTCAGGGTGCAGACTGAGTGCCCATGGCCTTGGACCAGTTGCCCCACATGCCATAGAAATACTGTCCTTTTCCATGAGTGCCATGACATGAGAGCGCTTAGGGAGTTCTGCCCTAGGAGTTCAGGGAGCTCAGAGCTATGTTTTTGATCCATCTATAGTTTTTCACTCAGTCTCTGCATAGCATTTCCTCCCTCCCTCCCTCCCTCCCTCCCTTCCCTCTCTCTCTTCCTTTTTTCTTTTTTCTTTCTTCCCCTCCTTTTTTTTTAATTTTGGTAAAATACACATAACACAGAATTCACCATCTTAACCATTTTTAAGTGTACAGTTCAGTGGCACTAAATACATTCAAATTGTGCAACCATTATCATCATCATCATCTATTCCCATAACTCTTTTCATCTTGTAAAACACAAACTATATCTTTTAAACAACAATTCCCCATTTCCTGCTCCTCCCAGCACTGGCAACCACCCCTTCTACTTTGTCTCTGAATTTGGCTACTCTTAGTACCTCCTATAAGAGCGATCATACAGTATTTGTCATTCTGTGACTGGCCTGTTTCACTCAGCATAATGTTCTCAGGGTTCATCCATGTTGCAGCCTGTGTCAGAATTTTTTTCCTTTTTAAGGCTGAATCATTGCACTGTATGAATAGACCACATTTTCTTTATCCATTCAGTATGCTCACCTCATTCCTGTTTTCACCTCATTTTTCTTTTTTATTTTATATTGGAGTATAGTTGATTTATAATGTTGAGTTTGTTTCAGGTGTACAGCAAAGTGATTCAGTTATACATATATCTATTCTTTTTCAGATTCTTTTCCCGTATAGGTTATTACAGAGTATTGAGTAGAGTTCCCTGTGCTATATAGTAGGTCCTTGTTGGTTATCTATTTTATATATAGTAGTGTGTATATGTTAATCCCAACCTCCTAATTTATCCCTCCCCCCTTCCCTTTTGGTAACCATAAGTTTGTTTTCGAAGTCTGTTTCTGTTTTGTAAATAAGTTCATTTGTATCATTTTTTTTTTAGATTCCACGTATAAGTGATATCATATAGTATTTGTCTTTCTCTGTCTGACTTACTTCACTTAGTATGATAATCTCTAGGTCCATCCATGTTGCTGTAGATGGCATTATCTCATTCTTTTTTATGGCTGTCATGTCATTTTTCTTTTGCCTCTGTTTCCTTATGCATTTCTGCAGGCAAGGTACCAGAGGCTTGAAAGTCAGATAGTCCAGGCTTGAATCCTAGGTCCTGGTTTTATTGATTATGAGACCTTGGTTAACAGATTACTTATTAACCTCTCTGAGCTTTATTCCTCATCTGTAAGATGGATATAGAGGAGTGTTACTTATCTCATAGACTGCTGTTTAGAGTTAAGACGGTACGTATATGCAAAGACAGTAAGCACAGTGCCTGGCACATAATAGGTGTTCAGCAAATCTTAGCTACTAAAGCGTGCTCATCATTTGTTCTTTCAGAATTTCTTGTTCTTTTTGGCATGAGGTTAAGATGGAGGAAAACCCTAAATAATTAAATCATAGAGATGATGTCAACCCCTTGCCATGAGTGCTCTCCAGTGTCCCGTCCTAGGGTATGCAGGTGACTGTGCTGTGCCCTGGGCACCCCCAGGCCTTGAAGCTCTTCGGCCCTGTGACAACAGCAGTAGCAAAGCTCTGGTGCCTGTGGGCCCTGGGATGCTGGAGTGAGTTTCTGCATGTCTGCAGGAGGAGGCCCACGGTGCCTGCAAGTGGCCTCCTGGCGTGGACGGGGAGCTGGAGGACTGGTGTGGGCTCTGCCTCATCCCAGCTCTCGCCTGCCGCCCTGCTCCCAAGAAGAGGGGAGGAGTTGGGAACAAGCTGTCTTTGTGCTCTGCTCTCAGCCAGCTCAGCTGCACTGAGGGTACTGGCAGACCGCCAGGGTAGACACTGGGATTCAGAGCTGCACGTGGAGTGTCAAGAGGCTTTCTGCGTCTGTGGGAAGAGCCGGGAAGCCGACATACTTGTAGGCAGAGCCCTCTGCTACAAGGTTTTTGAGACTCCTTTTGCAGACTGGGGTGAGAGCTGGAGACGTCAGCAGGAGTGTTGTCAGCCTAGCGCTAAATGTTAAAGGGCTGCTGTGGACGTCGCCCTGCCAAGGTGACAGACTTTAGGGGGGGATCATATAAAAAAAGCAGTGAGGCCTGATTTATGGGGCGTCAGGATCTCATGTGTGCTGGACCTTTTCATGAGGATGAGGCCTGCCCTCCAGCAGTGGTAAGGTCAGTTCTGTGACTGGCCCTCTATACCCGGGAGGGGCAGTGGGGACTGGTGGACATGAGGGCCTCTCGGGCTCCTCCCTGTACAGTCCAAGAACAGCTGGTTCCTGGCTTTTCCTGAGCAGTCCTTTCTTGGAGTACCCCTTGATTCGCTAATCAGGGGATACTCTAAGATTTGTATCTCTCTAATCCAAATGTCGTGTGATTACAGGATCCAGTCAGTCCCAGGAGCAGCCATCCAGTGGCTCTGAGGCAGCATCTGGAACAGAGGAGGAGGACGAGGCCAGTTTCATCATGGGGCGATGACGATGTTGGCCACGGCAGCTGTCTGGAGCCTGGCCTGCTCTGTGACCGGGACCTCAGAAAAGCCTCCACAGGCCTCAAGGGGAAGGGAGCAACCTCTGTTTCAGCTCATTTTCCCTCCCACAGCCTCACTGGATAGAAGCAAGTAGGAGTCCACCCTAAGGGCTCACAGCCCCCCTGTTGGCAGGACTGGGCCTGTGGGAGAGAGGACCGTCTCCTGGACGCTCGAGGGCACTGCCAGGCAGGGTTCACTAACGTTCTCGCTGTAAGGGGGAAGATGTATGACCTGGTCCCCCTGCTGCCTGTTCTCACGTAATTGGACACTGATGTGTTTGGGACTGGTTTCTGTGAAGCAAATGTTTATTTAGTAAAGAACAGAAAAACTTTAGGTTTTGTTCGGACCTGTGAATGTTAATTACAGAAACTGTAGAGAAGGCTGTGAAATGACATGAGAGGGATGGGGCCTGTTCCCAGACTCGTTGAAGGAAATGGCCTTGGCTGTGGAGCTAATTCTCACTGCAGGGCACGTGACCTCCATTTCCTTCAACGGAGAGTGCGGACTGCACCCCAGAACACGTGCTCCCTCCCAGCACACATGTGCAGAGGGAGATGTGGGACTAAACTGGGGCTGAGCCAGAAGAGAGGACCTTAACATGTGAGAGGAGCTTTGGAAAAACAACCAGTGAGTAGAAAGTAAGCAGGTAGAGAATCCAGCCTGGGCTGGACCAGAGGAGATGGCCTGGGGGATCCTAGCTGCACTGCAGGGGAAGCAGATACATTGGCCAAAAGCTGCATTTTCATCCGGAGTTCAGAGGGGATCTAAACAGAAAATGGGAAGTGACTGAGGGTGCCTTTTCAGGCCAACAGGAGGAACTCGGATGGTTTCTAATTAGAGCCTTTGCTCACTTTTTGGATATTTCCAAGTTTCTAGCTCTGTTTTGTGCCTTTTATGGAGTTTGATAGAATTAGGGAAGTAGTGGTTTTGAGTGAAGGGAAACTAAGAAACATCTTACTTTTCTTGATTTCCCTGGCTCCACCCTGAGCCATGTGACATCT
This sequence comes from Eschrichtius robustus, assembly GCF_028021215.1. Taxonomy (NCBI): domain Eukaryota; kingdom Metazoa; phylum Chordata; class Mammalia; order Artiodactyla; family Eschrichtiidae; genus Eschrichtius; species Eschrichtius robustus. Next base: position 84,832,661 of record NC_090839.1, on the reverse strand, counting down.
GTGATAACTTCTGTCTTTCCGCAGTTCAAGTCACAGGAATTTTTCTTTCCCAGGAAGCTGAAATGGCAAGTCAGCCATAATAAATTAGCACACACCCTGACTGTACATCTTGAAAGCCGTGTTTCTCTTTCATCGGGGACTGGCTGGTTAGTTTTGTGTCCTCCTATCTTTGAACTGTTGGTTTCTTTATCTCTCCCCAGAGTCAAAGTTAAGAGTTATGACACACACTTTAGTGAGTCTCTCACACTGGAGGCACTCCCTGCCTCTGCCCAGTGCCCCTGGCCAAGAGCTCAGTGAGATACCAGAGCACATATGTGCTGGACAGGTGGGCAAATGACTAGACAAATGGGAGGGTGCCAGACTGGATAGTTGTTTTTACCTTTACTAGATGTCAGGAGATGATGTTCAGGAAGAAAATGTCCTCCAACAGTTTCTGATGATATTTAGGGGGTTATCAGTACCTTAGGTTGAATGACTCTTAGCATTTCTGTTACCAACCAGAAACTTGGATCAGGTCACCCGACACTCAGCAACTAACGATGTACTTTCTATTATCACAACCCAGTTTATTGCAGGATGCCAAGCAAGGAGAACGGGCAGCTTGTGCTCAAAAGACCCAAACTCCCCAACGGCTTTCAGAGAAGGGCTTTTGATGACTGAGGGAGAGGTCACAGGATGGGCCATCAGCTCATACAATTCTGATTGGTTAATGGTGAATAATTGGGTGATGTTTAGGGAATCTCAGCCTTTTGGTTCCAACCAGTCTGGGGTCTATGTGCTGGTAGTCAGCATGCAGTTAACTTCTTTCACCTGGTGGGGGTCTTGATATCTGCAAAACAACTCAAGGGAATGGCTCAGGATACTATTTATAGCCCTTGAGGCACTAGAGGTCCTTGACTTTGTTTTATGGCTAAATTATTATTTTGCCTTAGTTGACTGCTTTCCTTTGTTTCTGCATTTTCTTACTTCTAATTAAATTTGCTCTTTGGAACTCAGGGAAGGCCTAGGAGGCTAAAACAGGGGACATTGGGCGGGGGGGGGGGGGGGGGGGGGTCTTTCTTTCTCTAGGAAGGCCCACAGGGTCCTGCTTGGTTTTAGTCAGCCTTTTTCTTTGATATACCTCAAGCCTGAGGGGAAGAGAGGCAGCAACCTTTTTCAGGAGAGAGTCACTGACTTTTTTAATATATGTTTATTTATTTTTTATTTATTTATCTGCACTGGGTCTTAGTTGCAGCATGTGTGATCTAGTTCCCTGCATTGGGAGCACGGAGTCTTAGCCACTGGACCACCAGGGAAGTCCCGAGTCCCTGACTTTTCATTTTTAAAGTATTCTCAAGTTGCTTAGCATCAATATTTTGTATTATGAAAACATTACCTCTCTCTGCTTTGTCACAGCACCTGGACACACATTTGAAAATTAGTAGACATATTGCAATGAGGATAATGATCAAAATGCACCCCTGTAGTAAACCCCAGAAGTCTTCCTGTTACAGATGGCAGCCAGGAAAATAAGCTTCAGAGCGGGTCCTTTTTTATGTAAATTCTGTAAGTAGGATTTTGAATTAACTCTATTTATTTGTGTTTCAGCTTCTCCAGGGGTATGAACATATACATAGCAGGAGTTATTGGCCACTACACCTCTTTTTTGTTGTCAAAATACAATGTAAAGCAATTTTAGTATCTAGTACTATTCTGCCTAAAGAATCCAGTGCCTTCTGCTGGGAGGCTACAGCTTGAGCTGTCTCACTTGTTACCATTCCTAAAGAGAAAGGTTTCATAGCAGCTGATAGTGTCCTTGAGTCTGATACAGTTCAGAAAGTTCAAGTTCTCAGTAATACAGGAATGTGTCTGAAACCATGTCCATAATAGGCACCCAGATCCATTTTGGATGCCTGAACCACAGTTACTTCATTTTGATTTTTTAAATGCATTCTTTAATGGTTAAAGCAGATGTACAATGTATGTTTGATGATAAACTAGAACGGCCTTACCTTATAAGCCAGAATGACTTCTCCATACCTCAATATGTGAAAGTTTCCTCCATCATTTTCCCTTTTTTGTTTGCAGATCTTTCAGTAGCAAGCAGTGATACACATCGTGAGTAGTTATTCAGCTTCACTGGAGAATTTCCTTTCTATCCTGAACATTGGAGTCAGAAGTATATTAGAAATAAAACAAAAACTTTCCATTTTGATAGGGAGACACATTTGGTAAACAGTTCCATTGAATTAGGATGGATCTTAACAGACCTGGTCCAGATTCTTGGGTCAGCTGTCTGCCACTGCTGTTGTCTTTTTCTCATGTGGGTGTTGTTTGTTTGAGGTCAGCAGTCCTTTCTATCGACCAGTCCAGTACAGAAGCCCTCGAGTGGGAAATGAAATATTAATTCAAGAGTCAGCTCACGCACAGTGAAACTGAAAGAAACTATTTAATACCTGATAAGGGCTCTTTCATTTAGGTTGGAGAGAGTCTTATAAGCAATGTCCTTTCCAGTATGTATAATCTCCTGGTTGTGGATCAGGGGGCATCTGATCTTCATCCAAAGATAGATTACTGATTACTGTGATCAGTTTCAGAAACAAGCTTAGAATATTCCTTTAATAACTTAATTAAAATACTTTATAATATAGCAACAAGGTCATCTTGGATGTAGATAATACAAAAACCTCAGTGTATACAAAACCTCAGTATCCACAAAGGTACATTATCAAAACAATCTCTCCCTAATTTATCCTTATTTCTACGAAATTGGGCCAAATTAAGTCTAGTTTCAGTAAACAGCCTGATTTACCTACGTGTAACTGGTCGTATAGGCTCTTTTCAATTGGCTGTGCTAGAACTTTTCATAAGGAGTATCAATTGAACTTTTTAAAAACCTCTTGAGGCCAGGAAAATCATATCAATGACTTGCCATCAGATTTTGCCTGCAGTATCTGTAGATTTGAGAGAATTCCTCCCTTCTCAAGGTTCCTAAAATATCTCAGTATTCCTGCTCCTGTCAGGAGGCGACCTTCCTTATTCAGCTGATAAAGCTGTTGGGACTCTGAGTTTCCAACTCCTGGAGGGATCAGGTCAAGAGAAAAGATAAATGTTTCAATTCCACTTACAAAGGTAAAACTTACCAAGTTGTTATAAAGGGAAAGGTTTCCTTATGTCTAGAAAACAGACTAAAAGCCAGCAATGTTTCAGACAAAAACCATAAAACATAACCATATTCATTAGTTCACTCAGTACTCTGTAACTAATACTTAATCTTGTTAACAGTTTTATGAAACAATCAGGGTTTCCATTAGAATTTCTTAACTAGTTCAGCAGTATGATCTGGAAGTTATCAGAATCTTCTACTTGCCAAAAATTCCTTTCTATGAATCTTAAGATTTTGCAAAAGCATGAGTGAAATGTCTGTGAATGACAAAAGACTTGAAAAGGCACAGTTAAGGATCTTCTTACAATGCAATTGACAAAGAAGCTTCACCAAGTTGCTGTGACATACAATATTTTAAGATAACTAGAATTAAGACTGATAACAATCCAAGACATATCCAAATTTTAGGAACTTCATATAATTTTTAGAACACTGAATGATGTTTACCCTTAACAGTATTACCTAAGAAGGTTTTATCACCACTCACTTGATAATGCTTCTCATGTAATTTAACATACCAAATAATCTGAATTAGTTTAATATTAGTCTCTCTCAGATGCCTCAGGGGCCTTTGAAAGGTCCCAAATTAGAGGTCAAAAGAACTTCAATTTAGAATTTGATTAGAGGAAGTTTGTCAAAAATAAAGTTTTACTGGGACTCCCCTGGTGGTCCAGTGGTAAAGAATCTGCCTTCCAATGCAGGGGACACGGGTTCGATCCCTGGTTAGGGAACTAAGATCCCGCGTGCTGCAACTATTGAGCTCACATGCCTCAACGAGAGAGCCCGCATGCCACATACTACAGAGCCCATGCACTCTGGAGCCCGCATGCCACAACTAGAGAGAAACCCGAGCAGACCACGCGCCATAACGAAAAAGATCCCATATTCCTCAACAAAGATGCCGCAACTAAGACCCAGTGCAGCCAAAAAAATAAGGAAAATATAAATAATATTTAAAAACTAAAGTTTTACGAAAAGACAACTTACAGAATGGGAAAAAATATTTGCAAATGATGAGACTGGCAAGGGCATACAGCTCAATATCCAAAAAAACAACCCAATCAAAAAACGGGCAGAAGATTTAAATAGACATTTCTCGAAAGAAGACATACAGATGGCCGACAGCTACATGAAAAGATGTTCAGTATCACTAATTATTAGAGAAATGCAAATCAAAACTATAATGAGGTGTCACCTCACGCCAGTCAAATTGGCTATCATCAAGACGTCTACAGGGACGTCCCTGATGGTCCAGGGTTAAGACTCCATGTGCCCAATGCAGGGGACCCAGATTCCATCCTGGTCAGGGAACTAAGATCCCACATACCACAACTGAGCCCATGTGCCGCAACTACTGAGCCCACGCGCTCTAGAGCCCATGCACTCTAAAGCCCGCATGCCACAACTAGAGAAGCCAGTGTGCCACAATGAAGAGCTCGTAGAGCCATAATTTAATTTTTTAAAGTCTACAAATAATAAATGCTGGAGAGGGTGTGGAGGAAAAGGAACCCCCGTACACTGTTGGTAGGAATGTAAATTGGTGCAGCCACTATGGAGAACAGTGTGGAGTTCCTTCAAAGAGACTTAATAAGAGAGCATATCATCCGGTGATCTGGAGAAAGTAATTCAAAAAGATACACACACTCTAATGTTCATAGCAGCACTATTCACAATAGCCAAGACATGGAAATAACCTAAGTGTCCATGGACAGATGAATGGATAAAGATGATGTGGTACATATATATACACAATGGAATATTAGCCATAAAAAAGAAAGACAATGCCATTTGCAGCAACATGGATGGACCTAGAGATTATTATACTAAATGAAGTCAGAGAAAGACAAATATATTGCTTATATGTGGAATCTAAGAAGATCCCACAAATGAACTTATTTTACAAACAGACTCACAAACAGAGAACACAAACTTATGGTTACCAAAGGGGAAATGGAGTGGGGGGATACATTAGGAGTTTGGGATTAAAATATATATACACTACTATATATAGTATATAAAATATATATACACTACCATCTACAATATAAAATAGATAACCAACAAGGACCTACTGTATAGTACAGGAAACTATACTCAATATCTTGTAATAGGGCCTCCCTGGTGGTGCAGTGGTTAAGAATCCGCCTGCCAGTGCAGGGGACACAGGTTCAAGCCCTGGTCCGGGAAGATCCCACATGCCGCAGAGCAACTAAGCCCGTGCATAACTACTGAGCCTGCGCTCTAGAGCCCACGAGCCACAACTACTGAAGTCTGTGCACCTAGAGCCCATGCTCCGCAACAAGAGAAGCCACCACAATGAGAAGCCTGCACACCGCAATGAAGAGTAGCCCCCGCTCTCCACAACGAAGACCCAACGCAGCCAAGAATAAATAAAAATTAATTAAAATACCTTGTAATAACTATAATGGAAAAGAATCTAAAAAAGAATACATATTCATACATATATTTGTATGTATACACACACATGTATAACTGAATCACTTTGCTGTACACCTGAAACTAACACAGCATTGTAAATCAACTATATTTCAATAGAGCTTTTTTTAAATAAAGTTTTAAAACACTTGGTCAAGTAGAATCGTAAGTATTGGTGAAAGTATTCACTTAAGTGACAGTGAAGATTTCAAAGGCAAACACAGAAGGTTACAACAGATCACTTAAACAGTCTTACTGGGAGTTCCCTGGTGGCCTAGTGGTTAGGATTCAGCACTGTCACTGCTGTGGCCCGGGCTTGATCCCTGGTCAGGGAACTGAGATCCCATAGGCTGCACGGTGCGGACAAAATATTAATAAAAGAAAGTCTTACTTAAAGCAGCTCAATATTCCAAGAAAACTTTCTCATAACAAAAAACCAAACTCCAGTCTTGTATCAGCTTAAATAAATAAAATACTTTTTAAAATAAATTTATTTTTGGCTGCATTGGGTCTTCGTTGCTGCGTGCAGGCTTTCTCTAGTTGCAGTGATGGGGGCTACTCTTCTTTGCAGTGCATGGGCTTCTCATTGCAGTTACTTCTCTTTGCAGAGCACAGGCTCTAGGCACATGGGCTTCAGTAGTTGTGGCTCACGGGCTCTAGAGCACAGGCTCAGTAGTTGTGGCACACAGGCTTAGTTGCTCCATGGCATGTGGGATCTTCCTGGACCAGGGCTCAACCCCACGTCCCCTGCATGGGCAGGCGGATTCTTAACCACCACGCCACCAGGGAAGCCCTATCAGCTTACTTTTAATAACAAAATTAATTTACTTAGATTGAATTCAATCTAATCTTATCCAGTTCTGACCATGAACAAAACTCTTTTCTCAAGGTTCCTCTTCCACAACTTCCTATATCCATATGAGTTTGTCCCTTATTCTTTCCCCATCCAGAAACAACCAGCTCTAGGACAAATCTACTCTTGAACAAAAATATCTCCATTTTTCATACCTTCTTGCCAACAACATATATCCTACTTTCTTTACATACTGAAATGTTTCCCTTATTTCTAGTAGTTTTTAATTACCTATCACAATTTTTAACCCTTAAAAACTTTAATCTCTAGCAAAAACCAAGAGGCAAGCAACTGTGAAATGTTTATCATACCAGCATTTTCTGATTAGCAAACTTAGGAACATCTTCTATAACATAAAAACACTTTCTCATAGCATAATTTCTTCAATGTGGTACAAGACATGTTGGTTTATTAGACATATCTCTTGTCCTCTTGTTAGAGAAAAACTAAATTAGGTAAACAGACTTGTTTAGCAAGTGTTCCAGTATTTCATCTTATTTAAAAATGATTTAGACATTCAATTAATTGTCATCATTTTACCTTCATTTAGGAAAACTCAAGTTACCAAAAATCTGGAAAAACAAACAATTATTCCTAAAGAGTTCACCTAAAAGCTTTTATCCCATTTATCTCTATTACTTATGACAATATCATACCAAGTTAATCTTTTCTTGCTGACAAATTTTGCAACAGGGATAATGAGAATCTATTCATTTTCAGTAAACCTAAGTACAATAAAAGTATTATACTTAATACTGATGACTCTAAAGACAGGTCTGTATTAAACCAAACTTAATATCTGGCATTAAAGTTAGTTTAATACTGAATATTCCCCCAGATCACATGAACTTGAAGTTCATTTGGGTTAATTTCTGTTGTATTCCTGAGAATTTATATAAGCACCTAATTTCCTTTGAGCCAATCAATTAGAGCTCATTTACAAATTAATTTTTGAAGAGAGAACTAGAGATCTCATAGTTTCATTTTAAAACAGTCATGAATTAGACGTCTAAAACACATTAATTTATAACAGTTGGAATAAGTTTACTTGAGTTTTAAAACGCTTCTTTTCCCATTTCCTCTCAGTTTTAGGTTCTGCCAAGTAAGCTAAGACCATAGTCTCAGACAATGTGAGCTGTGTTTGCATTTCAAGGAAATAAGAGTTATAACTTAACCTTTTACCTAGGAGTACTTTTGCTCTCTCAGGGCCAGAAGTTTGAAAAGAATTTTTTTTTGAATTTTATTTTTTTATACAGCAGGTTATTAGTTATCTATTGCATACATATTAGTGTATATATGTCAATCATCCCAATCTCCCAATTCATCCCACCACCATCCCCCTCAAAAAAAAAAAGAATTTTTTTTTTTAAATCAAGCCAGACTTCTCTAACTACATACGCAAAAAAAAAAAAAAAAAAAAGTTTTGGGGCTTCCCTGGTGGCGCAGTGATTAAGAATCCGCCTGCCGACGCAGGAGACACGGGTTCGAGCCCTGGTCCGGGAAGATGCCACATGCCGCAGAACAACTAAGCCCGGGCGCCACAACTACTGAGCCTGCGTTCTGGAGCCCGCGAGCCACAGCTACTGAGCCCGTGTGCCACAGCTACTGAAGCCCACGCGCCTAGAGCCCATGCTCCCAACAAGAGCGGCCAACACAACGCGAAGCCTGCACGCCACAATGAAGAGTAAACCCTGCTCACCACAACCAGAGAAAAGCCCACGTGCAGCAACAAAGACCCAATGCAGCCAAAAATAAAATAAACTAAAATAAATAAATTTATTTTTAAAAAAGTTTGAAATGTCAAGAGTTTTATCTTGGCCATTTTTCTCCAGTCTAAACATTCTGGCCATGTGGTATTATAACAAAGTCATCTTTCTTTTCATAGAAACATAGCTGAAGATTTCCCAGTTTTGTAAAATACACCCCAGGGGACTAGAAGATGCAATAGAGCTCTGATTTCCCATTTTTTCATACAGCTGGTATTACCAGAAACAGATCAGAGCCAGGCAACCCAGTGCTCAGAGGCCTCTCAGGATCACAGTTCCCTAGCACAAGAATGGAAGATTTCCTACCTGTTGTTCCAGATAGGGGTACCAACGAGCTTTGGATGAATGGGGAGTTTCCCAATCACCTCAAGGGCAGTGTGGGATGGCTGAAGGATTCCTCAACCCAGAAGACAAGACTCCAATTAAAGCAGTATTTTGGGGACTTCCCTGGTGGTCCAGTGGGTAAGACTCCGTGCTCCCAGTGCTGGGGCCCTGGGTTCGATCCCTGGTTGGGGAACTAGATCCCACATGCATGCTGCAACTAAGAGTCTGTGTGCCACAACTAAAGGTCCCGCATGCCACAACAAAGACCTGGCGCAGCCAAAATAAATATTTTTTTCAAAAAAGCATTTTGCTCAAAACCAGACCACCAAGTCCTATGCTTTCTCCCACCCCACCCCGCAAAGGAAAAATTCCATTCAAGGCAACCCAGTAGGGAAGAATGTCCTGGTGTGGTCACATGCAAGGTTTCACTACTTACCAGACATCTCACAGACCAGAACTAGAGCCTTGTTTCCTTCACCATGGAATTGAAAGTGCCATGGGCCAGTGACACCAAGTCAGCAGTAAGCACTCAGCACTGTCCCTGAGACAAAGGTGCTCAGACAGCTGCTGGACAGGATCTGAGAGCTACAACCAGCCAGGGGCCTATGTGCCACAGGCAAAACACACCCACTCCGGATGGGAATTCCATCTGGGTCACCAAAATTGTTACTGAACTAAGCCAATCTACTGATACCTAGTTGTGGTGAAGGAAAGTACAGTGTTTATTGAAGGGCACCAAGCAAGGAGAAAGGGCAGCTCGTGCCCAAAAGACCCAAACTCCCTGATGGCTTTCAGAGAAGGGTTTTTAAAAACAGTGTGAGGGAAAGGGTCACAGGTGGGTAATCAGCTCCTGTACATTTCTCTGGATGATGATGAGATAACAGGATGATGTTTTGAGAATCTGAGTTGGTCAGCATGCAGTTAACTTCCTCCACCTGGTGGGGGTTTAGTTTCTGCAGAACAGCTCAAGGGTATGGCTCAGGATATTATCTGTATCCTTGGAGGAGGAACTAAAGGTTCTCGACTTTGTTTTATGGCTAAACTGTTATTTTGTCTTGCTTGACTGGTTTCCTTTGTTTCTGCATTTTCTCAATCTGATTAAATTTGCTCTTTGGAAAAGTGAACGCTCCTACACTGTTGGTGGGAATGTAAGTTGATGCAGCCACTGCGGAAAACAGTATGGAGGTTCCTCAGAAAACTAAAAATAGAATTACCATATATGTGAGGGACTTCCCTGGCAGTCCAGTGGTTAAGACTCTGCACTTCCACTGCAGGGGGCACAGGTTCAATCCCTGGTCATGGAACTAAGATCCCAAATGCCATGTGGTGCAGCCAAAAAAAAAAAAAAAAAAAAGAATTACCATAAGATCCAGCAATCCTACTCCTGGGAATATATCCAGACAAAACTATAATTTTAAAAGATACATGCACCCCTATGTTTATAGCAGCACTATTCACAATAGCCAAGACAATGAAACAACCTAAATGTCCATCAACAGATGAACGGATAAAGAAGATGTGGTGTACATATACATATATATACATACACACACATACATACAATGGAATACTATTCAGCCATAAAAAAGAATGAAATAATGCCATTTGCAGCAACATGGATGGACCTAGAGATTATTATACTAAGTGAAGTAATTCAGAAAGCCAAATACCATATGATACCACTTATATCTGGAATCTAAAATATGACACAAAGGAACCTATCTATGAAACAGAATCACGGACACAGAGAACAGACTGGTGGTTGGGCTAGGTGGGGGGTTGGGGGAGGGATGGAGTGGGAGGTTGGGGTTAGCGGATGTATTATATACAGGATGGATAAACACCAAGGTCCTACTGTATAACACAGGGAATTATATTCAATATCCTATGATAAACCATAATGGAGAGGAGGAGCCAAGATGGAGGAGTAGAAGGACGTGCTCTCACTCCCTCTTGCGAGAAGACCAGATCACAACTAGCTGCTGGACAATCATGGACAGGAAGACACTGGAACTCACCAGAAAAGATACCCCACATCCAAAGACAAAGGAGAAGCCACAATGAGATGTTAGGAGGGGCGCAATCACGGTAAAATCAAATCCCATAACGGCTGGGTGGGTGACTCACAGACTGGAGAACACTTATACCACAGAAGTCCACCCACTGGACTGAAGGTTCTGAGCCCCACGTCAGGCTTCCCAACCTGGGGGTCCGGCAACGGGAGGAGGAATTCCTAGAGAATCAGACTTTGAAGCCTAGTGGGAATTGACTGCAGGACTTCGACAGGACTGGGGGAAACAGAGGCTCCATTCTTGGAGGGCACACACAAAGTAGTGTGTGCATCGGGACCCAGGGGAAGGAGGAGTGACTCCAGGGGAGACTGAACCAGACCTACCTGCTAGTGTTGGAGGGTCTCCTGCAGAGGGCCGGGGCGGGGGGCAGGTGGCTGTGGCTCACCCTGGGGATAAGGACACTGGCAGCAGATGTTTTGGGAAGTAATCCTTGGCATGAGCCCTCCCAGAGTCTGTCATTAGCCCCAACAAAGAGCCCAGGTAGGCTCCAGTGTTGGGTTACCTCAGGCCAAAAAACCAACAGGGAGGGAACCCAGCCCCACCCATCAACAGTCAAGTGGATTAAAGTTTTATTGAGCTCTGCCCACCAGAGCAACAGTCAGCTCTACCCACCACCAGTCCCTCCCATCAGGAAACTTGCACAAGCCTCTTAGATAGCCTCATCCACCAGAGGGCAGACAGCAGAAGCAAGAAGAACTACAATCCTGCAGCCTGTGGAACAAAAACCACATTCACAGAAAGATAGACAAGAAGAAAAGGCACAGGGCTATGTACCAGATGAAGGAACAAGATAAAAGCCCAGATAAACAACTAAATGAAGTGCGGATAGACAACCTTCCAGAAAAAGAATTCAGAATAATGATAGTGAAGATGATCCAGGACCTCGGAAAAACAATGGAGGCAAAGATCGAGAAGATGCAAGAAATGTTTAACAAAGACCTAGAAGAATTAAAGAACAAACAAACAGAGATGAACAATACAATAACCGAAATGAAAACTACACTAGAAGTAATCAATAGCAGAATAACGGAGGCAGAAGAACGGATAAGTGACCTGGAAGACAGAATGGTGGAATTCACTGCTGCAGAACAGAATAAAGAAAAAAGAATGAAAAGAAATGAAGACAGCCTAAGAGACCTCTGGGACAACATTAAACGCAACAACATTCGCATTATAGGCGTCCCAGAAGGAGAAGAGAGAGAGAAGGGTCCAGAGAAAATATTTGAAGAGATTATAGTCGAAAACTTCCCTAACATGGGAAAGGAAATAACCACCCAAGTCCAGGAAGTGCAGCAAGTCCCATACAGGATAAGCCCAAAGAGAAACACACCGAGACACATAGTAATCAAATTGGCAAACATTAAAGACAAAGAAAAATTAGTGAAAGCAGCAAGGGAAAAACGACAAATAACATACAAGGGAACTCCCATAAGGTTAACAGCTGATTTCTCAGCAGAAACTCTACAAGCCAGAAGGGAGTGGCATGATATACGTAAAGTGATGAAAGGGAAGAACGTACAACCAAGATTACTCTACCCAGCAAGGATCTCATTCAGATTCCATGGAGAAATCAAAACAGACAAGCAAAGGCTAAGAGAATTCAGCACCACCAAACCAGCTCTACAACAAATGCTAAAGGAACTTCTCTAAGTGGGAAACACAAGAGAAGAAAAGGACCTACAGAAACAAACCCAAAACAGTTAAGAAAATGGTCATAGGAACATACATATCGATAATTACCTTAAACGTGAATGGATTAAATGCTCCAACCAAAAGACACAGGCTTGATGAATGGATACAAAAACAAGATCCATATATATGCTGTCTACAAGAGACCCACTTCAGACCTAGGGACACATACAGACTGAAAGTGAGGGGATGGAAAAAGATATTCCATGCAAACGGAAATCAAAAGAAAGCTGGAGTAGCTATACTCATATCAGATAAAATCGACTTTAAAATAAAGAATGTTACAAGAGACAAGGAAGGACACTACATAATAATCAAGGTATCAATCCAAGAAGAAGATATAACAATTATAAATATATATGCACCCAACATAGGAGCACCTCAATACATAAGTCAACTGCTAACAGCTATAAAAGGAAATCGACAGCAACACAATAATAGTGGGGGACTTTAACACCTCACTTACACCAATGGACAGATCATCCAAAATGAAAATAAATAAGGAAACAGAAGCTTTAAATGACACAATAGACCAGATAGATATAATTGATATTTATAGGACATTCCATCCAGAAACAGCAGGTTACACTTTCTTCTCAAGTGAGCACGGAACATTCTCCAGGATAGATCACATCTTGGGTCACAAATCAAGCCTCAGTAAATTTAAGAAAATTGAAATCATATCAAGCATCTTTTCTGACCACAATGCTATGAGATTAGAAATGAATTACAGGGGAAAAAACGTAAAAAACACAAGCACATGGAGGCTAAACAATACGCTACTAAATAACCAAGAGATCACTGAAGAAATCAAAGAGGAAATCAAAAAGTACCTAGAGACAAATGACAATGAAAACACGACGATCCAAAACCTATGGGATGCAGCAAAAGCAGTTCTAAGAGGGAAGTTTATAGCTATACAAGCCTACCTCAAGAAACAAGAAAAATCTCAAGTAAACAATCTAACCTTACACCTAAAGAAACTAGAGAAAGAAGAACAAACACAACCCAAAGTTAGCAGAAGAAAAGAAATCATAAAGGTCAGCGCAGAAATAAATAAAATAGAAACAAAGAAAACAATAGCAAAGATCAATAAAACTAAAAGCTGGTTCTTTGAGAAGATAAACAAAATCGATAAGCCATTAGCCAGACTCATCAAGAAAAAGAGGGAGAGGACTCAAATCAATAAAATTAGAAATGAAAAAGGAGAAGTTACAACAGATGCCGCAGAAATACAAAGCATCCTAAGAGACTAGTACAAGCAACTCTATGCCAATAAAATGGACAACCTGGAAGAAATTGACAAATTCTTAGAAAGGTATAACCTTCCAAGACTGAACCAGGAAGAAACAGAAAATATGAACAGACCAATCACAAGTAATGAAATTCAAACTGTGATTAAAAATCTTCTAACAAACAAAAGTCCAGGGCCAGATGTCATCACAGGTGAATTCTATCAAACATTTAGGGAAGAACTAACATCCATCCTTCTCAAACTCTTCCAAAAAATTGCAGAGGAAGGAACACTCCCAAACTCACTCTATGAGGCCACCATCACCCTGATACCAAAACCAGACAAAGACACTACAAAAAAAGAAAATTACAGACCAATATCACTGATGAATGTAGATGCAAAAATCCTCAACAAAGTACTAGCAAAAAGAATCCAACAACAGAGTAAAAGGATCATACACCATGATCAAGTGGGATTTATCCCAGGGATGCAAGGATTCTTCAATATACGCAAATCGATCAATGTGATACACCATATTAACAAATGGAAGAATAAAAACCATATGATCATCTCAATACATGCAGAAAAAGCTTTTGACAAAATTCAACACCCATTTATGATAAAAACTCTCCAGAAAGTGGGCAGAGAGGGAACATACCCTCAACATAATAAAGGCCATATAGGACAAACCCACAGCATACATCATTCTCAATGGTGAAAAACTGAAACCATTTCCTCTAAGATCAGGAACGAGACAAGGATGTCCACTTTCACCACTATTATTCAACATAGTTTTGGAAGTCCCAGCCACGGCAATCAGAGAAGAAAAAGAAATAAAAGGAATACAAATTGGAAAAGAAGAAGTAAAACTGTCACTGTTTGCAGATGACATGATACTATACATAGAGAATCCTAAAAATGCCACCAGAAAACTACTACAGCTAATCAATGAATTTGGTAAAGTTGCAGGATACAAAATTAATGCATAGAAATCTCTTGCATTCCTATATACTAATGATGAAAAATCTGAAAGAGAAATTCAGGAAACACTCCCATTTACCATTGCAACGAAAAGAATAAAATACCTAGGAATAAACCTACCTAGGGAAACAAAAGACCTGTATGCAGAAAACTATAAGACACTGATGAAAGAAATTAAAGATGATACCAGCAGATGGAGAGATATACCATGTTCTTGGATTGGAAGAATATTGTGAAAATGACTATACTACCCAAAGCAATCTACAGATTCAATGCAACCCCTATCAAATCACCAATGGCATTTTTTATGGAACTAGAACAAATCATCTCAAAATTTGTATGGAGACACAAAAGACCCCGAATAGCCAAAGCAGTCATGAGGGGAAAAAACGGAGCTGGAGGAATCAGACTCCCTGACTTCAGACTATACTACAAAGCTACAGTAATCAAGACAATATGGTACTGGCACAAAAACAGAAACATAGATCAATGGAACAAGATAGAAAGCCCAGAAGATAAACCCATGCACCTATGGTCAACTAATCTATGACAAAGGAGGCAAAGATATACAATGGAGAAAAGACAGTCTCTTCAATAAGTGGTGCTGGGAAAACTGGACAGCTACATGTAAAAGAATGAAATTAGAACACTCCCTAACACCATACACAAAAATAAACTCAAAATGGATTAGAGACCTAAACGTAAGACTGGACACTTTACAACTCTTAGAGGAAAACATAGGAAGAACACTCTTTGACATAAATCACAGCAAGATCTTTTTTGATCCACCTCCTAGAGTAATGGAAATAAAAACAAAAATAAACAAATGGGACCTAATGAAACTTTAAAGCTTTTGCACAGCAAAGGAAACAATAAACAAAACGAAAAGACAACCCTCAGAATGGGAGAAAATATTTGCAAATGAATCAACGGACAAAGGATTAATCTCCAAAATATATAAACAGCTCATGCAGCTCAATATTAAAGAAACAAACAACCCAATCCAAAATTGGGCAGAAGACCTAAATAGACATTTCTCCAAAGAAGACATACAGATGGCCAAGAAGCACATGAAAAGCTGCTCAGCATCACTAATTATTAGAGAAATGCAAATCAAAACTACAATGAGGTATTACCTCACACCAGTTAGAATGGGCATCATCAGAAAATCTACAAACAACAAATGCTGGAGAGGGTGTGGAGAAAAGGGAACCCTCTTGCACTGTTGGTGGGAATGTAAATTGATACAGCCACTATGGAGAACCATATGGAGGTTCCTTAAAAAACTAAAAATAGAATTACCATATGACCCAACAATCCCACTACTGGGCATATACCCAGAGAAAACCATAATTCAAAAAGACACATGCACCCCAAAGTTCACTGCAGCACTATTTACAATAGCCAGGTCATGGAAGCAACCTAAATGCCCATCGACAGATGAATGGATAAAGAAGGTGTGGTACATATATACAATGGAATATTACTCAGCCATAAAAAGGAACGAAATTGAGACATTTGTTGAGATGTGGATGGATCTAGAGACTGTCATACAGAGTGAAGTAAGTCAGAAAGAGAAAAACAAATATCGTATATTAACGCATGCACGTGGAACCTAGAAAAATGGTACAGATGAACTGGTTTGCAGGGCAGAAGTTGAGACACAGATGTAGAGAACAAACGTATGGACACCAAGGGGGAACACCGCGGTGGGGTGGGGTGGTGGTGTGCTGAATTGGGCGATTGGGATTGACATGTATACACTGATGTGTATAAAACTGATGACTAATAATAATCTGCAGTATAAAACAAACAAACGAAGAAAAAACAACTAATACTAAACTTTCTTTGGGTTATTTGTATGGAAATATGTTAAATGTTTCAGACATTACATGAAATTTCTAAAAATCTTATATATTCTGGTATAATGTTATAAGTCATAATTCTAGTTATTACTTTAAAATGTATATCTCAGAAATAATTAAAAGAAAAAAACCAAAATGGAAGAGAATATTAAAAAAGAATGTACATATAAATAAGTGAATCACTTTGCTGTACAGCAGTAATTAACACAGCATTGTAAATCAACTATACTTCAATAAAGTTTTTTTAAAATAAAGTTTTAAAATACTTGGTCAAGTAGAATCGTAAGTATTGTGAAAGTATTCACTTAACTAAAGTGACAGTGAAGATTTCAAAGGCAAACACAGAAGGTTACAACAGATCACTTAAACAGTCTTCTTGGGAGTCCCCTGGTGGCCTAGTGGTTAGGATTCAGCACTGTCACTGCTGTGGCCCGGGCTTGATCCCTGGTCAGGGAACTGAGATCCCATAGGCCGCACGGTGCGGACAAAGTATTAAAAAATAATAAAAGAAAGTCTTACTTAAAGCAGCTCAATATTCCAAGAAAACTTTCTCATAACAAAAAACCAAACTCCAGTCTTGTATCAGCTTAAATAAATAAAATACTTTTTAAAATAAATTTATTTTTGGCTGCATTGGGTCTTCGTTGCTGCGTGCAGGCTTTCTCTAGTTGCGGCGATGGGGGGCTACTCTTCTTTGCGGTGCATGGGCTTCTCATTGCAGTGGCTTCTTGTTGCAGAGCACAGGCTCTAGGCACATGGGCTTCAGTAGTTGTGGCTCATGAGCTCAGTAGTTGTGGCTCACAGGCTCTAGAGCACAGGCTCAGTAGTTGTGGCACACAGGCTTAGTTGCTCCACAGCATGTGGGATTTTCCTGGACCAGGGCTCGAACCCGTGTCCCCTGCATGGGCAGGCGGATTCTTAACCACCACGCCACCAGGGAAGTCCTATCAGCTTACTTTTAATAACAAAATTAATTTACTTAGATTGAATTCAATCTAATTTTATCCAGTTCTGACCATGAACAAAACTCTTTTCTCAAGGTTCCTCTTCCACAACTTCCTATATCCATATGAGTTTGTCCCTTATTCTTTCCCCATCCAGAAACAACCAGCTCTAGGACAAATCTACTCTTGAACAAAAATATCTCCATTTTTCATACCTTCTTGCCAACAACATATATCCTACTTTCTTTACATACTGAAATGTTTCCCTTATTTCTAGTAGTTTTTAATTACCTATCACAATTTTTAACCCTTAAAAACTTTAATCTCTAGCAAAAACCAAGAGGCAAGCAACTGTGAAATGTTTATCATACCAGCATTTTCTGATTAGCAAACTTAGGAACATCTTCTATAACATAAAAACACTTTCTCATAGCATAATTTCTTCAATGTGGTACAAGACATGCTTGGGTTTATTAGACATATCTCTTGTCCTCTTGTTAGAGAAAAACTAAATTAGGTAAACAGACTTGTTTAGCAAGTGTTCCAGTATTTCATCTTATTTAAAAATGATTTAGACATTCAATTAATTGTCATCATTTTACCTTCATTTAGGAAAACTCAAGTTACCAAAAATCTGGAAAAACAAACAATTATTCCTAAAGAGTTCACCTAAAAGCTTTTATCCCATTTATCTCTATTACTTATGACAATATCATACCAAGTTAATCTTTTCTTGCTGACAAATTTTGTAACAGGGATAATGAGAATTTATTGATTTTCAGCAAACCTAAGTACAATAAAAGTATTATACTTAATACTGATGACTCTAAAGACAGGTCTGTATTAAACCAAACTTAATATCTGGTATTAAAGTTAGTTTAATACTGAATATTCCCCCAGATCACATGAACTTGAAGTTCATTTGGGTTAATTTCTGTTGTATTCCTGAGAATTTATATAAGCACCTAATTTCCTTTGAGCCAATCAATTAGAGCTCATTTACAAATTAATTTTTAAAGACAGAACTAAAGATCTCATAGTTTCACTTTAAAACAGTCATGAATTAGACGTCTAAAACACATTAATTTATAACAGTTGGAATAAGTTTACTGGAGTTTTAAAACGCTTCTTTTCCCATTTCCTCTCAGTTTTAGGTTCTACCAAGTAAGCTAAGACCATAGTCTCAGACAATGTGAGCTGTGTTTGCATTTCAAGGAAATAAGAGTTATAACTTAACCTTTTACCTAGGAGTACTTTTGCTCTCTCAGGGCCAGAATTTTGAAAACAATTTTTTTTTTAATTTTATTTTTTTTATACAGCAGGTTATTAGTTATCTATTGTATACATATTAGTGTATATATGTCAATCATCCCAATCTCCCAATTCATCCCACCACCATCCCCCTCAAAAAAAAGAATTTTTTTTTTTTTAAATCAAGCCAGACTTCTCTAACTGCATATGCAAAAAAAAAAAAAAGTTTTGGGGCTTCCCTGGTGGCGCAGTGATTAAGAATCCGCCTGCTGACGAAGGAGACACGGGTTCGAGCCCTGGTCCGGGAAGATCCCACATGCCACAGAACAACTAAGCCTGTGCGCCACAACTACTGAGCCTGTGTTCTGGAGCCCGCGAGCCACAGCTACTGAGCCCGTGTGCCACAGCTACTGAGCCCACGCACCTAGAGCCCATGCTCCCAACAAGAGAGGCAGTATATATACATTGTAGGTATGTATGTGTATACACATACATACATACAATGGAATACTACTCACCCATAAAAAAGAATGAAATAATGCCATTTGCAGCAACATGGATGGACCTAGAGATTATCATACTAAGTGAAATAAGTCAGAAAGCCAAATACCATATGATACCACTTATATCTGGAATCTAAAATATGACACAAAGGAACCTATCTATGAAACAGAATCACGGACATAGAGAACAGACTGGTGGTTGGGCTAGGTGGGGGGTTGGGGGAGGGATGGAGTGGGAGGTTGGGGTTAGCAGATGTATTATATACAGGATGGATAAACACCAAGGTCCTACTGTATAGCACAGGGAACTATATTCAATATCCTATGATAAACCATAATGGAAGAGAATATTAAAGAAGAATGTATAGGGCTTCCCTGGTGGCGCAGTGGTTGAGAATCTGCCTGCCAATGCAGGGGACACGGGTTCGAGCCCTGGTCTGGGAAGATCCCACATGCCGCGGAGCAGCTGGGCCCGTGAGCCACAATTACTGAGCCTGTGCGCCTGGAGCCTGTGCTCCGCAACAAGAGAGGCCGCGATAGTGAGAGGCCCGCGCACCGCGATGAAGAGTGGCCCCCGCTCACCGCAACTAGAGAAAGCCCTTGCACAGAAACGAAGACCCAACACAACCATAAAAATAATTAAAAAAAAAAAAAAAAGAATGTATATACATAAGTGAATCACTTTGCTGTACAGCAGTAATTAACACAACATTGTAAATCAACTATACTTCAATAAAATTTGAAAAATAATTTTAAAAATTAAAAAATACTATTTTGGAGACAAAAAAAATACTTGCTCTTTGGAACTCAGGGAAGGCCTAGGAGACTAAAGCTTTTCTACACACAAGAGGTGGGAGACGGAGGTGTGTCTGTCCCCAGGAAGACCCCCCCCCCAGGGTCCTGCTCAATTTCATTTCTTCAGGATATTGTTTGTTTAGGAAAAGGGAACAATTAAATGTCAGTGAGAAGGGAGAGACACTCACCGGCTTAAAAAAAAATAAAATAAAATAAAAGATTGGGGGAGAATCTAAGTAATGCCCTTGTGACTGTTACCAAACCAGGATCATTTTGCCCAACATGCAGCAAGCCAAAACGCTGAGATGCCAGGGTTTGCAGCAAAAAGAGGGTTTATTCACAAGGCAGCCAAGCAAGGAGACACAAGCCTCAGATTCACCTCCTGGAAGGCAAGGGACTCCAGGTGTTTATGGAATAAAGAAGCAAGGCAGTCTGAGGCGTGGGGGCAGTGAGGATGGGTAATTGGAAAAAGCTGTGGTGACTGTCATTCTGCACAGGTGTAACTAAGCTACAGGCCTCTGCACATGCAAAAATGGAGGTGCTTAGCATGATCTGAGGGTTACCCTTTGATGTCAAAAGGTCACCAAGTGGACACGTGGGCAGGCCCAGTTGGAGGGTCAGTGGTTCTATCCAGTCTTAACCAGATCAGCTCAAACTAGACACAGCTGACTCCAAGCTCCTAGAAAACAACTGGGACAAACATTGTTTAGGCTACATGCTGCTTGGAGGACATGCAACTCTCAAAATGAATGACCTTGATTAGTGAAGGCAGATGAAATGGATTTGACTGATAATTACCCAGTTTTACCACCATCCCCCCATCTTTTGATTATTCCTCAGTCTCGAGGGAAGAGGGGGCGATGACTGATGTGGCTATTTCCTGCCGATAAGAGGCATAGGGCTAACAGCACTGTATTCAATGAATCAACTGTACTCCAATTAAAAAAAAAAAAAAAGCATAGGGCTAACAAAAGCTTCAGGAATGCAACTGTTTAGTGCTCACTTGAAAACATTCTGTTGTTCCCAGTTTCAAGTTAGCACTTTGATCCCAATAAACAGATACCACCTATGTGCCAGCTGTCATAGGCCCAAGATTGATAATTGAAACGGCAGACAAAGATGTACCCTGAGGGGGCACACATTGTTAAAATTTAGGCTTTTTTTTTTTTTAGGGATTTTATCTAGGACACGGTCAAGCCAGGGATCAGTGTCTTACCTTTTTACATGTTGGAGAGTCCCAATCATTATCAGTTTGGCTGAAACACTTAAATATGGAAGGAACACAGGCTGGGGAAAAATAAGTATGTTTTCTATCCTCACCTAATATAACCTTGACAAGGGTAGACTGCAGTCTTTTTTTTTTTTTTTAAATCTGAGGTCACAAGGACCAAATTTCATCTTAGACAAGGAAAAACAGGACAGGAAATTCTGTTTATTAGCCTAATCTGATATGTTACAGTGAAGTTAGGGACAGTCAAAAAATTAATGACAGGGCTTCCCTGGTGGCGCAGTGGTTAAGAATCCACCTGCCAATGCAGGGGACACAAGTTCGTGCCCCGGTCTGGGAAGATCCCACATGCCGCGGAGCAACTAGGCCCGTGAGCCACAACTACTGAGCCTGCGTGTCTGGAGCCTGTGCTCCGCAACAAGAGAGGCCGCGATAGTGAGAGGCCCGCGCACCGCAATGAAGAGTGGGCCCCGCTTGCCACAACTAGAGAAAGCCCTTGCACAGAAATGAAGACCCAACAGAGCCAAAAATAAATAATAAATAAAATTTTTTAAAAATAAAAGAATTCCTTTAAAAAAAAAACAACAAAAAAAACTGTATTCTGGTCTCAGGTGTCCTTTGCTTTACTGGCAATCAGAATGATACCATCCACATGCTGGAACAGGGCTCCCTTGTTTAGTTGAAGGGCCTTCAAATATTTTGCCAGGATTTCTACAAACATCATGGGGGAATTTTTAAGTCCCTGAGGACTTACTGTCCAGCAATACTGTTGTTTAACTCTTGTATCTAGAGCTTCCCATTAAAAGCAAACAATTCTTGGGATTCAAATCTCAAGGGTATGCAAAACAAACAAACAAACAAACCCCCAAACATCCTTCAGATCCAGTACAGTAAACCAACAAAAATCTCTGGTGAGCAGTAGTGAGGAGAGTGTATGGATTAGAGACTCCTGGATGAGTATCTTCCACAATTCGATTAATTGCTTTTAAGTAATGCACAAACCAATATTCCTCTCTACCTGGTTCTAGACCGGTAAAACTGGAGTATAAGGTGACTCGCAGGGACGCATTACATCATATTCGAGGAAGGCTGTTAGCAGGGGATGAATTCCATGCTTTGCCTGCTCCTTTACTGGGTATTGCATTAAGTTTGGAGTTTTTGCCCCAGGGCAGAGCCTCACCTGTACAGGTGTAGCTGTCTTTGCTTTTCCCGGCCTCCCATCTGCCCATACCTCTGGACTCACCTTCTGTAGTACCTCTTCCAGAATGGCTGCCAGCTGTTCTCTTTGAGGTCGGAGCAGTAGACCCTGCGATGTACAAGCCTGCTCTGGCGGAACTTTGGGTGTCCACTCCTCCAGGTGCAAAGGTAACCTTGGCATTTACTTTAGTTAGTAAATCTCATCCCGGAAGGGGACTGGGGCATTCAGGCTTGTACAGAAAGCTATGCTTCAGATGGGTCCTCCTCTATCTGAGAGTCTAGCAGCTGGAGAAAAGGCTTTTTCAAGGTTTCTCCGGACACCCCAGTTGCTAACATAAGACTCAGAAGAAAATTTAGTAAGTCTTGTAGTTTAAACCGAGTAAGTGGCCCCCTGCCATAATCACCCAGGGCTCCATATGGGAGATATGGAGACACTCGGGATTTAAAGGAGCCTCTGGGCCCTGTCTTTCTTGGTCACTGTCTTTCTCAGTTAACTCTGGCATCTGATGTGCCACCTGTTTACCTTCTTCAAGAGTCTTACTTAGGATGTCCCTCCTGTTTGCAATATGCACATTGGCGGGATCCCACTATCAGATGCCCTGTTACCTTTGGCCGAGTCCCTCGTGGGGGTCCTCCATTTGGTCCAGCTCTTCCCTCTGCTAAGGCAGCCACCAGCAGAGCGGTCAGCTGTTTCATTCTCCAGTGTTCCCTTTTCTCCTGAACCTGCTCCCTGCCATTAGAAACTTTAAAGGCAATTTCAACAAGTTGAGACAAAGACATCCCTTAAGTCCCTCCCACCTTTGCAGTTTCTTCTGTATGCTGGGAGCACTCTGATCAAGAAGTCATATTAACCATCCTTAAATTCTTTGGCACCTCAGGGTCTCTATCTGTATATTGCCAATAAGCTTTAAAGACCCTTTCTAGAAATTCTGAAGGATCCTCATTCAGTTTCTGTCTTACCTCCTGTACTTTACTGAGGCTTCGCTGTCTTGGCGCCCCTCTTCGTAAGCCTGCAGGAACGCAGTCTCCATGATGCTTAAGTTTTAGCCCATCTCCAGCATTCACAGTCCAATTAGGATCCACTGTTGGTACAGCTACGCTTGCAGCAGCCCATAGGGGGTTGCCAGGGGTCTCTGTGTGAAGCCGATCTGCCTCCTCAGCACCACTCAACATTCTTCTGAAGTGAGGAGGGTATTTATTCAATGTTGAACATCTGCCCAAGTTGGGCTGTGGGTTGCAAATACCGATGAAAAAAGATTTTCCATTCTCTTTGGGTCATCTCTGGAAGGTGGCATACTGTTCTTCCAAGGAAATAAATCCGAAGTTGCAAAGGGGGGATGGACCCAGATCCACCCCATCAGCTGCCCAGTCTCGGTGTCCACACCCCATCGGGGACTTACCTGAATGAATATTGCCCTGCCTGAGTATGGGTAGCTCCCTGGCCAAATCCAGTGCCCTGGAGGGTATGAGCAGGGAGACCATGCCTATTTCTCCATTCTCAGAGACTGGGAGGGCGCCCCCCACCCCAAGCCGGAGGCTGTGGCTCAGGCACCAGCAACGAAGGAGCAGTGGCGCCATCATATGGGGGCGGGGGAGGAGCAGTCGGAGTGTCCAACTGAACCCACAGCAAGTCCCCCTCCTCCTGAATCAAGCAAAACAGGTTTCTTTGCCTTCCCTTCCTGTTGGGCCATCATCTTCTCTGCACATGGTTTATTCTGATACAATAACATAAAAGACTGTACATAAGGTATTTCATCCCATTTTTCTTCCCATTTACAAAATAAATCTAGTTGCAAAATTGTATTGTAACCTAAGGATCCATTTTTAGGCCATTATGCTCCAGAGTCTAAAGGATATCGTGGCACAAACAAACCAGACCAAAAACAAGACCGAACCCAGCACCCTGGGCCTCCAACCCAGGTATAGAGCACCTGAGCAGCTGGAACCTTTTATATTTTCTACCAAAATCCTGCCAGGTGGGCCTCCACCCTCCATGCCCTCCCTCCCCACCCCCCAATCTGGACGGGAACGCCAAACAACCTGGGCACAGGTGTGTTACTCACCCAAAAGACGTCTTCCAAACCCAAAACCGTTTCTTTGCTGCAAAACAAAACTAGGCGCCGAAGGCCCACAGCGTCTCACTGAGGAAATCCGGGGCACAGTCCCCGGAACAAAAGGACGAGGCAGCTGCTTGGACTCAAAATACCAGCAAGGGGCCGACCAGGCATGGGCAAAAGGTCCGTCCGGACTCACCCCTGGCCGGCTCACCATATTTGTCACCGAACCTTTTGCCTGACGTGCAGCAGGCCAAATCGCTGAGACGCCGAGGTTTGCAGCAGAGAGGGTTTAGTTCACAAGGCAGCCACGCGGGGAGACAGAAGAGCAAGGCTCAGACCTACCTCCCCAAAGGCAAGATGCTCGGGGTATATTATGGGATGACCAATAAAGCAGCAGGGTGGTCCGAGGGGTGGGGAGAGTGGGGATAGGTGATTGGGAAAAGGCGTGGTCATCGTCATCCTGAGCAGGTGTGGCTCAGCTACAGGCCTCTGCACCTTCAAAACTGGAGGCGTGGGAATTCCCTGGCGGTCCAGCGGTTAGGACTCCGCGCTTCCACTGCAGGGGGCACGGGTCCCATCCCTGGTCGGAGAACTAAGATCCTGCAAGCCGCGTGGCATGGCCCCCCCGCAAAAAAAGAGGCGCTTAGCACGATCTGAGGGTGGCTCTCTGACGTCAAAAGGTCACCCATGTGGAGGGTCAGTGGTCCTATCCAGTCTTAACCAGCTCAGCTCAAACTAGACACAGCTGACTCCAAGCTCCTGGAAGACGACTCCGGGAAACGTCTTTATTGTGTAGGCTCTGTGCTGCTTGGAGGACCGCAAGTCTTAAATGACCTTGATTAGTGAAGGCAGGTGAAATGGGTTTGACCAATAATCACCCAGCAAGGAAGTGTTAGAGCTGCCACATGAACCCAGGCAGTATGACTGCAGAGTCCATCCTCCCGGTCCCAGCCCCACAGGGCTGTGCCGCTTCAGGGAGAGGCATGCGGAGCCGAAACCTGGCAGGGAGGGTGCCAGACAGAAGGCCGTTCCTTTAATGAGCCCCCTGTGTGTTGTGTGCATGTGTTCACATAATAATATAATAGTGTGTCATAATATCTAATAGTTTTAAATACAGTCGCTCCTCATGGTACCGGTTCTATTTTTGTGAATTGGCCTATTCACTCAATTTTATTCGTAACCCCAAAATCAATACTCCTGGTGCTTTTGCTGCCGTTTGCATGCGCAAAGTAGCAAAATTTTGAGTTGCCCGATGCACGTGTTCCTGGCTGAGGCCAAAAGAGGCAACACTCGGCCTTCTTGTTTTAGCTCAAACCTACTTAATCGCAGGCCTTTTTTGCATTTTTGAGCTTTTTCTTGATGATTTTGCCATTTAAACAAAATGGCCCCCAGGCATCGTGCCGAAAGCTCCAGCTAGTGTTTCTCAGCACAAGGAGGGTGGGGTGTGTCTTAGAGCAGCTTCGCTCAGGCCTGAGTCATGATGCTGTGAGTTCAACACTAGTGAATCAGTCATGTATACTAATGAAAGTGTCTTGAAACAAAAAACACACATAAAACAAGGCTGTATGTTGATTGGTTGACGTGGCCCGAGGCTCACGGAAACCTCGCCCTGTGTTTCCCCGGGCAGGAATGGTTCCGTGTCTGCTAATCCAGTGTCTGCGGCCGCTTTATGGAACCTCACTACCATGAACGAGAGTTAACCGTGTGTGTGTTCGGAGAATGAGTGGACGCGGGTGTGCAGCCTTGCAGTGACAGGGACAGATGTTCCCTAAGGCGAGGAATGGTACTTTAGAGCACAGTGTCTGGGGCTATCAATCCTTTCTCTCACCCGGAGAAACAGGCAACAGTCCCAGGTGAATGTGGGATCACGGGGGGTCGCACAGGAACCCAGCACTCCCCTCCTCTGCTGAGATCTTATACTACCCTCGTCAAGTCGCTCTCCCACTTTCTAAAAGGCATTTTTTCGTATCCTCCCTCCCCAGGCCTCTCCCTTTCCCTGCCCCCTGCGGTAACTGTTTCACAGAAGCACTTCAACCTGGGTCTCCTGGCCCCTTCCCATTCGGCAGCAAGCAGCCCGGTGCCTCCCACTGTGAAGCAACAGAAGAGAAGCCCTTGTCCCCATGCTCTCCTGCCACTGCCACCCCGCTCACCTCCTCCCCTTCTTGGCTAAACTCCCCCAGGGTTCTCTGCGTTTGCTTCCAC
This sequence comes from Eschrichtius robustus, assembly GCF_028021215.1. Lineage (NCBI taxonomy): Eukaryota > Metazoa > Chordata > Mammalia > Artiodactyla > Eschrichtiidae > Eschrichtius > Eschrichtius robustus. The sequence continues at coordinate 84,806,119 of NC_090839.1, read as the reverse complement.
CTCTTCGCTCTCATCCTTCTGCGAGCTTTCCTCCCCGTCACCCCACTGAAATCTTTCTAGTCTTACCCAATCCAGCCCCTCGGGGGCATTCTATTCAGTTTCCCACTCTTCTGTTAGCATTCCTAACAGCACTGCCTCCTGGCTTGCTTTCTGCCTTTCCCTTGCTTGCTTCCCTGCCGCTCAAACTCTGAATATTGGGGTGACCCAGAGCACAGTCTTCTATTGTCAATACGCAGGCCCCAGGAGATCATTTCTAATAGGTGACTTTAAATACTAGCTTCACTGATGTCTTCTGAGTTTGTGGCTTCAGCTTCCTTTTGGAGCCCAGACTCGTGTCCACCCACCCACCCGATGTCTCCCCTTGGATATCTAATGAGCACCGTGAGCTCAGCATAAGAAAACCTTGATTTCACCCCCTAAGCACGTGCCTCCTCTATCTTCCCACCTTGGTGAATTGCACCACTTTCCACCCAGTTGCTTGAGCCCCTAACCTAGGAGTCAGGGTCACCGCTGGTTCCTGTTTTGCTCACCCCTTCCCCACGTCCATCCATCTCACTGGACCTGCTCACTCTCATGGTCTCTGCCTCGTTCACCCTAGTCCACACCACCAGCATCTCTAGCTTGGATGGATGCTATAGCCTCTTTCTACTCATGCCCCGCTGAAACCAACTCCCCCAAAAACCAAGTGCTTCCGCCGAGTTTATGATTAACCTCTCTACCCAAAACTTTAAACCCTTTCTGTCCTGCTCCTGTTCCTCTCAAGATTGAGGAGAATCAAAGACAAGGGGGGATTGAAGTCAATCAGGACCCTACAGGGCCCTCCTGGATACAAAAACCTTTCCATGTCTCCTGTTTCTTGTTTGTAGAAAAAGGCTTTAGTCTCCTAGACTTTCCCTGAGTTCCAAAGAGCAGATTCAAGCAGTTACTAATTAGGGAAGTGAGGGAACACAGAGACAAAGGAAAGAGCAGACCCAAAAGGTCTTAAAGAAAACAGCAGGGTCTGAGAGGGAATTGAAAGTCTTAACCAGTCACATAGGCTCTAAGTAAATAATAAAACACCTCAACCATTACTTTTGCTCTCTCTGAGAGAGAAATTAAGGGATCACAAGACCATGACTTATTAGTTTGCTTTGCAGGAACACACAGGTTGATCACCAGTGACACATGGGGTCACAAGACAGATGAGTGCCAGGAGGTTGCAACTAAGGTCTTATCAGGAAGCTGAAATCACAAAGACCCTCTTTACCTTTGTTTTTTTTTTTTTCGCCTTTAAAAACCTTGCGCCCCAGCCAGCCAGCAAGATGGATCTGAGACAAGCCTAGGTCTCTCATCTGCCAGGTTGGCACCTCCTGGACTAATTAACCTTTCTCTGCTCCAAACTCTGACGTTTCGGTTTGTTTGGGCCTCACTGCGTGTCAGGCACAACAACTTGAATTTGACAACACCCCACTCCCCAGCTTTGTTCTCCACAAAGCAGCCAGGGTGATTTTTTAAAAGCAGAAACCAGGAACTTCCCTGGCAGTCTAGTGGTTAAGACTTCCAATGCAGGGGGCACGGGTTCGATCCCTGGTCGGGGAACTAAGATCCCACATGCCTTGTGGCGTGGCCAAAAAAGAAAAAAAGAAAAGCAAACCAGATCTTGCCATCCCTCTGGGTTAAGTCCCCAAGGGCTTCCCTAACACAATAGGAGCTGAAGGCCTTCAATCCAGCCCCTGCCTGCTTCTCTCTCGTGCTGGGTCCCCTCCCTCCCTCTTGCTCCCGATGGCCCCACCCCGGGAAGCAGTTCCTGCCTCAGGAACACTGGCTCTGCCTCTTCCTCCCCCGTGGGGCTCAGCTTTCCACCCACCCACCCCATTTCATTTCTTCCACGGCCCCATCACTCGTTCCCCCGCCTGGGCCCCGCCATACTAGCAGCCCGCAGGCCCCCAGACTCAGCTGCGCTCGTGACAGAGAGGACTTGTTAGTCCCGTTCCTTGCTGACCCCTAGCGCCAGCACAGTGCTTGGGACGTAATAGGTGCTCAATAAATGTCACTGAGCAAATCTCAGTGACTGAGAGCAAGCCGGTAAGTCGTTCACACCTGAAAAACTGCTCCTACGGCAGGAAGGACCTACGAGTAGACACAGTTAGTCACCTTCGCTGCCTTGATGCCCGCAGTGCAGCAGCAGCAGAGGAGCCTGCCTAAAAAATCCAGACCCCGGGGACTTCCCTGGTGGTCCAGTGGGTAAGACTCCGCGCTCCCAATGCAGGGGGCCGGGGTTCGGTCCCTGGATGGGGGAGAACTAGATCCCACATGCCACAACTAAAGATCCCACGTGCTGCAACGAAGATCCTGTATGGTGCAACTCAAGACCCGGGGCAGCCAAATAAATAAATAAATAAATATTTTTTAAAAATCTAGACCTCAGACACGCCCCCGAGACTGATTCATTACAGTTCAGGCCCTAATTAGGCATTTTAAGCAGGTACCTCAGGGGATTCCACTATGAATCCCCTCCCCCTCCATATCTTGAGCAACACTGGTTTGGAGCATACAAAGTACCATCACTATTTTGAAATTTCTGCTTTCAACATTTATCTTTTGGGGAAAAAAATAAGTTGTGTTAGAGGAGTGATGTTCTATTGACTTTTGGAAATAGGAATGTAACTAAACCTGGTTTCCAGGCTGCGTGGAAGCAGAGCTGTGTGGGAACCATTTCTTTTGCCATCATCACTGGAAACAGGCATGTTTTCTTCTCCTCCTCTTTTGGAAGTTTGTTTACTGTTTGGCATACTTGACTAAAGTGAGCTACAATAACTATATATTAACCTAGTTCAGGAAGGAGAATACTCTTAGAAATTAACCTGGGGCAAGTCCTCAGGCGGTATTCTTACTCCCTAGAATGTAGCAAACGTTTACTGAGCAGAACTCAGGGCTAAATCCAAGGGTTCCTCAGTGCACTTTGCTAGGTAACACAGCCCTCACCTTCAAGGAGCTCCAGATCTGGTCAGGGACACAGACGAGAGGAAGGTCAGTGCCGCGTTGCACAGGGTGCTGCGTGGGCATGGGACCCAGGACTTCGGGACGAGGGGAGGGTAGCTCAGTGACGCAGACCAGGGATGAGGACAGCCTGAGTTAGAATAGAGACCAGGTGGCGCAGTGGTTAAGAATCCGCCTGCCAATGCAGGGGACACGGGTTCGAGCCCTGGTCCGGGAAGATCCCACATGCCGCGGAGCAACTAAGCCCATGCGCCACAACTACTGAGCCTGCGCTCTAGAGCCCGTGAGCCACAACTACTGAGCCCATGCGCCACAACTACTGAAGCCTGCGTGTCTGGAGCACGTGCTCCGCAACAAGAGAAGGCACCACAATGAGAAGCCCGCGCACCACAACGAAGAATAGCCCCCGCTCTCTACAACTAGAGAAAGCCCGTACTCAGCAACGAAGACCCAACACAGCCAAAAATAAATAAATAAATTTATTTTTAAAAAAAAGAATAGAGACGGGGGGAGGGGGGGAGGGGAGGGGGGGAGGGAAGGGGGAAGGGAGGGGAGGGGAGGGGAAGGGAGGGGAGGGGAGGGGGCGGGGGAGGGGAGGGGGAGGGGAGGGGGAAGTGTGTGGAGGAGGGGGATGCAGGGGCAGGAGGGGGACGCAGGGGTGGGAGGGGGTATTTCAGAGACATGTAGGTGGGAGAATTCACAGGACTTGATGGGGAGGAGGGGAGTCAGGAATGACATCAGATCTACAGAGTCACCAGTTGGGCGGGTGGTGGAACTCTCCCTGGGACAGGTGACCAGGAGGTGGAGCAGGTATGTGAGGGAAAGAGGAGGAATTCAGCTGAGGGCGTGGTGAAGCTGGCGGGCCTTGGGACAAGCCCTGCCAGGCTGGGAGGAGACCGGGGTTGTAGGTGATGATCTGGGAGCTCTCAGGCAAAACGGGGGTGGGTGAGACCACTCAGATAGAAATGTGGAGAGAGGGACCCAGACAGGACCCTGAGAAACAGCCGTATCTAGTGGACAGATGGCAGAGGAGAAGCCTGCACCGGGGAATGTCCGGTGGCCTCACCGGAGAAGGAAGGAGTGTTTCCAGATGGAAGGAGGGGGACCCGGTGACAGGGCAGTGGCCGAGACATCTGGACCTAGCAGCACAAAGGGCAGCAGACTGCAGATGGCTGAGGAGGAAACAAAGGAAGTGATGACAGCTCTCTGAGAAGTGGGGAGAGGTGTCAGTAGAAGAAGCCGAAAGGAGGCTGAGAGGGAGAAAAATAGGTGTCAGAGTCAGGGAAGAGATGGGGGACTGAGTGAGGAAGAAGCGTCCGAAAGTGGGATATTTGAAGTTAAGCGTTCACACTGGGAATTCCCCGGCGGTCCAGTGATTAGGACTCAGAGTTTTCACTGCCGGGGCCTGGGTTCAATCCCCGGTCGGGGGAGTTCACAGAAGGTGACGATAATAAGGGCTAGGCCATAGGAGCGAATGGCCAAGGGGACAGAACTGCCGTGTCAGGGGACTGGATACACTGTCCATACCAGGTGTGAGGCCATCCTGGGGGAGAGAGGAAAACAGCAAGGACCACAGCATTCACTGAATGAGGGGGCATGCGTGGATGAGGCAACTAGAAAGTGGCTGACCCCTGGGATATGCCTCCCAGAGTTGGTCTTTTTCAAATGTGGGGCAGCCGAGGCCTCGGGAGAGGAAGCGACTTGCCGAGAATGACAGCACCAACTGGAGCCCAGACATCCCGGCTGAGTGGCTGGTACCGTGGACCTGTACCTGAACCTTCTCGCCCTCTGTGTAGCCCCTACTCAACTACCTGGGCGCCTGAGGGGGGCCTGCAACTACTCGTATTGTGATCATTAAATCTCTCTCCTTTCAACACAGTCACCACCCTTAATCTTCCAGGGTGGGGAAAGCCATTTTCTGGGTTTGGTTAGGAAACGAGCTCTGAACAGCCCTGGTAACTGACTTACCTTCTGCTTCTGCCCAGACATGCTGGATAAATGTGCTCGGGGGTGGGGGCATGGTTAAACTGGCCCAGGAAGCTTTCTAAAGGATGTGCAGTCAGGGTTCAAGGGTGAGAGCGCAAGCGAATGACTCTGCTGAAAGAATGTTCATCTATGAGGCAACTACTGCCGTTTACAAAGTGTTCAAAGTGTTTTCTTCCTGTTTTCCAGTCCACTTTTCCAGCTGCTTGAGGTGTGGAAGCCACACTATGCTTTCTGAGGACTTTGCTCCCTGAAATCCAGTGATCTCTTTCCTGTAGCCATGTGAGCGGGGCGGTAATCAGACCCTGGGATTTTCCTCCGCCCTTTGTTAGGGCAGTAACCAGGGGGAAACTGGCTTAGTCTGCTCTTTAAGTGTCCTCCTGGATTAAAAGGTATCATCCTGGCTCTCAGCAATGGCCCCTAAAATGCGTCTTGCAGTATAAATGGATTTGGCCTGGCATCTGCTAACGTTTACTCTTCCAATTGTCAGAAAACTTGGACTGGTTGCCACGAGTGGAATTTTTCTCTCTTTTTTCTTTCGTTTGGATAAATGTGTCACGGTCCAATGTTGTGACAGATGGAAAAATCCTATGTAGGGCACGCAGGAAGTACTCTGAGGGCCCGTGTGGCACGGTGGGTTGATAGGAACCCATCTCTCCTCTTAGTGAATTATTCACGTGTACTTCCCGAAAAGACCCTTCCTGTTTGAAGGTCCCGGTTGTAAAACCGGAGAGTTCACCATTCCCGGGGTGTCGGACGGAAGGAGCCCGAGGCACCGCAGAAACACTTTCTCCCCCAGCGCTCTGCCCACTGAGAACAGCTCTCGGCGCGCCAAGCATGCTGCACCCGGGTTAGGACCCGGCAGGTCTCGCTGGGCCTTTGGGTGAGGGTGCAGTCTGGGCGACCAGCTCCGGGGCGCGCTCTGCCTGGTGCCACCGTCCGCCAGGCAAACTCGGGCGTGGCCGCCCACATCTCCCCGAACAGAGCCTCCCTTACACCATTTCTCCCCACGCCCCCCACCGCCCCCACACACACCCTGCAGTCTGATAACGGGATCCCACCCCACCACAGGGCCAGTGACCGGTCCCGGGCGTTCTCCGGGGCTCACCCTGGAACCCCGTGCTCCCACTCGGCGCTCAGACCCCCACACCTCGGGCCAAGCAGGGCTCACCCTGACCTGGACTTGCTGGCCAGACCCAGGGGGCAGAGAAAGCGCAGCCTCCCCGTTCTGTCGCCAGGGCCCAGGGCGCTCGTGCGGCCGGCGGGGCGGGAGAGCGAGGGACGCCCAGGCTTCCGGCTCTGCTCACCGCCGCGGCGCGGATCCCTGCTCACTGCTACCCGCGGCGCGCCCAGGGAGTAGGAGACATGAGCAACCTTTCGCGGGTTTTTGGCGCCCTGGCGGGAGCCCCCGGGACCCCCGGGACCCCCGGGAGGGGCCTCGAGCCCCGCCCCTGCCGGCCCACAGTGTCACGTGGCCCACAGCGCCCCCGCGGGCCGGTCACGTGACGGCGGCGCACCGTTGCCCGGGCAGCGGCTGCGGCGGGCCGGCGGGGGCGGGGCAGCTGGCGGGGGCGGGGCCGGGGGACCCCGAGGGACGGGCGGAAGGAGGGTGGGGGCCGCGCTCTGCGCCCCGGCCGGGCCACAGGGCCACTGGGCCACAGGGCCACACGGCCACGCCAGCGCCGCCTGCCGCGAGCCCGAGCCGGAGCCGGGCCGGGCGGGCAGAGCAGCTCGGTGAGTGCTCGCCGCGGGGGGTCTGGCGGGGGACTGGCATTGCACCAGGAGACTCGACGGGGGAGGGGACCGGCTTCCTCCTGGGCAGGCCTGGGACGCGACGTCTGCGGGGTTGGGAGGCGGCCAGGTGACCCCAACCCCGCGGGCTCCCCGGGCAGGGCGCGGCGCCGAGAGGACTCAGGTCGCGGGTGCGGGCCGAATGCGGGTCCTGCGGCTGCTGGGGCTTCCTGAGGGGAAGGGACAGGGATGCAGGTGGACTCCTCTAGCAGACCCAGGGGAGCAGGAGGGGCTGGGCCCCCGCCCTGCACGGGTGTGACAAAAAGAGAGTCAGAAACAGGCGTTTCTGCGTGGCACTCGCCATTGCTCGTGCCCCAGATGTTTGAAGGAAGTTAAGGCAGGCAAACCCCAAAACCGACCGCCCGGAAATGTTTCCAGCAGCCCCGCCAAGGAGAATAGCTAATCTTTAGAGAGAACATCACTGTTATGCTGCAAGACCTCTTTTCTCTGACTGCGCCTTACATGAAAACAGAACCAAGAAACACACAAGGTTCAGCCAGGAGAGCATCCTTTGGAGCCTCTGCCACCTGACAGAAACGCAGGGCTCCATCTTGACCCACCCCACCCACTGCCTGAGCCCAGCCCTGGAGTGTGAGGCCCATGCTCTGCCCCTGGAGTGGGGAAGGCAGGGGGAGGAGGCCTGGCCCAGGGTAGGACGCTGGGGCTGGAAGGGTGAGGATGGATCTGAATCCAGTCTGGGCTGCTCCCTCTGCAGGAAGTGGCTTCTCTGTCTTCAGGACCCACAGGCCTGCCTCAAGACCCAGGCTCCAAGCAGACAGACAGCCCTTCCTTCCCAAACCCTGCCACTCGAAGGATAGCTGCAGGGCTGAGGCTGGCCTGGCTATTGCCCAGAGGCCACCATGGCCCAGAGACCACCGTCAGACCTCACTGCCCATGAAGCTCTCCACTTTCCAATTTGAGCTCACCTCTCGTTCATTGATGGTCCCTGTGCTTCCCTCTTCTTCACCCCATACATCCCTTTGGAGGCCACCAGGCCCTCCTGCCCCTCCCAGTCGGCCAAGCGTTTGAGCACATAGACCAGACTGAGCCTGAACTGTTCCCTCAGCAGCTCCTTCCAAGCCCCTGCATCCGGGCACCTCCAGAGCATGCTTTCCAGGCTCCATGTACTCCCTGCATCCTGCCTTCCACCCCCGTTTCCCTGACCCCCTCTGCAGCTGGCTTTCCTACCCTGCCTCTCAGAAGCTCCCACGTGGGCAGCATCTTGTCTTTGAGGGAGGGTCCCTCTTCGCCAATGCTACCTTCACTACCCATGTCCTTGTCCCTCTCCTGGCTCCCTAGCAGGGCCCCTCTCCCGGGTCAAGAGTCGAGGCAGCCAGCCCCTCCTGCACTCCCTCAGCCCTCACACCCCCTCCACTAAAGCAGCATTTAACTCACTGGATGAGAATCCCCCCGCCCTTATCTCACTCCCCCACTGGACATCCTCACCTTTCATCTTTGATCCTTAAGTACCAAATGCAGTCTTACCTTCGGCCTCAGGAAGCATTTATTGGATGCAGGATGGAGAGATGGATCCTCTGAGGGGGCAAAGCTTGTGCCTTTCACCCCACCACACACTGGACAGTGTCTTCAGCATACCTGTGGGCTCACTTCTGATACGTAGGGGGAGAAAAAGAGAAAAAAATGTATTTCCAAATGATGCCATTCTAAATTATTTGGAGCCAGCCAATGGATTGGTTAGTGAACAACATTTCTCTGAATCCTCCCCAAGGGAAGGGACATTCCTGTGACTGAAGTGCTTGCAAGCAGTGCTGCTGGCTGCAGATGTGGACGGGGTGGGGGGGTGGGGGTGACCAAGGTTCCCAAGTCGGCCCTCCTGTAAATGACCTAGTAATTGGCATCGCAGGCAGAAATAGAAGAGCACAGAACTGTTTCCCGGGGCCCTATTGGCCGGTAAAAACCGAGCCTCCACAGACTGGCGGAAGACAAAGAGGAAGGCACCCCAAAAGAGAGAGGCCTTCCCCGCCTCTAGGACCTTCCCAGAGAATCCTTTTAGGTATTGGCATGGACAGATCAAGTGTGGGGCATTTCCTCAGCCGCTGACCCTGGTGAACACCCCCTACTCCGCCCACCCACCCCCCAGCCAGGCTCCCTGGAACCTGGGAACACTGATCTGTTTTGTAGTAGCCTTAAGAAGGCTTTTCATGGGCCCTATGCGGGCCTGAAGGTACAAGTTAATATCTGATGCCAAGTGAGCTGTGAGGTGCCTGTGCCCTTGAAGCCTGCCCTGCAGATTAATTCGAGCTGATCCCGCGGGCTGCTGCATGGGCCGGCCCCTTGGGCCACGCAAGACCGCCAATCCCCTATTTGGATTAGTGGAGATTTGGGTTTAAATTCACAAATCTCGACAGATCAGCCCTTCTGATCTTCATCGTGTGTTATTGTCAAACCAGATGTCTACTGGGATACTCGAGGGGTCTCCAGCCTCCATTTCTCGGAACAAAAACAGAAAACCCCCACAAAAAACCATGCTCACGTCAATTGGCCAGTTCAGTTTTTCATTTTGCTAAAGGTTTCCATTGCAGCCTGGATGTGGCCTTAGTTATACAAACCAGGTATTTTCAGTGCGAACCATGCTGATTAAAATCTAAGTTGGATTTGAGAAATTAGCGGCTGCTTGGAAATGTTGATTTCATGGTTGGCACCTGGCCGTTGGAAAGCAGTTTTGGTTCCACTCTCTTGTCTAAGAGCCCGGCAGGGTGGGGATGTCCCTAGGTGAAGATGAGCAGGTTGGAAAGGTCAGGTGTCACGCTCACATGGCAGGGTCAAATCCAGAAGCTTAGGTCCTAAAAGCTTCCAAAATGCTACAGCTCCCTACTCCCTGAAGATAGGTGCACCTCAGCGGAGTCCTTAGGTGCTTTTGGCCAACCTTGGAATTCCATTCACCCAAGAGCCACACTCAGCTGGAGCCTTTCTGAGCTCGGGATGGGAGGCCAGATTCCTGCTTTGTGGAGGAACACTGGATGCTGCGATGGTTCCTGGAGATGCACCCCTGCCCCTCCTTTCCTGCAGGTGGTCCCCACATTTCCGTGTGAGGACTGCCTCAGAGGCCAGGGCCCCATACTCGTGCACCCCTGGATCCCATGGCCCTGGCACAGGGTGTATACAGTGGGCCCCCAGGGAAGGTTAAAGGGACTTGGATTCTGGCTTTTCCAGGCCCCGGGAACCCTCTGGGATGCCTGAGTGTGTCTCTGCCGCCCGCAGCCTGGCTCCCACCATGAGCGCCGAGCTCAACGTACCTGTGGACCCCTCTACTCCCGCCTGCTCGGAGCCCGGCCACAAGGGCATGGATTACCGGGACTGGGTCCGCCGCAGCTACCTGGAACTGGTCACCTCCAACCACCACTCTGTGCAGGCCCTCTCCTGGAGGAAGCTCTACCTGAGCAGGGCCAAGCTGAAGGCCTCCAGCCGGACGTCCGCCCTCCTCTCGGGCTTTGCCATGGTGAGTGGAAACACATGGTGAGAAACACAGCCTGTGAAGTGAGCTTTTGCTAATTGAAATCCTGCGATGCTTCAGGGAGCAAAGCACTCCCTCCGGGTCCTGCTGACAGCCAGGATGGACCATTAGTAAGTCTCTGCCCAGGTCTCACCTCCTCCAAGGGGACTGCTCTGGCAACTGGAGGGGTGGCCTGGGGCATCCAGGGGAGTCCCCAAGCCCCAGAGCCCTCAGAAAGCCCACTCTGAACGTTCACATACAGTATTTCCTTGGCAAGGAAGTTAGTGGGGTAATTAAAATAGCTTCAGGGTACAAGGTTTCCTGGGGAAAAGTCCCCACATCTGCACATCTCAGGCACCACCCAGAGTTTGGGAATTTGAGCAGAAACTGTGGCATGGGTTGCGTTTGCTCAATTTAGCCCAGCTGGGGACGCGGATGCTCCCTGAATGTGGTCTCTGGGGTGACGAAGCAGAGCCTCTGGCCTGACACCAGGCTGCCCGGCTGTGCTTTCCTTCTGAGTCATCCCCCAGGACAAGAGTCTATCTGGGGAAAAACCGCGGGCCCTGAAAAAGGGCCACATCCCCTGTTGACTTCAAAGCCTGCAGACCTTCATCCCTTCAGGGGATTGTCCCAGAGAGTGGGGATGTCAGGATTCCGGATTCCCAGCGAGAACTGCGGCCGCCCCTCCTTTTCTTTCCCTGTTGTCTGCTCAGAGGTCCTATTGGGCTGGAAGCCATTTTTTTTTTAATGTAAAAACAATTGTTTTTGCATATCCCAGAGCCTCAGCTGTCAAATGGATACGCAGAAAATAAAAAGCTGTCCGAGCGAGGCAGTGCGGCCACTCCCATGACAAGGGCCTGCCCGTCATCGGCACTGGTCACCCGTGGAAAAATGAGACTTCATGTAGTCGGGGTGTGACTTCATGCAGGGCAGGGCAGAGGTCACCAAATTTAGAGGGCAGTCAGTTTGGGTTTAGGTCTGTAGTTCAAAGCAAAGGCTTATTTAGGTCTTGCATTTTATTGTTTAAAACATAATTACAAAAGTGTACAATCATATGGGACATAACTTTGGCTCAAAATGATTTTCTTCCATCACATTAAAAGAGGAATATTTTCTCAAGCTTAACTTTAAGAAATAGCAAGAGAAGTTTAGACGTCACTATTAAAATTAGATCTTGTTTTCTACCCTCACAGTAGGGTATAATGCATAGTAACACTATGCATGTACTGCATTAAATTTTTCTGGCCTGTATTTATTATTATATATTTTTTAACTTTGGAAAACTAACTAAGAAGTACTGCATGATGTAATGAAGTAGGACGGTTTCCTTTCTGTGCGGGGCCTGGGTCTCGGAAATCACTTCCCGTCTGCAGCTGTCCCTTGAGACCCCGGTCTTCCAAACACTTGGACTTCCAAAATTAGGGAAGAGTCGCTGTTTTTCCAACAAAATGCTCACCCAAGTTTGAAGGCTACAAAACCCCTCATTAAAATTTGAAAACAAGCCCTGTGAATAAAGCTGTAAAGCAAAGAGTGAATTCTGGAGGAGTAGTTTGAGACTTAATGGCAGCCTTCAGGGGCGTGAAGTGGCCTTAGAATGAGGACAGTGACCGTTGAATAATAATAATAATTCATTATTATTCATTCAATAATAATGAATTATTATAATAATTCATTTCTTCAGCATTTATGGAGTATCTCCTCTGTAGCAAGTGCTTCCTTAAGCCGCTGGGGATACATTTCAGAAGCCACACAGACCCCAGTAAATCAGATAATTATTCAGACTGCAGAGCAGCCCAGGAGAAAGAAGTGATGAATACAGATCGTCAGCTAGTATCAACATTTCCACTGTGGAAACCATAGCTGAATAAGGGCAGGGACATGGAAAAATGAACAGGCCGTTCTGTAGGTAGAGTTTCCTCTCCATATTATGTATTCCCTAATTAGAATTGCAAAGCTGTTCCTTTTTCCAGCAAGTGCTTATGCCTGACCTTAAGCTTATTTCTTCGTGCTTATCCTGCCCCTAACACAGAGAACCAGTGATCCAGGACCGCTTCATAAAAATCTTTGCATAAATACACTGAAAAATGGCCTTTGGCCTTTTCTCCTCTTGAGGTGGAACAAAACTGCTTTCCTCATAGGCCTTCGAATCATCTTTGTTTCTCATCTCTGCACCCTCTGAAGTTTACGACATCCTTTTTGGTTGGGCCATATCCTTTGTGGTCACAAGAGCCTACCCAGGCTAAAAGGGCACTGAGAAAGGACCACCCCTCCTCTCAGTAGTGTGGCTACTGTCTCTTTGGAGCAATAATCACTGCTGAGTTTCTGTTCAGCTGTGGTCCACTAGGACTGGCATATCTTCTTTTTACCTACCAAATGTTCCATCTTCACTGAAGATGGAGTGAGAGGATGAGGTTCTCACTAAGAGGCAGTAGTTGCTAGAAGTTATGAAATCTTTCTTGTAAATTTTTTAAAACAGGGATGGCTCTGGGAGTTCCCTGGCGGTCCAGTGGTCAGTGGTTGGGACTTGGCGCTTTCGCTGCTGTGGCCCCGGGGTTCAATCCCTGGTCGGGGAACTAAGATCCCGCAAGCCATGCAGCACGGCCCAAAACAAAACAAACCACCACCAACAACAAAAAAGGGATGGCTCAGCTCTAGGAGACAAACAGCGTGAGTGGAAAAGCCTTCTGGCTTCTCTCTGCCTCCCTGCTCCCCCTTCCTTGATGGGTGTGGTTTCTTACCTTTGGGTGCCTGGGAGAAGGCCCTTGGTGAGCCTGGACTAAACCCTCCACTGGGGTTGGCCCACAGAGCTGGGGTGGGATGTGGGCTGCAGGGGAGTGGACTGGGTGTGACCTGGGGAAGCGTGGCAGGAGCCTGGCGCCCAGTCTGGACTTTGAAAGCCCCTTAGGGCTTGTGGTGAGCAGGTCCCAGCCTAAATAGACACTCACTGCTACAGAGATAAGCGGGGGCTTCTGGTCCTTCTGTGAGCCTTTTATTCCCTTTCATTTAAAAGTCGTTTTTATTTTTTCAAAGTTAGCACATGTGCAGTTTAAAATTAAGTACTGCAAACGGCTTGTAACAAACCCCAGCAGCCCCGCATTCCCACCCCTGGAGGCAGCCTCCTGCAGCCCCTCCGCCTCCACGTTTCTAATGACATTTGGGAATTGCTGCTTCTTGACTTACCCTTTTTAGATATTACCTGTTGGCCTCCTGCTCCTGTTGACTGCTGCTGCTGATTCAGCTGTTTTCCCAGCCCCGCCCCCTTCCCAGCTTCCCCTCCTCACCGTTGTTTTCACGTATATGACCATTCCCGGCCTTCGGAGAGGTGTCTGCTCCCTCCCGCTTTTGGTCTCAGCTGAGAGAGGCGCCCTGTGGCTTGTGTGAGGCCGTCCAGTGTACAGCTCTGACTCTAGGGACCATCAGGAGCCTCCATCATTATTTCTTTTTACCTCTTGAAAGGTCAGGTTTGTTTTTTTGAAAAACATCAATTGTTTTTGCAGCTAAGCTCCACTGCCGCCTGGCTCTGATATCAACAGCAAAGTCGCATGTTCCCAGGGAAGTGTGGCCTCTGCCCTGGGCCGGAGCCCGGCACCCCAATATACCTACGTTCTTGGCATCCAGGGTGCGATCACCGCCCCGCCCAGTGCTTCTCTGGCCTCTTCTGTACTTTTTAGATTTTCCCTTAGTGAGATCTTCTTTAGCTAATCAGAAAAAAAAAAAAGAGTAAAGTTCAAAATATTTGATCAGCGAGGAGGGTGCCCTCTGCTCTGTGGGCGCCCCGACCCAGCGCGCCCTCTGCCTTGCAGGTGGCCATGGTGGAGGTGCAGCTGGAGACTCAGTACCAGTACCCGCGGCCGCTGCTCATCGCCTTCAGCGCGTGCACCACGGTGCTGGTGGCCGTGCACCTGTTCGCGCTGCTCATCAGCACGTGCATCCTGCCCAACGTGGAGGCCGTGAGCAACATCCACAACCTCAACTCCATCAGCGAGTCTCCGCACGAGCGCATGCACCCCTACATCGAGCTGGCCTGGGGCTTCTCCACCGTGCTGGGCATCCTGCTCTTCCTGGCCGAGGTGGTACTGCTCTGCTGGATCAAGTTCCTGCCCGTGGACGCGCGCCACCAGCCCGGCCCCCCACCTGGCCCCGGGGGCCACACGGGCTGGCAGGCCGCCCTGGTGTCCACCATCATCATGGTGCCCGTGGGCCTCATCTTCGTGGTCTTCACCATCCACTTCTACCGCTCGCTGGTGCGCCACAAAACCGAGCGGCACAATCGCGAGATCGAGGAGCTGCACAAGCTCAAAGTGCAGCTGGATGGGCACGAGCGCAGCCTGCAGGTGGTGTGAGCGCGCGCGCTCCTGGGCGGGGCCGATGCCGTGTCCGCGGCCGCATCCGCGTCAGCTCAGCGTCCACGCCTCGCGTCGGGAGGGAACAGAACTCGCTTGCGGTATGGGGAATTTCAGAAATGCAAATTGCCAACGAGGCTGCCGAGACACCGCCAGGCCGTTCAAGACCAAAGTTATACTCCTGTCTTCATGCTGTAAGACCTGGATCGTTTTCCTTCAGAAGATGGAAATCCTCAGTTAAACGGGAGACTTATGCTAAGAGCTCAGGGCAAAGAAAGGACGAGTCCTTGGCCCTGGGCACTTCCTGAGGCTGGAGGCCGGGCTCTGAGTAGCACCGGGTGGTCACGGGTCACCTCGGAGACCTGGAACGAGCCGCCAGTGGGGGCCGGGAGCCTGGCAGTGGCCTGGAGAGTCAGGGCAGCACCACGAGTTCAGGGAAGGGATTGCCCCGTGACGCCTGAGCTGGGCTGGTGGCAGCCGGGTGGCACGACTGATGGTACCACCCTGCTACGATTAGACGGGGCACAGGCTTACAGCTTGGCCTGGTGCTTCCCTCCCTGCCCTGGAGGGAGCTGGGCGGCCTGGCCTGGCTCGTGGGGGTGGGGAAGGCAGGCAGGAGCCCAGGGCACATGGTCCAGCAGGTGTGGTGGGCGCTCAGCAGGCGTCAGACTTGTCAGGCCCTGGGGGAGCCGTCCAAGGGCGGAGGCCAGTCTGTGGGCACCCACTGGAGGTGGCTGTTAACTGAGGGGTGCTCTGAGGCACACTGGGCTCAGATTCCCTCTTCCCTGCCAGCTGGATCCCTGGCCACACTGACCCAGCGAGGCCACCAGGCTGGGGAAAGGGCCCAAAGTCCAGAGGCCTCCATCTCTCGGCCACAGACTGTCCCGAGCCGCCAGCTGACCTTCCGGGCTGTGGCTGCAGAAGGCAGGGGCACTCTTGCCCAGGCATCTGAGCCCGCCCACCTCCCTGCTGCCTGTGGTCCCCGGCAGTGGGAGGGGGCAGCCGGGGGACTTCCTGTCTAGACAAGGCCGTGGCCGGGCCTGGTCTGTGGGCGGTAGCATCAGGGGCCAGCCCTGGCCAAACGTGGGTCCTGCTTATAATGACGGCAGGGAAGGCGATACCCTGTGTAGTGCTGCTCTCCTGGGCCTCTTGGCTGCAAGCACAGGCCCAGCTCACACTTCTATGCAGCCGTGCGCAGCACAGGTTCTGGTGTTTTTGAGAAGGGCATCTGGTAGACCTGAGCCCATGTTCTTGGACCGAACACGTACATGCTACAGCTCAGCTTACGTGTGAGCCTGCTGCGCCCTGGGCCGCTTTTAAGAACCACATTTACCACGCTGGCCAGCAGCCACCAGAGAGTGGTGCCTTTTCTTTGGTTTCACAGTCACTGGACTTCACGCTCTGACGGCATTTCTGTCCACAGCCTGATATATCTGTGGGGTCTGGGTTGCCTGTACCAAGAAGTGCGGGCAGGCCTGGCTGAGGTTTCTGGGGCTGTGACATCCTGTTGAGAACCTAAACCTTAACACGTAACTCTGAATGCTGAGAATCACCAGTGCAAGTCATGGCATTTACAGGGAGCCTGGACATCGTGTCTTGCTGGGCCGGAGAGCCCTAGCGCCTTCCAAAGGGCGTGTCCCTCGCATCCTCTGCAGACATCTGTCGTGACTTGCTTGCTCCCTAGCGCATGTCTCCTCTCCCAGAGCCTTGCTGAAAAGGCTCGTCTGGTGTAATGTGTTTGCTTTGCAAAAGAATGTCAGCGTCACTGCAAGACGGCCACTTTGTGTCCTGGCAGGGACTAGACAGGCTGGCTCCTCCCCACTGCTGGGAGGGGGCGGCAGCCCCTTCCTCTGGCCTCAGCCTTTTGAGAGGGGCCTTGTTGGGCTCACTTCGGCCACCTTCCTGGGCTGTCTGGTGCCCCTGCCCCGTGTGCCAGGCCCACGGAGTGCCGAGCTCCCCAGACTGTGGCGAGCACACTCTGGGTGTCAGCCAGGGGCCAGCTGTTACACCTGGCCCATGGGCAGAGTTTTTCTAGCCTGGCCACATCAGGATCAGACACTAGGTGCCCAGTGACAGTGCCACATGGGTAGGAAAGATGCCACATAATCCCGTTTTCAACACGGATTAGGAGAATAATGTTCTTGTAATTCCTTGTTCTTTCTTCCAGCAAGCTCTCCCAGCTCCAGCCTTTCTAGTTCCCAGAGGCATGGGGCAAACTGAATTTCTGTGAGAACAGAGATGACTGTGGGCCTGGGGACTGATGATCAGGGGGGGCCCCCTCAGGACTGGAGAATAAGCTGCCATTTGGAGCTGCAGCAGGGCAGTCTGGGGAGGGGAGGGAAGCAAACTGCAGGCTAGAAATTTGGTTTCTGGAGGCTTAACCTGACTGTGAAGGGGGTTCCAAGTGCAGTGACCTTTCTGTGGTTAGTGAGAGGCACCACAGGCCGCCCCGGAGCCAGCGTGGGCTTGCCCTGTTTTCCTCTGAGCAGAGCCTTCCTGGTGCTCATAAAAACAAGTGCCCGCAGATACGCTGAGGCCCTTTCCAAAGTGGAACACGGTCTCCGTTTAGTACCTGACCAGAAGTTTCAAAACTCAAGCGTTTCTATTTTAGACAAACTGCCAGGGCAGAATGTATTTCAGTGTCTTCTAGGAAGGTCTGTTGAGGATAAAATTGCCTAAGCCTGAACGGATCGAGGCTCATCTGCACTCCTCACCTGTCTTGTGCCGATTAATTCATTATGCATGACGCTGTGGAGACCACATGCGGTGTGCACACGCCCTGTCCTGTGTATGGATTTTTAAAACAGTTGTCCTGGACTGAACTGAATAAATAAGTACTTAAGTTATGAATTTCTCTGTGCTCTTGGTGGAACGCCGTGGAGAGAGGTGATGCTTGGAAGCCCCTCCCTGCCAACCGCTGGTCACCAGTGTTCTGTATCCCACACCCCATGGGGTCAAGCATGACCCGGGCAGAGTGAAAATCAGAAGCTGTCAGCAGCTCTGAAGTCTGAAACAGTAATAACCTCACATCTTCCACCCATCCTGTTCTCCAATCCAACACGCTCCCTAAATGAAGGGCCCGGGAGTTCCCTGGCGGTCCAGTGGTTAGGACTCGGCGCTTTCACTGCCGTGGGCCTGGGTTCAATCCCTTAGTCAGGGAACTAAGATCCTGCAAGCTGCGTGGCACGGCCAAAAGTAAATAAATAAAATAATAAATAAATAAATGAAGGGCCTGCAGGCTGGGACATCGGGCAACCTTGTTAAGAGAGACAGATAAAGGAGAAAATGACCTGAAGTGGTACCAACGATTTTTAAGCTCAAAGTATGCCACTGCCCTCAAGCTGTGACAAATTAAACAACCCAGGCAAGTGGCCACGGCGCAGGTCAAAGGGGACCGACTTGAGGCCCCTTCCCATCGAGCCAGCTCACGGACAGGGCTCGTGCTGCCGGGCACCAGGGTGTCAAGAGGTCTCCTCTTAAGACCTGAGAAAGACCCTCGGGCTGGGCGCCCCCTTCAATGCTGGCTAATGGTCCACTGTGGAGCCAGCACCCCCGGCCAGGCCCAGCGCCAGCTCCCGTCCCCGGGCAGGCGGCTCACGTGGGTCTCCCCTGAAAGGAGAGCGAGGTTTGCAGGAGCTCCTGCCCCAGTTCCCGCTGCCTCCCGCCGGGGCCAAACTCGGCAGACAGCTCCCTGAAGGTGGCGCTCACGCGGCGGGCCCCGATGTGCCTGCGGTGGATGGCGTGCTTCCACTGGTGCCGCGCGGCTCGCGTGAGCACCAGCAGAGCGCGCCGGGGCAAGGGCACCGCCACCTCCACCTCCCGGCACGGGACAGACCTGCCGGGGGCCGGCGCGCCTTCCGCCGGGGCCTGCGGGGGGCCGGACGGGGCCAGGCACAGCAGCAGGCTGCCGGGCGCCTCCCGGGACATGGACAGCACGGTGGGGGCCAGCAGGTTGAGGCTCACCAGCCGCTCCCCCCACAGCCAGCTGTCGTCCAGGTGCGGGTCAATGGCCGAGCCCCGCTCCGGGCAGTAGTCCAGGTTACACTGCTCCACGGGCCGGAAGTCCTCCAGGACGGGGTAGAGGCCCATTCTCCGCACCACCTCCCGGCTGAAGCTGGGGAGGCCCCGGAAGCCGGCGGTCTTCAGCTTCCGTTTCCGAAAGTTGACTTTGGGGCCGTAGTCCTGAAGGATGAGGACAAAAAGCAAGTGGGAAATTGTCTGAGTTTACAGAAACGGCATCACACGCCAGGGCTGAAGAATCCAATCACAGTGACCAAGACCAGCAAAGATTTCGGACTTCACGGAGCTGACATTCTGGCAGGAGGAGGCCGACACCAAGGAGATAAATATAAACAGCAAACATCAGATGGCGGTAAATGCTGAGGAGAAAAACAAAGCAGGGGAGGGGGATGTGAAGCATCGGGGGGATGTCTCAGCCCAGGTACCCCAGGAAGCAGAGCTAGAGACAAGAGGCCCATGCACGGGTGGTGTCCCCAGGACGTGGTGCTGTGGAGTCGGGAAGGAGGAGCCGAGCGAGGCAGGGCAGGCCAGCCCAGGGCAGCGTTACCCATCTGGTCAACACTGGGTACAACTGGGCTTCAGGACCACAAGGGAGAAGAGTGTCCACAGGGCCCAGCAGCTGTTCCACTCCCAGCCTTACACCCAAGAGAACTGAAAACACATCCACGCAGAAGTCTGTACTAGAATAGTCACAGCAGCACTATTCATGACAGCCAGAAAGTAGAAAACAACCCAAGTGTCCACCAACGGATGAATGATGAACAAAGAGTGGTCCATCCATGCAGTGGAATAATATTCAGCCACGAAAAGCAATGCAGCACTGATACAGGCTGCGAAGTGATGGACCCTGAGAACATCATGCTCAGTGAAAGATGCCCGATACAAAGGCTCATATATTACATAATCCTAGTTATATGAACGTCCAGAAGAGGAAAATCCACAGAGACAGAAAGTAGATTAGTGCCTGCTGGGGAATGAGGGAATGCAGAGTGACGGGGAATGAGGGAATGCAGAGTGACGGGGAATGAGGGAATGCAGAGTGACGGGGAATGAGGGAATGCAGAGTGACTGGTAATGGGCACGCATCTCCTCTGGGGTGATGAGAATGTTCCAGAACTAGACAGTGGCGATGGTTGCACAACACTGTGGATACACTGAAAACCAAACCAGTGAATTATACACTTGTAATGGGTGGATTTTATGGTAGGTGGCTTCTATTTAAAAAACAAAACAAAAAAACCCTAGGGAGGGGGCTTCCCTGGTGGCGCAGTGGTTGAGAATCTGCCTGCTAATGCAGGGGACACGGGTTTGCGCCCTGGTCTGGGAAGATCCCACATGCCGTGGAGCAACTAGGCCAGTGAGCCACAACTACTGAGCCTGCGCGTCTGGAGCCTGTGCTCCGCAACAAGAGAGGCCACGATAGTGAGAGGCCCGCGCACCGCGATGAAGAGTGGCCCCCGCTTGCCGCAACCACAGAATGCCCTAGCACAGAAACGAAGACCCAACATAGCAATCAATCAATCAATAAATAAATCTTTAAAAAACAAAACGAAACAAAAAAACCCTAGGGAGGAGCCTTGTAGAATAGACCTCAGATCTGTGGCCTGAGGGATGAGAGGGGAGCATCTACCGCACTCCTGCTCCCTCGGGTCCCCGTCTAGTGGAGGGCGGCTCCATCTGCTGGTAGAGTCTTTCTCCTTCCCTGTTCCCCATGGCTCAGTGCCCGGGCCAGCCGGCTCCTGTGGGCCACCCCAACCCCTCGGCAGCAGCAGGCAGAAAGGCTGGGACAGGCGGGCCGCGGCCAGGAGACTCCGAGGAACACCCAGGAGGCGGGGGTGACTGCCGTGGGGACAGCAGACAGCAGCAGTGGAGACAAAGGTCGGGCTGGCGGCCAGTGCAGGGCCTTCTGGGGCATGGTGAGGCCTCTGCGTTTACGTTGAGATGGGAGGCCTGGAGGGCCTGTAACAGAGCAGTGACTCGATCCGACCAGATGTCAGTGGGATCACTTCCTCCCTACTGAAACCAACTGAGGAGGGCCGAGGGCTGCCCAGGAAGTGCTAGAGGCAGGTGGTGGCAGCGGCAGGGGGTGTGTGTTCTCAGATTCAGGATATGTTTTGAAGGAATACAGAGCTGACAGGAATTACCAATGAAAGAGAGGAACGTGGAAAGATCCAGGGTTTCTGGCCTGAGCAGGTAAAAGATGGAATTTGCCGAGATGGAGCCACGGCTCAGCTTAGGGATGCCGGGGCTGGAGATATGAGCGCGGGAGCCCCAAACTCACCGATGTGCGGGGCCGGGCCTCGCTGAGATCAGTAAGGAGTGTCTGGAGAAGGAAAAGAAGAGGCCTGAGGACTGAGCCCGAGAACCAGCCGCTGGCTTTAGGCAGGAGGCGGGCGATGGAGGCAGTTTTTGAGTGGGTTAAGCAGGAGCAAGAATAGA
The DNA here is from genome assembly GCF_028021215.1 of Eschrichtius robustus. NCBI lineage: Eukaryota > Metazoa > Chordata > Mammalia > Artiodactyla > Eschrichtiidae > Eschrichtius > Eschrichtius robustus. Next base: position 84,785,110 of record NC_090839.1, on the reverse strand, counting down.
GGACCTGAAGAGAATGGAGAACTCTTCTGAGAAGTTCTGCTGCAGAGACGAGAGAGACAGAGCTTACTGGGAGGCCGGTGGGAAAGAGCCAGCCTTGAGGAGAGAAGGGGGCGATGCGGGACAAGGAGTTCTGAGGAGAGGGGCAGCAGCCAGCGCGCAGCTGGAGTGGGCTCGGGAAGAAGCCGGGCACAGGCGAGAAGGGAACGTCTGTAGATGCACCTGTTCCCTCAGAGAGGCCCGGTCACCAGTAGGGAGTGAGGAGGGGAAGGAGAGGTTTGGAAGGAGGGCAGCAAAGCAAACGACCTGCCGAGCGGGAAGGGCCCGGCTCGGGACGGAGAGCCAGAGCCAGGGTGGCCGCCAGCAGGAGGGGGCGGGTGCTGGACCCGACCAGGGCTGTGGGTGAGCGGAAAGAGCCTGCCCAAGTGAGAGGAGAAAGGGCGAGGGGCACCTGAGCAAGTGCCTGTACTAACTGGTCACAGGACTGCACATGGGTGGGGACACATGACAGGAGCGGGAGGGAATGTGGAAAGGTGGCCGATGGCTGGTTCGCAGGTCCTGGAGGGGGCGAGGATCGCTGGGGATGAGGAACAGAAAAGGGGAGGAAGGGACTGTGAACCCCGGCAACGGGAAGGTTCAGGATCTGGAGGCCCAAGTATCAGTGGAAGAGGGGCGGGGAGATTAGAAACTGACGGGGAGAACTTTGGACAGGGGGGTAGGGGGATGGGGGGCAACTGGCAGCCTTCGAGAAACCCTCTGTGAGGGTCACCAGCACTAGGCCGGCTGGGGAGAGGGCAGAGAGAGCTGAGTGGCCGTCTGCCTTTGAGCCCCGTCTCATGGGAAGGTGAGCAGGCCACGCCCAGGCCCTGGCCCTGCCCCTTCCCAACGCACCCCATTCAGCAGCCCTGCCCGCCCCCCCAAACCCCGCCCCGGTCGGGGAGCTTGTCGCCTAATGGCTCTGTGGAGTGGTGGGAGGTGGCTGCAAAGGAAGGCCCTGAGAGGGAGGTGAGCAAAGGGCCTCTGGGGTCAGGAGGCCGGCAGGGCCCCGTGGCGTGACTGCCCTCTCTGGCCCAGCTCACCTGCTTCCTCCGCCCGGACTGTGAGAGCTTCCAGGGGTCGCGGTCCATCAGCCGTACCATCTCAGCTTCTTCCGCCGGGGTCACAAAGTCCTCGATCAGCGTCACGCCTGGGAAGGGGAAGGCCCAGCCTTCAAAGTCAGACTCCTCGGCCCCCACAGCCCAGCCGGTGTCGGCGTAGTAAATGAACCGGTGTGTTTTCTGCAAAAGAAAGACAGGGGTGGGAATTCCCTGGCGGTCCAGCGGTTAGGATTCGGCACTTTCACTGCGAAGGACCCAGGTTCGATCCCTGGTCAGGGAACTAATATCCCGCATGCCACTTGGTGCGGCAAAAAAAAAAAAAAGACGGGACAGGGGTCCTGGAGCCACTGGAGCCCTTCCGCACGCCGCACACACACCCCGAGAAGCAGCCCCACCCAGCAGTGCACCCTCCCCTGCAGCACTTTGGGAGGTAGCTGGAGTCTAGAGGGAGGCGGGACCCCTGCCCAGGGCCGCCTCCTGGGAAAGGCCCTCAGCCCCTGCCTTTCTCACTTTCCCGTCTGTAAAAGGGAAGAGAGTACGCAGAACCATTCTTTCGTCCTCCATTTTACAGATGAGGTGACTGAGGCTCAGCAAAGTTAAGGAACTAGCCCGAGGCTGCACAGCTGGGGTGCAGCCTCCGAGGCCACACTGTTCCTGCGTCGCTGTGGGGCACTGTCTGCCCTCCCCAGGTTGGTGAGGGTTAAAGGGGAGGACTGTGTGAAGGCAGCCAGCCCTGACCAGGAGCTGGAGAAACCTGCTCCCCTAAAGCTGAGGCCACGGGCCTGCCCAGGAGGTGAGCAGCACATGCTGGGAGGCCAGAGGGAGAAGCCCTTTCCGGCCACGGTGTGGGTGTCTCTGGGGCCTGCCCTACTCTGTGGCAGCCACTGGCGCTGCCTGAATTTCCCATCAAAAAAGAGCAAAACTGGGAGTTCCCTGGTGGTCTAGTGGTTAGGATTAGGTGCTTTCACCATCATGGCCTCGGTTCAATCCCTAGTCGGGGAACTGAGATCCCGCAAGCTGAGTGGCACGGCCCCATACATACATACGTACATAAAATTTGGGGGAAAAAAACCCACAAAAAACAGAGCAGAACTTGCCCGTCACCCAGAGGAGTGCCAGGCTGACAACCTCCTGTGGCAGGGCCTTCAGGATCTGCCTCTGGTTCTGAGCAGAGGCCACCCTTCTCCTGGGCCTACAGCCAGTGACCCAGCACAGGCCTGGCCATTTCTGCCCAACGTGGGACTGCCTACCAGGCCGTCTTTGCGCCGGAGCTTCCGGTTGGGTTGGCCAGGACTTTGTCAGATCTACAGGGCAGTCTGAGGTGCTCCCTGCCCAGTGAATTCTGCGTCCTCCCGCTTTATGTCCTACAGGCAGCGCCAGCACCCACACCCCAACCCTGAACCACCATGTCTCTGTCTCCTGGCACCCCACATGGGACACACGGAAAGTTAAGGAGTCATCCCGTACATTTCACTCGTCCCTCAGCCATCAGGTTGGGAAGATGCTAGCCCCGCGGTGCCCTGAGCCTCCACGCCCACGGCCGTGGGCACAGTTCAGACCTTTGGCAAGATCCGAAAAACTCTTTTTTAAGAAAGCTTTTAACCGTGGTCAAATATATACAACCACATATACGCTATACATGAAATTGATCCTCAGCCACGTTTTAAGTGCACATCTCAGTGTGTTAAGTATATCACATTGTTGTACAACCAATCTCCAGAACTTTCTCACCTTGCAAAACTAAATCTACCCATTAACACCTCTCCCCCTCCCTTCCCACCAACCGCTGGCACCCACCCTTCTCTTCTGTCCCCGTGAATTTGACTACTTTGGATGCTTTACATAAGTGGAATCATACAGTATGTCTTCTGACTGGCTTATTTCACTCAGCATAACGTCCTCAGGGTTCAGCTGTGTGGTAGCACATGCCAGACTTTCCTTTCTTCCTTTTTTTAGGACTGAATAATATTCCACTGTACGGATGGACCACATTTTGTTCTTCCTTTCATCTGTCCGTGGACACTTGGGTTGCTTCCACTTTTTAGCTATTGTGAGTAACTCTGCTATGAACATGGGTGTACAGATATCTCTTCATGACCCTGCTTTCAATTCTTTTGGGTCCATATCCAGAAGTGGGATTGCTGGGTCATATGGTAGCTCTACATTTAATTTTCTGAGGAACCGCCACTGTTTTTCACAGGACCTTCTGAGCTTTTATCACGGACACTGTGACAGTTTCTTCACTGGCTTCCCAGCCTCCTTTCCTTCCTATCCACTCCTCCCCTTCCCAGGATCTTTCTAAAATTCACAGGTAACTTCCTTTAAAACCCTCAAGAGCTCGCAATGGCCCTCAGAACAAGTCCCGCCTCCTCGCCATGGGCCCCCTCTCGGCGCGGCTGCCGATCCGCTCGAAGGCTCTGAGTCCTTTTTTGTTAATTCGTTGGAATGAGTTTCCTCCTTGCCCGTTTCCGTCCAAGGCCTTCTGGGGCCCTCTGCCCTGGTTTTCAGCACCCCCTACTCTCTCCGTGTCGTCTAACCACGGGCCCGTGAAGCTCCCAGCCCCAGACACGGGGGCGGGGGGCTACGTTTGCTGTCAGACTCCCCTCAGGTTCCAGAGGTGAGCTGTGGTCGGACTGCACCCACGTCTCAGCCCCTTTCCCACTCCAGGCCCACTGCTCAAAGCCCTCATCTCCTCACCCCGCAACGCCCCCATCGCCAGGGCCGCTGACACGGTTTGATCCGGAGCCCGTCTTCACGGTCAACCCGGGCCTCAGTTTCCCCAGATGAAGAATGGAATTGTGGGCGCGGCCCCTCTCCCAGCCCTCACCTGCAGGGGGTGCTGCCAGGGCGGGTCACCTCCGCGCTGCCGCTCGCAGATCAAACAGGTCCGGATACCCTTGCAGCCGCATTCCCGAAGGACCTCGGGGGCCGCCACCGCCGCAGCCGCCATCGCCGCGTCCTGGCAGCCAGGGCGCAGGCGCGGGGCCGCGGGCGCCGCTGGGAGTTGTAGTGCGCGCGCAGGGCACGAGGTCCGCGCGGCCGCTTCCTTCCGGTCGTCGCCGCCGACGGATTCGCGCGGCGCCACCTCCTGGAATCGGACAACAGCTGGCGCCAGCACCGGATTCCCGTGCCGCCGATCAGGTCCCCGCGGGCCGCGCCTCCTCGCCATGGGCCCCCTCTCGGCGCGGCTGCTGATCCAGCGGGGGCGACCCAAGACTGACCGGCTGGGGAAGATCCGGAGCCTGGAGTAAGGGCCGGGGCCACACCGCCCTCCACCAGGGCCTGGGTCGGCGGACGGTCGGGAAGAAAGCCTGGGACCCTTCCTCTCTCCCTGCCCGGCCCCGTTATCACCCTGTCGGTTCGACAGAGTCTTTAATCATTCGGGACAAACGCCGTTCTCTCGTTATGAGATGGGTCGGGTAGGCCCGGAGCGGCATTACCTCAGAAGAGGGTCCGGGCTGCTAGGGAGACAGTCTTGCGAAAAGAATATGGAGCAACCTGTTGAGAGAATTACAGAGGACTGGGGAGCACAGAAAGCCCCCCTAGAGGATCAGGAAAAGCATCCTGGAGGGGGCCAGCTGCCCCAAGTTATAAAGTAGGGACAAGATTAAAGTAAGTGGGGGAATGTTGCAGATCGGCTATGCACGCAGGAGAAATGTCAGGTGCAAAAGCCGTCGGAGGCAACCTGGGCTGCCATGGGTATGGGGTGGGAGACCTGCCTGCCCCCTGAGCCCGCCCTGTCTGCCCCTCTCCCCAGCCTGTCAGGGCTGGATCTGCTCTCAGAGCACTTGGACCCCAAGCTCCTGAGCCGCCTGAAGCAGCTGCAAGAGCTGGACCTCTCCAACAACCAACTGGAGACGCTGCCCGCCAACCTGGGCCTGTCCCACCTGCGCATCCTCCGCTGCGCCAACAACCAGTTGGGCGATGTCACTGTCCTGTGCCAGTTCCCACAGCTCGAGGAGCTCAGCCTGGAGGGCAACCCCTTTCTGACAGTAAGTGGGCGGCCCCGCATCCCGGGCCAGCACCCTGGGGGCTCGGGCTCAGCCACAGGCTGGGGTGACCCCGAGTCACTCTCCCCTCATCCCCCAGGTCAGTGACAACCTGAAAGTTTCCTTCCTCCTGCCCAAGCTCCGTAAGGTCAACGGCAAGGACGCTTCCTCCACTTGCACTCAGGTGGAGAACCTGAACCGGGAGCTGACCAGCAGGGTAAGGGGCGGGGCGGTGTCTTTGGTGCTTGGGAGCAGTCGGAGGCCTTGAGGAGTGAGTGACAGAACTGGACATTTGGAGGACACCAAGGGGGGTTACAGGGGCTCTCTGTCCCAACCCCAAGTGGCCCTGAGCCCCTAGCCTGACCTGTTGCTTTGAGCTTGGCTGTGGCGCTTGGCCTCTTGTCCTTGGAGGTCCTGCCCTCCGCCTTGCAGGCAGGGCCTGGCAGGGGAGGCTGGGACACTTTCACGGTGACTTTACCCTGGGCCAGCTCCTCCCTTCAGGGGCTGTTTCTCCCTCTGTGTTGCTTGGGTTTGTGCAACCTGCAGCTGAGAAAGCTGTGATTCGGGGAGGCGTCCCAGAGGCGGTGAGGTTGAGACAGCTCTGGCCCTGAGATTAGAGGCAGAGGTGCCACAGAAGGTCCAGGAGAGCTGGGGTGGGCTGAGCCTGAATCTGGTCCCTCTTGTGTCAGGTCACAGCTCACTGGGAGAAGTTCGTGGCCACACTGAGCCCAGAGGAGGAGGCTGAGAAGGCCCAGGCAGACTTTGTGAGGTCTGCTGTCAGAGATGTCCGCTATGGGCCTGAGTCCCTCAGCGACTTCACCCAGTGGCGGGTATGTCCTCACCCCACTGTGCTGGGAGTCGTTTCTCCCAGCTCCTCCCTGGCTGCCAGAGCCTGAGCCGCCCTGGAGGTCTCTGGCCATGAGGGGATGTGGGGAGTGGGCAGGTCAGGGAAGGAAGCCCTATGGGCTGGAAGAACTCTTCCCCAGCTCGGGAAGCGCCCTCTGACTGGGCGTCTGGGGAGGGGCTGGAGGCCCCCAGGATGTGCTCAGCTTCCTGATGGCCTGGCCCCACCCAGGTGCAGATGATCTCTGAGGAGCTGGTGGCCTCTGGTGGGACTCAGGTGCATGAGGCAAACATCTCAGAGAGGCCCCCAAAAGCCACCGCTACCCAGGAGCCTAGGGTGAGTGGTTCCATGGGGTCCCCGGGCTCCCAGGGCCTGCCTTGGCCCTTCCTGCCTAGGGAGGCATTAGGGAAGCGGGGCGTCCTGGCAGTGTGCCCAGGAGATGGCCTCCTATGCTCGAGCTGGTTCCCTCTGACCCTGGTACCCCTGGCCTCCCGTACCCATGGGAGGGTGCAGTCCAGCCTCTGATGGGGAGGAAGGAAGCCCTGGGCAGATGGGCGCATGGTCACCAGGCCCTCTGGTTGCCCCCGCCCCCTCCTCCACAGGCCAAGCCAGTGGCCTCGAAGCGGCCAGGTGATGTCCCAGTCAACCTCTCTCCCAACAAGCGGGTGTGCACCTCCCCATTGGCCCAGGTGGAGGGCAGCCCCGTGGGCTCTGCTGACAGCCAGGTGAGCTAGCAAGGTGGCGGGGGGCGTGTGATGGGAGCAAGGCCTGGGGGCAGCCATGACCCCCCTCTGCTCCCACAGACCGCCCTGCAGCTGGAGCCCCTGCACTTCCTGCAGTGCCACAGCAAAAACAACAGCCCTCGTGACCTAGAGACCCAGCTCTGGGCCTGCGCCTTCGAGCCAGCTTGGGACGAGGGTACATCCTTGGGGGGGCAGGCAGGGCGAGGGCCACAGGGAACAAGCAGAGCAAGCTTTCTGGGCATGGGGCCTGGGAATACCACTTGCAGGGGGCTGCCTGGGTGGACGGGGGAATCGGGAGGGACAGAGAGCTTAAAGCGTCCTCAGGGTCAGGAGGAGGGGCTGCAGTGGGGGACTTTACAGAGAACGTTTTCACCAGGCTGACCTCTCAAACAGGGCAGGCAGGGGCCACGTCCCAGACCGTGGCCACGTGTGGCGGGGAGGCCGTGTGTGTGATCGACTGCCAGACGGGCATCGTACTGCACAAGTACAAGGCGCCTAGTGAGGTGAGTGTTGGGGCCCCGCTCCTGCAGGGTGGCAGGCAGAGCCTTGGCTCCTGGGGGTAGGAGCGCTGGGGTCGGGGGGCTGGACTCGGCCACCTACTCACCAGTTGACCTCTTTGATGCTGGGCTCCTGTTCCCGGGCCGGATCCTGCACGCGTGTGCACATGTGTAGTTCTGCCCCTCGGTGACCCCTCCCCTTCCCTCCCCAGGAGTTCTTCTCGGTGGCCTGGACAGCCCTGACAGTGGTCACACAGGCAGGCCACAAGAAGCGCTGGAGCGTGCTGGCAGCTGCAGGCCTGCGGGGCCTGGTCCGGCTGCTGCACGTGCGGGCCGGCTTCTGCTGCGGGCTCATCCGAGCCCACAAGAAGGCCATTGCCACTCTCTGCTTCAGCCCCACGCATGAGACCCACCTCTTCAGTAAGACCCTCGCCCCGAACCTCTGGGGCTCCCTTAGCACCCGTCCTGCAGCCTGACGCCTCAGGACTCCTTCCTGGGATGGCAGGGAGCTCCTGTGGCTGGCGGGCCTCATGCTGGCTGCCGAAGTCAGCGCAGACCGGTAGGAACATCGAGGCTTCGTGGACAACTGACCAGGCTTCAGATTCTGTCTCTTCCCCCAACCTGCTCTGTGGCTTTGGAGGTTTCTGACAACCTGGGCCACGTCTGTGACCTGGGTGGATCCCCTGGCCCTCTGGGTGTGATGAGGGTGTTATCTCAGCAGAGACCTGCGGGATGTGGCTGCCTGGCATGGGGCACGTAGGTTAGAGCAAGATAAGGATGGTAGGCCCTGGAGTCTTTCTCCCAGCCGTGGCCCTCCCTCCCTGCCTTGGGACCGCAGTCTCAGCCTGGGATGCAGCCTGCAGGAGGGAGCAGGGCTTCCTCAGGGCCACCTCTCTCCTTCCCATCCCCTCCTCAGCGGCCTCCTATGACAAGCGGATTATCCTCTGGGACATCGGGGTGCCCAACCACGATTACGAGTTCCAGGCCAGGTGATGCTTTGAGGCAGGGCTTTGGGGGGTGGGCGTGGGGGTGGGCACACACCTGAGTCTGTGGCCTCACGCCCTCCCCTCACCTGCCGCAGCCAGCTGCTCACACTCGACACCGCCTCCATCGCCCTGCGCCTCTGCCCCGTCGCCTCCTGCCCGGATGCCTACTTGCTGGCCGGCTGCGAGGGCGGCTGCTGCTGCTGGGACGTGCGGCTGGACCAGCCTCAGAAGAGGAGGTGAGAACGGGCAGGGATGCCCTGGAAGCCAGTCCTCGGAGCCGGGCAGCCCCCAGTCCAGGTGTCTGACCCCAGGCACACCTGCTGCAGTGATGGCCGCACCCCACCTCCTGCCCATCTCTTGAGGAAAGGTCCATTCCCTCTCTGGGCTTGATCACCTCATCACTGCCCAGGTCCTGCCACTCACCAGCAGCGTGACCTTCCTCTGTCCAACATGATTTTGTCACCCACAAAGTGGGGACAGTAAGTCACATCCCAGGGCTAGTGGAGGACAATGGGATGGTGTCTGTGCCAGGAGAGGGTCCAGAAGGGCCAGGTGGAGGCTTGTGGCTCCTCTGTTATCACCTGGAAGGCCTGAGACAGTGCTCGGCAGGGGCCCCCTGGCCTTGTGGGGACCTCAGAGCCTGGTGGGGGAGATGGGCATTAAAACCCCACAAAGTGTGATTGACGTCAGCTACAAAGGAAGGACAATAAGGTGCTCCGAGAGGAGCAGGGAGGCCGAGGGGACTCTGAGGTGACCAGTGGCGGATGGACAGGTCCTCAGGCTCATGCTTTCCATGAGTCCCAAGGGAGTCAGGTGGGCAGAGGCAGGAAGGGTGCTCACACGGGGAAGTGCAAAGGGCCCGTGGCAGGGACAGCTGGCTGACCAGGGAGAGCTGGCCACAGCTTGGAGACCTGGAGGGAGTGGCACAAGGTGAGGTGGCAAGGTTGCCTGGGCCAGGGGATACTGGCCCTGTGGGCCCTGGTGAGATCTTGAATTTTATCCTGAGCGCGGGGAATAGCGTGGGAAGAATTTTAGGGCAGGTGGCAGGAGGGAACTGTAGTGACCCCTCAGCACAGACCGTGGCGGTTGTCCAGCCAGGTGTTGGTGGTGTCTCCCTGCCACACCTGGGAGTCAAGCCCTGGGCCTGCCTCCTCCCTCCCTGCCTGGTCCCCAAGTCCTGTGGCATCTCCCCCACGTCTCAGATGTGTCTGCTGCTCGTGGTTGGTACTCGGCTGCCTTTCTGGCTCCAGGACTCCGGGCAGCTGCTGGGTGGCCTCTCCAGTGTGACCACACCCTCTCTCAGCTTGGAAACATTCAGCAGCCACTCCCCACTGTCCTCAGGGTCAGAGCAAACCCCTCCCCAGTCTCTGGGCCTAGAAGCGCCCACTCGGCCAGTGAACTGCTCACCTCACTCGGCCTCAGAGGCGCTGCCTCACTCCGGAGCCCTTCCTGCCCACGTCCCCGCGCCCCCTAAATTGCCACCGCCTGTGACTCGGCACACTCAGGTGCTGGCTCCCCCTTCCAGGGCCTGGAACCCAGGGAGGGCCCAGAGTAAGTGCCCAGCAGGTGTCTGAATGAGCGAGCAGCCGTGTGTGTGCAGCTCTTCCTGCAGCCTTCCTGGCTGACCAGCACTTCCGCTGCCCCACAGGGTGTGTGAAGTGGAGTTCGTCTTCCCCGAGGGCTCTGAGGCAACTGGGCGGAGAGTGGACGGGCTGGCGTTCGTGAATGAGGACGTCGTGGGTGAGCGAGCTTAGCTCGGGACAGTCTGGCTTCCTGGGACCCAGATGGGCCCTGGTCAGGCCTTCTGGGGTCACTTCTCCCTGGGCTGGGGTTTAGGTCCGAGGGCTTCGGAGGGGTCCCCACTGTGGGACACGAGTTGTCCGGAGAGGGGCCCCCGGGCACAGTTCATTCTCCCCGACAGCCTCCAAGGGGAGCAGCCTGGGCACCATCTGCCTGTGGAGCTGGAGCCAGACGTGGCAGGGCCGGGGCAGCCGGTCCACAGTGGCCGTCGTGGTCCTGGCCCGGCTGCAGTGGTCGCCCACCGAACTCGCCTACTTCTCACTCAGCACCTGTCCTGGTGAGTCACCTGCCGGCCGCCCCCAACCCTGCACCTCTGGGAGCTCCGCCCCACCTCAGATTCCCATCTCTGTGCTGGCAGATGAGGGGATGGTGCTCTGCGGGGACGAGGAGGGCAACGTGTGGATCTACGACGTCAGGCCCCTGGTGGCGCAGCGGCCCCCGCCGCCGGCCGCCCCGCAGGCCCCCACGCAGGTAGGCACGCGCTCTGCTGTCCCCGCCGGGGCTGGGGCTGCCCGGGGGCCCGCGTCAGGAAGCAGGAGCCCAGCGTCCACTCTCTCCCCTCCAGATACTTAAGTGGCCCCAGCCCCGGGCCCTGGGCCAGACAGTGAGCAGGACCATGGTGAACATGGTCGTGGCCGACCCCACCTTTACCTACCTCACGGCACTGACGGACTCCAACATCGTCGCCATCTGGAGGAGAAACCGGCCTTGACTGTGCGACGCAACTTCAGCTTTTGGGGTCGTGAGGGGGGGGGATCTTCTTATCGGTGACTATTTTTTATTAAAGTCAACTATATAAGAGAAGCCTGGGGGGAGCTGTTTGGGGGCCCCACCAGGTGTCCCCTTCTGAGTGAGGCAGGCAGGCCCGGCAGCTGGGGCTGCTAGGGCAGGGACGCCTGGAAGCACGTGAGCTTTCAGTGCCTCCTGCTTGAGACGCCGCCGGGCAGCCCCAGGTTCCCGGGTTTTGTCCAGAATGAGTTTGTTCCTGCCACCCTCTCAGACAGTTCTATGTGGCTCTCTGGGCCAGTCCTGAAATGAGGCCCCCGAATGGCTCCGGAACAGGTCCTCCACCTCCACTGGACTGACCCAAGGCTGTGAAATCACCTCTGCTTCAGCCCGCAGCTGGGTCTTTTCCTGCCACACTTTATTAGGAAGGTAAAACAGACTCTATGTACAGGGCACATCGGTGTCAGGGGTGAGGGACTTTCTACAAGGAGGCCCACGGCTGGAGGAAGTGCTTTTGTCCACCTGGTGCCTGGAGAAGGGCCGGGTGCAGCCCACTACTCGATTCCTTCTTGCTTGTCTTTGATGGCCACCTGAGGGACAGGAAGGAGGCGGCGCCCTGAGCTGGATTGGCTGGGTGAGGATGTTGGAAACGCAGCCGCAGCCTCCCTGACCAAGGGCTGCCAGGACCTTGGCCAGGGGCCCCAAACGGTTCCGGGCACTGGGTAGCCAGCACCCCAGGGACCCTCTAGCCAGCCCTACCCACCCCACCATGACTTCTCTGCAGCACAGGTCCTGCTGCCTGGGGTGGGAGGGAGTTGGGGGAGCAGAGGTGCTTGCTGGCGAGCCTATGACTGACAGATTGAAAATCTGACAAGCCGTGGATCTTTCCCACTCTAAATTGTGTCTAGACTTTGAAGCCCCCTGCGTGAGCAGACGTGACCACACCCATCTGGCCTTCTTGATGGTGGTACCCCACGATAAGATGAGCTGCCCCCTAGACAGACAAACCACAGGGCAGCCGGCAGCACAGGGAAGAGGCTTGGAGGGACCGCCCCAGGCAGCAGGCCCCTCGCTTCCACAGGGACCACGAGAGCACAAAGGGCAACCCTGGGCACTGGGTGAGGTCCCACCCCTGGGTGCAGACAGCAGGCCCCAGGCCTCACCTCCATGACCCCTCAGTCCACACTTCCCAGACACTGTGGTGTACACTCCTGTTCTGTCATCACCTCCGCCCAGCCCCCAGTTCCCCCACCGAATCAATCAGAGGAAACAACCCAGGGATCGTCCTAGGTGTGGGCATGAGCACGCTGCAGCTGTGGCCACACAGGCTGGCATCCAGACAGACCCCAGCCCCTCCGGCACATCCAGCTCACCCGGAATCGCTCTTCCAGCAGGGAGAGCTCGCTGATGAGGTCTGTGATGGCATTGGTGAAGGCCTCCTGGGGGCTGTAGTCCGGTGTGGTCTGCACGCGGATGATGATCTTGTGTTCCAAGGGGTGGGGGACTTTGTAGCCAGCAAACAGCACCTGTGGGTCCTTCAGCAGCTGCCTGAGACACAGGGATGGGCGGGGTGGGGGTGGGAGGCGAGCCTAGGGCCCTTGGGGCTCTGGCCCCTTGTGGCCTTCCAGGCCTTCTAACCAAGGGTCTTCCCGTTGGGTTGGGGCCTGTAAGCAAATGCAGCTGCTCTCGATCTTTAGTTTGTGTTGTGTGATGTCGTTGTCACCACCTCCCAACCCCTGCAAAAATGTCCAAGTAAAATAGACTTGTGAAGAAGATACAGCATGTGGGGACTCCTCCCATACACACACCTTCATCCATGAGGATCAACGACCCTACCTAGTAAACACGGGTTCCAGCAACCTCTTCTCTCAGGAGACGTCAGGGACCCTCAACGGCCCCAAAGAAACCTCCCTAGGCAGTAAAAATCCAGCTAGTGTTCAGGAAAAAAAAGCCCCATTCCCAGCCCCAAAAGAGCATCTGGCAAAGCAAATAAAGGCAGCAGGGGGAGAAGGCCCCAGGCTCTGAGGACTTAATGAAGTGAAAACGGGAATCCTCTGGGCAATGTGGGCTGGCAGCTGCCGTCCACACACATGGGGTCCTGGTCCGCGAGGCTATGGGGAAGTGAAGCCTGAATCGTGAGCTGTGCCCTGAGCGCCTGGGGGTTTTCTCCAGATCAGCTCCCTGAAGTGTGAGCGCTGGGGGGGGTGGTGTGGGGCCTGGCACAGGTGGGAACACTGGGCTTACACAGTGGGGGAGGGTGGGGGGCAGCAGGGCCCCAGGAGAGCCTGGGTGCACCACTGGCTTGGCGCCGGGCAGGAGGCAACCGCACAGAAGATGGGCAACTCCGCCCCCTACTTACACCAGAAGACCAGACAGGCTCCTGGCCACGGTCTCAAACATGCAAACCTAGGAAAGGCATGGCTTCACTGATGGCACTTTTCAGCAGCGAAATGACAAGTCTCTGGCCAATCCTATTGCTGGCCACCTACCAGGCCAGGACTTCACTGGTGCAAGCGCCCACCATCCAATATCAGGAACGCACCAGGGCACCGGATGACCACAGAGGCCCTCTCCCACCTCCTTCCCTTATCCTACTAAGTTACAATCTCTGGCACATACATTTTAGAATGCCAGGTGTCACTGAGGTCACTGTCACAAATGGGGACGGGGTGGGTGGCCAAAGCTGAATGCGTCTCCACGCTTGTGAGCACAGAGCCCCAAGCGGGCCTTCTTTCCGGCGGCTCGCTGCACATTCACTTCCTTCAGTCAGGTAACTGAGCCAACACAGAAAAGTGGCTACGTGAACAGATACTGGTCACTGTAATTTTGAAGAAAAGGTACTGGGATGTGTGAATTCCTACAGCCAGCACCAAGAAGGACTTCCTGGAGCTCAGAGAGACTTGAGAACATCTCCTGGAACTTGAGCTTGGCCTCTCAAAGAGCCCCCTTAAACATAACCCCCAAAAGGCTTTGACTTGGAACTTACGATTTAATGATGTTTCCTAGCGTATGGTCTTCCTTGTTGATGGTGAACAAACAGGCATTGGGTACCTTAGTGTCCTTGTTAATGGTGATCCTAAGGGAGAGGCAGAGGCAACAGGTTGGTGGGGAGGGCCGGGGCTTCCCTCCTCCCCAGAGTCTAAACCCTGCCCTTCAAGGCAGGCTCAGGCCCCACCTCCTCCTGGAAGACTTTCCCATCTCTTCATCCCATAAAGTCCTCTGTGACTCAAGAGTAGCACTGTGGCTATACCCCAAACCCAGCCACGCCTGGTTCTGTGGGACCCTCATCTCACCTCTGGATTACTCCTTCCTAAAGCAGAGCTTCTCAACCTTGGCACCACTGACATCTCAGGCCAGAAAATTCTTTTCTGTAGGGGGGCTGTCTGGTACACTGTGGGGTATTAGCAGTACCTCTACCACTAGATGCCAGGAGCATTCCCTTTATGACAACCAAAAATGTTTGCAGACATTGCCAAAGTCCTCTGGGAGGCAAAATGGCCCCCGGTTGAGAACCACCGCTCTCAAGGGTGACTGAAGTGGCTGGTAGGGGCTAGACCGCAGAGCAGAGCCCTGGATACCAGGCAGTTAAGAGAAGGAAAAGCCAGCGTTTAAGATGGTCTTCTTTGTGCTGAGCCCTGGACTAAGCGCTTTACATAAATTACCTAATTTAATCTCCCCTTAGAGAAAATTCTATAATTTACTACACTAATAAGCCCATTTTCCTTATTAATAAGACGAGGAGAGTGGGCCTCAGGCAGATTGTCACTTGCCCAAAGGCACAGAGTTCTTAAGTGGGGGATCCAGGAGCCAAGCCCAGTCTATCTGAGCACTGGATTACATTTCCCTTCACCTGCAGGCAATGAGGAGTCACTGGAGGTTTTACACCGGCGAATGAAGATCCGGTGTGAGTCTCAGAGCCATCATTCTGGCTGCAGCAAGGAGGATAAAGGTGGCGGGCGGGAAGACGAGTGAGGGGGGCTACCAGATCCCAGAGGAAAAGGACTTTGGAGCCAGACACACAGGGTTCGAATACAGACCGGCCACTTTCTGTGCGCCTGGGAAAGTTACTTAACCTCTCTGAAGCTCGGTTTCCTCATCTGCAAAATGGGGAGACTCACCAACACCTAGGACTGTCTTAAGTTTGGCAGACTCAAGTGTGAAGCGCTCTGCGGAGCTCGAGCAAAACCTGCTTCTGTCCCCCCGGCAGAGGACGGGCAGAGAAGCCCCAGAATCTGCGGGCGCTGACGGTCGAGGGTCCGCGACCCTCTCCCACCCAGGCCGGTTCCACTTACTTCTTCTCGCCCTCGAAGAGCAAGAACGACTCGAAGGCGGGAGGCGCGTTCATCCTAGCGTCGCAGCAGCCTCCCAAGCCTCAGTTGCAGCCGCCACCACCTCCAGAACTCGACCTATATAGCTCGACCACTTCCGGGTTAGAGGCTGCTTCCGGATTATGCCGGCAGTGCCAAACCCATGTGAGGATCGGCTCGTTGCCCTCTATCGGTCTGGAGGATCTTGCGCAGGCGCGAGAAAAGCCTGCCGGAGGGAGAGGGAGGCTGGTGGCTCTGCGCATGCGTGAGTCGGGAAGGTCCTCTCTTGGGCTCACCTGCGGGCATGTTTTGACGCATGCTCCTAACGCTGGGGGCAGCTCTTTTGGTTCTGAGACATAATTTGTCTAGGCTAAGCCCGAACCCTGAGCTCTTTTCTCTGCTCCCTTTGCCCCTTGATCCCTCTTTGGAAATGTGCCCTTGGAATACATGGCAAGAGGCTCCTGAATGGAGAATGGAGCCTTGGGTTAGTGGGCAGGTGTGGCCAGCCGGGGCGGAAGAAGCCTCCCCTGGGCTAGACTGTTGTGTATGGATAATCCACCTGCCAAGGCAAGCTGCTACATGACTCCTGGCTGGGTTGTTACTGGTTTACCAGGTGGGCTTGTAGCCTAGTGAGGTTCTTGTTAGGGGAGCAGTTGGGTGAGGGCCGGGAGGCGGCAAGTGTATGCTGGTGGGGACAAAAAAATGTTGCCTGCCATTTCAGTAAACAAAGAATTGCCGCCATCAAGCCATCAGCCCCTGACGGTGTGCCCTGAGGGGAATTCACGATGGAGAAAAACAGGATACTGGCCCTAGATAGTTAAGATGCATATCTAGGAATCATTTCAATGCCCAGATTCTTTCATCTTCCCGAAGAAAACTGCTGAAATCATTAACTTGAGATGGCTGTCTTTTGTGATTAGCGGTAATCTTTTGATGCTTGACTACATGTGTTTTGTTTGTTTTTCAACAAAAATCTCCTGTGTATCCTGGCTCCTCCCTTACCGCTTTGGAACAGTTCCTCAGAGCAATCTGAGAGGCTGTCTCCCAGGCTATTGTCCTCAGTAAGGTCCCCCATGCAGGAACTTCCCTGGTGGTCCAGTGGTTAAGACTCTGAGCTTCCACAGGGGGCACAGGTTTGATCCCTGGTCGGGGAAGTTCTGCATGCCGCTCAGTGCGGCCAAAAACCCCCAGAAAACAAACAAAAAACCACCCCCACGACTCTCAGGAATTCCCTGGCGGTCCAGTGGTTAGGACTCGGCGCTTTCATTGCCGGGGCCCAGGTTCGATCCCTGGTCGGGGAACTAGAATCCCACAAGCCACGTGGCACGGCCAGAAACCCAAAAAATCATGCATAAGGCGCTTCCCTGGTGGCGCAGTGAATAAGAATCCGCCTGCCAGTGCAGGGGACACGGGTTCAAGCCCTGGTCCGGGAAGATCCCACATGCCGCGCAGCAACTAAGCCCGTGCGCCACAACTGCTGAGCCTGCGCTCTAGAGCCCGCGAGGCACAACTACTGAGCCCACATGCCTAGAGCCCGCGCTCCGCTACACAAGAAGCCACCGCAATGAGAAGCCCGCGCAGCGCAGCAAAGAGGAGCCCCCGCTCGCGGCAACTGGAGAAAGCCCGCGCGCAGCAACGAAGACCCAACACAGCCAAAAATATGAATAAATAAAAATTTAAAAATACTTTTAAAAAATCCCCCACAACTCGCAACTTTTAGGTTGTGCATTTTTGTTTTTGTTTTGTTTTCAGTCAACACAGGTATGAGAGGAACTTGAAGGGATTAAGTGTATGAGTGGGTTTTGGTTGGTTGATATGTTGCAGACTACAGCTTAGCATAAAAGTCCCACCTGAGCGGTTTGAAGCAACAGGGGCTGGGGTCTCAGATTAGCTACTGAAGCCCTAACAGCTTTCCAGCTGTTTCTTCAAGGCTGGGGAACAGCTGAGGAGCCCCCAAGGAAATCTGGAGCTTCCCCCATCACTTCCCGGGAAGGACTCTTTCCTACTTAAGCTTTGAGACCTGGGGTGAGAAAATGTCATTTGCTGGAGGCCCACACCAACCTTGACTCTCCAGGCCAAGTGGGTGGGGGCCTCTTTAACTGCGGAGGAATAGAAGGCAATGACAGTAATGATGCCCCTTCACCCATCTGAGTCATCCTGGGAAAGTTTGGGCCAAGGATGCTACTGAGAAAATATTGCCTGCCATGTCAGTAAACAAAAGATGTCGCAGCCGTCAGCGACTGCAGCCCTGCCCCCAACGGTGAGCCCTGAGGGAACTCAGGAAGGAAACAAAGAATACCTGCCAGCTAGCCATCATCAGACTGCAGCCACCCCCAAGGGTGCAGCTTGATGAAACTCAGGATGTGAAAACACGGGATACTGGCCCCAGATAGCTGAGGTACATATCAAAGGAATGATTTCTGTGAGCCCAGACTCTTACATCTTCCCATACAAAGAAAAGCGCTAAATTCCTTAACTTGAGATATCTGGTTTTCTTTAACAGTAATCTCTTGATGTTCAGACTACCTGACCTTTGTTGCAAAACTCCTATATATCCTGGCTCCCCCTCACCTCCTCAGAGCAGTTTTCTCGGGGTTACTTAAGATGCTGCCTCCCCGGCTTGAAGTCCTCAGTATGTCCACCGAATAAAACGTAACTCTCAACCTTTAGGTTGTGCATTTCTTTTTTCAGTTGACACGACTGAGAAAGGAAGGGGGCAGGGCACAAACTTTAAAAGAATGACATAGCCTCTGAGGACATAAAGTGGTTAGAACTGATTAGGCCCAAGATGGCGAAGAATCTACTTCCAGTAGAACTTGAGCCTCATTATATGCTCATTGCAATACATCAGCATATGCTAAATGACACACCCACAGGCACCGTGACAGCTCTAAGGCTGATCATACAAGGCCAAAAAGTGGGTCACAACTCCTGGAAATCTCTGCCCCTTCCCCAAAATAGTTGGAATAATCCTCCCACTCATTAGCCTATGAAATTCCCCTCCCCCTAAAAACTAACAACCCCATACCCTGGGGCCTCTTGCCTTCTGAGTTGGCCCACACTCAGTCTGTGGAATGTGTATCTCCCTGAATAAACCTGCTTTCCCTTGGCTCGCTCTTGAATTCTTTCCTGCAAGAAGCCAAGAACCCATACTTGGCGACCCGTCCCAGGGACTCACCTGAGACCTGGGGCCTGACAGTCCTCTTGTGCCCCACTTTTTCTTGCAACACTACCATTGCCAGGATTGCAGGGACCTGGCGGTGATGAGGCTGGCCTGGCCTTAACTGGGCTGCGGGACAGGATGGGGAGAGGATTTTAACTCAGAAGGGGCTTCCCTCCCTGCCACTGTGGAAGTCTGTCCTCTCTAGGGAGTTCTGGTCACACTTGCCCTTTGATTCTCTGACCAACGTGAGATCCTGAGCTCCAGAAGTTGTCAGCCCCCCAAAGAGTTTTCAGCAGCTCAGTTTTGGTGTGCCCCGATAGGAGTCCAAATGACCATTCCCATCTTCTCCTTAGTCTAAGGGAGACAGGCCTGCCTGGCACCACCGTGGAAGGGGCGGCTAGAACATAGGGTGCTAAGAAACAATTTCCAACCTTGGAAATAAGGGGAAGGGGGAGTGTGTGGCATATCCCAACAATGCCATACTGGAGCACTGCTGAACAGGCCTGACCAGGGGCTATTTAAATATCTAGGGCAGGGCTTCCCTGGTGGTGCAGTGGTTAAGAATCCGCCTGCCAATGCAGGGGACGTGGGTTTGAGCCCTGGTCCGGGAAGATCCCACATGCCGTGGGGCAACTAAGCCCGCGTGCTGCAACTACTGAAACCCATGTGCCTAGAGCCCATGCTCCACAACAAGAGAAGCCAGCGCACCACAACGAAGAGTAGCGCCCCCCCCACAGGCTCACGGCAACTAGAGAAAAGTCCGCACACAGCAACGAAGACCCAACGCAGCCAAAAATAAATAAATAAATAATTTTTAAAAAAGCATACATTAAAAAAAGCAGGGGTTTTAGAAATAAATAAATAAATATCTAGGGCAGAGATCGTCAAAATGTGAGGGCTCCGGGACCAAATCAAGCCTGCCACCTGTTTTTGTATTTAAGGTTAAATTGGAATATGCCATGCCCATTGGTTTCCTCATTGCCTGTGGCTGCTTTTGTGCTACAAGAATAATGGTGACCAAAACCTGCATGCCTGGGCCTTTGCCAAAAAAGTTTGCCAATCCCTAATCTTGGGGAATGGACCTGTGTTTGACTTCTTTTTTTTTTTTAATAATTTATTTTTAAAAATTATTTATTTATTTTTGGCTGCGTTGGGTCTTCGTTGCTGCGCGGGCTTTCTCTAGTTGTGGCGAGTGGGGGCTACTCTTCATTGCGATGCGTGGGCCTCTCACTGCAGTGGCCTCTCTTGTTGTGCAGTACGGGCTCTAGGCGCGTGGGCTTCAGTAGTTGTGGCTCATGGGCTCTAGAGCACAGGCTCAGTAGTTGTGGCACACGGGCTTAGTTGCTCCGCAGCATGTGGGATCTTCCCGGACCAGGGATTGAACCCGTGTCCCCTGCATTGGCAGGCGGATTCTTAACCACTGTGCCACCAGGGAAGCCCCCGTGTTTGACTTTGGTATTTATTATTCAATTAGAGCCCAGACATTGAAGTTACTTATTAACTTGTAGGTTTCCATCAACCAGTTTTGTATCTAATATCACAATCTTATTCCAACATTACCCAGACTCTCAAAATAGTCTATGAACCAGGTTTGCCAAACATTTGTTTCCTCCTTGGAGTGTAATAAATCTCTGATACATGTTAATTCTATACATTTTTAAAAATAAATTTATTATTTATTTATTACTTTTGGCTGCGTTGGGTCTTCGTTGCTGCACACGGGTTTTCTTTAGTTGCGGCTAGCGGGGGCTGCTCCTCATTGCGGTGCGGTGGCTTCTTTGTTGTGGAACATGGGCTCCAGAGCGCAGGCTGAGTAGTTGTGGTGCGTGGGCTTAGTTGCTCCGCGGCATGTGGAATCTTCCCAGACCAGGGCTCAAACCTGTGTCCCCTGCATTGGCAGGCGGATTCTTAACCACTGTGCCACCAGGGAAGCCCCATTCTATATTTTTGAAACAGGAGGGAAGGAGGCAGGGCACAACCTTTGAAAGAATGACATAGCCCAAGGACATGATATAAACTGATTAGAACCCAATGGGTCCAAGATGGCGGACAAGTCGACTTTTTCCACTAGACCTTGAACCTCAGTATACACTCACATCAGCAAGCTAAATGACACACCCACAGGTGCCATGACAGTTCCAAGACCAACCATAAAGATCAAGAAGTGGGCAGTGGTCCAACTCCTGGAAATCCCTACCCCTTCCTAAAATAGCTGGAATACTCCTCTCACTTACTAGCCTATGAAATTACCCACCCCTATAAAAACTGACCACCTCATACCCTGGTGCCTTTCTCACCTTCTGAGATGGCCCACACTCTGTCTCTGGAGTGTGTTTCTCTCTAAATAAATCCACTTCTTACCTATCACTTTGTCTCTTACTGAATTCTTTCTGCGATGAGACATCAAGAACCTGAGCGTCATTAAGTCCTGAAACCAGGTGTGTGATCTCAGTTGGAAGACTGTGGGTCTTGGCAGGGTCCAAGTCCCAGCTGTGTGGGTTCAAGTCCAATCTGGGTTTTGGCCAATCTGGGTTTTGGCCAGGTTCAAGTCCCGACATGTGGTTTCAAGTCCCAATCTGAGGTGCACAGTTTCATTTTTATGAGTCATTTTTTAAAACATATTTGAAAATTCTACTTTGACAAGAATTTCCCAAGAGAAGGTTGGCGGGAACTTGCCCAGATTTCCTATGCGATGGGCCCAAAGGGTGAAAAAGGCACATACTATGTGAGCTGGGCCCGCTCAGGGCTTCCTGGGGTGCCTGCCCTGTACTGAATGCCAGCCCCCTGGGCTGTAGGCCTCTGAGGGCCCAATCAGACCCTCAAGACATCTGGGGCATCTGCCCCAGCCCCGGATGAATAACATGCCTGGTGATCCTGGGGGAGTGGTGGTGTGGAATCCCCGGGCAGGTGGAGGGGGTGACCTCCAGTACCTGCCTGTACTGAGGGCAGGCAGGAGTCTCTTCTGTCCCTCTCCTTTTTCCAGGTAGCTTCCAAAAAGAATGTGGCATCCTGGGTTGTAGGTAGCTCTGCCCGGAACCTGCGAGGAGAACCTAGGGGTGTTGGTACCCACGGGAGAGGTGGGGGGCGGAGCCAGGCACTTACTCATTTGAACGCCCCTCTGGCTGCACTGGCCGTGCCCACATCGAGGTCCACTGGAGGAAAGGGTGGTGAGTGCTGCCAGTGGGCGGCTGCATGTGTGCCGTTAAAATCCACAGTTCTAATTGCTGCAGCCCCTGTAAGTGCACACCCAAGTGTACACCTTTTTCCCCTTCCCTCCCTGCCTTGGGGGTCAGGAGACCCAGGGTCCATACTTCCTGACCATGAGGTCCTTGAAACCCAAGAAGATCCAACAGGCAGGAGGACTGGTGTGAGGCCCTAAGGAAGTAGCCAGAGAAGCAGGGGTTGGTGACGGGGGCAGGGGAGAGCAGGCTCAGTCACCCTGGACCTGAGCCCTGGGCCAGGAAGGGTGAGGGGATGCCTAGCCCTGTGAAGAGGCTCATGAGGCCCATAGGATGGTAGCATCATGACCAAGAAGTGATGAACATCCAAGGGATTGGGTTGGTGGGCTGTCAAGGCTGTGACCAAGAGGAAAGGTCGATATGGCCCCCAAAGCCACGGGGTATAGGGGAGCGGGGCAGCCCCTTGCATCTGCAGCCCCCTTTGCTTTTCTATGCTATCCCTCAAAGAATCCAGCATGCAGCCTGCCCAGATGGTCCTGCCCCAGACTCTGGCTAGTCAGCTGGGTCAAGGGTCCTGCCTGTGACCCGGGCCCTTGGGGACTGTCCCAGGTCTGGGATTCACAGGTGAGGCTCTGAGCTTGGTTGAATGAGAGTTTTAAGAATGTGCTGGAAGACCCTGTCCCTTCCCTGTTTTGTTAATTATGTTGAAAGTTACTGTATAGCTAGGGATGGATTGGGAAGAGAGCAGGGAGGTGATGACCGGAGGAAGCCTTGCTTGGGACGAGGGGGTTGGCATAAGGGCCACTGCCAGGGCCAGGCCATGTGGTTTGAGGTTCTGAACCTGCCCCCACTTGCAGTCTTCAGGACACTTGGAGGAAGGGCCTCTTTGGGGGCTGCCAGGAGGGGCCAGCTGGTGAGACACATCAGGCTCTGTAGCCTGTGGGAGATGGATGAGTGGGACCCAGGGGTGTGGCAGGGACAGCAGGTGGGAGGAGAAAGGAAGTCCCCAGGACGGGGGGAAACAGAGAAGGGGCAGTGGGGATGCAGAGAGACTGTGCTGGCGGCCCGGTGCTTGGCCACCCCCACCAGCAGCTGACCCCCATCACGAGATCCCAGAGCCTCCACAGTCACAGCAGGTTTATTGTCGGCAACAGAGCACCGTGATGCTCTCCCGGGGAGCACAGCTGTGGCCACGAGGGGAGCAGGTGGGGTGGTGGTCGGGAGCAAAGGGGGTGCTGAGGTCCAGGCCTGGTCTCCTGGGCCCCGTGTTCCCTCCTGCCTCTCTGGGTCCAAGAAGCATCAGTCCATCTGGGTGTGGACCACCCTAGGGGTGGTTTCTGGCTGGGTCTGCCCTGGGCAGGAGAGGAGGGACCCTGGGGAGTCTGGGATAGTGGCAGCGATGGCTGTGGGGCTGGCGGGGAGCAGCCAGGCCTCACAGAGGAGCAGGAGCCCCCGAAGTCCCCTGGAGATGTCAGGTGGGTGACGACAGGCCAAAGCAGTATCAGCGCTGGATTTCCGGACCCCCTGGCTCCCCCAGCTCACTCAGCCCAGGAGAGACCCAGGCCCTGCACCCCAACGAGAGGGACCGAGGTGAACAGCTGAGAGTGCACGGGGGTCTCCCAGCACCTGGCGGGGCTCAGCGCGGAGTGTGGGGCGGCCTCACGTCTGCAGCTCCAGGACGCGGCTGGGCTCCAAGGGTGGGGAGCCAGCTGGGCTGGACCTATGGGCCTCTCGGAGGTCCTGCAGTACCTGGAGCAGCTGGGCCAGTGGGTCCTCGGGGGCTGGAGGCAGATGCGGGACGAGGGCAGAGCAGGCAGGGTCATGCCTGTCTGGAAGGCCGGAGGCCCCTGGGAGGGAGACCCCAACCACCATCCCTGAAAGGGGGGTCAGGTGGGAAGCACCTACCTCCTCCGGGGCCCGGGAGCACAGGGCCTGCCTCTGGGTCCGCACTCAGCTGTCGGTGCTTCTCCCTGTGGGGGAGGACAGGATGTGAGGGCTCCTGGTGCACTCGCCCAGAAGGCTGGGTGACCCAGGGTGGGCCTCCTGAGCTGGAGCGGGCGCCTGCGGGCAGGGGGCTGTTTCAATGTACAGGAAGAAATGTGGACCCAGGTCTCGGCCCCTGGTCACCTCCCGCTTCCCCCCGTCCAGCCTCCTCCTCTGGTCCCCCCTCATCCTCCAGCTTGGCAAAGGTGGATCAACGGAAGGCACTTTGGAAACCAAGTGTGAACCGTGTCACTTCTGTTTCAGAGGGCCCTTGGGGAGAGATTCAAGCGGGGCCTCAAAATCCCCTAGTGTTACCTGGCCATGGAGTGAGTTTCATTCTTATGGGAACAGGAGACAGGGACATTTTAACCACGGCTCCTACCCAGGGTTCACCAAAGGTCCCCGGGTCGCTCAGATACAATCCTCTGCGCGCTTACATGGAGGGGCGGTGAGCAGCCTTGCGGACCCTGTGCTTGAAGCTCCTTATTTAGGAATTCTACTGGCTCAGCCCTTTGACCATCTCCCTGATCTATTTTGGATAAAATAGATCAAACTGCTCCTCCTCAGTTGCCTTCTAGGCCATAGCGGGTCGCTCTGATCCCTTACCCCTCTGCTCATGTGCTTATTCCACTTTTACTGTAGGAGGATAAACCTGTGTCGTTTAAGCCACCAAGCGTATGGTAATGTGCTACACTAGCCACAGGAGATGAACCCTAGAAGAGCTGGTGAGGCAGCGAGGAGGTTGCCCGGCACCCCTCCAGGCCCCGGGGGCAGGGGTGTGGGAGAGAAAGCTGCCCCCATGCGAACAGACTCAGGGAAGCAGTGCTCTTAGGGAGCGATGGATTGCTTTAACATATCCCCATGCTGAACCGCCCCCACCAGAGGTTCTGAGTCAGTGGGGTAGGGCCCAGGCATCCTGTTTTTAAAAAGCGTTCTGTGTTTTCTAAGCTGGAGCCAGGGCTGAGAACCACTGAATTAAGCGGGTTGGCTGAGGGCAATCCTGGTGCTCTGAGGGCACCAAGGGAGGGCTGGGCAGATGAGGGGGCCGGGTCAGCCAGGGGGCACGGAGCAGCTACAGCCTGACCCTGGGCTTCCACAGCCCTTGGGACCTTCATCCTAAGATGAGCCAGCCTCATGCTGCAGAGATCCAGGTGCCCTCCCAGGTGTGGCTGCCATAGGCACGAAGGTGCAGAGCCTGATTACGAGGGAAGAGACCAGCCACTGCGGAGGGGCCCTGAGCCCGAATCCCGGCTCCAGCCCCGGCCTGGCATATCCCCTGGTGCTGCCCAGGCCCTGCTGCGTGGGACTCGCTGCCCCTGCACAGGCCTCCTCACCGCAGCGTGGCCTCCACACCCAGCAGGTGCCGGTAGATGAGCTGAGCCTCCAGGTCATGGTCGAGAGGGTCATTCCACTCCTGCAGGGTCACCCGGGACCGCGTCTTGTCGCAACCCAGATCTGGGGGCAGAGAGAGGACAGAGTTACAGGCAGGCACTGTGAGCGCTTATGTCCAACTTCCTGGAAGGCAGATGGGGAAACCGAGGCCTAGAGAGGGCAAGGGATGCACTCAGGGGCCCCCAGGGCGGAGCTGGGCTGGGGGCACAGCCGGGAAGTCTGGCCCAGGGCCTGCCTGTGGCTCCCCACACTTCTAGGGGGCAGCCTCTCATCTCTCTCGGGTTCAGCTCCTGAGCCATGACTGCAGGACGTGGGAGTTGTGCAGGATACAACTTAGGGAGCTGGACCACTTTCTGGAAGATTCCTGCCTGGAAGGAAGCAGGGAGCAGCCTGGAACTGTAAGATCATGGTGAGGGGAGCCGGGGTTTTGTGCCTTGGAATAAGCCGGCCCTGCCACGTGCTGCTTTACAACCTTGGCAGAGACACCTGCATTTGCTAAGTCTCGGTTTCCTGCTCCACAAAATACGGCTGCCCAGCCCTGCCTCGTAGCGCCCTGGGGAGCCCCACTGTACCAATGACAAGGGTTACTGTCACAAGATTACGGCCAGAGGCTGCAGGTCAGGCCAACCAGCCAGGGTCGCCCTCGTAACAAGCTGCCACTGCTCAACCTCAGAGCCAGGGCTGGGCTACAGCAGGTGGGCCAGCTTCCAAGGGCCTGGACCCCACCGGGCTCGAGGGTCGGCCTGGCCTGCAGGCCAGGGGCTCCAAGTGCTGAGTCTCCTCTGTGACTGGGGAGCAAGAATTTTGTAAAGCAAAGGGGACTTCCCTGGTGGCGCAGTGGTTAAGAATCCGCCTGCCAATGCAGGGGACACGGGTTCGAGCCCTGGTCCGGGAAGATCCCACACGCCGCGGTGCAACTAAGCCTGTGTGCCACAACTACTGAGCCTGCGCTCTGGAGCCTGTGAGCCACAACTACTGAGCTTGTGTGCCACAACTACTGAAGCCCGTGCACCTAGAGCCCGTGCTCCACAACAAGAGAAGCCACCGCGGTGAGAAGCCCGAGCAACGCAACGAAGAGCTCGCCGCAACTAGAAAACGCCTGCGTGTAGCAACGAACACCCGACGCAGCCAAAAATAAATAAATTTATTTAAAAAAAAAATTTTTTTTCTAAAGCAGGTAGGGATAAGGAAGGAAGATCTTGAGCATTCTAGAACTTTACTGTCCAAGAGGGTAGCCACTAGCCACTTGAGACCATTCATATTAAAATTAATTGAAATTAAAATAAATTCAAAACTCAGTTCCTCGGCTGCACTAGCTACATCACAAGTGCTCAATAACCACATGTTCAGGGCTGGCACATGCACAGTATTGGACTGTACAGATACACACCATTTCCATCATCACTGAAAGTTCTAGGAGAAGCTTCTCTCTGTCATCCCTCCAGTGCCCAAGGCCCAGGGTGCCCCCAACTCACAGCTCCAGTATCAGGCTGCCAGTGTGGAAATATGCAAATTAGGGGGCTGTCTTCAGCCCTCATTAGCAAGGAATTCCTAAAGTGTGCTCCTTCGAACCCTGGTTCTGCAAGAAGCTCATTCACTGGGCCAGAAAAGTGTTCCCTGGCAAAGGAATTTGGGAAGTGCTGGGCTGGCTAAATGGTGTCAGATATGGGATTCTAACTCATTTTCAGGCCTCCTCCAGGGCCTCTGAGGTACCCACATGCATCACATACATCAAGTGGCATTTCCCAAACCACCTGGTCACGGGACCCTTTCTGTCCAGAGCAACTGCGGGGCCTGGTTGGCCTCAGGTGAGTGCCCACAGGTGCCCAGGTGGCTCCCCGCCAGGCCAGCGAGGAGGGGCTCCAGGGACCTGTCGGGGACAGATGCAGTGCCATGAGGCCCTGGTCTCCATCCCACCTGTCTTGTCCCTCTGGTGGCAGCAGCTCCACTTGTCCCCACGGAAGACTCCAGGGTGGTAGGAGCCTAGCAGGCCGGTGTTGTTGATGCTGACCTTCCGCAGTGCAGACAGCCACTGGTTCAGCTCGTTCACACACTACAGGGGGCACGGGGGGCGGGCACTGATGAGAGGTCACCTCCTCCGGGAAGCTCTCCATCCTTGAAGCTGCCCTATCTCTCAGAACTACACAGTCCCTGCTAGCCCGCTCGGCAGCTTTGGGTGAATTAGGAAAGGCTGCCCTTTCTCCAGACGGATGCAGCCCGCACCCGGCACATGGCTTGGTGAGCAGAGCGTGGGCTGGATTTCAGCCACCACTGGCCCCCTCGGCCGTGCCCTTGGGCAGTCCACAACCTGCCAACTATATGTGGTGGCTCTGCTGTCACCACTTTTTCCCTGTGGCTCTAGACTCTGACCCAACAAGGAGTCCTTAGAGGTGGGGCCCGTGGGATGGGGGTCTGTGACCTCCCACCCCTGCGCCCAGGACAGTCACTGCGGGGAACAAAGCACGCCCCCTCCCACTTCACCTTCCTCCTTGCTCAATGTCCCTGCTCAAATGCTGCCTATCAGAGGCCCTCCCTGAGCACCGCTCCTGCTGCACCCTCACTTTGTCCCCTCCCTGTCTCAGTCTCCACTGGTTCCCATTTGACATTTTAAATATTTATTTATGGGTCCATCTTCTCCCCTGGGATGGAAGCTCCACGAGGGCAAGGACGCTGTTTTGTCTGCCGCTGTAACCCCACCACTTAGAACAGTGCCTGGAACCCAGAAGGTGCTCAATAAATATTTTTTAAATGAATGAATGAATGAATGAATGAGTGAATGAATGGATTAATACATGAACAGAGGAGAAAGGAACTTGAGAGTGTGCACCCAGAGCCACACACTCGCGTAAGTGTGTGATTGTTATGTGTGGATACACACACACACAAACACACAAGCAGCAACTCAGATACTTGGAAATACACTTTCCAAAAACATGCACAATGTGAAGCTTCAAGACATGGGGACACACCAGTCCACGCACCGGACCACACCCAGACCTACGTGTGGGTGCCGAGGCAGGGCCACGCAGAGACATGGGCATGGCCTCCCAGGCACCCAGACCCCAGGAGACACACACGCCGCACTCACATCAGATTTCACACCCCTGCTATGCCTGATGCAGCCGACAAGGGGGTGGGAGGCTCACTCGATCCTCATTCCAGCCCACCCAGGCATTCTCCCACAGTACCCCGATTTGCAGGTGGCCCCTCGGCACGGCCCACACCTTGCACTGCAGGTAGGCGGTCTGGGACCTGCCCGCGTCGTCCGTGTAGATGACCTGCATGACATGGGAGCTGCCGAAGCTCTTCTCCTCCACCTTCTCTGCTGCCCGGATGTGGGCAAGCTTGATGAGGGTGCTTTTCTGGGGGAGAGGGGGAACAGGGGAAAGAAGGCTCAGGGTCCTAGCCAGGGTCACTCCACTTCCCATCTCTGGGCCTCAGTCTCCCCTTCTGCAGCATCAGGGGTTGGTGTTGGGGATCCAGAGTGCCTACCCTCCCAGAAGCCTACTCTGAGAGTGCCCTCAGCCGGGACAGAGCGCAGACAGATGTGCCTGGCCTCTGTGGGCTCCCAGCAGTCCTGGGAGGTCTCAGCTTTAGCAAAGTGCCAGGAAACCCAGCTTTCTGGGGCTGGAAAGCACTGCCTGCTGTGGACCAGGCCCTGTGCCTTTGCAGTTATTTTCCCAACTCACCTTTGTTCTCCCAGGCCCTAAAAGTCACATCCCACCTCCCGGACCCTGCCCCACTCCTGCCATCATCGAATTTGATGAGATACAAATGGGACAGGCAGAAGCTCTGGACCTAAAACATCTATGACCCTGAGGGACCCCCAACCTGCTAAAGCTGAATCTACGCTGCCAGCGCCCAGACGCTGTTCTCCTTGCTTCTGGAACTCACCAGGGCCCTTCATCATCCGAATGACCAGTCCCCACGGCCCTCAGGCATCCAAGCTCACCACCCCTGCTGGCCTCAGGGACAAGCAGAGAGGGGCAGTGCCAACTCTTGGGAGGAGTGGGGAAACCTGGAGGGGAGCCCTGAGGACCCGTGTCTGAGCCGTCTCTGGGTGGGGCTTCCCAAAGAACAGAAGGGACAGCCCAGAGGAGGATGTGCTGCGTGCACTGGGGTGTCCGCTGGAGAAGAGGCAGAAAGGAGGCAGTGGTGCGGGCGGTGCTGCACAGGGGGATACACGGGGGTGCCCAGAGGATGGCACAGCTCCGTGCCAAGGAGCGGAAAGGGGCCCAGAGGAGGGTGTGTAGGCAGGCTTTGCCCAGGGAACCCGAGGGCCAGGCAGCTGCCCAGAGCGAAAGAAGCTGGAAAGTGGGAGGCCTGGGCTGAGGGGTCACCTGAGCTCCTTCACTCCCTCTGCTCCCACCCCAAACTGCACAGGGCTGGTTGGGCATTCCTGGAGACCATCCCCCAGATCCTGGCTGACTGGGGGTTAGGTTGGCCCTGCTAGGGGGTCAACAGGTCCATCCAGGAGGTATGTGCTCAGCGCTTTTTGGGAGAAAAGTGCTCAGGAGAGGCCAGCCCAGGGGACATAGTGTCTTCAGTAATACCATTGGTCTAGATCCTGCTCTGTGCCAGGCTCTGGACCCTTTGGGAGCTCATCTCATCTAATTCTCAACAACCTGGTAAGTAAGGACCATTATCTCCAATTTACAGGCCAAGACACCAAGGCTCAGAGAGGTTGACACACTTCCCCTAGGTGCACAGGGCAGGAACCCAGGACGCCTCTCAGCCCCTCTCTGCTTCCCTGAGCTCCCAGTGCCCCACCTTTCTCATGCACCTGACCTAGAAGCCAGGGCTAGACACTGCAGCCGCTGCCCACACCAGGACCCCCTGAACAGAGGACCTTCTTTCTCATGGGTCTTAAGTGACCTGTGGCTGACACCAGGAGCCTGCATCTGCCTGGCTTTCTTCTCTGACCCCGGTGGACCCTGGGATGGGCTCCGAGGAAGCGATAGGTGCCTGCAGGATGTTATAACCCCTCAGAGACCTACTTGCCCTCATCCTTCCTTACCCACCTTGGAGCTGGGTGTCTTGGCAAAGCTGAGGGCCTCCGTGGTGAGGGAGAAGTGGAGCTTCTTAAAGGAGGAGGACATGAGGGGGCCCTTGCCCTTGGTCCTGTGTATGAAGAGTGGCCCCTCCTTCACTGGCGGCGCCTGCAAGCTCAGGGCCCGCTGCAGGTCCAGCTCTGTAGGCCAGGGAGGGAAGGCGACAAGTGTGCCCCCTGGAGGGGAAGGAGGGGCAGACCGAGGGCGGGGCCGGGGGCGGAGCAAACTTCAACAGCAGGCTGTGGGTGGAGCTGCGAGAGGCACTGAAGGCTGCGAGGCCATGGGACGGGGGCGGGGCAAACGTGATCGGCGGGTGAGGGCGGGGCCGCACCGGGAAGCGCTCACCCTCTTTCTCCTGGATGTCTACCAATTTGGTGATGAAGTCCTTCAGCTGGGCCACGCCCTGGCGCACCGTGGGCTGCAGCGGTTCCATCCAAGCCTCCTTAGCCCTGGAAGCTGGTGTGTCCATGTTGCCCACGTTCTGGACCGCCTGGGGGATGACAGCAAGAAAGGCCAGGCTCTGCTGGGTCAGAGGCCGGGCCACTGCCGCTCCCCCCACCCCCACCCAGTCTGTACTACTCCCACTGTAGAAATGGAGGTTGAGATGGCACAGGCTCTGCTCACGGGCCTACTCTATCCCCACCGGGGGTCAGGGGTGAATGGATCACAGCTTGAGACCTTTCGGGGACTTACAGTTGAGACTACTTGGGCCCAACCTAGTGACCTTCCTCTGCAGATTTAACAACAGATTCCGCTCCACGGGGTACCCTGGCCCCAACCTGGTGCCAAACAGATAAGTGCAGCCTGGGAGTGAGTAGATCTGGGGGTTAGAAGACTCCAATTCACCCCTGACAGGCTGCGAGGCCTTGGGCGACCTCCTGCTGTGGACCTGTTCCCTTATCCATGAGACTGGGTGACCATGAGAAAGCTCTGTAAACTGTGAAGTGCAGCGCCACATGAGGGTACCGCTGGCCTGCCACAAGGCTTTCCTGGAGCCAGTGGGGAACACACGGCAGTCCAGGCAAGGACCCCTGTCCAGCAGCCAGCTGGGCACCTCCCGCCAGTGTCCAAAGTCCCGGACCTTGGCCAGCAGGAGCAGGGTACGGCTGGTGCGGGCGTCTGCGTGCCGCTCCCGCAGGTGGAAGAGCTTGGGCGCCATGATGGCAGGAGAGATGAAGCGCAGGCACAGGAAGCTGGTGACGGCGATGAAGGGCACGTTCTGGAGGGGTGCGCGAGAGTTGGGGGCTGGACTCCCCTAGGCCTGGGCTCTGACAGCCCCTTTCCCTTTGGCGCTGTCCCCACCTCTCCGCATCACCTTCCCACTCCCGGCCCCGGCCCCGCCCTCGGCTTCTAACCATCAGGCCCTTCCTACCACATCTTGGGGCTCCACCACTTCTTTTCCCCCCCACTTTCTCCCCTCCGCCCAGCCCCACCGGCACAGGGCGAACCTCGTCCTGGGCGCTGGGGAAGCGCTCGCGCACGCGCCGGAAGAGCTGGCGGAAGGTGGCGCGGACCACGGCGGGGCATGCGCGAACCGAGCGACTGAGCGAGCTCAACAGCGCCCCCAAGTGGGCGCGCAGCGTCTGCGCGCTCTGCTCCAGCACCTCAGCTTCGGTCTGCGGGCGGTGCAGCCCGGAGCACCTGAGTGAGCCCGGGGCAGACCCGCAGAAAGGTCGAGGTCAGCGCTTGCACTCATGACTCGGACAGGGGCACCCGGAGACACAGGCGTAGAAAGACATCAGCCAAGACACGGACACAGAGACCACGCCCAGGTAGGCAGTGCAGACGAAAGGTAGACCAGGCAGAAAGAGCTCTAAACACACACTTGAAGAAAGGGCCTGACCCCCCCCGCCCCCCACCACGCCTTCAGGGATCACCCCTGGCCTCACCCTACATCCTTGACCTCCACCTTGCTGGGGTCCAGCTCCACGTACTTCTTCTCCTCAAACACCCTGTCAATGATGGGGCCCAGGACGCCGTGCAGATACCGCATTCCAGCCACCTGGGGGCCACCGCGAGCCGCATTGGTCCCGACTCCCACCTCCAGCTGCCCGCCATCTTCCTCGCAGCTGGCCTCCCAGCCACCTCGGGCATCTATCCACCCAGGATAGAGCCAGGCACACAGGGGAAGGCGGCTCAACAAACTGCAGCTACATGAATGAATGAATGAATGAATGAATGAGTGAATGAAAGTCTTATCCTTAAAGAGCCCTGGACGGGAGACAGAAGAGTCAAGTTTAAGTTTCAACTCTGTCTCTTAGCCTCTCTGAACCTGTCTCCTCATCTATAAAACAAAGACAATATACTATGCAAACTCACCTTCAGAAAAGACTCCATGGACTTGGAGGCCAGAGAATTGCTCCGAAACAGGGTGTTGGCCTCACCTACAAGCAGAGGTTCCCATGGGTAGGGGGTTGGCAGAGGGACAAGGCTTTGGGGAGGAGGATGGAGGACCTTGGGGCTGGGGGCTCTGTGCTGGATGCTCAGTAAAGAGCCTCCTGGCCACCTCCCAACCCACCACCCCACCTCTGCCTTTTGCTCTTTCCTTTGCCTCCTAATCTGACCCTTCTCCCTCCTTAATCGGACCCATCAGCCTCCTACAGGAGGACTTTGAGATTTCTCTCCTCCCAGCATCCCTGGAGTCCTGGGCTCTTGTCCCCCACCATGCCCTCAGACGGGCCATTCCCTCCCAGGCCTCACTGGTGCGACCCAGCTCCAGCTGAAAGAGCAGGTCCAGGAAGTCTTTGGCCAGTCCCTGCCCAAGGAAGAGCTTGAGCAGGGTGGTGGCCACGTCCTGGCGGCATTCCGTGCTTGTCGTCTCCTCGATGAGTAGGATCAGCTGCCCTGGGCTCTGCGGGAGGCAGCAAGGAGAGGTGGGGCTGCAGGACGCACAGGGGAAGCCAAACCCTTCACTCTGAGGACCGCAGAGGACCATGGGGAAGGGGGGGCACTTTCCCAAGGGACGGAGGGGCCCTGGGCGCTGGCTGGTTCTTTACCATCCTGACAACTCAGATCTCTGCCCTTCAGAGTGGGTTTAGAAGGACAGGGAGGACACACCGACTGTCCCTGGACCCTCCCACCTTCCCCCAGGGGCCCCCTCACCTGGGTGCCCAGCTTCACCTCACGGCAGAGCAGCTGCACCAGGGGCTGGTAGCAGCCGGAGGGCAGCACCATCTCGTCCCGCAGCCGCACCTCCAGCTGCAAGGAGCCCAGGTTGCCCCTGGAACGGGCAGCCTGTGACCTCTCCACCAGGGACCCAGGCTGCCCGGGGCCGTGCCCCCTTCCCCACTGCCTCCGTTTTCCCTGCAGTCTCTCCGCACGTGCCCTCCACCTTGGTTCCCTGCACTGCCTCTCCTCCCATTTTTTGCCTGGGTTGTTCTCTCTGTTTGGAAAGCTTTTCCTGCCTCCGTCCTCAGGGGAACTCCATCCGTCTTCAAGGCCTGGCTCCCCGCCACCTCTACACTCCTGTGGACTCCAGGCTTCACCCATGTGGATTCCCCAGCCTTGAGCCTGTCAACTCCCAGAGAATAGCTCCCGCATATATATATTTTACACTGGAAGCCAATCAAATCCCCAAGCTTCAAAACAACCTGCCAGGGGAAACTGAGGCTCAAACAGGGTAAGCACCTTGCCCCATTAGACCTAACTTCCAAGCTCCCTTGCTCTGACCCTTCTAGGGGAGGCCGATGACCGAGACTTGACAGTCTCTACAGCCCCCCGCTGCCCGCAGCACAGCACGGCTAAGTGACACATGGCTTCTAGAAGCCATCAAGTCCGCCGTGGCTGGTTCTGTGGAAATGCCTTGGAGCTGGACACAGGCGTGCGCCCAGCCTCTGCCCTGTTGAGGGTGGGGATGGGGGGGGGGCGTCTGGGGCCTCCTGTGGAGAGACAGAGCTGAAGCATCCGAGGTGGGGGACACTGCTGGTCCTCCACTTCCGGGCTAAGTAGTGGATCCCTATCAAGGGATAGGGCTGCCAGATTTACCAAAATAAAAATACAAGACACTCAGATAAATTGAGTATGTTTAATGTAAGTTTGTCTCAGATATTGGATGGACATACACTAAAAAATTATTCAAGGTTTATGTGAAATTCAGTTTTACCGAATATCCTGTATTTTATCTGGCAATCCTATTCCTGGAAAATTGGGAGGAGCTCTGGCTCAGGGAAACTGACTCAGAGCTCTGGGGACTTGAACACCGGTCTGAGGTCTGCAGAGAAACCCTTAAAGGGAAAGTATCTGAAGGCTTGTTCTAGAATCTGCCAGAAGACAGAACGCAGGAGACGTGTATTGCCTTGGAGCTCTGAGGACAGGGCTGAGTCCAGGACTGTGCGAAGGGGGACGAGGCGGGATCTGGCCAGACGGAGAAGGATGCTGGCCTGGCGGGCGGGGACCACAAGAAACCTGGGACAGCGTCACCCACCCCTGACCAGCACACCTGTCTCCCTGCTGGCGCCAACGCTCTGCCTCCCGGGGCCCAGAGCCAGCCCTGCCAACCCTGCCACCGAGCCACAGGCGCTCACTCTTCCCGCTGACTCTTGGACTGGTCGGGCTGCAGCTGGAACCAGCCCTCCTCCTGCTGGGCCGCCCGGAGTCTCTGGACATTGAACACCACCTGGGGGTGGGGCAGAGGCATTATGGGTCGGGGGGCATCCTGGGGCTGGGATCCTCAGGTCTCTTCCTTGCCAGCTACTGTTCTTTTAAGAGGGGGTACCTTCCGAGGGTCCCTGAGCACCAGTGGCTGGCTCTGGGTAGTCCCGGGCCTCCTGGGGATGGCCGGACGGGATGGCCGGGATGGAGGCCGGGCGGGTGTGGCCTGAAGGGGCAGGGTGCTCACCTTGCCCAGGAAGTCATTGCGGCTGACAAGGTCCCAGTCCCAGGCCTCCACGCACAGCGCCTCTGCCGCCCCCTCCTCCAGCTCGAATTCAAACGTCTCGTTCCAGCGTGGGTAGCGTGACTTCTTCACGATCTGCCCAGGAAAGGGTGAGCGGGGGCGGGGCTGATGCCATGAGGCTCCCCAGGCCCAGCCAAGGACAGACACCCCCCACACTGCACCTTCCCCGCAGGGGCCCTGATGCAGCTTCCTCTCCTCGGTCCAGGCAGAGGCCCCGAAATAGCAGAGGTAAAAACTTCCTGTCCAAACCCCTACTTGGTTCTCAAGTGGGGAAATTGAGGCCCAGAGTGGGTAACGCACTTGTCCAAGGCCACACAGCAAAGTGGTAGCAGGTTGCACTGAGAACCCAGGTCTCGACGCCCTCCCCGCCGGGACTGAGCTCACCACCCTGGCTGTTCCCCAGAGGTGAGAAAAGTCGCGTGGGCAGCTGTTGGACTTTGCAGATTAACCCCAGGTGGGCTGTCTCGGCCCATCTGGGCCAGAAGTGAAAGGCAGCTGAGGCCACAGGAGCTGGCACCAGAAGGGCTTGGACCCACTGTGCACTCTCGGAGAGGTGGCCCCACTTTTCTGAGCCTCCTCTGTAAGATTGCAGGCCCAACCTGACCTCCCAGGTGACCCCCCTGCCCCCTCCCGGTCCCCCAGCCTCCTCACCGAGGTCTCCTGCGTCCGGCCGTTGTAGCGCACTCGGACAAAGGGGTCAGATGCACCATTCCGGTCCTTGGGGGCTAGGTCCCTGCGAGGGAGGAGAGCATCCACTTGTCACCAAGCGTCCCCTGGGCTAACACCCCACCACTGTGGGGTAACCCCACGCCGGGCTGGAAAGGCCCGGGCTCATCCTGGGCCTGGCAAGCTGGGTGGCTGTCAGCTTTCCAGCCATTCCCACCGTGGTCACGCCATGGACCCCTGGGGCGGGGGCATCCTCCAAGGCTCCTTCTGACTCGGCCGCTGCAGGTCGGCCGCTGCACCTCCTCTGGTGGGCGGGGCAGGCAAGGCAAGCTCAGCCGTGGGACAGCCCGGGCCAGGGGCGCCCCCCTCCCCCTCCCAGTTTCCAGGGCAACGGCCACCTTCCTGAGCCTCGGTTTCCGCATCAGTAAAATGGAGAAGATAATCCCTTGAATTGAGATGATGGGCTTCTAGAAGGCCTGTCCCCACAATATCCCCCCTACTTGAGGGAGGCCTTGGTGAGCGGCCCTGACCACCATCCTGCCCTCTCTCCACAGACGGTCCTTTATGAAGCCCAAGGCTGGCCGCGGTGCCCCCAGCTTAGAACCCTCTGGAAGAACCACAAAGCCCAGCCCCGTTCCCTTCCCTGGAAATATTATTTTCTGCTCCTTTCCGTCTTTTCCATTTTATGCCTCTCGTGACTGCTTTTCTTTCCTCCTCAGAACTGTCTAATAAAATTCCAGAGTTTGGCCTTGAGAATCTGCCCAGAAAGACGAGGAGGAAATGTCCTGTCTGTTTCTGCCACAAAGGCAGCTCCTTACAGGGGTTGGAGCCAAGGAGCCTGGGGGAATGAGTCCCCTCACACGCCAGACAGAGGGCTGACCGACCACTGCCCCCCACTCCCACCCAGGCACTTGCTAAGAGGAGGCCAGGCTGGCCCAGCCGTCGTGTCCCCGACAGTCTGGGCAGCGTGTGTGCACGTGTGTGCGTGTGTGCGAGTGTGCGTGAGCGTGTGAGCATGCGGGTTACAGAGAGCCCGGCCCGGGCGAGGCTGAGGAAGGAGGAAGTGGGTGAGCAGAGGCGTGGATGGCCCGCGAGGATGACAGAGCGTGAGGGACGTGACTGTGATTCTGCCCAAGGCCAGCCCTTTTCCAGCTGGCCGTGCCTCTTCCACATCCCGGCCCCAGGACAGACAATAAAGCCGGGGGAGCCATAGGCCTCATGTTCAGGAGGGAGGTCTTCCTCCCAGAGTGGCCAGCTACCCCGCGGCTCCTCCACAGGTGCCGGCCCGCTGGTGTGTTCCTCCAAGGGACGGCAGGGGGAGGCTGGGGGCCCCCGCCTGCTCCCACCCCAGAGCCAGGCAAGGAGCCGGAGGAGGGGGGTTGGAGCCAGACAGGAAGGTGCTTCTCATGGACTGTGTGTGACTCACACTCGGACCCAGATGGGAGTGGAGCCTGCAGCTAAAAATACCCTGGTAGGGGTGGGGGGTTCCCTGTCACAGGTGACAGGCCCATCTTCCCACCCAAGTCACTGTCGCTCCTGGAGAGAACCCCGCCCCTCCCATCTGGAGGTTTTCAGCCACTCCTTCCACCCCCCCCACCCCACCGAGGACTCCCGCCCACCTCACAAGTCGGGCCAAGTTCATACTGAAGTTAAAGCCAGCGGAAGCCCAGTCTTGGCACTGGGGCGGTATGATCAGGGTTCAGGGTCCCCTGTCGCCCATCACCCCCACTTCTCTAGGATGCCTGAATTTCCAGCATTAGAACATCATGCCTTCCCCTAAGAGACACAGACTCCTGAGCGGGGTCATCTGGGAAACGTCTTCAGGTCAGAGAAGCCGCCCCCGTGTGCCCAAGAGCCCGCGTTCCAGGGAGGAGGCATGGGGTCAGGAGGTGGAGTCGGGGGAGAGGAGGCCCAGCATCCACAGTGGGTTTCTCTAGTTTCGTGGGGCCCACTGCCCAGTCTCCCAGGGCTCACCTGGCCTCCAGCACAGAGCAGCGCAGCCGGCAGGCCCGGGTCCCTGGCACCACTTCCAGCCGCAGGTGGATCTCGCCCTGCACCTCCTCATCAGGGTCGACCTCCGTCAGATGGGCCCATCCACTGAAACCTGAGGGGCCGCGGCTCAGCCAGGGCCCTGGCCCTTCTCTCTCAGCCCCGCCAGGCACCACGGGCCCCTACACAGTCCCCTCGGAAGCCTCTCAAGCTCCCGTGAGGCAGGGGCTGCTGTCCCCAGTGACAGGTGGGGAAACTGAGGTTCAGAAGCTGAACAACAGTGGTTAAAAGAGCCTGGGTCAAAGTCCAAGTCCTCACTATTCTGCCACGCTGCATTTGGTGGCCCTGACCCTGACCCATCCTGGGACCGGCCTCTCTGCCTCAGTTTCCTCATCTTAAAACAGGGGGAGAGTGGCTGTCACCCAGGGGTGCTGGGAGGAGGGCCTAAGCCCAGATGGGGGTGCGACGAGGGAATGGCATCATTAGGGCCACTGGCCCCCAAGGGGCTGGCTGGGGCCACAGGCAGGACAGGCCTCAGGCCTGGCAGGGGCCAAGAGGCTCCGTGAGTCAGCAGACGCCCCCGCCCCCAGGCCAGCCCCAGCCTCACAGACGGGAGCAGGTGTGTGCTGGGGAGGCCCCTTGAGAGTCACAGGGGCTCCGGCCAGCAGAGCCGGAAGCATCTCAGAGCTCCTGGTCTGAACCTGCATTGGCAGATGGGGACTCAGTCCAGGGGAGGCAGCACCAGGTCACACGGTGAGGCTGGGGCAGGGCTGACCCCTCCAAACAATGTCCGCATCCCCAGAATCCTCCAAGGCGCTCTCCAGCCTAGCCCTGCTCCAGGCCGACCCCTCAGGCTTAGGACACTAGGACCCAGGCTGAGGGGACCCCGTGGCGTACAGAGCCAGCCAGATTGGGAGGAGGGGTTCCCACACCTTGGCCATGCAGCATGAAGAGGCCCCTTCCTCTGCCTCCAGAGGCCTCAGATCCCACCACTAGCAGCCCCTCTTTGCCCTGGGGGGATGTGGTCCCAACTGAGGGCGGGGACAGAATGGGGCACAGAGGCCGGGGTGCAGGAGTTAAGAGAGGGCCACAGGCCCTTCTGGGGAGGGTAGAAATGGCTTTTCCTGAGCATGGGGGCCTGAAGGAGCCCGGAAGAAGGGTCTCAGAGTGGAGGATGGGCAGGGGACTGGGCAGACCAGTGGGGGGACAGGGGAGGGAGGCCAGGGGAGGAGAAGCAGGAGTGGGCTCCCTCCCGGGATCTTACCCTTAGGGTGAGTAGCCAGGGTGTCCCTGGTAAGGCAGACCTTCCCGATGACGTCGTCCCGGCTGGAGGGTGGAGAGGGAGCCAGAGCTGCGCGGGGCTCGGTGCGGAGCCCAGGACCCCCTCCCGCGCAGTTCAGGGCCCCTGGCGGGAGCAGGGAGACTAACACTCCAGTCACTTACAGGAGCCCACGGAGCCGGACCCATGACCCTTCTGGAGGCCCTCTCATGGGCGTGGGATATGTTTCCGCACGTGGACTGACACGCATGCCCACAAACATGCCAAGCTCTTCCCTCCGGGGGCCTGTTTCCTAGCTTGCATCCCTGTGCATGTGCACACGCCCAGTGCATGTGCACACGCGTGATGTGGTGGGAGCACGATGAATCCACACACACATACACAGACACCGCACATCCAAACCCTGCACCTTCCGGATCCCCCGGGCTCCCCCTCCCTCCAGGCTGGAAAGAGGATGCCGTGACCAGCAGTCCCAGCAGTGAAATGGGCCAGAGAGGGACAGGTGGCGGGGTCTGGGCCCCAGCTGAGGACTGGGGTTCCACCCACCTGAGGGCATCCTCGTCCATGACGTAGAAGGCCACCGAGTGGAAGGTGGGCGGCAGGTGCACCTGATACTCCTCGCCCCAGAAGGGGCACAGGGTCTTCCACACAGTAGCTGTCCTGCAAGAGAGGACCCTCGGCACTTGCCTGGGCCGCCCGCAGGCCCCGGGCTGGGACAAGGCGGGGCTGTGTGGCTTGAGCCCACCTTTCCCCACATCTGCCTCCATTCCCGGGAAAAACTGCTCTGCTAGGTCCCGGACCCACCGTCCATCACCAATCATTCCCTCCTGACCTTCCTCTCTGCCCTGGGTGGGGCACAGGCTGCGTCTATCAGGCCATTTTCCATTTGGGGAAATTGAGACCAGAGTTGGCAGTAGCTGGCCTCAGGTCACACAGCAGGACAGTGGCAGAGCCAGGACCAAAGCCTCCCCCTGGCTCCTGATGCTGAACAGACTCACTGAGGGTAGAGGCAGGGGGATGGCCAAGTTGACTCTGGAGACAGAGAGTCCTCCTGGGGGCCCTGAGAGCCAAGTCTGGGTCCTGACCCACAGAGGTCCTGTATGGGCAAAGCCTCACCCAGTTCTGGCCGAACCCCCCCAGGACAGAACCTTCAACACATAGGGCTCAGCAGGGTATGTGGGTGTGGGGAAGCTGAAACTCCCCAAGGACCCAGATGAAGGCTCCGGGGATCTCCTTCACCCCAACCAGTTCTTGGACAGGTCACTTGAACTCTGGGGCCTTGGTTTCCCTGTCTGTCATTGAGACAACCAGAGCAGGCATCTCTCCCCTCTCATGGTGTCCATGCTCAGGAGAGAATCTGGAAAGAGGCGTTTGCAGTGAGAAGAACTGTGAGTCTGGCAGCCTTGGCTATCCATCAGCAGTGGACACCCAGATGGGCAGAAGAGCTGAGCGGCTTTGGCCATGAACTTGGAGGCAAAGGCCTGGGTGAGGGAGGGGACCAAACAGCAAAGACCCTGCCCAGAATCATGGAGCCCATGGAGAAAGGGATGCCCAGGGGAAGTGGCCCTTCTGGGCAAGTTAGTTCTTCTGTAAACGGGATGTGACGCTGTTGTACGGAGCTCACTGGAAGTATTAAACGGGCTGGAAAAGGTTCCTCACAGGGCCTGGCGGAGACCACATCCCCTAAGTGACAGCGGTTGTTACTAGTCATCATCTGTCCCTCCTGCGCGTTGTAAAGGTTGTAAAGAGCAACAGAGCCGGTGAGAGTCCCTTGGCTGAGCACCCAGCCCATGGTACAGAATCCCTCCATGGGCGTTTAGGTCAGTAATTAGCAAGACTCGTGGGTCTTTCTTACCTCCTAGCAGGCTGTTAGGGCCCGATGGGCTCCAGGGAATCAGATGCTCCAAGCCCTGGCCACGCAAATCTCCACGCAAATTTCACACACACACACACACACACACACACACATACACACACACACACACACACACCCCGCCAGATGTGTGAGCTGGGACGGGCTGGGGGAATGGCGAGCAGCCCATCTCACTCACCCTCAGGTGGGGGCGGGGCGAGGGCGGTACCTTATGATGGGCTCGTTGTCCACCTTCACGATGCAGTAGGGGTCGCTGCTGCCCGTGCTGCAAGAGAGGGGCGGGGAGGGGCTGACTGATGGGGCGGCCGGCCGTAGGCACCCCTCCTTCCTCCTCCAGGGGCTCCCAGTGACCCCAGGAAAAAGACAGTCAAGGCTGAGGCACCAGGTCCTGGGCTGGGACCCAAAGAATCCTCAGGCAGGAAAGTGTACCTCCAGCCTCGGTCTGGGAGGGGGCTGGTGAGGCAGAGGCAGAATCGTGCACCAAGGCTCCCCTGCCCGCTGCTTCTCCAGCTCGGGAAAGGGTGCTTCTCCTTCCTGCCGCCTCCCACAGCCCACCCCCCTGCCCCGCCTCAACCAGGGAAGACAGAAACAGCAGTCACAAAAGCCCACCCTCAACCAAGTCAGCCCCTCACTCTCTCCTCTCAGACTTGGTTCCTCCCGTTCCTCCCGCCTGGACTGCCTTCCCACTCCTCCCAAGACCCCTCCTCAGTCCCCTTCACTAAGAGCCCTCTCCTGTCCCAGAGGCCCAGAGTAAGGTCTCCCCTGCCATCCCACCGCCAGCCCCCTCCCTGGCATGTCTCCCTCCATCCCAGCACTGCTAGTGATGTGCTGTCACCAGCTGCCTCCCCTACCTGTCTATGAGCTACCTGAGAGTGGGGACCACTTCTGTGTTGACAGGGCTTGGCACAAGATGGGGTCCCGTGAGTGTTTATTGGATGAGTGAATGAATGAATGAATGAACGAACGAATAAAACCCTCGGCCTCAAGCTCCCAGCCATCTGGAAAAGAACGAATGGGCCAGGCAACCCAGGACCGCTTGGTTCCCCTTGTCTCTGTTGGTGGGGAATTGATTCCTGGGGTTGAGGGCAGCCCTGGCCAGGCCCAGGGCCACTACTGGGCAAGAAGTGGGGGCGGCCTGTCTTCAGAAGTGCCCTTCAGGCCTGGCGTCCATAAAAAGGAAGTGTTTTTGCATGTTGGAGGTTGGGGAATTCCAAGCCCAGCTTCCCTTCTCAAAAGGGGATCTTCCGGCAGAGGAAGCTACTAGAGACAAACATCTCCAAAGGCTCTCCTGACACTGATGCGAAATGTCTCCTAAGACTTGGTCCCCCCCTCCCCGTAGAGTGGGACCTGTAATGCCAGCTCACAGGGTAGGTTCCCTGGGTCCCTGGCATGATGTGAGGCCCGGCCCGTGGGAGGTGTTTAGTAAATGTTAGCACTGCCCTGGACTCCTCCTTCTTCCGTCTGTAACCCTCTCCCCCATCATTCAAGAGCCCTTTCCTCCAGAGAGCCCCTTGGGAAC
Organism: Eschrichtius robustus; assembly: GCF_028021215.1. Lineage (NCBI taxonomy): Eukaryota > Metazoa > Chordata > Mammalia > Artiodactyla > Eschrichtiidae > Eschrichtius > Eschrichtius robustus. Next base: position 84,743,136 of record NC_090839.1, on the reverse strand, counting down.
ATCCCAGCTTGCTTCCCACTGCCTCAAAGCCAGGGGACTCCGGGCCTCAAGCAATCAGGGCCCCGTGCACCGCGGGAGCTGGGCTGGGTGGCCGGGCCCAGGAGCTGCATGTGTAACTTGGAGCAAGGAGGGAGAGGTCAGGGTGGGCTGAGACCTCAATGGCTTCCCCCCACCACAAGGCCTCCTCTGCCTCCAGGGCTGGGACCTCCTGGCAGCCCCAGGGGCGAGGAATCTCTTGCTTTTCCCTGTAAGCCCAGCACTGCCCACTGCTCAGCTCAACGAATGAATCCCTACTGAACAGTGGGGTTTGGGGCTCCTGTTGCAGGCGGGGTCACTGGGGTGGGCAGAGGCCTGCGGGCAGGAGCAGACCTAGCGTGCAGGGCAGCCGTGAGCTGGGTGGCTGGATCAGAGGGGCGGAAGGGGGCAGGGTCAAGAGTGGGCTGAGGCCAGATTTAAGGACCTGAGCCCAACTGTGGCCCCTGGCCAGTTGTTGGGACTTGGGCCTTCTGCCCTGATGAGGCCCTTGGGCTGGGCCCCTCTCCCACTTCTCCTTCTCCAAGCCACTCACAGCTGCTGCTGGCCCAGCCTGGCTCCTTGTGGGGCCTCTATATTTAGGGCCTTGGCAGTTTCCAGGCTGTGGAACGGGGAGAATCAGGGTAAACCCCGAAATAGTCCCGGGCCCGTCCCCAGGGCCACTGGGCGTGGGAGCCAGTTGGCCACTGGTCACCATGAGACTCAGCTCCTGTATGGCTGACCCAGGCCCCCAAGGATGGGAGGAAGCATGACAGAAGCAGATGGGCTCTGGAAGCTGTTGGTGATGGGGTACACAGCTGTGCTCTGTGCCCTTAAGGGGACTCAAAACCCATGAGTGGAAGTGGCCGGGAGGCCGGTGGTCACTGTGTGATGACGCCCTTCCTCAGAACTGTCTCAGTCAAGATGGGTCACCATGGATGAAAGTGAACTCCCCGTCCTCAGAAGCATGCAAGTCCCAGCTGGAAGGGATGCTGCTCGGGAGACAAGCTGGGGCTGATGAGGCCCAGTGGGGCAGGCTCACTGCCCCCCGTGCCTCCAGCACTTGGGGAGGGCCTCCTGTGACCTCCAAACCCCCGCCATGCCTAAGCCAAACGCTCTGCGTGGCATTTGCGAGGCTCGGTCCCCACTGAGCCCCCCTGGCAAGCTTGCAACCTGGGTCCAGCTAGGTTGCCCTGTCAGCAGCAGAGTGGGTTTGAATCCTGACTTCTCCCCCTACTGGCTGTGTGGCCTTGGCAAAGGACTTCCCCATCCTGAGCCTCGGTTTCCCCATCTACAAATGGAGCATATCTACCTTATAGGGTTAATAAGAGGATTAAATGGGAAGGTCCTGGACACATCTGAATCTCCCCTACTGTGGACCAGGCGTCCCTTAAGGGACCTGGCATGCCAAGACAAATGAGTCATGGTTCCTGACCTCAGAGTCACGTGGTGCAGGCAGCCCACGAAGGAGCAGTTGCTACCAAGGGCTTCGTCCTAACTCCAGCTGACCCAAAGTGCTGGAAGACATGGAACAGGGGCAAGGAACCCTGCCCAAGGGCACCAGGGAAAGTCCTGAAGAGGAGTAGAAGTTTGGAAGAGGTCCTAAAGGGTGAATAGGAGTTTTCCGGTGAACCCTGAAGGGGAGTCCTTGAAGGCAGAAGACTCACACATGGGCAAAAGCAGGGCTGTGAAGGCCAGTAGCCCAAATGTGAGGGGCTGAGGTGGCGGAGTTTCACAGCTGGATTTAAGAGATGGTTGACGGGTCAGAGCTGCTCACACCAGCCTCTATGCGGAAGGCAGAGGAAAGGAGGTAGGGGGAGGTGAGGAGGCAGGAGGGCAGGGCAAGGAAAGAGATTCTGGAGGCAGAACCCTCAGAACTTGGTGGCCGCTCCCCTGGGGATGGAGGCACTTGGTGGAGTCCCTCAGCTGTGCAGAGGCAGGGCTGGGCAGGGAACCGGGCACCATGGCTCCCAGGTAGGCAGAGTCCACAGTTTCACCGCCCTATGCTGGTGAAAGCCTAGAGTCAGGCACTAGGGCCAGAGCTGCAGGGATGCGGAGGGAGGCAACAGATGGAGGGGCTGCTCCTCCCAGCCGCCACCAGCCACAGGAGGCCAAGCTGACCTAGATACCAGTGCCCGCGTGGGGGATGCTTAGAGGCTGGGCCTGGAGGCTGAGACCCTTCTCAGAGCTCATCTGCCTTCCCACCTCAGAGACCACATTCCCAGCTCCCGCCCCAACTCCCCCGCACGCAGCAAAACCCACCTTGAGACAGCCCGCCCAGCACCCTCCCTCACCCATTGCCATGGCAACGGCTGAACCTGGCCTCGTCAGGCCCAGGGGGCCTTGAACTGGAACTGCTCATGGCGCTGAGGGTGCTGGGAGACTCACAGGGGCCACTGTGCGCGCGAGGGAGATGCCCTTGCCCCGTCCTCCTGCACCCCACTCCCCAGTTCACCACCTCTCTGCATCCGGGAGCGCCCTGAGGAGCCCGGGGGTGGGGAGGCTGCCAGACTTTGGACCGTATGCTGCCTCCGGGCTCCCCCGCCCCCGCCCCCTCCTCTAGGCAGCCAGGCCCCTCAAGCTTCGTACTTCGCACCGCTCTTATCTGAGAGGGATTCCCACCTCCAGTTTACAGCAGGGAAACTGAGGCTTTGGGGACAGTGAGCTGCCTAAGGCTCATACAAGGGAGCCAGTGATGGGACCGGACTGCTCAGCTCTGGCACCTATTGAGGAGGGTGGGACCGGGGCTTCGGAAACCTCCTCAGATCTGGCCAGGGCCCAGGGAAGGTCCTAGGTGTCAGTGCTTGTTAGGAGCCCTAGACTCAAGACCTTGCTCCGCCACTTGGAGCCAGCATTTCACATCTCTGAGCCTCGGTTTCCACGTCTGTAAAATGGAATGGTGAGAACGACCTTGCTGGGTGGTTGTGAGGATTAAAGGCAACGGCTCAGGTAAAGCCGAGGGTACAAGAGCAGCTACTACCCAGCCCCCCATCCTGCACCGGTCCCAGCCTCCTGACCTAAGGTCCACTCTTCAGGCCAGCCCCTCCCTTCCCAAATGCACAGCAGGAAGCCCCAGGACAGCCCGTGCACACTCCCAGGTGCTAAGGGTTCCAGAACTACTGAGGAAGACCCCTCGTTTCTAGGGGGGGCACCCCACACCCTCCAGCCACACCCCGCCCCCCCCCCGCCGGCAGTGCATGGAGACAACTCCTTTTCGATGTCTCCCCCACGCCCAGCTCCTGTCCTATCAAAGTCCCTTCCCCTCTTGAGCCGCCGTTCTCTCCCTCCCTATTCACTAAGGCCCCTTACAGATCCCCGCCCCCTCCCCAGACCCCGGCCCTTCCCTGTCACCCCCTGTCCGGTGCTCGCAGCAAATCTCACTGTCCCCATTTCCCTGCCAGTCTCCTACTGCAGCCACACTCGGCACACCCTCACCACTGCTCTATTTGTGGGCGGGCCGTGTGGACCCCAGAAAGGTCAGGCAGGCATAAGGGGCAGCGCCCCTCCCCGGAAAGTTGGGGTTCCCTCCTCCGGCCGTGCTCACATATCCTTGGCGGGCAGGTTCTTCCCCTCCACGATGCGGATGAACAGCGAGCTGCGCTTGGCCATCGTGGGTCCGCGACGCGGGGTCCTGGCCCGGGGGGAGCCGGACGCCAGGGTCCAGGGCAGCGGCCGGCGGTCGGGCGGGCGCTGGACTGGGCGCAGGGGGGGCGGGCCCCGCTGGGCCTGGTAGGTAAGCGCGGGGGCGGAGGAATCGCTCCCACTTCATTCACCCCGCCCCCGCCCCATGTGAGGAGGGGGGGGGGGAACACAGCGCCCGGGCGGACCAATCGGAAGCCGGGGCTCCCCGGGGGTGGGCGGGGCAGGCCCGAGCCGCGGCGCTCATTGGGCACCTGGGGCGGTTTAGGGGAGGGGTCTGCGCTGAGGGGTTGGGGAGCGCAGGCTGGAGCTGAGGGGCGATGGGCGCCCCTCTAGACTAGTGGAGCTGTAGGGCCCCCGGTGACTTGCGCCACGGGTCCTTGTGGGCGGAGGGCGTGGTCCGAGTGCCTGTACCCAGGCGCTCAAGGGCTGTGAGCCCGAGTGTGCTCTGGGAGGCGTGAGCAAGTGCGGGGATGCGCGGGTGGGGTCGTGAGAGGAGGATAGCCCTGGCCACCTGAGGCTGACGCTTGGAGGCCCTGCAAAGGTGTAAATTGAATGGATGAATAATCGGATGAACTTAAATAGGAGTGTTTGTGTTAGAGTTGCGTGGACCCAGAAGGAGGTGAAGCAGGACAGCTCAGAGATTTGGGGGATCCAGAGGTGCGGGGGCCAGTCTGAAAGACCTGGATTATTTGGGTGAACCTGCTTGCGAGGAGGGAGCTTTCTCAGTCGTCACCTCATTTACGGCTTTTACATCCCCTCAGTGGGAACCTGGATGAGGCGCTCAGGTTCACAGAGGGGAAATTACTTGCTGGAGGTCACACAGCTCTCCCCTGGCAGGGCTAGGCCTGGCTTCCCCAGAACTCCGTGACTGAGGGCCTTTCCACAGGGGGCACGATCTTTCTCCCAGACTCGGTGTCTAGAGCTGAGTTTCTAGAATTGTCCCCCTTCCCAGATCTAGAGGTCACAGTCCGGGGCTGGCACAGCAACGACTGGCCCTGGGCAGCTGGCTCCCGGTGAAGGTAGTGCCCCAAGCATGACTGCAGACTTGGGTCCTAGCCCCAGCCCCACTACTCCCTTGCTGGGTGACGCTGGGTGGCTCCCTGAACCTCTCCGAGCTGGTTCCATTTCATCACCTGCAAAGAGGGAGCAGTGACACCTGCCCAAAACACCCAGGACACACTTCGTGTCAGAGTGCCTAGCAGGTTCTATTTCCTGTCACATTTTGTTTTCTTTTCCTATTTTGTTATTTATACACTACATGCATGCTTTTCCAAATTCAGAAGGTATTGAAGGTTTACAATGCCTTCAGTGACAAGTCAGTCTCTCTTCTCTCCCAGCCGCTTGCCTCCCCTGCGGCAGCCACTATTCCTGATCCCTTGTGCATCCTTCTGGACACAGTCTCTGCCTACAGCGCATCAGCAGACATGTGGTTTGTGTCTTTTTCTTTCATACACAAATAGTAGCTTAGTGGTTACACTGAGAGTTTCACTTATTTTATCTTGGAGAGCCGTGCATATCTGTACACAAAAAACACCCTTGGTCTCTTTGCCACTTGCCCAGTTTTCTGTTGTGTGGAGGTACCATCCATCATCTCTTTGATGTCCCCTGTTCGTGGATGAGCAGGTTGCCGCCATCATTTGCTTTCACCGAACAATAGCATGGCTCACACGTCATTTTGCACGTGAGCAAATGTAACCAAGGATAAATTCCTAGAAATGGAATCCCTAGGTCAGAAGACATGTGTGGGCGGGACTTCCGTAGGATTTGCCAAATTTCCTGCTGCAGTGGTGGTTTCAGTGTACACAGCCATCAACATACAGGAGAGTGCCAGCTCCCCTGTGTCCTCGCTAGCACGCTAATTATCAATCTGTGATCTTTGGCTAAGTGATCAGTAGGAAAATAATGGTTTCTCAGTGTACTTAGGGCTATTTTTTCAGGTGGTTTATCAAGGCCCTTATCAGTCATCCTCAGTTACTGAGATTTGCCCCCTCTGCCTGTTCATCCTTCAGGCATGTGCCCCCATCCCTGGGTTTGGGCGAGGCCCCCTGGGGAGTGAGAAGAAGTTTGTTGGCTTCTTGGTAAATTGGGGGCTCACTCCCCACCACCGTGGGCTGTACTGAGGCCTGGTTGGTGGGTGGTGGGCAGGGAGGGCCTCTGCCAAATCTAGTGTTTGGGTGTTGCTGCAAGGTATTCTCTTCGGGGCTTCCCTGGTGATGCAGTGGTTAAGAACACACCTGCCAGTGCAGGGGACACGGGTTCCATCCCTGATCCGGGAAGATCCCACATGCCGCAGAGCAACTAAGCCTGCATGCCACAACTACTGAGCCCGCGTGCCACAACTACTGAGCCCGCGTGCCTAGAGCCCGTGCTCCGCAACAAGAGAAGCCACTGCAATGAGAAGCCCCACGCACCGCAACAAGAGAAGCCACTGCAATGAGAAGCCCCACGCGCCGCAACAAGAGTAGCCCCTGCTCGCTGCAACTAGAGAAAGCCCGCACACAGCAACAAAGACCCAACACAGCCAAAAATAAATAAATAAAATAAGTTAATTAAAAAAAAAAAAAAAGATATTCTCTTCACTGAGCTGGGAGACACACCCCAAAGCCAAGCCAGGGAAGCCCAGGCTAGGCTTCTTTTGTCTGCTTCAGGACCCAGTCCTTGCTTACCTCCAATGCTGGGGAGCTTACCCCCTCTAAAGGCAGCTCTGTCCATTGTCAAACTAGTCCAACTGTGAGCAAGGCCTGGACCCACACCCCCTGAGCTGCCAGAGCGGTCCTTGGGGCCTAAACCATGGCTGTTCTCCCCAGAGCCTCCAGCCTACTCAGCTCCAAGCCAGGCTCCCCTCCCCCCTGTGAATTCTAGACCCACGCTGACCTGGTCATTGTCCCCCAGAAACCTCCACTTTGTCACGAGCCTTTCTGGAGTATAGCTTCCAGAGTGGAGCTGGGCCTCCCTTCTGTGCTTTGTGCTCCACAGAGCAGACATGAACAGATCAAACCCTCCCTTCTTCTGGGCACTAGATCTTTAATGATGCTACCCACAATCCCCTTAGCTTTTGGGGGCCGCACTTCCCAGATTTCTGGTTCGAAACAACAGAAACCAGTTCGGACTAATTTAAATAGAAAGGGGTTCATTAGAGGCTATTGAGTGTGTCATGGATTCTCCGGGAAAGCCAGAGAACCAGGCCCAAAGGCCACACCCAGCGAGGGACAACGCCCCAAATCACATGCCCGAAGCGGCTTGGTGCGGACACCCCCACTGACGCCCTGGCCAGACCCCTCATCTCATGCCGACTCTGGACGCCAGGTGCTGCCACCACAGCTGTTACCCAGCCGCACCCCCTGCGTCCCCACGAAGCTGGGAAGGCTGGGACAGCATTGTCAACATCTGTGCCGGGAGGGGCCTGCCTCCGAAGATGGGGTGGGGGGAGGGAGGAAGGCCCTGGACAGAGGAAGGGGGCTCAGGTGCTGGGCATCCCCAAGGGTGACAGTAGTCCCTGCAGGGTCTTGAACTTCTCCATGCTGCACCCCAGATGACATCCCTTTAGCACCCACTAGATGCCACCTGGACTCTGGGCACCCATGGTTTTCTCATTTGGTTCTCATGACAACCTGTGAGTAGGTGCTGTGATCCCTTTTTTTCCCGGTGGTTCCCGTGGTGCCCGGCGTCCTGCATCACTCCACTTCAGAAGAAAGGGAGGAGGCTCCGTGGGGGCTGCCGGGAGGGCCTCAGGCTGCTGTCCACCCCGACCCCATCCCCACTGACACGCGAGGCCCTCTCCTCTGCACTGCCTGGTCCCTGGCCCAGTGTCCTCAGAGCACAGCCTCTGAGCACGGGGACTCCTGGGGCAGAATGGGGTCTACACAGAGGATTCAGCCAGGGAGGCAAGCCGAGCTTCCAGCACTTTCCCAGAAACCAGTCTCTGGGGAGGGGGTGAGTCAGAGGGTGGGACAGGGAGGGGAGCTCAGCCTGGCTCCACCATCAGTCCAGACCCTCCATCTGTGGGGGGGCTACAGAGGGGATCCCTTTCCTAAGCGGACCACTGCTCTCATTTCCTATTTCCCTCATTCATTCATTCATTCATTCATCTGCTTATGTAGTCAGCATTCAAGGACTGGTGCTGGGTGCTGGGGATCCATGGGAAAACCAACTGCCCTCAAGGGGTTCACAGTCAAAGGGAAGAGATGGACATCAAAGGGCAGGTAAGTGCTACAGCAGAGAAATGAATGAGGAATACGGAGGAGGGAGGGGGCGCAGGATCTTCAAAGAGGAAGTGACATCTGAGCTGGCTTTCAAAGGATGCACAGGTGTGCATGATGTGGTCCAGGTGGGAAGGGGATGCTCCCAGTGGAGGGGGCAGCCTGAGCAAAGGTGTGCGGGAGTGATGAAGGCTGGGGTGTTCTGGAAACGTCCAAGAGGGAGGTGTCAGAGGCCTATGGTACCTGAGCCTGCAAGGGCAGATGAGAACCAGCCAACGAAGGGTCTTGACTGCTGGGAGGGAGCTCGGATGTTCTCCTGGGCAGGGTTTGGAGCAGAAAAGTGACGTGGATGGACTTGGGTGCTGGAAATTCAGTGGGTTGACATTTTGAAATGTTAGCATGTGGGTCTCCTTCCCACCCTGAACTTCCTGTGCCCCTAACCCACGTCATTTGAATCGAGTATCCCTGCCCACATATTGTTAGGGACCTACAAAATGTTTCAATTTCTTTTAGAATTAGAAGGAAGAATGAATAGGAATGAATATGTAACAATGAATCCAGCCTGGATTGCATCCATCTCTATACCAAAGTGGTCGTAAAATATAAGTTTTAAGACCTTGACCCACACTAGCAAAAGTGCCTAAGCCTCGTGAAAGTCTTAGTGCTCCTGGCACAGGACAGGAGGCAGCTCTTGAGTTTCGAAGCATGTCTATGAAATTCACGGCAAATCAGTAGCATAGAAAGAAAAAAGTGTTTGAATTGCAGCGTCTGGGTTTTTGAGCATCAGAGGAGACTTGGAAGGGCCAGGAGGACCAGCTGCCCCTCCAGCCTCTGCCAGGGATGGGGAAAGAGGCTTAGACAAAGGTGAGCCCCCTGGGTGCTACCCCAGGGAGGGGGTCGGATCCGAATTGGCTGAGATGAGAAGTGAGGGTCTGATCAAGATTACATTGAGAGATAGGAAATTAAAATTTTATTTCTGGATCTCCTGCCTGCCTTGCCCATCACACAGGACTATTTTTGGAGCTGCATCAGCCAGGGCTCCACTCTACACCCCAATAAACATTTTAAAATGCACCCAGTGGGGTGTGTGTGTGTGGGGAAATGAGGGGTGGTCCAAAGGTACAAACTTCCAGTTATAAGATAAATAAGTCCTGGGGAGGTCATGTATAGTGACTACACTGTATTGTATGTTTGAAAGTGGCGAAGAGAGTAGATCTTAAAAGTTCTCCTCACAAGAAAAAACTTGCAACTATATGTGGTGACGGATGTAAACTATTGTGGTGATCATTTCCCAGTCCATACCTATATCAAATCATTAACCTACAACAAATGTTGAGTGTCAATGATATCTCAGTAAAACTGGAAAATAAATTTTAAAAAAGGCACCCATACCATGTTTCTCAAAAGATTAAAAATAGGATTATCATATAATCCAGCAATCCTACTTCTGGATATATTTCCAAAAGAAGTGAAAACAGGGGTTTTCACACCCTTGTTCATTGCAGCTTTTTTTCACAGTAGTCAAGAGATAGAAGCGGGGCTTCCCTGGTGGCACAGTGGTTAAGAAACCTCCTGCCAATGCAGGGAACACGGGTTCGAGCCCTGGTCCAGGAAGATCCCACATGCTGCAGAGCAACTAAGCCCGTGCGCCACAACTACTGAGTCTGCGCTCTAGAGCCCGCAAGCCACAACTACTGAAGCCCACGTGCCTAGAGCCCGTGCTCCGCAACAAGAGAAGCCACTGCAGTGAGAAGCCCATGCACCGCAAGGAAGAGTAGACCCCGCTCACCACAACTAGAGAAAGCCCGTGCGCAACAACAAAGACCCAACGCAGCCAAAAATAAATAAATAATATAAATAAATTAAAAAAAAAAAGAGAGCTAGAAGCCATCTAAGTGTCCACTGATGGATAAATGGATAAAGATAATGTGGTCTATACACATACAGTGGAATATAATTCAGCCTTTAAAAAGGAAGAAATCCGGACACCTGCTACAACAGGGATGAACCTTGGGGACATTATGCTAAGTGAAATAAACCAGTCACAAAAGACAAATGCTATACAATTTTACTGATATGCGATGTCTAGTGCAGTCAGACTCAGAAATAGAAAGTAGAACGGTGGTTGCCAGGGTTCGAGCCTCAGGGAGGGAGAATGGGGGGTTGTCGCTTAATGGGTATAGAGTTTCTGTTTTGCAAGATGATAAACTTCGGAAGACTGGTTGCACAACAATCTGAATGTACTTAGCAGTACTGAGCTGTGCCCCTCGAAATGGTTAAGGTGATACATTTTATGTTACATGTTTTTTGTTTTCTTTTTCACCACAATCAAAAAAATGCAAATATGTCCCAACTTTATATGCATTTCTGTGGCTGTAAAAATATTTGAAAATAATTTTATAGTTTAGCTTTGGAAACTCTTTGGATTCCAGGAACTCATTTGATTTGCTGCTGGCCTTGATTTCTCCACAAACATCGTGCGTTCTTAGGAATCTTGGGGATTCTTCCAAAGTGAGAGAATGTAATGTGACCTACAAATTGTTTTCAAGCACAGTGACATGTCTTAAAATGCTAAATTTAACAATGGATGAAACTGACATTTAGAAGAAATTTAAGTAAACATTTACTATTTTAAAATTTGGGTTTTTTTTTTGTATTTTGGAGCCAGTGCCCTTCCCCTTCCCCAGACTTCAAGGATTGTAATGAGCTGGAGGCCCGTTGCCCACAGGGTTTCCCGGGGAAGCTGTCCCTGCCCAGAGGAAAGGCCTTCTCATGCCACCCTTCTGTCCTGCCCCCCCCCCCAATGCCAAGTCTCTGCCGGGACCCAAGAGAGGACTTCTGGGAGGAGACAGGACCCAGGAGAATAGGGCAGCGCAGGCATTGCTGTAAGTTAGAGAGAAAGCCATAGACAGTGGATCATAGGGAGGAGCAGGGCGGGGGGAGGGAGCTGGGTGCAGGTGCTGAGGGGGGCAAGGGCACCCCCCCACACAGGGGTCAGAGGGGCCCAGATATGGACCCACAGAGGCTGAGTGCAGAGCTCTAGACCGAGCCCGGGGCCACGGGGGGAGCCCTGGCAGGCTCCAGGCCGAGTGACAGCGGTGTGCCAAGAGGTCTGGACCGGCCAGTTGTGAGATGCCTGGAGGGGGCTGGCTGAGAGTCATTCACAGGCCGGTCAGGTTCTGTTCCCAGCTTCCCCCTGCCAGGCCAATCTCGACACCCCCGCCTGCCCCATTTAGTCAGAGAGCATTAAATACAAGTTTAAAACTGAGGCCCACAGTAAAGCACGTGGGCCCTGGAGCCAGACCACAGAGTTCAAATCGTAGCTCCACTACTATAATAAGACCTGCTGTGTGACTGTGGGCAAGTAACTCAGCCTTTCTGAGACTCATCTGCCTAATCTGTAAAGTGGGGCAATGGTAGCGGGGCACCTCGTAGCATGGCTATGAGTAGAGCTCGCTGATGTCAGCAGAGCTCAGGAGGCACTTTTCTGTGCTGAGAACTTCGGGAACATCCTCTCACTAGTCCTAGCAGGAGCCAGGGGCTGTTCCCATCATCCTCCTTTTACGGACGAGGAAGCCACAGACCGAGCGCCTACTGTGTGCAGGCCGTGCCTCATTGTCCTTGATCCTCACCGCAACTCTGGGACAAAGGGCTGGTGTTATGTCTGCTTTGTAGACAAGTTGCTGCAAAGGCATTTTGACAAAGTCACCCACTCCTAGCATGGCCCCCAATCTCCCTGGGAGGACAGAGAAAAAGACAGAGAAACAAGTGGAGAAAAACAGAAGCAGAGAGACAGACAGACAGGAAGTCAGAAAGAGAAAATACAGAGACACAGGGAACGTTCTAGACCCTGACTGAGCTGGGGGCAGAGCGAAGTGGAATGTTGCTCCCTGCCAGTTCTCCCCAGGGACCCCTTGTGCAGGGGCGTGGAGAGGCTGCAGGTCCCAAGGTGGCCGAGAGTGGTCTTGGGCCGAAGCCTAGGTGGGCAGGGCAGGCACACAGAGCTGCTGACTGGTGTCCCTGAGGTGCCCTGTGGGCATGGGGGTCCCAACAGTGGCCGAGCAGGGCTGCTAGGAGGAGCTCAGAGGTCCCCTTTCTCTGAGGCCTCCCCAGACCTGCAGTCACTTAAGCCCCTCAGCCCCAGCCCCTGTGGGTGAAAACTGCCCCTTCCCAAAGCGGAAAAATGAGCCAAGGCAAGTGGAAAACCAAGAGTCTTGGGTTTTGAAAGATGAAGGTTGGGAATCCAGAGTCTTTGGGCCAGACCTCTGCCCTAGCCTCTCGGAGCAACCAAGGGCACCTCCTTTCCATGGAGGGTAGACATGTTCCGAGTGGACTTCCTGGAAGAGGTGGCACCAGGCTGGACTTGAAGGAGCAGGGCTGGGGCTGGGAGGTGGGGGCACAGGGGCCAGGCACAGCTCTCAGGGCACCCCCTGAGCAGAGATGGCCCAGGGCTGGGGGGCATGGCGTGATTCTGAGGAGACCCTGAACTCCAGAATCCTGGCTGAGCCTCTGCCAGCTCCCAGGGGAGAAGCATGACTATGGGCAGGACAGGGGACTCGGCATGGGGCCAGCAGAGCAGGAGCCAGAACATAAACTTGTCGTGGCTTCTGGCGCCACCGCCTCCCTGCTCCAGCTCTGGACAGGCCCTGGCTGGGCTGACAGACACCAGGAGCCCTGGAGCCACGGTGAGGTGGGGGAGTGGGCGGCTGGCGGAGGGGGGTGGGACAGGATGGGGAGGCGGCTCCTGGAGGGCTGCAGCACACCCTTCACCCCTGCTCAAAGGGCTCTCCACTGCCACCACGTCAGCTTCTCCACTTTCACAGCTTCCGGTGCTCTGCGGGTGTTACCGAGTCCGAGTTCATACTGCTCACTGCAGGGCAGGCCAATAAATCAAGAGATGAGTTGCTGGGGCAAGGAATAGCAACTTTATTCTAAAAGCCAGCAGACTGAGAAGATGGTAGACTCGTGTCCCAAAGAACCATCTTCCCCAAGTTAGAAATCAGGCTTCTTTTACACTAAAAGGGAAGGAGGTGAAGTCCTGGTTCCCGCCAGACTCTGGAGGGGATGTGTTAATTTTTTCCTTCCTACAGTCATCCACAGGTGGGCCTGGTCAGGATGTTCCCCGTGAGCTAATCAAAGGTATTTTAGCTTAACGCTCATTACCTGGGAGGCAGGGTTCCCAGAGATGGGCCATTATGTATAATATAAGCGTAAAGGCAATATCTCTTTAGTGATTAACTTGTAATAGAATACAAAGGTCCTTTCCTATTACCTGGGCACTTGGGACCCTGGCCTCTGGGCGCCCTTCAGCCCTCAGCTCACCGGGGTCCCCCTGCCCTACCCGCCCTCAGCAGGACCTCCACTGTCCCTCCTGGCATCCCTGGGACCTTCTGTGTGACTGTCCCCTCCCTCCCCTGCTGGTCTCCACCCATGTCTCTCTGGCCTGTGCCTGAGTGGGGGGCGGCCAGGCTGACGGTGTGCTCCGTGCAGAAGGACCAGCCTCCCAGGGCAGCAGACAGCTCCCCACCCCCCAAGCTCCCCAGGGGCAGAGGCCTCTGTCTGTTCCCTGCTGTGGCCACGGTGGCACACAGTGACAGATACTTGCTGAATAAACATGGACTCCTTTTCTTACAGTAAAACGTACATTTTTTTTTTTTTAATTTATTTTTGGCTGCGTAGGGTCTTCGTTGCTGCGCCCGAGGTCTTTCTCCAGTTGTGGCAAGCGGGGGCTACTCTTTGTTGCGGTGCGCGGGCTTCTCATTGCAGCGGCTTCTCTTGTTGCGGAGCACGGGCTCTAGGCGCACGGGCTTCAGTAGTTGTGGCGCACAGGCTCTAGAGCGCAGCCTCAGTAGTTGTGGTGCACAGGCTTAGTTGCTCCGCGGCATGTGGGATCTTCCTGGACCAGGGCTCAAACCCGTGTCCCCTGCGTTGGCAAGCGGATTCTTAACCACTGTGCCACCAGGGAAGCCCAAACGCACACATCTTAAGTGAACAGCTTGATGGATTTTTACACAGGTATACACCTGGGTAACCGTCACCCAGATGGAGATCTAGAACATTTTTTTAAAATTAATTTATTAATTAATTTATTTATGGCTGTGTTGGGTCTTCGTTTCTGTGCGTGGGCTTTCTCCAGTTGCGGCAAGCGGGGGCCACTCTTCATCACGGTGCACAGGCCTCTCACTATCGCAGCCTCTCTTGTTGCGGAGCACAGGCCCCAGACGCGCAGGCTCAGTAATTGTGGCTCACGGGCCTAGTCGCTCCGCAGCATGTGGGATCTTCCCAGACCAGGGCTCGAACCCGTGTCCCCTGCATTAGCAGGCAGATTCTCAACCACTGCGCCACCAGGGAAGCCCAAGATCTAGAACATTTGCAGCCTCCAGCAGACTTTCTCGTGCCCCAGTCCAGGGACAACCTCTACCCCAGCTTGATCACCCCTGGTTAGTCTTGCCTGGTTCTGATCTCCCTATGGATGGGATCACACAGTGCAGATTCCTCCGCGTCAGGCTTCTCTCAGTGTAATAAAGTCCAGGACAGTCATCCACGTGGTTGCCTGGGTCAACTCTCCACACTTCATCATTGCTGAATAGTATTCCACAGTGCGGATGGAGCTCCCACAATGCCCTTTGCCCATGGACGGACCTCTGTACTGTGTCCAGTTTGGGCCTGTTATGAATAAGGCTGCCATGAGCATTCTTAGATATGACTTCTGGACAAGAGCGCAAGTTTCTCTCTATGGAGGAAATACCATGAGCAGAACTGCTGGGTCCTAGGGGGACATGAGAACACTGAGTCCTAAGCAGGTAAGTTCCTGCTGTCCCTCTGTGGGCATGTCACACCTGTCCCCACCCTCTCCGCAGTGGACCCACCGTGTTGCACCGCCCAATAGCAGAAACTCTAGATCCTTTGGTCTTATTTGGGAGAGCTGGACAGCTGTCCTGACCTCACTCCTGCCATCCCTGTGGGCCCAGGGGTCCCTTTCACAGCGGAAGGGCCCACTGGGTTGGTCAGCAAGGAGAGAGCCCTCTCCCCTAAAAGGGCACAGAACTTTCTTCCTGCAGGCTGGGAATGCTTCCCATGGCACTTCGGGACTGCCTACTTGGGGTCTGTCCCTCTGTCTTGGCCACCTTGTTCCCATAGGACAGGGGGCTGTGGTCAAGCTGTTCCTGTCCCTGGTGCCCAGCACGCAGCCCGGGCAGGACGACAGGCAGCCGGGGATGCACAGAAAGGTGGGATGGGAGAGAACAGCCTGAGATAAATGTCTCCACCTTGGGGACTGAGCCTGGAGGTATAGGCTCGAGGTCCAGTCCGCCTGCAGCTTGTAACTCGCTGGGACTTTGCTGTGGGCTTGGCGTCCCTCCGGGGTCCAGGTGGCATTGAGAACCTTCACCCCTTCCCTTCCCTTCACCCCGCCAGCTGCGCCTTAGACTTCAAGCAGCCCAGCTGGGGACAACCACAGCCATATTGGCCGCGCTCCCCAGGCCCCAGGAGTCCACCTCCCAAACAGCCCAGGCTGGAGCAGGTCCACGGTGGGAAGAGAAGGGGTCTCCTGCCCTGTCGAGGCAGAGAAGGCCTCCGGTCAATGTCTCTGAAGTCCTCAGAGTCCTCAGGGGCCTGGTGGCCGGGCAGAAGGGCCAAGCTGTGGCCCTGGGACAGCGGGCGGTCAGGCTCCGTGAGCAGAGGTGCTGCCGCCCGCCCTGCCCTTGGCCCTCAGCCCAGATCCAGGTTCCTCTCTTCCCAGAACTTCATCCCCCGAGTGGTGTTACGTGCTTCGCCCTCATTAACCTCCGGAAACTTCCAGAAAGAAGTGGAAATGCCCGGCCTCATCCTCCCACTGAGGAAGCCTGGGGGTGGGGGGGGGAAGGACGGGGGACCACCCTGGCTGCTGCCTAGATCAGAGGCAGGGTTGGGGAGCTGGCCACCCCTGCCTTCCCCACCAGGGGCCCTGCAGCCCCCTCTCCTCCCCTCCAGCGGAGTTCTGAGACCTCTCCGTGTCCACCCCAGCTGGATTCCCATCCTGTGTTTTCTACCCTGGTGGCACCTACCACAACCCCCATTTCTTCATCTGTAAAGTGAGGCTAACCATGGGATTGCCCCAAGGATTTGGGGGTTCACGCACGTGAATTGTTCAGGCCAGTTCCTGGCGCCCAGTAGGTGCTGGACAAGGATCACCCCTCCTGAGTCCCTGTGCCCTCTGCGCGTGGCCTTCGCTCTCTTGGGCTGGAGTGACTGGGTGGGGTGCAGGGATTGAGGAAGGGGGGGTCTGAGTACCCCGGTCTCTGTTCCCGCCATTCCCCATCTGTCTCTCTCAGTCCCTTCATCCCACGAGGGATGGATGGAGAGGCAGCCTCGTGGGCAGCCAGGAGATATTCTTGGAGTCCTTGAGATTCAGAGGGGAAAAAAACCTTGTGTCCCCCAGGGAGCTTAGGCTGATGGGGTCGGACCCAGAAGCAGCCCACCCCCCAGACTCCAGATGAGCTGATTCCTTCCTCTCCCGGGCCTCATAGCCTCTCCTGCCTGCCTGGCTTCCAGCACCGCCTAGGTCTTCAGACTCTTCTGTGTGAGCCAGCATTCCCAGGAGAGCTCCAGATCCATGCCAAAGAGGGGGTGCAAACACACACTTGTGGGGAAGAGAGGGCAGAACAGTCCACCGGGGCCACCTGGGCTCCTGCGCAGGGGACAACCGGGTGTCTGGAGAGGAGCCAGGGCACGGAGATGGGGAGCCTGGAGGCTGCAAAGGGCATTGGGGGAGGGGCCCGGGGTGACCCCTCTGTACCTGCCGGTTGGGGTGATGGGTTGTGAACCGTCCCCATCCCTGACACACATAGTCTTCCTCCCTCATCTTTCTGCTTCACTTTTGCCCTTTTCCCTTACTGAGCCCAAACCTGGAACAGGAGCCAGTTTTCTGATTTTATCTTTATTTATTTATGTTTATTGGGAAACGGTTGTGTCCATCTCTGGGCCAGCTCAGACGGTTTTCCCCCAGGGAGTGAGAGAGTTCCCATGGCTTGTCAGAGTTAAAAATAGAGACAAAAGAAGTAGTCAGAGGCAGAGAAACCTAAGAGGGGAGGATACAGAGAGAGAGAGAGAGAGAGAGAGCGCGCCAGAAAAACAGGCAGAAAGGCAGCGGGATACAGCAGGCCCTCTGCCCCCATCTGTTTGTCCAGTTATCAGGTTGACAGCAGGTGACATGTGGTGCCACTTCATGGCTCAAGGCCATTGTCCCTGAGTCTGTTGTCCTCAGGTTTGTGCGCCTGAGAGCTGGAGGGCTGAGTGGGTTGATGTGCCGCACCCCGTGGTCAGTGTCACCCCACCAGCCCCTGCTCCCGGCAGCAGTGTCAGCGCTCTCCGTCCCACGATGGCCCCCTTGTTATCTCTGTGCAAGTCTGCCTCTCACTGATGCAGTCCTTGAGGGCCAACACTGATGTCAGTGGCTGTCCCCTGAGTGTGGGAATGAATGAATGAATGAGTGAATGAATGAACACGGAGGGACTGAGTGACCTGAGGTCCCTACCGCTCATCTCTTCCATCCTTTTCATGGATGAGAAAATTGAGGAGGGTCAGACAGGATGTCAGGGCTGGGGCCCGGATACGGACCCTCCTAGGGCCCTGGCAGCTCCGTGGCGCTGCCCCGCACAGCTCTCCCTGAGAGCAGCTCCCACGACACGGCTCCGGAGCCGAGGCTCCCTCTCTGCCCCATAGGGATCACCATCAGCAGCTCTATGGGGCCAGCCACCCTGGCTCGGGCCTTCCCTTCCAGCCAGTCCTGGACTCCCAGGCCCCAGAAGAGCCCAGGGAAGCAAGCCCAGGCACAGCTGAGGTTCCACGGGGAGCCTGGGTTGGTTGGGCGTGTGGCACCCCACCAGCCCCGGGCTGGGCTCTGAGCTCAGCACTGGGCATGTCCCAGGGAGCTGGCTTAAACTTTGTGGCCAGGGTGTGCCTGTCACAGAAAGTGGAGCACGTCCCCTGTGGGGGCCTGTGGTCCAGGACAGAGGTTGATTGGGGTCTTCTCCAGAACTCAACTCGGGGGCTGGAGGACCAGGGAACCAGGAGGGGGTTTGGGGCTGGGGGCAGCTCTAGGTTTGGCTGTGGGGTAACGTGGTGGCCTGAAGGCCCTCGGGGATATCCGGTCAGAAGCAGCCAGGATTGCTGTCCTCCACGACTCAGGGTCAGCTCCTGCAGAGGCCCCTCTGCACGCCCAACCCTGGCCTCAGGCAGCCCTCCGTCTGGGACGGGACTCTGTGGCCCCTTTCTCCAGTCTGGAGCCCACAGAGGTGGGGAAAGATCTGATTCCACAGGAGCAGCACAAAGGCGGCCTGTGCCCCCTCTGCGATGTTGTGATATAATAAGTAATACATATTTGGTCTTTGTCCCGGCTTCTGGCACAGAGCTCTTAAAACCCTTGGAATTTTCTGAGTGCTGGTGTGAGAGGAGCATCTTTTGTTATCCATAAGGAGCCCCTTTCAACCATGCCTGAGTTTATGCTCATAAGGTGACTCTGGGTGGGCCCCTAGATAGCTTTTTTTTTTTTTTAATTTTTTTGGCTGCACCACGCAGCTTGCAGGATCTTAGTTCCCTGACTAGGGATCGAACCCGAGCCCTTGGCAGTGAAAGCGTGGCGTCCTAACCACTGGACCACCAGGGAATTCCCCCTAGGTAGCTTTAGGGTGGAACCAACCATGTGACTAAAGGGCTGGAACTTTCAGCCCTATCCCCCCCACTCCTCCTAAGCAACCTCCAGGGAGGGCACTTGGGCTGGTTCAATCATCAATGGCCAAGGATTTAATCAATTGTGCCTATGTCATGGAACCTCCATAAAGACCCTAGACAATGGGGTTTGGACAACTTCCGGGTGGATGAACACACAGAGGTGCTGGGAGGTGGTGCACCTAGAGAGGGCATGGAAGCTCAGCACCCCTCCCCCCATGCCTCGCCCTATGCGTCTCTTCTAGTTGGCTGTTCCTGAATTGTATCCTTTATAATAATCCAGTGATAGTAAGTGAACTGTTTTCCTGAGTTCTGTGAGCCGTTCTAGTAAATTATGGAATCTGAGGAGGGGGTCATGGGAATAAGCTATTTGTAACCAAGTTGAATAGACGTGTGGGCACCCCATACTTATTCCTGGCATCTAGGTGGGGGTGATCTTGTGGGACTGAGCCCTTTACCTATGGGGTCTGCACTAACTCCAGGGAGTTAGTGTCAGAATTGAATTCAACTGTAGGACACCCAGTTGGTGTCCAGAGAGTTGGAGAATTGGTTGGTGTGAGAAAAACCCACCCATTTGAGGAGTTCCCTGGTGGCCTAGTGGTTAGGATTCGGCACTATCACTGCTGTGGCCCGGGTTCAATCCCTGGTCAGGGAACTGAGACCCTGAAAGCCACCTGGCATGGCCAAAATAAAAATAAAAAACAAACAGAAAAACCCCACACATTTGGTGTCAGAAGTGCTGTGAGTAAAAAACAGATCATAGTACCCTCTAAGGCCATTCTTGGCCCCTCTCTGTCCTGCTCTGGACCCAGGTCCAGCTGGCACATGGACCACACCGTCCAGACCCCCTGCCCTCTTGCTTCTGGCTAGGTGTGGTCAGCACGCGATCAGAAGGCCAGAGGAGAAAGGCCGGGGTATTTAGTCCCCCTGCTCCTGCCAGGCAGACCCTTGCCCATGGCTCCAGCTCACTGGCTCTGGAAACACCACCAGCCCTTCAGGGACAGGAGTGCTTATGGCCCCATCGGTGCCCTGGGTCCCCTTAATATGCTGCCCACCCCTTTGTAAATGCTTTCAATTGCCCCATTAGACAGCATGCCATCTGTTTCCTGCCAGGGTCCGACCCATACTGGGTGCTGGTGGAGTGCAGGGCCTTAGAGTTACCCAGTTCAACCTTCGCTTTTACATTAAGGGGAAAACAGGCCCAGAGAGAGTAAGTGATCTGTCCAAGGTCACCCAGCCCTAGGGTCGGGGCTCATGGCTGCTCTGGAAAGGCTGTGGAGAGATCAAGGCTTAACTGGGCAGAGGCTGGAATTCTGTGTGCCCCCCTCCCCTCCCTGCCCCTCCCAGGCTGGTCATGTGACCATTTCCTCCACAGCAAGAGCCAGATGTGTGTGTACCGGCTTAATAAACCCATTAGAGCCATTTGCACCACCCAGACACAGGCACCTGGGCATGCAGCCAGAGCCCTCCTTCCCTGCCCCATGCCCCAGAGGGTGAGGCCCTTCACGTAACAAGAGGCATCCCCTGGCCTCCTTGCGGTCCCTCACCCCACCCTCTAGCTGTCCCCAACCTGCCCACCCAGCAGTCACCGTGGTTTCCAGGCCTTTGTACACGCTGTTGCTCCTGCCTGGGTCCCCTTCCCAGGTCCACCTGCCACAGTGCGGCCCCTTCTCCAAGGCCACGCCTGCTCAGGAAGCCTCCTCCGGCTCTCAAACCTCTGCACTCCCTCTATCCCTTGTGCTGGCTGGTTTCCCCTCCTCTCCCACACAGCGGTGTGTGACTTGAGGGCAGAACCTTGCTGGGTCATCTTGGCCCCAGGGGGGCCTGGCCTGGAGTGGAGTGGATGATGACAGGTGCTTGGTGCCCTGCATTAGGTTTGGGGCCCGAGTCTGAGCTCAGGCACCTCCAGGAGCTGCAGCTTCTCACACACTTCCACGCCCCCACCCTGGAGTGAGCACAGAGGTCGGGGTGAAGCCTAGAAGCTCTAAGTCCTCCAGCCAGGAGGAGAGGCCAGCTGCAGGGAGACCACAAAGGGGAGGTGGGGGGACTTCCCCGGTGGTCCGGTGGTTAAGACTCCACGCTCCCAATGCAGGGAGCCCTGATTCGATCGTGGGTCAGGGAACTAGATCCCGCATGCAGCAACTAAGCCCGCACGCAGAAACGAAGATCCCGTGTGCCGCAACTGAGACCCGGTGTAGCCAAATACATAAATAAATAAATAAATATTAAAAAAAAAGAAGAAGAGGAGGTGGGGTGGGGGGGATGGCAGCAAGTGCCAGACACGCAGGGCAGGTGAGCATGATCACCTCTTTGGTTTAGCCTCATCGGGCCCAGTGGGACCACTGGAATCATCCTCACTTTACAGACAGGACCATTGAGGCCAGAAGAGAGGCTTGCTCTGCCCCAATGGCTCAGCTGGCCCAGGACCCTGGGCTTCACCCCCGGTTGCTGTGTCCTCCCAAGAGGAGCTGGGGACAGGGATGCAGGGAGACTGCCCAGGTGTACAATGACACAGCCATTCAGGGGGCTGTCCCCAATAATGCCGACATTTATTTCTGACAGGGACAGGCCCAAGCTTTGGACTAAGGACACCCTCCCCCTCTTCCTTATTTGGAAACACTCTCTCCCAGGGCTCTGAAGCAGCAGGGCGAGCCCCCAGCCCATGCTCTGAAGCCTGGACCAGGGGCGAGGCAGAGGGGCAGATGGGGGCCCCTTGGAGCCTCTCAGAAGCCCCCCTCGGCTGAAGGGCTGAACATGTGGAGGGTGTTATATCTTCTCATGCACACCAGCTCCCCTGGGCCAGAGATGGACGTGCTCCCACAGGTGTCATAGCTGGGGGGGGGGGGAGGGGGGAGGGGAGGAGAGACGGAGAGAATGAAGAATATAGGGCCTGATGGAAATCTGATGGCTATTGCCTAGAGCTTGGAGCGCTATTCCTCTAAACCTCACAAATCCAGCTCTGTCTCCTGCCCTTTGTCATCACCCCACCGCAACGCTCCCCTCCTCCACTCCCCACACCCAGGGTGCCTCTAAAACATCACCTGCCTGTTTCCCCTGATCACAACTGGCCACTGGCTCTCTCTGGCCTTCAGCATACAGCCCATTTCCTCAGCTGGGAATCAAGGCCCAGGCCTTCCTGGCAACTCTTCTGCCCCCAGACCCTCCCCACCTGCTTCCCTCCCCCTCCTCTCCAAATCCTCGTCAAGAACCAGATGTCCCTTTCCTCCAGGAAGCCTGGTGGACACCCCCTCCCCACCAGGCCCCAGATGAAGCCTTGAGCGCTCAAGTCAAAGCTCAGCGCTTAGATTAAAAGCAATTCACCACCACCTGGATGTCTTCCACCTGGAGCATCTGCTCTGCGCTCCCACTCGCAATTCCAGCTCTTGCCACCAGGGGGCAGATGGTGCACACTCAGAAAATGTGGCCCCCCACCCCCCCAACCCCTCAGCAGGTGTCAGGCAGAGGGACAAGAGAGGGAGGAGTTAATGCACACACACCCCCACCTAGAGGTTCTAGAACCTTGGGGATCCCTTGATCAATAATTGTTACCCCTGTTCGGCTTTCAGGGAAAACCCTTCCAGCAGAACAAGCTGGGCTGGGGGCCTGGGCTGGGGCGTGGGGAAGGGATAGAGGTGGCCCAGGACAGGGACTCCACCCCTCCCAGGGCAGTCCCGACCCTGTCCACTTACCAGGTGTAGATGAGCCGGGTGAGGAGGGCGGTGAGGAGGATGGCCAGCAGGACCGACGGGATGGCAACAATGGCCACGGTGCCCGCGCTCTGGGGCCCTGGGGCAGCCTGGAGTGCCTCGGCTGACGGTGTGAGGGGCCCACAGGCAGGCGGGGTGAGAAGGAGGCAAGAGATCTGACCTGAGAAGGGGGACCTGGAACAGCCTCCAGACCAACCACCTCTCACCCCAGCCCAAGGCGGGCGGGGCATGCGGGCGGCCTGGGGAGGGGCACCTGCAGACAGCAGGATGGTAATGGTGGCTCTGACTGACTGGGGGCTGGCCCATTCCTCCCCACCCACCCCCAGTCCTCAGGGGCCTCCAGGTCCCTGGGCCTCCAGCCCTGGAGTTTGACCTGCACACCTGGCCCCATACCTTGCTGCAGGCGGGTCTCACTGGACCACTCTGTCTCAGCCATGGGTCCCCTGTCTCTCACCACCAGAAACTTCACTCTGAACAGGAGACCCAGCATTGGGGGTGGGGGTGGGGTCCCCAGGACCTGAAACCCTCCAACCCTGGTGCCTGTCAGTCTGTCCCCCTGACTCCCAGGGCCTGGGGGGAACAGCCTAGAGCTAAAAGCAGTCTTAGAGTCCACCGGAAGGGGCTCCATCCCAGCTGTGACATGTCTCAGCTGTGTGGCCTTGGGTGCATCCCTTGCCTTCTCTGGGACCCTTAGTGTCCTCCCTTGGGAAATGTGTGTGGAGCAGACTAGATGCCTCAGCACAGAACATCAGCGAATCAAGCCCTGAATGAGGAGAGATGGGGCCAGGGCCCACCACTCTGCCTGGATGGGGAGACTCCACCCACATGGTCCCGATGGCCCACGGGGGCGGGGGGCTCAAGTTGGGGGCCCTCTGCTCAAGAAGACGGAAGAATTCACCACGGACTCCCTGGCCCCAGCCCCCGCCTCCTAATGGCAGAACTGGAGCCAGGAACCCAGGCACTCAGCTGGGAGCCACCCAGGCTCAGGTCTGGACACAGGCAGGAGCCCTCCCACCCCAGCCCCGGGCTGGCCGCTCACCGGTAGGGGCCCGGGCCCGGCAGGGGGTGGTTGCAGCCCCTTGTCATCGGGGAGCAGCGGGTATCGTTGCCGACACGGAGGACCCGGAGCTGGTTGCCGGGCTGGCCACCCGGGTAGAGTGCTCGGTTGGCCCTCAGTGTGACGTAGTAGCCCGCCTGGGGGAAGTTGGCAGGGACCGGGGTGTCCTCCACCCTCTGTGGGGCAGTGAAATTCTGGTGGCTGAGGGTGGCACCGAGGGTCAGAAGGTGGGGGATGCATGGGCTCTACCCCATCCCACCAGGCCAGACAGCCTCTGGCCACATCCCCGGCAGCACCTACCCCTGCTCCCTTCAGGCCCGCCTGCCCATTTCACAGAGAGGAAAGCGAGGCCTGCCCCGGCAGCACCCACCATTGCTGTGGGCCAACACCAGCCAGATGGCGTCAAAATCGGAGACGTTAAGGTGACTGAACTGGCCCCGCGGCTGCTCCAGTGTGAAGGTGGACTGGGTAAGTCTCCCTGCCAGGGTGGCGCTTGAGAGCTGGGGCGCATAGGTGATGCGCTCTGGGGCCGGTGCGGGCAGAGAGAAGAGGCTCAACAGGATGACCAAGTCCCCAGCGCCCAGTCTGGGGGGGACGGGCTCATGGCCCTGGAAGCCCCAGTCAGTGGGAGGAGTTAGGGCTTTTCCTGGGAGCTCTGGTCAGGCGTTAATTAGGAGTGCTCCTTGCCACTTCTGTGTCCAGCCCCTGGCCCCTGCCTTTGGGAGCTTATTAGGGGTGGGCACAAGCTGAAAATAGGGCCGAAAACTCCACCGGCAGAGGCAGATGGTGCTAAAAGCCTCCATTTTTCAAGCTGCAGATGCATGTGGCTTAGTTACACCTGTGCAGAACTACAATTACCACACCTTTCTCCAATCACCCTTCCCCACGCTCCCCACATCTCAGGCCGCCCTGCTTCTTTATTCTTCATCCCCAAAACACCCGAAGCCCCTTGCCTTGGGGAAGACAGATCCGAGACTAGTTCTCCTCCTCCCTTGGCTGCCCTGAGAGTTAACCCTCTCCTTGCTGCAATCCTCTGCATCCCAGCGTTTGGCTTGCTACAACGCTGTGCGCTGTGTGTGGGAGGTGGGGGGGAGGTTTGCCCCCCTGTGTCACCGGGGTCTCAGTGATGGGCAGGGCCTGGGGAAGGAGGGCAGGTAGAGGCACAGGAGACCCTTCCCCAGCTGCACGCACGGTTCTGCTTGGGGAGGCGTCTTAGGTCCTGCTGGGGTGACACTCAGATTTGGGGGAGCCTGAGCCCAAGCCCAAACCCTAGGCTGGACTCTTGACAGAGCCCAGTGACCTTGAGCTCTGACACTCTCCAGGCCTCAGTTTACCCAACTCTCAAGTCCCCCCCAGCTCCATCCACACGGTCCAGGTTGGTTTGCTTGATGAGAGGAATGAATGGCTTGGTGGTGGTGGTGGGGGGGTGACACAGGAAGACCCTAGGCCCAGAGGTGGGCCTTGAGGAAGTGTCCTGGCTCAGATCCTAGGGCGGCCTCTCCTCCCCACCCAGTGCTCTGCACCTCCCGCCCCGCCCCAAGGCTCCCTCCCCTTAGAGAACTTGTCCCCCTCTCAGCCCCTCACAGCCCTGTGTAGCCTTGCTGCTCTGCTTGGAGGGCTCGGACCCCTAACTCCTCTCCAGGCCCCCTGAGCTGTCCCTCAGCCCCAGATACTGGAGAGCAGAAGAAAGATGAGGTGAGCTTTATGGAAGTCTCCAGAACCCTCTCCCTCTTTCAGTTCAGTTCAGTGCAATTCATTTCCATTTAATTCAGCTCAACCCCAAAGGTTCAGGGCTAGAACCCTCCTCTCTCAGAGCTCCTGGCTCTAACGCTGAGGCCCAGGGCACACAGCACACAGCAGGTACTTAATATTTGCTTAAAAGAGAGGAAAGACACGGAGCAGCAGAGATGGGGGGATGGGGGCTGCATCTGTAAGTCCCTCCAGTTTGACAGCCTGACAGTGAACAATGCCTGTAGACCCCCTTGGAGAGCTTCTTTTGGGGTAAGCGTTACCCTTGAAGACTTCTTTAAACCTCTCCTGGGGACGGGGACGGGGAGGAGGGGAAGGAGGGAGAGGCACGGAGATGAGAGGCCCAAAGAGAGGGAGGAAGCATTCCTTGCTCCCAATCTTGGGGCGGTGGGTAGGGGGACAGGTGTCTGTCTTGTGACCTGTTCTGGTGGGCTGTCTCCCCTGACCCACCTGGGACCCAGTCCCCAGACTCGGGGCTCAGGAGGCGGCCGGGGGAGGTGGGGTCTGTCTTCCTGAAGCCTGAAGCACAGTGGGCACCCCTGCCCTGCCCGACCCTCACTCACCCAGACTCATCCCCGGATGGAGGCAGGTGAGCAGCAGCAACAGTGCCATCAGAAGAGAAGACTGTCCCCCCCGAGCCTCATGGCCAGGCCAAGCGTCCAACTGTCTGTCTGTCCGAGGGTCTGTCTGCAGCATACAGAGCCCCAGAGGCTCCGCTGTGCGTGCTGGGCTGGGGGAGGCTGCTTCTGGCACCTCCTGCTGCCCCTCCCACGTGCCCCCTTTCTCCCAAACAACTGGTTGGATAGGCTTAGGGGCTGAATCTGCTGGCCCCAAGGATTTGGCATTGCAAGGGAGGGGTCTGAAGAGGAAAACTGCACCCCGCCCCCGCTCCAGGAGGGCCTGGCTAGGGAGGGGCCACGGAAAGAGGAGCCAGCCCTGGGGTCCAGGCAGCCCCAGGGACGGTCCTGCCACGCCTTGTGGAATCTCCTCGTCCAAACAGTCCCCCAACCTGGCAACCACGGCTCCCCACGGCCCCCCTCTGCAGAAGGGAGTTATTCTCATTTCTCAGACGAGGCATAGAGCGGGGAAGGGGGCTTGTCCAAGATCACCCAGCCAGCCGGGCCAGACCCAGAATTGGAGGATCACCCCCCAAGGCAAGCCTAGGGGCACTCCCTCCCTGCTGTCCCCCTACCGCCTGGCCCCGGAAGGGGGCTCCTCAACATCACCCTCCCTCCTCTCCTTAGCCCGGTGACCTGCCCTCTCTCCTTCCTCCATCTCTGGCCACTGCCAGGGCAGGGCAACGCCTCCTCGAGACAGAAGGTGCCCGGATGGGGCCCAGGGCCGGTGGGCAGAGCGTGTACCGACCACCTCCCACCTGGACCAGAGCAGCAGCCCCTCAGGGGGGGTCCCCTGCCCCAAGCACCAGCCCCCACCCCCGCCAGCCCAGCTCCATACCTGGCTGGAGCCACCCTCCTAAAACTCAAACTCCTTTGGGGAGCACTTAAAATTCTTTTTAAACAATTAATTATAAATATTTGTTAGTTATTAAAACGCATTTAATTTATATCTCTATATAATCAAATATATAATCTATTTGATTACCAGCCCACCTGCATTATCTTCCTTTCCCAATACACTTAAACTGTGCAAATTGTTTATTGCAGTGAACTTCAAAAAAGGAAAATATTCCTACCCACACTATGTAATTACCTAGTAGGTTTTTTGTGACCAACTCTTTACTCGGACGAGCTAGTTCCAGACTTTTCAAGATTGAACATTACTGTATTTCACCAGTGATTGACTCAGCCCCAAAGGAACTGGGGGCCAAAAGCAGAGCGAAAAACTCGGGAAGGCAGACGAGGTCGGGGGAGTTCAGGTGTGCGCCTGGAGAGCCTCAACCAAAAGGCCACTGAGGGACTTCCCTGGTGGTCCAGTATTAAGAATCCGCCTTGCAATGCAGGGGAACTAAGATCCCACGTGCACCGCATCGAAGAGCCCGCACACCGCAACAAAAAAGATCCCGCGTGTCCAATGCAACCAAAAAATAATAATAATAATAACTATTTAAAAACAAACAAACAAAAAAACACAATAAAACCAAAGGCCGCTGGGACCCCTCTTCTAAGGCTTCTCACCTCTCACGTGGCTCAGGCCAGGCTCTTCCCGGAGGGCCCTCGCTGCCTTGCAGTACCCAGCGAACTCTTGTCCTTCAGTCCTACCTACCCCAGGGTCTGGCACCACTAGAAACTGTCCCCTGGTTGGCTTTGGTGGCTCCCCTAACGTCCTCCCAGCACCTGGCATGGGCCTCCATCTTACAACCATTGCAATAAAATGTATTGTATCAAATGCATCCCTGTGCACACCTGGCCCTCCTCCCGCTGGAAGCTCCTCAAGGCAGGAACCGCCCCTCCTTCCTCACGGGGTGGCAGGGAGGAGGGGGTGGGCTCGCAGGGGCTGGCACAGGGCCGTCCACAAAGCAGCCACTTCAGCGTGCTGGCGGTTATGTGGATGGGCTTGAGATGCAGGTCATCCTGCGATCAACGTTTAGTCATGGGACACGGAGGTCGCACGGGTAGAATTTTAAGCAGGTGTGTGGGCCTCTGAGACAGCAGGACCAGTGCTCCTGGACCCAGATGTGGAAGAGAGGGGGACACGAGCAGGTCCAGCTGGGGCCCAGCCGGCAAATCCCAGTCAGACCCAGCTCTGGAAAGGCTTCTTTATCTCGCCAGTCTGTTATTACAGAAATGGTCACACCTAGGAAAGTTGAAAGTATATAGTACAAAGAATGCCCATACATATAGCCTCCACCCAGATTCAACAACTGTTAACATTTTGCTATATTTGCTCTCAAGCCTCTCCCTCCCATATATGTATATATTTACTATATATACACACACACACACTATGTTACTCTCTCTATATCAATATATACTTATACGTATATATAATATATACATATATGTATATATAATACATATACTTATATGTAAATATAATATGTATACTTACAAAACATATGTAAATATATACTTATAATACGCATATTTTTTAATATAGTGTTTATTGATAAGTATATAGATTTACTTTTTTCCCCTCTTTTTGTCTTTTGAAAGGCAGTTGAAAGCAGACATCATAACATGGGAAGAGCCTCATCCTTCTGAAAGTACATTCTTGCCCATCGACTTATCTCAGATCCCCAGAAGCGGGCAGGGCAGGCACGATTATTAATCTCATTATACAGATGAGAAAACCAGGCCCCCACAGGGAGAGGAACTTTCTCAGCCCCGTGGATGGTCAGTGGCAGGGCTGGAAATCAACCCTTGGTCTTCTAATACCCAGGCAGGACTCTCTGTCTTTCCCCTTTTCATCTGTGTTTAATTGGGAGGCCTTGCAGGAGCAAAGGATTACGTTTCCTTCTCAGTTTTTGTGGCACCCTTCATTACTGCTCTGCACAAGGTCCTGCTTTTATTTTTTAATTTTTTCTCTTCGTGCCCATCTCTATCCCACTCCTGCCCTCCCTGCCCAGGCATCCAGTCCCCTCAGTTTGGTATGCGTCCTTGTATCTGTTACCTATGGCTACTCTGATACATATTATAGTCTTTGTCTGTGGTAGCGGCCCACAGCTCCTAAAGGAGCATCCTTTGTTCCCTGAAATAGCTCCAGGGTGATAAAGGTGAAATGCGAGTTTTTTTGCTTTTTATAACAAGCCCCTTTCAAGCACACCTGAGTTTATGTTGATGTGGTGATTCTGGAAATCCCCTACATAACCACAGGAAGGGGGCGGCTGGTTGCCAGGGGAACCAGCCACGTGATTAGAGGGTTAGAACTTTCAGCTGCATCCCCCCTACCTCTGGGAAGGGGAGAGGGGCTGGAGGTTAGATTAATCATCAACGGCCAATGGGTTAATCAATCATGCCTGCTTAACGAAGCCTCCAAAAAAAACCCAATACTGAAAAAAACCTAAAATACTGAAAAATCAGCCCTTTCCCTACTGATTTGAAATGCTATTTTTAATCACACACCACAGATGTAGGCAATCCTCAGTGTCCCCTCTCAGCTTGATCTGGGACAAGTTCCCATGGGTACCAGGGGTGTCCATACCCACAGCCCACTTGGGGCCCCAGCTGGCTCCGTTTGTCCCCCCAGGCCCAGGTATGAGGGCTCCTTCCCAGACCCACAGGGCTTGAGGAGTCCCTCCTGGTTCTGCATTCAACCAGGGCTGCTGCAGGTGGCCTAGTGTGAAGAGAGTGGGACCAGGATGCCCAGAGGGGCCAGGAAGGGCTGGGGGTGGTGGTGAGTGGGACACACCAAGCCCTGGGGAATAGTCTATTCCCAAGGACCTACCTGGCTGTGTACCTTTGGGGTGACTCATGGGACAGGGTGGGGTTCCGAACAACCCCCCCCCCCACGCACACACACACACACAGGGCAGCCAGGTAATGCTCCCAAAGGCCCACCTGGCCCTGTGTTACCAAACAAGGCCCCAGCTCCATGGCAACCATCACACCTCACCCCGAGGAAGCGCACAGGGAGAAGCTCTGGGCTCCCGCTCCCCAGCAGAGCGAGACACCAGATCTGCAGCCTGGGGTTTCAGGCAGAGAGGGAGAGTGCAGGTGACCTAGTCCCTTCCCCTGCCACCAGCTTGACCTCGGGGCCACTCACCAGACCCTAACAGACACTTGTCTGTGCTAATTTCAAGGGGAAAAGACCCTACAGTTCACTGACCCCACCCTGCCCCGAATCTTTCTACTGCACAGTGGTCCAGCCCCTTCCAGGTCTGCTTGTACACCCCTCATGACAGGCAGCTCACCACCTCTCCTGTTTAGTTAAAGCATCGTAAACCCAGAATCATAAAGCAGAAAGCTCTTTTGGTAGAATGCCGCCTCGGAGTGAAATCTCACAATTTAGGGCCAAGAGGCAGCCACTGTGGCTCTTCCTTGATCCATGCAAGCCTGGGACCAATTCCTTCCTGCTCCGGATGCTGGGTGGCTGAAGGTCAGAACACTGAGTCCTTTTCAGTTGTTACATTCAGTGCAACTGACACACTGTTTATTGAGGGCCTGCTATGTGCCAGGACCACTGTGGGCACGGGCTGCGGGCAGAAGCTCCAGAGGAGAAGCTAGGGCTGGGAAAAGGGTGGGCACTTTATCTATGCACTCCTCCAACAGGCCATGATAGATCCCCTGCTCTGTGCCAGGCTCTGGGGGACCTCAGGGAACAAAAAACAATCTGACATCCTGGTTGGGAGGGACAGAGAGTAAATAAATACATTCAAGTATAATGGAGTGTCTGGTAGTGATACAGGCTTCAAGGAAGCAAAAGCTGGGAGGTGAGAATTATGGAAGGTGGGGGCTGTTTTAGGCAGGGAGAGCACAGAACCCTGACAAGGTGACATATGAACAGAGCCTGAATGGACCAGGAGAGGGAGAACCATGGGAGAGCCTGAGAAAGTGCTCTCCTGGCAGAGGAAGCAGCTGGTGCAGAAGCCCCAGGACAGCTGTCTATCGCTCTGTAACAAATGTCCCCAAAGCTCTGAGGATGAAAACAGTAACCACTTTAGCATCTCTCAGAATCCTGTAGGTGGAGACCAGGCTCTGCTGGGTGGTTCTTCCGCTCCATATGGTATCAATGGAGTCGCTCATACGGCTACATCCAGCTGGGAGCTTGGCTTCACTCACGTGTGTGGGGTGGCTGGAGCAGCTGAGAGCTGGCTGGGCCTCCCCCTCCTCTCATCCTCTGCCCCACCCTTTTCCTCTCCATGAGGCCACTCATCATTCAGTGGTCCACACTAAGTTTCTTTACATGGCAGCAAGAATCCCAAGAAGGCAAAAATGGAAGCTGGCAGGCCTCTCAAGGGCAAGGCCTGAACATCAGACAGCATTACTGCAGCCAGCCTATGGCCAGAGCAAGCCCCAGGACAGCCCAGGTTCAAGGGGAGGGGAGGGGATGCCACCTGGTGGGAGGTGTAGCATCCATACAGGGAAGGGTGCAAATACCAGTGCCCATCCTTGGAACAATCCACGCAGGCCCCGAGGAGGGAGCGTCTTGATGGCGGTGGGTTTGCTGGGGTCAGTGTGGTTGGGGGATTAACTAGGGAGAGAGAGAAGGGGTAGGAGGTGAGGTCCTCAAGGTCCGGGGGCAGCACAGATGGTGGGGCCGTGCAGGTCGCTGTCCAGACTCTGGCTTTGACCTTCAGAGAGATGTGAGTCTCGGCATAGCGCAGAGGAAGGGTGTGGCTAGGAGGCCTCGGGCTGCTGTGGGGAGAACAGACTGAGGTGGGGGAGGGGGTGGGGGGGTACTTGTCTCGTGGGGCTGTTGTAATAAGGGACCACAAACTGGGTAACTTAGAACAACATTATTCTCTCGTGGTTCTGGAGGCCAGAAGTCTGAAATCAAGGTGTCACAGGGCCACGCTCCCTCTGAAGTCTCTGGGGAAGAACCCTCCCTTTCATCTTCTAGTTTCTCATGGCCGTGGCCTTCCTTGATGCCCCCTGGCATGACTCCAGTCTCTGCCTCCATCTTCACACACTGTTCTCCTCTCTGTGTGTCTGTCTCTGTGGCCAGATCTCCCTCTTCTTAGAAGGACCCCGGTCGTATTGGGTTTAGGGCTCACCCTAACCCAGGATGATCTCACCTTAACTGCAAAGACTATTTCCAAAAAGGTACATTCATGGGTTCCGGATAGACATGAATTTGGGGGGACTCTATTCAACCCAATAGATGGGGGCAAGGGCTGTGGAGCGCCCAGTGAGGAAGCTGCTGCAGTCGTGCAGGGGAGGGACAAGCGTGGTGGCAGGAGGACCCTCTCTAAATTCATTCCCCCTGCCCCCAACCCCGGCTGCACGGAAGCCTCCCTCAAGAAGAAGCCTCCACGCTTTAGTTTTTCTGAAGCTTGGAAGCCCTCTGCCCTGGAGCCCCGGTGGCTGAGGCCAGCCAGGGCTGCTCGCTGCCTGCAGTGTACTACTGGGGGACAGAGGGTGGAACCCAAGTCCTACCAGGCACCCCCAGTGTGCCCACACCTGACCTTGGGAGCAGTGAAGGGGCATTCATGGAGACATTGTCCCCCAAGGCCCAGCTCAGGTAACCTCCCTGTTCTGCCCAGGGCTCACCTCTCCCTGCCGCTCACTCCACTCTGACCACTGAAGGCCTTCCCAAAACCCAGTCTGCTCCCCCTCCCTTGGACCAGCTCCTCGGGTGGTGTTCAGGGCCCTCCACACTTACCCCAGGCCTTGCCTCCTCCCTCTCAGCCCCCCGGCTCCACACCCACCTCATTCCAGCCAGCTGAGCCCCCCTGTGATGCTGTGACCCAGCTTTCCAGGCCTCCTCCTCCCTTCCCTGATTGCCTACCTTCCTCCCTTCCATCCTCAATGAAGTCACCAGCTCAGATGCCACCTCCTCCAGGAAGTCCCCCTGGTGCCTCCACACCTCCCCAGGCTGGGCCGGATGCTGCCCGTGGGTCCCACCACTGCCTTGTTCCCCATCACAGATCCTGTTCCCTACCCTGTACTTTCTGTGCCTGGTTTTGTCTGCGCCCCCAACTCCGCCCTGCAGAGGACCCTATGCAGAAGAGGCACCCAGAGATGTCTGATGACCTGAGCCCACTCTCAGCCCCCCACCCCTCCTGCCCATCCCCCTACCCCCAGCCCCATCCCACCCCTGCCCTGGGGGCTCTCCCATTGCCCTGGCCTCATGGAGTCGGGGCTCAGACAAGGACAGGGCCCCAGGCACAGGGATTGGAGGGCAAAGCTGAGCCCGGAGCTTCCATGAAACACTGGAGGAGACTTTGGGCCACCTCCACCAGGGAGCGGGGAGCAGGGGTGGAGGGCTGAAGACGGGGAGGGAGAGGCCAGGATGATTAATGGGACATTCCTCTCTGTCCCTCAGGGGAGGAAGAATGGTTGTCAAGGGCAACACATTCTTCCCGTGGATAACTCCAGCCTGTGTCACCCACAGGGAGTGGGGTTTCAGGGAGGTGGGGACTGGAGTGTCTGAGCCCAAACTGCTTAGAGAGCGTCACTCATCTTACAGGGGAGGGGAAACTGAGGCCAGCGGAGGGGGGCAGGGCTGCCTGCGAGGCTCATCCAGCAGTTGAGGCATAAAGGGTGGGGGTAGCCCTGGGCTCCTGTCTCACTCCCGGGCTCTGTCCCTAGGAGTCAGGGGTGTCCAGGCTGGGACCAGTGGTGGAGGCCGAAAAGGGAAGGCCAGGACGCGGCTGCAGTGGCCTCTGGCTTCTCCACAGGGAGGGGAGGAGGAGGCCCGGAAAGCTGGGTCAAGGGGCCAGCGTGATGGCCCTTCCTGCCTCCAAGCCTCTGTACACGCTGTTCCTGCTGCCTGTCAACTCTCATCACTGACCCCTGCCCTGTGCACTCCGCCTCCGTCACCGCTCACGTCCACAACACCGTGATGGTGGGTGGGTGGATTAGCCTGCTCCAGCCGCCGGGGCAAAGTGCCCCACACCAGGCTGCTTAAACAACACTTCCTCACAGTTCTGGAGGCTGGAAGGCCAAGATCACGTCAGCAGTGTTGGTTTCTTCTGGGGCCTCTCTCCTTGGCTGGCAGACGGCCGCCCTCTTGCTGCCTCTTCACACGGTCTGTCCTCTGCAGCACCCCTGGTGTCTCTGTGTCCCAATCTCTTCTTATAAGGACACCAGTCAGACTGGATTACATCCCACCCTCAAGAACTTACTTAATTACCACTTAACTTCGTGACCTCTTTAAAGACCCTCTCTCCAAATACAGTCACGTTCTGAGGCACTGGGGGTTAGGGCTTCGACATAGGAATTGTGAGGAACATAACAGGGTGTGTGCCTCTCCCCTCCCCCCACCCCCGGCCCCTCCGTGAGTGGGACATTCTCTAAGGACAGGGACTGGATCGGAGCCCTCTGTGTGGCCTGGAGGGTCTCTGGGCTGGGTCCCTGGGTCTGTTGTCCTGCCCAGCAGCTGCCCCCTCCCTCCTCCACTCCGACACCTCTCTTCCCCCTCCCCTCCCCACCTCCGTGGGGACACGGTGGGGCGGCCAGGCTGCAGAGTGAGCAGTGAGGTGTGGCTGTGCCCCTCTGCTCCTGTTTCATGCTGGCCCCTCCCGAGAAGGTGGTGCCCACCCTGCCCTCTACCACTGGCCTGGCGGCTTCCTGGGCTGGGCTGGCCAGGAGCTGGACGTGCCCGCTACGCCCTCCAGCTTCCTCCTGCGGACAGTAGAGAGAGGCCGAGCTCTGCAGAGGGTTCTTGAGTCGCCATCCTGAAGAGGCAGCAATGAACAGCCCCTAAGGCTGTGACACTGGCCCTGGGGCCCTTCCTGGAAGGCAGATCATCACAAACCCCAGCAAGGCTCCGAAAAACTCCCAGCATGAAATGAAATTGTGCTCCCCCAGTGCCTGGGGACTGGCCACCTTCCTGGGCATGATAGATGATTGCCATTCTGACTGCCCAGCTCCTGCAACACCCTTATTCTGTCAGGGACATGGCTTTCTTGCTGCCATGTCCCCCGGCCAGCGCTAGCCATATGATGTCTTTGTAAGAATCCCAAAAAGGTGTCTCTTCTCTGCACGGACTCGGCCCCCTCACCCCACCCAGGAACCCCACCTGTGGCGGAGCCTGAGTCTGCACCTCCCACTGTAGCAGCCAGAGGGTGGGACGTGCCAGGCTCCTGGGCAGCCAGGGTACCCACCGGTCATGCACCCGCACCAGACAAAGAAGCAGGTGCCCTGGCCAGCTGATTGCGGTCGGTGTGAAGACGCCTTTTATAAAGCATTCAGGCAACAAATATTTATTAAGCAACTACTGGGAGCCGGGCACTGTGCTAGCTGTAGGAGTGCCCTGGTGAGCAAAGCAGACGTGATCCCTGCCCTCCTGGAGTTTACAGTTTAGTGGAGGAGACGCAAAAGTTCACCGTTTTAAATGTCTAATTACAAAATGGAAAGAAAATGTGCTGAGGAAGAAAAGAACACGGCTCTAGGAGAGCTGAGAGAGTCAGGAAGGGCTTCCTTGAAGAAGCGACAGTGAAGCTGAGGAATGATCTAGAGGAAGGGGAGCGAAGTGGAAGAATGGTCTACATTGAGGGAAAAGCAAGTGCAAAGGCCCTGTGGCACGGGGGCTAATGGAGGGTGTGTGTGGCATGAATTCAGGCATCAAGGGATGGATCATGGGGCCTCAGGACTGAGGTGATGAATCTGGATTCTGTTCTTGCAGCAGGAAATCTCTCTGAGAGTTGTGAGCAAGGGTGTGACACCATTAGGTGTATAATCTGGTCCCTCTGGATGCTGGGAGGAGAATGGGGGTGGGGATCACGAATGCTGGTATGGGGAGACCAGCAAAGGGGCAGCTGCTGACACTCTGGCAAGAGACCAGGGTGGCCGGCCTGGGGACTGCAGGGATGATGGAGTGAAACGGGTGGTTCAGAGATACAGAGGAATAAAGTGAACCCAGAGGGTGAGAGGGAGGGAGGGGTGCTGCCCTGCTGCCTGGTTTCCACCTGCTGTCATCCTGATTCCTTTGATTTCTGGCCTGATAGGTCATTTGCGAGTCATCGCCCCCACAACCATTGCTGTTTTATTCCTTTTTAACAATGAACTTGTTTTTAACCACTGAGCCATTATGTTATGGGCCAATGGATTTGGAGGCACTTCCCCAAATACAGCCCTGGAGAAAATTTAAAACATCATTTAATGAAAAATTCTCCACAAAGTAGTTCTCACTATGCGCCCTGCTCAAGGCTGTCACGAGCAGACCCTTGCCGGGCTGGCATCTGGCTCATGACCCTCTCTGAGGCAGAGGCCCTGCCTCGCACGGCTCCCCGGGGTCCAGCGTGACGGTGCCTGTGTTGGCGATGACCGGTCCCACCAGCCACCCCTTCTCCGTGTGGACTCTGTGGCGCCTGGGCACGCCTGTCAGCACAGCCCTGGGGCAGCATGCCCACAGCTGGGCAGGCTCACAGGGTGGCCTCCCGCTGACCAGCGTTGGCTTCCATCTTTGTAAAATATTAACAATTTGTGGACTTCCCTGGTGGCGCAGTGGTTAAGAATCCGCCTGCCAATGCAGGGACACGGGTTTGAGCCCTGGTCTGGGAAGATCCCACATGCCGCGGAACAACAAACAAATAAACAAATAAAATTAATTAATTTAAACAAAAACAATTTGTCAGTGTATTTGTGGATTCACTGACCTAAGATGACGTTCCCAGAACCTCCTTTTCTGGGGATCTGCTCTAAAGCTGGGGTGATAGAACCACTTTCAGAACATAAAGGGCCCCATTTTGCATTCATACCCATCCCCACATCAGAAACCCAAGCACAGGGACTTCCTTGGTGGCACAGTGGTTAAGAATCTGCCTGCCAATGCAGGGGACACGGGTTCGAGCCCTGGTCCGGGAAGATCCCACATGCTGCGGAGCGACTAAGCCCGCGTGCCACAACTACTGAAGCCCGCGCACCTAAAGCCCGCGCTCTGCAGCAAGAAAAGACACCGCAATGAGAAGCCCGTGCACCGCAACGAAGAGTAGCCCCCGCTCGTCGCAACTAGAGAAAGCCTAGGCACAGCAACGAAGACCCAACGCAGCCAAAAATAAATAAATAAATAAATAAATAATTTATTTAAAAAAAAAAAAACAAAAACCCGAGCACAGCCTCTCCTTTTGGCTTATCCCCCAAGTCTAAGAAGTGCCTGATTCCTCCAGCCACCTCCTGAATATTTCTAGAATTCAATTCTTCCCCTCCAACCTGCTTTGTCTGCCCCAGCTGGGTCAAGGCTGATTCCATCTGCCTGGAGGTCACCCTCCCTCTTACTGGCCTCCTGGCCTCCAGTCCATGCTGCCACGGCCCCGGGCACCATCCGTGCCACCGCAGGGCAAGACCATTTGCACCTGATCTCCCTGAGTCGCACCCTCTCTTCCTCTCTCCTTCTTTCCTCTGACTTGGCTGACTTGCATTTGCCTCCTGAGACTCATCTCAGCCCTAGGAAGTCCCCTTGACCATCAGGTGGGGTCAGTTGCCTCCCCTGGGCTCCCCTGCCCAGTCTTCACTCACCATGTTGCAATGTCTGTTCAGAGCTTCTCTCCACGGTTAAGCCCCAGTGGCCCCGATGGGGTGACAGCAGCTCCTCAGAGGGTTTGAAGATGCTGTTCAGAAGTGAGGGGCAGCCCCAGGCATGCACAGGTCGTCGTAGCTCCTGGGACCCGCACAGATTCTGGCACTAATAACAAGCCACAAAAGGACCCTGGGACATGAAAGAGCCTGGGGCAATTCCTGCTCCTGGCTGATCCTCCAGCTTTGGGCAGATTTGTTTCATTTTTTTACTCAGCAAACACCAGTGGACCCCTCTTCCTCCCCACCATATCCCTCCTGGGCAGGCCCCAAGCTGGGCATCCTGGGCCTCAAGGGCCTCCCTGTCTGGTGTTGGAGCCAGGCCTGGGCAGGACAGTGTGAGACTGGCTCCTCTGGGGGTAGCTGGTGCGGGGGAGGGCACTTTTAACCGTCCTCCAATTCCAAGAATCCAAGAGGGTCCTGG
This sequence comes from Eschrichtius robustus, assembly GCF_028021215.1. Classification (NCBI taxonomy): domain Eukaryota; kingdom Metazoa; phylum Chordata; class Mammalia; order Artiodactyla; family Eschrichtiidae; genus Eschrichtius; species Eschrichtius robustus. Next base: position 84,705,562 of record NC_090839.1, on the reverse strand, counting down.
GCTCTACAGTAGCAGAATTTCAAAAGTGGCTGCCTGAAGGGGCTGGTTCCCATGGCCAGGTGTCACCCAGGACACCAGGGCCTGAGCTCCTGACTACATCTGAATCTGCTTCTGTCTGCACCTAGAGCGGGTCTTGTGGCTGGTGGGGATGAGGGCAGGGTGGGAGAGAGACCACAAGGGACCAGGGGTGCATGGGTTTTCAAAGCAGAACCCCCTAAAGTGTTTGCCTGGGAGGGAGCACTGCTAAATCCACCTGCGTCAGCGGGAGGCTTCCTGGCCCTGCCCTCCACTGTGGGTGGGTTCCCCTGGGCCCATCAGGAGATGGGGCACCCTCAATGTATAGTTAGGGCTGGCAATCAAGGGCATAGGCTCAGGGCAGCCCCGGGTCTGGTGTCGGGGCCAGGCTGGACAGAGCAAGGCCAGGCTGGGCCCCGCGTGTAAATTCTCCTCTTCCAGAACCAGCACAGGCACTACTAGGATGGAGCAGCCAGACTGCGTTTATTCATCTCCAAAAAGCAGGCCCCCCCCCCCACCGCTGGCCACCGCTGGGCACCCTCCTCGGGGGGCCTGCCTGCTGGGAGCCGCGGTCAGACTAGAGGGGCCGGGAGCGGGTCCAGGGACACGGGGTACGGTGACAGTGGACAGGGCGCGGCGGGGAGGGTACTGAGCCTCAGTTTTTCCATCCAGAAAACGGTGGCGGCTGTGCGGATTGGACGACACATCGTAGATCCTCAAGCGAGAGCGTCACTGCTCATCCCTCTGGCTTGGCCGAGGTGGGACCTGGAGCCCTGACCTCCAGAGACGCTCCGGAGCGGCGGTAGCTCTACGACATTGGGTCACGCGGCGAGACTCGCCGCAGTTCATAGGAGTGCGCACGCGCGGGACCCTGCGGCTGCGGTGAACTGGCGCCCCCTTGTGGCCATAGTGGGAACCACCGGCCTTGCGGGCGGGCGGACGGACGCTGCTGAGTTAAGTGTACCCTCCTGGGTGATGGGGGCTCGCGGAACCCGGAGAGTCCATTGGGGTGATCGTCTGAGGAGTGTGAGCCCGAGGGTATGTGACAATGTGAGGGAGTGATAGCCTCCCAATAGTGACAGGTCACATCAGGACACGTGGTCATCTGAGGTGCAGAGCAGTGAGTGAGCTCCCAAGAACAGCACCGGGCTCTGCGTGAGGGCCCATGTCTGACACTGTGCAGGGCATGCAGCAGGAGCTCAATAAATGTTTGTGGCGTGAGAGTGAGTGGATAAGTGTGTGAGCCATCTGTGTGTGCAAGGGGGTTAGGAGTGGTGGCCGGAAAGTCAACATGTGTCTACACTGTCAGACCTTACAGCTGGTGAGTGCCACCCTCAGAAAGGGCCCCCGTCCAGGGACAATGGAAGAACCTCTAAAGGCTCCACTGCAGCCCCAGCCGCTGGTGGATGGGACAGAGGGACAGAGGGAGGCCTCATATACCGCAGGATGGGCCCAGCCCAGCTCCCTGCACAGGGCAGACAAGGCCCCCTGCAGGCCTCCTCCTGGGGCCTGGAAGCTTCCTGTCAGGGCAGTCTCTCCACGTCACCTTCCAGCCTCGCTCGAGGCAGGCAGAACAGAGGCAGATGGCGGCGCAGGCTGGATGCCCAGGTGACCACAGCCCTCCCCTGAGTGCAACTTCACTGCCTGGAGCGGGGGAACTGGGAAAGCCCAAGGCAGGGCTGCTAGTGGTGGGATTTCAGGCAGGGTGGGGAGGTGCGATGGGGGAGGGGCACGTGGGTGCAGGTCCCCCACGGCCCCAGCCCCAGCCGTATGGGCCAGGCTAGGGGCTGAGGCTGGGGAGGGGTTCCAGGCCAGGCTCGCAGCCCACAGGCAGCGTGGCAGCCTGGCTGGGTGGGATGTGGTGGGTCATGTAGCGTGTCCCCATGAAGGAGCCAATTCGCAGCTGCTCTGGGGCCTCCTCCGGCCACCACAGGCTGGAGCTGGATGGGGAGAGGAAGAGGTGCAGCTGTCTCCCTGCTCGGTGGAGTGGGCTGCCGAGCTCCCCACTCCCAGAGCCCTCCCCCTGCAGCCTCTGATCTCCCTTTCCTCCCTTGTAGAGCCAGCTGGAGGTCTGCCTCCTCCAGGTGGCCACCCTGACTACCTGGGTGTCAGTTCGCTGAAATGATAGAGGGCTCATTGGAGAGAAAACAAGGTCAGGGAGGACAAGGGCCCGGGCAGAATGAGGTGGCCCCTTCTCTGAACCTGTTGTCAGAGGAGCTGCTGGACCACCTCCCTGACCTCCCAGGTGAGAGATATCTGGGGGGGTGGGGGGCGGGGAATTCCCTGCACATCCCTGGAAGGGGCACTGCCCACCTCAGAACCACAGGGCTCATGGAGGGCTTCCAGGTGCTGGGACCAGTGAGAGGGAAGGGGTTCAGGGTGAGAGAGGGGCCCTCGAGGGTGTCACCACTCACAAGCGCACGCTGGAGGCTGCCAGGAAGGCCAGGAGCAGGAGGCCGGCCAGAGAGGAGAGGATGGAGGTGATGACGATCATGTCACCACTTCGCCGCCCTGGCCACGTGTCAATGGAGCCTGGGGACTTCCCTGCACACACAGTGGCTCTCAGAGGCTGCCCCTGTACCCCAGGGCGGTCACCTCCCCACCATGCTCACACCCAAGGCTGACTGCCTTACATCCCCAGCCAGGCTCCTGAGCCCATCCATCTGTCCCTCTCAGCTGGGCATCTGTACTCTGCCAGCCTGGACCACCACCCATCGCTCCAGCCTCTGCCTTGGTCTCACCTTCTGGGCTGTTCCCACCAATGTGCCTGCCCACTGCCCCACCTGTGGCAGGCAGAGTGGCAGCAGAGCTCAGGACTGCCCTGCTCCTGGAGCCTGGCATTCAAGACCCTCACATGACAAGACCCTCCAACACCACCAGCCCGGCCTCTCAGCCCATCTCCCAGGCGCCCACACGTGGGACACTCCAGCCTTTCACGTTTAGTTTCCTTAGGGCTCTGCTGAGGGAGGCCTCCCGGGACCCATGGCCCTGATCGACTCCAGCCTCCCTCCTTCTTGCCCTGGCCCTTCCCCTCCACCCGGCAGTGCTGGGCACAGGGTTGGCTCCCTGAAGGAGGGGAAGACTGATTCTGTCTATGACGGGGCTGGGGCCCGGGGCACCCGAGGGTTGGCAAACATTTCGGGGTGGACAGAGCCGGTGCCCCAGCCTCCAGCATGAGGTTCTGTATTGGGGGGGTGGGCTGCCTCTGAGCCCCCAGTCCCACAGCAGCAGGGGGAGGGGCCAGCTGAGCACAACCACGGTGGAGGGGGCGGGCAGTCCACACGGGGCAGACTGGAGCCGGAGCGCCCCTCCCCCAGCGCTACCTTGGCGGAGAGTGATGGGGTCGGACCACCTCGTCTGGGCCTGGGGTGAGCCCTTGGAGTCCATCAGGAGGAACTTCACCCTGGAGAGAGGAGGAAGGGTGAGGCTCCGAGCCTCGACTGCCCTGGGCCAGGCCCCAGGCAGCTGTTGCTGGCTGGCCAGGCTGTGGGCCTTTCCATGTGTAGGGGAGGGTGGGGCCCATCAGCACCGGCCGAAGCCTGGCCCTGCTCTAAGAACCCCCTGAGATCTCTCTGGCCACAGTGACCTCTGCCAGCAGCCCCAAACCATCTGAACCGTCGCTCTCCAGACACCCTATCTGGTTTAGGTGGCCCCGATTACTAAGTGTCACATGCAGGGTGCCTCAGGGTGGCTCAGCGGGGCGCGTGGGGGGGCCTGGCCTCCCAGAGAACTGCTGGCTGTGAGGAGTCTGTGAGGCCTTGGAAGGCCCCCCTATAAGAGCGGGCACCCCAGGCAAAGGCCAGGGAGGGAAGGCTGTGATCAGGGCGCACTCGGAGCCCAGGATCACGGGAGGGGGCAGGCTGAGCTCGGGGGCACCGGGAGCCGTGCGAAGCCTCGGTTGTATCTTTGTCCGCAGGTGGGGGGCGGAGCTCTGGAAGGTTTCCGAGCCGCGAGGAACGCAGGCAGGCTGGCACTGACGGGACGGCTCCGGTGGCCGTAGGGATGCGGCGGCAGGTGTAACTGGAGGCCGCGCCAGGGAGTGGCCACGGGGAGGGGGAGGGGGACCTGGCCGGGCTGGGTGAGAGGGCGAGGGAGGCGTGGGTGGAGCCTACGCCCCGCCCCACCTTCCCTGCGCCCCCTGCCGGTTCCCCCAGCCGCACTGGGTCTCCCTGAGGACCTCTGGCCTTGTCCCCTCGTCTGACACCTGCTCTCCCACCCCGGCTCCACCCTCAGCCCCAGGCTTAGTCTCCCGCCAGATCTACCTGTGGGAGGGATGGTGGGCCCTGCAGCATTCCTCTCCCCCATTGTGGGGCCTGCAGACTCCTCCCCACCCCCCCACCCCACCAGCTCTGCGATGCCCACCTCCTCCTCGTGGGCCTCCTGGAAGGGCCACATTCTCTCTGCCCCCCCCCAGCTGGTCGGACCCCACAGAGGAAGAAACCCAGGCTTGTGAAGGGGAGGGGCTTGCTCCGCCTGCAGCCAGGAAGGGGCAGGGCCAGGACAGAGGCCTGGGGAGAGGCTGGGGTGGGGGGGCAGCCCTGGTCCCCAAAACCCCTCCTCTCCCAGCACAGCCCTCTTCCAAGGTCCAGGTTGGGTGACCCACCTGTAAGGTCCAGGGCCGGGGAGGGGGGCGTTGCAGTAGCGTGGCTGCTGGAGATCAGCAAGGCAGCCGGCGTCATTGCCCACCCTAAGCACCAGGGCGCCCCCCCTGCCACCCACTGGGTCCTCACAGGGCAGCTGGTCCAGGGTCAGGGGCAGCGTCATGTAGTGGCCATCCGTCAGCAGCCTCGGGGAGGCTGGGATCTCAGCCAGTGTCTGGGGGTTCTGGAAGTCCCTGGAGGCTGCAGGAGTGAGGGACAGATTGGGGCTGGAGGGGAGGAGCAGACCGGACCTCGCCATAGCCCCTGGCTGGGTCCAAGGCCTCCAGCCCTGGCCCTCCATGCCTCACATGAGACTTTGTCACCCCTCAGAGCGCCCTCTAGATAAAGCCCAAACTCCCAATCCACACCCAGTTGTGAGGGGCTCCCAGGGCCCCTGCAGCTCTCCTCAGCCCCAGACCTGCACCAGGACATACCGTTGCTGAAGGCCACCACCAGCCAGACGGTGCTGGCAGCACTGGCATGCCCTTCCAGGACACAGCGCGGCTGCTCCAGGGAAAACGTGGTGGCTGTGACCTTCCCTGCCAGGTCCCAGGCTGTTATCCGCGGCGTGTAGGGGACGAGCTCTGTGGCCGTGGAGATAGGGGTGAGGGTCCAGGGCCCACTGCCCCTGGGGCTGCCTCTCCCAATCGGAGGGGGCGGGCTAGCAGGGTCCCAGCAGGTGCCCCAGCCCCTTGGATCTGGCCAGGGGCACCCATCCCGGGACCCCCACTCACCCAGGCTCACGCAGGGCTGGGGCCACACCAGCACCACAAGGAGCAGCAGCCAAGGGTGCAGCTGCCTCCAGCGGAGCCCCATGATGGCCTGCAGAGCACCCACGCACCCACAGCCTGGGGCTCCGGCCTCGCCCCCTCCCCCAACAGCGTGGGCCTGGAGGAGCTGGTTAGTCAGGCTGCCCCGCTGGCCGCTGGCTGAGGGCTTGAAAGACCTGAAAATGTAAGTGCACCCTCACTCCTCCTCCCAGCCCAGCCCACCCCGGGGAGGGCGCTGGGCAGGGCTCCGGTGTGGGGCAGGCCAGGGCCAGTTAGGAGGGCAGGAGCAGGGCCGCTGGAGCTCAGGGAGAGAGGTCATTGGACCCCCAAGATGCAGGCCAGGTCACCCCAGAGGCCCATGTCTGAATTTGGGTCCCACCCAGCCTCCCAGCCCTGGGGAGGAGGGCTGATCTCTGGAAACATGGGCTCAGGGCCACATGCCAGAGATTCCTGCACCCCAGGTGCCAGGAGCCTCCCTCTGGCCTTCCACCCCACCCAGGGAAGGAAGTGGGCAGCCCCAAACTGTCTGGCTCCAGCCCCATCACCGCCCCTGGCCATGCCACCATCGCTGCACCCTGCCCTTCCTCCCCGAGGCCACATCCTCCCTCACTCCTCAGTTCCATTGTCCAAAGGAAGCACATGGACTCAAGAGAAAGGATTGTAGAGCCCTTGACAGCTGGCAAGTCCCGTACTTCAGCGGTCCCCAACCTTTTTGGCACCAGGGACCGGTTTCGTGGAAGACAATTTTTCCACAGATGGGTACCGGTCTGCAGCCTGGGGGTTGGGGACCCCTGCCCTACTTACATTACTCCCATGGGTTCTCACTATATATGTATGTTTTTAATTTTAATTATTTATTTTTTAAATATTTAAATTTTTTTTTTTTTTTTGGCTGTGCCACACGGCCTGTGGGATCTTAGTTCCCCGCCCGAGCAGGGACTGAACCCAGGCCCTCGGCAGTGAAAGTGTGGAGTCCTAACCACTGGACTGCCAGGCAATTCCCTATGTTTTAAAAATTGAGATATAATTCACATACCATAAGATATCGTTTTAAAATGTACAGTTCAGTGGTTTTTGTTTTCTGGGGCTTTTGGTATTTTTGGGGAGGGGTTGTTTTTGTTTTGCTTAAACAAGGAGGGATTTATTTTTATTTACAAGAATCCTGGAGGAGGACAGCTGCTGGCATGGGCTTGATCAAATGACGATAGGGTCAATGTCTCTGAGAGTCTCTTGGCCTTTTTCTCATTGTAGCAAGATGGCTGCTGTGGCTCCAGGCATCATATCCTCAATCAAAGTAGGAAGAAGGGAGGGGCAGGGAGGTGTTATCCAATCTATCTCTTTTATCAGAAAAACATAAGCTTTCCTAGAAGCCCCTGTAGACCTCCTCTTAAACTTCACTGGCCATAAATCACCAGATTCCAGAACCTTTTCACCACCCCAAAAGGAAACACTGTACCCATTAAAACAGTCACTCCCAATTCCCCCTCCCCCTGACAACCACTAAGGTACTTTCTGTCTCTCTGGATTTGCCTCTTCTGGATATTTCATATAAAGTGAATCACACAGTGCATCCTTTTCTGTCTGGCTTCGTTCACTTGGCATAATGTTTTCAAGGCTCATCCATGTTGTATGTGTTAACAGTTCATTCTTTTTTCTGGCTGAATAGCATTCCTTTGCATGGATACATCACATTTTGTTTATCCGTGCATCAGCTGATGGACATTTGGGTTGCTCCCACTTTTTGGCTATTGTGAGTGTTACCGTGGACATGTTTTCAGTTCTTGGATATTTACCTGGTAGTTTTAATTGCGGAGTCATATCGTAACTGCTTTTTGAGGTACTGCCCAGCTGTTTTGCAAAGTGGCTACATTTTACATTCCCACCGGCTGTGGATGAGGGTTCCAATTTCTCCACATCCTCACCAATATTTATTCCCTGCATTTTTTTTATAATAACCACCCTAATGGGTATGAAGTGGTATCATTTGCATTCCCCTAATGACGGTGAGCATTTTTCATGTGCTTGTCAGCCGTCTGTATATCTTTTTCAGAGAAATGTCTATTCAAGTCCTTTGCCCATTTTTTAAAAATTGGGGATCTGTCTTTTTATTGTTGAGTTGTAAGAGTTCTTGATATTTTTTGGATACGAGACCCCTATCAGGCGTAAGATTTGCGAACATTTTCTCCGATTCTGACTCTCACTGTGCTGTAATGGTGGGAGCCGAGCATGGGGGCGGCACTCAGGTGCCCACCCAACTCCTGTGCCCTGTGAGCAGTGGAGCGAGTCTCACCGTGGAACCAAACAGGATTGGGGTCCAGCTTCTCTATGGCGGCCTCCCTGCCCTCCCCAGCCAACTTCTCCACGAGGCAGTGGGCACAGTGCCCAGGGCCCACGATACTGCTAGGAGTCCACAAAAATGCTTTCTTTTAAAATCAGAAAAAAAAAAAAAAAAAGGAACGTCTAGATGAAAGAAAATGCTCTAACATATATTCATCTTTGTACCAGCGTGTCCTAACGTAGAATTCCAGTCCTTTTCTTATGAAGAGAAGGGCTTGTGAAAGCAAACCGCCTCCCCCACATCTGTTACCGTCACTCGGGTGTGTGTCTCTTCAGCCCCAGGCCACACTCACCCCCACCAGGCAGACAGCAAGCCTGCGAGTACTGGATCCTCCTTTTAAGAAGGCTGGGAAGGATGAGAGCTCTGAGGATGGGGTCAGAGCAATCCTGTCCGGGATTCCAGTCCCGGCTCTACCGCTAGTCACTGTACCCTTGAACCTGTTTCCTCACCTGTAAAATGAAGACAGCAGCACCTGCCCCATGTGAGCAGTGCTTAGAAAGCCAGAACCCTGGGGAAGGAAACGGGAGGGGCCCTGGCGGGGCTGCTGGACTGCGCACTGCAAGGAGAACGGGGGCGGGGCCCGGGGAGCAGCTCAGGGCAGTGCCCGGCTCCTGGCCTCACTGCAGCCTCGGTTTCTTCATTTAGGGGGTTGGATGGGCAGCCTGTAAGGCCCCTTCCTGTTCTGACGCAGCAGGACGTGTGTGCTGGCCTTCACACATCAGATTTTACACACACACACATACACACGTGCACACACACGCAGCCTCTCCACTGAGAAACCCACCAGGGCCCGCTGACTTTGGCTATAGGGCATTTATTGCAAACAGAACATCTGAGGTATGAGAAGCTGACCCAGACCCAGGCCCGCCCCTGGCTGGGGGCGGCGCAGGCAGTCTCTCCTCACCCCCTGCAGGGCCCCCGGCACCGAGGGCCCAACGCGGCCCACCGAGGATGGAGGGGCCCACGCACTGAGGTAGCTGCATCCGAAGCCCTCCCAAGTATGACTCCCAGGCTCGCCCAGTTCCCACGCAGACCCGGGCCTGGTGGGGACGGGGGACGGGGCCAGGCAGGCAGGAGTGGCCTGGGCTCGGGGGGAGCACGCCTGCGCCCCAGGTCACTGCTGCCCCAGGCAGTCCTCAGTCACCCCCTGGGCGGCCAGCTCGGCCAGCACGTTCTCCAGGTAGTTGGGGTCGGGGTAGCCGTGGCCTGTCACGTTGCGGTCCATCTCTGTCTTGTGGTGAATCTCGTTCCATACCACCGTGTCGGTCTCCCCCGTGGTGCTGGATGTCCCTACTGTGAAGATAAGTCGCCTCTTCCAGGCCACCTTCAGCAGCTCCAGGACCTGCCCAAGGGGGAGCGGATGGTGGGGAGGCAGGAAGAGGGGGAAGGGGAGGGAATGGCGGGGAGGGGGGAAGAAGGCCGTGAACAAGCGCTCAGAACAAACCCCAGCTCCTGGGGCTGTCCCGGAGAGCAGACACCCACCCGACACCCCCTCACCTCCCTAAGCCTCTTCACACCCTCCGAGCTGTCCCCACCCCAAAGCCACCACACCGGCTGTTCTGTCTGCCGGGCATGCTCTTCCCCAGCCTTTGGAGAGCTGGGAAGTCCCAACTCAGGTCTCAGTGCAGAGGTGGCTCTGCAGGCTGCCCCCCCGCGACCCAGGGTAGAGCGGCCCCAGCGCCTCCCCATCCCGTCCTCCCATTGGAGCACCTGTGAGGTCAGCTCGTCTCTCCCTGGACCCCGGGCACCTGGGACGCCTGACCCACAGCAGGTCCCCGGGAAGGGGTGGCCCACACCCCAGCCGGCCCCCAGGCCTCGTCCCCCTCTCCCTGTCGCAGTAAGAAGGTGAGCAGAGACAGATCTGGTGTGGCCGCCGAGCTGGGCCCTCCCCACCCCACCGCCTCCCACTGCACACAGACAGCTGGGCCCAGAGCTGCCGGCCGGGGGGAAGGGGGGCCACTCCCAGGGGCATCGGCCGGGCCTTCACCTTGCGGCCCTGGGCGTTGTCCGGAAGGTAGCACTGGCGGGGAAACCCTCTGGCGGTGAACGGCTTTCCAGGGTTGGGGTGTTCCGGGCCCTGCAGGAGGCACACAGACGCCGGGAGTGGGAGCCGAGGGGCCCTCTGGCTGCAGAGGGGCTCGGACATGGGAGCCCAGCCTCACCCCTTCGCCTTCCAGGTGGGGCTACTGCTGCGCTCAAGCGACCAAATCAACTGCCATCTCACATCTCGCTCTGAAGACCCGCCGTGAACACGGCGCCCACCCACGACTGCCCTCCCTGAACCCGGGCCGCTCAGCCTGGCGTGAGACACTCCGGCTAACTCCCTCCACTTCCCCGAAGAGCCCGGACCCCTTAGAGGCTGGGACGGAAGCGCCTGCTTCGCTGGTGGCCCTCTGGGCACTGGGCTCTCGGGACCGGAGGGCAGGGCCCGCCGCCTGACACCCTCACTCGGGCACACAGCCCCTCCGCTCTCGCTCTAGAAGTGGCCGGAGCGGGGCCCGAGACAGTGGCGGCAGGCTGGACAGAGGCTGGGGGCTGGAACTGCACACGGCCCTTGCTCTGCCCTCGGCCACACGGTGACACGCCGTGTACAGCTCCCAAGTCCCCTCCCGCTCTGTGGCTCTACTGCTGTCTGGAGTGTTTCTAAATTTCACTTTGAGCCACGGAGAACTGTAGGGAAACCAGCGGAAGCACATAATTAGACAAAACCGAGTGACATCCCGTCAGACTCCTGGCCCCCACTACCCTGTATCTTCCCAACCTGCCCAGGCTCTGAGATCCCCCCCGCGCCGGTCCAAGGCAGAGACCTCAGGGGCCAGGGCTCCCGTCTGGGTCCCCAGTGAGCTTGGGTTCCTGTCCCTGCACACCCCACGCAGGCCTGGATCAGGCCACTGAGCGGGTCCCTCAAGAGCAGTCAGGCCAGCCAGCCCTCCCCACCCTGTGCTCTGCCCCTGTGGGCTCGCCAGCCAGCCAGCCCAATAAAAGCGCTCTTCCTGCTTAGACGCTTGCTGGCCTTCCGCCCAGTACAAGTCCAGCGAAGATGCCTCTGCCTCCAGGAAGCCCTCCCTGGCTCAGGAAAGGGCTAGGGCCACCTCTTTGCTTCCACAACCCTAGGAGCTGGCTCTAGCCCCCAGCACCAGTGCCTCCTGGTTGCTGATAGCCTGACTTGGCAGCCTAGGCACCTTCACAGTGACCCGGGGTGCGCAGACTGCTAGGAGGGGGTGGGAGAGGAAGGACAGCACCCGAGAAGGGCTGATTCCAGAAAGATCCGAGGAGTCTCCTCTTGTGCCGGGGCCCCTTACCTGAATGCCATGGGGAATGTTGTAGACTATGAGGATTGTCCCACAGTCCTCGTGGCCGGGGAGGGACACCTGGAACGTGAACACCTCCATCTTCCCCCGGGGCTGGGTTCCAGTTTTCTCCCCATAGATGGTTTTGCAGGAAGGACACTGCAAGCTTCCATCCTGGGACAAGGCAGAATGCCGTGGACTGAGCCGGGGCCCCTGAGAGGGCACCCAGGCCAGCCACCCCGCTGGCTAGATGGGAAAGAGGCCCACAGGGACACGGGTTTGGCCCCGAGTCACACAGTGGGTCCCAGGCGCAGTGCCCAACTCCCAGGCAGCCTCCTCGCAAAGACTTGATTCCAGAAGCTTCCCTGGAAAGATAAGTTTTACCCCAGAAACTCATGCAATTTTCATTAAAGGGACAAGGTACCCAGAGACTGGCATCAAGTAAGAAAATGAGGTTTATGAGCAAAAGCTCGCACAGCCGAGTCACGTTTAAGATGAAAAGGAAAACCCTGTGAACGATGGACTGATGAGCTGGCACCTTGGCTGGTCCACGATGGCACGGGGACACTGTGCAAAGGCCAGGCCCCAAGGCCCACCACGGGCCTTCATTCTCTCCGTCCCCCTGACCTGTCCACTCCGGCTAAACTACACCAAAGGCAGGGCAACCAGGCAGCACCTGCCACCCCCAGTCCCATCCTGCTGCAGGGCCAGGGCTGCAGACATCTCAAGGCTGCCTCCGAGCGGGCCCTGGGCCCCTCACACGGCAGCCCCAGTCACCTGCTTAAGTGCAACATGACGGGGACGGGCTGCGGGAAGGAGACCCCGACCCCCACCCCTGGCCCCGGCGGGCCGTGGGTACCTTGTTCCCGTTGCAGTACATGGCCAGCAGGCAGAGCAGGTGGAAGGCGTGGCTGCACTTGGCCAAGCAGCCCACAGCCACCGGCCCGAAGGTCGTGCTGTCGGTCACGTCGCTGTAGCCGGACGCCATGGACAGCTTCTCCATACAGATGATGCAGTCCTGGAGGGAGACCCAACCCCGGGAACGCTCACCCACGGCCCCCGTGCCACAGGGGGCGAGTCCTGTAGGACCGGCCTTCATCTGCTGAAGTGCCTGACCCCAGTCTAACTCAATCCGACAGCTGTTTGTTCCGGAGGCTGGGAGCACAGAGGGCTCACCGTCACCACAGCAGAGGGGACGGCAGGCGGCACCAAGCATGGGGGTGGGTGTAACAACTGAAGCACGGGCGGAGACGGTGGCCGGAGCAGCCAGGCAGAGAGGTAAGTACGGGCGGGGCCCTCAGCGCTGGGCTTTACAAGGGAAAGGGAACTTGTCAGACGCACAAGCACGGGAACGGGCACTCGGGTAGAGAGAAGAGAACGTTCTGAAGCAGGAGCCAGCGTTTCCACTGGGAGGGGCGGTGCACCTGCAGGGCATGGGGCGACCAGGGTGCAGGAGACAAGAGGAGGTCGGAGGAGGACCAGATCCCGGGAGGCCCTGACGGCCACGTTCGGGGTTGGGGCTTCGTCTTACACGTCGGGGGCCCAGCTGAGGGGCTGTGAGCAGCGGGTACTAAATCATCATGACCACGTGTCAGCTGTGTAGACGGCAGCTTGGGGGGGGGGTGGCAGGGAGGCAAAGCAGCCCAGCTGTGCTGGGTGAGCACAAGGGCAGAGACAGACAGACAGCTGTTAAGGGGGAGGGCAGAGCAGGCTGGAGGGAGGGGCCGACATGAGGATGACTTTCAGGTTTCTGTCCAAACCTTTACCCACCAGATGGCTTCCTATGCACTCAGTTTGCAGGCGAAAGAGACAAGAGAGTCCTCCGCTCTGGACTGGCACGAATGACCTTGACCCCACCCCTCCAGATTCTCCAGCACTCTCCATTCAAATCGGAGAAAAGTGGTGCCATAGCCCCGAAGCGAGGCTCAGCAGAGAGAGGTCCAGGTGCAGCCGTGACGGGGGTCTGGCAGGCCGGGTTAACCACAGGAACCCTGACCGGCCCTCCCAACAGCCAGTGGGGCAGGACGGCTCTCTGGACGAGGCCAGAGGCTCCTCAGGAAGCACCTTCCAGCAGGGGACAGGCTGGCGTCCTCGTCTAAGCCACCCCTCGTTTCCAAACAAAACCAAAAGCAGCGTGGTTCCCGTGACACGCACCTCATCCAGGGCCGTCTTCAGCTCTTCTGTGTAGTTTTTTATCACCTGCTCTGGCTCTGGCTTTGGAGGCCCTCCTAGAAGAGAGAAGAACATAAGTGGTGTCCCGAGGAGAACGAACTGGAGATGCTGGAACGAGAGAGAAAGGACGACAGGGAGCGGTCCAAGTTGCTGGGAGGGATGTTAGGGCGGCTCAGATGGGAAGGTTAGCGTGCAGGAGAGGAGAGACCTGGGCCAGGCGCAGAACGCTCCAGAGCTCTCCAGAGCTCCCACCCGCTGGGGGCCCGGACCCAGGAGCCCTGGAGGAGACGGAAGAGGGGCAGAGACAGCAGCTGGCCACAGCCCTCAGGAGCCACGACGGGGCCTCGGCCACGGCCCTGCACACCTTCACTCAGAAAACCTGTCCCAGGCTTCAGAGGACATGCGGAAGAGTCAAACAGCAGCTTCTAAAACAGACACTCTGGAGCACATTCTGGCCGTGTTATTTTACTCAGCTTTCATCATGCTTGTAAGAAAGTCTCGGTAAGAGAAGTAAGTTTTCTGAGTCAAGTGTGTAGTGCGTGCCTACCCCATGGGGGCATCTGTGCGCACACCAACTGCAGATGACGGCCACACGGCCACAGCAAACCACAGTCTTCCTGGGCTTGTCCCTGGACTGTGGGGTGTCAGTGACACGCCTCCTCGATTCCTAAGCTGCCCACAGTTCTGTCCCCGCCCCCTCCTCTCGAAACCTCCCACTCCTCTGTGTGCACCTGTGCAGGAAGCCCGGAGGGGAGGCCCTGCACCAAACAGGCCCCACCCCAAGGAGAAGAAACGCCCCCAGCTAGAGAGAGAATCAGCATGGCAGGGGTTCTCCAGGCAGAGGCAGCCGCAGAGTCACAGAGGGACAGCAAAGCGGAGCAGAGGGGAGGGACCAGGGAGACCAGCGCGGCCTGGGGAGAGTGATCCCGGCAGGGCTTGTCATCCTGTCTCAAGGTCAGGGGGAGCTCCTGGTCCTAGACCCTGAGACCAGAGGGGCTCCGGTGTGAACCCAAGCTCACGGCCATCAGCCTGTGGCTGCAAAGACTTACAAGCCTGAGCTCCCTCTAGACCAGAGAAGGCCAGGTGACAGTTATGAGGGGAGGAGAGGGGCGGGGACCTGGTGATGTCAGGTTGGATTCTGGCTCTTGGGCTGGGACCAAATCAGGTCACCTCTGAGTCTCGGTTCTCTCACCTAAAAAGTGGACCTAATACCAACCAAAGCCGTGATCACTGTAAAGGCATTAGCTGCTATGACCTGGAAAACAGCTAGAGGCAGAGGAAGACCACGCACCCCATACACACGCACACACACCCCCATACACACAGACTTCTAGGACCCTGACTCTGGTCACTGGGGAGAAAGCCAGGCAAAAGCACAATCCCCACCGGCACCGGGTGGCCATCCTGCTGGCTGGGACTCTATTCAGATTGAGGGGGGAGGCCTTCTAGAAAAGCCTGGTCTAGAAGGCCACGTCAACTAGGGACAGGCCAGTCTCCAGCTGGACCCTGGGATCCCTCCGGTGAGGCCTGGTTCAGCACCCCTTCCTCTCCTGCCTGCCCGTGCCCAGGCAGCCTTTCAGAACTGGAGGTAACTCTCCAGGAGCCACTTTTCTCAAAGGGGGCCAGCCAGGTGACCGCCTACCCCACGAAAGGGACACCCAAGCCCAGGAAGGCCAGAGCGTCTGCTGAGAGCCTTGTTTTCCCTGGGCAAACCTGAGTGCCTCAGGAAGCTGCCACCCTCTGAGGCAGAGTAAGAAGGGGGAGCAGGGCAGGAGCGACTGCTAGCGGTGGGGTGGGGCTGGGCAGGGTTAGCCCCGCCTCTCCCTGGCCTCCCTCCTCCCCTGTTGGGCGGGGGTTAGACAGGCAGTGAACAGGATCAGAGCAACCACCGTACTACTACTACTACTACTACTACTACTACTACTACTACTACTACTACTACTACTACGTGCCAGGCGCTTTCCGAGCGTATTTACTTCCTATTCCTCCCACAACCAACCTGCCGTGTAGGAGGCGCTCCGCTCATGAATGGGATGCTTGTGTGAGCTCACAAAGCCCGTGAGCGCTGGACACCCAGGACTGGCGGAGCCAGAGCCATGCTCCCTCTCACACCATCCAGAAGGTCACCGGAGCGGTCACACTTCTCTGGCCCAACGATGCAAGCAGAGCCACCATCGGCTTTAGAAATGGCAGGTTTAGAACTTACTACCCACAGGCCCCTCCACTTGAGTTTTGTTAAAACTCACAGCACCTTCCAACGGTTCTGAAACCCCTTCCTCCCTGGCCGTCACACGGCCAGGGCAGTGGTCATCGGGGGACCCCTCTGAAGTAGCCCCACATGGGCTGGCCCTTCGAAGGAAGCGGCGGAGGGCCGTGGTGGTCAGAGAAGAGCGATCGGTGCAGAAGAGTCAGAGGCAGCAAGACTCGGAGGAGGCTTAGCAGAGGCCAGAGAGTATTTGTGAGCAGGAACTACCTTTCATGGACATTTTCCTCAATCTCTTAACTGAGCTGTGACTTTTAGAGGCCAGACAGGAGGCGGGAGGGCTGGCGGGCTGGGGTGCGCGGCTAAGACACACAGGGAGTCCAATGGCTGACATCAGAATACTCGTCATGCCTACACGGGGTGCGAGATCAGACATGCAGAGAGGGGAGAAACGTTAGAAGGAGTCGTTCAGCACGTGACCTCCACAAACCCCAGCTGTGTCCAGCTGGCACTGTCAACGGCCATCAGGACCTGCCGATCTCCCCGGGGAATCCGGCTGCTCGAGGCTGCCAGGGCCTACCGGGGCCGGCAGGGCTAAGCTCTGGGTCAGGAACCAGTGAAATGCCTGGCTGGTGGGAGTCCTGGCCCCAAGCTCCAAAGGGGTCTGTACAAGCAACCCATCAGCCCGTGCCTGGAGCATGCAGGGGGCGAGTCTGTTGCATCGGGAGGGCAGAGGGCAGAACGCCACCCCAGGAAGCCTCCTGAGCAGTTCTGGTGGGCGCCTCTCTGTGCCAGGCATGAGGAAGGAGAGCAGAGGGGCGACACAGAAGGGCGCAGCCAAGCTATGGAAACGCAGATGGGCTGGAGCTCACGGTCCTCCCTCTGTGCTCCCTCGGCCGCGCCCCCTCGGCTCCTGGTCACCTTGCCCCCACTGGGGCACTGCCTGTTTTGCACGCCGCACCTGGCCCGTCTAGGTGCCTTCAGTGCCATCGTTGGGGCGGGCAAGCGGGAATGCTGCCCCGGGCCTGCTCCCCCACCGAGGCGTCCCCATGGCCCCTGCGACCACTCCTCTGGAACAGTTAAGGTCCCAGGCCGTGGCTTCCTTCTCTGGTCCCCTTTGCCCTGGGTGGGAGCACAGGGGTAGCCCACAGCGGGAGGGAGCCGCAGCAGGCAGCCGCGCCGAGTGGACTGTCCAATCCTGTCACTCCTTCCTGATGCCTGCAGGAGGGATGCCTCACTCCTCAGCCTGGCGCTCCACAGGCATCCTAGCCGGACCCTCACCCGCGCTCCCCAAGGGCCTGGAACACAGCACGTCCTCCTGCTGGAGTCCCCGTTCCTGCCACACTCTCAGCCACCCTGCTGTCCACAGCACCCTCTACCCAATCCTCCCCGTCCCTAGTCAGGCTCAAAAGCACCTCCTCCCCCAGGGAAGGGAGCGCTGGGCTTCCCCTCGGGCACCTCCCTTAGGGGGGCTTTCTAGGTGCTCAGAATCTGGCAAGGGGTCTGGGCACAGCGGACAAGCCAGGTGGATCTGCTGCCCACTCCAGAGGCGATCCAGAGCGGTGAGGAGAGATCTGGCCTCGGGATCCACTGGGCCCCACTGTGGCCTCCACCAGAGAACGAAGGCTCTCAATGGGGCAAATGCGCCCAGTGAGGGACAGAAGCAGAGGCCGGCAGCCTGGGCAGCACAGGGTGCGTTGTGGTGGTCACCCCGCAGGAGGCACCAAAGTGCACATCAGAAGACCGAGGCTGGCCACTGGGTGCCCGCTCATCAGGTAATTCGATGCCACCAGCATCCCAAGGTTGTTCCTGGGCTCAAATTGTGGGTTCCCTTGGAACTAAACATCAGGTGGGCCAAATGACAAGCAGGCACAGGGGGCAGATAGATGGAAAAAAAGAGAACAATTCCTTAGGAGAACCCTGGAGCTTTGTACTTGCCCCAACATGCACCAGTTCCCGCCCAACAAGCAGACCCCTCTTCACTGGCTGCCCCTCCCTGACTGCCCATCTAAAACAGCCACGCCCCCCTCCTACTCCGTCTCCTTCACTCTGCTCCAAGAGGTGCCCAGTCCCTGCCTGCTGGGAAGCAAACATCCCTGAGGCCAGCACGTCAGCCCCGCAAGAGGCCAGCGTGAACAACGCTCCTGCCCTTTTCAACGCAGGACCTGCTCCTCTGAATTCAAGCCACAGACAGCGAAGTCTTAACTTAGATGCCCGCAGACCAGCAGCCCATGCCCTGCAGGTCTGCCTTCTTGTGAAAAAGTGTGAAAATCACCCCAGAGCTAACACTTCACAAAAGCTGCGTCCAGTGGACAGGATTGGGCGGTGGGGAGGGAGGCGGGGGGGGGACCAAGAGTGGCCATCACATCTTCCCCAATAGCAAGGGCTCAGGGACAGCCCCCTCAAATTCCCCAAATCACTGTAACAGCTCGGATAGCCATGGCTTTTCCTGCTCTCATTTTGATCTGCCGGCGCCCCTGGCAGGTCCTGCACACGGGCAGGTGTGCAGACACCCCCTTTCTGATGTCCAGCGTTGGCCTTTCGTCTAGTGACCAGGGCTCAGGTCCAAGCCTACCCTCCGCTGGCCCCGGCCTTACCAAGCTGGGCTCAAGGCCAGTACCACTCCCCACTGGCTGACTGGTCTTGGGCAGGTCTTGGTAGAGTAAAATGCAGACACTTCTCCTCCCTCGCAGGGTGGGAGCCTGGCCCCAGCCTCGGGGGCCCACTCCTCCCCACCCCCCTGAAGGAGAGGCCCTGGCCGGGCCGCAGGCAGCAAAGCCATCACCTGAGGCACCTGGCCGACACGGAGGTGGATCCTCCACTAGCGAGAGGGGCGCGCAGCCCTTCAGCAGTACATCCGCGGGCTGGAGACCTACCTGCAGACCCCTGTGCCCAGGTGCTCACCTCAATGTGGCGAGCCTATTCCCAAATCCATAATCGAATCCGTAACTGCAGCCCAGCTGAGAGGTCTCTCCAGACCCTGCTTCTTGGGGGTGGGCGCAGGATCCCTGGTTCCCTGGTGCCCCACACAGCGGCCCCAGCTTTAGGTATGAGCCAGAGCCACGTGTTCAGGCAGGGCGGCGTCTGGCCACCGGCTCATCTACTCTTTCCTCACTGGGATCCAGTTCCTGAACCTTTGGGGTCTGTTTCCC
Source organism: Eschrichtius robustus (assembly GCF_028021215.1). Taxonomy (NCBI): domain Eukaryota; kingdom Metazoa; phylum Chordata; class Mammalia; order Artiodactyla; family Eschrichtiidae; genus Eschrichtius; species Eschrichtius robustus. The sequence goes on along the minus strand of NC_090839.1, from coordinate 84,686,982 downwards.
TGACAAGTAAATGGAGATTAAAATACCTGCCTGCCTCCAGGATCGCTGTGAGAGCCCAGGCGGCAGGGGACACAGAGGATGTGGCCTGCAGAGGGTCCAGCCTTGAGAGCTCCTCAGCACCCAGACCACTTCTGAGCTGTGTGCAGAGGTGATCACGGCATTGGTATTAAAGCCTCAGTGACCGCAGAGCTGAACGGAGCTGGGCGCAGGCAGGTTGGGCCCATTCCCCCACAACCCCTCTCCAACAAGACCAGCACCACACACACGCGCACGCACACACACACACACAGGCCTGAATCACCTGTGGCATCGGATGCCACGAGAAGACCTAAACTGGGCAGGGACTTTCTAGTCACCACATTTTTGCTCACTGTTCTCTCTGCCCCAGCAAAGGGCTGATGGCTGAGCAGGTGAGAGACTGAAAGCCTCCCCTCCTGGGGCTTTCCCGGCCCCACTCTCCTGTTTTCACCGCCTCTCTGACTGGTCCTTCCATGTCCTTCAAGGGCTCTTCTTCCCGGCAACCCGCCAGGTCTCCGTAAGCTCACTCCCTGGGGGGCACAGGCCGCCCCACTCCACCCCACGTTGCTCTTCTGAACTGCTCGTCCAAACCTCCCTGGATCTGGGACAGCTCCGCCTGTCGACAGCCACAGCCATCGCCCCACCCATCGCCCCATCGCCTCACAGCGAAGATCCCAGACTCTGAGGCCAAGAATGCCTGGGGCTGAATCCCAGCTCTGCCAAGGGCTGGCTGGCTGGCCCTGGGAGGTTTTCGGAGTTCTCTGAGCCTCAGTTTCCTTAAATGTAAAATGGGAATCAAAGTTCCTCCCCCACAGAGTTGCTATTGGGATGAAATGAGGTACCACACATGCAAAACCCCTAGTCCTTCCTCCTTAATTATGATGATTTATTATCTCTGTCGGCAGCTGAGGCCACACCAGGCCTCATTCTATTCCTTCCCTCTCATAACCAGTCCAACCACCAAGTCAGAAGCCCTTACCTCCATCTACTGCCACGGCCCTAGTGAGTACAGGCTGGCCCGCCTGAGGCATGAAGTCCAGGTCCACAGGGTCTCCCTGCCTCTAGGCCTGGTCCCCTCCAATCCCCCCCGTGCTACCACAGTGACTCACCCAACACACAGTCTGGTTAGCTCACTCCTCTGCCTCCATCTTTAAGTGATGGAGGTTCACCATACTCCTCAGTGTGTCTTCATGTACGATTTTACATTTCCCATAAGTTAAAAAATAACTTTCAGTGGCTTCCTAATACCCGCAAGAGGAATTTTAAAAACAGTTTGGGGCTTCCCGGGTGGCACAGTGGTTAAGAATCTGCCTGCCAATGCAGGGGACACGGGTTCGAGCCCTGGCCCGGGAAGATCCCACATGCCACAGAGCAACTAAGCCCGTGCACCACAACTACTGAGTCTGTGCTCCAGAGCCCGCGAGCCACAACTACTGAGCCCACGTGCCACAACTACTGAAGCCTGCACCTAGAGCCCGTGCTCCGCAACAAGAGAAGCCACCGCAGTGAGAAGCCCACGCACCGCAACGAAGAGTAGCCCCCGCTCACCACATCTAGAGAAAGCCCGCGCGCGGCAACAAAGACCCAACGCAGCCAAAATAAATAAATAAATAAATTAATTAATTAAAAAAAAAACAACAGTTCGAAGGTGTAAGGTTAACAAAAGATCTAGTCAGAAACAAAAGCCCTTACTCAAAATGTTAACTCCAGCCAAAATAGTTCTATGAGTTCCGCAGGGGGCCCCTTTAGGGAAATGCCTAAAGCATTTCGGGACAGAAAAGTAACTCCTGAACCATAATTCAAGGTGATGTGAAAACGTAAAAGATGGGGAAAGGTCACAGCAGGGCACCCACCGTCATCAGGCATGACCCCCCCGCCCGCCCCAACACCGAGACAAACGAACAGGCACCCAGGCTCACCCGCTGGGGGATACACCATCACTGAAAAAAGGCACCGCCCCCCAAGGAGCCTCTCTGGGTTTCCATGAGAACACACAGGGTAACAAGACCCCTGCCCCCCAATCTCCTCCCCCTACCCCACGCATTCTCCTCTGCCCCCAAGTCCTGGCCCTGCCAGACACAGTCTGTTCTGGAACCTGGACCAGGGAGCAGCCTGCCTACCTGCGAGAGCTTGCTGGACCCTGCTGGGCTTCGGCATCTGCACAGGCACCGTGGCGGGGACGCTCCTGGGGCTGCTCACTGGACCGCCGGGCAGGGAGGCACTTGGGGAGAAGAGAGGGCAGAGCTTAATGTGCGGAGCCGACTTAGCAGAAACAGGAGCCGGAGAAACACCGAGTGAGGAAGACACGGGTGCTGCCGAGGCCCCTTTGTGGTTTCACTTCCCGCAGCTGCCTCTGTGCAGTGAGGGCTTCTGGTGTTTTCTTTGTTTTAAAGAAAAGGTCCCGATGAAGAGTATCTGGAAGGAGGAACAAAGAGATCTGACGTTCACTACTCTCAGACCCAAACTAACCAAGAAAGAGAATCTGAATACTTAAGATATTAAGCCAGAGGCCGGCCCGCCATCCTTCCCCTGTGAAAATCAAGCGACAAAAGTCAAACTCCAAGTTGGGCCTTGGGGAGGGGAAGGAACGCTAGGCAGGGACGGGGCAGCGACACGAAAGAACGCTGCTGGGGATGAGCCTCATCTTTTTACAAGGTATTGAGAATATGAAGCTTTGGCTGTCAAGAAACGTTCTCCTGGACAATCAGAGACTCTGAAGACAAACCTAAAAGAATTATGAACTCACCAGCTTCATCAAAAGGAGGGCTCTGTGGTTCCCCGCAGAGCGGAAGTCCAGCAGAAACCACTCTGAGTGGTCCAGACCAATACCACCAGTAATAGGACCAACCAACATCAGGAACCCCAAGAGAAGATGCTTCGAGAAGGAAATAACACCCCTTTTGGGGTTCCTGCCAAAACGGCATAACCTCAGTCCAATCATGAGAAAACGTCTGACGAACCCAAATTAAGGGCCATTTGACAAAAGTAACTCTTCCAAAGTGTCAAGGTTATGGAAGATGAAGAAAGACTGAGGAACTGTTTTACCCACAAGAGGAGGAACAGGTGGAGGAGGAGGAGGAGAAATGACAACTGGATGCAAAGTGGGATCGTGGGACAGAAAGAGAACAGCAGAGGAAAAACTGATGAAAGTGGGCAAGTCTTTAGCTAACAGTCCTGCACCAGCGGTGAGCCTCTGGTTCTGACAACCGCACCATGTTTATGAAAGACGTTAACGCAAGAAGTCAAGGAAGGGGGATGGGGAAACTCTGTACTATTTCTGTGACTTTTCTGTAAATCCAAAATTAGTTCAAAATAAAGGGAATTATTTTTTCAATGAAGGTCTTGCTTCCCACAGTGACTAATTCCAGGTCTCTCACTTGGTTTTAAGCCGTTATATTTTTAAACGGTAATAAATCCACGCCATTATGGTTTCAGGGAGCCCTGCCCTGGGGACAGTTGGCGTAGATGGCCCGACATGCCTGCCACCTCCTCCCCCTCCCGGTGACTGCGTCCTCCAATCCAGCACTGCTCATGTTCAAGGTGATGCAGTGGGAAGGGTTATGAAACCCTTCCACGCAGTCCCTCCACTGGAGCTCCCCAAGGACAGGCCCTGGGCATGTTCCTCTCTGTTCCACTGGGCCCAGCCTGGATCCAGGAGCTGGGAAGGTGCTCAGGAAATGATGGACGCCTCCAGTCTGATGTGCTACCCTTACAACGGTCGGCAAACCAGCAACCACCTGGTTACGGCAAATGCTTCTGGAAGCTGCCCAGATCCTTCCCTACTGCCGGCCTTGGGTCACGGGTCCCACTGGTGGACACAATAGGGAGCTGCTGGTTCTGATCCAAATCAGAAAATTTCACACTGGCTGGTACTGGTTTTCATTTCTGGACTATTCTCCCCAAACAGAATAACCTGTGCGGCCACGCTTCCTGCCACCCTTATCTACCCTCAGCCCCAAGAGGACAATGGAACTGGATCAGGGTGCTCTGATAATGCGGGGGGGGGGGGAGCGGGGAGGGGCTAGGCGTGCAGGACACTAGGGTTAAGGTTTTAGCCCCACTAAACTCTGTTTAATTTGAAGCCACGCCCCACCCCCTTCCTGAGCCTGTTTCTTCAATTCTCAAGTTCTAGAAGCGAAGAATTTGAGAAGATACAGCCCTTGGAGGCATCCTTCATCTCCCAGGCCAACCCGACAGGGAGCACTAAGCTTGAGCCCGTAACCGGGAAGCTGGAAAGCCGAAGCCTGGCTCTGCCACTGCACTGGGCTACTCAGCGGGCTGGGCATCACTGGCCCAGCGGGGGTCCGAGAAGCGGGATCCTCCCTTGCTGGGGAGAGGCACGTATCTGGGGGAGAAGGCCTAGGTTCTAGAGCAGAAAGCAGACAGGCGGTAAGGCTTCCAATGAGCAGCTCACCCTGGAACTGGGACCAGGAACCACGACTAAGTTCAATCTGCCTAGGGGTCTCACGATGTTGTCACTTCCCCCGTGACTTTCCCCAGCTCCTCCCCCATACATTTCTCTGCTGTGGTCAGAAGGGACAGAGCAGTAAAAGGATCCAGTGGGTCCCAAGATGGGGACTCTCAGGGGTGGACAGAACCTCAGAGGTCGCTGATCTCCCTGCACCGTCCTCTAAAGGGCTCAGACTGGCAGAATGGTCCCAGATGTGGGGGCACCATATGCCCATGAAGTGCCCTTCCGAGAGTTCCCTCCCACCTGCCTCACGCACCCCTCCTGCCTGCTGGGTTCCTGGCTCTACCTACTAGGCCCTCCCTGCCTTGCCTGTCTGGGACCATCTCCAGGAGCTTCCAAGTGGAGCTGGGAACACGAGACAGGAAGATTTCTAGTCTTCTCCAGACAGGACTGGACAGTCCCAAACAGGGGGCAGAGCGAGAAGGCCGGACAGTGAGGCACACAGAGCCTTCCTCCAGCTCCCCACGGGCTGCCACCCACCGGGGAACCTCTCAGCATGCGCAGTACAAGAAGCACACGGTGTGGAGCCTGGCGACCCCCTTCCAGCCCCCGCAGCGCTTAAAAGCTGGGTGCCTTAGTGCATGTCGAGTCCCCTTTCTGAGCTTTACTTTCTCTCCCTGTAAGATGCGAATAATTCCCAAAGACCACCAGGGTGTCTGCGAGGCTCGATCTGCAGCACGATCCAAATGCCCACTGTTTCCCAGGTCTCAGCGGAGCAAGGCGGCTCCGGAAGAGCTGCAGGGCCCTCACCAAATCCTGAAAACCACAGCCCTATCAGAGCAAAAGGAAACTTCAGAAACTGACCCGCCCAATTCCGTAACCTTCAGAGAGGAAAAGAGAGACGCAGAAAGAGAACAGAGTGGAGCCGAGGGCCTACAGCGAGTCAGGGGCAAGGACCCACTGGAACCCAGGACCCCAATCCCACAAGTCTGAAGAGCCTGGCCGATACTGGGAGGGAGCGGGGTGCTTTCAGAGGCTGGGAGAACAGCAGTAGCAAGAACAGAGCTGACGAAAGCAAACTTTCTGCTTAGGGGTCTCACGATGAGAGCCGTTTTCCTAGGCCGGGTTAGTGCAGGGACAAAGCACCCCGAGGCCTAGCCACAGCAAAGCTGCAATAGAGGGCTGGTCCTAAGCACCACCCCGAGTCATCAGAGTGCTAAACCAGCCGGCACACCCTCTATTAAAGAATGTGTGAGTGACACATTTTGGAAAGTTTTCCATCCAACTTCACTGAAACACAAGTTTTGGTGCTTAAAGGGATAAACTTCAGCTACTAGGAAATGTACTTAAACCCAGCGGCTCAGTGACAAATCACGTATCTTCTAGATGGATTACTGCCTGCTCGGAAAGGCTCCTGGGGCACCAGGCAAATCAGTCAGCCGAGGTTTTACCCAGATTGAGCAAGCAGTGATTTGAAACTATGTGGGTTACAAAAAAAAAAAAAAACCCACATGGGTTCCACAAATTTTGATTTCACTCACTCACATGTCCTTCCCAGCAGCTACCAGTAAACACTTTCTCCTCCACACACACGGTAACCTTCACCTGATGCTGCTGACATTCACTTGGCTTTGAGAACTATACCACAGCCGCTAGAAGACTAAGGTGCCAGGTGCTTTCAAATCCTTCCGGCCCTGCTGGGTTAAGAGGTCAGGGATTTATTAAACCCCCTCTGGCTCTACAACAGCCATTAGAGAAGGGTTAACTGCAGAGGACCACACTACAAATTAGACAGGAAAACACTGGCCCCTGCGAGTGAATGTCACCCCTCCCAGCTCCTGAGGAGCTGCAGGAGGTCCAGGTGAACACCCCCTTCAGGCGGCAGGCCCCCCTCTGAGGCTGTTTCACCTGCCAGAGCCTGCCGGCCCGGCTCCCTCCTGGTTTACAACGCAGGGCAGCAGGGTAAGCAACATGCACGACCCAGCAGCAAAGGTAAGGCCATCTGGCCCGGCAGCCTTCCATTCTGTAATTGGCCTGGATGGTACTGGCGGGACCCACCTCAGCAGCCTCTTGGGCCCTCAGGCTGGGGAGGGGAGACCCCAGAGAATTATCAGGGGAGACTGATGGGCGCCCCATACCAGAAGAAAGCAACAAAGCCCATGAAGTCGCCTGGCTCAATCCCAAAATCCCAGCTCTAGAACCATCTAGAAATTTGCTGCAGTTAATTTGTAAGAACATAAGCCCCAGGAGGCTAGGCAAAGCCGACCTAGTCATAAAAGCAGCTCCAGCCTTGCTGATAACCCTTCTGGGCTGGCAAACGTGACATGTTTTTCTCTAAAACAGACTGACTCACATACTGGAAGAGGCCTCACAGAGCACTGGGAGGGACTGGGTTGGCACAGAGCCCAGCTTGCTTATGTCTCTGTGCAAGCCCACAGAGAAGGCCCAGGCCATACCTCCCTGTGCTCCCAATTCCCAGAGAGATCTCAGATCCACGTGCCCCAACTCCTGGAGGACACGCAGGAAGACACCCGGACCCAGGGGGCCCATCCCCTCCTCTGTGTACTGGCGGCTTCTGCACGCACCCCTCAGGACGCCCTCTGCCTTCCTCTCACTCTGCCTTTCAGACAGCTTCAAGAATTCCACGTGGGGAGTTCCCTGGTGGCCTAGTGGTCAGGATTTAGAGCTTTCACTGTGGAGGCCCGGGTTAGATCCCTGGTCGGGGAACCATCCCACAGGCCACGCGGCGTGGCCAAAATACAAAAAAATAATAATTAAAAAAAATTTTTTTTCAAAAAAAAAATACTCCACATGCCCCACATGGGGCCTGGGTTTGATCCCAGCTCTGCCACTTCCTGGCTGTGCTGCCAACCTCGTCAGCCTCAATGTTCTCCCCTGAAGGCTGGGGACACCCCCTACCATATGGCCATTGGGAGGATTCACGAAATCACCCACACAGCCTGCTGAACAGGGCCCGGCTATAACACGTGCTTGGTGAGTGACAGCTGTCACTGTCTTATCGAAGCTGGAAGGGTCCTCTGAAACCTAACTAGAAAAAATACTAGAGGCCTGAGAAGCTGCCAAGGAGGTCTCGGCCACACGGGGACGCTTCGGCCCTCCCCGTGGTCAGGGGAGCCGGTGGGTGGGCTTGGGTGAGTGAGGCGGCACCAAGATGCTGACTCCCAGGGAAACAGGGTGGCCACAGGCCCACACATCCAGTCACCACCCGCCCAGGTCACCCTCTCTCAGAAATCAGCCCCCCTCCCGGCTAACACTCTGAGTACTCAAAATGTTCTCCAGGCCCCAGACCCTCAATAATAATCAATGACGAGGCCCCTGGTCAGTGACAGGTCTCTGAGCATGCCAGATGCACCCACCACTGGCCACTCAGGGGTTTCCCCACTTTAAAGTGCCACCTGGTCTGGACGGGGCCCATTTCATCACCTTTCTCAGGGTGCCCTATGAGGCATGGACTGTACCAGCACAGCAGCTGCCCTATGTCACCTGCTGCCACCCCCAACATGCTCAGCACTTTGCTCTCTCCTCAACCAACTTTTAAGCACCAAAACTGGGCTCACAGCCTTCCCTGGATGAGACCGTGGGCTTAGGGAGAGGGCTGAACCTTCCATGTCTGTGACTTCAGGGCCGGGCACACAGACGGAGTCAGAGAAATGTCCTCAGGTACCCGGCCCCAGCTACGTGGCACACAGGCACAGCCAAAAAAATCTTTAATTGCTCAGAGAGCCCAATTCTCCTGAGTCAATGAAAGGATCACTGGTTTTAACCCATGTGGCAACTACCAGCACTCAAGTGCCAGAAGTCACTTAGGCTCCCCGGGACACAAGGCTGTGGACAGCGTGGCACCTCGGCACCACGTGACACATGCAAAGGAGATGACATAGCAGGGACAGCCGAGGAGGCAGGTGCCGAGTCTGCAGGCATTTGGGGGGAGTCTTCCCAGCTAAAGAAGAGCAGAAACCCAAGCCCGCTGACAAGGCATGCGGGTGGACAAAACGACCATCCGCGTAACACAAGATACCTGGCTGCGCCGGCAGCGGAAGGTCCTGGGGGCTGGTGCTGAGGTCCCAGGTGGGAGAGGCTGGAGCGGTAGAGGGGCTGGTTTCCCAGGGAGGGCAGCGCCCCAGCCCAGAGGTTGGCGGTGCTCAGCCTGGGCGCAGACCTGGCCCCAGAGAGTGAGGGTTTGTTGTACGGAGCAAAGGCCTGGTGGGCCCCCAAAACAACGGCGGTCCTGTGGGGTGGCTGGGGGACTGGGTAGGCGGGAAGGCTGGTCATGGAGTGGCGGTAGCGGCCTGACACGGGGCCGGCTGCACCGCCGCCGAGGCACTGATGGCAAGAGCAGGCCACTCCCGTGTGGCCCGGTGGAGCGATGACAGTGGTCACTGGGTACGGGGGCCCTGCCTGGCGCCGCACGCTCCGGCAGAAGCTGGAAGTCTTGTTGGTCTGCGTGTGGGTGGCGTAGTTGACGGTGTAGTTGTACCCCAGGGGAGCCAAGTCCATGAGCTGGTTGCCCCTGGCCACCTGCTGCTCCAGGTAGTCGCAGACGCTGGCTTCATACGCCGTCCAGGAGCCGTCGTCACTCAGCCACTCCCAGACGATGCCCAGGCCCGGGGCCGAGTGCTGGGGAAATAGGTGCCTCCGCACAGCCCGCATGGTGCCTGTTTTAAAAGGAGTGTTGCACATATAAAGTTCATCTGCTAGCCACTCACCACCTCCCAAAAAAAGGGAGTTTAAAAATTCTTTTTTTCCTACAACCAAAATAAAACATGATCACGGTGTATATATGGGTCATGTTGCTGTCTGACCTAAAGGCTGACATTGATTATTCTCTCCAAATTTGGGGTGAAGGGTAGAGAGCTCTCTCTATGCAAAGAAACTGTGGATCAAAGGGATCAAGTGGCAGACAGGGACCAGCGCTTCTCAGCAGGAGTGAGGGATGCTGGACGCTTAGGTCAAAGACCAGCTGTGGCTCAAAATATTCCTAAGGGTGAAACCTATGTAGCCTGACTTAAAAAACTGAAAACAAAATGTCTGAAGAAAATTAAATCATCCATAATCCAACCACCAAGAGGAAAGCACACGATGTATATTGTATATTGTAACATATTCCTTCCGGTCTGGTCTCCTAGGCATGTATATTTAGGTGTAGCTGACAATCATACTGAAAAATTTTCCTGTTTTCATGTATTATGCCATAAGTATTTCTTATGTCTCTAAAACTTTGTAAAACTCTTTATTAACTGTTACACAGTTCTCTTACATGGATGTACGTAGATTCCCTTGGACTTCCCAGGTAGCAACTATTAGGAAACACCTGTGGTTAGCTTATATTAATAAACCAAACCTGACGATTCAGGAGAGAAAGAAAAAAATCAATTTGGGCCATGCTTCCAACAGTACTTTTCAAAAGGTGATCACTGCGATTACCTTCTACCTGGTCTCCCGACCTCAGCAGCCAGTGGGATACTCTTAACCCCCAAATCAGATTACGTCACTCCTCTGCCCAAATCTTCCCAGGGTTCCTCCTTTCAGAAGAAAAGTCGAAGCTCCTCAAGGGATGGAAAAGCCCTGCACGACCTGCCCCTCCCTCCTGACCTGTCCCCAGCCCTTCCTGATGACCAGGCCACCTAAGCTCAAACTTCAAAACAACCTCTCGGGCTTCCCTGGCGGCACAGTGGTTGAGAATCTGCCTGCCAATGCAGGGGACACGGGTTCGAGCCCTGGTCTGGGAAGATCCCACATGCCGCGGAGCAACTAGGCCCGTGAGCCACAATTACTAAGCCTGCGCGTCTGGAGCCTGTGCTCCACAACAAGAGAGGCCGCGATAGTGAGAGGCCCGCGCACCGTGATGAAGAACGGCCCCCACTTGCCACAATTAGAGAAAGCCCTCGCACAGAAACGAAGACCCAACACAGCCATAAATATAGATAAATAAATAAATAAAGAACAGCAAACTTTAAAAAAAAAAAAAAGAATAACTTTAAAAAACAAACAAAAAAAAACCCTCTCCCTGCGCTTTACACATCCATTCCCTGATAAACACTCATTGCTACCTAACTCATACACAGTTCACGAATCATTTATCTTATGCGCTGCCTTTCTCAGTGACTGCGAACATCATGAAGGCAGGGACTTTTATCTGCATCCACTGCCTGGAAGCCTGAGTCCTCACACCCTCGAGGAGGCTGCTACAGGGATTAGAGCAGGAGTCTTCAGGCTCGGCACTAGCGACATTCTGGGCTAATAATTCTTTGATGTGGGGCTGTCCTGTACATTGTAGGACGTTTAGCAGCGTCCCTGGCCTCTACCCACTAGATGCTGGTAGCACCCCGCCCCATAGTCCTGACCATCAAAAATGTCTCCAAACGTTGCCCCCAGCTGAGAACCACTGATTTACAGGGATAGTGCACAGCTCTGGGAAGAAGTTGGTGGACCCCTTCTCAGTAATACTGAGCAAAAGACACACATACACACACACACACACACACACGAAAGAAACATGAGTGCACAGGAGAGTGAAGTAACTTGCCCATGTGACACAGCTATCATACAGGAGCTGGAACCCATCACCAGGCCCTCTTAACTAGCATGGTGTGCCACCCCCATGCCGGCTGGCCTGCTTGCCTGCCTGCTGCCAGCGAGACCCTCGAACCTCTGCGGGCAGAAGCAGGCATTTCTGGTTTGGGAGACAAGGGGGAAAGGGGCTGGAACGGCCTCTGCACTGTGTTCCCAAGGCACCCTGTACCACTAAGGAACATCTCACACTGCTATCACTCCCAGCACCCGCCTTCTGACTGTGTGCATTTCAGGGGCAGGATAACACTGAGAGTCAATTCTGTGACCCCCAACACCTAGCACGACGCCCAGCCTGAAACAGGCACTTGGACACATACTCGAGGCAGGAAGTGCCTTACCAGTGTCCTGGCGGAACTGCGTCCAGCTGGGGAGGTCGATGATATAAGGAGCCAGTGAGGGGTCAGCTTGGCCTAAGGGGATGCTGTGGGCCAGGCTCCCCAGCCCGAAGCGCTGGCCCTTCTGCTGGACAAACTGCTGCTCGATGTAGCTGCAAACAGTGGCGCTGTAGGGGTGCCAGGTGCCCAGCCCATCCTGCCATTCCCACACGGCCACTGCCACCGGGCTGGTGTACACCTGAGCCAGGGAAGGGCTTGGGGCCATGGCCATCTTCCCCAGGACTCCCTCTGTTTTCCCCAACGGCTTCAGACCACTCTGGGCTCGAGTCTCAGGTCCATTGCCCAGCGCTTCCAGGAGACCTGAAACAAGACAGATACGCAGTTACTGACGAACACGGTGGCCCTGCCAGAATCAGTCTCAGTGCGGGAAAAAAAATCATGCTTTTCCACAGTCACTTTTTTCCCTAATACCTTAAGGGCATCGTGAACCAAGTACCTAATCCTGTCTTTTTGCTCAGGCAGCCAGGAAGAATTCGGAGTCAATCAAGCAGCCTCCTTACCTCTGCAAATGTCCAGGAAGACACAGTGGGTGAATTCTGGGTGCTAATCATCAGCCCTGCTTCTGTCCTTTTACCAATAATTTCCCTCTGGCCCAACTACTAAGTGTATCCTTTTATACTATACGTATTTTCATGAGTCACCCCAATCCTTTATGGACTGAGGCCATCATGACCCCTTATACCTTTGTGAGGACGCCACACAGGTTTCCAAAGCAGGTTTGTTTGTGAGACACATATTAACACCTGCTATGCTACAGATGAAAAAAAAACTATGTCTCGGAAAGGACCAGGGGCTCAAGGACAGCCAGAGAGGCGACTCTAAGCATGGGTGGGTCCTAGCTCTGCCCAGGTCTCCAGGCTGTCCTGGTTTCCCGCACCATTAACCACAGAGGGCAGACCCTAGATAGACATTAAAATCCTATGGATGCTGAAGCCCTCCCTCTCTGGCCTCTCTGCACCCCACTCCCTGGGCCTGGGCCTTGCTGACCAGCGGTCAGGTCCAAAGACTTCACACCCATCTCCCAAGACAGTCTTCTCCCAGTCACCCCCGCCCAGTTGCATCACTCAAGGCTTTCCCAGGCCATCCGTCACATGAACTTCTCCTCCACGGCACCGACCAGAACCCTAACGCCCACACACACATATGGTGGTCCCTGTCTTTCTGCCCCCTCAGAAGGCAGACACCCAGCGAGTTGGCCTTGTCCACAGCCACCTCGCCAGCCCCAGCACAGGCCGTGTCATGTAGCATGTGTTATACACGGATTAGCTCAAAGCACGACGGAATGGAGGCAGATGAAGATTCTATGTGCCTGCAGCTGTTTGAAGGAGAAAGGGGGTCTGTGGAAGCTCCTAGGGTGAGAGAGGAACGGGGCCAAACAGACGGACAAGGCGGTATTTCTCCCACTTTATGGACAGGAAAACAAAGAAGTCAAGGTCTTATTGAAGGTCACACATACACTGCTAAGTGACAGCACAGAGTGCAAACCCAGATCAACTGGCTCTAATGCCCATTTTCTTAGCGAGGAAAGCTCAGCATGAGCTCTACCTTGCGCTCCGCCCTAGATAAACATTAAAATCCTATGGATGCTTAAGCCGTCTCTAGCCTCTCAGCCTCTCTGCACCCCACCTGCTTAGAGAGGGGGGAGGGAGAAAAGGGAAAGTGGTGGGGGGGAGGGGAGGAAGGGAGAGAGGAGCCAGTGTCTCAAGCTGCGAGCACCCTCCGCTGTTACGTCCACGTAGGGCCCTGGTGCCAACAGGGTTCCCAGTCACATCATCTGCTCCGATTCCCACACAATCCCCTTAAGTACAGACATCAAATTTTGCCCCTGTTTTGCAGACGAGAAAACCGAGGCCCCGGTGGATTTGGTGACTCGCTTACACGGCCACTAATGAGGCTGGGACCCTGGGCTTTCGCTGCTGTCCCTGAGATTGCACTCCAGCAGGGTTTCAGTGAGAAGGCCGAGACCACCTGCCCCACAAGCAAGGCAGAGCTGGAGCAGCACGAGACAGCGAAGAGGCACGGGCTCTGGCGTCCACACGCCGCGTACTCACTGCACTCTACTCACTGTGTCACCTGGTGAAGGTACCTAAGCCCTCCAAGCCCGATTTCGCTTGGAAGTGGACATATCAACCTCTATTCTAAGTGCTTTTCTAGGGGATTCAGATGGATAGGTGTGTATAAAGCACCCAGAACAGCGCCAGGCACACAGCCGATATCAGCAAATCTTGGCCTCCCTCCCTTTCCCTGCCCCCCTCCACCCCAGCACCTCCCACTCCTCAAGTCTGGGGGAGGAGTGGCGGCCCAGGGCGGCACTGAGCTACACGGCCTGAGAACACGGGCGATGAGTCAGGCCTGCAATAACTCTGAGCACACATAGGAGGGGCCAGGGCCGCCCCTGAGCTGCCAACCGCTCCAACAGAAGCACACATCCCGCCCTGGAGGATTAGACCCGGGATGCCCTCGAGATGGCTGGCAAGCTTATTAGCTCAGCGCCTGTAATTAGAGGCCTCTGGACCCACACCCAGGTACAAATCACAGGACTGGTTTCAGGGCCAATTACTCCTGAGCCCAGACTTTCCCCCTGGCACCTCCTGGCAGCCGTCACTCATCTCTCGGGCAGCAGGGGCCTCCCATGTACCAGCACACGTGGTATGTTCCAGCGTGTCCACACATCCCCAGATGAACCAACTCGGGAGAACTCTCCCAAACAGCCTGAGAACTACACTCGAGAATTTCAGCTAAGCTTTTCATGACCGTGTTCGGCCTACAGACCACAGGCACACGACGGTCCAGGCTCTGTCAGGGTACTAGAGACCCAGAGATGAGAAAGACACAGCACACGGCCCCTCCATGACCGGCCACTGTCCCCACTAATACCAAGGCCTCCACCTTTTGTCTACCTGCATCAAATTCTAGCAAGTGCCAGAATATTCAGAGCCATTTCCCACCTCCCAGACATTGATCCTGCTGGTGCCCATGTCCAGACTTCCATCCTCCCTGCGCCTAAGCCCCCAGCAAACATGCCCATCTTTCCAGACTCAGCCACAGCGCCCCACTCGAGCCACACCTTCAACAGAAAGTGCTGACCCCATCCTCCTGTGCGTCCTCACTGCATTCTCCATTTATCCAAACACACTGCATTTACTGGTTTCAGTATCTGTCCCCCCTCTCACCACCCCCCAGAACAGGAACTCCCTGAGGGCAGAGCTGGGGTTGACCCAAAGCTGGGACTGCAGCTCTTCAAATGCCCAGTATCCCAGAGGGTCTAAAACACACACGCCGAAAGAGAGGAGCACCGTCTTCTCCAGGGGCCTGGGGCACACTTGGGGCGATGCCCAGAACGCCCACTGATGTTCCCCTCGAACGCAGCAGTCATGCATACGCAGCGGCCATGTCAATGCACCCATTCTCTGTTACAGCCTCAGCCATCCCCAAGCTTCAGTTCAAAAACCTAATTTGGGCTTCCCTGGTGGCGCAGTGGTTGAGAATCTGCCTGCCAATGCAGGGGACACGGGTTCGAGCCCTGGCCCGGGAAGATCCCACATGCCGCGGAGCAACTGGGCCCGTGAGCCACAACTACTGAGCCTGCGCGTCTGGAGCCTGTGCTCCGCAACAAGAGAGGCCGCGATAGTGAGACGTCCCCGCTCGCCGCAACTAGAGAAAGCCCTCGCACAGAAACGAAGACCCAACACAGCCATAAATAAATAAATAAATAAATAAATTTATTAAAAAAAAAAAAATCTGATGCTTGAATCCCATCCCTAAATATACTTATTTAAACAAAACAAAACAAAACAAAAAAAACCTAATTTGTTTCGGCTCCTAATGATGGGGCTATTTAGGGTGTTCTTAATTATGAAAATTGTTATTATTCTAATTGGCCATGGGAAAACAGCCTTAGTCTGGGGGCAACCTAAACACTTCATGATAATGGAATAAGGGAATTCTTAAATAAATTATGGTACACCCCAATGATGGAATACGAGTCTTGAAAAATGTTTTTAAAAGGCTTTCAGACCTAGAATAATGCTGCTGACAAATTAAAAATACCGGATATGTAACCATATACACTATACGCTCTCAAGCGGGTGGGTGTGCCATTTACTGAGCACCTACTATGTGGCACGCACTCTGTCCGGTGCTCTTGCCGTCCAGCTCTCTCAACCCTCAACTGCCCCTGAAGGTAGAGATTATCCCCATTTTACAGACGTGAGAACCAAGGCCAAAAGCAATTAAGAATTTACTCAAGGTCAGACGGCCAGTCTGTGACACGAGGTTCTTATATAAGCTAATTTTTAAAAGGCGGGAAGGAACAACTTTGACACTTAACTAGGAGTGATGGAGTTATGGGATATTTATTCTTTACCTCTTTCTGTACTGGCAAATGTTCTACAATGATCATATTACTTATTATGATCGGACCGAAGTTATCTTTAAAAAAATGTATCAACAACTTTGACCACGAGAAAAACCATCCTGCCTTCTCTTGCATTCTCTTGTCAGATTTAGCCACAAACGCCTGTGCACAGCCCCACGGCTCCGAGGCACAGAGGGACGCTGCTGTCCTACCAGAGAGGGGTTTCACACAAAGGAGAAAAGGTGCATGTGTCCAAGAGTCTTTCTATTCCCAGGGGATTTACAAAAGCTTTAGAACAAGACCTGAGCTGACGCAGGAATCTGAGTGAAACTCATCCTGCCTGATTGTGGGCCTCTGGGTAGGGGAAACCACACAAATGGATCCCCTTACAGTTGCGGCCTCCGGGAAGAAGGCCCCGAGCGTGGTTTTTAAACTGGTGCCCAGACTGGGCGACTGTCAATTTGCCAACATGTGAGGACCCGTTTCCTCCCCCCAAAGCCCACCGAAATACAGAGTGGCCTGGCCCAAGCCTGAGCTGGGCAGTTCACTCTTGGCTCCACGCTCGGTGACCTTGGGACAGTCACCTCCCCTTTCCTGGGCTCCACTGCTCAGGCGGTTGGATGGGTTTTCCAGCCTCTTATAAGCAGCAGAACCCTTTTCCAAATGTGACCGTACGCTGCCCATCGATATGTAAAACGCAGAAAAGTGGGGTGCTCTTATTGACACAGGGGCTGCCCTCCATTCCTACTTCCTGAGAGGTCCAGGAAGCTGTTGTGCGGGACAGAGGCGTTCTGAGGGGCACGGAGTGGAGACCAGTGAGACCGGGTGGACTTCAAACCCTATTTCCATGCTGTGTCTCTTTCGGGTGCTTTCCAAGAAGCATGGGCCTGCAACTCCACACCCCACCAGCTGACATGGTGCACATGACCTGTAAGCAGAGCATGACCTTCAAAGACTTGTTACGGGGCAGCCGGCCACCCGGGCACTGTCAGAAAGCCTTCCCACGGAGATGGGAAAGTCCAATACTGCACACAAACACACCAAAGCAATGTTCTACTTTGCTAGACATGTTGTTTTTAATACAAATTTAAAACAATGACCTATTATTTTTTTGCCTGTCAAAGCAGTAAAAATAATTTCAATACTCAGTGCTGGCGAGAGTACATTGAGATGTCATACTTCTGGGACGGATAAACCCTTTCCAGAAAACAGTTTGGTAATATGTATCAAGAGGTTTAAAAATGTTCACTTGCTTTGACCCAATCATTAAAAAATCTATCAAAGGAGATGAGAGAAAAACTTCAACATAAAGATATTCCCCACAGCACTATTTTAACTCGGTAAAAGAGAAGCAGAGAGAAAACTCAGTAGAAACGTACCAAAATGCTAACAACGGCTGCCTTTGAGTGCAGAAACTATTAGAGACCTTTTGTTCAACTTCCTTATATATCTGAACTTTTCACATTTTCTAAAGTGGGAAACTATTACTTTTGTTTTCAGAAACAAATCTCTACAATGCCCACCACTTTCAAAAGATCGTAAATATGAAACAAACCCCACCACTGTCACTTACCATCATTACTTCAGACGGCTGCTCCCGTCCCAGTGGAGTTTCACTAACAGGCCTGTCAAAGTACCACGGCACCTCCTTGCCAAGAGACACATGTCCCACCCCTGAGTTCCAAGAAAGTGCAAAAAACACACCATCCAGGTGCCCAAACTATTACAACAGGGGAGCGCTGCAAGGTAGGGCTTTTGTCTAGAAAAGAGATGGCTTAAGCCGGTGCCACCCAGACCTGACTAGGCTTCTGAGAGATGGAAGGAACTACACATGATTCGTCCCTTGCACGTGGGGCCGCTAGAAGGGAAATGACAACTCCTCTCCTGGCTGGTGCCTGCCTAGGGCCCTCCAGAGGCAGGTCAGAGCAGAACGTCCCAAATGGGGTTCAGAAAGCCACACAGTGGCCAGGGGGCAGGCCCCGGCGACCAACAATTCCCCAGTGGGCAACCTCCTCCACCAGCACCAAGAACCTGCTTCTCCTTCTTTGCCAGGAGCAACCTGACCACCCACAGGTCTTCAGAGCCTACCCTGGGGCCAGAACGGGGAAGCAGCGGAAGCAGTGGCAGGCACAGTGGCCATAATCACACCAGTGGCCACCAACCAAGAGCTTACTATGGACCAGGCACCCTGCTAAGTATCTTATAAGTGTTCTCGTTTAATCCTCACATTCCTGAGCAAAGGGTATCATCTCCATTTTATAGATGAGAAAAGTGAGGCAAAAGATAAACAACTTGCCTGAGAAGCCACAGGTATAAGCAAACCCAGATCAGTTTGCAGAGGGATAAATTGATGTGGACAAATCGGCCTGCCAGATGTGTCTGCTTGACCTACTACACAGTTTTTAGTTTTTACAAATTGAGCCAATGTTTAAAAACTGGAATATCCACCATTAAAAAAAAAAAAAAAAAATCCAGATTTCTAGCTTCTCTTGAAAACCAGAAAAGCTGGCAACATTTGCAGGCCTGACCCAGATTCATTGTGCAGCCAGCAACAACGAGCTGCACCACCGCAGTGGCTGGTACTACTCTCCAGGTTACCACAGTTACCACAACTCCCCAGGGCAGAGCCAGCAAACTTTTCCTATAAAGGGCCAGAAGGTACATATTTTAGGCTTTGTAGGACTCTGGGTGTCTGTTGCAACTACACAACTCCACCACTGTAGTGTGAAAACAGCCATAGGCCACACATAAACTAACTGGCGTGGTTGTGTCCCAATAAAACTTTATTAACAAAAAGAGGCTGTGGGCTGGATTTGGCCCACGAGCCACGGTTTGCTGACCTCACTGTGGTCCCACCGACCTATAGTTGAGAAATACTTCTTTGAACCTGTTTCTCTATTGAAAAGTGGGAGAGTGCTTATGCCTCTGGCCAGCCTCCCCTATGACATGCCTGCCCTCTGTAGACACGTCAGTCTTTGCCCAGCACCTGAGGGTGAAATACAGCATCCAACAGCACGGCAGCGAGCACGTGGTGAGGGCCACCCCCAGGGAACCCCAACCTGCTTCCCAGAGCCAAACCTTTCCCTGCATCAGGCAACTGGGCCCTGGCCTACCTCTCTCCTCTCCCCCCTCCCCCGTGACCCTCTCCTCTGCTCCCGTGGCTTCAATAATCCCATGCACGCAGAGCATCCAGACCTTTCTTCAGATGTCCTGCCTGAGTCCCTTAAGCCCTCTGCTCCAGCCATCAGCAGCTCCAGTGAGAGCCCAGAACCCGCCAGGCTGTTTCGTGCCCCTCACCCCTCACCAAGAGCACCCATCCCATGTGTCCACTTACTCAATTCTTAATTCCCAGCCTGAGACTCTCTGCCCGGTGAAATCTGTCCTACATCCACTCCTGCCCTGCACGGAGAAGTGGCCTCTTCTAACCACCAATGTCCATGTGACATCTGAGTGCAATTATCTACTTGTCCCCTCCACTAGGGCACAGACTCCTAAAAGGCAAGGATTACGGTCAGGAAAAGATTTTTCCAACGAGGCACGGAACGCTGACTATACATGAAAAGATACATTTCACTGTGGTAAAATTAAGAATGGTTGTTCAACAAAACATGCCTCAAAGAAAGCAGAGAGTTACAAGCTGGAAAAAGATACTCACAATAAGCACGAAGGATTAAAATCAAGGATATATAAAGAACTCCTACAAGTCTATTTTCTTTTTAAAGCGCCAGGAACCCCACAGAAAAATTACAAAAGAGTGAACATATAATTTACAGGAAACGCACATGCCAGTAAACTTATGAAGAGATGTTCGACATCAGGGCTCAGGGACACAGAAATCAAGATCCCAAAGATCCCATTTTATACCCATTCCATTGGCAGAAATAAAAAAAAAGTCGGCCTATATCAAGTGTCGGCAAGAGTGTGGAGCCAAGTGGAAGGCCTACATTCTGGTGCTGGTGGAGTGAAAACTCGTACAACCACTTCAGAAAAAGTCTAGTAACAACTATGAAAGTTGGACATTTATTCACCCTATGACCCAGCAAAATACCACCCCTCAGCTCATACCCAAGAAAACCTCTTGCATATGTGCAACAGGAAACATGTACGGAAATGTTCAGAGCAGTCCGCTCGTGACAGCAAAACTGGAAACGAGCAGGTACCCATCAACGGAAGATCAGACGCATAAACTGTGATTTGTCCACACCATGGAATATTATTCAACATTCAAGACAAATGAACCAGATGACATGCAATACTATGGACAAACTGTAGCGGTATTTTTTTAAGTGCCTTAGGAATACACAGGTACCATAAAACTACATAAAAATGAAAGTGAGGGGATAATGGTTATCTCAGGATGGGAATGGGAAGAAAGATCAAATGATTGGATGTGCATTTTGTTTCAAGATCCTGGCTTTTATTGTGGATGGCTGAAATGCAGGAACTTACAACACATTAAAAATAACTTTGGCACAAGTGAAAGCAAGCCGGGCGTGAACGGTGATCAGTGTGTATTAATCTAGTTCTCTGTTTACCTGAGGTGAAAATTAAAACAAACACACAGAAGGGACTGTTTAATTCTCTGTACTCCAAGTGCCAAGCACAAGCCCGGGCACACAACTTCCTAAGCGTGTGTGCAATGAATGAGGGACGCTCCTCCCTCACCCATGGCCCCATTCCTGTCGGCCTCTTCGGCACCTTCGACATGTCTGAAGCCAAACTCACCTTCCTTGCTAACGCCCCTCTCCTCCTGGATTCCCTGGCTCTGCGCTGGCCCTCCTCCGCCTTCTCCCCCACAGCCCAGCGGCTGCCCTGGCTTGCCCTCTCCTCGCCTCCTCAGACCCCACTGCTAGCATCTGGTTGGCACCTTTCTGCCTCTCACCTTGACAAGCACTCTCTGCCAACTGGCTTCTCCAACTCCTGTCTCTCCTCGTCCACCCCAGAGACAGGTGCGAGGTTGAGCTTCCCGATACAGTTCTGACCCTCTCTCTTCCTCACCTCCCCTAGAGCTCTAGAAATAATGTTCAGGTTCCCTGGGCTGACGCTGAACGCCCATCACAGTCTGGTCCCTTCCTATCAACAGTAGCTGCCAGCGCATCTCTCTTCAATACCCTCCTCCATCTACACCTTCCCCTCCCCGATCCCTCCTAAAGAGCGTAAGTGATGAACTGCTACCCCATATACCGCCAGTTTCCCCAACTCTGTGCCTCGACTTTACCCGGAATCCCACCCACTTGGCCACCCATCCTCAGCTGACCCACACTTTCAAGGCCCCATTTAAACGCCTCCAGGATGCTGGGATGTGCCCACTTGAAAGAAAAATCCCCTCTTACCAACTTCCACGGCATTCTGTCTGGCCTCTACAGTTCTCTCTCTTCCACAAGACCAGGAGCAGCCAGAGGGCAAACTCCCCTGTCTACCTCCCCCTACCAGAAGCTGGCAGTGGTGTACGGAAACAGTCACAAAGAGAATAATCTTATCCATTCCACGCTTTCTAGCCAGGGTGCTCATTTAAAATGCCCATCCTCGGACTTCCCTGGTGGTCCAGTGGTTAAGACTCCGAGCTTCCAATGCAGGGGGCTCAGGTTCGATCCCTGTTCGGGGAACTAAGATCCCACATGCCGGGCGGCACGGCAAAAAAAAAAAAAAAAGCCCTTCCTGGAATTCTACTAAAATCCTTCTGTTCCCCTGAGCCCTGGCATGACCCACAAAAGCCCCCGCTCAGCCCCCTGCCTACCTTTCCAGGCTTCTCGGCCCCGCATCCACACGCTGTCGCTTCAGCCACATTGAGCTGCTTACGGTGACCCAGACATGCCAGGTTTCTTCACGACTTTGCGTATACTGACTCCTCTGCCAGGCTCTGCCCCCTACTTCCTGGGTCCTACTCCTTCTTCACAACCTTAGCTATCATCTTCTGGAGGCTTCTGGACCTTCCCTCCTGGGCAAGGGTGGGGTGGGCTCCGCCCTGTGATTATCCACTCCTCAACATGTATCACACTGACAACACCTTGTCACTGTCTATGGTTTGTTTATCTTTTCTACCAAACAATGAGCTCCTGGAAGACAGAGCTTTTGTGCCTGGTCACCGTACCCCCAGCACTGAGCATGGGGCTTGACAAAAAGGAGGCATCCAGTAAAGGTTCAAGTAACAAAAGAAACTAAAATTTCCAGTTCAAATGCAGAAACCGTGACTCGTGTCCTTCATCCCATAAAGCACGTCTGAAGGCGGAAAGCATCTTCTAAGACTGATTAAACAGGAGAAGCTGCTGGCAGGAAGCCACCTGAATTTATCTGAGACAGTTGGCAATCAACAATCAACTCCCAGGGCTCACTTTCATCCTGGGGACCTCAAATTCCACCCTCCCCAGTGCCCACTTTCTCTACTGAAAACCAGATTGGGAAGGCAGCAATGTAAAGTCCCCATGGCTCTCACCTTTTCTCTCTGGAGAGCTGGCACAAACTGTGCCTTCTTGATGGAGAGACCAGATCCTTAGGAGGAATGACTTGTTTGAGTTCCCATCTTGTTATAAAATGCCAACAACAAAAACCGGGCAAATCTGAAAGGCTTGCTGACTCAGCAACACAAATTCCAAGGCACCTTTGCCAACAAGGAAGAAGATGATCAGGTTTTAAATTGAGAAACAGCAGTTAGTGAAAACGAATGCACAGATGTCCGGTCTGTGTGCTGTGGCTGGGGACTGGAAACTACCAGATTCATTTTCCAACAGCCTGGGCAGAGCAGAATGTACAGTAGTCTCCCTCTGCCCACTCAATAACCAAGGGGATGGCTAAAAACAACAACAACAACAAAAAAAAACCCACAAACAAACACACCCTAAGCCCTTCCACAGAAAGGCCTGAAAGGACTTCGTAAGCCAGTCTGCAGTGTAGGTATCCAGGAAATCAACATACCAGAGAGGGAAAAAGTTTGGCCAAGGTCACATGGCAAATGAACAAGAAGCCTAGCTATAGTCATACTGATGGTTTAAGCAAAGCCTGATTTTGGCTACCAGAAAGACCACCTTCTACAACTCTAGAGGAGCTAGGATAGCATGCAGAAATATTTTGAGTTTCTTAAGGGTCCAAGCGTCTCTGCACGAACTATTTCCACTGCTACTGGCACTTAGGGAAGAGGAACCAGTGTGGGGGACAGCAGCTGGCTGAGAAAGGATAGTTTCAGGGGGAAAAAAAAAGCCTCCTAAATCCTCTTCACAGCATATACATTATGCCCTCCTCACGAAAATGACCCAGGGTCCCAGGAAATAGGCACTTCCTGGAAGGGAGACCCTACATGAGGCGAGTTAGGAGTTAGACTAAGGAGGCAAACTCCCCTAAGTACAGCCCCTGGCTCCAGTGAGCCGTCCACCGGGAGGCAGACCCCAGCAGAACCCAAGCGCTAACTAGGGCAGCCGGTGGCATTATCACCACCGTCTCCTCCAAGTCCTGTGGGAAAGGGTACACTCCCACAGACGGACCAAACTCTGTGTCTGCGCCCCTCCCCCTGCTAGCCCTTCGGCTTCCACCCCGGCGTTCACCCTCCCACCAGGTCCGGTCCTAAGCTCCCAGCGTCTCCCAATTCCCCCAACTCCCTCCTCCGGGACATCTACCCGAAGGCCGATCCCCACAATCCACCCCCCCCCCCGCCCCGTCACCCCGTGGCTCTTCTCCGGCCCGGCCCAACCTTCCCTCGCGCCCACGCCCACCCCCTTCCGGTCCCAGATCGGCTTGGTCTCCCCCGCGTCCCCGGGACCCCAGCCCTGGCGACGAGCAGGTGGCCTGTCCGCCCCTCTCACCGAGGCTGAGGAGGGCGAGCGGGCAGGCGGAGGACACCGCCGGGCTCAGGCTGCAGCCCCCGCTGGGCCTGGGCACGGCTCCGGCTCTGCCTCCCAGTCTAACGAAGAGGCAGCCAGAGTGAAACAGCGTCGCTTCCTTGCGTCCCAGTGCGCATGCCCAGGACGCTGGGCCTTCTGGGAAACGTAGTTCCAGCGGAACAGCGGGGGGCGGGGCCGAACTCGACGTGCACCTGTTTAGGGGTATGTATTCCCGAGAGAGCTTCGTGTCTCGTTGGGGAGACAGACACTTAAACACACAACTACAGGACTCCCCTGATGGCGCAGTGGTTAAGAATCCGCCTGACAATGCAGGGGACACGGGTACGAGCCCTGGTGCAGGAAGATCCCACATGCCACGGAGCAACTAAGCCGTCGCTACAACTACTAAGCCTGTGATCCAGAGGCCGGGAGCCACAGCTACTGAGCCTGCGTGCCACAACTACTGAAGCCCGCACGCCTAGAGCCCATGCTCCACAGCAAGAGAAGCCACCGCAATGAGAAGCCCGCGCACCACAATGAAGAGTAGCCCCCGCAAAAAAAAAAAAAAAAAAAAAAAAGAGTAGCCCCCGCTCGCCGCAACTAGAGAAAGCCCGCGCACAGCAACGAAGACCCAACGCAGCCATAGATAGATAGATAGATAGATAGATAGATAGATAGATAGATAGATAGATAGATAATAAAAAATTAAATTAAAAAACCACACACCTACAATCTAGTAGGATAAATGTGATAAAGGAGTGAGAGCATAGAAGGGGGTGCCTAATGCGGTGGGAGGGAGGTCAGGAAGACATCGCAAAGGAGGTGACATCTGAATTGGATTTTGAAGCCTGTATAGGGGTTTGCCAGGTGGAATACAGGGAATCCCTTGCAAAGGATGAGAGATGTGAAAGTGCCTGACGTATTCAGGAAGCAGGGAAATGTTCTGTGTGGCCAAGGCAGAGGGTACATGGACGGCGTGAGGACAGAGAAAATGGATTAAGGTGTGGCAGGATATGGGGAAATGTCTGGGTAAGATTATGATGGACTCTATATGTCATGCAAGAAATTTAGGCCCCTGGAGTCAATTGAAGATTAAGCAGGGGAATGAGAGTAGGCATTGCATTTTAGAAGGATACCCTTGTGGCGGGTGGAGGATAGAGAAAGGAGTGGGGAGACCAGTCTGGAGACTGTTGTCCAGGTCAAAGGTGATGAGGCCTAAACCAGACTGGTGACTAATCTTTTGGGATCATAGACCTCCTGTAGAAAGCTAAAGAAAGCTATTCCCAGAAAAATGCTCAGATGTGTTCACACATGTGTATACACACACATTTTGCATACAGTTCCAGGGGATTCAGAGTCCTCTGAATCTTGGACTCTAGTTGAATATCCTTACATAATCTAATGTCACTCATACTTTAACAGGGATTTGAGGAAGATTCAGATTGCTGGAGATGGGGAAAGAGCCCTCCCCCAACATTCAGTTCAAACACTTTATTTTATAGAGGAGGAGAGAGGGGGAGTAACCCACCAAAAGCTAGTGAAGGAAGAGAAGGAACAACTGCAGCAGGCCCAGTTTCTTGTACCCTAGGCTGGGACCCCTTACCACCCGGAGCTGACTTAGAGGACATAGGCTTTGAGTCTGGGGAGGCATCAAAGTCAGGTTCTTCTAATTATGCCCAGAGCCAGCTCTCCATTGAGAAACGAAGGGTAGCGTTTTACCTGTGATTTATACTAGATGCCCGCCGTGGCTACAGATTAGGATGGGACCACTTCCCTTCCCCTCTCAGAGCCTCAGTTTTCTCAGCCATAATCATTAACAACATGTCTAAATCACCTAGTAGGTGCTTCCCTCATTACTCCCATTTTAAAGATGAGGACACTGAGGACTTCCCTGGAAGTCCAGTAGTTAAGACTCCAAGCTTTCACTGCAGGGGGCCCGGGTTCGATCCCTGGTCCGGGAACTAAGATCCCACATGCCATGCAGCACAGCCAAAAAAATAAATAAATAACATAAAAATAAAAAGATGAGGACACTGAGACAGAACTTAAGCAATGTGTCCAAGGTCACATAGTTGACAGCTGAGAGCTGGTCTTTTTTTTTAAAATAAATTTATTTATTTATTTTTGGCTGTGTTGGGTCTTCATTGCTGCGCCCGGGCTTTCTCTAGTTGCGGCGAGCGGGGGCTACTCTTCATTGAGGTGCGCAGGCTTCTCATTGTGGTGGCTTCTCTTGTTGCAGAGCACAGGCTCTAGGCGCACAGGCTTCAGTAGTTGTGGCACGAGGGCTCAGTAGTTGTGGCTCATGGACTCTAGAGCGCAGGCTCAGTAGTTGTGGCGCACGGGCTTAGTTGCTCTGCAGCATGTGGGATCTTCCTGGACCAGGGCTCGAACCCGTGTCCCCTGCATTGGCAGGCGGATTCTTAAACACTGAACCACCAGGGAAGCCCTGAGAGCTGGTCTTTAAATCGAGGTAGTGTCTGACTCCAGACTTGAGCACCCCCATATGGCTGGCCTCACTGCAGGCAAGGTGGGGATGCAGATGAAATGGTCTGAAGCGTTAGAAAAGCCTTTCAACACCCAAAAGATATTTTCTTAAGTGTTTCCTTTTTCCTCAGTGAAACACTGGAGTGTTTGTCCAAAACCCCACTGCACACACACGTAGACACTCAAACGGATAGAACAATGGTGAGAGGCTGGCTGGGAAGGTTTTGGAACCTAGGCTCTAGAGACGGGAGGACCTCTAAACCCAGACTGTTGGAGCTCTGGGGAAGTCTCAGGGGCTCAAGGTTGAGAACCAGTGTGGGAGGCCAGGGGGAAGGCTGAGGCGGAGAAGTTCCACAGGGGCAGGAAGTAGGACACGGTCTGGAAGACTGGGTGCATGGGAGTGTCCTCCCATGAGGTAGAGCATGCTAGAAAAGTGGGGAGGTCAGTCAGTCAACCTCACGCATTGAGTGTGAGGTAGGGGGCGGGGTCGAACAGCCAGGTATGAGGCTCTGGAGAGATCTGGGCTAGAGATGGGGATTTTGGAGTCACAGGTGATGAAATTGAGATCACCTGGGAAGACCGCAGAAGAGGCGCAAAGGTCAGTCCAGGGCTGAGGAATGCTGACTTTTGAAGGACAGATGAGAAGCAGAAGTGTCTGGGGAACAGGCTGGACCGGGGAACACCAGGTGAGCATAATGGCAGAGGACCAAGGGGAGGGTTCCACGAAGGGGGAGCTCAGTGGTGACAGACACTCTGAGAGGCCCAAACAGCTGGTCCCCTGGTGGGGAGCCCATACCAGAACCCAGGGCTCCTGCCTCCCAGTCTTGGGCTCCCTCATTTTTCAGTCAACCGGCTGATGTCCAGAAAGGTCCCAAACTTGACTCAGGGACAGGAAGGCCATTGGTGACTGCACAGTGACTTCCATTGAGAGGCAGGAGCTGAGGTCATGGAGGTTAGGAATGCAGTCTGGAAGCATAGGCAGCTGTTCCAAGAGCAATCTTTGTGTTCCACACATGGGAGGAGGAGATTGAAGGGGGTGGCAGAGGATAAATCCACACGTGTGGAATGATGCCACTTACGTAAGCATGCCCATGGCCGTGTGCGCTTGGGAAGACGCTAGCCAACACGGTGACACCCAAAGGGCGGGAGTAACAGGTGATAGTCACTTTCTTTGTACTTTTCCTGTAGCATTTCACTGTGTCCCAATGAATAGTTTCCATTTTTATAACCTGAAAAGAAAGACTATTTTTATTTGGGGAAAAGTAAAGCGTTCCGGTCGTGAAAAGAAGCTAAATAGGACAACAGCAAGAGGGAGAACGGGGGACAGGGACTTTGAAGTTTTAGGCAGGAGAGAGAAAGTGTGCTGTGTTCTGAGGCTGCAGCAGGATGTCCCTCAGGAAGCTGGAAATGAGGGAAACTGGATTGGCCACTTGCAAACTGAACTTTAAGCCAATACACATAGCAGAACGGGGCTGGTTAAATAACCCTGGAACGCTAGGTAGAAAGAATGAGGAAGACTCACAGGTGCTGATGCAACTGGTAGCCAAGATCTATTGTTAAGTAAAAAAGGAACTTCCAGAGCAGAGGGTTAGAGTAGAATGGGCACTTTTGTGTGTGTGTGTGTGTGTGCATTTTAATTTTTATTGGACTATAGTTGATTTACAATGTTGTGTTAGTTTCAGGTGTACAGCAAAGTGAATCAGTTATATATATACATATATCCACTTTTTTTAGATTCTTTTCCCATGTAGATCATTACCGAGTATTGAGTAGAGTTCCCTGTGCTATACAGTAGGTCCTTATTAGTTATCTATTTTATATATGGTAGTGTATATATCCCACTCTCCCAATCCCAATCTCCCAGTTTATCCCTTCCCCCACATCCCCCTTGGTAACCATAAGTTTGTTTTCTACATCTGTGACTCTGTGTTTTGTAAATAAGTCCATTTGTACCATTTTTTTTAGATTCCACATATAAGAGATATCGTATGATATTTGTCTTTCTCTGTCTGACCTACTTCACTCAGTAGGACAATCTCTAGGTCCATCCATGTTGCTGCAAATGGCATTATTTCATTCTTTTTTATGGCTCAGTAATATTCCATTGTGTATATGTACCACATCTTCTTTATCCATTCCTCAGTCTATGGACATTTAGGTTGCGTCCATGTCCTGGCTATTGTAAATAGTGCTACAGTGAACACTGGGGTACGTGTGTGTGTTTTAAATGCACACACAGGCTTGGAGGCGTAGACATTCTCTGAGAGGAAACCTAAGATGCTCCAAGAAGGTAAGGGATGAGCTGAGGATTTTTATTTTATTTAGTATGCATTCATGCTAATTTTTTCTATCACAAAAATATGAGAATGCCCCCCAACACATACACACAGTAGAGTAGGTTAGGTATGCCTGTGGGAGCTGAAACATCCCAGGCGGAGGCTCTGTCCTAAATCGTCTGCCCAGAAGGGAAAACTTTTTTTTTTTAAATTTTTCTTGTGCTGAGAACTCTTTTTTTTTTTGTTAATATTTATTTATTTGGTTGCACTGGGTCTTAGTTGCAGCAGGCAGTTTCCTTAGTTGTGGCATGTAACTCTTAGTTGTGGCATGCATGTGGGATCTAGTTCCCTGACCAGGGATTGAACCCGGGCCCCCTGTATTGGGAGCACAGAGTCCTAGCCACTGTGCCACCAGGAAAGTCCCAGGAATACTTTTTTTTTTTTAAAGTTCTCACAGGCTAGCATTTGTGCCACCCATGGGCCTTGAGGGCTCCCAAGCAACTGAGAATGAATGATGTGGCCCAGAAAAGAAGTGGCCATAGAAGGCGGAGTGGTGGTGGCCAAAGGAACTTAGATTAAAAAATAAAGTTCTTCGACTCCACTCCAGGTGTCAGGGTTTACTGCTTCCAAAGGTTCCAATCTTGGAACCAGCCCCTGGCTCACACTGGAGCAAGAAAAGATCAACATAAACCTGGGAAAAGGTGAGACATTGGAGCCCAGCAACACCACTGAGGGGCTCGAGCACTTTCTGATGTTTTGCTTGGAAAGGCAGAATTTTGCTGCTTGGTGCCTCAGCTAATGGGCCTCCATCTGACACTCTGCAGGGCTTGTCTGATTAGAAGCCACAGCTGCCTTGCTCATTATTTCTGATTAATTGACAGCACCTGGCATCTCTGGGCGATGGCCTCGCTCAGGACCCAGGTGTGACCTACACAGCCAATAAAAGCGCAGTGGTTTTGCAGCCCTGAGGAGGGCAGCAGTCTCACCTGAAAGCACCATCGTATGTAATTCCCAGTCCCTGGGAGCACAATTTGATGAACTGGTTTGTCCTTCTTGCTAGTTCCCTTGCTGCCGGTCTGAAATAACTGCCGTAAACTCACAGTTAATTCATTGGAGAAGTTTGTTTTAAATCTAAGCAATCCCACTTGACCTCTAGCCTCCACCCCACAGTTATTGTTCTTATTGTAAATTAATGCTCTGGCACCCTGGTGTTAAAAAAAAAAAAAAGACAACAAGCCTGAGGCGGGAGATAGATGGGCCCCAAGCTGAACAGTTTCTCCCCTGTGGACAGAAACTCCATAAAAGCAGGATGACGGAGGAGGCTGGGCCCTGCCCAGATAAGAGATAATAGACCACATATTCCTTATTCTTGAAGTCAAGGAGACCTCCCCGACTACACATGCACAGAAAGGCTCCTTGGAGGTCAAAAAGGGAGGGGGCGCCCCCTCATAGTAAGTGACGTCAACTACCCATAGGCCTCTTTGCTGGAATCCATCTTGGCTAAGAGATACGCACGCACACAGGGGAGGACCCTGAGATATACCAAATATGGACTCAGAACCAGGTAAAGCAACATGATTGGTCAAAGGAAACCTGGAAGAAATGCCCCATAAGAGTGATTCAAACTGCCACGAGTGTGTGACTCTCTCTCTGAGCCCACCCGTGTGTCTATCCACGTGTACGCTTTTTTCTCCTAATAAACACTTCACTTGCTTCACTACTTTCCGTCTCTGTGTGGAAATTCATTTCTACGCAGCTGACGGGCCAGGGCCTTGTCACTGACTACTGGTCTAGGGGCTAGGGTTTGGTGCTCTCACTGCCGTGACCCGACCTCAATCACTGGTCAGGAACTGAAACCCTGCTTCGAGCCGCTGCAAGGCCGAGGCCACCGGAGATCAGGCCCAAAATGGAGTCAGTTGTGCTAAGCCGCATGTCAGCAAACCAAGACTTATTACCTAATTGCAGTTTCAGCCTCTCCCAGCAAAGTAACCTTTAACCAGTCAATCTGGAATTACCTGGCCAGCACTAGTGAAGGAATTTGCACCATAGACCCTTTCTGTCCCCCATAGGAAGGTGACTTTGCCTGAAACAATAATCCATTCTTTGCCAGAAACTTCCTTTTCCCACCCCCTTCTGCCTATAAAGGCCTTTCACTTTGTACAGCTCTTTGGAGCTCCTTTCTATTTGCTAGATGGAATGCTGCCGAACTCATGAATCGTGGAATAAAGCCAATAAGATCTTTAAATTTACTCAGTTGAACTTTATTTTTAACACTCATTTGGAATCTTGAGTTGCTCAAGAGAAGGGATCAGTTGTGGTGTGTGGACAAGCAAGGTGTCCTAACCTGAAGGGTGAGGGCAGGTGGTCCCTTGGGAGACACAGTGTTATCTTTCTGGTGATATCCAACCCCCTCCTGGAAACTTCCATTAGCCCCTAGGAGCTGCTCAGAATCCATTGATAAAAATACCTGATAAGTCTCACACCTGGCAGGAAAAATTGTAAAAGACCTTGAAAATGGGCAAAAAGTTAATCTGGAAGGGTGTTAGAGAACACCTAGGTATTTGATTCTATAAGAGTCTGTGCCTTTCCTAGTCTTTGACTAAGGTAATTTACAAAACCAATAGTAATGCAAATAACTCTTACCCATAGAGATGCAATTGATTTCTGTCTTTGAAAGCCATTTTTGCCTCTATCAGCAAATTCATGTCTGCATTCCTGATCGCCTTTGTAAATCTGTTTCTTGGATTCTCCTTTGAACCAGTTTTTTCCATCTTGCAGTTTCCCTCAATGAATGAGTTCAAGCAAGATCTCTGACACATTTTAATTTTATATTTGTAGGACGATTTTTTTTTTTAATTGTTCTTTAACATAGCTCATATCCCCCTTTTTACCCCTGGCTATCAGGAAGGCAAAATTTTAAGATTAAGTTGTCTTATTTTTTAAACTTTTTACCGTGGGGGCACACCCATAGGCTGGAGCTGCAACCTGGTCCAGGTGGGTCGAGTGTGGGGTTTCCCAAGAGAGCGAACAGGTGCACTTGGAGCCCACAGGATGTGCTATGTGACTCTGGGTGCAGTTTTAAACACTCAAAGTGTTGATTCACCGAGAGTGTCCCAGGATATAATAGGGACTTTCCCCAAATGCCCGGGAAAGAGGCGGCCTGAGCAATGGGCCTGCCATCTTCCTCCCTTTCCCACGGAAGCTCCACCTTGAGGCGGGAAGGCAGGGTCCTCTGACATTACTGCTGGAGGTGGCCTCTCCACCCGAGCTGAGGGCACCCACCTCCCGGAACTAGCTGGGGCTGACACTTGAGGTTATGTCCTCGGCACACTTCCTCCCCACACCAGACGCAGCCACTTCCTCTGAGGACAGCAGAAGTTGAATGAGAAATGAGTTCCCAAGATGTTGCAACACCCAGGACCATGAGGGCAAGTAACGGGTGGGTGGTCGCAGCGAGGACCGTCTCCCAGGGGCTCCTGGGAGTAGCCTTAGCTTGGAGACCAGCTCTGAACACACGCTGCATTCCAAGTGTCACATGAATCCTCACAATAATCCTGAAGTCGAGAACTCTCCCATCTGAAACAGGACGATTCTTAGCAGGAGGAAATGGGCTCAGGCAGGGGTGGAGCTGGGTGGGATGTGAGACAGGCCATCTGGCCCAGGGGTCCTGCTGCGTGACCCAGGATTCCACCAAGTGCTCTGTTACTCAGTCTTCAGACAGTCCCATCTTACAGATGAAGTGACCTGCCAGCCCGGCCATGGCAGGGAGCCAGGCTGGCTTTCTGTCAGCCTCCAGGTTTTACTCTGCTGCTCGGTCGATCTCCCTGACAGGGACGGCCCATCCATGGCACTCAGCCCTTCAGTGGCTCTTTTTCATGTTATCAGTCCTACGTGGCCAGCCTCTCCACTCTCCCGCTTACTGGACATCCAGGCCCTCCATTCCTACAGCCACAGGTTCTCACGATCCTCTCCTCCCTCCACACCCACCTCCCCCATTTTGCCCAGCTAGGACCTGCTCGTTCTTTGAGGATTTGCTCCAGGATCGCCACCTCCAGGAAGCCCACCCCTTCTACCCCCGAGTTTTTTACTCCTGTACAGCACACCTGATGGGGGCAGGGGACAGGATTCCTTCTTGATGGAACTCCCCTGGCCCAGAGTACTTCACACACCTGAATCAGTTGGGGATTTTGTTGAGATGCAGATTCTTAGGTCTGGGATGGGGCCCCAAACTCTGCCTTTCCCACAAATCCCCAGGTGATGCCTAACGGTGTTCACAAAACCATGCTTGGAGGGGCAAGGACCTAGGCCTTCCTGTACTTCTGAGGCCTAGAATCACACAGATCTTGCTCTGAATGTATTTAAGTGCCATTTGAGTCCAATCAGTTTATACCTAACAGCCCTGCCCAGCAGGTACCAGCCCCGTTTTGCCCCCAAAGATGCCCAGGCTCACAGCAGGTGACTAGCAAAGCTGGGATTCCATGGTGAAGGAGATCTTCACCCAGTGAGAATGAGTCGCAGCTGGTGGTGAGGTTGGGCAGCTAAGGGCCAGCCGATGGTGGGGACATCACAGCCCTCAACAGCGAGAGCACGGCCACCTCCCCTGGAGAGGGGCCACAAGCTTCCTGGGCACCACCGGGGCACCATTCCCTTGCTGAGCACTCCCAGAGGCTGTGGCCAGGGCCTGGGGGAGCACGGCAGCTTCTGGGGGGGGAGTGATGAAAGTGGGGGAGGCCGAGAGGCAGCTCCCCTCGGTCACAGGAAGCCCTGAAGCACCCACAGCTGGTGACTTGGCCATGACACTCACCCCGCAGAAGGGCTCCCATACAGCGACTTCAGGTCCCACGTGACCACTGCCCTAGACCATCACCTCTGGCCTTTGGGCTTCTAGCACGTGGACACGTGGCTTTGTGCCTGCTGCTATTAGGGAAGGCGACTAGAAGTCCTTTCCTCCCTGCCCCCAGCCCTGGCATCAGATCCATAGGGCCCAGAGCCAGGACCCTCTGCCCCCCTAGAAGCGGGGCTGGCAGGGCCCACCCCACTTTAGCCCCCAACACCTCTCATCTTGGCCTCCTTGGAGATGTGGGATTATACTTGCCCTGGGAAGACAAGCCCTGGTCTGAGGAAGGCCTGAGGAAGCCCTACCCTCTCTATACACAGACTTGCTAAAGACACAACGGTACTTCGATTTCGCTGCTTGAACCCGTGACCCTGTTACAGTTGACCCTCCGCCCCTACACAGCCCCTCCCAATTCACCCCCATCTAGTTACTGTGCCACACCCCAGAGGCCACTTTCTTCTTTTATTGGGAAGCAGACGCAGGGCACACAGGGTGGGAAGCAGCCCGACGCCTCCCCGTGAAACCCAGGACAATGGTGGCCAGAGTCAGGGACACCACAGTGGCCAGGCCTAAGCCCAGCATCACCGAGGGGGGAGAGGAGGTGGACCCTTCCACACCGTGGTCGCTAGTCTTCCCCAGGAAGATCAGTGGCCCCACTGTGACATCTGCTTCTTCTGTCACTGAAAGACAAGACATCCAAGGGTCACCCTAGTCCCTACACAGGAGTCAGGTTAGGGGTTCGGGGTTGCTCAGTGGGTTCTAGACCAGTAGGTTTAGTTCTAACAGCTGCATTATTCTCCCACACCCCTGATTATGTGTCATGACTCCAGGATGACTGCAGAATGGCCCCGGCCGACAGCAGGGTGAGGGCTTGGGGCCTCTCCCACTTAGCCCCGAAATGGCATCCCCCTAGGGGTAAGCAGCCTTAAATGGGGAACAAGTGTCGCCCTAGAGTGACATCCGGTGCCCTAGACGGAGGGGAGGGCAATAGCCCTGGGGCCCTCTGGAGACCTACCATGCCTGCGACTGCGGGGAACAGACTGTCCCTCCCGGTGGGTCAGCCTCCTGGAACGGCCCGAGACGCCACAGCGCCCCTCGTTACAGCATCGACAGATATCAACAGGGCCTTCTACCGGGGACCATCTGAGAGGGAAAGACACAAGGGTCAGACGGCTGTGCGGTCTGCAGGAAGCGGTTTGCTGACAGTAGGTACCTTGGGGGAATCAACAGGAGCGTGGCCAGTTTGCTACCCCGGTCACGTCCAACCTGGTCTCCTCACCTACTGGAGGA
This sequence comes from Eschrichtius robustus, assembly GCF_028021215.1. Lineage (NCBI taxonomy): Eukaryota > Metazoa > Chordata > Mammalia > Artiodactyla > Eschrichtiidae > Eschrichtius > Eschrichtius robustus. Next base: position 84,652,509 of record NC_090839.1, on the reverse strand, counting down.
CTTGCTGAAGGAACAGGCCTTGCTTATTTGGTCCGGGACTCGGTCAACTGGAGTGACCTTCAGGTGGCAGGTGATATATATCTGGAAATAAGAGCAGCTGTTACGAGGTGGAGTTCTAGGCAGTGCAGTGACTAGAAAGCCAGTTCTTCTATAACCCTTAACCCTTGAGGGGGAGGGGAAGCCCACTTTAGAGATGGGATAGTGCAGGCTCAGAGGTTAACTTGCCTCAAACTTCAGAGCAAGTCGCAAATTGGATTCTAAATCGGAACCATCATCTTTATTCCTCTGGTCTTTCCCATACTTTTCCAATCACTTAGCATGCCTAAGCCCCTGGGCCCATTAAGTCAGAACCTCAGGGACAGGAAATCAAATCCAAAGGGGCCAAAATCCCACCCGACCAGCTGGAGTGGGGGGAATTTTGACAAAACCAGAGCTCAGGTCAGCCTGCGTCCTCTTGGGAGAGGTCCCCACAGTCAGAGGTCCCCCTTCATACTTTAGGGTCTCAACACACGCATGCACACACCCCCCAAGTCCTGCAAAGAAACCGAGGTGCCACCGCCTTTCCTAAAGCCTTCTGCAGAACCACAAACCTCGGCCACCACCTAGTGGCCAAGTGTGCCTGCAGGGTAACCGTTTCGGAAACTTGAACCATCCAGGTTGCACTTCTGGCTGCCTGCCTTCCATCTGCACACACACCCCAGCCCCCTCACCAAAGAAGGGCTTCCGGGTCCCTAAGTGTTCCTATTCCAGGAAGGGAACTGCTTTGACCCTCAGCTTCTTCCCAGAACATATTGCTGATGCTAAACTGGGGCCTCGGATCCCAGGGTGGTTCCTCGTTAGCTTTCTCCCTTGCGCCATAGCCACCATCAGCCAAGCCACCCGCCCACCCGCCCTCCGAGAGCTCAAGGCTGCCTTCCATTGATAGGATCGTCCTCTGATCTTAGTCACCCCCACCCCATCCCTGGAGAGGCAGATGCCGGCTCAAGAGTCACCCATGCTGATGGCCACCACCTGTGTGAAGCCTCATCCCCTCCTTCCTCACCCCTGGACCACCTCTGAGGTCGACTCCCTACCCCAACCAGGATCTTCTACCCTAGGACCCACAGGGTCACCGATCTGGGCACCGGCACCCTTCCCGAGTCTATTTTCTTTTATCCCCAGCCCCATTCAACCTAGGACCTGCCATCAGAAAGCTCCAGGACATCTTCCAGTAGCTTCAGTTGTGCCCTTCCTGCTATCTGTCTACCATCTGCAGCAGATGACGTCTGTTCTCTGAACAGAACTTCTGGGTGAGGTGAGGTAGCATCAGCGAAGTCTAAAAATTCGCACCGCTCGTCCCTCAATGCCAGCCAGCCACGTAAGCCTCTGGTTCGGCCGTTTGTAAACCTAGCTGCTTATTAGATGCGCCAGGGAGCTTCAATGGCTTTTGATGCATTTCTAAATAAAGAGACTTGTGGCTAGGTATGGTGAGATACTAATGGTAGAACCTAGATGGTAGGTACATAGCTGTTTGCTGTGAACTTCTTTTGGTTTCACTTTTGAAGACTTTAAGAAACTGGAAAAGTTGATGCCAGGCCCCACCCCAGTTAAATGAAAATATATGGGATGTATCAGTATTTTGATGATCCTTAGGTGGTTAGTACAGAGCCAGAGCTGAAAATCCCTGCTTTAGTCACTAAGCCTTCCTGACCAGCTATTCCAAATTTCACATCCTCCCAATCCTATCTCAGGAAACTTGTTTAAAAACTTCTTGATTTTCGTCCGGAAGATTCTACCAGCACTTTCTGGCTAGAGGCCAGTCCTACCTGTGCTTCCTGCCCAGCCATCACGAGGGGTCCACATTTTAGCTCCCTCCCCCCTCTGCCACCCTTAGTGTCAAGTTGAGCTTCCTAGCTTAGTTGTTCTCGAAGGGTGGACCCCAGAGCAGTGGCATCACCAGAACCTGGAAACTTATTAGGAATGCAGATTTCAGGCTCCACTCCAAACCTTCTGAACCAAACCCTGGGTGGGGGGCCCAGTGGTCTCTTTCAACAAGCCCCCCAGGTGACGCTGATGCACTCAGGTTTCAAAAAGTCACAGGTCTAGCCTATGATCAAGTTCGAGAGGCTACCTAGCATGAAAAGTTCATACCTGCTTCCCTTGCCCTTCTAGAAAGCCTCCAGGAAGGCTGACACCTGCTCTTATTAAGTCCTTTACTCAACCCATCTGGGTTCTGGCCCCGCTGACCTTGGTGAGGACAAGGTCAGTGACTTGGTCACCAGACGCCGCACTGTTGGTGCTCGTCCGTTGTGAGCTGTCAGCTAGGTCTCCTGCGTTCCTATTCTCCTAGTTTGTTCTGTTTCCAGGATCCCTGAATTTCTCCATCCTTCATGGATTTTCTACCGGTCTCTTAGGGCCTGTGCCTTCCCAAAGATCTCACTAGAGCCCATGGCTTTATCTACTTGATTAGTTACTAGGATAGGGCAGAACTATCAAATCACTGCTTAAGGGGACAGCTAGTGAGTGACCACACCGGCTAGTAAGCCTGGTCAGCCTGACCCTATGAGTTCAGCCTTATTCAAGGCTCTTAAGCCATTACCGTGTTTCTGGAGTCATTAGCAAAATGGAACACATCCACTGTGAACTGCAGGGTCTCTGGTCTGGGTCTGGGTGTTTTGAAAGCAGATGAGGCATCGGTGAGACCGTCCACGAGACAACTTTAAAGAGAACAAGTGAAACACAGTTAAAGATCGAGGAGGGTGACACAGGTCGTGTTGCACAAGGGTTCCCTAGAGGTAGCCCAGCCTTACCCGTGGAAGTCCACGATGGTGTGGTAAGGGGAGGTGCTCCAGTCCGGTGTCAGCGTGGCCACACAGTGGTCCACGAACACTCGCAGGGGCACGTGGCTGCCGGTGTGGACTTGGGCCTGGAGGTGGGCTCTGTCTCCCAGCTGGAAGGTGGGCGTCGTCTTCTCGGCGCTCCAGTTCTCTGCAAGGCACGGCCAGGGTGAGGGCCTGCCAGAGCGCCCCCTGCTGGCTGCCCTCTCCCAGCACTCCTTGCTCACCCTCCATCAGGCGCAGAGAGAAAACCAGCTTCTCCTCCGAGAACATCGTGGTCCTGAAGGGCACCCAGGTGGGCAGGATGGCCCAGCTGCTCACGTTGCCCTGCCTGGGAAGAGAACAGCAGCTGTCCACCCCTGGCCCGGGGCTCCAGGTCCCTGAGCTGCAGCCCCTACTAGTGACACACTGCCCTCCTCTGCGGTGTGTACGGCTCTGCCCAGATGTGTCTGCCCACTGTCCGAGGGCCCCCTCTCCAGGATCTTGTTCTGGGAAGCCCTTCCACACATGCCTCATCCCTTGTTTCCTCGTGGTATCAACACCATCTCCCCTCCCCCCTCCGAGACGGGTGGGCAGGGTTCAAGGCCTTCGCACTCCGCCCAGCACAGGGCCAGGTGTTGTAGTTATAAACCAGTCGCCCTGTCCTCCCACCTCGATGCCCCAGTTCACAGGCACATGCTTCATGCTGGGGCCTCCCCACCCTCACTCAGCCACTGCGGGAAAGCCAGAGGGAGAGAGCAGGTTGTGATGGCCAAGGTCAGAGCCTGGAACCCAGCCCTGCGCTATTGAAAGACCACTTCTGAACTCTGAGGGGGCCAGGGGCCGGGCAGCCTCGCAGATTCCGCCAAGAGGCAGCTGTGGCCCGGACCAATTTCAGAGGCTCAGAGCAGAGGCAGCAGGCCCTCCATTCGCACCAGGACCGAGGGCAGCGACCACAGCCCGAGCACCTCCCCCTCCTCGCAGCTAGATGCTGCTGGGAGGCTGACGTGCTTGCCGAGGGACCTCTGCGCCAGAGGCAGCGACAGGCCCAACCCACACGGACCTGGGGTAGCGGCACTCGATGGGGACCTCCGCGCGGTTAGTCCTCAGGATGGACAGGTTTCCCACAGGGCGGGGGTTATGGAACAGGAAGGTGCTGTACACCAGGGCGTCGTCGGTCACCTGAGGGAAAGGGGAGGGGTTAACCCTCCCAGCATCACCTGCCCTGATGCGCCCGCCCGGCCAGGGGCGGGAGGGCCGGCTGCTGGAGGTGGAGAGAACACAGGCCCTGGGCTCAAAGCCTGCTCCACCGCTGACCCGTGGGAGAGCCTGGACAGGCACCCCCTTCGCACCTCTTTTCACCCCAAAATGGTGACACCACCGCAGGGAGTCTGGATCAGCTCCGTGTCATCACCAAGCAGCGCCCAACGACCAGAGACATCGGGTGTATGCTCCCTTCTCAGACTGCTGCCCTCACCCCACCCTAACACACACACACACACACACACACACACACACACACACACACACACACACACACACACACACACACACACACACACACACACACACACACACACACACACACACACACACACACACACACTTCCTTTTCCAGGAGAGGCCTGAGGCCAAGAGAGCCTCCAGGAAGAGGCGAGAAACTTCCAGGAATTTTAACTCACTGCCACAGCAGTTACTACCTAACTCGCCCTCCCTCTTCTGACTTATCCTCAAGCCCATTTCACAGAAGGGGAAGCTGGTTTTTAGTGGTTGCCTGAGGCCGGAAGAGCACAAGCAGGTGCTTCTGGGGCAGTTTGCAGCGCCTGCCCCCGCCCCCCGACCCCAGCCCCGCAGTGAACGGCTGCCTGGCCCTGCCCTCGGCCCGCTCAAACTTCAGGGGTGAATCCTGACTGTCTGTCAGCGAGGCCCCCAGGTGGAGCGGCTGCATATTCGTGGGGCCCAGTGCAAAGTGAAAACGTGGGGCTCCTTGTTCAAAAGGAAAGAATTTCAGGACAGCAGAGCATCACTCAGCCGAGTGTGGGCCCCGAGAGCCGGCACAGGTGGCGTCCCCGGGAAGCCGCCCCGGCCCCGCGGCATTCTCATCTGGCGAGACTGGGCAGATTGTCCTGGGGAGAGGTGTCATCAGGCTGTGCTCCGCGGTGGAGTCAGCTGGGGACCTTAAAGCTACTGATGTCTGTTCCCACTTCCGTTCCGATTTAAGGTGGGCTGTGGGAATCAGGAGTTTTAACCACTCCCCAGGTGATTCTAATGCCCCAAGGTTGGGAGTTACTAAATTAGGATCATTCCTTAATTCCTGCAGCTCCGGCCTCCGCACGCTCTCCCCAGGGAAGCAAGGCCCTGGAGGCTTCAAGGACAGCCCCGGGCACCACACTGAGACCAGAGCCCCAGAGGAGAACCCCGGGGGCTGACCATGCTCCAAGGCCAGGTGGGCAGCGGGGCACGACAGAGGGGAGGACAGGCTCTCTGAGCGGGAGAAGTCGGTCCAGGGAATCGTGCACCAGCTGGGCCCGGTCCGACCCTGCCTTGCTGAAAGGCCCCTCCTCGGAGTCTGAGGCTCTGCCCCTCCCCCCTCTCCTTGGGAGGCGTCTGGCCCGAATATTACTCAGCCGTCTTCCTGTACACGCCCCCTACTTGAGACTGCTCCTATGGGACCCACTTTGAGCCTCTTCAATACAGATGAACACGATGCCCTTTGCCCCCTCCCTCAACATCACTTTTAGTTCAAGGCTTCAAAGCCATTAAACATGAATGAGGGATGCCAAAATTCTGGTGTGTTTTTTTTCTGTGATGACTTCTGAGCTTTCTGAGGTGTCAAAGTTCATCTCTTCCATACAAATTTCTAGGGCCCCTCGCAAGTGCTGGGCTACCCGCAGGGGATCCTATCACACCCTCCTCCCCTACATCGGCTACACCTCTCCTGGATGCCCTCCAGGGGTTCATAAATCCTCAGGAATCGGAGTGGGGGTGCCCAGTCTGGCCCAAAGTGCACTGCCACCTCTGGACTCCACCCCACCTCCCCAGCTTAGGCAACTAGAGGCAGGAACTCCCCCACATCCCCATGCCACGGAGGCCCAGCTTCAGGACTCAACTGCTCCACCCACCCTACCCCACAAATGAAAGGAATTCACCCCAGCCCCGCCTCATACCGGCTCTGCATCCACACTCCCCATCACCGGCCCCCTCCCATGTCATCCCACCGAAGCCGGGGCCGCCGAGGGGGCCCACACCTCACCTGCACACTGTTGCCACACGCATGCAGCCCAACCTCAAACCTGACCACGGTATCCGTGTCCAGAGAGACCAGTGGCTCACAGTTGTCAGGGCCCAGGGTAAGGTCTGCAGGCCTGATGAGCTTCCCGGTGCCAAAAAGGTCTTTGCTGACAGTAACCACCAGCTGAGCCTCCTGACACTCCACCATCACGGCGGGTGGCTTCGATGGCATGAGATGTTGGGATTCATCATGCCAGACGGGCTGGGGGTTGCACAGCTCCAGGCTTCCCCAGAGCAGAAAGCAGACAAAGAGCCTAGAGCTCGACCCCATGATGCCGACGAGGCCACTCCCACTGGTAACCCCCGGGCAGGCACCACCCTGCCGTCTTATACCCCGGATGATGGTTACTCACACCTGGGCTCCCAGTGGCCTCCCTTCCGCAGCCAATCCAGTGGGCTAGGCCTCTGCTGCTCAAAGTGGCTCCCGGTCCTGCAGTATTGGCATCACCTGGGAGTTTGTTAGAAATGCAGACTCTGGGACTTCCCTGGCTGTCCAGTGCTTAGGACCCCACGCTTCCACTGCAGGGGGGCCAGGTTCGATCCCTCGCTGGGGAACTAAGACGCTGCAAGCCGTGTGGCACGGTCCCCCCCAAAAAAGAAATGCAGACTCTCAGCCACAGCCCAGGATGACTGAGTCAGGATCTGATTGTTCGCTATCTCCCCAAGTGATTTGTATTCACGTGAAGGTTTGAGAAGCTGGGCTGGCAGCCTGGTCAGTCATAACTTCTCACCCCTTCCCTACTCCCACCCCTATGGGTCCACCCTTTGCAAGGCCTTGCCCTCATTGTCTAGAGAGGGAGCTAAGACCTATCCTGGATTTCTGAGGGGGACCAGGAGAAAGGCTTTGATTGAAGGATGAGGAGAATTTTATCAGAGACGGGAGCTCTTTCAGAGGAGAGAAACGGAGGCATCGTTAGGAGACCAGGGTATGTTGTGAGCCGCTGCTTAACTTCATGGGAGGTAGGAGGGAAGGGCGGTTCAGGCAGAGGCAGCTGTGTGAACAAAGTTGTAGACGGGGCACTGGGTGGGCTTGTGGGAAAACCCCAGGAACTCAGAGATGCTGGAGCCTCAGGTCCCCAGGGGGCAAGAGTGGCAGTTTAGGGGGCTGGGGAGGTGGGTGGGGCAGGATCGTGAAGGTGCTGGGCTGAGATGCTGGACTTTGTTCTGGGGGGCAGGGCGGGGAAGGCCACAGAAGGGTACTGAAGCAGATGCGCTATCTGGCGAGCTCGGGCTGGGGAGGGGTAGGACTGGAGACAAGGGTCAGGGGGCTACTGCACCAGTCTTGGCGGACGAGGTGGAGAAGGACTGACAGACAGGGTCAGCCCGTACTCATGGCCTACTCGGTGCCAGGCCTGGGTGAGACTCCTTCAGGAGGGGAGAAAGAATACAAAAAAAAAAAAAAAAAAGAATACAAAAATATTCATGGCATTGAATTCCCAGGGGCAGAAGTGTGTACTCTCTAGCAAATGCTTGCTTCTAACGTGATTGAACCATACATCTACGTTGCTTAACTATACTTCCTTGGTGTTTTTTTTAAATAATCTACTTGTAGGAAAATAAATAAATGCAGGGGAGAGATTGCCCGCACAACTTCCTTTGACCTGATCGACACGGGTGAGGGGAGGGGGGAGGGGGGAGGAAGCCAGCAGAGAGAAGCAAGTGAGAGGTCAGGTTCCAAGCTCGCCTGGGTGGCCTACCGCAGCAGAAACCCTCCCACCTGGGTTTCCTGCCCAGCAGGCCCAGAGGGAGGGAGCCAGCTGTGGCCTGAGGCCCCTGAGGGACAGCCAGCCAGAGAGAGGGGAAGGGGCCCCTCGGAACTTGTTACCCACAGCCGTGGGTTGGCTGTGGTGGGCTGGGGATGAGCCTCCCTGAAGCCTCACATCCATCAGCCCCCCTCCCTCTCTGCCTTGGAGTTAACCCCCCTTAGAGGGCTTCAGGGAAAAAAAGACAGGAAGAAATATGTGGCGGGGGGCGGGGGTGAGGCATGTACCGCTAGGGGGAGTCTGGGTGAGGATGGGGGAGAGTCTGGACGCACACCGGGTGGTGGTGAGCATGTGTGTTCCCCTTGTCCAGAAGGAGGACTAGGGACACCTCCATCTGGGAGCATGGCCAGTCCAGCCCGCAGGAACCCAACCCAGACCGGATTCTGAGTCTTTTACATTTTTCTGAGAAGTGCTGCCCCCTGGTGGCCAGAATGCACCGAAGCAGGGCCACCAGCTCAGAGCATTTTCCTTAAAATTCTTGAAAGCCCAGACAGTGGTTTCTAAATACTATTCCTCTTTAAAAGCAGGACCCAGCTCTCCTTGGAGAAATGGCTGATTCCAGGGCTAGGGCCAGGAAAGACAGGGTGAATCTGGAACATCTTGTCATGCCAGAAAATGCCCACAAAGTGGTTAAGGATCTGCCTGCCAACGCAGGGGACATGGGTTCGATTCCTGGTCTGGGAAGATCCCACATGCCTCGGAGCAACTAAGCCCCCCCTCCGCGAGCCACAGCTACTGAGCCTGTGTGCCACAACTACTGAAGCCCGCATGCCTAGAGCCCGTGCTCCGCAGCAAGAGAAGCCCCCTCAATGAGAAGCCCTCACACCACAACGAAGGGTAGCCCCCGCTCGCCGCAACTAGAGAAAGCCCGCGCGCAGCAACGAAGACCCAATACAGCCAAAAATTAAAAAAATAAATAAATAAAAATTTTAAAATGCTCGCAAAATGATGAGAACTTGTCAAAGGAACACAGGAGTCAAATTAATGGGGTGGGGAGGGGACTGGCCAAATTGGGGACAACTGTACATCAGAATGAATGCGGACAGTAAGGACTACACATTGAATAAAATAAGAATTCGTGAGTGTCCATGCTGATGCTAAACACACACATAAAAACCCACGAATGAGAAAACTTTTCCCATAAAAGGGAAACTTCCTTACAATACAATGCCAACAAATGATCGTAGAAGGAAGATAGATTCAGAAAATAACAATTTGCAATCATCACAGTACTAATAGACTCAGGCAAGAAGCATTAGTGCCTGTTAAAAAATCAGCTGATAGTGGGCAGGGGAAGGATGGATTGGGAGTTTGGGATTAACAGATGCAAACTATCATATACCTGTCAGGACTAAGATCCCGCAAGGCGCACAGCGGGACCGAAAGAAAAAAAAGGGTAAACAACAAGGGCCTACTGTATAGCACAGGGAACTATATTCAATATCCTATGATAAGGAATTCCCTGGTGGCCAGGTGGTTAGGACTCCGCCTTTTCACTGCTGAAGGTCCGGGTTCAATCCCTGGTTGGGGAACTAAAATCCTGCAAGCCACACGGCGCAGCCAAAGTTAACTCTTCTAAAACGTTCGCTATCACCTATTAAAATTTTGAAATATATATATATCTATCCCATGATAAACCAAAAAAATTATCTGATGCTGTGATGAAGATGTTAGCTAACCCTATAATCATTTTGCAGTATAAAGTCAAATCAACATGCTGTACACCTTAAACTTATACAATGTTATATGTCAATTATATATTGATAAAGCTGGCGGGAGGAAGCTCTGGAGATGTATGGTGGTGATGGTTGCACAACTATACTGAATGCTATTGAACTGTACACTTAAAAATGGTTAAAACGGTCAATTTTATGTTATGGATATTTTACCACAATAACAATAAAAACAAAACAAAACTAGTTGATGGAAGTTAGAATACAGAGTCTCGAAGTTTCTCCTTAAGGATTCTTTATAAATTACAAAGGAATAAGGGCTTCCCTGGTAGTGCAGTGGTTGGGAATCTGCCTGTCAATGCAGGGGACACGGGTTCGATCCCTGGTCCAGGAAGATCCCACATGCCGCGAAGCAACTAAGCCCGTGTGCCACAACTACTGAGCTTGCACTCTAGAGCCCGCAAGCCACAACTACTGAACCCGCGTACCACAATTACTGAAGCCCACACACCTACAGCCCGTGCTCCACAACAAGAAGCCTGCGCACCACAACGAGGAGTAGCCCCCGCTCGCCGCAACTAGAGAAAGCCCGCACGCAGCAACGAAGACCCAACGCAGCCAAAAATAAATAAATAAAATAAATAAAATTTTTTAAAAATTACAAAGGGGGCTTCCCTGGTGGCGCAGTGGTTGAGAATCTGCCTGCCAATGGAGGGGACACGGGTTCGAGCCCTGGTCTGGGAAGATCCCACATGCCGCGGAGCAACTAGGCCCGTGAGCCACAATTACTGAGCCTGCGCATCTGCAGCCTGTGCTCCGCAACAGGAAAGCCTGCGATAGTGAGAGGCCCGCGCACCGCGATGAAGAGTGGCCCCCACTTGCCACAACTAGAGAAAGCCCTCGCACAGAAACGAAGACCCAACACAGCCATAAATAAATAAATAAATAAATAAAATTACAAAGGAATAAGTGGCTACTTTACAGTGGATAAATCTGGCAAATAGCACTTTAGCCACATTGTCAAAGTTAACTATTAGTTGAATAAACATTATTATTTATTTGGTGGGATAAAAGGACATCACATGCCTCCTGATGTAAGGAGATGATACCCAGGGTTTAGAAAAAAGTTATGTATGTGTAAATGTGTGTGTGTGTAAACACACATGTATGTGTATACATACGTGTGTATATGTGTATGGGTATATATGTACATATACAAAAAATTACATGTATATACATATTACATACATACAGAGATAGAAAAAGCATATGTAGCAAAATGTTCATATTTGCTATATATGGGTAAAGAGTAAAGAGGATTTCAAAATAAAAGGTTAAAAATAAACCCTTTCTAGGTCAGATTCAAGAGAAAGAGAGGACAAAGGGATTCGTTTTCAGAAGAAGGCTGTTAACCAGTTTCCAAAAGCAATGGCTGAAACAAAGTATGAGGTTACTAGGTAGAAAACAAAAAGATGTGTAAGACCTTTGAGAAATAATTTATGAATCTTTACTGAAAGTCATCAGAGAATACCTAAACAGAGAGAGATTCCATATTCATGGATGGGAAATGCAACCTCAAAGATATCAATACTCCCAAAATTAATTTATAAGTTCTATCAAAATCTCAACAGGTTTTGTGTGTGTGTGTGTGTGTGAGTGTGTGTGTGTGTGTGTGTGTGGAACTTGACAAAACGATTCTAAAATTATATGGAAGGGCTAAGGGCCAAGGAAACCAAGACTTTTGAAGAAAAAGAACAATGTGAGAGACACACCCTAACAGATACTAAGACATATTATAGAGCCATGGTAGTGAAAGCAGGGTGCTGGTAGGACAAGAAAAAAATACAGTGGAATAGACGAGAGAGCCCCAAAACAGCCACTTGCATAAGTGGAAATCTGATACATGACAGAAGGAACAGACGGACAACTCAGTAAGAGAAGCTGTGACAAGTGTTATCCATATGGGAAAAAAACCTGGATTTCTACTTCATACATAAAAATGAATTCTAGAGAGATTAAAGAGCTGAATGTGAAAGAACAAAACTTTAAAACTTTTAGCAGGAAATACAACCTTCCAGGGCAGAGTGAGATGAAGGGTATTTGCTAAATATGACCCTCATGCCCTCCCCCCACAAAAAAGCACAAATCGTAAAAGAAAGGTGACTTTTTAGGGCACTTTCATAAATAATGATGAAATAGCTATAATAATAATAATTACGATTCATCATTTACTCACAATACACAGGGACTAGGTTCAGTACCCTAATCCTTATACCCACCTAGGGAAGTGTCATTGAGCGCATTTTACAGATGTGCAAACTAGGACTCAGAGAAGTTGTACCCAAGGTCACGATGTACCAGTGAACACCCAAACCAAGTTCAATCCCAGATCTATCAGACTCTAGCTCCTGGTCTTTTGTCTCTAACCCTTACTGTCTCTCTGACACTTTATAGTAAAGTTAATAATATCAATTGGGTGTGTTGGCGGCGAGATATACCCATCTAAATAACTCTAATACAAACAAGTGTTAGGATTTACATGCCTCTCCCCCAGCTATTCATATCAGGTATTCAATAGGTGCTTTAAAAATAGGACTTTCTTCCTATCACCCTGGGAAGACAAAATAGCTGGTGTGTGATTAAGAATAAGAAACCAAAATTGTGGGACAGGTGGAATTTGCCAGACGTACCCACACACAAGCCACTGACACTACAGCCATGGCATTAATTCTGTAGCCAGACTTTATTTTTTATTTATTTATTTATTTTTATTTTTTTGTAGCCAGACTTTAGCTGGAGAGACCACGATGGGGTGAGATTTGGCACGTTTTTTGTGCAGTGAAAGAGATTTAGGGGTATAAAAGGAAAGCAGCTCTGGGAAACTTTTCACTATTTCATTATTAAATGTCAAATGGTATACAAAATTTACAGCCCACTTGACTTAGTACATGACTTTGATTATAGCTAAGGAAAATGAATATTTTGTACAATGTTTCTGGCTTTTACTTACAGAGTGTTAAAAATTACTTTAAAAAATAAAGTGTCGGGAATTCCCTGGCAGTCCAGTGGTTAGGACTCCGCGCTCTCACTGCCAGGGCCCAGGCTCGATCCCTGGTCGGGCAACTAAGACCGCACAAGCTGCGTGGCACAGCCAAAAAAAAAAAAAAAAAAAGGTGTCTAAAGGGAAAATGAAATCCACTCCCCCCCACCCCCAACTATTGTTAACAGTTTGTGGTGAATCCTTCCAGACAATTTTTATATGCATATAAAATCACTTAAAAATACACTTACTAAATGCAATGTGGTATCCTGGATTTGGATCCTGGAACAGAAAAAAAGACATTAGTGGGAAAACTGGTAGTATCCAAATAAAGTCTGGAGTTTGGTTAATATTAAGGTATCAATGTTAATTTCTCAGTTTTGACAAATGTATTGTGGTTGTATAAGATTCTTGTTAATGTTAGGGGAAAACTAGGTGAAGAATTTATAGGAACTCTGTGTACTATTTGGGCAATTTTTCTGTAAACCTAAAATTATTCCAAAAGAAAAAGCTTATTTTAAAAATGTGCTTAAAATGGGGATCATATTCTACACTGTTCTGCAACCTGCTTTTTCTCAAAAGAAGCAGAGGACATCTTTAATGCTGAAAATCACTTCATTCTTTCTGATGGCTGAATAGAACCATATATGGAGGTACCACAATTTATCCAACTAAAGTTCTCGTGCTGAACATGTAGATGACTGCAATTTTTTTTGTCACTGCTACAAACTAGAACTTCCTTGTCCATCTATCTTTCCATGCCTGCTTCGATATTTCTGTAGGATCAATTCTTAGAAGTGGATTTGTGGATCAAAAAGTATCTGTGTTGGGACTTCCCTGGCATTCCAGTGGTTAAGACTCCTTGTTTCCAATGCAGGGGGCGCAGGTTCAATCCCTGGTCAGGGAACTAAGATCCCATATGCCACGTGGTGTGGCAAAAAAAAAAAAAAAAAAAAAAAAGGTATGTGTGTTGACACTTTTCATAGCTACTGCCATCGAACCCAGCAACCTTATGTGGATATGCCTGTCTCCTCCACACCTGGCCTTTAGACTTCTTACCCCTGATGTCCACACTAAACCAGCAAGGCGGGGTGGGGGGGGGACTATAATCCATGTTCTATTCCTTATCCAGCAGGTCCTGTGTGGGGCACATTCTCTGCCAGCTCTGGGTATGGCTGCGTTGCCGACACTGAGATCTTAGGTCAAGGGCTTTATACTGTCTGCCTTTCTCAGTGGTCATATTACCCAGACTATGTTCCTTGAACCAGAAGCAAAAGACTGAACACTTTCCAAGAGGCTGTGTGTGCTTGACTGACTGGTGTTTAGACCACCTACTCACCTTCTACAATCAGGGGGGTGATACTGGAGTTACAGGACCATCAGACTTTTCAAACAGGATCATGAGGGTGGAGAGTGATGGGAGGACTGCTGATTTGGAGACGGTGATCAGGAAAGGACATTCCCAAGGGAGGTACATTTGAGCAGAGGCTTGAATGAGGTGAGGGAGTGAGTCGTGCAGATATCTGGGGGGAGACAGCTCCAGGCCAAGGGCAAGTGCAAAGGCCCTGAGGCAGGAGCAGGTTTGGTATGTTCCAGGAATGGCAAGGAAACTGGAGGGGCTGAAGCCTAATGAATGAAGGAGGAAGTGGTAGGAGGTGAGCTCAGAAAGACCAATTCATGAAGGACCTTGTGAGATTTTAGATCATATTCTAATGGGAAGTCATTCAAGCAGGAGAATACTGGATGCGATTTACCTTTCAAAATGATACCTAGTCACTATGCGGATAATACATTTTGAGGGGCAAGCATGGAAGCAATTAGGCTACTGCAGTGGTCCAGGCAAGATATGATGGTGGCATGTATCAGAGCAGAGTTACCCAACCCCAGAACTATTGACATTTTAGGCCAAATAATCCTTCGTTGTGGAGGCCTGTCCTTTGCCATGTTTAGCAGCATCTACACAGTTGTGACAACCAAAAACATGTGTAGAAGTTGTCACGTGCCCCCTAGGGGGCGAAATCATTCTGGTTGAGACTTGTATTCATATTGTGTTAGAGTGACTTGGAGAAGGTAAGAACAGGTTGAGCTCCAGATATATTTTGAAGATAGGGCTGGAAAGATTTGCTGATGGAATGGATGCTGATGGTAGGATGCAAGAAAAAGAAGAATCAAGAATGACTTCAATGGATAAATAAAACGTGGCCCATCCATACAATGGAATGATTCAGCTTTAAAAGGAAGGAAATTCTGGACTTCCCTGGTGGTCCAGTGGTTAAGAATCTGCGCTTCCAATGCAGGGGGCACGGGTTCGATCCCTGGTCAGGGAACTAAGATCCCGCATGCCTCATGGTGCGGCCAAAAAAAAAAAGGCATGAAAAAGGAAGGCAGTTCTGTCGCATGCTACAACATGCATGAACCTTGAGGACATTATGCTGAGTGAAATAATCCAGTCACAAAAAGACAGATACTGTATGATTCCACTTATACGAGGCACCTAGAGTAGTCACATTCACAGGCCCTAAAAAAGTAAAATAGTGGGTACCAGGGGCTGAGGGGGGCGAATGGGGAGTTATTATTTAATGGGGACAGAGTTTTACTTTGGGGAGATAAAAAGTTCTGGAGATCTGTTTCACAATAATGTTAATATACTTAACATTGCTGAACAGTACACTTAAGAACTAGTTAAGATGGTCAATTTTCTGTTAAATGTATTTTGCCACTTAAAAATAAAATAAGATAATTTTAAAAAATATTTATTTATGTATTTGGCTGTGCCAGGTCTTAGCTGCGGCATGTGGGATCTCTAGTTGCGGCATGTGGGATCTAGTTCCCTGACCAGGGATCGAAACCGGGTCCCCTTCATTGGGAACACGCTACTGGACCACCAGGGAAGTCACAATAAAATAATTTTAAGTATTGCATAAAAAAAAGAATGCAGTTTTTGTCCAAGAGGGTCTGCTTGATTCTCAGAATGTGGAAGCTGCTGCCAGAAGTTTCCTCTGGGCCATTAGTTTCCCAATACAAGGCACATCCCTTGGGAGGCTTCTGCCTTGGCAGCCTTTAAGCCTTAGGCTGCTTCTGAAAGAAAGTGCTGGACAAACATAATGGTCCCCAGTTCTGGTCATACCAAACTCTCCCTCAACACCGGTACTTCCCCAAACATGCTCCCTGCCGTTGTCTACGGGAAGCTCAAAGAATGAAGTTTCAGTGACTCTAGGGGGAAGTATTGGACACTTCTCTTCTACGCTCTAATTTCACTTTTGCATGTTCTGTGGGAACTGCATTTTGTCACAGCGCAAATGTATCTCACAATGAGACCTTCATTTCCCAACAATGGGTTGCAATGGATTCCCACTTCAGCCGTCTTGCCTAGATAAACACACCAAAAGCAACCTAAATGTCCATCAACAGAGGAATGGATAAAGAAGATGTGGTACATATATAATGGAATATTACTCAGCCATAAAAAAGAATGAAATAATGCCATTAGCAGCAACATGGATGGACCTAGAGATTGGCATACTGAGTGAAGTAAATCAGACAGAGAGACAAATATCATATGATATTGCTTATAAGTGGAATCTAAAAAAAGGGTACAAATGAACCTATTTACAAAACAGAGGTAGAGTCACAGATGTAGAAAACAAATTTATGGTTACCAGGGGGTAAGAGGGGGAAGGGATAAACTGGGAGATTGGGACTGGGAGAGTGGGATATATACATTACCATATATAAAATAGATAACTAATAAGGACCTACTGTATAGTACAGGGAACTCTACTCAATACTCTGTAATGGCCTATATGGGAAAAGAATCTAAAAAAGAGTGGATACATATATATGTATAACTGATTCACTTTGCTGTACACCTGAAACTAATACAACATTGTAAATCAACTATACTCCAATAAAAACTTTTTAAAAAGAAAAGAAAGAAAAAAGAAAACAAAAACAAAAACAAAGCACACACACCAAGAAAGAATAGTGATGTGGGCACTAGTCAGATTTAGTGTAACAGATTTCCTGCGAATAGGTGGGACTGTTAGAAATGCATTAGGGGAATTCCCTGACAGTCCAGCGGTTAAAACTCTGCTTTCACTGCAGAGGGCCTGGGTTCAATCCCTGGTCAAGAAACTAAGATCCTACAAGCTGCACAGCACAGCCAAAAAAAAAAAAAAAAAAAAAAAATTAGGATATCTTTTCATAACTAACCTAAATGGAGTCATCAAAACTTTTGGGTGTCACCATCATCCTGGGGGCTGAAGAGCAGAAAAGGTACTCCACTCGGGAAAGACATTCCAGAATGTGGGGACCCAGTGGGATTACACTCACACACCGCAGACCAGATTTTCCTACTATCCAGCCAAGCCCGGCTGCTCCCAAAGGATCTTTGAGAAGACAAAACAGTGAATCAACCCCTGGGCACCTGCAGTTTCTCACACCAGGGAAAACCACTTGTCAGAATCCATCTTCATACCTCAAGCTGATGATTTCAAGAAATACTAAAATTTTTTTGCTTTTATTTTGCACTGTTAGTCTGTTTTGCTTCTGTAAGTCAGCTAAGACTTTTTTAAAAATGTTTTATTTTGAAATACAATAATAGATTCACAGGAAGTTGCAAAGAAATGTATAAGGAGGTCCCGTGTACCCTTAGCTCAGTTTCCCCTGATGATTACATCTTACATAACTGTAGTACAATATCAAAGCCATGAATGTGACATTTATACGATGTGTGTGTATAGTTCTGTCATTTTATCATATGTGTAGACGTCTGTTACCATCGTGGCCATCAAGACACAGAACAATTCTGTCATCACAAAGATCTCTCTCGAGCTGTTCCTTCACACCCACTCCTCTCCCCCACACAATCCCTAAACTCTGGGCATCACTAATCTGTTTTCCACCTCTATAATTTTGTCATTTCAAGGATATTATATAAATGGAGTCATAGGGTGTGTGACCTTTTGAGATCAGCTTTTTTTTTCACACAGCATAATGCCCTTGAAATTCACTGAAGTTCTTGCATGTATCAATACTTTGTTCCTTTTTATTGCTGAGAAGTTTCCATGGAGTGACTGTACTATGGTTTGTTTAACCCTTTACCTAATGTAGGACATTCTGATTGTTTCCAATTTCAGGCTATTACAAATAAAGCTGTTGTGAACATTCTTGTGTAGGTTTTTGTGCAGACATAGGTTTTCATTTCTCTGGAATAAATGCCCACGAATACAATTGCTGGGTTGTATGGTTAAGTGTATGTTTAGGGTTTTTTTGTGTGTTTGTTTGTTGTCTTTGTTTTTGTTTTTTTGCCGCACCACACGGCTTGCAGGATCTTAGTTCCCAGACCAAGGATCGAACCCGCGCCCTCAGCAGTAAAAGTGTGGAGTCCTAACCCCTGAACCTCCAGGGAATTCCCTGTTTAGTTTTGTTTGTTTGTTTGTTTTGGCTGCATTGGGTCTTCATTGCTGCACATGGGCTTTCTCTAGTTGCGGCCAGTGGGGGCTACTCTTCGTTGTGGTCTGCGGGCTCTAGGCGTGCGGACTTCAGTAGTTGGGGCGTGAGGGCTCAGTAGTCGTGGCACACGGGCTTAGTTGTTCCATGGCACATGGGATCTTCCTGGACCAGGGCTCAAACCCATGTGCCCTGCCTTGGCAGGCAGATTCTTAACCATTGTGCCACCAGGGAAGTCTACCTGTTTAGTTTTTAAAGAAACTGTTAAAACTATTTTCCACAAGCCCTGGTCTGGGAAGATCCCACATGCCACGGAGCAACTAGGCCCGTGAGCCACAATTACTGAGCCTGCGTGCCTGGAGCCTGTGCTCCGCAACAAGAGAGGCCGCGATAGTGAGAGGCCTGCGCACCACGATGAAGAGTGGCCCCCGCTTGCTGCAATTGGAGAGAGCCCTCGCGCAGAAATGAAGACCCAACACAGCCATAAATAAATAAATAAAATTCTTTAAAAAAACAAAACAAAACAAAACTATTTTCCAGAGTGGCTGGATCATTTTGTATTCCCACCAGCAATGTATGAGGGATCCAGTTTCTCCACATCCTTGTTAGCATTTGGTACTGTCACTATTTTTATTTTAGCCGTTCTGATAGTTGTGTGGCGATAGCTTATCCTGGGCTTAATTTTCATCTCCCTAATGGTTAGTGATGTTGAACATTTTTTCACGTGCTCATTGCCATCCGTATATCCTCTCTGGTGAAATGTCTCTTCGTGGCTTGCCCATTGTCTAGTTGGAGTGTTTGGTTTTTTTAATGTTGAGTTTTGAGAGTTCTTTATATATTCTAGACAGGAATATATCAATATCTGTTCATATAGGTGGTATATCCATACAGTGGAATATTACTGAGCTATAAAAAGGAATAAAGTACAGATACATGCTACAATATGGATGAACTCTGAAAACTATTCTAAGTGAAAGGAGCAGGACACAAAAGGCCACATATTGTAGGATTCCACTTATAGGAAATGTCCAGAATGGGCAAACCCATAGGGACAGAAAGTAGATTAGTGGTTGCCAAGGGCTGGAGGGAGGGGGAAAAGGAATTGACTGCTAATGGGTACAGGTTTCGTTGGGCATAGTGAATATGTTCTGGAATTAGGTAATGGTGATGGATGTATAACTCCGTGAATATACTCAAAACCAACAAATTGTATACCCGGAGCTTGTTCAAAGTCTCCTAGAGAGGTAGAATGGATGGAGAAAAAGGCTAGGACTGAGCCTAGGGCTCCGGTCCACTTGCCAGTCATGCTTTGCAATGGGCAAGTCACTGGATCTGGCCACTGAGACTTGAGGGGATTTCTCTTCTGGGTTTTCTGGGGAAGTCTTCTTAGCTTTTAAAATAGGACACAAGGTGGGGATGTTTCCTCTTTTCTGGCTCTGAACATTGTCATATGCATGAGCTACTCAGAATTGAGGCCACCATGTTGAGTCATGAGGGAAACCAGCCAAAAGAAGGGGCCAACTTGCTGAAGATAGCAGAGTAGACTTGGGTCCCTGATGATGTCACTCCACTGAATTAACCAATCCTGAAATGGCCTTACCTCTGGACTTCTTTTTTTTTTTTTTTAATATTTATTTATTTGGCTGCACTGGGTCTCAGTTGTGGCATGCGGGATCTTCATTGCGGTGTGCAGGATCTTTTAGTTGTGGCATGCAAACTCTTAATTGTGACATGTGGGATATAGCTCCCTGACCAGGGATCGAACCCGGGCCCACTGTATTGGGAAAGTGGAGTCCTAGCCACTGGACCACCAGGGAAGTCCCTGGACTTCTTATTAAGTGAGATAAAAACTCCTCTTTATGAGTGACTTTGATTTGCATTTCCCGTTACTTGCAGCCAAAAACACTGTAACTGATAGAGTATCAAACACTTTTGAGGGAACTCTACTCAATATTTTGTAATAACCTATATGGGAAAAGAATCTGAAAAAATATATGTATATTCATATATATCTGAATCACTTTTCTGTACACCTGAAACTAACACAACATTGTAAATCAACTATACTTCAATTAAAAAAAAAAACCAACATTTCTGAGATATCAAGAAACACAAGGACTATGGCAGAAACTGAATTGTTCCCTGGTACTTTCTGTCCCTTCTTACATAGTAATAGAATTCTTAGCTGGGCTATGGCCATGAGAAGATGTTCTAGCCATAAGAGAGCAGAAGGGATGTGGCTGTGCCCCTTAAGGGAAGGAACATGCCTTCCGTGTGTCTTTTCTTTCTCTTTTCATTGGCTATTATGGACTGAATGTGTCCCTCCAAAATTCATGTTAGAGCCCTAACCCCCAATGTGAGTATATATGAAAATAGGGCCTTTAGGAGTTAAGATTAAATGAGGTCATAAGAGTGGGGCCCTGATCTGATAGGATTCGTGTCCTTATAAGAAGAGATACCAGAGAGCTCTCTGAGATCCATGTGAGGACACAGTGAGAAGGCAGCTGTCTATAAGCCAGAAAGAGGGCTCTCACCAGGAAACAAAACTTGCCAGAACCTTGATCTTGGACTTTCCAGCCTACAGAACTGTGAGAAAATAAATTTCTATTGTTTGAGCCACACAGTCTGTGGTATTTTGTTACGGCAGCCAAGCTGACTGATACATTGGCTGAAATAAAATCATGATGGCGGAGGATGGAGCAGCCATCTTGGACTATGAGAAGGAAGCCCTGTTGAGGGTGGCAGAGGAAGAAGAAAGAAGAAATCTGGATCCTTCACAATCGTGAGCTCTAGATCTCCTGCCAGCACTTACAGGTGAGAGATAAAAATAAATCTGGATATTGTTTAAGCCTCTGTTATTTTCTGGTAGGTTATACTACTGTTCAGCATATGTTCACTCTCTCCTCCTCCCCATTTTTGGGAGAGGCATACTTCCCCTGCCTCATTGATAGATAACAGCCTTGGCCATATGACTTGCTGTAGACAATGGAACATGCATGAGCAGATGGGATGTGTGTCGTGACCCAGCACAAGCTTTAAATGTGCTTGCTTGGTCTTTGGGGTTTCTGCCTTCATCTCCAGGAGGAGCATGCCCCAGGTAACCACTGCTCCTTTAGCTTGGGTCCTGGAATGAGGCACACACAGTGCAGACCTGAATGCAACCCACAGCCTGAAATAGAGCTTTCAGAGCCAACGTGCAGAACCATGGGAGAAAAGTAAATGTTTGTTGTAAGCCATTGCAATTGGGGGGTTGTTTGTTACACACTCCATCACAGCAAAAACTGATGAATACAGTTTCAGAGCTCATATTATAACTAAAACAAGGAATGAAAAAATTGTCCCTTGAATCTCATGATGTGCAGGTCACCATTGACCTGAGGAAGGGTTGTCTCAGTGACGTGCTAAGGACCAAAAGCAGATTGGAGCCATCTGAGTAGTGAGAGAGAGGAAAGGAAATAAAGGTGGGTGAGCAGACAGCTCTTTGGGGAAGTTTGGCTGTGATGGGGAGGAGAGGGGTAGGGCAGCAGCCGGAGTGGGGCGTGGAGGCCAGTGGCAGCCATGCAGATGGTCTGCTCAAATCTCCCTCCGAGAAAGGAGCTGATGAGTTGTGAGGAATGTAGTCAGCTGACAGCCTCCATTTGTAGCAGCTTCAGGATCTACTGCAGCCTTTGAGCCAAGGGCACACTCTTCCAGGGCAGTCCCAGCCAGTGACAAATCATGGTAGGGAGGGACTTCCCTGATGGCCCAGTGGTTAAGACCCCCCACTTCTACTGCAGGGGGTGTGGGTTCGATCCCTGGTCAGGAAACTAAGATCCCACATGCCGTGCAGCGCGGCCAAAAAAAAAAAAAAAAAAAAGCATGGTAGGGATACTAGGGCTGGGCCATTTCTACCCTGAAGACCCAACCGACATAGGTTGAAAGGGTTTTCTGTTGTTTGCTTTAAATGACAGAAACCAGTTTGCTTAGAAGCCCCACGGGAAGAATCCAGTTGGGAAAGAGCAGCTGAACACGGGAGAGAGAAGACCCACAGATGGAGAGAGGGAGGTCCCGAGAAGGTAGAAGGAGATGCGTTCTGGAATGCGGGGGAGCAGTTCCTCAGGCCCGGGGAGGAGAGGACGGCTGAGCGCGGACGTGTGAGGGGGTGTAGGTTTGGGAGCGAGGTGATGGCAGACTTCCCATCAGAGAATTTTCTTTTTCTGAGAAGTGGGAAGCAAGATCAGATTCCAGAGTCAGGGAACTAAGTCCTTCAAGGTTGTACGGCTGTGTCTCCATTTTCCTCTCTTGGCCTCAGTTTTCCCATCTGCACGATAAGCAGTTTGGGTTAGACCCCTGATCCCCAAACTTGTTTGAGCCTCAGTAGATTTTCAAAAACACACTTTTGGGGGGATCCCATACCTCAACTGCTGGATCGGAATCTCTGGGGCAAAAAGTGGTAGGGGCAGGAATCTGTTTATATTTTTAAGTGCACCCAGGGGTGATGTGAATGCACATCCAGGTTTGGGAACCACCCTGTGGAGGCTCTAAGGACCCCTTCAGCTCTGAGTTTGTGGTTCCAGCCAGAAGGTGCAGAATTCCAGCACAGCATTTGACTGAAGCTATAAACTACAGAGTAAACCACACACCATTACCTGTCACCTATGACTACAAAAGCGCCTAAGTCCCAAAGGTACCGGAACTCAAGAGGAACCACAATAAGGCAAAAGATCAGCAGCAAAATCAGAGGCCCTGCCTACATGGGAAGCCTACCTCATGCACTCTGGTTCCTGCTACCAGGTTTCCAAACCCCCAGGTGGGATGGGTTTGGACATGGTCAAGGGGAGTCCCAGGCAACGGAACTAAGGGTTGAATCAGGGCTGTGGCAGGAGAGAGAGGGATGCTTTTGGCTGCCCTGCCAAGGGGTGGAGGCCTATCCAGGCCTTTCTGAAACCTGAACCCTGGGGTGAGGGAAGGGGGAGGAGGGGCTGCCTGGCCCTGAGAGTCCACGCCTGCCCCCCAACCCCAGAGCTCCTCCTCTGCCCGGTGCCCCTTCTGGGGGCTGCTCCAGACACTGCAGGCCACCTTCACTCTCCCTTTGCCTCCCTCTGCCCCTAAGGTCGGGTGGGGACAGGCTGGGACCACCAGCCAGCTCCATGGATGGGGAACTTTGCCTCTGCTCACCTCCCAGCTTTGGAAAGAAAAGAAGAAAGGTCTGTGTTGATTTGCATCTGGGGGATCCTTCCCAGTCCTAAACTTCTGGAGGCAGAAAAAGTGATTTGACCTCGGACTGACTATAGAAGAAGGAACAGAAAGAGCCTAGAACCTTCCCCCAGGTATGAATTCTTCCCTTTTGCTGGTGTGTGTGAGTGTGAGTGTGCGTGACTAGTTTTCCACTGGACAGATGTGGAGCTGTCCTTAATGATCTCCGGGGCCCCTTCTGACTGCTTCAGTGCTGTGATTCTGCAGCCCTAACCTTCATTCAGTCTCCTTAGTACCCGCCCTGTGCCAGGTGCTACCGTTGGGTAAGCCCTGGTCCCTGCTCTCGAGGGTCCCCAGTCTAAACGGGGAGGCAGTAATCATAATAACAGCTACCACACTTACGGTGGGCCAGGCTCCGGGCTAAACTTTTTACAAACTTTAGCTCATGTATCCTAGCAAGAACTGTAAGAGGTAAGTGTATTACTAGCCCCATTTTACAGATGAGGACAGCGAGGCGTGGCAAGATGAGCTCACACAGCTAGTAAGTAGATGGTGGAGCAGATGCTTGTAACCACTGTGTATGCTGCCTGCCCTGAACAGTGAAGAAACAGTTCAGGGCAACAGGTGCACTGCTACAGGGTAGGGAGGGAGGCACTATCCACGAGGGCAGGGAACGGTTAAGCCTCATTTTGACCAAGGTTCCCAGGGTGTAAGGCAGGAGCAGTTCTGGGGACCAAGCTAGGAGCTAGAGATAAGGCAGGCTCCACAAGGCCCACTGAGAGCTCTTGGGTCAGCCAGGACTTGAGATCAGTGGCTGTCAGGATCAGGGGTCCTCCTCCCTCACTCCTGGGCCAGGGTGGCAGGGGATAGAGCGGGGGGACTTCAGGATTCCCAGCCAGGTTCCCTGGGAGCTGTGTGTCCCCATACTCACAGAGCAGGGGCTTGCCTGACCTGGGGGGCCAGTGTTCCAGCAGCCTGAGAGGTGGGTGGCCCCAAGGCCTGGGAGGCAGGGGAAGGCCCAGGTCACAGTGGATTCCCCTCAGCAAAGACTGGACCATGGGTCCCCCCTCCTCACAGCTCTCGACTCCCATCTCCCAGCTGTCCCCAAGAGGACAAAAGCTGATTATTCCACTGGGGGCTGTACTGGGCCCCATGAATGGAGTATTGAAAACCCTGTGTCCACATCCAGATAGGTTTTCATCCTCTTCCCAACCAGACTGTTTGTATGCCAGGATGGAAGCAAAGCCAGGGAAAGATGGCGGGGGGACGAGGGGGGTGGGTGCGTTCCAGCTGAGAGGGGCACCCATGTCCCCCGGGAACCTGGGTCTCAGTATACCCCAAACAGAACCATCTTCTAAACCAGCCCCCGACCATCCAATCATAGCCCACACACTGGGATGCTGGTTACATGGTGTGAACGTTCACTGAGCTCTGCCCTTATGATTTATGCACTTTTTGGTTTGTAAACCTCAATCCAAAATTTAAAAAAAAATCCCAAATGGCATTTACTCTCCCAGCCCTATACCATTTTTGCATATTTGTGACTCGTGGGAACCATATCTCCTTGATGGTTTTTTTTTTTTTTTAATTTTTATTTATTTTAGCTGTGCGGGGTCTTAGTTGCGGCACGTGGGATCTTCGTTGTGGCATGCATGCGGGATCTAGTTCCTCGACCAGGGATCGAACCCGGGTCCCCTGCATTGGGAGCGCAGAGTCTTACCCACTGGACCACCAGGAAAGTCCCTGATGTTTTTTCTTTAAATTAACTTTTTTTTTGCTCTTTCTGATTTCAATTAACTTTAGGGAATTCCCTGGTGGTCCAGTGGTTAGGACTCAGCGCTTTCACTGCCATGGGCCTGGGTTCAATCCGTGGTCGGGGAACTAAGATCCCGCAAGCTGCGGTGCAGCCAAAAAAATAAAATTAAATAAATTAAATTAACTTTAAAGGGAAACTTTATGTTGTTCCAGATAAATGAAGAGCCAGAATCCTTTGCCATAAATAGAAGGCAGTGTAAAAGAAAAAATAAATGAAAATGAAACAGTAAGTGTCATCTATCTCCCCCCAAAATGATGTGGGTTGCCCCCAGTGGCCCAAACACCCTGCTTTGGGATGTGTTGTCCTGGAGGAAAAACTCTGAGCCTTTGGCACAGCCAGGCAGACCTGTCTCGGTTTGGGATCAGACAACCCTGCAACCTCACCTCCCACGCCTTGCTTTCATGCACCCTCTGCCCCAGCTGGACCTAAGTCCTCATGAGGAGTTTCCATCTGTGTTTCTGTCCTTATCCTCCAGCTGCTGCCTCCACTCAGAATACGAAACCCAAGTGGAAATGTCACGCCCCCACCCCTCACCGAAGCTCTACCTGGGCCCTTCCAGCTGGAGGAAGTGAAGGGGAACCTTTAATTCCAGAAGTTCCAGCTGTGACTTCTCCACCACTCCTTAATGGGACCCTTGGAAAGGCCATCCACTGGCTGGACGCCTAAGGACACAGAGATGCAAGTTGGTCCCCAGCCTGATGAGAAGGGCAGGGGATGGAGGCCTGGAGACAGGAACGCTGCCCCTTCCCCCCTCACCCCTGTCCTGTCCTTCCTCCTCCTCTTGCCACTGGGTGAGTGCTCCCCTCCCCGCACTTCCCCTTTCTGGCTCTGAGTTTTCCCAGTTGTAAAATTACGGTGGGAGGTGGCCTGTAAAGGAGGTGGTTTCCAACACTCTCTCCAGCTCTGACATTTGCCCAGGTTTGATGAAAGCTAAGGTCTGAGTTGGGGGAGTGGAAGGCTCAGTGCTAAAGGTGAGGGCTCAAGGTACACAGAGCATGGGCAGTTGGGATATTGGAAACAGGCAAGGAGGGAAAGGGCACAGGCTCACCAATGGCTGTTGGAAAGCCAACTGGTGGAACAGATGCAATCAAACAGCCTAGGGACTATCCTAACTTAGGAAAGAAGAAACTGACTCTTAGTTTCTTCATCTGTAAAGTGGGTACACTAGTACATGCCTCAGAGGTTGTAAGGATTCTTTCTCTGAGCTAAGGTATGTGGATGTGTCTGAGAACTCTGTGCACAAATGAGGGGCTATTATGGGTATTCAATTTCCCATGCTAGGCCAGTTTCCCCCTCAGTCCACGTGCTCAGAATTGTATGGTGAAGAAGAGTGTGGCTGTCCGGGTTAGAATTCCAGCTCTACCTTTTATTTGCGGAGTGGTCTTGAGCAAGTTACCTAACTTCACTAAACCTGAAGTTTCCCCTTCTGCAAAATCCAAGCTGCCTCATAAGTTGTCCTAATGAGTAAGTGAGTCAGGCTACATAAAGCAATGAGCACAGTGCCTGACCTACACATATGTGAGAGCCGAAGCAGAAGGACTTATACAGGTAAATCTTTGGGGGGAAATCAGACTGAATCCCAAAGGTAATTTACACACTTAAGGCAGAGCTACTGAGCATCTGGGGAGTAACAGGCTCTGGGCAGGGGGCTCTGGAGGAGACCGAGATGAGACAGACATGGCCACATCGCTGGGCAGAAGGCCTGGAAAAGGGTATGTGTATGGTGCCCAGGTATTCAGAGGAAAAGGAGAGCACTTCTAGCTGAGAGCTCCAGGAAGGCTTCCCATAGGAGGGGGCTTGATCTGCAGGGCTGTAATGAGCAGGGCTAGCAGAGGAGACTGCAGGGTGAAAGACCTGGAGACAAGACTGATGGGAGACTAAGAAGTAAGGAGAAGCTGATCAGAAGATCCTAGAAGACTTTGTAGAGAAAGCTTAGGTTCTGGGACTCCTGCAGGAAAAGGGGAGTCTTTGGGGAATTCAGCAGTGGAGTGGGATAAGCTGATCTGTGTCTCGGGCAGATCACTCTGGGGCAGCCCATGGACCAATGGGCGAGGGATGAAGCAAGGAAACCAACTGGGGCAGTCAGGGGCTTTGGAAAAGCAGGGGTAGTGAAGAGGAGGGGGATGATGGTGAGGACCATGGGGGGAGGAGGGGAGGCTGTGTTCCCAGGGCCAGGCAGCCAAGGGAGGGGGCTGAGGGGGCCAATGCTCTTCCTCACTCTGTTCCAGCCAGCGCCCTACAGCCCACCTCACTGCCCTTTCCAGGTAGGTGCCCCTGCCCCTCCCCCCCGCCCTTCCCCCTGCTCGCGAGGTACTCAGATGCTCAGACAGAAGACCTCAGGGAATAATGACTAACCAGCCCTCCATTATTCTAGAGGCCCCCAAAGGGATTGCTCTAGTCTTCCCATTTTACAGAAAGGGAGAAATAAGTCCCAGGAGGGCCTGATCCCAAGGCCCCCACAGCTTCAGGGCAAGGCAGAGGCATCCTCTAGGTTGGGCCCACTGATCCCCCCGTGCCAGCTTAACCCTCTCCACAGAGCTGAGGCTGGTGGGGGGCCCGAGCCGCTGCCGGGGACGCCTGGAGGTCCTGCACGGCGGCTCCTGGGGCAGCGTCTGCGACGACGACTGGGATGTGGTGGACGCCAACGTGGTGTGTCGTCAGCTGGGCTGCGGCCTGGCTCTGCCTGTGCCGCGGCCCCTCGCCTTCGGCCAGGGCCGAGGCCCCATCCTGCTGGACAACGTGGAGTGCCATGGGCAGGAAGCTGCGCTGAGCGAGTGTGGCAGCCGAGGCTGGGGCGTCCACAACTGCTTTCACTACGAGGACGTGGCTGTCCTGTGTGACGGTGAGCAGGACAGTCTGCGATCCAGAAGGACAGACAGGCAGGCAGGCAGCAGGGCTTCCCAGCAGTAAGAATGTTCCAATGAAGAAGACCAAGCCAGCAGCTGCAGTGCATGGTGCTGGGGAAGCGCCCCAGCCTGGCTGTCGGGAGCCTGGGCCCCAGCAGTGCTCTGGCTCATTGTATGACCTCTGCTGAAAACCAGTATTACTGCTTCCATGGAGGGCCTTGATTATCCCAGCAGAGCCCCCTTCCCATTTTTAAAACCAGACAATTGGGGTCAACGCTGGCAGTAAGGCCCGCTTGGTGTAGAGCTGCAACAAATCTCTGAGAGGCTTTGACCTTGAGAGCAGTAGTTCTGGTTTTCAAGAAAATCAGCTGGAGGGCTCATTAAAACACAGATGGTGGCCCCATCCCAGAGTTTCTGATTCTGCAGGTCTGGGGTGGAGCCTGAGAATTTGCATTTCTAACAAATTCTCAAGTGATGTGATGCTGCTTTAAGAACTAAAAGAACTGAGAACTAAACGAAATCCTCTAAACCTACTGCTTTCAGGACTCAGGTGGCCCTTTCTCCTCTCATACCCCAGATTTCCTAGTTTTGACCCTTTGTGTGGCCAGAGGCCCTGAGGGCAGGTACCTTAGCGGTCCATGCCCTGCCCCTCACATACCTGTGTTTGTGAGGATGGAGAACAGAAAACTCCATATCCTCCTCCCTTCCACCCTGCTTCTTTCCCAGAATTCTTGCCCACGCAGCCCCCAGCAAGGAAAGTGTTAACCAGTAGGGCACCCGCTACAACTCCCCAGAATGGAAAAGGTAAGTAAAGGCAATGTGGGGGACCACCTGGGTCTTAGGAGAGGGATCCAGGGAGGAATATCCCAAACCCTACGCTAGGCAGTGGGAAGTGAGGGATTACTGATGGGTGAGTTTGGTCATTCCTTCATCCCGCCCTGCCCCTGCACCCCCTCAGGCCACTCACCGTCTGGATAGGGAAAGAAGATTCATTCTAGTGGGATGACAAAAATAGTCAGCACAAGGTTGGAGAAAATAAGAGAGGTGGGGGCTGAAGCTTAATCTAATGGGAGAGTCCGATATACACAGAAATGCTGATAATGATGTAGAACAACAAAATGAAAAGTTCCCTTAAAGAATGACAGATAAAAAGGCAAGAAAATCCGGAGGAGGAAGAGGATCCCATTCATCAGAAATCAGGGAGGTTTTCCTGGAGGAAGAGTTGTTGGTGCTGTACCTGGAAAGATGAGAAGGCTTTCACTGCTGTAGTGTTATAAATGAGGAATCAGCACATCCTAGATGGTTAGCAGAGCATGGATTGACAAGGGCAGGGAGGGTTGCTTTTAGGCAGGAAATGACACAGTCAGAGGGCTCTGTCCTCAGATCCCACAAAGCACCCCCAATCTAGACTCTGAGGAAGCAGTGCTTTGGGGGTAAGTGGGTGAGCAGCTCCTCCTAGGTTTTAGGTCCTGGGATACCATGCACTGTGGGTATGCGGAGGGCCTGGGGCAATAAGGAAGAACTTTGGGTTGGAATGGGCAGCAAAGCCATGTGGGAGATGCTCCTTGTCCCTCCACCCCCATTACCAGGTGAGGGCAGCGTGCGCCTGGTGGGGGGCGCGGGCCCGTGTCAGGGCCGAGTGGAGATCCTGCACGGTGGCCTGTGGGGTACCGTGTGTGACGATGACTGGGGGCTGCCGGACGCCACCGTGGTCTGCCGCCAGCTAGGCTGCGGGGCGGCCCTGGCAGCCACCACCAACGCCTTCTTCGGCTACGGCACGGGGCACATCCTGCTGGACAACGTGCACTGTGAAGGAGGCGAGACCCGTCTGGCAGCCTGCCTGAGCCTAGGCTGGGGGGTGCACAACTGCGGCCACCACGAGGACGCCGGCGCGCTCTGCGCAGGTGCGGACTTCGGGGGCGGGGCCGGTGGGCGGGGCGGGGCCGGTGGGCGGGGCGGGGCGGGGCGGGGCCGAGTCCTGAAGCAGGCGGAGGTGGAGTGGGGCCTGGGAGGGCACCAGGATGTTGACTGTCTTGGTGTTAACCTGAGCTCTTTCAAGAAGGCCCCCAAATTAGTGTTAATTTCTCAGTACTGCTCTAGAAGTGCCTCCGAAAATCCTAGTAGACTCCACAGGTATGTAATACTGCAGTATTACCCCACCAATACTCCAGAATTGTCTAACAGTACTCCAAAAATGCCTTCGGAATTTTCCACCACTTTCTAAGTACTCTTTATGGAATACTTCAGAGTAAAGTAATAGTCTTCTAGGATCGCTCCAGAGATACTCCAGAATTCTCTCATTGAAACCCAGGTATGTCCCCAGAATTTCCTAGCCATCTGTAATCCTGATTCTCTTATAATAGTAGTTCCTCTCACCTGGTCCCTCTCCCATACTGAGAGGTTTTCTGAACAACTAGGAATAATAGGGCTGTTAATGGCATTTCACAAATGGACTCCATTCTACCAGATATAAAGTGCTTGCCCATGCCTCACAGCAAACCAGGGGGCATCATTCCCAATTTACAGATGGGAAAGCTGAGGCCCAATGAGGCGGAGTGAGCCCTGGCAAAGCCTCAGCTAACCTTGCTGCATGATCTTGGGTATGCCCCTTGCCCTTTCTAGTCTTATTATTTTATCTGTAAATGGGGATAGTGAGTTTTGTTCTGCAAGCCCCTCAGGACTGTGCATGGCCCTCCCTGGTGGGCAAGGCCTTCTTTATCTCCCCATCTTGGACACACATTGGGCTTCTGGGAACATTGGAGAGACATGAAAGCACATCTGTGAAAGCCTGTATAAACCGTGAAGTGTACACCTAGGCAGCACAAATAAATTACAAGAACTGGCAAAGTGGGGCAGACTTCCTTGGACCCCAGTTGGGACTGAGCCCCCAGCTCTGAAAGTAAAATCTGTTGTCTTCTCCAGGGAGACCCTCCCATCCTCTCCGAGAGCCCAAGGCTGATCAGGAACCAGAACCTTGGCCTCTGACCCTACTCCCTTCTCTGACTCCTACTCTAGTCCTGGGGCACCTGACTCTCACGGCACTGCCACCATCGGGCACAAGAGCGGACTGGGCGTGGCACACAGAGCCAGAGGGTAAGGAGCCCAGCCCACCAGGCTGGAATGGTAGGGGCAATGGTAGGTGTGTAGGGCTGGGAATTGGGAAGACTGTTCTGGACCCAGGGGGAGGGGGCCCGGGCTAGCAGGCCAGGGCTTTTGGCCAGACGGTAAAGAGGTGGGTGAGAGAACAGATGGGCAGCTGGAGCAAGGGTGAAATCCAGGGCTCTGAAAAGTTCAGCAGGCTGGGAGGAGGCACTTCTTCAAAGCTCTGAAATAAAATTTGGGTTGGGGCCGAGGTTGGAAATTGAGAGGCCTTTCGAGAAGTGAGATATAACTTGAATGAAGGGTAGAAGTAGATTTGCAATTAGGGCTGGACCTATCATTGGGATTGAAATTAGGATAATGCCTGGAAGTGGGATTTGGTTCATTCCCTTCAAGCTTCCTGAGGACCCCACCACAGCGTACAACATGGTGACTCTAGGATTGAGGCTGAGTGGGGTGCAGGTGTGGTAAGAGTTGGGGCATCTCAGTAGACGCGCCCTGTGCCCTGCTGCAGGCCAGAAGCCCTCTTTGTCCCCTTCAAATGCTCTAGATACCCTGTCTCTGCAGCTACAGGAGTTGGTGCCCTGCCTTCCAGGGAGCCGGCACTGTTCACCACAGCGGCCTGGGCGGCGGGGAAGAAAAGTAAGTGGCAGGGCCAGGGTTCCGTTGTGGGTGGAAGAGGGTGGGGCCGGGGCTCTGCCCGGGAGCCGGTGGCCCCAGCCCAGCCCCTCTGGCCGCGGGCCTGTGCGCCCCGCAGGCGGGCGGCTGCGGCTGGTGGGCGGCCCGAGCCCGTGCCGCGGCCGCGTGGAGGTGCTATACGCCGGGGGCTGGGGCACCGTGTGCGACGATGACTGGGACTTCGCGGACGCGCGCGTGGCCTGCCGCGAGGCGGGCTGCGGGCCGGCGCTGGGCGCCACGGGCCTCGGCCACTTCGGCTACGGCCGCGGCCCCGTGCTGCTGGACAACGTGGGTTGCGCCGGCACGGAGGCCCGCCTGAGTGACTGCTTCCACCTGGGCTGGGGCCAGCACAACTGCGGCCACCACGAGGATGCGGGCGCGCTCTGCTCAGGTGAGGCCGCTGTAGGACCACGTATGCACGGCGACACGCGCGGGGCACAGCGCCATCTGAGGAATGTGGGGGGGAGTGCCGCGCGCAGGCGCTTACTGCGGCAGGGCGGGGCCCGCTGTGAGATGGGCGGGGCCCGCTGTGAGATGGGCGGGACCGGCGCGGGAGCGTACTGCGGCGCGGGCGGGATGAGGCAGGCTCTGGGGAATGGGCGGGGCCTCGCGCAGGCACGCTCTGCAGCGCAGGGGGGCGGGGTCTGTTGGGAAATGGGCGGGGCCGCGCGTCAGAGTTCGCCGAGGCGCTGCGGCGTGAGTGCAGCGGGAGAGGACTCACACTCTGCAGACAGAGGCGGAGCCCACCGTCGGCGCGCTCTGCGGCTGCGCGGCATGAGCGGGGCCGGGAAGGGAGCGCCCTCTGCGGCAGTGAGGGGCGGGGCCCGAGCTGAGAGGCCGACGGCTGGGGGTAAAGTGTGGAAGAACCTGTAACAGACGTGGCCGGGGAGGTTTTGTTCTGCTGCGTAAAGGACCCGAAAAACTCTAGTTAGCAGGGAGAGTTGATCAGCTTTCGGGGAGCAAGCGTTTGACCTTTGGGAGGAGTCAATGGAAAAGGGGTGTTTGCAGAGTCTGACACATTTAAAAATGCGTCTCTTTATTGATTGCTTTGGGAATCGGTATTTTCGCCCTTGTTTGGTGCCCTGGTAGCCTTGGCCACAAAGGGTTCTGCTTTGCGCCCCAGGGTGAAAGAAACACAACCCACGTTTCTGTACCAAGGAGCGGGGACCTATTAAGTCCTTTCTGACCCTAACTCAGTCCTCCCTTGGAGGGTAGAGGTGACCTGGCCTCAAGGGACTTGTTCCCCAGTGTGACAGCCACCTGTTTCTTTGTCCTTGCTGAGCCAGGCCCAGAGGAGCTAGTCCAGCAGGATGGTGCTGAGACCACCCAGGTGCCCACTCCTCGACCCAGGGACGGTAGGTGTCCACCGTCCCTAAGAGTGAAGTGGAGGCATCAGGATACGAAGGACCAGATTTGGAAGGAGGTCACAGCCCGGGGTTACACAGCAGATTTGCACCAGGTCCTGGAGCCTTTGTCCTTCTGCGAGAGTCTCAGGCCTCATTAATAGAGGCATGATGTCCAGAAAGAGGGAGGTGGGTTTTAAGCTAGAGTCATCTAGAGATTTCTAGAGTTGGGACCAAAATAAAGGGATGGGCTCCTGTCCTCAGGAGAGCAATGAAAGAATTCAGGCTTTAGTCTGGGGAGTCCAGGGAGGAGGGGAGATGATGATGATAGAGAGCAGCCCTGGGTCTGAGGTATTGGGATTGTGAACAGAGAACTAAGGAGAGAGCAGACATGAAGCTCCCAGCATGCAAAGAGCACCCCACAAAGGCTTGTACACATTCTTCTGATCTTGAGATGCAGTCTGGTCCGATGCCCTTCTTATTTTAATCTCATTTGTCTGCCTTCGTCCAGTGGTTCCCAGGGCAGTGCTGTGTCCCAAACCACCACCCTTTGCCTCCTGTAACTACCCCTTACCTGGCCTAGCTTGGGAGTGGCCTGGCCTGGGCCAGCCCCTTCCAGCCCCAGGCCTTGTCTCCCCACAGGGCACTTACGTCTGGCCAACGGAGCCCACCGATGCGAGGGCCGTGTAGAGCTCTTCCTAGGGCAGCAGTGGGGCACTGTTTGCGATGATGCTTGGGACCTGCGGGCAGCCGGCGTCCTGTGTCGCCAGCTGGGCTGTGGCCAGGCCCTGGCAGCCCCTGGTGAGGCCCACTTTGGCCCAGGCCGAGGCCCTATCCTCCTGGACAATGTCAAGTGCCGTGGAGACGAGAGTGCCCTGCTGCTCTGCTCTCACATCCGCTGGGATGCCCACAACTGTGACCACAGTGAGGATGCCAGTGTCCTGTGCCAGCCATCGTGACCCAGCCCACTCTGCAGACCACCTCTTCTGGGAGCCTACTGTGGCCTGCCCCTCTTCCTCCAGGAAGTCCTCCTCCTGTGACAACTGCAGTTCACTCTGCCCTTCCCTCCCCTTGCCTGGGAGAGAGCCTGCCCAGATGGTGTGGTCCTGCCTGAGGGAGCCTGGCTCTATCCCATCAACTTAGTGTGTGACCTCACCTGTCATCACCTACTGTGGGCCCAGTTCAATGAAAACTCCTACTTTCTGCTCAGCTAAAACAGAAAATGGTGGGAAGGGAAGAACTCCTAACTTTCCTCTTTGGTGGGACTCCTGTTACAGTACCCTTAACCCAGCCTTCCTTAACCCTGGTCCAGGAGGTTCAGGTGCTCTCTGTAAATGGGGTATCTCCCTTCCCCCCACCCATCTTGGGATCCTCAAGAAGACGGGAAGGCAGGAGAGGCCTACAGCTCTTACCTTAGACTGGCCTGGGGCTGCAGAAGAACCTGGGTCGTTGCCTGGCCTGCCCTGTGAGGACCTGGACTCAGATGGTGCTTGGCTGGACAAGGGGACTGGAGGGGCCAAAGCAGGGACAGGGGCCCCTCCCTGCAGCTGGAACCAGCAACTCGATTTATGCTGCTCCCACCACAGAGCCTCCACTTTGCAGGAGCAAAGAACCCTGGGGGCCTGTAGCCACCCGTTCATAGGTGCCAAGTCAATAAAGCATTGTCCCCCCTGTCTTTTAACCGAGGTCAGTGTTTGGGCATAAGTGCGTAGTTTGTGGCAGCAGGGAAGACTCTGGTTAGGACTCTCCGGAGGAAACCTGCCTGGGGGTGGAGGGCAGTGCGAGAGCATCATCAGAGAGCTTTCAGCAGGACCATCACATCCTGGAGATGCTGACTCACAGTGTCAGGCCAGGAAGGCCCCTAGAGGGTCCCCTAGCCCATCCCCATTTTCCTTTTACGTACACAGAATCCTAAAGGAAGGGGTCTGCTCAAAGGCACATAGCAAGAGTCACTAGAAGAGAAAAAATTGAGAGGAGGCAGAAAGGATGATGAAGGAGAGTAAAGCAGCATTGGGGCTTCCCCAGGGGCTGCTCTTGAGGTACCTCACCTGGCGCCCCAGGGCCAGAGAGAAGTGAGGGATCCTGCCAGAGCCTCTCTCAGCCCCACGGTGGCTGACTCGCCAGTAGCAACTGTCTGACGTCAAACCCCCACCCTCCTCATCAGCCTGCAGGCTCTGCATGAGTTTCCTATCCCTGCCGTAACAAATTAGGATAAATTTAGTGGCTTAAAACAACAAATTTATTATCTTACAGTTCACGAGGTCACGAGTCTGAAATGGGTTTCCCTGGGCTCAATTCAAGGTGTTGGCAGGGCAATATTCTTTCTAGGGGATCCAGTGGGGAATCCTTTTCCTTACCTTTTCCAGCTTCCAGAGGCTGCCTGCATTCCATGCCTGCTCACAACCTCGTTCCAGCCAGCACTGCATCACTCTGACCCCAGAGTCCATCATCTCATCTCTTTTTCTGATTCTTCCACCTCCCTCTTCCATCCTCGAAGGCCCTTTGTTATTATATTAGGCCCACCTGGATAATCCAGGATAATCTCCCCGTCTCAAGGTCCTTAATTTAACCGTGTCTGCAAAATCTTTTTAGCTACGTAAAGGAGCATTTTCACCAGCTCCAGGGATTAGGACTTGGACCTCTTTGGGGGGGGGGGGGCGGGGGCGGGAATTATTCTGCCTCCCACAGGCTCCAAACCCAAGTCCTGGCTGCCAGCCAGAGTGAGGCAGACACTTAAGCTCCAAACTCCATCAGCTCTTGGCAGTATTGGTTTTGTCTCCATTTGTCAGGGAGCTCTCTGTGACCCACGTGTCATTGGAGGGATGAGGGCTGGAGGAGTGAAAGGAATGAAAATGCTGAAGAATTCAGGGAGTCGGGGCAGAGGGACACGGATGCTGTAGCTGCCCTCAGCCCCTAGACCTCAGTGCAGCACACTCAGATTCTGCTTAGCCTGTGGTCATTGCCACTCCAGCCACACCCACACTTGAGTGTGCCTCTCCATTGTCTTGAGATGTGTGACGGCTTCCCACCCCTGGACTCCCCTTCCCCATCTAGACAAAGTGCTTTCATCAATGCTCAACTAAAGGGAAGTGTTAGCATCCCTTTTTACAGACAGGGACAACTGAGGCTCAGAGCGGGGAAATGACTTGTACAAGTTTGCTGAGGAGACCCAGGACCAGAAGTTAAGATTCTTGATGCCCATTACTGGGCACCAACATGTCCAGTTCTTCCCCTTCCTGGCATGTGGTAGATTTGTACTTCCCTGTTCTCTTGAAGCGAGGCATGGCATGTTGACACGCTTTGGCTGATGAAATGTGAGTGGAAGTATCTCCCCCAGGCAGAAGCCTTCAAGGACCCAAGCACTATCTGCCAAGTTCCCTTCCTTCAAGGTGACCAGTGACATTCCAGGTGGTGGAGGCTCCATCAATCTGGGTCCCCACCTGGAGAAAAGCTTCCATTGACTCAAGATGGGCAGGTAGAGTGAGGGAGAAATCTGAGTTTGGGGGTGGTTTATCATAGCAGCGTAACCCAGCCCATCCTGAGGGAGACACTGAACCTCCTAAATTTTTCTCTGTCCTGTGGGGTCTATCTGAAACCTGTTTTCCAGGCAGTTATCAAAGCTGTTCTGCTGTCTGTGGTTTTCTGTGGTTCTGTGTACACTTTGGTGTTCTGTGGGCCAGAGCCTACTGGGTTTGGGAACACGCAGATAAATAAGGGCTTTTGCCCTTGAGAAACTCACAGAATAATCCAAATGCTGACTTGAGCGCCCTGTGCTCTCCTGATACTCAACCTGTGCCACTTAGAACTTTGTCACCTACACCTCAACCTGGGTTTCCCTGTTTAGGAAGTAACACTACCAAGCACTAGCTTAAGCTGGAAATCTGGGTCTTATCCCCAACAGTCCCCACTCTTGAAAAACTAATTAAAGTCTACTGATTCTACCTCCCAAACACTGTTGGAATATGTTCGTTTCTCTTACTGTTTCTTCTCTTACATTTCTTTCATGGCCTCTTCACTGTCTCACTGTCCCCAATCCACTCCCCATACCACAAGAGCAGTGAACTGTCTAATGTTGACAAATCTGATTGCGCCACTCCCCTGCTTAAACCCCTTCCATGGCTTCCCAGTGTTTTCCTCAGCAGCCTAGCTCAGTCTACAAGGTCCTGCAACAACCTGGTTCTACTTGTGTTCGACATCATCCCTTACCACTTGCTGCCAGGATCTTGCCAGGCTGAACTACTTTCAATTCCTCTAATGTCTGGGCTTTCTTCCCATCGGGCCTCTGCACATGCTGTTCTCTCTGCCTGGAATACACGTCACCCTCTCCCCTCCTTCCCCTTGGTCAACTCTTATTTAGCCTCATGTCTCAGCTTTCATTTTCTCCAGAGGCCTTCACGGATACCCCCCTCCCCCACCCACGGTCTGGACTAGGAGCCCCCATCACACCTGGTACCTCCCCAGTGACAGCACTCACCCCTACATCACAGCAGACTGCTGACTTGGCTGTGTCTTCCACCAGCCCAGGGGAGCTGGGAGGGCTGGGGCTGGGTCTGTTGTGCTTGACTTTGCACGTAGGACCTTATACATGGCAGGTGCTCAAATAATATTTGTCCAGTGAACGGAGGACATGAACAAGTATTTCTGGAGCACCTGTGTGCTAGTCTGAGCACCGTGCTGGACTCTGGGGCTGCAGAACAGGAAGAGATCTAGACCAGTTACAGTTTGCATGGCCCAGAGATTACCTTCAAAAGAAGACCCATGATAAGCCATTGAACAAATCAATAGCCAAGAGAGTTTGAGCTAGTGATTAGTGCTACAAAGAACATGAAGCAGGGTGTTATGGGGAGGCATTGGGTGGTCATGGAAGGTCACTGAGGTGGTGAACCTTGAGCTGGGCCTGAGTAGTGAGGGGGAACCAACCATGAGCCTTTTGTTGATCATGAAAATGTTTGGGGCGGACCATTCCAGGTCCTTCACTGGGGATTTAGCCTGGCCTGCAGAAGGACCAGCAAGAAGGGCATTGTGACTGGAGCAAAGAGAAACGTGCTAAGAGATGAGTCAGGAAAGCTGGTAAGCGCCAGACCACTCAGGATTTTCTAGGCCACCGGGAGGAGTTTTATTCGAAGAGCAATGAGAATCCATTGGAAAATGAAGAATGTAGGCGGTCCAGATGTCAGCCTCTTGAGCACTTCCCACCTCTTTTAACTTGCTGAGTGCACCTTGCCTCTTAAGATCTAATCAAAAGGACCCATTAAAGTAGGATACCAGGATCCCTACCAAAAGCCTCAGGAATTCTTAGGGAGCTTAGATTCTGCTAAGTACCCCTGACTTTTGCTGATTTCTAAATCTTCCATCTGCTTTTGCCTCCTTTGTGACTCTCCTTTTACCTGTTCACTGACCAAGCCCTTCACTCCCAAAGTTCCACCAATTCCAGGCTGTGCATGGTGCACACTTGGCTGATGATTTGGAGCAAGCATTCAACAAACAGCCAGAAATTAGATACCCTGTTTTTAAAAATCCCTTGTATATTCACATACACACACTGCCACCATTACCACCACTGCACACACATGCACATTCCCACATAATTGTTACTGATTTTCTCTACTCTAGCCCTAATGGCCTACCCCAAATGCTGAGACCCTCTGTCTCCTACCACCTCCTTCCGCATTTGCAAGCCCTCTTGACTCCCACGTTTTTGCTCATTGCTTTTTCTTAAATAACAGCTTTATTGCGATATAATTCACATACCATCAAATTCTCCCTGTACACTCAAGTGTACAATTCAGTGGTTGTTAGCTATTTGCAGGGTTGTGCAACCATCACCACTATCTAATTCCAGAACATTCCAGAACATTTCATCACCCCACCAAAAAAACCTCATACCCATTAGCAGTTACTCTCCATTTTCCCCACCCCGGGGCCCCTGGCAACCCCTAATTTACTTTCTGTCTGTATGGGTTCTAGACATTTCCTAGACATAGAATCAGGCAACATGTAGCCATTTGTGACTGGCTTCTCTCACTTGGCATAGTGTTTTCAAGGTTCATTTGCATTGTAGCATGTATCAGTACCTCATCCTTTTTTAAAAAATATTTATTTATTTTATTATTTTGTTTTATTTATTTATTGTTTCTGGATTCATCGGGTCTTCGTTGCTGCGCGCGGTCTTTTGTCTGGTTGCGGCGAGCGGGGGCTACTCTTCGTTGCGGTTCGCGGGCTTCTCATCATGGTGCCTTCTCTTGTTGCGGAGCACGGGCTCTAGGCGCGCGGGCTTCAGTAGTTGTGGCACGTGGGCTCAGTAGTTGTGGCTCGTGGCTCTAGAGCGCAGGCTCAGTAGTTGTGGCACACACGCCCAGTTGCTCCGCGGCATGCGGGATCTTCCCGGACCAGGGATCGAACCCGTGTCCCCTGCACTGGCAGGTGGATTCACAACCGTTGCACCACCAGGGAAGCCCTCATCCTTTTTTAAGGTGAAATAATATCCCTTTGAATGGACTTATCAGATTGTGTTTATCCATTCATCTGTTGACCGACACGGACTATTTTTACCTTTTGGCTATTGTGAATAATGCTGCTTTGAACAGTCCTGTACAATATCTGTTTGGGAACCTGTTTCCAGTTCTCTTGGGTATATACACAGGAGTGGAATTGCTAGGCCATATGGTAATTCTATGTTTAACATTCTGAGGGACTAGCAAACGGTTTTCCACAGTGGTTGGGCCATTTTACATTCCCACTTGCACTGCACAGGCGTTCCAATTCTCCACATCTTTGCTAACTCTTGTTACCCCCTTAAAAAAAAATTCTAGCCATCCTACTGGCTGTGAAGTGTTATCTCCTGGTTTTGGTTTTTATTTCCTTAATGACTAATTATGTCAAGTGTCTTTTTTTGTTGTTCTTATTGGCTATATGTATATCTTCTTTGGAGAAATGTCTATCAAGTCCTTTGCCTATTTTTCACATGTGTTCTTGCTCATTTCTTATGCAGAATTACCTTGTCTACTGCCTAGCCTCCAGGACTAGCTTTCCAAAATTGCCCTTTTTGTTTTGCTAATCAAAGCTGGATCTCCTAATTGGAATTCTGCAGCCACCTATTAAGTGGTTTTGTTCCCTCCCCCCCTCCCCGCATTTGTATATGTTGTCTCATTTCACAGTCGCAACCTGAGAGATGGAGGTAAAATCCTTTTCTGATTTGACCTTTGAGGATTTAGGGATTGGCCAGGATCTTACAGCTGGCTTATTAGGGGGTGGGATTCACACCCTGAGCTGTCAAACTCCAAAAATCCCCATGCTCTTCCTACTAACTAGTACTATCTTGTCTCATGACTACCCCTGGACATGTTTATCTTTATTTCTACTGTACAGAAGGGAAACTCAGGGCCGGAGAAGGATCAGGAGTTTTCCTGGGTCACGAAAAAAGATCAGAGGCCAGGTCTAGGGTCTCCCACCTCCGCCCCAAAATCCTCCTCCCAGCCCCACCAGCTCAGTGGCGCGGACCTGGAAGGGGTGGCTCGGCTCGGCCCTTCCGGCCCAGTCCGGTCTCGCTTTGCTGCTGAGTCACTGCCGAGGGGCAGGGCAGGGCGGGCGCAGCGAGCACGCGCGAGGAGAGCGAGTAGGAGCCCGCCCCGCGTGGGAACCGAAGGCCCACCTCTGACTCCGCGGTAGCCTCCTGATTGGAGAGCATTGGACTGATACAGCCAATCACAGCAAGCTGCGGCTTGCGGGTGGGGCGGAGCCGAAGACAAGGGAGACACCTCCCCCCTGTCTCCTAGAATCTGCCTCTTCCGGGCGCACCCCTCGGGGCTTTGGGGAGTATTCTGGGCTCGGCAGCTGGAGGGACGGAGGTAGCCGGACCTTGCGGTGATGTCGGGTGCTACCTACGCGGGGTCGGGAAGAAAGGGTCCGGAAGAGTCCCCAAGAACCTGGGGTGAAGGCGACCTTTTCTAGTCTGTGCGGCCATTCTCAGTTTACAAAGAGAATTTGACACCCCACCCGCCGCCAGTCGGGCCGGGCTGGGATCTTTATTCTTGTTTGTGGGGAAGATTAACCAACAGAGGCCTGTTAAAATTATAAGGCCAGTTTTCGTTAAAACTGGCATTGGAAAGGGGCGGGCCCAGGCACTTGCAGACGTGCGCACTAGGCTGGGAGTTTACCAGCAGCTTAGAGGCGCCCCAGCAAAGGCCTGTGTGTGCAGGGTCACCCTGAGGATGTGGCCCGCGTGGTCTCCAGAGCTGGCCCTGAGGGCCTTTGAGATGCAGCCAAGGCAAGGAGGGTGGTCTCTGGAGCTCAGCAGTTTGCTCTTCAAACTCATAGTCTAGGCCTAACTCCCTGTCTCCCCTGCCGACCGTGCACCCCTCCACCCACCTCCCTGGCTTCTGCCCTTGAGGTGTCTTGGTGGGCTTGAGTTTATCTTACTCGCAAAGACTGCTAGCAGTCTTTCTTCCTCTCCACCTCACTCAGCTACTCAGCAAATGTTTGAGCCCTTCCTTGTGTCAGGCTAGGGCAAACGGCCCATCACAGAGCCAACCAGGTCTCTGCTCCTGTAGAGTTTACAGTCTAGGCAGGAGATAGACCAATGGTTACGTCAAAGCCTGGTGAGAGTTGGATGGGGGAGGAACAGAGTGCCAAGTCGGGCAGTTTGCAGGGGCCCCTAACTTAGTCTAGGGGGAAGGAGCAGGGAAAGCTTTAGGAAGAAAATAGCTTTTTTAAAAAAAATTTATTTTATTTATTATTTTGGCTCCTACTTGGCAGATGGAGAAACTGATGCTCAGAGAAGAGACTGATCTGCCCAAGATCACCACCCTGAGCTAGAGGCAGACTTGGAACCTGGACATGCGGGCTCCCACTGGCTTCACTTCCCACTGCCCACATTTGGGTTGTTTTAGGTCTTCATTGCTGCGCACGGGCTTTCTCTAGTTGTGGCCAGTGGGGGCTACTCTTCGTTGCGGTGCGCGGGCTTCTCATTGCAGTGGCTTCTCTTGTTGCGGAGCACGGGCTCTAGGCACGCAGGCTTCAGTAGTTGCGGTGCGCGGGCTCTAGAGCGCAGGCTCAGTAGTTGTGGCGCAAGGGCTTAGTTGCTCTGCAGCATGTGGGATCTTCCCGGACCAGGGCTTGAACCCATGTCCCTTGCATTGGCAGGCAGATTCTTAACCACTGTGCCACCAGGGAAGTCCAGCAGGAGGATTCTTAACCACTGCGCTGCCAGGGAAGCCCGAAAATAGCTTTTAACCAGAGGAAAGGGAGCCTGGCCTTCTTGGAGGAATGGAAGGAGAAGCAGATGGCTGGAACAGAGGTTCAAGGGAGAAGGTGGATTGAGATGGGAGGAGAGCCTTGTGGGCTCATTAAAGATTAGGGAGATTATCCTGAGGGTACTCAGAAGCTAACTAGAGGGTTTTAAGCAGAGGAGAGACATAATAAGATTTGAATTTTAAAAAGATCATTCTGGGCATATTGTGGGGAAGGGGTAAACAGTAGGGGAATAAGATGGAAGCAGGGAAACCAGCTGCATTAATGCAGGGGAGACATGATGATGATGGTTCAGACTCTGGTGGAAGTGGTACAGACCATGAGCAGAGGATGCATTGTTGACCTGTAAGGGGGGCTGTAATGCTTCGGGAGACTTAGAGTGGCACTCCCTCTGTGGGGCCCCCTTTATTTATTCGTTCATTTATTCTCTTATTCAACAAATATTTGAGCACCACTTTGGCCAGAAATTATGCCCAGTTTCCCAGGGAGCGAGGCTGCTGTCTGACCCAGTCGGGGTGGAAGGGAAGGGGTGATGTCTGCAGAGGGGTTGGTGCAGACCTCACTGAGACCCCACAACTGTACAGTATTTGGACACTGGTGTGGGGTTCCTATGCATTTCAGCTCCCACCAGAACCTCCCTCTGCTGACAGCCAGCCAGAGATTTCAGTTTCTACTTGGCATATGGAGAAACTGATGCTCAGAGAAGGGACTGACCTGCCCAAGGTTACCAGCCTGAGCTAGAGGCAGACTTGGAACCTAGGTATCCGGGCTCCCACTGGCTTCTCTTCCCACTGCAGTCTGGCTGCCCACATTTGGGTTGTTTTAGGCTCAGAGAGCCTCTCCACCACCGTCAGGCAGGAGGAGAAGCTGCAGACAGAGGGGCGCCTGCTCCTTGTCTCTCTGCGTCCAGCTCCAGCCCTGAGATTGCTATATTATTAGCAACAACCCACGACTGCGCAGAGCTGTACAGCCTTCTGCTTGCCAAGGGACT
This sequence comes from Eschrichtius robustus, assembly GCF_028021215.1. Taxonomy (NCBI): domain Eukaryota; kingdom Metazoa; phylum Chordata; class Mammalia; order Artiodactyla; family Eschrichtiidae; genus Eschrichtius; species Eschrichtius robustus. The sequence goes on along the minus strand of NC_090839.1, from coordinate 84,609,299 downwards.
TACATGCAATATCTCATTTGATCCATCTGGCCTCGCCAGGAAGTGAAAATTATTATCCCCACTTAACAAGTGAAGAGACTAAGTCTTAAAGACACAAACTATCAGTGCATCTGATGAACTCCATTGAGGTTCTATAACATACAACTAATATGTATCCATTGAACTCTGATCCCCTGCAACTGTGCTGGGTTCCATAGAATACAAAGATGAACAGGATCTGGGCTCTGCCCCCAAAGGGGAGATAATCTATAGGGATATAGTTCATATACATTCCTAGCCTTTGTGTAAGACCCCGGTGTGTGGGGCTTTGGAGAAATGGTGTGGGCTCAGAAGCAGAAGTCACTCCTAGCAGAAGTTCTGGGAAGCCTTCTGGAAGAGGAAGCATTTAAGCTGGAGTTGGAGGCCATGGGTTTGGATAGGTGGTTCTAGGGTCCCCTCTGTGTCCTCTCCCAGCATCCTGGGCTCACCCTCTCATCACATGTCATTACTTGTCTCCCCTACCAGATACTATGCACCTAATAAGTACTCAACATTTGAATCAATGGAGGTGCAAGTAAACGGTGGAGAGGCAGAATGAGGCCAGGTTGCAGGTGACCTTGATGATCAGCAGGGTCTCTTCCAGTCGTAGAGGGCTGCCATCTGGGGCAGAGCTCTTGGGCGGGTGGGATAGAGCGATGAAACGTGTCCTTTCTTCCCTCTTTTTGGTGGGACTTGGCACCCAGCATAAGTGCTGGGGTTTGGGGGTGAGGGGAGGTGGGTAGGAGCCTTTAATTGGTGGGATCTTTATCAGTGGTGCAGCCCTGGGAACTGGGGTCACACGCTACTCTCCTGACTCCCCACCTTTGGCCCAAACTGCTTGGCCAGATTTTTGGAACTCTCCCCAAAGGGTGCCAGGAACAGAAGGTATCTGTTGCCTCCAAGTTCTTGTTGGACCTGAAGGACACCCTTGACACCCCAGGTTACTCAGGTCCTCTGTGGGGTAAGTGAAGATATGTCACAATCACTGAGGATTGGGTGGTTGTTTCCATTTTACAGATGGGGATGAAGGCTGCAGAGAGCTCAGTGGCTGCCAGACCTCACAGCTAGTGAGAGGCAGAACGGGGTCCCTGCCTCCAAAGCAGCCCCCTTCTCCGACCTCCTGCTGCCCTTGAGGAAGCCCTCAGCAGGGGCACTCCTCAGTCTGCAACACAGGGTCACCTGGCTGGGCTTTCTGCAGCAGGTGGTGCAGATGGAAGGGACAATCCGGCTGCCTGGCCCGGTGGCCTCTGCCTTCCCAGAGCAGCCATCCATCTTGCACTGATTGGGTCCAGCCCAGCAGCTTCCGGGATGAGCTGTGGGCACCCGGCCAGCGAGCTCAGCACCTTCCCTCTGTCGAATCCTTTCTGTCTCTCTGTCTCTGTTTATTTCTCTTTTCTCTGCTTTTCTTTTATTTATTTATTTTTTTTGCCAGCCTCAGGGCCTCCTCCCCGGCCTTTCCCTGCCCCAGGAGTAACCCCAGGACATCCAGTGCCTCAGAAATCACGGCTGCCCCTACTCTGCCTGTGCCTCTCCTCAGCCACCTGCATGACCCAGTGGATAAAAAAGTACAAAGCAAGGGAATACGGTAGTCATGCTCCCCTTTGTTCAAGCCCTTGGCTTCTTCTTCCCTGGTTGTGAAGCTCAGGAGGCCCGAATCGGCCCCATCTTTCCGAGGTAGAAGTGCTGGCCCAGAGATCAGAGTTATGGGAGCAAGATGCAAGGGTGGCAGGGCCCTGTGCCAGGCAGAATGGAAAGGTGTGGAGGTTCAAGCCGCCAGCTGCCCTGCCTGCCGCGCTGCTTCTTCCAAACCCTTTGAGCAGATCCCCTTCCTTGGGGCTCAGAACTCGTAGCTCTGTGAACCAACCCTGCGCCCTCACAGCCTGGTCCTGGGTGGCCTTCCTGAGGCCTTTGGCCCCTGGTTGTCGTTTTCGTCCTTCCCCAGGCCCTGCCCCATCCTGGGGACTTCCAGCATCCACAGGACACAGCGTCTGCCACCAGAGCCTCTCAAGGGAACCAACTCAAACCTGAGCCTCAGCCCTAGCCCCTGTCCACTCCCCAGAATTTTCTGCTGCACTTGGGCTTCCCACTCTCCTGATGCTCTGGCACCCCACTTCACCACTCCCCTCTACTTGTTCTTCCATGTCCCTGAGCCCTCCGGCCTCTGACCCCCTCCTGCCTTTATTTTCCCCACCTTGCCCGGTCCTCGGCCAGTCCTGGCATTCACTCCTTTGATATATTGAGCCCCCTGGCCCCCAGTCCCTTGGCCACAGCTGACCACTGCCTGCCCTGGGTGGTCTGACCTCGACCTTCTCAGCTCCTGGCCCACACTGCTGAGAGCTGCTGGAGAAAACCACAGGGCCGGGCAGATGGGGGCCCTGTGCACGAGGCCTCCAGGCCCAGCTGGTCCTTTTCCCAGCTCACTCCCCCACCCTCCCCAGAGGCTCCCTCAAACCTTCAGCCTGTTCACCAACCTCCTCCCCTCCTCCTCCCATGACTCAGCAGATGACTTCAGCTTCTCCTTTTCGGAGAAGAAGGATCCCAGGAATCTCCCTGCCCTCCGCTCAGAAGTGCACCCCACCTGCCTTCCATCCCGGCTGACCCCTCTTCCAGGGCTCCTGACCTCCCCCACGTCAACATATCCACCTGTTCCTTCCACACCGCCCCCATCCTTCCAGCCTCTCTCTCTCCAGACTCTTTCCCCTGAGCATTTAAACAATCCCAGCCTCTTGCAGACAAAGGAAACCCTCCCTCTGCCATGAGCCACCAGCAATATCAGCGTCTCTCTCCTTCATCTGACCATTAAATTACTGATGAAAATAGTCATTTGCCTAACACAACATTGTAAATCAACTATACTCTAATATAAAATAAAAAATAAATAAAAAAAAAGAAAATACTCATTTCCAAATCCTAATTCGCAACTTCTCTACCCCCTGCCATCCTGAACCACTGTAGTTCGGCTCCACTAAAATTGCACTTGCCGAGGTTGACAGAGATGCCCTAACTCATGGAAAGGCCTGCTTTTCTGTCCTTACAGTTTTCTGGAGGCACCTGGCACCTTGGAGCACCAGGAGGAACGGATGGTCACATCCTGTGCTTCCTGGTGATCCTTCCAGGTCTCCTTCTGAGCCCATCTTTTCTGGCCCAGCCCATACCTCACCCCCTGCTCATTTATACTCCTTAAAGGCCCACGGGTCCACCTCCCACTGCAAACTCAAATTTCTGTGTCCAGACCCAACCTGGGCATCTCACCTCCCAAACTGAACCCATCATCTTTCCCTTAACCCTGCTCTATCTAGGAGGATGGGACTGTCCTCATCCACCCACTTTTCTAGGAATCCTGCTGGGCATCTCCCTCCTCCCACAGCCATCACTGCTCCCTAACCCCTCCCCCCCACCTCTCACAGGGGCTATTATAGGAACCACCCCCCCAAAGGGTCTCCCCACCTCTGGTCTCCCCATCCAATCCACTCCCGACTCCAGCTGCCAGAATGACCATTCTAATATGCAAATCTGGGAATTCCATGGCAGTCCAGTGGTTAAGACTCCATGCTCTCACTGCCGAGGGCCCAGGTTCCATCCCTGGTGGGGAAACCAAAATCCCACAAACCTTGTGGGTGGGCCAAAAAAAAAAAAAGACTTTAATAAAATGCAAATCTGACTCCATCTCTCCCTTGCTTGATATCTTCCCTGGCTGAAGAATCCAAAGGGCAGAATCTGGTCCATTCTGAGATTCCCAGCCTTAGGGCTTCTCAGGACTGGTTTTATTTATCCTCCCCTCCCCCACTCCCAGAACCCAGGAAATCCCCATGGTTTCATTGAGCGCTGCTGATTTGTGCAGGATAACTGGAGTTCAGATCATTTCAGCGAAGGCCGGAAAATGTGAAGATTTTAGTATTAACCTAAGTGACTTGTTCTGAGCAAAGGAGAGTCAGAGATCCAGAGAAGAGAAGTGATGTGTTTAAAGTTATTCAGCACATCATTGGTTCAGCCAGGTCTCCAGTGTTCTGTTTGCTGCCCCAGCCCCCTGAATCCAGCGTGGGCAGCCCCAGCCTTGGGGAGTATGCCTGGAAACTGCTGTCCCTCCAACTTCTCCAGGAGGGCCTTGACTTTGACTCATCCTCCTGGAGGACACACACCTTCCCACTCCCGTGAATGAGCAGGTCATTCACCTCCGCTCTCAGGCCCCTCCTACTACCCAGCTTTGTCTGCATCCTCCCACGGGAGAGGTGAGAAGTAAACCCAGGGCTTCCCTGGTGGCGCAGTGGTTAAGAAGCCGCCTGCCAATGCGGGGGACACGGGTTCGAGCCCTGGTCCGGGAAGATCCCACATGCCGCGAAGCAACTAAGCCCGTGCGCCACAACTACTGAGCCTGCGCGCCTAGAGCCCGTGCTCCACAACAGGAGAAGCCACGGCAATGAGAAGCCCACGCACCCAACGAAGAATAGCCTCCGCTCGCCGCAACTAGAGGAAAGCCCGGGTGCAGCAACGAGGACCCGATGAAGACAAAAATAAAATAAATTAATGAAAAAAAACCCCACCATTCACTAAAAAAAAAAAAAAAAAGAATCTACTTGCCAACGCATGGGACACGGGTTCAAGCCCTGGTCCTGGAAGATCCCACATGCCGCAGAGCAACTAAGCCTGTGTGCCACAACTACTGAGCCTGTGCTCTAGAGCCCATGAGCCACAACTACTGAGCCCACCGGCCACAACTACTGAAGCCCACGTGCCTAGAGCCCGTGCTCCGCAACAAGAGAAGCCACCACAATGAGAAACCTGCGCACCACAGTGAAGGAGTAGCCCCTGCTCACCGCAACTAGAGAAAGCCCGCACGCAGCAATGAAGACCCAAGGCAGCCAAAAATAAATAAATAAATAAAAGAAGTAAATCCAGCTGTGTGTAGGGAGTCAGGCCTGCCTTCACTGGCTCTGAAAAGAGGCCAACAAAGAAGAATTCCCTCCAATGAGGAACAGGAGACACATGAACCTCCTTCATGACCCAGCCCCTCCGTTTACTACCTATGTGACCTAGACAGGTTACTTAACCCCTCCGTGCCTTGGACTCCTCATCTATAGTGTGGCTTCTCTTCTGTCTATGGGGGAATGGGGGCAAACGCATATGCTCTCCTGTTTTTTTCTCACTTATTGGCCTTTCCTTGCCCCCTGAGTATTATTAAAGAAACAACGTGAGGACTTAGGGGGAGGATCACAGAGCACTGATTATAGACCTCGAGGCAGCCTCTGATGGAGGCACCTGGCTCAGCCTAGGTTGGGGTGGCTGCCCTAGGGTTGGAAGGCCAACGTCCACTTGTCATGAAGTGCTCTTAGGCCTTGTATAACCCTCTGGGCACACAACTCTCAAGTTGGGGGGTCAGGAGCTCAGTACCACATGTCCTGGTCATCCATCTCTTTGGCCGTCTCTCCATTCCCATCATGCACCAGGCATTATAGATGGAGAAGAAAAAAGAACGTGCTAAAATGTACTCTTGGGCTTCCCTGGTGGCGCAGTGGTTGAGAATCTGCCTGCCAATGCAGGGGACACGGGTTCGAGCCCTGGTCTGGGAAGATCCCATATGCCGCAGAGCAACTGGGCCCATGAGCCACAACTACTGAGCCTGCGCGTCTGGAGCCTGTGCTCTGCAACAAGAGAGGCCGTGATAGTGAGATGCCCGCGCACCGCGGTGAAGAGTGGCCCCCGCTTGCCACAACTAGAGAAAGCCCTCGCACAGAAACGAAGACCCAACACAGCCAAAAATAAATAAATTAATTAATTAATTAAAAAAATAAAGTAAATAAATAAAATGTACTCTTTGTTCCTGGGGAAGCTTGTACAATATAGAGACAAAAGGGCTTCACATGTCCTGGCCTTAAACGTAAAAGGCCTTTGGGGGGAAGGGTTCTCCTTTTTCTTGTAACACCATAAAGTAGAATGAAGAACAGTGGGAAAAAGATCTGGGAACCTAAGTGCTGTCCCACAAAGGAAGGGGGACTTCAGGAAATAGTAAACTGCCTGTGGCCAGAGGTGTGCTCGCAAGGGCTAACACCCAGGAGATGGGGTGCTATATGTGGGATTTCTCTATTGGATGAACAAGGGTCCTTCTGCTGTCCCTTCCGGTTTACCAACTCCAACTCCAGGAAGACAGGGAGGAAATCTGGCTGGCTCTGAAGCCTAGAAGACAGTGCAGGCCCCACGCTCCTGAGTCATCTCAATTTGCTCAAGGGTTGATGTGGAGGGAGTGCTTTTTGCCCCTGTCTGTCCCCAGGCTCAGAGCAAGGAGTTGGTGCTGTCTGTGCCTACCTCCTGTCCCCTGGTGCAGCCTGGGCTCCTGTCTGCCTGCTGTGTCAACACCAGCATTCCTATTACATGATCAAGTGGGATTTGCACTCTGGAAGCATTAGTGCTGGGCTGACTTGGCAGAATGGCCAACACAAGAAAATACCAGTTCCCTACCTCTTCCAGCCAGCTCTCAGAAGGCCTCATGGCCACTCTACGTCCTCTTTGAGCAACCCAGCCTGGCCTTCTTCAGGGTTTCCAGGGTCTTTTGAGGTCACTCTGGCAGACCATTAATGGTGGAAGAATCCCCCAGAGAGCTTTAAAAACGTACAGGTTCCCAGACCCTACTGTTGGAGATTCTGATCCAGTCTGTTGGACCTAGGACTCTGGATTCTAGACAAGTTCCCCTCAGGTATTTGGGGGACTGCAGTGCACAGCCAGGTTGAGAACCGCTGGTCAGCGTCACCTCTGAGTGGCCCGTCTTCTGGCCCTGCTTATCTGCTGGTCCCTCACCTCTGACTCCTGTCCCACCCTATCCAGACTCAGCCCATGCCATCACTGGACAGCTCTAGCTGATGGAGAAATTGCCTCCTAGAAGTGAACTGAAACTGATGGGCTCTCTGCAGCTTGGAGTCTTCTAAAAACAAAAAGCACCTGCCTCATTCCCTGTGGTAGGCAGGCTGCCACCATCCCCATCACTGTGGCTCTCCCATGAGTCATTTGCCCTTTGTTGGAGTCAAGCATCAAAATTCTCACTCAGACCCTTCTACCAAGTCAAGAACGCATTCATTTCATAGTCCAATTCAGAGGGCATGGTGGAGAGTTCTCTTTAAGATTCATTGGGGAACCTGAGGTCCAGATTGGTGAAGCACTTGGCCCAAGTTCACACAGCTGAGTTTCAGGAGAAGATTCTTTCTTTCTTTCTTTCTTTCTGTCTTTATTTATTTATGGCTGCATTGGGTTTTCGTTGCTGCATGTGGACTTTTCTCTAGTTGCGGCGAGCGGGGGCTACTCTTCCTTGTGGTGCGCAGGCTTCGCATTGTGGTGGCTTCTCTTGTTGCGGAGCATGGGCTCTAGGGCACAGGCTTCAGTAGTTGTGGCACGTGGGCTCAGTAGTTGTGGCTCACGGGCTCTAGAATGCAGGCTCAGTAGTTGTGGCACACGGGCTTAGTTGCTCCGCGGCATGTGGGATCTTCCCGGACCAGGACTCGAACCCATGTCTCCTGCATTGGCAGGCGGATTCTTAACCACTGCGCCACCAGGGAAGCCCTCAGGAGAAGATTCTATCCTGGGCTCCTCTGCCCTGGAATGTCCATCTCTTGAGAATGGGGACAGTTTACCTCTTTGTTTGGGACAATGGCCTATTTTTTATGTGATGGACATTCCCTTGGTGTGGTAAAGTTTGAAGTGGGCTCTTTTTAGGGGAATGCAAAACTTAAAACGTAAAGAAGTTTTAGACTTTTCAATCTCTCCCTCCTTCCAGGCCAATCAGTTTTAGGGGATCTGAGAGGCCATAGATTTAGGGAAGCTGGCTTGGTGAGGAGCAGTCAGACACTCAGAACGGAAAATTTCTGCCGGTTGTCAGAGCCAGGTCAACAGGCTTTCTTTGAAATCTGTCTGGCTCTTCTTCAAGACCATTCTTTCTGGCTGTGGCCCTATTTGCTCCTGGGATTGTCTACAGTTCTGACCTCCTGAGTTTTGGCCGCAATTTGACCATGGCCATTTGTTTTGGGGCAAAATCTTTCAAGTCCTCCTCAAGAGGTAAGACCATCACCAGGTGATTCATTCTTGAAGCAGAGTCTTTTTCATTGAACAAAACTTCCCTGAGCACCTGCTCTATGCCGGCCTCGGAGCTCAGAGGTGACTCCGATGGATCTCTGTCTTTGAGAAATCTATTTGTAAGACCACAGGGGAAGACAAAGTCACACACATACGAGTGCAGTGAAGAGGTCTAGAACCTGTGCTGGGAGCTGGTAGGAGCACCGAGGTGGAGTGGTCAGTTCAACACGCTGTGTCTGAGTCTAAAAGACGAAGAGGTAGGATTGAATGGGGGGTAGGAGTAGAAGGAGTTCCCAGCAAAAGGAACAGCTTTTGAAAAGGCCCAGAGTGGGAAGAGGGCACTGCATGGTCAGGAAATGCCAGTCAATTGTCCTGTGTGAGATGCAGGTAGAGAGGTAGGCCGGAGTCTCGGGAAAAGCCCTTGAATTCCAGGCTAAGAAGCAGGGACTTTGGCCCATATGCAAAGGGAGTGGCATGCATGGCAGAGCCAAGGCGAGGGAAGGACAAGATGGGATGCACATATAGAAAGATCTTTCAGATCTTGTACTGTAGAGGCTAGGAAGACACTATGGTAAGGCAGTTGGCAGGCTATTGCTACAGGCTGAAAGACCTTAAGAAGCATCCGTGCAATTCTGTTATATTACCGATGTACAGTCTGAGGCCCAGAGAGGTAGAGCGACTTGTTCAAGGTCACCCAGCAAGATCAATAGCAAAGTCAAGGCTTCAGCCTGTGGGTCCTGCCTCCCAGCACAGCCTTCCTCCACTGCTCCAGTATCCTCAGGAGGAGAGGCAACCCACTGAGATCTCCACGTTGTCCTTTGCCGCTGAATCTGTCATGTGCTCTGGCCCTGCTGCAGACCAGCCTGTTAGGGCAGTGACTGGGAAGTGTTCCTAGAGGACAGGGTGGGGAGCACTGCCGGTCTGTTTCGGAAGATGCTGCTGCTGCTGCCGCCTCCACACCAATCAGGGAGCTTTCTAGCCGCAGGAGGAAGCCGGGAGCCAGGGGATGGGGCTGCAGTGATTTATGACTGCACAGAAACAGCAGGACAGTAACGTCTCTGGCTGGCCTGTGTGTCCGCCAACTCAGCCCAGAGAGGATGCATCTAAAGGTCATATCCTCCAGCACTGGAGATGGGGCAAAGGGTTAGCCATACAGGGTGCCTGCCCAGTGCCCGTGTGTCAGGCCAGTCACCAAAGGGCGAGGCCCCTCCTTTCCTGAGCAGATACCAAGGGGTAGATTCTCATAGCCTGGGCAGGAAAGGGTGCCCTTGTTACTGGGAGTCCAGAAGATCTGCCTGGGTTTGAATTCAGGTTCTGTTGGTCATTGCTGTTTGAGCTTTGACTGGTTACACAGCCGAGATCTCTGTGTCTCAGCCTCCAAGTCTAAAACACAGAGATGACTGAGCCTTTCAACTCTGGGACTGAACCATCTCCCAGGTCTGCAGGTACAGATTCCCTGTTCCCACAGCTAAAGAATGTCAGTAGCCTTCCATTTCAGAAGAGGAACAGGCTGAATCTAAACTATGACTCGTCACACCTGGGCGGAGCACTTAGCGCTCACTGAATTTAATTTCTCACTTCAAAGGTGGGGAAATTAAAGACCCAGAGAGGGCACAGGCCTTGCATATAGACCTGGGGGCCAGGCAGAAGCCAGGATGCTAGTTCTTCACCTCCCTGCTCCAGGTTTCTCTTAGCAGTACCACGGCGTGGAGGAGGAAGCCAGAATTAATAAAGCCATTTGCTCTATGTCATGTTGCCATGCCTCTGAAGCAGCCCTCTGAACAGCCAGGGGCCGCTGGGCAGCTGCAGCTTTAAGCCTAGAGTCTTAAAAAGAATCAAAAGGGAAAGGAGGGCAGGGCCAGCTCTCCCCTGCACCATCGGAGAGAGGCCTGGATGTGGAGACTACAGATGTTATTCCTGTTTGATTTTAGAACATCCTTTTCTTTGCATCTGCTTTGCTTTTTCCCCAAACAGATTTGGCCTGGAATTTTTTTACTTTATTTTATTCTTTAATTCACATTGGACTGGTGGGGGAAGGAGAGGTCAGAGAGGCAGCCTGAAATGTGCCAGGAAGTTCCTGAGATTTAGCTTCTGGGGCCTGAATCATTGACACATTTAATCCACACGTGGACAGCCAGGGTTGGCTGTAACGGTTCCTTCCCATGCACCTGGGATGCCCAGGCCAGAATGGTTGAGGCCTGGCCTGCAGGGAGGAAGAGAAAGGAAGAGGAAGGACTTGTCCAACTCTCATGTAAGAGACAGAAGGAAGTGGGAAGCAGGATTGCATTTTGCTGGGTGGTGTAGTAAGAGAAGAGGGACCAGATCCCATGTTGGAGGAAGGGAGAAGAGAGCTATTTCTAGACTCCTCTCCTCACTCAGGCCATCTCCTTCACTCCTGCCACAGCACTCTCCCTAAGCGCATGCATGCGTTCATTCATTTCTTCATTTCACATGTTCTGCATACGTATGGTGTGCCAGGCACTGTGCTCAGCACTGAGGAAGCAACGATGATGAAGATCAAATGCAAATCTCATCCTTTTCTGCCCTGGTTAAAATCTCTCACAGGCTTTCTATTTATTTTGGAAGAAAGACTTCACTCCCTTGCCTGCCATTCAGGGCTCCTCATGTTCTGGCTCCTGACTCCATCCCCAGCCCCACTACCTGTCACTTCAGGCAACAAACATACAGAATTCTTTGCCTATCAATAAATATGTCAGGGAGGAACCTGCTTCTGAGACCCCTGCCCGTGCCCTCTTCTGCTCTCAAATCCTACACATCTTTTTTTTTCTTCTTTTTTTGTTTTTCTTTCTTAAAAATTTTTTTGTTTTTCATTTTATTTTATTTATTATTTTTATTATTTGTTAATCAAATCCTACACATCTTTAAGCGCTGGGTTGGAAGTGTTACCAGCTTTTCCGAAACTCTTCCTGGGGAATTCCCTGGTGATTCAGTGGTTAGGACTCCCACCTTCTCACTGCGGAGGGCCCAGGTTCAATTCCTGGTTGGGAAGTTGCCGACGCCGCCAAAAAAAAAGAAACTCTTCCTATCTAGCCTGAATTCCTTGAGGGCAGGGTTCCATGCCCTCTTCCTCCAGTGCCTCGCATAGAGCCTGGAATATTCCTTCACAGAAACTCCCTCATTCTCTATTCTCATAAACAACCCTTCATGTCCACTATCTTTTTTTTTTTTTACTAGTTATAATTTTCTAACGCACTCTACATGTTATCTTTATTTTGCCTATTTTCTTGGGCAGGGGTTTTGTTTTGTTTTGTTCACTGCTGCACCCCATTACTTAGAACAGTGCTTGGAACATAGTAGATGCTCAGTAGATAAGGGCCGAATAAATGAAATAAATAAAATGTGCAGTCAACACTATGGGGTGTGTGAGCTACATGGAATGTCAAAAAGGGAAGCATATGAGCAAGAATTAGTCAGCCTGACCTCAGCGTGTATATCCTAGGCGGGGAGAGAAGGGTTGGTCCACCCCGAGACACAATCCAGTGGTAAGCATCCATTGGCCCTGGTAACTGAATTGAATCTTTAACGCTCCACCCCGGAGAGGAAGAAGGGGCTCCCCAGGGGTCAGCCTGCAAACAGCTGCATCCTTTCTGTATATTAACCAGAATGCCCGGCTGGTATTTGTCTTTCCATATTTCCACCTGTCAGGTCCAAGAACCTCAAGGTGCGGATGGGGAGCTGGAACCTTGTGGGGGGTGGGGGAGGGTGACAGTCCCCCAAGGTTTGGCTCTTTCATTCAGCCATCCCTGAGGTGGGTACCACCCTGACAGTTTGAATCAATAGTGGACGCTCCCCATCTCCCCAATCCCCCCATGGCGTGCTATTTTATCTCGGGAATACGGTCCAGGGCTGAGGCCCTGGCCCCCTCCCCCAGTAATTTCCCAAAGAATATGGGGCGGGGCCGTGAATCAGCACTCGCTCGGACACAGGCAACCTTCGTCCCCGCCAGGGGTCCCCAGCGGCCGCGGACTTAGACCGCCCCCACCCCGAATCCTCCTCCATCTGCGCGCTATGACCACTGGGAGATGTAGTCTTGACCGTTCCTTTGTCCTTGATCTCCCCAACGTAGCACCCTACCAGAGGATGAACTACAACTCCCAGGGGCCCACGCGCCGGGGGCCTGGCAGGGCGGGGGTCTGCATGGCGAGGGGTGGAGGTCGTCTGGAAAAGCTAGGGCGCAGCAACCGGGGTGAAGGGGAAAACGGGGCTTGTTGAGGGGCAGCGGGGAAGAAAAGGACACCCAGAAGGCGGCGGCGAGCTGAGTTGGGGAGGGGCAACCCGAGAAGCGGAGGGGCTGGGGCGGGGCCGGGGCGGGGTGCGCGGGGTGGTGGGCGGGGCCGTCTGCGTCACGCGGCGTGGGCGGAGCCGCAGGGGGTTGTCCGCCCGCGGCACGCACAGCAGCCGCAGCCACCTCGCGCCCGGTCCCGCGGTCGCAGCTCGAGCCGCAGCTTTCGCGCCGTCGCCTCAGCCGCTCGCTTCGTGGGTCGGTCCTTCCGGCACACGGGCTCCAGCCGCGCCCGCAGCCGCCCTCCGAGCCCTTCAGGCCGCCCCGGTCTCCTCGCCCGGCCCGACCCAGCCCGTGAAGATGGTGGACCGCGAGCAACTGGTGCAGAAAGCCCGGCTGGCGGAGCAGGCGGAGCGCTACGACGACATGGCCGCGGCCATGAAGAACGTGAGTTTCTCCTCCCCCCTCCCCGCCGCCTCGCCCCAGCCCCTTCGCAGACGCGGGCTTCCGCGGGGTCGACCTGGGGACTAGTCACCCGTCGCTCCTGCAGGTTGGCCGCCCCAGAGAGGGCTGGGGAGGGTCCTGAGAGCGCTGAGGACCGGGTGTGACGCGGCCTCTCCCCGAGCGTTCCCCAGGGCCGGCGGCGCTGCCGCCTCGGCCCTCCCCACGCGCCCGCGCTGGGGCGGGGTCTTGCAGGGCTGGTCTCGGGAGCGGGGTCTCTGGCCGCTGCGCCTTCGGGTCTGCTGGGGACCTGAGCAGGGGCTGTGCGCATCCTTTGTGCCCCACTTCCCCTCCTCCCAGCCTGGCCTTGTGGGGGCGGGGGACCGCATGGATGCGGTTCCTCTTTTCTCCCTGATGTCTGGGCGGCGCCTTTCCCATTCACTGAGCAGGTCTCCCGGTTTTCTAATACTGCCCCCCTCCCCAAATCTTCCCACTGCCTCTCCAGACAGATCCTTTAGGACCTCCCCGGGAAAAATGTAGGCTGTCCTGAAAACCTGGGCTCAGTGGTGCAAAATCGAAACCTCCTTGCTCACGTTTTTCTTAACAAAAGGCTCCTCTTTCTGCATGCCCCAAAGCAAGCCCTCTTGCTTTTAGGAAGGGGGAACGTTTGTCTCGCTAGCGTTTTCATTGATTGTTCTCAATATGTCATCTCCATGTTTTCCTACGGCTTTCGTATTGAAAAGTGTTGGTATTGTCTTTAAAACAAAGGTGGTGAATTTAGCTGACTGGTTCAATTTGTGAGATATGCCGTTTCTTTTTTAAATATAGGCACACATCTGTCGAATTTTCTATAAGTTGAAAAAATATTCTCTGATCTGATATTGCAAACAAAGCGGTGGTGGGAGGCAGTATCAAGTCATTCCAGAAGATTCTGCATTTGTCGTATTGCAGAGAGCCTAGACTGGGTGGAGGCTGGGAGGAGTTATTTTAAAGGGGAAAAAGTCTTTTTCTTTTTTTTTTTTTAATTTGTTTTGTTAGATGCATCTGAAGCTTAAAAAAAAAACAAAAAACTAGCGCATCCTCAATGCTGATGAAAAGAGAATACTGATCTCCAGTTGTCGCATTTTGCAGATTCCTGCTTGTATTGCACCATTTTGTCAGTAACACTATATTCATCTAATGGGTGGTCAACCAGTTTGATATTAGAGGATGGGGGAAGTATTGAGCATTATTAAATGAAATGTAAAATTATCTAATGATTTCGGTCTCCCACTGTTTTCATATCTAACTTCCTGCCTTATGTAACAAAGGTTTTAAAACGCATCTCCAGTGTGCAGCGGATGGAGGAGTGTACCTTGCCTGTTAAACCTTTTTAATGAAGCAGTATAGGTATTACAGGTTAATTCTTGAATAACTTTACTGGTTGACAGAAGATGACAATGCTGATGCCTGTGTATTTAAGCCAGCTACATTAACAAAGAAGATTTTTATCTCATTAAGGAAGAGAATTGATTCTGAAATTTGGAGCACTGCTGTATTAATATTATTGCCACAGTTGCTGTCTTTAAAGCTCAAATGATGTAAGTTGCACTTTAGCAGATATCAGTATCTTTAGTTCACATTACTTAGACTCTTCTAATTTTTCCATATTTCTAGTTTCACCGGAAAGCGAGGGACCTCGCTCCTATATCCATAGCAACCCAGTGATGTCACACACAATGACACAGAGGCTGCAGTGCACCTAATGGGTTGGTAGGGAGTATGCAAATGGCATTTGTCCAAGGTAATGCAGAAATTAGCAGATAAGCCAGGTGGAATTGAGCATTTTATCTTCCACCGGATGAGAATTGGTCCCCCAAATAAGAATTTCATTTATCCTTAGACGTGCAAATCAGGGACGTCTAGCTATGCCTGTTCACCTTCCTGTTTGTAGTTTTCTCAAAAGTTTATAAGATACAGTCGTGTTTTTAAACATTTGTCTGGCTATTAAAATTGGGCAATGAAGGAATAAAGATAGAAATTTTAAACCAGAATGTTTTATGCTCATAGTGCAGGGGTGAGCTGTATACATGGGTTTATTGCGAATTATTAACTTGGCAGGTTTTAATAAAAACCTTAAAAAAAATTATGACTTCCTACTGGGGCATTTTCAGTAAATGTTAGGGAATGAGACTCTATTACCGAACAACTTAGCTTGGGATTTGGGAAAGTTCTCTTTTGCTGTGTTTATGTTTCTGCTCCTTAACTGAGTGTGGAGGAAAAAACAGTTTATAAAATACAGCAGACCTTTTCCAAATCTGTTTACCGTGATTTTGAGGAATTAGGCTTACCTCTGACCTGCATTTTCCTCATCTGTAAAATGGGTCAACACCTGCTTGAAAAAGTTGTGGGGATTAAATAAAAAATATAGTAGGTGCTTTAGAAAAGGTAACTATTTATAAAACTTTGTTTCTTCCTTTGTTTATAAAAATCATCTCATAAGAGAATTTGGAAAATACAGGAAGATACAAAGAAAATACTCAGTCCTACCGCTTGAGTTCTCTTCTAAGGCTGAAGTCATCCAGATGCTAGCGTGATTAAAGTTATTTGCATCTGATGAAGTTATCCTAGTAGTAAAGAGTTAGGACCTATGATAGTTGTAGGTGGCTGACCAGGATAGAGATAAAATGGTGTATTCTGGAAAGGAGGAAAGAAGGAAGTTTAGTCTTTGAAGACACATGTGTAGGCTTGTATCTAAAAAGAGCAAACACCTAGATGTTTCCTACTTGTTAGACAATACTGACTTGTCCTTTGGATTTTAATAGCCTCTTGAGAAGTTAATATTCTAAGTAGGCTACTGGTACTTGCCTGGGGGCGGGGGGGGGGGCAGAAAAGTTTCTAGGCTACTAACTTTGTTGAAGTTACTGGGTTAAGCAGTTTAACTCAGGTGTGTTGGGAGGCATTAGTGGCAAAAGGCTATCTTAATTATATAAAAAAGTCTTCGTAGTGGAATCGATATACTTAAAAAGTTTTTACCATGTTAAATATTCTGTTTTTCCTACTAGCTCTTCCAGGAGGCTAGATCAATAGCCATTATCACTAATGGAGTAATGACACCTCTGTAGACTCTTCAGAGGTGGAGTTCTGCCAGCCATTATTATAATCAGAGTCATGTGGTTTCAGTCGTTCTCTTTGGGGTGGAAAGAATACAGATGACAGTTTGCTTTTTACGTTAACCTTCACAGTAACTGAAATGACTCTTAAGTGCCTTTTCTAATTATTTAAGCAATTTCATATGTATCTTTTGGATTATATTGAGATAAAAGATGTTGCCGAATGTGCATCCTCATTACAGTTCTTTGGATTAACTGCAGACCCTGGGGAGGATTTCATCCCCTAGTACTTGGAGGAAGCCTTATTTATTTATTAAACCAAACTCTAAATTATTAAAAAGTGGAGGAAATGATTTTATTTTTATTGAGGTAAAAGTCACAACATAAACTAACCATTTTCAAGTGTACAATTCAGTAGCATTCAGTTCATTCACAATGATGTGCAGCCATCACCTCTAGAAAAAATAGGAAAATGATATTTTAAAAATGATGATGGTCTGGCTATAGCTGGCTGGATTTCAGCACATTACTGATTCAGGAATGTGTCAATAATGAAGGGCTCACAGCCAGTGGTAATCAGTATCCCTTTCTCTTTGTTTTCTAACATCTGAACCTTTCAGCATAAATTGAAAAGGGGACTTATTTTGGCTAGATTTGTATTTCCATTTAAAAAGTTACAGAGCTTAAAAACTATACGTTGCTCACACAAATTAATAAGAACAATTTACCTGAAATCGGAGCCAACTATTAACTATTTGGAGATTATAGGAATTTTGCTGGTGTTCTCTTATCACTCATTTTCCACCCCAAGACTGACTTTGTTAGACACACTTGCCCTGCTGTGTGCCACCGGTTCCTGCAGTGCTGAGCTATTCAAGCATGGGCTTCTCCTAAATAAGATGTTAAATACATTGTTTTGGTGTTTCTGAGGCTGCCAGGAACAACTTCTTGTCTCCAATATCACCAGCCCTAACAGTTTTATCTGGCAGGGCATCTGATTCTTTCTGTATTCCTACCAGATTCCATGAAATGTGGAAAAAAAGAAGCAAAGACCACTTTATATGTTTAAGAGTCAAAGGGAAAAAAATCACATATAAACCATTGTCTTTTGTCTTATTTTCTAAGCTCTGTTTGTTAGAGCTTGACCAGATATTCGAGACTATAATTATAGGGAACCTATATTTGTTGTCTTTCTAGGCTATAAAGGCTACCAACATGAGCTGCCTTATGGCCTTTCCTCTCATAATCGTTTTTCTGCTGTCTTCCCCAAATTCCATTTTAGGTATTACCTATCATTTTGGTTTAGTACCAGACTATATTATCTTGCTTTAGATTGGCACTTGAAATTTTGATTTTACTAATTTATGAATTTGAGTCGTAATAAAACAGGTACATGAAAAGTGATCAACAAAAATTCCCAAAAGAAAGCTTTAATTTTAAAATAAGTGGTTAAATTTATTTGGTTCCATGATTTTGCTGAAACAATAAAAATTTGTAAATCTTGTAAGACTTTGCATGAGTCTTTCTTTTTTCTTCCTTTTAAAAGAACTCGTGAAGTCTAAACCAAATTTTCATCAGCATATCACTTGTAAGAGTGTCCCACAGAGGTAGATTTTTCTTTACCTAAGTTGAATACTGTTAATGTGGTGCATAGCATTAGTTGCATTGTGAATAAGTAGATAGAAATGAGTGTTCTTACATATATAGATTTTTTAATATGACATTTTTTAAAAATTCCAAATAAACTCATTGGTCTCATCCTTTTAATCTTTGAAGTGATACCTTATTTTTGGAGAGGTGTAAAGCCAAACTTGGTGAGTAGGACCCAGGTGTAGTGTCAGCTTTTCCCTCTTAATAATTCTGTTGCTAGAACAGGGGTGCCAGAGCTGGGGATATGACAGTGACAGCAGTGGGCAGCTGAACATGTAATGACGGTAGTGCAAGAGGAATCCCTCATCCACCCTCCCCCACCGCTGAGTATGAAGAGCAGCTGTGGTGGTGTGAGAAGTGAGAGAAGGCTAAGAGGTAACAAGAGGAAGGCTTTGAAAAATGAAGGTTTGTTTTGAAGAGAGAGATCATTTAAAACTTCTTTAGCTTTCTGAAAGGAGTTATTAATATGGCACTTAAGCTACCATATTCAAATAACCAAGATCTAGGAAACAAAGTTGCCTATGGTGCCAGTACTTTAAGGATGTAGAAATAAGCTTAAAATATTTTTGACTGAATTGTTTCAATTCAGTACCATTCAGTTCAACACAATGCTCCTTTTGTATGGGTCTAACATGAAATAGTGAATGAGTATGTCTTTGCAGCAGAAGCCCAGCATGGATAGTCGCCATGCAAACAATCCCATACTTCCGCCAGGACATGCTTACATGAGGGCCTGCCTGGCATGGCTAGACCCGGTGGATAGATGTTATTTTCAAATCATACTCCACTCTTCACATATGACTCACCTCTGGTCTTTCTAGCTACATCTGTGTAGTAAAAATAGAGACTTAAAGTTTAGACACTAGATTTTTTGTCTAGTAGTTTGAAAATGACCCAATGCGTGAGGATAAGGAGAAATAACAAGATAGGATAAGAACAGCAGAATAGCATTCTGCAGACAAGGAAAGCTGGTGGGGACAAGTGAGTAGGGAAGAAAAATTTTAGAATATCTTGATTTTGGGATGCTCTGATCTTCTAAGGGACTCTGGTTTTTGGAAGGCTGTCATCAGTGGGACAGACCACTGATGACAAAAATGTCTGGCCTTTAGGACGCTAGACAGATGACACGTATCACCATAATAGTTCCCTATGCAGGGATATTTCCATCATGTCTTTCTACAGGGCTTTGTACCTTGCTTTTTCAACTTGATATTTCAAGGATATTTTCTTCTGTTATTAGTATTTTCAGTGGCTGAACAATCCTGTGGGTGTGTCATAATTTAATTTTTATTTAGCATTTAGGCCGTTTCCAAATTTATAAATAATATTGCCATGAATATCTTTGTGGCTAAAGCTTTCAACACAGATTGTATATTAGGACAGAGACCCAGAAGTGGAATTTTTGAAAGAGTTGCTAAGAATTTTTAAGGAACTTGAAAACATCACTAGTACTGGTATGTATCTCAAAAGTTTTGGAAGATGTAATTGTTTGGGTAGATACTACATACACATCGTTCAAAGTTCAAGGATACCCTATTGCCCTTTCTGCTCCAGAAAGAGAAAATGAGGTTGAAACAGGGGAAAGTTTAACTGCAAGCTTATTTGTGGCAAGCCTCTCTTCTGCTTTCTTGTGGTTGGAATGAGTACCTTTTTAAAAAATTAAAAAAAAAAAACTAATATGGTAACTTTCAAGTATATGCAAATATGGTAACTTTCAAGTATATGCAAAATAAAGATAATAGCATGATACAACCCCATAATAACCAGTTTCACCATTTGTCAGCATATTGGCCAATCTTGTATCTATATACTTTACTACTGTTCTGGTCCCCTTGGTATTTACCATCTTGCAAGATGGCTTTTTATTGACCTAAAATTACGCCTTATTTCCTACAGATGTTCCAATTACCAGCAAGATCTCTTTATGTTCAGATTTGGCAACCTCAAAGTGTAGTTTCTTGCTTAAAGCATTTAATCCAGGTGGCAGATAATTTAATTTTTTCCTTGATTTTAAGAGGAGTGTTTCTCTTCAGTTGACATCCCAGTGCTGCTTCCCATCAGCCTTTGCTCATGAGGAGGAGGAAAGGCTGGATCGGTCATGACTGGGGAGAGGAAAGATTGGTGCCGTGTCAGGTAGGTTTAGAGAAAGGTTTTATCATTACAGGACTGTTCGTTTTTACTGCCTTTTTTGGGAAGGGGACAACAAAGGCTGATATCTTTTGTCATTTCTGGCTTTTATCACCAATCCGATAGAAGTGCTAAAACCCAATTGATTTGTTGAGGGAGATGTGGATAAACAAGTTTTGCTTTTGTTCGGTTTTGTTGCTTGCCAAGCATTTTTAAAAAATCATTTTTGCCTTGAAGTCATCATGGTACTGGTTGTAGGTATGAGTAGGTAGGTAGGTAGGTAGATAGATAAGTACATACACTAGCTGTCTGGGCCCAGACACCTTGGGTTTGAAGTCCATGCTCAGAAGTATGGAGTTGACTAGTTTAATGATATCAATAATTTAGGTGAGTATACTGCCGTTTTATTTTTTTACCATTCGAAGGTCCTGCAGAAAAAGGCTAGATTTTTGGAACCGTTTATTGAGGAAGAGAAAACAACATGGTAAACTTCAGACAGCTATAGTAATGAATTGAACTTTAAAATTGCATAAAATATATTTCTATTAACATTACTTATTTAGAACTCTGTCTAGCATATAGATTCTCAAAAACAGAGTGAATTATAGCTAGTTCTTATTTTGGATTTATGGTACTCTTGCATTTTGATCATGTTTTTCTCTTCGTAATCTGGCCGGCTGTATAAATATATATATATTTTTTAATGAAGGATGATTAAGACTAGCTTTTTAGCAAGTGTTTACATCTGTTGTGAAAATCACATCAGTACTATAATTTACTAAGCTGTTATGGCACAGCATTACCCTGAAATGTTGATGAGTTAAACTACGCATCTGGACCACAGAGGAAAACCTAGTGTACTTTTTGGGTATGACTTTTTTCACATCTGTTCTATGGATTTCTGCACTGACTATAATATTTTTGGGAAGACAAGATTTTAAGTTACACACTCTCAGATTAAAATATTGCAATATAGTTGGACATTTACTGTCACTTGGGAAGCATCTTTCTATACTTTTCCCATTTAATTTCACAACAGTTTTATAAAGTGATGGTCCCATTTTACAGGTGGAAATGTTTAAGTAATTCGCTTAATAAGGCTTGAGTTAAAAGTTTTTTTTTTTCCTAAATCTCAGCCTCTTTTAAAAGGTTTTTTAGTTTTCAAAAAGGAGTCATAGGGCTTCCCTGGTGCGCAGGGGTAAAGAATCTGCCTGCCAATGCAGGGGACACGGGTTCGAGCCCTGGTCCGGGAAGATACCACATGCCGCGGAGCAACTAAGCCCACGAGCCACAACTACTGAAGCCCGCGTGACTAGAGCCCGTGCTCCGCGACAAGAGAAGCCACCGCAGAGAAGCCTGCGCACTGCAATGAAGAGTAGCCCCCACTCGCCGCAACTAGAGAAAGCCCGTGCGCAGCAATGAAGACCCAGTGCAGCCAAAAATAAACAAACAAAATATTTTAAAAAAACAAAAAAGAGTCATAGGTGAAGTGTATACATGGATACTGGTAATCTTTTAGCTCTTGTCTCAATGATCTGTTTTCATTAATTTTAGTCAATGTTCCATTGTTTGCAGAAGCTTTGAAATTCCTTCAAACTGCTGTATATTTAATATTTTTCCATTTGGTTGTCCTTGAGAGGGTTGTTATGTAATCCAGGTTTTTAATACAGAACAAACTTCTTTAGGGCAGCCTTAAGATGAAATACTCAATATAAGTGTAATCTTTCTTTTAGAAAATATTTGGTCCCATGATTGTGGTGTGTTTTAAATACCATTTAACAAAGGAGAACTTGCAATTTTTAGTATAAGGAGGTAAGTACCATGGTTTTGCCATTGGAGTCTTACAGGAATTGCCAAGAAGTGAAAGGATGCCACTCACACTGAATGGAAGAGTATACCTCACTTGAAAGAAATGGGAGGAAGCAATGACTTTTTTGTTCATCAAAGATAATATGGTCTTGTGTGGAATTCACAAACTGGAATGTGGAAACATGTTTTGAGGGGATTTAAGTGAAGATCAAAGGAAGAAAAGAATGTTAACGTGAATATTTTGTAGATGTTCTAGGCAGTGGAAGAAGTGAATGGTACTGATCCAGAATTCACACAGGGAAGGTAGAGTTGTGAGGGGATTATTGAACGTCTGTGGGAACATTCCACACACAGAAGGTGAAGGTCAGCCCAGTGCTGTGGTATCAGAGGACACTGAAGTCACCCTGAGCATCAGGGGAGATTTCCTAGAGAAATGATAGCAGAGCAGTGTGGGGGGGGTGAGGGGGGGGTGTTGAGGGGAGGGAAAAGGCTGGAGGAAGGAATGTCCAGGCAGAGGGAATAGCATTGTTTAGTTGCAGAATGTACAGGGAGCAGAATCTGTTGCATGATTGATAACAGTCACTGTTGGTTGCACTGAGAGAATGTTAGGAAATGAGTCCAGAGAGGTAAATAGGGGCAGGGGCCAGTTCATGAAGGGCCTTGTGGAGTTTGGGTTTTTTTCTTAGGCTTTGGAGAGTCATTGAAGGATTTCAGGCAGAAGAGGATCGTTATCCGATTTTTGGTTTGGAGAGAACCTTGGCAGCAGTGTGGAAGTTGAAGACGACAGTGTGGCAGAGGGACAAGACTGATTAGTATTGCAGGGTCTGCTCTGAAGGTATGAGGACCAGGACATGGGCAGTGAGGGCAGATTTGAGAGAGAGAATTTGATGGCTGGAGATAGGAGGAGGAAGGAGAAATGATGGAGAAGATCAAGTCAATTGCCGTCATGCTGTGTTTGAGGAAACATTTAAGTGGCGGTAAGTGGAAGCAGCATGGCTACAAGTTAATTCATGAAAAGCTCTTAAAACGGCCTGGCACAGGTTAAGCACTCAGTGTTACTTATTATTCATTAAGTAAACATTTATTTAGGAACCACTAACGGCCAGGTTCTAGTCTCAGACCTGGAGGATATGATATCCCCTGCCCTCACAGAACTAACATTCTAGTGGGAGTCTCCTACCAGGCATAATAAGGTCACCTAGGCAAAATTGAGAGTTGAAGTCAAAATGAACCCTGGGGGATCCCACTTCAGTAGTGACTGGAATGAGGAAGAAAAGACTTAAGTAGATGGTGATAGAAAACCAAGAAAGAAAGCTAACAAAGTGGACAAGAGTGTCAAGAAAGGGGGATTGGTCCGCAGTGTTAGATTCCTTACGAATTAGGAAAGGGACTTCCCTGGTGGCGCAGTGGTGAAGCATCCGGCTGCCAGTGCTTGGGATGCGGGTTCGAGTCCTGGTCCGGGAAGATCCCACATGCCGCGGAGCAACTAAGCCCGTGCGCCACACCTACTGAGCCTGCGCTCTAGAGCCCACGTGCCACACCTACTGAAGGCTGCATGCCTGGAGCCTATGCTCCACAACAAGAGAAGCCACCACGATGAGAAGCCCGTGCACCACAACAGAGAGTAGCCCCCGCTCGCCGCAACTAGAGAAAAGCCCGAGTGCAGCAATGAAGACTCAATGCAGCCAAAAATAAAATAAAAATTAAAAAAATTAAAAAATAAGACGTAAGAGAACATGGGCTATGTGAGGTAGGAAGACAGTTGATGACAGTGGTAATGGGGTGAGGAGTGAATGAAAGGTGAAGAAACGGTAACAAGTGTAGGCTAATTTTCAGAAACTTGATTTTGAAGGAAACGTGATTAAAAGGCATCGTTTATTTTAAACCTCAACTTGGACTACATGTTAATGGGAAAGTACAGGAAAGAGAGTAACTGATGGGAATATCTTGAGAGTGAAGAAACATCTTGTTTGCATACAGGGAGGAGGCGGCAGTGGTAGGGGCAGTTGTTTGTCAAGTATAGGCCTTTGGTCACTTTCCTTTGAAGAGGCAGTAGTGAGCAAGGGTTGCCAGGCAGTGAGTGCTAAGGGCCCGGCTGAGGTTAAAAAGCCTTAATTTGTAGTGACTACAAGCTAGTTTTTTTGGTGTCTCTCTCCCTTTCCCCTACCCCGCCCCATATTTTGGGTATAAGAGTAGAAAGCAGGCTGGGTGGTTCTATTGATTGAGCATTTGGGTGTTTTAGAGATGGTATAGCAGAAGGACAAGGCATAGGAATGTTGATACTAATGCGAAAATAATTGAATTTGATGGATCTTGATGAACCTTACAAGGAGGAAATAAAACCTAAAGGAAAGGGGCTGAGAAAAAAGGAGAGGGCTCAAGAGCAAGTCTAGTAGGTGGAAGTGAGGACTGGTAACTGAAGGATAGGTAGGAGTTTGGTTTTATTATTTTTTACTTGTTTTGGCCGTGCCGCACAGCTTGCAGGATCTCAGTTCCCCAACCAGGGATTGAACCCAGGCCACGGCAGTGAAAGCTCCAAGTCCTAACCACTAGACCACCAGGGAACTCCCCTTTTTAAAAAATTTTTTATTTAATTTTGCTTGTTTCTTTTTGCTTTATTTATTTTTAAGATTTATTTATTTATCTTGGCCACACCTCTTAGTTCCCTGACCAGTGAAATCGCCGAGTCCTAACCAGTGGACTGCCCAGGGACTCCCAGCAGTTTGATTTTAAAGTGAATGGTTGGGGGTGGGGCAGGGGGGGGATAAATTAGGAGTTTGGGATTAACGTATGCACACTACATAAAATAATCAACAAGGACCTTCTCAATATCCTGTAATAACCTGTATGGGAAGAGACTGCAGAGAATGGATACATGTGTATGTCTAACTGAGTCACTTTGCTGTACACCTGGAACTAACACAGCATTGTAAATCAACTATACTCCAATATAAAATAAAAATTTAAGAAATGAATGGTTGTGAGTGAGGTCAAAGATGTGGTTTGGGGATAAGTTGTCAGAATCGATGAGATAACTGTTGTTTAGAATTAATTTGAGGGAGTAGCCTTGGATAAGGAGGTAGGGCCAGAGGTCTGGATACAGGTAAACAATCCCAAAGAAAGTGAACATGACATTGATTCCAGAAGAAATTTTAGAAGCAGAGAAAAGACATGAAAGAGAAGATGATTGTGAGGGAGTCAGTATGGGCTTGTATAAGAACCTGCGTAACTAATTTTGATTTAACTAATTTTTATTTTTTAAAAATATTTATTTATTTGGTTGCACCGGGTCTTAGTTGCGGCAGGTGGGCTCCTTAGTTGAGGCTCCGGTTAACTAATTTTTAGAATAGGGTTATTTGATTGCTAGCCAAGGGAGTGCTAGAGGATAGTATATCTATTTCCTGATTTGTGAG
Organism: Eschrichtius robustus; assembly: GCF_028021215.1. Classification (NCBI taxonomy): domain Eukaryota; kingdom Metazoa; phylum Chordata; class Mammalia; order Artiodactyla; family Eschrichtiidae; genus Eschrichtius; species Eschrichtius robustus. Next base: position 84,584,451 of record NC_090839.1, on the reverse strand, counting down.
GTTAAATGGTGAGCTGCAGAGCTTTGGCATTTGTCCCGGTTGTTGAAAAGTGAGATCAGACTGGAGCAATGGGTGGAATCTCGGCTAATGAAGTGGCCTTGTTTTTGCTTCAAGTCCTGTACCTTGACCCTAAAATTCAACTGTTCGTTACATTTGGTGCAGGTGGCACTTAACAATAGCCATCTTAATATTCATTAAGTTTTTGTTTGTATCAAACTACCTAAAGCAAATATTTCTTGATTATCACAGTTCTTTATCCTGGCCAGGTAGTTTGGGTCTAGACTTGCTCCTGTGGGGCCGGAAGAGCTATGAAGAGGCCAAGGCCTCTTCACATAGCCTCTCATCTCCAGGTTAACCCAGGCTTCTTTGCCTGGGGAAGGTTCCCAGCAGTGAGCCCTGATTCACAAGCACTTTTCAGGCCTTTGCTTACCTCATACTTGCTAATGCTCTGCTAGCCAAAGCAAGTCTCATGATCAAGTTCAGATTATAGAGTTGGAGAAATATATTCCAGTTCATGATGGAAGGAGCTGCGAAATCATTTAAAAGGAAGGAGAGATACACAGGGTTGGAAGGAGTTATTAGGGCCATTTATGCAAACAGTCTGGGCTGGATACAGCCTATGTAGATTCATGTCACTTAAACATTCTGAAGTGACAGTTTAGGTACTGTGGTGTGATTCACTGATGAGTGAAGTGTGCTACCTGCCCTTAAGGACTTTAGTCCTTTTAGGAAAAAGAAAGGTATACAGTTATACTACAAGGCATTAGATATAAGCAGTATAATTGCAAGGTGAAAGTTACACACAGAGTAAGCAGTAGTTCTGCCTGAGGAATTTTCAGGCTTCAGGAAGTAAGTGTAGTATTTGAATTAGGGCTTAAAAGATGACATAGAGAATTTTTCTTCATAGTTCTGGAAGTGCGTTTTAGGTGGTTGGAAAAGAATGATAGCAGAGGAGTGTGTAATATGAGGAAGACTGCGAGACCTGGGTCTGGGTATTGATGACTTGCAGCAGGGTTTTTCTACCTTGGCCCTATTGACACTTGGGCCAAATTATTCTTTGCTCTTTTATGTGGCTGACCTGTGCATTGTAGGATGTTCACCAGCATGCCTGGCCTCTGCCCGGTAGATGATATCTAAATAGAGCTGCTTTTAAAATGCACTGTATCATAGGTTATACAGCGCTTTCAAATACACCAGCTTGTTTACCTTCTTCCCCCTGCCCCCCCCCCCAAAAAAAGCAGATCTGTGGTAAAACTAGCAGTTATAAATGTTAGTTCATTTGTGGTGAATTCAGAAAATAGCCCGGCTAAAGTGTGAAGTGTTGTATTCTAAGTAGCAGACTGAAGAGTACTGACAAAAGAGTACTGGCAAATTTGGGGGGAAAGAGTCCGGATGATGAGGGGAGTTGTATCCAGGTCATAGAAACAGTTAAGTAGAGAAGACCTAGGAGTATGAGGACTATCTGTTTGAAGAAGTGATTCTGGCCCCAAGAAATAAAATTCTTAAGGCTAGCGACTGGCAGTTTTAGGGGAGATAAACTTAGCTTTATCTTGAAGTCAGGTACTTCTGATCTTACTCTCTAAAGGTGGATTTAGGCTGAATTCTCACAGGTGTCCAAGTAGAGGGTTGGAAGACCACCCAGCAGGGTCTGTAAGAGGGAGGGGAGCACTGCTTTGGTATGTGTTTGTGTGTGTGGATTGTCTGTAATTTGAGAAGTTGTTATTTTAGTATATTTCTCTCCTGCCTTTTTTCCCCATAGTGGCAGAATTGAATTGCTTCATAATGAAGAATACCCATGGTAGGGAATGTAAAATTCTTATCCCTTTTCAAGTTTGCTTAACTATATCTGAGCAATAAAGATAACGCTTTCGTTCTCATTTTTGGCGAGGCTATTGAGAAATGTTAAGCTACGTCAAACTACATAGTTTATTTGAAGGCACAAGAGGAGGATTAAATAAGAGGTAGAGGTTCATGCTCTATTATAGTGGGTTTTCTTTGTAAGAGCCCACATGTTATGAAGCATGAAGTATTTGGAATTCTGAACTTGTCAAACAAATAAGCTAATTATTGACATGTGTGAAAGTGCTATATAGACTGGCATAGTTGCAGCAGTTTTATCTTTATAGCTTTATTGAGATAGTTCACATACCATACAATTCACTCATTTGAAGTGTACAGTTCACTGGTTTTTAGTGTGTTCAGAGTTGTGTAACCATCACTAGTATCTAAATACAGGACATTGTCACCTCCCTAGAAGAAACCCTGTACCCATTAGCAAGCAGTCACTGCCCTCTGCCCTGCCTCCCCTCCCCCCACACACACGAAAAGAGCTCTAAGCAACCACTAATCTGTTTTCTGTTTTTACAGATTTGCCTGCTTGGGACATATCATGTAACTGGAATCATTATATATGGTCATTGGTGATAGGCTTCTTTCACTAGCCTAATATTTTCATTATCATCCATGTGGTACCATGTATCAGTACTTCATTCCTTTTTATGCCTGAATAATATTCCATTGTATGGATAATGCTACATTTAATTTACCTTTTCATCTGTTGACATTTGGGTTGTTTCCACTTTTTGGCTGTTTTAACTAATGCTGCTTGGAACATTTGTGTGCAAGTTTTTGTGTGGATCTTATGTTTTCATTTCTTTTGTATATACCTAGGAGTGGAATTGCTGAGTCATGTGGTAACTCAACATTTTGAGGAACATTGTCCTGCAGTTCTTAACCTGGAGAAATAGACGTGTGGATCCTATGCAATACTGAATCTTTGAGGGTTAGGGCTGCTAAGGAGAGTGTTTTACAAAAAGCTCCTCCTTGGTTAAGAACCAGTCATAATAGTGGAAAGCATATGGGATTTTGAGCCATGAGATTTGCATTCCATTCGTTGGCTCTGAGCCTTAATTTTCTAAACTTTAAAATGGAAATAACAGTACTGAATCATAAAGGGTTATATGGAGGGCCAAGGAGGAATTATAATTTTAGTGAAGAACTCATTTTTGATACTACAAAAGTTATTTAGAAAAATACGGAATAGATGAATACTTCTTAACATGATAGAAGTATCTTTTAAACAAAGAGTTGGTATTTAAGAATGAAACACTGGACGTATTCCATTAAATTCAAAATGAAACAAAGATGCACATTATAAGCATTACTAATATTGTCCTTGTCCTTGCAGTAGATGTGATACAGTATAAGAAATCTAACCACGGGAAAGGACAAGTAATATTTGGAAACCATAAAATTAAGTAGGGAATAAACTGGAAAAATATTAGAATTAGTAATTAGTTCAATGAAACAGGGCTGAAATCTATAGTGTGAATTTTATATATCAGCCCTGATCTGTATAAAGATATAATGAAAGATTTTTATGCAACTAAGTTTTGTTTTTTAAGGTATTCTTGGTAGAAGTGAGGTGGTGAGCACAAAGCAGCAGATGTGCGTTTGAGTTATTTACATCAGTAAACTTGTTTACATAAAACTGCTGGCTTTGAGCTTTTTTTGAAAACTTGGTTTTCATAATTGACTTTGAACTTTAATTGTGGATGTGATTAACTGGGTAAATTATGGAGAGGGTTTGTTTGAATAGGTACTACTGGTAACAGGTCAAACTTCAACATCCTCAACCTTGACTGCCTCCCAGCCACTCTGTTTTCAGACCCTTCTAGAAATACAGTGAGAGCATAGAAATTCCTTTTTAATGGCTACCTAGAATTCTGTTGTATGGATGTATCATAATATAGCCAGACTTCCATCGAGGACCATTTAGGTGGTTCCAGACTTTAGCTGCTACAAACGATGGCGGTGAATCAGTTTCTAGAAGTGGAATGGCAGAGGCAGAAGTTTTCTTAGTATTTGTCATTTTGATAGCTGTTCCCAATTGCCCTCCATAAAGTTTGTACTAATTTATGGTTTCCAACAATGGATGAGAATGCCTGTTTATCCACAGTATCAGCCTTCACAGTGAGTCATCAAAGTTTAAGTTTTGCCAGTCTGATTGGAGAAAAATTAGCATTTATAAAATGAATGAATTTGAGTACTCTACTTATATTTTCCTTTTTTTTTTTTTTTTTTCAATTGTCCATTCCTTTTGCTCACTTTTCTATTACTGATTGGTCTTAAATTCCTTTTAGGAAGGTTTTTTTGTTTTTGTTTTTGTTTTTTTGGCTGCGCCGCTGTGAGGCTTGTGGGATCTTAGTTCCCCAACCAGGGATCAAACCTGGACCCTTGGCAGTGAAAGCACGGAGTTCTGACCAGTGGACCTCCAGGGAATTCCCTGCAATAGCATGTCTTAAAGTACATCTTTTTTTATTGGAGTTTAGTTAATTTACAATGTTGTGTTAGTTTCAAGTGTACAGCAAAGTGATTCAATTACACATATATTTTTTCAGATTCTTTTCCATTATAGGTTATTACAAGATATTGAGTATAGTTCCCTGTGCTATACAGTACGTCCTTGTTGTAGAAAAGTACATATCTTAATTAAAAAGTATTTCATTGCTAAAAATTGCTAGTCTGACAACACAGGGTTGCCACAGACCTTCAGTTTGTAAAAAACTGCAGTATCTGTGAAGCGCAGTAAAACAAGGTACAGCCTCTATTAGAAACTAGCCCTTTCTCTGTGACATGTTGCAAGGTTTACATCATCAGAGACTCAGGATGGGAGAAAGCCCAGGATTTGAAACCAGAGCACCCGAGTTTGTGTCCCTGTCCTGCTGTGTGATTTTTGGGAAAAAGTCTATTGATTTCTCTGCATCACACCTATAAAGTATAATGTCCACCTTGTTAGGGTAGTTGTGAAAAGAACATAGGATTTGGTGGCTGTCAGAAAAGCCCAGGTTCTCAGGAAGCTCTCCTCTCATCGATGAGACCTTGAGCTTGGCCCTGAATATGCCATGGAAGTTTCATGATTCTTCTAGGATGTTCCTCTTCCTGGAATGTTTCCCTTCAGCACAGTTTTTATCCAGGGTCATTGCTGCTGGCTTTTATTTATTTATTTTAAGTTGGTGAATTTTTGTGTAGCCTTTTTTTTTTTCTTTTTTTAAAATTTATTTATTTTTGGCTTCATTGGGTCTTCATTGCTGCGTGTGGGCTTTCTCTAGTTGTGGAGAGTGGGGGCTGTCCTTCGTTGCAGTGTGCGGGCTTCTCTTTGCCGTGGCTTCTCTTGTTGCAGAGCACGGGCTCTGGGCGTGCGGCCTTCAGTAGTTGTGGCACGAGGGCTCAGTAGTTGTGGTTCGCGGGCTCTAGAGCGCAGGCTCAGTAGTTGTGGCACACGGGCTTAGTTGCTCTGCGGCATGTGGGATCTTCCCGGACCAGGGCTTGAACCCGTGTCCCCTGTATTGGCAGGGGGATTCTTAACCACTGCGCCACCAGGGAAGTCCCGCTGGTGTCTTTTAAAAGTCCAGCTGATGAGCTTTCCAGGCAGAGTTTGAATACGTGTTGAGGGTCCCCAAGACTTAGCCCCATGTTCAGTGATCTGCCAGGACTCAGCATATAGCTGTGCTCTTGGCTATGATTTATTACAGTGAAAGGATGCAAAGCTAAATCAGCAGAGGGAAAAGGTGCTTGGGGCGAAGATCAGAGTAAATCAGGTGCAAGTTTTCCAGAGTCTTCTCTCAGGGGACTCACACAGATTGTGTGTGTGAAATGTCTGCTGGGAATCTCATTAGAGACTCAGTACCCAAGGGTTTTTTTGTTTTGTTTTGTTTTTTTGATGTTTAAAATGTTTATTGGTATTTTTTAAAATAGATCTTTATTGGAGTATAATTGCTTCACACTACTGTGTTAGTTTCTGTTGTACAACAAAGTGAGTCAGCCATATGCATACATGTATCCCCATACCCCTTCCCTCTTGAGCCTCCCTCCCACCCTCCCTATCCCACCGCCATCCATTGAGGGATGCTCACAAAGGCACTTTCTGCCTAGCACATACCAAATTCAAGACTCCTAGAAGGAAAACAGGTGTGTTTAGCATAAACCACATTGTTTGGACAAACATTTTAGGGACAGTGAGCCATTCTTAATTGGGGATGGTGGGAACCCTTCCAAAATCTTAGTTCTCAGATGCTAGCCAAGGGTCAACTTTGCAAGCAGACCTTTCTAAAGATAGCAGTCTCAAGGCTGTTGTGTTAACTCTTTTTTTGTACAGACTGTACTTCAAGTTTAAGGCATTTTGCCCACATATGCAAGACATGACTTCAGATTATTTTCAAAAATTTTGATTTGAGATTTAGCAGGTCATCTCTAGAATACATGACTGATTATATGCAAGCAGAACAGTGTCACATTTACTTGCAGTGGGTTATTCTGCTGCCTGCACAGTATATAGATAACTGTCCATTACGTGGACACTGGTACTCATTTTGCACCTTGTCATGTTTTTCTTTTTGGTGTAGGGTGTTCATATATAGCAGTCACTGCATTTACCCTTTTTATGGCCTCTTGGCCCTCTCAGGTGATAGCACTCCTAGGACCGAAAATGCTTGATGGGACCGAATGTTATACCTGGTGTCTGCTAACTCATTTTTTTAATAGACTGTTTTTTAGAGCAGTTTTAGGTTCACGGAGGAAAGCACAGAGGTCCCGTACGCTCCCTGCCCCTCCCCCCACGCACAGCCTCCCCACTGTCAGCATCCCAGCGTAGTATGCTTGTTACCATCAATGGACCTACACTGACTCACCGTTAGTATTCAAGTCCGTAGTTTACATTGGGGTTTAGTCTTGGTATCGTACATTCTGTGCATTTTTACAAGTGTGTAATGACATGTATCCACCATTAGAGTATTGTACAGAATAGTTTCACTGCCCTAAGAATCCTTTTTTCTGCCTGTTCATCCCTCCTATCTTATTTTTTGGATGTGAACAGAATGTAAGTTTGTTCTTTGTGGAGATTTTCAGCTTTCCTTAAGTCAAGGCGTCTTACCATCATAAGTTATTGTACAAGATTCTGCTTGATAGAAATACATTTTAAGTAAAGTAAGCTTAATTCAAGTTTCATTTAAGGAGTTTAAACATTTGAAGTTGCATTCATCACAATTTAAGGTTCTCGATAGGTAAGTTGAAGAATTGTGAATGACTTGGTACTCCAAGACCACACAGGGTCAGAAAGTCATCTAAATAGCTTTCCAAGAATCTCAAGGGTTGCTCATCTTAGGTGGAGAAGATTTGTCTCCTCATCAACTCTTAGGGGAGGACAGTTGATAACTAATTAATATCTGATGCCTTAGCAGCTGGGATTTGGGGAGTTTTATTTCTTAAACTGTTGGTGAGAATAACAGATTTTTCTAACCTTTTTGCTAACAGCTCTAACTCACTGAAAGAAATTTGAACTTGAGCTAGTATCATAGGAGTTGAGAAGAGAAACCTTAATTTTATTTTTAACCAGAACATAAAACTGGAGAATTTGCAAACTGTCCACATTTTCCAGTAGCCATGACAGTAAATTTTGGGGACCATATATACAAGTATTGCATTCTTAGAAACAGTTCAGTGACTGTTTCGAAAGACATTACCTTGCTTCCCAAATGATACATATCTCACATCTTCCTACACTGAATAGGCATTCTATCTTGGTTAAACCTTTTTTGAAAGCTATGTGGATACTTTTTTTTACCTTTTAAAAAAATTATCTTGACTTTTGAAACTAGTATGGTTGGGATCTCTATTTTATTTTAATGTAAAAATCACAGATTATCTCTCATACAAGTCATTTTGATCTTAAGGATTTTTTTAAAAAATTCAGATTTAAGGTTTTTAGAGAAATCTTAGTTCCTTTGAGCAGACTTTTTTTTTTTTTTAGAGTTAAAGGTTTTCCCCTCTAACATAGTTTTTCAGTGGCAGAGAACATCTGGGTATGTCCCAAATGTGGTTGAGTTACTGTATCTAAAGGTGATGTTGGCATTTCATAATCTCCATGTTCCAGTTTGTCTGAGGCAAATGGCTACCTTTGGGCTCTTTAGCCCAACTTTTGCAGCAGGAGGAGACCTAACGGTATAGAGTACTGGTGAGGTAATTTGAGCTTTAAATAGTTGCTGGCTCTTGAAATAAGGATAGCATGATTTAGGGGAAAGGCCAGAACCCAATCTCAGTGGCCTTAGGCACCGCGGCTTCTTGCCTTGGCGACAGTTATCAGGTTACTCTAGAGGCGGCTAGTCTTCAGTATCTGCACATTCACTGAATATGGGCTGGTGTCCTATGGTATGCGGGCCTCAGGCCTACAGAGGCCTCTCAGCCTGTTTGAAAGCCAGTCTGGGGAGTTATTCCAGGCTATATGATATTAAAGTTTATGGAAAGGAAGTGATGTAAGGGAGCTAAGGACTAGAGAATAGCATGAAATGGAGAAGAGATACTTGATACAGTATCTCTTATACATTAGTAGCATTGAGCAGAAGATAAACTAGATGATGTGAGAAATACAGAGGCCGCCTATGGCGAGAATTAAAGTGAAGGGACGTTATTCAAGTTGTTCTCAAAAGTAATTGCTCAAGGGAATTTCCTGGCGGTCCAGTGGTTAGGACTCCGGGCTTTCACTGCCGAGGGCACGGGTTCAGTCCCTGGTCAGGGAACTAAGATCCCGCAGGCACATGACTTGGCCAAATAAAGTAAATGCTCACATCTCTATAGCTTACATCTCTATAGCACTTTACTGTGTTGGGAGCACTTTATCGTTCATCTGATAACACCCTTATAATCTTATGAAGGAGGTAGAAATCTGTATGCAAACTGAGGCCCAGACAGATAAAATGGCTTGTCCCCAAGGTCACTTAGTAAATGGTGGGACTGGAAAGCCCCAGTCTTCTGGGTTATTTGCATATACGTCAGAAATTGACAGGAGTGACAGTGGCTGAGGGCTGGGAATAGTTTCTCCAAAGTCCAGAATATATGGAAAATTGGATGTGAGATGATAAGCCTCCTATTCAGGGGAAGCAGTGTTTCCACGGTGGGGGGGGGGGTGGCGCTCAGATAGTAGAAAGCACCTCTGTGCTGGTTTCCTTCTTCTCTGAAGTCCAGTAGAACCAAAGCCCTGTTCCCCCACTCTGCATCTGTTTCCCCTAGGCCACCTCTGGCAGAGCTACTGTTGCTGTCTAGTGTTAGAGTGGAGAATCAGTAATGCATAGTAAGAGGTTAGCATAAGAAAAACCACTCAAAAACTTAGGAATTTGAGTGTGTGTTATTTGCTGGATGTTGTGAGAATTAGTAAGCAAAGCATATGAACTAATATGTATGGTTTACATTCTGATTTGATTGTATCTGAGAGGAACTATTTTAATTACACAACCAGTTTCCGTAAGTATAATCGTCTCCCACCCCGACCTCTTCCTTGATAAAAGAGGAATACATACCAAATATAAATGATCCATACACAGGTAAGTCTCTTGGAATCCCAGCCCTTCCTCCCCCAGATACTTTAGCTTATCTTTCTGGATTAATCCCAGTACCTTGCACATCTCTGAGTAATATAATGTTACATGGATGCTGTGGTTGATCTACACAGGGAACAGAGAGTAGCCAGTTTAACTGGGGGTGGGAGGAGTAGAGCTGGGCAAGATTGCATAGAAGCCATGAGTATAACTTGGTTCTTGACAGTTGTCTAAGTATTTTCCAGGCAGGAGCACTGGTAATTGTTCTAGGCAGAGGCAGAAGAACAAAGGGCAGAAGGATGAAGGTTTTTGCAATTAACATGTTACCACTGGAGCGCGGGTACATGAGAGAATGAGGCGAGGAAAGCATCTAGTCTGTTGTAAGTCATAGGAAAGAGCTCATGATCTGGGGTTTCTGATAATGCCGTTGACTTAGTATGTACCAGTTGAGATACGATAGTTAACCAGACAAATAAAAATGTGACCTCAGAATAGGAAAAAAGTAAGGGCTCAATCACTCCTTCTTGTAAAATTTTGTTTCGTATGGTTGTCAGACACTTAGAGGTGTATGGCTCTGACATCACAGAAATCAGGTAATATAAATTAAATAGTTTTAGTCACTTGATTTAATTTCTTTATTATATGCAGTTGTTTGGTAGTCATAAAAATACACAACACTGGTGTGCCGTTGCTTTAGTGTCCTCAAGGCTCTTAGTGTTTCGCATGATGAAAACCTAGCACAATTGAAAGAAGCATTAATTCCTGTTGGCCACCTCAGCTCAGAAGTGCTTTGCTCACCTCTCCATGTTATTGCTGTTGTATTCAGACACTACAAACACATGTTCCCCAAGTTGCTAATATGTCAGTGATCAGAGTCAATCCCGTGCCCCCAATTTTGACTTCCTTTCTGGCGTTCGTAATTTATGTTATTTTAACATAAGAAAAACTTCTTTGTTTCTCAAAAGTCAACTTGAAGTTGACTGACTATGTTCTCACCCGGTAGGCAAGATACTCTCACCCAAAATGGATGGGACTGATGTTTGGTAGACAGGGCAAGGTTAGGAAGAAGCTGTCATTCTTTTTTCTTAAAAAGAACTGATGAGATATATAAGCCATCTATACTTAAAATCCTTAGGATTGGTATGTACGTAATGTTGCATGAGAGACCTGTTGACCTTTTGTAATTTAGATCAAATTTTGACTTTACATCTAAGAGTTAGACTTGATAGTTCTTTCCTGGAACAGCTGTGTGATAATAAGCCTATGTGTCCTTCTCTAGGGAGAAAGCAGGGGTTCAGGCACCATTGAGCCAGTTGCAGTTTTTTCCCGTCTTTGTTGCTCCTTCCCTCTCCATCCCTCTTCCATATACCCACACAGCCTAACTTCTGTTTGTTGATTACTTTAATCAACTGGTAGATCTCTTTGTGTTTTAGTGGCATAAAGATATGATTAACCCAACTGACATCATCTGTACCGTAACAGCTCTTTATCTTTCCTCCTTAATAGGTGACAGAGCTGAATGAGCCACTGTCCAATGAAGAAAGAAACCTTCTCTCTGTGGCCTACAAGAATGTAGTTGGGGCACGCCGTTCTTCCTGGAGGGTCATTAGTAGCATTGAGCAGAAGACATCTGCAGACGGTAATGAGAAGAAGATAGAGATGGTCCGTGCTTACCGTGAAAAAATAGAGAAGGAGTTGGAGGCCGTATGTCAGGATGTGCTGAGCCTGCTGGATAACTACCTGATCAAGAATTGCAGTGAGACCCAGTATGAGAGCAAAGTGTTTTACCTGAAGATGAAAGGGGACTATTACCGCTACCTGGCCGAAGTCGCCACTGGAGAGAAGAGGGCGACCGTCGTGGAGTCATCTGAGAAGGCCTACAGCGAAGCCCATGAGATTAGCAAGGAGCACATGCAGCCCACTCACCCCATTAGATTAGGCCTGGCCCTTAACTACTCCGTTTTCTACTATGAGATCCAGAACGCCCCAGAGCAAGCCTGCCACTTGGCCAAGACCGCTTTTGATGACGCCATTGCCGAGCTCGACACTCTCAACGAGGACTCCTACAAGGACTCCACGCTCATCATGCAGCTCCTCCGCGACAACCTCACGCTCTGGACAAGCGATCAGCAAGACGACGACGGTGGAGAAGGCAACAATTAAGGCCCCCAGCTGGACTGGCAGCGCACGCTGATGCTACTACCGCAGTCTTTATTTTTCCCATGAGTTGGGGTCGGGTGGGGGAGGGAAAGGGAGCGATGACCTTCCTAGGGAGAAACCCACGACCTGTCCTGTCTTTGATCGCCTCTTTGACATTTTTGCCAAAATACCACTAGTGGAAAGTCAGGCTAGCTGTGCTGGTATTGGAATAGCAGCCTCACGCTGGCATATGGACTGTTCTGTAGATTAATGCAAGTGGAGCTGTCCTTAATTTAACTTATTGCTAGAAAATAGGGTTTTAAGATGAAAAGAAAACTTAAACGGAATAGCCCTCATTCAGTAAGTTCTGTGGTTCCAGTAAGGATTTTTATGTACATATGCTCTTGTCTTTTAAGTTCTGGGTACTTTCTAGCTCATCTGTTTCAGCTGTGCATTTTGTTTTTCAGGGTGTACTCTACCAGACATGGAATAGTTAAAATCCCAAGCTGATAGACTTAGAACATAAGGTATATTTATCCTTGTGGTTTAGGCCTTGCCAGTTTTCAGAAGTTTCTGATTAGTTGACAGTATTAACACTAAATTGCAGTTTACAGTATTTCTACATTACAGCCATATGTGACATCAAGCCATTGATTGTGTGTTTTTCTTATTTTGGCTTTTACATCCTTATTCAGCCTCATCCAGGTTGGTTTTGCTGTTATCTATCTCCGAGGCCAAAAGGCTTGCCTGAGGAGAATCAGAGCTACTTTAGGTTTTGTTTAATAGGTGCTTGGCAGATGGCTGTGGGATTTTTGTCCTTCTTTCTTCTTAACTTAAATCCACCACAAAAATGATTAATCACTTTAATAGAAACGTTAAACACCACAAAAATAGAGAAAATTCAGGTCTGTATGTCATTTATTGTGCTGATATTTCCAGAGAAATCCTGATTTTTTTCAGCTGCCATAGCTCCTTCCTCAGGGACTGCACTGCTGTCTCACTCCTCACTTGAGTCTTCCCTACTGTACCTTGTGCCCAGGGCATGCACTCGGGTGGGTTGAAAAGCTGTTGGGTTGTAGAAGTTGGCGGTCGTTTTGAGAAAGTTTGTGGTGCAGTGTGTGAAAATTCAGGTGCTAGGAGCTTACTGGTAGAAAAATCCTAAAGGAAGAGCTCTATTCATAAACATTCTGTCCAATTTCGGGAGCCTCGTGTGTCAGTTTTTCCTCCCTAAAAACAATCCTTCCCCAAGTAATCGTTGTAGGAAAATAAACTAAAATAATTATCAGATAATAAATACTTAACTCCTATTTGACCAAAACTTTTTTATGTATTTTTTTCCTTTTTAATGAAAGCATAGAAGTTGGAAATTGATTTGTGCCATCTGTACACGTTTTAGAATTGAAGGAAACCACGATGCTATTTCCACAAGTTTGTTTCAGTTAGCCTTAGGTCCTTGGTTCTCATTTTGGATAAGTCTTAACACACGACCTGTTGCATGTGCATTCAGCCTTTTTTATAAGGTCAGTAACGGCGTGAACTGCTGAGATAGGTAATGACACCAGACTTGTTTGTTTCTTTGTTTTATTTAGGCAGGGAGAGGAATGAGTAGTAATTGAGGAAAACCTGACAGTTGCTTTTGCTGAAACCAGAATGGAGCTTCCAGTTGTGAAATGCACGTGTTGACCAGGATCCAGGTGGCAGTGAAGATAGCAGAGTGTGACGATGCTCTGTAACGGGGCACAGTTTTACCCAGCATGACTTTCCTTCGAAGGCCCCCTCCATACGCTAGAGCGGAAGTCCCAACTAACCAGACCTACCAGGAGAACTAACAGAAGAGAGCTTCATAGCTTCTGTGCCCTAGCAGGGGCCTAAGGTCAATGCCACGGATGGGAACAGATGGGCGGGGGGGAGGGGGGGTAGGTGGGGTTTTCCTTAATTTATCTTCATGTCCAGTGAGCAGTGTTGTGTCCTTCCTTGTAGCATTTGGAAATGATTTACTGGAATTACAAAACCTATTTTTCTTTTAGATTTCAGCTTTGGCTCTGGCTGCTTTTTAGAATAATGCAAGGTAAAACCATATCTGAGGGCTAAAAATGAAGGAGGGAATGGGAGACTTGATATTTAAGCAGCTTGAATGGTTTATTTTCTTTTCTTTATTTTTAAAGAAATGCACTTGCCTATGATGCTGTCTCTCCAGTGAAATGATTACTCCTCCATTACTCTATTGATACAATATTGTGCATGCTAGTGTTGTATTTCTATACGGTAGCTTGAAATTTATTAACTTATACTGTAGGTGTTATGTATTCCTATGACAAAAAAAAATTAAGTCTTCAAATTTTTTAAAGTTTTTTTAATTTAATTTTCCCTTTTGGGGGTAAAGTTTGCTCTACCAAATAGTGATCGTAACAAATTGATCTGTTTTGGATGTTGCTATAGTGACATGCAGTTATATATTTTGTTTTTAAGGGTGGGGGGGGAAGCAAAAGAAACACCAGTGTTAGCTTAATCTTAATGTCTGGTGTTTGTCATGGTGAAATTATAATTATTACAGTGTAGGAGAACAACGAATATGTTCTCTGAATGAGCCTTTGTGCTTTTTGTCATGTTATGCAGTGAACTATTTTTAAGGTCTAATCAGTGATGATTTTTCCAACTCCGTGTTTCTCTAAGGAATTATTTCACACACGGACCATTCTTAGCAGTTTTCCTCAGTGATGGAATATCATGAATGTGAGTCATTATGTAGCTGTCGTACATTGAGCAAATAAACTTACAGATCTGATGTCGGTGCTAGTTTTATTTAATGAGTTGAAATTCTTCTTTGCTTTTGAAGGTTTGATTGGACATGGGTGTTCTCCCCCACTCAAAGAAAAAGGTTGGACTGTGGGGGGAAAGGGGCAAAACGGTGTATATTGGAAAGTGCCTATCTCGGAATCAGACCTGGGTTTACTGACCTTAAAAAATGATCGCACCTTTTGGGTCTCCGTTGTTTCTCTTGTGAAACGAACCTTAAGTTTGAATCATGACTCCTTTTGATTCTCGGGCAAATGACTAAACTTCTGAGCCCTGGGGGTGGGGGATATAGGTCTAAATGGAAACTGGGTCACGTGCCTGGTTTGGTATTTCTCAGGTGCCCATTGGAGATCTCATTATGTCTTAGGTGAGGTGGGTTTTTGCATTTTAAGATGTTCATTCATAACTATATTGTCTTGGGTTTTTTAAGTCTTTCTGAGGTGGTCAGCAGCCTTAGTTGACGTGGGCTGCGCTCTCAGCAGCCTGCTGTTTCTGATGGCAGCTGTCAGGATGTGCCCGCGGCTCAGATCACATCCCTGGACATGTCGGGTGTTCTGCCCTGACCAGCTGTGAGGAGGGGTTTGTCTACAGGAAGGAACACCAGGGCAAAGGCGTTCCTCCTCCACCGGCTTGGGTGTGCTCCAGCAAGGCAGGGAGGGGCTGCACTGGTTCATGCAGTGGAAGAGGACGGCTTTTCAGTTTTTTGAGAAATTTTAATTCACATTTTAGGAGTAACACTGTGTGTGACTAGGCTTTTGCCATGTTGATGAATTCACCTATTTTGGCTCGTTGTCCCTCAGAATCACCTTGAGAGTGCCACCTCTGTGGACACAGAAGTGACCCATGTGCCTGAGGTCCCACAGCTCACTGATGACCCGTGTTGGAGCCCGTGTCTTCAGCCCTCCTGAGCTTCGCCTCCCAACACCAGGCTGCTTCTCCTCTAGGAGATAACACTGAGCAGCAGCCAACACCCAGCGCACTGACGGAGCAAGAGCTCAGTGTGGGAGTTACTAGGATAGCGGCAAGTCATACACGTCTTGCCAGCCAGGGGAGTTGAGAGATGGGCAAGATCAGCACAGGCTCACCAAGGCTCTTCAGAAAGAAAGGTAGCTCCTGGAAGGTGTTACTGTTACACCCTTGCTCCTGTGGTGTAACGTCCCATTTTGAGTGCCTGGAATTTGACATAAGACTGGAATTTGCCCAGAGGGTTTTCCACAGACGGACTTCTCTTGAAATGAAATGCTGTCTGTTGCTGCATTTCCACCCAGTTTTAAGTTCCTTGATGCAGTGTTTCTGAAACTTTTTCATCTCAGAACCTCTTTACATAACTCTTATGTAGACTGTGTCAAAAACTAGAAACTGAAAATACTCATTTGTTTAAAAATAATGGAAACCTATTACATGTTGAGATACATAACAATCATGAAAAGTAATTGTTCTCTAAAACAAAAAATAGAAGAGTAGCGTTATTTTACAATTTCGCAGATCTCTTAGTAGAAGTCATCTGGACTCTCCTAGCTCCTTCTGCATTCAGTCTCCTGTGACATATTTCCATTGTGAAGTATTTGCAGGGGGGCGGGGGGAGGGGGGGCTTGCATAACAGTGATAAGCAGTTGGAAAAGAATGGCCCTGAAGAGTTGAGGTTAAGAAAGCTCTAATTCAGGAATTGAATGATACCCCGGGTTAGGCACTAAAGATAGAGGTCCTCTTCCTCAGCGCACTCTAGAACTTAAAAAATAACTGACAGTGGGAAGGAATTAAATAAAGGTGATGGGCAGGAGGGTAATTGTAAAGGAGTGAATGATCTACTTGGCTTCGGGCATCCACAGAGCAGGGTTCTGCATTCCTAGAACTTTGCAGGTGGAGTGGAGGGGATATCAAACGGGACTTAGTGGCAGGGAACCTTTCAGTGGAGCAAATAAGTTGCCTGGTGAAGCGAGTGCAGTTTCCCTCCACTCTTTATATGTAACGACCGCACGCACTGGCCTCTGCGCTGGTGAGCGGAACCTGCCTGTTGACTCACACTGGTTGATCTGAGTGGCTAAGAATGGCAGCTACCTCTTCCTGTGCAGTTTCCAAAGCAAACTTGGAGAATCAAGCCGGGTAACTGTTCTCTATTTCTAGGAGCTGACATTAAGTGGTCTCCAGCCTAATCAACATTAAAATGTGGTGTACCAGCTTACTAATTTAATTGGCCTGCTAGTTTGAACTTTCCAGTTCTGGTATAGGCAAATGTGGTTGGATCTGAATGGCCACAAACCCTACCTCTGATTAACCAGATACCTGTGGTCGGTGAAGAGTTTGGGGCTAGAGTGGCTGGGTCACACTGACGGAGTCCTCAGTACCAGCTCATAGGATTTTTGGTATTTCATCTTCATACTTAATCCATACCTGGCTTTATATTTTTAAAAGGCTGTAAAGGAAAAAAAAAGTGCAAAGAGACAGTATGTTGCCCGTGAAACTTAAAATATTTACTATCTGGACAGTAGTATGGTGACATCGGGTAACAGTAAGTCTCCCATGGTGGTTTCCCAGCCACCCATTTTCCTTCCTAGAGGTAACGAGCGACTGTCCTCTGTGCTTCCTAACCTGCCTCAGTTTGAGATGGAAGGATTTTTGCTGCTTTTGAGCATTAAGTGACCCGTGGGTCATATAAGGTTTTTTTTGCCCTGTGATTTTTTTTTTTGGCTGCGCTGCGCAGCTTGCAGGATTTTGGTTCCCCCACCAAGGATTGAACCCAGGACTTCGGCAGTGAAAGCGTGGAGTCCTAACCACTGGACCGTGGGAGAATTCCCTGGCTTGTGGTTTTTAAATGTGGATATTTGAAACCGGTGGTCCCAGTAATTGGCTCTTGCGTTAGATTTAACCCTGTTTAAAGGATAGCTAGGTGGTATTGGGGGACTTGACACCCCCCCCCCAACCTTTTATATATTTTGAAAAATTTCAAACACAAAAGTTGAAAAGAATGGTACAGGGATAAACCAAATATCCATTGCTTTGTGACATTTTATATTTGTCTTGTGGAACCTTGAAAGTAATGACATTGCACTCCCTATGTTGATATTTCTCCTAAAAACAAGGACATTCTCTTATGACGGCCACACTGTTATCACACCTAAGGAAATCACAGTAATTCTCTTAATGCCAGCCCATATTCAGATCTCCCCAAATTTTACCCAGAATGCCTTTGATAGCACTTTCTAACCCCCTCTCCTCTGATCCAATGAAATCGATTAATTGGATTTCATAATAGTTTTCTTTAGCCTCTACTCCTTCCACCTCTTTTATAACATTGACTTTTCCAGAGACCAGGCTACTTGGTGGTCTTAACACATTCTGGGTTTTGTCTCTTTGTTTCCTCCTGTGTCACATGATTTGTTTCTATTCCTGTTGGGGCACTTTTTTTGGTCTTGCATAAAGATTTTTCTTTGTCCCTCCATCCAGCCTTTTCATTGGTTCAGGTGGAACTGAATTTGAATTGAGTGGTGGCCGGCCCAGGGCTCTTCCACTAGAATCAGATGGCCTTAAGCAGCGGTCAGCACCAGGGGCCTGTGACCTGAGCCCATGAGGACAAAGCTGCCTGCCTGTCACCCAGAGGAACCATCTTGTTTTCTGAGTAGTCTTTTAGGTTAGGGTGTTTTGCCTCCTCAGAATCCTCTCCTGTTTCCTTTGGATGGGAAAAGAACTAGGTAGGTGCCCACTCAGCACGTGCTTTGACTCAGCAAGCCATCTCATACATGTGCTCACTTGACCTGGTGAATCCTGGTGGTCTGCAGCTGTTTGCCCCTATGCCTGGCAGAGGTGGCAAAATAGTGCAGCCCACCACTCCCAGAGTTTTCAGGAAGCTGCAATCATGTCTGAGAGGCTGCCTTCATATTGGATCTACCTTGGGAGAATGAATCTATAGACTTTTAACACAGTCTTGGTGTTAACCGGTTATTCCCACCACG
The DNA here is from genome assembly GCF_028021215.1 of Eschrichtius robustus. Classification (NCBI taxonomy): domain Eukaryota; kingdom Metazoa; phylum Chordata; class Mammalia; order Artiodactyla; family Eschrichtiidae; genus Eschrichtius; species Eschrichtius robustus. The sequence continues at coordinate 84,566,198 of NC_090839.1, read as the reverse complement.
ATGGACAAATTACCCTACTACTTACTGGCTCTCAGATAAGGGGCCAACACGAGACATCAAACCTTGCATCTCTTCATTCTCTTAGCCTCCTGAAGCCAGATTTTAGGGCCGGGGTTTTGATGGTTGGTCAGTTCTTTAAAGCCTGACTGAAAGCTCATTTTGGATTCCCTTAGGTTTGTTATGAAAGCATTTTGCCTTCCAAAAGTCCTTGCCTCCCAAAATATGGAGGTGTTAACGTTATTACGGTTTATAAGTGGTTTTGCCTGCTCAGTTTGGAAACTGCTCAGTTTTCAAACAGACATTCCTTTTGGGGAATGTTGTGGTTCCTCGATGAGTACTAGGTTGGAGAGGGTAGTGGGTGGACTAAGTGAAAAATATTCTCTTGACCAAAATTAGGCATTACATTCAAATACACAAGATAGATTTGGGAAGTAATGGCTGGGTAACCCGTATAAAGGAGGAGCAGCTTGTGGCTGACTGCAAGCATTTTGGGTGAGCTCCTTTCCCTGTAATTTCCCTAAATGCTGTCCAGATCCCCAAGATCAAACAGACACTTCATTACACTGCTGGGCAAAAGCAAAAGGAGCAATACTCCCCTAATATCCTAAATGTTAAGGATTTAAAATTTATTTAGCCCAGTGGTGATAGGGCCAAAACGAACCTAGATAGCAAAACAGCCTTGGTCCATTCCTCAGGGCTTCAGGACCCAAGAATGCACCAGCGACTGGTCTGGCCGCCTCTGCCCTATTTACTTGGGTTACCAAATGATTTGCAGGGCCCCGGAGTTGGGAGGATTCAGCAGCCCTCCGGGCCCCGGCCCCCCGCCCCCACGCATGTGCCGGCTCCAGTGGCGCCGTCCTCTGCTGCCCCCCGCTGGGCGCCGCCCGGCTCTGCAGCAGGTCCGCCAGCCCCAGGCCCGGGCCCCCGGGTGTCGGCTGGGTTCGGCTTCCTGCAAGCCTTCGCGTTACACGGGTTGGGCCCAGACCCTGGGACGGCAGTAGGGCCCTCAAGCTCGGCCCACGCCTAGCTCCAACCCGTAAGGGAACTCCATCCTCGGCCTTCTCCGGTCACCTGTCCGCAAACACCTGGGCCCCAGGTGCAGGATTTCGCTGTCTGCGTGTGCCTGGGACCTCAGTTCTGCGCGGGCACGCCTGCGCGCACCCGCACCTGGCGATTCCGCGTGGGTGAGCCTCACCGCTCTGCGCGCCCACCAGGCACGTCTTGGGCGCTTGCCCTGTAGGCCAAAGAAATCTGACAACCCGCGATCGCTAAGGTTTCAGGCCAGGCCAGACACCCGGATGTGAGCAGGGCGGGGACGAGGCCGCCTTCCAATCGCGGGCAGCGGCGAGAGCCAATCACAGCTAGCCTGCCCCGCTCCTCCAATGGTCGGCCTGTTGCTAGGGCTCTGCGCCGTAATCTGCCCGGCGGTGCCCCAGCGCTCCTCCCACCGCGGTCTTTAATAATTCCCCTTCCCCCACGCCCCCGTTCTCCATTTTCTCCTCTTTCCTTGGTCTCCGCCCTCCGTGTGGGCGTTTGTCACCCGGAGTAACCTGGCCTGGGTTCTGTAGGGCGTTACAACGCCTTATAGGGCGTTAGCGACATCTGTGGGCCTTGTCCATTGCCGCGGTCGGTGGAAGGAGCTGGTGTGGGAGGGCGGAACTCAGGCTCCTGCGGGGCCCTTGACCGCGTACCTGCCCATCAGATTCCCCGTCTGAACAGCGACGCAGCCTCTAAAGTCCACTGCGGTTCGTCATGCTTTCTAACCTACGTATCGCTTTTTCTGGAGGCAGCCCCTGGAGGTCTACGTTATTCCCACATTGCAGAGGAAGCCGGGTCTCTCTACAGCTTGCCCGGCCCACAGAGCACTTGGAGGGGCTCAAAGGGGGATGGCGACCGGGGTCTGTCAGGTTCCATCACCTCACACGCGGGCCCCAAGGTCCAGAGGGACACTGAGGCCAGCTCCTGCCTGTCTTTGGCACTCAAGGCCCTCCACGGCCAGGCCCCAGCCCCTCTCCAGCCTCGCCTGCCGTCTGCCCCCGGTGTCAGCCCAGCTCCCGTCCCCCGCTGAACACCCTTCTTTCCCCCACACTCCCCGGATAGACGCTCCTCACTGGGAATTGAGTGGTGGCCGGCAGGAGCTCTCCCCCAGAATCAGATTTCAGGAATGATAGGGAGCGCAGACACCCCAGTCTCTGCCCTTCTCATCTCCCAACATAGAGCTGTGTAATCTGAGGCCGGGAGGGGAGATGGGTTGCCCAAGGCACAGTCAAACCTGGATTTAGGAATTGAAGACCAACTTCAGTGTGGCTACTGTTTAGAAAGTGAGATTTCCGTCACTCAGAAACGTGTGTCATTTTCCAAATGAAGGGCTCACAGTGGTAGAAAGCTTAAGATTTTAGGATTTGAATTCTCAACCCATCCTGTCCTAGTTGTGAGGCGTAACTTCTCAAGTTCCTTCGTCCTTCAGAGGTCAGTTTGCATATCTGTAAAATGAGAATATTACAGACTACCTCATAAAGATGCCTACATTGACTGGATGCTTCCTGGGTGCCCCAGACACTGCTCCAAGGCTTTACTTATGGGAGCTCCTTTCTATCCTAGATGGCGAGGCTGCCTAATTCATGAATAATTGACTACAGCCAGCTAGAGCTTCAAATTTACTCAGCTGAATTTTGTTTTATAACACTCCTTTTCTTCTCGTTAATACTGAATGGCCACATCCACTCTAACTCCGTTTTCTTTTCTTTCTTTCTTTTTTTAAAATTTTTAAGTCTTTTTTTTTTTTCTGGCTGTGCTGTGTGGCATGCGGGCTCTTAGTTCCCCAACTAGGGATTGAGCCCGTGCCTCCTGCAGTGGGAGCGTGGAGTCCTAACCACTGGACCGCCAGGGAATTCCCTAACAGTCTGTTCTTATCTATCTTTCTCAGAACTTTATATTCCTGATTATAAATTAAATCTCCATTATCAACTTCTCCATTGCTTCTCTCCATCCATCTTCACATCATTTAAACTCATTAACTGTCTTTAGTCTTAAAAGGAAATCTCTACACTTATTTTCTAAAGCTCAAGTCCCATTTCCTTCCCTTTTGTAACAAAACTGAAAGAACGGTTACCATTTCCTCTTATTTCCCTCAACCTTTTTTTTTGGCCACGCCCCAAGGCGTGTGGGATCTTAGTTCCCCAACCCTTGCCCTCTACAGTGGAAGCATGCAGTCCTAACCCACTGGAGCACTAGGGAATTCCTCCCTCAACTTTGGGAAGGTCACCAGTGATTTCACTCTCTAATTAGGGTGATCTCCATATTATTATCTTAATAAGATCAAAGTTATCGTCCCATAATTAATTCCCATGAGTGTTTCTTTCTTACTTGAAAAATAAAGGCTTCACATGTATTAGTTCATATGATCAGCTTCATTTTGCAGAGGAAAAAACAGACTTAGTAACTTGCCCATGGTCCCACAGCTAGTAAGTGCCCCAGTGGGGATCTGAACCCAGGCAGTTTGACCAGTGGCCACAAGCACAGCTGTAATCCTCTGCTGCCGCTCAGTGGCATGGGGTTGCTGTGAGGATATAATAAGCTAAGGAGTGATTGGCAGCTAGCAGGTGCCCAGTATACGCCAGTGTGATTAGTAACAGCACACCTATGCAGCAAAGGCGCAGAGGGTGTGGCAGGTCTCCCTCACCCCCTGGGCTCCAGGCCTTGGCTCCCAGACCCTGCAAAGGCAGACTGAGAAAGTGAGCTGGGTCCTCCATGAGGGAACTTCCGGGAGGCTTGAGGGCATTCAGCGACTGAGGCCCAGAGCAGAGAGTATGACCAAAGGTATGGTAGGTGCAGGGCTAGGGGGCGTCAGTGTTTTCCAAGACTCGGATTTTCTGCCCCCATTTCTGCTCTGGGCCTGGCAGGACCCAGAACCTGGGCAGAGATTCCCAAAGTTTCTGGGGTGGGTGGTGTCAGGTATCTAGGTGTCTCTGGGAGAGCACCAGGGGGCACTCACTTACTGTCCTATCTGGGCCTCGGGGAAAGGAGAGAGGATGGGGAGGCCCAGCAACAGGGTGTCCTAGAGGGGGTGCCTCGGGACTTACCTTGGCCCTGCTCCATCCTCCTTACAGGTGGGGTCAAGACTTCCTTTCTGGAGTCGGTACAGTCTGAGGCCTGAGCTGGCGGGGCCTGCTGCCTGCTTGGTGGGGATTGGTCACTCCTCCAGAGCCATTCTTCCTCCCATGCAGAGCCTTGGGGCTCCATGACCCCTGCTGAGGGATTGGCCCGTGGGACCACTCCTAGGGTTCAAGGCTTTCCGGCTGGTAAGTCCTGGAGAAGGGGGTTTTCGGGATCATCAACAGGGCCACCAAGGGCATTGTGCAAGGATAGCTCAGCCACCAGGGCCCAGAGAGAGGTAGGGGAGGGGCTCCCAAAAGGGAGGGGGGCTTGGTGAAGTGAGAAGATGCAGTGATGGATTTGGGGGTTCAGCGAAGATGGGAGAACTCCCAGAAAGGAGGGGGTTTCAGTGTGGGAGAAGGGGCTTGGTGTTGGGAGGGGTGCAGTGATGTGAGGGAGTGGGGTGAAGTAAGGGAGATGCCAGATCAGAGAAGGACAGGGAGACCCAGCAAGGAGGATGGGAGCTCAGAAGGGGCTGGGGCGGGGGAGGGCTGGGTGAGGAGAGGGGAGGGCTCAGGGACCGCTCTGGTCATCCATTCACCTAAATTCTCAATCCCCCTGTCCTGCGCTGTCCCATGGTCTCCCCAGCCTGAAAACAGCTATCCCTAAAGGACTTTTTTTTTGGCTGCGCTTTGGGACTTGTGGGATCTTAGTTCCCCGACCAGGGATCAAACCTGGGCCCCCAGCAGTGGCAGTGCGGAGTCCTAACCACCAGACCACCAGGGAATTTGCAGTTTTTGTTTGTTTTGTTTTGTTTTTGGTAAGGGACTTTCGAAAGGACTTTCATGAACCCATCTTGATGAGGGGGGAATGACATGGGAAGAAAAACGTTGTCCAGACCTGCCCTGGGGTCAGAGCCAAGACTGAAGGCCTTCCTCATGCCAGGCCCTTGTTGGTCCTGCAGAAAGTTGGCTTATACCCTTGGGCACCTCTGGGACTTTGGCCTTCCTATTATTTTTAGGGTACCCTGGGTAGCTGCCAGTCTTGGCGATTCCCCCTTGATTTCTGGTCTGCACAGAGCTGACAACACTGACAGGCAATCAAGGCAGGAGGGGCCTCAGGGGCCACCCAGACCCCTCAGAATGGAAACTGAGCCCAGAGCGGGGCTGGACCCCAGGCCATGCCTCCAAAATGGACAGAGCTGGCGCAAACCTAGAGCTGGCCTTAGCCCAGTGCTTTTTCCTGAACACAGAGCTGCTCCTGCATCCCTATCTATTCTTTTTTTTTTTTTTTAATAAATTTATTTATTTATTTATGGCTGCGTTGGGTCTTCACTGCTGCGTGTGGGCTTTCTCTAGTTGTGGCGAGCGGGGACTACTCTTCCTTGCGGTGCACAGGCTTCTCATTGCAGTGGCTCTCTTTGTTGCGGAGCACGGGCTCTACGCACATGGGCTTCAGTAGTTGTGGCTCGCGGGCTCTAGAGTGCGGGCTCAGTAGTTGTGGCTCACAGGCTTAGTTGCTCCGTGGCATGTGGGATCTTCCTGGACCAGGGCTCGAACCCGTGTCCCCTGCATTGGCAGGCGGGTTCTTAAGCACTGCGCCACCAGGGAAGTCCCAACCCCTATCTATTCTTTAAACCTTCCTGGCAGGCTCTGCCCTGTTCAGCCCCGAGATGGGGGTGAGGGTAGACTTCCTTCCACTGAGACAGCCCCTGGATCACCAGTGCTGCATCTTGACCCAACCATTGCCACTTAGGCTGGGCAGGGAGGTGTTCCAAGCTGGTCGGCGTGCAAGGCTGGAAGGAAGGGTAGGAGGGGGTTGTTAAACTGCAGGGACCTCTCCTAGGGCAGGTCAGTTTTCCCCAGGGTCCCCGCACATTACCTTTTCCCCCTGGGCTGCAAGCTGGGAGCCCTGTCTGGGTACTTGACTTTCCCTTGCCCTCAGTCTGCCCTTCAGAAGAGATGGAAGTGGCCGACTGGCCAGTGAGGCTCTTCCGCCCTCCACGCTCCTACCCGAGACCATCCAGAGATTTTGTTATTGATCTGGAGCCGTCCCTTCTTAGCCAGGCCTGGGATTCCTGGTATTTTTCATGCTTCCAGCTTTCCCTGCACAACTAGCTGTTGGCAGAGCTGTCTCATCAGAGGCCCATGAGAATATGGTTCATAATTAGGAGGCAGAGTTAGATGCATATAATGAAGTCAAAGTCACCTGGGCAGGTGGAGGAGGGAGGGGAGGACCCAGAGCCCTTGACTAAGAGGACCTTTGCCAGGGACGGAGTAATTCCCGCCCCCAGGCTCCTGTGCTCTTTAGGGCTGGAACACAGGGGCACGGTAGATGGACAGACAGTACACACTTTGGGGTGGGGGGGGGCACACATTCCCAGGGCCCACTTCCCTAGGACAGCAGCCTGAGGGCAGGGCTTAGCCCCCATTTCATCAGGGTCTGAGCTGCAGGGCCCAGTGGCAGACTCTGGCTAAGACCAGCCCAGGCTCACCCAGCTGCCCTCACCCATGCTGCATCCTCCTTCCCTGCTTTGGTCCTGAGCTGGAGCTCAGTCGCTACTGTGCACGTCTGGACCCGGCGCCAAGTCCTGGCTGCAGGGCTGTCCCAAACCCCCAGGTGCCACTGTGTGCATGTGGGGATTGGGTGTAGTGTAGAGGTGCAGGGGGTCCGGGGTAAGGCCAGCAGATAGAAACCCCTCCAGGCTGATCTCTGCCCTGCCCTGGGCTCTGCCAGGGCACGTAGGGCTTGTGTGGCTGCCAGCCGGCCAGGGGTCTGGGGTCTCTAATGGTCAACCTTCTGGTCAACCCTGGGCGGGGGCTCCAGTCCAACCCTACTCTCTTCTTCCTTCGCTTGGTTGCCCCTCCCCCATCACAAAGGTGCTCTGGCCGTACCCTTTGGATCCAGCACTGGGGTCCTCTGCAGCCATTCTCTGGGCAGCTTTTATTCCCCACCCCACCCTCTCCACAGAGCAGTCTCCCTGGCAAACCCTAGGTTGATTCAGTAGCAGGGAAGATGAGGGCAGCTGGAAACAGTTCACTCCCCCAGCAGCCAAGGTCTGCTGGCTGCTTGACCTTACAGAGACTGCGAAGTCAGCAAGCCCCAGGCAGCGAGCTCAGGACTTCAGAGGTCCCCTCCTTCCCCCACCCCCCAGCACCCCGACATCCAGTGTGTCACCCCACACTGCAGAGCCTGCTGCTGCCACATCCTGGCGTGCGATCCCCCTCTCCCTGGCAGGACCCATGCCCACTACGTCTCAGCAGCACACTGCCCCCGCCTCACGGCTGCCCCTCCCAACCACTCTCCTCTAAGGTCTGGAACCCTGTTTCTAAAGCAGGGATGCTTAAACCCTTTGCTTAGCCTGCACTTAGCGTGGCCTTCGATGCCCTCCAAGATGGGGCCCCTGCACCTCCTTCACTTGCCCTCTCTGCTTGCAGCCCCTCCTCCAGCCTGACCGCACCAGCCTTCCAGCCTCACCCATGCAACTCCCCCTTGCCTGTCACACAAGGGTCACTTCTGGAAATCCCTCTTTCCCACTCCACTGAGACTCCGCAGGCTGTCCTGGGCCCTCTCTAATGGTAGAATGCTGCTCGTCACTGGGCTGTGTCCTCCGCTTGCCCCCTTGAGCTCAAGCAGGGACTTGGACCTACGGGCTGGGTGCTGGGCCCAGAGAAGGAGCCAACAGGGAGGGCAGATTTCATAACTGGGAGGGGAGAGAGAAAAGGAGAGACCCAGGGATCGGCCTGGAACTGAGAGCGGCTTGTGCACCCCATGGATCCCTAGGGGAGCTGGAGCTGGTGAGAGGTGAGCCGCAGCCACAGGGATTTGAGGTCCTTGAGGGTGCCTTTGTCACTGGCCTGGAGCAGGGGGCATTGCCCCTCAGGCACCCGTCGGCTGAGCAGAGGGACCCAGATGCTAGCGTTCACTGAACCAAGGCCAGTGTCTGAGTCTGCAGACCTGAATGTCATCAGAGGCGTTTAGAGAGGGACCCACTGAAAATCAGGGAAAGGCTTGGCGAGGCCGGGGACAGCAGTAGGGCAGGGACTCACCAGGCATCTCAGTACTCAGAACCAGCCTCTCCCTGCGGAGACTCCCAGACCTGAGCCAGCCTGCCCCACCCACCACTCCGCCCAGAGGTGCTGCCCAGATCCCACGTCCTCTGAGATGAGCTCTGGGCGTAGGGCCAGCCCAGCCCCAGGCTCCCCTCCTGCCTCTGCCCCGCCCCCCACTGTGTGGCCCAGGCCGCCTATAGGGCATCTGCCTCAGCTTCCTCACCTCCTACTTTGGTTTCCCACGGAGACTGCGGCCTGTTTCCTTTGCAGGGACTGAATTCTTCACTTCCTACCTCCCTCGTGCCCCAGCTGTGACCCCAGTGACGGCCTGAGCCCCCGGACCTATATTCCATTCCTATAGCACCGACGGCACCCAGGCGCTGACCCCTGCCTGCCCCAGGCCATGGCCCTGGACTCCGGGCCTGAGACCCGGCAGCTCTCTCCGGGCCATTTTGCAGCCTCGCCCCCTCGAGTGGCCCAGGCCCCCGGGCTCAGCTGCATTGCTGTCCTCCTCCTCCTGAGGCCCCATGGAGCCTTATGTGGCAGCACTTCCAGCTGTGGAGCCCCCCCTCCCCCCACCAGCCTTGTGTCTGAGTTAATCTGACCTCCCGTGTCTGGGGCGACGCAGATGGCCTTCTGCCCCCTCCAGGACGAGCTGTGTGAACCTGGGCAAGTCTCTTCACTTCGTTGAGGCTCACTGCCCAGTTGTCAAGCAGCAGTAACCGCACCTCTTCTCGGGGCTGATGTGAGGATTACCTGGTCAAAGGCTTGCAACTAGCTCTCCCACACGTCCAGGGCACCAGTGGAGGAGCTGGCAGCCCGGCAACCTTGCAATCACTCTCTCCGACCAGATAGGGGCACCCAGCCACCCCCGTGGAGGTCAGGGCCATCCTGTTGCCAGCCACAAGGGCACTGGCCAGCAGAGCGAGGGTGAGAACTGGACAGGCTGACTCTGGGTCGTCGTGGCCATGGGAGCGTGGAGGCGTCCAGGAGACATCTGAGACGTGGGGGGTGTGCGTCTCGGGGAGACGGTGGAAGGTTTAGGCCATCAGAGCTCAGGAAACCGGGTGGGAGGGTGGGTAGACTGGGCGGTGTCCTGGCTGACAGGCCCGGACCTGTGCTGCCAGCTGGGCCAGAACCATCCTTGTTCCAGGTGTTTATTTCCCTCTTGGCCTCCTTCCAGGTTCGGCGGGGCCCTCGAGGGCCGGGACCCCCTTTGGCTTCATGCCTGCTCCAGATCGTGGTGTCCCAACAGGGAGCCCACACCAGGGAGGAGAAACTGAGAAGTTGGACGGCGTGAGAGGTGGTGTGTGGGTGCCCCAGGCCCCTCCCTGCGGGTGCTGCTCCTCTCAGGGACCCTGACAAAGTAGGGCTGTGCACCCAGAATGACAAAGTAGGGCTGTGCACCCAGAAGCGTCTGGCCATAGCCCCCCGCTCTGGGACCTTGCTGGTGGAGAGAATGTGGGGTCTCAAAATCCCCCATCTACTTTCAGACTGGGCTCCAAAGCCCCCATCTACTTTCTCCCTCCCCTAGGTCGCCCCGAACCCTCCTCGGGCAGGGAAGAGGGTGGGGGGAGGACAAGGACAAAGGCCGAGGTAGGTGTGGGTGTTTCTGCCGGGGACAGTCAAGGCAGGCCCTCCTGCAGCCACTGCTTCCCCTGGCAGGTCTTTGCCTCTCTTCCACCAAAACCTAGGCCGCACCTGCCCTCGCTCTCTGCAGGGCACCCTCAGGCCTGAGGGCCCAGGCCCCCTGCTACCTGCACGGCCTGGCCTGGCGGGAAAGGTCCTTTGACGAGGCCAATATCCCCTCAGGATGCCATCTGGGGTGGCCACACCCCCCCCCATACCATCTACCTGGTCCTGCCCCTCTTCCCCAGGATTAATGAAGTTATGATGAGGGCAGGAAGGAACTCTGAGCTCCCAGGAAGCTCCCCTCCCCAGACCCTGCCCTGTCCCCCCCTCACCTCCCCCCTGCCCAGGTGTTCCTGAGTGCCTAAGCCTGGGCCAGGTGCATCTCCTGGTTTCCCCTGATCCCACACCTAGCCCTGGGTTTGGTTTTTTCTTCATGAATTTATTTATTTATTTATTTTTGGCTGCATCGGGTGTTTGATGTGCGGGCTTTTCTCCAGTTGCGGTGAGCAGGTTCTACAGCGCAGGCTCAGTAGTTGTGGCGCACGAGCTTAGTTGCTCCGCGGCATGTGGGATCTTCCCAGACCAGGGCTCGAACCTGTGTCTCCTGCATTGGCAGGTGGATTCTTAACCACTGCGGCACCAGGGAAGCCCAGCCCTAGGGGTGGTTTTAATTGCCGTAAACAATGACTGTTTCTCTCTTAATAAACAAGGGACTGGAGGGCAGGGCTGTGCCCTGTGATGGACACCACTGTACCCACAGGGCCCAGCGTGGGCCTTGGCACACAGCAGGCCCTCAGCAAAGGTGATGAGCGTGTGAACCACCCGCAACCCCTATGTCTCCACAAACACACCAGGGTCCGAGGCAGGGGTGGGCAGTTGTTTTGAACTTTGAGAAAAACAGAAGGTAAAGATATCAAAAGAGTACAGAGGTTTGGTGCGTGGGGATGGTCAGTGATGGCTACTGTGGGGTGGGCAACTGGGCTAGGGCCTTTATTTGTTTCCAGGCTGTTCAGACTTCCCAGCTTCTGGGCCCCCAAGCTGGGCCCGCGCCTCGAAGGTTACAGGGATGGTGATCTCTGCCGACTGGGTGGCTGGCTTGGGCAACGGGGCCTCCACGGTGAGCGTGCCCTCGGGGGACAGGGAGGAGGAGACCTGGGTGGGGTCCACACCGGGGGGCAGCCTGGACACGCAGAAAGGGAGGAGAAGCATTACACACCTGTGTGTCCCTGCGCCCTCCTCCAGCCCCCCCAGCTCTAGAGCCAGGACTCACGTGTATTTTCGAGTGAAGCACCGGGAAATGTAGCCGTGCTCGTCCTGTCGCTCTTCGTGCTTGCCTGAGGGAGAGGGGAGTGGAGGGGCGGGGGTAAGGAGGTCAGAGGAGGCAGGGAGGGGCGGCCTCTCCAGCTGGCGCACATCCAAACGCGTCCCACCTGGCGGCCAGGACTCAGGGCAGGCAAGACTGACTAAGGGATTTGGGTGCCCCAGGCTGTCCCGGGATCTCAGAAGCTTCTGGAAAGTTCGGTTCAGGGGCTTTGGGAGCGGTGAGGGGGGCCGCAGCGCCGGGCACGCGCACACGCCCCCTCCGCGGACACGGGCTATGGGCGGAGACGGCGCGGGGCGGGCGGCGACGCCCTCTTCATACCAGCCGCAGGCCGGGTGGGTAGGCGCGGGTGGGCGCGGGGAGACCTGGTCCCTTGGGGGTGGGGCTGGGCCGTGGGGGTCTCCGCTGGAAGGGGGCGTTTCTTCCCTTAGCGGAGACTTTTTAGGGCTAAAAGATCCATTAGGAGCTACCAGCACCCCCCAACTCCAGAGAAGTGGATACAGGCCAGGGGCAGGGCAAGGAGGCCCGCCCCGTTCCCCCGGCTCTGCCCCCGGGTCCTTGGCTAAGTTTTCACTTTCCAGCCCCCCCCCCGCCGCCCCCCACCCCGCATTTCAACCCAGGTCCCTGCCCAGGGCTCCTCCCCAGGACCGGCGAGAGGCCGGGGGCCGGCGCCCCCAGTCCCCGGGGGGGGGGCTCACCAGTGATCTCCACCACGCCGTCCTTGGTCTTGACCGTCAGCTCCTCGGGGGCGAAGTGGTTGACGTCCAGGGACACGCGCCAGCGGTCGGCAGTCTGCTGGATCTCCGAGAAGCCGCTGCTGAGCTGCCGGCTGAGCGCGCGGCTGTAGGAGGGACCCTCGATCGCGGCGGCGGACAGCGGGCGCACGTAGCCCGGCCATCCGCTGTGGCTCAGCCACTGCGACCACTCCTCGGGCAGCCGGGGCAGCCCGAAGGCCTGGTCGAAGAGGCGGCTGTGGGCCGGGTACCAATCGCGGAAAGGGTCCCAGCTGGGGCCCCGCAGGAGCGAGAAGGGCACTCGGCGCTCGGCCATGCTGGCTGGTCTGCGCGCGTCCGGCTGAGGCTCGGAGTAATGCGAGAAGTGTCGGGCCCCCGCCCCAGCAGCGCTTTTATGGGCCTCCAGCCGGGTATTTTTAGCAGGCGTGTTTCAGGTCGCTATTAATGGCAGTGACGGGCCGGAGCAGCCCCTCCCCCTGCATTCCCCCCACTGCATACCGGGGCGCGGGGCGGGGCGAGGAAGGCCCTACCCACATCTGGAACCTTCTCTTGCTTTAGAAAACAAATGACTGGAGCCCCGGTGCTGGTGCAGTGCCCACTGCCGGACGCTCGCAGGCCTGGGTGCTAAAGCGCTAGGCCGCGATCTGTGGACAGTCCAGGAGGGTAAAGCCGAGAGAGAGGTCAGGCTGCTTGTCCCAGGCCACACACCTAGGGATTGGCAGAGCCGGGATTTGGACCCCAGGGTGTCTGTGAAATAATGTCTTAAGAAGCAGCATGGTTAGGAGTGTGGGCTCGGGAGCCAGACCGCCTGAGTTCACATGCAGGTCCTGCCACTCACTGGATGAACTTGTGCAAATGAGAGTCTCTGTGTCTCAGTTTCCCCATCGGGGAAATGGGGATGATGATGATGATGATGATGATGAAAATGCTTCCATCACTGGGTTGGTGTGAGGATTCAGCCACTTAATGAAAGTAAACATTTTAGTCCAGGGCCTGGTACATGATAATGAATTATTGTTATTATTAGCTCCTTGGAGTGGAAAGAGGGGGGAGGAAGGAGAGCGTGTATGTCTCCCTGTTGCAGAGGCGGTGGCGTGTGTAGGTTTGGCCGTTTTCCCCTTGACTTCCCAGTGGGGCAGACCCAGATCACAAACCCTGAGGCCCCGTGCTGAGGGGGGTCAGGAGAAAGGTTACTGTCAAAGCTCCCCATTATATCTATTTCTCTTGAGGAGCCCTGGACAGGGAACTTGAAATACAGCAGCCTTGAATCTCATCGGGGTTTTGCCACTGATTTTTTGTGTGATTTGGGCCAAGGCCCCTCCTTTTCCTCTTTGCAGATTATGATCTCAAAGCCCCTTTTGTTTAATATTCCCACAGCACAGAGGGAGAGAGGGCTCCAGGTAGTACAGCTCCTTCAAACTTGCTTGAAGCCTGAGGCCTGCCCTGCCTCCTATCTGACCACCTATGGGATCCACGCCCCCGCTCCCACCTCTGGGCAGAGGCTGCTGCCCCTAGGGTCCTGCCATAATCCTAACGTTCCCTCTCTCTCCTGCCTTCATTGGCATGACCCCAGTCCAGCCTCCCTTCTCCTCACTTCTGTCTTGTTATCCCTCCTTTCTAGATGGGGAAACTGAGGTTCAGAGAGATTAGGTGACTGGCCTACGGCCTCCTGTAAAACACTAGCAGAGTAAGGCTAGAGGCTCCGAGCCTCTCTAGTGCTCAGGGCTCTTACCCTCATGGGGCTCCCACCTTGGAGTCCCTTACTTCCTCTGCTTCCAAGACCCACTCTGTTTGCTGCGCCTCCCCTGGGGCTGGGCTGAGGCTGTACTCCTGCCAGTTCCACGCAGGATTTGCCCTGCCCCGCCCAGGACACCTGAGGGGCTGAAAGCCAGACTCCAGTCCAGTCGCCTCAATGAGCTGAGGTAGGGCTTCCCTGGCGGCGCAGTGGTTAAGAATCCACCTGCCAATGCAGGGGACACGGGTTTGATCCCTGGTCCTGGAAGATCCCACGTGCCATGGAACAACAAAGCCCGTGCGCCACAACTACTGAGCCTGCGCTCTAGAGCCCGCGAGCCACGACCACTGAGCCCACAAGCCACAGCTACTGAGCCCACGTGCTGCAACTACTGAAGACTGCGCGCCTAGAGCCCATGCTCCGCAGCAAGAGAAGCCACCGCAGTGAGAAGCCCGCGCACCACAAGGAAGGGTAGCCCCCACTCGCCGCAACTGGAGAACGCCCGTGCACAGCAACAAAGACCCAACGCAGCCAAAAATAAATAAATTAATTAATTTTAAAAAAAAATGAGCTGGGGTAGCAACAAGTCTCATGCCCTCTCTGAGCCTCGATTTCCTCTTCAGGAGAGAGCACTCCTAGATGTCTTTCTTTCTTACCCACCTGCTCCCCATCGGGAAGGAGCTGGGGTTGGGCCACAAATCTGAGGTCACCTCTGGAAAGGCATCTAAGCACCTGGAGCTCTCATGGGCCAAGGAGAGGAGGCAGACAGGATGCCTGCCCTCTGCCCCGCCCCTCTTGCTGGATCACGTCAGGAGCCCAGTCTCCATGGGGAGCTACTCGCCGCCCCCCCCAAGGGTCTCAGCTTCAGGAAGCCCCAGGCCTTCACTCCCTGGCACTCCCAACCCCACCTATCCCCAGCTCTTAAAGTCAGGGTGAGGTCAGGAGCCAGGGAGGGCCCTCATCCGTCCCTGCCTGCCCACCTTGGCCCAGACTGGAGCCCAAGTGCCCCACCCTAGCGGGAGCTGTCAGACATAATCATAGGTGCCTTCAAGTGTGACCCAGCCATGCTCTGGGTGGGGGCTGCCTGCCTGGCCGTCAGCACCTTGTAGACAGAAGCTACCTTCAGAGCTCCCTTCATTTTGCCTGAAACCAAGGTGGGGAGGAGCCATCCCTGCTACCCCAGCTGGGGGAAGTTGTGCAACCCAGGGCTCCACCCCCAGCACCCAGCCCATGGAGGTGGAGGCAGAAGAACTGAGAATTCACATCCATCTTTTTTTTTTTTTTTTTTTTGACCACACCTGGGGGCTCGTGGGATCTTAGTTCCCCAAGCAGGGATTGAACCCCGGGCCCTCTGCAGTGAAAGTGTGGCCAAATCTGGCTCCCTGTGCACCGATGCTGGATAAAAATACGGAGACAGAGAAATGGAAGATAAGAAATAGAGAGGCTTTTTATTTTCTTTGCCAGGCAAAGGGAAGACACAGTAGGCTAACGCCTCAAGAACTGGGCCCCCTCCTTGGGGAACTGGAGAAGATTTTATATGTGGGGCTCGCAGTCCGGGGTATATGATAAGGATCAAAAGTAGTGGAGGCCTTGCATTTCTTTTCTTCTGCAAATTCATCGCCAAAGCTGGCATCAGGTGGCTCAGCAACCGGGTCTGATGTCCCTGAAGTTATGGGCCCATGACCTTTCTGAAATGAAGAGTGCTACAGGGGAGTGTAGGGGGAGAAGAAATGCCAGTTGCAAAGGGTAATTTGTATGGAGTCAGAGAGTAATAATCATCTTTGTGAAGGACAAGTCTAGCTACAAGGGTTTGTTAGTAGTAACAACTAAAGAATAACCAAGATTGCTTAACACTTTCAGGTCTGTTTATGTTGTTTCCCCAGCCTGTTCATTGTTTCCTTATTTTCCTGTTTATCAGAAAAGTCTCATTTCTATTTTTGCTACAACAAAAGTGTGGAGTCCTAACCACTGGACTGCCAGGGAATTCCCCACATCCATCTTCAATGGGTCACTTCTCGAGGGACTCTCAGATCAGAGCTGCCAATCACAAGGGAGGGGACCTGGGTAGCTCTGGGTGGTAGTAAGAGGGGGTAGGGGTGGAGGAGAAACTGGGTTTTGGGGTCAGACAGGCTGGGCTTGAACCTGCTGCCGTTCACGGGCCTGGTGACCTCTCTGAGCTGGCACATCCCCATCTGCAAGACATAGCTAATAACACACCCAGCTTGCAGGGCTGCGGTGAATCTATAACACGATAACTCCCGTGAAGTGCCTGGTGCTCAGAAGTGTTCATTGTTATTAAGGAAAGAGGGCCTTTAATTTTGGATATTGAGACTTAGATTAATGAGAATTACCTGGTTGTATGTGCTTTATAGCACGTTCAAGTATCTTATCAGAGTCCCATTCTGGAGATGAGAAAACTGAGAGTCACAACTGCCCCAAGGTCACAAAGCTGGTGAAGGATGGAGGGATTGGAACCCAGGCCTCCTGCCTGTCTATCCGGCAGGGGGGACTTCCCAGGCAGTCCAGGGAGGGCCGTGGGCTGTGGCTTGCAGGCCCAGGGTGAGGTGTGCAGCCCAGGGTTAGCTGTCGGACAGGGAGGGTTGGGCCAGCCTCTCTGGGTTCACTTCCAGCCCTGACCAGGCACCCTTCCTCTAGGGTACTGAGCTCCCAGGGGTAGTTTTTCTGGGATTAAGAGGACAACTCCACCCGCAGGGATTTCCCAGAAGCCAAGGGGTTGGGGAGCAGGGGGACACTGCAGGGATTCCTTAATCAGAGGGGCCCGTCCCCCCATCCCTAGCCCCAGAGTCTGGGATACTCTGCCGCAGCTCCGAGACCAGCCTCCCAGCTTCCTGGCCTGGCCCTGCGCCTGAGCACTTGGCCACACTAGCCACTCCCTTGGCAGGCTTTTGCCAACTCCAGCTGCCACAGCCCTTCCCTCCCTGGCCCAGCCTCAGAAATTGCGAGCGTTCAGGCAGCTGCCCGAGCTCCCGGGAGAGGCCTGACAGCTGATGAAGTGCCTGCCGCTGGGCCTGCTGGGAACTAAGAATGTGGGCAGCTGTAATTAGGGCGCATGGGGGTCGGGGGGCTCTGGGTCTTTCTGGAAGTGTCTAGACACTGCCCCTCCAGGAGTCCATTTCCAAAAGCCCATCTCCTAGGCCTTCGGCTTCTGGCTGGCCTTGGGGTCACCTCGCCTCCATCACTGCTGAAGAGGTGCCAAGGAGGGGCCAGGTGGGAGGGCTGGGGACCCATCCTCCTACCCCTCCCACCCTGCTGTCCAGTAGAAAGAATCTATCTAGCTTGGGAGTCTGGGGACGTATATGTCTCTAACTCTGTGACCTTGGCCAACAGCCGGCCTCCGTGACTCATTTTCTTCATCTGTGCGATGAGACCATCGAACTGGATGTTCTCGAAGGCTCCTTCCAGCACTGGTGAATCAACAGTTTCTCCTCCACTCTCTACTCTCCCCCATCCTCCCACGACCCCCCACCCCACCCCAGGGATGTGTATATGGTGAGTCGACGCAGAGGATGAGGGGGGACGTGGAGACGGGGCATCCCCTGTGGTGGCCGTGGAGGTGGGAGGCCCTGTGGCTGGAGCACTCCGGTGCTGGGTGTCCTGAAAGCTTTTCTCAGGTGGAGGGGGGCTTGGCAAAGGAAGGGCAGGTGCCTGGTGATAAGGCCGGTTTGCTGAATATGCCCTCGGCTGAGAGAGGCGGGGGTGGGAGGGTCGGGGGAGTAGGCCAGGGGGCTTCCAAGAGCGCCTCAGAAAGGCAGGGGAGGGGGGTAGTCAGCTGGGACCCCCAAATTGGGCATGTGCATTTGTGACTTGCTACCCTGGGTCTGGGGCTGTAGGAAACGGATTAAGAAAAAGGGGCGAATTTGCCAGGACACGGCAAAGCCTTGTCCAGCCTCCTGGCTGCTGTGTGTGCGGGGAGGGGAAGGATGGAGGGGTCCCTGAGGCCCCAAGTGCAGCGAGAGAGGTGAGGAGAGGACGTCCTACACCCCAAATGCCACATCTTGCTAAGGTTCCCCCATCCCTGCCCCCGTCTCCCCCTCCTTGTTACCCGACATAGAATTGGAATTTCCTGTTTTCCTGCCTGCCTTCCAGTGTTTTTCCCTTTTCCCAAGGTAAGAGCAGAAGAGTTCAGTCTGAACCCTCCGTCTGCGGGAGGGACAGGGGCCTGGTTCCCTCCCTGTCCTTCTCAGCGGAACAGGCGCCAAGTAGCCGGGGAGGTGCTGAGGAAAAGAGCTTCGGGCTTCCAGGCTGCCGTGGATCCTCCCCCAGGGATCTCTCGTCTCTGTCCAGGCCTGTTTTGTATCCCTTCTGGCGTGCCGCCAACCAGCAGTTTTTCTTTCTCTCTCTCTCTCTGTCGCCCTCTAGGGTCTTCCTGCTGCCACCATGCCTTTGGTCTCCACCCTCCCCCCACGGTTGCTGGAACCCCTCACGCCATAGTTGCCTCGTTCACTCCTTCACTCATTCAAAAAACATCTCAAGGGTGCCTGTTTGGGGAATGCAGAGATAAGAAGGGATGGCCTGGGCTCCAGAAGCTCACAGATTTAGGGAGAGAGAGACCCGCCAACAAATAACTGGATCAAGAGCTTGATACCCTAAAGGCAGGAACAGACCTAGGGCTGGAGGAATCCAGAGGCGGGAGTGGCCACTGCAGCTGGGGATCGGGCAAGGCTCCTAGGAGTAGGAGGCAGCTGAGCTGCGCCTGGAACCACGAGCTCTCGGGAACCTGTGGAGGTGGAGAGGGGCCAAGGGGGGCCCGGGAGGAGGGTCCGCTGGAGTCAAGGACAGTGATGGGAGCGGAGGTTGGAGGGTGGCGGCAGGAGAGGATGGCAATTCCAGGTGGAGCCATTCGCCATTCGGAAGCCCTTCCAAGTGCTACAAGCTGGTGGACATGGTCACGGGATCCTCATGGTGGGGCGTTCTGTTTCCTTAATTCAATACTGTGTCCTCAGAGCCAGGAACTGGGCATGGCACATAGTAGGTGTTGAGTAAGCATGTATGGAAAGAGGGAGGGAATGGTCAGATTTGAATTTTAGTTATGGTGGGATGGACTGGAGGGGGCCAGACCCAAGCAGGCCAGCTGGTGAGCAGGTGGGCCTAGGAGGGGTTGTGGTTAGAGGCCAGGAGCGGGGGTGGGGCAGAAAAGGAAGTGGCACTGCCTGGTCACCTGGCTGCAGCCTGGCTGTGGGGTGCAGATGAGGAAGGCGGTCCGGCTGGGCAGTGAGGGAATGGAAGGGGGGAAGGGGAAGGGGCAGCTTTGGGCTCGTGTGAGACAGGCTGAACTTTCATGCCCACCTTGGGGTATGTTTCATGCCCCCATCCCCTCCAAGAGGTGGCATCTCCAGAGCAGGGCCAAGTTTGCTTTCCCTATAGCCCCAAACCCTACCTGAGGCCCAGATGAGGACCCTTTGCCTTCCCCACACTCCCCAGGTACCCAAATCCACAGAGGCCTGGTCTCACCACCTGCCATCCGGGCACCAAGTGTTTTATTAGAGTCCAATTTTTATCCGCACCGCGGAGAAGGAGGGGGAAACAGAGGGGGGGAACCCGGACCAGACCCCAGACCCCTCCCCCCACCGGAGCCCAGGGCATCTGCCCTGTTGGGCCGAGGAAGACTTCGTGAGATCCCTGAGGGCCCCGGGAGGAGGGGGCTGGGAGCAGCAGCAGAGGGCTGGGGGCCACTGCTTCCCCATCCATGCCCCAGGCCAAGGCCCTCAGTCTAGATTCTACCCTTTCTTCGAAGGGGTGTAGCACCCCTCTCTGGAAGAGGAGGAGGAAGTGCTCCCTTTGGCTCCCTGCTCCCTTGGGCAGCCCCAAAGGGCACGTCATCCTAGGCCTGCTGCCATCCGGCCCAGGTCCCAGCCACTGGGCACACCGGGACCCCGAGGCCTGCTCAGTCCGCCGACTGCATTGCTCTTCCCCTCCCAGGCTCCTCCTCCATCTACCGCTTCTCTTTTCCACCTCCTGACCCGAACCCCTTTTGATCTCAGGGTCAGATGCAGCTGTGGTCTGTATATCCCACCTCTTGTCATGCAAAAGGCCTGGCTGGCGTGGCCTTGGCCCAGGGCATGGGGCGAGGGCTGGAGGGGAGAGCCTGGCCTGGAGAGGTGCGACCAAGGGTGAGCTCCCTGGCCCCTCAGGCTGGGGCTTAGGGGCCCACCCAGTCAGGGCACTCTTGGGCCAGGGGAGGGGTCTGGGGAGGCTCTGGGGCCAGCCTCCAGCCCTCAGCCAGGGTCCTCCTGCAGCCGGCTCGAAGGAAGTGGTTCCTCAGCCTGGATGGTGGTGCACCAAGGGTTAGGCCATTCTTCCTCCTGTCTAACTTAGCTCCGGCTTGCTGTCCCATCTCCGTGTCCGCCCAGTGGTAGAGAGGAGCTGAGGGTCCTATGGAGTGGCAGGGGAGGCTCCCAGGTCTGGCACCGTCAAAGGTGTCCCTGGGTCCACTGAGCTGAGGTCCCCAGCCTGGTGAGCTGGCATCAAGCAGGAAGCGGGGCAAGGTGATCCCTGTGTTCGAAACGGCTCTTTGTTCCCTGGACGTGGTGGGTGAGCAGGAGGTGAGGGCGGGGGCCCTCCAGAAGCAGCAGAATCCAGCTCCTCTTTGTCTTCAGGGCCCCCGCCCTCAAGGTCTTCCCTGGACCCGGGACCTCTTTGCAGGCCCCCTGCAGCTCCTGGGTCCTGACCCCTCGCCTCTCCCTGTGCCAGGGGGCACGAAACTGGGTCGGCTGGGCTCAGAAGCCCCCGCTCTCTGAGCTGCTCCGGCTGTGGTAGCTGGGACTGGGGGTCCGGGAGGGGCTGCGAGTGCGGCTGCGGGTCCGACTGCGGCTGCTGTAGCTTCCATGGCTGTGGCCCGGGCTGGGGCTCCGGCTTGAGTAGTCGCTGCTCAGGCAGCTGGAGGAGGACGAGGGGCTGGGCCGGTAGTAGGGGATGGGACGTTTTCGGGCACTGCCGGGAGGGAAGAGCTGATTACAGGCCATCCAAGGCCCTGAGCTCTGCCAGTCCTGGGCCCTCACTCAGGCCCTGAGCCCCTCCCCAGCAGTGGCCAGGGCTTCCCTGCCTCAGTTTCTCCTGAGCCTTGACCTTGGAATTCTCCCTGCCTCCACCCCTGCCCCAGCAAGACTGGACATGCAGTGGTCCAATTTTATGTTGATCACTTTGTTTTTCCTCATTGTCTGCAGGGAAAGGGGACCAAGTCTTTGCTTGACTGGAGTAGGTGCTCAATAAAAATCTGTTGAATAAATGCAACTTTTAAGTGTAGACAACTCACATCAGCCAAGCTAAGCAGTGGCTTCTATGCATGGGAGGGTTTGTGAATATGGCCCACTCCTGCTTCTTTGTTCCCCACAGGATGGAGGATTTTGGTTCTCAGGTCACTCAGAGGGAACAAGAGGAGCCCCCTGGCCACTGCTGCCCATGCCCAAGGCCCTGGCCCAGGCCTGCCGGCCCCCACTCCTTACTCAGCTACCTCCCGCTGGCCCGGAGTTAGTTTGAAGCCAGGGAGACTGTGACCCAGAGAAAAGAAAAGAGAGTTAAGGGGGCGACAATGCCCCATTGCGTGGGGTTAATTCTGAGGAAGAAAACAGGTGTATGTTAGTGGGAGGAGGAGGAGGCAGCCTGGGAGGGGGCTGAAGGGGGTGCCAGGTGGAAGGTGTGGAGGCTGTCTTAGAACCCCCTGCTTACGGGGGTATCTGGGGGGGGGAGTGTCCCAAGCCTGGCAGCCTGGCCTCTAGCTCTGATGTGAGAACTGAGGCCTGGAGAAGCACGCTGATCTCCCGTGGCTGCCCAGCAAGGCCAGGGCAGAGCTGGGCTCAGAATTTTGCCTGTGGCCCTCTACCCCATGTCGGGGATCTAGGGCTGCAGGGTGATTTCCACAAATGCAGACCATCATCTCACCTGGAGACCCAGGCCCAGACCCTCCAGTCCCGGCAGACTGTGTGGGCAGAGTGGGAGGGACCGGTTCCCCTCACAGCTGCCCCAGAGACCAGACTGCCGGTGCCCCCTCCTCCAAATCCCCCAGGGGGCTGGGAAGTGAGCAGAGAGCTTAGTGAGAAAAGGAGAGGCAGACAGACAGCCGGACAGAGCCAGTCAGCTCACATGGGCATCTCCCCTGCAGCCTGTGGAGAGGGGGTCCACCCGGCCCCCAGGCTGGCCACAGGCCACTCAGCAGGCTGGACCTTGAGATGAAGGAGAAAAGGACACATCATTGCCAGGAGATGAATGTGGGGAGGGAAGGAGGAGGGAGGGGCTCCGAGAGGGATGGCTGGAATCTTCCAGAGCTGAACTCCTTGCCTGCTGCTGTACCCAGACCCCAGAACCGGGCCCCTCCCCTCCATGGCCCTCAGGACGCTTCCCTTCTGGAGGCCTCCCTCCCCGAAGTGAGCCTGCACCTCTGTCTCTCGGGTCCCAACCCCTCCCCAGCACCTCAGTCCTAGCCTGAGCGCCCTCTTCCCTCTCCCAACCCTCACCTTCTCTCCTTCGGCGCCCTCCCCTCCCCGCACCAGGTGCGCTAGGTCGAGGACCCCCCAAGGTCCCCGCGGCCCGGCCCCGGCCCCTCCTTACCTGGTGATGCGCCGCGGTTCCATGAAGCTGGGCGAGTCCCGGCGCCGCTTGCGGATGGGCGAGTAGCTGCGGGAGCGGCGACGGGCGCGGGCGGCCTCGGCCTCGGCGTGCCTCGCGCGGCCCTCGCCGTCCTTGTCCCTGCGGGGCCCGGCCCGAGATGAGCGACGCGGCCCGGCAGCCCCGGCCGGTCCCGCCGCCACCCCTGGGCCCGCACTTACCGGCCCAGGGTTTTCTTGGGCGACGGCGAGCGGCTGGGGCTGTGGGCCCTCTTCTCCGCGGAGCGCGAGCGGGATTTGGAGGGCGAGCGGCTGGAGCTCCACGAGCGAGGGTGCGGGCCCGGGCTGCGCGACGAGCTCTTCCCCTCCGGGCCGCCGTGCCTGCCGTGCGCGCCCGGGGACGGGGAGGTGCTGGCGGGCCGGGCGCGCGGGGGCCGCTCCTTGGCCCTGGAGGAGGGGCACGGCGACAGGGGGGGCTCAGCTGGGAGACAGTGGGCCCCGGGCAGGGGAGGAGCGGGGGGTGGGGGGCCCGGTGACAGGGAAGGGCTCACTTAGGGAGAGAGTGGGCGCCCCGGGGGGGAAAGGACTCAGGAGGGGAAGGGGTTCTATGGGGTTAGTGCGGAGGAGGAGGTTGTTGTGTTGGGGGTCGGGGAAAAGTTCCCGGAGGAGGGAAGGGGGCCCTGGTGGGGGGGAGAGGAATCGGTGAGGAAGACGCTGTTCCGTGCTGTCGAGGGAGAGTGATCATGGTGGGGGGGGGCGAGTACGGGAGGAGGGCGCTCTGTTGTGGGAGGAGGATCTGGATCTTAGCGCGGGGGCGGGTGGACAGGTCCGCTGCGGGGAGAGGGGTCGGTGCTGGGGCGCTCAGTGCGCGGGGAGGGGTTATGACCGGGGAGTGGAGAGGGCTCGGGGGGGGCGGGGAGGGGAGCCCGGTGCGGGTCCCAGGGGCCGAGCCCGCTCACCGTTTCCCGTGCCCGCCGTGACCTCGCTCGGAGCCGGGCTCGGGCCCGGGGCCGGGGTCGCCGCCGCCCGAGTCGCTGCTGGAGCGGGCCCTGCTGAGCGAGCGCGACGAGCCCCGGGGCGGCGCGGGCCGGGCGCGCCGGCGGCCCCTGCGGCGGGGCGCGGACGCCGAGGACCGCGAGCGCCGCCGCCTCCGCCGCCGCCGCCGCCGCCGCCGCCGCCGCCGCCTGGCCGCCCCGCCGGCCGCGCGGCCTCCTCTGCCCTGCGACGACGGCGCCGAGCGCGGGCTCGGGCTCTCCTTCCCACGCGCGGGCGGCGTGGCTACGCCGGCCTCCGCCTGGTCGCGGGCCCTGGGCGAGGGCGAGCTGGGCTTCTGACGGGGAGAGAGGCAGAGAGGGCACGTAGGGGGTGGAGAGGGGACGGAGAGGGCGACAGAGGCGGGCAGAGACGGAGAGACAGAGGAGACGGAGAATCCAGAGGGGGAGAGGCAGAGGCAGAGCCGAGAGGAAAGAAACGGGGAGAGGTTAGAGAAGCA
This sequence comes from Eschrichtius robustus, assembly GCF_028021215.1. Taxonomy (NCBI): domain Eukaryota; kingdom Metazoa; phylum Chordata; class Mammalia; order Artiodactyla; family Eschrichtiidae; genus Eschrichtius; species Eschrichtius robustus. The sequence continues at coordinate 84,542,576 of NC_090839.1, read as the reverse complement.
GAGAGACAGAGCGGAGACAGGAAAGGAGGAGAGACAGAGAGAGAGGACAGATCCAGAGAAGGAGCGAGAGGCCGAGGGGGAGAGAGCGGGCGGGCGGGGTGGGGGGAGAGAAGGAGAGGGGGCTTTCACCGGGCCCAGGCCGGGGTCTGCCAGTCCCAGAGCATCGCACACACGGTTCCCCGCGCCTGCCCTGCCTCTGCCTCTCCTGAGTGTCCACCTTCTGGCCTCAACAGTGCAGCTCATGCAAGGTTCTCGGCATGCAAAACACAAGAGGGACGGAGCGGTGGGGGGGGTGGGCTGTCAGGGAGGGGGAATCCAGGACGGGCACGGGGGCTGGCATTGCCCCCCCCCCTCGACGGGACGGAGGATCCCGGCAGAGAGAAGAGAGAGGGCGGGCACCGGGAGGCCGGGCCAGGGCCAGCCCACCAGGCCAGGCCGCCCAGCGCTTGGGGGTGGGTGAGGGGATGGAGGGGGCACACGGCACACAGATGGGGGTGGGGGCGAGGCGGGACAACTGAACTCAAAACTGAACCGAAGAAAGGGAGGAAAAACGAAATAAAAAACAAAATCCACAAATGTCATTAGATACCGAAATCAAAAACAATGTCTGAACTCCTGGGGAACTGACATTTTTCTGTTAACATTTTTTCTTTCTTTGTTTTCCGGCCCTGCAGAGATCTGTGGAGCTGTCAGTAGCACCCGACTGTCTTTCTGTTTCTCTCTTTTCTTTTTCTTTCTTTTTCTTTTTTTTTTTTAAGTTCTGATTTTTTAAGTCCCTCTTGGTTAACGTCCACTTACCAATAAAGTGGCACTTCCTCCTTTAGTAGGTAAGATGTGTAAGAGAAGGGAAAAGTGTGGTAGCGTAAGTTCATCATTAGATTCACAAAAATGCAAGAGAGATAGAGAGAGAGAGAGAAAAACGCAACCACCCCATTCTAGGCCGAGAGGAGGCCATGCCACCTCTGGAGGAAGGATTAGCAGTGCCCGGCTCCTCGGGCCTGAGCAGGCACCTCTCGGGTGACCACTGGATAGAGATGTCGAATGTTTTTCCGAAAGTGGAGTCAGGACACAAGCATCGGGCTACAGAAAACCAGAAAGGGCACCTGGTACCGTCAAAAGGACCCTGGCTGGGAAGCAGGGGTCTGAGAGTCTGCCACAATCTCACTGAGTGACCCTGGCCAAGTCACTTCCCTAGTCTGGGCCTCAGTTTCCCCATCCACAAAATGAGACGGTCAGGGTCAGGCTTTGCTTCTGGATGTCCCTTCCAGAGCAAATATTCCAGGATTCCCTGACCACCCTCTCCATCCCCCTCCCTCCACAGAACTGACCCTTCCTCCTGTCCTTGGGCTTCCATCCAGTAACAGTTGACTGCACTTGTCTGTCTGTAAGTCTGTCCCCCATCCCTCCCCACCCCCCAATCACCAGCACCAACTTGACTTTGAGCACCTCCAGGGCCAATGTGGTGTTGGATTCAGCTTTGTAACCTCAGTTTTTATCACAGAACTTGGCATCTAGTAGGGCCTCAGTGCGGTTTGCTGAGGAAGGAAGAAATGCCCTTACAAGGGCCAGGGCCAAACCAGGGAGTCCTAGGAAAGGGGCAGGGTCTGGGTCAAGCTCTTTTGGCAGCCTTCTTGGAGGAGAGAGCAAAACCAGCTGCCACGCCTCAGGGCACCTTGCTGCCAGGGACTGGAAAGAGTGTGGCTTCCTTGGCATGGCCCTGGGTGCTTCCTGGAGGGGGTGGGGGTGTGGCGTTAAGACCTCTCTGTGCTAAGCCTGACTCCCTAGACGAAGAAGTCAGCTCCCTCCGCGGCAGGGCACAACTAGCTCTCGATTGGTGGCTGCAGGAGCCAATGAACACCAGCCATAGCAGGGAGAGCAGCTGTCCAGAGCCAAATGGGCCATGAAGACCTGGGAGAGCCTTCTGTTTAGGGCAGGGGCAGAGGGAGACACAGGCAGGCAGAATGGATATCACTGGGTACCGAGGTGCCCCTTGAGTCCTCTGACTTTCCTGATTACCAGCTCACCTCTGCTAGGAGAGATGGACGCTGGGCTGTTCCGCCATGGCCCCTCTGAAATGGCAATCCGTTCTCAGTAGACCAGGAGACACTTGTCCTCCCTAACACATAACCCCCTCCACCCCAGCAGGTGGCCAGTGCCTCACAGCGCCCAAGCCCCCAGAACTAGGTTCTGTCATCCAGCATCCTTTTCCCTCCAGAGGAGGCAAATGAGAAAGAAGTCTCCAGGATCCTAAGCACTGAGATCCAAGCCCCTGGGCCAGACTCCTTGTGCTGAGCCGGGTGCTTCCTGCCTAGCATGTCTTGAAGTGCAAGCTCTTCCCCACTTCCCTCTCACCTCCTTCAAGCCAAATGGCTGCTAGAGCCCCAGATGATAGTAATTGGCAAAGTGGACCACCCTGGGATTAGCTCTGATATGAGTTTGCTGTGAAACCTTAAGGAAGTGACCAACTCTGGGAAGCTCAGTTTCCCCACTGGTAAAGTGGGGGATAGCTGGGTCTCTGCTAGGTGGGCCTGTATAGGGGCTGAGAGGTTCGTTTCAGAGAACAACTCTTACTCATGGTCCCCTTACAGATGAATAGGGTCAGAGCAAGGCAGGAAGGCCTGGGGCCCCATGGGTATCTCCCAAGTGCCAGGATGGAGGAGGATGGGAGGATGGCTATACCGGGTAGGGTGGCAGATAGCACCTCCCTGGGGAGACTTCTAGAGCCAATCTCACCCTTATCCACACATCCCTCCAGAAGCCCTGGAGAAAGAGTCGCTGTGATCCTGCCAGAGGGTGAGCCTCTTCCCCAGCTTGGGTCTCATTCTTCCCAGGAATTGAGGGAGATCCAAGTCCAGACACCATGGAACTTCATGGACGGACAGGCCTGTGGTGGCCAGGGACCCCCAAACATCCCCAGAAGCCTGCTCTTTGTGACTCTTGTCCCTCTTGCCTCTTTCCCCTGGATAATGCCTATCACCCCCCTACCCTAGCAAGAGGTCACCACCTCCAGGAAGCCTCTCCTGATCCTCACCCTGAGTCGGGTGCTCTCTTCTATGATCCCACAGACCCTTGTTCCTTCCCTTAGTATGGACTGTGCCATATGGTTCCTTCCCTTAGTATGGACTGTGCCCTGTGCCAGGGCTGGGGCTACCGTGACCAGCAGGAGCTCCCCATCCATGGTTCAGCTCTTCCCTCTCATCGTTCTGAGTGATCTTCATCAGTCCTCCAGCCTGACAGGCGGGGGCTGTGAACCCAGGTCTGCCTGCCTCTCCCCTGGCATGGACACCAAGATGGGGCCTGGTACGGAGGAGTGCCAGCATGTGCTGGCCTAGTGTGTGCATGTATGAATGAATGAGTGAGTGAGTGAATGAAGGACCTCGCCTGCCTCTGAGCCCTGCTCCCAGGAGCCCCTCTGCTCCTTGGTACCACCTGCTACCTGACATCTTCTGCTTATGTAAGACATTTTTGAGGCGAAAGATAAGAGTAGCAAGGGACAGGGTGCTTGCCCAGTCCTGGTATACTTAAGGACAAGAACAAGTGAGCATCTGGAACAGCTACACCCTCTAACTTAGCACCTGAAAATCCTATTTTGGGGGCCCTGGTCACATCAGGTACTCCTTGAAGGTGAGGCCTCCACTCCCGCATCAGGCTGGGACGGAGTCTCCTCCCTCAGACCGGCAGCACTTTCTCCCTCCCTGAACAATTTCCTTGTCTGCCCTCCAGCACCACCCAGGGATGAGGGATACTCTGGTGGGTGAGCTCCCCAGGACCTGCCCCTGGGACCAGCATGGGGGGAGGAGAGCATGAATAGCCAGGCTTTCTCTTTTCAAAGCTGAGGATGGAGGCCCACTGAGGCCTCACGAGGGTTGGGGTGTCAAACTTCTGCAGCGGCTCCCAGGTGGGACAGAAAACAGTTTAAAGGGCAAGTATGGGGAGATGGGGTCCCTGAGGACCTACTCCTGCTGTGTACCCTCAGTGTGGCTGGATGAGCTCTGGGCTGGGAGTCACAAGTCTCAGGATCTAGGCCTGGTTCTCCATCAACATCTTGAGGGACCCTGGCCCCTACTGACTGTCCCTTCTGGATCATCTGCACTGAGGGACCCCATTTAGCCCACATTTGGAAGATGGAAGGATGCTGGGGGACTGAGGGAGCCCCTGACTGGGTTGGGTTGTGGTCCAGGCAGGGGGTGGGAGAGCTGAGTATCCCCTCCATCTCTCAAATTGCCCCCACAGAGACTTTGCTAAGTAGGTCATCTACATCCAGTAGCCGTTCCTGGCCAGCTCACGTCACCCCTGAAGTTCAACTACCATTACGCCCAAAAGATGGAGCGGTGGGGTTCAGTCCTGGTGCCAGCTGCTGCACCTGCCACCAGGGCAGGACCGTGGGAGCCCAGCAGGCCCTGGAGGGTGGGACAGAGCTCTTTCCTCAGGCCTGACCTCAGCCAGAACTTCTTCCAAGATCTGGAGGCCAAGAGGCCCAGCACAGGCCCTTCCACCATTGCTTATTGCCCAAGGTGACCCCGGGGACCGGCAGGCGTGAGGGTGAGGGGCTTAGCAGCTACTCCAGAAGACAGAAATCAAATTGGCTTCACCGCAGCATACAGTCCAGGAAGGGAACACAAACTCGGAATGCTAAACCACACAGAAATGCATTCGGACAACAAAATGAGAAAGAGAGGGCGTGAGGGAGGCTTGGGGGATGGGGGCGGGGATGGAGAGGAAGAAGAAGGAGAAGGGGAAGGTGGGAAAGGGGGGAAGAATGAACCAGAAAAGTTGTCAGGAAAAGTCAAGAAAACTAAACGACAAACCAGGAAACACAGCTTTGTAGCTCATTTGGAGAAAATGCAAGTTACAAATGAGTAGTCATTAAAATAAAGAAAGAAAAAGGGAGGGGGAGAAAACCAACCAGAGCGAGATTGAGAGATTGAGAGAGAAAGAAAACCACATTCAAACCAAGCAGAGTGGCGGGGCTTATCTGGAGATGGGAGCGGCGCACAGCGGAGCCGGGATACCTACCTTCTCAGTGGTCAGGGACGGGAATGCAATAATAAAAAAGAAAAGAAGGTCTCCGCATTGGGAATGCAGAATCGGGGGAAGACAGTGTCTCTAAGCTGCGCTCCCCCTCTGAATCAGCACAGGGCAGCCATGCGGCTTTCGGCCTAGTCCCCGGGATGGGAGGGGGCTCCTGCCCAGCCATTTCTGTTTGCTTCTTTTTTTTTTTTTAAACCCACAGGCTCCAAGAGCCAACCTTTCCTTAACCTTCAAACAACAGAAAACCTCCAGAGGGCATGCAGGAAGCAGCTGATGGAAACAGAACCACAGCATGGGTGAAGGAGGGGCTGGCAGCAGGGGGAGAGAGGCCCAAGTCAGGGGAGAGAGATGGCCAGGAAGAGACAGAGAGACATGGGGAGAGAGACAGACAGACGACAGAGAAACAGAGGCAGAAGGAAACAAAGAGAGAGGCAGGAAGCCAGAGGGGAAGGTGGACCCAGACAGAAGAGAGGAAAGCTGTTTAAACAAGGGCAATCAGAGTGGACAGATGGGGTGAAAGGGAATCATGCATTTAAAAGGGAAGGCAACCACAGATTGAATTTGGAGGATTGGCTCAGCCTCAAGTCAACTCCCCTTTCCCCCTGGCTTCAGCATCATTTTAGCAAAATTTATCCCTCCTGTCTTCTGGCTTCATCCTGGAAGAAACGCCAAGATGTCCCTTCCTGTCCTGACTGCCCCACCGCAGCCGTGGTCACTGCTCTTTCCTGGGGGTCGAGAGGGGGGAGGCTGGGATGAGGCAGGTCAGGGAGAGTCACAGGCACCTCTTCTTGGGGTCATTCTAGGCTCCCCATTAAGTGATGAGATTTGAGCCCAAGGCAGCTGCCAGAGATAGCCCGGGGGCCTTGCTCGGGAACCTCGTCTGCCATCCTCACCAAACCATGAGGCTTCCTTCAACACTTCGGATGCTAGGGGCAGGTGCAGCCAAGCAGGTGCAAACCCTGCACAGCCTTTCTGGCCTATGTGCTGGGAGGGCAAAGCTAGCACCAGTCTGTGTTCTTGTGGGTGGGGGGAGGCAGGTGAGACAGGATGGAAGGGCTTGTTCCGTGAGGTCATCTTACTCTTCCGTCCCACGTTGTGTGACTTTGAGCCACTCCCTTTCCTCTCTGTGCCTCACTATTTATTTCCCTACATGTGTGTGAACTGTGAGGGCGCAGAGCTCCCTGGGTCTCTGAGGCAGCAATTGTGTAGAATCGGGAGAGTTGGGAGCATGCCCTTGACATCTGGCGGGGTCATCAGGGGGAACCTAGGAGCTGAGACAACCAGCAGCCACCTCCCACGTCCTCCTCCCCTTGCTCAGGGCTCCTGGAGTGTGTTTTCTATTGACAACCCTCCCACATCTTGGGATCTACCTCTAAAAAGCTTGTGTGACCTTGAGCTTGTCACTTGACCTCTCTGAGCCACAGACAGCAGTAAGCAGCAGAACCCAGAAATCCCTCTGGGGCTCGGCCCTGGCCTGGGATGGGACATCTAAGAGATGTGTTGGGAGCTAGCACCCCGCTGGCCTCAGTCTCAAGCCCAGGATGGACTTTTTCTCTTGCCCGGGAGTATCTGGCTTTGAAGCCCTCACCTGAGTTAAACTCTATCAGGTGCCTTCAGCTCCCTCCTTTGGGGCCTCCCAAGGATCCGAGGCCTGGCAGGAAGGGGCCGAGCAGCCATCTTATTCTAGATGGAACTGAGGAAGTTCAGGGCTCTGGGAAGCAACCTGGGTGACCTGGGACAAGTCTCTCCCCTTCCCTGGGTCTCCCAGCTTCTCTCCAAGGTTCCTCATAGACTGAGACACAGAATCACCATCTGCACCACTTTTGTTAATTTAAAAGCTGAAGCAGTCCCAGCTCATGCCCCGGTGTTGAGGAGAGGGCTGGCTGCTGCCGAAGATTTGGCAGGAGCTATTGGTGTGGGAGTCGTGTTTTTAAAGTTATCTTCCCTTTTAAATTCTGATTACAAAGGAAAAAAAATATAGAGAGACATGTATATGACTAATGTTCACTTGAGATTCAAAAACCATCTCTGCATTAGGAGGAGAAGTTCCCACAGTAACACGCACAAAAGCAAAATTCTAGAACAACATAGAAGATAGAAAAAACAAAAAACAGAGAGATACTTTGCATTTCTGTACGTTACAAAAGGGAATAAAAAAAGAAAAGAAAGAAAAAAAAAGGGAATACAAACAGAAACAAAATAACAGGAAAAGTTACATAAACTTCCCCACCCTCTTCCCTTCCGGCTAAACAAGAAATGGAATCACAATATTACCACGTTTCAAATGGGAGGCTAAAAAAAACAAACAAAAACATAGACGGGGTTAAAAAACGGTGAGCTTTTTCTTTTCCCGTTTGTTTCTCTCTCTCTTTTTCTTTTTTTAATGGTAGCGTCCAAGAATACCACCCCACCCTCCAGTACTTTTTCCCAAAGACATTTTTGGTTAATGGCCAAGTCTGTGACCCCAGCCCCTATCTCACCTCCCTGGAATGAGAACTAGTCTCATTTTGCTCCTCAGAAAGGATCTGCAGGCCAAGAGGGGATCAGGTGCGGGTGAGAGGCCTGGGATGTTCTGAAGTCCCAGACCTCTAAGGGCCCAAAGGGTAGGGAGAGGATTTGGGGAGCATGCTTTGTGAGAAGAGTAACAAAGTGCTGTCTTCTAGAAAACTCCCAGGGCGATGCCCAATTTGGTCCCATTTTTTGGGAGGGAGACAAGATGGCTGCCGAGGCTTCCTCCCCGAGGCCGGAAGCTAGGCCGCCTTCCCTGGCTGCTCTCGCCTGCGGTTTAATTAGACGCTATGCCATTTTGTCTGCGCAGGCCCTGGGCAGAGGCGGGGTTGCGGGGGGAGGGCCCTGATGGAGAGAACCTGCATTTCTGTGCCTCTCAGAGGATGTGGAGTTCCCACGAGAAGGTGTTTGGGGCATTGTGCTCTTCCCGCTCTGTGCCCATGGGGTTGGGGTTGGGGACGATGTCTTCTAGGTTTGCCCAGATTGGGCATCATCTCTGTGGCCTGTGGCACCAGTCCCTGTCCGGGCCGCCCTCAGCTACCTCTGTGAGCCCTCTCCCACTCCCAAGACAGGGCCAGGGGTATGGGAGGGATCCTCCCCATGTGGCCCAACGAGGTCCCTTGGAGCTCAGGTGCCTGGCGCGCTGTCCAGGTCGGGCAGTCTCAAGACAGGTAATGTCGTTAAACAAAAATTGATCTTGAGACTCAGAGCTTTTTGTCAGCTGCCCTTGACTTTCCTCCCTGAGGCCTTGAGAGTTAGGGTGTTTGAGAAAAGAAAGGGAGTGAAAGGAAACAGCCAGAAATCAAAATGAAACTGACCAACACGTACATGTTTGCTGCTGAGACCTGAGGTCTGGGGAGGGGCAGACTCCCCCCTTTCTGCTGAGGCTCCTGGGGCAGCCTGGAGGTCTGGGGGGGACCTGCAGGCCTGCTCACCCCCATTCCCCTGTGCCCATCCAGTGCCCCTGCCAGCACTGCAGTCCCCTCTCCCTGAGGGGACTCTACCCTGGACTCTAAGACTGACAGACAAAACGGGATGTGGGCCTCCCCCGCCTCCCACCCTGGCCCAGCTCATCTACCTGGGAAAGGCTCTGCCAGCTCCTACCTTCACCACACCTGCCTGTGGCTCTCCAGGAGTTTGTTCGCCTCCTGGGGCGGGGGTGGGGTGGGGACAGTATCTCTGAGGCAGCAGTGAGTGCGCTGGGAGATGCCTTAGGAAGGATGGGCCATGGGAAGTGGAGCCCACGGGTTTGAGACACCTGTCCAAGTGTGGGCAGTGCCCGGGAAAGGACAGATTTTCCTTGGAGCAGGGACTTTAGAAATGCAGCTCTGTGGCAGCAAGGGGACTGAGATGGGGGAGGGATCTGGGAGGGGGAGAGGGGCTATGAGGGGCTTGAGGGAGGGCGGGCTTTCCAGGGGGGTAAAGGACTTTGTGGGGAGAGGGAGGCTCAGGGCCCAAGTGATGCCCCGGGGAGGTCCTGACTCTTGAATCCTGTTCCCGATTGCGACCCCTACCAATGTCCATGCTCCCTCCCACCCCAATATGCCTGGGGGAAGGGAGGCGGGAGGCCTTGTTTCCTTTCCAGCTCTTTACCCAACTGGCTGAGCGCCCCTGTGGTCAACCTTCTCTGGCCTTCAGTTTGCCAAGGTCAAGGGTGCAGGCCCCCCTCACCCTGACACCAGCATTCCTGGGCGCTCGGGTGCGGGGAGGGCGCCTGGGATGGGGGAGCGGCCGGCCCCGCCCCCGTGACGCACTCACTGGCCCCTGCCCCGCGGCGACCCGGCCCGACCCAGCTCCGCTCCGACCCAGCTCGGCGCAGCACGCGCGGCGCGGGAACCCTCTGCAAAGCCAAGCGTACGTACATCGAGCGAGCTGTGCGCCGAGCCGGGGCGGCCCCCGTGAGCTCCGCTCCGCTGCCTGCTGCCGCCGTTCTGCTGGGGTGACCCCCATCCGCTGCCGCCGGACGGGGAAGGAGACCGGCTCCCGCTGGACCGCTGGCTGCCCGTCTTCCGCCCGTCGTCTCGGTGCTTGGGACTCAGCCTACATGGGGGGAGCCGGCTTGGGACGCCCCGTGTGCAAGCGGCCGGTGCCAGGCTCGAAAGGCAGCCCTACCCCCACCCCCGTCCCCTCACTGCGCCGGGAAACCCTGGCATGGAGAGAGCAAGGCCCCAGCCCGCACACTGCCTCGGTTTCCATTCAGGGCCTGGGGCGCCCTTGGGCGCGGGCAGCACCTCAGCCCTGGTAAATTTCTACCCGCTGCTGGGCTGCTGTCTGTCAGCCCCGCTCCCCAGCCCTGGGGATGGGGGAGTGTTTAAACTGCAGGTCCCCTCCCTCCAGCGGAAAGGGAGCTCAACCACACCTGAGCGCTCCCAGTGGCCCGCGGCCTACCTGCTGGGTGATCTGGAATCACTGTAATGGGAGGACAGTGAGGGACTGTGGGGGCTGCCGCTGCTGTGGCGATGGGACCTCCGGCCTGGGGACTCTGCATGTGGCCTGGGAAAGAAATCAGGCTGTACTCGAGTTCTGCCCCACCTCCCCAGGGGGGAACCCTGTGAAGGCCTGATGGAAGCCTCTGCTGACCTCCCTGCCCCCCGCTGCTGCCCCCATAGTCTCCCCCCCAGCCCCCCACAACAGTCTCTTACAAAAATAGCCTCATACAAAAATAACACAAACCCTGCGAGCTAGTCCATGTGGTCATTTGTCAGAATTAGGAAAAAGGCATCCTTTTCTGTAGACAGTCCCGGCCCCCCAAGACCTCACTCGCCCCTCAGTTGGTGTTCTTGTGACTGGGATGGGGGGGGATGCAGGGGAGTCACAAGGACTGAACTTGAAAGGACCCTGGCCTGGGAGGCCACAGGTCTGGGTTCCACTTCCAGCTCTGCCACCGACTCATGGGGGCTCTTGGCTTCCTCTCTGGGTCTGAATTTTTCCTTCTGGGCAGCGGGGACAACATGAGCTATCTTCAAGGGCCTGATTCTGTGATTGTAGAAGGCCAGGTTTTCTGTGCGGTGTGGGGTAGGGAGGGGAGCGGGCTGAGGGGGCTGGAGAGGGGTGGAGGGTACTCACCTCTTCCTTTCTTTGTTCTTTTCTTTTCTTTTGCTCTTGGGGCTTTGAGATCTACAGAAAGCAGAGGCTACCGTGACAGCACAGCCTGAGCCCTGAGCTGGCCGGGGGAGGGCGGGGCCTTCGAGCTCTGGAGCTGGCTGTGTCCAGGTGTGGATCTGAGATGTGTTCCTCTCTCGTACCGAGACTCCCTGGCTGGCGTGGGCTTGCCCACCCCACCCCACTGCTTTTGTCCCTTTTACTGTGCCAAGCCTTATTGCCTCCTTCTCCTGTAAGTCCTGGCCTGGATCACCTCCTGCCTGGGCCCCAACTGCTGTTCCCTCTGGCAGTGCCATAGGAGATGTGGCTATGGCCCCAGAAGGAGGGGTGACCTGCCCTTTCCTTCTGGCATTGGTCTTGGGATAGGCCCCTCTGATGAGTTGCCATGGTGGGGGTGGCCCCTCCACACCTCATTTGCGTCCCCCGTGCCCCAGGTTCCCTCAGATGGGGCTCTCTAGGGTAGGGTCCAGGCCTCCTGCCTCTCTGTCCCCTCAGACTGTGGCCCAGCCTCGGGCCAGCTCACCAGGGGTTTAGGAAAGAAATGCTTTCCCTTGGACAGGATGATCTTCCTGCTTTGGGGTTACTCAAACCCCATCTCATCTCATCCAGCTCTCTGGCGCGAGCCCCACAGCCCAGCTCCTTCTGCCTTTGACAGATGGACTGAGAAGTTTCTGATCAGGCTTCTCAGGTCTCGCCCTGTAGGTCTCTCAGCCTCACCCCCTCTGATGCCACCAGATTCCTGCTCAGTCCCTCTAGTCCTGAACAGATGTCTCCTTCTGACCAAACAATGAGGTGATGCTAAGAAACGCCAGAATGTGTTTCACACAAGAGCAGAGCTGGGTGGGGGGCAGGCCCAGGAGTCCAGAGGTGTGGGTTCTAGAACTCGTGCTGCCTGCTTCGGGCCTCAGTCTCCCCCTCTGGAGCTGGTCTGGCCCTAGCTCACCTCTAGGTCTTTCCCAGGACCGATGGGAGCGGGACAGAGGATCTGTGCAAGCGGTTGGTGACCACTGGGGGGCGGTAGGGGCCCACACTGACCCTGAAGGACCGGAGCGGGGGCACAAGGGGGAGAGACGGGAAATTGGAGGGACAGGAGGAGGTGTTTGTTTAGGCTCCTCCCCCACCTTGCAAGTGGCCGTGGGCAAATTCTCACTGCGGGAATGGGACCGGGGACTCTGCCCCTCCCCAGGGCTGCTGGGAGGGGCTCTGGCTCCAGCGCCAACAGTGGGGATGTGACTGCCCCACATCGTCCTTTCCTCCATGCCGAGTTTTCCACTCCTTTCCACACCCCTACCTCTGCCCGGTTCCGGCCTTACACCTCCTCTCCCCTCTGCAATCCATCCTGAGCAAGCCACTGTCCTGCTCGGAGCCCCCTGCTGGCTCCCAGCCCCACCTGAGTGGAGGCTTCATAGCCTGGCAGCCAGGCTTGTTGGGGGCTGATACCTGCCCCGAAACTCCACCTGTAGGCATAGCCCGCTCACTCCGTCTCCTATCCACGGAGCCTTCCTAGCTCAACGTCCTTCTGCCTGTCATGCCCTTTCCCTGCAAGCTTGGGGTCCTGATGCTTCTGCCTTCCCGACTGGCACCTCCACGGCTGCACCCCTTGCACACTGGACCAGTATACTGTGTTGTCTGGAAATTCTTGGGGCCCCCAAGGCAAGGCTGACTCATGGGGCAGGCAAGGGTTGCAGTTGGCCTTCCTCCACCCCCCACCCTCCAGTCCCCTGTCTGGCTCTGGGGAGGAGTCCCTGGAGTGGGAAGATGGAGCAGGACGGGACCCTGGCAACACCCCTCCCATCATGGCTTCCTTGGTCCCTGCAGGGGGGCACTGGCCTCTGTCCACATCCTCCTGTCCCGCCTCCAAAGGGCGCCACTCACCTGTGCCGTCTCTTCCTCCGGGACCCAGAATCAGACCTGTAGGGCCATAAAAGTGTTCTCTTGAGCATGCCTGGGGTGGCCTGAGGACAGGATCTGCACAGCCTTGGTCATGGCAGGGGTGGGGCGGCGGAAGTGAGAGGAGGGCCCTGGGGAGGGAGGGTACCTGTCTCGGCGGTGTTTCTTCACATTCTTCTTCCTCTTGCGCAGGGGTGAGGAGCTCCCACAGCTGCGGACACAGTGGAGGTGGGGGTCTAGTGAACTGAGGCCCTGGGATGAGGGGCGGTGGAAATGGCTGGGGAACCCTGGGTGCCTGGGGCCTCAAAGCTGGAAAGGGGATTCCAGGGCTTGAAGCCAACTGCCATTGTACAGAATGAACCGAGGCCCTGAGGGTCCACAAGGTCCCTAAGGGTAGTTGATGGAGCTGCCTGTGTTGTCCCCTCGTCACCTTTCCAGCCTTCTGGGCATTGTGAGCGAGGACTGTTTCAAACCCAAAGGTTAGAGGCTCCAATGATGGAATTTCTGGCCTCTGTGGGGAAAAGCTGGCATGTTGGCTGTGTCCAGGGTCCAGGCCCTGAGGTGGCAGGTCTCCAGCCTCTGGGGGATGGCCTTGGACTCTCTCCCACCCACAGACATCCTCTCCAGGCCCAGCCCGTCCATCCCTGACCCGCCTTCATTACTGACCTGCACTCGGAGTCTAGTCTCCTCTTTTTGCTGAGGGCCGGGGGAGAAAGAAGGGGAGACAGACAATTGGGCGGTGTTAGCTGGGGCCCCAGACATTGGCCAGGGCCTCACTTAGCACAGGGGAGAAGGCACATAGAGACGGGGAGCCGCAGATGACACCAGCCAAACCCCTCCTCCCCTGGCCACTCAAGCTGGTGGTGGAGGCAGGAGCCCTGGGGAGGGCGCTGGGGGATGAAGAGCAGGTGGACCGAGGCGGGGGGCTAGGTCAGTGTGTCCAGTTCTGGGGCAGGTGAGTGCCAGTGGTGGGGGTGAGTACTCAGTGGGGGGAGGGGCCTGGTGAAGGGGAGGGGTTCTTGGGGGGGGGCAGCGCAGTGAAGGGGAGGGATTCAGTAAGGGCAGAGGGATTCAGCGAGGGGCGGGGCCCACAGTGAGGCGTTGGTGCCTTGCCAGCCGAGGGATGGGCACCTGGGGGCCCCACCGTTCTCCTCCCGTCCCCCGCTGGCCGGTGGCAGCTCTCACCGGCTTCTCCGGTGGCCGCCTTTCTTTTTCTTCTTCTTCTTGGGAGGGGGCGACGCCGAGCTGCTGGACCAGTGCTTGGTCCTGGGTGAGAAGGGGCGGGGGGTGGGGGTGGGGCAGAGGTGAGGGGGGAGGGGTGGCCCCATCTGCCCCCCGCCTCCCCCCCGCCGCGGCGGGCGCTGACCTGTACCCCCGGTGCCCCCGGTAGCAGGCGGCCGGGCAGCCGCAGTCCACCGGGCCGTCGTCCTCGTCGAAGGGCGCGTACTCCAGGCCCGGCTCGGTGCCCTCGATCAGCCGCGGGGTCTCCGCCACGCTGCCGGCGACAGGGACGCTCAGCACCCGCCACCGCGGCCCGGCCTTCCGGCGGCCCCTTTCTCCGCGCGGCGCACTGGGGCCTGGCCGGGCGGCAAGGTCGGAATGCGCCGGCACCCGGGTCTGGGGCCCCGACCTTTAGAGGGTCAGGCGGGGATCTGGGGAACCCGACCGGGAGCCTCCCTTACAGGGCCCCAGCCTCAACGATGCTATATTTTGTCCCCATCCTCAACGATGCCATATTTTGCAAAAGAGAAAGAAGAGTACGGAGCCCTGCCCCCTCACTTAGCCCTCCTCCTTCTAAGTTCTCACCCTCTGGGAGCCCCCTCCTCCTTAGTGAGGCCCCTCCCCTCGCCGAGGCCCCTCCCGACACTGATTCTTTGTCCCTCAGTCCCATTCAATGCGCCCCAGTCCCCCCCACTGAGCCCCCTCTTCCCTCGTTGAGCCCCTTTCACTGATCCCTGCAGCCTTAACCCCAGCGTCCTATTTCAGAGCCCCCGTCCCCTCCCCAGCTCCCCTTTTCCCTCACTGAGCCCCGCTTTCTCAGAGAGCCCCTTCCCCCGTCTTAGCTGCCCCCTCTCTGATATCTGTCCGTCCTTAATCCCGCGGTCCCTGAGCCCCCTCCCCTGCCGGAGTGCCTCCCTCCGGCCCCTGCTGCATCTCTGAAATATTCATAGCCTTTCCTCGCCCTCCTCTCTGCAGCCTCCGGAGGCCTGGCGGCTCTTCTCCCGCTGCCAGGCTGTCATCAATCACTGCCCGGTGGCAGTCGGCACAGGCCTCTGCACTCTGCCCGCCCCCCATGCTCCCCAGCCATCTTGCCGAGCTCTCCGCTTCGCTCAGCAGGGACCGCGTCATCTCGTCCCCGCTACCGGCTGAGGAGCCCCCAGCCATCTTCTGCCACAGATGTTTGCTCCCTGCGGGCACTTGGAAGAGTGGAGATTTTTCCTAAAGGCCGCTGGGCTTAAGGCAAGAGCAGGAACTTTGAAGCTGCAGATGTGCCCTCATTATGTGCTGTCCCTGAGTCACTGTGTGACCCAGTGCCTGTCACGCTCCCTCTCTGAGCCTCTTCTCCAAGAAGAGAATGCTAATTACGTCATAGCGTTGTTGGGACAGTTCACTGAGGTCCCAGATGCTGTGTGACTTTGTTTTTTATTGAACACGCCTGGAAATAACCCTCCAAAGGCCCAGCTCCAGGGTGATGCCCCCCCCCACCCACATCTTCCATTTTTCATTCCGTGCTGGCTCAGACCGTGCCCCTCCCAGATGGCGGCTCAGCCCTGGTTTCACCGGGCTCATCTTTTTCCTGCCCAGAGCGAGGGAGGCCAGGGCTTGGATGGCAGAGCATTAAGAACGTGACATAAGCTTTGGATTCACACAGACAGGTCTGAATTCAGGCATGACCACGCTCACTGCGCCTCCAGCTCCTTATCTATACAACGAGGAAAAGAATATCCCAGCTTTGAGGAGAGGATTAAGTAAGATTCTATGAAGCTCCTGACATGAGGCCTGGCCCGCGACTGTTGTCCTGCACACACGGTCACCATTGCTAGATGGAGGGACCTCTGTCAGACACTCACACACCAACACCTGCTCTTCCAGGGAGAAAAGCGGTTTTGACACATGAAAGAGAAACAGAGCAAGGAAGGTAGATCACAGCCACAAGGTGAAAGAATTTTCAGGGACACATCTCCAGCAGAGCACCCACTAAGCAGCTCTTTGAAGACTGATTTTTGGATTTGAATAAAAAAGAATGTAACACATATCTGACAGGGTTAGCTAGCCTTGAGGCTCGTGTCAAGAATGTCATTTGGATCCCAAACACTATCCTGGCCCTGGCAGCCTAGAAGTCACACAGGTGTGATGGGAGGTGTTTCTGGGGTGATGGAGGCTCACGTCATTCCCCTGCCCCTGCAGAGCCAAACACCCACACATCCCTTCATTCAAACTTCTCTGCTCTTCCCCGTGCTCCTCTTCCCGAAGCCAGTGGCCTCCTACTTCCTGTCCCTGAAATCTCCAACTCCTGGGCCTGTCCCAGGGCCCATTGCACCCCCCCGCCACAGCCCTCAGCCACACAAACGCCTGACACATAAAACGCAGTCTTTAGCAAAACTGAAGGGCACCACAAACATCGTGTGGGTGAGCCAGTGGGAGGAGGGAGCTTCCGTTTATCCTAACACAAAAATGATGAAGGTTATTTACAAAATAAAACAGCTCAGTTTGGGCCCTGCCTTCTGCAGGAATCCTTCCTTGCCTCCTAATATCCGAGGTGGGTTAGCCACTGAATACAGGCCCTCACTGGGCCCTCCTCATTGTGCTGGCTGCACCCCTAGAGACATCTTTCCTTTCTACCTCTGTCCCAGGGACAGAGCTCCCTCCCCTCTGCCCCATCCTCCCTCCCTGGGACCTTATCATTTGACCTCTCTCACTTTCCAGTCCTTTCTGGGAGGTTGATCTTGTCTGCTGGGAGCACTAGAAGACAGGGGTGGGGAGATCCAGGCTCAGGGAGATGCACAAGGTTTCAGGACCTTCTGGTAAGACTTTGCCTGGCAGTTCCAGGGGTATAAATGGGCCTATGCTGAGGCCTCTCTTGCTGGTTTTATGCAGCTGGTACCATTATGTCCACTTTGCAGGCTCTCCCAGGGCTAGAACACTGGGTTCTCCTGTCCTGACCTTCCTGGCTGATAATAACACTAATAAGAATGTTCTCTAATGTTTAGATGGTTCTCCACAGTTCAAATCCCACTCAGAACCAGTTCCTGATTTAGAGAAATTTGCACGCCCCCACTTCACAGATGAGAAAACTGAGGCCCAGAAAGGGAAAGGAACATCTCCTATTTTGGGGGACCTTTGATTAAGAATGTAAGTTCACCTATGCAATTGGCTTTGAGAATTCATGTGCAAACAGGACGGCCCTCGACTCTGCTGGCTGGGCTTCCCTGCTGTGGATGTTAGCTCAGCCGTCCCCTCCCTGCTCTGTAGACACAGTTGTGGGTGTGTGCACTGAATTCTAGATTTGTTTAGCATTTCCTGCTCTTAAGTTCACGTTTGTTAGTTAGTTTACTCCTCACCATGACTGTGGAATAGGCAGGGGAGGCATTCCTCCCCTGTGACAGAACGAACTGAACCCCACAGAGCTGACCAAAGTAAGCCCAGCTGCAGTCCACTGCAGAGGGACCAAGGGCAAATCGAGGTTGAACCCAGCACCGCATGGAACACCTGTTGGACAGGCTTCCCAGGAGGGGCTCCGACCTGGGAAGAGACTGCCAGCCACACGCTCTTCCTCCTGACAGCAGTTTCGCTAATTAACTGGTTCTGTTTCCCATTTGCCAGGAGCCTAATGGCCAATTGACAGATGAATGAATCCAGACAGAAGAGGAGGAGGATTCCAGGCAAAGGGGCTGCCCTCTCCGTTCACTCACTCAGCCTGTGTGCCAGGCCTGCCCGGGGCCGGGGGGAGGGGGCAGGGGTGGCAGGAACAAGGGCCTCTCCTGCCTCATCAGGCCTGGGGCCTCTCCTGTAGCTCCTCACAGCACAGGGCAAAAATATGACAAGTGCATATGATACTAATCTAAGGCAGGTGCCGCGTGCTGTTCTGAACACTTTACATATATTTATCTCATTCAGTCATTTAATACTCAACAAGCCTCTGATGTGGGTATCATCATTGATATCCTCATAGCAAAAATATGAGGCATGGAGAGGTCACACTATGTATAAAATTAGACACATGGAAAAAAAAAACACTGGCATTTGCTCATTGTTTTAGGAAGTAGCATATGAATATCGTTTTCCAGAAACCCTCTCTCCCAAACATTTTGTTATATTACATAACTATGAAAACAATTATTCTTTTTTTAAAGTATCCAGAGTAAACTTTAATGGTTCTGTGCTCTTACAAACCAAGATGCAATATAATCTTATGTCCATATATGGGATGTGCATTATATAGTGATGAAAACAATTATTCTTAAAGGTTGTCTATTAAAGTGAAAAAAAGAACAAAGAACTGATAACAGACATAGAAGTAAAGAAAACATTGTATATATCCCAAAGAGGAGAAGATTTTACTTTTATCCCAGGAATAAAGTGGTTTTTAGAGGCAGCCTTGAATGATGGGGTATATTCGACCCCGTGCACAAGGGTGTTTCCGGCTGAGGGCCCAGGATGAGCAAAGGCGTGGAAGTGAGAACGCGCAGGACATGGCTGCGAGCTGCCAGCAGGTCGGGCTGGCTACTGCGTGATACTGGGAGTGGGAAGCCAGGCTGGGTCTAGAGTGTGGAGAGCCTTGAGTGTCAGGCCAGGGAATCCAAATTGGATTGCCTGGAGGGTGGGGAACCACAGAAGTTTTCTGGGGCAAAATAGGACTCCCCACATGAATCAGTTTCCAGACAAAAGCATGTCCTCTCTCAGTGTCTCTGGGACCACACTCTCCATCACTTCTCTCCCAGATTAGAGTGCCAGCTGCCCCACTGTTTTCCTTGTAGTTTCACCCATCTGATCCATCTGCCAAAGGAGGAAGCCCCTGAACACCTGTCTGACCACATCATACCTCTCAAAAACCTTCCACTGGCTCCTACCCTCTATGGGATCACACCCAGAACACTGCAGTATGGTGTTCTGGTGTCCAGTGTGGAGAGTAGACTGGAGGGGACTACTCCATGATCTCAGACTTCCAGCCTCCAGAACAGTGAAAAATAAGTTTCTGTTGTAGATCAAGGCACCCAGTTTACGGTGCTGTGTTATAGCAGCCCGAGGTGCCTAAGACAGTGGTGGTGATCATCCAGTGGTGACGCACGTCTGCTGTGTGCCAGCCACTACTCCTCACACTTACAGTCACTGTTTCAGTTAATTTCCTCTACAATCCTTTGAGGATGGTACTAATATCTGCATTTTTTAAGTAAAGAACTGAAGGCCCACAGAAATCAAGGACCTACCCAAGTCACACAGCTGGGGTGTGGTGGAGCTGGGATACAGAGCTCAGGGGGTTAATACTGAACTTAGAGGTTAAGACAGGTGGGGTGTCTGATGCCAGAGCACACACTCTCCCTCCAATAGCCTGTACTCTGAACTAAGAACTGAAGACCTGGTCGGATGGCAGGTCCACAAGAAGGCATATGACCAATCTGTTGCTAGCCCTCTGTCACCTCTCTGCCTCTGGCCTTGGGTTCAGCACCACAAACAACTCTTCCCAGCCCGGGAGTAATCCAGGCCACCGTCACTGCTGCAGTCACTGTTTGCAACGCTATTTTCATACCATTTTGGCTGCCTGAGCTAGAAGAGGGCTTCTGGTCTCATCCCTTCCCTGTGTAAAGGAGGAAACTGAGGCTTTGGGGGAGATAGGGCAAACCACACTGTTTTAGGCACCAGGGATACAGCAGTAAACAAAACTGATAACGAACTTGTCCTCAATGTCTTCTAATATTCTAGCAGGATCCCAGGACCCTGCCAAGTCTATATTCTCCTCTGCTTCCAGAGCAGGAGTCCTCCTTGACTGTCAAGTCTTCCTGACACTGCCTCTTCCGAGGAACCCTTCCTGACCGACCACCCTAGCCTGTCTCTCTTCCCCCACCAAACACGCACAGAGCTTGAGACTAAGTTGTTCAAGTGGCCACATTGTTGCTTCTTGTCCGTGGCTGCCAGTAATTCCTGGTTTCAGGTTGGAGGTTTGTGTTTCCACCCAGGGAGCAGGGGCACTCTTTCCCTCCCCCCACCCCCGCCCCCCTCATAGCACTAGCGCAGGGTTCGGCATACAGCACAGACCCTCAAGGACATTCCTTCTGATGATGGACACTGCAACCTCTCCATGACATCCTTCCCAATGTGTCCCAGTTCTTAAATGCATCATTCATTCATTCATTCCAGGAAAGAGAAGATCAGGACTTCTGGAAAAGACTTGGGAGTCATCCACTAAGAGGAGAGCGTTCCAGCTGGGGGATGGATGAGATTCCCCAGAAGAAGAGGGAAGGCAGACCTGGGGAAGAGACCTGAGGACATGACAGATCCTTGCAGGGAGCCAACATCTGAGAAGTGGGCAGGAGTGAGGGAGGAGCAGAAGCCATCAGAGGGGTAGGAGGAAAGTCACAAAGAACTGAATCTTGAAAGCCAGGGGGAAAAGCAGGTTTCCACTGGGGAAGTACAGTGGTGGCATGTGCCAGAGAGAGGCCAGGCCTGCAGAGGAGCCCAGGCCGTGCTAAGTAGGGCTCAGGCAGCCACAGCCCAAGCAGGTCACCGGAGTCATGGGGGCAAGAAGCCAGAGCTCCATGGCTTAAGGAAGTGGAGACAACGTGTACCACGTGCTCTGCAGAAATGTGGTGGAAAAAGGAGAGAAACATGTGGGCTGGAAGCTGGAGGAGACGGCAGAATTGAGGAAGGACACGGAGTAGATTAAGAAGGCGCCCAGGAGAGGGCAGGCAGGATGGCAGGTTTGGGCTGGAGGAGCGGTTATCGCTGGAAGGGCCCAGAGAAGGTGGCAAAGGTAGCTTCCGGACGAGGCCTCCCGCCCTCACACTGGATGGAAGAGGAAAGCGTGGCTGACTTTCCAGAGGAGCCCTGGGGGGAACTGGGGGGACACAGGTCAGAAAGGCAGGACCTGGTGGGTTTGGAGGTGGTGCGGGCAGCAGCGGGAGCATCTGGTTGTCAGGAGGTTTGAGAAGGGAAGGGAGGGAGGGCCTCGCCCTGTTTGGTGGTGGTGGGGACCTTCGGGCATCAGTGAGGTGGGCACAGCAGTTGCTGAGGGGTGCTGTGGGTTCTGGGAAGCTGGAGAGAAGGAAGTGGTGGTGGTATGACTTCTTCCCACCTCCGGGGAGGAGAGAGCAGGCCCGCTGAGCCAGGCTCCCCCAGATCACCCATGAGCCCCCCACAAACCCAAGGCTGCCGTGACTCTGCTTCTTCTTTTTTTCTTTTTTCTTTTTGGCCGCACTGTGCAGCACGTGGGACCTTAGTTCCCTGACCAGGGATCAAACCCGCGCCCCCTGCAGTGGAAGCGCGGAGTCCTAACCACCGGACCTCCAGGGAAGCCCCCCTGACTGCTTCTGCTCCTACTCAAGCCAGAGAGGTGAGGTTAAGCGGGGTTAGGAGGGGAACCCCCCCACCCCGGGAGCCCCCAGCAGTCTAGAATTTCTGCAGAAAGGGCTTCCCTGCTGCCCATTGAGGTCCATCTACTCCTGCCATGCTGTTTGCCCTCAAGACAACGGCAACAGGAAAATCGCTCAGAAGGTGCTGCTGTCGTTTTATTTTTGTGCCAGTAAAGGTGCACAGGGACTTAGGGACCCAGCAAGAGGCCATCAGCCAGCCATGCCTGGACACTTGCAGTCCCCGCCCTCCTACAGCAGCTGCGCCATTTCATATGGTTTTGAGTGGCTGACGGTTCTCCTGTGATCTGAGACAAAGTCGGCCTCCCTATAACTTCCCTGTTTGATCCCAAGCCCACCCGGGGGGCCACAGCACCCCGGTGCTCCTCCTGTCCTGTGACAGCTGCAGAGATGTGACCGCCGCAGAGCCCGTGCTCTCTGTACCCGATAAGCCTTTGGCTAAGCCAGCAATGGCATTTGGTGCATTAGTTCTTATCCTCCAGAGTCTGTGCTTGCTCTGGAGGCCACTTCATAGGTGGTAGTAGTTGGGGCAGAGAGACTAGCCTCTCCGCCACTGACAACACTAGGGTGAGAACATTTCTCAAGTTCCTGATCCGCAGCCCAGGATTCCCTGAGCTGAGATCTGGGGTGCCTCCCCTACCGCTGGGCGATAGATAGAACCCAGGGCACAGGGAGAGGGCCTCGGGGATGCCCAGGTGCCCAGCGGCTCCTGCTAGCGCCCCGGGCCAGGCCAGAGCTTCCAGTGGACAAGACCCATGCCCTCTCCTCCTCCTCCTCTTTCTCCCCACTCCAGCCCCGACCAACTTAGGGAGCCCTGGGAAAGGCCCCTCTGGCCCCCAGCTGCTGCCTGAGCCTGCACTCTCCCTGTGCCCTGCCCCCACCCAGGCGGCACTCACACGTGGCCCCCAGGCCGGTCCTCCCTGGTGAGCATTCCCTCCTTCTCCATCAGCATCTGCCGGAAAGTCCTGACCTTCTGCCGGGTCTCCTCCTCTGAGTACCTGTGGGGCACAGGGAAGATGAGAACTGCTGTCTTGGCTTTGGTTTCCTCCCCACCTGCCCGCCCCCCAGCCCATCCCCCCAGCCCTCAGTCATGTGGGCACTTTCCAGCTTGCAACGACCTGTCCAAGGTCACACCACCACCAAGATTCTCAGTGCTCAAGGTCTACCCGTTTTGCACCAACTCAGCCAACCAATCAACTAAACAAACAAACTACCAGCCAAACACACACATAAACTAAAGGAAGTGTTGTTCCCAGAAGTGGGGAGACCCACCAGGGGAGACGGGGCCCTTCCTCCTGGCCCTCCCCCACCCCAGGGCAGGCCTCCCTCCCACGTCCAGGCTGCAGTCACTCTCTGGAGACATTTTAGGGGACAAGTGAGACCCCTGGCCTTGACACATACATGGCCTTTTCTGCTTTCCTGGCCTCAAGGACCTGTGATCCTCACAATAGCCTGGGGAGATTCTCAGCGCATCCCCGCCTCTGCAAGGTCTAGGCTGCCCGGTGGCTGGCCCAGGATCCCAGGGGTAGATCCATTGCTTCCCAGCTTGGGATGGGGGGTGGATGAAGTCTGGGCCTTGGATGGAAGCTCCCGACTTCTCTACTCCGCTCTCCCTCCCTCCCTGAGGCTAGGGACCAAAGCCCAGAATTATCTACCCCTCATCCTTGTTCCCACACCCTGGGCTTCGTTGTAACCTCTCTCACACCACCACTGTGACAGCTGCCCTGGTCTCTCAGCCCATGTCCATGCTGCTCCCGGGGTGGGGGGGCTCTGTGCTCACCCAGCCCCCGGCCCTGTGCCCAGCACACGCAGCTGTCCAGTGGATGCTGCTGATTGAGTCTTGGGGTCCCAGGCTCCCACCCTCTCCCCTTCCTGGGCTGCAGGTCGTTGTCCTGGACAGAAAATATGGTGACCAAACAGGAACCGGGGTCCCATCTTCTTTGTCATCTGACCATCCACCCTCTGTGCACACAGCAGGACCAGCCCGCCCCACTCAGCCTGTCCATGAAAATGGTACATTGTTCCCTCTCAGGGACCCCATCTCTTTTCTCCTTCCTTCCTCTCCTTCAGCAAGCATTTGGGATTGACCCTGCCTTTTTGGAGAGCAATTTGGCAATTCTTTTCAAAAGGCTTAAAGAAAAATGAATACAGCTTTTGACTCATAAATTAACTTCCAGGTTTACTCTGCGGAAGTAACCATGGCTAAGCACAAAGATGTGACTCACGGCATGTTTACGGCGGATGGATTCCCACCCCCGCACCAGGTTAGGTGTCAGCGTTTGTGTTTCCATAGCAAACCGAGCTTCCCGGTTCCTGGCAGGGGGTTCGTGTGCTACTCATCATCCGTTGACTCCTCTGCAGCCTGCACTGGCCTGGGAGTTCCCTGAGGGCAGGGACCTTGTCTGTCTGAATTGCTGTTGTGTCCCCAGCACCTGGCACCTTGCCTGCCCCACGTGGCATCCAAAAATGTTTGATAAATGAGTAGATGGTGATGGAGAGGATTGAAGAGTTCGAAGGTGGAATTTTCATTTCGGGAAGATGGCTCTGGTGGCCACGTGGCTGGAGGAGAGGGAGGCTGGCCCTGGGCTACGGCAGGGGTTCAGGGGGCAGGTGCTGAGGTCAGAACTAGAGAGTGGGCGTGAGGATGGAGGGGGAGACGTGGACGAAATACCATCTGGTAGGGAGAATGGCTGGGGCTCGGGAACCGATTGAATATGTCAGGGGGGGCCGTTAGGAGGGGAGCAATACCTACTTCTTAACCATGTGTCCCCTGACCCCCAGCTGGGGTGTCACCCTCTATAGTTTTCGCCACCTCTGTGGCCCACTATAGGGAGGATTTTTTTTCACCATTTTAACCATTTTTTTCTTTTCTTTTTTTTAATTGACGTGTTGTTGATTTACAATGTTGTGTTAGTTTCAGGTGTACAGCAAAGTGATTCAGTTATATATACACATATATATATTCTTTTCCAGCTTCTTTTCCCTTATAGATTATTACAAAATATTGAGTCGAGTTCCCTGTGCTATACAGCAGGTCCTTCTTGGTTATCTATTTTATATATAGTAGTGTGTATATGTTAATCCCAATCTCCTAATTTACCCCTCCCCATAGGGAGGATGGAGTCCAGCCTGGCAGGGGGAGGAACCCTTCTCTTCCAACCCCCCACTGTTTCCGCAGGAGTGTGTATGTCTCAGGTCCTGCTGTGCTGACACCACTGACCCAGCTTCACCAGCCCTGGGCCTTGGCTTGTAAGTGTCCACCTTGGTCCCTGTTTAGCATTCAGCCGGAGGTCCCTAGGCCTTGCTTGCTGGGCAGGACAGAGCCCTCGGTCACTGGGCTCTGAAGGAGGGAATCCCTCCTGCTGTAAACATCCCCTGAGTCATATCCTTGGTCCTTTTCTGAGCAGTGGAGGCTCAGAGGAACTGCTTCCATCTCACCTTCTCCTCAGGAGAACAGCTTGTCATTGTCACCAGCACAGAGAAAAACAGTACCGGCCCTTCAGCACTGCCGAGCCCCCAACTCAGAGACCCCTGGGAGGGAGACACCAGCTGGCTGGGCCATCAGCAGGGGGCCTGGGACCTGGCAGGGTCGGGAAGGAGGTGGACCAAGAGCAAGGCTGGGCCAGACCCCCAGCTGTATGGGAGGGGCTTCAGGCCAGGGTCCAAGCCGCATGCCTGGGGATCTACAGAGCATGTGAAGGCTGGGAGGTGGGAGCGAAGCCCAGGATTTCATGAAGACCTGGAGCAGGATGTGTGCAGGGACTTAGGGCTCATCCCAGAGCCGGCAGGTGTAAGGCGAGGTGACTAACGCCGGCACCTGCTGTTGGGGGGCCGCTGTTGCTGGACTGACCTGACTCAGGAAGACCCCTCTATGCGCCGGGGTTTCTTGCTGGGAGAAGCTGGGACCCAGGGAGGACTTCTGGTTATCGGGCAAAGTGGTCTCCAGTGTGACCACCACCTGGAGTCTCCTCTCCCCTCACACCTCTCAGCTGAGGCCACAGACATTACGAGGAGAGGCAGAAGAGCCAGGCCGTCCTGTTTTCGAATCCCAGCACCCCCACCTTCTAGCTCTGTGACCTTGGACAAGTCCGCATACTTCTCTTAGCCTGAGCCTCTACATCTGTGAAATGGGATAGTAACCTGCCTTTCAAGGTCGCCACAGGATTAAGGGAGCTGATGCATATAAAGCACTTTGCGCGGTGCCTGGCACGTAGTAGGTGCTCCATAAATGGAGTTGATTGAGGATTATTTGTCCCAGAGCTGTGGGGACAAAGGGTCTAGTCGTCCCAGGCTCCCTGCCTTTTTCTACCCTAGACCCCTCCCAGGTCAGCGTGGTCCCGGGTCAGGAGTCACCTGGGCCTCTCCCCTCTGCTCTCCCAGGAGGCAAAGGCTGAGGAGAGGGAGGCTGGTATCCAAATCATCCACTCCCCGCGGATGCGGCAGCACCTGCCAACTTAAGGCCACGCAGGAGGCCTGGCTGGCTAAAAGTCAAGGGCTTGGACAGGGGAAGCCGGTAGGCAGGGCAAGGCTGCCTGTCTCAGCGCCACAGCCTACTGGCTCAGCTGCTTCCCAAGCCAGTCTGGCTCCCTCATTGCCGCTTCACTCTTCGGGAAGGATGTGCCAAAGTCATTTTTGCTTGGGGACTTCCTGGGTTGCCCTCTGGGGCTGGGGTGGGGGGAGGGGACAATGCATTTCTTTTTTTTTTTTAAATTTGGCTGCGTCGGGTCTTCACTGCTGCACGCAGGCTTTCTCCAGTTGCGCGAGCGGGGGCTACTCTTCGTTGCTGTGCGCGGGCTTCTTATTGCGGTGGCTTCTCTTGTTGCAGAGCACGGGCTCTAGGTGCGCGGGCTTCAGTAGTTGTGGCACTCAGGCTCAGTAGTTGTGGTGCACAGGCTTAGTTGCTCCGCGGCATGTGGGATCTTCCCGGACCAGGGCTCGAACCCGTGTCCCCTGCATTGGCAGGCGGACGCTTAACCACTGCGCCACCAGGGAAGTCCCGACAATGCATTTTAAAAGAGGGTCCCAGCGTTGAAAATGTTTCATTCTGCCTGTCTTTGCCCAGATCCGGCATTTCCTAGATAATTACTTCCTCGGTCATTAATTTGATCTTCACCACAGCTCTGAGGGGGCTGGGTGGCCTCACTATTCCCATTTTACAGATGAGGAAACAGAACAGGGAGAGGGGAGGATTCAAAGCTCCAGACCCAGCTAGGGGCAGAGCCGTGCTCTGTCCACCTCCAGGGTCCTCATGGGAAGGGGCATGAGTAGGATGTGGGGGGATGTTTGGGGCCGGAGCTGGAGCACCACGTCACAAAGGCTGGGGGCGCTGTCCCCACCGCCAAGGTGGCTGCCGGCTGCACGTGGCGGCTGCCCAGGAAGATGGCTCCGAAGGCAGCGTCAATCACCAGTGAATTAGCCGCCATCCATCAATATTCAGGAAGGGATTTCTTTTTAACAGGGCCAAAGAATGTGTGTTCCTGTGACTAGTGGGAATATTTGTCAAATGCCTGAGAAGCTGGTAAATAAATGCGAATGACCCAGCGTTTCTAGGAATGGATATTAATGGCTGGATTTTATAACAGAGCAAAGGTCTCTAGTGTTTGTGGAGCACTTTCTGGGGATTGGCTCCGCGTGCGGGAGCGCTGCATGTCCCTCAGTCCACAGGACACTCGGAACAAGTCCCCCCCCCACCTTTAAAAAATTTTTTTATTCTTATTTATATTTATTTATTTATCCCCCCCCCAACCACCACCCCGCCCCGGCTTGCGGGATCTTAGTTCCCCAACCAGGGATGGAAACCCGGGCCCTCAGCAGTGAAAGCGTGGAGTCCTAACCATTGGACGGCCAAGGAATTCCCAGAACAACTCCCTATTTAACGGGCCAGTAGCTGTGACTTGCCCAGGGTCACAGGCCAGGGCTGGAAGCCCGGGTTGCTGGGCTCCAGAGTGGCTGTGCCCTCTACCCACCGCGCAGCCGCTAAGAGATGGGGAGGGGGGGGTGGATGGTAACTTGAGAGCTAGCTTTGTGGGAGACTCCAGTCTAAGGACCACTTGGAGTGAGAGCTTGGGTGGAGGAAGGGCCCCTGACGGAACATCTGGAGGCCTGATGGGTGCTTCCTAGAGAGGCGTAAGTCCTTGATGCCAGGGGACGGACACCAAGGACACGGCCAAATGCCGTCCCCCTCCACCTGAGGCTGCCCTCGTCGGATAATAAGCCTCCCAGTGCAGGCGGAGATGCAACCGGCGGGGTGGGGCGGTTGGGGAGGGAAGGCCCCCGAAAGGTTGGGGCTCTGTGAGGGGGAGGGCTTTCCGAAGGGGAAAGTTCAGTGAAGAGGAAGGGGCTTAGGAAGGGGGCGGGGCTCTGTGAGGGGAAGGGTCGGGGCTTCGTGAGAGGGAGGGGGCGGGGCCCTGTGACGGGGAAGGGGCGGGGCTCTGGGAGGGGAAAGGGGTGTTTTCCTAGAATGAAGCACAGAAGGCTGGTTCTCTACTGTCCCAGTCACCCTCTTCCCCAGCCACGCCCACACTCCCTCCGCTCCTCGAGTCTCCCAATTCAGCAGGATTTGCAGGTATAATTAAGGTCTGGGACTCTCTCTGCAGAAGGATATACTCCATCCCCACCCGCTACTCCACCCTGCCCCTGGGGAGCTCATTTCTTTGGCCACATCCACAGATCCTCAAACCTGTTTTCATTGCCAGCTGGAAGCCTCCTTTCTGTCTGTCTTCAGCAGCCTTCCACCCATCCGTCCCTCTCTGCAGGGACCCTCCCCACCCCCACCTTGTCCCCACCTGGAGGTGAACACCAAGTTCCCGTGCCCCTTTCTTTTCCTACAAGCGACCCTGCCTGGCAGCCTTGGCCCTGCCTTCCTGAGGGCCTTGGGTGGTGGTGACTATCTCTGTCTGAGCCTCAGTGTCTTCTGGGCTCCAACGGGACAGTGAGACTTGTCTTGGCTGCCTCTTAGGGAGCCCAGGAGGCCTGGATGAACAGACAAAGATGTGGTTTGGAAGGACTGCTGTACACAGGCTGTCTGTCCCCATGTGGCTCCAGGCCCTAATGCACTGGGCATTTCTGATTTCTCAGCTCACTGACAGTGCAAGCTTGATGGGCAGGCCCTGCTCCCCACTTTGACTCCCTCAACAGCCGGCCCAGTAGTTTCAAAGTACTCAGGGCAGATGCAAAAGGGAGGCTTGGGTGTACCAGCTTTCCTTGGAGCTGCGCAGATGGGAATGGCTTTGTTCTCTGTTTCTTTGCCTCCAGCTCCACGTGTGAGGGCTGTCCTGTCTCCACTGGATTTTCAGGGGGAGGTCCCTAAATCCTTACTGATTAATGCACAACCTCTCCTTCTCAGCCTGACAAACTCCTACACGTCCTTCAAGGCCCATTCAAATGTCTTCTCTCATAATCTCCCCTCTGAGCTCCTGAAGCACTTGACCCTCTCCTGTCCTGTCCTATAACCATGATTCTAATCTGTCTTATGGTGGAGTTGGTTGTTAACATGTTTGTTTCCCTTCTGAGATGGGGAAGGAATAGAGGTTGGGAGGGCGGTCTTTGAGGAAGTGATCCGATTCGGCTCTGGGGTCCAGCGTTGCCCAGCACAGTGCCTGGCACACTTGTGTACCCCTGCGACTGGTTCTGAACTAGATAAGGTGAAACCTAAGCTTCCGGCTGTGGCTGTTGGGTGGGAATCCTTTGCTGAAACCACAGGCAGCCCTCACACATAGTAGGGGCCCACTGTACTTTCTTGCCTGGCTGCAGCATCTGCTTGGCAGAGACCAGGTAGCTCGATCCACCCATTTTATAGAAGGGGAAACTGAGGCCTTGATTTATCATTGATGTTTACAGCCCTCTCTCCTGCACTGGGCTGGATATTTCTGGAAGGCATGGACTGTGTCTCCTTGGCTTCTGCGAATCTGAGCCCAGGTCAGAGCTTGACATAGAGCAGGAGTTCCAGACGGCTTATTGGTAGAATAAACTAATAAATGAATGAAAGTTCGGCTGGGCTTGCAATGGTTCAGATTCTGACCTTACAGGCTCCCGGGTCCCAACGCTGGCTCCGCCCCGGCGCCGCCCTTGGTTCCCTCCACGCCCCCAGTGCCCCGCCCCGGCCCCGGCCCCGGCCCCGCCCCCTTCCGACTCACCCCTGCTCCTCCATCATCTCCTGCAGCTCCATGCACTTGAGCTCCACGCGCCGCTTGCGCTCGTGGTCCAGGATCTCGCGGTGCGCGCGCTTCACTAGGCCGGGCTCCGCGGCGCGCAGCTCCTCCTCCGCCCGCGGCCAGGCCCCCGACGAAGCGCCCGGCTGCGGAAAGCCGTTCGCCGCGTCGGGCGGGGACGGCATGCTGGCCGCCCCGTTGTTCACTGTGGAGGACATGGTGGCTGCTCCCGGAGCTGCTGGCCTCGGCCCTGCGGGGTAGACACAGACACCCGGCGGGATGGTCACTTCTCGGCCACCTGCTAAGCTCCTCTCGGCGCGGGTTAATCCTGGAGATTTAAAGGACCGCTCACGGCTCTAATCCGCTTCCCCTCATGCTGCAGAGCCGGGCTGGTGGCAGGTTTGCACCTTTGGGTCACACCCCAGGGCATGAGGGGGGAATCGGACACTGGGCTTTCCCCATCTGTAAGGTGGGTGGATTCAGGCCGGACTAGATGGCCTCTAAGGAACCTTCTCATCTCCAGGGACCTAGTAACCACTCAGGACAACCCTCTCTGCCTTGTACCAATGCCTGGGCCTGCCTGCCTGGCCCCTGCCTGCTGGCAGCTCCCCAGGCAACCAAGTCGGTCTCTGGGAAAATTTGTTGGTTTTATTCTTGTTTTTCCTTCAGGCTCAGTTTAACACCCCCTCTCACTCCCCAGTACCCATTCTTCTGGCTCTGGCCCCTGGAGTCACAGACCACGTGTGCTCCCCCCTCCCAGGCTGCTCTGGGTCAGCCCTGCCGAGACGGGAAGATGGAACCTTCTCCAGGCTCAACTCCATTCCCACCTCAGATGCAGTTTTCAGTTCCTACTTGGATTTGGCTAACTTTTCCAAAGTCCATTCCAGGTAGGCGCCTGATTGAAGCCCACAGGACTGTCCCCTCCTTTGTTCTGGGAACACTGCTTCTGAGGATGTGACCAAAAGTGGCACTGACATTAACTCTCCAGGCAGCCACATCCTCCTGCCGGCTTGGGATGGGGTAGGAGTCAGCATGGCTTGGGGGGTGAGAAGCTGTGGCTTCATGCTAGACCCAAAGTAGAGCATGTGCCTGCATGCACCCTGCGCATGTACACGCGCGTGTGCGCACACACACACACACACACACACACACACACACCCCAAGGACTTATCTTAGCAGAGGGGAGGCACCTCCTGAGCTATTTCCATTTCCTTTCTCCAAGGCTCTGCTAGTTGCTAAGCAACAGGGAGGCCTCCTTCCCAGGGAGTGGGATGGGAGGGAGGGAAGGGGTGGAGGGAGGTGAGAAGAGAAGGAACTGGGCATGTCTGGACATCCCAGATGGGGCCCTCCTTCGGTACAACCCCCCCGCCCAAACACATACTCCCCTCACTGGCCTCAAAGTGATGGGGGGGTGAGGGGTGTTCAGAGCCATGGAGTCTGAAAGGCCGAGAAGAGAGGGGGGCTGTGAGAGGAAAAAGGCTGTGAAGGGGACACTGAAAGGAGGTGACAGTGGTAATGGGAACACAAGCTCCTTTCACACGTCCATCCCCCCACATGTCTGAGTTCTAGGTCAGGCTTCTCTACTCCTTGCTTTGTGACCCTGACGATGTCACTGCTCCTCTCTGAGCCTTTGTTCCCAACCTGTGCCTGGGAGCATCATGCAGATTCTTCAAAAGAGGAGGGCTTTTGGGGATTTACAGAACAAAGCTGTTCTTCTAACCCTGCTTCCCGTCTGTCCCTAGCCCAGCCCTGCACCCCAGCTCCACCAGGCCTTCTCCTAGGGTACCCCACAGGCATCACCCACTCACCAAGCGCCACACAAAGCTCTGGGATCCCTGCTTGCTACCTGCCTTGGCTCCGGTGCATAGCTTACGGCCTCCAGCCAGGGACACGCATGAAGCTTGGAGAACCCCATTGTCCTGGCCCACCACAGCTCACCAACATCAAGTTTGGTCCCTCATTCCCTCTTCTCAACTTTGCTCACATTTATCCATCTCCTCCTCTCTCATTACCGCCTCAGTTCAAGCCTCTCCCTCTGGTCCACTCTGGCCTCAGCATCCTGTCTGTCCCCCCCATCCCCGACCTCTTTCTGTTCATCTTCCATCAGCAACCTGGGAGATTGGTCCAGGAGCAAATCAGCAAATCATGCCCTGATTAACAGCCTCTAGTGGCTTCCTGTCACTCTGGCTTCAAGTCGTGACATGGCCTGTCTCCTGGACTAGCCGTCCCCCTGCTGCGCCCACACAGATTCTCCATCCCTCTTGCATCCAGGCCTTTCCCCCTGCTGCTCCCTTTCCCTGGGGTGCTCTGCACTTGACTCCTGCATGACCTCAAAGTCACTGCTCACAGGCCTCCCCACTTTCTGGAAGTCCCCCCCTCCCCTCTCTGGCTGGTGCGACCCTCCTGGAGCTCTAGCCACTCACTGTGTCACTGTGGGCACACAGGTCTGGCTCCCCCTGAGGGCTGAGGGCAGTTTAGCCTCAACTCCTAGGGCCAGCAAAGTGCCTGAAACATGTGAAGCCCAGCGCCCCGGGGTGGAACAAGGAGGAGGCAAAAAGGGAGGTGGGACAGAGGAATGCTGGGCAGTCCTTGATACAGCCTGCAAGACCCCTTTGCGTTTTGCCTTACACTATCTTGCAACTTCATCCCGTGCCACACCTCATCCTGTAGCCAACATCCAGCCCCTCAGCCTGGGTCATCTGTCCCCAAACATGTGCTCTCACTCCTTTGTGCCTTTGCCCATGCGGTTCCCCTGTGCTGGAATTCCATTTCCTCTTCTCTCCACCTGGGGAACTCCGGCACATCCTTCTGGGCCCAGCTCAAATGTCACCTCCTCTGGGAAGGCTTCCCTGCTTTTGAGGAAGGATGAGTCATTCCCTCCTTGTGCCCCCACAGCTTTTGTCCTCACCTCTTTAGATACTGAGGCTCAATTTATTGTTTGCATCTGACCCCTGTACTAGCCCTTTGAGTGGAGGGGACCATCCCTTCATTCTGGCTCCCCAGAGCCTACCCAGCACCTGGCAACTCAGGAGGTGCACTGAGGGTGTGGGGACAAAGTGCTTGGGTCCCAGCAAGAGCCCGTGGAGCCAGGTTCTGAGTAATGCTGCTCTGCATGCTTTCCCTCTGAGGCTCCCCAGCCTAGAACTTGGCCTGAGCTCCTTGGCAGGGGAGGGGAAGCTGGTGGGAGCAGTTCTGAATGCACTCAGATCTCCAGACCCTGAGAAATCCTATCCCTGACACTGGGAGAATGCCTGGGTTAAATGGCTAGGCTGCTGAAGGCAATCTTTCAGGAGTGACTGAAGGAAAGGAGAGGAATGTGAAGACAGAGGGCAGATGCTGTCTGGATTTTCACTAGGACAGATGGTGGATTCTAGCAACTTCACCTGGTGATGGAGAGCACCAGGCAGGAATCAGAGGCACGTTACTGAAAGAATGACCC
Organism: Eschrichtius robustus; assembly: GCF_028021215.1. Taxonomy (NCBI): domain Eukaryota; kingdom Metazoa; phylum Chordata; class Mammalia; order Artiodactyla; family Eschrichtiidae; genus Eschrichtius; species Eschrichtius robustus. The sequence goes on along the minus strand of NC_090839.1, from coordinate 84,509,871 downwards.
CTGAACCCCTAGAGGAGAGCCCAGGACCCTAAGAACAAGTCATTGCACACTGAGCCCACTTCTTTCCAAGTCAGGGTTGCTGGACCAGCAGACCAGGGAGTTAGTTACTGCAGGCACCGAGTCTCTCTGTGGGGTATCTGATATTATCTATTACGGAATCCTTGTGAGATTTCATAAGAAGAAAGAGACATTGTGCTGGTGGGAACTAACATTCTGTACTGTTTTATTTGGTGGATAGATTAACCTATGCTCAAAGGGAGCTGATTAATGGGTCGATGTCACATTAGATGGGGGTATCTAGTGGAAGACCACAGGGCTCTGTCCTCACCCACATCTGATCCGATATGTTCACCATTGACTGGATGGAACTCTGATAACCTGATGATCAGATTCACTGAGGACACCACTTGAGAAGGCTCATAAATTCAGAGTCAGAATGTGAAAGGACTCAACAGACTGAAAAGATGGAAGGAGTCTAAGAAGGTGAAACAGCATAGTGAGAAATGCCACATCCTGAAGCTGGATCCCAAATTAACTTTCTAAAATTGGAATGAGGTAGACATACTTTAGAAGCAGCATATTTAGGAAGGATTTAGGGGTTTTCAGCGGTCACAGGCTCAATTTGAGTCAGTATCATGATGTGGCTGCCAAAAGTACATGCTATCTTAGGCTACATCAACAAAAATATGTCTAGAATGGTGCGGTGATAAGAATATACAAGCGGTCAGAATCCCAGTCTTCAGATACTTGAAGGATTGTAGAGGATTTAGGCCAAACCTGGCCGAATCTGTTGGGAAACTTGTTAGAAGTAGGTTGGGCTGGGCTTCCCTGGTGGTGCAGCGGTTAAGAATCTGCCTGCCAGTGCAGGGGACACGGGTTCAAGCCCTGGTCCGGGAAGATCCCACATGCTGCAGAGCAACTAATCCCATGAGCCACAACTACTGAGCCCGTGTGCCACAACTACTGAAGCCCGCGTGCCTACAGCCCGTGCTCCGCAACAAGAGAAGCCACCGCAATGAGAAGCCTGCGCACCACAATGAAAGAGTAGCCCCCGCTCGCAGCAACTAGAGAAAGCCCGCGCACAGCAACAAAGACCCAAAGCAGCCAAAAATAAATAAATAAAGTTATTAAAAAAGAAGTAGGTTGGGTCGCCAGATTTGGCAAATAAAAATACAGGATGCACAGTTAAATTAATTTGAATTTCATGAATTTCATATTTGGGACATCCTTATACTAAAAGAAAATTATTCATTGTTTATCTGAAATTCAAATTAAACTGGGTGTCTTGTATTTTATATGTGATTCCTACCTAGACCTACTGAATCAAAATCTCTGGGGGTGAAATTGTCAGTGTTCCCCAGGTGATTCTGATATAGACCATCTGTGGACGAGCAATTGGGAGCCGGTTCTACAGCAGCAGTTCTCAAATCTTATTTGGCAGCAGAGTCACCTGGAGGGCTTGTTAAACCATAGATGGCTATGGTCTACTCCTGAAATTTCTGATTCGGTAGATCTGGGGTGGGCTCTGAGAATTTGCATTTCTAACAAGTTTCACCTGTGCTGGACCTTGAACCACACTGAGGGGAGCAAGCCCCTAGCCAGTCTGGGTGGTTCCAGAAGACAAAGCCAGGACTCCTGCGGAGAAGTCATCTTGAGTGGACTTCAGCTAAGTCCAAGGTAGGATTTTTTCCCCTAACAATCAAAACTTTTAAAAAACTAAGCAGTTCATCCCTGGATGAGTGAGTTCCCCATTACAGGAACTACTCAAATAGGAGATAAACTATTCACTCAACAAACACAACAAACACTCGCCCAGCGTCTACTCGCCCCCTCCCCCAGCAACAAATGCTGGAGATTTGGAGACAAGCAAGACCCCATCCTGACCCTCTGGCAGCTCACAGGCTGGTTTGGGAAACCAGTAGTTATCGCGGTGTAGTGTGATAAAAGAGAATTTGAGGAGTGTCTGCATCTCCGCCTGGTTGGTCAGGGCAGGCTTCCCAGAAGGGGTGAGAGGGGCTGGAGGCAGGGACACCAGAGCAGCTGGGGCCTGGCCAGGAGTCAAGAAATAGATGGACAGACTGGGCAGGACTGTTGGCGGACTGGGTGTGGGGTGGAGGGAGGCACCTTGGGTAACACTGGGTCTCTGGCTTGCGTGGCCAGGGGGATGGTGCAGCCATTTACTGTGATGGGGAATATGGAGGGCAAACTGGGCTGTGTTAAGGGTGAGGGGCTTTTGGGGGTCAGTCAGGCAGCTATGAGGTCTAGAGCCATAACACTGACCCTGACCCTGACTTGTTAAGGTCCTTGGGGACATTGATGCTGTGTCTCTTTGGAGGCAGGGTGGCACATAGGAAGTCTTTTCTTGACCCCTGATTGGCTGTGAGACCCTGAGCGAGTCTCTTCCCGTCTCTGGACCCTGGTTTCCCCACTGGACAATGAGGGACTGGACTCAAAGACCCCACAGGTCTTCTCCTGCTCTGGAAATCTAGGTAATACTGACTATGTATGTATACCGCCAAGCCTTCAGCCCACCTCCTTCCTGCTGCTGTAGCCAGTGGCCAGGGCCACACCAGTTCCCCCCAGAGCTCAGCCTGAGGCTGTCCCCAGCACTGGGTCAGGTCCCAAGGGCAGGCCCAGATGCTGGGCCAGTCAAACGCATGTGCAGATTAAGTCATGAATTTAATGCTGTCTGACGGGGGTGGGGGGGGGGGTGGGGGGGAGGGGTGGGGGTGGGGCGCATCTCCCCTTCTGACAGCCAGGAAGTGGTTAAAGGGCCATAGCCCTGACTTCCAAGCCTCACTGCTGAGTCCCTGGGCTTGCCTCCTTCCCTCAGTCCCAAGCTTGGGTCCCCTGAGCAGGCCTGGCTGAGGACAGGATGGAACGCAGTCTGGCTGCCGGTACCTGCAAGTCCAGTCCTGCTGGTGGAGATTAATTGAAGGGGAAATAGCCCATCTGTACTGAAGGGTCCAGCCTGCTGACAGGCACAGAGGCCTCTCAGCTAATGAGATCATCACTCACCCCGGGGCTCAGAGGGGTGGGATGCTAAGGGTGGTAGGGGCTGGACCAGGTCTGGGGAGAGGGAACAGTGGACCACATATGTGTCTGAGAAGGAGACTGGGTCATGCCGCGGGGAACATGGTTTGAGGCGGGGAGACAGGGCCGTGCTCTTTGGGAACTCATGAGCTGAGTGACCTTGATCATGTGGCTTAAACTATGTGCCTCAGTTTCCTTGCCTGTGAATTGGAACTAATAACAGCACCCTCCTCGTAGGGTCGTGGTAAAGGACTAATGCATGTGAAATGCTAGCACAGTGCCTGGCACACAATGAACGTCTCATAAGTGGTGATGATTATTTGTCAGTGGTGACTGTCCTCTTTTGGACATCGTGGGGATGAGGAGTCCTTGGACATCCACGTGAAGATGTCCAGAAGGCTGAGGTCTGGGTCTGACTGGGGGATGTCATCACATAGCTGGGGACTGAGACCCAAGGGTAAGCACGGTTGTTGATTGTGGAGGGAGGAGAGGGCAGAGGCCGGAGCCCAGGGCAAGGATGACCTGGGCCACCTTCCTCCATCCCCACGGGCCTCAGCAAACCCCTCCCAACTCACTTTCAGTGTCTCAGCCTCCAGCCTCCATGGCACCAACCCAGGGGCCCCCTTTGCTCCTGGGGCTCAGAAGCCTCTCTCCCCCAGGGGCAGCACTCACTCCCCTGGGGGCTCCTTTCCCCACCCCTGCCTGCCAGAGACCCACCTACCCGGTGATGTTGTCAGGACTCTGGGCCTCTGCACCCTCAAAGGTACAGGTTCCTACAATTTCAAGTAAACTCTTGACCTGTGGTCATACACAATTTAACCACCTTCTTGCCACTAAGGTCCTTTTGCTGCTCCCGCTGGCTCAGGAACAAGCAGCACCAGTTTGGAATCAGAAGATTTGAGCTTGAATTCTGGTTATACCAGTTCTCCCTGGGTGATCAGGGAATGTCACCAAACCTCCCCGAGCCTGAGTTTTCTCATCTGTAAAATGGAGACAATACTCCCTAGCTCATAAGGTGGTGGGATTGTTCATTCTTTCAGTGACAAGCTTGTTATAAAGACAGATCCTGATTACCCCTCACCGCCCCCCCCCCCAATGCTACGGGAGCAAAAAAGAGACCATGGAGGGTCTACCTTTGCCTGCGATGGTCAGGGAAGGCTTCACAAAGGCAAGGGTGTTTACACTGGTCCTTTGAAGGATGAGTCTAAGGAAGGGGGAGTCCAAGCAGGGGACGGCACGGGCTGAAGGCAAGGGTACGGCGAGGTCCAGGGACCTGGGATTAAGAGGGTCAGGGTGGAGGGGGATGCATGATGGCGAACAGCCTCCCCCGTGAAGGTGGGGACCACTAACACAGGGTGAGCCCGCCCAGAGAAAAAGCTCCGTGTGGGGAGACAGGGTGGGGAGGGACGTGCCTCCGGAGTTTCCTGTAGGAAAGAGTTCTTTGTAACTGTCAGAAACGTGATGGAACTGACAAACACACATGAAACCAGGCACTTAGCTTGTGAAACTAAGTCTGGGTCTTTGTAAAAATAAGTGTGTAGCAACAATGGTTTTGTCAAGATATTTTATGAAGCTGGCAAAGAAAACCCATCTCCACTGTGTCCAAGGAATCTGGGTGTGCCCCTTCCCCACCCCAGTCCCTGCCCTGAAGCCAGGCTGTACTCCTGACAACAGAGGATGTGTCCCCAGAGCACCCTGGGGAGGGGGCTCTCCTGTCAACCCCTCCCTTTCCCGGGGGGACCCTTCTCCAGACCTCCAGCCCGTGAACACAAGCGTGGGGAGGTGGCAAAGGTAATCAGGTCATGGCTGGAACAAACTAGAGGCCCTCCCTGTGCTCCCTGCCCAAGCAGGTGTGGCTGGTGAGTAAGGGCCACAGGACTGGGAGATGGCCCCTCAGCTCTAGGGGCGGGTCACTCATTCATGTCACAGCTATTCGGTGAGTGGCCAGTCTGAGGCTCACCAGAGGAGATGCAGGGGGAGAAGCACTGTGAGGTAGCATGATGAGTGCTGGGATGGGAGACATGCGGCAGAGACATCAACTGAGCTGGAGTGTGTTCGGGGAGGATCAAAGCTGGGAGGTCTTCCTGGAGGAGGACTCTTGAAGCATAAGTAGGAGCTGGTGGATGTAGAAGGGGAGGAAGGCTGTCTTGCACAGAGTGTGGGGCATGTGGGAAGAAGGCTTGGAGAGGAGAAAAGGAAGAGCGTGGGCTCATGCACAGGCAGGCACAGTGGACCAGGAGGGGCTGGGGGAGCTGGGACCATACCCTGCAGGCAGTCGGGAGCCAGTGAAGGCTGCTGAGCTGGGGAGGTCACAGTCAGCTTTGCATTTCAAAAAGATCTCTCTTGCTGCCTGGTGCCCTCGATTTTGGTGGCCTCTGCCCTGGAGAAAGGTCTGACTCTCAGGGACAGCCCGGTCCACATTAACCAAGACAGATCTGTACGGATCAGCAAGTGACAGAAGAGACAGGCTGGGTTCAAATCAATTACTATGTGCCCTAAAGTGACTTGACCTCTGTGCTCAGTTTCCTCATTTGTAAAATGGGGTTAATATAAGTACCCCCACCATTAGGGGTGAAGGAATTAACATATGTACAGTGCAGCCGTGCCCAGGAATGTAGTAAGTTCTGTGTATACGTGTTAACTGTTAGTACTACCCATAAACAATGCCAGCTAGTCTAAACCACTACAGGCATGAGTTAACCAGGAAGACGTATAGATTGGTATAAATCAGAACACAGAAGGTAGATAATATACCAAATCAGTGCCAACTTGTGAAGACTAGTAGATACCAACCCACACGGACCCGTAGAGACCAGTATTCGCGGGTCAGAAGATGCTGCGGGGCGAGGCCTGGGAGGAAGGCGCTGGGCAGGCCGGCAGAGAGGGCATTAGCAGAGCCAGCTTCCTCCCTGCCTTCTTGGAGTCTCTCTCAGGAGGCGCTGGCACTGCTGTTTGTTACCCAACCCTCGAGAAGACGCTGCAGCGGGGAGGGAGAAAGCTGAAAGCCTTCTTTTCAATTATTCAGCAGCCGGAGCTTCCTGCCGCCCCGATGGAGCCGGAGGAAGGCCCTTGGCCAGAGCCCCCGGGCTGGGTCTGGCTGGGCTGGGGGGAGGGCTGGTGGCAGGAGGGACGGGCAGCCTGGCCTGCACACAGCCTGGGCCTGCTCCTGCCCTTCCTCCCCGACGCCCCCAGCCCTGGGCTGCGGGGTTTGGCAGGGGGCAGCCGTGCCTGGGCAGGCTTGGAGCTATCCCCTTCCCTGCGGGCTCAGACTGTGCTGTGGAACGGAGGTGGGGGCGGGCTGGCCCAGTTCCCAGAGCCAAGGTGGGGTGTCTGCGGGTAGGCAAGGGAGGGAGGGCCTGTCCACAGGAGAAAGCCAGGCAGCTTAGCTGCCACCTGCGTCCTGGGCAACCTGTCCAGCCCCCTGTATGTCAGAAACACGGCACTCGGCTCCACCCATGAACATGCTGGCCCAGACTTCTCCCTTTGCCTGGAATGCCCTTCCCCTTCCATTCATCTTGTAGTACTCTGCTCAAGCATCACCTCCTCTGTGAAGCTCTCCCTGACCTCCACTGTGGGATGTGCCTCTACGCTGCTTCCAGAGCCTCACCCTCTGGTTACCACTCTCAGTGTTTACCTTGTTCTGCTGTGACTATTTGCTCCCTGGCCGAGTGAGGGCTCTCCAAGGGCAGCGACTGGGTTGTGTCCATCTTTGTGTCCCTACCGCCTAACACAGGGCTTGGCACAAAGCAGCCATCTGTGAATATTTATCGAAACCCGGCTTGTGTTGGCACTGACGGGGAGCTCACTACTTATATTTTTAACTACCTCCATCTCTGGGGACCTCAGTGGGAAAGGTCCCTGGTTACCGCTCTCAGTATGCCCAGACTTGATGTGTGTTAATATTTGCAAAGGCCACATTGTCATATACTTCGTAAGCCCTGGAGTCCAGCTGTGTCATTGAATGGATAGGAAGGACTCACCTGGCACCTAGGCTCCTGCCCATCAAGCCAGGGCCCTGTCTTTATTCCTGTTGGCTCTGATTTGGGTTCCCAGAGCAGAGGATCTGGATGGCAGGTCCCCAGGGACAAAGAGGCCTCAGCTGTCTGCTCCCTACAGAGGGGCCCACAGTATAGGCAATATAGCCTAAATGAGACCAGTGCAGACCACTGCAGCCCAGGAGAGGCCATAGAGGAGCCAGGAATTCAGACTGGATACATCAGGGAACCCACAGACCAATGCAGACCAGTATTCTAGACCAGTGGAATAGAGCAGAACACACAGTACTGGTCATTGAAAATAATACAGACCAGTTTAACTCAGGAGGCAGGCTGTATAGACCAGTACTGACATCAAACAGCAAGCAGTGTTTTAGTCTCCCCTCCCCTGCGTTCTGGTGGAACAAAGGAATCCCTGCACCCACTCAGCCCACTCTGTTCCTTTTTAGGGCCCTCAGTGGCCTTCAGGGAGCTGTAGCCTTCCAGCTAGGGAGCAGGCAGCTTCCCTGTGGTTGCCTGAGCTCCAATGGAGATTTGGGATTGCGGGGAGAAGACTGAGAAAGAACGTTTTCATGGCTGAGCTGCCACTGATGGCCTGGGCTGCCAGGGAGGTGGTGATCTCTGTGTCCTGGGGAGGGTCCAAGCCAGACGGCCTTGGGGAGGTGTCCTAGAGAGAGCCACCTAGGTGTCATGCTCTCTGAGGACTCTCCCAAGCTGGCCTCTAGGGCTGACCCTGGAGTAAAATCAGAGGAGCCCTGTGCTGTCATCAGCTTCATTACGTCCTTTACCCGCTTCTCCTCCCGGAAAAGATCAGACCCGCCCAGGTTCACACCCGGGAGCTGGGCTGAGGAAGGGGAAGATGGGCTAGAAGCTGTATGACCAGATTTCTTTCCCTTTTCAGGCTTCAGTTTCCCCATCTGGACTAAGTGCCAGGGCCTGGATACTAGTGGGGTCAGGGTAGGGCTGGGCTCTGAGTCCCTGGCAGCCCAACACTTGGAAGAATCCAAGTTGGGTGGTGATGTGCCTGCCCTCCCAGGAGCTATCAGCAGGAAGGGTGTGTGCTGGACAGACAGACAAGCCCCTTCCACCCACTGGGGAGGGTGAAGTGGGGAGACAGGGCAGCTGCCTCCACTGCCCACACAATCTCATTATGGAAAATTCCCTCTATTGACTCAGCTTTAATCAGGCAGGCTGCCCTGGGCTTCCCCCCCAACCAGGTTTCTGCTGGGCTGGGTGAGATCAAAGAGAGAGCCGGGCTGGGGGCTAGAGCCTCATCTGCCATTCCCATCGATCCAGATGCGCCTCTTGTTGCTAGGCAACAGTCTCCAGTCTCTCCTGGTCCTTCCTCCCCCAGGGGCGGCAGAATCGGGCAGTAAAGGGGGAGAGAGACCCCACGTTCATTCTCTAGCTCTCTCCTTGCCAAGCTAGAGATCTCTGTCATCAAGCCGGGAGCCCTCCTCCTGCCCAGGAAGGGCCCCCCATCCTGGGAACTTGACCCTCCCACCGAAACAGACCTCTTTTCTCTTCTCACATTTGTATTCATCTCCAGAATACTCAAAATCCACACCTCCTATGTCCCATGTAAGCACTCTATCAGGAAGACAGGCCAGGGATTCACCAGAGAGGGGAAGGGACCCTTGGGGGTGTGGGGTAGGAGTCAGTGAAAAAGTCCAGATGGGGCTGCAGGCTACCGTCTTCCAGCCCAGCATTGGACTCGATGTGGGAATCATGTAATCTTGAGAGAATGGCACTGAAGACAAATTCACACTCCCAGTTTTGAGTGGGTTGGCTTTTTTTTTTTTTTCTTTTTCCAAAACGTAGGATGCATTTCATAGTAGTTTTTTCTTTTTTGTTTCAAGTGCTATAATTTAAAACTGTAGTTGTATTTTAAAACAGGCATAAAAATGTACTGTGGGTTTGGGGGGCTGTAATTGACTAAATAATGCAGATCTGAGCATTTTATCACAGTTTAATATTTTGCATATTTGATCTACCCTATACTGCTCATCTTTCTCTTTTTAAAAAACTGAGTATGTGCAAGTCATCCCCACAGTTGTTATGTGGTGACCTACTTATATCGTGGCTTATTTAGGATTTTAAGGTCTCTCCCCTCTCTGAGGTCTTTACAGTCCTTGGGGATGGAAAGTATCTCACTCTTGCCTCTGGTCCCTCATCAGACCTTTTTTTAAAAAATGCAACTAAGGGATAGGAAGAGGTGATGCACTTCCCAAAGTGTAAAGACCCAGAATTCAGGAGTCCAAGGACCCAGCCCTGAGAGGTGCTGGGAGATGCACAGTCCCTGGGCAGCCGTCCTGGTGCCCTCGGTTCTGCCACTGCCTGCCACCTGCTCCCCCCAGCTCCACAGCGCAATGACAATTCCTCCCCGCCTCCCCTGCCCAGACCCAGTCACACACTCCAACTCTGAGAGGCACAGCTTTCCAGGGTCCTTGACAAATGGTAACCAATTAATGTCAATTAATCTGATTAGCCTAAATAGTTAATTAACGACATCATTGACAATAACCTATGGCTCCCGAGGGATTGTGGGTGGGAGGTAGGAATGGCAGGGGGCGGGGGCCCTCCTTGCTCTGGGAAGAAGCGAGCCCCTTAAGTTCAGGTTGAGAGTGGGGGGCTACTCGTGCAGCTGTGGCCTCTCTGAGTCTCTGCCTTGCTCTGCCATCAGGCCCAGAATCTTCATCAGGGCGTCCGACCCCACCCCGGCCACAAACCCTTCCCCGGCCCCTGACCAGGTTTGAGAGGGTCTGATTTCTATAAGAAAGGCTGAATCTCAGCACAGCAGAGGAGGGAGAAAGGCCTCCTGTCTGGGAAGTTGTTCCACCCCAAAATCCTAGCGAGGAGTCCCTGCCTCTGCTGCCATCCCAACCCCCAGCCCAGACCACACACCTCATAGCCTACCACCCCCACCAGGGCCATGGACTTTCCCAAGCTGCAGAGCAGCCCTGGAGGGGACTTGTCATCCTTAAGCCCGGATGCGGAAACTGAGCACCTCCCATATGCCAGGCCCTGTGCTTGCACTGAGCACCTGCAACGATAAACAGCACACAGTGGCTGCCCTCAAGGAGCTCCTCGTCACAGAACAGTGCAGCCTACTGCATCTCAGCTGGGTGCTGCTGGCGACGTTAAACACCTCTCTGTGCCTCAATAGCCTCTGCTGTGTCCTGGCTCCGTCGTAAGATGTTGTGAGGACTAAATGAGTTAGGACACATGAAGCCCTTGCAGCGGTGCCAGTCACACGGGAGATTCCAAATGTTCGTGATGGTTACCGAGGGAGATGGAAGGGTAAGCAACCATCAGGACAGAGTATAAAAGCGGCTGAGAAAGAGGTGGTCCCAGGCACCTGGGGGCACACAGAGGGAGCTTGGAACGAGGCATCGCACAAAAGACGTGGGAGTAGAGGCTGAAGGTCAAGGAGGTAGAGGAAGAGGGAAGAAGGGCATCTAGGCAAAGGGAACAGCATCTGCAAAGCAATGAGGCACCAATTCTCCCCGCTAGCATGGGTAGTCACTGGGGAGCTTTCAAAAATCCTGACCTCCCAGGTCCTACACTCAGATTCTGAATGGGTGGGTCCCAGGAACCTGCTGTTCATGGACTGTTTTGGAAATACCAAGGCAGGTAGGTACTCTGCACCTAGAGACCATGGCTGCCGTGGTTTCTGGGTGTCCCAGGCTGGGAGGAGCAGAGCTGCATCAGGAGAGGCCCCGGGCCATGTGACCCATACCGCAGGCCCCCCTGTTCTCTCCATCTGTCCGATCATGCTCGCCCTTCAGGGGTGACCTTCCTGAAACAGCTCTGGCCGTGTGCTTACCTGCTGGAAACATCCCTTGGTTTCTCTGCTGCCTTCAGGAGAAAGGCCAGACTCCCCTGACTGGCATTAAGGCCCCTCACGAGGCCTCCCTCTCCAGCCTGGTCCTCTGTTCCTTGGACTCTCCAGCCACACTATTCCCTAAGTGCCAGGGCTCTTTCCTCCTCCATGACTCTGCTCATGCTGTTCCTTCTGCCAGAAATGCCCTTCCCCTTTTTCTCCCCCTGGCAAACCTGTACTCATCCTACGAGGACCATCTGTGACGCTGGCTCCAAAGTCCATCAGGCAGGCAACTACCCACCCCCAACCACCGGTGCCCAGGCAGCCCCCGGGATGGTGCCACAGAACCCATATTCCATCCCTAAACATTCACCAGCTCATGGGCCTTGCTCCCCACTAGACTGAGGGCGGCTCCTCCCTTTCTCCAGTGCTGAGCACAGGGCTTGGGGATGGCAAGGATAACCGAGGTTTCAGTTCAGAGGAGCTGCTGAGCAAATGTTTGCTGAATGAAGGAATGACCGTCTCTGCTTTCTGATGTATGAGGAGCAGAGGACAGAGGAAGAGAGAATTCGGGAGGCAGATAAGAGAGGTGTTCTGGGGACAATAATGTATGGGTCACAGGGACCAAGAAGCGTGTGCTAGACTATGCCAGGTAGGGGGGGGGGGGCAGGGCTGCCCGGAGGCAGGACCTGCCGAGTGTTCCAGCTTCCCTTCCATCCCAGAGGCCCCCTCTGGCCCCCTGTTGGGAGAAGAGGAGGCTGGGCCCCTCTGCCCGTCCTGAAGCCCGCTTCCCCAACCTGGTTCTCTGGTGCTGACGGCTGTGCCAAAGCTGCCCTACCTCTCACCCTGCCCCTGCCCCTGCCCCTGCCCCGGGTGAGCCCAGCCTGGAGCACGTGCACATCCCCTGTCAAACCTCCCAGTGGTGCATCTCCGGTACCCGTCTCACCTGCAGCTGCGCCATCACCTCCTCCCCGGCCTCTCGCCCTTGGTCTCTTTCTCTTCATCCTCCTCCTCCTCCCAAAGGCAGCCAGAGTAGGCTTCCTTAAGTGCAAATCTGATCATTTCATGACACTGCTCCAAAGGCTACTTGACTCCCATCACTTTCCAAATAGACTCCCAGCGCTTACGGTGGTTTTCGAGGTCCTTCAAGACCTGCCGTGGCTCACGATGCCCCCGGGGCTGCGCTCTATCCTTGGGCATGCCCTCTGTGCCATGGCTCTGTTAGATCACTGACTATCCCCTTAGTTCACTAGGACTTTTCATACCCCTGTGCCATGGCCCACGCTGTTGTCTGGAGTGCCTTGCCTCTACCTTCTCTGTCTGGCACCCTTCCTGTCATTCTCCAAAGCCCAACTTAAAGGTCTCTCTCCTCAGTTTCTTCTGGCTGCCCACGTCACTGTGGACATCTTAGTCCTAGCAGAACATCAATGGTCATCACTGTCAGTTAACTCACGCCTCCTTTTCCCACTAGTCTGGGAGCTCCTCAAGGTCAGGGTTGGTGTCTGATTCACGTCTATGTCCCCGGTGTTCATACAATGCCCAGAAAATCAGAAGCACTCAATAGATGTTAACGGTGTGGCCTCACACATTCAGATGACCGCCACCTCTGGGCAGTGCACTGGGTTTCATCTCTCCTTGGGTGTCTTCACACTCATTACCTGAATCACGTGTCAGAGCACACCTGGAGGTGGGTATTATTATGCCCATTTCACAGGAGGGAGAAACAGATCTGATCGTGGAGGTTGGGGCCTAGATGTGATCAGAGGCCAGGAGATTGGCAGTCGCCTGATTCCCAGCTCTGAGCTCCTTCTTCTAAGGTCTGGGTTCGTCCAAGTTCTCACCCCGCGCAGGGGATGTATGACTCTCTCGTGCTTCCCCTCCCCTGGGAGCCTTGGCCCTCCCCACCTCGGTCCCTGGCAGAGGGGTGTACTGAGGAAGCAGGCCCACCTCAGTCCCCGGCTAACCCTGTCACAGGCCTCAGAGCCATCCTCTCCAAGGGAAACCCACAGCCCACAGCAGATCCCCAAGGTGTGCCCCTCCCAAGAGGGCAGGGGAGGGGCAAGTTCTCCCCCCAGCTCTCACTGGCTCCCTGGGAAGCTGGTCCGCCTGTGCCCAGTGTTCATATGGCCTTGAAAAGTATGCTTTTTGCAGAGTCTTTAAAGACATCAGAGAATTCTCACTATAGAGTAAAAAACAGCATGCCGACTTCCCTCAACAGGGTGTTCCCAGTTATTTAATGCTAGGTATCTATGAACGCATGGACAAAATCCTGGTAGGAAATACCCCTCTGTGTTCACAATGGCTGTCTCGGGGTGGTGGGACCACACATGACTTTTTTCTCCTTGGTTTTCTATTTCTCAAGTCTAGCACAGTGAGGATGTGCCATTCTTAAAAGCAAAAGAATTCAATGACCCTTACTTGTCTCCATCCTAGGGAGTTCTGGGGAATGGTGGTGGGAATGGGGTTCAGTATAGGGAGAGGTCTCAGAACCACGGGCTATTCCGAACACTAGAAATAGGCAGGCCAAGAGCGCCCCAGCTCAGTAAGCTGCCAGACCTCAGGGTCTGGTTCCCTGGGCTCAGGCCCCCCTCTAGTCCTCACAGGCCCCGGCGGGATGCTGAGCGAGCTGTGGCCCTGCCCGCCAGCTCCAGCTGGCACGGCAGCCTCTGCAGTGGGCAGGAGGCCAGGGCGGGGGCGGCAGGATGCTGAGGCCAGGCTGACTGCCTAGGAAGCAGCACCACAGACGGATGGGCTGGCGGCTTTTAGCTATAAGCGGGGAGACCCTGGGGGTTGGGGGCTGCTCTGGAGCCCAGGCACACGTGTCCGCTGAGGCCTTTCTCCCAGATCAGCGGGCAGCCTGGGCAGCCTGGGCCTGGCTCACCCGCCCAGGCCCCCTGAGAGCCCCGTTCTGGATGACACAGAGTCAACAGGGCTTGGCCTCTGGGGATGGAGCTGTCACCCTCCTGTGCTCATGACCCAGAAGAAGGTGAAGAGACAGGAACCCAGAGGTGTCAGCAGGCACTAAGCCACAGCGAAGACCTAGGCTGGGCCAGGCTGGGGCCTATTACTGTTGGTAATGGTCCCTCCCTGTCATGGGCTCCTCTGGGCCTCCCACGCTCTCATGCGCCTCTCTCTCCTCTCTAACGGCCTCGTCCTCTCTGAACTCACTCCCCCCTACTGAGCCCCCATCCCCTCTTCTAACTCCACTCCACTCATCGGTTGCCCTCCCTTCTCTGAGTACCACCTCCCTGAGCTCCTTCCCCTCCCGGAGCCTCCAAGACGCCACGGGGCCCCTTCCTTCAGCGAGTGACCTCTTCCTTTCTTTCCTTAAACGCTTCCCCCTCTCGCTGAGCCCAGGTGTTAGAATTGAGAAGGAACTTCCCCATTTCTTGCCTGGCTGCTCCTGCCCCAATACAGCCTGGACTAGTGTCCATACCGACCCACTCCCGTGGCAGGGCCCTGATCTTCTCTTTAGAGCGTCAGCTGCAAAAATCCCTCCCTCTCCCCAAGACTCTATGAATAAGCCTCCACCACCGTACTGCTGCTGCTTCCCTGGATGTGGGACCTGAGCATATGTGTCCTGGGGGATTCCTGGAAATTGCTGAACAACACTGGGAGGTGTGTGGAGGGCATCTTCAGTGTCCCTGCAGGTCACCTTAAATCTTGGGCCAGGAGGGCTCAATCCTGGCTCTGCCACAGAGTCCTGGGATCTCTGGGTGAGCCACTGGGCCTCTCCAAGCCATAGTTTCCCATTTTGAGTTAAGACCACAAGTTTGTAGTTAGGAGGGATGGGTGAATTTTAAATCTCAGCTGCAATTAATAAACCTAAGCTTCAAACACTGGAGGTGAATTCTACCTCTGCTGATGGAACCACAGGCTTCCTGATGCACAGATTTATGGAGCAGAGAGATCTTAAAACCTTAATGCTGGCAGGGCCTTCGGTGGGGTCACCTGGTCAAGCCCCATCATTTTATGGTTGAGGACACTGAGGCCCAGAGACAGGAAGAGACCTGTTCAAGGTTACACAAGGAGTCAGGGTCAGAGATGGGCCCAGAAAGAAGGTCCTTGGACTCCATCACATGCCACCCCCCAACCCCTACCGGCCCACAGTGCCCTGGCTGATCCTCACTCGGGAGAGCCTGGAGAATTGAGGGCAGAGTGGTGCTGTGGAAGCCACACTGGGCCCCTGAGGCAGTGGGCTAGAGTTGCACCAAGACCTTGCTCTGTGACCTTGGGAAAGTCAGGTCACTTTCAGGCCTTGTTTTGCTCCCCTGTGAAAGGGAGACAGTGGCACCTTTGGCACCAGGTTATGTGAGGATGAAATGAGATACTGTATGTGAAGTGACAGGCCCATGGCAGGGGCTCAGAGTGTGTGTAGGAGTTAAGAGAGAGAGGGTGGGCTCTCCGCCGTCACCTCAGCAGCACCCATGGCTGGCTACTGGGACAGGAGGAGATGTAATTCTGCCCCACTGGCAGCAAGAAGCAGGTGGAGGAAAAGTCAGTAGGCGAGGCTGACCCCAGCATTGCCGGCGGTTGCTTGTGACCGTGGCCCCATCACAGGGGGTGAGGGCTCACTGCTCAGAAAGGAACAGGCAGTGACCGGCTTGCCAAGGTCAGCAAGAGGCTGGCAGGCAGAGAAGGTGAGAGTGGGTGCGGAGGTGAGCAGATGGGGCCTGCCAGACCCAGACTCCCCCTCTGGCAGGCATGATGGTGGCGGGGGTGGGTTGTGGTGGAAGCACCCAGCTGGATAATTCAAAGCACATTCCACCTGCAAATATCCCAGTGACCTTGGGGGAGTCAGTGCCTCACTGCACGGCACACCCTCACCCATATGCTTCAGGCTCCTCACCTGGAAAGCTGGCCTCATGAATCAAGAAACTGGCATTTAACTGGGTCTTGATATCAAGGGGCCAGGACAGGTTATCAGCTCCACAACTGCCCCAGGGAAGACAGCTTGGGTGGCTTCATGACCTTGGGAAAGTCATTCAAGTCTCATTTCTCAGTTGTGAAATAGGGACATTGATGGCTTCCTTGTCACGTTTTCGTGAGGATGAACTGAGTTAACTGTAGCCTCATATGTGCCTATTATGGAGCCTGGTATGAGGCCCTCAGCCAATGTCCACCTCCTCTGGGAAGAGAAAGACATACTTCAAACAGTGCTGGAAACTTTTCTACCTTTGTCTAGCTCCTCCATAAGAAATTCTTACTTGTGTCTGATTTGCTAACACTTGCTCAGCATTTTACAGCTTACAGCTAGTTTCCTATCTAATAGCTGGATTATTTCTTTGACCACCAAAGTAGATACTGTTAACGCTATACCTGTTTTACAGATTGGGAAACAGGCTCAGAAAGGTTAAGTGGCTTACCTGAAGTCACATAGCTTAGATATGAACCCGTGTCTCTCACACTTCAAAGTCCATGACTCCCTACCCCTTCAACCCCACCTTTTAAAATCCAAACCATTCTTTATTCGCTCTTCAAGAATTCCTCCTCCATCCCTCATGGGAGAGTGGGATGGGGCATAAAGTTAAGGAACCAAAAAGCTGATGTGTGGGAGCAATTTCTTAGCCAGCTTGGTCCTATTTCTGCCTGGGGAAGGATCTGGCACATGCTGGGACCGTGACCTTAAGATGCCCCCTAGACAGAGAAACTCTCCAAACCCTGCCCTGCTCTCCATCAAAGTACCTGCCTTTTCTCTTGTCACAGGATGAAAGACCAGCCCAGGCCCCTTGATGCCAGAAGTGGATGAGTGAGTGAGGTCTTAGGAGAGTGAGAAGTTATGGCTGGGATAGAGCACAGGCATTAGAGTACCAGGTACTCCTGGTACCAGGTACCAGTTACCAGGGTACCAGTACTCCTCTTGCTCCACCTCCAATCCATCCCCACAATGGACCTGCTGCCAGGAGCAGGAACTGCAGGAGGCTTCAACACTTTCCAAGCAGGAGCTCTGGGATGGAGGGGGAGGAGGATACAAGAAAGAGGCTGCGTCTCTTCTCTATCTCTCCTTTTTTTTTTTTTTAACCAGGAATTTGCTCTGGGGTTGGTTGGGCCCACTCTGAGCTCCAGAAACTCTCCCTGGGCATCCAGAGAGACCACGGAGAACCCCCCTAAATTCCTACTGGCTATCATCTCTTCTGTGCCCTCCATTCTCTCCCCAGTGAGAGAGTAAATGCCATCCTGTGTGAGACCCAGTTCTCGTTGCCAGCTTCTGCCTCCCCAGGGGCATTTGGACAGCTGGGAAAGGGGCCAGACTGTCCCTTATGCTGCCACCCTGTGCTGGACAGAAGCCCAGCATTCAGGTGGGGGCCTGCTCATTTCATCCCTCCCAGTGGCCAGCATCTCCACAGGGTCCTTCATTGGTCTTTCCCTTCCCTCGGGAGCAGGTCCTTCTCCTCAGCTGGGGGAGGGCAATTGGACTGCAGTTGGGTGCCTCTCTAGCATCCTTATGGGCCAGGCCATGGTCATTTATGCTCAGTGGAGTCCTGCCCATGACCCGGCAGGGTTCTCACTTTCTCCATCCCTCTCAGCGAAATGAAAAGCGTTTCTCATCTCTGTTCCCCAGGTGCCTCGCACCCACGACCAAACACACTAACAGTCCCCCAACCTCTACCCTCTGCTCTGGGGTCTGTGGACCGTGGGCCCCGGCCCGTCTGGGGAGGCCCAAGATTCAACCCAGCCGCAGCCCCTCTGGGAAATGCCCCCGCCCCGCCAGGGGCTCTCACCTCCCTGCTGATCGTTGCGCTCCGCCGGGCGCTGGAGCCAGGCCCTCTGGCCCCGCTTGTCTGGGCGGCCTCCGGGCCGCCTCCTCCGCTCGGCTCGGCTCGGCAGGGCAGCTCTGCCGCCCCCGCGGCCCCGCGCCCTCCGTCTCCCCGCGGGCGCCGCCGCCGATTGCTGAAATGCTGGACAGCGCACCACCATGGAGGCGGCCTCCCTGCCCGCTTGCCGGCCAGAGCGGCCCGGCGTCCACAGCGCCCCCCACAGTCCTGGAGGCCGACAGCAGCCAAGCCAAGGGACTGGGCGTCTGTCGGGGGCCGGAGCCTCCACGGCAGTGACCTGCTCCACGACTTACGGGTAGGGGGTGGGGGCAGGCGCCCGGGGCAAGGGATCCCGCTGGGATGCCCTCTTTCATCGTGCATTCTGGTGGCCTGACCGAGGCCAGGCGGGGTGGTGGGAGACATCCAAAAGGGGAGAGGATTTTGAGACTGGAATCGCTGGACCTTCTGTGGTGCTGGGTTGGCCGTCTGGAGTCCTGAGTTCAAGTCAGGACCTTGGTAGCCTGTTGTCCCGCAGCTCCCGCCTCCGTTTCCTTGGCTGAACAGTGAGCCGGTGGAGTGAAGGGAGCTCGGGCGGGGCGGGCTCTGCAAGGAGCATTGAAAGCACGGAGACCTTTCTGTCGTAGGAAGGAGGCCAGGAACGACGAGCCCTTTGCTTGGAGCCACCAGTGGTATCCCCGTGCTGTCTCAGGAAGCAGGGCTGAAGTGCCAGAGCAAACCTGAGGCAGGGCAGGGACTAGGATGAGGCAAGCGAGGCACCTGGGGCACAGATTATAAGAAGGACTTTGCACGACCCTGGGAGCCATTCAAGTGAATGTTTGTTATGAATCTGCACGTGTTTATGCGTGTGTGCACCCAGCTGTGTATACGTGTGTCTGTTTCTATATTCCTGTCTGTGTGTGCCCTCCTCCCCTCCTCTCTCCTTTTCCCCCAAGTTTCTTCACCTACCTGTGTCCTTGGAGTGTATATTGGGGTCTGTGTGTGTGTGGTTGGGATATTGGCACTGCAGGCCCTTTGAGTCTGCAGAACAAAGCTTGGGGTGGGGGGAGAGGGCTGGGCTACAGCTGCTGCTGCCATTACTGCAGCCCCATAGCCCCAGGGGTGAGTCCTCTGCTGGTCTCCTGCCTTCTGGATGCATGAATATTTCATGTGCTGGGGCCTTGAGCTGGCCTAGCACCAGTGTGTTTGCGCCCCCTGCCTGGGAGGGGCTGCCCCCTTTGCCTGGCTGGGCCTCCCGAGGCAGAGGGGTAGTAGGCAGATCAAGGGCTGGGAGAGGGCCCCCTGGAGGGCCTGCGGCCTCGCCGTGCCTGGGGAGCCTTGGCTGGGTGTGCGGAGGGGAGGGCGGGGGTGGGGGAGGAGGCCAGAGGTGGTGCAGGGAGGCGGCATCCTCCCAGAGTGAAGCCCATGCCTTAAATGAAGTCAAATTAGTTTTCTGAAACCTCACCGCAGGATTTGGTTCCTGATCAGCCCCCGCCTCAACTCTGTTTGGGACTAGTGCCTGGGAACACTTTGCCCCGGCTGGGCACACCTCCTCCTGCCCTCCCCTCATCTGCCTCTGCAACCCCTGCTCCCTGGCTTCACAGTGGGAGCTGCTTTAGGGGAGAAGGGGAGAGGGGCCTGCGAGCTGGCTGCAAGCAAACCTCCCCAGCTGCCTTGGGCCCTCTCTTCTACCAGACCTGGGATGGGGGAGCCCTGGAAGCCTAGGCAGCCTCTCAGCCCCAGTAGCCCCCTCACCCCTTGCACTCTTGTGCCCTGGCTCAGAGGAATAGACCTCTATCTTGGTTTCCCGACCAGCCTGCTAACTTTCCAAAAAGAGCTCCTTCCTTTGTGTTACTTATTTCAACAAATGGCATCACCATCTGCCCTGGTTTTTCTCCACTTGGCCCTCTGGTCCATTCCCATCCTTCTCTGCCCTGTTCTGGGTCTTGGGAGACTGACCTCTGCAGACTGATTACCCAGGTTCCCTTGTTCTTGGCTTCTGGTTGGGTTCATCCAAGGGGAAGCATCACCAGGAGAATGAAGGGCGGGAGGAGAAAGAAGTTAAGTATTTATTCTCCTGCCGAGTTCCTCTCCAGCTCTGGTCCAGTGTCCCCTCATCCACTGCTCCATTCTTCTAGTCAAGCTCTGGTATTAAGTTTCCTCCCTGTGACACTTCAGGCCCACAGGTGGTAATGGCTCCTGCTGTTATAAGTCTCTGGGTGCTTCTCTATCCCTTGGTGGTCCATTCTCGTATCCCCACCCCATCTCAGTGCATAATCCCTTCATCAGGCTCTCTTCTGTTAAACCTTTGGAGGTGCTGTCGACTTCATTCTGGGTCCCTGGCCCATGCACCCTCCCTCTCAAGTCCAGTCTCTAAGCCAGAGCCCTGTGAGTCCTTGAGCCCTACAATTCCCCCTTCTCCCTGCAGACCTTCTACCTACTGGAACTGTGTTTCTTCTTCACCCCCAGGGTATCTGCCTAGCCCAAGCCTTGGTCCTGGACCCCGGCCTAGTGCCTGCTCCCTCCCCATTCACTCTCCGCTGAAACATACATCTCTGCTTGGATAGCACTCGATCAATGAACCCTTCCAATGAACCTCATAAAATAGCGTCTCCCAGCCCAGCGCTCTTGTTCCCTCTTATTCTCCTTTAAAAAAATTTACTGTGGTAAAATATTCATGACATAAATTGGCTGTTTTAACTATTTTAAGTGTTTACAGCTTAGTGGCATTAAGTACATTCACAATGTTGTGCAACCATCACCCAAACCCAAGCTGAAACTCTGTACCCATGAAACTCCCCCAGCCCCTAGTACCCCCCCATTCTACTCTCTATCTCTATGAATCTGACAACTCTGTGGGCCTTGCATAGGTGGAATCATAGAGTATTTATCTTTTTGTGTCTGGCTTATTTCACTCAGCAGAATGTCCTTAAGTTTCTCCCATGCCATAGCATGTGTCAGAATGTCCTTTTTAAAGACTGAATAATATTTCATTGTATGGAAGGACTACATTTTGTTTATCCATTCATCTATCAATGGACCTTTGGGTTGTTTTCACTTTTTGTCTATTGTAAATAATGCTTCATTGACCATGAATATGCAAATGGCTGTCTGAGTCCTGCTTTCAATTCTTTTGGGTAATACCCAGAAGTGGAATTATTGGGTTATATGGTAATTCTATGTTTAATTTTTTTGAGGAACTGCCATAGTGTTTTCCACAGCAGCTACACCATTATAATTCCCACCGGCAATGCACAAGAGTTCCAATTTCTCCACATCCCTGTCAATACTTATTATTTTCTGTCACTGTTGTTGTTTAGGATAGCCATCCTAATGGGTGTGAAGTGGTGTCTCGTTGTGGTTTTGATGCATTTCCCTGATGATCAGTGATGTGATCTTTTTGTGTGCTTATTGGTTATTTGTCTGTCTTCTGTGGGGTACCCTCCCTTATTTTTTATCTTATCCCCACCCGTCGTATTACTCATCCACTTGTGTTTTTTCCTGTTGTCACACTCTGGACCTTGAGCTCCACGAGGGCAAGGCCTTTGCTCACTGCTGTCTTCCCAGCTCCAGCACATAGTAGATGCTCAATAAATATCTGTTGATCAAATGTCTAAATTCTCCCCTTGATGCTTTTCTCCATCCACTTCTGCTGAGCCTCACCAGCCAAAATTCTGTCTGTCTTCCATTCTGCCATTTGTATTATGAGAACAATAGTGCCGTGAATAAGCTTTTCCAGACACGGGATCCAGGGTCTGATTCAGAGCCCTGCACCTGCAGCAGATTCATATTTTCCCATTCCCCCCATAGCCAGACTCCCTGGCCTTCAATCTGTCGCTGAATTTGACATTGCCCACCTCCCCAGCAACCCTTGCCTCCCCCACTGGCCTTTATACTTGCTGTCCTCCCAATGGTAGCACCTTTCCCTACTTCCTCTGTCCTTCAACACTCAGCTCCAGGGGGAGCTCCCCTTCCAGGCGCCCACCCTCCTACATGCCTGATCACCCCTCCTAGGGGCCTCATGTCCAGAGGCAAGAGCAGGAAAGACCCTGTGATGAGAGGCCAGGCTGGGCCAGGCTGGGGTGCTTCACTCACCAGAGTTCCCAGGCCCAGAGAGTGGCTTACAGTGGCTTTGACCTCAGAATTGGCCCTTCCCTTTCTCTCTTATTCTGCCCTGTCTCTGACACCCTCTCTCTGTGCCAACCTGTGTCTAGAATGTGAATTCTATGACGGCGGGGATGCACTGTGCCTATCTCCCATCTCCCACCCTAGCACGGAGGAGGCAAGGATCATTGCTTGTTGAGTTGAGTTGTCTGGTTTTCTGCCTGCCTCCAAGCTGTTCTCCGTTCCCCGTCCCCATCTCCCACTTTTTTTTTTTTTTTGCCTCTCCACTCCTCAAACAATCGACTCCTCCCTTTCTCTCTGGCTCTGTCTCTTTCCACTTATCCTTCTGTATGATGTGACGTAGACATGCACCTTGGGGCACTTGGCCTTGGAGTCAGCCCCTCTCTTCTGGCACTTCTCAAAGTGTTTCCTCTACCCTCTGCATCAGAACCACCTGAAGTGCTTGTTGAATGTGCTGCTATCTGAGTCTCTCCAGACCTACTCTAATGGTGATCTACTGCTGCGTAACAGCAACCATTTTACTGTATTTCACGAGTCTGTGGCTCAGAAATGTGGGCTTGACTACGTGATTCTTCTGCTCCACGAGGCATTAAATGGGGTCACTAGGTGCTTTTCAGCTGATGGATGTGTTGTGGTCTGGAAGGTCCAGGATGCCAGGATGCCTTCTTTCCCATGTCTCAGGCCCTGGTGGGGATGGCTGGAGGGCTGGGCTCAGCTCCACTTCTCTCCTTCTCTGGGTCATCTCGGGGCTCTCCACATGGTGTCTCCAGAAGAGTCGTCAGACTTCTTACACAGCAGCTCAGGGCTCTGAGAGCAAATGTTCCAAAAGAGAGGAAGTAGACATTACCAAACTCCTAAGGCAGGCCGAGGCTCAGAAGGCACAGCACTTTCCCCATTTTCTAGCGGTCAAAGCAGTTACGGAGCCCACTCCATTTAAGGTAGTGCTTCCTCACTCATATCCAAAGGTAGGGGACATAGATCCCCTGCTCTTGATGGGAGGAGGGGCAAGGAGTTGGTGGCCATCTTTTTTTTTTTTTTTTTTCATAAATTCATTTATTTTTGGCTTCGTTGGGTCTTGTTGCTGAGCACAGGCTTTCTCTAGTTGCCACAAGCAGGGGCTACTCTTCGTTGCGGTGAGCGGACTTCTCATTGCGGTGGCTTCTCTTGTTGCGGAGCACAGGCTCTAGGCATGTGGGCTTCAGTAGTTGTGGCACGCGGGCTCAGTAGTTGTGGCTTGTGGGCTGTAGAGCACAGGCTCTGTAGCTGTGTCGCACAGGCTTAGTTGCTCCACGGCATGTGGGATCTTCCCAGACCAGGGCTCGAACCCATGTCCTCCGCACTGGCAGGCGGATTCTTAACCGCTGCACCACCAGGGACGTCCTGGTGGCCATATTTAATCAGCCATACCTACTGAGTCACACCTTTGGGGTAGACCCACAATCATGCCCCTGAACTTGAAGACTGCTGTGGCCCTCATCTGCCCTAGAACTTGTACTCCTCATCCCCTGGGTTGTTCCTTTGCCTCACGGTTACTGGAACAACCTGGGAGGGAGAATCGAGCTGAATCCAAAGGGTGGAGAAGGTATGACTGACCCAGTGGGAGGAGTGGGTTCTGGAGTCAGGACCCAGGTCTGACGCCCAGATGTGCTGCTGACTAACTGTGGATTTGAGAAAGTGATTTAAGCCTCACTGAGCCTCAGTTTCCTCATCTGTAAAATGGGGCTAGTAATACCTGTCTCTGAGGGTTGTGCTCCTTTTCTAATTGTTATAAATCATCTCGTGGTCATAGCTTGCAGCGAATTGGTAAGGTAGGTGACAGGCCAATGATGTTCTGCTGTCTTTTATCTGGAAAATGACAAAACCTGGGTGTCGGGGTCCTGATACCTTAGTTATTCACTCCTTTCCCCTGGTCCAACCCCAAAGCGTTTCCCTACTGTTATCCTGTCTGTCTCCTCACTCCCTTCCCTGTCGCACGGGGGCCCCCTCAGAGCCCAGAACTCTGCTGGGTCCACTCTGCGTTCAAGGACCACCAGACCTTTCTCTCGGTGCCTCTCTGCCTGGCCCACCCCAGGCCTCTTCCTCTCCATTTCCCTACCCTCCTCGCAGCGCATCACTCTCATTTTCTCTGCAGAGCCTGGGAAATTGAGGAGTCCCTTGTGGCAGATGGGTAGGGCTGACCTTGAAGCAGATCTTTAATAAAAAATGAGCAGAGACAGCAGCCTCCCCCATTCCTCAGCTTGCCTCCCTTGCCTCCCCTCCTCCCCTCCAGCCTGGGCTCTCCTCTCCTTCGCCTGTAAATCTACCATAAGGGGCCACTGCTCTGGGTTAAGCATCGCCTTTATCAGGGTCCTTTTAGAGGGTGCAAATCCCTGGGCTGTGGGAGTGCGAAGGAAGGAAGTTTTTGTTGGGATGGGGGGCGCGGGAAGAAGTGGTATAGGAGGGGAAGGGGCTATACTCTGAGGCTGTGGGCCCTGCTTGCCTCTGCCTTAGAGCTTTACACAAGAATCCCCCTCCCACCGAGGCCTCACAATATTCTCAATGGTTCAGCCCCCCCCTCCCCCCCCGGCCCAAGGCCATCCTGGGCTGGAGTTGGGGGGCGTCATCAGCAGTCTAGGCCTCACCCACTTGGGTACTTGGAATCAAGTCCCCCACAGACCCAGGTCCCACTCAGCCTGAGCGCCGGAGTGAGAGGGACCCGCACTTTGAACACTGCCTTATCCCAGCAATTGCATTCAGCCTCATTACCTCTAATTGTCACAATGAGCTCCTGAGCTGGGGGTCACTGTCCCATCTCACAGATGACAACACTGAGGATCAGAGAGGTTCAGCGCTGCCCGCAGCCACCCAGCCCGTCGGTGACCTGGGCGATGACTTGAGCCACCATCTGTCCGACGCAAAGCCAAGCTTGTCCCCTGAACCACTGACCTCAGAGCTGAGCACAGTCTTATTGCTTCTTCCTGCTCCTGACCAGGGCACACAGCTCCTCCGCTTCCCTGAGGCTGCAACTCACCCTCCAGTGTGGGCCCTGTGGGAGGGACAGACCTCCCAGAGCCAGGTTGCCAATTCCCTGGCTCCTCAATGCGTCCCCCTTTCCCCCTGGACCTTTTGGGAGCCCAGAGCCTAAACCCACCCTGAGCTGTCCACATGGTGGGTGTGACTCTGGCTGGCCCAGCTACTTTGCCCCTTGGGGTCTTACAGGTGTACAGGAGGTGTAGATATGTGTATGGATGTGTGTGAACAGATGGGTGGATACAATGTGTGTCAAGGGCCTGGGGAATAGATGAGTGAGTGAATAACTTAGTGAATAAATTTGTAAATGAGTGAATGAATGAGAAGTCATTCACATGTATCCGTGAATGAGGCACTGAGTCAGTGAGCTCCGTCCACCAGGCAAGGTCAGGGCAGGAGCAAAGAGATTGTGTCCTCTCTGGGCTCTGCCTCCCCATGAGGCCCACTGTGACAGAGATGCCCACCAAGTTGTCAATGGGATGTGAATGCCCATCCAGGGACTACATCTCCCAGCATTCCCTGCATACAGATAGACTATGTGACCAGTTCTCACCAATGATGTGCAGGCAGAAGTGCCATTTTCCTGGAAGAGGCACCTGAGAAGCAGGTGTGCCCTCTCTTTCCTCTCTCCCCTCTCTTCCCCCATTTGCTGGCAGGTTGTACAGGACTCCAAGGCCCTGGGGGGAGGGGAGAGGGAGCCACAAGATGGAAGGAGCCTGAGTCACTGTATCATCATGAGGAAGAGAGCTGCCTGCTGACCAGGAACATCAGCCTAGGACTGTTAGAGAATGAGAAATAATACGTAGCGATAAGCTACTGAAATTTTAGAGTTTATTTGTTATAGCAGCTAGCGTTTCCTTAAGTGACACACTCACAGAAGCTAATTATTCATTGCCAAGCTATGGAACTCATCCCTGAAACACTTAGGCAGGGGCTGTGGAGACCCTCGACAGGCATCTGTGACAAGGGCCAGTAGGTGCTCCATCCTTTGCCTGCTGGTGGTGGGGACAGACAGTGTGACCTCACAGCTTTCTTCTCACCTCTCCCATTCAGGGGGGAGTTAACGTTGCTCTGGGGTTGGGGGAGGGACTCAGGCAGGTACTGGGATTAAAGTGACTATTTAGACAAAACTATAGAATTAGAAGTCAGGATAGTGGTTGTCCTTGGGGAGGGCGTGGCTAGAAGGGGTATAGGAGGGCTGGTAATGTTGTTTCTTGATCTGGATGCTGGTCCATGGCTGTGTTCAGTTTGTGAAAATTCATTGAGCTGTATATGTATGATTTCCATACTTTATGTACTATTGTATTTTAATAAAAATTTTAAATGCCCAGGAGAAGGGAGGGTTAGGGTGAGGAGACAAAAAGAGTAAAAGAAGACAGGAGAATGTCAGCAGAGGGACAGGAGGGGTGCAGGTGGGCAGAGGGCGGCCCTGCCCCTTCACCCATCACTGTAGCCTGGGATGTACACCTCCCTTCTTTTCTTGGCAGGTCACCATAGGCCCTCACCCAACACCCATCGTCTCTCCATCCTACACTGGGCACCTACTGCATCCAGGTCCAGGAAGAATCCAGGTTGTCCCAATGGGCAGGTCCCCTGGCCTGGGAACCCCCACCCCAAGGAGGGTGCAGTGAGCTCTTCTTAAAGGCCTTGAGCGCCACACCTGGGTCCATGTGTTCCGATCAGGACAGGGCGGGCAGGGAGGGGATGCAGCTGCAGAGATGGCAGCTGAGGCTGTCTTGGAGGCTGTGACCCAGTTTCCTCTCCAACATTCGTCTGCCAGCAGAAGTGATCCCAGTCACCTGAACCCACCATACACTAAGTCCCGTACACAGCCCCATACACATGTCATATCCACTCATACACACACACACTCAGGAACATTGTTACATCTCTACACCTGGACGACCCAAACCTCAGACACACACAGCACACACACACTCCCGCATCAACATGGGCCCCACACATGTGCGTCCGTGCATAAATACACCCACCAACACGTCAGACCCTGGGACAGAGATGGCTAGAGACGGCTTGTAGGAGGCGTGCACCCACGCTGAACCTGACCCCCGAGGCACCCAGAGGCAGGAGGGGATCAACTGAGGGTCTCTTTAGGGGGGTCTTAACCTGGGCGCCATCTCTTTCATGGGGGCTTTCCTGACTGTTCAGTGGCCCAAGAGAAGCCCCCCAGCCCCACCCAGCTGGAGTGGCAGCCAGAGTGAGCTGGGGCCAGGGCTGGAAGGCAGAGCCAGGTGGGAGCAGCTGGGGAACTCCAGGGTCCTAGACTGGACCACCCTGGGCCTGCCCACACCGACTGCTCTGGGGAAAGGGCAGCGGGCCTGGCACAGGCTGTCAGGCGGGGACGGCGAAAGAGCAGGCTACTTGGGAAAGGCAGGGGGACCTGTGTGTGTACACACACGCAGAGATTGGTATAGATGTGATGCATTTAATTGCACACTACCAAAAAGCCTCCCTCTTTCTCTCCCCTGGCCGTGTTTAATGATCCCTCCGGGGACCCCAGCAGGCTAAATTTGCTTCCTGAGCTGAGGCCAGCTCAGACAAAGCCCAGGCTGGCCCAGCCCTGCGGGGTGGGAGGGCCCCGCGCATGTGCTCTGCCTGGGGCTGTCCCCAGGATCCCGGCTTCCTTATCTCTGGCTCCCGCCTGGCCCCGCCAGAGCCCTTCTCCCAGTAGCCCTCACCCTCAGACCTGGAGCCCCAGCAGTGCCCTGACCTCCAAGTGAGGAACATGGCAAGGATGGTCACCATTTATTGAGCGCCTACTGTGTGCTGTGGACTTTATTTATTTTTTTAAATTAAAAAAATTTTTTGGCCGCACCGTGCAGCATGTGGAATCTTATTTCCCTGACCAGGGATCGAACCTGTGCCCCCTGCAGTGGAAGGGCGGAGTCCCAACCCCTGGACCACCAGGGAAGTCCTTGCTGTGGACTTTAGACACTAAATCCTCTCAGCAAGCCTGGGAATGGGCATAATTTTACTAGTGAGGAAGCCGAGGCCCAGAGAAGTTAAGTAATTTGCTCAAGGCTCCACAGCCTTGGGGGGTTGGGCATGGGGAGAAGGTCTGGGGTCTGGAGTGAGGTGACCCCTTGCTGGCCCTCAGCAGCCTCACCTCCCAGGCTGTCCTTCTAGACTACTCCAGCCCTGTTGTACTCCCCTTTTGGAAGGTTCTGTTGCACTGGGAAGCATGGAGTCAAATTTGTAACGTAGCACGGTGCCACTGAAACTTCCGCAATTCCTGTCCTGTCTCCACATTTCTGCTCCTCTGAGTGCCTTCTGCGCTGCTATTTAACTCTTTCTTGAAATCAGTTCTTGTTTGTACTCAGCCTTGTCTGAGCCATGCTGCCCAGGGTGTGGCAGGCTTGATGAGCTCGTTTCCGACATTGAGACACTCGTCACAATAAATGTCCTAAGTCAGGTCAGGGCCCCTGGGAGAGGCCTGGTCTGGGCGGTGGCCTCCTCCTTCAGCCTCTCCCACAGCTGCTGGGACAGTCCCCCCTCCAACAGCTGGCGGACGACCCTGCGCCTCCCCCATGGAAAGTGCCCCGGGCTGGGGTCTGCTCCGGCCCCACCCACCAATCACCACCCACAAGGTCACCTGACTTGAGCCTCAGTCTGTTAATTATCCTACACGTACCCGTGCCCAGGAGGTGCCTGGGACAGAGTAGCCGTCCGGTAGAGGCGGCTGAAGCCGCACTGGGCTCGCATCGGGAGGCGGGGGAATGGGGGGTGCTCCTGGGCAGCCCCTCCCTGCTTTCCCGTCTGTAACAGCTGTGAGATGTGAAAGGTTCCAGGTGAGGACACGATGCTCTGTGATGCAAACAGGCACTGCCTGGTCCGCTCCAAGCGCTCAGTGGGCGGCGCCTGAGGGTCCCATTGCCCCCCACCCCTTTCCTGAGCCAGAGCTTTTCCCTGAGCCCGGGCCAGGTGCATCTGGCATCGGCCACCGCTTTCAGAGCTTACAGTCCCCCAAAACATACACCCCACATACACACACAGCCCACACATACACACACAGCCCCCCCCCCCCACACACACATCACGCAGAATCACCCCAGCCCGGGAAAGAAGCACTCCCAATCACCCCTACCCCAGCCGCAACCAGCCGACCTCCATCTCTGGCAGGAAGGGAGTTAACCTAATTACTGGCCTGCGTCTGCCTGGCAAGAGGCTCTCAGCCTGGCTGGGAGAATATTAGCATCAGCAGGAGCCTGGGAGGGAGAGAGCAGGGCGGGGAGGAGTTATTTTTAGGCAACGGAGGTGGGGTTTGTAGTTGAGCTGGGCTGGTGGCTTAGGGAGCAGGGGGCAGTCATCACAGAGTGATGGAGGGCTCAGGTCAGGGGCTGAGGCAGCCTGGCTGTGGCCTCTCCTAAGGGGGACCAGGCCAGCTCTTAGGCAGGAGGGGAGGGGACAGAGAGAAGGAAAGAGGGACTTGCCAAGACTTCCTACCAGAGCTGTCCCACTGGGCTGGGTTGCCAGCTGGGAGAATGTGAAATGGCTCTAAAACGGGGAGAAGGCTCAGTGTGAGCTGACAGCCCCTCCTCCCACCCACAGACAGACACACAGGGTGGGAGCAGGGCGGGGCTTCTCCGTCAGGCCTTGAGAGCAGCTGGGCAGTGGCAGGGTCTGTGATTTCCTGAGGGCACACCAGCTCCTTTGGGAATGGCTGGTCCCCTCCATTCAGGCTCCCGATCTGGGGTCAATGTTCGCCCCATCCTCTATGGGGTGCCCCCAAGATCCTGTCTCGCAGTGAGGGGCACACGGGGCAACCCCCCAACTCCCAAAGCACCTAAAACATCAGAGCGTGGTGAGCCAAGAACCCAAGAAATCCAAGGGTCTGGTTTCATGGCACAGAACCGCCCCACATTCAGACGGCCCTGCCCTCCCCAAGGCTGCAGGCACCTTGCTGACTGGGGCAGGGGAAGCTCTGCAGCCAGAATGCCTAGGTTCAAATCCCAGCTCCCTTTACCTGCTGTGTGACCTTGGAAAGTTACTCAACCTCTCTGGGCATCACTTCTCTTGCTAATGTAGCCACCTTAGAGGACTGTGATGAGGATAAAAGGGAATATGTGTGCAAAATGCCTAGGAGGGTGTGCCAGTTTCCCATGGCTGCTGTAACAAATGACTACAAGCTTAGTGGCTTAAAACAACACACATTTATTATCTAACAGTTCTGGAGGTCAGACTTTCTAAAATCAAGGTGTCAGCAGGGCTGCTTTCCTTCTGGAGGCTCTAGGGGAGAATACTTCCTTGCCTGACTTTCTGGAGGCTGCCTACACTCCTTGGCTTGTGGCCCCGCCCTCCCTCCCTCCCTCTTCAAGGCTTGAAATGTAGCATGTTCAGATCTCTCTGGCTCTGACCACCTCTGTCATCACAGCCACTGCTTGGATTCTGACTTTGATTCCGCTCTTCCTGCCTCCCTCTTAGGAGGACCATTGTGATTACATTAGGCCCACCCAGATAATCCAGGAGAATCTCCCCATCTTAAAATCTTTAACTTCATCATATCTACAAAGTCCCTTGGAAGGTAACATATGTACAGGTTTCAGGGATAAGGAAATGGACATTTCTGGGGGCCATTATTCTGCCTCTACTAGGAGGCCTGGGAAGTAGTGAGCGCTCAGCAAATGTGAGAGAGGGAAAAGTGCTCACGGCCTGGACAGGGGCACACAGCTTGCATACTCGGGGGATGATTTAGTCGATAGGGGTTTCCAGGGGCTGCCAGGAATAGTTGGCCCTGGTTCTTGGCTTCCCCCGGCAAAGGCTCAGCCAGCTCATCAAGGTCATTAACACCATCCACTCAGTCCCCGGGTTTTTGTTCCTTGCTGAGGGGGATGGAGTCGTGTGTCAGGAGGCCACCGGAAGGTGGGGATGACAGCCAGTTCACAGACTGGGAGGTGTATAACTGGAGCTTGAAAGTGGGGGTGTGGTTAGTTTAACCCACGCTGCCAATGGGCTGATGGACTTCTGGGTGGTAGAGATGGGGCTGGGAGATACCGGTGTTTTCTCCATGTCCCCGTCATCCTTCCCTTCCCACTCACTGCGACCCCGCTTCCGGCCCTTGTCCCTTCTGCTGCCAAAGCGTCCCGAGCAGTCCCTGCTGCCACATCTTTCCTACTTAAGTGTGGCCAGCAGCAAGGACATCACCTGGACCCCTCCCCAGGCTCCTGGGCCACAGTCTGTATGTTAACAAGCCCCCTCCTAGGATCGTGTCACCAGCCTGCTCAGCGCCTTTACCCTCCCTGTTCCCACCACCCACAGGACAAGGTCCGAGCTCTGCAGCCTGCATTCAAGAGCCCCACCCCCCAACCCCAAATGGCCTCACTCCCCTCATCGTGAGAACACTGGCTATTCCTCAAACCCTCTCGAGCCCATTCTCCTAAGCCTAGCCTGATTCTGCTGCCTGCCTGCCTGCCTGCCTGCCACGACCACACTGCCCTCCCGGCCGGCTGGAATCCTACCCCTCCTGCAGGGCCAGCTCAAATGCCATCTCCTCCTCCTCCCTCCCGGCTATCTTGATGGGGCAGTCTTCTCTGATCCTGGCCTCCGCCAAGATGTCCAGAAGTAACCTAGTCCTCTTCTGAGTCCTGTGGTACTTGATCTGCATTTTTCTGATTCTCTCGTCCGTCCCTGACTTATCTGTAAGCCCTGAAAGGCAGGAGGCTTATATAGTGAAAAGAGCTCTGGGGCAGCCAGTGTCCAAAGTGCGGTCACTGACTACCCCAATCCCCCTCAGCATAATCTGGAGGAATCTGGAATATTATAGGTTCTTGGTCCTTCCTCTCAAGACTGCTAGATCAGAACTTCTGAGGGGTGGGCACAGGAACCTGCATTTAAAAAATTTTTTTAAAAAATTGAAGTATAATTGATTTACAATGTTGTGTTAGTTACTGCTGTACAGCAAAGTGATTCAGTTATACATATGTATACATTCTTTTTTAAACATATTCTTTTCCATTATGGTTTATCATAAGACATTGAATATAGTTCTCTGTGCTATACAGTAGGACCCTGTTGTTTATCCATTCTATACATAAAAGCTTACATCTGCTAACTTCAACCTCCCACTCCATCCCTCCCCCAACCCCTCCCCTCTGGCAACCACCAGTCTGTTCTGTTTGTGATTCTGTTTCTGTTTCATAGATACGTTCATTTGTGTCATATTTTAGATTCCACATATACGTGATATCATACGGTATTTATCCTTCTCTTACTTCACTTAGTATGATGGTCTCTAGCTCCATCCATGCTGCTGCAAATGGCATTATTTTGTTCTCTTTTATGGCTGAGTAGTATTCCATTGTATATACGTACCACATCTTTATCCATTCCTCTGTTGATGGACATTTAGGCTGTTTCCATGTCTTGGCTATTGTGAATAGTGCTGCTATGAACACAGGGGTGCATGTATCTTTTGAAACTATAGTTTTGTCTGGATATATCCCAGGAGGGGGATCCCTGGATCATACGGTCATTCTATTTTTAGTTTTCTGAGGAACCTCCACACTGTTTTCCACAGTGGCTGCACCAACTTGCATTCCCACCAACAGTGTAGGAGGGGGCTGCATTTTAAGCAAACCCCTTGGACGGGCCTTATGTGGTAACCACTTGTGTACGGAGACCGGCACCGACCTGACCACCCTAAACCAAGACCACTTGCGGAGTCATCTGCACTAGGTCCTGCCTGTCAGGGTTGTGACAAGGATGCCAGGAGGCAGCAAATGCACCCCAGAGCTGGCACAGTGCTTCAGGTACAGAACCTCCAGGAGGCATTAGTCCGACAGCACCGTGCCGTTCAGAGCCATGGTCTTCATAGTAGTGAAAACCTAAACCACCTAATGATCCAACAGTGGAATACGTTTTATAGTACATTCACCCTAAGGATCATCCAGCTATTAAACAAGCGATATGGGAAGACACGGGTACACTTAAAAGAATTGTGTGCGTGTGGTAGAGAATCTCCGGAGCTGGCTCCCAAAGGACCCCTGAGGCCCCTCCCACCATGGACCTGGGCTTGCCTGGTGACTCGCTTTAGCCACGAGGATCTCGCAACAGTGATGCTGTGCCGGTTCTGAGCCTGAGCTTTAACGCCTGGCAGCTTCTGCTTTTGCACTTTTGGGAACCCCAGGCCATCAAGTAAGAAGTCTGAGCGCCCTGCTGTAGGGGCCTCGTGGAGCCCAGCTGTCCCACCGTCCCCTCAACAGCAGCCATGCGCTGGAGCCGTCATCTTGAACGTGCCAGACTGGCCAGCCCCCCACACCTGGAGGAGCAGAACCTTCCAGCGGAACCCTGCCAACCACAGAATCGTGAGACGTAATAAAACATTGGCTTAAAAGCAACTGAATTGTGTGTGTTACACAGCAATAACCAGAAGGACAGGTTGCAAAATGGCACAAGAAGCTTTATCTCAACTTTTGAAATATGCAAAATTAGGAGCACAAATACTATTATCGGCGATAATTTCCTGCATTATTTGGCTACATTTCAGGTTTTAAACAACGAACATTATCACTTATATAAGAAAACAATGATGTCATACTTGATAAAATCCACTTCAGTTTTAGTTAAAAAAAAAAAAAGCTGCAGATAAATGGGTCTCTGTCTACTGGGCGTAGCTCGATCACCACCTGCCCTTTCACTGGAAGGTCATCACCTGTTGTCAGAAAGTTCTTTCTCAGGTATTGAGCTCTCAGTTTCCACTTCAGAGGCCACGGCTTCTGGGGAGCAAACTGTACCCGAAGGGAATCAGGTCTCCCTTTAATTCCCCACGTGTATCCTAAGCCCAGCTAATGCAACGAAGTCCCTTCTGGCCACTGATTAAGACACGAAGCCACCTCCCCTGTGTCCTCAGCCCTGCGGCTGCAGCTGGTGTTTTGGTTTGGTTGTTCCTGCCCCTGCCCAGCCCTCCTCACAATTCTGGCTTTGGCTAGTCATTGCCACTGAGTATCAGGGCTCGATCAGAAGAAGACGAAATCCAGCCAGTGGTGCTGTTTGCTTGGCCAGGAAAACCACACAGAAAGACCCCGGGACAGAAGACAGCGGCCCAGCGTCGGCCACTGAGCTGCCACCCGCACAGGCGCGAGGACACCGAGGAATCAGACCCAAGCTGGCCCTTCCTTCAGCTCACACACCTGAGGGACACGATGGTGCAAAGAGCAGGGCTGGGAGAAGCACTTACTGATGAAGATTACAGACTTGAAGCTACGGATGAGACCATGACGTTTCAGTCTACTTTTTAAATAACCCCTAGTTCTGACTCGGGGGGAAGAGATGCCCGACACACACTCTGCAGTCAGTTCCAACGGGGTTCTGAAAGCGCAGTATTTAATTGGAGACCTTGAAAAAAGAAAATCAAAGCCTGCTTTTATTGATGCACCGACAGACTGACCCGAGATTTGGAAGGGGTAGTTCGTTAATACAATACTCATCATCAAAGCAAATTGAAAAGACAACGGTGTCTGAAGTGGCTTTACGGTGACACGACGCCTTAGTAAGTTACGGAAACGGCCTGCTCGTTAACCACCTTCTCACTTCATGTTCTTCACAAACTCCTCTCCTTTCTTGATGGAGGCTTTCAGCTCAGGAATGGCCTCGGCGATCATCTTCTCTTCGAAAGGGGAGATTTTGCCGATGCCTAGACTCTTCTCGATGCCCTTTTTCTGAAGGAGAGAGGGGAGGTGGTAAGATTTTACAAGAAAGTTTCCATGAATGGGTTTGTTACAGAAAATCCCGCTTGTAACTTCATCAGCCCTGCCTCGCCTGTCTAACCGGTGGCTTCTGGGCAGCCTGCTGAGGGAGCCACACACCCCGGGGACGGGGCAGGATGGGGCAGGATGGGGCAGGATGGGTGTGAGCCGTGCCAGGAGCTCAGCTTCTGTCATTCAGCCCTGGGCTGGGAGCCGGGCTCTGGCACTCACTGTGTGTGCACCTGTCACGCACCCACCAAGTTTGTTTCCTTATCGACCCCACAGGAGGCTGTGAGGACAAATGTGGGTTGCTTGGCACACAAAGAACTCAATAATTAGTAGCACCTGAGTTATTCTCCCTGACACAGAGTGTACTTTTGGGATCTAGTTTTTTTCCCAAGTTGGTGAAGGACTGAAGAAACACTTTAATAGCCACCTGAATCCAACGTAATTAAGGAGATACAGGTCGGACGTTAGGAAAACAGCAGGCTGGCGTCCAGGCCGCCTTCTCGGAGCCTCCCTGACCGGGACCGTCAGCCTCGGGGGCCTCTCCTGCAGGCCGCACCAGGCTGCACACACCTGCACTCAGCTGCTTCTGGAGCTAACCACAGTTAGTTCTGGAGACTAGTGTCGGTCTCAGGGATCTTGGACACCAGGGTGTCTGTGGGAAGGGCTTCTTTCTGGGCATGAGAGGAAGGCGAGCACACATTTGCCTGATTCCAGCAGGTGCCCACAGCTAAGACGTGGAAACCTGCTCACTGAAGACTCGGTAGGAGTCAAGCAGACCAGAGGGCTGCCCAAAACCAGCCTGGCTGAAGCCAGCAAGGTGACGAGAAGGGCCCCGTCCCAGCGCATTTCAAGAAGGAAAACCAGTGGGACGAGGAGCAGGACCCAGGAATGCCTGAACTGGAAAGCCTACCAACTGCACACGCCTCGGCAGGCCCTGAGGTCAGAACGAGAACTAACAAGCACAGCCTGGTGCGGGGAAGCCTCTTCTGTGAGGGCTGTCCGTGGGCCGCCTCGGGACACAACGAGGGTCTCATCGGGGAGCATACCCAGGCGGCCGCTGCTGACCAGCTGCTGGAGCCGTGAGATTCCCGTCAGCCCCACAGACTGAGGCTTCTCCCCGCTCCTGATTCTGTGATGCTTCTACCCTCAAATATCCAAGCACAGGCCAGGCGGTGAGATGCAGTTACTGCACACGGAAATCTGAATCATGGAGCAAACGCACGGAGCACAGCTGCTGAGTCTCAGCTACAGAAAATGCTCCTCCTTCCGGCCAAGACCTGGCCTCCAGGATACATACCCCCAGCAGCAGCGGTGTGGAGAAATACGGACAGTCCGTTTCTTGGGACTTAATGAAGGAACATTCGATAACTCCTTCCTTTCCGTTCATCGCATC
Source organism: Eschrichtius robustus (assembly GCF_028021215.1). Lineage (NCBI taxonomy): Eukaryota > Metazoa > Chordata > Mammalia > Artiodactyla > Eschrichtiidae > Eschrichtius > Eschrichtius robustus. Next base: position 84,474,034 of record NC_090839.1, on the reverse strand, counting down.
CACGAGGGAGAAGACAAACCGGGCTCCAGCATACGCCATGGATAGGGTGGCAGAGCCTAGGAGGACAAAGGCAGGTCAGCCAAGCTAGCGCGGCGACCGTAAGATCCAGGTGAGCTTCCCCGCCAGCTAAAACCCCATCTGCATAACCTCCAGCTTTCCAGTCTCATCAGGAATTTAGGTCAGCATCCCTTGAAATGACAGACCCGCAAATGGCATGGAATTAGCTCTGCTGACCTCAAACACTACTCCACGCCCCCCAGCAAGCTGCGCTGCCCTCTGACTGGGGGGCTGCTTATCAAGCAGATGGACGTGAAACTTAGAAAAGGACCCGCTCCTTGCTGGGCCCTCATGAGTCTTCGGCTCTGCCTCTAAAAGCCCGGGGCTGCCCGAGAGCCTACCTGCTCCGGCCTTAGCCTTGACCACCTCCGTGCCGGCCTCCTGGATCCGCCCGATGAGGGTGGTCAGCTGGTCCTGGGGGAAGTCCACCTTGGGGGTGCACTGCAAGTGGAAGTCACAGGGATCATGTGAGCAGGGCCAGGCTCCGGGCACCGCCCAGCCCCACGCCCGGCGAGCCCCGGCATCGCTGCCACGTGGGAGATCAAGACCTTTTCTTTAAAGAAAAAGCCGACTTTGTTGGGAGGTGTAGCGAGTTCTCTACTCATTTCAAAAAAACTTTCTCTATTTTGGACTAATTTTAGACTTAGAGAAACGTTGTAAAAATAGCAGAAAGATTTTCCTCACCCGGCTTACCCTGGTAACATTTTACATAACCACAGTGCAATTATGAAGAACAGGAAATTAACTAAACCACAGACCTTATTCAACTGTCACCGACTGTTCCACTACCGTCCCTTCTGTTCAGGGTCCTGCCCAGGACCCACCAGCACCCAGGGATCTCGCCTTTGACTGCTTCCGCAGTCCTCCCCTGGCTTTCAGGACATCTGTCAAGGGTACTGAATGCTCGCTTTGTAGGATGTCCACCAACTTAGATTTAAAAGGTGCTTCCTCAGTATTTTCTCCTGAGGTTATGAGGTGATTTATCTTATTCTCAGTGGTGTTTACCTTGTCTCTCCTCATTTTTAAACAAAGCAGCTTTGCCTGCTCTGACCTAATCAGGAAGGCAGTGATGTTTCCACCGGCAGTTTTCACTGTGTAGGAACTGGCCGTTTTGAACACCTTCTGACCACACTCACTCCCACAGCTGTGGATGCTGACCACAGCCCCACAGCAGGAATCCCTTCAAAATACCAACAGACGGTGAGAGCCTTGTCAGCCTGCTCCGAGGGCCCCAAAGTGAACCTCTGAACGGTGCTCGTGGTCTTGAGGCTTCCGGGCAGGGTGACACACACACCTGAGAGATCAGGGGGATGATGGTCTTCCCAGCATGGCCGCCAATGACAGGAACGTTGACGCGAGCCGGGTCCAAACCCTGGTCACCAAAAGTGTAAAGCTTGATTAACTTTTAACAAGCACTTTGAGTGTAACACATGTCATATGCGCCTAAAGCACCAATACCGGAAAAATCCACAGAACCCAGAACAAAACCAGGCAAGAGGCCGCCTGACTCCAGCCGTGCTCACGTGTCCCACTAGGCCCCCCTGCACGGCCTAACGTCAGTTTCAACACATGCAGTGAGTAACTCGGTGTCTGGTGAGGTCACTCTGAGGCTTTCCCTTCACAATGTGCTGAAAACTGCCTCCTTGAAGGGTCCCAACTGGTCCCCATCAGTCCGATAGCTTCTTGGAATCAGAGGATGACAATCCTCTTTCCCACACCTGATGTCATCCCCACGCATTAGCTCAGACTTACGTACCTACACTTTGTTACAGAGAACAAATCCCTCGTATCAGAGCAAGATTTCAGAACACCCAGGGGTGAGAAGGCTGTCAACTCCAACAGTGATTCGAACAGAAAGAAGGAAACCAAGTTGAAAGGGGTCACAACGCCACGGTTCATTAAGCGGGGCTTGCTGGGACGGCTGATTCATTTGTTAAACCGGAGGCACGATGCCCCCAAGAATCTGCGAACCAGGTGTTTCTTAACACAGTCGAAAAAAGAAGCTGGTGGGAGTAACGGGAGGGGGTGAGCAGCCCCAAAATGCTGCCACCTTCCCCAAATGCTGCAGCTGCTAGAGAGAGACACCGTAAGTTAGGAACCAGCCTTGCCTAGGTTGGGGAGCCCAGCCACAAGGGTGGGCAGACCCAGCAGCACAGAGTTAATGGACACGCACGGCAGTGTCTACAGGCCAGGGCACCATGCCGGTCACCAGGGACACAGGCACGAACAGAAAGGGCCCCTGCTTTTGAGAAGCTCATTGTCCAAAATGAGACAGATACAAACAGACGCTCCAATGTGATGGGTGAAGCCAGCCACAGAGTGGCTTTGTAAGGCACCTGGGAGAAGGCCTCCTGGGGCAGACCTAACTTCATCTGGGAAGGAGCAGGACTCCACCAAGGGAAGCGTATTCTAGGCAAAAGGAGCAGAAAGAACAAAGACCTGGGGGTTCACAGAACATGTCCCATCAGCAGAGCATGAAGTGCAAAGGGCAAGCCCAGTGGAAGGCGGGGATGGAGACGGCCGAGGGGGGAGCCAGAGGCTGCGAGGTTAAGGGCAGCCTTTCATTCTCCGTGCAATTCAGGAACTTTTCAGAATGCCAGGCAGCCTGAGGTAAAGGGCGCATTCCTTAACTGACGCATCCAGCGCTAGATCCTCCGGCCAGGGCGGAGACATGCTTCCCCGCCTCACGTGGCAAAGCTTCGAGGCCAAGCCTCCACGGTCTGACAGAACTCTCTGTGGGATCACAGCGGCCACGTGGGGCTCTGGAGCATCTCAAGTGTGGCTAGTGCAACAGAGGACCACAGTTTCTAATTTAATTATAATTAATTCAAACAGCCACAGGTATCTACTGTTGCAGCAGGATTAGGGGCCCCGGGGAAACGCGTGCTTCCCCCGGAGCTGGCAGCACCACGGGAGCCCTACGAGAACGAGCACTGCTGCTTCCAGGAACCGGGGGTGTATGCCTCGGGAAGCCGGAACCCCCGCCTCCTGGCCTGGGCGCGTTCAAACTCGGCTTCACCGAGCCCCGCTCCGCAAAGCCTTTCCTGACTCAAAGACAACCACAGTCTAAACACACGTGCGCTGAAATGGTGATTCAGTTGTCTCTGGAATTAAAGTGTCTCTTTCCGCTTCACTCACAGAGCTCCCAGGCCCCAGGGCCACATCTCAGGGATCTGACCCCACTCGGAGAGCAGATCCTGAGGAACACAGCAGAGCATGAATCACAGCGGGGCACCGTACCGTCCACACCCTAGAAGAGAAGTGCTGGGCGCAGGGGAGGAAGAGGAAGGTCAACGGTCCTGCGTGCGCCCTTCTCACTAAGCTGTGTGCACGACAATTATTCCCAACTTGGGAGGACCCCCTCCCCCATAAGTTCACGAAAAATGGCCTGAAGCTCAGGAGGGACATGTATTTGGGCCAGAGGAAGTGGTTCTGCTGGGCCCATAACCCAACAGACTAGACAGCGAGTTGTGAAAGGTACCGAGGACTCCAGACCTGGCGCTGGTGCCAAACCCCCCCTCGGGACGAGCCTGGCGGCTCAGGAAGAAGCAGGCAGCCAGCGGGAGCAGAACCGAGGTAAGTCACTGCAGGTACCCAGGAAGGGAGTCAGAACACAGACCAGGGACAAGAATTCTGACGTGATTTCAGGGACTTTCCCAAGTTCTTCACGTTTGCTGATTTTATCGTTCGTCTAATGATTAGCGGGTAAAACCTGTTAGGACCAGTTTTCAGAGCCGAGCCGATGAACACGAAGAGCACAACCCAGCCTAGCCAGTGAGAAACCCAGGGAAAGCCGAACCCTTGATGCAGCGGGGAGAAGAGCGAGCTGGTCAACACGGAAGCTGGCCGGTTTCAGCCTGCAGGGGCCTGCGTCTGCGTTCCCCAAGAAAACGCACAAGCTGCTTCCCACCAAGGAGGCGAGCTATAAAGACATTTAAACCCTCCAGTTACACGTGACCTGTAAGGGCCCCGGTGTCTTCCATGCCCGTAAATGAGCCAAGAATAGCCAGACAGGTTCAGAAAGGTAACTTGAAAGATGCCTGATGCAGCTCTTACCTTCAGTTCTGCAACAAAAGTGTTGGCTCGGACAATGTCCAGGGTTGTCACCCCAAATATTTTATTGGGGTTGTATACTCCGTGTTTCTTGAAAACTTCTGCTGTGATTGGGATGGTGGAGTTAACCTAGTAAATCCAAGAGAGAGGGGCACAATTTGCCTGCGTTCTGAGAGCAGAGCCATGCGACAGAAGGAAAAATCTTCTCGTCAGACCATTAACAAGCCCTAAGCTGTCACATTAAATTGCCCTGATATAAGCGACCTTCACGACGGAAGGCCCCCTACTCTAAAAGACTGCTTCTTTTCCCCGCCATGAGAAAGAAGAAACCATTCACTGAGGGAGGCACTCTTCCCCTTGGTGGCCTCCGAGCCCAAAGTTCAAACGTGCACGTCCAAAGTTCAAACATGCACGTGACCCTTCAACTATCAACTTAAAAATGTGATGAAGGCTCCACAAGGCACCTTCTGCTCCAGCTGGGACTTAGCCCGAATGGCCATTAAAAAAAAAAAAGACAGCCTAGCAAGAAGCTACAAGCTACAAGCTCAGTCCCAGCTCTGTCACTCTGTGTCGTAACCCCGGCCAAGTTACCTCAACTCCTTAGAACTCAGTTTCTTAAAACGGGAGACAACTACCTCATGAGGTTGTTGTGAAGATTAAGTGACTTAATACATGGCAAGTGCTTAACACATTACCTGGTACACAGAAAGAATAAAAACAAGACAAAAACAGCGAGATTTATATCAGGCACCGGTTAATCAGCCCCCCAAGAACTTCTGACCAGTTGCCCCCAAGGAAAGGTGAGCTGGTTGGAAAGGGCAGGATCCTCTTCTCAGAGGCCACGGGCACAAGCTCTGCGTGTTTATCAGCGGCCACGTTCCTGAGTCAACATCAGTGTCACTGCACTTTCACCCAGATCCTTCTTGTACTTGGGAGACCAGAGTCCAGATCAACCAGCAGGGAGGACCGGAGGAGATGCTGTCAAATGCAACCTGAGGCCCTGCTAGGGCGGGTGTGGGAGCCACAGCCGACTTCTCAGGAGGGACACAGCACCTGGAGTTTCTGAACTGGAGAACTAGCTTCCTGCAAAAACCAGCAAGCAGGGCCTGGGGGGCTGCGTACGGGGTCATGTGTGAGTGTGAGGAGGGAGGGGACGCCAGGAAGCAGGAATTGCAAACCCCAAGTAGAACACAGTAAAAGGAGGTAACAGGCTACCACAATCAGGGCTGAAGCAGCCTCAGGAATGGGCTTATTTTCCAGGTGGAAAAACTAAGATACCGAGAGGGGAAGCGATCTGCCCAAAGGCACACGGTTGATGGGAAAACCAGGTTAAAACTCACTTGGTCTATGCCAGAAGGAATCCTTAGGAAATAAATCTAAGCGCCTTTTATTAGCTCATCCACTTTATCCATTTCAGCACATGAACCTGATTGTTCTCCCTCTAAGCACAGAAGCACACTTTTGCTAACTGTGGACTTTCATGCGGCATCAGCAGCCGGCACTCACCGGATTTGAAATGATGCAGATCATGGCCTCGGGGCAGTGCTGGGCACAGGCAGCAGTCAGGGTGGCCACAATTGTGGCATTGGTGTTGAACAGGTCATCCCGGGTCATGCCTGCAAACGATCCAATTCAAGGTGTTCATAAAGCACAGGACGAATTTCCAAACGTGTACCAAGTTGTTTGTGTTTGTTGTTATGGGAAATTCAAACATGAGTGAGACAGGGCCCCTGTTTCAAGTAAATCCATCTTGTAGGGAAAACGGCCCAGTGTGACAAGTGCCAAGATAGAGGTCTGTGAGGGTGGAGCGTGGGGAGGGGAATGAGGGGGGTTATACCCGAGGAGGATCACCAAGGATCAGTACAGCTTCTAAGGTGGAGGCAGGTGGAGGAAAGGGCGTTGCACGCAAAAAAAGTGCACACAGAACACAATGAGACTGGGCGAGGGGACCCAGTGACAGGTGGAGGGCTTCATCTGTACCCCACAGGCACTGGGGAGCCTTTGGCATTTTTTCTGCAGCAGAGATCGGACCAGATCCATTTTTCATGGAAAACTACATCCTCAGCTGACTTGTGCGGAGATGCTAGGCAAGGCTTTCAACACACACCTGGTTTTCTTGGGACTCCCGCTGGAATCACCACCACATCGCAGCCCTTCAGGCAGTCTGGCAGCTGCTCAGGTCCGAGGTAGCCTGGAAAAAACACCCACGTGAGCAATTTCACCACTTCCGACTTGGAGAGGCCAGCATGTCTGTGGGGACAGAGCCCGGGTAGGACGGGCCCACCTGAGTCCAAGGCCGGCCACAGGCCTCAAGACAGGCTGGAAGGCCCGCCCATGAAGGGGTTCCTCTTCTGGAGAACTACCACTGTGGGCCTGACGACACCGGCTGGCAGGACAGTCTCTTTCACTCCACTTTCCTCCAGCCTCACTGGCCCAGCCCCGATTCGGAACAGAGTAACCGCCCAAGTTCCCACAGAATCAGCCAAGTCGGCTGCTTTTCCTTATCCAACCCAACTCGCCAGCACTTCTAAGTCCTTCTCGGCTCCCAGTAAGAGCTGCTTATTCCACGTCATGGTCATCCTAACAAAAGCTCTGGCTCGGGGCTTCCCTGGTGGCACAGCGGTTGAGAATCTGCCTGCCAATGCAGGGGACACGGGTTCGAGCCCTGGTCCAGGAAGATCCCACATGCCACGGAGCAACTAGGCCCGTGAGCCACAATTACTGAGCCTGCGCGTCTGGAGCCTGTGCTCCGCAACAAGAGAGGCCGCGATAGTGAGAGGCCCCCGCTTGCCGCAACTGGAGAAAGCCCTCGCACAGAAACGAAGACCCAACACAGCCATAAGTAAGTAAATAAATAAATAAATAAAATTAAAAAAAAAAAAAAAAAAAAAAGCTCTGTCTCGGAGTCAGATCAGAAGGCACCGTGGAGGCCAGGAGAGAAAATCCCCGTGCTGATAAACAGGGACTAAATATCAGCATCCATTCTATTTACTCCTATCATCTGAGGAAAAGAAGGTCCACTTTCAAAGATCTCAGGGAAATCGGCCAAAATCTGCTTTGATTTGACTTCTCCCTTATTGCGGGAGCTTTTGGAAACTCAAATATACAGCCCAAAAGAAAATGAGCAAACTAATTCAGAGGGACCACGGAAGGCACACGAACAAATGAGCTGACAGTCAATCTCCTGTGTTGTCTACACCAAATGAAGATACATGCAAACACCATCAAACAGTCTCACACTGACAGCAGAGACAGAAAGCAGTATAAGTTTTCTGCACAGCAATCTGATACTTTATAGTAAAAGCTTTACAATGGTCATACCTACTCATTCCACTTTTAGGATTCTTTTTTTTAAGGATTCTAAGAAACAAGATGTAAAGATAACGATGTTTACACAGCTTACCTATTTACAGTAGAGCAAAACAGGAAACAGCCCAATGGTCAACAGTGTGGGTATAATAATAAATAAGTGATAAATTATAGTACATCTTTAAAAATGATTTTACCAAGAATCTGGTGACATGGAAGAATGCTGCTATAATGTGAAGGTAAAATAAGCAGGATATATATAATTATATGTAATTATGAGTGACTTCTTGGATGACATACCTAGATTTCCCTTGGATTTTCCTAAGGTGGCCATGTTTTGAAGAAGCTGGCAAAGGAAACCCTGGGGTGGAGGGATGGCCCGGGGTGGGGAGCAACTGGCAGCATTTCTTACTGCCCCCGCACCCCTGCAGGAGGCTGCCTCTTCCCCATCCTCATATTACTTGTTAAATCATAAAAAACTAAAAATGGGAAGATGAGACCACCGTTGTTATTCTGAAAGACACTATTTAAATTTTTGTAGACTCAAGTCAAAAAAGGTGCAATAATTTATATAAAATTTAATTGTAAAATGAACATGGAAACCCCAAGTCTCTGAACACCTAGTTTCACTTAAGAATCTCACTCTAAACCTGAATCCTGGCCTACGGGGGAGGAGAGATGTAAGTTCTCCAGGGTTGGCGTGCTCAATACCTTTTACCGTCGCTCTGGTCTCTATGTGGCTCAGATCGGCGGCCACTCCGGGTGTATGAGCAATATCGTAGAGGGTCAGGCGGCTCACCAAGGGGCTGTTCTTCAGGAGAAGTGAAAGCGGCTGCCCGATTCCTCCGGAAGCCCCCAGCACAGCTACTTTAGCATTGTTCTAGAAAGAGGCAGAGAGAGAGGACTGTGAAGATGGAATCAGCATTAAAAGGATTCACATGGTAAACTGCAGAGTACTGCACTGGGTCTCTTTTATTGCAGCAGTCCCAAATGAAGATGCAATCATATTCCTACCATTCCAAAGGTCCCCTTTCCTTCTGAAGTTCAGAGGTTTGCCTCAGGAAAATGGGGGAGAACTCATGTCTCTAGATGCTGTGACCATCAGGGGCATACTCCTGTACCCTCTGAAAGGGGAGCAAACTTCACTCAATCACGACCAGGACTGGTAACAGAAGTCTTTCCTTCAATGTGCAGTTTTATTTCTTTTTAATAAATTTATTTATTTTGGGCTGAATTGGGTCTTTGTTACTGCGCACGGGCTTTCTCTAGTTGCGGTGAGCGGGGGCTACTCTTCGTTGCGGTGCGCAGGCTTCTCATTGTGGTGGCTTCTCTTGTTGCGGAGCACGGGCTCTAGGCGCACGGGCTTCAGTAGTTGTGGCACATGGGCTCAGTAGTTGTGGCTCACGGGCTCTAGAACGCAGGCTCAGTAGCTGTGGTGCACAGGCTTAGTCGCTCCGCGGCATGTGGGACCATCCTGAACCAGGGCTTGAACCCGTGTCCCCTGCATTGGCAGGCGGATTCTTAACCATTGCGAGTGAGGCTGTTTCTAACCTAAACTCACAAATGAGAAGGGGAGCCTATCCTGGCAAGCAGGCAGGGAGCTGCCAGGGGAGAAGACAAACCGAGAGAAGAGCAGCCACAAGAACTCAAAGCACGGCGTGCGGTCCTCTAGGGCAGCCGTGTACTCTGGGTCTTTACATTATCACTGCACGCTGTGTTCCACAGCAATGGATGCTAGTAATAACGGGCTTCTGTTATCAAAACCAAATATCAAACCAAACAAACCAAAACTCAAGCCAAAACCAAAACAACCACACACAGTGTAATCTGCTCGAGGAAACTAAAACTCTAAAAAGCATATATTACATCTAAGATTGAAATTCACGTTTCGTTTGTTTGTTTTTAAGTTGGTGCTTTAAAGGTGGACCCTTGACTTCACAGAAAACTAGCTGGACCAACCCAGAACCTGAGGTCTGGTAATCTCACCCACCTCCAGACCTTCAGTTATCATTCCCACATCCTGTCCCGAATCCTAGGAACTCTCAAATTCCAACTCCACATTCCCAGTTCTGTTAGGCATAACACTGGCCCCACAAACCCAACTGTGTAAATAAATTTGTCCTTACTACCTCTCCCATCCCTGTTCCCAAATGGCACGTGTGTTCAACCAAATTCAAAACTTTAGAGCTATCTTCTGCTTCCTCCCTTATTGGAGACACCCAGTTAGGACACAAAAGGACTTGGCATCTCAAACATCTTCCCAACCTGCCCCTGATTTCCATCCTGATTCCATTATCTAACTTAGGTCCTCAGCTCCACCTCTCAACCACCCTTCCAAAAATTCAAAGTTTTAATCATTTCCTTGAGTAAAAATCTTGTCAAGTTCCTCATGCCCAGATTACTCAGCCTGGCTCCCAAGGCTGACCAGGGCTCCAATGTGGGGCGCATAAGACAGTTCCCTTGGTGTGCAGGATGTCAATGTCAAGGCTGTGTCTTTATTTTTATCTATCAGGTGAAGAATTAAACTCTACCAAGAAACTGACTGACCTGGTGCTCTCAACTAGGGTCCTTAAGTGAATCAGTCCTATGTGACACACAAGATGAACACAACACAGGGAGAGGGAAGAGGGGATTGCTTTCAGTGTGATGAAGTGATGTTATTGTTTGTATATTATAAGGTTTCATCAACTTAGTTAATATTTATAAAAACATAACTTGTAAGTGGTGATATCTTTACAGTGAGATGAGAAGAATCTTTGGTATTGCAGGTTAGCTCATGATCTCTTTGTAAACAAGCTGTTTCCAAACTCCATATCTTTTTCCACGTTGAGGAGTGGTTGTCAACAGCACACTGTTTAGCAACGGGGCTTTGAAAATGGATATATAGTAACACTTCCTTCACTTGTAAGTTTGCTTTTTTTAATCTGTTATGGTTTTTAAATTTCTGTTTTTTGTGTCATACATATTAGTACCTTAGTACATACGGAGAGACATAAAAATACACTGAGGTTGAAGTCTCCCTAGGCCAATGTACCATCTGGCTCAAGCTCATCTTTCTGACTTATACACTTATATACTTCAACAACTCCACCTGTATGTCCAATAGGCATTTTAAACTCAACATATCCAAATCTGAGCTCCTGATACCCACCCCACTACAATCACTCTCTTCTAGCAGTATTTCCCACCTCAGCAAATCTCAACTCCAAACCCCAAAGCCTTGGTTTTCTCCATGTTCCTCTTTCTCTCCATACACCTCATGAAATCGTTATCAGCAAATCCCACGGTCTTACCTGCAGTTAATCCCCCTTCCCCCACTACTCAGCATCAATCTTCATCACCTCCACCTGTCCTACATTTATTTACTCACTGTTGGCTTAAGTGCCACTTCTCACTCATCCTGGTTTCACCTGCAGCACCCAGCACAGTTCTGGGCAACACGGATACTCAAATGTACTCATTCGTATATTTATTTTTTCGAATGAACTGAATGCACAGGAAACTGATCTGAAGAACAAAAGCTAAGTAAGAAATGTGGAACCTCATTTAATAATCACCTCCCTTTTGGGGTGTGGTACTCTAAGAGGCAATGTGGGCATCTCCTGGGTTCTAACTTTGGTTGTATTAGAATCACTTGGGGAACTTGGTAAAAAACACGGAGGCCCAGATCCTACCCTCCTTCAATGAGCCTCGGCCTCTGATCTTTACCAGCTTTCAGGTGATTCTGACACACCAGCGTTTGAGAATCGCTACCCTAGAAGACAGCTAAAAATAGCTTAGGCTTAAGTAGTCCCAGGCCAAGCCGCGCAGTTAACAACACCCGGGGGCAGGCCCAGTCCGCCCACCGCAAGAAGGAGCCTTCAAAAGGTCCTTAAGAGGAAGCAGAGTCTTCAGGTTCTTAGAGCAAAGGCTTGATGATCCAAAAAAGTCACTCACAGTGGTCAGGAGAGCTGAATTTTAATCCTCTGGCCAAAACACTGTGTAACCTTGGACCAGTGCTCTGCCCTCGGTATCTCTGCCTGTCTGCACTATGGAGTTAAAAAATTACACAGTGCTTGTACGGACGCTGCAAGAACGAGGTTAGTCTCTCAAAATACTATGGAAAATAAGTTACTTTCGGCCCTAGAGCCCTGGCTTCTCCACCTTGAAGGAGCACAGGTCAAGAGCAGACCCTCTGGGAGGCCCGGGGGCGAACTGGGAGGCTCGGAGAAGCGCCCCGGTCCTGGAGCTGGACTACTTCCCCACCCCCCGACTCCTGGGCTTTCTCCCCCGCACCTCCTGCCCGGTATCAGGGCCGGCCCAGGACGCCACAGCCGAGGACCAGCACCGGGCGGCCCTGCGGTCCAGGCTGGCCCGGGGGTCAAGGCTGCTCGCGAGCCAGGAACACACGTGGCCTAGGTCAGGGAGCCTCCACCTGCAGGCAGCCCCTCGCAGGACCTACCTGGGCAGAGGTGCTGAAGCTGCGGCGGAGAGCGGCGCTGGCAGGCCGGGCGAGGGCGGAGAGCATGGCTGAGACGGGCGGGGCGCGGACTGGCCGGCGAAGGAGCTGGCAGCAGGACACTGTCTCCAACGACCTCCACGCTGCACCGGACCTCCCGGCTCTGCTCCGCCTGGCCTCGCGAGAGTGGCCTGGCTTCCGGCGCCCCACCTCCCAGATCTCGCGGTATCTCGGCCGCGTCCGCGCTGTCGCGGAGGCCGGCGGAGGGACGCTCGCCGTGCGCAGTCTTGGGGTGGGTCGTAGTGCGGTGAGGCTCCGTGCGGCCCGTGGGGGAGACGCGGTCGGAGTGGGAGGGAGAGTCCGCACCCTAGAGGTGGAAGAAGACGAGCTTTAGGCTGGAAGAGCCTTAGAGGAGCGATTTTGCAGGTGGGGGCCCCAGACAGAGGCTCTGACACGGAGACCGGCTGAGGTCGCGCCGCAGGCCGGACAGAATGGGTGCGGCCCGAGCCCCCCGAGCTCAGCCCAACCCACCCCACCTGTCCCTGGAGGCGGGAGGGGCTCCGAGCTGTGGAAAGCTCTGAAAAGGAAAGGGGGAGGGGAGGTTGAGAGTGTTGGGGTGGAGGATGAAGGCTCCTCTAATCAGTCGCTCCCGTGCACCCTCCCCCCAACCCCGATCGCACACACCCCGTCCACCCGCCAGTGTCGTCGTCCCTCCTGGTGCCCAGGACCTTCTAGTAGAGTTTACAAAGCTTTAGAGACACCCCTACCAAGAATGGCCGACCCTGAGACACTGTTGTACGAGTTTACAGGAAAGCAGTTCCGCGTTACAGATGAGGAAACAGGTATCCAGGTGATAACCTGCGAAGTCACTCAGTCCCTGCCCCTCAGGTCTGCCCAGCCGTGCTGTGAACCCGGCCACACTGTTTCTGTTTTAGGGACCAAGAAACCATGGCTGAGGTCAGTTAAGTGGATTCGTTCAGAGTCTACCAGAAAGAAAGTAAAGATACGGTTTCTACTCACAAGAAGCTTATTTATCAGTATCCTTATAAGCTTCATTTGCCCCACTGCTGTTTTCTGGGCATACAGAGAATTCCTTGCCCACAAAAAGTTCAGGGTCACGTGGGACAGGTAGGTGTGTTGCAGGTTGTTAACCTTAGAGGAGTGTACAAACCCAGTGGGGGGACCAGTGACCGCCTCCCTGGGAACAGTGGTCGGGGAACCAGCGGTGAAAAGAACAGTTAGCACAGGTGCTGAAGAACCTATCCATAGGAGGGAGTGCATGGTGACTGGCTTACTCTTTCCTCCCTCCTTTTTTTACCTTGTTTATTGAGCTACTAAGATGTGCCAGTCCAATCTTGGAGCTGGGTGTTCAACTGTGAACGAGATGCAGACATTTTCTGCCTTCCGGGAGCTCAGAGTCTAGTGGGGAGACAGGTAAACTGCAAGCAGCATGATATGGCCAACACTAGGAGAATTATGAGGGGCTGTGGGAACACAAAGGAGGTCCATCTACCCCAGATTTGGGGTGGAGGTGGGGGCCGTGTGAGAGAGGACTTTGGAGGATGAAACGTCTAAGCTGAGATGTAAAGGAAGAGCAGGAGTTTCTCAGTGGGACCATTCTCCTCCACAGGAGGGAGAGATCCTTGCCTGGGCTTTGGATCTCCCAAAGGGGGGGGGCACTAGGAGTTGGGCGTTTAACAATGGGAAGTGTCCAGATGAGAAAGAAAGGGAAAAGAGCCCAAAGGAAAACCTGGAGGAAGGGACGGTGAACAGATGATTTCTGTTGGAGAGGGGACATGAGGACAAACAGTGTTCTTTATCTTATCACTGACTGTGTTCTCTCTGATTATTTACCCCTCTATCTTACCACTAGACCTGAAAGCATCTTACAGTCAGGTTCTTTCATCTCTTTATTGTCCAGCACCTGACCAGGCTGAGAGTGGGTTTCTGAATTTTGGGAGAGTTGAGTGGTTTTAGATACGAGGCTGGAAAACCCAGATTGTGCAGGACTTAACGAAAGTTAGCTGAGAAGTTTGTATTTTATTCCTCGGGAAGCAGGTGTTTATCAAAGGCTTTTGTGATGCCACTAGAACTGTGTTTGAGGAAGATTAGACTGACTTTGGTGTGTTAAAGATTCCAAGGGAAAAATGTGCAGGGCAGGGAGATTGTTCAGGAGGCTATCTAATGAGATGATAAATATCTGAGTTACGGTGATGGTTTTAGAAATGGTGAAGCTGGGCCAAATGAGGGAGAGGGAAGAATTGATAAGCGTTTGTGCCCATCTGGGTTTAAGAAACAAATGGCAGTGATGTGGGAAACCAGCCTGAGAGAAGTGTATATGTACAGAAACAGGGAATTCAGGGGTTGTGTGGAAGGAGAGCTGGCTGGAGAAAAAGTAAAGAGCTCTGTTTTAGATAGGCCGCATTGGAAGGGATGGGGAGTTGTCCATATAGAAATACCAGTGGACACTTGGGGAATTACTCCAAGAGGAAATATGGGATTGTGAAACCCCCGAGAGAGGCCAGGGCTGAAGTCATCCCTATAGAGGGGAGAGTTGAGGCCAAGGGAGAGAAGCTAGAGTCACATTCTCATATGCTCACTCCCACATCTGGGGCTGGAACTCCTCCCCATCCCTGCCAAGTCAGTCAGCCCCTGTCAGCATCTCCACAGCAGGGAATCACTACCTCCCAAGTCCTCTACTTGGGCAATCCCAGCCACTTGACTGTTAGAAAAACGTCCTCACATTCGGCTCCTAGTTGCTTCCCTTTAAATCGCAAAATGGTTCATAACGCTCTTAGCAGCTACTGTATCAAGCATTGACTTTGTGCCAGGCACCATGCCCTGCTTTGCAAGTGTAACTGTTACAGTGAACATGCACGGCCTCATTCAGGAAGCCTAGTGCAGTCAGAAAATGGCTGTATGTGTTCATCCCCGTTCCTCCTTTAAATCTTTGCTTGCCCTTGGATTACATCTAGCCACTAGGACAGATTTGTTGCAATAGCCTAAATGTCCTGTTCACGTTAATAGTCAAAACTCTGAACTTTAATTCAATGTTAAGGCTTCTCCCCTTCCCCTCTTGAGCTTGCTTCAGGCTCCCACCTTGGGAGTGGAGAGTGGTTGACTTCTCCATTTCTCCATCTTACTTCCTCACTACCCCTCATCCCTGAAGACTGAGGCTTCAGGCCCATCAGTGTTGGTGGAGGGGGGTTGTGAGAATAAAGATAGGGCAGGAAAGGTCCATTTGGCATTAGTAAGAATTCTCTGAGCTTGACAGGAGTTTGTGGCTGACACTTCCATGTGGTGCTTTTGTGGGTCTCTCTTACCTGCAGTTCCCTTGACCTGGGTGGTTACACCTCAGCCTTGCTGTTTCCAGTTGCTGCCTCAACCCCTGTTTTCTGGAATCCTCCGGTATCTGAGATTGGTCCATTGTCTGCCCAAGGGGCCCTCTTGGGCAAAGTCCCTTGAAGACTGCTTCTAGTTGGCCCTCTCTCCTGCCTGGCCCACATCTGGTCTACAAGAGACACATAGGTATCCTTCACCCCAACAAATTCTGGGGGTGTAGGCTGTTTCAAATGCAGCTGCTGCTCTTTGCTAACAGCTAACCAGCCTCCGATTTTTCCAGGCAGGGGCCCACCACCAGCCTCTATGCCTGCACAAGCTTCAGAGGGCACAGGCCAAGCTATTCTAGGGGTTTTCTTTCTGGTTTCGTGAACTGCTTCAAGAAAGCTGAGACTTGTGAATTTGAAATCAGGGAGAAAGAGGCTATAGTAGAGGTGAAGAGCTTCGAGATGCTAGAAGTTGAGAGAGAAGAGGATTAGGTGGGAAAAGATGAGGTCAGAGGACACTTAATCCCTTTGATTTTGGGAAGAAGCTTGAAGGGCACCCAGCGGGCAGTTGGTGAGGTAGGGCAGTTTGCATCCCATGGCCTTAGCCTTCCCAGGCAAGACCTAGAAAATGAGAGAAGTTGCTGCATGGTGAGGAGGTTTGGATAACAGTTGTAGTCATTGGGGAAATGCTGGGAAAATCAGGAACGGTGAGAAAAGGATTCGTTGGTGGCTCTGGGGGCCCAGCTTAAGGTCTGCAGTGTGTCCTTTCTGTGTGCCCAAGCTCATGTGGCTTTTCACAGCCCAGACCCCACACCAAGTTCATGGATGTACAGGTGGGCCACACACCCACACATTTGTATCCTTGAACACATAAACACATGGTTCTATACGGGGGATTAAAAACAATTATTGCCATATAGTTTACATACAGTAGGGTATACAGATCTTCAGTGTGCATTGGATAGTTTTGACAGTTTGCAGTCTTCTAACCACCACCCAAAACAAGCTATAGAAGCATTTTCTTTATTCCAGAAAGATCCCTTATGCCCCAGTCCCCCAGACAGCTACTTCCTGACTTCTATCACCATAGATTAATTTCACTAGTTCTTCACTGCATGTTTTTATACACAGTATAGAAATACATTGATGTCCTCCTTGCCACACCCCGACACAAGCCGCACACGTGCGCCTATACTGACCATTTTGTTCCTTACAATAGGCTGAGGCCGCAGTCGAGCTGTCAGATTTTTGCTCTTAGGTGCACATATTCTATGCTAACCTACCTTCTCTTCAACCCTAAAATCGTACCTCAAAGTGCAGTATTTCAAATCTTTCCTTTCAGATCCCTGGAGATAAAATGAAGAATTAGAAAGGTGGTAATCATCCTACCTGCATGAGAGTTTTCTTTATTTTGCTCTAAGTTCTCTAGAATATCGGCAAATGGGGACATAAAATTTTAAAACAGAACTGTTTAGATATATAGCTTAACTTTCAGTTGTGGCCCAGCTGGAAGTCAAAGGGTGTGGCTTTCCAAGATACATGCCAGCAGAGCAACTAGGAGATGGTGCACTGGTGACAGCAGAGGCAGCAAGAAGCTGCTGGCAAGGAGCTCCCAAGAGCTGAGAGTCGCCGATGGTGGCAGATCTGAGTCGGGAGCAAAGCCTGCAGTCCTCCAGGCCAGCCAGAGGTCAGGGAAGTGAGAACAAAGCTGAGTCCAGAGGTTGGTCATGTCCAATAACCCATGTCAGGTGCAGAAGGTGGGGCACTAGCCCAGTTGAGCAGAGAAGAAACAAGTGCTGGAGACAGAGTTGGAGGAGGTGAGACCAGACCTGGTGGCCACACAGCCTTTGTGTAGCAGTTCGCCAGCCGCTACCTTTGACGTGCGAATTGCTGCATGGGTAGGCCTGTCACCCTCCCAGGACCACTAAGGTACCTCTTGGGGGTGTAGTGGGCCTAGGTTTGGGGCCATGGGAATGAAGGCAAGATAGACAAGGGACAGGGATGTGGTGGCTGGGTCTGGGCCTCTGGAGATACTGGTGCTCAGTAGCCACAGGACCTGGAGCTTCTCTGAGCTGAGAAATGGTTTCAGGACCGCTTCTGCAGCCTCCACAGCTCTGGGGTGCTGCGGCCTGTGACTGTGTCCTCTGGCTTTGTCAGGGTTCAGGCCACAAGGAAGGTGTCTGGTTGGGATTGAGGAAAGACTATACCAGATCCCTTAGGAGCCTGGCCCTCAGGCAGCGTCACTGGATCCCCCCCTGCTTACAAACTTGGCCAGCTCCCGCTCTGGTCTTTGGCCTGAGGTTTTCTGAATGGTGCTTTCTGTCTACTGGACATCTGGAGGCTCCTAGATGAAATTGAAAAAAGAGAGAAAGTAGGAGTAAAGGAATTTGTTTCCTAAGCTCCTGCTCTGTGCTGGGCCCAGTTCTGGGCAATTTATGTTTGTTATTTCAACATAACATTCCTACAGCCTTTGCAGTGTGTATTATTGCCTCAGTTTACAGGTGAGAGCATTGATGCCTGTCACTGTATTTAAGCCTGGGTCATCCTGGCACAGCCTCAGTTTCCCACACAGAACCAGGGCATAGTGGGGTTGGCTGTGGACCCTGACTCATATCTGTGCAGTCCTCTGGTCCCTGGTCAGCCTGAGCCAGGAACCCAGAGTAAAGCTTACGGTCTGACTTCTCCAGGAGCGTTGAGTGATGCCTCTTTTCCACTAGAAGCAAATGCCCATCAATTGTGTCCACCTGGACTGTCTGGGCCTGAGCACTAGACCAAGCTCTCAGTACCCTGGAATGCCTGTGAGAAGGATGGGGTCAGGCCCAGCCTCTGACAGTGACGCCGTCAGTCAGAATGGAATTGGTCAGGCACAAGGAGGCAAGAAGGCCTGGATCTGGCCAGTTTCCCCTTAGTCTCAGGCTATGATGACCCCTAATGAAATATCCCTTCTCAAAGGTAGACACGGTCTTTCACTGGAGCTGAGCTCGCCAGCCCAGCTGTGTCTGGACCCGGAGAGAGAGCCCCACACGAGCCCCCTAGGTTGAAGTTCAGGCCAGGTCATTACAGGGAGGGTGAAGAACCTTCCTGCTGGTGGGTGTCCAGTGTGCAGAGACGAGGCCTGTGCTGGCACCCTGCTCTTTTGACAGTAGGTGGCTCCTTGCCACCCAAAAATCTGTGTGGATTTCCCAGATGGGTCAGTTCATAGGAAGATTGGTATCCTCTCACCCTATTAAGCCAGATCCCCAGGAGGTGCTCCCTTTGACCTCCCTTCCCACCTGCCTGCCCCATCACCCTTGCAAGAACTATTGCACTAAATGCCCTGAAAGTGTCTTAAGAGCTGTGCTGTGCTAAAAGAGCCCAAAGGGGGATGTCTTAAACTTGCCATCCTGGCTCCACTGTTTTGAATAGATCACCAGGGAATGAGACTTGGTAGAAATAATCATTACAAATGAAACTCACAGTGGCAGAAACCATACTCAGTAAAATCCGATACAATAAGAATCTGATTAAGGAATCAGATATTTATTGTAAAATTCACAGGGAAACAAGACTTGATCTTGGGAAAAATAATTTTGGCTAAACAAAATTGAAAGTGAAAAAATTGGAATTGGTTAACTGTGAAATATAGAAAATCAATTAAGGGATTAAATTGGCTTAGTGGAATTCATCTAAGAAAAATACTTTTTGCAAAACCTCATCAACATTTGTTTAATGGTTCTATATAAAAGCTCAACATCAAAATATTCTTAGGGCCCAAATGGTGGAGCCAAGAACATCTTACACCTTTTAGAATTTGGAGTAGTGCTGAAAGGGCTGTTAGCTACGTCCAGTCCTCCACCCACCTGGGCTGGTGGCCCTCCTCATCACGGCTCACAGGGATGCGTCTTCTCTCAGAAGTGTGCCATTAGGTTCAGGACTGTACTTACCCTCCTGAAGTTTACCAGCAGGTGAGGCAGCTCTTTTTTTATTTTTTATTTTTTTAAATAAATTAATTTATTTATTTTTGGCTGCGTTGGGTCTTTGTTGCTGCGCGCGGGCTTTTCTCTAGTTGCAGCGAGTGGGGGCTGCTCTTCGCTGCGGTGTGCGGGCTTCTCATTGCAGTGGCTTTGCTTGTTGCAGAGCACGGGCTCTAGGCGCGTGGGCTTCAGTAGTTGTGGCACGCGGGCTCAGTAGTTGTGGCGCGTGGGCTTAGTTGCTCCGTGGCATGTGGGATCTTCCTGCACCAGGGCTCGAACCTGTGTCCCCTGCATTGGCAGGCGGAGTCTTAACCACTGTGCCACCAGGGAAGTCCCAGTGAGGCAGCTCTTGCTTGACAAGGGAGAGTGCCCCCTTTGGGAAGGAGATGTCTGAAGGAGTTGATTGCTGGGGCTGGACTGGGTTTTTTTTTTTTTTTTTTTTAAATTAATTAATTATTTATTTATTTTTTGGCTGTGTTGGGTCTTCGTTTCTGTGCGAGGGCTTTCTCTAGTTGTGGCAAACGGGGGCCACTCTTCACCGCGGTGCGCAGGCCTCTCACTATCGCGGCCTCTCTTGTTGCGGAGCACAGGCTCTAGACGCGCAGGCTCAGTAGTTGTGGCGCACGGGCTCAGCTGCTCTGTGGCATGTGGGATCCTCCCAGACCAGGGCTTGAACCCGTGTCCCCTGCATTGGCAGGCAGATTCTCAACCACTGCGCCACCAGGGAAGCCCATGGACTGGGCTTTTACCTGAACGCCCAGAGACAATCCCTTGGCTAGTGAATAAAGAGATGGAGGTTGTAATGGGAAAGCGGGTGGGAGTGTGAGGATGGGCTCTGAGCAATAGACCAGATAGTTTAGGAGCCAGCTTTTAGGTTGGCTTAACAAAGTTGTGGGACTAGACACAAAACCCATCCTCTCTCCCCTATGCTCACCACCTCCAGAATGGCCTGAGATCAGGACTTTCAGAGGCAGAGGACCTGGGGGTACGAGTTGGGATGTCCTTAGGAGGGATCTTTATGTAGCATCTAGAAGTATGGCCTCAGGTCAGGATGGCCCCATTGGTGAAGGCAGGAATGGTGACTAGTAATAATGTAGTCATTCAACACGTGCTTACTGAGCACTAGTCTGCATCAGAAATCCTGGGCACTGGGTGAGGACACAGCAGTGAACAAGAAGGGCAAGGTCCGCACCCTCAGGAGCCATATATTCCACTGTGGGGAGACTGATGATAAAACAAGCAAACAAATGAGTGCAATAATGCAGGTGAAGATAAACTCATATTTTGCAAAGATCACCCTGACTGCCATGTGAAGATTCGACTGTAGGGAGAAAGCAAGAAGCCCAGTTGGGAAGTATTGCATCCTCAGGAGAGAGATGCTGGTACCTTGGTCTAGGATGCTAGCCCTGGAGTTGGGTTTGGAATATATTTAAGTAGCAGAGCTAATAGATTGGATGTGAGGGACTGAGGGAAAGAGAGATTAGGGATGTGACCTTGAGTAACTAGGTGGCTAAATGGTGCTGTTTACTGAGACAGGGAAGACTAAAAGACATATTGGAGGTATGGGCACGTGTAATTTAAACATTCTCTTTTGACCGTGTTTTATTTGAGATGCCCATCAGGCATCCAAGTGGAGCCTGGAGCTCAGTGGAGAGGTCAAGTAGGGGCCATAGTTGGGGAGTCGTTATTATACAGGGGGTATTCAAGGGACTAGATGAATCACCTAGACTCTAGGTCTTAGATGCTTGTTCTCAACTGACAGTGACTTTGCCCCTCTTCCAGGGGACATTTGGTGAAGTCTGGAAACATTTTTGGTGGTTATAATTGGAGGGTGGGGTTGCTACTGGCATCTACTGGGTGGAGGCCAGGGATCCTGCTGAACATCCTACAATGCACGGGTCGGCCCCACGACAAAGAATTATCTGGCCCCAAATGTCAGTGGTGCTGAGGTTGAGAAGCTCTGTCCCAGGGTGAGAGTGTAGATAGAGAAGAAAAGAGATGACTATGCCCAAGGGCATTATCATGGAGAGAGTTAGAGCAGGAACTGTCTGAGAGGTAGGAGGTAAGCCTGGAGAGTGGGGTGTCCTGGGAGTGGAGAGTGTTTGGGGAAGGAGGAGCGCTCAGCTGGGTTACTGAGGCTCCATGTTTGAGCACAAAGAGAAATGACTAGTGGATTAGGCAAGATAAGTATTTTTGATGACCTTGATAGGAGCAGTTTCTGTGGTTTGGGGTCAGAAGTTCCAGGGGAGAAGGTTGTACCAATAGCTAACAATTACTGAACACTTCCTCCCTGCTCAGAATGTCTTACATGTGTAATTATTCCACACACAACAAGTGCTATTATCCTTGTTTTACCGAAATGGCAATACTATTTTTACCCCCATTTTACAGAGGTGGAAACTGAGGCACAGAGAGGCTAATTATTCCCCCAAGTCAGGCAGCCAATAGTAGGTGGCACAGCAGGGGTTTGGACCTAGAGTTTGGAGGTGAGGAAATAGAGGCAGTGTCAACACCACCCTTTTGAGAAGTCTTGGCTGTAAAGGAGAACAGAGACTGGTACAGAGGATGTTTGCGTGCCACTAGGAATGACCTGTATGGAGGGTGAAACTGATGATGCTGGAGGGGAGGCTGAGAGCTGAAGTCCTTGAGGAAGTGAGAAGGATCCGGGGCCCAAGTCCAGGGGTTAGCCTTTCTGGGGAGCATTGTTCTGGTAATTCTGAAGGGAACCCTAACTATTTTGAGCAGGATTACCCCCGGACTTGACTGGCCTTCAGAGGGCTTCTGGCTGCCCCCACCCCAGCTAAAAGGTAGCCTCCCTGCTGGAAGCTGCTGCACAGGCCCAGCCTTCCCCCTCAGTGTCCATGGGGCACCAGAGACAGTTGTGCCAAGGAACAAGTGTCCCAAGAGCAGCCCTGTAATCAGGAGCCAGAGCCCAGGCTGGCTGGGCAGTTCTGTCAGTACAAGTGAGCCATTCTCCTCCTTCCACAGACCATCATGATCTTCATCATAACCCTAAAGGCCCCTCACAAGGGCACCTGCGTCGGCCTCCCCAGGGTCTTCACTCATTACTCTCTTCCCACTGTTGCCACACCAGGCTCCTTTTGAAATCTCTCAGGTACTAAGTTCCCTCCTGTTCTCAGTTCCTACCTCCTCCATCCTCCCTCTCTCCTCCACCTGCCTAGGTCTTGCCTAACCTCCTGTCTCAGCTTAGCAATCACATCTCAGACAGCCCTTCTCTGATCCCAGCTAGGTGAGGCCCTCCTATTAGCACCTCCCATGACACTGGATGCTGACTCTTTTATAACGCTTTTCCTACTTACAATGTATTTTTTTGTCCAATGTCTGCATTCCATGCTAGACTGTAACCTTCATGAGGGTAGGTCTAGTTTACCATAGTTATTTCCAGTGCCTGGCATGTGGTAAGTGCTCAGTAATAATTTACTGAAAGAAAGAGTGAATTGGTGAATATTTTACAGCCTGCTTTCTATTTATATGGTTCAGATATGTCATGTGCAATGTTTATCTCCCCTACACACAGTTCACTATAAATTTTGGAATTTTCCCTGATCACGATCATGATTATTTTCAACTTTGTTTGAAGGCATGTTAAGAAAGAGTTTAATTATCTTACTTTGTGGTCATTCGTCTAAAATAGAAAGATGCACTAAGCTTTTACATGATTGATTCTTCCCTGTAGGATGACTGGTTTGGTTTTGTGTGAACCAACAGAGCTTTACAACATCTTGAATCAGGTCACAAAACTATCCAGATTAACTGAACCCAACTATCTCTGTTTATTGGGTAAGTACTTTAAAAAATGTTGTGAACAGTGTCCTTCAAAGATTATTTTTTCATGAATTAACAAACTTTGAAGGGTAATAAATTACTTTAGAAAACTATTAAACTAATTAGGCATAGCTCAAAATGCTACTATTAACTGTAACATGACTTGGAATATTGCCAGATTAAATAAATCTAGAAGAAAAGTTCCCGGAAGACTCATGTTTGAGTCCTCTTACTATTGTTTTTAGTGAAATATTTTAAACATCTAACAAACACATAGTAATACACATAAACACTTATGTACCCACCATTCAGATTTAACATAATAAAAAGTTACGCAAATGTACCCCTCTTTTGTACTCCATCCTGATCCTCTTCCTTTCTCGCCCCGAAGATGACTGCTTCTGTATTTTTACACGTTTACTACATAGGCAGGCATCCCAAAGTAATGTATGGTTCAAACATTTACATAAACAGTACCATAATGTACAGTGATTCTGCAACTTACTTTTTTTTTAAATGTAATTTTATTTATTTTTTTATACAGCAGGTTCTTATTAGTTATCCATTTTATACACATCAGTGTATACATGTCAATCCCAATCTCCCAATTCATCATACCGCCTCCCCACACCCGCTGCTTTCCCCTCTTGGTGTCCATACGTTTGTTCTCTACATCTGTGTCTCAGTTTCTGCCCTGCAAACTGGTTCATCTGTTTCTCCCATTTCTGTATATGAAGATCTAGTTTATTTTAACTGGTAGTTGCAATATATATCCATTCCTAATTGATTGTGATGTGTTGCTTGCATTGTGTTGCTATTATGAACAGTGCTGCATGAACAGTTTGTATCTCTCTCCCTATTCATGTGCAAGAATTTTTTCAGGATATATTCCCAGAAATGGAAGTACCAAGTTGCACGTTCACCTTCACTACATTATTGTCAAATTGCCCTCCGAAGACATTGTATCAATTTTATACTCCAATCAGCAGTGAAAGAAACATACCTACCAATACCTGGTTTTGTCACCCTTTAAATTTTTTGCCCTCTGATTGGCGTGAACTTGTATTGTGATGTTTTTCCCCACAATTAAAAACATCGTGATTAAAATACACATAAAATTTACCATCTTAACCACTTTTAAATATCCAGTTCGGTGGTACATCATCACCATCATCTCCATAGCTCTTTTCATCTTGTAAAACTGAAACCCTATACCCGTTAAACAATAACTCCCCATTCCCTCCTCCCTGCAACCCTGGCAACCACCATTCTACTTTATGTCTCTGATTTTGACTACTCCAGGTGCCTCATATAAGTGTAATCATACAGTATTTGTCTTTTTGTGACTGGCTTATTTCACTTAGCATAATGTCCTCCAGGTTCATCCATGTTGTAGTATGTGTCAGGATTTCCTTTATTTTATTTTATTTTATTTTATTTTTTAAAATTATTTATTTATTTTTGGCTGTGTTGGGTCTTCGTTGCTACGCATGGGCTTTCTCTAGTTGTGGCAAGCGGGGGCTGCTCTTCATTGTGGTGCGTGGGCTTCTCATTGTGGTGGCTTCTCTTGTTGCGGAGCACGGGCTCTAGGCGCAGGGGCTTCAGTAGTTGTGGCACGTGGGCTCTGGAGCGCAGGCTCAGTAGTTGTGGCGCACGGGCTTAGTTGCTCCATGGCATGTGGGATCTTCCCGGACCGGGGCTCGAACCCGTGTCCCCGGCATTGGCAGACGGATTCTTAACCACTGCGCCACCAGGGAAGCCCTTCCTTTATTTATTTATTTTTTTTTTGATGAAAGTTCATAATAATGCAGTTGACAAGAAAATTAGTTATTTCTGAGATATACATTTTAAAGTAATAACTAGGATTATTACTTATAACATTATACCAGAACATACAAGATTTTTAGAAATTTCATGTAATGTCTGAAACATTTATATTAACATATTTCCATACATATTTCCATACAAATACAAAATATAAGATTTTTAGAAATTTCATGTAATGTCTGAAACATTTATATTAACATATTTCCATACATATTCCCATACAAATACAAATATAAGATTTTTAGAAATTTCATGTAATGTCTGAAACATTTATATTAACATATTTCCATACAAATAACCCAATAAAAGTTTAGTATTAGTTGTTTTGTTTGTTTTTTTATACTGCAGGTTCTTATTAGGCATCAATTTTATACACATCAGTGTATACATGTCAATCCCAATCGCCCAATTCAGCACACCACCATCCCCACCTCACCGCAGTTTTCCCCCCTTGGTGTCCATATGTCCATTCTCTACATCTGTGTCTCAACTTCTGCCCTGCAAACTGGCTCATCTGTACCATTTTTCTAGGTTCCACATCCTTCCTTTATTTTTAAGGCTGAATAATATTCCATTGTATGTATATACCACATTTTGCTTATCCATTCATCGATCGATGGACACTTGGGTTGCTTCCACCTTTTAGCTGTTGTGAATAATGCTGCTATGAACATGGGTGTACAAAATATCTCTTTGAGACCCTGCTTTCAGTTCTTTTCAGTATATACCCAGAAGTGGAATTGCTGGATCATGTGGTAATTCTATTTTTAATTTTTTGAGGAACCACCATTGTGTTTTCTGTAACAGCTGTACCATTTTACATTTGTACCAGTAGTGTACAAGGGTTCCAGTTTTTCGAAATCCTTGTCAACATTGTTATTTTTCTGGGTTTTTATCTTTTTTTAGTAACCATCCTAATGGGTGTGAGGTGGTATCTCATTGTAGTTTTGATTTGCATTTCCCTAATGATTAGTGATGTTGAGCATCTTTTCACGTGCTTATTGGCCATTTGTATATCTTCTTTGGAGAAATGTCTATTCAAGTTCTTTGCCCATTTTTGAATTGGGTTGTTGTTGTTGAGTTTTAGGAGTTCTCTATATATTCTGGGTATTAATTCCTTACAAGATAAATGACTTGTAAATAATTTCTTCCCTTCCGTGGGTTACCTTTTTACTCTGTTGATATTGTCTTTTGATATGCAACATTTAAAATTTTTCACGAAGTTCAATTTGTCTCTCTCTTCTTTTGTTGCTTGTCACATCCAGGAAATTGTTGCCAAATCCAACGTCATGAAGCTTTTGACTTATGTTTTCTTCTACAATTTTTATACTTTTAGGCCTTACATTTAGGTCCTTGATCCATTTTGAGTTGATTTTTGTATGTGATGTTTAGATAAGCATCCAATTTCATTCTTTTGCATGTGGATATCCAGTTTTCCCAGCATCATTTGTTGAAAAGACTGTCTTGTTCATGGTCCCTAGGGAGTCCACATGAATTTTGAATAGATTTTTCTATTTCTGCAAAAAACATCATTGGAATATTGATGGGATGGCATTGAATCTGTAGATCGCTTTGGGTAGTATTGACATCTTAACAATATTAAGTCTTCCAGTTTGTGAACATAGAATTTTTTTTTTTGCCTCTAATTTCTTTCAGCAACATTTTGTAGTTTTCAGAATACAAATCTTTCACGTGCTTGGTTAAATTTTATTCCCAAGTATATTATTATTTTTAATGCTATTGAAAATGGAATTGTTAATTTCCTTTTCAGATTGTTCATTGATAGTATACAGAAATACAATTGACCCTTGAACAACGTGGGGATTAACCTGTGTATCACTTATAGTCAGCTCTCCGTGTCTGTGGTTCTTCTGCATTCGTGGATTCAACCAACCATGGACCGTTTAGTATTGTAGTAATTATTATTGAAAAATATCTGCATGTAAGTGGACCCATGCAGTTCAAACTCATGTTATTCAAGGGTCAACTGTACAACTGATTTTTCTGTGTTGGTTTTCTGTCCTGCAGCTCTGCTGAATTCATTTATTAGTTCTAACAGGTTTTTTGTGTGTGGAATCTTTAGGATTTTTTTGCATATAAGATCATATCTTCTGTGAACTTAGATGATTTTACTTCTTCCTTTCCAATTTAGATGCCCTTTGTTTCTTTTTCTTGCTTAATTGCTCTGTCTAGGACTTCCACCACTCTGTTGAATAGAAGTAGTGAAAGTGGGCATCCTTGTCTTGTTCCTTAAAGAAAAGCTTTCAGTCTTTCACCATTGAGTATAATGTTTGCTGTGGGTCTTTCATATATGTTTTTTTATTATGTTCAGGTAACTTCCTTCTATTCCTAGTTTGTCAAGTGTTTTTATCTTGAAAGGGTGTTGAATTTTTTCATACTTTTTCTGCATTGATTGAGATAATCATGTAGTTTTTCTTCCTCCTTCATTCGTTTGAAGTGGTAAATTAAATTGATTTTTGAATGTTGAGCCATTCTTGCCTTCCAGGAATAAATTCCACTTGATCATGATGTATAATCCTGCTGAATGTGGTTTGCTAGCATTTTGTTGAGGATTTTTGCATCAGTGTTTATAAGGAATATGATCTGTATTTTTCTTGCTGTGTCTTTGTCTGACTTTGGTATCAGGGTCGTGCTGGCCTCATACGATGAGTTAGGAAGTGTTCCCTTCTCTTCAATCTTTTGGGAAAAGTTTGAGAAGGATTGATATTAATTCTTCTTTAAATGTTGGGTAGAATTCACCAGTGAATCTATCAGGTTCAGGGCTTTTTTATTTTCAGCCTAAAACATTTATATTTTAGTAAACACATGATAATTCCCTCTGAGAATGAATAGATATCCAGGTCATAAATTTCAAGAAGTTTATTATCATTTTTCAAGACAATAAATGATACACTGAATTCTTAAGTGTTATATTCCCAAGGAGTGGTGGATGAGATCCTTTCCTGAGAGCAGCTATTGGTTAATTAGATGTGGGAAAGGCCCTTTCAGGGTAACAGATTGGGGAGGCTACAGAGAAAGGAAAAGCCTCAGTGCCCATACTATATTTGGCTTATTTTTATTTTATTTATTTTTTTATACAGCAGGTTCTTATTAGTTATCCATTTTATACACATCAGTGTATACATGTCAATCCCAATCTCCCAATTCATCACACCCCCACCCCCGCCCCGCCACTTCCCCCCCTTGGTGTCCATACATTTGTTCTCTACATCTGTGTCTCTATTTCTGCCCTGCAAACTGGTTCATCTGTACCATTTTTCTAGGTTCCACATATATGCGTTAACATACGATATTTGTTTTTCTCTTTCTGACTTACTTCACTCTGTATGACAGTCTCTAGATCCATCCACGTCTCTACAAATGACCCAGTTTCGTTCCTTTTTATGGCCGAGTAATATTCCATTGTATATATGCACCACATCTTCTTTATCCATTCGTCTGTCGATGGGCATTTAGTTTGCTTCCATGACCTTGCTATTGTAAATAGTGCTGCAAGTGAACATTGGGGTGCATGTGTCTTTTTGAATTATGGTTTTCTCTGGGTATATGCCCAGTAGTGGGATTGCTGGGTCATATGGTAATTCTATTTTTAGTTTTTTAAGGAACCTCCATGCTGTTCTCCATAGTGGCTGTATCAATTTACATTCCCACCAACAGTGCAAGAGGGTTCCCTTTTCTCCACACCCTCTCCAGCATTTTTTGTTTGTAGATTTTCTGATGATGCCTGTTCTAAATGGTGTGAGGTGATACCTCATTGTAGTTTTGATTTGCATTTCTCTAATAATTAGTGATGTTGAGCAGCTTTTCATGTGCTTCTTGGCCATCTGTATGTCTTCTTTGGAGAAATGTCTATTTAAGTCTTCTGCCCATTTTTGGATTGGGTTGTTTGTTTTTTTAATATTGAGCTGCATGAGCTGTTTATATATTTTGGAGATGAATCCTTTGTCCGTTGATTCATTTGCAAATATTTTCTCCCATTCTGAGGGTTGTCTTTTAGTCTTGTTTGTAGTTTCCTTTGCTTTGCAAAAGCTCTTAAGTTTCATTAGGTCCCGTTTGTTTATTTTTGTTTTTATTTCCATTACTCTAGGAGGTGGACCAAAAAAGATCTTGCTGTGATTTATATCAAAGAGTGTTCTTCCTATGTTTTCCTTTAAGAGTTTTATAGTGTCCAGTCTTACATTTAGGTCTCTAATCCATTTTGAGTTTATTTTTGTGTATGGTGTTAGGGAGTGTTCTAATTTCATTCTTTTACATGTAGCTGTCCAGTTTTCCCAGCACCACTTATTGAAGAGACTGTCTTTTCTCCATTGTATATCCTTGCCTCCTTTGTCATAGATTAGTTGACCACAGGTGCATGGGTTTATCTCTGGGCTTTCTATCCTGTTCCATTGATCTATATTTCTGTTTTTGTGCCAGTACCATACTGTCTTGATTACTGTAGCTTTGTAGTATAGTCTGAAGTCAGGGAGTCTGATTCCTCCAGCTCCTTTTTTACCCCTCAAGACTGCTTTGGCTATTCGGGGTCTTTTGTGTCTCCATACAAATTTTAAGATTTTTTTTTTCTAGTTCTGTAAAAAATGCCAGTGGTAGTTTGATAGGGATTGCATTGAATCTGTAGATTGCTTTGGGTAGTAGAGTCATTTTCACAATATTGATTCTTCCAATTCAAGAACATGGTATATCTCTCCATCTGTTGGTATCATCTTTAATTTCTTTCATCAGTGTCTTATAGTTTTCTGCATTCAGGTCTTTTGTCTCCCTAGGTAGGTTTATTCCTAGGTACTTTATTCTTTTTGTTGCAGTGGTAAATGGGAGCATTTCCTTAATTTCTCTTTCAGATTTTTCATCATTAGTGTATAGGAATGCAAGAGATTTCTGTGCATTAATTTTGTATCCTGCTACTTTACCAAATTCATTGATTAGCTCTAGTAGTTTTCTGGTGGCATCTTTAGGATTCTCTATGTATAGTATCATGTCATCTGCAAACAGTGACAGTTTTACTTCTTCTTTTCCAATTTGTATTCCTTTTATTTCTTTTTCTTCTCTGATTGCCATGGCTAGGACTTCCAAAACTATGTTGAATAATAGTGACAAGAGTCCTTGTCTTGTTCCTGATCTTAGAGGAAATGCTTTCAGTTTTTCCCCATTGAGAATGATGTTTGCTGTGGGTTTGTCATATATAGCCGTTATTACGTTGAGGTAGGTTCCCTCTATGCCCACTTTCTGGAGAGTTTTTATCATAAATGGGTGCTGAATTTTGTCAAAAGCTTTTTCTGCATCTATTGAGATGATCATATGGTTTTTATTCTTCCATTTGTTAATATGGTGTATCACATTGATTGATTTGCATGTATTGAGGAATCCTTGCATCCCTGGGATAAATCCCACTTGATCATGGTGTATGATCCTTTTAATGTGTTGTTGGATTCTGTTTGCTAGTATTTTGTTGAGGATTTTTGAATCTATATTCATCAGTGATACTGGTCTGTAATTTTCTGTTTTTGTAGTATCTTTGTCTGGTTTTGGTATCAGGGTGATGGTGGCCTCATAGAATGAGTTTGGGAGTGTTCCTTCCTCTGCAGTTTTTGGGAAGACTTTGAGAAGGATGGGTGTTAGCTCTTCTCTAAATGTTTGATAGAATTCACCTGTGAAGCCATCTGGTCCTGGACTTTTGTTTGTTGGAAGATTTTTAATCACAGTTTCAATTTCACTACTTGTGATTGGTCTGTTCATATTTTCTATTTCTTCCTGGTTCAGTCTTGGAAGGTTATACCTTTCTAAGAATTTGTCCATTTCTTCCAGGTTGTCCATTTTATTGGCATAGAGTTGCTTGTACTAGTCTCTTAGGATGCTTTGTATTTCTGCAGTATCTGTTGTAACTCCTTTCTCATTTCTAATTTTATTGATTTGAGTCCTCTCCCTCTTTTTCTGGATGAGTCTGGCTAAAGGTTTATCAATTTTGTACATCTTCTCAAAGAACCAGCTTTTAGTTTTATTGATCTTTGCTATTGTTTTCTTCGTTTCTATTTCATTTATTTCTGCTCTGATCTTTATGATTTCTTTCCTTCTACTAACTTTGGGTTTTGTTTTTTCTACGTTCTCTAGTTCCTTTAGGTTTAAGGTTAGATAGTTTATTTGAGATTTTTCTTGTTTCTTGAGGTAGGATTGTATTGCTATAAACTTCCCTCTTATTACTGCTTTTGCTGCATCCCATAGGTTTTGGATTGCTGTGTTTTCATTGTAATTTGTCTTTAGGTATTTTTTGATTTCCTCTTTGACTTCCTCAGCGATCTCTTGGTTATTTAGTAATGTATTGTTTAGCCTCCATGTGTTTGTGTTTTTTATGTTCTTTTCCCTGTAACTGATTTCTAATCTCATAGTGTTGTGGTCAGAAAAGATGCTTGATATGATTTCAATTTTCTTAAATTTACTGAGGCTTGATTTGTGACCCAAGACGTGATCTATCCTGGAGAATGTTCTGTGTGCACTTGAGAAGAAAGTGTAATCTGCTGTGTTTTGGATGGAATATCCTATAAATAACAATTAAATCTATCTGGTCTATTGTATCATTTAAAGCTTGTATTTCCTTATTAATATTCTGTCTGGATGATCTGTCCCTTGGTGTAAGTGAGGTGTTAAAGTCCCCCACTATTATTGTGTTTCTGTCGATTTCTTCTTTTATAGCTGTTAGCAGTTGCTTTATGTATTGAGGTGCTCCTATGTTGGGTGCATATATATTTATAATTGTTGTATCTTCTTCTTGGATTGATCCCTTGATCATCATGTAGTGTCCTTCCTTGTCTCTTGTAACATTCTTTATTTTAAAGTCTATTTTATCTGATATGAGTATTGCTACTCCAGCTTTCTTTTGATTTCCATTTGCATGGAATATCTTTTTCCCTCCCCTCACTTTCAGTCTGTATGTGTCCCTAGGTCTGAAGCGGGTCTCTTGTAGACAGCATATATATGGGTCTTGTTTCTGTATCCATTCAGTGAGCCTGTGTCTTTTGATTGGAGCATTTAATCCATTCACGTTTAAGGTAATTATCAATATGTATGTTCCTATGACCATTTTCTTAATTGTTTTGGGTTTGTTTTTGTAGGTCCTTTTCTTCTCTTGTGTTTCCCACTTAGAGAAATTCCTTTAGCATTTGTTGTAGAGCTGGTTTGGTGGTGCTGAATTCTCTTAGCTTTTGCTTGTCTGTAAAGCTTTTGATTTCTCCGTCAAATCTGAATGATAGCCTTGCTGGGCAGAGTAATCTTGGTTGTAGGTTCTTCCCTTTCATCACTTTAAATATGTCATGCCACTCCCTTCTGGCTTGTAGAGTTTCTGCTGAGAAATCAGCTGTTAACTTTATGGGAGTTCCCTTGTATGTTATTTGTCATTTTTCCCTTGTTGCTTTCAGTAATTTTTCTTTGTCTTTAATTTTTGTCAGTTTGATTACTATGTGTCTGGGCGTGTTTCTCCTTGGGTTTATCCTACCTGGGACTGTCTGTGCTTCCAGGACTTGGGTGGCTATTTCTTTTCCCATGTTAGGGAAGTTTTTGACTATAATCTCTTCAAATATTTTCTCTGGTCCTTTCTCCCTCTCTTCTCCTTCTGGGACCCCTATAATGCGAATGTTGTTGCATTTAATGTTGTCCCAGAGGTCTCTTAGGCTGTCTTCATTTCTTTTCATTCTTTTTACTTTATTCTGTTCCGCAGCAGTGAATTCCACTATTCTGTCTTCCAGGTCACTTTTCCGTTCTTCTGCCTCAGTTATTCTGCTATTGATTCCTTCTAGTGTAGTTTTCATTTCAGTTATTGTATTGGTCATCTCTGTTTGTTTGTTCTTTAATTCTTCTAGGTCTTTGTTAATCATTTCTTGCATCTTCTCAATCTTTGCCTCCATTCTTATTCCGAGGTCCTGGATCATCTTCACTATCATTATTCTGAATTCTTTTTCTGGAAGGTTGTCTATCCCCACTTCATTTAGTTGTTTATCTGGGCTTTTATCTTGTTCCTTCATCTGGTACATAGCCCTCTGCCTTTTCATCTTGTCTGTCTTTCTGTGAATGTGGTTTTTGTTCCACAGGCTGCAGGATTGTAGTTCTTCTTGCTTCTGCTGTCTGCCTCTGGTGGATGAGGCTATCTAAGAGGCTTGTGTAAGGTTCCTGATGGGAGGGACTGGTGGTGGGTAGAGCTGGGTGTTGCTCTGGTGGGCAGAGCTCAGTAAAACTTCAATCCGCTTGAGTACTGATGGGTGGGGCTGGGTTCCCTCCCTGTTGGTTGTTTGGCCTGAGGCAACCCAACACTGGAGCCTACCTGGGCTCTTTGGTGGGGCTAATGACAGACTCTGGGAGGGCTCAGGCCAAGGAGTACTTCCCAGAACTTCTGCTGCCAGTGTGCTTGTCCTCACGGTGAGCCACAGCCACCCCCCGCCTCTGCAGGAGACCCTCCAACACTAGCAGGTAGGTCTGGTTCAGTCTCCTATGGGGTCACTGCTCCTTCCCCTGGGTCCCAGTGCACACACTACTTTGTGTGTGCCCTCCAAGAGTGGAGTCTCTTCTTTCCCCCAGTCCAGTCGAAGTCCTGCAATCAAATCCCACTAGCCTTCAAAGTCTGACTCTCTAGGAATTCCTCCTCCTGTTGCCGGACCCCCAGGTTGGGAAGCCTGACGTGGGGCTCAGAACCTTCACTCCAGTGGGTGGACTTCTGTGGTATAAGTGTTCTCCAGTTTGTGAGTCACCCACCTGGCATTTATGGGATTTGATTTTATTGTGATTGCACCCCTCCTGCCCTCTCATTGTGGCTTCTCCTTTTTCTTTGGATGTGGGGTATCTTTTCTGGTGAGTTCCAGTGTCTTCCTGTCGATGATTGTTCGGCAGTTAGTTGTGATTCCGGTGCTCTCGCAAGAGGGAGTGAGAGCACATCCTTCTACTCCGCCATCTTGAACCAATCTTCTATATTTGGCTTATAATTCTGCTTTGTGTCAACTCTGTCAGTAAGAGAGTATATATTTGAATTATAATAATAAGGTGGTCTGCCCGCCCCCTTGTTAGTGCTGTGTGCAGGGTACATGTGTAGCACCCTGCTTTTGCTCCCAACTCCTCAGAAGTGGCAACTGGGTTTTTGGTCTTTTTGTATCTTGTTGTTCATAATTTTCCCCAACTGGGCATGCATGTAGTTATTTTTAGTCCCTTATAGTTTCTTTGTATTTATTGCTGAGGAGACTTTTGTCCAGGTGCAAGTACTGCAGCAAAGGGTCCCAGGTTCCAGCCTGTCTCAATGGGACAACCAGGACACGTACTAGTTTGTGGAGATCCCTGGGAAAGGGTGGATTTTTAATCTAGAATGTACTTGAGTTTCACTAGCCTTTTTTATTGTGTTCAGAGGAAGTTGCAGCTGGTCTGCCAGCAGTCATACTGTCTCTCTTATCCTGAGTTTGTTGTGAAATTCTGAAGCCATAGGTAGCTATTATACAAGTGAGATTCTGTGTAGTTTGAAGGAATAATCATGTCTCATCATTCCAGGTTTGCACTTTCCAAATATCACTTAGAGTTCTTTATTCAGTTGAGTAGCCATATAGACACCAACCATTTTTCTCAAATATATGACTTAACACTGTCATTTAGGAAGTAGCTGTACCAAAACAGGCCAAAAAGGAACAACCAAAAAAAAGAAATTACTGATGGCTGGTATTTGAGATGAAAATCCTTTCACTATAGAGCCTAGGGGTTGAGTTATTGCAAAATAAAAGCTGAGAGCTGTGAATTTACTACATCCATTCAAAATAAGTAGCGTACAAAATACAGACTCTGGCATAGAGAAAAGATGTGAAAATCAATTCAGTGGATTGAACTTGCACATTTCGTGTTTCATTGCTCAAACTTGCACACACTAATATTCTGCAAAAGATAATTGCAGCAAAGAAAAATGACCTTTTGCAAATAAGGCTAAAAGCATTCCTCCAAAGAGACCAGAGTAAACATGTGTATATAGGTATAAAGTGTTACTGTTCAACACATGTTATTTCTACAAAAAACTACATAGGTTAAAACTATGACAATGTGCAACATCTTAAGCCATTATAGCAGCAACAACAGCAAAAATGGATCAAAATCACTGTTTTTATGGTGATTAATGTACCCAGATAAGAAATATTGATCAAAACTCAGGAAGTAAATGCCTAGACTGATACAATGTCAATTGTTGGAAAAACTTTTTGATGACATATTTAAGATCATTTAAAAGTGAAAATGGAGTATCTCTGGTTCAGGCATCCAAAATGGATCTGGGTGGCCACTGTGGATGTGGTTTTAGACATGTTCCTACATCACTGAGAACTTGAATTTTCTGAACCGTATAAAACTCACGGATACCACCAGCATTTTCAAAACAGTATCTGCTAGCAGCTGCTAGCTTCAACCTTGTAGTGTCAAAGTCTGAGCCCCCTCTTCCCTCACTGAAACTATGTAATCATCTCAATCCCCAACCAATCCTTGCTTAACAAGCACCCTTACTTCTTGCCAACTCCAATCCTAATTCTTGACAAACAATGTATGTAACCTTGTGAAGTTTTTTTGCCCTTTATAAGCCTCCCCCATTTTGTAATCTGGCGGAACACAATTCAAGTGCTTCTTGAATCGGTGTCTCTTGGGCTGCAGTCCTAACAAAGCCCAAATAAGCACCTTTTTGTTTCAATCAGGTCTCCATTACTCACATTTTGGTTTACGTTTACTTCAATTTAAATGTCTTATCATCTCTAAAAATTTTTTTAAGTGCTAAAATTATATAAAGCAGGCAAATTCTTCAAATAATTTGCTATTAAGTATGCCAATATGCTAAACAAGGAACTGAGAATAAGTTAAAGTGAAACAGGAAAAGATAGACATGGGGAAAAACAAGTTGTGGCTGCACAAGGCAATAAAATGCCATCTTGGCCTTCTCATTTCAGTTAAACGCATGAAGCTAACAGATTAGATGTCTGCTGGTTTAGCATACTAACTCCCTTGGATTTGCTAAAATTTATACAACAATCAATAGGTATACATAAAGTCCTAAGGAAAAGAGTACCACTTAAAAATCAACATCGGAAACTATCAAAGCAGTTTTCAAAATAAAAGATTGTCTATTACTGTGAATGAATATAAA
This sequence comes from Eschrichtius robustus, assembly GCF_028021215.1. Classification (NCBI taxonomy): domain Eukaryota; kingdom Metazoa; phylum Chordata; class Mammalia; order Artiodactyla; family Eschrichtiidae; genus Eschrichtius; species Eschrichtius robustus. Next base: position 84,438,130 of record NC_090839.1, on the reverse strand, counting down.
ATGTAATAGATTTACAGACTAGGAACTAAAGCCTTGTCCAAAGTTTAATTACTTCTCCCTTTAGCTGCTTTTTCAAGGACGTGTACACTAACCAAAGGATGATTGAAATGTTTGCTCTGATCTTTTTCTTTTCTAAAAAAAGGAGCATAGAAGATACAAACAAAATCTCCTTCAGTCCCTTAGACTGCCAAGACCTCCTTTGCGTTTCTTCTACTAGTTTCTTGTGGAACTGGCTGAGCCCTGTGCAGTCCAGAATCATCACTACCCTCTGACATGTTGTCACTCAGGTCACTTCGATCATGACTGTGGATGCATGCATCTTCATCAGTATCCTGAGACTCATCTATTGACATGGTAACAGGAGGTGATGCCAGTGTAGTTCTAGACACTTCTATTGGTGGGAGAAGAAGCAGTGGTGAAACTGGTTCTCCACCTGCTGAGTTTTTACCAGGGAGGTTCTCTGTTGTGGTCTGATCATTTTCCATTTTACAGCGCATAACGTCAGCCTGATGTTAACTATCTGAAATTTCACCCTCTGGGTGAAATTCAGGTTTTATTCAGAGGATGAAGTACCGGTAGATTCCTTTATACTGGCAGCAAAACCAGCAAGACTCTTATCTGCCCCTTCTGCTGCTATTTTCTGAAAGGGAGCCTGTTTTCTTCCCTTTGGAGAGTAATTTTTTGTCTTTTGACTCCTCCTCTTTTAAGTTTTCCTTTGGCTGCAGTGGTGATGGTGATAAGAGATCCTGTGCACCTGCACTTTCCTAGAGATGCTGCATTTTACTTTAGGTTCACTCTGCATGTTGGACTTTTCCTTTTTATTATCTTTTTGGAAAGGAGACATTTTTGGGAATAGGCCCCATGTAAAGAAGAAGATCTGTAGAAGGAGTTGTTTTCACCCGAGCAGGCCCCTTCTGAGCAGTCTTGCTGCTTTTTTAACTTGATTTACTTTCCAGAGTTATCATTTTACTTTTTTATCTCATGCAGGTATTTTTCTTTTTATTCTCCTCTACTTTGCTGTCACCCTTTGGCACTTCCTGACTATTTTGGTAGAAACCTTTTCTTTTTTGTCATAGGTTTTTCATCATTCACAGGATCATTTATGGAATGGGCTTCAGCTTCTATTTTCTTGTAACTTTTCTTGGTTTTACAGGATTTCTGAATCATTGCCGGTATGCACATCCACATCTTTAGTCTCTGTTGCTGATTTGCAAGTTTTGGTAGACACTTGGATCATTGAGACATTACTACAAGCCTTTTTCTCTTTTAAAACATTCTCTTTTTTCTTCACTTTCAGACCATTATTGATTTTTAAAATATATTGTATCTAGCAACCTTGATGTACTCTCCTACTAATTCTAATTGTTTGTGATTCTCTTGGATTTTATGTAAAACGATCATTTATCTGCTTATAACAAAAGTTTTATTTCTTCTGTTTCAATTCTTATACTTATTTTTTTCTTATCTCACTACATTGCTATACCCTTTGCCCTCCAGTACAGTGTTAAAAAGGAACAGTGTGTTATAAAGCAGAAACTAACACACCATTGTAAAGCAATTATACTCCAATAAAGATGTTTAAAAAAAAAAAAAAAAGGAACAGTGATGATACCAAGTCCAAGCTCGTACTGCTCACTGCACCACAGGCCAGTAAATCAAGAGATGAGTTATTGGGGCAAGGAATAGTGACTTTATTTGGAAAGCCAGCAGACTGAGAAGATAGTGGACTAGTGTCCCAAAGAACCATCCTACTTGAGTTAGAATTCAGGCCCCTTTTATATTAAAAGGGGAGGGCATGTGGCTGGTTATTGCAAACTTCTTGGTGCTGGCCAGACTCCAGAGGGGATAATAATAATAATAATTATTATTAATAATAATCCTTTCTTCTTGCAGCTGTCCACATAGGTCTGGTCACAATGTTCCTGTAAACCTCCAACAAGACAAATGTTATACCTTTTAAAGGTCAAGCCTGGGAGTCAGAACCTTGAGAAAGGGCTATTATATATATTTCATGCTATAGGCAACATTCCTTTACAAAGGTGTAGAGCCAGCATGACTAAGCACAGGCAACAGAGCACAAAGGTTAGAGATAAAGGAATAGATCCAATATGGAGTCAGGTTTGTTCTTCTCTGTTACAGTAATAGTGAGCATTTGGTCTTGTTTCTCACTTTATCAATCAGTATGATGTTTACTGTATATACTGAGTAATTTACCTATCACGTTAAGGAAGTTACCATATATACCTAATGTACTAAGAATTTTTTTCATGACATGAATTGAAAATTTTCTTAATCTGTTAAAATGAACATAGTTTTTCTCCTTTAATATCTTTAAAAATTTATTTATTTATTTATTTATGTTTGGCTGCTTTGGGTCTTTGTTGCTGCACGCAGGCTTTCTCTAGTTGAGGTGAGCGGGGGCTACTCTTCGTTGTGGTGCGTGGGCTTCTCATTGCGGTGGCTTCTCTTGTTGCGGAGCATGGGCTCTAGGCGCGCGGGCTTCAGTAGTTGTGGCACACAGGCTCAGTAGTTGTGGCTCGTGGGCTCTAGAGCTCAGGCTCTGTAGTTGTGGCTCACAGGCTTAGTTGCTCCATGGCATGTGGGATCTTCCCAGACCAGGGCTTGAACCTTGTCCCCTGCACTGGCAGGCGGATTCTTTTTTTGTTTTTTTTTAACTTTTTGGCAGGCAGATTCTTAACCACTGCACCACCAGGGAAGTCCCTTCTTTAATATCTTAAAGATTTTCTAGTATGATTTTCTAGTATGACAGAGTTCCTACTAGACCATGTTATATTATTTTTTGTGAACACTGTTAGGTTTAGCTTCCTATTCATTTCAGATTTTCGCACGTATATTTATGAGTGAAACAAGCTTGTAATATACTATACTCAGTTTCACTTGTTTTTAAGCCATATAGACCATGTCTCTGACTTCCTTTGCTCAAAATTATGATTAAGATTCGCTTATGTTGTGGTATGTAGCTATACTGTAGTTTGTTCATTTTTGTTGTTAAATCATGTTAAAGATAAACAAAGCCAGACACTAGTCAGAGTGGTGAACACAGAGTTTAATCGGTAGTATACTATTGCCCTAGGGAAGAGTCCAGTGTGAATGGAACTCCACCTCAATTTGCACAGAGGCAAGTGGGCCTTTTAAAGGGAGAGTGAGGGAGTAGGGAGGGAGATGAGTGGAACTCAGTCAGGGAAGCGAAAAACTACAAAAAGGGGATGGGAGTTGGACCATGTGAAACCCAAGGGGGTTTGCTAACTGGTGCTTATCCGAGTTAGGTTCTTACCCTCCACAGGGCCTGGGAGACAGGGGTCCTATCTTCAGGTGTTGGCTGGAATAAACAGTAAGTTCTTTGGAAGCCTTGAGTTTCCTCAGGCAGGCACTTTACTGGGCTGGAGTCAGCCTAGGGATGTGGTCTTGAGCTGTTTCTAAATGTGTCTCATAATACAGGTATCTTCAGATAAAGATATCTTCAGATGTCTGAATTTTTGTAAGTTCTTTATAAATTCTGGATACGATATTTTCTTAGTTATGTGTATTAGGGATATTTTCTCTCAGTCTCTGGCTTGCCCTTTTGCTTTCTTAATGTTGTATTTTTAAATTTTTTATTTATTTATTTTTTGGCTGTATTGGGTCTTCGTTGCTGTGTGCGGGCTTTCTCTAGTTGCGGCGAGCGGGGACTGCTCTTCTTTGCGGTGCGCAGGCTTCTCATTGCGGTGGCTTCTCTTGTTGTGGAGTACAGGCTCTAGGCGTGTGGGCTTCAGTAGTTGTGGCACGTGGGCTCAGTAGCTGTGGCTCGTGGGCTCTAGAGTGCAGGCTCAGTAGTTGTGGCGGACGGGCTTAGTTGATCTTCCCGGACCAGGGATTGAACCTGTGTCCCCTGCATTGGCAGGCGGATTCTTAACCACTGTGCCACCAGGGAAGTCCCCTCAATGTTGTATTTTAATGAAAAGAGAAGTTTTTAATTTTAATAGGATTAGGTTTATCAATGTTTTCTTTTGTGGTTAGTGCTTGCTTATGTCTTTTTAAAAAAATAGACGTTTTTTAGAGAAGTTTTAGGTTCACAGCAAAATTGAACAGAAAGTACAGAGAGTTCCTATATAACCCCTGACTCCCCCCACACCCCACAGGTACAGCCTCCTCAACTATCAGCATCCCAGACCAGAGTGGTATAGTTGTTACAGTTGTTGAACCTACACTGACACATCATTATGCCCTAAAGCCCACAGTTTACATTAAGGTTGATGTATTGATACATTCTGTGGGTTTTGACAAACATATAATGACATATGTCCATCATGATAATATCACACAGAATAGTTTTCCTGACCTAAAAATCCTGTATGTTCTGCCTATCCATCCCTCTCTGTCACTAACCCCTGGCAGCCACTGATCTTTACAGTTTTGCCTTTTCTAGAATGTCATATAGTTGGAATTGGACAGTGTGAAATGAAGCCTTTTCAGATTGGCTTCTGTCACATATATGCATCTAACTTTCCTCCATATCTTTTCATGACTTGATAGCTCTTTTCTTTTCAGTTTCATTAATATTCCATTGTTTGGATGTACCACAGTTTATTTATCCACTCACCTACTTAAGGACATATTGGCTGCTCTCAAGTTTTGGCAGTTATGAAAAAGCTACTGTAAGCATCTGTGGTCATACATTTTCCACTCATTTGAGTGAATACCAAGGAGCACAACTGCTGTTAAGAGAATGTTTGGTTTTATTAAAAACTGCCAAACTGTCTTCCAAAATGGTTGTACCATTTTACATCCCCACCGGCAACAAATGACAGTTCCTGTTGCTCTGCATCCTCACCAGCATTTGGTGTTCTGTGTTTTGAATTTTTGCCATTCTGATAGGCATGTAGTGGTATCTCGTGTTTCCGTTTGCGTTTCCTTGATGACATATGATGTGGAGCACCTTTCCATATGCTTATTTGCCATTTATCTTTGGTATGCTGTGTCTGTTCATATCTTTTGCCCATTTTAAAATTGAGTTGATTGTTTTCTTGTATTTTAAGAATCCTTGGTGTCTTTTGGATAACAGTCCTTTTTAAGGTTTATGCATAACGGTTCTTTTTAGGATTTATGTTCCATGATCCTCCCAACTTAGAGGACATCAATACCACAACTTCTGTCCTCAAAGGGGCATTAGAACCTCAACTCCTAGGCTCTAGAGTCTGAATTTGGGTCTAAAATTCCATGGGGCATTTAGTATGAGGCTACCCTGACTTTGATTTCTCCCCTCCCTGCTTTTTTCAGCCTCAGAGAGAGCTCCCCCTAAATCATAGATGCGGAGTCTCACTGTTCCTTACGGGGGATATGGGTGTGGATATGAGGGGGCAGGGGAGTTATGTGGGCAGCCTAGAATAGGACAACTACACGCTTTGAATTTTAAATTCGCGACAACTGTTGCCTAACTGCCAAACAGATATACGTTAATGCTGATGTAAGTGCTCTAGTTTGGTCATGTGTTCCTTTGCAAGTGCAGTTATTAGTTAAATACTTTTCCTTTTCAGATGTGCGTTCCAAACGGGAGTATGATGAAAGCCATGTGATTACAGCCCGTCTCATGAAGAAGGTATATGGGCAGAGTCAGAATCTGGGGCTACCTTACAGGAGGGTGGGGAGAATGGGAGATTGTGTCCGAGGTCCAGGAGGCAGCAGCTACTACTGGACACTGTGGGCGGCAGAGACAGGACTGCCCTTGTGCGTCCACCATGAGGGTCTCCTACACTGTTTCACACTCCTTAAGGTCTCCCCACTGCCCCCCACGGTCAACAGCTTCATTAAGCAAATGTTGCTTTAATTCCTTGACTTGCCAGGCAATGTTCCAGACCCTGGGGATACAACAGAATACAAGATGCCCTTAATTCATTCTCCCTGCCTCATGGTGCATCTGTCCTACTCGGGCAACAGACAACAAGCCATAGAAATAGTTAGTATAACCCAGAGACGGAAGCCCCTTCCCTCCCCTCCCTTCCATTTCCATCCTGTCTTCCTATTCCCGGTCCAGCTTTTATAATGACTGGGCCCTGCAGGCGGTCACCGGCCTCGCTCCTGCAGGGAAGCCCTTCCCTCCAGCCCCGTGGGGAGTCTTCTCTCTCTGGTCACTGCTGAGACTGGCAGCCTTCACTTGGGCTCCACCTTGACCCCTCCCATCCTGACCACATTCTCTGCCCCTGACTTCCAGGTTCTCCCTTGCTTCCCTGGTTTCTTCTCTGCCTCTTTGGTTCAGCTTCATTTTCTCCTGCTGCCGCCTGAAGAAACCACTACTCTGTTCTTGTATATCTGTCGGTCAGTATACTTTCTTCAGAGACTTCATCCAAGCTTACAGCTTCAGCTGTTCACATGCAGTTAGCCATCCTGTCAGTTTTACTTCCAAAATTCTGTCTTGCAGTATTTCCCCCTTCTCCCTGTTCCCACTGCCACCGTGCTGCTATGCACTCCACCTCTGGCCCTTTCCCACACAACTTGCCAGGGAGCCTGTGCCCTGCCTCAAGTATTTTTCTGGGATAAGCTTGCTCCTAACACCTCCCTTTCCCCACCCTAGTGTGTCATTATCTGCTTTTTCCTCTCTGGATTTTCAGTTTTCCGGCTCCATACTCTAGCTCTTCATCTCCATTTCAGGCCTTCCTTGGTGTTTTGCAGCTGATTCAGAGCCCCTTCATCCTGTATGGCTTTCCGCTTCCAACTCACCTCTCAAATCTGTGTGTTCCTTTGATTCTGGCAGTACCCCCAGCTCTGGAAAAGAGGCATTCCCTCTGCCTCAGCCCCTCAGCCAGGCTGACACCTCACACCTCCCCTCCCCTACTTTCTGGCCAGGAGGTTACAGGCCTGAAGGCCGGAAGGGAACCCCAGCATCAGCAGGACACACAGCCCCCCCAAGTCGGTGTTCACACACCGGATCTGGTTCCACCTCCCTCTCCAGCCTCATCCGGCATGCTTCCACTCTCCCCTGACACCTCCACAACCTTGTCCTGCCGCGTTTCCTGGGTTCTAAGATGCTCATTTGTCCTTGTATTTTAACACTTCTGAGGTTGGAATATATCCTACAATTGATTTGCACCTTAAAGTGACAAAGTCTTTTCTCCCAAAAGTGAACGTGGCCAACATCTGTTGGTTTTCTGCCTGGCACTTCCACTTTTTTGAGGGGAACTCCTCCTCTCTCTGCTTAAATCATGGGGGTCTAGTGGTGCTCCCTAGAATAGCATCCAGACCCTGGCCACGGTGATTGGCCTGGGAAGAAAACAGCAAATCAGAATTGGCATTAGGGAAGGCTGCTCCTTCTACTCTGGTGGTGGAGTTTGGAGGATGGGAGTCTGAGCGTCGCTGGTGGTCGTGACTCAGGCTTCAGGACAAAGTGGTCTGAGAAGGTGAACCCAGTGTGCAGGGGACACAGAGAGCAACAGGGCCCAAGAGGGAGGTCTGGGCTTTAGATCACCAGTTCAGGTCTTCCCAGGACCACTTGCTCCCCGCCCTGCCTGAAGTAGCGTTATGTGCCAACACACCTCTCCTTCTGTGTACACTCCTGATTGCAGATGTTATGACATTGGTGGTGCATCTTACAACCAATGGTCTCTTACAATCTAGGAAATGACAATATGTGTGGTCCCTTGGACACACTGCTCTCTGTGACCCAGGGACGTGTATGCTTTGTTCATCATTGTATCCCGGGTGCTCACTCTGGTCCCTGGCATCTGGTAGGTGCTTGGGACCTATTTGTTAACTAAAAAATGAATGATGGGTATCTGTCCCTCAGCCTGGAATGCTCCCCCAGCCCTCGTCCATCTGGCAAACTTCCACCTGCCCTCACAGCCTCATCTCAAATGCCTCCTGTCCCATGAGGCCCTTCTGAGTCCTCCAGGCCAACTCAGGCATTTCCCTTTTTGTTTTTTTTCTCTTTTTTTTGTATGTCCGTATTTCAGAACCTAGCACAGTGTAAGTGCAAAGTGAGTCCTCAACGAATGTTTTTTAAGTAAAAATGGATGTTCGGCCACAACTGTCCTGTGCTCCCACCTGCTCAAGCCTCTAGGGGCTGTGCTCACCTTTCCCCTTTTGCTCATGCTCTCCTCCATACCCAGAGCCTTCTACCCCCTCATTATCACCTGTCTAAATCCTGCTCATCCTCTGAGCGCCATCTGTCTCCCAATTTTGTTAGACGAATATGATTTCTCTCCTTAGAATCCTGGAGAACGTCCCGGGTCTGTACTTCCAGGGGCCTTACCGCTCTGCCTTGAAGTACAGTAGATGCACACTCGTCCTATCCCACCTGAATGTCCTCTGTCAGGGCCTCTACGACAGTCAGTTCAGGTCACAAGGGACAGAGCCAGGCTCAGTTTCCCCTGAGTAGTGGGGGCTTTCAGGAAGCATTGCGAACAAGTGAAGACTCACCTCTCTGCTGCTACCAGCTGGGCCTTCCCGAGCTCTGGGACAGCCTTTGGAGTCCTGGGCAGTTGTGGTACTGGGAGAGGTCATCACCTCCTTGGCAGAAGGCACCTGTTGTTCCTGCCCTTGTGGTCCAGCATAATGGTGACTCAGCCAGTCCCCAGCTCCTCCTCGCCCATTCCTTCCTTTAACCATATTTATGGCCTACTGTGTGCCAGGCACTGTGCTGGAAGCTCAGGATACATCAGTGGCGATAAAGGGACAAAAGTTCCTGCTCTCTCAGAGCTTCCATTTGAGCTTACAGTCTGCCTCATTATACCTGCTTGCTTATGACTTCTGTCCATTCAAGGCTTCTGCTTACTGCCCTCTTCATGGCAGATTTCGGATTCGGTCCCCAACGCCAACACTGTCCCCCAGACAGGAATGTCATTAGTTAAGGTGGCCACGACTGCTCTCAGAGCACTCATGCCAGGGCACCTAATGGGCTGTGGGCTGGTCAATAGACCACTGTTCTTTGGCCAGGCAGTTATCTCTGGCCCAGTGAGCTGTGGTCAGCTTCCCCCAGGAGGGAATATGGGTGTGGCAGATCCTTGGAATTCAGCAGACTCTCTGGTCCACTCTCAGTGCTTCCGTGCCTGTGTGCAGTCAGGGAGATGGACACCGTCCTGCCTCTGGCTCCTCCCAGTGCTGGTGTACAGGGAATATGGGTTCAGCTGAACCCACCCGCCAATAGCCTTCTTTTGTGGTTTCTTTAGAGGGCAGGTGAATATCTTGTCCCGGAGTCTGTGGATCTGGAGTGTGCGGAATACTGTGTGGTGTATGATAACAGCACCAGCTCCCTGAAGGGAATCCTAAAAGGTGACAGTGGTGGTGACAACACTGATGAAGGCGATCAAGGTGGGCTTTTACAGTAGCAGCAAGAATATGAGCTAAGTTATTGAGCACTGTGGTCACAGGCCAGGAGCTCTGCCTGGGTCACCTCATGCCATCTGCAGAGCAACCCGATGAGGATGGCGATGTCAGGAACTGGGAAGGGTCTGGGATTTTTCCTTCCTTGCAAGGTGACAAGTGAGCCTGCCATGGTTTCATGGATGCTGGCAAAAGACATGAGGCTCCTGGGTCAGAGACAAAGGGCTTTATTTCTCAGAGCAATAAGAGTAGCCAGAATGCAGTGGTGGTATTATGGAGAACTCTGAGCTTAGGGGGCCTGAATCTTTTTTAACAAATGGGCAGAAAGCCTGCCCACCCTTGGCTCTAGAGGCAGAAACTGTCTCTATCATCCAAGGCTGTTTGTTATACACATATCCTTGAAAAGCCAGTGCCTTTGTTCAGAGGATATGTAGAAACATGAAAGACCATGGAGAATTATGCCCTAATAGGTAACATCCCCACTTTATCGATGAGGAAATTGGGGTCCAGGAAGGTGAAGTAACTCATTCCCCAGGTGTGGGACCATGGGTATCTATTGCTGTGTAACAAATTACCCCAAAACTCAGTAGTTTAATACCATAAACATTAATTATCTATTTGTTTCTGTGGAATTCAGGAGTAGCTTAGCTGGTAGGTTCTAGCCTGTCCTAAGGTTGTAGTCATGATGTCAGCCAGAACTGCTGTCATGTGAAGGTTTGGCCAGGCCAGGATAATGTGCCTCTGAGATGAGTCACTCACATGGGAATAGCTAGGAGTCCTCAGTTCCTCACTGCATGGACCTCTGCATGGGGCTGCTTAGATGGCCTCACGACAGGGCAGCCGGTGTACCCCAGAACGAGTGATCCAAGAAAGAGGGAGAGAAAGGGACAGCCATGTACCCTTTATGACCTAGTCTTGGGACTTAAACAGCCACTCTTGCCACGTTCTATTCATTAGAAGCAAGTCACTGAGTACAGCCTACCCTCAAGGAGAGGGGAATTAAAACTCAACTTTTTTTTTTTTAATATTTAATTATTTATTTATTTGGTTGCACCATCTTAGTTGTGGCAGGCGGGCTCCTTAGTTGTGGCAGGCGGGCTCCTTAGTTGTGGCATGCGAACTCTTAGTTGTAGCATGCATGTGGGATCTAGTTCCCTGACCAGGGATCAAACCTGGGCCCCTTGCATTGGGAGCACCACCAGGGAAGTCCCTAAACTCAACCTTTTAAAGGGAGGCATTTGAAAGAATTTGTGGAGTTTTTTTTTTTTTATTCAAACGGAAAGTCACAAAAATTATAATCATCCTCATCAGTTCACTCAGTCCCATGTAATTAATTTTTTTTTATCTTGATCTTTTGTTAGCACTTTTATGAATTCATCAGTTTTCCATTAGAGTTCTGAAAATGCTTATTCATTCAGTTCAGCAGTATAGTCAGTTACCAGAAACCTGTACTTGTCAGAGTCTTTTCCATGAGTTCCTTGAAGATGAAACCCTTTTATAGGAACAATTTTGCAAAAGCATCAGAGTATACCCAGAACTGTCTGTAAATGACAAAAGACTTAAAAATGACCACGGTTAAAGATTTGATGAAAGTTCATAATAATGCAATTAACAGGGAAATTTAGTTATTTCTGAGACATACATTTTAAAATAATTACTAGAATTATGACTTATAACATTATACCAGAACATATAAGATTTTTAGGAATTTCATGTAATGTCTGAAACATTTATATTAACATATTTCCATACAAATAACCCAAAGAAAGTTTAGTATTAGTTTTTTTTAAAAAATTTTTTTTGAATTTTATTTTATTTATTTTTTTATACAGCAGGTTCTTATTAGTCATCAATTTTATACACATCAGTGTATGCATGTCAATCCCAATCGCCCGATTCATCACACCACCATCCCCACCCCCCAACGGCTTTCCCCCCTTGGTGTCCATATGTTTGTTCTCTACATCTGTGTCTCAACTTCTGCCCTGCAAACCAGTTCATGTGTACCATTTTTCTAGGTTTGTGGAGAGAGTTTTTAAACCACCACACCTAGTAAGTGGTGGGGCCAGGATTCAAACCTGGGCAGTTTGGCTCTGTCTGGTCTCTTAAGGCCAGGGTAGTGATGCTGGAGAACAGTGCAGTCACTCCAGCCACACGCTGGAACGTGGTCAGTTCTAATCTGCTTCACTGAGGCTCCACTGCATTCTCCATTCAGCCCCTGCTTTGGGCTGACCACCCCTTGCTGCTGCTTGTGGCTCAGTGACTAATATGTATGGGTGGAGTTCCATGGGTTGGGCATTCACACCAGCGGTCACTGGGTGGCGCTAGGCTTCCACCTTTAATAAAACCAGTCTTCTCAGGAGGTCCTTAGCCGGGAAATTGTCCCCTCCTCCCGAAGCTCATCCTGTTGGGCTCCAGTCTGCAATCCTAGGATTGTCGGCTGGACCCTGAAATCCTAGGAAATGTTGGTCAGTAAAGACAACGCCCTCTACAGTCTATACCTGACCTCACTTTAGTGCTATGGAGCCCCCATCCTCACTCGGTAAGAAATCACAACCACAGAACAACAAAAACCAAAAACCACACGCGTATAATTTGCCCGCTCATGGCAAATTGCACAGTCGGGGGCAGCTGCAGTGGCTGATGGCTTGATGGCCGCAGCATCCTTTGTTTACTGATATGGCAAGCAACATTCTTTGTCCACAGTATATACCAAGAGAAATTAAACATGTGCACACAAAACCTCGCACGTGGATGTTCATAGCAGCCTTATTCATAATAGCCACAAAATGGAAACATCCAAATATTCATCAGTAGATGAATGGGTAAACAAAAGGTGGAGAGCCATGCAGTGGAATATTATTCAGCTATGAAAAAGGATGGAGTGCTGACACTTGCTGCAACATAGATGAACTTTGAAAACATTATGCTCAGTGAAAGAAACCAGACACAAAATGCCACGTATTGTATAATTCAGTTTCTATGAAATGTCCAGAATAGGTCAATCCGTAGAAGTTAGATTAATGGTTGCCTAGAGCTGGATGTTTGGAGGGAAATGAGGAATGAAACCCTATAACTGGTACATGATTTCTTTTGGGGGTGATTAAAATGTTCTGAAATTGACTGCAGTGATGGTTACACAACTGTAAATATATTAAAAAACATTAATTTATATACTTTAAATAGATGAATTGTATGGTATATAATATGTGATGTTGTATATATACATACACATTCCCCTCATGTTGAATCATCCTTCCTTATGACAATATGAAAAAAAAAAATGAAATCTCAGAGTTTACAGAAAAAGATCAGCTTACTTGGTGGTGAATTGCTTTTTAAATTTTAATCGTAACATTCATCTCTATTTATATTTGCTTCAGCTTTCTAGACAATTGCTTTTCAGAATGGAGTGCCTATCCACCGGGCCTTTAGGCAAATGGTGAGCACACAGGGGACATTCATCTCTTTGGTCTCTACTCTTAGGAATTGTGCTTGGAGCTGCCGTTGAGTGTGGCAGAACCCTGACTCACCTCACCCGCCACCCCATCCATATCCTGAGAGGAGGCTACGAGAGCTTCTCGGCCATGTACCACTTCTTCCGGACACAGAAGATCATCTGGATGCCGCAGGTAGGGCAGGGTGCTGAGCACAGGCAGGCTTGGATGGGAGCATGGCCTTCCCCTGGGGACCGAGGGGCAGGGAGCAGGGTTGGAGAAAGAGAAGAAGGAGACAGATGACATCGAAAAGATGGAAGAGATGTCAAAGATGGCTTGGGAATGAACCTGGGGCAGCCAGGAGGTCCAGTCCAGTATGATGAATTTATAATCGCCAGGTTCAGGCAAAATCCAGGGCAGTGTTTAATAGATGAGGTTGGTTCAGAGGGCAGGGATCCGGGGCAGGGTGTTCTGGATGGTGGGTCATAGTCAAAGTCACACGGGCAGGCAGGGCCATCATGATTCGAGGCTGCCTCGCCATCCTTAGCCGTCTGGCCACACAAACCCTGGCTGGGTCCAGAGGATACAGTAAAAAGGGGGAGACAGGGGTTGTAATAAGGTGTGGCCAAGGGATGTACCAGATGTCTGGAGCCCAGAGGAGCACTTACTTCCTGGAGCCAAACCAGAAGGGAATGGGGTGAGGGTAAGGCAAGCACTGGGTGGCAATGATAGGCAGGCAGGGACTGGTCCCTGGGGGCATTTTATAGTATCTGGTTTCTTGAAGGGTCTGAATGTAATGGAATGTGAACCTGCAGAGGTTTCATTCTTTCCAGCAATTGCCTTCAACTGTGCTCTCATTCTTGCCCTTTGCAGCATCGTGGGCAGATTCCATACTTTCTGGCCGCTTCCGGTTATGGAAAATTTCAGTCTAGTCATATTATAAAACAACGGGGGAAATGTGCCTATGAACTGGAATTTGATGATAGTAAGGAATTATTGTTATATATTTCTTAAGGTTGTGATGACATTATTATGGCTATGTTTTTAAAAATATGAGTCGCTATCTTTTAGAGATACATAGTGAAATAGTTATAATTAAAATGATATGATGTCTGGAATTTCCTTCAAAATAATCTGGGGAAGGTTGGGAAGTCAGGGGTATAGATGAAACAAAATGGGCCATTAGTTGATAATGCTTGCAGAAGGGTGATAGATCCAAGGTTTGTTATACTATTCTCTCTACTTTTGTGTGTTTTTGAAGTAATTTTTTGAAAAGGGCATAAAAACAGTCCAGTACAATCTAGGCTACTTTAACATTCCAATCTCAACTCAAATCTCCTCTCTTCTCATCTTCCAGAGCTGGGCAGCCTTCCATTTGCTGGGGGCTGAGGGCTGGGAGTAGGGAGGGGTGTGGGATAGCTTTATGGACATCTCCTTACGTCCCCTCTTCTGGGTCTGGTCCCTTTGGTGCTGGGGGTCCACTGTGGCCCTGGCTATTTGTCAGTGGTGGGGAAGTGCCGCCTTCTCATTCTGCTCCAGCCAGGTTCTGTGTGCTGCTGCTGGCCTTTGTTGCTGGTTTTCTTGGGGCTGTGTTCAGGGGGCCCCGACTGTTACTGAGCATCCTTCAGAGAGAGCCAGCTGAGAATTCCTGACAGGAGTACCCCCAATGCCCTTCCCTTCCCTTGGTAGCTCATGACCTCCCACCGCATCCACATTCTTTCACCTGAATCCCAGAATGAGCCACAGGGGAGTGTGACAGTGGGGAAGGAGGCCCCTTCTTGCCTTGCTGGCTTGGCTGCTCCAGTCATCCTGTGTGAAAAGGTAGGGACCTGTGTCTGGGGTCATACCGGTTCTCAAATGCAGGGTATATATGTCAAGTTCCCCAAAGGCCTTCTTCTCCTTCTTCCACTGAGCTATGATGTTCAGCTCAACAGGTGTACAGCCAGCCTCCCCGTCCTGCCAGGCACTCCTCCTCGCTCCTAGAGGAGCATGCTTACTGGCTTTGCAGTGATGGGAGGGAGTCTTTCTGGTCTGCAGACGTCACATGCTGATACCTCACCTTCTTTATTTTTCTTTTAAAGCTTTAGGAAGGTGGAATTGGCATAGGATGAACTTCACCTATTTAAAATGTACAGTTTGGTCAGTTTTGACGTGTATACACCTGAGACTTGTCCTTGCCCCCAGTCTTCTTAAGTAGATTGGGAAGAGGGGTAGGTGGTGGCTGGTGGTATCCAGCAGGGCCTGGATGGGTGAGTTCTACTCTGCTTGTTCCCTCTTTAGAATGTACGTTCCAAGCATTTGCCACTCCCTGCTTTGGGACCTTTGTTACTAATTCAGGGGTAAGAGTGAAAGCCCCCCTCCCTTCCTGTTACGTGTTCTGACACAGTGTAAAGCAGGAGTGTCCCTACTGCTCCCCAAGGAACTCCTGCGAGGGGAGGTGGAGGCACAGAATTTGGGCTCTGAGACTGCCCCTCTCCTTTAGACACAGTAATTTCTAATTTCCCGTTTTATATGTGGCACCCCTTAAATAAGATTTCACTTTGAGCAAAGGGGTTCTGTGACTAGGGCACGTGTGAAGACCACACTAGAGAGAGAGATGCTGGTGAGCCACCGAGTGCTTTTAAGTCCGGGGAGGGGCACCTGGTTAGATTGCCCTTTAGAAAGATCAACTCTGATTGCAGAGCAGAGCC
Source organism: Eschrichtius robustus (assembly GCF_028021215.1). Classification (NCBI taxonomy): domain Eukaryota; kingdom Metazoa; phylum Chordata; class Mammalia; order Artiodactyla; family Eschrichtiidae; genus Eschrichtius; species Eschrichtius robustus. Next base: position 84,422,691 of record NC_090839.1, on the reverse strand, counting down.
CAGACCAATGCGGGCAAGGTGGGTCTGGGGAGACCTGCCTGGAGGCAGGGCTGAAGAGGAGAGGACAGATTCAAGAAATACTTAGGAAACGGCTTTGATTAGACAAGGGGCGGGGGGCCTGGGAGAGGGAGGAGTCTAGAATAATGCCACAGTTCAGGTGCGGGTGACAGGTGGCCAGTGGTGTGGCTCATTGAGAAGGGGACACAGGAGGAGGTGGTGGTAGTGTCGGGGGAAGGCAGTGGGCTCGGTTTGGGCATGTTAATTTGTGATACCAGTTTCTTTTACATTTGTCAATGTGGTTGTCAAAATCGTGTCCTCTAGAATTAACAGCAGAGCATGTGTTATCTGTCCCACACCCTCTCCCCCACAGCCGTTACAACCACAGGAAAGGAAGCTGGGTCGAAAGCATCAGGAAGAGTTGACAGATTTGTGGTGGGTATTGCGTGAGATTTTCCGAATGAAACCAGGAGGATTTCATTTGGCCCCCGGCAAGCTGAGCGTCCTGGGCGGGGTCACCCTGAACCCTGGGGAGTGCTTTGGGTCACAGCCGCAAGTAGTGGGCCTGCCTGCATGTAGAAGGGCCGTGTGTCTCACAGACTTGAGGGTTGGCTCAGCGTGGTGTCTGCTCATTGATAAAGGCTTTTGAGGCTAACAGTTTGGGAGGAATGTGGGCTTGTGGTAGGTTCACGGTGAGGGGAGGTGTGCTGAAGCCAGAAGGCTCTGAAAGGCTCAAGTGGACAGCAAAATAGCTTGAGGTACTTAACATGTTATTTCTGAGTCAGACTTGGAGCCAGAGGCATTTTAGAGCTGGTTTGACCTTTGAAATTATATAGGTTAACATTTCCCATGGAAAACTGATGGGAAAAAAGGGGTCTCTAAACAGATCATATTAGAAACATCAGTTCATACAATGTTAGTGAATTTCTTTTTTTTTTCTTTTGGGGTTATGCCTAGGTTTTATTTTACTAAATGTAACAGGTAAGTTTTCAATCCATGCCAACAACAAATATGTAGCCACTGTTTTATTACAGACATCTGAACTGTAATAGGTCACCCAGGAAACCGTTAGGGGAATTTTCATTAGTTCTCAGTCTCCTGGAGGCATGCTTTGAGAACAGTCTTAGACTGGCATGCTTTTCTGGCTGTTTTCCAACTTGTTTATAAGATTAGTCTTATTATTTGATGATAATTGTTTCTAAACACCTGATTGGTGCTCTAATAATCTTTCCTTGGAAACGATCAAATTTTGTAATTTTCCCCCGGCTTTGATATATAATTGACATATAACATTGTGTAAATTTAAGGTTTACAACAAGATGACTTGATACACATATGCAGAATGATTACCGTAAGATTAACACATCTGTCACCTCACATAATTACCATTTTTTGTGTGTGTGTGAGATGAGAACATTTTTTTTTTTTTAACTTTTTTTAAAAAAATTATTTAATTATTTATTTATAACTGTGTTGGGTCTTCGTTTCTGTGCGAGGGCTTTCTCTAGTTGCGGCAAGTGGGGGCCACTCTTAATCACGGTGCGCGGGCCTCTCACTATCGCGGCCTCTCTTGTTGCGGAGCACAGGCTCCAGACGCGCAGGCTCAGTAATTGTGGCTCACGGGCCCAGTTGCTCCGCGGCATGTGGGATCTTCCCAGACCAGGGCTCGAACCCGTGTCCCCTGCATTGGCAGGCAGATTCTCAACCAGTGCGCCACCAGGGGAGCCCATGAGAACATTTAAGATGTACTTTCTTAGCAACTTTCAAGTACATAATACTGGTTTTTTTTTTTTTTTTAATAATTTTATTTATTTATTTATTTATTTGTGGCTGCGTTGGGTCTTCGTTGCTGTGCGCGGGCTTTCTCTAGTTGCGGCGAGCGGGGCCTACTCTTCATTGCGGTGCGCGGGCTTCTCATCGCAGTGGCTTCTCATGTTGCAGAGCATGGGCTCTAGGCGCGCCGGCTTCCGTAGTTGTGGTTTGCGGGCTCTAGAGTGCAGGCTCAGCAGTTGTGGCGCACGGGCTTAGTTGCTCCGCAGCATGTGGGATCTTCCCGGACCAGGGCTCGAACCTGTGTCCCTTGCATTGGCAGGCGGATTCTTAACCACTGCACCACCAGGGAAGCCCTGTGTTGTTAACTGTTGTCACCATGCTGTACATTAGATCCCCAGAACTTATTTGCCTTATATCTGGAAGTTTATAACCGTGACCAACATGTCCCCATTTCCCTCACCCCCACAGACCCTGGCAACCACCACTCTACTCTTTGTTTCCATGAGTTTCGCTTTTTTATTTTTATTTTATTTTATTATTTTATTATTATTATTATTATTTTTGGCCACGCCGTGTGGCATGTGGGATCTTAGTTCACTGACCAGGGATAGAACCTGTGCCCCCTGAATTGAGAGTGTGGAGTCTTAACCACTGGACTTCCAGGGAAGTCCCAACTTTCACTTTTTTAGATTCTACATATGAGTGAGATCATGCAATATTTGTTTTTTTCTGACTTATTCTCTTAGCACAATGGCCTCAAGGTCCATTCACGTTGTCACAAATGACAGGATTTCCTTCTTCTTTATGGCTGAACAACATTCCATTGTATATATATGCCATATTTTCTTTATCCATTCATCCATTGATGGACACTTAGGTCATGTCTGTGTCTTTTGTGAAAAATGCTCAAATGATCCTGGGCGGGCGGGGGTTGGGGGCGTGTGCAGATATGTCTTCAAGATGGTGATTTCATTTCCTTCAGATATATACCAAAAGTGGGATTGCTGGATCAAAGGGTAGTTTTGTTTTTAATTTTTTAAAAAAGCTTTATTAATTATTAATTAATTTACTTATTTATTTTTGGCTGTGTCGGGTCTTAGTTGTGGCACGTGGGATCTTCGTTGAGGCATGAGGGGTCTTTCGTTGGGGCGTGGGCTGTTCGTTGCGGCGCGCGGGCTTCTCTCTAGTTGTGGCGTGCAGGCTCCAGGGCGTGTGGGCTCTGTAGTTGTGGTGCGCGGGTTCCAGAGTGCATAAGCTCTGTAGTTTGTGGCACACAGGCTCTCTCATTGAGGTGCGTGAGCTCAGTAGTTGTGGTGCTTGGGCTTAGTTGCCCTGTGGCACGTGGGATCTTAGTTCCCTGACCAGGGATCGAACCCGTGTCCCCTGCATTGGAAGGTGGATTCTTTACCACTGGACCACCAGGGAAGTCCCTGTTTTTAATTTTTTTAATTTAATTTTTATTTTATATTGGGATATAGCTGATTTACAATGCTGTGTTAATCTCAGGTGTACAGCAAAGTGGTTCAGTTATTCATATACATATAATCCATTCTTTTTCAGATTCTTTTCCCATATAGGTCATTACAGAATACTGAGCAGAGTTCTCTGTGCTATCCAGTAGGTCCTTGTTGACTACCTATTTTATATATAATAGTGTGTATATGTTAATCCCAACCTCCTAATTTATCCTTCCCCCCTCTACCTTTCCCCTTTGGTAACCAGAAGTTTGTTTTCTATGTCTGTGAGTCTGTTTCCGTTTTGTAAATAAGTTCATTTGTATCACCTTTTTAGATTCCACATATAAGTGATATCATATGATATTTGTCTTTCTCTGTCTGACTTACTTCACTTAGTATGATCATCTCTATGTCCATCCATGTTGCTGTAAAGGGCATTATTTCATTCTTTTTTATGGCTGAATAATATTCCATGTGTTACATGTACCACATCTTCTTTATCCGTTCCTCTGTCGATGGACATTTAGGTTGCTTCCATGTCTTGGCTATTATAAATAGTGCCACAATGAACATTGGGTTAGTCTCATTCACTGTCCCAGTTTGTCTTTCTAAGCTTGTTTGCTGAGCCACATTTCAAGAGACGAAACAAAAGCAACTTCTTCTCTGGGGATTATTATCATAGCAGCCTTTCTCCTTCTCCACCTCAGGAACTGGATGCCTTCCAACCGTACCCTGTTGAGATAATGCCAGGCAGGATCTACCTGGGAAATTTCAGGCAAGCCTGCGACCCTAAAATTCAGAAGGATTTGAAAATCAAAGCACATGTCAACGTCTCCATGGAGACAGGGCCGTTGTAAGTAGAAACACCATTTTTTTTTTTTTTTATATTAGTATCATTTATTTATATAAGATTCCTAGTGGCATGCATTGACAGAATTGAAAGGGCTTTTAGAAGTCAGCATACACTGGAGTAGGGTCTGCATTTATTTTCATCTATTCCTGGCCTGCACTTCATTGCCTGGCATGGCCATGGCATCCTCTGCCCCTGACTGAGACCCCACACTTGCCCCATACCCCATACTTAAATCTTACCAAAAGTAATACTTTCTTGGTACTTAACATTCTGATGTAAAATATCCTGGTTTACCCTGCTTTTCCTGTCTCAGGCCCTCTGAGAAGTGACCCCTCTCTTGGTCTGTCTGGGCTGCTGTAACAGAATACTGTAGACTGGTGGCTTATGAACAACAGAATTTTTCTCCTGGTGTGGAGGCTGGGAAGTCCAAGATTAAGGCACTGGCAGATTCAGTGTCAGATGAAGGCCTGCTTTCTGGTTCATAGATGGCATCCTCACGTGGCAGAAGGAGCAAAGCTCTCTAGGGTCCCTTTTATAAAGGCACTAATCCCACTCATAAGGGTTTCAATTTCTATCCTCATGACCTAATTACCTCCCCAAAGCCCCACCTCCAAATACCATCACTTTGGGGATTAGGTTTCAACATATGAATTTTGAGAGGACAGAAACATTTGATACAGCAACCTTTATGCCTCAGATTTTCCTTGGTGCTAGGAACATACATACACAGACACACACACACCCTCACTCATCATTGTTCAAAGAGCAGGAAAGTTCTGCACAGCCTTGCTTGTCAGCCTGTGTCTTCCCAGCTGTGTCCAGTCATGATCACCAAGGCCCCGCACTGTACAACCTACCTCTTCTAGCTCCTGATCAAAGCTAATAAAATTCAGCTCAGAGAGAATTTATATAAATAACACAAGAATTCAGTAAGGCATCTGGTCATAAAAAATACTATATAAAAATCAGTAAATCTAAAGAAAATCACATCTAGGCACTTAGTGAGACTGCTGAAAACCAAAGAAAGAGAGAACATATTAAAAGAAGCAGAGGGCTTCCCTGGTGGCGAAGTGGTTAAGAATCCGCCTGCCAATGCAGGGGACACAGGTTTGAGCCCTGGTCCGGGAAGATCCCACATGCTGCGGAGCAACTAAGTCCATGCGCCACAACTACTGAGCCTGCGCTCTAGAGCCCACGAGTGAAAGCTACTGAGCCCGTGTGTCACAACTACTGAAGCCCATGCGCCTAGAGCCCATGCTCCACAACAAGAGAAGCCCCCGCAATGAGAAGCCCACACACCACAACGAAGAGTAACCCCCACTCGCCGCAACCAGAGAAAAGCCTGCATGCAGCAACGAAGACCCGATGCAGCCAAAAAAAAAAATTAATTAATTTAAAAAAATAAAAATAAAAGAAGCAGAGGGACTTTGCTGGTGGCGCAGTGGTTAAGAATCTGCGTGCCAATGCAGGCGACACGGGTTCGAGCCCTGGTCCGGGAAGATCCCACATGCCACGGAGCAACTAAGCCCGTGTGCCACAACTACTGAGCCCCTGTTCCACAACTACGGAAGCCCGCGCACCTAGAGCCCACGCTCTGCAACAAGAGAAGCCACTGCAATAAGAAGCCCACGCACCGCAACGAAGAGTAGCCCCCGCTTGCCGCAACTAGAGAAAGCCCGCGCTCAGCAACGAAGACCCAACACAGCCAATAAATAAATAAATAAATAAATATTAAAAAAAAAGAAGCAGAGAAGTAAGACATTACTTTCAAAGGAGCAATAATTAGACTGACAGCTGACTCATCAACAGAAATCACTGCAACTAGAAGGAAATATGGAATGTGTCTTTGTAGTCGGTAGCCTTTCTGGTGATTCCCCACCTCCTGCCATTCACAGCATTGAATGTGGGCTAGATTTACTGATGTGTGCTAATGGATAGAGTAAAGCAAAAGTGATGGGCTGTCACTTCTGATATTGGGTCACAGAAAGACTGTGGCATCAGTATTGCTCACTCTCCCTTGCTCACTCATTCTGAAGGAAGTCAGCTACCATGCAGTGAGCTGTCCTATGGAGAGGTCCACGTGGCAAGGACCTGACAGTCTTCAGCCAACAGCTAGTGATGAACTGGGGCCCTCAGTCAAAAAGCCTGTGAGAAACTGAATCCTGCCAACAGTCATGTGAATTAGCTTCCAATTGAGCCTTCAGATGAGACCAGATGACAACAGCTTGTTATAACTTTATGAGAGATTTTAAGCCAATGGTACCCAGATAAGCTGCTCCCAGATTCCTGATCCATAGAAATTGATAGATAATAAATTTTTATTGTTTTAAGCCACTGAGTGTTAGGACATTTTGTTATCCAGCAATAAATAATAGAATCTTAAAGCACTGAAAGAAAATAACTGCTAACCCACAATTTTGTACCCAGAGAATATATCCTTCAATAATGTAAGTGAGAGGACTTCCCTGGTGGCACAGTGGTTAAGAATCTGCCTGCCCATGCAGGGGACACGGGTTCGAGCCCTGGTCCAGGAAGATCCCACGTGCCATGGAGCAACTAAGCCTGTGTGCCACAACTACTGAGCCTGCGCTCTACAGCCCGCGAGCCACAACTACTGAGTCCGCGTCCCACGACTACTGAAGCCCATGCGCCTAGAGCCTGTGCTCCGCAACAAGAGAAACCACTGCAATGAGAAGCCCACACACTGCAATGAAGAGTAGCCCCTGCTCACTGCAACTAGAGAAAGCCCACGTGCAGCAATGAAGCCCCAGTGCAGCCAAAAATAAATTTAAGAAAAAGGATGTAAGTGAGAAGAATTTCCATTTCTGGCCATGATGGAGTAACTGGCACCAGATTTACAACCCCACCTTAAACAACTAAAAATACTCAGGCAAAGCATCTAAAACAAGGGTTTTTCAGACAATGGCCAACAGACAGCACAGGACAATGATTCCTGAGAGGAAAAAAAAAAGGTGGGCTCCACAATCGAACCAGCTTATTGCTTGGAGATTGTTTGCAGGTCACAGTCCAGGGAAGGGGCCAACGCAGATCCTATTATTCTTTCTGAGTTGAGGGTAGAGTTGAGGACTCAGAGCTGTTGAGTTGGCTAGAATTTGCAGGAGACCTGCATGAAGAATAGAGAGCTGAGTACAAAGAAAGACTCTGGACATCTGCAGAGAGTCCTCCTGTGTCTTCAGCTAAGTACTTATAAGCACATGCATGTGAGAAAACTACTCAAGGCAGGGAGAAAAACCAATAGAAATGAACAGGTGGTACAATCCCCAGAGATGATGTGGGACCAGGAGTAGTTTGTGTTTCCACTCAGATTAAACAAAACTCACAACATACAGTGCATCATACAGAGTACTCAGAAGACTACTGCTTCAGTAGTGAGGAAAAACTTAGCCCTATATTAGGGATGAAAAGTACAGTCTGAGATGAAAAATATACTGGATGGAATTAAAAGATTAGACACTGTGGAAGAAAAGATTGCTGAATTTGGAGACATAGCAATAGAAGTATACAAAATGAAACATAGAGAAGAAAAAGACTTAAAAAAAGAAACTAGAATAGAACTTCAGTAAGACTGAGACAGCGTCAGGTGGCCTAACATGTGTAATTAGAATCTCCAAAGGAAAGGAGAATGGGGAGACAGAAAACACGTTTGAAGAAATAATGGCCAAAATTTTCCAAATTTGATAAAAACTATAAATGATCATCTACACTGATCTCAATAAAATTTTTAATTAAAAATAGAATAATTTGGAAGATTATGAGCAACTTTATGTCAATACATTTGAAAAATTAACAATTTCCTCAAAAGACTCAAGCTACCAATGCTTACTTAAAAAGAAATAGATTTATAAAAACTGACAATATGATAGTCCCTAAAACAAGATTCATCCAATTTCAGGAGATTCAAATCATATAGAGTTGGCCTTCAACCACTGTGGAATTAATGTAGAAAGCAATAATTTGAAAATATAACTAGGAAATTCCTAGAAGCTTAGAAATAAATTTTAAAACAGCTCATGGATCAAAAAAGAACTCACAATGGAAATTATGAAATAGTTTCAACTATATGATAATGAAAATAGAATATATCAGAACTTGTGGAATGTAGCTAAGCTGTGCTTAGAGGGAAAGTTATAGCTTTAAATGCATCTATTAAAAAGAAGAAAGGCTAAAAATCAACTAGTTAAGCATTTATCTCAAGAAATTACCAAAGAAACAGCAAACTAAACTCAAATAAGGAAGGAAGGAATAATAAAAGCAGATAAAATGAACTAGAAACAATAAAATAGGATCTAGAAAGTCAAAATAGTTTTACAAAAATAATAAATTTGATAAACCCTTGGCAAAAAAGAGAGAAAGCACAAATAACCATCTGTAAAAGGGGATTCTACCATATCCTACAGATATAAAAAATATCTTGAGGGTATTATAAAAACTTTATTGTGATAAACATAAAAATTTAGATGTATTGAACAAAAAAATACAACCTATCAAACCTGACATCAGACAAAATAGAAAATTTTATTAGGATCAATAACTAATATAAATTTTTCATAGAGAATACTCCAGGTCTAGATAGTTTCAGTGATGAATTCTACCTAATATTTAAGGAGGAAATAAACCCAATATTAAAATTTTTTTTAAGAATAAAAAGGAGGAATAATTTTCAACTTGTCGTATGAGACCAGCATAAACTCTGATTTCATAACCTGAGAAAGACATTATAATACAGGAAAATTATAGGCTAATTTTCTTCATGAATATAGATGTAAATATCCTAAAGTAAAATATTAGCACATTGAATACAGAGATATATAAGAAGGATAATGCATGATGACTAAATTGGGTTTATTCCAAGGATACAAGGTGGTTTTAGCACTGAAGAATCCATCCATGTAATTTACCACATCGATAATGTAGAGGAAAAATCAGTATTATCTCAGTAAATGCAGTGAAAGCATTTGATAATATTCACCATACATTCATGATTTAAAAAAAATCTTAGCAAACTGGGAATAGAAGGGAACTTTGATCTGAAAATAAAATTCTACAGAAATCTCTGTAGCAAACATCACAATGATGAAATGTTGAAAGTTTTCCCTCTGAGCCCGGGAACAAGACAAAGATGCAACTATCACCACTTCTATTTAACATTGTACTGGAGGTTCTAGTTGGTGAAATATGGCAAGTAAAAGAAATAAAATAGGAATCAAAAGGGAAAAAAACCTTTCATTATATACAGACAGTCTAATTGTATACACAGAAAAGCCAAAACGACCTGCAGATAAATTATTGGACTTAAATAAGTTTGCTGAAGTTTTAAAAGCATATAATTTACAATAGGACAAAAATATTAAATATCTAGGATTATACCTATTGAAGGACGTGCAAGATCTCTACACAGAAAAGTATACAGCATTACTGTGAATTACTAAAGATTATCTGAATAGCTAGAGGATGTTAGTAAAGATAACCTGAATAAACAGAGGATGTACCGTAGTTGTGGATTAGAAGAATCAATTTTGTAAAGATGTTGATTCTTGCCCAATTGATCTATAGATTCAATGGAATGCCAATAAAATTCCAATGGATTTGTGGAAATTGATACAGTAATTTTAAATTTTATATGGAAATACAAAGGGCAAAAATAGCTGAATAGTGAATAACAACAAATGGGAAAATTTACTTGACCAGATACCAAGACTTAAAAAAAACCCACAGCAAGTAAGGCATTGTGATACTGGTGCAGGATAGAAAACTAAACCAATGGAGCAAAATGGAGTCCAAACACAGACCCATGCATATACGAACACTTGAATTATGCAAAGATTTTCTCCTATATTTTCTTCTAAAAGTTTTGTAGTTTTAACCTTCACGTTTTGCGATACATTTTTAAAAAAATATTTACTTATTTATTTTGGCTGCTCCGGGTCTTAGTTGTGGCATGTGGACTTCTTAGTTGTGGCATGCATGCAGGATCTAGTTCCCCCACCAGGGATCGAACCTGCGTCCCCTGCAATGGGAGTGCGGGGTCGCGCGGAATCTTACCCACTGGACCACCAGGGAAGTCCCTTGTGATACATTTTGAAATCAGTTTTTGTATATGGTGCCTGATATGGGACAAAGTTCATTGTTTTGCATGTGGAAGTCATCACTGTTGAAAAGGTGATCCTTTTCCTGTTGAATTGCTTTGATACCTTTGTTGAAAATCAGTTGACTATACGTGTACAGGATTATATCTGGATTCTTTGTTCTTTTTCATTGATCTATGTTTTTCTTTATACCAGTTTCCCACACTTGTTTTTCTCTTTTAAAAAAAATTTTTATTAAAGTATAGTTGATTGGGGCTTCCCTGGTGGTGCAGTGGTTGAGAATCCGCCTGCCAGTGCAGGGAACACGGGTTCAATCCCTGGTCCGGGAAGATCCCACATGCCGCGGAGCAAATAAGCCCGTGCACCACAACTACTGAGCCTGTGCTCTAGAGCCCGTGAGCCACAACTACTGAGCCCACATGCTGCAACTACTGAAGCCCACGCGCCTAGAGCCCGTGCTCTGCAGCAATAGAAGCCACCGCAATGAGAAGCCCGCGCACTGCAATGAAGAGTAGCCCCCACTTGCCGCACCTAGAGAAAGCCTGCACGCAGCAACGAAGACCCAACACAGCCAAAATAAATAAATAAATTTAAAAAAAAAAGGATAGTTGATTTACAATGTTGTGTTAACTTCTGCTGTATAGCAAAGTGACTCAGTTATAGATATACTTTTTCATATTCTTTTCTGTTATGGTTTATCACAGGATATTCAATATAGTTCCCTGTGCTATACAGTAGGACCTTATTATCAGTTCCACACTTTTGATTACTGTAGCTTTATAATAAATCTTGAAGTCAGGTAGTGTTAGTCCTCTAATTTTGTTGTTCTTTTTCAAAGTTGTTTCCTTTGAATTTCCATATAAATTTTAGAATCAACTTGTCAGTTTCTATACAGAAGCTTGTTGGAATTTGGACTGGGACTGAATGGATTCCATAGGGCAATTTGTGAAGAATTGACATCTTAAAAATGTTGAATCTCCTGATTCATTAATATGGTCTATCTTTCCGTTTACTTTGCTCTTTGGTTTCTTTCAGCAATGTTTTATAGTTTTCAGTGTACAGTTCTTGCACATCTTGTATCAGATTTCTTCCTAAGTATTTGATATTTTTGATGTGATTATAAATGGTATATTTAAATTATAAATTTCTTGGGAATTCGCTGGTGGTTAGGACTCCATGCTTTCACTCCTGGGGCCTGGATTCAATCCCTAGTTGGGGAACTAAGATCCCGCAAACTGCGCGGCATAGCCAAGAAAAATCAAATAAAATTTAAATTTCTGATTGTTGCTAGTATATAGAAATCCAGTTGATTTGTATATATTAACCTTGTATCCTTCAGTCTTCTCCACCCAGATGTCTCCTCCATTGTAAGGCTTTCCCCAGCTCCCTCGACTTTTCCCTGCCCTTCCTCTTCAGTAGCATGTGCAGGTCTTTATCCTAAAACCTAGCCAGTTGGATTGGGGCCATTTGTTTATGTGTCTGCCTCCCGCATCAGACTGGGAGCTCCTTGAAGCTGGGAGGGGCCCTATTTGATTCATCTTGTGTCCACTAGGGTCCAGCTCAAGGTCTGGCACACAATAGGCATTGAGTGAGTATCTGAGGAAAGAATGAATGGTTGGGGATAGATGGATGAATGGATGGTGGATTGGTGGTCAGGTGGGGAGGGAGAGAGGGATGAGGCGGAAGGGAAGGATGGATGGACGAATGAATGAATGCAGGGTGAATTGCGCTTGTATTTGTCACAGCAAGTGCTCATGCAGAAACTAAACCAGGATATTTTCATTTCTGAATCTACTGCAACTTTCTGCATACCACAGTGAATGAATGTCACCAGTAGGCCCTAGTCTTCATAAATAACATTTACCAAGTGCTCACTGCACACTAGACATTGTGCCAAGATCCTTGCGGGCATCTTCTCATTAAACATGCCACATGCCTCATCTCCCTCCTCTTTCCCCCTTGTTCATAAAGCTCTAGCCACTCTGATCTCCCTATTGTTTCTCAACATATGAAACATACTGCCCTCAGGGCCTTTGCACTTGTATTCTCTACCTGGAACACTCTTTCCTCATATAACTGCCTGGCTTGTTCTGTCACCTCCTTTAAACCTCTGCCCAAATGTTACCTCCTCAGTAAAGCCTTCCATGACCATCCTATCTAAAACAGCAGGCCCACCACTCTCCATCCTTCTCACCTTGCTTTCTCCATTTAACATAGCAGATTCATTACATATTCCTTTCCACCCTCACTATCTTCACTGTATTCTAGGAAAACACCAGGTTTGTTTAATAATAATAATGTCACATTTATTGGGCACTACCGTGTGCCAAGCAGATTGCTGAATGCTTTACATAGATTAATTGACTTAATCTACACAACACCCCTATGAGGTAGGTGCTGTTTTTTTGAGAGGGGTTCATTTATTTGCCCAGATCTCCCTGATGCTAGTTCAGCCTCCTTCCCCTATGATCCCATTGCTGTGGGTGAAGGATGCCACAGTAGGGCTCTGTGTGAGTTTGCCTGATTACCTGTGCTTTTCTTCCGTTTAGTTTTGTAGGTGACGCCGACAAGCTTCTGCACATCCAGATAGAAGATTCCCTGGAAGCCAACATTACACCCTTTTTACGCCACCTCTGTCACTTCATTGGTAAGGAGCATTCTTTAACCAGGCAGCAACTGTTCTGTGCCCAGGGAGCAGAGGGGCTGTGGTACCTCATCCACATGCCTATTGCTGACTGCCACTCCCAGCACTCAGGAGAAAAAGGGCAGGGCCCAGCACATGCCCAGCCAGGTGTGGCCAAGCCCCGGGACAAGCCTGCCTCCCGGGGGGGGTCCTTGGCAATATGGGCAGCCACGCGTTTACCTTGGGAGCAGTGGGGCCAAATGAGAGCCCCAGACTGTGGATTGAGTGCCCTGTGTTCTGGCCCTGGATGGATCGCTATGCCCTTTCACGCCTGGCCAAGCTCCAGTCTCGGCATCACTCTGTCCCGGCCCTCCTATCTGGTCGGTGTGGTGGGGTAGAAGGAAGACTCCAGAGCCCTTCCATCTCTGAATTCCATGGTCCCCAGTGTGTGGGCCCAGTGCCCCTTCTGTTCTCCTACCTCACACAGCAGTGCCCACCAGCCGCTTGCCTCACTGAGGGTGGAGTTTTCAGTCATCCTAAGGAGAGCAAGATCGCTGGAGAGAGCAAGGTTGTGTCCGGTTAGAGGCCCACCCCAGGATGGCCTGCTCAGCACCAACACAGCCCCCTGCCCGAGAATGGCATTTTGGCCCAGACATCCTGTATTTTTCTGGGAGGTTGTAACTATCACTTGCCTAGGAGCTGAGACTGAGACTTGCCCTGGGTCCCATCATGGGGTGGCAGAGCCCTGTGGCCCAAAGAAGCCCCCTCTCCAGCCCCACCTCACTGGGTGGCTCTGAGCCAACCCTTAACTTCTCTGTGCCTCAGTTTCCTTATCCATACAATGAGGCAGTTGGCCTTAATCATCTGAGTCCTCCTCCAGCTCTGACAGTCTGTGATTTTGCAATTGGTATATTTATCTTCAGTTCTTGGGGGTTACCAACCAGCCTAAGATGCCAGCTTAGATTTCCTTCCCATCCCTCAATGGGTGAGATTGACAGTCCCGGGGCGTTATTGAGTGTGGTTAGCTGACACTTGTGTGCCAGGCACTGGGCTAAGCACAGTGCAAAATCTTATCAGGTAGGTAGTATACTGTTATCACATTTTCCAGATGAGGAAACTGTGGGTTAGAGTGCCCAAGCCCGACAGCCAGTACTTACTGGTTGTGATTCACATTCAGGCTACCCTGCCTCTATCAGCACCCAAATGCCCTTGGGGTATAGTCCTTTTATCCCCACCTGGGGAGGTCAACTGGTAGCAGACCTTCCTGGGATGGAAGGCTGCATAGCCCAGAAAAGGCCTTTGCATGATAATGCTGAACGCCCAGGCATGATTCTCGTGAACTGCCAGCTAGGTCTGAGGATCCCTGTTTGCCAGGCAATGAAACAGTATCCTAGAGATGTCACGTGACTTGCCTAGACCATGGTGTGCTGGTTCTGAACCTACTCTTGGACCCACTGAGGCCAGTCATCTTACAGACCCACAAGGAAGGGGGCCACGCACAACCTCACACCTTTCCTTCCATTTGCAGAAGTTCACCTGGAGCTTGGCTCTGTCATCCTGGTCTTTTCCACCATGGGCATCAGTCGCAGCTGTGCGGCCATCTTGGCCTACCTTATGCACCGACATGAGCAGACCCTGAAGGTATGTATTCCCTGGTCCAGGAGGTGGGGTCAGAGCTGCACCTCAGAGGAATGGGTCTCCAGCACCGATTTGGGGCCTTAATTGGGGGTGGGGGGTTTGGGAGGGAAGGGTCAGGGAGGGGAGCCCCAAGTCCAGGGCTTTACCCAGCATACCACATCCAAGGGAAGGAACCCGAGATCTGGGTTAGAGACCTGAGGCTGGGCACACAGGGCAGGCCCAGGAACTCAGGCTGGGCAAGGCTGTGGCCAGCAGCACCATCTGTGTGTCCCCCAGTACTGTCAGTCTGTGTACCAGTGTTCGTTCAGGGTTCTCCAAGGGAGGTGCATTTTGGCTGTTGCCATGTACCTGTTGGCCATCTGTATGTCTTCTTTGGAAAAATGTCTATTCAGAATCTTGGCCCTTTTAAAAATCAGATTTTTTGTTTTTTTGCTATTGAGTTGTATGAGTTCTTTATATATTTTGGGTATTAACCCATTATCAGTTACATGACTTGCAGATATTCTCTCCCATTTCTTAGGTTGCCTTTTCATTTTTTTTTTTTAAATTTATTTATTTATTTATTTATTTATTTATTTATTTATTTATTTATTTATTTATTTACTTATGGTTGTGTTGGGTCTTCGTTTCTGTGCGAGGGCTTTCTCTAGTTGTGGCAAGTGGGGGCCACTCTTCATCGCGGTGCGCGGGCCTCTCACTATCGCGGCCCCTCTCGTTGCGGAGCACAGGCTCCAGACGCACAGGCTCAGCAACTGTGGCTCACCGGCCTAGTCGCTCCGCGGCATGTGGGATCTTCCCAGACCAGGGCTCGAACCTGTGTCCCCTGCATTGGCAGGCAGATTCTCAACCACTGCGCCACCAGGGAAGCCCCTACCTTTTCGTTTTGTTGATGGTTTCCTTTGCTGTGCAGAAGCCTTTTAGTTTGATGTAGTCCCACTTGTTTATTTTTGCTTTTGTTGCCTTTGCTTTTGGTGTCAAATCCAAAAAGTTACCACCAGATTGATGTCAAGGAGTTTACCACCTATGTTTTCTTCTAGTAGTTTTATGGTTTCAGGTCTTCCATTTGAGCCTTTTTTGTGTATGGTGTAAGATGGTGGTCCAGTTTCTTTTTTTTTTTTTTTTTTGGCTGCACTGTGCGGCTTGCGGGATCTTAGTTCCCCAACCAGGGATTGAACCTGAGCCCCTGGCAGTGGAAGCACGGAGTCCTAACCACTGGACCGCCAGGGAATTCCCACCAGTTTCATTCTTTTGCATGTGACTGTCCAGTTTTCCCAGCACTACTTATTGAAGAGACCATTCTTTCATCATTGCATATTATTAGCTCCTTTGTCCTAAATGAATTGACCATATATGTATGGGCTTATTTCTGGGATCTCTATTCTATTCTGTTGATCTATGTGTATATATTTTATGCCAATACTATACTGCTTTGATTACTATAGCTTTGTAATATAGTTTGAAATCAGGAAGCGTGACGCCTCTAGCTTTGCTCTTCTTCCTCAAATTTGCTTTGGCTATTTGGGGTCTTGTCATTCCATACAAGTTTTAGGATTGTTTATTCTATTTCTCTGAAAGATACCATTGGGATTTTGATAGGGATTGTGTTCAATCTGTAGGTTGCTTCAGGTAGTATGGACATTCTTACAATATTCCTCCAATCCATGAGCATGGAATATCTTTCTATTTATTTGTGTCTTCTTTAATTTCTTTCATCAGTGTCATAGTTTTCAGTGTACAAGTCTTTCACCTCCTTGGTTAAATTTATTCCTAGGTATTTTACTCTTTTTGATGCAATTGGGATTATTTTCTTAATTTCTATTTCTGATAGTTTGTTATCAGTGTATAGAAACACAGCTGATTTTTGTATATTGATTTTGTATCCTGTAACTTTACTGAATTTGTTTATTAGTTCTAACAGTTTTTTTGTGAAGTCTTTAGGGTTTTCTATATATATGTTGTATGTAAAGAGAGACAGTTTTACTTCTTCCTTTCTGATTTGGATATCTTTTTCTTACTCTGTCTAGGACTTGAAATACTATGTTGAATAAATGTGGTGAGAGTAGGCATTCTTGTCTTGTTCCTGATCTTAGAGGAAAAGCTTCCAACTTTTCACTGTTGAGTATGATGTTAGCTGTCAGCTTGTCATATATGGCCTTTATTATGTTGAGGTACATTCCCTCTGTACACACTTAGTTGAGAATTTTTATCATAAATCGATGTTGAATATTGTCATATGCTTTTTCTGCATCTCTTGAGGTGATCATATGATTTTTATCTTTCATTTTGTTAATGTGATGTATCACATTGATTGTTTTGCAAATGTTGAACCATCCATACATCCCTGGAACAAATCCCACTTGACCATCGTGTGTGATCCTTTTAATGTCTTGTTGAATTCAGTTTGCTAAAATTTTGTTGAGGATTTTGTATTTATGTTCATCAGTCATATTGGCCTGTAATTTTCTTTTCTTGTGGTGTCCTTGTCTGGTTTTGGTGTCAGGGTAATGCTGGCCTCATAGAATGAATTTGGGAGTGTTCCCTCCTCTTCTGTTTTTTGGAAGAATTTGAGAAGGATTGGTATTAATTCTTGTTCAAATGTTTGGTAGAATTTGCCGGTGAAGCCATCTGGTCCTGGACTTTTGTTTTTTGGGAGGTTTTTGATTACTGATTCAATCTCTTTGCTAGTAACTGGTCTGTTCAGATTTTCTTATTTCTTCATGGCTAAGTCCTGGTAAGTTGTGCGTTTCTAGGAATTTATCCATTTCTTCTAGGTTGTCTGATTTCTTACTATCTTTTGTATTTCTGTGCTATCAGTTTAATGTCTCCTCTTTCATTTCCGGTATTATTTATTTGAGTCCTCTCTCTTTTTTTCTTGGTGAATCTAGCTAAAGCTTTGTCCATTTTGTTTTACTTTTCAAAAAAATAGCTCATAGTTTCATTGATCTTTTCTATTGTCTTTTAAGTCTCTATTTCATTTATTTCCATGCTGACCTTTGTTATTTTCTTCCTTCTGTTCACTTTAGGCTTAGTTTGTTCTTTATCTAGTTCCTTGGGGTGTAAGGTTAGGTAATTTATTTGAGATCTTTCTTATTTTTAATGTAGGCACTTATTGCTATGAACTTCCCTTTTAGAACTGCTTTTGTTGCATCTCATAAGTTTTGGTATGTTATATTTCCATTTAATCTGTCTCAAGATATTTTTTGAGTTCTTGTTTGAATTCTTCTTTGACCCATTGGTTGTTAAGTAGCATGTTCTTTACTTTTCACATACTTGTGAATTTTTCAGTTTTCTTCTTGTAATTGATTTCTAGTTTCATACCATTGTGATTAGAAGAGATGCTTGATATGATTTAAAAATTTTTTTTTGACATTTAAAAAAATCAATTAATTAATTAATTTATGGCTGCACTGGGTCTTTGTTGCTGTGTGCAGGCTTTCTCTAGTTGTGGCAAGCGGGGGCTACTCTTCGTCGCGGTGCACAGGCTTCTCATTGCGGTGGCTTCTCTTGTTGCGGAGCATGGGCTCTAGGTGGGCGGGCTTCAGTAGTTGTGTCGCGCGGGCTCAGTAGTTGTGGCTCGTGGGCTCTAGATCGCAGGCTCAGTAGTTATGGCACACGGGCTTAGTTGCTCTGCGGCATGTAGGGTCTTCCCAGACCAGGGCTTGAACCCACGTCCTCTGCATTGGCAGGCGGATTCTTAGCCACTGTGCCACCAGGGAAGTCTGCTTGATGTGATTTTTTACTTAAATTTATTAACACTTGTTTTGTGGTCTAATATATGGTCTATCCAGGAGAATGTTCCATCTGCACTTGAGAGAAAGTGTATTCTGCTGCTTTTGGATGGAGTGTTCTGTAAATGTCTGTTAAGTCCATGTGTAGTTTAAGTCCAGTGTTTCCTTACTGATTTTCTTTCTGAATGATCTATCCATTGATGAAAGTGCAGTATTAAGCCCACTATTATTATATTGCTGTCTACTTCTCCCTTTAGGACTATTAATATTTGCTTTGTATATTTAGATGCTCCTATATTGGGCACATACATATTTATAAGTGTTATATTCTCTTGTTGGATTGACCCCTTTATAGTGACCTACTTTTGTGTCTACTACAGTCTTTGTCTTAAAGTCTATTTTTGTCTGAATAAATATAGCTAACCCAGCTTTCTTTTGGTTTCCATTTGCATAGAATATCTTCTTCCATCCCTTCACTTTCAGTCTGTGTGTGTCCGTACATCTGAAGTTATTAAACCACCACTTTTACATTAGGTTATTTTGAATTTTACTATATATTTACCTTTACCAATGAGATTTATAGTTTCTTATGTTTTCCTGTTACTAATTACTGCCCTTTTATTTCAGCTTAAAGAAGTCCCTTTAACATTTCTTGCAAGGCCTAGTGGTGATGAACTCCTTCAGCTTTTGCTTGTCTGGAAAACTCTCTACCTCTCCTTCAATTTTGAAGGAGGACAACTTTGCCAGGTGTAAAGCAATTTTTGGTTGGCAATTTTTTTCTTTCAGCCCTTTGAATATATTATGCCACTCCATCCTGGCCTGCAAAGTTTCTGCTGAGAAATCTGCTGACAGTCTTATGGGGGTTCCCAAGTTGTTTTTCTCTTGTTGCTTTTAAGAGTCTTTCCTCGTCTTTAACTTTGACAATTTAAGTATAATGTCTTGGTGTGGGTTTCTCAGATTCCCTGGACTTCCTGAATCTGGAAGTTTGTTTCCTTCCCCAGGATAAGGAGGTTTTCAGCCATTATTTATTCAAATAAGTTTTCTGTCCCTTCCTCTTTCTCTTCTCCTCTGGGATCTCTATAATGTGAATATTGGTCATTTTGATGTCCCTTAAGTCCCTTAATCTATCTTCACTGATTTTTTAAATTTAATTTTAAACTTTTATATTGGAGTATAGTTGATTAACAATGTTGTGTTAGTTTCAGGTGTACAGCAGAGTGATTCAGTTATACATGTATATATTCTTTTTCAGTATCTTCACTGTTTTTAATTATTCTTTCCTTTTGCTGCTCTGAATGGATGAGTTCTACTGTCTTTGAGTTTGCTGAGCCTTTCTTCTGCTTCATCTAGTCTGCTGTTGAATCCTTCTATTGTATTTTTCAGTTCAGTTATTGCATGCTCTGAGACTTCTATTTTGTACGTTCTTATATTTTCTATCTCTTAGTTGAGATTCTCACTTTGTTCAGGCATTCTTCTGACCTTGGTGAGCATCTTTATGACTGTTATTTTGAACTTTTGTCAGGTAAATCACTTATCTCCATTTCATTAAAGTGTTTTTGTGAGGGTCTCTCATTTTGTTTCATTTGGAACATATTCCTATGTTTCTTCATTTTCCTTAACCCTCAGTGTTGGTTTCTATGCATTAGATAAAACAGCCACCTCTCCTAGTGTCTCATGTAAAAGATGAACGTATTGTTCAACGCTTCCCTATCTCTTTGTTATCTCTCACACTTTTGTGATTGTTCAAGCAGGCTACTTTGTTCTTAGTGGTTCCCAGTAGTTGAGGACACGTGTGCCAAGACTTGTCAGCCTTCCAAAGGGAAGGATCTCAGTCTGCACCTAGATTCAGGCTGATTGGAAGCCAGACCCTCAGGCAGCAACTTTTAAAGTACGCAAATATATCTCTTTCAGGGGAAGAATGGAAAAAGGGTGTTTCTGTATGCTTTCTTTGCACTTAGCCCTGGGCTGATAATCCAGTTAAGAACTATTTGTTTACTACTGTCCTGTTAAACCCATGAACACAAGCCCCACTGGCCACTTGCTTTCAATTCTTTTGGGTATAGACCCAGAATGGAATTTCTAGATCATATGGTAATTCTGTTTTTACTTTGTTGAGGAACCACTGTTTTCCATAGCAGCTGCACCAATTTACATTCCCATACATGGTACATAAGGTTCCAAATTCTCCATTTCCTCACCAACACTTATTATTTTCTTTTTTTTTAAATAGTAGCCATCCTAATGGGTGTGAGGTGGTATCTCGTAGTTTTGTTTTGTTTTGTTTTATTTTTTAATTATTTTATTTATTTATTTATTTTTGGCTGTGTTGGGTTTTCGTTTCTGTGCGAGGGCTTTCTCTAGTTGTGGCAAGCGGGGGCCACTCTTCATCGCGGTGCGCGGGCCTCTCACTATCGCGGCCCCTCTCGTTGCGGAGCACAGGCTCCAGACGCGCAGGCTCAGCAGTTGTGGCTCACGGGCCCAGCCGCTCCGCGGCATGTGGGATCTTCCCAGACCAGGGCTCGAACCCGTGTCCCCTGCATTGGCAGGCGGACTCTCAACCACTGCGCCACCAGGGAAGCCCTATCTCGTAGTTTTTTTCTCTTTTTTATTGCATTAAAACATACATAACATAAAACTTACTGTCTTAATAACCATTTTTTAAAATAATTTTTTAAAAATAAATTTATTTATTTTTTTGGCTGTGTTGGGTCTTTGTTGCTGTGCATGTGGGCTTTCTCTAATTGTGGTGAGCGGGGGCTACTCTTTGTTGCAGTGCGTGGGCTTCTCATTGCGGTGACTTCTCTTGTTGCGGAGCACAGGCTCTAGGCATGTGGTCTTCAGTAGTTGTGGCACAAGGGCTCAGTAGTTGTGGCTTGCAGGCTCTAGAGCTCAGGCTCAGTAGTTGTGGCGCACGGGCTTAGTTGCTCCACGGCATGTGGGATCTTCCTGGACCAGGGCTCGAACCCGTGTCCCCTGCATTGGCAGGCGGATTCTTAACCACTGCGCCACCAGGGAAGCCCCTGTCTTAACCATTTTTAAGAATATAATTCAGTAGTGTTAAATACATTCATAATGTGCAGCCATCACCACCACCTAGCCCCATGACTCTTTTCATCTTGTAAAACTGAAACTCTATATTTATTAAACAATAACTCCTTATTCTCCCCTCCCCCTAGCCCATGGTAGCCACCATTCTTCTTTCTGTCTTTGTAATTTTGACTACACTAAGTACATCATATAAGTGGAATCATAAAGTATTTGTTTTTTCATGAATGGCTTATTACACTTAGCATAATGTCCTCAAGGTTTAACCATATTGTAGCATATGTCAAAATTTCCCTCCTTTTTAAGGCTAATAATATTCCCTTGTATGTATATACCACAGTTTGCTTATCCATTTATTCATTGATGGACACTTGGATTGCTTCCACGTTTTAGCCATTATGAATAATGCTGCTGTGAACATGGTTGTGCAAATATCTCTTTGAGACCCTGCCTTCAACTCTTTTGGGTATATACCCAGTAGACGAATTACTGGGTCATATGGTAGTTCTTATTTTAATTTTGGGGTGGGGGGGAATCTCCATACTGTTTTCCACAGAGGCTGTACCATTTAATACATTCCATCAATAGTGCACAAGGGTTCTAATTTCTCCACATCCTTGCCAACAGTTGTTTTCTTCCTTCCTTCCTTTCTTCCTTTCTTTCTTTCCTTTTATAGTACCATCGTAATCAGTTTGAGGAAGTATAGCATTGTAGTTTTGATTTGCATTTCCCTAATGATTAGTGATGTTGAGCATCTTTTTGCCTGCTTATTGGCCATTCATATATCTTCTTAGGAGAAATGTCTATTCAAAGTCCTTTGCCCATTTATTAGTTGGGTTGTTTGGTTTTTTGTTGTTGAGTTTTAGAAGTTCCTTATATATTCCTCATATTAACACTTTCTGCATTGAATAGTTTTGGCACCCTTGTTGGAATCATTTTACTATATATGTTAGCATTTATTTCTGGGCTGTCTATTCTATTCCACTGGTCTTAAATGTCTGTCTTTATGCCAGTACCACATTCTTTTATCATAGTTTTGTAATAACTTAAAAGGTTTGAAATAAGGTTGAAACATAAAACAGGTATATGATTTGCAAATGTTTCCTTCCATTCTGTCTTGCCTTTTCACTCTGTTGATTTTGTCTTTAATGCACAGAAGGTTTTTTTTTTTTTTTTGATGTACAGAAGTTTTTTATTTTGATATAAACCAATCTGTTTTTTCTTTTATTGCCTGTGCTTTTGGTGTCACATCCAAGAAATAATTGCCAAATCCAATATCATGAAGCTTTTCCCCTATGTTTTCTTTCAAGGGTTTTATAATTTTAGCTCTTACTTTATGCCTTCCATCATCTTGAGTTAATTTTTGTACATGGTGTAAGGTTACACTAGTTTCATTCTTTTACATGTGGATATCCAGTATTCCTAACACCATTTGTTGAAAAGACTCTCCTTTCTCCATTGAATAGTTTTGGCACCATTGTTGAAATCATTTTACTATATATGTGAGCATTTATTTCTGGGCTGTCTATTCTATTCCACTGGTCTAAATGTCTTTATGCCAGTACCACATTCTTTTATCATAGTTTTGTAATAACTTAAAAGGTTTTGAAATAACGAAGTGTGAGACCCCCAACTTTGTCTCTCTTTTTTCACAATTGTTTTGATTATTCCGGGGTTCCTTGAGATTCAATATGAATTTTAGGATGGATTTTTCTATTTCTGCAAAAAACGCTGTTGGGATTTTGATAGAGATTGCATTAAATCTTTAGATCACTTTGGGTAGTATTTGCATCTTAACAATATTAAATCTTCTATTCCATGTACCTGGGATGTCTTTCCATTTATTTTAGTCTTCCTTAATTTCTTTCAGCAACATTTTGCATTTTTCAGGGTACAAGTCTTTTACCTCCTTGGTTAAGTTTATTCCTAAGTATTTTATTCTCTTGATGCTAGTGTAAATGAAATTTTCTTAATTTCCTTTTCGGATTGTTCATTGTTAGTTAGATACACAACTGATTTTGTATCCTGCAACTTTGTTACATTCGTTTATTCTAACAGTTTTTTTGTGTTTAATCTTTAAGGTTTTCAACATACAAGATCATTAAGTTCATATCATCTGCAAACAGAAATAATTTTACTTCTTCCTTTCCAATTTGGATGCCTTTTCTTTTTTCCTAATTGCTCTGTCTAGAACTTCCAGTACAGCGTTGAATAGAATTGGTGGAAGTGGGCATCCTTGCCTCGTTCCTGATCTCAGAGGAAAAGCTTTCAGTCTTTCACCATTATGATGTTACCTGTGTACTTTTCATATATGACCTTTATTAAGATAGTTTCCTTCTATTCCACAGTCTGTTGAGGAACTGCTTTTGCCTTTTCCTTTTTCCTCTATCCTCAATCCAGATGGAGACCAGCTGGTCACCTTCCTTCATGTAATAACCTTTCCTGCATTTTGGGGTGGGCACCTAAAAGAAGGCAGCTTCAGTTTTTCTTCTTCAGAGAATTTGCCAAAGTTCTCTTCCCCTTTCCATTCATTTATCCACTTACAATGCAAATCTTTGTTGAGGCAGCACTGAGTGCCAGGCACGGGCATGGTGCTTTCCTGTCCACAGGAGGTTTCACGTATGTTTTCTCAACCTTCACAGGAGCCATCTGACATAAGAATGATTTCTGTCTCTATATTCAGAATGCAGAGGGGCTTGCCCCAGGCAGAGCCAGCTCCTACAACTCCTTGCCCTAATCTTTTAACCCCAAGCTGCTGCTGTTTCTTTGTCCTGCCCTTAAGCTATGTTGCTGACCCCTGGGCAAGTGCCTCCTGTCCCTCCTGAGCTGGCTGTGATCAAGGTGGAAAGGGCCCAGGTCCAATCCTGAAGCCTGCTTTTCTCTCCTTGGGTTCACAGAGGTCCTGGGCCTACGTCAAGAAGTGTAAAACCAACATGCGTCCAAATCGGGCTTTGGTGGCTCAGCTGTCAGAGTGGGAGAAGGTTGTCCTTGGAGACATCGTCACAGACATCTTGGATCCACTCTACTGATTTTCTCTGTGGCTCAGCTATGGGTCCAGAAGAACCTGCCTTGGGAGCTTTTTGTGGGTAGTGGGCCAGGGTGTGTAACCAGGAATGAGAAGGCCTTTGCTGCCTGGAGCCTTGTGTCAGCCTGCCTCAGTGGTTCTTCCCAGGTTCCTCATTTGTGCCAGCACAGGAGGTGCTCAGACTCAGCGAGAACCCCCATCCCTGGGGCATCCTGGACCCACCCCCACTGCACTCCTGAGGCTGCTTCTGGAGGAGCATCTGGCTGCCAGAGCAGCTGCCACTCATGTCCCCCATAACGTGGACCCTTTGGAGGCTGCCTGGTGGGAGCTCCAAGGGTTCCCCCAGCCTTGTGTTGCTCCACAGTCACAATGCCCATCCATGGGTGGAGATCCCCCAGCCCCAGAGATGCCAAGCTCAGCCTTGGCTCAGGCTGCAGGCTTTACAGCTTTGAGAGGCTCCTGGCACAAGGGCATACCCTTGCCTCATCCCCAGTTTCAGCACTCCCTACTGCTCCATCACCTGTACAGATGTCCTTTCCTTGCTCCTCACTCATTTTTGCCTGGCTGTGTTCACCAAGAAGAGATTCTCACCCTCCCATCCCTCACAACCAGGTTTCTAGAAATTCCTCCGGTCTCAAAAGGAATTTTCCTGTGACTGTGCTTCTGAGTGCTGGCAGCGCCCACAGAACGAGCCTGGAGTCAGGAGACAAGGGGACTGATGGAGAATTTAACATGTCGGTCCATGTTCATCCAGCAAACATTCCCTGACACCTGGGCAGGGCTGAGGACATACAGGTGAACGCCATGTTGCCTCCTAGGACTCTTTGCAGAGGGTTAGAGTAGCACTCCCCCGTGCCCCAACAGGAGCCCATGCCCTCAAAGAGTGGGGTTTTGCCAGAGGGGTAAGGGCTTTTCAGGCAGTGCAGGCTTTAGTCGGGACTTGAACTGGAACAGAGCCTGGGGTGGCTGCAGAGCGATGGCTTAGGGACCTCCTGGCAGGAAGGGCAGAGCCATTGGAAAGTTTTCAGCAGGGACATGGTGGGGATTCGCTTTGTGTTTTAGTCAGGGCAGTCTGGTGGCTGTGGGAAGGGACACTAGCGGTGAACTTGGAGACAGGGAGACAGTAAAGGGGCCCTTGTAAAAATCCAAGCGAGATAAGAGGCTCGCAATTCCCTCCCTGCCAAAGAGCAGCTTCCCAAGGGAGAAAGTGAGGCAGGTGGCACCTCCCTGGGCCTTGGTTTATTCCCTGCCTGACAGGCAAGGACACTGCTGGCTGCACCACACAGTTGGCGCCACCGGCAGTGCCCCGGTTGGGGGCTGCCACCGCCCTCCAAGCTGGGAGCAGCCGGGCGAGCGGCCCTCGGAGCACGTGGTCCCGCCCCGGCCCCGCCCCTGTCCCGGATTGGCTCAGACAGGGGGCGGGGCCAGCGCGCTCGCCGCTCCAGGCTTTTCCGCATTGGTGGTCGCTGCGGCTCGAGCCCGGAAGCTGACGGGGGCGGCGGAGGCGGTGGAGGCGGCGGAGGCGCCTCGGGCCCGCCGGGGTTGCGGCTCTGTCCTCGACTCTCGGCTCGTCCGGCTCACGGCCCGGCAGCAATGCATCCCCCGCCTCCGGGCCCGTTGGGCGACTGCCTGCGGGACTGGGAGGAGCTCCAGCAGGACTTCCTCGGCATCCAGGTAAGTGCTGATGCGGGCCCCCATTGGTTCCGAGCCATGTCTATCTGGTTCTGGGTCAAGGGTCGGGCAGCCCCGGGTCGGGCAGCGGGGAGCTCGGGGTCAGGGGTCGGGGACCCTGGTGTCGCTCCCGACGGCGGCGAGGCCCCGGGTCCAGGTGTCCCCGGTTGGACCCTCCTCTCGGCCGCAAATGAATGTTCGGCGGCGGTACCTCTTCCCCGCGCGGCCGCCGCGACCCCAGAGTGACCCCACTGACCCAGGCGGACCTCCGGCCTCCCTCTGAGGCCTCGGAAAGATGCCCCGACTCCGACCCGGTCCCCTCCCAGGAGAGTCCGAGCTGACCGGGGCCAGTCTTGTGTCAGTCACTGAGCAAATGCGCCGTGGGCGCCGGCCGGGCCGGATCGGCGAGCAGCGCCTTCCCCGCCCTCGGGCCGCGCGGTCTGGGCTGAGTGTGGCTGGGGAGCAGTCCGGGAGGCAGCCTGGCCTAGGTCGGGGGAAGTGGTGTTTAGGTGAAGTCCCTGGATGGGGGCGGGGCCCATCCAGGGTGAAGGACAGCTCCCACCGAGACAGGACCACGTGGCTGCTGCGGAGAGTGAGGGGAAAAGTGGGTGGGCCAGACCCTGCCAAGAGACCTCACGGGGCTCGACAGGGATTGGAATCTCTCTGAGACCAGTGGGAAGCCAAGGGAGGAATCGTCTGGATCTGGCTGGTATGGGCCACTGTGCTGTTCTGTGGAAAGGCAGACAGGAGAGTGTAGTGGCTGGGGGTAGGCTGAGGTGGCCCCTCCTGGGCATGAGAAACAAGACCCACGCAGGGTAGAGCCTAGGTCAGCTGGGCACTTGATCAGGACTTTGCCTCTCCTGGACTGGTTCCAGCCCTTTCCTGTCCACGTTGAAGCTTGACTGCCCCTGGCCCGGCCAAGCTGCTACCATTAGTGCTTCCCAGCCTGGTCACCACTGTCCTGGTCTCAGCCCTTGCTTGACCTTCCTCACACTGCCCCTTGCCCCATCTCTAGGCTGTTCCTTCTCGAGACTTACCCACTGGGGCAAAGTGCTCTGGGAAGCCTTGGGTCAAAGGTGTTGGGGGAAGGGTAGAGGAATGGTCTTATAGCAAGAGGTCCAAGGGCTAAAAGCCTGATGACCTTTACTCTGGGAGGAAGATGCTGGGAGTGCCAGAGCAGCAGGCATCTTGGACAGCCTCATCTTCCCCTGCACTTGCAGGCTGTCTAGGCAGGAGGATCTGAGAGGGCCAGGGATGGCTTTAGGTAGCCTGCTTGGTCCAGAAGGTAGATCCATGAGCCTAGAATCCAGATTCAGGATAAGCCAGAGAGGGGTGGGAACAACTAGTAGATGGGCTGAGACTAAGAAAACCTTCAGAGAACTCCTGTTTCTGGGAGAGGGGTACTGTGGGGGCTTCTGGGCTTACAGGGAGACCCCTGCCTCCTTGCCTGCCTTGGAGAGAGAGTACCCTCAGGGAGTTCCCTGGGCTGGCACAGCTGGCTGTCTCCTTTCCTGCTGAGACCCTCCCAAGGAGCCCTGGAGGAGTCCATGCCCCACCTCCTTCCCAGCAGGCTCTGGCTCGGGAGCCCCCTAGCCAGCCTGAGCCTTACCCCGACCTGGTTCTCAGGAGACCCACCGGCTGTACCGCCTGAAGCTGGAGGAGCTGACCAAGCTGCAGAACAACTGTACCAGCTCCATCACTCGGCAGAAGAAGCAGCTCCAGGAGCTGGCCCTTGTCCTGAAGAAGTTAGGACCTGTCCCCATATACTCCCTCATGCCCTCCCATACCTCATCATACCCACCCCGCCCCCCCCATACCCTGTGGCCTCGGACTGGGGGTGGGTGTCTGACCTGGTGGGGTAGAGAGCTGGCACTGACTCCCAGATGTCCCTGGGCACGGCCTTTCCCCTCTCTGGGTTGCGTTTGCTCTCCTGCCGCGCAGGTGTCAGTTGTGATATCACACGTGGGGGTCCCCTGTTCTGACTCTGGCTTCTGTGGCCGCATCTGCAGATGTAAACCCTCCCTCCCGTCAGAGGCCGAGAAAGCTGCGCAGGAGCTGGAAAACCAGATCAAGGAGCGACAAGGCCTTTTCTTTGATATGGAGGCCTACTTGCCCAAGCAGAATGGGTAAGATTCCTCCCCCAAGCTCAGTTCACAGGCATTTCTGAGAGGGAGGCCTGAAGCACCGTCTTCCTCTGCTTGGTTTCCTGCACCCACTCTGGGCTGACCAGTCAGACACAGTCCTGTCTCAGGGACAGCCTGAGTGACAGTGACAGCTCACTGCAATGAGTGCTTTGTGCGGGAAGTATAGGGAATGGGGGGAGCACAGTGAGGGGTACCTAACCGCTTGGGAGGTCGGAGAAAGCCTCCTGGAGTAGGTGGTGCCTGAGCTGAGTCATAAGGATAAAGAGGAGTGAGCCAGGCAGACATGGGAAGGCAGAAATAGTAGGTGTCATGGCTATAGCTCACAGTAGGGGGTAAGAGGTTGCAATGAGACCAGAGGGGGAGCCAGCCTGCAGAGCTTCCCTCTGGCCCAGTGGGCAGGGGAGAGTGACAGGTCAATCATGCACTTAGATCAGCTGCAGTCACAGCAGAGGACATGGCAGAAGCCTAGGCTTAGGGAAAACAATCCCGCAGAGACTGCAGGCAGCAAGACAACTGGGAGAGAGCGTGTCCCGGAAGACAAGGAAGGAAGGACTGGCCAGTAGCCTCAGATCAGTTGGCCCGGGGCAGCGTGGGAGGCAGTCAAATGCAGTACAGAAGGGGAAATGTTTCCTGGAAGTCAGGGTGACCTTGGAGAGAACCGCTTCACAGGAGGGTAGGGGTGGAAGTTGATACTGGGGATGACAGAAGAGCTGAGGAGACAGCCAAGTTTAGGCCGTGCTTCAGAAGCTTGGCTGTGAGTGGAAGGAGAAACTGGTAACTAGAAACCAGTGACTAGAACTTGGCGTGAGAGTTGAGGAGTGGCTTTTGTTTGGATGTGGGTGTAACTTTGTACATAGGAAAGACTTGAGCATATCTACCTGCTGAGAGGTGGGCCAGCAGAGGGAGAGACCCAGAAGAGGTGCACTAAACAATGGAGGGAAGTCCCTGGGGAGGTGGGAAAGGGTGGGTGTAGGCCCTTGTTGTCTGGGATGAGGGGGGTTGCAGAGATGAGGGTGAGGAGGCAGCGGAGATGTCACCTGCCCGGAGGGAGACAGGATGGAGGATTTGGGAGAGGGTTGGACAAGGCCACAGCTGAGCACGGGGGAGGGAGCCCGGCCCCAGCCCCAGCTGTGCCCCATAACCTCTTCACTGCCTCCGGCAAGTCCCTGAACCCCTCTGAGCCTGTGCGTACGGCTCGAGTGTGAACAAGAGCCCATGTGGGAACAGCTGCTTAATACGACTGTAACCTACAGTCACCTCACGGAGTTCCTCTGGCAGAGGACGAGACAAGCTTAGATGGTGAGGTGATGGCAATGCAAGGATTGGCAAGAAAGTGGTTCCGTGTTAATGGAGGAGGGCTTGGTGACTCAGCTGGCTCGGGAAGGGAGACCAGGGTCAGGAGGGCCTGGGAGCGTCAGTGAGGGAGAGGGTCCTTGTGGGTGGGAGGCTGGGCGCTCGGGGGTCAGAATATAGCCAGGGTTTCCGAGGAGGCCCTTTTGGGTTGGGAGGAGGGTGGTGTGGTCACAGGTGTGGGTTGCTGCAGTGGACTTGGGGCTGAAGGCTACCTCTCCTCACCTGGTGTTCCCTCCCGCAGGTTGTATCTGAGCCTGGTTCTGGGCAATGTCAACGTGACACTCCTGAGCAAGCAGGCTAAGTAATTTGTTGTTGTGGGCGGGGTCTCAACCCTACTCCCCGTCCCCTGCCCCAGGTCCCTTCCAGTCTGCCCCAGCTTCCCTGGCTAAGCTTGGGGTTCAGGGGCTGCTCCCCCATGCTGGCCCCGTGCCACCACAGCAGTGTGTCCAGAGGCGTGGGTGGGCCCTGCCAGCATCCCAGCGTGTCCCACGAGTGTGTACCCCTCCCCCCTCCCCAGGTTTGCCTACAAAGACGAGTACGAGAAGTTCAAGCTCTACCTCACCATCATCCTCATCCTCATCTCCTTCACCTGCCGCTTCCTCCTCAACTCCAGGTGGGTGTCCTGCTGCACGGGGCTGGACCCTGTGCCCTCTCCAGGCTCTGGCACCAACCTTCTGTACCCCTCCCTAGGGTGACAGACGCTGCCTTCAACTTCCTGCTGGTCTGGTATTACTGCACCCTGACCATCCGTGAGAGCATCCTCATCAACAACGGCTCCCGGTGGGCGCAGGCCGGAGCCTGGCTCCTGGGGATGGGGGTGGGGGGGTGACACTGGAGCTGCCCTAGAAAGTGAGGTGGGGGGGGCGGCGGGTGCCGTGGCCCTCTGAGAAGCGGGAACTGGCTGGGGTACTGGTTTCTTCCCACTTCCTGTCCCGGAGCACTGATCCTGGGGGCTGAGGGGACAGGAGTGACGGTGGCTTCCTGATGCAGGATCAAAGGCTGGTGGGTTTTCCATCATTA
Organism: Eschrichtius robustus; assembly: GCF_028021215.1. NCBI lineage: Eukaryota > Metazoa > Chordata > Mammalia > Artiodactyla > Eschrichtiidae > Eschrichtius > Eschrichtius robustus. The sequence goes on along the minus strand of NC_090839.1, from coordinate 84,392,257 downwards.
CGTGTCCACGTTCCTGTCAGGAGTCATGCTGACCTGGTGAGTGGGCCGGCTTGGTCCCAGGGTCTCCGGGGGAGCCGGGGCAGGGAGAGGTGGCATCCCCGAGCCCCGACCCCTCCCTCTGCTCTCTGCCTTAGGCCTGACGGCCTCATGTACCAGAAGTTCCGGAACCAGTTCCTGTCCTTTTCCATGTACCAGAGTGAGTGTCTCAGAGGTCCTGCTGAGCTTAGGACTGGCCCCCCTCGGGAGGGTCGGGAAAGGGACTTGGGACTCCAGCCCAGTCCTGATGTCCCCCTGCCCTCCAGGCTTTGTGCAGTTCCTCCAATATTACTACCAGAGCGGCTGTCTGTACCGCCTGCGGGCCCTGGGCGAGAGGCACACCATGGACCTCACTGTGGGTGAGTCGGGCGTGGCCGCCCCTCTGGAATCCTGACGGGGGAGCTGGAAGGGCAAAGTCCTTTCCTCTTGACCTGGGTCTGAGTGATGGGGTCGTCTCTGTCCTGGTTGTGCCCCCTGCAGAGGGCTTCCAGTCCTGGATGTGGCGGGGCCTCACCTTCCTGCTGCCCTTCCTCTTCTTTGGACACGTAAGTTGTACCTGTGTCCCTGTCCATCGGGCTGTCCGTCCCCGGCTCTGATTCGAGCAGGGACTGTGTGTAAAAACCGCCCTCCCTCCCAGTTCTGGCAGCTTTTTAATGCGCTGACGTTGTTCAACCTGGCCCGGGACCCCGAGTGCAAGGAGTGGCAGGTGAGCCGGGCCCCTGGAGAGGACGCCGGGAGGGCCGGGCCTGGCTTCTGTCCTGACCCCGATTCCTCCCCTAGGTGCTCATGTGTGGCTTCCCCTTCCTCCTCCTCTTCCTCGGCAATTTCTTCACCACCCTGCGGGTTGTACACCAGAAGTTCCACCACCAGCAGCACGGGAGCAAGAAAGAATGAGGCTGGGCCTTCCCTGCCTGCCGGCACAGCTCTCTACGGCACCCCCGGCCTGGAAGGGGCTTCTGAACGCCACATGTTGAGGGGGTGGGGGCTCCTCTTGTCTGGGAGGGTCTGTCTGCTCTCCCCTGGGTTTTGTGGGCTCTGTGGGCCCTGAAGGCGGCGCTGGAGAGGAAGACCCGGGCCTGTGTCCCCGCCTGCGGGAGCCGGGGGCCAGCGGCCTCAATAAAGGGCGAGAGGCTCAGAGGGGCTTGGTGTGTGTTCTCCTGCTGGTAAGACAGGGGTCTGGGGGTTCCTGAGGTCTCTCTGGGGTCTGAGTTAAGGAGACCCAGGTGGAGGCCCCAGATCTATGCAAGCAATACCAGGCAAATACAGAAAACGACTTTATTCCAAGGGCCAGAGGTTATTTAAAATTATTTACACTCATTGACAATCACGGGGCGGGGCCAGGCCCCACCCGGCTGAGAGGAGGAGCCCCTTCCGTTCAGCCACCGAGGGCCCGAGGTGTTCGGGCAGCATCGGCCCGGTCACCCTCAGCCACGCCCCCTGGGGCCGGCGGGTCCGAGGGTACGCCTCAGGCCTGGAGCAGTCTCTGGGCCTGCCTCCTGTGGCAGGGCCCAGCAGCACCCACCCAGGCGACTGGCAGAAGGGAGTGAGGAAAGCGATTACATGGGGGAGCAAGTCTGTAGGGCGTGAGGAGCAAAGCAGGGTGGGCCCGGGTGACTCTAGCTCCACACGTCCAGGGAGTAGCGGCCCTTGGTCATCAGCTTCTTGACATAGTCCACGGCCTGGGCGTGCTCCATGGCCCCCTGCTCGGCCACGATGTCGTAGAAGGTGTTCTGCACGTCCCTCGCCATGTTCCGAGCGTCCCTGCGGGCGGGAAGGAGGTGGCGCTGGGGGCCGGGCAGGGGGCCCCCCCTCCCCCACGGGCAGGTAGGCCCCGTCCCCGCCCCGCCTCTGCCCTCACTCACCCACAGACGTAGATGTGGGCGCCCCCGTCGTGGATCAGCTTCCACAGGTGCTCCCCGTCCCTCTTCAGCAAGTGCTGCACGTAGACCTGAGGGTGGGGGCGCCTGTGAGGAGGGCTGCTCACACCGCCCGCCCTCCGCCCCGCGGGGGCCTGCCCGCGGCCTCACCTTCTGGGGCTGCTCCCGGGAGAAGGCCACGTTGAGCTGGGTGAGGGCGCCGTCCTGGTGGAACTCGGCCAGCTCCTCGCGGTACAGGTAGTCCTCGTCAGAGCGGCGGCAGCCGTAGTAGAGCAGCGTCTCCCCCACCTCCTTGCCTGGGGCGGCAGCAGTCGGGGATGTGGAACCCCAGTCCCAGCCCTGCTGCCCGCCCGCCCGCCCAGGGCCCGTACACTCACCCTGCTGCCTCAGCCAGGCCCGCTCCTGGATGAAGCCTATGAAGGGGGCAACCCCGGTGCCGGGGCCCACCATGATGACAGGCACGGTGGCCTTGAAGGGCAGGCGGAACTGGGACTTGCGCACGAACATGGGCACCAGGGCCCTGCGGCCGTTCTCCCCGGCGGGCTCCTTGGCCCGCAGCCAGCTGGTGGCCACGCCCTTGTTAACGCGGCCCGACTGGGTCTCATACTCCACGGCCACGGCACAGATGTGCACGGAGTTGGGGTGGACCTGGCGGGGCGGCACGGTCGGAGTGAATGTGGCGGTGCCGGAGGCCCCCCTCCCTCCTGCCACCCACCCTGCCGCGGGGGTCCCTGCTCAGCGCCTCTTTACACGCTTCGCGGCGCCCAAACCTGTTCAAAGGCCCCTTCCTGGCAGCTCTCCTGACTGGCTCTCGGCACTGGGGCCGGAGAGCAGTTTGCAGCTCTGGACACACAGCCCAGGAGTCTCAAGTGAACTGCCCTGGCCACGGGGAGCAGAGCTGGGGCTGCGGCCCAGGGACCCCGGCCCCTCCAAGGAGCCAACGCTATGTCTTCTATAAGCGGGCAGGCCTGGAGCCCACACCTTGGAGGACGAGGCGATGGAGTAGTAGCGGGCCTGGAGACGAGGCAGCAGCTCACACAAGTGGTCGACGGGGGGCCGCAGGGACGAGTAGTCCTGCAGGATGGCCAGGATGTGCCTTCGAGCCTCGACCACCCAGCTCAGGTACAGCTCCTGGGGAGAGGCAGACGTAGGTGAGACACGGGGACCTAGGGGCCAGGGCTGAAGTTGGGCCCAGGCAGCTTGGGGAATGGCCTGGGGGTGCTGGGGTGTGAGTGGCAGGCCCACCTTGCCCTCGCCCGAGGAGGAGACCATCTTGCGCAGCTGCTCCTGCTCCGAGGGCTCTGAGGCGTACTGGGCCAGCTCGTAGAGCACGTTGGTGCGTGGCGGGTTGGTGATATCCAGGTAGTAGGTGAGGGCCGTGCGGTAGGAGGTGGGGCAGGGGAAGGGGTGCTTCTTGTTGGAGTCTTCTGTAAGGAGAGGGCAGGCAGGGTTCGGGGTCAGTGGCCGCCCCCGGGATGGGCGCGGTGCCACGGGATGGGGTGGGCAAAGCCTCGGGCCTGCTCTCAGGAAGCGGGCAGCCCAGGGAGCACTGGAAGCAAGAGCGGCTCTTTCTGGTCCTTCCCTGACTTCGGGGGCAAAGCCTCAGGCTTCGGCCCCCCTCGCGCGTCACGCTGGACAGGCGGTCTTCATCAGAGGCAGGGCGTTGCCGGGGCAGGCCTGGCAGTCGCTGGCCCCACCCAGGAGAATCAGCCCCTTCGGGGCCCCTTCCCCTGCCAAGAGCTGCTCAGAGAGACGGCTGCAGAGGGGGAGCTCCCCACGTGTGTCCTGCCTGGCTGCGGGCTGGACCTGGTCCACTGTGGGGGGGGGCTCCAGGCTCATGACTGTGCGATGCCAATACCGGGCCTTCAGCTGTGACAGCAGAGCCCCCTCCGGGTCACTTTTTATGCTTGGACACACGTGGAGGTCTGTGCATGGGTCACCCAAGGGCCAAGCTCTGGGGGCAGCATCCTGTACACTCAGGGGCAGCTACTGGCACAGACACCCCCGCCAGCCCTTGCCAGGGGCCTTCCATTACCACAGTCAACAGGCTGGCTTTACTGACAGCTCCCCACAAGCAGGCTAGAGCTGGGCTGGACCCAGGAGCAACTCCATCTCTTAGAGGCGTGACTGCAGGGGCGTTTATTCCTGCGCACAAATGAGCCCCGTGGCACCGCGAGGCTGCCGAGCCACATGGAGAGGAGAGGGCCTGGCCCAGGACGGCTCGGCCTTTAGGGGTTTGGGTCTGTTTTTGGGAGGGGTTTGACCTTGGTACTGAAGTATGACCTGCGTACCGTGTACAAGTCACAGTGCAACGCTTGATGGATTTTCATGAACTGAAAGTCCTCGTGTACCCAGCAACCACATCAAGCAGCAGGTGTTCCCTGCACCCAGGCACCCTCTTGTGTGAGCCCAGAAAGCAGGGCTCAGGCCTTGCACGACAGGGGCAGGTGCGGCACTTCCTCTGCAGCCCCACTTGTGCCTCTGGTTCTGAGCCTCCACAGCCCTCTCTCTAAGCAGCTCTTGGCAGTGAACGGCTCTTCACAGGGGCCCGGAGTCTCCTGGGGGAGAGTGAGCACCAACACCCCTCCTGACCCCCAGCAAGGTCCTGCCTCGGATGGCGCAAGAGCCGTGCCCCCCAGTGCAAGAAAGGCCCACGCGTGCACTCCCGTGCGTCCACTGCCGGCACGATGAATTCTGATAGAAATCAGCCCCCTTTCACGCAGCTCCTCTCAAGGCTGACTCGAGCTGCTGAGAAGGAGCAGCCCAGGCTCAGGTCACTGAGGACAAGAGTGAGCGGGGCAGGGCCAGGCCGAGCTGGGCCCCAGGTCAGTGGACAGTGGGGGCACTGGGGGCATTCACAGGCCGGGCAGCCCTGCCCCACGGTAGTGCCCCTTGCACTCCGAGCACCCTGAATGGACCTGGAGGGCCGTCAGGATTGTTGACTCGGATCCCTGGGTTCACAGGTGAGGAGACCCTGGAGCCAGAGAGGGCCTTCAGTGGCCAGTTGTGGCTCTCTTCCCTGTAGGACACGGGGCTGGCTCTGTCTCCAGGCACCCACACTCCCTCAAGGGAGTATGGCAGTGAGGGGATGGGGGAACCCCAGAAGGGAGAGCGCCAGCCCCTGCAGCTACCTTTTCCCCTGACCCCGAGTTTGTTCTACAACCTGTAACTGGGGTCTTGGTTATGAGGGCTTCTAGGGCACCAGGCTTTAGTCCTAAGCAGAAGCTCAACCTATGGACCTTGCCAAGGGGCCCATTCCCACCAGCCACCTCAGGCCCAGGTAGGTAGGGAGGCCTGGATCCCAGGACTCACCGTCCAGATTGTTCAGGGACATGATAACGTCCAGGTCGGCACCCAGGATCTCGCCGAGCTGGTTGACCAGGGCAGAGTCGTTGGCTGGGTAAACAGCCACGTGGTCCCCAGATTCATACCTGGGGTAGATGCGAGGCTCAGGAGGAGGGTGGAAGGCAGCTCTGCACCCAAACAGGAGGCCTGAGTGAAAGGTTTGAGGGGGTGGGGGGTGGCAGCAGCTGATACCTGATTTTGGAGTCTGAGATGTCTAACTCCAGGTGCATGAGGTGTCGCTCAGTTCCCTGGTTCAGCTTCCGGTTGGTGGTGACGACAGCCAAGAAGGGGTTCTTGGCGTCGAAGGGGCTGGGTGGGGAGAGCAGCTCAGTGACTGGCCAGGCCTTCAGTCTGAATCTTCCCACCCCAAGGGACACTTCTGGCCACACAGGACACAGGAAACATGAGAGCTGGCCTCCAAGGGTCACGAGGAAACCTCTCCAATTAGGTAGTGGGCTTTCCCAGCCTAATCCACAGTGGTGCTCCCGGCACCCCGCAAGGGGGTAGAGCTAGGTTATCAGTGTCGCCATTTACAGACATGGAAACTGAGGCTGGTCCCTAAAAACCTGGGGGACCCCCCACACTCTGTACACGTTGGTGAGCAGAGCACAAGGAGGGCCAGGCCCTTGAAGGTGGCTCCCCAAGACGGACGGGGCCTGGGTTCCGAGTGACGGTGTGGAGCAAAGCCCCCTCCACCCAGGTGCCCAGGACTGTACGTGAACGGGAGAGACGCTTTCACTCTGTGAAGTCACTGAAATGTCGGGCTTTCCGGCTACAGCTGCAGCAGGGCTGCTGGTCGCAAAGCCTGGTGGTTCTAGGAGGTCTTTCCTGGGCGGCTCCAGCAGGATTCTGGGTGGCACCCACGGGCAAGTCAGGGACCCCAGAGAGGAACACTATGTTTCTGGACAAAACGTCCAGACATCGAGGCAGATTTTAAGGACACGAGCCCTTCTGCCCAAGTTCCACCTCGACCCAGAGCTGAACTCACCGTCCTGGTCCAGGAACTGGTGGGTACCCCCCTCCCCAGGGTATTTACAGGGCAAATGAAGTACAAGCTGAGCAAGGGCCAGTCCCCCCGAGGCCACGCCCTGGGCGGAGGGACCGCTGGGAGCGGAGGGGAGGGGTCCCCAGGACCCCGGGCTCAGAGCAGCCTCCCATCTCTCTCTGCTCCAGGCCTCACCCTCTCCTGTGCGGTGGAGATGGAAACGTAGGTGCCCTCACCCAGGCCCACTCCTGGATGTGGGGGTAAGGAAGCCCCACAGGATGGGGCCTGGGAGGACAGGCCCTGTGGGGACGCACGGGACGGCCAGCTGTCCGGCCCCAGCCACGCTCTCTACTCACGGTTTCTGGTTCTCGTAGCTCTTCAGGCGGCCCATTTCGCCCACGTACACCTTGGCCGCGTCTATGTCTGTGTGGACCACAAGCTCATACTGGCGAATGCTGCAAAAGGGAGACACAGGGTGAGGCCGGGGGCCGGGAGGGCGCCGGGTGCCAAGGAGGGAGTGAGGCTGTGAGGCGATGGGACGTGCAGCGAGGGCTGCGGGGCCGGACGTGACCCACGAGGAAGGAGATGCGCGAGCGTGGGAGGCAGGAGGGGCCAGCACGGCACTCGGAGGGCGGGGCGGCCTGTCAGCAGGCCCGAGGCTCTGCCCAGAGGAGGCCAGGAATCCCGCCCTGACCGTCACCTGCAGGCACAGCCCAAGCGCTTGGGGCCGCGTCCCTCCCGCACCCTGATGAAGCCTCCTCCAGCGCCACCACACCCGCCAGGCCAGTCCCCCCATCCGCAGGCAGCACCCAAGGCCCCGGCCCACCTGCGCACACTCACCTGGACTCGTCTCCAGTGGCCTCCACCCCTAAGTGCTCGCACACGGCCGGCCAGAACTGCTCTCGCCACGTGATGAAGTCCTCCTCCAGGCTGGGGACGAGAGGGGATGAGCCAGGCTCCAGATGGGGCTGCCGGCAGAGCTCGGACTCTGTCCCATCACCCCTCCAAGCTGGAGGGTTCATTTCACGCCAGCCCGCCCAGTGATGTAACCCAGGGCGTCAGGAAGCGTCCAGAGGGTCTGCAGTAACCACGGGAGGCCCCATCTGAGCCGGGTGAGCCGGGAGGGTGTGGATGAGCAAAGAAGGTGGGGACTGGCGATGGGGGGGATGGCCTTCCCTCCCCCGTGGTGAGGCGGGTCACGGAGTTGCGCTGACATCATGGCTTTGTCCTCCCCTCCTGTGCCCCGGCCAGCCCTAACCTGTGGCTTCCTGACACACGACAGCCGGGGCGGAGGGGGGTTGGGTTGCAAGGGCGTGGGCCCTGGAGGGGTCACTCACTTCCCGTCGTCGTCGCCCAGCCCCAGATCAAAGATCCGCTGGGCCCCGAGCTGCTCCAGCCGCTTGTCCACATACTTGCCCATGGCGTTGAAGTGCTCATAGGTCTTGTTCCCAAGGCCAAACACCTGTGTGGATGAGGGGCCAGTGGTCAGCGGTCCCTGCCAGACCCCTTGCACTGTGAGGCCCCAGAGGCGGCTTTGTTTTGGTGACCTGCAGTCCAGGCCCCTCCTCAACCACCTTGGCCTTGACCCTGGCGGCAGCAGGGGGGTTTCACCCCGCCCATTCAAGATTCTCCTTGCCCAGCAGAATCTTGGTCAGCCCACCGCTCTTTTCTTGCCTTCAGTCTCCAGTAGCAAATGCTCCCGAGCAAAGTGGGGCTGGGGCTGGGGCATGGGAGGGGGAGCTCTTGGGCCAGGCCCGGGCGGAAGACAGGGTCGCCCCATGAGCGGCCTTCCTGGGATTCCCTGCCACGAGCTCCCTACCAGGCCCTCAGCTCGAAGCCCCTGTCCTGGCGCCTGGGCCTGCCCTAGCTGATCAAACGAGGTGACAACTGGAGGAGTTCCTCTTGGACACGGGGTTCCGGAGGTTGCATGAGCCCACACGGGTGACTCACCGCGTACTTGACCCCAGAGAGGTCCACGTCCGTCTCCTGGAGCCAGTCGTAGAAGTCCTGGGCATTGTCAGTGGGGTCCCCCTCGCCGTAGGTGGCCATGCAGAACACTGCCAGGGCGTTCTCAATCTCTGACAGGCTGCTCAGGTCGCCCTGGGGAGACAAAGGCAGGGCCAGGCCCAGCAACCAAGACTAAGCCTGCTCCCAGCAGGGGTGCAGATGGGCGAGTCCAAGGTTCAAGTGGACGGGGTGCATTTCAAGAGCAAAGGGAACAGCAGGCCCAGAAGAGCACAGGTGAGGGCCTGGGGTGTTGAGAGAAGTATGCTGGGTTCCAGGCCACGGGCTGGCACTTGGAACATGGTGCCCTGGGCCACCTCCGGAGAACCTCATCATCCCACAAAGTCCCTGGGGCACAGCAGGACCTGCGCTCGCGCTAATTCCTAACCAACTGTCCGCCAACTCGAAACCCAGGTCCTAAGACAGATGGGTAGTGGTGCTCGTTCCCAAGACCGAAGGCAGGGGCGTGGAGTAGGTGGGGGATGGTTTGGTTTGGGAGACGGAGTGGCACATGTGGGAAGCAGCTGGCCCTCAGAAGAGAGTGGTTCTAAGGGAAAGTTCATTTATCATGTTGTTGGAGCAGCAAGAGCCCGACACTGCCTCCCCCGCCCCGATGTCTGGCAATGACCCTTCAGGGGAGAAGCAGGAAGGCAACTCCCTGGGGCATCTTCCCAGGACTGCCTGCTCCCTGCCAGCCCTGCCCCTCCTGGGTGCCTAAGGACCACTCCCCCCTTCCCTGCCCACTGAGTCCACCTGGGGCCGCTGGCCTGGCTGTCTCAGAAACAGGCAAGCAGACTGCTGGAAGTTTCCTGCCCTTGGAGAGCCACGACTGGCGAAAGAGCCGATGCGCGGAGGAGAGATAGCAAGGTGAGCGGGTCCCCACCGCCCTCAGAGGCAGGCTGGGTGCAGCTGGGGCCAGGAAGTGGGGACCGTGTCCTGCAGACAGTCCTGTGTTGGCCCGGAGGAGCCCCGTGCCAAGGATGGCTGACAGGAGAAGGCGGGGATCCTGCAGCTCCAGATGGGGGCCCTTCCCTCAATTCCTGGGCTCTCTTGAGCCCTCCCCAAGCCCACACATGCGAGCATGTGTAAAGCTGAGGCTTTACAGCCTCATTTCAAAGCCCAGCTGAAGGGTTCCTGGAGATGTCTCACCCAACACCCTCACCGCCTCTCTGTAGACGAGTCAAGGAAGGCCCTCAGTGGGCGCTCGCTCAGGGTCACACGGGCAGTCAGGGCAGAGTGGCACTAGAGCCCAGACCCCCCGACTCCTCGGTCCAGCTCCCCTGGAACTGCAGTTCTCGGGTGGGGGTTGAGGGGAGATGAGAGACGGTTCCCCTCCTGACTTGCTGAGACCCTTTCATCTTTTAAGCCACAACCAATCCACTAGGTGCCCGAGTCCCTTCTGCTGGCACCTGCCCAGCACTTGCAAAGCCTGCAGCGTGGAGGGCTTGGAAGGCTGAGCGTGAGCGCTGCTGAGTGCGCGTATGCGCTCACCTGGGCCAGGTGTTCTTAATGTCCTTACAACTGGGGCCACCTGGCTGCTGGAACAGATGGCAAGAGACGCCTGTTCCTGTCTGTCCCTTTGGCTAACTCAGCCCTTTAAGCGTCTCCACGATCCAGACGAGACTTCCTTGACGCCCTGGACTGCGCTGCATGGGAGGAAGGGGGCAGGGCGCGGCGAGAGCTCACCAGGTCATACTCCTCCGGGTCTGCCGCCATGCCCCGCATCCCGTAGCGATGGGCGTCCTTGGACAAGCGGTTGGCAAACTCCTCGGCGGTCCCCGTCTGGGAGCCGTAGAACACGACGATGTTCCTGCCCTAGGGACGGCCAGACACGCGGGATCAGTGGGGGGCCAAGGGCCACAGGCTTCACTGGAGGCTCTAGGTGACCACAGGGGCAGGCACGTCCCTCAAGGGCACCCTCTTTCCTGCCTGCTTCAGGTCCTTTCTAAGTCGCTCTGGGGCTAGCATCTCACTGCCACAGCCACTGCAGCGGATGGGGTCAGAGGCCACCTAGCTGACTTCAGCTGGAGCCATCAAGATAATCCTACACACACAAGCTGCTCAAAGTCACACTGTGGGCAGATTTTTAAAGGACATGTGTAAAAATGCAGAGATGACATTCAGTAAAAAAAAAAAAAAAAAAAAAAAAGTGATCAAAGACTATGTATAGCATAATCCAATTTTGTTACATACCCACTCCACATATATGTGTGTGTTTATACATATAAATGCACAGGGAAAAAGAATGGCATGAAATAAACCAAGAGTCTCTAAATGGGGAATCATGGGTGAGTTTTTCTGGATGTTTACAAAAGTTAACGCATATGCTTTATAAAAATCTAGACAATGCGGAAAGGTACCATATAGACTGGCTCACAGGCTCTTCATCCCACCCTCCTACTGTGCCCACTGCAGCAGCTCTGGGAAAGCTGGAACTCCATCCCCCAGACTCCCTGCAGCCAGGGATGCAGCAAATTAGGTCCAGCCAACTGGATGTGCTTTGCAAGATCTGGAAGGTGGAAGCAAGGCACAGGCCACCTCCCCGGTCCCTTTCTGTAGACATGAGGTTTCTCTGCGGCAGCCTTCCAGTGCCCAAAATGCCTAGAGGGGTCTCTGGCCTGGCACAGAGCCCTAACTGACAGGTACAAATGACAAAATAAAACGGAGGGACTACAATTGCTGTAAAGTGTTCTCATACCTTTTACGTTTCCTGAATTTTCTACAAATCATCTAAAAATCATTTAAAAAGGTATTTAAAAATAATGCTTATGATGTCAAGGGAGCAAAACAGGATATAAAACAGTAGCTAAATATTTATGGTAGCATCAAAATATATAAAGTACCTAGAAATAAGCCATACAAGAAACATGTGAGAAGCTACCGAGTGATAAAGGACTCAACCAAATGGAAAGGCACTGATTTTGCACATGAAGACTCAGTGTACAAGATGTCAGTTCTCCCTCTATCAATACAGAAATGTAACACGATCCTAATAAAAACTTGAACAGCTCTTTTTCCATCAACAATTTGATCCTAAAAATCCTGTGGAAAAATAAGTGCGAATCCATCCACTGGAACATCATTTGGCAATAAAAAGGAATGAAGTGCTGACACATGCTACAGCATGGATGAACCTTGAAGACATTACGCTAAGTGAAAGATGCCACAAAAGGCCGTATACTGTATGATTCCACTTACATGAAATGTCCAGAATAGGCAACTCTATAGAGACAAAAAGATGAATAGTTGCTTAGGGCTCAGGGTGGGGGAATGGGGAGTGACTACTACTGGACATAGGGTTTCTTTTGGGGATGATGAAAGTGTCAGAATGGATTGTGGTGATAGTTTGTGCAACTGGGAATATACTAAAAATCACTGATGTGTAAACTTTAAATTGGAGACTGTATGGAATATGAATTATATCTCAATAAAACTGTTACCTAAAATAAATGAATACGTATGAACAGCCAGGAAAACTGAAAAACAAGAGTGATGGGGGGGAGGGAGGAAGTGCCTAGTGCTACAGATATTAAAACAAGTTATAATAATTATACAACGTTAAAATAATTAAACAGTATGATATTGTTTATACACAGACAGCTAGATCAAAGTACCAGAACAGGAAAATACAGAACTACACTCAAATACCCATGGGAATTACATTTATGATAAAACTAGTGGGGAAAAGATGGACTTTATTACACGGAATTTAGACAGCTGTGTAAAAAATTGTTGGACCCATACCTTACATCTTACACCAGGATAAATTCCCAACAGATTGAATTTTAAATATGGAAAACAAAATCATAAAAATACTAGAAAAAAATATGGAAGAATTCCTTTATCTCTTTAGAGTGGGGAAGCCTTTCAAATGATGACTCGAAGTCCAGAAGTCACAGAATAGTTAAATGGACTAAGGAACGTTAACATGGCAAAACGAACAAGCAAACACACAATAAGCCGAATGATACACAAACTGTTACCTGGGAAAAATATTTTTAACTCATATCACAGACAAGGGGTTAATCACTCTAATAAGTTTAAGGAGTTCCTTGAGAAAGATCAATCCCAACAGAAAAGTGGGCAAAAGATTTGAACAGAGAATCTGTAAAAAAAAAAAAAAAAAAAAAGAAATGCCAGCATAACATGAAAATTCGCTTAAACTCATTCATAGGAAAAATGCAAATTAGAACTCCACAGAAATATCTTTTTTGTAACCTAGAAAACTGGCAAAATCCCAAACTTTGATAGTAGACTCTGTCGGCAAAGCTGTGGGGAACAGGTGTTCTCACACTGTTAGTGACGGTCCCGCGGTGTGACCTCTACGGGGGTGGGGCACAATCTGGCAGTTTCTATCACAAATGCATATATCTTTTGATCCAAAAATTCCACTTCTGGGATTTTACTGTATTTGCAAATATGCAAACTGACCTACATGGTCACAGCAGCACAGTCTGTAAGAGCTAAAGATTAGAAGTATTCCAAGCGCCCATCAACAAGGCAGTGTTAAAACAAATTATAGTACTTGTGGCCACACATGGAATCATCACGCAACTATAATAAAGAGTGCGGGAGGTGTCTTTGAATTGTTGTGAAAAGAGCTCCAAGACATATCATTAAATGGGAAAAAAATGAAGGTCTATAGCAGTGTATGTAATATGCCACCTTTTGTGTTTAAAAAGTATAAAAGTCTGTTTTTATTATATGTGCATAAAGAAGCTCTAGAAGGATCTATAAAATACTAAGGACAGTGATGGGTGACAGGGCTAGGAGAGAAGCTTTCCACTAAATAGTTTGTTTTGGATTTTCACCGTGTGAATGAAGTACCTGGTCATAAAATTCAACACTTAAATAAACAAGAAACAAACACAAATAATTGTAGCTGTGCTAGGACCACAGCTATGTGAGGTTTACATATGCTCATGGACACAGCCTGGTCTGGGAGGGAGGAGACGGGGCGGCATCCGAGTCAGAGGGAGGGTCTGTTCTTACAGTTTGGTTTGTTCAAGAAGTAAACATTCAAAAAGCAGAGTAAACTGTCCCAGCAACAGCAGAGCAGCCTCGAGGCTCTGGTTAGCCCAGAAAGTACACACACAGGGAGCTGAGCCGGGTTCCCGCCCGCTTCTCCTCCCGTCCAGTGAAGCTGGCCTTCTGGATGCCCCCGCACACCCACCAGGGCCGAGCACAAAGAGAAAACTCACCGTCTTCTTCATCTTTTCCACGAAGCTGCTGTCTTTGACAGAGGAGGTCCTGAAAAATAAAAGTGTCTGATGGGCACGGGAGGCACATGGCAGCAGCGAGGGGCATTTCCAGCTCCGCCTGCTCCACTCCGTGGTGCCCCGCCAGCAGCCGCCTCTGGTCCAGTGCCGGGGCTGGAAGAGGCAGGACCCAGGCTCCGGGGTCTGGTAAGTCCAAATCCAACGCCTCGCAGGGCCAGGGCTGACCCACCCGGGTACATGAGAACACGAGAACGAAGGGTCAAGCTCACTCCCCGGCCGCTCACCATCCACAGCCAATGGTCCCCACCTCAAGGCAACCAGGAGTTTCCCAAATAAGATTCTGACCGTGCTACTGCTGCGCTCTGAAACCTTCCATGGCTCCCATGACCCACAGGACCAGGGGTGCACAAGTCCCTTCAGAACCTGTCCCAGCCTCGCCTGCCACTCCCCTCCACACACCAGCCCTCCATGATGGTCCTTAGAATTCTGTCAACACCACTGTCTCCGCCCAGAGCGTCCTCACTCCAGTTCCTCACCTGACAGACCCCTGTTCCCCACCAAGGCCCCACTTGAATAGCAAGTCCCTTGGGATTCCCAAGACACACCCCCCCCCCCCCCAGTCCTCCCCTGCCCTGGAACCACTTTTACCTTCTCCCCTCTCTGTGATCCTGTCACCTTCTAAAGCCCTGAACTGGACCCCATCCCCTCCAGAGAGCGGCACCACTGCCCCGCATGCCCGTCCACTCTCCACCTCCTAGCTCTGGCCTCCTGCCCCTCCCTCTCCACTTCTGGTCCTTTTCCTTCTCTGTCCTTGCCCCAGGCCTGCAGAGCCACCTAAAGCAACCCAGTGAGCCTCCCCAGGGACTCTCAGGCCTAAGACAGCAAGGTGATTTACCTCTGGATGGTAAATACTTAGGATGTTTGAAATATGGCCGGTCTAAACCAAGCGACAAATCTGAACACTAAAATACCGCTGTTTCTGTTTAAAATGACACCATTAAGGGAATGAAAGGCAAGCCCCAGCATGGGAGAAGGTGTCTGCAATGCACACATACCTGACTGACGAGGACTAGGGTTGAGAATATAAGAAATCCCTACAAATCAATCAGAAAAGACACATACTGCGACAGAAATATTGTCAAAAGGCTTGAATGGGTACCTTCTTAAAGAGAGCATCTAAACAGCCAAAGAACATAGGGAAGGGTGCTCGACGTTATTAGATACCGGAGAAAAGGAAGTTAAAACCACAGTGAGATCTATCATACACCCAGTAAGAATGGCTAAAACTGAAAAGACAGACAGGATCTCAGACAGGTGAGGTTGTGCAGCAATGGGAATTCCCACACGCAGCTGGGAGAGGGCGATATGGCACGGCGACTTTGGAACGCGGCTTGGCAGTCAGTACCTCCTGTGACTCTACAGCCCAGCAATTCACTCTCTGGTACACGCCCCATAGACTGCATTCATACCAGGGGAGCGAAAGACATACATTCTTTGCTCTTTCCATTGCCTCCTGTGCACAGTAGAGTGTAACAGAGTGAAGTGCCAGCATGCACGTGTGTGCGCACACGCGCGCGCGCGCACACACACACACACTCATCACAACAGCATGAAGCAATGTCTGTCAGAGCTAGAGGCCTGGAGTCCGTGGAAAAACTTATGTAAGTGAAGGTTTCTTTTAAGGATGCCCCTGCAAAGCTGTTCAGACAGGTATTTCGTAAACATAAAGGTATCAGCAGTTTCATGTCTAGGCCCCCGCTGGGTTTTTCACTAGGTCAGTAGGTGCAGGACTAATGCTATTTTCAGGGTCTTAGCATTAAATAACATCACAGTAGGCCGCAAGGGGAGGTGAGGCCCGGTGCCTGGCTTGGCCACTTCCAGCCTCCCTCCTCCGTCCCGAGGTCCCTTCGGTGCAACAGCCCCACGAGGGGCAGCAGGGAGGCAGCGGGGGGCTGGCCACCCAGACTTTCCCACCCAGCGAGGGCCCAGCTGCACAGGAACCCAGAGCAGGCCATCCCCGACTCCCCATTTATCCCGGCATCCCCGGGCTGGCCCATCCCTAACCTCAGCAGGGCCAGGGCAGGAGCACAAATGAGCAGAGGCGCTCAGGCCTGGCCCCATCTTCCCACGCCCAGCTCCAACCTGCACTTCAAAGGGGTCTTGTGTCTAGCATCTTGGCCACATGTCCAACTTCTGCCCGCGCCCAGCCGCGTCTTCACTAACCCTCTAGTTGTGTGCAGCCTAAACTACAACATAACCTACAACCCTGTCTGTCTGTATGAGCACTAACACGGCGTGCTCACCAAGACACACCATTAGGAAAGGAAGCAAGGCGCACAATGACACGAATTCCACCACTGAGTAGCTTTGAATTCTGAGTCATGAGAATATATTACCCACTAAACATAAGATCAGATGTAAATTTAAACTGATGGTTAAATACCAGCAACCTAGACAAATGTTTCTGATGAAAAATCATGAGAAAAAAAGCAGGTACAAAACTAAATGCAACTTCCATTTATAGGAAACGTCTGGAATAGGCAAATCCATAGTGACGGGAGGTGGACTTGTGGTGCCAGGGGCTGGGGGGAGGGGAGGGGAGTGACAGTGTTTCCCTTTGGGGTGATGAAAGGTTTTGAATTAGGTAAGTGGTATGCTTGTACAACACGATTACTGTACTAAAAGCCACTGAATTATACACTGTAAAATGGTGAAAGCCATGAATTTTAAGGGGTGTGAATTTCACCTCAATTAAAAAAATGAAAACACAGTAAATGCATTCAGTTGACACCTAAAAGGGGCCAGGCTTGAGTTTTGGAATATTCACTTATATGGAACTCTTCTTCGTCAATTTCTTGACCGTTGCCAGTTCTCCATGTGTGGACGGGTCACAGCGGACGCTCCGGGAGAAATTTAGACGACGCAAAGCCAAGCAAGAAACAAGCCAGCAGGGTAACCAATGCATCTTCCCTCACACTTGCCCTCTTCTAGGAAAAGCAGAATCTGTGTCCTTAGAAGAAGAACGCACATGATTAACTGTTCATAGAAAAGTGGCCTGAAGAGAAACACACCAGCATCTTAGACAGAGGACACGGGAGCGTTAGGATAACGGGTGAGAGGGTTTCCCTAATTTTCCAAATTTTTGTTTTCTGTTACTTTTATAATTAAAAATACATTTTATATTCAAATACACATTCAGACGTCTGAAGACAGGGGAGAGGCTGAACAGCCTAGTGCCTTGTGACGCACGCCGCTCTGTACCGAACAGCACAGACCATCACCTGACCTTCCTGTCAAATGGGAAAGGCAGGCTACAAAGTAACACAGGTGACACAATCCCGTTTTTGTGTAAAAGCAAGGTACAGAAGGGAAGATGCTGATGTGTTAAGAGCTGTTCTGTCCTCAGGTTGAGCAATTATGAGTCTTTTTTGTTTCTTTTTCTCGCTAATTTCTATTCCCAACTCCTCCACTCTTTTCTTTCCTACAATGAAAATGTAAGGCTTTTGTACTAAGAAGATACAAATTACTTGCTATTTTAAGAAACGCTGTGCGTGGATATAGATGGATTGATTTTGAAGGCTCTGGCGAGGATGACTAGAGTAGCTACACCCTGGGTAGAGACCCACATCAGAGAAGCTATTCTAAGTAAGAGAAAGGGGCCCACCGGTCCAGAATCCACCCCCCTCCACCTTCCAAATGCTCTGGCCACAATGACCAGCCCGCCGTTCCCTGGTTCCATCGTGCCCTTGGACCCACCACGCCTTGGCCTAGAGTGTCCTTCTTCTAACCCTCTGCCACCAACTCCTGCTTATCCCTGAAGACACTAGGCCTAAGCTCCTCTCCAGAGCACCTTTCCCTGCCGCTCAGGCATAAGGTTGTTTGTCACCGTCTTCAGTACGTCTTCAGGCCTCCGTCCAGGCACTTGCCTCAGCGTATTCTCATTGCTCAACTTGAGGCCTGGGTTTCACAATCTGGGGGGAGCTATCTGTGTATCTCTTTGCAATCAGCACAATGCCCGGCACTCAGCACATGACGTTTTATGGGCTTCTTGGGAGGTCAGTCCTGAATCTCTGCCCAGCAGAAGGTTGGCTGAGGTGGCCTGGAGGCCTTTGGAGGCCCCCCTACCCACCTGAGAGGGTCTGACGTCAGTAGAGAAGCTCTCTTTTCTCAAAGGACAGAGGTTTCCACAGAAGCTACATCTGAGCAGATTTGGGGCCTTGCTGAAGAAAGGGACCAGAGGGACCCCACCGCCCAGGAAGCGCCCGGTTGCCCTTTCTCCACCTCCGGGTGACGTGTGCTCTGGGCGGTGCCGAGGGCGTGAGACTAAACGCGAGGCAGCCTCTACCTTCCAAGGGCCCGTCGCCAGGCTGGAGAAAGAGCCTAGGAGAATCACGGAGGAAGCGGAGGGGCCACGCACCAGGAGCAGGGACTTGGGTTCAAATTCTGGTTCTGCCACCAAATGGGCCTGTGACCGGACAAGTCGGGCCCCTTGAGGCCTCGGGTTCCTCTATGGAAAACACTGCATCTCGGCGTCTGCAGCCACCCCACGGTCTCGCTCAGCACCTGGAACTTGTCTAACTCTCGAGGATAAGGAGGGCAGAAGAAAGCTGTCTGGGTCACTCTGTGATTTCAACAGGGTGAAGTGTGCGAAGACCTAATGGACGGAGCGGACGCCATGCCACGGGGCTCCTGAGGGAGGAGGCACTGTGGCCGCAGAACCCAGCAAAGGCCCCGCGGAAGGGCTGCGCTCTGTTCTCAGAGAGGAAGGCGGCTCCCAGGAGGGAAAGCCGTGGCAGCGGCAGCCGAGGGGCTCCTGGATGAGACCCAAGCAGCGGGTGGGAGCTGAGCTCTGGGGAGGAGGGCCGGGGGGCGCCCATGCAGCTGCACGGGGCAGATGTTCCGGGCCGGCAGCAAGGGCTGGGGGGGGGGACCCTCCACGCGGGTCTCGCTGGGGGTGTCGGAGGGCGGGCAGGAGGTGCTAGGGCGCCCGCCCCCAGGGGAAGGGCGCTCCTGAGAAGGGCGTGCACTTCTGAAGGCAGCACCGGTCCCGTCATTAGCTTCGGCCCGTGGGGAAAAGGAGGATCACGCCCAGAGCCCCTGAGGGAAAAGGGAAACCCGTGGAGGCGGGGGAAGACACTGTCCGTGCCTCTAGTCACTGCCCGGCGCGGGGCAGCTCCCCATGTTCCCACCGGTTACACCAGGCGGGTTCCGCCGCTGCCCACCGCGACGCCCGGCTGCCGGGCCCCGAGCAGGTCCGCACCTGGGCGCCCTCGGCTGGCTTCACCCCTCCTGACAGCTTCGTGCCGGATGTGCACTCGGAACCCGATCTTTCACAGGCCGAGGAGTGGGTGATGGGGGCCCTTCTGGTTTCCGGTCTAAACTCCTTCCTCTGGAAGCAGAGAAATGCAGCCTGCAAACCGGGACCGAAGGAGCCAGGGTGGCCGTGCCTGGGCGAGCCCCCCGGGACTGGCCCCGAGTCTGCGGTCAACTCTACACAGCGCCCTCCTCGTGCCTCCGGGCATCCCTGCCCGGGGAAGAAGTTCCAGCCACACTGAGTAGGGGTGCCCGCGGGCCTCCACGCCGTCTGCCCGGACATTGTCTGGAACTGACCTTCTCAGGATGGGCTCGTCCTGCAGAGATGAGTACGTGCACCCCATGGTTTCTTACTCTCACCTCTGGACTGGAGGGAAAAGGCAGCGTGCTGCTCTCCTGGAGACGGGCGGGGAGCCAGCAGCTAGCGAGTCGGGCTCTGTCCATTCTCCGCCGGTGCTGGCAGCGGGCAGACCGGCCCGCGGACACCGAACATCCTCCCGGACACCCCGGTCCTCTCGGAAGCCCTGCTGAGCCCCTGCCTGCCTCGGTCCCCGCAGCCTGGGAAAGCTGCTGCGTCTGGCGGCTCCAGCAGGGAGGAACCAGGACTCTGGGCTGGAACCTCCCGTGAGCCCCTGCGTCTGGCACACACCCCTCCTCCTTCTGTATGGACCGAGGGAAGGAGGAAACCTCTCCAACCCCGGCTCGGGTCTCCTTGGTAACTGTTTATATCAGAGCCCTTTCTCCCCACATCCTCCCCCTTTCCCATTAAAAAAAAAAAAAAAAAAAAAAAAGTAAGTCGTGCAGGCGGAACAAAGCTCCTCTGGACACTGGAAGGCGGTGGTGCAGGTTGCTATGGCAGGGCCGTTTCCCCATAAAGGGAGCGCAGCGAGCCTGCTGCCGGGGCGCCTCGGGATCACATTGAATTAGATCTGGTTCCCACCTCCCTCCCTACAAAAGAACTGTGGGTAACAGAGCCTACGATGCTGGGTCCAGTCACCTGGGGGCAGAGCGCGCTGTGGAACCAGCACGTGTCGGCCTCCTGTCGCGCAGCGCGGGGAACGCCCAGCAAGGTGGGCACCGCATTCGCTGCTGAGACGTCTGCAAGTGAGGAGCCCCCTTCGAAGGCATCCAAGTACAAACGGCCCATCAGGAGAGGCCGCAGCCGACCCAGGCACGGAGCCCAGAGACCACGCGGCTCCAGAATGGAGCACAAATGGTTCCAATTAGGGCTCTCTGCTCCCAAATTGGGAGCAGGAGTGTCTCTGGTTCAGGCTTCGGAAGTCAACTGCGGCCCGCCGGGTGGGGAAGCGAGAGGGAGGGTGGACAAAAGCACTGAGTCACTTGGACAGAGATGAACCACGATGGCCCAGCGTGATTCACTTTGTTTCCAGTCCCAGGCAGGGCTCAGAAGGATTATTCTGAAATTTAAATTTTCTGCAGAGCGGAACTGATTTCTTCTGAGACTTTCCCCTGCCCTTGGCGACACACAGGGCAGTTGCTTTTGAACGGCTCCCTTCCAGAGCCTAGCGTGTGGCGACAAGTTCTCTGGTCCCCAGGGCAGCACAACGGGAGAGGGGACGAGAGCTGAGCAGGCGGCTGGAATGGGGCAGAGCCGGCCCGGAGCCTCGTGGCAGAAAGCTAATGGTCTGGAAGAGCTGCCTTTGGTGAAGACAAAGTGGTCCGCTGGAGCTTAAAGAAAAAACAGCAGCTCTCTCCACTGACGGGGCCAGGAATGGGAACCAGTGCCAATGGAGGCCAGTGAGGACACGTGGGAGCTTGAAGCAGGTGTGAGAGGCCGCTGGTCAAAGACAAAAAAGGGAATAGGAACTACGACTTACTGAGCGCCTCCTGTATGCTTTTTATTTTACTCCATTTAATTGTCCCCACCCTGTGAAGTGGCAAAGGATTCTACCCCATTTGACAGCGGAGGGGAGTGAGGCTCGGGGCTGAAGCAGCAACTCCAAGCCTGTGAAAGCCCAGGGCCCCCGCGGCTTCGCATCTGCTCCCACTGTGCAGAGCAAGGCTGCACCTGCCCGGCCACCCCATCGGTCAGGAGGCTGACACAGCAGTCGCCGTTCACACTTCCCTGCCCTTCCCAGGGAGCCTCCTCCCTGTCACTTAGGGTGCTCCAAGGCTCGAGGGGGCTGCTGTTCCCCTGGTGGACCCCCTACCCACACAGCCTTCGACACGTATTCACCACCGTGCCCGTCGGGACTCCACAACGTGCCGTGGCCCGGGTGGCCTGCCCTCTCTTGGGCCAGTTGGGTGCCAGGCAGGGCTAGCACTACCGTGCAGAGACCGAGGCCCAAGAAACTGCTCAGGGTCACCCAGCCTGTCCAGGACAGAGGAAAAGCCACGTCCTCTGACACTGGGATGACGTGGCTCTAGTCACAGACAAAGTGGCCCTGAAAGGACAGTGGGGTGGGAGGGGCGACGACGACAGGGCCGGGGCGGGGGGCTAGCAGGAGTGGGGGCAACAGCATGGGGAGTGAAGTCCTGCTCCGGGGCTTATTCATTCTCAGCCCTGGGTAAGCTACTCACCTCCCCCCGAATCAGCTTTGCCTCTTGTAAAACAGGGGCGCAAGAATTAAAGTGTTAGAAAGCCCCAGCACACATCCTCTCTCTGGGCCACTGGCACTGCTGCTCTCCGTGCCCTGCTTGCCGTCTGTACCGTGGTCCCTGGTCAGTGCCAACGCCTCCCGACGACCTTCCTCCAATCCACTCCAAACTGCATGCAGGAATGGCTGGTCTCAGGGCTGCCCTGGCACCAGCCCTCCCGTCGGCTCCCCACGAGGGTCAGATAAAACCCCAAGGCCCTGTAGATCCATCCTCTGGCCTCTGCTCTATCTCAGCTCCCTTCATGACCCCTGACTCCCTTGGCGACTTACACCCAGGCTCTACCAAGACGCGTCCTTCCCAGAGCAGGCCCTGCTTTGCTTGCCCTGGGCTTCTGCACACGCAGCCCGGGCCCAGCTTCCTACTCAGCCTCCCAGACTCAGCTCGGGGGGCACCTCCATCCTGACATAGCCCCCTCCCCGGTGGCGCCCTGGGCTGTTCGAGCACCATCACTGCACCATCCTCACGTGCCCCAACTGCATGTGCGCCCCCGAGGATGCCGCATGTCCCTGTGCCCTGGTGCCCGGCCCACAGAGATGGAGCCACCAGCACCGAGTGCCCTGGTAATGCCCAGAGAGGTCAGAAGGTCCGATGACACTCGGCTCTGCATCTCTTTCCCAGACAGGCCACGTTCAAGATTTCGGGCACCGGCTAGAACAGCAAAACTACCCCAGTCTCATCAAGGGACAGGAGAGGTCCCTTGGTGGTCAGGTGGCATCAGAAAACCCACGCCTGTGCTTGCAGGGCGGCGTGAATGTCCTGAGCCCACAGCCTCGCCATTTCCATGGATGCAGGACACTTGGGGCACTGTCCACCCTCCACGGCCACAGGGGCCTTTCCTTGCGCTCTTCTCTTTGTAAAACCCATTGGTGTTTCTATCGTCGTGCTCGGCAGAGCCAAGGACCCCTCTCTAGAAAGAGTGGCCCTGAGCTGGGTGTGGAAAAAGGAGATAAAGATGGATAGAGATGATGCCGGTAGCCTTGACTCCTGGCTTTCCCGGCCCTCCTGGCAAGAGCAGGCCGTCAAACGAAGGTCACGGAGGAAGAAAATGAGCTCTTTTGTGGCTTCTCAGAAGCAACCCCCAGTGGGATGCAGGCAGCAAAATTCTAGACTGTGGGAAACTTTGGGAAACAAATGATCTGGGTTCTTCAACGAAAATGCCGCGAGGGAATCACAGGGATAGAAGGAAGCCCACGGACTGAGAGAGACCTGACATTATGTTAAGGGGAAGCAGCCTGGCACCAGAGGCTGTGATGACATAACCCCGTTTGCATGACAGTCTGGAAAAGGCAAAACTACAGGGACAAAAATCAGATGGGTGGTTGCCAGAGGTGGGGCTGGGGGGTGGCGACTGCAATGGGACCTGGGCGGGGGGGGGGCGCTTTCTGGGGTGTGGAGCGTCCTGTATCTTGACTGCAACACTGGTTATACAACTGCACACAGCTGTCAGGATGCATCAAACTGTACACTTTAAAAAGGTGAATTTTATTGCATGTAAATTACACTTCAATAGACCTGACCTCTGAAAGAGAGACTTAAAAGATTTGGTAGCCAATTGCAATGTGTGGGTTTAGATACTGAATTATTATGAACTTTCGTCAAATCTTTAACCGTGGTCATTCTTAAGTCTTTTGTCATTTACAGACAGTTCTGGGTGTACTCTGATGATTTTGCAAATATGTTCCTATAAAAGGGTTTCATCTTCAAGAAATTCATGGAAAAGACTCTGACAAGTACAGGTTTCTGGTAACTGACTGTACTGCTGAACTGAATGAATAAGCATTTTCAGAACTCTAATGAAAAACTGATGAACTCATAAAAGTGCTAACAAAATATCAAGATGAAAAAAAAAATTAATTACATGGGACTGAGTGAACTGATGAGGATGAGTATAATTTTTGTGACTTTCTGTCTGAATTTAAAAAAAAAAAAATCCCACAAGGACTCAGAGGCAAAGAATATACAAATCAATTTTCACTGCAAAGTAAAGGAGCTGTTACAGTGGAGGATTACTGGACTGAATGTCAATATTATGACATAGTATGAGTGTGTTTCATGTTTGGTAATTGCAATCATTGTTGCTTTTGTTGTGGTCATCCATGTACAATACTTGGTGTCAGTCTATTTATCCCTTGTAAAAATAAAATACAGTGTGTGTGCGTGAAAAAAAAAAAAAAAAAAAAAAAAAAAAAAAGGTTAAAAAAAATTCATCAGTCACTCAGGGAGCTATGAACAACGGCGGCTGAGTATCCAGTGACACCGAGACGTACTGTGAACTTACAGGGGTGGGAGGATAGCTCTGTGTTAGGTTTAAAAAGGGGAGTCCCTGAATTTGAGAGGACTGAAATATTCTCATAGTTCATATTTCCACATAATTTCATAGGAAATATTTCCAATTTCCTAGGAAATCATATGATTTCTTTATTCATAATTCATATGAATTATAGGGTTAATTACGAAATTATATGCTTGCTTTGAGATAATCCAGCAACAGTGGGGAAGGGGAAGGAAGCAAGACTGGCCAGGAGTGGATAGTTGTTGAAACTGGGTGACAGGTGCATGAGTTCCCTCTCCTATGCTCCATGCTTTGGTGTTTGCTTGCAGTGTTCCATAATAAAAAGCTTTGTTTTTCTTTAAAGCACTCAGGCGCTGCAAGTGAAGCAGAGTGCAGGGGGGTGGGGGGCTGTGAGCAGAGCCGAGGAGGAGCACAGCTAGGGCTGGCTGGGGGGCACAGGCTGCGGTGCAGCCCCATCTAGAAGGGTGGCCCCGCTCAGCCTCAGCCTCTGCTGGCATGTGTCACGGTGGGCTCCATGGGGTCAGGTCCTCTGTTTTGTTTTGTTTTTTTCCAAAAGAAGCTGTAAGTGACTTTTACGTGGAATTGCCAGGGTTTTCAATGTTCTAATTTGAAAATTAAAAAATTTTTAGCATAAGCCACACCCAGACTGTGAGCTAGTTTGCCTTAGAGGCAGACATACATGCAGGTTTAGCATTTACTAATTCAACGGCCTTTCTCTGAGTATCTTCACTCCGACAGGCCCTGCACAGAGCGAGGGACCCAGACAGGAATGGGGTGCTCCCTCTGCATTATGGGAGACAGAAATAGAAACAAATTCCCACCCAGCCAGAGGGGTGTTGCATTACACACACGAACAAAGCGCTTGGGGGCACGGAGAGGTTCCCCGAGCTTCAGACTCCTCTGGGAGCCACCATCCCCCCGGGCTCCCTTCCATCAGGAGCTGCCCTGGCCCCGGTGCTCTGCCCAGAGGTACAAGCTGAGCAAAGGCTGAGGAGCCAGTGGGAGGAGAGATGAGAGAGCGACTTTTAAAATGATTATGGTTAAGAGAATGCGCTGCTCGTAACTGCTCCTCTTTAACCAGTGTTTAATTGCTATTATAAACCATTCAAAAGACCTCCCCGGGGGATAAAATCATGTTCACTGATTAGAAGGCTCAATACTGGAAGATGTCAATTAATTTATAGATTCCACCCCATCTCAACTAAAATCCCAGAAGGTTTTTTTGTTTGTTTTGGTGGACTTTGACAAGCTGATTCTAGAAGTTATATGGAAATGCCCAGGGCCCAAAAAAAGCCAAGAGAATCTTAAAAGAGAAGAACAAAGCTGGAGGACCTAGACTACCAGTTACCAAGTCAAGAGTTACTATAAAATCATAGAAAGCAGAACATGTGGTATTGGCAAAAGGACAGAAAACAGATCAACAGAACAAGTAGTCTAGAAATCAACCCCCATCTATACGGTCACCTGATTTATATCTACAGGGATACTTTAGTGCAGTGAGAAAAGAATAACCCTTTTCAATAAATGGTGCTGGGTCAAGTGGATGGATAACCACAGGAAAAAATGATTTTCGAAGCGCCTTGACAATTTGCTGATACCAAAATCAATTTCAGCTGGATGGCAGATCTAAGGATAAGAACTACAAGAGTGAAGCTTTTAGAAGAAAATACAAAAGAAAAGCTTCATGACCATAAGATAAGAGTTCTTAAACTGAACACAAGAGCATTAACCATAAAGGTGCAGGCCAACCAAAAGGTTGACAAACGGGGCCAGTTTAAGGCACAACTTCTGATCACAAAAAGACACTATGAAGAGAGTAAAAAGGCAACTTTACAGAAAGATATTGACAATACATAGATATCTAACAGAGGACTCAGATCTAGAATATACCAAGAACTGTAACAAATCAACAAGAAGGCCAATAGCCCGACAGGAAAAAAATGGGCCAAGTCTTGAATGTACCGTCACAAAAGATACCTCCGTGGCCAACGAACATATGAAAAGGTCACTGGACATCAGAGAAATGTGGTTAAAACAATTACCACCACATGCCCATTAGAATGGCTAAAATTTTATTTCATTTCAATTAAAAAAATTTTTTTCTGGCTGCACTGCACGGCTTGTGCGATCTTAGTTCCCTGACCAGGGATCGAACCTGGGCCCCTGACAGTGAAAGCACGGGGTCCTAACCACTGGACCACCAGGGAATTCCCTAGAATGGCTAAAATTTTTTAATTGACAAAAATAAGTGTTGGTGAGGATGGGCAGCAACTGAAACCCCACATGCTGGGGGTGGGACTGGATGCTGGAAAACTGGCTGTATCTAACAGAGCTGCACATGAGCCTTCCCTCTGACCCCCAACTCCACACCCAACACATACCCAACAGAGCTACGTCCACATGGGAGCCACATCCACACGGGAACCACATCCACACGTACCAGGACGTTCCCTGCAGGACTGTTGGTAACAGTGCCCCAGGCTGGAAGCAATCTAAAGGGCCATCATGATGGGAATGAATAAATTACAGTTTATTCCCACAACAGAACACTGTGCAACAATGAGAACGAGAGAACTATGACTACACACGACATGGAGAAATCTCAGAAAGAATGGCCAAATACTACACATCCCGGGACACAGACAACACTCGTCTATGTCACGAGAGGGCAGGAGAGTGGGTGACCTGGGGGTGGTGGGATTGGAGGGGGAAGAGGGGCCGTTTCTTACATGATTCTATCCGTTTTGTGATAAATAATCAAACTGTGTGCTTATGATCTGTATACTTTTATGTCTGCCTGTTATGTACTTCAGTAAATCGTTTATGAAAAAAACCCAGGAGGCCTTCCAGAACTGACCTTCCCTCTAAGCCCTCCCTGGGGTCCTGAGGTTCTCAAGCCAAATCCGGCCTGGTGGTGAGGGCCCCAGAGGCCAGCATGCCTGGGAGATTCACCTGTGAACACAGGGACTCCTTCTGAATCCCCTGCACCCGTAAGTCCAGGGTCAGGGGGCTGCAGGTGTGTGTCCTGTGCTTGCTGCTCAGACACAATTGTTCTCATTGGCTTAGTTTTTAAAAAACATCCATGCCCCAAGGTTTGGACTCACCATCCCAGGTGGTGAAGGCCTGAAAGGCCTTAGAAGACCAACTAGAAGCCACTGGGGGTCGTGGTGAGAACTCCTGGTACAACCCTGGGCGCGTCCAGTCCCCACACTAATCACCCTCCACTGACCTGGTTGGGTAAGGGAGGCACCGTGCCGTGGCCAAAACCACCTGTGTTCACTGAAAGTACAAGTGGGCAGGGACAACAGTGCGGGATTTCTAGCAGGAGGTGGCGGCCACCATCTAGCTGGTGGCCCAGATGTATCAGCTAAGTGACCTCTCTGAGTCTCAGTTTTCTCATCTTTGAAATAGGGATATTAACTACCTCTTAAGAGACGGAAGGCAGCATGGCAAAGCGGGGAAAACAGGGGGTGTGGAGTTTGTAGATCTGGGTTCAAAAGGCAGCTCTGCTACTTGTGAGTTAGGTGGCCTCGGGCAAACTCCTCAATCACTAGTGCCTCAGTTTCCTCCTCTGCAAAATGGGGTAATAATGGTGTCCTTGGAGGGCTCTTGTAAGACTGGAGATGGTATTAATAATAAGAATAGGGACTTTCCTGGTGGTGCAGTGGTTAAGAATCCGCCTGCCAATGCAGGGGACACGGGTTCGATCCCTGGTCCGGGAAGATCCCACGTGCCGCGGAGCAACTAAGCTCATGAGCCACAACTACTGAGCCCACGTGCCACAACTACTGAAGCCCACACACCCTAGAGCCTGTACCCTGCAGCAAGAGAAGCCACCACAATGAGAAGCCCGCGCACCATAAATACATACCACTGGAGGGCTCCAGGACCTGGGCAAAGAGCTCTATGATGGTTTATGCCGTTTAATTTTTACAACCCTATAAGGTAAGTTCCATTATTATCTCCAATTTACAGTTGAGGACACGGACTTCAAAAGATTAAGTGAGGGCAAATGTCATATGGCTAATACATGGTAGAGTCAGGACTCAAACCTTCATTACCCAGTGTCAGGGCCTAGAACCTAACCACTGCACTATAACAGTTTCCCTGTACAGTGTACACGTAGAACCCCTGGCCATGGGGTATTCAACATGATATAATAAGGGATGAGAAGGGGATTTAAACATATAGGGTTAAAATTTTAGGATTATGAAGAGGGAAATATCGCTTCAGCATCCTGGCAAAGAGAAACAATTAGAATCCACACGATACAAGTCCAGGAGTTTTGTTTCAAGTCCATCTTGCGAGGCCAGAGATCTTGGGGACGGGGAGGCTGGCGGCCCCACGCTGTCCCGCGGCTCAGCCTCACTCGGGGATGGGGGTGGGGACACACCTCCATCCTACAGACAAGGAAACGCAGGGCTACTGTAAACTGGGCCCTGGGACACTGGTCCCCTTATCCCGAGTGCCATTATCTTTTCAGCAAAACTACTTTGCCACACCAGGAATGGGCCTGTCCAGCCCCGAGGGAACAGGCTGGACCCTGCTCACCTGCACAGCCTCCCAGCTTCCCTCTGGCCCTCTGCTGACAAAGCCCTCGAAGCCTCGGGGTGTGGCCCCCCCTCCAGCAGCACACCTTCCTGATCCCTCCAAGGGGAAATTCCTTCTTGGAGTCCCCAGAGCCTGTGTGTCCCGGCTGCCTGGCCTCTCCCTCCATCATGAGCAATGAGGCCGTCCCCCCACCACCGAGTGGGCACTGCTGTCGCAGAGGCCCTGATTAGATCATACACGCGAAAGCATTTCATAAACCATTTTTCAAAAGTATCTTTCAATGTCCTGACTTCTTAGCCTCTTTAATGTAAAGGCCACCTTTGCATACTTGTAGCGCCCAGCGTAGTGCTTGGTACGAGATACTTTCTGACACAAACACTAAGCAGCTGCCTTGCGGCAGGACCAGTGCTAGGTGACGTCATAAACGTCACCCACAAGAGCCCGGTGAGGGCAGGGTCACTGCCTTCATTTAGGATTACTGACCTCCGGGGAGGGGAGAGGGCCTGGAAGCTGAATTAATCCCCAATGGTCAATGATTTAATCAATTAGCCTACATAACAAAACCTTCATAAAAACCCAAAAGGATGGGGTTTGGAGAGTTTCGGGGTTGCCGAACACATGGAGGTGCTGGGAGGGTGGCACCCCAGAGGGGGCACGGAAGCTCTGTGCCCCTTCCCCACACCTTGCCCTACGCTGATGACCTTTAACGCCCTGAGCCTCAGGTTACCTGTCTGTGCAAGGTGCCTTCTACTCTGAATGGTTCCTGTGAAGCCTGAATAAGAAACAGGTATCAAAGGACCCTGAACACTGTGAAGTGCAGTGTAAACATAAGGGATTATGAAGGTGGATCCAAAGCAGAGCCCATCAATAAGGCAAAACCCAAGACGCAGCCCGACACGATACGAGAGACCCTGCATCTCTCAGCCGGCTCGCTCCTGCCCAAGCACTGCTGGGATGGCAGAGATGTGCTCTCAAGGGATCCTGAGTGAGTCACTTACGTGGTCTGCATTTTGGTGAACTCGGGGACTTCGTCTTTCTTCTTCCTGAAGAGGAACCAGTATGTCAGGAGACCCACAATGAGGGAAAACATGATCATGTCCGTTGTGCTGAAAAGGGACACTTCTTCAGCCACCGTGTCAGATGCAGTGGCGCCAGCCTCCACACTGGAGTCTCCCATGTTGATCAAGAAACTGTTGGGAGACAGAACGACAGACGTCAGCAGGGTCCATCTGAGGCCTGCTGGGAAGCCCCCTGAAGGCTTTGGTCTAGGGCTCACGCCCCAGGGGCTGCAGCAACTAGCAGAGCAGCCTTGGACCAGGACTAAGAGGGCACGTGGCCTGCACAGTGCCTGCACAGCCCTGGGCACACCTGGGTGCAGGCTAAGGCTGGAACTAGGACTGGGCCTCCTGCGAACACTGGGAACGGAAGCCACAGACTCCCTGTACCAGCATCCTCCGGCCCCACAAGGACACAGCAGAGGCACTGCTTCCACACGATAGAGGGGCCGCTTCACAGCAAACCCTTTCCCCAGCTGTGTGGCAGGCCCGGCAGGCCCTAAACCCTGCACATTCCAAAGGTCTTCAGGACTGGCCCTTGGATGGCTCCAAGGAAATAACCCCTGAGGCCTCGGAATGTGCCGCCTGATAAGATGTCTCCATATACCTGAGACCTTGGGTCACGCACATAGCTTATGCTAATGATGTGATTTAGGGGAACACCTGGGGCTCTGAATCACATCATACTGGTGTCACCTCTGGGGTGCTGGAGGTGAGCTTAGGCACTTGGGCACCCGTTGCCTCCAAGACTGACCCCCAATAAAAATCCTGGACACCAAGGCTCGAGTGGGCTTCCACACGTGGCTGCTGGGAGAATCAAGCACTGTCACGTGACTCCACTGGCAGAGGACAACTGGAAGCTTCTGCCTGGCTCCTGCTAGACTCTGTCCTAGGGAGTCTTTCCTTTGCTGATTTCAGTCTGTTTCCCTCTGCCGTAATAAACCGTGACTGGGAGTAAAACAGCTTTTCTGAGTTCTGCAAGTCCTGGTGAATCACTGAGCCAGAGGGTGGTCTTTGGGACCCCAGCACACCAACCTACTTAGTTCCCTTGAAAGGTGCTCAACTGGTCCTTCCACCACTGAAACCTGACGGGTATGTAGATATGAGTCAACAAAGGCCGAGGTGAGAGGACCTAAAACCCCAGCAGCGCATTTCTGCCTCTTATCACCGAGGCCCGGGCTCGGCTCTGGAATCGGCATTGTGCCCTGTCACCGAGTGGGTGGCCCTCACTGCAACCACAGCTCCAGACTCGGTCAGGAATGCCTTAGTCACAGCTCGGCAACTTGGGCAATGGGAGATTACTTCACATCTGACTTCCCTTAGCTGTCACCGCCTCCAGGAAGCCACAGGGTGGGCCCTGCAGCCGAGCACCCTGTCATCGGAGGGCCGGGCATCAGCCCTGCTGACCTGTGCAACCCGCCGGGAACGGGCCGTTCAGGACGGCCCTCAAGCCTGGTTCTTGGCTTCGTTATTAATCTGAGGGGCTTTCCTCATGCTGAGTTCCTGAGTCATCTCAGCTTACCCTTTTCGATATCTGACGTTAAAGGACAATCTAGTGCTCAGAGAGTACTGTTTATATTTAAGCATTAACTTATAAACACACTGAATACTTATTCAATGTTAGTCACATCTTTCTATCCAACCCTGGCGGTGGCACTGTCATCTGGCCCACAAGCCTACTGCCATGGAGAAGCGGAGGGGAGGGGACCTGTCCCACATGATCTCAGAGCCCAGCTGGAAGCCTGGGGGTTCCGGGCAGGGCCGATGTGCTGACTCCGGAGAGCCGCCAGCTGGCGCCCCTCACATCGCAGCAACGACCGCCCGCTCCCTGTCCGGCCACCTTTCTGACTCAGGCCGCCCGGACCCCTTACTTTACCGAGGGGGGACTGATGCCCACCAAACGAAATGACTGTTTCTTGACACGCGCGCCAGTTGACCGCAGCAATCAGAAGAGAAAGCGCAGCCCTGGAGGAGGCGTCTAAAGCAACGCCGCGCAGAGCAAGGGGAGCCGCGCGGCGGCCTTCCCGCATGCCCGACCCTGCGAGAGGTACCTAACAGGCTGTTCTCCACACAGTAGCCAGAGGGAGGCTTTGAAAAAGTAAGTCAGACTCTGTCACCTCCCTAATCAAAACCCTCAAACGACTTCATGTCATACTCAGCACAAAATCTAACGTCCTTAACCTGGTCAATTAGTCCCAATCGATCTCGCCCCTGGGTACCCCTCCCACCCCGATTCTCACTGCTCTCCCCTTTCCGCGCACTTCACGGTCACGCTGGCCTCCTTACTACTCCTCAAGTCTCCAGGCCTGCTCGTGCCCCAGGGCCTTTGCACATGTTAATACGGCTGCCTGGACTCTCTTCTAGTTACCTGCAGGGTTCTCTCCCCCGCTTCATTCGGGTCTCCGCTCAGAGGTCACCATCTCAGAGAGACCTGGCCTCGCTATAGTATCTGGTCACTCTCCCTGCCCTTCCCCCATCGCAGCCCTGATCACTACCTGACATCATATTATACGTTTTCCCCACTGGCCATCTCCCTGACTACAGGGTCAGCCCACAAGGGCAGATAATGAGCATCAGGTATAGCAACTGGGTAGAACTGTTCAATGAATGAGCATCGGATTCTAGAGTAGCTGGGCTGGCAAAGCGTGGCATACAATTATGGAGCGGTTTTAGATTCTGGAAAGCACAACACAGACACGTGATTACAATGCAGTTTGTGAGGCTATGTTCACCCTTCTCCCCTCTCCCTCTGTCTCGAACACCTGACTTGCTGCTTCCTTCAGCATCCCAGGCCTCTCCCTTTGAGCTCAGAGTTAGGACACCACGAATTCCTGCCCCACTGTGGAGACGACAAGGCGCTGTGCACAGGGAATGTGACTGGCCCCCTGCAGCAGGCCCTCACCAGCATGCTGGACACGGCCAGCACTCAGACCTGAGGTCTCCACAGACCTGAGAATGTCCCCAGCAGCATTAACTCTGAGGTCAGACAGACAAAAGCTGCAGAAGGGCAGTGGAAAGGACCCTGGAGAGCATCTGATCTACAACCGGGAGTCGGAGGGTCCAAGGGGTAAGCAGCTCACCCAAGCGGCAAACCAGAAAGGGGCGCCAGCTTCCCAGGGGAGGGCTGTGCTCGCTACCCGTTTAAGTGGGGAGGCTGAGTGGACACGGGTATCTGTGTCAGAGGCACCTCTGCATCTGGCACACGGTGGGAAGGAAGGATTGGCAGGCTGGCAAGAAGGAAGTCAACCTGGGAGGAAAAACCTTCACCCTACGCTTCCCACTCGGAGCGGAGCAGCGTGCGTGGGGGCTGAAGCTGAGAACAAGCTGTTAAACCATCATTGTCACGTTGAAGTGCACACGAACACGCCTACCCATCTCTCCAGCCTGCGTCACTGCGTCCCTGCCCCAGGGCCTTTACATGTGCCTGGCATGCTCCCCCCTCTACTTGCTTCCTATTCAGTCTTCAGACCTCGGCTCGACCGTCACTTCCAGGCGCCACACTTTCCTGGCACAGTGCTTGGCACATAATCTAGTGCTCCATGACTCCCCGTGGAATGAATGAAGGGAGTCAGTGAATTCACTACGACACACAGAATGTAAAATTTGCATGAACCACTAATGTGAAGCCTGCAGATTGAAAAGAACTTTGGGACTGGGAGCGTGCCCGTGTGGCAATCCTCCAGGATGCTTTCTCAGCTCATGGAACCCCTGGCGTTTCAGTGAAATTTTCATGGTATCCCTAGGCCAAGAGAAATACCTAATCGTTCCATTTAGGAGTAGTTGGATCCAAACAACCCCTGAAAACCCAGCTTTGCAAAGACACAAAGTATCAAAAGGAATGTAGAAGATCAAAGGAATGTAGAAGATCCCACGTTGATACTGAGAATCACCCCAAGCTGCACCAACGGGGACAGACGTGGACTTTCCCCGAGAACCTCTGGGCGCTGGCTATGGTGCCTTGAGGCACCTCGGTACAGTCTGGGAAACAAGACCCTGTGACATAAAATCACTCTCTTCTGCTGTGTGAAATATTCTGATGGGAAAATTTTGACCATCCTGCTTGGTGAGTGTCCCTCCATTTCAGGTGTGGTAGGGTGACCATGAGACAGTCTGAGGTCCCCACAGGCCCTCCAAGGAGCCTCTGGGAGCCCTGTGTGATCTTTCTGCCCATTAATCATCCATTCTTTTACACTTAGTGGAAAGGAGGAACGCCAAACACTACAGAGCTCATGGGGCCAAAAGCAACATTTGTCAGCAACAGAAAACAAACAAACAAAAAAACCCAAAACGGCCGTGAGAAAATAGAGTACGTTCTTAAGTAGACCAGGCTCTTGCCAAAGCTCTGCCTCCAGCTGTGCAAATCCCTTACTTGGCAGTAGGCGTTCATGTCCTCATCTGTAAGGTTAGACACAGAAAAAGGGGGTACATCAAAAGACTAGCCAAGTAGGTCTCGCCCACCCCAAATAGAGCAGGTCTGATTCGATCTTTTATTACAAAGTAAGTCTGTACGTAAGTTTTCACTTTTATCATAAAGACAATGTACATTCAGAAACGGGCATAGATAGATAGATACCTAAGATAGATAGAGAGACGGGCGCTATTCCTCCTGAATTTCACCAATTAGCCAGTTCCCACTGATGCTGAAGGTCAAAGGCAGCCACTCCAGTCCCCAGGCAGCCAGACACCCTGCAGAGCAGGGCGGACAAATTGCTGGCCGCCCAGGCCAAGAACATGGTGGGAGCTTCGCCAGCTTCTGAAAGGGCAAACGAGGCAAGAACAGAAGGGCTCTTTCTCCATCGGACTGTTTACAACACCAGGGGCGTAAAATCATCCTCCAGGGAGTATCTGTGGCTTTGCCTTCGCTGTACGTAACTTCTGGTCAGTAAATGACTGATCAACCAAGCTGGCACTGACATCACAGCGAGCCGGCCATGGATGCAGCAACAGGAGGGAAGGAAGCCAGCGAGTGAGTCAGTCGGCCCCTTCAGCAAGCACAGAGCCCAGGCGAACAGGCACTGCCACCTCCAGGCAGCCCAGACCCCCCCAGCTGCAGTGGGAGCAGGGTCTGCTCAGAGTCACAAAACTCGTCCATGGTTCAGTGGCTCTAAGACAGGGGGAAATCCTCCGGGAAACCAAGCCTGCTCTTGCCTAATTCTGCAGGGCCTGAGAGATACTCAGGGGAAAGTGCCTCCCCAAGGCAGCCTGCTGAGAGCGCTGCAGCCGGCACACATTCCCCTCTGGCTACAGTGTCCACCTCGTCAATCACCTAAACCGAGACAAGACAGGGCGGCTTTCTTTAAGTTTATCCTGTCTAGGATTCACTCAGCTTCTTGAATCTGTAGGTTTAGGAACTCTTCAGCCATTATTTCTCCAAATACTTTTTCAGCCCCACCCTCCTTCTCTTCTCCTTCTGGGACCACGATGACATAAATGTGTTTTGTTATTAGTCCCACAGGTCCCTGAGGATCTATTCAGTTTTATCAGTCTAGTTTCCCTCTGTGGCTCAGACTGGGTTAATTTCTATTGTTCTATCTTCAAGCTCACTGGTGATTCCCTCTGCCGTCTCCATTCTGCCGTGGTGCCATACACTGAGTTTTGGTTTTCTTTTCTTTTTTTCTTTTTTTTTTGTTATAGTATTTTTCAGTTCTAAGATGTCTGTTTGGCTCTTCTTTATATCTTGTATGATTGTCTTTTCTCACTCAAGTTGAGATTTTCCTAGTTCTCAGTATGGTGATTTTTTAAATTGTATCCCGAACATTTTGGGTATTATAACACTCTAAATCTTATTTAAATTCTCTCTTTTGTCAGGCCTCTTCCACCGTTGCGCTGGTGGGAGATGGAGGGCACCAACTCATTGCTGTGATTTGTAGGCATATCCCAATGGTTTCAACACCATGGGGAGGCCAGGCGTAGGGGAAAATGGAGCTCTGAGGAAGAAGAAGGTCAGATAGTCCAAACAGTCAAAGAAGGGTCACCCAGGGGCCAACCTCTGAGCCGGGTGATGAAAAATGACCAGGGTCCAACAGTCAGGTAAAGGAGGTAAGAGTCGGGACTTCCCTGGTGGTCCAGTGGTAAAGAATCCGCCTTCCAATGCAGGGGACATGGGTTCGTTCCCTGGTCAGGGAACTAAGATTCCACAAGCCGCAGGGCAACTAAGCCCGTGAGCCACAACTACTGAGCTCACGTGCCTCAACGAGAGAGCCTGCGTGCCACAAACTACAGAGCCCACACACAACTAGAGAGAAGCCCGTGAGCCACAACGAAAAGATCCCGCATGCCGCAATGAGGACCCAATGCAGCCAAAAAAAAAAAAAAAAAAGAAAAGGAGGTAAGAGTCGTTCCAGACAGAGGAAGCACATGCCAAGGTGTAAATGATAAAAGAGCAGTAGTTACAAGAATCTAGTGTGACTCAAGAGTGGTATGATGAGATGCATGTGTATGTATGGGTAAAAGGCTGGTGAGGAAGAGAACGACCTTTAAAAACAGATTAAGACCAGTTTGCAAAGGGCCCAGGAGCCCTCTATGTGTCTAAGGTCTTTGAGCCCTGGTTGGAGATGGTGACAGGGCGAGGGTGTGGCATGATTAGAACCATGTCATAGGGTGGTAACCCTGAACAGTGGTCACACCCAAAGGATCAATGCAGACATGGAGCTATGACCAAGGCATCCTAGACTAGAACACTCTCAACATTCCATGCAGATGCCCAAATGCCTCAGCTGACGACCTTTCCCCCACTTAACAGGGCTTACGGGTGGGATGTGGAGACGCATGACTGGCACTGTGTCTGATGCAATGACGTGAAAGAGGAAGGCAGCCAGGGGAGCTGGATCTGTGAAAGCATGACTCGGCGAGAAGCAGGCAGAAGACCTAGCATCACTCAGCACAAATGGGGCTGACAAAGCCCCACAGGCGCTGACCACAGGAACTGCAGCCGGTCGTGGACAGCCACGTGGGCTTGTTTCTATCAGCCTCTCTGGGGCCTCGGCCACCTGGCCTGAACTCCAAGTGGGGCAAACCCACAGATCCCCTAAGGCAATGTACTCTGGGGCATTCTGAGGGTATAACTTAGTAACCCTACTAGAAGTTAGCACAAGGCAATTTATGGGTACAAGAGACTTCACAGGAGTTCTGTGAGATAACAGAAAAAAATATATATATATATACACACATATATATATGTACACACACACACACACACACACACACACACACACACACACACACACACACACATATATGTCTCTGCCCCCAGTCCCTGGCACAGAGCTTCTAAAACTCTTGTAATTTCCTAGGTGATAAGAGCACTTGGAGCATCTTTTGTTCAAATGCAACTCTGGGTAGGCTCCTGCGCAGGGGCTGGTTACCAGAAAGACCAAGCCATGAACAGAAGCTTGGAATTGTCAGTCCCTGCCTCCACCCCTTTCTCTAGAGAGGGGCGAGGGGCTGGAAATGGAGTGAATAACTGATCATGACTACATGAGGAGACCTTCCTAAAACCCCAGAAGTGTGGGGCTGAGAGAGCTTCCATGTGCTGGGAGAGTGACCCTCACTCTACAGGGACACAAACTCCTGGGTTCTGGACCCTCCCAGACCTCACTCTATGTATCTTTTCACCTGGCTGTTCATCTGTATCCTTCATCATATCCTTCAATAAACTGGTAAATATAAGTAAATGTTTCCCTGAGTTCTGTGAGCTGCTCTAGCAAATTCATCAAACCCGAGTAGCCGGCTGTGGGAATCCACATTTACAGCTGATTGGTCAGAAGCACAGGTGACAACCTGGGCTTGTGACTGGCATCTGAAGCGGGGTGTGGGGAGCAGTCTTGAGGGCCTGAGCCCTTACCCTGTGCGGTAACGGAGGACAGAGGTTCACACACTCTCCAAGAAGAACTTTCTGACAAAAATATGTAGAAAGAAAATGAGCTGTTGTGAGGCGTGGCCCCCCCACCTCCATCACTGGAGATGTGTCAACACAAGGCTAGGTAAACTGTGCTTAATGACAGAGTGCCTGCCACCCCAGGGGCCTGGGACACAGACCTGCCAAATTAATGATCATTAAACTGAACCGGCTGATTGGTGACGATGCCAGGAGGAAAACCCCTAGTCTCTGACCTGAGTTAATACTTCAACACTGATTCCTGGATCTCCTTTCCCTGAGCGCGTTGAAACACACACACACACACACACACACACACACACACACACACATATACACACGCTTCTAGTTCATGTTAAACAAGAGCAGCTATAGAAAGCGAAAGCAGACAATGAAGCTGTGACACGTGATCCACGGCACATCCTAAGGACTCAGGAAATAGGAAGAGAGACCGGGAGGCACAGGGCAGACTCTGAAAAAAGGGGGAAGTACTAACTCTTTCGATTAAGAAACTGGTCCCAAGAACAGTCCGTGCTTCCCACAGAGCCGGGCTTTCGGCTTTTAAGGAAGAGCATCTTCAGGGGTAAATGAGTCTCTCAGCCCCCAAGCACACCACCATCATGTCTGTATGACACCTTTTCAAACCCAACTCCCTCTGCACAGACACAAGTGCTGCTCCCTGATGGGACTTCACTGCTCCTTCTGGCCCCAAGAGGAAGGACTTGGTAAACCGTGGCGGGGAAGGAATGCCTGCCTCAGGCCTCCTGGACCAGGCACCTCGAGAGCCCTTTGTGCCCCGCGATTCCAGTGATTCCTTTTGTGCCTGTATAGCCTCTAGCGACAGGGGACTCAGCACCTCCCATCTCAGTCTCACCCCGCTCAAATGGTTATCTTAAAGGATGAAAGGTCAGGCAGAGGTTGACTACCCACAGGGCTGTTTTCTCTCTAGACTTTTCTTTCATTTTTTCCATATATAAATACATTATACACACGCATCTACATACACTCATTAAAAAAGTAGATAAAACGTATTCTACTTTGTAACAGTTTTTCACGTTGCTAAAGAATCCTTTATAATGATATTTTCTTTGGCTGCCTGATGGTCCACTGATTTGACGTACCATTATGTAATGACTTTCCTATTCTGCGTTTATTAAAATATTTTTGAGCACTTAAATCTATATGGGCACCAGAGAGAAAAGATGAGAAAAACATGGCCCGGCTGTGCAGCAGTGCGCAATCTGGTCAAGGAAACACAGAAGACACTGCGGTCAAATGTGAGAAATGCTATAAAATCACTGTTTACAAAGTGCTGTGGGGACAGAGGGGAGAAGTGAGTAGCTGCTCCAGGGAAACGTGGGCACACTGCACACAGGGGTGATTTTGGCAGAGTTGTCTCCAACTTCTCACTCTGAGTAACAGATGCACGGGTGCCCATGTAAGCAGGCACGGGGCCTGGCACTTTTGGGGTGTACGTCAATGTCTCAGCCACTCTACACGGAAATTACTATTATCTCCTTATAACGATGACATCAGTACTCAGGTGGGTTTGAGTGGTTTGCCTGAGGTCACACAGCTGGTGAGGGGTGCAGTTTGTATTAAATGTGTGTCTGTTACTGACGTCCATTCTGATTTCTTCCCTAAATAATATTAAGAAAAGTATCTTTAAACAAAAATCTTTCTCTTTAAAAAAAAAAAATCCTTGGGGACTTCCCTCGTGGTCCAGTGGGTAAGACTCCATGCTCCCAATGCAGGGGCCCGGGTTCGATCCCTGGTCGGAGAACTAGATCCCACATGCATGCTGCAACTAAGAGTCTGCATGCCGCAACTAAAGATCCCACATGCCCCAATGAAGATCTCGCGTGTCGCAACTAAGACCCGGTGCAGCCAAAATCAATAAATTTTAAAAATTAAAAAATAATAATTAGGGCTTCCCTGGTGGCACAGCTGTTAAGAATCCGCCTGCCAATGCAGGGGACACGGGTTCCAGCCCTGGTCCGGGAAGATCCCACATGCTGCGGCGCAACTAAGCCTGTGCACCACAACTACTGAGCCTGCACTCTAGAACCCGTGAGCCATAACTACTGAGCCTGTGCTCTAGAGCCCACGAGCCACAACTACTGAGCCTCCATGCTACAACTACTGAAGCCCACACGCCTAGAGCCCGTGCTCTGCAACAAGAGAAGCCACCGCAATAAGAAGCCCGTGCACCACAACAAAGAGTAGCCCCCGCTCGCCACAACTAGAGAAAGCCCGCGCGCAGCAACTAAGACCCAATGCAGCCAAAAATTAAAAAAAAAAAAAAAATTTAATTTAAAAAATCCTTAAATTCTTGACTAGATTTGAATTCTTAGAACTCTTGACACATACATTGCTCTCAAATAGATCAACCTCAGGCAGAATGATCAGGAAGAAAAGAAGACGTAAATCACCAATATAGGGAATGAAAAAGACATCAATAGATTCTATAGACATTTAAAGGGTAATATGGGAAATTATGAACTTTATGTCAACATTTGATAACTTAGATGAAATGGACAAATTTCTTAGGCACAAACTGTCAGAGCTCATTTGAGAAAAACAGATAAGCTGAAGAGCTCTCTAAAAGAATTCAAATTACTAGTTAAAACCTTCACCAAAAGTGAACTCCAGGAGCAGACAGCTTCACTGGTGAATTAAATCAAACATTTAAGGAAGAAATTATACCAATTCTGTACAAATTCTTTCAGAAAATAGAAGACTTCCCAACTCTTTTATGAGGTGTGTATTACTCTGATACCAAAACCAGACACAGACAGTACAAAAAAGAAGGCTACAGACCAACATGCTTCGTGAACACAGATACAAAAATCTAAAATATTAGTCAATCGAATTGAGCAATATGTAAAAAGGAACTATGTCATGATCAAATGGAGTTTTCTCCAGGAATACAAGGTTAGTTCAATATCCAAACATCAATGTAATTCACTATATAAACAGGTTTTTAAAAAACCCACCTGATCATCAATGGATGGAGAAATTCAACATCTATTCATGATGAAAAAATTCAGTAAACTAGGAATAATAGGGAACTTCTTCAACCTGATAAAGAGTCATGGACATGTTATTATAATAATAGTAGTACCCACTTCACTGGGTTATTGTGAGGATTTAAACAAGCTGAACTTGTAAAGGGTTTAGAACAGTGCCTAGCACAGAGTATGTGCTGTAATAAATGTAGCTGTTACTACTATGAAAAATTCTTTGAACGACAAGAAGTAAACAAGAAGAAGTATTAAGTACCCATAGACATGAAAAAGAATGAACTATTGCACGCAGTAACACAGATGAATCTCACAGACGTAACGCTGAACAAGGGAAGCTGCATACAGGAGAGTACCTTACTGTAGGATTCCATTTATAGTTGAACTTCAAGAAAAGGCAAAAAATCTACGGTGACAGAGGTCAGAACAGTGGTTCCCTTTGGGTCAAGAGTCATAAGTGGAGGAAGAGGCACAAGGGAAGGTTCTGGCATGCTGGACTATGTGCAGTATCTTATCTGTGGTGGTAGTCACAGGGGAGTTTATCTACGTAAGAATTCATCATTAAAGATCGTACTGTATATAACTGTATATAAGTCACACTGCAAAATAAGTATCCACAATACAACAGCATAGGTACTATGCCCCAATGATGTAGAAATATTTATGTATGTATATACATAAGATGATATGTGAAAGGATTACCAAAATATTATCTCAGGGGTGAGATTTTAATTTTATCCCCCACTTTATTTTTATTTTATTATTATTATTTTTAAAATAAATTTATTTATTTATTTATTTTTGGCTGCGTTGGGTCTTCGTTGCTGTGTGCGGGGCTTTCTCTACTTGTGGCGAGCGGGGGCTACTCTTCGTTGCAGTGTGCACGCTTCTCATTGCAGTGGCTTCTCTTGCTGCGGAGCATGGGCTCTAGGCGTGTGGGCTTCAGTAGTTGTGGCACGTGGGCTCAGTAGTTGTGGCTCACAGTCTCTAGAGCACAGGTTCAGTAGCTGTGGCGCACAGGATTAGTTGCTCCACGGCATGTGGGATCTTCCCGGACCACGGCTTGAACCCGTGTCCCCTGCATTGGTAGGCAGATTCTTAGCCACTGCGCCACCAGGGAAGACTTCCACTTTATTTTTAATGTATTACTTGCTTCTTTTAAAATAATGGCTATTTACCTAATCAGAAAAATATTTTTAAAGCTGTTTTCTTATGGGGAAAAAAAAATGCCCAGATCCTTGGGTCTGGTGACTCTCTTCTTGAACTGTGCCTCTCACTGAGCCCAGCACTGCTTGTACCAGCCCCAAACTGGATGCTTACGTTTTCCATTCCAAGTAATGGAATGCTATGCAACAGTTAAAAAATAGTTAAGCGGAGCTAATGGTACTCTCATTGCAAGACTGACAAAATATATTAAATAAAAAAGAAAGTTATATTTTCATTAGGAAACCATTAATGAAATAAAAGAAAAATTAGGTATTTCTCCAGAAATATGATCCAGGAAGATATATACAATAGTGATTTCCTCTAGGAAACACCTAGAATGTGATTGGGGTGTCTAAAGGGACCTTTGCTTTGTCTGTTCTTTATAAGGAGATGGTTGGTATTCACGTGTTACTTCTGAAATTAAATACATGGGAGCTGGATTTCTTACTGCTGAAGGAGGGAGGTACTAATACGGGAGGAGAGACTGGGGAATGAACGCTGTGGGGCTGGACTGAAACTGGAGATACCAGTATACACAGTGGTTTCTTAATATATAAAGATGCACATAGAAATGCATGTGATTTGTGTGTATTTCCTAGTTTTGTCTGCTGAGAGGGCCTAGAAGTAATGATACCCTAGGAGCAAGGAGCCATCTAGCACCCAAATCTTGGTTTCTAAACATCATTCTCCATCCAAAGAGACCAGGGCTCCTTGGAGAGATGGCTGACTCGAGAACAAGGGCAGGAAAAGTAGTGGATGAACCTGGATCACCTTGCTGTGCCAAAGGGTAAGGAAGGGCTTGAAGAATGACAGGGACATGGCTAAAGAACACAGGAGTCTACATGAGGGGGTTCCCACTGGGAAATCTGGGACAACTTGAGCATTAAAATAAATACCGTCAGTGACAGACTATAACCCAAATGGTCAAAGAATAATGCAAGAGTCAATACTGATATAAATACATAAATGAATAAACAAACACATAGGTGAGAAAGGAAAGTTCTTCCTTAGAGTAGAATGTGAGCTAACAAATGCAGAAAGAATGAAGGGCTTAGAAAATCACCAGTTGGCAGCCACCATAGTAATAACTGTTTCAGACAAGAATCATGAGTACTAAAACCTGTGGGTGAAAGTCTGATGAGAAGCTATTGATTCCATCCGGAAAAAACCAGAACTTCCTGGTGGAGAGCCTGGCTAACACCACCATAACCAAGGGATCAAAGTCCAATACTGGGACAAGGACAAAATACCATTTTTGTGACATTCCCCAAAAAACATATAATCTGAATCTTATCACGTGGAAACATCAGACAAATCCACACTGAGGGACATTCTATAAAGAGATGGCCTGACTTTTTGAAAAATGTCAAGGTCATGAAAGATAAAAAAAAGACTGAGGAACTGCTCCAGATCAAAGGAAACTGAAGAGTGGCTACAGTTCAGTGCAATCTTGGACCAAGAAAAAGAAAAAAGGTCTTTTTTTTTTTTTGCTATAAAAGACATTAGTGGGAAATCTGAATAACTGCTATGATTAGACAACATAGTATATCAATGTTAATTTCCCGATACTGATTATTATACTATGGCTATGTAAGAAAGTGCCCTTGAATTTTAGAAAAGAAACACTGAAGTACTTAAGAGTAATTCATATGTCCATATGTACAACTTATTCTCAAAAAGGTCAGGAAAAGACACGATAAAAAGAGAGAGAGACACGCATTGGCGAGGATGTGGAGAAAAGAGAACCCTTGTGCACTGTTGGTGGGAATGTAAACTGGTGCTGCCACTGTGGAAAACACTATGGAGGTTCCTTAAAAAACTAAAAATAGGACTACCATATGATCCAGCAATCCCACTTCTGGGTATTTTCCCAAAGAAAATAAAAACACTAATTTTAAAAAATATATGCACCCCTCTGTTCACTGTAGCATTTTTTACAACAGCCAATATACGGGAGCAACCTAAGTGCCCATCCATAGATGAATGGATAAAGAAGAGGCGGTATGTGTATGAAATGGACATTACTCAGCTATCAGAAAGAATGAAATCTTGCCATCTGCAACAACATGGATGGACCTAGAGGGCACTGTGCCAAGTGAAATAAGTCAGACAGAGAAACAAGTACCATATGATTTCACTTATATGTGGAATCTAAAAAACAAAACAGAAATTGACTCAGATTCAGAGAACAAACAGGTGGCTGCCAGAGGAGAGGGCGGGTGGCGGGGGGATGAATGAAATAGCTGAGGGAAATTAAGAGGAACAAACTTCCAGTTACAAAATTAAGGAGTCACAGGGATGAAATGCACAGCATGCGGAACAGAGCCGATAATATTGTAATGTCTTTGCATGGTGACAGACGGTAATTAGACTTATCATGATCATTTTGTAATGTATAGAAATATTATGTAATGTATAGAATATGTCGTGCACCTGGAACTAACATAGAGCTGTAGGTCAATTACACTTCAATTTTAAAAGACAGAGAGAGGGAGAGTATAAGGTAAAATGGTAATATTTGGGGAATCTGCGTAAAGAGTCCTCAAAAATTCTTTGCACTAATTTTGCAACTTCTCTGTAAATCTGAAACTATTTCAAAATAAAAAAGTTAAAAATAAATACATGTGGGGCTTCCCTGGTGGCGCAGTGGTTAAGAATCCGCTTGCCAATGCAGGGGACACGGGTTTGAGCCCTGGTCCGGGAAGATCCCACATGCCGCGGAGCAACTAAGCCCGTGAGCCACAACTACTGAGCCCACGAGCCACAACTACTGAGCCCACGTGCCACAACTACTGAAGCCCACACGCCTAGAGCCTGTGCTCCGCAACAAGAGAAGCCACTGCGATGAGAAGCCGGCACACCGCGACAAAGAGTAGCCCCCGCTTGCTGCAACTAGAAAAAGCCCACACGCAGCAACAAAGACCCAACGCAGACAAAAATAAATAAATAAAATAAATAAATTTTAAAAATAAATAAATAAATACATACATACATGCTTACTGAAGAAAATATGCTAAATTTAAAACCATAAAGAAAACATAACCCAAACACCTATTTGTTTTTGTCCCACCC
Organism: Eschrichtius robustus; assembly: GCF_028021215.1. NCBI lineage: Eukaryota > Metazoa > Chordata > Mammalia > Artiodactyla > Eschrichtiidae > Eschrichtius > Eschrichtius robustus. The sequence goes on along the minus strand of NC_090839.1, from coordinate 84,347,783 downwards.
ATTTTTTACGTGTATATTGTAAAATATATTTATTTTTAACATTATTGGTTTTATACTACATATAATTTTGTCCTGCTTTTTTCATTTATTAAATTGTGAAGCTTAAAAAATCTCAAATGTTCTTCCAGCCTATGAATATAGAGCAGCTTACTGGATATTTTCACTATTATAAACACCACCACCATAAACAGGATGACTGATATCTTTTCAAGATAAATCTTTGTGCACCTCTGATTATTGAGTTTCTGAATATATCTTAGAAATATTTCCGAATCAAAGGGAATAAATATTTTTAGGACTCTTGACTCACTGTCAAATTATTTTCCAAAAAGCAATTTATTTTCAACGTTTCTCTGCAGCCTTCCCTCTGCAAGACATATTGCTAACCTGGGGAGGTGAGAGTAACTCCACAAAGCACTGCATCCCCAGAAGGCTGGGAGGGAAGTAACGTAAAAAAACAAAAACATGGGGACTTCCCTGGTGGTGCAGTGGTTAAGAATCCGCCTGCCGATGCAAGGGACACGGTTCGAGCCCTGGTCCGGGAAGATCCCACATGCCGCGGAGCAGCTAAGCCCGTGCGCCACAACTACTGAGCCTGTGCTCTAGAGCCCATGAGCCACAACTACTGAAGCAAGCGCGCCTAGAGCCCGTGCTCCGCAACAAGAGAAGCCACTGCAATGAGAAGCCCGCGCACCGCTATGAAGAGTAGCCCCCGCTCAACACAACTAGAGAAAGCCCGCATGCAGCAACGAAGATCCAACACACCCAAAAATAAATAAAATCCATTCTTTAAAAAACAAAAACAAAAAAACCCCTACATATAAGAATCAATAAGCACTCCAGGGAGGCCAGAACACCTGTGCCCCAGAAGGATGGGCAAAGAGAAGAAACTGGAGAGATGGATATACAGACAAGATGGGCCCTCTCCACCACGGAAACCATACCCAGTAAACGAGACCCTCTATGGTACTAAGTGGGAAAGGTGTGCAGCGGGAGGTGCTGGCCCAGGGTCACAACCACACACCAACCTGGGGACCACAGCCTGGAGACACACTAGTTCCACCTCTCAGCTCTCCTCCTGCTGTGAGTTACTCATCACCGGCTCCTTAGTCCCCTAAGCCCGCCTCTGTGTGAAGGCTGGAGGGGAGACCGTCAAGGCAGGGCAGTGGGTGACTCGGAAAGAAAGAACCAGAGTCCTGGGAAAGCACATTTCAATAATCATTTACAGATGATTTGTGTCTAAAAACAGATCATACGTTTAAACTCCTTACGTCATGACATTTACACACACACACACGAATCTTAAAATCTCTGTGAGCCTCAGTGACTTCATTTGTAAAACAAGGATAATATTACTACTTCATAGGGGCTGTTGCTGAAATTATATAAGACAATACACGTGCCTGGTGTGACACCTGCATAAGGAAAGACGTTGTTAACTATTGTTCTGTCCTGTGCCTCGTGTTCTGGATGTGCGACACCCAGGAGGATGCGGGTAAATGCCAGAACACGTCAGCTCTGCCCCTGGAAGCCAGTCTGGGTGACTCCCAGAAACTCCTGGATTTCCTTAAGAGTTTAGAGAAGTATGGTCTGGAGACACCCAAAAGCTCTGGAGAAACCCGACCTTTACTGAGAGGAAAGTAAACATCTAGGTTCTGACGTCTAGAGCTCCCAGAGTCTGCCCCGTCCCGCCTTTCAGGGAACCTGAGCCATCAGAGGACTCGTCCAGAGACCTGCCTCAGGCTGAACTGAAGTGGAAGGACCACCACCCCTCCCTCCCCCACTGCCCTGCCCCCAACCCCTGCCAACAGGAGCACGTTGAGTTTCAATTCATCATCTTTCAACCATTCTTGATGGGCTCACCTTGACTTACATCTGGGTCCTTATATCTGATGCAATACAAGTCCTCTAACTAAAGGGATGGAAGGTGGTGGGGTGGACACAGGCCCCAGACGCTACTGTGAGGAGACAGGAGACGGTGCCTGGCAGAGGGCAGACCAGAAGAGAGCTCGGAAGGTCTGAAATGACTCAAAAAGGCACAGCAACAGCACTTCTGGGCTTTAAGAACACACAGGTTAGGACTTGGAACCCCTGCCAAACCCCGGTGCTCCTCTGTCCGCATTTTTCTACCATCAGCAGACAAGGTCAGCTCAGTCTTTGTCAACTTCCACCGGCCAGAATGGAAAGGTGATGGCACCTCTATCCAAACTCACCTGTCTGCTCTGGCGTGAAGAGTAACCTGTCCTTGTTCCAAACCATCTTCACAGGAAAATAAAACAAAACAAAATAAATAAAAACCTACCTACCTTTATTTATTTATTCCTTCACAATGACAGTATTACATCAAATTTCCAAATGCCTCCATTTAGTATCCCCTAGAGAAAGGGAGTAACTACTTTTTTTTAATCATCTACTGACTCTGGAAATATGACTCTTATTTTTCAGTCATATCGTAGGAAACCAAGACCACTTTCCGAAAGTAATATTCGAATTTCAACTAAAAATCATGACTTTTCTAAAAAGTGGTTTCACAGAGAAGGGACCATAACATTGAGGGGAACCAAACAGCCCCATCTTTTCTCTGATTTCTCTCCAGTCCATTGGATTATAAAACAGAAAAACTGGGGCAGGGGGACATAGTGAAAAGGGTGTGGGACTTGGCAGCAGTTCAGAGAACCAAATTTGGAGACTGGCTTGACCACCACCTTAGCAAATTACTTCTCACTGAGCCTTAGCCAACAAAGTGGGCTTTTTTTTTTTTTTTAATTAATTTATTTATTTTTGGCTGCATTGGGTCTTCGTTGCTGTGCAGGGGCTTTCTCTAGTTGCGGAGAGTGGGGGCTACTCTTCGTTGAGGTACGCGGGCTTCTCATTGCGGTGGCTTCTCTTGTTGCGGAGCACGGGCTCTAGGCACTCGGGCTTCAGTAGTTGTGGCTCACGGGCTTAGTTGCTCCACAGCATGTGGGATCTTCCCGGACCAGGGCTCGAACCCGTGTCTCCTGCATTGGCAGATGGATTCTTAACCACTGCACCACCAGGGAAGCCCACAAGGTGGACCTTTAATCCTTGTCTGGCTTTTGCACAAATAATGCTTGTGGAAACATTCCGCAAAGTACCATAGAAATATTGATGGTGATGTTGATTTGAAGACAACTGTCCAAAGTGAAATCGTCTTGAGGAGAAACACTCCACTCATATCAAGAGTGGCTCTGGGACTTCCCTGGTGGCACCGTGGTTAAGAATCCACCTGCCAATGCAGGGGACACGGGTTCGAGCCCTGGTCCGGGAAGATCTCACATGCCGCGGAGCAACTAAGCCCGTGCGCCACAACTACTAAGACCATGTGCCACAACTACTGAAGCCTGCGCGCCTAGAGCCCAGGCTCCATGACAAGAGAAGCCACTGCAATGAGAAGCCCGCGCACCGCAGCGAAGAGTAGCCCCCGCTTGCTGCAACTAGAGAAAGCCCGTGTGCAGCAACAAAGACCCAACGCAGCCAAAAATAAATGAATAAATAAATTTATATTAAAAAAAAAAAAAAAGAGTGGCTCTTCCACGTCCATCAGGTAGGTCACGTGCCCAGCACCCTGCCAGCTAAACAGGCGAAGACAAACTAGGTCAGGGGATGTCCCCTGCCCTTCTATGGAAAGAGACAAGACACACAGTTACTTCCTTGCCAAAATGAACAGTACAGATTCTGGCCAGCGCAGCTCACGGTTGGGCAGAGGCTGGCTTAGGATGGCTTCTTGATGGGAGAGGGTGCAAAATGGCAGTGATGGGGGGCGGGGGGAGAAGAGGATCCAGAAGGGCCTAAAGGGAAAATGGGGGCATAGGTCTAAAGAAAAATAAAAACGAGTTCAACATTGCTCTGCCACTTACAGTTCCATGACTTTGGGCAACACTCAACGTCCCTCAGCTGCTTTCCTGTCTAAAATGGAGAACCATCATCACTGATAACTCTGAAAGGGCTACTGGGAGGATAATATGCGTAAAACTGCACAGAATGCATGGTAGGCACTCAAAGAACCTTGGTGGATTACTTCTCTCTCCCATTCGTATTCTTCAGGGCAGAAGCAGATTAAAATAAGCCATGTCAGGACTTCCCTGGCAGTCCAGTGGTTAGGACTCCGTGCTCTCACTGCCGAGGGCCTGGGTTCAATCCCTGGTTGGGGAATTAAGATCTCACAAGCTGTGTGGTGTGGCCAAAAAAAAAAAAAAAGCTGTGTCCTCTCTGCTGCATCTACTGCGGGGATGAAGCCCAGTTTTAGCAGACTATTAACACTCCAGAAAACGTGGACATGACTCTGAAGGGACACACGGTTATTGTGAAGGGCCCCAGGGGCACCCTGTGGAGGGTCTTCAATCACATTAATGTAGAACTCGGCCTCCCTGCAAAGAGAAAGAGGCTCCGGGGTGACGAATGGTGGGGAAACAGAAAGGACCTGGCTATCGCTGGCACTATCTGTAGTCACATACGGAACACGATCAAGGGTGTCACGCTGGGCTTCCGCTACAAGATGCGGTCTCTGAACCCTCACTTCCCCGTCCACACTATCATTCAAAAGAATAGCCTTCTTGTTGAAATCCAAAATTTCTTGGGCAAAAAATACATCCGCAGGGTTCGGATGAGGCCAGGCGTCGCCTGTTCACTATCTCGAGCCCAGGAAGATGAGTTAGTTCTTGAAGGAGGCGGCGGTGAACGTGTATCAAAGTCGGCTGCTTGGATTCACGAGCCACAACAGTTAAAAACAAGGATATCAGAAAAATTTTTGGATGGTATCTATGTTTCTGAAAAAGGAACAGTTCAGCAGACCGATGAATAAGATCTAAGTTATCCAGCTACAGAAACAACAAGTCTGCGTCTAAGCTCAGGCTGCCATAACAAATACCACAGACTATGTAGCTTATACAACAAACATTTACATAGTTCTGCAGGCTGGCAAGTCCAAGATCAGAGCATCAGTAGATCCAGTGTGTGGTGAGAGCCCACTGTCTGGCTTGCAGACAGCTGCTTTCTCGTATCCTCACATGGCGGAGAGCAGAGAGCAAGCAAACTCTCATGTCTCTTCTTATAAAGGTACTAATCCCATTCACAAGGGTTTCATGCTCATGACCTAATTACCAGCCAAAGGCCCCACCTAATACCACCACATTGGGGGTTAGGATTTCAACATATGAATTTTAAGGGGACACAAACATTCAGTCCATAACAGTCCAATTTATCTGTTTTTTTTTTTCTTTTGTTGCTTGTGATTTTGGTGTCATACCTAAGAAACCACTGCCAAATCCAAGGTCATGAAGATTAACCCCTATGTTTTCTTCTAAGATTTTTATAGTTTAGCTCTTACATTTAGGTCTTTGATCCATCTTGAGTTGATTTCTGTATACGGTGTGGGGTAAGGATTCAACTTCATTATTTTGCATACAGATATCCAGTTGTCCCAGCATTATTTTTTCCCCTGTTGCATGGCCTTGGCACCCTTGTGGAAAAAAAATCAATTAACCATATACATATGAGTTAAGTTCTGGATTCTCAATTCTGTTCCATTGACCTATCCATTGTCTATCCTTATGACAGTACCACACTGTCTTAATTACTGTAGCTTTGAAATAAGTTTTGAAATTAATGAGTCTTCCAATTTTGTTCTTTTTCAAGATTGTTTTGGCTATTTGGGGTTCCTTGCAATTCCATAGGAATTTCAGAATCAGCTTTTCCATTTCTGCATAAAAAGCCATTGGGATTTTGACAGAGATCACACTGAATCTGTACATTGCTTTGTGGGGGTGGGGAGCACGAGGATAAGGCCATCTTAACAATATTAAGTCTTCCAATCCAGGAAGATGAATGTCTTTCCATTTAAGTCTTCTTTATTTCCTTTCAGCAATGTTTTGCAGTTTTTAGTGTAAAAGTCTTGCACCTCCTTGTTTAAATTTATTCCTAAGTATTTTATTCTTTTTGATGCTACTATAAATGAAATTGTTTTCTTAATTTCCTCTTTGAATTGTTCACTGCTAGTGGAGTTTTTAACCACAGAACAAATAAACATCTATGAGTCCAGATATAAATAATGAAATAAATAAATGGGAGAAAAAGAACAACTCTTCCTCACAGTAGAATTCCAACGAATAAATGTAGAAGGAAAGAGGAAAATAGAGAATTACCATTAGGCAAATACCACAGTAAGAACTGTTGCAGACAAGATCTACCAATGGATGTGTTAAAAATCAGTGGGCAAAAAGTCCTGAGGTGGGGTAGGGTGGGGAGGACAGGATTTACATAGTCTCAAAGTTATTTCCTCCAAGATACTTATTAACTACAAAGGGAAAAATAGAAACTTCGCAGTGGAGAAACCCTGCGGACACCAACCTAACCAAGAGGTCAAGGCAGGCATCACCTGTAATGAACCCCTGAGACAAGGCACTGAGAAGGACACACCACCAGTTTTGTGGTGTTCTTGCCACAAATGCAGAACCTCGCTCCAATCACAAGAAAGCACTGGTCAAACCCAAAGTGAGACTACCAAATGTAAAATGGATGGCTAGTGGGAAGCAGCTGCATAGCACAGGAAGATCAGCTCAATGCTTTGTGACGACCTAGAAGGGTGGGATAGGGAGGGTGGGAGGGAGGCTCAAGAGGGAGGGGATATGGGGATATATGTATACATATAACTGATTCACTTTGCTATACAGCAGAAACTAATACAACATTGTAAAGCAACTATACTCCAATAAAGATGTTAAAACAAACAAAACCAAACCAAACCCAAAGTTAGGGGCATTCTACAAAATGATGGACCAGCCCTCTCCTAAAGCATCAAGGTTATGAAAGGCGAAGGAACTGATACAGACTGGAGGGGACTCAGGAGGCATGACAACTCAGTGCCAGGCGGGGTCCTGGGTAGGATCCTGGAGCAGAGAGAAGATGAGAGGAAAGACTGGTGAAACTCTAATGAGGGGCAGGGTTTCGTTCAGGGGCTGGTAAACTATGGTTTGCAGGCCAAGCCTAGCCTGCTGACTACTTTTTTTTTTTTTTTAATTAATTAATTAATTAATTTTTGGCTGTGTTGGGTCTTTGTTTCTGTGCGAGGGCTCTCTCTAGTTGCGGCGAGCGGGGGCCACTCTTCATCGCGGTGCGCGGGCCTCTCACTATCGTGGCCTCTCTTGTTGTGGAGCACAGGCTCCAGACGCGCAGGCTCAGTAGTTGTGGCTCACGGGCCCAGTTGCTCCGCGGCATGTGGGATCTTCCCAGACCAGGGCTCGAACCCGTGTCCCCTGCATTGGCAGGCAGATTCTCAACCACTGCGCCACCAGGGAAGCCCCCCTGCTGACTACTTTTGAAAACAAAGTTTTACTGGAACACAGTCATGCTCATTCATTTACAGATGATCTATGGCTGCTTTCTTGCTAAAACAACAGACTTGGGAGCTGTGACAGAGACCTTCTGGCCCCACAAAGCCTCAAGTGCTCACTATCTGACCCTTTACAGAAAAAGTTTGTCGACCCCTGGTGTCTAGTTAATGATACTCTACCAGTCTTAATTGCCTGTTCTTGCTAACTTTATTATAATTTTGCAAGATGCTAACAAGCTAACCCAGCTTTAGGGGAAGCTGGGTGAGAAATGTAAGAAAACGCTGAACTATTGGGGCTGGCCAAAAAGTTCATTCACTTTTAAGTAAAAATAAAAGACACGGGTTCCCCTGCTGGCACAGTGGTTAAGAACCCGCCTGCCAGTGCAGGGGACACGGGTTCGAGCCCTGGTCTGGGAAGATCCCACATGCCGTGGAGCAACTGGGCCCGTGAGCCACAATTACTGAGCTTGCGTGTCTGGAGCCTGTGCTCCGCAACAAGAGAGGCCGCGATAGTGAGAGGCCCGCGCACTGCGATGAAGAGTGGCCCCCGCTTGTCACAACTGAAGAAAGCCCTCGCACAGAAACGAAGACCCAACACAGCCATAAATAAATAAAAATTAAAAAAAAAAAAAAAAAAAAAGAACCCGCCTGCCAGTGCAGGGGACACGGGTTTGAGCCCTGGTCTGGGAAGGTCCCACATGCCGCAGAGCAACTAAGCCCGTGCGCCACAACTACTGAGCGCGCACTCTAGAGCCCACAAGCCACAACTACTGAGCCCACGTGCCACAACTACTGAAGCCCTTGCGCCTAGAGCCCGTGCTCCGCAACAAGAGAAGCCACCGCAATGAGAAGCCCACGCACCGCAACGAAGAGTAGCCCCCTTTCGCTGCAGCAAGAGAAAGCCCGCGTACAGCAACAAAGACCCAATGCAACCAAAAATAAATAATAAATTAATTAATTTAAAAAATAAATAAAAGACACATTTTTCATTTTCGCCAAGAATTTTATTGAACAATGTATTCGCTAACTGAACGAACTTTTTGGCCGACCCAATATTTTTGCAATTTTTCTGTAAGTCAAAAATTGGTTTAAAAAAAAAAAGTTTAAAAGAAAAAATCCAGTAGCATCCTTATTGTGAGGCCTTCCTATCAGCCCCCCTAGACACACCTCATACACTGCTGCCTGTTTCTGCTTCACTGTTCTCCCTCCTAAGAATGTTCTTCGCTTTCTTTCCGTAGCCATCAAAGCTATATCTTAACGGGTTAACTCGAATGCTACGTCCTCCATAAAAGCTTGGCTGCCGGCTTCACGCTCACACTCAGCTCCGGCACCTGGCAGCCTCTGCCTCGGGTTATAGTCAGTTACCTCCCCGTCCGCTTCTCTGACCTGATTATGAGCTCCTGAAGCTCAAGTTATGTCTTACTCGTCACCTGAGTAACGACCTTGGTTCTCAAAAACCCAGCACTGAGCACTGCAGGAGAGAGAGGCTGCAGTCCTCACCAGCACCTCGTGCGCTGCCTACTCGCTAAGTGGGGGGCGGGCACGGGGACAGCACTGACCCCGCGGCCACCACGTGCTGAGCACCGCGCTAGGTGCTTTACACAACCACTTTCTTTTGACTCTTATGATTAGCCTGTTTAGATAAATATTTCACCCATTTTTACAGACACGGACTTGAAGACCTAAGGAACCAGAAAATCACTGAAGGTCTCACAGCCAGCAACTCAAAGAGGGAGATTTAAGGGCCATACGAGACCCTCTCTGTCACTGCCTGTCACGGCTCTAGTCATCATCTACCTGCAGACGAGCAAGGGGGTGGCCCAACTCCTGGCTCATCTTCGTCCCGGTTGGTTCCCAGGCTGGCCTGTCACCCCAGGTTTGGCCAGCAGGAGACGGTGCCCTTCAGCGAAGATGGAGTCTCTGCCGGGGGCGGGGGGCGGGCGAGGACAGGAGCCACACAAGGCTGCTGCGGGCAGCAGCTACACACGGTGATGGAGGCGCTGACGGAGGACGGCAGATAGACACGTGGCCACGCACTTCCCAGGGGCCAGCTTTTATCACGAGGTCAGGCCAAACCGCCACCAGGCTCGGGCCTTGGATGGCACTGTTTTGATCCCCAGCTCTGCCTGCATTTCGCCTTGACATTAGGCCACTGCCATGCGTTAAAGGCTGGTGTCAATCTAGTGTGTCTGAGCACCGACTGAAGGTCATCTCCGTGATCTCTGCCTGCCGAGTCACACCATGCTTTTAAATGGTAGGATGTGGGCAGTGGGGTTATCGAAGGTCACAACAGAACAGCATGAGCAAGTCAGTAAGAACCAGACCCCATGGGGACAGAGGACTGTCTCACGGCGTCCGTAAAAGTGTCCACGATTATTACGCCACCCGCACTAAACCAGGAGCTGCTGAGAGTTTTTGATTGCCTGACCATGTTCTCTTAGGGGGGAGGCAGACAAAATGCTGGCCTGACATTACACCACGCTGTCACTCGGGGCAGGTACACTCAATCACTTGACATGCTCCCAGAGGCTGAGCTGAATGCTCCCGCTGACAGCCAGGGCTGTGAACTCGGCTGCAGCCAGCAGTGGGGACACACTCGGGTTCCAGTGCATCGGCTGTGGCTTCCGGTTAGAAAAGACCCGCCTCACACAGCACGCATGAGGGAGGGGCTATGAGGACACAGGCCACAGCACCGGGGAAAGGTGTCCCCCTCCCAGCCCTGCCCTATGCCCCAAGTGATGTAATGCATAAGTTTTCACGATGTCCAGTGGAGGCCAGGTGTCTCTGCCAGGCTCTTGGCCTCCTTAAGGGGACTTGGTGCTTCAAGCAGCTTTTTCCTTGTGATGCCACCAACTCAACACGTAACTTGCAGGGCTTCTGTGATGGGGATAAGACTTGGGGGGACTGGTCCCAGACCTTAAATGCTTCAGGGCAGAGGGGACACACCACGCTCCCACACACAGGGCATTAGCTGAGGTTAACTTCCAGAGGGCTAAGGGATGGGAGGGTGGGGACAGAAATAGGCCGTGAGCAGTGAATGTGTCTGCCGCAGGTGTGCACAACTCGCTCGAGGTGATGGTGACTCAGTAGCAGAACTAGTGAGAGTCTAGCTGCTCAAGGACTTGAGACTGATAAACCTGATTTTAAAAAATCGAGATATATTGGGACTTCCCTGGGGGCGCAGTGGTTAAGAATCCGCCTGCCAAGGCAGGGGACACGGGTTCGAGCCCTGGTCCGGGAAGATCCCACGTGCCGCAGAGCAACAGAGCCCGTGCGCCACAACTACTGAGCCTGCGCTCTAGAGCCCACGAGCCACAACTACTGAGCCCGCGTGCCACAACTACTGAAGCCCACGCACCTAGAGCCCGTGCTCTGCAACGAGAAGCCACCTGAATGAGAAGCCCATGCACTGCAACAAAGAGTAGCCCCCGCTCGCCACAACTAGAGAAAGCCCGTGCGCAGCAATGAAGACCCAACGCAGGGTCCCAGAATAAATAAATAAATAAATATTTATTTAAAAAAAAATCGAGATATAATTCACGCCCCCCCCACCCCAAATTCACCATTTTAAAGTGTACGATTCAGTGGTTTTCAGTATGTTCACCCATTGCACAAGCAGCACCACTAGCTAACCCCAGGACATTTTCATCACCCCCGCCCCACAAAGGAAATCTCTGTACCCATCAGCAGCCACTCCCACCCCTTATAGGCCTCCCCCCTACGCTTTGCTCTGGACATCAGGAAACTCAGGACAAATCCAAACAGCCTTGAGCAGCCATACGCTATCTTATCCCTAGGTCCCCATCTGCCATCGTATCTATTTTTTTCTAAATAAATACTAATTGTAACAGCCGTTACCAGGTATGAAGCATTCACACTATGACTTTCTACTACTTAATGTCCTCCTTACAGCAACGCTCTGAGGTACAGGAGCTGTAATTAGCACAGAGATTAGAGTGCCTTGTCCAAAGTCTGGGAACTGATAGACGTTAGAACCAGGATTCAAACCCAGACCCACTGGCGTCACAGCCACTCAATCATCCACCTGCATGCCCTTCACCACCTTTGTAGAACAAGGCAAAGCTGTAGACAGAAGCCGCCTCACTGCCTGGCCTGGGGTTCACCTGGCAGTTTAATATCCTGACTATACCATCAGGTGACAGCACTGCTGGGCTGGTGTCTGGCTGGGGCTGCCCTGCATTTCAGGAGCCCTCGTGCTCAGGAGGCCTGGCATGACACAGAGCTAACCATCTACCCGCTGCGTGACTGAATCCACAAAAGCTCCAGCATCTCTCTCGCTCCCCACTTGCTGGTACAGGATGCTGGCCCTTCCGCCGGGAGCACTGAACCACAACCAGTGCTGCCTTCTGAGAACTCCCGGCTCTGCCTCCAGTCACCTGATAAGGGGCAAGAAGCCAAGCCAGGCTTTCCAACTTCCATGGCAAAATAGCCGGACACAGCGTGGAGGGTGCACCCAGGGCCTCCACTGTGGACTGCCTGCCTTCCGCCTCTGGCAAAGGGTCTCTCCGCGCTCGCTCTCCCAGATCCCCCCGCTCTACCCCTGCCTGATAAAATACACCACTCTGGGTCTATTCTCTGGCTCCCATCCCCCAAAGAGCTGCCCTGACAGTATTATAAGGGAGTGTGAAGTTCGCTGCCTTTACCCCAGTGGGTCCCAGAAAGGGTGACCTGTGGTCACACTCCTCTGTTCTTTAGAACATTCCCTCCACCCTGGCCTAAGCCATCTATCTAATCCTGTCGATCTTGTCCACACACAGTGCAGTCCCAGCACCTCACAGGGGGCCTGGTACACACGAGGGGCTCTTCAAACGCCTCCTGAGTACGGAGGCTGCTGCCCCCTGCCTTACTCCGTGACCGTTATATGAAGCCCCAAGGACAAGTGCTTCTTGTGATAAACTGATGCGCTTCCTTTTTTCCATCATGTTTGCTGTGAATCCTGTCCTTCTTTCCTTGCCTTCCACGAAGCTCTGAGATGAATTTTGTGCTCCATCACAATGACTTCCCTTGACTGTCTTTTGGTATAATTACCTGCCTCCTGGGGCCTTCTCTCAATTACTAGGTTCTTTCCACGGTTCTTGGTTTTGCTGAGGAGGGTGTGGGCCTTGAAATTCAACAAACGTAAAATAAAACCCCGTTGAGCCATGAAAAGAACATGGGCCTTGTAGGTAGACAGACCTTGGTTCAAACCCCAGATGTGCCACCTACACGCCACGGGACCCTGGGCACATTGCTTATTCAGCCTCGGTCTCCTTGCTGACCATCCTCACAGTGTTATGATCATCACATGAGATATGAAACACCTGACATACAGCAGACACTCAAAGGTTAGATTAGATCCCTTTTATTCATTTCATTAGAATTTTTTAAATAAACAAATTTATTCATGTTTTTGGCATCCAGGTTAATTGATCTAGAAATATCCAGAAAGACATAGAATACTATGATGGAGGGGCAGTACACAAGTCATTTCTTTCCTTCAATTAAAAAATAATTATTGAATAAACTATCAATGGCAGGAGGAACTTGAAACATTTAAAATTTCACACCTAGATGGAAACTAAAATCCTACAAAAAGTTCATATTGCATCTTAGAATAATCTTAAAAAACACAGATCAGACCCAATATTGGCACCTCAGTCAATATGCAGGAGAAAGCTCGGCAGTACACTCAGGAGAGAGAAACCATAAGAACTCATCCGCCACTCATCCAGGTAGCGTTTCTGAGGGCTACTTCATGCCTGGCACTATTCTATGCGCTGGCCTACACTCGTGGAAATGATGGGGGATTCTCTGTTCTCAGTGAATCCACATTCTTCTCCAACCCCCATATTGCCATTAGGGATAGGGAGAATGAGACTCCTTTTAATATAAGCCACTTCCATATTCTTGGTGGAAGCAGACGGAGAAGAAGGAAAAATAAACAGAAAACAGTAAGACAGTGAGAGTGACTGTAAATTCTTGAGCAAAGGAGGGTTGATAAGAGTTGGGCTTCATGAGCAATGGTACCATGGACAGATCACGAGAAGTGATGGGGTGGGGCGGGGAGGGAGAATTATGGACTCAGGGAGGCCAATTCGAGAGCTGGCACAGCAGGAAATGACAGGGGCCACAATAAGACCACAGCAGTGGAAGGAGATTCAAAGACTAAAAACTGTTGGGACTGTGTGGTGGAGGCACCCCAGAGTGAAGACAAGGGGAAAGTGGAAAATGTCTTTTGTCCTTAGAGCTTCGGGGACCAGGGGACAGTGAGGTCACCAGCAGGGTGGGGGTTTCAGATAGGCGGGATGGTCTTGCTCAATGACCTTTTAGAGTTTGCAAGTCACATTACATAAGGGACTGTGTCCAACATGTCCAGGTAATGCCATGTGGTTTCCTAATCGCAAAGGTTCTGAAACCCTAACTGAAACCAACAAATGCCCTTCTTCACAAGACCACAGTCCCACCCGAAACCCCACCTCTGAAAGAAGCCGGGCACAACTGGTTGATCCATTCTCCTGTGTTTTCGAGAACCGCCAGCCCTGTTTTCAGTGTTGAAAACTGACCCCAAGTGACCTATAGATACAGAGTCAGCACACCGGGTTCAGGGAAGGCGAGCATGAGTTCATGTGTTCCTACCCAGTCCTCCAACCTTTGTACAGACCCAGCCTACCCAGGGCAACGATGGTGTGTGCCATGAGGATCAAAGTTACCTCGGTCACAGTGCTCTTACCTAAGCGTCAAAGGAAGAAGTGATATGAAAGGCTGCTCTGGCAAAAGGAATGGGGTGCACAGGGCCACAGGAAAAGGCACTGAAGACAAAACTAGGGGAGATTTTTTAAAAAAATGACTAAACACCATTCTTGATTTTCACCTAGAAGCAGATTACACAACCCCACATCAGAGTGTCCTTACAGAGTCCATCTTCCTCCGTGATTACAACCAGGGGACAAAACTCAGCTTTTTCCATCCTATTTTCCTACTACAGGACATCTCCCAAAGAATCCAGTTCTCTGAGAAACAGTCTACGGCCGATGGCACCACAGTTTGGCTCATCATTTTATTCTAGTTTAGCTTTGAAACAGATTAATTTCAGGGAAGCACGTGTACAATTCTCTCAGCTGCGTACAGACCAGAATGCCTCACCCTCCAGCACTCCAAGTAAAGGATAATTCTTAGATGTTCCCCCACCACATCACCTCTTTATAAGTAAAACAAGTAAGCCCCCTATGTCAGCAGCTTTCTCCACAAGCCACCCAGAAGAAGGACCAGGTCCCCCAGCTGCTTTGTTCACGACATCCCCGAGCGTGTTGCCATGCCAACCAGCATCAGGCATAACAGAGGCTGATGGATTTGGCTCCAGTGGACCCAACCAACAGGAGCCACCAGTCCGCAAAGAGCCATGGTTTGCGCCATGGGACTCCTCCGCCACCTTCACACACACACATCCCAGCAGGCACACAACTAATGTAAACACCTCACTTGGGGAGGGGGCTGGGGGAGGAAAAACACTTTCAGGATGTAGAGCTCTGAAATGGTATGACACAGATTTAGGCAGAGTAAGATTTCTAAATGATGAATTCATCCAGAGAGAAGTAAGAAAGTCCGCAAACCTAAGAAAAGAATACACTGTTCCGTGCTAGTCACATCACAGACCTATTGAAAAGCTTTCCCATCACATAGCATGGTTCACAAGACCCCTTCAGATAAGCCCCAGTCATTTCCAAGCATCAGGCAACCTACACCCGTACACGCCCCAGAGCAGGTGTGTCTTGGTGGGATCCGTGAACTCCTAGCTACCCTCCAAGATCCAACTCAAATGTCCCGTCTTCCGTGGAGCCTTGCAGGACCTGCCCTCCCCAATAAAGTCAGCTCGTCCTGAGTGCTCCCCAGCGCGCACAGCAGGCTCAGCACCGAGAGGACACGCCTCGCACGCATTGTCTCAAGAAGGAACTCGACACACTCTGTCATCGTTGTTCACTTTTGCTTGGTCCTCTCCCCGTCAGAGTGCTTGAATGCTAAACCAGGCCCTAAACACAGAAGTTTAGACCCTAAAGCCCAAAAACGTGTTTTAAAATGTCATTTCTCAGGGATGGAAACATTTCCAAGAACAAAGAGAATTCACTACCGAAAATAAATACTTCTTGAGCGGTTCCAGGAGGCAGGTGGAGCAGGGATTCTTTCCTACACTTGACGGATGAAGAATGTAAGGCCGGTGTGGACCACTATAAGCTGGTGCCTGTATAAGCTAGAAAGCTACCTCTGACCCAGGAGCTTCTCCCCACCTGCTCCGTGAGCCTACATTTCTATTACATGCCAGATAACTGCACAAGATAACAAGTTTTGTCCTGTAGCTTATATAATCATGGTGATGATAATAATGGTAATAATAATAATAATAATAAAAGAACTGGCTTTGTCTATCTCTGTATAAGATACTCATTTAAGTTTCTTACGCTATGATGAAATGTACAGTGAGAGATACAAGATAGACATCCTTGCGCACTGCGGTACTGGAAGCGAGGAACAGTCATGTTATTAAGCAATTACATGTATTAGATTTCCCTCCCCCCATCCCCCCCCAAAATCCTCTACAGTCAGAAAATGTGAGATAACATTGCACAAAAAGAGGAGGGAGGGCTCTGGAAGCAGACAGCCCTATGTGAGGCCTTAGTTTCACCCTCATAGACTTGAGCAAGTGATTTCATCTCTGAGACAGCCTCCCCAGCTGTGAAGTGGGCACGGAAACACCAGCCTTTGGGGTCATCAGAAGAACTTAAAAAAATATATATATATTATGTATTATATATATATATATATATATATATATATATATATAATATAATATATATATATACCTAATACAAACTTAGCTCAGGGTCTCACATAAATTTTCCTGAAATAAAAGCATCTCTGGGCTTCCCTGGCGGTCCAGTGGTTCAGACTCCATGCTTCCACTGCAGGGGGCGAGGGTTCGATTCCCTGGTCCAGGAACTAAGGTCACATGCCGCTCACGGTGTGGCCAAAAAAAAAAAGCATCTCTGCCATTAGCAGTTAGCAACTGGCCCTAGAATTATGAATTAAAAAATGATGAGTCTTGGGCTTCCGTGGTGGCGCAGTGGTTAAGAACCCACCTGCCGATGCAAGGGACACGGGTTCGAGCCCTGGTCCGGGAAGATCCCACATGCCGCGGAGCAACTAAGCCCGCGTGCCACAACTACTGAAGCCCACGCGCCTACAGCCAGTGCTCTGCAACAAGAGAAGCCACCGCAATGAGAAGCCCACGCACCGCAACGAAGAGTAGCCCCCGCTCGCCGCAACTAGAGAAAGCCCACGCGCAGCAACGAAGACCCAATGCAGCCAAAAATAAAATAAAATAAATAAAATTAAAAAAAAAATGATGAGTCTCTGCTGGTGGGAACATAACAAGATTATCAGTTTTGGAGGGAAGTTTGGCAATATCTATTGACGTTTAAAGTCACCCCATTTTTACAAACACACATACTCCTCTGTACTATTTTTCTCCATCTGAAAACTGTCTCAGTGTAAGGCTATGAAGGACATTCGCTGTCTATATTGCACATTTCTGTAATAGACTTTTTATAATGAGCACTTAATAATTTTGTAAACAGAAAAAATACATTTTTATAAAAAACAGTCATTTCTCCATTTCAATTTTCAAATGAATCTGACACATAGTAAAAAGTTAAATCTGAAATTATATCATCATTTGACAAACCATGTGTCAGAGCCGTGGAGGACTTGTGTGTTTTGTTCACTGCTATAGGCCCGACACCTCAAATAGTGCCTGATAATATCATAGGTAATCAACATCTGTTAAATGAATACATTTAAAAGCTCATAAATGTTCCAGTTCTTCCACTTCTAAGAATTCATTATGCAAAAATATTTGTCCAGTCGCTGAAAGATAAAGAGCAAGGCTAATCATTGTAGCAGAATTCATAACAGTAAAAGGCTGCAAACAACATACATTTTTTTCAATAATATTGGTTACTGGGATATTGTCATTTTTAAAAAGAATGAGGTTTTTAAAAAGGAATGAGGTGGATCTTTACATAGTGCTATAGAAAGACATCATGTTAAGTAATAAAAAGCAAGACTCAGAACAGCATGACTAGTTTCATCTTAATTCTGTGTTTTAAATTTAAATAGTAAAAAATTCCTGCTGTATTAAGTAAAAAAAAAAAAAAAAAAAATCTAGGTAATACATGTTTTTATTTGTGAAGAAAAATATCTGGAGAATATATACTACACCACTAGCAGTAATTTTTTTGTCTCAGTGTAAGGCTACGAGGAATGTTCACTATTATATTGAGTACTTCTATAAGAGTTTTTTTTTTAACATCTTTATTGAAGTATAATTGCTTTACAATGTTGTGTTTCTGCAGTGTAACAAAGTGAATCAGCTATAGGTACACATGTATCCCCATATCCCCTCCCTCTTGTGTCTCCCTCCCACCCTCCCTATCCCAGCTCTCTAGGTGGTCACAAAGCACCGAGCTGATCTCCCTGTGCTATGCAGCTGCTTCCCACTAGCTATCTATTTTACATTTGGTAGTGTATATATGTCAATGTTACTCTCTCACTTCATCCCAGCTTACCCTTCCCCCTCCCCAGGTCCTCAAGTCCATTCTCTACGTCTGTGTCTTTATTCCTGTCCTGCCCCTAGGTTCGTCAGAACCATTTTTTTTTTTTAGATTCCATATATATGTGTTAGCATACGGTATTTGTTTTTCTCCTTCTGATATGAGTATTTTTAAAAATAATGAGCACTTAGTAATTTTGTAAACAGAATAAAATCTATTTTTATAAAAAGTCATTTCTCCATTTCACTTTTTTCTCATTTTAATTTTTAAATGAATCTGACATGTAAGTTAAATCCCATAGCACTAAACTGAGGTCCCCGGGCCTGGGGTGGTTTGGTGAAAGGCACACAGTGCTAGTGCCCGAGCTGGGGCTCAGGTCCCCTGACACCCCACCCTCCACCCCATCCAGGGCTCTCCTCCTTCCTAAAGCATGAGGAAGCAGATGTTGCCGGGGCAGCTGGGCCCTCTGGAACCACGAAAAGTCCCACAATTACAGAAGCCTCTATTAGGAAAAAAAAAAAAAAAGTTGCTTAAGAGCTACATTTTTATGAACTTGAAATGTTCCATGAGTTTAACAAGTAAATGTTCTGGATTTGCCAAGCAGTTCTGATTTCAAATAGTCTATCTCCTAAGTACACGTGAACTTTATTGAACTCAGATCCTGATGTTCAAGGGGTTAAGGAAGGATCAATTCAGAGTCACTGGCATGTCCTAAAATTTAAGGCTTGTCTGGCAACAAGCACCTCATACACCTCATGATTGTTTACAAACTCATACCACTCAGGAGTTTCACCTGCCTTACTCATGCTGACTGCAATCAAGGTTGCTATTTCCAGGTGCTCAAACCTATCTGTAACTTTTTCAAGTGCTAGACAGGAAGGATTTGGGAGAGTTAACGATCACTCTGAAGTTTTCAACACTACAACCCAACTGGAAGCCAATATTCTATTCTCTGAAATGCAGACCACTTTTTTAGACTTGATTAAACTAGGTGGTATGAAAATCATGAGAAGCTCAAGAACTGACCATTCTCTCAAAAGGAAAATGAGAACTCCGTAGAGGGACACAAAGAAAAGAAAGTGATTTCTTCTGGGTTCACTGCTTTACTAACTGGGACTTTTGGACTTTTTTCCTGATCAAGCCAACCCCACAACCACTCAAAGGGGACTTGTGTAGACAGAACTTGTGAGTGGTTGATGAATCAATGATTTCTCCCCAGACAGGTGGGCCTGTGAATTACAGCATTGCACAGTGAGGACACTGGATCCCAGAGGGTTAGTTAACTGCTCAAGTTACGTGGAATGTCACAGTTCTCAATGTCACCCTCCGAGACCCTCTCTTCTGAGCCTCAGAACCTCAACCCTGTGGGGGCCTACAGGGTGGGCTGTATCACTATCTGGGCTACTGAGTAGGAAACAGAGGCTCCAAGAAGTTGTGTCCTGCCAAGATGCCAAGGTTCCAACCGAGGACTACCCATTCCAGACCTGTCTCCCTTGGTCTTAGCACTATTCCCTACTTCGGCCAAGCTCAGAAGGAAGGCTGTATTTTGTCGGTCTAAGAGAGGAGGCAGCCACGTTCTTTGAAATGGCCCCAAACTTCTCAGTACTGGTCACCGGCTCACACAGTGGTGACTCTCATCGAGAAATGAAAAGCAAAAAGTCGAGGTCAAGTGCCCCCGCCGCCCAGAAGACCTCCACCTCTTTCCCAATTGCTCCCACGAGCTAAGGGTATCACGGTTGCCCAGCAGAGCCCGGCAAAGCACCTGCCAAGGCACCTGCCCGCGAGGAGCACTGTCCCCCAGGGATGCCGCCGGCACGCAGAACGTTTCCCAGGAGAGGCAGGGCTGGCGGGCTCGACTAAGCCCACCTGATGCTGCGGGGTCAGATTCGGGTCCCACCCACACTCATCGAGCGCGTCCTACGTGAGTGAACCCAATAACTGGCCGCCTCCTGAGGCCCACTGTACAGACGGGGAAACTGAGGCTCGGAGAGGAAAACTGGCTTAGCCCAAGGGTGGCGGCGTGGGGGCTGGAGCCCTCTCACGCCGAGACCCGATCCTCCGCCGAAGGGCCGGTAGGGCGCCTTCGGCCGTGGAAACGACGACCCTCAAGCCTCCCCGAGAGGTCAGCTCGAGGGGAAGGGCCACCCTAAGAAGGGCCGAAATGGGAGCCGCGCTTTCCGCGCCGGCGTCGGGCGAATTGGGCAGCGACCCGGCCCAAGAGCCCGCCCCCATGCCTAGGGCCCGGGCGGCCGAGGCGGCCAGAAGGCGTCGGGCCCCGGAGCCCGGGCACCCAGAGTCCTAGCGACCGGGCCCCGCCAATCCAGCACCAGCGAACGCACGTACTCACCACGGTCGGCCGGCTGCAGTACGGACACCTGAGGAGGACGCAGGCCCACACCACTGAGGCGCTACCACCGCCCGCGCCGGCTGCGGGGGTGGGAGCGTGGCCGACGGCGGCGCCGCTCCGCCCAACCCGGCCGTGCGCTTGTTTCTGGGGCCAGGCCTCCCCCCTGCGAATCTGCGCTCTTGGTACGGCCCTGAAGGCCACGCCCCCTCAGCGTCCCAGCTCAGCAGAGGGACCTCGGAGCCCAGCGTGTAGTCCGGGAGGGGGTGGGAGTCTCCTCACGCCTTTGACAGTTCCGTGGGGGCAGTAGCCGTGGGCCGCGCCGTCTGGCCTCCTGCTGCCGGCCGCCGCTCGCATGTGTTCGCGACTCTTTCTCCTCCACGATCCTCAGTGCCCTCGCCTGAAAATGGCGAACCTGCATGAACAGTGTCGGGGTCCCTCCAGCCTGGGACTGGAATGCTGGCCTGCTTGGGTCGGGGGGCAGGAAGTGAGCAGGCAGGGGGCGAGGACTGGACCGAAGAGGCAGGAGGGAGCAGAGGGCACTTCGGGTTTGGAAAGATAGGCTGTCTTGGTCGGGGGTAAGAAGCCCACCTATTCCTCCTGCCGTGGTTCCTATGTTACAGGATTATGAAGATTAGATGATATAACTCATGTTCATAAACAATTTAGCTCAGTGCGATAGTAAGTGCTCTAGAAATGTAAGTTGTTGTTGTTGTTGTTGTTGTTGTTATTACAGGCTCTGCTGCGAATTCCTTTTGGAACAGTGGGCAACTCACTTCGTTCAGAACCCGTTCTCCATCTTTAAAAATGGGACCCACCAACGACCACCAATTACTTTGAAAATACTAAAGGCCTATATAAGGAGAGGATTATTCCCGTGGCCCCAGTTTTAGGCTTCCATCTTTCCAGTCTGTCAGGAACATGTCTGATTCACCCCATTGAATCAGTCCCTCCAACAGGTTGGATGAATGCAGTAGCCCTCAGGGTGGGGCGTACCTCTGTCTAACTAAGGGACTGAATGTGTAACTCCTATGCTAGGCCCTCAAGAGAGCAGTAGGGAAATTCATCCCCCAGATCTCTGATACTCCCTCTCGCCTTTTCACCACCTTGCTGAACAATCTTCCCTGCGTGTCCCAGAGAGGCTTCAAACTTTGCCTCTGAATCCTTGCACCCTGCTTCTGTGAAGCCAGAACACATACCACTGAATTCTCTCTCTCTGCTGATAGCATCTCTGAGGCAGGAGACAGGCATCTTCTTTTACTTTTTCCCATTAAACCAGTAGCTGAGTCCTAGGGATTCTATCTCCAGGACCACCCTCCCCCTTTCTCATCTTTCCTGCTCTCCCTGCCCTAGTTTAGGCCTACCTGGGTTCACCTTTCACCTGGATGATCTCAGCAGTTCCTGACTCGAATGCCACCTCCAGTTTCTTCTATACCTATACCAGGGAAACTTCCTCTTATACTGCTCTGCTCAGTGCCCTACCTTCCTGTCCCTTAAACTTTCCTCCTCAAAACATACTCTCACTAGCCAGCTGGGGAAAAAAATGTAAGTTGGAGACACATCTCACACCTTACACTAATATAAACTCCTGATAGATAAAAGATGTAAACAAGTTTTAAAGAGAGAAGAAAAAGGAAAAGTTCTACAAGAAACCATGGGAGAATTGTGTTAATCTCCAAGAGGACTTTCTGAGTTAGAAGCCATAAATGACTGAGAAAACCACTACATAAAAATCAAAACTTGGGACTTCCCTGGTGGCACAGTGGTTAAGAATCCGCCTGCCAATGCAGGGGACACGGGTTCGATCCCTGGTCCGGGAAGATCCCACATGCCGCAGAGCAACTAAGCCCGTGCGCCACAACTACTGAGCCTGCGTGCTGCAACTACTGAAGCCCACGTGCCTAGAAGCCCGTGCACCACAACAAGAGAAGCCACCGCGATGAAAAGCCTGCGCACTGCAATGAAGACCCAAAGCAGCCAAAATTTTTAAAAAAAGGTAAACAGATTAAAAAAAAATCAAAACTTAATGTGTGACAAAGACCTACAGGCAAAGTCCAAAGGCAAAGGACAAACCAGGAGGAAATATTTGTCTAATAAACAGCCTCTACTAATTAATAAGAAAAGACTTATTAATATAAAAGGGCAAAAGATAGGAATCATCAGTTCACAGAAGAAAAAATACAAATGGCCCTTAACCATATGAAAAGTTATTCAACCCCACACGTAGAAAAAATGCAAATTAAAAGTTGACCAAGATACTGGTTTCCACCTACAATGATGACAAAATCTGAAAGTTTGATGACACAGGGTCGGTGGAGCTGTGTGGAAAAAGACACTGTCATTTATTGTTTCCCCATCCAAACATGAATATCATCCAGCTATAAAGAAGACAAATAAGGAAGCTCATTGCTGACACAGAACAATCTCTCAGATAAATTGATGAACGAAAAATACAAGGTGATGGCCAATAGGCAGGGAATGCTACTGTTGGTGTTTTTAAAAGCATTGCAGTGGGGGAAAGTGGAGGAAAAAATGTACACACTGTGGATATATATTTGGTTGTATGTGTATGACCTCTGTGGAAAGAAAAAAAGAGATAGCATTGGTTGTCTCTAGAGGAATGGGAGAACTGGGACCAAGGGCAAAGGAAGCGTCACTGTACACCCTTTGTATCTTTCACATTTTGTGCCTTATGAATGTTTTATTTATTCTAAGTCAAATACGTAAATACTTTTAAAAATACTCAAACAACCTTGTCACTGGCCAAAGAACCAACTCTTTGACTGGCTCCCAATAGGTAAAGAACAGTGTCTATCCACTTCATTTTTCTTAAATCAAAATTCAACACTTGTGGGGTTACAGACAACAGTTTCCTGCCAACTCCCCTCTGTCGCGCCTCATCTTCACTGCCCGGAAAGAATCACTTCTTACCTCGTTTCGCACTTGCTTCTGGTCCTTATTTCCATGCTGGTAAATAAATGTTTGTGTGGCTGCATGTTGTCCGAAATTTTAGGTGTTACCTCTAGAGTCCTGCTAATGGTGAGCTAGGTTATTAAAACCACAGCCCACCTCCCCTGCCCACATGTCAACATAATTATTTATATACCTATTTTACTTCCTCTGTTAATCATTTTTATAATTGAAATAATAGCCTTGGACCTTCATTTCTTGAGCCATCCACCGCAAGCAGTATCTTTTCATGCCGTACCATGAAGCTCTCAGCATCCTTGCCCTTCCCTTTGCTCTGTACCCCCGCCTCTGTCTCCCCACTTAGCTGTCTGAACTTCCATATTTTCATTATTGAGCTTGACAACATTTGCATTGTACATAATATGTTCTTTGCTTTGTCCCTTGAGCCTAAAAGTCAAGTCATCAAGCAGCACTGACTTTGTTGTCACATTGTACAGGGGATGCACAGCCGAACCAACCACCCCTATGATTACAGGGCTCGTGCTGTGTGTCCTCTTTCTGAAAGTTCATTTTTTTCCCCCCGGCACAATTTAAAAGAAACAGATCCTCAATCTCTCCAGGGATCTGGTGTATCAAGCTTTTTTCCTGAGACTCCCTCCAAGGTTCTCAGGCACACCCCAGCCCCCATCCATACTGGTTACTGTAAAGGACGAGGCTGATTCCTATCTGTGTTTCGGTTCTCATAAAGGGGCACAACAGTTTGTGGAATGAACGGATTGCCTTAGTCTGGAATGCAGAAAGAGCGTTCAAAATCTGGCCCCAACGTATCTTTCCAGCTTGATCTTTATAACTTTCGTCCACAAATTCTACACTGTAGCAAAACTGGATGAATCCAGTTTTGTACATGCTGTGCATTTTTATTCCTCTGAGCCACTAGGAATGTTGTTCTCTTCCATGTTTATATGTCCATCTCCTACCAATGCTTCCACCTCTGGAAGCTGCCCTGATCCCTCCAGAAGTGATGGCTCCCTCACTACTGTCCAGCTCTCCAAGGCCCAGAGGATTTCCTACTTTAAATCATGTCTTGTCAGTCTGAAGTGTCTTCAGGGCAGGTCTGTCTCAGAAGCCTCTTCTCTCTCTGCCTCCCAACCCCCATGTTCTGCCAGATGCAGGCAGCATGGAGGCATTTGCGGGATGAGCAACAGAGGATTCAGGAAAGGCGGCCTGGAGTTAAGGGGCTTGGGCTTGGGTGAACGAGAATGAGGGTCCAAGGGGCAGGGGTGCCAGAGCCAAGGCTGGAATGAGAGGGAGACAGGGAAATGGACTGCGGTCAGGGCAGAACAAGGACTTTGTGACCTGTCCAGGCCACTGCTCTGTTGCTTTTGGAAGGGCTGTGTCCTTCCACTGAACAGAATGGAAGAAGGTTTGTCCAGGTGAAGGTGCGGGTACCACTGCATTAAGGACTCATCAGGAAGATGTGGTCTTCTAAGGGAGAGATGGGGGCCATCAGGATAGGGCCTTTCTCTGCCGTCCCACACCCTCTTCCCACAAGATTCTTCTGAATGTGAACAACCTGAAAGCTCAGAGCACCTACAACAGACAGAAAGCTCAGGGGCTGGGGGGCCAGAAACTGACCTCTAAAGCAAAGCTTCTCTCCACAGCAGAAGCTTTTACACGTATAACATCCCACAAAGCTAAGGACTGTACCCTGTATCCATACCTTTTGATTGCCATGATCCCTTGAAGCCTTTCCTTGCTCTATAGAACCAAACGTTCACTGAGCACTTGCAATGGGCTCCCACTTGCTATGGGACAGAAGGGAGGAGCTAATTACCATTTATTGAGCACCAACTAGATCCCAAGCGCTGTGCTAAGTAGTCTATAGGTGTTACTGCAAATCTTCTCTCGAAAGTATACACTATGATTCCCATTTGACAGATGAGTAAACAGAGGCTCAGAGAGGTGAGGGGATGTGTCCCAAGCTCCCCAAGATCCCACAACTAGTAAGTGTTTAAACTGTGACTGGGGCCTGCTACCCACCTGTGAGCGTGTCAAGCACATCCAAACCCTTCCCACTTCACCCCAACCCTGGGAGCCGTCCTTTCCCCTGGGGGAACTCACCCAGCCTAGGAGGGGGGCTTTGTGCCACTCTTGCTTCGGAGTGGTACCATTTCTCACGCTGGTGGAGGATCCCCCCAGCCCCACCCAGGGCAGTTCTGCCTTGGAGGGTTCAGCCTCTCAGGGCCCCTGTCCCAGTCAGCCTGACTCTTCCCTGCTCCCTCTGACTCCGGCTTCCTCCTTCTCGGGTGCACAGTCTTACAGTCTCCAAGATCCGCTTCACAACCCCTTGCCTTGAGCAGGAACTCACTCCAGGTGTGTTGAAAGGGGCTGCCCTGTCTACTTATAGAGCCAGGGATGCGGCAGTCACCAGAGCACAGAGGCACAGAACCTCCATCTGGAAATCAGGAGCCAAATTCTGCTTTGACTGCTAACCAGATGCACGGCCTCCCTGGATAAGAAATCAGTTTCTTTATCAGCAAAATGGGGAGAAAAACCCTGTCCCGCCCCACCTCTTCTCCCAGGTGTTCTGAGGTTCGTGGTGATGACCAAAGGATGGATTTGTGACAGCAGGGCAGAAGGCAGGGACGCAGGTGAGACTTATTGTCAAAGAGGAGCAGGGGGAGGAGCCTGAAGACACACTTCCCCGACCTCTAAGCCTCTGGCCAAACCTCATGCCTGACCTCGGGCCTAGGGGGACTCTGAACTTCCTGAAGTTCTCCGATGAGCACTTGGTCTTGCCCCCATTTTACAGATGAGGAAACTAAGGCAACGAAATAAAGCAGCTCTATCTGGCTGGTGCACCCAAAGTCTGTTCTTTCTCCATTGATGGGATGGTTCTCTGCCCAAACCTCTTTTACAAAGGGCAGACATCCTAGTTCCCTCTGATTTCAGGAGCAGCTGGCTCAGCCTGCCCAAAGGCTCCCTGGCTGGTCAGGAGCCAGGTCCTTATGAGAAAGAGCAGAGGCCCTGGCTGCAGGGCTTGCTAAGCCAGTTGGGTGTGTGTGGGCCTGCTGGCTGCAGGGTGAGCTGGCCAGCGGGGGGCAGCTGTGGATATCCTGTCTGGAGACAGTGTCTGGCAACGACGTGAATTGTTGCCAGGGAACAGCTGAGAGGACGAGAGGGCAGGGGCAGCAGGAGCTAGAATGAGAAGTCACTGAAACCTGGGGGCTTCCAGAAGGGACGGTGAAAGTACAGGAGATAGCGGAGGCCCTGGCTGGATGTCTCAAAGGGCAGTTCACAGGCCCCATACATCAGAATCATCATGGGGCCTATTAAAACTGCCAATTCCTAGGGCATCCCTACCCCCAGCTGTTGGACCAGACTCTCCAGAGGCAAGGCAGAAATTGACATTTTAAATAAGCTTCACTCTTATCCACACTGGAATATGAGAACCACTGCCTTATGGGGCTCACTTGGCCAGAACAGGGGTGAGGGTGGCATGTCCACGGCAAGGCACACCTCAGGTGGACCCAAACGCAAAAACAGATAAAGAGGAGGGGGTGGTTGCTTTGAAGGAGAAGCTCAGGTGATGACTGGCCTGGCTCCCCGGGGTGTGAAAATTTCCCCAGACCTTCCTCACAGCCTCCCTGCCACCCCACGCTCCTGGTCCTCTAACCTCGTCCAAAGTTCAACAATTTCAGAGGCGGCCCTGAAATGAAAGAACAAACATAGCCTTTGGCAACAGCAGGTCGGATTCCCAATCTGGACGCCGCCAAGGCCCAGACAGCTGTGTAACCTTGGATGGGTACTGTGGGTCCTTGTAATGCGGCCCCTTGGGGTCTGGGTGAGGAGTAAATGGGTTAGTGGGCATGAAGTAGCCAAGTGTCTGTTGGTTCTCAGGGACCAGGGTTCCTTCCTCTTTCCTGTTTCCTACATATGAGCCCCTCCCCCGCCCAGCCCCCTTCCCTTTGTTCCTTTCTCTGTTATGCAACGAAGGTTTAAATTATTCCTGGGTTTGGGGCCGCTGCAAAGCCAATGGGAGGGAGACTCTGTAACGGGAGGTTTCGGAAGCCACGTCTTCCCTGCCTACCTCCCTATTCTCGTCCACGTACTGCTAGGTCAGGCCCTCCGCCCCTCTCCTCACTATTGCAAAGAGCCCCGTGATTACGTTCCCCATATCGCCCAGCTGCAGCAGCTCCAGCTGTTGACACGGCAACCAGAACCCAGTGACAGCCATTGAGAAAGAGCCTCTGAGGGCAAGGCTGCTTGGCTTCCATCTACATTCAGTTCAACGGCACTGCCTGGGAGCACCTACCGTGGGCCTTAGCGGAAATGGAAATGAGTTAGAGCTGGTCCCTGGCTTTAAGGGGCTGGTGGTCTCCGGGCCAAGGTAGAGAATCTACTGGTCTAGTTGAATGATTCTCAAAGTGTGGTCCCCAAACCAGGAACATCAGCGTTACCTTTGAATTTGTTCGAAATGCCACATTTCAGGCTCCTTCCAAAGTCTACTGAATCAGAAATTCTGGGGGAGAGGGGATCCTGAAATCTGGCTTTTAACAAAAGCCCCCCAGGTGACGCTGATGCAGGCTGAAGTTTGAGGACCACAGATCTAATTAAAACCTCACCCAATCCCAAGAGCTGGGGTCTGTTGTTCCCGTATCACAGATGAGGGAACGGAGGCTCTGTCCTGCTCTGTGTGCAGACTAGCTGACAGCTTATGAAGGGTTTGGATTCTCAGGTCCCTCCCGGTGTCAAATTCTACCTCTGCAGCACCTGTGATAAAGTAATGAGCAGATATACTTTTTCCTGGATCCTGGCTGGAGAAACATAGAGGTATCTTAACACTGTGTCCAGCAGGGTCGGGGCAGAGTGACAATGCAGGCAGAAATGAAAACCTCACAACGGGAGCAGAGAAGAGCTGGGAGTAGGGTCAGAAAGAACAGCAGCCCTGGTGACAACCACCTGCCCCAAACGTGGGGACACTGAGCTGACATAACGCCCCCCAGCCGAGGCCATCCAGGCTTCTAAGCCCGACCCCAATCCTGAGACCTTCTCTCCTGTGTTCACTCACCTGCATGCTAGGTTGGTCTCTTCCCTCGCTTTTGCCCCCACAGACTCTCAGGGTGCCCTCTTACACAGCATCTGCCTGAACATCCGCCTCCCTAAATTTGGAATCACCTCTTCGGCAACGAATGACTTCCAGCCTCTCTTTGCCCACATCCCATGACTGGGCACTCACTGCCTTTTCAGGCAGCCCATCCATCTGTGAAAGCTCTGACGGGCTTAAGTTTCCCTTTGAATGAGCTGACATCCATCCCCGTGTAATTTCCACCTTTTACGATATGAGTTAGTCTAATCCCCCGTGACAGAGATTACAGGCTTATTTTAAAGTAAGAATATCTATCCCAATTATTTCCCATGAATCTACCACCCACCTTTGCGGATAAACAAGGCAGGTAGAACATACCAACCCATTACCTTGAAAACAGTAGGAACAACAAGATGAGGTGAAAGTAGAAAGGGGCAGGAGGAAGGGCAGGAGGTGGTGGAGGGAAAGATCGCTGACTTGGAGCCTCCGTCTTGCCACTTCCTCCCCAAGAGACACTGGCAGGACCTCAGCGGTTTTCACAGGAGTCCCCTTTGAGAAAAAGAATACGATATTACAAATACGATCTTCCAGAACTTCTTTCATTTTGTTGAATAAAGTCACAGTTGGATGGTTTGTAATGACAGAAAAGGTAAAACTCACTTAGTGCACCTTCAGTGATCATTTCACATATATTATTGTTTTCAGCAAATGGGGATCTTGAAACTTAAGCGACTTCAGCTTCGTGGAAATCTGCCTCTGACTCTGGGCCTCAGTTTCTCATCTGTAAAATGGGGGTGAACCTAGCCACCTTCCAAAGTTGGTCTGAGAATTAAACAAGCTAACGGAAGGGGAAATCATCTGCTGAGATATTATTACGTTATTAATATTATTATTATATTATCTGATTTCTAAAGATGAATGCTTGGAGTCTGGGTATGAGGGAAACTGGTTGATTGTTTCTATTGAGGGGAAGAGGGGCAGAAGTGAATCCCAGCTTAGCATTCTGCCTGGGGGAGACCACAGCTGGAGCTCTGGGACAGAACCAGTAGAACCAGTGAGTTTGGAGGACAGATCTCTAGAAAAAGACAATGGAACATCCCCTTGTCTCCCATCACTGTTTTTGGGTTTTGCTTTTCAGGCTTATTTTTCACAGGATTCTTTGCAAAGTGGGCCTCAATGCAATTTCTTGGGGGAGGGGCTTTGCCCACATTTGGGATCAGAGAGACTTTTCAACCCCAGAGGTAGCTCTCCAGGGCCTGTGAGAGACCCTTCGCTTCTGGGGGGTCATGTCCCACAAGGAAGGAAAGCCTCTTGAGTGGAGCCAGGGGGATGATAACAGGATTATTTTAATCATTTTAGCAACACTGGCTCTGCCAAGTCTGCCAAGAGAAAAGGATGTGGTAGGTCAGGAAATTAAAACAACTCTGGCCTCTTTCCCCAGAATGTGTTTTTCAAGAAGGATGAGTGTTTAGCAGGAGAAGGAAGGAGCCCTAGAAACTCCCTCCTTGCCTTGGGCTGCCCAGCCTGCACATGGCCACCGGCCCTGCTTTGCAGAGGGTGCCTCCTTTGTCGAGGTCATCCTCCTCCCCTTTATTTTTTATTTATCTTTTACGATCAATATTTATTGAGCACTTATTCCCCTTTATTTTTATTTTAAAAATATTTTTTCCTTCAGCCATGCCACGCAGCATGCGGGATCTTAGTTTCTCGACTAGGGATTGAACCTGCGCCCCTTGCAGTGGAAGCGCGGAGCTTTAACCACTGGACCGCCAGGGGAGTCCCCTCCTCCCCTTTTTAAAAGGTCTCCAGAGAACACCCTAACTCCTGGCCTAAGCCGGGTGCCTGGGGGCCCCCAGTTCCAGATGCTGCTGGTGCCCACCTCCCGGAGAGTCGAGGAGCCTCCCAGGCTGCAAGTGTCACCCCCATCCATCTCCGTAGGGCTGCTTGCAAAGGAGACTCAGTCTCACTACCTACCCCTTCCTGGGTCTTCCAGAGCAGTGGCTTCCAAACTATTCTGCAGAGGAATCCCCCAGGCACCGTGCATGCCAAGGAGTCCCATTCAGGAGGCCAGGGGCCAGGTAGGTGCACACATTTGCATGCTGCTGGTGGTCCAGGAAGCACAGAGCTAGAGAAATTCGGGGTGGTTCTCCAGGGACTCAGCCCCACGCCCTTCACAGGCCAAGCCTGTACCTCCCCAGCTGTGCAGCCTTGGGCATTCCGCTCCCCTTCTCTCCGATCAAAATGCCTGCCCAGCCTGCCTCCGGGGAAGAGAGAAGATGACCATGAAGATCTGGGCCCCACAAGGCCCTGAAAAGTTACCCAAAGTCTCCAGTCCTTGGCCTGGAGACCCAAGGCTGGAAGTCAGAAATGGCTGCAGGATGGGATGAGGGTGAGAGCAGATGAGGCGGAAGATGGAAGAGGGCGGGTCACCCACATCCAGTCCCACCACGAACTTAAAGCAGAGATGGTCAGCCCTGAAGAGTCTTCAAGATCATCACAGGCAACCTCCCCATGGTACAGATGAGAAAACTCAGCCCAGAGAGGTTGAAGCACTTGCCCAAGGTCACATAGTAAATGAATGGCAGGGCTGGGACTAGAGCCCAGGACTTTCCCTGCTGCACCCCTAGATCTGGACACAGGTGGGGGATAGGCCCCCCACCAGCTCCTTTCTCCCCCCTTTCCTTACCCACCCCCCCCCCCCCCCCCGCCACAGACTGGGACAGGACAGAGGGCAGGGCAGAGCCCAGCCAGCTACTCTGCCTCCTCACGCCTCCTGCCTTCAGCTGCTCTCAGTCTCAGTTTGGGTTGACCTGCCAGGAACGGGCAGCCTGCTCTCTGCCCTCCTTGCCCTGAACCTGGCTTCCCAGGAGGGCCAAGGAGGGGTGGAGCGGCAAGACTGCCACCTCCAGTGCTTAGCCTCTGGCCCCCTCCCCCTCCCCCCTGCCCTGCCCCATGCTGAGAAAGCACCTACCTGGGCAGCTGGAGGTGTGGGCGCCCTGGGCAGGGCCAAACAACTGGGGCAGGTCCTGGGCTGAGGACCGTCCTGCCTTCCCAGGGCTTGAGCCCATGGTGGCCTTTTATGGGACAGAGAGGTGTGCTGTGAGGGATTAGGGGTGGAGCCTGGTGTATCGGTATCTGTACCTGAGAAATGCACCCCTCCCCCTCCCCCTGCTCCCTTCCCCCTTCCCCATCCCCCCCTCCTCCCCCTCCCCTCTCCCCCTCCCCCTCCTCCCTCCCCACCCCCCACCCCCACCCCCACCCCCCCCCCCCCGCGCCGAGTGCCCCTGCCAGGCACTGGAAGCCGCAGCTGAGGCTGGAGCTGATTCCCAGACAGCTTCTCCCCTGGCTGAGGCCCTGGCCCCTTACAAACAGCACAGAAGCCCCATCCAGCCAGGCCCGGGCTTCCTGGGGGGCTGGTCAGGGCCTAGAGGAGTGAGGCCCATTCGGGACACACACCCTCCCCAGCTCCCTGCGGTCCTGTCTTGGAGGGACTCAGACCTCTGCATCAGGAGCCAGACAGATATGACAATTCCCACATACTCTGGGAGCTTGAACAAGTTATGCCATCTCTGGGCCCAGTTTCTTCACTCTAAGATAGAAATAATAATACTCACTTCATAGGATTGACCCAGGACCTAGCACATAGCTACTCAATCACTATTGAAGGAATGAATGAATGAATGAATAGAAAGATGACTAGGTTGGGAGGGGTCTGGAGACCCATCCTTAGCAACTTTATTTCTTCAACATCTCACCTTGCTTGATCCAAACATGCCAAAGTCTCTCCCCATTTCCCAGCTCCATCCATAAATGTCCCCCACATCCTCTCATGGTCAGGCTGTGACTCCCTCTTGGTCTGGCTGGTTGCCTCCCAATAGCCCCTGTGCCCAGGTGGTTTCCCTGATGGCGACTGGCTTAGGAGTGACACATGACCTGGCTCTGGCCAATGAAGCAGGAGGGGAGGTCTTCTGGGAGGCTGCAGGGAGGGAGTTCCTGGCTCCCAAGAGAAAGATACTAGAGGAAATGGCCTCTTTCTGCCTCTGGATATTGTCATGTCCACTGGTGACATAGGAACTCGTGCAGCCTTCTTGTGGCCATGAGGGGAACTGGCCAGAGGACAAAGCCAATGATGGGGATCGTATAGCAGAGGGTTCCTGAACTGCTGGCCATGCCACACCAACTGCCCACCTGCCTCTGGACTTCTCTCTGTGTGAGATAATGAAGGTCCTCATTTGTTAAGCCAATTTGAGTTGGGGTTTTGTTACTCACAGCTAAACGTGTCCTGCCTGATGTTCTCTCCAGCCCCTACCTGCATCATTCCCAGCACTGGTCAGCAGATGTGCCCAGTCCTGGGCTTTGTTATAAGGACCCTGAGATGAGCCAGACTCTGTGCCTCCTCTGGGGAAGCTCATAGTTGTGAAGGGAGAGCCTGGCAGGTAATTATCAATAGATGGTTGCAAGCTTGTGAGCAGAGGCTGAGGGTATCTGGGGAGGGACAGACTAACTGTCCTGGGCAGTTAGAGAAGGGTTATGGGATATGGGTTTTGAAGGATGCCTAGGGGTTTTACAGACAGACAAAAAGAATGTGTTCCAGGCAGAGCTAACAAGGTCAATGAAGGGGTACCACTTTGCTTAGAGAACATTGGTGAAGCTCAAGTTAGGTCCATTGAGGAGTGGTGAGCAGGGGCTGAGTGTCTCGCCCAGGAATCTGTGTATCCTGGGGAGCCAACAAAAGTTTTATGCAATATGTACATTTTGGATTAGAAGAGCCTGGGTGTTCAGGAGTGAAGTGACAAGGATCTTACCCGGGTGGGAACAGAGGGGAGAAATGGGGGAACTGGTGAAAGAGGTATTGTAGAGGCCCAATCCTGGGCCTTGGTGACTGAAGGAGAGAGTGAGGGTGAAGGGGGAGGGGAACGTGATGGCCAGATTCCTGGCATATGAGGGAGAAGGGGTGGTTGTATAAATCGTGGAGCAGGGGACTGTGGTAGCCAGTCTCCAGGATGGCCCCCAACGATCCTGCATCCTGATATTCACGTCATTATGTAGTCCCCACCTACACTGTACCAGGACTGGCCTACGTGACCAGTAGAATATGCAGAAAGAATGATTTGTGACTCCCAAAACTGGATCATAAAAGACATCATAACTTCTGCCTTACTCTCTCTTCCATCACCAGCTCTGGGGGAAAAGCCAGCTGGCACATTGTGGGTACATTCAAGCAGCCTCACGGAGAGACCTAGGTGCTACAGGATGGAGCCCTCTGCCAACAGCCAGCAAGGCACTGGGCTCTCCCACCAACAGCCATATGAGTGGGAAATGGAAACAGATCCTCCGGCCCCAGTCAAACCTTCAGATGACACCTTGGCTATAACCTCAAGAGAGGCCTTGAGCAGAACCACACTGTGAAGTTGCTCCCAAATTTCTGACCCACAAAAACTGTGAGATAATAAATATTTGTTATTTTAAGCTGCTAGATCTGGGCGTAATTTGTTATACAGCAATAGATAATATTGGGACTTAAGCCATCAAGATCTTATTTTCCTACCTGTCCTTCCTAGAGTGAGGGAAGACTATTACTATCAATGGGCGAGGCACTCCCCAGCCCACATGGTCCACGCCTTCATCCACCTCTCTTTACAGCTTACAGACTGTTTTTACATGAGCAAACCTTTCACTGTTGCAACCAACCCCAGGAGGTAGTTATAATCCCTGCTTTACAGAGGGGGAAACTGAGGCTCAGAGAGTTGGAGTGACCTGCTGAAGATTATACAGGTTGTCAGCGGCAGGGCCTGGACCAGAACCAGGTCTGTTCCCAGGCTCTGAGAGGATCCACATCCTACCTGATGTAAAACAAAGAACGTTGCCCGCCATCCAGTTCTTCAAGGATCAAGTCATTAGCCACTGCAGTCGCTGACCTACAGTGCACCCCAAAAGGAACTCAACACCAAGAACAGGATGAGGCACTCTGTGCTTTGAAAAAACAGGCCCCTTAGATAGTTAGATACATCTCAGGAAGAATTTTAATGGACCCAGGTTCTTGCACCTTCCCATGCATAGAAAAAGCACTAAAATCATTAACTGAGATATCTCTTTCTTGTGACTAGCAGTGACCTTTTACCGAAAGGTATACTTGATTGCATGTACTCTGCAGCCAGAATCCTATATACATGTGTCCTGGCTTCTTCCCCACTACCCCTTTGGAGAAGTCTCCTCAGAACTACTAAGAGGCTGTCTCCCGGGCTATGGTCTTCAGTAAGCCCCCTGAAGAAAAAACTGAAACTTACAACTCTTAGGTTGTGTGCTTTTCTTTTGGTCAACAGTGAGCACACAGTAGGTCCTCAGCACAGCCTGCGACCTGACTGGCCAGGTGAAAAGGCTGGAGGGCCCAGCCACAGGAGCCTGCGCTGAGGGAGCTGCTCCAGCCTCCCAGGACATTTCCAGGATGGTGGCTCTATCAGTGGTGGCCTTGGCATTTACAATGATCTTGGAAGGCCTGCCTGGGTCAGATGGCACCCCCTGTATTATTAGGTGGCTCTTCAAGGAACCCAGCTTCCTCTCCTTTCTGAGACTCAGCTCCAGGCCTAGGAGCCCTTGAGGCCAGGGACTGAGGGGCTGGTCGCATCCTCTGAGAACCGCATGAGCAATGAAGGAGTCAGGGAGGGAGCCCAGGAGCATCCTTAGCTGGGGCTGAAGGAAGCTGGCACTGCATCCCTTGCCTTGGCCTCAAGTTCCACATTTCATCACAGAGCCCTTTATGCTACACCAGATGGGGGGGCCACGAAGAAAGAACCCTCAAGGGACTTGCGGGTACACAGGGAGACAGGCAGACAGCCGGCAGCCTGCCGAGCAGGACAGGAGGTGCTGTGGGTTGTATGAGAGGCCCTGGAGTGGGAGAAGCCGGGTGGACCCGACACCAACTCGTCAGTACTTCCAACCCACAGGCCAGTGTGGGGAGGGCTCCGTGCTTGCCTCTGCCAGTGGACATGAAGGGCTTGGTCTCAGCACTGCCCTTCTGGAAAGTCTGCTCCATTGTTCCCAACATCTCCATATATCCCACTGGTCCTCCTGGTAATGGCTGTTACTCACAGTGGGGCTTCTCTCCAGCCTCACTCTTACTCATTCTGCAGCCAGAAAGCCGGTGAGGCTCCCAGAGTCATCTCATCCCATTTCGTCCAAGCTCTGGCCCCAGCAATAGCCTCTCCCCTTGTGGATAAGGCCCCGCCACCCACGCCCACTGAAGAGCCGCTGAACACAGGTGAGGGTGCCTTGTGGAAAATAGCCCTAACTACTTAGGCAAAACTACTTAGCCCTAACTACTTTAGCAAATAAAATACAGGCTACCAGTTAAATGTGAATTTCAGGTAAAGAATAAATAATTTTTAGTATATCACAAATATTACAAGGGACTCACTTATACTTAAAAATTATTCATGATTTATCTGAAATTCAGTTTAACTGGGTATCC
Organism: Eschrichtius robustus; assembly: GCF_028021215.1. Classification (NCBI taxonomy): domain Eukaryota; kingdom Metazoa; phylum Chordata; class Mammalia; order Artiodactyla; family Eschrichtiidae; genus Eschrichtius; species Eschrichtius robustus. The sequence goes on along the minus strand of NC_090839.1, from coordinate 84,312,020 downwards.
TGTATTTTACCTGGCAACTCTAGTACTAAGCCTCTGAAGTCACTGCTCTTTCCACCTCCAACTGGGAGTGGCTTTGGTCCTCAGAAATCTTAAGTTAATGGACCCTTACCGGGCTCTGACTCACTGCCAAACACCCTGCTAAAGTCGAAGGCCCTGAAGACGAATGGGGCAGGACCCCTTCTCTCAAGCAGGGAAAGGAGACATGCAACCAAATAAATTGTAAAGTACTGGGTATCAGGGAGGCACTCAGCTGCCAGCAACAGAAAACCCAATCAACAATGGCTTAAATGAAGAAGGCTTTGTTTCTCACACAAAACAAGAAGTCCAAGTATGTCTGCTGCTAGCTTTGGCTCAGCAGTTCAATAGTATCAGAACCAAGATTTCTGTAATGTCCTTGACTTTTCCCTCATGGTCTCAAGATGGCTGCCATGGCTCCAGCCATCATATCTGTGTTCAAGATGGAACAGAGTGGAAGGCAAAGGTTTTCCAACCCTGCCTGCTGCAATAGATTTATGTTCATGTCTTATTGGGCAGAATTGGGTCATATGGCCACCTCTAACTGCAAGGGAGGCTGGAAAAGTAGACCATAGGATTATCATAATTGGATTAGATCCATCCCAATGTACTGCTGGGGCTGAGACCACTGTTTCCCCAAAGGAAGATGAGGGGAGAGGGCATTGGGCAGGCCCAACTGGTCTGCCATGTGTTCCAACAGAGGTTTGTACTAAGTGCTAAGGGAACACCCAAGGATGTAGTGACATGCTCTACCAGAGGGGTGGTAGTCAGGGAAGGCTTCACGGAGGAGGTGGCTTTTGAGCCGAGATTTGTGGGATCACTGGGCATTTGCCAGGAGGAGAAGGGAATTCCAGGCAGGGAGGACAGTGCAAATAACTGCAGGGTAGGCACAGTGACTGCTGCAGCCAGGGGTGGATGGAGCTCTCAGTGAGGCCATCCTGAAGGGCCTTGATGGCCATACTAAGAAGTTTGTGCTTTACCCCAAGAACAGTTTTCTCTCATCTTACTCAATGTCTCAGCGGCATTTGGCCCCTTTGAATGCCCCTCCACTCTCGCCTTCTGTGGCTTGTGACCCTCTGGTGCTCTTTTCCTCATCTCCTGCTCAGGGTCCTTTGTGAACTCCTGCTCCTCTACCTGGCCAGCCAGGGTCCTCGGTTTAAACGCCCCACTGAACCATGTTCCTTTACCCCAGAGCACTTGCCGCGGTTGGTAATTAGATACTCATTTGTGTGGCTGTGTGATTACTGGCTTTCTCCCCTCCAGCCTGTAAGCTGATCCTGTGCACCCACGCCTGGCACATAGCAGACCCTTCCTGAACATCTGTTGAATGAGCTGATGAACAAAGGCAATGTGTGTGATGGCGGGGGCGGGGGGTGGGGTGGGGTGGGGTGGGGTGGGTGGGGAGGGGGACGGCATCAAAGGGGTGTGAGCTGGGTAGAGCTGTGGCTTGTTTCCTTGTGCTCCAGTCACTCCGTTGGCCACTGATCAGAGGGGACAGGAATGGGGGATGGGTACAGGCAGGCTGGAAAGGGGAGACCAGATAGGATGCTTTCAGGTCTTTGGTTCTGCCTCTGAGGACCCCAGACCGGTACGGGTGGGCCCCCATTGAGGCAAAAAGAGATCTGATTCCCACCTGGTGTTTCTCATCTCTGGGCACCTGGCTTCTTCCTTGCAGGAAGAGGATGGTAACATGCAGCCGCCCCCTCCCCGGCCAGCTTGGGGCAAAGGCGGCCGAGAAAGGGACAGCATGGTTTTCGAGTGGGCCTTCTTCCTGTGTACACAGCTTTCTCATTGCACCGGCCGGTCCAGGGTGGGGCCCACTCTCCATCCTCAAGACCCAGCAATTCCCAGCAAAGCCCTGAACAAGGGACCAGAGCCTGAAGAAGGGTGGCACCGTGCAGCTGTGTTTGCTTCCGAGCAGTGATCCAGACCCCTGGAGAGGTGAGGTCTGTTGACACCACTGCGCCCATCACCTACCACCCTCCCAGAGCCCTCAGGGAGGTACAGCCCGCAAAGGATGACTCGGGTGTCGTTGTCCGAGCGGAGGGTTGGAAAACAATTTCCAGGCACAAGGCAGAATGTAAGGAAGATAGAGTTTATTAAAGAGAAGGGTCGCTGCAAGAACAGCGGGCCGACTTCCTGGTAGCCAGGGAAAGTCGACAGTGAGCATGGGTTGCTGGTCTGTTTTTATAGCCAGGGAACCTGCAAGTCATCTGCGGACTGGGCAGAGTATGTATACTTTCAGTGTGCTGAGCGGGAGAAAAACACGGCAAATGTCTTTCCTTATATGGGATGGGAAAGGGACAGGACATGCTGCTTGGGGGGGCTCTGGGACATTGCAATGGTCACATTGTGACAGAGTGATAGGAGTCCTGTAAATCTTTGTTCCAGCAATATTGGCCCCTTGAGTTTACCTTGTTCTTTGTCCTTGGAGCACACCACATCGGGTGTAGGGCGGGGAGGGAGGAGAGGAGAGACAAGGCTGGCTCTAGGTGTAGTTCACACAGTAGGGAATAGACAGAAGCCGAGCAGTGGGGAGAAATGCCCATTATGTGGACGAGGCCCAGGTAGACTGTGATCTGCCCCAATTCTGCCCAAATTCTCAGAGAGTTAATGGTCTTCAGGACCCTACAGCACCTCACATTCAGCCTCCACAGCACCCCTTGTCTGCTCACCTCGGTGACGGGTCCACACCGTCTTCCAAGGCAGCCAGTTCATCCTCAGCTGGGCCCCCCTGGCCGCTGTAACAGCCCACGCAGCTCCCAGAGCAGGCTCCGCGGTGGGCAACATGACCTTCGTTCTGCAGTTGAGTGACCTGAACTGGGAGGCCAAGGTCACACAGTGAAGCCGGTCTCCTGAGGACCATGCTGGTGCCCCCCACACCCGAGAGCGGGCAGCACCCCCGTGGTCCCTCCCTCTCCAGAGCTCAGCCCCACCTGGTCAGCCCCCTCCTCCACCTCTCCCAACAGAAGACACACACACACACGCACACGCACACGCACACACACACACGCACACACACATGCATGCACGCGCGCGCACACACACACACTTCCAGCACCAAGTTCTGCTGCAGAAGGAGCAGACACCCTGGCGGACCTTTCTGGTTCTCCCTGTCCTGTACTAGAAGCTGGACCTTTGCCTTCCACAGGCTTGCGAGGAACCTTCTGGACTTCTCCCCAGGACTTTTCCTTTTGTCTCTCTGTGTCCCCATCTGGGCGCAGCCCTATCCTCTCTAAGGGGGAGCACAGCTCGGCTCTCACTGCAGAGGAGGGGTGAGACCAGGAGGGGCCCGCGGACCCGCAAGAGAGGCTCAGCAGGCTGGGCTCCAGCCAGGAATTGTGTCCCCAGCTGATGACGACACTCCCAGCGCCGCCACGTTGCAGCCGAGTGGACCCCGGCCGTACCCAGCGGGCTGGCACAGAGGTTAGAACCCAGAGCTTTGGCGTCTGCCTCCTGGGTTCAATCCTCGCTTCTTAATTGTATGACTTTTGATGATTTACTTTGCTTCTCTGCGTGTCGGTTTTACTATATGACAACAGCGATGAGAGTCATTCCTACCTCATAGGAGCGTTGCAATGATTAAACGAGTTACTACATTTATCCAGCAAATATTTGTTGAGTGCCTGCCGTGTGCCAGGACTGGGAGAACAAGAACCATTCTGGGCACGGGGGATAACGTTGGGAACAAAACCAAGGCTCTGATCTCATGGAACTTAATTTTTTTTTTTTTTTTTTTGGCCATGTTGCACGGCTTACGGGATCTTAGTTCCCCGACCAGAGATGGAACCCATGCCCTTGGCAGTGAAAGCACGGAGTCCTAACCACGGGACCGCCAGGGAAGTCCCTCATGGAACTTTATATATATATATGTTGGGAAGGGGTTCTGTGCGAGGGAGGGGCTCCTGAGGGGGTGGAGGGGAGGGGAGTTCTCTGACAGGGAGGTTCTATGAGGGGAAGGGGGAGAGTGGGCTCCATGCAGGGGAGGGGTTCATGGAGGAATCCGGCCCCCCACCCCATTCACACGCATACATGCATGTACACAAATGCACACAGAAACACATGCACACAGAAACACATGTACATGCACACGCATGCCTGCACATACACACACACAGAGCTCTGAGAAGACCCAGGCCCGTTCTGCCACATCCAGCAGGCATTTTGGGCCACCCTCTCTGCAAGCCCCCTTCCTGGCTGTGAGCAGGGCAGGATCAGTGGGCTGAAGACCTGGGTGCTCAGCAAGACTCTGCTCTTACTGGCCAAGTGGCTTCCTTCCCAGAGCCTCGATATGCTCATCCATAAAATGCGAGCGAGAGTCCCTGCCTCCCAGTGTGGGGTGCCAGGCTCAGGGACCCTGCAGGGTGGCGGGGGAAAAAGAAGCCAGGTCTCACCGTCCTCTGCCCTCACTCTGACCTAGCTCAGCCTCTCAGGACAGGTGAAGGGGGATGGGCCCGGCTCCCGAAGGCTGGAGAGGGCTGGAACCGTTACCTAATGCCACCCGGAGCCTCCCAGTGCAAGTCGGAACCTGACCCCGTCAGACCTTGGTTCTCAGGAAAACTGACCCTCTCCCAGGTGCAGAAGCCACCAGAAGGGCCTGGCACCCTTGAGAAGGGAGGGGTCCAGGCCCTACGGAGAGGCCCGGGCTTCTTCCATCAGGACTTCGGACTGCAGCATGAAGGCTTAAGGCTAGACTCCAAGCAGAGAGTTCCACCTCAAACATCCCAGAGGGCTGGCTGAACACCAAGGGGGACTGAGCCACCCTGGCTGGAGAGGCCTGGGTGGAGGCCGACGCAGGGCAGGGCAGGACCCGGGCAGTTCTCACTCATGGGAGAAAGTCTCTGGGGGTGAATGGGATGCTGGGGTGTGGGATTTGCCTCTACTCCCTGTGCAGCCCTGGGAAAGGCTTCTTTCCTCTCAGGACCAGAGGGGATCTAAGGGCCTTTTCCGCACGACCATCAGTGGCCCTAGGCCGAACCAGCCTGGGAAAGGACCTTTTCCACCGGAGAAATGTCTAATAGGCAGTGTCGCCCGCACCTTCAAACTTACCCACCTGCTCCCACGTTGAACACACACGACGATGCATCCACCTTCCACCTGCCCAAGCCGCCATGCTCGTACACACACTCAATTGCTCCTCCGCCCATCCCTGGGCTCCTCCAGGGAAGGAAGAGTGACGGGGAGGGGATGCTGTTACTGGGGCCTACCGCCCTCTCCCGCAGGCCCCAGGGGAGGCCCTGGTCTCTCCTGTCCCTCCTCACATCCCAGATAAGGAGAAGGGATACTAGATTAGCAGGATTTGACACTTGCAGTTGAGGCCAGCTGATTTCTCTTACAGCTGGGGACCAGGAGGGACGTGGGCTCAGGGCTGTCCCAGCAGCCACGGCCAAGATGGCAGAGAGTTTGCCTCACCCTGGCAGAGCCCTCAGGAAGTGAGGGCTGAAAAACCCTCCTTTTCTCCATCTGCCCACTTCCTCAGACAGCGGAGAGGGGAAGAACTTGGGGCAGGTGGGATCTGGGGAGTGGGACACCTGGGCTCCATCCTTCCACGTGGGGAGTTTGGCTCTGCCCTACCTCACCTGGAATGGCAGGTAACACTTCTGTACACCTGGAGCCCTGGGCGTTAACAGAAAAGGGACCACACCTGGGAGTGGAGAACAACAAAGCACAGACAAGAAGGCTCAGGGGTTTTAGATTTCTTCTCTGCCAGCCACAGGAATGCCCTGACGGCGTGGGGGGTGGGATGGGGGAGGGGCTGCCCCATCACATGGCCAGGGAGATCCAGAGAGCCGGCTTCGGCAGAGAGCTCAGGCACGTGGAAGGGCCAGCTCTGCCCATCCCTGAATGTCCTCCTCCAGCCCCGTGAGCCCTGGGTACACGAGGAAGGCAGGGGCAGCCCCAGGGGAGAAGCCCGGCTTCCGCCATGTGAATTTGTGCAGCTCCCTTCAGACCCCTGCACAGTAACGCAAGCAGGGAAACCCACAGAGGTCTCCACCGCCCACAGGATCCGGTCCAGACGCCTTAGGCCGGGCCTCAGGGCCCTTCTCACCCTGGCCACCACGGCCCTTCCACATCGATCTCTCGGCCCTGGCCCCATGGGCCCTTCCATACCACACTTTCTGGGCTGGCCAAGTATCTTGGCCCAGGCTGTCCTCTCCTCCTGGAATGCCCTTCTCCACGTTCTCTTCTTGGGAGGCCTGCCCTCCAGGCCAGGTTCGGTGATCACCTCCTCTGGGACACCTTCCCTGGGTGCTGTAGGGCTGGCTGCTCCCTAGTCTGTGCTCTGCAGGGGGTGAGCAGATGTCTCTCCCAGAGCTGGGGCCTGCCGGGGTTACTGTGGTTTCTGTCTCCCTCATCAGACCTCGATGGGAGGGGACCGTGGTCCTCTTTGTGCCCCAGCCCCTGGGATGAGGCCCAGGATGTAGCAGATGCTCAGTAACTATTTGGTAAGGGAATGAATGAATGAATGAATGAATGAAAGAAATGAATGAGTGAGGGTGGGCACTGTGAAGGCTCAGGCTCCCAGGATCTATGGCCCCTGACAATGAGCTCTCTGTGGGCCAGGTGGACAGGTCATCTGGGCTCAGAGAACCAAGCAGTGAGCATGGGTGTGGCCTCCCCAGCCCAGGCTGCCCACATGCAGATTCCCAGGCCAACAAGCATCGATTGAGCGCGTACTGTGTGCATCACCCCAGGTCATTCTCCCTCATGCTCCGCCCTTCCCACCTGGCCCTCTGCTCTTGTCCCTCTGTCCGCCTGGAATGCTTGCACCCTGATCCTCTCATGGCTGCTCCTTGGATTCCATCAAGTCTCAGCAGAAAAGTCACCTCCTCCAGGAGGCCTTCCTTGATCTAAGGTTACCCCTCTCTATGCCTCATTGTCCTGTCTTAATGCTCTGCACCACCCTATCACTAGCTACTATTTTCTGTTTATTTTTCTGTTTGCTAATTGTCTTTCTCTCCCTCCCTGACCCTGACACACAGATTATTAAACTCTTTGAAGGCAGGCGTTTGGCCACCTTGCTCTCTGCTGCATCCCCACACCTGGAATAGAGCCTGGCACCTAGTAGGTACTCAGTAGATGTTCAGTGAATGAGTGAACGCAGACTTTGGGGATGAGGGCCCAAGCCAGACAGTTCCCGTTTTCATGGAGTCTGAGGTGCAATACACAGGCACCTGCTTGGAGAAGGCCACCTGAATTGATGCAATTTGCCACAGTTGATAAAAGCCTTTTCCCCACCCCTCGAAGCTGCATTCACGTCACGTCAGGTGCCTCTGACAACCTCCCTGAAGATAGGGGTGACTGTTTCCACTTGGCAGGTGAGGGAAGGAAGCTCAGGTGAGGATGTGTGCCTTGCCCCCAGGTCAAGCACCAGAAAGAAGCATGGTTTGAACCCCCCTCCCTCTTTATTACCTATATAATCTCCCTGTGTGGCGCAGGCAATTCTCCCTGAGCTCAGGGAAGGCAGGTGACTTGCCCAAGGCCTCACAGCCAGGAGAGGCTGCTGGAGCCTGGAGGCCCCCCTCTGCCTTCTGATCAGAGCTCCTTCCTCGGGCTCAATTTATAATTCCAGCTCTCCCTTCCCTCTCCCTGGGGCCCAGGGCTGAAGTCTATATTCTCCAGAATCTGGGTTCTAGCACCATCTCTTTCCAAGGCCTCAAGCCGTCTCTGCCTTGTGACCTCGTGACTGCAACATCACACGGCCCTAAATGGCACATCCACTCGCACCCCTGCCCGCAGACCACCTCCCTCTTCCGGCCTCCCTGTTTCCGGCAGGGACTCAGTCACCTGAGTTCAAAATGTCGTTTCTCTTCTACTCACCTCCCCCCGTTCCTTGCCACCGAATGAGAACAGGATGCTGTGCAACTGACCACGTTGTTGGTGGAGAGACGGCGAGGGGCGGGGGCGGGGAGCCCGCGTACGGGCAGAGGAGCCGGCTGTGAGGAGCTCCTGGGATTCTGAGCTGTTCGGCAGAGAGCCGAATGCAGCCGAATGTGCTGAACGCAGCCATCTGGGGAGACACCCTTGCCCGTATTAGCTTCCTAGGGCCACTGTAACAAAATGCCCCAAGCTGGGTGGCTTCAAACCACAGACGTTTATTCTTTCACAGTTCTGGAGACTGGAAGTCCAGAATCGAGGTGTCCAGGGGGCCATGCTTCCCCTGAATGCTCTAGGAAGGAGCACTTTCTTCCATCTTCTCAGCTTCTGGTGGCTTCCAGTGATCTTTGGCGCCCCTTGGCTGATAGACAGACACACCCACCCCATCTCTGCCTCCGTCTTCACACGGCTGTCTTCTCCCTGTGGGTCTCTGTGTCCCTGTGTCTTTACGTGGCCTTCTTATAAGGACACCAGTCGTTGGGTTTAGGACCCGCCTGAATCCAGTATGGCCTCATCTTAACTAATTACATCTGCAAAGACCCTATTTCCAAATGATGTCACATTCACAGGTACCGGGGTTAGGACTTCAACATATTTTGGTGGGGAGGACACATTACAACCCACGACCCTAACCAAAGGGTGCACGACGGGGTGGGAGGCCCTGGGGATGACCGAAGCTGGGCCAGGAGGCTGCCGCCCCGATGGGGTAGGGGCCGAGGTGCGAGCCCTGGGGAGGGGCGATCGCTCTCCGAGCTGCGCTCCAGGGTGCAGCGCGGGCGGTGGGCTTGCTGCTGTGGCCGCGTGTGTGGGTGCTGGGTGGGGCCACCTTGCTGGGGGCTTTCCTCGTCACCCTGACCCGCTTCCTCCCGGGTGAGGCCCGGCGAGGCCTGGCCACTGCAGAGGGTAAGGGGGCAAGGGGCCGTGCTGGGGTTCGTGGGGGGGAGCATTTCTCCTGTGCCCTAAAAGCCTCCCCCGAAATCTCCCTTCAGGAGGCTGAGTGTACGGGGGTGTGGTCCCGGCGAGGGGAGCTAGAGGTGGGGATGGTAAGCTTTTTTATTTTTTGCAGCTTGTGGGATCTTAGTCCCCCAACCAGGGATTGAACCCAGACCTGTGGCGGTGTAAGCACCAAGTCCTAACCACTGGACCGCCAGGGAATTCTCTAGAGGTGCGGATGGGATTGCAGGAGAGGCGGAGGTCCGTCCCGTCCAGCCCTGGTAGGGGCGGGTGGGGACTCTCTGCTTTCCTCTCCCCAGGAGACCCCAGGCTGCAGCTGAGGCTGGGAAGGGGTCCTGCGTGTCCTGCCTCCAGGGCCTGGCCCAGCCTGATGGGAGAAGGGGTCTCACCTGCTCTTCTGAGCGCCTGATCTCTCCGGAGAGGTGCCACTGTCCTGGAAGGGTTCGGAGAGCTCTCGTACACCGAGGCCACCCCGCCTCGGCAGGAGAGTCTGATTGAAGGGGGCTTCAGGACACCCTGTGAGGACCGAGACGCCATGCCACCACTCCTGGCGTCAGCACAGCTGAGTGGGCTCAGCTGGGCCAGATGAGAGCCCCTGCCTGGGCCTGCTTGTGATCTCAGCTGCCCACCAGCCCACTCCTCCACCCACCGACCAGAACAGCGGAGCAAACAGGCGTTAGGAAACCCGGGTTCTGTGCTGGCCCTGTCATGGATTCACTGGGTGTCCTTAGCCAAGTAACTTCCCCTCTCTGGGGCTCACGTTCCCAAGTGCAGTGTGAGGGCTGGACTCAGGATCTTTTCCAGGGTTGCCTCAATGTCGGAGGAGCCGAATCCACAGGAATGGCTTTGATGGTGGAATTCCGGGCAGCGTGTGATGGGCGCTTGGAAGGGAGGTTCAGCCCACTGGGCTTTTCCTGTTGCCCTGCTCACCACCCATGCCTGCTCCTAAAGATTTCACTCGTCTCCAGAAGCTTCCTGCCAGCTGTCTGGTCACCTCACGTAGTGCCAGCAGCACAGTCTGTTCGGGGAAAGCAGGAGGGTGGTGGGAGATGACATTGGGGAGGGAGGCTAGGGTCACGTCGGGTAAGGTCGAGAGGGGGGTTTAGGGGTTCCCACCCAAGGGCTTGCCTTGCTCTGTGACGTGTCAGGTGCACACGCATGTCTGTACAGCATGTACTGGGGCACAGACCCGCCTATGCGTGATTTTGTGCGTGTACGGGTGCGAATACACATAGGTGTGTGGCTTAACCACATATGTGTGCATTTCTGTGGGTGGGTACCTACCTATTTGAACTTGAATTTATGTGGGTAAGGGCCCAGGTTTGTGAGTTCAGTGTCGTGTCTGTGTTTACATGTGCCTGTGTTGGTACGTGTGTGTGTTTGTGTGTGTGCATATTTGTGTGGGCCCTCTGTGTCCCAACTGCCCCGGGCCCTGGGAAGGCCTGAGCTGTCCCAGTGTCACCTCTACGGGTAGCCCACCAGACCCTTGGCTCCGGGGGTGCTGAAGCCAGGCCCCCAGGAGGAGGAGTTCCATTAAGGAAGCAGCCTTGGGATGTGACTTGGACAGGCAACCTTTCTTGGGGAGGGGCTCCAGGCTCAAAACAGAGCCAGATCCCGGGTGGCCTGGGATCTGGAGACGGTGTGGAGGCGCCTCAGGAGCCGAGCTTTGGGTCCAGGTGGGGGGACGCGGCTCCCGCAGCTGGCGGTTGTCCAGGCACAGATGGGCAGAGCAGAGGCCAGGGAGCATCCTGGGATGCAGACTAGGGGAGGTGCCCCTGCGGGTCTCAGGAGTCCAAGGTCCAGTACCCAGCTCCGAGGCCAGCTCTGCCCTTCCCCAGTCCCCTCATTCCACGCTTGGGGGAACCTCATCCTACAGGACTGTCCTGCCTCCACCCCTACCCGTGGCTCTCCCCTATCCCACCACCTGAGGGCGAGCGGGCGCCTTCAGGCAGGGCAGGAGCTCTGGACTTCGGATGGGAGAGCTGTGCACATGCTCTCAGCTCGGCCACACGCTTGGTGTGACCCCGGAAAGTCACTTTGTGCCCTAGGCTCCGTTTCTGCCTGTCCCACCCCTCGGCCAGGGCCTCAGGACGGGCTCCCATCACGTCCAGCTCTTTCCTACCTGCCCTCCCAGCCTCCGGGCTCACATCTCCGCCCTGCGCCTTCCTGTCTCGGCTCACACTGTCACCCCCCGTCCTCCTCCGGGCCCTGCCCTTGCTGGTTAACTCTCCTGCTCCCGGAAGTCTCCTCTCTGACACCCTCACCGCAAGCTGGGCTCACCTCACCTCTGCACCCGGCTCCTCTCTCTCTCTCTCCATAGAGCACGTCTCCCTCGATGGGCTGTGAGTGCGCTGAAGGCTTGGCTATTTCTTCTCCATCTTCTCGTCCCCAGAGCCAAGCACAGGCCTGGAACTCAGCAGCTGCTCACAAAGCATTTGTTCAACGGAAGAATGAAGGAGCAGGCATGTGAAGGAGGGAGGCCTCGCAGGGCAGGGCGTCCATGCCTCTCAAGGCCCTTAACTTGAGTCGCGGTTAATCACAAAGCTGGTTCCCTCCCGGGAGGGGCCTCCTCAGAGGACGGGAGCCATCCCTCTTCCTCCTGTACCCCCAGCGCCGGCCCCAGGGAAGGTTTCAGAGGTGGCCAAGGGGCTGCTTCTCTGCTGCCCCCTGCTGACGAAAAAGGGGAAACTGGATGAAGTCTGGAAGCTTCTCTGGCTACAGTGGCTCCCGCCTGGCCTGGGGATAGGAGAGAGGTTTCTGGCGTGTGGGGAATAATGGCCTTCCCTTTGCCAAATGTGCTGTATTCTTCATCCTCCTAACAACAGCCAGTGGTTAGGGTCTTCCTCTTTCCCTCCCTCCAAAGTCATCCCCCCGCCCCCGTGGAAGGGTGTGCGCTGGGCATCCGAGACCAACCCCCAGCTCTCCAGGCTGGTCTGGGCGCCTCCTGGGAGCGCCTGAACAGCGTTGCTGAATTACAGTTCTTTAATCGTCCACTCCCCCCACCCCCAGACTGAGCTCCCCAAGGGCAGGGATCCCAGTTCATTCAATTGCTCAACAGATCTTTACGGCGTGTCAGCCCCGTGTAGGGGGGGTTCTCTACCCTCACGGAGCTCACCTTTCTGTTTCCAGGCCCAGCCTGAGGCTTGACACACACTTGGTGTTTGCGGAAGGGGGCACACTGGCGGATCATTCAACAGGCAAGTTGGGGAGGGGTTTGGGAGCCCCTCCAGGTCCTCTCATATGCGTGTTCGGGGGAGAAATGCCCCCTCTGACCTGGCTCCAGGCTGCCTGCTACGGCCCAAGCAAAGTCCAGGGGAACAGACTAAGAACCAGTCTCAGCGTAGCAGCTGTGGCCGCAGCCCAAGGCAGGCACTGCTGTCAGCTGCTCTGCCAGACCCATCCTACCTCCCTGGAACCCCATTAGGGAAAGCAGGGGTGAAGGAGACGGCTGAACAGAATGACCTCTGAGGGCCCTTCAGCTTTCTACTCGGGATCGCGTGAGGGCCCTGGAGCCTGACCATCCCCAAGGGCCAAGGCTTCCACAGCTCCAGCCAGACAGCCCAGCAGGAAGGCCAGACGTGAGGGAGGTGACTGTGCCACACTCGGAGCAGGTGGCCACCTCACCTGCTTCTGGATACAGGCTGGGACTGGAGGGAAAATGTCTAAGGGACACGCAGCAGCCTGCACTCAGCGAGTGAACACTACGGGAAAGATGCTGGGTGTGGCTGGAGACACCAGGCTCCGGGGCTGCAGACGGGTCTCAGCTGCAGCCTGGGCCCCCAACTCCTTGGCTGGTGAATCCTATTCACAATCCCGCTCAGGCGCCACCCTCTCAGCTTCATGCCCTGCCCACCCCCCTGCTGCGGATTTGTGGGTGTGTCTTATCCACCTCTAATACCCAGGGCCTCTCAAAAAGCCAGCCCCGAGCAAGCCATCCAGCTCCAGGAGTAAACGAAGGCCGCGAGCGCTGGTATCTGTGAGGACACCTGCATGTGGCGTGTCTTCTCAACGTGAGCCCACTTCAAAGAGCTCAGCTGAAGGCTGATCAGGAGCCAGGGGCTCCCCTCGGCCTGGCCGGGCGCCTGTTGGCTCAGTCACATCCCTGTCCCGCCCTGAGTGGTGTGTGGGGGGCCTGACCCCTGCAAACTACATTTCCTGGGCTCACTTGCCAAAGGTTTCCTGGTTAATATGGCCCACAGGAGACCCTGCGGGTAGATCAGGTGACAAAGAAGCCAGGGCTCTCCTCCCCGCCTCTTGCTTCAGAGGCCACCGCGGCCGCTGCCTGTGCCACTCCCTGGTGTAAGGTCCCGCAGGCAGCCCTTCTCGTGGTGACCCAGCCTGGAGCCCTGGGAACACCACGGTGGCTCCCCGCTTTTGCCAATCTCAGGGGTGCCAAACCTTCCCGTTTGTCCTTTCAGCTCTCTGGGGACCTTCTCAACTCACGCCCTCACGTCAGATGCCCGCTGGGGAGTCGTCTGCCTGACTTGACCTGGATGTGCTTCTCTTCGCTGCCCTCTGTATTGCTCGGCCAGACCACAGAGACACCACACACCGAGGGCAGGTTGGAGGCTGTTTCTTTATACAAAGGTAATCAACACTACGGATCCATAAGCATGCTGCTGCGGCTCACGCTGGCCCGTCTCACCACTTCCGGGGCAGAAGTCTGGGTGTGGGGCGGGGGGGGTCACCGCAAGGGAGGAACACTGCACAGGCCTGGGGACTGGCGAGCACACCAGCTGGGAGCCCCCAAAGGGCACGCGCAGACACACGAACACGGCATAACCATGGGCACGACGTACGAGGACAGGAAGGAAACAGAGAGCTGAAACGAGCCGCTGACCACCAACGCCCTCTTCTCCCAGGTGTCCTGTGGGGGGCGGGACAGTGGGTGGGCGGGGCCGGGGCCTGGAGCCAAGCGCCCCAGCTGCGCCACTACAAGGCCACATGACCTCACGTCCACACAGAGCGCTGCGCTTTCTGCATCTGTAAACTGGGGACGACAAGCTGTACTTCACCAAGTTGTCATGAGGATGAATGAGACTGAAATAGGGACACAGATCAAAATACTCAACACAGAGCCTGGCACACAGAGGTGTTCAGTAAAGTAACTTTTTGTCAAGAACATCTCAGCTCAGAGAGGACCTTCCTCGGAAGGCCGAGATGGGAGATCGCTTCCCTGGAAACTCGCTCTCAGGGGATCAGGACCCTGGAGCACTCCTTGGAGCCGGTAGCCGCTGAACTGGCCAGGGCCCCGGAATGCACTGTGCCGGGGCAGTTGAGGGGGGCGGGGGGCTGGACCCCCAGGGAGGCACCCGCAGAAGCCGGGTAGACACCAGAGGAGCTGGGGACTGTGCCAAAATGGTTCTGCACGTAGCACAGGCCGGACGTGGGCTGGTACGGAGGCAGGCTGGCCGTGTGCCCAGGGACCCAGGACGGCCAGGGGGCCAGTTTCTGGCCGCTGGTGTGCTGCATCTGGGCCACAGGGTGGCTCGGGGCCAGGTGAGGGTGGCCGCTCTGTGTGGGGTAGGAGCCAGGCACAGGGTTCAGCCTGGAAAGGAACAGAGAGAAAATGGTCACTCAGCCACTCATGCCGGGGCACACAGCAGCCCCAGCGGTCGATCCGCAGGCGCGAAGCGTGGGTCACTATACTGCTTTCTATTACAACATGCTGTGGACGGTTCCTATAACCAGCTGTAAAAGTGCCAAGTGGGGAGGAAGGTCAATCTCAACTGGACAGAAAACATATGCCCAGAGGGCGCAGGGCCCACTCACGGTCCTGCAGTAAGCCAGCAGGAAGAAGGGGTATCGGGCCCATGCCTGAGACACCCTGAGGTGTAAGAGCAGCTTGCAAACTGGATGGACCGGATGGAGATGGGGACCAGATCACAGCAGTCAGTGTGTTTGTGGTCGGCTCAGCAGCTGGACCCAGAGAGAATGGATCCACCTCTGTGGGAGGGAGGAGGGGAGGGCTCTAACGGGTAACACAGGGCTTGGGCCCAGGCCTTGTCTGCTGGGAGATATTCTACCCATGTCTTCAGGAATAAAGACTCACAACTCAAAGTCCTGGCAGGCAGGAACCGACGTGACAGATGTGGGGAGCTGTGTGTGCTGAGGTTGGAGACCCCACCACAGACACGTGTGGCTGGGACCACAAAGGGGGACACATTCTAAGGGTTTTAGCCTGTGACCTTCGTGCAGAGTTCCAAATATGAAGAACAAATGTCAACACCACTGATACCTGTGTTAGGTAACTAGACTAAACCTGTATACATTTCAATCCAAACCTAAGCTTACAAATCAGCTGCTTAAGTACAGATACAGGACACTTAACAGCACTTCTGGCATTTTAAAAATATAGAGGTTTTGGCCGATAAGAAGCTTGACAAGAGCCTCCAGGGAGGCAAGGCTGTCCAGGCAGTCAGGTCTGCTGCCGAAACAAATATGCGTGTTGTAATACCACCTGTGTCCCGTTGTCAGGTCATCCGAAACATCACGTGCTGTTCCGGGTGCCTACAGCAGGCCAGGATAATGAGGGATCGAACACCACGCCATGCAAGGGACACAGAAGGAGCTGAGAGAGTCACCATGGCCCCTGGCCAGATCTGCGCGTCATGGTGAAGCAGGATCACCCGGCACCACGGTGTCACAGTTACAGAGAGGTAACTGCGATTCAGCGTGGAAGACCTTTCTCATCAGGGGCTGCCTTGGAGAGCCAGCCCCCAGCTGCCAGGGGTGAACATCATCAGCTGTCTTTGAGGGGATTCCTTCACGGGACAGGGCGGGGGAGAGAGCGTTTGCAAACGAGGAGTTTAAGTCCTTAAGTTCTCTCTAGATTCTGTGAGAACAGCAATTAAGAGCCAAAAAGCCACAATACACCTAATTCTAAATTTAAACACCTCCCACCCATTTAGACTCCAGGAATTACTTGCCTGAAACAAAATGGGTGAGTGTGCGTTTCTATTTTTCCCAGTACCCGTCCCTGCCTTTAAGAAATGGTCAGAGTGGGGAATTCCCTGGCGGTCCAGTGGTTAGAACTCAGCGCTTTCACTGTGGGGACCTGGGTTCGATCCCTGATCAGGGAACTAAGACCATCCTGCAAGCCGTGCGGCCTGGTGAAAAAAATAAAAATACAAAAGAAATGGTCAGAGGGCTCTGAGCTGCTGAAGGCTGGGAGTGTCCACCTCCTAAAATAAACTACAAGGAGCAGACTCCGATTCAGCCAAAGTCTTGCCTCCAGGCCAGCGCAGGGGCAAGATGTACTGCACAGCTGAAGCAGAAAAGGGCCACTGACAAAGCACCTTGACTTTGTACTCAATCCTTTCTTTGGGAGGGACTTGAAGGAAAGGATACCTCCTCCATCGTGAACTGTCAGCATCGGCAAAAACCAGTGAAGGCCGCCCGAGGCCGGCAGCGTGTGCCGCGGCGACAGCGAGTGAGCAGGACCCGGAAGCAGGGGCCCCTGGCTCTAGACTGGGCTCTTCTGACCCTGTGTTACCTGGAGAAAGACCCTTGTCCCCTTTGGGCGCTCTCTCTGAAAGGAGGGAGTCAGGCTACGTGAGCTCTGGCGGCTTGCCCAGCACTTTCCATTGAGAGTTAACGTGCCTGGACTGGGAAACGGTAAGCTTCGCCTTCTCCTGCCAGGTGGCCAAGAAAACCCCACCTCTCAGGTTCGGGCCGTGCCACCTCCTAAGGCTCCCAGTCAGTTGCGTGGACTGCGCTTCTTACCAGCGTCACACGCAGGAGCCCAATCCCACCCGCATAGAGTGCTTGTCGGCGCTGAGGGCTGTTAACGCCACTGGATGGGGCCACAAGTCACTCGGGAGTATGTACAAGAGCCCCTTCCAGCTCGGTCCCTACTTCAGATGCAGCTGGGCAGAATCTAGGGTGCTCGGGAGAAATTTGTGCACAGATTTTTCTGGGCCCAGGCTGCCCACACCCTCTTCCCTATTCCCCAGGACACTGAATGAGTCACACCCTCTAGAGGCCCAGAAATCGCTTTAGGAATAAAGCACAGAGTTCTATAACTTACTTCCGGCTTTGGGCGGCCCTTCTTTCAGCTGAAGAGCCGGAGATGTACTTGAACACCGAAATCTTCCTCATCAGGCTGAAGGGGAACTTCTGGTCGAGCTTCAGCGCAACTCGCTCTGGGAGGTCGATGGAGTAGCAGTAAGTGAAGCCATCTGAGGTTGGCATATTAAGGAAAACTGGAGGCAGCTAAAGGGAGGAGGGCTGAACACTCCCCATAGGATGCAGGTACCCACATTGATTGTACAGGGGAATTAGTGCTTATTGCACCATAATATCTGACTGGAGTTTCAAGCTCAGGGGAAACCAAGAGTTGAGTTTCTATCCCCTGTACCTCAGAGGGAACATGACCCAGCAACAGGAGAGGGCAGACAGGTGCTAACGTTTCAACTGCCCCCAGACACACCCATCCTGTCTCCTGAGCCCCTCTGGCCCCTTCAATCACAGTCAGAAGCCAGCACACATCTCTGTCTTTCCAGTGGGATGAAGCAGGAGGCTGTCCTAATACCTTCTGGGAGGACTGACATCCTCTTGTACCTTGTCCCAAATAGAAGGAACCTTGTCTCAATGTGACCAAGTGAGCTTCCTGTGGGCCTCTGTGGCAGCCCTTCCCCCACACTGTCACCACCTCCCAGGGATGTGATGGTACTCTGGTCATCCGACCTGTGTCAGCCCATCACTGCCTAGACAGCCAAAAAGAGTCAGCCTTTATCCAACCATCCATCCGTCCTCTCGACAAATATTCATTGAACATCTAGTATACCAAGTACTGGGGTAGAATAAGTGGCCACGAGCAAAAGCTTATCGATGGATGACCACGCTGGGGACCTTAAGCTAGCCTAGGTAGATCTGAGAAATTTTTCTCTAAGGATGTGATATGGATGCTGAAGCCTAAATTGTGAGTAGCAATAGCTAGAAGAGGGGTGCTGACAGAGAGAAGACTGTACAGAAGCACCAAAAGAACATTGCTCCTTGAGGCAGTGTTCTTAACTAGAATACTACTGGCAAGATAATTCTCTGCTGGGCTAGGCTGTTCCACTCATTATAGGACATTTAGCATCCCTGGCCACCAGCCACCAAACGGTAGTAGTACCTAGTCATTGTGATAAACAAATACGCCCTTGCTATTTCTAAATTCTTTCAGGGATGACAGTATGCTTCCAAATACTGATTCCAGGTGGTAACCAATGCTGTAAGGAAGTCAAAAGTTGTCATGGCTGATGACTTCAGAATGATCTCAAGAATCTGTTCTGCTTCTGACTCTGATGAAGTAATAATACTAGACTAGTCCTCCCACATATGTAACTATAAACCAGAATACAATATTTTACACAATTGTTTTCAGACTTTGGACCACAAACACTACCAAACTGTGATACCTAAGAAAAGGGAAACAAATTAAGTGAGCCTCAAGATCAAGCTGGCTTTCTGCCTAGAGGCACTTTCTAAACCACAGCACAGGAAGGGGAATCCAAGTATCATTCCAACTTTAGTATATGTGCTGCCAAAGCGAGCACGGGGAATCCAAGCAGAGTACAGTATTTTTTCCTGAGCTGGAGAGACAAAGAGTTCAGGGAGGAAAAAATGCCTGGGATTTACAGGTCAGTAATGGAGAGGAGGGAGAGGAAGCTCCTCCTCTTCTTCTGGATGGGGCCACAAGTCCCTTGGGCCCAAAGAGGTTCCCCGAGTTTTTAGCTAAATACTAATGTACACGTACATAGGCTGAGACTCCTCCAGTCAGGCAAAGAACAGCTACTGAAGAAACAACAACTATCAAAGAGCTGTAAGATTAACAACTCCTGGAGCTCCCACAGGACAGGGACATGCTCAAGTTCTAACCAGAGTAAAGAGACTTCACTGAACACCCAGGACATTCAGAAGAGACCCCCAAAAGGCAATGCCTTAACAAGTAAATTAACTACCTATTAGGAAAAAAAATACTCTTTAAAGGAAGACAACAATATTCAGCCCTTGATAACACAGTATTCACAATGTTTATCAAAAAATAAAAAATTACAAGACAAGGGACAAAGCAAGAAAATAGGGTCCATAATCAAGAGGAAAAACAGTCAAAAGAAACAGGTCCAGAAAGGACAAAGATGATGGTATTAAGAGACAAGTATTTTAAAACAGCTATTATAAATGTGTAAGTGAATGTGTTTAAAGGAAAACATAAACATAACAAACAGATAAAGAATCTCAATACAGAAATGAAAACCATAAAGAAGAACCTCTTGAACTGAAATATACAACATGAGAAATAAAAAACTAACTGGATGGGTTTAACAGCAGAGTAGACACTGTGGAAGATGAGATTGCTGAACTTGAAGGCAGTGTGATAGAAATTATCCAAACTGAAATGTAGAGGGGAAAAAAGGCAAAAATTAAAAAAAAACACAAACAGCCTTAGTGACCCACTGAACAATACCATGTAGCTTATATATATATGTAATTGGTAACCTACAAGGAGAAGAGAAAAGAGGATAGAAAAAAAATACTTCAAGACATAATGACGATAATTTTTTTAGACTTGATGAAAATTCTAAACTCACAAATCCAAGATCAACAAACTCCAAGTAAGGTAAACACAAAAACACCACCTCAAGGCACAAGATAATTAAATAGCTAAGAACCAATGATACAGAAAAAATTGTGAAATGAGCCAGAGAAAAACAGTGAATTATACAGGGAAACAATAAAAATGATTACTGATTTCTTATCAGAAACAATACAAACCAGAAGTAATGCAAGGACATCTTTAGAAGTGAAAGGAGATCAGAGAAGGCTAGAATTCTATATTTAGTGAACTAAAGGCATTTTCAAAGAACCAAAGATGGAGAGAATTTTTCACCAGCATACCTACTGTAATGTTAAAGGAAGTTCTTTAGGCTAAAGGAAAATGATACCAGATGGGAATTTGGATCTACACGAAAGAATGAAGAAAACTAGAGATGATAAATATGTGAGTAAAGGTTGCTTTTTAAAAAAATATAACTGACTGTTTAAAACAAGAGAAGTAGCAATGTATTGTGAGGTTTATAACATATGTAGAAGTAAAACATATAACAACAATAACAGAAAGGATGGAAAGACGGAAAACAGAAATACAATGGAATAAGATTCTTACATACAAAGTGGTATATTATCGGAACGTAGACTGTGATAAACTAAAAATGCATATTTAAACTCTAGAGCAACCACTAAAAAATAAAACAAAGAGGTATGGTTAATAAGCAAAGAAGATAAAATGAAATACTAAAAAAATATGCAATTGAAGGCAGGAAAAGAGGTAAAAAGGAACAAAGAACATTTGAGACAAACAGAACACAAAAAGCAAGCTGGTAGACTTAACCTCACTATATCAATAATTACACTAAATGCAAATGGGCTAAACAAGCCTTTAAAAGGCAGAGACTGTCAGATAGAGAACCACCTATATGTTATCTACAAGAAATATGCTTTAAATGTAGACATAAACATGTTAAAAATATAAGGATGGGAAAATATATACTTTGTAAATCCTAATTCTAAGAAAGGAGAAAGCTGGAATAAGTAAATTAATATCAGACAATGAAGAATTTAGGGCAAAGAATATTACCAGAGATTTAAAGGGTCAATTTCATAACAGTAAAGGGTAAATTCATTAAGATGATATAACAATTCCAAATGTGTATGTATCCAATAAACAGAACTTCAAAACACTTGAAGCCAAAAACTGATAAGAATTGAAAGCAAAAAAGAGAAATCTACAGTATTAGCTGGAGATGTCAATAGTCTTCTCCCAGTAATAGAATAACTATAAGGATATACAAGATTTGAACAATACAGTACCTTGACCTAACTGACATATACTGAACACTATACCCACCAATTGCAGAATGCACATTTCTTTCAAGTACACACAGAATACTCACCAAGATGTAACAAATGCTGGGCCAGAAATAATTTAAAAGGACTGTAATCTTACAAAGAATTTTCTCTGACCACATGAAATAAAATAAGAAATCAATAACAAAAAGAAATCTGGGAAATCACCAAATATTTAGAAATTAAGCAACTCCCTTATAAATAACCCTTGGATCAAAAAAGAAATCCCAAGGAAAATGAGAAAGTACTTTTAACTGAGTGATAATGAAAACACAACATATCAAAATCTGTGGGATACAGCTGAAGTAGTGCTTACATGGGGAGTGCATAGCTTTAAATTTTCATGTTAGGAAAAAAAGTTTAAAACCAATGAAATTAAACTAGAATTTAAAAGTAAGATACATAAGAACAATGTTATCAATGTGGATTTATACACTACCCACACTAACAGCTCATAGAATCACAAATTGTAAGATATGTCAGGAATGCACCTCGTCCAACTCCAAACACTACCATTCCGATGTTTAAAAAAAAAATCCACTTTGTATTTTAGAATACTTTCCCCTAATTGCCAGAATATTTATACAAGGAATATGAGGCTTATCCTAAGTTTTTAACTACCCATATGGTAAAAGCCTACCATAAAAAAAAATTTTTTTTTTCTTCTGAGAAAAAGATTAAGCCAAACAAAAACAAACAAACCTGTTTCCTACTCCTTTCATGGAACATCTCCAGCCCATGGGTATTTCAGGTTCCTCCAATAAAAAAAGTTAATCAAATGTAGGTTTACACCTTGGAAAAAATCAATACAGAATATTTTACTAACTGGCAGTGCTGAGTCAGTGTGAGGAGTGAGCTATGGTGATCTTTTCCAGATGAGAAAACTCTGGCCTAAAGAAGGGAAGTGACCTGCCCGAGGCCACATGGTTTTCAAAGGTGAAGCTAGCACACAGATTACCTACATCTGAGCCCACAGCTCTATCTACTTGACCCCTTCCCAGGCCCTACAACTTGGTTCACCCTTTGGCATGTCATTGTTCTACAATTACCTTCTAGGAAGGATACATGTTAGCCCAATTCCAAGTCCACAGACGTTACTGAGGAAAGAGGTCTGGGGAATGAGCCAGGAGGCACAGAGCAGGAGCCATGGCACCAGCATTGAGGGCACAACCATGCCAAACACCAGGGCCCTCCTCATCCGAGAGCGGACGGAATTGACTCCCAGCATGGCAAAAGCCACTGGAGTGAAACCTCTGGCATCCTCTACCTCCCCCAGCTTTGAGAGCGATGACACAGCTTCAAAAGACAGGAAGATGATGGCGCAGATGATGGCGAAGATCACGGTGAAGAAGCAGTGGCGGACAGTGCCCACGGTTCTCTCAAAATTGCCAGCAAAGCGCCAAATGATGATGGCACCGCAGAGCAGGGAGACTGGATTCTCATAGACAAAGATGTAAGTCACCAGCCTGTAAACTGCAGAGGGAACTGAGTTAGAGGCCCAATGGTGGGTTGTTCCAAGAAGGGAAAGCCAGGTTACAACCCACCTAGGAAACGGGGAGTAGCTGGCTCTCATTGCCAGTGAAAATCAGCCCGGAGCCAGTGGGATAAGCAGAGGGAGGCAACAACGAAGGACCCAGGACTCAAAGTAGAGGCGTGGATGTCTAATCTTTGCTCTTTCCCAGACCTGGAGCAAGTCTTATCTGTGACTGGCTTCCACGTGGGGAAAAAAATAACACTTTTTAGCATGGGATGGTCTTTAAATTTGTAATGTGCTTTATAATCCTTTTTTAGGTTTTAATACTGACCTATCTCACCGGGCAGTTTGAGAGTTAATTAATTGTAACGGCTTCAGGTGGATTGGGTGGGTGTCACTTAACACTCTTTGTGCCCGTCTCCTCGGCTGTAATCCTGACCTCTCCTTCCATAGTGGCTGTTCAGAGGAAGAAAAAAGGGACCATGAATTATTTTGCACCTGTAAAGATTAGAAAACTATCACTAATAATGTAGATACAGAACTCAGAAGTCTTTCTTGAAAATGCTGATCCAGTCTTCGAGGCAGAGCCATGCTCTATATGCAATAAGACAGCAAAGAATCTCACTTTTATTTTTCTAGAACCAGTCCTCTCTCTTATGTACTTTTACATCCCCGCAGGCCAAAATACTAAACTGAAGGAGGGGGACCGGTGAAGTGGCAGTAACATTGGACTTGGGAGCCTAAAGGCTTGGAGTGGAATCTTGGCTCTATCACATCAAGGCCGGTTGAGCTCAGTCAAGTCACAGGCCCTATTGGCTTCATTTCTCTCATTGTATAATAACAGGCATACACACGAGGCCCTCAAGGGTCTCTTACATGTCTAATACTCACATTGCCCGTGAGCCCCACGCTCAGAGAAGCCGTGAAGTAAAGACAAAAAAAAAGGGAGCTCAGTTTAGGCTGGCATTTTGCATCTGTCTCTGTAGACAGATGTGCTGTGTGTATCTCGGGTGGGGTTGGGAGGGACCAGTTTTAGATTTGAGCACGGAGGCAGGCTATGAACCATGTACCTCAGTCAGGCCATCTCTGTAAGGCTTCATTATCTGAAGAGTACTTCATTGCTTGTTGAGTACTTCTGACACTGAAATCCCAAGTATAAATGTGAAGATTCTAGAAGCAATTCTATATAATTTGGGGATCATAAACCCCAAGGCTCCAGTTCCAACACATCACACGATAAAAAGAAAAATCTGGGTTCCTGTGTCAATTA
Organism: Eschrichtius robustus; assembly: GCF_028021215.1. Classification (NCBI taxonomy): domain Eukaryota; kingdom Metazoa; phylum Chordata; class Mammalia; order Artiodactyla; family Eschrichtiidae; genus Eschrichtius; species Eschrichtius robustus. The sequence goes on along the minus strand of NC_090839.1, from coordinate 84,288,537 downwards.
TATAACTCAATAGCTCTGCGAGTCTTCGCATTAAGCCTCAGTGTCATCTAAATAATGGGCAACAATAAAGCCTACATTACGTCATGGGATCACCGTGAGGATTAAATGAGATTAATGCATGTGAATGTGCTTTGCAAAACAACAAGTCATACAAATTTCCCATTTTCCTCCCCAGAAAAGAATGGGGAAGAAGCAGAGACTAGGAACATCTTTTGTGAGCAGATGTCTATACTTAATTGGTCTGCAAAATCTCTCACCCTCCCCGAGAAAACACACACCTCTCCCAAAGGTACAAGATACCCCCTCCCGCTATGAGCAGGAAATCGGAGTGAGGATTAAGATAAAAACGAAGAAGCACAAGAAATTCTAAACCCCAGGAAGCCAGGATCTTATAGGGGTGGCCACAGATAAAGCTCAAGTGTCTTGACGAAGGCGAGAGAAAAAATTTCTTCAGTGGGGGTTGGGCCTTAAAGCAGACGTAGGTGTGAATGTGACAAGGGAGGGGAAGAGAAAAATCCTCCTTGGTGATCGAGCAGGGGTGAATGAAACCTATTTGCTACGAATGGATATGGGGGCCTTGACCAGTCGGATGGCGACAGGGAAGGGAACAAATCTGGGTAGGGAAGCATTACAGTGATGACGAAGATGGGGCTCTGCACAGACAAAGACGTGGAATATGGGGCTGGTCCTCCAGGTGGGCAGAATGATGATGCGGACGGAGACAGGGTGGCGCGGAGCCCAGGGCCTGGCGAGGTCGGAGGAAAAGGGCTGGCACCCGGGGGCCCGGCCCCGCCCTGCTCACCTTGCCAGTTGCGCAGGGCCTCGGACCGCAGCGAGAGGCCCGAGGGCGCCAGAGGCGGCTGCAACAGGAACAGGCGAGGCCCAGACACCAGCAGCGAGAGCAGCGCGGTGAAGAAGGTGGCGGATGGCACCTCGGGCCACAAGGACCAGCTCCGGTACCCGGGCTCCGAGACCGCCATGGCCGCCAAGGATCCCACTCCCCTAGGCGGCTCCGACAGGTTCTCGGCTCCTTCCGCCTCCTTGCGGCTGTCTCCCATGGCAACAGCGGAGGAGGTGGCCGGAAGCCCCGCCTCCCCGACGCCCCGCCCCGTGCAGAGTTGCCCAATCCGGTCGCGCTGGCCAGTCTCCCCCGCGCGTAGGACAGCGCCCTCTGGCGGCAGCAACCCCCCTTTTCTGTGTTTACCCCCATTATACCAATGAAGAAACTGGTGTCTGGGTAATGCAGTTAAATGGCAAAGACAATTAGAACTCGGGTTCCCCCCGTTGCTATGGCCTGGAATTGGCTACTGGCAAGGTGCCGGGGTTAGAGAAACAGAGGTGGGAGAGGAAGGAGGGATTCTACTGAAGGCCCCGAAGGGATGTAATACAACAACAGTGATAACCAAGGCCTATTTCAGCACTTAAAGTCTGAAAAGCACCTTCACCAGAGAGCAGTTGTTTAAAGTAGCCAACCGGAATATTGTTTCCCTGATTACAGATGCTTTGGAAGGTGAGGTAACTTGCCCAAGGTCACAAGTGGGAAGCAGTAGGAGTAGGATCTGAATTCCTCTTTGCTCGGCCCCGATTTTCCTCCCTTTTCACTACTTCCCTCTAATATCCTGCCTACTGCTACATGTATGTAAATTCGACTACTGAAAAATAAACAAATGCTTCACTCTCTGTGCTGGACATTCAGATCCGTTCCCAGCCCTAGTCTACCCCCCTCAGTAGTTCTGGCAATGTCTGTGTGCCCATGAACCTCAGGAAGAGAACCTAAGATTCGTTTCGTCTTTTGTGTTTAGTACTAAAATATAACCATGTAATTTTCTGGATATAAATATACAGCAATGGGACATATTTCAATGAATGCTACGTATATTTAAACTAATGCTGCTCACGACGCAGCAGTGGGCATGAAAATTAAGGTTTTACTCAACAGGAAGCAAAACAGGAATCAAAAGTGTGGTGGAGCAGCTAAAAATAGCGAGTGGGGACTTGGGCTGCTGGAACCAAAGTCTGGGCCTTGGAAGGAGGAAGGGGGTGGTGGTCCCATCTCCTCTGTGCCCATCAGGCCACTCCAGGAGTTCTGGGTCTACTTTCAGACACATATTCTGAAAAAGGATGTAGAAAATTAGAGCTTGTCCAACAAAAAGTGACTAGGACTAGGAGGAAAGGGGGGAATTTCAAATCATAACTTGATGAGGGACAATTAAAGGGACCAGGGAGACTTCTGTGGGGAAGCTTCAGTGGTCCAGACCACTGGCTCTAACTATGTGAAGGGCTTTCCTGAAGAGGGGGAGTAGACTTATCCTGTGTTACTCCAGAGGGGAGACCTGGAAATGATAGGGCGACACACTTGACTTAAGAAAGAACTTTCTGACTTCCCTGGTAGTGCACTTGTTAAGAATCTGCCTGCTGATGCACCGGACAAGGGTTCGAGCCCTGGTCCAGGAAGATCCCACATGCTGCAGAGCAACTAAGCCTGTGCGCCACAACTACTGAGCCTGCGCTCTAGAGCCTGTGAGCCGCAACCACTGAGCCCGAGTGACACAACTACTGAAGCCCGTGTACCACAGCAAGAGAAGCCACCGCAATAAGAAGCCCGTGCACTGCAAAGAAGACTAGCCCCTGCTCGCCGCGACTAGAGAGAAAGCCCGTGTGCAGCAACAAAGACCCAACGCAGCCAAAAAATAAATAAATAAATAAATAAATTAATTAATTAATTTTTTTAAAAAAGAAAGAACTTTCTGACAATTTGGATGGTCTATCCATGGCATGAGCTGCCTTAATAGGTAGTGAGCTCCCTGTGACTACAGTGTGCAAGCAGAGGCAATCTGGGGACTTGATGAGAATACTGAAGTGATTCAAACATCAGTTTGGAGGTGGAACTAGATGCCTTTTAAAATCTTTTTGGACCTTCAGTTCTGAGACTCCATAAACAAACAAATGCATATGGAATGTTGATACATTTGCCACTTACCGGGGGGTTGGGGATAATTGCATTTGGATTCCTGGCAGGATGAGAGTTGTGGTGACATCACATATCCTACAGCCAAGGGCTGTGTAGTCTAACGCAGAGGATCACCCAATGGTCTCCCTTCTCTCTGATTCTGCCTCCCTCTTCTCATTTTTTCCAATTATGCCCCCAGAAAACCCCAAGACCTTCTCTTCAGCTCGGGGGACAGAGGACTGGCATGAACAAAGCAGAGCCTTCTTCAGCAGATGGGCGCGGGGAGGGGGCAACCCAGTACCATGAATCTTTTTTGTCCTATCTTTTCACTCTTGGTCTGCAAACATTTCCAGGCCTCAAATGTGCTACCTGGAGATGCCTTTGTTTATGGTTCCACCAGCATCCTCCTCCTTGGAGAGTGTCTAGTTTTCCACGTGCCAGACTTGGAGGCTGGGGGACAGGTGACTTCTCAGGGGGCACACATACCAGTGTGGACATTTCTAGATCAAACCCACGAGCAATGTGTCCACGTCCTAATCCTCAGATTCTATGTATAGGCTACCTTATGTAGCAAAAGGGACTTTGTGGGTATGATTAAGTTAAGGATCTTGAGATGGGAAGATTATCCTGGATTATCTGAGTGGGCCTAATGGAATTGTGAAGGTCCTTTTAAGGCAACAGGAGGGTCAGAAGGAGAGAAGGCAATGTGATGACAGAGGCAGAGGGTGGAGCTATGAGGCTTGAAAACGGAGGTGGGGGCCACGAGTCAAGGAATGAGGGTACCGCTAGAAGCTGGAAAAGGCGAGGAAACAGATTCTCCCCTAGATCCTCCAGAAGGAACTCAGTTTTGCTGACACCTTGAAGTAGCCCTGTAAAACCCATTTCAGACTTCTTACCTACAGGGCTGTAAGATTATAAATGCATGTGGGTTTTTTTCCCAATGTTTTTTCATTGTGGGAAAGTACACACAACATTTACTGTCTTAACCGTTTTTAAGTGTACAGTTCAGTAGTGTTAAGTACATTCATAATGTTGTGCAACCATCAACACCGTCCGTCTCTGTAATTCTTTGGATCTTGTACACATTAAATGAGAACTCCTCACTCCCTACTCGCCCCAGTCCCTGGCAACCACTATGTGTCTTTCTGTCTCTATGAATTTGACCACTCTAGGTACCCCATATAAGTGGAATCATGCAGTATTTGGCTTTTTGTGACTGGCTTATTTCACTTAGCATAATGCCCTCAAGGCTTATCCGTGTTGTAGCAGGTGTCAGAATGTGCTTCCTTTTTAAGGCTGCATAATATTCCATTGTATGGACGGACCACACGTTCTTTATCCATTCATCTGTTGATGGACACTTGGGTTGTTTCCACCTTTTAGCTATTGTGAATAATGCTGCTCTTTGAGACTTAGCTTTCAATTCTTTGGGGGTATATACGGAGAAGTAAGATTGCTGGATCGTATGGTCATGCTATTTTTAATTTTTTAAGGAGCCTCCATACTGTTTTACAGTGGCTGCACCATTTTACATTCCATCCAACAATGCACAAGGGCTCCAATTTCTCCACATCCTTGTCCACCCTTGTTATTTTCTGTTTTTTAGATAGTAACCATCCTAATGGGTGCGAAGTGGTAATTTGTGTTGTTTTAAGCCACTAAGTTTATAGTAATTTGTTATGGCAACGATAAGAAATGAATTCATTCCCTCACTCCCTACCCTGGTCTCTGTTTTTCAAACAAGCCAAGTCCGTTGGCACTTCAGGGCCTTTGCACGTGCTCTTTCATCGCTGAAATGCTCTCCTGGCTCTTAGTATAGTGGCCTCGTTCTTAGCCATCAGGTCTCCAGCTCAGATGTTGCTCCTCGTAAGGGCCTTCCCAGGTCACCTCTCCCTGTTCCTTCTTTCAGTGCACTCACCTGTTTGTGTCTTTACTTATCTAACTGTCACCCTTACTAGACTACAAGCTCCCTGAGGGCAGGGACCTGCCATATCGCAGCACTGAGAATAGAGCCTGGCACACACTTGGTACCCAGAAATACTTGTTCAGTCCCTGCTCTCCACAGCTGGTGTCCCTGGTGTGGGGAAGGAAAGACTGTGGAGGGTTTGAGGAGGTGCTAAACAAACACCAGCTGTCTCACTTCGCACAGCTGAGGCAGCACTGGGACCAGTGCCAACCACCCAACTTGATGGGGCGGGGGTGTTCCTGGATTTACCGCCCCCCCCCCCACCACCCCCAGTGCATGTCTGCAGAAGGTACAGAATGACCGAAGGGCTCTGGGGGGCTAGGGGTAGGGTGGGAACCGGACCTCATCCATCCCCAAGGGCAGTTCCAGAGGCGCAGGAGGGCAGGTCCCTTGGGTTCACTCTTGGGCAGACCCCACTGAGCAGCGCTACTCCTTCCTGGCCCGTAAGTCCCTCTCTTTCCTCCTCATTCCCTGGAGGATGGCAGCGGTGCAGAATGACGTTTCTTAACCAATTCCCAAGTCCAGCTTCAATAAGCTGCTGTGGAGCCTTCAAGGCACGTCCTTACTGGCCCCTGGTGGACAACCCTGTGTAGGGTTCCTCTAGTCTGTTGGCGAAGAGGCCACGTCCCAAAGCAGAATACTGCCCGCCTGCTGGCTGTCCTGGGAAGCAGCCCACATCTAGATGGATGGTTTTAATTCGGGGACAGCTGAGTAGGTCCAAAATCCTGGATGGCTACCCCCAAAGCAATGTAACTTCAGTCCTCCGTGGCATTCGTGTGCCATGCCATCTCGCCCCACCTCTCTTTTCCCACACTCATAGCATGGGGTGCACGGCAGCAAGCTCACTGCCTAAACACACATCCCCCCAGGGAAAGGAATGCCGGTTCCCTGACCCCTTCTGCCTGGCATCCCATTTTCTACAATGATCCTCCTTGGATCTCCCCCAACTTGGCTTCAGTGGGGTCTGGGAAGAAAGGTTGGCAGCAGCCAAACAGTGGAAGCCCTTGCAGGCTGTGGTGAGGAATGCGGATGTTATTCCACGAAAGTGGGAAGTTTAGAGGGGTTATGACAGAGTGTCATCAGCCATTTATGGTTTAGAAAGTGGGGGAAATGAGCACCATCAGACATTGCTGAGAGGATTGAATATTGGTACAACTTCTGTAGAAGGAAGTTTGGCAACATCTTTCAAAATGACTAATGCACATATCTTTGATGCAGCAATCCTACTTCTAGGATTTTAACCTACCGACATACTTGCATCCGTGGAAAATGTCTTACGTAAAAAGCTATTTATTGCAGTGTTGATTGCAATAGTAAATACTGGAAACAGCCCAGGTGTCCGTCTTTGCGGGAATGATTAATAAATGATGGTACATCCCTTCAAAAGGAATACTCCACAGTCATAAAAAGAAACAAAAAACTGAGAAAGCTATGTATCAATATGGAATGATACCTAAAATATTTTGTTGAGTGGAGAAGCAAGGTTATTATCAGTGGATATAGTGTGCTACCATAAATATAAAGAGGTGGGGAGAAAAGAACACTTTACTCTGCGTGGAATAATTCTGAGGCTTCCAGGGAGAGGAACTGAGTGACTGGGTAGTAGGTCTGGGAGGGCTTGCTCTTTCATAATCTCTTTTGTACATTTAAAATTTTGTTATGGCCTGAATGTTTGTGTCCCTCCCAAATCCATATGTTAAAGCCCTAACCCCCAAGGTGATGGTATTCGGAGGTGGGACATTTGGGAGGTAATTAGGTTTATATGAGGTCATGAGAGTGGGCGCCCCATGATGGGATTACTGTTATAAAAAGAGGAAGAGACCAGAATCACGTGAAGACATAGCAAGAAGGTGGCCTTCTGCAAGCCAGGAAGAGGGTCCTCACCAGGAACCAAATCTGCCAGCAATTTGATATTGGACTTCCCAGCCTCTAGAACTTTAAGAAAGAAGTGTCTGGGGTTTTTTGTTTGTTTGTTTTTGGCCGCGCCCCGAGGGATGTTAGATCTTAGTTCCCTGACCAGGGATTGAACTTGCACCCCCTGCATTCGAAGCACGGAGTCTTAACCACTGGACCTCCAGGGAAATCCCATGAAGTGTCTGTTGTTTAAGCCCCCTGGCGTATGGTATTTTGTTATAGCAGCCCAAATGGACTAAGACATATGTGCAAGTAATACTATTTTAAAAAGTAAATAAAATTAATGAAATATTTTTACTCAATTTTTTTTAATGAAAGCATCTCTAACTTACAGTAAAAAGTTAATCTTAAGTATAATTGGCAAGTTTAACACACATATATATGTATGTATATCTCTCATGTGACTTTCACCCAGATGAAGAGAATTTCTAGCATCCCTCAGGTCCTCTCCTGCCCTTTTTCAGTTTCCACCTTGCCCTACTCCATGCCGTTCCCCTCCCTCCTACCCCCCCATAACCTTTATTCTGACAGCTGTTATCATGAATTCATTTTGACCATTCTTGAACTTCATAAAAATGGAATCATATAGTAGTATGCTTTTATGTATGGCTTCCCTCATTCAATATATTATCTATGAGACTCATTGACATTGTTCTAAGTAGCAGTAGTTTGTCCTGTTGTTATTATTACTGCTGTGTGTAATACTGGGTTGTATAAATAAATCACAATTTATGTGTCCATTTTCCTGTTGATTAACATTTGGTTGTTTTCCTTTTTTTTTGTTCTTTTCCTTTGGTTATTATAAATGAAGCGTCAATGAACATTCTTATACATGATTTGTGTGTGTGTGTGTGTGTGTATACATCTGCACTGGGTATTTATATCTAGGAGTGGAGGACAGGTGTAAGTGGTGGACACATTGATGTACCGTTCAGGTCGCCCTTTAGAAACAAAGGCCTATTTTCCCAGCTGCTAGGCATGCTACCTGCAGAAATCCCTCCACTACGGGCACTCTATGGAGATTGGCTAGGCTAAAGAGAGCTGCCTTGCTTGAGGTCACAACCCTTTTCTGCGTGGCCCACATTCAATGACATAAACTGGGAGCATAAAGGTGCATCCTTCACCCCAACTTGTGACAATTCTGAAGGATCATGGCAGCTTCAAACTCCCCAGGGGTCGACTCGTAAGCAGCTCCTTTGCCTCTTTTCTGTTTGATCATCCCTGTTTTCTTCAGACATTAATCAAAGAGATGAGATCATTAGAAAACATTAAATTTAGCTCCTGATTTCTGCTTTACTGAATATATACAACATTTTAGGCAGTCCAGTGGTTAGGACTCGGCCCTTTCATGGCTGTGGCCCAGGGTCAATCCCTGGTTGGGGAACTAAGATCCCACAAGCCATGCAGCGTGGCCAAAAGAAAAAAAAAAGAAAAAAAAATATATATGACACTTTTCCTAACCTGTTGCTTCCTTTCCTGAATTAGAAGGAGTAAGAATAAAGAATTAAGCAGTTAAAGAATGACTGACCCTCTACCCCTAGCTTACCCTTAGTAAACTTGCAGGCGGGCCACGCGAACAAGACAGCATCCCAAGTAAGACCAAGAGAAGTCAGCAGGTCTGCATGCAATGGAAAGATGACAAAGAATCTGACCTCCTGCCTTAATGATTAACTGAGATCGTTTCCCCTTTTTGCCTTCAAAAATTGTCATGGCTGAGCAGAATCTTCGGAGTTGGTCTCTCAACATTAAGTCCACCATCTCCCCAGATTGCCGGCTTTTCTGAATAAAGTACCTTTCTTCTCTACCAAAGTTTGCCCCTCGATTAATTGGCTGTTTAGTGACGTGAGGGGCCGAACCTGCGTTCGGTTACAGGCTGAGGCCTTCACCGAGACTGCATTATACCCCAGTTTTTCTCTCCAGTCCTGCTTCCTTCCCTTCCCTAGGTGCTGACCCCAAGGGCGCTCTCCCAATAAGTGATCACCTCTCTCGCAGAATGTGCTTCCCAGAAAACCCAGCCTGCACCAGCATAAAATTAATTTTAGTAGAAGCTGCCAAACCATTTTCCAAAGCGGTTGGGCTATTTTATACTCCCCCCAGCAGTCAATAAGAGTTCCAGTTGCTTCACATCTTTGTCAATACAGGGGAGTATTCATTTTGGTTTAATTTGCATTTCCATGGTGACTAATGATCATGGTCATTTTGTGAAATGCTTGAATACAAATAAAATATTAAAAATGAAACCAAAAAATGATGTCTTGGAGAGAGATGACCATGGCTGGACACAGCAGCCGAGGTGGAGAGAAATAAGTGGATTTGGAATATAATTTGGAGGTGGCACCTATGATTTAGCTGATGGAGTGCATACGCAGAGTAAGAGAAAGAGAAAAGTCAAGGGGAATGCCTACATGAATTGTGGTACCCCTTGAAGATCTGGGGAAAACCAGGGGGGAGAAGAAGACTAGGGTAACAACAGAAATCATTTTGAAGGAGGGGAAGGATTGGGAGAGTCTGAAAGGGCAGGGAAGGCATTAGAAACAGGGAAGCAGGATGAATGAGGAATGGTCTGTACAAAGCTATAGTAATTAAAGTGGTGTGGTATGGCGTAAGGACAGGCATATGGACAAGTGGTGTAAAACAGAGAGCCCATAATAGATAAACCCTCACATATGTGGTCGATTGATTTTTGACAGAGTGCCAATGCCATTCAATGGGGAAAGAATAATCTTTTCAACAAATAATGCTGGGAAAGCTGGATGTCACATGCAAAAGAATGAAGCTGGATCCTTATACAAAAAACCATATACAAAAGTTAACCCAAACTGGGTTAAAACCCTAAAACTACAAAACTCTTAGAAGAAAACACGGGGGAAATCTTCATGACATTGGATTTGGCAGTTATTTTTGGATATGGCACCAAAAGCACAGGAGATAAAAAAAAATAGGTATGCTGAACTTCATCAAAATATAAAACTTTTGTGCATCAAAGGACACTGTAAAGAGAGTGAAAAGACAGCCCACAGAATGGGAGAAAACTCTTTGAAGGAAATATAGGTGTAAATCTTTGTGACCTTTGATTTGGCACTAATTTCTTAGTTTTCATATCAAAAGCACAAGCAACCAAAGAAAATATAGATAAGTTGAACGTCATCAAAACTAAGAACTTTTAAAAATTATTTATTTATTTATTTGTTTGTTTGTTTTTGGCTGCTTTGGGTCTTCGTTGCTGTGCGTGGGCTTTCTCTAGTTGCAGTGAGCAGGGGCTACTCTTCGTTGTGGCGCGCAGGCTTCTCATTGCGGTGGCTTCTCTTGTTGCGGAGCACAGGCTCTAGGCGCACAGGCTTCAGTAGTTGTGGCACGTGGGCTCCGTAGTAGCGGCTTGTGGGCTCTAGAGCACAGGGTCAGTAGTTGTGGCACACGGGCTTAGTTGCTCCGCGGCATGTGGGATCTTCCCGGACCAGGGCTCGAACCCGTGCCCCCTGCTTTGGCAGGAGGATTCTTTACCACTGTGCCACAAGGGAAGTCCAAAACTAAGAACTTTTATGTGTCAAAGGACACCATCAAGAAAATGAAATGGCAATACACAGAATGGGAAAAAAAAGTTTGTAAATCACATATCTGGCAAGAGTCTAGTATCCAGAATATATAAATAACTCAACAATAAAAGATAACCCAATTAAAAAACTGGGCAAAGTGTCTGAATGGACATTTCTCCAAAGAAGATATACAAATGGACGATAAGAAAATGCTTAACATCTTTAACCATTTGGGAAATGCAAATCAAAACCATAATGAGATACCACTTTACACTCCCCAGGATGGTTATAATTTTTAAAAAAGAGGAAATCACAGTGTTTGTGAGGATGTGAAGTCAGAACCCTCATACACTGCTGGGGAGAATGTAAAATACTGAAGCCACTGTGGAAAACAGCAGTAGTTTTTCAAAAAGCTACACGTAGAATTGCCATATGACTCAGGAATTCTAATCCTATGTACAAACCTGAGAGAACTGAAAAACCGGCATTCAAACAAGAACTTGTACAGGAATGTATATAGCAGCATTATTCATAATAGCTAAAAAGTGGAAACAACCCAAATGTCCATCAACTGATGGATGGATAGACAAAATGTGGTGTGTACACACAGTGAAATATTTAGCCATAAAAAAGAATGAAGTACTGGGACTTCCCTGGTGGTGCAGTGGTTGAGATTCCGCCTGCCAATGCAGGGGACACAGGTTCAAGTCCTGGTCCGGGAAGATCCCACATGCCATGGAGCAACAAAGCCCATGTGCCACAACTACGGAGCCCACGTGTCCCAACTACTGAAGCCTGTGCGCCTAGAGCTGGTGCTCTGCAACAAGAGAAGCCACCGCAATGAGAAGCCCGCGCACCTCAATGAAGAGTAGCCCGTTCGCCGCAACTAGAGAAAGCCTGTGCGCAGCAACGAAGACCCAACACAGCCAAAAAAAAAAAAAGAATTGTACTGAAACATGCTATAACATGGATGAACCTTGAAAACATAATGCTCAGTGAAAGAAACAAGTCCAAAAGGAGGACATATTGTAAGATTCCATTTTTATGAAAAGCCCAAAGTAGGCAAATCCAGAGACAGAAAATACACTAGAGGTTGCAAAGGGGTGGCAGAGGCAGAAGGGAATGGAGAGTGAGTACTAACAGGTATGGTGTCTCTTTTGGGGGATGATAAAAATGTTCTAGAATTAGTGGAGATGGTTGCATAACTCTGACTATACTAAAAAGGATTGAGGGAGTTCCCTGGTGGTCCAGTGGTTAGGACTCTGTGCTTTCACGGCTGTGGGCCCGGGGTTCTATCCCTGGTCAGGGAACTAAGATCCCACAAGCCACACAGCGCGGCCAAAAAAATAAAAATTAAAAATAAAAATGATTACAAAATAAAAATGACTGAACTGGGTACTTTAAAATGGTGAATTTTATGGTATGTGAATTATATCGCAATGAAAATATGTGCAAAAAAATACAAATTTTAAAATAAACTAAAAACCTGATGGGATTGTAGGCCAAAAAGAATGAATTTTCCTGTGTGTAAATTTAAAAATAAATTTAAAGTATGAAGAAATTTCAAGTTTCTTGAGGGTAGACCCTATGTCTACATGAAACTGATAACTCCCAGGGAGGTGAGTACATTGCTTTACGCTTAGAAGTTGCAGATTAAAGTAAATGATTATTAAATCAAAGTTATTTTCTTTGGGCAAACATCAGCATCTTTAGGGCAATTACTCTTTCATTTCCACAGCTTAATGCTGACAAGAGATTCCTATTTCTCTGTGATTGCCAAACCTTCATTACAGTGAACGCACATTGACCTACAAAGTCACTTTCTGAGCTATTGCCAAACGTCAAGTTGGGTCAGCATGCCCTAAGCCTTCCAGAGAAACAAACCCTCCACCCACAACTTTTCTTCTATACTGTCTGACCCAACTTCCTCCATCTCCTCCCCAGAGTTCCTATACATGTGTACACATACACAGACCCGCAATGGATTGTGATATGATCAAGAAATAACCTTTCATTGGGTCAAGAGATTTGCAGGTCTACCTTTCTTATTAAGGTCCTGGAGTAAAAGGATGGCAGATGCACTCAAAATGGGGTCCTTGAGGGAAACTTAGTAAAGGGACTATTTGTAAAGGTGTGGGCCAGGTAGGCTGCTAGGTACCCCAGGGCTGGGAATGACTAAGAGTCATTATACCTCCAGGGCCTGAGGGGTAAGAGGAGGGTGCCATTCCTGGGCCTGATGAGGGCAGCTGTACCAGGAGAGGGAAGAGCTAACTTCCTGGTGCCCCCCATTGGTCAACGCCCCTGAAGCCAGATGGTCACGGAGCCTCCTGATGTGATGCCTAAAGGTCAGCCTACTCCACAGAGAAGGATGGAGAAGGGTGGAGGGTGTGTCTGGGGGATGGAAAATATCCTGCCCACCCTGTTATAGCTGCTACTGCTCTTACCCAAAATTACACCACAGCTAAGAGTCAGATCTCCTTTATAGGAGTTTATTCCCTACAGTTTGTGCTGCTGGTAGTGGGTGGGAGGGTGAGAAGGTGGGAATACACGCATCAGCTTTTGAATCAGAATACCTGAATTTAAGGGGATAATAGGATTTACTTCCCAAATCTGTGAAGAGCAACAAACAAGTTAATATTTGTGGAAGTGTTTTATAAAGTGCTATTCAAAAATAATTTACTGGAGTTACTCCCCTCCCCTGTGTGTCCCTCCTGAGGATCACCAGCCAACCCAGACTACATTCCCGAGGACTTACATCTTGCCCCCTCCACATGCACTAGATTCCCACTGTGCTGTCCTCAGTTAGGTCTCCATTTCCCCCAGGAGCTTCCCCTCTGGAGAGGACACAGGAAGGACACAGATGCTGGAGCCAAATAGAAGTGGGGTTGAATCCTGGTTTTGCCACTCATCAGCTAGGGACCTGGCTTAATCCTCTTTAACTTTCTCATCTGTAAAATGGGTACAATAAAGCTTCCCTCAAAACATTAGAAGTAATATATGTAAGACACATGACAAAGCAAGTGGCCAATAAATTGTAGCTGTGATTATTGACCCTCCATTAGTGCCAGATCAATCTCCTCCCAAAACAGATAGGGCTCAAATCCCACCTGCGACTTCCTCACCACCGGAAGTGAAGTATAAACTCCTCACTGTCGGGAGGTAGGAACCTAAAGGAGAAATCCGAGAGAGAGCCTGTTTACAGGAGATGGCAAAGGCACCCACTGGCTGGAGGAATTAAAAGATGTAAGTGAGTATGCTGGGGGAGGTGACAGAGGTCAATCTGATCTTTTAGGGAGATTCAGACCTTGGAAAGAGAAGCAAAGTAGGGAGAGAAAGGAAGCAGAAGGATGGCCTGGTTTGCATTCTTTTGTCAAAAAGAGTGAGGAAAGCCAAGAATGAAGGGAGAATCCATACACACACACAAAACAAACCCAGGAGAATCCCCCTCCGGTTGCCATGGCAACGGGGATGGGTCAGAGGTGGCAACGGGGATGGGTCAGAGGTGGCAACAAGAATCCAGAGGGATCACGATTCACATACAGTCTCTTAGCTCCGTTTTGGGGCAGATTTGGGGAGAATTTTGAGAAGAGTTTGTGACTCTGGCCTGCTCCTGGGTTGCCGCTGCTGGCAGTAAATCCTGGAATTGCACGTCCGTGATGTCTTGCCTCCACGGTGTCTGCTTTGCTGCCTGGAAGGAATCACAGCCTGGTGAAAGGCAAAGACCCCTCTTCGGGGCCCCTGCGTGGGTCAGCCTGGCACTGGCTTGGGATTCTATACTTGCGTCAGCAGGCAGCCATCCCCTGGGGATTGGGGAGTGGCACACGTGCACTGAGACATTCAAGCCGCCTCATCGGGGGAGACAGGCAGGGTGAGGCAGGGGAAGGAACACAGCATGGGAATCAGAAGACCAGGGCTTACATCCCAGACCTGCCTCCTATGATCTGGGTTTCAGGCACCATTTCAGCCCCTCTGGGCCTGTAAAATAGGCCTAATAAGTCCCAATAAAGCTGTTTTTATTCAGAATCAACCAATTTTCACTGATTCTATGGTTTCTTGAATGGCCATCCTGGGGAGTGGACCGGGAGGAAGGTTTAAAACCGTATATCCTCAGAACTTCCCTGGTGGCGCAGTGGTTAAGACTCTGCGCTCCCAGTGCAGGGGGCCTGGGTTCCATCCCACATCAGGGAAATAGATCCCACATGCATGTCGCAACTAAGGAGCCCGCATGCTGCAACTAAGTCCTGGCGCAACCAAATAAATAAATAAAATATTTTAAAAAGATAAAGCTATTTAAAAAAAAATTTATGCTCATCAAACACAAAGAGAAGATTTATATGAAATCAGCAGATACAAATTTGGATACATGAAGGCAGGCAGAAAATGTTCCTCATATCTTAACCTTTCTACCCAATTGGCAAATTCCTCTCCATGAAGCACAGTCTGATCTCTCTTAACTAGAAATCGATCCCTCCCTCCCCTGGAGCTGGGTGACACTCAGCTGCCCGCTTGGGACTTGAGCAGTTACTGGTCTTCACTGACATGTTACCTACTTTGTAAGTGTTTCTTCCCCACTCCGGATGTTTCCTTCCATGTGGTGGGAGTTTGTTGGCAATACACTCCTGGCCTTCCTCTTTCTGTCTGCTTACTCTGTTCCAGAGAAGTTGGAATAACTTACTGGCCTGGAAAGTTTGGAAGGAGAAATCAGGTGTCTCCCCTCACCTCCCACCCTCTTCACCTTTGCTTATGAGCTGCTTCCTTCCCTTGGAGTATATTTTCTGTTGGCTTCCAGGAACGGGTTCCCCCTACAGGCCTGCCCTATCCAGCAAAACGTCGATTGGGCAGAAAGGTTTTTAACTCTGGGCTTGTATATCAGGGATCCCATTTTGGCTCTTATACCAAGCTGCCATCCTCCGATCTAGCCTATATTAGCAATAAAAGAGTCATTTTGATTGTCTGTATGTTGCCTCCTTTGTCTTATGTCTTAGTTCAGAACTCAGGTAGAAAGAGGGTTCTGTTACTTACAAAACAGAAACAGACCCACAGATTTCAAAAACAAACTTCTGGTTACCAAAGGGGAGAGGAGAGAGGGGAGGGATAAATTAGGAGGTTGGGATTAACATATACACACTACTATATATGAAATAGATAATCAACAAGGACCTACTGTATAGCACAGGGAACTCTACTCAATATTCTGTAATAACGTATACGGGAAAGGAACCTGAAAAAGAATGGATATATGTATATGTATAACTGAACCACTTTGTTGTACATCTGAAACTAACACAATATTGTAAATCAACTATACCCCAATATAAAATAAAAGTTAAATTAAAAAAGAGGGTTCTGTTCATTGGCCCTGTGGTAGATGGCATTATTGTTCCAAATATTCACTGTTCTTCCCTAGAGAAGATTATTCCCCCCATACTCCTAAAGTCATTTAGGAGCATTTATTGAAAGTAGCTAATGAACCATGTGAGTAGAGGTATCCTTCTACTGCATGCTTCCACCATTGCTCTTTGTACTTTTTCTCTGCCATGAGGCTGGTTTGTTCCAGACAAGAGCTGCTCTTGCAGCCTGGGACATGGAACATAGCTGGGGCTGACCATAGAATAACATGTAAAGTGAGCAAGAAATAGCCTTTACTTCTTTTGGTAAGCTACTGAGATTTGTGGGTGGTTATTGTAACATTATAGTGAATACTGACCTATACAAGAATTGGTACCTGGAAGTATGAAAATCTAAAAATAAGTGGCATTGTCTTTGGGACCATTAGAGATTGGGAAAAAATGGCAGTCCATGTTTCACAGTGGCAAGACCTTTGTCAAAACTATCACCTGAGCTAACCGGGAAGGAAGATGATTTAGCTAATGAATTTTTGGCTTTGGATAAAGAAATGAGAAATTTGGTAGCATGAGTTGGTTTAACTCGGTTGTATCTGACAAATATTCATGAAACCAACTAAATTTTTGAGAAAGCTGTAGCATCAAAAGAACTATTAATCTGAACTAAAAGAAAGAGTGACTATTTCAGTACTTGAAATCATCCTTGGACCCTCCAACATTCTACAGGAAGGAAGCAAACTGAGAAAGTTACTCAGCCCCCATGGAGAACTTATGGTCCAATGTCTACTTCAGATATGGCCGCTGGGTGTAATGGTGTAGACAGAGCTTCTTAAAGAGTGAATCCAAGAGCTACAGGGAGCGTTGGACTAGGGAGACACTTCCAGAGACAGAATCAAGACCCAGTCAAGGAATTTTCCCCAGTCCCAGGTAAGCGGCCTTCCATCTTTCCCCTGTCTGAGTGGGAGTGTTTACTATGGTTAACCTTTCCTGTTCCATCATTGCATGTTGGCGAATATTGGGGTGGAGGGAGGCCTGGAAGTCAAGGAGTTTCCCCCAATCCAAGGTAGGGAACTTTTGCCAGGAGGATTTTAGAAACAGCTTATTAAAACATTATTTAATTATAAAATGAAATAAAACATCAACTTCTTGGGACTTCCCTGGTGGCACAGTGGGTAAGAATCCGCCTGCCAATGCAGGGGATACGGGTTCGAGCCCTGGTCCAGGAAGACCCCACATGCTGTGGAGCAACTAAGCCCGTGCACCACAACTACTGAGCCTGCGCGCCGCAACTACTGAAGCCTGTGCACCTAGAGCCTGTGCTCCGCAACAAGAGAAGCCACCTCAATGAGAAACTCGCGCACCACAACGAAGAGTAGCCCCCGCTTGCCACAACTAGAGAAAGCCCGCGCGCAGCAACGGAGACCCAACGCAGCCAAAGATAAAATAAATAAATAAATAAAAAATTTAAAAATCATCTTCTTTCGGCAAACACGAGCAACTTTAGGGCAAATAGTCTTCCATTCTCATGGCCCAGTGCTGACAAGAGGTTCATATTTCTCAGTGTTACCTTCACTGACACGAACACACGTTGACCTGGATCCCTTTCTGAGACGCTGGCAACCGCCAGCCTAGGTCAACGTGCCTTCCCGAGAAACAAACTCAGTCTCACTGTGTCCCAACCACAACTTCTTCTACACATTGTAACCCAACTTCCTTTGCCTCCTTTCCATCTGCAGCTGAATCTCTCAACACACGCACACGTGCACACACTCCTATCTCAATCACTTGACAACTCCCCAGAACAAAAAGTTCCCTTCCCTCAGGAAGTCAGCTCTGTGGTAAACCTCGACTCTGCTGACAGCCTAAATTTAGATGAATCTCATTCTTGCTAAAGAGTTGAGAATTCCTTTTCACGGATAAAACCCATCTGTATTTCACAGGAAGTCCCCTCTGAGTCTCAGGCAGAAGCACCAGGCTATTCAAAGGCTGCCCTCTATATGGAAGGGCTAGGAGAAAACATTCAATCCCAGCAGGCTTGACCAATAGTGAGCAGAGCTTGTTCTTCGGAATCATATGAAATTAGTCTCTTCCGTTTCAAATGGTGCCATTTGGAGATTTACAGGTGGCGATAACGACCCCCTAAGTCTCCTGTTTTCAGGTTAAATATCCCCACTTTTTCATGTATCTGCAAAAGGGAGGAAGAGTTAAGTGTTTCATAAAATGTAAAGTGCCCCATACCCTGAAGTTATTACATTGCATGGATTCAAACCTCAATCTCCATCCTGTTCACCCTCCTCTAAATACAATCCATTTTGTGAATAGCTTTCACACAGAAAATAACCCAAAATATCAGCAAGGCTTCACGTGCAAAATTATTCGCCACAGCATTATTTGTAATGGCAAAAAGAATCCAAAAATGAACTTCAGTGTCAGTAAGAGGGTTGTGTGTTTACAGTACAGTATGATATAGCTGCATGCACTGTTATGCTGAAATTTAAAATTGTATTTATCATTATTCAGCCATAAAAAGGAACGAAATTTGTAGTTATTTGTAGTGAGGTGGATGGACCTAGAGTCTGTCATACAGAGTGAAGTAAGTCAGAAAGAGGAAAACAAATAACGTATGCTAACGCATATATATGGAATCTAGAAAAATGGTACTGATGAACTTAGTGGCAGGGCAGGAATAAAGACGCAGACGTAGAGAGTGGACTTGAGGACACAGCTGGGGAAGGGGAGGCTGGGACGTAGTGAGAGAGTAGCGTTGACTTATATATACTATCAAATGTAAAATAGATAGCCAGTGAGAAGGTGCTGCATAGCACAGGGAGATCAGCTTGGTGCTTTGTGACGACCTAGAGGGGTGGGATAGGGAGGGTGGGAGGGAGGCTCAAGAGGGAGGGCATATGGGGATATATGTATACATATAGTTGATTCACTTTGTTGTACAGCAGAAACTAACACAACACTGTAAAGCAATTATACTCCAATAAAGATATATTAAAAAAAACCTGTATTTATCAACCCAAGGAAAGTGAAAACATGTCCACACAAAAACTTTCACCAGGATGTTCATAGCAGCATTACTCACAGTAGCCAAAAAGTGAGGACACCGAATGTTTATCAACTGATGAATGGATAAACAAATGTGGTCTATCCATAAATAGAATATTATTCAGCCATAAAAAGGAACAAAGTACTGATATACATGCTACAATGTTAATAAACCTTGAAAAAAATATGTTAAGTGAAGGAAACCAGTCACTAAAGGCCACCTATTGTATGATTCCATTTACGTGAAACATCCAGAATAGGTAAATCCCGTGTCCGGTATTTTCACTCTAAGCTCTTTGCTGTAGACATCTTTGCCACAAGCATTTTTGCTGCAAACATTTTTTTGCCACGTAACTAATTGGCCATAAGACAAGTTTGCTGTAAAAGGCAAAGTAGCAACAAAAAAAAGAGGGACATTAAAAAGAACACCCTGAAACATAAAAACTGAATAACAAAATTAAAAAGACTTTATTGCAAAATACAAAATATTTGAGTAGACTGAACATATGTGTAGATTCGTGGCGATACTGCACAAATAACTGGTTCTATTTTGTGGATTGTACCTAAGCCCCTGTCTTTGAATTCTTTCTTTCACAGCATCATACATTTTTCTGTTTGTTGATTCATCTCCTCATCTTACTATTTTTCTTTTTGCTACAATTTCTTCTTTCAAGAGAGTTATCAGTTTCCAAATACTAGAATGTATATTTGTAACTGAGCTCTGTATTGTGTTGGGAAAGCCTCTTACACTGTTGTTTGTGTTCTTGGCATGTTGTCACACGTCTGTTAATAGATATTCCAAAGTTCTATGGGAAATGTGGGTTCAACTCCACGCCTTTGGGGCTCTCAGCCTCTTTCTCCTCCAATGTAGTGTGTTTCAAAATAAGAAACCAGCTCTTGGGGCCAATCACTGTCAATCGTCAGCTCGAAAAAGCCATCAGTCCCATCACTAACTGGAAGAAATGCTAACACGTTCCAACCAGTTGAAACCAAACTGTCAAACCAAAGTGTCAACCGGCAAAAATGCGTTACAGCCAATTAGCTACGTGGTGAAAATGTCTGGCAAGAATGCTTGTGGCAAAGATGCTGACAGCAAAGATGCTTGAAGGTGAAAGTACCTGGAACTGTTTTGAGGGTTAGATAGAACGCTTGCCATTTCTGGCAGGTGGTGACATTTGTCAGTGATAAGTTCTCCTTACTAGGAAGGGAGACTAACTTGTCACTTTGGGCCCAAGCTGCAAACAACTGAATACTGTTCTTTGGGCCAAAACATGGGCACTGAGACACAAAGCTGAGGGGCAAAAGGGGAGGGAAGGCTAGCCTGGGGAAATAAAGCTATTTTCCGATCAGATAAGGCTTCCTAAAGCTAAGACAACGTAACAAATATCTGTTGAACGTCTCCTTTGTTCCCCAGGGTTCTTCTGTGTATTGGGTTCAGCAGGAGGTCTGGAGCTGGTGAAAACCAGGTCCCACAGCGGGTTAGCAGCAGAGTTGGAACTAGAATTTGGGTCCCATCATGTTGACTCAGTACTAAGGAAGTGTGGGTGGGAGTTTTGTTTCCCTGGAAGGAGTAGAAATTTCACTTTAAGTTATCCTGGAAAGAGGCCAGTCCTTGGACAGTAAATGGCGGGGTGGGGAAGTGGGGGGGTGGTGAGAACGGGGCAGGGCTCCGACTGGACTGCAGGAAAGCAAAGGTCTCTCTCTCTCTCTCCTGGCCTCAGGCCCATTGAACATGTGCTCTGAGGCACAGGCAAAGGGATGGTTCATTTGATGCATCAAGCTGGCTAGGCTAAGATGCCCAGGTGTTGGTTGAACACCAGTCTAGATGTGGCTCTGGAGGTACTTTTTAGATGTGATTAACATTTGAATCAGTAGACGTTGAATGAAGCAGATCACTCTTTATAATGTGGTGGGCCTCATCCAATCAGTTGAAGGCCTTAAAAGCAAAGCCTGAGGGTTCCCGAAAAGAAGCAATTCTCCTCCTCCAGACTGTAACTAAACATCCTCCCTGAGCCTCCAAGTCAGCTGCCCTGTGGAATTTGGACTCGACCCTGTGACATCAGCCTGAATTTCCAGCCTGTCATCTTGCCCTACAGATTTTGGACTTGTCATCAACCATAATCACGTGAGCCAATTCCTTCAAATAAATCTCTGTCTCTATTTCTGTAAGCTCTAGCTCTAGGTATCCACCCTAATGGTTCTGTTTCTCTGAGAATCCTCACTAACACAAACAATCTCTCCAGAAACCGACTCCTGCGAGAGCTGAGGCTGGGAGTGGGGCAAGAGCAGTGCTGGAAGGGGTCCTGTGGGGGGATTGGCACCCGTGGACTCCGGCTGCAGCCCCTCCCAAGACTCAGCTGGGGGGGTGTGCACCAGGGTCAGCAGATGTTGGGCTTGCGAGCCAAATCCACCCCAGCCCATAGTGTGCAGCTCACGGAGTTAAGACTGGGTTTTGTATGTTTCAAGGGCTGTCAAAGCAAAAAAACAAACAAACAATCAAAAAGAATACGTGACAGAGACTGTATGTGGCCCACAATGTCTAAAATATTTATTATTTGGCCCTTTACAAAAACAAGTTTGCAGACCCTGCTATGGATTATTATCCATTAACGTCCAATATACTTTCGTCAGATGTTATAGTCTGATTACAGCGGCTCTGTGGGGAATTAAGGGATTATATGGTGTCAAAGGAAAATTGGTGCCCTCTCTGGAAGTCAAGAGAGGTGAGAGCCGTGGAGATCACCGTCAGAAAAGGTGTGCACCCAGGGCATGGTTATCTCACAAGGGACAGATGTGGTCAGAAGGCCAGAGGGGAAGAAACTGACAAATTCACCTCGAGTCCATGAGAAGCAGCCCCTTGGGGACACACAGAAATGACAGATGAATAATATGAGGGGATCTGGGTCCCAGTATGGGTAAAGCAGGCTCTAGGTAAATCTCATTTGGGGGGTTTAATGAAAATAATGAGACTTTGTTGGGGAAGGTCTGGACTTAACGTTTTTGTGGATGGACCATCAGAATTATTCAACACGGAAACTGAGTTGGTAAAGTGAGGTGGTTGATGGGCGAGGACTTGGAGCCAAGTGGCGTGGCCGGTCTCGTGTCACCTAGGCTCTGCTGAAGCATTGGGACATAGTTCTGCTCCAGGAATGAGGATGCCTTTCTAATTACGGGAACTTCTTGTTCATCACAGAAATATGCCTTAAATGCTAGAATATAAAAAGACCACAAAGACAAAGCTCCTTCTGAAGAAGTCTAAAATAAAGGGTCTTTTTCCCAACTTGAATATATAAACTTTTAGGGAGAATGATGCCTATTTATAATATTATATTTGTACTATTTATAAAATGTATGGTCATGAAGAACCTAGGTGCAGGACAGGAATAAAGACGCAGACCTACTAGAGAATGGACTTGAGGACACGGGGAGGGGGAAGGGTAAGCTGGGACAAAGTGAGAGAGTGGCATGGACATATATACACTACCAAATGTAAAATAGCTAGCTAGTGGGAAGCAGCCGCATAGCACAGGGAGATCAGCTCAGTGCTTTGTGACCACCTAGAGGGGTGGGATAGGGAGGGTGGGAGGGAGGGAGATGCAAGAGGGAAGAGATATGGGGATATATGTATATGTATAGCTGATTCACTTTGCTATAAAGCAGAAACTAACACACCATTGTAAACCAATTATACTCCAATAAAGGTGTTAAAAAAATGTAAGTTATTAATTTAGATATATGCTCATTTTTTAAAATGCATGTTATATATAACAATGCATTAATTTGCAAATATTGGATTTTCCACTTTCTGATTTCATGAAACTATTTGTTTCAAATCTTTTCCTGAATCTTTGACACCAGTGTCTTTATTATCACTAGAACCGTCCTCTTAAACACACACACACACACGCACACACACACAAATACACACACCTTTCTGTTACAGAACATTTTAAACATATATACACATCAAGAGAGTAGTATAGTGAAACCCCAAGTACCCATTACCAGCTTCAGTAATTATCAATGCCTGGCCAACCTTGTTTTCTTTATGTCCACTCTGTTCATCTCTCCCATATTATTTTTTTTCTCTTTTAAAAATTGAGGTAGGGGGAATTCCCTGGCAGTCCAGTGGTTAGGACTCCACTCTCTCACTGCCGAGGGCCCGGGTTCAATCCCTGCAGGGAACTAAGATCCCACAAGTCGTGTGGTGTGGCCGAAAAAAAAAATTGAGGTAAAATTCATGTAAGATTAACCATTTAAAGTGTGTACAATTTAGTGACATTAAGTATATTCACGATGTTGTACAATCACCTCCTCTGTCTAGTTTCAACACATTTTCTTCAGCCTCAAAGAAACCCATACAGCCATTATGCAGTCACTCCTACCCCCGGCCCCTGGCAACCACTAATCAGCTGTCTGTCTCTTTGGGTTTACTTTTCTGGATATTTCATACAACATGTGACCTTTCGTGTTTGGCTTCTTTCACTACAGTTTATGTCTCTAATAAATAAGGCTTTTTGGTGGATAATATAATCATAATGACATCCTTCATTATGATATAGTCATAATGACTATTATGACATCCTTCAAAATCAACAATTTTTTAGTATCACCTAATACCCAATCTGTGTTCGATTTCCCCAGTTATCTCAAAAATGTCTTTTTGGTTTGTTCCAACAAGACGCCAACTAGGACCACACAGTACACTCGGTCGCAATGCTTCTTAGGTCTCTCTCTCTCTCTTTTTCTTACAATATTTAATTTTCATGTAGTTTCACCTATTATAGAAAATAATATACTGATTAAGAATACTGTTTCCCCCACTCTCACATTTCATGCAACAATTTTATTCCAACGCGTGTATATCTAGAGCAATATTTTGAATCATTCAGGAGGGTATCCAGAGCACATCATATTTAAGATGTCTCAGGCTTTAAATAGAGCACTTTTGGAAACCATAAATGATGTCATCATTGGAAATCTGTAAAATATTTTTTAAATTAATTTATTTTATTTATTCTTTTTTTTTTTTTTTTTTAGCTGCATTGGGTCTTTGTTGCTGCGAGCCGGCTTTCTCTAGTTGCAGCGAGCGGGGGCTACTCTTCGCTGCGGTGCGCAGGCTTCTCATTGCGGTGGCTTCTCTTGTTGCGGAGCATGGGCTCTAGGCATGCGGGCTTCAGTAGTTGTGGTTTGCAGGCTCTAGAGCACAGGCTCAGTAGTTGTGCACGGGCTTAGTTGCTCCGCGGCATGTGGGATCTCCCCGGACCAGGGTTCTAACCGTGTCCCCTCCATTGGCAGGCGGATTCTTAACCACTGCGCCACCAGGGAAGCCCGGAAATCTTATCACAAGCCTGAAGCAGCCACCTGTGATATCTACAAAATTTCCATATCGTTTATTTTTACAATATTTTAATCGTGAAATACTGTATTGCTTTTGTCCCCCTTTGTATTATGGAATAGTTTAAACATATACAAAAATAGAACAGTATTGTGAAACTCACCACTCAGCTCAACAATCATCAATGCACGACAAGTCATACTTCATATGTGTGCCTCCCCACTTCACCCCCTCCCTACTCTGTATTATCTTGAGGCAAATCCCAGACATCATATCATTTCAGCTGTAAATATTTCAGTATATATGTCAAAAATATAAGGACTCTCTTTAAAAACATAACTACAATACCATTACAGCTAAAAAAATATTAATAATTCCTTAATGTTATCAAATGTCCAATCCATGTGTCTAATTTCCCCAATTACCCCATAATATTTCTTTTTTACAGTTGGTTTATTTGAATCAATATCTAAACAAGGTCCATACATTGCAGTGGCTGATATGTCTTTTTTTTGGGAGGGGATAAAGATTTTTAAAAATTAATTTTAATTGGAGTATAGTTGATTTATAATGTTGTTAGTTTCTGCTGTATAGCAAAGTGAATCAGTTATACATATACATATATCCACTCTTTTTTAGATTCTATTCCCGTATAGGTCTTTACAGAGTATTGAGTAGAGTTCCCTGTGCTATTCAGTAGGTTCTTGTTAGTTATCTATTTTATATATAGTAGTGTGTATATGTCCCTCCCAATCTCCCAGTTTATCCCCCCCTCCCCTTTCCTCCTTGATAACCATAAGTTTGTTTTCTACCTCTGTGAGTCTATTTCTGTTTTGCAAATAGGTTTCTTTGTACCATTCTTTTAGATTCCACATATAAGCGGTATCATATGATATTTGTCTTTCTCTGTCTGACTTACTTCACTCAGTATGACAATCTCTAGGTCCATCCATGTTGCTGCAAATAATTAATCATTCCTTAATGTCATAAAATGTCCAGTCTGTGTGTCAAATTTCCCCAACTACCCCATAATATTTCTTTTTTTTTTTTTTTTTTTACAGTTGGTTTATTTGAATCAGTATCTAAACAAGGTCCACACACTGCAGTGGCTGACATGTCTTTTAAGTCTCTTTTTTGTTCAACTACTGTTTGTCCTTCCTCCTTTATTTTTTTCCCTTGGGATTTGTTGCTTGAAGAATCTTGGTTGTTGATCCTGTAGAGTTCCTACATGGCTGATTGACTACCTGGGGTATTATTTAATATATCCCTCTGTTCACTGTATTTCTAGGAAACCTATGGTTAGTGGCTTAGTCTGATTCAGGTTCAGTTGTTTTGCAAAGACTACTTCTTCTGACGGGTATTGTGACCTTCCATTAGGAGGGACCTCATGTCCCTTTCTCTTTCTCTCTTTTTGTGATATTGGACAGAAATGATCATTGCCTGTATCCATTATTTCATTAGGAGGTTGAAAAATGGAACATTTCAATCCCATCGTTTCTTTTTCATTTATTAGATGAAATTCGTGGAGGGAACATTCCCCTTGGCAACTATTTGGTTGCCCTGGATATGGTTTGTACAGGAAAGCCAGGTTAATTACTTGATTCTTTTGGTTTTTTTTTAGTTTTCAGATTGGGTTGCTTCCTTAGGATCCCTTAAGTGACTGTTATGGGTTGAATCGTATCCCCCCCCCAAAAAGTTCTAACCCCTGGTACCTCAGAATGTGAGTTTTTTTGGAAATAAGGTTGTTGCTGATGCAGTTAGTTGAAATGAGGTCATCCTGGAGTAGGACAAACACTTCACCCAATATGACTGGGGTCCTTACAGGAAAAGGAGAAGATGGCCATGTGATGATGGAGGCCGAGTGATGTTGCTACAAGTCAAGGAACACCAGGGAGTGCTAGCAAACAGCAGGAGCTAGACGAGCAAGGCAAGGGAGGGTTCTTCCCTACAGGTTTCAGACAGAGCATGGCCCTGCCAACACCTTGATTTTGGAATTCTGGTCTCCAGAACAGCGAGACAATAAATTTCTCTTGTTTTGAGCCACCCAGTTTGTGGTACTTTGTTACGGCAGCTCTGGGAAATTGATAGAGTAACCGATGGGGTTTTGTTTTTTAAATACCACTGTGAACTCATAAATTTTAATATTTTTTGTTTTAATCCTTTGCAGTTCATATTTTGTTGCATTTCAAATTGTCCAATCTTTGGTCAGCAGGGCCCTCTTCACCTTGGCTCCTGCATCCTTTTAACACAACTGCAGTAATCTTTGATTGCTTTTTTGCTTATCTTGGACATTTCCTACCCAAGAACTGAAATAAGTCACTTTCTCCAAACTGCCCTGGCTTCTTTAGTGGGAAATAGTATTTAGAGACCACAATCTTGGCATTAGGAGTACCCATTGCTACCATAAGTGGTCATTGTTTCCAGGCCTTTTCAGTGGGCAGAGCTAGGAAATATGACTTTCTTTTATTTTTTTTCTTTATCAAAGAATAAAATCTTTACTGGTAGAGCAGTTTGTTCTATGGTATTCCTTGGGCCCACTACATATATCAAAAATATATATACAAACAGCTGTGATGATTATTGTTATCAACTTCATAAATTACACGCTATATATTTTCTTTTGAATGTATCAAAAATTTTGTGTTTTTTTCCCGCCATCTTGGTAAATAGTACAAGACTCTTTCATTGGCTCCAGTCAAAACCCTTTGGTTTTAAACATTAAAGATTTTTAAAAGGTAAAACAGTATTTTAAATATCACAAAGTTATTTTTTTTTTAATTTACATTTTGGTGCAAGGGGGAGTGTGAAGAATCCTAAAATCCCACAATTATAGGTTTGTGAGTCTTTGGAAGGGTTGAGATGAAACAACTAACACAGATATCCACACCCTACTGCTCTTTATCACTGTCATCAGTGTGATGTAGGCACTTGAAAGCCACAAAAGCGTTTCTTCAAATCAGTAGGTCTGCCTAAAGTGAACCTTGATATAAACTATGGACTCTGGGTGATAATGATGTATCCACGTAGGTTCATCAGTTGTACCAAATGTACCAGTCTGATAGGGGATGTTGATCATAAAGGATGCTATGCATGAAATACATGGGAAATATCTGCATCAGCTCCATAATTTTGCTAGGAACCTAAAACTGCTCTAAAAAATGAAGTCTATTTCAAAACAAAATTGCCTGGTCTAGAACTCAGACTTATTGCTAGATTGGCCTGATCTTCACCACCGGTTATCATAGGTTATAAAGTCTGACTATGATTGCTAAAGTTCAAGGGCCTCTGCTATCGTTCCTGCTGATTCTTGTCAGTTGAACCTCTGTGAGTGAGAATAGCAGGCTGCTCGCATGGATGTAAACTAATAAATTGAACATCTGGGAACTTTCTGGCCACCTTAAAAACTGGGGGCTTGCTTCTCCCCTGTCATCTCCTGCCTCCCTTTATCCCTCCTGGCTACCACTAGTCAGAATTTTTTGTTTATCATTCTGTTGCTCTTTTGTTTTGTTTTGCTGTTCTGATTTTTTTTTAAATTAATACTTTTTGGCTGCATAGCGCAGCTTGTGGGATCTCAGCTCTCCCACCAGGGATCGAACCCGGACCACAGCAGTGAAAGCCCCGAATCCTAACCACTAGGCCACCAGAGAACTCCCCCAACAGACTTTTAAAAGAAAAAAAAAAAAAAAAGCAGTTTTAAATTTACAGAAAAGTGGATGGGAAGGTACAGAGAGTTTCGACAAACCCCCCTCTCCCCAACCATGCACAGTTTCCCTATTATTTATATCTTGTATTAGTGTGGTACATTTGTTACAATTGATGAACCAATATTGATACATTATTATTAATTAAATCCATAGTTTATATTAGGGTTCACTCTTTGTGTTGTACATTCTATGGCTTCTGACAAATGTGTAATGACATGCATCCACGAATATAATATTGTTCAGTATTGTTTCACTACCCTAAAAATCCCCTGTGCTCCATTTACTCCTCTCTCCCTCCCCATGAACCCCTGGCAACCATGGATCTTTTTACTACCTCTATGGTTTTGTCTTTTCCAGAATATCATATGGTTGGAATCGTACTGTATTTTCCTTTCTTTTTTTGTACTGTTATCTGCATTTAACATTTTTAGTTATTTATTTTTTATTCAAGTATAGTTAATTTACAATATTGTGTTAGTTTCAGGTGTACAGCATAGTGATTAGGGTTGTTTTTTTCTGTATTTTCTTTTAAAAGAGAAAATATATCATAAACTCATACTAACATTTCCAATACAAATGTAAGGTTATGTTTTTTTTTTAACTTAACTTCTTTCATTTAATATTTGTATTTTTTCACTTATGTTAAAAATCTTGGTTCTTAATGATTATTATAATAATTATATATTTACTTTATCCCTACTATATGTGTCTATGTGAGTGTGTAATATAGCTTCAGAATAACAAAGCAAAAAGTATTATTAATACTAAGATTACTGAACCTAGTTAAATATTATTATTTTTTTTTGCAGTCCATTTTGTCCTCAGGCTATAGTGCACTCGGGATGCCAAATCACTGTGTGTTTTTTTAAATAAACTTTTTAGTTTGGAACAATTTTAGGTTTACAGAAAAGTTGTGAAGATAGTTCAAAGAATTTCTGTAAATCCCTCACCCAATTTCACCCATCATTAACATCTTGTACTTCCACAGTACATTTGTCAAAACTAAAAAACTGATATTTGTACATGACTATTAACTAAACTACAGACTTTATTTTTCCAATGATTCTTTAGGGTTTTCCAGATGTATAATCATAGTATCATACTGTCTGAAAAAAATACAATTGTATCTCTTTCTTTTTCCTGATTGCCTTTTCTTGTCTAATTGCAATGGTTAGGTACTTCCAACACAATGTTAAAAAGTATTGGAAAAGTGAGTGTATTTATTCCTAACTTTAGTGTAAGACCTTCCCTATTAAGTAAGATGCTGGCTTTTGGACTGATGTGATATATGATCATACAAAGTTTTAATCATGCCCTTTTTATTGAGTATTTTTTAAATGGGTATTGAATTTTTTTGAATTGATCATATCATTTTTCTTCTTTTTTCTGTTAATGTGGTGAATTGTTCTGGTTAATTTTCAAATATTAAAACTTGAATTCCATTTGATGTACTTATATACTGCTCGATTCAATTTGCTAATCTTTTATTAAGCATTTTTACATCCACATTCATAAAGAATATCAATCTATAATTTTCTTTCTTTCTTTGTCAAGTTTTATCAATGTAGCAGGGTTATGCTGGCCTCATAAAATGAGTTGGAACTATTCTTTCCTCTTTTATTTTCTAAAAGAGTTTATGTAATTTTGGTGTTTTTTTCTTCTTTAAACCAGATTTTCTGGCATATGCTTTTGTCCATTTTGGCAAGTCTTATTTTTCAAGAAATTTGTTCATTTCATCTAAGTTGTTGAATTTTTTGTCAAAATTGCTCATAATATTCCCTTACTTTTAATACCAGCTTTATTGAGATATATTTCTATACCATGAATTCACCTATTAAAATGTGCAATTCAATGGTTTTTAGTATATTTACAAAGTTGTGTGACAATAACCACAATTTTAGAACATTTTCATCACACCCAAAAAGCCTGTACCTGTTAACAGTCACTCCCCTTTTCCCCTCACTTTCTTTCCACCTGCCCCCCAAACTTAGACAACCACTAATATAGTTTGTCTCTATAGATTTGTCTGGTTAGGACATTTCATTTGAATAGAATCATATAATATGTGATCCTTTGTGACTTATTCCTTTTACTTAGCATAATGTTTGCAAAATTCATCCATGTAGCATGCATCAGCTCTTCATTTCTTTTTATTGTTGAATAATATTCCATTATATGGGTATACTACATTTTATTTATCCATTCATCAATTGATAGATATCTGGGTTGTTTCCACTTTGGGGCTATTATAAATAATGCTGCCCTAAACATTTATGTACAAACTTTTGTGTGGACATATGTCTTCATTTCTCTTGGTTATATATACCCTAGAGCAGAATTGCTGGGTTTTATTCTTAACCTTTTGAGGAACTTCCAGACTATTTCCAAATAGCTGCACCATTTTACATTCCTACCAGCACTGCATGAGGGTTCAAATTTTTCCACATCCTCACAACACATATTATTATCTGTCTTTTTGATTAGAACCATTATAGTGGGTGTAAAGTGCTATCTCAGGGCCTTCCCTGGTGGCGCAGTGGTTAGGAGTCTGCCTGCCAATGCAGGGGACACGGGTTTGAGCCCTGATCCAGGGGGATCCCACATGCTGCAGAGCAACTAAGCCCGTGCGCCACAACTACTGAGCCTGCGCTCTAGAGCCCTCGAGCCACAACTACTGAGCCCACGTGCCACAACTACTGAAGCCTGTGCACCTAGAGCCTGTGCTCTGCAACGGGAGAGGCTACCACAATGAGAGGCGCACGCACCGCAACAAGTAGCCCCTGCTCGCCGCAACTAGAGAAAGCCCATGCACAGCCAAAAATAAAATAATTAATTAATTAATTAATTATTTTAAAAAGTGCTATCTCATTGTGGTTTTGAACTGCATTTCTCTCATGACTAATGATGCTGAGTATCTTTTCACATGCTTACTGGTCATTTTAGTATCTTATTTGGAGAAATGTCTATTCAGACCCTTTGTCTGTTTTTAATTGGGTTATTTGTCTTTTTATTATTGAGTTATAAAATTTCTTTATATATCTGAGGTACAATTCCCTTATCAGATATATGGCTTGCGAATATTTTATCCTCTTCTATGAGTTGTCTTTTCACTTTCTTTTTTTTATTAAGCCTTTATCAAATTTGTTACAATATGTCTTCTTTTTTTTAAAATAAATTTATTTATTTATGTCTGCGTTGGGTTTTCGTTGCTGCGCACGGGCTTTCTCTAGTTGCGGCGAGCGGAGGCTACTCTTCATTGCGCTGCGCAGGGTTCTCATTGCTGTGGCTTCTCTTGTTGCGGAGCATGGGCTCTAGGTGCGCGGACTTCAGTAGTTGTGGCTCATGGGCTCTAGAGCGCAGGCTCAGTAGTTGTGGCGCACGGGCTTAGTTGCTCCGTGGCATGAGGGATCTTGCCAGGGCTCGAACCCATGTCAAGTCCTGGACTCAAACCCATGTCCCCTGCATTGGCAGGCAGATTCTTAACCACTGCGCCACCAGGGAAGCCATGGCTTCTGTTTTATGTTTTGGTTCTTTGGCGGCGAGGCACGTGAGATCTTAGCTCCCCAACCAGGAATCAAACCCACTCCCTCTGCATTGGAAGGTGAAGTCTTAACCACTGGACTGCCAGGGAAGTCCCTTCACTTTCTTGATAATATGCTTCCTAGCACAAAACGTTAAATGTTAGTGTAGTCCAATCTGTCTGTTTTCTCTTTGGTTGCTTATGCTTTTGGGTCATATCTAAGAATCCATTGCCAAATCTGATGTCATGAAGATTTACCCCTATGTTTTCTTCCTATGTTTTATAGTTTTAGCTCTTACATTTAGGTCTCTGATCCATTTTGAGTTAGTTTTTGTATATGGTATGAGGTAGGAGTTCAATTTTTTTTCTTTTGCATGTGCATATCCAGTTGTCCCAGCATCATCTGTTGAAAAGACAATTCTTTCCCATTGAATAGCCTTGGCATCCTTGTCAAAAATCAATTGACTGTAAATATGAGGATTTATTTCTGGGCTGTCAATTCTATTCCATTGATCTATACATTGATCTTTATACCAGTACCAAACTGTCTTGATTACTTTAGTTTGTAGTAATTCTGAAATCATCAAGTATTAGTCCTCTAACTTTTTTCTTCCTTTTTGGCTATTCTGGGCCCTTTGAATTTCCATATGACTTTTAGAGTCAGATTGTCAATTTCTGCAAAAAAGCCACCTGGTATTCTGCTAGGGATTGCATTGAATCTGCAAATCAACTTGAGGAATGTTGTCATCTTAACAATAGTAAGTCTTCCAACCCATGAACATGGAATGTTTTTTCATTTATTTAGGTCTTTTCAAATCTCTTTCAACAATGTTTTGTAAAATAAAAAATAAAAACCAAAAAAAACAAAAAACAATGTTTTGTAGCTTTCAGTACACAATTCTTTCACCTCCTTGGTTAAATGTATTCCTGGTTATTATATTCTTTTTGGTGCTACTGTAAATAGAATTGTTTTCTTAATTTCATTTTCAGATTGTTCACTCCCGGTGTGTAGAAATACAACTTTTAAAATATTGTTATGGTATCGCGAACTCATCTACCAGCTCTAATTGTGTGTGTGTGTGTCTGTGTCTGTGTTATTTAGGGTTTTCTATATATAATATCATGTAATCCACAAATAGAGATAGTTTTATTTCTTCCTTTCCAATCTGGATGCCTTTTATTTATTCTTCTTGCCTAATTGCCCTGGCTAGAACCTCCAGTAAAATGTTGAATAGAAGTGATGAGGGTAGACATCCTTGGTTGTTCCTGATCTTAGGGGGAACGCATTCAGTCTTTCACTACTAAGTATGTTGTTAGCTGTGGGTTATTTGTAGATGCCCTTTATCAGGTTGAGGAACTATCTGCCTAGGTTTTGAGTGTTTTTTCATAAAGGGGTGTTGAATTTTGTCAAATGCTTTTCCTGCATTTATGAGATGATCATAAGGTTTTGCCCTTTATTCTATTGATATGGTGTATTATATTGATTGGTTTTTTAATGTTAAACCAACTTTGTCTTCTTGGGATAAATCCTGCTTGGTCATCGTGTATAATAATTTTTCTATGCCGCTAGATTCAGTTTGCTAGCATTTTGTTGAGAATTTTTGTGTCATATTTATGAGATATTGGTATGTCGTTTTCTTTTCTTGTGATATTTTTGTCTGGTTTTGGTATCAGGATGATACTGGTCTCATAGAATGAGTTGGGAAGTGTTTCTTCCTCTTCTATTTTTTGGAAGAATTTGTGAAGAACTGGTGTTAATTCTTCTTTAAATATTTGGTGGAATTCACCAGTGAAGCCATCTGGGGCTGGGCTTTTCTTTGTGGGTGGTTTTTGATTACTAATTCAATCTCTTTACTTGTTATAAATCTATTCAGAGTTTCAAATTATTCTTGAGTCAATTTTGATCATTTGTGTCCTTCTAGGAATTTGTCAATTCCATTTAAGTTATCTATTTTGTTGGCATATAGTTATGCATATTATTCCTTTTTATTTCTGTAAGGTGGGTAGTAATGTACCCTTTTCCATTCCCAGTTTGCTCATCCTTTTTCCTTGGTAAGTCTAGCTAAAAGTGTGTCAATTTTGTTGATCTTTTTAAAGAACTAACTTTTGGTTTCGTTGATTTTTTTCTATTGTTTTCCTATTCTCTTTTTCATTAATTTCTGCTCTATTCATTATTATTTTCTTTCTCTACTTGTTTTGGGTTTAATTTGCTCTTCTTTTTCTAGTTTCTTAAGGTTGAAGTTTAGGTTATTGATTTGAGATCAATATCTTTTTTTAAGTGTAAGCCTGTACAGATATCAATTTCCTTATAAGCACTGCTTTAGCTGCAATCCATAAGTTTTACTATAGTGTATCTTATTTTCATTCATCTCAGAGTATTTTCTAATTTTCCTTGTGACTTCTTCTCTGACCCATTGGTTATTTCCCTTATTTTCGTAATGTGTATAGAGTCTGCAGTGAGAACATCTCTTTTGTTCTTTATACATCTAGCTAGGATTTTTATCAATTTTGTTAATCTTTCAAACAAGCAACTTTGGGCTTTGTTAATTTACTCTACATTTGTTCTCCATTTCATTGATTTTTGCTCTTATCTTTATTATTTCCTTCCTTTTGCTTACTTTGTATTAATCTTTGTACTCTTTTTCTAGCTTCTAAAGATAAAAATTTGGGTCGCTGATTTTAGACCTTTCTCTCTCTCTCTAATATAAGCATTAAAAACTATAAATTTCCCTCTAATCACTTTTTTACCTGCATCCCACAACTTTTGATACGTTGTATTTTCATTATTATCCAGTTCAAAATCTTTTCTAATTTCCCCTGTAATTCCTTCTTTGATCCATGGATTATTAAGAAATGTGATGTTTAATTTCCAAATATATTTTTGTAGATATGTTATTGTTACTGGTTTTAATTTATTCCATTTTGGTCAGAGGACATTTTCTTTAGTATTTCAGTTTTTTGAAATGTACTGAGCAATTGGCTAGGCATATTGTATATCTCAATGGCCATATTATGTGCATTTGGGAAAAAATGTATTCTGCCTTTGTTGAATGTAGTGTTCTACAAACGTCAGTTAGGTCAAGGTTATTCAGATCTTCTATGCGCTAACTGATTTTTAATCTACTTGTTCTATCAATTACTGAGAGAACTGTGTTATAATCTCCAACTATAATTGTGGATTTGTTTTTTTCTCCCTTTAATTCTGGCAATTTTTCTTCATGTACCTTTAAGCTCTATTATTAGGTACATACATATTTATAATTGTTATGTTTTCCTGATTAATTATTATGAAATATCCCTCCTTATATTTATATGTCTTTCCCCATCTATTTATTTTCAGCCTATCTATCTGTGTATTTATATTTAAAACACATCTTTTGTAGACAGCATGTAGTGGAGTCTTGCTCTTTTATCCAGTCTGGCAATCTCTGCCTTTTAATTGGAGTATTTAGTCCTGTGCAGAAAAGAGTTAACATAGTAGGCTTATCCTTAGACCTAGCCTTAGGAAGACCTGCTTGCAAGTTTGGCCTGTGGTTGGCATCTGGGAACTTGGCCCTTGGAGTGTTCCCAGTCAACAGTTAGCAGATAAGGATGATTCACTCTGTCCAGAACATTTGTACAAACAATATGGTTTATGCTGAACACCTGCCTTCCTTCTGGGATTCTGGAATTTTCGTACGTACTAGGCAGAGTGTGCCTACCTGGCCAGACCACAATAAAAATTTGGGCACTGAGTCTCTAATGGGCTTCCCTGGGCAGGAACACACACACGTTGCTGCATTTCCATGGATGGAGGAAGAGTGTGCTCTATGTGATCCTTCATGAGAGGCAGAGAGCATAAGGAAGCCTGCATATGGATTCCTCTAGATCCACCTGAGTCTTTTTTCCTTATAATACAGCTGTACATTCTTAATACATCAGTGCAGTAAATCTTAGGCATGAGTACACTATATGATGAGTCCTGAGTCCTTCTAGTGAATCTCTAAATGAAGAGATGGTCTTGGGGACCCTGATATGAATCCATTTACATTTAATGTAATCATCAGTATAACTGGGTTTAGGGCTACTATTTTATTTGGCTTCTGTTTGTCTTATCCTTTGTTTTATTTTGCTTTTGTCTTATGTTCCTCTGTTCCTACTTTCCTGCCTCCGTTTGGGTTAATAGCATATTTATTCTAGAATTTCTTTTTAATTTATCTATTAGCTCTTTTGCTATATCTCTTTACATTACCTTTTTAGTGGTTACTCTAAGGAACACAACATACATCCTTAACTTTTCAGGCTATTT
The DNA here is from genome assembly GCF_028021215.1 of Eschrichtius robustus. Taxonomy (NCBI): domain Eukaryota; kingdom Metazoa; phylum Chordata; class Mammalia; order Artiodactyla; family Eschrichtiidae; genus Eschrichtius; species Eschrichtius robustus. Next base: position 84,252,925 of record NC_090839.1, on the reverse strand, counting down.
ACAGCTAATATTGTATCTTCTGATATACACTCTAAGAACTTTGCAACCATCTAGGTTCATTTCTTCTCATTCTTCATGCTATAATTATCACATATATTATACCTACACATGTAATAAACCTCACAATAAAATGTTTTAAATCTTTGTCATAACCAGTTATATATATTGTAAGTAAATTAAAAATATTGCCTTTAATATTTACCCACATATTTACTATTTCTGATGTTCTTCATTCCTTCCTAAAGATCCAGGTCTGTGGTCCAACGAAACAGAACTCATCAGCCTTCATATCTGAATAAGAGTTCCCATCTCACACCCACTAACTCAGCTAAGTTTTTGACAATGCTTTTGGGCTGGCACACAGGGTGGAGATCACTATGCCCATCTTACAGGTAGGAAAACTGAGACTCTGGAAGAGTTAGTGACTTGCCTGCTCACCTGCTAAGTAGCAGAGCTGGAATCAGAATCTAGGTCTATCAACTCTCGATCCAGTGTCTTCCCATGTTTCTCAAAGATTGCAAAATAGTTAGAACTCCTCATGTTGTATAGACAGCTTCTCCTTTTGGGGTCATCATATTCCGGGAGACTCTGTCCATCAGGAGATCATTCCTTGTAAGGAGCCATTCTTGAGGGTCCTTGGTAGCAGAAACCAGGGAAAAGATGAGCAAAGTGGTCTTTCTCACGTGCCCTGTCTTCCTGCTGAGGTTATAAGCTTCCTGAGGACGGAGAAGGTTCACGGGCACAGTGGTTGGTGTTGAGACTCTTCCCATCTCCTCTCTCAGTGCCATCGTCTGTCTTGGTGCTCCCACCTCTCCCAGGAGCTCCTTTATTTTATTTTATTTTATTTTATTTTATTTTATTTATTTATTTTTTATTGTTTTATTTTTTTTGAATTTTATTTTTTAAATTTTTTATACAGCAGGTTCTTATTAGTTATCTATTTTATACATATTAGTGTATATATGTCAATCCCAATCTCCCAGTTCATCCCACCACCACCCCACCCCCCGCCAATTTCCCCACTTGGTGTCCAGGAGCTCCTTTAGAACCCCATCTCCCCCAGATTCCCAAAACTTACTGGATAGCTAACTACCCAACTCACCAAGGACTTTCTCTGTAGCCTGAGCCACTGAGTCATTGAGTTGGAGCTGCTTCCCAGGGGTCTTGGGTGGATGAGGCATCACTATCATTCCACCACTCATTTCTACCCAATGCTTTGCAATTTGCCAAGTGCTCTTGTAACGATCTCTCATTCAAGCCTCCTACTGCTTCCAGGAGGTAGGGCAAGCAAGAATATCCCAGAAGCATACGATTCCCAATTATTCCAACCGACCCCATGAGATTTGGGGTCAAGTAAATGGGAAGAGTGTGTCTGACTCCAGACCCAGAACTTCAATATCCTTGGGCAGCCCAGGGAAAGAGCTGGGCCTCTGTGGCTCCAGCCTCATGTTTTTCTGTCTTAGGGAAGAAATCCAGCTGGGCTAGTCCTTCAAGAAGAATGCCCCTTCCACTTCTCCTTTTAGTGAGGTCCTCAGCCGTGAGCTTTCATCAATCAGCAGAATCTGATCCTTCCTTAGCTTCCAAGCAGGAGCTATTTCTACAAGGAGAAGGATGGGACCTGGCCTCAGGCAAGACAGGAAAACCTGGTGGTTAGGGCTTCCTGTCCCCAAGCCCAGGGACTCCTTGCCTTCTTAGGGTGTGACCTCCTCAGCTGTGGCCCATCAGGACCTTTGTGCATGTGCTCAGACGCCTTCCCTCCTCCTGCACCCACCTGCTTTCGGTGAGCCTCTGGCTAGTAAATATATTCCAACCTCCCTCTCAGCACCACTATTTCCCCTCCTTGCATCTCCCAGAACTTAAGGACCATGAGCCCCCTAAGTCCTCATCCTGGGTCCCACCCAGTGGTACACCAAAGCCAGCGCATACCGACCTGGGACAGCATCTCTTCCCAACTCCACGTTCAGTGACACCAGGTTGAAAGCTTGGAATCAGCAACTTTAGGAGTATTTACATCATAGGAATCAGCAAACATTGCAAATCAGAGCTTTCCGCTCACGGCCAGTTGTTAAACCTTTACCAGCACATCACTGGCCCCACCTTACTTGTCTGTCAACCAAGACCTGCCAAGTTATTTGCTCATAATCACTGGTATTGGTATCAGCCACTTCCATGTGGAGTTCTTGAGTCCCCTTTCCCAGCAGGTCATCCTGGCCCCAGGGGGCAGAGCCAGCCAGGTGGTGGCAATGGAAGCCAGGCCAGCATGCCCTGAATTGACAAGGATAGGGAGATATGGGCAGAGCATGGATAGTTTCTGCTACAGACACACACATACACACACACTCACTCCTGGTTTACTTTAACACTTGTGGGTTTGTTTCAATGCATATTGGAAAAAATACAGCCAGTACACTAAATCTGTGATTTCATGGATATTTTTATTTTTTCGTTTTTGTTTTTTTGGGGTTTTTTGGCCATGCCACATGGCTTGCAGGATCTTAGTTCCCTGACCAGGGATGGAACCTGGGCTCCTAGCAGTGAGAGCACCAAGTCCTAACCACTGGACCACCAGGGAATCCCCTCATGGATATTTTTGGATGAAGTCAATTTCAATTAAGTGTATAATAGATTGGGTGGTGGGCAGAAGTGGTAAAAATTATGGAGATGATGGAATGAACAAAGTTTAGCTGTTGGTGATGGGGTCCTAGTGAAGAATTTTAGGCAGGGGAGCGATTAGGGCTAGTTTGCATTTTAGGAGGAGCTTTCTTGCATTTATGTGCAGAACAGATTGGAGGGAGGCAAGTGGGGGCAGAGGAATGGGGTTGAGAAGGAACAGATGGGTCTGGGAGTTAAACAGGTACAATCAACAAAATTAGAGACATTATCAGATATGGGGAGGGGACAATGGTGACTTCCCTGGACATTAAGGAATAATATGTGAGTTGCTTTGGGGGCAGGACAATTGAGGTGCAGTGTGTTATCTCTGCCCCCAAACTCCCAACCTCACCTCCTCCCATCACCTTCTGGAACTCAACCGATCTGCCGCTCACCAGGCTTCCCATTGGCTTGGAATGTCCTTGACCCCTTGTCCTGTGGAGCTCCTGCTGCCTTCCTTTTTTTTTTTTAAATAATTTTTATTGGAGTATAGTTGATTTACAATGTTGTGTTCATTTCTGCTGTACAGCAAAGTGAATCAGTTATAAATATACATATGTCCACTCTTTTTTTAGATTCTATTCCCATATAGGTCATTACAGAGTATTGAGTAGAGTTCCCTGTGCTATACAGTAGGTTCTTATTAGTTATCTATTTTATATATAGTAGTGTGTATATGCCAACCCAATCTCCCAGTTTATCCCTCCCCTCCCCTTTTCCCCTTGATAGCTATAAGTTTGTTTTCTACCTCTGTGAGTCTATTTCTGTTTTGTAAATAGGTTCCTTTGTACCGTTTTTTTAGATTCCACATAGAAGCGATATCATATGATATTTGTCTTTCTCTGTCTGACTTACTTCACTCAGTATGACAATCTCTAGGTCCATCCATGTCGTTGCAAATGGCATTATTTCATTCTTTTTTATGGCTGAGTAATATTCCATTGTATATATGTACCACCCCTTCTTTATCCACTCCTATGTCAATGGATATTTAGGTTGCTTCCATGTCCTGGCTATTGTAAATAGTGCTGCAATGAACATTGGGCTACATGTATCTTTTCAAATTATGGTTTTCTCCAGATATATGCCCAGGAGTAGGCTGCCTTCTTTTCTGAAGCTTCCCCATTTCCCACGCAGAACCGTGTCTTCCTTTGCACTCCCAGATCCCTTTGTACCTTTGTGCCTGCAGGTGCTTGGCACTAGCAATGACTTCCCCTTGTTAGTATTTATTACAGGCCGGGCACCCTGCCAGGAACATTATGTACAGCACGTGGTTCACTCTTTTCTCATAATACCCCTGGGAAGCAAAGGGTTTCATCCCTACTTCACAGATTAAAAAACTGAGGCTGACAGAGCCAGTATCTGAACCCAGGCCTAATTGTCTCTAAAGCTCATGCCCTTAATCTCTCTGCTCTGTATGCCTTATCATGCTATAGTGTAATTATTCATTTATGTATGTGTCTTTCCATTGGACTTAGAGTTCTAATGGCATCGAGTCCGAAATGGGTCCTTCCCTGGATCCCAGAACCCCAGAACTGAATGGGACTTCCTCATCTGAAGCTTGAATTTCCTACTCGGAGGTCTGCCAAGAGGTGCTTGCATGGTCCCTTTGTTGGGGATCTCACTATCATCCAAGGTGGGCAGATCTGTCTCTGAATGGCTCTGCCCACTACCAATGTCTTTCTTCTTTGAGCTTTATCTCTTGACCCCTGCTTCTGTTCCCCTGGGGCCTCCAACATCTAGGAGGTAGCAACGACACTGAGACACACAAGGGGATCTTCTAGTTCCCTTTGGTTTACAGCTGTCCCAGTTCACCAGGCAGAGAGGACCAGCTGCTTAGCAGTACCACTATCTGTGCTCCTGTTTTTAAGTTGCGCTCTGGCCTCCAATAATATAAGCATGGTGTATGGTAAAAACCATATATAGTGAATGCATAAATTCACGCTGCAAGTAAAACTTACATTATTTGAATTTTATTATTTGAATATTATTTATTATTATTATATTAATATTATTATTATATTATTTGAATATTATTATGAGATTTTTATATTGTTGATTTTTGAGTTAATTTCACGCACTGAGCCGCTGACATAAACATACCTTTAGTTTTTATTACTTGGTCAAGAGTCTTTTTTACTAGTATGTTTATATACATCATCAATAAGCAGGTCTACAATTAAAGTTTTGATTCATTACATAATCATATTTTCTAACCCTGCTTCAGTCTGAAACAAGCATACTACATATTGGTGTTGTGTGTCTGTTAAAAGACTCATTGCAATGTATTTTATTAAATTTTACTAAAGGTGAGGGTTGTTTTCTCCTCTCTTCTTTTGAGGAAATAAAAACCATTCTTGGGGAGAAATTAAAAAGTTAACATCACTAACTAGGAAACACTTCTTACTCCATCCTACATCCCTGTTAACACTCCATTCACCGGCCCTGAATACCATTACCGCGTGGTATTTTTATCTCCACCAGCCTTGGACATAGACCTTTATTTTTACGCATTTGCCTTGATGCTTGCTGATTGACACCTTCATCTCTATCAACTATTTATTTGCCTTTGAGATTACGTCATATTCACTTTCTGAGTCTGTATTTTTTTTATAGCCCAATAAAATAAACGGGTTTCATGGAAAAAAAAAAAAGTTGAGCTCTGGGAAGCCCTCCTCTCAAGAGACCAAAAGGCAAGTTGCTTCATAGCTGTCACCTGTCTCCCCCTTGCCCTGTGCAGGGCCACATCTCTTCCAGGCCTGGGCTTAGGGTGTTTGGGGAGAAGTCCACCCTGACAATGGGCTCGCACACTCCCCCGACGGGATGGCCTCTCACCCTGCGCACTCACCTGCCTGATGCCACGAAGCCAACTTCTCAAAAGTCCTCATGAACTTTGGGCTCCTGAGTTTCCAAGCCAAGCAGAAATGAAATGTATGGGAGGCTCCCCGCCCTGCCCGGGAGGCCGCTCCTCCCTTCCTACTCTCCCACACTTGATAAGAGAGGTGAAACATTTCTAGGTTTGGTGCTGCGACTGACACTTTGTCACCTCCAGGTAAGTGGCTCTCAGGACCACCCCCTGTTCCTGTCCTCTGGGACTGCATGTGTGTTGGCTGGCGAGGGGGAAGGGTACCATGGGTAGCAGTGACACCCCCAGCCCGCTCTCCTGAATCCCCTGAGCTCCCCGCCCCAGCGCCCATCCATCCTCCTGGCTCCTTCCTGCATCTCCTTCACTTTAAACCCCAGACACTCTGTCTGTCTTCAGCCACCTTCATTTAAGAGGCTGGGGCAGGAATCCAGGAGGGAGCTGATGGAGCCTAGACAGAGGTGGTGGCAGTTAGGGTCGACAGGAAGGGATGGGCTTGAGAGGTCCTGAGGAAGGGGACTCAGTGTTGCACTCGGCACCTCGCAACACAGCGGCCCGCCTTGCACCGTGGTTCTTCACCGGAAGATGTAGGACCAGCCCTGCTGCATCTTGGTTTTGGGGCCTGAGTAAGTCATTTCACCTCTCTGGGCCTCAGTTTCCTCACCTATGAAATAGGAATAATAAGAGGATCAGGTAAGAGCTCAGAAGAGCCAATTGGGGCTTTAAGGGAAAAGCTAGAGGGATGCTGGTCTGGTCTGGTGGTGATTCGTCAAGTCGTAGAAGGCAGGCCTGGAATGGAGTCCTTCACTGAGGCTCAAGAACCCCCATCACCCTGGGAGGTGAGCTTTCACACCCCTTTCTTCCAGCAAATTGTCTGAGGTTCAGAGAAGTTAAACATCTAGCCTGGGGCCCCCAGCAGGGGCAGGGCTGGAACCCAGGATGGGCTGCCTCTAGGACTGTACTCTTGGTGCTACTCTGTCACGGTCTGGGGCTGGGCTGGGTGGGGGCATTTGGGTCTGTGCAATCTCTGTGGGCCTCCACTTGCCGTCTGCAAAGTGTCAGGAGAGGTGAGACTCCCTAAGAGCCTTCCTGCTCGAATAGTCTGTTGGATGTCCAGACTTCTCGCTACCGCCCTGCCTGCCACATACTAGAAGGCTCTCCTAGAACCCCCAGTACTCTGAACCCGACCACCCCACATGGTTTTCACTCAGACCTGCTTCTGCTGGTGAATTCTCCTCCAGGAACGGCCCCACACACACACACGCACCCCGGTCTGAAACCTGAGTGTTACCATAGTCACCTCCTTCTCCCTCCTTAACCAACATGACAGCAAACCCTGACGAGTTGACTTTGCGAATAATTTTCACATCTTTCCCCTTCTTTCCACTCTCACTGGCTCCTCGTATCCCTCCTGGATCCCAGCCACGCCTCCACAACTATCTCTCCACTCTGGTTTACCAAAACCAGAGTGATTTCTGTGAAACTCCATACCTAACCAAGTCACCCCCTCCTCCTTGACCTCATACCTGTGGCCTCCAGGGCCTGGAACACCTCTCTCTCTAGCACGTCTCCACTCCTCCCCACCCCCGCCCAGTCCCCTTGGTCAGCCTTACTCAGCCCTGGAGACACCTCTCCCAGGAAGTCTTCTCTGACCTCTTCTGCTCTAAAGTGTGGCCCTCTGCCCCTCCATTCGGGCACCTACCACTTGTACCATAATTGCCTTTGTCTCTCACGGGTTAGTGTGAGATCCCCAAGGGCATCAGCTGTGTATATTTCCCCCCTGGGATGCCGGGATGAGCAGGGCACCTGGCATACAGCAGTGTTCAATGAGTGGATGGATGGGTGGGTGGATGGCTAGACGGATGACTAGTTTGGTTAAGTTTTATTAGTGGGTTTACGTGATGGATTTGTTATCCCTACCGAGAAACACCTTTGCATTTTAACAAAGGGCGAGTTATTTAAGAGGGCAATTGTCAATTATCTGTATCAGACTAGCAGGGCCAGGAGACAGATTTTTTTTAACCTCTTAAAACACATCCACTTCATCTACCCCAGGAAGGATCTTGAAACAGCTGTCTGTCACCCAGACCCCAGATCCCAAGAAAAGGGCAAGACCAATATTGTTGGTCCTATCTTCCAAGTCATTTCCCTTCTTCCTTAAAGCCCATTCAAGAGCTAGCAGAGGGATTTCCCTGGTGGCCCAGCGGTTGAGGCTTCGCGCTTCCACCGCAGGGGGCATGGGTTCCATCCCTGGGGGAAGACTAAGACCCTGCATGCCATGTGGTGTGGCCCTGAAAAGAAAAAGAGCCAGCAGAGCCAAACTGCCTTGATATTCAATTTTAGGGGCCCAAGAAAGACCTCAATGACCCCATATATTTGCTCCTCTGCTGTCTAAAGCCTGAAATGGGCTTAATTCCTCTAGTTTAAGGCTCTGATTGCTGTTAGATGGTGAAGACTTGCAGGGGCACCATGCTTTGAAGTTTACTAAAAGCTCTCATATCCATAACTTCCTTGGAGTCTCATGATCATGTCACCCACACCCCCTGCCCATTACATAGATGAGGAAATTGAAGCTTGGGAGAAGTGAGTGACTTGCTCAAGTTTATACAGCTAGTTTTTAGCGGTCTGGGTATAGAACATTCCAGTATACCATAGCTGATTCTCTCCTTGATCCCCAATCCAGTTCCAAACCTTCCTAGGAAGACTCACATGGTTTTTAAGAAATTTGTCCCCCGGGTTTCTTCACTATTGAGTCACTGATTTTTTCTTTGTAATTAACATGTGATTTGTGGGGAGATACTTTGAGACTATGTAAATATCCCATCTCTCGTCACCCATTTACCCACTAATTTTAGCATCCATGGATGATTTTCTAACTCCATCATTTCTTCTATATTTATTAGTTGGCATCCTACTGTAGTGTAAAGCTTTCTCTTCTCTCCCTAGTTTGCTAGGGCTGCCATAACGAAGCACCATGAACTGAGGGGCTTAAACAACAGAAATTTATTTGCTCCCAGTCAGTTCTGGACACTAAAAGTCTGGGATCAAGGTGTCAGCAGGGTTGGTTCTTCCTTGAGGGCTCTGAGGGAAGGATCTCTTCCGGGCCTCTCTCTTTGGTTTGTAAATGACCATCTTCTCCCTGCACCTTCACATCATATTCCCTCTGTGTGTCTACCTCTGTGTCCAATTTTCCTTTTTTTGTAAGGACACCAGCTATACTGGATTAGGGCCCACCTTAATGACCTCATTTTAACTTGATTATCTCTGTGAAGACCCTATCTTCAAATAAGGTCACATTCTGAGGTACTGGGGGTTAGGACCCCAACATTCATTTTTGTGGAGAGACAAAACTCAACCTCAAACTTACTTTGTTTGTTCATTGATTGATTGATTCTTATTTTATTCAATACATCACTATCAACTATTACTGGTCCAACTGTCTCAGATTTGGCCAGTGTGAGCTCCTGAGAGCTGGCTCCTATGTCCTCTTGACATATCCCCATGATTCTTTGAGCAACTTCTTACTTTCTGGCACCAAAAAGATATTCCAGGTTCTACTTTCTTTGACCCAGGACCAGAATCATTTATTTCTCCAAGGAGAAATATCTTTGCTAGGTATGCTCATCGCTATTGGTGTATCAGTGTTTCTAAAAGATGATATATACACGGATACCTCTGCTTTCAATTCAGCATCCTTGGGTTCACGCACTCCTTCCCCCTTTGCATATTTTCAATGCCCCTCTCCAAGAAGCAGAAACCTGGCTTCAATGGTCCTCATTTGCAGAGGCCTAGAATACAAGAAACCTCTTATTTTAAGCTGTTATCAGTCACTTAGGTGTAGAGGGAATGTGTACCTTTTATTGCCTGTCTATAGAGTAGGTTTTGAGATAAGAACTGACGGAGGGAGTAAGGAGGCACTGGGGTCTGAGGACGGTCACAGGAGGAAAAAGAGAGAGAGAAGGGGGCCCTCAAGCCTCAACTGTCTAAGGACTTGGCCATGGGACCCACTGAAGGAAGTTTCCTTGTCTGCCTGCTTGCCAGGAAGTGTGACCAAGGTAAGGGAGGACCGGGGGAAAACCCACTGCTCCCTGCCTGCCTGCGCCCTCTCGGTTTCCAGTCTAATATATCAGACTGTTTGATGAAAGTCAGGCCACATGAGGGAGGCAGACGAGGTCTCTGAAACTGGGCGCAGCTTTAATAAAGCCATTAATAAAGGCCCCACCATTTGAACAAACATTTTGAATGTTTCCACAGCATCTTCTCTTTCTTTCTTTTTTCATCTAATTTTTAATTGAGATAAAATCCACATCACATAAACTTCATCATTTTAACCCCTCTAAAGTGTGCCTGTGAGTGGTATACTCACAATTTGTACAACGCTCACTGCTATCGAATTCTAGAATATTTTCATCACCCTCAAAAGAAACCCTGTATCTCCCTACTTTCTACTCCTCCCAGGCCCCTGGCAACCAGTAATCTACTTTAAGTCTCCATGGATTTGTCTATTCTGAACATTTCTTATGAATGGAGTCTATTCTGAACATTTCTTATGAATGGAATCATACAATGTCTGGCCTGTTGTGTCTGTCATTTAACATAATGCATATATCGGTACTTCATTCCTTTTTATGGTTGAATAAAATTCCACTGTATATTGCATTGTACCTTCGTTTATCCATTTATCAATTGATGGACATTAGGTTGTTTCCACTTTTTGGCTACTATGAGTAATGCTGCTATGAACCTTCATGTGCAAGTTTCTGTGTAAATATTTTCAGTTTTCTAGGGTATATACTTTAGAGTGAAATTATTGGGTCATATTATAACTCTATGTTTAACTTTTTGAGGAACTGCCAAACCTTTCCATAGTGGTTATACCATCTTATATTCCCATGAATAATATATGGGAGTTCCCATTTCCTTGCCAACACTTTTTATTTTCTGTTGTTTTTTTTTTTTTCATAGCCATCCTTGTGGGTGTGAAGTGATATCTCATTGTGGTTTTGATTTGCTTTTCCCTATTGACTAAGCAATCCACAGTTGAGCGTCTTTTCATGTGCTTATGGGCCACTTGTATATCTTCTTCAGAGAAATGTCTAGTTAAATTCTTTGCTTATTTTTAAATTGGGTTATTTGTCTTTGTATTGTGGACTTGTTTATATATTCTGGATACTAGAATTATCAGGTGATTTCCAAAGATTTTCTCCCATTATGTGGGTTGGCTTTTCACTTTCTTGATAGTGTGCTTTGATTCACAAAAGTTTTTAATTTTAAAGAAGTCCAACTTATCTATTTTTCCTTTGCTTGCTTGTGCTTTTGATATCACATCAAAGAAACTGTTACTTAATCCAAGGTCATGAAGATTTACACCTGTTTTCTTCTAAGAGTTTTATAGTTTTATCTCTCATTTAGATTTTTGCTCCATATTGAATTAATTTTTGTATGTGGTATGAAGTAGGGTTTCACTTTATTTATCTGCATGTGGATATCCGGTTGTCCCAGCACCAACTGTTGAAAAGACTGTTCTTTCCCATCGAATGGACTTGGCACCCTTGTCAAAACTCAACTGACTATAAATGTAAGGGTTTCTTTCCGGACTCTCAGCTCTGTTCTGTTGATCTGTATGTCTATTCTCATGCCAGTATCAAACTGCCTTGATTACTTTAGCGTGCAGTAAGTTTTGAAATCCGGAAGTGTTAGTCCTCCAACTTTGTCTTTCTTTTTCTAGATTGTTTTGGCTGTTCTGAGCTCCTTGCATTTCCACATGAATTTTAGGATCATCTTGTCCATTTTCCTCCTCTTTCTTAGCCTTTTTCTGCCTCACTTTCCCCATATTTCTAACACCCTTGTTTTCAGGTTTCAGCTGCAAACAAGGTGCAGTCAGGAACTGTGACCAGGAACAAGTTACTTCACCTCCGTGCAACAAAATGCATAATATCTAGTCCACAGGGTCATTAGTGTAAAGATTAGATTAGATGCCATGATATATTAAAGGTCACGGAAGAGCCTGTGGATTGCTTAGTCAGTTCACCAGCTTGTAAACGAGTTGTAACAAAAACAACAAAACAAGAAGGACCACTTTTTGTTTGCTGAAATATAGTAACAGGTATACACTTTACTGAACTACCTCTTTAATAAATAAGCCAATATTTTTTTTTCCTTTTTAAAAAAAAAATTATTTATTTATTTTTTTTTGGCTGAGTTGGGTCTTTGTTGCTGTGTGGACTCTCTCTAGTTGTGGCGAATGGGGGCTACTCTTCGTTGCGGTGCGCGGGCTTCTCTCGCCGTGGCTTCTCTTGTTGTGGAGCACGGGCTCTAGGCGCGCGGGCTTCAGTAGTTGCGGTGCATGGGCCCAGTAGTTGTGGCTTGCGGGCTCTAGAGCACAGGCTCAGTAGTTGTGGCACACGGCCTTTGTTGCTCCGCGGCATGTGGGATCTTCCCGGACCAGGGCTCGAACCCTTGTTCCCTGCATTGGCAGGCGGATTCTTAACCGCTGTGCCACCAGGGAAGTCCCTAAGCCAATATTTTTGTAAAATTTTTAATGCTTCCAGGTCAATGAAGAGTTTATAAAAGGCTACTTACAAAAGGCATTTTATATGTCATCTCCTGACAGATTATAGGATACAATTATCACCATTTTGTACATTACATATTAGCTCCCAACATAAGAATGGCCTTTCCATGAAGGAATGGGCTTTTTGAGTTGTGTTCACTCCTGGATCCCTTGTCTCTGTCATTTAGTAGATACTCAATGAATACTTTCTGGGAAAAAAAGGAAAAACAATGACCATCTTTTTGTGGGCACTTGACCTATCCAGATGGGGAGCCAAACACTTGACATGAATCATCTCATTGAATCCTCATAATAACCCACGACGCAGATATTGTCATTATGTCCCATTTTACATATGGGGTGTGGACACTAAGCCATGGAGGAGTCAAGTAACATTGGTCCCACAGCTGAGCTAAGATTTCAATCCTGCAGGTGACTCTCAAATCCTCTGAGCCATGGCTACCGGCCAGTCTCCTCTGGTTTAGGGAGGGGCTTAAAAAGGTGGGTTCTGGGCTGACTTCCATGACGTGGGTCTTAGGGAACGTGCAGGTGCTTCTTACCCACAACCCGGAATGCACCAGGGGGCACCCCAGATTCTGCATCGCCCTCTCCTCCAGGTTCTTCAGGTAGATCTAATATATGAAGCAGAGTCAAATTAAGCTCTCTGGACCCCTGCTCCAACCCCTGACTGTCCCTCCGCTGGGCAGCTACATAACCTCCAGTCAGTCTCCCTGCCCCCAGCCCCTTCCTACCATACCTGTCACGTCATGAGACCACAGATCTGACCTTGTTAACCCGACACCTCAAACCAGGTGGCCGCACTGCGCACAGGATCAAGGCTGAGCTCTACTGGTGAGAGGCACCACACGAACCTTGAACTCAGAACTCAGTTCAAACGCCAGCTCTCCCCTTTCCTGACCTCTGAGCCTCAGTTCCCTTGCGTAGAAAGTGGGGAAAATTAACGGAGGACAAGGGCTCCAAAGTACTTAGCAACTTCACAGGCAAACCAGGCTCTGCTCCATCGGCCATCCCTCCTGCCCCATCCACCCCACCCTAAGGTCGCAACCCTAGTCTGTGGTCTACTTTTGCACCATTTAGGGCCATCAAGGCCCATTCTCCCTTGTCGGGACATGTCTTCAGGTATGGAAGGCATTTCTTGTCCAAGCTAACAGCTCACTTCTTCCAATTGTTTCTTATTAGGATGTGTCTTGGAAGCCCCTTGTCCCCTTGGCTACTGTCCATTGATTGGTCCAGCTTCCCACAGCTTTGAGTTCTGTGCTACATCACTGCTCACGGTGGGGACCTTGGCCATCCCCTCAGACGGGACCTTGGCCAGTCTTCCCAGACTTCAGATATTCTTGGATATCTGATCAGATATATTGTCACTGTTTTTGTCTTATGTGCATACCATTTGTTCTGTGATTTGCTTTATTTAATTTTTTTGTCAACTCGTATTTTTTCTATCACTATTATAAATATAAAACCCCTCATCACAGAGGGAGGCCATAACAAGGCATATTTAAATTAAAATGAAAAATGCCCACTCTGGTATCACCCATGGTGGTGTGACTGCCACATTTGGAGAAACGCAGATCTGGCCAACACCCCCTTTCTCAGACGGACAAAGCACGACTGGGAGAGGGGCAGGGTCTGAGCTGGAGCTGAGGGGTTCTGGGTGTTTCACAGCACCCCCTTTCTTCTCCGCTCTCCTCTCCCCCTCCATTCCCCAAGTCTTTGCCTGCATCTGCCGTCTTGCCCTCCTGCCCCTCATTCTCTTTCTCCTCCTCCTCCCCTTCCCCTCCCCTCTCCCCCTCTCCCTCTCCCTCCTTCTCCTTCTCCTCCTCCTTCTCTATCTAAATGTTAGCTCTCTTACCATATGATCCTGCAATCCCGCTCCTGTTCATATATCTGGAGAAAAACATGGTCCAAAAGGATACATGCACCCCAATGTTCATTGCAGCACAGTTTACAATAGCTATCCCTTTCTATTCTTTCCTGGAACCTCCTACTTCTCCCACTCTCACTTTGAATAACTGCTCGGGCTGTTGGAATCCCCCCTTCCAGCGGGAACGTGCAGTTCCCATTTTGGGAGTCGGCATAAGTAGCTCTGTGGTGGTGTCTACTCACCTTTTGTAGATTTCAGTTTTTCCTTTTGTAAAATGGGTTGGTAGTCCCTGCCTTACTTTCCTATACAGAGCAGCGAGACTGGGTGTTTTTTTAAAAAGCATCTTGCGGCGGGGGGGGGGGTGGGGGGGGGCGGCACTTCCCTGGTGGCGCAGAGGTTAAGAATCCGCCTGCCAATGCAGGGGACACGGGTTCGAGCCCTGGTCCGGGAAGATCCCACATGCCGCGGAGCAACTAAGCCCGTGCGCCACAACTACTGAGCCTGTGCTCCGCAGCATGAGAAGCCACCCCAACGAGAAGCATGCGCACCGCAACAAAGAGTAGCCCCCGCTCACCGCAACTAGAGAAAGCCCATGCGCAGCAACGAAGATACAACGGAGCCAAAAATAAATAAATAAAAGAAATAAACTTAAAAAGAAATGCCTTTAAAAAAAAAAAAAAAGCGTCTTGGGAAAGCACCTAAATAGCGTTACTAATTGGGGCGAGGCACCCCACCCCAAACCGTCCCACCCGATGACCTTCTGCCATCCCAATGAATTGCAACATATGGTCAATGCGCAACATATGGTCAGTGCGTGAAGGCTTCCCACCCTGCTCAGCCTAGTCCTCACCCTTCTCCTGCGTGCTGCCTCTGTCTCTTCCATCTCCAGCCACCCCTCCCAGCGCCCCCTGTTATAAAACCCAGACAGAGAGCAAGCTATCCCCTCTGAATTGTTGAGGAACAAAGATTAGAAGCGGCTTCCTAAAATGGACTCAGTGAGAAACCCTTGCATATGTAAAGGGCTCTCATTGAATGCTCCCCATCCTCTGCCAGGTGCGGGTGGTTCCTGCTGGCTGGGGAGGGGAATGTGCAAAACTAGTGAGGAGCTGAGTGGGGTCCTCAGCGTATTTCACTCCATAAATAAGGACTGTGAGATCAGGCACTGCTGGCCTCCCCAGCTTCAGTCTTGTCCCCATCAGAGGACGTGCTGCATGGCTCCCCTGTGTACACACTGACCCCAGTCATGCTGGGCAGAGACCACATGGGAGTCCCTGATCCAGAGGAGAGTGACTCGGAGTCGGTCCGTTATATATTCATTCTACAAACACTGGCCATGGGACAGGTGATCTGCACGGGACTTGGTGGGCGTGGAAATGAGACATTGATCTCAAGGTGTTCGTGGTCAAGCGGGAGATGTAGACTCACAGCTGGCCATCATCAGCCAGGTGATGTGGGCCACTGTGCTGCCACACAGGTGTGCTCCTGGGAGGCCACAGCAGGGAGGCTGGAGAAAAGCAAGTATTTCCATGAGAGGTGAAATGGAGAGGACATGAAGGGTTTGGGAATGGAAGCAGCAGTGACAAGAGTCTCTAAACATGGGGTCCCAGGCTGGGAGCCTGGAATGGGGGCGGGGTGGGGTGGGTGTCATGTCCCACTCTGTCTGACAACTGAGCCGAGTATTATGGCTTATTGATTCTGCACACTTGATCTCACATCTGCCTCCACACTAGAAGCCTGGCACATGGCACAGGCCCACTAAGAGTTGGTGAATGAATGAATGAATGAATGAATGGAAGGAGAGAGGATAACTTTACTCATTTTCAGATGAAGAAACTGAGGCTCAGCGGAGTGAATGACTTACCCAGGGTCCCACAGGAAATAAGCAGCAGAGCCAGGATCTCCATCAGCCTTCTGACTATGCATCCAATGCGTTTGCACTTTGCCCTGGCAGGGCAATGCCCTCCTCCCCCAGCCCTTTCTTAGAGTACAAGATAACCCCTGACTCAGCGAGCAACAACTTCCTTTTCGCAGATCTCAGAGGCTTCTAAGACTTTGAAGGAGGGGAGGGGAAGGCTCCCCCGGGAGGCTATATAAGCACATGTTTCCTCCTAGCTGCCCTGGTAAAGGCCAGAGGGTAGTTTGAGTGCTGAGTCTGAGTGCTCCGCAGGGAACCACGCCACTTGTCCCAGCCCCGCTCCTCCTGCCCCCAGCTTTGAGCTCTGAGCTGCCTCCTCTGCTCTCCAGGACATGGCAGGCCCCATGACCATGGCAACCAGCCTTCTGCTCATGGCCCTGTGCACCTACTGCATTGTCCCTGCAGGTAAGATCTCTGACCCCACCCTGGGTCTCTCACGCAGGACAGCCGTCCCAAGGGCACGGCTGGAATGGCACAGCAGAGGATGGAGGCCCGAGCAGCCTGGGTCTGGAGGGGACTGCTGAGAAGGGGGCAGCCCAGTGGCTGGACGGGAGGTGTTTAGTGCAGGGGACGGGCTCCATGTTGAAGCCCAGAGTCTAGAGCAGGCTGGCAAAGAACTTGGCTCTTCTCTCTCCTGTCTTTTAGGCTCCATGATCATCCCCTCTTCCTGCTGCATATCCTTCATTTCCAAGAAGATTCCTGAGAGACGAGTGATAAACTACCAGCTGTCCAACAGTAGTGTCTGCCCCAAGGCAGGAGTGATGTAAGTAACTACTACTCCTCGGCCACCTGGCAGGAGTGGGGCAGGGAGACATGAGCCTTCAGGATCACTGAGGGCGCTGCTCTGTGATCCTGGGGAGGTCACCTCACCTCTCTGAGCCTCAGCTTCCTCATCCATAAGATTAGGAAGAGGATTCAGAGTCAATAATCATGTAGTGAGCACCAAATATATACGAGGCACCATTGGGGGCATATAACATTCCCTTATCGAACCCTCAGCCATTCTATGAGCTAGGATTGATTATCCTCATTTGACAGGAGGCAATTAAGGCTCAGAAAGGGGACCTATTCAAGGTCACTTAGGACTCCAAATAACTTCAGAGTTACAAGACAGCAAATGTGAGCTCACTGTGTAAACAGTGGCATGCCATAGAAATGTGATCTTTTCTTAACCCAGAAGGTAGTATTTATAATGCATAATCATTTACTTGTAGTGAATTGTTTAAAGTTGTTAACACTTGTTTAAATTTTTTTACACTATAGCATTTATGCAATGGTTTACAGAATTCATGGAATTATTTTTATCAGTATGGAAATTAATTAAAACTTTGAATCTTAATTTTGTCTGCATCTTTGAGAAAAAAAATTAATTATTAACCGTAATTTTCCCCACTGGCTCCAGACCCAGCTCCACAGCCTGGCATCCACCGCTCAGAGCTGGCTTGGAAAAGGGCATCCCACTGCCCCCTCCCAGCTCTGGCATCCTTATCGGCCACGCTTCCTTGCACACTGTGTGAACTGGAGGCCTTTTTTCTTCGGGGTTTTCAATGCATCTTCTCTCTTCCCTGTGGGTAGACATTGTGTCTCTCTCTTCAGACCCAGTGTTATCTAAAGGCAGGGCTGGGCCTCCCCCATATGACAAGGAGGTGACTGAACATGAACATGAGGTTATTGAAACAAAGGGATGCAGACGCACAGAGAGGAGGCATCGTGTCAGGAACCTGCCAGGAGGCTGGGACAGCAGCGTGTCCTCTGGGCTTCCACACGACCTCCTCAGAAAGTGAAGGGATCCAAACCCCCTGCCAGACCTCACGTGTGCCCTGTCACTCTTCCCACAGCTTCACCACCAGGAAGGGCCAGAGGTTCTGTGGCAACCCCAAGTTGCTGTGGGTCCAGAGGTACATGAAGAACTTGGATGCCAAGCAGACGAAAGCCTCCACTAGGACCAGAGTGATGGGTGCCAAAGTCACTGTCCAGAGGCACCCTGCCAACAGCACCTTCATCTAACCCCTGCCCGGCCCTCAGCCCTGAGCTTGGGCCTGGGTCTCGCCTCCTAACAGGCTGCTTGGGGCCTGGTGAGCCAGCAGTGGTAGGCAAAGGGTTAATGGTCCTGTTTCTTAGCATCATTCTCAGGGGATGTGTCTAGTCTATTAAAAAACCCAAGGCAGGGGAGGCCTGCTCCTGGGGGCTGAATGAGGGATCCAAGCATCCCGGGCCTCTTGCCTTTCTTGAGCTGGGGGAGAAGGTCCCAGAAGGAGGGCAATGGCGGCCCTTTGTCCTCACCCTGAGCTGGAGCTGGCACTTCTCTGACTTCCGGGTTTCATCAGAGCCCAAGTGCATGAGTCCTATCCTGCAGACAGACTCTGCTTGTACCTTAGCCTGCAGCCGTCTTCTATGGGCCCTCTGGTCTTGCGGTGGGGCCTACGGGCTGTCTGTCTGTCTGTCTGGGGATGGGTGAGCTCTCCACACCCATAGCTCTCCATTACAGTGGGGGTGCTCCAGGCCTGTCCCACTTGCAGCCTCCCAGGTGAATAAAAACCCAACAAAAGCATAGGGCTCTTTGCTGCGTTCACTGCCAGATCCTGGCCCTCCTTGCACACCTCTCGTGGGATATGACTAATAAAGTTTTTCAGGAACTCATTAGTTTTTGTAATGAAATGGACCTGGAGGACCTGGATGAGGGGCCAGCCTGGGGAGTTGAATTCCTTTGTGAAGATATGGGTTTAAGGAGATGTTTTGCTTCATGGCACAGCGTGTTCCATGCTACTTTGGGGACAAAGACCCTCTCTGCCTTTAAGACTGGTCTTTCCCCACATTTTGGTGAGGGGAAGATGGGGTGGGAGCTGAGTGGGGAGAGGATCCCAGCTTTTTTTTTTTTTTTCTATACTATGTGATGTGTATGTCGAGTGTAGACGGACACACTTGCTGTTCTCAAATAACAATCTAAGTAAAATGTGACTTCTCCTTCGAAGGTGGTCGTGTCTTGCCTGTTCTCATCTCCCTTGGGCGGCAGGGTTGGGGTGTCAACAGTGGAGTGCGTGCCCCAGAAATCACCCTGAGTTGCCCATCCGAGGCTGGGAGGGAATGAAGACAGCCTGAGCACAGGGTATCCCAGGCGTGGTTTTGGCCTGCCCTTCCGAGTCCTGTTATGAACCCTGAAAAACATACATGCATAGCTGGATTCAATTAAATTTGTAAAAAAATTTGAACAGAACAAATTATTGCACAAGGAGCTGTTTAGGCATCAAAAGACTACTAAATTATAAAAGGTGGTTGGTCTCTGGCTTCAAAGGATTAGGGAGAAAAATAACACCTCCACACTCACAAATCAAAAGCAGTGTGGGTTTGGGCTTCCCTGGTGGCGCAGTGGTTGAGAATCTGCCTGCCAATGCAGGGGACACGGGTTCGAGCCCTGGTCTGGGAAGATCCCACATGCCGCGGAGCAACTAGGCCCGTAAGCCACAACTACTGAGCCTGCGTGTCTGGAGCCTGTGCTCCGCAACAAGAGAGGCCGCGATAGTGAGAGGCCCGCGCACCGCGTTGAAGAGTGGTCCCCGCTTGCCGCAACTAGAGAAAGCCCTCGCACAGAAACGAAGGCCCAACACAGCCAAAAATAAATAAATAAATAAATAAATAAATAAATAAATAAAAGCAGTGTGGGTTTAATACCAATCCTGATTGATAAGCTGCATGACCTTGAAATATGTTACTTAACCTCTCTGAGCCTCAGTTTCCCTCATCTGTAAAATGGGGACAAGGAAACCTTTTGATTTTGTTCGGGTTTTCCCCAGAAGCAGTCCCTGAAAACAAAGATTTGGGTTCAGATATTATATTTGGGAGGTACAGGAAAAAACACCAGGAAAATGAGGAGGTAATACAAGGGAAGGAAAGCTGCCAATAAGAGTGTGTTATCAAGCAGAGGGGAATTAGGGCTCCAGCCACTGGGCAGTGGTATGAGACCCACCCCTCAGAATTACACCCCCTCCATTAGTCATTGTCAGCTGCGGGGAGGGTCGGTCTTCCTGCAGGTGGGAGCAGGGCAACCTTCCACGGTTCAAAACAAGCCTTCAGGTACAGAGAGTCTGCAGAGCACAGGAAAGGCCTGGCAGCAGACTATTAAAGTTCTTTTAACTCGATACAAAGCAGAATCAAGGGTAGCGTTAAATAACAAGAGAGGACATTCTGATAGGGGAAGAGAGCCTGCAGAAATCCTCGGCCCAGAGCTGGCCTCTGAACGGTGATTGAGCTTTCACTCTCTAAAGAATAGTGTTTCTTCTTCTTCTTTTTAAAAAGAGCCTTTGCTTCCTTTTTTTTTTTTTTGGCCGCGCCGTGCAGCTATGAGGGATCTTATTTCCCCACCCTCACCCCTGCCAGTTCCCAAGAAGTGGAAGCACAGAGTCCTAACCCCTAGATCACCAGGGAATTCCCCCAAGAGTGTTTTTCTAAGGATGGAAGAGAGCTGGTGTCTTCAGGTGAGAGACGGAACTACAAACAGACATTGGTCAGACTGTAGGTGACAACAGAACTCTGACGCACAGCCTCTGCAGCAGACAACCCAGAATCATGAGATTGGTCAGTGACCGCCAGCTTCCTAATTGTCCCCTTTCTCCAACTCAGAACCAACCAGAGAAGGCCAAATATACCCCCGAATCAATCACAGAAGATATCTGCTTCTAGTTATCCCGCCTCCAGCTTCCCGGGCCAACAGCCTCCATTCAAGATATACCTGCGCCTTCCCTCTGGTCCTCTCTGAAGCTCTCCCACTCCCTGGAGGCCTGTGAGTCTCTGCCAAACACAGGTGATGCGTCTGATTCCCTTGCTAGGCAAGCGCTAAATAAACTACCTTTGCTGGTTCCCATCTGATGGTTCTCGTTTATTTCATCAGGGAAGCTGTAAAATCTGGTACAGTTGCAGCCAGGACCATGGAAGGATTGAAGCAGGCAGTGGTGAGGAGGGGAGAGCCTCCAAGAGTGTGCAAAGCTGGAACCCTGTCCTTCTGCTGACAGGTGTGTCTCCTGGGCCAGCCTCTTTGGAGGACCATCTGGTAGCATATGTTAAAATGCTAGACACATACCGGGTTCCCTGGTGGTGCAGTGGTTAAGAATCCGCCTGCCAATGCAGGGGACACGGGTTCGAGCCCTGGTCCAGGAAGATCCCACATGCCACGGAGCAACTAAGCCCGTGCACCATAACTACTGAGCCTGTGGTCTAGAGCCCGCGCTCTGCAACAAGAGAAGCCACCGCAGTGAGAAGCCTGCGCACCGCAAGAGTAGCCCCCCGCTCGCTACAACTAGAGAAAAGCCCACGCGCAGCAATGAAGACCCAACGCAGCCAAAATGAATAAATAAATACATACACACATACATACACACACATGCCATTGACCCAGCAATTCCACCTCCAGAAATGTGTCCTACACATTTGCACAGAGGTTCATGTACAAGGATGCAGGCAGCACTATTTGTGGTTATAGAAAACCAGCAACAACCTAATTTCCAATTCATAGGGGACTCAGCAAAGATATATTTTTAAGTGAAAAAAACCGAGGTGCACAAGGACATGCACTGTATGATCCTATTCATGCAAAAAAAAAAAAAAAAAGATCCACGTATGCTTAGCAACTTGATGGATGCAAACTATCAAAGTTGTGTTGACTGAAAAAAATGCACAACGTGAGAGTTGTGAGTTAAGTTTTACAAACTTAATGAGGGGCAAAATGAGGACTATAGTCCAGGGGACAGCATTTCAGATAGCTCTGAGAAACTGCTCCCAAGAGGCAGGGGGGAAGGTCAGTATGTATGTGATTCTGGTGAAGGGGGAGTACATGCAATCAAGCACATATTTTTCGCAGAAGATTTCCGCTAGTCTCGTGAAGGTTACTGCTAGTCACGAGGAGCAAACATCACCATGAAGGATTTTAGTGCTTTTCTAGATACGAGGAGATGCAAGAGTTGGGCTCATAAAGTCTTCTCCTGAAAATATCTAACTATCTGAAGACATGTTCTGCCAGTTTTTCCCAGAGCACAGAGCGCCTCATTCCTAATCTCCACCCTGAACTCCTTTCAGGGGGTGTCAATGGTCAGCAGCTGCAGCAGCTCGTAATTCGATCCTTGTAGAGGTAGAGGGCAAGTGCCAATTTGTAGGTGACAGGTGGTTGCCTTAGGCAAGTCAGACTGGGAGTCAGGGAGAGAGAAGATACATCTTTATCAGTACTTTTCTGGGGTGTTTAAACTTCTTGCTATGTGCATTCATCCCTTTTGTAATAAAAACTAGTGTACAGAAGCTGTCGATGCATTGCCCGTGCGCCTTTCCCTCGGACTGTATCTTTCATCATGCTGCTGACTTCTTCCATCAGCCAGGAGGATCTGCGTCTCTGTGCTTCGTCCCGAAGGCTGCTCTGCTGGGTCAGGCCAGAAGTGCCAGGAAACGAACAGCCCCCCGACAGCCCTCAACCAACGGCTAATTAAAGTGAGTGTCTAACCACCATCCCAGGTCCCTAACTCCCTGGTCGGAATAGCTCTAGGGAGCGTGTTCTCCGCTCTCTGCCAATCGTTGCCCTGTTTCCCAATCAGTCACTGGCTTGACAACACACACTTCTGGCTGCCTGCCCTTCTCGCCTGTGTCTGCCTCTCCTGAATAAACTACATACTCCCAAACCCTTGTCCCAGGGTTTGTATTTGGGAGAATACAAACCAAGTCAACTAGTTTAGATGACAAATAATAAATAAATAAATAAAGGAGAAATGACTTGTTCTAGGAAATCAGATGGACCTGGATTTGATCCCAGCCTCCTCGGTTTCTGGTTGTGTGGTGCTGGAGGAGGCTAATTGAGTTCTCGGGCCTCAGTTACCACATCTGTAAAATGAGCATAATGAAAGTACCTATATCATGGGTCGGCTGTGAGTATTAAACAGGCATGGGAATGCATGGGAAGCATTTAGCTGAATGCCTGGCCCATAGTAAAGGCTGCGGGCAGGCTTAAGTTTAGGCAGGAGGCAGAGAAGCTGAAGCTGGTCTTGCTGTGGCCAGGGCGCCCTGCTAATACTTCTATGGCCACTCCAGTTGCTCTGTGCCCCCTGCTTCCTCCTGTCTCATTTCTCTGGTGGCCATTAAATGCCTCTGGAGAAAGGAGGCATTGATTGGAGTGCTGATCACGGGGCACCTGAACTGTCCACCAGAAGTCCTGTCCTGCCTTGGCCCGATCTTGCTTTGGGATGCGAGCCTTGGACGTGGATGGCCAGTCTGTGTGTGGGGAGGTGACACCTCCTGCCCTGGTTCTGGGCGGACCACCAGCACAATGACAATGCACTGAGTCACCCACAGTCTTTCTCAAGGTACCTTGAGATATTCTGGAGATGGAGGGGTGCCGGAAGCTGCTGTGGTCAGGGAGGGACCAGGCTTAGTTTGTGGCCACGTTAAGCCAGAGTTGGTCTGTGTTTGGGACAGTGCTTCCACCCCGGACAAAACCTGTCCTATGACTCACTGAAACTGAGTTAATAAGCTCTGCTATAGCCCACGGCTGGTATATCAAAAAGTACAATCATAACCCAAGGGTGGGAGAGGAAGCAAGCACAGGTGAGCCCTTGAGTCCAAGGGGTGGGAGGAGGAACAAAGGAGACCCACAGAACAGCAGTTCTCAACCCTAGCAGGGCTTTAGAATCAGAATCTGACTTAAAATGCAGATTCCTGGGCCCTCCCCATACGTGATGACTCTGCTGGGATGGGGCCCAGAAATCTGCATTCTTGAAGAAGTTGCCCCAGTTGGCGCAGCCACTATGGAAAACTGTACGGAGCTTTCTCAAAAATGTAAAAACAGAACTGCCATACGATCCAGCAATTCTACTTCTGGGTATTTATCAGAAAGAAATGAAAACACTTACTTGAAAAGCTATTTGCACCCCAACGTTCATTGCAGCGTTATTTAAAACAGCCAAGACATGGAAGCAGCCTAAGTGTCCACTGGAGGATGAATGGATAAAGAAAAAAATACACATACACGCGGTGGAATGTTACTCAGCCATAAAAAAGAATGGAATCTTGCCATTTGCGACAACATGGATGGACCTTGAGGGCATTGTGCTGAGCGAAATAAGATAGACAGAGAAAGACAAATGCCATCTGATCTCATTTATATGTGGAATCTAAAACACAATAAAACAAAAAATCCCAGACTCATAGATACGGAGAACAGATCGGTGCTTGCCAGAGGCAGGGGCTAGGGGTTGGGCAAGATGGGTGAAGGGGGTCAAAGGTACAAATTTCCAGTTATAAGATGAATAAGCCCTGGAGATATATAATGTACAGCATGGTGACTGTAGTTAACAATACTGTATTGTATATTTGAAAGTTGCTAAGACAGTAGATCTTAAAAGTTCTGCTCACAAGAAAAAAAAAATTGTAACTCTGTGTGGTGATGGATGTTAACTTATTGTGGCAATCATTTCACAGTGTATACATATATCAAATTATTGTGTCGTACACCTAAAATGAATACGTTATACGTCAATTGTATTGCAATTAAAAAAAAAGTAGTCCAGGTGATTGTCACGGCCAGCCAGGTTGACAGACTTTATCTACCACTCTGGCAGACAAGGGACCGGGGAGGAGAGAGGGACCTTGGGCTTCATCTGGCACAGGAGGGCCAGTTGGGAAGTGCTGACCTGGGTTAAGTGACTCAGGACCCCTGCTTGGGGGCAGGGGCAGCTGATGAGCAGAGTCTGGTCTCAGCCACCTCTCCTTCCAGGTGGCAGCTGGAGTGGCAAAATAATGTTGGGGTCATCATAAAGTCTTTTTTTTTTTAATTGAGGTATAGTTTATGTACAATATTATATAAGTTTCAAGTGTACAACATAGTGATTCACTTTTTAAAGGTTATATTCCATTTATAGTTATTTTAAAATGTTGGCTACATTCTCTGTCTTGTACAGTATGTCTTTGTAACTTATTTATTTTACACATAGTACTTTGTACCCCTTAATCCCCTACCCCTATATTTCCCCTCCCCCCTTCCCTCGTCCCACTAGTAATTACTAGTTTGTTCTCTATATCTTTGAATCTGTTTCTTTTTTGTTATATTCACTAGTTTGTTTTATTTTTAATTTATTTTTAATTTTTTATTGAAGTATAGTTGATGTACAATATTATATAAGTTACAGGTGTACAATACAGAAATTCACAAGTTTTAAAGGTTATACTCCAATTATAGTTACTATAAAATATTGGCCATATTCCCTGTGTTGTACAATATATCTTTGCAGCTTATTTTTGTTACACATAGTAGTTTGTACTCTTAATTCCCTATGCCTATATTGCACCTTTCCCTGTCCCTCTCCCCACTGGTAACCACTAGTTTGTTCTCTAAATCTGTGAGTCTGTTTCTCTTTTGTTATATTCACTAGTTTATTTTTTAGATTCCACATATAAGTGATATCATACAGTAATTATCTTTCTCTGACTTATTTCACTTAATATAATACCCCCAAGTCCTTCTATGTTGTTGTAAATGGCAAAATTTCATTCTTTTTATGGCTTAGTATTCCATTCCATTGTATGTGTGTGTGTGTGTATATATATATATATATATATATATATATATATATATTCCATTGTATATATATATATATGTATCACATCTTCTTTGTACATTCATCTGTTGATGGACACTTAGGTTGCTTCCATATCTTGGCTATTGTAAATAGTGCTGCCATGAACATTGGTGTGCATGTATCTTTTCAAATTAGTGTTTTCTTTTTTTTTCGGCTCTATATCCAGGAGTGGAATTGCTGGGTTATATGGTAGTTCTATTTTTAGTTTTTTGAGAGACCTCCATACTGTTTTCTGCAGTGGCTGCACCAATTTAAATTCCTACCAACAGTGTACAAGGGTTCCCTTTTCTCCACATCCTCACCAACATTTGTTATTTGTGTTCTTTTTGATGATAGCCATTCTGACAAATGTGAGGCGATATCTCATCGTGGTTATAATTTGCGTTTCTCTGATGATTAACAGTGTTGAACATTTTTTCATGTGCCTGTTAGCCATCTGTATGTCTTCTTTGGAAAAATGTCTGTTCAAGTCTTCTGCCCATTTTTTTTTTTTTTTTAATAAGGTCCGCGCCTGCTTGTCGGCCAATTTTTTTTTTTTTAATTTATTTATTTTTTGGCTGTGTTGGGTCTTCGTTTCTGTGCGAGGGCCCTCTCTAGTTGCGGTGAGCGGGGGCCACTCTTCATCATGGTGCACGGACCTCTCACTATTGCGGCCTCTCTTGTTGCGGGGCACAGGCTCCAGACGTGCAGGCTCAGTAGTTGTGGCTCACGGGCCTAGTAGCTCCGCGGCATGTGGGATCCTCCCAGACCAGGGCTTGAACCCGTGTCCCCTGCATTGGCAGGCAGATTCTCAACCACTGCGCCACCAGGGAAGCCCTGCCCATTTTTTAATTGGGTTGTTTTTTTGATGTTGGATTGTATGCGCTGTTTATGTATTTTTGGATATTAACCCCTTATTGGTCATATCATTTGCAAATATTTTCTTCCATTCAATAAGTTGGCTTTTCAATTTGTTGATGGTTTCCTTTGCTGTGCAAAAGCTTTTAAGTTTAATTAGGTCCCATTTGTTTATTTTTGCTTTTATTTCCTTTGTTTTAGGAGACAGATCCAGAAAAATATTGCTATGATGTCAAAGAGTGTTCCGTTTCTATTTTCTTCTAGGAGTTTTATGGTTTCTGGTCTTACATTTAGGTCTTTAACCCATTTTTAGTTTATTTTTGTATATGGTATTAGAGAATGTTGTAATTTTATTCTTTTACATGTAGCTCTCCAGTTTTCCCAGCACTACTTATTGAAGAGGCTGTCTTTTCTCCATTATATATTCTTGCCTCCTTTGTCATAGACTAATTAACCATAAGTATGTGGGCTGTCTGTTCTGTTCTGTTGATTTATGTGTCTGTTTTTATGCCAGAACCATACTGTTTTGATTACTGTCACTTTGTAGTAATGAAACAGGAGGGAAGGGGGCAGGGCACAACCTTTAAAAGAATGACATAGCCCGAGGACACAACATAAACTGATTAGAACGAAATAGGTTCAAGATGACGGATGAGTCGACTTCCACTAGACCTTGAGCCTCATTGTAACACATCAGCAAGCTAAATGACACACCCACAGGTGCCATGACAGTTCCTAGGCTGACCATAAAAGGTCCAAAAGTGGGTGGTGGCCCAGTTCCTGGAAATCCCCACCCCTTCCCCCAAATATCTGGAATACTCCCCCCACTCATTAGGCTATGAAATTACCCACCCCTATAAAAACTGACAACCCCATACGCTGGTGCCTTTCTCACCTTCTGAGGTGGTCCACACTCTGTCTGTGGAGTGTGTTTCTCTCTAAATAAATCCACTTCTTACCCATCACTTTGTCTCTCACTGAATTCTTTCTGCGATGAGACATCAAGAACCTGAGCTTCATTAAGTCCTGAGACCAAGTGTGTGATCTCAGTTAAAAGACCATGGGTTCAAATCCCAATCTGGGTTTTGGCTGGGTTCAAGTCCCGGCACATGGGTTCAAGTCCCAATCTGAGTTGCACGGTTTCAATGTAGTCTGAAGTCAGGGAGTGTGATTCCTCCAGCTCTGTTCTTTCTCAAGATTGTTTTGCCTATTCAGGGTCTTTTGTGTTTCCATACAAATTTTAAAACAATTTGTTCTAGTTTTGTGAAAAACGCCCTTGGTATTTTGATAGGGATTGCACTGAATCTATAGACTGCCAAGGGTAGTATGGTCATTTTAACAATGTTAATTCTTCCAAATCCACATCATAAAGTCTTATACTTGCTTAAAGCCTTCGAACTTTTCAGAGCTTCATCCCCTCCCTTCTCCTCCTCTCCCACTTCTCTTTCTTCTCCTCCTCCCTGGGTTTTCTCCTCTCTCCCACCAGCCAGTCTTCCTACTGGGTTCAGCAAGGCTCCACCCACCTATTGAGAGGACAACCATGTGACCATGCGAGTCCCTGCACAGCTGTCCCCCCGGTGATTGGTTCCCTCGGAGAGGCAGCCTCTCTCTCCTTCCCCATTCCCACTTCTTTCTTGGAAACAGATGTGCTGGGAGAGGTTATTGGCAAGAGGCTTGTTTGGCAGAGGAAGATGTTTTGCTGTCAGAACTTCTGGACCCATTGCAGATCTAAGTCTCAACTCTTGCAAAGCTATTTGTTCCAAAGAATTCCACAGGCTTGTTTCTCCAAGGCCTTGTTAAAAGGCAGTTATCTGGGAATTCCTTGGCCACCCAGTGGTTAGGACTCTGCACTTCCACTGCCAGGGGCCCAGGTTCAATCCCTGGTCAGGGAATTAAGATCCTGCAAGCTGAGCCGGCCAAAGAAAAAATTTAAATCTAAATTCCCAGAATTACAGGCTTATCAGTTTCCAGGAAATCCCTTCAGAATATATGCAGCATTTGCTCTCCTAAAGCTGTGTGCCTGGGTCTTTCAACCCAGCATTCCACCCAGGACACAGGCAAGACTCGGAGGAAAACGGCACTGCGAAATGACCCCAGACACCCTCCCCACCTCGACTCCTGACCAATCCCGTTTCTACTCTTGCTGCCCCTTCTTTTTTTTTTTTAATACATCTTTATTGGTGTATAATTGCTTCACAATGCTGTGTTAGTTTCTGTTGTACAACAAAGTGAATCAGCCATATGTATACATGTATCCCCATATCCCCACCCTCTTGAGCCTCCCTCCCATCCTCCCTATCCCACCCCTCTAGGTCGTTGCAAAGCACCGAGCTGATCTCCCTGTGCTATGCTGCTGCTTCCCACTTTGCCAAGGGGCATAACCACTTTCAAGAAAGCTTTTTTTGGCCTCTACATTTCCTGATTCTAGAGAAAAAATATCTTGTGACTGGCTTTCCCTGGAAATCTCACCATTCTTCTCCTGGCTTTCTAAATTCAGAATAATGATAAGCCCTATGGAAAAAGCACTTCTTGTCAGGATGCTGTGGGTATGGCCCCATCGAGATATCACCCAGTGACCGCTTTCCAAGAGTCACCTGGAGAAACTTCTCTCGGGCCTCAGAATTGGGAAGAGCTGCATGAATCCCACGCAACCAGCGGTTCATTTTCATGGTTGTTTATGTTGTGAATCTTGGGACTGATTGCACTTTCCATTCTGTATTGGCTCATTGAAAGTTTGCCAGCCCTTGCAGCCTGACACCTGCACCTGCACCTTATCTATCCAGTGCTTATTAGCCCTTTGCTTTGATGTCCTGCTTAATTGCGGGGTCATTTGGCTCCAGGACAGAGCCTGAAGCAAGTTAACCTTAAGGCCCTTTCTCAGGGTAAGGGCCCAGGGGACAGGACCCTAAGACACTCAGAGGCACAAGGCACAGGCATAAGACAGACCTGGCTTTGAACCTTGGCTCTGTCACCTGCTAGCTCTGTGACCTTGAACAAATCACTTCCCCTCTCTGAACCTCAGTTTCTTTGGATGAAAAGGAAGGATAAGAAAACCTCCCTCACAGAACTGCCATGAAGATAGATGGAGTAACTGGTAACAAACCAAAAAAGGTTTGTCTTTTTCCAATTCCTGGAAACATGTTTTCTTTTCTTGATTCCATCCTGCTTCTATTAGATCCAAACTAGGACATTTCCTACCTCCTGGGGGAGCTTCTCAGCCCTGGGGAAACCCTCCTAACACACTGTGCCTCCTTCTGGCCTCTCCCCCTCCCTGATCGAGGTCCCACTGCAACAGCAGGTGGGGGGTTCACGTCCATTTACTCAGCTTTGGTAAGGACGGGGCTGGGGTCTTGTCCACCATGCACCTCCAGAGCCTTTGACAGCACCTGGGCCCCTGGTAAGAACTAAACAAACGTTTGTGCAATAAATGGGTTCCAGACTCTGTGCTGAAGGCTTGTGAAGACAAACAAGGAGGCTTCTTACTGGTCTTCCACGTCCCCCCTTTTCCCTCTCTAGTGCATCTTCCATACAACAGCCAGGGGAGTCTTTATAAATCCCTCCTCTAACCTTATCCCCTGCTTTAAACTCCTTAATATCTCCCCATAGTGTTTAGGATAAAGAGGAAAATGCTCAACCCATGCTCTGTACAGGAGGCAGTAGAATGCAGTCAGAGGGGACTCACCACGAGGTTCTGCAGCTTTGACCTCGGGCCCCTCACTTGCAGGGTCCCTTCGAGAGCCCTGCACCTCATTTGGTAGCATTGTGTCTTTTTTAAAAAAAGAGGGCCACCAAATTGTATAAGCATTAGTTTCCACCAAACCCAGATCCGCCCCTAAGCCTGGAGGTGAAGAGCACGAGTTTTGGAGCCAGACTACCTGCATTCACATCGTGGTGTCACCACTTACAGGTGTGCCGCAGTTTCCTCGCCCGTAAAAAGAGAATACGTAGTAACAAATCTGCCATATAGGGCTGTGTTAGGAGCTCACTGGGTGAAGCACTGTAGGACAGTACCTGGCATGTAGTCAGCCCCAAGGGTTCACTGCTGATAAACAGGGTCCTGCATGATTCAATTCAATCCATGGAGAGACACAGGTCACTGCCAAGGCTATGGCCGGGCAGGGAGAGAGCAGGATGAGCAGGACCCAGGAGGCAGTCAGAGGGCCAGGAAGCTTGAAGATGCAGTCCACGGAGGTCAACCCCAAGCGCTGAGCAGGGCAGAGGAGGGTAGAGAATCATGCATGGCAGGGGCAGAGTGTGTGTGGGTGCACGCGTGTGCGCGCACGTGCTCGCAAACACGGGTGCGTGCATGCAATTGGAGAATAAGCAGCATGCTGTCCTTCAGGGTTAAGTTGCAAAGGCCACTTTCTTTAAAGGAAGAGTTTCTGACTCCCTAGCCTGGTTCACATTCCCTTAGTCTACACTCTTAAAGCTCCCTGGGCTTCTCCATCCAGGTAGCATTAAAAATCTATTGAGCAATTGTTTTCTGCTCAGTCTAGCCCCTCCACTAGAATATACACTCCCCGACAGCAAGGACGGTGTCTGCCTTGTTCACCTCTGGATCTCAGCATCTAGCATAGTGCAGAGATCACAAAAAATTTGTTGAATGAAAGAGTCAGTGATGAAACGAATGGAAAGAATTCACTGGCCAGGAAGGAGGGCAGATAAAAAGGCTAGTGAGTGTGCAAGGGATGACGATGGTGTCTGTGATTCAACGCAGCACAGTGTTCTCTGGAAACCAGGGGAGGGCTACCCGGTCCAGCTTGGAATGGAGGATGGAGGAAAGCTTCTGTGAGTTGGTGACATAGGTCATAGGTACAGAGGGGTGAAGTCTTTGCAGACACAGAATGGGGCATTCTGCCCCCAGTGGAAGGATATTTGGTCCCTACCCATGAGTCCACATGTAGCAGATACTGGGGGTGCCCAGCCCACATCCTTCAGCACCCACCCTCCCATTCTCACTGTTCCTTCTGTCCTCCATCAGCACACACCTGAGGTGCTCCACCTGAGGGCTCCCTCTTGGCCCATGTGCAGGGCTGGCCCAAGTGCCCCCAGCCAGTGGCGATGGGTGGGAAGGCTGCAACTTCCTTGCCCTCAACTGCAAGGACTCTGGTTGTAATTCAGAGGTCTGACTGAGCCCCAGTTGCCTACAAGGAACATGCTTGATAAAGTGTCCTTTCTTTATCAGCTGCCCTCCCATCTCTGTCTCACTTCCCCACACCCCGGCTGGCATTTCCTGAAATTTCCACCCCAGTATGTTTGCACTCAAATTCTTGTCTCAGGATCTGCCTCTGGGAGAACCCAACCCTAGAAACAAGGAGGAGGGGAGAAGCCTTCACTGAAGCGTGAGGCTGTGTCACTCAGCTCGGGCTGCTGTGACAAAATACCACAGGCTGGGCAGCTTAAACAATAGACATTTATTTTCTCACGGTTTTAGAGGCTGGGAATCCAAGGTGTCAGCAGGATTGGTTTCTCTGAGGCCTCTCTCCTTGACTTGTAGACAGCTGTCTTCTCCCGGTGTCCTCATATCATCTTGTTTCTGTGCACGCACATCCCTGGTGTCTCCTCCACTTCTTATAAGGACACTAGTCCTATTGGATCAGGGCCCCAACCTTATGACCTCATTTGACCTTAACTACTTCTTTGAAGACCCTATCTCCAAGTGTAGTCACATTGGGGGTTAGGGCTTCAACATATGGATTTGAGGGGAACACAATTCAGTCCATAAAGAGGGGAACTAGGAAGAAGCAACTCAGCTGAGAAAGGAGGGCCTAGAGAGGCAGCCCTCTTTCCTTCAGAGAGGCTGCTGAAGCCCAGTGCCCATGACAACAGAACAGTAGGCCTGATTCTAAAAGAGTGTCCATAGCAGTGGAAATGCAGATGACATTTCAGAACTTGGGAACCACATGGGATGGGGGCTCTGAGAAATCCCTACATATGTGCTGGGAGCCCAGCCAGCAGGTTGGAAGGTAGGGGCAGAGGCTTCAGCCATAGGAAAGGGACTTGGAGGAACAGTGGGATCCAGGGCCACCAGTCTTGGGCTGGCATTAAGGACATACTCAAGGCCCTGGCCAGATGGGCCTGTTACACAAGTACCAAGGAGGAGGGGTTTCAGCAGAAGTCCACTTATAGACATGCTCCTTGGCTGAAGGGACCCAAATGTCTCATAAATACATAATTACTAACCATAAAGCGGGAAAGTTGATAAATTGGACTACATTGAAATTTGGAACTTATATTCATTAGAAGACACCAATAAGAGAGTGAAAAAGCAATCTGCAGGCCCACAGAAGATTTTTGCAATACATCTGTACTAGGTTGAATCATACCCCTGCCCCAAATTCACATCTACTCAGAACCTCAGAAGGTGACCTTATCTGGAAATAGGGGTTTTTGCAGATATAATTATTTAAGCTAAGAAGAGGTCTTAACTTGGACTCCTGGGGTGCCCCAGATCCAGGGACTATGGCAGCAAAGGCAAACTCTAGAGGACAAGCAGGAGTCTAGAAGTTGCAGTTGAGCCATGACTCTTGGAATGGACTCTGCCAGGTTGGGGAGAGTCAGGGTTTGGAAGAAGAAAGCAGAAACAGTGCAAACAAGATGCAGACTGATGTGACAGCCAGCCAGCACTTTTCTTTGAAATGAGGAACATTCTGAATACAAAAGAAGGAGGAGGAAGGAAGAGAAATGAGAAGGTCATGACTCTGATAAAACAGTTTCTTCATTGCATAGTGATCTGTTTTATTTGCAATATCATTTCCTTTCCCTTCACTAATTTATTGAAATATAACACATGAATCCTAAGGGTACAGCTCAATGAATTTTCACAAGGATAAAAGGGTCCACTAGCACCCAGATCAAGGAACAGAGCGTACCAGCCCCCTAGAGCTCCCCCTTGGACCTTCCTTTCTTCTAGTCACTATGCCCAAGGGGTAACCCTATTCTGACTTCCATCATTATAGGTTAGTTTTGCTTATTTGGTACTTTATATACATGGAACCCTACAATATTTCTCTTTCATGTCTGGTTTCTTTTCCTCAGCATTAGGTCATGAGATACATCCACATGGTTTTGTGTAATTGTAGTTCATTCTCATTGTTGTACAGTATTGTATTACATCAATAAACCACAATTTATTTTCCATTCTATGTTGACAGATATTCAGGTAGTTTCCAGCTTGAGGCTATTACAAACAATGTCTTTTGGTGCACGTATGTACACTCTTCTGATGGGTATACACCTAGGAGTAGAATTGCTAGATTGTGGAATATATGTATGTTCAGTTTTAGTAACTACTGCCAAGAGTTTTCCACTCCCGCCAGCAGTATGTGAGTTTCCTATGTGCCATATTCTCATTGCCATTTAGTATTTTCCATCTTTTTCATTTTAGTCATTCTGGTGGGTGTGTAAGTAATATCACATTACAGTTTAAGTTTGCATTTCTCTGATGACTCATCCAATCAAGCCCCTTTCCCTTCATCAATGTTGTTTCCTCTTCCATAAAATGTTTGAGTTTTGGCCACTTTTTTTCTACTGGGTTGTCCGTCTTTTTCTTGTTGATTTTTAGTGTTCCTTATATATTCTGAACTCTCGTCCTTTTACAGATAATATGTTGCGTTCATTTCTTAGGGCTTCTGAAACAAATGACCACAAACCGGGTGGCTTAAAACAACAGAGATTTATTCTCTCATGTTTCTGGAGGCTAGAAGTCCAAAATCAAGGTGTCAGGAGGGCCACACTCCCTCTGAAGGCTCTAGGGAAGGATCCTTCCTTGCTTCTTCTCATCTTTTGGAAGATCCTGGGCGTTCCTGGGCTTGTAGCTGCATCAATCCAAACTTTGCCTTTGTCATCACGTGGGCTTCTTCCCTGTGTGTCCCTCTGCCTCTTCACGTGGCCTTCCTATAAGGACACCAGTCATTGGATTTAGAGCTGACAGGGGAAAATACTCTCTGTTTCCTGTCTACTCACTACAGCACTCTACTCTCAATACTTCACTTCTGACCAGATGTGGGAGGGTTTTCCTCACACCCGGAAATTCTCAGACACCAGCTGAGTATCCTACAATTTAACTCAATTCCGATACTATCCACACGAAGATAGTGTCAGATCTCACAGGCTAAGGGCTCAGTCCCACAAGATTGCCCCCACTTCAGATGCCCATCGAAAGCCCAGGTTGCCACCTTGTAACTGAGCAGGACCCTATGGGTCCTTCCCGGGACAGACCCACCCCACCCCTATCCTCCGCCAGCCTCTCATTTGTAGAAAAACTTTAGCCTTCTAGGCCTTCCCTGAGTGCCAAAGAATAAATTTAATCAGAGAAATGAAAAAATGCAGAAAGAAAGGAAAACAGTCAAGCAAGACAAAATAATAACAGTTCAGCCATTAAACAAAGTCAAGGACTTTTAGTTCCTCCTCAAGGTCTAAAGATAATATTCTGAGCCATATCCTTTGAGCTATTTTGCAGATACTGAGACCTCCACCAGGTGGAAGAAGTTAACTGTATGCTGCCCACAAGCACATAGACCCCACACCTGTTGGAAGCAGAAGGACTAGCTGACCAGAGATTTATGGCTCAGATAATGTTCCAAACACA
Source organism: Eschrichtius robustus (assembly GCF_028021215.1). Classification (NCBI taxonomy): domain Eukaryota; kingdom Metazoa; phylum Chordata; class Mammalia; order Artiodactyla; family Eschrichtiidae; genus Eschrichtius; species Eschrichtius robustus. The sequence goes on along the minus strand of NC_090839.1, from coordinate 84,218,025 downwards.
AGTGAGACATGACAGCTACTTGGAACCGTGTGATAGGGACAATCATCTCTGAAAATAGAAGATTACCCCCTCCTCAGCACATAGCCCCTTCCTCTTTTTCATATATAATCTCCGAGCAAAACCTGGGGAGCTGGGAGGTGGTTCTTTGGGACATGAGTCCTCCTTCTCCCCAGGATTGCCAGCTTCCTCAATAAAGCTATCTTTCCTTTTACCCAACACTTGTCTCTCAGTATTGGATTCTTGAGTGACGAGCAGCCGAACCTGAGTTTGGAAACACCTGTGCTTCTTACAGACCAACTACAGATCAGAGAGCTTCCCATGACCCCCTCCTTGGGATTAATAATTTACGGGAGTGGCTCACAGAACTCAGGAAAACTAGATTTACTTACTAGATTACCACTTTATTATAAAGGATACACCTCAGGAACAGCCCAGTGGAAGAGATACATAAGGTAAATTATGGGAAGGGGCACAGATCTTCAGGCATGCCATCTTCCCAGCACCTCTACGCGTTCACCAACCCAGAAACTCTCCAAACCCTGTTCTTGGGGGATTTTTATGGAGACTTTATTGTGTAGGCATAATTCATTAAGTCATTGGCCACTGGGGATTAATTCAACCTCTAGCTTCTCTCCCTCCCTGGATATTGGAGAGTGGGGCTGACAGTTCCAACCCTGTAATCAATCACATGGTTGGTTCCCTTGGCAACCAGCCCCCATCCTCTGGTTATCTAGGGGGTTTTCCAAAATCACATCATTAACATAAACTCAGGTGTGGTTGAAAGGGGCTTTTTGTGAATAACGACACTCCTTTCACCTTTTTGCTCTGGAGCTACTTCAAGAACTGAGGACAAAAGACCCAATACCAAATCAAAAGATGCTCCCATTCCTCTTATTGCTTAGAAAATTACAAGGGTTTTAGAAGCTGTGTGCCAGGAGATGTAGACTAAATATTTATTTATTATTATAAATCACAATATCACAAGAATCGCCTCACACTGGTCAGAATGGCCATTATCAAAAAATCTACAAACAATAGAAGCTGGAGAGGGTGTGGAGAAAAGGGAACCCTTTTGCACTGTTGGTGGGAATGTAAATTGATACAGCCACTGTGGAGAACAGTATGGAGGTTCCTCAAAAAACTAAAAATAGAACTACCATAAGACCCAGCAATCCCACTACTGGGCATATACCCTGAGAAGACCATAATTCAAAAAGAGTCATGTACCACAATGTTCATTGCAGCACTATTTACAATAGCCAGGACATGAAAACAACCTAAATGTCCAACAACAGATGAATGGATAAAGAAGATGTGGTACATATATACAATGGAGTATTACTCAGCCATAAAAAGGAATGAAATTGGGTCATTTGTAGAGATGTGGATGGACCTAGAGTCTGTCATACAGAGTGATGTAAGCCAGAAAGAGAAAACCAAATATCGTATATTAATGCGTAAATGCGGAATCTAGAAAAATGGTACAGATGAACCTACATCCAGGGCAGGAATGGAGATGCAGATGTAGCGAATGGACATGTGGACACAGGGGGGGAAGGGGAGGGTGGGACGAATTGGGACATTAGGATTGACATATATACACTATCATCTGTAAAATAGATAGCTAGTGGGAACCTGCTATAAAGCACAGGAAGCTCAGCTTGGTGCTCTGTGATGACCTAGAGGGGTGGGATGGGGGTGGGGTGGGAGGGAGGTCCAAGAGGGAGAGGATATATGTATACATATAGCTGATTCTCTTCATTGCACAGCAGAAACTAACACAACATTGTAAAGCAATTATGCTCCAATAAAAAAAAGAAAACAATATCACAAGAGCCCACTCTAATCCAACATGATCGCCTCTTAACTAATTACAACTGCAAAGACCCTATTTTCCAATAAGGTCACATTCTGAAGTTCTGGGTTGATGTGAATTTTGAAGGGGACACTGTTCAACCCAGTACAGATGTATTGCAAAAATCTCCCCCCTTGCAGATTGCTTTTCACTCTCTTATTGGTGTCTTCTAATGAATAAAATTTCCAAATTCGAATATTGTCCAATTTATCAATGATTTATCAACCCCTTATGGTTAGTGTTTATTGTGTTCCATTTATGCAATATTTGGGTCCCCAGCACACAGTAGCTGTTCATTAACATAGAAACTGGTGTGTGAAGGTGGCCTTCACATAGGATGGTGTGGGGCAAATTGAAGGCGTAGGGGAGCTTAGTGTAGAGAAGAGGACATTTAGGGGGCAAACACTGTAATGGTCATAGCAGGTGTCATTGGGGCCCCGCCTATACCCCCTCATCATTCAACATCTGTGAGCCAAAGACTCCTCACTGGGGACACCTGCAACTCTGCCAGAGGGCCTTTTCTCTGATCACAGAGCGCGCTCAGCTTGCTCATAGGACGAGCTGGGAGTGGAGTGTGGGACAGAGCCCTTAACCAAAGACATGCAGAGAACATCCCCGCTTCCTCACCCCGCAGTTGGGCCAACCCCGGCTTATTCTGCACCCGCTCCCAGAATCCCCCAGTAGAACCGAGCTTCAGCTGCCTGTGGCCGTAACCTGTTGACCACCTGCCCCACACTGGCACCCTCCCTTCCCCGCCTCGCTTCCCCCCTCCTTGACTGGTGTCTTCCGGAATCACCTCCTGCGTGAATTACTTGCACTGGAATCCTTAGCTCAGGGTCTGCTTTAGAGGAACCCAAACAAAAGCAATGACAATCAATTTCCTCACCTTCCAAAAGAAGAGGAGAAATGAGGCATTTTTGTATAGAACTGGGTCAAAAGGTAGAAACAAAAGAAGTAAAGATTTCAGCCAAATTGTAAAAAGAACTTAAAAGGACTTTGTCACAGGGAGAGCTGTGTTAGGTTGAGGAGTTCAGTGGTGAGTTCCCCATCACTCAGAGTGGTCAAAACAGGCTGGATGGCTCTGAGGGGGTGTTTTAAAGGGTTGGGCTAGGTGAGATGTAAGGTCCCAGCTAGCCCTGAAAAACTCTATAGTTCTAGATGGGTTTTTTATAAAAGCTTAAATTCAAAATTTTAAAGCCGGGGGGCATATCAGGGGGTGAGAATGACCGAGCATGGGGTTATGAAACATGGATCTGAAAGTCCCCTGCTTCCCACTAGCTATCTATTTTACATTTGGCAGTGTATATATGTTCATGCCACTCTCTCACTTTGTCCCAGCTTACCCTTCCCCCTCCCCATATCCTCAAGTCCATTCTCTAGTAGGTCTGCGTCTTTATTCCCGTCTTGCCCCTAGGTTCTTCAGGACCATTTTTTCCCCCTTAGATTCCATATATATGTGTTAGCATACGGTATTTGTTTTTCTCTTTCTGACTTACTTCACTCTGAATGACAGACTCTAGGTCCATCCACCTCACTACAAATAACTCAATTTCGTTTCTTTTTATGGCTGAGTAATATTCCATTGTATATATGTGTCACATTTTCTTTATCCATTCATCTGTTGATGGACACTTAGGTTGCTTCCATGTCCTGGCTACTGTAAGTAGAGCTGCAATGAACATTGTGGTACATGACTCTTTTTGAATTATGGTTTTCTCAGGGTATATGCCCAGTAGTGGGATTGCTGGGTCATATGGTAGTTCTATTTTTAGTGTTTTAAGAAACCTCCATGCTGTTCTCCATAGTGGCTGTACAAATTTACATTCCCACCAACAGTGCAAGAGGGTTCCCTTTTCTCCACACCCTCTCCAGCATTTATTGTTTGTAGATTTTTTGATGATGGCCATTCTGACCAGTGTGAGATGATATCTCATTGTAGTTTTGATTTTCATTTCTCTAATGATTAATGATGTTGAGCATTCTTTCATGTGTTTGTTGGCAATCTGTATATTTTCTTTGGAGAAATGTCTATTTAGGTCTTCTGCCCATTTTGGGATTGGGTTGTTTGTTATTTTGATACTGAGCTGCATGGGCTGCTTGTAAATTTTGGAGATTAATTCTTTGTCAGTTGCTTCATTTGCAAATATTTTCTCCCATTCTGAGGGTTGTCTTTTCGTCTTGTTTATGGTTTCCTTTGCTGTGCAAAAGCTTTTAAGTTTCATGAGGTCCCATTTGTTTATTTTTGTTTTTATTTCCATTTCTCTAGGAGATGGGTCAGAAAGGAACTTGCTGTGATTTATGTCATGGAGTGTTCTGCCTATGTTTTCCTCTAAGAGTTTTATAGTGTCTGGCCTTACATTTAGGGCTTTAATCCACTTTGAGTTTATTTTTGTGTATGGTGTTAGGGAGTGTTCTAATTTCATTCTTTTACATGTAGCTGTCCAATTTTCCCAGCACCACTTATTGAAGAGGCTGTCTTTTCTCCATTGTATATCTTTGCCTCCTTTGTCATAGATTAGTTGACCAAAGGTGCATGGGTTTATCTCTGGGCTTTCTATCCTGTTCCATTGATCTATATTTCTGTTTTTGGGCCAGTACAATACTGTCTTGATTACTGTAGCTTTGTAGTATAGTCTGAAGTCAGGGAGCCTAATTCCTCCAGCTCCGTTTTTCTTTCTCAAGAGTGCTTTGGCTATTCGGGGTCTTTCGTGTTTCCATACAAATTGTGAGATTTTTTGCTCTAGTTCTGTGAAAAATGCCAGTGGTAGTTTGATGGGGATTGCATTGAATCTGTAGATAGCTTTGGGTAGTATAGTCATTTTCACAATGTTGATTCTTCCAAGAACATGGTATATCTTTCCATCTGTTGGTATCATCTTTAATTTCTTTCATCAGTGTCTTATAATTTTCTGCATACAGGTCTTTTGTCTCCTTAGGTAGGTTTATTCCTAGATATTTTATTTTTTTTGTTGCAGTGGTAAATGGGAGTGTTTTCTTAATTTCACTTTCAGATTTTTCATCATTAGTGTATAGGAATGCAAGAGATTTCTGTGCATTAATTTTGTATCCTGTTACTTTACCAAATTCATTGATTAGCTCTAGTAGTTTTCTGGTAGCATCTTTAGGATTCTCTATGTATAGTATCGTGTCATCTGCAAACAGTGACAGCTTTACTTCTTCTTTTCTGATTTGGATTCCTTTTATTTCTTTTTCTTCTCTGATTGCTGTGGCTAAAACTTCCAAAACTATGTTGAATAGTAGTGGTGAGAGTGGGCAACCTTGTCTTGTTTCTGATCTTAGTGGAAATGGTTTCAGTTTTTCACCACTGAGGATGATGTTGGCTGTGGGTTTGTCATATATGGCCTTTATTATGTTGAGGTAAGTTCCCCCATGCCTACTTTCTGGAGGGTTTTTATCATAAATGGGTGTTGAATTTTGTCGAAAGCTTTCTCTGCATCTACTGAGATGATCATATGGTTTTTATGCTTCAATTTGTTAATATGCCGTATCACATTGATTGATTTGCGTATATTGAAGAATCCTTGCATTCCTGGGATAAATCCCATTTGATCATGGTGTATGATCCTTTTAATGTGCTGTTGGATTCTGTTTGCTAGTATTTTGTTGAGGATTTTTGCATCTATGTTCATCAGTGATATTGGGCTGTAGTTTTCTTTCTTTGTGACATTTTTGTCTGGTTTTGGTATCAGGGTGATGGTGGCCTCGTAGAATGAGTTTGGGAGTGTTCCTCCCTCTGCTATATTTTGGAAGAGTTTGAGAAGGATAGGTGTTAGTTCTTCTCTAAATGTTTGATAGAATTCGCCTGTGAAGCCATCTGGTCCTGGGCTTTTGTTTGTTGGAAGATTTTTTTTTTTAATTTTATTTTTATTTATTTATTTATTTTTGGCTGTGTTGGGTCTTCGTTTCTGTGTGAGGGCTTTCTCTAGTTGCGGCGAGCGGGGGCCACTCTTCATCGCGGTGCGCGGGACTTTCACTGCCGCGGCCTCTGTTGTTGCAGGGCACAGGCTCCAGACGCGCAGGCTCAGTAGTTGTGGCTCACGGGCCCAGTTGCTCCGCAGCACGTGGGATCCTCCCAGACCAGGGCTCGAACCCGTGTCCCCTGCACTGGCAGGCAGACTCTCAACCACTGCGCCACCAGGGAAGCCCTGTTGGAAGATTTTTAATCACAGTTTCAATTTCAGTGCTTGTGATTGGTCTGTTCATATTTTCTATTTCTTCCTGGTTCAGTCTCGGAAGGTTGTGCATTTCTACAAATTTGTCCATTTCTTCCAGGTTGTCCATTTTATTGGGATATACTTGCTTGTAGTAATCTCTCAAGATCCTTTGTATTTCTGCAGTGTCAGTTGTTACTTCTCCTTTTTCATTTCTAATTCTATTGATTTGAATCTTCTCCCTTTTTTTCTTGATGAGTCTGGCTAATGGTTTATCAATTTTGTTTATCTTCTCAAAGAACCAGCTATTAGTTTTACTGATCTTTGCTATAGTTTCCTTCATTTCTTTTTCATTTATTTCTGATCTGATCTTTATGATTTCTTTCCTCTGCTAACTTTGGGGTTTTTTTGTTCTTCTTTCTCTAATTGCTTTAGGTGTAAGGTTAGGTTGTTTATTTGAGATGTTTCTTGTTTCTTAAAGTAGGATTGTATTGCTATAAACTTCCCTTTTAGAACTGCTTTTGCTGCATCCCATAAGTATTGGGTTTTCATGTTCTTATTGTCATTTGTTTCTAGGTATTTTTTGATTTCCTCTTTGATTTCTTCAGTGATCTCTTGGTTATTAAGTAGTGTATTGTTTAGCCTCCATGTGTTTGTATTTTTTACAGATTTTTTCCTGTAATTGATATCTAGTCTCATAGCATTGTGGTCGGAAAAGATGCTTGATATGATTTCAATTTTCTTAAATTTACCAAGGCTTGATTTGTGACCCAAGATATGATCTATCCTGGAGAATGTTCCATGAGCACTTGAGAAGAAAGTGTATTCTGTTTTTTTGAATGGAATGTCCTACAAATATCAGTTAAGTCCATCTTGTTTAATGTATCATTTAAAGCTTGTGTTTTCTTATTTATTTTCATTTTGGATGACCTGTCCATTGGTGAAAGTGGGGTGTTAAAGTCCCCTACTATGATTGTGTTACTGTCAATTTCCCCTTTTATGGCTGTTAGTATTTGCCTTATGTATTGAGGTGCTCCTATGTTGGGTGCATAAATATTTATAATTGTTATATCTTCTTCTTGGATTGATCCCTTGATCGTTATGTAGTGTCCTTCTTTGTCTCTTGTAATAGTCTTTGTTTTAAAGTCTATTTTGTCTGATATGAGAATTGCTACTCCAGCTTTCTTTTGATTTCCACTTGCATGGAATATCTTTTTCCATCCTCTCTCTTTCAGTCTGTATGTGTCCCTAGGTCTGAAGTGGGTCTCTTGTAGACAGCATATATACGGCTCTTCTTTTTGTATCCATTCAGCCAGTCTATGTCTTTTGGTTGGAGCATTTAATCCATTTACATTTAAGGTAATTATCGATATGTATGTTCCTATTACCATTTTCTTAATTGTTTTGGGTTTGTTATTGTAGGTCTTTTCCTTCTCTTGTGTTTCCTGCTTAGAGAAGTTCCTTTAGCATTTGTTGTAAAGCTGGTTTGGTGGTGCTGAATTCTGTTAGCTTTTGCTTGTCTGTAAAGGTTTTAATTTCTCTGTCAAATCTGAATGACATCCTTGCTGGGTAGAGTAATCTTAGTTGTGGGTTTTTCCCCTTCATCTCTTTAAACATGTCCTGCCACTCCCTTCTGACTTGCAGAGTTTCTGCTGAAAGATCAGCTGTTAACCTTATGGGGATTCCCTTGTATGTTATTTGTTGTTTTTCCCTTGCTGCTTTTAATATTTTTTCTTTGTATTTAATTTTTGATAGTTTGATTACTATGTGTATTGGAGTGTTTCTCCTTGGATTTATCCTGTATGGGACTCTCTGTGCTTCCTGGACTTGATTAACTATTTCCTTTCCCATATTAGGGAAGTTTTCGACTATAATCTCTTCAAATATTTTCTCAGTCCCTTTCTTTTTCTCTTCTTCTTCTGGGACACCTATAATTCGAATGTTGGTGTGTTTAATGTTGTCCCAGAGGTCTCTGAGACTGTCCTCAATTCTTTTCATTTTTTTTTTCTTTATTCTGCTCTGCAGTAATTATTTCCACTATTTTATCCTCCAGGTCACTTATCCGTTCTTCTGCCTCAGTTATTCTGCTATTGATCCCTTCTAGAGAATTTTTAATTTCATTTATTGTGTTGTTCATCACTGTTTGTTTGCTCTTTAGTTCTTCTAGGTCCTTGTTAAACGTTTGTTGTATTTTCTCCTTTCTATTTCCAAGATTTTGGATCATCTTTACTATCATTATTCTGAATTCTTTTTCAGGTAGACTGCCTATTTCCTCTTCATTTGTTAGGTCTGGTGGGTTTCTGCCTTGCTCCTTCATCTGCTGTGTGTTCCTCTGTCTTCTCATTTTGCTTAACTTACTGTGTTTGGGTTCTCCTTTATGCAGGCTGCAGGTTCGTAGTTCCCGTTGTTTTTGGTGTCTGCCCCCAGTGGCTAAGGTTGGTTCAGTGGGTTGTGTAGGCTTCCTGGTGGAGGGGACTAGTGCCTGTGTTCTGGTGGATGAGGCTGGATCTTGTCTTTCTGGTGGGCAGGTCCACGTCTGGTGGTGTGTTTTGGGGTGTGTGTGGCCTTATTATGATTTTAGGCAGCCTCTCTCTAATGGGTGGGGTTGTGTTCCTGTCTTGCTAGTTGTTTGGCATAGGGTGTCCAGCACTGGAGCTTGCTGGTCGTTGAGTGGAGCTGGGTCTTGGTGTTGAGATGGAGATCTCTGGGAGATTTTCGCTGTTTGATATTACGTGGAGCTGGGAGGTCTCTTGTGGACCAATGTCCTGAACTTGGCTCTTCCACCTCAGAGGCACAGCCCTGATGCCTGGCTGGAACTCCAAGAGCCTGTCATCCACACGGCTCAGAATAAAAGGTAGAAAAAAAAGAAAGAAAGAAAGAAGAAGATAAAATAACATAAAATAAATAAAGTTATTAAAATAAAAAATAATTATTAAAAAATTTTTTAAAAATAAAAAAAAAGAAAGAAAGAAGAGAGCAACCAAACCAAAAAACAAATCCACCAATGATAACAAGTGCTAAAAACTATACTAAGAAATAAAAAAAAAAAAGGACAGACAGAACCCTAGGACAAATGGTAAAAGCAAAGCTATACAGACAAAAATCACACACAGAAGCATACACATACACACTCACAAAACGAGAAAAAAGGAAAAAAAAATATATCATTGCTCCCAAAGTCCACCTCCTCAATTTGGGATGATTCGTTGTCTGTTCAGGTATTCCACAGATGCAGGCACATCAAGTTGTTTGTGGAGTTTTAATCCGCTGCTTCTGAGGCTGCTGGGAGAGATTTCCCTTTCTCTTCTTTGTTCGCACAGCTCCTGGGGTTCAGCTCTGGATTTGGCCCCGCCTCTGCGTGTAGGTCGCCTGAGGGCGTCTGTTCTTCGCTCACACAGAACGGGGTTAAAGGAGCAGCTGCTTCGGGGGCTCTGGCTCACTCAGGCCGGGGGGAGGGAGCGGTACGGAGGAGGCGGGGCGAGCCTGCGGCGGCAGAGGCGTCGTGACGTTGCACCAGCCCGAGGCGCGCCGTGCGTTCTCCCGGGGAAGTTGTCCCCGGATCACAGGACCCTGGCAGTGGCGGGCTGCACAGGCTCCCGGGAGGGGCGGTGTGGAGAGTGACCTGTGCTCACACACAGGCTTCTTGGTGGCGGCAGCTGCAGCCTTAGCGTCCCATGCCCGTCTCTGGGGTCCGCGCTGATCGCCGCGGCTCGCGCCCGTCTCTGGAGCTCGTTTAGGCGGCGCTCTGAATCCCCTCTCCTTGCGCGCCGTGAAACAAAGAGGCAAGACAAAGTCTCTTGCGTCTTCGGTAGCTGCAGACCTTTTCCCGGACTCCCTCCCGGCTAGCTGTGGTGCGCTAACCCCTTCAGGCTGTGTTCACACCGCCAACCCCAGTCCTCTCCCTGGGATCCGACCTCTGAAGCCCGAGCCTCAGCTCCCAGCCCCGCCCGCCCCGGCGGGTGAGCAGACAAGCCTCTCGGGCTGGTGAGTGCTGCTCGGCACCGATCCTCCGTGCGGGAATCTCTCCGCTTTGCCCTCCGCACCCCTGTGGCTGCGCTCTCCTCCGTGGCTCCGAAGCTCCCTCCCTCCGCCCCCCACAGTCTCCACCCGCGAAGGCGCTTCCTAGTGTGTGGAGACCTTTCCTCCTTCACGGCTCCCTCCCACTGGTGCAGGTCCCATCCCTATTCTTTTGTCTCTGTTTTTTCTTTTTTCTTTTGCCCTACTCAGGTACGTGGGGAGTTTCTTGCCTTTTGGGAGGTCTGAGGTCTTCTGCCAGCCTTCAGCAGGTGTTCGGTAGGGGTTGTTCCACATGTAGATGTATTTCTGATGTATTTGTGGGGAGGAAGGTGATCTTCACGTCTTACTCTTCTGCCATCTTGAAGCTTCTCCCCAGGAGCGTCATTCTAGAACATCCATTGTGTGGTCAGGCTGCTCTATGCTCCTGTCCTGAGACTGTCCAGACCTCACCAAGAGATAAACAATGTTTAGAAAACCAAGAAAGGGGACTTCCCTGGTGGCAGTGGTTAGGACACTGTGCTTCCAATGTGGGGACACAGGTTCGATCCCTGGTCAGGGAACTAGGATCCTACATGCCATGCGGCCAAAAAAAGAAAAGAAAAGAAAAGAAAACTCTGGCCAAGAGCCAGGAATCTATCTGCAACAACTAAGGTCAATTCTCTGGAATTCTTATTTCATTTCCTCTCCTTCTGCTTTTCAAACAATCAAGCATTGCCTCAGACCATTGCACTGGCTGGGAGACTCTCAGGGGTGTGCTGGCTCCACCTCTTCCCGCCCCACGACACCGCCTCACTTTCCAATCTCCTTTTCATGGGTATCAGGTTGCTTCCCCGCTGTAGTACAAAAGAGCTGTTTTTGTGCTCTACCATAAAATTCTCTGGAATTATCTTCAGGGACCACTCAGCCCCATAAAAGAGGGCACTGCTGAGACTGGAGGAATTAGCAAGAAGGCTGTGAAGGACCCAGCTTGTAGCACCATGAAGAGCTTCCGCATGGCTTTCCCTCTTTTCCTGGTTTTTATCCTGAGTGTTCATCTCGGAGCTGCTGCACGTACGGCGCTGTCCAACTCCCTTCCCAGGCTGACTAGGGATGGAAGCAAAGGCAAAGGGACATGTCCAAGCTCCTTTCTCTCCCTGTTTCTTTAGGTGGCAGTGATGTGGCTAAGTTCTGCTGCTTTCAATACACCCACAAGATCCCTCCCTGGAGGTGGGTGAGTAGCTATGAATTCACCAGAAACAGCTGCTCCCAGCAGGCTGTGATGTGAGTATTTCTCCTTTGGGCTTTTAGGGTCCCTTACCTTTCATGTTGTTGGATGGATGCTGGGAAGACCCCCACAGTGCCAGGATGAGCCTCAAGATGGGAACCCGGTGACTTGGGTTATCACCTTACCTCGGGCATTAAGAAGCGTAACCCTGAGCTTGGTTTCCTAGCTTGCAGACCATGAGCCCAGCGCCTGCCAGGCACTGTGCTAAGTGCTGGGTATAAAAGAATAAACAGCCCTTACAGACCTTACATCTAGCATAAGAAAGAGGGCATTAAAAGACATTTGCACAAAATAGATAATCAAGATTGTGATGAGTGCTTGAAAAAGACAGCGGGAAAGAGAGCAGGAGGGAGCATATTGTAGGGCAGGCAAAACTTTCTCTCTACCCTCTTAGGGGCTCCAGCTGGGCTTGAGAATTAAATCGACATAAGACATTAACAAGAGGAAAACATATAGCTTTTTACACGCACACAGGAGCCTCACGGGAAGATGAAGACCCAAAGAAGTGGCAAAAGCTACGTGCTTTTATACAAAACCTACATGCTTTTGAACAAGGAAGGAACTGTGGAAAAGTAATTAAAATATATGTGGGTAGGGAAAGTTAAAGATTGATAAGAGTTATCTTAACAAGGTCTGTTTTTACAGAGTTCTCTTGGCCTTGACTCTATCTCTGGCGTTAAGAATATTTCTTTCCTCCTGGTACAAGGAGGACATTTTTCACATGGGAGTTTTATCTCCTGCTTTCAGGGAAAAAAGGGGAGGTCAGAACGCTCTTCTTGCCCCTGCTGGGGTTTTTCTGTTTTGTTTTGTTTCACTGGGGTTTTTTTTTTAGTGTCTTTCGTTCAAAATAATCCTCACGTCAAAGTGGCATATTTGGGGGCGGCATATTCGGCCACCCTTCATCACAGTCACAGGAGGACCTAACTTAGTGTTGGGAGGGTCTCCTGGAGGGAGTGACATTTATACTGAGACCCCCCCCCCCAAGGCTAAGTGGGAGTGGCCCAGGGGAAGGGGGCAGGCAGAAGCATGGTGGAGGGGAGAAGGATTAACGTATTACTGACTAGGCAGACAGGTAGACAGGAGGCATGTCATGCCAAGCTCATCGGTAGCAGGAGAGATGACACAACACCTGGAAGGGTCCCTGGCAGGACTAAGTGAGGCTAGTATATGCAAAGAATTTAGCACTGAGCCTGCACACAGTAAACGTTCAGCAAATGGAAGCGATCTTTAAGTGCAAAAACACAATCAGGGGACCTTGGGTTCCTGAGCATGAGAGAACGGTGCGGAAAGGGAGAAAATGGGCTCCAGGGACAAAGCTGAATGTTATCATTTTGAGACAGTTAAGGACGGGAAAGAGGCACTCAAGTGCCTAGATATGGAGGGGCATGCTCCAGGGCTCAGGATGTCCTGGGTCTTCTCCTTTGTGTCTTGATTGGCTTTCTGGAGTTTTAAAGACACCAACACTTAACCAACAGCTGGCAAAGAGCCCTGAGCTGAGCTCAAAGCAGTGGCTCTTTCACTTATAAGCTGTGTGCCCTTGGGCAAGTCAAGTTTCCTCATTTGTAGAAGGAAGGTGAGGGGCCTATATCAGTCAACTATTGCTGTATAACCAACCACCCAAAGCTTAGTGGCTTAATCCAACAATGATCATCTTCTTATCTCTCGTGGTTTCCATGGGTCTGGAATTCCAGGAGGGCTTGGCTGCAGGGTTCTGGATAGGCGTCTCTTGTGTGGTTGCAGACAGATGGTGCTGGAGCTGGCACAGCTCAGGGGGCTGGAGGCATCTCCCTCCAGGGCCCTTCTGTCTGGTCTCTCTGTTGGGCTAGTTTGGGCTTCCTCATACTATGGCGAGCTGGGGTGGTAGGACTCCTTACGAGGAAGTCCAAAGCTCCTGCGTAAGTGCTCAGTGAACCAGGCAGAAGCTCTACGACCTTCTATGACTTAGCTACCAAATCACATAGCGTCACTTTTGCCATTCTCTATTAGTCAACCAGTCCTTAAGACTGGCCTAAATTCAAGGGGTGGGGACATAGACTCCCATCTCTCAATGGGAGCAATGTCACATGGATGTTCAAACACCCACAAAGCCCTTCCTCTCTCTTATTTCCCCATCCTTTTGGCTCTTCTCCCCTGCTCCAGGTTAGAGCACCCCCTGACCTAGGCTCTTGTCACTTCCGAGTACTCTCAGGGAGTAAAGGCTGGAAGCCATTCAGGGACATCAACCACAAGCCCCAGTCTTAATGAGCTCACAGTGTGGTCAGGAAGGCAGGAATCATATCCATATAAGCAGCCGTGGCTAACAACCCATGATAATGTGATTAAGAATTAAGTGGCACAATACATAAGAGGTTCCTTTGCGGGGCAATACAAATGTTATAAAATTGATCGTGGTGACGGTTGCATCATCTATCGATATACTAAAACCATTGAATTATGATTACACACTTTAAGTGGGCAAATTAGTGACTTATATCCCAACAAAACTGTTATATTAAAACGGAAGAGTTAAGAGGCGCGGTGCAGATTACCTGCTTCAGAGCAGAGCTGTTGTTACATCTTTCCTGGTGAAGGTGGGCCAGGAAGTATGGTTTCCAGTGGAAAACAGGGTAGCAGAGAAGAGGGAGGTCAAGGGCCAGAAGAGGGAGCAGGGACAGTGCGACAGGGGTACCGCAAAGCAAGCAAGAAGATCGGGGTGGGGGCCTGCCCCTCCCTTTCCATCCCTTTCCGGGAGGCAAAATTTTTTAGCATTGACTGTCAGCATCTCTTTTCCATAGATTTACCACCAAAAGAGGCCAGAAACTCTGTGCAACACCGAAGGAAGCATGGGTGCAAAAATACATTTCTTTACTAAGAGCCCGGCAACAACAGTGACTGCTGAATTCTCAGTCCAAAACGCCTGGATCCTGCTCTGCTCTTGGCTCTGCCCCCCTTGGTGGAGCCTGAAGAATTTCTCCAACAGAAGGCTGCATGGGTCTGGTGGGGAGGAGAGGCTATTTTTCACCAGTCTTTTTTCTTTTTTAAATAAAGATTTCATTTGCTCAATAAACATTCTTATTCAATAAAAACTGAGTTTTCTTCAAAGAAAATAAAGCAGTCGATATTTGCAGCTGACTGCCTGGCAAGTCCCCAATCCCTGAACTGACCCTGGTATTGAATTCTGCCTTATGTTTTTGTTTGGGCAAAAAAAGCAGGGACAATGTTAATATATTTTGGCAAAATGCCCATGAAATGTGTTAACATTATTTAGAGAGATAAGTTTATGTTGTATGGAAAATTAAACTCTGTACAATACCTCATAGCCTGTTGGTGCAGGGTATATGAAATGCATCCATATTGGGCAGTGTTTTCTCATAAGGCATTAATTAATAAGCATGAGTATTGTCTACCTACCAATCCTAAGATGCCTATGTCTATATAGCCTAAAGAACTTTAAAAAAAAATAATTATAGATTCACCAGAAGTTGCAAAAACAATACAAGGAAGTCAGGGGTACCTTTTACCCAGTTGTCCCCAATAGTCACATCTTACATAATTACAGTACAATATTACACCTAGGAAATTGACATTGGTACAAAGTGTCTGTATCATTCTGTTACTTTATCACGTGTACATTCGTGTAGCCACCATTGCAACCAAGATACAGATCTTTTCCGTCAACACAAAGATCTCACCAGTGTTCTCTCTTCAGTCACATCTCCCCTCCCCCACCATCCTTAAACCTTAGCAACCACTAATCTATTCTTCTCCATAATTTTGTCATTTCGAGAAGGTGATACAAACAATCATATCATATCATACGTGACCTTTTGAGATTGTTTTTTTTTTTTTAACTTCACACAATGCTCTTGAGATACATCCAAGTTGTTGTGGGTTTCAATAGTTTATTCTTTTTTACTGTTAACTAGTATTCCATGGAGTGACACACTGCAGTTTATTTAACCACTACCCTCTTGTAGGTTTTCATTTTGGGGCTATTACAAATAAAGCTAATAAGAACAATCATGCACACAGATGTTTTCATGTGGACATAGGTTTTGATTTCTCTGAGATAAACGCCCAGGCATGCAATTAACTGCTGGGGTCATAAATTAAATATATGTTTAGTTTTTTTAAAGAAACTGCCAAGCTATTTTCCAGAGTGACTGTGTAATTTGACCTTTCCTCCAGTAATGTATGTTTCCACCAGTTTTCTGTGCATCTGGGCTAGCATTGGTATTATCACGTGTTTTTCATTTTAGCTGTTCTAATAGGTGTGTAGCGATATTGTAACCGAAAGTGGGGTCCAGCTGCTCATGGCTCAAAAGCCAATAAAGAGGCCAAGTAGGTGGAAAGGAAAGT
This sequence comes from Eschrichtius robustus, assembly GCF_028021215.1. NCBI lineage: Eukaryota > Metazoa > Chordata > Mammalia > Artiodactyla > Eschrichtiidae > Eschrichtius > Eschrichtius robustus. Next base: position 84,202,379 of record NC_090839.1, on the reverse strand, counting down.
TTGCTTTATTTTGGATGCTGGCAGCGGGGGTGGGGGAGGGCGGACGCCTGTCCAAAGGCCGACTCCCCCCACTGACAATCAGGGGGCAAGAGCTTTTATAGGCGGAGGGAGGGGGCTCCATGCAGAAACAGCACAGTCAGCTCTGACAGTCCTCTTGAAATTAATCATGAAGTGGTCTGACCAGCGTCATCTTGATTGTTTTAAGTACAGTTAGTCTTCAGTTCAGGGTCGGTTTGTTCGCATTTCCTTGAGGCCAGTTCTCGGAACTGTGGCAGCTTACGTCATGGCTACAGTCTGGTCATCATGTAGTTAACTTCTTCCACCTGGTGCGGGTTTCAGTATCTACAAAACAGCTTACAGGATATGGCTCAGAATATTATCTGTAGCCTGTGGGGAGGAACTAAAGGTCCTTGACTATGCTTAGTGACTAAACTATTATTATTTGGTCTCCTTTGACTGTTTTCCTTTGTTTCTGCATTTTCTCATTTCTCTGATTAAACTTTTCTTTGGCTAAAGTTTTTCCACAGACAAAAGGCAGGCGGAGGACATGGGGGGGCAAGGACCATAGGGCCCTGCTCCATTTCAAAATCTCATTGTGGTATTAATTTTCACTTCCTGAATGGTTATCACTATTCATGTGCTTATTTGCCATCCATATATCCTCTTTGGTGAAATGTTTCTTGTGTTTTTTCTCTACTTTCTAATTAGAGTGCTTGTTTTCACTGTTGAGGTTTTTTTTTTTTTAATTTTATTTAATTTTTTTTTATACAGCAGGTTCTTGTTAGTTATCTATTTTACACATATTAGTGTATATATGTCAATCCCAATCTCCCAATTCATCCCACCACCACCACCCCCCACTGCTTTCCCCCCTTGGTGTCCATACGTTTGTTCTCTACATCTGTGTCTCTATTTCTGCCCTGCAAACCGGTTCATCTGTACCATTTTTCTAGGTTCCACACATATGCGTTAATATACGATATTTGTTTTTCTCTTTCGGACTTACTTCACTCTGTATGACAGTCTCTAGATCCATCCACGTCTCTACAAATGACCCAACTTCGTTCCTTTTTATGGCTGAGTAATATTCCATTGTATATATGTACTACGTCTTCTTTATCCATTCGTCTGTCGATGGGCATTTAGGTTGCTTCCATGACCTGGCTATTGTAAATAGCACTGTTGAGTTTTGATATGAGTCCTTTATCAGATAAATTTCAGATATGTGTCCTTTGTCAGATACGTGGTTTGCAAATACTTTTTCTCAGTCTGTAACCTGTCTTTTCATCTTCTTAACAGCGTCTTTCACAGAGTTAAAGATTTAATTTTTTTTTTTTTTGGCCACACTGTGCGGCATGCAGGATCCCCAACCAGGGATCAAACTCGTGCCCCGTGTAGTGGAAGTGGGGAGTCTTAACCGCTGGACCGCCAGGTAAGCCTCAAGGATTTAATTTTGATGAAGTCTAATTAATTGATTTTCTCCTTTTATGGAGAATGATTTTGGTGTCATCCCAAAGAACTCATCACCAAGCCCCAGGTCCCAAACATTTTTTTTCTATGTTTTCTCCTTAAAGTTTTATAGTTTTATAATTTTACATTTACATTTGAACCTAGGGTGGATTGGGTGTTAGTTTTTATATAGGTGTGAGGTTTAGGTCAAGGTTGACTGGTTGGTTGGTTGGCTGATTGATTTACATACCTACTACCTACCAACTCAATTGCTCCAGCACCGTTTAATGAAAAGACTCTTCTTCCCCCATTGAATTGCTTTTGCCCTTCAGTTCTTGTGTGGAGCTATGTCTGGGCTCTATGTTCTGTCTCATCTGTTTCATAAATACAATCAATTTTTTAAATTTATTTTTTTGAGATTAATTTACACACCATAAAATTCACCATTTAGAAGTGTACAATTCAGTGATTTTTAGTATATTCACAAAGTGCTGCAACCATCATCACTACTAATTCCAGAATATTTTCATCACTTCCCTAAAGAAAGCCCATACCTGTTAGTATTCACTCCCTAACAGCCCTGGCAACCTCTTCCCCCACCCCCCCAGCCCTGGCAACCACTAATCTACTTCTGTCTCTATAGATTTTCCTATTCTGAACATTTCATATAAATGGGATCATACAATATGTGGCCTTTTGCATCTGGCTTCTTCACTTGGCATATATTTTCAAGTTTCATTCCTGTTGTAGCATATATCAGTATTTTGTTCCTTTTTATGGCTGAATAATATTCCATTGCATGGATATACCACATTTTGTTTATCCATTCATTAGTTGAAGGACATTTGGTCTGTTTCCACTTTTTTGGCTATTATGAATGATGGTGTACACTGGCGTACAAATTTTTATGAACATATATTTTCATTTCTCTTGTGTATACATGTACAGATGAAACTGTTGGGTATATGGTAACTCTATGTTTAACTTTTTGAGAAACTGTAGAACTGCTTTCCACAGCAGCTGCATCAATTTACATTCCCACCATCAGTGTATGAGGATTCTAATTTCTCCATATCCTTGCCAACCCTGTCTGTCCTTTTGACGATAGCCATCCTAGTAAATGGAAATTGGTATCTCATTGTGGTTTTGATTTGTATGTCCCTTATGACTAATGATGTTGAGCATCTTTTCATGTGCTTATTGGCCATTTGTACATCTTTGGAGAAATGTCTATTCAAATCCTTTGTCTTTTCACTGTTGAGTTGTAAGAGGTATTTATATATTCTAAATACTGGAACCTTATTAGATATTAGAACTTCTAAGCAGGCAGTTGTGTCAACTACAGACAGGGGCAGTTTTATTTCTTTCTTTTTGATCTGTATGCCTTTTATTTCCTTTTCTTGACTTCCTGCACTAGCTAGAACTTCAAGTACTTTGTTGAATAAGAGTGGTGAGAGTAGACATCCTTGCTTTGTTCCCAATCTCAGGGAGAAAGCAATCTTTCACTGTTAAGGCTGATGTTAGTTCTAGTTGTTTAGGTTTTTTTTTTTGCTCATAATTGAGAAGGTTCCCCACTATGCCTATTTTGGGGAGTTTTTATCATGAATAAGTGTTCAATTTTGTCAAATGCTTTTTTGGATTAACACGATTATGTGATTTTTCTCCTTTAGTCTGTTAATATGATGGATTACATTGATTGATTTTCAAATATTGAGCCAGTCTTGCATCCCTGGAAGAAACCTCACTTGTTATGGTGTATATATTGCTGAATTCTATTTGAAAGATTTTGTTAAGGATTTCTGTGTCTATAGTCATGAGAGATATTGGTCTGTAGTCCTCTCTCTCTCTCTCTCTCTCTCTCTCTCGGTACTGTCTGTCTGGTTTTGGTATCAGAGTAGTTCTAGATAAAATTAATTGGGAAGTGCTCCTTCCATTTCTACTTTCTATGAGAGATTGTGTAGAATTGACATTTATTCCTCTTTAAATGCTTGGCAAAATTCTCCAATGAAAACATCTGGGCCTGGAGATTTCTTTTTTAGGAGTTTTAAATTACAAACTCAATTTCCTTAATAGTTGCAGGGCTATTCAAATTATCTATTTCATATTGTTGTTTAGATGTGATAGTTTGTAGTTTTTGAGGAACTGGTTCATTTCATCTTTGTCGAATTCGTACGTGTAGATGTTCTACACGTAGATGTTCCAAGTGTTCTTTTATTAAACTTTTGAAGTCTGCAGGGTCTATAGTGGTTTCCTCCATGTCATCCCTGAATTTTGTAATTTGCATTTTCTCTCTTTTTTTCTTTGTCATTCTTTCTAGAGGTTTGTCAACTGCATTGATATTTTCAAAGAATCAGCTTTTGGTTTCTTTTATTTTCTCTATTGTTTTTCTGTTTTCAATCTTCATTGATTTCTACTTCTTATAATTTCTTCCCTTTTGTTTGCTTTGGGTTTATTCTCTTATTTTTCGAATATCTTAAGGTAGGAGCTTAGATGATTGATCTGAGACTGTTTCTTTTTCCTAATGTCAGCATTTAGTGCTATAAGTTTTCCTCTTAGCTGTGCTTTAGCTGTGTCTCACACATTTTAATATGTTGTAGTTTCACTCAATATATTTTTAAAATTTCCCTTGAGACTTCCTCTTTGAACCATGGATTATTTTAAGTCTGTTGTTTAGTATCCAAGTATTTGTTCCAAGTGTTTGTTATCCTTCTGTTATTGGTTTCTAGTTTTATTCCAGTGTGGTCAGAGAACACACTCTGTATGATTTCAATTCTTTTTGAGCTGAGGTTTGTTTTATGGCTCAGAATATGAGTGTATCTTGATGTATGTTTCTCAGGTATTTGAAAGGAATGTGTATTCTGCTGTTGATGGGTGGAGCCCTCTATAAACATCAATTAAATCCTATTGGTTGATGGTGTTGTTGAATTCTTCTATATCTTTGCTGATTTTCTGTACAGTTGTTCTATCAGTTTTTGAGAGAGGGGTGTTGAGACCTCCAAGTATAATTGTGGATTTGTCTATTTCTCCTTTCATTTCTATCAGTTTTTGCTTCACATGTTTTGAAACTCTGCTGTTTGGTGCATACACTTTGCAGGTCTGCTGTTTAGGATTTCTATGCCTTCTTAGTAGATTGACCCCTTTGTTATTTTGTAATGTCTCTCTCTGTCCTCGGTAATTTTTCTTCTCTGAAGTCTACTTTATCTGATATTAATATAGCCCTGGCTGCTTTCTCTTGATTAATATTTGCATGCTAGACCTTTTTCCATCCCTTTACTTTTAACCTACCTGTATCATTATATTTGAATTGAGTTTCTTATAGACAGACAGCATATAGTTTGGTCATTAAAAAAATCTATTCTGGGGAGTTCCCTGGTGGTCCAGTGGTTAGGACTCAGCGCTTTCACTGCCATGGCCCGTGTTCAATCCCTGGTCGGGGAGCTAAGATCCTGCAAACCGTGCAGTACAGCCAAAAAAAAAAAAAAAAATCTGTTCTGCCAATCTTTTTCTTTTAACTGGTACATTTAATCCATTAACAGTAGGGAGCAATACCTAATAACTGCTGGGAGGGGGTGAAAGTCCTGGCTCCCTGCCTTAAAAGAATGGCTAAAGGAAGTTCTTTAAACAGAAGGGAAATGATAAAAGAAGGAATCTTGGAAATTTGTGACCAATAGTAGATGAAAAAATGCAGCATTCCATCAGGCTGAGTTAGATCTTCAAAGTAAGGGCAGAGATTAGGATGTGTTCATTCTTGGGTCACTGTATAGCAGTATGTGCCCAGCTAAGTGCAGACTGGCTGGGAGAGCCCCACAGCCACAAGAGAGAATGTGGAGGAGAGGATGGCAGTTTATAAGACACTATCTGCAAATAATGTGCAAGGTCTAATGGGAGAACCGACACGCCAACAAATAATCACAGTGCAATTTGTACGGTGCAATGAGATAAGGATTGTCAAACTAATTAACATGGGGACTTCCCTGGTGGCACAGTGGTTGGGAATCCACCTGCCAATTCAGGGTACACGGGTTGGAGCCCTTGTCCAGGAAGATCCCACATGCCACAGAGCAATGAAGCCCGTGCACCACAACTACTGAGCCTGCACTCTAGAGCCCACGAGCCGCAACTACTGAGCCCGTGTGCCGCAACTACTGAAGCCCGCGTGCCTAGAGCCTGTGCTCCACAACAAGAGAAGCCACCGCAATGAGAAGCCTGCGCACAGCAACCAAGTGTAGCCCCCGCTCGCCACAACTAGAAAACAAAAAAAAAAGTCAGTGCACAGCATCGAAGACCCAACACAGACAAATAAAATTTTTTTAAAAAAATTAAAAATAAATAAAAGAAAAGCTACTTTAAAAAAAAATTAACATTTATATTATGACTTGGCATTAAGGAAGCACTTATTGCTTGAAGTCCAATCGTCTTAACTTACATCCCAGGTCTTCCATGATGTTTTAGATTGACTTTCCCTGGAAACAGGCCTTGAGATAAAAAATTTGAAAGTATATAATATATTGTGGAAGTGATCTGAGGAGACACCGGTGAGAAATGGGGAAGTGAGACAGGGAAGGGAAGGCAACAAATAAGGGTGTTTTATTAGGCAAGTTGCCACTGTGGGCAACTGAGCTTAGTCCTGTTGGGGGACCTCTAGGAAGTGATGGTTGAACGTATGTCTCAGAGTTAACCCAACACAAGGGGCAAGGGAGCAGGGGTATTTATATACCAATTCCAGTCAGTCATGGGCTAATGGATGCTGGGGTACGGGAGGGATGCCCTTCCTCTCTGCTGTGTATAAGGGCAGAGTGGGCCACCAGAGAGACCCTTCAAGAGATGCAGATGCTGGCAGGCTGGGATACAATGGTAAGGCCTGAGGGCTTATGAGTGGGGCACTGACAACATCAGCTTCACTGGACCAGGTTGCAGCCTATTTTTCCAGCCGACTTACCCAACCAAACACACTGGGCCACTCTGTGCTTTCCTGAATAACGTAAGAGACAATCCCTAGCTCACTTCAGGCCGTCAAGTGGTAATTTCCTTCCATCTCCTCAATGCTGTTTCCTCTACAAAAGCATCCCTCTCTGTCCCAGTCTATCCCTTCAAAATTCTATTTGCCAAATGAGACCCCAAATGCCAAAATGCTTCTTCCCTTTGGTGAGAATGTTGAGATTTTCCATGGGGTGTTGGTGATTTCCTCCATGCTCCCAAACAGTAGCAGACCACCCCTGCCTTTGGAGGACACTGGCATATTTTGTTTGTTCCCCTACGGTACTCGTTTACAATTGTAACATATTTACTGATGTTCTTAGCTCTCTACAGGACTGTAGGCTCCTGGAGGTCAGGAGTTAAGTGTAAATATCTTTGCAGAAGTGAAGGACTCAGCAAACATTTGTGGACTATGGCACGAACGTTGCCAGACACCCTTTGCCTAGGCTCCAGTAACAGTGGTATATATACAGGAAGAGGGCAAGACATGCAAGCCTGCAGGACTTTTGTCTGTAGTTCCACATAGCTACCAGCAGATGGCAACAGTCACTTACCATCTTTCCAAGACTCTTGTTACCTCTTCCCTGCCAAGGGGCCAATTTGCAGAGAAGTCCATTCTATGAGTCTTTACTGAGGATCTACCTGAGATCCAGGGTCACACACAGGCACTGGAGGAGGAAGGCAAAGGAGAGATATGAGAAAAGGAAGACTTGGCTCAGTCTTCAGAGGGTACAGTTCAGGGATTGGGGGTCTGGGGAGGGTGGGAAGGAAATGCACACAAAGCAATTAAGACCGCCTACAAGATACGGGACCTGTGGGAGCTTGAGTGGAGACACAATCTCCTTGGGCCTCAGTTTCTTCATTCATAAAATCAGAAGGTTAGAATAGATGCTAAAAGAGAGATCACCATGTGCAGATCTAGCTCTGCAAGGTTTCGTGAAGGAGACTGGGGCTGGGTCCAGAAAGATGGGCAGGGTTTGGTAAGGGAGAGGCAATTGTAGAAATAAACATCTTTGTCCATGCTGCACCTGGTTCTTTCCATTCAGTCCTTTCTTCTTCTCAGCCACTTTCACAGGCTCTGTGCTAGACACTCTGCTAGGTGCTGGGGGCCCTGAGGCGGGGGAGGGGTGACACATAAAAGTGGCAAAGACTTTCCCTGATTCCTAGGAGTTCATGGTCTAACAGAGGACTGACATGCCAACAAATATTTACAGTGAAATTTGTACAGTACCATGTGATGAGAATTGTCAAAATAGCTAACATTGATATACCTATTGCCTTATCATTTAAAAAACACATCTAGAGTATTCCTCAATCCTGTGAGGTGAGGAAGACAAGGATTCCCATTTTCAAGGAAGCAGAAGTAGAAACATGAAGTACTGGGGTTGAGGTCACACTTCTGGGAGTGGTGGAGCGCAGGCTATCACCAGTTTCTCCAGATCCATATCCTGTGGTTTTGTCTACTTCCTCATGCTGCAATAAGACCCCCCGCTGGTCAGCTACAAAATCGAAAATCTTGGCTCTCAGACCAGAACATCAGAAATATCCTCCTTTACTCTTTACTAATTAGGGAACAAACAAACCTCTTGGTCCCTTGAGGGAAATCCTGGGCTACTTGGGTAACACATACTCCCAGAGTGACTGCCAGGGGCTGGTGTCCTTGCCCTGTCCCATGGTTACTGGTTCTCCAGGGACCCTCAAACTCATCCCAGGCTGATGGGAATCTCATGAGACACTTGCCCCCCCCCCTGCTGAGCCCCTGACATCAGCAGTGAGTCACTCAGTCTCCAGTTCCATTTGGTCAAAAAAGGAGTATACTCATGTAGGACCCTGGAGATCCAATGGTTGATGCCCCCAAAGAGACTTCCAGAAGGCCTCTCAGGTCCCCTTCTACGCTGAACTTTTAAGTCTCAAAATCTCAAGTTTTAGTCCTGGTTTGAGCTCAGTCACTCCATCTTTGGGGACCTTTAATTTATAACTTAGTTTTTAAATTTATAATAATCCCTCTCATTTGCATGTAATTTTAAAACCGATAACATGTTCCCACATCCTCATGATATTTTTTCATTCTTTACAACTTTGTTAGGAAATTTTTCCCTCTAATTTAGAGATAAAAAAAACTAAGGCTCCAAAAATTTATAACTAGCTCAAGTGGCAGAGCTTGAATTCAACAGATACTTGATTTATTCAATCAGTAAATATTTATTACGAACCACTGGATGACCAGGTGCTATTTGAGAATATGGAGGCCAACAAATTATGCTCCCTAGCCTGTGGCAATCATGTTCTAGCAAAAAATTTAGACACAGTAATATATTATTATGTCGCAATGTAATAAGTGCTACAGTGGAATGTTAAGGAAAGTAAGAACAGTGATTGGGTAGCTTCTATATGCTAAGCCCTGCATAAAGGGCTTGGTCACAACGTCCTTTGAGATCAGACAGGATAAATTAAGTTATGCTGCAGAACAAGTAAGCCCAAATCTCAGTTTATGTCCCACTCTAACATGGGTGGTCAAGAAGCTTTGCTCACATGGTCACTCAGGGATCCAGGCCAACTGAAGTTCCATCTTGAGCACGCTTTTGTGATTGCAACAACAGGATAAAATGAACTCTGAACCAGCAGCTAAATGTTGTGGCCCATAGTGACACCTGTCCATTCATTGTACAGATCTCCCTACAAGACCTCAGTCAACCATAAGGGGGCCTGGAAGTTGTCTTCCTTGTGCCCAGAAAGAAAGGAAAAAAATATTGGTGAGGACTGAAGTCAAATAGAGAAAGCAATGCAGTATCTATAGCATACCATTCGCTCTATCAGATTCTGATTCTATGGGAACTCTTTTACAACTCTGCAAGGTGCAGGTAACTGATAGACACGTGAATTCTGTTCCATCCGACAGAAGTTCAATTAAGCGCACTCTCTCTTTGTGGAAAAACCAGTTTGCCTCTATTTGCATATTCATTTCAATATTCTTGATCTGTAAAGGTGTCTGTTTCTCTTTTGAACCAGTCATAACATCTGCCTGGTTCCCTTATTATGAGTAAAATAAAATCTTTACCGTGTGTTCATTTTTATACCTGTATGAAGCCATGATTTTGCCTTTTTCTGAAAATTATCTTTCAGTAATATACTTTAGAGATGAGGAAAGAGGTTCAGAGAGGTTAAGAAACTTGCCCAAATTCACCAGCTAACAAGTGACAGAGGTGGGAATTCCTATCCCTTCTGTCTATCCCCAGAACCAGGACATGGCAGAAGGTAGGGTTCATTCACTATCAGGATTGAAGAAGACTGGTGTTTACACTGCGTCTTGGCAAGCAGAGAAGAGCACATGCAGAAACATCGGGAGCTGGGAAGGGCAGGGTGTGTTTGGAAAACACACAGAGCACCACAAGGGGAGGTTGCAGGGGAGCAGAAAGCGTAGGCTGGAATTGTGAAAAGACTCAAACACCCAGGTCAGGTCTGGACTCGACTGTGTGAACCACAGGGAGCATTTTGTGGATTTTAAGTAGGAGAGTAAATGATCAAATCTGTATTTTAGGAAATCGTGCCTGACGTTCGTATGGAGAACAGGCTGGGAACACGATCAAAAGCAGGGATGCACCCGTGTTCATAAGAACATCATTCACAATAGCCAAAAGGTGGAAATGACCCAGATGCCCATCAACCACTGAATGGATACCCAAAATGTGGAATATACACGCAATAGAATATCATTCAGCCTTAAAAGGGCCACATGCTGATACATGCTACAACATGGAGAAGCATTATGGCAAATGAAAGAAGCCAGACAGAAAAGGATAAATATTGTATGATTGACTTATATAAGGTACCTAGAAGAGGCAAATTCATAGAGATGGAAAGTAGAAGAGAGGTTACTGAGGACCAGGAGGGAGGAGTAGTGAGTTATTGTTTAATGGGTTCAGAGTTTCTGTTTGGCTTGCTGGAAAAGTTCTGGAAATGGATAGTGGTGGTGGTCACATGACATTGTGAAGGTACTTAATGCCACTGAATTGTACCCTTAAAAATGGTTAAAATGGTACATTTTATGTTATGTAACATATTTTACCACAATGAAAAATCATTTTTTAAAACTTGAGGGGACTTCCCTGGTGGCGCAGTGGTTAAGAATCCTCCTGGCAATGCAGGGGACACGGGTTCGAGCCCTGGTCCGGGAAGATCCCACATGCCGCGGAGCAAGCAAGCCCGTGCACCACAACTACTGAGCCTGTGCTCGAGACCCCACGAGCCACAACTACTGAGCCCTCATGCCACAACTACTGAAGCCCGTGCACCTAGAGCCCGTGCTCCACAACAAGAGAAGCCACTGCAAGGAGAAGCCCGCGCACTGCAAGGAAGAGTAGCCCCTGCTCTCCACAGCTAGAGAAAGCTCACGCGCAGCAATGCAGACCCAATGCAGCCAAAAATAAATAAATAAATTTATATTTTTAAAAAAATGGTGGGGAGACTGCTACAGAGTCCACGTGAGAAATGCCGAGGGCCGCACACAGGCAGGACGGCGGGGGGCGGGGGGCGGTATGGGGAGAGATAAACTCCCGAATCACCCAGAGCTCAGATCCAGAGGCTGCTGTTCCCATCTGGATCCTCTTCAGGGTTCACACGCTTTGATTCTATTCTAAAATTGTCTGCTTCTGTTATGCTACTGCTATGAATTATCTAATACATCTTTTTTTTTTAACATCTTTATTGGAGTATAATTACTTTACAATGGTGTGTTAGTTTCTGCTTTATAACAAATTGAATCAGTTATACATATACATATGTCCCCATATCTCTTCCCTCTTGCATCTCCCTCCCTCCCACCCTCCCTATCCCACCCCTCTAGGTGGTCACAAAGCACTGAGCTGATCTCCCTGTGCTATGCAGCTGCTTCCCACTAGCTATCTATTTTACGTTTGGTAGTGTTTATATGTCCATGCCACTCTCTCACTTTGTCCCAGCTTACCCTTCCCCCTCCCCGTGTCCTCAAGTCCATTCTCTAGTAGGTCTGCATCTTTATTCCCATCCTGCACCTAGGTTCTTCATGACCTTTTTTTTTTTTTTAGATTCCATATATATGTGTTAGCATACGGTATTTGTTTTTCTCTTTCTGACTTATTTCACTCTGTATGACAGTCTCTAAGTCCATCCACCTCACTACAAATAACCCAGTTTTGTTCCTTTTTATGGCTGAGTAATATTCCATTGTATATATGTGCCACATCTTCTTTATCCATTCATCTGTTGATGGACACTTAGGTTTCTTCCATGTCCTGGCTATTGTAAATAGAGCTGCAATGAACATTTTGGTACATGACTCTTTTTGACCTATGGTTTTCTCAGGGTATATGCCCAGTAGTTGGATTGCTGGGTCATATGGTAGTTCTATTTTTAGTTTTTTAAGGAACCTCCATACTGTTCTCCATAGTGGCTGTATCAATTTACATTCCCACCAACAGTGCAACAGGGTTCCCTTTTCTCCACACCCTCTCCAGCATTTATTGTTTGTAGATTTTTTGATGATGGCCATTATGACCAGTGTGAGATGATACCTCATTGTAGTTTTGATTTGCATTTCTCTAATGATTAATGATGAGCATTCTTTCATGTGTTTGTTGGCAATCTGTGTATCTTCTTTGGAGAAATGTCTATTTAGGTCTTCTGCCGATTTTTGGATTGGGTTGTTTTTTTGAGATTGAGCTGCATGAGCTGCTTGTAAATTTTGGAGATTAATCCTTTGTCAGTTGCTTCATTTGCAAATATTTTCTCCCATTCTGAGGGTTGCCTTCTCGTCTTGTTTATGGTTACCTTTGCTGTGCAAAAGCTTTTAAGTTTAATTAGATCCCATTTGTTTATTTTTGTTTTTATTTGCATTTCTCTAGGAGGTGGGTCAAAAAGGATCTTGCTGTGACTTATGTCATAGAGTGTTCTGCCTACGCTCTCCTCTAAGAGTTTGATGGTGTCTGGCCTTACATTTCGGCCTTTAATCCATTTTGAGTTTATTTTTGTGTATGTTGTTAGGGAGTGTTCTAATTTCATTCTTTTACATGTAGCTGTCCAATTATCTAATACATCTTTGATATAGTGCCTCGGCTAATGTCTGACATACAGTAAATACTTAATACCAATGTATTGTAGGAAGGAAAGAAGGAATAAAAAAACCAGAACTCCACAGCAGTGGCTCTCAGCAGACGCGGCAGAGAGGGGGTGGCATCATAGAATCACAGGGAAGCTTTTACTACATAAACTTGCTCCTGCCCTTCAAGGAATCCTGTCCCAGCACCACGCCCAAATTCCAATGCAGTCTCAGGTGGGATGGAGGCTGGGGGATAAGCAATCAGGTGAGGTGGACTCCTGGCAGGTGACAAACCCAGGCATACAGATGGATTGGGGCCTTGGTAGACACTGGGACCCTGAAACAGAGAAGAGAGAAGCTGTGGATGGAGAGATAGGAGCCCAGGATTGGCCAGAGTGGGGTTGGATCCTTAGAAGCCAATCACAGTTCTTCTTTCCTCTACCTCCCTGCTCTGGTCCTTAATGACCTTGCCTCCTCCATTATTAGCCACTGTTTCAGCTGAAGTTGTGACTCTGCAGGTCCATTAAGGCTCTCCTGGGGCTGTCAGGCTCCACCAAGTGCATTAGAGTGGAGAGGGTGCGGGCAGAGAGGCACCACTCACCCACCCGCCTGCCCGTCCGCTCCCCACCCCTCCCCCCAACCAGGAACCCCAGCAAATTCAAGGAGCTTGACTAAGGACGTCTGCACCAAGCAGGTTCCCAGCGTCCTACATAATAATTCCTCCCGCGCGTGAAGCAGTTTTCTCATTCCGGGACGTTCTGCACGTGATCTGCATGTTGCAGGCAGCAGAGCCGGTGGCTGGGAGCTCGGGCTTGGACTTAGGCTGCCTGGCTCGGAGCCCAGCACCACCACTTATCACTTTGCGGATCTAAGATAAGTTCCTGAACCTGAACTCTCCATTAACCCCGGTTTCCTTACCAGGAAAGTGGAGATTGTAGTGATACTAAGCTCAAGGGGTCGCCCTGAGGTCTAAATGAGGTAATGCATTAAAAGCTGAGAGCGCAGGGCCGGGTCTATGGTCAGTGATTAACTATGTCAGTTGCTGCAGCGGGGTCTTCTGTTGTCTTTATTATTGTTACAATGAGGAAGTTGGACAAGATGATCTCAGGGGCTAATATTCTGTTCATTCATTAAATGTTTATTGAGCATGTATTGTATGCAAAGCACTCTTCTAGAGGCTGAGGATACAGCTGTGAAAGAGAAAAATCTCTGCCTTCATGTTTGTAGGGGGAGGGGAGCTATATGATAAGCAATAAACATAATAAATAAGTAAACTAGATAGTACATTGGAAGGTAAGAGCTCTGAAAGAGTAGAAGTGGTGGGAGGTGCTCAGCAAAAGCCTCAATGAGAAGGTGACCTCTGAGCAAAGACTTGAAGGAGGTGAGGGCATGAGCTCTGCAGGTATCTGAAGGAAAAATGTTCCAGGGATGGGCAATAGCCAGTGCAAAGGGCCTGAGGTAGAAGTGTGCCTGGCTTTGTTAGAGGAGATAGTATAATGAAAGAGAAGTGAATGAAGTGAAGAAGAATAGCAGGTGATATCAGAGAGATAATGGGGGACAAAGCATGTAGGGTCTTGTGGCTTATTGTCAAGACCTTGGCTCTTACTGTGCACTGGTATGAAATTGAATCTGAGAGACAGTTTTGGGTGAAGCAGAAAAGAATAGCTTTATTGCTGTACCAGGCAAAGGGGGCCACAGTAGGCTAATGCCCGCAAAACTGTGTGTCTGTTGCAACCTGGGGATGAGGGTGGGGGGTGTGTGTGTGAGGAGTCTTATAGCCCAGGGGCGGGGTTGTTGATAAGGATCAACAACCTTGTGTTGTGTGCCTGCAGGGCCCACATTCCTTCAATCCAGAGATCACCTGGCATCAGTTGGTGATGGGCAAACTGTGACCTTCTCTCTGGAGTGAAGAATGCTTCATCTAGTAGCTAACATCTTCCATTTGTTGGGGGTTTTAGTTCTGCATAAGAGCTCAAAGATATTGTTATGTGTATCCCTTGAGGGGGAACCAGGACCCTGCCCCAACGCTGCACTATTGTATCTTGACTTCTCCTCCCTTGTCTCTGCATCACCTCCCTTCCCTGTTTAGCAACTGTTTGAACCTGCCCTTTGGAACTCAGGGAAGGTCGTGGAGGCTGAATGAAGTCTATTTCCTACACACAAGAAACAGGGGACACAGGAAGCCTTTTGTGCCCAGGAGCCCCACAGTGTCCTGCTCGGTTTCATTGCTAAGAGAGGAATGGGGGACTGTGGCAGCGGGGGCAATGAAGAGGTGGTAGACTCAAAGGATTGCAGACCCCACGGAACTGGAGTCAGGTTCTAGAGGCGGAAGGTGGAAGGATAAGAGGTGGTGGTCAGTGAGTGGAAAGCACAGAATCGAGTGATTGATATCTATGAAGTCAAGGGTATGAACTTGGGAATGGGTGGCTGGGATTGGGTGGAGGACAAGGAACTGAGAACCGGGGATGCGGGAGGATGATTTGCGTGCAAACGGAAATCACCAGGAATCAAGACGGAGTAATGTTGGTGAGAGTGACAGTGAGCCAGGAAGCTAGAATCATCAATGTTTTAAAATGCAGGTTTTATTATTACTCAGGTATGGCAAAGCTGACAGATCGGGAGACGACTGCCATTGAAAAAGTAGTTTGTTATACTCACAGATCCCATCAGGAGGCAGAGGGAGAAAGGAAAATGGCAAGAGCCTTTGTTGTGGTTTTAATGGGCGAGGCAGGGTCAATAGGTTTAGGATTGGCTCCTTTGGATAATTTCAGTGGGCTCTGGGGTATGATAGGGCCATCTCTAGTTGTCTGGTACCTGGCCCAGGGGTGATTAGGGCAGGTGGGTAGTGGCCTGGAATGAGCACTCCATAAAGAAGGTGGTTAAGGTTTGCATATGAAAGGTACACTCCCAGGGAAGTTGCCATCTCTAGGAATTAGCTGACCTGGGACGGGTGGTCCCAAGGGAAGTTTCCAGACCCAACATCTCCTTCCTTGTATGCTACAGATGCCTGAAACTCCTTTAAGAGAGGACAGAACCTCCCATCCCACAGCCATCATGAAAGCAAGGACTCTCCCTTGATGCTCATTGGCCACTTTTATTGTGAGTCCTCTTTCATGTGGAATTCCCTGGAGGTCCAGTGGTTACGACGCCAAGCTTCCACTGCAGGGGGCCTGGGTTCGATCCCTGATTGGGGAACTAAGATCCTGCAAGCCACCAGGTGTGGCCAAAAAAAAAAAAAAAAAAAAGAATCTGATCTGAGTTCCCTAAGTAGAACTAGCAGACATTTGTTGTACCTGGGCCCTTTTCTCTTCCCAACAGCACCCCTCTCCCAATAAGGACAACCTCAGAGGGAGGGTAAACCCAAAGTACCTGCCCATTAAGACAGAAAACTGTCAAAGGGACACCTTTGACATCCTTTCTCTAACTATCCTGCTCAGCCTGACCTAAGCTCAGATACTCTCTCCCAAGATTTTGAATCTTGAGCAAGTGCTTGAAGGCTGAAGAAGAAAGGGATGGATCCACCAGAAAGGTCTACTATAAGACCTATCATGTAGCTCCAGCTTCTGTGCTGTGTTGGTTGTCTACTGCTGTGTAACAAATTGCCCCAAAAAGTAGTGACAGAAACAGTAAATACTCATTATCTCACAGTTGGGAATTCAGGAGTAGATTAGCTAGGTGTTTCCAGCTTACGGTTTCCCATGGTTTCATCCAACGTGCCCCCAGGGGCTGCAGTCATCTGAAAGCTCGAATGCAGCTGCAGGATGGGCTCCCAAGGTGATTCATTCACACATGTGGCTATTGGCAGAAGTCCTTAGTTCCTTGCCTTGTGGGCCTCTCCCTGGGCCGTTTGAATGTCCTCATGTCATGGCAGCTGGCTTCCCTGCAGTGAGCTGCAGTGCCTTTCACCACCTAGTCCCCAAATTCACACTCTGTCACTTCTGCTTTGTTCTATTCATTAGAAGCCAATCACTATGTCCAGCCCACATTCAAGAGGAGGAGAATTAGGCTCCACCCCTTAAAGTGTGGATTAAAGATTTTGTGAACATAACTTGAAGTCACTGATGAGTCCTTTGTAGCTGTCATGGTTTTCCCATTTGCAAGCCTTATTCTCCTGCCTGCCCTGCCTGCATAGCAGGGCTGGCTTTGCTTCATGGACCTATGACCTGTGTGTGCAGTTTTACAAGGCTTTGCACTTGGAAGGGACCCCTACTTGGTTCAATGCTCTGCTGTTGTCTTGAAATTCTTGATACTTTTTGAAAAAGGGACCCTGCGTTTTCATTTGGCACTGGCCTCTCCAAATTATGTAACTAGTCCTGCCAGATAGTCTTCCTATAAATTCCCTTGTGTTTGAATGAGCCAGAATTATTAACTCTTTCCTTCTTTCTTCTTCCTCCCTCCCTCTTTCTTTCCTTCTTTCTTCCTTTCTTTCTTTCTTCCTTCGTTTTTCTTTCTTTCTTTCTCTTTCTTTTCTTTCTTTCCTTCCTTCATTCCTTCCTTCCCCCTCCCTCCCTCCTTTCCTCCTTCTTTCCTCTTTTTCTTTCTTTCTTTCTTTCTTTCTTTCTTTCTTTCTTTCTTTCCTTCTTTCTTTCTTTCTTTCTTTCTTTCTTTCTACTAAAGCTCTATGATAGAGTAACTTTTCCCATTCATATTTGTATGCAGTCTAGACCAGCATGTAGAGACACTGAGCCAGTGTTTCTTGATGAATACAAACTGACAGAAATGTAAATTATATATCAGATCCTAAGAACAGTTTCTGATTATGTTTTTCTTAAGGGGAAAGATAGTGTCTTCTGTGGTCATCCCTATGTCTCTGGACATGGATAGCAAGTGGTCATTAAATATTTAACTGAAAAAAAGAACAGACAAGAAAGGAAAATGAAAACCCAGATATGTCTAACTCCAAAGCTCATGCTCTTTTCTCTATACCATTCTATTTCAAGTGATTCATATTGCTTTAGAATCTGTGGCATTTGTGTGTCTATGGCCCTGTATTATTTGTCAGGCTGACAATACCTTGCCACCAGACTGCAAGTTCCATGCAGGCAAGGACCACATCTGTCTCTCTGCCTGTGTAGTCCTCCTGCACAAAATCAGCCATGGACATTAGCTGAATGAATGAGAAATGGGATTGGAGCCACAGGATAAGAGGCAATATGAAAACACAAGCAAAGTTCTGTTCTCCTGAGTTTCTCAACTGAACATATTTTTACAGGTATGTAAGTCCCTGGAAAGGAGGTTATATCCTCACATTAGAGGGAGAGGGTTAAGTGTTCTGAGTAGCAGGTGTGTTAGTCTACTCAGGCTGCCATAACAAAGTGCCACAGACCTGGTGGCTTAAACAACACAAATTTATGTTCTCACAGTTCTGGAGACTAAAAGTTCAAGATCAAGGTGTCAGCAAGTTGGTTCCTTTTGACACCTCTCTCCTTGGCTTGTAGATGGTCACTTCCTCCTTGTGTCCTCACATGGCCTTCCCTCTATGTATGTTTCGGTGTCCTAATCACCTCTTCTTATAAGGACAACTGTCATTGGATTAAGGCCCACCCCAATGACCTCATTTAATTTAATTACCTCTCTAAAGACCCTTATCTCCAAATACAGTTACATTCTAAGGAACTGAGGGTTTGGACTTTAACACATGAATTTGGGTGGACGCATTTAGCCCATAACAGCCCATTGCTGCTAAATGATGGAGAGATGGGTGGGGGCAAAGGCTGCCAAACAGGTCCTGTCATATGGTCAGGAGCACAGAGATGTGGTCCTGGAAAGGACAAAAGAGTCTTTCAAGGAAATGGTTTTGTAGGGGAACTTGCTTCATCCCAGAGTGTAACTGAGAACTTGGGATCACCCTTGGCCCTATTTTCCATGTGCCCTGCCACCCACCATGGCCCTGCTTACTGCCGCCTATAGAAGCCCTCCACCCTCTCTTACTCACTACTGCTGGAGTCTGGCTGGCTCCTTCAGTTCTTCCTGAAAATGACCTTAGCAGCCCTTTTTATTGATTGGAGACCATTAGAAACTACAGAGAAAAAAGTGTTACTCAAGAAAGGCTATGTTTCCCCATAATCAAGAAAACTGATGGGTATTGTAAAATGGAACCCTGGGCAAATAAGGATGGAAGTTTGGTCCAAACACCGTATCAGAAAGAAGTCTTTCCCTAGTCTACACGTGTTAGGTATCCAGATTGCAAAATTCACAGTCAGATGAAATGTACCTGTTTTTCCATAAGCGAGCTGGAGTTCTCCTTTGAGCTCCTGGTCTTCCAGAGGGCAGAGCCCATCTCCAGCAGTTCAGGGTCTCATGGTGCCTTTCTCCAGGGGACCTTATAGTGCTAAGGAATGGGGGGGGGGGAGCCATCAGGTCCTTGGTTGTCAGCATCTGTCCACACTGACACCCCCAAGACATCCTTGTGAGCTCTGTGCCCTCAAAGCACGGTCCCCACAAGTCGATGCCAGCTCCCTGGGCCACTGCCCACAGCTCTTGGGTTCATGGGAGACGTTCTGACTTCTCTGGTTTGAGGATGGGAAAGGCTGATCCTTCCTCTGTTCTTTCCTGTCTACTGTTTATGGCATAACTGTGCCCTTCCAGGCTTTGGAAACTCAAACTCTAGGCTTCTGTAACCCCAAAGCATTTCTTTCTGCTTTTCTGCTGTATCTCTCTTCCCCTGAGGCAGTAAATGCCACTGGGTAAGGGGCAAGGGAATATACTGTGGGAAGCGTGGTGAGGGAGGAGCAGACCTCAGTGATGTATTGCAAAAATATTGGGTTGGTCAAGAAGTTCGTTCAGGTTTTAACATCTAACGGAAAAACCTGAACAAATTTTTGGCCAACTCAGTATTATCCTGCCACACCCCTAGTCACAGATTTCTCCCTTCACGGAATTTTTCTTCTGATTTTGCTCTAGGCTATCTCACGTCCAGTGTGAATGGCCCCATCAACTCTCACCCCCAGTTCTTTGTCTCCTCCTTTCCCGGAGGTGATACCCGGTCCCACTTTAGAATCTCACTGCCAGATGGGGAACCTCATCTTCCCTGCAGAAATCCTTTCCCAATCCTACCCTTCTCTGGACACAACCTAAGTGTCTTCCACCTGTCTCCTCTCTCATGGCCTTGGACTCCACTCTGTGCTTTCGTGGCAGCCTGCATCTCTGCATTCCTGTAGCCCCTCGTCATCTTTCCATTTTTCTGCTCCTCCCCATTTCTCCACCTTCATTTTTCCTGACACATGATTTGGATTAGTGCCATAGAGCCACAGTGACAACTTCCCCTGCTCGTGTTTAGTTCACTTCTCAACTCACTGCAAGTTAGCATCTGTGTCGTAAAGCATTGACCTTACCCAAGGAGAGGGCTGGCTTTGCCTTCAGCTCCTGGGTGGTGATCTCAAAGCCCTTTGAGCATTCTGTCTGATAAGAGCATCTCTGTTTACCTGGGGTCCTTGGCCACACTGGACAGTCTAACAGTGTGATTTATCATGGGGGCTTGGGGCCACACAGTATCAGCTTGACCTTTGGAGGGGATGGAGACTAAAGGGCAACCACCATGTCTATGTGATGGAACTTCATTAAAATTCCACACACAAGGCTTGGGGATGGGGGGCTTCCCTGGTTGGCGATACTCCATGCATATTGTCACATGTCATTGCTGGAAGAAGTTAGCACTGCCCACACCTCCACTGGGAGGGAAAACTGGAAGCTCCAAGTGCAGAGCCCTCCTGATTTCGATCTGTGTCCTTTCACTGTAATAAACTGTAACCACAAGTCTAACAGCTTTCAGTGAATTCCGTGAGTCTTTCCAGTGAATTATCAAACCTTGGGGACCCCTGAACATTGCAGCATCCATACACGTACGCAAACTGCTGCATCAGAGGCACAACTTTCCACTTTCGAGGGCCTCTCCCATTCATCCTCTGTGACCTTTGACACTTTTATTGGACCGCTTTTTTCTTGCAATACTCTCCTGCCTGGGCTCTGATGGCACTGAGATCTGCTGGCCTCCCTTCTACTTCTCCATCCTCATTTTCTCAGTCTCCTTTTCCTTGACCATTTCTTGAGGATGCTTCTTATCACTTGTCCAAGTGATAACTAAACACGGTGGGGTGGAAGCTCAGACCCAGATCCTTGTTGTTGCAAATCCCTGACTTGGTCCCCTGCACTGTCCCCTTGCTCCTTAGTCATCCTGACCTGTGTGAATAATTTAAAACCAGGTAAACTTTAAATATGTATACTTAGTATATTCTAGATACATGTCCTTTATTGGATAAATGTTTTGAAAATATTTTCTCCCAGTGTGTGACTTGCTCCAAGTTTCTCTCTGTATCCTCCTCTCTTCTCTCATCCAGGCCCACAGCTTCCCCTCTCATCTCTATGAGGGTGACACTCAGCTTACATCTACAGCTCTGACAGCCCTTCTGAGGTTCCAATAGCCTGATGGACATCTCTGTGTGGCATTTGAACCCCGGAGTGTCCACAAGTGAACTCATTATCTTTCCCTGAATGTATTCCTCATCTCAGTCAATGGCATTATTTTGCCAGTGCAGGAGAAGATCAGCTTGCCCTGCAGACACCTGACCCTGGTCCATCACTGGGGTCAATTCAGCACTGTCCCCCCACTCCTGGTTTGCAGGCTGCTTGTCCGGCTTTAGCTGGGGTTCCCATTTTGGCTTAATTCCTGTCTCCCTGGCTTCTGACTTGACACAGCCCCAGGCTCCAGGATCAGGTTCTGCCTTAGCTCCTGATTCAACCAGGATAGGTGCCCCATTCCAGCTTACCTGGCCTGGTCAGGTGTGGGGCACCCCAGACCATTCCTGGTAGGTCTCTGCTGTCCTGTTACTGGTCACCACCCTTCTCTCCAATCTACCCTGACTCCCCTACAATACACACACACACACACACACACACACACACACACACACACACACATACACAGAGTTAACATTTTGAGTACCGGCATGAACATTTCAAGATCTGGCAAAGCCTTTGGATGATAAAGTATAAGTCACCCCTGCATAACTAAGGAAAGTTTTCAGTCTTGGAGCTCCTACTGTGCACCAGCTGGTAATAAGCTGAGAGTCTGTTTTAACCAACATTAAAAGCACTTCTTGGGGTGTGTTTTGTTGTTTCTGTGTTTATCAACTATTATGTTTACATTTTCTTAATTTTATTTTCTAAATTAAAAGATCCATAAAAGCAATAATCTCTATCTCTATAAAACCCTATCTCCGGGACTTCCCTGGTGGCACAGTGGTTGAGAATCCGCCTGCCAATGCAGGGAACATGGGTTCGAGCCCTGGTCCAGGATGGTCCCCCATGCTGCGGAGCAGCTAAGCCTGTGCGCCGCAACTACTGAGCCTGTGCTCTAGAGCCCATGAGCCACAACTACTGAGCCCCCGCCTGCCACAACCACTGAAGCCCGCGTGCCTAGAGCCCGTGCTCCACAACAAAGACAAGCCACTGCTATGAGAAGCCTGCGCGCTGCAATGAAGAGTAGCCCCCGCTCACCGCAACTAGAGAAAGCCCACGTGCAACAACAAAGACCCAATGCAGCCAAAAATAAAATAAATAAACGTGTAAATGTATAAATAAATAATAATACTTTTTTTTTTAAAAACCCTATCTCCATCTCATAACAAGTATTAGCAGCCTGGATTATGTCGTTTCATACCATTTTCTGTGTTCATTCACATACAAAAGCTTATCTACAGCTCTATGCAAATTTTGTTTGCTTGTTTCTACCAAAGTAGAATCATTCTATACATATTACTTTGCAGCTTGCTTCTTCTCTTCCTCTTGACAATTTAACACAGACATTCTTATAATTCAGTAAATACAGATCTAACTCTACCTTTTTTTCTTATGTGTTCATGCACACATATGCACACATAGAGAGATATACGTTTTACGTTTGCATAAATGGGATACAAGGGATTGAAACTGGGCCCTCGGCAGTGAAAGCGCAGAGTCCTAACCACTAGACCGCCAGGGAATTCCTTCCAATTCTTCTTCAATCCCACAAATATCTGGAGAAATGTGGCACTCTCCTACCTCTATTCTATACCTTGCCTCCTTGTGTAGGATGTGTTTTTATTAACGTGTGTATCCATAACCAAACAGTAAATTTATAACCCCATTAGTCCTGTGCCTTCTCCAGACTAGGAGCTCAACCAACGTCTGCTGAGTGAATGAAAGCTATATTGTTATTCTTCCTGGTTTACGCTGGGTTAAGAGGCTCAGAGCATTAGGTATCTTGCTCAAGAACCCACAATTAAAATTCAGTGGAACCACATGTAAAATAGATGGCTAGTGGGAAGCAGCCGCATAGCACAGGGAGATCAGCTCGGTGCTTTGTGACCACCTAGAGGGGTGGGATACGGAGGGTGGGAGGGAGACGCAAGACGGAGGAGATATGGGGATACATGTATATGTATAGCTGATTCACTTTGTTATGGAGCAGAAACTAACACACCACCGTAAAGCAATTATACTCAATAAAGATGTTAAAAAAAAAAAAATTCAGTGGAACAGCATCTCAGACTCAGATCCCTGTCATTGTAAAGTCTGTATGTCGTTCCCTACACTGTCTTCTTGTGCCTGGGTCACCCTGATCTGTGTGAACAATTTAAAATCCAAGCCATGCAAACTTTAAAAATATATACTTGATATATTCTAGTTACAAATTCTTTGTTGGATGAATGTTTTACAAATATCTTTTCCCAGTCTGTGCCTTCCTTTTCATTTTCATAGCTGTCTTTTGAAGAGCGTAAGTTTTTCATTTTGATGAAGTCCTTTTTATTGATTTTTTTTTTTTCTCTTTTTGTACTCCATGCTTTTGGTGTTGCAGTTAGCAAAGCTTTGCCAAACCTAAGGTCACTATGATTTTCTCCTGTTTTCTTGTATAAGTTTTAAGTCTTAGTTTTCAGACTTATGTCTGTGATCCACCTGGAGTTAATTTTTGTATTGATATATGGTGTGAGGAAAGGACTGAAGTATTCGGATTTTTTTTTTTAATGGTTATCCAATTGTTCTAGCACCATTTGTTAAAATAGATTATCTTTCTTCCATTGAATTTCCTGGTACCTTTTTGGAAAATCAACTGACTGTATATGTGTGGGTCTATTTCTGGGCTCTCTAATCTGTTCTATTGATTGATATATCTACCTTTTCACCAATACCACACTGTTTTGACTATTGTAGCCTTATAAGTCTTGATCTTGTAATGTAAATAGTGGAAATGTGTTCTGTTTCAAAGTCATTTTGGATAGTCTAGATCCTTTACCTTTCCATATAAATTTTAGAATCACCTTACTAGCTTTTACAAAAAAGCTGCTGGAAATTTAATCAGAACTGCATCAAATCTGTAAGTCAATTTGGGAAGAACTGGCACCTTAACAAAATTGAGTCTCAGACCCATGACCATGGTGTAGCTCTCCATTATTTAAGTCTTCTTTATGTCTTTCAGGAATGTCTTAGTTTTCAGCGTACATGACTTTCATGTCTTTTGTCAAATTTATCCCTAAGTACTTCATATTTTTGATACTCTTCTATATGGTATTGTTTTTAAATTTCTGATTGTTAACTGCTAGTGTACAGAAATACAATTGAATTTTGTATACTGACTCTGATTCCTTCAGCCTTGCTAAACTCACTTATTCATTCAGTAAAAAGACAAACAACCCATTTAAAAGATGGGCAAAAAATTTAAGGAGAAGCAGCGTATTGGCATAGCCTCAAAGTAGCTCCCCCCAACTTTTATTTATTACAAAGGGAAAAAGAGTAACTTCACAGTGGAGAAAAATGATAGACACCACCACCATCCTGCAACTCTGTCTATTCTTATTTCAATACAAAAAGGTTTTTATAATGGGCAAAAGATTTAAATAAACACTTTACCAGAAAGAATATACAGATGTCAAATAAGTATCTGAAAAGACAATCAACATCATTAGTTATTGGGGAAATGCAAATTTAAAAACCAATAAGATATCACCACACACTCATTAGAACGGCTAAAATCTAAAAGTCTATCATATCAAGTGTTGACAAGGATGTGAAGCAACTGGAACTCTCTGATGGTGGGAATGTAAAATGGCACAACCATTTTGGAAAACAATTTGGCAATTTTTTAAAAAGTTAAACATACATACAACCCAGACATTTGTTGCTAGATACTCACCCAAGAGAAATGAAAGCATATGTTCATACAAAGACTTGTACACAACTGTTCATAGCATTTTTCGGGGAGAAGGGTAATAGTCAGAAACTGGAAAGAATCCAAATGTCCATCAGCAGGTTAAGAGATAAACAAATTGTGGACTATCCACACACTGGAATACTACTCAGCAATTAAGAGGAACAAACTATTGATACATGTAACAACATACATAAATTTCAAATTAACGATTCTTGGTGAAAAAAGGGAGACAAAAAAGAGTACATCCTGTATGATTCTATTTATATAAAATTCTAGAAAATGCAACTAATCTATAGTAGAAGAAAGCAGATCAGTAATTGCCTAAGTACAGAGGTTTGGGAGGAAGTAAGACTGGATTGCAAAAGGGCATGAGGAAACGTTTGGGGTTGATGGATATGTTCTTGATGTGGTGATGTTTTCATGAGTGTATATATGTATGTCAAACCTCATCAGATTGTGTATTTTAAATATATGCAGTTTAATATATATTAATTATATCTCATCAAGCTATCGACATATGTATACTTGGGCTCCAGGAACCCGTAGGAACAGTGTGGTCAGCTTATGTATCATAAGATATTAAATCAGATCCAAACTAGGTGTGGGGTAGGGCAGATTTCACCAGTTGTGGAGAGGCAGGTAACAAGACAGTTTTGATCCCCCTATGGGTTTCCCAGAGATAGATTCCATGTCTGGAAATGGCATCCCCAGAACGTATAAGACAAGTGGTTTCAACGTTGCTGGGAGAGATGCTAAGAGTTGAAGGAAGCAGGCAGAATCCTGTAGTTTACCTCCCGGGGGAGGGTTTCCCTCCACCCTTGGCAAAGGGTTTTGCTGCTGCGGCAAGTGGGAAATCTTATTTTTAACTCACTCTTGAGTTTCACAGTGGAAGGTAACTCGCTTGAATCTTTCTCCACAGGGTGCCTCCAAACCACAAATTCCTGACTCCTACTCTGGTTGATTCTAATAAGAAGTAGGCTGATCCCTTAATCCCTGTTTAAAGGGCCGCTGTTTATTGAAGCCATAAACTCAGGGCAAAGGATCATAAATCACTCTTTAGCTGGGTCCAGAGCAGGAGGTGGGTACAGGACAGAATGGGCACAGAGAAGTAAAGCTTAGGAAGCTTGTCTGTTTTCCTTGTAGGTACACTCTTGTGAGCCCCTCCCCACCCCCACCCCAGGCTAGGAACCTCCAGATCCAGCCTCCGCTCTTCTCCACTCTGCTCTGAGCCTGCAAGGAGGGGAGGGGGCAGTACCTGACCCATCACCCTTAGCCCTCCTGCCTCCAGCTGGGTTTGGCCAGGGGGAGGCACTAGTAGGAAATGAGAGGAGGGGAAAGACAGAGACTGCGGTCTCCCGGTGACTGGTTTTCTACCTTAGGTCACAATTCTTGTCAGGTGCCTCCTCTCCCATGACTAGAGCAAAGAACCCAAAACTAGGTGACAGCTAACCCCATCCCAGAGAAACCCAAGGAGAGCCACTCCTAAGGCCTCCCCTAAAAACACAGTCTAAGAGAAGGCGAAACCAGGGTTCTTGCTATGCAAATGTAGCCTCAATGCAATTCCCCTCCATCACGATGCCACCCTTAAATCCTTCTTCTACAGAAATTCTGGCCCCGACACTCCCTCCCCGCATTCCCTTTGTCCAAACCTATTCACAGAACCTCCCACAGGACCGAACTCTCTCCGCTCCTCGCTAGTGGAGGCCCCTCGTTGTCTCACCTACTGCTGGAGTCTCCGCATTGGTTCCCTCCCTTCCCTCTCGCCCCCATAATCCCGTCCACACAATGCCAGCTGGCAAAGCCTTCAGTAGCTCCCTAGTGCCTACCGAGGCCCACCCCCTCTTCCACTTCTCTATTGAATGTGCAAATTTTTATCAAAAGCTTTTAGTTTTTTTTTAAAAAGTAACGGCTTTCTTTGAGTTTCAAAAGCATTTATTTTTAAAACACCAAAATTGGCATTGAACGGAAAACTTTTAACTTTCTTCAGCATCTCCGCTAAGGATCACACTTCCCTCCGCCTGTCGGTACCCTGGCTGACGACTGAGCAGGACGGGAGGGGTGTCCCAGAGCCGGGGATAAATATAAAGTGTCTGAATACGTTCTGGCCAGATCCAGATGATGAGAGGTTTGGAAAGGTGTCGAGAAGTTTCCACTGACCCGACCCAGCCCAGCGCTCCCTAGTCTGCGAACATTACAAAAGGGATGGGCAGGGATTCGAGGCAGGGGGAGGATAAGGGAGGAAGCAGAGGGAGCTGGGCGGGAGTCGCTACCCATGGCGGCCAGGTCTGCAACAAGCTGACCCGACCTGCGCAAGCCGGGCCTCGAGGCAGCGCATCTTGGGATTCCGGCCGCCGAGCCGGTCCAACGCGCGCTCTCTCGTCCCCGGCCCGAAAGGAGTAAATAGGCCAGTCCCAAGCGGGCCCGGATTCCCTGCGGGCGGTCCGACTCCCCGCCAGCTTGACCCCCACCCACCAAGCCGGGATCTCGCAGCGGCCCCGACACTGGGAGAGCGCTGGTCGCGGGGAAGACTCGGGCGCCGGCAGGGCGGGGAGAGCGGTGCGCGGGGCGTCGGGGGAGACGAGGGCGAGGGCAGGTCAGGACCGCCCCAAGCCCCGCCCCAGGCCCGCCCCCGCCAGGGGAGGCGGGGTCCGGTGACGGACAGGCCTCCGGACCGGTCACGGCGCGCCTCACCGTCCCTAGGGCCCAGCCGGGTAGGGCGAGTCAAGGGGCTCTGGAGAGGGCGGGGGCGGACGGGGAAGCCTCTGGGCGGGGGCGGGGCCTCAGGAGAGTAGCAGTGCTCTCAGCCAATGGGAGGCGGGAGCCGTCCCGTTAGCGCCGGATCCCAGTCGGTAGGGCGGGGCGGGCGGCGCAGTGGGGATCCCGGGGCTGCCGAGGGCCCCTCACTCGGCTCCGCTGGCGACATGGACCGGATGACTAGCTCCATGAAGCAAGTACCCAACCCCCTGCCAAAGGTGCTGAGCCGACGTGGGGTCGGCGCGGGGATGGAGGCGGCGGAGCGGGAGAGCTTCGAGCGGACTCAGGTGAGGACCGGGGGACCCCGGCTCGCGCGTGGCTTGGGGCATCCCGAGAGACGCCGTGTCCTGGAGCGGACTTGAAGGGAGTAGGGATCTTGCAGACCCAGGAAAGGACAGAGCAAGGGGGCCGCGAGAGAGGGCATCTGGTGCGCAGGTCAGGGCGGTCAGGGAAGGTCGGGGATCCCGGGGACACCCGGCTGGCCTGGGGAAGAGGGCAGGGCGGCTCCGAGGAGCTGACAGGATCCGTGCGGCGCCTTCTGAGGGGAGCCCACCCCGGCGGGGCAAGGCACGGGTCACAGGGGCGGTGAGAGGGGAAGGAACCCGAGAAGGAGCCGAATGGAAGGCTTGCCCCTAGGCTGGGGAAGCTCACTTGGGGGAGTACTGAGGGTCGCAAGTGTGGCGGCCGAGAGTGGGGCGCTGGGTCGGGGATGTGAAGGGTGGGGAGCCCTTTCCTCCCCTCTCGACCGCTTCAGGGTTGCGCTGACATTCCCCCCACCCCTAGCACCCCCTTCCTTGTGCCTCTTGCTTGGCTCACACCACCCCCAGCTGTCGGTCTCCGAGGGCCCGGCTGAAGGGGTCTGAGCGGTGAGAAGGAATGTGGGAAATGTGATGTGTGGCCGAGTTTGGAAGATGACTGGGGGCTGGAGGAGGGGGCCGGCCCGGGGGCAGGAATTGAGGCTTTTGGACCAGTGGCCCCATGCTGGTCAAGTTGAGCTGCCCTGGGGTGCCCAGAACCCTGAATTGGGGTTTTGGTTTCATCCCCCAAGATGTGCCGGACAACTAACAGGCAGACTGCCCCATTTGTCCAGCCTGAGCAGGGCTGGGGGCCAAAATTCCTCGCTGGCATCAACAAAAAGCCACAATCCATTTTTACCTCAGAGTTTTAGTGCCTTGTGTATTGACTGGACTGAATAAAGCTGACATGTTTATGGTGTTCATTGGCTCGTTTGTATGCAAAATCCATTTCCAAGGGCACAGCACCTCTTTTAATCCCAGGGCCAAAACTGTATGGGCACATTTTTTCTTCACTCTTGCTCTCAGAGTGGAACCTTCGAAGATCCAGTGGGACCTCCACTGCCAGAGGCTGGTTCTCCTGCTGTGTTCTGCTTCCCCCCACCCCCAAATACAGTACCGTGTGAGGGAAGGGCTTTGGGGTTGTAGATACAGATGGTGAGGTCCTGACTTGAGTGTTCTATATGGAGAATCTTGCAAAGAATGAAGCTTTTCATCCCAGGGGACTTCCTCCTCTTCTTTTTCCAGGCCCTTCGCAGGTGTGTCTGGGTGATGTAAAGTAGGGAGTGTCCCCTTCCTAGGTCATCATCCTACCCCAGGTGGGATGGGAGAGACGGCTGTTCACTTCTGTCTCTCAGGGCCCAGCTGGGTTTAAGGTTTATTCTCTGACTTTGTGGATTGGACCCCAGAAAAGAAGGAAGCTACCTGTCTGCTGTGGGCATTATGGCCTCAACTAGCTGCCTGGGCACATGAGGGTTCTTGCTCCAGGAAACGGTGTGAATCTTTTTTTTTTTAACGGCAAAGGAAAATAAATGGTAATTCATTCCTTCTAGAGTCTCAAATAAGTAAAAACTGGAGCAATAGAGAAATACACCTAAGACTTTGACCCATTATAGTGATAGAAATTAGGTTTATGAAAGTTTCTCTAGCTATCCAGGGACAGCCCAATAAGGAGAGTCTAGGTCAGTGTTTGCCAGTATTTTACATTCTATGGAACACTGATAATTGGCCAGATTTGACCTAGTGGCGTGTGTGTGTGTGTGTGTGTGCACGTGCATGTGTGTGTGCATGTGCGCGCGTGCGTGTGTGTGTCTGTGTGTGTGTAGTGTGGAGGGGAGGTAGAATGAATCAGGAAAAGAGAGTTTCTCTATTGTTGAAACTATTAGGGGAGTAGGAGAGTGAAGAAAAGGAAAGAGGATAATCCTAAAACCTCACCTTAGGCTGCAAAAATGTATTTTGTTTAATGACTACCTATGAAATGTATTATGAGATATAAACATGAGTTGGAAAAAAAATTTTTAATGAGTTAAGAGACCATGAGAATTAGCGGCGGTAGAATAATTGTAACTAATTATTGTGTTTGGCACTATTCTAAGTACTTTATTATATTTCCTTCTTTAATCTCAGTAAGGTCCTGTGAGGTGGTATCGATAAGGACCTATGAGGTGGGTATCAGCCACATTTTACCTGGATGAAATTGAGGCACAGAGAAGTTAAGTAACTTGCCCAAGGTCACACAGCTGGAATTGATCCCAGCCTTTAACTACTACCTTGTGTGGCCTTAACTACTACCTTGTGTGGCCTCTGAGTACTGGGCAGAGCACTGGCATGGGAGCTAGAAGAGGTTGGAGTTTGATTGCCAGGCACGTGGGTGGGTGGTGTGGCCCCAGGCAAGTTGTCTAACCTTTCTTTTTAATTAATTAATTAATTTATTTATTTATTTATTTTTTGGCTGCATCGGGTCTTAGTTGCAGCACATGGGATCTTTGTTGCGGCGTGTGGGCTTCTCTCTAGTTGTGGCGCGTGGGCTCTGTAGTTTGCGGCACTCAGGCTTAGTTGCCCCGCAGCATGTGGGATCTTAGTTCCCCGACCAGGGATCGAACCCACGTCCCCTGCATTGGAAGGCGGATTCTTTACCACTGGACCACCAGGGAAGTCCCTGTCTAACCTTTCTAAGCCTCAGTTTCCTTGTTGTAAAATAAGGATACTACTTACGTCACAGGTTGATTGTGGGGAATTCAATTAAATAATATGCGTGAAGGCATTTTGTAAACTGAGGAGCACTGTTGCAGTGATGATTGCTGTACTCTGAGGGGGAGAGGGGACCTGAAAAAAAGCCCAAGGGTAAGTACTGGGGCGGGCTGTGATTAACTCTTCAGTAAAAGGACAGAAGTGTTACTAGTTAGTGCAATAATTACTAAGAGTGTGTGCTTAAAGTACAGGCTATGGGGGTGGGAAGGGGGTGGCAAGGGGGTGGGAGCCCTCTGAGGTCTGAACCCCACCCTTCAGCCTGAGCTAGCACTTGCTGGGTGGAGAGGAGGGACAGGGGCATTCCAGGAATGGGGAATGGTCTGGAGATGGGTGTGGATGAGACTTACTGGCTGAGTGGAGACAGGAGCAGAATTGGTCCCTTCCACCTCTGAACGCCTCGCACCTGCTACCTGTCCTGTCCCCATTTCTCTGTGGCCCTCAGTAAACTGTGAGCTTCCTGAGGGCGGGACTGTGTCTTGTTGCTCTTGCCTCTGTCCTCACATGCCTGAGGCTCATGTGAGTGGTGAAGTGGCTGTAGTCAAGGGTACAGAGTGACTGGTTGGTCCCACAGGGAGGCCTGGCCTGGATGGGGAACTCAGCTCTGGGCTGCAGGGAACATCTGTAATTACTTGATGTTCTTTCCTAATGGCCCCAAGTTCCCTCCTGGTCCTGCCTTGTCTCTACAGTCTCAGTCGGGAGCCCTGCCCCAGGCCTATCAGGGGACTCTGATTTCTCTGCTTTCCTTCCGGTCAGGCCCGTTCCCCAGCTGCCTGTGCCCTCAGACCCGCCTTGTTTCCCCACCACTGCCAGCCTCTTCCGGGAAGCCTTCCCTCCTCGACTCTCCTGGGATCATCCTCACACTTCACGTGGCCAGTGTCCCTGCCGGAGTGGGGACCCCTGCCCTGCCTGCCTCAGTCCCCATCTGCAACCAGACCCCTGGTGTGTCTCCCACCCAGCCCATCACAAGCAACCTTCAGGCTCTAGGGAAATAAAAAGTAGTTCCCGCCCTCAAAAAAGCTGCAGTAATAATGGTACGTTGCCTGGAGTACTTTACAGTTTATAGATCAGGTTTTAGCGATCCTTGGGGTTGCACTGTGGTTGGGTGTTATCACCCTCATTTTATGGATGAGAGCTTGGTAACTTGCCCAGGGCCTCTGGTTGGTGAGTGAAAGGGTCAGGATTCAAACCCAGGACTCCGGGTTCCAGGTCTCAGGCCCACCACACTGTCCTCAAGTCGGGCAAGAGGGCAATTCTGGAATGAATCAGGAGGGTTTCCACTCACAAACAAAATACCCTGTCTGTATTTACTTAGCTGGAAAATGGTTTTCTCTATGGTTTACTTGTTTTTTCAACATCCATTTAGTGAGTACATACCATGAAGGGAACTCAGAGATGAGTAATGTAAAGAGAGTGGCCCCAGAGGAGCTCCTGAGTCAGCAGGGAGGTGGACCGGCCACTGCGGGCCTTCTCTGCAAGGGGGACAGAGGACCCGTCGCACCGGCATCCCTGGAGCCGTTAGCAAGGCAGGACCTGCTGCATCAGAGCCTGCATTTCAATCAGACACGGAAGTTTGAGCAGCTCTGCTCTGCGGCAGGTGAATGCTGGGATCAGAGGAGAGGATGGGGCTCTGGAAACACAGGGGAAGGAACAAACCCTTAGTCACAATCTCTTGGATGGAACCCACGATGGAGTAAAGGACCTAACCAATCATACACTGGAAAGAGCCAGGAACAGAAACAAATATTTATGCAGGGCCTGCTGGGTCCTAGGAGCATGCTAGGGGATTTGTAGCCTTTAACCTATTTCATAGCTCAGGCTCAGAGAGGCCAAGTGACTTTTCCAAGGCCACATAGCAAGTAGACAGACAAGCCAGGGCTTCAAAATCAGATGACAAGTCCTCTTCTCCACGTTTAAGTCAGGGGGTGTTTCTGCCATCTCGTTCATGATCTTCAGAAGATGTTCAACCTTCGATTAACCAGCTGAAAAATTTTAGGGTTGGGCTAGAGGGATCAGTGGGTCTCAACCCTGGCTACACAGGAATGGTTTCTAACATAAAAGGTGCTGTACCCCTCCTGTCCCCTGCTTGCTCCCTTAGTTGGTATTGAAAACTAGAAAGGATGCCGAGAGCTTTCTTTGGGTCTGTGATTTTGTCCTCTTCTGGTTTCCTCCCACTGATACTAATGAGAAAAGCCTGCACTTATCACACTTACCCTTGTGCAAGTGTAAGGGCCTTGCACAAATCTCCCCTTTCAAGTCTTACAACAAACTTACAGGTTATAAACCCTATTTTACAGATGAGGCAATTGAGGCTGAGAGGTGTTAATAACCAGCTCAAGGTTCTGAAGTGAGTAAGTGACAGCTGGGACTCAAACCCAGGAAAACTGGCCCCGATTGCCATCCCTGTGGCACTGCCTGGCCCCCTCCAGCTCTCGTCCTCCTTCCTCCCCTAACACTTGGGGTCCCCAAGGCTCTGTCCTCACCCCACTTCTCTTTTTCCTCCTGTCCACTTCCTCTGCCCTCACTTCCATAGGATGGTTTCTGTTCTCACCTCAGTGACGCCGACTCTCTGACTTCCTGGCCTGTGTGACCACTTCGCATTGGATGTCTGCCCCCTGATAAACCACACATGCCCCAGACTCTACTTGGGCCTCCCCAGCCTGTGAACGCCTGTGCCTGGTCCCCATCAGGCCCATCATCTCCTGGGCATCAGCTCTGAGCCCTCCCCGCCTCTTGCCCTCACAGCCACACTCTGTTCTGTGATGTTTCTCTTGTCCTTCCCTCCTTTGCTTCTCGCTGTCGCTGCCCTTATTTCCTCCTTTGCCTGCATCGTTGTAATCCCATCCTCCCTGCCTCCCAAAGCGCCTGATGCCAGATGGATTGTCTCTAAAGCCCAGCACTGCCCGTATAACTCCCTTTTTCCAGGAACCTTTGCTGGCTGCCCAGAGACCCCACATGATATGGCACCATCATGGTCCCTAGTCCCTGTCGTTTGCAGACCTTAACTTACAGGGCCTCCCTCCACCAGGCAGCCCCTGCCGTCTGGTTCAGGTGAGCAGGGTCCCTTAGCTACTGTATGTCCCTCCCATTCATCCACACGCACATCTTGGCTTCCCTTCCAGACTGGAAGGTCTTGAGGGCAGGGTCTGGGTTTCAGTGCCCAGTGGGCCCTTGCATGAGGCAGGCACTGGGGCCTGTTTGCCAAACATGTGAACATACAACAGTCGGAGGATCTACAGCAGCCTGGGGGCCGCAGGCAGACCTCCACTTGCAGAGTGCTTTTCCTTTGCACATTTTGGAGAGTCTCCCTCTGTCTCCTTTGATTTCCCCAATGAGCATATCTCACTAAGTGCCTGCCCTGTGTGCCAGGCCTGGGCACCCAGGGTACCATGGAAGTACATGGCCCTCTAGGTTGGAGACTTCACTTAGGAAAGAGCCTGCAGGGGCTGGAAACAGAATTAGGGCTCAAGGTTGACGGTTTGAATTTCCGTCAGGTTCAGAACACTTGATAAACATTCCCAAACTGTGGTCTTGGACTTCCCAGGGCTTCATTCTGCTTCAGGTCAGATCTTTCTGAGCTAGAAGAGGTTACAGGGTAGGGGGAGAAACTGGCCTAGTGTCCCGGGCACCTGGACGTGGCTGATGGCAGTGGCCTGCGTGCAGGTGCTGGAGTTTGCAGCAGGGCATAAGGGAGGTTAGGACAGATTTCCTGTCTCTGCCCCTGCATCTCTCATTTCAAAATGAGGAGGCTGGAAAAGATTTCTGAGGGTCCTTCCAGCTCTCAAATATTTCAGCTTATAAAACTCCTGTAAGCAGCCTTTGCCCTTAGAATAAGGACACACATTTCTTCTGAGCTCTCAATTGTTCTCTTGAAAGGGGTTTCCAGTTGCCCCCTGTATGTGGAATGGGGCCCAGGTACCAGTGACGTGGGGCTCATGAAAGGATGCTAGTGCACCTTGGGAAGGGATAGGGTGTGTCCGTGTGGTCCAGGAGAGCAGATTCCCAGCCCCACTTGGGCACTGAAAGCGTTCCTTGCTTGTGAGGCACTGATGAGGCCCGTTTTATGCTCCCCATGCATGGGCCCACTTATTCCACTACCTCGGGACAAAGTGTGGGAGTGACCTGGGCGGGGCGTAGGGCACAGCTTGGTGCAGTGGTGCCACAGGCCAGCGGCCAGTGCTTCTCCTGCATCCAGAAGGGTTGATGTCCTGGAGAGATGCCCACCTGGAGAGGGAAGTAGTCAGCCCCACCTCCTGGCAGGGTGGGGACTGCTTCCTGTTTTCCTGCCTGGGCAGGCAGGGAGGAGCCCTGTCCCAGGCTGTGGGCAGTACAGTCTGACACTGCGGGGAGAGAGCTGGGGATTGAAGGTTCCTCTGGCTTAGCCCGCGGGAAAGAGAGAAGGGATCTTCTTGGATCTGAAAGGTGGCTGCTGCCACCTCTGCTCTTAGTGCTGGGACACAGCTCAGGAAGCTGGTCGGGCCGTTCAGGAAGCCAGTGTGGCCAGTTGCTTCTGATTTAACAACAGCTACCACCATGTGCAGTTTTTAAAGTACGTTTACACATAACCTCTGTTCAGCCACAGAACAACCGTGCAGGAGGTAATTTTGGTCAGTTCTCAAGTGTGGACACTTGAGGCCCAGAGAGCTCTGTGACTTGCCCAAGAGCGCTCAGGACGTGGCCTGAGGAGCTGAGGCTTGAACCTGGTGGGTCTGATCTCAAATTGTACGCTTTCCTTTCCATACTCCCCTTTAAAACTGAAGCCTGGCCTGGGGCTGGTAACTTAGAAAAGGTACAGAGATTTCTTTTTTTTTCCCCCTAGGTCTTTTCCAAATTGACTTATTTGGACATTTGAAATTCCTCCCAGAAGATTTTTTGCAACACACGTAACTATCGAAGGACCTTTATCCAGAATATGTAAAAAAAACTTAAAAGAAAAAAAAAAGGACAACCTAATAGAAAAACAGGCAGGAGGTGCTTCACAAAAGAGGATAAGCAAATGGCCAGTAACCGTATGAAAAAGTGTGCAACTTCGTTATAAATCAGGGAAGTGAAAATTAAAATTACAGTGAGATACAGGATGGCTGAAATAAAAATGAAAAAAAAATTGACAGTGCCAAGTGTTGGCAAGCATGTGAAGCAGTGAAAGCACTCATGCACTGCTGAGGGGGGGCGTACACTGGTGCAACTGCATTGGAAAACAGCCTGGTATTATCCCAAAATTGAAGATAAGCACACTTAATAACCCAGCAAGTCCACAGCAAGCTATATACCCAACAGAAATGCATGCACATGCACCAAAAGATATTTAGAAGACTATTCATAATCATGTCTTGTAATAACCCCAAACTGGAAACAGTCCAAAAGCCCATCAGCAGTAGATGGATAAATAAATTGTGATCTAGTCTCTCATTGGGATACTATACAGCAGTGAAGATGAACAAACTGTAGTTTCCCTCAACAACACGGGTGACTCTTGCAAACATAACGTTGAGGGGGAAAAAAGGCAGACCCCAAAGGACAACTCTGAAGGCTTCCATTTATATTAAGTTCAAAAAACAGGCAAAACAAAACTGGGATTTAGGGGTGCTTGCTTAGATGATAAAACTGAAAAGAAAAAAAAGGGAGTGATTATTATAAAAGTCCAGATAAAGGTCATCCCTGGTGCAGGAGAGGTTAGTGATGGTAGGATGTTCAGAACAGGGGAGCTTCTGAGGTCCTGCCATCCATCTGTTTATTGGCCTGGGTGGTGGTTTATGATAATTCATTAAGCTGTCCATTTTTGCTTCATGCAGTTTTCTCTATTTATATATTTCAGAATGCAGAGGATTATAAAAAGGTTCCTCCCAGGGAGTAGGAGAATGTCTTAAGGAGGCTAAGTAAGAACCTGCCATTTAGATATCCACCCACCCTTTGAGGTCTCTCTCAAACACAGCCTCCCCCGTGAAAGCACTTCTGATGCTGCCCTAGAACTGGGAAATGTTTGATTTATGAATCACGCATATACAAGCAGCACACCCTGAGCCCTGCTGTAACACGTAGCCGGGAAGTTGACACCTATCATTAGCCCACACTTAGCATGGTGCCCTTGGCTCCCGTTCATGTGTGTCTTGTGTCTACCTTCCTTCGTGGCAGACGGGCCCTCATTTCTTTTTTTTTTTAATTTTAATTATTTAATTATTTATTTTTGGCTGCGTTGGATCTTCGTTGCTGCACACGGGCTTTCTCTAGTTGCGGCGACTGGGGGCTACTCTTCATTGCGGTGGCTTCTCTTGTTGTGGAGCATGGGCTCTAGAGCGCAGGCTCAGTAGTTGTGGCTCACGGGCTTAGTTGCTCTGCAGCATGTGGGATCTTCCCGGACCAGGGCTCGAACCCATGTCCCCTGCATTGGCAGGCGGATTCTTAACCGCTGCGCCACCAGGGAAGTCCCGGGCCCTCGTTTCTCACTCATCTTTTGGTGAGTTGCCCCAGTGTCTAGCAGAGGGCTTTACACCAGCGAAAGCTCAGGAGGTCTGTTAAATACGAAATAAATTAGGTGGTGAGAAGTTCTCAAAGGAGAGAATGAGAGAAAAAAGGGTGCCTCTAGGCTCAAAAGAAGCACATTTGAATAAACCAAAGACCCGGGTGATAGGCTTCTGAAACACAGAACAGGCTTGGCTCCTGTTCCAAAGATTTAGATCAAGCCAGGCACGATGAGCCACTGTGAGAATCTGGGAGCTTGGAGAATGTCACCTGGGAACATGGCAGAAACGCTGACCTTCTAACAGTGGTTCTTTGAGGTCTCCGTCTGGCTGTGTGGTCCCTGGGGCCAGACCATGGTGACAGTTCTTAGGCTAGACAGTTACTGTGTGTGTTATTATATCTTACTAGGCTGTCACGTGTCCCCTCTCCCATACTGGCCTGGAAGCAGATACCTTCTCTGTTCGGTTTTCCTTGGATCTGGCTTAACTGTTGCTATATTCTTCCCTCCCATTTCCCATAATCCTTCAGAGACAGGCATGAGCTCTGTGGTTTCCTCTCCGAGCAAGATCCAGATCAGCTTCCCTTGGAGTCACAGGTCATCCCAGGGCTCCACCTCTCTGGGCTTGGCACATGGTAGAAATTCAAAAAATATATATGTTGAGTGCCTTTTCTTTGTCAGCTCAAGTTCTTGGCTCAGTGTCTGGCCCCAAGCAACTCGTTTTTTTTAATAAATTTATTTATTTATTATTTATTTTTGGCTGTGTTGGGTCTTCGTTTCTGTGCGAGGGCTTTCTCTAGTTGCGGCGAGCGGGGGCCACTCTTCATCGCAGTGCGCGGGCCTCTCACTGTCACGGCCTCTCTTGTCGTGGAGCACAGGCTCCAGACGCGCAGGCTCAGTAGTTGTGGCTCACGGGCCCAGCCGCTCCGCGGCATGTGGGATCTTCCCAGACCAGGGCTCGAACCTGTTTCCCCTGCATTGGCAGGCAGATTCTCAACCACTGCGCCACCAGGGAAGCCCTCGAGCGACTCTTGATAAGGGTTTGTGGAATGAAGGATAAAATATTTTGGGTGAAGGACTGAATGGGCATCAACCATTTTTGGTCCCAGTTCTAAAATGTGAACCCTGATTTGTGAACCCTGAATCTGGGGTCACATGAGCACAATTGGAGCCACCAAGAGGATCCCTGAAGACACCGTCTCTCTGATGTAACCGTGGGTCGTCCTTGGGGACTTCCTATTGAATGTCAACTCCCTGACTCATGCTCGACAGTGACTTGCGATCTCCTGCTTCCCTTGAGACCCTTATTCCAGGATGGGATCTCCCTGTACAGCCAAGGCCTTGTTACTGCTGATAAGAAAAATCCGACTCAAAAAAGAAAAAAAGAAAAAAAAAAAAAAAAAGAAAGAAAAACCCAACCACCTAAACTTGGTCTCCATCTCCTGCCACAGACTTGCTCATTCTCCTTTGTTCACGGTTTCAGAGAGTCTCAGTTTATAAACCATCTCAGGCTGTTCCACCTGAAATTCTGCCAGTCATCCCAGGAGACCCCTCTGTTCTGCACCCCTGCAGCTAGTCACGGAGGCCTGTTGTTCCTGCCTCCTTGATTGCACGCCGTATCGCCCCAACTTCTCCACCACCGCCTCCGCCTTCACCTTAGTTCAGGCCTTCATCTCAAGCCCGAGCTATTTATTGCA
Organism: Eschrichtius robustus; assembly: GCF_028021215.1. Classification (NCBI taxonomy): domain Eukaryota; kingdom Metazoa; phylum Chordata; class Mammalia; order Artiodactyla; family Eschrichtiidae; genus Eschrichtius; species Eschrichtius robustus. The sequence continues at coordinate 84,163,747 of NC_090839.1, read as the reverse complement.
TGGCCCACCCGGCCCTCCGGCCCTCCTGCCCTCCAGTCTCGACCCTCATGAGATCTACCCTCTCCTTGGCCGTCAGAGTTTGGTTTTAAGAGGTCCAACTGTTTGTATCACTCCAGGTTTTAACAACCTCTGTTTGTTATGCGTTACTCTAAGCTGAAACCCAAGCTCCTTGTCACGCACACAGCCCAGCTTGGCCAGCCTTAATGTTAACACCCGCAGCCCTACCAAGCGCCTTAGCGCTTTCCCAGCACAGCCCACGGCTGCTTCGTTCCTGGGTTTTTCCAGGTGGCAGCATTCTCCTCTGCCTAGAACGCCTCTCCCACTTCATCCACCTGCCAAACTCTTTTCATCCATTAAGTCCCACCCTCGATGGCCCCTCCTCTGGGAAGTCTCCCTCCACCCCCACCCAGGCAGGTTTACTGACTGCTATTTCTGTGTGTTCTGTGCTACCGTGTTTATCTGGGTGTCTGTCCCACACTGGACCGTGAGCTTCCTTTTAGCTTAGCCTGCTCTGTAGGCCTCCCCACCCTGAGCAAAGGGCTCAGTGCCCAGTAGGACCTCAGCAGATGTTTGTCAAATGAACTAATGATGCATCTTAAGGACCTAATTGTATTTGATTGTTGCTGTAACGGAAAAGGGAATGGGCCCAGTTCCCACCCCAAGGCAGGTGCTTAACACCGAGGTGAACGCATCTGATCTGTGTCACATTGGACTGAAACGAAAGTTTTGGCAACACTGGTGGGTTCAAGGTGAGTGTTTTAGGAGTGGAAAATTCAGTGGGAGGGACAGATTTACAGAGGTGACTTCCGTGTGCAGGCATGGTACACCTAGAGCCAGCGGACTAGGAGCCTGATTTATGTTCTGTTGGTGGACTGATAGGTGTTGTTTCTGCAGCTCAGAAATGTGAAGTGAAATGTGGTAGGTAGAATAACGTCCCCACCATCAACATATCCACCTGTGACTATGTTCTGTTACCTGGCGAAAGGGACTCTGCAGATGTAATGAAGGACCTCAAGATATGGAGAGGAGCCTGGAGTATCCAGGTGGGCCCAGTCTAATCACACATGCCCTTAAAAGCAGAGAATCTTCTCTGGCTGCCAAGCAGAAGAGAGACATGGCAGAAGGGGAAGTCAGAGGGATTCCAAGTGAGAGAAGGATTCAATGTGCCATTGCTGGCTCTGAGATGGAGGGGCCGACGTGCAGGGACCCAAGGGAAGCCTCCAGAAGCTCAGAGTGGCCCCTGGCCGACAGCCAGCAAGGACACGGGGACCTCGGGTCTCGAATAGCAAGGAGTTGAATTCTACCAACAACTGGAGTGAGCTTCAAAGCAAATTTTCCCCAGAGCTTCCAGCAAGGAATGCAGCCTGCGGACACCTTGATTTTAGCCCAGTGAGACCTTGTTGGACTTCTGACCTATGGAACTGTGAGATGGTGAATGGGTGTTGTTTTAAGCTGCTAAGTTTGTGATAATTTGTTACAGCAGTGATAAAAGCTAATACAGGGTGGTAACAGGTAACACACGCTCCAGGGCAAGAAGCCCAGTGGAGCCCAGGCCTCGCTGCACAGACAGGCCACGCTTTTAAACCTAGAGGAACACTTGTTATTTCATCCATGCTTGTTGTGGCTATAGATAAAACATTGGGTTTCCACGCTTGGCACTTATTCACAGGTGCTTTATCCTGGAAAAAACAATTCAGCAGCCTGTTCAAAACATTCTTTCCTGCGGGGCCATGGAGTTCTCTGGTGCAATTCCAAGTTTGAGGATCATAGATGTAAGTTATTTAGCCTTAAAAAAATTTTTTTTTGATCAAGTGCTGTGCTGTCTATTAAAAAAAAAAAAAGGCAGGTGGGAAATCCCACTGTTACTATAGGATCCTGATGGTGTCTTTGCTTGAGGGAACTGACTTAAAGGCAGGAAGCACAGGTGGGAATAAATGAAGGGCTTCCCTCAGGGTGGGCCTGCTGTGTCCTGAGACTTACTCAGGTTCGCTGGTAGTCTGGAATGTTCCCGTATCCTTGGGCTTAGCTGCAGAGCAGCCAGGAGGTCCTGGAGCTCTGGATTAAGAATTGGGAAGCCTGGCCTCTCCTGGCTGTGGTTCTCTCTGTTCTGCCATGTTCCCTACCCTCTATAGGTCTGTGAAGTGAGGGGGTTGGATGAGATTGCCCCAAAGGCTTAGAAAATAGGGATTCCTTGCAAGTGTAGTTACTGAAGCAACAGCCATGTCAGAATTGGCTGCCTTCTAACAACACCTGGCCATTGTTACCCCAGCTTTTGGTTCTCAGCTTCAGACACTGAATTCTGTTTGGCTTTTCTCTCTGTGTGAGACCTTTCCTCCTGGATAACCCTGGCTGCACTTAGTTTCTATGGGTAACTTCTTCTGCGTTGGTCAGATGGGCCTGTCCCCCCACCAAAAGAACTGGCCTCCCAAAGTCACTCAGAAAACACCCAGTGAGAAGCCCTTTGCAATTGGTCACTTCTGCCCAGGCACCATCTTCTGTCTTCTGCTTAGAACTGCCAGATGCATCTGCCCAGGCTGAGCACTGCACAACTTTGGAAGTGTCTTTTGATTTTCACCTTCCCAGTGGTAGCCCATCAGGCCTAACTTTGTAGCATAAATTTTTTTTCCAGAAAAACTCTTTGACACTGAATCAGAGGCCACATGGAGTGTCTGTCATGATGCCATTGCAGTGAACTTGAGGCCCGACCTATCAAATCTATTCGATTTAGAGAATGTTAGAGCCAGACAGGATGTGCGAGATTCAAGCTAGCAGCTACAGATGTGTTTCTTTAAATTTTACAAATAAACCTGAAACCTGTGGCCAGGGCATAAACACTGATTTTCCACAGTCTCCACCACTCCCTGTTGTCTTCTGCCAGCCTGCTTCATGCTCTGACCTTACCTCCCTGGTTCCTGTTGTTATATAGATATGACCTCTGATTCAATCCAGTTTCCTAAAGGGAAATGAAGATTAGAAAAGAAAAATAGAGTCCATACTGCAAGTCACTGCCCAAATTTGAGGCAGACCCAGTTGTGTCTGGGTCTGGGTTGTGCCCCAAGACTCTGTAGACGTGATGAGCATGGGCTTTAGAGCCAGACAGTTTACCTGCCTGGGGTCCCAGGCAGCCCGCTTTACAGAGATGCTGGTGGGCATAGGTTAATCTGGATCAATGAAGTAGAGATTTGTTGAAAGAGCATCTACAGTAATAAAAATACCTACCTCATAGGGTTGTTGAAAGGATCAAATGGCATAATACATAAAAGATGCTCAATGCATTGCCTTCCACGTGGTGAGCACTCGGAAATATCAGCTCTTATAATTATTCTCTTACTTGTACTTAGTAACATCTGAGTTTGGGGGTTAGTGCACTATTTGGCACAGAGTGTAGGCACGTGGCTGTTGGATAAGTAAATGGATGGGTCTTGGTCTGGTTTGTCTGCTCCCTGATGAGGCCCGGGTTGAGGTTCATCTAGACAAGAACCTACACAGGGAAGACCCCGGGTTTTCAGGGGTGCCGTTTCAGAGGGTAGTGTGCAGAACCACAGGAGGAATTACCCGGAGATCTCGGGAGGTGTTTTCCTGGACCATGACCTGAACACATGGGCCTGCCTTTGCACAGGATCTCGGGTGAACCGCCTGCTTGGAGGAATCTGCATTTCTGGTTCTAAGGCCACAGGAAAGACATTGAGGCACAAAGCTGGCTCAGAGGTGACAGTTAAGGTGACAGAGGGCATGCAGTGAGAACTGCCCAGTCTGGAAAGACAGAGGCTGAAGCAAGGATGCAGACGGGAACGAACACAGGCCCCCAGGGCAGGGCATGGGGTTTGTGTCGAGGCTCTACCCATGACTAGTTGTGTGATTTTATTTTCCTTAAAGGTATACACATACAGGAGGTAAGGGTCAGTTCCACAGGCTTGTTACCAAAAACCAGCAGTCTCCTGGCCCAGTTCTTTCTCCCTCCCCAACTATTTCCTGCTTAAACTGCTTTCATTATAGCCATTAGTATGAACCTGCCATTACATAAGAGAAAGATCTCACTTTCATTAATGTAGGTGCCTTCCATCCCCTGACAATCACTTTCCCTTCATTATCCCCCCAGAGTTTTAACTCTGTATTCAGTGTCAACTTTATCATGACCCTGTACATGCTAGGGACAGCTAAGCCCCTCCTATATATGCATATTTTTATTAATTAATTTATTTTTATTTTTGGCTACATTGGGTCTTTGTTGCTGTGCGCAGGCTTTCTCTAGTTGCGGCGAGTGGGGGCTACTCTTCGTTGCGGTGCGCGGGCTTTTCATTGAGGTGGCTTCTCTTTGTTGCAGAGCACGGGCTCTAGGCATGCGGGCTTCAGTAGTTGTGGCACGCGGGCTCACTAGTTGTGGCGCACGGGCTTAGTTGCTCTGCAGCATGTGGGATCTTCCCAGACCAGGGCTCGAACCCATGTCTCGTGCACTGGCAGGCAGATTCTTAACCACTGCGCCACCCGGGAAGCTCCCCCTCCTATATTTTGATATACATTCCTGCATGCATTTTTGTTATTCCTGGAGTAATGAATTGTCTTTGTTTGCTTGGGTTCATCACTGATTTATCTAGGACCGTCCCTCCAGTGTGTAAATCACCACCTACTTAATACAGTATGTATTGTCAGTTTCATCATCCTAGGGTCAAGTGAGAATGCGGATGGGCAGGGGCTTGGTAAGGAGTCAGGAATCATGAAGATGACCTAGACTGGGGATAATGGCTGCAGTCCGGAACTTTCTTCGCAAACCTCCAAACTGGACAGTAATTATAGGGCAAATGAAAGGATACCTCCCTGTGAAAACAGTGGGGACTAAGGCACATCCAACCCAAGAGGCAAAATAGGCTACACGTGTTTCCAGGTCCATGAGGAGTTTGGATCAAGTCATAGATGATGTAGCTGGGACTTATGAAGGAAAGTCTGAGCGATTAAGCGTGTCCTTATGTCGTTGAGAACAACCTGCATCTCTCCCAGACCCCTGCTCCAGGAACAGCTGAGCCTAGGAGTTTTGAAAATTTATTTTCATTTATTCTGAGTGCCAGTTGAGTATATTTAGAATGTGTTTTGTCATGGAAAACGGGGAATAAAAACCAAGTGATAGGAGAGAGTCTTAAATGTCAGGGGAATTAGGCCTCAGAGTGAGGGGGCAGGCCTGGGTAATGACTGGCTGTGAGACCCCCTAAAGCTCTGTTTCCTCATTTGCAAGTTACTTTACATAATAGAACAGGCCTGCAGTCTGTTATCCCCACAAAATCCCAGAGGCTCTGGAAACCTAAAGTTCTTTTCAAAGTTTGGTACCCAACCTGTTCTTGTCTGGGCCTATTTATAGTCTGTTATTTGCCCATCTTAGAATGGATGGTCATATGATACACTGCAAAGATGTTACTGTGTTTAATTAGAAGGTGTTACCTAGACCCCCAAATTCCCAAACACACCTGGCCCCCAAGAGTTTGGGATAAGGGATTGTGCCCTGGAGTGCCCACTCCATCGTGTTGTTGGAAGGATCTGAATACGATACCTTAGATAGAAAAGATGAAGCACTATGCCGGGCAAATAGTAGGTGCTCAATAAGTAAATGTTAGCTGTTATCCTTATTATTCATTGGTTTTAGAATCACACTTGTAGAACTAGGAATAATTATATTAACATCCAAGTCCAACTTCCTATATTCAGTCAAGGTCATGATGAATTATTTTAAACTAGAAAGACTTGAAGTAGCAGCTTGGTGTGTAATAGCATGATCCAAAGACAGAACTGAGTTCAGATCCTGTCTCTGTTACTTACCACCTCTGTGACCTTGGGCAAATGCCTTAACTTCTTTGCCTCAGTTTTCCCATCTATCTAGTGGGGGTAGTAATACCTCTCGAATGGGTTTGCCCTGAGGATACAGAGAAAGTCAGAGAGGGCAGTGTATTGAAATGAATGACGGTGTAGACTGACCTGGGCACATCACCTGTGTGGCTTTCTTGCCAAAAGTGCATAACCTCAATTTAATCATGAGAAAACATCAGACAAACCCAAATTGAGGGATGTTCTACAAAATAACTGACCAGTCCTCTTCAAACATGTCAAGGTCATGAAAGACCAGGAATGACTAAGGATATGTGACAATTAATACAAGCTGGGATCCTGGATTGGATCCTGAAATAGAAAGAGGACACCGAGGGGTGGGAGAGAGGGATAAAATAGGAGTTTGGGATTAACATATACACTACTATATATAAAATAGATAACCAACAAGGACCTACTGTATAGCACAGGGAACTATGCTCAATATTCTTTTTTTTATATATATAAATTTATTTATTTATTTTTGGCTGTGTTGGGTCTTCGTTACTGTGCACGGGCTTTCTCTAGTTGTGGCGAGCTGGGGCTACTCTTCGTTGCGGTGCGCAGGCTTCTCACTGTGGTGGCCTCTCGTTGCGGAGCACGGGCTCTAGGCACACGGGCTTCAGTAGTTGTGGCTCACGGGCTCTAGAGCGCAGGCTCACTAGTTGTGACGCATGGGCTTAGTTGCTTCACAGCATGTGGGATCTTCCCGGACCAGGGCTTGAACCCATGTCCCCTGCATTGGCAGGCGGATTCTTAACCACTGCACCACCAGGGAAGTCCCAATATACTCAATATTCTGTAATAACCTATAATGGAAAATAATCTGAAAAAGAATATATATGTGCATATATATATATATATATATATATATATATATATATATATATATAAAATAACTGAATCACTTTGCTGTACACCTGAAACTAACACAACATTGTAAATCAACTATACTTCAATTAAAAAAAAAGAGGATAGGGCTTCCCTGGTGGCGCAGTGGTTGAGAATCTGCCTGCCAATGCAGGGGACACGGGTTCGAGCCCTGGTCTGGGAAGATCCCACATGCGGTGGAGCAGCTAGGCCCGTGAGCCACAATTACTGAGCCTGCACGTCTGGAGCCTGTGCTCCGCAACAAGAGAGGCCGCGATAGTGAGAGGCCTGCGCACCGCGATGAAGAGTGGCCCCCACTTGCCGGAACTAGAAAAAGCCCTCGCACAGAAACGGAGACCCAACACAGCCAAAAATAAATAAATAAATAAATAAAATTAAAAAAATTAAAAAAAAAGAGGATATTAATGGAAAAACTGGAGAAATCCAAATTAATTTTGTAATATAGTTAATAATATTGTACCAAAGTGAATTTCTTCATTTTGATGATTTTTCCTAAGATTATATAAGATGTTAGTTAATATAAGGGGAAGCCAGGCAAAGATGTACAGGAACTTTGTACTATTTTTGCAATTCTTCTGAAAATCTAAAATTATCTCAAACTAAAATGTTAAAAAAAAAAAAAAAGAATGGCATGTTGCTTGGCAAACGTTAGTCAGGACTAAGTAAGTGTGCATTCCTCTACTCCCTTGGGTCATCGTGGAGACCCCGGAGACCCCACGCGCAGAGGGACAGGACAGTGGTGTCTGAGGAGGGAAAGTGTGGAAAGTCTAGGTTGCATTGGAGGAGGGAGCAGATCTGGTGCCTTTTCCAGAGAGGAGCCGCTTTGAGTGCCCCAGGTCTTCAAGGGAGAAATGGCGTAAGACCTTTGTCTGCAGTCTGGCAGATGTACTTCTATTGGCCTCCTTCTGCTGCAGACGGCCTGGCCCACGTAGTTAAGCACTTAGCAGTCAAACAACCTTAGCTCCAGCTGCAGTTTGGTTACTTATCTTGGGGGGGGCCTTGGGAAAACTCCTCATCTGGAATATGGGGTAACGTACTGACATCTGGGCTCAGTGAGTGGGTTGAATGAGAGGGCCCGGAGCAGTAGCCAGTGCTGGTGGTGGTTTCTCCTCCCCATGAAGCCTTCCTGAGCGGCCCCCGTGGAAGTGCCCATCGCCCTCCAGGTCCCCCACAGCAGTCACTTTGTGTCCCTCCAAGGGCCCTTTCTAGGGACACCCTTCTAAGTCCCATGGATTGTGTATCTTGTTTGCCCCATGACTTAGAGCTTTGTAAACCAATGGGCTTTGCACGTGGGGAAATGCACAAATGTGGTTAGTAAATGAGTGGGTGAGTGAGTGAATGAATGAATGAGTATATGAATGAGTCACTGAATGAATGAGTGAATGAGTGAGTGAGTGAGTGAATGAATGAGTAAACTGATCTCCCTCCTGCCTCTCTGAAAGAGGACCATGTACCACATTCAATTATCGGCCCAAATACTTGCCTGGTGTCAGGCTGTTCTCTTGAACGACTTTGGTGGTGTTCAGAGCGAACACCCTTTTATTATGGTTTTTCTCCCTCTATCTTGGATGCCAGTCATCGCTCCAGAAAAAGCAGTCAACTCCTTTCTTACACTGTTTGAACATCTCCAGCTTTAAAGCTGTTTGTCAGTACTTCAGAATTCTCCAGGCCTCTCTCCTTGTTGCTGAGAACTTTTTGACACAGGAAATCAGGCTCATTTTAAGGGCCAAACAGTCACTAAATATAGCCTCCTGGCACAGATATTTAAAGAGCTGCGTTGATGATGTTATGTCTGAAGAGAGAAGACAGAGAAGAAAATAACTTTTTTTTTCTTGATAGAAGAGTGAAGTCATACCAGCTTTTCTGTGGGTCCACAGGGAGCAGAGTGCCAGTGTGGTGTCGGTGTCTTAATTATGAAATCACCGGCTTAGTGCTTGGGGCCAGGGAGTCATTTCTTGTTAATTCCTTCTCGTCTGTATTTAAAACTACCTCCTGTCCTGGAGAGTTACCTCGGACGAGTGTGCCCTCCCTGTCAAGCCCGGCATGGCGCGGGGGGCGGGGGGAGGTGGAGTGCACAGGGAGGTGTAAGAGCTGCTCTGCCCACTCCTGGGACCAGCATTTTTCCACGGACGGTGCGGGGGGATGGTTCAGGCATAATGCGAGCGATGGGGAGCGATGGGGAGCGATGGGGAGCGGCAGAGGAAGCTTCACTCGCTCGCCCGCCACCCACCTCCTGCTATGTGGCCCGGTTCCTAACAGGCCACGGGATACCGGTCCGTGGCCCAGGGGGTGGGGACCCCTGCCTCATAGCACATATCTGGTGTGTTTATCCCGTAGCATGTGGCTTCAAATCTCATTTGCCACGGTAGCTTTCTGGTACCTGGAGATGCTTTCAAGTTCATTTCCATGTTAATGATATTTTTTTAATGTGTTTTTCTCTAGTATGTCTACATATTGTTGGGGAGAGGTCATATGTATGGCAGCTCAGTCTGCTCTTTTTATCTGAGTCTTAGTCCCCTATTATTCATCTTCTGCAGCATAGCCAGAAGCTTAAAATTAAAAAACAAAACAAAACATAAATCAGATTATTTCACTGTCCTGCTTAAAACCTTCCAGGGGCTTCCTGATTGCTTAGAATAAAATCCACCTTCGTTAACTGAACTGTAAGGTCCTCTGTAAGCTGCCCACACCCTCACCAGCCTCAGCTTGCTTACCATGTGTCAGCCTCTTGCTCCTGTCTTAGAAACTTTGCATCTGCTCTTTGCTTTCCATCCAGTTGCTGCCTCTTTAAAGGGGCTTCTTCTGACTCCCCAGAAAGCTGTACCCACTCACTGTCTCATCAGCTCATTGTATTTTCTTCATGACACTTACCACTGGGTAGAGTCACCTTGTTTATTTGTTTTCGGGTTTCATCATTTGTCTCCCTCCCACTACCAATGCCAGAATGGGGGCTTCATGAGCAACAGAAGGATCTGTGTCGCTTGCAGTTACAACCTCAGTCTCTACCACAGTGCAGTGGGACAGCAGTTAACCCCGGGCTTCTCCTCTGCAGGTCAGATCAGTCAAACCCCTGCCACCTCTCTTCAGAATTCCTACCTGGAATCTCCCAGGAAAGAACGGCGGAGGTAGAGTCAAAGTCCAGTGTCCCAGTTCTGGCTGCAGGGCACGCTCCCCGTGTGATCGTGGACGAGTCACTTAACTTCTCCCAGTCTCCATTTTCTCATCTCTCAAGTGAGGACCACCGTACAAGACAGAGTTTTTGCTAGAATAAAATGTGAATGTTCGCACAGCCTTGGGAGGGGCGAAGGCAATCATTCTCATTTAGGGGCAGAAGTATTCACGTCTCAGTGAGGGGCTCCATGGGTGCTCCAGGGTCATGAAGCCCCGTGAGACTTTTCTCACCCCCTTCTTATTGGTGTCCCTCATACATCGTTTTTTTTTTTTTTTGTCTCTGGGTGGCTGTACAGGCGGTAAGCATCATGTCGGCCAGCCAATAAATACATTTCTGAGGGCTTGCTCTACGTGACAGGTGTAAAAACCAGATCCCACCCTCATGGAGGCTCTGCCTGGTCCCTGGAGGACAGGGGTGCCGTCATCCTCTTTGGCTTGCTCTACAAAGTTCCATCAGGGTTTTGGATGCGTGGGTTAGTTGGAACGCCTGCCAAGAGGAAGACCTGCCCGACGGCCTTCGTCACTCAGCAGACAAGGTTTCCCAAGCGCCTGCAATGCCAGGCGCCAGGCGTCATGCATGAATCAGACTTGATTGCTGAGTTTAAGTTGCTCCTAGACCCCAGGAAGAATGGGTGGGCTGAACGGTCACTGTGATCTGATCCGCTAACCCCAGAAGCAGAGGATGCTGGCAAGGGTGGGAGGAGCCCAGCAAGGCAGGATTAACTGTCTCAAGTTGCTTATTAAAGAGCCCGGGGCCACACTGAGTCTTGCCGTGATTCTAAAAGTGGTTCTAAACCTGACAGCTGTGGACAAGAGTAGAAAGCTCCATGCAGACTGGAGGAGCTGGGGAGGCCTGGGGGCAGGTGGGTCTGGAGGAAGACTTTGGAAAATGCCGTGGGGCGAGGCGGGGGTGGGGGGTGGGGGGGGAGGCATGGGGACGGTGTAGCTGAGGGGAAGAGGGAGGGGGAAAGCATGAGTGAACAGGGAATACTGCAAGCAAAGCAGAGGCCGCAGACTGGCAGCCCAAGGGCTGGATTCTTTTGTGGGCTTGTTTCGTTTGGCCCACACAGTGTTTTTTTAAAAATGGAACTCAGTGTCTTTACATGGAAAACACACTCTTTCCTTTACCACCATCCTTACCGTTCCTCGTTTTCATCCCTGGCCTGTCTGAACACATTTATGGACCTGCCCTGTTCACTGAAAACCCAGAAGAACCAATGGAAAAGGGTCTTAGAATTAATAAGCAAGTTCACTATAAGGAATAAAAGTGTTAGGAGTGAGATTATAAAAATGAATAATATATTTCCCTATATATTAGCAAGCAGCTTGAAACTATACTATAAAACAGATCCTATTCAGAGAAGCAGCAAGACCATAAAATATCTTTGTAAGAATCTATATAATCGTTAATCCTTCACTTATAATATATTTATTGAGTGTCTGCTATGTATTTTATTTTAAATTAAAATTTTTTAAATTTACTTGATCTTGAGGAAGTAATATACTTACTTGATTAAAAAAAAAAAGCAAAAAGTCTCCCTCCCACTCCTGTCCCCCTACTGCCTAGTTTCTGCTCAACTCCAAGAGAGAGAACCGCTCACTTACTAATTTCTTTTTGTGTCCATTCAAATATTTTATTTTTATGTATAAGCAAATATACATATACTGGAATATTACCCTCTTCCCCACTTTTTATATGAATGATAGTTCAGAATCACTTTTTCGCTTAACCAACTATCTTGGCAGTTTTTATATATCAGCAAATAAAAGGCTTCCTCATTCTATTTCACAGCTGAATAGTAAAAATATTGATTTGAGATAAGACCATGGGCTCCAGAGTAAAATTGCTTAGATTTGAACCTGGTTCTGTCTCTATGACCTTGAACTAATTATCTCTCTGTGTCTTAGTTGTTTTCATATGTAAGTGGAAATGATAGGTACCAACTCATACTGGTGCAAGAATTTAGTGAGATGATGCTTATAAAAGGGATTAGAACAATGTCTGGCATCTAGTGAGCCCCCTAAATATTAGCTGCTTTTCTTATTCTTCTTATAATGATGAATATACTATACATGCAGGGTAAGGTAAAGGAATAAGGAGTGACTTTGGGGGGGGAGGGTATATGTGATAGAGGGGTCCTGATGAAAATTATAAGACTTTACTGAGAGATATAAAGCAGATGTGCTAGTGGAGAGACGTACTTTGTTTCCAGATGGAAACTATGGAATTTGTAGAGAGGTCATCTCTTCCTAGTGTAATTTATACTTGTCTGATTTGTAACCAAAACCCCAGTAGAATTTATTTTGGAACTTCAGTTTTTCTAAAATTTATCAGGAAGAATAAATAAGAAAAATTTTAAGGGCTTCCCTGGTGGCGCAGTGGTTAAGAACCCACCTGCCAACACAGGGGACACGGGTTCAATCCCTGGTCCGGGAAGATCCCACATGCCGTGGACCAACTAAGCCCATGCGCCACAACTACTGAGCCTGTGCTCTAGAGCCCGCGAGCCACAACTACTGAGCCTGTGAGCCACAACTACTGAAGCCCACGTGCCTAGAGCCCATGCTCCGCAACAAGAGAAGCCACCGCAATGAGAAGCCAGCGCACCGCAATGAAGAGTAGCCCCCGCTCACCACAACTAGAAGAAGCCCGCGTGCAGCAACAAAGACCCAACACAACCAAAAATAAATAAATGAAGTAAATAAATTTAGAAAAAAAAAGAAAAATGTTAAAACTTTGAAAAAGATTGCAGTGAGGAGAAACTTTCCCTACTAAATATCAAAACACATTTTAATGATTAAAATAGTGACTTACTCGTTTAAGAATAAGTAGATCAGTAGAATAGTATAAACAGCCCAGAAACATACTTTATACACATGTAAATTAATTTTATGTCAAAGGTAACCTCACAAGTCAATAGGAATGGAAGGATTATTTAATAAATTAGGTGGGGCTCGTTTGGGAGAAGAGGATGTTTTTGATTCTCACCTCAAGCTGCATGCCTGTATAAATTCCAAACAGATAAAAACGTTAAATTTGAGGGGGAAAAAAATCAAACCATTAGAAAAACACTTGAAGAAGGTAGAAGGAAGTTCGGGGTAGAGGAGGACCTTTGAGTTTTAAAGCAGTCAAAAATATCACAGTGAGGACTTCCCTGGTGGCACAGTGATTAAGAATCCACCTGCCAATGCAGGGGACACGGGTCCGATCCCTGGTCCGGGAAGATCCCATATGCCGCAGACCAACTAAGCCCATGTGCCACAACTACCGAGCCTGTGCTCTAGAGCCCATGAGCCACAACTAAGCCCGTGTGCCACAACTACTGAGCCCACGTGCCACAACTACTGAAGCCTGCGTGCCTAGAGCCCATGCTCCGCAACGAGAAGCCACCGCAATGAGAAGCCTGCGCACCACAGTGAAGAGTAACCCCCGGTCGCCACAACTAGAGAAAGCCTGCGTGAAGCAACGAAGACCCAACACAGTCAAAAACAAGAAAAACAAGAAAAACACAGTGAAAACAACGCTGATTCATGCGATCACAAAAAGTTAAGGGTTCTGTATTAGTTTTCTAGGTTGGCTGTAGTAAAGTGCCATACACTAGGTGGCTTAAAACAACAGATATTTATTGTTTCACTGTTCTGGAGGCTAGAAGTCCAAAATCAAGCTGTTGGCAGGACCATGCTCCCTCTGAAACCTCCAGGAAGAAATCCTTCCTTGCCTCTTAGTTTCTGGTTGCTGGCACTCCTTGGTAGCCTGTGGCTTGTAGGCGCGTCACTCCAGCCTCTGTCTCCGTGTTCCTGTAGAGTTCTCCCTGTGGGTCTCTGTGTCTCTCTCTTCTTATAAGGACACCAGTCATATTGGGTTAAGGGCCCATCCTTAACCAGTGTGATCTTATCTCAACTAATTACACATGCAACAAGCCTATTTCCAAATAAGGTCACATTCTGCAGTACTAGGGTTTAGGACTTCAACATATCTTTTTGGGGGGACGTCATTTAACCCATCACTGGCTTCGTATGTCAAAGCACAACACAGGACTTCAGCTAAAGTAGCGGATTGGCTGCACACCTTCATCTCCCAAGATTTGCTACAATAATAGTGAAAATAAGAATGATGAAGACCCACCAAGACAAAGAATGAGAAAGGGATCATTATTAAATGAGATACTTAACACAGTTTGGAGAGGATGGAAGAGATGATGACAGGAGGAGGGCAGATGTGTTCTGCTGGGTGCAGAGGCGCTTGAGCTTGGAGACATCATGGTGGGGATGGGGGTCAGGGGGGAGGCGGGACTGAAGTCAGGTGGAGAGGATGTCCGTCTGTAAGAACTGACCACCCCCCCTGCCGCCCCCGCTGTATTCAAGCAGGCAGGCATTTATACTGCAGCTGTGGACCAGGTGGGAGAAACTGACCCAGGGGAGATCCTCACTCAGAAACTCCTTGTTGGGAATTCCCTGGCGGTCCAGTAGTTAGGACTCTGCACTTCCACTGCAGGGGGCACGGGTTCGATTCCTGGTCGAGGAACTAAGATCCTGCTAGCCCGCAGCGCAGCCACACACACACACACACACACACACACCCCAAAAAAAGAGAAAAAAAAAAGAAAAGAAACTCCATGTGGCAGAGGGTATTGAAAACAAGGGATTAGCCTGGAACCTTCACACCATCCAGATGAGTCAAGTACATCCACCTCCCAGGCAGGTGATCAGAAGGTGCTTCTCTGGAGAAATTCAAGTCCTCAGAGCAGAACTCTCCCCAGCCTGATCTCTGGGAGGCCCGGAGGGGGGCTGGCTCCCTGTGCACCCTCCCTAAAACGAAATTTGCCAGTTGGTACATTACACCCCCCGGAACTTCCACATGAAACTTCCAATCAACTTTTTAGAGCCACACAGCTAATAGAAACAGCTAATCAAGGATTAGCCATTGGGGACTTCCCTGGTGGCGCAGTGGTTAAGAATCTGCCTGCCAATGCAGTGGACACGGGTTCGAGCCCTGGTCCGGGAAGATCCCACATGCCGCGGAGCAACTAAGCCCGTGCACCACAACTACTGAGCCTGCGCTCTAGAGCCCATGAGCCACAACTACTGAGCCCGCATGCCACAACTGAAGCCCTCGCGCCTAGAGCCCATGCTCCTCAACAAGAGAAGCCACCGCAATGAGAAGCCCATGCACCACAACAAAGAGTAGCCCCCGCTCACCACAGCTAGAGAAAGCCCACGCACAGCAATGAAGACCCAACGCAGCCAAAAATAATTTAATTAATTAATTAATTAATTATTTTAAAAAAGGATTAGCTGTCGGATAAGGAAAGGCAAGCCCCTGCATGAACAAAAGAACTTAACAATCAGGAAAGAGCAATCTATAAAAAACAAAGACAATGCCAGTTCAGAAGAAAACTTCAGGAACTTCCAAGTAGTATTCTCATAGAGTTCAAGAGGGCAGTGAACTCAAAATTTCAGTAGAAGATAGAGGAGCTAAAGCTGAAGAAATCTTTCACAAAGTAGCAAAAAAGGACAAGGAGTTGAGAAGTACAGAGAACAGATGAGAGTCATGGAGAATCAATCCAGAATGTTCAATATAAACACACTTAGAGTTCTGGAAAGAGACACAGAGGCAACAGAGGTGAGGAAATCAGAGAATTTGTACAAGGAACATAATTGCAGACCACCAGTTGCCAGCATAATAAAAGACACGCCAAGGCATAACGTAGTGAAATTTTAGAACACCAGGTGTAACGAGGTTCTACAAGCTTCCAGAGAGGAAAAACAGGCATCAGGCCAAGGAATGAGAGTTGGATGGGACCAAATTTTTTCAAGAGTGACTCTGGAGGCTAGGTGTTGCATGCCCCCCGGGGTTGTGGGGGAAGAGGATTTCCTATCAATTTCATACCCAGCCAAGTGACTAACAATAAAGTGTGAAAGCAGAACAAAGATATTTCCAGATAATCTAGGATGCAAAAAATGTATCTCTGGGAATCCTTTTACTGGAGGGTGGACTTCAGCAAGACAAGAGGAAGGGGGAACGTGAGATTCAGGAAAAGTGGATCCAGCACAGGCAAGTGGCAAAGGATGCTGAGGGTTGCCTCCTGGAGATGAGACACCCCACACACTATCCGACACAGCAGAGCAGTTGGGAAACTTTCAGAACGTGTATGTAGGAAATTATGCAACTAAAAGAACAGAGGAATTGTTAACTCCCAGAAAAGTAAAAAATTGAGCAAGAATGGAAATGTAATCATCCCTTTCCACTTGAATCTGTGCTGAGTGACATTTCTTTTTTTAAATTTATTTTATTTATTTATTTTTGGCTGCGTTGGGTCTTCATTGCTGGGCGTGGGCTTTCTCTAGTTGCAGAGAGCGGGGGCTACTCTTCATTGCGGTGCCCGAGCTTCTCATTGCGGTGGCTTCTCTTGTTGCGGAGCACGGGCTCTAGGTGCGCGGGCTTCAATAGTTGTGGCTCGCGGGCTCTAGAGCGCAGGCTCAGTAGTTGTGGCTCAGGGGCTTAGTTGCTCCGCGGCATGTGGGATCTTCCCTGACCAGGGCTCGAACCTGTGTCCCCTGCATTGGCAGGCGGATTCTTAACTACTGCACCACCAGGGAAGCCCTGAGTGACATTTCTCTGTAGTCATCATTTAAACACTGATTATTTCACTAATATATTTGTATAACTATGATGAGAAGATGAGGAAGGAGAGGTGGTGGGAGGGCTAAGGGAATTATATCTTATCTGTCATAATAGGAAGTCATTAGGTAACATTTAAAATTAGTAATTGAAGAAATGGCAGCCTAAGTATATTAATTGGACATCTCGAATTCATTATGAGAAGGGAAAAGAGATCAAAAGCATGACTGCCTTTGGGAAGTAGAATTGGGAGGATGGAACAGATGATGGCTTGTTGATGATTACAAGCTGTCCTTACCACTTGATTTTGGTGGTGGTGGTGTAAAATTTCACATAACATAAAATGAACCATTAACCATTTGAAAGTATACACTTCAGTAGCATTTAGTACATTCACAGTGTTGTGCAGCCTCTACCCCTGTCTAGTTTTAAGACATTTTCATGCCCCCCTGCAAAGGAAACCACATACCCATCAAGCAGCCCCTCCCCACCCCCTGTCTCTTTCCCCCCACCCTCCAGCTCCTGGCAACCACTAATCTGCCTTCTGTCTCTACTGATTTACCTATTCTGGAAGTTTGATTTCAGTGGAATCACGCAGTATGTGACCTTTTGTGTCGGCATCTTTCATTTAGCATGATGTTTTTGAGGTTCACCCGTGTTGTAACATGTCTCAGTATTTCATGCCTTTTTATGGCTGAATAATATTTTCTTGCGTGAATAATACCAGCTTTGTTTGTTTATCCATTCAGTAACTGAAGGACATTGGGGTTATTTCCACTTGGGGCTGTTGTGAATGGTGAGGCTATGAACATTCATTGTTCAAGTATTTGTTTGAATACCTGTTTTCAATTCTTAGGGTATAAACCTAGGAGTGGAATTGCTGGGTCATGTGGTAATTCTATATTTAACTTTCTGAGGAATTCGCAAACTCTTCCACTGAAGTTACACCATTTTACATTTCCCACCAGCAGTGTATGAGGGTTCCAGTTTCTCTACATCCTTGCCAACATCTGTTATTTTCTGTTTTGTTTTTGTTTTTTTTAATAGCCACCCTAGTGGGTGTGAAGTAGTATCTTGTGATTTTGATTTGCATTTCCTTAATGACTAATGATGTTGAGTATCTTTTCAGGTGCTTTTTAGCTACTTGTATATTTTCTTTAGATAAATGTTCATTCGTGTCCTTTACCTATTTTTAAACTGGATTGTTTTTCTTGTTGCTGAGTTGTAAGTGTGCTTTATATATTCTGGATACTAGACTCTGATCAGATATATGATTTGCAAATATTGTCTCCCATTCTGTTGGTTGTCTTTTCACTTTCTTGATAGTGTTACCATCTGATTTTAAAACTATATTCATGGGTGATTTTGATGATCTTTATTAAAAAAATTAAAATTAGTAAAAGAATAAAATCATAGATATTATTTTTTAAAGATAATGTTTAAAAATGATAGCGTAACTATCTTAGTATACAAAAAACTTATACAGACCTCTAAGAAAGACACAGACTCCGATAGATAACTGGACATGAATAGATGACTCACAAAGGAAGAAAAAAATTTTAAAACACAGGAAAAATTAGTAAGAGATACAAATTAATCTAATATGATATTTGTACTTTTTTTCCTAGTGACAAAATTGAATAATGTCAGGATATACAAAATAGATACTCTTCTGATAAAGAAAGTACAAATTGGTATGCCTTATTGTTTTTTAAATATTTATTTATTTATTTGGCTGCAGCGGGTCTTCGTTGAGGCATGCGGGCTCTCAGTTGCGGCATGTGGAATCTAGTTCCCTGACCAGGGATCGAACCTGGGCCCCCAGCCCCCTGCATTGGGAGCATGGAGTTTTGACCACTGGACACCAGGGAAGTCCCTGGTACCCTTTTTGGAAAGCAATTTGGCACAATGTATTGAGAATCTTAACAATATTGTTACTCTTTGACCCAGTAATTCAACTTCTAAGAATCTACCCTTAGAAAATAACTTGAAATATAAAAACCCTCTTACATACAAAGATGTTTATCACAGTGTTAGTTTAAGAATGAAAAATTGCAAACAACCTAAACATTCAACAGATGGTAGATGAGTAATTTCTGATACACCCAGTGCTTGAAAATGCCTACCACATAGTAGGCATAAAATAAGTAGTTGCTGAATGAACCAAAACATCCATAGGATGAGATATTATGCAATCTTGTAAAATTGTATTTATATTATTTTTAATAATATGAAATTCTTAAACTTCAAGGCAAAAATGACATTTAAAAGTTTATCTGGAATATGGTCCAACCATCTCTTTTTTTTTTAATTTAATTTAAATTATTTTTTTATATAGCAGGTCCTTATTACTCACCAATTTTATGCACATCAGTGTATACATGTCAATCCCAATCGCCCAATTCATCACACCACCACCCCCACCACCCCCCCACTTTCCCCCCTTGGTGTCCATACGTTTGT
Organism: Eschrichtius robustus; assembly: GCF_028021215.1. Lineage (NCBI taxonomy): Eukaryota > Metazoa > Chordata > Mammalia > Artiodactyla > Eschrichtiidae > Eschrichtius > Eschrichtius robustus. The sequence continues at coordinate 84,144,750 of NC_090839.1, read as the reverse complement.
TCTCTACATCTGTGACTCAATTTCTGCCCTGCAAACCAGTTCATCTGTACCATTTTTCTAGGTTCCACATATATGCGTTAATATATGATATTTGTTTTTCTCTTTCTGACTTACTTCACTCTGTGTGACAGTCTCTAGATCCATCCATGTCTCTACAAATGACCCAATTTTGTTCCTTCTTATGGCTGAGTAATATTCCATTGTATATATGTACCACACCTTCTTTATCCATTCGTCTGTCGATGGGCATTTAGGTTGCTTCCATGACCTGGCTATTGTAAATAGTGCTGCAGTGAACATTGGGGTGCATGTGTCTTTTTGAATTATGGTTTTCTCTGGGTATATGCCCAGTAGTGGGATTGCTGGATCATATGGTAATTCTATTTTTAGGTTTTTAAGGAACCTCCATACTGTTCTCCATAGTGGCTGTATCAATTTACATTCCCACCAACAGTGCAAGAGGGTTCCCTTTTCTCCACATCCTCTCCAGCATTTGTTGTTTATAGATTTTCTGATGATGCCCGTTCTAACTGGTGTGAGGTGATACCTCATTGTAGTTTTGATTTGCATTTCTCTAATAATTAGTGATGTTGAGCAGCTTTTCATGTGCTTCTTGGCCATCTGTATGTCTTCTTTGGAGAAATGTCTATTTAGGTCTTCTGCCCATTTTTGGATTGGGTTGTTTGTTTCTTTAATATTGAGCTGTTTATATATCTTGGAGATTAATCCTTTGTCCGTTGATTCGTTTGCAAATATTTTCTCCCATTCTGAGGGTTGTCTTTTCGTCTTGTTTATGGTTTCCTTTGCTGTGCAAAAGCTTTGAAGTTTCATTAGGTCCCATTTGTTTATTTTTGTTTTTATTTCCATTACTCTAGGAGGTGGATCAAAAAAGATCTTGGCTGTGATTTATGTCAAAGAGTGTTCTTCCTATGTTTTCCTCTAAGTTTAATAGTGTCTGGTCTTACATTTAGGTCTCTAATCCATTTTGAGTTTATTTTTGTATATGGTGTTAGGGAGTGTTCTAATTTCATTCTTTTACATGTAGCTGTCCAGTTTTCCCAGCACCACTTATTGAAGACACTGTCTTTTCTCCATTGTATACCCTTGCCTCCTCTGTCATAGATTAGTTGGCCACAGGTGCATGGGTTTATCTCTGGGCTTTCTATCTTGTTCCATTGATCTATGTTTCTGTTTTTGTGCCAGTACCATATTGTCTTGATTACTGTAGCTTTGTAGTATAGTCTGAAGTCAGGGAGTCTGATTCCTCCAGCTCCGTTTTTTTCCCTCAAGACTGCTTTGGCTATTCGGGGTCTTTTGTGTCTCCATACAAATTTTAAGACTTTTTGTTCTAGTTCCGTAAGAAATGCCATTGGTAATTTGATAGGGATTGCATTGAATCTGTAGATTGCTTTGGGTAGTATAGTCATTTTCACAATATTGATTCTTCCAATCCAAGAACATGGTATATCTCTCCATCTGTTGGTATCATCTTTAATTTCTTTCATCAGTGTCTTATAGTTTTCTGCATACAGGTCTTTTGTCTCCCTAAGTAGGTTTATTCCTAGGTATTTTATTCTTTTTGTTGCAGTGGTAAATGGGAGTGTTTCCTTAATTTCTCTTTCAGATTTTTCATCATTAGGGTATAGGAATGCAAGAGATTTCTGTGCATTAATTTTGTATCCTGCAACTTTACCAAATTCATTGATTAGCTCTAGTAGTTTTCTGGTGGCATCTTTAGGATTCTCTATGTATAGTATCATGTCATCTGCAAACAGTGACAGTTTTACTTCTTCTTTTCCAATTTGTATTCCTTTTATTTCTTTTTCTTCTCTGATTGCCGTAGCTAGGACTTCCAAAACTATGTTGAATAATAGTGGCAAGAGTGGATATCCTTGTCTTGTTCCTGATCTTAGAGGAAATGCTTTCACTTTTTCACCATTGAGAATGATGTTTGCTGTGGGTTTGTTGTATATGGCCTTTATTATGTTGAGGTAGGTTCCCTCTATGCCCACTTTCTGGAGAGTTTTTATCATAAATGGGTGTTGAATTTTGTCAAAAGCTTTTTCTGCATCTATTGAGATGATCATATGGTTTTTATTCTTCCATTTGTTAATATGGTTTATCACATTGATTGATTTACGTATATTGAAGAATCCTTGCATCCCTGGGATAAATCCCACTTGATCATGGTGTATGATCCTTTTAATGTGTTGTTGGATTCTGTTTGCTAGTATTTTGTTGAGGATTTTTGCATCTGTATTCATTGGTGATATTGGTCTGTAATTTTCTTTTTTTGTAGTATCTTTGTCTGGTTTGGTATCAGGGTGATGGTGGCCTCATAGAATGAGTTTGGGAGTGTTCCTTCCTCTGCAATTTTTTGGAACAGTTTGAGAAGGATGGGTGTTAGCTCTTCTCTAAACGTTTGATAGAATTCACCTGTGAAGCCATCTGGTCCTGGACTTTTGTTTGTTGCAAGATTTTTAACCACAGTTTCAATTTCGTTACTTGTGATTGGTCTGTTCATATTTTCTATTTCTTCCTGATTTAGTCTTGGAAGGTTATACCTTTCTAAAAATTTGTCCATTTCTTCCAGGTTATCCATTTTATTGGCATAGAGTTGCTTGTAGTAGTCTCTTAGGATGATTTGTATTTCTGTGGTGTCTGTTGTAACTTCTCCTTTTTCATTTCTAAGTTTATTGATTTGAGTCCTCTCCCTCTTTTTCTTGATGAGTCTGGCTAATGGTTTATCAATTTTGTTTATCTTCTCAAAGAACCAGCTTTTAGTTTTATTGATCTTTGCTATTGTTTTCTTTGTATCTATTTCATTTATTTCTGCTCTGATCTTTATGGTTTCTTTCCTTCTGCTAACTTTGTGTTTTGTTTGTTCTTCTTTCTCTAGTTCTTTTAGGTGTAAGGTTAGATTGTTTATTTGAGATTTTTCTTGTTTCTTGAGGTAGGCTTGTACAGCTATAAACTTCCCTCTTAGAACTGCTTTTGCTGCATCCCATAGGTTTTGGATCGTCGTGTTTTCATTGTCATTTGCCTCTAGGTATTTTTTGATTTCCTCTTTGATTTCTTCAGTGATCTCTTGGTTATTTAGTAACATATTGTTTAGCCTCCATGTGTTTGTGTTTTTTACGTTTTTTTCCCTGTAATTCATTTCTAATCTCACAGCGTTGTGGTCAGAAAAGATGCTTGATATGATTTCAGTTTTCTTAAATTTACTGTGGCTTGATCTGTGACCCAAGATGTGATCTATCCTGGAGAATGTTCCATGCGCACTTGAGAAGAAAGTGTAATCTATTGTTTCCGGATGGAATGTCTTATAAATATCAATTAAATCTATCTAGTCTATTGTGTCATTTAAAGCTTCTGTTTCCTTATTTATTTTCATTTTGGATGATCTGTCCATTGGTGTAAGTGAGGTGTTAAAGTCCCCCACTATTATTGTGTTACTGTTGATTTCCTCTTTTATAGCTGTTAGCAGTTGCCTTATGTATTGAGGTGCTCCTATGTTGGGTGCATATATATTTATAATTGTTATATCTTCTTCTTGGATTGATCCCTGGATCATTATGTAGTGTCCTTCCTTGTGTCTTCTAACATCCTTTATTTTAAAGTCTATTTTATCTGATGTGAGTATTGCTACTCCAGCTTTCTTTTGATTTCCATTTGCATGGAGTATCTTTTTCCATCCCCTCACTTTCAGTCTGTATGTGTCCCTAGATCTGAAGTGGGTCTATTGTAGACAGCATATATATGGGTCTTGTTTTTGTGTCCATTCAGCAAGCCTGTGTCTTTTGGTTGGAGCATTTAATCCATTCACGCTTAAGGTAATTATCGATATGTATGTTCCTATGACCATTTTCTTAATTGTTTTGGGTTTTTTTTGTAGGTCCTTTTCTCCTCTTGTGTTTCCCACTTAGAGAAGTTCCTTTAGAACTTGTTGTAGAGCTAGTTTGGTGGTGCTGAATTCTCTTAGCTTTTGCTTGTCTGTAAAGCTTTTGATTTCTCCATCGAATCTGAATGAGATCCTTGCCGGGTAGAGTAATCTTGGTTGTAGGTTCTTCCCTTTCATCACTTTAAGTATATCATGCCACTCCCTTCTGGCTTGTAGAGTTTCTGCTGAGAAATCAGCTGTTAACCTTATGGGAGTTCCCTTGTATGTTATTTGTCATTTTTCCCTTGCTGCTTTCAATAATTTTTCTTTGTCTTTGATTTTTGCCAGTTTGATTACTGTGTGTCTCGACGTGTTTCTCCTTGGGTTTATCCTGTATGGGACTCTCTGTGCTTCCTGGACTTGGGTGGCTATTTCCTTTCCCATGTTAGGGAAGTTTTCGACTATAATCTCTTCAAATATTTTCTCGGGTCCTTCCTCTCTCTCTTCTGCTTCTGGGACCACTATAATACGAATGTTGTTGCATTTAATGTTGTCCCAGAGATCTCTTAGGCTGTCTTCATTTCTTTTCATTCTTTTTTCTTTTTTCTATTCCGCAGCAGTGAATTCCACCATTCTGTCTTCCAGGTCACTTATCCGTTCTTCTGCCTCAGTTATTCTGCTATTGATTCCTTCTAGTGTAGTTTTCATTTCAGTTATTGTATTGTTCATCTCTGTTTGTTTGTTCTTTAATTCTTCTAGGTCTTTGTTAAACATTTCTTGCATCTTGTCGATCTTTGCCTCCATTCTTTTTCCGAGGTCCTGGATCATCTTCACTATCATTATTCTGAATTCTTTTTCTGGAAGGTTGCCTATCTCCACTTCATTTAGTTGTTTTTCTGGGGTTTTATCTTGTTCCTTCATCTCGTACATAGCCCTCTGCCTTTTCATCTTGTCTATCTTTCTGTGAATGTGGTTTTTGTTCCACAGGCTGCAGGATTGTAGTTCTTCTTGCTTCTGCTGTCTGCCCTCTGGTGGATGAGGCTATCTAAGAGGCTTGTGCAAGTTTCCTGATGGGAGGGACTGGTGGTGGGTAGAGCTGACTGTTGCTCTGGTGGGCAGAGCTCAGTAAAACTTTAATCCGCCTGTCTGCTGATGGGTGGGGCTGGGTTCCCTCCCTGTTGGTTTTTTGGCCTGAGGCAACCCAACACTGGAGCCTACCTGGGCTCTTTGGTGTGGCTAATGGCGGACTCTGGGAGGGCTCAGGCCAATGATTACTTCCCAGAACTTCTCCTGCCAGTGTCCTTGTCCTCACGGTGAGCCACAGGCACCCCCCGCCTCTGCAGGAGACCCTCCAACACTAGCAGGTAGGTCTGGTTCAGTCTACTATGGGGTCACTGCTCCTTCCCCTGGGTCCCAATGCTCACACTACTTTGTGTGTGCCCTCCAAGAGTGGAGTCTCTGTTTCCCCCAGTCCTGTCGAAGTCCTGCAATCAAATCCCACTAGCCTTCAAGGTCTGATTCTCTAGGAATTCCTCCTCCCATTGCCAGACGCCCAGGTTGGGAAGCCTGACGTGGGGCTCAGAACCTTCACTCCAGTGGGTGGACTTCTGTGGTATAAGTGTTCTCCAGTCTGTGAGTCACCCACCCAGCAGTTACGGGATTTGATTTTACTGTGATTGCACCCCTCCTACCGTCTCATTATGGCTTCTCCTTTGTCTTTGGATGTGGGGTATCTTTTTTGGTGAGTTCCAGTGTCTTCCAGTCGATGATTGTCCAGCAGCTAGTTTTGATTCTGGTGTTCTCACAAGAGGGAGTGAGAGCACGTCCTTCTACTCCGCCATCTTGGTTCCTAATCTCCCAACCATCTTTTTTTTTAAAGATTTTATTTATTGGTAAAAATAAAGATGAAAAGATAGCATAGGGAAAAGAAGGAAGTAAATAAAAATGTTACCTCTGGGTGGTGGGATATTAAATAATCAAAAATACACCATCTCCTTAGCTTTTGCACAATCATCCAACCTGTCTCAGCTAGGACAGTTTTCCCAGGATTTCGTCACCTGGGGTGGGGGGAGAGAATGATCAGAAAGTGGAGACTACAGCTTGGGCTGGGCTCTCGCTGCCCCTGTGTGATTATTTACGTAAAGGTTTCTGCCTTCTTTGGGGCTGGGGCGTCTGACTCTGAGCATGCTGGGAAATGCAAAATGCATGAAATTTATTCTATAGCTCTTACCAGCACCTGTTTTGCACCAGGGACCAAGGACACAAAGTTCAAGAAACCTCTCACACCAGGGAGTTCACATTCAAGATCAGATAAAATCCATCAGGGCTCCAGACCATCTTCCGTACATGCACCTGTCACAACCCACTCAGCTGACATCTCTCTACTTGCAGCCGTTTCTAAGATACCTGAGTGTTCATTTTGTTGACAGTCGTCACCCTCTATTTATTCTCGTGGTCTGTGGCCTGGGCTCCTCGTGGAAACACAGACGCAGTCACTGACTGTACTCCAAGGAGGCTGACTGCCCCCCAGTGCCATGGCACAGCCAAAATTTGTATTTATAGTATCCATTCCTATATGTATGTGTATACATAAATTTATACATTCATGCATCTATACATGTATACATAATTTTGTACAATGAGCGGGTATTGCCTTTATAAAAAATTTAAAAAGAGTCTGCTCCGCATTTCTCTTTAGGATTTCCTTCTGGGTGTTTGCTTTGTTGTCCTGCTGTCTGGGTTGGCTGCAGGCTGTCCAGAAGGCTCTGCAGAGGGAGAACAGGGGTCCCAGGCATAGCCACAGTGTGGAGCTGAGCCAGGGGAGCTCACAGAAGAGGAAGGGGGCCTTGAAGAGAGCCTCTGGTCAACCAGTCAGCTGGAAGCACCTGTCTTTTGCTTGTCACTCAAGTTGAGGACACCAGGTGCCATGGGGCCACTCTCTGCCACTGGCTGCCAGGGAGGATCCAGCAATTTGAAGGTTGCTCTTCGGACCCCGAGCTGGGAGGCCTGTGATAAACCCCCTTCCGCCTGCTGCTGCAGTGCAGCTGTCCCCGGGAGAGGACCAGAGGCCCCCGAGGGAGGGAGGGAGCAAAGGAGGGAGGGTGGCAGCTGCCGGTGGCGGGCACAGGGCCAGGCCTGGGAGAACCAGGCAGACGGAGGATTTGCGTGGAGCCTGACAGGTGGAGCTTTGTGTCCCGGGTGCCCTCATCTGGAGGGGTGGCCAAGCACATCTCCCCTCAACCCAGCTCCCTCTCTTCCAGGCCGCACCTGGCCGCCTTCCAGCCACTCACCCCTTGAGGGTCTCTGTCAAGAGCCCCTCCCCACCCCCCTCCTACAGACCCAGGAAGGTGGGCACCCCTTTGAAACCCGGGCTCCACATTCTGTGGGTCCACGCAGCATTGCCCACTCATTGTGGGACTGAGAGCCTTCTGTTTTCATGGTGGTGGGGGTCTCACTCTCCGATCACAGAAAGTTCTGTGAGGTCCCACCCGGCTCAAGGCAAGGAAGCCCTGGTGGGTTTGCAGACAGTACCTCTGGGATTGTGGCTCACAGGGTGGGGCACCAGCAGCCTGGGCACGTGCTGTTTTGGGTCCAGGATGGAGGAAAGACCCCAGCATTGCATACAGTTTCTTGTGGAGGAAAGACCCCAGCATTGCATACAGTTTCTTGGAGGAGAGACTCATCCCCAGCTAGAGTGAGTGTGCTAGCTGAGGGATGTAGGGATGCTCTAGGGGCGCTAGGAGGGACGCGAAGGACTCTTAATAGATGGGGAGGATAAGCTTACAGAGGAGGTAACCCTTGAGCCATGCCTTGAAGAAGTCTTACCGCTGAGGGCACCAAAGAAAAACTTCAATGAAGAAAACATGATGTGGAAAGACCCAGAGGTATGAAAGAGATCAGTGTTCTGGGATCAAGGAGAGTTTGGGGATACAGGTTGGGAAGGGAGTGAGGCACAGAGGAAATGAAGCTGGGAAGGAAGGTTGGGCCCAGATGGTGTGTGTTTGTCACCTTAGATTTTAAAGGTGTGGTGTGAGGGAGCAGATATGAGGCGCCAGCTGGGCTCCTGGGGAGAGGTCCTGGAGCTGCTGGAGACTTTTGGTTATAGCCTCAGAGTGGACCAGACAACCTGAAAACCCTGATGCCACAAACACTTAGAAATGTGAAATAAAGAGAACAAATATCCTTTCACGTGCATAGAAGTGCTTATCCGATAGTAAGAGAAATTCCTCATCTCACCCTCCTGACCCCCTGCCCCAGGGTTGCCTGGGGCCCCTCCCAAGTAAACTGTCTGCTCTAGAATCCTCTTCTCTTTGGAGTCTGCTTCTGTGGGAACCCAAACTAAGATGGATTCTTCAATAAATGATGCCAAAGCAACTGGTTTTCCATAGGAGAAACATAAAATAAGATTAGAATCTTACTTTATATCCAAACTAAAAAATAAATTCGAAGTATATTAAAGGCCTAACTGTAAAACCCAAGACTTTAAAACTTTTAGAGGAAACTATGAGAGAGTCTCTTTACGATCTTAGAGCAGGGGGAAAATGCTTAAATATGACACCAAAAGTGCAAAAATAAAGGAAAATATCAAAGAAAATTGTCAAGTTCGTCCACAAAAGATGCCATTATAAATAAAAAGACCGTTCACAGGCCGAAGGCGGTATTTGTAGAAATACCTGTAGAAAACTGGCAGGGAACTAGTAATGAGAAGATATAAAGAACTAGTACCGATCTACACGAAAGGAGACAGGCAACGCTGTAGAAAAGTGGACAAACGTAAATAGGTGTTTCACGGAAGAGGAAATGTGTACGGCCAACGAACATAAGAAAAACCATTTCACACCCATCAGATTGGCAAAAATCGAAAAGTCTGAGAACACAAATGATGGCAAGTAGATGGGCCCCCTGGGGCACTGTCTCCTGGTGGTGGTAGTGTGCATTGTCACCACTGTGGAGATCCGTTTGGGAATAGAGTTTAAAATTTGCGTGCCCTGAGCCCCAGCAATTTCACTTCTAGGCAGTCCACTCACGTACCGCTGAGCCTCTTTGAAACTCTTGAAGCACCACATCACCACGGTGCCCTGGAAGGAGCAGTGTCATGCATGTAGCCGTGAGACTCCCGGGGAACCACTTAACCTCTCTGTGCAGCAGTTTCAAGTGGCGAATGGGGATAATACCAATTTGCAAAGTTGTTTTGAGGACTACATAATAATACGAACGATCAACAGCACGTGTACAGTGCTTCCTGGCACCAGATGCTGTGCTGTACTTTACCGGATGTAATCAGCAACCCACAAGGTGGTTAGAGGTGATCTCTAACCCTTACTTAGAGATGGGGAAACTGAGGCTCGGGGGAGTAGTTGGTCCAAGTTCACGAGCTGGTTGGCTGCAGAGCTGGGATTTGACTCAAGCCGCACTGCCTCCCATTATGGAATAATGCCCACGAAAGGGTTTTTTAAACTGTGAAGGGCTGTACAAATGGTCCTTTGTCTCTCGTTCCTCCCTGATGAACTTCAGAGACCAGAAGAGACCCTTTAACAAATGGGGACCAGGTGCTCTTTTCTCCCAGTGCCACGTGGGCAGGGGCAGGGTCAGGATACATAGATGCCCACGAGCTCTGAGCCTCCACGAGCTGCACTTCCAGGGGCTTAGAGCCTCAAGATGCCTCTCTCCTCCATGCCTGAAAAGTAGAGGCCCCAAGTGGTCTCATTTCTTCCTCCAAGCTTGTTTTCCTCCTGCCCCTACGGCTTCCCTGAGGCACATCCACACACATGCGTGTGCACACACGCACACACATGCACATGCACACGCCCTGCTGTCCTATGCGTCTCTGCCACAAGCCTGAAGGAAAGCCTGTGCCTCCTGCCAGGCCACCTCTCTTCCAGCGTGTACACAGCTACCAAAACCATCTTCCTCACTCTGTTCCGATCAGTTCCAGCCCAGGAACCTCACAGGAACAGCCTTTTGGGGTCCAAAGGGACCTTCATAGCTCATTTGGTCAAACAATCTCATCTGATGCATGCTTAGATCCTCTCCGCAGTGCCCCACTCCCGGCACCTCCCAGTCCTTCATAAATCTTACGTGGATGATGAATCCTAATGTTTGCCGCTTGGAGTTCATTTAAATCCTCCAGCCTCACTCCTGAAGTCCTTGAATAGCATGCCGCATCCCAGGTACCTTGGCCTTGCCTGACCAGCAGAGCAAGAATGGATTAGCAGCAGATGCCTCTAGGGCAGCAGTTGGGGACACATTAGCAAGGAGGAGGTGGGTGCATGGTCAGAACAGTTTGCTTCTGTTTATGAGTTTTGTAGCAGGTGTGTTTTGGAATGTTCCAGTGTGTGTATATATGTATTTGTCAATGCCTCCTTAAGCATTCCAAGGTCAAAGGCCTGCAGAAACAACTAAAACTCTTGTGTCCTGGAAAACAGGAATATTAATTCCCTCTGGGCTACAGGATTTTTTTGTTTGTTTGTATTGGGCTGTGTGTGTGTGTGTGTGTGTGTGTGTGTGTGTGTGTGTGTGTGTGTGTGAAATGAGGATATTGATCTAGATAAACAGCTTTCAAGCCTTTTAAATTTATTTATTTAACAGGCATTTATTGCTTGCTTGCTATGTGCAGGCATTGTGCCAGCCTTGCTGGCACCTATGGTGGGTGGACAAGGCAGGACCAGGTGCCACCTTCATGGGTCTGGTGGGTGGACAGATGTTCAACATGTAATGACAAACATGTGTGGCCATAAAGAAGAACAGGTGCTATGGCGTGAATAATAGGAAAACCACCCTGGTCTGGGGATGGCAGGAAGGGAGATTCAGGCCAAGATCTGAAGGAAGAGCAGGAATTAGCTGGAAGAAAAGGTCAAGAAAATTCCAGGGTGCGAAGGCCAGAGGGTTAGGAAGATGCTGCTCATTCCAGGAATGGTGTGGCATGCCTGCAGGGTAGACAAGGAGGGGTTAAGGGGCTTAAGGTAGGGATGAAGAGACAGGACAGATGCACAGGGCCTTGAAGCTGTGTTGAGAGTGTTATATTTCATCCTAAGGACAATGGAAAACCTTCAAGGCAAAATAATGTCATGATTGCCCCTGCACTTTTTAAAGATCCTTTTGGCATATAGTTGCGACCCTATAAATTTTTGAATGAGGTGGTCGGACAGGATGAAAGGAAGGCCTCATTGTGAAGAATGGGATGGTGGGGCAAAGGGTCAGTTAGGAGGATGATGGTGGTAAACATGGACACAGAGAGACATGGACTGGAGGGGGGGGCTGCATTAAAAGACTGAATTGCCAGGACTCGGTCACTGGTTAAGGATTATCCTCAGGATTCTGGTTTTGGCCACAACTGAAAGCACAATGGTGTTGTTAGATTTGCAGGGATGGTCAGGGTGGATTTGTGACGTGTTAAGTCTGAGGTCACTGTGGCATTGCTAAGATCTGGAGATCAGCAAGATGGAAGTTATGCTGGTGTATGGGTGGTAATTGGAGGCATGGGGGTGGATGAGGCCCCTGAAGGAGAGAGTGCAGAGGGCTAAGGGGGTCTGCAACTGCCCTGAGGACCCCAACATTTAACACACAGGTTGAGAAGAAGCCAGCCAAGGAAATGAAAATGAAGAGAGAAAGGAGGGAAACCAGGAAAGCTTGGTACCATGGAGACCAAGGGAAGAGAGTTTCATGGAGGTCAGAGTGACAAGCTCTAGTTAGGTGGAACTAAAAAAAAGTGTCCTTTGGATTTTGCAGATGGAACTTATTGTTGACCTAGCAAGAGCAAGAGGAGTTCTTGAAATGAAGACAGTGAATGAATGCAGGTCTTTCAAGAAGCTTGACTAGGAAAGGGAGGAGGGGTTGTTCAAGGAGGGAATTAATTTTTTTAATTGGGGAACTTTTTTAAAAAAAAGATAGGGATAAATTAATAGAGAATGGTTGAAGTTATAGGACAGAGGAGGCGTATCAGGTAGGTTCAATCAGAGAAGCAGATTAGAGATACCTGTAATAAGAGATCTATCATAAAGATTTGACCTTGTGCAGCTGTGGGAGCCCATTACCCTGTCATTGAGAAGTTGTTGTCTCTGTGTCTGGTGCTGGACCTTGAAGGCCACAGGGACCTTGAAGGCCATAGGCCAGTTGGGAAGGGAAGAGGGATGTGAAGTGGAGAAAGCAAGAAAAAGCTGGATACCTTACAGGCTGAGCTGGGACCCGCAGAGATAGCCTGGAACCCTTGTCAATTTCTCCTTGACTCCATTCCTCCAACTTGGATAATGAGGGTGTCGTGTGGGGTACTGGTGTTTGTCACAGAGCTAAACATGCACCTGGCCCAGGAGTTAGAGAAGCTAGGGCTGGAGAGGAGCTGTAGGCCCAGCTGCTGCTCCAGGGCAGCCAGATGACCCTGGCAATGTGCATGAGCTGCAGCCGTGCCTGGTGCCCTGCACCAACTTATGAGCATAAAGGAGCATGGTCGCTCCTTCATGGCTGCCTTCCAAACCTTGGGCAAAGTCTCATACTAATTTGGAACTATACAAGGAAAGTGTAGTTCAGTTTTGCTAATCTGACAGAATACAAGTCCATCCTAGGAGGTGACTTTATTTTTACGCAAGTATTTGTTTATTAGTGGATCCAGGCACAGTTCTAGGAGCTGGGGATACAATGTAAGTTAGACAGAGTTTGTCCTCATAGAACTGAGGTTCCAACGGGAAAATCAGACAATAGCAAGTGCATACGTGATATGATGCCTGATTGTGAAAAGTACTATTTGGAAAAAAAAGAGAGAGAGAGAATAGTGAGTGTTGGAGGTGGGGGTTGGGTAAGAAGGAGGTTATACTAGAGAGGGTAGTTGGAAAACCACCTTGATGAAGTACCACTTACCCACAGACCATAATGAAGTGATGGAACCAGCCAAGCAGAGAGCCCGGGAAAGAGTTTTGCAGGCAGCAGAAACAGTACATGCAAAGGTCCTGAGGCAGGAACAAGCTTGTTCAAGAAACTGCAAGAATGCCTGAGTATCTAGAACAGAGTGAGTGAGGCAGAGAAGGATAGGAGATGAAGTTGAAAGTTAGGCAGCAGCAGCCAGATCATGCAGAATAGTCATTATTTGACCTGACTAGTGCTTCCCTTGAAGACCTCACTTGGAAGGCTTGTCCTTTTTTGACCTTACTTGAACTGTCCCAATGCTAAAAGCCTTTCCTGGGAACATTTGTCAAGGATTTTGACATCACAGCTGCCTGAGGCAATGGATAACAGTTGGCGTAAACAATAGACTAACATAAAACTAAAAAGGAAAGGCTGAGGAATGAAGTGTCCATAGGGGGCTTTAAAAAGCTCTGACATATTCCTGGAATCTATGTGCATGTGATGGCCGTGTGCTTGGGAAGGCAATAATCTGTCACCTCTGAATCCCCTTGAAGCTCTGTGCAAGCAGGACATGAAAGTTGAGGCAGAGTTATAAACTGCCTGGCTGAGTGTTAAAGGTATGTCCCAACACACATACGGAACTCCTCAGTGAAGAGTGGGCAATTTATTGTTTCCAGGAGGTTAAGGAAATATCTGCCTCATCATTCGCTGACCACTCAAGTTAACTGAGCAAAGACTTCAGTAGGTACACCTGACACAGAATACAGACTTTGCAGAATTACTTAAGGAAAGTCACTAAACAAACAACAACTGCAATAAGAAGCAACAACAAACCCTGTGGAGGGGGCAGAATCTGATTTCAGAGTTGTCACATTATATTATTTGAAATGTCCATCTTTCAACAAAAGTTATGAAACATGCAAAGAAACAACAAGGAAATATGATCCATACACAGGAGGGAAAAAAGGCAATTAATTGAAACTGATCCTGAGGAAGCCCAGAAGCTGGAATTACAAGACAAATACTTTAAATCAGCTATTTTAAATCTGTTCAAAGAACTAAAGGAAACCATATGTAAACAATGAAAGTAAAGTATGAAAATGGAGTCTCACATAGAGACAATCAACAGACAGAAATTACAAAAAGGAACCAAAGAGAAAATTAAGGAATTGAAAAGTATAATTATTCAAACAAAAATATTCACTGGAGGGGCTCAACAGCAGATTTGAGGAGGCAGAAGAAAGAATCAGTGAACTTGAAGATAGGTCAATTGAGATTATCCAGTCTGAAGAACAGAAAGAAAAAGAATGAAGATAAATGAACTTGTGGGACAGACTATGGGACACCATCAAGTGACCTGACATATGCATAATGGAAATCCCATAAAGAGAAGGGGGGCTGGGCAGATAGACTATTTGAAAAGATAACAGCTGAAAACATGCAAAATTTGATGAAAAAACATTCATCTACACATCTAAGACACTCAACGAACTCCAAGTAGGGTAAATTTAAAGAGATCCCCACCTACATGCATCATAATCACACTATCAAAAGCCGAAGACAAAGAGAGAAAGCAGCAAGAGGAAGGTGACTCATCATGTACAGGGATCCTCAGTAAGATTAACAGCTGATTTCTCATTAAAAAACAAGACAAAACACAGAGGCCAGAAGGCAGTGGGATGACGTATTCAAAGTGATGAAAGGAGAAAAAGAACTGCCAATCAAAAATTCTATATTTGGTAAAAACTATTCTTCAAAACTGAAGGAGAAATTAAGGTATTCTTCAGCCTGAGAAAAGGCACCTACAAAAACCCCACAACTAACATCATACTTAATAGTGAAAGACTGAAGGTTTTCCCCCTAAGATGAGGAATAAAGCGAGGATGTCTGTTTCTACACTTCTGTTCAAGATTGTACTGGAGGTCGTAATGAGGGCAGTTAGGCAAGAAAAAGAAATAAAAATCATCCAGGTTGGCAAAGAAGAAGTGAAACTATCTCTTTTGGTTGATGACATAATCTTACATGTATAGAAAACTCTAAAGAGTCCAGCAATGACAACAACCAAAAAAGGAAGAAAACTATTTGATTAATAAATGAATCAAACAAGGTTACAGGATACAAGATCAATATTTTAAAAATCAGTTGGATTTCTATACACTAGTTACAAAAAATCCAAAAATGAAATAAAGGATATAATTCCTTTTATAATAGCATCAAAAAGAATAAAATAGGAATACATTTAACCAAAGATGTGCAAGATTTCTACACTAAAAACTATGAAACATTGTTAAAGAAATTAAAGAAGACTTAAATAAAGAAAAGACATCCCATGATCGTGGGTCAGAAGACTTAATATTGTTAACATGGCAGTACTCCCTTAACTGATCTACAGATTCAATGCAATCCTTACCAAAATTTCAATGCCTTTTTGTAGAAATAGACAAGCTGATACAGAAATTCATATGGAAACTCAAAGGACCCCCAGTAGCCAAAACAATCTTGAAAAAGAAAAACAAAGTTGGTGGGCTCATACTGCCCAATTTCAAAACTTACTACAAAGCTATAGTAATCAAAATAGTGTGGTACTGGCATAAGAACAGAAATACAGATCAGTATTGGGTGTCCAGAAAGAAACCCATATGTCTATGGTCAGTTTATTTTCAACAAGGGTACCAAGACCATTCAATGGGGAAAGAATAGTCTTTTCAACAGACAGTGCTGGGACAACTGGATATTCATATGCAGAAGATGAAGTTGGACCCCTACGTCATGCTTTATACAAAAATGAACTCCAAATGGATCAAAGACCTAAATGTCAGAGCTAAGCCTATAAAACTCTTAGAAGGAAATGTAGATGTTTTAATGCCATCATCCTTTTGGCCTAGCATTCCCATCAAGGAAATTGGAATCCTCATACTTTGGGAATATAAAATGGTGAATTTTATGGTATCTGAATTATATCTCAACTTTTAACAAAAGATTATTCTGGCTGCATATAGGGATGGACCGTAGGCAACTGAGAGTGGGAACTGGAAGGTTGTTGTAGTCTAGTCTAGTGGTGAGCTGATGGTGCTCTAAGGCCAAGGGCGCGATGGCTTTAAAAGATAGGAAAGCTCAGGACAGGAATCCTTTGGAGAGGCTGGCTTCAGCAGGAAGAGGGACAACTCCCAACACCAAAGTAAGAGGGAAGAAGCGATGTAGACACAGGGGTAGGCATTCTAGAAAATTGAATCTGTCTTTTGGTTTGGTACAGAAAGGGTTATGAGCCATTGTGGGCAGAGGATGCCTGGAAGCTTGAAACAGCTGTGGGCAAGCGGAGAACATGGCCTTGGCTTCCAGGAAGATCGGGACCCCTGAGACTGGGTATACGGGGCTGCGTGTCAAGGAAGCAGTCCTCTTGGACCTAACAATGATTTCTGAGCTAGAATAAGAGGAAACTTCAACAGGGGGATACCTAGAGATGATCATATTAAGTGAAGTAAGTCAGGCAGAGAAAGGCAAATATCATATGATATCACTTATATGTGGAATCTAAAAAATTGATAAAAATGAACTTATTTACAAAACAGAAATAGACTCACAGATATAGAAAACAAACTTATGGTTACCAGAGGGGATGGGGGTAGGGGGGAGATAAATTATGAGTTTGGGATTAACATATACACAGTACTATGTATAAAATAGAGAAAGAAGGACCTACTGTATAGCATATGGAACTATATTTAATGTCTTGTAATAACCTATAATGGAAAAGAATCTGAAAAAGAATCTGAATCACTTTGCTGTACACCTGAAGCTAACACAACATTATAAATTAACTATACTTCAATTTTTAAAAATGTTTAAAAAAAGAATAAGAGGAAACTTGAGATATTCTATAATTATGGCTCAATAATACAACCCATAGCCTGATTTTAATGTCCATTTTATGAAATCAAAGTGACTGATTAGTCAAGAATAGGCCTTGTATTTTTACAATCACAGTTTAATTTTTTTGTTTAATTTTTTTTATTGTTGGCTGTGTTGGGTCTTCATTGCTGCATGCGGGCCTTCTCTAGTTGTGGTGAGCAGGGCTACTCTTTGTCTCTACAACAACCACGTAAAGCAAGTTTTATTATTTTCACACTTATTTTACATAAGGAAATGGAGGCTTAGGGAGTTAACACTTTTCTAAGTCGTCTGAATCCAGGTCTTCTAAATCTCACGTTCTTTCCACTATTACCCCATGAATCAAGAAGAGTCCTTCTTTTTTTGTCTATTCAAATTCTCAGGGTATGTTGCCAGGGTATCTTTTTCCAGAAAGCCTATTTTTGTAAAATGTCTTTAATGCTTGCCCACTCCAGTGATTATTTCCAATAACATTTCTTTTCTGTTAATAATATTAATGGTAACTGTAGAAAATCTAGAAAAACTTGTTTTTAATCCCACACAGATAACTACTGTTAAAAATTTAGTGTATTTCTTTCCAGTATCTGCCTATAAATAAATATACTGCCTATAAATATGTACACACATATATATACATACACACATATATATACACATACATATATATTGATAATTTTTTTTACAAAATTGTACTCATACTATAAACAGTGTTGTGTCTTGCTTTTTCACATAGTATGATGTTGTGAGACGTGGCATGGCCTTGTGGTGAAGGTTAATTAGGCCCTGAAGCCAGAATGTAATGGGCCTGTTAGCTGTGCGCCCTTGTCAATGCTGCTTAGCCTTTTTGTACCTTAGAACAATATTAGCTATTACAAACCTTAGTGCAAAATATGGTCTATCCCATGCACTCTCCTCTCAGACCAGGTGATCTCTGTTCCTGGGTTCAGGAACTGCTCTGTGTCTGAAACACATCCTCTCCCCTTCCCCTTGGCCAGCAGCGTCCTTGCTGTCGGTTCATCTTGCTCATACCCTCCGATCTGTTGCGCACCCCCCGCCCTGTGACCTCCGTAACATCCACTCCAACCAGTTGACTCCCCAGAGGCAGCTCCCTTACAGTCTCTGGACGATCTCCCTGAGACAGTCTGTGCGTCTGCAAGCTTATCGTCAACGTGGACTTGCTATTTCACTTAACAATATACATCTTGGATGTCATTTATATCAGCACATAGGGCACTGCCTTGCTTTTGTTTTGTTTGTTTATTTCGTTTTGTTTGTTTTAAATTGCCATATGGGGGAAGGCTTTTTCAAGGCATGCCATGAAACCTAGAAGCTATGAAGGAGAAGTTGATTGATCTGGCTACGTAAAAATTAGAAGCTTCCGTGTAGGAAAACATACCATAAGCAAAGTCAAAAGGCAAAACAGCCTCTACGTTCAACTGGGGCTCTAACACTGCTCCGTGACTCTCTCGTTTGCTCGGCTTGTACTTTACACAGAAAACCGAAGTCATCAGGTGCAAATGTTCTCTGCTTCCACCACCAGACCTCAAAATGTATTTGAACTCAAACCCATCCATTCCACCTCTCACCTGTTAAAACAGAAGGTGTCTCCCCTCCTGTCTGAAGCTAACGCCACCTCTGTGCTGGAATCCCATCCCATCTTGCTCTAGTAGGACCGTGGCTCTGTTAACTGCCCAAGTCAGCCTGCCCTCCCTGCTGCTCCCAGCCTGTGTATTACCCCGGCCCACTGGGTTTTACCTTCTAGATATGTCTTGTCTCTGCCCTCTGCTCGCTTGTCTCCCTCCACTGCTCCGGGACAGGCCTTATCGTTTCACGCCTGGACCGTTGCAGTAGCTCCCTCATTGGTCTCTTTCAACCTGGCCATCCTTGCTTTTTTGGCTGCGCCTCGTGGCTTGTGGGATCCTAGTTCCCTGACCAGGGATTGAACCCAGGCCCGCAGCAGAGAAAGCGTGGAGTCCTAACCACTGGACCACCATCAACCTGGCCATCCTTGATGCTGTCCCCCACACAGGTGCCAGCGGAGCATCTAAAACCCGGGCCTACTCTCGTCCCCTGCCATAGGTCAGTCTCATCTGCTGTAGCCTGGGGGTCAGAGCGGTGTGGAAGGAATCCCCTTGTTGGTGAGGGAACACCTATAATTTGGAGAAAAGCCTCCCATGCCATTCAAGTCCCAGACCTTGATAGCTTGCCATTGCAAAGCCCTCTCCTCCATTACCCCTAACTGCCCAGCTCCCCAGATTCACCTTCCTTGGACTTTAAGTCTTAGTGACACCAACGTGCCACACACCTACCCCACTCCTTCCAAGAACACGCTTACTGCCCTACTTCACCCGGCGGCTCAGCCATCCTCGGCCCTGGGTCCCAGGCTGGGGACGTGACCTCCCTCCTCCAGGTAATCCTAGCATCCTGCACATTCCTAAGTGGTTTGTTGAGCAGCCTGCTGGTCTGGATGCCTCTTAGGAGGCTGGGTGGGAGCTGACTCTAGCATATAGAGCTCATATCACCGCTTGAACCTCAGCTTTGGGTCCCAGCAGCCAATTCTAGGGCAATGGGAACCGTCCCACTTCCTTCCTTCATAGCCTCTGTCACGATATTGAAACTGTATTAAAATGGTCTGTCTTTGTGTTTGTCCCCACACTACACTATATGCATCTTGAGAGCAAGGATAGTGTCTTGCTTTTCACATGGCCTGGCACATACCCAGTGCTACAGCTGAACTGAAAAGGGACTTGGCAAACCACAGACCGAGTTTAATGTTTTCTTGGTCATTGTACTGGAACAGATGGTCATAAAGACAATTTATGAAATGTCATTAGGATAAGTGTAAATTCCTGTAGTTACATCCAAAAGTAACAAGCGTGCGCATTTTGGGTGGACCACCATGGCTTTGCAGCAGTTCATGTGATAAGAGGTGGGGATTTTCACTGGGGAAGCAGCCTCGACGTGGGTCGCCAGTGTGGCGAGGCTGCAGGACGCTGCTGGGACGCTGGCCTGCCCAGCTGGTGTCCCGGAGACGTTGCTCTGTCATTGTCCCCATTCTCTCATTCTTCAGTAATTTTCCCTCCCATCCGTCCTTTCAGCCTGTAAGCATGCCCATGTGTCCCCCAACCTTTAAAACCCACTTTCCCACCCTGCCTCTTCCTCAGGGTGCCCCCCTCCCCGTCCTTTCCTTTCACACTCTCAAAAGAAGAGATCCTCACCGCCTCCCCCTCCTCACCATCCCCTTGCTTACTATCCGAAAACCCTTTTCCCACCTTTGATTCCAGGACACCACGTTCTCTTGGTTCTTCCTTCCTTCCAGAAGCTAACTTAGCCTTATGGGAAAGATGGAGACCCTCCAATGCAAACTGCTTCCCCATTTCTGATTTTTTCCACCATGACGTCGTCAGATACACCCCGCCCTCCCCACCTCTCCCCGACCATGCTTCACTGACTCCCTGGTTCCCTTGAGCTCGCCTCCTCCTTGCTCGGTCGTCCATCTCTCTTCTGTTGCACTTCTTGCCCATTCCTTCCATTATGCCCACGAGCAGGTACAGATCTTCCCCTTCCTTACACACCCTACTGCCTTCTCAGGAATTTTCCATCCCCTTAGGAACTTCCTGGGATTCTCTGCCCTTCACCACTAGCCTTTTCCAAAGAGAAGGCCACTTCCCTGCCTCCCCCTTTCCCCTCTCCCCAGATGTTCAACATCTCACAGTCTGACTTAGGCCTGAATTCCTCTGCTGCGGCTGCTCCCCAGATGGCATCAGAGACCTAGCCAGCGTCTCTCTCTTTTTTTGGCCATGCCACACGGCTTGCAGGATCTTAGTTCCCCGACCAGGGATTGAACCCCAGTCCTCAGCAGTGAAAGCGTGGAGTCCTAACCACTGGACCACCACGGAATTCCCAGCATCTTTAATTTAGTGCCTTGCCTTCCCCTCTCCCCCTGGTTCCCATCCTCAGGGATCTCCCTGAAGGATTTGGCCAACTCCTCTTTCTAGGGCAGCCCCCGGTCCTCATCTTCTCCTACCGCGTTGTCTGCACTTTCTTGGGCTCCTGCAGTGGCCGCTCCTCGCATCCTAGATGGAGACTTTCCCCAATGCTCTGTCCTCGGTCTTTTCTCTTCTTCACACTTTCTCCATTATCTATAGTAATAAACAAGGAGATGAAGAGAGGTGCTGAGAAGACTTTGAGGATAGGGGGAGTTCTTTGAGTTGGTTTGGTGGTACTGCTGGGTTTTTGTTGGCTTTTTATTGGGGGGGAGGTTTGGGCAGAATGGCATGAGGGATTCCTTAGGGTACAGCAAAAAGGGTTGGAAGAAGACCAGCAAGCCACATGTCTGTTTTGCTATTTTCTGGACGTGCCCCAAACTTTCTTTGCCTCGTGGTCTTTCTCTACCTGTTGTGTCTTACCCCCCTGCTCATGACCTTTGTAAGATTCTGGTCATACTTCTCTTACCAGTCAAATATGGCATTGTAGTCATTTTACCACGTACTGTAGCTCATACTCTCCATGAGTTCACTTAGGTTGTCTGGAGATCAGGACTTGACTTATTTTAACTCTGGAACATGTAACAGAGACGCTTGCACACAGCGGGTACTCAGTGTTCCTCAGGAGCGTCAGCTAACGGGAAGGGCATGAGTCTTAGATGTAAACAGACCCAGATTCTGATGCTGATCCTGGCCTTGATCCTTGTTCATTGTGTGACCTCGGGCACATTGCTTACCTTTCTAATTACAGTCATCGTGAGGATGAAATGTGATATTGGATGCTCAAGAAGTGTGAGTCCCCTCCCCTTCCTGAGATGAAAGGAGCTGGGAAAAATGGAGTGGGCTGGGCACCAGCGTGGGGGACGCTAGGACACCCAGTGAGACCAAAGCCAAGCATTTTTGCAGGCTTCGAGGGAAAGCCATCTGCGAGACTGCCCTCGTTTACCATAACCCAGGATCCTCCATGAATGATCTACAGTTTCAGCCCTGGAAGTGGCCAGAAGTAGGAGGAGACAAAATGACCTAAAGCATCATCTGAGGACATGCTGATATCACAGGATGTGTCTCCACCCATAAATGACGGGCCAGTGGTTAGAATATTACTGCACTTGGTATGGCCCTTTTGGCCTTCACACCGGCTTGCCTTAGTTTGCTTTCTGGCTGTTTTTATCGTTTTTTCTCTGCGTTCCTCCCTCCCTTGGCCCCCACTACATGCGTGAATACCAGTACCCAATCCAGGTGCCCCTTTCCTTACTTTCCCTCCCTCAGAGTTCAGCTGCTAGGGTAGGACGTTCCAAGGTCTTATCACAAGTCTGACAACTCTTCAAATAGCATCACACAGTGTCATCGTGGAGCTGGACAGATGTGTATTCCACCTGCAAAATTCTTTGAAAATGAGGAAGAAGCTGGTAAGCCAGCAAGCAGATCCATTTGGAGTGATCCAGGGTATCTTTCTCTTTCTTTCTTTTTTTTTTGAGATTTTTTTTCTGTTAGCATTTTTAGATCAACCTAGTTCTTTTTGGTTACTGCATAGTATTCCTTAGAATTAACGTGCCCTAGTTTGTTTGAACTTTCTGCTCTTGTGGAAACATTTAAGTTGTTTTTGCTTTTTCCCTAGGAACAATGTTTCAGGGAATGCCCTTGAACACGGCTCATGGGAGCATTTTTCTAGGACAGATGCCCAGGGGTTACATGATATATATATTTATATGTACTTGAAATTTTATTAGATCCTGCCAGATTGTCCAGATCAAAGACTGTACTACCACAGGAAAAATGTTTTCTTTTTTGGTGTCATCATTTCATGTCTTGCATAAGAAGGTCTTCTCATTGCTAAAGGTATAAACAGATTTTTCTGTATTTTTATTCAAAGTCTGTAGTTTTGCTTTTTACATTTGGCTCCACACACCCCGCCCTGGGGAGGGGGACTTTTTCCATTGTATTGGTACCACCTGAATAGTCCGCTTTGTTTTTAGACTTGCTGTTCTATTTCACTGACCCATATGTTTGCTCCTGTACTACTGCAATCATGTTTTGAGTGTGTTTGTCCTTTAAAAAAAAAATTGTGGTTATATATAAATATATATAAAATCATAAAATTTTTCATTTTAACCAGTTTTAAGTATACAGTTTGGTGGCATTAATCACATTCATAATGTTGTACAACAATCATCACTATTTCCAGAATTTTTCATCAGTCCAAATAGAAACTCTCTACCCATTACACAATAGCTCCCTTTCCCCCTCCAACCCTGTGCCCTGTAACATCTACCCTACTTTCTGTGTCTGTGAATTTCCAAATTCTAGATTTCACATAAGTGAAAATGTGTCTGGCTTCTGTGTCTGGCTTATTTCACTTAGAATAAGTTTGCAAGGTTCATCCACGTTGTATCATATATCAGAACTTCATTTCTTTTTATAGCTGAAGAATATTCCATTGTATGGATATACTCCATTTTATACATCCGTTCATCTGTTGGCGGGCAACTTGGGTTGTTCCACCTTTCGGCTATTGTGAATAATGCTGCTCTGAACACTGGCGTACACTTACCTGAGTCCCTGTTTTTAATGCTCTTGGGTGTATACCCAGGAGTGGAACTGCTTGGGTCCTATGGTAATTCTGTGTTTAACTCTTTTCCTTGGTGGCCACAGAGGAGATGTCATTTCCTTCACTGTTAGTAGAAAGATCAGTCCCTGAGTCCTGTTCTTACTCCATTTTTACATTCACCTGCCCACATTTCCCCCCACCCCTGGAGCCAAGCACAGAACTTGGCACATGGTGGTACCAAGTAAAGGCCGGCCTGGGTGGGTGGGTGGATGGACAGATGAACTCCAGGCCACTGGAAGAGCAAGATTTTCCCTGACTGTATAACGGGACAGCAAGAAGCAATGGAAAGAGCCTGCAGCCATACTATTGGTGCATGCATCCAACAAGAGACCTGAGTTCTGTTTCTTACATGAGCCCTTAGTTTCTGTGTGTCTTGTTTAGCTCATCTGTGAAAGGCAACTGCACTCCTGCTGTACAGGATGTTGAGACATGAGATCTGGGTATGAAAGCCCTTTGCTGACGTCAAAGGCACTCACTAGCGGGAGGGATCGCAGAGTCCCGTGTGTACCCCACACTCAGAATAGAGCCTGGCACATCGGTGAACTGATTTCTTGCATGCATTCATTCCTACATCCAACCACTATCTACTGAGTGCCTGCTCTGTGCCAGGCAGTGTTCTGGAGGCTGGGCTTCAGCCATGAGCAAGAGAGACAAAAAGGCCCTGGCCTCATCAATCTGCTCAAGAACAAGATCCAAGAACAAACCCCAAGAGTCCTAACTGCCTTCCCAATGCTTTTGGTACCAACTCTAGACTTTTTAAAAACACAGCAAGAAATGCCAGTGGAGAGCTTGTATTTTAAGGAGGTGTCTCCAGCTTTAAGGAGAAAAATGGATTTGAAAATGTAAAACAAAGAATAGGCCAGGTACTTGGCAAATCAAGCAGCTTGAAATGCCATGAGGGAGGGGAACTTTTGGGGGTTTCTGTGTGAAGCAAAGGGAGAGAAAAGATTCCAGATACTCCCCTGACTGCCACCCACAGGAAAAATGTGAGAGCCTCCAAGCCTCTTCTTGCAGGAGTTTAGGGGTGGGAATCAGGGCGACTGTCACCAGGCTCTCTGCAACACTAGGTCTGCCTAGGAATGTTGCTGGTGACACTTTGGCCCTGTTTGGCCCCATGGGAGACAGAGGTTTGCTTATCTGGTTTGTTCACTGAGCCCTGCCCCTCAGGAGCCCTTGGAGGTGGCCCAAGAGCTCATGGCCACTGAGCACACATCCCATGCACTGCATATCACATTCCTGTAGGAAGATGTCCCTGGCCTTCTGCCCCTTCCCCCACCTGCCTCCAGCCTCTGCTTGGTGCTCCCTGGCCACCTGCACTGTCTTCTTGTGCAGGTAACCCTCACATGGGCTTGAAATGATCTGCGGGCTGAGACCCTGGCTTTATTTGTCTCAGTAGTCATGGCACTTAGCCCAGTGCCTTGCATATAGTAGACACTCAATAAAGGTTTACTGAATGGAACTAGAAGGGAGAGGTTAGTAAAAGCTGGGTTAACATGTAAGGGGTGTTGAGGGCAGAAGGAGCCACAAGTGAGGCAGGTGGGTGTCGGGGAGGGGGCAGGTGGAGGGTGGCCCGTGCAAATAAGGGTGACGGCTGGCAGAGAGAGGCCAGATGTGGGTCTGATTGAGTGGGCAGCCAGAGAAACAACACACACACACACACACACACACACACACACACACACACACACACACACACACACACACTGATTGATTGATTGATTATAGGAAATTGGCTCACGCTACCATCTGCAAGCTAAACACCCCAGGAAAGCCAGTGGTGTAATTCAGTCTAAGTCCAAAGGCCTGAGAACCAGGGGAGCCAGTGGTGTAAGTTCCAGGCCTAACTGATATCCCAGCTCATGCGATCAGGCAGAAAAAGAACTGAAATCTCCCTTCTTCTGCCTTTTTGGTCTATTCAAGCCTTCAACCTTGGATGATGCCCACGCACTTTGGGAAGGGCCATCTTCTGTACTCAGTCTCCTGATTCAAATGTTAATCTCTTCCTGAAACACCTTCACAGACACACCCAGAAATAACGTTTAGCCAAGTATCTGGGCACCCTGTGACCCAGTCAAGTTGACACAAAATCAGCCATCACAGCAGGCTAGGTGATTTCAGAGTCAACTAGCATTACCAAGCAGCCCCCTGTGGCCGTGCTATGTGCATCCATTTGCCCTCCAAGAGTGGGTACTACCCTACATACAAGAAGAGAAGCTAAGTCTCAGCATTCACACCTAAACAGAGCAAAGCCTCTTCCCATCCTTGGCAGGCGTTGGGTCATGACTACAACTTGCTGCAACTTTACCTCTTCCACCTCAGACCTTCTGTGGCTTCATACTCCATCCTGCTCCAATGTACTATTTCAATGATTATTATTACTGACAGCGATAACTAACATATGTGTGGTGCTGTAATAGAAACGACAGCTAACTCTTACATAACATTGGATATACCAGGCAATTCTCTGTGTTTTACCTACATTAACTAGCCTCCTTTCATCAATGGGGAAATTGAGGCACAGAGAGGTTGAGTGACTTGCCCAAGGCCACATGTGGCCAGGGTTGCAGCCCAGGGTCTTATCTGACTTTCCCAGTAAGCTGCCCAAGGCCATATGGCAAGAGAAAGCTGGAGATTGGACTTGAACCTGGGAATTTGGATTTAAAAACCTTTATTCATCCAGACTTCTGACTCTGCCTTCAGAATCCTGGGATGTTTTTACTGTGAGGGGGTCCTCGAAGACCCTCTCACTTTCCCTCCTTCTCCCGCAGGCCCTGTGCTCACAGGTGTCCCCTGCCCCATCTGCCTGTGTGAGCAACTGCCTTCTGCTAAATGGCTTTTGTACAGAGCCCATGTCCTGGCTCTTGAAAAGGAATGTGTGGGATGAATAAGCACCTAAAAATAACTCCGGATCAATTTTTTGGGCGGGGTGGGTTGGGGTGGGGAGAGGGCTGTTTTCCTTTCTCTCCTCTCCCTCCCTCCTTCTGCCCCCAAGGCCCATAAACTGCTGCTGGCTGACAGCTGGGCCAGGCTGGCTTCCTGTAAGGCTGTAATAACACAGAATTAGCCTGGCGGCTGCCCTCTCCAACACAAAAATGCCAGTGCTTGGTCACTACAGACGTCTCCGAGTTGCTGCCTTCCTGCCCTGGTCCATGCTCCCGGGACAGGTCCTTGTTCATCAGATAACTGGGCGAGACAGATCCCTGGACTTGTCCTCCCCATGGAGGAGCAGTGGAAAAACCCCTCCAAGTAAGAGGCTGGTAGCTTCTGGGCTGGGCCATTTGAGGGAGCCCCAAATTCCTGCCTCCAGGGAGGAGCCTGGAGGGCAGGAGTGGAGTGCTTTCTGGCAGCCTGGGCCCCCGCATCGAGGTTTCCAGGCCGTCTGCTGACTCAGGGCCTTGGCTGAGTGGCTCGCATCTGTCTCTGTGCTTCTAACAGGCCCCTTACCCCCACCAGCCACCCACAGGCCGCCTGGAGAGGATTTAGAAATCCAGCAGATCTTTGCTGCCCACAACCCGCCAGCTAAAAGCGGCATCCTGAGAGTGGGCTACGTTTCTTCCTCGGCGGAAGTCTTGCAGAATGGATTGGTTCTGGGGGTATGCCAGGCATTTTTGTACAGCTCAGCCGTGCTTGGAGTCTCTTTCGCCTGTGATATCAAATATGTAGAAAGGGACACTGGTGTGTAATATGGCAGGGGTGGGGGGGGGGAATGGAATGGCAATGTAAGGAGGGAAAAGAAACCTACCAGGGGCAAAGGGTTCAGAGGTCCCCGCTTATGCTGAACCTTGGCCAAGGGATGGAAAATTCCAGGTGGAAGCTCAGAAATTCCCAGTGTAGAAGTGCTAAGGGAAGTGCCACACCTCCTAGTCTCCTGCATCCCTCGGCTTCAGCCAGGACTGGGGCGGGGCTTCCTGTGCCCCAGCTATGTGGTTGGTTGGTGGTTCAGTTGTTCCCGGTCTCGGGTGCACATCAGCACATCCTGGGGGAGCTTGAAAATGCCAGTGCCCAGGCTCTGTCCCCAGGCCAGTTATATCAGCATCCCTGGGGTGGGGCCCCACCTTCCCAGGTGATGGCAGCGTGCAGCGGGGGTGGTGAGCCACCGCTGGCAATACCCTGTTTTCCTCCACCCTCCGCCTTGCTTCTCAGCTTCTGATTTCTCAAATTCAGAGGTGGGCACTGCCACACCAAGCATCATGTCCTACGTAACGGGCTGGGTAAATAATGTTGAGGGCTGCTGTCCCGTTGATGATGATGATGATGACGATGATGATGACAATTTAGGCCACACTCTAGGGACTAGAAGCATTCGAAAAGTCCTTTGCTGTGACTTCATTACAAAGAGTCCCCTATAAATACCGAAGGGAAAAGATCAGTTTGAAAGTTGTACTTAAGGTCCCAAAGGGCTCTTTTTTTTTTTTTTTTTTTTAATTTTTTGGCCACAGTGCACTTGGCATGAGGGATCTTAGTTCCCCAGGGATCAAACCCGTGCCCCCTGCAGTGGAAGTGCAGAGTCTTAACCACTGGGCCACCAGGGAAGTCCCCCAAGGGGCTTAGAAACAAAGGTTCCCCTTAGCCCACAGCCAGCAAATGACCCATCCTCTGAGAGCTTTACTGCCTTCACCTGGGCCTGGCCTGAGTTGGGTTCTCTTGTCCTGAGGACCAAGCGAGCCTCCCACATGGCCCTCCTGGCTCCCTTGACTCCCGGGAGACTCCTGGATCTGCGTCTCTGAGCCCCACCTACTCAAACTGCAGCGTGGCCAGAGGCCCTCCCTGGGAACATGGCCAGCCAGCAGGGCGGACTTAATGCAGTGACGACCACGTTCCTCCCCGCAATGCCCCGGAAAGCAGGGCCCTTGTCCTAATTCCTCCTGATTCCTCTTTACAGGACCACTTGCCCCCAGCCCCCAGGGTCAGATCTTCCTCTGCCCCGCCTTCATCCTGCAGCCGTTCCCCTTTCCCGATTGTTCCCTTCTTGAAGCCCTGTCTTCCTGGCTCCCCACTGCTGCCCTTGACCACCTGCAGCTTCCAGCCTGTCTCCTCCCTGGAGCTTCCCAGGTAGCACTCCCAGCGGCTGGCCTCAAACACAGTGGGGCAAGAGAGAATCTACAGGCTGGAGGGGCAGCAGGAGCCATCACTCAGCCCACCCTCTATGGCCCGACTCCCCTCCACCTTCACCAGGGGCTCCAGCCAGCCTCAGCCCAGCTCCGAAAGCCGAGGGTCACTAGCCCCGCTTTACCTCTTGAGTCTGTGTCTGGCTCTTCGTACACAGCAGCCTGTCTGTCTTTCTGCTGCCTACACATGAGCCTGAGTGTCCTAGCTGGGAGTCCCTCTCCCTCCCCGTGGACCTGCCGCTTCCACACAGATGCACATGGCCTGTTTCACTCGCCATGCTTGGTCACGCTACCCTCCTGCTCAGCCCTGCCGCCCAGTCTTCCTGCACGTGCTCCGATTTTCCCCAGCTGCCCGTCTCCCGCCACAGTTCCATCCACACGCTCCTTCCCCGGACCCCACAGGAGGAAAGTTCAAGTGCGCTGGCAGTTGAAATGGGGTGTAGGGCAGTCCCTGTCCGTGCAGATGCACGAGCTGCTCCAGGATTGGCAGGGGCCTGGTAGCAGCCCTGCACAGTCCTCTTGAATTGCCTGAGAGCTTCTGGTTTTCTCGATTTGAAACTGCTGTCTGGCCCACTCATACCCCAGCCCATTTATGTGTATCATTTCTCTGGAGGGAAGCACATTTCCCGGATGCTTTAGCAGCTGCAGCAACTGAAGTCCCAAAGGGAGCCACTGGTAAGCAGGACTGGAAATAGAATTCTAGATCTGGAGGTTCGCAGATGATAAAACCAGGGCTTAGGCACTCAGGCTCATGCACACTTAGTGCCAGAGTGAGAGGGGTACCCCAGACCACTGGCCCTTCCTCCTAGGAAGGCCCTTTCCCTGACCAGGAGGGGACATTTCCAGGAGCTGCACCCCTGGGCTCCCGGGTATGCGCCCGCAACTCCCATGGTCCTGGAGGGGGCTGATGATAGCAGAGCCCTTGACCTTTCCCAACTCTAAGTGGCACTTCAGGCCTCTTCTCATTACTCATTTATGCTGAGGGTCCCCAGGGGTAGCTGTGACATCTCCAGCAGTCCCAGCAGGGGCAGACACATCCCAGCTGATAGAGGGGCTTCCATGGCCTCGCTCCTGGAAGGCTGACAAGCTGTCAGCAGACAGTGATCTGAGCCCCAGCAGTGCCTGAGTTTACCCTGGGAAAGTGGGCTGTGGATACAGAGGGAAAGCAGGGAATTTGCAGGCAGACAACCTGTCATAGTCACATCTATGGGACCTTGGGAAGACACTGGCCTCTCTGTAGCTCATCATCCATATCTGTAGAACTGTGAGCTGGGGGGATGAGACAGGACAGGGTAGGCAGAGCATCTGGTCTGGTGCCTGGCATGTTGCAGGTGAGTTCCTTGCTCCCATGGACCCTGTGATGGGCAGGCCACTCACAGATGTTTATTACTTTTAATGCAGGCTCAACACTGCCCTTCAGTAGCTAAACCTTTATTGAGCGGCTGCTCAGAGGCCAGGCCAGAGCCCTTGTGCCAATTTGGTGGCACTACCTGCTCAGTGCACAAAATGGAGATTTATGGAGATTACCACCCATGCTCCTGTTTGGGCCTCTTGTGAACATCAACACACCTGAGGCTGGTCCAGGTGAGGAGGGCTGGTGGCCTGTCCACAAGGAAGCCAGGGGTTCCTGCAGACCCGGTACCTGGCTGTGGCGTGAGCTCGGGACTCCAATCAGATGAGTTAAGCTTCTGACAACCTGGCCCTTCAGGACCACAAAGGATGAGGCTTCTGGGGGCAGCTGTGGCAACTCATTGAGCTGAGTTGTTTCACACGGATGCCCACCGAGATCCAGGGCTCGGCAGAAACGTCCAGGTGGGGAACCTTTTTGCCACCAACTGCCCCTGCCAGCCGAAGGCCTCCCCAAGAGAGTTATCAGCTTCACATTTTATTGTCACCATGTCACCAGCACCTGGGTATTGCTGAGAGGTTCCTATAGAATGAAATTTGCATGTTGAAAGCAAATAACTAGGATTCCATATAAATTAGAGGTATGCTCCAAGAGGTCATGGGAAAGACTTCCCACTGGTTCCAGCTGAGAGGTTTTGGCAAGATAATGTGGGGATGGAGGCTGATTCCCTTTGTAACCTCCAGATGCTGGGGTAACATTTGTAACCACCAAGGAGGTGGGAATTTTAGTCCCTACCTAGCAGTTCACTCTCTTTTCTAGTACTTTCTTAACTCTGGGGTCTCCCTTCTGCATTCTCTGCTTTTCTTTTACTTCCCCTCATTCCCCTATGGTTAAGGGATTTTCTCGGTCATGCCCAGATATCTCATTCATTGATTAGTTTCCTGCCTAAGCTGCAATCATTTTCTCTCTCCCTGGCCTGTTATAGTCAATATTTATTTTAACTTCAGTTTCAGAATTTGGGACAATGCCAGGTATCTCTAAGATATAGGCCTGTTTAGTGTGTTCAGGGGAAATGTTTCAACTGCTTAAGGAGTCATTTCTTAGGACCCATCCTTGCATATCCACAGCAGATAAGCCTATTATACAGCAGCACACACAGCGAAGGGAGAGGGAATAAGGGTTGAAGTCCAAGAGGCAGCTAGCAGGCCCTGCATTTGAATCACTGATGCTCGGTACCTGGCACTGGGGATTTATGCCAATCACTTAGGGGAAGGAGGGGAAGGCAGCCGAATTCAGTGTAATTAATATATAATTAATAAACAAGGTTTTAAAATGAAGAAAAACAACCCCGTAAATTAAAATACATACTAACAATAACATAGTTCACACTTCCTGCCAACCCCAGTGAGGGCAGGTTTCCCACAGGTAGGGCAGTGCCAGGTGCCCAGGATGCTGCCCAGTGTGATTCAGCATGAACCCGCAATAGGGGCTACGAGCGGAGTAGGGTCTACGAGCTGGGGCTCTGGAATACACTGCCTGCGTTCAACCCTGGCTCCCCTGCCTGTTAGCTATGGGGCCCTGGGAAAGGCACTTAACCTCTCTGGGTCTCCTTCCTTATCTGTAAAATAAGGATAATAATAGTAACGCTTAGCATACAGGGTTGTTGTGGGGACTAAAAGAAATAACGCCTGTAAAGTACTTGTCATAGTGCCTGGCACCTGGTAAGAACTCAGGAGACGTTATCAGTTGCTATTATTATTCACAGCATGACACAGTGCCCCCACCTCACCTCCCACCTCCGCTGCCAGCAGCACCCCACTTCCCACTCGCCTTGTGATGCCCTGCCCTTCAGGTATCCCGAGATACGTACTAGGTCAGGGGACTCTTTATGCATCTTGAGGTTTTTTTCTTTTTCAACTTTTAAGGGTAATCATGTCCCTGCAGAGAGAGGCAGCGGAAGGCTTTTCCCACTGGGGTCCGAGTGACTCGTTGAAAAGGCCAAGTTCTGTCCAAAGAAAGACCCGTGGAAATCCTCCATGACGGAGCCACCAGGATCACAGGCAGTGCTGGGATCGAAGTCACCCTGGCCAAGCCTCTGTTTGCAGATGTGCCCGCACGGGAAGATTAGGAGCTACTCAGCTGGTGGCTGCTGGCTAATGTCCTCTGTGGCTCGGCTGGGTATAGTGGCTGTAGTTCTATATTTTTTCTCCCTACAAACCTATTAACTTACTGTCATTTAAATCAGAATGACTACTGTTATCCTTGGCTTTTTTTGTTGTTGTTTCTTTTTTCTTATGAGTTCAGCTTTTTAAGAAGAAAATATCTAGAACTTTTCAGGAACTAGCCACCAAGGAAATGGGGAGATGGGTGTGCTAAAGCCAAGCCTGAGGCCAGCCCCCCACGGTGCTGTGTGCTTTACAGGCACTGGTTTGCTTTAACTCTCAACATTGGTCCTGGGAGGTAGAATATTTATTTCTTTTCAGGGAAGAAGACTAAAATTCAGAGAGGTTAAGGAACTTACCCATATCTAGAAAGTCATGCAGCCAGATTTCAACTTGAGGTCTGTCTCACTCCGGAGCCTACATTTTCGAGAAAGAAATGTAACAGCCACCGTTTAATTTAACAGCCACCGTTATGATGCAGGTAAAATATTTCATTACATTCTCCTTATGAAATGCTAAAACACGTTAGGCAAAGCTAAAGAAGCTTTGCACCTCCCCTCCCCATCTCAGTGCCTTTTCCGGCTTTCTTTCTTCTACAACACCTCACGTGCAAAATAAGTGTTGTAATAATCATAATACCTATTCTATCTGCCTTACCTGAGTTGAATGAGATAATGGGCAAAAAGGCATTTTATAAACTTTGCAGCCCTCTGTATATGCTTACTGTTAGTGGTAGCAGGTAGCATAGTAACATACATTATATAAGGCCATTTTGTAGGGAGTATTGTTTAGTTGTTTTTTGTTTTTTAAATATTTATTTATTGATTTAGGCTGCGCTGGTCTTAGTTGAGGCACACGGGATCTTCGTTGCGGCATGCGGGATCTTTTAGTTGCGGCATGTGGAATTCTTAGTTGCAGCATGCGGAATCTTTAGTTGAGGCTTGTGCACTCTTAGTTGCGGCATGCATGTGGGATCTAGTTCCCCAACCAGGGATTGAACCTGGGCTCCCTGCATGGGGAGGGCGGAGTCTTACCCATTGGACCACCAGGGAAGTCCCTATTGTTTAGTTTAAACCTCATTACTGGGAATTAATGGAATCTCATGCCTCAGAGTACTCGAAGGCCCAGCCCTGAGCCTCTCAGTGGGGTCTTCAGTGTGGTAGTTGTAGGGCTAGGCGGCAGAATCACGGTTCTCCAGGAGGTGTCACCCTCCACCAGGACACATCCTCTGCACCTTCTGTACTGGCTTCCTGGGTCCATTTAGCACTTCTTAGTTGAAGTTAGGTGGAGCAGTGATTCCGGTGTGGAATTTGGGTTGACAAGAGGCCTGGGGCAGGTAAGTAAGTATGGGGTGGGGCACTCAGGGAGGCTCAGCCTCTGCCTGAGGGAACTCACAGGTGAGCAGAGAGAGCCCAGGGCAAGGACCACCCCCATCCAAGGTTGATGCAGGCTATACCCAGAGGCTGTCCATTGCAGGAAGGGACTCTGAGTGACTGGCTATGTCTGGATGGGTCTTTGTAGAGAAGGTGATGTTTGAGATGGGTTCTAAAAGGTGAGAAAGAATCTTCCAGGCTGAGGAGGTGGGAAGGGCATTCCAGGAGTGTCCTGAGGTGGGCCAGGACTTCACTGATGGGGTGGACAGGAAAGGATGGGAGAAGGTGGCTAGAATGGAGGGGGATGAGGCCAGGTTAGTAAGGACCTTGAGGGCCAGATGAACTGTGGAAGGGTTTTTTGTTTCATTTTGTTTTTGTTTCCATTTGGGGTCAGCCAGTAAGGAGTCACAGCTAAAGGTGTAGAAGATGAACTGGACATGTAGCGACTGGAGGCAGGGAGGCCGGTTAGGAGGCTGTGGTTTAAAGTCTTATCCAGTGCAGGAGCAATTAGTATGGGGAGGGAAGACATAGACTGGAAACTGTTGGCAAGAAAGAACTGCATGGACACGGGAACTGATTAGATGGGCTGAGAGTGGCGGTTGTCAATGGAGGAATTGAGGCTGACCTTGATGTTTCTAGCCTGATGAACTAAGTGGATGTGGAACCATTAGTGAAGACAGAAAACAGGAGCAGGAGCAGATTGTGAAAACAGAGGGAAAAGAAAATCTTATCTTTGGATTCCTTGAGTATGAGGTACCTGTGAGACTTTCCCAGGTGTTGATGTCCGGTAGACAGTTGAATATAGTGACCTGGAGCTGATGAAGAAAGGACAGCAGCCTGAGGGGCACAGCATTCTTATTTTGACCTACTGTTTCTCTTTCTATTCAGTTTATTCAAAAGAGACTCCTCCAGCCTGAGCTGGGTTTCATGCACATTTCAAATTGCTTCTCTCTGTAGTGGCACAATTAGAAATGTCTTTCCTTAAAAACCTGAGACCACAGGATGCCTCGTGGCACAGACGCTGTGGAATGGGGAATGCAAAGCCCCCATCTTTTCACTTCTTCTCTAAGTCTGAACCTGTCACCCCAAGAAGAGTTGCAGGAAAGGCAGGCACCCAAAGATGTTTGTGTGTTGGGCAGGCCTAGCAGGTGATGGGTTAGCCAAGGCAAAGAAGCCCAGGCTCTCTTAAGAAGCTGTTTGCTCCTTCCCTGTATTTGTATGTTGTGTGCGCACGTGCATCCATATGCTTGCCTGTAGGTACTTTCTTATTTGCCGGGGTGCCCCCCCCTGCCCCCCAAATGGAGCAGGAGAGGAACAGCCCTATTCGTGGCTCCTGCTGGCCTCTCTTTCACAAGAGCAGCTCCCCAGCAAAGAAGTCCAGCAGAGAGAGCAGCCCTGAGGCAGGTGCCTGTCTGGAGCGGTGACACTGGCCCTCACTGCCTTTGGGCAGTATGTTAGTTTCCTGTGTCCGCTGTAACAAATTGTCATCAACTTGGTAGCTAAAACAACGGAAATTGATTCTCTCCTGGTTCTGGAGGCCGGAAGTCCGAAGTCACATCACTGGGCCAAGATCAAGGTTTTGACGGGGCCCACTCTTTCCACAGGCTCTAGGAGAGAATCTCTTCCTTGCCTGTTGCAGCTTCTGGTGGCTGACAGCACTTCTTAGCTTGTGGCCGCATCACTCTAATCTCCACATCCTCTGTGTGTCATATCTCCCTTTTACAAGGATGCCCAAGACTGCATCGAAGGTCTACGCAGATAATCCAGGGTCTTCTTCCCACCTCAGGAGCCTTGGCTTAATCATATGTGCACATGATCTTTGCCACGTAGAGTAGTATTTACAGGTTCCAGGAATTAGGACCTGATATCTTTGGTGGTGTGTGTGTGGCGGCGGGTGGGGCGGGGGGGGGCATCATTCAACCTACTACAGGTAAGGTTTGGGAAAGATCTTTCATTCAACCCTTAACACCTGTGTGTGAAGCAGGTGTCACTATCCCCATTTTAGCAATGAGAAAATGGGCTTTGCCAGCTAAGATGTCAAGATCTATTGGGAGACCTTGATCAACCCCAGGCCTAAGGGTTCATAATATTTTTATTTTCATTTTTTCATTTATTATTATTATTATTTTGGCCACGAGGCACAGCATATGGGATCTTAGTTCCCTGACCAGGGATTGAACCCGTGGCCCCTGCATTGGAAGTGCAGAGTCTTAACCACTGGACCGCCAGGGAAGTCCCGGGTTCATAATATTTTTAAAACATGAAATCTTTTATTTTTTTTAAAGAAAAAAGGTGGTTGTCCATTTAAACAACCAGCAGATAATCCAAAACTCATTTCTGCGTTGGGTGACTCCTGCTGGCTCACCTGGCCCTGACCTCCCTCGGGTGTCCGGGTTGGAGGATGAGGAAGTGGTGGCATGCTTCCCTCCTGCCTCGTACCTCATTTGGGTTGACTCTTGTAGACGAGAGTCAGTAGCAGGGTCTATGGAGCCCAGAATACCAGAACTGACCAGGGCACCCTCCTGCCTTCCCTGGCTGGGGCACAGTGCTGGAAGAGCTGGGCTTGCCAGGGGCAGCCCTGGAGTGGGGCGGGAGAGTCAGTGTGCGGTCCAGACTCAGGGTTAGACAGAGAGACCTGGGCCCGGAGAGCCCTTTCCTGAAGCTGAGGGACCCTGGACTGGGCTCCGGAGCTGGGAAGTAAAAATAACCACCACGACAAAAAGCCCCTGACCTTCCTGTACTTCTGCTTTTATATCTTATTTATATCATCTTTTATATCATGGGGTTCTCACAACCCCCTAGAAGGCAGGCAGAGAAACAGCCCCTATGACATAGATCAAGAACTCAGCTTTGAAGGGGAGGGTGCTGTCCTAGTCAGCCCAGCAGGCCCTGGGGCCAGGATGGGGGACTTACCAGTGCTGCCTCCCCAGCCCCTTGGTGTGGGTCAGAGGGCCAGCGTTGTGGATGCATCCTGTCACCTGTTTATAAGAACGGATTTCACTCCGTGGCAGCACGAGAAGCTCTTTTGGGCTTGGGCTGCACTGTCCTTAGTGAGGTTTCTTCTGCCCTCATTTCTTGCCAGGTGTGTGACCTGGGGCAAATCACTCCCCTTCTCTGGGCCTCAGTTTCCTTACCCTGTAAAGCAGCCTTGGTGTAAGTGGACTGGGGTCCGTGCTGACTCGGCTGACCTGGAAGGCTGCTTCTTCCTGCTTCTCCGAGGATGTGAGGCAGCCTGTGTTGAAACCATAGGCTTGGGCCTCCAGCCTTTTTCTGGAGACCGTGCCCCAAAAGAGCATTTGCCAGGAGCCCTTTTCCGCCACCAGCCGCATCTCCTTGCAGAGAGGAGTCTCTCCCATTTCTCTTAGGCAGACTAGGCATTGAGTAAGGGAGTCTGGCTTGAGAGAAAGGGGCTCTGAGCTCAGGGCAGACATCATTTAGAAGCCAGTAGGCAGGTTGGCTCTGGGCTCCCTTGCGGGGGACCTCGGAGCCTTCCGGGGATACCTGTACCACTTCCTGCTATTCGTCCATCTGTTTGCGGACCCTAGACTCTTCTGGGCGTCCCCTCCGGATTAGCCACAGGCGGCTAACCACTGGGTCTGAATTCCGCCTTTGTCCAGTGAAGCCAAGTGGGGAGGGGCCGAGCAGACCCCCTGCCCCCACTGGAATGTCGGCTCGGTGCGCCCCCCAGCTCTCCCCGCTTTTCAGCCGCCTCCGCCGCTCACTTCCTGAGTCCCACTGATCCCAGCACCCAAACGCGCACACCCGCGCACACACTCACACTCACACTCACTCCCCGGCAGCCTTGCTGCGGGCTCAGCGATCCTGGCCGCGGGCCTCGGGGAGAAGCGACCTTTTGTTATTCAAATCACACCCTCGCCGCGCGCCCGGGCCGCAGGCTCCGGCCCCGGGAATCCTTCCATTGATCCCACCCCGCCCGGCATCCCCGCACCGCCACCACCGTCACCGCCACCGCCGCGGCGGCTCGGGCGCCTGCAGCAGATTTCGGGATTCCCCGGCCCCCGGGCGCTCCACCTCGCCGGGCCGCGCCTCCCCCGCCCCCGGTGCGCGCTGCGGCTCGGCGCGCGGCCCCCTCCCCTTCCCCGACTCCCCTCCCCCTCCCCTTCCTTTCTCCGGACCAGCCTCGGTCCTGCCGCCGCCGCCGCCGCCGCCGCCGCCTTCCCCGGTCCGCGGGGGCCCTGCCGGCCGCCCTCCCCGCAGCATGGCACCATCCGGGCTGAATTAGCCGTGAGCAACGTTCGGGGCACGCGGGATCTCCAAGGGCGGGGGGGTGCCCTGCAGCCTCGGTCATGGATGTGAGCAAGATGGTAAGTGAAGAGCGGGGGCTCTGCCCTGGAACCTCCGCGTCCGCGTCCCCGTCCCTCCCCGCGTCCCTCTCTCCCTCCCAGTCGGCTTGATCCATTGAAAGTTTCTGGATGGTTGATCCTGCCTGTTGGCCCCAACTCCAGGCGTGCTGGAGGAGGGAGCGGGGCCAGGATTCTGGAGGCGGGTGGCCGACACAGCTGGGCTTCCCGGTTTCCCGCCGCGCTGCCGCCAGGGCTGCCCCGGAGAGCTCGCTAGACACCAGGGAGAGAGGGCTGTTGAGCTCGCCTCCCACACTGGGGAACCAGCCTGGTGGAGGGAGGGCAGGGTTGCGGGAAGGGGGCTCGTCCTATCTCCTCCAGAGCCCTTGCTCTCACACGTATTTGAGATTTATGGGAAGATTTTTGGACTGAGCCAGTGGGCAGGAGGGCACAGGTGGGTGGCCTGGGAGAGCAGTGAGGAGAAGCCAGGGCTTTAACCATCCTACAGGGTGAGGGGACAGGGATGGACCCCTTGGCATAGAATCCTTGGAGGGGTGTTCTAAATTTACCACTTGTAGACCCCCAACTGCCTTGGCTTAGGGGGCAGCAGACACCATTGACTCTTAAGCATCTAATTCTCTGGAGGGAGCTGATTCTTCCCCCAGGGCAGCCCTCCACTCCCCCAGGGTCACAGTAGGAGCTGAATACAGTGTTGTTCATTGATTGATTGAGGAGCAGCCCTGGGGGTTGGGGTGGGAGTAGCGGTGGGATGTGATTTGGGGGACTCTGAAGGGAGGGGTTCTCTGGGAGCACTTGGAGACCTGGGGCAGGTTTGTCTAGGAGTTCTGATTGGCTCCCACTCTGAATGAAGATTTAAAGGTGTCCTTGAGCTCACTACCACCCTGACCCTGGCTTTAGACCCACACCCCAGCCTTACAACCTTTGAGGGCCGGTGCCTCAGGTTGGAGAGGTACCCCATGATGGCCTGTGCTTCATGGGGGCCCCAGGGCTTCAGAGGAAAAGACCTGGGTTGGGGGTGTGTCTGGGGAAGGGGGGCTCTGGATCTGCCTATACCTTAGGGAAGGGAAGGTACTGGAATTTCAGTTGGTCTTGTACAGAATTAGGCTAGTTTTTCCCAGAAAGTGTCCTTTGGAAGTAGCCATCTCTTTGGAGAAGACCAGTAAGCTCCGGGCCCTGCCAGGCCTTTGGCATTCTGTCTTGGGTAGGCGACAGTGGGATAGGGAGCAGAGGATGGGTGAGAGTCATTCCTTCCCGTGGCAGGAGACCACTCTCAAACTGAGTGCTGCCCCTGGGGCGAGGGGCCTCACTGGCTCTCATCTTTGTCTGAGGACACAAACCTGCCCATGGTTGGGCAATGCCAAGAGGCTGGACCACCATTCCCTATGTGTGTATCATGAAAGCTTATTTTCTCTGGGTAGCTTTTAGAAATACCCCTCAAAAAAGTCATCTATGCATCTGTGGGGGTGGGAAGGTGGAAAGCTGAGCAGCAGCCAGACCCTTTCCAAGAGATGTCTTAGCAAGACAAGAGTCACCTGTCTAGGCTATGGGGGAGGGCGGGTGGGAGGGACAGGGATCCTGAAGTTCTAGTCCAATGGCTGCCAAACCAGGTCACCTCTGAGCTTCCTTCTGTCCCTGAGCTTAGATTCTTTCCAAAGCCTGGTCTGTGAGGACCAGCTTACAGGGTTTAGGGACCTCTGTCTCTAGAGATCTGGTCCACTTCTGACACTACCACCTCCCTGCATCCATCCCCTCTTTAACTCAACAGTGTTTATTTAATTCCTGTCATTTCTATAGCAAGTGCTGTGTGAAGGACACAGAAACGTAACGTATGGCCTCCTTGCTCCTCAGGCCCTTAGCATCTGGGTGAGGCGTCCAGAGAGATGCAGGCCAACCTAACAGCTATTAGTGCAGGCCCCGATCAGAAGGCTGTGGGGTCTGCGAAGGGATGGGCTGCAGAGTTCAGAAGAAAGACGAGGCCCTAGGCTGGGTCTTCAAGGCTGAGTGGAGTCGGCTCTGCTGAGAGCAGTGAGGGGCATTGCCTGTTGGGAGTCGCAGAAAGACAAATGGGCAGAACCCATTGGGTGAGGCTGAGGATGTCTGGCTGGGACAGAAGTTTGAGATCAGAAAATGTTAAGATCGCCGGTTGGGGCCCAACCAGAAAGGCCTTGAACGCCAGCCAAGGCGTTCCGACTTTGGCCTGTAGGCAGTGGGTAACCTTCAGGGAATTTTGGACACAGGAGAGGCACATGTGTTGCCTCTTTCCTCTTTTAGCTTGGGGTCCAAACAAAAGTGATATTAGATTCTCATTAATCATTGAGCAGCCAAGCTTCCAGCCCAGAAACAATTGTTCTCAGCTCTTTGTAAAGAGCACAGACCCTGGACTGTGTAGCAACGAGAACCTTACCCACCCCAGGGAATTGGCATCTGCTTCCTATTCCTGCAAAAGGCCGAAGTTACTTTCTGTTCTGACCATGAAAGCCCCATCTCCGGTTTAAAGTCCTCATTCTGGGGGCCCTTGGCTCCAGGGTAGACCTCAAACCCAGCATTTCAGTCACATCTTTGGCAAAGCCCAACACCAGCCTTGGGGTTTCACTTGCTTATTGCTGAATGAGAAAAAGCAGATTATAGTTTATCCCTTTGAGCATGTTTCTTAACCTTTTAGCCTCGTGCGTAAAATGAGCCTTGAGCATCCTCATCAAGGTTGGAAATAATTCTTTAAGGCACAGGACCTAGCATAGTAAGTCCTCCATACATGGTGGCTATTATGATAATGATGGTCCCCAAAGTCTGATCTAAGATGACTCTGATCTCCCCGACACACACACAACCACACACACATCCTTTATTTTCTTGATTGGCCTAAAGAGCTGAA
Source organism: Eschrichtius robustus (assembly GCF_028021215.1). Taxonomy (NCBI): domain Eukaryota; kingdom Metazoa; phylum Chordata; class Mammalia; order Artiodactyla; family Eschrichtiidae; genus Eschrichtius; species Eschrichtius robustus. The sequence goes on along the minus strand of NC_090839.1, from coordinate 84,104,368 downwards.
CTTAGGCTGTATTTCAGTTGACTGCTTTGGGGACCAATTCTCCCAAGTCTAGTTATCTTTCTGAATGAAGGTACAAATGAGTGGAGACAATGGATTCGCCAGCTGCTGTGACCCAATGAATTTTTGATGACATCAGATATCTGCCCAAGGGAGAGCTGGTTTAACCCGGCACTCAGGGGTAAAGTGCAGATGCCTTTTGCGGGTTGATGATGGGGGTCTGTGCCTTTACTGAATACAGAGCATGAATGCACCGTGCTGTAATTAGGGGATCAGAGTCATCGCTGTCATTTCTTAGCAAAAGGACGTATAGTTTATGTAACGATTTATATTTACATAGTGCTTTACAGGTTACAATGCATTTCACACCTGTTCCTGTCCACCACAACCCCCTGAGAAAAGCAGGGCAGAAAGAATTAGCCACATTTTACAGATAAGAAAACTGAAGTTCAGAAAAGTGTAATCCTGGAGCAAGATGTGGTATCCCCAGTTCTCCACATCACCAAAATTATGACAAAGCCAATAAAGGGTACGGGAAAAGATTTAGTGAACAGATTCTAGGATGGACAGAAGCTGATCTAAAACGATGAGCTGGAGGTGGTGGCCTTTGGCCTCTGGGTCCCCCAGGGGAGAAGATTCAAGGAGAAGGGATTAGCATCCATCTATGCGGACTACGCCCCTCGTCAGTCATCTACAACTGTTTTTAATGCTTGGGGTTTCTTTATGAATCTCGGCTGCCTGCCTCAAGTGTGAGACTTCTGACCCCTGGGATCTTCCAGCTTACACAGCAGGAAGATGGGAAGAGGTCAGGAAAAAAGCAGAGAAAAGCATCTCAGGTGTTCTGAGTAAATGATGTTGATGGTGGGGCAGGAAGAAGCTTCAGGCCAGCCTGCCGCCTGCTGAGGTTCTGTCTGCTGAGGTTCGTGTGTATTTGCTGGGTCGAGGAGAGGCGTGGTAGAGGGAAACGCGAAGCCAGAGAGATCCCAGGGTAGAATGATGCCCAGGACTCTACCCACAGCTTGCATCAGCTAAGCCATGTGGAAAGGAAGGCTTAGTGTCTGAGCTAAATAACCAGTCAAAGCTGGACATGGATGACCGGCTTGGTGAAACCAGAGCAGTGTTTTCAGTTCTGGGTCACAAAATATCCGTTTAGTGGGTTGCAGCTAAGCATTTGAAAGAGTGAAACAGACTAGAAAGCATCCAAGTATATTCCATGTAAGAAGGTTCATGAAATTGGTTTGGTTGTATATACACGCGCTCACAAGCATGGACTGGCCTTGTAAGATGTGCTTTTTACCGTGGTCAGAGTCAAAGAAGATTTGAAGCCTCTGACTAGAGGCTGTCCAGAGAGCGGTGAGGAGGATGTCAGCCTCATAAAATGAGTAGTTCAGTCTGTGGAAGGGAAGACTGCAGAGAGGCTGATTGACAGCTGAGGGCTGTGGGGAGGAAGAGGTAGTTTATGTACTGGGGTAGGGGGGGCCTCTGGGAGGTGGCGCTTTGGCTGGCCAGGACCGCCCCACAGCAGAGCATCCTATGGCAGAATCAACTCCCTGAAGAGGGAGAGCACCTCCCTGGCCATTGGAGCTGCCCAGGGACCCTGGAGGAGCATGGCCTCCGAGTCCTTGCCAACCTAGAGACTCTGGCTCAGTGCTCAGACTTCGGGAACAGCCCTCAGAGACCTGTCATTCCTCGGCTAAGGTGTGGCTGGCCCCAGGTGAAAGGCAGCTCCTTTTCACACTGGGGAGCAGTTCCAGAGAAGTGAGCTTCATGCATCACCAAGCACAGTTTCTCAAACTGAGCAGAGCATCACGGACCAGCCACCTTCCCCAAACAGCCCGTGGAATAAGGTCAGGGATCAGAGATGACATTGGCCTCAGCCAAGTGCCAGTGGGGAAGGAAATCTGTTATTTGCCTCTTTTTAAAATGCTTACGAAAAAAAGAGTTTTTGATTTACCATCTGATTGCTGTCTCTTGTTGTCACTGAACACTAAGATTTTATCCTACCCGGATGAGGTTCCGTTCAATTCAGACGCATGTTGAATCCTCACTGTATGCTCAGGCCCCTGGGGGGTGAGTGTTAAGATGTTGGGGACCCAGAGCTGAGGATGGCCGAGTTGTCTCTTGAAAGGCTTAGAGTCAAGAGAGGGAGACAGATTTCCTTGAAATGCTTTGAGTGGGAGGACTCATAGACATTTGTAGTTGACAGAACACTCCCACCCGGATTATTTGCTCCCTCAAAATAGCCTTGAGAAAGAAACAGGATTTAGTGTCCTAAGTTCAGATGCACATGTAGGTTTTAAGACAACCCAGCCCACAGATGACCAATCCTCCCTGCCGACCGACCCTCCCTGCCGTCTTCCCCCTACTCCACTCCCCTCACCCCAAACCCCATCCCCCCAGACACAGCTCGGTGATTTTTTTGAAGAGCATGTCCAGGGGCTGTTTCCGCTCTACATTTGTCTTGTTTCTTGCCCTAGAGGTCCCAGTCCAAAGCCAGACAGGCACGTGGTCTGGCAGCTGCCCCTGAACCAAAGGATTTTCGCAGTCAGACAAAATTCATGTTCCCCGGGCCACCAAAGAAATTAAGCCATTTTAAGAAAAAAAAAAAAAAAATCTCCGTGTCTCCTCTAGATTCCTTAAATCCTAGTGAGTCTTTGATCTGGAGGTGATTGCTTGTGAGCAAATAGGACAGGGATTACAGGGTGGGAGGCATATTTATAAATGTGAGTGGGAGCCAGCACCGCCCCCTGCACACAGAGGATCAGGAGGTGACTTCTGTGTCCTGAGACTGCCCTACTTGCTGACCAGGGGCTTTGGAGTCACAAAGGCCAGAGGCTAAATCCTGATGCCACCACTTGCCACTCTAGGACCACGGACAGGTTAGCTGACCTTGCTATACATCAGCTAACTTTCTCAGATCGATTGGTGTCTGCCAGCTTGTGAGAGGCTGAGATGGCCTGTTTACAGTTCTTGGCACATGGAGGGGTTTCGTAAGCCATGGCTATAATTATTAGTATTTTTGCTTATTCATTTAGGCAACAAATAAAATCTTTTTTTTTTTTTTTGGATTTACAAGCAATCCTTTTGTTAATACTTTAAAAATTTATTATGTTATGGTCTCAACATGGTGTGTATAATGTTGATTCTCTGGCATTTACTGAATCTTCCTTTATGGCCTAATCCATGTTTAATTTTTGTGAATGATCTATGTGCACCCAAAAAGGATGTCTGTTCTCTGTTGGGTGAATTCTCCATATATTTATTAGTTTAACCTTAATACATCTCTTTATCTTTGTATTTTGCTTTTTGTGTTGTTTAAGCCATCATTTTCCAAGAGGGACCAAATAAAATCTTGAAACTTTAGGTGAAGGAGTAGAACAGTCCTTCTTTAGGGACCACCCCTCTGCTGGTAATCAGGGCAATCAGACATGTTATAAGTAATTACAATACATGTGATAAAATGCACAGGGTACTTTTGAGGGATGTGCTAGGGTGGGAGAGGGTGGGCTTAACTGCCTGGCACTAGAGGAAGGGGCTCACTGAGAAAACTGGAGGAGGAGGGGGAAGGAATTTGCCTAGAGGGTAAGGAAGGTAAGAGCATTCCAGGCAGAGAAAGCCACACATGCAAAAGCACAAGGTCACAAGACCACGGGATGGGTTCAGGACCCACCTGTTCTTTATACCAGAAGATTAGGTGTAGTCCCTGTTTCCGTGGGACTAGCAAAGTTCCCAGGACACGGGGTCTAAATCTTTATACCTCGGTGTTGTGTTTCCTGGAAAAAGGTGGTGTTTAAGCTGTGTTTTGAGTCTGGGGAGTGGTGATTTCATTGATGAAAATACATGACGCACAGTAGGTGCTGATTGAATGGGTGATGAAGTGATGAGAAGACATTCCGGTTAGGAGAGTGGCGCTGTGTGCAGGTGAACGGATGTTGAGTAGGTTTGTCAGGAGCAGGGCCAGAGGAATGAGAGAGGAGAGATGAGTGGGAGCAGGGAGTGAGGGTCCAAGTTAAAAATAATCAGCAGGTGTTGCATAAGTGAGGCAGTCTCCACTGAACAGTCAGACCCGAAAGTGCTATTCTGGCCAACAGGCTTACACCTGCTTCTGGTCCCAGTGCCTGGAGGTGGCCCTTGCTGGTGCCAGGATACGCGGGGGAGCTGCACACCATGGGTGGGGGAAAGTTTTTTGGAGATGAGCATTTCATCAACTTTCTATCATGACCTCTCTTTGGAGCATGAGTTCAGCCTCATTTTCTGGGACCTAAAATAGCTTTCTTTTGCTGGATTTCTCCCAGGCTGGATTCTTAGGGAAGTAGTCTTACCAAGTCACTGCCTCCTTGGCCCCCCTAGCTCAAAGATCCGTGTCAGCAGTTTTAGTGCTGGACGGCGATTTTCCCAGTGCTGTCAGCTAGGGTCCTGGCTATCATCCTTTTTGTCCTGTGCGTATGTCAGCATTGTCCCCTGAGTCAGCAGACTCTGAGTTCTTTCTGTGACAACTTTCTGCCTATGCTTTGACTTCTCAGCTCCCGAGGGGAGATGGCCATGAGTGTACTGGCCTCGGATGCTGTAATTTAGGAGGGCTGGGCTCCTGCACTTTCGGTACATTTTAATCTCACATAGCTGTAGTCATCAGCAGCTGTGGTGAGGAAACAGGTAACCCACAGGAAAACATTTAACTTATGCTAGTTTTCAGAAAATATGAAAAAGTGTAAAAAAAAAAAAAAAAAAGCAAGATCAGGCATACTCCCACCATCCAAAACTACTAATAATTTGGTATAGATCCTTACAGACTTTTTTATTCATGGGTGTGAATGTGTACACACCAACACACATGCACGTGTGCTAGGTTGAACCATATGAAAGGGCAAAGAACTTTTTAGAAGTCAAAAATGGCCAAATGTTCATTTGATTTAACAAAATACAAGCATATACACATAGACAAATACATATTTAAACAAAATGGGGCCATGTCATAATACAGTTTTGTAAACTTGTATTTTAGCTTTCACTACACTTTAGATCTAGAAACAGTTATATCAGAGTGGTGAAGGGCATCGGTCCTGGAGTTCAAATTCCGTAGCCACCACTTACTCACTGGGGCAGGGGACCGAGGCTCCCTGAGCCACAGTTTTCCCACTTGTGTAGTGGGATAATCACAGTAACCTCCGTATAGTGTTGTTGTGAAGGCAGATTCAGCAGCTGTTAGCAATTCATACTTCCAGATGAGTAGAGCCATGTATCATTTCATTGTAATCACTCTCCCACTAATAGACATTTAGCTGTATCCGTTTTCCACAGTTGAGGTAAGATCCTTATACACATATCTAAGTGTGTCTATCTGGTCACTGCTTTACACTTTAATAACTTGGACTTTAAGATTTGGGCTTGGGACTTCCCTGGTGGCGCAGTGGTTAAGAATCCGTCTGCCAATGCAGGGGACACGGGCTCAAGCCCTGGTCCAGGAAGATCCCACATGCCATGAAGCACCTAAGCCTGTCCTCCACAACTACTGAGGCTGCGCTCTAGAGCCCCAAGCCACAACTACTGAAGCCTGTGCGCCTAGACCCCGTGCTCCCCAACAAGAGAAGCCACCGCAATGAGAAGCCTGCGCGCCACAGTCAAGAGTAGCTCCCGGGGCTTCCCTGGTGGCGCAGTGGTTGAGAGTCTGCCTGCTAATGCAGGGGACACGGGTTCGAGCCCTGGTCTGGGAAGATCCCACATGCCGCGGAGCAACTGGGCCCGTGAGCCACGATTACTGAGCCTGCGCGTCTGGAGCCTGTGCTCCGCAGCAAGAGAGGCCGCGATGGTGAGAGGCCCGCGCACCGCGATGAAGAGTGGCCCCCGCTTGCCACAACTAGAGAAAGCCCTCGCACAGAAACGAAGACCCAACACAGCCATAAATAAATAAAAATAAATAAATTTTCAAAAAAAAAAAAAAAAAGAGTAGCTCCCACTCTCGGCAACTAGAGAAAGCCCGCATGCAGCAACAAAGACCCAAAGCAGCCAAAAATAAATTAATTAATTTAAAAAAAAAAAAGATTTGGGCTTTTCAGAATTTTTTTTAATTGGTGTGTTTTGGGCTGAGTGGTGCTTACAGGGAAAGTTGCTTGGACGGTTCTCTCTTCCGTTGCCCTATAACTGTACGCTAGGCTCTCTGGGTCCAGCCTCCTCTTCTCTTTTTCACACTCCGGCAACACTGCCATTGGGCACTGGCCCCCACTTTTGTGCCGGGTGCTGGCCTCTCCCCTGAATGCCCCTACAGACCCCTTCTCTAGGCCGGCTCACTGGGTCCCAGGGAAGGGCCGCCGGGTCTGACCCGTTCAGCCTGGTTCCATGCTCACCCCACCCTCCCTACAACCTGCACCCACCAACCCCTCCTCCCACGGGCTGTGTACACAATGCCACCATCTTTCTCCCCACCTAGATCACTCTCTTTGAAGCCAGAACTTAAGTCTCACTCATCTGTGAGTTAACTTAGTACAGCACCTGACATAGGTGCTCAGTATTTGTTTGGTGGCTGAATTTATTGAATGAATACAATCATGACTGACTAATTAATGGCAGGACTTAAATAAACAGAGGTGGTTTGGGGAGGATGGGGTTAATCTAGGTTATAGGGGTGGCTTGAAGCAAAGGCTTGGGGTGCAGCTGTGAGCCCCTGGATGTGTCTGGCATCGCTGGAGCTGTGCTTTATTTTTATTTATTTATTTATTTATTTATTTGACCGTGCCATGCGGCATGCGGGGTCTTAGTTCCCTGACCAGGGATCGAACCCGTGCCTCCTGCGGTGGAAGCACAGAGTCTTAATCACTGGACCGCCAGAGAAGTCCAGGAGCTGTGCTTTAGAAAGAGAGGTCTGGCCATGTCATGACCACCAGGTGCTGGTAGCCCAGAAACCAGCAGGATGTCAGGCCTGGGTGCCCAACGGGGGTTCACCCTGCCTGGGCCCTTTGGGTGTCTCCCTCTACACCCCTACACTTATCCTGAACCTTGTGGCTTTTCCCCTGAGGAAGGGCTCTCCTTCACCCCTCGAGAAACAGAAGTGAGAGTTTCTGGCTGCTCTGATTTCTGAGGAAGTCACATCGCAGCCCTACAGCTGATGACGAAATCCACCTACAGAATTAGCAACCACCCGTCTCTCCACTTTAGAAAACCGTTTAGCAAATCCACCCCAGCTCGTTATTACTCCCTGGGTCCGGGGCTGGAAATATCCTTCGGGTTTCTGCCTGCCAGCTGGGATAGTTGATGGCCTTCCGGGGGGTAACCAGATCCTGCCCTACTCACTCCACTCTCTTCTCGTTGGGTCTGACCTGAGTTCAGTGAGCCAGTGCTTTAGTTATATGTTAATAAGGACTTCGGTTCCTGGAACCTTGGGCTTGACGTTGACCTGTGTGTTCTCAGTGGAAATGAGTCAGAATGATCCTTCCCAGGCCTGGAACGATGTTGCTGGGATGGATGGGCCTGAAATTGGAGTGAGATCTTGGTTCAAATCCTGGCTCTGCTACTTACCAGCCAGGTCATCTAGCTAGTCAGGCATCACAACCAGCTGGACAAGTCACTTAACCATTCTTGAGTCTCAGTTACCCCATCTAGTCAATGGAGGTAGCAGTCTCAGTGTTACTCTAAGGGTTACATGAAAGAAGGCGTGCAAATGAATCTGGGATCTATTACAGGCCAGGAGAGGTTACTTGAAATAGAGAATTAGCACCTGAGCCACAGTGAGGTAAGTGACTCTTTAGTCTGTGTTTTTAGATAAGAAAATTGAGAACCAAAAGGAGGGAGGGGGTGACAGGAGAGAAGGAAGGAAGGTGAGAGAACTGAGGAGGGAGTCTGGATGGGTTTTTTTTTTCTTCTTTTAAAAATTGAAGTATAGTTGATTTACAATATTGTGTTAGTTTCAGGTGTACAGCAAAGTGATTTGGTTATATATAGATATATGTATATATCTATTTTTTTTCTTTTTTTAAATTTATTTTATTTTTATTTTATTTTTGGCTGCATTGGGTCTTTGTTGCTGCGCACGGGCTTTCTCTAGTTGTGGCAAGCGGGGGCCACTCTTCGTTGCAGTACGCGGGCTTCTCATTGTGGTGGCTTCTCTTGTTGTGGAGCACGGGCTGTAGGCTCCCAGGCTCAGTAGTTGTGGTGCACGGGCTTAGTTGCTCCACAACATGTGGGATCTTCCCGGACCAGGGCTCGAACCCGTGTCCCCTGCTCAGGCAGGCGGATTCTTAACCACTGTGCCACCAGGGAAGCCCTATATCTATTTTTTAAATTCTTTTCCATTATAGTTTATTACAAGATATTGAATATAGGTCCCTGTGCTATACAGTAGGTCCTTGTTTATCTATCTTATATATAGTAGTGTACATCTTTTAACCCCATGCTCCCAATTTATCCCTCTCCTCCCTTCCCCTTTGGTAACTGTAAGTTTGTTTTCTAGGTCTGTGAGTCTGTTTCTATTTTGTAAATAAGTTCATTTGTATCTTTTCTTTAGATTCCACATAAAAGTGATATCATATAATATTTATCTTTTTCTATCTGACTTACTTCACTTAGTATGATAATCTCTGGGTCCATCCATGTTGCTGTAAATGGCATTATTTCATTCTTTTTTTTTATGGCTGAGTAATATTTCATTGTATATATGTACCACATCTTCTTCATTCATCTGTTGATGGACACTTAGGTTGCTTCCATGTCTTGGCTATTGTAAATAGTGTGGCTATGAACCTTGGAGTGCATGTATCTTTTCGAATTAGAGCTTTCATCTCTTCTGGATATATGCCCAGGAGTGGGATTGCTGGATCATATGGTAACTCTATTCTGAGTTTTTTAAAGAACCTCCATACTGTTTTCCATAGTGGCTGCACCAGTTTACATTCCCACCAACAGTGTAGGATGGTTCTCTTTTCTCCACACCCTCTCCAGCATTTATTATATGTAGACTTTTTGATAGTGGCCATTCTGACCGGTGTGAGGTGATACCTCATTATAGTTTTTTTTGTTTTTTTTTTTTTTTTTTAATTTTTATTTTTAGTTGTCTTGGGTCTTCGTTTCTGTGCGAGGGCTTTCTCTAGTTGGGGCGAGTGGGGGCCACTCTTCATCGCGGTGCGCGGGTCTCTCATTATCGCGGCCTCTCTTGCTGCGGAGCACAGGCTCCAGACGCGCAGGCTCAATAATTGTGGCTCACGGGCCCGGTTACTCCGCGGCATGTGGGATCTTCCCAGACCAGGGCTCGAACCGGCGTCCCCTGCATTGACAGGCAGACTCTCAACCACTGCGCCACAAGGGAAGCCCCTCATTATAGTTTTGATTTGCGTTTTTCTCTAATAATTAGCAGCATGGAGCATCTTTTCATCTGCCTTTTGGCCAGATGGTCTTCTTTAGAGAAATGTCTGTTTGGGTCTTCTGCCCATGTTTTGATTGGGTTATTTGGTTTTTTGTTATTGAGTTGTATGAGCTGTTTGTACATCTTGGAAATTAAGCCCTTGTCGGTCGCATCATTTGCAAATATTTTCTCCCAGTCCCTAGACTGTCTTTTCGTTTTATGATTTCTTCTGCTGTGCAAAAGCTTGTAAGTTTGATTAGGTCCCATTTGTTTATTTTTGCTATTGCCTTGGGAGACTGACCTAAGAAAACATTGCTAAGATTTATGTCAGAAAATGTTTTGTGTATGTTCTCTTCTAGGAGTTTTATGGCATCATGTCTTATATTTAAGTCTTTAAGCCATTTTGAGTTTATTTTTCTGAATGGTGTGAGGGTGTGTTCTAACTTCATTGATACACATGCGGCTGTCCAGCTTTCCCAGCATCACTTGCTGAAGAGATTGTCATTTCCCCATTGTATATTCTTGCCTTCTTTGTTGAAGATTAACTGACCATAGGTGTGTGGGTTTATTTCTTGGCTCTCTATTCTGTTCCATTGATCTCTATGTCTGTTTTTGTGCTAATACCATGCTGTTTTGGTCACTGTAGCTTTGTAGTATTGTCTTAAGTCTGGGAGCGTTATGCCTCCAGCTTTGTTCTTTTTCCTCAGCATTGCTTTGGCAGTTCTGGGTCTTCTGTGGTCCCATATAAATTTTAGGATTATTTGTTCTAGTTCTGTGAAAAACATCATGGGTAATTTGATAGGAATTGCATCAAATCTGTAGATTGCTTTGGGTAGTTTGGCCATTTTAACTATATTAATTCTTCCATTCCAAAAGCATGGGATAGCTTTCCATTTCCTTGGATCATCTTCGATTTCCTTTATAGTTTTATAGTTCTCAGCATTTAAGTCTTTCACCTCCTTGTTTAGGTTTATTCCTAGGTTTTTTGTTTTTTGTTTTTTTGATGTGATTTTAAATGGGATTTTTTTTTACTTTCTGTTATTTCATTGTTAGCATAAATAAAGGCAACAGATTTCTGTATATTAATCTTGTATTCTGCTACCTTGCTGAACTCATTTATCAGTTCTAATAGTTTTTGTGTAGAGTCTTTAGGGTTTTCTACATAGAGTATCATGTCATCTGCATATAATGACTGTTTTACCTCTTCCTTTCTGATTTGGATACCTTTTATTTCTTTTTCTTGTCTGATTGCTGTGGCTAGAACTTCCAATACTATGTTGAATAGAAGTGGTGAGAGTGGGCATCCTTGTCATGTTCCAGAATTTAGTGAGAAAGATTTCAGCTTTTCACTGTTTAGTATTATGTTGGCTGTGGGTTTGTCATAAGTAGCTTTTATGTTGAGATATGTTCCCTCTATGGCCACTTTGGCAAGAGTTTTTATCATGACTGGATGTTGAATTTTATCAGATGCTTTTTCAGCATCTGAGATGATCATGTAGTTTCTATCTTTTCTTTTGTTGATGTGATGGGAGTCTGGATGTTTTGTCCTTATACTTCCCTTGCTTCCCCCAGACTCCTGCCCCCACCTCATCCCCCGAAAACAAACACATCGACCACCAAGTCCCTGGTGCCCATGTTCCGAAAGCAAGCACAGGTCAACCCCACCTCTCCTTCCTGCAAGGCCTCAGTGAAGAAGAAGAAGAAGAAGGGCACCAAAGTGACCAAGTATATCTGAGTACTGAGTCCATCAAGGTCCAAACTGTTTTAAATCTGGAAAGGCAAAGAGAAGGAGGAGAAGAGTTGGTGTGAGGAAAAGTGAAAGGGATGGAGGAGAATTGGCTGGGAGAAGAGGAGGCAGAGGGCCAGCTGAATTTCCTTCCTCGATGGGTGCTGGTGCTGCTTCCAGAGGCCTGTGCGTCCCTGCAGCCTAAGCAGCCCTCCACTTTCCTCAACGGTACTTCCTGCCTTCTCCTCTGCTGCCCTCATGCTGAGCCCTTGACCTCGCTTCCTAGTTCACTGTGAAAGGAGATGCAATCCCAAGAGAGCTCACACAAGCTGTCTCCAGCGCAGCTGCCTACCCCTGTGTCTGTACTCTGTGACCTGGCCTGTTACTCTAACAGGGTGGCTGCCTCCTGTTGTGCATTGGACCCCTTCCCCATCCCAGCGACCCTCTCCCTTCTCTCCCCTCACGCCTATACAGACAGTTTATACCTTCTCCCATTTAAAACAAGGAAACCTAGACCCTACCTTCTTCTTTCTCTGCCCCCCTTACCAGCACTTGCTGCCTCCAGTGCCCCTGTTACCCCTTTTCTCCTGAATCCCCCATCAGGCTCTCTCTTCCACTCCACCAAAAAGCCCTGGTGAAGGTCACCATGATGTTCAAGCCACTGGTCAGTTTTCAGCTCTCATCCTGTTTGATCTATCAGCAACGTCCAACACCACTGAAGTTCAAGTATGTTTCTTCATGCAGTTCCAGGAGGCCACACCCTCTCCTGGTTGCTTTTCTGTTTCCTTTACTCATTCCCTCATGTTTGTCTTTCTTGAGTTTTGGGTGTACTCAGGCTGTCCCCAAACTTCTCATCTGGACTTACTCCTTGGTGATCTTATCCATTCTTAAATCCCATCTCTATATGTGCTGATGACTATCAAATTGATGCATCTAGCATGAACCTCTCCCGAATTCCAGGCTTGCACATCCCCCGGCTCATTTACAGCTCTGTCTGGATATCCAATGGACATCTCTTATTTAACATGTCCAAAAACAAGCTCCAATCTGCCCCGCCCCAAGCCTGTCCTCCCGTGATTCTTTCCATCTTGTTCATGGCAACTCGGGCCCTCTCTTTACTCTGGCAAATAATTATGGTGCCTTCCTTGACTCCTTCCTTCCTCATACCCCACGTCCAAACAGCAGCAAATCCTGTCAGCTCTACCTTCAAAATGTATCCGAATCCCACCACATCTCAGCACCTCCACTGCTGCCAGCCGCATCTGAGCCACCATCATCTCTGGCCCGAATTAAAGCAGCAGCGTCTTAATCATCCCCCCTCCCCGCTTGCAGGCTGGTCCCTGCAGCCTCTTCTCAGCACAGCAGCCAGAGGGATCCTCTAAAACACTGAGTCCGATAATGTCACCCTTTTGCTCAAAAAGAAAAAAAAGTGAGGGGGACTCCCCTGGTGGTCCAGTGGTAAAGAATCCGCCTTCCAATGCAGGGGACGTGGGTTCAATCCCTGGTCGGGGAACTAAGATCTCAGGTGCCGCGGGGCAACTAAGCCCACGTGCCGCAACTACTGAGCTCCGCGCCTCAACGAGAGAGCCCGCGTGCCGCAAACTACAGAGCCCACGCGCTCTGGAGCCCACGCGCCACAACGAGAGAGAAGCCCGCGCACTGCAACTAGAGAGAAACCGGAGAAGACCCTGCGCCGGAACGAAAGAGATCCCATGTGCCGCAACTAAGACCTGACGCAGCCAAAAAAAAAAAAAAAAAAAGGAAAATAAATAAATAAAATAAATAAATGTTAAAAGAAAAAGAGAATTGTCTCGCTTTAATGTGAAACCAATAGGAAAGAATCTTAAAAAAAAAACAAAAACCTCCCAGTGGCTCCTGTCTCTCTCAGAAAAAAGGCTGGTCCTTAAAGTAGCCCCTTGTGATCTGGCCCCTCCCACCTCTGACCTCTCAGCGCCAGCCACGCTTAACCTCTAGCTGTTCCTCATACCTGCCAGGTGGGCTCTGCCTGCAGCTGTTCCCCCAGGTGTCTGCCGGGCTTGCTTCCTCATCACCTACAAATGCAGCCCTTTGTCTCCTAGTACAGCCTTCCCTGATGACCCTGTGTAAGGTGCTAACACCAGCCTAGTATGCGCCAGCCTCATTGTCGGCCTTATTTTTCTTCCATAGAGCACCATCTCACGTACTGTGTATTGTAATTATTTACCCTCTCTCTCCCACTAAAATATGAGATCCACAGGACCAGAGACATCATTTTTTGTTCACGGCTGTACCCCTAGAGTAGTGCCCATGATAGGCCTTCAAGAAATATGTGTTTAATGAATGAGTATGAAAAGAATTCAGAGCAGTTGCTCCCTGAGTTTAGGGAAGACTGGAAGAATCCAGTGGCCCTTAGGAATCAATGAACCATAATCAGGTAAAACAGAGAAATAGGTGACAGAGAGCAGGGCTGGGTATCTGTCTTTTGGAAGAAAAGAGGTGACCATCTGTACTGGGCCAGTTCTATAGTTAGCCGGAGTATATGGCAGGAGAGCTCTTTTTCTGAGGTTTATGCAACAGATGTGGTTTTGTATAAATCACACTTCTGTAAAAGGAATCCTATTTTAAATGTACTAGCGGAGACTGCTATTTAAAGGAATCTGATGTCAAATTCCTTTGTAAAATGACTAATCTCCTGATTTGTCCTTAGTGTCAATTCATATTTTCCGGGAAAAAAAATTATATTTACTTAAATCAAGGTATGCTTGTCTGAGCTGAGGAAATCTCTTCATTTTCCATTTTTCCACTTTATTATTATAGAAGTAAATATTATAATATAAAGTCTTTATTATTCCCTTTTTCTTTGCTCCTGCCATTCTTCCCCCTCTTCATTCCTGCTTTTCCTTTAGCTGAGCTTTTTTCCTCCCTTAGACTCTGACATAGAATGTTCTTCTGTAACACGGCCGGATTTAGAGTGTAATGAACAGTGGCCCTTTCTCAGACCAGATGAGTCCAATCCTGGGTGGAGCAAAGGAATCTGCTAGGGGTGGGTGAATGCATACGGGGGGTACAGGGGTCAGTTCTTAGGTGATATTCAGGTACAGCCAGATTGGAGAACCACTGACCGAAAAAACACTGTGTTGCTATTTGAGGCTGCTGAATGAGGCTGGACGGGCATCCCCTATGGGGCTTTTTTTAAAAATAAATTTATTTATTTATTTATTTTTGCTGTGTAGGGTCTTCGTTTCTGTGCGAGGGCTTTCTCTAGTTGCGGCGAGTGGGGGCCACTCTTCATCGCGGTGCGCAGGCCTCTCACTGTTGCGGCCTCTCTTGTTGCGGAGCACAGGCTCCAGACGCGCAGGCTCAGTAGTTGTGGCTCACGGGCCCATTTGCTCCGCGGCATGTGGGATCTTCCCAGACCAGGGCTTGAACCCGTGTGCCCTGCATTGGCAGGCAGATTCTCAACCACTGCGCCACCAGGGTAGCCCCCCTATGGGGCTTTGCAGAAGGTGCTTGATGTGAATTCGACCATAGACTGTGACCGGACTGGCTGATTTGTCTGGGGGCTGGAGTTCAGGGCTCCGGACTGTCCCCTCTCGGTACGTCACCCACCTGCGGAAATCTCAGAGGAGAGCGAGCTCCTGGGACCTCTGCCTGATGGAGTTTAGTCCAGGTGCTCTCAACAGTGTCTGCCTGCAGTGACCTTGGACTTCACAGGCCCAACATCCAATCTGTCTCCCTTCAGACTGGAACAGGTTCTTCCCGAGAAAGAATAAAACTGTGTATTATGGGGGTTTGGTGGGAGGTGTGCGAGCAACTAAGACCAGAACCTGCTTCCATGACAATAGTACAAGCTGATTTGCTTAGAGGTTGTTTGACCTCAGGGATGGTCTTCTTCAGGTACCCACGCTAGGTTTTCTGAAAAACTTTCTCCTTTTGATTCACATCAGAGGTCAGAGCAGGGGTTTAGTAAACAAGTTGGCTCTGGCTAAGAGTTCAGTTGTAACCATATAGGTTGTAGAGTGTAGAGCATGTGCCCGACTGGTGTGGCTGGACCTCTCCAAGCCCACTTGTTTACCCATAAAGTGTGCCCAGGTCTCTCACCAGGGTTTCTCAGCATCAGTCAGACTGCAAATGAAAGCTCTTTGCAGAATGTGAAGGGCTAGACAATAAAGGAGAAATGCTCTTGTCATTATTTTCCATGCACACCTTGTCTTCACACATTTGAATGAGCCAAACAGGTGAATTGGGAAGATCTAAGGTTACCGAATTCATTGTTGGAGTCAAGTAACATATCTTCCCGCAGCCGCCCTCTTGTGTAAAATGGGACCCTATTTATTTATAAATTGCATTTCTGGAAAACTGGGTCACAGTCTTGTGAAGACCACCATCTGAAGTGAGAAGTGAAGCTGAAGAAGGAGATGCGAGGGGTGTCGCTGAAGCCACGTGGGAGAGTTTGGATTTCATGAGATCAGGGACCCCTGGCTTTCTCAGCTGGGAGAACTCAGGAGGAAAGGTATTCTTGCTGCTTTATTTGGGTCCGTAGTGGTGGAGAGTAGAGGTAGGGGGTCAGTTATATAGTAATATGGGGGTGAGTTTGCTGTAGAAATAGATGGTAAAACAGAGGTTTGGGGGGCGGGAAGTGGCAGGCACTGGCATTGTCTGGGTCTCTCAAGTGCCTCCCGGCTCATTCATTTGACACGGAGACACTGTTAGGAATGGGGTCTGGGAGAGGCACGGAGCTGAGGAAGGGTGGGTCCTATGGTGTGCCACCGCCTCCCCCCTGTGTCTTGAGAGAGTCAGAGCAAAGTTGCTCTGTGCTGCTGAAAGAGAAGAAACAAAACTAACCTCCCCATTAGAAATCTGGGAGGTGGAGAGTGCTGGAGAGCATGGTGGGGGGAGGAGAGGAAGTTGAGCAATGCTGGTGATTTGGGGAAAGACACAGCTCAGGGTTTCCACTCTTGCAGACCAGCTGTCTATCTGGAAACCAAGGCCATTGCGAAAGGCCACTCGAGCTTGGCTCGGTGCCTCCTGAATGATCAAGATGCGTCTGATGGGCCTGCCCCAGCATCACTTTCTAGGCAGAGGCCTGGCCCTAAGAAGGACTCTAATGAGTTCTTGGTGCAGCCCCTGTGAATGTGGCAGTGCAGTTTGGGTCACTAGGAAGGCAGAACCAAGGCTTCCTCTGTGACAAGAGAAACAGAACGGTGGGGGCCAGGGCATGCCTGTCTGAAGCCACAGCCGCCTGCAGGTGGGGAAGAGGGAAGATGGGCCAGCATCTCCTTTCCCCTGAGACCCGGCGTCTCAGTATCTAACCCTCATGCCCTACATCCTGGGACCTTCTGAAGGCCCACGTGGGTACCCTGTGGTTGTCACAGACGCTCTCCCTTGGGGGGAGGCTGCTGGTGTGCACAGTGGCTGAGACCCACAGGAGACACTGGGCTGCTCAAGTTGGTGGGTGACCTGAGCTTGGGTTACATCGGGGGACAAAGTGCAGGGAAGATGCTGATCTTTGCCTGAGGATATGCAGGATGACCTGGCTGAAGGGGACTCTTCGGTAGTCCTGATAAATGAGGAAGGGAAGACGGAGCTCGTTGGCTTCTTCTCCGGGTCAGGAGGACACGATGGGGTCCCCCTTTCTGTAATCAGTTGCCCCTGTGCTGGATGGTCTGATTCAGAGTCTGTAGGAAATTTCTGGGGACCTTTGGGGATGCAGAGCTGGGGGGTCTCTCCCAGCATAGTGGCAGAGAAAACAAGAGGACGAGGGCTGCACGACAGCAAGGGGCCCGGGTTGCCCTGGGAAGGCCTCTCAGAGGCTTGAAGGTACAGGAGGGAGGCTGCTCCCGTCGGCTCTCTCACTCTGTCCCCACAGAAGCTGGAACCGTGGCTGAAGAGGAGCCTTGGGAACTGGTAATGAGGAGGCAGGTGGGAGAGGGGTCTTGTCGTGTAGAAAGGGAGGTCACTTCTCTGGGGATTTATGAGCATCCTGGATAGCTTTCAGAGAAGGAAATATAGGTATTTGTCTCTGGAAAAAGAGTGTTCTTTGCAGCCTCTCTACACCCGTTCTAGAAAGATTGCAGACGGGGAGTCTGTATTTCTTGTCTATGTGACCCCATCAGGGGATGGAGAACCAGCCAGGGAGCTGGTTCTAAATAGGGTCACTGGTGGGGGAGGGGGGACCTGGAGTTGAGGGGCTGTTCATACACCCCAAGAGCCCCAGCGCTGAGCCCCGGGCCCTGGGAGGGGAGGAGACGTCCGTTCTGTCCCCACTGTCTCCCACTCCTCCTCCTCCCGTTCTCTGCTCACCTCCCCACCCCCCTGCAGCGTTTCTTGCCCAGGTCACCCGTGACATCCTTGTCGTGTGCAGTGGCTAATTCTTAGTCCTGGTGCCCCCGCCCCTTCAGCAGGGGTCAACACAATTGAAGCTCCCTCTAAGCTGCCTCACTTTCTTCCTCCGGGAGAGAGGTCACCTGCTGCCTCCATTCCCCTCCTGCCTGGCTTGCTGCTTCATCTCCCTCTCCTTCCCTGGTTCCTCCTCATCTCCCCGATGCGGATGGAATGGCCCAGGGCTCCATCTGGGCCTCTTTTCCTTTTCAAAAACAGAATCAGATCCTGTTCCTCCTCTGCTTAAAGTCCTTAATGGCCTTCAAGGCCCTGCCTGGTCTGGCTGCTTCCTGCCCTCCTCTCGCTCTGCTCCAGCCTTACCAGCCTTCTTGCTGTTCCCCAGACACACCAACCACACTGGCTTCTTTCACTTCACATAATACTTTTAAGATTCATCCTATAGTTGGCATGAATCAGTAGTTTTTTCCTTTTATTTCTGAGTAGCTTTGCGTGGTGTAGCTATACCGCAGTTTGTCCCCTCGTGGAAGGACATTGGGATTGTTCCCAGTTTGGGAAGGTGATGAAGACAGAACCTGGCTTCTTTTCATCCTCACTCAAGGGTCCCCATCTGGCCCTGAGACCTTCCGTTTCACGGGTGTTGGGAACTAATATATTTGAAGACACCTGTGCCCTTTCTTCCCCACCACCACTTTCCCTGATTTCTGTTCTCTCATCTGACCTTCTGTGGTCCACCATCCTAGTTGGTTTCCTTTGCACACGCCCACTTGATCTGTAATTCTCTTAGAACGGGGTGCCCGGAGCTGAACGCATTATTCACTGCCCAGCAGCCTCTCCGCACGTGGTAGGATGAATCAGTACTCCAGGTGAGGTGGAAAGCTGTAAAACCAAGGATTGGCTCTTGTTCTAGATCTTATAATTCTGTTGATGTAGCTCAAAATGAAATTACCTTCTTAAATTTTATTTTATTATGGTGGCCACATCGTACTGTTAACGAACTTACCGGGAATGAGTTCGGTCCTTTTCACCTGGTTTGCTGTTCGCCCGTATGTACTAGGATTCTGGGCCCAGGAATAATCTGTTTTGTTGTTTTTCGCCCATGGTCATGGTCTGCCAGTATCATCCAAATGCATTTACTCCCAACATCAAGATGACGGTAGCCAACAACCAGCACCTGTAAGGGCAGACATCTACCCTCATGGACCTCCCTGTCTAGCTCAGGGGACGCCAAACTTTTTCTGCCAAGGGCCAGATAGGAAATAGTCTTGGCTTTGTGGCCAGCTTCTCCTGCAGCTGTTGTTCCTCCCCCCTCCTCCACCTCCTCCTCCTCTTTCCTCCTCCACCTCCTCTGCTTCCTTTAAAAATGTAAAAACCAGGGGAATTCCCTGGCGGCTCAGTGGTTAGGACTACGCACTTTCACTGCCGGCGGCCCTAGTCGGGTAACCAAGATCCCACAACCAATCCCAGCTCATAGGTTATTCTCAGGCTGCAGGTCAGGTTTGGCTGGCAGTCAGTAGTTTCGACCCCCAGTAGCCCCTGTTCTTTCTCATCCTTGTCAATGAGATGTTATAAGAGACTGGTAAGCACCTTGATGATGGAAAATCAGACACACACGTTGATGTTTTCCTGAAACGGTGGCCTAGAGTTTTAACCAGGAAACGAGGTCATTCGGGCCTGACTTGCTTCCCTGAACGTAAGTTGGTGCCTGGTGAGCGGCGCCGCCTTTCCTTTTGGGAATCTCTCATGAATAACAGGTGGAATTTTGCCTTCTTCTCTTTCGGTAAATCATGATTATCTTCACCCATGCGTGGTCTTTGGGCACCACTCCATTTCCCCACAATCTCACCACGCGTGTTACTCCTAATCCCTGGTCTAGGTACAAGGATCATCCCTCACAGTCTGGGAGAGGCCCACCTGGAGTTGTGTAGCATAGTCCTATAGCCTAGATGGTGGCCCTGCCCTGCAAGAAGTAGGTATTCAGTCAGAATCATAATTCCTCCGTGGTTTCCACCTTTAAAAAAAAAAATTGTTTTACACATAACATAAAATTCACCATCTCAGCCAATATAAAGTATATAATTCTGTAGCATTTAGTACATTCATGATGTTGTGCCACCAATCACAACTATCTAACTTCAGCACATTTTTATCATCGCCCCAAGAGGAAACCCTGTACCCATCAAGCAGTCACTCCCCATTCCCCCTCCTACCTGAATCTGGCAACTAGCAATCTGCTTTCTGTCTCTTATGGATTTGCCTATCCTGGGTATTTCGTATAAATGGAATCATACAATATGTGACATTTTGTGTCTGGCTTCTTAGCATCATGTTTTTGAGATTGATCCCTGTTGTCGCATAATCAGTTCCTCCTTTTTGTGTGTGGGTGTGTGTTTTTATCGTGGTAAAAATGTACATACCATAAAATTTACCATTTTAATCACTTATAAGTGTACAGTTCAGTGGCATTGAGTACTTCCACATTGCTGTATGACCATCACCACCATCCATCTCCAGAACTTTTTCATCTTCCCAAACTGAAACTCTGTCCCCATTAAACAATAACTCTCCACTTGCCCCTCCTCCCAGCCCCTGGCAAACACCATTCTACCTCTGTCTCTCTGAATGTGACTGCTCTAGGTACCTCATATAAGTGGAATCCAACAGGGTCTGTCTTTTTGTGACGGGCCTATCTCACTCAGCATAATGTCCTCCAGGTTCAGCCATGTTGTAGCAGGTGTCAGGATTTCCTTCCTTTCAGGGCTGAATAATATTCCATTGTGTGGATAGACCATGTTCTGTGTACCCATTCCTCTGTGGATGGACACTTGTATGGCTTCCCCCAGTGTTTTCCACTTTGGATGCTTGTTTCTTCAGTTGTCCTGGGTGCTTCACAGTCCTGGCCACCCTGCTCCCAACACAGGTTTGTACACCTATTACAGAGTTGATTGACATTTTTTAATCTTCTCAACTTTCTTACTCCATCTTCCCCTCCAGATCAGACTGCAGAAGAGCGAGTGCCTTTCCTTTTGCTAAACCCTTCGAAATCTGCATGACCCAGATAATTGGATTACTCACCACCTCTCCAGAAGCCAGAGGATGGTTGGGGGCTTTAGAGTGGGAGGGGAGGGGGAGATGTGATCCTAATTTCAATAGTCCTCAGCTTATGAAGTAGATAAGACTCACAAAATACTAAAAAAAAAAGAGAAAAAAATACTCTTAGTCTGTTCAGGCTGCCATAATAAAATATCATAGACTGGGTAGCTTAAACAATAGGAATTTATTTCTCACAGTTTTGGAGGCTGGGAAGTCTAAGAGCAAGGTGCTGGCTGATTTGGATCTCCATGAGGGCTCCCTTCGTGACTTGTAGACGGCCACCTTCTTGTTGTGTCCTCACATAGTGGAGAAAAAGAGAGCAAGAGAAAGGGAGCCTGCTCTGGTGTCTCTTTTTTAAGGTCACTAATCTCATCATGGGGGCCCCATCCTCATGACCTCATCTAACCCTAAGTACTGCCCAAAGGCTCCAGGTACCATCACACTGGAGGTTAAGGTTTCAACATACAAATTTGGGGGGCACACAATTCAGTCTATAGCACATGCCTTTTATAAAAGCATTTAAATGAGGCAAAGTATTTAGCCATATGGAGCCTAGCTAAGTTCTAAAGGATTGTAAGAAAGGATAACTGGATATCATTAGTTAAGACAGTTTATATTTAAATATCAGCAAGATTTTTCGTTGGAGAGAAAGAAATGTGACTTGGGAAGGGGAAGATGGAGGTTCCTAGACAGGTGAGTGGAACAAACAAGGTATCACGTGCTGATGAGGATGTCTTCTTGGAGAGGGCTGGGCCGAGCAGCCTTCTTCCTCTGTCAGCCCATCCATGTGTCAGGCACAGTGTGTCCACTGGGGGGGAACAGCAGGATCACACGGTCCCTGCCAGCACAGAGTTCACTGTCTAGTGGTGATACCGACCACAAGCAAAGGAACCAACAAGGGGATTTCAGGTTGAGATAAGAGCCTCTACAGGAAATGACCAGGATGGTTGTGTCATGATAAAGAGGTAATGCAGGCCAAGGGGTGGGGAGATGCTTTAGATTAGAGAGGCTGCCTAGGAGGTGGTATTTGAACAGCCTGGAAAAGAAGGAACATCCAGCCTTGCAAAGAATGGGAGGCAAAAATCTGACCATTCCAGGCATAAGGAGCATCAGAGACAGAAAGAATTTTAAATGTTTGAAGAACAAAGAGGCAGCCCATGTGGTCGGGGTATAACAAGTAAGAGGGCGAATGGGAGTTGATGCCGGTGTAGGGCTTTGTCCGCCGTGTGGGAGGGCGGGCTTCATTGGTGGTGGTGGGCGCTGCTCCAGGTGGCGTGATCTCAGGTGTGGTTTATCAAGATCACTCTGGCTGCTGGGCAGAGAGCCGCTTGGGGAGGGCTAATCCACTTGGGAAGCTATTTCAGTGGTCCAGTGGGGACATGATAGAGGTTTGGGCTTGGCTGGAGGCAGAGGAGATGGAGAGATAACAGAGGGATTTGGGAGGCGGAAAGGCAGCATTGCTGAAGGGTTGGATGGGAGCATTGAGACAAAGGCAGCAGTTAAGGGTGACTTCTAGGGAGACTGGGAGAGGAATAGTGGGGCATGTTGGCAGAAATGAAGAGTTCAAAGCCATGGGCCTGGTTGAGATCACTCAGGAGCAGTAGAGATCTGGGGCGCAGCTGCCGTTGGGTAGAAAGCAAGGCAGGGGACTTCCCTGGAGGTCCGGGGGTTAGGACTCCACGCTTCCACTGCAGGGGGCTCGGGTTCGATCCCTGGTCAGGGAACTAAGATCCCGCATGCCACACGGTGTAGCCAAAGAGTAAGAAAAAAAAAGAAAGAGAGAAAATCAGGCAGGTGGATGGCATTGAGGCTGCCGAGTTGCTGAAGGTAGCACAGTGTGTGTGGGGAGAGGGACCTGGGTTTGAATTCTGGCTCCACCCACGGCTGCCTGTGCTGCTTTGGGCAACCTGACTTGGAAAATGGGTCAGATTGCCTGCCCTCCAGGGGAGGGAGGATCAGAAGCAAATCCCCAAGTGCAGCGCCTGATAGAGGCTCAGCTGCTACCACTAATCAATCCGGTGACAACAATGACGACATTCTATTATTATTATTTCTGATCAAGAGAAGAATTCAAAAGACTTGATGTCGGACATCCACTTCCAAGTATCACGACCAAGACCAGACCAGTCTCACTCAGTGCTGAAGGCTATGTTCGGCCTTCTGTGCCTCGCTTGTCTCTTCCCCGAGACTCATGTGACTGCGACTCGGTTCTGAATCTGTCATCCTCTCAGGCTGCCCCCACCTTTACCATGACGTGCCCCAGCAGTCTTTTGAGTCTGTCTCTCTCCGGCATCACAGCCCACCCTCCCCCATCGCCAGCCTTGTTCCTCTCCAGGAGGAGCCGACGGCCCGAAGCATCCCTTTCTGCCCTGCGCAGCAGGTATTAACAGGAGCACCTGCCTCATCTGTTTACCCCAAGCCTCCAAACCTGACGTGGTGCGGGATGCAGCGTGCAGCCCCCGTGCTGGGCAGCATTACCAGGGCCATCGGTGGTGGCCACTTCTGCCTTTGCTGAGCAAATGCCTCCCGCCCACTGATGCGCTTTTCATTCCTTCTGTGTCCTTTCTAGCCTACTCCCTCCTTTCTCCTTCTGCCCAGCCTGGTCGCAGGTTTTCCTACACTTGGCCCGGGCACTGGGCTCTCCGGTCCCTGGCTTTGGGACCTGCCTCCCACACCGGGCACATCCTCCGTGCCTGCCCCTGCCATGGAACCTTTGCGAGCCAGCCTGGCCTTGGCAGCCCAAGCGCTGGTCCCTGCCAGCAGCTGTGTGCGTGATCTGACTGTGGCCAGCTGCCCCCGCAGCACGGGCCCAGGCCTGGCCCCCCGCAGAAGCAAGGCCCGAAGTTTTCCCATTGGCTGCAGCCTGGCTGAGGCTGTCCTGAGGGAGCAGAGGACAGGGACGGGGGTGGGGGGGGGGAGGGGGGAGCGGAAAGCCGCCCTTCCTACGGTGCCTGCTGATAATTGGCCCTCCGGAACCAGCCTGGGACACGAGGGCCAGCTGGGTCAGGAAGTGGTGTACAATGCTGCTCTTTCAGGGGGGACACTGCACGGTCTGAGGTCCTGTGTGACTCCGGCGAAATCTGTAGAACAGCCTGTTCTCAGAGGATGCTCTCTAACGTAGGCCGGAGGTGAGCAGTGGAGCCCCGAATTTCCCACCCTCTGCCCTGGGAGCGTCCCCCCAGGCATCGCCCAGCCCCGAACCCAATTATTTACTTCAGAGAGAGTCTGGGGAGGGGAGGGGAAGAGAGCAGATTTTCTCAAGACACCATGAATCAAATACCTGGTGCTTTTTAGAGGCAGGCGCACTGGGAAGCAGTCATTAAGTCCTTAATGATTTAATAATTTATTAAGACTCTGCCCAGCCTTAGCAGCTGCGGGCCCACAAGGGCAGAAGGCAGGGTCCTCGCCCTTGGGATTTTAATCTTGATGGGGAGGTAAGACAATATACTTGTTGTCAAACACACGAAGAGAAATAGGAATTTAAAAAGAAAGAAGACGGGGCAGCATTTGGGATGCAGAAGGAAGTGAGGGGCGTGTGACGCGGGGTGGCATCCCAGGCACCGAGCATTGCACAAGTACAGGAAACTCAGCCTGGCGTGGTACTTCCGCCCTGGATGTGTCCGGTGTCTGAGATTCCGAGGACCCTGGAGGACCACAGCCTGCCTTTACGGACCCAGAGGCTCAGCCCTGCCTCTGAGCCCAAAAAGCCTTGCTACAGAAACCGGGCGGTGGGCCTGCAGCTGTGGGCTGGACCCTGCCCAACTTCTCGGTAGGGAAGCATTGGTTGGAGAACTTTGGGCATGTTGGCTGCAGTAGGTGGGCACTCCCAGGAGCCTGCCAGAGCTGCAAGAGAAGGGTCTGGGGCAGTCCTGACCGGGGCAGACAAGGCTTGCAGGTGTCTTGTAGCTATTGATTTGGGTAGAGACTTCGTTCTATAGCCCAGTGCTAGGCTAGGTGCTGTGTTGGGGTCCTGGGCTCGTACTGGGGCTGTGACCCTGAATGTCCACACACAAGTTGTTTTCACACTTTCCTTTTTCAGGGCACTGAAAAGGTAACTCCTCAAACTCAGGAGGATGGAGGGGCGTTTGTATCCGGTCCCTCCCCTGCTCAAGAGCCTTCTGTTGGGACTTCCCTGGTGGTCCAGTGGTTAGGACTCCGTGCTTCCACTGCAGGGGACACGGGTTCGATCCCTGGTCAGGGAACTAAGATACCGCATGCCACAGCACAGCCAAAAATAAAAAACATAAAAACAGAAGAGCCTTCTGGGCATCTCAGTGTCCACCAGTTCACAATTTCTTGCCCTTATATCCAAAGCCCTCCATCATCTGAAGGACGTTTACAGAGTCTAACAGTGAGAAGGAACCTAAAAATCACCTAATCCAGCCTGAGCCTGTAAATCTTTTTCACAGTAACTCTAAGGAGACGTTGCCATGCCTCTGCCTGTATACTTCTAATAATGGGGAATTCTCTCTTTCATGAGACAGCTTTAAGTTTATCCGGAAACGGCCTGACTGTACTTCTACCCGTTGGTCTAGTTTTTTTTTTTTTTTTAAGTTTAATTTTTATTTATTTATTTATTTATTTATGGCTGTGTTGGGTCTTCGTTTCTGTGCGAGGGCTTTCTCTAGTTGCGGCAAGCGGGGGCCACTCTTCATCGCGGTGCGCGGGCCTCTCATTATCGCGGCCTCTTGTTGAGGAGCACAGGCTCCAGATGCGCGGGCTCAATAGTTGTGGCTCACAGGCCTAGTTGCTCCGCGGCATGTGGGATCTTCCCAGGCCAGGGCTCGAACCCATGTCCCCTGCATTGGCAGGCAGATTCTCAACCACTGCGCCACCAGGGAAGCCCCCGTTGGTCTGGTTTTGATCCCTGGAGTTATTCCTCCTTCCACATGACCACCTTTAAGAATATTGATATTCCTCTAAGTTTTCTTCAGGCCCCAGGCTTATCCCAGTCCAGGTCACTCTCTTTTAGAAGCAGTCTAGTTTGTTTGTTTCCTTCATAATGTAGAAGGTCTAAAACTGAATAGTGTTTTACCTGTGAATTTATCTTCATAGAGAATTAGAACCATCCCCTCCCTCATTCTGAACACGGTATTCCTTTTAATACATCCAGAGCTCAGACCTGCATTTTGATCAGCCACATCACAGTGATGCTTATATTAAGTTGGCAGCCAAATAAAACACCTAAATCATTTTCACAAGTGCTGCTTTGACTCATATCTCCCCTGTGCCAGCGAGTTTAGACCTAAGTATAGGAAGCTTCCTTTATACCTGCTGGATTGCATCCAGTGAAGTTTCACCCATTTTTCCAGTCTGTGGAAATCATTTGGACTCTGGTTCTGTGTCTCTGGGGTGTGGAGGGCCATGTCTCACGTGGGGATTGTGATCCAGAGCCTGAGCTGTGGAGCCCCACTTCCGAGTCTGAGTTCCAGCTCTACACTGGCTGGTAGAGCAGCCTTGGGCAATTTACATAGCCTTTCAAAGCCTTGGTTTCCTCATCTGTAAAATGAAGGTGATTGATACTAATACTCACTCGTAGGATGTAGAGTTATAAGACTTTAATGAGATAATTCATACAAAATACTTATTAACGCAGGGCTGGGTAGTAAGCACTCATTAGCTGCCATTATCTTCATGATTATAACCACTGCTACTGCTAGTTTACTTCTTCAATCTTTTAAAAATGACTGTTTCTCACCCCAAGCCCCCCCAGCCTCATTGTCCTTTGCTTACAATGTCCCCTCAGCCCCAGATGCCTGCCTCTGTTCTGCCACCTGCCCAGCTTCAAAACCTCTGCAGCACCATTGATTCTTCCCTCTGTTGTGTTCCCTGTAACTGGGAGCTCCTACTGGCCAATCCTATTGGAATTGCTTCATAGCCCACCTTGTGTCGGGTTCTTTCCATTTCACTTCCATCTTTTAGATTAAGGCCTTTATTCCTTCACTTCTCTGCTATTAATAGCTGCCTCCTTCAACTCTCTTCCCTTCAGCTGCTTCCATCCTTTCCCGCCCCCTCCGAAACCCACTGGCCCCCCGCACCCAGCGCTACCTCCCTTTCTGCCTTCATCCCCCGTTCTGCCCTTGCACACACGTGGCCCTGCAGTAGAACCGGCCCTCGTGTTCCAAGCCTTTCCAGAGCTGGGCTCGAGGATCCGGCCACCCGAATAGTATGACCTTGGGCAAGTGGCTTAGCCTTTCTGTGCGACAACCATAAGTGCCCCTCGAATCTGTAGGCAGTGTCACTGAGAGAAGTCAGTCAATGGCAGGGGAAGCACCGGGGACAGACGGGTGACCCCTTTCTTCCTTCGACAAAGTTTCCCTGAGCAGTATCGCAGTTTCACAGGATCTCTGCTTCCTTTCAACATGTAGAGTACAGGATATTTTCAGTTTTCAGACACACACACACACACACACAGTCTACAGTTACAAACTCATGGTATATTATTTTATGTGGCTTAAGGGAATTTTAAGGATTTTTTGTTTGTTTTTGTAAGCAAGGCTCATACTGACCACAGGCTTGGGCAATTGGTCTTTGGTCCATCAGTATAAATAGATATTTGTGGACCAAGTCTAAACCCCACCCATCACTGTCCTCCCTCAAGGCCCTGACGCAGTTTCTAGCACTTCCGGCCAACATGGATTTCTCTTTTTCCATCACAGCCTGTGCTACTGGCTGTCTCTACCAACCCCCTAGAACTTGACCACATCCAGTTCGCACCTTACTGGATTTGCATCTCTTGGTGTCATCTTACATACTTAGGTCCCTTATAACTCCTTATGAACGCAGGCAACCTTTAAAGGCTCGGCAAATGTGGTCACTTGGCCCAGAGGTCTGTCTGCAGCCAGGATCCCATCATTTTTCTAGAGCCAGGAGAGAAACATAGTTGAAAGCGTGTAACTCACCTGAGGAAATCTGAAGGAAAGAGGATGACGTGGGACAGGCCTGGAAGCAGAAGCTGAGAAACAAGGTCCAAGGAAGGACTTGTGAAGAGGAAGCTGGAAGCACTGGGTCTCCACAGGACACAAGTGCTGCCTCACTGGGAGATTTTAGGGGGATAAACTTTTTACTTCTTTCTTGCAGCATCTCTTATATGAGATTCCTTCTGGACTGGTCTTACCGTTGCACTGACAGCCAACAGCTGTGCTCAGTGGAGCCCCCTGCGTGTGCTGTAGGGAAGAGGGAAAGGAGTATCTGCCCTCTCCTTGTCTTCGGAGGTGACTGAGCATGATGGGGAAAGGACCCTGTGTTAGTCTCCTGGAGCTGCCATAACGAATTACCACATAGTGTGTGGCTTAAAACGACAGAAATTTGTTCTCTCCCAGTTCTGGAGGCTAGAAGGTCAAAATAAGGGTGTCAGCAGGGCCATGTTCCCTTTGGAGGCTCTAGGGAAGAATCCATCCTTGCCTCTTCCTAACTGCTGGTGGTTGCTGGCCATCTTTCGCATTCCTTGGCTTGTAGACACATCACTTTAGTGTCAGCTTCCATCTTCACATGGCTGTCTTCTTCCTGAGTGTCTGTGTCCCTGTGTCTTCATCTGGCCTTCCTATAAGGGCACCAGTCATACTGGATTTAGGACTCACCCTAATCCAGTATGACATCATCTTAACTAATTACATCTGCAAAGACCCTGTTTCCAAATGAGATCACATTCACAGGCGCTGGGGGATTTGAACTTGAACGTGTCTTTTTTGGGAAGACACAGTTCAACCCACAACAGAGCTTATGCTATTAAAGAAGTTGAGTCTGGCTCACAGACATAGAAAACAAACTTATGGGGGAGGGAGGTAGATAAATTAGGAGTTTGGGATTAACGTATACACACTACTATATATTGGGTTGGCCAAAAGGTTCGTTCGGTTAGTGAATACGTTGTTCAATAAAGTTCTTCGTGAAAATGAAAAACGTCTTTTATTTGTACTTAAGACCAAACGAATTTTTTGGCGAACCCAAATATAAAATAGGTAAACAACAAGGATCTACTGTAGAGTATAAGGAACTATACTCAATATCTTATAATAACCTACATGGGAAAAGAATCTGAAAAGGAATATATATATATGTATAACTGAATCACTTTGCTGTATACTTGAAACTAACACAACATTGTAAATTAACTATATCTCAATTAAAAAAAAAAGAGTTGGGCTTCCCTGGTGGCGCAGTGGTTGAGAATCTGCCTGCCAATGCAGGGGACACAGGTTCGAGCCCTGGTCTGGGAAGATCCCACATGCCGCGGAGCAACTGGGCCCGTGAGCCACAACCACTGAGCCTGAGCATCTGGAGCCTCTGCTCCGCAACAAGAGAGGCCGCGATAGTGAGAGGCCCGCGCACCGCGATGAAGAGTGGCCCCCACTCGCCGCAACTGGAGAAAGCCCTCACACAGAAACGAAGACCCAACACAGCCAAAAATAAACATAATAAATAAATAATAAATAAAATTTAAAAAAAAAAAGTTGATTCTGGTAGAGGAAAAAAAAATACGTGCAATAGTGGACTTAAAGAACACACCTAGAAGTTATGTAAACCAGATATAAAAGACCATATCTTGGTATAACCTATTTTGTACCAAATATACTCATACACATATACATGTACATATACATATATGACATATACATAAGTATGTATTTTTTCCAGATGAAGATTCAAACACAAACAATAAAATACAAACAATAAAACACTTAGAGGAAAACGTAAGAGTCTACCAGTATAAACATGGGGCAGGAGAAACCGTAAGTAAACATAGAAGCTATAAAAGATAAGATGAACATACTTCACTAGGTAAGGCAATCAACAACCATGAGAACATATAAGAAAATACTCAAAACTTACTAGCAGTCAGGAAATTACAAGTTCATGATGAAATGTCGCTATACCCGTAAGACCAGCAAAAATGAAAAGAAGTGATAACCCCTGTTGGAGGGGGTACTTTTGATCATCGCCAGTGGAAATGTGAATTGTTGTAGCCTGTTTACAAAGCCTGATGGCCGCCTTGTTTAGATCCTGATTAGAACAGCTGCAAGAAAGTTGTTTGTTTGTTTTTTTTAACACAAGAGAGAAATGTGAACACTAACCATTTGATGACATTAAGAAATTATCCTTAAAATTTTAGGTGTGATCATAGTATGGTTAAATTTTAAAGAGTCTTTTTTTTTTTTTTTCTTAGAAGTTCATACTGAAATATTTACTGGTAAAATGGTATAACGCCTAGAATTTACTTCAGATAATCCAGGGAGCAAGGGCATCAGTGACCAATGGTATAAAGCAAGGGTCAGCACAGTAGAGGTGCAGACCAAATCCAGACCACCTCCTGGTTTTGTAAATAAAGTTTTATTGGAATTCAGCCACAGTCTTTCAGTTCCGTATTCATTTAGTATCGCTGAGGCTGCTTTTTCCCTCCAGCAGCAGAGCTGAATAGTTGTGATGGAGACCATGTGACCTGCAAAGCCTGAAATATTTACTAACTGGCTCTACAGAAAATGTTTGTGACCCCTCACCCATAAGGATGCATGTTTGGCTGCAAGTTCATAATAATTGGTGCTGGGGACTGACTATATGAGGGCTTATTAGACTAATCATCATATTTGTGTGTGCTTGGACTTCTCCATAATGAAAAGTTTAAAAAAAAAAAAAAGTGGACCCAGTAATCTCACTCCTAGTACTCTATCCCTTGGAAACGAAAGCCTCAATTAATAAGGATATATGTATAAGGATGTTTACTAAAATAGTTTACTGGAAATAAATTGCCTCCCAATACAGGATGCTATAAATCACATCCGCCCACGCCTTGGAATATTATGTTATCTTTTTAAAGAATGAACTAGCGTTTTACCAGTTCACTTGGAGAATGTTTCATGGGATATTTTCAAGTGAGAAGAGCAAGATGTAAAAAAGTCTGTGCATGACAGTCCCAGTTTTATAGAACAGTGACAAAAATAACCCCTTCGGAACGTAGGGGGGTGTGTGTGTGTGTGTGTGCACGTGCACGCGTGCAGGATGCATAACAAGTTGCTAACATGGGTTGGGGTAGAATGATGTCTGTGGAAGGAAGCAAAGCAAAACAGAAAAAGGCTATATTTCAAAAAACAGCCTACATGATACGATCCCATGTATGTGTGTGTGTAAGTTATATTTACATGTATAACGTGCTTTGCTTACTTCAAAAGAGAGTTACGATTTTTAAAAGGACCAGAAAGGGGTGAATATTCGTCATGTCCTGTGATAGAAGTAAGAAAATAAAAGGGAATTTGGTTAGGAGCTGGAAGGTGCCCAAGAGCAGGGAAACAAGAGAGGAGAGTGACCACTGTCAACCCCGGGCCAGCTAGGGTAGGCTCCATGGAAGGTTCTAGCTGTGAGAGAGGGGTGGCCGGACCGTCTTTGAGCCACAGCCCCTCCCTGATCTCAGCGCCTCTTCCTCCTGCTCCCGGAGAAATAATGTTTCCCTGGGGGATGAAAGGCATCCCTTTGTGCAGGCTTTAATTGCCATGTTGGGCCAAGTGAATGAGTGGCATGCGGGTGCAGCAGCTGGGCACAGCCAATGCCAGGCAGCAAAGCCCGCTGCCTTAGGACAGCCCGGGCCAGCTGGCCTGGGAGTGCTGCCCACCTCTAACCCCCGCAGGGGGCCCTGCAAGGGGACAGTGGAGCAGAGGGGTCTGCGGAGGGAGGGGAAGGGGCGGGGCGTCTGAGAGGGTCCCAGCCACTGTCAGAAGCTTATTCATCTCATCCTCCTTCCCCTCCCCCCTCCCTCTTGTTTTTCAGACTGTCAGCATCAATAAGGCCATTAATACGCAGGAAGTGGCTGTAAAGGAAAAACACGCCAGAAATATCCTTTTGGATGTTGCTCGGAGGACCGACCCCAAGGGGGGTCAAATGGCGGGGGGCGGGGGGTGGGAATGAGGTCGGGGCGAGGCATCCTTGCTCAGCTTCAGGAAGGAGAACCGCCCCCCACCGGCCAGGCCCCAGCAGGGTCTGAACAGTGTGGGTTGGCAACAGCTGGCCTCAGAGCCCACAGCCCGTTGGGGTGGCAGGGACCAAAGCGGCCATCTAGCCCAGTCTCGCCTCTCTCCTGGGACTTAGCTTTTCAGAACTGCCGAGTCCTTTGAATTTACTCTCCTTTGAGAGATTTCCTCGGGGCACTGGAGGGGTTTTCACCTGTATCATCAAAGCGCTCTGGCCCTGCACCTTGCCACACTGACCACCCCCTTGGGGACATGATCAGATGCCCTTCTCTGAACATGAAAGCAAAATAGAGACCTTGGCGGCAGCGGTTGGCCTTAAGCCGACGCAAGGGCTCTACCATGGAAATAAGAGCCACTTGTGTGAACTGGTTCACCCCAAACCAGAGGGAAGAAGATGAGAAGGTCAGGGTAGACTAGGGAACTGACGATTTGAAGATTTTCGCCAAGCCCCCCACGCCAAGTTGGTGGAGGTCCTGGGCGGCCACCGTCATGGGTCTGTGGCTTTGGAGGGAAGTGCAGGCAGACTGGCCGATGGATCCCTCGGGACCTGCCCTTGAGGTCAAGTCCAGGTGCTCGAGGGCTAATCCCCAAAGCCTGGAGGAGAGGCTGCCAGTGGGCCAAGGCTTTGTCTCTGTGTGTGCTGGGGCCAAGCACAGGGCAAGGGGAGGCTGGGCTTCTGTCTGCAATGGGAAGGTCCTTCCCAGCCAGTCGGGTTGGAACAACCCGTCTTGAAGCCATCCCACCCCCGCCCCTCCATGGAGGAGACCCTCCAGGTTAGAAGGCCATGGAAGCCCGGCACTGCCAGTGCGATGCCCAGAACAGGTCAGGCCCTCCGGAACTGTTGCTAACAGCATGTACCGCTCTGCACTGGAAGGAAAGCAGCTTGTCTTTAGCAGAATATGCTTTGGTTGGAATTAGGGCTTTGCTGCAAGATGGGGCTTTAGAACCTCTACCGGGTACCCCAGAAGCCTGGCCCAACCGTGAGCCTAGCCAGACCTTGCCTTTTTATTCCCTTGATGCTTTACTGAGTCAAGAAAACCAAACCAAGAAAAGCCCTCATTATTAGTGGCCCAATTGATTTTCGCAGGGAGTTACCCAGTCTTGACCCTTCCCTGCTAAGAATACTGATCAGTCAGTCTGGTGCAAGATATGAAGTAAGAGAGACAGTTGTCACAGGGCAGTGTGCTCCTCTGGACGGGTGTGAGCAGAGAGGGCCAGGCCTGTAGTGGCCGACCCAGGTCACGCCTTGCCAGGGAGGCTCCCTGGGGCGATGGAACAGACCTGGAAGGACATTCCGAAATCTCATCTCTGGAGCTCTCTGACTTCCTCTGGGACCTCGAGTGGGCCCAGTGGGACCTCTGTGAGCCTTGATTCCCTTGTCTGTCAAATGAAAGTGTTGGCCAAAGAAGCTTTCAAAGGCCTAACATTCCAGCTCTGACATTCTGGGAGTCTCTCTGCCTCACAATTTCTAAGGGGTGGATAAATGTTGAAAAGATCCGCTCCATACAGTAGGGTTTTAAAGCCTAAAGATCTCACAGAACATTTATTCTTTATCAATACTTTTAAAGATCATCAGCTACCCTCACTACCAACTGAATGAGCATTTGGAAACCTGGCTTCATTTAGAAATGCTGTTCAGACAACCATTTATCCCGGGTGCCTGACTGGTAAACAGGTTGACACCCCCGACCGTGGTATCCGCTCCTGAAGGGCTGAGGACTGAAGTCTTATTTTCTTTATATCCCCAAGTGCCTGACACGAATTGGGTGCGTTAAAATGCTTAGAAAATTAAAGAAAGACAGAAAGGTCTGCTTGCCTCTTTCCAAGCCAGGGTGCCCAGCCAGCTCCACACGTCCCTGGCTACTGTTTCAGTAGATTGCTCTGCGGTAAAGGAGCCACAATCTGCCGTGAGAAATCATCTCAGTTGAGGGTAGGGGGCTGTCCATCTCTCCTCTCGGCTTCCTTCGAGTCCCAGGGGGCTGTGCTTGAGGTGAAACCATAAGTTATTTCAGAATCACTCGAAGACCAAAAGCTGATTTCAGCTTCTAGACCCAAAAGTCCGTGTTCAAGGCAGCCCCTCTCAAAATGCAAATTTCAGTCCAGGGAGGGAACTTTACCACACTTTCCAGCTCAGAAGCAAAACAACACGTCTTTTGGGTGAGTCCCATAGTTTCTAACCTGAGGCAAGTCTTTCCTACATGGTGCGGTGCTTCTTACCTGAGCCTGGATTAAAAAGCCGAAAGTTCAGAGGACATTGCCATACTTGGGGTTAATGGTGCCCAGTTACCGAGTGTGTGAAGCCTGTGTAAGCATCCATTACAAAGGAAATGTGGAAATCCTCTACTTGCCTCAAAAAGGGCTCCCTTAGGTCATTTCAGAGAGGGCTGATGGGACTAAATCCAGGAGCTCTTAACACTGTGACCTGTGACCAAAGATTGAGTTCTCTATTGGATATCATATTAATAGTAACTTGATAGTGCTATGTTTTCCTGATGGAGATACAAGCCACTCATCCATGACTGGTGATGTGGGAAAGTAAAAATAAATGTAAATGTCTTCCATGTTAAAAAAAAAAGTAGGGGGGGGGGCTCCCTAATTACGGAGGTCTGGAGCTCTGTTAAAGTCACTCGAGGCCAGAAGGACATTTATTACACGCAAAGCGTGGCAGCCGCTCCATGTGGCGGGTGTGTTTGGAATTGGATCTCAGGAGCAAGTGGCCCCAGGAGTCCGCATACAGGGAATTCAAGGTGTTGGGAAATGAAGGCACCCCTGAACGAGGCCAGGAAGGTTTTTAGAAGAGGTGGAGTGAAAGCGTCATTTTTTTAATTAATTAATTAATCAATTTATTTATTTATTTATTTATTTATGGCTGTGTTGGGTCTTCGTTGCTGCGTGCGGGCTTTCTCTAGTTGCGGTGAGCGGGGGCTACTCTTCACTGCGGTCCGCGGGCTTCTCACTGCGGTGGCTTCTCGTTGCTGAGCACGGGCTCTAGGCGTGCGGGCTTCAGTAGTTGTGGCTCACGGACTCTAGAGCGCAGGCTCAGTAGTTGTGGTGCACGGGCTCAGTAGTTGTGGTGCACGGGCTCAGTAGTTGTGGTGCACGGCACGTGGGATCTTCCCGGCCCACGGCTCTAACCCGTGTCCCCTGCATTAGCAGGCGGATTCTTAACCACTGCGCCACCAGGGAAGCCCCGAAAGCGTCATTTTAAATTTAGGGAAAATACATTTTAAACAAAGACTGCCGCTTTCAGGGTAAGAGCACAGTGTCTAATGGGAGAGGAGTCAGATGCTACCTGGAAGAGGAGCCAAGGGTGTCAGTAGCCAGGGGGTAGGGTCCCCAGCAGGGGCCGGGGCACTTGAAGAGCTGAAGCACACCCTTGCTTTGGAATAGTGCATAAGAAAGAATTTTGAGAGGCTGTATTGTGTTGTTAAAATGTTAGCTGTAATTATAAACACACACCACACCCTCCACCCACCTCCCCACAAAGGCCCCACCACAAACTCAGCAAACCTAGAGGAAGGGCAGAGTCTGTCTTCCCACAGCAAAGCCCTAATTCCAACCGAAGCATCTTCCCACTAAGGCCAACCAGAGTCGCTGCTGGCCCAGAACGCACTTGTGCAAACTAGGAAAAGACACCCCTCCCAAAAGACATTGCTGTCTCTTTGGAAATCGTCTAATAAAATGGATTTTATTAGAAGGAGGCACTTTTTTGCCATCTGTCAGAAAACTGCCAGGATACTTATACAGATCTGTGGCGCCTTCATTATAAGCGGTGCCCTCTGACGGGTAGTGCCAGGCGCCATGAACAACACACAGCCCCCATGGTGGCCTTTAGAGGCTTCATCCCAGGGTTGGTTGTCTTTGTTTTCCATGACCTTCCCTCACCGTGCATACTGGGCACCCACCATGAAAAGGGGGCACAGACCTTTTGGTCTGTTGTCAACCGGCTGCCCCTCTCCAGCAACGCTGTGCTCTGCTGGAAGTTCTGCCACGTGTTCCACAAACTCCTCCGGGATGGACACCCAAATGTGAGTTCCTGGGGCTGCAGGGGATGGGCAGGGATCCAGGGACCCACGTGGGGAAAGTGCAGTTGCCTGAGTCCCAAGAGCCACTATCCACTCTCGCACAGGGGATGGCATCTGCCCGCATCTCCTGGCCTGTTGGGTACCAATTTCAGAGACGGCTTCGTCTCTCTCCCATCACCCTCTCTACTCCACCCCAGACCCATGTTTCACCATCCTCTGTCTCCTCTCCTTCTCTCTCCAGGTCCTGAAGGACTCTCTGAGATACAAAAACGAACTGAGTGACATGAGCAGGATGTGGGTGAGTTTGGACACGCACCCAGGGGCCACCTGTGCCACCTTATCCTTTCCCAGAGGCCACAGAACAAGGACTGTGGAATGGAACAAATTCATCTCTTTCAGCTTGTTTAGCATTTCTCTCATGAACATCAGGGAGGGAGTCAAAGATGCCCCCAAATGGAACCATGATATCCACAGTCTTACCTGGGGTCCCTGAAAGCTGTAGGGAAGTTCTAGGGCCTGGGAGTTTCTCCTGCCGATGGAAGCTCATGTCATAATGCTCTCTGGGCATTGGGATCCTTCCGCAGTGACACTGTCACAGTTCCTACTTCTTTCCTTCTACTGGTCCCATTGGGGTCACAGTACATTGAGAACTGGCATTCCCAATCCTTAATGCCAGTGGTTTTTCTTTACTGTCTAGGGATTCTTAGTGCCTTAGGAAGAGGGAGGAGGTAGGTGGCAATATCAGAATACATTGAAAAGAGTGGTTTTGTACACATACCGGAATCCCTCTAGATTCAAGGAGTATGTGTATGGACAGGAGGTAATCTGCCTTTTGAAGAATCTCCCCAGGTGATTCTGATGTGTCATTTTGCCCCACTGGTTAAGAACTACTATGTTAGCCCTTTCCTTCAAATTCTTACCTGTGTCTGTCTGAACTCACAAAATGTTAGCAATTATGTTGTCCAATCTAAGCATTATAGATGAGAAATACAGGCCCAGAGAGGGAAGCAGCTTTTCCTATGTCACAAGACTAGCTAACCTAAACAAAGCAGAGGTTTGTCCCCAAAACTCCCAACTGTATGCTAGAGAGCTTTCTATTACATTTCTGTAACATGGAAAGCTTAGGTCTTTTTCCTTTTTTTGCTAGAATTTATCTGGTATATCTTTTTTCATCCTTTTACTTTTGACTTTTCTATATTCTTTTTAATATTTTTTACATATATATTTATTGCAGTGTGGCCAGAGAATCAATATGATACTGATTTTCAAAGTTTTTTTGAGACTTGCTGTGTGAGCTAGTTCATGGTCAGTTTTTGTTTAAAATTGAAGTATAGTTGATTTATAATACTATATTAGTTTCAGATGTACAGCATAGTGATTGACTGATTGACTTTTCTGTATTCTTTTGTCTTAGAAATATACTTGTCAATAGCATTTAGTTGGATTTTTTTTAAAATTCAAGATAGCAGTCTTTGTCTTAACTGGACGTTTACTCTGTTTACATTTATTATAATTCATAATATGTTTAGATATATATCTCCCATCTTATTTTATGCTATTTGTCCCATCTGTTCTGTTTCTATTTCTCTCATTGTTTGCCTTCTTTTGGATTGATTGGGTATTTTCTTTCTCATTCAATTTCCCCCTCATTACTAGTGGGAAGATAAAAAATAAAAGCAGAGGTTTTGTTTTTTTTTTTAATTTTTTGATAATGTTATCTAACAATTACAAAGTGCATGCTTAGGTTATCAATGTCTAAAATTCATATCAATGTCTAAATATCATATCTTTTTCCAGTATAGCACAAAGACCTTAGAATATTTTAACCCCATTCACTCCCTTGTATGTTGTTGTCATGCATTTTCATTTTTGTTGCTTTTAGACCCTAGAAGATATTTTATTTTAATTGTTTTCTTCTGCACTCTTCATTTCCTCTTACATCTCAGGCCATCCATTTGGGATCTCTTTCTTTCTGCCTGAGTTATTTCCTTTAGAACTTCCTTTAGTGAGAGTCTGCTGGTGACAAACAACCACTTTTACCTGATGGAGAATGTCTTTATTTCACCCTCATTCATGGAAGATATTTTCTCTGACTTTAGAATTCTGGGGTAATAGTTCTTTTCTTTCAGCACATGGAAGATATTAGTCAAGATGTCCTTCCACTGACTTCAGGCTTCCATCATTTTTATGAAGTCTGCTGTCAGACTTACCATTGCTTCTTTGAAGCTAATCTGTGTTTGTTTCTTTGTTTTTAAGTCCTTAGTATTTATCTAGGTGTGAATTTATTCTAGATTCTTTGGACTTTTTAAATCTGTAGATTATTATATTTTATCAGTTATGAAAAATTCTCATTGTCTCTAAATATTGATTTGCTTCATTCTTTGTTTTCCTCTGAGACTTTGGTTAGCAGTATTTTAGACTTTCTCACTCTATTCCCCATGTCTTTAAACCACCATTTCATTTTTTTCTACCTGTTTGTCTCTATACTGCATTCTGGATGATTTCAGTAGATCTAGCTTTCAGTTCACTTATTCCCTCTTCAGCTGGGTCTAATCTGTTGCTAAACCTCTCCATAAGGTTTTCAATTTTAGTATCATTCTCATTTCTTGGAATTTTAGGTTTGGTTTGGTTTGGTTTTTTCTAATCTGCTCGGCATTCTTTATAATTTATTGTGCCCTGCATGTATTTTGAAACAGTCTCTAATTTTTTTAGGCTTGTTAAATATAGTGGTTTTATATATCACTTTTTATAATTCTAGTATCTAAAGCCCTTAGAGGTCTGTTTCTGCCATCTGTTGTTTTGATGAATTTTGCTCCTGCTATGTAGTTTCTTTTTGTATTTAGTTACTTTTCTACTGTGAGCTGCTCATTTTCCTGGAGATTTTTTTGGTGGGAATTCTTTGAATTCTAACAAAGGCAGCTTCCTCCAGAGGGAATTGGCACTTGCATCCATTAAGATCACTCTAAATTAAATTCTCAGCTTAAAAGTTTTGTGAATTCTGAGCAGATCCCCTTGAGGACTGGCTCACCGGTCCAATTCTCAGCAGTAGTTTTTTCCGCCCTCTGATCACAACAGTGGTTTAAGGCAGTAGATTTTCTTTGCAGTCCTCAGGGGGGACTCCTTCAGTGTAGGAGTACATGTGTGTTATTTCCAATTGACCCTTAATTCCCCTGCACCGAGGAGGAAGTCTTTTGGCTCTTCCACTAGACTCCTCAAGTTGGGCAGGTGAGAGCCCTGCCTCCTGTTCACCACCTGGGCCTTAAGGCCCAGAAAACCAAAACTCAGGTTCACTTGGTGTGGCAAAGTGCCCCCTCCCCACCATTCCCTGACCCCGTCAAGTCATCTGCTCTCTGAATATCTGAATTACTCAGTTCCTGGTCTGAGGATTCCTTACTCTCTTGCAAGTTCATTAATGCCTTTAAAGCATTTTTAATATTTCACTCAATATTGTTAGTAGTTTTCAGTGGGAAGGTCAACCCAGGTACCTAGCCTGCCTGCCTTGTTATCCAAAATAGAATTCTTTTAGGTCTTTTTTCCTGTGTAGTCTGTCTCTTCCATTTGACTAAGAGTTTCTGAAGTTAGAAACTTCTTTTACTTTTTTTTTAAAAATTAAGACCTTATTTTTTTTAAGAGCAGTTTTAGGTTCACTGAAAAATTGAGTGGAAAGTACAGAGTTTCCATATACCTGCCCTGCCCCCAAACATGCGTAGCCTCCCCTAATGGATGAACCTACTGACACATCCATCACAATCACCAAAGTCCATAGTTTACATTACAGCTCACTTGTGGTGTTGTGCATTCTGTGGGTTTGGACAAATGTATCCATCATACAGAATATTTTCACCAACTTAAAAATCCTCTGTGCTCTACCTGTTCATCCCACCCCACCCCCCCAACTCTTGGCAACCACTGATCGTTTTACAGTCTCCATAGTTTTACCTTTTCCAGATGTCGTATAGTTGGAATCATATAGTATGTAGTCTTTTCAGACTGGCTTCTTTCACTTAGTAATATTCAATTAAGTTTCCTCCACGTCTTTTCATGGCTTGATAGCTCATTTCTTTTTACTGCTCGGTAATATTCCACTGTTTGGATGCATCACAGCTTATGTATCCATTCACCTACTGAAGGTCATCCTGGTTGCTTCCAAGTTTTGGTAATTATGAGTAAAGCTGCTAAAAACATCCATGTGCAGGTTTTTGTGTGGACTTAAGTTTTCAACTCCTTTGGGTGAAAACCAGGGAGCTCCATAGTTGAATCCTATGGTAATAGTATGTTTAGTTTTGTAAGAAACTACCAAACTGTTTTCCAAAGTGGCTG
The DNA here is from genome assembly GCF_028021215.1 of Eschrichtius robustus. Lineage (NCBI taxonomy): Eukaryota > Metazoa > Chordata > Mammalia > Artiodactyla > Eschrichtiidae > Eschrichtius > Eschrichtius robustus. Next base: position 84,064,603 of record NC_090839.1, on the reverse strand, counting down.
TATCACTCTGCATTCCCACCAGCAGTGAATGAGAGTTCCTGTTGCTCTGCATCCTCATCAGTATTTGGTGTTGTCAGTGTTCTGGGTTTTGGCCATTCTAATAGGTATGTAGTGGTATTTCACTGTTTTAATTTGCATTTCCCTGTTGACATAGGATGTGGAGCATCTTTTCATATGCTTATTGACCATCTAAACATCTTCTCTCATCAGGTTTCTGTGAAGGTCTTAGGCCCATTTTTTAGCTGGATTGTTTGTTTTCTTATTGTTGAGTTTTAGGAGTATATTTATATGTTTTAGATAACTGTCCTTTACCAGATATGTCTTTTGAAAATATTTTCTCCCAGTCTGTGGCTTATCTTCTCATTCTCTTGACAATGTCTTTTGCAGAGTAGAAGTTTTTGTTTGTTTGTTTGTTTGTTTGTTTTTGCTATGTTGGGTCTTCGTTGCTGCACGCGGGCTTTCTCCAGTCGCGGCGAGTGGGGGCTACTCTTCTTTGTGGTGCATGGGCTACTCACTGCCGTGGCTTCTCTTGTTGCGGAGCACGGGCCCTAGAGCGTGCAGGCTTCAGTAGTTGCGGTATGTGGGCTCAGTAGTTGTGGCTCATGGGCTTAGTTGCTCTGCAACATGTGGGATCTTCCCAGACCAGGGCTTGGACCCATGTCCCCTGCATTGGCAGGTGGATTCTTAACCACTGTGCCACCAGGGAAGTCCCAGAGTAGAAGTTTTTAATTTTAATGAAGCCCAGCTTATCAATTATTTTCTTTCATGGATTGTGCCTTTGGTGTTGTATCTAGAGTCATCACCATACTCAAGGTCATCGAGGTTTTCTCCTTTGTGATCTTCTAGGAGATTTATAGTTTTACATTTTACATTTAAGTCTTTGATCCATTCACCTTTTACTTTTTTTTTAATATAATCCATTTTTAAACTTTTATTCATTTTACTTATTTATTTTTGGTTGTGCCAGGTCTTAGTTGTGGCTGGTGGGCTCCTTAGTTGCAGCCAGCGGGCTCCTTAGTTGTGGCATGGGAGCTCTTAGTTGCAGCATGCATGTGGGATCTAGTTCCCTGACCAGGGATCGAACCCGCATACCCTGCATTGGGAGGTGAATTCTTAACCACTGCACCACCAGGGAAGTCCCCACCTTTTTGATCCTTATACATTTTCACATGAAGTATAGTTGTCTTTGATGATGAGCGTATTTTTGCTTTTTCTACTTCTCACTACTTTCTGATTTTTCTATAATGAACAAGTATATCATAAAATACGAATTTTCATAGAAAATTAATACATTATGAAATACTGTCATCTCTGGCATTGATGTTTTTAAACTCCTTTGATTACTCAACTCTCTTTGGTGCCCCTTGAGGCATCTTTCAAAGGGATTCCTCTACGCTAGAGGATGTAGATGCACTTAGAAGAAAATGTGGAAGTCAAGACTCACGTGGGAGCCACAGTTATTCAGTTTAAGGTTCTTTGTGCCATGGTTCTTAACCATTTCTTAAGTGTACAGTTGAGTGGTATTAAGTACGTTCATATTGTTGTATAATCATCACACCATCCATCTCTGAAACTTTTCATCTTGTAAAACTGGAAATCTATATCCATTAAACAATAACTCCCCGTTCCCCTCCCCACCTCCAGCCCCTAGAAATCACCATTTTACTTTCTGTCTCAAGATTTTTTACTAATCTAAATACCTCATATAAATGGAATCATACACTCTTTGTCTTTTTGTGACTGGATTATTTCACTTAACATAATGTACTCAAGATTCATTCATGTTGTAGTACGTGTCAGAATTTCCTTTTTAAGACTGAATAATATTCCGTTGTATGGGTATATCACATTCTGTTTATTCATTCATCAGTCGATGTACACTTTGGTTGCCTCCATGTTTTAGCTATTGTAAATAATGCTTCTATGAACATGGATGTGCAAATATTTTCAAGATCCTTCTTTCAATTCATTTGAGTATATACTGAGAGGTGGAATTTCAGGATCATATGGTAATTCTATTTGTAATTTTTTGAGGAGCTGCCATACTGTTTTCCACAGTTGCTGTACCATTTTACATCCCCACTAACTGTGTCCAAGGGTACCAATTTCTCCACATCCTCCCCAGCACTTTTTTTTTTTTGATATTAGCTTTCCTAATAGATGTGAGGTGGTATCTCATTGTAGTTCTTTTTTTTAATTTTTGTTGGAGTATAGTTGCTTTACAATATTGTGTTAGTTTCTACTGTACAGTAAAGTGAATCAGCAATATGTATACATACATCCCCTCTTTCTTGGATTTCCTTCCCATTTAAGTCACCACAGAGCATTGAGTAGAGTTCCCTGTGCTATATAGTAGGTTCTCATTAGTTATCTATCGTATACATAGTATCAATAGTATATATATGATTATATCTGGTGGTTAGGTTAAGGGTGATTTGTTTGCATATGTACTTTTTTACGTTTTCCAAATTTTCAACAGTGGATGTATGTAATTTTCATACTCAGAAAAAATATATATTCTTTCAAAAAGAAATCCTGGCTGTAGATCTTTTAACCCAGTGTTCTTCGTGTTGACACCCTGCTTTCTTTCCTTATCCTGAAAGGGCCACCTGAGTGAGGGGTATGGGCAGCTTTGCAGCATCTACCTCAAACTGCTGAGAACGAAGATGGAGTACCACACCAAAGTGAGTCTTTGCGACAATCCTGCTGCCACTGCCAGCCATGCACTCCCCCCGCCCCCGCTTCCCCCACCTCCCCGCCCTGTCCCCTCACACCTGGCTGGGCTTAATTGTCAGGTTTTCCAGGTAATGAGACAGCCTGGCTTCTCAGGGAGTGTTCACACCATATCCCAGCTATGTAAGAGGAAACATTTTATAGAGTGACTACAGTCAGGCCCCTGGGATGTGACAAGGGGCCTGGGATTTTGGCCCAGGTCTTCTGCACCTTTTGTTCCCCATTTTGCAAATAGAAAGAGGAACCCAATCCACCAGGTGACCTCATAAAAATACTTCAGAAGCACTGACTTGACTGTTAATAGAAACAACGCCTTCCATTTATTTATTTATTTATTTATTTATTATTTTTTTTTAATTTATTTATTTACTTATTTATTTTTGACTGTGTTGGGTCTTCGTTTCTGTGCGTGGGCTTTCTCTAGTTGCGGCGAGCAGGGGCTACTCTTCATCGCGGTGCGCGGGCTTCTCATTGTCGTGGCTTCTCTTATTGCGGAGCAAAGGTTCTAGACGCGCAGGCTCAGAAGTTGTGCCTCACGGGCTTAGTTGCTCCGCGGTATGTGGGATCTTCCCAGACCAGGGCACGAACCCGTGTCTCCTGCATTGGCAGGCAGACTCTTAACCACTGCGCCACCAGGGAAGCCCCACGCCTTCCACTTATATAGTAAGTTTCCACACAGGACCTTCTAATCAAGATATGACTTTAGCTGATATTTCTTCTTTATATATTTAAGATTTTTTTATATTTATTTTATTTATTATTATTTATTTTTGGCCACGTTGGGTCTTCTTTGCTGCACGCGGGCTTTCTCTAATTGTGGCGAGCGGGGGCTACTCTTCGTTGCAGTGTGCAGGCTTCTCACTGCGGTGGCTTCTTCTGTTGCGGAGCACAGGCTCTAGGCATGCGGGCTTCAGTAGTTGTGGCTCGCAGGCTCTAGAGCGCAGGCTCAGTAGTTGTGGCTCGCGGGCTTAGTTGCTCTGTGGCACATGGGATCTTCCCGAACCAGGGCTTGAACCCGTGTCCCCTGCATTATTGGCAGGTGGATTCTTAACCCCTGCGCCACCAGGGAAGCCCTAGCTGGTATTTCTTACACATTTAATGCATGTAAAACTGTGTGCCAAGTGGCATATAAGAATAAGAAAAAAGGGTCTACTCTTTAGGCGTTTACAGATCTGTTGGGGAGAGAAGCTTATACACTTGCAGTAGCTGTGTAATAGTGCCGGGCAGGTATGTGTGCCTGCAGAAAAGTGCCAGGGATGTTTTGAAATGATGGAGGGATATGGTATCCTAAAGGGCAGAATGAAGGAAGTGGGTCTTGAGGTGGTCCTTGAAGGGTGGGTATGAGGCAGATAGGAGGTAAGGAAGAATGGCATGCCAGGTGGGAGGGAAAATGGCCAGAATTAGGGAGCTGGCGGTGGAAATGGAGAAGGGGACCAGGTCATCATAATGTCCAGACTGAGTGAGGAAGTAAATGCGACCAGAAGGATAAAGGAACCGGCCTGAGTCTCTGAGGCAGAGGAGCAGGGGTGGTGGGCCTGAGGGCAGGAAGGGGCTGTAAGGGCAGAGCGCTGGGTGTTACAGCCAGAAAGGGAGGTGCCGGAGTGGAGGATTTCTGTCTTCAGAGCCTGAAGAACTCACACTGGCATTCAGAGCCCCCTTGGTGGCCTGGCCACCCATCTCTCTGTGCTCCCCTCCACCTGCCCCGCTGCCCTGTGTTCCACCCGCTCTAGACAGACCACACCGAGAAAGAGAGCAGGATACAGATAGTCGACAACAGATGATCCCACATAATTTCCCCTGACCGTGCGGGTGCTTGATGTAATATTTTCCAGCCTTCAAGTTTATTTTACTAATTATGTTTTGCTAAAGTTAATACGAGAATGGGTTTGCCTGCCCTGAGCTCACAATAGCAGCTTCAGGAAATGGCCAGAGGGCAGCGGGAAGCCTAGATAGTATTCAGAACATATTGGAAACAAGCAAAGGCTGCACTGCCTGCATGGTGTGGGTGTCAAGTTGAAGACCGACCACTCTCACACGCTCGGTGTCATTGCACCACAGAGAAGATGTCCGCGGCACAGGCTGTGAGAGAGCGGCCCTCCGCTGGGTCCCAGGGTTGGGATGAAGCCTTCCCTTGTGATGATGGGCAGTGGGTGTTCTTTGCCGTGAACCAATCGCAGGACCTGTGTGTGCATGTGTGAGGCTGTGAGCGCTGCCACACCTCCCCAGGGAGCATGCAGGCACCTGCGCCAAGCAGAATCCACCTGCTGAGGCCCGAGCTCAGCGGGGCTGGCTTGCTTGATGCCGACTTAGTTGGTCTGTATAGAGAGCTCTTGAGGTGCCCTGTTCTGACTTCCTCTGCCTCCCTTCCAGAATCCTAGGTTCCCAGGCAACCTTCAGATGAGTGACCGGCAGCTGGACGAGGCCGGAGAGAGTGATGTTAACAACTTGTAAGTGGCTGTCCTCACATTCTGGACTCGATGGGAGAGAAAGCTTGGGTAGATGCTCTCACTTCCGGTTAGGGTCACAGAGGGCCTGAGGGCAAGGGCAGTGGCTGGGGTGGGGACTAAAGCCCCTGAGTGACTTGACCTTGGGGCCACTTACTCCTGGCGCCTCCTCAAGAACCCTTCCAGGGCGCCTCCCACTCCAGGCCTCCCTTCTCTGTGCCCCTCTGCCCTCTTTCTTTGCTGCTGTCACTGTTGAATTCGCCCTACTTGATCCTCCAATGGCCTTAATACCCACTTAGGTCGGGGCTAAGAACTGAAGCTGGTGTGTGTGTGTGTGTGTGCACGTGTACATTGGCGGCAGTACAGGGCTTGGGGGCAGGGACAGGTGGAGCGCTGGCCTCGGGCTGTGGAGTCTAAGCTCTCTTTCCTCTTGGGTCCAGTTTCCAGCTGACAGTGGAAATGTTCGACTACCTGGAGTGTGAACTTAACCTCTTCCAAACTGGTGAGTCTCTCCCTCCCGTCCGGCCCAGGCTTTCCTGGGCATCACCTAACCCTCAGCCTGGTTCCCTGCTTGGACCAGCTGGCCTAGCCCCCGTCTCCATACAAGTTGTGCAGCTCAGGGCCAGGGAGATGGAGCTGCCCACACCGTGCCTGTTCTCTTGGCCCTGGTGCAGGGAGGGGCTGAAGCCCAAGGGCATTTTCACATGAGCGGAAAGACTGCGATCCCCGCCCTGCTGGCCTCCCCGCTAAGCCCAGGCCTCCAAGAGTCCAAAGACAGTTCCGGCCTCTGACAAACCCTGGACTGTGGCCCCAGCACTGGCTGGTCCTTTGGCCCAGGCCTGTCTGCTGCCCAGCTGGGCTGGCCCTCAGGGTGTATTTCTGCCTAGGTGGCCTACGCAGTCACCCTTTCTGCCCCGGCATCCCATGATACCCGGCTCTGTTTCCATATGCATTGATCACTTGGGTTATTAGCAATAGACGCTGAGCTCCTCCTCAAAAATCAGGAACCATGCCTGCTCACCTCTGTTCCAGCCCCATGCCTGGCATATAGCAAGTGCTCGACAACCAAGTTTAGAATGCTTGCTTTCTGGATGAACAGCAGTGAAGAAACAACAGGTGGACAGAGTTCATAAAATGTTGTCAACGGGCTTCCCTGGTGGTTCAGGGGTTAAGAATCTGCCTGCCAATGCAGGGGACACGGGTTCGAGCCCTGGTCCAGGAAGATCCCACATGCCGCAGAGCAACTAAGCCCGTGCGCCACAACTACTGAGCCTGCGCTCTAGAGCCAGCGAGCCACAAGTACTGAGCCTGTGCTCTAGAGCCCGCGAGCCACAACTACTGAAGCCCACACGCCTAGAGCCCATGCTCTGCAACAAGAGAAGCCACTGCAATGAGAAGCCCACACACCGCAACGCAGAGTAGCCCCCGTGCGCAGCAACAAAGACCCAACTCAGCCAAAAATAAATAGATAAATAAATTTATTTTTAAAAAAATACTGTCAACATCCAGCTGAATGGTCTGGAATTATCTGGGGAGAATTAGCTAGAGTTTTCTAGAGAGAACTCCCCCAAGTCTTCGCACAAACCCTTCCATGGTTAAATGGCGGTGGTTTTCTCATCCCCCAGAGAGCAGTGATTTGGAATCAAGAGCGTCCTCTGCACGTTTCCCCACCCGCGCCCCATCCTCAGTCACCTCTTGTGAGCCACAGAAGTCGAGAGAGCTGGTATTAGAAGAAGTCTGTCCAGCTTCTGAGTCCTAGTCTGTGACCCTGTAAGGTTGGGACCAGAACCTTCGGAAGAAGGCCCTGCGTTTTCAACTGTGGGAAACGTGGGCCAATTACAATTAACATTTGTTTGGTGCACTTGCAGTGATTCTCGAAGTGTGGTCCCTGGACCAGCAACAGCGGCATCACCTGAGAACGTATTAGAAATGCACATTCTCGGGTCCCACCCCAGACCTTCTGAATTAGAATCTCTGCCGGTGGGGCCCAGCCATCTGTTTTAACAAACTCCCCAAGTCTGCACTGTCCAACAGGGTAGCCACTGGCCACGTGTGACTGTTTAAATTAATTACAATTAAGTAACATTCAAAAGTCAGGGCCTCAGTTGCACTCACCACATTGCAGGCACTCAGCAGCCACACACGGCTAGCATATTGGACACACGTACAGAGCCCTTCCATCATCACAGAATTCTAATGGAGTGATCCTGTGGGGGGATTCTGATGCATGCTACAGTTTGAGAAGCACTGAGCTAGAAAATAGCTTTCAACCCTGGCTGCATATTAGAATCACCTGGGGGGCTTTTGAAACCCACTAATGGCTCAACCCTACCCCAGACCAATTAAAAAAGAAGGAGGCATGGAGGAGTTGCAGGCAGACATTAGTAGTTTTCAAATTTCCCCAGGTGATTTTAATCAATCTCAAAGCAAATGGGAAGGACCACTGCACGTTGCCATGAACTTTATAGGACATTCTCATTTAATCCTTACGAGACCTCCTTACAAGACCTTTAAGAGGTATGTGCTATTAGAACCATCTGCATCTTACAGAAAAGCATCTGGAGGCACAGAGAGGTTGAGTAACTTGCCCACGGTCACACAGCTCTAGATGCCAAGAGGCATTCCTGGAAAGCGGCAGGCAGGCCAGGAGATGGAGCAGCCTGGGATTCCTTGCCAGCGTGGAACCTAAGGAAGCCAGGAGATTTGGGGATGGCCGCCTCGCAGTGACAGCTGCTTTTAATTTGTGTCAAGAAGAAAAGCTGCCTTTTAATTAGAACCGTTGGGTTGTTTTTTTTTTTATTTCACTTGCCAGACTAAGCCTGTTAACAGGGACTAGTACAGCCAGGGAAGGCCGAACACACTGGCTCTGGGCTTTTCTCCGGGGCAGTCCCACTCGCTGAGGGACTGCAGGGAAAGTCTTTCGGTGCCGGCCACGTGCAGGGACTCTGGAGGTGGTGGGCAGCCTCTGCAGGGAGGAAATCAGCCCTGGCCAGTGGTGTGCACTCAGGGTCCACGGCCAGGCATCTAGTTGCTTGGTTCAGGAGCGAGGGGCAGGGGGTTAACGTGGAGGGGTCTGTGGGAGCAGCTTGCTCTCTGGAGCCCGGGAGAGTGGAGGGCAGTACTTCCGTTGACCGGCTCCCCCAAGGACCTCCGTCAGCCTTGATCCTGATGGTTCGTCCTCTTGCTGGCTCCTTGCCCTGGGTCCTCGCAGCCTCTCCTCCAATTGTCCACCAGGGTTCCTGCATTTCCCCCCTTGTGGTGTTCCAAGAACCCTGTGACAAGCCAGCAGGAAGCCAAGGCTGAATTATTTCCTTCTTCGTGTTCTGATCAATGTTTGGTAGTTTCCCCACATTTCACCTGTTTGTGACACACAGAGCATCTTGGCTGCCAGGGCCACAGGCTCCTGGTCTAGCCGTCGCTGGCCACAGGGGCTCTGGCTTTTAACTCACCATCTCTCAGCAAAACCGCTTCTTGGCTTTGTGACCACCTTCAAGTTACTTACCTTCAGTTTCCTCCCCTGTATGATGGGGATACTCTTAGCTACCCCATAGGAGTGTTGAAAGGGTTAAATGCATTACATGAGATCATGATTGCACAGAATAGGTCCTCGTGTGTTAGACTCCTGCCTTCTGCCGTCTGAGAAGGTCGCCTCTAATTTCCTAGCTCTGCTGCCTCTCCCCTTTCTGTCCCCTAGTGTTCAACTCCCTGGACATGTCCCGTTCCGTGTCAGTGACGACAGCTGGGCAGTGCCGCCTCGCCCCACTGATCCAGGTCATCTTGGACTGCAGCCACCTCTATGATTACACTGTCAAACTTCTCTTCAAACTCCACTCCTGTGAGTATACCGGCCTTGATCTCCGGAAGCTTCTGGCCGGAAGGAGGTTCACAGCCTGAGGCTGTCCCTGGAGGGAAGCAGCTCCCCCCCCCCAGTGCCCTTGGCTTTCTGCTCCTGATCCAGGAGGTCCTGGAGCTCCCGGCCGTCTTGAGAATAGAAGAGCAGGGCCAAGCCTTGCTGCGCTCAGGGAAGCACCTGGCCTGCCAGAGCAGTGACTCAGGATGGCCCTCACCCTCCACCTCCAGGTTGACCACGTCTCCATCCATATGTGTCATGTACTCTCCAGACCACACAGATGAGAACAGACCTGGCCTAGACCCACAGGAGCAAAGGCAGCAGTTTCCAAAGAGTTCATCAACGCAGCCTCTTCGTACAAGTGGGTTTTTGTGGAGAAATGTAAAATATGAAACAGGGCTGCTCAAAGAAATGGAAGGCCATACCTTCCCTGGCCACAGATCCTTGGGATAGTTTCGCGGAATGTATTTTGGAAACTACTGGTCTTGTGGAAGTTCTTATCCGTTTATGTGCTTCTTATTGAAAACGATGTGCGTGGGTGCGGCTTCCTCAGGGTCTGCATTGTTAAACCATATCCCAGATGAATCTGATGTGGGTGGTCCCTGGGTCACACTGTGAGGTGGCCATCGTGAAGGGTCTACACATTCAGAGTGCATGGATGATGGAAAACCGAGAAAAAATCAAGACTCAAATGGATATTAGCAAGGTTTTATTGCAGAAGTCTAGGACACGGGGTGCTCTGGAACAGGTCACTGACAAGGAGTAGATCTGGTTATTTAGACCAGAACAAGGGAAGCAGCGCCACAGTCATTAATCTAGGAGGGTTTCGTGGGAGGGAGGTTGGAATTCTATGTTCAAGGGTTAGAAGGGTTTTGGAGCAGGGGGGCGTGCCGGAAGGAAGCAGAGAGGGTAGACTAAATCCCAAGAAAAGAAGGCAGGCAGTTGCGTAGAAGCGCTGAATACAGATGAACTTGTTCCTAAGATACTACAGAACCAGTTGCACACTAGGACATCCCCACTTCCTTCTATAAAGTGGTGAGTTGTGATAAGAGACAGGTAATTATTTGGGTTTAAAGGCCTTCTTTAAAGGCAGAGCAATACACAAGACCTTCGAGAACTGTGTGGTCAGGGAAAAAGGGGTGCTCCACACAGTATATGCTTTTCTGAAAATAAACGTTTTCTTTTAGAATAGATTTAGATCTACAGAAAAGTTGCAGAGATAGTTCAGAGAGTTCCCATATACCCCTGAACCCAAGGGTCTCAGTCCTGCGGTCTTTGCCTGTCTCTGGCAGGCTCTCTGGATCTCTCCCAGACTCATGTCTGTGCTGGGCCTCACCCAGTGTGCTCAGTGCACACAACCCCTGGGAGAGAGCCCCGCTCTGGGGCCTGCCGTGGTCCACCCTGCTGCTTGGGTCAGGTCACCGCTGCCGTAGTCAGGGACGTAACTTCCATCCTGCTCTGCCGAGAGTGGCTTGCAGTCCAGGAGCAAACAGAAGGAAAGATTTGACTGATAAGTAGCCCCAGAGTCCCTGCTGGCCCCACTGGGCCCTCTTGGTTACCAGCCCCAGGGCAACTCTAGGTCAAGAATGCCTTCCTGCAGGGCTGGCCCCCAGCCCCAGGAGGGATGGTCCCTTCCCGCTGTGTCTTGCCTGCCCTCTGGTCCTCCTATTCCCTCTCAGTCTTTTCCAATTTCTTCCAGGTCTTCCAGCCGACACCCTGCAAGGCCACCGGGACCGCTTCATGGAGCAGTTCACAAAGTAAGAGGCTTAAGTGAGAGAAAGGAAGGCGAATCTAAAAGTGCTATAAAGTCAATTAATCCATGCAGGAAGCACTTGCTTTTAAATCATCGAGGGGTGAGGGTTTCTGCTTTAATGCTTTAAAAAGCGAAGGAAAAGAAGATGGCAGCAAACCTACCAATGGCTGGGGAAGCTATTGGTTCTCTAATAAATCTCACAGAGAAAGACAGTTTCATTCATTCAGTCATCCTGCTTTATTCCCAGGGCTTCATCCTCTTCCGTCTTTCTTCTCCCTAAGTTCTCATGGTTTTATACCGTATACATGCTGACAGCTCCCAAAGATACAACTCCAGCCGAACCTTACCTCTGAATTCCAGGTTCACATCCCCAGTGGTCTATTTGACATCACTATACCAAACTTACATCTCAAACTAAACTCTAAGTTTTCTTCAAAAACCTTTTTCTTTCCCTTCTATCTCGATAAATGCTGCCCACCATCCACTTAGGACAGAGATCCGGAACTCACCATTTTCCTCACTCCCCATGTCCAATCTATTAGCAAGTTCAGGTGATAATTGACAAAGAGATCTTGTCTCTGGTCATACCTCCCATCTCTTCAACTTCCATTGCTGTCTACCAGGACTCTCCGATATGGACGGGATGCTCCGGATTTCAGCTCCTGCCCCCTGCAATCCTGTCCCCACCCAGCAGTTGTAAAAACATAAATCCCTTGCTTACAACCTTTCAATGGCTTCTGATTACACTGAGAATCAAATGGAAGCTCCTCTCTGTGGCCTGCAAGGCCCCTACATGATCTGGCCCCTGCCCGCCATCTGTGACCTTGTCTCCAGTTCTCCAAGTGTTTCAGCCACATAAGGTCCTCTTCCAGTTCCCGGAACATAGCCTGCGCTCAGAGGCTTAGCACTTGCTGTTCCCTGTCTTCAGGATGCTCTTCTCCCAGCCTGGCCAGCTCCATCCAGGTCATCTTCAGTCACCTCCACACAAAGGCAGTCTCTGGCCCCTCATTTGGGGTCTTTTTCCCTACCTTCTGCTCCTCCAACCCCACCCTCATATTCTCCATCACAGCACCCTGTTTATTTCCTTCCTAGTTCTTAGCATGACTTTATTTTTGTTTGACTGTCTTGCCCATTATTGTATCTCTAGCACCTGATTCACAGCAGTCAATTAAGCCTATAGTGTTCAATCATGTTTGAATGAATTAAAAAGCTAATCAGCTAGTCTAGAAGAGGAAGAGCTTGTCTGACAAAAGGGCAAATTATTCTGGTGCATTTGGGAAAGAAAATTGGTGACGAGATGAGACTTCCAGCTCATCTTTCAATTAAGCATGCCCCAAGAAGAAGGGACGGAATGAAGGGAGAGACAGGAGGACTGCGGGGGGTGGGGGGGGGGGCCGGGAAAAGCATTAGCATGATGTTTTCCTTGTTAATTTCTTCACCCTTGACTGCAGGAAAAGCATCGCCCCCCCACCCCCACCCCCCGGATCCCAGGCTTAGGCTTCTTTTGCTGGTTCCTGAGCAACAATCAGAGAGGGCAAGTTCGGGGTTGTGCTATCCTCCCGGTTTCCTTGTTCCGTTTGAAAAGCCTCGTATGTTTATTCTATAATAAATGACTTATTAAATGCTAGGAGACAGGCCCTGGGGCTGATTTCCTGGAATGTTAAATTCCAGTAGCTTAGGAAAGCAGCAGAGCCTATTACTGTTGGCTCCAGCCCAGAAAGCGGGGAACGTATGGTCAGGTGATTCTATTTCCTTTCATTTTTTGAGCTTATAAAAGCATTTCCCATGAGTGCCGCCTCACCTTCTCTTCCACAGACACGGCGGCTGAGGCCTCAATGTCCCCGAATTCGGGGAAAGCAACAGTGATGTCACAGGAACAGTCCTAACCTTGGGGTCTGAAGGGTTATCGTGAGACCCCAGGAGTTTCGTTTATCGGGCTGAGCTGGAGAAAATTCTGTGCTGCAGAGAGCGGGTGCTGAGATCCCTGACCCTCTTTTATTACATCTCAGAAAATATGTCTGGTGCCCTCAGTTTTGTTGGCCTTCAGCGTTTAGATTCAAAATGGAGACTTGAGGAAGAGAAAAAATTGGGGTTTCTTTATTCCCATATTCATCCAAGATTAGGACACAGTATAAATGGTTTTTCTTCAACCAATGTTGCTGAGTAATTCCTCCATGCCTGGTACTACTTTATTTTTATTTTTTAATTAATTTTTATTGGAGTATGGCTGCTTTACAATGTTATGTTAGCCTCCACTGCACAACAAAATGAATCAGCCACACATACAGATATACCCTCCCTTTGGACTTCCCTCCCATTTTACCACAGTGCATTAAGTAGAGTTCCCTGTGCTATACAGTATGTTCCCATCAGTTGTCTATTTTATACATAGTATCAATAATGTATATGTGTCGATCCCAGTCTCCCAATTCCTCCCTCCCCTCCCCTTTCCCCCTTGGTATCCATACATTTGTTCTCTACGTCTATGTCTCTATTTCTGCTTTGCAAATAAGATCATCTACACCATTTTTCTAGATTCCACATGTATGCGTTAATATACGATATTTGCTTTTCTCTTTCTGACTTACTTCACTCTGTATGACACTCTCTGGGTCTATCCACGTCTCTACTAATGACCCAATTTCGTTCCTTTTTATGGCTGGCCCGGTACTATTTTAAACCTAGCTCAGCAGGGCCCAGTCTCTGCCTTCTAGAAGCTTATAGTCTAGTTGAGGAGATAACAAATAGCGCTCAAATAAGGGGAATTCATTAAAAAGAGATCTACCCTAGTAATTAAGTTCCCTTCCCTCTTCGTATCATTAGTTGGTTTATCCTCAGAAATTTATTTTAATATTACTCTAAGCCAAACATTCCTAGGAAGATACATCTGCCAAGCAACAGCATATATTCTACAGTGATGCAGAAATTAGTTTTTGGACTGTCTACTCTTCCAAAGGATTTTGTGGTTTGAATTACTCTCTCCTCAGTGAGGACTGGCTATAAATAATCTCTCCCTGCAGCATCATAATTGCATCCTAGCACCATGGAGGCCATCTCCTTGGCAGCCTGTGCCCGGGGGCTGGGCAGGCAGTAGGAAAGCAGGGTGTCCCCTCCTCGGGGCTGGTGAAGGCCCCCAGCAGCCCTCAGGCCTTTCTCCACCCTTAGGTTGAAAGATCTCTTCTACCGCTCCAGCAACCTTCAGTACTTCAAGCGGCTCATTCAGATCCCTCAGCTGCCAGACGTAAGTGTGCCCGGCCACACCCAGGGAGCTGCTGAGTCCTGGAGGCTGTCTTAGAGGCTGGCAGGTGGGCAGGGTTTGAGGATGCGTCTTCCCTTTTCAGAACCCACCCAACTTCCTACGAGCCTCCGCCCTGTCAGAGCACATCAGCCCCGTGGTGGTGATCCCAGCCGAGGCCTCGTCCCCCGACAGTGAGCCAGTCTTAGAGAAGGATGACCTCATGGACATGGATGCGTCCCAGCAGGTGAGGACCACTTAGGAGGAAGCTCAGGCCTTCCCGTTGCCCCCGGGGAGGGCGGGAGGACCCGGGACAAGTTCAGCCACCTTCTAACCCAAGCGCTGACCTAGGCTGATCACACTGCCCTGCGGTCCCTAGGAGGCGCCGTAAGTGGACCTGAACCAGATTAAGAAAGCATCCGTTCCCACGTGTCGCTCGTGAGACCCACGCAGACCTCTCTGGGTCTCTAACCTTGTCCTTACTCCTTTCTGGTCGCCGCAGAATTCATACGACAGCAAGTTCGATGACATCTTTGGCAGCTCCTCCAGCAGCGATCCCTTCAATTTCAACAGTCAGAACGGCGTGAACAAGGACGAGAAGTGAGTCCGGGCTGTGGAGTTAAAGCACATGGTGCAAAAGCTAAATTAAGCCATGATCTCACTTGCCACACCCAACCAAAGAGGAATTCTTGGGCTTCTTCGATAAATGTCTTGACCTTCGAATACTGGCCCCTTTAAAATCCCAGAGGAAAATCGAATGAGGCTGAAATACCCATGGACCTGTGGGTGGTAGATTAGTATCTGGAAACACTGACGGTCTTAGAGTATAACTTACAGGATTTCAAAGAATTGTTCCCAAATTAACATCGGCTTTTAACCTCCTCCCTGGGTCTCCTAGCTCGCATTTAAAAGGCAAGGGATAGAAGCACAGTGGAAGCAAACTCGCTCTCCTTCTGTTCCCAGGGATCACTTAATTGATCAACTGTACGGAGAGATCAGTGGGCTGAAAGCACAGCTGGAAAACATGAAGACTGAGGTATGAATTGGGCTCTGATCCGCAGCTGGGCTTCACCGGAACATGACAGCTTTTAATATAACATTTGCTTCACATCCACCCTTGTTGGGCGACACATCTTCACCAGGTCGTTATGCATTTCCAGTGCACTTACCCTTGAGAGCAGCATTTAAGCCACGCTCCAGGGGCCCTGTGATAGTGAGAGATAATTGTGATCACCAGCTGGCTATGAAGCTGTGCGGTGAGGGACCTATTCTTCTCACTTGGCGGTGAGAAGGTCTGACTTGTAGCTCTGCTGGCAGTTTGCAGTGTCTGGTGCTGAGGCTTTACCCTGGGACTGGCAAATGTCCTCTCCTTCTTCGTTCCAGCTGGTCCATCACCGCTCCCAGGCCCCTCTAACAGGACCGGAACTCCCCTGCCGTCGCCCCCAGTTG
This sequence comes from Eschrichtius robustus, assembly GCF_028021215.1. Taxonomy (NCBI): domain Eukaryota; kingdom Metazoa; phylum Chordata; class Mammalia; order Artiodactyla; family Eschrichtiidae; genus Eschrichtius; species Eschrichtius robustus. The sequence goes on along the minus strand of NC_090839.1, from coordinate 84,049,139 downwards.
TTGTTGGGTGGGTGGCTTGTTGTGACCAGAGGGGTCCACTCTCGAGAGGCCTTGGGAGTGGGCTTGTTAGGAAGACCGAGGTGTTGATGCGGCTGGCGCTGGAGACGTGGCAGGTCGGCCCCACTCGGCCTGCCCAGCGCTCATCCCCGGGCCCTCCCGCAGAGCCACCGAGCCATGCTGCAGCTGAAGGGCCGCATCAGCGAGCTGGAGGCCGAGCTGGCCGAGCAGCAGCACCTGCGGCAGCAGGCGGCCGACGAGAGCGAGTTCCTCCGGGCCGAGCTGGACGAGCTCAAGAAGAAGCGAGAGGACACGGAGAAGGCTCAGCGGAGCCTGACGGAGATCGAGAGTGAGGGGCTGCCACTGGGCTGGGCGTGAGGGTGGGGCCGGGGAGGGCGGAGCCCAGCGAGACCCCGGGTGGAGGCCGAGGCCCGGCACCAGAGCCCCCGCCTCGAGTCTGTCCGGGAGGCTGTCGTGAATGCCAGTGTCACCAGTCAGAAGGACAGATTGGCGTCCGGCAGGTTGAGAGCCCCACTTGAGGCCCTGCTGGGAACACGGAGATGGGGATACAGAGGATGACGAAGGAGAGGGAGCCTAAGAAAATTCGTGGCATAAAAACCAAAAACTCTGATAAAGTAAATGCCGAGCATGAAATGCTCAGGGCGTTCATCAGTGGAGGGATTTGAATTAGGTGAATTGTTCATTAAAGAAGACTTCCCAGAGGACTTTATTTCAGTAGGGTTTTTGAGGAAGAAGGAGGTATATATGCTTGTGAAAAGGAGGGACGATCTTCTAGGGGTTCTGCCTTATTGGAAGGAGGGCAGAGGGTCCCCACCAGTGTAGACCCCTCACCTTGGTCCTTGACAATACAGGGAAAGCCCAAGCCAACGAGCAGCGCTACAGCAAGCTAAAGGAGAAGTACAGCGAGCTGGTGCAGAACCACGCCGACCTGCTGCGGAAGGTAGGACCCTCACCGCCCCCATCGGCACGCGCAGGCCCCACTGCACGGGGGAGACGGTGACTTGGGCCACGTGGCTTCTCCAGGGCTGGCGCCCCCACCGCTTCTTGGAAACCGCAGCTCCCTGGCCTCCTGTATCTCGAGCTCCACCTTAGGTGCCAGCCCCACTAGCATTAGCATTATCCCCCGTCTTTATCATTTTGGCAAATAGTTGAGAGTTGAGCATCTGAAGGTGACAGCTTCCTTCTAGGTGGGAAAGTGATGTCTGTGTCCGACTCTAGGGCACTCATGGTCTGAATGCCGTCATTTGTTCCGGAAGGAAGATGGCCTTTATGCTGGAGATAAGCTAGTTCGAGACACTGTTCTTCTCTTACAGAATGCAGAGGTGACCAAACAGGTGTCCGTGGCCAGACAAGCCCAAGTGGATTTGGAACGAGAGAAAAAAGAGCTAGAGGATTCTTTCCAGCGCATAAGCGACCAGGCCCAGCGAAAGGTGAGTACAAGTAGGTGGGAACTGGTGGGGGGGAGGGTGTCTGTCTGAGATGGAGGTGGGCCTTGAGCACTGCACAGATTGAAAGACCTCGTCGTCTGCTTCACGAGCAGGTAGAGCCCTGTGGGAGGGTGACAAGGGACCGTATAGGACAGGACGTGGTTACCCATGTGTAAGGGGTTAGAGGCATGACGTGCTGAAGGGTCTGAAGTTGAGTGGGGCTCATCAGCTAGGACGAGTCTCGAGGTTTTGAAGTGGAAGCAGGTGGATGTCAGAGAGGAGTGGCATTTATAAAGACCCACAGCCAGAACTCCCATGAGTTGGGATGGGGTTGGCGGCAGGTCCGACTGGAGTAAAGAGATGTCGGGTGGATAAAATGGAATGCCTTACACTTAGAGTAGTGGCTTTCACGCTTTCCTGTGACCCGAAGTGAAAAATACATCTAATGGAAATCAAAGTTTCACAGAGCAATACTTATCCTTATTATGTGAATGCATGTGGATTTTTTTGGCGGGGGAAGCTCTGTTTACTGCATTCTTTTAAAAATGTTAGCTGTGAATTCTTACTCATGGGTCACAACCCGCTCTTTGAAAAACACCACTTAGAAATCAAAGAAGGGAAATTGTTTCAAGACGGTGGGATGGGGTGAGTCAGCAATATACCTACCACCGGGTGTTGTGATGCCTGAATTAAAGATCTGGTTCTGCTTTAATTAGTATTATGGGCTCAAGCATGACATTTGGGAAATGTCCCTAAAACTCCCCCCTGCCCCCCGCTCCCTTGACATTTCCTGAAGCTGGAAAAAGAATTTTTGGAACATTCTAAGCTCTCACCTTCCCCCTGCTTTTTTGTCAGGGTAAAATTTGCTTCTATATAAAAGAGTATACAAATCTCACAAGTATAGCTTGGGAATTTTTACACGTGTTTATCCCGTGAAATCACCACCCAGGTCGGAGCGCTCCTGTTTTTCTTCTCTTTCAGACGCAAGAACAGACGGAAGTACTAGAGAGTTTGAAGCAAGAACTTGCCACCAGCAAACAGGAACTCCAGATTGTCCAAGGCAGCCTGGAAAGTTCTGCCCAGGTAAGCGTCATCTGTCTTTCCCTTCCTCATTCCTTTCCATCTCTGGCTTTGATGTTGCTGGCACCCGGCATCCATCACCATCAGCACATGGCCCACCTTGGTCCCATCTGGTATCGGTGTGTCCTTGGGAAGGGGCAGATTCCTTGTGGCCTAGTGGTGGGTTTGGACCTCTGGAAAGGGGACAGTTTAATTCTCCCAGCAACTCCCTCTTCCCACTCGGTCGCCCTGCAGTCAGAAGTAAAATGGACCGCCCAGATCGCCAAGCTGGAGAAGGAGCGGGGCAGCCTGGTGGATGCCGTGGCTTGTCGAGAGGAGGAACTGTCCACTCTTCGGGAACAGTTGGAATACACTCAGATCAAACTGTCCAGCACACAGGCAAGTAACGGACGCCCACTGGGGCTGACCAAGTCCAATTTCATACCCATGGACCTCGGCAGTGTATGCGTGGAGGCAGGGGGACTGTGAAAGGGGTTTGGGGCCTTTGGCCGGATCGCGAAGACGAATATTCTGTGGGCATAGCTCCTAATGCCAGCACACAGAGCAGATGAGAAGGGATGCACCTGGCACTCTCTCCCCAAAGGTGGAGGACGGGCTGCCGTGGTCCATCCCCATAGCCTCCTGTGCTCGGTGGCACACACCTGTGGACAAAGTTAAAGGCTTTTTCTCTGTGTCAAGCTAACTGGCTTTGGCCTCATTAGCAGCAGCTCGAGCTAAGGTGCCAGGAATCCCAGCTGTGTCACAGGTGGCTGCTGCATGGAGGCTCATTAGGGGGCCTATGGCCGACTCTCACTTCCCTGGACCATCTCTAGGAATCTGTATGCCGGCTCGCGAAGGACCAACGAAAAATGCTTCTGGCGGAGTCGAGGAGGGCTGCCGAGCAGGTGGTGCAGGAGGCCCTGAGGCGGTTTGAGGAGCCCACTCTCTTCAGCTGCGCCGGATCTGCAGGTGCCCTTCCCCTTGCCCGGCTTGCAGCTGCCAGATCCTTACAGCCCAATGCTCTTCGGCGTCGGCCTTGAATCCCGTGAGACCCTGATCTCAGGGGTTCCCAGCCCAGCTGCATGTCAGTATCACCTGGAGATGCCCAGGGCCCCCCCCGCCTAAGTTCTATTCAGTCGGCAGCTCTGCAGCACAGGGCCTGCGCAGTAGTATTTTCCAACACCCCCCCCACCCCGCCCAGCCCTCACCCCTCACCCCCGGGTGTGATAACTACTGCTTTGGTCGTGGATCACGCTGATGAAATGCATCCTGGGAGCTGAGGCCTGATAACAATTCTGAATGCCGGGAGGAGGAGGAACAGACGGGCCTCTGTGTCTCTGAGGAGAACAGTGTGGTCTGAATCCAGAGGCGGCTGCCATGAGCTTCAAATCTAGACAGGGAGTCATCATCCTTAAGCACGGAGAGGCAGAAACGATAAAATCCCCACAGGGTCCCGGGCACGAGCAAGGGCCCACTCTGCGTGCCCCAGAGTCCTCAGGGCGTGTGGTGAAGTCAGAGGAGCCCCCGTGATGAGAGGAGGGCCTTGGTGCACAGTAGATGGGAGAGCATCCAGGCCCGGGACATTTGTGAAGTCGTGGACGTAGCCGTGAACAGATCTCATTACAGCTCATTTTCGAGCAGAGGGGACAGTCTTGAGAGGTCCCGTTCAGAACAAGGCAGACGGGAGGAAACAGCTGACGGGTGATTTTTATTATCAGCTAGAAAGGTCTCGATTCAGTGAAGTGTTTCAGGAAGGACTGTGATATCTTGTTCAGCGGGGAACCCGTCTGTAGGGAAATCCAACAGTTGCAAATGAAGTAGCACACTGGGTACCTCATGTACTGCGAGAACACCAGGACATGGGGCAGCTGTGGGCGGATTCCACAGAGATGGTATGAGCTGGGTTTTGAAGGAAGAGGAGAGACATAAAGCCGTGGAGAGGAACAAGAGTGGGGAATAATAGTCATAAAAACAGCTGACATTTACCGAGTGCTTGCAATATGCCAGGCACGATTGTACGCGCTTTATGTGCCTTGGCCCAGCAATCTCACTGTGATGCCGGGAGGTGGTACTATTATTCCTCCTTTGTCGGATGAGGAAGCAGGCGCATGTGGCCTGAGAACACAGCCAGTAGTGATAGAGCCAGGAGCTACAACACGTATGCCACGAGACGCAAGAGCCCATACTTTAACTCCTGTGCGTGCGATTCAGTCTCCGTGGACCAGTGCACAGAGGCACAGCAGTGGGAATGACGGTGTTGTGGGCAGAACGTGAGTGTAGATTAGCCCTCATGGAGCCAGGGGTCTGAGCCCAAGAGTAATGAGAGTCCAAGGGCCTTGAAAGACTTAACAGGAAGGCCTGGATTTGATTCAGTGGGCAGTGATGGGAAATGAGGGGCAGAAGCTAGACCGTGATGCCATTGCCGTGGTTCTTGGCTAAAGGACCAGGTAGACTCAGAAGTACAGCCTTTGATGCTACAGTAAGAGAATCACGTACCAGCATGGCCATCGATCTCTCCTCCCTCCCGCTTCTTAGGGAAGCTCCTGCAGGGCTGGGGCCCCCCACTGGGAAGGCCATCCGTCAGGCAGCTTAACTAACAGGGATGAAGCGAGCTGAGACAACTCTGACTCTGACTTTGCCCTGTCTTCCCTCTCACAGATCACCTACTCTCCACGGTCAGGTCTGTTTCCAGCTGCATCGAGCAACTGGAAAAATGCTGGAGCCAGTATCTGGCCTGCCCAGAAGGTAAGAGAGGTGAAGGATAGGGTCTGTCGCTAGTGACAGCTGGGCAGGGGTCCGAAACGCTGGAACGTGGCAATGGCGACCAGTTCCTAGGCACCCAGAAAGGAGCGTGTGTGTCTAACTTGCAAAGCGGGGAGGAAGGAGGTATGAAAGTGACCGCCCCCCCCCCCCACCCCTCCAGCAGGACTGAGAAAGTTTCCTTTAAACTCCTGGCAGATATCAGTGGGCTTCTCCAGTCGGTAACCCTCTTGGCCCACTTGACCAGTGACACCATTGTTCATGGCAGCACCACCTGCCTTAGAGCCCCGCCAGAGCCTGCCGACTGTAAGTACCAGGGTGAGGGGTCACCACCACAGCACGGGGAGCAGGGGGCCTTTAAAAGTCTCTGTCGCCTTGCCTCTGCAGCTCTGACCGAGGCCTGTAAGCAGTATGGCAGGGAGACCCTCACCTATCTGTCTTTCCTGGAGGAAGAAGGAATCGTCGAGAATGCCGACAGCACAGCCATGAGGAGCTGCCTCGCCAGGATCACAGCCATTGGCGAGGTATCATCAGTGTTATCCCTGGGAAGGTCGTTTTTTGGTATGAGCGCTTGGGGATTTCTTCAGGGATCAGTGATGTTCTAAGCCAGTTCTTTCTGTACTTTAAACTTGACTGTGGAAAAGTAGAGTTAGAACTGTAAAACTTGACCTTCTGAATGACTTTCCAGTTATATTTAATTCACTGGATATTATTAATTGAGAGTCTTCTGTGTGATCATCACTGTGCTAGGCAGTGTCAAAGAAGGATGAGCACAGTTTTCCTGTTTTTAAGGGTTTTTATCTAGCTGGGCAGGTAACACCTAAAATGAAGATAATATATTTATTCATTCAATAACGATGTAGTGACTATGACCTGTGTACAGTGAATTGTGCCAGGTGTAGTTCTACAGGAACGAATAAGGCATGGCCTCCCTGGGGAAGAAAAATAAGGAAATCAACCTTTTTTTTTTTTTTTTTTCTTATTTTTGGCTGTGTTGAGTCTTAGTTGCGGGATCTTCGTTGCAGCATGCAGGATCTTTCATTGCGGCACGTGGGCTCTTCGTTGCAGCACACAGGCTTCTCTCTAGTTGTGGCACATGGGCTCCAGAGCATGTGGGCTCTGTAGTTTGTGGCACACGGGCTCTCCAGTTGTAGTGCGCGGGCTCAGTAGTTGTGGCACGTGGGCTTAGTTGCCCCGTGGCGTGTGGGATCTTAGTTCCCTGACCAGGGATTGAACCTGGGTCCCTTGCATTGAAAGGCGGATTCTTAACCACTGGACCATCAGGGGAGTCCTGGAAATCAACCATTTCTATACAGTGTGATACAGATCTATTTAAGGAGTACAGTGCAAGGCAGCTTCTAATTCCTAGAATAGTAGGAATATTGCCACCTAAAATAATGGGAATGATAAATTCAGAGAAGGAAGAGACCAGGGCCAGAGGTCATATCCTCATCATCTCTCATTCGAACTCCGCCGAGTGGCTTGCAGGATCTTAGTTCACCAACCAGGGATCCAACCCCTGGCAATGAAAACGCAGAGTTCTAACCACTGGACTGCCAGGGAATTCCCTCATCTGAATTTTTTTATTTATTTATTTATTTTCTTTTTGGCTGCGTCGGGTCTTCGTTGCTGCACGCGGGCTTTCTCTAGTTGCAGCGAGCAGGGGCTACTCTTCGTTGCAGTGCGCAGGCTTCTCATTGCGGTGGCTTCCCTTGTTGCAGAGCACGGGCTCTAGGCGCATGGGCTTCAGTAGTTGTAGCACGTGGGCTCAGTAGTTGTGGCTCGCGGGCTCTAGAGTGCAGGCTAAGTAGTTGTGGTGCACGGGCTTAGTTGCTCCGCGACACGTGGGATCTTCCCGGACCAGGGCTCGAACCCGTGTCCCCTGGATTGGCAGGTAGATTCTTAACCACTGCGCCACCAGGGAAGCCCTGAAGGTGTTTTTAAAGTACCTCCCAAGCAGCAAATACAGTCAGTGCTGCACAATGGTGGGGTCAGGGTCTGAGCGGCTGCAACTGAATGGCCTTGTGGGGTTCGACAGGGATGGCCTTCTGGAAAGAGGTGGGTTCTGAGTGAGAATAGAGGCGGGAGGAGCGTGGAGTTGCAGAGCTCATGTGGTAGAGAGTTACAGACAAGTCCCACCACGGCGTGCAGAAGTGTGTTACGTGGTGGGACCCTCCTACCTTCTGCCGTCATGTGGGGGTTACCTGTCCACCACAGGAGGGTAGAGAGGGGGTCAAAGGGTCATTTCCGCCTTCGTGATGCTGTTCACAGGAGCTCCTGCCCAGAGGCCTGGACATCAAACAGGAGGAACTGGGGGACCTGGTGGACAAAGAGATGGCTGCCACTTCCGCTGCCATTGAAACCGCTACGGCCAGAATAGAGGTATGGAAGTCTCTGCAGGATCACCTGAAGTGATGCTATGCAGCTACCTTTCGGCAGCATTGCCCGCTGGGTATATCTCAGCCGTTCTCTGCAGAGCCCCCTGTAAAACAAACCAAAACCCAAATCCTCTGGGATCGCTGAGGTACAGAAAATAGAAAGTTCTCCAAGGGAAAATGAGCAGTTTCCTCAAGGATCACATACTTTGGTGTCAGGCCATCCTACATTCGAGTTCCAGACTGACCGCTAAGTTACGTTAACCCCGCTAAGATTCGGCTTCCGTTTCTATATGATGGTGATGTTAACAGTACCTTCCTCAGAGGGGTGTTGTAAAGAGCTCAATGAGGTAATGCACATGGATCTCAGTGCCAGGCACTCAGTAAACCAGCGGTAACTGTTGTCTCAGGGAAAAGCTGAGCGGGCACCGTTGGAAAGGTCACGTATTACTCCTTTGATGGAAGACTCAGGCACCTGCCTTGGTGTGCTGCCTGCCTCGAGGACCTGGTAGCAGCTGCCCCTGTTGGCATGGTGCCGTAGCTCTCAGAGTTCTGTGCACATCAGCCCAGGTGCCAAAATGTCAAGACACAGACTGTAGCTCCAGCTGCCTCCCACTGAGTAGATCGGAGGTCTGGGTTCTTTTCCTGACTCTCACGAGGACATGGGTGGGCACTTCTAGGTTTCTCAGCTACAGCAGGATGTTGGACCCCAGGTGTAGCAGGACACCAGTGGGTTCTCAGTACCTGTGATGTACTGAGAAACTCTGCTTCTTTTTTAATAGGAGATGCTCAGCAAATCCCGAGCTGGAGACACAGGAGTTAAATTGGAGGTGAATGAAAGGTCAGTCTGAGCGTCGTGACACCTAGGTGGTCAGGATCCGTCTTTCCTGCACTGGATCATACTGATTAGAATAGAACATTAGCCGCCACAGGGAAGGGAAGGGCTGAGTCTATGGAATTGTCAGTATCAGTATTAATGATGACCATGATATCAATATTGCATTATAGGGGAAAGAAACCCCAAGAGTCACTACTTACCTATTCCTTATGAAGAAGATCCACAATCAAGTCTCCTCTCTCACCCACCTTTCCTTCAGAGCTTCACCTCCAGAATATTCCCTGCCTTTTTTCCCATCCCAAGTTTGCCTGTGTTCAGGAGAGAAAAAGAAAACAAGTCTTCCGCATTGTTTTTGGTATCTGTTTTGTGTCCCTGACTTTTTTGTTGTTGTTTTTGCTTATTGCAGGATCCTTGGCTCCTGTACCAGCCTAATGCAGGCTATTCAGGTCCTGATCGTGGCCTCAAAGGAGCTCCAGAGAGAGATAGTGGAGAGTGGCCGGGTAAGCGTGGGTGAGGGCCCTAGACACAGCAAACATCGGTTACTGATTCCCAGCTCAGTGAGAGGTGGAGTCTACTTGATACACATTCAATGAGGTCTAGGTGTGCTGCCATCCAGCCGTGTGTGTCCACCTGAGGGCACAGCTGCCACTCCCATGGATGTCAACAAATGCTATGGAAAGAAGCTGGGGTATGGCCAGGTCCCCAGAGGGCAGTCAGCCAGAGCCTCCAGCGGCAGGCTCATTCACCCCGGTGGACGTCACTGGAACCTGCCATGGAAGCCCAGTGTGCATTGCAAGTCTGGGCTCTCGGAGGAGGGAGTGAGGACTTTTAAAACCAGGCAAATCAGCAATGCCAACCTGGTGCTGACTCTCCACTGTAGGCTCTGCCCATGTCTCTTTCTGTGCATGCGGGATCTTGGTTCCCCGACCAGGGATCGAACCCACACCCCCTGCAGTGGAAGCACAGGATCTTAACCACCGGACCGCCAGGGAAGTCCCTGCCGTCTCTTTCCAACAACAGTTAACTCGCAATGATTCAGACAGACTCTGCCTCCGTCCCTTGTTGACATCATCACTTCAGTTATCTTGCTTCTTTGCTGGCGTCATCAGCCTCTTTTTTCCTTTCTCACATCCCTTTTTGCGGCTGCAGCTCAGGAGACAAAGGTCCAGAGAGGGGGCTATGAACCTAAAAACAACCTATAAAGAAGGAAGGTATACCATTTACCACGTGATGTTACAGTGAAATGACTGACAGCTTTCTAGGAAGCAGGGTCTCATCAAAAGTAAAATCTGCCAGCACCCTGAGTTTGAACTTGTCAGATTCCAGAACTGTTTAATATTTTGATGAGTAAAATGTTTCTGGCTCATCATAAATGTATGGTGGAGTAGAAGGACGTGCTCTCACTCCCTCTTGTGAGAATACCAGAATCACAACTAGCTGCTGGACAATCATGGACAGGAAGACACTGGAACTCACCAGAAAAGATACCCCACATCCAAAGACAAAGGAGAAGCCACAATGAGACGGTAGGAGGGGCGCAATCACAGTAAAATCAAATCCCATAACTGCTGGGTGGGTGACTCACAGACTGGAGAACACTTATACCACAGAAGTCCACCCACTGGAGTGAAGGTTCTGAGCCCCACGTCAGGCTTCCCAACCTGGGCGTCTGGCAACAGGAGGAGGAATTCCTAGAGAATCAGACCTTGAAGGCTAGTGGGATTTGACTGCAGGACTTCGACAGGACTGGGGGAAACAGAGACTCCACTCTTGGAGGGCACACACAAAGTAGTGTGTGCATCAGGACCCAGGGGAAGGAGCAGTGACCCCAGGGGAGACTGAATCAGACCTACCTGCTAGTGTTGGAGGGTCTTCTGCAGAGGCGGGGGGTGGCTGTGGCTCACCTTGGGGACAAGGACACTGGCAGCAGAAGTTCGGGGAAGTACTCCTTGACGTGAGCCCTCCCAGAGTCTGTCATTAGCCCCAACAAAGAGCCCAGGTAGGCTCCAGTGTTGGGTTGCCTCAGGCCAAACAACCAACAGGGAGGGAACCCAGCCCCACCCATCAGCACTCAATTGGATTAAAGTTTTACTGAGCTCTGCCCACCAGAGCAACAGTCAGCCATACCCACCACCAGTCCCTCCCATCAAGCCTCTTAGATAGCCTCATCCACCAGAGGGCAGACAGCAGAAGCAAGAAGAACTACAGTCCTGCAGCCTGTGGAACAAAAACCACATTCACGGAAAGATAGACAATATGAAAAGGCAGAGGGCTATGTACCAGATGGAGGAACAGCTCTACAACAAATGCTAGAGGAACGTCTCTAAGTGGGAAACACAAGAGAAGAAAAGGACCTACAAAAACAAACCCAAAACAATTAAGAAAATGGTCATAGGAACATACATATCAATAATTACCTTAAACGTGAATGGATTAAATGCTCCAACCAAAAGACACAGGCTTGATGAATGGAAACAAAAACAAGACCCATATATATGCTGTCTACAAGAGACCCACTTCAGACCTAGGGACACATACAGACTGAAAGTGAGGGGATGGAAGAAGATATTCCATGCAAATGGAAATCAAAAGAAAGCTGGAGTAGCAATACTCATATCAGATAAAATAGACTTTAAAACAAAGAATGTTACAAGAGACAAGGAAGGACACTACATGATGATCAAGGGATCAATCCAAGAAGCAGATATAACAATTATAAATATATATGCACCCAACATAGGAGCACCTCAATACATAAGGCAACTGCTAACAGCTATAAAAGAGGAAATCAACAGTAACACAATAATAGTGGGGGACTTTAACACCTCACTTACACCAAGGGACAGATCATCCAAAATGAAAATAAATAAGGAAACAGAAGCTTTAAATGACACAATAGACTAGATAGATTTAGTTGATATTTATAAGACATTCCATCCGGAAACAATAGATTACACTTTCTTCTCAAGTGCGCTTGGAACATTCTCCAGGATAGATCACATCTTGGGTCACAGATCAAGCCACAGTAAATTTAAGAAAACTGAAATCATATCAAGCATCTTTTCTGACCACAACGCTGTGAGATTAGAAATGAATTACAGGGAAAAAAACGTAAAAAACACAAACACATGGAGGCTAAACAATATGTTACTAAATAACCAAGAGATCACTGAAGAAATCAAAGAGGAAATCAAAAAATACCTAGAGGCAAATGACAATGAAAACACGACGATCCAAAACCTATGGGATGCAGCAAAAGCAGTTCTAAGAGGGAAGTTTATAGCTGTACAAGCCTACCTCAAGAAACAAGAAAAATCTCAAATAAACAATCTAACCTTACACCTAAAAGAACTAGAGAAAGAAGAACAAACAAAACACAAAGTTAGCAGAAGGAAAGAAACCATAAAGATCAGAGCAGAAATAAATGAAATAGAAACAAAGAAAACAATAGCAAAGATCAATAAAACTAAAAGCTGGTTCTTTGAGAAGATAAACAAAATTGATAAGCCATTAGCCAGACTCATCAAGAAAAAGAGGGAGAGGACTCAAATCAATAAAATCAGAAATGAAAAAGGAGAAGTTACAACAGACGCCGCAGAAATACAGCGCATCCTAAGAGACTACTACAAGCAACTCTATGCCAATAAAATGGACAACCTAGAAGAAATGGACAAATGGACAAAGAAAAGTATAACCTTCCAAGACTGAACCAGGAAGAAATAGAAAATATGAACAGACCAATCACCCATCCTTCTCAAACTCTTCCAAAAAATTGCAGAGGAAGGAACACTCCCAAACTCATTCTATGAGGCCACCATCACCCTGATACCAAAACCAGACAAAGACACTACAAAAAAAGATAATTACAGACCAATATCACTGACGAATATAGATGCAAAAATCCTCAACAAAATACTAGCAAACAGAATCCAACAACACATTAAAAGGATCATACACCACGATCAAGTGGGATTTATCCCAGGGATGCAAGGATTCTTCAATGTACGCAAATCAATCAATGTGATACACCATATTAACAAACTGAAGCATAAAAACCATATGATCATCTCAATAGATGCAGAAAAAGCTTTTGACAAAATTCAACACCCATTTATGATAAAAACTCTCTAGAAAGTGGGCATAGAGGGAACCTACCTCAGCATAATAAAGGCCATATACGACAAACCCACAGCAAACATCATTCTCAATGGTGAAAAAGTGAAAGCATTTCCTCTAAGATCAGGAACAAGACAAGGATGTCCACTCTTGCCACTATTATTCAACATAGTTTTGGAAGTCCTAGCCACGGCAATCAGAGAAGAAAAAGAAATAAAAGGAATACAAATTGGAAAAGAAGAAGTAAAACTGTCACTGATTGCAGATGACACGATACTATACATAGAGAATCCTAAAAATGCCACCAGAAAACTACTGGAGCTAATCAATGAATTTGGGAAAGTTGCAGGATACAAAATTAATGCACAGAAATCTCTTGCATTCCTATACACTAATGATGAAAAATCTGAAAGAGAAAATAAGGAAACACTCCCATTTACCACTGCAATAAAAAGAATAAAATACCTAGGAATAAACCTACCTAGGGAGACAAAAGACCTGTATGCAGAAAACTATAAGACACTGATGAAAGAAATTAAAGATGATACCAACAGATGGAGAGATATACCACGTTCTTGGATTGGAAGAATCAATATTGTGAAAATGACTATACTACCCAAAGCAATCTACAGATTCAATGCAATCCCTATCAAATTGCCAATGACATTTTTTACAGAACTAGAACAAAAAGTCTTAAAATTTGTATGGAGACACAAAAGACCCCGAATAGCCAAAGCAGTCTTGAGGGAAAAAAACGGAGCTGGAGGAATCAGACTCCCTGACTTCAGACTATACTACAAAGCTACAGTAATGAAGACAATATGGTACTGGCACAAAAACAGGAACATAGATCAATGGAACACGATAGAAAACCCAGAGATAAACCCACGCACCTATGCTCAACTAATCTATGACCAAGGAGGCAAGGATATACAATGGAGAAAAGACAGTCTCTTCAATAAGTGGTGCTGGGAAAACTGGACAGCTACATGTAAAAGAATGAAATTAGAACACACCCTGACACCATACACAAAAATAAACTCAAAATGGATTCGAGACCTAAATGTAAGACCAGACACTATAAAACTCTTAGAGGAAAACATAGGAAGAACACTCTTTGACATAAATCACAGCAAGATCTTTTTTGATCCACCTCCTAGAGCAATGGAAATAAAAACAAAAATAAACAAATGGGACCTAATGAAACTTAAAAAGCTTTTGCACAGCAAAGGAAACCATAAACAAGACAAAAAGACAACCCTCAGAATGGGAGAAAATATTTTCAAACGAATCAACAGACAAAGGATTAATCTCCAAAATATATAAACAGCTCATGCAGCTCAATATTAAAGAAACAAACAACCCAATCCAAAAATGGGCAGAAGACCTAAATAGACATTTCTCCAAAGAAGACATACAGATGGCCAAGAAGCACATGAAAAGCTGCTCAACATCACTAATTATTAGAGAAATGCAAGTCAAAACTACAATGAGGTATCACCTCACACCAGTTAGAATGGGCATCATCAGAAAATCTACAAACATCAAATGCTGGAGAGGGTATGGAGAAAAGTGAAGCCTCTTGCACTGTTGGTGGGAATGTAAATTGATACAGCCACTATGGAGAACAGTATGGAGGTTCCTTAAAAAACTAAAAGTAGAATTACCATATGATCCAGCAATCCCACTACTGGGCATATACCCAGAGAAAACCATAATTTAAAAAGACACATGCACCCCAGTGTTCATTGCAGCACTATTTACAATAGCCAGGTCATGGAAGCAACCTAAATGCCCATCGACAGACGAATGGATAAAGAAGGTGTGGTACATATATACAATGGAATATTACTCAGCCATAAAAAGGAACGAAATTGGGTCATTTGTTGAGATGTGGATGGATCTAGAGACTGTCATACAGAGTGAAGTAAGTCAGAAAGAGAAAAACAAATATCGTATATTAATGCATATATGTGGAACCTAGAAAAATGGTACAGATGAACCGGTTTGCAGGGCAGAAGTTGAGACACAGATGTAGGGAACAAACATATGGACACCAAGAGGGGAAAGCTGCGGGGGTGTGGGGATGGTGGTGTGATGAATTGAGCGATTGGGATTGACACTGATGTGGATAAAATTGATGACTAATAACCTGCTGTATAAAAAAATAAATAAAATTCAAAAAAAAAAAAGAACAAAGCTATATCTGCTTTGGTGGCGCTTTTTATCAGTCTGAGAGGTGATGTTTTCTGCCCCCAAAATAGAAAGAGGGACTGAGCAAGGAGTATCTGTAGATTCTCAGACTGTCAGGTACTTCTGAAGCATAAAAGCATTTTAAAATTCCAAGTAGGAATTACTATATTTTTCTTTCAGTTTTATTGAGATACAATTGACACACAGCGCTGTATCAGTTTAAGGTGTACAACATAATGCTTTGACTTACGCATATGAAGCAATTATCCCAGTAAGTTTAGTGAACAACTGTCATCTCTTATAGATACAAAATGAAAGAAACAAAAAAAGTTTTTTCCTTGTGATGAGAACTCTTAGGATTTAGTCTCAGTATCTTTCATGTATAACATACAGCAGTGTTCATTATATTTATCACGTTGTACATTACATCCCTAGTACTTATTTATGTTATAACTGGAAGTTACACCTTTTGGCTCCCTTCCTCCAATTCCCTCCCCCACCCCTCAGCAATTATTTTTTTAATCACTCACTGTGTTCTCACTGTCCTCTTTTGGCAAATCACAGAGAGCGGCTAGACTCCCCTCAGATCATAAGTTATTTGTATATATATATATAAATAATATATATATTCTTATATATACAATATAGAGATATTGGGATGTGATAGAAATGCTATAGGCTTTGGAGTCAGAAAAGCCTAGGATTTATTTCCATTTATTTCCTGCATGTCCTTAGGGAAAGTATTTTTGCCACTCTGAATGTTAGTTTTCTCATCTGTAAAAATGGGAATAATAATGCTCACCCCTCGAGGTTACTGTGAAGACTGCATGGGATAATATATATAAAAGCACCTGGCACATAGTAGGCACACAATAAAAGATAGCTAATAGTATTTTTCACTTCCCTAGGGTACAGCATCCCCTAAAGAGTTTTATGCCAAGAATTCTCGATGGACGGAAGGACTTATCTCAGCCTCTAAAGCTGTGGGCTGGGGAGCCACTGTCATGGTGTAAGTATCCATCCGTCCCAAGGCTCCTCACCTTCACCCTGCTTTCCAGTGATCCACCCCAGAGAACAACTAAGGGGAAAAATCTGCCCCCTAGAAATGAACTGTTGATAGGGAAGTTAATAGGACTGAAAGTTTAAAAGGGAGTCTGGGTCTGAATATAAGAAGAAGTGGTACATATATACAATGGAATATTACTCAGCCATAAAAAGGAGCAAAACTGGGTCATTTGTAGAGACGTGGATGGACCTAGAGACTGTCATACAGAGTGAAGTAAGTCAGAAAGAGAAAAACAAATATTGTATATTAACGCATATATGTGGAATCTAGAAAAATGGTACAAATGAACCGGTTTGCAAGGCAGAAATAGAGACACAGATGTAGAGAACAAACGTATGGACACCAAGGGGGGAAAGCGGGGGGTGGTGGTGGTGGTATGAATTGGGCGATTGGGATTGACATGTATGCACTAATATGTATAAAATAGATAACTAATAAGAACCTGCTGTATAAAAAAAATTTAAATAAATTTCAAAAAAAAAAAGGAGTCTGGGTCTCCTGGAGCAACACAGGGGGTGGGGCAGGCAGGCTGGGCTCCCTGTCTGCCAGGGTGATGAGAGTGGTCTAAAGGTGAGATCATTAGGGGTTGCAGCTGTCAGTTGCATAACCCGTCTGGTTGTCTCCTGACTCTCAGGGATGCAGCTGATCTGGTGGTACAAGGCCGAGGGAAATTCGAGGAGCTGATGGTCTGTTCGCATGAAATTGCTGCTAGCACCGCCCAGCTTGTGGCCGCATCCAAGGTAGGACCTGTGTTGGGCTCTCCAGGACACTGTAAGTTCTGACTGGGTTAGAAAATATACCTGGACCATGGCACTGGCCCCAAGAACTGATTATTTATCCAGCATCCAGGTAAGTTGAGTCCCAGATAAAAATTCTGTCTCCAAGGGTCCCCTAAAAGCCTTTCGGCAGGGAGCCCCTCTAACCCACCTCTCCATGTGCATGCCTTTTGGCGTCATCATTTTTATTGCAAGTGGCCTTTAAGGGTCCAGCCATGCCGACCTCTGATGAGCAATCGTACATTCAAGGAGCGCTCAAATAAGGAAAATGCCGGCCCAGTAAGCTGGTTACCTGGCTTGGCTCTGCAGTCCCACAATTAATGTCTGCCTCTCTTCAAAAGGGTCCAAATTTGAACCATTGCTCCAGCTAATCCTAATGCAAAGCTCATCACCAAAATCCATGAGTTGTAGAGTTCCCCCGGGAGTGTCCTTTTACTGTCCTTATTTATTGTTGTCCCAAAATAAGTGATAAAGCTAGAGTTCGAGGCCACCAAGCAAATAAGCCAGGAATGATTTTTTTTTTAATTTATTTATTTAATTTATTTATTATTTTTGGCTGCGTTGGGTCTTCTTTGCTGCGTGCGGGCTTTCTCTAGTTGCAGTGAGCAGGGGCTACTCTTCGTTGCGGTGCACAGGCTTCTTATTGCAGTAGCTTCTCTTGTTGCGGAGCACAGGCTCTAGGCACGCGGGCTTCAGTAGTTGTGGCTCATGGGCTCAGTAGCTGTGGCTCGTGGGCTCTAGAGCGCAGGCTCAGTAGTTGTGGCGCACGGGCTTAGTTGCTCCATGACATGTGGGATCTTCCTGGACCAGGGCTCAAACCCGTGTTCCCTGCATTGGCAGGCGGATTCTTAACCACTGCGCCACCAGGGAAGCCCCAGGAATGATTTTTGATGTTAGAGAGAGATGCCAGGAGTTGACCCCCTAGGTAGCGATTTTTGAGAAGTTGATTGGTGACCACAGCAGAGCCCATATATTTGTCAAGAGCCATCAGACCGACTATCTGATTCCATCCTTGCTGCTCTATGTTGTGTGACCCTAAATCTGCTTGGTCCTGGCAGGTGAAAGCAGATAAGGACAGCCCAAACCTGACCCAGCTGCAGCAGGCCTCTCGGGGCGTGAACCAGGCCACCGCCGCAGTTGTGGCCTCAACCATTTCCGGCAAATCACAGATCGAGGACACAGGTAGCCTTTCAGAAGCAATGCTTTTCTCATCCATCCTATGTGGCTGCTCATTACATTCTTCTCCACGATTCCGATTTCCCACAGTCCTGTTCCCAAATTCTCTCTTATTTTTCATCTTTGTACATTCAAACTTACCTTCTCAAAAGTTGAGACACCACATAAGCATGCTATTGATGACTCTGGGGACAGGCCTTAGCTAGATTTTCCATTTGGCTATTTCTCTGAATTCAGAGAAATGACTCCACAGGCCTGATTGTCCACTGGGGTGGGGTCTGACCCTAGTTACCCTGTCATTGCCTTCCTCCCTCTCCACCCCTCACTTACATTCACACGTGTGTTGGTAAATGACAAACCAAGCATTTCAGCAGAGCGTTGGCACCGGCCGCCTCTCAGGTAAGTGTCAGCTGGGGTGTCATTCGACAAGACCCTCCTATTTCCATCATTGCAGACAGCATGGACTTCTCAAGCATGACGCTGACCCAGATCAAACGCCAGGAGATGGATTCCCAGGTAGGAACTCCATCTCTAAGTCTGGTCAGACTCTACTGCCTATAACACTGACCCCAAATATTATTCCCATGGGGAGAAGTCAGAGAGAAACTCGCGGGGGAAATGAACACAGAGGTACATTGCACCCCAAGAATGAACGTAAGTGATGCTGGAAGAAACAGCGGAGGTGGACAGAGGTGATTAGTAAAGATCAGAATCTTAACTCTTGCCCACCCGTCTTGGTCTGGCATCCCTCAAAATGTTATCAGCTCTCTCCTAAGCAGACCATAAACTGGTATTTAATAGTCTTATATTGACAATTTTTTGAAAACTTTCAATATGAATTATTTGTATATGACCTTCAGGGTTTTTTTTTTAAAAAGTCAGTCCACTGTTAACCCATCAAAGGCAACGCCATTTCTCAGTTTTAGTAAAGTTATGCCATGCAAAATAGGATCCTGGAAAATACCTGACATCCTTGTTCTAGAATTTCTGGTCACAGGCCTGGGGTAAAGTCCAGATTGAGACTGGTGAAGTCTATAGGTGGGTCACTCAGGACTTTTAGGAAAAGTCATGTGCCAGATGTCTGTAGACACTGAAAGAACTGGGCTCAGGCCTGAGTCTCCTCCGCCTACACCCTCCTGCTTACTGTTCTCATCCCATCCCTCTTGACTTTAAATACCATCTATATGCCGACAAATACCCCATTCTTCTCCCCAACTTAGGTCCCCACGTTCTTCTCTTTGAGCTCTGTACTTGCTCAATTGCCTACGTGATGTCTCCACTTCATGCCCAAGAAGTACAGGCATCCAGACTTAATGTGTCCAAAACAGGTCTCTTGGTTTCCCTCTCACCCACATCTGTCCCTCCCCTGGTTTTCTCCATCGCAGTAAATGGCACCACCACCACCCACCTGGGTGCTGAGCCCCAAACCTGGGAGTCGTCCTTGGTTCCTCTCCCTCCCCCTCCACATGCAACCTACCAGCAAGTCCTGTCAACTCTCAGTCTCTAAAACATAGCCTTAACCTTTCCACTCTTCCATCTCCCTAACCTAGTCTAAGCCACTTGTCTCTGCTGAGCTACTGCAGAAGCAGCTTACCTATATTGTATGCAAGTGTGTGTTTTACAATTATCCCGTGGTGGGGCAGGGAGAACAGGAAAGAGTATTGCTGAGACAAGTCTGGCCACGAGTTGGTAGTTGATGGAATAACATGAAAGGCACATGGTGGGGTTCACTGTACCAGTCTCCATCCTTCTGTGTATGTTTTACATTTTCCATAATAAAAAGTTTAAAAAGCAAAAAATACGAGCCACCTTACTGAGTCTAGTTGCTTCCACTCTGCCCATCTTCAATGCATTCAGCCTCGACATATTGTAAAAACGTAAATGACGACGTGTCAGTTCCGCATCTTCCACTGGCTTCCTTTGGACTTGGAGTAATACCCAGACTCCTTCCCCTGGCCCGTGGGCCGCAGGCGTAATGGTCCTTGCCTGTTTCTCCAACCTCGCCTCATGACTCTCTCCCGGTCGAAAGTTACTTCCTGAGAGTAGCCTTGGCTGCTCACCCTTAGTCTTTATCACTAAGTCGCCCTGTGTCATTTGCTTTATGATCAGGTCTTTTCTTGTTCATTAGTTTGTCTCTTCCCCCCATGAGGTAAGCAGGGACCTTGTCTGTCCGTGCACCACTGTGTCCCCAGCACCTGCAACAGAGCCTGGGGTCCATTATGGGTACTCAGCAAATATTTCTTGCAATAATAAATAAAATAATTAATGAGGAGGAGGAATAGCCAAGAACCAACCCTTCCTTTAGCGAGATTGTACCTTTTCCTGCACAATAATAACCCTAAGTTATACCAACCCCTCAAAAATGCCAGAACCATTGTACTTGGTTCCTGCCTAGACTTCCAGAGAACTGGGGTTGACGGAGATGGGTTACAACTGGATTAGAATGTATCATATAGATAGACTAAACATGAGAGTTGTCCTTTTCTTTCCATTTTTTCTCTTTTTATTTATTGAAATAGAGTTGACATACACTGTTAGATTAGTTTCAGGTGTACTACATAGTGATTTGACATTTGCATACATCACAAAATGATCATCACAATAAGTCTAGTAATCATCTGTCTCCATACAAAGCTATTACAATAATACTGACCATATTCCTTATGCTGTATATTATATCCTGTGACTTATTTATTTTATAATTGGAGGTTTGTACCTCTTAACCCCCTTCACATATTTCACCCCCCACAACCTCCCCTCCACTCTGTCAACTACCTGTTTATTCTCTGTATCTGTGAGTCTCTTTTCATGTTATTTTGTTTGTTTTGTTTTTTAGATTCCACATTTAGGTGAGATCATATGGTATTTGTCTTTCTATGACTTACATCACTTTTCAAAATACCTTCTAGATCCATCCATGTTGTTGCAAATGGCAAGATTTTTGGTTTTTTTTTAATAGCTGAGTAGTATGTTTTTAGTTAGTGATTTATCAGAGGAACGTAAGATAAGCCCTACTCCCATTTAGGCATTTGGACTGTAAGTATCATTCATTTCCAGTAGAGGGTCCCAGTGAGAAAGCATAAAAGCCATTGGGATAGATGGATGAACGAGAGGATGGAGAAATTAGAGCAAAGACAAGGGTGAAAATTGAGGACTGGGTAAACTATGGATAACATAGACAATGAGTCCTGGACCACAGAGGAAAGGGATTAGGTCGACATGAGACCGTTCTCAGGTCCCTGCTCAAAGCAAAGGCCACTTTCCCCACAGGTTAGGGTGCTGGAGCTAGAAAACGAACTGCAAAAGGAGCGTCAAAAACTGGGAGAGCTTCGGAAAAAGCATTATGAGCTCGCTGGTGTCGCCGAGGGCTGGGAGGAAGGTGAGCCTGGCCGAGGACTGGCACAGCCCCCAGGGAGGGAGGTGGGGGGATGCTGTGTGACGAGGGCCTCCCCCTCCCATACAGCGGAACCAGGAACTTCTCCCTCCTCCCTTCTATTCACAGGGCATCTTTTTTCTCCAGTGGTGAATAACCCGTAAGCCCCAAACTGGGGTACATTGTGGTGAATAGAAAGCTTTTGTGGTCATCTTTCAAGACCTGAATGTTGACCAGTAGACTGAACGGTCACTCACTCACACCATTGCCTTCCAGACCCAGTTAGCCTGGTTTTTCTCCCCAGGAGTTTAGTTTCAGGCCAGCATCAAGTTGAGTAGTGAATGAATGAATAGTGGTCAGTGAAGGTCCAGCAGACAGGGCAAGTGAAATCCAAGCTTCTGGCTGCCTAGAGCCAGCGATGGGTAGCAATGGCGAGAGATAGAAAGGGTCAGGAGCTAGACACAGTGTGGAGTGGAGTAAGGTTCACCCCACCAGCCCAGGGACTCTTGGTCGCCCGGAGTCTGTGCGGGCTGCTTTTCTGAACATCCAAAGGGGCCAACTTGATCACAAGCAAGATCGTGATTCTCATTGGGCTCACTGACTCTGGGAACCCAGAACAGATGCCGCCCAGACATTCCTGGACACCTGACCCAGGAATAGGTGGTTATGATTATGTATTTTAGAGCCCAACCTGGCGGCCGTTTCTGTTGGCTAGATGAGTGCGTGCGTGCACCAAACACTATGAAACATAAGTGACTGTTGTCTTTTAGGAACAGAAGCATCACCACCTACGCTGCAAGAAGCGATCACCGAAAAAGAATAGAGTCACACCGACGTCCCACAGGTCAGAGTGTAAATCCTTGCTGCCCATCTGTGTGTGTGTGTGACTCCCCCAGTCACGGGCCAGACCCTGGGGGTCCACACCACGCCCGTCATCCAGTGCCTGAGGACCTGCCCGGCCTTCCAGAGACTCCCTCCACAGCCCATGTTCTGTGTTCTTTCACTACCCCCCCCCCGACCGCCAAGAAGAGGGGAGCCCAGGGCCACCCTGACAGAGGGGACCTCCTTCCAGGTCCTGCCTGTTTTACCCCCAACAGTTGGTGTCCTTGTTGGGGGGTGGGGTGGGAGGCTTGTTGCTACCGCTGTTGAGCTGGAGAGCGAAGATCTTACGCGTTTTCTTTTCTGTTTTCTTCTCAGCCTTTTCCGTTTCATCATTTGCACAAACTTGTGAACAGTGGGGGACTGGTGGATTCCAAACCGTGACCCGACCCTGAGGCTGCACGGAGTCGGAAGAAGAGCAGGAGTGTCCTGGCTGAGAACGCCAAGGCAGTGCCCCCCTCTTTTGGCAGTTCCATGGATTCCCACTGCTTCTTATGGTGGTCGGGTCTTTTTTTCCCAAGTTTCACTCACATAGCCAACACTCCCAGGGGATCGCCCCTGAAGCCCTGAGCTATTGGGGGCCCCTAACCACAGCAGCTCACAGCAATGGTGCTGCCTAGGCTTCGCCACGGTGCTCCCCGCCGGCCCCCCGAGCCAAGTGTCCTGCTGAGCGAGTATGGGTCGGCCGAGGCCACTCCCCGGGGTCGGGCGGAAGGAGAGCGAGTGCCTTGCCTTCTAAAGCTGGAGCTCAGCCGAAAGCCTCTGCCCACCTTCACAAGTGAGGGGCGACAGAGAGAGGGAGAGGAAGGGTGCACACAGCCCAGGTCTTCAGGAGACCACCTTTCTTGGAAACTCCTTGTGACCGGGCTGAAAAGCCTTATCCCATGCTTGAACCCAGCCGGTGAGAGTAGCCACACTCCCTCCCCCCAGAAGGAATCTTCCATGGCCCGTCAAGTTGACACCTCCCTTCATACCCAGGCAGGGCCCTAAGAGGGAACACGTGAGGGGTTTCCAATCCCTTTCTCCAAATGTCTGCCTTGGCATCCTCTTGAATCTCAAGAAGATAGTTCCATGTTCTACCTAATCGACAGACCCAGAAGATCAGGCCAACTTGCTCCCAGCAGGAAAGACCCTGGGCTTGGTTTGGTACCTTGAATATTATGACTAATCCCCATCAGCAGCAGTGCTGGCAGCAACCAGGATTTCAGGTGTGACTATGGCTAGGCTTGCGTTGCTGCCTGAGTACATCCGCCTTCAAGAATCGGAAACAAGACCTAGAGGCCATCCCGATCTGTTGTTGCCGGTTTGGATCTTGAAGCAAGAAAGTTCCTCAGGGCATCTGGGTCAGGGAAAACAAGAGAGGGGGACTACTGGCTCTGACCCCTTCCAACCACACATCCTGGGCCCTGGCTGCCTTGTGGACAGGATGAGGACAGAAGGAGCATGAACGATGTCCTGGAGATGGGCGGCCCGCCAGCACTTCTTCACCTCCAGATGGACCCCAGCATTTAAGTGACCTTCCCATCTTGGACAAACAATGTCTTCCTTTATCTGTAGCGATTCATAGGTAGTAGCCAACAAGCACTTCCCAGGACCTGTCCCCAGGGACCATTGCTGAGTGTCGCTACGTGACAGGTTGTGAGACTCTCGTTTGATCACTGTGAATCAACTCTCTCTCCTTCCTAAGCCCCCACCGCCAACTCCCTTTCTCTGCAATTTCTAACTAGGGCACTCAAAAAGCTGCGTCCCATTAGCTCAGATTATGAGACTCAGATGTGTGATCTCCATACTGGGCTAACGAGATAGCAGCAGTAGAAATTGACTGGTCTTACGTTTACTGCTTCTTTGTGCTCAACTATTTTTCCACCCAAGCCTCAGAAGGAATGATGTGTAGCACCCCTGGCCCAGCTGTGCCAGTTAAGCCAATTGGTGTGTTCTCAGAGTGGGTCAACATTTCCAAAGGTGGCTGGTCCTCACTTCCAGAATCTCAGCCATTCAGACTATTGTGCTCCAAATTACCAATGGGGGAAAAATCTAGTATATGGGACCAGATTAGGATTCCCTGAGTAACGCTCCCTCTAAAAAGAAGCCACAGTCATTTTTAAAACCTTCATGGGCTTCTCCGGAGTAATAAAACAGTTAAGAAAGCACTTAAACAGGAACACAGGCTAATTCAGTCTCACATGAGGAAATATATGTCAGAATTAGTATAATTACTTTCATAATCGCTTGACTTAGAAGCTAGTCCGTTCTCTAGCGCAAATCAAAATGTCGTACCTTGGCTACTCTAAAAATGAGTGTGCTATCCTGGGTGTGAAATGCCTTGGTTAAAACAGGAATCACATCCTCAGGCTAAAAATGAACCTCACAGCCTTTTAAATTAGTCACTGAGCATCATTCGTGACTTGAGTCTCATGGGTCAGTGTAAATGGGTCAGAGCAAGGCAGGACAACAGTGAAGTGATGGCTTAGGGTTGACGAGAGGCCAAAATACAGCCGTATCCAGTATTTTAATTGTGTAGCACAGTGTCTCATATCTCTAGAGTAAGGAAGGATATGAGTGTACATAATAAGGAACAAAAATTGAAGGAAAGACCTACCTT
Source organism: Eschrichtius robustus (assembly GCF_028021215.1). Classification (NCBI taxonomy): domain Eukaryota; kingdom Metazoa; phylum Chordata; class Mammalia; order Artiodactyla; family Eschrichtiidae; genus Eschrichtius; species Eschrichtius robustus. The sequence continues at coordinate 84,024,481 of NC_090839.1, read as the reverse complement.
TGTGGGGTTATTTATATCTGAGCACGGAGTTTCAATGAGACTCGAATTTAGATTGTTTGCTGATTCTGCTGCCCACAGCAGGATCCCTAGGATCCTACCTGAATTTGAGTCCCTGACCCAGTGGCTGGAAGAACCATTGTCCAGAGCATCCTTTCTTGGAAGTGTCTGAGCTGCCAAGGCAGACAGCAGGGTTTACACCGGGTACCACGGGGATCACGAGTGCGTGTCTCCAGGCCGGTTGGTTTGCTTCGGCCTCTCACTGAGAAGCCGGTTCTGGGCTCGCACCTGGGTGCTGCTGCCTGCTTCTTGGGCAGCTCCTTAGTCTGGATCTCCTGGCTCCACTTACCTTGGTCTTTACCAAGTGGTGATATTCTCGCTACCTTCTACCACCTTTCTGCGTCTCTGGAAATCCTTTCTGCCAGTGAAAGCCTTCAGTCCTGGCATTGGCCTTCCAACCAGCCTGGCTTTGCCCTCTCTCCACCATCCTGGGTCCTCCAGAGACCGCGCTGCCTGTTGCATAGAAAACCACCACCTCGGGCCTGCCAGCCATCAGCACAGCAAACCGGGCCAGCTGTCTACTGCTCACATCTCCCAGGTCCAGACCAAATACAGGATTAGCAACCCACAGTGGCAACTTGGCCTCTCACCCCAGGAGCCAAAGCAACATGAAACAATTGGTCAAACATCGTTGGGTCCGATTCTGAGAGTAGGTGATTTCCAGACATGTCTTTCAGGTGACCCTCAACTACCTCAGGTTTGAAGGCCCTAAATTAGGCTGATTACTACTCACAGGGACAAACTGAGGGGGTTCAGATAAATCTTGGTGATAATGCAATTGTCTCAAACTTACAACAAACTCTCACATTTAGGTTTTCAGGGATGGGATTGGGTTTTTTCTTCTGTTTTTAACCTTTTCCCCAGTTTTCCATTAGAATAGTTCCTATAAATGAATTTCATTTTTCACTGAGTGCCTACCTTCCCAGGGCAGGTAGCCACTGGCTTTGTTTCCTTCCAACAGTACTTTTATTATGGTATTAAGACTTTTCTTTGTATAATACATTGCATCTGTGTTTTCAATTTTTCAATAAATATTTCAACCTGGCAATGGAGAGTAGTGGTGATAACTGACCAATCAAAGTGGTCTTGAGGTCTGGGGTTTCAGTGAAAAGCCTACATTTATATCCCAAGGTTCACTGAATCCATTTAGCTCTGCACCTCTGGGAATATGTCTTAAAAACAGGACATTTTCTGAAGCGTAAAACTATTGCATTTCCCTTGCTACTCTAGAAAAAAGAAACATTAGTTTGCACCCCTTAGCACTTTTCCATCCTCTGTACACTCTCTTGTCCTTGGGAGTGATCAAACAGACAGTGTCTAAGTGTTCAATATAGTACTGTAATTTATCTAGAAGGCCAGGTCACTGCATGAAATCTGGGGTCTTGAGCTATGGATATTCCCTTCTCCACCCTAAAGATGTAAAAATAATCTGCCATCTTAAAAATGCATGGGGCAAATTCTGCTCAGGGCCAGAAGCTGCCAATCATAAGGGGATTCGGAGCAAGCCAGTCACAGCTACCAGAGGATTTGCAGAGGGAGCTGACAGAATGGGGCCGGCTGCACGGTGACTTTCCCTGGCAGGATCGTCTGTAACCTCATGCTGCCAGTGTGTTAAGCCCAGGGGACCTGCAAGGGAGGAAGGGAGATGGGGAAGGCCTGGGGTTGGCAATCAGGAGAATTGCCCAAATGACTCATAAAGGACAGAGAGCATGAAGCAAGCCATCGGTAGAGTCTATAACTAAGGAGGTCAAATAACCAGGAAAACTGAAGGAAAATAGTGTTGAAAGTGCCCAGTGGGGAAGATGATCTGGATGAATACAGAAAATGGGAAACACTTGCCTACAGCTGTGCTTTTCTGCTCTCTCTAGCAGGATACAAAGGTGAGCCCACTCCATTTGAAGCCCCGCTGATAGAATGGACGGTTCTTGCTCACAGCCCTCTTGCATGTCACTCCTGGAGCTTGAGTGTGAAACTGAGAGGTCCAGAAAGCCAAGCAGAGGACTACCTGGAGAAAACAGGGGCCCCAGGCTTTGAAGTGCCTTCTCCCGAAACCTGCACGTGACGTTGACCAGATGCCCCAGAGGCTCTGGTACTTACCCCCTTAGGGGTCTTCCCGGGGCCCTGTGGCCAGGCCCCAGTTCTAAGAGGGCAGCCTGGGTGGCTGGTCACTCTGGCCAGTGGAGTATTTCTTGCGGGGAATCGTGAGATCAGGCCACCAGAATGTTTTATGGCTAACAAGCCATAGAGAAGGAAGGAGGGGGAGTTAGGGTTTATACAGACAGGAGCCACATTTGTTTGGGACCCAGGGGTGGCCCTGGCAAAGTGAAAATGAACAAAGGGTTGAAATGGGCAAGTGGGAGGGTAGCCTAGATGAAATTGAAGCCAAGGGCATATAGCCAAAATATCCTACCTACTATACTGTTGTGATTTAAAGCCAGTGAGGTTTAACCTTGCTCACCATGGCTGTACTCAGCCTCTAACACATTACCCAACGTACGTTTAAACATTTTGGAGTGAATGAACTCTTTTTACACCACATGCTTAGTTATACACATATTTTATGCATCCGTTCATTGCGCAGGCTCTGAAATTTCCAGTGAAGCCTTTCCGTTCCCTGTCCTTACATTAACATATTCATTAGTCGTTGTTAAGTGTCTACTCTACCAGGCACTGGGAACACGGTGGAGAGCAAAAATAGACGTGGTCCCGCCCTTCTGGAGCTTACAGGCTACAGGAGGAGACAAACAGGATAATCAAATAATCACAGTAACAAGTGTGTAACGACAACTGGAGGAAGTGCAGTAAAGGAACGGGACAGAGTTCTCTGAGAGCATGTAAGGATGCCACTTGGGTGGGGTACAAAGGGAATTTCGTTTTTACCTGGACTGTTTTCTTTTGATGGGGTTCAGGACATGCTACCCCCAAATATAGCACTTTGGCCTATGGAATATTTGAAACTGAAGGAAACTGAGAATGGCATACGGAGGAGGGACTTTCTGACCTTCCTCTGAAGCGGATCATGTGAGAGGTGCCCTCCTTGTACCCAGAGGAAAGGAACCTCCTTATCTCCACGTGAGGGATGCCGAGAGGAATCTGAGCAGACCTCGCTGTTTCCCCAGTTTCCTACGCTCAGCTCATGTCCTTTCGTCCTCTCCCATTTTCCCTTAATTCTCCGCTCTTTATCCAATCGAGCATAAAAACACTCAGGTGTGATTACCTCTTTAGGTCTTCATTCCCTTATGAAGGCTCCCACATCACATAGAACTTACATCAAAGACATTTGTGTGCTTTTTCTCTTGTTAGACTTTTGTTACAAGGGCCCCAGCTGCGAACGTAGAAGGGTAAAGGGAAATGACCTTTTCCCTCTGTTATAGTTTCTGGCAACCACAGAGGGATGGCTGGGACACCTCATTGGCTCTGGGGCCTGTATATAGGATCCTGGGAAAACTAACCAAAACCAGTGAAAGGTAAGAATGTACTACCAAAGTCAGCTCTCCCGGATCTCCATCTGTAGGGCCCAGTTGAGAGAGGAAGGTAAAAAATATCTCCTTGTCCCTTCCTTTTCAAATTCAGATTAGCACGAGAAAAACATTTGTCAAAATTAATTATTTGGATTGTGGGACTTCCCTTGGGGTCCAGTGGTTAAGACTCTACACTCCCAATGCAGGGGGCCCGGGTTCGATTCCTGGTCAGGGAACTAGATCCCACATGCATAACCCCAACTAAGAAGTCCGCATGCCGCAACTAAAGATCCCACGGGCCGCAACGAAGATCCCATGTGCCACAGCTAAGACCAGGCACAGCCAAAATAAATAAATAAATAAATATTTTAAAAAAATTATTTGGATTGTGACTCTGGTTAAATTTGGTTTTGGGGGGCCCATTGGTTATTGATCCTGCTCTCCTGTTTGTCAGCTCCTGCTTTCCTGTTGGTCTTGTTTTGTGTCCTGGGGGCTTGTCTTGGCTTTCCTCCTGCCAAAGCATGAAAATTGTCAGTTCTTGCCTGTGCAGGAGGCCAACCAGCGGGTAGGGTCCCCAAGAATATGGCTGCACAGAAATGTGGGCTGCACCTCATTTGCAGCTAACATCCTGCCAATTGTTCCCAGCTCTCTGGGGGAAACAGTGATCTTTCTTTCTTTCTTTTGGCTCTCTTTGGGAGTGGCTCCAGATCATAGGAGGACTGCACACTTGCACCCTCTGTGCGGAGGCCTCTTGTGTCCTCTGTTAAGTCATAAACAGCTTTTACTGGTTTTGGTTTTGAGTCAGTTGGCATAGGTATGACTTTGGTTTTAAAAAAGAAAAAAAGGAGGGGGTAGTCAACACTGCCAGGAATATTTGTTGTTTATCTCAGCTGATGATAAGATATTTGAAAGAATTTTTTTCGAGGGGAGTTCCCTGGCGGCTTCGTGGTTAGGACTCGGTGATTTCATTGCCATGGCCTGGGGTCAATCCCTGGTTGGGGAACTAAGATTCCTGCAAGCCGCGCCAAAAAAAAAATTTTTTTTTAACGAGCTCTGTTGTCAGAAGTTGTCTCAATTGGAAGCTGATATTCAGACCCTGATAGGAGCTGTTTTTTAAGGCGTCTCTTGTTTGTGTGGCCCTGCTGCTCCATGGGAACTGCTGTCAACTGAAACCCCCTTCTCGAGCCCCTGCCAACTGTATGGTGCACCAGACCTGTCTTCCTCCTTCTTTTTTTTTAATGTTTTATTTATTTTATTTTATTTATTTATTTGTGGCTGCATTGGGTCTTCGTTGCTGCGCGCGGGCTTTCTTCTAGTTGCGGCGAGTGGGGGCTGCTCTTCGTTGGGGTGCGTGGGCTTCTCATTGCGGTGGCTCCTCTTGTTGTGGAGCACCGGCTCTACCCGCACAGGCTTCAGTAGTTGTGGCTCGCGGGCTCTAGAGCGCAGGCTCAGTAGTTGTGGCGCACGGGCTTAGTTGCTCCACGGCATGTGGGGTCTTCCCGGACCAGGGCTCGAACCCGTGTCCCCTGCATTGGCTGGCGGATTCTTAACCACTGTGCCACCAGGGAAGCCCTGTCTTCCTCCTTCTTGTTGACATGATGCTGCTGAGGATAATTGGATCGTCACTGGATTCTTTGGGAAACATAAGATCTTCCCGAACTGGCCCCTCTTCAACCTCTCCCTTGCCATTGCTTCTGCTTCTTTTTCCCCTGTGCCTTCTTTGATCTTCCATCACTTCCCTTGAGTCCTCTGCTGTGACTCCCTTCAAGCCCCTGGCTCCTCCATCCTTCTGTCCACCTCTGCCAGACCTTGTTATACACCAGCCCCTCAGCCACTTGAACTTTAGGTCCCTGCTCTCAAGGGACTGAGGGTCCCCCAGTAGCAACTACCTGAGGCTGAAAAGGAAAAAGGCTAATTGCAAAAAGGCTGAATATTTTATCCACTCAGATGAGCTTTGGAGACATCCAGACAGCCGCTAGATGTCTCCTCAGTCACTCACCTAAGACGTAGTTCTCAGCCTCCATAAGATTACCTGTCAGGTCAAGTGAAAATCCTAGAAACTTGCTCCACAAATATTGATAAAAAGAATTAGCCCTCATATTGAGCAGATAACCTCAACTTGTCCCATTTGCCAGAAACGCAATTTGGTTAAAAACATAAAGTAGGTATAGGGACTTCCCTGGTGGTCCAGTGGTTAAGAATCCACCTTCCAATGCAGGGAACGTGGGTTCGATCCCTGGAACTAAGATCCCACATGCTGTGGGGTAACTAAGCCCGTGCACTCTAGAGCCTGCGCACCACGACTAGAGAGAAGCCTGTGCGTCACAACAAAGATCCTGCGTGCCGCAACTAAGATCCAACTCAGCCAAATAAATATTTTAAAATATATATATAAAGTAGGTATAAACCAGTGAGTGTGTATTACTAAGTTTTACTGACTCATGCTTAAAATTATAAAATGAAAGCTCTAGGATCACTGCGTTTGTCTGTATGTGTATGTCTATGCATGTATGTTATGTATAGGTGATATTTTTCGACCTTTGGATGGTATTACCAAATTAGTTATAAAATCCATTAAAGAAGTTCTATTTGAATTGGCTTAGAGATAAATGAGTGAGAAGTATAGAAACTAACCCAATTTTTTTTTTAAGTTCACATGATCTGGGATAAATATTTGGTAAATAAAGCTAGTCTTAAAATTGTTGGCAAAATAAAAATGGGCATGTCTTTGGAGTTGTCAGCATTAAATATAATGCAGACATACAATTTTTTCCTACCTAGGTTTATACTAAGTCAAACAAGCTTAAGTTATCTCTACTAGATACTTAAGATTATAAAACTATAAATCCAACCTACGAACAATATTCACAATAGAAATGAATTGCTTGATGTGTCAAGCATGGCAATTTAAAAAAAATTATGTTTAACTTTGAAGGCTCTTTGCTTCTGCGATATTTTTGATACGTGCCTGATTTGTCAACAAGAAAAATAACTTGAGATGATGGCTAGCTTTGTTTATTGTCTCATGACATTTTCACAAGCAAGTCAAGCATTGCTAATTCAAAAGTGTTAAGAACAAGAGAATTAAATAGACACGAATGAAAAAGGTTTATAAATAAACTTTTCAACAATAATTTTGTTTTCTAATATGTCTACTTAAAAATAGGTTCAAAAACCTTTTGACAACTTGAAACCTTAAAGCTGTTCTAAGTTAAGTGATATTCAAGGAATATCTAGATCATTTCCAAATAAGGTAAAATACTGAAACATTAATTGCTGACCATAAGTTTATATATTTGGGGCTTCTTAAATTCTACAGAGACAAAAGATATTCGGGTTTATTAGTGAACATGAATTTTGCCACATGGAAAATTGTACTGTGACAACAAGATCCTACTGTATGGCACAAGGAACTATCTTCAGTATCCTGTAATAAACCATAATGGAAAAGAATAGGAAAAAGAATATGTATATATACGTATAACTGAATCACTTTGCTGTACACCAGAAACTAAGACAACATTGTAAATCAACTATACTTCAATTTTTAAAAATTGAAAATTGTACTATAAGGAAGCATATACCCATAAAAAATTATGAGAGTATATTTGTAAAATGTATTAATCTTCTACAGAATGATAGTATGTGGCAGACAGTTCACAATTGCTTACTTCCTAGTGTTCACAGAAAAATAAAGATTATTAATGGGTAAAAATTATAATCAACATATGTAAATGAAACTACTGGAAACCATAAGGATGAAGTGAAACAGCTATATATGCCAAACATGCAAAGTATGAAGGGCATATTTTTGTTAAGGGAAAAAGAGAAATTCTGTCCTAAAATAGAATGACTGGTTGTTCTAGAATGAGGTGGAGGAAAAGAGTAGGACAAAACCTAAATGGATTTTTTTTTTAATTGTTGAAGATTTGTGGAAAAGGAATCTTATTTTGTGTGGTCAAAGCTGGCTAAGATTGGACAGATTTATTTATAAGGTTTCTTTTTTTTTAATTAGCTTTAGTGTTAATTGTACACTGATACACACCTAAAATTTGGTTTTCTCTCTCTGTTAAAATGACAGATTTCGTAGATTATTGGTCTGTTCTTAATAAGAAATTGTAAAAAAAAAAAAAGAAAAGAAAAGAAAAGAAAAAAGATTTATCTTTTAAGTAATCTGCCTGGGAAACCAGATTTTGTGTTTTGTAATTATTTTCTGTGCTTCATGTTGTCTTTATCAGGTCTTTGATTGAGTCTTCTCAGTATCAAAAGAGCTAAGTTTTGTTCACACCCATGTGACCTTCTGTATTTGCCTTTAAAATCTTTTATTGTCACTTTGGTTAAATAGATGACTAAGGGACATCCCTGGTGGTGCAGTGGTTAAGAATCCGCCTGCCAATGCAGGGGACACGGGTTTGAGCCCTGGTCCGGGAAGATCCCACATGCCATGGAGCAACTAAGCCCGTGTGCCACGACTACTGAGCCTGCACTCTAGAGCCCGCGAGCCACACCTACTGAAGCCCGCGTGCCACAACTACTGAAACCCGTGCACCTAGAGCCTGTGCTCCGCAACAAGAGAAGCCACCTCAGTGAGAAAGCCCGCGCGCAGCAACGAAGAGCCAATGCAGCCAAAAGTAAATAAATAAATAAATTTATATATATATTAAAAAAATACAGATGCAAAGCAGATGTAGGTGAGATCAGTTACCAAAAGTAGAGTGGGATTGAGTGGAAAGTTTGTGGCAGACCATAGGAAGTTTGGGGGAAATGTAGTTAATAGGACAGCAAGGTCACAAGAATGGATAAAAGAACTTCCAGTCTACAGTAGGAAGGAGCACAAAGCTGTGAGAAAGCACACATTTGTGGAGGAGTGAGAGCACCGTTCTTTGCTTTTCACCAGCCATGTTTGGAATCTCTGCAGCCAGACTGGAGAAAGCACACAGCCTGGTTTAGCGAGGGATGGAAACTGGCAAAAAGGGCAAAGTGAAAAATCACTGAGGTGAGAGTTGAAATAATTGGTCATAATATCCAAGCTACTCGGGGACAGAAGAGAAGCCCAGAATGCTGCTGGTTAGAGCAAGAGCGCCCTACAGGCTGGATTAAGGATGAAAGTGTATTTGAAGTAGAACTGGAGGAATGTGAACTATTCTCAATAAAATGAAGGCGCGGGAGGAGTGACAGAATCAGAGTTTGAAGGAATTTCAGAGTTTGAAAGCCACCAAAAGGGCTTTTCTTTAACCCTCAGACTAGTAGAACAGGTATTAGCTGTTCAGTTTGGGCTAGATCTTGTAATAGAACTATTGTAATGGAGGAAATCCTCTTAGCAGTTGTTTAAATAAGTGCCGGTTCTAAATGCACCGTTTTCCAGGCAGTCTTTATAACGATCTGAGTAGCTTACAAAGAACAAAACAAAATCCAGCCAGCCAACCATGGGGAATCTCCAGCTGTGTGCGGGTGCTCTCTTCCTGGCGGGGGTGGGGTGGGGTGGGGGGTTGTCCCAGAAAAACCTTGCACCTGCAAAGGGCAGAGCAGAGAGGGGATTAGGGCTCTCAAAGAGCCACAGCCTTGGAGGAACTCACACTGTAGGGAGCGTGGGTTACTGGGACTGAGTAGATGCCCGCTCCTGTAGAAAAGAGTCACTGAATAGGATTCCCCCGGTCTGCAACGTGGTGATGCAGCGAGCCTCACCAAGCGCTCTTCCGGCTTCCACCTAAGACTCTGCCCGCCCACGGCGGGCAGAGAGTGGCCTACCCCGTTGCCTGGCAACCGGCTGCGTCTCGCCCCTCAGGCGGGAGTCGCCCACAGTGACGTATGATGCGCGCAGAGCATGCTGGGACCACGCGGTTTCGGGCTGCCTCTGGGCGGTTTGGTCCCGGAGGCCGGGGACAGGTCCTCGCGGCCCAGACTGGCACACGTCGGGCCCTCGCGGGCCGCAGCCGCCTGGGCTGCCCTGTTGCGGGAGCCGTGGCCCGGCCATCACCTGGAGGTGCGCAGTCGGGTAAGCCCCTTACACGCCCTCAGGCCGCCTAGGCCCTGGGCGTCTCCCAGGCTCCTCTCTGAGCTGGTCACCCGCGGCTTCCGACTCCGACGAGGTGGTGGACGCAGAGCCGTGTGTGTGGGGGGGGGGTGGGGGGGGGAGTGGTGAAGCACGTCAAATTTACAAGGCAGTTCAGCGCGTAGTCGGTGCACAGCATTTGTTGCTTAGTGATCGCCCCAGCCGTTCTTTCTTGGTCTTCGTCACTGGTTTCCATGCTCCCGCCTTGTGGGTCCCAAGATGGTGCTCCTGGAAGACATTCAGTCTTCTGTGCTTGCTGCTCCTTCCCTGATATCTGCTCCTCAGCTCGGCAACATGTCTCTGTTCAGGGTTCTGTTCTTGGCCCTCTTTTAACAGATGATGGTCTCATGTAACATCTCCTCAATTACCAGGGTGATTTAGATGGTTCCTTAAGCGCTCTCAACTAACAGGACTTCTAAGCTCTAGGACTGCATTTTATCTGTCTGTAAGGCAGCTTTGTGTGCCTTTTTTCATACCTCAGACTCCTAAAATCTGAAGTCACAATGTTCGCTTTCTGTCCCTATCTCCCACCTCTTGTGTGTTCACTAAACTCACCACAGTCACTAAAGCACGAAACTGTCAGATTTTACTCTTAACCACCCTTGTAGCCCCATCATTCTGTGAGGTGCCAGATCCTATACAGCTGTCTCCATCGTTCTGTTCTTTGCATTCTTACTGCTCTCCCACAGGTACCCCAGGCTCTGTTTGGTTTCTTAATTTAGTTTTCTTTCTGCTCCTCAGGCTGGATAATTTCAAAGGACCTGTCTTCAAGTCTTCTGGTCTTTTATTTCTCAAATCTGCTGGTGAACCCCTCTAGTGAATTTTTCATTTCAGTTAATGTACTTTTCAGTCCAGAATATTTGGTTGTTTCCTTTCTATAATTTTTGTAATAGATATTCTCATTTTGTTCATCTTTTATGTTCCTGATTTCCTTTAGTTTCTTTGTCCATGGTTTCCTAAGCTCATTGAGCATGTTTAAGATGGTCGATTTAAAGTTTTTGTTTAGGGACTTGCCTGGTGGCACAGTGGTTAAGAATCCGCCTGCCAATGCAGGGGACATGGGTTCGAGCCCTGGTCCGGGAAGATCCCACATGCCACGGAGCAACTGAGCCCGTGTGCCACAACTATTGAGCCTGCGTTCTGGAGCCTGAGAGCCACAACTACTACTACTGAGCCCACGTGCCACAACTACTGAAGCCCGCGCGCCTAGACCCTGTGCTCCACAAGAGAAGCCACCGCAGTGAGAAGCCCGCGCACCGCAACAAAGAGTAGCCCCTGCTCGCCGCAACTAGAGAAAGCCCGTGCACAGCAGCGAAGACCCAATGCAGCCAAAAATAAATAAATAAAATAAACTTATATTTAAAAAAATAAAGTTTTTGTTTAGTTAGTCCATTGTCTGGGCTTCCTTAGGGATGGTTTCTGTCAAATTGTTTTTTTCCTTTGAATGGTCCATACTTTTCTGTTTTTTTGTTTTAAAATTTTTTGTTGAGAACTGTACATTCTAAGTGTTATAATGTGGTAACTCTCAAAATATGATTCTTACTCATTAGGGATTGCTAGTTTTTGCTTGTTGAGGGTTGGAGCTGTTACTTTTACAAACTGTTTCTGCAAAGTGTGTATTCCTTGTTTTTCTGGGGTCACTGAAGTTTCTGTTCCATTTTCTCTGCAGTTAGTCAGTGACCTGACATAGATTTCCTTAAATGTTTGACTCTAAATAGGGAGGTAGGAGAGGGGTATTCTGTCTCTTTAAATCTGATAGATGCCCCCGGGAAAGGCAAAGCTGCCAGTAGGGTCACATCCAAGGCAAGCATCTGTGCTGATCGACCTGTGTAACCGCAAACTTTTTCTTTTTTTTTTGGCCCCGCGGCGTGGCATGTGGGATCTTAGTTCCCTGATCAGGGATGGAACCGGCGGCTAGTTCCCTGATCAGGGATGGAACCGGCGGTGCCCCCTGCAGTGGGAACGCGGAGTCTTAACCACTGGACCACGAGGGAGGTCCCTGTAAGCCCAAACTTTTGGAGGACAGTGATTCCACCGTCTACTCTGGCATCAGCCAGCTTCTTCAGGAATGCAGGCTGCTATCCTGACAGCTGCAGCACGTCTGAGGAATGAGGGATATTGACTAGTTTGCACATGCTGCTCACTTGTGGAAGATCAGCAACCTTTCCCTTCATTGTTATAAGGACTCCTCTGGTTAAAAGTTTCTGGTCATGTTCCAAGTTCCAAAATAGTTGATTTCAGTCTTTCTTTGTAGCTCAATGACTGCTTTGGTGAAGGGACAAAGCCCTAGTTCCTACTCTGCCATTTTGTGTGACATCACTCTGAGTCATATTTTAAAAAATACATATTCTGATAATCTCTTTTTTCTTAATTGGTCTGTTTAGATGATTTACATTTAATATACTTTTTGATTGGCTAGGATTTAAGTCTGCCATTTTACTTATTTTCTGTTTATTCCCTCTTTTTTTGTGCCTCCTTTTCCCTTTTCTTGCCTTCTTATGGGATACTTGAACATTTTTTAGTATGTCATTTTAAGATGGCTATAGATTTTTAAAATATAGCTCTCTTTGTATAGGTTTTCAGTGGTTGCTGTTGAGATTATATTACACATACTTATGATAGGTTACTAGTATCAACCTTTTACCAGCTTAAGTGAATGTAGAAACTTTACCACCTTTAGGTCCCTTTTTTCTTCCTTTACGACATGATTGTCTTAAATTTTACCTCTACATACATTGAGAACCACGTGAGACAATGTTATAAGTTTGCTTTCATCCATCAAACATAACTTTAAACATTCAAGAGATTATATCCACACAGATATTTACCCTAAAAATTGCTTTCTCTTCATTTCTGATGTTTCAAGCTGCTGTTATTTTCTTTTCATTTGGAGAACTTTTCCTTTATCACTTCTTTCAGGGCAGATCTGATAGTGGCAAATCACTTCATTTCCTTCATCTCTTAATATCTTTATTTCACCTTCATTCCTGAAAGATATTTTCACTGGATACAGAATTATGAGTTGTCATTCTTTTCTTTCAGCACTTTAGAACTGTTTGGCCACTTTCCTCTCTCCTCCATGGTTTCTGATGGGGAATCTGTAGTTTTTCAAAATTTTCCTTCTCTGTAGGTAATACTTCGTTTCTCTCCAGCTGCTTTCAAGATTTTTCCTTTATTTTTAATTTTCAGACATTTGATTATGATGTATCTGGGTGTTGATTTATTTGAGTTTATTCTTTTAGGGTTTGCTCAGAATTTTGAATTGGTAGGTTTATGTCTTTTGCCAAATTTGGGAAGTTTTCAGCCATTATTTCTTCAAATATTTTTTGTGCACTGCACTCTTTTTCCTCTCCTTCTGGGACTCCGGTAACATGAGTGTTAGATCTTTTGTTATTGTACCATAGGTACTTATTCTTTTTTTTTTCTGTTTTGTCTCTTTTGTTCAGATTGGATCATTTCTACTGATACATCTTTAGGTTCACTGATTCTTTCCTCTTAAATCTCCATTTTGCTATTGAGTCCATCCAGTAAATTTTTTACTTATTTTAATTTTTCGTTCTGAAATTTCCATCTGGGTTGTTAGATATTTTTCTTTGATGAGACTTTCTATTTTTCAGTATGTTTCAAGAGCGTTCATAATTATTTCTTGGAATATTTTTATGACAGCTGCTCTAAAATCCTTGTTCAATAATTCCAATATCTTTTTCACCTTGCAGGTGGCATTTGTTGATTGTCTTTTCTCATTTGAGTTGTTTTTCTTGGTTCTTAGTATGAGGAGTAATTTTTTATTTTATCATGGACATTTTGAATATTATGTTATGAGGCTCTAGTTTTTATGTAAATCTTCTATTTTAGCAGGAAGTCAATATCAATATGTTTATATTCAGAATGCACACTCTGGTCCAATTTTGTGGGCTCTGGTTTGAAGATCAATTTCGTTTTCATAGCCTTTGCAGAGCGGTTCTGGCCTGCCCCACTTGCGTGCTACCTCGAGGCGGATTTGAAACCGCAGAGTATTCCACATTGTAGTTCAATTCCCAGAGCTTTTTCTGTGTTGACACTAGTTGGTTTCACACATGCACTGCTTGGGAAGGCATGACCAGTACTTCATACACATATTTAGAGAATCCCTTTTTCTAGCTCCCTACTCTCTATTTGAGAGGGGATGAGGTGCCACTTTTTCCAGTTATTCAATTAGTGCAGGTTGTGGATAGTCAACAGGGCTCCTCCCCACAGTCTCCAGTACCTGGTGGGGAGGGGAGAGATGCCACCTCTGCTTTGCTGGTACAAGATGGGGATGGTCAACAGGGCTTTGCCCCACAGTCTCTACAGTACCAGGTGGGGAGGAAGAAAGGTATGGGTTCTTTTGGGGTGTTTGCCTAGAGTAGGGTGGCTGTAAGCATCCTGCAGAGCTACCCTCCTCATGGTCATTTGCTGGAGAGAGTGGGCTTTTTTTTTTTAATATTTGTTGATTGATTGATTGATTGATTGATTTAGCTGCGCTGGGTCTTAGTGATGGCACTCGGGATCTTCGTTGCTACGTGCGAGATCTTCGTTGTGTCATGCAGGATCTTTAGTTGCGGCATGTGGGATCTAGTTCCCTGACCAGGGATCAAACCTGGGCCCCCTGCATTGGGAGTGCAGAGTCTTAACCATTGGACCACCAGGGAAGTCCCAGAATGGGCTTTTTTTAGAGCTTGGTTTTTATGGTTTGTTTTGTTTTGTTTTGTTTCGGGAGGGGCTTGTTGGCATTTTTCTAGTTGCAGACTTCTCTAACACCCAAGCCAAAATATATAGGAGGCAAAACAAACAAACAGACCACCCAGGGAACTCACCACTGAGTTGTCCCTTGAGGCCCCAGCCAGTCTGCCTTCTTTTCTCCACCTTTTGAGAGGTTTTTTGATAGTTGTATCATGTATTTTGAACAGGAATTTTGGTTGTAATTAGCAAGAGGAAGATGATGGAATGTGCATACTCCATCTTCTGTGGAACTGGAAACAACATAAAGCATTTAAAATTGTTTTCTTGATAAGTTTTAGAGCGTAACTTCTCATTTTAGTAACAGTACATTTGTTCCTGTGTAATGAAGAATCGTACCCATTTTGTGTATTGTGTCTCATGGTCTCATACTGCAGTAGCCAGTAAAAACCTAACTCCAGTATACAGCCCAGACCATCTTCCTAAAGAACTCTACTCTTCAGCCCCTCTGCCTTGGTACTCTGGGCTCATGAGACCTCTCCAGATCTTCTTCCTCGTTTCATCTGTCCATTTGGGCCCTCTTCTCCAGGTGGCCAGCTGTAGCCTTTCAACCCTTGATGAACTTATGGTAGGACTGTTGGGAAGATTAAATAAACTAATACATGTCAAGCACTTAAAGCAGCAGCAAGCATAGAATAAGCAGTCCTTAAATCATAGTAGTGGTTGTTATACCCTCAATTTGGCATAGCCTCAGCTTTAAGAAACCCAAACTGTCTATGGTGTCCCACCAAAGTAGGGAAGTCAGATTCTTGTCAGCTTCAGTTTGAGGATGAAATTCACTCATGCAAACATTTATTGAATGCTCACCATGTTGAGTATCAAAAGATGAACAAATAAGACACAATCCCTGTCTTCAAAGAGCCCAGAGACTAGAGTGGGGAGTAATGTATATGTGAATGAGCACAATTATGTGAATGAGCACAATTAAATAAATAAATGCAATGAGGGTCTTCCCTGGTGGTGCAGTGGTTGGGAATCCACCTGCCAATGCAGGGGACACAGGTTCAAGCCCTGGTCTGGGAAGATCCCACATGACGCAGAGCAACTAAGCCCGTGTGCCACAAGTACTGAGCCTGCGCTCTAGAGCCTGTGAAGCCACAACTACAGAGCCGCGTGCCACAGCTACTGAAGCCTGGGCGCCTAGAGCCCATGCTCCGCAACAAGAGAAGCCACCGCAATGAGAAGCCCGCGCACTGCAAAAAAGAGTAGCCCCCATCGCCGCAACTAGAGAAAGCTGGTGCGCAAGCCCGCACGCAGCAATGAAGACCCAATGCAGCCAAAAATAAATAAAAATAAATAAATTTATATAAAAAAATAAATGCAGTGAAAATAGTCTGTGCAAGATAATGGGGACACCAGGGTGGGAGTGGCCATGTGTTTGGGGCTGAGGAAGGGTTCACAGAGGTGGTAACACTTAGGCTGAATCTTGGAAGGTAAGTAGATTTTGCCTGGGTGAATAAAGGCATTTCATGCATAAGCAGGAGGAACAAAATTTCAGAAGCTTAAATCAGTGTGGCTGGTGGTTTAGTACCCACATAATCTGTCATATGTCTGCAGTTGGATTGAAATTGTGCGTTTAGAGAAGCACACAAGACAGACTCTAACCTGATTTACAGTGTCCTTCATGATCTAGTCCCTACTTAATTTGCTAGCTTTTTTTTAATCTATTCTTTTTGTTTTTCTTCAATTGAAGTATAGTTGATTTACAATGTTATGTTAGTTTCAGGTGTACAGCAAAGTGATTCAGTTTTACATATATATATATATATATATATCCTTTTTTAGATTCTATTTCAGATAGTTCCCTATGCTATACAGTAGGTCCTTGTTGGTTATCTATTTCATATATATCTAGCTTTTTCTCTTGTCATGTGCATACAGATATTTATAATTTCATCTGATATAATGTATTAATACCTGCACAGTGATACACAGTGTCCATTCTTTACAAACCTCTTGGATCTGACTCTTGAGACAAGACCAGCAGCTGGAAACACATTCAATCCAAAGTATAAAATGAGAAAAAATAAATAAAACATTCAGTCATTGATCTGAATTGAGGACGAGGGGAAAGAGTACGGGGCAGCAGATGCTTATGGGATGGCAACTTAAGTCTTTAACGGTAGTCTTGCTGGATTTCCCCACCTCCATTGTGTTGTTGACATGCCCTGTGCGGTCTCTTTTTATCCACAGATACCTCAGGCATAGTTATTTCTACAGACTTCCCTTACTTTATCTGTATGAGACTTGGGCAGATTCAATTTTATTTTCCATGATGGGGCTGCTGGGGTAGGATAGTTACTAAAGCATGCAGCTTTTCCCCACTTTTCACCAGTTTGGGAGCAGCCAATGCCTGCTCTGTCCTCTCCAGTCTTTTTCCTAAGACACTGCTGACTGGAGGCTGCTTCTCTTCTCAGGGGATCCAGCACGGAGGGCATGAGCCAAGGCACATGGTATCTCCTGTCTGTATCCTCCCCTGCAGCACTTTTCCCTTGCCCTCCAGGCTCTCATCACTCCAAAACGCAGCATTCAAACACACCAGCCTCTTTGGACTGCAACCTTTACACCTGTTGATTCCTCTACCTAAAGCTCTTTCCAAGGCTCCTCTTAGCACTTCACCCCCTCAGCCAAAGACAAGACTTCCTCACAGAGGCCTTTGCTGACTGACCCCCTAGGCTAAGTTATACCCCCTTCCTATGCTATCATGACAGCCTGTGGCAGATTGAATTTTCTGAAGATGGCCACAGTAATATTTCCCATCACACATGCTCATCTTACAATATAACCTTAGAGCTTCTTCCATCGAGTGGTGGGAGGTATGTCTCTTCCCCCTGAACCTATGCAGATCTTTATGATTGCCTTAACCAAGTAAGGTAGGACAGAAGTGACTCTATGGTACTTCCCTGGCTAGGTCATCAAAATGCTGTGCACTTCCAGTTTTCTATCTGGGAATGCTGGCTCTTAGAACTAAGCTGCCATACTCCAGGGAAGCCCAAACTAACCCACGTGGAGAGACAGCATGGAGAAGAAATGTGTACATGTTCCCGGCCCACAGTTCAGCAGATGTCCCAGCTGACAGCCATTACCTATGTGAGTGAAGATGCCTCTAAGTGATTCCAACCCCCTACCATCAATCACCCCTAGCCTTTGAGTCTTCCTAGTTGAGCTCTCAGATGTTGCGGAGCAGAAACAAGCTAGAATCAAAGAGTCTCTGAGGATAATAAAATGATTGTTTTATGCCACTGCATTCTTTATTGGTTTCTTATGCTATTAGTAACCGAAACAGTCTTTACTACTTTGGTAGTTTCAGTGCTTTTCTAACTATTTGTTTAATGTCTGACTTCCCTGTCAAAGTACATCCTCCTTGAGGGCTGGTACTATGTCTGTAGCCCTCATTGCTGTATCCTGTGTAGTGCAAAGTAGGTAGTGGGTGCACAGTAAATAGTGGACTAATGACTAGAAGGTATGTGTTTCTTCTCTTCCTGTGGCAGACACCAGGCACGTGTTTCTGCTCCCAGAATTGCTTCTGGCCTGCGGTTCTGTGCTTACCAGGTTGATCCATCCCTCCCCGGGAATCACTTCTTTCTCCCCACCCTGACTGATCTATTGGTGAGAGATGCACCTGATTGTTTCAGCCACATTTTTAACTTACAGGTGGTGCCTATAATGGTTCACGCCACCTCTGCAGGGAACAGGATGGAAATGGTGAAGAAACAGGAGGCTAGGAGTTCCAACGACAAACTTGATGCATTTTTTAATTCTGTTAACAACAGTCTTGAGAGAATAAATACAGCTCTTATGTAGTTTGGTATTTTGTCCTTTCTGACAGTTCTTCACTGATAGTACTGTTGGTGGAGTTAACACGACTTCTGCGCCATTGTGGACGAGCTTCAGGCTGCCCTCTAGTGGGAAGCAGCACAATAAAGTCCTATATGTATTGCACCCTGAGGCAACCTGGACCTCTGCAGTGAAGAAAATTAGTGTAGGAACCAGCTCTGTCTTGTTGACTATATATAATCAGCACTTAATGATATTACTTGGCGTTTAGTAGGAGCTCAACTAATATTTATTGAACAAACTAACCAACACGCACTGTTTATGAGCACTAGCACGTTTCTTGAGAGCCTACTATGTTTAAGACATTAAGCCAAGCACTGTAGATGATGTAAATCAGGGCCAGGTAATAAATATTTTAGGCTTAGAGGCCATGTGGTCTCTATCACAACTACTCCACTCTGCTCTTGTGGTGGAAAAGCAGCCACAGACAATACAAAATCTAATGAGTGTGTCTTGGTTCCAATGAAACTTGATTTTTAATGAGTAGAATATGATAGAAATGGTGGTGTGAGACACAAGATTAAGGCCTAAAAGGCACTGTGGCTTCCCCCTTTCTTGCTCTCCCTTGGATTACTTGCTCCGTGGGAAGCCAGCTGCCATGTGGTGAGGACACTTAAACAATCCTATGGATAGGTCCATGTAGTGGGGAACTGAGGCCTTCCGCCAACAGCTGGCAAGGAACTGAGGCCTCCTCCAAATAACCAGGCGAGTGAGCTGTCTTGGAAGCAGATCCTACACGTGGCTGCGGCCCTCACTGATGTCCTGACGGCCGCCTCATCATCCTGAGCTAGAACCACCCACTTAGGCCACTCCCAAATTCCTGGCTCTGTAAGAAAGGTTTGTTGATTTAAGCTACTAAATTGTGGGGTAATTTGCTATGCAGTGACAGATAAATACACCCAGTGTTCCAGCATCTTCCCCATTGGATTACAGTGGTGCCACTATAGAACATCAGTTGACCACATGTCTTTTTCTGGATATTCTCTTCTGTTCCATTAAGCTATATGTCTGTGGGGTTTTTTTCTGTTTTTTTTCTTTTTTTTTTAATTGGAGTATAATTGCTTTACAATGTCGTGTTAGTTTCTGCTGTTCAACCAAGTATATCAGCTATATGTATACCTATATCCCCTCCCTCTTGGACCTCCCTCCTGCCGCCCCCCGCCCCCATCGCACCCATCTAGGTCATCACAGAGCATTGAGCTGAGCTCCCTGTGCTATACAGCAAGTTCCCACTAGCCATCTGTTTTACACATGGTAGTGTATTTATCTCAAACCTAATTTCCCAATTCGTCCCACCCTCCCCTTTCCCCCCGTGTCCACATGTCCATTCTCTACGTCTACATTCCTGCCCTACAAATGGATTCATCTGTACCATTTTTCTAGATTCCACATATATGCATCAATATACGATAATTTGTTTTTCTCTTTCTGGCTTACTTCACTCTGTATGACAGACTCTTGTTTATGCCAACATACTGTCTTGATTACTGTAACTTTTGCTGTAGTCTTGAAGTCAGGTAGTGTAATTCCTCCAATTTTGTTATTATTGTTTCTTTTGTCAAAATTGACTTGGCTATTCTGGGTTCTTGGCATATCCATATAAATTTTAAATCAGCCTGTCAATTTCTAGTTAAAAAACCTACTGAGATTTTCATTGGGATTGTACTGAATCTATAGATCAATATGAGGAAAATGGCTATCTTCATGTTGAATATTCCAATCCATGAACATGTATCTCTCCATTTATTTAGATCTTCTTTAATGTCTCTAAAAAATTATTTGCAGATTTACTGTAATGTTTTAGTGCAGAAGTCTTGCACATATATTGTTAAATTTATCTCTAAATACTTCATGTTTTATTGCTATTATAAGTTGCTATCAAATATTGGCTATATTCCACGTGCTGTACAACATATCCTTGTAGCTTATTTATTTATTTTAATTTATTTTATTTATTTATTTTCGGCTGCGTTGGGTCTTTGTTGCTGCACGCGGGCTTTCTCTAGTTGCGGCGAGTGGGGGCTACTCTTCGGTGCGGTGCGTGGGCTTCTCATTGGGGTGGCTTCTCTTGTTGCGGAGCACAGTCTCTAGGCACAGGCTTCAGTAGTTGTGGCGCGTGGGCTCAGTAGTTGTGGCTCATGGGCTCTAGAGTGCAGGCTCAGTAGTTGTGGCACATGGGTTTAGTTGCTTCGCGGCATGTGGGATCTTCCCGGACCAGGGCTCAAACCCATGTCCCCTGCATTGGCAAACGGATTCTTAATCACTGTGCCACCAGGGAAGCCAGTAGCTTATTTATTTTATACATAGTAGTTTGTACCTCTTAATCTCCTACCCCATCTTGCCCCTCTCCCCACTGGTAACCACTAGTTTGTTCTCTATATATGTGTATCTGTTTCTGTTTTTGTCAGGTATTTTCTGAGCATGTGTCTTGCCCTGGGCATTCACGTGGCCTTCTAAATTCTCTCTTATACATAGATGATTATAAATGCTCTGATTACCCAAAGAAACTCTCCCCAGCTTTTCCTCCCAGACTTTAAGCAGTCTGCATTAATCTGTTAGGGGGTTGCCATAACAAAATACCAGAGACTGAGTGGCCTACACAATAGAAATTTATTTTCTCACAGTCCTGGATGATGGAAATCCAAGATCAAAGTGTTGGTAGGGCTGGTTTCTCCTGAGTCCTCTCTTCTTGGTTTACAGATGACCACCTTCTTGCTGTATATTCACATGGCCTTTTCCCCGTACACACGCATCCCTGGTGTCTCTACCTCTTCTTGTAAGGACACTAGTCATATTGGATTAGGGCCCCACTCATATGGCCTCATTTAACCTTAATTACATCTTTAAAGGCCCTATCTCCAAATACAATTACATTGGGGATTGGGGTTCAATATTCACATTTTGGGGGAACACAATTCAGTCCATAACAGCAGTCCATTCTGTGTCTCAACTGTCATATTTTGCCCCAGGCATCTGTGGTTTGTTCACCTTGTGATATTTTCAAGCAATGCCCACTACTTTTCTGGCCTGAGTTCCAAGTTCCGCAAAACAGAGATGAGTGCCTGCATTATTCCTTCAGGTAGCTTCCATACAGGTTGGAGCAGAAATACATGATAATTTGCAAATAAGGTATGCTCTGCTCCCTATGGAACCAGGGATCAGGTTCCCACACTGGGAATGCAGGTTTCTGTCTTCAAGATTGCTGCCAAGCCTGGGAATGGGTGGGAGAAAAGCAAGTAAAAATGCCACAAAGCTTTCTAACACTTTTAAATTGCTATTTTTTTTGATATAGCATTTGTTTGGTTTTTGTAAACTTTTGTTTTCCAGAGTTCTGATAAAGTTGGATTCTAACAGTCACTGCTTTGTTTTTTGATGTTTCTGGGGGGGTGGGGATGGGAGCTTGAAGCTGCCTACTCTGCTGTTTTGTTTTGTTCAATCATGTTTTTAAAAGATTTAAATAATAAGAAAAAAAGTCATAAATATTTACCTTTGTAGTTACCATTTCCAGTGCTCTTCATTCCTTTGTGCAGATGGAGATTTCCATATGGGATCATTTCCTTCTGCCTGAAGGACATTCTTTAACATTTCTTGTAGTTAGTCTGGTGGTGATGAATTCTTTTAGCTTTTGTATGTCTGAAGACACCTTATTAAAAGATATTTTTTGCTGGGATATAATTCTAGATTTACACGTTTTTTTTTACTTTCAGTACTTTAAAGTTCTTACTCTACTGTTTTCTCACTTGCATTGTTTACAACAAGAAATTTGGTATCATGTTTATCTTCTAGTCCAAGTCCAAGTCTAAAAGCAGGAAAAGACTGATGTCCCGGCTCAAAGACAAGCAGAGAGAGAGAATTCCTACTTATCCCTTTTGTTCTATTCAGCCCTTCAATGGATTGGTTGAGGCCCACCCACTGTGGAAAGAGCAATCTTCCTTACTCAGTCTACCAATTCAAGTGTTTATTTCATCCAGAAAACACTCTCACAGTAGTTGCATCTTAAATTTTTGTCCATTTGTATAGTTGTTTATGGCAGGAGGACTAGTCTGGTATCACTTAATCATGGCTAGATAGGCTGTTAATTTTCAGCTGCTTTTATAGTATTTTATTATATGAATTATACCACTGTTCATCCATTCTTGTGTTGGTAGACGTTAGACATTTAGATGTATTCAAATTGTCAATTATACAAATGCTGCTGCAATGACTATCTTTGTACCTACAGGGTTATGAGATACATTATTTCTTCAACTTTGTGATATTGCCAAATTGCTCTCCAAATTATATCATTTTACATATCCACATACAGCACACGAATTCCAGTTGTTCCACATCCTTGCCAAAATTTGATCTTGTTGAACTATTACATTTTTCTACTTGTGCAAATGAATGCAAAATGTTATCTTGTTACATCGATAAACCATTCCTAGATTACTGGTGAGGTTAAAATATATATGTATGTGTATGTACATATATATATACACACATGCATATACATACACAATTCTTAACAATTGGGTCATCTTTTTGTTATTAATTCTTAGGAGTTCCTAATAAATTCTAGTTACTAATCCTTTTTTGGTTAGATGAGTTAGAATCGTGTTTTCCCGGTCTTGGCTTATCTTTTAGCAGCCTGTGTTGTCTTTTCCCATACAGAAGTGTTAAATTTTAATGTAGTCATATTTATCTTTGTTTTGCTAAATGATTTGTGCTTTTTCTGCATCCATTTCTTTGACCTCTAAACACTGAGTGCCCCATGGCTCAGGCCTTGGACCTCTTTAACTACACTAATTCCCAAGAAATCTTACTTAGTCTTGTGGCATCTGTACACTGATGGCTTTTACATCTAGCTCCTCTCTTGAACACCAGTAGTATATGATTATTTAAAGGACCCTTGCTGAGCAAGATACTATCTTCTTTCTTCCCTTATTGAAGTTTCTTGAATGGTACGTCCACAGCCGCTGCCTCCATTTCCTCATCTTCTATTCACTCTTTAACCCATTGCACCTTGGCTTTGTCCCACTATTCCACTGATACCAGTACTGTTTGAGATTTTTTTTTTTTTTTTTGACTGCGCCGCGCAGCTTGCAGGATCTTCGTTCCTTGATGAGGGATCGAACCCAGCCCACGGCAGTGAAAGTGCAGAGTCCTAACCACTGGACTGCCAGGGAATTCCCAAGATTTTTTTCTTAAGGAACACAGCCCATACCCTTTCCTTTTCGAATGAAGTTTGATATGAAATTACAGTCTATTGAACAGATAGAAGCAGAATTGCCCTGGCAATGTGTTGGGGAAGAGAAGAACTGTTTGTTTTTCTCATCTCTCCCAGTTGCTCCAGAGGCATCTTTTTCTGAGCCTTTCCTATCTTTCCAACCTCCCTATTCCACCAAACATCCTAATCTCCAGCCATATCGAACTGTTTGCAGACTCTTGTGTCATACTCCTTTCCATCTCTGTGCTTCTGCAAAATCCTTCTTCATCTGCCTTGAACCTGCTTTAAGCCAGTTCTCTTAGCTCAAGTAGCATCTCCCAGCCCATCTTCCCCTTTATCATTCCTTCCCTTTTTGTGCCTCTGTTATCACAGTTAACACGATGAATTGTAACTTTCTATTTACACATCTTTCTTCCCTACTAAACTCAGGGCTTCTAGAGATCAGAGACCCTGTGTTTTCCCCCATTACTCTCTTTAATGTGTATCAGTAATAGAATGAGTAAATCAATGAATGAATGGCCAAGGAAGCTGAGCTAGGCCAAAGCCTGAATTAGCAGACCACCAAGTTTTTTTTTAAACAGTTTTATTAAGATATAATTCAAATACCATACAATTTCATAGGGTTGTGCAACAGTCACCATAATCTAATTTTTAAACATTTTTGTCCCGGCCGAAAGTAAACTCTACCCTTTAGCAGTCACTCTCCATCCCCCGATGCCCAACACACTCCCCGGACCTAGACAAACACTAATCTACTTTCTCAGGCCACCAAACTTAACAAAGGTAAATTGATCACAAATCCTAAAAATCTACCCGATTCTGGAGCATAATGTGAAATTTGGTAGATAATTGCCCCCCTTTATCAATGTGTACTGCAGAAACGCAAACTTCTATTGCAGCTTCAGGTCTGATCTGCAGTTTATTAGACTATTAGGCAGTTTGATAGGGAATTTATTAGTACCAGATCCACATTTAATGAGGGTGGATAGTTTGGGTTGGTCTTGATTTTTACTATTGCTGTTGAAGTCAACTCCCTTTAGCAGTTTATAGTTTGGCAGAAAACAGAGTAACAAAAAACTCGCAGCCTCAGGTAGCAATTGTGAAAGTGCCTGATAATCTCTTCTAGGGTGTTTAGCCCCCTAGAAAATAAGCATTACGTGAGTAGTCGCTTTCCGGAGCTTTTATTTCTAACGCGATTCTTCCAAGAGGCTCACCTCTGGATGGGTGCTGTGCGGGTGTACACGCGGGACAAGAATCACAACTCGGCGTTTAGCGAGGCGGCATTTTCTGAAAGGGGTCGGGTCTAGCGCGTCGCCAGGTAGTAGCGTTTCCCTTCGCTGTCGCGCGTACGAGTCGCTTTGCGCAGTGACGCAGTCGGCGCGCGGCGACGCGGCGCGCGGCGCGGTGCACGCTGGGATATTTAAGTCTTCTCCGCGGCGCGGAGCCGCGATGTCTCCGCCGGCTTCGGCGGCTGGAGGAGGTGACCGGCGGCGGCCGTTAGCGAGTGTCAGGGACGGCCGGGGCCGGGGCTGGGGCTGCGGCGGGCCGGCTGGGGCGGCGCTTCTCGTCCTGTCGCTGCTCGGCCTCGTGCTGTACCTGGTGCCGGCGGCGGCTGCGCTGGCCTGGCTGGCTGTGGGGGCTACCGCGGCCTGGTGGGGACTGAGCCGCGAACCCCGGGGTTCGCGCGCCTTCTCGCTGGTTCGGAACGCCAGGCGTCAGCGAACACTGCTCGCCTCGCCTCCGGCCAAGTCGGCAGTAAACGGAAATCTTCTAGAGCCGCGGAGCCTGCTGGAAGGACCCGACCCCGCTGAACTGCTCCTCTTGGGCAGTTACCTGGGCAAGCCTGGCCCCCCGCAGCCTGCCCCCGCCCCGGAGAGCAGGGACCTGCGGGAGAGGCCGGGCCGACGCCCACCCGCCCGCACCGCGCCGCCCGCTCAGTCGGCGCATCCCCGTGGCGTTCAAGTTCACCCCTTCCTCCCCACTCCTCTCCTCCGATCCTCTAGGAGGCCTTCCCACCGGTAAGATAACCGTGATCTTTCCCACACCCTTCTCTCTGTCGACGGGCTTTGAATTGAGGACTTGACTTTCAAATCCGATTTTCTTTTTCATTAAGTCCAAAGTGGATTCTGTGTCGTTTTGTCATCTTAAACACCTTGATCCGTGTCAGTCGTCTCCTGCCCCCCTTTACGCTTTGGAATGAGATGTGATGCCACAGCTGTTCCCTTCCTTTTAGTTCTTAAACCTGTCCGAATTTTCATACAGTATAGATTTAGCAGAATACTTGATAAACCATTAAGTATCCCTACTTCTAGTGAAAATGTCTTTATCTTTCGAGTGTAGTCATAGAGTATGTTTTGTTAGATTTTTTTTCTTTGGACCACTAAGAGAAATTCTATGGTTAGCTGAGCTCAAAGAGGTGTTCCCAGGAAACACCTCTTTGATTGATAAAACTTGGTAGATAAAGATGATCAAATCAAAGAGACAGTTTCATTTAGTCCCAATAGCTGAGTGATACAAAAGAATACAAAAATTTGGTGAAAATATTAGATTCTTGAAAAGTACATTTATTTGAGAAGATGAATGTTTAGGTGTTATTAGGTGTTAAAAATGTTTAACTTTGAGTGTATGGTACTGATGGATTAGCATACAAGAGTGAAGCATTCTTGAAAAGTTTCTCCTTACACATCCTAACACACACTTTTCTTCCATCGTAGTTTACTTGTGTGGGCAAGGTTTTCAATTTCCCTCTCAAATTGTTGAAGTCCATTGTAGGGACAGCTGTTAAGCAGCTGTCACTTTCTGCCCTTAGACGAAATGGGGGAAAGTTGCCATAAAAATACCATGTGTTCTTTGTTGCTTAGAAAGAGGTTTAAACTCTCTGGAAAATATCTGAACCCACGTGGTTCTTTAGTCATTTAAATTTTCTGACATTCCTTTAAGCTTCTTTGGTATCTCCCATTCTTCACAGGGATTGTGGGACTTTATCACATCGGTTTGTAATAACACCTCGAAGAAGATATCCAATTCAACAGACCCAATACTCCTTGCTGGGGGTGCTTCCCACTGTATGCTGGAATGGTTATCACAAGAAGACTGTGCTGTCTGCTCGTAATTCCAAAATGGTGTGCAGTCCAGTGACAGTGAGGATTGCTCCTCCAGATAGCAAACTGACTCGTTCTCCGATGTGAGTATTGTCGTTAAAAGAATAGACTCCTGTTTGTCCACTTTATCCTTTGGTTATTCCTGTGACAAAGCAGAAAAAGAAGTAGCTGTTTATTTGAATGAGAAATCCCAAATTCTAGTAATTGAACCATCTTTTTGTTTTGTTTGCTTTGGACTGTAGCTTTAATTGCAAAGGGCGATTTCTGTGAGTGTATAAATTATACTTTTGCTTGTTGGTTGGCTTCTGATGTCCAGTGACTGAAGTCTGTGCTGTATGGCATGGTAATTAAAATATCTTGATGCCGGAATCTTATCTTTCATTGTAGACGAGAGCAAGTTATCAACTCAACACTGTCCTCACCATCAACTAGTGCCCCAGACCCATGTGCAAAGGAGACCGTACTGAATGCCCTCAAAGAGAGGAAGAAAAGGACAGTGGAGGAGGAAGACCAAATATTTGCTGATGGCCAGGAAAATAAAAGAAGGTAACAGTCCCAACAGTAATAACAGGCCTCTCACGTGGGCTCCTGGGATTTGTTGAAATATAGATCACTCTCCAAAAGATGTAGAGGCCAGCTCCAGTTTGTGACCCTTAGTAGGTCCTGTTCTTTGGCTTTCATGGAAGAGCTTGGTAACAAGGGTTTTAATGCTGTTCATTTCCTAAGACACATGTTAGATAAATTTTGTAATTTACCTTTTCCATAAGTACTAGAGATACGCCAATAACTATTAGCCATGTTAGCTTCATACTTTTGATACAAACGTGTTAAATTTTATTTGTGAGAGAGCATGCTTAAAGTCTTCCCCTCACAGTCTCGTGTTGTTTAATTATTTGGGTGACCACCAGCTGCAGTATTGTGATCGTGCTGAGGGGAGTGCTTGGCAAAGAAAAGTGAGGACTAGGGTACGGTAGACTTATCAGTAATGAGAGTAAAACCAATTTCATTATTTTGTTTTCGATAACTTAATGAAAATGGGTGTTAAGGCTTTAACAGGCTGCAAAGGAGTCAGTTAAGGAGTCCAGTCATTTTTCTGATTCAATAAATTGAGTACCCACTATGTGCCAGAGCCTATTCTAGGTACAGCGGAGAGAGCTTTGAACAAGACGCAGTCCTCATGGGACTTGTTTGAGGAAAAGAGACCAAAAAATAAGGATAACAAAATAAGCAAGATAATTATCAATTATAAGTGTATAGAGATAAAAAACAGAGTGATATAACAGAGGGTAATGAGAAGGGGGCTTCTTTATATAAGGTGGGCAAAGAAGTGCTCTCTGAGGAGACAGTGGACCCCACACGTAAAATCACTGGCCCCATTACCTAGAGAAGATTGTTCATATCCTATAGGTTCAAAATTGGTCAGCTTTGATACTGTAGGTGACACAATTGAGTAGGGAAATGTTAATCAGTGCGAGTGCATGTATGTAACGGGAAGATCACGTAATCATGACTAGAGATAGGATTGACAAGTGAGCAATTTGAGCTGATGTCAACTAGCTAAGTAGGAGTGGCAGGGGGTGGGGAGGTGTGGAGGTGGGAGAAGAAATAACTATTTTTATGGTGCAGATAGGTTTCTCATGTTCTGCAGGGTGGTAATTTTGCTTGACCCCAGTGAGCCTATAACTGAGGATTCTGTACTATCTTTCCCATGATGGGAATAAGCAATGATTATGTGCACCATGCATAGGCCCTTCTTGTATGTGATATGTAAAGTTTTTCCTTAATAGACTTGCCATATTAACCTCTAGAGCACTATAGGATGTGTGGGTTAATCCCTAAAGTGTTGTTTTTGTTTTCAATTTGGGGATGGTAGGATGTTAAATTTGTGATTCTGATACTTTGGTGAGAAGTTAGCAAGTAATTGATACACCTGAAGAGTTCAAAAGGTCTTGAAGTATTTTCATACTTTTCTTATTGCCTGGACGCTCTTAGCGTAAATTTACCTTTTGGAATCTTTGGAGTTGAAGCATCCCTCTTCTTGTCTAGCATGGAACCTGTGTTCCATAGGAAGAGTATAGGGTCCCAAGAATATGGGAGTGTGATTTAAGGGGAAAGAAAGTAGCTTCATTTAATTGAGAGTTTTTTGATTTGTCTAGGCGCCATGATAGCAGTGGGAGCGGACATTCAGCATTTGAGCCCCTGGTGGCCAATGGAGCCCCTGCTTCTTTTGTGCCTAAGTAAGTGAGAATCCATGGGTGAGATACAGACTGTTGGAAAAGGGAATTATCAGAGTTACTGTCCTGTAGGCTTTCTTTGCTTTTCTGCGTTGCTTTATTAGTTCAGGTTCAGATCTTTGAAGTCAGAGAGGAACATTTTGAGTAACTTGCCACAATAACTATCTTCTAATTCCTTTTAATATTTTTTCATTAATGTGGATAAAACACACTAAGGCTAAGAGGGTTTATAAATATGTTTAATAACCAAGTATATAAACAGAAAGATCACAAGGTTTGTGCAATGGATAAAATGCAACAATATGAAATTTAAGATAAATATTAAATCGCTACATTTGAGGAGGAATTGGCTGGGAGGAAAAGTGGCTCAGAAATATGTGTGAAAAGCCTTGTGGTAACGTATATGCTTAATTTGAGTCAGCAGTATGATATGGCTGCCCAAACAGCTAATGTGCTCCTAGTCTGTGCTGATGAAGAACAAAGACTAGAACGAGGCCGGCGAGTGGCAGTCTTGCTCCTCTTAGTTCTTCTCAGATTGTCTGTGGCGTGCGTTTGGTTTGGTGTACTACACGGTAAGGGATGTACACAAACTGAAATTCATTCTCAGTGGAGCAGCTAAGATTTTATGGGCTGGTGGTGGGTAAGGCAGTTTTGAAGGGGTATGAATACTAGCCCAGAGGAGGAAAATCTCAAGGAGAATAAGGAAATTTGGATAATGGTCTCCAAAATATGGAAGGACTGTCACGTGAAAAAAGAAAAACAATTTGCTCAAGTTTGGCTCCAGATAGTATCCATGGGTGAAAGTTAGAGGAAATACATTTTCATCCAGTATAAGAATAAACTGGTCTGTTGTTGAGTATCATAACAGGGGTTGGATGTCTTTTTCTACAGGAAAGATGTACAGGGAATTTCTGTTTCAGTTGGAAGCCGAGAAAAAATGGTTGGTTTCTCTTAACTCTGATTTTTTTTAAAAACAGTTGTATTGAGGTATAATTGGCGAATAATAAACTGCCTGTTTAAAGTGTACAATTTGATAAGTTTTGACTTGCATACACCTGTGAAACCATCACTACAGTCAAGATAATGAATGTAAATATCACCTCCAAAAGTTTCCCCATGCCCCTTAGTAATACCTCCCTCCATCCTGTCCCCATCTCCAGGTATCTGCTGATCTGTTTTCTGTCACTGTAGATTAGTGTGCATTTTCTAGAATATTATATCAGTGGACTCATATATTTGATTTTTAAAATATTTGGCTTTCTCTTCCTGACTGTCAGATATATTTAGCCAAACTGTTAATAATAAAATTAAGAGCATTATGCTCTTTTATTAAGTTTTTTTTTTTTTTAAGAAAGATTTTGTGTCCATGGACGAAGCCTTAAAAGAATGTCTTTAATAATACATCTAACTGTCTTTTCCCCTTTTTATTAGGCCTGGGTCTCTGAAGAGAGGTCTCAATTCCCAGAGCTCAGATGATCACTCGAATAAGAGATCCCGCACCTCTTCTATGAGCTCCTTGACAAGCACGTACACAGGTGGCATCCCTAGCTCCAGCCGCAATGCCATTACCAGTTCCTACAGTTCTACTCGAGGTCTCTCTCAGGTACATTTGTCTTGCGCTGTGGGAGAAATGGGTTCCTAGCATTAATTAATCGATCAGCCAGTGTTTACTACCTGGTTATCTGTAGATACCGTCTATCTGTCAGATATTGGGATTATCACTAACAGAAGATACAAACCCTTAAGTGATAACTATAGCCCAGTGGAACAGAATAGAAAGCCCAAAAAGTAAAGCAATCATATGTGGGAACCTGATACAAGACAGAGGCATTTTTGCAGATAAATGGGCAAAGGACGAATAATTCAGTAAATGATATTAATTTAATCAAAAGGTAGATTGAGTCCAGATTGCATTGGATCATAAAAGAAATTTATCCTATAGGCATTGAGAATTTAATGAAAGTTTTTAAAATAAGAAGTGGTTGTAATTCATTTTTAGAAAGAGGATGTAGTATAGCCTAGGGAACAGAGCAAGCTTTGCTACAAGACAGATGTGGGTTCCAGTCTTGGCTCTGACACCTAGTAGCTCTGGGGCCTTGGGCAAGTAAATCACTTAAACTCTCTTTGTCTCATTTCTAAATCATTATTGTAAAGACTGAAGGTAGTGTTTGAAAAGTACCCATTACAGTGCCTGTTAATAAGTGGGTACCCAATATATAGTAGCTAGGAAAAAATAAAGCATGTGTGGAGGAAGATTTTCGAGGGGAGAAAAATTTTGAGATAAGTTAATCAATCCAGAAGGCTCTTACAGTAATATAAATGAAAGATGAGTTTGATAGGTGAGGAATAGTATTTAATTTGTGTCTCTTATGAGTGAGTTTGAGCAGTTTTTCATATACAGTACTAGAGAAACATATTCCAAATGAACTAAAGATTTAAATGTAAAATAGAAACCATAAAAATAAATGTTTGCAAAAGCAGGCTTCTTGGAATTCCCTGGTGGTCCAGTGGTTAGGACTCGGCCCTTTCACTGCCGGGGGCCCTGGGTTGGATCCCTGGTGGGGGAACTAAGGTCTCACAAGCCGTGCAACCCGCAGCAAAAAAAAAAAAAAAAAAAAAAAAAAGATGCTAGTGGGAGCATCAGTTGGTACAGTTCCCTAGAGGGCAGTGTGGCCATTGTTATTCGCGTTAGAGATGCACATGCCCTTTGATCCAGCAGGTTTACTTTTAGGAATTAACCCTACACATATACTCAAAGACATACAAGGATGTTGATTGTAGCATTATTTTTGCAGAAGCTTGGAAACAATGTAAACATACCTTTTTAGGGGGCTGGTTGAATGACTTACAGTATTTCCATAAGTTGAAATACTGTGTAACTGTTAAAAAGAGCAAGGCAGCTTTAATAGGCACTGATGTGAATGAGCTCAAAATATTATATTTAAAAAGCATGGTACAGAACTGTGTGTATAGTGTCCTCTATTCATGCTGCTGGTTTCTTTAATCTTTTGATGTGCATAGAATAATGTTGACAGGATATATTAGAAACTGTAATAACTATTGGATAGGAAGGAAACTTTTTACTGAATTCTTGTTGGAATTTTGTAAACATGTGCTACAATATTACCTTTCCTGGCTTCAGAATCTTTTTTAAGTATAGATAACTGTTAAGTAAAAATTCCCCTGTCCTGGCTGTCTCAGTGTCCATCCCATAGGTACCTATTGTTAACATTCCTACTATGTATGCAAACACAGATGATACACAAGATTTCTGGTCTGTTTAACAAAATGGAATCATAGCATATATGGTTTTTCTGCATCTTTTTTAATCATTATATATTGTATAGCATTCGATGTCATGTAATCTATCTAATGGCTGTTTGAAAATTAGAGTATAATGTGCAGAAAAACAAATATAGATGTACAGCTCCATGTAACCACCACCCAGGTCAAGTAATAAATCATTTTCAACATGCAGAAGCCCCTCTCATACCCACTCACAGTCACTACTTCTTCCCTCCTTCCTTCCTCAATATTAGCATCATATATAGTTTTCCCTGTTTTTGAATTTTATATAAATGGAAACAGAATATGCTTTCTTTTGTGTTTGGCTTCTTTCATTCAACATTTTACCTGTGAGATTCATTCATGTTGTTGCATGTGGTCGTAGGTCTTTCATTTTCATTGCTGAATACTGTTCCATTATATGAATATACCACAATTAATTTATCCATTCTACCATTGGACATTTGAGTTTCCTGTTGGGAGCTGTTATGCATAATGCCGCTATGGACATTCTTATATGTCTTTTTTTTTTTTTTTAATTTAAGCATAGTTGATTTACAATGTTGTGTTAATTACTGCTACACAGCAAAGTGATGATTATACATACATATACATCCTTTTTTAAAAAAATTCTTTTTTTGTTATGGTTTATCATAGAATATTGAATATAGTTCTCTGTGCTATACAGTAGGACCTTGTTGTTTATCCATCCTGTATATAAAAGCTTCCATCTGCTAACCCCAATCTCCCACTCCATCCCTCCCCCAACCTCCTCCCCCTTGGCAACCACCAGTCTGTTCTCTGTTTGTGATTCTGTTTCTGTTTCATAGATAGGTTCATTTGTGTCATATTTTAGATTCCACATGTAAGTGGTATCATATGGTATTTGTCTTTCTGACTTCACTTAGTATGATAATCTCTAGTTGCATCCATGTTGCTACAAATGGTATTATTTCGTTCTTTTTTATGGTTGAGTAGTGTTCCGTTGTATGTATGTACCACATCTTCTTTATCCATTCATCTGTTGGTGGACATTTAGGTTGTTTCCATGTCTTGGCTGTTGTGAATAGTGCTGGTTTGTATAAGTCTTTTTTTTTTTTTCCCCGTACTGCACAGTTTGTGGGATCTTAGTTTCCCGACCAGGAATCGAACCTGTGCCCCCTGCACTGGAAGCACAGAGTCCTAACCACTGGACCACCAGTGGTCTAGGGTTATTCCCTGTATAATTCTTTTTAAGGTGATGTTTCAGTTGATTCTCCTACCAGTGCAGTATGAGATTTTGTTCCTGTGTTTATACATCTTCACTAACACTTGGTGTTGCCTATCTCTTTAATTACCCATTCCAGTGAGTGTGAAGTAGTAGTAGTAGTAATTTGTATTTCTCTGATTAATAGTGAAATAGAGGTGTGAACTGTTCATTGGCCATTTGTATGTCCTTTTTTATGAAGGGCCTGTTCAAGTTTCTTGGCTCTTTTCTATTAGGTTGTCTGTCTTTTTCTTACTGATTTATGTAAGGTCTTTATATATTCTAGATACAAGGTCTCTGTGAATTATATGTGTTGCAACAAGTAAGTGTCCTACTCTGTGGCTCACCATTTCATTCTTTTCACTCTTTTCACTTATGGTTAGTGTATTTTGTGTACTGTTGAGGAAGTCTTTGCCTGCCTAAGGTCATGATGATATTCTCTTATGCTACCTTCTAGAAGCTTTATTATTTTTCCTTTTTACATTTAGATCTATAATCCTCTTGAAATTGATTTTTGTGTATGATATAAGGTAGGGATCAAAATTAGTATTTTTCCATCTAAATATCCATTTGACTCAGCAGCGTTTATTGAAAGGCCCGTCCTTTTCCTATTGCTCTGCAGCACCACCTTTGTCATAATGTGTCAGTATATCTGTAGATCCATTTCTGTTGATAGATTCTGTTTTGTTGCACTGGTCTCTTTTTCTGCCCTGTGCCACACAGTCTTTAAGTTTTGATATCTAGTAGAGTAAGTCATCCAACTTTCTCATTTCTCTCATTCCTCTTCAGAATTGTCTTGGATCTTGGCCCTTTGCATTTCTATATAATTTTATCATCTTGTCAATTTCCACACCAAAAAATTTGCTAAGGTATTGACTGGGATTGCCTTTAATCTGCCAGTTATTTTGGAGAGAGCTGACGTTTACAATATTGAATCTTCCAGTCCATGCACATGGGGTGGTCTTCAGTTATTTACATCATCTTTATCTGTGCAGTGGTTTTACATATTTTTTATTACATTTATTCCTAGGTACATGTTTTTGATGCTATTATAAATAGCATATTAGAAATTTGTTACTGATGTATAGTAATACAACTGATTTTTGTATTCAGAAAATTTGCTAAATTCTGAATATTCATCTGTATATTCTTTAGGATTTTTGTATGTACATCATGTTGTCTACAATAATAACAGTTTTTTTCTTTCTTTTTAATTCTAGTATTGTTTTTTTCTTTTTAGTTTTTTAGAAATTAATTTTTTAAATTTATTTATTTTTGGCTGTGTTCGGTCTTTGTTGCTGCACGCGGGCTTTCTCTAGTTGCCGTGAGCGGGGGCCACTCTTCGTTTTGGTACACGGGCTTCTCATTGCGTTGGTTTTTCTTGTTGTGGAGCGCGGGCTCTAGGCATGTGGGCTTCAGTAGGTGTGGCACGTGGGCTCTAGAGCGCAGGCTCAGTAGTTGTGGCGCACGGGCTTAGTTGCTCCGCGGCATGTGGTATCTTCCTGGACCAGGGCTTTCACCCATGTCCCCTGCATTGGCAGGCAGATTCTTAACCACTGCGCCACCAGGGAAGTCCTTGAATATTATCTTCTTACATACGTTTTTGTTGTTTTGTTTTACTGTCAGACATTGGGGGGGTGGGGGGACAATGACTTGAAGCTCTGAATGGTAGTATCTTCCTCCAGAGAGGTCTGTCTTTTGCCTCTGGCAGGCAGCTAGGATAGGGACAGATTACCCCTGTACAGTTGGAATTGACATGATTCTGAGTTGGTTGTCAGTTCTTGTGAGGGCTGGTTTATTTCTGATTTGCCCTGTACCCTACTGTGTAGCCTTTGGGATTCCAACCAAAAGCCTCAGGTGTATATTAGGGCCCCTCTACTTTGGAAAGCCCTGAATTCCGGTTTTTGTCTTCCCAGCCCTACAGGGCTGCCAAAAGCTTTTCTCAGCCTCTCAACTGCAGCTTTTACTTTTGGAATGGGCAGTCGCCCTGAGGCTTCTCACCTACTGGCTCCTCTTCTCTGTCTTACCTCCACAGTGTCTCACTGCCTTGGTAGCTCTCCATACCACCGTACCTTCAAACATATGTATTTTATATTTTCTTCAGCACTTTTTATTTGTCCTCCACAGCAGGGTTGGTCTGAAACAACGTAGTCAATATGTAATAACCTATAATGGAAAAGAATCTGAAAAAGAATGTATACACACACATATATGTATGTATAACTGAATCACTTTGCTATACACCTGAAACATTATAAATCAACTATATATCAATAAAAAATAAATAAATGGTGCTTATGCATTAAAAAAACAAACAAACCCATAGCCTGAAACATGGTCAGATTTTGTTTTTAAGCACCCTCACCCCTGGTAGAGCCTGTGACCTACGGCAAGTAATATACTCACTGACACTAATAGCTTCTGGGTGTTTTATTGTAAGTAGTTACCAGTCCCGTTTGTGTGTGATATTTAAATATATAATGCTCTCAGAAGGAGAAGTTCTAGAACGGAGAGCATAGTGTACTTTCAGTTTTGATCATAATTATCTTTGAAATGGTCCATGGCATGAGTTATTTTAAATTATCAGGAAAGTAAGGAAGTCTTTGGAAGCGGAGATTAGAGTAATATGAAAGTTCTTTATGTTGAAACTTCTCTTTCAAAGAAATGTGTACTGAAGCAGTAAACATCCCGAGTAGTCAATAGAGATGACAGCCCTTCTGTTTGGTGCAAGTGGTAGTAGAGATATTTGACTTAATTGTATTTTTCCAGAGGAGCAGTAGTATATACCCAACGCACAGCTGCCCAAACTAGAAGTTCTAGCTTTGATATTATAAAATCATTACAAATATTAGACTGGTGGCAATTAGAGAAAGTGA
This sequence comes from Eschrichtius robustus, assembly GCF_028021215.1. Taxonomy (NCBI): domain Eukaryota; kingdom Metazoa; phylum Chordata; class Mammalia; order Artiodactyla; family Eschrichtiidae; genus Eschrichtius; species Eschrichtius robustus. The sequence goes on along the minus strand of NC_090839.1, from coordinate 83,988,365 downwards.
ACTGTCCTTAGATCTCGTTGTGCGTGACATTGATATCTTCATAAGTCTTATATAAGACTTGTCATTTTCCAAAGTAGGAATAGTAACCCTGGCCTTCAAAACCTCAAAACCCTAGCTTGCATTTCTGACCCTGTCCCTTATTATTCCTTTACAGATACCCTATATTTAAGCCAAAGCAGCGTATTTGTTATCTTGTAAGAGTACCTAATTCCTTCCTGCTTTGTTTCCTTTTCTTGTTCTGTTCTCCACCCGGAATCATGTGTCCATCCTACTGCAAGCCTATAAAGTTTGTCTTTCTTCAGGTGTTTTTGTCAGATGATGAAGGACCATCACAAATGTCACCTTCATCCTTTATTATTCTTCTAACCGAACTCTGCATAATCTCTCTCTTCTTGGACTCCTTTTTAGAGACTTCGTTCATCTCTTGTCTATTATAGTCAATTTGTGTATCGTCCTGTCTCTTTTCTAGATTGTAAATGTCTTGATGATGGGAATGGTCTTGCTTATCCTTGTGTTCTTTGTAAAGTATAAAGGATAGTACCTTTATGAAGTAGGAACTTGACAAAAATTGAATTACAGTGCAGAACTAAATTGACTGCTGGATACATAGATTGACTGTTTCTTTTTATGACTTGCCTTGGTATATAGCCTTTGCCCACTTCTCATTTGATATGTTTATTATGTTTATATGGAATTGCAAGACTTTCACTTTTACATGTTAAGGATATTAACTTATCACTTTAGTTGAATATATCTACCTTTTAATTTTGTTTCTAGTTATGTTTTTGTTTCATTTTGGAGTGTTTTTGTTTCCTGTCCACATACATTTTATTTCTGGTTTATGGAAACATTACTGTGGTTGAAAATTCAGATGGTACAGAGTATATAGTAAAGTCTCCTTCCCACATGGAGACATTTTTATTTAGAGAGGTTCTTAGTGGTCCTATGACAGTCTGTCAGTTTTCTTTCCTTTGTTTCTGGAATAGAAAGTCTTTTCCCTACCCCAAGCTATTTAAGAGCTCATTTGGTTTTTTCAGTAGTTCTTTATGACACCTGGACTGTGTGTGTGTTTAGTCTGTGACGTGGACATAGAGCGTGTTCCTCCCGATTGTTGAACCAGGTTGTCTTCCACCCCGGCTAAAGGTTAGAATCACCTTTGGCACTTCATTAAAAATACAGGTGTGAGGCCTAAGCATTTGTTGTTTTTTCAGATGGCTGTCCTTTCTCGTTATTTACCTGAGCATAACATAAAAAACTATTATTGATTTCAGCTTTTTTCTCAAGCTCATTCTGAGTCTTGGTTTCCTGACATTAGTCTTATGGAACTATTCTACTGCTTTACCACCTGTCTTTGATTTAAAACCCTCTTTACCTTTTTAAAATTTTTATTAAGCATTGTTGCCTCCCTGTTTGTGCTATATGATGCAGTTTTACTGAGTAAGAAATCACTAGAAGCTTCTCAATAGGAAAAATGCCTATGGTGATAGTTCAGTATCTTTGTAAATAGGCCAGAGACAGTGAACCTATTTGCAGAGAGCTTGCTCTTTGTCAAGTACTTTGCTGCTAGGCCCCTTCGAAGGAGGCAGAGATGAAAACAGACTACCTTTGCTATCAGGGGACTCCACTTGGTGAAGAGACAGATGCATGGATAATTATAACGATAAACACCACTGGTGCTGCAAAAGTCATAGATGTCATGATCGTATATTTTAAAAAAATAAAGTTAATAAAGTAAAACTGAAAATTTAGTGAGAGCAAAACTAAATTAGTTTACTGGCTTATCTCCATTGGAACAGTTTAGTTTACTTTTATCATTTCCACAGACAATATAGAGTAAACATATATGCACATCATAGCTCTAAACCATTACTGAATGTGACAGTCCACTTTTTAATATACGCCAAAAGTACATTCATTCCTTCTACATTTATTAGTTAGCATTCCATTAGTTTTTCAGACTTTTTCTCCTGTAGTTAATACTGGCAATTGACTTTCTTTTTAGGAGCCTTCCTTCACAAAGAAGTATTTTTTTAGTTACCTAAAAGGAGATTTTATATGCAGTGATGAATAGAACCACAACATTATATTGAAGGTCAGATGATAAACTATCAGCTAGGGTCAGTCATGTTACTTCTGTTTGACTTTTAGCTGTGGAAGAGGAGTGGTCCCAGTTCATCTCCCTTCTCTAGCCCAGCCTCATCCCGCTCCCAGACACCAGAGAGGCCAGCAAAGAAAATAAGGTAATCCATTATTGTTTGCTGTGTGGATTAATGAGAGGTCAGGAAAAGAGGGACATTTACTTGGCTCTTAGGCTTTCTGCAACTCTGATTTGGAGGATCAAAGAAATTAACATCTAGAGGACAGTGAAGTGCCCACCTGAATCGCTCTGATCTCTTACAGTTCTTTTGTACCAACTGTAGAGGCCTCTGGCTCTCTTCCTCACACTGTAGCGTGAGTGACGGGGGTGCAAGAGTAGGGGCCACACACAATAGAATGAACAGAGTGAATGATGTCATCGGGCAGCGGACCTCATGTTTTTGACTCCAGCTGACCTTCTAGGTGCCTACAGTCAAGTTGAATGTCATTCTGTTAGGGATCAGATCTGTGACTAGAACTTTCAGGAACTTGGTGGGTTGTAAGTAAGGTTTTGAAGATTATTGATCTGTGCTTGTTGTAAGACAAAGGTTTCTCCTTGGTTTCCATGAACTGCCTCCATTCTTTTCTGTTGGAATTTTCTTTTGACTTCTTTTATTTTTTGTCCTGGCATACTGAGGTCTTATATCATGGTTGTTCTAGACCAGTTGGTAGGTAAGCAGGTACAAGAAGTTACCCAGTACTTTTTGCCAGCAAGTCTTCCTTAAACTTAATTCTGCCTTTTCCTCCTACAGAGAAGAGGAGCTTTCTCATCATTCTAGTTCTTCAACTCCATTGGTAACAGACAAGGAGTCCCAGGGAGAAAAGGGTAAGTTGATGAATGCACTAGAGTGGCTTTTGGTGGTGGAAGTGTTGAGCATTGTCTTGTGAAGGGCCTGTTAGATACAGAGATAGGAGTTTCTGTCCTTCAGAAATTTATAGTCAGGTAAGGGAGAAGGGTGACACAGACAGGTACAGTATAACGTGTGGTAACAGTGGGCTACAGACAAGCTTAGGCTGAGGTATCTGTGACCAATCCGGGTAATTATTGTCCAGCAAGCAGTTGTATACCTGCATTTGGAGCAATTCTGCCTTTATATCCTCTTGACTATATAATCTTGCAGATACCATCCAAGAGCCCAAATCACGGAAGATCGAATCTTTCAGAGATAACCCAGTGAAAACTCAATGTTAAAAACGGGATAGACAAACCTATCCATTTCTGGCAGAGAGGAGGAAGAAAACAAGTCTTTCTTTTTTTAGTTGCAGATAAAACCACATGGAAGAAACAGAACTCGTGGAATTCCCCATCAACACCTGGCAGCTCTGGGCAGCGTAAACGGAAGGTTCAGTTGCTGCCCTCCAGGCGAGGGGACCAGCTGACCTTGGTATGGTCTTGTCCATCTACCTCTGCCCACCCCAGCTTAACTCTGTCTTAGGAAGGCTAAATATAGGATTCTTCCAGTTTCTCCTGATTGACAACTTCTTTTTCTCTTTGGTAGCCTCCACCTCCCCAGCTTGGTTATTCAATCACTGCTGAAGACTTAGACTTGGAAAAGAAAGCTTCTTTACAGTGGTTTAACAAGGTCTTGGAGGATAAGACCGGTAAGGAATGTAGATCAGTTTCACACCCCAGAGAGGGTTTGTTTCCTTTGGTTTTATTTTGGTCTTTCTCATCTGGGAAATCCATTTGGGTCCTCAGTGGAATCTGGAGAACAGTGAGCATTGAGATTGAAGGGAAGCCTTTCTAAATGAGTTGTCCTGAGGCCCTGAACTCCCCATGCTCCATGATATGCCACTGGAAAGGATTCCCAAACAAGGGAGGACAATGTCATCTTTTCTTTCTTCCCTAGATGCTGCCTCAGACTCTGTCACGGAGAACCCACCTACCAGTCAGTCTTCTTTCACTTTTACCCTGCCTGCTGCTGGGACTGCTTCATCCCCAACCTCCCTCCCAGCCCCAAGCACGAACCCACTGCTGGAGAGCTTGAAGAAGATGCAGAATTCCCCGGGCCTAACATCCCTCCCCGGTGAGTGGGAGAGCTTACTTTGGAGCACGTAATGACATCAGCCTTTGTTTAGGTGGAAGTAAAAGCACCATGCCCATCAGTTGCTGGAAATTGCCGTAAAGATTGAACCTATTCTAACTTCCCAAGCCTGAGCTGGTGCAAGCTTAAGAGCTTTAGAAATCTGTAATCAGGACATTTTAGGGAAGGGCTGCAACACTTAAAGCTGGGGAAGGCAGCTTAGCTTTGGTAGTCAAACAGCTCTTGATTTGAAACCCAGTCCCTCAGCTGCCCTGAGCCTTATTGTCTTCATCTGTAAAATACGAACAGTGCTCACCTCATGAGGTGTCCCTGAAGTATAAACGGTCGCGTGGTTAAGGTGTCTTGTCATATGCTTGCTAGACCGCAGGCACAAGGTAACAGGCTTCCAAGGACCTGCCGGCTGTTCCAGCGCCTTTGCCTTCTTGGCACTGCATACATACACACTCCTCTACCACGCTTCATCCTAGTGTAGAAAATATTAGGTACTCAGCCTCTCCCAGGCCTCATGGGCAGAGGCCATTCATTCATGGTCATATGCTCTGTACTCAGCGCCTGGTGGGTGAATGCCATATAGTACATCTTTGTTAGATGAATAAGGTATATCTACATAATTAATTGGACTTGAGTTCAGGTAATTGGATTTTTCTTAGTTTCTACACATTTAACCCCCAACTGGGCCAAGTTTTATCCTCGTCTATCTTTCTTATGAGCTGTGAAGGGTAGAAATTATGAACACTTCCTTGACTTTCAGGAATGAACAGTTTAAAGGCCTGTGATATAGATTTAGTCATAATTGTTGACTGTTGAATCCCTAGCACTGTGCTAGGCATTGAACACTGCATCACGTTTGAGATATTCCAAATTCACCTTCTCTACTCTTCTTCCCAGAATCTGCTGGCGTGGCAACCACTGTGGCCCATTCGCCTCCGAAGACACCCAGCCCTCTGGCCCCTCCGGGCTCTTCAGAGTCAGCACCCCTTCCAGGCACCTCCTCAGACTCCAAATCCACCACCACTTTCTTGGGGCTGACCCCTGCTTCTTCCCCAGGACCAGTCACTGACGCCACCAAGTCACCTCCAGACCCTCAGGCTGAGACATCTGCCAAATCCCAAGCCCCGTCCGCCCCGTCTCCCAGCCCCAAGCAGAGTATTCTGTTTGGAATGCTGAGCACCCCACCTGCTAACCCTCCTGCCTCTGTGGCCCCTGCTGTGTCTTCAGCATCTCCCATGTTCAAGCCCATTTTTGTGGTCCCACCTAAAAGCGAGAATGAGGGCCCCTTGCCCTCTAGCCCTTCCAAGGTCACAGCCGCAGCATCTTCCAGCTCAGCCATCCCCACGACGACCAGCAGCCCACCCCTCACTTTCAAGCCTATCTTTAGCAACATGGGGCCGCCTGCATCCATGCCCATGTTAACACCCTTCTTCAAGCAAACAGCTACTCCAGCCACTAGCACGAGCGCCCCTCTCTTCAGCGGCCAGGCCAGCGCCACCTCCGCAGTGGTGTCCATGACCACAGCCAGCACCTCCGCGGACTCCGCTCCGAAGCCCGCGTTCAGCTTCGGTGTGTGCACCGTGACCAGCACCCTGGGCAGTGTGACTAGCACCACCGCTTCCGCCTCCCAGCCCTTCCTCTTTGGGACTCCCCCTGCTTCCGGTGCCAGCTTCGCCCCCGCCGTGGGCCCCATATTCCAATTTGGCAAGCCTCCCGCCATGCCCGCTTCAACAGCAGTCGCCACCTTTGGCCAGTCCCTTCCCAGTGCCGCCCAGACAGCCCCCAGCGGCGGCAGCAGCAGCACGTCCAGCTTTAGTGGCTTTGGCGGCACCCTCACCGCCTCAGCCCCGGTCACCGGCAGCCAGTCCACGCTGACGTTCAGTAGCACCACCGCCCCAGCGTTCAACATTCCCTTCGGCTCGAGCGCCAAGCCGCCTCTCCCGTCCTACCCAGGAGCCGACCCCCAACCCGCCTTCGGGGCTGTGGAGGGGCAGCAGCAGGGGGCTGCCAAGTCGGCGCTCGTCCCCAGCTTCGGCAGCTCTTTCACTTTTGGAAACTCTGCAGCCCCGGCCCCGACTGCGGCCCCAGCGCCAACCCTGGCCCAGCCAGCCTTTGGCGGCACCGCGCAGTCGGCCTTCAGTGGTCTGAAGGGCACGGCCTCTGCCTTCGGCACCCCTGCCAGCACCCAGCCAGCCTTTGGCGGCACCACAGCTGCCTTCTCCTTCGGTGCAGCCACCACCTCTGGCTTTGGCGCTACAACCCAGACCGCCAGCAGTGGGACCAGTAGCTCAGTGTTCGGCAGCACGACACCATCGCCCTTCACGTTTGGGGGATCGGCAGCCCCAGCCGGCGGCGGGGGCTTTGGGGTCAGTGCGGCCACCCCAGGCACCAGCTCTGCCTCTGGAGCGTTCGGCTTTGGAGCAGGACAGAGTGGGACCACTGGCAGCACGACCCCTTTCGGGGGAGGCTTGAGTCAGAACAGCTTGGGCGCGCCCAGCCAGAGCACACCCTTTGCCTTCAACGTGGCCAGCACGCCGGACAGCAAACCTGTGTTTGGAGGTAAGGTCAGGGGTTGACTTGGTCTGCTGTGCAGCGTCTGCTCTTGTGGAGCTTTACATTGTGGTAGTGAAGAAACAGGTATTAAATGTGTAAATAGAGTGTCAGGTAGCAATAAATGTCTTGATAAAGTATGTGATTAGTGACCGTGGAGGAATGCCTTTCTGAGGAAGTAACAAATTTAATCTCCGAGACTGTTTGTGACAAGAAGAGTTTGGGGTGTGGCTGCGGGGAGGTGTGTGAGTGGGCACCGCAGGGCCTGTTGAAAGTAGTCGCTTTGGAGCTGGGGAGAAGATGGGATGGGATCGCAGGCAGCTTTGAGGCTGGAAAAGTGTGCTTGTGAAGTTACAGTGAGGCTAGTCAGCCCTGTTCTTTTTCCCCAGCGACGTTCAGTTACGAGATACAGGCCTAAAATAAGTGGTAGCCGGCAAGGCCAGCCTGTTGAAACTCACCAAGTAAAGCAGGAGGGGCAGTGGCCGGGAGGTCCTCTGAGGCTGAGGAAAAGCAGAAGCAGGAGCCGGAGTTGCAGCGATGGCGAGCGGGGAGCCAGTGTAGTGCCTGCAGGGGAGGTGGGGGAGCTGGCGCGGCTGTGGGGACGAGGCGGGAGTGGGGAGTAGAGCGAGAGACGGGGGGCAAGGCCGGGCCCCAGGAAGCGAGAAAGATGCCTGCCCCACCCTGGCCCCCGGGACGAGGAAGAGCCGTGAGAGAAGGCAGCCCTCCCCGCGGGGCTGCGGCGGGCACAATGGCAGCACTCAGTGAGGGCAGGGCGTTTGCCCCGGGGGGAGATCAGGGGACCCACAGGGTGGAAGGGAGGAGACAGGTGAACAAGGAGAAGAGGCATAACGCTTCTAGGCCTGGTGGAAGGGAGGTAACCCGGTCAGGCTAGAGGTGGCGGTCCACTGATGGTCATCTGCTGCTGTGTTTGGTGGCCAAGGGAATGCAGAGGCCCTACTCCGTAGGTGGTCAGAAGGCAACCTGAGGGGCTTGTCTCCACTGCGGCACAGCTGTTAGCAGGCTGGGAGGCCCACCTGGGGCAACGCGTGTTAAGGCCTCCTTCCGGGGGGCTGAATGGGAGCTAAGGGGTCCTGCGGGGAAGGCCCTGCCGGGAGCGGACCTCCCCACTAGGCTCATTACCCTCTGCTTTGAGGCCCTCTGCTCTCCAGCCTGGTGTCTACAGTTCTCTGCTGTCTCTTCTTCCTAGGCACCTCCACACCCGCCTTTGGTCAGAACACCCCTGCCCCTGGGGTGGGCGCATCAGGCAGCAGCCTCTCCTTTGGGGCGTCCTCAACACCCGCCCAAGGCTTTGTCGGAGTTGGACCTTTCGGTAAGCGGCCAGTCTCCTTGTTGCCAGTGTGACCTGCGTGTCTCCTCTCTGAAGAGGGGTGGGGTGGGCTGGCAGCTCCGGCTCTCCGAGGCCCGTCTGGGAGTCCAGCACAAGCCAGGTTTGGAGTTGGGCAGCGGAGACGAGAAGGAGCCAGACTGCTGGGACGCCAGGTAAACATGCTTTCCTGGGCCTTGCTCCCAGCCTATCTGTGGTCTTGGGATTTTGCCTTTTTAATCAGCCCTCCCCTGGAAGGACTGCTAGAGCTTGGCGAGGCTTTCTCCCAGCACCCGGTGTTCTTTAGAGACTGCTCTCAGGTAGCAGCTACCCTGATGAGATCTTGTTGAATCTTTCCAGGATCGGCGGCCCCCTCCTTTTCCATTGGTGCGGGATCCAAGACCCCAGGGGCTCGACAGCGACTGCAGGCCCGAAGGCAGCACACCCGCAAGAAATAGCGTTTGCCCCTGCCCCCCACACCCCCGCCACCCTTGCCCAAATCTGGACCTCAGCACCTGCTAGGAAGAGCCTCTGACCCTTCCAGTTCCGTAACGCAGACCTGCCCCAGACCTCTGGCTTCGGCCACCAGGGAGGTGGTGGCAGCCCCAGGGGCTGTTTCCCTCTTCCAGGAAGCAGAAGCCTCTGGCCTCTCGAGGGAGGGGGAGGCAGGATGTGGCAGGGCAGAAGCCTATTACTACCTTACTTGAACAGTTCCACTGGTGAGGCTGGAGAGAACTAAAGAAACATCTGTACATATCGTCCACTGCCTTCCCTGACTCTCGTTTAGTGTATGAGCTTGGTCAGGCGGCCTCCCTTCCCGCCTTTTCCCTGAGAGCCATCTTTGCCGGAGGGTAGCAGGAGGAGCCCTCGCCCACTTGCATCTCTGATATGCATTTGATGGGATTGGGGGATGGATTATCCCTAAAACTTCACCTTGCTTGGCTTGGCTATAAAAAGTGGTTCTCCCCCTCTGGTCCCGTTAGGGGACCCTGTTTCCCCATTTCTTGCTGCTTCATCCCTTACTGGTTCCTCGCAGGGTCGATTCCTTTTAAACTGATCCTGACTCTGGCTTTGCCTTTGGAGGCCCCAGCGGGTGCTGCTCCTGCCGTTCCACTTCCTCCCGCCAAGTCCGAGCCGGTGTTTCCTCCCCGACCCTCTGCCAGTTTGGCCCCTAAAAGCTTGGTGGCTCAAGACTGTTAGCCTGGCAGACCCAGGGGTGATACCTTCCCCAGGAGAGGGAAGCTCCTGGAGCAGGCAGGATGCCCCCGCTGCTTTCAGCTGCCTCCTCGCCCACCGCCCCCGTTGGCCTCATTGGGCTCGTCTGCCTCTCCGGGATTGTATGTCTAAAGCCTTGTCCTGTGTTATTTTGTCTGATGCTCGCGTCTGTCTATTGCTCTTTGAATCGAGTTTGGAGGAAGAACTGAATTGTATGAGTGGCGGCATGTTGGTAGTGCCGGACTTAACTGTTTCTCAAGTTCCTGGGGCCTCGCTAATTGAATGTGGAAAAGTAGCACCACTTTACGGCTACAAGTGCCGAGTCTTGAATTTTCAAATGGTGTTTTGACTTTAAGGGCTGGCAGCCCGAGGAGGATGGGTCTGAGGGAAAGCAAAGGCCTCTTCCCTCTGCTGTTTGTTTCCCACCTGCCTAACTTCGCTGTAGGCTAGATCACTTGTAGTGTATGTTAGAAAACCTAAATTAATGAACCACATTTTAAAATTGTATCTTACTTGCTCCACCCCTTCCTTCCTTCTTCCTCAGTTCCAAAACCACATACCCCAGGCCCAAAAGCCTTGCTGCCATGCCCATCCTCTTTGGAAGAAGTGTGAATGCGTGTGTCTAAATTAAAAGGAAAAATATTTAAACATTTTTTAACAAAATAAAAATTTATTTTTGTATTTAAGCTAAATTGCCTTTTAAATTCCTTCAAGCTTGGTTCATTGAGGTGGTTAAGTGTAAATGCTATTGACTAGAAATTTAGCTGTATAGTTAAGTTATGCCTGTGTGAAGAAGAGGCTCAAATGCTGTCCCAGGCAGCTTTCCTGAGGGACTAGAGCTCCTTCCGGAAACACAAAATGTAATTCTTATTTTATAAATAACGTGATGTAGATGTAACTAGTCCCCCTCCCCTTGGTGAACGAGGGTGAATGTTTTGTGGCAGGGACTGCGCCCCACCCCCGCCCCAAAGGAGAGCTCTGTTAGTACTTAACTGTTGTGTGTGGAGCTGAGGAGGGACCCAAGCCTCAGATACCTGCTGGGATTGGAGGGGGGTGGGGCGCGGGTCTAGAAATCAAGCTTCTACCTATACCTTACGTAAGGTAGCCCCTCTCAGCTTAGTACTCGCAGCTAGTTTACCTCAGTTCCACAGGCAGGACAGTTGATCCAGGAGGCCCCTGAAGCGGGCGTCCTGGCGCAGCCTGAGTGTGAGCGCATGAGTGCGGGTGTGGACGTGTACGTGCACTGGACAGGGACGGGAGGCTGGGACTTTCCATTACAAATAAAGACTGAATTCCTGTGAGTCTAGTTGGAATTTTTAGTATGAACGTGAGATTGTTCTCACGTATGAACGTGAGATTGTTCTCCTTGCTTGTGTCATTAAAAAAAACTGTGATCCATCGTAGACCATGTCCTGCCTTTTATTTTTGTGGGAAGCAGTGCGTCTCACCAGCAAGAACAGAGCCCAGGGAAGGGACCCACAGCACAGGGATATCCGCTTTTTCCAGCTGGAGAAACGGGGTTACTGGTTTTCTTTCTCCAGCCATAAAAAGAGCCCTTTCAAAAAAAACTGCTGCCTGGGGCTGAGGGCCCGAGACTAAGCTTGAGAGGAGGACCTGAGGAGTCAAAGCTCCGAGCACCTGCTACATGTCAGGCTGTGAGCTGGGGGCAGCTGTTGCCTTTCGCCGCCTCTTCTTTCTCTTTGGGGCTGGGTTGGGTGTAACTTCTGGGGCCGATGCTTCAGCCTGTGAGACGGAGCTGGAAGAAAAGAAGAGTGAGTTAGATGTGCCCCAATCCTCCAGCGTCTTCCAAGCAGGCCCCCTGCTCACTCACCTTGGCACCTCTACCCGTTCCAGTACAGCAACGAAGAAGCCGCCAGTGAGCGTGGTCTCAGGGGAGGCCCGGAGGCAGTGCTCAGCGCCTGGAAAAGTGCCAAGGCCTCGGTGCGGCCAGGAGGGGAGGACAGGAGCCAGCCTGCAGAGAGGAAATGGAACGGGCTTCTCGGTAAGAGGGCGGCCCCCGGCCCAGACCCTGGTGGACACCCACTACCTGAAGGCTGCCGGGCTCCGCTGCAGGGCGGCTCGCACCACGTCTTCGTTCTCCTCCTGGTAGAGCGAGCACGTGGAGTAGACGAGGCGCCGCAGGGCGGGGAACGTGAGCGCGTGGCTCAGCGCCCGCTGCTGGAAGGCGGCCAGCGCTCGCAGGCGCTCCTGGCTCGGTACGCCGGGCCCGGGCTCCTCCAGCTGTCTGGTCAGCATCCCTAGGGAAGAGTGCTTTCACCACACGCTGCCTGACTTCGTATGAAATCCCCACATACAGATGAGCACGTCTGACCATTCACAGGATAGTCTGAGCCAGAACCAAACCCGAGGCCAAAACGAACGACGACCGCCACACGCCCCCATCCCCGCTCTAAGGCTGCTCTGGATCTGTGGGGCCCTCGGCCGCGTTTTCCCCCATCTCACCAGAGCCACTACAAGAAGGATCCAGCAAGATGTACTGGACCCGACGATAACGCTGGTCTGAGGGCGAGACCTCCAGGAAGTCCCGCTCAGCCAGCTCGCAGCAAGAAACCCCGGCCCGGGCCAGCAGGGTAGCCGTAGAAGCCAGCCGCTTGGCATCCAGGTCAAAGGCAAAGATCTTCCTAGAGAGGAGGGCAGAGTTGAGGTGAACTGAGAATTTACGCAACACGTTAAGAGCCCACAGGTCTGACACAGTAACACGTACTTGAAGTCAGGACACACAGAAAATCATACTTAAATGTCTTTAAATTCTCAATTAATATTTAAAAGGGTCAGTGGGGGGCTTCCCTGGCAGTCCAGTGGTAAAGATTCCACCTTCCAATGCAGGGGACGTGGGTTCGATCCGGGGTCAGGGAACTAAGGTCGCACATGCTGCGGGGCAACTAAGCTCGCGCACCTCAACGAGAGCCCGCGTGCCTCACACTGCAGAGCCCGCGCTGCAACGAAAGATCCTGCACGCCTCAACCAAGACCCCGTGTGCCGCAACTAAGACCCGACACAGCCAAAAATAAATTAAAAAAAAAAAAAAAATTAAAGTGAGTCACGTGAAGTTTAAAACAAAGTTAAAAAAAATAAAGGTCAGTGGTTAGAAATAACCGCCCAGGGCAGTGTGCCCCAAAGGGCTAAGGGATTCACATCTCACACGTGTAACCCACTGGGAAGCTTAGGGAACTGCCCTAGGTCCAGGAGGAAATATTTAAAGGGGAGGCCTCCTTTCAGCCTTCGTGACCTACTGGAGTTAAGAGTTCCTTATTTCTTCTTACAAAATATAGGGTCAGACCCCACCCCACTCCTCTGTCTGACCATGGCACTCACCCTTGGTTCTTCAGAAGAGCAGCCAAGTGACTGGTCTTATTGCCTGGGGCAGCGCATGCGTCGATGACATGGGAACCTGGAGGTGGAGCCAGCAGCATGGCCGGGAGAGAGCTCGCCTGGCGGCGCAGAGCACAGGGGCTGGCTGAAAGGGACCCCAGGCTGATCACTCGCCTCCCGCTCCTCCCTTTTCTACCCATCCACCCTACCTTGTCTTGTAGGATGAGGTGACCAGCTTGGTACAGTGGGTGTTCATGCAGATCTGTTCGGGCAGGAAACACAAGCAACTCCGGCAGCAAGGAATCCAGAAGAAAACACTTCCCTTTGAGGGCCCTTATGTCCTCGAGGCTGCCAGGGAATAAGAACTGTTCATTCCACATTTTCTGAATCCCTCCATGCCAGGCAGCAAGCCAGACATTTCACATGTCACCTAACTGCTTATTTATGCAACAAACGGTTAAAAAACTGCTATGAGTAAATTAACAAGCTGATAAGATAGAGGCAGCAGTTAAGAGAACAGGCTTCTCAGGCCAGACTCTAGGTTCAGGATCCCACCTCCATCATTTACCAGTGGCGGGAGCATTGGCACTTCAGCCTCTGTCTACACTTCTGGAAAACGGTAGATGTGAGGATTAAATGACATGCAAAATACTTAGGAAAATATTTTGCACAAATTAGACACGCACTAGCCAGTACTATTAAAACATAACCCTGGGGAGAGGGGCCTGGTTCAGGGAGGTAAATGCTGAGCTGATTCCTGATGGATGAATAAGTAACCTGAGGAGGTGAGGTGAAAACTGTATTCTCCACACTGCAAAGGAGCATTGTTCATTCACATGACCCACGTAGAAAACAGGCCTAGAGAATAACAACTCAGAAAGCTATGAAGTAGCAGAGCTGGAATTCAAACCCAAACACAACCATTCTCTACCACCCTGGTCACTAAGCAGCATGCTAGAGGCAGTTGGGGGAGCATCTACTACAGATGGAGAGAAAGGGAGGGAGAAGAGGCAGCTTCCCAGAGCTGTCAAAGGACAGACCAGGAGGTAGGTGAGTGCAGGGAAGCCTGGCGTGAGGAGCAGCAACCACTGTGATAACACAGGTGCACAGAGTGCATGGCAGATGGGCCTGGAAAGGAAGCAGGGGGCACGGCACAATGGAGAGCCAAGGGTTTTCAGTAGGGTAGTAAAGCATCAGATCTGGTTGCAGATCTCTCTGCAGCCAACACAAGGAGGACAAACATGACAAGAAAGTCTGGAAGCGGGGAGACCAGTTTAGGAGATTCTTCTGCCAATCATGATAGGATATGATGCTTAAACCCAGGCAGTATCCAGGAGGACAAAAGGAAAGATGCCGAAGGCACAGTAGTAAATCACTGGAAGGAGAGGAGGGAAGCATCTATGATGACTCAGTTTCTGCCTTGACCAAATGGGTGCATAATGGTGATTATCTGTTAGGTTAAAACAGGGAATGCACAAGATGCCAATGTCAGGGATGCAAGGATGGTTCAACACCCACAAAGTAATCAATGCGATATACACAATTAACAAAAAGGATAAAAATCACATGACCATCTCAACAGATGCAGAAAAAGCATTTGAAAAAATTCAACATCCACTCATAAAAACTCTCAACAAACTGGGTATAGAGGGAACGCACCTCAACATAATACAGGCCATATATGACAAGTCCACAGCTAAAATCATACTCAGTGGTGAAAAGCTGAAAGCTTTTCCTCTAAGATCAAACACAAGGCAAGGATGCCCACTCTCGCCACTTTCATTCAACCTAGTATTGGAAGTCCTAGTCAGAGCAGTCAGGCAATAAAAATAAAAAGCATCCAAATTGGAAAGGAAGAAGTAAAACTGTCACTATATGCAGATGACATGATTTTATATAAAGAATCCACCAAAAAACTATTAGAACTAATAAATTCAGTAAGGCTGCAGGATACAAAATCAATATACAGGGAATTCCATGGCAGACCAGTAATTAGGACTCCGCGCTTTCACTGCCAAGGGCGCGGGTTCAATCCCTGGTCAGGGAACTAAGATCCCACAAGCCATGTGGCTTGGCCCCAAAAAAAAAAAATCAATATACAAAAATCTGTTACATTTCTATACACTAATAATGAACTATCAGAAAAAAAAATTAAGAAAACAATCCCATTTACAATTGCATCAAAAAGAAAAAAATACCTAAGAATAAATTTAACCAAGGAGGTGAAAGACCTGCACACTGAAAACTATAAGACATTAATGAAAAAAAAAAAAACTGAAGATAACACAAATAAATGGAAAGATATTCTGTGCTCATGGATTGGAAGAATACTCTTAAAATGTCCATACTACCCAAAGAAATCTACAGATTCAACACAATCCCTATCAAAATTCCAATAGCACTTTTCACAGAAACAGAACAAACAATCCTAAAATTTGTATGGAAGCCCAAAAGACCGTGAATAGCCAAGGCAATCTTGAGAAAGGAAGAAAAAAGCTGAAGCATCATGCTCCCTGATTTCAAACTATATTGCAAAACCTATACTGCAAAACCACAGTAATCAAAACAGTATGGCATCAAGGAGAAGATCAAGGTGGCAGAGTAGGAGGACGCTGAGCTCACCTCCCCCGCAATGAACATATCAAAACTACATCTACAATGTGGAGCAATTCCCACTGACAACAAACTGGAGACTGGCAGAAAGACTCTTATACAACCAAGGGTGTAAAGAAAAATCCACATGGAATATGGGTAGGAAGAGAAGCAACCAGATCAGGACCTGTGCCCCTAGGAGGGGACAAAGAAGAGAGGGATTACACAATCCTCCTTGGGTTTCAGGATGCTGGCACCATCTGGGTGGCATCACCTGAAGGACCACATGGAAACTGATTCCCCGCCACAGACACCCTCACTATTCATTACCAAGAGGAACTCCTATTGATACTGTGGTGTAATACTTGTAGACTTTTAAAAAATCAGTATTTATTAACAACCAGGGAAAAAATGGAGCTCATACTTAACATATGACTCCATGACTTGTTTTCCCATTTGCTATATTGTCAATAAACATTCACACCATCAATGTAAGCAGCTCCCTGATATTTCACAGTCTGGATAAAACCAAAATTTACTGAACCAAATACATATTGTTGGGATATTTTAGAATAAATGTAGATTGATCCCAATTTTCCCCTATTCAAAACAAAATTATGAAGAACATTTCAGAAGCGCAATCTAACGATAAATGACTAAAAGCAAAATTGCTCAAAAAGGGCACACAGGGCTTCCCTGGTGGCGCAGTGGTTAAGAATCTGCCTGCCAATGCAGGGGACACGGGTTCAAGCCCTGGTCCGGGAAGATCCCACATGCCGCGGAGCAACTAAGCCCGTGTGCCACAAATACTGAGCCTGTGCTCTAGAGCCCGCGAGCCACAACTACTGAGCCCACATGCCACAACTACTAAAGCCTGTGTGCCTAGAGCCCGTGCTCTGCAACAAGAGAAGCCACCACAATGAGAAGCCCGCGCACCAGAACGAAGAGTAGCCCCCCCCACTCACCACAACTAGAGAAAGCCCGTGCGCAGCAACAAAGACCAAACGCAGCCAAAAATAAATTAATTAATTAATTAAATTTTAAAAAAGAAAGGGTGCACAGGTGAGTGGTTCAAACCACATTATTAGGCACCGCAGCCCTAGGGTCTGACACCAGGAAGATGAATCCCCTTAGCTGGTTTGAAAACCAGTAGGACTTAGAGAACAGCTGTTAGAAGCCTAGATTCCACTCATGAAAAACAAGCACATGCTTGCTTACTCCAGGGAACAAGGTGCAGGAAGCTGACTGAAACAGCCTGGGACTCTGGCTGGTTTCCTGCAAATGCCCCAGCCCAGTGCACACCCCAGCCCACGTCAAGCAGCTGCACTGATTCCCTGGCTCTGGCACAGCTCCACTCTAGGGAGAAGGCTGCTGGTGCCAAGGAGAGTGCACAGTTTGGGGGTGGTGGGGGTGGGGATGAAGCCAGCTCAGACCTGGCATGGCATCCAGTTGGGGCAAGGGCGGCCATTACTGGCATTCGCAGAAGCAACAGATCAGGAGTGGTCTGGAGCTCTGACTGGCGTGCCAGGACTGCCCCAGAGTGTGCCCCAGCCCATGCCAAGCACCCACTCCAGCCCCTCTTGCTCCAGCACTGCCCCCTCTGGGGCAAAGGTGCCATTGCTGGGAGCAGGGTAGAAAGCACACTTAGAGGAAACAGAACCAGCTCAGACCCAAACCTCGGCTTCTGCTCCAGTATCCTGGGACCAGACGCCACTCTCAGTAGGGCAGTGACAGCCACTGAGAATAGGAGAAGCCCTGGCTCACACCTGGCTCTGGCTCTAGCTCTAGCCCCTCCACCTCCAGCCCCACCTCCCACCAAGGTGATAGCTGCCAGCACACCCTGGGGAAAGATGACCTGTGCTTACTTTAGATCCAGCTCTCCCACCAAAGGCACTGGGCACACAGAGACTGCATAGTGATGCTCCCACACAAGGACACCCCTTCAAGACTGGGATAGGTAACTTTTTCACCTAATTTCATAGAGATGAAATCAAGCAAAATAAGCAGAGGAATTTGTTCCAAACAAAAAAACCAGGGAGAAAACCTGAAAAAAACAACTAATGAAACAGATAAATAATTTACTAGAGGGCTTCCCTGGTGGCGCAGTGGTTGAGAATCTGCCTGCTAATGCAGGGGACACGGGTTCGAGCCCTGGTCTGGGAAGATCCCACATGCCGTGGAGCAGCTGGGCCCGTGAGCCACAACTACTGAGCCTGCGCGTCTGGAGCCTGTGCTCCGCAACAAGAGAGGCCGCGATAGTGAGAGGCCCGCGCACCGCGATGAAGAGTGGCCCCCGCTTGCCACAACTAGAGAAAGCCCTCGCACAGAAACGAAGACCCAACACAGCCAAAAATAAATAAATAAATAAATATTTAAAAAAAAAAAAATTTACTAGATGAAGTGTTCAAAGCATTAGTAGTAAGAGTGCTAACTGAACTAGGGGAAATAGACGGACACAGTGAAAATTTTTACAAGGAACTAGAAAATATAAAAAAGAACCAAGTCAATGCTGAAGAATACAGTAAGTGAAATGAAAAACACACTAGAAGGAATTAACATCAGATCAAGTGATACAGAAGAACACACATTTGATCTGGAAAACAGAATAATGGAAACTACCCAATCAGAACAACAAAAAAATCTTAAAAAAATGAGACCAAGGGATCTCTGGGACAACATCAAGTGTACTAATATTCACATTATAGCGGTCCCAGAAGGAGGGGAGAGAGAGAGAAGTCAAAAATGTATTTGGTGAAATTATGGTTGAAAACTTCCCAAACCCGAAGAAGGCAACAAATATCCAGGTATAGGAATCCCAGAGAGTCCCAAACAAGATGAACCCAAAGAGACCCACACCAAGACATCATAATTAAAATGGCAAAAGTTAAAGATAAAGAGAGAATTCTAAAGGCAGCAAGAGAAAAACAAAGAGCGACATACAAGGGAATACCCAGAAGGCTACCAGCTGATTTCTCTGCAGAAACTTTGCAGGCAAGAATGGAGTGGCATGATATATTTAAGGTGCTGAAAGGGAAAAACCTACAACCTAGGATACTCTATCCACCAAGATTATCATTTAGAATTAAAGAAGAGAGAAAGAACCTCTCAGAGAAGCAAAAACTAAAAGAGCTCATCACTACTAAACCAACTCTAAAAGAAATGTTAAAAGGTTTTCTCTAAGTGGAAAAGAAAAGGCTATAACAAGAAGTAAGAATTTATAGGAAAGGAAAAATCTCGCTCGTAAGGACAAATATATAGTAAAGATTGTGGATCAACCACTTAAATAAGCCAGTATGAAGATTAAAAGACAAAAATTGTAAAATCAACTATAACTACAATAAACAGTTAAAGGATAAACATGAAGATATAAAACATGACATCAAAAACACAAAACATAGGGGAGAACAGTGAAAAAACGTACATCTTTTAGAATGTGTCTGACCTTAAAGGGCTATCAGTTTAAAACAAGTAGATACAGTTACAGATCAACATATATGAACCCCATGGTAACTACAAATCAAAACCTACAGTAGATACACAAAAATCAGAGAGAAAGGAGCACAAGCGTACCACTTAAGAAAAATCATCAAACCACAAGGGAAGAAACTAAGAACAGAGAAGAACTACAAAAACACCCAGAAAGCAAGCAACAAAATGGTACATACCTATCAACAATCACTTTAAATGTCAATGGACTAAATGCCTCAATCAAAAGACATAAGGTAGCTGACTGGATTTAAAAAAAATAAGACCCATCTAAATGCTGCTTACAAGAGACTCACTTCAGAGCTAAAGACACACACAGACAAGTGAGGGGATGAAAAAAGGTATTTCATGTAAATGGAAATGACAAGGAAGCTGGGATAGCAATATTCGTATCAGACAAAGTAGACTTTAAAACAGTCTGTAGGGCTTCCCTGGTGGCGCAGTGGTTGAGAGTCTGCCTGCCAATGCAGGGGACACGGGTTCGAGCCCTGGTCTGGGAGGATCCCACATGCCGCGGAGCGGCTGGGTCCGTGAGCCACAAATACTGAGCCTGCGCGTCTGGAGCCTGTGCTCCGCAACGGGAGAGGCCGCGATAGTGAGAGGCCCGCGCACGGCGATGAAGAGTGGCCCCTGCTTGCCACAACTGGAGAAAGCCCTCGCACAGAAACGAAGACCCAACAGAGCCATAAATAAATAAATAAATAAATTTAAGAATGGTCCACATCAAAAAAATTTTTTAAAAAACCAGTCTGTAACAAAACACAAAGAAGGGCATTATATAATGATGAAGGGATCAATAAGAGAATATTGCACTCAATAACATATATGTATCTAATATAGAAGCATCTAAATATATAAAGCAAATATTAACAAACATAAAGGGAGAAACAGACAGTAATACAACAACAGTAGGAAACTTTAGCACCACACTTACATCAAGGGACATATTGTCCAGACAGACAGAAAATCAATAAAGAAACAGTGGTCTTCAATTACACATTAGACCAGTTGGACTTAATCGATATCTACAGGACGTTTCATCCCAGAACAGCAGAATACACATTCTTTTCAAGTGCACATGGAATATTCTCCAGATAAATCACATGCTAGGCCACAAAACAAGTCTCACCAAATTTAAGAGACTATATCAAACATTTTTTCCAACTACAACAGTATGACACTAGAAATCAATCACAGGAAGAAAAATGGGAAAAACACAAACACATGGAAACTAAACAATACACTACAAAAAAGCCCCAATGGGTCAATGAAGAACTCAAAAAGGAAATCAGAAAATACCTTAAGACAAACAAAAATAAAAACGCAACTTTCCAAAACCTACGGGATGCAGCAAAAGCAGTTCTAAGAGAGCAGTTTATAGCAATACAGGCCTACCTCAAGAAACAAGAAAACTTTCAAATGATCAACCTAACCTATCATCTAAAAGAATCAGAAAAAGAAGAACAAAGCCCAATGTAAGCAGAAAGAAGAAAATAATAAAGAGAAGAAATAAAATAGAGACCAAAAAACAAACAAAAAAAAGTAGAAAAGATCAATGAAACCAAAACCTGATTTTTTTTTTTGAAAGGATAAAATTGATAAGCCTTTAACCAGGCTCACCAAGAAAAAAAGAGAGCAGACCCAAATAAAAGAAATGAAAAAGGAAATATTACAACCAATATCATAGAGATTAAAAAAATTTAAGATCCCATTTGTTCATTTTTAATTTTCATTACTCTAGGAGGTGGGTCAAAAAAGATGTTGCTGTGATTGATGTCATAGAGTGTTCTGCCTGTTTGCCTCTAAGAGTTTTATAGTATCTGGCCTTACATTTAGGTCTTTAATCCATTTTGAGTTTATTTTTGTGTTGTGGTGTTAGGGAGTGTTCCAATCTCATTCTTTTACATGCAGCTGTCCAGTTTTCCCAGCACCACTTATTGAAGAGGCTATCTTTGCTCTATTGTATATTCTGGCCTCCTCTGTCGTAGATTAGGTGACCACGGGTGTGTGTGTTTATCTCTGGGCTACCCTTTTCCATTGATCTATATTTCTGTTTTTGTGCCAGTACCATACTGTCTTGATTACTGTAGCTTTGTAGTATAGTCTGAAGTCAGGGAGCCTGATTCCTCCAGCTCCATTTTTGTTTCTCAAGATTGCTTTGGCTATTCGAGGTCTCAAAGGAAACCATAAATAAGACGAGAAGACAACCCTCAGAATGGGAGAAAATATTTGCAAGTGAAGCAACTGACAAAGGACTGCTCTCTAAAATATACACGCAGCTCATACAACTCAATATCAAAAAAACAAACAACCCAATCAAAAAATGGGCAGAAGACCTAAATAGACATTTTTCTAAAGAAGACATACAGATGGCCAACAAACACATGAAAAGACGCTCAACATCACTATTAGAGAAATGCAAATCAAAACTACGAGGTACCACCTCACACTGGTCAGAATGGCCATCATCAAAAAACCTACAAACAATAAATGCTGGAGAGGGTGTTGAGAAAAGGGAACCCTCATGCACTGTTGTTGGGAATGTAAATTGATTCAGCCACAATGGAAAACAGTATGGAGTTTCCTTAAAAAACTAAAAACAGAACTATCATATGACCCAACAATCCCACTACTGGGCATATACCCACAGAAAACCGTAATTCAAAAAAACATATGCACCCCAATGTTCACTTCAGCACTATTTACAACAGCCAGGACATGGACGCAACCTAAATGTCCATCAACAGAGGAAAGGATAAAGAAGATGTGGTACATATATACAATGGAATATTACTCAGCCATAAAAAGGAATGAAATTGGGTCATTTGTAGAGACGTGGATGGACCTAGAGAATGTCATACAGAGTGAAGTCAGAAAGAGAAAACCAAATATCTTATAATAACGCATATATGTGGGATCTAGAAAATGGTATAGGTGCTTGCAAAGCAGAAATAGAGACACAGACGTTGAGAACAAATGTATGGATAGCAAGGGGGAAAGGGGTGGGGTGGGAGGAAGTGAGAGACTGGGATTGACACATATACATTATTGATACTATGTATAAAACAGACAACTGGTGAGAACATACTGTATAGCACAAGGAACTCTACCTAATGCACTGTGGTAACCTAAATGGGAAGGAAGTCCAAAGGGAGGGGATATCTGTATGTGTATGGCTGATTTCATTCTGTTGTGCAGTGGAGGCTAACACACATTGTAAAGCAACTATACCCCAATAAAAACTAATTTTAAAAAATCAATCTGAAAAAACAACATAAGAGAATACTATGAACAAACAGTTACATGCCAACAAAAGACAACCTAGAAGAAATGGATAAACTTCTAAAAACATACAATCCTACAAGACTGAATCAGGAAGAAACAGACAATCTGAAGAGACCAATCACCAGTAGTAAAATTGAATCAGTAATCAAAAAACTCCCAGCAAACAAAAGTCCAGGACCAGATGGTTTCACAGGGGAATTCTACCAAATATATAAGGAAGAGCTAATACCTATCCTTCTCAAACTATTACGAAAAACTGAAGACAGAACACTCCCATATTCATTCTACAAGGTCACCATTACCCTGCTACCAAAACCAGACAAAGAAACACTCCAAAAAAAAGAGAAAATTACAGGCCAATATCTCTGATTAATATGGATGCAAAAATCCTCAACAAAATATTCGCAAGCTGAATTCAACAATATATAAAAAGGATCATACACCATAATCAAGTGGTATTTATTCCAGGGATGGTTCAATATCCCCAAATCAATCAATGTGATACACCACATCAACAAAAGGAAGGATAAAAATCACAAGACCATCTCAATAAATGCAGAAAAAGCATCTGAAAAAATTCAACATCTATTCATGATGAAAACTCTCATCAAAGTTGGTATTAAAGGAACATATCTCAACATAACAAAGTCTGTATATGACAAACCCATTGAGTATATCATACTCAATGGGGAAAAGCTGAAAGCTTTTCCTCTAAAATCAGGAATAAGACAAGGATGCCCACTCTAGCCACTTCTATTTAACACAGTACTGGAAGTCCTATCCAAAGCAATCAGACAAGAAAAAGAAATAAAAATGCATCCAAATTGGAAGGGAAGTAAAACTATCACTATTTACAGATGACAAGATAAAGAAAACCCTAAAGTTGCCACAAAAAAACTATTCATTAGAACTAAATAATGAATCCAGTAAAGTTGCAGGGTATAAGATTATCATTATACACTTTTCTGTGCACTAATAATGAACTATTAGAAAGAGAAAGCAAGAAAACAATCCTGTTCAAAAGTGCATCAAAAAGAATTAAATACCTAGGAATAAACTTAACCACAGAGGTAAAAGACCTATACTGTGAAAACTATGACACTGATGAAGGAAACTGAGATGACACAAAGAAATGGAAAGATACCCATACTAAGGGATTGGAAGAATTAAAATTGTTAAAATGTCCAGACTATCCAAAACAATCTCCAGATTTAATGCAATCCCTATCAAAATACCCATGACATTTTTCATAGAACTAGAACAAATAATCTTAAAATTTATATGGAACCACAAAAGACCCTGAATAGCCAAAGCAATCTTGAGAAAAAAGAACAAAGCTGGAGATATGAAGCTCCCAGACTTCAGACTCTACTACAAAGCTACACTAAGCAAAACAGTAAGGTACTGGCCAAAAAACAGACACATAGATCAATGAAACAGAACAGAGAGCCCAGAAATAAACCCACAAACTTATGGTCAATTAATCTATGACAACAGAGGCAAGAATATACAAAAGGGAAAAGACAAAGTCTCTTCAATAGGTGGTGCTAGGAAAACCAGACAGCTATATGTAAAAGAATGAAATTAGAACATTTTCTCACACCATATACAAAAATAAACTCAAATCAATTAAAGACCTACATGTAAGACGAGAAACCAAAAAACTCCTAGAAGAAAACATAGGCAGAACACTCTTTGACATAAATTGTAGGGGAATTTGCTGGCGGTCCAGTGGTTAGGACTCTGTCCTTCCACTGCAGGGGGCACGGGTTCAATCCCTGGTCAGGGGACAAACAAAGATTCTACAAGCTGCGTAGCACAGCCAAAAAAAACAAAAAAAAAAACAAAAAAACAACTAGCAATTTTTTTTTTTTGATCTGTCTCCTACGGCAAAGGAAACAAAATAAAAAATAAATAAACAGGACTAGTTAAACTTAAAAGCTTTGGCACAGCAAAGGAAACCACTGACAAAATGAAAAGACAACCTACTGAATGACAGAAAATATTCACAAATGATATGACTGATAGGGATTAATATCCAAAAACATATAAACAGCTAAGACAACTCAACATCAAAAATACAAACAACCCGATTAAAAAAACGGGGAGAAGGCATGAATAGACATTTTTCCAAAGAAGACATACAGATGGCCAACAGGCATATGAAAAGATGCTCAACATTGCTAATCAGAGACATGCAAATCAAAACCACAATGAGATATCACCTCACACCCATCAGCCGTCAGAAAGGCCATCATCAAAAAGAACACAAATAACAAATGTTGGCAAGGATGTGGAGAAAAGGGAACTCTAGTACACTGCTGGTGGGAATGTAAATTGGTGCAGCCACTATGGAAAAACAGTATGAAGGTCACTCAAAAAACTAAAAATATAACTACCATATGATCCAGCAATTCTACTCCTGGGTATATATGTGAAGAAAATGAAGTAACACTAATTTGAAAAGATATGTGCACTCCAATGTTCATAGCAGCATTATTTACAATAGCCAAGATACTGAAGCAACCTCAGTGTCCATCGATAGATGAATGGATAAAGAAAATGTGGCATACATACACAATGGACTATTACTCTGCCATAAAGAATGAAATTCTGCCATTTGCAACAACGTGGACAAACTTGGAGGGTATTATGCTTAGTGAAATAGAGAAAGACAAATTCTGTATGTTATCACTTACATGTGGAATGTGAAAATAAATTAACAAATACAACAAAACAGAAACAGATTCACAGATATAGAGAACACCACAGTGGTTACCAGTGGGGAGGGGGAAGGAGGGAGGGGCAAGATAGAGGTAGGGGATTAAGAGGTACGGTACAGATAATGTAGCCAATATTTTATAATAACTTTAAATGGAGTATAATCTATAAAAATATTGAATCACTATGTTGTGTATCTGAAACTAATATAATATTGTAAATTGACTACACTTCAACTTAGGAAAAAAAAACCAGTACGGTATTGGCATGAATACAGACACAGATCAACGAATCAGAATAGAGAACCCAGAAATTAACCCACAAATATATGGTCAAGTATACAGTTAAGGAGCCAAGAATATACAATGAGGAAAGGACAGTCTCCTCAATAGATGGCATTGAGAAAACTGGACAGCTGCAAATAAAAGAATGAAACTGGACCACTATCTTACACCGCACACAATAAACTAACTCAAAATGGATTAAAGACTTGAATGTATGCAGCATATTACTCAGCTATAAAAAAGAATGAAATCTTGCCATTTGTTGACAACATGGATGGACCTAGGGGTTATTATACTAAGTGAAATAAGTCAGACAGAGAAAGAAAAATACCATATGATTTCACTTATATGTGGAATGTAGAAAAAAAACCAAATGAATAAACATAACAAAACAGAAACAGAGTTACAGATACCGAGAACAGGTGATTGCCAGAGGGGAGGAGGGTGGCAGGGAGGAGAGAAATAGGTGAGGGAGATTAAGAGGTACAAGCTTCCAGTTACAAAAAAAATGAGTCGGTCTTCCCTGGTGGCACAGTGGTTAAGAATCCGCCTGCCAATGCAGGGGACACGGGTTCGAGCCCTGGTCCGGGAAGATCCCACACGCCGTGGTGCAACTAAGCCTGTGTGCCACAACTACTGAGCCTGCACTTTAGAGCCCACGAGCCACAACTACTGAGCCCACATGCCACAACTACTGAAGCCCGCGTGCCTTGAGCCCATGCTCCACAACAAGAGAAGCCACTGCAACAAGAAGCCCGTGCACCGCAACGAAGAGTAGCCCCTGCTTGCTGCAACTAGAGAAAGCCCGCGTGCAGCAACGAAGACCCAATGCAGCCAAAAATAAATAAATTAAATAAATAAATTTTTTTAAAAAATGAGTCATGGGTATGAAATGTACAGTATGGGAAATATAGTCAATAACTATGTAATATCTTTGTATGGTGATGGATGGTAACTAGACTTATCAATTGTGGTGATCGTTTTGAAATGTATAGAAATATCAAATCACTATGCTGTGTAACATGAATTACACGTGTTTTTGAATTACTTCAAAAACAAACAAACCAACTCATAGAAAATGAGATCAGATTTGCGGTTACCAGAGATGAGGGGGAACTGGATGAAGGTAGTCAAAAGGTACAAACTTCCAGTTATACAATAAATAAAGTATTAGGAACGTAACATACACCATGATAAATATAACTAATACTGATATATGTTATATATGAAAGTTGTTAAGAGAATAAATCCTAAGAGTTCTCATCACAAGGAAAAATATATTTCTTTTCCATCTCTTTCATTCTGTATCTATGTGAGATGATAGATGTTCACTAAACTTGCTGTGGTCACCATTTCATGATGTATATAAGTGAAATCATTATGCTGTACACCTCAGACTTCTACTGTGCTGTATGTCAATCACATCTCAATAAAACTGAAAGGAAAATAAAAGACTTGTATGTAAAACCTGAAACCATAAAATGCCTAGAAGAAAACAGGTGTAAGCTCCTTTACATCATTCTTGGCAATGATTTCTTGGATTTGACACCAAAAGCAAAGGCAACAAAAGCAAACAAAACAAACACAAAAACCAAGTGACACTACCTCAAAGCTTCTGCACAGCAAAGGAAACCATCAACAAAATGAAAAGGCAATCTATGGAATGGGGGAAAATATTTGCAAATCATATATCTGATAAGGGCTTAATATCCAAAATACACAGCGAACTCATACAACTCAATAGTTTATAAAAAACACCCAATTAAAAAATGGGCAGAGCCTCTAAAGAGACATTTTTCCAAAGAAGACATACAGATGGCCAACAGGTACACTGTATGGTTGTTAGCTTAAGTGACACCATCATAAGTCAGGACAGTCTCTCCTGTCCTGCTGACTACTCAGGACTATACTGTGCAGTAAATCTTCTCTGCCGTCAAGGGCTTTGTAGTTAATAGATAGTGTTTAATAATCATTAGGACCAGGTGGCCTCTATGCTCTGTTAGTCCCCAAACAATGATGAAAACCTTCGCTGGTGTATTCCCAGCACCCGTGAGACTCGTTAACGATTTGTAAATCTTGACTTAGGAATGCACGCCCTGTTTCCAAGGACCTACCCGCATACCCTAGGTTAACTATAAAATTGTCCCACTGGCCCCTCTGCTGTGCAGAGTGCAGCAACGAATGCTTCCAGATTGTTGTCTGACCAATCCCACCCTGTAAGTTACCCTATAATAAACTGATCCATTGATTATCTAGACCTGCCGGCCTCATTTTTTGGCCTCAAGATGCCTTCTCAGTTCAGTGGGCACTTTTCATTCCCTCCATCCTCCAACAATTGGCAAGCCAGTCAGGAAACTGAAAACGACACAGGAATGGGTAAAGAGGCAGTAAAGCCCATTGATGGTAGGGGAAATCCCAGTCTGGCCAGCCACTTCCACGTGCAGTGATCTGGCTAGGCTTAGGGAACACTTCCAGCCAGTGTGAGCACAGGGATGCCCCCCAAACACCAGAGGGCTTATTAGATGTATCAGCTGAAGCGGTGGGAAAGCAAAAAGTGGAAAAACAAAGTAAGCTATTGCATTGCATGACCTTTGTTATGCACTCTAAGGATTGGCACAGAAAAAGAATTACAGCTCAACAGGGAACTAAAGACTAAAGAGGCGCCGGCATTAGAAAGGGATGTCCAGATGGCATGTTCCACCACTTCAGACATATGTTAAAGAAAATACAACAGGAAGAACATGTTGAAGTGATAACACGTAAGATGCCTAAAATGCAGGGCCACAGGCTGCTCCATTCAAACGTGAGGACCTTTTCACAGGAGAACTGGGACTCCAAGAGGTGGGATCCTTGGGATAACTACATGTCAGAAGATGTGGACATAACTCTAGAGGAGGAAGACCTGCAGGCACAATCTCTGATCCAAACTACAACACAGGCCACTAGGGAGCCAGGAGATAACCGAGAGGAGATCCCTAGAAGCCAAGACACAACTGTGCGGGGATATTTCTCCACTGAGTTAGAATTCACTGGCAGGTTTAAACAAAAGAGTAGGAAAGGAATTGCAGCCTGGGTGCTCTGCTCATGGGATACTGGGAGAAATGGTATTATGTTAAATGAGTCAGAAATGTCAAAAATGGCCTTGGTCACAGCACAGCCCACCCTCCAGCAACATCTGTGTGCAGCTGGGTTGGGAGAAACCCAAGGGTGGCTATAGCCACCTTGATTGACTAGATACATGCAGGTATACACAAGGCTGGGCCAAATGAGGGGGATGTGCCGTCCCCACCCTGAAGATGGGCATCTACGCAAGAGTTACAAGAAATAGCGAGGGGAATTGGGAACAAAGCATGCTATCTATGCTCCTAATTTCCGAGAACTTGATGAGGAGTTATTTACAACAGGCATAAAGGATGGTATCCTGCAGTCTACTCTAGGAGCTTGGTACGGGACCTTAGTTTCAGTTTTGGCCCCAATGGTGAATCGACTCATTCAGACGGGGCGGCCATGATAGCTGATCTAAGCAAAACTGAAAAGATCTGGCATAAGGGAAATAGAAGGGGAGATAAAGGCAAAGAGAAAAAAACCAAAAAGTGAGGAAACAAAGGGGCCCAACTAGAATTTCCCACAATTATGGCAAGACCTGGTACTAGTGGAACCCCTAAGGAGAATATAGATAACCTAATCCGATCCTTTTAACCTCATGGAAAGCATTACTATTCTGACAGCAAAAGAAAAAGAGGAACAGGCTTAAGCCTATGCTCCACAGGGGCAGGAAGATAAAGAACAGGGGTGCATACCCCCCACTCCTAGGGGTTAGGGGTGAAGTCAAGGTTGCTCCTTGGTGCAGGCCACAGGGGGCAACTGGAGGTCCCATATTGAACTATTTATTAGTCCCGCACCAATAAACAGACTGTCCTGGCTTTAACAGACACTGTGCCAAGTGCACCCTGATTTATGGGAATCCATCCAAGTTCCAAGGGGAAATAACGAGCCACTGATAGATATGGAGGCCAGAGGTGAGGATGAAACAAGTGAGCCTGTATCTATAAACTGGAAGACCCCCCACCCCCCGGACCCTGCTCGTCCCTTTCTGGTTTATATTTTCCCCATACCCGAGTATATTTTGGGTGTGGACGCCCTACAGGACCTGGACCTCATAACCACCATGAGCGAGTTCCACTTATGGATCCTAGCAGTCAAGCATGCAATGGTGGATCACGGTAAACGGGACCCTGTAAAGTTGCCTATCCCGTGGAGAGTGGTGGCAATAAAACAATACCACCTACCTGAGGGACAGGAAAAAATAACAGCTACCATCAAGGAATTAGGGAAGGTGGAGGTTAAAAGACCGGCACAAAGCCCGCTAAATAGCCCCATGTGGCTGGTGGAAAAACCAAACCTGGCGCATGATAGTAGATTACAGAGAATTAAACAAGGCAACACCCCCCTATCTATGCAGCAGTTCCAAACAGCCCAACTCCTGGATCCAATTCCTCTTCCCTTTAGACAGATCACTGTGTCTTAGGTTTGTCTAATACCTTTTTCAGCACACCCTTAGATAAGGAGTCCCAGGACCAGTTCGCCTTCACGTGGGATGGGAGACAACAGACTTTTACTGTCTTACCCCAAGGTTGTCTGCATCGTCCTGCTGTATGTCATGGGATGGTGGCCTGGGATTTGGAGAACTGGGCTTTCCCTCCCTCTTTAGTTCTCTATCATTACATCGATGACATGTCAAGCTGTGATGTCTTGCGCTCTCTTCCCCAAGCCACTACGCCTCTTCAGGAACATTTAAAAGCACAGGGATGGGAGGCAGATGCCAACAAGGTGCAAAGACGGAGACAGTCAGTAAAGCTCTTAGGAGTTACCTGGTCTGGCAAGACTAAAGTGATGCCTAAGGCTGTTTTGATAAAACACAGGTGTATCCCATGCCCTGACATGTAAAAGAACTACAGGTCTTTATAGGTCTGCTAGGGTACTGGCACCCTTCTATTCCCCACCTTGCCCAGATATTAAAACCACTATATGCTTTAATGAAAAAGAGAACAATCTGGGACTGGAATACCCCACAAGAGGCTTCTGCAAAGGCCAAGCTGATTGTCCAAGGACTGAGGGTGTTAATGCCAGATGCAAGTTGCGAATTGGATTTAAGTATATATCCAGATGGGTTTGGGTGGAGGCTCTGACAGCAACAAAATGGGAAATAAGTCCCACTAGGAGTTTGGTCTCAATAACGGAAAGGGGCAGAGAACCGGTATGGTCCTAAAGAAAAACAACTGTCAGCAGTTTATCTAGCCTTACGACAAACCAAGGGTCTGACCACCGACCTACCGGCTGACATACAGAATTCCTGCCTGTGTGCGACTGAGCACCTTACAAAGTGCAAGGCTACCTTCAGCAGAAAAGCACCCTCTCCCGGGAGGTGCATGCCTGATTAGGGCCAGTGACCTACAGCGACCCACCAAAGACCCCCGCAACATCACCTGCTGCACCCCCTCTACCACAGGTACAGGGAGATACCGGGATGCCCCCTGCTAATACATGATACACGATGTCAGCTGTAGGGCCGAACCACTCGGTGGTCCTCCACAGCTGTTTGTTTGGCTCCGGATGTCATCTGGTTCAAGACACTGAACAAAGTAGTCAGTGGGCAGAACCCAGAGCCGCGTGGCTGGTGATTACCCACAAACCCATGCCCCTCAAGCTTGCCACTTGGCATAAAAATAATCGGAAAATATTAAATAAACCTCTGTGGGGGGCTGAATTGAGGGCTGATATCTGGACTGCCTGCGTGCAACCAGGTGCCAGTGTGACCTTATGGCACTCGTCAACTCGGCCTGGTCATCACGAAGCAGCTGCATTAGCAAGAGCTTTGTTGCTGGAAGAATTACAGACCCCCTCTGACATGGCGGACTGGCTCCATCGAAAGTCGGGACACAGAGGCCCCAAAACTTGGGAAATAGTAAAAAAGCGGCATTTGCCTCTCCAATACACGGACCTCCAAGTCACAGATAAGGATGGCCCTCAGTGTCCTTTGAAGTGCCACCCTCTTCAACACACCCCAGGGTACACTGGACTCTCTGACCGTCCAGTTACCAGATGACAAGCGGACTACATAGGGCCTTTGCCAGTGTCAGAAGGACATAAATATACTCCAACCTGTGCTGACACAGCCACTGGATTGATGCAAACCTTTACCAGTAAGAAAACCTACTAGGCTGCAATAATCAAAGGCCTGTCAAAATTGGAAGTTATGTATGGAACACCAGCCCAAACTGACATGAACAAGGAATCATTTCACTGGACGTGAAATACAAGAGTGGGCAGAAACCCCGAGAAATACTTTGAATTTTCCATCTACCATACAATCCCACCGCAGCTGGCCTTACAGAGCATGTCAATGACATGTCAGAAGCCACGTTAAAAGCCCCATCTCCTGACTGCACGTGAAGAGGTTGGTCCCTCCCCACCCCCTCCACGTTGAGGTCTGAAACTATCAGACGATTAAATGCTGCCCCCAGGATGACAACCTGCAGATGAATGGCTACCTGACCAGAAGCCAAGAGCCTGAGAGTGCAGGCTCAGCAGGGAGGCCTTAAGCCTACCCTGGAGGAAGGTCTCCTTTCGCCACTGCCACAGGACCTCTAACCTAGTGTTACTGTAATTCATTAGCATTTAAATTGGCCTCCCCCTCCCAGGTGGCTTGGTATCCTAATCCCTTGGGGCATGGGACTTGCCTGGGTATTGCCTTCCTTCAATCACGCCTTTTATATGGGAATGGGCCCCACACAGACCCAAATCTCCTCTCCAAAGCATTAGCACAATGAGCTGAAGTGGGTTTGCTCATGTGGGTTCCTGCTGAGGCCCCAGGTACTGAAGACATTAAAGGACAAAATGTGTCATACCACCTGCCAGGAAAAAGGCCAAAACCAGGGGTGGTTTTGGCCAATGGTGATCAAACAGCTACAGTGCTACTCACAAATGAGGATCTGCCTACCTTTCACCCCTGAAACATCTGTCTTATCACTCATAGTGTTTGCCTCATAGACTCCCTGGATCTGGTTACCGGAAATGTCCTCCTCTCCTGGGCCTCAGCATATGCGAAGGTCCACAATCGCTCTGAGTGCTGGGTCTGCGGCCTGTCTCCAATGCAGAGGAGATGCTGCGGACAGTTCATCTGTGCCACAGGACGGTACAATGGCTCGGTGACCAAAAATCCCCTTGGTGATCCGGTTCCTATACATGAAAGTTCCTTTTGATTATAGTGACTCTAAACAATATGTTTTTTCCCTGGTGCAAAACCGGTCAAGTAATCCCTGGATTCCCACAGCTTATATTGGGATGGCTTAGTGTGGCTGGGAGCTGCACACAGAGTCTTGATGTCCAGAGCCCCCACCTGCATAGGAAGGACCAACCACACCCAAACAAATCACAGACGTATGGGGGGCTTCCCTTTTAAGTCTGCTGAGGAACTCACAACATATCAAATGATGAATGGACAGGAATGGAAGCAGCTTCCTACAGAACAGGCGACTTCACGGCTCCCAAACAAGGGATCTGGAAATGTGGAGCTTATTTGTGGCCTTACTTGCCCTATGAGTGAACGGGCCAATGCGCCTTCCCTTCTGGGCCGTACGTACACCTCTTTACCAGGAGTTCCCTATAACCTTCCTGCTATTAAGTCCAGGTGGTGGGCCCATCATAGTATGTCATGGTGGGAATAGCAGACAAACAAGAAAACCAGTGTAAGTGCTAAACTAGAAACCCAGGTGTTAGCAATTTACCCCATCAGCTTTGAATGACTCCCATCTCTCCCTGAAACCAGGAAACCACTCAAACGAGAAAGGTGGTGCTACAAAACCATATGGCCTTAGATATGCTGACAGCCTCACAGGGAAGGACATGCACCTTAACTGGGCAGGAATGCTGCATTTACACCTTCACTTGAATCCAACATAACTGATTAACACTCCCATATGAAAATAGTCATTAATCGAATGGATGAAATCCCCTTTGCTGATGCTTTACCCACTGGCTTACTTCTCTCCCAGGTAAATGGAGAACCATAGTTCTTAGTATACTTTTGTTTATTAGGAACCCTTTGTTCTTGCTACTTCTTATACTGTT
This sequence comes from Eschrichtius robustus, assembly GCF_028021215.1. Lineage (NCBI taxonomy): Eukaryota > Metazoa > Chordata > Mammalia > Artiodactyla > Eschrichtiidae > Eschrichtius > Eschrichtius robustus. The sequence continues at coordinate 83,955,273 of NC_090839.1, read as the reverse complement.
GCTTTGGGCTAGGGATACAAAAGCCACCTCTCGATATCTAGCCCTAGGGTCTACGCGGAAAAATGAAGGACAAGATTATACAGGCCGTCAAGATGTCAGGGGTGGAGTATATGGCGGTTAACATAACGGCCACAATCTTGGGCCCTTACAGTTTCTCCTGTCCTTCAGCTGATCCTACCCAGAACTGTACTGTGCAGTAGATCACTTCTATGTCATCAAGGCCTTTGCAGTCAATAGTGTTAATCATCATTAGGACCAGGTGGCCTCCGTGCTCTGTGAGTCCCCAACGATGAAAACCTTCACTGACATATTCCCAGTGCCCACAGGACTAGTTACCCGTTCATAAATCTTGACGTAAGAACGCACGTCCTGCCTCCAAGCACCTACCCCCATACCCTAAGTTAACTATAAAATTGTCCCAATGGCCCCTCGGTGGTGCACAGTACAGGTGTGAATGCTCTCGGATCGCTGTCTGCCTGATCCAGATCCCATCCTATGAGTAAGTTACCCTATAATAAACTGATCCATTGATTATCTGGAGCTGCCTGCCTCGTTTTCAGTCTCAAGATGCCTTCTCAGTTTGGCGGGCGCTTTTTGTTCCCTCTGTCCTCCAACATATGTGAAAAGATATTCTACATCACTAATCATCAGGGAAATGCAAATCAAAACCAAAATATCGGAGAGGAACTAAGGTGGTGGAGTAGAAGGACGTGCTCTCACTCCCTCTTGTGAGAACACCAGAATCACAACTAGCTGCTGGACAATCATGGACAGGAAGACACTGGAACTCACCAGAAAAGATACCCCACATCCAAAGACAAAGGAGAAGCCACAATGAGATGGTAGGAGGGGCGCAATCACAGTAAAATCAAATCCCATAACTGCTGGGTGGGTGACTCACAGACTGGAGAACACTTATACCACAGAAGTCCACCCACTGGAGTGAAGGTTCTGAGCCCCACGTCAGGCTTCCCAACCTGGGGGTCCAGCAACGGGAGGAGGAATTCCTAGAGAGTCAGACTTTGAAACCTAGTGGGATTTGACTGCAGGACTTCGACAGGACTGGGGGAAAGAAGAGACTCCACACTTGGAGGGCACACACAAAGTAGTGTGAGCATCAGGACCCAGGGGCAGGAGCAGTGACCCCATAGGAGACTGAACCAGACCTACCTGCTAGTGTTGGAGGGTCTCCTGCAGAGGCGGGAGGTGCCTGTGGCTCACCTGGGGACAAGGACACTGGCAGCAGAAGTTCTGGGAAGTAATCCTTGGCCTGAGCCCTCCCAGAGTCTGTCATTAGCCCCACCAAAGAGCCCAGGTAGGCTCCAGTATTGGGTTGCCTCAGGCCAAACAACCAACAGGGAAGGAACCCAGCCCCACCCATCAGCAGTCAAGTGGATTAAAGTTTTATTGAGCTCTGCCCACCAGAGCAACAGTCAGCTCTACCCACCACCAGTCCCTCCCATCAGGAAACTTGCACAAGCCTCTTAGATAGCCTCATCCACCAGAGGGCAGACAGCAGAAGCAAGAAGAACTACAATCCTGCAGCCTGTGGAACAAAAACCACATTCACAGAAAGACAGACAAGAAGAAAAGGCAGAGGGCTATGTACCAGATGAAGGAACAAGATAAAAGCCCAGATAAACAACTAAATGAAGTGGGGATAGACAACCTTCCAGAAAAAGAATTCAGAATAATGATAGTGAAGATGATCCAGGACCTCGGAAAAACAATGGAGGCAAAGATCGAGAAGATGCAAGAAATGTTTAACAAAGACCTAGAAGAATTAAAGAACAAACAAACAGAGATGAACAATACAATAACCGAAATGAAAACTACACTAGAAGTAATCAATAGCAGAATAACGGAGGCAGAAGAACGGATAAGTGACCTGGAAGACAGAATGGTGGAATTCACTGCTGCAGAACAGAATAAAGAAAAAAGAATGAAAAGAAATGAAGACAGCCTAAGAGACCTCTGGGACAACATTAAACGCAACAACATTCGCATTATAGGGGTCCCAGAAGGAGAAGAGAGAGAGAAGGGTCCAGAGAAAATATTTGAAGAGATTATAGTCGAAAACTTCCCTAACATGGGAAAGGAAATAACCACCCAAGTCCAGGAAGTGCAGCAAGTCCCATACAGGATAAGCCCAAAGAGAAACACACCGAGACACATAGTGATCAAATTGGCAAACATTAAAGACAAAGAAAAATTAGTGAAAGCAGCAAGGGAAAAACGACAAATAACATACAAGGGAACTCCCATAAGGTTAACAGCTGATTTCTCAGCAGAAACTCTACAAGCCAGAAGGGAGTGGCATGATATACGTAAAGTGATGAAAGGGAAGAACGTACAACCAAGATTACTCTACCCAGCAAGGATCTCATTCAGATTCCATGGAGAAATCAAAACAGACAAGCAAAGGCTAAGAGAATTCAACACCACCAAACCAGCTCTACAACAAATGCTAAAGGAACTTCTCTAAGTGGGAAACACAAGAGAAGAAAAGGACCTACAGAAACAAACCCAAAACAATTAAGAAAATGGTCATAGGAACATACATATCGATAATTACCTTAAACATGAATGGATTAAATGCTCCAACCAAAAGACACAGGCTTGATGAATGGATACAAAAACAAGACCCATACATATGCTGTCTACCAGAGACCCACTTCAGACCTAGGGACACATACAGACTGAAAGTGAGGGGATGGAAAAAGATATGCCATGCAAATGGAAATCAAAAGAAAGCTGGAGTAGCAATACTCATATCAGATAAAATAGACTTTAAAATAAAAAATGTTATAAGAGACAAGGAAGGACACTACATAATGTTCAAGGAATCGATCCAAGAAGAAGAGATAACAATTATAAATATATATGCACCCAACATAGAAGCACCTCAATACATAAGGCAACTTGCTAACAGCTATAAAAGAGGACGTTGACAGTAACACAATAATAGTGGGGGACTTTAACACCTCACTTACACCAATGGACAGATCATCCAAAATGAAAATAAATAAGGAAACAGAAGCTTTAAATGACACAACAGACCAGATAGATTTAACTGCTATTTATAGGACATTCCATCCAAAAACAGCAGATTACAATTTCTTCTCAAGTGCACATGCAACATTCTCCAGGACAGATCACATCTTGGGTCACAAAACAAGCCTCAGTAAATTTAAGAAAACTTAAATCATATCACGCATCTTTTCTGACCACAATGGTATGAGATTAGAAATGAATTACGAGAAAAAAACGTAAAAAACACAAACACATGGAGGCTAAACAATACATTACTAAATAACCACGAGATCACTGAAGAAACCAAAGAGGAAATCAAAAAATACCTAGAAACAAATGACAATGAAAACACAACAATCCAAAACCTATGGGATGCAGCAAAACCAGTTCTAAGAGGGAAGTTTATAGCTATACAAGCTTACCTCACGAAACAAGAAAAACCTCAAATAAACAATCTAACCTTACACCTAAGGAACTAGAGAAAGAAGAACAAACAAAACCCAAAGTTAGCAGAAGGAAAAAAATCATAAAGATCAGAGCACAAATAAATGAAATAGAAACAGAAAATAATAGCAAAGATCAATAAAACTAAAAGCTGGTTCTTTGAGAAGATAAACAAAATTGATAAACCATTAGCCATACTCATCAAGAAAAAGAGGGAGAGGACTCAAATCAATAAAATTAGAAATGAAAAAGGAGAAGTTACAACAGACACCGCAGAAATACAAAGCATCCTAAGAGACTACTACAAGCAACTCTATGCCAATAAAATGGACAACCTGGAAGAAATGGACAAATTCTTAGAAAGATATAACCTTCCAAGACTGAACCAGGAAGAAGTAGAAAATATGAACAGACCAATCACAAGTAATAAAATTGAAACTGTGGTTAAAAATCTTCCAACAAACAAAAGTCCAGGACCAGATGGCTTCACAGGTGAATTCTATCAAACATTTAGAGAAGAGCTAATACCCATCCTTCTCAAACTCCTCCAAAAAATTGCAGAGGAAGGAACACTCCCAAACTCATTCTATGAGGCCACCATCACCCTGATACCAAAAACAGACAAAGATACTACAAAAAAAGAAAATTACAGACCAATATCACTGATGAATATAGATGCAAAAATCCTCAACAAAATACTAGCAAACAGAATCCAACAACACATTAAAAGGATCATACACCACGATCAAGTGGGATTTATCCCAGGGATGCAAGGATTCTTCAATATACGCAAATCAATCAATGTGATACACCATATTAACAAACTGAAGCATAAAAACCATATGATCATCTCAATAGATGCAGAAAAAGCTTTTGACAAAATTCAACACCCATTTATGATATAAACTCTCCAGAAAGTGGGCATAGAGGGAACCTACCTCAACATAATAAAGGCCGCCATATACGACAAACCCACAGCAAACATCATTCTCAATGGTGAAAAAGTGAAAGCATTTCCTCTAAGATCAGGAACAAGACAAGGATGTCCACTCTTGCCACTATTATTCAACATAGTTTTGGAAGTCCTAGCCACGTCAATCAGAGAAGAAGAAGAAATAAAAGGAATACAAATTGGAAAAGAAGAAGTAAAACTGTCACTGTTTCCAGATGACATGATACTATACATAGCGAATCCTAAAAATGCCACCAGAAAACTACTGGAGCTAATCAATGAATTTGGGAAAGTTGCAGGATACAAAATTAATGCACAGAAATCTCTTGCATTCCTATACACTAATGATGAAAAATCTGAAAGAGAAAATAAGGAAACACTCCCATTTACCATTGCAATAAAAAGAATAAAATACCTAGGAATAAACCTACCTAGGGAGACAAAAGACCTGTATGCAGAAAACTATAAGACACTGATGAAAGAAATTAAAGATGATACCAACAGATGGAGAGATATACCACGTTCTTGGATTGGAAGAATCAATATTGTGAAAATGACTATACTACCCAAAGCAATCTACAGATTCAATGCAATCCCTATCAAATTACCAATGGCATTTTTTACAGAACTAGAACAAAAAGTCTTAAAATTTGTATGGAGATACAAAAGACCCTGAAAAGCCAAAGCAGTCTTGAGGGAAAAAAACAGAGCTGGAAGAATCAGACTCCCTGACTTCAGACTATACTACAAAGCTACAGTAATCAAGACAATATGGTACTGGCACAAAAACAGAAACACAGATCAATGGAACAAGATAGAAAGCCCAGAGATATACCCACGCACCTATGGTCAACTAATCTATGACAAAGGAGGCAAGGATAGACGATGGAGAAAAGACAGTCTCTTCAATAAGTGGTGCTGGGAAAACTGGACAGCTACATGTAAAAGAATGAAATTAGAACACGCCCTAACACCATACACAAAAATAAACTCAAAATGGATTCAAGGCCTAAATGTAAGACCAGACACTATAAAACTCTTAGAGGAAAACATAGGAAGAACACTCTTTGACATAAATCACAGCAAGATCTTTTTTGACCCACCTCCTAGAGTAATGAAAATAAAAACAAAACCAAAAATAAACAAATGGGACCTAATTAAACGTAAAAGCTTTTGCACAGCAAAGGAAACCATAAACAAGATGAAAAGACAACCCTCAGAATGGGAGAAAATATTTGCAAACGAAGCAACGGACAAAGGATTAATCTCCAAAATATATAAACAGCTCATGCAGCTCAATATTAAAGAAACAAACAACCCAATCCAAAAATGGGCAGAAGACCTAAATAGACATTTCTCCAAAGAAGACATACAGATGGCCAAGAAGCACATGAAAAGCTGCTCAACATCACTAATTATTAGAGAAATGCAAGTCAAAACTACAATGAGGTATCATCTCACACCAGTTAGAATGGGCATCATCAGAAAATCTACAAACAACAAATGCTGGAGAGGGTGTGGAGAAAAGGGAACTCTCTTGCAATGTTGTTGGGAATGTAAATTGATACAGCCACTATGGAGAACAGTATGGAGGTTCCTTAAAAAACTAAAAATAGAATTACCATATGATCCAGCAATCCCACTACTGGGCATATACCCAGAGAAAACCATAATTCAAAAAGACACATGCACCCCAATGCTCATTGCAGCACTATTTACAATAGCCAGGTCATGGAAGCAACCTAAATGCCCATCGACAGACAAATGGATAAAGAAGGTGTAGTACATATATACAACGGAATATTACTCAGCCATAAAAAGGAACGAAATTGGGTCATCTGTAGAGACGTGGATGGATCTAGAGACTGTCATACAGAGTGAAGTAAGTCAGAAAAAGAAAAACAAATATCATATATTAACACATATATGTGGAACCTAGAAAAATGGTACAGATGAACCAGTTTGCAGGGCAGAAATTGAGACACAGATGTAGAGAACAAACGTATGGACATCAAGGGGGGAAAGTGGCGTGGGGGGGGGATGTGATGAATTGGGAGATTGGGATTGACATATATACACTAGTATGTATAAAACAGATAACTAATAAGAACCTGCTGTATAAAAACAACAACAACAAAAAAAACCCCAAAATATCACTTCACATCTGTTAGAATGGCTATTACCGAAAGATAAGAAATAACAAGTGTTGGCAAAGATGTAGAGAAAAGGGAACACTTGTGCACTGTTGGTTAGAACATAAATTCGTACAGCCACTATGGAAAACAGTATGGAGGCGCCTTAAAAATTAAAAATAGAACTACCATACAATCCATCAATTCTACTTCTGGGTGTTTATCCAAAGAACACAAAAACACTCAAAGAGATACATGCATCCCCATGTTCACTGCAGCATTATTTACAACAGCCAAGTCATGGAAATAACATAAGTGTCCATCAATGGAAGAAGTGGATAAAGAAATTGATACATATACACAACAAAATATTATTTAGCCATTAAAAAGAATAAAATCTTGCCATTTGCGACAACATGGATGGACCCTGACGGCATTATGCTAAATGAAATAAGTCACACACAGAGAGACATACATTGTATGATCTCACTTTTATGTGGAATCTAAAACAAAAACAAAAAACCAAGCTCATAAATACAGAGAACAGACTTGTGGTCACCAGAGACAGGGGGTGGGGTACAGGTGAGTGAAATGGGTAAAGGTTGTCACAGGGTACAAATTTCCAGTTATAAAATATGTCCCGGGAATGTAATGTACAGCATGGTGACTACAGTTAATAATATTTAAAAGCTGCTAAGAGAATAAATGTTAAAAGTGCTCATCCAAAGGAAAAAAAATTTGCAACTATGTATGGTGACGGACGCTAACTAGGCTTGTTCTACTGACCATTACGCAATACGTGCAAATATCAAGTCATCACATTGTACACCTGAAACTAATAACGTGTTATATGTCAATTTTAAAAAAGGATGCTGCAAAATAATCCAATAATGCATTTAAGCACACTGTTTTGGCAGCATTTCTCTTAAATCTTAAATTTTGAATGAATAACTTAACGTTAAAAAAAAAACAGTGCAGAGTTCAAAAGAAAGATGAATTTGGTTTGACACGTGCTGCGACTGTGTTGTCTGTGAAGCAGTAACATGAACCTGAGAGGAGAAAAATAGGAGAGAAATCTAGACTGGGAGATAGAATGATCAGGTGAGAAGTAGGAGTCAGAGCCAGAGAAGAAATTGAGGGATACATTTAGAAAAATGTATCAGTAAAACAGGGCTCCTAAGAGAACCACTGTTTAAAGGGTGAAGGAAGACAGGCCTTGAAAGGAAATGGAGAAACTGCTGGAAAAGTAGGAAGAAAACCTGGGCGCAGTCACAACCACCCTGACTCTCTCCCCACCGACCCCTTTCCCCAGGCTCCTTCCTAGATGAGGGCAGCCAGTCACGGTTCTAAACTCACCTGGAAGCCCGACCCTGGTAGGAGAAACCTTGTCTCTTAAAATAATCAACTGCATCCTCCGAGCAGGTCTTCAGAGTGTTCACTCGCACAAATCGAGGCACCTGGGAGGCTAGGAAACCATCAGCAGTGAGTGGGCAGGAACATGGATGGCCCTCTCCTGAGGGCCCGATGGCTATCTCCACCTCCACAACTCCTTCCAGCTCACCTGGGCCAGGTTTGGATCCCCCTTCCAACAGGTCCTCATTCTGGCTCACACCTCGGCGAACCTTGAGCCGGGCCAACTCGGCCTTCAGCCTTGCCTGGTGCCGGTCCAGCAGAGGCTTCCATCGGCCCCCGCGCCCTTTAAAGCCTCTTCCCAGCAATAACTCATATACTAGCACCTGGGGATGGGGAAAGGAAGACAGAAAACCTTGAGCATGAATATCTTGGAACGCCACGGTGCTGGAACTGGAAGAGCTAAACAGACCACCTGTCAAGACGGTAACAGGTAAAAGTGAGATACCTTATTCAAGGTCACACAAGAAATTAACGGCAGATACATGATTTGAACCTGATGCCTTGCTTCCCAGTCCTGAACCCTTTCCCCATGGCTTCTCACCAGGAAAGCTCTGGATCCCAACCCTCCTCCCTGGTCAACATCACCGTTTTGTTTTACCTAGAGAGTCCGTACCGCCGCTACTTTGCACTTCCGTTCTTTACCTTTCACACAAGGCTCGAAGGCAAAGCATGTTCATCTCACCTCAATTCATAACCCAGCGAGGGGCTGCGCCTCCTCATTTCAGAGGAGCGACTTGACAGAGTCACACCGCGCACGGTGGCGGAGCTGGGACCGGGTTAGGAGGGGCTCACCCCGCCCGCCCCGCCCGTCACCTTGGCCAGGTGCGGCCGCAGCTTCTTCTCGGCGCGGAGGAGGCCGGCGCTGGCGATCACGGCGTCCAGCACGGCGGAGTAGCGCTGCGTCTCGCACACCAGCGCGTACAGCTGTTTCACGTTCTGCGCGCGGCCGAGAGAACCCAGATGAGGCGGGGGCCGGGCCGGGGGAGGCCCCCGCCAGGCTCCCCTCCCGGGCCCGAACTCTGAACCCCGTACCCCGCTACCTGGAAGCTGCTGCCGTACACCAGCCCCTTGAGGGAGCCCTGGCGACTCTCCACCCCGGCCAGTACGGCCGCCGCCGCCGCGTACAGCGCCATACTCCGCACCCACGCGTGCGCCTTTACGGCTCTGTCGCAAAGCGCGCCCGTCTCCGCGCCGCCCATCCCGCCCGGACTTCCGGGGTCAAAGGGCACGGAGGTTCCGGATCCGGGAGCCACAGTGCCCATCCAGGTATCCCCAGGGCGTGTGCCAGGTGCCTGGCAGGGAGTGGAGGCCGACGCTGGGAGTCCGGTTCACCACTTCTTAGTAGCTCTTCTCTTTTTTCTTTCAATCTTTGCCGATTTCACAGGCAAACAATGAGATTTTATTGATGTTTTAATTTCTGGGATTGAGGTTGAATATTTTCATATATTATTGGTCATTTGTATTTCTGTTGTGACATGTAGATGTTTTTTGTTCATTCTTCTTCCATCTTTCCCTTGGTGCTCTTTATGTATTAACAATATATACCTCTTATCTTAGGTTTTGCCATTTTGTCCAATTTATTGTTGCTTTTTTTTGTTTTCTGGCCATGCAGCGCAGCCTGCGGGATCCTAGTTCCCCAACCAGGGATGGAACCCGCACACCCTGCAGTGGAAGCACAGAGTCTAACCACTGGACCGCCAGGGAAGTCCCTATTGTTGCTTTTTAATGTGGTTTATAGTTGTTTTGGGCAACATAGAGTTCTCATTTTTAAGATACTTACCTTTATGGTTTCTGCCTTTGGTGTCATGCTTGAAAACTGCTTCACACTGCTACAATATAGAAATCATTGGCTTCATCATTTCACACTTAAATCCATTTAGAATTAGGTTTGGCACGTGATGTGAGAAATGGCTCCTTGTTTCCCAATGGCTAGCCTTTTATGCAATCCTTGTGAGGATTCATCTATAGGAACGTTTCCCCAGCCTCACCCCTGGGAGGACAGGGATTGTGTGGTATTTGGGTCTACAGCACCCATGTGGTTACTGGTTACATAATGGGTTGATTGAGAAGAAAAAAAACCAAAAAACAAAAAAACAGTACACCTGTATCTCAAGCATTCAAGTAGACAGGACTCCATGAACTAGAATATTCCAGCCTGTATATTCTCTGTATTACTAATAGCACATAAGCAAGCGTTTTGCAAGAAGGTTGACTCTAGTCTACAATAAAATCATTGAGTCACTTAAAGGTTTAACGCACTCCTGTAACTCTAGGTTGGTTCATAAGTGATCTTTTAGTGGAACTCTCCTCCTCCCCCATCAAATTACATCATCTGTTTTCTTCATAGCACCTATTCCATATGTGGTTATGATTTATTCTCTATCTCTCCATCTGGCTCCATGAGGGCAAATCCTTGTCTGTCTTGACACTCATCTACCTTTAGCTCCAAGACCAGTGTCTTTCTCACAGTATGGACTTAATAAATATCTGTTGAATGAATGAAGGAGTGAATGGATGAACAGAGCACAAATGATGTGGTTCTGGACAACCAGCTGTACTAGAGTTGACCCATCCTAAAACAATCCCCCCTGCTTCAGGTGAGTGGGTAACAGGTACATCAATATTGATACAAGTCCACAGTTTATTCAGATTTCCTTAGTTTTTACCTGATGTCCTTTCTGTCCCTGAATCTCATCCAGGACACCACTTTACATTTAGTCATGTCTCTCAAGGCTCCTTCTGTCTGTGACAGTTTCTCAGACTTTCCTTGTTTGTGGTTACCTTGATTACCTTAAGGAGTCCTGGTCAGTATTTTGTAGAATGTTCCTCACTTGGAACTTGTCTGATGTTTTTCTCATGATGAGACTAGGGTTATGAGTTTTGGGGAGAAAGACCACAGGTAAAGGAACATTTTCATTACATCAGAGCAAGGGCACATAGTACCAAAGTGACATCACTGTTGATGTTAACCTTGATCACCTGGCCGAGGGAGTGTTTGTCCAGTTTCTCCACTGTAAAGCTACTCTGTAACCCTCTGTCCTCTCTGGGAAGAAGTCACTATGTGTAGCCCACATCTAAGGAGCAGGGGGATTATGCTCCCCCTCCTTGAGGGTGGAGTCGCTATGTAAATTCCTGGGAATTCTTCTGCACAGATTTATCTCTTCTCCCCCATTTAATTAAACAATCATTTATTTATATCAGTATGGATTCAGGGATATTTATTTTATACTGTGGACTGTAATCCAAAATATTTCGTTGCTCAAATTATTCTTGTTTTGGCCACTGGAAGTGCTTTCAGTTGGCTCCTATATCCTTTTCACAGGGCTCTACTACTTTTTTTTTTTTTTTCATGTTTGTCTGGTTTTGAGCATTTCCTTGCCTTCTGGCACTACAAGATACTAAAGGCTCATTTGGTGTATTTCCTGTTCTAGTCCCAGAATCAGCCAGTTCTCCAAGGAGCTCTCATTCCTTTTATTGTAGAATGGTATTAAGAAATCAAGATCTGAGTGCTAGCTGACCTGGGTCTTTTAATTTTTTTTTTTAATATTTTACTTATTTTATTTGTTTATTTTTGCCTGTGTTGGGTCTTCATTGCTATGTGCGGGCTTTCTTCTAGTTGTGGCGAGCAGGGGCTGCTCTTTGTTGCAGTGCATTGGCTTCTCATTGCAGTGGCTTCTCTTGTTGTACAGCATGGGCTCTAGGTGCGCAGGCTTCAGTAGTTGTGGCACATGGGCTCAGTAGTTATGGCTCACGGGCTCTAGAGCACAGGCAGGCTCAGTAGTTGTGGCACACGGGCTTAGTTGCTCCGCAACATGTGGAATCTTCCTGGACCAGGGCTCAAACCCACGTCCCCTGCACTGGCAGGCGGATTCTTTTTTTTTTTTTTTTTTTTAATAAACTTATTTATTTTATTTATTTTTGGCTGTGTCGGGTCTTCGCCGCTGTGCGCAGGCTTTCTCTAGTTGTGGTGCACGGACTTAGTTGCTCCGCGGCATGTGGGACCCTCCAGAGCCAGGGCTCGAACCCGTGTCCCCTGCATTGGCAGGCGGATTCTTAACCACTGCGCCACCAGGGAAGCCCTGGCAGGCGGATTCTTAACCACTACGCCACCAGGGAAGCCCTGAGTCTTTTAATTTTTAAAATGTGACCATTAGAAAACATAAACCTACATATGTGGCTCATATACTTCTGCTGGACGGCACTGACTCTGTCCTAAAAATGCCTTCTCTTAATCCCACCTTCTCCCAAACTCTTGACCCAGTTTACTTTTTCCCTTCACTATCAAACTTTTTTTTTAAATTTATTTTTGTCTGTGTTGGGTCTTCATTGCTGCGTGTGGGCTTTCTCTAGTTGTGGCGAGCGGGGACTACTCTTTGTTGTGATGCATGTTCTTCTCATTATGGTGGCTTCTCTTGTTGCGGAGCACAGGCTCTAGGCGCGTGGGCTTCTGCAGTTGTGGCACGTGGGCTCAGCAGTTGTGGCTCGTGGGCTCTAGAGCATAGGCTCAGTAGTTGTGGTGCACGGGCTTAGTTGTTCCACAGCATGTGGGATCTTCCTGGACGAGGGATCAAACCCGTGTCCCCTGCAATGGCAGGTGGATTCTTAACCACTGTGCCACCAGGGAAGTACCACTATCAAACTTTTTAAATGGAGAATCAGCAATCCTTGCCTTTACATCTTCATCACATGCTATTATCTAACTGCCTGCAGTCTGTTTTCCACCAGCTGCACTGAGATGGGTCCCTCCCAAACTACCAAGAATCTCCAAATATTCCTTAGGCCTTTCCTGCTGAATCTGGGGTTTCATGGCACTGTTGAACACACCTTCTTTGTTGGAAAGCTTTGGCTTCTATGACCTCTCCTGCTAGCATACCCTCCCATCTCTCTGCCCGTTTCTAAGGTTCCTTGGCAACCCCGTCTAAGCTGCTCCCCTAGGCTCTGGTGTTGCATTCTCTGACCTCCTTTCTGTCAGTCTGATATCTTCTCTCCCTGGGCAGACTCGCCCACTCCCACGCTGTCGTTAATCACAGGACAAAGTTAACATACACTAAAGTAGCATAGATGCCCCCCCACCCCGGATCAGCCCCCACCATCATGTCCAGGCCCGGCTCTAGCTGTAGCATCCCTTTTGGACCTAGATCCCTGAAGGCTCTTCTCCTCTGCCTGTCTTCCACTTCTTTCAGCTTAAATGCCAACTCCACATGAAGAATTAACTGCTCTTTCCTCTGCCTTCTGCATATTGGATGTGTATCAGTTAAGATCTTTCGGGTGCAAGCACAACACTAACTCTGGTTAGCCAAACAAAAGGGGATTTATTAAATGGGTGCAGAAGTATGCCATTGTGTCTGTCAGGGTCTGGCTGGAGGCAGAAAGGTGCACATAAGGGAGTAGTGGAGGGGAGTTTAAAGAAGGGACTATTTCTAAAAGAACAGTCAGAGTTCAGGGGACCTACGGAAGATGCTGCAGTGCTCACTGTTCACCGACAGGAGCAAGGGAAGAGTAGCAGAGGGAGAGGGCTGCCTTCCAGGAGTCTTTAGTAGAGGGAAGCTGCCAACGCATAGCCCAGCAGGCAGAAAACCAGGAAAATCAATACCTCCAACTCCCTCTCCTGCCCTGGGATCTCCTGCCAGTCTCTCCCCTCAGCTGAACCCAACAGGAAGCCAGAGGGGTTTGCATTCCAGCGGGGCCAGCCTCCCAGGACACAGCATGGTGGAGAAGGGTGGAGAGTGGAGGTAGATTCATGGAATTGAAGGAAGAGCTGCAAAACCAAAAACCAAGTCTGGAAGGTGTCAAGCATGCAGCAACCAAGGCCAAGGCCCGACAGATTCAGCTGATCAAGAGACAACAACCAGCTTTTGATTCAGTTTATTACTTACATAGACAGCAGGAGGAAGATTAGCCAAAGGTGGAAGCTGCACGTGGGCCTTGTTGCCCACGCCAAAAAGGATGGTGTGGAAATCAAAGGGCTCATGGCTGCAAATTGACTTGTGGGATATCCCGTTGCCGAGGAGCCAGTTCTAGACGCAGCTAAGCTCTTTTATAGACTGCAGCCCTACTGGGAGGGAAGTGGGGCAGAAAGCTTCAGAGCTCCTCACAGCCAGGGAGGTGATGTCCTGAGTCTCCCGTGAGGATAAGGCGGTCGGTAAAGATGGCCTTGAGGTAGCGCCTCACAGTCTTCCTTCCTCTCCTGTTCCTGGAGGATCATTCAGATAGGCTGTGGGTTGAGACTTTGTCTGTGTGGCCGATGTGGATTCATGCCAGGGTGACAGGGCAGGGCTGTGCCCCAAGGAAGGCTCTTGGGCGGGTCCACAGACCTCAGGGCACAAGGCTGGGGCGCTTCTCTCTAAAGCACCAGACCTCAGATGACTCAGCCCCAGCCACTCTCTCTCTCTCTTCCAATTTTCACGTTCTTGGGAAGGAATTCAGCTGTCCCAGCCTCGGTCTGGGGTGACCACAGGGCAGGCTCAGCATGCACAGACCTGGGCTCTGGACCCACTCCCATGTGCCCGGCAGCTTTCAGGGATGGGCCATACACCCATCTGGCCCCTACTTGCTTCTGCTCTGCAGGAGTGTCATTTCCATCTTCTCTAACAGAGAGGGAAGTTGAGAGAAGTCTCTGGGGACAGAGCAATGACGGAGTGTTTGCTGTGACTAACCAGAGACCGATGGGCAGGGGGTGGAAGCAAGATGTGGCCCCACCAGAGGCTGGAGCTGCTTTTAAAGGCCTGAGCATAAAGCGGTGGGTAGGTACAGCGGTTGATAATTGCAAATCATTTGAAAAGGAAGAAATAACGTCAGTTTTGTTATCCTTAAAGTTAGTTAAAGTTCACAATGATGGGGGGAAGTCACGTGTGGGAGCGTTTCCACCCTCAGGGGGAAGAGTAAGCAGAGATCGCGGTTAGGAGGGACCAAGGGAAGCCCAGCTTGACCCGCGGGCCCCAAGGCCCGGCTCCGCTGGTTAATAAGCAGGTTAATAGCCTGGAAAGAGGGTAATAAACACACCCCTGACTGTTGGGGATGGGACTGTGGTCCTTCTCTCCCTATCATTAAACGTTTCTAGGGACACCCAGGCAGGAAGGCCTCCCCGAATGACTACATAACCTCTGCTCACCAGAGCCGGTGGGACCCCTCGAGCCCCCGTGCCCAGCTGGGAAGGCAGCCCCACGAGCAGCGCTACAGCTTGGTGGGCTGCGGGGGGGTGAGGTGGCTGGGCCCGCTGGGCGGGGGCAGCACCAGGGGCAGGGAGTTGCTGCCCCTTTCGTGCCAGCACGTGTCCAGGATGGGGTAGAGCTTGCCCTGGAAGTCGGCCTGGAACGTGTAGAGCGGCCGCAGGTCGTCGGGGCGGTCGGCGTCGAAGAAGGTGAGCTCCCCCTGCTCGTAGTGCAGGTAGACGCCGATGCGGTGAGGGTGGCCGGCCACGGGCAGGGGCGCCCGCGGGCAGCCGAAGGCCTCGTACACCCGGCCCTCCTTCAGGCCGATGAGCCACACGCCATGCCCTGGGGACTTGCTCAGCTTGCCCTTGCGACTGGCTGTGCCCTTGATGACCCCCAGGCGCCAGTCGCTCTTGCTGCCCACCACCACCTCCCAGTAGTGGCGGCCGCAGGAGAAGCCCCTGCTGGCCAGGACGCAAGTGCTGTAGTCAAAGCGCTCGGGCTGGCTGGCGCGCCGCTGGGCCAGGAGCCCACACTGCACCACCGTGTTGCCCTTGGAGAGCTCCAGGAGGGGGTGGGCCGTGGCAGGATCCAGCTTGAGGGACTCCGGGGCTGGGAGAGATCAGAGGAGATGTGTATTCAAGCCTCGCTGAAGGCAGCAGCAGGCCATGCCCCGAGGGAGGCCGATGGCAGGCCCTGAGCTCCTCGGGAGAAGAACTGAGTCGGCCTCTTCCCTGTATCCGCAGGGCCTAGAAGGGGCTGGGGGCCTGGAGCAGGCAACCCTGAGGACATTTGCCAAATGAGTGAATGATGCCTGAAGGGTGGAGAATGGGCTGCTGCAAGCCCAGGCATTCTGGCAAGGGAAACGGTGCAGGCGGCCTGCCTAAGGCGGAGGTGCCGATGGAAGGATCTGGGAGACGGCCTGTCACGTGGGCGCCTCAGCTTCACTCCCCAGGTTTTCTGGAGACTCTAACAATGGCAGTGGCTTTCTTGGATACCCTAGCAGCCCAGTCAAGGACAAACTATCCCAACTGACCTCTTTGCTCGCTGCCAACTAATCAGTTTACACCTAAAACGTGCAAACAACATTCATGGTTCAGAGATTATCTGCAGTTTTTGTCCTCCCCTTTCCCCCTTTTGTTCTTATATCAACCCTGTTTGTGCCTTTGTTGGATGAAATCAGTCTATTGATTGATCTTCCTTATGTGCTAGTAATGAAGGAGTTAATTAAAGGTCCGAGTTATTTTTTGGCAGAGCAGCCGCTGCCATTTATTAAGAACTAAACTACACACACACAGACACAGACACACACACACACACACACACACACACGTCTACTTAGAAACTACGCAGCCCAGCAAGGTGGGCTCTTTACAGATGAGGAAACTGAGGCGCAAAAATTACACCACTGGGCTTCCCTGGTGGCGCAGTGGTTGAGAGTCTGCCTGCTAATGCAGGGGACACGGGTTCGAGCCCTGGTCTGGGAGGATCCCACATGCCGCGGAGCAACTAGGCCCATGAGCCACAACTACTGAGCCTGCGCGTCTGGAGCCTGTGCTCCGCAACAAGAGAGGCCATGATAGTGAGAGGCCCGCGCACCGCGATGAAGAGTGGCCCCCGCTCGCCGCAACTAGAGAAAGCCCTCGCACAGAAACGAAGACCCAACACAGCCAAAAATATATAAATAAATAAATAAATAGATAATATCCTTAAAAAAAAAAAAAAATTACACCACTCTCCCAGTCACTAGTAAGAGATGGAACTGGGCTTGAGCTCCCCCTGCTGGCGGAAGCCCACCACCGTGCCCTCACCGTTAGCTGTGCCAGCACCCCCTCCAGTTCTCTGCACCTCGTACACTGGAAGGAGGATGGGTGGGTGGGGTCTCACCTGGCAGAACCTTTCGGAAGAGCCTTTTCCACGCAGTCAGCTTGATGTCAGCCTGGTGCAGGCCTGGCTTGAAGGAGATGGGGCTGAACGCACCTTCCAGGGGCCGGGCCTGCTGGAGCTCTGCACTGGGGGCAAAGGTCCACAGTGATGGCGGAGCTGCTTACCGTGCACCCCAGCCCTTCACCCAAACGCAGGTCCAACCAGCCAAGCCACAGCTCAGAAGACCGTGCACTGAAGATGCCCACCATGTACCCGCCCCCCCCCACCAGGACCTGCCTCCTTCCTGGAAGGGGAAACACTCTACATCAGTAGCTCTCAAAGTGCAGGTCTGGGAGCAGCAGCAGGACCTGGGGGCTTGTTAGAAATGCAAATTTTCTTGGGTCCCACCCCAGGCCTGCTGAATCAGAACTCATTACTGGGGCCCAGTGACCTTTGTTTTAATTGAGCCCTCCAGGTGGTTCTGGTGCACTGTTTGAGGACCACTTCTCTGTATCGGGTGACCCTGGCCCCCAGCTCCAGCTGGAGTGGAAACCAAACTCAGCCAATCAGATCCTCTGTCCATTCATTTAAGCCACTGCTCCTAACCAAATTGTCCTTAAGACTAAGGGAAATTGGAGAAAACAAGGAGACTCTCATAAACGTGGCTGAGGAAGGCTCAGGAACTGCACAGGTGATTTGTTTGTTGGGTTTGGAACATGGATCCAACCCCTTCCTACAAGCCATGGTGCATGTTTCCTTACCCACCATCACCCACCTCATCTCCTGTTCTGCTCTGCGTCGTCCTTTACACCCATGATACTGAAATTCTCACAATACTCCAAACCTGCACACACTTTACCCTTTCACATGAGTCAGCGTGCCTGGCAAACGCCTGCCCTCTGCCCTTCTCAGCCATCCCACCTGTGCGCTGTCTTTGCCGATCTCCCCCCAGTCACCTCCTCCTCTGTGTTAATTCTTTAGCTTGTGTGAACTTCTACTGTTCTAGGTGCCCATAGGGATGTAACCATACTTCACCGCCACCTCCCACAAGGCTTGGAGACCCCTAAAGGCAAGGCTGTCACTTTCCCTGGGCTCAGTACAGAGCCAGATGTGGGCAGCTGCTCCCGGCACCAGTAAAACTGAAGGGAGGATCTAGTGGAGATGAGACGCCTGTGCCCGCAGCCACCAGGCCCTCGCTGAGAGTGCCCTCCGAGGTTATTACCTGGAGGCCATGGCATGGTACTTCTGGAAGACAAGAGGGAGGAGGGTTAGAGCATGGACGAGGCTAGGCGGAAGCCGACAGGAAGGGGGAGGCTCTTGGAGCCCCGGTGGCCTTGGCACAGGGGACACTCCCTTGTCCACTCACCCGGATGAACTCATGGTGACTCTCGTTGCCGAACTGCTCCAACACACCCACGGCCTGCACTAGCCGCTCCCGAGCACCCCGGGCCTGCTCCAGCTGCATGTCCAGGGAGGCCATGAGGCCACGGGTGTGACCCTCCACCCCCTCCAGGCAGCGGGCCTTCTCCTCGTCCACCAGATGGTGCAGCTCCTGGAACTCACTGCGGATCACCCAGCTGAAGACATCAGACTCATTCTGGGACAGGGAGGGGCCGGTCAAGGCAGGAGCCATGGCTGACCTCGGCGTCCCCAGAGCCTGGCAGCTCAGGCCTTCCTGGGCCTTCTGACCGGGCTGGTCCTTGTACCCAAGTCCCAGGGCTGACTCCTGCCAGGTGTTCACACTGTGCCTGGGGATCCAGGATGTGGCCCCAGGGGGAGGACGATAGTGGCAGGGCAGAGGCTGGGCCCCCAGCTCCCAGTTCCAACACAGTGGCTCTGCTTTTGCCCATCTTTGCTAGCAAGTGTGAATGTAAGATTTTGCTTTATCACGGGGTTCCACAACTGAAAAAAAGTCTGAAAGGCCCTGGAGAGCAGACTTTGGAGTGAGATAACAAGGGTTCCCCGTGTGACCCTGAGTTCTGCCTCCATCAGACGGGGTAAAGCAGGCTCCCTCTCCAGGATGAGGAAGATTAATTGAGTTGACTTTCAACGGATGCTGGTCTCCTGCTTGTCTCATGACTACCTGCAGGGCCCAGGCTCCACAGACTCCCAGACCCAAGTGCCCCTCATTTAGGAAAAGCAGACAGCCACCAAGGCTTCAAGCCTTCCCGTGCCTGCGCTCTAAGGTACTAGCAGGGCATTGCCCAGGCTGTCAATGTCAAGCAGACACAGGTGGCAGAGGGCGGGCGGTCATGCCCACGTGTTAAGCTGTTTACCTCCGGGACTTGGGTTCTAGGTTATCTCAGCCTCAAGGACGTGGAGGACACCAGCCAATCTGGCGACAGTCCTGACAACTGTGCTGAATTCCTCTGAGAGCCTTTGCGCTTCCCCCACCCCACCCTGGAATGCTTTGAATTCTGGCTGTATATGGAAGGCATGGATTCCTGTAAAGGACAGATTAGAGCTGGGCTCTGCAGGAAAGGGGAGGCGGGCGGCTGGTCCCGGGGGAGGGCACAGAGGAGCGGGGCGCTCACGACAATCCGGGTCCTGTTGTTCACTAGTCTGGCAATTTGCTCCTCCACCGTCCTCTGCTCCTGCTTCAGGTCGGAGATGAGGGCTGCTAGCTCCTCCTGGAGGCAACAGGCCCCATAAGCTGCCAACCCCTTCACCCGCCCCAGCTCCTGGGGGCAGCCCAACGGCCACAAGCACAAAATAGGAAAGGCTATTCAAGAATGTTCCACACTGACAGCACGGACTGCCTGGACAGAAGAGATCTCCACGTCATCACTCTCTACGCCGTGGACAGAGAGGCTACACGTTGTTACAGCCACCAGAAGTCACCACACAACATCCAAGCGGGGCAACTGCCAATCTGAAGTCAACGCTCCCTGCATGGAATGCTGCCCATAGGGAACCCATCTGGTAAACTTGCTGGTCACCAGCAGGTCCAGAATTAGTGGGCATTTCATCAAGAGTCATCACAAAAAGGCTGGCCCCAAGTGAAGCCAATGGTGCATGCAATGGCCCAGGGAGGGGTCACCTGGTGACCCCCCACTCCCTATAAAGACCTGAACCCATCGCCAGCAGGCTTGAGCCCAGCCTGGATTTAGGGCCTCCCAGGCTGAAGTAAACTTCTCCTAGGTTGCCCTGGCCCCATATCTGACTTAACCTTAGGGATCCAACCAGAACCACCTAGAGCACCATCTGGCTGCACAACCTAATGGAGCCCTGCTGGTTTGTGCCCATGGAGTGTGCAGAATCTTTGGCTTAGACAGTGCCCAAGCAGAAGTCAGCTGCAAGAGCCCTTCCGGAAGGGAGCTGAGAAAAAAATAGAGCCAGCATGGAGATAAATGAACACAGAGTCCTTGCTCTCCATAACAAGGCATCCGATCTCATAGGAGCCTGAGAAGGGCATCCCAGTGGTAACCCTCCCAAGGCAAAGAGAGATGGGACTAGTTCTTTCTCATCAACTGGGCCACAGTGAGTGGAAACAGAATTATGCAAATAAATAAAGTATCTTAAGATCCCAATCAATAGGAGAAAACAGGAATGCATGAAAGAGATCTGATAATGGAACGTAACTTAGTTGCAGCACACGGAGGAGTCTTGAGATCACAAAAACCCACGTCCAAAACCAGGACCCAAGCCCTCCCAGCTCCTAGCCAGAAATGACGAGCTCCCAAGAGTCTCCTCGTCCGCCAGGCAGCCCTCTGCTAATAAAACTCGACTCAATTTCACTGCACTGCAATTTGGCTTCCTCCTTTCACACTCCCCTAAAACTACTCTTGCCAAGATAACCAATTCTTACTGCTAAACCAGACAGGCTCTTTTCAATCCTCAGCAGACATTTCACACAAGTGATTTCCATCTTGTCAAAATGCTCTGTTCCTCTGATTTTCTGGAGGCTACATTCAGCCAACGTTCCTGCTCCCTCAGGGAATTCCTTCTGGCCCCTTTTCAGAGTTCTCTCTCTACCCAAATCTTAAGTCCTGATGCTCCTGGGGGCATCATCTTCCCCATCACTCCTGCAGACTCTCCTGGTTGGTCTTCTCCACACCTGTGGCTTCAGTGACCACCTGTATGTAGATTACTCCCCAATCTCTTATTCCCAGCCTCACTCTCCAATCTATCCTCTGGCAGAGCGATCGAGCCACATCACGACTCTGCTTAAAACCTTCCAACCCCGGTTCTCTGAATAAACCCCTAATCCTGTCTCATGTCACACAGGCCTTTTCATGACCTGACCCACGCTTACCTCACATCACTCCCACCTCACTCTCCCTCGTGCTTATTGGAACAATGTATAATTCCTCAAATCTGCCATGCTGTTTGCCTCTTGGTCTTTTGCACGTGCTCTTTTTATATTTAGGATGCTTTTCCTCCCTTTCTTTTCCTTTCAAGTCCTCCTTATGGTTCAGGTCTCGGCTTACCAGTCCACTTCCTCCAAGAAGTCTTCCCTGATCACCTGAGACCACGCAGGAGCCATGTTCCAGATGGTCTCACCATTGCCTGTACTTAACCTTGACAGCAGCACCTGACACACGGGACTCTGTCAGACCCCCAGACTGTGAGCTCTGGTGCAGGGTGAACTTCTCGCCCACTGCTGTACCATGGGCACCAGTGTAGCACCTAGCACATACTAGATGCCCAGGAAATGTCTGTGGGTAGGGGAAGCTGGTGGACGACCTGGCTGGCCCTGTGCACCTTTCCTACTTCTCTCCCAGGGTTGAAGGAGCAAAGAAATGCTGCCCAGAGCACTCAGCCAGGAAAGCCCTGGAACAGCTTCCAGGGGCCCCTCTGTCTACGGATCTCGATGCTTCTCCCTCGTCCTGCCCCCTCCCCTGAATCTCCTCATTCCTCATCCTTACTGCCCCCAGCCCCCCACCCACCCAAACACCGGGCCAGGTACCCTATTACAATTTACTTCCAAAAACCCTTCCTGTCCTTCCTTGATCTGGTGCCAGGGGAATGAGAACTGGCCTTGATGTGAGTCCTAGCTCTACCACTGACAAACTGTATGACCTTGACTAAGACCCTTACCTTCTCGGAGCCTGTTTCCTCATTTGCAAGTATGACAATAACCCCACTCTTCATAAACCTTAGATCAACAGACTAACCTAAGATGGTATCATTATTATTATTATTCATCGTAAATAATGATCTGCTAGTTCTGAGGCAACTGTCCATCAGGGCAGGAATCCATTGATTCCACAAATACATTTTGGGCATTTACTACCTGGCCGGCACGGTCCTAGGCACAGAAATATCCCAGGGAATGAAACAAAGTCCCTGTCTTCACCTGCCTGAGAGTGCAGTCCCCTGAGCGCTCAACAATCTAATGAGGGCTACAGAGAAGACTAAAGCAGGGGAGGGGGCTAGCACGTGACGCAGGGGGCTCTCCATCCCGTGGATCACCTAGTCCCCAGCACCTGGAGACTGGAGCCGCTGCTCAAAAGGTGATCGGTGGATGAGCAAACGCTCCGCAAGTTCTGCTCCAGAACAAGGCTGGCCCTGGACCCCTCTGTGCCGGGCGAGGGCCCCAAGGGCTCAGAACCCGGCTCTGTGTCCCCAGGGGCGGCCCGGCTCCCCACCCCCCAGCAGCCTCGCTGCCCACCTTCATGCGGCTGTAGACGGTAGAGACAGGCGTGACCCGGTGGTGCTGGTGGGAGCCCAGCAGGCCGCAGAGGCCGCAGATGAGCTCCTGGTCCTTCTCACAGAAGAGGCTGAGAGGGTTCCGGTGGTGCGCACAGACCTGGGGCTCAGGGTCCCCGGGGAGCTGCAGGGCTTCGATCACCTTCGCCAGGGAGACGTTAGGCGGGGAGCTGCTGCAGTCCACCTCCTGCCGGCACACGGGGCAGCGCAGCTCCGAGTCCGGGTGACGGGACAGGGACAGCAGGCAGCCCTTGCAGTAGGAGTGGCCGCACTGCAGCATCAGGGGCTCCTTGAAGACCTCCAGACAGATGGGGCACTGCAGGCGGTCCTCCAGCTCGGGCACGCTCACTTGCCACGCCATCCACGGAGCCTGCTGGAGCCCAGGGCGGCCTCCCTGGAGCCTGCTCCCTCCACTCCTTTGGCCCCCAGCCCCCAAGGGCCCTGAAAGGAGAGGCTCTTAAGGACGCCAGTCTTCGATTCCAGTCCTGACCCGCTATGACTTTGGGTCTGTTTTCCCATCTTTAAAACAAAGGGCTTAAACGAAAAGTGTGGTCACTTGGAGGTCCAGGATTCTACATTTTTAACTCGGATTTGTAGGTAAACATGAAAGAGGCCATCTGCAGGGTCATTTGGAGTGACACTAATAATGCAAGCTCCAGCCCAGCAGGTGTCCTGACCTACAACTGGAGAGCAAAAACAAGCCAAGGTCTTTCCCACCTTCTAGATCAGTTCTCAAACTGGCGAGCAGCTGTTGGAAGCAGAGTTACAATAGAATTCCTGAGTCACCCCTTCACACATCTCAAATGAACCCCAGAAATCTGCACTTACAATTGACACCCCCAGGCCATTCTAAAGCAGAGTTCTGTCTTAGGACAACACTGTTCCAGAGAGTCTGGGACCCTGGAGAGCGGTCTCCTGAGCTCCCACCCTGCTCCTCTGTAAAAACTGATTGGCGTCTCACCAGAAGTCGGCAGTGGGCCAGGGGAACCCCACACTGGACTACCTGGCTTCTCGGGATCCACCGAGCCCCCCACCGGGGCCTCACACCAGCGTCATCGACTTGATCTGCTCTGCCTACTCTTCTCCCCAGGATGGGACAGCAGGTGCAGAGACGTGGGGATTGTAGCTGGACACCAGTTCTACCTAGTCTCTGCTCCTTTCCTCCTCCCCTTTCCCAGAAACACCCCGGTGTCCTCAAGGTCACTCAGAATCAGGTGGGACTAGGCCGTATCAGGGGACCGGGCAGGCAGCCTCTGCTCGGCCGGCTCTGATAACGGCAATACTCAGGTGCTCGCCTTGGCCAGGCATGGGGGAGGGGCGGAGACAGAGCGACTGGGTACCTATTCATACCTCACAGACCTCAAACGGGAGTGGACTCGTGCTTTGACACAATTCTTTCTGAATCTCAGTCTCTCCCTCTCTCTCCCTCTAGAATAATGAAGGTATTTTTAGTTACCTAGATTTTTAAACTGATGTATAACTTCTATAAAGTGCACAAATCTTAACTACACAGTTGTGGTACAACTTATATGTGTATACTCACTCACAAGGTCAAGATACAGAGGAGCTTCTGGGTTGGTGAACACATCCATGTGCTGGGAGGGTGGTGCACCCCAGTTCCACGGGGACAGAAGTCCCTGCACTCTGGACCCTTCCAGACTTCACTCTATATACCTTTTCACATGGCCATTCATCTGTATCCTTTACTATAAACTAGTAAACATTTTTTAAAAAGATCAAGATACAGAACATTTTCAGCACCCAGAGGCTTCCTCATGCATCCCCCATTCAGAACTCCTAACACTATCCTGACTTACATCATCATAGATTAATGTGGCCTGGCTTTGAATTTCAAATAAACAGAATTACATAGCATGTATTCTTCTGTGTCCAACTTCTCTTACTCAATATTGTTGAATTACAAACATTTTTATTAAGGTTATTTCGAAGGTTTAGAAGTTCAATGTCATTTTGTTATATAGTTAATAAATATTACGGTCGTACTCTACTATTCGTATCATGGCTGTGTGGTGGGAACTCACTGAATGGAAAAGACAGGGGTGGGTGAGGGTCTCCAGAAGTGTTAAGAAACAAGGAGCTTTGGATCAACAGGCCACAACCCCTGCAGGCCTAAGCACCCATGTCTCAGCGGGGTGAGGTCTCTACCCCAGTGACAAGCTAGACCAAGGTCTGGTATAGGCAGGCAGAAAGCCAATTTTATTGAATTGTACAAGTATTTATTGAGAACCTGCTATGAGTCAAGCACTAGGCTGGGTATTAGGGATCCATTAGAGAAATAGACAGACAAGGCTTCTGTCCTTTTGGATTTTATAATATATGGGGGTAGGAGTAGGGTGAGGCCATAAATAAACTAGATAATATAATAGCGTTAAATGCTATGCAGGAAGTAAACGGTGTGGTAAGAAAGAGGGAGATGGAGTGGCAGGATTGTGAGGTGCATTCTAGAAGGGGGCAGGACAATCTTTCAGGAGGGATGGTTGAGCTGAGAACTGAAGGATACCAAGAGGCCAGCCACCTGAAAGGAGGGCAGTCCAGGCAATGGGTAAGCAAGTGCACAGGCCTGAGGCTGGAAAGAGTTCAGTACAATTGACCCTTGAGCAGTGTGGGGTTAATGCTCATATACCTTAGAGTCGGCCCTCTCCACCCATGGATTCCACCAACCACGGACGGTGTAGTACTGTACTATGTACTATTGAAAAATGTCTGCGTATAAGTGGACCCTCGCAATTCAGACCCCTGTTGTTCAAGGGTCAACCGTATTTGTGAGATCCACCAGAGAGGGGGCCTGGGTGGCTGGATCACAGTTAAGCCAGAGGGAACATCAGAAGATGAGGTCAGAGGGGTTGGCAGGGAGGGCCCTGTAGACCAGGGCAAAGGTTTGGATTTAATTTCAAGGGCAGTGGGAGCTATTGGTGGGTTTTAAAGCAAGGGAATATGATCTGATTTATATGTTTAAAAGATCCCTCTAGCTGCTGTGTAGATAATAGATCGTAGTGGCTAGAGCACCTGGGTGGGTGGATAGTGATGCCAGGAAGATCAAGGTGAAAAAGGCAGACGGGAGAATCCAGAGTCAGATGCCTGACTGAGGACAACCAGGTGGAGCAACTGAGCAGCCCAGGGGTCTGCAGACTTCAGCAGACACAAGAATCACATGGGGGCTTGTTAAAAGAGAGACTTCTGGGCTTCCCTGGTGGTGCAGTGGTTAAGAATCCGCCTGCCAATGCAGGGGACCCGGGTTCAAGCCCTGGTCCGGGAAGATCCCACATGCCGCGGAGCAACTAAGCCCGTGCGCCACAACTACTGAGCCTGCGCTCTAGAGCCCGTGAGCCGCAACTACTGAGCCCACGTGCCACAACTACTGAAGCCCGCGCACCTAGAGCGTGTGCTCCGCAACAACAGAAGCCACTGCAATGAGAAGCCCGTGCACCGCAACGAAGAGTAGCCCCCGCTCAATGCGACTAGAGAAAGCCCGTGCACAGCAAAAAAGACCCAATGCAGCCAATAAGTAAATAAATAAATAAATTCTTAAAAAAAAAAAAGAGAAACTTCTGGGCCCAGGCCCCAGACTTTCTGATTCAGGAGTACAGGGATGGGTCCAACAATTTTCTCCCAATTTTTATAAGTTCCCAGGCAACACTGACGCTGCTAGTCTGGGGACTACAATTTGAGAACCACTGAAAAAGTCAATTGGACACAGGCACCTAGAGCTCTGGTTCCCAGGGGAGGATCTAGGCTGGACTGGTATATCACATACTTAAACCTGGGAATGGTTGGGCTCTCTCAGGGATTGGGAATAGAGAAGGGCAGGGGTCCACAGACAGGGCCCTGAGGTTGCTAATGTTTAGAGGTCAGGAAGGGGAGGATGACTGAGAAGGGACAGCCAGACACGTAGGAGGAAAATCAGGAGGATGTGGTGACCAGGAAGGTGTGGCAGGCAGAATGGTTCCCCAAAGATACCCATGCCCTAATTCCTGGAATCTGTGAATACGCTACCTTACACGGCAAAAGGGACTTTGAAGATGTAATTACAGTCATGGAGCTGAATTATCTGGGTGGGTCCAATCTAATCACATGACCTTTTAACAGTAGAGAACTTTCCCTGTCTGGACTCAGAGAGAGATGCCGCAGAAGAGGAGGAAAGCCTATAAAAATGAGGAAAGCCTATAAAAATATCAATCAGATAATATTCCCTCCAAGCCTGAGAAGGAATTGGCATGCTGTTGCTGACTCTGAGATGTAGGGGCCCACGTGCAAGGACCACAGAGTAGCCTCTAAAAGCTAAGGATCACTGTTAGCTGACAACAAGGATGTGGGGACCTCAGGCTGAGAGCTGCATCTGCCGACAAACTGAATGGGCTTTGAAGTGGATTCTTCCACAGAGCCTCCAGTGAGGCTGATGCCTTGATCTTAGCCCAGTGAGACTGGTGTCAGACTTCTAATGCACAGAACCGTGAGATAATAAATAGGTGTTGCTTTAAACAGCTAGTTTTGTGGTCCTCTGTTGCAAGAGGGAAAGAAAACTAAATACAGAAGCCAAGAGAAAAAAAGCATTTAAAGGTCAGTCAGGTCAGCTTCATCAAATGCTGACAAGAGTCCAGTAACCTGCGGACAAAGAGGCGTCTGACGGATTTGGCAACAACAACAGAAGAATGGTGGCGTGGAACAGGGGAAAGTGGTATTGAAGTGAGTTGAAAAGAAAATGGAGGGTAAGGAGGTGGAGACAGAATAGCCGAGAAAGCCTTTGCAGCAACCCTTTTGAGAAGTTTTTCCCACGGAGAGTAGGAATGAGACCACCCGTAGCAGCGGGAACATTTGGGACAAAGGGAGGCGTGTTTGTTTTAAGGCGGGGTATCTGGGGACACATATAAGCGGAAGGAAATGGTCCGTAGTCAAGGCAAGGCAGGTGCAGGAGAGAGAGGATACCCAAAGGCGTCCAGTCCTCCATTTGGCAAGAGTGGGAGGACGCAGGGAACAGGCTGGAGGGGATGAAATCCAGGGCTATTCTTCCTTTGCTCCACAAGAGCGCAGGTGCAGCAGATTTTGCAGCTCCGGTGCTGGGAAGGTGAGGGCCATCACCTTGTTTTCTCAGGAACTGGGCAGTTTGACTTTAAAGTCCTGTCTGCCTCTACGTTTCCCCTGAACGCGATGGAGAAGGACGGAGGGTGGAAATAACCCACGGCTGTGAGGCCTGACCCTTCCAGCAGCCCGCCGTCTCTGGGGCCTTGTCCCCACCAGCGTGTTCTGCCGGCCACGTGCCCACAGCTTGGCCACCATGGGCCCCACTGCTGATCCTCACCACCTGCGTGTCCCATTCCTTGCGCCTTCGCCACGTGCCACCACACGCCCCTGTCACGGGCCCCCGTCATGCTCTTCGCGTCCTCACCGGATGCCTGATCTTGCTCTGCACTCCCCCGTCACATGCCCAGTTACGCTCCTCGTGTCCCGTCGTGCTCCGTGGGGCCTCACTACGTTTCCCATCATGCCCTGCGAGCTCTCAACTCGCGCAGGATCAGGACGCAGGACTCCTTGCGTCCCCACCACGTGCCCGGTCACGTACCCTGCCGGGCGTCCGCTGGCGTGTGGTCCAGCCCCCAGCCCCGGCGTGGGCCCGCAGGCAGTTGGCGGCGGTTGGAGTGGAGCGATGAGCGCCTCCTCACGGTCCCTGAACGGATTGCCGCCGTCGGGTGCGGACGGCAGGGTATAAAGGGGAGGCCGAGTCTCCGCTGGGGGAGGGCAGCGGGATTGAGAGGCAGGCCGCGCGGAGATGGGGGGCAGCGCCCGGAACCCGGGAGTCCTGCAAAGGGACGACGCCCCCAGCCAGGTGAGGGCCCGGGTGCTGGGGAGTCAGGAGCCGGGGCCACCGGAGTCGGGTGTCAGCTGAGGACTCTGAGATCTTGTGTTTCATTCCCCACAAGTCTCCGTACCAGCGGTTAAGTCAAAGGATGCTGGACCTTTCCGGGGACCGGGGCGTGCTGAAGGATGTCATCCGAGAGGGTTCTGGAGAGCTGGTGACACCGGACGCTTCGGTGCTCGGTATGTCGTGCGGCCCTGGGTGCCGTCTGCCCTTGGGAGGCTGGCGATGCCCTAGTGCTGGCGGTTCCTCGGGTTTTAAGGGATAAGCGAGGGAACTCATTACCCCTTTGTGTGAGACCACTGTGAACAAGGGGCTCTGGGCGGCCCCCCAGCCCAGCTCTTCAACCTCAGAGCCAAAGGGCCGGCATCCAGACGTTGAGCAAAGGTTTCTCCTATCGCTCAGGGGGTGGGGCAGTTTAAGGGCATCTGGTACTCACATTGCTTTTGTGTGACAAAGAGGTGATATGTGGAGGCGTGGGTGCCTTTGGTCCGTTTTCCTCCCACTGTCTCTTTCTTCTGTCCTAGTGAAATATTCTGGGTATCTGGAGCACATGGACAAGCCTTTTGATTCCAATTGCTTTAGGAAAACCCCTCGGCTCATGAAACTTGGAGAGGGTAAGTTCAGAAAAGGAGCTGGAAAAGACGCCGCAGCTTGGAGAACTGATGCAGGGCAGCGCCCTAGGACTGGAAAGCTGTCCAGAGAACTGAGTCTTCAAGTTGGTTTTTCTGAGGCTGGGTTTTGCTAAACGTTGTCTCCCACATTCCCCCCTGAGACCTAGGTATTTGGGAGATGGCCTGCCTGGCAAGGAAGGTAACCTTTGCATCCTGAGTTAAACGTGGGGTGCCGCATTTTTCTTTGTTAGTTTACTAAGTAGACATCTATTGAATGACTCTTTTACAATGCAGGGTGAACAGAGAGGATGTACTCAGATGATCAGAAAGTCTGGGGCCAGTATGGTGGAGATTGACACACTCCAGACAACTAACCTCATGGAGCTCCTGGGAGGCATAAGCAGTGTTTTATGGGAGTGCTTAATGAAGGCACCATTAATTCCAGCTGGGAAGACTTCATGGTAGAGGGGGCATTTGAAATGAGCCCTGAAGTTTGAATAAGGGTTCACTCAGGGTAGAAGCTGGGCCTTGGGGGAGGAGGACAACATTGCAGGAAGAAGGGACTGCGTGAACAGAGATGTAGAGGCCAGAATGCTGCAGAGCCTGGAGGAGTTAGAGTCTGGGGTGGGGTGGGGTGGGGGTGGGGGGGGTGGGAAACAAGGCTGAGAAGTGAGTTGGGACCACAGTGCAGAAGGCTTGGGGTACCATATGGAGAGATGTGGACGTGAAGGGGGAGGAAATGGATAGCACTGGGACAGGATACTGGGCAAGCTTCCACCGTGTATTTTTCATCCCTTCTTCCAGATATCACACTTTGGGGCATGGAGCTGGGCCTTCTGAGCATGCGGAGAGGAGAGTTGGCCAGGTTTCTGTTCAAACCGACCTACGCTTACGGAATGCTGGGCTGTCCTCCCCTGATCCCCCCAAACACTACCGTCTTGTTCGAGATCGAGCTGCTTGACTTCCTGGATTCTGCTGAGTCAGACAAGTTTTGTGCCCTCTCAGCCGTAAGTTCTGGAGCACAGATGTCAGCACTTGACAGAGAGTTGGGATGGGATTGTGTTTTTGGTAATTATCCTGCCCTGCTGATGATCCTCGGCCCCAGATTCCGCCCGAGGCTCCTGTGTGGCGGTGGGGAGCGGGGGAGTGTCCCACCACTTGTTAGTATGTGTCTGTCTTAGTTCTGCTGGCTCTTATGTGTGGGTACATGTGCTAGGCCAAGGGTTTGTTACGGACCACCAGGCTGAACTGACCTTTCAGTCACCGTTTGCCTAGTTCTCCCTGAAAGACAAGGAACATTTGTTTCTCAACGCTGTTTGGTTCCCAGCAAGTCAAGCACTGATAGCTCATAACTAAGGCGATCATATAATTTATTGTCCAACCCAGGATCCTTGAGAGTGAAAGGTACTATTAAACCAGATGGGATACCAGGACACTGGGTGTAAACTGGGACAATCCCAGGCAAACTGGGACAGATGGCCTCTGTCTTCACAACTGAAAAATTGCCTTTCCTTTGTAGCCTTTCACTTAACTCATCCCGTAGAGACGAGGCTTCTGATTGTCAGCGGTCACATGCACTCCTTGTTATGGTGTCTCACCCTGGCTGTACATGTGGCCTTAGATGTCCACCCCAGGTTCACATCTGTATATGACATCTCACCAGCTAAACTGTCACCACCTCAAGTGAGAGATACTACCTTTTTCTCATCTTTCCACGAAGCAGAGGTTCTTGCAGATAACCTGGGTCCCGACTCTTGTGTACTGATTTAGAATCTTTGGGGGTGGGGCCAGGACATCTGTTTAAAAAGAGGCTCTGCAGGTGATTGTGATGTGTACCAAGGGTAGAGCCTCATGGCCAGAAAGACCAGCAGGGCCCTGGGCAGACCAAGACCTGTTAAGTGCTTGCTGGATGAGTGGTTGTCCTGATACCTGACTTTTGTGCTTGGCAAGTTCCATCAGTTTCTAATTCTATGAGAAACTGCTTCTTTAGGGAGCATCTCTGGGTAGGACTAAACTAGTAGACTTCATTTTGGCTCTAGTCTGTAAAACAGGAGCAGTAGTGGCACCGACCTGCCGTGGCTTCTGTTGGGATTCACAGAGGTGACTTCCGCAGAGCCACCTAGCCCAGTGCTCGGCACACACGTGGCAGTGAGCAGAGGTTCCTGATCTAAAGGAGCAGCGCTGACAGCTGTAATGACGCTGGCATGGTGGCACTGGGGCGTTCAGTTTCCTTGCTGGTGTCCTTGTCTTTGATCCTCAGGAGCAACAGGATCAGTTTCCACTTCAGAAGGTCCTAAAAGTGGCAGCTACTGAACGGGAGTTTGGCAACTACCTTTTCCGCCAAAATCGTTTCTATGATGCCAAAGTGAGATATAAACAGGTAAGGCTGCTTTAAGGTACAAGTTTAGACCCTGGAAACTTCCTTCTTTAAAAGATACAGACTTTTGTCTCTGTCCCTACTCCTCACGTACAGCCGTTAAGAAAAATCTTGCTTAAAAATCCGCATGCCAGAGGGCTAAAGACTAGGAGAGGGGACACAGGGTTTGGGGGAGCTGGTAATGTTTGGTTTTGGATCTGGATGTGATTGCATGGGTGTGTTCAGACTGTGAAAATTCACTGAGCTGGATGCTTACTTTTGTACTTAACTGTGTGTGTTTTTCAGTAAAAAAGTTTTTTAAATTTCTCTTTCTAGTTTAGGGTTCTCTGCCTACTGACTTCTCCACCCCATTTGCCATCTTCATTTCATGTCTCTCTGACGGTGGGGATTCATCTAATTCTGACTCCATCCTCACCAAGCTTCTGATTGTGATTTGGCTTCCTGTAGAGGTTTTGCTGACAGGAATTCACCGTTGGCCTTGCAATGCATTCAGCAAATATTATGAACACTTTCTGTGTGTCAAACTCTGCATCCTAAGTTCTAGAGGCAAACAGGATAGAGTTTAGAGTTTAGGGGCGTTCTGATTTTTGTCTCATTTGCATAGTGACACTAAACATTCAGGATTTGCATTCAGCTGTAAACCGCAGAATCCTGAAAAACAGTTTTTCAAATAAACTAGAGACATAATATTTCTCACATAAGAAAGGAGGCAGTCGGGGCTTCCCTGGTGGCACAGTGGTTAAGAATCCACCTGCCAATGCAGGGGACCCGGGTTCAAGCCCTGGTCCGGGAAGATCCCACGTGCTGCGGAGCAACAAAGCCCGTGCGCCACAACTACTGAGCCTGTGCTCTAGAGCCCTTGGGCGACAGCTACTGAGCCCGTGTGCCGCAACTACTGAATCCCACACACCACAGAGCCCGTGCTCCGCAACAAGAGAAGTCACTGCAATGAGAAGCCTGCGCACCGCAACGAAGAGTAGCCCCCGCTCCCTGCAACTAGAGAAAGCCCACGTGCAGCAACGAAGACCCAACGCAGCCAAAAATAAATAAATAAATAAAATTTAAAGAAAGAAAGGAGGCAGTCGAAGCCTGGCATAGCAGTTCCACAAAGCCATCAGGGATTCAGGTTCCAGAGGTCTCTCTGCTCAGCTGCCCTTAAGCATGTTTTTGTTGTTTTTTTTTCCCCCCAAGATGGTAGTTCAACCTGCAGCATCATGTGGTCATCTGGGCAGGAAGAAGGGAGGGGAGAAGAGTCTGGTGTGTTTATTTATATTAAGAGCTTTCCAGAATTCCTCCTACCCCAGCTTCCCTTTATATCTCATTGGCCAGACCCGTGGTAAATGTCCATTTGCCCTTAGCTGTATATGTACAAGAAGCTGGGAAGTGTGGTTTAATTAGTACATTGCTGCTTTGAATGAAATGGAGGCTCTGTTAGAAGAGGAGGGAAATACCAATAGACGTTATCTTTCTCTGACTTATTTCACTTAGCATAATACCTTCTAGGTCCATCCGTGTTGTCGCAGATGGCAAGATTTCGTTCTATTTTACGGCTGAATAATGTTCCATTGTGTATATATACCACATTTTCTTTATCCATTCATCTATTTTTGGGCACTTAGGTTGCTTCCATATCTTGGCTACTGTAAATAATGCTGCAATGAATGTAAGGTGCATATATCTCTTTTTTTTTATGAATTGGGAGATGGGGATTGACATATATACACTATTTTTTTTTTATTTATTTATTTTATTTATTTATTTTTGGCTGCGTTGGGTCTTTGTTGCTGTGCACGGGCTTTCTCTAGTTGCGGTGAGCGAGGGCTACTCTTCCTTGTGACGTGCAGGCTTCTCATTGCGGTGGCTTCTCTTGTTGTGGAGCACGGGCTCTAGGCTCGTGGGCTTCAGTAGTTGTGGCACGCAGGCTCAGTAGTTGTGGCTCACGGGCTTAGTTGCTCCGTGGCGTGTGGGATCTTCCCAGACCAGGGCTCGAACCAGTGTCCCCTGCACTGGCAGGCACACTCTTAACCACTGCACCACCAGGGAAGTCCCTATAGTAATTTTTCTTAAACACCAGTCAGCCTTCAGTCATTTTCTTCATTCACTTTCGTGACAGTGGCTTTTGAAGCACAAGAGCTTTTAATTTTGATGAAGTCCAGTTTATTTATTCTTTAGATATTTGTGCTTTCAGTGTCATTATTAATCTAAGACCACAAAGGTTTACACCAGTGTTTTCTTCTAAGAATCTTACAGTCTTGAGCTCTTAGGTTTAAATCTGTGGTCCATTTTGAGTTAATTGTTGTATGCTGTCTGAGGTAGGAATCCAACTTCATTCTTTTGCATGTTGACATCCATTTATCATAGCACCATTTGTTGAAAAGACTCCTCCTTCTCCATTGAATGGTGTGGCACCCTGTTGAAAATCAGTTGACTCTAGATGTATTTGGCTTGTTTCTGGATTCTCAATCTGCATTGTTGGTTCTGTTCCACTGATCTATATGTCTGTCCTTACGGGTATCACACTGGCTTGGTAATTAATAAATTTTGAAATTAGAGAGTATGAGTCTCACAACTTTTTCTTTTTTTTAACGTTTTTTGGTTATTCAGGATCTCTTGAATTTCCATATGAATTTTCAGATCCGCTTGTCCATTTTTGCAAATTTTGGTAGTGGTTGCATTGAAAATGTAGAACAATTTGGGCACTCTTGCCATTTTAACAGTATTAAATCTTCTGATCTGTGAACATGAGATGTCTTTCCATTTATTTAGATCTTCTTTAATTTCTTTCAGCAATGTTTTATAGTTTTCAGTCTACAAGTGTTACACTTTAAATTTATTGCCACTTATTTTATTCTTTTTGATGCTGTTATAAATGGAGTTTTCTTAATTTTGTTTTTGGATTATTCATCGCAAGAGTAAAGAAATACAACTAACTCTCATATATTGATCTTGTGTCCTGCAACTCTGCTAAACTCATTTTTTAGCACTAATTGTGTGTGTGTGTGTGTGTGTTCTTAGGGTTTGCTGTATGTAAGACCACCTTCTCTTGACCTCCTGTCTTCCTTCTCCACAGGCCTTGTTGCTTCTCCACCGGCGATCGGTACCCCTTGAAGAGCAGCACGTGGTGGAGACCGCCAAGCTGCTGGTCCTCCTTAACCTGTCCTTCACGTACCTGAAGCTGGAGCAACCCGCCGTGGCCCTGCGCTATGGAGAGCAGGCTCTGAGCATTGACCAGAAGAACGCCAAGGCCCTCTTCCGATGCGGACAGGTGAGTTGGAGGGCAGGGACTTGGGAATGGATGCCTGAAGAAAGGCAGCAGTGGTGTTCAGCTTGGGCACTGCAGAAGTGCTGTCTTTCCTAAAGTGTGCTTTTAAACTTTTGTCCTTTTGACAGGCCTGTCTCCTCATGACTGAGTATCAGAAGGCCCGGGATTTTCTAGTCCGAGCCCAGAAGGAACAGCCCTTCAATCACGACATCAATAACGAGCTGAAGAAACTGGCCAGGTGAGACCTGTGTTTGCAGGAGTGCAAACAGAGGAAGGAACGTGTGGTGCGGCTGCCACTCTGGCCTGCCCGCTTGGGTGAAGGCCTGTTTGATGTTGCCAGGCTTGTGCTGGGAGGCAGCGCCCCCTAGAGCTGGCTTTGTGAAGTGCTCGGCGCTCTGACCCACAGCTCCCAGGCCGTGGGGTGGGGGGGCGGCTGTAGGACAGACCTCCAAACCACACATGCCTGGACCATTGCCCGCCTCCCTGTCCTCCCCCAGAAGTAAGCACCCTAAAGAGGTGGCCAGTGTGACTTTCAGAAAGGGCAGTGTTCTTCGAATATTCTTCCCTGCTCGCCACCAACTGAGGACTGCTGTTCTCAACTGACTGCAGATCCTGGTTTGATGTGAAATGGCTCTTTCGAGTCTAGTCATACCCTAGGGTGACGCTCTTGTTACCCAGGTGATATTGATACCAACCTTGAAGTAATCTAACTTTTTCTGATTGTAGAAGCTACATGTTCATTGTAGGAAACTTTGAAAATTTCAACATAGTTAATCACCCATAATTCCATCACTTCATATTATAACCACTGGGTTTTTTTGTTTGTTTGTTTGTTTGTTTGGTGTTCTTTTGTTCCTCTGTATTGGTGAGATTTTTCTACTCCTGTTAACATTTTTAAATGTTTAATCCAGATTGCTAGTTAAAGCTTTCTTGCGATTAAAAAAGGTCTGAGGTGTGTGTACCTCTTATTTGGATCCGAATGTTTGCATTTCAGGCCTTTAACACTTTCTAGCAATTTCCTTTCTGGTATTTGTAAATACCCTGTCAAGTTAGGTGTAGAAATTTTGGAGTCTGACCATTCTTTAGCAGGAAAATCTCAAGATAAGTCTGAGGTCTCTGAGTGTGAGGTGTTGCTCGGCAGGACCCTGCCGGCAGCCTCACTGACAGCGGCTCCCGGCCTTCGAGGCTGCCATCTTTGCAGACGGTGCGCTTTTTGTCCAAGGGCTTCCTGAACAGCCCTCGGGAGCCTCCCCCATCCCCCCACCGCCCCCCACCCCCAGCATTGCTTCCACCCACTCCTGATTCGGTTTAAGGCCTGCTGAAGTTTCGGTGTTGCTGGACCTGAGTGGAGAATTCCAGCCACCAGGTGTCACCTCCCACAGAGACAGCCCTTCTCTAACTACTGTGTATTTCTCCTGACAGCTATTACAGGGATTACATGGGTAAAGAGAAAGAAATGTGTCACCGAATGTTTGCTCCTGGTGAACATGGCTCTACAGTAGGAGAAAACTAAAGGTAAGGAACGGGCTGATGCATGAAAAGCTTCAGGATTTTGTCTAGTACAGGTCTTCCCTGTAACGGCGGGGTTATGTCCCAATAAACCCATCGTAAGGTGAAAATATCATAAGTCAAAAATGCATTTAATACATCTAACCTCCCGGAACACCCTAACTTAGCGTCACTGGTCTTAACCGTGCTCAGAACGCTGATGTTAGCCTACAGTTGGGCCAAATCAGCCCACAGAAAGCCTGGTTTTATTATATAATAGAGTGTTGACTGTCTCGTGCAGTTTATTGAACACTGTGCTGAACGTTGGACCAGAATGGTTGTCTGGGTTCAGAACGGCTGTCAGCGTGTCGGTTGTTTACCCTCGTGATTGCGGGGCCGATCAGGAGCTCTGTCTTGCTGCCTGGCATCATGAGAGCCACTGGGACAGCATGTTGCTAGGCCGGGAAAAGATCAAAATCCAGAATTTCAAGTACCATTTCTGCTGAACGTGTGTCGCTTTTGCACCATCATAAGGTGGAGAAGTCATGAGTCAGATCATCGTAAGCCGGGGGCTGTCTGTGTGAGGATGTGGGCTCTTCTCCTCGGCCCCCAGTGACTAGTGCTGCCTACAGTGAGGAGAGAAACCCTCCTTCCTGGAGCTGATGGGCCGCTGTGGTGCAGGGGGAAGGCACGTGCTGTGGGCCTTCTCAGAGAAGATCACAGAAGTGAGGGAGGTCCATCCAGGGCTGGAGGTTAGATTCACAGGTTTGGGAAGCCTTAAGCCTAAAATTGAAAACAGAAATGTTTCATGGTATATGTGGTGTGGAACGTGAAGCTGTGAGTATAGTTACTAATGCAATGGTTTATCTGGGTGTTGAAGATAATGCTTTTCTTAATCTGGTTTCTCCCCAAAACCTGAAAGCCTCCAACCTCACCTTCCATCTAACACATTGTCAAAGACAATCCACATGACGAGGGTGGGAATGGTTGGTAACTGCTAAGTTCCAAGTATTCCGAGACCTAGAGACAGAAGGTTTTCAGAGCAGCGGGGGGTGGGCACGCCCGGTCCTGCTGCACCCAGGGTTTAGCTGCTCGGGGCTGCGGTTTCCCCAGGACTACATGACATAACCCTCTTGTCTGGTTTACTGTTACTTCAGAAAGCTAATGGAAACAAAATCACCTGCCTTAAACACCTGCTTAGTTGGGTAGATAGCTCTGCTCTCTTGAGAGAAGTTAAACAAGGGACAACAAGAAAACAGCTGCTGGACGGGCTCACGGTGATAAATCTCTCCTTTGTTGCCTCCTCCATCTCCCTACAAAAGAGGCTTGAGAGAAGAAGGCAGTGAAAAGGCCCATTCATCTCAGGGCTTTTGCAAGTGATCTGTACACTCTTGTCTCTGCCCCGTCAGAAACAGCCAGTCGGTATCAGACATAACATCGCCGTCACCACTGACCGTGACCCTGTGACCTTGGCCTTCAGGTCTTGCGGGGACATTGGCGTATTAGCAGGTCTCCTGAGCTGAGACGTGAGCCAGAGGACTTTCCTCGTTTGGTGACTGTCAGTGTCTGCCAGAAATGGACGCCCGGTGGCTTTTTGCCAGACATTTTGAGCTGGGAGCTGGCAGGTTCTGCCACTTAATGAAGATCTGATTCTTCCCAGGTCTGTCCTAGAAACAGACTTTGGAAACCCAGCAGGGAAACAAGTGTCCTTTCTGTTGTCCTCACCTCCCAGCTTTCTGCATCTGGCAGACGTTTTGGAGCCGCTGATTCTTAGATGGTTTCGGCGGTATCCCTAAGTCTCGAGTTTGTCTTATCACCAGCAATGGCCACGATCATCAGACTCCCACTGCCGTTGAGGTTGTAACACGTTTTGGCTTTTGCGTCGTTGGTCTTGCTGCTCCCCTTTTTTTCTGTTGTACTTGTGCCTAGTTAGTCACTTAAAATGTCTGGGTTTTTAGATTATGTTGCCAACTAGTTTTAACTAACTAGGATCATTTAAAATGTGTACTTGTCTTCCAAGATGTTAGGTGCTACTGACTCGTCTCCATCTTGTCTTCAAAGATGTTAGATACTTCTGGTGGAACAAGAGTTCCCTCAATTATATTCTCTAAGCCTCTGGTGAGAGACGCAGTTTTTTGAGATCAATAGACCATGTCCTTTTCACCTTTGTATTTTGCAGCATCTGGAACCATGCCTAGCATGTGATTGACGCTCAGTAAATGTTAGTTGGATCAAATATGAAACAGCTGAAATGCTAGCCCAGCCTCTTTGAAACCATACCTTCCAGGCTGGCTCTTGTATTGGCTGTCAGGACTCATGTTATTGCCAGTAACAGAAACCCATTTTTAACTAGTGTCCACTAAAAAAGAGGTTTACTGAGGGGATCCTGGGGTAACTCACAGAATCCAAGGAGATCGTGAACAGTCAGTAGTCGGGCAGGTAGAGACTGTGGGCCTCAGGGAGTCAGTCTCATCTTTGCTTCATTCTCTCCTGCCCTAAGGAATGCCCAGGCATCCATTTACACAGCCTTTCTATTGGAGAGGGGTATTCCTTACCCACACCTCCCTCCTCTTCCTGAACCAGCTGTAGCTCCAGTTTGAAAAATCTCGAAGCAGGGCTCTGGCCTGGTTTGGAGGGTGTGGAGTCCCAGTTATCAGATCATTTCATCCAAAAGGATTTCCCTGTGTATCTCTAAAAGATAAGGACCACTCTTGCACATTTTCTTTTATTCTCTGAACTGCTTATTTTTCTGTTCATTTGCTTTGACTTTTCTCTTTTCCGTGTTATAGACTTTCCACAAATGGTTGATGTTTCTTGGTTGCTTATTCACATATAAGAATGAAACAGTAAGGAAAGTTGACCAGGAGCTCTGTCACCTGGGCAGGGCTTTTCGACTCATCCTTCTTAAGGCTGAACAGATGGGAGCTGACTGAAATGCTTTAAGATCCTTAAATACCACAGGGAGGGGCTTTGCATTGGGCACCAACGCCTATACTAGCTTCCCAGATTTTCCTCGGGTGGATTTTCCCCCCTAAAATAGGGGGTACAAGTTCTGTATTATTTTAATCTGTATATCCTCAATTTCTAGTGAGGTTGAGCATCTTCTTGCATATTTATTGGCCCCGTATATTCTTTAGGCAAATTTCCTGTTGATCTACTTCGCTCACTCTTGGGTCTTTTCTTCATTGTTTTGTAAGAACCCTTTTTCATGTGAAGGATGTTCACTAAATCTCTGTTAGGTAAGTTCACATATTTTCTTCTAGTTGTTCTGAGTACTTATACATTTACATGTACCGCTGTTTTCTGTGTGGCCTCTGGAATTCACATTATGCTTACACTTGACCTGTGGGAGTAGCAGAGGTCTGTGATGGGTGAGCAGGAGAGCTCAGGGGTAACGGGTTTCCTAACAGTTCTGCCTGGAGTCTGAGCATCATTCCATGTCCACAGTGCTCCGTAATGTCCATAAGCCCATTTACTCTTCCCAGCATTTTTTTTTAAATGCTCTTTATTTATTTTTTTTTAATTTTATTATTTTTTTATAAATTTATAGATTTATGTTTAGCTGTGTTGGGTCTTCGTTTCTGTGCGAGGGCTTTTCTCTAGTTGCGGCGAGCGGGGGCCACTCTTCATCGCGGTGCGCGGGCCTCTCACTATCGTGGCCTCTCCCGTTGCGGAGCACAGGCTCCAGACGCGCAGGCTCAGCAGTTGTGGCTCACGGGCCCAGTTGCCCTGCGGCGTGTGGGATCTTCCCAGACCAGGGCTCGAACCCGTGTCCCCTGCATTGACAGGCAGACTCTCAACCACTGCGCCACCAGGGAAGCTCCCAACAGTTTTTTGAGGGAGAAATTATCTCCGTTTTACAGATTGGGAAAGGAATAAAGCTCAGAGAATTAGACCCTTTCCCTGTTGGCGTGTGTGTAAACAACTGTGACCATTTTCATTGGATTTGAAATGTAAACCCCAGGTGATATCTGAGGCTTTGAATATATTCAGCTTCTTTCTTCAGCTGGAGTGTTATCACTGGTTGCTCAGGGATTTTTTATTCCTTTCTTAGGTGTTTAGGAATTTCCTTCCTCTTCTCTGCTTTTCCATACTTAAGAGAAGCTGAAGCCTTTGGGCTGTAGCATTAAGAGGACTGAGCCCTGTTGCTTGGCCAGCCTCAGGGAAAGAATATCCTAACAGACTTCATAAAAAGTGTTTTCTGGGAAGTCAAAGCAGCTCCCAGGAGGCTCAGGTAGAAATAAAGGCCGAGCTGTGGAGAGTCCACTCCTGTAGTTGAGATTCTGGGATTCGTTTAGTCCTGGTTCAGAATGTTGGCCGGAGTGAGTCCTGGAGCAGCAAGCCCCACAGAGCTCGGCGCCGAGGCTCGAGGGGTCCTCGGGGGTCAGGGGTTCCCTCGTTCCAAAATAGCCTCCCTGCGTCCGGCCCGTACCGGCCAGTTGCCCGGAAACCGTAGGAGCAGAGCACCATCCCTCACAGTATGCAACCAGATCCAGACGGAGAAGCTGTTTGATCCCATCCTTCCCAAAGGGATTAAGGAGAAACTCTCAAATCTACTGTTGAGTCTATAAAGATATTTCACGCCTCCAGTTAGGCTTGTCTGAATCCTGAACAAATAATAACTTGCTTAAGTGTAGTTTTATGATTTTATATATTAATTCTGACTGACTTTCCCTGCATCTCCACTTTTTTTCCTCCTCCAAATGGAGATGTGTTTTCTCAAGAGTAACGGGGCCAGGCAGGCATCCTCTTGTTCTCGGATGAGGGCCGTGCTGTTTTCCAGGCAAAGTGTTAGACCCAGTCTCTTGATCTTTAGGAAATCTGTGAAATGCCTTTTCTCCCAGCTCAGGGGTGTCACTGAAGTCATCCCTTTGTTGTGTGACTATAAATAACTCCACTTAGGTTGGCACCTCTTCATTTTACCCCTTCCTGGGAAATGTTTCCGCTGGTAGAGCTTCTTTGGCCCGTTCACCTCTCTCTGCAGCCTCTCTTGGCAGCCGTAACAGGCCCCAAACCTGCTGCCTACTGAGATTTACTTCTGTGCTCTTAGTAGGTGATGTATCAATGAGGGCTAGTTAATTAAATGTCAGGCGATAACTAGGTTCCTTTCTCTAATCTTCAAATCAGTGATTACTGAAGTGCCGTTACCTTTCCTTACGGGGCTGAAAAATGGGAAATTTGGATTCTCGGTCTTAGCTTGCTTTCTGTGACATCAGCCAAGTCATTT
Source organism: Eschrichtius robustus (assembly GCF_028021215.1). Lineage (NCBI taxonomy): Eukaryota > Metazoa > Chordata > Mammalia > Artiodactyla > Eschrichtiidae > Eschrichtius > Eschrichtius robustus. The sequence goes on along the minus strand of NC_090839.1, from coordinate 83,913,790 downwards.
AACCCCTCTGGGCTTCAGTCTTGTCACCTGTAGGATGAAGCGATTAGACCTTTAAGGTCACTCTGTACCTCTTTCTCCTGTCAGATGTTGGCTCAGTTGTTTTTAATTTCTCGGATTCATAATCACCTAATTATGAATAAGCCTTGTCTCCAGGCCTATGTAAGCCAGACCCTGATTTAGGTAAATAAGGATACAGGCAAATAGTGAAAGAAGTGAGCCTGAGCAATAAGGAATTAACACGTAGTAAGCCTCTTAGTGCCTTGAGACACTTCAGGGAGAGGATGAGGGGTCTTAGTTTGGTTCTCCTGACTGCCCTTTGAGGGCCCTGCCAGAGCAGCCCCAGACCCAGGATGAAGCCGAGATGAATGGGGATGAGCCTCTGAGTCTCAAAAACCCAGAGAAGGGTTTTCAAACCTGTTAGACAAAGGGAATGAGCACAAATCATCTGTAGCACAGGGGACAAGCGTATGTCCGCAGGGATGTGGTCTGCTTCATCCACACCGTGGTCATTGTCACAGACCGAACAGAAAAGGCTGTGAGAGACAGATGCAGGCCTTGGCGCTTTAATTCTTTTTGGCATCCCGACACATCACAGGGCTTGGTGATGATGACGATGATTCTTGGTGATCTGCATGTGACAGCCATGAGTGTAAGAAAATTCCTCTGTGCTAGTTTCCTACCGCAGCTGTAACAAATGGCCTGGAGAGGCTGCTTGCATCCCTTGGCTAGTGGTCCCTTCCTCCATCTTCAAAGCCGGTAGCATAGCATCTGCAAACTACCATACCCTCCTGCCCTGGTCAGCATCTCTCTCTCTCTCAGTCCCTCCCTCCCCTCTGCTTCTGTAGTCATGTTTTCTTCTCTGACTCTGACCTTCCTGTCTCCCTCAGAATCCTTCTGAATGCATCGGGCCTACCCAAATAATCCAGGATACTCTCCCATCTCAAGATCTTTAATTTAATCACAAACTCCCTTTTGCCACGTATGGTGACATAGTCACAGGTTCTGTGAATTAAGAGGTAGACACCTTTGGGGGGTGGCCATTATTCTATCTATCATACCCTCTTATGTGTCACCCCATACTGGGAACTACAGATCTCTTTAAAGATAACTCAGAGCCATACATCCTAAATGTTCTCCACTTAGTCCCTTCTGTCCCAAATAAGACAATCATAACTGCCTTCCTTGGAACATTTCCTCTCTTGTGGTCATCCCACTGGTGGCTGGGGGAATAATGGTATAAGGGGAAAGGACTAGAGCCAGGAGACAGTCACAGCCAACCTCTCAGCCAGCGGATGAGGGCCTGAATGCAGACGTGGGGAGCAGGGTGCAGAGGGAGAGACTCTTTTAGGTGGCAGAATCACATGGTTTGGTGTTGGGATGAGGGAAAGAATCAAGAATGATCTCCAGATTTCCAGCTTCAATAGCTGGGTCCCTGGAGGCATTAGCAACTGAAGGAGGCTTGGGGCAGGTATTTTTTTTGTGGGCTTGAGGAACTTGAGGTACCTGTAGGACGTCCAGGTGGAGGTAGCCGGCAGGAAGTTGTCTGTGAGTGTGGGGGTCAGAGAGGAGGTCTCGCTGGAGAGCACGTGGCAGCCACGAGTATATGCAGGGCGCTAAAATCCAGGCATGTGACGAAGTCACCCAGGAGGTGGTGTAGAGAGAGGAAGACCGTGGGCCAAGGATGGACCCTGGCAGCACCAACATGGAACTGAGAAGAGAGGCTGGGAGCCAGGAGGACGAGTGGGAGGTTTAGCTGGGAGTCTAAACCAGAGAAGAGAGCAGGTGGATGGTAATTAGAAACATGTTGAATAATTTAAACCTTGTTTTGAAACAAGGGTGGCAGTTGGGTGGCACTTTTGACCCCTCTTTGATCTTGTCTTCTGTTGTCTGCACCATGGCACTGTGGCACCTGATGGCTGTGAACGCTGACAGTTGTCATCAGAGGAAGTGTGCTGTGAGTCCTAGGCTACCTGCAAGTCAGGGCAGAGGCCTGGGGGTGCTCTCTGGTTCAGTTTAAAGCTAAAAAGTGTGGGCTTCGGGGGACCGCTCAGAGAGCTTGATGTGTGTTCCCAGCAGGGAGGGGACACACAGTGACGCCAGCCTCACGCCAGCGGTGAGAAGTAGAGAGGTGTAGCCGGCTGGGGGTGGGGAGCGCACCAGGGAGGCTGAGGGGACTGCAGCAGGAAGAGTCGGTGCGGAGCAGGCCTCCAGAGGCCAGGGCCAAGGTGGGGACAGGCAGATGAAGGTGGGCGCAGCAACGAGGGCTGGCTTTGAACGCTTGCCAGGCACGGTGGCGGGAGCAGGAGGGGCAGGGTGGAGAACCAGACAGGCCAGGGGACACAGCCAGCTGGTGAGGTGGCCAGCACATCACATCACAGAGTGTGTGAGTGGGCTCGGGCTCCTTGTAAAATTCTTTTCCCTCAGCTGGATGTTTGAGATACCCAGACTAGGTTATTCCGATTAAGTAATGCGTTTTGAGAAAGAAAACTAGTTAAATGGCTTCAGGGAGGGTCTAGGAATCTTCACCTTAACATGCAGCATTTGTGCATTTTCTGGGATTTGAAGCGGGATCCATAGCTCTCACCAGTTTTTTTGTTTGTTTTGTTTGCTTTTTTTTTGGCTGTGTTGGGTCTTTGTTGCTGTGCGTGGTGGGCTTTCTCTAGTTGCGGCGAGCGGGGGCTACTCTTCGTTGCGGTGCACGGGCTTCTCACTGCGGTGGCTTCTCTTGTTGCGGAGCACGGGCTCTAGGCGCGCGGGCTTCTGTAGTTGTGGCTCGTGGGCTCCAGGGCACAGGCTCAGCAGTTGTGGCGCACGGGCTTAGTTGCTCTGCAGCATGTGGGATCTTCCCGAACCAGGGATTGAACCCGTGTCCCTTACGTTGGCAGGCGGATTCTTAACCATTGCGCCACCAGGGAAGTCCTCTCACCAGTTTTTTCAAAGGGCTATATGACCCATAAAAGGTGAAGACCGACTGTTCTAGAGGTTTCTCACAGATGCTGTTCATGTCTGCTTGCTCACTCTGGCTCACTGTTGCAGGACTGGAGGGAAGGGCTCTAGGCCAGCGCTGCGGGTGGGCAGTACTGGTGCAGGGCTGGTGCACGGCAGCGTGGGAACTCCGCTCACCCTGCCCTGATCCTTGGCTCTTTGTCCTCGGGTTTCAAACATAAACATCCCAGGCTCTGCAGCCTCCGGCTCCTGGTTCCAGGATTACATCACTTCTCCATCTTCTCTGTTACATTTTCACACTCTTCTTTGATTACTGCCCATTATTTTGTGCAACTGTTGTGGACACCTATCATATCATTGCTTGAGTTTCTATTTCACAGTGACTGTGCCTTTTCCCCAGGCCTGGGGTTTACTCTCTTCAGAAGCAGCTTGTTTAGTATTAATATATTCAGCTGGAGTCTGCCCTGCTGGACCTTTGTCTGTGTTCTCTGCCTGAGTCTGACTTCTTTTGTTTTTGAGGGTCTCCTGGCTGATCTTTCCTTGAGCCCTGGGTACATGATGGCTTTTCTCTCTGCCTTTTGAACCTCAGTGTGCAATGAGTATTGGATTTTCAAAATGAAATTTGAACTTCTCTGTTTTGATGCACTTTCATTTATGCTAAAGTGTTTCTTTTTATCGGTTTCAATTTGGAAAATTCAGCTGACTGAACCTCATAAAATCCCAGTGTCTGATCTTGGAGGCTCTCCCTACCCATCTGCATTCCCGGGCACATGTTTGTGCTGAGTGAATATTGAATACAGGGTTTATTTCTACAGTCATTTCATGAGGCACAGACTAGACTGAGTTTTCTTTTTCATTGATGAGTATTAAACTTTTTATTACGGACATTTTCAAACCTATGCAGGTTTAGAAAGAATAGCATGACAGTCTGAGTTATCAGCATATTCTGCTGTTCTGTTTCCTCTACCACCCCCCACCCCATAACTTTTTGTCATATTTTAATTTAAATTATAAAAATGCTACCTGCTTATAGTTTTAACCCAAAAAGCGGAGAATAAAACCTCCCAGTCCCCAAACCTACTCCCTAGAGGTAACCGCTGATGTTTCATATGTGTCCCTCCCTAAGGGTTTTTATGAATATTCGAGATTGTGGGTGTCAATGTAATCTTCCCCACAAATAGAATTATACATCTTGTACCATAATGCAATTTGGATGTTTTCTAGGTTAGCAGACAAAGAACTACCTCATTAAAAAAAAAAAGACCCAGTAGCATTCCATCCTGGGAAGGAATCATCATATTCTTAACAGTGATTGATAGATAGAGGGATGGATAGGTAGATAGACAGGAGATGACATAGTTATCCCCACACCTGAGTTTTCTATGGTACTTATTTAAATGTCGTGTCACTGGGTGGTAGCATGTATATCTTCAGCTGAACTAGGAATCACTAAATTGACCTCTCAAGTGTTTATACCACTTTACATGCCCTTTGGTAGTGTCTGAGATTCCATTCCATAGCTTTGCCATCATTTGTATTGTTAGATGTCTTAATCTTTGCCAGTTTGGTGCATCCAAAATGGGATCTTGTTATCAGAATTGGCATGTCCCTGATCAGGCATCTTTTCACATGTGTACAGTCACATGTCCTTTCTATAAATTGCCTGTTTCTCTGTAACCAAACACCTTTCTGAATTTTTCAGTTTTTTGATAGTTATTAAAATGTCAGTTGCTTCCCTGGATACTCTAGGCATATGATCATCGTATATAAGTAATGGTAACTTTGTCTTCTCCTTCTCACCTTCTCTTATTTTATTCAGAGCCCATCTCACCATGTGGGCTGAGTGCTTCCAGAACAGTGTTAGATGGTGGTGACGGCTCAGCACCGCATCTTTCGTGACCATAGTGGGTGACCTGTTGCTGCTACACTGCTCAGCATGATGCGGACTTTCTGTTGAGATATGTTCTTCTTTTTACCATGTTAAGGAAATGTTTTTATACTAAAGGCTTCTATCGGGAAAGATTGTTATCAAATGCCTTCCTGTCACAAAGATAAGCTCTTTTTAACCTTTGACCTCTTATTATGGTTTATAATATTGAATCTTCGCGGCAAGGATAGCAATACTGTGCTTTTTTTTTTGGCTGCATCGGGTCTTCGTTGCTGTGCACGGGCTTTCTCTAGTTGCGGCGAGCGGGGGCTACTCTTCGTTGTGGTGAGCGGGCTTCTCATTGCGGCGGCTTCTCTTATTGTGAAGCATGGGCTCTTGGCGTGTGGGCTTCAGTTGTTGCAGCACGCAGGCTCAGTAGTTGCGGCACGCAGGCCCTAGAGTGAGTGGGCTTCAGCAGTTGTGGTGCACGGGCTTAGTTGCTCCGCAGCATGTGGGATCTTCCAGGACCGGGGATCGAACCCGTGTCCCCTGCATTGGCAGGCGGATTCTTAACCACTGCGCCACCAGGGAAGTCCAGAAATATTGTGCAATTTTAATTGGTTGCTTTGGAAGAGCGGCAGAGTTCCTCTAACACAAAAGAGCATGTTCCTTCCCTAAGCAAATGCATTCATAGGACATTTTGTAATGAAAGACTTTTAAACTCAGTAGGAGAATTTGAGGCAAAAGGAAACTAAATTTGTTCTTCATAGGTTAACAGGAGTTCTCTGTTTTCCTCGGGCTGCTTGATGCTCAAGAGGGAGGAGTCTGGGGGGACCGTCGGACTTGGAGAAAAAAGCAAAAGGAGAGCCCAAGAGCTCCAGGAGGAGGGGCAGAGGGAACCTGAGCGAGACCATGTTGATAGCCTGGGGCTCCCAGCTGGGCAGGCAGAGGCAATAAGCTCTTCCCAGAGTCAAGTGCTTAGGATATTGGTACTTCTGTTTCCGTTGAAAGGATTGCAGGAAGTGAGGATACCTGTGGGAAGGGCCTCATTATACCTTTTTGATGTTTTAATGTGTTTCATTGATTACTGGTAAAGTTCAGCATCTCATTTATTTGCATTTCCACTACTTAACTTAGAAGTAATGTCTTGTTTCCGTCTAATACTTCTGTAGTTTTACTTATTATGTTTAAATCTTTATGATATCAGCAGTTTATTTACATCCTTAATTTGAAGTAGGGATCTAACTTTATTTATTTATTTGTTTTTCCATTTTTAAAGCCTTTATTGAATTTGTTACAATATTGCTTCTGTTTTATGTTTTGGCTTTTTGGCCCCGAGGCATGTGGAATCTTAGCTCCCCAACCAGGGATCAAACCCGCACCCCCTGCATTGGAAGGCGAAGTCTTAACCACTGGACTGCCAGGGAAGTCCCTCTAACTTTATTTTTAATCAAATGTCTAAACAGTTGTACCCAAACCTTCTGCTTATTGACTTAAAATACCATGTGTAATACCCTGATCAAAGAGTTTAAACCTATATAGGGTAAATTCATTCTTCACATTAATGCTAGAATGAGTCTGTATGTTTGTATAACGAAGTTGGCATGTAGTAGTGGAATTAGTCAGTGGTCCCATGGGCCGCCCTCTCTCCTTGCTGACTCTGTGGCTGGAGCTCTGTCTTGGTTCATCAGTAGGTTCTGGGCCTGAGCACTTCAACTGCTGTTGGAACTCAAGCTGGACGGCAGTTACAGGTGATCAGAGGGCGTGTCAGGTTGCTTTTGGCCCCAAGGCTGGACACTTCTCAGTGTGATTGCATCACAGATCATCACAAGACCCCATTGTTTCTCCATGACTTTGCGTGGGATGGGACAGGAAGGTGCGTCTGATGTGTTTGCCCTCCCGCGCGTCTGCGTCCGGTGTGGCCGTGGCCCCGTCTCGCTGCTCTGGCTCCGCCCGATCCCCTCCTCTCCTGGATGCTGACAGCACAGCAGATGCCTCCAGTTCAGCGGCTGGGGTGGCCCTCCTTCTAGGCAAGCGTGTGAGTGGACTGTCAGCTGGAGCCCACAGTGGCCTCTCCAGTGTGCTGGTCTTCGAATAGTTGGACTTATTGGCAGCGTGGGTTTGCAGAGGAATAAATGGGAAACGAGTGGGAAGTGAGGTGCTGCAAAATGAAGAGTGAAGCTGCCAGCTTTCGAGTGCCCGGACTAGGAAACGGGCACCACGTCACGACCTCACCCTGGCTTGTCGGGCAGGGCAGTGTGAGCACTGGCCCAGGCGAAGGGGTTGCTCTTCCTGCCATGGTTCTTAAGCCCCGCAGCCTCTTCCACGGAGCAGCCAGAATCATCTTTTTTAAAAGTCATTTCTCTGTTCAGAAGCTCCAGTGACTTGCCTTTTAATGCCTCTGTGGCCCGTGTGACGGGGCTCCTTCCTGTCTTTCTTCCCTGTGTTCGCTCCACCCTGGCCACACTGGCTTCCTGGTGCCTCTCACACACTCCAATCGTGTTCTTGACTCTGGGCCTTTGCATCGACATTCCTCCAACCTGGAAAGCCCTTCTGACTATTCAGAGCTCAGTCTACTTAAATGTCCCCTGCTCAGAGACGTCTTTCCAGTTACTTTATGTTAAACAACAACCTGCATCATTCTGCGTCCCAATAGCCTGCCGATTTTTCTTCACAGCAGTTATGTGTTTTGGTTTATTCATCTCTTTATCCCACTAAAGAGAGTCCCAGGAGGTGGTGACTTTGAGGTTTGTCCTTTGCATTTCACTGGTGCCATGTTTTTCTGTAATTTGTTATAAAGGCCAGCCAACAAGGCTTAGCCAGCAGGGTGCCACAGCACTTAGAGGCACAGAAAAGCACCCTTCATGGTAGATTTAAATGAGAAGCAAGGTGGCCATCTTGAGGCAGCACTGGCCTTCCCTCCTGCCTGCACTGAGCCCACCTGCTTCTGCCCAGGGGTTGGGTTGGGGGGAATGTCTCAGGGCAGGTCTCTCCCCCGACTCAGAAACTGCTGTTCAGCAAGATGGGAGTGAAGGATGTGTTCTTCCTCTGACCGCCACCCCCTGGACACACACCACATGGCCCAGACAGCTGCTCACACCAGGGCACCAGGCTGGGATGGCACATCAGCCTGCACCCACCCCTGTGTACCAACCAGCGTTTTTCGTGGCTCTGGGGCCGGCGTTGGGCTCTGGGGAGGCGGGGGGGGGCCGTGCCTGCAGACCCAGCACCACAGAGCCATCGATGGGCTGTCATATTAGCTTTCACTGTGTTCCTGCCTTCAGACAGTGTCACACTGGTCTTGTGACAGCTGGTGAGGTACACACTATCAGGCACATTTTGTAGGTGAGGAACAGGAGGTATTACTTGTCCAGGATCACAGAGCCGGAAATAGTCCACTTGGGTCTCTTGGCTCTGGAAAAAGTACCACACTGTGTCTCTTCCGTCAGCGCCCACGTTACCTGTCTGTGTGGTGAGGCCAGTTGTCCTGTGGAACTGCCTGGCGAGGCCTGTCCAGGCTTCTTGTCTGGTCACATCCCGAGTGGTTCGCGCTGTCTGGCGTGTGTCACGGGTTTTGTGTGTCCCATTGAAAGCAGCTGCTGTACGTTTGGCTCTTCGGGGGTGCTTTTCGTGTCTTTGAATGGTGGAGGAAGTGTTAGTCCTTGTGGAACAGTTGAGAAAGTCTAATGAATAAAAGCTCTGCCTGCATTCAGGAATTAGTCATCTATTCTGGGGCCTCACCTGAACAATGAAGTTGAACTGGATGGTCTCAGGGTCCCTTCTAGTCTGGTTTTCTGAGATTGTGTTCTTGATTTGAAGTTTCAAAGCCACCGTATTCATCGGTCACCATTTCCCCGGACCCACCCCCTAGGGGCCTTGCAGCGATGGCGTCTGTCCCTGACCGCAGACCCGGGACTGGCTTTGGCGCCCCTCTGGGACGTCTGAGTCCCGTTCTGTTTCTAACTGCTGTGTTTGATTCCTAGATTCCTCAGCTAACTACAAGCAAGAGAAGCGAGGCTGCCCAGTTCTCCATCGTTATGGGGGGTGGGGAGGGAGCTTTCTGGAAGGAACTCCCCAGAGCAGACTGCGTGGTGGTTACCTGCTTGGAAGAGGGGCTGGGATTCTGCAGCCCGAGGCCACTGCCTCATCTCTGACACTGCTGCTGAGGTGTTTGCACAGGTGCTGTTTTCTGTTTCACGTTTTCATACAGAGGAGGGGAAAGGGTAGTTACTGACAAGTAGAAAAATGCTATTTTTTAAAGGCAGTTTCTTGTTTTTTTCAAATAGAATTAGTTCTTGGTTTTTCTCCAGTCCCAACCCCCTTCCGGCTGCTCATGTCTCTGGGTAAATACAAATAGAGATGGCTTTGTGTATTTTTGTAGGGCTCTCCGTTTTGAGGAGAGAGAATTATGTTACAGATGTTTTTGTTGTAAGCAAATAAAAGACTTCCTTGTCCTTGCAAGATCCAGTGTAAATTGTGTGAATTCACTTAAACTTATAAAGTCAGTAGGGAGGGTGGAGGGACAGCCATTCGTTGAGACCAGTTGGATCAGTGAGTGGAGCTGGGTTTGTTTGCTGGAGCCAGAGCAATTCTTTTTGATTGACCTAAGGGTGAAACGCGTGTGCATTTGGGTTGGGGTTCCCTTGAAATCTGCCCCCTTCTCTGGGGAGCTGTTTCAAGACAGTTAATTGGAGACCTGGGAGCCAGCCAGTCCTCCTGCACTCTTGTGCACCTCGGGTCTTGCAAAACGTGTGTGTCTGAGGTGTTATAAAGCCAGCCTTCCCGTGGTGTCTTGGACAGTGTGGTGCTGGGTGATGACAGCTGCCACCCGAGGGGCAGCCCGGGGCCCTCACAGCATCGCTGCAGCTCGTTCTTGCCACAGTTCTGGGAGGTGAGCAGTGGCCCTGCACTTACCAGGGAAGGAACAAGCTGGCCTCGAGAGAGTAAGACACTGCCCCAGGGCCTCCGGGCTCTTCCCCGTTAGAGCCGGGATGTAAATCGCTGCCTCTCCTGCCTCACAGCCCGCAGCGGGCCTGGTTTGGACAGGCCTCTGGCTCCCAGAGGGCTTGGTCGTCCCCACCCAGCCGCGGTGCTCAACCCTCCTCTACGAGCCTTGCTGTCCCCTCCTGGACCCTCACCGACAACTTCCCATCTCACTTGAGAGCCATGGCTGCGGCCTAGGGTGGAAGGTCTTGGCCTGGGTCACGCAGTTAGGGCCGAGCTGGAGCGCTTCTAGCGTGGAGGGGGGCCGTTTCTGTGAGGTGCTCAGGGACCTCTCCCCACTCGCCCCCCAGGCCGGTTGCTGTCTTCTAAAGAGGGTTTGGGCTCTTTTCCCTCGAGACAAGGCCTGAGGCCCTGGCTGACTTTTGCTGAGCAAACCGGGCAATAGGTGGCGACAAAACCTGCTCTATGCTTCGGGGCCAGCCCGCCTGGGCCGCAGCAGCAAGTGCCCTGGGCTGGGGGGCTGGAAGGGCCCTGGATGGGGTGGAGACCTGTTGGGACGGCTCTAGGCCTCTCTCTCGACCCAGCTGCTTCACATGGTCGCTCCATAAGACTGGTCTGGCTGGGCATTGGGGCCCGACTGCTGGGCCCCTGTCCGCCAAGAGGAAAAGGCAGCAAGTGTGGTCAGTCCTCAGCACAGCTGGAGAGGCGGAGAGGCTCTGCAGGCAGGTGACTTGTGACAAAGGAGGAGCCTGAAGGGCCCGCTGCAGGCAGGCAGAGAGCGTGGCAGGAGCAGAGGCCCGGAGGTGACCCACCTGTGCATCTGCACATTTGCGAAAATAAGTCTTTGCGTGGATGTCACTTGGGCAGACAGACGGGATGGATCACGGAGAGCTGTGTTTGTGTCGAGCTGGGAAATCACACCCTCCTTTGGGCCTTGGGGAGCCCTGCAGACTCCTCCCCAGGTGAACAGCAATCCTGGAGACTTCTGTTCTCTCTCGGGCTCAAGAGCCAGGCTGGCTGCAGGGAAGGGCTGGCCTCTTTACTTGGCTCCTTCTCTCCTGACCTCATTAAGAAGCTTACCTTGACCTCTCTAATCGCTTTGGTCAACCCAGTCATGATAATGACATCATAACAGTGAGGAGTCAGACTTAATCCAAAGCATCGGTTTAGCAAAAAAGCCTGTGTGTTTGCGTTTGCACACATGGCACTCGTGTTTTTGGCCTAGGAGGCAAACATTCTAGAAAGAGGCGGAAATGCCAGAAGATAGATAATAAGGTGATATGATATAAATATTGTAATGAACCAAAAAATACGTTATCTTTCTTACAAATGTGATTTTCTTAATTCACAACCCTTCACACTAAAAGCGCAGCTGCAGGTGGAGCAGGACTTGAGTCAGATCTCTGTGTCCCCTTCCTGCTCCCTCTACCGGCTCCCTCCTGCTGAGCTCACCGACCACTCAGACAGGAGAAACACCCTTCTAGGGAGAAGCAATGTCAGACCCAGAAAATTCACCATAAGACGGGAATTGACTTGGGGGTTGGGGGGCGGGGCCACTGTGGCTGCTCTCTGAGAAACGTCAGGAAGTAAGAACAGCACCAGGAGACAGACTCCAGACAAACGGCCACTTTGGAAAAGATGGACTCCAGAAAAAGGGTCCCATGGCCCCAGAAAGAGCCCCACACTTTCTCCTGCCTAGTGACTCGGTGTTTGTGCAGCGACTGTGACGGGTGCTCACTGGATGCCAGTGGAACCTGAATCCAAATTCCCGATGCAAAATCTAAGCCGCTTTCTGAGAACCTCTTGAGGTAAATTGCGAGATGGATAAGTAAGCGGAGATATGCCAGCGTCATCATCTGTTCATCAGGAACAGGCTTGCCAAACTCATGCTGCTGTGGCTTGTGCTGGAGGGACTCCTGCGTGACTCATGAGACCTCCGCACGTACAGAGTATATCTCCACACCCTCACCCAAGGCAGTGAAAGTCATTTCCCTCACGCTGCTGCCCCCCCCACCGCCCCAGCCCTGAGCCAGACCCTCAGGGGCCCTGCTGCCCTCCCTCCCGCTCAGCCTCATCCCAAAGCTGAGGGTTTTGCCTCCGTAGTGTCCCTTGTATCAGCCCCTAACTCTCCATCTCTCTGCCCTTACTGGATCAGATGTAATGACCTCTCTCCTTGATCACTGGACACCTTTCCCCCGAGCCTCCCCAGTCCTAGACTCCATCCCTCCTCCACCTGCTAGCCCCATCCTGCTCTGGCTTAAATGCTTCAGTTGCTCCCAGTAGCCTTTGAGATAAAGTTCAAACTCTCTAATTTAGCGTAGGAGGCCTGGCCTGTCTCCAGCCATTCCCTGCCAGGCTCCCTGCCTTCCAGCCACGCTGAGCCACCTGCGGTTCCTAAACGTTCACACCATTCCACCCCTTGTACCTCCCCATGTGTTGCTCTCAGACCAGACCACATTTCCATTCCTCTTCCAAAGCTTAACTTAAGACAGGATCCTGAGTGGAAGCCTCCAGGGCTCACAAAGAGGCAGGACACGTGTCCCCAGCAAACCGTCAGTCATCCCAGCAATCGTGGGAAAGGGGCCATTCAGCACAAGAGTGAACTTCTCTGCCCCCAGTCTGGCAAATAAAATCATAAAGCTTCCTCTTTTCTTGGTATTAAAATATTTCTCATATTTTAAAAAATTATTTTAATTTCTTTATACAAAAACCACACGTATAAGATAGTTATAAATACATGCATAAACCTGGAAAGAAAAAAAAACTTAAACGTCCCCCTCCTCCAGGCAGCCTTCCCTGACCACCCTGACATAGCTGCCTCTGAGATGCCCAGGCCCTTGGTTCCCAACACCCCACAGTAACTGGATGGTCTGGCCTGACTTCCCCAAGGCTGTGAGCTCCTCCAGGACAGGGACGGGATGTCACCTGACTGTGGTCCTCCATTCCCCTGCACAGTCAGAGAGACAGGAGCCCCGGTTTGTTGAAGGAATAAATGGAGCTCACTTATGAGCTATGTTCACATACCTCATGAAATCCTTATGGACAAGTCAGAAAGAATGCAGAATAGGTGGCTTGAAATGAGGTCTGCCTTGGCTGGCTGTGTTGAGGAAATCTGGTTCAAGGGCCCTTGATGGAAAAAAAAGACGAACCCGGGTCAGACAAAAAGACTGTGAACTCAGCATGAGCCATGGGCGGCAGCGACTGCTAAAGAGGGCAGGGCAAGTGCTGGTGGGGCAAGTGGGGGCCGTGGGACCCCAGAACCCCGGGCAGGTCTGCAGGCTGCAGATCTGGAGACGACCATCGACCCAGAGAAGGGCCGTGGGCACACGGACACCTTAACAACAGGGCTACCTCCCTCCGTGGTGGTTGTGAAAGCCAAACCCGATGGCATCTTCGGTGTCAGGGGAGCCCTAGGAGCCAACAGCAGACAGCAACTAGTTGGCTGGAAATGCAGTGAGGGTTTCCAACTTAATTGTGAATAGTTGTTGGAAAATGTGCAGTTGACTAGGAGGACTGAAGGTCACGACGATGTCAGCCCCTCTGAACTACCCAGTTCAGTCCCCACCCCGGAGATGGCGTGGCTCCCCAGCCCAAGGGTCACTCCCCGGGCACCACCCATGCTGTGCCCCTCTGCTAGGGCTGGCGCCTCCACCCCCGCTTCTCCTAAACCCCTGCAAGGCCCACTTGCCCCACCCTGTGAGGTGGCGTTTGGAGTCTAAAGCAGACGCCTAGGTGGGCTGACCCCTGCTTGGCCACAGCCGATAGCTGCCCGCCATCAATAGCACAGTGTCCCCGGCACACAAAGAGCCTTACTCAGGCTCCATGGAATGGATGTGAAAATCACCGAGGTGGATTTCCAACCTCAGAATTACTCAGCAGCCCTTTCCTGCGTCACTGGTTCCTTTTTGGATTCCATGAGGGAGCCCTTCCTAACCTTGCCCTTGATGCTTATGCCTCTTCTTCCCCTCCAAGCACCCCCTTCTCCCATCTCCAGGCCCAGTGACCTGGCCTCTTCCTCCACAGAGCCAAGAAACGTCACTGGGCATGAAATAAGACCCCCCTTTCCCCTCACCCCTACTTCTGTATCTTTGCCCCCCTCACCTCCCCCCCAGGGTCCTCGGGGCAGGAGTTAGGGGTGGGGGAAATGCCCACCCCTTGCCCCTTTCTGTGCTGTCGATCCGGGCCTCAGCGGTTCATCAGCATCCTCTGTTTGTGACACACGGGCTTCTTCTCCCCTTCTGCCTCCAAACATGGCCCAGTCTCTCCCTCCTAAAAAAAGACTCCTTCGATCCTGCCTCCTCGTTTCACCCACAGCCATTTATTTTGTTCTATTTATTTACTTCTTGAAAAATGTAATCCATTCCCATGACTCAGAATTGATGTACAAGTGCCCTCCCTCCCATCCTCGCCCTCTGCCCCATTCCTGGTCCCTTCACTGTTGTCAATTTCCTCGTTATCCTTCCAGGAGAGTTAACAACTTGTACAAGAGGATGTCTTCATATATTCCTCCTCCTTTAAAAAAACGAGACATAATTCACATACTGTGAATATCACTCTTTTAAGTTACATAATTAAATGGTTTTTTTTTTTTTTAAAAAGCATGTTCGCAAGTCGTACAACCATCACCGTATCTAACTCAAGAATATTTTGATTACCCCAGAAAGAAAGGCCATACGCATCAGCAATCACACTCCACTCTCTTCTCTCAGGCCCTGACAGCCGCCAATCTCCTTTCCACCTCTATGGATTTATCTGTGCTGGACGTTTCACATAAATGGAATCATACAATATGTGGCCTTTTGTCTCTGGCTTTTTTCACTTTAGCATAATGTTTTCAAGGTTCATCCATGTTGTACCGTGTATCAATACTTTATTCCTTTTTATGGCTGAATAATATACAATTGTATGTATACACCACCTTTTGTTTATCCATTCATTAGGTGGTAGACATTTGCTTTGTTTCCACTTCTTGGTTATTATGGATAATGCTACTGTGAACATTTGTGTATATTTTTGTTTGAACACCTGTTTTCAGTTCTTTTGGGTATATACCTAGGAATGGAATTGCTGGGTCATGTGGTAATTCCACATGTCATTTCTTGAGTAACAGTCATACTGTTTTCCACAGCAACTGCACCATTTTACATGCCACCAGCCATGTATGAGGGTTCTGATTTCTCCACGTCTTCGCCAACACTTGTTATTTTGAGGTTGTAGCAGTGGTAGTAGTAGTAGTAGTAGTCATACTAGTAGTGGTTTTATAGCTATTCTAGTGGGTGTGAACTGGTATCTCATTGTGGTTTTGATTTGTCTTTCCCTGAGGACAGCTGAAGTCAAGCATCTTTTCATGTGCTTACTAGCCACTTGTATATCTTCTTTGGAGAAATGTCTATTTAGATCCTTTGACCATTTTTTAATTAGATCATTCGTCCTTTCATTGTTGAATTGAAAGTGTTCTTTATATATTCTGGAACTAGTCCCATATCAGATTTATGGTTTACAAAAATTTTCTCCCATTCTGTAGATTGGTTTTTCACTTTCTTGATGGTGTCATTTGAAGCACAAAATTTTTGATGAAGTCCATATTTGCCTATCTTTTCTTTTGTTGCTTATGCTACTGGTGTCATATCAAAGAAACCATGGCCAAATCCAAGGTTGTGAAGATTTACCCCTATGTTTTCTTTTAAGAGTTTCATAGCTTTAGCTCTTATATTTAGGTCGTTGATCCATTTGAGTTAATATTTGTCTATGGTACGTAGTAAGGGACCAACTTCATTCTTTTGCATGTGGGTATCCAGTTTCCTAGCACCATTTGTAGAAGAGAATATTCAAGACCAAACCCACTGAATGGTCTTGGTACCTTTGTCAAAAAGCGACTGATCATAAATCTATGGGTTTATTTCTAGACTGTCGAATCTATTTCAGTGATCTATATGTCTATCCTTATGCTACTACCAAACAGTCTTGATGACTGTAGCCTTGTAGTAAGTTTTGCAATTAGGAATTGTGAATCCTCCAACCTTGTTCTTTTTCAATTTTGTTTTAGCTACTTGGATTCCTTGCATTTTTCCATGTGAGTTTTTGGACCCGCTTGTCAATTTCTGCAAAAAAGGCAGCTTTTGGGTGGGATTTCAGTAGGGCCTGCATTGAGGAATTTGAGGAGTATTGCTATTTTCACAACACGAAGTCTTCTAATCCACGAACATGAACGTCGTTCCGTTTATTTAGGTCTTTAATGTCTTTCAGTGATGTCACGTGGTTTTCAGCGTATCTTCCTCCTCTCTGTTAAGCCCACACTCGCTGGGCTTTTGGCTGAGCTGTCTGCACTTGCTTTCTCGGCATCCCCGCCATCGCTTGCCCCTTGGCCCACTGCTGTCACACGTCAGCACCACCAATCCGTGGACACTACTCAGAGACCCCTGAGCTGACTGTCCAGGGGGGCACCTTCCTTCTGGAAAGAAGTCTTCTTCCCATGGACCTCTGAAATCACTTGCCACTTTGGAGCAGTCCTTTATTAAAGCACCTTCTCATGTAGCTTTCACAAAGCACTCTCCTTGTTCTGTCTTCTTCACTGACCCTCCTCCTCTTCTCTCCCCACTGCGCTCCCGCCACCTAGCCCCCCTCCTCTGCCAGTCCCGCAAATGTTGGGGTTCTGTCCTTGATCATCTTCTCTCCCACATGAATGAGTTCCTCTCGGGTGAACGCATCGACTCCCAAGGGGCTCAGCCTCCACCTTTACCTCAGAGCCTCCTGAACCTCTTCCTCCAGCCCCGTCCTCTCTGGACCTTTGGTGCTGTGTCCCCAGGGGCCTTGAGACCTCCCCTCCCTGGTCTCTTCTGGGTAACCCAGGCGTCCTCTCACGTTTCTGAGTTTAGTTAATGATACACCCAAGCCAGAAACAAACCAAGGGGGTCGCCGTATTTGACTCTCCTCTCCCGTCCTCACTTCTGAAATCTCATCCGTTGTCACATCCTGTGGTTTCTGCCCCCTCAGTATTCAAAAGGCACACCTAGAGCCGCATGGGACAGGCTCCTGCCTTTAGCCCTGACTCTGTGTGTTGGGGACCAAGGTGGGGATACAGCAACCCTGCCCACAGCATCGGAAGCACAAACGCCAAATGACTGGTGCAGACTGCAGGCTCAGGGGAGGGGGAGGGGAGGTGGACACACACTGAGCTGTGAAGGACAGAGGTCAGCAGAGGAGGCGGGGGGACCACAGCCACTGCACTGTGGAGACACCCGAGTGTGGGGTTTAGGAGCGGTCTGTCCTAGACGAGGTGGGAGGGAGGGCTTAGGAGGGGAGAGGGAGGCTGGCTGCTGTGGCTGGGAGACTGGCTGTGGTCAGAGACAACTAGGCTGGAATTCGTCCACATTATGCCTCTGTGACTCTGGATACAGCACTTAACCCTGAAGCTTCAGCTTCCTTATCCAACACCTGGGTTGCGGTCAGGATCGCCTCCGATCACGCTTGTGAAAATCCTTCGTAAATGGTAAGGTGCTGGACGGGCAAAGGCAGCCCAAGGCCAGAAAGGGAAGCAGGTTGCACATTGTGAAGGTCACAAGTACCAAGTGCAAGGGCTCAGGTTTTACTGTTCAGGCGTGGTGAGGGTATTAGGTGGGACTCTCAACTCCAGCTGACAGAAACCCAACTTACTCTCAACTCCAGCTGACAGAAACCCAACTTACTCGGGCCCAAACCAAAAGAGAATGGATTGGTCATTGTCATGGGTGATCCGGGGTGGCTCTGTCTGCAGCACAGCTGGGTCCTGCCGACCCGGGATGACGTCTGTGTCTCCGTCTGTGTCTCTCTGGGTTTTCGTCTTTCTCGCCCCCTCACCCACCGCATCTCTCACCTCTGCTTTCCCCTAGGCATTGGGGAACCCCTGGCAGCCTCAACCTCACTCCTTTCAGGCACCAAGACCCAGAGCCTCACTGCCCGCTTTCACAGGGAAGCTTTGATTTCCGTAGGGTGGGTCACTGCCCATCCCAGAACCAATCAGGCAGGTGGGTGGTGTTCTTTGATTGGCCAACAGGACCAGTGCCCTCCTCTGGCACTGGGGTGGGAGCCAAGTGATGAGGTGGGATTGGGAAGGAAGATTCCCAGGGGCCAGGCTGTGGGCTGACATAACCTCTCCCACTACGGGGAGTCCTGGAGCTTCTGAATAGAGTGATTAATCCTCCTGTGAGGGGGTGGGAAGCAGTGCCTTAGGGGAGGGATGAGTAGGGCAGATCTGGGCAGTGGCCAGGAGTGCCTGTCTCATAGAGAAAGGCCCGGGCACCCTGCAGTTCCCAAGCTGTCCTTACCTCTCCTCAGACTTTTTCCTCAGCCTCACACGAGTCCTGAGAAGTAGGGAAGGATGACTTGGCTGTGCCCATTTAACAGGTCAGGTTGAATGGCTTTCACAACCATTAATTAATAACCATTAATGGGAGTAATGGTCCTGGGTTAGCAAACCATTAGGCTGCCCATCCTCCAGGGAGAGATTTGTATGGGGAACACTCAGCAGCCACGTCTGGGGCCGGCGTCAGGCATGGACCCTCTCTTCGCCCCACGGACACGTTTGGGGATGGGAGAGGTTCGCACTGGGTGAGGGGCTGCAGGAGGCTTGCAGACTCTGCTTGGGCCTAACAGGGGTCTCGAGGAAGGACCAGGTACGGCCCGTCGGGGTCCAGCGCAGGGATGATCCAGGCGGGCTTCACGGAGGAGGCTGCCTGGAGCCCAGTGAGCACCCACGATGCGCTGGGGGCTGGGCTGAGGACGCGCAGCAGCCCGGGGCAGAGGGGCGGCGCCAGCGAGGGGAGGCAGGCAGTGGTGTGGACCGAAGCGCGCGGATGGGAAACTCCGGGCCCCACCTGGGCGCTCCGGGCGCTCAGGTGAAGCTTGGCCAGGAACCGCGCCCCCCAACCCGGCCCGGCCCAGCCTCCGGCGCTCCCCCCGCGGCCCCGGGGTCCCCGCCGCCCGGCGATTTCGGTGCGTCAGCAGAGCGGAAACGGGGAGCGGCGCCAGCCCGCGAGCGGCGGGGACGCGGCCTGGCAGCGGCCGGCGGCTCCGCAGGTTCTGTTCCGCCCGCGTTTGTGTTGGCAGCTGCCGGCGGCGCGCGGCCCCGCCGATGAAAGGGCCCTCTGTCTGCGCCTGAGCGGCCCCGCTCGCCTTTCATTCTTAATATAATCTTCACTTCATTTTTAACCGAGCAGAGGTTCTCTTGGAATTCTTCCCCTTCTTCCAAAAATACATGTGCGTGTGTGTGTTTGCAAAAGTTCCTTCACGGTGAAGGTCGGGATTGTCCCGGGGAAGGGAAGTGCGAAACCCGAGGCGGATTCAGAGCGAGACAGAAATGCCTTTCTTCCTGTGCAGGGGCCTCCCTGGGGGTCGCCGCTTCCGCTGGGGTGTCCCCCATCCCGGCCCCGGGGTCTGGGGCAAGAGGACGGGTATCCTTCTCCACCACCGCCCACAGCCCACCCCCGACCCCTAGGATGAATGGGCTGTTTGGAAGCCGAGGTCAGTGGGGAGGGGGTGGGGTGCCTTCTCAAGGGGTCCCTGCCCAGGGCTGGTTGGAAAGCACTGTGGTCAGGTGTGGCCAGTACGGGCTGTCCTCCCAGAAATGGATGCAAAGGAGAGACAGGACCGCTGGGTCCGGGGTTCTGCCTGGGGAGACTTTACTCTGTACTCCTGTCTGTGAGGAAGCTCAGAACAGCCTGCAACAATGCCTGGAAACCTGCCTCCAGCCAGCCCTCCATTCACCTGGCTGGGCAGAGGGGTGTTACGCCTGAGGCAACGTTCTAGATTATACCAAGGACTGCCATTTGGAGAGACTCCCACCTCAAGCATCGCAGGGCCAGGGCTTTCCATGCATGTTCCCAGGTTCTGGGAGTTAGGTATGGTCATCCATACAGAAGAGAAACAAAGGCTCAGAGAAGCTAAGTAACTTACCCCAAGTCCCAGAACATGAAGGGTGTGAGGGCCAGAATTGTGGAAGTAGGTGGCAAGAAGACTGGGTTCGCCCTTCTGTTTCAGTGGTTTTCAAACTGTGTTCTGCAGATCTTCTACCTGCTTTGACAGCCAGGAAATTTTGATTCCAGCTCTTAAAAAAAAATTAATTTGTGTTTGTATTTGGACTTGTGTTTTGAGCAGTAGAGTAGATTATATAACCTGAAAACTATCCTGCTGTCAACACCTAGGAAAGCTCAGCTAAAACTAAAACAAAAAACAACCACCAACAGTTTCCTTTTAAATCCAAGAAATTAAGAACCAAAAGGAAATCTCCAAGAGCTAGAAGTGAAGAGGGTAACAAAGGTAAATTGACCACAGCTGCCCTACTAGGGGGATGAGGGAGCCTTGAGGGCACAGGCAGAAACTGGGGGCAGGTTGTCATCCAGAGAAGGTGACGCCTTGGATCTACCCGAAGTGGGGTTTGAAACAGAGACCCCAAATAAAGCTGGGACTGTCTGGGGCTATACCTTCAGTGAAATAATGTGCAAAAAAGAAAGGAAAAAAGAAACAAGACCTTTAGGCACAAAAGGACAAGAAGGAAATTTGTCTGTCTCAGCGTGGCTGGTAGAATTTTTTCAATGCCTCCTGAGAGTTTGTGAACCATGAGCCAGTGCTCACACAGGTTTTAGATTCAACGAGACTCCACCTGTTAACCTATAACTGAGAGATTAACATAAATATTGGTCCCAGGCTTAGTAATATCTGTGGGTTACTTAACAGAAACAAATACAAAACTTGCTCTAAAAGAACAGGTCCTCAACTGAGGTCACACAGGACTCCCACAGATAAAGCCCTGATGAAGATGAGTTGATAGTGTGCAGAAGAAAACTCAACCCCAGTCAAAAGTCTGGAGATACAAAAACAGCAAGATTAAACACCCAAAACCAATCTGACAGACTATAAGTATGGTTTTTTTTGAATTTTTTTTTTTTTTTTTTGGCCGTGCCACAGCGCATGTGGGATCTTAGTTCCCCCACCAGGGATCGAACCCGTGCCCCCTGCAGTGGAAGCATGGAGTCTTAACCACTGGACCGCCAGGGAAGTCCAAAATAAGTATGTTTAAAATGATAAAGAAAGGAGTAAAAAAAACGTGAGAGAAAAATGACACAAATAGAGAGGTATAGGATCACTTTCTTAATTTTATAAAATTCCATTTTCCTCCATGTGATTTTGCAGCTGCAGCTCCTATCATCAAGAATCGGAGTCTTTTCCTCCACCCTGTTAATCTAGGCTGCGTTTGCAGCTTCATTTGATCAATAACATGTGGTGGAAGTGATGTTGGTTCTGAGCTTTGGCCTCAAGAGGCCTTGGGCACTTCCGTTCATTCGCTTAAAACCCTTAATGAATAAACCCAGAGTAGTCTGCTGGAAGATGAGGGACAATGTGGAGCAAAGAAGTGCCATCCCAACTGAGGCCATCCCAGACCAGCCAGTCCTTAACCAACCACATATGCATGAGTGAGCTCAGCCAAGACCATAAGAACGACCCAACTGAGCCTAGCCTAAACGGGTGATGCACAGAATCACGAGCTGAATAAATGGTTTTTATTTTAAGCTGGCGCATTTGGGGATGATCTGTTATACAACAAAAGCTTACTGATCCAGAGAGCGTAAGAGACATGAATAGAATGAGAAGGTCTGACACACATCTAACAGGAGTTCCATGGGGAAGAGAATAGGCAGATGGTGGAGACGACATATTCAAAGAGATAGTGTCTACAAATTTCCAGTTTTTGTGAAAAATATAAATCCTCAGTTTCAGAAAGCACTGGTTCCAGTAAGATGAATAAATTCAGAACTATATACATCACTGTGAAACTGCCAAACACCATAAAGAAGATCTTAAAGGCAACCAGAGAGAAAAGACAGATTACCTTCAAAGGAATGACAATGACACTGCCAGGAGATTTGCTAATGGCAACATTAGAAGCCTGAAGACTGTGTTAAAGAGCATCTTCAGAGATTTCCCTGGTGGTGCAGTGGTTAAGAATCCACCTGCTGACGAAGGGGAGACAGGTTTGAGCCCTGGTCCAGGAAGATCCCACATGCCATGGAGCAACTAAGCCGTGTGCCACAACTACTGAGCCTGTGCTCTAGAGCCTGCGTGCCACAACTACTGAAGCCCACGCTCCTAGAGCCCGTGCTCTGCAACAAGAGAAGCCACCACAATGAGAAGCCTGCACGCTGCAACGAGGAGTAGCCCCCCCTCACCGCAACTAGAGAAAGCCCGCACGCAGCAACAAACACCCATCGCAGCCAAAAATGAATAATTAATTAATTTAAAAAAAGAGTATCGGGCTTCCCTGGTGGCGCAGTGGTTAAGAGTCCACCTGCTAATGCAGGGGACACGGGTTCGAGCCCTGGTCCGGGAAGATCCCACATTAAAAAAAAAAAAAAAGTATCTTCAAGTTGCTAAGAAAAAATAAGAGTGTATCTAGAAATTCTTTAGCTAAATTATTATTGAAGAGCAAGGATAAAAATAAGGTTATTTTTTATAAAGATTGAGAGATTTTACTACTAACAGACTTTTTATGGACTGACTATATATCTATATAAAAGTATGTGTCCTATATATCCTTTGTATTGTACACATATCTCCTATATGTGGTATATATTATAACCCAGGAAGAAGTGGTGTTAAGAAAGCAGCAATGATAAACAAAAATACAAATAAAAGTGAGCAAATGTGAGTAAATCTAATGATAACAACAGTAACCAATTTGGGGGTATAAAAAGATGTAATTAGGGCTTCCCTGGTGGCGCAGTGGTTGAGAATCCGCCTGCCAATGCAGGGGACACGGGTTCGAGCCCTGGTCTGGGAAGATCCCACATGCCGCGGAGCAACTAGGCCTGTGAGCCACAATTTACTGAGCCTGCGTGTCTGGAGCCTGTGCTCCGCAACAAGAGAGGCCACGACAGTGAGAGGCCCGCGCACCGCGATGAAGAGTGGCCCCCACTTGCCGCAACTAGAGAAAGCCCTCGCACAGAAACGAAGACCCAACACAGCCATAAATAAATAAATAAATAAATAAATAAACCCAAAAGTTAAAAAAAGAAAAAAAAGATGCAATTAAAGTATTGGGCACCAATGGTGACTAAGTTCCTTGTATTAGTTAAAAGGGTTGACATATGCTGCAGACATTGTTAGTTCAAGTATACAAGTTAAAAATTTAAGGGTAACCTACAAAGGGAATGAAATAGGATGTATGACTTCCAAAGTAATATGTGGAGCAGGGACTGGGAAGAAAAGAATATAGAAAATGTAACCAAGCTAATGGAAAACAATAAAGGAGAAAAGGAAATAAAGGAAAAGGAAGATAAATAGCACAGTCCAAAATATATAATTGATCACAATAAATAATAAATAATAAATGTAAATGGACAAAACTTATAGATTAAAGGAGAGTGTCAAATTAAATAATTAAACAAAAGCAAAAAACATAAATATTAGAATACAGGAATACTGGAAGTAATGGAATGGGAAATGTTTATTAGGCAAATTTTAATCCAAAAAGTGGTATATCCATATTAATATTAATAAAAAAAATTTCTGTTTCCAGATAAGATGGCCTATAATATGGAGTAGCATACTCCACCCCACTTCTCCCATAAAATAAAGCAGTAAAATATGAACAGATCGTATTTGAAGAAATAATGGCTGGACACTTTCCAAATTTGGCAAAAGATATAAGCCTACAAATTCAGTAAGCTCAGTGAACTACAAATAGGATAAACCCAAAGAAATTCACAACCAGACACATTCTGATTAAACTGCTGAAAACAAAAGACAGGGAAGAAATTATGAAAGAAGCCAGAAAAAAACATTCATTTTTAAAGAATAACAATTCATATGACTGTGGATTTCTCATTAGAAACCATGGGGGCCAGAAGGATGTAGAACAACATTTTTAAAGTGTGGAAAGAAAAGAACTGTCAACCCATATTCTGTATCCAGTGAGAATATCCTTCAGGAATCAGGGTGAAATGAAGACATTTTCAGATGAAGGAAAACTAAAAGAATTCATTCCCAGCATACCTACTCAAAAAGAAATACTAAAGGAAGTTTTTCAGACAGAAGGGAAATAGTGCCAGAAGGAAATTTGGAATATCAAGATTGGGAAAAGCAACAGAAATGGTAAACATCTGGGCAAATGCAATCAACTGTTCTTAAGTTTTTAAAACTATGATGGTTGAAAGCAAAAATTATGACATTATTTGGTGGGATTTTCAATGTATGTCAATGTGATATATGACAACCATTACCTAAATGGGGAGGTTAAAAGGACATACATTGTGGAAATTTTTCTACATTCCACTTGAAGTGGTAAAATATTGATGCTAAGTAGACTTGAAAAGTTAAGTATGTATATTGTGCTCCCTAGAGCACACTTGAAAACGATGCAAAAAGATATAGTCAAAAACACAATAGATAAATTAAAATGAAATACTAAAAAACATTAAAATAACCTAAAAGAAGACAGGAAAGGGGAAATAGAGAAACAAGAAAAAAACAAAATTAATAAAATAGTAGATCTAAATCCAAACAGATCAGTAATGACATTAAAAACAAAACAAGACTGGGACTTCCCTGGCGGTCCAGTGGCTAAGACTCCATGCTCCCAATGCAGGGGACCCGGGTTTGATCCCTGGTCAGGGAACTAGACCCCACGTGCCGCAACTAAGAGTTTGCATGCCACAGCTAAGGATCCCGCGTACCGCAACTAAAGACCCCGCATGCCGCAACTGAAAGATCCCGCACGTGGCAACGAAGACCCCGCGTGCTGCAACTAAGACCCAGCGCAGCCAAATAAGTAAGTAAATATTTTTTAAAATAATAATAAAAATATAAAAGAAATAGTTTATAAGTTAAAAAAAAAAGACCTAACTATATGCCGTCTACAAGAAACTTACTTCAAATATAATGATATAAATAGGCGAAAAGTAGAAGAATGGAAAAAGATTTACCATGAAGAAAACATTCAAAAGAAAGCTGGAGTGGCTATATTAATTATTATTATATAGCCAGACAAAGTATTCAGAGCAAAGGATTACAAGGGTCAATTTACCAAGAAGACATAGCAATCCAAAAAGTGTATGTACCCAAAAATAGAGCTTCAAAATACATGGAGCAAAGGCTGTCAGAAATGAAAGGAGAAATAAACAAATTCACAATTATCGTTAGAGACTATAGCACTTTTCTCTCAGAAAGTAATAGTACTGGTAGACAGAAAATCAGAAAGGCTATTGAAGAAGTGAACAATACCATCAACCAACTGGATCTAACTGACATTTATAAAACACTCTACCCAACAATGGCAGAATACACATTCTTTTCAGGTGCCTATGGAGCATTCACCAGGATAGACTATACCCAGGGTGGTAAAACTAACCTTTACAAATGTAAAAGAAATGAAACCATACAAAATATGATCATAGTGGACTTAAACTAGATGTCAATTACAAAACGATAACAGGAAATTATTCAAACACTTGGAAATAAAACAGCATACTTCTGAATAATCCATGGGTTTGAAATCCCCAATTTGTTCTATTACTCTGATATCAAAGTCAAACAACGTCATACAAGAAAAGAAAACTGCAAACTAATATCTTTTATGAATATAAATGAAAAAATTCTCAATAAAATACAAGCAAACTGAATCTAGCAGCATATGAAAAAGATTATACACCATGACCAAGTGGGGTTTATCCTAGAAATGCAAGAGGGGTTCAGCAAACAAAAATCAGTCAAAATAACTCAAAATGTGTAAAAATGTAAGAACTAAAATGATAAGAAAACAGGGATAAGACGTCCCTGGTGGTCCAGTGGTTAAGAATCCACCTTCCAATGCTGGGGACGCAGGTTCGATCCCTGATTGGGGAACTAAGATCCCACATGCTGCGGGGCAACTAAGCCTGTGCGCCACAACTACTGAGCTCGCGCACTGTGGAGCCTGCGCGCCACAACTAGAGAGAAGCCCGTGTGCTGCATTGAAGATCCCGTGTGCCACAACTAAGACCTGACGCAGCCAAATAAATAAATATATTTTTTTTTAAAAAATGGATAAATCTTCACGACCTTGGATTTGGCAATGGTTTCTAAGAATGACACCAAAAGCATGAGCAACAAAAGAAAAAAAAAATAGATAAATTGGACTTTATCAAAATGAAAGACTTCTGTGCTTCAAAGGGTACCATCAAGAAAGTGAAAAGATAACCAATAGAATGGGAGAAAATAGTTACAAGTCATATCTCTGATAAAGGACTAGTATCAGGAATATATAAAGAACTCTAGGGAGTTCTCTGGCGGTCCAGTGGTTAGGACTCGGCGCTTTCACGGCCGTGGCCCGGGTTCAGTCCCTGGTCAGGGAACTAACATCCCGCAAGCCACACAGCACGGCCAAAAAAAAAAAAAAAAGAACTCTAAAAACTCAGCAATAACTAAACCAACAACCCAATTAAAAATAGGCAAAGGGGGCTTCCCTGGTGGCGCAGTGGTTGAGAATCTGCCTGCCAATGCAGGGGACACGGGTTCGAGCCCTGGTCTGGGAAGATCCCACATGCCGCGGAGCGACTGGGCCCGTGAGCCACAACTACTGAGCCTGCGCGTCTGGAGCCTGTGCTCCGCAACAAGAGAGGCCGCGGTACTGAGAGGCCCGCGCACCGCGATGAAGAGTAGCCCCCGCTTGCCGCAACTAGAGAAAGCCCTAGCACAGAAACGAAGACCCAACATAGCAACCAATCAATTAAGTAAATAAATCTTTAAAAAAAAAAAAAAAAACAAAAATAGGCAAAGGATGGGAACTTCCCTGGTGGTCCAGTAGGTAAGACTCCATGCTCCCAATGCAGGGGTCCCAGGTTTGATCCCTGGTCGGGGAGCTAGATCCCACGTGACGCAACTAAGCGTTCGCATGCTGCAACAAGCCCACATGCTGCAACTAAGAAGCCCGCATGCTGCAACTAAAAAGATCCCTCATGCCTTGATCCCGCAAGTAAAGATCCCGCATGCCGCAACAAAGATCCCACGTGCTGCAACTAAGACCCGGCGCAGCCAAAATGATTACATAAATAAATAAATAAATATTTTTTAAAAATTCAAAAAAAAATAGGCAAAGGATCTAAATGGATATTTCTCCAAAGAAGACATACAAATGGCCAATAATCACGTGACAATATGCTCAACATCATTAGTCACGAGGGAAATGCAAACTAAAACCACAAAACCGCTTCATACCAGTTAGGATGGCTATGATTTTTTTTTTTAAAGACAGAAAGAAAATAATAATAAAAGGCTGTGGAGAAATTGGACCCTCATACATGGCTGTATGGGAATGTAAAATGGGACAGCTTCTGTGGTAACAGTTAAACACGGAGTTGCCCTGTGATCTGGAAATTCCACTCTTAGGCGTATTACCAAGAGAATTGAAAGCACGTTCACACAAAAATGTGTACACAAATATTTATAGCAACATTATTCATAATAGCCAAAAATTTAGAGGCAACACTGATGCCTGAAGAAATAGAAAGGCTCACTAGACCTATAATAATGAAATAAATTGAACTGGTAGTTTCACAGCTTCAAAAATAGAACACTAGGTTTAGGTGACTCTTTAGGTGAGTTCTTACAGATATTCAAGGAACATAAAATACAAATCATGAACAAAATATTCTGGAGAAGAGAAAAAGATGGGATGCTTACCGACTCTTTTTATAAGGCTGTTATATTATTGAACTCAAGTGAAAGCCTTTCTCTGTTCATTTTTCTTCATTCTTTTTTTATCTCTGTTCTTCAGACTGCATGATCTCTAATCTATCTTCAAGTTCACTAATTCTCCTTACAGAGCAAATCTACTGTTGTGCTTCTCTACTGAATTTTTCGTTTTAGGTACGGTACTTTTCAACTTCGGAATTTCCATTTAGTTCTTTTTATAATTTCTATCTCTTTATTGATATTCTCTATTTGATGCAGCTTTCCCATCATAGCTTCCTTTACTTCTTTTATCATGGTTTCCTTTAGTTCTTTGAACATATTTATAATGGCTACTTTGAAGTTTTGTCTCTTAAATCCAACATCTGGTCATTCTCATAGGCAGTTTCCATTACTTGCCTTTTTCCTGTGTATGAGTCATACTTTCCCATTTCTTGGATGTCTCATATTTTTTGTTGGAAACTGGACATTTTAGATAATATATTGTAGCAACTCAGTATGGTGCCCCTCCCCTGGGGCACTGTTGTTATCTGCTTATTTATTGGTTTAGTGACTTGGTGGATTATTGAGTAAAGTCTATTCCACCCTCTCCCCTTAATGTGTAGCCTCTTGACGTCGCTTTGCGTCGCCTCTCGGAGAGCGCAGGCTTGCTGGTTGTGGCCACAGTCACCCTGGAGTGACAGTGGTTTTGGCAGGGCTCTCTTTGACTCTCTCTTTCCCTGACCAAACACATCTGTTAAGCGCCACTAATTGCTAGTTAGTTGCACCGCTGTTTTCATCACCGCCCTGTGGCATATATTGTTGCCAGACTAATCCAATCAAATCTGGACTCCTTTGAAGGGATAGTTCCTGAGGTCAGTGTTTGAGATTCGTTTTGACCCCAGAAGGGCTCGTTACAGTTGTCTCTTTCCCTGGTTCTCTCTGACTAACTAGCCTACATCTCCATTGAATCTAGCAATCTCCTCCCAACTGCCTTCCACCACAGCCTCCAGTGTTTCTGAGGGCACCTCTGGGCTTGAACTTCTCCACACTTTGTTGCAAATGAAGTGGATTCCTTTGCGAAGAGATTGGGAGCTCTCAGTTCTACAACCTGCCTCTCCCTCTGGGCAGAATCCCTGTGCCATGACTCTGGAGCTGGGACTAGGGACAAGGGTGTGCTTCTCTCTGAATGGCACCCCAGCTTTAGGAGCTGAGTGCTCAGTGGAGGAGAAAGGCTATAGCCTCAGGCCTTCTTGGCTTGCCTCTCGCAGGATGGAACCTCTTCCTAGAAAGCCAGGGCAAAGGGATTGGAGCCCAGTGTCCTGAGTGGTGCCACGCCCCTGGTAGAGTGGGTGCTGGGCAGAAGAGGGAGACCCCATTTCTCGGCAACACTTGCCCAGAACAATGCCTCAGCAGCAAGCAGCTGGGGGCAGGCTGACAAATGCTGATTTCCTGCCTGTTCCGGGAAGATGAGCCCTGCCTTGGAGCTGAAGGGAAGGGACCTCTGTGTGCTGGGCTGCAGCAGCCTAGAGGGGAATTTCCATCCTGCTGAGCTGGGGGTGGGGATGGGGCAGGATCTTGTTCAAATACCACGGACTCTGTCCTTAGCAAGTTTTAGTAGAGTTTCTTGTATGTTTCTTCCTTTTTTCTAAGCCTTCAGGACCATTTCCAAAGGGTGCCTGAGTGCTGTGACGAGCCAAGGCCTCCTCCCGCCCACAGTGGTCCGGTTGCATGAGGGAGACGTATTCCTTTACTGTTTTAAGCCACTGAGCGCAGGGAGTTTTTGTTACCACAGCAGATCTAGCTTAGTGGTTCCCAAGTTCGGGCATGCGTTAGAATCCCCCAGAGGGCTTGTTAAAAAACCGAGTGCTGGGCCTCACGCCCTGAGTTTCTGGTTCAGCAAATCTGGGTTGGTGCCAGAGAATTCACATGTCTAATAAGTTCCCAGGTAAAGGCGAAGCTGCTGATACGGGGACCATACTTTGAGAACTACTGCTCCAGCCATCCTTTCTGATATCTGGGGATAAATAATCGTACAGTAGTGTTTACCTCGCTACAGAGTTGGTAAGGATCATTGCATTAACATCCGTAAAGCATTTAGAGTAGTGTCTGGCATCCAAACAGCCTTAGCATTGTTACTAATATGTCCCAAGGTTTTTTTTCGATATAAGGATATTCTCAGGTGTTAAAAAGTTTAATACTATTCGGCCTTTTACTGGAATAACCCAGATGACTAGACTTCCCAGCATTTTCAGCTGTCCCTTTTCATTACTTCTTGATCCGCTTATAGCTCAGACCAATTGCTGGGGAAAGATAGTCATCCAGGCAGGATTGTTAACTAGGCCCCATAATCTTGCCTGCTTTTCTAAGTCGGTGTGCCGGCCCCTGCAGATCTGAAGGCAGCTCTGTTCCTCTCCCGGCACAAAGGTGCTGGGCTTTGTGGCTGCAGCTACCCTCTGTTCCCATCAGGGCTAGACTAGGGGTGGGCCAGTAGCACCCACCACAAGACCCCAAACTAAACCAAGTCAGGAAGGAGGGGAGGTCAGTGTTTCTGCTGCTTCTTCCACGCCCCTTTCCAGTTGCATAAGGAATCAGGAGGCTATCTGTTGTCTAGGAGGCTGTGGCCCAAGAGGAAAAGGCAAGGGCAGGTACCTTTGAACTCATAAGAGGGAAAGAATGCTGGGGCTGCCATAGGACAAATTATGATACTTCATACTTTGATGCATAATGTCTTATCATAATCCTCTCAATGTTCCCTGTGAGGACCTCGGGTCAGGCGCTGGCAGTGACAGCAGCCAACAGCCTGTGCCATGTGCTATTAGCTCATTTAATCCTCCCAAGAGCAAAGCAGGTATCATTATTACCCTCACTTTACAGATGGGGAGGCTACAGCACAAAGCGGCTAAGTGTTTTGTCCAGGGTCATACAGCTAGTTGAGAGTCAGAGCCAGAATTTGAACCCGGGTGCTTCTAGAGTTTCCGCTCTTAACCCTGTTGCTGTGGCACTGTGATATTCCCTGGGATGTAAGTGCCATGTGGATAGGATCTTGGCCTGTCGTGCCCCCTGCTGTACCCCAGCCCTGGAAGTGTGCCTTCCCCGTAAGAGGTACTCCATCAACACTGGTAGAGTGAATGAGAGAATTCCCGATTTGGAGCTGGTCAGTGGAGACTGTCTGATGCATATGCGCTCATCAAGCATTTGTTGCACGGTGAGGCTCAGAGAAGAGGAACTCCTCCGAGGTCTAGGGCGCCGTGTGGCCGGAACCACCGCCCTGGTCTAATTAGACGAATTAAGTGCCTGCAGTCTCTGCCAGAGTGAGAGCCTTTCCCCTCAGCCCCCAGGGCATGGCCAGGTCCTGCTGGGCAGAGGCTGCTGCCCAGGAAGAAGGGCGGGGCTCCAGGGAGGCAGGGCCCAGTGAGGGTGGGGGGAGGGTACCCGGCCACCACCCTGGTCTGGTCGAGGCCAGTCGCCCACATCTTGGACATCACAGGAGAGAGATGCTGAAGGTAGCTCTGTGGCAATACTGAGCTTGGACACAGGAAAGAATTTGGGGTTTTCCCCTGTGACCTAGACCATGGACTGTGGTGAGAGAGGCCCCAGTTCAAGTCTCAGCTGCTGCTTCCTCCTGTGTGAAAACAGTGGTAATAACCTGCGGGGAAGGTTCTTTGTGCAAATTGATGGACATGATCACAAACAGCACTCGGCAGGTCCTTCCCCCATCTGGCTCCTCCCAGACCCGAGCCCAGGCCTCAGCCCTGAGAAGGCAGCCTCTCCCGACCCCCAGCCCAGCGGGAGTGGATTTCCCAGAGAGAGGCTGGGAGGCTGGGAGGGTGTGATCATGCCTCAGATAGGTCACTTTTGCGGGAAAACTGGCTTGCGGATGACGCAGGAGCGGTAGAGGGGGGGCAGCGGGGAGAGGGCCCCGCCCCGTGTCGTGCCTCCCAACCCCCAGGGCTCCAGTCTAGTGGTGGGGGGCGCATCAGAGCGGGGCGGCCTGGGCTTAAGGCAGGGGCAGTGGGCCTCAGAACTGCGGGGTCTTGTTTAAAAATGCAGTGTCCCCGCCCGCCCCCCCCCCCCCCCGCCCCAAATACACACACAGAGTCGATGCCCGGGAGTCTCCACCGTAAGGAGCTCCACCAATTGCTCTGATGCAGACCTCAGACTGCCCTTTGCGGTGCACTGGCTGAGGGGTCTCCCCCGACGTCCAGCCCTGCTTCAGGGTTGCCCTGAGTCCCTCCTTCCCCTTCTGCCTGTTTCATCTGGTGTCAGGTAGTGGAAGGCCTCATGGTGATCTCGGATGCTTATTTGGGGTCTTCAGCCTAAGTCCCCCGCCCCCTGGCCCCGAGCCTTATTCCTCACCCACTGCTGGGCTGTGACCCTTTCCCCACCTTGACCTGGCCGAGGACGTGTGCTGTCCCCTCTGTGGCTAGCCTGAGTCAGCAGTCTTGGCCTGGTGGACAGAGCTTCGGGGGGCCTACCGGGCAGACCCTCCATCTGGGGCATCCCCTCTGTGGAGATGAGGGGCCAGCGGCAAGCCTGGTGCCCGGTGGGGAGGAGGAGGTGGAAACTTTGTCCCAGTGACCAGAGGGCGGAGGGCTTGGCCGGGCCAGCTCTGTTCCACGCACAAGCATGTGCAGGATGCCGTGGGGCTATTTTTACTCCTGTCAAGGAGACAGTGTGATTTATGGGAAGCCTGGTCCCCTTCAGGGCTGTGTTATAAATACACCTGGCCCCATGCTCTCGTTCACTTGGAGGGGAAACTCAGGCCCCGTCCTCTCTCCTGCCTCCCTCCCTGCCTCACTGGGCCGTGTCCATACGTGGCCTTCTTGGGGGCGTCCTTCCCCTACGCAGCTGTCCCCCTGTGGTGGCCCAGCTCTCCTCAGTCACCAGGGCCTCGGCGTGAGTGAGTTTTTCAGATGCTTTTAGGAGTGGTGGTTATCTGCGAACTGCCTTTGATGAAGGGAAGAGGAGAGAGGCTTCAAATCTGGGGTTCACACTTCCTTCAAGGGCCGGATATAGGTAATAGGAAGGGGAAAGGGGCACAGGTAGGAGGCTTAAGAAAAACTCTGCCTCTCTCCCAAGATGTACCCATCTGCCCAGAGTCCCCTCCTGGAAGGTGGCAGGCCAGCTGGAGAGGGGCCCCTCTGGGCCCAGGACTGGTCCCTGCCCACCCCCTTCCTTCAGCTGCAGAAGGGCAGACAGCCCTGGCGTGGGAAACGGGGGCTGGGCTGGTGTACTTACCAGCTGTGTGGTCTTCCGCAAGTCCTTTAACTTCTCTGACCCTCAAGTTTTTCTTCTGGAAATGGACGCAAAGATGCCTGCCTTCTGGATTGATGTGTGTGAAATGCAGGCCAGGCTGGGCTGACAAGGGAGATATTCAGGCAGGCAGCCCAGCCCGTGTCCAACATCATCCCCTTCCTCTGAGGAACCCTGGTCCCTCATCTGCAGGGGCACAAGGGCAACCCTGATCAGAGAACCCCCATCCTCTGTCCTGCCTGGAGGAGGGGGAAGAGGTAGGGCTGCTTCTCCATGAGCCCCTGGGGCTCAGTTCCTTCACTCTTGGGAGGCAGGGATCATTCAGTGCAACATCCAGTGCAGACAAGTGGATGTTCAGACCTGGCCAGGATTGGTCCTCTTGTAGAGGCTAAGAGCTATAAGGGGCCTCAGAGTTCATCTAACAGTACCAGTCAGATGTCAGATATTGCCCCAGTCGTGCTGCGGAACAAACCACTCAAGTGTTTACTCGCTTATGCTTCTGCCGGGCAGCTGGGCTTGGCTGTAAGCCCAGTTGGGTCCTGCATTCCCCATGGATCTCTCAACCTCCTAGGACCGGTGGGCTGCCCAGGGCATGTGCTTCCTAGGGCTAAGACAGGAAGCCCAGGGGGGCAAGCACTTCTCAAGCCTCCTGTTCACCTCGTGTCTGCCTACCTCGCATTGGCCAAATCAAGTCACGTGGCCAAGCCCAACCTAAATGGGGTGGGGACACACTGCTCCCCTGGAGGGGCATCAGAGGGGAGGAAGTGCCTACTGCTGACTGATAAGCTAATGAGCTGACTTTCCAGCTCTGCACTGCATGACGATCAGGGGTTTCTGGACGTACTTTGGGGCAGGGAGAGGGAGAAGGAGCAGCTTGGGTGCAACATCTCCCACCCGGCTCCATCCAGAGCCGTGAAGAGCCTTGCAGGTGGGGAGTTGGGGGAGACGCTTAGTTATTCATGTGCTTCATACACTCTTGTGCATTTCTGAGTCACGTCCTTTGGTCAGCCTTGGGGAGGCCAGGATTTGTTACAGAGACAAAGAGAAAGAGGGAACACAGGGGCCCCTCTGACGTTCAAACATACAATCTTGCCGTCTTGAAAATGAGTGAACTTAACGCCAGTGTCTCCCGCTGTAACTTAACCAAGGTCCAGGCTTGGTGAACCATTCGTTTTCCGTAGAGATTATCATGAGGAAAATGGTCCCATCGAGAAGAAGGGGAGGGGTCTCATGGGAGAGGAAGTGACGGGATTAGGCGCCCCGGTTTGGGGGTCCCCACCTGGGCTTCTGCCTGGAGGGGCAGTTGCGAGGGATAAACGGAGAGGGGCGCCACGGGCAGGGCTGTCTTGCGCTGCCACCCGTGGGGACTCAGCCACGTCAAAGCAGACACGGTGGCCGGCGTGGTCGGGCCGGGGAAGCCCGGGACGCAGAGCTCTCCGAGGCCCTCACGTGGGTCCTACAGGAGAAGCCCCTGGGTTAAAAGCCAGCGGGTCAGCCGCAGGGGCAGCTCACAGGCACCAGCAGGCGCCAGCCCAGGTCGTGGGCAAGCAGGAAGCTGGACCCTTCGCCCTTTCCCTGTATCCAGGCCACCGTCTGTGTTACCCTCTTTGTTACAGAGAAGAGGCGTGTGGAAAGTGTGGCTCTCGGAGAGACAGGGTTTGTTCTAATCTATGAGAGACTAAGAGCCACTTAAATGGGCTTCACAGAGCAGACATACAGGATTCCTGCCCAGCCTCCAGCCCCCTGCCCATCACCGTAATGCAGCCCCACAGAGTAATCCTGCTGGCATCAGCCTCCCCCGACATGAGTCTGAGCAGCCTTCACTCTCTTGCTTAACACGTGTGCCCATCCCCTTGCCCACAGGGCTGAGACCCACTCCGGGCAGCCCTCCAGGCTGGCAGCCCCTCCTGAGCCCTTGCTGCAGTTGGTGGCATACTTCCTTCCCCAGGTCAGCCCTTCGAGGTGGCACAGCTGGGACGGGAGCCCAGGGAAGTGCCGTCCACCCCAGAGCCCTTTCCGCCGTCAGTTGCTGTCTCCCCTGCCCGGGAATCCCTGCCGGGGGTCCCTGGCTCCTGGGCTTCTTCTCTGGGGGCAGCCCCTGGCTGAGGGCGGGCACTGGAGGCACGGAGCAGCCCAAACCCTCCGGGGTCCTGCGCCCCCGGGGGTCAGCAAACTCAGCGGGTGGGGCCTCGGCCTCCCCGTCCCACACTCGCGGCTCCACGCCACCTGTGGCCATGGGGCTGGGGTGCGGGGAGCAGTACCCCGGTACCCTGCTTTCTGCCCCCGGCCCCAGCTTCTCCGTATCTGTTTATTTACCTTGGAAAAGGCCCTGTGGCCCAGGCAGGAAACGGGCCAACTCCAGGAGGCTCGGCCGCGCTGGGGAACAAGGAGCCACATTGTGCTCCGTGCCTGGCCACTCCCCACCCTGTGCCTGCGAAGAGCCCGGAGAGGGGGACCAGCTGGGGGCCTGGCAGGAAGGAGGCGTGGGGGCTGAGGGCTGCCAGCGCGCCAAGCCCGCCCGCCCGTGAAAGGGCTTCTGTGCAGGGGTGGGACGGGGGGCTGCCGAGTCCCCACCCCGCCAGTGAGCGGATGAGGCAGGGATGCTGGGCGGCGGCCCCTCGTCACGGCCTAGGGCCCACCCGGCACCGACCTGCCGGCCACCGACCTGCCAGCCCAGGGCAGAGGGAAGAGACCCGGGAGCCGGCTGGCCCTGGTGCCCCTGG
Source organism: Eschrichtius robustus (assembly GCF_028021215.1). Taxonomy (NCBI): domain Eukaryota; kingdom Metazoa; phylum Chordata; class Mammalia; order Artiodactyla; family Eschrichtiidae; genus Eschrichtius; species Eschrichtius robustus. The sequence goes on along the minus strand of NC_090839.1, from coordinate 83,878,378 downwards.
CTTCTCTTGGGCAGACGCCACCCCTCGGTGGAGGGACGTCCTGCCCTCAGCCTCCCCTCCCCTGTCCCGACTCCTGCCAGGCAGCTGGTCCGACCTCAGGCCTCCCTGCCCGGCAGAAGCTGGAGGCGGGAGAGTCTTGCGGTCAGAGCCTGGCCCTGGCTGACGAGGCCCAGGCTGGCGTGCAGCTTGATGTCGTCATGGGGGCACTTGGGAGGGCTGACCCCTCCCCAACCCTGCATTCTTCCTCACTGACCGGCTGGTGTCCGTACGGGGTGATCTTCCATCCATCCATCCATCCATCCGTTCATTCATTCAACACGGGGCTCCCTTCCTCTCTCTTCCTATCGCCCTAACTTGCAGTGACAGCGTCCTCCAAGCCCCCTTCCCCGGTTCCCAGCGTGCTGTTTGAGAAATGTAGATCTGATTACGTCACTCCTGTCTCTCAAGGTCTTCAGGACTTCCTACTTGTTTCTGGGCAAAGAGGTTCACATAGGCCCTTTGAGCTCAGCCCCACCTGCCCCTCAGGCCCGGGGGGGGCGGGGGGGGGGGCGGACGGGACGGGACTTGAGGGGGTCAGAGGTGAGATGGATTTCTCCCACCCAGCATTGGGCGTGCGGGGAGGGGCTCTGGGTGGGCATGTCCTTCCAGTTGGAAGGGAGTCCGAGGGACCTCAGAATGGGGATGAAGACCTGGGACAAGAAATGTGCACGGCTGTCACCAGGCCAATGCCTCCGCGTCCTTCTAGGACAGCCCCTCCCAGCTGAATTGCCACCTCCCACCCCCACTCAAGGCATCACTCTCTGCCCCCAGCCCTGCTGTCCTCGCAGCCGACATCACTCCATGTATGTGTTCATCTCCAGATGGGCAGGCTCGATGTTGTAAAGATGCCAGTTCCCCCCAAAGTAATCTATAAACTTCCATAAATCAATCTCTAAATCCAGGAAGATTATTTCTGGGACTAGATGACAGAGTTCATCTAGAAGAGAAAATGAGGAGAAAGAGCCAAGACAATCATCAAAATAAAGAACAAAGGCAGGGAGCCTGCCCTTCCCCGTAGAAAAGCAAACTGCACGTTTACAATAATGAGAAAGAGTGTTTCCTGCACATTTACTGCTGTTACAGCCAACGCTGTCGTGCTCTTCTTACCTGTGTCAGGCGCTGTCAGCAACAGCTTTCCCTGTATTGACCCCTGTGATCCTCGCATTCATCCCGTGGTGCAGCTAAGGAAAGTAGCTCTAGGCCAGCCTGCTCTGCCCCAAGGCCCTGTTCTAAGCACTTTGCATCCAGGACGTCATTCAATTCTCACAGCACCCCCTGAGGTAGGTATCATACCTCCAGCTATGATATATTAATGCTATAGAGAAGATGGCCCATTGAGCTTCAGATGGGCCCAAGACCCATCAGGTGAAAAAAAGTTACAGAATGACACATGTATCATTTAAGGGAAACACAAGAAAACTCCTAACCTGTATACACTTGTGTATAGGGATGTAAGTGCATAGAAAAGTGTCTGGAAGGAAATGAAATGAAACACACGTCATTACCTCTGCAGAGGGGAGAAGGGTGGGGACATTCCCTCTTTGCCTCATGTATTTCATAGGCCTTTTCCTTCCTAAATAGTAAAATACAGGGCTTCCCTGGTGGCACAGTGGTTGAGAGTCCGCCTGCCAATGCAGGGGACACGGGTTCGAGCCCTGGTCTGGGAAGATCCCACATGCCGCGGAGCAACTAGGCCCATGCGCCACAACTGCTGAGCCTGCGCTCTAGAGCCCGCGAGCCACAGCTACTGAAGCCCGCGCGCCTAGAGCCCGTGCTCCACAGCAAAGAGAAGCCACTGCAACGAGAAACCCGCGCACCGCAGCGAAGAGTAGCCCCCGCTCGCCGCAACTGGAGAAAGCCCGCGCGCAGCAACGAAGACCCAACGCAGCCGAAAGTTAATTTAAAAAAATTTTTATAATAAAACAAGAACAGGATGATGTAAAAAAGGAGAAAATAGAGAACAAGAAAGGGCTCTTGCAAATTAAAAACATGATGGTTAAAAGTAAAAAGGAGCAGGAAAAGGAGAAATAATAATACAAGGTTGGAAGATAAAAATGAGGAAATTTCCCAGGAAGCCACTGAAAAGATAGAACAGTAGATATAGACAGCAAAGAGTATCAGAGATCAATCCAGGAGGTCCAACATCCACCTAATAGGCCTTATGCATCAGGCTCAGAGGGCACCACGCCAGGCCCACAGCACTTCTAGGGGCCCACCGAAAGGCTTTCTCTTAAAAGCAGGAAAAAATAAATCAATTTTAGGTCAAAAAGTGTTTTCATAGATAATATATTCATCTTTATACTAGGGTAGCCATAAAATACAGTTTTTAAAATTTTATTTTAATGGTGGAAGGGACCCAGGAAAGCAAAAGTGCCTAAAGACCATGAAAATCAAAATGTGGCCCCAGGCTTCAAGCAACAGCTTGAGACAACAGTTCACCCCAGAGTCCCCGAGAATTGAGTGGAGGATGTGTGTCTGAGGGAGGCAGGGAGTGAGAGCAGGCCGGGGTGGGGACCGGCAGTGACTGTGACACCCATTTGAGTGCAGAGCCCCAGCCCACGCTGTGCAGATCACCCAACCCTCCCAGCAGCCCTGGGACGCGGGCACCGCTGGAGTGTTCCCTTAACTGCCGGGAAAAGCGCAGCCCAGAGAGGTTGGGCAGATTAGCTAAGATGACAGCTACGGGGTATGATTTGAATCCAGGCCGCTGGATCCAGAAACCACGTCATGGCCTCCCACGGCCTGAATACCTCAAAAATATACTTGAGATATTCCCTGTGTGGGCGCCTGCAGAAATGTTAACACAAGAAGCAGAAAAAGACCTGCGGGCAGGGGGCTGGGGAAGGGGGGGGGGGAGCTTCTGTCCTTCACGTGGAATAACTCCCTCTGGCCTCTCCCCACCTCACACCTAGGAAAAGCCAGGAGCGGGGCAAGGACCAGGAGAAGCCAAGATGGATAGGGACACGCTCCCTGCCCATGGGAGTTTCTGGAGCAGCCCCCTGCAGAGAGACCAGCGGGTCTCTCAGACCCGCTGGCCAGGCCAGGGGAGCAAGTGGACCCATCCGGTGGGATGACCTCAGAGGGAAGTGAGGAGGCAGGCCGCAGGCCTAGTGTCCGGAGGCCTGGGGTCCAGCTCTACCTTGCAGCCTCCCAAGGTTCAGTTTCCTCATCTGTAAAATGGGGGCAAGCAAGGTCATGGGTGTGAAAGGGCCTCGCCAGGCACAGGGACTGTTGGACGAAAGAAAGGGGAGGCAGGCTGTGTGGTGGAGAGCTGGAAGGTCCTCCCTGGGCTGGGGGCAATGTCCACACCTTTTCCTCCACACCTCCACCCCTGCCTGAGGGACCACAGGGTCTGGAGTGGTTAAAGGTCACTGGCCTCGCTGGGCTCCGCCCTCGCACCTTGAAAGGCAATGTGGCCTGAAGCCAGGGCCTGCGCTGGCTGCAGAGAGGGTTTGTGGGGGCAGAAGAAGCGTTCCAGAACACGCTAGGGACAGCCATCCCAGAGCCTCCCCCTGCGGAGGCGGGGCACGGTGATGAACTGAGGCCCGCTTGTCCTGGAGGCAGGTGACTTTCCTTGGGAGGAGCCACAGGGGGACCCCCAGCCAGCCAGCAGCCTCAGACAGGGTGGGGGTCCCAGACCTACCAGGCCCCCCTCACCAGGGGCAGAATGAGGCCCACAGCTGCTGGGAGAGCCTGGGCTCCATCCGAGGCCCTCGGCTGGGCCGGGCAGGGTGGTGAGGGCCAGGCTAGGGCCTCTTTCCTCCTAGCTCGGCCGCTGAGGTTATTTTTTTCCCCTCGTTTGCTGCTGAATTTCCCTTCGAGTTGGATAAATAAGCAGCAGGTTCCAACGTCAACGGAACGGGAGCCCAAGCGGCCGCACAAAAGCAGCTTTCAGCAGCGTCAGGCACCTCTGGCCCATCCTGGCCGCAGGGTGGCCACAGCGCCCCGGCAGGGCTGTGGGGGGGCACGCAGACGCCACACCCCTTCCCAGCAGCTCCCCCCCACCCCCACCCCCACCCCGCAGCCTCCGCCTCAAATGCCCTCCTCCCTCTCCAGGACTCACACGCCTGTCACCTCTTCCGGTCCCCGCCCACCCCCAGCAGAGCCCACGCTTGTCCTTCGACCCTGACAGCACTCCGCACAGACCGTGTAAAACCCTCCCTCCCTTAAAACCTTCCGACGCAGGCTCCCCATGGCCGGAGGGTCCAGCCCGGCTTTCCAGCATCCGCTGCTGTGGGCTCCAGGAGGCTGCTTCTGTTTTCTCTCCAAAGCTTCTGCGAAGGCTGTTCCCTCTGTCTAGAACATCCCCTGTCTCCTGCCTGGCTCCCACTGGGCTAAGCAACCCTGTTCAAGTATCACTCCCTCTGATGCCCGCCCCAGCTCCTCTCTCGTCACAGACATCAGCTGCCCCCAGAGTGGTCCCGATTCATCACCTGACCATGAGCAAACAGAGGGCAGGTTCGTCTCGTGTGCACAGCGCCTGCCCGGCCGCGCTGTGTGCTCTGGGGACACAGAGGAGGCGCCCGGTTAGCGTTTGCAGCTCCACATCCCCGTAACGCCACGCTCACCTTGCACGTACCTGAGCTAGATGCATACTAACCTGTAGCGACAGCAGTTCAGGGGCGGCCTGGGGAAGGGACGGAGGGAACAAAAAAGCTTCGGGTGGTGAAGGATATGATGTTTTAAATTATATTTTAATTTAATTTTTTTACTGAAGTAGAGTTGATTTATACAGCGTTTTGCCAATCTCTGCCGTACAGCAAAGTGACTCAGTTAAACACATAAAGACATTCTTGTTTATAATATTCTTTTCCATTATGGTTTATCACAGGATACTGAATACAGTTCCCTGTGCTATAGAGTGGGGCCTTGTTGTTTATCCATCCTACGTATAATACTTTAGATCTGCTAATCCCCCCTCCGCCCCGCCCGCACTCCCAGTCCTCCCCTCCCCCACCCCCCTCCCCCTTGGCAACCACAAGTCTGTTCTCTGTGTCTGTGAGTCTGTTTCTGTTTCGTAGATAGGTTCATTTGTGCCATATTTTAGATTCCACATACAAGTGATAAAGAATATGATGGGTTTTTTAAATCTCGATGCTATCACTTGCCTGAAGCGAGTTTCTTCCATTCTTTCTAAGCCTGTTTCCTCATCTAGCATTTAGGGTAATAACCACCTCATGAGGGTGTTATGAGGATTAAATGAGATGTGAATTAATACTTAATAAATGGCAGTTTTATTAAGCTCATTTCACACTGTATTGACCATATATTAATACATATACCATTTATTAACAATTTAATGTACTACTTTTCAGCAAGAGAGTTGCATTTTAACTAGAGGATATTCATTATCTGGATCAATTGTGGTGATGATTTCCCAAGTATATCCTTAGGTCAAAATGCATCGAATTGTACACTTTAAATATGTGCAAGCTAATTGCACATCAATAGTGTACCTCAGTAATGCTGTAAAAAATTTCAAAGACCAATTGACCCAGCAAGTTCTCAGATTCTGTGCTATGGAAATAAAAGCACAAGTACACTCAGGGGTCAGCAAACGTTTCCTGCAAAGGGCCGGATAGTAAATGTTTTCGGCTTTGCGGGCCATTTGGTCTCTATCATAACTACTCAATTCTGCCAACGTGTTATAGCTGGAAAGCAACCATAGATTCTACATAAACCAATGAGCATAGCTGTGTTCCAGTAAAACTTTATTTATAAGAACAGGCGGAGGGCCAGATTTGGACTACGGGCCACAGTTTGCAGATCCTGAATCTAGGTACATCTACCTATGTCAGGATCATAACAGAAACAACCTAAATGTCTATCCATAGGGGACTGGTTGAATCGTTTATAATAAACCCACACTGTGGAAATTAGAATGACTATTAAAAAGGATGGGTTGGATCCTGTGTGTTGACCTGTAAAGACCATTCATGGTAGATTATTTTTCAAATATTTTATTGCGAAAATGTAAAAATACACAGACTATTTAAAGTTTATAGCAAACACCTGAATGCCCACCATGAGATTCTACCATTAATATTTTACTACACTTATTTTTTATCATATGTCCATCCATCTGTCCATGATAGATTCTTAGGTGAGAAAATGAGGTGTAAAATGTACAATATGACTTCCATTTTAGTAAAAGAAAGAAAAGATCAGAAAAGATTGCACTATGTGTATTTGTGTTTGTAAAGTCTAGAAAAAAGTATCAGAAGAGATGCCTGAACTCTTTTTTTTTTTTTAATTGAAGCATAGTTGATTTACAACATAGTGTTAGTTTCAGGTGTACAACATAGTGATTTAGTTATATAGATATAGATATTCTTTTTCAGATTCTTTTCTAAAATATCATAGGTTTTTACAAGATATTGAATATAGTTCCCTGTGCTATACAGTAGGTCTTTATTGTTTATCTGTTTCATACATAGTAGTATGTATATGTTAATTCCAAACTCCTAATTTATCCCACCGTCCCCCCCCCCGCCCCCCGCCACCCTTTCCCCTTGGGTAACCATAAATTTGTTTTCTCTGTCTGTGAGTCTGTTTCTACTTTGTAAATGAGTTTATTTGTATCATTTTTTTTAGATTCCACATGTAAGTGATATCATATATTTGTCTCTCTCTGACTTACTTCACTTAGTATGATAATCTCTAGGTCCATCCATGTTGCTGCAAATGGCATTATTTCATTCTTTTTAATGGCTGAGTAGTATTCCATTGTGTATACATCTTTTTTTAATCCATTCCTCTGTGGGTGGACGCTTAGGTTGCCTCCATGTCTTGGCTGTTGTAAATAGTGCCACTGTGAACAACTGGGGTGCATGTGTCTTTTCAACTCAGAGTTTTCATCTTTTCCAGATATATGCCCAGAAGTGGGATTGCTGGATCATATGGTAATTCTATTTTTTAGTTTTTTAAGGAACCTCCATACTGTTTCCCATAGTGGCTGCACCAGTTTACATTCCCACCAACAGAGTAGTAGGGTTTTCTTTTCTCCACACCCTCTCCAGCATTTACTATTTGTAGACTTTTTGATGATGGCCATTCTGACCAGTGTGAGGCAATACCTCATTGTAGTTTTGATTTGCGTTTCTCTAATAATTCAGGATGTTGAGCGTCTTTTCACGTGCCTGTTAGCCATCTGTATGTCTTCTTTGGAGAAATGTCTGTTTAGGTCCTCCACCCATTTTTTGGTTGGGTCATTTGGTTTTTTTTTTGATATTGAACTGTATGAGCTGTTTGTTTATTTTGGAAATTAAGCCCTTGTTGGTTGCAGGAGACGCCTGAACTCCTGATGCTGGTTACCTGAGGGCAAGGGTTGCAAGGGAATTAGTTTTGAAAATTTGAAAGCCCTAATAAGAAATTTTAAAAACGCTTCTTTAGTAAGACTAGAATGAACCGTCTAGTCCAGCCCTTGACATCCCAATAAAGAGACCCTGAGGGCTTCCCCGGGGGCGCCAGGTGGTAAGAATCCGCCTGCCAATGCAGGGGACACGGGTTGGACCCCTGGGCTGGGAAGATCCCACAAGCTGCGGAGCACCTAAGCCCTTGCGCCACAACGACTGAGCCTGCGCTCTAGAACCCACGAGCCACAACTACTGAACCCGTGAGCCACCGCGTGCCACAACTACCAAGGTCCATGCTCCTAGAGCTCGTGCTCCGCAACAAGAGAAGCCACTGCAATGAGAAGCCCGCGCACTGCAACGAAGAGTAGCCCCCGCTCGCCGCAACCAGAGAAAGCCCGCGCGCAGCAACGAAGACCCAACGCAGCCAAAAATAAATGAATAAATTTATTAAAAAAAAAAAAAAAAAAAGAGACCCTGAATCAGAACCAGGGCTCAAGCTGCGGGGAGGTGGGCCCATTCCCTGAGCCTGCCCGGTGCGTGGGCAAGTGTGTGCACACTCGGGAATAACCAGGCCCCTGCGTGTCCTTGTGTGTGTATACACACTTAACGCGCCCCCAGACCCACATACACAGCATGCATATGTGCTGGCGCCCACTGCTGTCTGCCCAGGCTGCTGTGTCACTCCACAGCCGACCCCGCCCAGGAGCAGGCGTGTCAGTGTGATACCCCTTGGGTCCTTCATCACCCCCGGCAGCCCCTCCTGAGGGTTGTCCCAGGCACCTGGAGGAGGCGCAGCACGACCCTCCTCCTGGTTTCTGCTTACTCACGCGGACACCTCTGTCCCCCAGGGTCTAATCAGTACCCCTCCCCCAACCTCAGGCCCCACTTGCATGCAGCCTCTTCCAGAAGGATCTACGGCCACCTCCTCATTATGACGTTCTTTCATTCAACAAACATTTATGGGAGCCTACTCCAGGCTAGGCACCAAGACACCCAGGAGCACGGCCCGGCCCCTGACCTCCAGAAACTCCCAGGTTTATGGGGAGACAGGCGCAGTCGTGGTGGCTGCAGGGCACAGAGGCAGGCACCAGGGCCATCGGGCAGGGGGTCATCCTGGAGGAGGCAATACCAGGGTCAGGCTGCAGAGAGGTCAGCATGTGTCCTGTGGGGTGAGTGGTGGCTGCGGTCAGGGAGGACGTGGTAAGAAGGGAAGACCGGAGCGCTGGGGTTGGAGGACACGGGTCAGGAGGGTGTTCCTTCCCACTTGTGTAGGGCAGCTCATAGGCCCACAGCCAAGGGCCCCCAGGAAGGGAGTCTTCTCCCACCCCCCGCCCCGGGAGGAGGAGTTGGGGGGGGGGTTCCATTCCCACCTCGCCCAACTCTGGCCCTTCTGCCCAGTGAGCAGGAGTGGGGGTGGGCATTGATGGTAATCTCCCTCCTCCCGGTCCCCTCCGGTCCTCCTCCTAGTCTCCTTTTCAGTGAGTGCCTGGCGTATTGTTCCGCCTTTGTAAAGAGGCAGATCGAGTGACAAAGCAGGGTGGGTGGGCAGGCAGCCCAAGAGGCCTCTTCTCTCCCAGGCAGCATCTGCATGGGGGAGGGGCTGTTCTACACCCCCCACCTCTGGCTTCCAGGAGCAGCTGTTGTCATGGTGACAAGCCTGGCATCCCATGGCTCCTGGGGCATCCTCCCCACTGTGGCTGCCGGAGGAAGGGCCCCCGGACTCCTCTCCACCCTGGTTGGGGGCGGGGGCACAAAAAAACCTGGCTCCCTGGACAGTCCTAGCAGGGGGAAGCCTCCAGCCTTCTGTGCCTCCCAATCCGGCTGCCTGCACAGGGGCAGCTCCAGAGCCCCCGCCTCCTACAGACACTGTGATGTGGTGGGCTCAGGCCATGCACCTCTGTCATCCATGCGTCTCTGCCTCCTTGGGGCAAGATACAGAGAGAAATAAAATGTCCCCTGGGTCCTTGAGCAGCTGCTGGCATTGGGGCAGAGGGAGGAGATGGATGGAAGGCTAACAGTACATGAGTGTACAAGTGGGGGACAGTGGGTGGGCAAGGACTCTGGGCCCACAGAGCAGAGCCTCCAGCCCCATCCAGGAGAGCTGGGGGGCTACCCCTAGGAGGCTGGTGTGCCCAACAGAGCAGAAGAGAAGGGCCTTCTGGGCTGGGGAGATTGGAGGCATGGCATGGCATGGGTTTCCGAGGAGTTGGTCGTGGCAGGAAAGGAAGAGGCGGATGGGGGCTACGCCTGGAAGGGCTTCTGCTGCCGTCCTCAGGAGCATGACCTTCACCCTGGGCAATGGGAAGCTGCCACTGGCATTTCGGGAACCTCCTTGACTAGGTGGTCGAAGCCAGGTCCTTTTTTCAAAGCTACCCTATTTCTGTGCTACCTCCTTGGGAAGTTCAGGAGCTTGCCGCTGCGCCTCTCACGGCTCAGGTGGGCCGAGTTTGTATTTCTTGCAGGGCACAGGGCTGGCTGCATCTCCATGGAGTCCCACTCTCTCGGGTCCTCTTGGAGAGCGAGAGGCTGGGTCCTTCTCCCTTCCCTGCTCCAGCACAGCTCTAAGAGGAGGTGAGCACTAATTACAGCTGCTGCCCCGACTCCTTGCTGTGCCTCCACCACATGCCAGGCTCTACAGCAGAGCAGTGTTGGCCGAGCAGGGCCAGCTGGGCAGGTGCCCTTGCTCTGGTGGTGACAGGCAGCCTCATGCAGTAGAAGAGCCTGAATGCCATCCCTGACCCTTGTGAGGTGTGTAATCCCAGGCAAATACCTTGAGTTTTCTTTTTTTTTTTTTAATTTTATTTATTTTATTTATTTATTTTTGGCTGCACTGGGTCTTTGTTGCTGCGTGTGGGCTTTCTCTAGTTGTGGCGAGCGGGGGCTACTCTTCGTTGTGGTGCGCGGGCTTCTCATTGCGGTGGCTTCTCTTGTTGCAGAGCACGGGCTCTAAGCATGCGGGCTTCAGTAGTTATGGCACGTGGGCTCAGTAGTTGTGGCGCACGGGCTTAGTTGCTCTGCAGCATGTGGGATCTTCCCGGACCAGGGCTCGAACTCGTGTCCCCTGCATTGGCAGGCGGATTCTTAACCACTGTGCCACCAAGGAAGCCCCTCTTGAGTGTTCTGAGCCTCAATTTCTCATCTGTAAAATGGGCACAGAATTCCTTGCAGGGCTGTTATGAGAGTTTAAAAAGTCACCGTGTAGGGCTTCTCTGGTGGCGCCGTGGTTACGAATCTGCCTGCCAGTGCAGGGGACAAGGGTTCGAGCCCTGGTATGGGAAGATCCCACATGCCGCGGAGCAACTAAGCCCATGCGCCACAACTACTGAGCCTGCGCTCCAGAGCCCACGAGCCACAACTCCTGAAGCCCGCGCGCCTAGAGCCCGTGCTCTGCAACAAGAGAAGCCACCGCAATGAGAAGCCTGTGCACCGCAACGAAGAGTAGCCCCCGCTCACCACAGCTAGAGAAAGCCCGCGTGCAGCAACAAAGACCCAACTCAGCCAAAAATTTAAAAAAATAAAAAAAATAAAAAGTCACTGTGTAAAATGCCTGGCCCAGGGCCCACTTGGCTCACCATGGGTCCTTGGCCAGTTTCCGAGGCCCCCTGCAGTGCAGGTCACTCCCTCAGTCCTTCATCTGCTTGGCACCCCTGAGCAGCTGCTAGGGCTGGACCTATGCCGAGCGCTCACGCGGAAGCTGAGTCTGAGTCTTCCAGGTACCTCTAGGCCAAGGGGGTGAGGGCAGACGGGGGTGGGCCGTGGAGGAGGGAGGCAGTGTCTCAGGGAGCTTCAGACCAGAGCAAGGCCCTTTGGGTGGCGTGCTGGATGGCACTCGGGTTTCACCCACAAAGCTACCCGGGAACCATGGTGGGAACCTGGCTGGGCAGAGGCGGGAGGGCGGAGGGGCTTTGGGACTCCAGGCGGCCCCGGGCAACCTCAGCCTCTCAGAAACACCTTCCCAACCTGAGGGTGGACGAGTGGGGTGGTGTCGGCGGCTCAGGGGTCGCAGTCTCAGACCTCACTCACTTATTGTCACCGGTCACCATGAGGCCGAGTCATATTCCTAGGACTGCCTTGATTCGTTCCATCTGTACAAAGGGAAAGGCAGTCCTCCCCGCTCCCCGCGGTTTCGCTGCTGCCCGTGGAAGCAGAGTGAGTAAGCTGGTTATCTTCCTGACAGCTATCTGGCTTAGGTGAGGAGGGTATGAAGTGAATTAAAATATTCCACAGGTGTCACTGTACGCGGTCCCCTGCTCTGCTGTCTGGGGGGCCTGGCGGGGGCGGGAAGGGGGTGGTGGACGTGGTTCAGGCAGAGTGCGGCAGGCTCTCTGGGCCGAGAGGAATTCACAGGGGAAAACCTGTACCAAGGGAGCGCAGAGGACAGGAGGGGAGGGGGCAGAGGGAGACGGGGTCCTCCAGCTCTGTGCGAAGCAGTTTTCAAGCGGTCCCGAGGCGTCAAGGGGCACCCTAGACAGCAGAACCTCCCGCGGATAGGGTGACACCTCCCCCGAGGCCCACCTGGGAAGGGGAGAAGGGACCATTCCTGGACTGCGGAGAGAGACAATGAGGTCAAGTGCGCAGTTGTGACGGGTAAGTAGCACGTGAGCAACAAATGAATTGTTCATTTCTACAGGATTATCTGCCGGTTTTACAGAAAAGGAAACAGAGCGAAGAGCCCAAAGCCACATACAACTAGTGAAGAAGCAGAGGCTGCACTTGAACTGTCCCAGAGTACACACACGGTCGAGGCGTCCCACGCGTAAAAGCCTTAGAAATCGTCCCGCCTGGGGTAAAAAGAGGTGATGCGGTACGGTGGCAGGGAAATCCTCCGGCTGACTGTCTTGTCGCGGGGAGAGGTTGGGCAGCAACCCACTCAGAAGGGGAAGAACCGAGTGTGAGCGGGCCGACGAGGTCGCCTGTACACCCCGCCCCGCCAGACCGCGCCCGGGTTGGTGCCTCCCCGCGCAGCTGCGAGACGCGGCGCCTTTAAAGCCCGGCTGGGGGCGTGCCCTGCGCGCTGATGGCACGCCCCTGGGCGTGTCCTCCCGGCGCCCCGCCCCGAGGCTTGTAGCCGCGGCCCCGGGAGGCGGGGCACGCTCTGGCTCGGCGGCCGTTCGAGTGGCGGCGGTTCGGCAGCTCGGCGCCTCCTTTCCCTCCGGCGGCTTCCCCGCTCGCTGCCCAGGGCGCCCGGCCGCGCCCTGACACACGCGGCCAGCTCGGCTATGGCCCGCGCCCCGCGACGTGGCGGGCGGGCACGGGGGCGCCGGACGGCGCGGCCAGAGTGAGGCGAGGCCGCCCTCCCGCCCTCGGCCGGGGCCGCCCGGGATGGCCGTGCCGCCGCTCCGCCGGGCGCTGCTGCTGTGGCAGCTGCTGGCGGCGGGCGGCGCGGCTCTGGAGATCGGCCGCTTCGACCCGGAGCGCGGGCGCGGGCCGGCGCCGTGCCAGGCGGTGGAGATCCCCATGTGCCGCGGCATCGGCTACAACCTGACCCGCATGCCCAACCTGCTGGGCCACACGTCGCAGGGCGAGGCGGCCGCCGAGCTGGCCGAGTTCGCGCCTCTCGTGCAGTACGGCTGCCACAGCCACCTGCGCTTCTTCCTGTGCTCGCTCTACGCGCCCATGTGCACCGACCAGGTCTCGACGCCCATCCCCGCCTGCCGGCCCATGTGCGAGCAGGCGCGCCTGCGCTGCGCGCCCATCATGGAGCAGTTCAACTTCGGCTGGCCGGACTCGCTGGACTGCGCGCGGCTGCCCACGCGCAACGACCCGCACGCGCTCTGCATGGAGGCGCCCGAGAACGCCACGGCCGGCCCCGCCGAGCCCCACAAGGGCCTGGGCATGCTGCCCGTGGCGCCGCGGCCCGCGCGGCCCCCCGGCGACGCCGCCCTAGGCGCCGCCGGCGGCACCTGCGAGAACCCCGAGAAGTTCCAGTACGTGGAGAAGAGCCGCTCGTGCGCGCCGCGCTGCGGGCCAGGCGTCGAGGTGTTCTGGTCGCGGCGCGACAAGGACTTCGCGCTCGTCTGGATGGCCGTGTGGTCGGCGCTGTGCTTCTTCTCCACCGCCTTCACCGTGCTCACCTTCTTGCTGGAACCTCACCGCTTCCAGTACCCGGAGCGCCCCATCATCTTCCTTTCCATGTGCTACAACGTCTACTCGCTAGCCTTCCTCATCCGGGCTGTGGCTGGGGCCCAGAGCGTGGCTTGCGACCAGGAGGCGGGTGCGCTCTACGTGATCCAGGAGGGCCTGGAGAACACGGGCTGCACCCTCGTCTTCCTGCTGCTCTACTACTTCGGCATGGCCAGCTCGCTGTGGTGGGTGGTGCTGACCCTCACCTGGTTCCTGGCGGCTGGCAAGAAGTGGGGCCACGAGGCCATCGAGGCCCACGGCAGCTACTTCCACATGGCGGCCTGGGGGCTGCCGGCTCTCAAGACCATCGTTATCCTGACTCTGCGCAAGGTGGCAGGGGATGAGCTGACTGGGCTCTGTTACGTGGCCAGCATGGATGCCGGGGCGCTCACGGGCTTCGTGCTGGTACCCCTCTCCTGCTACCTGGTGCTGGGCACGAGCTTCCTCCTGACCGGCTTCGTGGCCCTCTTCCACATCCGCAAGATCATGAAGACGGGGGGCACCAACACAGAGAAGCTGGAGAAGCTCATGGTCAAGATTGGAGTCTTCTCCATCCTCTACACTGTGCCCGCCACCTGCGTCATTGTGTGCTACGTCTATGAACGCCTCAACATGGACTTCTGGCGCTTGCGGGCCACAGAGCAGCCCTGCTCGGCAGCCACCACGCCCGGCGGCTGGAGGGACTGCTCGCTGCAAGGGGGCTCAGTGCCCACCGTGGCTGTCTTTATGCTCAAAATCTTCATGTCGCTGGTGGTGGGCATCACCAGCGGCGTCTGGGTATGGAGCTCCAAGACTTTCCAGACTTGGCAGAGCCTGTGCCACCGCAAGGTGGCAGCTGGCCGGGCGCGGGCAAAGACCTGCCGGGCCCCCGGGGGCTATGGCCGTGGCACCCACTGCCACTATAAGGCCCCTACCGTGGTCTTGCACATGACTAAGACGGATCCTTCTCTGGAGAACCCCACACACCTCTAGGGACACAGGCCTGCGTGGGGCGGCTGTCGCCCCCTCCTAGCCCCCCTCCGGAGGAGACAGCTGACTAGCAGCTGCCCAGCTGTCAAGGTCAGGCAAGTGAGTGCGAGGGGCCGAGGACCAGGGCGGGGAGACTCTCCTTCAACCGTCACGTGTCAGGACCCAGTGAGGCTCACTCCCCTGTCACCTAGTGCAAGGGGGTGGGCCTGGCTGAGTCCCCCGCAGGGCCCTGGGGGTGGGGGGGCATGTGGAGAGGGGGAGGGGTAGAAGGGGGTGTGGTCCAGCAGAGTTTATTTAATGATGTAATTTATTGTTGAGTTTCTCTGGAAGCTGTGACTAGAATAAACCCCCGTGTGGCACCGCTGAGTCTTCTCTGGACTGGGAAGGGGGAAGGTAGGAGGGTGAGGGCCCTGCAGGAGTCTCCCTTGTGAGCAGAGCTGGTGGTGAGTTCTGGGCTCATCCCCTGACCCCGTTTTCTGGCTCTCCATCAATGGGGAGGACATCCTGCTGTGAAACAGCTGTGTTTTGCAGGAGTCCCAGATTCTTCTCCTCTTTGCTCCTTTTGGCAACCTGCTTGCCTCTCTGAGCCCTGGGCTCCTGCTTCCCAAAGTGAGACTGGGATGCCTGCTGGGATACTCAGGGAATCCCCCGGGATGACACTGTCCCCGCCCTCTGGCCCGGGGGGGAGTCTAGCCTGTTTGGGGGCTGTGGGTAAGACTCTGCTTTCCTCATTTTGTATAAAAAATGAGGGCATCAGCCTATCTCAAAGTTTTCCTTGGAGGCTCAGGATCTGTTCCCACTGTCTTTCTGGCCCATCCTGCTGTCCCCTCTCTGGGGCCTGAGGGCCAAGGCCCAGCTGACTGTCCTCATTGCCTCTGAAGATTGCTGATGTGATGCGGCCACTTCACTCCTTGGGGCCCTAGTCAGGGCACACCACCCTCTCGTCCCTCTGGGTGGAGATGGGGCTGGACTGTTATATGGGCATCTTGGTAGCAGACACAGGCATAGAGACAGCCCTTGAAGATAGTGGAGATTGGGTCCCTAGCTCCTAAAGGGCTGTGGAAAGGTTTGAGGTGTGACCACAGCAGTGAGAAACGGGGCAGGTGCTGGGGCATGCACATGGCTCCCCTGAGGCAGCTCGCACATTCGTGTGCCGGGATAGGAAAAGGTACTGCGCCTATCTGTGTGCCTGGGAGGCCCTGGGGCTGCCAGGACCTGCGCCAGCCACCTCCGTGTGTGGCCGTCCCGGAGACCCTGTCAGCGTGGAGTCAGACCTCAGCGTCCTATCTTAGCCTCTGCTTTGGCCACTGTGACTCCAGCCAGGTGAGGGTCTTGGTTCCTGTCCCTGGGTGCATGACACGTTCAGTGTCACTGTCAGGAGGCCCCAGGGTCCAGCCCCACTGCCAGCCAAGGGGAGGCCCAAGGTCAACTGCTTCATATCACAGTAGGGCTGAGCCCCCAAACCCAGCACCTCTCCAGCCAGAGCCCTTTACCCTGCACCAACCACCAATCTCACAGCCAACAAGAAAGAAACCAAATGGAGATCAAACAGGTGGCATCAGCTCCCTCAGGAGGTGAGGGGGGAGAGGGCTGTCCCTCACAAGGAACAGTACTGACCCCTAAGGGAACTTCGCAGCCCTCACACCTTTGCTGCTGGCAGGTGGAATGCGCCCCCGCCCCCCCAATCTAAATCCTTCCCTTCTCATAGACACAGGCTAAGTCCTCGTGCCTTCTCTGACCAGTGAAACCAAGTGACCCTAACATGTGGCAACTCGCCGGGGGAGGGTCCCTGACTGAGAAACAGAATGAGCTTAATGAAGGTGACAGGGGCCCAAGGTGGGAGTGGGAGGGGGAGTGGCTGCACCGAGCCGGGCTTAACAGGCCAGGTTTGCGGGGAGCCGACCTGAAACTGCTGAGGGCCTGCACTAGGGCAGGGGCAGCCGGAGGCAAAGGAGAGGATTCTGGAAACGGGAGGAGAAAGGCAAGTGATGTGTATGGGCCAAGGGTGGAGGGGAGGGCGAGCATCAGGAGTGGCACCAATTCACCCAAGTCCTTGCCAGTCAGTGGGCACTTGGCTGTGTCCCACTCAGCGGAAACAAGACTGGCTTCCAGGACAACTGGGATGGCGGGGGGTGGGGGGCGTGCAATCAGGACAGGCCCCAAGGGGGCTCTGCTTTGAGGCTGAGATGGTTCACACAGGCCAGGACCTGGGAGGGAGGGCGGGCGGGCGGGCCTTGCCAGCTAAGGCTTCTCAGCGCTGGACGACATTATGGAAAAGTCCCAGACCCTAGAGGAAGAGGAAGAAGGAAACATTATTAAAGACCTTTTACAGAAGTCCTCCATCTGATCCTCCTCTCCCCGTTTTGCAGACAAGGGAAGTGTTTGAAGGGCTCGGTTGGCTCAAGTTCACACAGCCAGGGAGACTGTGGCCTCCAGAGCCTGTGACTTCACACCATGGAGTCCATCGGGGCATGGGGTGAGAGGAACAGGGTGGGCGTTACAAAACCTAGGGCGGTTTTGTCCAGAGAAACCGGTCCCACAGTGGGACTTCCCCCCACCCCCAAAAAAGAGATTCCAGAACCCAATGGAAACACCTCAGAAGCCAACACCTGCCGGCCTGTGCGCTGTGTGCCCCCGACCCCCCCACCCCTTCCCTCAGGGGCCTCGTAGCCCAGCACAGGGCCCCTTAGAGCAGCACGTCTGTGCACGTGTCCACGCCAGCTGAGCCTGTCTGGGGGCCGAGCCTGTGCTTGTTCTTAAAGGAACTTCTGAGCCCTGACCTCAGTCAGTATCAGTTCCAGGGAAACAATTCAAAGTTCACTGGAGTCAGCAGGGGTGATCTTGACTGAGGTCAGAGTGAGGAGAGGCCGCGCCCCCAGGGTGGGGGTCAGTAGCTGCCCTCACTCTCTGCTCAGTCCCACCCTGAAGGAGGAAGCTCCAGGACAGTCCCCCCGTGAAAAGGCCTGGGGGTCCTGGGCGGGGGTAACAGAGGAGCAGCCTTCTCCCCTTACCTGGTCTAAGTGTCTCGCTCGGTACCCTGCGGAGGGGACCCTGGCTCTCAGGCAAGTGGGAGACCTGGTTCCCTAGTGGAAGCACCACCGCCCGAGTAGCCGCTTTGGAATCCAGTCACCAGCTCACTGCCACCCTTGATTGTGCCCCCTCCCCAGGGACAGGGTGTGAGGAGAAAGAAGAGTAGGCAGGAAGAGGGGTTGGTCTCTGTTGATTGCCAGCGTAATCCAGACCCGTCCTCAGGAAAAATTTTTCTTGTCTCCATTTGCAGTAGTCAACCCAAGTTAGGTTTCTCCTGATAGGGAAGAATGGGCTGGGATGGCTGCATAGGACCAGGATACAGAGCCTAGGTGAGATGACAAGGCCCCACAGGCGCTGGCCTGGTGTAGCCTAAGAAACCCACCCCAGGAATAGGACTTCACAGGTGTGGGTGGGCTGGGAGCCCCAAGTCCAACCGTGCCTGTGTGGAAAATGCCTGGAGGTTACACAGCTCCCTCCTCCAGAGCTTGGAGGGCTGGTCAAATTCAGTTCAACCTTGGGGCAAACCACTTCCTCCCCTGCGGGACTGAAAATCCCTGAGTGCTTGGCGCAGGCCTGGCTCAAAGCCCACGCTCACCAAAGCCACGAAGGGAGTCGGTGGCAGAACCCGCACCCAGGACTTAGGTTTCTCCTCAGATTTCTTCCTATTTTACCTTATGCCATCCCTGGTGCAGCTGGTCAGGAACTGGCAGTTTCGCTTCTCAGTGAATGGGATCGTGCAGTGGCCCTACAAAATCCTGGAACTCCACAGGCAGGTTGCCAGCCAGCAGTGATCTACTCAAATTAGCCACTCTGACTTTATAAAAAACTCCCAGCATAAAATATAAATGAAGGCATGAATAAAACAAGATTGGCTATGTAGTAGAACTGCTGAAGCTGAGTAGGTGGGAATTTGTTCTATTTCCACTCTTTTTGTGTATGTTTTATATTTTCCTTGAAAAGTGTTTTAAAATGTCAAGAGTTTCCCCCAAGATTAAGTCGTGAAGGACTACACAAGTGCCCATAGCGAAGCCTTAAAAAATACTTTCTCCTAGTTCTTAGAAGTTTCAAATGGAATGGGGGGAAGGGGGGTGGGTGTTGAGACAAAGACAAGGCCAGGAGAGGCTTGAAGGTCACGGCTTCCATTACCCAGGGCACCAGAACTCTCTCCTGGAAGCTAAGAAATGCAGTAGATGGATCTGACCTGTGGTTAAAAAGACTTAAGTCAGAGGAGGTCCTCTCCAGAAGAACAGGCTCCAAGAGTCCATGAGAAACCAGCGCTCGCTCGGGACTGCACCACCCTCCAAGAGCACAAAGAAAAATTCACCAGAATTGTTTCTTCTTTATAAACACAAGTACATAATGTTTATTTGAAATTCCAATTTATTACAAGTTTACCCTTTAATGGGGCCCTTCCTCCTTAAAGACAACTTAAAAAACAACAAAACTCAGGGGTCACTGAAGTGGGAACACGGAATTCTCACTGTTAACAAGAACAGACTGGCTCTAGGGTAAGAGGCAGGGCAGGTGTCGGCGGCTGGGATTGTGAAATTGTAACTTCAGTGCTAACTCCAAGCCTGGGGGGGCCAAGATGGTAAACCTATCCAGCAGCCCCTGGAGCAAACCCCAAGGAGGCAAGGAGGCCAGGGGATAGGACCACACCTTGAAGTTTCACTTTAAGAGGCTTTATTCTCAGGTTCTGTGAGCTGCAAGCCCCTTGGTGGACTTCTTTTCCCTTACTTTAAATAGGTACAGAAGAGCTTAGGTGCTCCCATTTTTCCAAATTCAAAGCAGACAGAAAAGAAAATTAAACCCTGTTTTGCGTTTTTATCAAAATCTGCCATAAAAGGGAAAGAAGACTACAAAGTTCTGCCTAAACATAACTACTAGTGCTAGACTCACTGTAGGAAGGGGCCGCTGAGCCCCTCCTCCTGCCCTCCGCCCCCCACCCCGGCACTGAGCACTGAGAGATTCAGGTTCTTGGGGAGCCTGAGTCTGAGGCCAGAACAGCACAGCAGGGGCACTGCACACAGAGGCGGCGGAAGCAGCCACCAGGGCAGGCAGAGGGACCGCGTCCATGACCAGGTCCCCACTGCTGGCCCTGGTAAGCCCCAACCCAACTTCTCTAAAGGAGAGACGATGGGCCAAGGGAGGAGACTGGGCAAAGTAAAGCAAACACGTCATCATATAAACTGTACTGTACATGTGCTAAAGCAAGATGACAGAAATATTTTTACAAGATGTTCTTTATACAATATCACTGCTGAAACAAGCAACTTTTAATAACTAGAAAAGTCAATTTAAAAAAAATTAAACATTTAAGTTCTTCCTGCTTTTCTTCTGCTCCCCTAAGAGCTTGTCTGGTATGTGGGTGGGCTGGGCTCCAACACCCCTCTGGCCAGACCCATCAAAGTAAAGGTTATATGCATGGTTACAAGCAGGGCTCCAGTCTCTGAGTGAAGTGCCTTAGGGTTTTTTTCAGGGGGCGAGGTGGGGCGGGAGCGGGGAGAGAGCTGTCACAAGGAAGGGGAGGGGTACTCAGGAATGGCTACAGGACATATCCCTTTACTCTGCCAAGATCAACTCAACAGACCACAACTGTTTCATGATGCTGGTGAACACAGAATTCTGTATGGCACTCACTGATACCGTCACCTGAGAGGGAGGGAGGGAGAGACAGAGCACAGGCTTAAAGAAACAAGACTGTGTATAAATATAGATTAAAAAACCCAGTTGGCCTGATTACCCTTCATCCTTCTACGTAATACAGTAATCCCTCCCCTGGAGACCAGAGGGCTTGGCACTGTTGTGGTGGCCAAAGTGGGAGGGACCTTAGGAAAGAAGAAAGAAAAGGAATTGGGTTCACAAGAAAAGCCATACCCTGGGACTCGTCCTGGAAACTCTCGGAAAGGGGGGGTTAAGGCCATCTATCCCCCACAGTATGTCTGGGCAAAGACCACCAACCCAGTATTAGGCTCTCCAAAGTGCTCTGCTTGATTAAGGCCCATGGAGAGTTTTGGAGACACGGCACAAGCTCGGATGACAGGCATTCCTGGGCTCCCCGTGACCTCCTCCCTTCCACGTTCTTCTCCAGCTTCCTCTCTCGCCTCCCTCCCCCCTCCCTCGCTCTCTCCCTCGATTCCCCCAACCTCAGCTCCCTTACCAGGGCCCCTGCCTCTCTACTTCTTCTGTCTTCGTCCCCTGGACTGTCCAACGGGCTCTGGCTCACTGTCCCCTTCATCTTCAGCAAGCCGGTCGGGAAACTTCTTACGTTTCCTACGGACATATGGGTGGCCAGGAAGATGTTTATGCAACAGAGCCATCAGACACTGTTCTGTCTTCACCATGCAGTTTAGAACATGGCTGCCTCGGCAGTTGTAAAGCTCAGCGTTGGTAAACACTTGCTTCATGTCAGTAAGAAACTCCTGCACAGAGCGGTAGCTCCCACAGGAACATTTGTTCTGCATTGTCTGGAAGTCCATAGGGTGGGTGATCACGTCATAGTAGTCCTCAGCCTCGTCTCTGGTCACGGGCTCCCTGTGGAGAAGAACCGAATGGGGAGATCAGCGCAGCACTGAATCCAATGGACAGAAACCTTGTTATCAAACCACCAGCCCCAGAACGCCCCCCCCTGCTGAGACCAGCCCACTGGCAGGCAGAGCAAGTGTGTTCGCTTGCACTCAGAGCGGGCTCTGCTAGTCTGGAAGCTCATTTCCCTGCCACTGAGATGTGTCCTCGGGGTTCAGCTGCAAGGTTGGCCCTACTCCCCTGCGCCTGAGGCCACGGAGCTCACCTGAAGGGCCAACTGAAGCGGTACTTCACGATCTTGTGGAGGATCTCTTCACACTTCTGCAATTCCAGGCTTTGCCTCCGGGAGCTCCGCTTGGTCTGAAGTACCTGGCGCCAAAGAAAGACGACATGTTATTACAGGTCTGAGAAAAGAAGAGTGGACAGGGCAGGAAACGCATATATCTGCTTAACACAGAAAAGAAAAGGGTCAATCATCTTCTCGGAGCAGAGACGGTCAAAATCATCTGACTTGCAGGCGGGCAGCGCTCTCAGCAGGGGGCACGAGCCCACCTGCCTCCGCCCCGGCGGACGGTGAGCGAAGCCGTGGAGGACACGCAGCAGTTGCTGTATTACAGCAGTCCTGCCAGGGGCCAGCTAGAGGGCCACTGTCGCCAGGACGCCAGCCCTCTGAGAGCAGATGGACCTGGGATTACGGTCACACTGTGGATGAGTTTAAACAAGCAACTGCAGAAAGCCAGGTGGGTTATGGGGACCACCCACAGCCAATTTTGTGGGGGTGGGGTGTCAGAGGGAAGAAAAGCAAGAGGTACAATTCCTTTCCTGGGCTCCCCCCTGCAGGCCTGCAGCAGCTAAGTGGCGAAAGAAAAAAGGGGCCCGCCTCCCTTCCAGGTGGCAGGAACAGGCCGTGACTCACAGCAGTAGGGGCACAGAGTTGAAGGGGTTAGGGCCAGGCACACAGGAGGTGCCTGCAATGCCCTTTGAGCACCCTAATGGCTTGCTTTTATGCCTCCAGCCCACCTCCAGCTCCAATTTAATCTGTCAAAAGAAGCAAGTTTTCAAGAGCCTCTTTCTGTTCTTTAAACTTCAAGTGAAACCTAAAGTAAAACCACTAAAATTACATTGGTTGAGGAGCAGAGGGGAGGGTAATGTCCCTCCCATGACAATTGTCGGCAAAAGACCCAAGAGTAAGTGAGGCTCCAACATTGCTGACATTCCCACAACGGAGACCCAGCCCCTCTGAGCCATGGGAGACACATGGATACTATTTTAAAATCCTTAACAAGTCACAGGCTGCCTGTTAACTAGAGGAGATGTTTGCAGGCTGCAGCAGGGGAATGCCGGACATAGCTGTTCCCGGAGGGCCTGCTGCCTCGTTTGCCTACAGGCCCATCCATCTGCCTCATCAGTCTCCAAAGTTAGGGAGGAGGGAGCGGAGGGGAGGCTCCCACCTGTTGCCTGCTGAATTCCTAATGCTGGAGTGGGGGATACGAACCAGAAACGCTACAGAGCAGATGATAAATAATTCTTACCAGCTCATCAACCTCAGCCTCGTCTACAGGTGGTGCCTTCGGCCGAGACCTCCTGGTAGGATGCGGCTTCTTACCTGGTCGTCGGCCTGGCCTTGCTGCAGGGGGGATGACACCCTGCTTGCCCCGGACAGTCTTTCGAGGTCTCACTGAAATAAAAAATATGCATTCACAGCAGACCTGAGGATGAAGGGAGCATGCCCATGGAAGGGGTGATACTCTGGACAAGCAAAGCAATGGCTTCCTTTGGTTAGGAGGTGCTCTTGCTTGCTATCCGTCTCCTGCCGACCTCACAGGACACTTTAAGGGCAGCAGTAGCAGATGGAAGAATGGATACTTTTCATCAACTGCCAAAGACCTTTCAAGAGTCTCTTCAGAAGGCCAGTTCCTTTAGTACGTCCACTCTCTGTCCCCACCCTGTTCAGTTACTCTCAGGAATGAGGGCCTGGAAGGAATCAATTGTAAACTGACTCACTTAGGAGAAGAAGCCACTTGCTGATGGGTCTGCCTGGGAATTCCTTCAGCCCAAGCTCAGCCTAAGCTCAGCCTGAGAATGCATGTATTTACATGTAAGATGGAATCTGAGTGTGGAACGGATCCTGTTTCATAATTCCCAGAGTTATCCTATACTCACCACCACAATCTTTTCAGAGAAAAGCTGATACTTCTGTAAAGTACTTATGTGAAGTCTGCCTCATTGAATCCAGTTTAAGGCTAGCCCAGTCCTGCTTTCTGCAATTTCTAAAAACCATAGACAGTAGGCCCGGCCACTTCCACAAGAGCCCTGCCCGGGATCCCCCAAGAGAGAATAAAAACTACAAAGGCACCCGAGGCTGCCTGTTTCTCAGGTTTACAACAGGCGCTCAATGTCAGACAAACCAACATTTCTCAATAATCTTCAGGAAACAATGTTCCATCAGGATTAGCTCAAGGCTGCTCCACTAAGCGAATTTTCCCCTGGAAAACGGGGAGGGGCAATTTGGACACAGATAGGGGTATACGGAGGCAATGATACAGAGAATCAGTAAACAATGTTTTATATTCTACTTCCAGACCATGATGACCCCTCACTGACTATTTTAGGTTCACTAAGTTGAAAGACTAGGCGAGGAAGAGAGGGTAAGGAGCTGATGCCAAGGATGAAATGCTGGATGCAGGGAACAGCCATCGGCCCAGGGCCTCGAGTTGCACTAGGGAACCACATGGTTGGTGGCCTACAAGGCAGAGTAGACAAGAGGCTCTGAAGTACCAAACACTTCCTGGATCCTTTTGGTAGACAAGGCCCTAGAAACCTGGAGAGGGAACAATTCCCTGGAAAGAGAGGAATAACTTGAAAGTGGAAAGCAACCATTACTTGGAAAATAAACAAAATCAGTCCATTGCTATATTTAGAATCTGTTCCCAGACAACCATGCATCCAAATCACGACTCTGGCAGTACTCCGTGGTCTCTCTGTAATGCAGGGTTAATGGACTACTTGTCTCCTTACCCAGAGACTTGAAAAATCATGCCTTGGGAAAAACAAAAGGAGCCCTAGAGGAATGAGAGAAGTGTAGGTGTCCCAAATTAAAACCCTGCAGGATCGGGGAAGACAGTAGCAGGGGTGCAAGCCCAAAGCCCTCAGGTTTTGACAGCGCCAGTACAGTAAGGACCAGGTGTGCCAAACATCCTCTCTCTCCTTCCACCAAGTACGATTGTCCAGGGAGTTATGATCTTGGGAACCGTACCTCTCTTGAAAAGCTCATCAAAATCTTATATTTGTATTAACCTACAAAGAAGGGTATATTTTGCAAAAAGGGAGCCTGTTAAAAGGCTCGACTGCAGGACTTAAGGTTTAACAAAAATGACACGACTCTCAAAGCCTCATGAAAAACGAACATGAGAGACTGAGTCAACAAGGTGAGCTTAAGTGATGAGGCCTTTTCCCCCTACTGACATCTAGAGAGAAACAGATCTGAACCTTCCTAACAACTACGCCTAAACCATGGAAAAAAGTCTTCTCTTTTCAACTAGCAAACCTACAGCCCTGCACACTACAGGGAAGAGAAGAACCACTGTAACCACAGAAAAAAACAACTTCTTTAAAAGCAACACTGCGCCAGAGGCCAAAAGAACTGCAAGAGACAGCATGGGCCTAGACCCTCGTTACCCCATCCTCACACTGAGGGGCTCAGAACCAGCAGACCCGTCATAAACAGACCTGGGGCCTTGAATTCCATGAAATCTTGGACCAAGTGGATCTGCCATAGTTTGATGTTCTGAGACCAAGCCACCCAACCTCCTACTAGGAAGGTAGTTAACTGGCATCTTGAAAACCCATTTAAAAGATGGCAGCAGTCGCCCCTCCACCACAACTTGTGAAAAAAAGACGGCACGATGGCCTTGTTGGGTTATCTACCGCCAACCCAGTCTTTCCAAGTCAGCTTAGAAGACTGTGAGGTTAACTATGAAAGCAAACTGAATACTTACGTCGCAAACCAGCCACCTCATAATCTTCCTCCCCCTCCTCCTCCTCCTCTTCTTCCTCTTCATTGCTCTCATCATCTTCGCTGTCCTCAGAGGCAGACTCCTCCGTATAATTCCTGTGGGGGGAAAGACACTTGTAGAGAACACGGATCTAGGCCAAAGGGGTCCTAAGAAAGGTAAAGTCCCACATAAATTGCGGCAACTTTTCCCTCTCCACAGACTAGACAGATTTCATGCTAAGGGGAGGGAACCTGAATCTAGGCCAGGACACAGGAAGCAGAATGAAAACCTAAGCTTTAACAGAGTGTCTCCTCTATCAGGCCCCAAACCCTCTGGCTACGATACTAATGGCAGCAAAAACCAAGACCAAAATGCAACCCCACCCCTCAACACACAGAACAAAACTCTGTTCCTTCTGTCTCACAAAAACAGCCAGATAATGTAACATTTCAGGTATTAAAAGTTGTCCCCAGTGCCGGGGTGGACTGAAAGGATAAACAGCCCAGACAGGTGTTACCCCACCTTGATGGCCCCCTTCCAGGAGCTGAAACAGCTTGCAGATGACCATAACATCAAAGCACTGGTAATCCCAGCTCAGAACAGCTGGTCCAAAGCCTCACCATTTCAGAGCAGCAGCCTCATCTCTCTAAGTGTAGCTGGAATGGAGTGAGAAATAACCGAGTAATGCTGTTAGGCAGGGTCAGGATCAAACAGCTCTGACCTTTCAAAGAGACACCAAGCCAGACTGCTTACAAGCTGCTCTTCTACAACCTCAAATTTCAACGTGGAAAACGTTATTAACTTTGGCAAACATTAGGCGTCTCCTCTTTACAAGGCCCTATGTTTGGCCTTACTGGGATGAGGATGAAGAACAAAGCACCACCTCTACTCTCAGGGCAGAAACAATCTCATAGGAAGACAGCCGTGGATAAAACTGACCAAAAAGGCAAGATGCATCAAAAAACAACTTTGGACATGGAAAGCTGAATTGGAACACAGAGGAGGAACAATTAATCCTAAGGATGTTTCCAAAAAGCAGTGAAATTTTAGGTAGGCCATGGTCAGTTTAGCCAGGTGGGAGTTCTGGGGACAGGGAATATTCCCAGCTGGGAGGAAAGCACAAGAGGCAAGGATGCACAATGAACAGCCTGTAACAAGCACACAAATATGGGAACAAGGGCTCATAAAAACATCAGCTAGTATTATATAATAAGAGTCTCAAAAGTTAGGCTAGGGAGTTTGGACTTGATTCTAGAGACAAGGGGAAGATCGAAGTTTTTGAACAGGACAGTGACATAAGCAAATCTTTGTCTTATGTAAACCATTCTGGTATCACCACAAAAGCTGGGTGGATAAGAGGGAGGAAGATATGAGGCAGAGTTGAGAAGCCACTGAAGGAGCCCAGATGAGAGATGGAAGAGGGCCAAATGACAGCAGGGACCATGGGGAATGGACGGCAGGACGCTGACTCATTAAGACATCTAGACACTGAATTGATAACATCTGGCAAGTGAATGAACAGGGAGACGGGGGAGAGGAAGACACCAAATTGACATCAAAATTCTAATCATGCTAAGGAAGGAAAAGAGTAGGTACAGGTAAGGAAGGCAATGCGTTTCAGGATTTTTAGCAGTGACTGGCTGCAGAAGTCATCACAAATTAAGAAGTGGGCAAAGTGGAAGCAAAAGACAAAGGATATGTTATTTGAGAAGAACGTATGACCAAGAAGACATAAAACACGGCTGGTAAGGAAAACTAGAAATGTCGACAATTAAGCTAAAATTAAATCAGAGCCCTTTGAGCCCCCATTGTAATACCTTAAATGATGGGGCTCTGCACACAAAAGATGAACTTAAAGCTCCTCAGCATCATTCAGTTTGAATAACTGAAGCTCAAGTATAACAGCTATTTATTAATTTATTTGTTTTTAAAAGAAGAAATTCTCACCTGCCACGGGAGTTGCGCCTGGCAGTGGCAGGCTGGCAGGCTGGGCACTGCCATTCACCATCTGGTACTTCATAGAGGGCCGGCCTCAGACAAAACAGGTGGAAGGCTTTATTACACTCGTCACACAAGATCAGCTTGTCATCCTCACCTGCAAGGAGATGAACTTGTACAGCACTGCAGGGAGTGTGGCAGTGGTCAGTGAGCTGCAAGGAAGAGCTGCTCAGCCTCGATTAACCCGATGGAAGAGCAAACATTCTAGTACACTGCTACCCCATTTTAAAAAACGCAGTCATCTTCTGAAAAGAAATGT
Organism: Eschrichtius robustus; assembly: GCF_028021215.1. Classification (NCBI taxonomy): domain Eukaryota; kingdom Metazoa; phylum Chordata; class Mammalia; order Artiodactyla; family Eschrichtiidae; genus Eschrichtius; species Eschrichtius robustus. Next base: position 83,851,085 of record NC_090839.1, on the reverse strand, counting down.
AGCATTAACTAGACTATAGGTAATCTAGGGTTCAGGTCTTCTAACTTATATCCCAACATCTACTCCGGGCTGGAAGACGACAGTTAACATTTACTAGGAGATAGCAAAAAATCAAGCAGTAGCAGGAGATTTTTGCTGCCCCTGTCCCCCTAAGAGACGAATCTCCCACGAAGTACTACATTTTCTGCCCTTCCTCCTCCTCCCCGACCACACAAATGCTTCCCAACTCATATGGTTCCCCTAAACCATTCGGTTTCCCTACATTTGAAAATACACCAAACCAATTTAAATGATCATTTCCCCTCTCCAACCTTCATTCTACATCAGTTTTTAGAGCAACTGAATGACTGTACATAGGTCTTTTCATCCTTGTAAAGTAAATCACAAAACAGCTTTAGCCACTGAGAAGTCAACCACTGGGGGGGCTTTTAGCCATCTAGTTCCTTTTACACATAATGGGGCTCTAAAGGTTCTCAGCATTAAACAGTCCAAATGCTTCGCTCTGTAGGATTCCATGCCAGAAGGTCCAAATCCGACTATTCTTCACGATGTTCAAATACTGCCCTCTACTGGTAGCACCCACCTTACTTCATGGATGACTAAAATTCAGAGATAATAAGAGAGATTTAAAATTTTAGTTAAAACTAATTTGTTCCCTATAGAAAATCTAAGGATTGGCGAGATCAACTGCTCTTATTTTATACTCAAAACTGAGGCACCAAAGGGCCTGCTGTGATTTGCGAGAGTGTGACTTTAAAGACTAGCATTTTATGGACTTTCAGGAGAAGGTAAAATCTGGACCACCACCACCACATTTAAAAGTTGTGTACACAGAATTCTTGAGGGATAAAAGATCTTGGAAATGGAAGTCCTAGTGCCTAATACACTCAGATAAGCAACTCTGATTTAAATATACCTTTCTTTCGACAAACTTTGCATCTAGCATTTTCTGCTGACATATCCCATTTGATACAGGCATCAAGCATCCCAAGTAGAACATGCATTCTGGAAAAAGTCTGAGCTTCACGAATTGCTGTCTTCCATTTTTCCAGAGCAGATGCGACCTAAACAGAGACCAAACCAGGCCAGCATTACTACAGTGACTTCAAAGACATGAAATGTGGATTCTTCACGTAATACTGACAGTATACACTGAGAGAGGACTGCAACTAGGTAAAGATACGAGAGCATCCCGATACGTTCACCTCCTAGAGCTCCTCCAGTCTAACCCACTTATCTTACAGAAGAAACCAAGGCTTGGAAGGGTGGAAAAAAGTTGCCAGAGGTCACACAAAGAATTCAAGGAGGGGGAAATGACTAGAAACAGGTCTCTTCTAGTGAAATCCACTTAAAGATTCAGTGTCATTTAAAAGCAGGAACACTTGTACTGTGTAAATAATGCTAGTATGCAACAATGTCATGTAGCTTGGTCAGTAAGATTATCAGTTTCTGCACTAATATGTACCATAATCCCAGATTATAGGGCCTAGAAATAGTAAATAGTATCTATAAAGCATTCTACAATCCTTAAAAGTATTAAGTACTGATATGAAATATTCTCTTGACTTTATCACCAACTTCTAACTTAAGTGAAATCTGTAAAGTCCCAGGGGTTGGCCTGATTTCATTCAGGGCAGTTACTCTCAGCATAATCCACACTGCCTCTGCTCATCATCAGAAAATGCAAATTAATTTAGAATTAGCAAAGTAAAAGAGGATGGAGAAAAATGTAATTAGGAATTTTCAACCCTCCCTCTATAAAATATACATTCTGAGGAGGAACAAAAATGCCATTTTAGGATAATTCATTTATTTGTACTGCTGTTTTATTAATTAAAAGGTGATTTTTTGGGACGTTTTCAAAGCACTAAAAAAGCCTGAACGACGAGGTGAGCATCCACGTAAACAAATGCCATTATAGGGGACCATCGTTCTCAGACAGTCAGAAAGTACAACAGAGCTGGACAAGGTAAAGCTTCAGCAGTACACCAGAAGCTGAGAGACTAGGTTATCTCACTCTCATCTACCTTGTGGAGGTCATACTGCTTAACTCAGTCATGACTGAACTAAAGTTAGCCATGCTGGCTACTTTTATTATACAACCTGGCTAGCTCTAGCTAACTGACAACAGCACTGCTGGGTTTCACTGCCCTGTACTAGGCAAAAAGCCTATTTTAAGTAACAGTCTTCCTTCTATAAGAAAGGCCCGTTATCCCTGGAAGGCCACAGGCTTTGAAATAGAGCTGCCAAGGGACAAAGACAGTTGAGCTACTTCTGAAGCTGTGGTGTGAGAGTTCAGGGAGGGGACCAAAGGCTGTCCTTTCTCTTTCCTATAGAAACAGAGAACCACTGAGAGCCTTGTGTGTATAAATTTATGAATAACAAGGATAAGTAACAAACACATCCAAAAAATCTATTTAAGAGGCTGCTAAAGTTCTAATGGAAACTGACTCATTCCTTACTCCAACCTGCAGTGCAGATATTTCAACATCTGCCTTTGAAATACAATTTACTTCCTTCCCTTTTCAGAGCTCCTCAGTAGGATGTAAGATCTACAATCACAGGTGCCTTGCGGGTCTTCTCCCCTAATGTAATGGAGAGCTGACACACGGTACCACAGATTCTCTTACTGTAATAACGCAAATCTCTTCATTCAGTGGAATATATAGTTAAGAATTTTAGGTTCGGTTCCTAAAAGAGTGTTATTAAGAACACTCAATTAGCCAGGGAATGGTTAAAATGGGCTTTGCTGTCCTCTAGTGGACAGTCAGATGCACAAAAGCATTAAAAAAATCATCAGTATACAGTACTGCTTTTTACTTATTTCCTATAAATTATAAAATCTGAGCACCCAGCACGTGTGGCCTCATTAAAAGAAACAAACAAAAATCTGAAAGAGGGGCTTCCCTGGTGACGCAGGAGTTAAGAATCCGCCTGCCAATGCAGGGGACACGGGTTCGAGCCCTGGCCCGGGAAGATCCCACACGCCTCAGAGCAACTAAGCCCGCCTCAGAGCAACTAAGCCCGTGCGCCACAACTACTGAGCCTGCGCGCCTAGAGCCCGTGCTCCGCAGCAAGAGAAGCCACCGCAGTGAGAAGCCCGCGCACCACAATGAAAAGTAGCCCCCACTCGCTGCAACTAGAGAAAGCCCGCACGCAGCAACGAAGACCCAACACAGCCAAAAATAAATAAATAAAATAACTTTATATATATAAAAAAAAAACTGGAAAAGATCTTGAGAATAAGCTTATTTAGCCTCATTTTAAAAACAGATTTACTGAGATATGATTTATATACTATCGATAACAAGTTCCCCCTGTAAAGTGTACAGTCAATGAATGCCTTTTCATATATTTGCAGAGTTGTACAACTATCAACATAATCTTAATTTTAGAACATTTTCATCACCCAAAAAAGAAACCTTGTCATTCCCCATTCCCTCCCCTAACCCACCACTTCCCCGGCCCTAGGCAACCACAATCTTCTTTTGCTTTATAGATTTACCGATTCTGACATTTCCTGTAACATGTGGCCTTTTGTGACTGGCTTCTTTTACTGAGCATAATGCTCTCTAGCTTCATCCACATCCCAGCACGTAACAGCACTTCACTCCATTTAACTGCTGAGTAATACATCCATTTTATCCATTCATCAGCTGGCAGACATTTGGATTGTTTCTGCTTTTTGACTATGCTGAATAACAAACACTGCTATGAATGTCTGTGCACATGTGTGTAATGTTCATTTATTATTTTTCATGAAAAGAAAGTTTGCCCAAGGTCTCACAGCAATTTAGGGCCAGGTCTCCCAATCCCCAATCCAACGCTCCTGGCATTATACATTAGATCCTGTTTTATCCACTGAGTTATCCATCTAGACCAGCCTCGTCTCCAGCTAGCCTCTAACTTCGAGGGTGAAAACAACAGGCACTCAGATTTTAAAGAACATTTTAAGTCTCCTCCCACTGCACAAAATTCCAGTCCAGAACATTAAAAAAAAAAAAAAAAGCAAACCCCACCGTATCGAAGACTTTTTAAAAACACAGGAACAGCAGCAAGATAAAGTTTTGACATACAACACGGTAGCATCAAGTAAATACTCTGTTTTGCAGTACTGCTGGGAAGCTGGACACACTACTCTGATGAAAAAGTCAAATTCTTTAGCATATTTAAATAAAGTTGGGACCTAGTTAGAAGTGGTAGAAGTGCGTATAACAAAATCAAGGGGAAGCCACCTTATGTGCAAGTCACCATTAATCCCTTTACCTAACAGTAAAAAGGCAATATATCTTGGCAAGAATATAATGAGGCTTCAGACCATATTCTTCCATAAAAGAACGTTTAAAATGGAAAAACAGATAATCAGGGACAAATGCATCCAAAGTAAACAGAGAGCCTAACAGAACCTAGGATTTGGCCAAATTATACAACGTCTTTCCCATTTAATGCAAGAAAATGAAATAAACATTAAATATTTGAAATAATTGACTATTACAAAAAGGGATTTGAGAGATAATCTACTTTTACAAATAAGGAAACTGAAGCACAGATTAGGGACTGATATTAGCTCATGCAACAACCTAGTGCCAGTTGAAAAAACCCTGGCCCATGCTAAGTGGAAACCTTCAAAGCAAAGGACAGTGGAAAATTTCAGAGCTGTGGCAAGGCTGACCTTTGGTGGGGAACTGCAGGGCATAATGCCATTTTAATGGAGAACATTGTTGAACTACTTAGTAGGCAGCCTAATTGATTTTCCAAGAAACTCTTCCATGTTTTCCATTTGTGTACTATGTGTCTGGGCCTCAAGGTTAAATCTGCAAAGTGCTCATATTTTCCTCCCCAATCAATCTAAGAATCATCTCATATGACAAGCTAAAAAGAGGTTACTTCGCTATGGAGTTGAATACTAAAAAAGAACTTAAATGAGAACTCTACAGCTACTAGTTCCCAATGAGAAGAAAAATGTTATGAGTCAAGAAATGGCAAGGAAAGATCACATCAAGAAGAATACTAGGACTTCCCTGGCGATTCAGTGGTTAAGAGTTTGCCTTCCAATGCAGGGGGCCTGGGTTCCATCCCTGGTTGAGGAGCTAAGATCCCACATATCTCCCTGGCCAAAAATCCAAAACATAAAACAGTCGCAATATTGTAACAAATGCAATAAAGACTTTACGTGTGTGAAACCTCAGTCTATGCCATGAATTAATAGTTAAACGTTTATCTAACTGAATCTTAGTTCTCTACTCACCTCTCACCCAAAATGTTCTTTCTTGTATCACGTATCACTCTTGGCCTCAGGAAGAAACCCAGGGGGAACATGACAACTGTGTACAACTACCGGAGGAGCTTTAGAGAGTAAACGCATTCTGTGCAAACTCAGAGGGCAAAACAAGTACCAGCTGTCAATGATGAGAAGGCAATTTCAGCTCAATCTAACAAACATTATGCCCACCCCCCCTTCCACAACCTAATTAATTTCTACCTGTTCTTCAAAAATCCAGCTGATAGATTCTCCTCTCTGGGAAGTTCTAAGTTGCCCTGGTATCCCTCACAGGAGAGCCAAGCACTGCTCTTTCTCACCATACTTGTCACTCTACTCCAACCATCTCTCACACTCAGAGTTCCTTGAGAGCAAGGACTTCTGGCTTCTACTTATGACCAAAACCCCCAGACTTTTGCACAATGACTGGCACAGGCAAGCCTTTACCAGATGTTTGTGAAAGAAAGGAAAGGAGGGAGGGAGGGAGGGAAGTCAAAAACAAGGGAAAGTATTCCACTGGAAAATGGCTGAGACAGCTCCCTTAATGTAGTGTTTTCAAATTCTTTTCTTCGCAAGTAATCTTAAGCAGAAATCGAATACACAAAACAGAAAAAAATGGAGCTGCTAATTACCCTAAAAAAGAAAAACCAGAGACAGCATAATGTTCATCAATAAGGAATTAGGATGTTAAAAAAACAAAACAACAACAACCAAAAAAACCCAAGTAATACCAGGATGATCTATACGGACCGACAGAGAGAGAGGACAGACGCCTAGGATATGTTGATGAGTGAAAAACTGCAGAATATTATGCAGAGGGTTCCATTCTGTAAAAATCCAACAAAACTATCTTTGTATATACACAGAAACACGTCAAACTATTAAAGAGTGATATCCTTGGGGGCGGGGGGGTGGTGAAACTAAAATGGGAATTGTCTCATATTATATCTACCTCTCACATTTGATTTACTTACAATGAGCTACTTCTAAAATTAAAAAAACCAGAAAACTGGATTTTACACATACAAAAAAATGAAGCTGGACCCTTACCTTATACTAACTATATACAGAGATTAACTCAAAATGGATCAAAGATCTAAATGTAAAAGCTCAGACTATAAAACTTGTAGAAGAAAATACAGGGGGAAAGCTTCATGACATTGGATTTGACACCAACAGCAGAGGCAACAAAAGAAAAAATAGGTAAGTTGAACTTCATCGAAGTTTAAAACTTTTTGCATCAAAAGACACCATCAACAGAATGAAAAAGCATGGAATTCCCCGGTGGTCCAGTGGTTAGGACTCCGCGTTTCCACTGCAGTGGGCACGGGTTCAATCCCTGGTCAGGGAACTAAAATCCCACGTGCTGCTCGGCACGGCTAAAAAAAAAAAAAAAACTGAAAAAGCAGCTCACGAAATAGGAGAATATATTTATTTGCAAATCATGTATCTGATAAAGGATTAATATTCAGAACATATAAGGAATCCACACATCTCCCCACCCCACCCCCACAAAAAAATTTAAAAATAGCCAAATGACTCAGAAAGACATTTCCCCCAAAAGATAAGTAGCCAATAAGCACATGAAAAGACGCTCAACATCACCAATTATTAGGGAAATGTAAATCAAAACCACAAGGTATCACTTCACACTCATTAGAACGGCTACTATAAAAGAGACAGATAATTACAAGTATTGGCAAGGATGTGGAGAAATTAAGACCCCTGTACATTGCTGGTGGGAATGTAAGATGGTGCAGCTGCTATGGAAAACATTATGGCAGTTCCACAAAAAAATTAAATAGAATTACTATGTGATGCAGCAATTCTACTCCTGGGTATATACCAAAAAGAATTTAAAGTAGGAACTAGAACAGATATTTGTACACCCATGTTCACAGCAGCATTACTGGCTGGATGTGAGGGTAATCTGACTGTGATGTCTGTCATCCTACTGATCACCAGAGTTGATTCAGCTGACATGGCTGGCTAAGTGGATGTGCCCGTCCTCCCTCACTATTCCATGTGCACCCCATCCCTCCCGAAGCTTCAAGCTTGGTCAAAAAGGACAACCTTCGGGACTTCCCTGGTGGTGCAGTGGTTAAGAATCCGCCTGCCAATGCAGGGGACATGGGTTCAATCCCTGGTCCAGGAAGATCCCACGTGCCGTGGAGCAACTAAGCCTGCGCGCCACAACTACTGAAGCCTGTGTGCCTAGAGCCCGTGCTCTGCAACAAGAGAAGCCACCACAATGAAAAGCCAGAGCACCGCAACGAAGAGTAGCCCTTGCTCGCCGCAACTAGAGAAAGCCCACGCGCAGCAACAAAGACCCAACGCAGCCAAAAATAAATTAATTTATTAAAAAAAAAAAAAAGGTGGAAGTGACCCAAGTGTCCACTGATGGACCAATAAACAAAATGTGGCCTATACACACAATGGAATATTACTCAGTCTTAAAAAGGAAGGAAATTCTGGCATATGCTACAATGTAGATAACTTTGAAGAAGTTAAATAAACCAGTCACAAAAGGACAAATACAGTATGATTCCACTTTATATGAGGTACCTAGAGTAGTCAAATTCATAGACACAGAAAGAAAATGATGGTTGCCAGGGATTGGGCAGGAGGGTGAAATGGGTAGTTTAGTGTTTAAAGGGCATAGTTTTGCTTTGGGAAGATAAAAAAATTCTGGAGACGGATGGTAGTAATAGTTGCAGAACAACGTGAATGTACTTAATGACATAGAAACATACATGTAAAAGTGGCTAAGTTGTTCATTATGTATATTTTTTACAATTCTTAAAAATTTAAAAACCACCACCTTTTAAAAAGAGGAATTAGCTCTGGTAAAGGGCGAGGGGGGGACTCTGACACACTATCCAGCTCTACAGGCAGGGCTGTGCTCCACAGACCAGTTTGAAAACTACAATATTTGGAGAAAGTGATAAAGATCAAACACTGGCTAGGGAACAGTGCTTATGTAACTAAAAAGCATAGGGTTAGATAATTTCAAAACCAGATCACATACTTCTACGCAGTCATAAAACTACATCTTCATTAGCTAAATACCTTTGCTTCCTCTGCCATTTTTTTCTCTTCATCCACCTCTTCAGTCTTTGCTGAATCTTCGCTTTGGAGTTTTCTTCTCTTTTGCTTGGGAGCCATGAAGCCTTGGAGAAATTTCTTTATGACACTGGCTTGAAGGGCAATCACACACTCGCCAAAATCCTTCAGTTTCTCTAGTGAGATCACCTACAGAAAATGATTTAAAAACCAGACTGAGTAAAAAGGCCAAGAGAAAGATGAAAGCAGACAATCCTCGATTAAATTCAAATCAACCTAGACCCAAATTGGTCACATAACATTAATTTAACTGGGTTCCTCAGTTCAATGGATGGCTTATGCATTTGAAAGTAGCCGACTACTTGGATTTCCCTGATGAAGGGATCCATGGGAGGCTGAAACTTGCTCTACTTAAAGGAAGTTACTGAACTCATTCATACACTCAGTGACTGAGTGCCTACTACGTGCAAATGACGGTCTCAAGGCAAAGAAAAACTGAGAAGGAAAGTAAAAATTTACCAACCTAACAGCTTACAACCTATAAGCCAGATAATACATTTTACATACTTGATCTCATCTAAGCCTCACATTTATTTTACGGATGAGGAAGCATAAGCTAAATCACTTTGATCCAAATCATACTCTTAAGGACTGAAACTACCTTCTCAGTCACACAACACATGCCAATTAAAAAAATACCATTTTATAACTACAAAGAGAAACAAAGAATGATGATAATCCAACGTTAGCAAGGTGTGGGCCTGGGTTTGGCACAAAGTAGGCAATTGATAGATATTTGCTAAATAAACAAAAAAGTAACCGTAATATTTGAAACAGGCAAAATTCTTTCAGTTGAGTAATTCCTAAAAAAAATCTTTAAGAACAATAAAGATGTTTAAACCTTTTTCCCAGGGAATGTACCAAGAATTCATAACCAGACAAATGAAAAAAAGTTACATATATAAGATGCATATATAATTTGTTAATTCTAATAGCAAAGAAATAGAAATACAAAAGTCTGGCAGTAAAAAATTTACCATATCAACTCCATGCGTTATTATGTACCCCAAAGTGACATTAAAGACTAAAAGAGGGCTTCCCTGGTGGCGCAGTGGTTGAGAATCTGCCTGCTAATGCAGGGGACACGGGTTCGAGCCCTGGTCTGGGAAGATCCCACATGCCGTGGAGCAACTAGGCCCGTGAGCCACAACTACTGAGCCTGCGTGTCTGGAGCCTGTGCTCCCAAGGGAGGCCGCGATAGTGAGAGGCCCACGCACCGCGATGAAGAGTGGCCCCCACTTGCCACAACTAGAGAAAGCCCTCGCACAGAAACAAAGACCCAACGCAACCAAAAATAAATAAATAAAAAATTTTAAAAAAAAAAGATCATGTAGGTGACCCGAGGCCCAAATTTAGATTCTGAAAAAAAAAAAAAAAAGACTAAAAGAAATGGAAAGTATTTATAAATGAGGGAAAATTGGAGGGCGGTGGGAGGTTCAACTGCTCATAAAAATCACACAACTATTAACACACTGTTATAATGCAAATGATCAATTTGAAAAGACTCACAAATATTAATGTGTGGAGTTATGTGGACTTTATTATTTAAAATTAACAAAAAAATTTTTACAGTGATAACTCATGGACAGTGTTCTCCAATCTTTTCTCCAGCTTTGATACCTAAAATCTAATGTGGGACACGGGGTCTCTGGAACTGTTTCACCTATAACACTTAAGGGTCCTTCTGAACAGTAAGTGATAAGACTACAAAAGTGCCTTCACTGAAATGTACCTGTTTAACAGCACGAGTGCTGCCCAACACAAGTACAACTCTACTGAGCTGATCAAGTATACAGAATGAACAAAAGCAGGATACACAAATGTTTCATACCTTATAGCACAGGCATCACATGGGAATGGATAGGTTAAATAATGTTATATGACTAAGACTCCAGGACTAGTTTTCATTCAACTTAATAGTAAAGCTCTTTTTGAACAAAGGTTCTGAGCCAACTATTAGATTTTCCTGGATACCAGCAGAATATAACAAAGGAAAAGTATCATAATGTACATAGAGAATTTAGGGTTCCACATGTGTCTTTCAAGACAAATGCAAATATGATTCCCAGGGTCATCTAGGGAAGTCAAGAACAATATCAGGGAACAATTCCAAATTGAGTTTCCATGAGTAACATTTCAAAGGGTGTTTTCCTTATATTCTTACCCGAGCTTCAAATTCTGAGGTTTCTTCCACATAACCAAGTCCTCCCTTTTGTAACCTTGTTGCAACTTCAATGAGATCACTACGAAGGAAGTTTAAAAGCTCCTGGTTGCCATCACAGGATTTTAGACCCAAATTTGGCTTCCGGGCCAGATGAATAGAATGAATAATGTCCTGGTACCTAGAAAAGTTGAGGCAAAGGGGAGGAGGAATAAAGACCATTTAAAAAACGGTCTATTAATTTCAATTACTTGAATGACATGTTTTATTTCTAGAAGACTTACTTAGATCCTTTTCATCTCTCGTTTAATAGTCTCATGTTTCTCGCACAAAATTTCAAATTTCTCGTATTCTTGATTCATTTAAAAAACACACATTTTGTTCTGTATATGGTAATTCCAGTATCTGAAGTGTGTTTCTTTACCTAGCTCTCATTCATGGTAACTGGTTTGTGTGGTTTTTTTGGGGTTTTATTGTTTTTTGTTTTTGTTTTTTTACCATGAGTTTCTTGATATTTTATCTGTGGAAATTCTTTGAGGCCTGGTTTGAAGTTATGCTCCTCCAGGGAGAGTGTGCATTTGCTTTTGTTAGTTGCCAGAAATTGCTACCAACTGGAGACAAACTTTAAATCGTCTGCCTGGAATTCTTCACAGAAGAAACATGAATTTGAGCTGAAAACCTACACAAGGACCTTCAGAGTTCACTTTCACACTAAAGATTAACCTTTTGAGGTCACAGTAATAAAGACTCTAATAAGACTCTCTACCCTGGATTGGCCATAAGCTTCACTGTTAGCTTCTTACACCAAAAACTAATGTTCAAGGTCATCGAAGTTAAGTACTAAGTTCCCTTTTCATTCTTAATAATAAGGAGTTTTAATATTATTTTCCTCTGACTATAACTTCACTGTGTCTCACTGGTGTTCTTATAAAGGATTCTGCTTTCATTGCCTTCTACCACATAATTTCCCCTTTATTTTCTTCTTTGATCTAAGTGTTATCAAGACAGGACGATTCTGAATACAATTTTAATTCATTTATACATTAAGCAGTGGACCAAAACCAATGATGTACCCATTATCACTCTCAAAAGTGTCTCAAAATTGCAGAGTATGTACTGAACAGTATTTTCCTTCTCTCTTCAATTAAACCTAAATTCCAGCATGAAAGCATGCAGATATTAAAGGTGGCCTTAAGGCAAAACCTATCCCAGCTTTGATAGAAACAACTGCTAGAACAGAAGGGACACTAGCAAATCTAGATGGCACTGATATTGATGCTAATTTTGTAGGCAGGTTTGCATGGTTTCTCTTGGAGATATAATTCACATAACATTAAACTCACCATTTTAAAGCCTATACTTTCAGTGGTTTTCACATTTTAGAAGCATCAAAACTACCTAATTCCAAAACATGTTCATCACTCCATAAAGAAATCCCATACAGGTTAGCAGTCACTCTCAGTTCTCCCCATCCCTCATCCCCTGGCAACCACTAATCTATTTTCTGACTATAAATTTGCCTATTGTGGATGTCTCATATAAATGAAATCACACAATATGTGGCCTTTCTATGTCTGGCTTCTTTGACTCACCAAAATGTTTGCCCACATTCTAGGATATTTCATCACTTTGTTCCTTTTTATGGCTGAATTTACGGATATACCACATTTTGTTTATCCATTCATCAGCTGATGAATATTTAGGTTGTTTTCATTTTTGGGGCTACTATGGATACCAACAGAATACTTCTGAATACCAACCAATGTGGAACTGCATTTACAAGGCTGCCTAACTACAATCAGGCTCTTAGTCTGGTGTATGGCGTGTTAGTCAATGAATAATCCTGCTACCCTGTATATACATGGTTTAAAAGCATACTTTTCCAAACAAGCATGACGTGTCAAGAAAATACCAAAAAAAAAAAAAAAAAAAAAAAAAAACCCAAAAAATAAAAAAATTTTTAAAAAAAAGAAAATACCAAACAACGGGACTTCCCTGGTGATCCAGTGGGTAAGACTCCATGCTCCTAATGCAGGGGGTCCGGGTTCGATCCCTGGTCGGGGAACTAGATCCCACATGCATGCCACTTAGTTCTAAGAAGCCTGCATGCCACAACTAAACAAGCCGCAGCGAAGATCCCACGTGCTGCAACTAAGACCCCGCGCAGCCAAAATAAATAAATAAATAAATATTTTAAAAGAAAATACCAAACAACAAGAACATAAAAGAGTTATAGACTTTTAAAATTTTTACTTAAGCTTTTATGGATAAACAACAACAACAAAAAACCCTAAGATATGTATAATATCTAATGCTGAAGAGGAGATATGAGGAGCGAGATGAAAACCCTTACCTCTTCTCTAGTCTCTCTTTAAGCTGACTTTCTCTTATTCCCTGAGGGTGAAGGCAGTTTAGCAACTCATCCAGTTCCTTTTGACTATCACATAAAAACCTGTAGGGGCAAAAAACCAAAAACAAAAAACCAAAAAAAACCCCTGTTAACTCTGAAAAAAAAGAGAAGAATCAAACATTAAGAAAGGGATCTAGGGTTGGTGGTGGGAGTTGGGAAAGCAGAATTCCAACCTTGCTCGGAAGTAGAACAATTTACTGTTTCCATGAGACCTAATGTTAACTTTATCTTACGACACTGGAGCCAATGTTTCCTACTAAAATGTAATATGAGGGGACTTCCCTGGCGGTCCAATGGTTAAGGCTCCAGGCTTCCACTTCAGGGGGCATGGGTTCGATCCCTGGTCGGGGAACTAAGATAAGATCCCACATACCGCTCAGAGCAGGCCCAAATAAATAAATAAGCAAACAAACAAACAAATAAATAAAAATAAAATGTAATATGAGACAAATTTTATAAAGTAAATAGGCACACTTGTCCATATCCCTTTCACAGAGTAAAGTTATATCAAAAAATAAAAGACAAAAGGTCATTAAACTAAAGGTGATCACAGCTAAAGCAGTTAATGCGATCACAAAAGTAGAAGGGACCCTCTCAAAACCTAGCTCCCTGCCTAAAAGCAGGACAGACACAAAGGAAGATTAATGGCTATATTTACAATTCCTTATTCTTTAATAAAGATGAAAATCCTAAATACTTCTATTCCCAAGCAGACTGAAAGGCATTTCCAATGCTATGTAAGATCTATCATATAATATACAAAGTTACATTACAAGGAAAAAATAAAATTCTAAACCTTAAAGCAAACAGATATATTCTTATCAAAAAATCAAGTCTGCTTTTAAAGCAATGAGCTTACATATCCAAGAAATCAAAATCACACAAAATGCTCTTAATAGATAATCACTGACTCACTGGTTTCACTATATAAATTATTTGCTTAACATTGAAAAAGAAAAAGAAAGAGCAGCCAGATGAATGCTCACATTACCATAGATTCTGCCCCTGTTTGGGTATAGTGGTCTCTACAGCAATTTCTGTAGCTGGTCCATGTTGTGTGTTCATGCTTACATTTTTGCCTAGGTTTGCTTTCTTACCTAAGAAAAATTTATACATTAGGCTGAATATAATACATACTCAATTCCTAGTTTCAAACCTAAGCAGTACACACAGTGCAAATTCAACAACCAGTAACACAGATGCTGCCTATTAAATATATCCACATGTACAACAGATGCTAATTTCTCTTAAACATCTTACATACAGCACATTATCTGAGACAGTTGCTCTCTATACAGCTGAACAGGCAAAGTTTAAGAGTATCACAAGTTATTGCAATAGAATGCAGAGAGATGACTAAATGTCTCAGAGCAAATAAATAATCTGCTCCTTGTACGTGATGTTTAGCATAAAGGCATCTGTAGTGAAGTAGACACAACTGAAATATATAAACTACTACAAACTTACCCCTGGAGGCTTCAAATGTCAAATATGATTAACTTTTTTGTAAACCAGCTCCTGTATACTAATATATGACATTACTATAGATAGATCTTAAGCCAGTATTTGAGGCCTTACCTAATTCTACAATTGGTTCTCTCCCCTGCTCCCCTTCTCTCCCCTTTAACCTGCAGCATCTTCCCTACAATACTAACACATAACCTTGTTTAGTCTTTTCAGTCAGGTAATTCTGAAGAAACTCTGCCATGCTGGAACTAGAAAACATGAAGGAACAACATCCACCAGGATGCTCTAGAAGTGAAGGGATGTAGATGCCAGTCTTCTCCCGGGAGCTGTAACTGTGTGGACCTGATTTCTGAAAACAGCCATTAAGCTTTTGAGACACATTATAAAATCACAGTCCTTCATCCCACTGGAATCTCTCTCAAGTCTGAAGATCCTAACCTCGTATTTACTGCCCTCACCTGGGTATTTACAAAGTCTACCAAAACTAGACTTTTCTACTAAGTACTACAATCTAATAAATGACGTAATTCAACAAGAAAATGCCTTAAATTTGAAGTTTTGGGCTATATACTAATTTCCTTATTTAACGATTTTGTGAGTTTAAAAGTTTGGGTTATGAGTTTCTCTAAAATGAAAGAAAACTACTTTCTGAGAAGCAATATTCATTAGGTTATATAAAGTACAGCTGGAAGGAAGCTTATGTACCATCTAACGCAATGGTTCTCAACAGAAAGCCATGCTGCCTCCTAGGGAACATTTGGCAATATCTGGTGACATTTGGTTGTCACTAATGGCATCCAGTGGGCAGAGGTCAGGGATGCTGCTAAGTAACTTACAACACATAGGACAACCCCCCACTACAAAGAATTATCTGGCCCAAAATGTCAACAACAGTGAGGCTGAGAAAACTTGATCTAACCTAACCATCTGGTATTTTTAAATTTAAAATTTTTCTTTTAATTTCTTTCTTGGGGGAAAAAAAGAGAAATATATATATATGTACACACACACACATATACACACACACACATACACATACACACACACACATATCTATGCATAGGTCAAGAAAGAATATATACACACACATACATATATATTTAGAAAAGTACACTTTTCTATTTCACAAACTGAACATACTCATGTAACCAGAACCCAAGTCAAGAAAAAGAACATTATCAGTGCCCCTTATGACCCTTCTCAGTCACTTATTTCTAGTTACGTATTTGCTGTGTTTCTCCTCACTAGCATTTTAGTTAATTGACATGCAGGACCTTTTATGTCTTGTTTGCTACCTTGTATCACAGCACATGAAAAATTGGTTGGCAAATAAAGAGATGCTCCATAAATATTAAATAAATGAATTTTTAAAGTGGAGGAAAAAGACACATAACTGCCTTCTTGGCCCCTTACCTCAATTCCAGCCCTTGAAGTACCTACAAAGAGACTTCCAAGGAACAAAGTTTGAAAACTACTTGTATAAATCTAATACCCAAATATCCTAATATTCAAGTTCTTTATCTTTTCACGCTATGCCTGGAACAAAGTCGATAATCAAACGTTAAGTTTCCTTCCTTCTGCTATGCATTTCACATCTTCCCACCTCACTCAAATAAATCTACCTAAGAAGGCAATAAAGAAATTTAGCAAGTGAAAAAAAGTGACAGAGGAAAGACAGTCTTAATACTGACCCTACTTGAGCAGGGTAAACTAACTAATAGATATACATACTACGGGGACAGTAATCCTCATCAGCAGAGTCTGCACGGTCTTTTCGGTGATGGATGAATCGGTAGTCAATGCTGTCATGTACCCAGCCTTTCTCAATGAACAAACCTGGAACTTCATCTGAGAAGAGCCAGTATCTACAAATCACAACCACATATTAATGTGTTAGTGAAAGATCATGAGCACAGGATGACTTCATTGTTGAGGAAGATGATTACAGAATATCACTGAACATTCAGCAGATACAAATCCTAAAGTAAAGCACAGAATACTAAAATTTTGGGAATTTGAGATTCACTTAATACCTGTAATTTTTATAACTTCTAATATTTCACTACTTTAGGTTCCACACAATGTATGCATTTAAAATATCTTACCATTTTTAAAGACTTCTATTAGGATTACATTTCTCCTATCACCATAATTTAAGCTTCATATCTGTGGTATCTTTGAGGACAGGGTCATGTCTTATCTAACTTCATAACCCTAGCATTTGGCTCAGTAAATATTCAAATAAATGTGTGATGAGCAACTCTGTTTCCAATATCCACGAACAGGGAAGCCTCTCTAGTCTTAGTACTAACTAGCAACAATATAGCAGCCCTAAAAGATGATAAAAATTAAGTTTAATAACTCACCTATTATGGTTTCGATCTGTACCAATTGGAGTCCTACGCATGACTAGTTTTGCCTTGGCAATTCCCTCCTGGAAAGCCTTCTCAGCAGCTGCTTTGTGCTTTCGTATTCGTTCTTCTTCAGCTTCACGTTCTAGTTTCACTGTTAAAGATAAAATGAATCGATTAAGTTTTTTCCTAAGTAAATTCTACTCTTACAAATTTAAATAAGATATGGAGTGAGACGTGCCTGGTATTAAGTAGAAATCTTAGTTTCCTTTTCCTAATTCTAATCTGTTATAAGAAATAATGTGTAAGGCAGCAATTTCTATCTGTTCCTTCTATGTTCTTTGAATTTTGGTGATGTCTCAGCCATCAACTCAGTGCAAAACCTTTTCTCTCCAAAATTTATTATTAGTTTAACTAATAATAAAAATTATTATTATATTATTATTATTATTAGTTTAACTATTAATAATAACTTCTTATTAGTTTTATAATAAATTAATTTTATTTTATTGATAATTAATTTTAAATGTAAAGTTAAAATAGTCCTTAAACAGAATTAACTGAAACATTTTCTGACAGGACCAGCCACAGGATCCTCAAAATGATCAGGATGAATAAAACCAAAATGGCTATTTCAAAATAAAACATATTTCAGTCCTGAGGAATTCAGAAAAAGAATTGAGAAAGCAAGGGCACGGAAGCATCAGCAGATAATAGTAATTATTGCCTCTTTAATACTATTTTTTGAGTTATTCAGCAAGTTGCTTCTGTTAATGATGAAAAAAAAGTTTTAATCAATTTATTTCTGATCATTCATTTTATAAGTTTATTCTATCCAGATAGAAATTTCCCTCAATAATGAAAGACACCCAGGAATCTTTCAAGTTTTTCCACAACTGTCACAAATTTTGATACTGTAAGTAAAGGGCACTGCTATTCACAATGTCAGCAATTTTACTGCTGGTACTCTACTGATGACAACATCCACAATGTAGCGAGAATCTGGAAAATGCATCAGTCTAAAGATGTTACTTAAAATTTTAAGACAAATTTCATCTATTTAAAACCAATATGGGGGAATTCCCTGACAGTTCAGTGGTTAGGACTCAGTGCTTTCACTGCCGTGGGCCCAGGTTCAATCCCTGGTCAGGGAACTATGATCCCGCAAGCTGCACAGTGCGGACAAAAACCAAAACAGGACGGTATGGTATTTGTTACTTTTAATAAATGGTTTTCTAGCCTGAATAGAGCTGTACATTTGCAACAATGATTACAGTAGAAATCAGTACAAAGGTAAATGACAAAAAGAGTAATGGCCAAATCACAATAAAGGAAAAGCTCCTTCTCTTGCAGGTACAAACAAACAAAAAACAATCTAGGGAAAGTCGTCAAAAAAAAAAAGACCAAATTTAGTTCCAGAGGTTACAGCACTGAGCTAGACATCAAAAGACCTGAACTCTAATTCAAATACTGTCCTTGGCAAAGTATTGATATTTATTACATATTTTATAATTACATTACAGGGACTCCCTGGTGGTCCAGTGGTTAAGAATCCACCTTCCAATGCAGCGGACGCAGGTTCAATCGCTGTTTGGGGAACTAAGATCCCACATGCCACAGGGCAACTAAGCCCGCGCGCCACAACTACTGAGTCCATGCGTTCTAGAGCCCACGTGCCACAATTAGAGAAAAGCCCAAGCACCACGACTAGAGAAGCCAGCGCGACACAACGAAGATCCCACGTACCACAACTAAGACCCGACGCAGCCAAATAAATAAATAAATATTAAATATATATATATATAATTATATATTTATAATGTTCTGTTTGTTTCTCTATATCAATAATCAACTTATTTCTGGCTTCTCAATTCTACTCAAGACACTGTGGTATTGGTATAAAGACACACATAGCCAGAAATAAGTTGATGTGTCTATAGTCAAATTAACTCAAAATGAATCAAAGACCTAAATGTAAGAGCTAAAACTCTTAAGACTTTTAGAAGAATACATAGGAGTAAATCTTCATGACCTTGGATTTGGCAGCAGATTCTTGGATTTGACACCAAAACCACAACCAACCAAAGAAAAAAATAAATAAATTGGATGTCATCAAAATTTTAAAAATTTGGCTTCAATGGACACTATCAAGAAAGTAAAAAGAGAACAAACACACAAAATGGGCGAAAATGTTTGTGGATCATGTATCTTAAGGGATTTGTATCTAGACTATATAAAGACCCCTTGTAATTCAATAATAAAAAGACAAATAACCCAATTTGAAAATGGGCAAAAGATCTGAATTAATATTGTCCAAAGAAGATATACAAAAGACAAATAGGCACAAGAGAAGATGACATCATTAGTCATCAAGGAAATGCATATCAAAACCACAATGAGGGCTTCCCTGGTGGCTCAGTGGTTGGAAGTCCGCCTGCCAATGCAGGGGACACGGGTTTGAGCCCTGGTCCGGGAAGATCCCACATGCCATGGAGCAACTAAGCCTGTGTGCCACAACTACTGAGCCCGCGCTCTAGAGCCCATGAGCCACAACTACTGAAGCCCACGCGCCTAGAGCCCGTGCTCCACAACAAGAGAAGCCACCGCAATGAGAAGCCTGCGCACCACAGCGAAGACTGGCCCCCGCTCGCCCCAACTAGAGAAAACCCACGTGCAGCGATGAAGACCCAATGCAGCCAAAAATAAAATAAATAAATAATTAAAAAAAAAAAAACCCCACAATGAGATACCAATTCACAATCACTAGAATAGCTATAATCAGAATCATAGAATAACAAGCTTTGGCAAAGATGCAGACAAGTGGAGAAATTACAACCCTCATTTACTACTGGTAGGAATGTAAAATTGTGCAGCCACTTTGAAAAACAGTCTAGGACTTCCTCAGTTAAACAGAGTTACCATATGATCCAGCAGATCCATCCCTAGGTATATACACCCATGAGAAATGAAAACATATGTCCACACAAAAACTTGTACACCAGTGCTTGTAGCAGCATTATTCGTAATAGCCAAAAATGATTAAAACAAACCAAACGTTCATCAACTGATAAATGGATAAACAAAATGTGACATATCCAAACAATGGAATAATATTCAGCCATAAAAAGGAATTAAGTACTGAGACATGCTACAGCCTGAACCTTGAAAACATGGTAAGTGAAAGAAGCCAGTCACAAAAGACTACATACTTATTATACAGCTCCACTGATATGATGTATCAGAAAAGGCAAATATAGAGATACAGCAGTGGACGGTGATTGCTTAGGTCTGGGGAGGATGGGTATAGCTAAAGGGCATGGGGTTTCTTTTTGAGGTGATGAAAATGTTCTAAAATTGACTATGATAAAGGCTGCACATATCTGTGAATATATTAAAAAACAATGAACTGTACAATAAACGTGGATGAATAGTATAGTATGTGAATTATTTCTTAATAAAGCTGTTTTTTAAAAAGTTCAGACTTAATGGTGCTATGAAAGCCCCAAATTTTTATTTCCTTACATCTTAATAAGGAAAAGATTAATATCTGAGTTGGCAACTGTGCTGAGGGCTTCAAATACCTTGTCATTCATTTGTTACGACAATCTTAAGCATATGAGGAAACTGAGGCATGGATAAGCAACTTGCTCAAAGAACTATAACTAAGTCGCAGGTACCCAGGTCAGCCCATTCCCAGGTCATATGTTATCTCCACTATGTCTGTTTGTGGATTTGGTCCTTTACTAAGCCAGAAAAGATGCCAACATCACACTAATCCAAGTCAAACTATCATTAACTGCAGAATGCCAGGCTGAACACTCCTGCTTGAATCTTACATACCTAGAAGGGTCAGGTTATTACACACAGAAATAACTAAATAGTTGTGACAAACGAAGATGCTACCATTACCTCAGTAATTTCCTTCCTTCTACTATCTTCTAAAGGGCTTCCTCTTTTCTCTCAACACAAGATTTTACCTTTCATTTCTCTCTCCTGAATTTCCCGCTCCTTCTTAGCCTGAATGGCAAGCAGCCGTCTGCTCTTCACAGCACTGATCATGTCTTCAGCTTCCATATCTACCTGGGGCTCAAACTTCACGACTTCTTTTTTCCTATCAGCTTTGCCTAACCCATTCTCCTCTTTTCCATTTTCTTTATTTCTGGCTTCCATTTCTTTCCGTTTCTGTTTCTCTGCTCTCTTCTTATCATTTTCTTCCTTCAATACAGCAAGCCGTTCCTTCCATAACTCTGCAGACATCTGCTGCCTGGTTTCCATGTGGTCCTGCACTGAGTATGTCATGAGAATCCGGTGGCAGAGTGCTGTCAAGATCTGCAGTTTCTCTTCCGATGTTAGCTCAAAAAATTCAGAGGTCTCCAGCTTTTCTAGGAACTCATCTTGTACCTCATTGTCCTCAAATGGTGCTGAATCTTTGTTGTCATCCGTGTCTGAGCCCTCACTTTCTTCCTGAATGTCAGATTTGCGCAAGCAGAGCCGAACCAGCTCTGAAACAGAATGCAGAGTCAGAGGGATTTCTGACAGCTTCATTCCCAATTCACCATAGTCTTCTGCTATTTCATCTTGTAACAAGGTCTGTAAGAGGATGACCAACACTCTATTCAGGTATAAAAAGCCACCCTTTTCTGCACTCAAGGCTTCCATAAGGGACACAGCAGTAATAGGATACTGAGCATCTGGTAAGAGTAACCCAGAATAACAGCTCAAGAACTCCACCACCATGGCCACATCCCCAAAGAGTGTATTGGGCAGCCCTTCAGGGGTATCCACCAATTTAAATGTTGGAAGGTTTTTGCCAGTTAACTCTTGGTCCTCGTACCGCTTCTGTTTCTCTAGTTTCTCGAGCATTTCTTTCTCTCTCCGTTCCTTGGCTTTCTCCTTCAACTTTTCTTTCAGTTCCTCTCGTTTCTTTTTCAAATATTCTTTGCGCTGCTCTTCAGACATAGAAGCCCACCTCTTTTTGTGCTCTAGAAGCTCAAAGCGTTTTTGAACAATACTTCGCAATTCTTCTGGGAGACGAGCTCTATCCTCACTAGAGAGGAGACGAGCTGTTTTGGAGATAACACAGGACAGGGCGCTCTTCTTGTCCTCCCTGTCTTTGTTTTCTTTGTAGTAGGCGATAAGGTGGAGGGCAGCAGGAGGCAGATGTTTATGAGGTTTACTAGAGGACCTAGGTGTGCCCCCAGAATTCCTCGGGGCTCGTGTCACCTTCTGAGTGCCTTTGGCCATGTCCAACAAAGTCATCTGCTTCATTTTGGTTTTAGGAGTCTTCAAGCCCTTTTTGGGAGATTTGGAATTCCCTGTGGATTTCTGTCCATTCAGGATGCCTTTGCTTCTGCCCTTTGCTTTCAAAGGTTTGTCACTATGCTTCCCTGATTTCTTGCCAGGTGGGCCTTTCTTAGGAATGTGAAAGTTAGCATGTAGCTTGTTGGGCGACATCATCTTCATCACTTCTTCCAGATGCTCTTCTGGAGATTTGGAATTCTTTGAGTTCTTCACTTTGAGTGGTGAGCCATTCAAGGATTTCTTCAAGTGTACATGACACCATAACTTAGGATTTAGTGGTGAACTGAGAGAAGAGTTGTCTGTCTTGGATTTCTTTGAGGGCTTCCTGTCTGGAGATCCAGTATTCTTCCTCTTAGTAGAGGGGTTGAGAGTCATGTACTAGAATTTAAGAACAGGAGCAAAAATAATTTTAAAAACTAATTTAAAGAAGCAAGATTTAAGCATCCTAAAGGCCCTCTTCCCCATCTATTCAGGTAAAGCTACATATTCATTTCTCTTCATAGACACTCTGTCCCTGAAAAAAACAAAGCCATGAATGTTAGCTAATGTTTTAGCCATATCAACACAAAATTCTCTTGATACTCAGACTTAAAAATCTATACTCCGGGACTTCCCTGGCGGTCCAGTGGTTATGACTCCATGCTTCCACTGCAGGGGGCATGGGTTCAATCCCTGGTCAGGGAACTAAGATCCCGCATGTCGTGCGATGTGGCGAAAAAAAACATCTATACTCTGATATTAGGCATTTTTTGCTATATAACTAGTTTTCTGCTTATATATAGATTAGCAGCTCTTAAATACCTTAATGAAATCTATAAACTCTTTCCCCAGAAACATACAAAAATCATGCATACAATTTCAGAGTCCATGGGTCCCAGACTAAGGATACTTGATCTAGATAATATCAACATCTGAGGAATTTTAAAATTATTGCTTTTGAGACAGGATTGTATTTTTATCCTTTAAACCTTTGGTACAACTAGGGGTATTCTATGTTTAGAATGGTAGAAAGTATACCACTTAAGTATTTTTGTTTAAATTCAGAAGCATATTTTCTTATTAAGAGTATCAGTAAGTATACTAACGACAACAAAACTCTGCTCACAAATAAGGGGCCCTCCTGATCCTGGCTCCTTAACCTCCTCTCTGTCCTCGCCCCACACCTCAAGAACTCTTTCCCACGAATACATTACTAACTACAAGTCCCATGGGACTTCCCTGGTGGCGCAGTGGTTAAGAATCCGCCTGCCAATGCAGGGGACATGGGTGCGAGCCCTGATCCAGGAAGATCCCACATGCCGCAAAGCAACTAAGCCTATGCGCCACAACTACTGAGCCTGGGCTCTAGAGCCCGCGAGCCACAACTACTGAGCCCACGCGCCACAACTACTAAAACCCGTGCGCCTAGAGCCCGCGTTCCACACCAAGAGAAGCCACTGCAATGAGAAGCCCGTACACTGCAATGAAGAGTAGCCCCCGTTCGGTGCAACTAGAGAAAGCCCGCGCACAGCAATGAAGACCCAACGCAGCCAAAAATAAATAAATAAATAAATTTATTTATTTATTTAAAAAAAAACAAACTACAAGCCCTGTAAGTTCTCAAACTCACACAATTCTCTCTTGATCATCCCCTCACATCTTTCAAATCCACTCCCTTTAGTACCCCAACTCTGCAATCCTTCAATCCCAGCAGGACCCTTAAATCAGTTAATTCTATCACATTTTCACCAATCTCACTTCTTTGTCCTTCTTAACTCAGGTTAAGTTCCACAGTCAGTCATTCCAATCAATCTTGCATAAACCTACGGTTCCCTTGTCTCTCTTGCTCTATTATATCAAGTTACTCCTAGCCTGCACTTGTTCAGCTTAAACATGACTAGAATAAAAGACAATGACAGTGTGTGGACTTATTTTAAATTCATAATCAGGTACCTCAAATGGATCCTGAATGCCACTCAGTAATCACAATACATTCCCTTAGTCCATTTACCTTCTCACTCTCCTGGATATACATCTTTTCCTATCTCCTAAAATCTCCACCTTATCCCCATTATACAGAATTAGTTAATAGGTTAGAACCCATCAGCCTGCCATTGTTTCTGTTTAAATGTGCATTAAAACAAAACTAAAAACACTGCTGATTTTGATGCTTTAAAATATAATTACAAAGAAAAAAAGCCTGGCAGTTAAAACACATACTACATGAAATAATAGCCAAGCAATGAAAAAGTATAGCCAATTCAAAAAAAAAATATTTTGTTTCAAGTGATTAGGAGAAAGACTAGATAACCCCTAGAATACTTGACTTCTATTACCAAAAGCAGCTAAGCACATAAAAGGCACTCAGAGACTACTGAGTTTAAGTTTCTGAGTGGAAAGGACTAACTTGTAAAGAAGCAGTCTGGAGGCAGTGGATAAGACAGGCTAGTGTGAGATGAGACTACAGACCAGGAAACAGCTGAAGACTATCGAATATGAAATTAGGACCCCTTTAAAAAGGCAACAGAGAAACGGTTATGGTGAAATAAATCTCAGAGATGCTGCAGAAGGACACCTATGCTCCTGTTGAAGTAAACAAAACAGGTACAGTAAAATTTAATAAGTTGTACTACAATGCCAAATAAGATTTAAACATTAAGGATATAATCATCAGATAAACAAACTCATAGAACCTAAGCAGCACAAGAGGTAGAAATATGGTCTGCAATGAATGAGTGGCTATACTTAACAAATCCTTCTTCTGGCTAAGTTCTCTAACTTTAAAGGCCAATCTGCCTTTTAAGAACTATAGGCAATTGCAGGTTACTGTTCCTCCAGCTGGCTGTTTTTGTTCCCTGACCAAAACTGGATGTTTTGTTCCCCAATTATCATCCTCAGTATGGGCTGACAAAGAGGTTTCATAGTTTATGGAACATAAACATTATCTGTGACTCAGGGGACACTTTCCCCAGAGGCAAGAATTTCTCAGTTCTAGTTGCCCAGAACTGTATTTTAAAATGTTAAAAAGATAAGCAAAGATAACTTATGTATGATTCCATTCTTCTTGTTGGCAGTAATATTACCAAAACTCCAGAGAGGACAATATTTCAGAGACCACCCTACAAATCACGAATAAGACCCAAAACTACCCTGGCAGGAATTAAAGACAAATATGTGCCTTCCAAAAGTTAATCATCCACTTCAGCTACCCTTGGAAAATCTTCAGAGTACAGACATAATAGATTGATACTCTTTCTAGTGAGCAGGATAAGAGATTATCTCTAAAGTCATTCTAAAATAAAATTTATCACGAAAAAGGAGTTTAGTGTGAGACTATGTTTCATTTTTACCATTTTAAATAAATATCTAATAGGGTCTATTATAATTGGGCCACTTCTTAATTTACTGATTATATTTCTTTCTATTTAAAAAGTCACTCAAATTTAGCATAAATTTCTTCTACTTAGAAGCACTCTATTATGCAGAAATAATGCAAGAAAGAGCTGGGATGGCTTAGCCATGAGATGGTCCAGCAGCCCATTTTTATCTATAAGGTGTGTTTTTTTGCCAAGCCACACCACATAATTTTTTTTTCTTAAAAATGAAAGAAATTAACTCACCCAACCCCCTCCCAAAAGGCCGGCTCCCCGCGTGAGCAGTCCTTCAGTAACTGGATCATCTCAGCATAGGGCATGCTGGGCAGTCTCAGCCAATGGGAGCCGGCATGGCTGGACTCAGGGGGAATCTGAAAAAGTATAAAACCACTTATGTGCTAAGGGTCTCCCCTGTCCCCCATTCAACATAAGTAATCTACCAGAGTAGTGCACAGAGAAGGAGAAAAGAATGGGCATCTGGATTAGCAGTATTATAGTTTTTTGGAAAAGGCCCTTCTTAACTGCTAAACAGGGAAAAATATTTACGTATGTATCAGCAACATGAGAGGCTATAAGAAAAATAGTGTATACAATTCCATACTTGTTCCCTGTCACCTGGAACGAACCACCACCACAAATAAGGAAATCTAATAAATAAGATAAAAATGAAGAGACTTAATATTTACAGCAGCTCATTCAGATGCTAAATTTAATAGTAAGCAGTCAGAACCCTAAATTAGAAAACTTTGGCGATCTATATTCTGATTCTTATTTCACTCTTCTCATTCACCACAGAAACGATGTTAGGAGTTTCAAGGCAACATTCAAATAGTGCGCTTGTCTCAATCTCTAGATGCCTTTATCAGCAAATCTGTGAAATGTATTACTATAGAATATTTTTAAGTGCTTTGAAATTAATGTAATTTATTTTTAAAAGTACTACTGCTCTACGGGACTTCCCTGGTGGTCCAGTGGTAAAGAATCCACCTTACACTGCAGGGAATGCGAGTTCGATCCCTGATCAGGGAACTAAGATCCCACATGTCATGGGGCAACTAAGCTCGTGTGCCTCAACTACTGAGCTTGCGTGCCTCAATTAGAGCCCACGCACTCTGGAACCCATGCACCACAACTAGAGAAGAGAAAAAACCTGCACGCCACAACTAGAGAGAAGCCCACACACCACAACGAAGAACCCGCGCCGCAACAAAAGATCCCGTATGCCTCAACGAAGATGCTGCGTGCTGCAACTAAGACCCGACACAAGCGAAAAAAAATTAATAATAAAATAAATAAATAATTTTTTTGGAAAAAGTACTGTTGCTCTAGTGTCTAATTCATAAACAAACTTGAAGCACCAAAATTTATTCAAAGAAAAGTCTTAAGACTATAAACACTTACTTGAAACATCAGTTATTAGGAGAGATAAGAAACATCTTTTAAAATGTATAATAATTAGTATCACTAGTAATGAGACAAAATTAAACCATGTGCCTTCTGATATGATTCACTGAGAAGAATACAACATCAGTTCTGTGGTATTACTAAGCATGAGGAAATAAACTTAAATTGAGGAGCATTATACTAAATAATTGGTTTGTATTCTTAGAATTACCAAGGTTTTTAAAAGACAAAGGAAAACTGAGGGACTAATCCAGATTAGAGAAGACTACAGAGACATAACAAGTAAACGCAATACATGATACTACCCTGGATCCTATTAGGGCCAAAACAAAATATGTTTGGCTAAAAGGATGTTAATGGGACAACTGGCAAAATTTGAGTAAAAACTGTAAATCACTTCTTTCCACACCGACAGTGCTCTCGCATACATGGTAACCATTTCTAAAACCTGCTGGACTTTCTGTAATTAGTGTCGCAAACCTGCCCACAAAGTGATACAGTACAAGAAGCGCAAGGATTCTCTGTATTCTCCAAGGAAAGGAACATTATGACAGGAAGGAGAGTGGCTATGGTGGACAGACTAAGCTGGTTTTCCAGAAAAAGGCTAAATAAAACCACAAAGAAGATTTTGCTGAGGCTTGAATGCATTGAGCCAACTGCAGATCTAAGAGAATGCTGGCTATTAAGAGAAGCAAGCATTCTGAGCTGGGAGGATGTAAGAAGAGAAAGAGCCGAGTGATCCAGTTCTAAGCTTCATATTTTGTTTTATTATGAAGATAATAAAATCTTGAGATTATGTTTACTTTAAAAAAAACTATAGATCAGATAACAATATCATTTTCATGTTAATTTCTTGATTTTGGTCACTGTACTATAGTTATTATAGAAAATATCCTTGTCTTTTAGGAAACACATATTCAAGTATTTTGTAAAAGGGCATCCTGTCTTATAACCTACTACCATCAGCTCAGAAAAAAATAATGTGTATAAAGAGAAAAAAATCATAGGGACTCCCCTGGTGGTCCAGTGGTTAAGAATCTGCCTTCCAATTCCGGGGACGTGGGATTGATCTCTGGTCGGGGAACTAAGATCCCACGTGCCGTAGGGCAACTAAGCCTGCGCCACAATTAGAGAGCTTGCGTGCCACAACTACTGAGCTCACACACCGCAACTAGAGAACCCTGTGCACTGTAACTACTGGGCCTGTGCTCTGGAGCTCACACACCACAACTAGAGAGAAGCCCGCACACCACAACAAAGAGCCCACACACCTCAACAAAAGATCCCACATACCGCAACAAAGATCCCCCAACTAAGACCCAATGCAGCCAAATTAATTAATTAATTAATTTTTAAAAAAATCATCTGCTCAATAGCTCCTAATCCAGAACTTGGAGGGCAGTAAATAATAAATTGAAATGACCAAAAAGTCAAATCAAAACAAGTTAAAAAAAAAAAAAAAAAAAAACAGAAAAAAATAATAAAACGTATGTGGTAAATGTTAAAATTTGAGGAATCTACTTAAAGAGAACAGAGAAATTCTTTATAGTATTTGTCACCTTCTCTATATGAAATTATTTCAAAATAAAACGTTTTTAAAATGTATTCATAATCATATTAAATCAATCCAAATGTCTTAAAAAGTGTTATTTTTCTTGTTACGTCTCTAACCAAATTCTTCCTTACTAGGATATACCACTCCAAAATAAGAGTTCAAAACATGGACAGGGAATTCCCCAGCAGTCCAGTGGTTAGGACTCTGAGCTTCCAGTGCTGGGGGCACGGGTTCGATCCCTGATTGGGGAACTAAGATCCTGCATGCCACGCGGCACAGCTACAAAAAAAAAAAAAAGGCAAAACATTATGGACAGACTAACAAAACACTAGAGCTGCAATGTATTAGAATACGGAAATGAGCTAAGATGGCTGATTTCATCTTAGATGACAGTTATTTTATCATCCAAGTGCCTTGTAAATCATTCCTCCAAGTCATTAGGCCTATAAAATATTTACCCCTAAACTCAACTGTCAGTTGCATTTTTCTCCTCAATGAACAGAATGGAACTTCTTAAAGAAATGAATTCACTAGCCATGTACATATTATACCTATGCTAAACATCACAGGATATAAAATGAGTAAGATAGCTTTTAATCTCAAGTCATTTATATTCTAAGGCTTTACAAGACCACAAGCACACCCCCAGCATCACACTAGGCCCTACTCAGATAACACTCCAAAATTCTACATTTCTAGATAATTTTCCTCTTTCCCACCTAAGCTCTCCCAGTTGGTCCTTTCCTAAAACTATTACTCACAACTTGCTTCCTCTCTCCAGACCTCATCTCTCTCTATAGTAGTTGTATTCAGCAGCCTAGCAGAACGTTAAATTCTACAAAAACCAAAGAAAAAAAATTTTAACCTATTGCTTTTGGTTCCCATTTCAATGTACCTGCTGCCAAAGTAAGCTCAAACCCACTGCCTCTGGGACAGGCAGATCACATGTGATCAACTTTGATGTTCAATGCATTATTTTATTTATTTATCTTTTTTAAGATTTTTTTTTTTTTGATGCGGACCATTTTTAAAGTCTTTATTGAATTTGTTACAATATTGCTTCTGCTATATGTTTCGGTTTTTTGGCTCTGAGGCATGTGGGATCTTAGCTCCCTGACTAGGGATTGAACCTGCACCCCCTGCACTGGAAGGCGAAGTCTTAACCCAGTGGACTGCCAGGAAGTCCCCACTGCATTATTTTAAATTTCCTTTAGATCAGGAAAGAATCCAAAGCACTCTTTTATGGCTTACTTATCCGTACCTTTACTATATTCTGTCCTGGCTGAGATGCCAAAAGTTCTTTGAGAAAACCAATTTTATAAAAAGGAAAAATAAACATACATAAACTCAAAAGATAAAATCAGTGAAATGTCAAATAGTATTGGGCAATAAGAAATTATTGTTTAAGGTATGCAAAATACATTAAAAGATAAGTATATGCTCTGAATTTATAGACTGGTATCTTACATGACTCAATTTCTCTCACTAAGCAGAATTTCTCTCACTGCTGCCTTCTTACAGCAGTTTAGTGTAAACAAGCTTGCACTTCTAGTCTCAATCAGAATTACAGCCAAAATTCATTAAGTTAATATTTTAAGCCCTCATTAGAAAATTTCAGAGTAGCCAATTTCTTCAGAAATTGCTTTTCAAGATATAATAAATTCCTAAAACAAAACAAACAAACAAAAAAGATATAAATTCCTGGAATTCTAAGTCTCTGGCTCCTACAAAAAGTGTGGATCAGCTTTTTTGTTCTAATAAAACCCAAAGACCTTTTACCCATAAATTATACTCAGTCTTTCTTTCATGTTATTCACATAATTGAATCACTGACCTAAAATACATAAAAGACAACTGTAAAATTTAAAAAGAAGAAAATATTTAGGACTCAAATGATCCAAGAGTCTAAAACCCATTTAGAGATGATTTTATATACAATTTTCATACAGTAAAGATAGTAAGTTCCTGTTATAACCACCGAAAGCTGTATCACAGTTCCAAAACTCTACAGCAATGAAATGAAAACAAATTAAAATTTCCGCTCAGTATATAAAACTATTTAAGAAAAAGTTTAGGTTTACTAAATAGTGTTCTATGGAAATTTTAGTCCTGATCTAGAAAAAGTCAACTAATCCCTAAATTTTTCTTTTTACACAAATGAAAAAATTTAAAGGGCCTAATGGAAGATAACGCTGTACATAAATCACAGCAAGATCTTTTTTGACCCACCTCCTAGAGTAATGAAAATAAAAACAAAACCAAAAATAAACAAATGGGACCTAATTAAACTTAAAAGCTTTTGCACAGCAAAGGAAACCATAAACAAGACGAAAAGACAACCCTCAGAATGGGAGAAAATATTTGCAAACGAAGCAACGGACAAAGGATTAATCTCCAAAATATACAAACAGCTCATGGAGCTCAATATCCAAAAAACAAACAACCCAATTAAAAAATGGGTGGAAGACCTAAATAGACATTTCACCAAAGAAGACATACAGATGGCAAAGAGGCACATGAAAAGATGCTCAACATCACTGACTATTAAGAGAAATGCGAACCAAAACTACAATGCGGGGGCTTCCCTGGTGGCACAGTGGTTGAGAATCTGCCTGCCAATGCAGGGGACACGGGTGCGAGCCCTGGTCTGGGAAGATCCCACATGCCGCAGAGCAACTAGGCCTGTGAGCCACAATTACTGAGCCTGCGCGTCTGGAGCCTGTGCTCCGCAACAAGAGAGGCCGCGATAGTGAGAGGCCCGCGCACCGTGATGAAGAGTGGCCCCCACTTGCTGCAACTAGAGAAAGCCCTCGCACAGAAACGAAGACCCAACACAGCCATAAATAAATAAATAAAATAAAATAAAAACCAAAAAAGTTTAAAAAAAAAAAACAACAAAACTACAATGAGGTATCACTTCACACTAGTCACAATGGCCATCACCAAAAAATCTACGAACAATAAACGTTGGAGAGGGTGTGGAGAAAACGGAACACTTTTGCACTGTTGGTGGAAATGTAAATTGATACAGCCACTGTGGAAAACAGTATGGAGGTTCCTTAAAAAAACTAAAAACAGAACTACCATATGACCCAGTAATCCCACTACTGGGCATATACCCTGAGAAAACCATAATTCAAAAGGACACATGTACCCCAATCTTCACTGCAGCACTATTTACAATAGCCAGGACATGGGAACAACCTTAATGTCCAACAACAGATGAATGGATACAGAAGACGTGGGTACATATATACAATGGAATATTACTCAGCCATAAAAAGGAACGAAATTGGGTCATTTGTAGAGATGTGGATGGACCTAGAGTCTGTCATACAGAGTGAAGTAAGCCAGAAAGAGAAAAACAAATATTGTATACTAACGTATATATGTGGAATCTAGAAAAATTCTAGGTTCATCTACAGATGAACCTATTTGCAGGGCAGGAATAGAGATGTAGACGTAGAGAACGGACATGTGGACACGAGGGGGAAGAGGAGGGTGGGATGAACTGGGAGATTAGGTTTGACATAAATACTCTACCATGTGTAAAATAGCTAGTGGGAACCTGCTGTATAGCACAGGGAGCTCAGCCTGGTACTCTGTGACAACCTAGATGGGTGGGATGGCAGGTGGCAGGAAGGTCCAAGAGGGAAGGGATATAGGTATACATATAGCTGATTCACTTCATTGTACAGCAGAAACTAACAAAACACTGTAAAGCAATTATACGCCAATGAAAGAAATAATAATAAAAAGAAAAAGTTTAGGTTTACTAAATAGTGTTCCATGGAAATTTTAGTCCTGATCTAGAAAAAGTCAACTAATCCCTAAATTTTTCTTTTTACACAAATGTTAAAAATTTAAAGAGCATAATGGAAGATAATGCTTGATCGTGCTGGTCTAGAATAAGAAAACATGCTAATGCTAAACTACGATTGGATGTCTTTACCAATGTTTGAAGAAATAAAATTATTTCTCAATATACTTTTGTTAACAATATCAACGTAAGATAATTGAAGTAATTTAGTTGTATGACTCAGTTGTAAGACAGCCTTAGTTTTTCGTAATTACAAGAAAGAGATGAAAATTAATGTATATATACAATTTTATAAGAATATTCTGAAAATCAAATGAGATAATTAAAGGAAAAATAATAGAGAGAAGTGCTAGATTTTCTACTAATCTGTCATACAAAGCAATACCTAGTCCTTTTCAAGGCTGGCAGTATATTTAATCTTCTTATCTGACATACAAAATCCGTTTTCATTTTTAGGAATCAATTTGCAAAAATAATTTTTTTTAACACCATACCTCATTCCAAGAAAGATCTGAGACAAAAAAGCACATGCATGTAATTTGTTTCTTTGTTTTAATTATGCAACCATAGTAACATAAGTCAAATTAGAAGAGGAGATATTCAGTGTGGCCTCTTCCCTACCAACCCCATAATCACAACCTATATGAAATAGATATACGTGAAAAATTTGAATTCATTATCTGAAGTTACAGTTCAAAATCTACTGTAACCATCAGAGAAAATAAATTCATTCAATAGTGTTCCATCCTGCTGTCCAAAAATTAAGTGACCTTACCTTGTATGGATCAAGTAGAAAGTCACTGAACTTGCTAGGCAGGGAATACTTCTTCACTAATTCATCTTCTACCACCCAAGGTGCATTTTCACCAGTACCAGCCCGTAATGCGTTATGCCGTATAAAGTATCGAAGTATCTCCTTATTTGGTGGGCGTTCTGTACGAATCAAGCTGTCTGCTGGCACATTACTGATGATCTAGGTTAACAAATAAAAATAACTCACTACTGGGGTAAAAAGCAATTAACCAGTGAGAACAAAGATTTATATTCTCTCCAGAAAACTCATCATTACACCTATAAAATAGCTTATACACTAGATAGAAGGAGAATAATTTTCAGAGACAGAATGTTAAAGATATCTGTAGGCAATGTGTCAATATGTATCAAAGTCCTAAAAATGGGTATATCTGTTGAACCAACAGTTCCTCTTGTTAAGAATTTAGAAGTAAATGGAGGGACTTCCCTGGTGGTCTAGCAGTTAAGACTCCATGCTGCCAATGCAGGGGGCTCAGGTTTGATCCCTGGTCAGGGAACTAGATCCCGCCTGCTGTAACTAAGAGCCTGCATGCCGCAGCTAAAGATCCCACACGAGGCAACGAAGATCCTGCATGCTGCAACTAAGACCCGGTGCAGCTAAATAAGTAAATAAATAAATATTTTTTTTTAAAAAAAGAAGTAAATGGAAAGTCATCATCAATTGTTTATAAAAGGAGGGGGGAAAAGGAAGGGAACACTACATAAAGGCACATCAATAAGGGATTCATTTTTCTTTTACTTATTTATTTGTTGTTTATTCTTGGCTGCACTGGGTCTTCTTTGCTGCACGCGGGCTTTCTCTAGTTGCGGCGAGCGGGGTCTACTCTTCATTGCAGTGCGCGGGCTTCTCATTGCGGTGGCTTCTCTTGCGGAGTACAGGCTCTAGGCGCGGAGGCTTCAGCAGTTGTGGCTTGCAGGCTCTAGAGTGCAGGCTCAGCAGTTGTGACGCACGGGCTTAGTTGCTCTGTGGCATGTGGGATCTTCCTGTACCAGGGCTCAAACCTGTGTCCCCTGCCATTGGCAGGTGGATTCTTAACCACTGCGCCACCAAGGAGGTCTCAGCAATAATGTTTTAACTAGCCACCTTGCTGAACGGGAGCTAAGAAACTTAGTGAAAAACTGTATTTAACACCCAATTTTCAAATATAAAGAAATCCTAACAATCCAGTAATGTCTTCAGGTCACTAACTATAAAACAAATGAGACAAAATGAAATAAAACTTGTCAGCATTCTGACGTGGGAAAGAAACAACACTCTAAAGAGGCAAGAGATCCAGGTTATAATCCTTCTTAATCTCATTTACTAAATTAGGAACTTTGATAGAATTATTTAATTTCTCAGGCCATAGCTGTTTCTTCTATAAAAACAGTTAGACATGAAGACAAATGTGCAGCTGCCTTCCACACCTAGCCGCCCTCCCGCTTCTTTCTAATGATGAGGTTTTACACATACAGGAATAAGAGTACCCAAAAGCAACATGGCATATTTCATGAAATCTAAGATGGTATTAATGAAAGACACATTATGTACCACAAAGAAAAGAATTCTTGCCAATTGATATTGAGATATATCCTGATTCCAGTAGATACAAACTACTATATATAAAATAGATAAACAACAAGATCCTACTGTATAAAAAAGGGAATTATATTCAATATCTTGTAACAAACTATAATGGAAATGAATATGAAAAAGAATATACATGTATATATGTATAACTGAATCACTCTGCTGTACACTAGAAACTAACACAACATTGTAAATCAACTATACTTCAATTTTAAAAAAAAAGATACATATCCTGATTCTGGAAATGTAAAAATATGAAAGTTGAACATCTTAGAATCAATAAAACATAGTACTAAGTTATTTAAAGGGTATTTACCATTTTAGATTATTAGCTTCAGATTCCTTGAAAAAGCACTGGTTAGAGTTAACTCACTTTCTGAGTTTAATTATATTACAAATTGCTCTGCTTTTAACTGGGAAGAGCTATTTCCTCAGGAAGTCCATAACCACTGGAAACAGAGTCTTATTTTTTCAAATAACTAAGTTTGAAGCCCAAATGTAAACTACTCTTACACCCTAATAATTCCTATTAAAAAGGAAAAAGCATGCTATCTCCTAGGAAAGACAATACAATTTAGTTTAAAGTCATAATTACAAAGACCAGAAAACCACTCAGAGTTTGCTGTAGAAACATATTTATTTACATTTTTCTTTAGCACGTTTTCTACGAGAAAACTAGACCTTTGATATTTTCTTAAACAACATCTACTACATGTAAGAGGTTTAATATAAACTGCCAACTAACCTTATCTTCATTTTGTAGTTTCACATCATATTTGTGAGGCAGAAATTTTGGAGGTGCCCATTTCCTCTCTCCTTTCTTTAATGAAGTAGGAAGTTTTCGTGGAGATCTACGTGCTCTGTCATCTAGTCAAATCAATAGAAAATTAGTGAAAAAAATAATTCTTTTAATTTTATCCACTCAGTAATCTTACTGAACACCTACTCTGCAACCAAGCACTGAGTGATGGGGCCCAAAGGTAAATCATAAAGTCCTTGCCTCAAGTAGCTAAAGTCTATGGGAGGAGTCAACAATAATTACAATACAATGTGGTAAATACTATAATAGAGGTTGGTATAGAAAAATACTAGATTAGAGAGAAAAATACTCAAAAAGAGAGAAGCAATGTCTAATTTAGTCTGGAAGATAGGCAGGGAAGACCAAGAAAGAATATGACTTATTCAGAGACTGAAAATAATG
The DNA here is from genome assembly GCF_028021215.1 of Eschrichtius robustus. Classification (NCBI taxonomy): domain Eukaryota; kingdom Metazoa; phylum Chordata; class Mammalia; order Artiodactyla; family Eschrichtiidae; genus Eschrichtius; species Eschrichtius robustus. The sequence goes on along the minus strand of NC_090839.1, from coordinate 83,815,296 downwards.
AGATACAGGTGAATATGATCTACAGTACAATTAAAAAAATCAGACTACAGAGGTAAGTAGGGGCTTATAAATTATAACGAACCTTGTATACCATTCATATAGGCTGGAATTTGTCTTATGGACACTAGGGAAACAAAGGATTTTTGATCTAACTAGATGTACATTTTGGAAAGAGCACTAGTGTGAAAAAATGAAGAAAAAGAAAAAGCACTTTCAGCAGTTAGAAAATGAATAAAATGGGAAGGTGAGACTGAAGAAAGGGAATCAGAAGATATAATCTTAAACATCTGGATTAATGTATCAGAATGGTGAAGGAAACAGTCAAGAAGACAGACTTGGTAACCAACTAGATGTGGGAATGTTAAAGGTTTCCAAGTTTTCTGCCTTAGAAATCAAGTAGATGATGATGTATTGAAAAATAAAAAGGCAGAACAAAACCATATGAAAAAAATCTAAGGAATGGCAGTGGGGAAAAAGGAAATAAAAAAAGAAAAGTAGTTAGAGAAATAGGAGACTGTGGTTATCAAATAAACTAAAAGATCTGAGAGTGACCAACAGTGTTAAATGTAAAAGAAAAGTAAAATGGACTAAGAAGAAATCAGTGGATTTGGCAATTAGGGGTCACCCATAACCTTATTAGGAACAGTTTTAGGAGTAAAGAGGCAGAAGTTAGACTATAATAGCATAAGGAATAAACTGATGGTCAGAAAGTGGAGACAACATTCTCAAGAACTTTGGCTTGAATGAGTAAGACAGAAATAGAACAACAGGATCAAGGGAGGGTATGTTTTTGTTTTTAGAAAATGGGACTTTGTTTATAAGTTGAGAAGAACCATTAGAGAGAAGGTTAAAAACACTGTAGAGTAGAATAATAACAGTTAACCCAATCCTTGAGAAAGCAGGAAGGAATGGAATTCAAAGCACAAGTATCTTGACCAAGAGGAAGGACAGACAGCTCTCTTCTGAGATGAAGGAAGAACACAGACATTCGTAACAGTGAGGTTAAAAACACAAAACTGAAAAGTTCCTGCCTAATACATTTTTCCCCCCATAAAGTAGAAGGAAGGTTACCTTGTGAGAAAACATTTTGTATACTGGAATTTGTCTCTCATATTTCTATGGAAATTCTAATCAGTTTTCCCCCTGAAAACATTCAGAGTACATCATAACATTCTTTAGCCTGCCTACCATTCTTTCCACATACTAGCAATAACATTATATCCCAAAATTAAAACCTAAACTGAGGCATATAACACCCTAAAAAAGAAGCCAAAGCCTAAAACTAGGGGTTCCTAGTACACAATGTTTAAGGCATAAAACTAACAACTGTAACACATCATTGGTATTCCAATGATCTGATTCTAGAAGAAGTGTTAGAAGACATATCATCAGTCAACACCTAACCAAAACACTTATCAACCTCAAGTCTTGGGAATTATAAGTAATATACATGTTAGAAAACTTCAGTATCAAAAAGAAGGAAAAGAGAAACTGAAAAACATAGACATTAGCATTCAAAATGCAGAGTGGAAAACAAAACTGAAGCATCAACAACTGGGGCAGACGACTCTCAGAAGTTTCCTCGGGACTAGATAAGAACATTCCTTTAAAACCATCTGCACATATCCAAAACATCTGGAGAGACAAAGAATAGAATGGAAGACATACAGCATAACATTCTAATGAAATGTTCTAATTCAAACTTTGTAATAGTTAAATAATGAGGTAAAATTTGATCCTCTAACAACCTTGGGGAGGGGGATCAATATACATGAACCCTTTGAGTACTCATATTTTTGGAGACAGAAGATATCTATCCCAGTCAAATTCCTTATTGACACAGATTTAAAAAAAAAAAAGACGACCTCAGAGGACAATTTATTTTTCCAATGGGCAATGTCTCAGTTCTTCAACTTTCAAAACATTACGTTAGGTCTCCAGGTCCCTAAAAATTACTTTCAGATATCATAGTGTTTCAGAATTCTGGCAGCTCCCATCTGAGAGGAATTTGAGTTACGGAATATAGATAAAAGGAAGTATCTCAAAACCGTCACGCTGGCTTGCAAAGTGAAGAGAAACAGGGATTAGAATTTATCCCTCCTACTCTGATCACCCCCCTTCCACACATATACATAATTCCAACTTAAAGAGAAAAGGAAGGCAAACTTTCTTTCCCATCTTGAGTAGCTAGGTATGTGCACATAGATTTCCAAGCAACTAGAGGAAATGACTTCCCAATTGTCTTAATTGTGTAGGGAGATTTAAATCTTGATTCACTTTGTAGGTATTTTAGTTGCTTTCTGAATCATAAATAGACAAAATCATGTCTATATATCAACAAAACCCAATTACAAATTTAATTGCTAGAGAACTCAAAAAGATTTGCACATAATATGAGTTGCATAACTCATTAAGGAAAGCTACTATCATACATACTAATACTCTCTCTCCTTCCTTCATCCTCTTTCACAATTGCCTCCTTCTGATGGTCCTGAGCGATTTGGCTAGAATTCTCTTTGTCACTTGAGGGAGAATCACAGGCACCATCAGATTTCTTCTCAGTGGCCTCTTCATCCACTTTCTCCAAAGGATGAATCTTCACAATCCTCACCTTTAGCATTTTTTCCTTCCCAACCTATAAGGGAGATAGGAAAAAGAAACAAAGATAATAATTAAGGGGACTTCCCCGGTGATCCAGTGGCTAAGACTCCACGCTCCCAATGCAGGGGGCCTAGGTTCAACCCCTGGTCAGGGAACTAGATCCCACACGCCGCAACTAAAGATCCTGCACGCCACAACTAAGACCCAGCGCAGCCAAATAAATAAATAAATATTAAGAAAAAAAAAGATATTAAGAACTAGAAACCTAAAGGTAACATTTAGAATATATTATCCAATACACATTCCACCTCACCTGACAAAAGTCACTGAAACTCTAAAGTAGTCAAATCAAGCACAGTGATTTTTTCCAACTTTATTTCTCAGATCTCCAGGTTGAAACATGACATCTTAAAAAATAAAATGATCACAATCTAGTTCATAATTCACGTACCAATGTACTAATGCCAAAGGGCAACTACTGCACAAACCCGAGAAATGTGTAAATAAAGTTCAAGAATTTCCATTTTCTAAAAAAATAAATTATATATATGAATATCCAATTCTCCAGAACCATCTGTTGAAAAGACTATCTTTTCTTCACTTAATTACCTTTCCACCTCTATCAAAAATCAGCAGAGAGAGAGTGTGAGTGTGTGTGTGTGTGTGTGTGTGTGCGCGCTCACATCTATTTCCGGATGCTATTCTGTTCCACTGATCTACTGGTCTATCTTTATACCAATTTCACACCGTCTTAATACTTTACAATAAGGCTCAAAATCAGATAGCATTAGGACTCTAACTTTGCTGTTCTTTTTCAAACTTGTTCTGGCTAGGTTTTTTGCATTACAATCAGCTTGGCAATCCCTACAAACAAGCTGCTGGGATTTTACTATTGTGTTGAATCTATTCGTCAATTTGGGAAGAACTGACATCTTAACAATATTTAGTTTTCTGACCAATGAACAAAGTCTACCTCTCCATCATTTAAGGCCTTCTTTAACTTCCCTAAGCAATGTTTTATAGTTTTGTGTATAGGTCTTACACATCTTTTGTCAGATTTACTCCCAGAGTATTCCATATTTCTTGATGTTACTATAAATGGTATTGAATTTTTAAATTTCGATTTCCAACTGTTTGCTGCTAACACATAGAAATACAAATTGGTTTTTTGTATAGTGGGCCCTTCATTTCCACGGGTTCCACATCTGTGGATTTAACCAACCATGTATCGAAAACATTAAAAAAAAAAAAAAAAAGAAAAAAGAAAGAAAGAAAAGAAAAAGAAATTCCAAAAAGCAAAATATGAATTTGCTGCACACTGGCAACTATTTACACAGCATTTACATGTATATTAGGTATTATAAGTAATCTACAGGTGATTTAAAGTATACTGCAGGATGTGCATAGGTTAAATGCAAACACTTACACCACTTTATATAAGGGCCTTGAGTATCTGCAGATTTTGGTATCCATAGGGTCCTGGAACCAATCCTCCATAGATACCAAGGGATGACTGTATTTATCTTGTATCCTGCTACCTTGCTAAACTCACTTATTAGTTCTAGTACCTTATATGGTAGATTCCATGAGATTTTCTACATAGACAATCGTGTTGTCTGCAATTTTACTTCTTCCTTTCCAATTTGGATGCCTTTTACTTCTTTTTCTGACTAGAACCCCCAGTACAATATTAAATAGAGTAGGAAAGCAGACATTCAGTCTTTTATCATTAGGCATGATGTTAGCTGTAGGTTGTTATTCTGTAAATATTACTTATCAGGTTGAAGAAGTTTCTTTCTATTTGCAGTTTTCCTGGGAGTTTTTATTAGGAATTTGGATTTTGTCCAATGCATTTTGTGTGTAAATGGAGATGATCATATGGTTTATCAGTAAGGAGAACTAGAAATTTAAAACCTTGCATTCTTAGGATAAACCCTACTTAGTCATGATGTATTATCCTTTTAACATAATGCTGGATTTCACTTGCTAAAATTTTTATTAGAACTTTTACATCTAGGTTCACAAGACAGCTTTGTGAACATACTTTTTTTTCTTAGTCTGTGGCTTTTTCTTGTGCTTATAGGGTTTTCGTATCAGGGTAATGCTGACTTCATAAAATGATTTGTGAAGAATTCCCTCCTCTTCTATTTTCTGAAATAACATATAGAATTGGTATTATTTCTTCCTTAAATGTTTGGTAGAATTCACCAGTGACTAACATCTGGGCCTGAAGTTTTCTTTGTGGGATGATTTTAATGACAAATTCAATTTATTTAATAGATACAGGGCCATTAAAGGTTTCTATTTCTTCTTCAGTCGGTTTTGGTAGTTTGTGTCTTTCAAGGAATGTTCTCATTTAAGTTGTAAGATTTATTGGCATAAAGGTGTTAATAATTTCCCTTATTATTCTGTCAATATCTGTAGGCTCTGTTGGGATATCACCTAATTCTTCATATTGGTTAATTCGTGTCTTCTCTCTTTTTTACCTGAGTTTGCCTACAGGTTTATTAACTTTATTGATCTTCTCAAATTACCAACTTTTGGTTTCACTGATTTCCTCTATGGTTTTCCTGTTTTCTATTTTATTGATTTTGCTCTGATTTTTACTAATTCCTTTCTTCTTCTGTTTCCTTTGGGTTCTTTTTCTTATTTCTCAAGGTAAAAGCCAAGGTCAATGATTTGAGACCTGTCTTTTTTTTCTAACAGATATTTAGTGCTATACATTTCTCCTAAACACGACTGTAAGCAGTATCGCACAAATTCTAATATACTGTATTTTCATTTTCATTCAGTTTAAAATATTATCTAATTTCCCTTTTGATTTCTTCTTTAATCTCTGAGTAAGTTAAAGGTGTGTTCTTTAGTTTCCAATCATTTGCAGAGTTTCCAGATATCTGTTATTGATTTCTAATTTAATTCCATTCTGGTCAGAGTATATACTTTGTATGATTTGAACCCTTGTAAGTTTACTGACTTTCTTTATGGCCCAGACTATGGTCTACCATCATAAACTATGCACTTGCAAGGAATGTGTATTCTGCAGTTATTAGGTGGAATGTTTTATAAATGACAATTAGGTCAAGTTGGTTGATAATGTTATTCAGGTTTTCTATATTCTGGCTGATTTTTTGTCTACTCTTTTTACCAGTTATTGAGAAAGGGGGAGGGGGCTGAAATCTCCATCTATAATTTTGACTTGTCTATTTCTTTTGGTAGTTCTATTTTTGCTTCATGTACTCTGAAGCTCTCATTAGTAAATACATAAACATTAAGGACTGCTATGCCCTCTTAATAAACTGACCCCTCTGTCATTACGAAATGCTTCTTTATTCATGGTAAGATTCTTTGTCCTGAAACCTACTTTGTCTGATACTTATATAGCCACACCAGATTTCTTTTGACTAATGTTAGGATGGTATCTTTTTTCCACCCTTTTAATATTATTCTATTTGTATCTTTCTTATAGGCAGCAGATAGTCGCATGTTGCTTTCTTATCCAATCTGACAATCTCTACCTTTTAAGTGAAGTTTTTAGAACATTTATATTACACATAATTACAGATATGGTTAGGTACTTTCTATTTGGCTTATCAAAACTAAAAACTTGTGCTCTTCAAAAACACTGTTAAGAGAATAAAAACACAAGCACTAGATTGGGAGAAAAAGCAAAAGCACATATCTAATAAAGGATTTGTATGCAGAATATATAATAAGTCTCACAACTTAAAAACAAGAAAATAAACAATTTAAATTTAAACTAAATTTTAAAATGGACAAAGATCTGAACAGACACTTCACCAAAAAAAATACAAATAAAAGGATAGCAACAAGCTCATAAGGTGCCCAACATTATTAGTTACCAAAAGAGAATACTCAGGGCTTCCCTGGTGGCGCAGTGGTTGAGAATCTGCCTGCCAATGCAGGGGACACGGGTTCGAGCCCTGGCCTGGGAAGAGCCCACATGCCGTGGAGCAACTAAGCCCATGTGCCACAACTACTGAGCCTGCGTGTCTGGAGCCTGTGCTCCGCAACAAGAGAGGCCGCGATAATGAGAGGCCCGCGCACCGCGATGAAGAGTGGCCCCCGCTTGCCACAACTAGAGAAAGCCCTCGCACAGAAACGAAGACCCAACACAGCCATAAATAAATAAATAAATAAACAAACAAACAAATAAATAAATTTTTTTAAAAAAGAGTAAATACTCAAGAATAAAAACCCTAGTCAAAGGGCATGGTCCACTGTATTCAATAATGCCAAAGCATTTACCAAAATAGTTAGCAGTGAATGAGCAGCTCCAGATTCTTGTCAAAACTTGGCATTATTTTGACTTTTTCTTATTTACTAATCTGATGAGTATAAAATGATCTCACTATGGTTTCAATTTGATTTCCTAGATTACTAATGAATTTAAACATCTTTTCATATGTTTATGGACAGGCCTATCTCCCTAATCTCTCTCTCCCTCTTCCTGGAATTCCTCCTCTTCCACCTTGCAGATGTGTGCAGAGTATCTTCCTTTTGCCACTCCATATCTGTCTCCAGTCTTCTCTGCCTTGCTCTGCGCTTAAACAGGCTGACCTTTATGAACTACATCAAAGGGCTCCCTTGCCCTCTAGATTTTGGTGAGTTCCGCCCATGGGAAGCATAAGCAGAAAATCATATGGTATATTCATTCCCCTGTCTCCCTAGCAGGTTGGTTACTTCTCACTACCAAAGTACTTTTCTACAATTACATTACTCTCTCCTAGTTCCTGTATCCACTCCCTCCCCTCATTTACTTGGGGTTTAGAAGTAGTAAAGCCTCTCCACTATTGACAGCCATGAGGTACTTTAACCTTGTTAGTTTTCCTTGACCTAGATCAGACTGTTGTCTGCTGTCTGCAGTTCCTTTATTAAACTCAATTCGATTACACAATATGAATATGCCATCTGTTTCCTGCCAGGACACTGAATGATACAGTGTGTGTGATTAAAACCCAATGATGATTCCACAGACAATTACAAAATTTAAAAAAGCAGCTAGGAGATACAAGGAGTCAAAGTAAATTAAGGAAAGAACAAGGACTTTGGAACCAGATAGACACAGACTTACTGGCTATTGTTGGGTTACCTAAGCCATTCCCCTCCTCCTCTTCTCTTGCCAGCCTGTCTCTTTTGAGGCTTTAAAAAAAAGGGAGTATTCACTTTCTCAGCCCCACTGCAGCTAAGGATGGTTATGTAAGCCATGGTCTAGGCAATAACATGTAAAGATAAAAGGGGACAGGAGGAATATGCTTCTGGTAAAGATTTTCTTACTGTGCTTAGATATTTGCTCACTCTGAATCGCGAGTGAGCAAACAATTGTGCTCACAGTCACAATTTCACAACCAAGAGGCAACAAAGCTAAGGACAAAACCAAACACACCAAGAAAAGCAGAGCAGAAAGGCAGAGAGACAGAGTTTAAGTCCTTGACAATATTATTCAGCCTCTATACCAAACGTGGAATTGCCTGCCTCTAAGACTTACGTGAGATAATCAAATGTCTTCATTGGTTAAGCTGATGCTACTCAAAATGTTGTCCCCAGAGTGTTCGTATCATCACATCCTGGAGCTTGTTAGAACTGCAAACTTTCAGGCCCTATCCTAGACCTTTTGAATCAAGCTCTCAGGGGATGTGGTCCAGGAATGTACATTCAGTAATCCTCTTAGTGATTTTATTTAGGCTAAAGTTTGAGAAGTCCAGGCCACTATCAGTCAGCTATTTCATTACATACAGATGAAATCACTAGTACTAACTAGTACATTATATCAACCTGAACAAGCTACTTAAACATCTGTGCCTGTTTACCACCTCACCTTTCTGTGCAGGTTCTGTAAGACATTACGTAAAGCAACTAGCCCAGTATCCAGTACATACAGAAATTCAACAAATGTTAGTTCACTTCCGCCTGAATCTTACTTTAAGTTTTCAAAGGATTATACAGGGATTGCTTTAGTGTTACGTAAACAGTTTACCTATCTACTTTAGTAAATCCTTTAGCAATAGTAATAGCTATCCTACCTATTTACTTCAGTAATAGTTATCCTTTAGTAATGGGCTGGAAAATTTAGAAATTTAAGTAGAAAAAGAAAACAGTCAACTCAATCACTGTTGTAGGGAAATGAAATCTTTTGCCTATAGATTCCATAGATTTGGACTAAAAATATCTAAAGGTCTTTTAAACAAAGTATGAAAAAAAATGACAAAACAAAAAAAGCCAATACAGCATCGAGTTATCAAAAAGGGACAAAACAGGGAAAACAAGGTTGCAATGATACACAGTCTAACAATTACTGTAATAGTCAACATTCCCAATAACAAACGTGGTTCTAAAATTTGGTGATTAGGGACTTCCTTAGTGGCGCAGTGGTTGGGAATCCACCTGTCAACACAGAGGACATGGGTTCGAGCCCTAGTCTGGGAGGATCCCACACACCATGGAGCAGCTGAGCCCGTGCGCCACAACTACTGAGCCTGTGCTCTAGAGCCCACGAGCCACAACTACTGAAGCCCGTGCACCTAGAGCCCATGCTCCACAGCAAGAGAAGCCACCGCAATGAGAAGCCCTCGCACCGCAACGAAGAGCAGCCCCCGCCCGCAGCAACGAAAACCCAACACATTAAAAAAAATAAATAAATAAATTGGTGATTAAAATATTTGATATTAAGTAAAGTGGACTTCAAATGTAAAACAATTTTACTCACATAGAAATATATAATCTATGTTGGAAGCTCCAATCCTGACATTTGGTGTGTCAAATCACATTAAAAAAATAAATAAAAATAGGCACTCACCTCAAAATCACACTCTTCTCCCACAGCATATTTGGTCATGATCTCCAACCAAGCAGTATCTACTAACTTCTCTAAGGAGGCTGTGTTATGGTGAACCATTTCCAGAACAAGTTTCTCATACCAGGCAGGGAACTCCTCCTTCAAACTAAACAAACATGTCATCAGTTACCAAGAAAATGCAGGAGAGCCTATCCAGAGAGTTATTCAGATCAATTCAAAAAGCTCTTTAGCAAATACATACAAGGCACTGGAGAATGCAAGAATTAAAACCTATGTGGTATACAGGAAAAAGAAAGAACTTTTAAATAGCTTTGTCTGACTGACCTATCCATGTTAATTTTCTCATCTATAAAATGAAAATAATAAGCACATCATTAGTAAGGTTGAACATTTTCCCATTCGTTTGTTTTTGCAGTTGACTTCCCTTTTCAGGTATGAATTCTTTATACATATCCTTTGCCCAATTTTTGGTTGGGAGACCATAACTTAATTATTATGTCTCAATCAATAAAAATGCATTCCTTCATTTAGTTCTCACAATACCTTGTGAGGGGTCTAGAATTTTCATTTTACGGATAAGAAAAATAAATCATGAATGGTTAATATGTTGGAACCATGATTTGAACTCCTTGCAAAGTGAAACAATGATGTACCACTTTTCATTTATTAAACTAGCAAAAAAGAACTTTAATTATCACACCCTGATAGGAGCAAGTGAATGGTGCAAAATAGCACACACACTCTGCCAAAAGCCCATGTTTCAACTCTTTTGGAAAGCAGTTTGACAACAGTTAGGATAACTGTCATAGGTACACAAAGATATTCACTGCTGGATTCTTGATGACAGCAGAAAATGGGAAGCAACCTAAATGGAGAGTTGTTAAGATATCCAATTCTGACCAGATAGTTTAACATATGTGTTACAGGGCAAAAGGGAGGATCAGGCATGAGAATATTCATACAGATCCAAGTAGTAGGTTTATTATCATACTACAATATTCTCAATCACTCTCTGTGCTGTTCATAACAAATGTTCCTCCAACTGCTAGACTTAAAAGCTCTTATCATACTCCGTTCACAATTTATTAACCTACCAAGTTATCTGCTATTCCCCTCATGATCAATAACCTTCAAGTCTCCCTGCCTTTGTTAAGACTGTTACCTTTGTCCTCTCCCCACTGTCCTCCCTCCCAGCTTAATCATCATTCCAAGATGTCCTCAGACTTCCTTAATTCCATGAGGCCTTTCCTGGCCCCTATAAATTCACTGTCTCTTTCCATTAAGCCTCCCAGTCACTCAGGCTTAAAGCTTCATTGTCTGTGGTTATTTCTGGGGAGTGAAGTTGGACAATGATGTTCAGATTCTTTACTAACTCTGTATTGTTTACATTCTTATAACAAGTATGCATTTCTTTTATAATCAGAAAAAAGTATTTCTACTTTGAATAAAAATTATAAAACCTCACCGTCTTTTTCAACAATTTCTCCCATCACCCCTTATATTCTATTAGCTATCAAATCACATAAAACATTCCCCAAGTGTGTTCTTCAGAACTTCCCTCTGTTGTAATGGGTTCTAAGGTCGAATAAGTTTAAAACCCATAAGATTAAACCAAGCTAGAGTTTCTTTACTACAGTCTTCTGAAAATCTTTAATGTGTATTATGACTTTTCAAGAACAAAGTTTGTAGTGGTTTTCCAAAATTATGACCAAACCCCCTTTTTCAGAACGTAAATCCATCTCATTCTTTCTATTCCCAATAATGCCATGATTCCCGACCCGAATACTCTTAGCTAGCCTACATAGACTTCCCACCTGCCTCTTCCCTCTCTAACTCATCTTGCACACCGCTTCCAGATTAATCTTCTCAAAGCACAACCCCAATCATCAAAACCATCATATGTGCCTCTGCTGTTCAAAAAGCATTGCTGTCCTCACATTGTTCACTGAAGTAAATACAAACGTCTCATCTTGTCCTCTGCAACTGGGCACAAACTATCCTTCAACTGTTACTGTCTTCATTAAGTCTCATGGAGTTTTCCCTAGCAACTCTAGGTTAGTCTCTCTAACCTCTAAATTCCCACTGTACTTCTCTTCTCTTTGTGTACAGGGAAGCAACTTATTTTCATTTGTTTTGCAAAGAGCAAACAGTAAGTGCTTATACAGTACAGAGGATTGTGCCTAGGCACTGTGACCAATTCAAGAATAGATCAAACATGAGACCTGCCCTCAAGTTTACAGGCTACTGCAGGGGGTCAGCAACAGCCCATGAGCCAAATCCACCCTGCTCCCAGTTTTTGTAAATAAAATTTTACTGGAACCTAGTCACTCCCATTCATTTATGTATTATCACTGGCTGTTTTCACTGTACAACCTTAAAGTTGAATAGCTGAGACAGAGACCACATGGCCCACAAACCCTAAAATATTTACTAACTGGCACTTTACAGAAAAGGTAGGCCAACCCGAGTCTGGTATACTAAACGGGGCATATACATAAATAACAATAATCCAAAACAGAACTATGTCAGTGACCCAAGCAAAGAAGAAACAGGCACCAGGTTAACAGACTTCACTAATTATTAATCAGTGATGGAGCCATTACTAGACCCCAGGTCTCAACTGAAGGTTGTGCTCTGTTACACAGGCAAAAGAGCAGAATTGTATTAATTACTAAACTGTATGCTCTCTGCTTATATACTATCAAGAGAAGTCAATGAGAAGTCCACAGAAAAAGTTTCTACTCCAAATTTCTAAAAGAGTACTATTTTTTAATAGTAACTAGAAATGGAGTATAACCTTTAAAATTTGTGAATCACTATATTGTACTCCTGTAACATATAATACTGTATATCAAATATACTTCAATTAAAAAAAAAAAAAACACTAAAAAGAAAAAAAAAAGAGTATTGTTTTATCATCCCTAGTTTCTACTTATCTTCTGCATGCTTCTACTGCCTAAATTCTGAGTGTTTTCTTTGAGAGACTACCCAGACAAATAGGCCCTTTGAAAACAGACAGGATTTTTAAGACACCTCATTCAACCACCCCACTCAGATAAACTGTCTTCAAACTGTGTACTTACTTTTGATAGCTGCTTTAAATACTGTCTTAAATTTCAAATGACCACAAAATAAAGAAAACTTTCTGCTAATTTGCTGCCTCCATATTACTTCTAGATTATATCAGCTTCCTTTGCTTAGAACCACATTTCCAGAGTATTTACAAGGTAAAAGTATACAGCAAGAACACTCAAAAGCCTAGTAAATACCTAAATAAGTATACACACAACTATATATTCCACATACTTTGTTACTTGCAAAACGACAATAGGCAAGACACCAGTACATTATACTAACGTAATGTATTCCAATTTATGCCCCATAAATTTAAATATAAATATTGTTTTATGGTTAATATTCCCTCTTTCCTAATAATGTGAAGATAGCGCTAGAAGGGCAGTGCTTCTACTACTTACAGTTCAGCAACTTCCTGTTCCTCCTCCCAGGCCTCTTTGTGTGTTAGCTGACTGCTTCCGGTACTCTTACACGTCCAAATGCGCTCACTGTATCTTTCCAAGCGGGCTTCATACTCTCTGTTAGCACTGGCTCAGGAACACAATATTCAAGCAACAGAGACAACTAATCCACAAAATACTTATCATATATGGGAAAAAACTATAGTATCCTTTCTATAATGTACAGCGTAAGATAAAATTGAAATCAGAGTTTTCAATTGGTAAATCCAAACAAGATGATTAACACTAAAGTATGGTTAGGACCGTCTACAACTGTGCTTTCTTCAATTCACCCAAGTTTCATTTCACAAGACTCACACAGTACTAAAAATTAGTAAGAAAAAATAAAGGCAAAATAAAATACAAGACATAAGGAATAAGAATTTAAGGTATGTGAAACTGTTACACAATTCAGATGGTCAGCAAGTTTAAGAATCAGTTGCACAGTAAGATGAGATGGCTCCAGCAGTCTCACAGGCAGTTTGGAATAACCCCGTGCATATGCTAATGATCCATTTACTAACAGCCTTCCAGTCTACCTTGGAAACACTTGTTGATTCTCTAAGGTTTAAAAGATAAATTCCAAAAAGTACTAAAAATAATTCTGATATAGTAATACTTATCCAGAGTTTATGTTATCTCCAATAATACCACGTCCACAGTTGTTCACCAGTCATTATTCCGTCTTTGTGAGGGAGGTGGAGGAAGAGATCCTATAACTAGTGCCATGTATATGGTAACTTTCCATACCATCCTAATTGTAATTCATTATCACCCAGCCATATTCAAATTCAAATGACAAGTAACTAATTTACTTTTATGCACAGCAAAAGATGCTATGCAGGAAAATAAACTTACACCACAACTAGAGAATTAGCTCCAATCTCTGTACTTTGCAAGTGACAGTTTTTATATATAATGGTTGAAATAAAAAGTATTCAAACAGCTCCCCTTGTAATATTACCTCACAACTAAATAATTCATTTTTAATATAAAAGAGATTCTTGGTTTTCTAGGGTTATGATCAGTTAAAAGACAAATGACGGGGATAAATCCATAAATAATCCAAAACTGTAGTTTTAGTCAATAGTATAAGCACCTTCTCTCACCATATCATTCTCTGGATCTGCCAAAAACAAAGCAATATGTCTCTTTTCCTCACTGGGCTGTTGTTAATATTTAAATGATTAAACAAAATAGAGCACCAGTAAAAATCAGGAGTCAGACTTCCATAGAAAGCTATGTAAATCCAATCACTGAAAACTTATAAAATCCCATAGAAAAAAGGAAATAGCATGGTTTCCACAGGGACATTATCATAACTAACTTATCAACAAAATGGATTTGTTTTCTGTTTGCCTGTTTGCACCTGGGGAGGGGAGGTAAAATAAAGAATCAGTACGTGGATTTATTTAAACATTCAAAAAGCTTAGTAAGGGCTTCCCTGATGGCGCAGTGGTTAAGAATCCACCTGCCAATGCAGGGGACACGGGTTCGAGCCCTCGTGGGGGAAGATCCCACATGCCGCGGAGCAACAAAGCCCGTGTGCCACAACTACTGAGCCTGTGCTCTGGAGCCTGCGAGCCACAACTACTGAGCCCGCGTGCCACAACTACTGAACCCTGCATGCCTAGAGCCCGTGCTCCGCAACAAGAGAAGCCACCGCAATGAGAAGCCCATGCACCACAACAAAGAGTAGCCCCCGCTCGCCACAACTAGAGAAAGCTCACGTGCAGCAATGAAGACCCAACAAAGCCAAAAATAAATAAATAAAATATAAAGTATAGAATCTTTAAAAAAAAAAGCTTAGTAACCTTCTAATATATCATTCAGCTACACTGAAGAAATTCACTGTGTAATCAGAGAGAATGTGAGACTAACAAATATGTCCTAAAGAGAAAACATTAAGTTTTTATTATTAGTTGTTATTTTAAAAAGTAGGGGGCTTCCCTGGTGGCGCAGTGGTTGGGAGTCTGCCTGCCAACGCAGGGGACACGGGTACTAGCCCTGGTCTGGGAAGATCCCACATGCCGCAGAGCAACTAGGCCCGTGAGCCACAATTGCTGAGCCTGCGCGTCTGGAGCCTGTGCTCCGCAACAGGAGAGGCCGCGATAGTGAGAGGCCCGCGCAGCGCGATGAAGAGTGGCCCCCACTTGCCGCAACTAGAGAAAGCCCTCGCACAGAAACGAAAACCCAACACAGCCATAAATAAATAAATAAATAAATCCCATTTAAAAAAAAAAAAAGTAGGAATAATGTGGGAATTTCCTGGTGGTCCAGTGGCCGAGAGCGCGGGTTCAATCCCTGGTCGGGGAACTAAAATCCTGCAAGTCACGAGGCTCTGCCTGGGGGAAAAAAAAAAAAAAAAAAAAGTAGGAATAATGTGCCCAGTCCATTCTCCTTAGATCAAGACCCATATGGCCAATAACACACAAGACTGCTGTCACCTGGATGCCTCAGTAATCCCTCAAATCCAACTTCCTCTAAAACTAAACTCTCACTACTCCTCCACTCCCTCCCAAACTTGCTCTTTAACAGATACTCCCAATTTCACCGAATGGCCCTAGTGTCCAAGTCAGAAATCAGGGAATCATCCTAACCTCTGCAGTCCCTAACTGTAACCACTTATGTGTTTCTCAATTAAGTCCTTTCTCTCCAATAAAAGAACCATTATCCAAATCCAGCTTTTGATCCTCATTTCTCATCCAGTCATAACATTTTAAAACATGTTAATTGGCCTTACTGGTGGTAATCCTCTTCTTCTCTGGTCCTTTGTGCTTCTCACACTCACAACCTTTTTTCTCAGTCTTGTTTTTAAACCCATTTCTTCTGATTTAAAAATCTCACTTGGCCTCAGGCCTCCTAAAATACAAATATGTTGTTGCAAAGGGAAAAATCCTCTGGCCCCCACAGTACTGAAAATCACTCCATCCATCAAGATTTTATTGTTTTATTTTCTATGATTTTTATTATTTTAAGGAAAAAAAAGGAGGAACCTTTTTTTCCCAACTTTTTTCAAACAATATGTATTTAAATACCTAATACTGATTGATTGAGTGTGGTCTTTCAAATAATGACAGTCTCTTCTACCCTAATACAGATCTTTCGTACCCTCCTTTGAAAATCATCATCAGTATAGCATTCTCATTCTGGGTGACCTCATCCATGTCCGTAACTTCAACTACTATCTATATATGCTAATAACTTCTATCACCAGCTCAGTCTCCTCTCTCTGAACTCCAGGCCCATATATATACTAGCAACATATACATCTCCATTTGGATATACTCAGCAATTCAATATAAGAACCTGGGCTTCCCTGGTGGCGCAGTGGTTAAGAATCCACCTGCTAATGCAGGGGACATGGGTTCGAGCCCTGGTCCGGGAAGATCCCACATAAAAAAAAAAAAAAAAAAAAATACAAGAACCTCCATAACTAAACACTTCACTTCCTATCCGTCCTCCACCACCCTTGACAGTCAAAACAAAAGAAACACTTGATCCTCTTCCAGGTGAAACCCCACACCTCAGATTGGGACTCAAACCCAATCACATCTCAGATGGGACTTGAACCCACAATCTCCCTGCTGAAACCACACACCTGGTCTCAGGACTTAATGAAGCTCAGGTTCTTTATGCCTCAGTGCAGAAGGAATGCAGCGAGAGGCAAAGCCATAGGCAAGAAATAGATTTATTAATATAGGATGCTTGTGAAGGATGCAAGCAGTCAGGCAAGGGAGTTTTCCCCAAGACCTAAGTGGGAAAGCAGGTTTATTTAGGGAGATACACACTCCACAGAGTGTGGGCCCTCTCAGAAGGTGATAGGCCCTGGAATATGGGATGGTTAGTTTTTATGGGCTGGGTAATTTCATAGGCTAAGCAATAGGAAGATTACTCCAACTTTTTTGGGGAAGGGGCAGGGATTTCCAGGAATTGGGCCACTGCCCACTTTCTGCCCTTTTATGGTTGGCCTCGAAGAGTCAGGGCGCCTGCGGGTGTCATTTAGCATATTCTAATGTATCGCAAAGAGCGTATAATGAGGCTCAAGGTCTACTGGAAGTAGATTCTTCCGCCAACTTGGGCCTAATCGGTTCTAACCACTTTATGTCCTCAGGGGCTATGTCATTCTTTTAAGGTTGTGCCCTGCCCCCTTCCCTCCAGTCTCACAGGGTCCTCTATATCAGAGAACACCACTAACCAAGAGATAACCAAAACATAACTCTTGATTCCTCCCCAATCAATCACCAAACCCTGTCAAATCTACTTAATTTCAGAAATCCATCAACTGTACTTCTCTCCACCTCAAAGGCTAGTAAATTTACTCAGACCACCATTATCTATTGCCTAGATTATTTAATTATTTAATCACCATCTAGTTGCCACTAGTCTCAAGGCTGCAGATCCATTCTCAACGCTGCAGTCACAGTGATCTTCCTAACCTAAAAGCCTGCTTCTCTCCTGTTCAAATTTTTCAACAGCCTCCACTAAATTTAAGGCAAAGTCCAAACTCCTCAGCCTATCTCACAAGGACCTGTGATGCAGCCCTTTTCTGTATCTCTCATCACTGCATCTCCATTCCCACTTCTTCACTCCAGCCATATGAAACTTCTTTCAGGTTTTCAAAATCGGGAATTCCCTGGTGGTCCAGTGATTAGGACTCTCACTGCCAGGGTGCCAGGGGCCCGGGTTAGATCCCTGGTCAGGGAACTAAGATCCCACAAGCTGCCGAGGGCAGCCAAAACAAGCAAAAAAACAAACAAAAACAGCTCACTGAGATATAACTGGCAAAATAAACTAAATTCTAACCATCCTTTGGATCTCAACTTAAAAGCAACCTTCCCCAGAAAACATTCCCTTAACCCTAAAATGTGGCAGACTGTACTATTCTTTCCAAACATCCACCTCTCTTCCCTAAGAGGATTCTACACCTCCACCCACTGCCATGTGGCTTGCAATGCCTCCTGGGAAGAGGAAAGCACATCCCCTCCCCACAGATGTTGGGCCCTGCCACATAACTTGCTTTGACCAATAGATGTGATAGATGCCACTTCCAGGAAGAAGCTTAAAAAGCTGTCATGGTTTCCTCCTGATCTTTCTGCCACTAGAAAAGGACGCTGCAGACAGGGACTGCTCCTTCAGCCTGAAACTTGGAATAAGAAAAATGTGCCTTTCCTTTTTTTTCACCCGTTTCCTTTTTTTCAAATGTGGCCCTAGAAAAATTTTAATTACACGTGGCTCACATCACATTTCTGTTGGACAGCACTATAAACCTAACGATTACGTCTAGGAATGAATGTCCTCTGACAACACAATTTTTAATTGACTAGTCATTCAAATTAGATTAATTTCAAAAGTCTAAAACTGAAATTTCTACAACCACCCCTAACATTAGGTAGTTTTAAGTTTATGTAACTCTGTTCTGGTTATTACTTTGACTTATGCTAAGAGAAAAGTTAAAGACAAAATGAAAATGAAAGGAAGGAAAAAAAAAGCCCATGAGAAGGATATTCAGGGACTTCCCTGGTGGCGCAGTGGTTAAGAATCCGCCTGCCAATGCAGGGGACACGGGTTCAAGCCCTGGGCTGGAAAGATCCCACAGGCCACGGAGCAACTAAGCCCATGCGCCACAACTCCTGAGCCCGCAGGCTGCAACTACTGAAGCATGCACACCTAGAGCCCGTGCTCCACAACAACAGAAGCCACTGCAATGAGAAGCCCACACACCACAACTAAGACCCAACGCAGCCCCCCAAAAATAATAATAATTAATTTTTTACAAAAAGAAGGATGTTGAGTCAGCTGCCTCTAAATCCTATTTCAGATTTTAGGTTACCAAAATAAGTCAGTCACTCTCAAATAACCGCTCAAAGCAAATGCCAATTGTGGTTTTTATGTTCCAGCGACTGCTGCACTTATAATTGCAGACAAAATGTCAAAGCAATTCTCCAAAGGTTGTGTAAGCTATAAATGATAAGTTCAAATCCTGGACTATCTCATTATGCATCTACTTTTTCAAGAGTTCAAGAGCTACTTCCTTACCACCATATGCTGCACTTCTTTGTTCTCTTTAGCCTTGTAAGTATTGTTTCTTTCAATAAAGTACCTGATAGCCTGAAAGGAAGTGGCCCATAGAAGTATGGAGGTTAAATAAGCATAACTATAATGCTAAGAGTTCTAAGTGAGAAGACAAAGCACCAACTCAAGGTCTGCTTTTTATCCTATTTTCTCTCTTTGGACCAGTCTGTCATTAAGTTAAAAATAACTCTAATCTGATAATAACTTGTTATTTTAAAGAAATTAAATTATAAAAATCGACATAAGAGCTCAGTATTCCAACTGCCCAATAAAATCCAGTCTTGCAACTACAATTTAACCCCAGCTCTTAAAACACTCTAGGCAAATCAAGTTATTCTTGCCTAGAGCCAGAATAACTGTATATTCTAATACCCCCTCCTTATTACACCATCTAAAAGTTCTCATATTGATGCTAAGGTTATGAACTAGTTTCCAGGCTTTAGAAACTAGGATAAAGCAATACAAAAAAAAAATTAATCTACAGCAGGCTACTTGTAGGTTCAGTTCCTCCTTAAAATCTATCTTGACTTATAAACACAGTCAGTGTAGAATTCTATTGTCAAATAATCAATCACTAATGGGAGGTTGGGATAAAAAAAAAAAAAAAAATCAATCACATCAAGAAGTGATTCCGATAAAGTTAATTTTTCCAACCAAGATCTACTGTCTTGCCTGCAGTAGTACTATCCTAGGAAGCAATGTACCATAGATTTAAAGCTACAGTACAATAAACATCAATATATAACCCAATCATTAAATGTGTGCATCATCCACAACCACTGTTAAGTTTAATGAAGATGTACAATAATACCTTCAAGAACACAATGCTCACAGCTTTAAGTCAATAAAACACCATACAAATTTGCCACAGAATATACATGCAACCAAAAGGTAGGTATTCGGAGAAAATTAAAGTATGAAGTCCTACTAAAACATAATTATAACTAAAAATTAAGAACTGGAAATAACAATACTTCAAATGCAGCAGTTACCCAACCACATACTTGTTCTCCTCTATGAAATCACTAATAGCCTAATAAAGAGATATGCCAACCTGCCAACCACACAGTACAATTGTTTAAAAACCATCCTCAAAGTGCTTCCACTTGTAGAAATTACCAAGGGAGCAATTTCCCCCCAATATGCAACACAATTTAAGAACTCCTTTGTTAAAAGGGTTCTAAATACTGGTATGGGAAATTTTAAAGATGAAGAATTTTTATTAAATACTTAACAGTTAAAAAGTTCCACGTATCAGTTTTCAACTGTCATCATTAAAAGAAACTCCTCATACGTATCACTGCATTTCAGTGATTTCAGTAAATGATATGAAAAAGCCGAGGCTGCCAGTTCTAAATTAGCTATCTACAGCCATTTTTTACAGAGCTCAGTACCTAGTACACTTAGAATTTGTCTCCTCCCTATCGCAGTTTCTGATACTCCACTAGAACCAGACCTGAAAAATCAACATCCAGTAATATTAGTGTGAATAACCATCAACTGCTCAAAAGATGACATCTGAAAAGGATATGGCAGATTCCCAAAAGTAATTTTTTACTTCACTGATGTTTTGGAATGTTATAAAAAAAAAAAAAAAAAAAATTGGGCACTTTTAGAATAAAGTATTTGGTAGAGCTAGAGCACTTCTCCAAAACAATCCAAAAGTCCTAACAGGACAAGAAAAAGAACCAGATTACCACTCCGAACCCTCCCTTAAATGCACCTTATCATACCACAAACTGACACAAACAGTGGACTAACATTATTAAAAGTGAAGGAATAGCATTCCATGTTCCTCTCTTGATTTTCTTTCAGGGATGAGGTATGAAGAGCACTGAATTCTACTCCTGATTCTCATCATTTACAGAGTGTGTGACCTTTAGCAAGCCAACCTCAACTGTGTGGGCCCACTTGGCATACCCAGGCAGGAGAACCCCACCATCTCCAAGATCCATTTCAGCTCTGAGATGCTCTAGCTGCACTTCTTCAAGAGCCCTCCTACAGCATGGACTCACTTGCCAAATCCCTTTGTATGTAAACACCTAACATCCACAAACTGCACTCAAACAAGAATGAGGTTATCCCATAAAGCATTACATTAAAGGGAGGATCAAAGAGAAATGAAATCAAATGATATAGCTCACACCGGCACGTCCTTCCATACTGAAGCAAGCAAACTGAAACTACTAAGAAATCAAGTCCTTTCAAAGGGAGGGAAAGGGGTGATAAAACTAAAGAATACATTACCCTTCACTCTTGAAGCTTTCTGTACACTAAAGAAAGCTTGATTCAGAAAACTTTTTTACACTTAAGCTTCAAAAAGGACGCATCTGGCATCCATAAAAAAAGTAAATAAGAGTCGTACAACTTTCAACTAAAAGACTAATAAGCTTGTGCAAGAAACCTTAAGCAATGATTAGAAGGATGCTTCTTATTTAAAACATCAGCCTCGTGTTTCTAAAATACAACATAAAAACTTTAAGCGTGTCTTTTTGAAACACTGTTAAAAGACAAATAGCGATCTCCTGTACATCGTCAAAATTCCAAATCTGTGCATGCCCAGGGAAGGAAGGGATCCGCTTCTCCAAGGTAACTTTTTTACTGCCTCTTCTCTAAGTCTGGACATTTATTCTTGGTTTTGTGCCTCACAATCCTGTCAGTTCATCACCAGCCTAAAGTCCACTCGGGAGGAGAAAAACACAAATGTCCCCGCAGAGATCCGGAAAGACGCAGTCGCGACTTGTACAACCCAGATCACGAGGCCGCTCAAGTACAATTTCCAAAACTTAAGTGGAAGGCTTAATTTAAAAAGGAAAAAGCAGCAGCAAAGGAAACCCCGCTCACCCCTCGGTACTTAGGGCCTAAAGCCAACCCCCTGGGCGGGGGGCGGGATAGAGGGTCGTTCAGCGACAGCGAGGCCCGGTGACAAAGTGCGGGGCCGAGGAAAGGATGGAGGGCGCAGGGCTCCGGGGCGGCCTGAGCCGGGCCGGCCCGCCCCCCCACCCCCCCCGGAACGGCGGGCCTGGGGCTCGGGCTCGGGGTGCTGGCCCGCCAGCGCCGGGCGCGCTGACAGCTGCCACCGGCGCGGGGCTGCGCGGCCCACCCCGCCCTACCCCACCCCGCGGGCGGCCTGGCCGGCGTGACTGGAAAAGGATACTCCCGGGTGCGGAAGGCCTCCTGAGTGTGCGCGATGGTGAAGAGCGGCTCCTCGCCGGGAAGCGGCTTCACCAGCGGGAAGGGCTTGCGGCCCAGGAGCGGCGCCATCGCGGCGGCGGCAGCGGCGGGGAAGGCGGCTGCTCCTCGGCGAGCCCGCGGCGCAACACTAGGCCCCGCGGCCCGGAGCGAGCGCCTGGCTCCCGGGGGTGGGGTGGGGGAGGGGAGGGGTGAGAGGGCGGCGCGAACTCGGCTCTTTCACTGCTGGCGCCGCCGCGCTAAGGCCATGGAAAGGGACGCAAGGGCACAGAACTCCCACGCACACTGCCGCGCCGCCCCGAAGCCTCCGGCCAACCTTTGCTACGGGTCCCCGCGTTCGGCAGTCACGACTCGTCCTCAGCTGCACCGGAGGAAATTATTGAAAAATGGCGGGAGATTCCCCTCCTCCCCCCGGTCCGGCCAGCGCACACACTAACATGCTCCCCTGTGGCGCCGGTGGCGAATGCTCCAATAGGCGGAGAGCTGGTCAGCACCCAGAGTTTATTGGCTCAGAGGAGCTGCCGCTCTGTGATTAGGTCCCTCCCCCTTCCCGGGCCGCCTAGTTGGGTTGCAGCGCACTAGAGGGCAGTATGAAGAGGTGAAAGGTCACGTTATGTAAGCGCCAGTGACAGGAGCGGGCCTCCAGCGGCGGAGTTGAAAGTGGGGGACAGCGGGGGACCGAAAGGCCGGGAATTCAAAGAGGTCAGGCCAGAGAAGCCCTCTAACATATACAGACACTGCGCCATCTGTCACCGAAGGCGACACCGACATCCGGGCACCACTGTCCGTGTGGTGCGCCGGAGGGGGGAGGGGGAGCGCGCGGCCAGGGGCTTTGTCTTTTCACTTGGGCTCCGCCCCCTTCTTAAAGGCGCCGCTCTCGGCCACGCCCGGAGATGCGCGGGTGGGGCGGATGGGAGGAGGGCTTGGCGGGAAGTAACCTCCAGACCTTACCTCAGCAAAGGTTCTACGAGGGATAACTTGAGCCCCAGCCTTGGTCCCCCCAAAGTTACCTGCTTCTAGACTAGAGTGTGGTTGAGATCTGGATATTTAGTATAATGCTTGCTTCTAGGGGTTTGCTGGAAAGGATAATACAGAAGCTTCTTTGGAAAAATTTATTAAACATGTCTATTAAAAATACATACCTTCATTCAAATAGTCTTTACTAGCACCTACAATGTTCGGGGCCCTGCGTTGGGTGCTACAGGGGAAAAAAATGAGACTTGAAAAAATGAGAGACAAATAATCACAGTTCTGTGTGATGAATGCTGTACAAAGTGCGCAGTAAGAAAACAGCAATAATTGTGCCTGGAGAGTGAGAACATTTGAGCTACTTTTCCAAGCACACTACACCCACATAGTCCAAAATCTGCTTGGCTATCCAGTACAGTCAGAAACACACTTATTAATCATTCATCCCTGGTTAAATTGTCTCCCTTGGTTCAAAAATCTTCAGTGCCCAGAACATACCTTCCCAGCCTGGTCTTCGACAGGGCTAGACTGCTAGATGTCCCTGAATGGCAGCATGCCAATGCCAGACCTTTTTCTCCTTTTCTTCTCACGTTGAAGTGAGAAGGATACCCCCCAGTAAAAGGTAAGTTCTAGGTGTCAACTGGAAAAAAAAAAAAAAGCACAACTTAAAAGTTGAGAATTATGTTTTATTTGGCAGACAAAACCGAGGATTTAAGTCCAGGACCCAACATCTCAGATAGCCCTGAGAGACTGCTTGGAAGAGGTAGGGGAGGAGCCAGGATACATAGGAGTTTTTGCAACAAAGACCAGGTAGTAGTCAGAACATCGAAAGATTACTGTTAAAGAAAACAAGATATCTCAAGTTAAGAAATTTAGTGCTTTTCTATGTATGGGAAGATGCAAAAGTCAGGGCTCACCGAAATCATTCCTTTGATATACACCTCAGCTATCTGGGGCCAGTATCCTGTGCTTTCTCTTCCTGAGTTTGGGGGTTGGGGAGGGGGGCACTGCTAGATGGCGGGCATCTTGTTTCTATCCTGAGTTCCCTCATGGCTCAGCTGTAAGGTGATGGCTTGTTGCCTGCAACATCCTTTGTTTACTGATATGGCAGGCAACATTTTTTTTTTTCCATTGATGTAGGTCAGACGCCATCTCTATGAAGCTCCTTCTGATCACCTAGCAGAGAAGGGAGCTCATCTTCCTTCAGTAGCCATTTCTTCTAAGAGGATTAGGAGAAACCTCAGAGGATGTGGCATCTGAGTTGATTGTGAAGAGGTAAGTAGCACACTCCACTAAGCAGAGGAAATGAGGGACGAACTTTCTAGGCAGAGGGAGCAGCAGAGCAGACTTGGTAAATTCAGGACAATGTGCCTAAAACATAGGGATTTTTCAGGCAGAAAATGTCAAGAGATGAGAGTGGCAGAGGAAGTCATCATCCTGGCCAAAGCGTGTGAGGGTTGAATTGGAGCGACCCTATAGAAGGGAACTGCAGTAGTTTGTGGCACTGGTGGCAAGGGCCTCAAATTTGTAGCAAGATCAGTGGAGGGGCTTCCCCGGTGGCGCAGTGGTTGGGAGTCCGCCTGCCAATGCAGGGGACACGGGTTTGAGCCCTGGCCCGGGAGGATCCCACATGCTGCAGAGCAACTGAGCCTGTGCACCACAACTGCTGAGCCTGTGCTCTAGAGCCCGTGGGCCACAACTGCTGAGCCTGCGTGCCACAACTACTGAAGCCTGCACGCCTAGAGCCGGTGCTCCGCAACAGGAGAGGCCAGCGCAATGAGAGGCCCGCGCACCGCAGCGAGGGGTGGCCCCTGCTCACTGCAACTAGGGAAAGGCCACGCACAGCAGCGAAGACCCAATGCAGCCAAAAATAAATAAATAAAAAATTTTTTAAAAATTTAAAAAAACACACTAGTGCTTAGGAAATCTAATGGAGGCAGAAGCAGTAAAGGGTAGTTAAAAAAAAAAAAAAAAAAAAGGATCAGTGGAGACAGGTGGCCAGATTTGAGGCACAGACTAAGTGGCTAATGGGATGGACACTTGCAGAACTAGATAACTAACGGCAGACTACACACAGAATAAGAACTCCAAAAACATCCAAAAAACAAATTTTGGAAACTTTTGATATTTCAAAAAAGGCATCTAATTGCACATGAGAATGGTCACCGTAGTCATTTCAGTGCTTGGGGCTGCTGTGGACTGGAATCCAGCCCTGGTGGTGGTAAAGCAGAGATTGAAAATGGGAGACTCATTGATGGGCTCAGTTTCAGCCATAAGAACCGGAGGTACCCTGGAGAGCCATCCAGAACACAGTTGGAAATCCTGCAGACCGAAGTGGAAGCTAGAGGTGGGGCTTTGTGAATACAGCCTATTAGCTGGAGTCCCAAGAAAAGGAGCTGAGAAGTGTCTCTCCAAACAAAGAATAGTGTTTACCTTGGAGAGATGGAGTTATGGTTGGTTTTATTTTCTTCGTTATCTTTTTGTATATTTTTCCATTTGTTTTTCTATAGTGATTATATTTTCATTTTAAAATAGAAAAAAGTAATAAACTTTAATGTGACTATTGCTTGATGGTTGTCCTCCATTTCTTTCTATGGCTCCAATTTACAAACAATGGAGCTAATTAACACAAGATTTTTTAACACCCCTCTTTAACTGATGCAGACTGAAACCCTTGATTAGACAGTTTCAGCTTGTCGTTTTTTTTTTTTTTTTTTTTTTGACTGCACCATGTGGCTAGCGGGAATCTTAGTTCCCTGACCAGGGATCTAACCCGTGCCCCCTGCAGTGGAAGCATGGAGTCCTAACCGCTGGACGGCCAGGGAATTTCCTACAGTTTCAGTTTCTGGCTGGTATTTTCCGGCCTGTCCTGTTGGTTCCTAAACCTCAAAACATCCCAAATCTGCAGTCTATGATCTCTGTTCCCTCCATCACCTGCTCTGTGTGGGTGTTTTTTATTTCTATTAATGGCCCCACCTTCCTCACGACCTCACAGGCTCAGCCTTGACCTCTCTTGAGCTCCACAGCCATAGGGTCAATCAGATGACAGCAATTCTGCCTGCCTGAAATCGTGAACCATCCCCTTCCTGCCATCCCCACTGCATCCTACTTCAATTATTTCTGGCCAAAACTGCTACTGTAATGACTTTCTTCTTTAAAAATGTTTTAAACTACATTAAAATTATGTATTTTTTCATGGTAAAATGGACATGGTTCCAAAAAGGAAACATATAAACGGAGTTAAGAAAACAAATAGTTCTACAAAAAGCAGCCCTGCAGTGCTCTCCCCCATCCACTTCCTGCTTCCCTTCCCCCAGGCATCCATTTTCAATACGTTAAGCTGTTTCCTCTGGTATTTACCTCCCTATTTCTAAATAACATATATATTGCTGTTGTTTTTAGTTTTCCAGTTTTAATATTAGCTGTTGACTTTTGTCAGTGGAAAATGAGAACTTAGCCCTCTTATATCCCCCAGAAACACCATACACGTATACAAGCATATATAATTATGTTGCAATAGTTCAAATCAATAGTCAGTGTATAACTTATGATTATGAATTATTCACAAATGATCCACATGGTGAACTGATTGCACTTCCTTTCTTCTGTTTCCCCTGGTTTGCCTCGTGTAATTTTACTTTGTTTTCCATGTACCTATCACCGTTCTATCCTCAAACTCACAGAACTCTAAGTCTCCTCTTGATAAGTGCAAACATATCTGGATAAGGCTGGCAGGGTCCTTCCAACTTGTCCCCCTGCCTCCCTCTCTTTCCTCTCCATGGCATCTTGCTATGTCACTCCCCTGTTCTTGGCTTCTAATGGTTGGCTCCCTAAAGCCAACAGAGTAAAACCAAACTCTGACGTGACCTTCAAGGCCCTCCACAATCTGTCCTGTGTTTCTATTTCTTCCCTCAGACTCCTTCCTCTTTAGCAAAACTAGGTTTATCTAGGTTTCTAAATACCATTCCCCACTAAAAGGATCCTCTATTTGATTCTTTTCCAAAATCTGCCTGGTCATTTTTTTTGGTCTCTTGGTCATTATACTTTCAATAGCTTCCTTTGTTTAAACAAATTAAGACATACTTCATGTACCACATATGATTCTAGTATCTGTGACATTAAACAGTTTTTTAGTACCTGTTAAATTTTTAAGAAAAAACCAACTAAAGATGATGAAAAAACCAACTAGAGATGACAAAAAAAAGGCAACAGAATTAACTGGGATTCTAGTTTCATCCATGACACCTGGAACCCCTAAGAGAAATGAGAGGAATCGCTTTAGGGAATATGGAAATGAAATTTTTTTTTTAATATTTATTTGGTTGCGCCAGCTCCCTAAGTTGCGGCATGTGGGCTCTTTAGTTGTGGCATGTGAACTCTTAGCTGTGGCATGTGGGATCTAGTTCCCTGACCAGGGACCGAACCCGGGCCCCCTGCATTGGGAGCGTGGCGTCCTAACCACTGTGTCACCAGGGAAGTCCAGGATATGAAATTCTTGGAGATGATAGAATGTAGAATTCTTTTCCACCATGACTCTACTGTTTTCCTTTGGAATCGGGAGCAAAAAGGAACCCATGGACAAAAAGCAGATTTATGATAGCCAGGGCCTTTGGGGGAGGGGCAAATGGGGAGTGAGGGCTTAAAGGGTATGGGTTTCTGTTTGAGGTGATGAAAATGTTTGGAGCTAGACAGAGGTGATGACTGCGCAATGCTGTGAATGTACTTAGTGCCACTGAACTGTGCACTTTAAAATGGTTAAAATGGTACGTTTTATGGTTGTGTATTTTACCATAATAAAAAAAAAGTTAAAGAACAAAAGTCAGCCTCCTAAGGACCTGGAGCTGTACAGTGTACACAGGTTTTCATTTGGTGTAGGCAGGGACAGAAGTATAATTCCAAGTACATGACAACTTCAAATGGAGTCTCCAAATCATCTTCATCGGAAAGTCACTCTGTGGGAGTGAAGACAACTGGCAGGGCCCAGCCCACAGTGACGTCGCTAGCACTCAGCCACCACGCCCCCCAGCCCCTGCCCTCCACAACCTGCAAGAATGAAGCACTCAGCTACCAACAAGACATATTTCAAATAGTTTAATTTTAAAAATATTCTATTCGGTGCTAAAATATGTCTTCACTCACTGTTGCC
Organism: Eschrichtius robustus; assembly: GCF_028021215.1. NCBI lineage: Eukaryota > Metazoa > Chordata > Mammalia > Artiodactyla > Eschrichtiidae > Eschrichtius > Eschrichtius robustus. Next base: position 83,786,984 of record NC_090839.1, on the reverse strand, counting down.
CATTTCCATTTTCTTAAAACTTTTTTGAAACAAAAAATAAAATCACGAGGTTCAATTAAACATGCAGATTTCAAAGAAAAGGGAACTTCCTAGACAGTCTGAGCTGAAGGAGTACTGTGGGAATGGGTGCTGTTGTCAGAACCTCAAATTCTCGCTGGGGCAGAGTTTGCGGCAGGAGTGCTGGGGACCGTGGCGGGAGGCAGGGGATGCTGGAATGAAATGTCCAGGTGGAAACAGCAAAAGCTGCGCCGTGCGTGTGTGTGTGTGCGTGTGTGCATGCGTGCGCGTGTGTTGGGGGAAGGGAATGGTTACAGTGGGGGACAAAGGACTGTCAGCAGCCAGAGAGCCCATGAGAGGCAGGATAACCTCAGGAATGGGCAGAAGTGCCAGGACAGCAAGAAATCTATATGGACTTCTCCGCCCTCTCATGGAGCGAAGCCCTTCCCTTGCCTCCGGAGTCTACTCAGGCATTCTCCAACAGCAGCCTACAGGGCCCCTAGCCCTATGGGAAAGTCCACGAATCTACAGTCTCCATTCAATTCAAGTAAGCCCTAGGCACTCTCTTCTCTAGAGGATGCCTTCCACATCTCTTTCCTCTTGTCAAAGCACCAGCGGCTCAGTCCAGAGGTTCCAGAGCAGAGACTGCTGCCTGGAGGTGACAGATGAACCCTGGAGTGGCCGATGCTCCAGCCTACTTGGGGTGCAACAAGGACAGGAGTGCTCCTCTTCTCAGGATCAAGCAGACACAGGTGCCAGGGACGGGAAGATGACGTTACGACCCCCAGTCCTATGTCAGCCTTCCAGCCCAGAAGGCTCCTATGTGCAGGCTCTGGAGCCCAGTGCTTGCCCTTAGCCCAGCAGCACAGCACAGCCAGAACCAGAATGCAAGAGAGGCCTGGGGCCAGGAGGCGAAGGGTGCCAGGGTGGTGCTAGCTTTCCGACGCTGTCTGCGGCACTGCGGGTTGGTCCACACAGAAGCGTTTCAGGGGAGGCGCACCTGAGTCTTCCTCTTCCTCAGCAATCTAGAAGCAGCCAGAGCATGGAATCATAGGGCCATTCCTCTGAACCAGACCTCCCCTTCCGCCCTAATTACAACCCAGAAGTCCACCCCCCACTGTCTCACAGATGAGCAAACCTCTTCCCCTACCTTATAACCTGGAGCCCAGCGTCCGTGCTGCCTTCCCAACTACAGCACGTCCCATGCTATAGAGCCAGTGCACATTAACAGAGCCCTTACTTTTCTCTTAGAAACTGGGAAACCCAAAGCACCTCCTTACCTGTGTCTCTAATGGAACCGGTTCTTCCTTCGTGAGGGTGGGAGGTTCATCAGCAACTTCTGAGGCAGGCAGGGAGGGCTCTGAAAAAGCAAGGTCAGCGTAACTGCAGGGCGTCCTGGGGCGGGAGACTCCTGTGGAATCTCTGCCCCAAGCTGGGGGAGTGTTCCTGGGAGCTATGTGGAGACGCCTTGGTGAAGAGGCAACACGGGCCGCAGAATCAATATACATTATAGGAAGAAATTCGCAGGATCTAGTGCAAAGAGCACGAGCTCTGAACTTAGAAGGAATGAAATGAGACTCACAGTTCCACAAGTTACGAGCTGTGTGATCATGGCCAAGCAACTGAACTTTTCTAAGACTACTTCCTCATCTGTAAAATGGAGGTAACAGCTGCCATTTCATGGGGTTTTTGAGAGAATCATACCAGGCATCAAATACGAAAAGTGCCTTCCTTACAGAGAGCCTGGCGCTCAGTTGGGCTGCTGTTTTCTTTCTTCGTTCTGCGAAAGGGGAAAATACAACCATTCCCCAAAATACCTCCAACAATTGACAAACGGCCTGAAGCTGCCAGCTCTGGGGCAGCTTCTCTAACCTGTGACTCTGAAGAAGAGAAACATCGAGAGCAAGAGCAAGGCCCTCCAAGACGCGCATCGTGGGCCAGCAGAGACTCACCCTCCAGGATCTCCTGGCCCAGGGTGGGGGGCTGGGAGTCATCTGTGCGGAAGTCGGACGTGTGCGCTGGGCTCAGGGACTCGCTCTGCTGGGGGCTGGGGCTCGAGTTGGTGCTGCTGTCCACCTTGAGCTGATAGACATCAGACACGGAACTCTGGTTGCTGTTTTCATCTGAAAACCAAACATGACAAAGGCAACAGCTGAGGCTGGTCACTTTTGAGAGTAACTCAGTACAGAGCCAAGGGCCTGGTGTCTCTGCAGACAGCGTGGACACAGCCGGGCACACAATGATCACGGCTGTAAACAGCCCCTGAACCAAAGGCAGACATTCTGGGGGCTTCTGTGCACTGCAAATTACCAACAAGAGTCTAAATTGATTAATCTAAGCATGTTCTATTTTATGACACATGTTCTAAGCACCACAAGATACAGCCAGAATCTTTAAGTTTATGCAACATTTATATTTCAGGAAGGTCAAGGTATGCTTATTAACCCCTTCTTTATTATCCACCAGTTATATAGCTGGGACCTGGTATTTTCCTACTGTCCAGTGAAGGGAGGAACACAGCTGTGCCTCTCAACCTTTCTCACAATACAAGAGGTGTAGAAAATGACAGTCTGTCTGCCATTCTCGGCTGTCTGAAGGAGGGTGATAGTGTCTGGAGGTGGTCAGCTCAGGCCCTTGCACCTGCCTAGGCTCCATCTCACCGCCTCGCCTCAAGGACCGTGGGATCCCACCTGGGAAGCGCTGTCTGAAGGCTTAAAGTCACCACCTAAGTTAAAAACACAGAGTCTGCAGGGCCTTCCTCTCCCTGACCTCCAGCAGCCAGTCACCAAATCTGCCCCACCCACTGCTCTGACTCGGCCCGTGCCCATGCCTTCCTCTCCCGTGGCCTCAGCTCAGCCCTCATGATCTCTCGCCTGGCCTCCAGCCACAGCTACCTAACTGCCCTTCCCGCAGTCTCAGGCACCCCCGCTGGACCTCATACCACTGCCAGAGTGATGTTGCTAAACCCCTGTGGGTTCCCCACTGCCCACGAGAGGGCCCTATCGCAACCTACAAACTCCCTTCTGAGCTCCAGGCTCACCGCCTGCTGCTCTTCCCCACGCAGCCCGGCTCCTGCCTAACTGGACTCGAGCCTAAGAGCAGCTTCAAGTACCAGCGTCTGCTACGACACGCTCCTTCCGGTCTTCCTGCAAAGCCCCTGCACGTGCCCACGTTCAGCTCGGGCATCGCCTCCTCCACAGAGCCTTGTGCCCCAGGCTCCCTTGGGTGGAAATGACCACCCTCTCTTTTATGCTCCTGCTGTTTCCCGTGCACACCCGCACTTACTATATTACACACCAGTCTCCCTCCATTACACTCTGCGCAGGTAGGCTCTGTGGCTTACTGGTCCTTGAATCTCCAGTGCAGCACATAGTACCTGGCACATAGTCGGAGTTCATTAAATGTTCAATGAACGAAAAGGATGAGATAGCGCCCAGACTGAGGAAATGGAGCCTCCCATGTCTCCCAGAGCTTTATGATGGAACATCTCACACAGCTAGAGAACATTTCCCTTGTATTCTCTTCCTGTACCACACTGACCTTGCAGGGGTTGGGGAAGAAGTGAGGAGGGGATACCTGGGCGCTCCCAGTCTACTTCCGAAGAGAAAACTGTGAGCCCTTTCTAGTCTTTATCCTACAATGACCACCACCTTCTATACTAAGATGGAAGTAGCATTTTATCACAAAAAAGAATAAAGCTCTGTTGCTCTTCTGCTTAGGCAAATACTTTTCTTCTCCAAGCATCAGTTTTCTGAAATAGGGATGACGATAACTGCCTGGTTTATATCACAGGCTAATGTAAAGATACAAATAAGAAACTGAAGTGAAAGTGCTTCATAAACAGTAGCTGCCACACAGGTATAAAAGGTAATGTTAGGAGTGTAGTGCTGACTCAGGCCGGACGTCTACCGAAGACTGGTTTAGGAGGCAGAGCTTGGGCTAAGGGTGGATGGGCAGATGCCCCGGCATGGGGGGTCTCCTCTGAGGCACTCTCATCAAATACACAGTCTAAAGAAAAGAACTTCTGATCCAGAAAACCGGGACCCACCATGGGGTCTGCCACCTACAAGTGATGTGACTTTAGATGTGTAACCTCACCTCTCTGAGCCTCAGTTTCCGTAACTGGTAAGTGAGGAGACTGTGGTCTCTCTTGCAGGGTTATTGTGAGGTTTAAATGAAAAGCCTTCCATAAAGTGCCCAGGAAGATACCAGCAAAACAGTAGGCACTGAAATGACACACAGACTATTCTTCTGATTATTAATGGGTCATCTAAATTTTCATTTTCCTGCAAGGAAGACATATGGATGCAACTCACCCTGGAATTCAAGAAGGAGAGAGGAATTGGCTGAGGCATCAGAGGGAAAGCCATTAGGTTCCCGGGCTGCTGAACTGTTCGATTTTGACTTTTCTTTCTAGAAAAGGAAAAAAAGAGGAATATGACAGAGCCAAGCAGAAGACTCACAGAGAGAGGGAAGGTGCTGAGACACCAGAGAGGTCTGGATTAGGAACAGGAGGAACAACAGCAGTTTCAGAATCCAGGACCCGAGGAATAACAGGATCCTGGACAAGGTGTCCCCAGGCCTCAGTGTCTCTGTCAGTAAAAATGGACCCTTCCAGTGCTAATATCATGAATCGCAAGTGAGAGGCAGATACATATCTTCCACCAGAGCCCCCTGTAGGACTCTTCTGCTTTCTGCCCGGGTAAGAATGCTCTATCCAGTCGTTCCCTACATGCATGGGTGAGAAACACAAAATACTCATTTGAGAAAGATCCCTGTTTTAGTAGCGCAGCAGGGAAGAAAAAAAAAAAGTGAAAGAAGAAAGAACCTCTGACTGGACAAAGGAAGGAGTCACTTTATATGTAATGCAAGCAGTGACAGGACAAGGGGCCCCTGCTAGCTCTATTCCTCACCAATCCACCCCATCCACTCAAAATGATCTCCCATGTCCACCTTTGCCTTCAAGCAGGATGCAGGTTACACATGTGGGGGAACCACAGTGGGAAGGTAAGCACTAGCTTGCAACAAACAAGGAAATAATCCACAGGACAGGAAATCATCAATCCAAGCATTTGCAAATGAGAGCATCCCAACGGCCAAAAGTTCAAATCTGAATAATCTCAAATTTACCAATTCATACGTTTTATACTTGCCTATTTATTGTACGTGCATTGTACTAGTAATACAGCTTAGTGTTTCTTAATACTCTCAGTACTAGCTCGGCAATAAATCAACTGTACACATATATGCAGTCCTTCCCTTCATTTTTTCATATACAGACATAATTTTAATGTAATTACACTTTACCATGTTACTGCAGAGGCTACATAAACATGATTTTTACTAGCTGCACAATATTCCAGACATCATAATCACTTAATCACTACTCAACTAGTGGACATTTAGCTTTACCTTATTTAGGATTGTTTTTGTTTATTGCTAGTAGGAATAAACCCACAATGCTCAACTTTCACTTTTTCCTGGATTATGTGACTAAATTCACAAAAAAAATTCCTTCTAGATCAAAAAGTATAAACTAAACATATTTTTCTTAAAATACACTGTGGCTCACTCACCACTCTCTACAAGGAGGTTGGCAATATATTTGGAGTACGAGCATCATGGCACCCATGCCAACATTTGGCTTTATCATTATTTTTTTCTGATCTCTCATTTATCTTTATTTTAATGATTCTGTGCTCACATAAAGTATGCATTCACTATAAGAAATTCTGAAAATACAGAAAAAGAAATGAAAATCACCTGTACAACCAGAGACAACCTATACATGTATCTGTATGAAAATGGCTCATGAGTCAGCATTATAACTTGCTCCCCCTCCCCCATTCACCATATTAAAAACATTTTTCTCTGCAAACATGGTGCTGCGAGTGGTGCGGAGCGTGCGGGCTGCGGTCTGCAGCCTGCGCGCCACCTCTGCGCCCCACACGCCCTGCCCACTGCGGCCCTGGGGACTGCAGGTGGGCGCCGTCCGGGCGCTGCGCACCGGACCTGCTCTGCTGTCAGGTCGTAAATTCACAGACAAACATGAATGGGTAACAACAGAAAACGGTGTTGGAACAGTGGGAATCAGCAATTTTGCACAGGAAGCTTTGGGAGATGTTGTTTACTGTAGTCTGCCTGAAGTTGGGACAAAATTGAACAAACAAGAGGAATCTGGTGCTTTGCAAAGTGTGAAAGCTGTGAGTGAACTCCATTCTTCTCTATCAGGAGATGTAACAAATGAATGAAGCTCTAGCAGAAAATCCAGGACTTGTCAACAAATCTTGTTATGAAGATGGTTAGCTGATCAAGATGACACTCAGTAACCCTTCAGAACTAGATGAACTAATGAGTGAAGAAGCATATGAGAAATACATAAAATCTATTGAGTGAAAATGGAACCCCTAAATAAACTAGTTTGAAACAACTTAATCTAGCATAGTTGTCTTAAATTAGTGGTGGACAGATTTTTAAAAAGCAACTTTTAGCAAAAGAAACGACTTTCAACAATGTTGCCTGAAGAAAATACCCCTTAACTTCCTCACGATTTCAGATAAACACTGCATCTTTTTCACAACACCCTATGATTTGTAGGCTAGTCTCCAGTTATAATATTCAGAATTCCTGAAATTATCTGTGGTAAAACTAGTTATAAAAATTATGTAATTCAAGAATAACATTGTTATCTTAACCTTATATAATACTGTAACTTGCTTACAGCCATCTCCGGATTTAGGTCAAAAGACTCAATGGGGCTCCCCCTGTGGCACAGTGGTTAAGAATCCGCCTGCCAATGCACGGGACACGGGTTCAAGCCCTGGTCCAGGAAGATCCCACATGCCGCAGAGCAACAAAGCCCTTGTGCTGCAACTACTGAGCCTGCGCTCTAGAGCTCGTGCTCCGCAACAAGAGAAGCCACTGCAATGAAAAGCCTGCACACCGCAACTAAGAGTAGCCCCCGCTCGCCACAACTAGAAAAAGCCCACGTGCAACAACGAAGACCCAACGCAGCCAAAAATAAATAAATGTATTAAAAAATAAATAAATAAATAAAAGGCAATGTTGCCGTTTAAAAAAAAAAAGACTCAATGAACTTGCCACTGGAAATAAATGGCAGTGGAGAAAAGTTTGTTAGTTGCATAGTGTCCAATTAAGAACATTACTATCTTAATTTTGCAATATACTGTGTTTGCTTGTGCTATTTTTATACAGTGAAGCAACAGCCTTGCAGGAAAATAAGAAACAGTTTAATAATAAAATATGTAACTTCCTAAAAAAAAAAAAAATTTTCTATGCCATTGAATAATAACTTTATGAATTCTCTACAGTAAGATCTTCATTTTGCTTGCAATTTTTAAATACCACGAACAATAATATTGTGATGCTCAACACTACAGATGTACCTTGTACACATCATGATTATGTCCTGAGGATAAATTTCTAGAGATAAAACTTCTAGATCAAAGGCATAAATATTCTGAAAGCTTTTTCCCCCTCAGCTTTACTGAGGTGTAACTGACAAATAAAATTGTAAGATATTTAAAGCGTACCCTGGGTTAATTTGATATACGTATACACTGTGAAAGGATTCCCACCATCTGGTTAATTAAGCTTTTAAGTATACATATATGATCAACTTCACCTGTAGAAAGTTTGTCCCAATTTACTCTCCCATCAGCAGTACCCCACTCCCTTATGTCCTTCACATTTTTTTCTTTACCAATTTGGTCATTTTCTATTTTTCCTAACCTAACTGGTCTATGCTAGTACCTTAGAAGATGGCACACTATCATGGACCACTGGAAGGTAGATAAACCGATGGACCTCAGGGCCCAGCTCAGAAACCAACACAAACACTGTGAGAAGCCCTTCGGAGAGACAAAAGGAGCTGAGTCCTGGGCAGGAGAACTTGAAATAGGAAAGGGCCAGGGTCTTATATGTGAGAAATGGGGAGGAGGTCGCTGGCAGTGTCCTTCCCCCACATGTACACACTACCCAAGAGATCTAGCGGCCTGACCTTTGGCCCTTATGGGTACTGGCATCACCAGAGCCAGGGTTAGATGAAAAACAAAGGGTGACTCCAGAGCCCCCCCCCGTAACTTTCATCCACCAGCTCCTTTGGCTGGACAAGGATGGCTGCTCCCAGATAAAGGCAGCACGTGGAAGACTGGTACTAGGGAGTTCCCTGGGAGGCAGGGGAAGATGAGAGAGGGGAAAAGGGAAAGGCTGAACCCTGAGGCTAATCCCATCCCCTAAATCCATTTAGAGGAGGGAACACAAAGCCTCAGTTACACATTTCTAACCAATGCAGCTCAGAGTCAAAAGGAATAAAAGATGAGTGCACAGGGGCTTCCCTGGTGGCGCAGTGGCTGAGAATCTGCCTGCCAATGCAGGGGACACGGGTTCGAGCCCTGGTCTGGGAAGATCCCACATGCCACGGAGCAACTAGGCCCGTGAGCCACAATTACTGAGCCTGCGCGTCTGGAGCCTGTGCTCCGCAACAAGAGAGGCCACGATAGTGAGAGGTCCGCGCACCGCGATGAAGAGTGGCCCCCGCTTGTCGCAACTAGAGAAAGCCCTCGCACAGAAACGAAGACCCAACACAAGCCATAAATAAATAAACAAATAAATAAAAATTAAAAAAAAAAAAAAAAAGATGAGTGCACAGAAAAAACTAACCAGACACTGGAGGAAAACAAGCACCATGAAAGACAATAAACAGAACAAGCTATACCAGAAGAAGCAGACTAGTGGGACAGAAGAATTGAAATAAAACATAGCAAGTCTCCTCAGAAAGATAAGGATGACACTGGAAAGTTGTTTTGAACAACCAACAACAAAGGAAATTTGGTATGAATAATAAACTCGTTCAAAATAAAAATTAAGTGAATGAGGGAATTCCCTGGCAATCCAGTGGTTAGGACTAAACGCTTCCACTGCCTGGGGCCCAGGTTTGATCCCTGTGAAGGGAATTAAGATCCCACAAGCCAGCTGCGCAGCGTGGAAAAAAAGAAAAAACAATTAAGTGAACGAGTTTATTAGCAGAAATAGAGCTGAAGAAAAGATTAATGAGCAAAAACTGGGTTGAGAAGTCAGAATATATGAGGACAAAATAAAGAGATGAAACAAACTAAAAGTTAAGAAATGAAGCTAGATGTCCACATTACAGGATATTCTTACAGAAGTTCCAGGTCAAACAGAAGAAATTCTAAAAGCTTCCAGGAATATAAAAGAATCACCTACAAAGAAATCAAGAATTAGACTGACATCAGATTTCTCAACAGAAAACTAGAAGCACAGCAACTGAGTAATAGTTTCAAAATGTTGAAAGAAAATAATTTTTAACCTAGAATTTCATACACAGGTAAAAGTATCAATTAAACATGAAAGTAAAACAAAGATATTTTCAGAAAGTTTTCTCCACACAAGCCCTCTTTGGCAAAACTCTTGAAGGGTGTATTCCAGCAAGAAAAGAAATGAATCTAAGAGAAAGCAATAATAAATAGGTACAAAGGGTTAGTAAATAACTAGTAATGTTTACTTTGTCTAATTAAGCAATGACTAAAACAAGAAATGTCTGTAAAAACAAAAATATCTGAACAGAATATCTGACCTGAAATTCCATTCAAAACTAAGGAGAGGGCAGGAATGAAAGTGGGGGGCGGGGGTAGAGACCAGGGGTGGTTAAAAATGTGTTCAGGCTCAGAGGGGAAACACAGATTTTGATAAGCTTTATACGCTGATACAGAAAAACAGTAAGTATAAGTATTATTAGGTTAGAGACAGCCAATAAAAAAATTAAAAATAAAATGTGGAACTTTCAAATCAGAAGAAAATTTGTCTAGTCATCATGAGGTGAAGAGAAAAAAGAAAGTGTATCACGGCAGAAATCCTTGTCCATATAAGTAGAATGTTTAGATGGTGACATTTTCACGGCCTTTCCGGCCCCTAAATGTGCCACAGCTATTATGAACACACATAGTTAGTATACATGTCCAGAGGAGACTTCTAGGAAACTCCTTAAATTCATAAAAATACCATTTGCCCATCCTTCCACTCTCTTGCTGCCTTGAACTTGAATGTGTTGAATGATGGCTGGAGCTCAAACTTGGATACGAGGTCAAACATGAAGCAGAGGAAAATGGGCAATTGTTTAACGCGTATAGAGTTTACCTCTGCAAGAGGAAGAGTTCTGGAGATGGATTACACAACAAAGTGAATGTCTTCAACACTACTGAACTGTACACTTAAAAAATGGTTAAGATGCTAAATTTTATGATATGTGTATTTTACCACAATAAAGTAAAATGAATAGAACCATTACTCTCTTAAAAATAAATTATTAAAAAAAAAAAAAAAAAAAAAGGTGGGACTTCCCTGGTGACGCAGTGGTTAAGAATCTACCTGCCAATGCAGGAGACACAGGTTCGAGCCCTGGTCCAGGAGATCCGACACGCCGCGAAGCAACTAAGCCCACGCGCCGCAACTACTGAAGCCCGTGGGCCTAGAGCCCATGCTCTGCAACAAGAGAAGCCACCGCAATGAGAAGCCCGCGCACCGCAACGAAGAGTAGCCCCCGCTCGCCACAACTAGAGAAAGCCCACGCACAGCAATGAAGACCCAACGCAGCCAAAAATAAATAAATAAATTTATTTTAAAAAAAAGGAACAGAAAGGTTGCAAGAAACCTGGGTCCCTGGGGACTCTTAGAGCAGAAGTGCCACACCAGTCCTAGACTGCATATTTCTGTTTCTCTAAGAATAAAATAAAACTTTTTTAAACCATTACTACTTTGAGTTTTCTGTCACCCACAGCTAAACCTATTCCCAATATGCCCAATAAGCAGAAAAATGTAAAACGGGGAAAAACAGAATTACAAGACATACCAGGGAAATACAAATCAAAAGAAGACACCGTATCTTCTAGAATATCTAGAGTATCAATCAAAGAAGCCATGCAAATCAGAAAAGTAAAGAGGAAACCCAATACAAGAAATCAGAGGGGAATTTCCTGGCAGTCCAGTGGTTAGGACTCTGTGCTTTCACTGCCGAGGGTCTGGGTTAAATCCCTGGTTGGGGAACTAAGATCCCACAAGCCTCAGGGCAAAAAAATAGAAATCAGAAAAGAGGAAATCTAAATGAATAAAAAGGATATCTGAAAAGATAAAATTGTCAACCTCCCTAGTGTTCAGAAAAATACAAAATAAACAAAGAGATACCACTTTATGTCTATCAGACTGGCAGGATTTAGGAATTAGGAGTTAGATAATATCAGATGTTGCTGAAGATGTGGGAAACAGGAGCCCTGCGGCACAACTGGGGAAGTGTACTAACTATCCGGGTGCAGCTATTCAGGAGAGAGACCTGACAGCCAGCATCTAGTAAAAACAATCATGTACATATAGCCAGTAACAGAGCAATCTCACTCCTGGGCATCTAATCCAGAGAAAACCTCCCACAAGTCCTCAAGGACAATGGTTTAAGGGATGTCCACCAGAGTCATCTGTGCTACCAAAAAAAACTGGAGGCAACACACACAAACAGACCCATATTCGGACACTTGGAATATGACAAAGTTGGTTCTACAGAGCAGGAGGAAAAGAGTCTTTTCAATTGGTGGGACAAATGCATAACCACATGGAAAAAAAATGAAATTGGGCCCCTACTTCAAAATACACGAAAATCAACTCCAGGTGTGTTATAAATGGGAACAGAATAACAAGCTTGTAGAAGATTATATGGAAGAGTATCTTTGTGACCTCAAAGAAGGAACAGATTTAAGGCATTTAAAAGCATTAATTATAAAGTAAAAGATTATTTTGTCTACATTAAAATTAAAAATTTCTGTTACTCTGGACTTCCCTGGTGGCACAGTGGTTAAGAATCCGCCTGCCAATGCAGGGAGCACGGGTTCGATCCCTGGTCCAGGCAGATCCCACATGCGGCGGAGCAACTAAGCCCATGCACCACAACTACTGGGCCTGCGCTCTAGAGCCCGCAAGCCACAAATACTGAGCCCGCGCGCGCCAAAACTACTTAAGCCCGTGTGCCCTAGAGCCCACGCTCTGCAACAAGGGAAGCCACCACAAGGAGAAGCCCGCGCACCACAACGAAGAGTAGCTCCTGCTCACAGCTATGAAGGCCCAATGCAGCCAAAAATAAAATTAAAAAAACAAAAACAAAATACTTCTGTTACTCAAGCCTGCATAAACAGAGTGTAAAGACAAGCCATGGAATGGAAAAAGGTACAGATAGTATTTAATCATTAAAAAGTATGTGTCTACAACACAGAGAATCCCTACAAGTCCTAAGAAAAAGACCACAGCCAAACAGACTTAAATAGGAACTTCTTAAAAGAGGAAATCCAAAAGGATGCTGAAAAGGTTCTCCATCTCATTAGTAATTACATCATTAATCACCGAATTAAAACCACAATGAGATATCTTTTTTTTTATTATTAATTAATTTATTTATTTTTTGGCTGTGTTGGGTCTTCGTTTCTGTGCGAGGGTTTTCTCTAGTTGCGGCGAGCGGGGGCCCCTCTTCATCGCGGTGCGCAGGCCTCTCACTGTCGCGGCCTCTCTTGTTGCGGAGCACAAGCTCCAAACGCGCAGGGTCAGTAGTTGTGGCTCACGGGCCCAGTTGCTCCGTGGCATGTGGGATCTTCCCGGACCAGGGCTCGAGCCCGTGTCCCCTGCATTGGCAGGCAGATTCTCAACCACTGCGCCACCAGGGAAGCCCAACAATGAGTTATCTTAATACATTAAGTCTAACTATACCAACTGTTGATGAGGATTTGGAGCAGTGAGAACTCATATTGCTGTTAAGAATATATACTGGTATAGGGCTTCCCTGCTGGCACAGTGGTTGAGAATCTGCCTACCAATGCAGGGGACACGGGTTCGAGCCCTGGTCTGGGAGGATCCCACATGCCGCGGAGCAACTAGGCCCATGAGCCACAACTACTGAGCCTGTGCGTCTGGAGCCTGTGCTCCGCAACCAGCGAGGCCCGCGCACCGCGATTAAGAGTGGCCCCCGCTTGCCACAACTAGAGAAAGCCCTCGCACAGAAACGAAGACCCAACATAGCCAAAAATAAATAAATAAATAAATAAAATAAAAATAAGGTACTGCTTACTTTAAAAAAAAAAAAAGAATATATACTGCTACAATCACTTTGGAAACTAGTTTGGTATTCGCTAGTGTAGGTCAAAATACACATATCCTAAGACTTAGCTATTCTACTCGTAGGAATATATCCTAGGAAAACCCATGCACGTGTTGACCCATATACTGAATAAGAATGTCACAGGAACATTGTTCCTATTATCCCAAACGGGGAACAACCCAAATATTCATCTACAGGAGAATCAGAAAGATAAATTATGGTACAGTCCTACAATAAAATTCCATACAGGGACTTCCCTCGTGGTCCAGTGGTAAAGAATCTGCCTTACATAGGGCTTCCCTGGTGGCACAGTGGTTAAGAATCCACCTGCCAATGCAGGGGACAAGGGTTCGAGCCCTGGTCTGGGAAGATCCCACATGCCGTGGAGCAACTAAGCCCGTGCACCACAACTACTGAGCCTGCGCTCTAGAGCTCGCAAGCCACAACTACTGAAGCCCGCACGCCTAGAGCCCGTGCTCCGCAACAAGAGAAGCCACCACAATGGGAAGCCCGTGCACCACAGCAAAGAGTAGCCCCCACTCTCCGCACCTAGAGAGAGTCCACACAGCAACGAAGACCCAACGCAGCCAAAAATAAATAAATAAAATAAATAAATCTATAAAAAAAAAAAAAAAGAATCCGCCTTACAATGCAGGGGACCTGGGTTCGATCCCTAGTCAGGGAACTAAGATCCCACATACCACGGGGCAACTAAGCCTGCATGCCACAAGTACTGAGCTCACGCGCCTCAACTAGAGCACATGCGCCACAAAAAGAGAAGAGAAAACCCATGGGCCACAACTAGAGAGAAGCCCACACGCTGCAACGAAAGGTCCTGCATGCCTCAACGATCATCCCGCATGCCACAACTAAGACCCGATGCAGCCAAAAATAAAAATTAAATTAAATTTAAAAACAAAAACAAAAAAACCTCCATACAGCAATGAAAAGGAGCAAACAGCTCCAAATACAACATGGATGATTTTACAAACACTAGGCAAAAAAAGCAAGACATACAAAAACAGATACTTCATGATGCTGTTTATATAAAGTAAAAAATGTTTACAAATGACTAAAGAAGTGGTCGTAAAAGCAGAAGTAGGAGAGTGGTCTCCTCTAGAGGGGAGGGAGGGGGACGCTGGGAAGAGTTACAGAGCCTTCTGGGGGAGCTGGCAATGTCTATTTTTTGACCTAGGTGGTTTTTACAAGGGTATTAGCTTTATATTTTTTCACTATATACTACATTATGTTTTAGATACTTTTCTGTACGTGTTTTATATTTCAGATCTTTTCAAAACAATCAGGAAAAAAAGAGCTGGAGAAATCTGGGTGTTTATCACTCAGAGAATGTATAGATAAACGTGGTCACTGCACATAAGAGAATACAATGCAAGAGTAATGATAATAATTTTATTTACAATTACAGAAACATGCAGAGTTCTCAAAAACAAAAAGAGAATAGAGGTTTATAGCACAATGCTATATATAGATGCAAAATTTTTAGAAATACAAATATTAAACAACGCTATGTATTTTTCAAGAATATACAGGTGTCCAGAACTTCCCTGGTGGTGCAGTGGTTAAGAATACACTTGCCAATGCAGGGGACACGGGTTCCATCCCTGGTGTGGGAAGATCCCACATGCCGCGGAGCAACTGGGCCCGTGTGCTACTGGGCCTGCGCTCTGGAGCCCGCAAGCCACGGCTGCTGAACCCGTGCACCACAGCTACTAAAGCCCGCTCACCCTAGAGCCCGCACGCAGCAACTACTGAAGCCCGCGCACCTAGAGCCCATGCTCTGCAACAGGAGAAGCCACCGCAGTGAGAAGCCCGCGCACCGCAACAAAGATTAGCCCCCGCTCGCCACAACTAGAGAAAGCCCGTGTGCAGCAATGAAGACCCAACGCAGACAAAGATAAAAAAAATAATAATATTCAGGTGTCCAAATAAACCCATGGAAGAGGAATTAGAAAGGCATATATACATATTAAACACATGATGTAATAAACTACAGTGGGCAGCAGGAGTCCACAAACTTTTTTTTTCTTACAGGGCCAGATAATAAATATCTTGGGCTTTGCAGGCCATTAGGTGTTATGGCAATTACTCAACCCTGCCATTACAACTCAAAAGCAGCCACAAATAAGGAAACAAACAGGCATAGGTGTGTTCAAATAAAACTATATTGAATCACAGGGAGCAGGCCTGGGCTGTAGTTTGCCAAGCCCTGGGAAAGAGGAATGAGTTAAGGAAAGGGAATCAAGGGGGGTAAATAATAAAATAAGAGGCTTTGCGTGGACCAATGACAGAGGATGCCTTGAAGTATTTTCAACTCAATTCTGGGAAAATACATTCCATTATAATTAAGAGGCAATCAAAGAAAGAAAGAAGACGTTACCTTTTTGTTGTTTCGATTTTCTTCCACACTTACCTCCTTGCTGTCTGTCACGGGAACCCACTTAAATATCCTAAGGGACGTGTCACCCACAGTCACCCACTTTTTCTCCCTAAAACAAAGACACTTCTTAGAACTGATAAACAGTAAAATAGATTTTCTGATCATAACTGTGCTTTCCCACTTCTCAGCAGATCATTCCTTCAATCTTAAGTGCTTTCTAAACTTCCTCTCCATCAAATCATACCTTACCTTTCAGGACAAAATCATCCCTTCCAGAAACACTTTGCTATCAAATGCCTTTGGCTCTGAACCCTCTACTTGCCACCTTTGCTCATGTACAGTGTACCAAAACCTTTTGTTCCTCACAGCCTACAGCAGTATAGAGTATCAGCACATTTTCAAACTCAGGTATCTATCTGGCATAAACTTCTTTATTTCCCCAAAATAAATTCAATTCCACTGATATTTATAAAGCCCTAATATACAAGGCCCTACAGGAGATAAAGGATATATAAGATAGGGTCCCTCTCTTGGGAACTCATAGCAATGAAAAGATAAGTAAAGAAATCACTGTAACACGTGAAGGTGGCAAGGAAGAAGGCTGAAAGAGTAAGACCAGGATATCCCATGGAAGGCAGAACTCCTATGACTCCTGTGGAACTGTGGATTGAAACACGATGCTATTTAAAAATAATCACAGGAGCAGGACAGGATGCTTCCAACTAACAGACCTGAGCCTCACACTGGCTTCTGGAAGAGGTGAAGGCCAAGCCGCCATGGAAAGACTGCTTTAAGGTTTCATTTTACAGAAGAGGTTACTTTTGAGATGAGCCTTAAAAAATGAGTAGTTGTTCTCCCCACCCCGCACATACCTGGGGAGGGAAAGGCAAGTGACATTGTTGAATAAGAGTGTAGATTATGAACGGCCAGAGCTGGGGAGTCTGGAGTATGACTTCTGCAAGTTTCGCATCCCAATTTAAGGACAAAGAAGCAAAAAAAGTAACTGCTGTTACTGCTGCTATTGATGATGCTATTGAGCAAATGGTGACATCACAGAAATGTAGAGACTATGATGTAACAGAAAGAAGAATGAACTAAAGACTTAGGAAACTGGAATTAATTCCTGGACAAGCCACTCATTTATTCCTCATTTACTCAACAAATATTTAATATTCAAGACCCTATGCTAAGTCTTGGGCACACAGGGAACAAGATACACAGTCCTGACCCTCACAGACCCGAAATTCCAACTGGAAACAGACATCACACAACTCATCTCACAGTTAGAAACCTAATCACTAGGTTTAACCATATCAAACTGCCGCTTCTGCTGGTTAAAAAGGCAAATACAGGCGATATCTTATGGTTCGACCTAATACAATGTGGAAAGTTCCAGTAGGGGACCTGATTTACACTGGGGATCTTGAAAGGTGTCCTTGAGGAAGCAACTGGAGAGCAGAACTATGAGTTAACTAGGCAAGGGGGAGGAGAGGGTAGAGGAAGGACACCAGGTAGCAGAAACAGAAGTGTGGCCCCAACTGAAAGATGGCCAGCATCTTGGGAAAGAGGGCAGTTTGAACCAGTCTGGTGGGGCAAGAAGGATCATCTTTGGTCTTTATCCTAAGAGCAAGAAGAGATCAATGAAGCATTATTTCCTAAGCAGAGGAGTGCTAGACGATTCACACCTGAGAAAAATACAGTGTGATGAATGGACTGGGGAATGAGCCAGTCCTGAAGCAGACAGATCATAGGGAAGTTGGTACAAGAGTTCTGGGTGAGAGAATATGCTCATCTGCCCTAGGCCGCAGGTGAGGACGGAGATGACCAGAAGAGAAAGGTATGCCCATTTTTAGGTTTCACAAAAAAACCTAGAAGGATGGGATTTGGAGGGGAAAAATCATTAATTATTTAACTAGTATTTATGAGTACAACTATATATGAAGCCCTTATTGATAGAGAGTTAAGGAACTTGATCTTGTAGAGAAATGGACAAATAAACACGAAATAAAGTCCAAGGTAATGACCCTAAAGGGAGTGGAAGGACTTCCCTGGTGGCGCAGTGGTTAAGAATCCGCCTGCCAATGCAGGGGACATGGGTTCAAGCCCTGGTGGGGGAAGATCCCACATGCCACGAGCAACTAAGCCCGTGGGCCACAACTACTAAAGCCGGCGCGCCTAGAGCCCCTGCTCCGCAACGAGAAGCCACCGCAATGAGAAGCCCACGCACCGCAAGGAAGAGTAGCCCCCGCTCGCTGCAACTAGAGAAAAGCCCCCGCGTAGCAACGAAGACCCAACACAGCCAAAAATAAATAAATAAAATAAAATAATTAAAAAATAATAATAAAGGGAGTGGAGGGTGAAGGACAGGATAACTTGGAGAAGGCTTCCTGGAGGGAGCTAACACCTACCCGGACTTTAAAATTATTACTAGTAATCAGCTAGAGAAAAGTACTCAAGAAGTTGGCGCAAACCGTTGGCTGTGAAAACTGAAGGTGATAACGCATCACTGTTTCTGGTACAAAATAGGCGGTCAACCGGCGCCTGCAACGAACGCTATAGGAGCCGTTTCCAAACGAAGGGTAGATCCTGACTCCTCTACTAACAGCTCCCAGGCCACCAAGAGAAAATGCCTACCCAGCTCGCTCGTGTGGGTCCGTATTAGGCGAAACACAGGACTTTTAAATCCAATAACCACTTGGTCCCGTGGCATGCAGGTTTGCCGAGAAGCTCTCACCTAACTTAGACGACTTAATACGTAGAGCGTTCAGTCTGGCCAACGGGAAACTCTCAGAGATTGTTAGCTCTTACATGGGACAGTTCAGAACGCAAAAGGCTCCCGAGGCAGGCGGGCGCGGGGACGAGGCCCGCGCGAGGACCGGCGCGCGAAACAGACCCCATGGACCGAGCGCCGCCAAAAGCCGGCAGCTCCTCCGGGCGCCGCGCTGCCCTAGGGCAGGTGGGCGGACCCGCGGGCCGGGCGACCCGCTGATTGGTTGCGGCTGGCGCGCCCTCTGACCTCACGCCGACGCGAGCGGCACCCTCCTCCCGCCTTCTCCGCCCCCCCCTCCCCCCAAGCGCCCGCCGGTCAGCTCCCACCCCACCCGCCAGTTCACCGCCGCTCTGGGCCTGGGCCGGCGTCCCCCTCCAGCACTCTCGGCCCTGGCCCCTCACCATTTCCGCACTTTCTCGATGGCCGCCATCACCTTCTTGATGTCATCCTTGGCCCGGCTGCGGGTCTCGGCCCGCACAGACCTGCCCGACATGGCGGCGGCGGGAGCGGCGGGGGCCGGGGCACTGCTCCCAGGGCACCGGGAATCGCGCGCCTCACGCGCCGCCGCCCGCCCGGCGCAAACAGCGTCACCGCGGCCGTCGCCCCCTCCGTGCGCGCGTGCGTGAGGAAGCGCGCGCACCCGCCCTCCCCTTGGGGCTCGAGGCATCAGCGCGCCTGCGCGCCCAGTCTCAGGTGCCCCACCCCGGGCGTCCCACCCAGCGCGCCCCGCCCTGGTCGTCCCACCCTGGGCGTCGCTGAGTCCAGTGAGCTCTCAAGCAGGCCTGGGTTAGCGGGCGAGCTGGTGGCACGTGCTGTGTGTAGGGTGTGGTGGGAGGCTGTTTCCCAGGGGAGCATCTTAATCCTCTGGACAGGGCTGCCGCCATAACCTATATTTTACGGGCTTGACCCTAACGTTACTGAGGGTCTACACCATCCTGTCCTGCTGCCGCTCCTGTGTGGGGCCTTAGCTCCCCAGATAACACCATTGTGCTCCAACTACAGAGAATTTCACACCTTTAGTATGCCTTCCAACGTTTGCACACATCTGTTCCCCACCTGGAATTCTGTCTCTTCACCTGATGACCACTTACTCTTCCAACATCCAGTTTGAACTACGACAAGTCTTCCCCTGATATCCTGGGGTGCCACTTAGTGCATCCTTGACACTCTACATCAGCAGTCCCCAACCTTTTTGGCACCAGGGACTGGTTTCATAGAAGACAATATTTCCGGGGCGGGGGCGGGGGTGGGGGTTGATGGTTCAGGCGGTAATGCGAGCGATGGGGAGCAGCAGATGAAGCTTCACCCGCTCGCCCGCTCTGCTCACCTCCTGCTGTGCAGCACAGTTCCTAACAGGCAGAGAGCCGGTACTGGTCCATGGCCCGGTGGTGGGGGACCCCTGCTCTACATCACTGTCTCATTTAATTCAGCAGTTGTTGATTAAATGATGCCTGCGTTGTGCAAGACTCCATGCTCAGTGCTAAGGACAAAATCTAGGGTTTTGCTTTCAAAGAGCTTCCAGTTTAGTAGAACATGCAGACCAGAAAACAGGCATTTAAAATGTCATTTTAGGGGACTTCCCTGGTGGCGCAGTGGTTAAGAATCCGCCTGCCAATGGAGGGGACACGGGTTCCAGCCCTGGTCCGGGAAGATCCCACATGCCCTGGAGCAACTAAGCCCGTGCGCCACAACTACTGAGCCCACGTGCCACAACTCCTGAAGCCCGTGTGCCTAGAGCCCGTGCTCTGCAACAAGAGAAGCTACTGCAATGAGAAGCCCATGCACCCCAACGAAGAGTAGCCCCTGCTCGCCGCAACTAGAGAAAGCCCACGCTCGGCAACGAAGACCCAATGCAGCCAAAAATAAATAAATAAAAATAAATTTTTTAAATAATAAAAATAAAAAATAAAATGCCATTTTATAAACGCTAGGCTAAGAGAAGTATTGTACAAGGTGCTATGACAACCCTAATCTAGATGAGGGGTGTCTAGAGGCATCTGGGGGAAAATGACCTTGAAGTTGAACTTTGAGAATACAGTAGGTGCAATTGCTCTAAGTCCTGTGTCCACAGACACTGTAGATGCTCAGCAGATGTTTGGGTGAATGTTCAATCTTCAGTGCAGCTCCCTAGTCTTCCCCCAGCACCCCAGGCATTTACTGATGCTTGCAGTATGCAGAGAGGGTCCTGGAGCAACCGCTTCAGGAAACATAAAGGAAGTAGGTGACAGTTTGCATTGCTTGGTAGCAGCTACTTCTTTCACCTCTAGAGAAACTTCCTTCTGTGTGCCCAGAGAAATGTCTAGCTAACCCTGAACTTGACATAGCCTCTATGACTGTTCACCCTTTCATAATCCACCAACATCATGGCTCAATAAGCATTTGAGGAGTGGAAGAGCTGAACTAGCATGTGGAGGGAAGGATGATTCTAGAAATAACGGGATCAAAGGTGGCATGTCTGTTTCTCAAAGCCACTGATCCAAAATAACTGAACCAAAGAACTCTCTGAGCACCTGCTATATGCCCTGCAGCAGTGGACACTGGGTGACGCAAAGATGAGTAAGACACACTCCCCGCCCTTTGGGCGAGGATAAGGAAAGCAATAGGAAAATAAAACTCGGGGCAGAGCATGCTAACTGTTGTGAGAGAGGCCAGCTCTCTAGAATTCTCGAGTTCTGTTCATAGGGCCCCCTGGTCTAGGCACACAGCACCAGACACTTATGTCTCACTTCTCTCTCACCCTTGTCCAAGTCCTGGCCAGCACCCCACTCCCACCCCAAGGTTTCTTGCCTATAGTTTCTCTACTCCACAGCCCACTGCTCCTCCCAGCTGCTTTAGCCTCCTGCACCCATCTCTCCTCCAGCCCACGCTGCCAGTCACCACCTTCCTCAGGCCATCCCCTGAAGACCCAGTGATCCTCCTGTTCCCCGCTCACATTTGTCCACCTGGCCCTACATTCCCCACCTATCTCCCACTGAAGTTCTCTCTGTGTAAGAGACTGGTCAAAATGGGCACCTGCCAACTATTCCCCGAAGCCTGCATAAATGCCCTCTGTTGACATACTTCTCTTTAAAGAGATCTCACCTTGACATTTTCTAGGTGAAAGCCCTGTGCTAGATGCAGAGCTGGGTGCTGAGATGAGCAGCCCGGACCTCTGCCTTGGGCAACTTGCATTCAAAGTAAAAGCTACAGAGACCTGCAATGCCCCAACTGTCTACCTCCTCCCATTAATTCTCTGACCTCACCACCGGCAATCTACCCGTTGCTGTCTTTGCTCCAACTACGTTGGCCTCCTTGCTCATCTGAAAACACCCAGTAAAACTCTTTGCACTGTAGGTCCCTCTACCTGGATCATCCATTCTGCATACACGTATTTACATGGCTCACTCCCTCACCTCCTTCAGGTCTTTACTCAAATGTTATCTTCTCAATTCAGCCTTTCTTGGCCACGCTAAGACTGCAGTATGCAATCCCACACACATACTCTGTATCCCCCTCCCCCAATATATTTTTCTCCAGAGCATTCATCACCATCTGAAATACTATTTTACCCTCTGTCTTGTTTATTGTCTGTCTACTTTCAGTAGCTCCATGAAGGTAGCAACACGGTCCCTTTTGTTTTGTTCACTGATTATCCCTAGCACCTAGAACAGAGCCTGGCACTCAGTGGGTGATCATTAAGTATCTGTTGAATGAATGAATTCCAAGCCTTGATGCTTCCTCTTCCATGAAGCCTTCCCCAGATCACTTCAAGCAGGAGGAAGGAAGCCTCGCTCCCCTGAACCATCACAGGCAGGTAGGAGAAGCCAGCCTGAAGACCACATGACCTGGGTGGACGTCCTCAGATGTTCCTGAAGATCATAAGCTTAATCACAATTAGAAGTTCTTTGACTTTTCATTTGCTCTGTATTATCTGGCTATGCCCTGTAATGGCAGCCATGTGATGGCAGGGACCCCATCGTCAAGTTTACCAGCACATCCCCGATGCCTAGCACAGCACTTGGCACAGATGAGGTGCTTAATAGAGTGTTATCGAATGAATGAATGAATGACCACCACACCTCCCCACAGGCTCTCTCTAGGGCCTGCCATCAGCTGTTTTCTCCCTTTCTGCCCCATCCACGTTACCTGGAAATCATCCCACTTTCTTTGTCAGAGCGATTTAGCTCCTAGGCAGCACTCAATCCTCCCCCAACCAGGACGTGTGCCCAGGGCCAGTGTGCCTTTGATGACCAGGCCTCTTTCAAAATCCTTTCCATGTCTCCCCATTGCCCAAGTTCAAACCTCATACCGTAGTATTAATCAGGGTCCCAAATATGATCTCAGTCACAGGGAAAAGAATGCTAGGAGGCAGAAACCCTGGGTCGGAATCCCAGCTCAGCCATGAACTTGTCTCGTGGCTTTGCGTAGGTCACTTAACCACTCTGAATCCTAGTTTTGTGTTGTGTTTTGTTTTCTGTGAAATGACTTCAATAACAATGGCTCTGTACTTAGGCTTGTACCGAGGACCTGGTGAGGTAGGGACCGGACAAGCTTTGTAAACCACGAAGTGCCTTGCAGGCAGAAATTCTCTTTTTGGCTTCCTGTGCCATTGCTCCTGCCATACTCTTAGCTCCAGCTGAACAAACCTGTTCCCTGTTCCCTGAACAGATTCTGCACATCACCTCTGTGCTCTTACACTGCTTCTCCCCTGAGGAATGCCACCCCCTCTCCTTCCCCACTTGCCATCCGCCTTCTGAAATACCCATCTTTTAAGACTCAACCTCCTCCACAATTATTCCAAAAGCATGTAATCCCACCCTTGCTTAGGTCCCCCTAGAGCATTGCGTTCACCTCTCTCGGCCCTTTCCTTTTATTTTACCTCCCAAAAAGCTGAGATCCTCACCCAGGCTGCTGCAGTGGAAGACAGGGTCTGAGGAACCTGCTGAGTCTCGCGGTTCTAGCCCAGAACCTGTGTATTCATCTCCCACGCTGATATCTACGATAATCTGTTTGAGGAAAAGCCTTGAAGACTAAGAGACTGAACTACGCTGACGTTCTCTCTTTTCTCCTTCTTGGGTTGTGTTAGAGCCCGGCTGAGAGAGAAGACAAGAGGACCTGGGTCAGGTCTTCTTCCTCTGAAAGCCACTTTGTAGGCTGTGCTCCTTTGTAAGGCCATCAAGGCCCACGCAACAGTCCTGAGGAGTCAAGGAGACCTGTAGGAGGTTGTGGGCACTCCCTGTGTGTCCTTAGGCAGCAACATTGAACCTACTGGAATTAATTAAAAGAGAGGTTACAGGGGCTAAAAATGGAAATGGTTCAAAAAGCCCTTCAAAACATTCACAGGCATGGGTCCTTGATGCCTTGCTAATGAGAAGTGCCAGAAAGAAACAAGAAAACAGCCAGTGAGGGCCAGTCAGAGGCAGAGAGAGCCCAGTGCTGCCGCAGCCATGAGGACCCCCAAGAAGCTTGTTAAAATGCAGGTTCCGGGGACATCCCTTGCAGTCCAGTGGTTAAGACTCTGTGCTTCCACTGCAGGGGGCGTGGGTTCGTTCCCTCGTCCAGGAACTAAGATCCCGCATGCCAAAACAAAAACAAAAACAAAAATGCAGGTTCCAGGGCCCTGTCCCCAAGGTTTTCTCTGTGGTACAGCTTTGGCACATGTATTTTATTTTCATTTTATTTATTTATCTTGATATATAACATGCACATGCTAGAAAATTAAAAGGATACAAAATGTTAGTAATTGTTGAAGCTGGGTAATGGAAACATAGGGGTTTGTTATACTATTCTATTTTTGTATACTCTGAAATTTTCCATGATAAAAAGTTTTTTTTAAGGGGTACAGTGAAGGGACTTCCCTGGTGGTGCGGTGGTTAAGACGCCGTGCTCCTAATTGCGGGGGCCTGGGTTCGATCCCTGGTCAGGGAACTAGATCCCACATGCATGCCGCAACTAAGAGTTCAAATACCACAACTAAGGAGCCTGCCCGCCGCAACTAAGACCCAGTGCAACCAAATAAATAAATACTAAAAAAAAAAAAAAGGGATACAGTGAAGTTCAAAATTAAAAAAATAAAGCAAGTCTGTCTCTCTTTCCCTCCCTGGTCCCACAGTCACCCTTTTCCCCAATGCTTAACCTTCCAGAGATGAGACAGTCTATACCAATGGCCTCAACCTGGCTGCACGTGGGAAGCTTCAAAAGATACTAATGCTTGGGTTCCTCTCCCCCATCCCCCCAGCTCCTAGAGGTTCTGAGTTACAGGACTGCAGCCTGGCCATTGGGATTTGTTCTTAAGCTTTCCAGATCACTCTATGTACAGCCAATGTCGAGAACCACTCATCCCCACGTTTACAAACATATGTGCAAAAGTACATATTCACACAACCGGTTGCAGCACACTCTGTGCATTATTCTGCACTTTGATACTTTATGTAACACATCGTTGTATTTGTTCTCTGCTGCTGCTGTGACAAATCACAACAAACTTAGTGGCTTAAACAGCACAAGTATGTTATTTTGTAGATTAGAAGTCTGATAGGGATCTCACTGGGCTAAGTTCAAGGTTCATTCCTTCCTAGAGGCTCTAGAGGAAAATCTGTTTCCTTTCCTTTTCCAGCTTCTAGGAGCTGCCCACTTTCCTTGGTTCATGGCTCCTTCCTCCATCTTCAAGGTCAACAACATCAGGCTGAGTCCTCCTCCTGCTGCCATCTCTCTGATTTTCTCTTCTGCCAGCCTCTTCTACCTTTAAGGACATTGTGTCCTTGTGATTACATTGGGCCCACTCAGATAATACAGCATAATCTCTCTATTTTAAAGCCAGCTGATTAGTGACCTTAATTCCATCTGCTACCTTAATTCCCCTTTGGCGTGTGCAGTGGACTGAATGTGACACCACAAAATTCATATTTTGAAATCTTAACCCCCAGTGTGATGGTATTAAGAGGGGCCTTTGGGACTTCCCTGGCAGTCCAGTGGTTAAGACTCCGCACTTCCACTGCAGGGGGTGCGGGTTCCATCCCTGGTCAGGGAACCAAGATCCCGCATGTTGCGCGGCATGGCCAAAAAAACTTTTTTTTAATTAAGAGGGGCCTTTGGGAGGAAATTCAGTCATGAGGGTAGAGCCCTCATGAATGAATGGTATTCATGCCCTTATAACCGGGACCCCAGAGAGCTCTCTTGCCCTTTTACTGCCGTGTGAGGACACAACGAAAAGGTGGTCATTTATGAACCAGCAAGCAGGCTCTCACCAGACACCAAATCTGCCAGCAACTTGATCTTGGACTTCCCATCCTCCAGAACTGTGAGAAATAAATTTCTGTTGTTTAAGCCATCAAGTTGATGGTACTTTGTTATAGCAGCCCAAACTAAGACAGCATGTATCCTAACGAATTCACAGGTCCCAGGTATTGGGATGTGGACATTTTTGTGGCGGTGGAGGGGGGGGGGGGCGGTCATCGTTCTGCTGCCACATCACAGAAATTTGTCCAAACGAGAGGAAAGTACATTTAGTGTACTTTTAAAAAGATGATCTTATGTGTAGCCCAGTTTGGGAGCCAGTGCTGGGGCCCTGATGAGAAAGAATCTGCAAGGCAGACTAAGGTGCTCTGACGCGGTTTTATTATTTAAATATTCTCCTTAAATAAAAAACAAGCAAACAAAAATATTATTTATTTGAGATCTGTAACCTAGTCATGTACATCCAGGCCTTCCTTCTCCCCACAGCCACAGGGAGGAAACAACTTGTATACTCCAAATATAGCCCATGGAAGATGTTTAGCAACTACCCCTGGAAGGAAGGAAGGAAGGAAGGAAGGAAGGAAGGAAGGAAGGAAGGAAGGAAGGAAGGAAGGAAGGCAGGCAGGGAGGGAGGGAGGGAGGGAGGGAGGGAGGAAGGAAAAAAAGGAGAGGGGAGGGAGCTCTCCTTATCCATCCTCCTGACACTGGGTCTGGTTTCCCATCTGCCTCTCTGAGTAAGCCTGTTTTTTCTTCCTCTCCAGCCTCTCTTGCTACTTCCAGACCCTTCTACACACGGGTTCTGTGATATTCAGTAATACCCTGGCTGTCTTCATTTTGTCATTTCTGAGTACCAGGCACTGTACTGGGCACAGGGCTGTGCCTCGCTGATGGCAGGTAACCACATTCTGGCCTATGTTCTGGGTACAGGCATGGCTGGGAGGCTGCGTAAGAGTGGGTTGAGAACACAAGGGCTGGAGCCCAGTTCATATCCTAACTCTGTCACTTAGGGAAGTCCCTTAACCTCCTTGTTTCTCAGTTTCACCATCTCTAAGATGGGAATAGCAATATCTACCCAATAGGATGGGGTGAAGCTTAAATAGCCTAATGTGTACAAAGCACTTAGAACCTTGCCTACCACATAATCAATATTTGCTGTTGTTACTATTATTGTTGTATTTCCTGATACCAGATCAAGTGCCTTCTGGATGGAAGGAATGCCATCTATCCATCTTTGCTTCCCAGTGGCAAGCACTGAGTATTGGGTGCAGAAACTATGCAAAAGAGGGCTTTTGAATCAAAGGGTATAGGAATTCCCTGGCGGTCCAGTGGTTAGGACTGTGATGAAGGATCAAGGTGTACATGGTTTCCATGTTGGTACCCTGGGTGCAGCTGGTCTCTGGGATGCTTGGAAGAATTTGAAGCTGAGAATGGAGAGTCAGTAATCAGACCACAGATACCGGTAAAGAAAACGCACAAGACTGCTTTCAGGTATCCAGAACTTCTAGAAAAACTCTGATACATACCTGGTCAAACCCCCAGGAACTCCTCCTCCGGAGGGAGGAGTCCTGGCCTGGCCCTCTTCTTGCCATGCCCCTCCCCACGAGGCACAGTTGCAGGACCAGGGAAATGTGACCACCCAGAGCTTTTGTCCCCATCTCATCCACTAGACCCTGGACTCCCTGTCCAAACAGACACAACCCTGCTTCAAGGGCTTGTACCAGCCTCTTGCCAGGTCCATTCTCACAAAGGTGGGGCTGCCACGGTGCACACCCTAAGGCCCAAGCGGTTGGTGGCCAAGGGGCGGGTGGTGTCTTGCAGGGATGTGATGGCATGTGAGGTGTGGGCTGGGTTATCTCTTGCAATGTGGGAAAGAATCAGGTGGGAAAAGGGGGACGGCCTTGATCATGGGATGGTTGGCTTTGACAACACTTTGTGGCACAGTCCTGAGTCTGAGAATTCTAAATTTGAACTTGGCCTTCCAGGACTTTATATGAAGGTAGGAGGATAGAACGTATTTGAGCTCAGCTTAATTTATAAGAAATATTAAGACATGGCATGGCATGTGGGCCTTCATTTGTATTCTTGCCTCTAGCTTTACAAATGAAAGGAATTTATTTTTTTAATTTTCTTTTTTTGGCCAGGCCGCACAGCTTGTGGGATCTTAGTTCCCAGACCAGGGATTGAACCCAAGCCCTCGGTGGTGAAAGTGCAGAGTCGTAACCACTGGACCGCCAAGGAATTCCCTAAAGGAATGTATTTTAGTACTAGATAGGCCTAAACTTAAAGATCTGGGCAAGCCATTTATTGGTTATGTGCCTTGGGCAATTTACTTGGACTCTCTAATAATACTGATGTCAAGGCTCTCTCAGTTGCAAGTAGGAGTACCCCAACTCGAACGGACAATCATAAACAGGAATTTATTGGCTCTTATAACTGACAGTCCAGCGGAGGCAGCCTCAGGTGTGTCTGGATCCAGCTGTCTAAACAAGCAGCATCCTCAGCACAGCATCTCTCTACATCTTTGGCTGCTTTCCTGTGTTGGCTTCATTCCTGGACAGGACTACACATAGTTTCTTTACATTCAACTTACTAAGCAATCCAGCAGAAAATTAAACATATTTTCACTTTTCTAAAGCTCTGGCAAAGTCCAGGAATATGCTGATAGGTTATATGCCCACCATGGAGGGTCTGGGTCTATCCCCTATAAATTGTACAGATTAAGATTTGGGGAAGTGGGACTTCACCAAATAAAAACTAAGATGTGGTTGGTTACTGGGTTTTGCTGAGGCAAAAGCAATAGTGAGTTGGTAGGGACTGAAGGCTTCGCACTCAATGTTAGCCACTATTAATGTGACCAAGAAAATGCAAATGGACTCAAGCTGGGTATGTATACTGAATAGAAAGCAAGTGGAAACCACACTCATTTTCCAGTTGCCCTGAACTCTGGGATCAGAGTTGGAAGCTTGAAGAAATGAAGACTTGGACATACAGTCACAATCTCAAGAAGACATTCCCAGGTTTGTGTATATGAATCATGCTTTCGGTTGCTGAGGCTGATTCTGCAGCGCCAACCTGTTCTATCAGTGGGCCTCAGCCTCAAGAGCTGTGTGCTCAAAACAAGCCAGGATCACCTGGAAGACTCATATTTCTGGAATTTTGTAGAGGAGAACATGAATCCCAAATTATTGTTTCTAGATATGTGGCCAATTTGGGGCAATGTTGGGTCTCTGATATAACCTATAATCAGTTTTTTTTAAATATTTATTTGGTTGTACCAGGTCTTAGTTGCGGCAGGCAGGCTCCTTAGCTGTGGCATACAAACTCTTAGTTGCAGCATGCATGCGGGATCTAGCTCCCTGACCAGGGATCGAACCCGTGCCCCTTGCAGTGGAAGCACGGAGTCCTAACCACTGAACAGCCAGGGAATCCCCCAGAACATCTTTTAAAGAAGAGTATTCTCATTACCTTAATTGAAATTGATGAAGACTATCAACAGGCCTTTAGATGTGCACTTTTGTGGTTTAAATATTTTTTTCTATTTTTGATGACTGATAAAAGTAATCTATATACCACCATTTAAAAATATTTCCCCAAATTTTTATTTTGAAAAATTTCAAACCCACAGACATTGAAATAGTAATATTAAAGTATTAACACTGCCTTCACACACAAGGATTTTTTACCAAAAAACCACGGTGGCCTCTAGGCTACATGAATATCCAGGTAGCTTCTCCACGCTTACAAGACAAGCAGCCTCATCTTTAGTGAGAGGAGCTTTCTGTCCTCAGGAAGTCTCTGTAACGACTTTTTTGTAGTGCTTTCATTCATCTTATTAGAAATTCACAGCCCTGCAAAGCACGAAGGACAGGATTTATTCCCATTTTACAGATGAGGAAACAAACTCAGAGAGGTCAAGTGATCTGTCTGTTCAAGGTCTCAAGTCAGTAAGTGCCCCAGCTGAAATTGGAACTGAAGACTTCTGACTTCCGTAACTCAACATTCTGTGGTCACTTCCTCTCCTGGATATACGAGAGTAAAGCCAGAGCCAAGCAGATGTGCAAAGTGTTTTAGTCTCATTCTTCAGACAATCAGAAAGCAAGTATTCACCAGGACCCAGGTGCATAGTATTATCAGTCAGAAGTCTATTCTTAGGAACATAAAACCACAATACACAGAGGGTACTGAAATTTCTGTCAACTGCCCTGGTTTGAGTTCAACATTTATTGAGTGCTTACTCTATCCCAGGTACTGTGTGTGGGATACAGAGCAAATCGGACAGACAAGGATTCTTGTCACATTCCAGTGGGTTACTGAACAGTCTAGAAGCTGCCAGTGAGACTGCTGGGCCGCATCCTGCCCACAGGAGCATTCTGTTTGGTCCCTACAGTGCCTGAGTTTTTCTGTTTATAAGAAATTGCCAACTTCTAGCTTCTCTGAAACAGGCAACTTCTGCTGGAATCCTGACTATTAAGTTGCAGCCACGCCTGCCCCTTACCCAGGACACATGCCCCCTAGAGATCACTTCAGTTCCCACCATTTCCTACTGTCTTACACCCAGAAGACTGTGGCCCAAATCACCCACTTGACATCCATAAGCATTTAAACTGAAAACCCCTGAAGCCAACAAATATCCAAACAAGGTAATTTCAGATAGCATTAAGTAATGCAAAATAAAATAAAATTAGCTAATGTGATGGATGTGATATGATTGGTAGAAAGGGCTACTTCAGATTGGGTGGTCAGGGAGGGTTTCTCTGAAGTATAATCGAAACTGAGAACTGAATTATGACAAGCATGACAAGACTGCCAACAGAAGAAAAAAAAATGCTTCTAAGCAGAGGGAAAAGCACAGGCACAAGTCGCCCTTGAGGCTGGAAATAACTTGGCTTGGTGGAGGAACAGCAAGGCTGGGGTGGCTGGGAAAGTGGAAACAAGGTCACGGAGGAAGGAAGAAGCCAGATTACATAGGACCTTGTAGGCCATGGTGAGAATTTTGGATTTTATTCCAACTGTGATGGAGAGTCTTTTCAGGGTTTTAACTTGGGAACAATGTGATTTGGTTTACATTTTTAAAAGATCACCCTGCTACGTAGAAAAGTGACTTAACGAGGCAAGAGAAGAAGTACGAAGGCCAATGAGGAAGCTATGTTATAGCAGTCCAGTAGGTGACAGTGGCTAGGACCAGGATGGTAACAGAAAAGGTGGAGAGAGGTAGCAGATTCAGGATATAAACTGGAATGTAACCAAAAGAATTTTCTGGTGGAGTGGACGGCAATAGTGCAGTAGGGCGGAGAGAGTATGAAAAGGGAGTAACTAAGGATAACTACAAGGTTGTGACTTGTTCAAATATCTCTCTGAGTTGGGGGTGACTAGCGGAGGTCCCAGTTTTAGGGAGAGGGAGGAAGAATTGAGTAAATTTTCCCTAGGCTCAAGTCTTCCTAAGATTCCTCATTTCCATCTCACATCCAAGCAGTCCTCAAAGTCCCAAAATTTGAACTTCTAAATACCTAATCTATCAAACCTACCCTTCAACTCCATATTCATTGCCTCTGTCCTGATTCAATCCTCTCTCTCGCTTTAACTTTTACAACAGCCTTCTCCAGCTATGAATAAACTAACAAAAGCACTTCATAGACATGTGAACCTCTCTCCCACCAGCCATCTTTGATGGCAGAAACGATGTCTTATTCATACTTATCTCCAGGGTCCAGTACTGCGCGCTAGGCACAGAGTAGGCACTCAAATGTTTGGTGAACTGAAAAGAAGTTCTCCTCAAACAGGATATAACCTCCTGGAAGAGAAGAGCCCTATCTCGGGATTCTGTGATTCTCCCAAACAACTTAAAGCAGAACCAGATATGAAATGTACGATCAAGTCCCAGAAACTTGGCCTTCCCAAGGGATATGTTTCTTTCTAATTGAGTTTCAAACTGCCCTGTTTTAATCCAGTAGTTAATAACTGATATGGGACAACAGGTAACATATGTTATGACTCTTTTCTACTTTTCTTCCAAATCTAGGGACTTCATACCCTCATACTCTCACAACATCTTTGTAACGAGGTCAAGAGATAATTATTCTCCATTTCACAAATAAGAAAACTGAGGCACAGAATGAAATCCCTTAATCACTTTTTGATGAAGTTAGGCGCTTTGCTGGGTTAAGATCAGCCTTTCCCTGAGCCATACCACAGTTATGGAATTGGAAGATATCCCAACCTCCTATCCCTTCAAGACTGCTGGTTAGTACTCAGGTGTTCCCTAGGTTTTGCCTCCACAATTACAAGCTTCTTTGTCTTTTTTTTTTTTTTTTTTTCTTAGTTCCCCGACCAGGGATCAAACCCAGGCCCCCTGCATTGGGAGCGCAGAGTCTTAACCACTGGACCGTCAGGGAAGTCCCACAATTACACGCTTCTTTGGATAGCAGGGTGTGTTGCCACAAGGTCAAAGACCATGTTCTCTCTTTCTCTTCTAATTACCACTCTCCTCATGCCCGGTGAAGACAGATTCCACCCCTTGGGCCCAGGAAAAAGAAAAGCACCTTGGTCGTTGGCCTGGGAGGTCAAGTAAGGCCGGAGTCACACCAGCAAGAAGGGAGAGAGATCTAAGTAGGCAAGAATAGTTTCAGTGGGAAAGAGGAGAAAAGAGTCACTATTAAGAAAATCAGCACACCCCTTTCAAAAGGCTTCCAGCTGGGGAGTACCTGGGAAAAGCCGCGGCAGCGAAGGCAGAAGGCCAGATCCTTCCTGCTGTGCCCTCCCAGAGTCATTTCCTCAAGGCACCCAGGCTCTTCAGGGCCTCCTGGGCCTGCGTCAGCTGCTGCTGTAGCCTCTGGCGGGTGCTCTCATTGGAGGCCCGCTTCAGGAGGCCCTGCATTTCTTCCACCACTGCCCGGTAGCCAGGGGTGTTGTGGAAGAGCCGCACTGCCCGGTCCCCACAGGAGGCCAGAAGCCGGCCAGTGACGTCAAAGGACAAGTCACTGATACACTCCCCATGGACCTGCTCGAAGCACTCCTCCTTCTCACCCCGCCGGGTATTATAGAGATGAATACTGCTGCCACTGGCCAAAGCCAAAACCTGGGCATCCGGGGAGAGTGCCAGGCGGCACGGCACGGCGCTCGCTTCTTCAAAACGGCCCGTCCTCAGCAAGTAGGGGTCCTGCTGCTTCTTGTATTCCACATCTGTGTCCCACAGTTTCCACGTACCATCCTTGGAGACAGAGGCCATCCTGCAGCAGGGAAAGTCACGGCTCTAGCCCCAACACACCCTGGAGGGGAGGGCACTGGGACAGCGCTAGGGACGCCAGCTAGGAAGCCAATTCCACTGCTACGTCTACTTCCTGCTGCGGGCCAGGCACCCGCCCCACTTCAGAGCCGCTGCAGAGAACGGCAGAAGGATCCTGGGCACCAAGAGGGGCTGCAAGTCATGGGTAAGAAATCAGAGAGGAGTCACTCACCTCCGGGAGTCATTGGAGAAAGCGAAGCAGTGGATGGCTGCAGAGTGGCCCTTCAGTTCAAAGGCTCGCACAACCTCCTGGAAGTCCCCTTTTTTCCCAAAGCAGACTTCCCAAACTTTTACATCTGGGGTGAAGCCACATGAGGCCACAAACCTGCCACACAAGCCAGGTTGCATTAAAACTTAATTTTAAGGGCATCTTTTTCTGCAAATCCGCCAAAACTTTCTCCTGAGAAAGTTAATTAATCTTGTACCTAAAACACTACCTTTGAAAACTGCTTTTATACATGACCTCAGTCCATCCTCACAGCCAGACTGTAAGATACATAGTACCCCGACCCCAACCTCTTAAAAACTATAGATGAAGAAATAGAGACTAAGGACTTGAATCCAGGTGTCCTGATTCCACACTGCCTGCCCCTTCTGCTCTCTGAAGCTGGCTCTCTGCTCTGTCCCCGGCCCCCCGGCCCCAACCTCTGCCCATGCCCGAGGCCAAAGTCCCTCCTTCCTCACCTGCTACAAGGGGATATAGCAGCAGATGTATTGTGCATCTGGTTGGTGTTGATGGTAGACAGCACCTGACCTTTCAGATTCCAGATGAGGATAGTTGTGTCACTGGAAGCAGTCATGATGAACTTCCCTGAAGGGCGAGAGGAGTGCCATGAGCTGAGGTCCATGACCTGATCGACTGACTTATGAAGACGTCCGCTGCCCAGTGTAATGTATCCGCGCTTCCCTCCCAAGCCAAGGGTCACCACAGATAAGGATTTGGCTGAAGACTGTGGCTACTACCTGCCTACCCCAGGGGACTTGCTGTGGCTCCCAGGACTCCAGGGGAGCCCAGAGCCAGGGCCCTTTTTGTCACACCGGGGCTAAGCATAACTCTCGGGCTGCATTCACTCACTCAGTAAGTAAAACCGGGCCCATTCCCTCTTGCCTTGGGCAAGCTCCATCCTCTGAATGCCTCACCTGTGTCAGCAATGCCAATATTGACGATGGCTGCCTTGTGCTTTTTAGGAAAGTCCTCTGGGGTGGCCGTGAAAGTATAGCCCCCATCCTCTCGCTTGGTCATCTTGAAGACACGGAGGGTATCTCCATTAGCCAGCCAGACGATGAATGCTCTAGAGACAAGGAGCAGACAAGTCTCTCACTCCTTTGGGCATGGAGACCTGTGTGTGCCAGGTCCTATGCTAGGCAGGCTCTGAGGAAAATCAAGATTTCCCTTCAGGACTTATAGTCCAGCCTCACAACTTAAACCCTTCATTCAAAATCTCTTAAAACTCCTTACAAGGTAAGCCTCTCATAGCTCTGGCTCCTTTAGCTTCTCTCTAGGGTTTAGAAAACCATTAGAGCTTCCAAGACTACTCTGGAAGTCAGGCTTTGGTACTTCCCAAGGAAGAATAGATCTTCCTCTCTCTGCTTCCTTGCTATGTAGCTCCATAGCCCTCCAAGGAGCCCCAGGCAGTGTTCAAGCTGTCTGGATGTCCCCTTTCTGCCACCTCAAGGGAGACCCTGGGTCCCCCCTCACTACCCCAAACAAGGTATGGGAAGGACATAAGCCTGGGTCAGGGCTTCTGCAGGCAAACCTGGGGCTCCATCCTGTCCCACCTGCAGTCAGGGCTGAAGCGCACCAGGATGGCATGGTCCAGCTCCACATTTGCTCTCATGCTGCGGTGCTCCCGCTGCAGGAAGTCCTTGGTGCTCCAGATGCGGACGGTACGGTCATCTGCACAGGTGGCCAGGTACTTGCCATTGCTGCTAAAGTCCATGCAAGATATGTTCCCACTGTGGCTCTAGGGGAAGAGTTGCAGCAAGTATGAACAGGAACCCCTTGGGCAAATGGGAAAACCCATGCAGCCACGATTCTGGGGCCCTGTTGCTTAGATTACCAGCAAGCTGCTGATGGGATGTGATGAGAAGGGACAGGATGGGGCATCCCCACTGATTTTGGTCAGAGGCAGAGGGGTCTGTAACATGCACAGAACACTACAGAGGAAAAGTCTACAGGGGTGTGAGTCTTTGTATACATGTCCTGTGCGTGGGCACCATGTACCTTCAGTGTTGCAGCCAGGAGGCGGTGGGTGAAGTTGTGTTGCTGAGGCTTTTCCTTGTGAATCCGCTGATGTTGTTTCTGCTTCTTGGATCTCAAGGACTTGTCAGGCGGAAATCCATTTGCTCTTTGGCCTATAAGGAAGGCCCATGTCATTCGTCCATTCACTCACTCAATAAGCACTTACTGACCACCTACGATTGGCACTGAACGGAAGCACAGGAGATGACCAGATATGGCCCTTGTCCTCAAGAAGAGAGGGATATGGGAAAAAAACAGAGGCTTTGGAAGCAGACCTGGGTTTGGATTGCATCTCCACCACTGAGTGATCCTGAGAAGGCTGCTTGCTGTTGGTGTACATAACATAACCATATAGCACCTCGTTGCACATCAGAAAAGGTGCCCTCTCTGGGCAGGCACAGCTCAGCGGGTACACAGAATGGCCAGTGGAATGCAGATTCTTGGCCAGACATCTCTAAGTGGGGGATAATGTGCACACTGGAATCTAGTGACCCTGATCTCAGGTAACTGCCCTGGGCCTTGGTTTTCTAAAAGAGAAGTTGAGAATTGGGTGAGATAATATATAAAAAATGACAAGCACAGTACCCAACACAAGCATTAAAAGGCTCAAAGGAATCCCAGGGAGAACCCAGAGGTGAGAGGTAGTTGACATGAGTTGAGTACATCCCGTGTGCTGGAAATGGTGCCAGTCATTTTTGTATCAAATAGCTAATTTAATTGAAAATCAGGCCAGAAGCAAAGTTGGCATGTGTTAGATCGCTACAGATGCTCCTCAATTCCTACAGGAAGAAAACTCCTGAGGCCACATACAAAGACAAATCTGCCTGCCTTCTGCTTGCCTCTCCAGCCTTGTCTAACAAGCCCTCTCTCTCCCCTCACACTACAGTCAAACCAAATGCTGTTCCAGGACTCCTTGGCTTCACGCATGTTGCCATTGCCAGGAATATTCGCCCTCTCTTGGCCTCCTGGCAAACTCTTACACGTCTATCCTTCAAGACCCCGTGTCAGGTGTTCCCTACTTGACACCCCCCCGGCCCACCGACAAAAGCAGGGCTGACCACTCCCACCCTTGGGTTTCCTGTGTCTAGTACCGACCTTCCTATGAAACGTACTACACTATATTTTTCACTTACATTTTCACTTGTTCTTTTTTACCCGACATTGGACTCCCTAAAGGAAAAGACCCCAAAGCCTACAGGAGGTAGCAGGTACTCAATAAATGCTGCACGTCGGGGAACCAGAGCGTTCACAAATGAATGTCCGTCCCCTCCTCCCCGTTTTCAGAAAATAACGAACAAGGAGCGCGCTGGACAGTTTCCTGGCGCCCCCGTAGCAGCCCCGGGGAGAAGCTCACGCTCCGAGGGAAGGCGGCTTAGCCTCGGCCACGGAGAGCTGGGCAGCGCGGGACCTAGGTTCTAACAGGTCGTCCCGAAGTGAAACTGATGTCCCAAGAGGAGAAACTGAGGCCGGAGGGAGGTGGGTGATCTCTGGCACCCCCGCAGGCCCTAACGGCCGGTCGGGCCCCGGGGAGGCCGGGAGCGACAGGTCCGGCGGGTCGCCCCCACGCGCTCCCGCCCCACTAACCTGCGGACCGGCCGCACGTCTCCTGCTCCGCGCGCAGCCACCCCCGCGCTACCGCCGCCGTCGCCATCAGGGCCAGCAGCCCGAGCAACAGCGACAGCCCCATCAGCTCCGGCATCTGCAGCAGCTCCATGTCGGCAGAGTCACTGCCACCTCAGCCTCTGGCCTCGCGAGGGCCTGCACGTCTCCGCGGGGCGGTGCACGCACGCGGGGCGGGGCCTGGCCGTTAGTGCGTCCCGAGGGGCGCGGCCTGGTCGTTGGTCCGTCTCCGGGGGCGGGGCCTGTTTGTTGGCGCGTCCCGAGGGGCGGGGCCTGACCGTCGGGCAACCGGAAGGACGCGGCCTGGCTATTTAAGGGGGGTCTGGCCATTGAGGCTGTGTGGCCGCAGAGGGTAGGGGGCAGGTAATGCAGTCTCTGCTCAGGCCTCCCCTTGAAGAATTTACTGATAATCGTTATTAAAGGCGTTATTCCAGTCGTCATCACATTGGATCCTTTCAAGGAGCCATGGGACCAATTATTACTCCCATTCAACTGGTGGGCAAGTCTTAGTATCAGGGGAAATTCAGATGGGCTTTTACTGTTAATGGAGAAGGGAATGGGTATTTCTGGAATTAGGGGGTGGGACAGCCTCGTCCTCCTGAGCAGGAGGATGCTGTGTGGAGGCAGGGCATGAGCAAAATAAAAAGTAGCGGGTAAGGGAATTCCCTGGCGGTCCAGTGGTTAGGACTCCACGCTTCCATTGCAGGGGGCACAGGCTCGATCCCTGGTCGGAGAACTAAGAGTCCGCAAGCCTTGCGGCATGGGCCAAAAAAAAAAAAAAAAGTAGCAGGTAAGATGGGAAAAGTCTGGAGGGTCTTGAGTGCCATCTCAATCCAGCAAACAGAGAGTAGATTCTGGTGGTTATTTCAGGGTGAGATAGCTCAGAATCGGGGTCTTGGAGATTCTTCGGATGGACTAGTGTGTGCCAAGACCAAAGACAGAAGGAAAACCAAGAGGGGGTTGCAAGAGTTCAAGAGGGAGGTGATAAGAGCCTGGACTCGGGGTGGCCTGGGGACAGAAAGGAAGTTGAAAAGGTGATTTTAAACAAGACACTTTTAATTTTGAAATAATTATAGATTCACAGGTAGTTGGAAAAAAAAATGAAGAGGAAGGTTCCATGTATCCTTTACGCAGGGTCCCCCAGTGGTAACATCTTGCATAACTATAGTGCAATATCAAAACCAGGAAATTGGCATTAATACAATCTACAGAGTTTATTCACCAAAAAAAGAGATATTCTGAAAGACTAGTGATAGAATTTGGAGCAGACTAGCTGGAGAGGGAATATTCCCAGAACAAGCATGCTCCATGGGCCTCCCAGGCCCACAACCCAGAGCGAGTCGAAATGCCAGGGTCAGGGATGCCAGATTCAAACGTTTCCATGGCCACCAGGGAGCCCTTCCTGGCGGTGCAGGTCCTCTGGCCTCTGGAAGGATCCTATGAGGACAGAGGCTGCTGCAGAGACTAGATGACAGACAGACTCACCCACAACCTCGGGTGAGGAAACAGATCCAGTCAGAGAGCAAGTGAAGTGGCCTCATTTCCTTCCCTTTTGTCCTTGGTGAGGGGAGAAGGGGAGACTGGCATTGACTCAGCTGTGGGCAGTGGAGTGGAGAGGGCTAGGAGGGGGTGTCCAGAGCATTCCGGGGCTTTTCCTCCTTAATTTGCTATTTAGAACCGAAGGCCCAGCCATGAACCACTTTCTCCTAGAGACAAAGCAGTACGTTTCAGAATTTCATTCACCAAGCATTTTGCAGGTGACATTTATTGATCCAGGAGCTTTGCATTTCATTTAATCTTCTCACATTCCCACCCCACAGATTAGGGGACTGATGCTCTAGGAGATGCTCATTAAGTGATTTTCCAGAGGTGACACAGATAAAGAGTGAACCTGGGAACACATGCAGGTCTGTGACTCCAGTCTATCGATGTGGGGGACAAGCAAGAGTAGGGCTACGGCTCAGTTGAGACTACCAGATTCTTTTACATTGTAAGTTCAGTTGATCTTTATAGTGGTCTTTAAGACAAGTGAGGCCATGAAATAACTTTAACCAAACCAAAAAACAAAACACACAACTAGGCTCAGGTCAAGTAACTTACCCAAGGTCAACAAGGAAGCCAGGGATAGAACCCAGAGTCAAACTGGGGTCTGCTACACTCCAAGATCCTTATCCTTCTCACCTTGCCACTGGGCTGTGGTAAGGGCCTTGCTCTTACCCTCAAGTTCCTACAGCCCAGCTGGAATCCAAGGCTAACACTCAGAAGGACGTTAGTAATGACAGAAGAGGGGAAAACTGGGCAGGTCAGGGAGGGAGATCTGCCGATGGATTTTGAGGGGCAGTGAGATTCAGCTGTACCTTCAGGGGTGGGCATTTAGACAGGGGAGACAGAGGGTAAAAGGGCATTCTAGGAGGGAAAGGAAAGCATGAGCAAAGGTGTGGCTGGAGGGATAGCAGGGCTCAGTCGCAAAGCACCTTGACCATCTGCTAGAAACCTGGCCTCATCAGAGGCAAGCAAGAGCCAGAGGAGCAATGGAAGCACAACTTCAATTTGCAATTGAAGATTCACCTTGCATTGATTGGAGCCTCTCTACCTCTGGCCTCTGTGTTAGGTAAAACGATACATTTCCTCATTGTTTAAGCAGTGGTTCTCAAAGTGTGGGCCCTGGACCAGCATCATTAGAAATGCAAATTCTTAGACTTCATCCCATATCTGCTGAGTCGGACATTCTGGAGGTGGAGGCCTGGCAATCTGTATTTTAACAAGCTTGCTAAGTGATTCTGATGTACGCTAAAGTGTAAGAACCAATGCTTTAAACTAACTGGAGCCCCAGATGTAGGTTATTTGCAGCTCAAAGCCTCCATTACAGTGGTTCTTAACCTTGAATGCATATTGGAATCACCTTTAAAAATGCTTATGTCTAATTCCCACAGACAGGGATTCTGATTTAATTGGCCTAGACTAGACCTGCTCAAGAAGATTTTTAAAAGGCCCAACTTATTCAAATGTACTTTTAAGTTTGAGTTGTAGCTGTAAGGGATACGAGAGGCTAATGTAAGAGTCTACATAAAAGTGATATTCTGGACTTCCCTGGTGGCATGGTGGTTAAGAATCCACCTGCCAATGTAGGGGACACGGGTTCGAGCCCTAGTCTGAGAAGATCCCACATGCCGCAGAGCAACTAAGCCCATGTGCTACAAGTACTGAGCCCGCATGCCGCAACTACTGAAGCCTGCCCACCTAGAGCCTGTGCTCCGCAACAAGAGAAGCCACCAGAATGAGAAGCCAGCACACCGCAACAAGAGTAGCCCCCGTTCACCGCAACTAGAGAAAGCCCGCGCGCAGCAATGAAGACCCAATGCAACCAAAAAAACAAACAAAAAAACAAAAACAAAAAACAAACAGAAAAACAAAACCAAAAAAAGTGATATTCTGTCAGACCAGGGCGGTGGCCATGTGTATGGATGCTTATGAGGTCAACTTGAGACAAGAGGGAAGGGAGCAGGGCACAACCATTAAAAGGATGACATAGCCATTGAGGATACAACAAAAACTGCTTAGAACCAACTAGACCCAAGATGGCGGAAGATTTAACTTCCAGTAGACCTTGAGCCTCACTATATGCTCATTGTAACACGTTAGCATATACTAAATGACACACTCACAGGCACCGTGACAGTTCCAAGGCCAACCATAAAAGGCCAAAAAGTGGGCAGTGGTCCAATTCCTGGAAATCTCTGCCCCTTTCCCAAAATAGTTGGAATAAACCTCCCCCTCGTTAGCCTATAAAGTTACCCAGCCCATAAAACTAACCACCCATATTTCAGGGTGCTCTCATTTTCTGAGACGACCCCATGCCCTGGGGCTGCTCTTGCCTTCTGAGACAGACTACATTCTGCCTATGGAATGTGTACCTCTCTCAATAAACCTGTTTTCACTTTACTATGGCTCGCTCTTGAATTCTTTCCTGTGCGAAGCCAAGGACCCTCACTTGGTGACCCATCCCAGGGACTCACCTGAGACCTGGGACATGACCATTCTCTCCTGCCCCATTTTCCTGCAACAAACTGGCCAGGCCTTGGTAACACACCACAGGGCAGTGGGGTATAGGCAAGAGCCAAAGATGACTGTTTCCTGTTGGCACAAGTGTCTGGATGGTGGTACCCTTCCTGGGCATGGGGAGCATGGAAAGGTGCAGGTTGGAGGGGGAAGAATGTGAGCTATAGTCTTGGAAATGATGAGTTCTATTTTGGCTCCTTCAAGGTTAAGGGAGCTGTGGAACATTCAGAGGGGGAGGTCAGGGTGGCAGTCAGATACGTGGTTGTGTCCCTCTGGGGAGAGGGCAGCACAGATACAGAATAGGGAGACCTCAGCAGAGAGGCTGAAGGGGATGGCAGTGTCCAGGGCTTGCCATAGAGTGAGAAGGGCAGTGGGCCGAGGAAAGGATGGGTTGGGGAAGAGGCTCCCACAGCAGGGACTGCGGAGGCACTGCCAGGGAGGAGGAGAGCCTGGTGAGAATTCTGGATCTGCAGGGAAAGAGTGATTCAAGAAGGAGGTCTGAATGCCCAGGGGCACTGCGAAGTGGTTGTTGGATTTGGCAATAAGGGAGCCAAGTGACCTTGGAGAGAGCAGGGTCTGTGCAGGGGTGAGGCTGGGGTGGAAGCGGGCGAGTGAGGAGGAGCCCAAAGGCAGGGGCCTGGGGGCAGACGGGAGGGGAAGGAGAGAAGGCAGGTGTAGACGACTCTCTTAAGGGAAGGTGGCCTCTAGAGGGGGACACAGGGTCAAGGGGATGTCTTATGGGGACCTTCCCGGCAGGATGAGTGGGTGAAAACAGCAGAACAAAAACTGCCAGGAATTTACCTTTCAGAGAGCCTCTTCAAGCCTTTGTCTGCAGCAGCAAATACCACCTAAAGGCTGGGTACATCTGTCACCTGCACAGTAAAAAGTGGCTAAAAGCAGAAACTCTGAAGTAAGACAGTCTGGGTGGGTACCTCAAAAACTGTGCAAACTTGGGCTAGTTAACCTCTCTATGTCTCAATTTTTCATCTGTAAAGTGGGGACAATAGTAATCGTTACGATAACTCTTCCATTGAGTTATATGCCAGGCACTGTAGTAAGTGCTTTATGTATATTTACTCTTCAATCCTCACCGCAGGCCTATAAAGGTAGGTGCGGAGAGGATTAAGTGGGTGAATATACATAAAGTGCCTAGAATCGTGCTTGGCACGTGGTAAACACTAGATGACGGTGCAGTTACTCATGTTATCGTTATTATTGTTCTACATGACTGAGGGAAAGTCAAAGACCCCAGAAGACCGGCTCCTGTTTCTAGCCTGCAAATGTCTCCACAAACGTCTCCAGAGGTTTCCAAGCACGTGAGAGGGCTCAGACTCGCCAGGCCTGAATGTAAGCTCCACGACGAGAGGGGTGCAGCAGTGAACAGATTTCCCAGGGCCAAGACCATAGCTTGGTCCGTGGTAGGCCCTCAGGAAATATTTGTTAAATGAATCAATGAAAGGGAATTCTCCAGCGGTCCAGTGGTTAGGACTTGGCAGTTTCACTGCAGGGGGCACGGGTTCAATTCCTGGTCGGGGAACTAAGATCCCACAAGCCAAGTGGTGCAGCCAAAAAAGAAAATAAAAAAAAAAGTATCAATAAAAGGATCGACGAAGTATTGGGGCCATTTACCCCAACTTCCCATCTGCAGTATCAGTTCCTTCTAAGACATCCCGACCTGGTGGTCACCCACCCTCTGCTTGCACATCTCACACGGTGAGGCCGTCACTGCCCCCTAAGGCAATGTTCTCCTCCTGGATGGTTCGGATGGAAGGCCCTGTCACTTCCACTCTGGGGTCCCGGCTCTGCCCTCCTCCAACGTGGAAGGTGGTGAGCCTCTCTGAACCTACCCCCCTGGCCATAGAGGATTTCCAGGCTGAGCGTCTGTCATCTCTCCCTTGACTCCCTGTGGCCTATTCACAACTCAGCCCCCAGTGGGATCCTGTTAAGAAGCTCTGTCTGAAGAAAAAAAAAAAAAAAAAAAAAGAAGCTCTGTCTGATCTTCTTTCACCTCCACTCAAAACCCTCCAGGAGCTTCCAGCTCAGAGGACAAGCTAAGGTCCCTTCATGGCCAGTGAGGCCCTCTATAAGGCCACCTCCCACTGCAAACCGCTCTCTTTCCATCCCAGAGCGAGAAACTCTCACAGTCCCTGACAGTTTCTGTTTTTATTGGTCAAGAATTCTTTACAAAATCCACACACACTCATCCACACACATACCAGGTGCCTCCCCTGGCTTGGCCACCCCCTGCCCTGCTCTCTCCTGGGATCAGACCTTCCTGGCCTCACGCAGGGATGCCATCCTGCAGCCCCTCCAGGCTACCAGTGGAGGAGCAGAGAGAAGGAACCTCCTTTTCTCCTTCCCGGCTTAGAAACAGAGGCCTGTGCCTGACCTGTGGGGGGAGCAGGTGGGAGTGACAAGGAAGCATCGTCCCCTTCCCTCTTTCAAACTCCCTGAGTTGCCAGCTTAGGCCCCCAAGCGCCACAGCTGCTAAGGCCTTGGGATCCTCTTCTACTTGAAGCTTCCCCGTCCCCATTTTGCAGACTGGAAAATGGAGGTCCAAAGAGGGAGGATGAGCTCCCCAGGTCACAGCGTTGTCGCTACAGTAGAGCAGGGACTGGAACTCAGTTCTTCCTGGCTCCCAGGAGGTCAGAAGAAACCCTGCTTGACAGCCGGACCCGGAGCAGGAGGGGCGTGCCCAGGGAGAGCAGCCCCAGGGCAGCTGAGTGAGCAGCATGGTCCGGCCAGCACTATAAAGATTTGCCAAGGGTGCCCTCTGTGACTGCCCGTGTGGCTTGCTCGGGTATACAGTCTGGGTCCGTCAGGATACTGGTAGATGTACTCAGCTGGCGTAGGGAGTTCAGAACAGCTGGGAAAAGAGAGAGAGAGAGAGCGAGAGACACTTACTGGGGTCAGGGCCCTACCCTTGGATGCTGAAGACAAAGGGATCGGGGGAGGTACTAGTTAGCAAGACTGTCAGTCAGCCCCTCCTAGGATCTCTGTGTGCAGGTGTCCTGGTGGCCCATCTGGGGGCATGGTGGGGATGGACAAAACCCTAGGCTACAGTGAAGACAGGCTGGACCTGGGGTCTGAGTAGGGTGGAACCCCCTGCCCTGAGGCTTGGACACTCTGCTGAGCAGGCAGGTGGCTCACGTACTTGGTCGGAGAGCAGGCAGGGAGCAGTACTGGTCCAGCCAGGCCAGTGAGGTCTGGCGGAGGCTCTGCAGGCTTGCCGTAGACACCATCCCATTGAAGGACTCGAACAGAGGCCGGATGAGGATGCTGAACTGGACCCGGGTCAAGGAGCA
Organism: Eschrichtius robustus; assembly: GCF_028021215.1. NCBI lineage: Eukaryota > Metazoa > Chordata > Mammalia > Artiodactyla > Eschrichtiidae > Eschrichtius > Eschrichtius robustus. The sequence goes on along the minus strand of NC_090839.1, from coordinate 83,742,928 downwards.
GTTCTGTCATCCAGCTGGTACCCCCACCCATTTCACATGTAGCCCTGACAGTTGGCCACTGTCCAGCCTTGAACCCTGAGGACTCCTACTGTAGCCGCCCTCCCATACACTAAGGCCCTCCCAGCTCTCTGGCTCTCAGGCCCTTTCCCCAGCTCCTCCAGGACCTTCCTTCTGGGCTGGACTATCCCCCATCCCTGGGCTTCCTGCCCTGGCTCAGTCAAGGGCTTGACCAGGTAAGGGAGTGAGAGATTCTATGTCTTCCCACGGGCCAACCCCGGTCATGTTACTCCAAGTACAGGTTCTCCCAAACTGCCCCTGGGACTTTCTGAGGGCAGGGCTGTGGTCCCCTCACCCAGGGGGCTCCCCCTCAGTTTCCCTCTGCTCCCAGCCCACCACTGGGTAATGCTGCTGGCCAAGATGCCAGGGGCCTTGAAGGAGGGGGTAGAATCGGAGCCCTTTCCTCTGGGAGCAGCTCTGAGACCCTGCCTGGCCCGGGGAGCGGAGCCTGCATCGGGCCCAGCCTGGTCCGGCTGCAGCGCTCACTCCGCCACTGGCCATGTGAGGATACTACCCAGAACTTCCAGTTATGCAGCGTGCGGGTCCGGACATAGTCATCGAACATGTCTCGCATTTGGTCGAACCGCTGGTGTGTGATGGGCACTCCCGTAGCAGGCAGCTGCTGCTGGCACAGGCTGGGGGCACGGGGCAGGTCAGGGCGGGGAGTCAGGCCGCAGGCCCCCTGGCCCAGCGCCTGCAGGTCCCCCCCCCACCCACTTGATGGCGGCATTGAGCTCCTCGATCTGGTCCCGGAGCTGCTGGGCTTCCTCCTGCTTGGCGGCTCGCTCCTGCTGCAGCATGGCGATGTACTCGGCCGTCTTCTGCAGCGTGGTGGCTTTGCTCATCTACGGCAGCACCGTAGGGCTGGGCTCAGGGACTGGGGGTCCCCCACCCTGGGCCCCACTGAGGCACTGGGATGGGAGGAGGCAACCGGGTGTGTGGAGGGCCCTGGGGTGTTCCACAGTGGGGCCCTGCGGCTCGGGGGTGCCAGCCTGGGCTGGAGGCTCACCTTGAGGTTGGGCTGGGTGCTGAGCGTGCTCACCAACCCGTGCAGAGTGTCAAACCCCAGCTTGATGTTGAAGCGCCGCTTCTGCTCCGCAGAGATGTGTGTGATGCGCCGGGTTTCGGTCTGAGGGGGCAGAAAGTGGGGTGAGCCTAGGAGGGGGCGTGGGAGGGCCTGGGGGGAGCAAACAGACCTTAGGGTGAGAAATGGTGCCACCTTGTTGTCCGGATGGCCCCGGCTTAGGATGCGTTGAGGGGAAGAGATGCACACACTCAGAGTCCCCGGGCCCGGCAGGGAGTTGAGCTCCCCGGACAGCCGCCGCTCACCACCTGTGTCAGAGACACAGACCCACAGACAGACCAACACAGGGGAGAGGGTCCCATTGCCCTGTCCCTCTCATCCTGGACCCAGATGTAGTCCCCCCTTCTTCCTTCCCCTCCCTCCCTCCCGCAGAGTTCCCCAATCCCTGCAACCCCTTTTTACCGCTGGGTGCTGGGGGCGAGAGCCGCTCCGCTTTGGGGACAATCAGGGGCCTGGGAGGGGCCAATGTGGCTGGACCCGGAGGTGGTCGGGGCGGTGTAGGGGCCGGGGTCGGGGGAAAGAAGGTGCAGGGGAACTCGGGGACTATCTCCTGCTGGGGTGGAGAAGGGCAGAGAGTCGGGGTGAAGCCCCGGGGTTCACCACCACCTCCCAGTGCCCGCCATCTTACCGGGGACCCTGGGGACCGGAGGAGGGCGCTGGACACAAGCGCTGGTTCCAGGGCTTGCTCAGGCTTGGCTGTGCACAGACAGAACTGTGAGGGCTGCTGGGGCCCCCATCCCATCATCTCCCAAGACCCCGTCCCTCCGCTCCTCCCAGCCCACACCGCTTTTGGGATCAGGGCCCAGGTCCCTCATTCCTTGCCACCCTGCCCTCCGGCTGAGCCTGCCCCTTAGCCTTCACCCTCTAATCCCACAGGCTCCCCGCTCCCGCATCTGGTCTCCATGTCCCCTTCCCAGCTCACCTGCTGTGAGCAGCTGTGCGAGGCAGGGATTGTTGCCCCCGGCAGTGGCAGGGGCCAAGGTGGGGGGGCTGGGCCTCCGCCCCCTGGGGGACTGGGTAGGGGGCTTGCCTCTGGGCCGCGTGCCTTGGGGCACGGTGAAGTGAGGCCCGAACGGGGGCTCCGAATACCCCGAGGGTAGAAGGTCTATGGGGAAGGGGGCGGGGGCAGGGCCTGGACCCAGCGGGGGGGTGGGTGCGAAGGCCGTGGGAGCAGACGGTGGGGACACTCCCGGGGCAGGAGGGACAGGAGGGAAAGAGAATCTGGGAGAGAAGAGAGGCTCTTCCTGCAGCATAGCAGGCAGCGGAGCCATGGGAGGGAAAGGGGGTGGGGCACAGGGCTCCAGGCCGAGCCCCTTGGCAGGGCTGGGGTATTGGAGGAGGGGTGGGCGTGCGGGAGTGGGTGGGAGCTTGGGCTTGGGGTCTTCAGGAAGGAGGAAATCAGAGCTCAGGAAGGCACTGGAGTCCAGAGGGCCAGGGCAGCTGCTCCGAGCCTGGTTGGGGGACAGAGAGCAGGGGAGAGAGCTAGCCTTTTTGAGGCCTCCCAGGCAGCCTCTTGCCCTGGCTGAGCTCTGGACTGGGCACTGGGAGAGTTGGGAGAAATGGTCCCTGGCCTCAGACACACACCCCAGGAAAATTATAATCTAATGAGGGGAAAGAGGGGAACCCATTTATGCACAAATTAGGCATGAGAAAGAGCGTCAATCTTCCTGCCTGCCCATTCATTCACCAAATAACCTACCAACCCATCCATCCATCCATCCATCCATCCATATCCATCCATCCATCCTCCATCCATTCACCTACCTATGTATTCTCTCATCTATGAGCTAGCTCATCTACCTATATTTCTACCAGCCTACCAGGTATTAACCCATTCACCAATCCATCCAACCACCTATACTTCCTTCACTCACCCACCAACCCATCCATAGTCCGTCCATCTATCCACCATCTGTATATTCACCAGCCACACATCCATCCACCAGCCCATTTACTGATCCACCAAACTACTTACTCATTTACAAATTCATCCACCAGCCCATCCATCCAACCAACCACTCACCTACCTATATATATACCAACCATGTAAGCATCTACCCTCATCTACAACCCAGCGATCTATTCTCCAACACACCCATCCATCCACACACTCATCCGTTCACTCACTTGCTCAATCATCGGGCAACCATTTACCCAGTGCTGTTAATGTGCTTGAACTGTGCTAAGTATGAGAAGATGCAGTGGTGAGTAAAGCATAGCCCTTCCAGCAAGGAGCTCACAGTCTAGTCAAGGAGAGAGACCTCTTAAACAATGAACTACGCTAGTGCCTGAGAAGTCTGATAACGGAGGGAAAAGGTAACTAACTATCCTAGCATCATGGGGACAACATCTGAAGTGGGCCTGGGAGTTCCTGAACCAAAATGATAGAGTCACTGCTTCCTAAATGCACATGCTCAGCTTCGGCCTCCATGCTTCCGTTCCTGCTTCTCCTCCCCTCTACTGGTCTCTTCTTCTGCCCAAACCCAAGTCATTCACTAAGGCCCAGAACTCCCGCCTCTTCCAGGAAGTCTTCCACAAGCAGCCCAGCTCCACGCTCCTCTGTCCTCAGGCTCCCCCCTCAACCATCTTGTCAGTTCTGCTTCACGAGGGTCTTTCCTCCCCAGCTGAACGGTGCCCTCCTGGAGGGCACAGATGGGGTCTTTCTCCCCCTCCAGTCTCTCTCGATGGACTGAGCATACTCAGGAAGTACCCTGAATACCTCCGGGGTGTGGGCAGGTGAGCTGGGCAGGGTGAGCTCACCTGCAGGCGGTTATGTCCCGAGAGGTGGGTCATGCCCGAGCAGGCAGAGGGCACCTCCGAGCCCAGGATCCCACTGCTGAGGACAGGGTCAGCCATGGGGCCGAAGCTGGGGGGCTCCAGGAAGCTTGAAGTTGTAGGCGTCTGTGGGGGGCGGTAGTTGGTGAAGAAATCTGTAATTCAGACACACAGGTGGCAGCTGTCAGGGCTAAGGCCGCGGCTGGAAGCAGCGGGCTGGCCCTGTCCCCAGGCTGGGCTGGCAGTGGGGTGGGGGCCAGCGAGGGAGGGGGGGCCTTCCACAGAAGATTGTGAAACTGGGAGAGTTTCTGTCTCACTTAGGGGAAGCCACAGCAGAGGCTCTGGTGGGACGGGCCTGAGTGGGAGACAGCAGGGGGATGTGTGGGGATGTCAGTGGGACACCCCAGGAAGCAGCCCTCCCACCGAGCCCCAAAACTGGCTCCTGAGGCCCCCCTTCCCCACCCCCGGCCTGGGAATCCCAGGCCTTGTCTGCTCCTGTTACCAGCTCTGGTGGGGACATGGCGGGGTGGGGTGGTACTAGAGACTACCAGAGAGGGAAAGGGTGGGGTCCAAGGGGAGGAGGTCTAGGATGGGGAAGGGCATCGTGGTGTCAGGAGTTCACGGAGTGAGTTAGGGGTGAGAGGGGTCAGAAGGTCAGTGGGTCTGGGACAATTTGGGTTTGTTGGGAGGTCAATGGATAGGGCTACAAGGACAGAGCTCAGGAGTGTGGGTGAAGGGGCTAAGGGGGGTCTCAGAGCAGGGGTCAGAGGGTGGGCTGAGAGCGGGGGCAGGAGTGAGGGGGTGCTGGAAGGCCTGGAAGAGCTGGCGGGGAGTGGGGCAGCCAGATTGTTTGAGGTGCGGGTTGTGTAAGCCCCAGGCTATTCTGGTTTTGGGAAGCAGCTGCCTGCGGCCTAACCACATCCCGGGCCTGGGCGCCGCCCGCCCGCCCGCTCCCTTCCGGGCACCTTTCTCTGACCCTGAGCAGCCTCCTGTCTGCACCAGCTCCCAAGGCCTCCTGGTCTGGTCAGACGCGACCCCACTGGCCTTGGATGGACCCCAGCCCCCTGGCCAAGACAGGTGGTCAGGCCTTTCCCCCCGGGAGCCCCCTTGAAGGAAACTCAGGAGTGGGATAAGCCTGCATCAAACCTCGAGCCTGACTGGGTCTTATTTGTGCATCTCATGTGACTGGGGGCCCGTGTGTTGCTGGGTGGCCGGCTCTGCATGTGTCAGTCTCACTAGCACCAGTCTGTCTGCCTCCCTGTGTGTCGGTCCCGCTGTCTGGAGCTCTGTCTGAGTCCGTGTGCACCTGCCCTGGTGTGAGGTGCTCAGTGTGTACATGTCTGCCCTGTGCCCACCTCTGTGTGTGTCTGTGTGTCTTTCTCGGCCACAAGGTCAGAAGGGATCTTCTTGCTGTCCTCCTGCCTCCCTTCAACAGAAGGACTGGGTGGTAGAGGGTGAGCGGCTGCCCATCCTCCACCCCCGGCCCCCAGGGACCATGGGCTTCATCAGGTAGCCCCAGGATGCTCAGGGCCGCAGAGCAGCAAGCCCAGCCCAGCCTGAGTCACCACGTCCCCTTACCACGGCGTGTCCCCACCTCACGTTGGCAGAAGACACTTCCTAGTCCCAGCCACCCGCGGAGCCCTCCCAACCTATCCCCCCCACTGACCTGCCATCCCCTGGCTGAGCCCCTCTCCCACCCCATGCTTCCCTGAGTGGCCCTCACCCAGCCTCTCCCTGCTCCCTGAGCCCCCTCCACCAAGCCCCCTCCCTCCGGAGAGCTATGGCCCCCCCACTAGGTTTCCTCTCAAGTGAGGAGCTCTTGGGGACCAAGCGGCAGCCCTGACAGCCCTGGTGCTCCCTGCCCTCCCAGTTCACGGGGCGCTTAAGGGGGCCACACTAGCCCCCTCCCCTGTGTGACCCGCACCCCCTACCGTAGGTTGCCCTCTCTGGCCCCCACTCTGGCAGCCACCCTGTGCTGAAAGAAGTCGCTTCCCAGCCCCGGTCGGTCAGGTTTTGCCCAGAGCCCGGGTTTTGGGGGGAGCGGCTGGGCTCCTACCTGCGGCAGGGGTCTGTGTGCCCAGACGGGGCTGCTGCCCTCCCAGGCTGGTCTGCTCCCAGGGCACTGCCATCAACGCTGCTGTCCCCGCAGCCCCCAGCCCCCACCCAGGCAGGGATGGGGGTGGTTCCTCATTCCCTCGTCCCCGCCCCATAGGCCTCCACCTCTTAACTGACAGGCCCAGGACCCTGCCAGTCAGGAAGGAGTGGAGGGGTCACCCAATCCAAGCCTTTATCCCAGGAACCCCCTTTCTGCGCCCGAGGCCTCGGCTGAGACAGGCTGAGCCTCCATGTCTGACCCCCAGCACGACTCCGGAGTCCCCTAAGTGTGTGCCTATCAGGAGCAGTCTCCAAGGTCTACAGCTAAGTGAAGAAACCAATGTGGGAAACAGGCTGCTACAGAGACAAAAAAGAGACATTTGTCTGCATGTGCTATATAGACATGATATCTCTGGCGGGACACGAGAAACCAGCGACTGGTGGCCCTGGGGTTCAGGAGAGGGAGCCAGGGCAAAGGATTACTTTAAAGAATGCTTTATAAGATATGATTCCTGGGATTTTCTTAAAAATAACATAGGAGGGGAGAACTGGGAGAGGTCTAGGTGAAATAAGAATGGCCAGGAGTTGATAAATGTTGACACTGGTGAGGATTCCATGAGGGTCAGTGAACTACTCTCTCTCCCTACCTGTGTGCATGCTTGAAATGTTCTTTAATAAATAGTTTTTTTTAATGAATTATATAAATACTAATAAATAGACCCAAACAAAGGAGAGCCATCAAAGTCCCTCTCTCCCCTGAGAGAGTCCCAGCATCTACTGCTCTCCTGGGAACTCCCCAGAGCCTGCAGCTTCAATGCTCCTGGTCCCCTATCCCCTGCTAGGTACCCTGTCTGGCTTGCTCTCACCTGAGGCCACACCACCTGCATCCCTAGGCCAGACAAAGGGAGACCAGGAAGATCCCTCAGAAATCACCCAGATCATCCGCCCTCCCAGAGGGGCCTGGGACTGGCCTGAGGTCTCAAGCGTACTGGGGCTTTCCTCCCACTGACCCTGACCATCCACTCACCCAGGGGGAGGGGCCTGCCCCACCTGAGATCTCCATGAAGTCATCCAGGCTGGGCTGCAGAGGCGTCAGGTCCGGCTGGATCATGTCAGCGTTGCCGACATAGGCTGGAGGGGGCAGTGGTGGTGTGAGCAGCATCGGGCAGGGCGGAGTCGGGGCACCCATGCCTGGCCATCCTCCCTTGGCTGCCTGGATCCCCTCAGGCCTCCCTTTCCTGGCGCAGCCCCTCACCGTCCTCGGGGGGCAGCTGCAGGGGTGTAGGGCCGGGCTGAGTCATGGTGAAGAGTGTGTCGGAGATGTCGGACAGAAAGCAATCGAGATCCAGAAGCTGCCGCCCGCCGGTCTCCTCCTCTGGGCCCGCCAGCAGGACGGGCACCACGCTGGTGAAAAGCTGCTCGCACCATCGCTCCGGTGGCTGCCACCCCCCTTCCACCTGAGGAGACAGAGCTGTCAGCAGCCCCGGGCGGGCTCCACTGCCCGACTCCTTCCCAGTCTGGAGGCACAGGGGGTCTCGCACTGCCCCCTGCCTGGGGGATGAAGTGGTCAGCCATCCAGAGGGCCTCTCTGCAGAGGGCCTTTCAGTTTGCTGCCTGAAAGGCTAGGGTTACCCCACTGGCCTCCAACAACTCCTCCCAGGAGAGAGGCTGGGATGGCCTGCTGAAGAGATGAGGGTCCCTTCCTGCCCCTACACTTTTCCCTACCTGGGTCCCCAGTTCTTAGAGCCCTCTGTTCCCCCATGCTTCCCCACCACTTGCTTAGTGAACCAGAAGGCTTGGGGTCTTCCCACCACTGCGCTCCAGTGCTTCCCTTCCCAAGAGGAGAAAAGCTCAATTAATCAACCAGAGGACAGCGGCCACACCCACTCCACTCACGTCCCACCCTCACCCCACCGCCACTGCCTCGCCCACCCAGAGGGAAGCGTCCATTCTCTGGGTCCAGGGAGCACCCACCTGCTTTGGGGCCAGGAGATCCCCTTCCCTGCTGGACTTACGGAGCTGCAGGAACACACAAAGGTGGACACTGGATCCCTTTCTGCTCCTCCATCGCTCCCCGCCAAGGCCTCCCGTACTCACTAGCTCCCCCAGATCAACCGGATCCCTCACTTCCTCTCGGAAGCTCTTTGGCCCTGGGAGGTAAGGAGGTTGCGAGGAGGCCCTGTGGCCACTGGGTGGCGCTGTCGGCCTGGGTCTTAATGGAGGACAGGGTCGGGGTTGGGTTGGGGGGAAGCCCTCCGGGGCTCTTGCAAGAGAGGCCGTGGCCAGAAGTCGCAGGGGAAAGGGCCCCCCACTGACCCGCTTCTTGTAGTAGATGCGCCACTTATGGTACTCGCGCATCACCACCTCGATGCGCCGCTTCCAATAATTCCCCTCCAAGACGACGGCCTGAGGAGGGCCGGATAGGGGACTCAGTGCGAGGGGTGGCACTGACCCCACCCCTCACCCAGTCTCCCTCTGGGCCAGCCCCTCCCGCTCAGCATGAGGAGTGATGGGCAGGAGGGGCCTGGCTTGGTGAGGCGGCAGGTGGTTGGTCCCGTGGTCTCAGCTACCTCCGGTTTCCGGTGCTCATCAGCCTCAGGCCCCTGCAGGGGGGTCACGAAGCCACACACGGGGCTTTTCCTCCGCTCCACATCTGAGAGAAGGGCGCCAGGTCAGGGGTGTCCAGCTCCCTCATCTCCCACTCCAAGGGGACTGGGACTCAAGTGCCACACTATGAAATCCTGCCTGGCCTTCCATGCTCTGATTAAGTGCCACCTCCTCCAGGAAGCCTTGCTGCCTGCTCTAGCTCTCCCAGATATCCTTCTTCTATGCGACCCTGTAAAACAAACCTCCCACACCCCATCTGCCCCCTTGGGAGCCTAGTAGGTGTGCAGGCAATGCTTGCTGAATGGGATTGTTGGGCCACACAAAGTTAATTGCCCCAAGAAGGTCCTGGTCAGGCTGGCGGGCTAGAGGTCCAGAGCCCTGGTCCCCTGCTTCAGGATGACCAATTCCATCTCAGAGAACCACCGCTGGCCCACTTCAGGCCACCTGCCTGAGCCCTTTCTCTGCTTCCTCCACTCCCATCCCTGTCTTCAACCCTGATCTCTCTCCAGGCTCCTTTTTGGCCTATAAACAAATTCCAGGCTCTCATTTACCTCTCAAACCTTCCCCTTCCTTTGCTTCCCAACAAGCTAAATTTCTTCCCATCACCCCTTTGCTTTCCTCCCAGACTCTGGCAGACCTGTCACTCACCACATCCACCTCTGCCCTCCCAGCTGCATTGTCACCTCTGGTACCTCAGCATCTGCCCGCACACCCACCCCGCTGGCCCAGCTCCTGAGCTCAAGGCTCTGGCCCTCCCCAGTCCCGTCCTCCGAGACCTTGGCTGCAGGGCACCCTCCTCCTCCCTAAGCCCCGGGAACCTCCCCTCTGTTCTCCTACCTCCCTGACCACTTTTCACTGGCCCTTCTGCCAGGCCCACTCCCCCTAACCTCTCTCATCCTGCTCCTTTCCAGTTTCAGACCCATCTTCCAGCTGCCTGGGGAACCTCTACTAGGATGTCTCAAAACATCACTCTCAGATGTTTGGAAACTTCCCTCCCAAGCCCAAGCCTCCTCTGGACTGCCAACAATGCCTCCCAGTCTCCCAGCTCCCCACCGTCTCCCAGTGTCCCCATCTAATCCATGGACTAACCCTCTCAATCCCAAGGGTGTGTGGCATTTCTTCCACCGTCCCCTCCCCTCCATATTCTCACTGTTCCCCCCGGTCTGGTGTCATTTCTCGCCTAGACCTCCCTGACTCCAGCCTCACGCCCTCCAGCCCATCTTCTTGCTGCGGCCAAGTCATTCTTCCTAAAGGGCAGTACAGGCCTAAACCCCTCCATGGCTCCCTGAACCTCCAGGATAACGCCCACACCCCTTAGCTTGGCTTCCAAGCCCTCCGGGACTGGCCCCACTGCTTCTCCTGCCTTTCCATCGCCTTCATATGCCCCACCTTGAAGCCAGACCCTAACCCCCCACCCCCTGCTCAACAGCCCTCTGGTTTTATTCTACGTGGAATCCCCTTCCCTTCCCTCTGCTTCATCACATCTGCCCTCCCATCAGGATAGCCTAGGGTTGCCCCTGTTCTAGGAAGCTTTCCCTTTTCTGAAACCCCATGGTCCCATGTGCCTCACTTTCCACTCTGCCTTGGCCATTTCTCTACATGCTGTCCTCTCCATTGGGAGTGAAGGCAGAAGCTGTGCCCTTTAGCCCCAAATCCTTACATCTGGCACAGAGCTTGGCACACAGCAGTCCTTCAAGACCCTGGGGCTCCCCACGCAGTGACTTTTCCTGGCAGTCCTGACAAAGAGGAATTTAGGGGTGTCTGTGGGGCCCATCCTGCCTCAGCCCACAGCAAAGTTCCTCTGGGACAATTGACACAGAGGAGGGGGGACCACCTGAACATGAAATTTATTGGGACCTTCAGCATCACTTACAAAGTTCTGTCCTAAAGGACGTTCTCCAAGACTATTCCTATGGGATTGGGGGTAGGGGTTATCCTGGTTGTGAACATAGCTTGGACAGAAAACAAAGGGATGGGCCCTTGGCTGCGTGGACTCCTGGGGGTTAGAGCAAGGAGGATCTCGGAGTATCTGTTCCTGGCTTCCTAGTTGAGGATATGAGCACCAGGAAAGACTGGGCTTACCCAGGGCCCCCAGAGAGTCAGCGCTGAGCAGGCCTGGTCAGGCTCTGCCCTCCCCCACTTGGCAACCCTGTGCTCTGGACAGAAGGGCAGGGATCACGTGGCTTCCTAGGGCTGGGACATGCTTTATTTAACAATGATAAGTTCATCCATTCATGCAGCCTCCTAGGCCCTTGCACCTATGCTGGGACAGATGCTGGGACAGGGGATCCATGAATGAATCGGGGATGAATCGCCCAGCTTAGTGGGAGAGACAAGGAAAGCACACACATCACATGAGCTAAAGCAAGGTGGAGAGTCAGCTCATGAGAGGTGCTCTGGGATAGCAGAGGAAATCAAGATGACTTGGGGGTGTGGAAAAGGAAGGGCTCTTGGAGGCCAGGAGCCTGCCGAAAGGGTGGGGGTGTGAGGGGGAGGAGCCAGGCAGCCCTCCAGCAATCCCACTCCTCCCCCTTTCCTGAAGCCCCCCTTCAAACCTTCCGTGTTCAGGGAGGAGGAGTCCTGACATTTGTTAGAGGCCTGCTGTTGCTATTATCACAATAATAGTAATAAATCCCAGCAGCTCACCTTCAGGGAGCCCTTGTGTGTTTCAGGCCCTGTGCTGAGATACGGACCATCTACCTCGCTGAAAACTCACAGCAAACCTCAGCAATAGGATCTATTATGGTTCCCACTTTACAGATGAGCAAGCACCAACTGGGGGAGGCTAGGGACTTTCCCAAGGTCACACAGCTAGGGTGTGCTAGAACTTGACTCAACCCCCCTCTGACTTAGAACTTGGGGTCCTTCCATCAACTTGTGCCACAAGCTGGGTGAGGACCCCTGGGTGGCATCAGAAATTTCTTCTGCAGAGAGAAGGGTCTGCACCCCATCCAGCTTTGAGGGGAAAGGGTAGAGGGTGAAAACTCGGGGTGGGAGAGTTAGAGACACCTTCTCCCCCCGGCCTATCAGCTTCCTGGTTTAGGCAGGGCCCGTCCTTAACATTCTCAGGCGAGGGCTGGAAGCCAGCCAGCTGGGAGCAGTGGAAGAAGCGCTGGGCTGAGTTGGAGAGCCCTGAACTCACAGCCAGTCATAGCTCTGCTCCTTTTATGCTCAGTGATCCTGAGTAAGTCACTCGCCTTCTGGGTCTCACTTGCTCGTCCATAAAATGGGGATAATAAAACCTATCTCCCAGGGTTGCTAGGAAGCCTTAAATAAGATGATTTAGGAAAGTGCCGGGCACATAGATGAATAGAAACCAAAAACAAACAAAACAAAAGAAACCACTTCTTTTCTCTGCTTGAATGGAATCCAGTGGGGCCACTACAGAGAATACCACGTGTGGTCCCTCCTACGCTGTGTGTTCCCAACTCAGTGCAGCCTTTGATCCTACAGGAGGACCTTACTGAGCTGGACAAGGTCCAGCACAGGACAAGGTACAGCACAGGTCTCTCAGCCTCTGCTACCCTGCCATGGGGCATAGGTGGGTTTTGTATCCCCAAATGAATGACTGTGACCTCCTCAAGGGTACATCAGATTCAACCATCATTTATTAAGCACCAACTTTGTGCCAGCCCTGTTCATACCCATTATCCCCATGCCAGCCATCAAAGTTAGGACTCTTGGCCTCATTTTATAGATGAAAAAATGGGTTCAGAGAGGTTAGACAACTTGCCCGCAGTCACACAGCCAGCAAGGGGCAGAGACAGGGTGGGAAACCAGCTCTGGGTGACTCCAAGACCAGAGTCCCTTCCACATGGCCTCTCTGGGCCCCCTCCCCCCCAATCTCCATGGTGGGGAACCTAAGGACGTCAATGGAAGGCTGGTGGAGACCCACCAGGATCTGAGTTTCCCCTTTGCAAAGTGGTGCGATTGGTCCGGATAGTATTGAACGCCTCTTTCTACCCTGGCACTTGAGGCACCTGACTACACTAATGGGATGCAGAATGGGCCTTGAACTGTTCCCCAAATCTCAGCTCACTTTAGGACTTCCGAAGGGTGACCCCTGCTGTGTCCAACTTCACAGTGGAGAGCGCCCTTTGGGACACATCCCCCAAGACCCTCTGGGTTTAGAAGCTGTTGAGGGGTCCTGATGCTGGGGACCTGGCCTCCCCCAAAGCTCTCTGTGGCTGCTGGCCCTGAGGGTTTCCGGGGCAGCCCCTTCGTCAGCCCTCCTGCTGGGGCCTGTGGTGCCCACTCACACTGGATATACCAGGCCCTCCAGATGGCGTTGTTGAGGCGGATCTTGTCCCGGCACAGCAGCTTGAGGCCTTTGAAATTCTTCCACTTGGGAGAAACCAGCTTGCCACTGTCAGAGGGAGAGGGCTGGGTCAGGGGGGGCGTGGAGAAAGGGGATGGTTGGAGGGGGCTGGCTCCACTTTCTTCCCGTGCACGAGGCACTCATCTATGGTGGGCAACTTGAGGGACACCCCTCCCAAATCCTGCCCCTCACTCTAATCTGCCTGAAATGCCTACCCTGAGAGGCAGACCTTCAAAATACTCTCCCAGGTCCCCACTTGGGGCCTCTGTGTTCTTTGGTGAGACCTGCTGAAATCTGTTTATCAGCTCAGGTGTCAGAAAGACAATGCCCATTGGCCTCACAGGCGTCTATCTCATAGGCTGGCTAAGGAGGGTTTTCGCCTGTTTCTTACTTAAGGAAACTGAGGGTCAAGAAACGAAGGGGACATGCCCAAGGTCACATGACATGATGGAGACTCACTCAGGACATGTGGCTTTTTCTCCATCAGTCTCACTGGCCCCCTTAGGCCTAGGGGATGGGTAAGGTTTGTCTGAGTAGAGACAGAGCCTCTTCACCAGAGGCAGCCTCCAAGCAGCCAGCCACTGCCTTTTCACTGCCCTTCTGGTGTCTGCCCAGCCCAGAATCCCAGGATGGCAATCTGGACTGACCTGGAAGGTGCGCCCCTTCCCAGGGGTGTGCGCAAGACAATAGCCACCAGGGCCCGCCCAAAGGAAGGCAGCTAGGATGGTGGAGTGATGGGCAGGGGGCACCTTGACCCTAACCCTGACCCTGACTCTAACCCTAGTAGTCAATCAAATCCATGAGACGGAAGGGCTCTACCAGGTGAGGGGCTTGACTCTCAGGGTCCTGTTGGGCACAGGCCAAGTCTGCCACCCCCGGGGAGCTGACCTAGGAGGCCAAGATGTTCAGGGTCTTAGACCCCTGCTGGTCCCTCCCTCTTCCCTCCCCCCTCGCTCCTCATGGTTCACAAGCTGGGGTTATGCGTGAGTCCCCTCTGGCCCAGCTTCTCCAACCCTTGCTCACATGGAAGGCTGAGGCCCCAAGGCTTAGTCTTTCAGAATGCCAGGCCTGCTCTCTCCGGGGCCCTCTCCCAGTTCCTGGGGGTGAGGGGCAGGTGGGTGGCAGTCTGGCTCCTGCAGCCCCTTGAGTGCATGGGTCACTGGGTCTCCTCTACTCTCTGCTCTCCAAGCTCCTGTGTTTGCTTTGGGGTTGGGGGGGACTGCTACCCCCAGGCACAACAGGCCTCATTACCCAAATAGAGTACATGGCCCAAGCACCCAGGCCCGCTGGCTGGCCCCTTTCCCTCCTAAGTCAGATAAACACCATCTGTCTAGTAGGGAGACATGGAGTAGGGGCACTCTGATACCTCCTGGGCCAGCTTCTTCTGTGGCACCTGGGGGGACTCCTGAGTTTGTTGCCCCAGCCTGTATCCCAGCAACCTCCCAGCCCACTCTGATCACCCAGCACCCTACCCCCAGCCTGCCTGCCCTCCCTCCTCCATTTCCCTGCTGAGGCTACAGCGTTTGTGGCCAGGCAGGGCTGGGGGAGGTGAGACAGTGACATCCACGCCCAGGAGGAAAGAATTTGGTCTGTGCTGGGCCTGTTGGCTGGGAGGGGAGGAGAGGGGCCCAGCCTGGAGCCAAAAGCCTGTGACCAGGGTTCAAGGGATTCTTATTGACCAACAGAAATTCTGGGAATCTTGGGGATGGAATGGGGAAAACTCAGAACACCCCCCCTCCCCCGCCCACACACACACATCTACCTTGTGGAAATTTCCCTGGAAATTTCCTTAGAGTCCTGCTTGCTCCCCCTCACTCCTGAGGCCATTCTTTCCATAGCTAGCCAGCTCTGACCATGAACAAGTGTTTTCTTAGAACTTCCAGAACCTGCCTCCCTGAGGGTTCCACCCGCAGAACCATGGGACACGGGCCCCCTCCCAGTGGAGCAGTCGTCTCTCTGCCCATGCAGCCCTGCTGAGGGTGAAAGCTGGCCAGACATCTGCAGGCTGTCCTCTGGGTCAAGCTGGCCAGTTCTTCCTGGCACCTCTGGACTCCTTGCCTTGCTGTCCCTGCCCATCTCCTTACTCTCTTGGGATACCCTGGCTTCCACAATCCTCTCCCCTCCAAGGAACCCCCACAATTAGGGGTCTTTAAGGGCTAAAACACTGTCCCAGTCTGAGCCTCAGTTTTTTCCTCTATGGGGGAACTCAGAGACTCCTCTGATACCGAGCCACTACCATCCCTGGCACTTAGGACCCCACTGGGGCGGGCCACAGAGGTTGAATATTCTGGGTGTTTAGTGAGAAAGCCCAGCCCTCTCTACCCCAGCTGCCCCTGAATGGGGTCACATCAGCTTCCAGTCAGCCTCCTAGTGTGGGCGGTTCTTGGAGTGTGCTCTGCCCCCTGCCTTGCCATTTCCCCTGAACCTCCTCCCCTTTTGGTCACTGTGGTCTGGGATAGGGGCGTGAGCTAGTCCAGGCAGAGCAGTGTGTAATGTAAAGCAGAAAGCTTAAGTTGGGACTGGATGGGAAAAGGGGGACCCTGGGGGAGCCTGGGGAGCAGGGGTGCCCGAATCTGGTGTACCATGACCTTAGATGCCCTGTCCCAGGAGGTCCCCTGATGTCCGAGGAGGGGAGGGAGGAAAGGGACGGGAATTTGAACTTTCCACACAGGTCTGGTGCTCTGGATGATCAGATTGCAACACGACCTGGGCCCGGGGCCAGAGCCTGTGGGCCAAGGTTACAAAGCATCCAGCCAATGGAGTCGAGGCTGGGCGCCACAGTGGGGGGTGGGCAACACTCCCCAGCAATCCCCACCCCAGCTCTCGATCCCAGTCAGAGCAAGTGCAGGTCTGTGGCCAGCGGTTCTCAGAAGAGGAGGAGGCGCCGCAGAGGAAGAGGAATATTTACACAGAGAAAAGATCAAGGCTGGCCGATCCCCCTTTCTCCCCTACGGTTCTCGGTTGATAATTTATCCTGGTCCCTCCGCTCCGGGGAACTTTACTCTCCGGGGCACTGAGCCAGGACCCCGGTTCGCGCCCTCCCCTGGGACACAGGCGTGGAGCTGGGGCCGGGCGCGGCCGGCGTGCTCTGCGACGCGCCAAGCAGGGGTCCCAGGCAACATGAGGCGCTCAGCCTCGCGTGGCGGCCCGGGTGGGCGAGGCCGGGCCTCCCGGGGACCAGCCCCGCGCGGCCTGCAACACCCCCTGCCGGACCACGGCTGGGGAACTAAGAGCTGCGCCCCTCTGGGCCGGCCGGGGCACCCTCCTCCCGCCACCCTCGACCTAGCAGGTCAAGAACAGGTGTCCCGGCAATTGAGGGGTGCAGGGTGGACGAGAGACCGGGTTTCAGTCGACGTTGGCTATGAATTGGGACAACCATGGGCGCGAGGTGTATCGCGAGGCTGCAAGAATAGAGCGGGCCTGGGCGGGGGCTGCCGCGTTGGGAGCGGAAGGCTGCAGGTTGTCCGGTGGAGTGGCCCCCGGAGTGGAGGGTGGGGATGTTAGGATGGCCTAGGGTCCTGGGAGCGCAAGGGATGCCCTGAGGGCATTCTTTGGGGGCAGAGGGGTCGGGACGGGGGAGAGAGGCCCGCGGTGGGCCTACAGAGGTCGAGGTGGAGAGCAGGAGATCCCAGCCTTAGGGAAGGGGTCTTGGTGGTGAGGAATGGGAACCAGGAGGCGCGCAAGCATGTCGGGGCCAGTGGGCTGGGCCAGGGTCAGAGGACGCTCCGGGCTGGGGAGAGGAGGGTATCCAGGATGTGGCTGGAGTCTCTGAGAGCAGCCGGGACCAAGGCTGGGGGCCGGGTGGGGTGTCCGGGGCCCCAGCGCGCGATCCCGCCATGGAGGGCCGAGGCCGTCGGCCCCGAAGCCCCCTCACCTGTAGGCCAGGCTCATGCACTCGAAGAGGCGGGTGAGTGTGGGGTCGATGCTGCGCGGCCCGAAGTCGGCGAGCCCCAGGGGCCCCTCCTGGTCGCGCCGCCGGGTCAGCGAGTCGCTGTGCGGCGATGACACCATGAAGTGACCGCTGTGGATGACCTGCGAGCGGAGTAGCCCGCCTGCGCTGCGCCGGGTACTTGGGTCCTCCGAGTCTGTGTCTGAGTCCGAATCCGGGCTGGGGACGACCCGCGGGCCCTGCAAGCCCGCGACCAGACCCGCCAGCGCTCCGGCCGTGGCCATAGCCGCCGCCGCCTCGCCTGGGGCTAGGTGCAGCTGCCCGCGCAGCCCTTGGGGCCAGGCCGGCTCATTAGCATAGCCCCGCCCTCCAACCCCGATAGGTCGCTCGAGGGGGCGGAGCCTCGTGGCGTGCGGGAGTGGACGGGGCTGGCTTAAATTAGCATAATCAATGTTCCAGGTGTGAGAACGCTGGCCTGGAGCTCCCGCGGGTCTAGAGTTTGGAAGAGGAGGAGGTCCCTATCTCCCCTCCCGTCTTTCCTTAGGGAGAGGGCCCTCCCTAAGTGGCCCTTTTGGGATCCTTGTCACAGTGGATTTCCCTTATGTGCCCGTCTGACTTCTCCCCTGGCCTCCAGGCCCTGAGGCAGAACTGTGTCCTAGAGTATCTGAGCCCCCATGCTGGGCACCCAGGGACTTGGGGAACGCACTGTGGAGGTAGGAGTAGGAAGCAGGGCCTCCTCTCCCTTGGCGCCTCCTAGCTTCAGGGGCCCTGGCTTAAGCAGACACCTGAATTGATCCTGCTCTGCCACTAATTCCATGAATGACCCTGGGCAAGTCTCTGTCTTACTGGGGATCTGTCTCTCTGTAAAATGGGGAATTTGGGGCTTCCCTGGTGGCGCAGTGGTTGAGAATCTGCCTGCCAATGCAGGGGACACGGGTTCGAGCCCTGGTCTGGGAAGATCCCACATGCCGCAGAGCAACTGGGCCCGTGAGCCACAATTACTGAGCCTGCGCGTTTGGAGCCCGTGCTCCGCAACAAGAGAGGCCGCGATAGTGAGAGGCCCGCGCACCGCGATTAAGAGTGGACCCCGCTTGCCGCAACTAGAGAAAGCCCTCGCACAGAAACAAAGACCCAACACAGCCATAAATAAATAAATTTAAAAAAAAAATGGGGAAGTTGAATTCAGTGATTTCTTAGGGTCCTGCAACTTGAACCACCCTTGGTTCTAAGTCCCTGCTATCAGCATTCCAGCTCACCCTCCCATGCTCCTCAGGCCTCGTGTGCCCAGGAGGAAATCTCAGAGTTGTGTTCTGCGGTTCAGAAGACTTTCCCTTGAGCTGGTTCTCAGTAGGGTGGATTATCTCCCTCACCCCTTGCCTTAACCCTCCACAGGCATCTGCACCCCATTTCTGCCCTCCTGAGGGCCTGATAATACCTTTGGAGGCCTAAGCACTGAAAAGACAATCCCTCTGCACATAATTCAAAACAAAACAACACTACAATAAGTAAAAGGAAGTCCAAGATAAACAAGGACCTATCGTATAGCACGGGGAACTATATTCAGTATCTTGTAATGACCTATAATAGAAAAGGATCCGAAAAGAATATATATTATATATATATGAAAAAAATATATATATAAAGAATATATATATAAAAAATGGAATCACTTAGCTGTACACCTAACAAACTAACACAACACTGTAAATCAACTATACTTCAATTAAAAAGAAATGACACAAAAAATACAAAACAGTTACCCAAATGAATTTTGAAAAAAAATAAACTCACTTATCTGAATAAAAAAAGGAAGTCCACAAATTCTAATTTCTCCCATGATGACATCTTCAATTTTAAAAATACGTATATCAATTACTAAATTTTAAAAAGTGTTCTGGGACTTCCCTGGTGGTGCAGTGGTTAAGAATCCGCCTGCCAATGCAGGGGACATGGGTTCAATCCCTGCTCCGGGAAGATCCCACATGCGGCGGAGCAACTAAGCCCGTGTGTCACAACTACTGAGCCTGCACTCTAGAGCCCACGAGCCACAACTACTGAGCCCACGCGCCACAACTAGTGAAGCCCGCGCGCCTAGAGCCCGTGCTCCACAACAAAAGAAGCCACTGCAATGAGAAGCCTGCGCACTGCAATGAAGAGTAGCTCCCGCTCGCCGCAACTAGAGAAAGCCTGTGCACAGCAACGAAGATCCAACGCAGCCAATAAATAAATAAATAAATAAATAAATAAATAAATAAATAAATAAATAAATAAATAAGTGTTCTAAATGCCTCAACCTTCCTGAGGCCTTGAATGTGTGCTTCATTCACTTTGTCTAGCATCCCCCAACCTATCTGTATGGCCATTTAAGGGAGTATGTATTCCTCATTCCAGGCACTGTGTCCAACACTTTTGAACCATCATCTCTGTATGCTACTGAAGTAAGTGTTGTTAGTTTCATATTACAGTTGAAGAGTCAGGCTCAGAGAGGGGAAGCAGTTGCTCAAGGTCCCCAGCTGAGAAAAGGCAGAGCCAGATCTGACTTGGAAGTCCTGGTTCCTACACCTATGAGGCTGCCACTCTCCACGGACCGAGGGCATAGCCAGTTCAGAGTGTCCTTGCCCAGATGACAGTGCAGACTTGCGTGCGCTAGCCCAGGTCACCCCTTCGCTCCTTTCCCATTTGGCCTGTATCACCCAGTGTTTATAACCTCTCGCTACAGACAAGTCTTTTTCACAGCTGTGGAGATGTAGGATGGGGTCTTGACTGGGGTGTGAAGACGTGGCCGTCCCAGAGGTCCTGCCTGACACCAAACCCTCCCTGTCTCCCAGCCTTAGTTCTCAGGATTGCTCCCCCAGACTGCCCTTCGACATCAGGAAAGCTTACCCATCCTAGATGGACCCTAGATGCCACTTCCTCCTCTGGCATCTTGTTCAGATACAACTGTAATTTCATTCTGCCCTGCGTTCACATGCACTTACCTCTCTTCCCACTAGATGGCAAATTCCCTGAAAGCAAGAATCACATCTTACTTCTCTCAATGGACCATCCTCCTCTCAAGTGCAAATGGGTATTTGTTGAATGAATGAGTTTATATTATATCTACTAAGTGTGCTCTACCTATCCATCTGTCTATCTGTCTGTCTATCTATCTATCCATCTATCCATCCATCCATCCACATACACACACATAGATAACATTTATTAAGTGCACATTATGTGCCTGTCCCAGTGCTAGGTATTTCACTTTTGCGAAAGTTAAAACATAAAGAAAAGCAAAGATTTGGTACTCTTAATATCCATAGAGATGGAAAGTAGATTAGCAGCTGACAGGGGTTGAGACTAGCTGGGTGTGGGAAAATGAGTAATGATTACAAGGGGTATGGGGTTTCTTTTTGGGGTGATGAAAATGTTCTAGAATTACATAGTGGTGATGTTTGCACAACTTTGTGAAATACTAAAAGCCAGTGAAAAGGGGTAAATTTGATAATAAGTATATTATATCTCAGTAAAAAAAACTAGGCATTTAATATATTATTTCACTTATATTTCACTGATAATCCTCCCCGTGTGTGTGTGCGGGTGTGTTCGTATTTTTATTGCCACTTTACGGAAGGGGAAACTGAGGAAGGGAAGTGATTCAGAGGGTTGTTGTGAGAATTAACTATAAATAGTTAATGTTTATGGAGTCTAACTTACTCAGTCTAGGTAATCTTCCTAACAGCCCCATGACTTTCAACCCATTTTGTAGACAAGGAAACAGGCTTTGCTGAAGGTCACAAGGTAAAAAGAGAATGGGAGGGACTTCCCTGATGGTTTAGTGGTTAAGACGCCGCACTTCCACTGCAGGGGAACTCGGGTTCGATCCTTGGTCAGGGAACTAAGATCTCACATGCCACGTGGTACGGCCAAAAAACATAAATAAATAAAATAAAAATTTAAAAAAAGAGAATGGGATTCAAACCCAGGCAATCTGATGGAAGCCTGCCTTACAAATACCTACGTTCTCAAATTAAAAGGACTAGCAATTGTTTGTGAGGATGTGGTGTGCACAGAACCCCATCCACTGCCACCACCGCTGTGTGACTTGGCACAATCATTTTGGAAAACTATCTGTCACTATCTACCAGAGCTGAACATCCATGTACCTTATGACCCAGCAGTTCCACAGAAACGTGCACGTATGTGCACCAAAAGACACGTACAAGAGTATTCAGAGCAGCATTATTCTTATTAGCTCAATATTGGAAACAACTCAAATGTTTATCAACAGGCGAACGGATAAATATATCACAGCACAGACGCACTACGGAATCTTAACACAGCAATGAGACGAACACTCTACCACCAGATGCAACCATATGGATGAATTTCACTGACAGTCTGTTGAGCAAAAGCAGCCTGACATGGAAGTGTGGATGCTGTAAGGCTTCATTTGTATAAAGCTCCAAAACGGGCTAATCTCTGGTGTTAGGCTGTGTTTTAGCCTTGGGATGACTAGAAGGGATCAAGAAGGGGCTGCTAACATTTTGTCTCTTTATCTGGGTTCAGGTAACAGGTGTGTTCACTGTGAGTATTCACTGAGCTGGATACTTATGATGTGTACACTTTCTATATGGACGTAGACTTACAAGTTTTTTAAAAGAGAGACTCAGTTTGCATGTGCACATGCAGCCTCACAGAAGCCTGCCTTGGCTGGGGGTGCATCGGGCATCTAGGAGGTGGGGAGAGCGACGGTGCATCAGGCCCAGAGGAGGAATTGGCAGGGGGAGAGATCGTTGAGTGAGTTGAGGGAATAGAGGATGGAGAGGTAGATGAGAGTGAGAAAGAGGAGTCTTA
Source organism: Eschrichtius robustus (assembly GCF_028021215.1). Classification (NCBI taxonomy): domain Eukaryota; kingdom Metazoa; phylum Chordata; class Mammalia; order Artiodactyla; family Eschrichtiidae; genus Eschrichtius; species Eschrichtius robustus. The sequence continues at coordinate 83,721,268 of NC_090839.1, read as the reverse complement.
GCTGTGTGTCTAACCGGCGGCAAGTTGGGAAGTCATTTCCCCAGTCTGGGTCTCAGTTTCTGTATCTGAAAAATGGATGAACAAACCATGAAGAGAAAATTGATAAATATGACTACATCAAAGAGGAAGTTGGACTGGATGAGTTTTCATATCAGAAGCACCCAGTTCTATCAAAAAATACGGGTCTCATCCTATGAGGAAAGAAAAAAGTCACTTCTCTTTGCAAAAAGTACACTTCATGCTTATAGACCTTCTGCTTCTATATTTACGTATAGTGATATTACAAGTAGTGTCATATTGTTCATACATTTTTTTTTTCGGCGACATTGGGTCTTCCTTGCTGCGCGCAGGCTTTCTCTAGTTGCGGTGAGAGGGGGCTACTCTTCGTTGTGGTGCGCAGGTTTCTCACAGTGGTGGCTTCTCTTGTTGCGGAGCACGGGCTCTAGGTGCGCGGGCTTCAGTAGTTGCGGCACGTGGGCTCAGTAGCTGTGGCACATGGGCTTAGTTGCTCCGCGGCATGCGGGATCTTCCCGGACCAGGGCTCGAACACATGTCCCCTGCATTGGCAGGTGGATTCTTAACCACTGCACCACCAGGGAAGTCCCAGTTCATACATTTTTTTTTCATAAATTTATTTATTTATTTTTGGCTGCATTGGGTCTTCATTGCTGTGTGCAGGCTTTCTCTAGTTGCGGCGAGCAGGGGCTACTCTTCGTTGCAGTGGGCAGGCTTCTCATTGCAGTGGCTTCTCTTGCTGTGGAGCACAGGCTCTAGGCGCGCGGACTTCAGTAGTTGTGGCACGTGGGCTCAGTAGTTGTGGCTCGTGGGATCTAGAGTGCAGGCTCAGTAGTTGTGGTGCACGGGCTTAGTTGCTCCGCGGCATGTGGGATCCTCCTGGACCAGGGTTCAAACCCCCATCCCCTGCATTGGCAGGCGGATTCTTAACCACTGCACCACCAGGGAAGCCCCATACATTTTTTTTTTTTTTATAATTGATATACCCTGTATTACATTTAATTTTTATTTATTTATTTATTTATTTATGGCTGTGTTGAGTCTTCGTTTCTGTGCGAGGGCTTTCTCTAGTTGCGGCAAGCGGGGGCCACTCTTCATCGCGGTGCGCGGGCCTCTCACTATTGCAGCCTCTCTTGTTGCGGAGCACAGGCTCCAGATGCGCAGGCTCAGTAAATGTGGCTCACGGGCCCAGCTGCTCCGCAGCATGTGGGATCTTCCCAGACCAGGGCTCGAACCCGTGTGCCATGCATTGGCAGGCAGATTCTCAACCACTGCGTCACCAGGGAAGCCCCCCATACATTTTTAAATTATGAAAATACCAAGTGAAAAAATAATCCTAAGTAGACTACCTCTGATCTGGATCGAGAACCACTTGTCTTTGTGCTCTGAGACTGTGAGAGTGGAGGAGGAGGGAAAGGAGGAGGAGGAGCAGAGGAGGAAACACATCAGAGTATATATCAAGTGAGTATCCAGCTATCTGCCCACCCATCCATTCATCTACCTGGGCATGTATCTATGCATCTGGTCATTTACCTATCTGTCTATCCATCCCCTGATAGTCAGACTGTCCACCTATCCACCCATTCATCTATCTGTCTATCCATTCCTAATCTGTCAATCCATCCATCCATCTCTTTATCCATCCATCCAGCTCCTACTGGTCAATCTATCTGCCCATCCGTCCTTCCATCTATACATCTACCTAAGTTTCTCTCTCTTCATCCATCCCCCTACCCAAATACCCACTCACCTGCCCATCCAGCACACATATGAACTGGCTGCGGGTATCAGGCCCTCAGTTAAGCCAGGGGTAGGGGGGTGGGGGGATGCTCAGAGACTTATAACCTGCATCCTGCCTCCAAGCAACTCAGCATGGAGAGTGAGTCATGCCCACCAGCAACTCAGAGAGGGGCAGAAATAGTGCCTGGGACTATTTCGAGGCTTACCTCAAGCACATCCTCTTCTAGAGAGCCTTCCCTGTCCTCCAGGCTGTGAGTCAGGGAAGGCTGTCTAGATGAAGGTGTGCTTGAGGTGGGCCTCAAAAGACAAAGTGGGAAGCAGACACACAGAGAAGGGAGAAGGTGTTATGGGAGGGAACAGCAGGGGCAAAAGCAGGGCTGGGGAGCCACAGATTGGCAGGCCTGGGGAGAGCAGGGAGCCAGCAGCCCACACAGCTGCTGTGCTCCTGGCAGCCACCTCCCGGTCCTGCCCCTCATCTGGCTCCAGTGTGCACTGAGGCATCTACACCAAAGCGTGCCCCATGGGCCACTGCCAGCTCGCGGATTCCCTTACCAGTTCGTGATAAGAAAAATACATAAATTGCGAGCAAGTGTTTAGAAACATTTATATTGATTTAATGGAGTAATCTGATAGTTGAATGTAATAAGAAGCTGAGCTTATAATTTGTCTATTATTTTCAATTTAATTTTTATAGTAATTCGTTTTCTATTCTTTTTTGCATACTTATGCATCCATGGTAGATTGAAAATAAAAATGAGCCCTTTGCCCGTCTGTATGGACTGCAGGCACTTAGAGAAGCTCTGGTAGATGGCACAGCCTACACCCATGTACCCTTTGCCGAAGTGACCTCAAGGTCATTATCACATTTCCCTGAGAGCGGGGCAAGGCGAGGACTATCGGCCCCATTTTATAGCATGACTGGCCCAGGTTCTCACAGAGTAGGTGGCAGGGCTGAGATTTGAACCCAGGGCTGACACGACATCAGGCAGCTTCCCATGAGCTCTTGCTCCAGGGTAGGCTGAGTTGGGGGATGGGCCCAGGAGAGGAAGGGGAAGCACCTGGAGAAAGAACAGTCCAGAGCCTGTCCCAGGGTGTCAGTGGGTGCTCAGGGCACTGAGGGGGAGGACAGGAAGACTTCCCGAGGAGAGCGGCCCGAGCGTCAGCCTGGGCTTCCCCATGTGGTCCCAGAAGAACCAGGCCAGGCCCCAGCATCTCTGGGAACGTGCGGAGGGGCTAGTGCCAGGCCCGGCCCACTTCAATCCCTCTCCAGCTCCTTCCCTCCTCTTCTCCTTCTGCATCCACCCCCCCATCAGCCACCCTGTGGGATCCCTGAGGCTAGGGCTTCTGCCCATCCCTCTTGTGCCCAAAGCCCAAAGTTCAGCCAACAAAACGGGTCTCTGCCTGGCCCTTGGCAGGAGCCACTGCACTTTCAGACACATCCTCTCCTCTTGTCCTGGGGGAGACTAGAAAAACAGGGATTATGATTACTCCTCACTTATGAGCTTGAGGTCACAAGGCTCTAATTCCTGACCCTGTACTTTTTGACTAGTATGGTTGAACAGTAGAGAGCCATTCCCTTAGGGCCCTGGGGTGAAGCCCATAGTGGGGCAGGGAGTGGGTGGCTGGTGTGTAGTGCCAGCTGGGGAGGAAGAAAACAGCGGCCTGTGGCATAACTGGAGGGGTTATCTGCCCAGAAACTTTTTTTTTTTTTCGGCCTCGGCTCGAAGCTTGTGGAATCTTAGTTCCCCGACCAGGGACTGAACCTGAGCCTTTGGCAGTGAGAGCGCCAGGGAACTCCCTGCCCAGAAACTTCTTATCCAGCACTGTGGCTGCTTCCTGGGCAGCCTGAGAACCCCTATCCCAGGCCAGGAAGAGGCAGGAATAACATGGGCCAGGTCAGGCTTTTTTCCTATTCTGTTGGTGGACCAGTAACATGGGACTATATTTTTGCAGGACCATTTGGCCAAATCTATTACACCAAAAATGTTGGTACTCTTTTTTTTTTTTTTTTTTTTTTAATTTTATTTATTTATTTATTTATGGCTGTGTTGGGTCTTCGTTTCTGTGCGAGGGCTTTCTCTAGTTGCGGCAAGTGGGGGCCACTCTTCATCACGGTGCGCGGGCCTCTCACTGTCGCGGCCTCTCCCGTTGCGAAGCACAGGCTCTAGACGCGCAGGCTCAGTAATTGTGGTTCACGGGCCTAGTTGCTCTGCGGCATGTGGGATCTTCCCAGACCAGGGCTCGAAACCGTGTCCCCTGCATTGGCAGACAGATTCTCAACCACTGTGCCACCAGGGAAGCCCTGTTGGTACTCTTTGACCCACCAAATTCAACTGCAGGAATCTGTCCTATAAAAATATCTTCATAAGCGTGCAAAGATGTACCAGGATGTTCCTTGCAGCACTGTTTATAATACTGAGAAACAGGAGAATGGTTGAATAAATTTTGATAAGTCCCTACAGTGGAATACTGTGTAGCTGTTAACAAGCTCATCTGTAAAATAGTGATAATAGGATTTGTCTCTCATAGTTTTTAACGGGGATTAAGTGAATTAATACCTGCAAAGTGCTTCCATAGTAATGCTAGCTGTCATCATTGTTACAGCTGTAGAAATAGGAAAAAATCACTAAGACGCAAAGCTGATTAAAAAAGAAACTTATAAAACAATAGGTGAAGTGTGATCCCATGTGAGTAAATTAATAATAGTAAACACACATATGAAAAAAGAAGAAAAGCCTGGACATACAGGCACCAAACTATGACACTGGTAGTCTTTGGGGGGTGGGTAACAGAGACATTTACTTTATAAGTTTCTATAAATTTTAAAGTTGGGTAATACCTGTGTATTGCTTTTGAAACCAGGGGAGAAAATCCTCCAAAAAAGTAAAGAAAACAAGAGGAGTAGAAGATGGTATGGGAACCCCTCCCCTCTTTTTGAGGACGCCGAAGTCCAGAGATCAAAGCTGCCTAAACAACAGGAAAGACTCCCTGTTTGGCTGATCAGACACTGGGGGAGGTCGGGGCACAGCTTCCTACCCCAGCTTGTCTGACATTTTATTCTCATTCTGCAGGGCCCAAGGACCCCATGGGGACACCTTCTCTTCAGGGCATAAGGCCCAGGAGGCTGGCTCATCAGGGAGGCTGGGTCATCTCAGGCAAGCCATTTGCCCTCTCTGGGCCTCAGCTGCCCTCCCTGTAACATGGGCAGAAGCAGCCCAGCCTCTTGTGTGCTGTGAACAGCTAGGGGAGAAGAATGTGCCACTGGCATCACAGCAGAGCAAAGGATGGGGGCCAGCCTGGAGTTGGTGTTTCACCAAGAGTCTGTGGTCTGTAAAAATGCCAATGGCTGCCATTTGCCAGTGGGCAGTTTTTACTCACAACACTGCTGACACCAAATGCGTGATGTCTTTTCCAACACCACTTCTCCAATTCGCCAGTACCAGCTGGGTGTCCTCCAATTCAATTCAGTTCTGACACTGTCTACCTGGAGTTAGCAACAGATCCCATAAACTAAGGGCTCGGTCCCACAAGCCTGCCTCCACTTCAGACACCAATCACAAGTCCAGGTTGTCACCTGTACTTTTGACCAACCAGCTATAAATCAGGAGATCCTGTGATCCCTGGCTGAGGTTCCATAATTTGCTAGAAAGGCTCACAGAACTCAGGAAATCTCTTCACTTAACACTTTCCAGTTTAGCATAAAGGAGACAACTCAGGAAAGCCGAATGGCAGAAACGCATAGGGCAAGGCACGGGAGCAGAGAGTGCACGGAGCTCCCATGCCTCTCCTGGTGCTCACGCTCCCAGCACCTCCATGTGTTCACCAACCCAGAAGCTCTCCGAACGCCTTCATTTAGGGGTTTTTATGGAGGTTTCATTACATATGCACGATCGATTAAATCATTAGCCCTTGGTGACTGCACTCAATCTCCAGCCATCTCCCCTCCCCAGAGATGGGGAGTGGGGCTGAAAGTTCCAACCCTCTAATCATGCCTTGATCTTCCTAGTGACCAGCTCAAAACTATCTAGGGGGCCACCAGTCATCTCATTAGCATACAAAAGACACTTATCACTCTGAAGATTCCATGGGTTTTAGGAGCTGTGTGCTAGGAACCAGAGACAAAAACTAGGTATGTATGTTTCCCATTGTACCACAACCGGGCCTCCCAGTGGCCTGCCAGGCCCTGAACATTGGTTGTCGTGTCTAATCAACCCACCCAAACACCTGTCACATAGGGCTGATGGTCCCCAGTTTACAGAACACACCCAGCTCAGGGAGTTGTTTGTTTACATGTGTTAGAGAGAGTAGGACAGTCATTCCAGGTCATACAGTTAATGAGTAGTGTAGCCTGGATTTGAACCCAGGTGTGTCCGATGGCAGAGCCCAAGTGTGTCCTTCCACTGGGCTGCTCAGAGGCACTAAAGGATGACCTGACCGCCCCTAAATATCAAGTATCAGATAAGCCCACCCAAGACGGAGCTGAAGTGCAGGCGCCAGGGTGGAAGGGGCAGCTGGCACATAGTAGGTGCTTTGTGAATACTTGCTGAGTCAACAAAGGACTGGCAAGTCCTTCTCCCTATGCTCTCCAGGAGGGGGTGTGAGGATTAGGGTCTCATCAGCTGCTCAAGACTCATATCCACGACCTAGAAGTTTGTAAGTTGGAGAGGGCTGCAGACCACGTGTCCACAGACCACATGTTACGCAGAGGGAAAGTGGGGCTTGATTTGGCTCAGGGGCTGTCTCAGACCACCAGCATGTCATGTCAGTGACCACGCCAGGCCTCCTGCCTCCCAGCTCTGGGCCCTCCAAGCTGCACCATCGGAGTCTCACGAGAGCAGGCCAGGAGAGGTAGAACAGGGCCTACTGTGTTAGTCAACCCATTCTACAGAGGAGGAAACAGAGGGCCGGCAAGCAGGTGCACCTGGCAGTGCAGCCTCCTTCTTTGTGCATTTCTGGCCACCTCTGCGTGTCGAGGTGGGGTGTGGGTGTGGTTGCCCAGAGTCAGTCCCCGGAGAGTAGAATGGGGGTGCCTTGGAGGGGTGGAATGATTGTCAAGGCCAGGACCTCCCTGGCTGCTCAGACCCCTGCCTGCCTGAGAAATGTCAGGGTCAGACGATGCCCAGGCCGTCCAGGGCTCCCTGGCACAAAGGCGTGTACTGTAGTGCTCAAACCTGCCCCTGTTCTGTGACTTTGGGGTCCTCTCTGAGTGCGACCCCCATACAAGGAGGGAATGGTATAATGGGCTTTGAGCACTGGTTTCTCATCTTTTTTTATTTTTTTTTAGTAGATTTATTTTATTTATTTATTTTTGGCTGCGTTGGGTCTTCGTTGCTGTGCGTGGGCTTTCTCTAGTTGCAGCAAGCGGGGGCTACTCTTCGTTGTGGTGCGTGGGCTTCTCACTGCGGTAGCTTCTCTTGTTGTGGAGCACAGGCTCTAGGCGCACGGGCTTCAGTAGTTGTGGCACAAGGGCTCAGTAGTTGTGGCTCACGGGCTCTAGAGTGTAGGCTCAGTAGTTGTGGCACACGGGCTTAGTTGCTCCACACATGTGGGATCTTCCTGGACCAGGGCTCGAACCCGTGTCCTCTGCATTGGCAGGTGGATTCTTAACCACTGTGCCACCAGGGAAGCCCCTGGTTTCTCATCTTTAAAATGGGTGTGGTGATATGATGTAATATTTACTTTAGGGGGTTGTGAAGATTAAATGAAATACGTGAATGATGGCCAGTGGTTGGCACATGGTAAGTGTGGGTTTCCTTCTTCCTTCTCTCCCTGCCTCTCCCACCCCTGCCCTCTCTTTTTTTCCTTCCTTCCTAGCCAACAGCTCTGGGTATGGTGTTAGAGAAAGAACCAGGTGCTTCAGGATACAGACAATGAGGGGACAACCTCTACCAGGGGACTCAGGGATGGAAAAAGCCTTCTCAAACCAGCTGTGGGCGGGCGACAGTCAGCTCGGCCCTGCCCAGAATCCCCAGGCCTCCTCAGTGCTGGAAGCTCTGGGAGTCATACCAACTGTGGTCCCACACCAGCCTCATCAGGGCTTCAGACTCCTGGACTGACATGGAAAGGGGGTCCCAGGGAGGCACATCTCTCTCACCCAGAGTCATGCGGCTACTGGGGGCCCCCAGCAGCTGACTGTCACCTGCTCACCCACCTGCCTGCTGACCTCCATAACTCAGGGCCAGCCAGGAGGAGGCGTCACCTATTTATTGGTGCCAGGCCCTGCCCTGGGAATGTTCTGTTCCTTCCTGCTGGGGTCTGTCAGGGTCCCCTACACAAGGTCAGCTTAGCCCACCTCACAAAGGAGAGACAAACATGAGCTGCCTTGCCCCTGTATCTCAGGAGCAGGAAAGACAGATGGAGAAATGGATGAGGCGGGCACAGGCCATGAGGACACCCATGAGCACCCATGAATACACCCCCTGTTGTGTGCTGCTCCTTGAATGCAGAGCACACACTCGCCCACAGCTGCTGCCCAACAGTCTGGGTAAGAATGCTTAGGCCCAGGTTACAGATGAGCAGAGTGAGGCCCAGAAGAGGACAGGGTCACCTGGAGGAGAGTCAGAGGCAGCAGTGGGAACAGAAACCAGAGCTTTGGAATCAGGCTGCCTGGGTTTGAACCCAGCCCTGCCATTTCCAGGCTGTGTGACCTTGAGCCAGTGCCTTGACTTTTCTAGGCCTCTGCTTCCTCATCCGTAAAGTGGAGAGAATATCCTCTTCCATCTCAGGTTATCAGGAAGCAGGAAACAGAGACAGAAAAGCCCCCACACAGTGCCTGGCACACAGTAGGTGCGCAGCAAATTTCTGTTCCTCCCCTCACTCCCAGCTAACCCTCTCTTCTCCTTCCCCTGCTTCCGAGCCCAAACCTCTTCTTCAGCCCTGACCAGGCAGCGAGAATTGGCCTAAAGAGGGCCCCTCCCAGCCCGATAGCGCCAACGTAGGTCTCAACCTGCCTTTGTCCACCACAGGGCCAGCAGCGGGGTCAAGGGCAGCCTCAGAGGGAAGACCCTAGGAGGGGAGTCTGAGTGTCTGGACAGGTGAGGTCATGGGAGCCTCCAAAGCATGGCCCCTTCCACTTCCATTCCACTCTGCAGTTTGTCAAAGCTCATTACCATCCACCTCAGCTTACAAAGTCACCCGCACCAGTGTCAGAGGATTTCATTCACAGCGTTCCAAGACCCCACGTGGGGCCCTGACCCCAGCTCTCAGCGGCCCTCTCACCTGAGCCCAGCTTGAGTCCTGATCCCAGCCTGAGCCCTGAGCACGATTCCAAACTGAGCCCAGGTCTAGGGTAGATTGTGTCCTTAGCGGGGTAAGGGGGTAGGGGTGGAGGGGCACAGTCAGAAGAATCATCCTCTCAAGAGACGGAGAATTCTGCTTGTCACAGCTCAGAGCTCCTCCGCTGGACTCTCCCTCCTCCCCCAGAAGCTGTCCCTGCCCTGAGGCTGAGGGGCTGAGCCTCCCTGGGGCGGGCCTGAGCCCAGTGCTTAGCTCCCAGGCCTGAGCGCCCCAGGCCCCTCTTCTGAGGATCTGGCCAGATGCTGAGGAACCTGGGCAAGATGGAGGCCAGGGCTAGATACCTGGCCTCACCTGCCACCTGATCCAACTGACCCTGCCACATCCTCCTCCTTGTGAAGGACCAGAGAGACCTTGTTTGGAGGGGGTTGCCCTGTACCCCAAAGCATCCTGGTGTCCCAGTTTGTTCTGTCCCTGTCTCCATACCAGTGGCCCAGGAACAAGCCTCCCCATGTCACAGAGGGAGAGCCAGGCCCAGAGAAAGGAAGTAACATGCCCGTGGTCACACAGCCAGACACAGACAAGAGCCCGAAGCTCCTAAACCCAGTCCAGGCCTGACTCTGGCTTCCTGGCCCCCCAGGTGGACTCAGGAGACCTGGGGTTGGGGGCAGGGTGGCTGGGAGAAGGCTGGCTGGGAGCGGGCAGGGAGCCCTGGCCTCCCTGAGCCAGACCAGTGGGGATGCCTTTCACCACTTCCCTAGTCCCTACCTCTTGACTAGAAGCCTGGTGACTGGGAATCCACACGGCTTCCCTGCCCCACGGAGACAGCTGGCTTCTTCCTGACCGGCCAGGAGGAGTCTGGGTCCTTGCCCCTGATCCAGGGCCCACTTGGAACCAGCTTCTCTACTGGCACCCACAACTGCTCAGGGCAGGGGGGAATGACAGGGAGGAAGGCCCTCCCTCTTGGCTTCCTGGACCCACACTCGGCTCCATGGAGAGCCCCCTGGACCAAGACTCAATCCCAGCCCAGCCAGTGGGACCGAAGAAGCAGTGGGAGCCTGTGGGCCTCCTGGAAGGGCAGGCAGGATGAACTCTTCTTGGATTCTGGATCCTGAGCCCTCTCTGGGGTATGAGCTTGCCTCTTCGCTACCCGCCCCCCCGCCCCGGCTTGAGTGAGGGGGGCAGGTACACGACAGTATTAACCCCTTCAGCTCAGCAGAGCCATAGAAGCGCTCCTCCCCATTTGACAGGTGGGGAGACTGAGGTCCAGCATAATGGAGGCTCGGACTCTCCTCGGGCTAAGCACCTGCCCCCACCTGACCCCCTCCACGCCCCTTACCTGGATTCTGCGCGATCTGCGGAGGGCGTGGTGGCTCCCAGCCAGGGCCACGAGGTCTCCCGTGCTGCGTCCGTGCTCCGGGCAGAGGCTACTCGCTCTCGGTGCCTTCTCTGCACCGGCGGCAGAGGGCTCTGCGCTGTCTACGCAGCGGGTGTGGACGCTGGCACTGCCCGGCCCCCGCCCTCCCGCCCCCTCAGGGTGTCCTTTGCCCCTTGATCCGGTGCCTCCTTCTCTCCTTAGCACGTGGGTGGCAACCGCTCACCCAGCCGGCGGCCTGTGGGGCAGCCCTGGCCCGGGCCATGGGCCCAGGCGCCTGCCAATCCCCGTCTGCGACCGGCTCGTGCCCGCTCACCTTTAACCTCCCTCTCCGCGGGGCTTAGTGCCCGGCTCCCAACCCGCGGGCTGGGTTGGAGAAGGGAGGAGCCATAGGTGTGGAGCCAGGCCTGGGTGGGCAGAGGCAGAGGCTGGGACAGCCTCGGTTACGCCCTGAGCCGCAGCCCCTCTTCTCTCTTGAGTTCCCATCCTGCTCACCGAGCCCCGTTCATTCCCTGAGCGCCAGCTCCACTCGTGCCCCGTCCTGAGCCCCCGCCTGCCTCTGAGACCTGCTCTCTCTCCCTGATTTCCCATCGTCCTCACCGATCCCCACTCCCATTCCTTGAGCAGCCCTCCCATTCTCACACACCCCCACCCCTTACGGAGCCCTCCCCCTCCACACCCTTTACCCTCCCTGAGCTCCCGGTTCCTCCTGGAACCTCTTTCTGACCTCCTTTCTCTCCCCTGGGTCCCTGTCTCCTCCTATGCCTCTGCCCTCTCCCTGAACCCCACCACTAAGTCTAAGTATGTCTCTTGCAATATTTGGGGCATACTTATACTAAAAGATTATTCATACTGTTTATCTGAAATTCAGATTTAACTGAGCATCCTGGATTTAGCCTACCCATATGTAAAACAGGGGAGGCAGGGGAGTTCCGACAGGATCTTCTCTCTCCAGGGCCCCTCTTAGCTCCAGCTACACTTATAGAAAAACCTCAGGTTGATGTGGAAGTGGTCTGGAGGATGTTACATCCCTTGCAGAGTAAGAGGACAGCAAGGTGAAGATGGGAAGCAGGGTGGAGGGGATGGCCTTCACATCAGAGAAAGACAGAGGGAAGCAGAAGTTCCTTGAGGCAGTCCAATCCTGGAAGGTCTCCTGAAGGAGCAGGACGTTCATGGTTACTTTGACGCTGAGAAAGAAGGCAGGTGAGTTAAATGACTCTGGTGGATGGCTCCCCCTCCCTTAATGGAAACTGGGAAGGGTTGGGGGTCTCCTCATTTAAGGAAGTCTCCTGAAGATAAGTAGAAGGTATCTCCCCCTTTACATGAAGATTCTTTAGAGTGAGGACAGGGTCTCATTTCAGCAACAAATTACTACCATTTCTAGCTAAGATTTGTCAAGCACTGACCACTTGCCAGGGTCCTGCCTATATTTCCTAAGCCCTTTATGTGGGTTAATTCATTGAATCCCTTCAACAACCAAATGGGGTGGGTGTTTTTCCTTATTTTACAGATGAGGAAACAGAGGCACAGAGAGACTGAGTAATTTGTCTGAGCTTCATACAGTGAAATTAGAGCCCAGGTGTCCTGGCCCTGCACCTGCCATGTAATAGAGCCTGTGCTGGGGGCTGGGATTGGGAAAATGACACAAATTCTGTCTCACAGGGGACCTCGAGTCTAGCAAGGAGTGGGGATGAGTGAGTCTTTAATGACTCTGGTACAGGTCAGGCTGGGATCAGGGCTGGGACAGAGTGTGCTGGGAAGGTAGGATTGATTCTGCCTGTGGAGGAGGAGGTGTGTGCTAGGCCAAAAGGATGGGTCAGTTCTTCAATAGTTTTAGGACAAGGCATTGGGAGGAAGGGCATTCTTTTTATTTTTATTTTGGCCACATCACGCAGCTTGCATGATCTTAGTTCCCTGACCAGGGATTGAACCCGGGCCCTCGGCAGTGAAAGCACGGAGTCCTAACCACTGGACTGCTAGGGAATTCCCATGAAGGGCATTCTAGGTAGAGGGACATCTTGGGCAAAGGCAGGAGAGGTGTAGAGATGCAGTGTGAGACTGGGGAATAGTCAAGAGTCTGGCTTGACTGGAAGGGGGTCTATAGGCAAGTATGAGATGGGGGAAAAGGAAAAAGGAAGAAAATCATAGAGGAACACAGACATTAGAAAAAGAAATGTAGACCCCATCTGGGAGAGGACAGGGAGCCATAAAAGAGGGCAGGGGGCACTCAGCCGAGGAGTGGCATGTCTGCCTCAGCTGGGCCAGGACTGCACAACTGCCTTGGGGAGGTGGAGGGAGGACTTGCCCAGCTGAAGGGACTGACTGTCACTTTGCCAAAGGTCTTGGGTCTCATTCAACTCTAGATCCAGCCCCAGAACAGGACCTTTGTTAACAAATTAACACACTTGTAAATGTCGGCAGAATTGGGTGAAGAGGATTTGTCGACAGATCGAAGGTTTAGGGGTGAGAAAGGCTTTCCTGATTTGAGCCTAAGTGCCTGGCAGGATGCTGACCATCTAAATCAAATAAGGGGGTATGGGGGAAACTGACTGTGGGCAGAGGTGGGAGATACTGCATCGAAGGGTTGCTGTGGGGTGACGTCCAGGAGGCTGCTGTCCTCAGGATGGCAGGTAATGTCTGAGCCTCTCACAAGGAAGGTGGTGGAGCTCTGAGGCTGCTGAGGGTGTCAGGCTGCTTATTTCTTCAGCCTGGATTGACACCTCCCATGTACCTAGCCCCGTGCTTGTGGGAACATGTTCATAATGTGGTAAGAGAGTGTCCCCTTCAGCAGAAAGATAAGACGGCTGAAGTCAGAGCCTTCACTTTTTATGAGGTTCAAAACAGCTACAAATGATCTATTGTTTAGACTCCTGTGTCTATATACCAAAACTATTTTTAACAAAACAAAGGAATTCCACACCCGTTAGAATGGCTAAAAAGAAAAAGACTAAGCATATAAAGTGTTAGTAAGAATATGGAGTAACTGGAACTCATATACTGCTGGTGGGTATGTTAAAACAGTTTGGAAAACTGTTTGGCGGTTCTTAAAATGTTAAACAGACACCTACCACCTGACCCAGTCATTTCATTCCTAGGTATTCAGTCAAGAGAAATGAAAGGCTATGTCCATACTAAGACATAAGCAATGTTAATAGCAGCTTTGTTTGTAAAAGCTTTAAACTGAAAAAAAAAAAAAAAAAAAGCCTTAAACTGGAAACAATTGAAAGGTCCAGCAACAGGCGAATGGATAAACAAATTGTGGTATATCCATACAATGAAATATTATACTGAGATAAAAAGGAACAAACTGATAAATGCAACAGTCTGGATGAATAACAAAAGAATTATTCTGAGTGAAAGAAGACAAATAAGAAAAATAGTATACACTGTATGATTCCATTTATGTAAAATTCTCGAAAATGCAGTCTAACCTGAAGTGACAGGAAGCAGATCAGGGTTATCTGGGGATGGAGTTGAGGGGTGTGGGAGAGACTGGAGGGAGTTACTACAAAAGAACATAAAGGAACCTTTTTTTTTTTAAATTTTTTTTTAATTTTTGGCTGCATTGGGTCTTCGTTGCTGCACGTGGGCTTTCTCTAGTTACTGTGAGCGGGGGCTACTTTTCGTTGTGGTGCACAGGCTTCTCATTGCAGTGGCCTCTCGTCACGGAGCACGGGCTGTAGGTGCGTGGGCTTCAGTAGTTGCAGTGCGTGGGCTCAGTAGTTGTGGCTCACGGGCTCCAGAGCACAGGCTCAGTAGTTGTGGCACACGGGCTTAGTTGCTCCATGGCATGTGGGATCTTCCCAGACCAGGGCTCGAACCCCGTGTCCCCTGCATTGGCAGGTGGATTCTTAACCACTGCACCACCAGGGAAGTCCTGAGGTCCAGATTTTAAAAGGGATATGTGTGTGTGTGTGTGTGTGTGTGTGTGTGTGTGTGTGTGTGCTGGGATAACTGGATAGCCACAAGCAAAAGTATGAAGTCATATCCGTACCTCACACCATATACAAAGATTAACTCAAAAGGGATCAATGACCTAAATGGAAGAGCTAAAACTATAAAACCCTTAGAAGAAAACATAAAGGTATAATAAATCTTTATGATCTTGAATTAGAAAATGGTTTCTAAGATATGATGCCAAAGTACAAGCAACAAAAGAAAAAAATAGATAAATTGTACTTCATCAGACTTTTCATAAAAACTTTTTTGTGCATCAAAGGACGCCATCAAGAAAGTGAAAAGACAACCTACAGAATGGGAGAAAATTATAAACCATATATCTGATAAAGGACTAGTTTCCAGAATATATAAAGAACTCTTACAACTCAAAAATAAAGAGACATGGGACTTCCCTGGTGGTGCAGTGATTAAGAATCTGCCTGCCAATACAAGGGACACGGGTTCGAGCCCTGGTCCGGAAAGATCCCACATGCCACGGAGCAACTAAGCCCGTGCGCCACAACTACTGAGCCTCTGCTCTAGAGCCTGTGAGCCACAACTACTGAGCCCGTGTGCCACAACTACTGAAGCCCATGCACCTAGAGCCCGTGCTCCGCAACAAGAGAAGCCACCACAATGAGAAGGCCGCGCACCTCAATGAAGAGTAGCCCTGGCTCGCCGCAACTAGAGAAAGCCCGTGTGCAGCAAGAAGACCCAACGCAGCCAAAAATAAATTAAATTAAATTAATTAATTAAAAAAAAATAAAGAGACCAATAACCAACTGAAAAATGAGCAAACTGTCTGAATAGGCTTTTCCCAAAAGTAGATATAAAAATGACCAGTAGCACATGAAAAGATGGTGAACATCATTAGTCACCAGAGATATGCAAATTGAAATCATGAGATAACACTTCACACCCACTAGGAGAGTTATAATAAAAAAAGGTAGACAATAACAAGTGTTGGTGAAGGAATTGGAACTTCATACGTTGCTAATGCAAGTGTTAAGATGGTGCAACTGCTTTGGGAAACAGTCTGGCCTTTCCTCAGAAAGATTAAACATGGAATTATCATATACCCACTCATTGGTATATAAGCAAGAGGAAAAAACACGTCACATAAAAACTTGTACGCCAATGTTTATAACAGCATTATTCATAATAGCCAAAAAGGTGAAACAACCCCAATGTTCACCAAGTGATGAATGGATAAACAAATTGTGGCATATACATACAATGGAATATTATTTGATCATAAAAAGGAATCAATAGATATACAATGGAATATGATTTGGCCTTAAAAAGGAAGGAAATATTGACATGCTATACAACATGGAAGAACCGCGAAGACATTATGCTAAGTGAAACAAACCAGTTGCAAAAGGACAAATACTGTACGATTCCACTTATATGAGGCACCTAGAGTAGTCAAATTCATAGAAACAGAAAGTAGAATGGTGGGTGTCAGGGGCTGGGGCGAGGGGGGAATGGGGAGGGAGTATTTAATGGACATAGAGTTTCAGTTTGGGAAAATAAAAAAGTTCTGCAGATGGATCGTGGTGATGGTTGCAGAACAAGGGGAATGGACTTAATGTCACAGAACTGCATACTTTAAAATGATTAAAATGGGAAATTTTATGTCACATATGTACCACAAAAAAAAAATTTCAAAAGGAATCATTACTAATAAATTCTACAACATGAATGAATCTTAAAAACATTATATTGGGACTTCCCTGGTGGAGCAGTGGTTAAGAATCCGCCTGCCAATGCGGGGGACACTGGTTCGAGCCCTGGTCCAGGAAGATCCCACATGCCACGGAGCAACTAAGCCCGTGCGCCACAACTACTGAGCCTGCGCTCTAGAGCCCATGAGCCACAACTACTGAGCCCACACGCCACAACTACTGAGCCTGCGTGCTACAACTGCTGAAGCCCGCGTGCCTAGAGCCTGTGCTCCACAACAAGAGAAGCCACTGCAGTGAGAAGCCCACGCACTGCAACGAAGAGTAGCTCCCGCTCAACGCAACTAGAGAAAGCCCACGCACAGCAACGAATACCCAACGCAGCCAAAAATAAATAAACAAATAAATACATAAATAAATTTATTTAAAAAAATTATATTAAATGAAAGAAGCCAGTCACAAAAGACCACATATTATAGGATTCCATTAGTAGGAAATGTCCAGAACAGGCAAATCTATAGAGACAGAAAGTAGGTTAGTTGCCTGGGGCTGGTGGTCGGGGTGGGATCTGGGGGAAATGGGGAGTCACTGCTAATGGGCACAGAGCTGCTTTTTGGGGGCGATGAAAATGTTCTAAAATTGTGCCAATGGATCCACAGCTCTGTGAATATACCAAAAACCATTGAATTGTACAATTCCAATTGTTGAATTGTATGGCATGTATCTCAATAAAGCTGCTTTTTTTTTTTTTTTTGAAGGGGTGGTGATTGAATCCTTGGAGAATAATGAATTTAAAGATTGAATCGGGCTTCCATGGTGGCGCAGCGGTTAAGAATCCGCCTGCCAATGCAGGGGACACGGGTTCAAGCTCTGATCTTGGAAGATCCCACATGCCGTGGAGCAACTAAGCCTGTGCACCACAACTACTGAGACTGCACTCTAGAGCCCACGAGCCACAACGACTGAGCCCTCGCGCCACAACTACTGAAGCCTGCAAGCCTAGAGCCCACGCTCTGCAACAAGAGAAGCCACCGCAATGAGAAGCCCACGCACCGCAAGGAAGAGTAGCCCCCACTCTCCGCAACTAGAGAAAGCCCGCGCACAGCAACGAAGACCCAACGCAGCCAAAAATAAATAAATAAATAAATTTATTAAAAAAAAAAAAAAAAGACTGAATCAGGGAGCAGAACCATGAAGATGAAGTGTTCCCTTTCTCCAGTCAGCCCCTGGAAGATAGTAGGTACCCCATAAATTAAATCCAATGGATCATTTCTAGAAAGAGGAACCCATTGCAGTTGCTGTTTTCGGAGAACCGACTAAGTGCCAGGCATTGTGGTAGACACATATCAAGTCACATAATCCTTCAACTACCCGTTTTACAGATGATATAATTGAGATTCAGGGAATTAAGGACTTTGCTCTTGGTCACATAGGAAGTGGCAGAGGTCAGAATGGGACCCAGGTCTGTCTGACTTCAAAGCTAAGGTCTAAAAATAGACCCTAAAAATTATTAATTTTATATAGAAGTTTTCAGGCTTACTCCAAAGTATTAATATAAAGAATAATACAGTGCACACCTGTGTACTCTCACTCAGCCTAAGAAACTGAACTATCTCTTAATGCCATTGAAGTCCCCTCTGTCTCCTCCCCGATTCCATCCCTCTTCTGCCAGACAGCCACACTGCTGAATTTGGTATTTATTGTTCCTGTACTTTTACTTTGTACGTATCTCCAAGCAATAATATAAAGTACGGTTCTGCATGTTTCTAAACTTTATATAAACAGTATTATACTGAATGTAGTCATCTGAGGCTGCCTTTTTTTCACTGTATTGTTTGTGAGATTCAGCCAAGTTGACATGTGTAGCTGTAATTTGCCCATTTCTGTTGCTGTGTAGTACGAAGTGTTCCACTGTATTGGACATTTGGGTTGTTTCCAGTTTTTCGTCATTACAAGTAGAGCCACTGCAAACATTCCCATTCTTGTCTCCTAGTCCAAGACAGCGAAAATTCCTAGGAGTCTGTGTTAGTTTCCTATCGCTGCTGTAACAAATTACCAAATTAGTGCCTTAAAACAACACAGATTTATTATCTTACATTTCTGGATGTCAGGAGTCTGAAATGGGTTTCACTGGGCTGAAATTAAGGTATTGGCAGGGGCACACTCTCTCTGGAGTCTCCAAAGGAGAATCAATTTCCTTGCCTTTTCCGGTTTCTAGAGGCTGCCTGCTCGTGGCTTCTTCCTCCATCTTCAAAGCCAGCAACGTAGTGTCTTCAAATTTCTCTCTCACTCTGACCCTCCGATTTTACTGTCACACCTCCTTCTCTGATTCTGACCCTCCTGCCTCCCCCTTATAAGGACCCTTGTGCTTACACTGGCCCCACCTGGATGATCCAGGATAATCTCTCCATCTCGAGATCCTTGATTTAATCACATCTGCAAAGTTCCTTTCACCATGGATGGTAACATGTTCACAGGTTCCAGGGATTAGGAATGTGGACACCTTTGGGGTCTATTATTCTGTCCACTGCAGAGGGGAACAGCTGGGTGGTGTGATACGAACACCTTTTCGTACAAACTCGAATTACGAGTTTGTCAAACTGCCCTCCAAAGTGAATTGATTCTCTCTCCCACTAGCAGTACAAAAGCATTCCTGTCACTTCCCATCCTCACCAACACTTGATATTATCTGACTTTTTAATTTTTGCCAACTTGACGCCTGTGAAATGTCTGGACTCTGACTGCTATGCGGTCAAGAAAGACATGATGGTCAATGGCGTTGAATGTGAAAAAGAAGGGCCCTGACAGTAAGAAGCAGTCCATGACCTTGGCTAGTGCAGTGCCCTTGAAGTGGTGGTGGTGGGGGGATGAAGTCAGACTGAGTCAAGGAATAAGGGGGGGGGGCGGGTATGAGGAAATGGATGCAGGGAGTACAGAGTCTAGATGGTATGTTAGTAGGCTTGGACTGCCATAACAAAATGCCACACACTGGGTGGCTGAAACAAAAGATACCTATTTCTCATAATTCTGGAGGCTGGAAAGCCCAAGATCAAGGTGCCAGCAGATTTGGCTTCTGGTGAGAGCTCTCTTGCTGGTTTTCAGACAGTGGCCTTCTAGCTGTGACCTCACACTGGTGGAGAGAGAAATAACTTTGGTCTCTTTTCCTCTTCTTATAAGGGCACTAATCCCATCATCAGGCCCCATCCTCATGACCTCATCTAAACCTAATTACCTCCCAAAGGCCCCACGTCCAAATATCATTACATTGGGGGTTAGGGCTTTGACATATCAATTTTGGGGGGAAGTACTCAGTTCATAACAGGGTACTTTCAAAATATTGGGTGGGGGTGGTGAAAGGGAGGTATCAGTCTAAAGGCAGAAATTAAAGGTGAAAGAGACAGAGAAAGAAAGAGACGTAACTACTACAGTGGGGGAGGCATCCTGGAGGGGGCAGGTGAAGGTGAGACCCATAGCACAAGGGTACCTAGGCTTGCTTTGGAATGAGGGGAGGCTCCTCCTCCTGGAGGAAGGAGAGAAGAAAGGGCACTGGGGCAGGTGCAGAGAAGATCCAAAGAGGTGGGGCAGGAAGTGGCAGAAGTTCTCCCATGTGATGGGCAGTGGAGTCACCTACTGAGGGGGCAGGAGTGGGTGTAGGAGGTCTGAGGAGTGTGGGGAAGGTTCACAGGGGCCGTTGTTGTGGGATTCCACAGGGGACCCACTGGGCTGAACAAAGGGGGATTGGTGACGAAGAGGGGACGAGCCAAGGCAGGAGCTCCCATCAGATCTCACCAGGGCCTCTTAGAGTGAAGAATGCCTGTTGCCCGGCCAAAGGAGGGCTGGACAGGGGGAGTGTCTAGGAGACCCCTGGAAGCTTAGTGGAAACAGTGGGTCTGGAGGACGCAGACCAGAACCAGGGAGATCATAGCCAGGAAATTGGGAAAGGTGGAAGAGCTCTTGATAATACCCAGGACCGTGGTGGAGGGACATCAGGGACTGTGGGGCACACAGTGCAGCCTGGGGAGGTAGAGAGGGCTTCCTGGAGGTGGTGATGTTCCAGCTGAGTCTTGAAAAGGAAAACCAAATTTCAGTTGCCATAAAAATGTGGAAGAAGTGTTGTCTTCACAGTCTATCAGCAAGTCTGTCCTGCCCCACTCCATCAGTTTTGTCTCTTTCTCAGACATCTCCACCACGCCCCCTGTGCTCTGGCTGGATTGGGAGAGTCCTTGTTGGGCACTTTCAGCTTCTATGCCTTGGCTTATGGACTTCTCTTTGGTTTCACTATTTTCTCCTTCAACTTCAGAACTCCTATTCATCCCTTAAAACCCAGCTCAAATGTCACCTCTGCTGGTGAGCCTTTCTGATTGCCCTGGTGCCACCTTGGTGCTTTCTTAGTAGTGTGGTGAAGTGGAAAAAGCTCACTCACTACTGTTTGATTTTAGACAGGTGACAATCTCTGAGTGTCTGTTTCCTGACAATGGCACTGGCCAAGCCTAGTTGTGAAGATAAGGTACATGACATCCTCAGGCATCACATGGGACTCACAAAGGAAGACATCGAGCCATGACACCCACCATTGTGTCTTGTACTAAAGTAAGCTGAGTGAGAATGTGACTCTGCCTTAATCCATGAGCTCTTAGAGGGTAGAGACCATGCCCCGACAGGGCCCAGCCCAGTGCCTAGCATGGAAGCATCGTGTGCTCCGTGGACACTGCACATAAAGGAAGAATTGATATTGCCTGTCGTTTACTTGTAATGTGACTTTGGGGAGGTGACATCATCTCTGAGAATCTGTTCCTTCATCTTTAAAATAACAATAACTCGTATTAGGTATTCATTTAACTACAGGTTAGTGACTCAACATTCACTACCTTTAATCCTCACATTGTGTTATCATCATCCTATTTTATAGAAGGGAAAACTGAGGCTGGGGGAGGTGAATGACTTGTCCAAGTTAGCAGCGGGCAGGAGCTCCCGGCACCCGGCCAAATTCAGAAAATTGTGCGAATTCACGGGGTAAATGTGAAATAGCCTTGCGAACTGTAAAGGCCTGGGGTGGGAGAGTCCGTGCCTGGGGGCGTGGTGAATGATGGCCGGGAGGAGAGGCAAGGAGAGGCGCCTTAGATATCCGGACGGCGGAAGGAGGATGGGTTGCCAGGCGATCTGTGGATGCGGGAGGCGCGGCGAGGCGCGGCGAGGCGCGGCTCGGCCGGGGTGGGAAGAGGCGCGGCCCGCCCCCTCCCCGCCCCACCCCCAGCCTCCACGCCGCGGCCCCTTTAAGAGCGGGCGGGGCGCCCTCTGGCGGCGGAGCGGCGCGCGCTGCCGGAGCCAGAGCCCCAGCCGGATCCCGGAGCCGGAGCGGAGCGGAGCCGGGGCGGAGCGGGCCGAGCGGGCCGAGCCAGCAGCCGAGCTGGGGGCGCGGGCGGGCGGCATGTACCGGGCCCGGGCGGCGCGGGCGGGGCCGGAGCCCGGCAGCCCGGGGCGCTTTGGGATCCTCAGCACCGGGCAGCTCCGGGACCTGCTTCAGGATGAGCCCAAGCTGGACCGGATCGTGCGGCTCAGCAGGAAGGTAGCGCGGGGGGCGCGGGCGGGGGGCGCGGGGGACGGGCCGCGGCCTGCCGGACCTGCCGACCGACCGAAGGGCCGCGCCGGCCGGGCTGAGGGGCCGCCGGAGCCTGGCACGTACGAGTGGGCCCGGCGGAGCCGCCCCCGGGGGAGGGGGCGCCCTGAGCTGGCCTGGGTCGGGTGGGGCGCCGGAGACCCAGGGAGGCGCCCGTGCACCCCCGGGATGGCCGCGAGGCGTGTCCTACAGCGGCTGCTCCAGGGAGGTGTGTTCCGGGGGGCAGGGGGCGGCTGTTTGTGGGGGCCCTGGCTCGCACACCCACGTTCTGTAGGGCCAGAAAGGGGAGGCGCCTTCCATGGAGAGAACTAGGGGCCTGTGTGACACCTGGGGGGGCCGTTGGGAGGGCGTCCGTAGTCTGGGGGTGTAAGAGGGGGCTTTGTGTCTTCCGGTGGGGAGGGGTACTGAAAGCTGAGGCGTGTATTCCATAGGCCACCATAAGAGAAAGTTGTATATTTCACAGGAGATAGGCCCGGGCTGGTTGTCTGTGGGGGGGCAGAAAGGGAAAGTGTACATTGGAGGGAGGCAGGCAGGAGGGGCGTGTGCATCCTATAGGGGACAGATGGAGGGTAGTGCGTTCTCCAGGGGCAGGGAGTGGAGGCTCGGCCCGCCTAGTAACAGAAGGAAATAGCGTTCTCCAGGGCCAGGAAAGAAAGGGGTCTGCTTTCTGCAAGAGAAGGAAAGCTGGGGGCAGGTGCTAGGGGATCAGGGAGGAAAAGGGGGTGTGTATTCCTTGGGGTGTGGGGATTCCACTGGAGGGCAGAGGACGGGGTGCGAGGGAAGAGAGGGGGGTTTGAGGGGGTGCTGTGCAGGGACAGGGTGAAGACATCACTGGAGAGTAAGAGCAGGGGGTGGGAGTGTTTTCGGCACAAACACCTGAGGAGGAAACAGACAAAGGCCTGGAATGAGAGGGAAGCTGCCCATGCATGGAAAATGGGACAGAGGAGGGAGGGGGACTCCTCGGGGACCTGAGCAGACATATTAATTGAAAAATTAAAAATTAACTAACATTTGTAGAGGCCTTCGTAGTTTTCCTCACCTAAGTCTCCCAACAACCCTATAAGGTAGATGCTTTTAGCTCATTTTGTGGAAGAGGAAACTGAGGCAAAGCGGGGTCTGGGCTCTTATCGTCCCTCCACCTGTTGGCTTGCCATCCTGAGATTGGGGTGCTTTCGGCTTGGCGCGTGGGCACTGTCGCCCAGGGTGGCAGTAGGTGGCCATGGGCAGACTCCCTGAATGGGCCTCTGGGCTCTTCCCTGCCGGCAGTTCCAGGGCCTGCAGCTGGAGCGCGAGGCATGCCTGGCCTCCAACTACGCGCTAGCCAAGGAGAACCTGGCACTGCGGCCCCGCCTGGAGATGGGCCGCGCTGCCCTGGCCATCAAGTACCAGGAGCTTCGGGAGGTGGCCGAGAGCTGTGCAGACAAGCTGCAGCGACTGGGTGAGGGACGGCCGGGAGAAATGCCTGGGGTGGGGGGCAGCTGGCCATCTGGCTGGGTGGCCTTGGGAAGTGCCAGGCTCTGAAGGTTGGGACTTGGGCAGACCTATTCCCCGGGCAAGTTTGAGGGGTGCTACTGCTGGAAAATTACCGAGTTGGGAAAGTGAGCAGTTGATGGGTAGAGCTGGGTTCCAGAGGCCAAAGTGGGGCCCAAAACCCAAGGGCCTGGGGTGCTCTAGGAGACAAAGCCCCTGCTCCCTCTTTCGCACTAGGACTGCGGGGAGGCGCATAAATGGATCCGGCGGGCGTTGTGCAGATGAGGAAACTGAGGCTCCAGAGAGGGGAGGGGAAGCGTAGAATCACACACAGGGTCAGTGAGAGTCAGGTCTGGGCCCTGGGGCTCTGGTCTGTCTGTCCTGGGTGACAGGCCCTGAGTGCAGGGGCTAATTCACTCTGTCCCTCTGTGGCCCTCAGAGGAGAGCATGCACCGCTGGAGCCCCCACTGCGCGCTGGGCTGGCTGCAGGCTGAGCTGGAAGAAGCTGAGCAGGAGGCTGAGGTGAGAGAAGGGGCAGCTGGGCCTGGGGACCGGGAGGGGGGCCCCATCCTATCATCATCCCCCTCCCCTCAATTCTTACACTGCAGGCTTGAGAGCCCCCCTTCCAGGAAGCCTGCCCTGAGTGCCTGGCTCCCAGGAGTGCCTGCTGCATTGCTGTCCGCACTGGACACAAGGCCCACCATCCCCACCTGTAACTTTCCCCCAACTTCCTGTGAACATCTCAGGGCAGCTTAGGCTGGGTCTACAGAGGAGCTGGGACAGACGTCTCAGTGCTGGGCTGGGAGCACAGTGCTCAGTGAGCTGAAGAGGTGGAGGAGGAGGGTCCTGGCCCTGATGAGAGACACCTGTCTACTTCAAGTGTGTCTCCATCTCTGATCCCGCCTCATCCCTGGCCCGGCAGGTCTGGTGATAGTAAGGAAATCAAGGCTTGAGGGTAGAGGACGTTCATCCGCAGTCACTCAGCAAGGGGCAAGCCCAGGCTGGAACTCAGGTGCCCCGTCCCCGAGCTGTGGCGTGGTCGCCATCGGGAGGGATTCAGGGTGGGAGGAGAGCCCTCAGTCTTTGGTCACGTTCCTCCCAAACTGTCCTTTCCTCCTGTCCCAGGAGCAGATGGAGCAGCTGCTGCTGGGCGAGCAGAGCCTGGAGGCTTTCCTGCCTGCCTTCCAACGAGGCCGTGCCCTGGCCCACCTGAGGAGGACCCAGGCGGAGAAGCTGCAGGAGCTGCTGCGGCGCCGGGAGCGGTCTGGCCAGCCCGCCCCCACTGCTGCTGCGGACCCCCCCAAATCCTTCCCCGCTGCCGCTGTCCTGCCCACTGGGGCCGCCCGGGGGCCACCAGCAGTGCCCCGGAGCCTGCCCCCCTTGGACTCCCGCCCAGTGCCCCCGCTGAAGGGCTCCCCCGG
Source organism: Eschrichtius robustus (assembly GCF_028021215.1). Lineage (NCBI taxonomy): Eukaryota > Metazoa > Chordata > Mammalia > Artiodactyla > Eschrichtiidae > Eschrichtius > Eschrichtius robustus. Next base: position 83,696,773 of record NC_090839.1, on the reverse strand, counting down.
GTGCCCTCTAGGCCCAGCCCCTCTGCTGAGCCCTCGGCCCTCGCAGCCAGAGCCCCCCCACCGGTAGGATCCAGGGTATGGCTCCCCACTGGGGGGCCCAGACAAACTTGATGCGTGGCTCCTCCTCCTCCCCCACTGCCGGGGTGGGGGGAGGGGCAGGCCCCTCCCCCTGGCCCTAGGCAGGCCCTGGCCCTGGAGGCTGAACTGGGGAGGAGGGTCACCTGGAGGATGCCCAGAGAGAGGGCCGGGAGTGGGGTGGGCAGGGTATTATTTCCTCTGCCGCTGAGGAAACTCTGCCTTTTTTTCTCTCCGGCTGGGGCCTCCCGGGTGATGGGCCAAACCCAGTGAAAGAACTTTACTCATGGGGGCCTGGGAAGATGCCCACTTCCCTCAAGGGGCCCTGCCTAGGGGGCCTATCGCCCCCTGCCACTCCACTAGGCTCGCACAATGCCAAGGCTGACAGGAGTGTTTTCCATCATGTCCTGAGCCTACCTTTCCCCCAGTTCTGGGGTCCACCACCTAGGAGCCAGGTGGTCAGGCCCCAGCTGTGGGGGCAGGGCCATGGGGCTACTACCTGCCCCGCTCATGCTCCAGACCCTGGGGCAAGGTAGGCCAGGGGCTTCCGACCTGCACCAGGTGAGAGTGGGCCCTCCCCCGGAAAGACCATTCTGTATTTTTCTGTCCCCGTCTCCTTAGAATGGACACTTTTTGAGGGCAGGTCCTTGTCTTTGTATGTTCTGTCCCCAGCCCCGCCTCCCAGGGGCCGTCAATAAATGTGATGGTGAGGATGACGATGCTGCCTGACTCCTCTCTGCTTCCTCATCCAGCCACTCTGCTGTTGCAGCTTCCACAGCTCAGCTCCTGTGCTTCCTACTCTTGAGATGCCCTCCTCTCCTCTCTGCCCATCCGAAGCCCGGCTGTCCTTCAGGTCCAGCACTGCTTCTGCCTCTTCGATGAAGCCTTCTCTGATTACCAACCCATGGGAGTCTTCCCTAAGTCTTAAACTTCCCAGCACTTCTGGCCAGAAGCACACTCTGCTCCATCACAGTTGCCTCACCTGTATGCACCTTCTTTTCCTGGGTGGCCTGTAAGCCCAACCAGGATGGTACCTGCTCCTTCTCTGGCCTGCCAAATGACCACCCCCACTGAGTGATGGAGAGGGTTCTATAGGGCTGAAGCTACCTGTCTTCAGCTCGGGTAAACATTAGGTGGCCAGCTTGGCTGATGACTGCGGGACAAGAAGATGGGAGAGTGGGAATATGTCTTGGATCAGCTTAGGTCAAGTCTAATGAGATGAAGTTTGGCAGGAGGTCACAGAAGGTCCTGCAAGTAACAGGGGACAGTCAGAGTGCTGTAGAAGCTAATGTGATCTTGGTCCATGTTAGTGGGGCTAAAACCACCTAGAATGAGGCAAGTGCTGGTTTGGCTTTACTTTTTACTGAAGTTTTAGACTCTAAGGGAACCCCAAAACAGCACCTTTGGAGTATAATGAGAAAGAGGATGGGGGCTAAGTCCCCTACAGAACAGCTGAGGGATCTGTTTGACATACAAGTATGTGATGGCTAGCCTTTGAGTCTCTAAAGGACTGCTTCACATACAGCGAGACGTTAAGAGTCAAGACCAATGGGTGGAAACCACTGGGAGCCAGATTTTGGCTCAGTATGAGGCTCTTGATTCACGGTTGCTACTGCTGGTAGGTTGGTCCCCATCCCTAAAATTGAGTGAGCAGCACCTGAGTGACTGCTTGATGAGCTCTTAAGAAATACAGGCAATAGTTAGAGGGACTGGCCCATCCGAGCTTTTGAAAGCCCCTCAAGTCCAGTCAGATTCACCCCCAGCAGGGGCAAAGCACTGATGGTGCCCACTTGAGAAGCTTCATCCCACAGTGGCCTTGGTTCTCCTGCTCCTCACTGCTAGCGCTTGAAGTGCTGGAGACAAGGGACGCTGGAGATGATACCGGGTGCCTGCCTGAGATGACAGAAGACTGAACAGCCCCAGAAGACCGCCCACATTCTCCACACAGCCTGGGGCAAGCCGGGCCCCTCTCGGCCTGGCCTCCCACTTCTGGTCCATGCTTCTAGGGAGTTTTTCGTTTGTAACCAAAAGGAAGAAGGGCTAATGGTGGTCATGCCTGAGCCTCCCTCCACTATTGTGAATTGGGGAGCGGCCTCTACAAGGCAGAGGCTAATGTCCACAGTCTGGTTCAGCCTCCCCTCCCCAGGGCAGGTAAGAAGAAGAGGAAGGAATGACCCAGGCAAGGGAGGGACTGGGAAGGGAGACAAGTATTACCATGAGAACCAGATGGGGTCCTTCAAAAGGCCTTCCACGCCCCTCACTTTCCTCAAGAGCTCAGACTCAGTTTTAGAGCACGCAGGGAGTAAGGCCCCTCTGTATTCAGCTCCAGCATGAAAAACACCAAAGACCTGAGGCAGGTGGGTATAGATACCACCAGAGTGGAATGGGCCTAGTTCTGGGCCATGGGAAAGGCTTAGAGTTGGATGGTTAATAAACTTGATTAACCCCTCTGCTTGAAGGTACATGAAATATTCTGGAAAGTTCCAGGCAGTCTGGGCTCTCCTGCCAGATCACTTCTGGAACTTTCTATTTCCAGGTCTGGGGTCCCAGGGAATGCTCCTGGCTATAATCCTCTGTGAGAGAGAATAAACTTGAGGTAGACCCTCAAGGGGCCCAAGAGAAAGGTCCTACCTATTGCAGGCCACCAGTGCTTTTACAAACCAAAACCAAAAAATTGCCCAAAGGGCTTCTCTCGTGGCTCAGTGGTTAAGAATCCACCTGCCAATGCAGGGGACACAGGTTCGAGCCCTGGTCCGGGAATATCCCACATGCCAGGAAGCAACTAAGCCCGTGCGCCACAACTGCTGAGCCTGTGCTCTAGAGCCCGCGAACCACAACTACTGAAGCCCACGTGCCTAGAGCCTGTGCTCTGCAACAAGAGAAGCCACTGCACTGAGAAGCCTTCACACCGCAACGAAGAGTAGCCCCCACTCACCGCAACTAGAGAAAGCCCACGCACAACAACGAAGACCCAACGCAGCCAAAAAAAAAAAAATTGCCCAAGTAACAAAACTCTCACTCCTTTCTGATAAAAACAAGGTGTTCCTCCCCCTCAAGAATGTCTATGTGCACCTCCTTGTTTGGAAATCACTAGCTTCTGTGTATTTCCCTAAGCCTCCCACCTTGTTTTCCAAATTTGAAACATCATAACATTAAATGTACTTTTGTGTGTGCGTGCTAATCAAGGCTTACTGAGCTCAGTCTTTACCACTGAATCCTGTGGTCACTGCAAAGCCATGGCTAAGAACTTGCCCCTGACCTCCCAGGCTAGAGAGAATCTCATGGTTTCCAAGAGACCAAGTTGGACTAGCTGAGGGTTTATCCCAATTTATACAAGGATTTTACACAAAAGATTGAGTGCAGGAATCGGTGTTATTGTACGAAGGGACCTCTGGCTTTGTTTGGGACCTTGCCACTGCTGTAGACCTCTCAAAAGATTCTTCTTGTCCCACGATGAAAGTAAGACTTACACTCTGCCTCCCTGCATAAAGTGTGAGCTCTTTTAACATAGGAGGTAACCTAGGGATCTGCAAACTCAAATGCCTGTAGGGGCCAGAAGGTCACAGTGCAAAGCAGCTCTGTTTCCACAAAGTACACCCTCCCCCATTTTCCTGGAAATGCATGATCTCCCCCCCCCACCCTTATTTTGTTTTTCCTCTTAATAGACATGGGTAGAGAGACAGATTTCTCTACTAAGAGCAAAATGGTGCAAGTGTGTGCATCACGGCCTCTGACACATCCCCTCTGCTGGTGAGAGTGCAGCGGACCGGGGAGCAAGGTCCTATCTGAAAGGCAGACCTTACAGCTTCTCCCAAGTGGTCATGAAAGTATGGGAGGAAGCTCAATGGTGGCACATTTTCTCATTTTTTTGAGAGAAGTCAGAAATCTAGATTTTTATGCAAAGTCTTCCAAGTTTTGAATATTGCCTAAAGTTAAGACACTGTGCTAGCCGCAACCAAACGCTGTGTGCAGGTCAGCTGTGGCCTGTGAACCACGTATCTCGGTCAGTTCTTCGTCCTCCGGAAACAGGCCTTCTTTTGTCTAGCAGCAGTCCCCTCCCAGGACCGAGGATGTGAACACTGACAGGGCAGAGGCAGGATGGGAGGGCCAACCCACCTCAAGACTAGCGACAGGGCCCCGGGTTTGTATAGCCTTAAGAGACAGTGGCGAGATGGCTAGATCCATAGTGACGCTATGACCTTACAACAGATGGTGAAGGTGAGCTCTCTGCTTCTGGGGGATGAGAGCACCTAGCAATCCCCAGCATATGCAAGTTCGTGAGGTCCAGACTCAGGTCTTGCTATCACCCTAAAACACTAACAGAGGGACCCCAGCTGCTTTGCACAAACCCGATGGCCCCCAGGGCTCCAAGGCTGGCCTGAGAGCCAAGCCGCTGAGGGCAGGCAAGGCGCGCCTTCTACAGTCCTGCTCAGAGGCAGGAGACAGTGTGTGACCTCATCACAGGGCTGAGGAACTGAGAGGGCAAAGGCCAGGAGAGAGCACTGAATTCCAGAGAGTGGACTGAAGTAACACCGCTACTTACCAGCTGTCCCTTCTCTCAGCCTCCCTTCATGGGATCTGGTGACCTTCCTGGAAGCCCAAAGGCCCGAGACAAGACCCCTACTCCTCGCCATTTTCCATAAGCAGGTGTGGTGGCCACTCACTTGGGCTCCACCCTTGGTGTCTCAGCTTCAGGCTGTGGCTATAAGGGATGGAGATATATATACATGGTCAGTAATGACCAACGGACAACTCACTGGCCTAAGGTAGGCAGGCTATTCTTATTCATCTTGGCTCATGCTAGGACCATTACAGAGGGCAAGGTGCACCCAGCGAAAGAAATGCCAGACCTCAGAAGGAAGCAAGAATTCTTACTCCTTCAGCACTGGGATGTGTAAAGGATCTTTTCACCCAGCAATAAATAAAGGACAATGGAGGGGAAAACAGTTCGGCTCAGGAGAAATAAAATGAAGTCCTGATCAAGCCCAAAGATAATATCACAATTGCCTAGACATGTACACCTTTGATTCCTATCTTCTTGTCCGTGCCTCCCCATTTAGGATCTGTGTGTGCTGCTCACTCAGCCTGGTACTCTTCTTCACCCCCTACCCAACGAGCACAGCATAGAGCAAGCTGGGCCCCTCTTCCTAGGTCCAAACTTACAGTTGTTTCAGTTTGTGACCAAAGGGAGAAAAGGGACTGAAGCTGACCATGTCTCAGCCTTCCTCCTCTATCAGGAACTGGGGAGCAGCCCCTAGAAGGCAGGGGCTAATGTCCATGGCCTGGTTTAGCCTCTCCTTCCCAGGGCAGGTAAGAAGCTGAGAAAGGACAACTGCAGGGGGGCCAGAAAGGGAGAAATGATGTAACAGGAACCAGCTGGGGAGGGTCCTTCAAAAAGCCTCCCACACATCTCCCCTCCCATGAAGAGCCCAGATTGAGTTTCAGGGATGGTAGGGCGTGGGGTCTCTCAGAGTTTAGCTCTGGCCTGAAAAAACCAGAGGCAGGCAGGATGGCACTACAGAATAGAGTGGGCCTAGTTCTAGGCCTGAGAGGCTTAGAGTTGGATGATTAATAAATTTTATTGACTACCCTGTTTGGAGTTGCATGGAATGTTCCAGAAGTTTCACAGAGTCTGGACCCCACCACTCTGAACCTTCTGGGTCTACCTCCACGTTTTGGGGCCTGAGGGAATGTTCTTCGCTGTGATCTTCACTGAGAGAAAACAAACTTGAGAGATCTATGTCAAAGAGCCCATGAGAAAGATCCCAGATTATCACAGACCACTAGTGCTTTTACAAACAAGACGCAAAAGAACCCCAACCTCAATTTGATTGAAACTTTGATAGAATCTTGCCCCAAGGACACTCCGTTATGCCCCAACTCCTTGGTTGAGAATCACCAGCCTCTGTACCTTTTACTAAGCTTCACTTCCTGTAGTTTGTGTTCTGAAAAGACTTTCCCTCTTGTTTTCCAGATATGAAACATAATAACATTAAATGTTCTTTTTTAAAGTACATATGCCCTTGCCCCCAAACCAAGCTCCATGAGCCCAGCATGTCTGAACCAGAGTAGGCTTAAATCTTTCCTACTGAATCATATGGTCACTGCAAAGCCATGACTAAGAGTTTGCCCCCAACCTCCAAGGCTAGAGAAAACAGAATGGTTCCCAAGAGACCAAATAGCACCAGCTATGGGTTTCTCCCAATTTATCCAAGGACCACCACAAAAGATGGAGTGCAGGAATTGGTGTTAATATAGCAAAGCACCTCTGGCTTTGTTTAGAACCTACTTAGGCCCTTACCCTTGTAGAAGATCTCCTGCAAAGGTTTTCCTACCCCACAGCTTTACGCTCCACAGTACATACCTGAGTACCTACCATCTCACAGCTAAGCCACACCCCACGTGCAGTGATTCATGGTTAAGAGAACTGGATTACCACAGCTCTAGCCAAGTGACAACCCACTGCACCAATTAGGAAAAGAGGAAACAAACAAAAACCAAAAAACCCTCAGCCAGCTCTGAATAAGGAAGCGCGCTTCCATCCTGTGCCTCCTGTCACTCAGCATCTGGTCTACTCAAACTCCCCCAATTCCCACAGCTTCAAGTAGCCCTGTTTCAAGGACTTGGCTTGTAGGGCCTGCGATAAGCACTGCCAGCATAACAGGAGGCTGGGCCACACTCAGGCGATTCAAACTCCCAGTTTGTTGCTCTATTTTTGGGAAGGGAGGAGCTGCACGGTTAGCAATGGGGCTGGCTGGTCAAGGGATGACCAGGTGCCAGGCACAGGGTCCCAAGGACAAACTTGACTCTACTGGCACTATATATATATATGTGTGTATATATATATATATATATATATATATATGTATGTATATATATATATATATATGTATGTGTGTATATATATATATATATATATATTTTTTTTTTTTTTTTTTTTTCCCCCCTGCTGCTGCAGCATGCGGGATCTTAGTTCTCCAACCAGGGATCGAACCTGCGCCCCCTGCAGTGGAAGCACGGAGTCTTAGCCACTGGACCGCCAGGGAAGTCCCTGGCATCATACTTTAATCACTGAGCCTATTAGAACGTGGATAATCAAGTGTGACAGACCGAAAGAGAGCAAACGATTTGCTCCTCTGCCATCACGCCCACAGAGTAACTTCTCCGAGGTCATACATTAGATAAGCATGGGCACAGGAAGGCTCATTCCTTAGGCTCATGACCTTGCTTTCTTTCCCACTCACACTCACCACCAACAGAAGGCGGAGTGGGGTCTGACCACCAAAGAATGGCCAGGTTCCCACAGATCACATCCTTACCCTACACTGGGTCTCACCTTGTGGCCTGGGGAGCTCACAGAAAGACAAGTTTCTTATAACCCCAGAATTTTTCTTTTGGCAGTCACAATTGGTCACATTGCACGTTTCAAGGTTACAGAGGAGCCCCATGCTACACACGTGGGGCAGGAGCAGACGAGTCTTGCTCGGAGCTTTACAGGAAAGCCACAGCAAGTGTTCCAGAAATTGACAACATCTGGAAGCAGGCACCCCAGGGCCTCCAGGAAACCCCTCACTCTCGGGCTTTCGGGACTCCTCATTGGGGGCCTTTTTCTTGGGCATCAGAAAGCCTCCTTTTCTGGACCAGAGGGGTAGGGATGTGCAGGTCAATGGCTAAGCTGGCCGGGTGGGGAAAGGAAAGGGGAGAGCAGTTCCTTCGGACCCCAGTAGAGGTAGACAACAGTAGACAATGGAGGCAACGGGTTCAAGAAGACAGGAAAGGCCATTTTCTTGGGGGGGCGGGGGCGCGGCTGCTCCCCTTCCCTCCGCTCTCCGATTAAAAACGAAAGCCCATGATGATGAAGACTGTGAGCAGAAAAAAGAATAAAGCCGTGTCTCGGGTCTCGTCCCAGCCTAAGCCCTTCTTGGCCCGGTCCTCCTGCTGCTTGCGAAGGGCCTCCCGCCGGGCCCTCAGGCGCCGCTCGCGCTCCAGCTGCTCGCCGTAGTGCGCCTGGTAGAAGGCGTCAAAGTCGAACATGGTGCGGTTGGCTCCCGATGAGGCCTGACCGCGGCCCTGGGTCCGAGAGGCGGGAGGCTGGGTGCGGGGTGAGTCGGCGTCGGCGGCGGGCGTCTTGGAGGGCCGGACCCCGGGGCCGCGCAGGTCCTCGTCGCTGAGCAGGCCGCGGTCATACTTGCGACGCAAGGTGGTACTGCCCAGCACCACGTAGGCCTGGGAGATGCGCGTGAAGCGCTCGGCAGCCTCGGCGCTCCCGGCGTTGCGGTCCGGGTGGTAGAGGAAGCTCTGCCGGTAGTAAGCCGCCTTGATCTGCGCCTGCGTGGCCGTGGAGGCGACGCCGAGCAGCTCATAGAGCGCCGTGCGCGAGTACGGGCCGTCGCTCCGGGAATAAGTTCTCGCTTCTACGCCCAGGCCCGATCCCAAGTTTTGTGGAACCCCCCGGGCTTGCCACAACCTCCACAGTAATAGCCGCGACCACCTCACATCGCGCTGGGCTGCCATCTTGGATGAGTCAGGTGGGCGGTGCAAGATGAACTGGCCAATGGGAGGCGTGCGTTTTCCGCATCCGGTCGGCCCTTGTAGCCAATCGAGTAAAAGAGAAGGCGGGGAGAGGGGTGGAGCATGCGTATTACGAGGCGGGCGCCAGGCCGAGGACATAAAAGCCGGACTCCCGGAGCAAATCGCACGAGACCAGTTGCTGAGGCGTGGGGATGGCGTCCCGTGGGCAGCGACCCGAGCACAGCGGGCCTCCGGAGCTGGTGAGGCCTGTGTTCCGCGGACACCCCTCTCTCCTCTCCTAGGGTCTCCGCGTCTTGATTTCTTCCCGGACTCCCCCGCCTTTTTTTTTTCTCGTCCCTGCAGTTCTACGACAAGAATGAAGCCCGGAAATACGTGCGCAAGTAAGGGGAGCCTGGATGTTGCGAGGCGTCGGGGGTCGGGAACCGGCAAGTTGCCCTGATTGCGGAGGTTGCTTGGAAAGCACGCAGAATTTGGGGGTGGGGGAAGGAAGAGACCTGAGTTAATCCCATTTTTGACGCTGGAAGAGTCAATTTTAAACCTTCGGATGGGTCTCAGTAACCTTAGCATCAGAATGGGAGGGATCACGCCTACTTTCTCTCATACGACAGCTTATTTTAAGCATGTGATAGAACAGGTAGGACGCAGTGGAGATGTGTAAGGGATCAGTGCTGTTGGGGGGAAGGAAATAATATTCATGGAATGCTTACTGTACGCCGCAGTTTACATTATCTCAGTAAATCTTTAGGACAGCTGTTGGTAGAGTATCTGAATTTTGTAGAGGAGAGTTTTTTTGTATAATTATGAAGTCAGTTAACAGATGAGGGCTAGAGCAAGGACTTCCAAACCTCTTTTTTCCGATACAGTACTCTGTAAGAAAGTTCTGCAGATAACCTTTTTTCTCTTTTTTGTTCAAATTGGAGCATCAGACAGAGTCAGCAAAAACTCTTTGATCAGTTGTCATTATGTAGCAAATAGAAACTTTTTTCCAGTTGCAGAGCCCTGTTTCAGGCATTTTGAAAACTGGTACGTGTGACTCTCCCTGGATCTTGGGAAAGCCAGATACACTCTAGACCTCTTCTGTTCAATATGGTAACCAGTAGCCATCAGCCATCTATTGAAACATATTTAATCTGATATACTTGGTATGAAGAAAATGTAAAATGCTTTATTGTTTTTTATATTATGTATTGAAATGATGTTTTGAGTATACTGGGTTAAATAAAGTGTAATATTGAGTATGTTGGGTTAACTATTACTACAGTTAACTTTACATATTTAATTTTTTTTTAAATGTAGCTTCTAGAATGCCCCAAGTGGCTTGCGTTATGTTTCTCATGGACAGCACTGCTATAATTTTTATTGTGTCTTTTTCACTCTTCTATATGGGAGTAGCTACAGTGGATAATTCTTCTAGAAAACATGTATTTAAGTAATACAATGTCAAAGCCTGGTAGAGTTGAAAATACCCAATGGTTGGTCAGTAGATAAATGATTTGTTAACTTCACATTAGCTCTGCAGCTAGTACAGTTTTAATTTTGTCAGAACCAAATAACAACGTTGTATTACATGGACTTCTGGGGTCACTTTTAAATAGTTGTAGTCGAGTTTGTTGACCGGGAAAGGGTACCTCAGGATGATTGTTCCTTTTTCTCTTTCTTCGGCTTTTCTTGGTCTGGGTGAGGTTTTAGCCCAGAACTCCTTTACCACTTGCTTGTGTTTCTGCCTTTTTAGCTCACGGATGATCGATGTCCAAACCAAGATGGCTGGGCGAGCGTTGGAGCTCCTTTGTCTGCCTGAGGATCAGCCTTGTTACCTGTTGGATATTGGGTGAGATCCTGGGGCTCAGTTCAGATAGTCCAGGTAGGTGGTGGGATGTCTTTGCTACTCACACTGTTGAGTCCCCATTTGATTGTGTCTTCCAGCTGTGGTTCTGGGCTGAGTGGAGATTACCTCTCGGATGAGGGGCACTACTGGGTGGGCCTTGACATCAGCCCTGCCATGCTGGGTAAGTATGTCCTATTTAGCACGGGAGTGGACTCCCCTGCATGAGTGTGGAACAGTGATGCAGATTGATTCCTCACCTACTCTTCTCCAATGTAGATGCGGCCTTGGACCGAGACACGGAGGGAGACCTGCTTCTGGGGGACATGGGTCAGGGCATCCCCTTCAAACCGGGCTCCTTTGATGGTTGTATCAGGTGAGAGTCTTCAGGTCCTGCTTTTAGTCCTCTGCAGGCCAGTGCTTCCCAAACCTGGCTGTGCAGCAGAATCACACAGAATACTTAAAAATACACATCCCCAGGATTTTCAGATGTATAAGGTCAGAGCAAGGCCCCAAAATATGTATTTTTTTGTATTTCAAAACTACTCCTGTGATTATCTTGCACGGCCAGGTTCAGGCACCAGGGTATAGGTTTCTCTGCTTTGTGTGTGTGGGGGTGTGTGTGTGGGGTGGTCTTCTGAGCCTCTAGGAGCCATCTTGTTGGCCCCAGCAGCCATTTTGTTGACTTCTTTTCAAAGGACTTTGTAGTGGAGAGTGGCCCCAATTGCTCCAATCTCTTCGGTGGCTTAGGAGTCCTTTCTGTGGCGTCAGGTTCAAGTCTTGAATGTGTACGTAGTACTTTGATAACAGATCTTAGAACACTGAAATTACAGTTAGAAACGTGAAGTTGTTCTTTGTCTTCCGTAGTAAGTTCTGTTTAGTATTTGGTTTAGTGTTTTGTTGGTGGGGTGGAGGTAGGGGTTAGGGTAGGAAGTCATAGTTTAATCATTAGCTGGGGGAAGACCTCCTGTGATAATAGATTGAGCTGTAGCGATACACAGTAGGAATCTGGGTGAGGAGTACAAATCTGGATTTGAAGATTTTCTTTTAGGGTATGGGATTAGCTTACATGTGGGAACAAATAGGAGGGGAAAAAAACATTTCAAAGATAGCAGTTGCTTTTTAGTAATGATCAGGTGAGATGTTCTAAGCTGCAGAAAACCAAAGGCCAGCAATTTGGTACTGTATGTTTCAGGAGTAAATAGTCATTTTTAGTTTGTTTTTAAGAGGAGGGGTGGTATGGCAGGCTTTTTCTTTTCAACATTTGTTACCTGCAAGAAATTGTCCGAGGTGCTGTGCTGTTTGTGGAAATAAAGGTCCGTGTTTTTAAGACTCTCCATGGTTTTTTAGGTGCTATAAGATGTGGACCAAGTTACTAAATGTGAGCCCCAGTGTGGGGTGTGCACTAGGGAATCATGGGACCCACCAGAGTTAGGAAGAGAAGTAAGAGCACAGGAAAGCAGGAGAGGCCGGGGCTGGGCCCTGAGGTTGGGAGGAATTTGGATGGTCAAGGAGAGGGTTTCGGAGTGAAGGAACAGTGTGAGCAAAGGCACAGAAGTGGGTGGGGAAAGGAGTCTCATAGATGTAGGGAGGAATGAGAAATTCTACGGAAGATGAGAGGAAGATGAGATCGTGTGGGGTCGGTTCCTAGAGGCTTTTAACTCCATCCTGAGAAGTTTGGGTTTTATTCAGTAGTTGATGGGAAGCTGGGGAGTGACGAGATCGGGTCTGTGTTGTAGGAGGATTATTTAAAAGAAGAGAGAAGACGCGAGAGGAGAGAGAAGTTAGGTTGTCGAAGTAATGGAGGCGGTAATGAGTGCCGACCCAGGAGAGTAGTGGAGGAACGTAAAAGCTGGGAGAGGCGGTTGGACACACCAGCGGGGTTTGGGGTGCTGTAGATGTATGTGCACAGCAGTGAGGAGGGGAATGTTGGAAAGGAGGACATACTAGCTGCTTGAGGCTTTAAATGTGGGGATTGTGGAAACAGTTAGCAGGTACAGTTGAAGGAAGTGATTTAGGAGGAGAGTGAATGGCTTTGTGTAAGTCCAAAGCATATTTCCCTTGATTGGAGGAAGGGAATGAAGGGGTAGGTGGCAGGGAGAGCCTTGATCTGCTGAGTAATGCTAAACTTGAGATGTGTGCAGAAGCAAGGTTGAGGAAATGTTTTCTTGGACTGGCCTCGAGAAGTTCACATTCACCTTCTGTAGACCCTGTTTGGTCCAGCGTTTTATTTATTTATGTATGTATGTATGTATGTATTTATTTATGGTTGCAGCAAGCGGGGGCCACTCTTCATCGTGGTGCGCGGGCCTCTCACTATCGCGGCCTCTCTTGTTGCGGAGCACAGGCTCCAGACGTGCAGGCTCAGTAGTTGTGGCTCACGGGCCTAGTTGCTCCGTGGCATGTGGGATCTTCCCAGACCAGGGCCCGAACCCGTGTCCCCTGCATTAGCAGGCAGATTCTCAACCACTGTGCCACCAGGGAAGCCCTGGTCCAGCGTTTTAGAATAGTGACCTGGAGTAGACCTGCACGTGCCAACAAAGAGTCGTGGGCAGGAGGGTTTCGCCTGGAGATCGAACCTGCGTATCGCTCCCTTTCCTGACTAGGTCCCTTCCTCTTTCAGCATTTCTGCGGTGCAGTGGCTCTGTAATGCTAACAAGAAGTCCGACATTCCTGCCAAGCGCCTGTACTGCTTCTTTTCTTCTCTTTACTCTGTTCTGGTGAGTATGAGATCTCCTTACCGGGCTGGCTGCCTGTTCTTCCCTTGCCCTGCAGATAGCATGATGAAGTGGAGGTGCCCTGTGGGAATGCCATTTAAATGGGACCACACGGGATGGCAGGACCTCACTGTTGGCTCCTTCGGTCCAAGTCTTCAGCCACCAAAAAAGGAAAGCTCAGGGGGCTGACACTGTAGTGAAATGCGAAGACACTGATGTCAGAAGCTGAGACTGATCACAACTCCTCTGTCCACTCTGCTGAATATCAGTCAGAAGTTGGCTTGGGGGCCTGGACTCCACAGAGTGAGGACAGGGGCAGCATTTCGAGGCCACACAGAGGACACCTTCCAGAGTGCTCACATCCTCCAACTCCCACCTTGCCTTCCACCTACTGCCAATGCTCAGATGGGGTGCAGGGTGGTTATTTACCACTGAGAGAGCCTTTATTAGCTTTTTTCTTGTCTTTTATTTATTTATTTATTTGTTTATTATTTATTTGAGCCACACCACTCGGCTTCAGGCCCCTGCAATGAAAGCGCCGAGTCCTAAGCACTGGACTGCCAGGGAATTCCCTATCTTGTCTTTAGAAGTGATGGTGTTGATTTCCACTGTTTACTAGGATTAGATGATAGTCTGCGATTCTAAGTCCTAAAAGTGAGTTCTTTCACTTTTTTTTTTTTTTTTTTAGATCCAGGTGTTTCTTGGTCCCCTTAGTCCCCTCACCTCACCCCTGGCTTTCTTAGAGTAGGTTGTTCTGGCAGATAGCTGGGTCTTGTGCGTTATGTGGTTTCTCTTCCTCTCAGGTCCTGGGGTTAACCCTGAAGTTCTGAGGGCCTTTGTGTTTGGTTTTCTCTCTGCTGAAATGCTCTTCCCTCAGACATTTAAATAGCCAGCCCTCTACTACATTCCGGTCTCTGCTCCAGCGTCCCTCAGAGAGAGGCCTTCCTTGAGCCAAAAGTAAACTTGATAGTTTCTGTCGTGCACCATCCCTTGTCCTAAGTTATTTTTCTTTTTGGTGCTTAATCACTACTGTAAATGAGCTACCTCACCCACTAAAATGTGAGCTGCAGAAGTGCGGAGGCTGTCTCTTTTGTCCATGGCTGTTTCCCAGCCCTGAGAACAGTATACCTTGCACATAATGGGAACTCAATAAATATCTCGTGAATAAGGAAAGGAGGAGTGCCTGGGTCCTGACCCCATGGGATATTTGAAAGATAGCCATGTTTCTGTTGCAGGTCCATGGAGCCCGGGCTGTCCTGCAGCTGTACCCTGAGAACTCAGAGCAGGTGAACCCCTTGGCTGGTGGAGGTGCAGGGAAGGGGGAGGGACCCGGAATAGGTAAACTGTCCTGCTCCTCACGCACCTGCCCTCCTGCTGTTGGGAAGTGACAGAACCAGCAACCTTAGGCTGCTTGGTGGGAAGGGAGGGGCTGAGCTCCCGAGATTGGTCGCCGTGGCCCCTGCTGGCACATTTTATGACCTAATGTCCTAAGGAAGAGGGGTACCTGGGGCGGTGGCGGGGGGTGGGTAGGATGTCTGTCTTCTCTTGACAGATAAACCATCTGATATTACTGATTTCCGTAAGTGAAGAAATAGCTGGGGGTGGGAGAGGACATCAGCATCTGTCTGTTCTGTGGAGTGTGATGCCTGAGCAGCGAGGGGCAGGAGGTACCGACTCTGACGGACAGGTGGCGAGCTGTCCCTCACTGATATCGTGAATGAGTCTGCCTCGCAGTTGGTGGCCATTCATTTCCTGAGATTTGAGTGGGGAGGTGGGTCCCTAGGCTAGAAAGTGAGAATCAGGGGGACTTGGTCGTCCTGTAATCCCCCGAGGGAGGTATCTGCCATGGCTGCTTCTAGGCTGCACCTTCTCTGCGTGGCTTTCGGGGACTCAGAATTGGGAATAGTCTGATAAAGACCCTCACTTCTCCCAGACAAGGTCCATTCTGGGACCGGACGGGGGCCAGGGCAGGGGGCGGGAAGCTGCTGCTCCCCCAGCCGCCCCACCTGACTGCACGCTGTTCTCTCCCCAGTTGGAGCTGATCACGACCCAGGCCACCAAGGCCGGCTTCACTGGTGGTGTGGTGGTGGACTATCCCAACAGCGCCAGAGCCAAGAAGTGAGTGCCGGGGGCCAGGGCGCTGCCCGTGCTGCAGGAGAGAGGGTGGCGGTGTGGCCCTCACAGGCCGCTGATGCGTGGACCAGAGCAGTGCTGGGTTGGGTCACTGGGGCCCCGGGCAGGCAAGAGGCCTGGCTGTGTCTGTACCTGTTTGTGGCAGGGAGGGGGAGGACTTGTCTTGCTCTGTGAGGCTTTCTGAGCCCAGCCCTCACTCTCCACTTTCTTGTTTCAGGTTCTACCTCTGTTTGTTTTCTGGACCTTCGACCTTTATACCAATGGTGAGGGACCTTGAGTTTGTAGGCCCATCTCTTCTGGCTTCCCTTCTTGTGGGGCCGGGCCGTCTGCCTGTTAGAAGGGCTCAGGCCTGGGTGCCAGGCCTTCTGGGGTGGGGCAGGTGGGTTGAGAGATCTCCAGGGTGATCTGAGAGCACTTTGGTTCCTGCAGGCCCAGAGCGAAGAGAATGAGGAAGAGGAGGCCAGGGAGTCCACGTTCACGGTTGAGAGGTAAGGCTGTTGTTCAGCCCTGCCTAAGGTGCAGGCGGTTGCTGCCACCAGATTCATTAGGCACAGCAGCAAGAGTCCTCCGTTTCTCTCTGCTTTCACCAAGTCTGTCAGGGTCCGGTGTGGCAGAGACACCAAGGCGGAAATAGGACCTGGGAACCCTTCGGACCTGTGCCTGCACCTGCCTCTGGCTGAGCTAGTGGAGCCCTTCCGGATGTCTGTGGGCAGCCTTCCTCTCTGCCTGCCCTCTTGCCACACCCAGCAGGCTGTCCCCTCCTCCCAAGGCTGCCTCCTTCACCTGCATCCCGGACCCCATCCCCACTTGGCCCCTGTGGCTCCCTTTCCTCTCCCGCATCCTCATGTTTACCCTCCTGAGTCATCCCCATCAGCACACAAACATCTTGTGCGATTTCTCCTGTCTTCAAATAGGGTCCTCCCTTAACCCCGTAACAGCTCCTGGCGGCCACCCTGTTCATCGGCTTCCCTTTGTGACCGAACTCCTCACACTGCCTCCCCTGCCGTTCTCAGTCCTCTCCTCTGGCTCACGCTTGTCTCATCACAAATTGCTCTCTTGATCAAGGCCACCGCCAGGCTGTCTCGCCAAACCCATGGTCACTTCCCAGTCTTCTTTCTTTCTCCATCTTCATTGTAACTTGCCCGCTCAGGAGCTGATGCAGCCGATCGCTCCCCTAACGCTTTCCTCACTTGGCCTCCCACCCACGGTCCCGGTTTTCTGTTAACCTCACTGGCTGTTCCTTCTCGGTCCACTCTGGGGCCCACCCTGGACCCCTTTTCTCTCTGTGCTGCTGCCTTAGACACCAGCTACAGGTTCAGAACCTCCAGGTTTCTATCCTTGGTCTCAGTCCCACCTCTGCTTTCCAAACCACCTCCCCTCCTAAATATCCATATCTGGACTTCCCACAGGTCTCTGGAACAAAACAGAGCTCTTGGTCTTCATCCCCGAACTTCTTCCCTCCATTCTTTCCATTCTCAGCCCTTCCTGTTTTCCTTACATTTCACATCTAGTCACTCCATCCCTTTTCCCCACTCCTACCTGGTCTGTCTTTGCTGCCTAGATTACTGAAAGCTACCTCACTTGTCTCCTTACTTCTGGCTTTGCCTCTTTGAATTCATTTGCTGTGCAGCAAGACGGAGACTTCCCTTTTTCTTTTACTTTTTAAAAATGTAAATCATATCTTGCCATTTCTCTGTTCAGTATCTTCAGTTGAGTTCTCGTTACCTTTATTTTCCCTACCACCTTTCACTGCTCTAAATCCTAAGTATTCGTTTACTTGGTATTACTTCTGTCCCCAACTAGAATGAAAACTTGGTGGGGACTTGCACTGTATCCCTGACACCAGAATAGTGTCTTGTTAGCAAAAGGTGTTCAATATTTGTTGAAGGAACTAATTGATCATAAGGTAGTAAAGAAGGAGGTGATTTCTTAGTTCTGATTGGGAGGGGTGAAAGGTTTTCAGACTCTTAAGACGTTCAAGAGGAAAAATGAGCCGAGAATGGATGAGTTAGGAAGGCCCACCAGTGGTGAAAATCATGAGTGTGGTCCTCGTGTCCACCATGGATTGATGCCCTCTGACCCATTGGCCCTCCGCGGTCATCTCCCTTAGCTTCCTCAGCCCATTCCCCGTGGGGACTTGGGGGCTCTCCTAGCCGTTTCTGCTCTAAGGTGCCCATCGCTTGCTCTCAGGGAGTGGTCCCATCTCCTGCTTCCCCTCCGTCCATCTTAGGCTCCCTCTTGTCCTCACACCGGTGTCTACAGACGACGTGTCCTAACTGTAAACTTAGGTAAGTTGTGGGACCTGATCATCCATTTCTCGTCTGTTTAAAATTGGGGGGGATGTGCCACCCTCTCGGGCAGTCTGTATTGAGTCGAGGGCATGTCTGTACAGGACTCGGCACAGTGCCTGGCGCGGACCTCATTTCCTTACGGGCTCTTCCCCTTGAAGTCCTCGGATTTGAGGAGGGCGGGGAGGAGGCCTTTGTCTACTGTAAGGCTGATTGGGCTTCTCCCGGTGCTGTCACTTCTGTCTGATCACATTCAGGCCACTTACTGTAAATAAATAGGTAAATCAAGGAAAAGTATTTTAAACCTTTACCTAACTTATCTCTAATTTCTTCCCCCCGCCCCCCAACAACTTTGCTTGACCTATGTATTCCTTAATCCTCGCCACCCAGCCTCTACCCTACCGCTCGTCAGCTGCTCTCTCCAAAGGCTCTGTCCCTTCCGGCATTTGCACTGTGGGCTCCACTTCCCTCTTGGCACCTGTGGTCGGGGTCGCTCACCGTCTTCACTGCTCCCTTTGTCTCCCCTGATGACTCTTTCCCATCGTCCCTCCCGCAGCTCACATCTTGCCCCCTGTGCTACCCCAGACTGTGCTACCCCAGAGCTTGTCCTTCCTTAGAGACTCCTGGGATTAGTCCTGCATCTCCAGCAGCCTGCTTTGCACCTGGCACGTCGGACTCCTGCCCCCTCATTGTAGGCCCTCTTAACTTTCTTTCATGAACTGCTATCTCTGCACACCCCAGAGTCTAGGACATGTTGTGTTCCTCCTTTGGTAGAAAGCCTCGCTGCTTCCTGGAGGGAGAGCACGCTCCTTGCTGGTTGGTGTTCACGCCTCCATGAACTGGACCAGCCAAGTGGGATTCTGAGTTGGTGTTTTTTTTTTTTAATCTGACTTTTATTATTAGGTTAGAACAGATGAGAAGTAGCAGCCGGAAGGGTGTGTCATGCAGTCCGGCTTCCACTGGTCCTCAGGCAAGGAGGAAACTTACGAGGATGACTCAATCCTCAGCTGACCCTCAGAGTCTCACTTGGACCCTTCCCCTTCTTACACTCAATGACTCCAGGCAACAGGGCTCTTCTGCTCCCTAACCTTCCTCTTCA
Source organism: Eschrichtius robustus (assembly GCF_028021215.1). NCBI lineage: Eukaryota > Metazoa > Chordata > Mammalia > Artiodactyla > Eschrichtiidae > Eschrichtius > Eschrichtius robustus. Next base: position 83,678,107 of record NC_090839.1, on the reverse strand, counting down.
GTCCTTTCCCTGTGCCTCATTTTCATGTATTGCTTCTTGTCTGGAATACTGGCCCACCTTCTGCATGAAGTAGCTTATCTCTGTGGCCCTCTCCTTTTCCCCATCACTGCCTTAGCAGCTCCTGGTCTCTCTGCACTTGCTTTGCCTCGTGCGGGTGGTCGCTACCACAGCCCAGCCGTGGACTCTTTAGGGGCAGGGCTGGTTCACAGCCACTGTAGAACATCCATGGGCCGTGCACGCAGGTACTCAGGGAATGGTTACTCAGAGGGCAAGCAGCCTCCGTGGTGTGTTCGACGCTGAAAACAGTTGGATTCCAACTGCCAGGTGGGGATGTGGTTTGAGGGCCCAGGCTGCCCTGTTCTCACGGCCTCTCTCCATAGAGCTGTGGGAGGTCCCTTTTCTCCTCAGCCAGGACTGGAGGCCAAGATCACCCCTTGAGGATCATTGTCAGGGCTGCCACAAGCGGGGCAGCCTTGTTTTCCTGCCTCAGACACCTGTAGTTGCTGGGAGCCCCAACTTGGTCTGTACCAAGCGTGCTGGCCTCACAGCCAGACTAGGGCCTGCTTTCCTTGGATCGGCTCTTGTGAGCCCCAAAAGTAGCTCGGCCCCTGCCTGCCCCACAGGCAGGTATGTATGTATGCCTAACCACGTGGTCAACCGCGTGGATGCCTGCGAGCGACGGGGGGACCCCACCTCTCCTGCCTCCTCCTAAACAACCGCTCTGGCCCCAGCAGATGTCACCAGGAAGGGGGTGTCCAGAATGGGGACTTCTGTTGTGGAGGGGGCATCTGAGGCCACCTGACTCGGGGGAAGCTCACCACGCTTACCTGCTGGGACTAACCTGGGTGCCAGCCAGGCCACTCTGTCCGCCTGCTCACAGCTGTGTCTCCTGCACAGGGTCCCGTACAGGATGGCGAGGCGGGGGGTGGTGAGGAAGAGCCGAGAGTGGGTGCTGGAGAAGAAGGAGCGCCGCCGGCGGCAGGGCAAGTGAGTGCAGGTGGGGCAGGGGGGGGCGGGGGTCTGGCCACCCAGGGCCCGGGGCTCACCTGCCTCAGGGGTCCCAGGGGTTCTTGTTGTTTTTCCTGAGACGGTTCTGTTCTTCCCGCCCCTGTTACTTCGCACAGGGAGGTCCGACCTGACACTCAGTACACCGGCCGCAAGCGCAAGCCCCGCTTCTGAGCAGGCGGCCGCGTCCAGTGGGGCAGCTCGGGACCACACAGTTGTGAGGTGTGCCATCCAGCCTAGGCACTTGCTTCTGGAGGGTTTTCTATATTGAAGTGCCTACTTTATCAGCTGACAAAAAGTGTTTTAGAAAAGTTCTAAAAAGGTTTAAAGTTCTAAAAGTATTTTCTTCACTAAAAAAAGTTCTGAGAGCATCTTATTTTGTTCTAAAAGCAATAAACCACTTTCTGTGGAACTCCGGCTCTGGCATTTTCCAGCTCTGTGATCCTAAACAGATTTCTGAAGTTCCTCTATTGGTGGGGGCTTGATTCCCAGGTTATGAGTTAGGTTTAAAGAACTTAAATGTATGAAAGCATTCTTTTAACCTGCAAGGAACAAGGTAGATTAATTTAGGGCTACTTATATGTGACTTAGAGGAGACTATATTATGTATTAGAACAGCAGGCAAAGTTGGGAAGCATGGGCAGGATGAAACGAAAGGTGTCCGTGGTACAACAGCAGGCAAAGTTGGGAAGCATGGGCAGGATGAAATGAAAGGTGTCCGTGGTACCCATTGGCCTGAGGCCTCTGCCCAGTCTCTGGTTTCCCTTTGGTCTGAAGGCACTATCCAGCCCAGCGGCCTGGGCTGACTTTAACCCCGAGCCGCCGCATCAGCTGACCAGTCCAGCACTTGGTTGCCTCTGGGGCCTGTCTTCTCTCCAATCACTAGTGGTCAGAAGGGCAGGTTCTGCCCCGGGTGGGGGCGGGGGGACTGTCTAGCAGGGTGATGAGAGGGGATCCAGTGGTGGCTTGTGACTCCTGGAAAAGTGGGAAGAGGGGGTAGATCTGGGCCCACAGTACAGAACAGGCATCAGGTGTTGAGCAGGAGCTGAGAGATGTTCAAGCTGGGGTGGAGGGGCCAGAGGGTCTGGAAGTTGAAGGCCAAGGGAGGCGGCTGGGATCCTTGGTCTCTGAGCCCCATGGTGCCACATACGATCAGCTCCAGTCCGAAGGCCGTGACACTAAGAAGTCTACAGCAGAGGCATGGTACAGGTACAAATGTTTATTCTACATAAAAATTTCACAAAATGGGCAGCTGGTTGTACCAAGACCTTTGGTGAAGGGGTGGAGTAGGGGGAGGGGAGTCGCTGTTCAAGAAGGCAACACGGACAGCGGTCACAGTCACTGGGCAGGAGCAAAGCCGAGGGAAGGCGGGGCCCAGACCTGGCCCCGGCCCCTGCTGCATGCGCTCGCATGCACGCTCCTTGCCTGTCAACGGGCGACGGGTTTTGGGTGGGGGCACATCTCAGACTTGAGAAGTCCCGAGACAGTGGGGAGGAGGGAGGTGCCCCTCCCTGGCTGGCTGCTGAATACTGCATCCCAGACACCTGACACCCACGTGGCATGTCAGTGGTGGGCAGCAAGGGCAGGACGAGATTGCGGGTGCCTGAAGGGACGCTGACTTCCCGAGCACAAGAGAGCAGGGACCACTGTCCCAAACATGCAACACACAATGGCTTGAGGACCCGACTAGGGCCTGCCGGGGAGAGTGGCTGGCCCGGGCCGTGGGCTTCACCAGTGCAGAGGCCTGACCGGGGCCTGCTCTGCCTCCCTAGCTCCGAGGGCGGCTGGAGACCAGGCACCAGTCAGCTTCTTCCAGAATGTTACCTGGGATCAGGCGTAGCCCAAAGGGGTTGCTCCTGGGGCTGTAGGAATGTGGGAAGGGAGGCTGAGGCAGCTGAAGACCTGTTGGACTCTGCCCCGAGGCAGGGGAGGAAGCCTGGTCTTGACACGGCCAGAAGCCATACCCGCCACGGCACCCTGAGCCTCCCTGGCAGTGAGTGGCTGTTAGAGGCTTAGAGCTGGGCTGTCTCTCAAGGCCACCCTTCCCCTAACCTGAAAAGCAGCACCATGTGGCCAGCTGGTCCCCAGCCCTCAGGGGGCTTGGCTTATGGGGACAGCTGGAGAGGACACAGGATGGGGCAGATGGGCTGGTCAGTAGGAGGCAAGGTTGGGGTCCAGAGAGCCTTGATCCCAGGAGAGGGCAGACCCCAGGCTGGAGTGGAATTACTGAAGGCCGGGGGAGGGGAGCATGGCTAACTACCCCAGGCGGCCCTGCCTAGAAGGGGAGTGGCCTGGGCCAGGGCCTGAGTCTGTCCCTTGCTGGCCCATCCCCACCCGGCTGGCTGTTTCCCAGCCTGGCTCCCCTCTGCCTCCTCTGTACAGACGCACACTGTCACAAAGATCATGCACACGACGGCTCAGGGCAGGGTGGGAATGGGGGGCCCTGTGCAGAGAAAGGAGCAGTATGGGGTGGGGAGGAGAGGACTCGAGCCAGAAGGTGGCAGCAGCCAGGGGGCCTCCTGGGGGTGGGCCATCCAGAGCGGAGTGGCGGGTGGGGTGGTTTCTACCCAAAGATGCCTCCGAAGGTGGAGGCAATGACGATGCCCAGGACCACACAGCAGATGATGATCATGATCTTCTTCTGCACAGGGAGGCAAGGAGGGGCCTCAGAGAGCACAGAAGTGGCGCCAGGAGGGAGGCTGAGCCTCTGGGCAGAGCTTTGAGGCTGTGGGGCGGCTGGGGAGGGGGCTCTGGTGAGGGATAAGGGTTGGAGAGTCTGGGGGATTGAATGAGGGAGAGAGTGATGGCTTGGAACGTGTCTGGGTGGGGTTTTAACTGGGCGCTGGAGGCTCTGGTCAGAGCTGAGGGAGGGTGCAGGCAGGATGCGGAGGGGTTTGTGATGGTCCGGGGGCTCTGTGCATGCGTGAGGACGGGGGCTCAGGCAGGGTTGGGGCTACTGACCCGGCGAGCCTTGCTCTGGTACTTGACGGCCTTCTTGGTGTCGGACACAGCCCTCTCCACGTAGTCCACCGAATGTTCCACGTTGTACTCAATCCTGTCAATCATCTCTCCCTGCAGGGCCAGGGGCACCCGAGCTCCAGAGGGCCCCCCTCAGGGTTACGAGGGGGCCCAGGGCAGGATTTTGGGAAAGCAGCCTGAGGTTAGAGAGAAGGGGAGTGTGAGGAGGATGGGGTAGAGCTTCTCACCTGTGCCCTTCGCCTCTGCCAGGCACCCCGCGCAGCTCCCTGAAATGCAGCCATCCTGGGGTGGGAACTGGCCATGCAGCCTCAGCCAAGGGGGCGGGGACCATGCAGAGGACGCTCAGAAGGGGCCCTGACCCCGGGGCTTGACAGAGGACAGCACCAGGCAGAGGAAGGCAGGGGCGGGAGTGGGTGGGCTGGAGTCTGGCCATAGTGACGATGGTGAGCCCTCCACTCCATCCTCCCCAGGCATGATGGTTCCGTCCAGCCCTGACAGGCTTTGGTCTTCAACCTTTGAGACCCCCCTGCCCAGTCCCACAGGCCTCGTGGGCCCTGCAGTCTGGTCCCAGGCAGCCCCCAGAGGCCACTCGACTATGACAATGCCCAGGACTCCCAGCAGCAGTGTGTTGATGGCTGGCCGCTCTCTCCAAGCCCACTGCTCCCGCTGGCGTCCACAGCGCCACGGTCTCTCGCCCCAGTGGAAGCAGCAGCCTCCTCAAGGCCTCCCTGCTTCCTAACTCGGGCCGTGCCACTCCCACACTTAAGACCCTCCAATCTAGAAGAGACTCCAGCAGCCCAGCACCGCCTGCCGAGACCCCATCCCTGTCATCTCCAGCTCTCCCTGTGCTCTAGCCGCCCGGACCTCCTTTCTGCTCCTCACATTAAGTCAGGCTCTTGCTGGTCTCAGGACTGTGGTGCTGCTGGTCCCTCTGCCTGGGCCAACTCTTCACTCTTGCCCTGGGCAGTCTTCGGAGCTCAAATGCCACCTCCTCAGGCCTTCCCTGACCACCCCGTCCAAAGTGGCCACTGCAGTGACTGTGTCACCCCAAGTGTGGCCCTTGGACTAGTAGCGTCGGTATCACCCTTGAGCTTGTGAGACGTGCAAATTCATGAACCCCCACCCCGCCTACCAATCTCTGGGAACGGGGACCAGAATAGGGAAACGTATAACAAGCCCTCCAGGTGGCTCTTGAGCCCTTTAAAGTTAGAGAACCGCTGCTGTGTCACATCGCCTCCTTCTAACGTCTGGCACAACTGGAGAATATGCCATTCATCGTTCACTTATGCTGCCCTTTTGCCCAACATACATTAGCTCTCAGGGAGCAGGCCCTCAGCTGTCCTGGTCACGGCTATACCTCTGGCTTCTAGAAAAGTGCCCATCCACAGTGCCCACATGACACACAGCTGGTGAACAAGACAGGACAAGGCTGGGTGAAGGTGGGTAGGGCCATGCAGGGCCTGGGGTCCTGGAGGGCCAAGCAGAGCCATGCAGAGAGGATCCTTCAGGTGGGCAGGACCCTGGGGGCACTTTCAACAGCACGTGGTTAGTTACCTGAAGACTCGGTCCCTCCCGGGCAGGGCAGCATGGCAGGCAGAGAGGGTAGGGTTAGTGCAGCCCTGGGTGCTGCTGGGGGCTGGGCGAGGGACAGTGGGGCCCCGGGCACTCACCTGGCTCTCCACAAGCATGGCCATGTCCATGAACATGTCGTGCAGCTCCCGGATGCTGTTCTCCAGCTTGATGATCTCACTGTGGCGTGTCTCAATCTCGCTCAGGGCCTGCTTTGAGATGCTGGAGTCCATGATGATCTAGAGGGTGGGAGCAGTGGGCTGGGACCCAGGGACCGGCTGAAGGGAGCCGGGGTGGGGACCGGGACAGCAAGAGGCCAAGGGTGGAAGCAGGCCACTGGGATGGGCAGTGGCCTGAGCAGAATGTTCTGGAAGCAGAGCCTGAGGCTTCTTCCTTAGCCGCAGCTCTCCCCCAACTTTCTGCTCGGCTCTTACTAGCTGTTACCTACTTTCTCTGAGACCTGATTTCCTACCTGTAGATTTCCTACCTGTAACACAGGGCTAACGCTCCCCACCTGTGCCCGTGCATAGTAACAGCTGAGTGGTAGTTCTAACCACCAGTGCTGTAGGAGCCCGAGACGACTGCCCCGAGGGGCCCAGGCCTTGAACGGCCTTTAGGCCTTTCTCCCATCCCCTCTCCTCCTGTTCTTCCTCCCACACTGAATGTAGCTGACACCCCCTCGTAGAACCACACGCCCAAGCAGCCTCCCCTACCTGTGTGCCACCTCCTTCAGGAAGCCCCCCTGCCGGGTAGAACATGGAGCTTCACTTGAATGTAGAGAGGCCAAGGGCACTGTGTCCTCCAAGAGGGGTAAAAGGTCCTGAGGCTGGTGGAAGGAGCCCCTAGCCAGTGGCAAATGTGCAGGGGTAGCTAGGAAGCGGACCCGACTGGGAGGAACCGGGAGACGGGGTCTTAATTCCACCTTTGCCCCTAACATTTGTGTGACCTCTGTCTGGTCCCTAACCCCCTCTGGGACTCGGCCTTCTCTTCTCTAAAACCTGCCTCACAGGTGGCTGTGTCCAAAGACTGCCCAGATCCAGCGCTCTGCACACACACCAGGGTCCCCAGGGGGAGGGGTCCACACTCACCCCGGAGGCAAAGATGGCGGGGTTCCCACTCTCCAGCATGTCCTCCAGCTCCTCGCTGGTCGTGGTCCGGCCGGCTGTGAGCAGGGGTCACTCTGAGCCCGGCCTTCCCCAGGGTGGTCGGAGGCAGCCCGGCCCCGCCCCTCGGCCCCACCCCCTCAGCTTACTGATCTCCAGCTGCCTCTGGATGCGGCCCTTGCAGCGCTCGCGGTAGTCAGTCTGGGTGGCGTTGTACTCGGACATCACCTCTACAAACTTCCGGGACAGTGTGGAGTGCTGGGGGCCCGAGATGGGGGTGCAGGTGTTAGGCCCAGCCCCACCGGGCCCCAGAGCCTCAGGTGCCCGGCTGCCCGCCCCAGAGGTCCCGCCCACACCTGTGTCTTTCGGATCCTCAGGTCAGCGGATGAGCGGCTCAGGCCTTCCTCCTGCTCGATGCTCTGCTCGATGCCTGGGGAACAGCCGGCTGCTGATAACCTGCCCCATTCACCGCTGCCTCGCCACCCACACACCCAGGACCTGGCTCAGGACCACCCCTGGGGGGACTTGTGTTGTCTGTTGAGTGGGGTCACACAGGAAGCAGAGCAAGAGGGAGCTCCAGGCACTGATGGAGGAGGGACCGACAAGGGCTCTTCCAGGCACGATGTGTGTGTGGCTGCGTGCATACACACACACACACAGACACACCTGTGAGGCCTCGGGCACACACCAAGCTGTGTATCTGTGTGTGTGTGTGTGTGCACCTACTATGTGCTAGGCCTGGTGGCTCAGGCCCACCCTGTCTCTCCTGCTCAGGAAGGCTGTGCATGGAGCGAGGAGCGGGGCATGCCGTGGAGGGGGTCGGGGGGTGGGCAGGGCTAGGTGGCCACAAGCACAGGGCATGGGACCCCTAGGCCTGTGCGTTCCGGGGCATGCCTGCCTGTGCTCACGTGAGCGCATGGGGGCTCCTGTGTGGGACCAGGCACTGCTGGCCACTCCTTTAACTCTCTTTAGCTGACAGTGCCCAGAGTGGAACACTCGCTGGACGGAGCCTCAGGCATGTGTCCCAAGGCCCAGCCCAGAGCCTGGCACAAACAGGCCTTGCCAGGTAGCTGCTGAGTAAATGGCGCACAAAGGAAAGCAAGACCCAATGTACCCCTCAGAGTCAGTGAAATTCCACGGGCTGTGTGGGGGAAGCAGGCCTGGAGTGCCCCCCATATCCCAGACAAGGCCTGGAGCCCAGACTCACTCTTCAATTTGGAACGAACTTTGTTTGCTGTCTTCTTTATGTCAGACATGAGTTCCTCCAGCTCTTCCTTGGTTTCTGGGGAGGTAGAAGGGGTGGCAGGTAGACACCCTGGGCTCCCCCATGCCTGATCTTCAGGCTCAGGCCCGAGGGGGGCTCTGGGCAGACCCTGGGTCTCCCCTCGTCCCCTGGCTAAGAGTCTGCCTGCCCCTCCAATCCCGGGCTGGGGCCACACCAGCTGCAGCCTCACCCCTTCTCGTGTGCCTTCCAAGGAGCCTCCCTTCCGCCTTCGCTGGCTCCCCCCAACCCCCTGCAGACAACAGATGGGGCTAAATTTAAGGCAGAAGTAATTGTGGAGCAGCTGGTGATGCTGGAGGTTGCACTGGGGAACGTTTACTCGATACTTGCCTGAGTCGAAGGTGGAGGTAGGGGCTCACCTAGCACTACCTGGTGGCTCTGGGGGTGAACATCCAGCTGATGGGCTGATGCGGGCCAGGGGCCAAGGAGGCAGAAGCCAGCCGCCATCAAGCACCCTGGGCAGGGCAGACCCTGTTCTCTTCACAAAGCCCCCCTCCCCAGGTGCTGAGCTCAGTGAAGGCCAACTGCTGAGTGCCCGGTAGGTGGATGGGGGCTGGAGGCACCCGGCTGGGTGGGAGAGGGGAGAAGAGCTTCAAAGAGGTGGGCCCCTGGGGTACAGTCAGCTCTAGAGGTAGCATGCAGCGGGGCCTATGAGGGGGCGAAGCTGGGGGAGGGCTGTGGCGTAGTTTCTGGCCCTTGTTCCAACCGGAACCATCTCCGTAAAGCTGGCAGAGGCCATGGAGGTGCCCAGCTAGCCCTGCTCCCTGCGGGGGGTTGGCTGGCAAAGTGGGGCAAGATGGCTGCTTCCCTCTGGGGTGCTGGGTGGAGCCCAGCCTCAGGGCAGCCCCCCATGGCTCCACCCCCTGGAGAAACCAGGACTGAGCTCCTGGCTGGAACCTTGCTCATCCACTCTGTGCTTGCTTCTGGGGTTGGGGCTTCTCCCATAGGGGACTCGGGAGGGGCATTTACAGTGGCTGATCAAGTGGGAGGGCCACTTCCCAAATGGAATGTGAATGAGGTGGAGTTGGGGGCTTCCAGGAGCGGGGGAAGAGGCCTTGTTTGTAGAAACAAAGGAAAACTCGGTTACCAGCTGCTCTGACGTCGCAGCCTCTTTTGCTCAGACCCAGAATAGCCCAGCCTGGATGGCAGCCCCCAGAGGAGGCAGAGCAAGCCTTGGCCCAGGAAAGCCCCCACTCACCGCCAACTTTCTTTGTGATGCCCCCTCAACTCTGCTCCGCCTCTGCCCTAGAACCCTTAATGGGGAGCCCCTCCCCTTGGGGAGCGCCTGTTAGCCCACATCAGTGACCGTCAGCCGGGTCCTGACTGCCCAGCTCATGGGTGGCGATTCTAAACTGGTCACTAGTGATGTCTGATGAAGCTGGCACAAGGCAGCCAAGGCTGGGGGAGTTGGGCAGTTCCGTCGCCCCCCGCCTGCCCCACCTTCCAGCAGGTGAGGGGCCAACTCCCAGCTCTTTATAGTCTCGCCCCACAGTCAGCCCCCTCCTGCGCCTCACCAGGAGTGACCCACCAGGGACACGCGCTGACCCAGATACACATGAGCCCACAGACAAGCCACGTCACATACTGCCGTCCCAGACAAACCTCTAGGGAGAGGGGCAAAGCAGAAGGACACAGCGACTGCACTGGATATATGCCCCGCTCTGGGGTGTCCCTCTTTCCTTTCCACCTCTTCCTGGGACCGTCTCCCTGGCTCCCAGCTGACTTACTCTGCCTTCAGAGGGCCTGGCACTGGCCTCAGGTTCAAGCACACTTTGGGGCCGTGGGGAGATTTATTCTGGGTGCTTGAGGATGCCTGTGAGCCTGGGGCTGAGAGGTCATGGATAGAGAGGCATTGCTGGGGTTGAGAACAAAATCAAGCTTTGGGTGCCTGGGTGGTGGGCTATGGGCCGTAGGTCCTTTCCCATGAACACCTGGGCAGCAGCTGGACCCTCCCCCGTGCTTTGTCCTGGGGCCCCATAGGCTGGCGCCTTCCAAGGGAGCTGGAGAAGGGAGAGAGGAGGTGAGCAAGCCGCGAGAACAGGCAGGCAGTGCACACACCCAATCTCATGAGTCCAGGTGGCTGGCCTGGGCCCCAGCCCGTCACTGCCTCCCCAGGGCTGAGGGTGAGCCCCCTCTGTGGGAGGGGGTCACGGGCCTGCATGCTGTCAGCCTGGCCCGTGTTAGTGTAGTAGTAATCAACACCTCCACGGGAATCGTGACAGCCAGGTCAGTGGGACCTGTCTGGGGACAGAGTGAAACGCAGACCCACACAAACGCAAACGCCTCCCTATGCAGAGGGAGAGCGGTGACTTCCTGGAGCCCTGAGAACGCCCGGCTCCGGGGTACCAATGGCCAAGTGCCAGGGCTGCCAGCCTTTTCCGGAAACTCTGCCTGCTTGGCCGGCTTGCCCTCCCACAGCGCTGATGCCTCAGAGCTGCCATCTGCTCCCCTGGGGAGGCGAGGGAAAGGGAGAGGCTGCGCTGAGAGGCCTGCTATTGATCAGAGGCTGCTGCCTCCCTCCTTGCTCCCTCCCAGAATCCCAGGGCTACAGCCGGCCAGCCGTGCTGCCTTAGAAAACAGCCAGCTCACCTGGGGAGGGCGGGTCTGGCGCCTGACCCCGCCCTTCTCACCAGGCATCCGGCAGGTGGTACTGTGCACTGACCACCCGCACCCCGAGCCTGGGACAGCTGTGTTTCCTGAGGCTTCCCATGGAGCCCTCCCCAGCCTGGCCAGGCGCAGGCAGCCCTCAGCCGACCAGCAATGAAGGGCGTCCCTCCGCAGCAGCGCCTTCCTGGAGGCCTGTGGGGCCCCTCACACCTACACACTCACTCTCATCAGGGTTGGGGGAGGCCAGGATGGCGCTGTGCTTCCGCTTCACCTCCTCCACGTTCTCTGAGATCTTGTCAATGAAGCCGCGGATCTCCTCCACCTGTGGACCAAGGCCAGGTGGTCTGGAGGCAAAACTCCAGGGAGGGGGCTTCTTGGGCCCAGGGCTTGCCCAGAGTAGGGCTAAAGGTTAGGGCTCAGGGCCAGACTGGGCCAGGCTTCAGGGGGTAGGTGAGGGGAGGCGGGGCTGCTCCAAGGATCCTTCTAGACCGGGGTAGGAGTGGGGAGGAATGGGCCATCCCAAACTTTGCTCCCCTCTGAGCCTCGGTCTATTCACTCTCAAAATGGGCTCATTAACTGGCGCCTGTGGGCTGCTGAGCCAGGCGCAGGTGTGTAAGAGCCCTGGCCTGCCTCAGAGGTGAGACGTGGCCACCCCGGGTCTGCCAGTGTTTGGGGAGAGGCAGGTGTGCTGCTCCCACCTGCTCGAAGAACTCATCCATGAAGCGGTCTCGGTCCACGGTGACAGTGACATCATCATCATCATCGCTGTCCTTGGCCTGGACAGGGGTGTGCACACATGAGCGGACCTGTGCTAGGACCACTGGGTTCCGCTGGACCTGGGACACCCAAACTGCCCAGCATCCACATACAGCAGGCCCGCAGGCTGCAGCTCCAGGGCCCTTGGCAGGGACAAGGCCTGGCTGTGCCCTCAGCTCCAGCCACAGTGAGACCTGGAGGATCCCTGGGGACCCAGCATGATCATGGAGAGAGGCCTTGCCTGTCAAGTTGGGGACAGGGCCAAGTATCCCCCTCCGTGCCAGGCACTCCTTCCCCTGCTCAGCTGCCTCCCCTCCCCCACAGGACTGGGGTCCTCCCAGCACACCCCTCACCCTAGGGTGCTGCTGGGGAGGCCCTGCCACAGGCTAGGCAAGCAAACCTCAGGGCTTAGTCCCCCGGCCACTGGCCCCAGCTCACACCTTGTCTGAGACAGGTTGCCTGGAGTTCCCAAGCTGGCCCTGAGTTCCAAGCTCCCTCTCAGGAGAGGGCCTTGCAGGGGGAGGCCTGGGCACCACGACCACCTCCCTGCCAAAAGGTGGAATGGCTCAGATATGGGCCATCCCCACAGCACCCAGGCCGGCTTGAGAGCTACTGCCTGTGAGGGGCCTCTGTGATCCGCCAGGCTTGCTCCCTCAGACGGCTCGGGGAACTCTCCCTCCTTGTTAGTCTTGACATTGACCTTGATCCTCTTTCCTTCCAGGCCCAGAGTTGGGTCCGGCAGGCACAAGAGGCCAGTCACGTTGCCACTTGGCTCAGGGCCTGCCTCAGCTGCAGGTGCAAGCCTCACCCCGCGGCCCCAGGGGCAGCCGTACAAAAGCCAGCCCATCAGGAGGTGGGGGTGATTACACCTCTGACCTCCCAGCATGCCGGCCACGCTCACTACTGTCCGCCCCACACCTGGAATCAGCCATGGTCGGCCCACTCTGCTGGCAAGGCCAAGGTCCCTCTCCACAGCCAAGGCCCAGATGCTCAGGGCAGGATGGTCACCTGGGTTCTCGGGCTGGGTCATGCCTCCTCCTTTCTCAGCGTCCCACAGGGAGGAGGCACTAGCCCTCACCTTGATGCTCTCTTGCGAGGATGGAGGCAGGCAAAGGCTGAGGGGACCGGGAGGCTGAGGGGCCAGGGAGGCTGGGGCCCCGCCGGCTGGGGAAGGGGCCGAGTTCTGGGCCCAGCACAGACGCTGACTGGCTGAGGGACTTCCCCTCTGGGTCTGTTTGCTCCTCTGTGAAATGGGGACAGTGATGCCATGCTGGGGGAGGCGGGCTGAGAACGGATGGGGAAGCCCAGCATGTTCTGTAAGGGCTGTGACCCTGGGGCTCTCGGGGTCCCACTACCCCACCAAAGTGGGACCAACCAAGGGAGGGGGTTGGTTGGGAGCTTTATGGAGGCGGCCCCCCTCCTCAAGAGATCACACCTCCTCCCCCAGCAGCTAAAATAAATCCTCGCTCCCACAAGTGCCTGTGGCTGCCGCCAGGTGGCCCCCCTCCCCCACTAAGCCCACCCTTAGCCACAGAGAATCTAGGAGCCATTTCCATACTTTAAGGCCCGGGAACCAAGCCAGAGGAGCACTCCCTAGGGACACCGAGGCAGGGTGCAGCCTGGAGAACCCCAGGGCCCCCTCCCCGGCAGCCTGCCAGGCTGGGAAGTGGCCCCAGGAGTTCCTGCCATTCAGCATCCTGGCTTCTCTGTCCTTCTGGTGCCCAGAGGAGGATAGGGGTGGATGGGAAGAGGCAGAAGGAGAATTTTCCAGCTCCCTTCCCTTCCGGAGTGATGACCAGCTAGAGCCAAAGACAAGGGCGCCGGAGTCACTGGAGATGAGAGTCACTGCCAGGGACCCCGGGGCTGATGCCTCCCTTTGGGCCTCAGCTTGCCCATCTGTGAAACGGACTTATCTTCTCCAGGCATCCAGCCAGTTCTGACCTGCTACCTGCACAGCCTCCCTGCATAGAGGCTGGACTTGAGTAGTTTCTCCAACAGAAGGGTGGCGGGAGAGATGCCACACCCTCCTCCATGCTCTCTATCAATTGGAGGGTTTAGGGCCTGACCTCACAGCCTGGGTCAAACAGCTGTGGCTCTGAGCAAAACATGGAGGGGATGCTCCAAGGGCACCCTTCCTTACCAAGTGCTACTACTTCTTCCTCCTCAGGACCTTTTCACTGTCACCCCCCTTTTCATCTCACTGCCCCAGCCTGAAATCTGATCCCACCACACTCGACCTATAACCTATAACCCTCTCCCTGCCCCTATAATCTACCCACTATCCTCCCTGCTGTCCCCATGTGGCTCCCTCTGCCGGCAGTGCCAATTCCATGAAGCTGACATTCCCCTCGTCCTTAGATGCCACCTCCTTCGGAAGCCTTCCTCAGCTCCCTGGGGTGGGTATCTTGCTCCTCTGGTTCCCCACACCCTATTTGCATCCCTACTGTAGCCACAGGCACACACTCTCAAGCCCTAAGGGACCTGAAAAGTCACCTTGGCCGCAGCATCTAGCCGCAGCTTTCACACCTCCGGGGATGGAGAGCCCACCAGCTCTCCCAGGCACTTCTGCCTATCTGGGGCAGCCCCAATTGTTAGAAAGTCCTTCCCTTTCCTGCGGTGTGGCCCCAGGCCGTAAAGAACCTGTTGGTGCCCTCTCCCTGGGCTGGCCCAGCCAGAGATGTGAAGGTAGCATCCACATCCTTCCTGGGTTTTTCTTCTCAAGTTGACCATTCCCTCCCCTTCAGATCCTTCCCAGGGCCTTAAGTTGCAGCCCGTGCCCCAGACTTGTTCCACTCAGCCTCTGTCTTCTCCAGCAGTACAAGATATAAACTGAATCTGCTGCTGATTGTGGTCTGAGCAGTGCCAAAGAGCTGACCCATCAACTCCCTCTTTCTACATAGTCTACCTCTGTTAATGCAGCCAGGGATCACAGAAGTGATCATATAGTTCTTCCTGCCAAGGAAAGCCCCCAAGCCCTTCCCCACCCTGTTTACTTGGTTGGATTTTGGGCTCAAGGGAAGGATCTTCATTTGTTCTGATCCTTGCTTCAGTTTGTGAGAATCTGACGGTTTATGCCTTTGTTGCCCCCTGCAACTTCATCCACATCTAGGCCAAAGCCCTGAATGATCAGGGCACCAGCTCCCTTGGGAATCCGCCAGCCCTCTCTAAGTGGCAGTCACAGCTCCGGAAAGAGGGCTGGACTAGAGTTGGGGACTTGAGAGGCTGCAGCGTGTTGGCAGCAGCTGGAGTCGTGAGGCAGTTATAAGCTCAAAGGTACAAACATCTTCTGGACAAACCCACCCAGACACCATATGGGCACCCTGCCTGCCACCTGGCCAAAACTAAGTTCCACTTCTTTCTTCTGAGCCCCCTTCTCTGAACCCCCCTGCTCAGAACCCCCGTTCTCAAGAGTCCCCCAAGTCAGAAACTGGGGGGAGCATCCACACTCTTCCTCCTCCTCTCACATCCAACCAACATCCAATTTGTCTTAGTGTTTGTTTTTTGGTTCTAGTGTTCATGGGTTCTTAACCCTGGCCCAGGACCTGAGTCTCTCGGTGGGGGATTAAAAAACAAAACAAAACAGCTTCCAGACCAAATGAGAATCTATGGGGATGGGGCTGGTGAGGTTAAGTTCTTTTTAAGCACCCCCAGGATTGAGAATCACTGCTCTGGTCTCACTCCTCTCTGGCCGGCTGGCTATGTCGGCTCCAGCCTCATCACCTCCAGCCTGAGCAATCAGAAAAGACAATCGGGGCGGGAGTGAGCAAGCACTGCCCCACCACAGGGACCTGCTGCAACAGGGGAGAGGATATCCCACTAGAACCACCACACGTGCAGCCCTGGTGGTCTCTCCAGGCAGAGGCTCCAGGATTCCAGAATACCCTCCTGGAAGTAAGAGTGTGAATCCTCCAAGGGGTGTGGAGGCCAGGCAGCCTCCAGGCCCGTCCGGGGGGATGGCGGCAGGCGGGCAGGCAGGCTAGATTCATTCCTGCTGGAGCAGGAGTTGCTGTTGTCTGTCTCGAGGGCTATTTTTTTTTCCCCTTGTTCTTTTTAATGACTAATCAAAGCCGATGTTACCAAAGCAGAGAGGCCCAGAGCTGAGTCAGGGGTGTGCGAGAGGCTGAGCTGGGTCTCCAGAAAGAGAGGGCTCTCCTTTCTGACCCCTCCCTCCTTTCCCCATCCTGCAAACCTCCCCCTCCCCCAGATCCCTGCCCTCAGCCGGGTCTACCCCTTAGCAGGGCCCCAGAGCAGCTCAGGGAGGCAGCTTCGGACTGTGGGGAGGGGCTGAGCTCTGCCTCCCTCCAGGTGCTGTGTGACCTTGGATAAACTCCTGGCCCTTTCTGACCTCAGTTTTCCATCTGTAAAATAGCAGGTTGGACTAGATAGTTCCTGGAGGCCATCTGTACCTCAGATGAACACGTGCCCAAATCCACTGGTTTTTTTTGGGGGGGAAACTCCAAGGAGGTGATGAGAAGGAACGAAGGAAGGAGGGGACCCCTAGCCTGGGTCTATTCTTACACCCCCTGTTTCTTCTGCTCTGCAGGGCAAAGCCGGCTGGCTCCATTGTACAGACAAATGAGCATGGAGAGGTTAAGGCACCAACCTGCCTGCTGTTGCCCCGGGATCCCCAGTCTCTTCCCAGCGGTAAGAGAGAAAAAGGGAACCGGTCAGCAGAGTGCTGCCCCGGTGAGCTGGGCCCTGCTCTAGACCAGATGTCAGGCCCACCCGCCATTCTCTCTCGGTTGGGCATCCTAGCCCCTCTGCCTTTACTCACACTGGTCCCTTCTTTTGGACCACCCTCCCTCCTCCCATTCAAATCCAACTCCTCCTTCTGGGCCATCCCAAGTCCTCTCCTTCCAGGAAGGTTCTCCCTGGGTCTGGCTACCCCATTCTCCCTCCTCTTTCCTGTCGCAGGCCCCTCTGTGTCTCACATGGCCCAGAATGTAGATAAACACCATTCTGGGCCCTGGGAGGGGTGGGTCAGCTCCGAGGAGTTCTCGGAAAGAAAACCAGGGAGGCCTCTGAACTGGGGGAAGGAGGCAGCTGCAGGCCAGGCGGGGCTGCCTGGGGACACCTTGTCCCCAAAGTCTCCCCGGTTGTATACTCTGGTGACCCAGGTCTTCACCCGTCCTGGCCTCCAGGCTGCCCTTTTGATCTCTGAGGGCTGTGGAGAGCATTCAGGTCCCCACACCGGCCCGCGAGGACCCCTTCATTCTCCCTCTGCATGAGAGGATCAGCTCCAGGAGAGATGAGGGCTGGAGAAGCCTGGAGGGCTGGGCCTGGCCTGCAGCGCTGAGGAAACGTGCTAGCTCCTTCCCCAAGTGTGACTTTTATAAATAAGCTCCCTTCGCCTTCCTTCCAAATGTGGTGGGGAAGGAGGAGGAGGGGGGAGGAGGAGGGAGGGAGGCTGGGTGTGGTGCAAGTGGCTGTCCCAAGCACCACCCTCTGTCCAGCCCAGCTAGCACTGGAGTCTCAGTTCCTGGGGATTCTGGCTCCTGGGGTTCAAGGTCTCCCCCAAATATGGAGTCAGAGTCAGGAGACCTGTGACCACCCCTCTTGCCCTGAGAAACTGGGTTCTAGGTTTTCCTGCCTCCACTTCATAGATAGGAATCTATGCAGCCCAGAGGGAGACCTGTGGGAATGGCAGCCCCCCTAGACTAATGGTTCCACCCCACCCAGTGTGGGCTCCTGCCAGCGGACCCTCAAGGCTGCTAGAAACCCCCAAGGGGCAGAGCCACCCGGCCATGAGTACAGCAGCCTGCATGGGCGCTGAATGCCTGGACTGGGGGACTGTCTGGAGAGGAAGACTCAGTTTATTTTCAGACAAGCCAGGCCTCAACACCTAAAGACCACTCTGGCTAGCGTGTGTGCGTGTATGTGTGCTGCCTGGGGGGAAGGGGGGAATCACAGACACACCAGAGCAAAGAGCTGGCTTCAAGCTTCCTACAGCCCAAGATCTCTTAGGCCTTAGGTCTCAGCCAGGTCTGAGTGTGACTATTTTTAGGACTAGGTGAAGCCCCTTTCTACCATCCCACTTCATCTTCCAGGCCAGCCACATCTCTTTTGTGCCTCAGTTTTCCCTTCAGCAGAGGGGATGAAGCTGGTGAGTCAGAGGATGTCAGATGTAAAGGACTGTGTTCTCCCTGATCACCTGGTTCCCACATACACCCTCGCCTGACCCACCAGGCACCCAAACACCAGCAAATGCACCACACGGCCATTCATCACCAAGATAACCACACTCCTTCTGACTCAACCAAGCACAGGAAACTTGAGGGCAACCACAAGGGCTGGCCGGGGAAGTGTTTAGACACCATACACGACATGAGGGACCATCTTCTTCCTTTGAAACCTCGTGGGGTTTACTCCGGGGACTGGGCACTCAGCCAGGAATAACACAGGTCTGACGGGAGAGTGGGGGCTGGCAGATAGAGCAAGGGGGACACGGAGGCAGGAGAGCACAGCTCCCAGCCCCACGCTGCCCAGGAGACAAGACTGGTACAACGGGCGGGAGACCCAGGCACAAATGCAGGGAACCTATGGGCAGAGAGGACAAGTGATGGGATCAAAAGTCCAAAGGACCCTTGGAACTTTCCATAGAAGGGGACCCAGGTCTCTGGCTCTAAGGTGGGTAGCAGGGGAAGTGTTCTGGGGAGACACTGAGCTAGCCCCGCCCCCGCCACAGAGATCAGCAGGTGGGGGCCTTCCAGCAGGGGGGTCAGCCAGGGCATCAGAGGAGTCTCAACTGGGTCTAGAGCCCTGATGCCCCTCTCCCCACAGGCAGGCTTCCCTTCCTTCTCTGTCCCCCCCAGGCCCCCCCACCCCAGGATTGCCATCTTTAAAGGGAGAGGTGCGAACACCCTGGTTAATAGCAGAGGCCAGGGGAGGGCGGCCTTGATGAGGAGCAGGCGGCAGGGGTCTCTGTCAGGGCTGGGAGAGGGCGGGCTCTGACTCAGAACCTTTGCGCATCCTTCTACTTCCCCCACCGGAGCCCCGCCCCAGAAGCCACACCCCAGGGGCCTCCGAAACACAGGTGGAAAAATAGGTTCAGGTCGGAATCAGACCAGGGAACCCCGGAAGGGTCTGGAAACGCCGGCCCGGGCTGCCCGGAAGCCAGGAATGTGGACCGGGAGCGGGTCTGACCCCTCCCGGACCAGGGCGGGCAGCAGATGCCGATCGCCACCGGGTGGGGAGCCACAGGTGACGGGAGCTACAGGTGATGGAAGGTGATGGGGGCGGCGGTCGCCCCGCGAGACCGCGCCCAACGGAGGAGCCCGCCCCACCCGACCGCCCCGTTTCCGCAGCGCGCCCTGCAGCGGGGCTCTGGACAGGGGACCGCCCGCGGCCCCTTCCCACCGGTCCCGCCGTCTGTCTAAACCAGAGGGAGGGCAGGAGGGTCAGAGATGAGGCACCGTGGGGAGAGAGAGTCGGGACCTGCTCCGCGGGGCGAGGGAGAGGCCAGGCTTCGGTCCCGCCACCGATATTCCAGAATACCCCTTCGACCCCCGAAAAGAAGGGGGCGCCGAAAAGTTTATCCAGGACCCCGGGCTCCAGCCTCCAGTCCGCGAACCATCGGAGCCGAGCTCACGCGAGCCCGTGACCCCAGTGGGTCCAAGGGGCGGGACCCGGATGGGGGTCCCCGGCTCGGCACTGCTCCCTCCCACCCTGGCCAGGGACGCAGGGACTACCGCCCCAGCGGTCGCCAGAGCTGGTCGGGGAGCAGCCCGGGCGCTGGGCGCGGGCGGCGAGGGGCGCCGCGCAGGGGCCGGACTCACCGTGCGGAGCTCCTGTGTTCGGTCCTTCATGCTCCCGGGAGTGGCAGCGGCACCGGCTGCAGCCCTGTGAGCCCCGCATGCGCGGCGGCCGCCCCGCGGCTGCGCAGCGCCAGCCCGGCCCCGCCCCGGCCCCCGGGACCCCGGCCCAGCCCCCAGCCCGGCCCCGCCCCGCGCCCGCCCCGCCCTGGCGGGTCCCAGCCTAGAACCCAGTTCTGGGACGCCGGCTCCCCGCTCCCACTGCCCACCCTCCCCCCCACCCAATCAGGTCCTCCGAAGGGTCACAGCCCTGGGACCTCATCCCCCTGCGTTCTCAACGCCCGCCTGATCCCTGCCTGGGGTCGGTTCCCAGAGTCTCTGCTCCCTCCCGTCCCAACTCCGTCCTCCCTCCGTCCCATCCCTCGACTCAGCCGCTCAGCATCCCTCCTTCTGGACCCTGGCTCTTCACCCCCAGAGCCCCTCATATCCCCGGGGATTTGCTAGAGGTTAGACCCCACCTCACTCCTTAGTTTTATTGCCTTGGGACCTCCAGCATCCCCCTCCAAAAGCCTCCTCCAGCCAAAACCCTCTAGAGTTCCAGCCTTTGAGCCCCTACCCCTCCTGCCTTCTCCCAGCGTCTCATCCAGACTCAGGCTCTGGCCCCTTCTTTCCCCAGGATTCCTCAGTTCACAGTCTGATGCTGAGTGACCACCACTTTTCCTTTAGTTTCCACTCCCAACAAGATGCAGGCACCCCTCTGTTTTGGGGGAAGGTGATCTAAGTTATAGCCCCATCTCCTTCCCCTTTCCCTGTATTCCCAGCCCTGCATCCCAGCCCCCGGCCGGAGATCCTACTTCCTAGCTAGAAGCTGGGAGTAGCTAAGCAGGGGCCAAACTCCTCTGGACTAATGGGAAGGTCTTCTCAGTACTGCGGAGGGGTGGTGGGTGGGGGCTAGTCAGTAGCAGATGCTTCTTTTCTGGTTCCTGCCAGCATCTTGTTGAGCGGCAGCCACACACACACCCCCAGCTGCCCCCTCTGTGCCCTGGCCCAGATGCTCTGACCTCAAGCCAAGCACTCCCCCTTCCCTTCCCCAGGGCTGCCAAGGTGTTGCTCTGGAGCTGGGCCAGCCCCCTGCTGACCAGTGTGTCCAGGCCCGGCACTTCTCCCAGACTGTGGGCACAGGTTAGCTGGCTGCCAGACAGGCTGGAGACACTGTTCCAGCCATCCCTCCTTCCCTGGAAAGTCTGGTCCAAGCCTAGCTCAGATGTAGCCTGGCATGAGAGGCAGCCACAGCCCTTTCACTTGTCCAGACCTCAACCTTGAGTGTCCCACAGAGCAAGTGTTGGTGGTGCCCCATTTGACAGATGCGAGACCAGGACTCACCTGCTAGAGGGACTTGCCCAGGGTTACAGGGAACAGGTGGCAGGGAAGCTGCTGATTCCTGGTTCAGAGTACTTTCCTCTGTGCAGGGTGACTCAGTGGGGTGAGTCATGGGTGCAGCCCCAGAGCCCAGTGTCTGGCCCTGTGGGGAGAGGGCAGGAAGGGGAGACACAGTTGCTGCCCTCAGAGAATCCTGGTGTCATGCCAAGCATCACTTATGGAGATGAATATTAAATGGTAGCATGAAAAATGAATAGAGAATGAATGTGTGCCCTTCAACGTAAACTGCCTTTCTCATACAGGTCTTACTCTCATTCATTCATTCATTCATCAAACATTACCTGGGAATGCATGTTCTGGGGACACTGTTCTGCACTTAAGGTGCTCCTAGAGTGGTGGGAGAGACAGACATGGTTTCAATATGTGAAGGATTCAGGGTGGCTTCCCAGAGCCGGTGACGTTCAAGCTGGACATTGAAGGAGTGGCATTGCAGCAGGCAGTGGTGCAGGCATTCTAGACAGAAGGAGTGTGCCCAGATGCTGGGGTGAGGGTGGAGAGCAACTGGAGAACCTCAGGAGCCTGCTGCGGTGCTCAGGTGTGGGGATGAACGTGGGTGGGAGATGAGTCCAATGAGGGAGGCCTTGAACGTTAAACTTCATTGTGCAGACAAGGGGGGAGGCAATCAAGGGTCCGACTTCCATTCCCTTAATCAAAAAGCATCTACTATGTACTGACTATTCTAGATGTTGGGGACATGGCAGAAAACCAGACAAAGTCCTTGCCCTCATGGGGTTCTAATAGAGGAGAGAGATGATAAACAAGCAAATAACATACATAACGGTGATAATATATTATGAAGAAGTTAAAGCAGGACAGAAGGAGTAGGGTGCCGGGTTTGAGGCAGGATTCCAGTTTTAAATCAGGTGGTCAAGGAGGGCCTTGCTGAGAAGGTGTCACTTGAGTAAATATCTAAAGGAGGTGAGGGGGGCTTCCCTGGTGGCACAGTGGTTAAGAATCCACCTGCCAATGCAGGGGACATGGGTTCGAGCCCTGGTCCGGGAAGATCCCACATGCCACGGAGCAACTAAGCCCGTGCACCACAACTACTGAGCCTGCGCTCTAGAGCCTGCATGCCACAACTACTGAAGCCCGTGCGCGTAGAGCCCATGCTCCGCAACAAGAGAAGCCACCGCAATGAGACGCCCGCGCGTGGCAACGAAGAGTAACCCCCACTCGCTGCAACTAGAGAAAGCCCACGCACAGCAATGAAGACCCAACGCAGCCAAAAATAAAATAAATTTTAAAAAAAGATTTTCTAAATAAATAAATAAATAAAGGAGGTGAGGGAGTGAGGCACGTAGGTTCTCTGGGGGAGGAGCATTCTGGGCAGAAGAAACATCAAGTGCAATGACCAGGAGCAGGGAGTGTGCCTAGCATATCGGAGAGACAGCAAGGACGTGAGGATGCCTGGAGTGTGGTGGGTGAGGAAGAGCTCCAAGGAGGTGAAGTCAGAGGAGTCGAGGGAGGGGCGTTGGAATTGACTGTGTGTCCCTTGGCTTTGATTCTGAGGGTGATGGGGGCCCCCAGAAGGTTTTGAACAGAGAAGGGACCTGATCCATCTTGGGCTTCAGCAGGATTGCTCTGATTGCTGGGTGGAGAACAGACGGAAGGGGACACGGGAGGAAGCAGGGACGTATTTAGGAAGTTGCTGTGATCATGCAGGCAGCTGGGCCAAAGGTGATGGCAATGGTGGTGATGAGAAGTGGTCACATCCTGTATACATTTTATTTTATTTTATTTTATTTTTTGGCAGGGCCGTGTGGTTTGCGGGATCTTAGTTCCCCAACCAGGGACTGAACCTGGGCCACAGCAGTGAAAGTGCCAAGTCGTAACCACTGGACCACCAGGTAACTCCCTTGGACACATCTTAAAGGTAGAGCCAACTGAGAGAAAGAGAGGCATCAAGGATGCCTGGAGTCAAGTTTTTTGCCCTGAACACCTGGAAAGATGGTGTTGCCATTTGCAAAGGTGGAGGAAAAACTAGAGAAGGAGCGGGTGGCAGGTGGGTGGCAGGTGGTAATAGGATTCGGGGTTTGGACCCTTAAGTTTGAGTGGCCCATTAGACATCCCACCAGGAAGGGCAAGTAGGCCACTGCCCATAGGAATCTGGAATTCACGGGAGAGGTCCAGGCTGGAAGCGGCCAGCATAGATGGTCTTAAAGCAAAGGAAGAGGCTCATCTGTAGCAGCATGGAGGCCAGCTGGAAGGCTGCTGTGTTGTCCAGGAGAGAGACGGGGACTGTGTGAACAAGAGCAGGACCCATCGGCTGGAGAGAAGGGTCAAAGGCATTCAGGAGATTTATTTAAGGGAATTCCCTGGCAGTCCAGTAGCTATAGCTAGGACTCCGTGCTTCCACTGCAGGGGGCACGGGTTTGAGCCCTGGTCAGGGAACTCAGATCCCGCAAGCCATGTGGCCAAGAAAAAAAAAAAGAGAGAGAGAGAGATTTATTTAATACGACTACACTTTATTTCAATTATGAAAAGAATACGTTTGTTGTAAAACATTAAAACAGTGACAGAGGCTTCCCTGGTGGCAGTGGTTAAGAATCTGCCTGCCAATGCAGGGGACGCGGGTTCGAGCCCTGGTCTGGGAAGATCCCACATCCCGCAGAGCAACTAAGCCCGTGTGCCACAGCTACTGAGCCTGCGCTCTAGAGCCCGCGAGCCACAACTACTGAGCCCATGTGCCACAACTACTGAAGCCTGTGCGCCTAGAGCCCGTGCTCTGCAACAAGAGAAACCACCGCAATGAGAGGCCTGCGCGCCGCAACGAAGAGTAGCCCCCGCTCGTTGCAACTAAAAAGAAAGCCCACGCGCAGCAACGAAGATCCAACGCAGCCAAAAAAAACCAAACAAATAAATAAATAAATTTATTTAAAACAAAACAAAACAGTGACAGATATTATGAACTAGAAGCCACAGGCCCTGTGACTGACCATGTGCAGATAAGCACAGAACTGGCACCTGGGGGAGGGGTTCGACCAGGATGTGTAGCATTTAAGGTGTCTGCCCTGACATCCAGAGGAGACAGGCAGACAGTCAATGAGGAGTTAGTGTGGCACACAGGCTGGAGACTTGGAAGGCAGGAGGAGTCCGGCTTGGGGTGGAAATGGAAGTTGTGGGCCACAGTCCAGGGAAGTGTGTGCATATGTGTGTGTGTGTCTGTGTCTATGGAAGAAGGTGAAGGGCTGAAGATGAAACTGACAGGTGAGGGATGGCCAGAGACGGAGGAGCCAGAACCACGGCAGGAGCTAAAGTAGAAGCTGCTGCACAAGATGCCATGAGTACCCGAGCAGCCACCTCCCTGGGATCAGGGACCACTTCGCAGAGGTGGGGCATTTGACTTGGGGTTTAAAGGATGAGTAGGAGGTGGCCAGGTGGAGAATGGGGGAAGGGAGAATGGGGCAAAGCTGTGAACAAGGACATGGACAGTGAGAGAGCAGGGCTCAGTCCCTGTGGGAACCAGACAGTCCCCACAACACACGTCACTTCCATTCTTTAATGTGGTTAATTGATGGAGATTCAGTCCAGACCAATGTTCTGTAGAGCCCTGTCCCCACTCTCATTAAAGGGGCATCACTGTGCCCCAACATTGGCATTCTGCACCCCTCTACTTGTTCAGGTTTCCTTTTTTCCTTGAGGAGCGGGGGAAATGCTGGTACCACAATGTAGCTTTCCAGGTCCTTTGTGGTCTGGCCCTGCCTCGCTTCTTGGAGGCCGCCTTCCCTCCCACCCTGTGAGCAGCCGTAATGCCTGACCTGCACCCTCCTCTCAGGCCTTTGCACATGCCTGGGGCCCTCTCCTCCCTCTTTTCTCCTCCTCTCCATGCAGCTGGCCAATGACTTCTAGTCCTTCCCTCCTAGACATCACCTCCTCCAAGAGTTTGTCCCTGACCACCCAAGAATGAGCTTTGGACTCCTTCTGCGTGGTCCCACAAAGGCCTGTATTTATCCCGACTATAGCACTATTGTCCTGTGTGCATATAGTGTGTGTTAAGTGTCTGTCCCCTCATTAGATCGGGACACATAAAGGGAAGGAACGGGGTCATGTTCTTGTTGATTCCCCAGGGCTGGCACAGAAAGTGTTTGCAGACTGAGCTGTAAACACTTGCATGCTTGAATGAGGCGTGTTCCTATAAAGGAGCACTGAAGGAAAGGCTGGGCGTCTGGGAGCTCCCTCGCCCCAGCACGGTTTGGGGTTTCCATCCCAACAGCTGGGAGGGTGGGAGTGGGGATCCCTAATATTGGGAACTGCTGCCACCTGCTGGGCAAGGCCGGTGTTGCCTTGCCCACGCCCTCACCGCTGAGCACCTGTGTGCCCAGGTTGGGATGATGACAGTCACTACTTGTCCTCCAGAAGCTCTCGGGCTGGTGGGAGAGACACCCTGACAGTGACAAGACAATGATGTGGAAGTATATGGGCTTTCGGGGTCTGGAGGAGGAAGGGGAGGCAGCTTGTGTAGAATTCAGGAATTCTGTCCCTGGGGCAGAGTTGTGAGGGGCGCAGAGAAGGAAGGGCCAGCCAACCCAGGTTCTGAGGCTGGGGAGAGTGTGTGTGCGTGTGCGTGCGTGTGCGTGTGTGTGCGCGCGCGCGCATGTGTGTGTGTTGTTGATGTTCTCCTGTTGTGGCTTTTCTGCTGGTTTCTGGCAGCAGAAAGATTTACTCCCTCTTTCTCCTCCCCTGGGAAGTCTGGCCCTGGCCCATTATTGTACAAAGTGCTGGCCATTGTGTAAGGGTCACCCTTACTGTGACCCTATCAGGAAGGCCCTCCTTTAGTTCCATTTCACGGATGAGGACGATGAGGCTCAGAGAGGTAAACACAAACCAGGTACTGAGGGTTGGGTGACATGGTTTGTAAGCCACCTAGCCCTGCAAATCCAAGCTGTTTTGACCACAAAGTCCAGCCCTGCCCAGCAGGCAGCTCTCCTTCCCCCTTCCAGACTCCCCAACCCCAGCCCCCCATCTTCTAGCTCACTCTTGAGGCCTGGGCTCAGCCATCCTGGGGGCGCAGCAGAGGAGGGAGATACGGGCAGTAAGCAGCTGGGGAATGAGTCTCACTGCTCAGTGTGTGATATTTAAGGTATTTGTGATGGAATTGACTATATGCCTGAATACATTGCCCTCCTTTTCCCAAAGAGAAAATTTTTAAAAAAGAAATTTGGCCCAAAAGTCTAATTAAAACATTTAGGGATGCAAATGAAATAAGCAGCTCCCTAGTAATGATATTTAGTGAAAACATTTAAAATGGAAATACTTTAAATCACATGTTTTTACAAATAACTTTATTTCGAAACGATTCTTTTCCATGCTCACGGTTTGTGGTTTATTTAAACCCTTCACTTGCATTTCTGCTTCTCATTGTCATGTCACGTGTCATCCCTAGCATCTCCTTTGAGTTCCCTACTACAGTTTTCTCGAATGCGTCATCTGCACTTGTGCTTGGAAATACAGAACTTTTTTTTTTTTTTTTTTGGCTGCACTGCATGGCTTGTGGAACTTCCCCGACCAGGGATTGAACCCGTGCCCCCTGCAGTGGCAGCGCGGAATCTGAACCACTGAACCATCAGGGGAACCCAGAGCTTTTTGAATCCATGAATGATGCTGTTGCTGGAAAAATTACTGCAAGTCATGAGAATGGTTATTTTTCATCTCAGTGGTAGGTTAATATTTGTGATCTCTCTAGGGTAGTACAGAATTATATAAAATAGCAATCTCCTAGTCTTTTATCATTCTCTTGCCCTTTCTTTTTCTTCACAGCACTTCTTACCACCTGGTATACTCATTTATTTGTTTATTGTTTATTGTCTATCTATCTCCCTTCCCTAGAACGTGAGCTCCGGTGGTCGGGGAACTTTGTCTATCTTCCTGTTTTATGTCCGTCACTTGGAAACATGCCTGAAGCATAGTAGGTGCTCAATAAATATCTGTAGAATGAATGAATACAAAAGTCTTAGAAATGTTTGATAGCCCAGTGGCAGCCAGGACCATGCATGCAGATGGCACTGGAGTGGGATGGGAAGGCAGCCCTGCCGGACCCAACCCCATGTGAGTAGGGCATCTAAGTCGGGGGCAGCCTGTTGTCTCAGAGGATTAGCTACCTACAGGGAGATTGAACAAATTATAAAATATATTGAAGACAATTGGGGAAAAGGAAGTAAAAATCTGGAAAGGGGGAAAGCTAGGATGAACCCTGTGCCATTGGAATTTAAGGTCTGAATGGAAACTATTTTTCAATATATGGAAATTGTATTAGTTCGGGTTTTCGGAGAACCAGAACCAATAGGATAAATATAGAGAAAGAGACTTATTATGAGGGATTGACTCATGCAATTATGGAGGCTGGGAAGTCTCACAATCTGCTGTCTGCAAGCTGGAGACTTGGAAAGCAGGGTGGTGGAGTTCCAGACTCAGACAGAAGGCCTGAGAACCAGGGAGCTCTAATGGTGCAAGTACCAGTTCAAGGGCAGGAGAAGACCAATTCCAGCTCAACAGTCCGGAAGACAGAATTCAACCTTGCTCTGCCTTTTTGTTTTATTCAGGCCCTCAATGAATTGGATGATGCCCGCCCACATCGGGGAGGGCCACCTGCTTTACTCAGGCCACCAAGTCAAATGCTAACCTCTTTTGGAAACACCCTCACAGACATGCCCAGAGGTAATGTTTAACGAGGTATCTGGGCATTCAGTGGCTCAGTAAGGTTGACATATAAAATTAACCATCACACAGATAAAGGAATAAACATAGGTATAAATGTGTATGTTTATGTGTGTATATAAACATGTGTCTACTGAGTGGGCCTGGCAGTAGAGGTTACCCTAATTGCATTGAGCACAACTAACACCCAGATCTTGGTTTCTAAATATTATTCTCCACCAAAAAGAAACAGGTATTCTTGCTGAAATGGCTAATTCCAGGGCTGGGGCAGGGAAAAACAAGATGAACCTGGAATATCTTATTGAGCCAGAAAGAATGGACGTGTCCAAAGAATGATGCGACACATCAAAATGACAAGAGGTCAGCAAGGGGCACCCGTTGACCAATCCTGGGACAATTTAAGCATCAAAATAAATGATAGGAATGGATTATAACCTACTGAATAAAAAATAGGAAATCACAAGTTCATCTGATAAATAAGTAAATGAATAAATAAATGGGGGTGAAGAAAAAGTTTTTTATAATAGAAGGCCAACTAATAAATGTAGAAGAAATGATAAAATTGGAAAATCACCATTTGCAAACCATTGCATTAATAATTAATTCAGGCAAGAAACATCAATGGATGCTGAAACCTATGGGTGAAAGTGGGATGACGAAAAGGATGTTTCATAGTCTTAAAGTACCTCCCTTCCCCAATACCTACTAATTATGATCAAGCCATCAACATTACCAGCACCAGTCATGGTTCCAAATGATACTGAATACAAGAACACAGCATCAGGAGTTCCCTGGTGGCCCAGTGATTAGGACTCAGCGCTTTCACTGCCGTGGCCTGGGTTCAATCCCTGGTCGGGGAACTAAGATCCCGCAAGCTGTGCAGCGTGGCCAAAAAAAAAGCACAGCATCGTTTTTCTGATATTTCTGCCCAAAATGTGTAACAGTGGTCTAATTGTGAGAAAGAAATGGACAAACCGAAATTGAAGGACAGTCTACAAAATAAGTTCCCTGTAATCTTCAAACATGTCAAGGTCAAAATTCAAAGAAAGGCTGCAAATTGTTCTAGATTGAGGGAGACCAGAGAGATGTGACAACTGGGTGCAATGTTTGATACCATATTAGTTTTTTTAACCCTAAAAGGATATATATATATATATATATATATATTTTTTTTTTTTTTTTTTTTTGACATTGAAGAGCAGTTTGAAATTGTTTCAAAGTAAAAAGTTAAATAAAAGAAATGCCTGGCATGAGTGTTAGACCTTTCTGGCTGACTCCTGCTGGTCTGCGGGATTCATTACTGGACAAGCTCCTGTGGAACCCCCGTGACTGGATGTGAGGAGCCTTTGTGCTCCCCCCACTGTCCCTGGACTCCCTGACACCCTTTTCTGATTATATCTGTGCTTCATCCCTGCTAGCCCCAGAGATCCGAGAGCAGAGGTCCTGTCTGGATCATGACATAGAGCAGCCTCCAGAAACACACTGAATGAATCTCCTCCACAAAAGGGGTTTTTGGGGGTACAGTTCCACCTCTTCACCTGGGTTCAACCAAAGAAACTGGAGTCTGGCTGTTAGAGGTGCACCTGGCTGAGTGGGACCCGGACAATCAGGAGTCATGTCTGCAGGGAGCTTCCTGGGGGGTCTTGGAGGAAGTATGTCCTATTTAGAGTGGGGTTGAGGGTCTAATCCCCAAGATGGAACCTTGCTGCAAAGGCCTCTCAATGGGGAGGCCCTTTTACACGTTTGAGGTCACTTGTGCTCTCAACGGTCACATCGAGGGGGGTGTGGGATACTGAGATTCTGAGACTACCCCTGCCCCCCCCTCAGAGCACAGCACCTCCACCCACACTCCAGGATCAGAATGTTGGGAATACTGGAGGAATAATGAGCACTATTGTGGGAATACTGGAGGATATTGCTAGGGAGGACGGACCGTTCAAGATGTTAGGAGGCATTTGCCAGGAACGGTTAAGCTTTTGCCCTTCTGTTTTCTGCTGAGCTAAGGTTATGGTTGTATGTGTGGTGATGCCACTCAAGCTTCCAAGATGCCAACTCTTCACCATGGGGGACTGGGGCACCTGTCTCTTAGCGTTGGCGTCATCCGGCTGTCACTCCTTTCTTATCTCCTGATGTGAGTAGAGTGCCCCCTTGAGGTGAGGGGCACGCATGACTGGGCAAGGAACGGGTGAGGAAACTCTGGGCCTGGCTGGAGGGTTCCAGGATCCAGGAGTGGAGGCAGGGGCATGGTTAGCCTACCCGGGGCGGGGCCTGACAGGGAGTGCCTTGGCAGGAAGGGAGGGCAAAGGGCCACGTCCTCCGCCTGCCCCACCCCGCTGACAAGAGTCCCAGTCACCAGGCCACCCTCTCAGTCTGGGGCCCTCGAGGGGTAAGTGTCCTTCTGAACCCACCTTGTCTCTTTCCTGGGGATCAGGTGAGAATTCCTTTCCTCCTTGGGGGCGGGGGGGTCCAAACACCCTGCCCCCTCTGCTTTCCTTTGGGTGGGAAGGGGCCACACCTACTATCCCCTCAGCATGATGCAGTCCCCTGCCCACGAGACCAGGGCACTGGGGGGCAGGTATGGAACGTCTCAGACCCCTCCCCTCCTGACATCAGCATCAGGGCCAAGGCCAGGGTGGAAGGGCCAAGTGGGACACCTCATCCAGGCAAGCCCCAAACCACTACTCCCTCCTCTGTCACCCTACCACAGAGCCCAGAATCCCAAGTGGCTGGAGCACTGGGGGATACCCAGACAGAGCCCTCGTTGGACCAGGTCCTCCGGGAGCGGGATGAAGCCATTGCCAAGTGAGAGGAAGCTGCTTGTGGGGGACGGGAGGGTGGTGGCTGGCTCACCCTCAGGCTCTGTCCTGCCAGGAGGGGAAGGGGGGACGTCAGGCATTCCTGGAAGAAAAGCCACACAAATACCCACTCTGTCACAAGGCGGGGGCTGTGGCCATACTTGTCCACCCCCAGGGCCCAGAACCAGCTCTGCAGGGCCTGACGCCCAGGCTGCTCTCTCTGCCCCCTCAGGAAGCGGGCAGTGGAGGCTGAGCTGGACATATTCAAAGCCAAGTTGCGAGCTGTGGAGGCCCAGCTGCTGGAAGTTCTGGAGGAGAAGCTGAGACTGAGGCAGGAGGTGGAGGCCTGGGAGGTAGGGTGGACCTGCCGGCCGGGCTCAGGGGGCAGGACCCCGGGCACAAGCCTGGCCCCTGAACCTGCTCTCCCGCCCCCAGGATGACATGCAGCGGCTGGTGAGGCAGCAGGTCGAGAGTCAGCTGCAGAGAGAGTCCAGGGGCGCTCTGGGAGCCCCCATGGACCCTGGAACTGCCAGGACCCCCTGGGTCCGATTCACCCTGAGTCGGTGGGGACGCTGGCGGTGAGAGAGCTCAGCCCAAGACCTTGGGAGGAGTAACTTTATTCATTAAAGTTTAAGGTCTGACGCACCCCCCACGCATCCTCGTGCCCTCTCAGTGCCCACCTGAGTCCTTCTGTGCAGAAACAAGGAGCAGCCCGCAGGGCCTTGAAGCCTGGGGTTTCGTGTCCCCTCTGGCCAGCAACCCTTAGGCCAGGAAGTCTCGGACGGCAGCCATGAAGTCCTGCGGGCAGTCGCTGTGGACCCAGTGGCTAGCGTTAGGCACGGTCTGCATCTGGGCCCGAGGGAAGAGCCGCCTAATCTCAGGGTGGTGGCTGGGACTGTCCGCCGGAGAGAAGGCCACCGAGAGGGGGTGAAAGTAGGAAGATGGAGAGAGAAGGAGAGAAGTGGAGGCCAAGTGGGGAGGGATGGAGAGCCATGTGAGTCCACCTGCCCAGTGGTGTTTCTGGGTTTTCAGGCGCCCCCTGCCCACACCCCAGCCCTCCCCAGGCTGGGGGCTGGGTAAGTCAGGTATGCGCCTCCCACCACCCAGCCTGGCTTACAGCACGAATTGAGAGTTTCCACCCAGGAGGAAGAGGGCTGGCCCAGAGTAGGTTTCTGGTCGTGGTGGGAAGTTCAAGATCTTGTCCAAGTGCTGGGCCAAGGCATCCAAGTTCACCCTCCACGTGAAGCGCCCGTCCACCTCCACCAGGTTGGTGAGCAGGAACTGCCGCATGCTTATGCTCTGTGGGGGCCCAGCAGTTGCAGGTGGGAGGGACTCCTTGTGAGGCCCAGGGCCGCCACTCTTCCTTTGCCCACAACACCATACAGGGGCTTGGGTGCATTACCTGGATAACACAGCTAAGCTTCTCATCCACCAGTTTTCGGGCACTAGAGAGGGACGCCTCATCCGGGATGTCTATGGCCCTTATGGCTGCTATGTAGTTTGGAAAGTTCAAGCTGGACGGGCTCTCCACTGGGCTGATGTCCACGGCAATCAAGCGCTCCACCAGCTCTGGCTGTGGGAGAGAATCAGACTGGGGACCTTAGGGCAGGCATAGCAGGTCTCAGGCCTAGTTCCCGGATCCTGAACTTGGCCATCCAAGGCTCACTGGAGTTCCAGGTTGCCTGCTGGGCACTCAGGGTCTACAGTGGATGTGAAGAAGCCCTGGATAGAGATGGCTCACCCTCTGAAGTGCCAGCAGCATGGCTGTCCTGCCTCCCATGCTGTGGCCAATGAGGACGCAGGGCACTAGGCCCAGCTGGGGCAGGAGGTCCTGCAGATCCTGGCTCATGGCCTCGTAGCTCATGTCTGGGCTGTGAGGGCTGTCACCATGGTTCCGAGCATCCACTGTCAGCACCTGGGGAGTGGGCGAGGCGGGCAGCTCTGGCATCCACATTCAGGGCATAGCCAAAAGCCTGGCAGATCTGCAGGCTGAGGGAGGTGGAGAGCCTGGGGTGGGGGGGAGATCCAGAAGGGGAAGAAGGGCCCGAAAGGTGAGAAGGCCCAGTTCTCAGAACTTGGAGGCCCAGATGACGAACCTGGAGCCACTGTGCCAGAAGGCCCAAGGAATGTGACCACGTCTCTGTAGGTTTGGCCTAGCTGGGTGGCAACTCCAGAGAATGCAGACACCAAGAATTGGCAACAGCTGGAGCACAGCAGGACGGGCTGCTGTACGAGGTGGAAAGCCCCGTGCCATCCCTGGTGAACAAGCAGGGTCTGGCCCCCTTAGAGGGTAGGGTATTGGTGCTTAGGCATCTGACAGCAGAGCCTAGGTTAGGGTGCAGCACGCAGACCTGTAACACGAATGAAGGACTGGATGGGTGAAAGCACGAGGGAATGAATGGGGTTCATCTAGGGCCTGGGTCTGCCCTGGGGCCTCCAACCTTAGAAGGTCAATCTCTTCTTTCATTTCTGCCGAGAAGGACCTGCCACTCCCAGCGTTGAGGACAGAGAAGCTGGCCACACCTCGGCCTCCTCTAGGGCCCCGCCCACCCAGGCCCCGCCTCCCTCGGGTCCCCGCCTCCCTCGGGTCCCCGCCTCCCCCGGAAGCTCACCCTCCGGCCTGTCTGCTGGGCCAGGGCCTTGGCGATGGAGTTGAAGTTGGTTTTGCAG
Source organism: Eschrichtius robustus (assembly GCF_028021215.1). NCBI lineage: Eukaryota > Metazoa > Chordata > Mammalia > Artiodactyla > Eschrichtiidae > Eschrichtius > Eschrichtius robustus. Next base: position 83,645,496 of record NC_090839.1, on the reverse strand, counting down.
CCGAAGAGCCCATGCAGAAAGACGAGGGGCGGGCGGGTTGCCTCCCCGTCCAGAAGTCTGTAGGAGAGCGGCACCGGCCTGGCGGGAGGAGCAAGGGTAGGGGAAGGGTCTGAGCCGGGTGGCGAAGCGGCCTGGGAGGGGGCGGGCCCAAGCGGAGGAAGTGGAGCCATCTGGGTCGGACTGGAGGGGGAGGGGCGAAGGACGAACTTGCACCTGACACCCTTGACTGACCTTGGCTCGGTGCCGCCTTGGCTGCTGCTGGGTGCGACAGGCACTCTGGAGAAGCTGGGACTGGAGGGGCCCAGGCCCCTACGGGGGAGCCTCCAGGCGCGGGCCCAGCGGAGCATCTCCTGGATCTCCTACCCGGCGCGCACCTCGTGGTGTCCCTCGGCTCCGCCTCGCTCACAGCCCCGCCCAATTCCGACTGGAGCTCCGCCTTCTCCCCGCCCCCTATCGCGGAGCGCTCCTCCTTCGCTCACGTTTCCTTACGTAATCCCGGAAAACTGTCTTCCCCCCCCCCCGGCTCCGCCCCTTGCGTCGCTACGTAACCCTGTGGGCACCGCGCCCACAGGCGAGAGCACCGCACCTGGCCACGCTCTGGGCGGAGCCAACCAATACCCTGGCCCCGCCCTGCTAAGCTCCGCCCGGCCCCTCCCCGCGCAGAATTCTTGCGGAGAGTCGGAGCCTGAGTTTTGGGAATCACATTCCCGCAGCTCGTGACGTGCTGGGTTTGGGGCTTGAACTCTGGCCGCGGGGCAGATCCTTGGCAAGCCGAGGAGGCGCTGCCTGGGCCCGCTGCGGACCCCGCACCTGGCCCGCTCCGGATGCTGTATTTTCTGTGCCGCTGGCGGTCGCAGGCGAGAGGCGCCATGAGTGGCTCCCGTCGTCGAGGCGCCAGCTTGGAGGCGCCGTGCTCCACAGCCGGGCGCCCATGCAGGCTGGACGGAGCACCTCTTACCAATCCTGAAGTCTACTCTAGAAAGAGCTAGGAGAGACTCTAGAGGTCATTTCCAACCCGCCCCTCGACCCCCGCTCCCGCCCTTTACCGATGAGGAAACTGAGGCAAATAACTTTTACAAGCGGTATAACTGTAACCTCTGGTCTGCGAGTCAAGGTGGGAGGCCAGGTGTTTGTACTAAAGGGGGCATTTGCTGCACTGAGCTGAAATGGTTCAGATCTGCTCACCCCCGCCCCCCATTTACCAGCAGAGAAATAAATAATCTTCCCACCCCGCTCAGCACATCGTGCAGGGAAGTCGCCTCCTTTTGGAACACTGACTGGCTGCCATCTTCTCTGACCAGTCTGGGGTAGTGGTGGCAGTGGCGACATTGTCTCAGGTCTCAGCTGGCTTCCACAGCAGTCCAGCCTTCAGCAGTTGCAAGAGTAGCTGCTCTTTCTACAGCATTCTTCTGCTCAGAAACGGTCAGGGGGAATTTCCTGGTGGTCCAGTGGTTAGGACTCCGTGCTCTCACTGCTGAGGGCCCGAGTTCAATCCCTGGTCGGGGAACTAAGATCCCACAAACTGCGCAGTGCCAGGCACCCCCAAGGACTATACTGCACACCTCCCTTCAGGTCCTTTCCCCCACCACCTTAAAAGTCCTCCACGTCTTTTAAGGTCCAGGATAACTGCCACCTCTTCCTCAAGCCTTCCCAGCTTTTCCCAGTTGAAACTAATCTCTTCCACCACATGTTCTCAAAACATTTGTCAGAGTCTGGACTTCTATGTGTCCACCATAGGCTGGGGGCTCCTGAAGGACCTGGGTCGTGTTTGTTCATCTGGCGCAAAGTGCAATAGTAATTTTACTGAATGATTATGGAGAGATTCAAGCACTAGCTGAGGCTTAGGTGTAGGTTCAGCTGGTAGCTGGGTCAGTGCCCCCTCCAGGACATGGCACCTGGGCTGGCCAGGGTTCCACTGGCTTCTCCCCCACCTCCTTAGGACAAGCCTGATGGAGTCAGTACAGTAGGATGCATCCTAACTCCATGGCCTCATAAATGCCTTGCCTAACGAAGTGGCCCTCATCTTGAGCCAGCCTGGTGATGGGCAGGTGTTTTGTTCTAATCTGAGGAGGGCTTTGAGGTCACTGGGGACTCTAAGCACACCAGGTGGTGTGATCATTTGTTGCCAGCATAGTCAATAGGGGCATGATGAGAACATCTGAGCCCTGGAGGGGGGTTGGTCCAAGGCCTGGGAGGGGTCTTTGGAGGAGATCAGGTAGGAAGTTTTTCTAGAACTGGTGAATAAAGGGGAAGGGGGTTGACGTCATGGTGGTGATTCAGAAGAGTAGCATTTCAAAGGTGGTTTCAGGTGGGCCCCCATCCCCACCCCAGCCTACTGTCTAACTGGGTAACCTGAGCCTGGCCCACAACCCTTGACCATCTGCCCCCAGCCAGAGCCCTGGGTCTAGGGGCAGAAGCAGTCTTGAGACTTTTCTGCGTCCTGGGGCCCAGCTGTGTCACGTGGCCGGTCAGGACCAGGCTGGCTGGCAAGCAGAAAAACCAGTTGGCTTGAGGTTTTCACTTGAACGCTCCAGAAGAAGCAGTGGGGCCAGGAGAGGGGTTGTTGCTACCTTGGAAGGACTCTGGTGATGGGGTGTTGGGCAGGGGTCAACCTTAGGGCCGTCCACCCCTCCCATCTTGTCAGGAACAGGCCAGTGGCCTCGCTGGTGGTTGGTGAGGGTCTCCTTCTTGGGGGGTGTCAAGCCCGTGATATGCTGAGGTTGATGTAGGTGGAGAAACGGGGTGCAGAATGAGGACGCTCCACCCAGGTGATCGACTCTCCACTTCCGCATCTCTGTTCCCAGCCGTCCAACCTGGGAAGGTGTTAGCATCCTTATTTTACTGCTGAGAAAATGGAGACTTGGGAGGTGAAGTCACCCAGCTCCAATCATGCAGCCCCCGTGTGGCGCAACCCGAAGTCCTTCCCCGGCTGTGTGACTCCTAGTACAGTGCTCCGAGTATTTCCTCACCGCCCTTCTGGCTGGGGACTGAGAGCCAAGGGGGTGCGGCCTGTGGCCGCAGGAACACTGCACCCTGGTGGCGGTGGCGTTGAATGGGTTAAGACAGGGAGGTGGCGGGTGTCCCTTAACCGCACCTGGCTCAGTATCGGTCACGTGGCCAGGGTTTCACCTGCCCCGCTGAGCAGGGACAATCAGGCTGCTTGTTTCCGCGATTGGTCACCATGGTGACAGGAGGGCGCCTGGGGAGGTCAACAGGGCAAATTCCTCCCCGCCGCCAGGTGGGGCAGGGGTGTCGGTCAGGCGGGTGTCACCGGGGCTCCTGGAAGACCCCTCGAGGTTTCCCTTGGGGCTGTCCCCGTGGCCCCCCTCAGGTGACTCCCATCCAGCATCCTCCCATAGCACCCCACCCCCAACCCAACTTCTCTCTTCCCTGAGTTTATTAAACTGCCAAGACTTTCGTATGCATTATCTTGTTTAATCAGAACAGCAGCCTGTTCTGCGTGGAAGTGGTGGTAATCCCCTGTGCCTCCCCCCCGACTCAGGGAACACTTTGAGAACATTTGCTCCTGCCTTCTTTCATTCAACAATCAACAGATATTCTTGGGGCCTCATGCCTTTCTAGACACAGGCGCCTTTCTAGACACAGGCGCCTTTCTAGAGACAGCCAGTGAACAAAACAACAGGCTAATGAACCACACAACAGTGGATGGTGTGGAGTATTTATTTTCTTCGGAGCAGGTTGGGGAGGCTCCTTGGGACCCCGTGTAGAAGACAGAGACTGCACGTGATCATCCTCTAGCCCTGGTGTCCAGAACACCTCTGGGGACCCTTTCTGCCACCTCCAGGCCTTACCTGTACCTCCTCCCCTCCAAGCTCCCCACCAGACCCACAGATCCTCCATCTCCTGCTTTCACCTACTTGTTCCTCTGCTCCAGAACTCCCGACAGGCCCTGCTAACTCTTTTTTTTTTTTTAAATTTATTTATTTGTTTATTTTTGGCTGCATCGGGTCTTCGTTGCTGTGCGCGGGCTTTCTCTAGTTGCGGTGAGCGGGGGCTACTCTTTGTTGCCGTGCGTGGGCTTCTCATTGCAGTGGCTTCTCTTGTTGCAGAGCACGGGCTCTAGGTGCACGGACTTCAGTGGTTGTGGCACACGGGCTCAGTAGTTGTGGCTCACGGGCTCTAGAGCCCAGGCTTCGTAGTTGTGGCTCGTGGGCTCTAGGGTGCAGGCTCAGTAGTCGTGGCTCACGGGCTTAGTTGCTCCGTGGCATGTGGCATCTTCCCGGACCAGGGCTCGAACCCCTGTCCCCTGCATTGGCAGGCGGATTCTTAACCACTGCACCACCAGGGAAGTCCCGGCCCTGCTAACTCTTGTCAACATTTTTCCTACCTCCAGACTCACGTGCACAGTCACTGTACCCCCAGTCACAGCCTCATCACAGGCACACGTTCTTAAAGTAGGTGGGGTGAGGACACCTCCTCTTTTGGGGTGGAGGGAGTCTGTGTATTTTGAAACCCAGCAGCCTTCACTCCCCTTGAGAAACAGCAGCCTGCAGTTTGCACACCAGCCCCCTCTGCCTGCATTTTGGAGCCTTCATTTACTGAGCGCTAAGTGCCAGGCACTGGGGATGCAGGGGTGAGCCCGGATCAATTCACAGACCTGACAGGCTGGTGGGGAAGATTCGAATGGATGTGTGATCACACACCCAGTAAATATGCAAAGGAAAGTGAGAGCATAAAACCGAGGAATCCAACTGGCCCTGCAGAAGTGAGGCTTGAATGGAGATCTGAAGGATGAGTAGGAGTTGGCCAGGTGAAGGGGTTACAGTGGAGGACGGTGTTCCAGAAGTTGGCACACCATGTTCAATGACAAAGCCATCCCATTTCTCAAGGCAGAATCAGGGGTCATTTCTGATGCCTCCTTCCTTACCTCCTCCACCCCCATCCAATCCCTCACCTAGTTCTGTTGATTTTTATCTCCCAAGTAGCTCTGATATCCATCGACTTCTGTCCATCTCCACGGCCCCATCTCGCCCCTCCATCACCACCTTCTCGCTGGACCTGTCCATTTTGGCCCTTCTAGTATTTTCCCTACATAGTAGGCAGCTTGATCTTTTCCAAACATACAATATATTTCTATGTTAATCTAGTTTGTTCCTTTTTACATTTTCCTATTTTTCTGTGCTCTGGGTTCTGTGTTCAGTGCTCCTGGGGATGCATGTGGCAGACCAGAGTAGAAAAGCTGGTTTTTGTATTTCAAAAGCTGAAGCCCAGAGGGGAAGAGGAAGCCTCAGTAGAGATAAGTGTTTGGACCAAGAATGGGAGGGGTCTGCCACTTACTTCTTAGCAGGGTCCCCAGAAAGGAATGGCTCATGGGCTTACTAGGCAGGCAGGATCATAGGCAGCTTGCAAAATTGTTCCTAGCTCTGAGCCCAAAGCAGACACAGTACAAACCACAGGACCAAAGGGACCATGGAGACAAGATGGTGATGCCTCAGCAGTGATCACTGTTGCCTGAGGGCTGGATACTGTCCAAGTTCACCCTCCCCCCAGCCTCCTCCCTCATCTCCCCCCTCCAACACACCCCCAGCAAATCTGGCCCTGCTGAATGTCCTGGAATTGTGGCCCAGCCACTGCCTCAGCAGAATAGAGCATCAAGGAAACAATGTTATTGCATGGCTCAGTTTATGAACTGACTTTCATAATTGCCACAATGCCATATGCACGGACTTTCTTTATAAATCAACAATCCAATAATTCATTCGGCAAATATTTGCTGGGCACCCACGGATGCTAAATGTGAATTTTAGAGTCAGGGATATGGCAGTTACATGGCCCTCTTCCTCAAGGAACACAAAAAGCCAAAACCAAAAACCCCCCCAGCATTTCTGCTTTCAAGTGGGCAGGGTGCTGTGTTCAATAATTGGGGTGGGAGATATTAAGTAGGGTGGTAAGGAAAGGTCTCAGGTAAGGTGAAATTTGGAGGATAAGAAGGAGGCAGTCATATAAACACCAGAGGGAAAAGTGTTTTAGGCAGAGGGAATAGTATGTGCAAAGGCCCTGAAGTACACAAGACCTTCCCTTGTTAGAAGAACAGAGAGGAAGGCAGAGGAAGCTGGAGCGGAGAAAGCAAGGGGAAAAAGGCATATAAGAGATGGGCTGGGGTGGGTCCATGTAGGGGCCTGGTAAGGGATTTGGTCTTTATTAAAGAGAAATGAGAGCCAGTAAGGGTTTAAGCGGGGAGAGACATGATTTCCATTTTACAAAGACTATTTGGCTATGCAGGAGAAGGCTGGAGAGACAGATTAGAGGGGAGGTGGAGGAGAGGAAGGAAAATCAGCTAGGAAGCTATTGTATTATCTAGTTGAGACAAGATGGTAACTTTTGACTGTGAGGTGGCTGTGGAGATAGAGAGAGGTAGATAGACTTGAGATATATTTTGAGTTAGAATTAATAGGATTGGATGAACAGTTATTTTTATTTTTTATTTTTGCTGCAGGGCATGGCTTGTGGGATCTTAGTTCCCCGACCAGGGATCGAACCTGCACCCTCAGCAGTGAAAGCGCAGAGTCCTAACCACTGGACCACCAGGGAATTCCCTGGATGAAGAATTAGATGGATAGAGAGGAAGATGTTGCTTAGAAAAAGGAAGAAATCAAGGACAACTCCCAGGTTTCTGGATGGGTAGCTGTGCCATTTACAGAGATGGGGAAGGCTGGAGAGGAATTTATTTTCCCCCCTCTATAGGGTACAAGTGGTAAGGGAGAATCTAGAGTTCCACTTGAGGCATGTTAAGTTTGAGATGCCCATGAGATAGCATAATAGTTAACATTTATTGAGTTTAACATGCCAAGCGCTGTTCTAAATGCTTTATATCCATTAACTCATTTACTCCTCATAATGACTGTGAGAGGGTGCATGTATTATTTAATCCCTCCTTTAATAGCTGAGAGAATTGAGCAACAGAGAGGTTAATTAATTGCCCACGATCACTCTGCTTGGAAGCTGCAGGGCCGGGATCCAATCCCAAGTGGTTGGGCTCCAGGGGCCATGCTGTTAACCAGTGTCCTCTACTGTCTTCATGGCATTCAAGGAGGCAGGTGGATGCATGAGTGGGGAGCTCGGAGGAGCTGCTCTGGGAGCTGGAGGATGTTAAAGCCATGGAAATGGGAGAGACGCTCACAGGGGATAAAAGTGCATTGGAGGAAGAGAAGAGGGCCTAAGACAGAGGACCTTTGGAGGATGGCAGGAAGGGAGATGGAGGAAGTGCACAGAAGGAGGAGGAAGGCCAGGCGAGGGTGGTGTCACAACGAGCAGGACAAGTGAGAGTTCTGAGGAGGAGAGAGAGCGGTCACCTCTGTCAACAGTTGCTGAGAGCGTGAGTAAACTCCGGATGGAAAGGTGACTATTGGCCATGGCAACCTGGAGGCCCCAGGGACCTTGCCAGGAGCAGCTTGGAGTGGCGAAGGGGTGGGAGTAGGAGCAGACAGGAGGGGCTGATTGGCATGTGGGCAGGGAGGAAGCAAAATCAGGGGTGAGATAACTCTTGAGGTGAACAGAGAAATGGGGTGGCATCTCTTTGGAGGTGTGAAGTCAAGGAACTTTTTTTTTTTAAGATGGGAGATAAACATGTTTATATGTTGATGTGAAGGATATAGTAGAGAGTGGGTGGTATTTGCTAATGCAAGAGAAATAAGGTATTTCTGAGGGAGATCGTTTTTTCTATCTACCTTTTTTAGGTTTTATTTTTAAAATTTAAAAAAAATTTTAAATTTTAATTTATTTTTATTATTTAATTTAGTTTATTGGATCTACCTTTCTTTATAATTTAAATTTAAATTTTTACTTCTATTTTCTTTTATTTTTTGGCTGTGCTGTGCAGCTTGCAGGATTTTAGTTTCCTGACCAGGGATTGAACCCGGGCCCACGACAGTGAAAGTGCAGAGTTCTAACCACTGGACCGCCAGGGAATTCCCTGGATCTACCTTTAAAAAAAAAAACTTTTTATTATGAAAAATTTTAAACATATATGAAGGGAGATAGAATCACCATCACCCATCACCCAGCTTCAACAATTATCAACTCAAGGCCAATCTTGTTTCATCTGTACCCCATGTACCTCCTCTCCCATCTCTGCATTATTTTGAAATAAACCTCAGACATCATACTATTTCATCTGTAAATATTTCAGTATGTTTCTCTAAAAGCTAAGGACCTATTTGTTTTTTAAACATAAACCACCATATCATTTACATACTTTTTTTCTTTCTTCCCCTCCGCACCACTGGCATGTGGAACTTCCCTGACCAGGGATCAAACCTGCACCCCCTGCAGTGGAAGCACAGAGTCTTAACCACTGGACCACTTAATATTCCTTAACATTATCAATTATACACTCAATGTTCACTTTTCTAATTGTCTCACAAATGCCATAAATTTTAACAGGTTGAATCAGGAACCAATTAAGATCCACAGCTGTGATTGGTTGAGATGTCTTGTGTTTCTTCTTTTTTGATCCATATGTCCCTACATCTCATTTTTTTTCTTGAATTTTTTTTTGTTGTTGAAGAACCCATTTGTCCTATAGAGTTCTCCACATCTGGATTTTGCTGACTGTATTCTGGGTATATGTGTTCCTCTCTCCTTTGCATGTGCTGTAAATTGATCTTCTGATCTAGAAGATTGATCAGATACAGATTTCACTTATTTATTTACTATTTTTATTTTTGTTTTTCTGCAAGGGTACTTCACAAGAGATGTTGTACTTGATTCTTCTTTTACGGCAGCCAAGCTGTACTGGTTAGGACCCCTTTGGCTGGAAATCCCAAATCAAACTGGCTTAACCAATAAGAAAAGCCACATCTCCCACAACCAAGAGATCTAGAGGAAATTCAGGGCCCCAAAGAGGAGACAGTTACTGGAGAGAAAATGTTTCCAGGGCTCCAGGTTCCTCCTCTACTGATCGATGTCCTCATCATTGGTCGCAGTCCTCGGGCTCATTCTCTTTGGAGGTTCAAGTTGGCATAGAATTCCAGATGTCACCACCTGACAGGACAACGTCCAGGGGAAGATGGGGTGCTTTCTTTCCTAGGCAAGTGGAAGCCTAGTCCTGCGGCCCGGCAACAGACCTTCCCTCCTATCTCACTGGCTGCAAAAATGTCACATGCCCACTCTGAGCCAATCACCATGGAGGGAAAGAGACCAACCACCATGATTGGCTTAGTCTAATCAGGAGTTATCACTGGAGCTGGGGGTGGGGGTCTGCTCTAGCTGATGCATAAAATGAATATCCCATATCTTTGCACACTGAGTATTTCTGAACAATGTTACCTAGAAGTGGAGTTACTGGATCTGATTTTTTTATACTTATAAAGGACCTTATTTTTTGTAGAAGTGGTCAAATTGCCCTCCAAAAAATTGGTTATTGTATCAATATATACTTCAGCAACAAGGGAAAAGGAAAACAAGAGGCAGAGGAGTGCAGTCCTTAACAACTTGGGCTCTAGAAGACCAGATGCCTGAGTTCAAAGCCCAGCGTCTCTGTGTAATGTCTGTGTGAACTTTGGGCAACTAGTATAACTTCTCTGTGCCTCAGTTTTCCTATCTATAAAATGGGGATAATGATGATAATACCACTATTCAGTCAACACTTGCACTTAGAAATTGTTAGCTATTATTTTCTCTCATTGGGATATCATCAAAGTGCTGGTTAGTGTCGCAGATCCATTCTCCACTCTTGACTGTGCCTCTGGGAGGCTCAGCTTTGCAGGCTGTATTAGCCTGCAAAGCTAATAGAAGAGAGAAATGCTGGCCTATTTGTTTCTCCTGCTGCTCCCAGGTTTGCTGTGGTTCCAGCAGAGGGTGTGTCCTTCTATAGCTGTGGCTACTGTCCAGCAACCCTGTTTCCCATGGCTCCATCTTTCAACCCTGTAACTCGGTTTCCTCCCATTGCTTCTTTAGCTTTGGGGGGTGGTAATGGCTCCCCACTATTGTTAGTTTCTTTCTTTTTTTTTTTTTTAATGCTGCTGGAGATGCAGCTCTTTTTATTTATTTATTTATCTATTTTTGGCTGCGTTGGGTCTTCGTTGCTGTGCGCGGGCTTTCTCTAGTTGCAGCAAGCGGGGGCTACTCTTCGTTGTGGTGCGTGGCTTCTCATTGCAGTGGCTTCTCTTGTTGCTGAGCATGGGCTCTAGGCGCGTGGGCTTCAGTAGCTGTGGCACGTGGGCTCAGTAGTTGTGGCTCGTGGGCTCTAGAGCACAGTCTCAGTAGTTGTGGTGCACGGGCTTAGTTGCTCCACGGCATGTGGGATCTTCCCGGACCAGGGATCGAACCCGTGTCCTCTGCATTGGCAGGTGGATTCCTAACCACTGCGCCACCAGGGAAGCCCTCTTTCCTTTTTTTTTTTTTTTTTTTAAATTGTTAGTTTCTTGGTACCTCAATATCCTTTACTGAATTCCCTAGCTCTACCCATACCTCTCTGTACATAGTCCCTCCAATAAAGTCTCTTTAAAATCAAGCATGCTGGATTTTCCTGGTGGTCCAGTGGTTAAGACTGTGCCCTTCCAATGCAAGGGGCACAGGTTCAATCCCTGGTTGGGGAAGTTCCGCTGGCCACATGGCCAAAAAAATAAAAAATAAAGAAATAGAATAAAATCCAGCATGCTGTCTGCTTTCTGCCAGGCCCCCAGTGATACAATCAGTCTTTAAAGTTTGCCAATCTAAAAGGAGGAAAAATTTGTTTCACTTAGAGAATTTAGAGAAATACCACTTAATAGGGAAGTTATACATCTTTTCATATGTTTATTAGCATAAATAGTTATTTTTATAATTGCTTCTTCTCCTTTGCCGATTATTCTTTTGGACTGCTATACTTTCTCTTGTTGATTTGCAGGAACTCTTTATAGTAGGTGTTTTAACCATTTTTCTGTTACATATGATGCAAACATTTTCTCCCTGTTTCTTGCTTATCTTTGACATTTGTTCATTTTTCCCTTCTATGTAAATTTTTTTATTGTGGCAAAAAACACATAACATAAAATTTACCACCTTAACTATGGAGTATAGTTCAGTAATTTTAAATAAATTCATATTGTTGTGAAACATATATTCAGAACTTTTTCTTTTTCTTTATTTGGGATCTTAGTTCCCCGACCAGGGATCGAACCGGCACCCCCTGCTGTGAAAGTGCAGAGTCTTAACCATTGGGCTGCCAGGGAAGTCCCCAGAACTTTTTCATCTTGTAAATCTGAAACTATACCCATTAAAGGACAACTCCCTTTTTCCTCCTCTCCCCGCCTTGGTAGCTATCATTCTGCTTTCTGTCTTTATGAATTCGACTCCTCTATGTACCTCATATAAGTAGAATCATACAGTATCTGTCTTTTTGTGGCTGGATTATTTCAGTTAGTATTTATCTTTAAGGCTCATCCATATTATGGCATATGTCAAAATCTTCTTCCTTTTTTTTTTTTTTAATTTTTTTTTTATTTTTTACTTTTTTAATGCTATTCTTGTCTGCTTACATTCTTTTTATGTATGTATGTATGTATGTATGTATGGCTGTGTTGGGTCTTCGTTTCTGTGCGAGGGCTTTCTCTAGTTGTGGCAAGCGGGGGCCACTCTTCATCGCGGTGCGCGGGCCTCTCACTATCGCGGCCTCTCTTGCTGCGGAGCACAGGCTCCAGACACGCAGGCTCAGTAATTGTGGCTCACAGGCCTAGTTGCTCCGCGGCATGTGGGATCTTCCCAGACCAGGGCTCGAACCCGCGTCCCCTGCATTGGCAGGCAGATTCTCAACCACCGCACCACCAGGGAAGCCCCTTCTTCCTTTTTAAGGCTGAAGAATATTTCATTGTATGTATAGACCACATTTTACTTATCTCTTTATCCATAGGTGGACATTTGCATTCCACCTCTTGGCTATTGTGAATAGTACTATGAACACGGGTGTGCAAATATTTCTTTGAGACCCTGCTTTCAACTCTTTCAGGTATATACCCAAAAGTGGCATTGTTGGATCATATGGTAGTTAAAGTTTTTTACCCCCATACTGTTTTCCACAGCATCGGTACCATTTTACATTCCCACCAACAGTCCACAAAAGTTCCAATTTCTCTATATCCTTGCCAACAGTTGTTATTTCCTGTTTTTTTTTTGAGTTTTAGGAATTCTCTATATATCCTGGATATTAATCATATATCAGATACATGATTTGCAAATATATTCCAAAACCATCCCGTGGATTGCCTTTTCATTCTGTCCGTAGTATCTTTTGATGCACAAAATTTTAAATTTTCATCAAGTCCAATTTGTCTATTCTTTTCTTTTGTTGCTTGTGCCTTTGATGTCATATCCAAGAAATTGTTGCCAAGTCCAATGTTGTGAAGCTTTTTCCCCCACATTCTTCTAAAAGTTTTGTTGTTTCACCTCTTATGTTTAGGTCTTTGATCCAGCTTTAGTTTTTGTATATGCTGTCAGGCAAGAGTCCAGCTTTGTTCTTTGGCATGTGGATATCCAGTTGAAAAAACTGTTCTTTCCTCATTGAGTGTTCTTGGCATCCTTGTTGAAACTCATTTGACCATTTTTGTGAGAGTGTATTTCTGGATTCTCTATTCCATTTCATTGGTCTATATGTCTGTCTTTATGCTAGTACCACACTGATTTGATTACTATAGTTTTGTAATATTTTGAAATCCAGATGTGTGGATTCTCCAACTTTGTTCTTCTTTTTGGCTCTTCAGTTCCCTTGAGATTCCATATGAATTTCAGAATGAATTTTTCTATTTCTGCAACAACAAAAACAAAAATGCCATTGGGATTTTGACAGGGGTTGCATTGAATCTGTAGATCACTTTGGGTGGTATGGATGTCTGAGCAATTTTAAGTCTTTCAATCCATAAACATGGGGTGTCTTTCCATCTATTTGTGTTTTCTTTAATTTCTTTCAGTAATGTTTTGTACTTTTCAGTGTACAAGTCTTTCACCTCCTTGGTTAGGTTTTATTTCTAAGAATTTTATTCATTTTGATGTTATTGTAAGTGGAATTGTTTTCTTACTTTCCTTTTCAGATTGTTTATTTATTTTATATTTGTTATGCACTCAAATCTGATCGTCTTTTGTTTGACTTCTTCTGGGGTTTGTGTCTTGCTTAGGGAGGCTTTCCTCATTTTGATATCATAAAAATGTTTTCTGCATTGTCCTCTAGTTCTTTCTAGTTTGCTTGTTTGTTTTGTTGTATTAGACCTTTAATGCATCTGGATTCCCAATGAATTACCAATGATTAGCATGTGGACAGAAGGCAAGGTGGAAGGATAGGGGTAGTAAAAAGTGTTGGGACTTCCCCGGCGGTCCAGTGGTTAAGACTCCTCTTTTCCACTGCAGGGGGCACGGGTTCAGTCCCTGGTCAGGGAAGTAAGATCCCTGATGCTGCTGTGCGACACGGCCAAAAAAAAAAAAAAGTGTAGAGACTGGGTGGGGAGAGGGAAAGGAGGAGGGGCAATATAGGGGCAGGGGATTAAGAGGTACAAACTACTAGGTATGAAATAAGCTACAGGGATATGTTGTACAACATGGGGACTATAGTCAATATTTTATAATAACTATAAATGGAGTATAACCTTTAAAAATTGTGGATCACTATATTGTACACCTGTAACTTATATAGCATTACTGCACATCAACTATACTTCAATAAAAGAAAAACTGTGGAGGCTGGAACAGCTCTAGGTGGCTGCATTGTTGGGTCTGGGAAGGAGGCACTGAAGGGTCTGGAATACCAGGCAGAGGAATTTGGGTTGAAATGTAACTCCGTGTCCCTACTCAAGTGTTTCAACCTTTCTCTTACTGGCTTGTATACAAATTTTGTACTTCAACCAGGTTGACCTTTTGGTCAGCTCCTGACTTCTGGTCTGACACCTTGCCTTTGCCCAGTCAGTGACTCCTGCCTGGAAAGCCTTTTCCTCTTAGCTCTGCCCATCTAAAACCTACTTATTCAAGACCTTTTCAGGGACCCCCCCGCCCCTCCGCCCACAAAGCCTTCCTAGACTGTTACAGCTCTTCATGACCTCTGAACTCTTCTAGAACCAATCTGCTGCTGTTCCCTGATTGCACATAAGACACAGTCATTTTTGTCTCCAAAAGGCACCATGGACATTAACCTTGTCTCTCCTTTATTGAGTATCAGCTTTGTGCTGGGCATTCTGCTAGGCTTGGGGCATACAAAGGTGAACAGGATGCTTAGGTCCTTCCCCGACAGAGCTGATGGTCTAGGGCAGGAGAAAGACAAGTTAAGAGGTGATTCTGTCCACCTGCCAATGCAGGGGACATGGGTTCGATCCCTGGTCAGGGAAGATCCCACATGCTGCGGAGCAACTAAGCCCATGTGCCACAACTACTGAGCCGGTATGCTGCAACTACTGAAGTCCGCGTGCCTAGAGCCCGTGCTCCGCAACAAAAGAAGCCACTGCAATGAGAAGCCCGCGCACCGCAACGAAGAGTAGCCCCCGCTTGCCACAACTAGAAAAAGCTTGCACGCAGCAACGAAGACCCAACGCGGCCAAAAAAAAAAAGAAAAAGAAAAAAAGAGGTGATTCTGACACAGAGGGACAAATGCTATGGTGTTGCCCGGGATGCCCAGGACTCTATAGGAATAGGCTGGGTGTCAGGGAAGCATCCCTCAGCTGGGATATAAAGTGACCTCTAAGCTTCCCAAGACGGGTGAGGTGAAGATGGGGAAACTGTGCCAAGAAGAGAGAATGACTTGTGTTGAGGGTCCAGAGAGCACGATTTTTGAGGAAGGGAAGGCTGTCTAGTGGGGTTGGGCCTTGGAGGCTGGGGTGGGGAGGCAGAATGGGGCAATGGGGAGAGTGCAGGCAGAAACTGAGAGGCAAGCATGGCTTTGCCCTTGTAGGGGCTCTTTAGGCATGCCATGGTGTCTGGGTGGGCTCTTAAGAGCCATGTCGGCTTGGGGTACTGGAAGGATTTTAAATAGGGGAGTGACATGGCCAGATTCAGGACTGTGTCACTTGGCTATTCCAAATGGCTTGGAAATGGACTGAGCAGGGTTGAGGGTAGGGAGAAGCAGTCTGGAGATGGGAGACCCTCTTGAGGCTGTTACAGAAAGATGGTGCTAGCCTGGTTGGAATCGGTGGTACAAGTGGGGAAGAAGAGAGGTGGACGTATCTAGAAATAATAACAGGCTGGTAATTGACAGGAGGTGGCAGAGCCTGGAGCCCAGCCTTATCAGCTTGTGAGCTTCGGTGGTCTCATCGTGTAATGCCTACCCTGCAGGGTTCTTACGGAGATCAAATAGAGCAGGGACAACATCACCTCTCTTACAGAGGAGAGTGGGAGGTGGCCAGTGACTTGTCCAAGGTCCCTCACCAGGGCCAATGCGCTCTCTCTCTCTTCACCTCCTCTGCAGTGCATACTTGTCTTGGCAAGGATGACGTTGAATGGAGCCCTGGCAGGGGAGGGAGAAGGAAGGTACTGTCTGTCCCTCCAGGCGTGCCGCAGACCTTGAGGGAGCCACAATAAATGCTGTATTTGTTTGACAAAACACTTGGCTTTTGGTTTTGGTAGGAGGAAGAGCTAGAACAGGTGTGGCAAGACCAGGGCAGCCTTCAGCACAACAGTGGGAGGTGGGGTGGGACAGAGCCCCAGGGCCTGGCAGGGGGCTCCAGGGGCTGTGGATTCTGAAGAAATCCAAGGACTTTCTCACGACCCAGCCATCTCCCTCATGTTCCCAGACTCCTGCCTGGCTGAATACACCAAAATATTAACGATACCAACTCAAGTTAACCGACGTTCTACTGTGTGCCTAGCATTGTGCCAGGTGCTACTCCTGCACATAGACAGGAACACAAATGGGCGCTGGCCTGTACTGGGTGCTGCAGACAGAGAGAAGCTCAGGATAGTGCCCCTGACCTTGGGAGATGACCTTCTGCAGGGGACATCTCACAAGAAACAGAACAGCAACATAGTGTAGTATGTGCTGTGACGGGGTGAAACTAGACTGCATGGGAATCCAGAGGATGGCTCAGCTAATCCTCAACACAGCTCAGTGCTATTATCATACCCATTTTGTAGATGAGGAAACTGAGACTCAGAGAGTGAACTGCCCTGTTTACCTGGTCAGTTTGGTTCTGATTAATTTTCTTCTGCAGGGGGTGATAAGGATAAAAATGGGGACAGAAAAGACAAGTTACAGGGGCCCTCATGGATCATCTGGTCCAAGTCCTATGTTGAGATGATGGGGAAACTGAGACCCAGAAGGGAAGGGAATTGCTCAGAGTCACACAGGGAAAGGAGCGGATCCCAGCTGACTCCCAGTCCAGTCACACCAAACGCCTTTCTCTTCTCTAGCAGTCTCAAGATTTCCTGGGACCCCTCACGTGGGACCCTCCTCAGTTTGTGGTCTCTAGGCTGCAAACTCTACCCCCTCTGTTTAGACCCTAAACTCCAGAAAGAATAAGAAGAGTTTGAGTTAGGACAGATCCTGAAGCCAGGCAAGGATGTGTGTGCGAGTTGGGGTGGGAGGGTGTAGGATGGGGTAGGATACCTCACCACTACCCGCCAGGGGAGCCCAGGAGAACCCAGGCTTGGGGAGGGACTAGGGAGCCAGGGGAGGGTCTGAGGCCCGGGAGCCCTTCCCACCCCACCTGAGGATCTGATTGGGTCTGCCTACCTTCTCTGCCACATCCCTCTGGCTCAGGGGTGCTGGCGGGAGTGCTGGGGATGGACCACAGTGGGCTGGCTGGCTCAGAGCCTCAGGCTGCAGCTCTGCCACAGTGTGGCTGGGAGGCGTTGCATCCAGGCTGCCCTCATGAAGCCGGTGGTAAATGAATAAACTCGCTCCTGCCTGCAGGGCCCTCTGGGACAAAGAAGCCACCTGGTGCCCCTCAGTTTTGGCTTGGGCCAACCTGACTCCCTGGTTCCACTGGCAAAGAGACCGTGGGGCTGGGTGAAGGCAGATGCAATCCCTTGGTCCTCTGCCTACACCCCCAAATCCCATCTCAGTTCCCTCCCCCTCTACTGCTAAGCCTCTTCCCTCTCTGACACTTCCCCCCACGGAGTCCCCTCCCCTTCGCTGACCCCCTTCTCTGAGTCCCTTCCCTCTTACTGGGCTCCCTCCCCTCACTTCCCCGTGGCTAAGCCCCCTTCCCCTGAGGCCACCGCATGGAGCCCTCCCCCCCCCCGCCCCCCCCCCCCCCCCCCGCCCCGAGCCCACATCCCCTCCCTCTAGCTCTCCCTAGGATCCATCACTAGCAGCCCCCCTCACCTTCATATTCCATGTCACTCTGTTTCCTTCCCCCCAGGCTAGAAGACTGGTTCCCAAAGGGGACTGGGTTGGAGAGAGAGTAATGGCAACCCCAAGTCCTTTCCTGGAATCCCACAGAGAATGAAGGATCTAAAGCCCGGGTACTCTTACTGTTCATGGTAACCTACTTCCTCTTCCTCGGGTCATAAAGGGTAAAAACATGTCTGTTGTTCCTTAACTAGAGGAGAATTTTTTGGGAGCTATGTGAAGCATTCTGCTGAAAAAATCTGCCTGCCCCTGGGGCCTTTTGCTTTCGCTTTGCTGCAGGCCAAGAAGTTCGAGATACAATAACTTCGAAATAGTTGCAAGCCTCCACGATCCCAAATACCTGTCCTGTGACCCTTGCTCCCCTGCAAGTGGCTCTCCTGGCCTGGATTCCCCAAACCTCTAGGACGCATGGTCTACATGTTCTGTTTCTGCTTCTCATCTCCCACTCACTTTTCTGTCCACTGCATCTGCCCCCGCGCCTCTAGTTAAGGCCTCCAGTGACCACCTTGCTGCTTTTAATCTTCAGGCTTCTTCTTGCCTGACGACTTCCGCAGCCTCGGATGCCATTGCCAACGCCCGCCTTCTTGAACCTCTTTTTTTCTCTTTGGTTTCTAGACTGACCTCATCCACTTCCGTGGTTTCGGTTGCCATATGTATGCTAACAACAGCCAGGTTTACTGTTCCTGAGTTCCAGATCTCTACGTATGCCCTGTCACTTCCTGGACGTCTCTGCCTGGAGGTCCCACAGGCTTGCCAAACTCTGTTCACTCACAACTGAAACCGTCATCTTCCCCCAGCAACCTGGTCCTATTTTGGTAAATGACACCACCAGCCAGTCAGTGACCTAAGGCAGAAAATTGGGGTTATCCTAGCTCTTTCCACTCCCTCACCCCGCATATCCAAATGGTTCTCCAGCCCTGCTCGTCTTGCTTCTTTTACAATGCCCCCTCCCCATCAGGCCTGGTCCCCCATCCCACTGTCCCTGCTTTATTTCTGGGCTGCATTATCTCACACAGGGATAGCTGCACAGCCTCTAAGATGGTCTCCTGCCTTCATCCCCCTCCTTGAGTCCCAGTTCTGCAGGGGCAGCTGGAGAGGTTATTTTAGAGTGTAAATTTGACCAGGTACGTCCCTTCCACGATTCCCATAACATTAGATTAGGGTCCCAAATCTGTAATTCTGCACACGAGATTCTCCATGACTTGGCCTCTTCTGGGCCCAGGGCCCCATTGCCACTTCCTCCGTCACCTTGTTATCTACCCAGCCACTGGAATCCCACTTTCCTGGTTCTGGACACCATCCCCCTTTCCCACTGCCTGAACCTCTTACACCTTCTCCAAGACACAAGTGTTTCCAAACCTTGTTTACCTTAGCATTAGAATGTCACCAGAGAGTTCTGAGTCCCCCCCACCCCCTTTCCCTCCCTCAAGGGTTTCAGGAAGAAAATGAGGCCCCTCTCTCACCTCTTCTCCTGGTGAGAAGATTCCACTCAGCTTTCTTTGGTAGTGTGTTTTACCAAAACAATAGATCTTTTTGTTCTCCTTTCCCAAATATGAAATCATAGCACTGAATGTGCTCTTTCACACGCCACAGGGGAGATTCAGGTGTGCGGGAGCCCTGTGGAGGGCCGGTGCTCCAGGCACAAACCCTAGAGAAGGGGGTCCCTGACATCCTCCTCCCACCTCCCCCATGCCCGGAAGTGCTCATGCCTGCCCCTCCAGATTGGGGAGTCATCGTCTGAATCCCCAGTGAACAGGCCAAAGGACCAACTAGCTAGTGAGCACCCAGCTAAGTTTACAACCCCACTTTCTCGGCTACCGAAACTCGGTCCCTCTCTAAGCTTCATCCGGGGCAGTGGGAGAGCAGAATCCAGCCAAGGCCAACCCTTGTGGGGGTGGGGGTGGGGGTGGGGGAGCTCTGCAGGGAGGTGGAGGCCTGTCCGCGCTCAGGACAAGGAGGCGCACGCAGGCAACTGCAAAACGAAAGGTTTTTATTGAAAAATATCAAGTGGCCCTTTTCGAGACTGCGGGTCCCTGCTCAACGAGGGCTGTCAGGCCGCAGCCCGACGGGGCGGACAAGTAGAGGCAGTCACCCCAGCTCCGCGCTCCAGAGGGGCAAGGTTTCATGGTCCATGCTGGCTGGCCCCTGGGCTCCGCAATCCCGCTCCCGGGCCCGAGGAGGGGTGGCAGCTGGGGAAGGGGGCGCCGGGAGGTCCCCTCCCAGTCCAGCGAGAGAGTTGCCTGGCATCTGGGTGGGCTGGTCTCCGATGCAAGGCCGCACGCAGGCCTGGTGGGCGCGCCAGCTCGTGGGGGTGGTGGAGGCTCCCCGCGGCTGCTCACTCAGACGTAGTCCTTGCGGTCGTAGGCTGTGCCGGTGCCGGCGCCCGGGCCGGTGGAGCGCGGCGCCGAGTAGAGGATCTTGGCAGGCGTGTGTTTCTTCTCGCGCGGCGGGCACGAGCAGCAGAGCAGAGCGCCCCCCAGCAGCTGCAGCGCCGCGGCCGCCCAGCCCGCGTACAGGGCGGAGCCCATCTCGCGCTTCTGTGCATCGGGCACCAAGGGGTTGTAGAAGTCCCGGATGATGGTGTTGGCCGACCAGGACACCGGCACGAGGGTGAGCAAGGCGGCCAGCAGGAAGAGCACGCCCGCCACGATGGTGATCTTGGCCTTGGCCGTGTCGTCCTGCACACAGTTGGTGCACTGGGCACCCACGAGCGCCACAAGGAGCCCGAAGGCGGCCAGCAGGATGGCGATGACGATGAGGGCGCGGGCCGCCTGCAGGTCCTGCGGCAGCGCCAGCAGCGAGTCGTACACCTTGCACTGCATCTGGCCCGTGCTCTGCACCACGCAGTTCATCCACAGGCCCTCCCAGGTGATCTGCGCCGTGATGATGCTGCTGCCGATGAAGGCCGTCACGCGCCACATGGGCAGCGCGCAGCACACGATGGTGCCCAGCCAGCCCAGCACGGCCAGCGAGGTGCCCGCGATCTCCAGGCCCATGGACATGGCTGCCGCGCCAAAACCGTCACTGGAGGGCGGCTCCGGGTGCGGGACGACGAGGGGCCGGGGCCGCTGGGGCCTGGGCGGGAGCGGCGGTGCGCCGACGGGCTGACGCCCGGATTGATGGAGCGATGGACAGACACACGGATGGCGCGCGCCCTAAAGGCTCCGCTCTGCCCGTTCGCGCAGCGGCTGCGCCTGCACCTGCCTGTGGCTTTGTAGGCGGGCGGCAGCGACTGGGCTGGCCCTGGGCTGGGGCAGGTTAGTCTTCGATCCCGGCCCAGCGCTCCGGCGGGGGAGGGAGGGGCGGAGCCGCCCTCTCCCGGGCCTGGGGACGGTGACGTGGCCCCTCTTCCCACCTTCACTAAGCGCCCTGGGAGGAAGGACTTGGCCAGGAGTGGCTCACGGCGCGGGGGTGGGGGGTGCCAAGAGAGGGCGGGGCCGAGACCTGCGCCCCCGCCCCTCGCTCCTGGTTCCCCACTGCTCGGAAACGAATTCTACGGGGTGTGGGGCGAAAAGCACAAAGTGCTGGACACTCCTCCTCCCCCGCGCATTTTCAGCGCCGTTGGCACGGGAGGCGTGGGGAAGGGGGCGCTGCCAGCTGCCAGGGATCCGCGGGGACAGGGAGGGCCCACTGTGGGCGTGGCCGCGGCTGTTTTCCCAGAGTGGGCCGCTGCTCCGGGAGCTGCGCACCTGCTCCTCGGTCCCTCTGGCCTCTGAGGCAGCGCTCCCAGCGCAGGATCTCGGCCTGATCCAGGCCCATGGGGTTGCCATCCCTGGACGTCTGGACTCAGAAGCCAGGGACAACCCGCAAAGGCGCCCAGAAGACACCCCTGAGCCAGTGCTGAACTCAGATCTCTAGCCCCTCTCCAGCTCTCAGCTGTTAACACTCGCAGTGACCCTGGAGCCCTTTAGCTGAGCTGCTCTCTCCTCCCACAGCCTCCCCCATTGAGTCCCCTCCCTTCACAGAGCCCTGGTCCTCTCTCCCCCGCTGCGCCGGCGGGGAGTCAGAACCGGGATCCACCTTAATGAAACGGTGGTGAAAGAGGTTTGATCCAGGCAAAAGTGGGAAGTCAGACATTACCTGCAATGGCCTTGCTCCCACACCTGGGCTATCCCTCGCCCTGCTTAGAGCCCTACAGAGTTGGCCTTGGAGGCCCTGTCCCCCATCTTCCTCGCTTCCCCTCACCTCAGCGCCCCCATTCTTGCCGTGTCCTCTGCCTGGGATATTGCAGAGACCACATGGCTCACTCCTTTCACCCTTCATGTTTTTGTTCCCAGCCAGGCCTTCCCTAACCACACTATTTAAAATCACAGCTGGGACTTCCCTGGTGGCGCAGTGGTTAAGAATCTGCCTGCCAATGCAGGGGACACGGGTTCCATCCCTGGTCCGGGAGGACCCCACATCCCGCGGAGCAACTAAGCCTGTGTGCCACAGCTACTGAGCCTGCGCTCTAGAGCCCGCGAGCCACAACTACTGAGCCCACGTGCCACAACTACTGAAGCCCGCGTGCCTAGAGCCCGTGCTCTGCAACAAGAGAAGCCACCGCAATGAAGAAGCCCGCGCACCACAACGAAGAGTAGCCCCTGCTCGCCACAACTAGAGAAAGCCCGCGCGCAGCAACGAAGACCCAACACAGCCAAAAGTAAATACATAAAATAAATTTATTTTTAAAAAATTAAAAAATAAAAGAAGATCACAGCTGGAAATTCCCCGTCGGTCCAGTGGTTAGGACTCCCTGCTTTCACCGCAGTGGCCCAGGTTCAATCCCTGGTGGGGGAACTAAGATCCTGCAAGCCACGTGGTGCGGCCAAATAAATAAATAAATAAAATCGCAGCTATTCACCCCACTATGTCCTGTCCCCTTTTTATACTTTACATTCTTTTTTAGCATTTAACACCGTCCATCATACTCTATATTTTTCTTACTTATTTTTTATTCTCTCTCTCTCTGCTCTAGTATGTCAGCTCCACTGGGACATCCAGAAGGTCCCCAAACAGGCAAGGGTTTCTGCTGGTTTTATTAACTGCCATATCTCCAGTGCCCAGAACGGTGCTGGGTCCTCAAGAGAAAGTTGATTTAGAAAGTTGATGCAAAAACATCATTTTCTTTCATTCCTGCAACCTTGTCTGCCCGGGGGCCCTCCTCCTGGCATAAATGACTGATAATGGGACACTACTCTGTCACGTGCCTTTGGAATCTAGTCGGAACCTAGGGCACTTCCAGGCGAGACGAGAAACCTCATCAAACCGGGCCTAGGGGTTTTTCTGGTTTGCCCCACATCTCTCAAATACAGGCATGCAGCCTATGTCTCCCTCCGTAAGGGTCCAAGCCCTGGGGTGAGGTAAACAGGGCCAGAGGCCCATGGAAACCAGGGTCCTACTTCTCGCAGGGGCAAAGGTCTTGGGCTGGGCCTGTTGGGGCTGGGTTGGGCAGGGCTGGGAGTGCCCGGCCAGAGGGCCCCGCTGGTGCTGGGCGGGGGCTGCCCTGGAGCAAATTCTTGAAGCCCAGGTCCATCCAGTGGACTGCTGGCTGCTGCAGTTTCCTGGTTAGCGGTGTGGCTTTGGGTCGGAGGAGAGGCAGAACACTCGGGCAGCGTGGCTGTGTATAGGGTGGGTGCCTGAAATCACATGCTTTTGTCCTGAGAGTGGGCTTCCTGCTGGTTTTGCCCTGAGCTCTGTCTCTTGCTACCTGCGGGGCTGAGGAAAGTCACGTCCCCTCTCCTAACCTCCATTTCCTCCTCTGCCAAATGAGGAGACTGATGCCTACATGACCTACCTCACAGGGCACTGATGAGAACGGAGGAAACGTATGTGTACTGCAAACCAGAAAACAGCCAGGGCCAGACAAACCGGTGGGCAGAGAAACAGTGTGGAGAAGGTGGAGGGTTTAGTTGGACAGACCTGAGGTGGAGTCCAGCTCCACTCTTCTCAGTCCTGTGGCCTTGAGCAAGTCCTTTCCCACCTGGACTCGGTTTCTTCATCTGTGAAGAGGGGTTTGTTCTGAGCTGCTTGGGTTCGGGGGGGTGGGTGGGCAGGAAGAGGCGCCTCGTTCCTGAGCCTGAATGAGGTGGACTTGCTGGGCAGGGCTGTGAGGAGAAGAGGCCGGCAAGACAGAAAGCGTCTTGCCCAGGGGCCAAACTTCAGGGACGCTGGGCAAATAGCTTCAATCAGCGTTTTGCTTAATATCGTCCATGGTCCTTACAACTCAATAATAAAAAGACAAGTAACCCAATTAAAAAAATGGTCAAAGGATCTGAGTAGACATTTGGAATAGACAAGGAAGACATACAAATGGCCAAGGTGCACATGAAAAGTTGTCTGACACCATTAGTCATTAGGGAAATGCAAATCAAAACTACAAAGAGGGACTTCCCCAGCGGTCCAGTGGTTAAGACTTTTCCTTGCAATGCAGGGGGTGTGGGTTTGAACCCTGGTTGGGGAGCTGAGAGCCCACATGCCCCACAGCCAAAAAACCAAAACATAAAACAGAAGCAATATTGTAACAAATTTAATAAAGACTTTAAAAATGGTCCACATCAAAAAAATCTTAAAAAAAAAAAAACTACAAAGAGATAAAACTTCATACCTATGAGGATGGCTAGAATCAAAAAGATGATAACAAATGTTGCAGAGGATGTGGAAAAATTGGAACCCTCCGACAATGCTGGTGGCATTGTAAAATGCTGCAGCTGCTTTTGAAAACAGTCTGACAGTTCCTCAAAAGGTAGAATTACCATATGACCCAGCAATTCCATTATTAGGTATTTACCCAAGAGAAATGAAAATGTACGTTCACACGAAAAACTTGTGCACGAATGTTCATAGCAGCATTATTCCTAATAGCCCGAAAGTGGAAATGTCCTAAATGTCAGTTGATGAATGAATAAACAAAAAGGAGTGTATCTATACATGCAATGTCATTCAGCCATAGAAAGGAATAGAGTTCTGGTATGTGTTACAACGTGGATGAACCTTGACGACGTTATGATAAGTGAGAGATACCAGTTGCAAAGGATGGCGTATTATATGATTTCATTTATAAAAATGATCCAGGACTTCCCTGGTGGCGCAGTGGTTAAGAACCCGCCTGCCAATGCAGGGGACACGGGTTCGAGCCCTGGTCCGGGAAGATCCCACATGCTGCGGAGCAACTAAGCCCGAGCGCCACAACTACTAAGCCTGCGCCCTAGAGCCCGCGTGCCACAACTACTGAAGCCCGAGCGCCTAGAGCCCGTGCTCTGCAACAAGAGAAGCCACTGTAATGAGAGGCCTCAGCGCAGCAATGAAGAGTAGCCCCCGCTCACCGCAACTAGAGAAAGCCCGCGCACAGCAACGAAGACCCAACGCAGCCAAAAAAAAAAAAAAAAAAAAAGATCCAGAGTAGGAAAATCTATAAAGATAGAAAGTAGATCGGTGGTGGTGCTGGGGTGGTGGTGTTGGGAGGAAATGGGGACTAACTACTAATGGGGACAGGGTTTCTTTTTGGGGTGATGAAAATGTTCTATTGATACAATTGATTGTGTTGATGGTTGCGTAGCTCTGTGACGATACTAAAAAACCATTGAATAGTACAATTTAAATTGTGAGTTGTATGGTATGTAAATTGTATCAATAAAGCTGTTAAAAACCACAATGGTGCTGGGTGGGGGGGCTGCAGTGTGTGTTCGTGTGGTATGTGTGTCCCCAGAGAGTGGGAATGAGGGTGGGATGAAGCTGTCTTTTAATGGAGAGTACTGTGGGGGTTGGTGAGAGGAGGGTGAGGTATGGGGGCTCCAAGCACAATGCTTGTCTCCCGCTCCTCCATTCCTGAGCCTCCTGTCCAGAAACAGCAGCATGAGCCAAGGTGGGACCGACGCTCCAAAATCCCTCCAGTTAGTACTGAGTGACCATAGGAAGGGAAGTTCTGATGCTGTCTTGGTCCAGGAGAGCTTCCCGTAGGAGGAGGTTGGGCAGGAGCTGGTAGAGAAGGATTTGGCTGGTGGAGGTGACTAGGTATGTTTGAGGTGAATTGTGTGTGTGTAACTCCAAGAAGCAAGGGGGTAGAAAAAGAGGAACTGAAAGAAGGGTGCCCCCACCTAGGAGATTAGCCTGTTCCCCATCTCCCGCCCAGTGTTCAGCCCCCCAGAAGTAGCCATCAGGTCCCCAAGGCCTGCCTTTCCCCTACTGCAGTGGTGACATCCTCCCCTTTCTCCCATCCCAGCACACTCAGCCTGGCCCCCACCTCTCCCCAGTGGGCAGTCTGTACTGAATTATACCATTGGCTTTCTTGGTTCTCCAGTTTGCAAATGGCAGATTGTGGGACTTCTTGGCCCCTATAAATGCATGAGCCAATTCCTATGATAAATCTTCTATTATGCGTATCTGTATATAGTCTATTAGTTCTGTTTTTCTTGAGAACCTTGACTAATGTGGTAGAATTATCCAGTGAAAACTGGGCCCATAGATTACTTTCTGGGAGTTTTAAAATTACAAATACTTAATACTTACAGGTCTATTTAAACTATCTATTTCATACTGAGTGAATTGTTGTAGCTGTGTTTTTTGAGAAATTGGACCATTTCATCTAAGTGGTTGAATTTATGTGTGTTCATAATATTTCTTATTATCCTTCTGATATCTGTAGGGTCTGTATGATAGCTCCTGTTTCATTTCTATTGGCAAGTTGTATCTTCTCTCTCTCTCTGTCAGCTAGAGGTCAGTCTTTGTCAGCTAGAGGTTTGTCATTTTTACCAGTTTTTTTTTTTTTTTCCTCAAAGAACCAGCCCTTTGTTTCATTGATCTTCTCAATTTTCAATTTCCTTGATTTTTGTTCTTCTTTATTATTTTCTTATTTCTACTTGTTTTGGGTTTATTTTCTCCTCTTTTTCTAAATTCTTGATGTGGGAGTGTAGATTATTGATTTGAAACTTTTCCTCTTTTCTAATATATGCATTTAGTGCTATAAATTTCTCTCTTAGCACTGCTTTATCTGTGTTCTACAATTTTGATATGTTGTACTTTCATATTCACTTATTTCAATGCATTTAAAAAAAATTTCCCTTGACCTATGGCTGCCTTTTGAGTTATGGAACAAGAAATGTGCTGTTTAGTTTCCAAGTGTTTGGAGATTTTCCTGTTGTCATTCTGTTATTGATTTCTAGTTTGATTCCATTGTGGTCAGAGAACATACTATATGATTTCAATTAATTTAAATTTGTTGAGGGAATTCCCTGGCCATCCAGTGGTTAAGACTCAACGCTTTCACTGCCAGAACCTGGGTTCAATCCCTGGTCGGGGAATTAAGATCCTGCAATCCAAGCAGCACGGCCAAAAAAAAAAAAATCCATGGAGATTTGGTTTTGGCCCAGGATATGGTCTATCTAGGTTTTTAATTTTTAATTAAAAAAAATTTTTTTAAAGATTTTTTGATGTGGACTATTTTTAAAGTCTTTATTGAATTTGTTACGATATTGCTTCTGTTTTTTGTTTTGTTCTTTTGGCCCCGAGGCATGTGGGATCTTAGCTCCCAGACCAGGGATCGAACCTCTGTCCCCTGCATTGGAAGGTGAAGTCTTA
Source organism: Eschrichtius robustus (assembly GCF_028021215.1). Classification (NCBI taxonomy): domain Eukaryota; kingdom Metazoa; phylum Chordata; class Mammalia; order Artiodactyla; family Eschrichtiidae; genus Eschrichtius; species Eschrichtius robustus. The sequence continues at coordinate 83,618,678 of NC_090839.1, read as the reverse complement.
ACCACTGGACCTCCAGGGAAGTCCCTATCTAGGTTTTTTAAACAAATGTGTGTTCTGCTGTTGTTGAGTGGAGTATTCTATAAATGTTGATTAGATCCTGTTTGTTGATGGTGTCACTGAGTTCTATAACTTTGCTATATTTCATCTAGTTGTGCCATCAATTGTTGAAAGAGAAGTGTTAAAGTCTCCAACTATAATTGTGGTTTTGTCTGTTTGTCCTTTTAGTTATGTCAGCTTTTGCTTCATAATTTGCAGTTTTGTTGGTTGATAATGCATACACATTTAGGATTACTATGTCTTCTTGGTAGATTGACCCTTTTTTCATTACATAATGTCCCTCTCGGTCTCTGGTAATTTACTTTGCTCTGAGGTCTAGTTTATCTCTTATAAATATAGCCACTTTTACTTTCCTTTGATTGTTTTCATGCTATATCCTTTTCCATTTACCTTGCCTATGTCATTATATTTGAAGTGAGTTTCTTGTACACAACATATATTTGAGTCATGCTTTTAAGCACTCTGATAATTTCTTTTAATTGATACAGAGGCATACCTTGTTTTATTGCACTTCGCAGATATTGTGTTTTTTTACGTTGAAAGTCTGTGGCAACCCTGTACTGAGCAAGTCTATCGGTGCCTTTTTTCAACAGCATTTGCTCACTTGGTGTCTCTGTGTCACATTTTGGTAATTCTTGAAATATTTCAAACCTTTTCATTATTATTATGTTATGGTGATCTGTGATCAGTGATCTTTGAAGTTACTATTGCAAAAAGATTATGACTCATGAGGCTAATGATGGTTAACCTTTTTTAGCAATGAAGTATTTTTAAATTAAGGTACGTAAATTGTTTTTTAGATATAATGCTATTGCACAATTAATGAATACTGTATAGTGTAAACATAACTTTTATATGCATAGGGAAACCAAAAAATATGGGTGAGTCACTTTACTGCTGTATTTGCTTTATTGTGGTGGTCTGGAACCAAAACTGCAATATCTGTGAGGGATGCCTGTATTTAGACTATTTACATTTAATGTAATTATTGATATGTTAAAGCTTAGTCTGACATTTTATTTTTTGTTTTCTGTTTGTTCTCTCCGTTTTTTTTCTGTTTTCTTTTTTCTGCTTTCCTGTAGGTTACTTGAACAGTTTTGAAATCCATTTTATCTATAGTGTTTGTTCTTTTTTAAATATTTATTTATGTCTTAATTGCTGCATGCAGGATCTAGTTCCCCAACCAGGGATTGAACCCGGACCCCCTACATTGGGAGCATGGAGTCTTAACCACTGGACCACCAGGGAAGTCCCTCTGTAATGTTTTTGAGTGTACCACTTTATATAGCATTTTTTGGTGATTTTTCTGGATATTACATTATATGTATATTACTTACCACAATCTATTTGGTGTCATCATTTTACCTGCTCAAGAGAAGTATAGAACACTTACCTCCCTTTATGGCCCTTTACCCTCTCCGATTTATCATATTGATATGTCTTAAACACTTTCTCTCTATATATTTAGAACCACATCAGACAGTGTTGTGATTTTTGCTTCAACTGTCAAACATAATTAGAAAACTCAAGAGAAGAGGAAAACCTTTTGTATTTTATTTATTTACATAAGTAAATAAATAAATGCATATGTATGTATATTTTTTGATTGGCTGAGTTTGGCTATTATTATTATTATTTTTTGTGGGAGGGTGCCGCGCCATGCGCGATCTTAGTTCCCCAACCAGGGATCGAACCCGTGCCCCCTGCATTGGAAGTGCGGAGTCCTAACCACTGGACCACCAGGGAACTCCCAAGTTTAGCTATTACTTATTAAAGTTTAAAAGCAATGCCTACTTATACAGGAAAGTCAAAATGGAAAAGGATATTAGAAAAATTATAATCCCATCCATTTAAAGATACCATTATTGACATCTGGCTGTATATGTTTCAAGACGCTTTTCTAGTCATTTCTGTTCAAAAGTGGTGTCCACTAGAATGTAAACTTGATGACTGTAGGGACCTTGTCTGTATGCTTCACCTCTTTATTTTTAGCAGTAGAATAGTGCCTAGCAGAGAGCAGGCACTCAGTTAATACTTGTCAAATGAATATGTGAGTGAGTCCTGTTGTACTACTGTGTTATAATATACTGTAATTAAATTGTTTTAATTGAAAAAAGTTTTCATATTTCATATTTCATATCTAGGCTCCCCATTGGCCTTTGTGGTGGGGGAATGGGTGGGGCCACAGTTTCTTCTCTGCTGTTTGTCCTAATATAGAATGGTTATTTTAAAATTTTATTTAAAAATTTTTTTGGCTGTGCCGCATGGCTTGCAGGACCTTAGTTCCCTGACCAGGGATCGAACCCGCACCCCCTGTAGTGGAAGTGTGGAGTCCTTAACCTCCACTACCCACAAACGGCTGACAAATATTTATTGAGCACCTACTGTGTGCCAGGTACTGTGTAGGCACTGAAGGCAGGGCCAAGGGTCATTCCAGCTGATGACTCCCTGCATTCTCCCCACCTCATCCCGCCCCCAAACAAACCACTGCAGGGATGACGTATCACTCTTCTAGCTACCACTATCTTTAAGAACCCCAAATCTGTCACCCCATAATAAAGCTGATTTGAAGCGTTACTGTCTTTTGCAGGGACTGCCAGGAAATTCCCCTAGAATGGTAATTGTCCAAAAGTTTTCTGTCCTTTTAGGCTGCCTCTTTCCTGGTCTTTTGACTGGAGAAAGCAGAATTTTATTGGGGCTTTTTTGGTCTTTGTCCAGTGGTATCTCCCACTTGCCTACATCTTCAGTTCCATGTTTGGGATACATGAGGGAAAAAGAAAACCCAGGGCACTGGCACAAAAACAGACACCTAGATCAATAGAAAAGAATAGAGAGCTCAGAAATGAATGCACACTTATATGGACAATGAATCCATGACAAAGGAGGCAAGAATATACAGCGGGGAAAAGACAGCCTCTTCAATAAATGGTGCTGGGAAAACTGGACAGCTATATGCAAAAGAATCAAACTGGAATACTTTCTCACACCATACACAAAAATAAATTCGAAATGGATTAAAGACTTAAATGTAGGACCTGAAACCATAAAACTTCTAGAGAGGGCTTCCCTGGTGGCGCAGTGGTTAAGAATCGCCTGCCAATGCAGGGGACATGGGTTCGAGCCCTGGCCCGGGAAGTTCCCACATGCCGCGGAGCAACAAAGCCCGTGAGCCACAACTACTGAGCCCGCGCTCTAGAGCCCGCGAGCCACAACTACGCAAGCCCGTGCGCCTAGAGCCCATGCTCCGCAACAAGAGAAGCCACTGCAATGAGAAGCCTGCACACTGCAAAGAAGAGTAGCCCCCGCTCGCCACAACTAGAGAAAGACTGCGTGCAGCAACGAAGACCCACCACAGCTAAAAATAAATAAATAAAATAAATAAATTAAAAAAAAAAAACTTCTAGAGAAAACATAGGCAGTAAGCTCTTTGACATAGGTCTTAGTAATATCTTTTTGGATACGTCTCCTCAGGCATGGGAAACAAAAGCAAAAATAAACAAATGGGACTACATCAAGCTAAAAAGTTTACACAGTGAGGGAAACTAAAGGGAAACAAAAAGGCTGCCAATTAATGGGAGAAGGTATTTACAAACAATATATCTGATAAGAGGTTAATATCCAAAATGTACTAAGAACTCCTACAACTCAACATAAAAAACAAACAAACAAAACCTGACTGAATAATGGTCAGAGTATCTGAGTAGACATCTTTCCAAAGAAGACATACAGATGGGCAACAGGCACATGAAAAGATGCTCAGCATCACTAATCATCAGGGAAATACAAATCAAAACCATAGTGAGGGGACTTCCCTGGCAGTCCAGTGGTTAAGACTTTGCCTTCCAATGCAGGGGGTGTGGGTTCGATCCCTGGTCGGGGAACTAAGATCCCACATGCCTTGTGACCAAAAAACCAAAACATAAAACAGAAGCAATATTGTAACAAATTCAATAAAGACTTTAAAAATGGTCCACATCAAAAAAATCTTAAAAACAAACAAAAACAAAACAAAACAAAACCCATAGTGAGATAGCGCCTCACACCTGTCAGAATAGCTATCATTAAAAAGATAACAAATGCCAAGTTTTGGTGAGGATGTGGAAAAAGGGAACCCTCACATGCTGTTGGTGAGAATGTAAGTTGGTGCAGCCACTATGGAAAACAGTATGGAGGTTCCTCAAAACTTTTTTGAGATTCCTCAAAATTTTCAAATAGAACTGCCATATGATCCAGCAATTCCACTCCTGGATATTTATCTGAAGAAAACAAAACCACTAATTAGAAAAGACAGATGCACCCCTACATTCATTGCAGCATTATTTACAATAGCCAAGATGTGGAAGCAACCTAAATGGCCATTGATAGATGAATGGATAAAGAAGATATGGTGTATACATACAATGGAACGTTAGCCATTAAAAAGAAAGAAAGCTTGCCATTTGAGACAACACGGATAGACCTAGAGGGTATTATGCTAAGTGAAATAAGTCAGACAGAGAAAGACAAATACTGTATGATTTCATGTATATGTGGAATCTAAAAAATGAAAGATGAACAAATGTAACAGAACAGAAACAGTTATGGATACAGAGAACAAACAGGTGGTTGCCAGAGGGGAAGGGGTTGGGGGGAGGAAAGAAATAGGTGAGGAAGATTATGAGGTACAAACTTCCAGTTGCAAAATAGATTAGTCATGGGTATGAAATGTACAGTGTGGGGAATATAGTCAATAACTTTGTAATATCTTTATATGGTGATATATTCTAACTATACTTATTATGGTAGTCATTTCCCAATGTACAGAAATATTGAATCGCTATGTTGCGTAACAGGAAGCAATACAGTGTTGTAGGTCAATTAGATTTCAAAAACAAACTCACTGAAAAAGAGATCAGATTTGTGGTTATCAGAGCAGGATTGGGGGAGGGGGAATTGGAAGAAGGCAGTCAAAAGTACAGACCTCCAGTTATAAGATAAATAAGTACTAGGGATGTAAGGTACATGATAAATATAATGAACACTGCTGTATGTTATATATGAAAGTTGTTAAGAGAATAAATCCTAAGAGTTCTCATCACAAGCAAAAATATATTTCTTTTCTATCTCTTTAATTTTGTGTCTATATGAGATGATGGACGGTCACTAAACTTACTGTGATAATCATTTCACGATGTATGTGAGTCAGATCATTATGCTGTACACCTTAAACTTGTACAGTGCCTATATCAATGATAACTCAATAAAACTGGGAGAAAAAAGAAAAAGAAAAGCTGTGGCACTCATCATGAACTACGAGGAGTCTGAGGGCGGGCAGCAGAATGGTGACAACGATGAGGGCATCATGTGTCCTTGGGTCCAGAGGTCCCGAGTTGGTCTGCCTTCCCTCCACCTTTCAATCTTCTCATGCTGTTTTATCTATAAAGTCCAGGGGTTTCAGCTGTACTTGGCAGAAGGAATAGGAACACGTATGTCTATTTCACCTTCTCAGGAGTCAGTCCCCCAACTGTTGTCTTTCTTTCCTTCTTCCTTCCTCCCTTCCTTCCTTCCTTCCTTTCTTTCTTTTTCTTTTGGCCACGCCATGCAGGATCTTAGTTCCCGGACCAGGGATCGAACCCGTGCCTCCTGCAGTGGAAGCGTGGAGTCCTAGCCACTGGACCACCAGGGAATTCCCCCCCCCCCACACACACACACCTGTTTTCTTTCACCTGGTTCTCTGTACACATATTCATTACCTGCTCGGCCCCTGTAACCACTTGAGTTTGAGACCCCTGGCTTAGCCTTTGTAGTTTAATGTTTTGGCCCTGGGTCTCCTACTGGCAACCAGAATGAGAAAAAAAGGAAAAGGAAAAGAAAGAAACTCCAGGGAAGCTCAGCTGGGATAGGCTGGGGCTGGGGGCACTGCAGGGGAGAGGCATGTGAGACCCCAGCCCCCAGCCCCTGCACTGTGCTATGTCTTCACCTCACTAAGCCTCCCTTCCCAGGAACGGAGGGTAATGGACTCTGTTGACTTCTAAGTTTATTTAAACCTTGGGGAACCTTATCATATCTTCATGCAAACAGCACAAAGTTAAACAAAGCAGCTTTTGAGGCCCAAGGAGAGCGTAGTTGATTTAAGATAGGGCTCTATCAGAGGTTACTCAACCCTTAGTTCCTCCCGTGTTATCACTGACAGAGGCCACGTTCCCCAGCCAGGGCAGTCCCGTGGCACTCTGTGCCCCGACTCTGAGCTCCAACCGAAAGGAGACTCTTGCTGCTGAAGGAGCTCAAATATCTTTGCTGGCTGATGAGCAGCCCTGTGGGTACCGGGCAGCCTCTTCCCCAGACAGCCCAGTCCCTGCTCAATGGCCTTGCGACTACGGCGGCCACTGTGGCAGGGAGGGAGTCCACGCAGGGCTTTCTCTCACCAAGGCCGACCCCAGTGGCCTCTGGCCGCAAAGTAGCACCAATCCTGAATCCAATATGACACTGTCCTTCCTTAGGGGCCAGCCAATCTAATGCGACTGCCATCACTCCAGACTCCTGTTGTGAGGATATCAGCAGTGTGTCCATACATCGATAGATGCCCATTTGGGATCTGGATTTGTTTTACTTGAGCATCATGCTTCTGCCAGTACTACTATTCATGAACTTACTCATGCCTCATTTGCTGTTCTAGTGAATCTTGCAATATTGTTTCTGATCTAGAAGCTGCCTTACAGCAAAAGAAGTATGGGGTGATGTCCTGGGGGTCCTGCTCTTATCATGAACCCCACAATCTAGAAGCATCTGGCCTTGCAGGGGGGATGAAATGGCCCTTTGAAGACAGCTGTGGTTCCACCTGGGAGACAACAGCGTGGCAGCTCGGATGGCCATCTTGCAAATGCTCTTACACCTCGTGCTGTTTCTCCTGCCGACAGGACACGTGTGTATTCAGACTTCCTCCTCCCCTGGCCTGCTAAAGAGGATTCAGTAATTGCACCAAGTTTGCCCCACCCCCTCCCACCTTATTGAACATAAGGAGGAAGAGTTGCTTGCTGGAGGAAAGGCAATGCAGATACATATAATAAAGTGTTGCGATGGGCAGGGGAGGAATGGAGCTCGTTAGACTGGGAGTGAAAGAGTGGTTTGGGGGGTGCAGCTTCTAGATTTGCTTAGGACCAATTGTGGGGTGTGAGGAGAGGAGAGGGAAGGTGGTTTTCACCTGAGTTGTGGTAGACCACATATTTTGATAACTTTGACATCTTTCAAAAGTCAATGGTGGGGATTTCCCTGGTGGTGCAGGAGTTAAGAATCTGCCTGCCAATGCAGGGGATACGGGTTCGAGCCCTGGTCCGGGAAGATCCCACATGCCGCGGAGCAACTAAGCCCGTGCGCCACAACTACTAAGACCACGTGCCACAACTACTGAAGCCTGCGCTCTAGAGCCCGTGCTCCACAACAAGAGAAGCCACCACAATGAGAAGCCCACGCACTGCAACGAAGAGTAGCCCCTGCTCACTGCAACTAGAGAAAAGCCCGCGCGCAGCAACAAAGACCCAATGCAGCCAAAAATAAATAAATTGATAAATAAATAAGAATTTTAAAATATGTTAAAAAAAAGTCAGCAGTGGGGTGGGGGTTAGGGGGTTCCTATGTACTTCTAGATCATGCTTTGTAAATGTGACACCAAGCCTGGGTGGCATTAAATCTCCAGGATCTCAGTGTTATTTGAGGATCCAGGAACTGAGGGGCGAAAATGGGGGAGGTATCACCCTGAAGTACACCCAATGACCCACTGTCAAGAGTTTTGTTTCCTGAACTCTGTGGAAGGAGGGATGTTCCCCTGGGGTGTTGCGTGATAACAGGCCCGCTGCGCTGGAAGGGAGGAAGCCCCCTGACCGTTTTGTGTTCCTTGTGCCCCTACAAGAACAGGCAAAAGGGAATCACTACAATGGCTGAGATGATTGACTCTGACCACGGAGGGTAAATCAACTCACAGTTACTGGAGGTGAGCATGGGCAATTTGTGTAGAGCTCAGGGACCCTCCTGGGTGTCTGCATTCTGCTATCACCAGTGATAAATGTTCACAGAAGACCACCACCACCCCAGGCAGGACCGCCAAGGGCTGGTCATCTCTGTGGGAGAAGAATGCTGGCCCAGCTGGGGCTGCCAAAGCTGAAATGTGGAGTGGAGGAGGGACGGCACAGTCCGGGATCAGCTGCAGAAACCAAGATGGCAGCCCACCAGCTTGCAGCCAGACTGTAAAATTGCCCTCTTCCCTCTGAATATATTTTTTAAAATTACGAGGGGAATTCCCTGGTGGTCTAGTGGTTAGGATTTGATGCTTTCACTGCCATGGCCCAGGTTCAACCCCTGGCTGGGGAACTGTCCCGCAAGCTGTGCAGTGTGGCCAAAACCCACCCCCCAAAAACAAAAAAAAACCTGGAAAGTGCAAAGAATAATATAAAAAATACCCATGGGACCCCACCACTCAGAGTTAGCAAGTTGTTACATTCTGCCGGAGACCCTTTGTACCCCTTCCCTATCCCACTCACTTCTCTTCTTCTGGGTAACGGAAGTTGACATGGCATCTTCCTGTTCAGATTTGTATAGTTTCGCTACTTAAGTATATACCCATCCACAATACATAGAACTTCTTGCATATTAAACATTTTTACATGGATGGTCTCATATTGTACACATCATTCTGCAATTTGCTTTATTCAATGGTGTTACGTCTTTGAAACGTATACAGGAAGGTTTAGTTCATTCATTGTAACTGCTGTGTATATTCCATGGTGTGAGTATGTCACAGTTTATATCCATTCTCCTCTTGATGAGCATTTGGATTATTTCCATCTGTTTTGCTATTACAAAGATGTGACATACATCCTTGTAAATGCCTCCAGGTGCATATCTGTGAGAGTTTCTCTGGAAGTGGAATTGCTGAATCATAGAGTACATGCACCTTCCAGCTTACCAGATCTTGCCAAATGATTCCCGAAAATTGTTGCCTGTTAGTATTATACACTCCTTCCAGCACATTAGAGAGTTCCTGTTGCTACACATCTCTGCCAACACTTGGTAGCGTCAGACTTTTTGTAATTCCGTGGGTGTCAAGTTGCATCTCATTATTTTTTTTTTAAATTATAATCCTGCTTATTTTAAAAAAATACTTATCTATTTAGTTGTGGCTGCGTCAGGTCTCAGTTGCAGCACGCAGGCTCTGTGTTGCGGTGCACAGGCTTCTCTCTAGTTGCGGCATGAGGGCTCAGTAGTTGCGGTATGCAGGCTTAGTTGCCCCGCGGCATGTGGGATCTTAGTTCCCCGACCAGGGATCGAACCCACGTCCCCTGCATTGGAGGGCAGATTCTTAACCACTGGACCACCAAGGAAGTCCACAGTTTCTTTTTTTGAGGCATAAAATACATTCAGTGAGGTCCTTGAAATGCACAAATCTTAAAGGTACAGCTTGAAATTTTTACATTTGAACACATCATGCACCCACCACCCAAATCAAGATACAGAGCATTTCTATAACCCCAGAAGGTTTCCTGGTGTCCCACCCCCATCCTTCTCCCCAGAGGTGGCCACTTTCTAACTCCTGTCACCATTGATTACTTTTGCTTATTTTTGACCTTTGTATAAGTGGAATCACAGTGTATACTCATCTGTACCTGGTTTCACTCAATACAATGTGTTTGAGGTCCACTCATGTTGTTGTGCATGTCAGTAGTTTATTCTTTTTTCATTGTTGTAGAGCATTCCATTGTGTGACTATGTCACAATTCCTATCCATTCTTCTCTTGTGAGCATTTGAATGGCTTCCAATTGTTTTTCTATTACAAACAAGATGTGACACACGTCCTTGTCCTCCAGGTACACATACCTGAGAGTTTCTCTAGAAGTGGAAATGCTGGGTCATAAGGTATATACGTCAACCACCTTACCAGATATTGCAAAATGATTCTCTAAAATTGTTGTACTAACCAACACTTCTTCCAGCATGTTGGAGTTTCTTTTTTAAAAAAGTTAATTAATTAATTAATTAATTAATTAATTAATTAATTTTTGGCTGCATTGGGTCTTCATTGCTGTGCACGGGCTTTCTATAGTTGCGGCGAGCAGAGGCTGCTCTTCATTGTGGTGCATGGGCTTCTCATTGCGGTGGGTTTTCTTGTTGCAGAGCACGAGCTCTAGGCACGCAGGCTTCAGTAGTTGTGTCACATGGGCTCAGTAGTTGTGGCACGTGGGCTCAGTAGTTGTGGCTCACGGGCTTAGTTGCCCTGCGGCATGTGGGATCTTAGTTCCCTGACCAGGGATTGAACCCGTGTCCCTAGCATTGGAAGGCAGATTCTTAACCACTGGACCACCAGGGAAGTCTCAGAATTTATATATTTATATGCTGATCCCCATGCTGTTCCACCTTGTGCCTTTTCTGGAATTTGGTGACTCATTTTGCTCTGGAGAGAAACCTCAGTATTCACCCTGTAACTATTCCCTCCAATTCCCATACCTTTTTTTTGGGACTTAGAGTAAACACTGGCAGTTTTTGTAACTATCAATAAAAATAATCATGTCTGGCACACCTGCTATCTCTAACACTGAGGCCCTGGTCTGATTGGAGAGACATGGCCTTGCCTTTGGGGAGACATTGCCGAGAAGAGACAGGCCCTGCCCTGGGAAGTCTCAGTCTGAGGTGGGTAATCACATATACTGGGAGCAGATGCTGCAGCTGGGGACAGAAATGGCCAATGTGCTCAGGTGCTGGGGATTCCAGGGACTCCTTGGAGAGGTGATTTTGCAGCCGGCTCTTGTTACATGGACACCTGTGCTGAGACATCAAGATTATGTGTGTTCTCTGAGATGGAGCCTAAGGTGGGGGACAGGAGGCAGTGAAGGCGGGGCGGGGGGGCACCTCAGATTCTTGCGATAAGACAGTGCTTGGCCCTGGGGTGGTTAAAACCCAGTGTGTGCTGTCTCTCCTCATCAGGAGGCTGGGGTCCCCTCCACCCCGATTTGGCATTCCCTCCACCTCTGTTGCCCCATCTCCTTCCCTCTCTTTCCCTCATGAGCCTCTTAAACTGGCTGACTGAGAAGCCAGATTGGTTCTGGGCCAGCAGAGAGGGCCCACACCTGGGTCTGGCTGAGTCCGTGAGCTGGTCTTCGGGCTCACTGGGTGCTGTGCTTTGCTGTGAGTGAGTGACGGTGGGCTTCTCGGTGGGCTGTCCTCTGGGGGCTCTGGGGGCTGTCGGTGGATGGCAGGTGTTCGTTTCTGGGTGGGGAGGTTTGGGATTGGGTTTAGCCTGTGGATGTGTGTCTGCGTGAGTTTGTGTTTGTGTGAGAGGGTGTGTTTCTCCTCCAGGGTGTCCACTGTTCCGGGCATGGTCTGTCCCTCCCTGTGGGTGACGGTGGGAGGCCTGAGGTGAGAGTAGCCGGCGTGGGTGGAGCTGTTTTCTCTCGGCCTGGCCTGGTTGGCTGTTTGGGAGTAATTCCCAGGCTCTGGGGTGTCATGAGCCTGGGAGGGGGAATGAGTCACTCCCTCCCCCCCCACCAGAAACTTATTCCCTGTCCCGGGGGCCAGGTTTCGTCAGGAGCCATAGAGAGGCCCTGCCCAAGCCTCTTCCGCTTTCAGGCGGGCGAAACCCAGCCCGGGGGCTGCCTCGGAGCCAAGCGCTGCCCAGATGGCACCAGGCGGCCTGGACCCACCCCTCAGGGCTTTCCCTGGTCTATTCTGTGTGCTGAATATTCTGCCAGCTCAGAGCCGCTCCTCCCATGGCCCCTCCCATTGCTGAGCCCCTCCCTCACTGAGCCCCCTCCCTCACTGATCCCCCCTCCCCTCACTGAGCCCCCCTCCCCTCACTGAGCCCCCTCCCTCACTGAGCCCCCTCCCCTCACTGAGCCCCCCTCCCCTCACTGAGCCCCCTTCTCCTCACTGAGCCCCCCTCCCCTCACTGAGCCCCCTCCCCTCACTGAGGACCCCTCTTTGAGTCCCCTTCCGCTCTCTGAGTCTCTTCATTAAGCTTTTCTGGGGGCGGGGGCACAGGAGGGCATGAGGTCGGAAGCGCGACCGGGTGAGCGGGCTGATGCAGAGGGGAGGAGGCCCAGGGCAGGGTCGGGTTGCGTCTGAGCCAGCCTGCCTTTGGCCTGGCTGGCTCTCCATTTCATCCGGAACATGGGGGCCAGGGTTCCTGCCATCTTCCCAGGCCCAGGGGCATGATGTGGAGGAGGGAGGAGTAGGGGGCTGTGACTCTGGAATTGAGTCACCCCAGGGGCTCCTGGACAGCCCCTACCTCTGCTCCCCTTCTTTCTCTCTCCTCACACAGGCGCACACTCATCTGCCTACCCTCCTCACCACCCACCTCCGTGAGGGCCCAGGAGAAGTCCCCCTCCTCATTCCTAGGCTCTTGGTTCTCAGGTCGGAGCCCTTGGTCTAGGTGCCCTCACCCCATCCGACCCGACAAACCCAAGATGGGGTGTCAGGGCTTTCCTCGGGGGGACTTAGAGGAGGGCTGCAGTGACGCTCGCCTCCACTGGGGGGCGCTCCTCTAATGCTGGGACCACAGCCACCCCAACCCCATGGGTTACTCCCTTCCCGTGGACCTCACAGTCCTGCCCGGATGCCCACATCCTCCGCCTGTGCATCAGGGCCTCGGCCACACTGGCTGTGCCCTCCGCAGACATCCAAGGGCGCCCACCTCAGGCCTGCCCCGCTGGACCCACCCTGGGGAGGACGGCATCTGCCATGCACACAGCACTGGTCAGCCTTTATTTTTCATCATGATGAAAAAAATCTGTACACCCTATGGTTCACCATTTACCCTGAACCCCCTCCCTTCGCTGAACCCCACCTTAGGGGTACCTTGGGCGGCCCCATCACTTTTCTGACCGTCAACAACACTCCCTGTTCACTCCTCCACCCGCCTTTAGCAGGAGCGATTTTCGAAATTCCCATCCACGGGCTGGAGTACACGGCGGAGGCTGCAGTGACCATAAGCAAACACACGGGGGCGACACCTGAGAGGGCCGGGCGGGCCCAGCCTTGGAGGGGAGACGGTCACGCAGCCATTGTACCCCGGGATGCAGCGTCACTGCCGGGGCCTCTGTCTCCTTGCTGGGCGTCCCAGCTCATTCTGGACAGGGGGTTGTAGCGGGGGAGAGGGGGCGTTGCCTAGGACAGGCACCCTGAATTTCCACCACACTGCTAGGTCCCCGCGCCCTTTATCCCAGCCCCACACCATCTCGGGCAGGTCTGACCGCTCCTGCGTGTCCACAGCCCGACCAGCAACCCTTGAAGACAGGGCCTGAGGGTTTCTGAGTTTCTCCCCAGCTCGAGCAAGCTCCCGGCTGTCTTGAAAACAGACTTGAGTAGACTTGATGTTTGGTGTGGTGGTTACACACTGGCTGTGGTTTCAGACAGTTCTGGGTTCAAATCCTGGCTCCACAAGCTGTGTGACCTCGGGGAAGTCACTTAAATGCTCTGAGCTTTGGTATCTACATTAGTAGACTGGGATGATAGCCCTTTGTTTTTTTTGGATCTTAATTAACAGAATCTTATTAGTTCTCTCCTACATATACCCATGGTATCAGAGCCTTGTTTCAGAGCTCTTCCTTCCTCCTGTTCACTGTACAGACCTGGATCCCAGGCCTGCCCAACAATCCCTATAGAAGACAGTGTTAGTGTGTTTGGGTCCTTCTTTGGAAAGCTGTCACCTCTCTTTCACCTGAACACTGGGACTAACCCCAAATTCCAGGCAGTCACTTCATGTTTTTGAGCTATAGCAGAACAAATGCATGGAGATTTCTTTAAGGCTACAAACTTTACAAGTTGGTCCCATTAACAATGACCTAGAGGCAGGAGTTTTTTAAACGGCGTGAATCAAACACTTGCAAGTTTCAACAGAATACAGTTTACATTCATCTCTAAATCTGAAATTAGGAAACTATCAGCTGGTTTCCAACTGGTTTCAATACTGGTTTGATGTTTGAATAATTTTACTGTGTAGACATTAAATATTTTGTTTAAATATTAAACATTAAATCTTTTCCTGACTATCCAGACAGAAGTAGAGAAAGCAGGAACAACAGGCAGGAGAAGAAACAGTCCAGTTAACAGACTTGTGACTTCTATGCCATCTGTAACAAGGGGAGGGACTTCGGCATGGGTTTCAAAATTGCCTGGGAGCTGCCGCCTAAAGTCACCTCTACCTGGCATAAACCATTTTTTCTACACAAGGTGTCTGATTCCTACAAAGGCAAACCAAGAAAACAAAACAGAAAGAACTGGGGTGGTCTCTCAATAAGTTATAGTGAATATTCTGTAGCACTAAAGGAACTGTCATTTTACTTCGTACAACTGAGCCCTTGCCACGCAGAAGAGCTCTTCCTGAGAAATAAAAACCTTCAATCCTGGTTACCCTCAGAGGACACCTTGAGCCTGGGTAAGGTCCTCAAAATGAAGATTTCCTGCTAGCAGGAAGCTATTCTCTACTAACTTTTAGGCTTACTGCACAATAGTTGAAACAACAGGCCAATTGGCTATTTCAGTAAATCTCAATGTCACAGCCCTTTTTTTTTAATGTTTATTTTTTTCAAAGGAAAACAGCAACAGCCAGTTGGAAACCTATTTATTCTTCAACTCCAGTTTTGTTTAATTTAGAAGTGACTTACTGATTCACTATTTTAACCCCCCCCCCCACACACACCTTTCCTCTTTAAATATTTATCTTCTACTTTGCTGAATTCTTCTAAGGAGATTGTTCCAGTATATATCTCCAGGTCCTTGCTGTGCTCCTTTTACCAAATAAATAAATAAAAATAAAAATGCAAAGTGCAATTCCATTGTGCATCTTAAGGGCTCCAATTGTCAAAAATAGAAAAGAAAAATCTTTGGAATAGCCAATTAAGTTGAATTTAAAAAAAAAACTCGCACGACCATGTATAAAATAGATAGCTAGTGGGAACCTGGTGCATAGCACAGGGAGCTCAGCTTGGTGCTCTGTGATGACCCAGAGGGGTGGGAAAGGGAGGATGGGAGGGAGGCTCAAGAGGGAGGGGAAATTTGTATACATAGAGCTGATTCACTTTGTTCTACAGCAGAAACTAACACAACATTGTAAAGCAATTATACTCTAATTTTAAAAATTAATTAATTAATTTAAAAAAAAAACCTCACACGAATGCAGTTTCTTTGGGGGCAGAAATCCACTCCTATTATCCATCACAAGGTCCTGAGGGGTAACAGAGGCTGTGTGGGGCCTGCCTAGCACCTGATAGGCATTTGACAAGTGCTAATTATTATTCTTTTCAAAGCAGCTCTGTTGAGCTATAATTCACATACCATGCAATTCACCCATTTAAATTGTATAACAAAGTGTTTCTTAGTCTATTCAGAGTATGCATCCATCATCACAGCCAATTTTAGAACATTTTCATCACACCAAAGAGAAACCCTATACCCTCTACCACCCTATGCCATGTCCCCTCCAGCCCTAAGCCACTCATCTACTTTCTGTCTCTATAGATTTGCCTGTTCTAGACATTTCATGTAAACAGAATCATACGATATGTGACCTTTTTGTCTGACACTTGCATTTAGCATGTTTTCAAGGTTCACCTGTGTTGTAGCACGGACCAGCACTTCATTCCTTTTTATGGCTGAAAAATAATTCCGGTGTATGAATATAGCCCACATAGTTGATCAGTTCATCCTCTGATGGCCACTTGTGTTGTTTCCCTTTTGACTGTTGGAATTGTGCTGCTATGAACATTCAGGTAGCTATTATTATTAATGTCACTGCCCTTGTCTTCCAAGATAACTAGGCCTGAGTGCCCCAGACTGTCCAGAGCACAAAGAAGGGAAAAAGCCGGGAGGGCTGTTTTGTACCAGGTTCATCCCAAAGGGAGGCCCAGGTCACAGAGTTACATAGGATGGGGGATCCATCTCCCCATCAGCAGGGAAGCCCAGTGTGTACGGATATGATTCAGGATATGAAGCAGGAGGGGAAGACTGGGCCAGATTACGGCCGACTTTAGTAGGGGGTGGGTAGGGGTGGTGGCGCCTGGGGAAGACTTCTGTGGGTGAGTTGGGCTTGGGGGCGAGTGGGTGTGGAGGGTGAGGCCGGTGGGAGGCCAGCAAGGAGGCTGAGGAAACCATGGCTGGTGTGTGTGTGGGGGTGGGTGGGGGTTGGTTATTGCCATATCAGTTTGCCTCTGCTCTCTCCCCTTCCCCGTTCCCAGCAGCAACTGGTCAGGCTTGGGACTGGGGTGGGGTGGAAAGAGAGCCAAGGCTGAGGCAGAAGCTCTCCCTGGGCTTGACTTTGAGGTAAAGGCCAAGGTCAAGAAGAGCTGGGGTTTGGTGTTCTGGAGTGGGGACAGGAGGAAGGGATAGCAGAGAGATTCTTCTATTGGAAAGCAATGATGTGGGGGGGTGGGTGACTTGAGAGTGTGTGGCATGTGGGAAGGTTCCTACTATGTGCTCCTACTATGCGCCAGGCACTATTCACAGGAATGAAAGGTGATACCTTTTAGTTGATGATTATACGGTTCCTGGACAGTGATTTCTTTCTTTTCTTTTTTTGGCCGCGCCACGTGGCCTGCGGGATCTTAGTTCCCCGACCAGAGATCGAACCCGTGCCCCTCTGCAGTGGAAGCGCGGAGTCTTAACCACTGGACCGCCAGGGAAGTCCCGAGGCCAGTGATTTCTGATTCCTCGGTGTTGCTGGGAGGCCACTGAGCCCCAGACCCTGGGGGGGCCACGCAGGCTGGAGCCTGGAGGTTTCCACGGCACCCAGGGCTTGGCAATGGCTGATGGTTCAAGGAAGGATTTCCCGATGTCCTGGGATGTCGAATATCCCTGGTCAGAGACGGAGCTGCAGGAAGTTCTGAGGCTGAGAGCCCTGCCAGCCCGCTGAGGTGGCAAAGAACTGGAATGAAGTGGAATAAAAGAAAATAAAGAAACACGCGGGACCCTTGGTGCATGCCCAGGTGTGTGGTGGCAGCTTCATGCTGATGTGGGGCTGAACAGCTGTGGAGTGGTGCTGAGGGGCAGTGACACCAAGCCATTGGCGCCTGGCCAGCCCCCTGGGCACCTGCAGTCCCCCAGCCTCACTGGAGAGAAGCAGGGAGTGTATGGAGGGGGAAGGGAGGGTGTGACCGAGGGCTGTGGGTGAGCTCTCAGGCCCTGGTCAAAAGTTCAAATCAGGGCTTCCCTGGTGGCGCAGTGGTTGAGAATCTGCCTGCCAATGCAGGGGACACGGGTTCGAGCCCTGGTCCCACATGCCGCGGAGCAACTGGGCCCGTGAGCCACAGCTACTGAGCCTGAGCGTCTGGAGTCTGTGCTCCGCAACAAGAGAGGCCACGATAATGAGAGGCCCGCGCACCGCGATGAAGAGTGGCCCTCAGTTGCCGCAACTAGAGAAAGCCCTCGGACAGAAACGAAGACCCAACACAGCCATAAATAAAATAAAATAAAAAAATAAAATAAACATAGAATAAAAAAAAAAAGAGGCCGGTGGAGGTCGTGGGAATTTGAGCTCTCATTTGAAAAAAAAAAAAAAAAAAAAAGAACATTGAAAAAGAAAAAAAAGTTCACACTAACCACAGGTGTGGCTGCTCCCAGCTGGTCCCCACCTCCTGCTCCCCAGCCCGTGGGGGGCAGGTCAGGGCCGGCTGTACCCTTCCTCAGGGCTAGACTGATCCAGAGCTGGGAGCCAGCAGAGAATGAGGGCTGGGTCAGTGGGTGGACCGGGCGGGCGGTAGGACAAAGACCTGGCAGTTGAACTGGGCCCCAAGAAGACCAGGGGTCAGGATCTGTGGGTTGCGTCTACCCCATCCATGCCTGGAGGCACTCCCATAGGAGAAAGGCTGGAGGCGGCTGACGGCCAGGCCCGGAGGGAAGGGTAATATGATCTCTGAGTCACCTGGGGCTGGGGTGAGATGCCACTTATGATCCCTAGACTTTTGGTTTTGCCCCTGGTCTGTCACTGCTGACTCACTGGCTGCCTACCTGGGAGTCCCCTGGTTGGCCTGTTAGTTTCTCTCTCCCTCTTGGTATGTCATGGAAGTAGAGACAGCTTCTCTGTAAGCTGTGTCATCAGGTGTAACCTGCCCAGGCTGCTGGGAGGGAAAAGGTGCTGGGTTCCAGGATCCCCTGGGGTCCGCACTGGGGGGGCAGGCAGGAAGCAAGTAGGGATGACGCCAGCCCCTGGCTCTACCCACTGGAGACAAGGTCTGTCTTGGCCCGGGGGAAGCAGGCTGGTCTGGGGGTCTAGCTGGTCCTGGGTCAAGATGTCCCCCTAATATCCCAAGGCTCCATCCACCCCAGAGCAGGGCAGCCCTCCTGGCTCTCCCCATCCAATTAACCTACCACGATGGCCCAAGTAACAGCTGGCTGGGCCTACCCTTGCTCAAAGCCTGTCCATGGCTCCCCTGGGCACCCCAGTTCTTGAGCTGGGTACTTGAGGCTTTTCCTGATGTGCCCAACTTGCCTTCCAGCCCAGCTCCACCACCTGCCCAGCTCCAGACCCCGCAAGGCCCCCGAAAGGCCCCTAGTCTCTGCCCCTTGCCGCTCCCCTTTTTAGAGAACTCTCTCCTTTCCATAGGCTTCTAAGCTTTTACTCACCTTTCACAGTTCTCCTTCCCTCTCCCTCCTCCAGGAAGCCCGCCTTGGGCCCAGGATGCTGCTGACCCTTTCCTCCAGAGCCCACACAGAGCTGCCTTCTCTGGTCTAGGGAGTTGTCTGTTTAGATCAGGGGGTCTCGAGGGCAGGCACTGGCCCAATTCCCACTGTTCTCATGATTCTCATGGCCCTGGAATGTCACATCAGTTCTCCGAGGCTTAGTTTTCTCATCTCTAGGATGGGACGATGGTGCCCTGCATGGTTTTGTAGTGAGAAAAAATGATTTCTCATAATACTAAGGCACCTAGCCTGCTGTCTGGCCCAGCTCCTGCTGACCAGTGGGAGGAAAGGGCTGGTGGAAGGAGACTTCCCTGGCTGGGGGGTGTGGGCTGGGCAGGACTGATCCCTCCAAAAGATTAGAAGGTCCTCGGGGATCCCCTGGCCTTTAAGTCCTCTTCTTCCTCTGCCTCTGGAAAATGGATGTATCTTACAATCAAGAGACAGGGGCTGCTCTGAAGTGAGGTAGGGGGAGCAGGAGGGAGGGATGGGGGGCTGGGAAGGAGTTCTCCTGTCTCTGGGATGGACCCCTCTGAGAAGCAGGGGAGTGGCTTGTGAATGGTGGACAGCAGCGTGGGAGGGTGAGGATGGCTCCAGTCTTGCATAAATATGGGCTCTTTGAAACTGCCAGGCAGAAGCTGGACTCAGAAGCACTAATTTTATGGAAAGTAATTAAAAACTCACTCAGTCCCATCCTGTCTTTAAGTTTCCCCCCCTTCACAGAGCCCTTCCCCGCTCTGAGCCCCTCTCTCTAACCAAGCCCATTCAGAGCACCCACATCCCCCCACTCAGCTCCTCCCTCTCTCTGAACCCATCTCCATCCCCGCCATCCCTCCATCCCGTTCCCAAAAGTGCCTGGGCCGTGGGGCTGCAGCCAGCAGCGTGGCCTTGCTTTTCCTTGGAGATGCCACCCCACCCCACCTTCTCCCTCCGTGTATGTGGGGTACAGCCTGGGGGCAGCGCCGGCTCAGCCAGGCTGGGTAGCCAGGCCTCCTGTGCAACCAGGCCTGTCATTACCCTGTCCTGGGCCAAGTGGGGAGGGTGGCCACCGGCGTGGGCTGTCAGGCTACAGGCGGGGGGCTACCCACTCAGCCCAGGGCCTCCACTTCTGAGCCCAGGGCCCGTGGCTTTCTAGGGCCTGGGCTGGGCCCGCCGGACCCGCGTCAAGGCGGCGAGAAGAATCTCAGTGGACTGAGTGGGCCTTGATTCGGTGTTTTCACGGAGCCTCCCAGCGCCTCAGAGGGAGATGTTGTTGTCCTCCTTCCCCGGATGAGGAAATTGGTTGAGAGAGTTTAATTCTATTGCCCAGTGTCACAGAATTGGTAGTGACAGAGCTGGGACTCAACCCAGGGAGGGCTGGGGTCATCTCAGATGAGAGCCATAAAAGGGCCACCACATTCTGCCCCAGATTCTGCAAGTCCCAGCCTGGGGCCCAGCCCTCCCAGCCAGGGCTGGGCCTGCCCTAGTGAAATCCCCAGTGTTGCCAGAGCCATCAGGAGGCGGCCAGCGCATACCGGCCCGGGGTCTGGAAGTGACCGCCTGTTTGCTGGAAGCATCCAGGAGATCCTCCTTCTGGGACCATCCAGGGCGATGGCTCTGAAGTGACTCAGAGACACAATCTTTACACTCACAGAGAATTATGACACCCCATTGCAGATTATTTACTAAAATTTAAACAAATTTTTAACTTAATGACATTGTCTCTGGTTAAAAAAGAACAGGATCTTAACTTGTGTCTGTGGGCAGAGAAGTTAGTGAACTCCTGCAAAAATAAATCGTTTTGAACCAACTTCCGGCTAGACTGATTTCTGAGCTGAGAGTGAGGCTTCTTCTTTTTTTTTTTCTTCAGAAAAGCCATTTGGTTTTATACAGATCAAAACGTATGTTTGGTGGGGAAGAATAATTTTAAGTTGACACCTGGCCTTAGAGTTCCCGGTCCCAGCGGAGACGAGTGAAGGGTCCCGGGACCCAGGTCCGCCCAGCCCTCAGAGATTCCTCTGGCCACCTCGGCAGGGGTCTGGTGGACCCGCACAGACCAGAGAAGGACAAAGAAGGCTCAGATGGCAGCAAGGTGCCTCAGAGTTGGATGGGAGACTTTACCTGCCACTTTCCCAGGGACATGCAGGGAGCTGGGCACAAGGCTGTGTGTGTGTGTGTATGTGTGTGTTGTGATCAAAGACTTGGCTGAGCCCCTGGGGCCCTGGGGACCGGGGTCTGAGAAGTCCTAGCTCCCCTTCGGTGCGAGTAGAACCAGAGCTGAGGGCCTGATGCTTTGTGACATGAACTTGGCTCTTTCCTCCTCACGGTCCCAAGCTTTTCAGCTCGCAAAGCATTTTCACATCCTCATTTCACATCTGTCTTAGATCGGGGAAAAGTGCTAATGTCTTCAATTTACAGAGAGAAGTCGAGGCCCAGAGATGGAGCTGGCTTCCCCGAGGTCACGGGGCTGGCGAGAGGGTTATGGGCAGAGATGGGTGAGCTGATCTGGTTGGGGAGAGC
Organism: Eschrichtius robustus; assembly: GCF_028021215.1. Taxonomy (NCBI): domain Eukaryota; kingdom Metazoa; phylum Chordata; class Mammalia; order Artiodactyla; family Eschrichtiidae; genus Eschrichtius; species Eschrichtius robustus. Next base: position 83,597,488 of record NC_090839.1, on the reverse strand, counting down.
GCTGTCCTTGATAAAAACCAGCGTGTAAGATACAATTCTATTGGCGTAAAGTTAGACAGTGTATGTTGGGAGAAAGAAAAAGAAATAAGTGCTAACCCTGCCCTCTCAGCCCCAAAAGCAAAAGTAATGCATGGCAGACACATTAGTAAAGTGTCACAGTGAAAGGTTGTCTAAGCTGTTGGGAGGACCAAGGCCCAGGGAGCCAGAGTGGGTGTAGGAAAATTGTTCCAGCTTTGCCGGTGTTTCTCCCGCAGCAGGTGTGTGGGACCCAGCCACTGTCTCCTGGCATAAATGAAGCCTCAACAAATATTTCTCCAGCTCCACTCATGTGCAGAGGACTCACGGCTCGCCCAGGACTGGCTCCTGTTTCTCTTTCACACCTGAGCACCTCGAGCTCCGAGCTCCGCCTGAGCTCCCTGCAGACCTACCCTGCCCTGGGCCTGCCCTTTGCCTTGGGCCCTCCTGCACCTGTCCTCCCCCTAGCTTTCAGCCCCTCCCCTGCCTCTGAAGTGCTTGGCTGAGCTGGGCAGGGAAGGACAGCTTCTTAGTCACTTCTGTTGGGCCACAGGTGGAAAGTTCTAGGGCCTGTGTGCTCCCCCTCCCCCACTCCTGCATCTCCAAGTGCCAGTCGGCTGTGTCCCAGAACAAGAGCAGGAAGTTGCGGGGGGGTTGGGGGGGGCGTGTAGGGGGTGAGTGAGGGTCTGGCCGTCCGGCCAATTCACTTCTGTAGGCAGAAACCTTACTGAAGGGCTGGAATGACCAGCACACCCCATTCTGGGCAAGCCCCCCGGCCCTCCCTGGGCCTCAGTTTACCCATCTGTGCAAAGGCAGTAAGAGTGCTTGCCCTGCTTACTGATAGGCAGGATGTGATGGGGTCACTGCAGGGAATCGCTTATCGTTCCTCTGGAAGGATAGTATCTCCGTTGCTCAGTCCACAGGCCTGTTTGTGTGCTGTTCTTCAAAGCCTCGTAAGGAGAACGCCAGGGAGGCGTGGTCCTGGCAGAAACTATCCCTGTTTGTGTTGGTGTGCGTGCCTGGGGGTGAGGGGGAGTGGGGGAGGGCAGCTGGGACCCGGGATGGTGCCTCCTGCCTTATTGAGCACCTAGTCCATGTCAACCCCTGCGCTGAGCTCTGAGGCTGAACACCTATCCTTCAGGAGCCCCCAGCCTCGTAGGGGAGACCGAAGTGTTTACAGTCAGCCACGGTACAAAGACCTCAGTTTCCCCATCGCGCTAGATTATCCCTGCCAGCCCTATGGTTCCACAGGCTGTCAGCACGCTTTAAATAGCTCACAGAAGGCTTCTACCCAAATCACGCACGCAGGATAGCTCTCTTTCTCGGGAAGCTCAGGGACCACTGAAAGGGTCAGATTAGACACCCAGCTGCCCCAGGGCACCAGGCACGGGGCTGGACAATGCTGGGGGCTCAGGGACTCATTGGAGCCCTGGCGCCTGGGATGAGCTCCCCAGCACGTGGGGAAGAAAGGGGGTGGGGTTCCCTAGATCCAGCCAGGATGAGCCTGGCCATTCTCTCTCCCCGCCACAATGACTCCTTCCCTTAGGTTCCCAAAGCCCCCTGCCCTGAATCAGGCCCTTCCTGATCCTCGCCCTCTGCCTGGCTTTCACCTCCATCCTGTTTCCAGAGACCCCTTTCTCAGCCTGGCATCCAATGCCCTTGCTGGTCTCACAGCCTCTGTGCACAGCCCAGGGCTCCGTGATGCCTGAGGCAGAGATTTCTGGCTCTTTTCCTCTGGCCCCTCCCCCACTACCCCGTCTCTGGTCAGACTGGATTCCTCTGAATCTGTTCTGGTTCCCAGAACTAGCTGCATTTCCCCACCTTGGGCACCTTGGCCCTCGCTGTTCCCTCTCCCTGAAGTTCTCCTTCACCTAGTCCTGCTGCCTTGCCCAACTCCAGAGGGCCCCGTCCATGGTGATTTCTGTCATCAGTGCCCTCTGCAGCACAACCCAAGAATTCAGTGCCTGCTGGAGTTATGCCAGGCAACTCCTCCTCCCTGTCAGGCCCCCTCCCAGGCACCACCCCCTACACCCCAGCTGAGTTTTACCTCCCCTTCCAAGTCTCATGGGACTTTGCTCCCATTCTGGCTTTACCGGAGGACCGTTCTGTGTATCTTCACTAAGTAAACACCTGTTTGCTGGACTGATGTCCCCAGGGTCTGGCCCATGGTTTTCTCTTGGTGACCTCCCCGACCTAATTCTGGCCAAGCCGGCTTAGCCCCAGCAGAAACTGGCTGAAACTTCTGAGGTGGGGGGCAGGCTTCCTTCTCTCTTTGGCCAAAAGGGCATCACCTCCAAGACCCCTCCTGCAGCAGGGCTGGGAAGCCAGGTGATGGTGGTGAGAGATGGGGAGGGCACGTGATGGACCCAGGAGTCCGGGCCCCCCAGCTCCTTGGTCCTTAAAACTGGACTACATCAGGCCAATGTCCAGACGCGGTGGATGCATGGATGGCGAGACTCTTAATTGTAATTATCAGGCCAGTGATGCAGCTGCTGAGGACGCTGACGACTGTAATCATGGTGGGGCTGCTCTGTGACGTTCCCAGGACTCTATCCTCAGACCCTCTCCCTGAAGGTCGCCACCTTCCATCCAACCACCCAAGCCTGGAATGAGGGAGCCCTGGGGTGTGGGGACCCTGGTCTTCAGGCCCCAAACCTGGCTGGGCCTGGCTCCCCCCTCCGGCCCCCCAGGTAGGTCCAGGTGTTTATAGGCTGTGACTCAGTGTCTATCTCCCGGATGACCTCAGCATGGGTCTGGGGGCAGGGGGAAAGAGCAGTTTCCTCTGAGACTGGCTCTCCAGGGTGGTGACTCAGGGGCCAAGGGCTGGGGCCTGAAAGTTCCTTTGTTGGCAGGCTCAGGAATCTAGAGAAACTGGTCAGGGGGCGGCTCCAGGGACTGAAACCCCTCCCTCGGCCCCCGCCCCTCCTGCGGAGCCATATAACTGCTCCAGTCTTTAGCCTGAGAGCTTGCGGCAGCTGTTGGCAGGAAGGAACTGGTTCTGTTACACTCTTACGCTCGCTGGGTTTGTGCCGCTGACTCTCAGGAGAGACACCCAGAGCTGCTCCAACTGGCTTTGCCTCTGGACTTGCTGTGAAAGACCTCCCTGCGAACGCTGAGTGTTCATCCTCGGCACTTGGACTCCTACAGCATCCAGGGCCGGATCCCCACAGGCTTCCAGGTCCTAGACCCCAGCAGACGCTAAGCTATGGCTTCCATGGGGCTGCAGGTGATGGGTATCGCTCTGGCCGTGCTGGGCTGGCTGGGCGCCATACTGAGCTGCGCGCTGCCCATGTGGCGCGTGACGGCCTTCATCGGCAGCAACATCGTCACGTCCCAGACCATCTGGGAGGGCCTGTGGATGAACTGCGTGGTGCAGAGCACGGGCCAGATGCAGTGCAAGGTGTACGACTCGCTGCTGGCGCTGCCGCAGGACCTGCAGGCGGCCCGCGCCCTCATCGTCGTCTGCATCATCTTGGCCGTGCTCGGTGTGCTGCTCTCGGTGGTGGGCGGCAAGTGCACCAACTGCGTGGAGGATGAGAGCGCCAAGGCCAAGACCATGATCGTGGCCGGCGTGGTGTTCCTGCTGGCCGGCTTGCTGGTGATGGTGCCCGTGTCCTGGACGGCCCACAATATCATCCGCGACTTTTATAACCCACTGGTGGCCTCGGGCCAGAAGCGGGAGATGGGTGCCTCGCTCTACATTGGCTGGGCCGCCTCTGGCCTGCTGATGCTCGGTGGGGCCTTGCTTTGCTGCAACTGCCCGCCCCGTACCGACAAGCCCTACTCGGCCAGGTACTCTGCCGCCCGCTCCGCCCCAGCCAGCAACTACGTGTAAGGCGCTACCGTTGACTCTTTTCCTTTGTTTCTCCCTGGACTGAGCTTACTGTGACCCCAGGATGGCCCTGCCAAGCAGGGACTGAGCCAGGCCGTTGGCCAGCAGCCCTCAGCCCCTTCTGGCCCTCTTGGACATTTTCTCAAGGTCACCTCCAGCACTAGCAAGGATGGATGGAAAGAGACTCCTGTACCACCCTCCTCGGAATGGCTGAGGATACAGGGGGCTGGCTCCTGCTGGCCCGGACGGCTCAGCCCTGACTTTGCTTGGGCTCTGCCTCTGAGTGGGTGCTCAGCGGACCATGGGACCACGTCCGTGCTGACCGCTGTCCCCTTCTTTGATCCTCCCCACTCCCTCTGCCAGCATCCGCTGGGTGGGTCAGCGAGCACTGGGGCTGTGCCTTGCCCATGGAAACCTGTGGCCACGAGAACGGCTGCCTTGCTCACCCACCTGCCCTTGGAGCATAGTTGCCGAGCAAAGAGTGGACGGACAGGTTTAGAGGGGAGGGGCGGAGGTGCTACGAACTGGTTTGGGTAGTGGCGGGGGAGGGGGCTATGGAGGCGGCCCAGGCTGCCCACACCCCTTCCCGCCCCTGCCCTGCGGCCTCCGAAGAAGGACCCCGGGCCCCTTGAGACTGGCTACCTCTGGATCCTCACCCCTGCCAAGGTCATTGGAGAGGCTGGAGAGACAGGGGGAATGCTCTTTCACTGGCCCTAACCCCAGGAAGTCCTGGGGCTTTCCCCTGCCTGCTACGAGGTTTCTGTTTTGTAATTTAAACTATTTGTCACAGTGATTGCTATTATTTTCTACAATAAACGGGACCTGTGCACAGGAAGACTGTATCGTTTCTGATTTCAGCTGTGGAGGTGAAGGGGAGGGCAGGGTTGGAAGCCTGGGCAGGGGGGTGGTGAGGGGCAGGACCGCCGTGTGGTGGCCAGGACCAGAAGACTTACAAAACTGGTTTTGGGGAATTGTGAGACATCGAAACTGGCCCCGACCTTTGGAGTCACCTTGCTCAAGCCCTCCATTTGTCAGAGCGTAAAGCCCAGGACCTTAGGGAAGTGCTGGGGACTCTAGGAGGGAGGACAGATGAGAACAGCCAGCCCTGGGGGATGAGCCACCTGCCCTCCCCTCCTTTTGTTCCAGCTTTGTCTGGGCCTCCAGGCTGGTCTGCTCACCCCCCGGGTCCCTTCTCCCAGCCTTTGCTCAGGCTGTCTCTGCCCTCAGCCTGGAATGTCCTTTTCCCTTTCTCCACCCTTCTGAATTCTAGTCCCGAAGGCTCAGCTCTGCGCCTCCTCCTCCATGAAGCCCTCCCCTGGCTCCTGTTTGCAGGCGTTATCATCAGCCCTGTTCCCATCCCCACCTGGTGCTGGTGCTGACAGTCACCGAGGCCTTTTCACCTGCCCAGCTCTGGGGCAGCCTCCAAGCTACGCCCTGAGCTCCTCAGCTCTGCATTCTGATCCCTTTAGAGATGAGGAAACCGAATCCTGGACACGTGAGAGTGTTTGGCCAAGGCCCAGATGCGTGAGCACGGGTTCCTGGTCTGTGAGTTAGAGGGAGAGGGCCCTCCACCCCGGGAGGGGTCAGAGTCATATCTGTGGCCCTATCGTGCCTGGCACAGGGACAGCCAGCGATGGGGTCCCTCTCTGTCCTGTTTCTTCTCTTCTGTCCTCCATAGGGACAGATGTCACTCTTTGCAGGGGTGAGAAAACCACCGAGCCAGAGTTCTGCTGCCGCTTCTGGGACTCATTTAATAGGCATAGCTCTCCTGAGGGGCAGGGTTGGTGCAGCGGCCTCGTTTTACAGGCAAAGCAGAGGAGGCCCAGCGATGAGCCTGGCCGAGGCCTCATGGAGGGTCGGAGGCCAGCTGGGGGCTAGGCACCGGGCCTCACTCCCTCGGCCTGGGCTGCCTCCTGCTTTCGGTACAGGTAGACGATGCCGGAGATGAAGCCGTCGCTGTCAGAGGCGCCAGGCCCCAGCTCGAGCTCGGAGGTGGCCAGTTCCCACTGGTCCACAGGCCAGGCCACCAGGCGTTCCCAAGCCCTGGCCTGCTCCAGCCTGGCCAGGGTGGCCTCCAGCGCCTCTTTGTAACGCAGGTTGGATGGGTTGGTCCTGGTGGTCAGACACAGCAGCCCACCTGGGGAGGGGTGGGGAAGGAGCAGGTGAGTGGGGGAGGGGCAGGAGCCAGGGACAGGAAGGTTGTCCCCTTCCTTCTCACATCCTCAAGGGAGGAAGTTCTCCCAGCTTTGTCCCCGGGCCAGCCTTTCCCATCTCCAAGCCCCTGGTGCTCACTGATCCCTCCCCCAGGAATACCCTCTGCTTCCTCAGCTTAACGGCCTCCTACACACCTTTCAAGGCCCGAGTGTCCTTTATGCTGGGAATTTTTGGCTGAATCCCCTTGACAGAGGGGGCTCCCTTCTCACTGTTCACCCAGCCCCTCTGCTGGAGGATACAGCTGTGTCTGAATGCTTATGGGCTTTGGACCTTGGGCAACTCCCTTCACCTCTTGGAGCCTCAGTTTCCCAGCTTGCTGGGATGTTACCCTGTCTCACAGGAAGGCCAGCACAGTCAGCAAGCACTGGCTGAAAGAATGAATGAATGACCTTGTCACTCCAGGTCTTCTCCAGGCACCTACTGTATGCCCAGTGCGGGCTCAGATATACTCAGGAGAGAGGAGTCTGGAAGGCCTCCTGGAGGAGGAGGTAAGGAGAAGCAGGGTGCTACTGGCGGAGAGGGGCTTCGTGAGAGGAAAGGCTCTGAAGCAAGGGAGGCTGTGACATGTGGGCAGGCAGTCTGGCCGGCTGAGGGGACTGGCAAGCACAGGCTGGGCGAGGAGGTCTGGTCCTTACTGGTTCAGGTGATGGGAGTTTCCTGTCCTCCTGAGCCTGATCACTACCTCTCTCTCTGACGCTACCAATGTCCCTGCATCTGTCAGACTCTGTGGTTCCCTGAGGATGAGGCCTGCCTAGACCTGCCTTGACTTAGCCAAGGCCCCTGCTGAGCCCAGCAGGGGTGAAGGGGCAGGGAGCAGATGCAATCTTGCTGTGATGGGGCACCTTCGGGGCTTCCAGATCCTGTCCTGCAGCCAGGTCTGAGCCTCATGATCCGCACACTCTACCACTCTCCTTTCTGCCTGGGACTTCGCTTAGGCTGTGTTCCTGCGTGGACTGCCCCTCACTCCCCATCCCAGCTGTCCCAAATGCCTCTCTTTTCTGAATTCGCAGGGCATTGAGCACCCACAGCCCTGTGGGCCCACCTCGGGCTTGGTCTTTTTCCCCTGGCCCCTTCCCGGGGCATGTGGGTTGGGTGTGTACCTTCTCCCCAGGGCAGAAGCAAGGCACACAGTAGCAGCACAGTAAACACAACCCTCACCTGCACATCAGCCCCACTTGTGGAGTTTATAGAAAAGCACTCACATCTATCATCTCACCTGAGCAGCCCCATTTCACAGATGAGGAAACTGAGGTCACGAAAGAGACTCCCCCTAAGTTAGTGGGGAAGCTGGAAGATGAGGGAACTAAACGGATCCCCTACTATGTGCCAGGACTGAAACACAGGCCTTACAGACACTACTTGACCCAGTTCTCACTGCAATCCTGTGGGGAAGGGACTGTGCCACTCTGCTTATTGATGAGGAAATAGAGGCTGGAGAGGAGAGTGGAGTTGTTTCCGGTTTCCCAGTGGATAAGAGGCAGGCTGGCAACCTGCCTGCCCTGCCTGTTTGCCTGGGCCCGTTGATGGTGGCAGCTGAGGCCGAGCCTGTGCCGGCAGCTGTGACTGCGATGCTAGGCTGTGTGACCCTGGGCATAACCCTACTCTCGCTTGGCCTGAGGCTTTCTGAGGCTTGTGTCTGTGGGTGTGGAGAAGGGAAGGTGCCTGTGTGTGGTTGGATGGGCTGCTTCTCACCTGGCTTGGTAACTCGCAGGAGCTCGGGTACGGCACTGCAGGGCACATGGCCGTCACTGAGGGCGCCCACCGTCAGCACCGCGTCATAGGTCCCTGTGTGGAGGTGCGGATGTGGTGTGGTGGTTTGTCTTCAGTGTGGCCTCAGACCACCCTGGAGGATGGTGTGCATGATGGGGCCTGGGGAGGGACCAGGCCTGCCACTGGTGTCTGTGGGACCCAGATCCCGTGGGGGATATGGCAGATGTGGCCCAGTCCTGGACTGAGGTCAGATCATGGGACGGAAGTTTCAGAGGAAGTGTCTCAGTGAGGGATTGGGGGGCTCGAAAAGAGAATAGGACTCAGTGTGGGAGGGGGCTTGTGGAGGGCTAGGCAAGGGGGATGGAGTCTTGGCAAAAGAAAGGGGCTCCATCAAGTGGGCTTGGTCAGAGGGTGTGCCTTGGGGTGCTGAAGGGGGAGGGGGAGTACCTTCAGAGCTGGGTAGAGGCTCCTGACCCAGGGTGCAGAGGCTGAGGTGCTGGTAGAGGCCACGGGCCCGGGCCTGTTCCAGCATTCCTGGGCTCCCATCCACCCCATGCAGCTGGAGGAAGCCCCGAGCCTGCAGCTGGGGTTGGGGGACCCAGTCACAATTCATACCTGCCACCTCCCAGTTAGGTCCCTGCACCTCGGGGAGGACAGTGGTCCCCGCAGTGGATGTAGCCCAAGTGTTTGGAACCAGTGAGTCTGAGCAGGGAGGCGGGGATCTGGGGCCTGGGGTAGTAGGAATTTTGAGCAAGTGGGGGCTGAAGGGAGGGCAGGGGATCTAGGGTGGTCTCACCTCTGCAGCCACTAGGCCAGTACCACAGGCCACGTCCAGGATCAGGGCAGCGTGGGGTGGACCTGGAAGGGCTTGGGTGAGGCAGTCCACTGCGAGCCGGGGAGCGCGGTACTGCAGGGCGGCCACGTCCTGGGGACAGAGTGCTGCACCAACTGCCACCCCGTGCCCCAGTGTTTGGGGGACCTCCTTTTGGGTGGTCTAGGAGTCAGCCCAGCCAAGCTGTGTGTGTTGGGGGCCCAGGGCCTGCTGGGACTACAGTGAGGGGAGAACCAGGTATAAGGTGCTTTCCTCTGTCAAGGGGCGGACTGGAGAGTAGCCCTCAGCCCACTGCTGGGGTCTTTTCTGTGGGCCTTGGCATGGCTCTCTGCTTAGTTCATAGTGACCCCTCAGTGGCACCTCTGCCTGGACTGCAGTCCCAGGGTGGGGACGTCTTGGCCCCTGATCTCTAGGGTCTGCCAATCTGGAAGATGGGGCTGGTGAGAGGGCAGGGCCACTGTGGATGCGCTGAAGAGGAGCCAGTCCCAGAAGAGACAGGACTTCAGGGCTGCACCCAGGTCTTCCTTCCCTCTCACATTCGTTGCCCTGGGATGATGCAAGGCTCACTATTCCGGCTTTTCAGACACGAAAACTGAGGCCGGGCGAGCAGATGGAAGCAGAGGTGAGGACCCGACCGGTCTACCTGGTCATAGTCCGGAGCCCATTGGTCATAGAAGTGAAGCTTGTGGGCCAGGTCGGTGATGCCATGCGAAGCCGCCACTCGCGCCCGCACCTCGGGCAGGCTCCGGCCCTCTTCCAGAGCCATCCTCCTGTGGGACACGGCTTCCATGTCCTGAGGCCCACCTCAGTCTCACCTCCCTCCCACCCATCATGCCCAGCAGAGGAGGCTGTCAGGACACCGGCACAATGCAATCCCATTTCACTGGGGGTGGGGGTGGGAACACTGAGCGCAGGGAGGGCGAGGCTGGACACCTGGGAGCTCAGGGCTGCTGGAAGGGGTGTTCCCCGCGGCGGGAGGGAGGACCTGCCCCCACCTCCTTGTCGGCCACAGCGAGCGGGATTCCAGGGCGGAAGGGCCCTTTAGGCGGCAGGGGTTCAGAACTCACCACAAATCTGACCCTCCGGGGGCGTGGGTGGGCGCTGGAACTCGGGGAAGGTCCTGTAGGCGAGCCTGGCCGCGACCCCACCTCCCTCGATGATTGGTTTTCTGCTAAGAGAAAATGCCCAATCAGAGGAAAGCGCTGGCAACTCGCCCCCCTCCACCACCAGCCAATGAGCTCAAAGTTCTTGGCCCGCCTTCAGTCCGGGAAGATCCCAGAATCTTGTGAGAAGTTTGGAAGGTATCTCGGTTGAGTAATGTTCTCTGTGCCCTCCCGACTCCTGACGTCCTTTATGCTTCTCCAAAGCATGAGCTTTTAGGCAGTAGGAGCCTCAGAATTCTTGCAGGCCAAAGAGGGACCTAGGATCAGCCTTCATTTTTAGAACAGTCACCAAGATCCATGCAAGGCTGTCCAGTAGAAGTGTCTTTGGTGATGGAAATGTTTTATAAATACACGCTGTTCAAGTGGCTGTTGAGCACTTGATATGTGTCTAGTGCTGCTGAAAACAAACACTATAGGTTGGGACCTGAAGCCAGTCGCACTTCAGATGGGACTTGAACCCACAATCTCTGGCTTAGGAGGGGACTTGAACCCACAATCTCCCTGGTGAAATCGCATACCTGGTCTCAGGACTTAATGAAGCTCAGGTTCTTTATGTGTTGTTGCGGAAGGAATTCAGCAAGAGGCAAAGTGATAGGTAAAAAGTAGATTTATTGAGTGATACTCCATAGACAGAGTGTGGACCATCTCAGAAAGCGACAGGTTGCCCTGAAATATGGGGAGGTTAGTTTTTATGGGCTGGATAATTTCATATGCTAATGAGTGTGGGGGGGGAATAGTCTAACTATCTTGGAGAAGGGGTGGGGATTTAATGGTTGTGCCCTGCCCCCTTCCTTCCTGTCTCAGCACTGAGGAATGAATTTTAAAATTTATTTAAATAAGTTAAACAGAGGCCACTGTGGCTAGTGGCCTCTGAGTTAGACAGCGCAGGGAGCCTTGCTACTCAAAGTATGGTCCACAGACTTGCAGCACCTGCGTCAGCATCATTAGCTTGGGTTGCTCCAGGGGAGGACCTTAGGGGAAATGCAATTGTTAGAAATGCAAACTTGTTAGAAATGCAAATTCTTGAGTCTTATCCCAGGCCTATCGAATCTGAATCTGATTGTGGGGGGATGGGGTGGTAGTAGGGCCCAGGGATCTGCTTTTTAACAAACTCTCCGGGTGATTTCTATGCAGCTGAATTTTCAGAAGCACTAGCCTAGAGAACCCTTGTAGGGGATTGAAGTGTGGGCAGGCAGTTTGGGAGACTGTTGCAGTTAGCCAGGCAGGAGGTTGATGTCCAGGGTTGATGGTGCCATTCATAGTGGGGGAACCCAGGAAGAGGAGTAGGTTTGGGGTAAAGAGGATACTAACAGTTTGGGAATGTTGAGTTTGAGATGTGGACTTGAAGATGTCTACTTGATGCCAGAGTCTTGAGCTCAGGAGAGAAGCCAGGCTGGAGACAGATTCAAGGTCATGAGGACAACCTGTGGTGATTGAAGCATTTGGCACAGGTGAGATTGCTCAGAGAAGAGAAAGGGGAGGGGAGAGGCCTCAGGATCCAGCTTGAGGACCTCCAACGCTTCAGTGTGGCAGAGTGTAAGCAGATCGGTTAGGGGGTCCCCAGAGAACGAGAACCAGGAATGGTTTTCTTGACAGAAGAGAAGCCATTTTGGCCTAAGCCATTTTGTGATCTAAGCCTGGCCACAATGCTTGCCCTTGAACAGGTCTCAGTAACCAGTGATCTTAAAGGAACAAAGGAATGCAGGAACAGAGAAAAGGCAGTCAGACAATAGTGCAGTGATAAAGCCGAGTCCTAGTTCATCCTCAAAGGATATACATAATAATATATCTTTGAGTTCTGTGGGAACTAAGGCCCCCACCCAGGTGGAGGACAGGATGATGTTGATCCTCCTGACTTCAATCAACTAAAGCTTGGACTTTGTGGGCCTTTGCTCCAAGTCTATGCTGAATTCTCCTCTGCTCAGGCCCCTTCATGAATATGCACATACCGTTAGCTTAAAACTTCCCCAATTTTGCCGTTCAGGGAGACGCTGCTTTGGGAAAGATCCCGGGTGTCCTCCTTACTTGCTGCAGGTAATGAATCCTTCCTTCTTCCTATCTTTGGCTTGGTTGTGTCTTTTGTCTCAACACCCACCAAGAGGCGAACCCAGTTTTCAGGTAACAAGAGGAGCATCTAGCAGTGTTGAAGAAAACCCCGAGAAAGTAAGGATGCCAAGAACAGAGTGTTTCAAAAAGATGGGGGGGAAAAAAAAAAAGAAAAAGGACTTTCCTGGTGGTCCAGTGGTTAAGACTCGGCGCTCCCAATGCAGGGAGCACAGGTTCGATCCCTGGTCAACGAACTAAGATCCCACATGCCACATGGTGTTGTCAAAAAAAAAAAAAAAAAAAAATCTGCAAAACAAAAAGATGGGGGATGGCCAACATTGCCCAATGTGCTGGTAGGTGGTGTAAAATGAGGCTGAAGAATTGAGCACTGGATGTAGGGACATGGAGACCTTTGGTGGCTGAGGTAGACCCTGATAGTGCACACTAGTTGCCAAGTTTGCCTCTTCTCCCTGAGTTAGACTACACATCCCAGCTTCCCTTACCTGTAGGTGTGGCCGAGTGGCCGAATTCAGGCCAATAGACTGTGGGTGGTGGCAAAGTGCTCCATTTACAGACCTGGACCATAAACACCTTCTATAAGATCCTCTATGGAGTGGGCTCCAAGGATCTTGTTGTTTATCCATTCTATATATAATAGTTTACATCTGCAAATCCCAAACTCCCAACCCATTCCTCCCCTCCCCCCCTCCGCCTTGGCAACCACAAGTCTGTTCTCTATGTCTGTGAGTCTGTTTCTGTTTTGTAGATAAGTTCATTTGTGTCATATTTTAGATTCCACATATAAGTGATGTCATATGGTATTTGTCTTTCCCTTAATGAAGCAGGAGGGAAGGGGGCAGGGCACAACCTTTAAAAGAATGACATAGCCATTGAGGACATGACACAAACTGGTTAGAAGGAACTAGGTTCAAGATGGCAGAAGATTTGACTACCAGTAGAACTTGAGCCTCACTATATACTCATTGTAATTCATTAGCATATGCTAAATGACACATCCACAGGCACCATGACAGTTCTGAGGCCAACCATAAAAGGCCAAAAGTGAGCGGGGCCCAATTCCTGGAAATCTCCGCCCCTTCTCCAAAATAGTTGGAATAATCCTCCCACTCATTAGCCCGTGAAATTGCCCATCCCATAAAAACTAGGCACCCCTTATTTCGGGGCTCTAGCCTTCTGAGAGGGCCCCCACTCTGTCTATGGAGTGTGTTTCTCTCTAAATAAACCTACTTCTTACCTATCACTTTGTCTCTCACTGAATTCTTTCTGCGATGAGACATCAAGAACCTGAGCTTCATTAAGTCCTGAAACCAGGTGTGTGATCTCAGTTAGAAGACAGTGGGTTCTGGCTGGGTTAGACTCCCAGCCCATGGGTTCAAGTTCCAATCTGGGTTTAGGCTGGGTTTTGAGTCCCGGCACGTGGGTTCAAGTCCCAATCCGAGATGCACAGTTTCATTGACTCAGAAAGAAATTTGACCTTCCCCCTAACTGCCTGTCATTTAGATAGAGGGACTGTTCCTGGAATAGAGCTATCACCAGAGGTATCTGCAAAGAATGTGGGCGAGGTGTGGTGGGAGGAAATTCTAGGAGAGGTCTAGAGATCAAAGTCCGCTCTGTATCCCATTGTCTCTGCTTGGTTCAGCGGAACATTTGTTTACCAAACATTTACTTTTCTATCTGTGTCAACTGCCTTTCTGAAATTCCAACCCCCCACCCTAACATCCTCCTTTGTCTTTAGCTGAAGGTGATATTTAAGGTGAGTGTTTCTGCCATTTTAGCAAGTTAATCAGTTTTCCTGGGTCTCTTCCATGCATACATGTTATTACACTTTGTTTGGTTTTCTCCTGTTAATCTGTCTCATGTCAATTTAATTCTTAGGTCAGCCAGGAGAACCTAGAAGGGTAGAGGAAAATTTCTTCCTCCCCTGAAACCGAATCCCCCTGAAACCGAGCTCCCCCGCCAAGTTTATGATTAACCTCTATCCAAAACGTTATTCTCTTTCTTGTCCTGCACCTGTTCCCCTCAGGATTGAGGAGTATCAAAGAAAAGGGGGGAATGAAACCCTCCCGAGTACAAAAGCCTCTCTGTGTTGCCCATTTCCTGTTTATAGAAAATGGCTTTTGTCTCTTAGGCCTTCCCTGAGTTCCAAAGAGCAAGCACAAGCATTACTTATTAGGGAAGTGAGGGAATGCTGAAACAAAGAAAAAGCAGTTAAGTGAGATAATGACAATAATTCCGTGATAAAACAGAGTCCTAGTTCCTCTTCAAGGGATATATTGACACAACCATCTGACACATCACTTGGCATTGTTCTGCAGGAACTAAGGCCCTCACCAAGGTGGAGGATGGTGACTACATGCTGAGTATAATCAGTAGATCCCAAACCAGTTGGTCAGAACCAGAAGGTTGATGATGTTCCTGGAACACCATCCTGTTAACTCACTACCAACCAGCCAGAAGAAAATCATGCACTCTGCAGCCCTCACCCCAAGTGTTGCCTTTAAAAACCCTTCCCTGAGGACCGTTGGGAAGTTCAGGTCTTTTGAGCACAAGCCACCCATTCTCCTTGCTGGGCTCTGCAATACACGCTGTACTTTCCTTGACCACAACCCCTTGTCAGTAAATTGGCTTTGCTTCACATGGGAGAGCAAACCCAAGGTTGGTTCGATAACACCCTGACACCATCCAAGATCCAAACCCCAGTCTATCTTAGTCTAAAGCTGTACCAAGAACACGCTGTGAACCCGCTGTGTTCAGCTGCAAATAACAGAACACCTATATAGTTGTGGCTTAAACAGAGAGGGATTTACAGGTCTCAGACAGGAAGCTGAGACTGGGCAGCATGGTCTGGGGCTCAGTTATGCCATCAGGGACCCAGGCTCTTATCCTCTTTCCTCTTCTGCCACCTTTTGCATGGAGACCTTTGTCCTCATGTCTGTCACCTTGTCACAGCTGCTACACCTCCCAGTAGGACAAAGGAGAAAGGGCAAAAAGCTAGGCCAGCTGAGCTTACTCTGTTTATTCCAATAAACGAAAGCTTTATTGGAGGCCCCTCCCCATGACTTCTGCATCATCTTATTGGCCAGACTGGGTCACATGGCCACCCCTGAATCATCGCTGGAAGGTGAGTGGGAAGGAGGGCTGGAGATGGGGGCTAGCTCAACCAGCTGACGTCTGGGCCCCATCTCTGCAGCCTCATGTTCCATTTAGGTCAATAAATATTTATTGTGCACCTTCTGTTTGCCAGGTCCTGTGCAGGGCACTGGAGGCAGTCATAGAGATGAATCAGAAGTAGCCCCCACTCCACCCTGTTCTAGTGGAGGAGGTGAGGCTAGGGTGTCTTCTCCTGTCCAGGCTCTGGTCACCCACACCCTCCACATCCAGGACCACTGCTTTGTCTGGGGTGGGGGTGGACGGGTGCTATGATGTTGAGGCATGTCACTGTGGGGAGTGACCCTTCAAGTAAGGTGGATGCACCAGTAAAGGCAGTCCTGTTGGACCATCTGAGGGTGGCTCGGGTTGTCCCAGGAGAGGCCCTGGTTGGGGGGAGGGTCCCGGGGGGACCTGCCTATCTGATCTGTCCTCGTAGGCCCTCAGTGGTGTCCTGCTCACCGACCAGGGCCTGCAAGGTGTGTGGGCACCTGTAGCTAAGGCTCCTGCTGGAGGATGAGACTTGCCATGTAAGACACTGGTAGGGGTGCTGGTGGCCTCTGGACACCGCTTTGCTCGCCCCAGGCATGGACCCCAGGCCCCACAGACTTCTCTCTCCACAACCCACTACATTCCTTCCCCTCCGGAGCCCAGGAAGCTGTTCCAGCCTCGGGGTGAGAGGCCTTTCTCTGACCTATCACATTTCTGTCTCCTCTAAGTCAGTCTTCTCAAGTTTCTGTAACTTTTGCAAAAAACCATCTTCCCCCCGGGCAGTGGATAACACTGGGTCCCGCAGCTGTCAAAATGGGGGAAAGGGTCAGGTAACAGAAAATAGTTTTGGGGTGAGGAAGGGGTCGTAGTGATCTCGGGTGGCCTCGGCCTGCAGCGGCTTGAAGCAGGGTTTCGGTTCCTGGCCAGAGATTGAGGTCTGGCCACGGCAGTGAGAAAGCTGAATCCAAGCCACTAGACCACCAGGGAACAGGGACCAGGGACCAGTGACAAGGCCCTGGCCCGTCAGCTGCGTAGAGATGAATTTCCGCATAGAGATGGAAAGTAGTGAAACAAGTAAAGTGTTTATTAGGAGGAAATAGGGTACATGTGGATAGACACACGGGTGGGCTCAGAGAGCGAGTCACACACTCGTGGCAGTTTGAATCACTCTTACAGGGCATTTTTTCTGGGTTTCCTTTGGCCAATCATCTTGCTTTGCCTGGTTCTGAGTCCATATTTGGTATATCTCAGGGTCCTCCCCTGTGTGCACACACATCTCTTAGCCAAGATGGATTCCAGCGGAGAGGCTTATGGGTAGGTTGACATCACTTATTATGAGGTGATGCCCCCTCCCTTTTGACCTCTGAGGAGCCTTTCTGTGCATATGTAGTCGGGAAGGTCTCCTTGACCTCGAGAATGAGAAGTATGTGGTCTCTGTCTTTTATCTGGGCGGGGCCCAGCTCTCCTCTCGCTCCTGCTATTTTGGAAGATCTGTCCACAGGGGAGAAACTCCAGCAGCTCAGCCTGGGGCCCGTCTATCTCCTGCCTCAGTCATAGCAGCTGTTCATGTTTCAAAGCTATTGTCGGATCTCAGATGTACAAAGGCCAAGGGTTGCCGGTGGTGGAGGAGAGGCCAGAGTCATCCTGTGGCCAGAAGGAGTGGACAACGGCGAGGGCATGACGGGGGCAAGACCTGGCAACGCCAACGGGCATGATTTCTGGCGGGAGGCACGACTTTCATTGCATCAGGCCTGCGAGGGTGGGGTGTGCGCATGTGTGAGTATATGGGGGTCGGTTGGGATGTTTTCTGAATGCAAGTGTCAGAAACCCAAACCCACCGGAAGCAGTGTTAACAGTAGGGGTTTGCTATTTCCTCTTACAGGAAGTCCGGCGGTCACCAGAACCAAGGCTGAGCCTACTGATTTCACTAAGGACCCAAACTCTATTCTCTGGTTTGCCATGCTGTACATTTGCTCTGTTGGCCCCTTCTGGTCAGAAGATGGTGACAGCAGCTCAGGCAATCATGTGTCCTCACAGACAAAGCCCCAAGGCACGCTAGGGTTGGCCTTGTCTCCTGGTCTCTCTCTTTTCCTTTGGGGATGGAGGATATTTTCCCGGAAGCCCCAGAGGCTGGGAAAGCGAGGTCTGGTACTTCCAGGCTCAGGTGTGGGAGGTGAGCGTGGTCTCCAGGAAGGAGGGAGAGGCGAATCGCTGTTGGTACAAGCTGCAGCACCTGCTCCTTGGTGGGTGCAGACGTGTGCAGACGTGTACAGAGGGGTGGGAGCTGCTGCCTTGGGCAGGACCCGGGCCACAGGGAGTGCGGTCACCAGGCTCTGGACTTGGCTTCTTACCCTGAATGAGCTACGGGGAGTTACAGCGTCAGATCTGCATTTTACAAAGATGGTGAGAGTGGACCCGGTGGACTGCAAGAGCAGAGCCTGTTGCAGTTATTTAGGCCAGAGCTGGAGTCCTGAGCAGTGTCAGGGGCTGCCATGGGGTTAATAGGCTGTGGAGTTTTGGGGGATGAGGAGAGAGCAACTTCCCTTCTGCTGAGCTTCCTGCTGCCCCAGGAGCTGTTCCTTCTGATCTCCTTTGCTGCCTCCTTCTCCTCTCCTCTCCTCCACCTGTACCCAAAGGCGGGCCGCCGGGTTCAGTCCTGGATCCTCTTTCTTCTCCATCAACACCCACCTCCTAGGTGATCTCATCCAGTCCCGTGGTTTTAAATGCTATTTATACGCCAGTGATTCCCAAATGGGTGACTAGCCCTGATTCTTCCCTGAGCGCTGGACTTGTTTGCCTGACCATCTCCCCTCGGAGGCCACTCCCAAACCCTTTCCCGTCTCCGCAGTCCTCTGAACCACTAGGCATCCAGAGACTCAGCCCAAACTAATTTTCTCCCATCCCTCGTTCTGTCCATGGGCAAATGCCGTGGCTGCTCCACTCCACCCCTGCCACTCTGGTTCCTCTCACCTTCCCCTCTCGCCCAGACCCCTGTGGAGGCCCCCAAACTGGCCTCCCTGCCTCCCCCATTGTCCCCACACCCAGTCCGTTTCCCTCACAGAAGCCAGAGATCATATTATTTTTTTTTAAACTTCTTATGGGAAATTTCAAACACACACAAAAGAAGAGATTAGTACAATAACCTTAGTGTTTGTTTATCACTCAATTTTAGTTGTTAATAAAACATGCCCAACCAGAATGATGTCTTTACAGTATAAGTTTGGAGAGTTTACCCTCCTGCTTAAAACATAAAATCCAGTTCCTTACCAACCTCATCCTTAACCTCTCTCCTCCTCACTCTGGCATCCTGGCCTCTGCTGATCCTGGAATATGCCACGGTGATCTCAGGGCCTTTGCACTGCTGTTTTTTAATGGCCTGGATCACTTCTTTCAGATCTTTGCTTGACTGGCTTGTTCTCAACCTTGAGGTATCCACCATTTAGAATGAACAAATGTTAGCATTTTGCCATGATGGCTTCTGAATCTTTGAACGTAAAAAAAGGAAAAAGCATGACAGATGATGCTGACATTCCCTCTGACTTTCTCCCTCCTCCATCTGCTCCTCCAGGGAACCAGCTACCATCACAAATGGGCAGGGACCTTCTAGGTCTTGTATTTTAAAAAAGATTTTCACTATATATGTGTTCAGAACAACATATAATATTGCTTAATGGGCTTGAAAAAATTATACAAATGTTATCATTTCACAGCTATTACTCTGTAACTTTCCCTTGTCACGTAACACCGTGTTTTTGAGATCTGTCCACATTGATGCACACAGATCGCATTCATTTTAACCACTGCTTAGTCATCCCTGAGACAGATACACCCAGTTTATTTATTCATTTCCCAATTGATGGAAAAATGCTACCACACGTAGTCTTGCACATGTTTTTTCGTTCACAGGTGGATGCTTCTGGAAGGAGTGCTTTTCAGACTGGGGTTTGCAACCCATTAAGGGGTAGTGAAAACAATTCAATCAGTTGTGAAATAAAATGGATAGAAAATAAAGGCGCACATTGCACGTAATAAGGGTAATTACTGTTTTGTTAACTTCGTGTTTCAGTTTCACATGTCTGAGTAGTGGGCGGCTTTGTACAGCACACTCCTTACCGTGGGTGGCTCTCAAAGTCTGAAAACCAACTCTGAGAGCCACCCACGGTAAGAAGTGCTGGGTCAGGGGATGGGCAGTGTCTGATGCTCTGGTCGCCCATGAAGTCATCCACGTGAGGTGAAGCGTTAGACTTCTTTTGTTTTTGCAAATGAGTATGAGATAGTATCTCATTGTGGTTTTAATTTGCATTTCCCTTGCTTACTAACGAAGTTGAACATCCTTTCCTACGTTCATTGGCTCTTTGGTTTTTCTCTTCTGTGAAGTGCCTTTGCCTATGTGTTGTACTGAGTCATTTGATTTTATCTTATTGATTTGTAGGTGTTGCTTAGATACTCTGTGTATTCTGGCTACTGGTCCTTGGACTGTTTCATGGGTTGCATACATTTTTTCCAGGCTGTCACTACCTTTTGGCTTCTGCTGTCTTTACACCAGATTCAGCAACAAGGAGTTTACCGGTGACTTGGGCCAGGGCAGTGGCCATGGAAGTGGGGAGGCAGGGGCTGAAGCTGTATGGTCAGTGCATGGTGACTGCACAACTTCTTTCAACAATATCGTTTAAATGGTCAAGTGAGGGGGCATTGAGGAATATTTTTTTTTCTTTTAATAAAAATTGTATACATTTTTTTGGGCTGTACCTTGCGGCTTGGGGGATCTCAGTTCCCCAACCAGGGATTGAACCCCAGCCACGGCAGTGAAAGTGCCAAATCCTAACCACTAGACCACCAGGGAACTCCCCAAGTTGTATACGTTTAAAGCGTACAACTTGATGTTTTGATACACATATACATTGTGAAATGATCGCCACAAACCAGTTACACAACATTTCTGTCACCTCTACATAGTTACCGTGTGTGTGTGTGTGTGTGTGTGTGTGTTGAGAAGATTTAATAAAACCTATCCTCTTAGCATATTTCAAGTATACAATGCAGCACTGTCAGCTGTCATCACCATGCTGTACATTAGATCTTTACACCTTATTCATCCTGTATAACTGAAACTTTGTACCCTTTGATCAATATCACCCCATTTCCTGAGCCTCTGGCCACCACAGTACCACTTTCTGTTTCTAAGAGTTCAGCTTTTTTTTAGATTCCACATATAACTGAGGTCATGTAGTATTTCTCTTTCTGTGTTTTGCTTATTCCACTGAGCCTAATGTCCTCCAGCTCCATCCATGTTGTTACATCTCACATGTGGGAATGTAAATTAGTACAGCCATTATGGAAAACAGGGTGGAAGTTCCTCAAAAAATTACAAATAGAACTACCTTAGGATCCAGCAAGCCCACTTCTGGGTATATATTCAAAGGAATTGAAATCAGTATCTCGAAGAGATATTGGCACTCCCATGTTCACTGCAGCATTATTCACAGTAGCCAAGATATGAAACACCCTAAATGCCCTTTGATGGATGGAGGAACATTTTCTTTAGGACACAAGGAACAAGCAGGGAGAGGAGTAGTTGAGGATGGGTGTGGGTGTGTGGAAGATCCCAGAGGGAGGTCTAAGTGAGCTCGCAGAAAACAAATGCATGAAACACATTGGTTCTGAACAAACTGATCAATAAATGAATTGGTGAAAATTATTTGCCATGGTTGTTTTTCACATGTTGATTTTTGTACCACGCAGGTGTGACTTTGCAATCTGTTGCAGGTGTTGACATGTTTTATCCCATTTATCCAAACTTTTTTTTTTGGGGGGGGTGAATGTTTTTGAACAATGGGATGGTTTGGCAACTTTGTATCCTTTTAAAGAACACTCTTTAAAGCATTTTCATTCATTTTTGTGTGAAAAAAATTTTTGAATTACTTTTAAGGTAACAATGACCCTTTTTTCTATGGTCGGGATTTTTTTTGGAATTTCACGATCTAGTCTTGGGCTCCAGGTGAATTGCTTGAAAGTGGTTTGGTTGCAATGAATATTTCCACATATTGGTTTATGAATTAACAAAATGCATGCTCCTGGGGGTGATTTCTTTTTAGAAATTTGCACATATTTGAAAGCAATTTTGTCTAATTTGGAGCTTATTTTGTTTTTAAAAAATTCTTGCATTCCTTCTCATCTGCTGACGCTGCCTTCACTCACCCACCAACCCCCAAGCACTGGTGTGCGGTCAGGTACTGCACAAAGCACTTTACAGACACTATTTCATCGACTCCTCCCCATGACTTCACCTGGCAGATTCTATATGTAAACTATATCCCAGTTTTACAGATAAAGAAATTTGGGGCGGGAGCATAGACTTGTGATTAAGCGGCAGAGGTCAGTTCAATTCCAAGTCTGCCCGACTCCGAAACCTTTTCCCTTAAATCAGGATAAGTCCTCCAGCTTTCATCCGTTTTTAATGATCATTTTTTTGCATTTAAGTGGTTTCAATCAAGCGATCTTTAGAAAGAAAAAAAAAAAAACCAAACAAGTTCTAATAAGTTTGAAGGCATATTTTATCATTTTTGCATACTTCTGGGGAAAAAAAATGAAGATTTGAAATAAAGTGAAGTTGTAATATTGGAACGAGGAAGAGAGGAGAATGTCCTGAACATTTCTCGGTGGTTTCGCCTCCAGCAACCCAGGCAGGACGGGACCTGCACCGGGCGAGCTCCTCGGAATGACGCAAGGTTGTTGTCGCAGGCTGAGAAGGGACAAAATCAGCAACGGAAAACTTTGCATCAATTTGCGCAGCGCCCTCGGGTTCGGCGGCCCCGGCGCCCCTGGTGTTTGCTGCCCCCGTGCGGTCGCGCCGCCGTCCTGCACCTGCAGGGAGCGCTCCTGAGAGCCGCTGGGACTGCGAGGAAGTCGAAGGCGGGCTTCCTGCCTCTCTCGGCCCCGGTCCTGGGCCGGGGAGGAAAATCTCCGCGGAGACGGGCAGGGGCTGGGGAATGGCGCCCCCTGGCGTTAGGCAAGGCAGCGGCCACTGATAATTCGGTTATCCCACCTGGTCCATCCCATTAGGGAGTGGAGGTATTGCCGGACACCACATAGCACAATGGTACATGGATGGCCTTGAACCTAAGTATTGAGTAGGAAAGAGACAGGAGTGGAGGGCTCCCTACTGAAGGATCCAAGTCGGGGGGGCGGCGCTTTTTCTGCAGCAGCTCCTGCTGCTCTCATTCCAGTCTGGCAGGGGGGGATCTCCGAGGTCATTACTCATTCATTCATTTATTAATTCAACAAATATGTATGGAGTTCCTGCTATGCACCCGGCGCTGTTCTAGGCATAGGGCACAGTAGTGAACAAGATTCATGGTCCCGGCCTTCAGAGGTGGCTTGACATGAAGGTCAGGAGGGAAGGTGATGGGGTGACTCTGACTCTGGGGTTTCTGGCCCGTGGGACGGCATGGCTGGGACTGCCCTCCCCTGAGCTAGGTTAGGAGGAGGTCCTGTGTTGGTTTCACATTCCAGGGGCGATCTCTGACCTCTGTTACTAGATTTCCAGCCCTCTGTGTTCCTCCCTCCTGTGGTCTGAGAGCCTCAGAGAAGCCTTGCTATAATCTAGCTTGGGGACCAAGATGAGGGCCCTGGTGAGGGTGGGGGACCGTTGATTGGAGCTGAGACTGAGACCTGGGCCTGGCATCCTAAAGGAGCTTGAGAGGTACCTCGAGGGGCAGCCCTGGGGACAGTGGGGCAGAATGAGGTCTCCAGCTCCTGCCTGGACCACATGGTCCAGGGAGTTTGGTCAAGATGATGTAAAGGATGATCAACTCAGCCTTAGTGACAGTGGAATTCTGGGTATGGTGATGCCAAGTGTTAAAAAACCAAAAGTCAACTAAGTAAATTTGAAGATCTAATTGGCTTTATTCAAAAATTCATGAGTAGGGCAGCATCCCATCTAGCAAGTAGAAAGGTGCTCTGAGGAGCTGTACAAAATGGAAGGCTTTTACAGGCAGAAGGAGGGTGGGGCAAGAAAGTAAAGACAGTGGATTAATTTAGGCAGGGTCATCTTCCCTTAGGGGAAGGCAGGGGGTCTTAGGCAGATTACCTCACTGGTGCTGACCAGGTAATTCCAGACTAATTGGTTTAAAGCACCACTCCTGAGAGAGGCTGAAATTGCAATTAGGTTAGGTATTAAGTCTTGGTGGGGCTTAGCACAAGTGACTCCATTTTGGGCCTGTTGTTTCTTTCTAACAACTCCCCCTCTTTGATCAAACTCTCAACCTAACTGAGAGATGTGATCAAAATTTTAAGCGTTAGTACCACTCACCTACTGCTCTGTAGTTCTCAGTTTTTGTTGATGCTGCTTTGTTGCTGAATCTGTGTAGTATTCACAGGTTGCACAACTCCAGACTCACAAGTTTTTAGTCAATCATTCTCTTCGTTCCTTTTTTGAGGTCCAGTCTTGGGGAGATTTGCTTGGTGATTAGCAGCTGTAAATATGCATTTAAAGCTTTAGAGAGAATGAAATGCACCAGGGATATTATTGTAACTCTAAGCGGGATAATTCCCAATGTTAAGAGTGCACTTGGGAGCCATGGGTCTCCAAGCCCCAAACCAATCAAAATCAAATTAATCAAAGAAAGACCCCATTGAAGGAGTCACCTTTTTAAGCCAAATGGTTTGCTCAGTGATCTTATGTAATTGAGTTTCAGCTTCCCCAGAAGTGTTCATTCTAGGTACAGCAGGTGGTGTTGGCCACAGAACGGCTTAGCTAAAAGATAATCCTGTTATAAAGAACGACTTTGGCCAGAGAGTCTAAGGATTTTTGCTGGGTAGCTTGTGTCTTAGCAACGGAATCAGCAATGTTTCAAGAGTTAAGGAGAGGTTTCTGATCATACTCCCATTGTATTTACTCCTAAGCCAGGGGTCATTCAGGTTTTTAGTGCGTATGGGGTGAGAATCTTCTAGGCTGAAATAAAAAAAATGTTCTAAATTCCAGAGCTTGCCCCCCTAGCAATGACCTGGGAGATATGGGTGATGACATTATCTTTCCAGGCCAATGCCAGGGTAAAGGAGAGGAAGAAGAGAGAGTTTCATGTTTAGTTAAAGTATAAAATCTTGATTCAGTGTCCTGAGTGGAAACAGTCTACTTTGATGTTAGCTACTTCTCTTCCTAGCCAATTTGATTTGGATGTCTCCAGTGTTTGCACAGGACCTACCAATTTTTGCAACTTTTTGGCTTCTGAGATTCCTGTTAGCAATAGTCTTTACTGGACCCACTCCAGCTCAAGTTGGACCCAGTCCAACTCCAGCTGGTAGCCACCAACAATTCCTGGGGAACTTTGGACTGGGGGAAAGCACTGAACCAGCAGACCTCAGCAAATGAAGACAGCAGCCTGATTCCAAACAAATGGGGAACTACTGTAGCCATGGCAGTTCCCAATGTGGAATTTGGGGAAAGATTCCAAACAAATGGGAAACTGCAGACTAAATCACCAGCAGTTCTCAACATGGAATCTGGGGACAGAATCAAAGGCTGGGGTTTCCAAACAAATGGGGAACTAACTGGAAAGCCAATTAGACCAGGAGCTTGATGCAAAGAGAGCAGAGCTCACAGTCATGAGGAACTCCCCCTGGCTTCAGAAATGGTGAGAAAGACAGTGAACTCAAAAAGGGGTGTGCGGGTACCACACTTGTCTTTCTCATTGTCCCCGAAAGCCATGAGAAGTTCACTTCGGATCCCACCACTGCCACCAAATCTGTTAAAAGCCAAAATTCAACTGAGTACATTTGAAGATCTAATTGGCTTTAGTCAATAATTCATGAACAGTCAGCATCCCATCTAGCAAGTAGAAAAGTGCTCTGAGGAGCTATACAAAATGGAAGGCTTTTATAGGCAGAAGGAGGGCGGGACAAGGAAATTAAGAAGGTGGATTATTTCGAGCCAGGTCACCTTCCCATAGAGGAAGGCAGGGGGTCTTAGGCAGATTACCTCATTAGTGCTGACCAGGAAATTCCAGATGGCTTGGCTTAAAATTCCACTCCTGGGGGCTGAAATTGCAATTAGGTTAAATATTAAGTCCTGGAGGGGCTTAGCACAAGTGACTCCATTTGGGGCCTGTTGTTTCTTTTTAACAGGGGTCATGGTGGGGGGCAAGCCAAAGAGGGGAGGAGAGACGGGATGGAAAACAAATTGCAAATGCTAGTTTCAGCCCCCATCATCTGACTCCCAGCAATCAGGCTCTTCCCAAAACCCACTCCTCCTCCAACCCCCACCTTAGTGGGCAGTACCTCCATCTACCCTTTGCCCAAGCCTTCTGAGGAGGAACCCCTGCCCCCTGCCTTGCTTTACCTCTCTTTCCTCAAACTTCTGTTGGGAAACAATTCCCCACAGGTCTCCTGTGTTTCTGCAGAGGAATTGGTTGCTTTTTGTTCTGGGTGATCTTTTCCAGAATGCCTTGGAATATGTAACTTCTTCTCAAAGCACAGGCATGGTCCAGCATGATAAAGATAATGTC
Source organism: Eschrichtius robustus (assembly GCF_028021215.1). Lineage (NCBI taxonomy): Eukaryota > Metazoa > Chordata > Mammalia > Artiodactyla > Eschrichtiidae > Eschrichtius > Eschrichtius robustus. The sequence goes on along the minus strand of NC_090839.1, from coordinate 83,572,015 downwards.
TCTCTCAGGAGCAAAGGGCAGGCTTGCTTACTGCCCATCAGAAAAGATTGGGGTTCCATAAGCTCAGGGTTTCTCTTCTATAATTCACCCAATCAGTGTACAGGTACCATCTGCCCCTTTTCATGTCACCCTGTGGGATTTGGGACTCAAAGAGCCAAAGCAAAATACTTATACTCCAGTTTACTGCTAGTGCTGTAATACACTGTCCATCCTCTCTGACCCATGAGTCTTGTGCCTTCTACCAGCATCCAAGAAACCCCAGCAGGCTGACTGGTAGCTTGCAAGTAGGGTACCATCTTGGACCTTTCACCATTCTTGACAGCTTCTAACTCTGTCAATTCCACCTTCCACACGTTTCTGGCATCTGTCCACTTCAGCCCCCGTCCTGGCTGCCATCATCTCGTGCCTGGAGGGCTTATTGTTGTGGGTTCCTATCAGATCTCCCCCTTTCCCCCCAAGAGCCCTTCTCTGCCCTGGTCTAGACTCCTCATGCAGCTGGAGGGACTGTTGTAAAGCCCCCATTGATGTCCAGTGCCTCGCTGCCTTGGCTCTTCGATGGCTCCTATCATTTGATAGAATATTCTGTGACCCATGTGGTCCTTGCTGACCTCACCATTTACCTCGTGCTCCTCCCCACCTCCTACTTTATGCTCTAGTAATACTGAATTGTTGGAATCATGCTGTTCCCTCTGCCCGGACCATCCTTCATACTTTCTTCTCTGGAAAACTCCTACCTATCCTTCAAAACTTAGCTCAAGGTGGCCTTTCTGAAGCCTCAGCGACCCCTCAGGGACACAGTGTTGGAGACATAGAGGGTGAGTAGGGGAGGGGCAAAGGCAGAGGACAGAGTGGAGGGACTTTGCACGCTCTTCCCTCTGGACCCCTGCTATTGCCCCGTGGGGAGGAAACAAATGGGTGAACAGGACTTGCCCTGGGCAAAGGCTGTCTTTGACCTTCCAGGGGCTCATTATGGCAGGTTGCCATGTACAGCTGGGCGGGTCGTATCCTGCACGAGGGTCCTCGCCGAGGAGGGTAGTGAGACTGAAATCACGCTGTGCGCCAGGGCAGAGGGGCCCTCTGCTCACAGTGCCCTGCACTCACAGGACCCTGCCACCAGAGGGCGTCTTTAAAAAATTTCTAAAGGGTGTGAGAGCCTCATCTTGCAGCATCATGGGGCATCTGCTGGGACCCAGACAGGAAAACAATGCAGGAAACGCTGTGATCAAGGTTCTGGATTCTCCCAGATTTCTAAGCCTTTGACTCTGATCCATGGCTCCAGAAACGTCTCTGAGGTGCTCCAGGCAGCCTGTGGCCCTGAGGGGTTTCACTCGGCCAAGTGCCCCCTTTCCCTCTGAGAATGCCTCTCTCCAGGACCCTCTGAGGCCTTTTGTGGGCACATTTTCTCTCTCCTGCCCTCCTCTAACTGAATCTCAGAACCCACTGACACATCACTAACATCGTAGAATAAAGGTCACAGCCGCATTTCTCTGCTTCCGTGACTGGGGACCAACCTTTAGCAAAATGCAAGAAGGATGGATGGGGGGAGGGTTAGGTAGGAGATTTCAGATTTGGGTGGCTGAGGCTTCCATCTGCCTCCAAACGTTTTGTCACCTGAGGCCCTGGGGGTGAAGATTTCTATATCCCAGGCCTTTGCTCCTTCGGGATTTGGAAGGACGTGGGAAGGCACAGCACCCTTACGCTGCCTTGGCCTCCCGTGCTGGGTGGACGGGAGGTTCGTGAAGTTGATGTCCCCGGGAGCAGTCTCCAATTAGGAAGTCAACAGGATGCGGAAGACAAATACCCCAGTTTCCGTTCAGCAATGGGACGGGGGCAGGTAAAGGAGAGCCTTTTGCGGCAGCTGGGTCCCCATGGTAACTTGGCCCCCACCCTGCAGTATCTGTGAGGTCACCCTGCCTCTCCCATCTGGAGGAGGGGTAGGAGGGACAGACATGGAGGCCGTCCCTCCGGTCAGATCCAGCCTCTTGGGGACTCTGCTGCTGGTGGTGAAGCTCTCCGCACTGGTGAGTGGGGTTTGGGGGGCAGGGGGCGGGGCCCGCCTCAGAGCTGCTGGACTCCGCAGGTGAAACAAGGTGACTGCCTCCCTCCCGGAGTTCTCAGAAGCCCCACCCGCAAGCCACAGTGCTGGAATTTTCTCTACAGAGGGTCACTCCTGTGGGTTAAGCATTGCCCTTCCCATCTGTCTTTTTCAAACATGCAAATGCTGACCACTGGGGTCACGTCTCCAAATCACAACTCCTCAGTGGGCTGAGTTATCAGAAGAGGGTCCCCTGGGTCTGCTCCTGTGGCAGAGAAAGGGAGGATTACACAGGGCAGTAGAGAGACAGACATGGTTGCATTGGAATCTCAGCTACTCTACTCTTCAGCTGTGTGACTTGGAGCAAATTGCTCCACTCTTTGAGCCTCTGTTTTCTCTCCTGTAGCCTATCTTATAGGATCATGTGGGATATAACAGGTTTCTCTCCTTCCTGGTTTCTACATCACGAGCTGAGGGGTGGAGGTGCAGCTCCTGTTTCCTGTTTCCATCTTAATTCCTCTCCTAGCTGGACCCCTGGACCTCCTTCCTTTCTCAGCATTGCTCCACCCCCTTGGCTCTGCTGAGTCCGCCCACAGTGGGGCACACAGCCAACCCAGGGTGACTGCCTTCCACACTGTCCCCTAGGGCTCCAGGTGGTCCTCTGGACCGGGGCACGTGGGGTCCGGGTTGGTGGGCTGGCGATGCTTTGGGGCTAGAGGCTTGAGGGTTCTGATGAGGGGCTGTTCAGCTCCAGGACTCAAGTGAGTCTCATTTCCAGCCTGTTTCCCCATCCAGGCCCACTCTTTCCCCATCCAGGCCCACTCTTTCTTTCTCCCAGTGGATGGGAGGCATCTCATCTACCTTGTCACCCAGGACAGGAATCTGGACATCTTCTTGGGTTCCCCCCCCCTCACCCCTCACAGTAGGTCAGTCATTCATTCTGTCACTGTCCCTGTGCCTCGCATCTGTCTACCCCTAATGGCACTGCCTTTGCCCCCAGCTGCCCTCATGACACCAAGAGGTAACTGATAAGAAGGAATCCCAGGTGCTTGGGAGAAGGAAATGCCCTGGGTTCAAATCCTGCAGGATTAGAGGGCTGAGGGGGATCGCCATTCCTTATATAATGATGATGATGATGATGATGATGATGATAATAAATCAACCTCCTTCAGTCTGGAGGTTTGTAAATAACCATTTAAACCCAAAGAAAAGGGAATTCCTTGGTGGTCCAGTTGTTAGGACTCAGCGCTTTCACTGTCATCAGCCTGGGTTCGATCCCTGATCAGGGAACTAAGATCCCGCAAGCCGCCTAGTGCTACAAAAAGAAAACACAAAACACAAAACAAACAAACAAAAACAACCCAAAGGAAAGAAAATCAAATATAATATGAAGCACCTCTAAAGCTCCCTCCTGAGAATGGAGTCCTTCCAAGTGACAGATAAAGATCATTCCTGGGGGTTGGGAAATTGAGGGGGGAGGGCCCGGCCCAGGGCTGCCTGGCATCCCCACCCCCCACAATAAAACTTGGGACAGGTAGGGCTCCTGCCCCAAGTGAGTGGCAACGGATGAAGATTGTCTACTCCTCCTCCTGCAGCTGGCCCAGGATCGGACCCCCCTCTACAATTTCCTGCTCCTCAAGATCACCCGCTTTAACCGCTGGCTGTCAGGGCTGACCCAGGAGGCCCAGGGGTCCCACCCACCCGCCAAGATCTCAGCCTGCCCCGTGGGCCGGGTTCTACAGGCTGGGCTGACACTGATAGAAGTCCCAGTATGGCTGGTGCAGCGGGCGCCCAGGCTGGTGTGGGCAGGTGTGCTGGGCTGTGCCCAGGCCTCGGGCCCGGCCCCGAAGCGGCTGGGTGCCTGGGAGCAGCTGGGCCTGTCTGCGGCCACCTGGACAGACCTGCTCTTGTCATGTCTGCACAGCCTGATGCTGGCTGCCGGGCTGCCGCTACTGCTGACCTGGAGACTGTGCCAGAAAGCCCACTGCTGCAGCCTGGGCCGGCTGCCCAGGAAGGTGGGTGGGGTGGGTGTGGGACAGGCTGGGGAGGGCAGGCCTGGGGCACTGGGCCTGGGCTTGGGGGGGGCGGAGCCTGGAAGCAGGTAGTACAGCGTGTGAGCTGCTGGCCGTCACCTGCCCATCCACCTGCCCCCCCCCTCCCAGGCTCTGCTGGAGAACCGCGTGGTGCTGGGGACACTGGCGCTGCTGAAGCGTCTGCACTGGGGAGTGGAGAGCACGGCAGCACTCACCTCCTGGCACCTGGCCTACCTTGTCACCTGGACCACCTGCCTCGCCTCCCACCTGCTGCAGGCTGCCTTTGAGCACACAGCCCAGCTGGCCCAGGCCCAGAAGGCCTCGGGGCTCTTGTCTGAGTCCCCGCTCCCTGAGCCCCCGGCCCCCGAGGCTGGGCCAGTTCTGCCAGAGCCTGGAACTCCTGTAGAATAAATGTGTCCCCATCTGCCTCTCCTGTCTGATCTGGCCTAGGGTCTCACTCTCTGTCCCTCTTCCGTCCTGGGCTGGGGGTGTGTGTGTATATGTGTGCGTGTGCGCTCGGGCATGTGTGTGGGTGCATGCGCGTCCTAGGGCCACCTCTGGGAAGGAAATTACCTCCTGTGAGCACCTGATATGTGCCAGGTAACCCTTGCAGACACTTTCCACACATAATTCTGTTTAAACCACTTACCAGCACAGGCATCCAGATGAGAAAATTGAGCCTCAGAAGGCTGAACCTTCCCAAGGTCCCTGAGTAAGTCAGGGGAAGAGCCAGCACTGGACCCTAGGTTTTTTCATTTCCTAGAACCCCTAACTTTATCGAGGTCCATGTCCCTGCTTCTCAAGACTGGGTGCCCAAGGCTTTAGGGATGATGGGTAGTTAGAGACTCTGGCCTCTGGGGGGTGCCAGGGCCTCACATTTCAGAGATTTAGAAAATTCCTTTGAGGAGTAGTTACTCCTGGGCCAGTCTGCAACTAGCCCATGCATCCACTCACATACTTGGCCTCTCATTTTCCCACTCATCCATCCATCCATCCATCCATCCATCCATCCATCCATCCATCCACCCACCCACACACCTACCCATCCATCCACCCACTCACCCACAAATCCATCCACAGATCCATCTCCTCCAGGGAGGGGGAAACACCCGATATCTCAGCACTCAGCCCTAGCTGCTCAGGTCCCACTGAAGGGGTGCTGATGTAGCCAATGCAAGCTCAGGCTGCAGTGGGTCAGATCCCCCTGACGGCACTCTTAGGTGAGTGATTCTGTGAGAGGAGGGGAGGGACGGTTTCTTGGGAGTTAGTGATCACCGCTTACTCATCCCCAAGCCTGAGGGCGGTGTGAGTGTGGGAAGACATTCTAGAGAGCTCTGCCCTGCTTTCTCCTTCTCCATTCTGGTTCCCAGGGAAGTTAGGGCTGGATTCCTGCCCTGCCTCTCATGTAAACCTGCAGATGGCCCAGGGTGGGTGTGGGGTGAACTTCCAGGCCCTTCTTCTGAGTCTGAGGGGGCAGGCCCGGCCTGCCCCTGTGGGGAGACTCTGAAGGGCTCCCAGCTGGCCGACCAGGCAGAACACCTGCTGGGGAAGGCCCTACAGGGTCCTGGTGAAGGGGTCAGCAAACTGGGATTCCAGAACCCACACACAGCACGCAGGGAAGCTGAGGGCAGAAGCGTGTGACATTGGCCCACGGCTGAAGGTGGGGACGGGGGGATGGGAAGGAGGCCGCAGAGCAGGCCTGCGGAGCTGAACGGCCTTTGAGCTGCCAGGGACCAAGATGGTGCTTGACAGGGCTGTGGCCTGGGGGTGGGGTGGGGGGCTGGGGAACTGGGAGGCAGGGAGCAGGTGGAGAGGGGCCTCAAAGGCCAAGAATGGAGGGAGGTGGCAAGTACCTGTGCCACCTGGGGAGACAGGACAAGGTCTAGGATGGAGCTGGGGACCAGTGTTGAGGCTCGGGCAGCCCTTGGCAGTGGACGGGGGTGGAGGGTCATGGGAGGTGAGGGGAGGGGGTTATTTTTTCCTTCTACTAAAAAAAGTTGTTGTTGTTGTTTTAATTACCTGAAGTACAGAGATGTTAAGGTAAAACTGTCTCCTTTTCTCTGGTTCTAAACTTCTGAGAAACAGGGTCAACTGTGTGTGGAATATCTTTCCAGTCACAATATAGATGCAAACCTGCGTGCAGGCACACAATGCACCCATAGATTGTACTGATAGGGATCCAATCACACTATACATATCGTTAGGCCTCCCCTCTGGGCCTCAGTTTCCATGTCTGTGCAATGTCGGTGACCTGGTGATCCCCGATGAGACAGCCAGCGTTCAAGGGACCTCAATATCCTGGACGCCCCAGCTGGGAGTTAGTTGGTCGCCAGCTGTACAGCAGGGATCGGCCTGTGCAGCTCCATTGGGCTCTTACACGAGCTGAGATCTGGCTGCATGAAGCTTACACTTCCAGGCCCTGAACATAAGTCCTCCCGGGCCTTCCCGGGGCCCTGGCATCACCGGGCCAGGGCTTGGGAAGAAGGGAGGAAGGTGCGAATCTGCGCTTGGCTTTTCCTCACAGGCAGTGGGAAGATCAGAGGCCTCTTGGGGTCAGGCAGCCTCAGGCTTGAATCCCAGACCCACCACCTCCTGTCTGTGTGACCTTGGGCAAGTCCTTAACCACGTAAGCCTCAGTTTCCCCACCTGGGAACAGGTACAACCATAGCCTTGGGCCTCACTGGGCTGTGCTGGGCCTGAGCATGAACTGTGCCAGGTCTGGTGTGGGAGACGCTAGGAACCGCAGCTCCCTCTCCTGGGCATGCGGCCTTCCCAGGGGCCACGGGGACCTTGTTCTGAGGTCGAGAGGGCGGGTGATCAGTCCATCTGTCTCAGGCCTGAGAGTGTGGAGGGGCCCTGGCCTGATGGAGGAAAACAAGTGGGGGACGGTGGGCGGGAGGTGCGGGCAGCAGGGGGGGCGGGCTGGCTGCAGGGCTGGCCAGCAGCTCCACGCAATCTGTCTGCTATGCAGTCCCAGGCCTGGCCTGTATTTATTTATGCTGAGCGTGTATTTATATCAACCCCTTTCTCATTAATAGGGCAGGAAATGGCTGGAATTGTTACATACCTGGCGGCCCAGGGGTCCCGCTCGGCCAAGACACACAGGGCCCGGGACGCCCAGCCACGATTGTGAGGGGCCTCCTCCTCAGCCCCAGGCCTAAGTCCCTGGCCTTTCATTGACCCCCCACCCCCCCTTTGCATTGAGCACCCATCTACTTCCTTGGGATCCTAGTCACCCCCTGAGCCCACAGCCCTCGGAGCGGGGCTCATTTCAGGTCTGTCCCTGTCCTCCAGCTCCTGAGCCCATCCGAACCCCAGGAGGGCCAGTGGTGTCAAGGTGCATCTCGGAGGATGGGGGAGTACTGGGCTAGACCCCAGGCAGAACAGCGAGAGTACGGGATGAGAAGTCAGGGGATGGGATCCTGGAGTCCCGGGGTATGGGTCTGGGCAGAGCAGGAAGTGAGGGGATGTGAGAGGACCCTCTTGAAGCTTGGGGGTCATCCCAGGGCTCTGCTCCCCACCAAGCAGAGCTCCATGTAGGCTTGGACAGACCCTGCAGCCCACGGAGGGTGTGTCTGTGTTTACCACCCAACAGGGGTCTGACAGGGGGTGGGGCTCATCCGTGTCTTGCCTTCTGGGCTGCCATGGCTAAATGAGGCTTCTCCACTCAGGGCCCGGCAGCCCCCTCCTCGGCTCTCACACTGCTCGCAGAATCAAGCCAGCATCTCTCTCCAGGCCCCAGCTCTTGGGCGCCGGCCCCAGGTGGGGCTGCCAGAGCTGAGAGGCGCGGCCCCCTCTCCAGAGCACTCGCCTGACATAACCTATTAGCACATCTTGCCTCGGCCACCCCCCAGCCCGCCCAGGCCAGACTGTGCTGGTCCTGCTGACCCCCTCTGGGCTGCTTCACCAGGGCAGGGTTAGAAGGCATCTGCGGGAGGCCCAGCGCCCCACGGGGCAGCCGGGCCTGCCCACCCCTCTCCTCGGTCGGGCCCAGCGGCCTCCTCTAGGCTGGGATTCCCAGCAGTTGCTGTGGTCAGGTGGGCCTGACCTCCAACCTCTGCCCACTGTGGCTGCCATGCCCTCCTGGTTCAGAGTCCAGAGCTGGGGCCACTGTGCAGACGTGGGGACTGAAGCTTGAAGAGGATGAGGGGCTTCCTGGGGGCCTGCCCTTGGCCTCCAGCCTTGCCCTCTCAGCCACACTGCTAGGGTCTGCTGGAAGGCGTGGTGGAGGGCGGCTCCGGACATGGAAGAGGGGCTGCCGCAGGGGCCTCTGGGCTCCTCTAGGCTGTCCCATCATAAGGACAGATGCGCTATGTGGGGAGAGGCGGGTCAGGCCCAGGGACGGTACCCCCTCGGGGCTCCCTTAGGAAGGCTTTCCTCAGACACTGTGTTGCTCCCTCAGCCTGCAGAGCCCCAAGCCCGGGCCAGGGGCTGGTCCCTGGTGCTCCTCCAGCCCTGCCTGGCCCAGCCCGGGCTCCTCTGGGAGCTCCCATCTCTGAGATGGGGGCACCGCACCCACACAGGAGCCGTGGGGAACCTACGTGGCAGGTAAGGAGTTCACGCACGGCTTGCGTACACTGGTGCTCAGTGAGCAGAAGCACCTCTTTTTTTTTTTTCGGCCGCTGCCACGTGGCCTGCAGGATCCTTAGTTCCCGGACCAGGGATCGAACCCATACCCCCTGCAGTGGAAGCAGGGAGTCTTTTTTTTTTTTTTTAACATCTTTATTGGAGTATAATTGCTTTACAATGGTGTGTTAGTTTCTGCTTTATAACAAAGTGAATCAGCTATACATATACATATGTTCCCATATCTCTTCCCTCTTGTGTCTCCCTCCCTCCCACCCTCCCTGTCCCACCCCTCTAGGTGGTCACAAAACACCGAGCTAATCTCCCTGTGCTATGCGGCTGCTTCCCACCAGCTATCTATTTTACATTTGGTAGTGTATATATGTCCATGCTACTCTCTCACTTTGTCACAGCCTACCCTACCCCCTCCCCACATCCTCAAGTCCATTCTCTAGTAGGTCTGTGTCTTTATTCCCATCTTACCCCTAGGTTCTTCATGACCTTTTTTTTTTTTCTTAGATTCCATATATATGTGTTAGCATATGGTATTTGTTTTTCTCTTCCTGACTTACTTCACTCTGTATGACAGACTCTAGGTCCATCCACCTCACTACAAATATCTCAATTTCGTTTCTTTTTATGGCTGAGTAATATTCCATTGTATATATGTGCCACATCTTCTTTATCCATTCATCTGATGATGGACACTTAGGTTGCTTCCATGTCCTGGCTATTGTAAATAGAGCTGCAATGCACATTTTGGTACATGACTCTTTTTGAATTATGGTTTTCTCAGGGTATATGCCCAGTAGTGGGATTGCTGGGTCATATGGTAGTTCTATTTTTAGTTTTTTAAGGAACCTCCATACTGTTCTCCATAGTGGCTGTATCAATTTACATTCCCACCAACAGTGCAAGAGGGTTCCCTTTTCTCCACACCCTCTCCAGCATTTATTGTTTCTAGATTTTTTGATGATGGCCATTCTGACACCGCTCGGAAGCAGGGAGTCTTAACCACTGGACCGCTAGGGAAGTCCCCAGAAGCACCTCTTTTCAGCTTGGTGGCTGAGTGCCTGGGGTCGGGGGCGGTGGGCGGCAGTGGTCTGGGGTCTGTTGCCTAGCTGGGCTCCTGCCCTTCCGCTCCCCATTGGAGCAGCACTGTTTGGAGGAGGAGGAGGCCGAGGGGCGGGGCCTCCAGAGCAAGGCTGCATCCTCTGAGGTTCTCCCGGGGCTGGACTGTGTCCCCGCACCCCAGGGACGCTGACTCGACGGTCAGGGCAGCGTCTCCTCCCACTGCTGCCCCGGCTAAATCCTAGGTCACCTAAGTCTGCGGCTGAGAGCGTCTGGGTAGGGGTGGGGAGAGGCAGGCATCCAGCCCTGGAAACTGCACCCCCCAACAAGCTGCCTGTAGTCTGAGGGACTTCAGACCCTTCGTTCCCATTGGGGTCCTGCCTGTCCCTGACTTGCATGACCCTGGGCAGGTCCCTGGGCTCCGTCCCTGCTCATGAAATGAGGCAGGGGCCTCTGGGCGCGGTGGCTCCTGGGTCAAAGTTTTTGTGAATCCTGAATCCCTCTTGGCCCCTAGGCCTGAGGGCTAGGGTTCGGGGTGCTGGAGAGGGTGTGAGGAGGGAGGCCCTTTGGCCCAGACCTCAAAGCCCCAGGGCCCGGGGGCCTGGGTGCTGCCGCTGAGCCCCAGAGCCCTCCTGCTCCGACCGCACACATCTGGAGCTGCGTCCCACCCCCACCCCAGGCCCACATCTGGAGCCCAAAGCCGGCTAGCGGCTAAACATGGAGCGTCTGGGCCCCGAAGAGCCTGCTCCCAGGTTAACGCAGCCCATCTGGCCCCCGGCTGCTGCTCTGCTCTGTCTCCACAGCGGAATGCTGGCTGCACGTCTGGAGGCTGGAGCCCTGTGGCCATCCCGCCTCACCCCACGCCCAGAGGGAGTGGAGTTGGTGTTGCCTGGAGTGCCCCGCCCTGAGGTGGGGTTCCGGTGTGTAGAGGACTCCCTCTTCCCTTCTGATGTCACAGCTCATAGGGCTTCTCCTGGGGGCTGCCTTAGGAATAGCTGAGTTTTGACATAATGTAGACACATGTCCCCTGATGGGAGTGGTGACAGCTGCCACTCTGCACCAACTCAACCGGCAGCCACGTGGCATTGCTTGAAAGAGCCTGTAGGGCCTCCAGGATGGCCTGCCTGCCCACCCCCTCCTGGGGTGCCTAGGGTGCTGCAGGGTGAACCACCCATGGGCTGACAGTGGGACTTCACTGGGTCCCTGTCACGGAGCACACCTCACATGATGTGCCCACCTGTCACCTCCTTTCTACCCCCTTCTCTGCCAATACCTGTGCTTGGCAGGATGGGGTTAGATGTTTCCAGAGGCCCCAGACTCAGAGAAGAGAGCCTGGAAAAGCAGGTGGCCTGAGGGTACTGGGGCTGGTATGTGGGACAGACCACCTCGGGGCAAGGGGCTCCTGGGGCAGAGACACAGCATGGGGCCTCGGGGGGAAGAAGGCAGGTCTGGGTTGGAGGAAACTTTCGCGCCATGGGCACTGCCCAGCGGTGGCCTGGACTGGTTCTTCCTCAATGGGGGACACGACCCTTCTGACCCCACTGGGGACATGGGACCCTAAGGAGTGAAAGAATGTGGGATTCTCAAGTGATTGTGGTAGTGAGCTCCCCGTCACAGGAGGATCCAAGCTGGCAGGGCTGCTTACCGTCAGGAAAATGGCAGAGGCTATTCTCACAAAGAGCCCAAAGCTGTGTTAGATAGCTTTCTATCACTATACTCCAACCCTATAATTCCAAGTATCTAGAATTCTGAGACTCTGAGCCTTCTGTGACAGGAGGCACAAACTGCCATGGGGTGGAGGCCAGATATTTGGCATGGAGGGTGGTGGGGGGAAGCAGAGGAGAGAGGCACTGGGAATGCAGAGAAGTGTTGCCAGCCTGTGGCCTCGGGCTGAGGGCTTTGCTGCCTCCCCGCCCAGAATGGCCTCCGCTCTGGTGCTGGCCCAGCCTCCGAGGCCTGGGATGTGAGCACATAGCCGGCCGGTTCTGCGTCCTGTGGTCAAGCTTCATTGGAGCATCACAGGCCCCAACTGAAAGGAATCCTTTACTGTCGTAGCCTCCAGCCTGGAGGGCCTGGGAGCAACACGCAGTTTAGACCACAGAGATCCATGCCTCCTTCTGCACCTCCTTACTCATGGAAAATCTGAGTCAACAAACATGCAAGACGGAGACACAAATAAAAAATAACGAGGGCAAACATTTACTGAGTATTCACCAGGGGCCAGATACAGTTCTGAGGCCTTTACTTGTATTAACTCATTCCAGCCTCCCTGGAACGGGGTACCGTTGTTATCATTAATCCATTTTATAGACGGGAGCCTGAGGCTTAAGGTCCACTCAGCCATTGGGTGGCAGAGCTGGGATTCAAATCCGGTGGTCTGCCTCCAAAGTCTGTGTCCTTAACCACTGATCCTCACTGCCACTCTGCAAGTGGGGTGGGGGGGAAGACAGAGAGCAGATGTAGAGATGGATGGGGTTGGGGCGTGGGGCCCTGAGGGCTCTGAGGCCCTGAGAAGGGATGCTGCCATGCCCAGCCCAGGAGGGGAAGCAGACCAGCTCAGTTACAGGGGTCATCCTGTCCTGTCCCCCAGGCCTTCAGATGAGGTGTCGGGCATCCAAGGGTGCATCCAGCCCTGCCTTGTCAAGCTTTCCAAAGTCAGAGGCAGGCTTTGCCAGGGTTGGAGCCAGTTCCCCTGGCTCTCCTGGAAGGCAAGAACCTGGGGCTGCTAGGGCTGTGAGGGTCAGCCCTGAGCCTACCTGCTCTGTGGCCAGTGTCCTGGGGGGACACCTGCTCCTGAGGTGGGGGCAGTTTCTGGAGGGTCACTCAGAGCTTCCAGGGCTGGGGCTGGCAGTCTCCATGGATGTGAACGTGTGTAGGGGGCTTCCCTCTGTCCACCTCTGCTGCCATCTGACCTGCCAGAGGAACTAAGCAGACAGAAGGAAGAGAGGGCATTCTGGGGCCATGGGCGTCATCTGTGGACAGCTCAGACGGACCTTCCTTGTTCCACTGGTACCTTCTTCTTCTTCTTCTTCTTTTCTTTTGGCTGCACTGCGCAGCTTGCTGGGTCTTGGTTCCCTGACCAGGGATTGAACCCGGGCCCGGCAGTGAAAGCTCAGAGTCTTAATCACTGGACCGCCAGGGAAGTCCCCACTGGTACCTTCTAGTAACGTCTCTCACCCAGAGCTCCTGTCTGTCTTAGGCACGAACATAGCAGCCATCCTCACTGGGTACTTCCTTTGTTCCAGTCACCACCATGAGGACTTGGCCATAATGGAATATCTCACTTAATCCCCACAACTGTGGTAGGAAGGTGTTATTATCACCCCCATTTTACAGATGAAGAAACTGAGGTTCAGAGAAGGTAAATCACTTCTCCACACAGCTAAGTGATTCAAATCCAGGGCTGTCTGACCCCCCCACCCTTCACTGAACCCCTAATTCCCACCCCTGCCAAGAGGGCCGGGAAGAAACCTACCCCCATTCCCCAGACTCCTGGGGCTGGGCCAGGCTTTCCAGAGCCCCAGCCCGATGCCCCCCGTTCCCTAGCTGGGCTGGCTTCAACCAGGCTCAGCCTGGCCTTTAGGAGCTGGCCGGGGGCCAAGGAGGAAAACAATGGGAGAGAAAGGGAGAGGAAACCCTCTGGAAGTGAGCGGGGAGGGAAGCCAGGCTGCCAGGGGGTTCTGGACAGGCTGGGTCCCTGAGTCCATGGGGCCGGGGGCAGCGGTGGGGGTCAGGGTGCCCAGACCATGCTTCCTGTGTGCGTCTGAGGTGCTCTGGTCCAACCCTGAATGGGGAGACCAAGGCAACAAGGACCCACATGTGTCCCATCCTGTGGTCTTAGGGGTCTTGGCTTTCTCTGGGGGACCCCTAGCCTGAGGAGAAAGTGGAGGAGACCCCTGGAAAGACCCAGATTAACTTGCCTCTGCACGGCTGAGCTTGGCAAGAGGAGGAAGCTGCTGGTTCAGCCTTGACAGCAACTCCTCTGCCCCCGGGCAGGCTGAGAATGTTTGGAGAAGGGGAGGTGGGCTCAGGGCCCCTGACTTGGGCTGCACAGAAGGCCCTCTCTTGACCCCCCAGCTGGCCCAGCTTTCCCCACAGGCTCACCAGGTGGGCTTCCAGTGGTGCCTCCTGGCCCCTCGTCCCTTCCCCAAACCCTGGGGTGCTGTCCTTTGACATCCATTATGTTATTAACTTGGGGGAGAGCACAGGTCACTCTGAACCCAGGGCCCTTCTGCTGCTGCTTGCCAAGGTCCCAGTGCCTGGACCACCTGCTCTGTGCCCATCCTGGTCCCCAGGACCAGGTCTCTCTTAGCCTCGGTGCTCTGGTCACCTGACCTGAGTGCTCAGGATAGGAAACTGGTCCTCAGAGTGGCCTTTGAATGCTGTGACCTGCAGCCTCGCTCACTCAGGGCCATCACCTTGACCCCCAGGATGTCAGGGTCCAGCCCTGGTCTAGGCATCCGGGCTGAGCCCAGGTTTCCATCTGTGACTCTGGACTGTCAGGTCAGCAGCTCTGGTCAGTTGGCCTGAGGGACGCCATGGCTGAGGGCTCTGTCTCCAGCCCCTCACCTGGGGGTGTCCCTGCCTTGTTCCCCATCCCAACAGCCCCTGGCCTCACCTCAAGTGCATCTCTCTCCCTCTAGGGGCTGCTGTCCTCTGGGCCCTGCTCCTTCCCAGCCCTGGGAGGGGCCCTCAGGGGCAGCTCTCACCACTCACATCTGGGGGGAAGGAGATTATGGTGAACAGGCGTTCAGGGTGGTGGGGGCCTGCCCTCCTTCTCCGTCGGCCCGGGGGCCCAGCTTCCCCTCTGTTTCCTCCCTCTGAGCTGAGGATTGGGATGAAGGGCTTTGACCATGCTCTCAGTCCACCAACACTGTGGAGGCCTCCTTGGTGCCAGGTGCTTGGGGTGAACCCTGGTTGTGCTGTTAACAGGTTCTGGTGCCTTGGCTCACTTACTTCCTGCTTCTGGCCTCAGTTTTCCCCTCCGAGGAGTGGGGTTGGACTTGAGATGTTGACGTGGCCTTCCAGCTATTGCTGGGGTGAAGCTCACCTCTCGCCCTTGTGTCCAGGCCACAAGGCGCCCTGACCAGTTCCCGAGCTGTGACCGTGGCAGTCTTTCCAGTCTCCAGGCTGGTGGGCCTTGTCACCAACAGTGAGAGGGTGGGGCTGGGGGGGTGGAGGTCTTCCTGCCTCCCCCTCTCCCCCTCTTCAGGGCCAAGCAGCAGGGAGCTTGTGAGGGAGTGAATCCCCCCAGACAAACCAGGTCAGTCAACAAACAGACGACCAAAACAACAAGGAAAGATTATGAAATCCAGATTCAGGGAAAGAGGCCACTCCAAGCCTCTCTCCAGGACAGGGAGCAGTGAAATTGGGCCAGGCCTGTGGGTCAGAGCTGGCCTGGCCCAGACTATTTTTGTACTGTCTGGGGGATGGGGGCTGATGAAATCCCAGCTGTGTTTCACCAAAGCACTTACCCCTTAAGCTTGGGCTCCATGTGGTGCAAATTCATTGTCACTTAACTCATCACTCAAGGCTCTGAGCCGCACCCCTCCCCCCTCCCGAGAAAGACAAAAACACACAGTCTCTGGCACAAGGGGGAGGTGGGCGTAAGGGGCTGTGACAGGCAGGCTGGCTGTCTTGACCTGAGCTGCCCCCGGCAGGCGGCTGGCCCCTCCATCTTCCCGCCTCCTTCCATCCAGCCCGGGCTTCCTCAAAGGCAGGCTGCTGTGCAAGCCCCACTAAGGTCAGGTTGGGAGCCTGGGGTCACTGACATCCTCCCCACACCCCCAGCCAGCGCTGGAAACAGGAACCGGACGAGCCCCGAAGTCTGTGCGCAGGAACGCCTGGAGGTCACCCCGTGGCAGTGTCACACGCGGATGTGTCCGCGCCAACAACACAGGCGATTTCCATCTGCTTTATCTCCTTGTTGCTTTTCACGTTTGTCGGCTTGTACCTGGTGTTCTGCACCTCGGGGCTGTGCTGGGGTTGGTGAGGGGAGAATCAGACCGGATGGGAAGCGTTTCCGCCAGGGCATTTAGTCTTTATCAGATGTGGGGACGGAGACCTCTGCTTTTACAAACTGCACTGACCCCCCTGTGGCTTACTGAGCCGGGTGGCCACGGCCGAGGGTGCATTTGGTGATGGGATCCCCCAGCCTGCCCCACCCACATGTGCACTGATCCCTCAAGCCCTTATTTTAGCCGACACCAGAATGGCTTTTCTCAGGAGCTTCAACTGGGACAGAGCAGGCCCCCAACTGCCATCTTATCCCATTTTGGGTGCCTCTCTCTCCCCCTAGACTGTGAGGTGCAGGGCGGGGGGTGACCCACCCTGGATCCTCAATGCCTGGTACAGGGTTTGGCCTAGAACCCAAGTGCGGCAAATGCTTGTTGAATGAATTAATACATTTCTCAAGTGACCTCAAAGTGCTATTTGCATTATCTTCAGGCCAGATTTATCCAGAGCGGCGGCTCTCCAGATAAATATTGACAATCTGGCTTTTGTATATTCTGCAGTCAGGGACAAAGCTCCCTTTCTGATTTAGGCAAGAAGGAAAGCTCCAGTCCCTAGAGACAGATGACCCCTGAACTCTCCTCTCGCCACATCGGGGATGCCTGTGACCCCCTTTGCTCTCGTGACCTCTCTGCTGGGCCACCCCATTAACTTTGGTTTCTGGTCCCCAGAGGGAGGGGGGGCAGCAGGGTGGAGGCTGCAGGATTTTGCTTTCCTGGGCAGGGTCAGGCAGTTCCCGAAGCAGCGGAGTTGTTTGGGTGCAAACATTTCCCTGTATTGTCCGGCTTCAGAAGGCAGCCAAAAGTCTAGGCAGGAGGGAGGGAGCGGCAACAGGATTTTTCTCCCCTCCATCCCTAAGAAGACAGGAGCCTCAAAGCACACATGTGGGGCTTGGGAGGTCATGTCAGGCCCAGGGGGATGCAGAGGAACGAGGAGGAGACAGAATAGGGGGCTCAGCTGGGCAGGGCTGGGGAGGCAGGTGGATTGATCTTTGATTCAAGTCCAGCCAAAGGATGAGGCTGCACCTGCCCCAGGGGATGCCTGGAGATGCTGTCATTTCCTTGCAGGCTGGGTTTTCCAGACCAGCCATGGTTTTCTCTTCGGATGCAGCAGATAGCTGACCTCCCCTCTTGGCTAAGCTTGCCCCTCCTCTGAGGCTTCTGCTCTTTGACACCTCTTCCAGGGTAGGTGGCTATGAAGATGGGGCCTCCAGGAGGTTGAGAGAGGGATGTCCATGCAGTATGTTATTTAGGTCTCAAAAAATGCCTGAGTTACGGATGGGGAAGCTGTGGCTCGGCAAGTAGCTGGGACGGGGAGAGCCCAGAGCCCTCTGCTGCCGTAAGGTCCCAATGCCCAGACCACCCGCCCCTGTGGATCTCCAAGGTCCCTGCTCTCTCTGTCTTGGGGCCTTTTAACAAGGTGCTCCCCTGACTTCTGCTTTTCCTCCCTGGAATTCCAGAAAGAAGCTTCTCCATGTCAGGATGGCAGTGGGCAATGCCGCTTTGCATTTTGAGTGTGTTTCCCCAGTGATGCTTCGTGGAATGTTCTTTTGGGAGAGAAAAGAAGATTCTGGACCCAGTAAGCTGGGGAAACACTGGATCTGACAAAGTCAGACAGGCTTCTCTCTTGCGGGACTTCTCAGAGCCTTTAAGTGTCTACTTTGCTCTACTAAGAAGGAGCCCCAGTGTGCAGTGTTTCCCATACTTATTTGATACTGGTGCCATTTTTCCTCCTGAAATCTTTCCTAGGAAAAGTGGGACATACTTTGGGCCATGCAGGTTTTGAGGACACCTCAGGAATTCTTGGACTTGAAATGTCAAGTCACCCAGCAGAGATGGTGGCTGTGGGTAAAGATGCTTCTTTTATCATGTCGAGTGGGAAATTATCCTTTTGACATGGGAGGAAGTTGGCCAATGGAGGTTCCCTGGTGTCAAGCAAGTGTGGAGATCTGGCCACAGGATTTGCCTTCTTTTCCTTGGCATTGAATGGAGAAGAGCTGGCAGGTGGACAGAACAAGGAGGTAAGGACAGACCTTGTTCGTTTCTCTAATTTATTTTGAAAATATGAGTCATGATTCAGTCATCTGTGACCAAGATTGGGCAAGACCCAGGCAGTTGTGAAGTTGCATTTCACTCATCAAGTTGGTGTGAAGTTCTGGAAAGGGCGATCCCAGCTTCGGGAGAGATCTGATTCCAAGAGCAGATTTTGGGATGAGTTACCAGGACTCAGGACATGCTGGGTTCTTACCATGTAGCTCCCTGTCCCCTCCTGAGAGCTGGAGTCCCTGGACCCCACTGGCAGGCTCAGTTCTGCCCCAAACTCTGGGGCCGGGCCTGACCTCAGCTAGGACATTTCTGAAGGAGCCAAGTTCAATGTCCAATCTTATGTCCTGGTTCTAATAATGGAGGCTCAACTTTGCTCCCAGGGCCTCTCTCATCAATTCTTCCCCAGCATAAGAGTCCTGAACCCCAGCTGTGTGCTGGGGACCTTCTTGCCTGCTACTGGATGTCCCCAACTGTGTCCTCCTGCTTGGTTCCCAGGTCCCAGATTCCTGACACTAAATCCCACTGACCTGCTGGACCCCCTTCCTCCCATCAACTCTGGCTCCTTTTCCCATCTGCCTGGGCCCCAGGCCCACTGGATGGGCTTTTTGCAGGTGATGTTGTCTGAGAGTTCACGCCACCTCAGAGGGAGTGCAGCTGCTCAGCCCAGAACTCTTCCCGTCTGCAGCTTTCTTGGACGCCAGCCAGGCAAGAAGGAACCATTCAACTCAAGCCTGGGGATAAGACCAGGCCTCTTGAAACTCATTCACTCACTTGTTCATTCATTCAATTACTTATTATTTCTATCAGCGTTTGTGGACTCAGGCAAGATCACACTCTAAGTCAGTGGTGCTCAAACTTGAATGGGCAGCACAGGGCCCTGCAGGGCTTATTAAAACACAGACCATTGATTTAGTAGGTCTGTGGTGGGGCCGATCATTTGCATTTCTAACAAGTTTCCAGGTGATGTTGATGCTACGAGTCTGGGGACCACAAAGAGGGGAGAGGTCAAAGCTATTATCAGTAATAAAAGCCCACCTATGGACTATCTTACCAGGCCATTGAAACCAGAAGCTTCCACAAGAGAGGTCTGGATGGAGTGAGGCTGTGGAAGGACCTCGACCTGAACGGGGAGAGGGGAGACGAATTGAAAGACAGACAGAGACCCAGAAGGCTGGTTGGGGACGCAGAGGACAAGTCTGTCTGTTTCCTTGGCTGGACCAGCCCTGGAGGTCAAGGTCTGGGGCAGGAGGGAGGCAGGCAGGCCTAGGAAGTCTGGGGCCACGCAGAGCGGAGGCTGGGATTCGGCCTCAGGCCCAATGCACCTGACCCGTATGTCTGGGAACAATGGCTGGGCCAGTGTTGCCTGGCCTGCTGCCTGGCACATCTTTGTTTTCCTTCCCGGCTCCCATCTCCCCGACCTCTCCTCTCTCACTCTCTCTCTGGCAGGCCCATCCTGTCCGCTGGACCCTGGACAGCACATTCCTTCGTGCTGATCTTTTCCCGGCGGCTGCAAGCACACGTTCTCACAGTGAGGCTAGAAGAGAGGCCAGGGACTGTGGCGATGCGGACAGGGGCTCAGGCAGGCTTCCCTGGGGTCCTGGCCTCTCATTCAGAGACCAGAGGGCATCCGGGAGGAGGAAGAGGTTCCCTAGTACCCAGCCAGCCCTGGGAACTTGGACCGCTTCCTCCCCAACCTTGTGTTTCCTGCTGTTAGGTGAGGACCAGACATTGCGGGCCCCATGCACAGCCCCCTCTGTAGAGTGTGGCCCTGGTCCAGTTGGCGCTGGGCATGATCTGTCCCCCTTGGAGGAAGGCTCAATGCCATAGGGGAATGGTCCCTTCTGGAACAGGACCTCCCCCTGGGTCAGGCCACCATTCCTGAAAGTCCTGTACTGCCTCTCTCTTCCCCATACCTGCATGGCCCCGACATTCAGAGGGACCTGCTGTCCAGCCTGGCAGCAGAGAGGTTGGGGGCTCATGTCCTGGTCTCCCTGGAGTCTTTCTTGAGCTGTTTATGCCGGGCCAGGTCTCTGCCTTGGGGTCAGGTTCAAGGTTCAATTTGGGGTCGGGGTCAGGATCAAGGTTTAATTTGGGATTGGGATTAACGTCAGAGTTCAGCCTGGGCTGGGCTCAGGTGTCAGCCTATATTTCAGGTTGGAGTTCAGTCTGAGAGTGGAGTTGGGGTTCAATTTGGTGTCAGGCTCAGTCTGGGGTCATGGTGGGGCTTCGCCTAGGGTGGGTGTTGGGCACTCCGGGTTTGGGGTCAAGGCTCGGACTGGCATCAGATGAGGTCCTCAGTGTGTGGAGCTGACTGAGGCACGTGTGTGTTAAAGGTGATCCCTGGCCCCTCCCCACTGTCTCCCTGCCCCCAGTGACCACCCCCCCCCCAACCCCTCAAGCTGTTCCCTGACTCCTGAAGCCTCATAACAGGGCCAGAGGCAGAATGAGGCCTGGGGCTGGGCTTGGCGGCTGGAGAGGGTGTCCGCTTCAGCTCTTTCTTCAGCAAAATGTGTCCTGATGCTTGGGCTGGGCCCAGGGACACAGCCTGCAGAAATGTGGATCTGCAAGAGGATTGGAGGGGGGACGGCGGGTGGGGGCCACTTCTAGAGCTCTGGCCTGGAGGGAGGGGCTGCCCTGGGCAGGGGAGGGAGGAGGGGCAGGCAGGACAAACCTTCCTGGGAGCCCACTGGGGGAAGGTCTGCAGCCAAGGAGGCATCTATTGTCCCTTAGTGGCCGATGGTGCCACCTCCGTAAGCAAAGGGCCTCCTTCTGTGGCGTGGAGCCTCCCACATGACAAACGTGGCTTAAATGTTAGGGCTCAGGACTGGGGTCAGTAAGAGGTCCCAATCCTGGCACTGGACTCCAGATGCCCTGACACCTGCCCAGAAAGTGACATCTGCCCTGCTCATCAGCAGGGCCCCAGAACATCCCAACAAGCCCTCTGCACGCACGAGGGCAGGTCAGAAGACCGAGGCTGCCCTTGGCCTCTGCTCCTTCTCTCGCTCTCTTAGCACGGCCCCCTAATCTGGCCTCCTCCTGTCAAAGCCGCAGACACAAAGAGAAGCCCTAACTGACGTCAGGCGAAGCGTCCACAGGGCCTCGCTCTCTCCCAGAAATTTGACTACGGTGCCCAGTGTGGATGTCTGTGGTTTTTAAAAGGTGAAAATGGCCCATAACCCTGCTTCTGTGTCTCCACCAAAACCTGGCAAGATGCGTAGTTTGGGGGAAGATGGGCTCCAGGGTCCTGGTCCTAGACCAGAGTTGGGCTGGACCGGTGAGCCCCTTCCCCTCTCTGAGGTTCCCCCCGACCCCTCTCCCTTGTTCCAGCTCACTTGCAGACCCCAGCATCCCACGCTCTCCCGCTGTCCCTAGCAGCTCCTGCCCCCGACCCTCCTGCCCCTTCTCCTTCCTCCCAGCTCCTCTCCATGGCTAAGGCCCTGATCTTCTGGAAACTTCCCATGCTGAGGCCCATTGCCCAGTCCCCCTGGGGGCTACCTTGTTCATGGATCTCTGGGTGCCCCTCCCCGCTGAGACCTCCGCCACACCAGCCCTGAGCCTGGACACAGAAGGTGCTCAGTGAGCCTTTGCTGGCTCAGGATGGATAAATTCCTCCTCGAATCTGCCTTTGCTCATGCTCTGCCCCGCTTCGATGTGGACATTTGAACCACCGATTTCTGGGAACCATTCTGTGCTGCGAGCAGGGGCTGCTGGGAGGAGCCCAGGGAGCCAGATGGCCATTGTACCCTCGGTCAGCGTGACCTAGTCCAGCCCAGGGGTGGCCCCTCCAGGCAGCGGGCTGTGATGGCCAGGCTCTTTCAGGGTCAGCACACGGTCATCAGGCCAGTCCTGCTTCCTGATGCCTGCCCTGGGCACTAGAGCCCCTCTCTTGGCATCAAGGGGCCCACAGTCCAGGATGCATGTAGAGAGGAAAAATCCTCAATCTCTGATTCTTGCTCCAAGCCTTCTCGATTTCTGCTGCAGCCTCATGGCCACTGCCAGGCTGTACGATGACTCCTGTGGGCCAGGGTCCCCTACACCATGGTCAACCTGACCATGACCTTGCCTTACTTAATCCCCTTGGTTTCCTGTCATTTATGGAATATGGTCCAAGCTGCTGACGTCAGCCACCCACACCCATACTTTCTATTCCCTGTCCATTCATCGCTCCTCTGGCTCCTGCCAGGACTGTTCATATCGCTGAGGCTTTATCTGGTCCCTCCTCAGGCCTCACATCTCAGCTAAGGCAGGGAAAACCTGCACCTCTGCCTCCCCAGGTGCCCCACTAGAACTTGAGGGCCCCTAAGTGTGGTCGGTATCTGGGAGCCCTGGGCTTGTCCTCAGAGCACTGTGCCATGAGTGTCTGAGCTGCTGAGTCACTGTGTGATCTGGCAGGAGCCAGCATCCTTTGCCCCCTTGTATTCATGAGACCACTGAGGCCTGGAGAGGGGAATTGACCATCCCAAGGTCACACGGGCGGTATAGCTCACCCTCTGATTCATCTTTGCAATTTTCCTTTTGTCAATCTAGTGTTGTCTCTAGCTGGGCTCCCCTGAATGGGCTTCACAGAGGACTGGACTGTTGGGGAAAACACCTCTTCCAGGAGGCCTTCCCCCAACTCCCCAACCTTCCAAGCCATGGACACAGGCTGCTGACCAGATGCCTTGGCATCAGCTGCCTGGTGTGGTACCCGAGAGCATCCTCATCAGAATCTCACCTTCACCTCTGTTGCCCTCTGACCATGGGCAAGCCCTTGTCTTTTTTTTTTAAACCCCAATTTACCTTTTTTATAGAACGAAGGCATTGAACTTGCTGATTTCTGAGGCTCTGCTTTGGAACTGGGGGTCGGTCAGGCACGCAGAGCCCAGGGTCTTGGTGGCTTCCTGCCGTCAGGACAAAGTGTAGCCGGAAGAACTCGGAGTGGGAGGCAGCAGTCCTGGGTGAGAATCTGCATCAACCTCTCAATAACTGTGTGGTCTCAAGCAAATTCCACTCTGGGCCTTCATTTCCGAAGAAACGGGGAAACCTGCCAGGCTTGGCTTCCTTCAAGGGTAATTAAGTGCGACCGCGGCTTTGAAGGTGTTTGCTGAGTTGAACAGCACCGTGCAGGTGGATGCACCGGCTCCGTGGCCCACAGGGCTCCTCCCAGGGCCCGGCTCAGAGAGGCTGGACGGACGATCCCCACGTGGCACCCTGCCGAGGGAGCGTGGCAGGTGACCGGACGCTGCGTCCCCAGGCGACTTGTGCGGGCAGCATTCCCGGCAGTGCATGCTCTGTTCCCAGCTGGTCCCACTGCTGGGCAGCCCCCACCCCGCGATGGGAGGGAATGGGGGGGCCACCTGGCACTGGCCCAGCCTGGCTGGCCTCCCACCCCATGTTTTGTTCGCAGAGTTTGGAATGTCCTGGGACGTGGAGCCAGGCTCCCTGGGGAGACATTGGTGCCATCTCCTTGATCTCATTGCTGGACAGGTTTCTCCCTCGTTGCAGCTTGGGACTCGGCAGGCTCCCAGCCCCAGCTGCTGCCATTCCCACTCCGTCTGTGTCTGTCCCAGCACTGGCAGCCAGCAGCCGTGCAGCTGGGAGCTGGGGGGCTTCCTGGAAGGTGGGCGGGGGCGGTTCTCCCAGGCCATCTGCCGTGGGCCCTGGGCATGCCGTGAACAGGCTCTCTACAAACCCTTTCCAGCTGCTCTTATTCACAAACTCCTTTGCCCGTGACCCCCTGATACTGGGGGTCTGTTTGAAATGATGCTCTCAGGACCTAAGGGACTTGGGAGGGGCAGAGTGAGCTCACTGCTCGGACTTCTGGTCTCCTTAGAGGGACAGTCTGTGCACAGAGTGAAAAGACACGTGTATATGTGTGTGTGTTTGTGTGTGTGTGCGTGCGTGTGTTTGCACGTGCATGGAGTCTTTTTGAGTTCCTAGTTTTTAGTATCCCTAGACTTGATCCATTGCAGGAAGAGGTTGGGGGGGAAGGGCTAGGGAGGTCAGGGGTCTAGTTCAGGAAAGAGTCCATCCTCTCCTGGACAACACTTGCCTCTGGGTGGCTGGACGCTCCGTACCCCGACTTGGGCCCACCTGGCTGGAGAGAGGTACGGTGTGGCCGATTCTGTTGTCAGAAATGTGCAAATGTGTGTGTGTGCGTGTGCACACACATGCACACGCACACACATGAGTCATTCCTGAGCCCCCAGGTCAGGAAGGAGACTGTCATCCTCGCCTAGCTACGGGACACTCCTGTTGTACCTAGCTCACACCTGGCTGGGTCGTGGGGCCTGGGCATCCTGGCAGTACAAAAGGGAATCCTCTCTGGGGGCACAGATCCCTGGAGGGACCCTGTGGTCTGTCCTCAGCTTGGGCAATCCCTGCCCTGATATAGGTCAGCACCCGCCCCAGGCTCGGGTAAGCGCTCTTCTTTCCACATCGTTAATGAGGAGACTAAATAAGTCAGCGCCTCTGGCAGGCCCCCTAGCCCCCCGGCAGCCTGGCTGGAGCTATTAATATTCCCCGTGTTTATGATCCCCCTGGCCCTGTCGATAGGCTCCTCTCTCTCTTCGCTGTTGGAATGAATTTTGTGAATCAGAAGGGGCGGGGGTGGAGAGGCAGCCTGTTGGAATCCAGGACGATGACATCTCCACCTCCTCCTGTGGCGGGTCCCACTCACTAATTCTATAAAACAGTCACCGTGTCCAGCCCAGCCAGGGGCCGCTTGCCTAGCTGGGCTGCCTCATACCTCTGCTATGCTCTACCTCCCCGGGGGGCGGGGGGCCGGCGCTGGCCCCGGCGCCAATGATTCAGGCCCCCTGACACCTTGCACTGATGTCAGTGGGAACCGAGGCCTCGGGCCCCCGGGACCTTCTGGCCTGTTGCCTGGGCCCGCGCCCTGCACAGGGCTTGGCCTCGGTTAGTGCCTCTCGTGACCTTCCCATGGACGAGGCCTGGCTGGGGGAGGAGGCCACGCCAGACAGCCTCTCCCTCACGCTGTCCCTTTTCTGAAAGCTGCCCACACTGGCGCCGGGCCGTCCCCCGGCCTCCTCGGGTTTCTTCGAGGACTGTTCTAAAATTAATATGGGGGAATTCGGGGAATTTGTGAGCAAGTCCCCAGAGAACTGTGGCTGCCTTGAGGGCAAGGGTCCCTGCTTCTTCCCACCCTCCCCTAATTCTCATTTCTCTAATTGTCTATGTGGGCAGATCCCCACTGGGCAAACTCACTCCCTGAAGGGCAGGGCAGGTTGCCTGCACTTCTCACCTTTGGAGAAGGGGTTTCCCCCTCCACACCCCCACCAGGGAGGAGTCTTTTATACAACATATTCTCTTGTCATTTGAAATATGATTTGCAAATATTTTCTCCCATTCTGTGAGTTGTCTTTTCACTTTCTTGATAGTATTCTTTGAAGCACAAAAGTTATTAATTATGATGAAGTCCAATTTATCTATTTTTTCCTTGTGCTTTTTGTTTCATATCCAAGAAACCATTGCCAAATTCAAGGTCATGAAGATTTATTTCTATGTTTTCTTCTAAGAGTTTGATAGTTTTAGCTTTTACATTTAGGTCTTCAATCTATTTTGAGTTAATTTTTGTATACGGTGTGAGGTAGGGGGTCCAACTTTATTCTTTTGCTGTGGCTATCCAGTTGTTCCAGCACCATTTGTTGAAAAGACTATTCTTTCCTCATTGAATGGTCTTGGCACCCATGTCAAAAATCAATTAACTGTAGGGACTTCCCTGGTGGTCCAGTGGCTAAGACTCCACACTCCCAGTGCAGGGGGTCGGGTTTGATCCCTGGGCAGGCAACTAGATCCCACATGCATGCCGCAACTAAAGACCCCGCATGCCGCAACAATGATCTTGCACGAGGCAACGAAGATCCCATGTGCTGCAACTAAGACCCGGCGCAGCCAAATAAATAAATAAATAAATAATTTAAAAAGTCAATTAACTGTAAACATAATGGTTTATTTCTCAATTCTATTCTACTGGTCTCTGTGTCTATCTTTATGGCAGTACTACAAGGTCTCGATTACTATAGCTTTGTAGTCAGTTTTGAAATCAGGAATTGCGAGTCCTCTGACTTTGTTCTTCTTTTTCAGGATTGTTTTGACTATTTGAGATTCATTGCATTTCCATTTGAATTTAAGATGAGTTTTTCCATTTCTGCAAAAAACACCATTGGGATTTTGATAGGGACTGCACTGAATCTATTTTTGGAAACATTGTCATCTTAACAATATTAAGTCTTCCAATGCATAGACATGGGATATCTGCTCATTTATTTAGATATTTAATTTCTTTCCATGATGTTGTGTAGTTTTGGGTGTGCAAGGCTTGTGCTGCTTTTGTTAAATATATTTAAGCATTTTATTCTCTTTCGTGCTATTGTAAATGAAATTGTTTTTCTAATTTCATTTTTGAATTGAGTCGTTTAAAAGAGGATTTGACTTATAGCATCAGCTTAAGCATCATTTACCACCCAACTTGTCAAGAACTTATGGGGACTTCCCTGGTGGTCCAGTGGCTAAGACTCTGTGCTCCCAATGCAGGGGGCCTGGGTTCGATCTCTGATCAGGGAACTAGATCCCACATGCCACAACTAAGAGTTCGCATGCCGCAACTAAAGATCCCTCATGCCACAGCGAACATCCTGCACGCGGCCATGAAGATCCCACATACTGCAACTAAGACCCGGCACAGCCAAATAAATAAATAAATATTAAAAAAAAAAAAGAACTTATGTAAACAGTGAGATCAACCTGTGACCCTTAAGCCTAGGTCAGTGGCTTCCCAGTGCCTGCTCTAGGACCCACTGCTGGGGCCCTGGCCTCTAGGGGGACATTTCATCCTCATCCTAGGTCTCCCTGCCTCTGATCTCTCTTTGCCCACGCCAGCCTCCTCCCCACTGCCCAAATGATTCTTCTAAATCTGATGCTGTCACTTCCCTGCTTAAAACATCTGGTGGCTCCCCATCTGATCCATGAGAGAATTTTGAGCTCTTTGGCCTTCTATTTAAGACCTTTCACCCTTCATTGCCAGCTCTGTGCTGATAGCCCTTGTGGGTCTTCTCTACTGAGTTGTCCCAGATGCTGCAAAGCTGTCAGATTCAAGAGAGGCTCAGCGACGCTATCAGATCAGCTGTTCCTCTGCTGTCCCCATCTCCACCTGAGGCAGGTCCATCCTCCTGACTTCCTAGACACATCTTCCTCTCCCACCTAGATTCCCTACATGCTGTTACCAAATCCTATAGATATCACCTACTAAGCTCCCCTTGTGTCCCTCTTATTCATGGCCACCAAATTTGGCCTTTATCCTGGCCTGCACATAGACCATCAGAATGATCTTTCTACAATATTGATCGTCCCTCCTTCAAACCTTTGATAACCCTTTGTCCCATGACCTCCAGGGACAAAGCCTGGGTGCTGACGTTCTGACCTTGCCCACCTCTGCCCTCTCCTCAGGCCTGCCTCACGCCCTCTGTGGGGCCCTCTGTGGACCCCCCAACCGCCCCCCGCTCCCCAGCTCCATGCCCTTGACAGTTCTTTACCCAGGCCTGCCTGGCAAACTCCTGCCCCTTATGCCAGACTTGCCTCTTTAACACGGCATCCCCACCTCCCAGGTGGAGGGAATCCCTCCTCCCAGATGGCAACCATGGCAACCGGGACACTCCGTCTGTCCCTCTCCCTCAGCCAGGACCAAGCTTGGTTTTCTTCCATACCGCAGAGCCTGGCATGGGCCTGGAAGAGAGCGGCCATCGGCCAATGTTTGCTGAACAATGAAGCCACGAGACACTTTGGAAAAGGCTGAGTTCACTGAGCCACAATCATGCTCAGTTTTTTTTTTTTTTAATAAATAAAATTATTTATTTATTTATTTTTGGCTGTGTTGGGTCTTCATTGCTGCGTGCGGACTTTCTCTAGTTGCAATGAGCGGGGGCTACTCTTCATTGCGGTGCGCGGGCTTCTCATCACGGTGGCTTCTCTTGTTGGGGAACAGGGGCTCTAGGAGCGTGGACTTCAGTAGTTGCGGCGTACAGGCTCAGTAGTTGTGGCGCACGGGCTTAGTTGCTCCGCGGCATGTGGGATCTTCCCGGCCCAGGGCTCGAACCCGTGTCCCCTGAACTGGCAGGCGGATTCCTAACCACTGCACCACCAGGGAAGCCCTCGTGCTCAGGTTTGAGTGCTGTGATGATTTGAGGAGTCGCTGGTGGGTCTCCAGGAGGCAGCGGCCTGCAGGAGCCAGCATTCTTTGTCCCCTTTGGATTCATGAGACCACTGAGGCCTGGAGAGGGGGAAGGGACAGTCCCAACGTGGCTCTAGCTGCGCCAGGAGGGCTCTGAGCCCTGCGTCCTGGAGGGCCTTTGCCTGGTGTTCCCCACCTTCCCAGCACCTCCCGCTCAGGACTCCCCTCTGCCAGTCACGTCCCTCTCCCACCCCCGCAGCTGGGATCTCGTCACCTCCACTTCCTCTCCTTGTCCTGACCCCTCTGTCTGCTCCAATTTGGCCCCCACCCTGCTGCTCCATGGAGACCAGGGGCCTCTTTGCTCATTAATCTCAGGGCCTGAACCAGTGGGCTGGAGTGCCCCCGCCCCCGGCTCCTCCTGGCTTCCCTCATCCTCAGCATCTCTCCAGGACCAGGCCTGGCTCTCCGCGGCCCCCACCTCACAGCCTCCCTGCCCTGCGTGCTGCCACGCAAGCTCTGCTGGACTGTTCTCAGGCACTCTGCTGCTTCTCCATGGCCATGGGTCTCCCCTGCTTGACCAGACACTTCGTAAGGGCAGGGACTCTGTGAGTTTTCTCAGAATCCCCAGAACCCAGCACAGGTCTGGCCCAGGAGGGGCTCGATCAATGGTTTAAAATGGAATTCTTTGGAAAATGTCTTATTCTCTGCTTTCCCCTTGCCCAGAGATGAGATATGATTTGAGGGACACAAGAGTAGCCTTCCGATGGGGGGAGTATATGATTGGATTTTGGGGGGGTTTGCATTACCACTGGGGGAGGTCCTAGGACCTTCTGGGAGGGGGGAGAGGCTGTAAGGGGCAGGTACCAAGAAACTTCCCTCCTCTGGACAGCAAGTATTATGGAGCTAATAGCAGAAGGCCCCCCAACCCTGTGTCCCATGCCTCTCTCCTGTCCTGGGGTCCTCTCTCTTTCCTGGGAGTCCTGCCTCTGGCCTCCTGGCCCCCAGCACATGAACCTGCTACACAGCCTTGCCTCCAGACACTCACAGCAGCCCCAGGCCCGTGGCGACTGTGTAGCTGGGAGGAAGCTGCCCGCTGGGGTCTGTGCTCTGAGCCCTCACGCCTGGTTCCCTTCTCCGCCCCACTACACCTCCCGCCAGCGCCTAATCACTTCCATCTGCCCCACTGACTCACGGGGCTCCAGCTGTCAAGGTTCTAAAAATTTCCAAATTCCTCCCCACCCCGTCCTTCCAGGCTTTTTCTCCAGCGCTGGCTCCCTGGTGGCACCCCCATGTACCCAACAAGCTGCTCTTCCTCACGCCACACCCGGTAGGGCAGTGGGTGGCAGAGGGGGGCTTCTGCAAGGGGCTGGACAGGAAGGGCCTCTGGTCCCCTCTCCCCCGGGGAAGGCCCTGACAGCAGCCGAGAATATGGGAGCTGGAAAACCAGGGTCAAAGGAGCCATCAGGACAACGCTTCCATTTTACAGATAAGGGAAACTGAGGTCCAGAGCCAGCAGCAGAGCCGGGTGTAGAATGCAGGCCTTGGGACCCTGGTCCAGGGCTCTCTTCCCTCTGTTGTCACTCTTCCTGCCACCTCTAGCTTTCCCCCTGGGCTGTGGGAAAGGCAGCTTCAGGCCTAGCCCCACCTGCCCCAGGGACCAGGGCTACTTGGTGACCAGGAAGGGGTATCTCCATGTCCCCCACCCCTGGCCTCTTCCCAGATGGCCTGCTCCTTCCCCCTTTCCCCCCCAGGGTAGCTCCTGAAGAAGTGTTTGTATCTAAAGAGTATTTCCAGGGCAACTTGCCTTCCTGGCGTGTGTGTGTGTGTGTGTGTGTGTGTGTGTGTGTGTGGTAAGAAGGGTAGGGGAGGAACGGGTTCAGCTATGACACCCTCACCCCCCGTGACCCACAGCCCCTCGGGGTTTATAGGACTTGGGCCCTGGGAGCCCGTCTCACCCTTGATCTTGGACAGAGCCTGAGGATGACTGTGCGAACCAGCCATCCTCCCTTTTATAGGGCACCCTCCATGGACGAACTGTGGGAGGGGGGCAGAGTCCAGTTCCCTCAGCCTAAGGAGGCAGAGGGGTAACCTTATGGTGAATAGCTCCCAGGGACCCCCTCTTCCTTCTTCTGCTCCTCAGAGGACCCTCTCCCAGGAAGTCCCTGACTACACACCTCTGTATGGCCCCCCGACTTCTAAGATGAAATCCTACCCACATGGCAACACTTGCCAGGCTGTGCGTGGCAGCACCCGTCCACTTCTGCAGCCCCAACTTGCCCTTCTCCCTGCCACGCCTGCCACATACCTGCCCCTGCACGGCCCCTCCACTCCCCACAGCCAGGCCTCTTTCCCTGGCTTCCTCCTCCTTCAAGCCCAGCTTGAGGGTCATGCCTCCTCCTCCAGGCAGGCTTCCTTGGGCTGCCAGAGAGAGCTGACCGCTGCTCCATGGGTTAGCTCACACCTCACACCTGGAGCTGACCCACAGTAGCTTGGGTCTCCATGTGTGTGGTGACCTGGTTCTCAGCCCGTGTCCGTGTCTCCAACCACAGAGCAATGCCAGGGAGGGGTCCCTGTGCCTCTGCACTATGGCCTCAGAGCTTGAGCAGGGCCTGGAGCCTGAATTCTTCCCTGCCTGGACTGCCCAGGCCTTTGCAGAGATGTCTTGAGAGGGCCCAGACCTTGGGCTGTTCTGTCCTGGACTTCACTGAGGCCCCAGATGGAGAGGGACATGGCAGGGTGGTCAGGGCCAGGCAGGCAGGAGGACAGAGGTATGGCCTAGAGTGGGTGGCCCAGTGACAGCTGCGTGGCAGAGCCAGACAAGACTAGGGTGATGCGGAGGGAGGGCCTGGGTCTCTTGCTGAGCACACCCCACGTGAACCTCCTCCCCCATCACTAAGTCCCTTCTCCTCTGTCTGACCCCCTCCCCCTCCCTGTCCCCCTCCCCCCGTCCCCCTCCCTCTTATTAAGTCTTATCCTAACTGCACCCTCTCCCCCCGTCCCCCTCCCTCTTATTAAGTCCTATCCTAACTGCACCCTCTCCCCCCATTTCCCCCCCTCCCCCCACGCTGGGGCTGGCTTTGCCAGGCATATTCAGTGGAGCCCCAAGCTGCCGGGCAGCAAGCAGCCGGGCTGCTCTGGGTCCTGGTGCTGTGGCCTCTTCCCAGGATCTGGCCTGGAGCTAGGCGCTTTCTGGGGAGACCTCCGGCTGCCTCCCCCTCCATGGCATGCGGGGAATGCAGCCCCTGCCCATGCCGGCCCCCTCCACTGCTGGAGAGGAGCTCAGTCCGGTGGACTTTTAAGGACTAAACAGGGAGCGAGCTCTGTCCCTGGCCTGGCTGAGCTGTCCTCGGATCTGATCCCATCTTGGAGGGGCTTGGCCGGGTGCACCGATGGGGAGAGGTCTCAGCGCTTAGATCAGGAATGGACCAGGGCTGGAATCATGCCGGCTCTAGCTGGGACTCTGTCCCTTCTTTGTCCCCACTCGGGTGGTGCTGAGGGCTGAGGACCCCTGCTCCTGTTTAGCAGGGGCTCCGGGCCTGGAACTTATGGCCTCTGGTTTGGACCGCCCACCCTGAGCTGGGGCCTCTGGGTTCTTCTCAGAGGGGCCTGGAAATGATGAATGTTACAGTGCTGGGGACCACAGCTACCATTTCCCAGTGCTGGGTGCTTTCCTGACTCAGCGAATGGCCCTTAGTTTTATCATCACTCCCATTTTATAGATGAGAAAACTGAGGCTCAGACACATTATCTTGTCCAATGCGTTACGGCTGGTCTATGGCACAGTCAGGATTTAGACCCAGTCCTTTGTCTCCCAGTCTCGGGGGACAGAAGATGAGGCAGAGCAAGAGTAACACCTCCCTTTCTGTGTCCCCTGTGATCTTTCCTTTTTCACTGCAGTTTTGGGTAATTCCAGCCACCCTCCGATCGTCAGGTAACTCCTTGCCCGTCTGTGCACACGACTCCTGAGCCCCATGCTGTGTCCCCTAGGCCCAGAGGCTCTGGCCAACATGATATGCTACTCGGGTCCTTGCACCCAAACTTTGGGCCTCCCATCCCCGACAGGCCCAGGCTCTTCCCAGAGGCTGGGAATGGCCTGTCCTGCCCTCATCCGTCCTGGGCTGGTATTGGGTCCCTTGTTCCCAGGCGTGACTTTCAGACACTCCACTGCCCAGTTCTGCCCCGCTGCACTGTGGGCTTTGACTTCTCCTTGGGTCCCAGGGCTCCAGGAGGGACGACCATGTCTGGGTCAACGCTGGCGTTGCCCTGTGTAGGGAGGCCTTGACCAGGCGTTTGGCCAGAGTCTGGGGAGAGAACGGACTCATGAGAAAGCCCCGAGGTGCCAGGGATTCCAATTCCTGCTGGAGGGGGCCCGTCCTCTCCCTCGGCCACCGAGGCTGTCCCTCCCAAGGCCAGCCAGCTCTCTCCCCGCCCCGCCACTCTGCTTTGTCTCAGCCACTTCCTGGAGAACCTGCAGCTGGACATGGGATGAGGCACAGGCCGGACTCGCATCCATTGTTTGCTGTGTCTTGGCCCCATTGTCACCTGGAGTTACCTGTGGCCAACCGAGGGAAAAAACCGCGGTGGATTCCGGGCCAGCTGTGTGTTTGCCAGGAGTTTCACAAATGTTGCCTGCTGACCTCAAGGACCCCCAGGGTAGGGGTTACTCTCTCTGTTTTCCAGATGAGCGAAGCTGGCCTCAGAAAGGTCGAATCGTGTAAGGGTGGGTCCAGGAGTTAGATTCAGGTGGGTCTGACCCAAAGCTTGAGCCCTCTCCTCTGCCCCCAGGGCGTCTCAGAGCCCCAGGTCAGGGATGAAGACTGCTCGGGGACAGCCCCGCTGAGCCCTGGAGAAGGAGGAGGAGGCGTTTTCACCCCAGCCTGCAAGGGAGGGGGCTTCCCCTCGTCAGATGCAAAACAGCTGCCAGCTGTCCCCGCTCAGCCTTCCCTGCCCACAGACCCTTCTCCGGAGTCACCTCCCCAGGACGCCTCCCCTCCCTAAACGGTCCAACCCAGGCCTCCTGCCCCGAGTCGGGAACTATTTATACCTGTCCTTGGCACAGAGATTCCTCAGGGGACCAGGTGAGCCCGAGGGTGTTCGGGGACCTAGCAACCTCCTTCATCTCTCTTCTCTGGGCAGCCCGTGGTCCCCGATCCCACCCTCTACTGTCACCACTGAGGGAGGGATGAAACTTGGGGATGATGGTCTGATGGGGTCAAGGCCCTGTCCTAGGACATTGTCTCAACACGTGTGTGTGTGTTTGTGTGTGTGTGTACATAGCCCTGACTCGGGAGGCTTACTTTTAGGGAGACATAGTCTTGTTCTGTAATGATAGTCTGAGGATGGAGGCACGGTCCTAGAAGGAGGCAGTGGGGAGGGAGACCTGAAGTTGATGCGGGGAGAGAGACGGGAGGCAGCTGAGTGTCTGCTCCTTGACCATCCAGGAGCAAGCTTCGGGTTCTTAGCCAAGCGTGGGGTCCGGGCAGCAGGGTGGGGTGGACCAGGCCGCTGCAGGGCAGGCCATTTCTGGAGGTTGGAAGGGGCTCATGGACGGATACAGGGGCTGGGGGTGGGGGTGAGCAGCCTCGCCTGCCCCCGACTCCTGGCCCTTCTTCATTCCCTGGACACGGAGCAGGTGGCAGGCAGCCTTCCTTGAATGTCCCCACCCCAGCCCTGCCGTCTGGGTCCCAGACGTGGCCTCGGTTGATGGGGCCACGTTCCCTCCCCGGCCAGCTTGGCGGCCACTTCAGACACGCTTGTGCCTGGATGCCCCCCTACCCCGCCTCGCCGAGGACAGAGAACACAGTCTGCCTCCCCCGGCTGCGCCCGCCCTGCTAATCCCGAGCAAACAGCGGGGCCAAGAATGTCTTGCATAGTCTGGCGGGCGGGCTATAGCCACGAAGCCTGCTGGAGGGGCATGAACACGGCCCCCGCC
This sequence comes from Eschrichtius robustus, assembly GCF_028021215.1. Lineage (NCBI taxonomy): Eukaryota > Metazoa > Chordata > Mammalia > Artiodactyla > Eschrichtiidae > Eschrichtius > Eschrichtius robustus. Next base: position 83,538,153 of record NC_090839.1, on the reverse strand, counting down.
TGCCAAGTGCTCGCTTGGGACGTGTTGGAGGCTGGCCGTGCCCAGAGTGGATGGGGAAAAGGGAGGGAAGGAGAGCTGGCAGCTGGGATGGGCAGACAGAGCAATTTTGAGGGGAGAGGTCTGCTGGACCCATCCCTGGTGGCAACACAGAAATTATGTTATAGAGTTTTAGAAGCCTGGAATTATGCAGTATTGACTTCTTGGAATTCCACAGGTCTGAAATGCGAGATTCAAGGAATGTCACACTGCACTCCTCCGACAGCATGTTGATGCCAAGGCCCCATTCTGCAGGTGGGGAAGCGGAGGCTCCAAGGGGGCAGAGGGCTCTGCTCCAGGTCACGTGTGGAGTCAGAGCTGGGCTGGGCTGAACCCTGGCCCCCTGCCTTCGGTCTGAGCCCCTTCCAGTCCCACGCGGCAACGGCAGGCAGTGTCGGTTCCAGCCCCCCTCCCAACATGTCTGTGTGCTCCTGGCCAATGGAGAGCGGGGAGCGGAGCGTTGGGGGCACGGGTGCTGGAGGACCTCCTTCTCCTCCTGCCCTGGCCTTACTCCAAGCACAGAAGCCACCGCATGGAGACTCCTGCTTCCCTGTCTGCAAAATCCCCCTGCCCAGCCTTCCCTTCCCTTCTGTTCCCAACACGAAGGGAGCCTGCCTGATGCCCACGCCTGCTCCTGCCATCTGTACCTGCTCACGCACTTGTCCAAAAACTGCCCACTGAGTGCTGGGTGTCCGCCGGCCACAGAGCCCTCCCGACCCCAGAAATCTCCCTGCGCTCCCGTGTCTGCAAATGCTTCCTAGCCCTACACATCACCCCTCTCAGTTCTCCCTCATCTTCAAATGAAAAAAGTCCCTCTGGGTACCACCCTCCCTCACCTTCGCCCCCGAGCTTTCTCCATCAATCCATCCACAGTCAAGTTTCTTCAAAGGGTTGTCTACACTTCCCATCCCCCACTTCCTCACTGTCCTCCCTCTCCAGAACCCTCTCCAGTCTGGTCTCTGTCCCCCGTCCTCCACGGATGGAAGGATGGATGCTGGAGCTCTTGTGGTTAAGTGCCACTGCTCCCCAACCCCGCTGCACCCCAGCCCCACCTGTCATAAACCCCTGCCAACCCTGGTCTCTTCCTGCCTCCCCAGACCCTCCCTCTGAGCTCCTCCTGTGCTGGTGGTCAGAGCAGACCCCCTTCTCGTCTCACCGTCCTCTTCCCTGGGTCCAGCAGCCTGATGATCAAAGAGTGGGGCTGATGACCGGATCGGATGGCCAGCTCAGCTCTCCCCAGGGCTCCAGGGCAGGACGTCCAGAACCAAGCTGATGCACCCACCAGGGTGACCCACAGGCCCTCGCACTCAGCTGTCTGGGCTCCCCCAGCCCTGCTGCTCCCCAAGGCTCTCCCTTTCAGTGAAGCCACCCCTACCACCACCTCCCTGATTCTCAGGCAGAGATGCGGGCATCACCCGAGACTCCTGCCTCTCCCTCACCCCCACCCGTGTTCCCATTTATCGACCAAGGCCAATCCATGCAACCCCATGACTTTGTTCTCCCCCCTCCACCATCGCCTTCATTCTGAGCTCATCTTATCTGGCCCGGACTATTGCAACACCTGCATCACTGGTCTCTGCCCCTCCAGCTGGCCCTCCACGGGGAGCCAGAGGGAGCTTCTGCACAAGCAAGCTTGACCCTGCCACTCCCCAGTGCAACGCCCTTCCCTGGCTCCGCACTGCCCACAGGCCCTGTGGGACCCTCTGTGGTCAGGTCCTTGACCATCCCTCCAGCCTGACCCAACACCCCTGCTTTGTATTCCATCCACCTCCAAGCGCCCATCACCCCCAACCAGGCCCTACTGATTCTTGCTTCTAATCTTTTACCTCCCATTCCTTCCCTTTCTCGACAGACTCTCTGTCCAAGTTGAAAGTCCCCTCCTGGTGGTTTCCGTGCTCCTGCAGCACCTGCACTTACCACACTGTACGCCATCACTGCCTGCCTGTGTTCCCCGCTCAAGTGTGAACTCTGAGAGCAGGGCTCTACCCCACCCTTCTGGTCTCTCCACGGCCTGGACCAGAGGGTGTGCTCACCACGAACTTACTGAACAAGTGAATGAATGAGCCCAGGAGGGCATTCTCCTTGGGGACCCTGCTGAGATGTTGCAATCTGAGGCCCCAGCAGCACTTGCGGCTCTGGGCCCTGGTAGGTCTGAGTTCTGAGCATTTTTGCCATGGGCTGATGGCTGGTGCGTGGAAACTTATTCTCCTCTGGGATTTCTAACCCCATGGGAGAGGGGCAGAGCGGGGTGAGTGCCTGGGAACCAGGAGGGCTGGCAGCGGTGGAAGGCAGGAGTAGGTGGTCAGGGGATCACGGGCTCATGCCTGGGCTGGCACTTGGCTCTGACTCTGGAGGACGAGGGCCTTTGAGGATTTGGCTGGGGAGGGGGCATGAGACCCGTCCCCCACCCTGTTCCAGGCCTGCCCTGGAAACCCAGGCTGAAAGACCAGGGGGTGGAGGAGCCAGTGGAGAAATGGAGTTTGTGCAACAGCATTCAATATGTTTGCAACAATGGGGAAATGGAAAAAAATGTTAATTTAATTTTGACAGTGCCCTGGGGACAACATTCATGGCTCAGAGCTCTCCGACTGCCACACTGTCCAGCCTTGCTCCGGAGACTCCAGGGAGGGGATGTGGGGGGTGAAGGGTGAGGTAGTCGGGACTCCCTGTCCCAGGATGTCCCCCTGCTCCCGGTCACTCCCCCTCTCCGTGGAGCAGCCTGCTTAGGGCTTTGAGAGCTGTGTGCCTTCAAGCCGAATGAAGGCGGCTCACCAGGGAAGGGGAGACCAGCTGCTCACTGCATGTGCCTCCCAGAGGAGGGCCTGGGGCTCTGAAAGAGACCCCCAGCTGGGAAGTGCCAGCCTCTTCTGCCTTGAGCCTGCATCACCCAAACTATGATCCCCGTGTCTGCCCCAGAGCCCCGGGGGTGGCGTTGGGGTACAGTGAGGGCCAGGGTCTCAGGAGACCTGGCTTTGGGAGCCAGCTCAGCTCTTCAGCAGCTGTGTGGCCTTCTCAGAATCACCTCCCCTCTCTGAGCCTCTCAGTCCTCATTACGAATGTGCAGGTTCCCCTCGAGGGGGATGCTCACCCCTGAGCCGCTGGGTGGCAGAGCCGGTGCCTAAGTGCCCAGCTGCAGGCAGCGCAGGGAACCTTTGGGTGGGACTCGGGTGAAGGGACTACCAGGGGCTCCGACCCCCACTGCCACCACTTAGAGCACAAGGGGCTGGGATGCTCACCCCCAGATCTCAGGGCTATTGATCTCCCTGCACGTTGGTTTCTGTGTGTCCCTCCACGTGTCACCTTCGGAGACATGGGGGTGGGGGAAGGACAGAGGTTAGGAACACGGTCCCTCAGATCCTTCTAGGGCTCTCAGGTGGTGGCGGCTGAGTCACCCTCACTGCCCTCATACCGATGTCACAGGTGCATTGATGTAGGTTCTCCAGAAAGCGGACCTTGAGACGATGTGTTGGGTGCAGGTCTTTTATTTGGGAGAAGCTTCCAGGAAGCACAGGTAAGGTTGCAGGAGGGGAGACAGGGAAGAGAGAAAAGCCAACATGAGCAGGCAGCTGGGGCTCCATCCCCCTGTGGACCCTCTGAGACACTGCTGCCCAATAGAACATTCTGTCACGTTGGGGATATTCTAAGTCTACTCTGAGCAATATGATAGCCAGTGGCCGCATGCAGGCTACTGGGTACTAGAAATGTGGCTAGTGCGACTGAAGAAATGTATTTCTACTTTTATTTACTTTTAATTAACTGTAGAGCACTTCTAGGGAGGCTGGGGCACTTATCTGCTCTCTGGGGGCATCAAGCCCCCTGCATTTCTGGGTGGCACCCAGCAAGTTTTCTGGTGTCAGAGAGCCAGCAGGCAGAGAAGAAGAAAGAGGCAAGAGCTTGAAGACATCCTCAGGCCAGGAGCTCGCCAGCAGCAGACGAACTCAGGTGGGCAGAGGGGTCTAGGTAGGGCGTCCACGGACATGTCTCATTGGCTGATTGCTGACAACCCAGGTTGCGAGGGCAATTGTTGCAGCCTCTGACCTGCCCCCTTCCTCTCAGGCTGGGTAGTCTGTTGGGCAGGGGGAGCGGGTAGTTCCTTTTCCTCTGGGATCTGCTCCATCTGAGGGGCCCTCAGCAGGGCTGCCAGGGCCCAAGGCTGTGGCTGAGTCTAGTAAGGCGGCTTTTTGCTCCTGCCATGGCTGTATTCTCCCCAGGATGACCCAGGAGCCATGTGTCCTGTGAGCCAATTCCTTAAAATCGATCTCTCTCTGTTTCTGCCTCTCTCTGTCTCTCTCTGGTTTTGTTCCTCCGGAGAAATCTGACTGATACATTGCCTAAAAGTTCATTTATTAAGCAAGGCATCTTTGTATTCCTAACCATTTATCAAGCACCTGCTCTGGGCCAGAACCAGTGATGGGCCCTGCAGAACCAGCAGTGGGGAGGCCCCCTGCTGGCACTTCTCCTCTGTGGGCTTTGGTGTAAATTGTCATCTCTTCAGAGGAGCCCTTGGACCTTCTGAAAACCAATTGTCCCACCCCTTTTTTTACAGTATTCTGTTTCAACACCTTCAAATCACATTTTAAAATTATTTTATTAATATCCTTTTTCAGGAAGAAGGATCTGTTTCTGTTTACTTAATAGAGAACCTAAGTGCCAGGAGGGACTTAGCACCCAGTAGACAACAAGTGTGTGTTGAACGAACACATGAATGAATGTATGGGAAATGTCACTTTTTACTGCCAAGGCCCTCACACCCAGTGGGCATTTGGGGGTGGGAGATGGGGTCCAGGGTCCCAGGCATCTGTAGGAGCCTTAGAGGAGGATCTGAGGAGATGTGTGTCAGGAAAGTCTTCACATGTGGCCCAAACTCCACATGTGGATTTCACTCATGGACTTCACATGTGGCCTGGACGCCAACCTGTACTCCAGACCGTCAGCCAACTTTCTCTCTGTCTCTCTTTTTAAACTAATTTATTAAAATTTTTTTAATTTAAAAAAACCCCTCACCTTTACTCAGGTTTAATTGACACACAATAAACTGCATCCATTTCAAGTTGCATAAGTTTCGACAAATTGTATAGACTCACATGACCACCACTACAATCAAGATTGTAGAGCATTTCTACCACCCTAGAAAGTTCCCTCCTGCCCCTTTATGATCTGACCACAGACAAACACTGACCTGCTTTTTGTCACTATTGGCCACTTGTGCCTTTGTAAGAGTTTTATATGTAGCACGTACTCCTTTCTCTATGGCTTTCTTCACTCAGCATGCTTTGAGATTCATCCATGTTGCCGAGTATATCAGTAACTAATTCCTTTTCCTTGCCGACTAGTATTCCATTGGAGACACCATTTGTTTATCCACTCACTTGTTGATGGACATTAGGGAAATTCCCAGTTTTTGACTGTTCTGAATAAAGCTGTCATGAACATAGGTATAAAATCCTTTGTGTGGGGCTTCCCTGGTGGCGCAGTGGTTGAGAGTCTGCCTGCCAGTGCAGGGGACACAGGTTCGAGCCCTGGTCTGGGAAGATCCCACATGCCGCGGAGCGGCTGGGCCCGTGAGCCGCAATTACTGAGCCTGCGTGTCTGGAGCCTGTGCTCCGCGACAGGAGGGGCCGCAGCAGTGAGAGGCCAGCGCACCGCGATGAAGAGTGGCCCCCGCTTGCTACAACTGGAGAGAGCCCTCATGCAGAAACGAAGACCCAACACAGCCATAAAAAAAAAAAAAAAAAAAATCCTTTGTGTGGACATATGTTTCCATTTCTCTTGGAAATCTACTTAGAAGTGGGATCACTGGGTCATATGGTAAGGGTATGTTCAACTTTATAAGAATGTGCCAAATTGTCTTCCAAAGCAACTGCACCATTTTACATGCTCATCTGCAATGTATGAAAGCTCCAAATACTCACTGACACTTGGTATTGGCAAGTCTTTTAAAAAATTTATTTTCATTGTGGTATAATTTACCTACAGTGACATGATCCAATCCTAAGTATATCATTCTTTTTTTTTTTTTGGATTATTGTAGCTTTGTAATATGTTTTGTAATTGAAATTGGGAAGTGTGTGGCCTCCAACCTTGTTTTCCTTTTTCAAGATTGTTTTGGCTATTTGTGGTCCCTTGAAATTCCATATGAGTTTTAGGATGCATTTTTCCATTTCTGCAAACCACGTAATTGGGCCTTTGAAAGAGATTGCATTGACTCTGTTTTGGGTAGTATTGTCATCTTAATAATATCAAGTCTTCCAGTTCATGAACATGGAATATCTTTCCACTTATTTTGGTCTTTTAAGATTTCTTTCATCAATGTTTTGTAGTTTTTTGTGTATAGGAATTGCACTTCCTTGACTAAATTTATCCCTAAGAGGTCTTTGGGGTTTTTTTGATGTTACTGTAAATGGAATTGTTCTTTAAATGTCTTTTTGCATTGTTCATTGTTAGTGTGTAGAAAGACAACTGATTTTCGTGAGTTGATTTTATATCCTGCAACTTTGCCGAATTTATTAGCTTTTATAGTTGTGTGTGTGCATGTGTGTATGAATTCTTTAGGATTTTTAACATATAAGACCATATCATCTGTGACTAGAGATAGTTTTTCCCCTTCCTTCCCCGTTTGAATGCCTGTTATTTCATTTTCCTGCCTAATTGTTCTGGCTTGAACTTCTAGTACTATGCTATGAAGTGGCAAAAGTGGGCATCCTTGTCTTGTTCCCAATCTTAGGGAAAAAACTTTCAGCCTTTCAGCCTTGAGTTCTGAGTTTTACATACATGGCCTTTATCTTGTTAAGGAAGTTCACTTCTATTTCTGGTTTATTGAGTGTTTTTTTTTTTTAATCATAAAAGGGTGTTGGATTTTGTCAAATGCTCTTTCTGCATCAGTTGAAATAATCATGTTTTAGAAATTCATTCTATTAATGTGGTATTTTACTTGGCTTGATTATCATATGTTGAACCACTCTTGCATTCTAGGGAGAAATCACATTTGGTCATGATGTATAATTTTTTAATATGCTGCTGAATTCAGTTTGCTAGTATTTTATTGAGGTTTTTTGCATCTAAATCCATAAGGGATATTAGTCTGTAGTTTTCTTCTAGTGTCTATGGCTTCTTGAACGCAGGCTCAGTAGTTGTGGTGCACGAGCTTAGTTGCTCCGTGGCATGTGGGATCTTCCTGGACCAGGGCTCGAACCCATGTCCCCTGCATTGGCAGGTGGATTCCTAACCACTGCCACCAGAGAAGCCCCCTACTTTTTTTCTTAGTCAAGCTAGCTAAAGATTTGTTAATTTCATCGTTGTTTTCAAAGAACCAACTTTTGGGTTTGTTGATTCTATTATTTTTCTATATTTCATTTATCTCTAATTCCTATATTTCCTTCTTTCTGCTAGTTTTGGGTTTAGTTATCTCTTCTTTTTCTATTTCCTTAAGGAACTAGATTATCCTTCAGATTTTTCTTCTTTTTTAATATAGGCATTTACTGCTATAAATTTCCCTCTGAGCCCTGCTTTTGCTATGTCCCATATGTTTCGGTATGCTATGTTCTCATTTTGTTTGTCTCTATTTTCTTTCTTTCTTTCTTTTTCTTTTTGTTTTTTTGTCGGGGGGTGGGTTCTGCCCACATGCTGCGGCAGTCACCATGGTGCCTACTGGGCGCTTTGCGGGGTGGTAGAACCGAGAGGTGCTCCCATAGCCGCCGGTTCTCGCCCTGGCAGGAGGGAGGGTCTGCGGTGTGGCAAAGCCTGTGCTGCCTTCAGGCTCTTCCCTTTGCCTCACGGGGGAGGGGTCTCATCTGAAAAGTGTGACTGCCCCCCTTCTCATCACCCAGACCACCACGATCACTCCCACGCCCACGTGCAACCTGGGCGAAGGGAGAACACAGGACCGTGCGAGGAGGCGGCACCTGGCCGCAATAAGGGAGACAGGAGTGTCTCCCTTACCGTCTCCACGCCGCAAGAGAGCTGCTCACAGGATGCACCACCGCAGTGGGGACGCCAGGGCCTCGCTGGGAAAGGGAAACGACGCCAACTCTCGGCCGCTGGCACTACGACCTGGACCGCTCTAGGGGCGCCACGGAGGCCCAGGCGGGACACGCGCACGTGCTGACGGGAGCCGCAGCGCTGCGGCTGGGCGTGTCCTCAGCCTCCGCAGGGAGCGCCTCTCGCCAGACGCTTGCTGAGAAAGCGAAGCGAGAGTGCCTGAGGCGTCAGAGGACTGGCCGGCCGAAGCCGTGCGGCAGGGGCTGAGCTTGGAGCGGGGTGCCGCTGCCCTGCCCTCCACACACCACCAGCGGGCGGGGAGGAGAGGCGAGGGCCCGCGGGCAGAACGAGAAGAGCGGCCCCGTTCGCCAGTGGCCTAGGCCCGGCCCGGGAGAGCGGGCCATCACCACATGGATTGTAAGTATTTTCTAATTGGCCTTTTGATTTCTTCTTTGACCTAATGGTTATTTAAGATTGTGTTAATTTCCGCATATCTGAATTTTTCAGTTTTCCTTCTGTTGTCGATTTCTAGCTTCATTCTATGGTGGTGAGAGAAGATAGGATTTCAGTCTTTTAAAATTTACTGAAACTCATTTTGTGGCCCAACATATGGTCTATCTTGGAGAATGTTCCCTGTGCCCTAGAGAAGAATGTGTATTCTGCTGTTGTTTACTGGGGTGTTCTATGTAGGTCTGTTAGGCCCGATTGTGTTATAATGTTCATGTCTTCTTTTTCCTTATTGATCCTCTGTCTAGATCCATTATTGAAAGTGGCGTATTGAAGTCTCCGACTTTATTGTAGAATTGTCTATTTTTCCCTTCAATTCTATCAGTATTTGATTTATATATTTTGAGACTCTTCTGTTTTGTGAATAAATGTTTATAATAGTTATATCCTCTTGATGAATTGACCCTTTCATTAATATATAACGTCCTTATTTGTCTGTTGTAACAGTTTTTGACTTAAAATTTATTTTATTTCATATTAGTATAACCATCCCTGGTCTTTTAAAGTTTGCCTGGAAAATCTTTTTCATTTCTTTCCTTCCTTTTCCTTGTGTCCTTGAGTCTAAAAATATTGAATTATAAATGTATTGACTTTTATAATTACCCACATAGTTACCTTTACTGGAGTTTTTTATTTCTTCATATGGCCACAAATTACTGTCTCGTGTCCTTTCGTTTCAACCAGAAGGACTCCCTTTAACATTTCTCATAGAGCAGGGCTGCTAGCAATGAACTTCTTCAGGTTTTATCTGGGAATGTCTTAATTTTACCTTAATTTTTTTAAAAATAAATTTATTTATTTGTTTATTTATTTTTGGCTGTGTTGGGTCTTCGTTGCTGTGCACGGGCTTTCTCTAGTTGCGGCGAGCGGGGGCTACTCTTCATTGCGGTGCGCGGGCTACTCATTGCGGTGGCTTCTCTTGTTGCAGAGCACGGGCTCTAGGCACGCAGCCTTCAGTAGTTGTGGCACGTGGGCTTCAGTAGTTGTGGCTCGTGAACTCTAGAGCACAGGCTCAGTAGTTGTGGCACACGGGCTTATTTGCTCCGCGGCATGTGGGATCTTCCCGGACCAGGGCTCGAACCCGTGCCCCCTGCATTGGCAGGCGGATTCTTAACCACTGCGCCACTGGGGAAGCCCTACCTTAATTTTTGAAGGATAGTTTTGCTGGGTATGAAATTCTTGGTTGGCAGTTTTTTTCTTTCAGCACTTTAAATATATGTATATCATACATGTCAGCTCTAGAATTCCTATTTCGTTCCTTTTTAAAAGTAATTTCTATCTCTTTGTTATGTTCTTATCTTGTTAATCTATTGTTTTCCCAATATCTTCAGTTATTTGTTTACAGTTTCCCTTAGCTCTTTTTTTTTAAAAAAATTATTTATTTATTTATTTTTGGCTGCGTTGGGTCTTTGTTGCTGTGCGCGGGCTTTCTCTAGTTGCGGTGAGCAGGGGTTACTCTTCATTGCGGTGGCTTCTCTTGTTGCGGAGCATGGGCTCTAGGCGTGCGGGCTTCAGTAGTTGTGGCGCGTGGGCTCAGTAGTTGTGGCACATGGGCTTAGTTGCTCCATGGCATGTGGGATCTTCCTGGACCAGGGCTCGAACCTGTGTCCCCTGCATTGGCAGGTGGATCCCTAACCACTGTGCCACCAGGGAAGTCCCTCCCTTAGCTCTTTGAGTATATTTAAAACAGTATATTTAAAGTCTTTATCTAGTAGTCTAATGACTGGACTTCCTCAGGCATGGTTTCTGTTGATTAATATTTTTTCCTATGAATGAGCTATACTTTCCTGATTCTTTGTATACCTAATAATTTTTGTCGAAAATTGGGCATTTTGAATATTATAATGTAGTAACTCTGCAAATCAGATTTTCTCTCTTCCCCAGGGTTTGCTTTGGTTGGTTTTGATGCCCATTTGTTTAGTGACTTAAACTATTTTTGCAAATATTGTATTCCTTGCTGTGTGCAGTCTCTAAAATCTCTATTTTACTGTCTCAGTGGTCAGCAGGTGACCTGCCTGAGATTTCCTTAAATGCCTGGGCCAAAAAGAAAAAACAATAGTATTCTCTTGGTCTTTGTAGCCTGGCTCTGAGCTGGGGCGTTCTTTCAGTACTAAGCCATGCTGCCTACAACTCTACCTTAGCCTTCACCTTCTGCTTGTGCAGAGCCCACAGAGTCATCAGAAGTGGAACCTAGGACATCTCAGGTCTTTTCTGAGTATTCATTACATCCTGGGCACGCACGTTGCACTCAGTTTTCCCAGTATGTGCAGTGGCCCTTCTGAGCTCTTATTGCCCCAATAACCATCCTTCTCTCTCTTATCCTTCCTGGGCTTTTTGGGTTCTGTCAGCCACTTGTCCCATCTGCCATTCTTTGCCCCAGGAGGGCATGAAGTATATATGACTTTAAATCCTTCTACAGCTGCTGCTGCTGCTGCTGGAAAGTCACTCCAGGTGTGTGTGTGTGTGTGTGTGTGTGTGTGTTTGTGTTGAGGAGGGAGCGCATAAAAAGAGTCAGCTTCTGAGCCATTCCTCAGGGATCCACCAGTCAGGTCAAAACACACAATTACAGTTTTTAAGAACAAGGTCTGTATTAGCCCCCTTTCATCAGCAAGTTACACCAGGAATGCAGGCTGTCATCCCCATAGCTGCTACCATGCTGGAGAATGAGAAACGAGGGTCAGGTGGGTGAAAATGTCTCAGTGTCCTCTTGCTGAAATTGTTTTCCTTTCTCTTCGTTAAGCATCTTCCTGGTAGCTGATTAGATTCCAGAGTCCCAAAAAAGCTGATTAAGTCAATCTTTGCCAACTTATGGTTGTTTCAGTGGAAGGACTGATTCTTTAACTGTCCCATTCCATCATTTTCTATGATTTCACATGGTCTCTGCCTTTTCTTAACTTTACATTTTTATTCAGACAAAATTTACAAGCAGCTGTATACAGCTTGATGAATTTTGCATATGTATACACTCATGCAGCTGCCACTCAGATGAAGACCTAAAATATTTTCAGTTCCGTAGGGGGTCCTTTCATATTCCTTCCAGGAGAGTTACCCATTCTCTCAGTTATTATGACCTTTATCACTGTAAGTTAGTTTTGCCTGTTGTAGAACTTCTTATTAATATAAATGGAGTCAAACGGTGGGTATTCCTCTGAGTCTGGCTACTTTTGTTCAGTCTAATGTTTTTGGGACTCATCCATGTTATTGCATGTAGCTGAAGTTCATTCCTTTCTTACTACTGAAACAATTCCACTGTATGCCTATATCATGATTTGTTTATCCATTCATCAATTGAAGGGCATTTGGGTTGTTTCCAGCTTGGAGCTGTTATGAATAGAGCTGCTATGAACATTCTTGTATGCATGTTTTGGTTGATATGATGCATGGACTTTTTTCTCTTTGGCATATGCTTGGGACAAGATTCTCTAGGTCACTTGACTCTTGGGTGGGTGCCCTGCTCTCTATACCCAGTGGCCTTTTCTCTGTGTCCATCCGGCCTGGCTCTGGTTTGGCCTTCTGCTTCTTGAACTACACAACTCCCAAGAATTCTGTGAGTTTTCTCTGCTGGCTTCTCTCCACCCCACTTAACTTTCATTTGTTTGTCCTTTAACTCTTCTTAATCACCAGCTGGAGCCCTCTCCTTCCAAGACCCTCCTGGACCCCTTCTCCACTGGATTTAGCTGTTCACCTTGGCCATCTCATTCCCTTCCAAAGCCTTGACTCTCAACCCAGTGAATATGGAATCCAAGGCTTGACCTTCAGCCCTGCCTTCCCTTCTAAAAGTGGGCCAGTGGGCAACTGCTTGTTGGACATCTCTGCTTGGGTGGCCCCAGACCCCTCACAATCCACACTTTCCCAGTTGCCCTTTCCATCGTCCCTCAGCTCACTCTCTCCCCTCTGCAGTGCCCACCTCAAGAACTGCTCCACTTTTCCTCCAGCCACACAAGTCTGGGTCCCCACTTCCTTCCCTCTGTCCATTTCCTTTCCCCCAGCAACCAATCCAGGGAACCCAAGCACTGTCCACAGCACCTTTCCAATGTCTTGGGGGTTGGGGGCCTCCACTCCTCTCTAGCCTAATGGGCCTGAACCTGAGCATCTCCTTTCAGTATCATTGCTGGGCTTCCATCCCCCAGCCTTGCCCTTGCTAATCAGTTTGGCCTGCGGCTCCATCCGTAGTCCCCATAGACGGCTCTGGCTGTGTCTCCCTCAGCTGCGAGGCCATGCTCCGGGCCCTGCTTTGGGGCCTGGGCTGTAGCCGAGCCAGCATCGGGCGCCATTCCTTAGCACTGATCGTGCGTGGCGGACACGCTCTGTGGTCGGGGCTCACAGACAGGTTTTTCGAGTTAGGGATTTGGAAGGGACGCCAGCACTGGTCGCAGTTCAGAGCCCGTGAGGCGCTAGGTAGACCCTGCCGTGAGCTTATCTTTCCTGGGGCGGCCGGACTCAGGGCTAAGCCGGCTGAGGCAGCGGTTTGGAAAATTTCACACTCAGACTTGCCACTTGGCCGGCCTCTGGGTGACTTGTGGTGAGGCCTCAGTCAACGCTTTCATCCAACAAGTACTGCAGGGGCTGGGTCCACCTATAGATGGGTCACAAAAGGGTGCAGGGGAGGTACCCTGAGAGGCAGACCCTACTAGGAGGGGCTTGTGCCCTTGTTGGGGAAAGGAGATTCATAAGGAAACAATGAGAGAACAAGATTGGCGGGACTTTTTTTTTGTGGGGGGGAGATGGTGTCGATCACTTAAGATTGGAAAGCTAATTTATTTGTGCTGCAGTGTAATGTGTCCACAACGCTCTGGAAGAGATGCAGTGATACATCTCAGAGAGAGAGTTAAGAGCAGGTCTCTGGAGCCAGACTACCTGAGGCCAACATCTAGCTCCACCACTTGCTAGCTGTGTGACCTTAGGCAAGTTACTTAACTTCTCTGTTCTTGTATCTCCTCTTCTGTAACATGACGGTAATAATAATTAGCACCCATCTACCTACTTTATCTGATATTCATAATCATTAACTGCATTAATACAAGTGAAGCATTTAGGACAATACCTGACACCTAGTAGATACTCAACAAATATTCACATTGTTATTACTATACTTATTCCAGCCTACCTCTCCACACCCTCCCTCCATGCTTTTGCTACTCCAGCCCCTCAGTGGTACTTTTGGTCCTCTCTGTCTATGCTGAGGAACTCTTACTCCTTCAGACCCAGCTCAAAAATCACCTCTTCTGGGAAACCTCCCCCAACCCTCAGATCCTTTTCTCTGTTGCATCAACACTTGCCCATTTTAATTTTAAACATCTGTTTACCTGTCTGACCTTCTCATCAGCTGGTGAGCAACTTGAGGGCAAGCCTGTGTCTAAACCGTTTCCTTGTTCCTAACACCCCCATCCCCCCAGGGCTAGCCCCAAATAACCATCTGATGACTGTGTATGGGATAAGTAATTGAAAGAATTAATGACACATGACAAGAAAACATAATGGAAGACGGATATAAAATCCTACAATGTGGCAGGTACAGTGTCGTGTCTGACCAGGCATAAATGGCAATGACGCTTCCTGGAGCCAAGGCTGGTGGGCTGCCATGTTGTGAGATCCTGTGGGTGGCAGCAGTCAGGGCGGGCTTCCTGGATGGAGGAGGAGGGGCAAAAGCGACAAGCCCAAGCTGGCTCCAACTGGCTCCAAAAATGTCAAGCACTGCGGGATTGGCAGCCGGTGCCCCCATGGTCTGTCCTCGGCCATTCTGCTGCCACTTTGGGGCTGGGGGAGCTTGGCAGAGTGAAGGTCCCCACTCTGGTCCAGGGAAAAGGCCTGAATGTGAGATGGTTGTGCTGAGGACCAGCCCCCATCCGGTGACACACGGAACTTCTCAGAGTGGATTTTACGCCCGCTGCCCTAATGCAGACCGTCTCCACTGCGCTTCGGAAAAACAGAGGTCTCGCTCCAGCTTTCTGAAACCAACCTTCCCTCCCTGCCCCTCCTGCAACATTTTTGGAGACCAACAAAAAGCAGAACAAGGCTGAATGAAGCAGAACAGAATGGCTGAGGGGCTCCGGACACCACTCTCTGCACTGAGCAGAGTAGCCACTTCCTCTTGGACGGGTGGGAGCCAGCTCAGACCATCTCTCCAAAGCTGCACTCCCCATCCATCTGTCCACCCTGCCTGCTCGCCAGGAAGGCTACAGACAGGGGCTGGCAAAGCCAATGCTGGAATTGAGCCAAAGCCACACGCCCACTCGGCAGCGCTGACACCTGCCCGCTGCCCCTCATCTGTAAGGTTTGTGCTCTGCAGCCTTCCGCCCTGGCCCTGGTCCACACTGCTCCTTCTTGTGCCCTGTCCTCTCCCTAGTGGTCTGATTGTCACCCAGGACAGGCTGAGAGGGCCCAGCTTCCCCCGACTCACTGGATTCGTGCCCTGGCTCCTCCCCTCCACTGCCTGGGTGACCTTACCCAAGTCCTTGCATCTCTGGGCCTCGGTTTCCCGGTGGGTAAAAGGGAGAGAGTGAGAGTGACTGACTGCCTGTGTGAGGGGGAGGAGGCCCCACCATGGGGGATGCGGGAAGGCACATATGTGAGTTACTGCCGTCACACTTGCCTGTCTCCTGGCCTGAGCCTCACCTCTGCTCCTCCAGTTCCTTGCAATTTGTGGTCCAACTCTGGGCCACCCCCTAGGAAACCTCCCTGCACCACTGTAACCCCCCCATGGATGCCATGTCGGTATTACGCTCTGCATAATTCGGCGCTTACTGTGCACACCTGCTTATGCTTATATATCTGTTTATTCATAAAAAAGCACAGCATTGGAGGCCAAAGGTCTGGTTTGGAGTTCCTGCTCTACCACCGCTGTCTGGCTGAGATAGGGAGGCAGCCTGCCTCCTCTTTCCAAGTCCCCAAGTTCCTCATTTCTGAGTGGAGATGGTTATAATCACGCCCACCTCCCAGACTTCTTATGGGGCACGATGGGATGCATGCATACGAAAGCACTTTGTAAACTATAAAAAGCACTTGGTCCTGTTGCTTCTTTTTGTTTCCAGTTTGATGTAGGTTTCCTATGAGAAAGACTTGAGCCAAGGTGGTGGAGCCAGGAGGGCGTGGTACCAGGCAGGTGCCCAGGGAGTGGTCCTGCTGGAGCCCGCATGTGGAGGCCCATGTGTCTGGGTGGTGGCAGGCCAGGAACGCTGGCCTGCCGTGACTCAGATGGTCCATAATAGTGCTGGCTGGGGGAGGTGGCAGCCCTGTGGAGTGATTTCCTGCCCTGGTCCCCGTCTAAAGATATCCAGATGGTTGCTTGATGATGTTACCCAGGAAGCTGGTTGCCAGACATGGGGGCTCTGAGAAGAGGTCCAAGGAGACACAACCAGAGGACACAAGAGGACACATCTGATCATTGAAATGTTGGATTGCCCAAAGCCCAGCTAGAAACCATCAAAATACAAACACCCGGTGGTAAACAGAGCCACAGCAATCAGATTGTGAAATGGAGTGCCAGAAAATTCTGAATAATTGAATTATGAAAATTCTTTTTTGTACATGAAGGAGAGAGGCTGCCTGGTGTGGTGGGGAGGGGGAGAGAGGGCTGGGCCGGGGTAGGATGTCTTCCTGAGGGCCACACCCAGGCTGGATTTGGCCGTGTCCCCTCTGTGTTCCCTGTGCCCAGCCAGAAGGGGGGTCCAGAGCAGGCATCAGCGAGAGCCTGGAGGATCTCAAACATGCGGCCAGGAAGCTGTTATCTTTAAGACGATGGGGAGCCATGGAGGGCGGTTACAAATATCAAGTCCAGATATTTGGGCTTG
Organism: Eschrichtius robustus; assembly: GCF_028021215.1. Classification (NCBI taxonomy): domain Eukaryota; kingdom Metazoa; phylum Chordata; class Mammalia; order Artiodactyla; family Eschrichtiidae; genus Eschrichtius; species Eschrichtius robustus. Next base: position 83,521,843 of record NC_090839.1, on the reverse strand, counting down.
GGCCATGGTGAAGAAGATTGGGTGGGATAGTCCTTAAAGGAAGTGAAGTAGGTAAGGAAAGAGAAAACCGTGAGATAATAAGGAGACAGAATCTAGGGGAACTGGCTGGATATTGTAGATGGAGGGCGGTGGTGATGCTTGAGGATGACCCTCTCACTTTGGGACTGGGACACAGAGTGGGCAGGGAACAGGAAGAGGAGGCTTGGGATAGAGAAGGATGATCTCAGTGTTGGGCTTATGGAGTTTGGAGGGCTGGCCAGCTGGACGTGTCCAGAGGAGTTTGGTTAAGCAGGTTGGGGCTTGTGATAAAAACCTAGACTTGGCGTTTCAGGCTTGGGAGTTGTCTGAGGTTGGGTTTCTTAGAAGCAGACCCTGAGATGCAAAGTTTTGTGTGAATGATTTATTAAGGAAGTGCTCCCAGGGGAGCCTGGGGACGGCTGGTGGGGGGCATAGGACAGCACAGGGAAGGAAGTCAAGCAAAAAAGTGTGATCTCAGGCACAAGCCCCAGCAGCCTGACCCTGTGGGGACTCTGGACTGTACTTATGCTTCCTGGCCTGAGGCAGGGGGGTTGCAGTTTCCTGAGAGTGATTGTTTCTGCCAGTGTCAGCCAGTGGTTGGGGATTGTGGCAGCAAGGGGTGGGAAAATTCCTGGCATCTAATTCCCTGCAAGTGCAGGGAAGCCTCCAGCAGCCCAAGGGCAGTCCTCCAAAAAGGGGCCATGAGCCAGTTGTTGGACAGGAGAGCCTACCAAGGCCTGGGACACAGGGTGGTCACCGGGTTCTTCAGTGGAGAGGATGTATCACATTGTCTGCTCCCCAAGGCCACAGCACGTTGACAGTCATCAAAGCTGGTGTGGATGGGTTGGCCCTGGAAAGGGCAGAGCCAGAAGAGGAGAGCACTGAGGGTGGGCCCTGGGCAACACTGACAGTCCAAGCTCCTGGCTGGAAGGGGCCTTAAAGTCCACCTAACCCAACTTCCCACGGATGCCACCAAGCGTTGGTCACAAGTGACTGCAACTCTACTCAAATGACTTAAGCAGAAAAAGAAGTTATTGACCTGGGTAGCTGGGAAGTTCAAGGGTGTGGCCAGGTGCTGGAGTGGAAATTACATGACCGGGTTTCTCTCTCTCCTGCTTTCGACTGTGCCTTGCCATGTGTGCTGGTGTCCCTCTCAGACAAGCTGTCTCCATGAGCTGGGAAGGCTGGTGTCTGGCAGCTCCGAGCACCATCATTAAAATTTTCAGTCCAAAAGGAAGAAAGACAGTCTTCCTCTCGGCTGCCAAACATCAAATCTCAGAGAAGACTAATTGTCCTGCTGCAACGATCACTTTGGGGCATCCTGTCCTGAAAGCACCCACTGTCGACACCGTTATCCAGCCCAGCGTCATCCACTTCCCAGGTCTCTCTCTCTCTCTTTCCCTTTCTCTTTGTATTTCACTCAGGCTTGAGTCACAAGACTACCTCTCGGAGGGGGGAAAGGGAAGGATCAGCCCCTCCAAACCAGATGAAATGACTTTTGCATGGGAAAAAGTGTTAGCTACTGAAAGAAAGGGAGGGCTGACGACCATGGACATCCTTTCCACCTGCTGGGTGGCCACCTGGCCTCCCCTTGTGTTTCTGAGATGGGGATGCCCCCGCCAAAGGCCTCTAGGAAGGTCAGTGTGGATCCTAGGAAGGGGGAATGGGGAAAATGGAGGGCCTACCCTAGAGAGACGGAGAGATGAGGAACAGGCTTTGGCTAGCTGGCTGGAGCGCGTCTGGGATCTGGCCCTGGGACAGGGGAAGGGGCAGAGGCAGAAGCAGGCCCTAAACTGAAGCCCCAGGGGTCTAGCCTTGGGGTTTGGAAATGCTGCTCCTAAGACACTGGCTTATGGGGCAGGTGGGACAGACACTCCCCATGTCCAGCTGAAAAGGAGGGGCTGGGCAGAGCTGTCGGGAGGAGCTGCCAGCTGCAGGGGCTGTCCCAGGAGTCAGGCAGGGGGACCTAGCTGGCATCCAAGGGCAGGGCAGGCTCAGTGGTGGACCTGGAGCTCTAACCCTGCTGGTCGACGTAATAGACTTGGTCAGCCCCCGGGGCACTGGGGTGGAAGTCAGCCCCCGGGGCACTGGGGTGGGAGTCAGCCCCCGGGGCACTGGGGTGGGAGTCAGCCCCCAGATGTGGGGAGGCAAAGAGCATGCCCTTCCTGCAGGGACAGAAAGTTGATGAGTGGTTGCTTGGGGCTGGTGGGGGGCTGGGAGGGAGGCAGGGGGCGAGAGCTAAAGAATACGGGGTTTCTGTTAGCGGTGACGAAAGTGTTCTAAAATGCACTACGCTGATGGTTAGTTACACATATCTGTCAGTATACTACAAACCACTGAATGGGTGAGTCGTCTGGTGTGTGAATTATATCTTAATAGAGCAATTTTGTTGTTGTTTTTAAAAGAGTGCTATTTGGGACAGGTCACAAACAGGAGTGCCTGGCAGGGAGACTGAGGCGTAAGGCTCTCCTGTGGGCTGGCTGGGTCCCCATAGAGGGGTAGAGGCAGCTATGGCTCAGATGGCCCCTGGCATGTCCCCAGGCGGGTGGGAGCCTGGTGGAACCAACTTCAGATGCCACCTTCTGTTGGGACTATGGGGAGGACTCACCTGTCTGAGCCCCCAGTTCCATCACCTACTTGTCTGTAATAGCTCCTAAGTGGGGAGCCCACTCTCCTCTGTACCCCCTCCACTCTGTAGTCAGGACATCTTTGCAAATGCAAACGTACTCGTGTCATCCCATGAGTGACAAGCATATCTGACCTTCCTGCACATCTGGCCCCTGCTAACCAGTAACACGGACCTCTTTCCAACCTTTGAACTCAACATGGCCTCAGGGCCTTTGCATTTCCTGTTCTTAGGGACCAAAACTCCCGTCTCCTCTTTTGGCCTAGGAAACACGAGTAGCTCCTACTTCCTCTCCTATGGACCACCTCTCCCTGGGAGCAAGTATACATTCCTGTCCGTTTGTAATGTAAGCTCTCTGGGTCTGTGTGTGCTCACCCTACCCAGAACACCCAATAAAAATGTGTTCAGTGAACGAAAGAATGTTCTCTCTGGCCTGGGAAGGCTGGAGCCTGCGGAGGGAATCTCCAGGACTCCAGGGTAGACAGCTGGGTGTGAGCAGATGGGGCCAGCAGGTGAATCCCGATCTGCGGAGTCGTAGCCCAGTGAGTTCTGGGCCCTGAGGTCACGCGTCTCTCTGTGGCCAGCACCCTGCAGGTCAGAACGTCCGGCTGCTGCACATTTGCAGACTTGGGGCAGGGCAGTCCCGAGACGGCGGCGGGGATGAGTTGGAGCTGGAGGCTCTGAGGGTAAGGAGATGCTTTGGCCTGGAAAATCACATCACGAGCTCGAGGCTGGCCTCAGGACAAGGCAGGGAAATTGCTAAGGGGCTGGCGTTCCAAGAGGCGGCCTGTGCAAGAGGAGAGATTGATTCTTGGAAAGTGGAAACCCCCATGGGGGCTACAGCGGGTCTTTGAGCTGCTGGCGAGCGCCATTCTGGCTTCAGGACCAACCAGAGTGGTGAAAACAGGGTGGCTGGAGATTCTAGCCACTTCACAGTGTGGACAGAACGGTGAGGTCCAGAGGACCGGGGCCATCCTCTGAGGCTGGGGCAAGCTGGAGCGTGGGCCCAGGTACCCTGGCTCTTGGCCTGGCCTCTTTTCTTTCTGTCAGGCCGCCGCTGCCACTGCCTCTTCCAAATGGGAAAATCCACGTGGCATTTCTCCTTGATTCTGGAAGGGATATTATAGTGAACGTGTGGACGCTCACAGACCAGACCTTCTCGTGTAAGGTAGACTTCCCTCCCTAAGCATCCTTGGGTGGGGTGGTTCTCAAAAGCATCTCCACTCTCTGCGTCCCTGTAGGCTACCTTTGCCCATTCACTTTATTGGTTTTTGAGACTTTTTATTTAGAAATAATTTATAACTTACAGAAAAGCTGAGAGAATATTACAAGGAACTCCCTTGCAATTGTTTTATCCTGGAGTCATCGCTTGTTTACATTTTGCCCCATTTGCTTTATCATTTAATCTCCATCCACACAGACAGACACACACAGAGACAGGTACACAAACACAGACACATAGACACACACATTAAAAGCTGTTAGTTTGGGAATTCCCTGGCAGTCCAGTGGTTAGGGCTCCCAGCACTGCATGGGGCACGGGTTTGATCCCTGGTCAGGGAACTAAGATCCCGCATGCTGAGAGGCAAGGCCCAAAACCTCCCAAAACTGTGAGTTCATACTGATATACCCCATTCCTATCCAACAACCTAGTATACTTCTAGACTTCTCCTTTTCATGTATGTGTGCTTCCCTCCAACAATGAGAAAAGTAGCTCCCACTTTGTATTTATTTGCTCAAGGCTAGAATACAAGAAAATTGTTTCAGAGTTGGTAACCCATACCACCATAACAGGAAAACCTATTAACTGGTGTTCAATATTTCCTTTTTTTTTAAATAAACTTATTTATTTTTATTTATTTATTTTTGGCTGTGTTGGGTCTTCGTTGCTGTGCACAGGCTTTCTCTAGTTGCGGCGAGCGGGGGCTACTCTTCGTTGCGGTGCACGGGCTTCTCTTGTTGCGGAGTATGGGCTCTAGGCGTGCAGGCTTCAGTAGTTGTGGCACGTGGGCTTCAGTAGTTGTGGTGCGCGGGCTCCGTAGTTGTGGCTTGCAGGCTCTAGAGCGCAGGCTCTGTAGTTGTGGCGCACAGACTTAGTTGCTCCGCAGCATGTGGGATCTTCCTGGACCAGGGCTCGAACCCGTGTCCCCTGCATTGGCAGGCGGATTCTTTTTTTTATTTTTTTGCAGTTTTCTCTTTTATGATAATAACCAGATCAAAATTTTTCTTAAAGATTATAGGAATCTTCAGCATGTCTGAAGCTGTGTAAATAGTAAATGCTTTGTGGGGATTGATTAAGTTATAATTAGTGCGGGGAAGAGACCGACTGAGGGACGTGATTGAAGACTTGAGTGGGTGGAGGGGTCACTGCCTGCCCAGGTCTCCTGGGATCAGGTGGCAGGCGGATTCTTAACCACTGCACCACCAGGGAAGTCCCTGGTGTTCAATATTTCTTTACATTTCCTTAAGATAAAATTTAATATAGAAAATGCACAAATCTTAAGTGTGTGATTTGATGAGTTTTAACAAATACATACATTTATATTACCCACAGCCCAATTGTCTTGGTAAGCCATACCATAGCCTGGGTGGCTTAAATATTAGACATTTATTTCTCATGGTCTGGAGGCTAGAAGTCCAAGATGAGGGTGCCAGTGGCTTCAGTTCTTGAGGAGGACTATTTTCCTGGTATGCAGATGGCCATCTTCTAGCTGTGCCCTCATGAGGCAGATAGAGAGGGAGAGCTCTGGCCTTGTTCTTCTTCTTCTAAGGTTGCTAATCCCATTATGGGGGCCCCACCATCATGACCTCATCTAAACCTAATTACGTCCCCGAAGCCCCATCTCTAAATGCCATCACCTTGGGGGTTAGGGCTTCAACATAGGAACTTCGGAGGGACACAAACATTCAGTACATAACATCAGTCAAGGTACAGAACATTTCCATCGTTTCAGAATGTCCTCTAGGATAACTAGGAGCAGAATGGCTGGGTGATGAGGAAAGTGTATGTTTAATCAAACAAGAAATGGTCAAAACTTTCCTCACAGTGTTCATATTTTTTACCTTCTCCCTGACAATAAAGGAGAATGGTACTGTCAATCTTTTTAAATTTCATCCTTTAGAGTGGAAACATACATTATACGTATACTTTTTCAGTCTGGCCATTCTAATAGATATGTAGTGTATCTCATTGTGATTTTAACTTGCATTTTCCTGCAGACAATTATGTTGAACTTGTTATCATTTATAAAACTTCATTTGAGAAGTGTCTAATGTTTAGGTGTTTTGCCTGTTTCTTAAATTGGGTTTTAATTTTTTTATTATTGATTTGTAGGAGTTATTTATATATTCTGATACAAGTCGTTTGTCAGATATATGTCTTACAAATTTTTTTTTCAAGTTTGTGGCTTATCTATTTCTTTTCTTACTGGTAACATTTTATTGTGATAAAATACACAGAGCATACAATCTACCACTGGTCGGGGAACTAAGATCCCGCAAGCTGTGTGGCAAAAAATGAAAAAAAAAAAAAAAGAAAAGAAAAAGAAATATCAGGACTTCCCTGGTGGTGCAGTGGTTAAGAATCCATCTGCCAATGCAGGGAACACGGGTTCAAGCCCTGGTCCAGGAAGATCCCACATGCTGTGGAGCAACTAAGCCCATGCGCCACAACTACTGAGCCCACGAGCCACAACTACTAAAGCCCACATGCCTAGAGCCTGTGCTCCACAACCACAACAAGAGAAGCCACCACGATGATACGCCCGTGCACCGCAATGAAGAGTAGCCCCCGCTCACGGCAGCTAGAGAAAGCCCGCGCGCAGCAGCGAAGACGCAACACAGCCAAAAATAAATAAATTAAAAAAAAAAAAAAGGTTACATACTATAGGATTTCAAAAAAAAAAAAATCTAAATATTATAGTTGGATTGCTTATTTTTCCCTTCAATTCTTTCAGTTTTTGCTTTGCATTTCGTGGGGCTCTGTTTTCAGGTCATATATGCTTACAATTGTTATATCTTCCTGATGGATTGACCCTTTTATCACTTTGTAATGTCCTTCTTTGTCTTTAGCAACATTTTTTTTTTTCTTAAAGTCTGTTTTGTCTGAAATTAGTGTAGACACTCCATCTCTCTTTTGGTTACTGTTGACATGGAGTATCTTAATCTATTTATTTTTAAATCCATTCTGCCAATCTTATGTCTCTTAATAGGAGAGTTTAATCCATTTAGTTTAATGTATATACTGATAAGGAAGGACTTGCTTCTGCCATTTTGCTATTTGTTAGATCATGATCATATGATTTTAGTTCTGAGTAATTTGTAGATGCTCTTTATCAGGTTGAGGGAGTTCCCTTCTATTCCTACTTTAATGAGAGTTTTTATCCAGGATGGATGCTGAATCTTGTCAAATACATACATTGATATGATCATATCATATGATACTACTGGGATTTTTACGGAGGCTTCAGTATGTAGGCATGATCAATTATTAACTCCATTTCTAGGCCCTCTCCCCTCTCTGGAGAATGTGAGGTGGGGGGAAGGTGGGGCTGAAAATTTCAAATTTCTAATTATGGCTTGATCTTTCTCATGATCAGGCCCCATCCAGGAGCCCAACAAGAGTTACCTCATTAGAACAAAAGACACTCAAATCTTTAACTGTGGTCATTTTTAAGTCTTTTGTCATTTACAGACAGTTCTGGGTGTACTCTGATGCTTTTGCAAATATGTTCCTATAAAAGGGTTTCATCTTCAAGAAATTCATGGAAAAGACTCTGACAAGTACAGGTTTCTGGTAACTGACTGTACTGCTGAACTGAATGAATAAGCATTTTCAGAACTCTAATGAAAAACTGATGAACTCATAAAAGTGCTAACAAAAGATCAAGATGAAAAAAAAAATTAATTACATGGGACTGAGTGAACTGATGAGGATGAGTATAATTTTTGTGACTTTCTGTCTGAATTAAAAAAAAAAAAAAAATCCCACAAGGACTCAGAGGCAAAGAATATACAAATCAATTTTCACTGCAAAGTAAAGGAGCTGTTACAGTGGAGGATTACTGGACTGAATGTCAATATTATGACATAGTATGAGTGTGTTTCATGTTTGGTAATTGCAATCATTGTTGCTTTTGTTGTGGTCATCCATGTACAATGCTTGGTGTCAGTCTATTTATCTCTTGTAAAATAAAATACAGTGTGTGTGTGTGAAAAAAAAAAAAAAAAGATGGCAAACTATTGCATATAACCTATGTACATCCTCCCGTATACTTTAAGTCATCTTTAGATTACTTATAATACCTAATATGATGTAAATGCTATGTAAATAGTTGTAAATATAATGTAAATGATGTGTAAATAGTTGCCGGTGTGGCAAATTCAAGTTTTAAAAAAAAAAGAACAAAAGACACTGCTATCACCCAGGAAATCCCAAGGTTTTCAGGAGCCCTGTGTCAGGAACCAGGGCCAAAGACCAAATATTCTTTAAAAGATGCTTCTAGTGCTCTTATCACTTAAGAAATTACAAGGGTTTTAGGAGCTCCGTGCCGGGTACTGAAGGCAGAGACCAATATATATATATATATACATATTCCCCCATTATCTCATATATATATATATATTTTCATTCTTTTACTATACTGGTTTATGTAGGCATCATAGTTAGGTCTTACTTTTTAATCCAATCTGACAGTCTCTGCCTTTTAACTTTATAACTGGGGCATTTTGACCAGCAGTTGAAGAACATTTTCTGTAAAGGACAATGAATAAATAACTTAGGGTTTGTGGGCCACATATGGCCTTTGCTACATACTCCTTCGCTTCCTTTTTTTTTTTTTTTTTTCTTCTTTTTTTTCCTTTTTTTTTCTTTTTTTTTTCCTTTTTTTTTTCGCTTCCTTTTTAACAATACTTTATAAACGGACAAACCATTCTTAGCTTGAGGCCCATGTAAGAACATGCTGCAGGCAGGGTTTGGCCTGCAAGCCATAGTTTGCCACCTGTCCTATAAACCATTTATATTTTATATAATTATTGATATGGTGGGACTTAAATCTGCCATCCTGATATTTGTTTTCTATTTGACCCATCTTTTCTTTGTTCCCTGTTCCCTCTTTTTTGGGCTTCTTTTGAATTAATTGAATATTTTTTTATGATTGTATTTGATTTTATTTGTTTATTAGGTATAAATCTTAGTTTCTTATTATTTAGTGGTTGTTTTATGACATCGTGTACATCTTTAACTTATTAGTCTACCGTCAAGTAACATTATACACTTAAAATATAGTATAAAAACATTACAACATTGTACTTCCATTTTTCCCCTTTCCCTTGTGCTTTTTTTAAAAAAATTTATTTATTTTATTTATTTATTTTTGGCTGCATTGGGTCTTCATTGCTGCGCGTGGGCTTTCTCTAGTTGAGCCGAGCAGGGGCTACTCTTCCTTGCAGTGCATGGGCTTCTCATTGTCATGGCTTCTCTTGTTGCGGAGCATGGGCTGTAGGCACGCAGGCTTCAGTAGTTGTGGCTCATGGGCTCAGTAGTTGTGGCTCGCAGGCTCTAGAGCACAGGCTCAGTAGTTGTGGTGCACGGGCTTAGCTGCTCCGTGGCATGTGGGATCTTCCCGGACCAGGGCTTGAACCCGTGTCCCCTGCGTTGGCAGGCGGATCCTTAACCACTACACCACCAGGGAAGCCCCTCCCTTGTGCTTTTGTTGTCATATATTTTGCTTCTACATGTTATGACGCTACAATACACTGTTATTTTTGCTTTAAGTAGTCAATTCCCTTTTGAAAATATTTAAAAAATAAGAAAAAGACTTTTTTATGTTTATCCAAACACCATTTCTGATGCTCTCAGTTCCTTTATGTCCATCCATATCTTCATCTGGTATCATTTTTCTCCTGTCTGAAAGACTTCCTTTAACATTTTTTTGAAGTGAAGATCTGATGATGATTAATTCTTTCAGTTTTGTATGTCTGAAGAAATCTTTAGGCTCTGGTTCTGGGTAAAATGGAGTAAGTGCACTCCACCCTGTGTCTCCTACTGAATACAGCTGTAAAATCTGGACAGAATACATGGAACAGCTATCTGAGGACTCTGAAAAGTCCATATTAGTAGGAACATTGGAAAAAAAGGCAAGTTGGAGCACCACTGAATCAGTGGTGAGTCTACCCATTTTTTTCCTATAGTATCCTCCAGCCTGAGCACAATATAGCCTGAAACCAAGAACTGGTGTTGGCATGAACAGTGAGAAGTCCAGGAGAAACCTTCTATTTCCCGCTGGAGGAGCAGGAAAGAGACCTCCTAATGCTCAGAGAGAGGAGAGAATTTTTCTTTTTTTCCTCCAGTCTCTCATGCCAGTGCCCCAAGCAACTCTATGGTAGTGATGTGAGACATCCCAATGGAGCCCACAGGATCAATTCCTCAATAACAACAGACTTCTGAAATGATTAAATAGTTAACCCAAATAGTTCCATGTTTATTGAAGAAACAGAATTCATAGCTAGAATTGACCAGTGAACCCATCTGGGTGGGTCTGGTGCTGTCTATTTTGGAAGGTTATTAATTATTGACTCAATTTCTTTAATAGATATAGGCCTATTCAAATTGTCTATTTCTTCTTGTGTGAGTTTTGCAGATTGTGTCTTTCAAGGAATTGATCCATTTCATCTAGGTTATCAAATTTGTGGGCACAGAGTTGTTCATCATATTTCTTTGTTATCCTTTTAATGTCCAGGTGAGCTTTAGGGCTGCCTCCTATTTAATTTCTGATATTAGTAATCTGAGTTCTCTTTCTCTTCTTTTCTGAGCCTAGTTAGAAGCTTATGAATTTTATTGATCTTTTCAAAGAACCAGTTTTTGGTTTCATTGATTTTCTGTTTTCAATTCCATTGATTTCTACTCTTATTTTTATTATATCTTTACTTCTGCTTACTTTGGGTTTAATTGCTCTTCTTTTCCTAGGTTCCTAAGGTGGAAGCTTAGTTGATTGATTTTTGATCTTTTTTTTTTTAAGTTGTGTTTTAATTTTCATTTCATTCAAAGTATTTAAAAATTTCTCTTGATATTTCTTCTTTGATCTATGTGTTATTTAGAAGTGTATTGTTTAATCTCCAAGTATTTCAGGATTTTCCAGCTATCTTTCTAATATTGATTTCCAGTTTAATTCCATTGTGGCTTGATAGCAGACATTGTACACTCTCTATTAAGTTCATTAAGGTGTGTTTTATGCCCCCAAATGTAGCCTATCTTGGTCAATGTTCCATGTGAACTTGAGAAGAATGTGTATTCTGCCATTGTTGGGTGAAGTAGTCTATAGATGTTGCTTATATCCAGTTGATTGATGATGTTGTTGAGTTCAACTATGTCCTTACTGATTTTCTGCCTTCTGAATCTGTCCATTTCTGATAGAGGGGTATTGAAATCTCCAAATCTGGTAGTGGATTCATCTATTTCTCCTCGCAGTTCTGTCAGTTTTTGCCTAACATATATATTTTTTTAATTATTAGCACCTTTATTTATTTATTTATTTATTTATTTATTTATTTATTTATTTATTTGCCTGTGTTGGGTTTTCGTTTCTGTGCAAGGGCTTCCTCTAGTTGCGGCAAGCAGGGGCCACTCTTCATCGCGGTGTGCTGGCCTCTCACTATCGTGGCCTCTCTTGTTGCAGAGCTCCAGACGCAGAGGCTCAGTAGTTGTGGCTCACAGGCCTAGTTGCTCCGCAGCATGTGGGATCTTCCCAGACCAGGGCTCGAACCCGTGTCCCCTGCATTAGCAGGCAGACTCTCAACCACTGTGCCACCAGGGAAGCCCTGCCTCACATATTTCGATGCTCTGTTGTTAGCCATGTACACATTAAGGATTGTTATGTCTTCTTGGAGGATTTACCCTTTCATCATTTCTGCCTTTTGTGGCTTTAATTGAGCCTTTTTATTATTCCATATTCTCTCCTTTCTTAGCATATCAGTTAATACTTCTTTTTTTAGTGCTTGCCCTAGAATTTGCAATATATATTTACAACCAATCCAAGTTCACTTTCAAATAAGACTATACCACTTCACAGGTAGTGCAAGTACCTCAACAAGATAATCCTAATTCCTCCCTCCTGTCCCTTGTATTGTTGTCATCCTTCATTTCACTTAAACATAAGTGTACACATATATGTGTATATATATACATAATTGAATACATTGTTGGTGTTATTAGTTTAAACAAGCTATTATCTTAGATCAATTAAGAATAAGAAAAATAAGTTTTTATATAACCTTCACTTACTCTTTCTCCAATGCACTTCTTTTCTTTATGTAGAAGTGGGTTTCTGATCTTTATCATTTTCCTTCTCTCTAAGCAATTTTTAAAAACATTTTTTGCAAGGCAGGTCTACTGGAAACAAATTCTCTCAATTTTTGTTTGAGAAAGGCTTTATTTCTCATTCACTTTTGAAGGATAATTTCCACCTAGAATCCTAGATTGGTGGGGTTTTTTTCTCTTAATACTTTTAAGTATTTCACTCCACTCTCTTCCTTTTTGCATAGTTTCTGAGAAGTTGGATGTAATTCTCATCTTTTTTCTTCTGTAGGTAAGGTGTCTTTTTCCCCTGGCTTCTTTCAGGAATTTTTCTTTATCTTTGACTTTCTGTAGTTTGAATATAATATGCCTGGGTGTAGTTTTCAGCGTTCATCCTGATTGATGTTCTCTAAGCTTCCTGGATCTGTGTTTGGTGTCTGACATCAACTGGGGAAATTATCAGTCATTATTGTTTCAGAAATTCTCTCTGTTCCTGTCTCTCTTTCTTCTCCTTCTGGTATTCCCGTTATGCATATGTTAACACCTTTTATAGCTGTCTCACAGTTCTGTTCTACTCTGGGTTTTTTTTCCAGTCTTTTTTCTCTTCGCTTTTCAGTTTTGGAGATTTCTACTGAGACATCCTCAAGCTCAAAGATTCTTTCCTCAGTTGTGTCCAGTCTACTAATAACCCTATCAAAGGCATTCTTCATTTCTGTTTCAGTGCTTTTGATGTCTAGCATTTCTCTTTGGTTCTTTCTTAGAATTTCCATCTCTGCTTACATTGCCCATCTGTTCTTGCATGCTGTCTATTTTATCCATTAGAGCCCTTAGCATAGTGATCATAGTTGCTTTAAATTCCTGTTTTGATAATTCCAGCATCCCTGTCATATCTGAGTCTGGTTCTGATGCTTGCTCTGTCTCTTCAGACTATTTTTTTTGCCTTTTAGTATGCCTTGTACTTTTTTTCTTGATAGCCGGACATGATGTACTGGGTGAAAGGAATGACTGTAAATAGCCCTTTAGGGATGTAGTGGGAAGGGGGGGCGGTGGAGGAGCATTCCATAGTCCTATGATTAGATCTCAGTCTTTTAGTGAACCTATGCTTCTGGACTGTGAACTTCACAAGTGCTTATCAGTTGTTTTCCCCCACTTGGGTGGCACAGGATGGCTAGAGTGGGCTGGAGTTGGGTATTTCCCCTTCCCCAAGACAGGCTCTGATAAAACCTCCGCAAGTAAGGCTCTGGTTAGGTAATTTCTCCTGAGTGCAGGCTTTGTTAAGAAGAACAGAATGCTCTGGCATATTTCATAATGGTTTGTTTCCTTCTCCCCCTGCCAGAAGCACTAGGGGGGTTTTCTCAGATATTCATTATGAGAACTTGGTAGAGCTTCAGGAGGTAAAACACACAAGTGTGGGGAGTCACCCTATGACTGAATCCCTCTGGAGTTTTTATCAATCAGACTTGTCCACACTGAGCCTCCAACAATTTGTCATTGTAGTTGATGTTTCCCCACCCCAGTATTGGTTTCTGCTCTGGTAAGTTGTGATTCTCTGCATTCATCTGCTAGTCTCTGCAATTTGGGGAGTGGGGGTGGGCAGCAACTTTCCATGTGACCTCACTTCTCTGAAGGATCTGAAGTTCTGGATACTTAGTTCCTTCGGTCTTTTACTTACTGTTAGGACAGAGCGATGGCTTCCAAACTTCTTACATGCTGGATGGGAAACTTTCCCTTCTATTTTTAGTTTGCTGAAAAGTGTTTTTATCATGAATGGATGTTGAATTTTATCAAATGCTTTTTTTCTGCCACTATTGAGAAGACTATGTCGTTTTTAACCTTTATTCATTAATATGTTGTATTGAATTGATTTTTTTCTTTTCTTTTTTGTAAACATTGCATTTCTGGGATAAATTCAAGTTGGCTTGATGTTTTATCTGTTTTGTATGTTTCTTGGTTGATTTACAAATCTTGCTAATGGATTTTTGCATCTTTATTCATGAGAGCTATTTGTCCATAGCAGGGAATCACTAAACTTTCTCTGTGAAGAGTCAGGTAGTAAATATTTGCGGCTTTGCAGACCGTGTAATCTGCGTCACAACTCCTCAGCTCTGCCACTGTAGCATGAAAGCAGCAATAGACAATACACAAATGAATGGCCATGGCTGTGTTTTCATAAAACATTATTTACGTAAACAGATTGCAGGCTGGTTTTGGCCTCTAGGCCATGGTTTGCTGATCCCTCGTCTACATTTGTTAGGGTTTTTTTTTCCTTGTAATGTTTTTGTCTGGTTTTGGTATCAGAGTAACATTGCCTCATAAAATTAGTTGGGAAGTATTTTCTCTCTGTTCTGTAAAAGTTTTTTTGAGATTGGTATTACCTCATTCTTAATTGCTTGCTAGAATTTACTAGTGAAGCCATCTGGGCCTGGAATTTTTCCTTGTTGGAAAGTTTTAACTATAAAACATAAATTTTAGTAGATATAGACTCATTCAGATTTTTCTATTTTTTCTTTTTTACATCACATACCGTAAAATTCACTTTTTTTTTAAAGGAAACAATTCAATTGTTTTTAGTATATTCACCAAGTTGTGCAATCATCTTCTAATCTCATAAACATTTTCATCTCCCCCCAAAAACTCCATATCCGTTAGCAGGCACTTATTCTCCCTTCCTCCCAGCCCCCGGCAACCACTTTCTGTCTCTATGGATTTGCTTATTTACAAATTAACATTTGCTTATTTACAAATTACGTTTCATATAAATGAAATCATATAACATGTGACCTTTTGTGACTAGCTTCTTTCACTTAGCAAAATGTTTTCAAAGTTCATCCATGTTGTAGCATTTATAAGTCTTCGTTCATTTTTATAGTTGAATATTATTCCATTGTATGGGTATACCACGTTATATTTATCCATTCATCAGTGATGGGTATGACGGTTGATTCGACTTTGGGGCTACTATGGATAATGTTGCTATAAACATTTATGTACATGTTTTTATGTGAACATATATTTTCAATTCTCTTGGGTATATACATAAGAGTAGAATATCTCCTTTGGCAACTTCTTTGTTTAACTTTTTGAGATACTGCCAAACTGTTTTCCAAAGTGGCTGCACCATTTTATTTTTCTGCCAGTGATTTATGAAGGTTCTAATTTCTCCACATTTTTGTCAATACTTTTTATTGTCTTTCTTTTTATTATAGCCATATGGTGGTTTTAATACATCATAGTGGGGTTTTGATTTTCATTTTCTTAGTGACTAATGATGTTGAACTTTTTTCTCATGTGCTTATTGGCCATTTGCATGTATATCTTCTCTTGGGAAATGTTTATTAAAATCCTTTTCACATTTAAAGAATGAGTTACTTATCTTTTTATTGTTGTTATAAGAGTTCTTTATATATTCTGGAAACTAGTCCCTTATCAGATAAATGATTTTCAAATATTTTCCTCCATTCTGTGGGTTGTTTTTTCACTTTCTTGATGGTGCTTTGAAATATAAATGCTTGCTCTATTTACAATAGCCAGCATGCAAGCAACCTAAGTGTCCATCGACAGATGAATGGATAAAGAAGATGTGGCACATATATACAGTGGAATATTACTCAGCCATAAAAAGAAATGAAATTGAGTTATTTGTAGGGAGGTGGATGGACCTAGAGTCTGTCATACAGAGTGAAGTAAGTCAGAGAGAGAAAAACAAATACCATATGCTAACACATATATATCGAATCTAAAAAAAAAAAATGGTTCTGAAGAACCTAGGAGCAGGACAGGAATAAAGACGCAGATGTAGAGAATGGACTTGAAGACATGGGGAGAGGGAAGGGTAAGCTGAGACCAAGTGAGAGAGTGGCATGGACTTATATATACTACCAAATGTAAAATAGATAGCTAGTGGGAAGCAGCCATATAGCACAGGGAGATCAGCTCGGTGCTTTGTGACCACCTAGCAGGGGGGATAGGGAGGGTGGGAGGGAGACGCAAAAGGGAGGAGATATGGGGATATATGTATATGTATAGCTGATTCACTTTGTTATAAAGCAGAACCTAACACACCATTGTAAAGCAATTATACTCCAATAAAGATGTTAAAAATATATATATGACCAGTTTTGATAATTAATTATTAAAAAAAAAAGAAAAAAGAAATATAAATGCTTAAAATTTTGATGAAATCCAATTTACTTATTTTTTTCTCTTGTTGCTTGTGCTTTTCACATATTATCTAAGAAACCATTGCTTTGTCCAAGGTCACAAAGATTTACTATATTTTCTTCTAAGAGTTTTATAGCTTTAGCTCTTACATTTAGGTCTTTGATCCTTTGAGTTAATTTTTGTATATGGTGAGAGGAATTGTTTTATTACTTTCACTTTAGAATTGTTCATTTCTAATGTATGTAAATTCAATTGATTTTTGTATATTTCTCTTGTACTCTGCAACCTTACTGAATTTGTTTATTAGTTCTAATAGGTGTGTGTGTGTGTGTGTGTGTGCATGTGCATGTGTGTGTGTGTATGTATTCCTCAGGATTTTCTGTGAACAAGATCCTGTCATCTACATATAGAGATAGTTATACGTCATCCTTTCCAACCTGGGTGCTTTTATTTCTCTTTCTTGCCTAAATGCCCTGATATCTTTGTCTTATTCCTGGTCTTAGCAGGAAGGCTTTCAGTTTTCACCATTATGTATGACGTTAGCAGTGGGCTTTTCATAAATGCCTCATATCACATTGAGAAAGCCGTGTTCTCTTGTAGCTCACCGAGCTTCCTTAAAATGATGATTTTGAATTATTTGTCAGGCAATTTGTAAATCTTCCTATTTGAGGGGGTCAGTTGCTGAAAAATTACTGTGTTCTTTTGGTGGTGTCATGTTTCCTTGATTTTTTGTGTTCCTTGAAGTCTTGCATTGTTGTCTTCACATTTAAAAAAGCAGTCATTTTCTCCAGTCTTTACTGACTGGCTTTGGGAGAGAAATACTGTCACCAGTCAGCCCAGCTAGGAATTCTGAGGCTCAGACCTTTCCTATGGATGTGCCCACTCCACACCTCTTGTTCCGTCTTGGAGGGAAATTCTTAAGATTATATGCCTTCTCTGGAGTCTATAAAGCCAGGCTGGAAGCTGAGAGCCTCCTGTTTGTTTTTCCTAGGGTCGTGCCCTGAAAGTGCTCATGTTTAGGTGCCTTCTCTCAGTCCCAGAGTCAGGCCAGCTTTCTGCATGTGCTTGTAAGTGGTCTGCAACGATTCATACTCACTGCCCATGGGGGCATGTGCAGGGAGCTGGCCACAGGAGGTGGGTGAGGTGTGCAGAGCATTGGGGGTACGCTTGGACTAGTTGTGGGGTCTGCAGGTGAGGCATCCCAAGGGGCTTGTGGGTGGGCTTCCTGATGGAGTCCACGAAGTGGTTTGTAGGATCTGCAGCCCTTTAATGAGTTTTGAGCCCTGGTTTTTGTGCTCCTAGCCTCTCTCAACCCCTCAGCTGTGCTGATCACCCCAGAATTCTGGGTGGGTGAGAAAGAAGTGGGCCTCTTGGGCACCATCTGCCCTGGCTGGGTAGCCAGGTGCTGATTCACTACACTCTCACTTTTCCCTGTGGGAGAAATTGCAGGCCAAGGGAGTCTTTCTTGGCATTGAGCTATCCCACCTTGAGAGAGAGGTGACATAGGTAAAGTGAAACTGTTCATTACCATCTTCAATGTGCATTACCATCTTCCATGCGTCTGTTTTCTTGTTTTTTGGGTTTTTTTTTTTGCTCCAACAGTGGTGGAACTTCTCTGCTGGGCTCCTGGACTCCCATGAAGGTACTGTCATCCATCAGTGGTTGTCAGAATTGATGTTCTGTGGGGGGATGATGATAGAAAACTCCTATTCTGCCGTCTTGCTGATGTCAGTCCTCCAGTATCAATTCTTCTTTAAACGTTTAGCAAAATTCACCAGTAAAGCCATCTGGTCTCGGGCTTTTCTTTGTGAGAAGTTGATGATGATGACGATGATGATGATGATGATGATGAATTCAAACTGAGGCTCTCAGCCCAGCATCCTGTAAGGAACTGAATTCTATCAATAACCACATAAGTTGGAAGCAGTCTCTTCACCAGCTGAGCCTCAGATGAGACACCTTAATTACACCTTTGTAAGATTCTAAAGCAGAGGACCCAGTTAATCTGTGCCTGGACTCCTGACCCACAAAAGCCATGAGAAAATTAATGTATGCTGTTTAAAGCCACTATGTTTGTGGTAATATTGTTATACAGCAATAGATAACAAATACTTTAATGATTTGGACTTTTCAAATAAACTGCTTTTGGTATCAGCAATTTTCTTTATTGTTTGTTCACTTTCTATTTCATTGATTTATGCTCTTATCTTTATTATTCACATTTTTCTATCTCAGGTTTAATTTGCTCTTTCATTTCCTAGCTTTTTAAGGTAGACCCTTTACTCATTGATTATCGACTTTTCATCTTGTGTATAGTCATTAAAGCTATGAATTTCCCTCTAAGCACTGCTTTTAGAGCTGCAGCCCACACATGTTGATATATTGTGTTTTCATTTTCCATTTAGTACAAAATAACTTCTAATTTCCCATGTGGTTTTTTTCTTTGACCTATGGGTTATTTAGAAGTATGTTAATTTCCTAATATCTAAGAAAATGTCTAGATTTTAGAATTCACCTAATTTCCCTTCTCGTAGGGATCACATTTCAGTACGGCCTCTTGTCCGTGTGAGACAGCTGCTGTGTCATATCTTTTATTTTGTTTTCTACTTGTTAAGGTGGGAGGGCAAATCCAGTCCCTCTTACTCCATGTGACTAGATGCAGGGTGATATGTTTGGGTTTAACTCTACCATCTTGCTATTTGTTTTCTTTCTTTTTTTCTTTTTTAATATATTAAATTTTTTTTTAAATTTTTGGCTGCGTTGGGTCTTCATTGCTGCACACAGGCTTTCTCTAGTTGTGGCGAGTGGGGGCTACTCTTCATTGAGGTGCGCGGGCTTCTCACTGTGGTGGCTTCTCTTGTTGCGGAGCGTGGACTCTAGGTGTGCGGGCTTCAGTAATTGTGGCGTGCAGGCTCAGTAGTTGTGGCTCACAGGCTCTAGAGGATGGGTTCAGTAGTTGTGGTGCACGGCCTTAGTTGCTCCACAGCATGTGGGATCTTCCCAGACCAGGACTTGAACCCGTGTCCTCTGCATTGGCAGGCGGATTCTTAACCACTGTGCCACCAGGGAAGTCCCGCTATTTGTTTTCTATTTCTTCCCACAGCTCTGTTCATTTTTGCCTCTTTCCCTTCCTTCCTTTGGACTGAGGTTTTTTCTTTTGGTTTTTGCCTTCCATTTTGATCACTTTTGCCTATTAGCTAGTTCTCTCTCTCTCTCTCTTTCTCTCTCTCTCTCCCCCTCTGTGTGTGTGTGTGTGTGTAATTGCTCTAGAGTTTATACTTCGTATTTTTAATTTATCACAATCTACCTTTAAAGTATATTTAACACTTCATGAATAATATTAAGACCCTGTAGCACTGTACTTCCACTTCCATCCTTTGTGCTATTATAGTCCTTTATTTTACTTCTATGTAGGTTATAGACCCCACAGTACAGTGTTATTTTTTCTTTAAAAGTCAGTTATCTTTAAAAATTTTCTTAAATTTCTTTTCAAAGGAAACAACTTTTTCTTGAAATATAGTTGATTTACAATGTTGTATTAGTTTCAGGTATACAGAAAAGTCAATTATCTTTTAAGGAAATAAAACTGAGAGAAAATATATTTCATATTAGTCCACATATTTGCCACTTCTGATGCTCTTCATTGTCGTGTAGATCATATTTACACATAGTATCTTTTTCCTTCAGCCTGAAACACGTTTTAAAAAGTTTTTTCAGGGGCTTCCCTGGTGGCGCAGTGGTTGAGAATCTGCCTGCCAATGCAGGGGACACGGGTTCGAGCCCTGGTCTGGGAGGATCCCACATGCAGCAGAGCAACTGGGCCCGTGAGCCACAATTACTGAGCCTGCGCTCCGCAACAAGAGAGGCCACGATAATGAGAGGCCTGCGCATCCCAATGAAGAGTGGCCCCCACTTGCCACAACTAGAGAAAGCCCTCGCACAGAAACGAAGACCCAACACAGCCATAAATAAATAAATAAACAAATAAATTAATTAATTAAAAAAAATTTTTTTTTCACAGTGCAAAGTACACTGGCAATGAATTTTCTCACCTTTTGTTTGTCAGAAAATACCTTCATTTTTCTTTCTTTATTTTTTAAAAAAACTTTACTGCTGAAAAATGCTAACCATAAGTGGACAACACAGGGTTGCCATAAATCTTCAATTTGAAAAAAGTGCAGTATCTGCAAAGCACAGTAAAGCAAGGTATGCCTGTACATGTGTGTGTACTGATGTACATGTATAATTAATATGCATAAAATATGTATATATAATTTAAGTATTAAAAATATATGTGTTGGGCTTCCCTGGTGGTGCAGCGGTTCAGAATCCGCCTGCCAATGCAGGGGACATGGGTTCGAGCCCTGGTTTGGGAAGATCCCACATGCTGTGGAGCAACTAAGCCCGTGAGCCACAACTACTGAGCCTGCGCGTCTGGAGCCTGTGCTCCGCAACAGGAGAGGCCGCGATAGTGAGAGGCCCGCGCACTGCGATGAAGAGTGGCCCCCGCTCTCCGCAACTAGAGGAAGCCCTTGCACAGAAACGAAGACCCAACACAGCCAAAAATAATAAATAAATAAATTAAAAATATATATATATGTGTTAATGTTCATTGTTTGTCTGAAATTCACTATATCCAGGTGTCTTGTATTTTTATTTGATAAATCTCTCACCCCTTGGTCTCTGTGTATGCTCTCTGCATTCTAATCTCTTCTTTTTAAAAAAATCATTAAAAAAAATTGAAGTATAGTTAATTTACAATGTTGTGTTAGTTTCAGGTGCATAGCAAAGTGATTCAGTTATATATATATATATGTGTGTGTGTGTGTGTGTGTGTATATATATATATATATATATATATATTCTTTTTTAGATTCTTTGCCATTATAGGTTATTACAAGATATTGAATATAGTTCCCTGTGCTATACAGTAGGTCCTTGTTATTTATCTATTCTATATATAGTAGTGTGTATTTGTTAATCCCAGACTCCTAATTTATCTCCCTACCTCACCCTGCTCTCCCCTTTGGTAACCATAAGTTTGTTTTCTATGTCTGCGAGTCTATTTCTGTTTTGTAAATAAGTTCATTTATATCATTTAGAAAATATCTTTTTCTTTCTCCTTTGTTTCTTTGTTTCTTTCTTTGTTTCTTTCTTTCTTCTTTCTGTCTCTCTCTTTCTTTCTCTCTCTCTCGGAGTCTTAACCACTGGACCACCAGGGAAGTCCCAATACCTTTACTTTTCACCGTCATTTTTGGAAGGCTATTTTCATCAAATAAAGGATTCTAGGTTGAGTCTTTTGGCACTCTAAAGATGTCATTTCATTGTCCTCTAGCTCTCATTGCTTCTGACCAGAAGTCAGCAGTTACTCTTATCTTTATTTCCTCTACATAATGTGTCATTTTCCCCTCTGGCTGCTTTTAAGATTTTCTCTTTATCATTGGTTTTCAGCAAAATGATTATGATGTGCTTTGGTGTGGCTTTCTTTGTAGTTATTCTTCTTGGGATTCTTTGAGCTTCTTGGATATTTGGGTGTATGGTTTTCACCAAATTTGAAATTTGTAAAAATTTCAGCCCTTATTTCTTCACCGTCTGGTACTCCAATTATATATGTGATAGATGAATTAATGTTGTTCTATAGGTCTCCAAGTCTCTGTTAAAATTTTTTTAAATCTTTTTTTCCCCTCCAATCTGCAGTTAAACTCACCCAATGAAATTTTCATTTCGGACATTATATTTTCAGCTCTAGAAGTTACATTGGTTCTCTTTTATATCTTCTGTTTCTCTCCTCATTACATTTATTTTTCCTTTAAAATCTTGAACATATTTATGATAGCTATTTTAAAGTCTTGTCAGCTAATTTGATTATCTTTGTCATTATCTATTTCATTGATTATTTTTTCCTTGGTTATGGGCCACATTTTCCTTCTGGGTTCCCCAGAAACAGAGCCTGAGTCTGTTATTAGAATTAGGTGCCATGATTTCCTGAGGTAGGGAAGCAGGATGTGGCCTCAGGGGAAGTGTGTTCTTGGCCTGATCCACAGGGAAGGCTCTGGAGCATAAGCTGCACCACTGTGTTAACTTTCCTGGAGGCCCCCATTTCAGCTGGCCATTGACTGTAGGCTGCCCAACATCCAGGCTAATAGCTCCCAACAGCTGAGGGCTGTTCTCTGGAGAAGGGGCAGCTGTAAGCCATGAGCAGCCCATGTTCACAGCTCACAATTGTGTGGGTGCACAGCTGGCAAAGGGCATCTGGGTGGAGTCCTGCAACGGCCTTGACCACAGCATCTTTCTCTGTCTCAGAGTCTTCCAAGCGGGTCCCCTCTCTGCCTGACAGCAAATGCAGTCCGGGATGTGGGAATGGAGGTTAAGTCTCCTGGCAGCAACCCTCCACCAAGGAGAAAATGCCCATCTCCTGCCACTCGGACAGACCAATCTGGGTGACATTCTGTATAATCCTGGAGGTTCTGGTGGAATTGAGCCCCTGCTGCCTATGGCAGAGAATACCCTTAGGTGGGCTTCATGCTTTCCCTGCTCCTCCCTCCTGTCTCTTGGAATCTTCTCCCAAATGCACACTCTTGCTCAGGCACTGCATTCACGGGAATCCAGACTAAAACGCCTGAGGCAGAAGTTCTGGACTGAACCCTGAGGGTAACGGAGACCTGTAGGAAGGTGTTATGTTTTCAGGGTGACTTAATTGGATTTTCACTTTAGAACAGTCCCAAGGGGCGGTGAGGAGTGGATGATGTCACAGTGGACCGTGGGAGAGGGAGTGGGTGTCGGGGGAGGAAAAGGACAGGAGTCACTGAGAGGGAGAGAGACAGGACTTGTGGCTGGTTGGAGACGGCAGGGAGAGTCTGTAGCCCAAAGCCCTGGCAACCTGGAGCCCGGGGCCTGGGGCAGGATGGGGCCATAGGGAGGGGCTGGTTTGGGGGAAGCAGGCAGATCCGGTTTGCCCAGTGCCTCTCTAAACAAGCAGTGATTACTTGAAATGTCCAGAATAGGCAAGTCTATTGAGACAGAAAGTAGATGAGTAGCTGCGTAGGGCTGGTGCGGGTAGAGGTAGGGCCCAGAAGGATTGGGAGTTGGGGGGTGATAGCTGAACGGTTTCTTTTCGGGGTGATGAAATGTTCTAAAATTGACCGTGGAGATGAGTGTACAACTTTGTGAATATACTAAAAACCATTGAGTTGTACACTTTAAATGGGTAGATTGTATGGTATGTGAATTATATTGCAATCAAGCTGTTTTTTTTTTTTTTTTAAAAACAGTGAGTGCAAAGTTGTGCAAGGGATATGGGGTTGGCTGAGGGAGGGAACTTTGCTGACTCATGGAAGGTGGGATGGACCTCAAAGGTTATTTTATTCACCCACCTTGTTTACCAGTGGGGTGCAGGGAAGGAGTGAGTCAAGGGCTTACACCCAGGTCTCCAGACTTCCTGGTGTAGCTCTCTCCCCGCTGTCTCCAGCCACTTTGCCTACAGCTGCCCCTCCCCGGCCACTCTATCCGCCACAGCGTTGCCTTCCCTTCCCTTTGGCCAGTGACCTGGCTGAGAGGTAGGCAACAAATTGGATGAATGACCTTTCCACCTGCCCCCTCCCTGCCCTTCCTGGTGAGTCTAACTGCAGCCCCAGGGGTCTTCTTGCTGCCAAGGACGTGGCCTGGGAGGACCCAGCTTGGGTGGAGGGACAAGATGTTTGGTTCTCTGAGCAAGAAGGATCGGGAAATTGAGTCTGACACCTGGCAAGGCCCACTGGCCGGGCAGCACACAGGGGAGCCTGGCCGGCACCCCAGCCAGGCTCTTCCAGGCCAGCACCTCGCCAGGGTCCTGTCAGAGGCCAGAAGTGGGCACGCCGGGGGACGGGGGGTGGGTGTGTGGGAGCAGACAGCCTGTGGGTAATGGAAAAAGCTAGAACATTGGTCATGGCGGGCCTGCAGTATTCGTGTGTTGATGTCAACAGAAGAGGAGGAATTTGTGACCTTTTGCCAAAGATGCTGGTATTCCCAGTGGCCGCCTCAGAGCGCATGCTTGGACCACTCCTGGAATCTTCTTGCCATCATTGCTCCACCCTTGCTGCCAGCAAGACCCCCAAACCCCCCTGCCTCAGATACCTCCATCAACCTCATCATCCCGCTCCTGGCAGCTCCCTCCAGGACAGAAGCCTACGTAGCACTGGTACCCAATGTTCCCCTTTTCTACCTGTCCAGTGTCATTCTCAGCAGACCCTCTGCTGGGCCCTGTCTCCCCACCTTTACAGCCCCAGGGGCTCAGGGATGCTCTGCATCCACCCAGTGGAACCTTTGCTCTCCTGCCTGACTACGGCCAGGGCCCTGCTTCCTTCCTAGAACAGGAGGGCCTATCCCCAGGCGACCTCCTGACTATCTGGCACCCCAGGCACCAGCCTCTCACTGAGTTGGAAACCCCTACCCTGTCAGCTGCTGGGTCATGCCTGATGCTTCATTCACATTAGCTAATGCTTGGGAGGCAACTGGGTCCCCTTCCTTCCCATTATCTCATCTGGAGACAAATGCTCATCGGTGACACTGGTCAGAGGGGCTTCTCAGACTGAAATAAAGTCGTGGCTGGAGGAACTTCTATGTTTGGTGGAGGGTTCTGGGTCAAGAGCTACTTGCAGCAGTTCCCTGGCTGTTAGCCTCAGCGTTACTGTTGCGTCCAGATTCACTAGCCACAGTGGCATCCCCATCACCACCACCATCGCTGCCACCAATATCTCCATGGTTTCCATCATTTCCTCCATCGTCATCTCCATCCTATCCACCACTTCTACCGTCATCACCACTCCAAACCCATCGCCACCAGCTTCAGCAGCTCTACCATCATCACCACCATGGTCATTGCCCGTGGTCATTGCTCCATCATCTCTACAATTTCCTCCATCCTCACTGCCATCTTCGCCTCCATCCTCACTGCCATCTTCACCTCCATCCTCACCTCCATCCTTACTTCCATCGTTACCTCCATCTTCATCTCCATCCTCATCTTTATCCTAACCTCCATCTTTGCCTCCATCCTCACCTCCATCAACCTTACCACTTGTACCATCACCACCACTGCCCCGCCCCCAGCTCCCAGGTTGGGCCCCTAATGTCACTAGACATTTCTTAACAACCAGGCCTGTCTGGTTGGAGAGGTGACCTGGATGTGGGGTGTGGCCAGAATTGCAGGTCCCAGCTGCCTCATGGCTCACGTACACCTGTGAGTTGGGACTCTTGCCTTGCACGGTGATGGTGGCCCCGTGGTGGGGTGACTGGCTTAGAGTCCACGCAGACAGTGTTTGAGAATCCGGGGGCAGCTCATGGTCAGGGTTCATGTGCTCTGGGGCCAAGGGGCTTGTCCTCACATGTGACCTCAAAGAAGACTGGAGATAGGGTAGGGGAAGAGCCTGAAGTGGGAGTCAGCACTCTGGCTGTGCCATGGACACAGCGTGGCCTCCAGAAGTCACCACTTCTCTCTGGGTGCCCCGTCTTCCGAGAGCAACCCTCCCTTTCTCCATGGACAGCTCTTGACAGGTGCAAAGTGTGTCTGGAGCCTCCACTCCCCTGAGGGTGTGCTGCCCAGCGGGGCCCCCTGTCAGCCCACCCGGGTGCATTTCTGGCTTTTACCTCTTACCAGCTCTGAGATCTTGAGGAAGTCACTCATTCTTTCTGCAAATTTTCTGTCTCCTCATCTATAAGCAGGGGGTAAACACTAGACTCTACCTCTTAAGACTGCTATGAGGATTAACTGAGATCATCCACGGACAGCACTTAGCTCAGATTCTCACCAGTGCTCCAGCCTGCACTTTGCAGAGGGGGATGCAGAGCTGGCTGGTTGCGGGGGCTGGGGGGAGGCCGGCGGGGAGAATTGCTGAGGTCATCTGCTCAGAAGTGACAGAGCAGGTGTTGGGAGCCAGGCCACAAGGCTTCTCGTTTCTTTTCTGAGTTCCCGTTGACTTGGGAGTTGCGAGGGGCACACAGGGACGCTGAGGCCTGGCTCCTGCCCTGGAGCCCGTGGCCTGGGCCAGGGAGGGGAGAGGACTGGGCCCCTGGTAGCAGAGCTGGGCTGAGAGGGAGTGTGCTATTCCAGGCCTGCCTGCAGGGGCTCAGCAGGACGTTCTTGGGGAACTCAGGGCAAGGGCCCCAGAAAGGCTGGGCTGGGTGGGTGTTAGGGAGCCACGGGGGCTTGGGCCACCAGAGAGGAGAAAGATGGCATCCCAGTTAAGGGAAACTGAGCAAGTACAGTGGGTACAAAGGATCCTGGGTCCTGAAAGCTGAGTGCTGAAAGGGTCCTTGGAGGCCATCAGTGTATCCACCTGGCTCAAAGGAGAAACGAAGCCAGAGAAGGGCCAGGCAAGAGCAGAACCAGGGCTGTCACCGGCCTCCCTCCTTCCTGCACCCCCGGGCTGGAGGGGTCATTCTGACCATCAGCACAACTGTCCAGCGTCATGAAGTCTGGTGGTCAAGTGCTGGCTGTAAGTCCTGGACTTCTGTCCTGTGCTCCTTGTTCTGGTACCATGGTCCTGGGGCTTTTCTCCAGAGGAGGACTTCAAGAGAACAATCAAGAGAGTGACCCAACAGTGTTAGAATTTCTCGCCACCAATCTGTCAGGAGACTCTCCCTCCTGTGCCACAATCATGCTGGAGGGTCACTGCCTGCTCCACCGTCATCTAGACAGGTGCAAAGTGTCATCTAGACAGGTGCAAAGTGTCATTGAGACAGGCCCTTCAGTGAGTCCAACTAGAGACCGGGCATCGTGTCAAGTTAGGATCCTCCTTTCGTCGTGGAGAAACTGAGGCTCAAAGAAGTTAAGTCATCTGCCCGAGGTGCTTTGCTGGAGCAGGGCTGGGTCTGGACGCAAGGGCTGTCCGATGCCCCCTCGTGAGACTCACGCTAAAGCCCCCCCGACTCCATGTACTTGACCAGAGCCTGTGGGTGAAAGGGATGAGCTGGATGGTGATTCGGGGAGGAGTGGAAAACAAGATGAGCAGCTGTGGCCACAGCCAGCTGCCCGAGGGCCAGGGCTCCCTGCCACCCACGGTCCAGCCTGCTCCCTGCCAGGGCCTGTTGCCTGCTGCACTGCAGGCAGCCAGAATGCCCAAGCTCCTGGGGCTACCACCCTCTCTCCTCATGGCCCTGGCACAGCTTCCCACGCCAGTGGGCCTGGATGCCCAGAACGCCATCCACAAGTGAGCTCCAGTTCTGCAGCCCAGCATGGCCAGCCACAGGGTCTGCCCGTGGACACAGAGCCCCCCGGAACAGGAGGCGCAGGGCTTCTGGGCCTGCCTCTGGCCGTGGTCGGGCTCCAGGCCACCCAGGCAAAGGAGTGCCCTGCCGCCCACCACCCACCTAGAGAAAGCTATCTGAGGTGGGATGGGGAGCTGGGGCCCAGGCAGTGACTGGGCATTTCAGGAGGGAATTTCCAGGTAAGAGGACCAATTTGAGGCCCACGGACCCAACCATCTCCCCCTGGATGGCCCCGGTCGCTGCCCATCAGCCAGCTCTCCGTGCATCTCCTCTGTAGGTCCTGTCTCAGTGGGTGAACCTGCCAGCCCCTCACTTCCCACCAGAGTCCTGGCAGCTCTCTAATGACAGCCACATGATTGTTGCTCCAGGACAGACCTCTCCATCCCTTACACAATCATTCACCAGCCTCTGCCAGAGACCTCCCCCCTCCCACTCCTCTCCCCCTCCCCCTCCCCCCAGCCTGTCTGCCTGCCTGTCCAATCCCATCAACAGTCAAGGTGGGCTTGTAAAAGTGGCACATGGGGCCATGTCACCCTGAGCCTTACGTCTTCCCTGACTCCCTGTTGATTGCAGAGAAAGTTCCAGGTCCTTAGCTAGTTGTCAAGGCCCCTGATATCCCAAGGCATTCTTGCTCTCCAGGCCCCAGTCTCCCTTCCAGGTAAAACATCTCTGGCCCCTGGAAGGTCTGGGCTGTTCGACAGCACCTCCTCAGTCCTAAGCCTAGATTTGGCTAAAACATGCCCCCTTCATGAAGCGTTCCTGCTGATTCCTTTGGCCTGGGGGACTTGCTGTGGTGCACCCACATGCACTGTTACGCTCAGGGGCACTGATTGGGGTCTTAGCCTTCCTTCCCCATTACGGTGAAAGCTCCTAGAGGCAGGAGTCAATCCTGTTTCCTGGTCTTTGCGGCCCCAGTGCCCAGCACGGGGTCTGCCCCAGAGAGAGGCTATGCAGGAAGTGCGTTCGTTCATTCATCCATCCATTCCCTACTATTGAGGTGTTCTTGGAAGACTGGACAACATTCTCAAGCAGGACAGCCATGGGCAGCCGTGCTCAAAACCACAGGGTTTGGGGACAGCTGACAGGACCTGAGAAGCAAGGGGAGGTACAGATGATTGGTGTCTGCGGGGGAGACCTGGCCCCTGCCCCAGGGAGACCTGTTTTGCAGTAGCCTGGTGCATGGGACAGCTTGGGTTTAATTTTAAGCTCTCCTACTTCCTAGCTGTGTATCCTGGGTAAGCTGATTACCTGCTCTGAGCCTACAATGACATTTTCCCTTAGAGTTTCATGAGCAGTGAGGTAAAGCACATAGTGGGTACTTGATAGATGGCTACTTTCCACCCCTTCCTTCTCTGGGGAGCTTCTTGTTCAATGTGGGACACTTGGAGCCTATTCTCAA
This sequence comes from Eschrichtius robustus, assembly GCF_028021215.1. Classification (NCBI taxonomy): domain Eukaryota; kingdom Metazoa; phylum Chordata; class Mammalia; order Artiodactyla; family Eschrichtiidae; genus Eschrichtius; species Eschrichtius robustus. The sequence goes on along the minus strand of NC_090839.1, from coordinate 83,493,103 downwards.
AGAATCAGGACACTGGGACTCCTCAGCCTGTAGAAGCCATCCTGAGGTGGCCCTGGGGGAGCGTGAGCACGGCAGAGTGGGCCTGGAGTTCTCTGCCTTGGGAGAAGGGGCTGCCTGAGTCAGGGGCACAAAGGTGCCTGCCTGCCCTTCTTGCCCACAAGCTGCCACGGCCCCTGTCCGTGCAGACGGATGCAGGCTTGTGCCCTGGGCTGGCAGGCCCTCCCAGAGCTGAAGGGGCCTGGGGCCAGACCCCCACCCACTGACCCTCCCAGGGAAGGCCTGATGAATGGAGGCTTGTCAGAGAAGGGCCACATCCCCGCACAGGTCACAGCAACCAGGGCAGGGGGACACCTCCCTCCTCTGACTGGGGCTTTTCAGAGCAGGGCCTTGCCCACCACCCTCCTCAGACTAGACTTTCTGAGCCAGGGCTGTGTCTCCCCGCTCAGATTAACTTACTTTTTAGGGTGGGTCCATGCCTCCTCCCTCATAACCAGCTTTGCGGGACAGAGCCATGACTCTTGCTCAGACTAAGAGAGAGGATGGGTTGCAAGAGCATCCTAGAAGCACGTGGTGGTGGGGGAAGCATGGGGAATTCAAGGCCCTACAAATGGTCCCATGGGTGATGGGTGTTAAGTGGTAGAGGAGGGAAAATAATGGATGAAGTGCGCTGGGCCCTACGGCACCCTCAGGCTGGGCTTTTGTCCTGAAGATTATGGGGAGCCGGGGAGGGAAGCAAGAGGGTCAGATGGGCGAGTCCCACAGATCCTTCTGGCTGCTGTGTGGACCACGGGAGACAGAGGCCCGGGCTGCCGAGCGATGGAGGGGGCCTGGGGGCGCACAGGGGGCCGTTTGGGAAGGAGGGATTGACGGTGCTGGTGGAGGGGGGAGGATGGCGGAGTCAGGCCCAGGCCCCTGAGTTCGGCTTGGGCAGTTGAGTTAGGGTCTCCAGCAGGGCAGCGATGAAGATGGTCATTTGGGGCCTGCACCTGAGAGATGCCCCGGGGCTGTGCAGGTGGCGGTGTCCAGAACGCAGCCCTGGGAGGGGTTTGAGTCTGAGGAGTCCGGGGAGGCGAGCAGCAGGTGGGGTCGCCCCGCGCATGAGAAGGCCGGGGAGAGGGAGAGGAAGAGATTTCGCGGCTGGGCTGGGGGACGCAGGGAGGAGAAGGGGAAGAGAAATCCCCCACTGCAACGCCTGCGTCCTCTTCCGGAGGAGGGGAGGACTCGCCCTGCCTGGCAGGGGTGAGGGCCCAAGGCAGCCGATGCTGGGACGGCTCTGTGGGCTCCCTAAGGGCCCACCTTCCTGGTGTGAGGCCGCCTGCCCTCACCTCCACTTCCACTCAACACCGAGCCCTCGCACTCCCTTGGAGTTTTCCAGGTGGAAATTCACCTCAGAGGCCCTCTGGCCCTGCATACTCAATACATCTTGTCTCTGGCCCCACCCACCCCTGAGCCCCAGCAGTCCTATGGGCTCCAGGACCGAGGCTCCCCTGGAACACTGGGCCCTCCTCCTAGGCGAGCAGCGGCCAGGGAAGGAGACAGGCCCCCCCGGTGACCCCCACGTACTTCTCCCCACTCCCCACCAGCTCCAGACACATTTGCGATTTATCTCTCTCTGTTGTTTATTATGTGGAGTCCAGGCCTCCCAGCCAACTTGGAGCTGGACCGGCTAGCCATGGCCCGAGACGGCCGTCCCAGCCAAGCCCTGAGCAGCCCCCCGCCTGCCGTCCTCTCCGCCGCCCCTGAGCCAAGCAGGCCCTGAGCTCTGGCCGGGCCAGACGCTCTTTATGGAACCCCAGGGCCCGTCTCCCCTATTGTCTGTCCATGTTTACAGCCTTGCTGTGTTGGCCTCATGATTTTATTGCAGGTGACGCCCCAGTCTGGACAGGGCCTGCATGCCATCCTGCTGAGGCTTCTGTCATCGCCCGGGCCCTGGGCCCCTGGACCCCTCATCCCTCATTCCGTTGAACCTCACCCGCCTGCAACAGCAGCACTGGGAGGGCTTATCACCCACAGGAGAGCGAGTGAGAGCTCGGTGGGTGAGCAGGGCAGGAGGTGTGCCTGCGTGTGTGTGCTCGTGTGTGTGCCTGTATATGTGCGTGTGCATGTGTTCGGGGCTGGGGAAGGCACGTGCGCGTGCATGCACACACGTGCACTCTTACCCCCTGAGCCTGTCAACTGTTGCCCCATCTCTGCTGTTGCAACACAGCCTGGAGAGCTAAGGATGTGGATGCTCGCAGACCTCCAGGCTGGCTCTCTGCTTCACAGGCTAAGTCACTCACCTGTCTGGGTCTCAGTTTCCTTTTGGGTAAAAAGGAGGCTGTGTTGACACCAGCCTCACAGCGTGCCTTTGGGCAACCAGAAGGGCTGTGCTGGCCTCTGGCTGCAGCCCTAAGGCCTGTCTGTCCCTCTCTCCCTTGCTCCCTCAGCTGCAGTTGTTAATTTTTGAGGGTCTTCCCAGAAAAACACAAATGTACACATACAGGTAAAATTCGGTAAGTCCCCTGAAGCACCTCCATCAATCTTCTGGTGAAAAACCTCTATGAGGCTGGACAGAAAACTCCCCAGGAGGCCTAGAGTCTTCCATCGCAAATGCAATAGGAGTGGTAATCACCGTGATGTCCCAAGAGGTCAACAAGGGACCCAGGCAGCCGCCCAGGCCCGTCTCCTCTGTCCACCAAGAAACAAAATAAGGGGGCAGGTCTCAGACACCCTGAGGCCAGGTATGGCAGATAACCTGAGGTCATACCTTGACACTGGATTGTTTGATGACAAAGGTTGGTGCCCCCATCTCTAGAAATTGGGGGTGCTGGAGTGCTCAGTTAGCTGTGTGATCCTGGGCTTAGGTCCCCTGCCAGCCCCCTGGCTGGAGTGACCAGGGCAGACCATGGCTGAGGGCCTGTAGCTCTCTGGGCCGGGGAGCGGATGTGAGGGGAGGATGGGGCCGGGTGGTGTGCAAGATGGCAGAGCTTTGTGGATCTTGCTGGTTCTTTATGGGGTGCTGACAGCCGGGCAGCGCTGCATAACACTTCTCAAGCACACTCCTGTCCCTTGGGGCTGGAGCTCTAGAGGCCAACGGTGGCAGTCAGATGACCACCACCTGGGGCTCCCAGGGGCAGGCCCGGGAGGTTTGTAAACTCCTTGGAGACATCAATGCCCAAGGCCACCTGCCTGGGATGCCTACCCCCCGATAGGGCTGGATTCCCAGGGTCTCCCTTCCTGGGAGCCACAGCTATATTTCTGCAGCCCCCGGTGCTCCCTCTGGCACCAGACTGGAGACTGGGGACCAGCCCAAGCCCTCTGGGGCTGAATGAGGAACTGACAGCTGGGCTGGTTGTGGCTGAGGCAGGGGCGGCTCAGGGGTGCCCTCGGTAGGGAGAGGGGTCACCCCAAGGATGTGGAGCCCCCAAAGGGGCAGGGGTCTCCTGGGCCTCCTGACCCTGGCTGACCCCTGTGCACTAACCTGGGTGGGCAGGGGGCTCCCCCAAGCACCCTCAGAGGCTGAGGTGTCCAGGCCTGGATAATCTCTTCTCCCCTCACCCACCCCAAGCTGCCTCAGACCCTAAGAAGCTTCCACTTGTTCCACACCAGCCGGGGGTGCCCAAGGAATTGACACAGCATCTTCCTGGATGGTACCGGAAGGTACAGGGAGGATGGGAGGATCCCCAGTGGGTCCCCTGTCCCCGCCAATGGGCCAGTCCCCCAAGAGCCAGGCTGGAGGGAGGGATGGTTCTGGAGAGCCAAGCTCCTCGTCCCTCTCTGCGGCCAAACCTGGCGCTCAGGAAAGGCTGCGCTGTGCACATGTGTGAATCCATGTACACTCGAAGCCTCGGGGGTCTGTCCAGAGTCTACAGAGACAACTAGACACGCCCCGTGACTCCGCGGCAGGCCGTGCGGCTCCATCTGGGAGCCCGCGGTCCTAGCCAAGCACGGGCTCGCGGCCCACCCGCCCCATACACACGCGGAGGCCAACAGCCCTCTGATCGCCCGCCTTTCGGAGAACAGAGCATCGCGGGTGGAAGGTCTTGGGAGAGCCCATAAAAGCGCCAATAAGTGCACTTATGTTCCTCCAAATGACACAGTAACAAAGCACACAAAAGAGGCAACGTTTCACTTGCCTTAAATCACGGCCATGAGGACCGTGCGATTAATTTCCATTTATCAGCTTCCCTGTGCACTCGAAACGTCCACATCTCAGACTAGCCCCCTCCCCCACAAGCCGGTTTCAACCAGATGCTCATAAATCTGTTTTGCTGGTTCCACACGAGCTGCCTGGGAAAAGGCCCCATGTGCCGCGTCTGCTCCTCTGTCCAAGAGTTCAACGCCTTCGAGATTTTATGGTTTCAAGTTATTGACTTGGCTTCCCGGGTCTCCTGGGGCAGGCGGCTGTTTGAGAGCACGGCAAGAGACTTGGGGTGACCTCAGGTTCACCCCCTCGCCTGGCCGGAGCAGGAAGGACGATGCAAAAGGCATGTAGCTGCCCAGGGGCCCTGCGGCCTCACCTGGGAACTCCTGGCGAACCCTGACAGGGCTGCCCCTCTGTGCCCTGACTCAGGCCCCACACCACACCCCATCCTGAGGCCCGTTTGTCCTCAAGTTCCCCAACCTGCATTGCCAAACCCTCAGCTTCTGCTTCCCTCTCCTCCCTCCCTCCCCAGCCCAGCTCCTCCTTTCCCCAAGAATGCCCCCAAGGGAACAGACCTGAGGTCAGAGTGTCCTGAAAGCAAAATGTCCAGGTGCAGGGAAAGGTGTGCAGGGGTAATGCCTAGGGTCATTCACTCCATAGCCACGCCAGGCCTCCTCTGCGCCACACATAAAGGCCGGGCTGATTTTCAGCCGGTATGTCCTGGAGAAGTGGCACAGGTTAAGTACTTTGACTCAGGCCCAGAATAAGGGGCACGTGCCCTTGCCTGGAGGGCGCTCGTTCTTGAGGGGGAAACAGGCAAGTTACTAAATAATGATGATTCCAGTGCTCAGCATGACGTGGGCATTCAGAGGCACCATCTGCCCCTGATCAAGGCTCCTAGGGGAGGGGCAACCTCCAAGTTAATCCCTGAAGGACCCACAGAAAAACTAGAAGTTTATGGTGACAGAAGGGATTGGGCGGAGGGGTGGGAGATAGGAACTTCCAGGCAGAAGGAGAAGCATGTCCAAAACCCAGAAGCAAGAGAGACACATTTGATGTGTTTGAGAAACAGCTTGTGGTGTTGATGAAACGGGGAGATGAGGGCTGGATAGGTTGCCTAGGGCCAGGTGTGAGCTAAGGCATCTACACAGCTGGGCTTGGGAGGCTGAGGTTTGCCTGTGGGAGACAGTTTAAGCAGGGGAGTGGTATGGTGAAGTTTGAATTTTGCCAAAACCATCTTTCAATGAGGGGAGTTGATTGGAAGAAAGAGTCAGACCGATAGAGGTCACACCATATGCAAAGGTTAATTCAAAGTGGATCACAGACCTACCTGTAAGAGCTAAAACTATGAAACTTCTAGAAAAAAACATAGGGAAAAAATCTTAATTACCTTGGGCTTGGAAAACATTTCTGAAATGCAATACAAAAAGCACAAACAATAAAAGAAAAAAATCAATACATTGGACCTCATTAAAATGCAAAAGTTTAGTTAGCCCTTCTGAGACACTATTAAGAAAATGATAAAGGCAAGGCACAGACCGGAAATTTTGTAAAATATATACCCAAAAAAGAATATATGGAGAAATTTTACAACTAAGTTGTAAGATAAACACCCAATTTAAAAATGGGCCAAAACCGGAACTCTTATTCATGGCTGGTGGGATTGTAAAATGGAACAACCACTCTGGAAAACAGAGTGGCAGTTCCTTAAAATGCTAAACATACATATACCTCATGACCCAGCTATTCCACTCCTAGGTATTTCCCGAGAGAAGTGAAAGCCTCTATCCACACAAAAAATTATACATGAGGGTCCATAGCAGCTTTACTTGTAAAAGCCCCAAACTGAAAACAACCCAAATGTCCACTAATGGGTAAATGAATGAATAAACAAATTGAATTGTAATTATACAGCAGAATAAGACTCAGCAATAAAAAAAGAATAAGCTATTGATACACGCTGCAACATGGATGCGTCTCAAAATAATCATTCTGAGTGAAAGAAGCCAGACCAAAAAAGAGTACATAAAATCCTAGAAAATGAAAACTAATCTATAGCGAGTTGTTGGAGGACGTGGTGGGAGGCTGGAGGCGGGGATTGTGAAGGGGCAGGAGGAAACTTTGGGGGGTGATGGATGTGTATGTTCATTATCTTAAATGTGATGATGATTCCATGGGTGTATATATGTGTCAAAACATATTGAAATTAAACATTTCAGATTATCGATGTCAATATATGTCAATCGAACCTCAATAAAGCTTTAAAAAGCAAACAAACATGCAAATTACGGTGGGCGACCAGAGGGGTGTGGGGTGATGTCAGGACTGCGGGTGGAGTATTAAATGCATGATCATTCATTCACTCATCCACTCATCTTTTGCTAAATTTTAAGTCCCATAAAGGGATAAATGAAGTCCCCCATGCCCAGGTTATAGGAGGCACTGGGGCAGAGAAAAGTGGATCGTCTCAAGAGGCATTTAGAAGGTACTTGGCCAGACCTGAGGATGTCTAAGGTGAGAGAAGTTGAGGAACCAAAAATAACCCCCCATGTTTCCAGCTCAAGTAAATGCTGCTGGGGTACAGATCTGAAGGGGAGAGGAAGGTGCATTCAGACTTGGGGATGCTGAGTTTCTGGTGCTGGGGACCATGAAGTGGAGACAGACAGGATTTGGGGGTCACCAGTGTCTCTCCCAGTGGTTCTGAACATTGGCTTCATACTAGAATGAAAACTGGAAAGTTTAAAGAAAAATACTGATGCCTGGTCCCCACCCCTAGACCAATAGCATCTCTGAGGAAGGATTCTGCTTGGCACTGGAATTTTTCTAAAGATCCTAGGGGATTCTAAAGTGCAGCCAGGGTTGATACCCATCACTGGGGACGGTAATTGAAGTCTTCAGAGAAGATGAGCTCCCCAGAGGAAGGTGTGGGTAGTGAGAGAGAAGAGGATCGGGGACCGAACCTTCAGGAGACTACAAATTAAAACCATGACAAGATGCTCCCACAAACCTCCCAGAATGGCCAAAATGAAAAAGACTGACAATTCCAAGTGTTGACAGGATGTAGGGCATTTTATACTTACATGATGCTGGAGGAAGCATAAAATGGTCGACCACTTTGGAAAATTATGTTGTAATTTCTAATAAGGTTAAACACACATCAACCCTCTGACCCAACAATTTCACTTCTAGGTGTATAGCCAAGAGAAGTGAGTTCACAGGTCTGCCAGAAGACTTGCATAAGAATGTTCAAGGCAGTTTAATTCATAATGCCCCAAACTAGAAACAACTCACATATCCATCAGCAGAGAATAGATAAATGAATTGTGGTATATCCCATACAATGGAATCTACACAGCTGTAAAATAAAGGACTAACTACTGATTCACACAAAACATGGATGAATCTCAGAAACACGTTGCTGAGAAAAAGAAACTGGGCACAAAAGAATGTATACTGTATGACTCCACTTTTGTGAAGTTCAAGAAGAGACAAAAGCAGAAGTGGTGATAGAAATGGAAGGGGATGTGCTTCCTTCTTCCCTTCCTCCTTCTTGATGACTGGAACGAGGATACGATGGCTGGAGCTTGAACAAAAATTTTGGGCCATGAGATGGATGCTCTGTGTTGATGCTAAAGATAGCAGGGAAGAAAGAAGGAAGGATCCTGGGATCTTGATGATTCTTGAAGCTTGACCCTTGACTGCCTTTCTCTAAACTCTTTTTAGAGAGCTATAAATCTCTTAGTTGTTTAATATACGTTTTTTTTTTTTTTGGCTGCGTTGGGTGTTCGTTGCTGTGCGCGGGCCTTCTCTAGTTGCGGCGAGTGGGTGCCACTCTTTGCTGCGGTGCACGGGCCTCTCATTGCAGTGGCTTCTTTTGTTGCGGAGCACAGGCTCTAGGCGCACAGGCTTCAGCAGTTGTGGCACGCGGGCTCAGTAGTTGTGGCTCGTGGGCTCCAGAGCACAGGCTCAGTAGCTGTGGCGCATGGGCCCAGTTGCTCCACAGCATGTGGAATCTTCCCGGACCAGGGATCGAACCTGTGTCCCCTGCACTGGCAGGCGGACTCTTAACCACTGTGCCACCAGGGAAGTCCCTAATATACTTTTATTTTGGATTTTCTATCACTTATGCTCCAACCTTTTCCTAACTGATACAGCAAGAGAGAGGTGGAATCTGGCCTGGAGAGGGAGGGTCGTGAGGACCAAAGGTGATGGAAAATAGAAGGACCTACAGACTGGAGGTCCTGATGCAGTGGGGGCACAGTGGGAGTGGGAGCCAGGAGGCTCAGGATGTCACGGAGTGGTAGTTACAGAAGGGGAACAGCGTAGGTGATGACACTCTTCAGAGTGGATGGGATTGGGGGGCAGAAATAGCTTAGAGGTGAAGGTGGCCAAGAAACATGCAGGCTGTCTGTGCTGCCCCTGGACAGCAGGAGGCACTGGGGCTGGGCAGAGATGAAGCATGCAAACTAGAAGCCGTCATCTCCTGTGAAGGACAGGGGTGACCAGGCGGTCAGCAGATGAGACAGGGGAGAGAGTGGCTTACCCAGAGGGCCTGAGCCTTGGGCTCGGTTGGAGGAACGGTTTGGAAGAGGCGTTAGGAAGCAACAAGATTGGCAGGCAGCAAGGACTTTAGATCTGAGCTGACCAGATTCTGAGCTCGCGGCCAGGTAAGCCTGCCCTAGCTGCCAGCTGGTGCTAGAGACAGCAGTGGGGCAGGGGGGTCGCTCCGGGCTTCCAGGAAGGTATGGGTGTGGCCTGCTTTCCCATAGGCAGGGGTCAGGGACTCAAGCTCGGCAAGGAGTCACTGTGCTATGTCATGCTGCTCTCCTAGGCCTGGGTGCCCTCCCTTTCCCACAGGGCACAGCTGGGGAACAGCTGCCTGAAGCCACACAGCCCCAATTTCTCTCACATCTCTCCTGCCCCCGACCTTTCTCTCCATCCCCACCCCGCCGGCCCCGGGCACCCCGAGATTACAAAGCACTGCCCTGGGCCCTCCTAACCAAGCCTTGAGGCTAGCAGTGCAGCCAGCATGAGTCCCAGCTCACAGGGTGGGCGGCAGAGGCTCAGCCCCCCCTCTGATGGCAGGGGTCCCTCTCTACCAGCCCGTCTCCTCTCTGCTGGCCGGTTCTGGCAGCCTCCTCACTGCTCGCCCAGCCTCCTGTCTCACCTCTCCCCCTTCGTGATCCATGTGCTACCTTACCAGCTGCTGCTGGAGCCCTTCAGTGGAGCCACTGCCTTCAGGCTAAAACTCGAGCCCCTTGGCGTGGCATTCAAGGCCTCTGTGGCCCACCCCATTTACCTCTCCAGCCCGTGAGACCAGGTGGGGGATATGGGACCTATGGGGGATATGGGACCTGTGCGGGATATGGAGGGGTGTGGGGCTGAGCACACACTCACCAGGCAGGCTTTGGGGCATGCCGGGGGAAGGCTCCAGAAGGCCCATGACACTGTCTGGGGGTGAGACAGACCAGACAAGGCTTGCATGCAGTAAGGAGTGGAGGTGGGTTGCTGCCAGGGGTGGTCCCTCTGCCCCACCTAGTGATGCACATGGCCAGGGCACAGGGGAGCAGGCCAGACCAGTCACTGGTGACACATCTGACTTCCCCGGGGAGGAGGTGTCAGCATGAGTGGGTCTGGCCCAAGGAAGTGGGAGTTCGACATGGACTCTTGTCCCAGTGGGGAAACTGAGGCAGAAGCCTGGACCTGTGGACCAGGCTGTGCAGCAGATGAAGAGAAAGGGCAAAGCCTAGGCCACTAGGAGAGTTCAGCCGATTGGTGGTGGGGTCTCAGGGCGGAAGGACCCAGGTCCCAGCTTTGTTGAGGCGAGGAAGGCTCTGGGGGCACCAGATCCTGTGTTGGGTGCTGTATCAAGAGGGTCTCGGCAGGGGGTCGGTGATACACCCAGAGGGATTAACAGAAGCAACTTTAAGGAAGGGAGTGTGTGAGGAAAGAGATGGGGGTGGGACGCATAAACAGAGAAGGGTTGCAGAGGCCCAACGTGGCAGATGTGGGCTGCTGTCATCTGCCCGCCTCCAGGCCTGGAGCGGCACATGAGCTGGGACCACGCCAGAGGGGCTGAGACCCTGGCAAAGCCAGGACCAGTCATGAAGCTGGCTGGGGATAAACACCCCAACTTCTCCTGCCTTCCTCCCAAGGGTACCTCAGATGCATTGCTCCGTTATCGTGCCTCAAAGTGGCGATTTTTAGTCCATTTTATGGGAAAGGAACATAAAGGTCAGTAGTGAGGGGGCCTGCCCGCAGCCACTGCACAGTTGGTAAGTGGCTGAGACCCAGGCCTGGGGCCTTGACCTTGGTGCTCCGGGCAAGCCTCCCCAGGTGCTCCTCGGGTGGAAGATGGAGAAGGCAGCCTGTGGTGGCGGGTGGACCGTGGTTAAAGCTGACTTTGAGGACCCTGAGCTTGTCACCAAGCAACGGGCTCCCTCAGGATGGCAACCTCAGCCCCCTCCTGGCTCTGAGGCAGGGCCCTGAGCCGAGTCTGGGCCACCTCTGATGGCTCCCCTCACAGCCATGTCTGGATGCTGGCCCATCAAGTGGCCGGTGCTGGTAGATTGGGAATCTCCGGTGTGCCGGTGACTGCCGCTAAGTGGCTTGCTGGCAGGGAGTCAGAGGTCACCGCATCGCTACTCTGCTCGAAGAGTGTTGGCCTCCTCGGGGCGCCTCCCATGTCTGTCTGCGAGGATCAGGTGTGTTTAGCATCACCTCTGAGATGTAGCCCTTGCCTGGTGACTCTCTGGGAAGAGCAGCTTTGGGAACCAGCAGCCTCATGGGGCAGACGAACTGCTGGCCAGAGGGGCCCTGGGCCATGGGTTCAAGCGAGAGCTGGCAAGTCTCACCACCTGTGTACACGGTGTGCCACATGTGCAGGGCTGGTTGTGTCCAAGAAGCTTATATTCCATCCCCTTGTTCTGGCAGGTGGTGTCCAGGCCCCTGGCTCTGGGCAAGCCTTTGATGTCAGAAGTTTTCTTTTTCTTCTTGTAGTGTATTTTCCCCTCGAGGCCTGTCTGGGGCTTGGGGACTGGGTGAACCTGCCTCCAAGCCACCAACCAAGACTATGGTCTTGGTCAATGTGGCCACTCACCAGTGCAGGGAATGATCACAGTGGTCAGACCAGCACGATTCCAGGACCAGTGCCATCACCTAAGCTGAGTGACCCTGGGCAAGTCACTTCCCCTGCTTGGGGCTCCGTGTTCTTTGAAAAACAGTGAGAAGAGAGCCATGTACATAATAGGGCTTGAGCAACCCAGAGACATGATCTGGGCTTGTGCGTCACTGCAAGGCTGGTCTGCCCTGCTCTCCCAGCAGTCCTGGGCCAGCCCTGTGCTGGGGGTTTAGACACGGCCCCAGCCAGGAGGGGAAGCAAGTTTAGTACGGGGTGACAAGTGCCACTAGAAGATATGTCAGAAAGAAGGGGAAGCATGGACAAGGTGGAGATCAGGAAAGCCTTCTCGTAGTGACGTTGGAGCTGGTCCATGAGGCCGAATAGGGGTATTCTGGGTAGAAAGGAGGCGGAGGAACAAGGCTTCCAGATGGAGGGACCAGCACGTGGAAGAGGGAAGGTGATTGTGTTGGGGAAGCAGATGTGGTTCTCGATGGTCAGAGCAGAGGGTGCATGGGGTGGGGTGGCAGGAAGTCAGCTGGAAAAGTGGGGTCCAGGGGACAGAGGCTGGGTGAAGGCACAGGCTTTCTCCAGGTGTGACCAGGGCCCCCTGCCTCCGATCACTTGAGGAACTGTTAAAATGCAGATTCCAGGCCTATAGATCCACAACTCCAGCTGAGTGGCAGAGAAATCTCAGGAACAGGGAGACAGCCCCATCTCAGCCCAGTCTAGGCCTGGGACAGTTTGGGCACCATTCGCAGAGGGTGGCTGAGGCCCAGGGTGAGCCAGGCGACAGGCCCTGGGGGGTCCCACCCGTGCCCCATCTGTGCCAGGCTCCTGGCGCTGGGGACAGGTGGGCCTCCGTGTGTTTCCCAGCAGGGAGAGGGCCCATTTACCTCCACCTTTCCCTTCTGAGGCAAGGAGGGGCAGGGGCAGAGCCTCTGGGGTCCCTGGCCGGGGCTGTAGGCCTGGATCCCTGCAGCAGAAAGCCTGGCCCCATACCCAGCAGGCGGAGCCCCGTCTGGCTGACACTCACGCTTTGTCTGCATCCCAGCAGGGGAAGGTGCCTGGGTTGGTGTCCAGGCCAGGTCAGCAGCGCCAGCCCCCCATCTGGCCCCGGAGACACCCCCAGAGCTCCAGGGCTCCACTGAGAGAGGTCAGGATGCTGGCATCAGGGTTGGGGAAGCCTTGGGCTTTTCTACCAGCACAGGCTGAGGCTCAGCGGGTGCCCAGAGACCTGGCTGGGCCATTCTGGGCCGAACCCCCAACCCAGCTGGACCAGGGTGGCAGACCGCATGCTGCCCAGACAGCTCGGGGGCTCTGTGAGTTTGCACATGGAAGTGAGGCGTTCCCCAGATCACCAAGGATCCAGACTTGAAATAATCCCTGCTCAGTGAGGGCTGGGGGCTGAGGAGGCCAGGGAGGAGGGTGGGGCTCAGGGACAGAGCCCAGGGAGGGTCCGGGGGCTCTGAGAGGGGCTTGTGTCCTGAGCCCAGGGATCAGCTGAGGCTGGGGTGGGGGTGGGCTGGCCTCTTCCAAAGCCCTCCTTGCTGGGCAGCGGGCGGGGTGGGCCGGGGGCTGGGCGCGGCAGCTCATATCTAACCCGTTACTTCATTCATTTTGCTCCCTCTGATCCCTTGTTTATCTCACTGGGAGTGCAGCTGTGGTGGAAGCTGGGGCCACGGGAAAAGCCAGAGCCTGGGCCACCTCCAGGAGGGCCCCAGCCCCGGTAGCCTGCCTCCTTCACCTGGGTTCCTGGGCTGGGCCCGCTGGGGACAGCCATCTTGGCACCGCCAATCTCTAGCACGGAGCCCAGAGGCGGGGTTCTGGGCTGGGCCCTGCCATGGATGGGCTGTGTGACCAGGCCAAGAACGGACTGTCTCTGGGCCTTGCTTTCTCCATCTGTGAGTTGGAAGTTGTCCTAAGTGACCTTTGGGAATGCCTGTGGCCGTGAACAATAAGCCTACTATTTCATAAGTGCCGACCCCGTGCCCACCCTGTGCTGGCTCTGGGCTCCCTGCTCTCACCCGATCCTCGCACATCTCCGTGGATTACCATGATCCCAATCCCACTTTTAGAGAGGGGCGGGGGTACCTGGGGCATCCCCAGGGGAGGCGGGGGTGGAGGCCAGACTGGGGAAGACCCTCTGGGCGGGGTGAGGGGAAGCAGCATAGGAGGTCAGAGCTGCAATGGGCAGGGGTGTGAGGGCCCAGCAGGGCCGGTGCCTGAAAATGTCCTTTAGAAACTGATCAGAGGGATATGCCAGGTCTCCACCACACCTCCATCCATCTACAGCCTGTCTGACCCAGAAGCTTACCCACCACTGATCCGGGCCTTGACCCCTCCCCTGAGCTGGGCGACCCAGGAGGGCGTGAATTCAGGCCGTGAGAGCCAGAAGAGCCAGAGCGTCAGTGCCCTCTTGTCTTCTTTCCCCCTGTGACTTGGTTTTCCAGTCAGTGAATTGGGGTGGGTGGGCCTAACTCCAGGCCTGTTTCTGCCCTTCGTCCTGAAGGCTTGGGGAGGAATGAGGTCATATTTGTCTAGGGGTTGAAGTGTCTTGGAAGGAGAAAGCTCGGCAAAGACAAGGGCCCATTGTCCCCTCTTCCCACCCCTGCCAGATCCCGCCCCAGTCACCAGACAAGGCCAGCCCTGCCTGTAGGCCCCAGAGGCCACCGCGTGCCAATAGGAGGTGACTCAGTGCCCCCTCCCTTCCCATTGGTTGCCACTGCCTGGAATCCCACCCTCCAAGCTTTGTCAGGGTGTGCAGAGGGGCAGGCAGGAAAAGAAGGGAAGTGTTTGGGAGTCCCGGCTTGGGGATCCCACATTCAGGGCGTTACAGTAGGCTTGAGAGAGGGGTCAAGGACGGTGATGTGTACACTTGCCTTTCAGCAGCCTTGCTGTGAACTTCTTACAAGCATCAGCTCAATGAAAGCTCACAGCACCCCTGGGGGGGCACCGATGCCATCACCCCCATTTCACAGATGCGGAACACTTGCCCTAGGCCACCCCGCTCATAACTAGTAGATGCGGAAGGAAGAGGTGGAATTTGAACTGGAGTCTGTGTGGTTCAAGAGAATCCTGCAGAGAGGATCCAGGATGTGCAGGCGAGGGCTGGGCAGGGGGGACAGAGAAGGGACAGGCCCGGATCCTGGAGCTCACAGTGGATGAGCGAGCGGTCCCAGCAGATATGCAACACCTCCCCACTGAGCCTGTAGACCAGGCCATGGTCCTTCTTTGCTGCAGAATGAAGAGGTTGCGGCAAATCAGCCCTTCCCCTGCTAGGGACTGGGAAGGCTCCTCGGCCTCCGGAACTTCGAAGGCAGGGTAAAGGGTACTTGAACAATTTCGACACTTCGAAACACCTAATGGAGCCACACATGGCCAGGGCCACTTCTGGGCCAGAACTCCCCCCTCTTTCCGGCCTTCCTGCAGCTCTGAGGCCCGTGGAGCTCTGTCAGCAATTAACCAGGCAAGACAAATAACAGCTCAAGTGTAACAGGTCCAAAAGTAAACTCTTGATTTCCTCCCCAACCTGCCCCTCCCTGTGTCTTCCCCATCTCAGGAAATGGCACCATCGTCCGCCCAGTTGCTCAGGCCAGAAAACTGGGAGGCATCCTTGAATCCTCCCACGCCTCACCACCCACACCCATCCTTCGCCAATATTTGTCAATTCTACTTCCAAAGTAAATCCCCAATCCACTTTCCTCTGTCCCCACTGCCACCACTGTGTCCGAGCCACCACCGGCTCTCCCCTGGGCCGCAGCGCCAGCCTCCTGCCTGCTTCCCCTCTGCCCCCTCCAGCCCACTCTCTCCAACAAGAGCCAGAGGAATGGGCTTAAAATGTAAATCAGATCCCACCCTTCTGTTTAAACATCCCCTCCCCCCAACAGCTTCTTATTGCTTCCGAAGAAAAATTGACATCCCCTCAATGGCTATGAGGTCCTGGTGACCTGGTGCTACCTTACCTCCTTCCACTCTCCCGGCACGATCTTCTCTTTGCATCTGTGTGTTTGCACGTGCTGTTCCCTTTGCCTGGAAGCTCTTCCCCGCAGTTCTACGCCCAGCTTATCCCTTCTTGTCATTCAGATCTTGGCTCGTGTATCACTTTCTTCACTCCCACTACCAACGCGGTCTCCTCCAGGCTGTTCCTTCAGAGTCCCCTGTTTGTCTCCTTTATAGGAATTTGCCTTCATTTACAATTATGTATTTCCCCTTTGTCTCCACCACAAACTATTAAGATCCCTTGCTCTGTGCTTCTGGTTGGCACTCAAATCTCTGCTGAATGAATTAGCAACTGAAATAATAGCAGCAGCTATTCCTAATTGAGCACTTCAACTTCTCCCTCACAAGGAATATAAGCATCTCCACCACCCAATGAGGTAGATAGTATTAGTGCCCCCGTTTCTCAGATGTGGAAACCGAGGCTCAGAAGCTGGGATGAGTCACCAGTATTGACAGCCAAAATAGGGCAGAGCCAGGCTCAGAACCCAGGTCAGTCAAATCTGAGGTCTGACCTAACCACTATGCTGTAGTGGGGTAATGTAATCAGTGCCATTACTATATTCCATCAAATCTTAGAAGCCATTGAGTTAAGGATGCACCATTGTTTTCTGGTCCGTTAAGAAAGGTTAAAAATCCTGACAATTAAACTTGGACATGCCATCCCAGTTTCAAAGACGTGAAAATGTGAAAACAGCATTTTTTGGGAATTGATGAAATATGGTATTTTGGGAACAAAAACCATTCAATCCTTAGGACCCAAGGGAAAAAATAGACGGGTTTCTTAGCAGGGTTGAGGATTGTTCTGTAGCTACCCGAGAGCATGGAGAAGCCCCGCCCTTGGCCCTGGAGAGTTCAAGGTTAAGTGAGGACAGCCCAACGTGCTGAATGTGCGGTGACCAAGAAGCCCAGGACTCCCTGAGAGTACGACGACGGGGAGACACCAACCCTGCCGGGGAGGCAGGGAGGGGGAAGGGCACAAACAGGCTTCACGGAGGAGGGGGCATCTAAGGCAGATCCCGGAGGAGGAGCAGAGGGGCTGAGAAGGGGTGGGAAGTGTGCCAGGCAGCGGGAAGAGCCCCCAGAGAGGCCTGGAGCGCACCTCCGTCATGAGACATGGCTTGTAGCTCCCTGGGACTGGAGCAGAAAGAGAGAACAGGCTAGAGGTGATGTGGGGTCAAGGGCGATGCTTCTTCCAGGGCTGATGAAGCCATTGAGGCTGCCGTGCAGGGAACCCATGAAGTCACAAGGCAGTGGAGTGACAAGGCCAACTTTAAAAGCCAGAAGGATGGAGTGAGGAGCGACAGGGGGCTTGAAGGCAGCGTGGAGGCCTGGGAACGTCTGGGAAGACGCTGTCAAGGATCCCCAGTCGCCCTTGGGCTGGACGGTACAGACGCTCACGCTTGGGGGCTCCCCTGGCCGTGGCCCGATCCGCTAGTGAGGGGCACGGGGAGCAGGCTGGGGCCGGGGGCAGCCTCCCTCCCCCCAGGCCTGGGAATGTCCAGGCCGGCTGAGAGCCCGCTAGAGGCTGGTGAAAGGCCCACTTACCATGACGGATGGGGGCCCCATCAGGCCACGCCAGTTAGGCAAGATGGAGTGCCAGGGCAGTGCTATAAATATCTTGGCCGAGGGCCGGCCCAAGAATGTAAATGGTGATGTTGAACAAGCAGGAGAAAATGTTCAGTTCAGACAGGATGGGTTTTTCGTGTTTTAAAAACGTGTTCTTCCCTCGGCGAAGACTTCAATTGGGCAGCAATGAGACTGGGCGCCCGAGAGCTGGCCACTTGTCCAGTCGGGCCAGAGCAGAGGCTCATGAGATTGAAATTTCAGGACAAGTCTCTGGGAAGATCCACGTATTTGAAGCCCAGAAAAATCCTGAACCCCACTTGCAGCTTTGGCCCTGGGTGAGGGAATGCATTAACCATCCAGTCTGGGGACACACAGCCAGCTAGGTGTCAGGGGAGCGGCCAGGGAGTAGAAGCATCTCCCAACACCGGGCTGCTCCCCCAGAGCTGCGGGCATGCTGAACAGGGTGTCACATGTCGGGGCTGAGGGCACAGCTGTTCAAGGAGAGACGGGGGGCCCGTTGGGGTCACGGAAGAGTGAGGCTGGGAGGCCCTCAGCGGTGCCTCTGAAGGTGGGGTCCTCTCCACCATACACTTTTGAAAATCTCAGAGCAGCACTGACCCCCAAGATGAACCCTCCGCCTCCTCACCTCATTGCCTCTAACCACAGGGTTGCAGGGTCACAGGCAGCGGGGGATGAAGGTCTGGCTGAGAAGGGGAGGCACTCAGGTGCCCTGCAGCATTGGTACCCATCACTCTGCACAGAGAGGCCGCCAGTGCCAAGGGCTTGGGGCAGCCTGGAAAGCCTTGGTCAAGCTCTGAGAGTGAAATATTCGTACTCAGAGGGGTCTGAGGACACCCGACACAGGAGGGACAGGGTGAGAGGCCTGGGCCTCCAAATGGAATGGTGGCTATAGCCCAGGATGAGCCAGGGCTCCAGAAGACCTCGAGGCAACAGAAGGGTGATGTCCAGGGAACCCTGTGGTGCTGGGGCCCTGCTCTGTGTGCCCAGGGGAAGGCGCTCCGAATCAGGCAGGACGTACCCTCCCCAGGGAAGGGAGAGGCAAACAGGGTGCATGTGGGGGGCATGAACAGAGTTGCATCGAGCATGGCCTCGTCTCCTGACCCAAAGCAGCCCACCCCTAGGGTCCGGGCTGAGGGGAGGGGTCAAGGAGATCACTAGAATTTACGAGGGGTCGTTGAGGAATTGACTCATTTGGCAAATCTTTACTGAGGACCTAATATGTGCCAGGCTGGAAACCCTGGGCAAGGAGGTGGGCAGGGGGTCTGGCCTTCTAGGGAAGGGGCTCCCAAGGGCTTGGAGATGGGATGAGGGCTCAGCCAAGCTCCAGACAGAGCTCAGGGCAGAACTCAAGTTCTAAGGGGAAGTTCTGAGTCTAGGGGTTAAGCCCAGGCAGGCACTGGGGGTTGGGCTGGACCGACTGGACGGGGGTAAAGGGTAGTGGGGCTTGCTGGGCAGGAGCAGACCTGGGAAGGACAAGGTGGAGGTCAGCACTGCTCCCTTGGAGACCGCCCACTCCCCCCGCAAGCAGGTGGTAGTGCCTCCTCCTAGCCTGGGTAGGTAGGAGGGCTTAAAGAACAGAACTGAGCCTGCAGGTGAAGGGGATCCTGTGACCTTGTCTGGAACATGGCGCTTGTCTTTCAAGGCCTACAGACAGGCATTAGAGCAGGAACAGATGCACTGTACTTCCTGGGCTGGAGAGGGGTCCAAGGTGGGAGTATGGGGGTGGGGCAGTAGGAACTGGAGCACAGCAGAGGGGTGAGCTAGCCCCAGGCTCCCAGTGGCCCAGTCTGGCTGGGCACTCAGGTACCACGCTCTGGAGTGAGGTGGCCACCCAGGGAGGCCCAGGCTGTGCAGGTAGATGGGGCCCTGGTCTGTGCTCAGCATCTCCCCAGTGGGTGTGCACGTGCCCGTACATCTCAAAGCAACTCCCCAGGGGAGCACTTTTGTGGGACACAAATGCGATGCATGAAGCCAAGAGAAGATGCATCTGTGGAAATCCAAGGGTGTGAGAGTGCAGCCAGGGATGTAGTACACAACCACGGGTGTGAGTGTGCCCTGAGGGTATGGCCTTTGTGAACATCCCAGGGCAGCCAGGCGATTCCAGTCACTGGCAAAATGGCAGCCGTATGTTGGTCTATTTCTCGGTCTTCACAGATGATTTACACTGATGGTCACTGTGCCTTTGTCCCCCATGGTCACTCGCAGGGGAATGCCCTCTGCTCCTTCCCCCTACACCACCCATCCTGTAGCCAGAAAGGTTCATCTTTTTCCTTGTGATTTCTTCTATTGCTTGGAAACTTACAAACCCCTCAGGAAGTTTAAGAAAAGTTAAAGAATTTAAGGAATACGTATAAATGCTTTTCCAGAGGGTAAGAAAGCCTTCAATATTTCCTACTAGCTACTGTAGAATTGTATTACTTATTTATATAAGTTTTAACTCTGTCCTCTGCCTGGAGATGATCTTAGTGTTAAATAGAAAGTGTTAGCTAATTGCCTCTCACCCCGAGTTGCTGACCCTTCAATTCATTTGATAGTCCTTGCTTTACCGTGCATTGCATTTTTATATATAATTGGTTCTTATATATAATTGCTGCTTTGTATTCTATTCCAATGTTGCATGTTTCTGATCTTACGCCAGTACCACACTGTTAAATTATTGTTCTTATAGGACATGTTTTATTGAAGGCTTTATAGCATAGTAATTAAGATTATGGCCTTTGAAGTCAAACTGACTGGGATTTATATAGGAACTTTGCCACTTAATAGATGTGTGACCTTGGACAGTTACCTCACAGTTCCTCCTCAGTAAAATGGAGTATTAGGAGGCCTATAAATAACATCTCCTTCACAAGTTCTGAAAAAACTGAGAGCTACAGGAATCAGTCAGAGAGACAGCATTAGCCTTATCACTGTGGATTGCTGTCCATTGTCACCACTTGCATTCAATATTATACAGGAGGGCCTAGCCACTGCAATAAGGCAAGAAAAAGAAATAAAAGGTATGATGATTAGAAAAATAAGCCCCAAACAAAGGCTCAGTGGGCATCCTAACCCTTCATCCCTGACTTGGATAGACTTGAACCCCAGTCACAGGTAGTGCCAGACACCCTAGATCTTTCTTCCACCCCTGCCAGGCAGAGCCTTCCCTCATAAAGTTACTACGGAGCTCAGCAGAAAATACAAGTGTCCTGGTGGAGGAAAAATAAGAATGGAGAGAGGACTGGAATGTCCTCTAGATGAACTCCCTTCACGTAGCAATGTGAGGTGGGGTGGCAGTGGAGACTCCCCCAGTGACAACCTCACATGGGCCCTAGTGATTATGCAGTAAGATAATGCCCATGAGGCACTTAGCACAGTGCCTGACACACAGTAAATGCTGCTTGTATTATGAATATGCATGGGGTCTTGTTCCGTTTCATTTCTCCTCTTGTCTTTTTTTTTTTTTTTTGGCCATACCGCACAGCACGTGGAACTTCCCTGACCAGGGATTGAATCCGTGCCCCGCCGCAGTGGAAGTTCGGAGTCTTAACCACTGGACCATCGGGGAAGTCCCTTTCCTCTTGTCTTGAATTTCTAAAAAAATTGTCACCCATGTATTTTTCCAGATGAAACATAGGATGCCTTGATGGTATTTTAAGGAAAAAAAAACAAAAAACACCTCTCTCCAACCCTTGCCCCACCCCCACCATTTCAATAGTTGCTATATCAACATATAAATAACCCTCGGGTAGGGAGACTTAATCTAGGGGTGGGCAGGGGTGGGCAGCAGGGATGGGAAGCATGGCATTCAGGTACAGCTGGAGGGAGACAAGGCACAGAGGGCTCCAGGGAGAGGGTCGCCAAGTTCTGGCTGAGAGGGGAGCATGGTACACTCGGGTGCATCCACGATGGCTGGGGTAGAGCTGGAACAAGAGAGTCCAGGGCAAGATTGGTGCAGTAGGCTTGAGCCAGATAACACAGGGCCTTGTGGGCATGGAAAGAATTTCTTAGGTTATCCTACTGGTGGTGGGAAGTTATTGGTGGGTTTAAGGCAGGTGGCGTGATAAGATTGGCATTTTTTAAAGAGCAAGCTGGATTAGAAGGGGGCAGGAGTGGATGACATTAGGGGAATTGGAAAGCTATCCCAGTAAGGTGGGTGAAAGTGATGGCAGCTGGGTCTGGGAGAGGGAAGGGATGATGATAGAGGAGGGTGGTGGTGATGGGGAGGTGAGGGAAGGAAGGTGTGGGGGGCGATGGGAGTAGCAGTGAAGGAGCAGTGGTGATGGGAAGATGGTAGGGGTGGGGTGATGGGGATGGTTTGGGGGAAGGTGATGAGATGTGGTGAGGATGCCGAGGGGGTGTAGATGGGGGTGGGAGTGGTGGCAGTGGTGGGGTGGGGGTGAGCAGGGGTAACAAGACAGTGCTGTGGTGGTGATGGAGTGAGCATAGGGTAGAAACAGACGAGTAGACACATACCAGAGGTACTCACGAGGTCAGGTTTCCAGGGCACCGTCCTGGTTTGGACCTGGGGCGGGGAGGAAGCGGCAAGTGTGGGAAATGACTCGGGTTTGAGCGGCTGGGACGTGAGCACTGCAGGGGGAGCAGTTTGGGGAAAGACGAGCAGTCTAGGTTTGGACGACTGAGATTGAGGGGCCCAGGGACAGCCGGCAGAGGTGACACTGCCTGTCTCGACCAAGGAGGACAGAGGAGGGTCCTAGGAGCCGGGAAAGAGAGGGTCTTGGGGAGCGGGTAGTCCTCAGTGTTGAATGCTGCCGAGATGGCAAGTTAAAAAGCCGCGCTGATGCACGTGGGGCTGGGCTCATGGGGTCACCGCTGACCTCGGTGAGGGCCGGTGAGGGCCGTCTGGGCGGCGCGGTGCGGGCAGGAGCCAGACAGGAGTGGGCTGAGGAGTGGAAACAACTGTGCAGACAGCTTTTTGGAGAGCTTGGCTGTGACAGGGAGGCGAGAGATAGGGGGCAGCCAGAGGTGGATGTGGGGTTCAAGGAAGGTTTTCTTTTTATTTTGCTAATGGAATCTCTACATGCCATTGAGAAGGTACTGATAAAAAGGGAAGTGCTGGAAACCTAAGGGTGGTGGATGGGCTGAGATGCTGAGCGGGGGGGGGAGGGGAGCCAGGCACAGGTGGGGGCACGCTGGTAGAAATGGCGTCTCTTCTGCTTGGACTGGCAGGAGGAGGGCGGACAGACAGCCAGAAGCTTGGAGACGGCAGGTTGCGGACGGTCCCACAGAACTAGCCTCAGGCTGTGGATAAAGTCTCGGAGTTGGGGGACCGTGAAGGGGACATGGAGGATTTCTGTGTAAGAGCTCAGTGACAGAGGAAAGCCCAGAATCAGCCTGGGGCTGAGGTCAGAAGTCACGGTGGAGCTTGAGCCAGGTCTGAGTCTGGAGTTAGAGTCAAGATTCAATCCAGGGGCAGAGAGGGCTCTATCCAGAGTGGGAGGCAGATGGTTAAAACACAGTCAGAGCCCTGCACCCCTGGGGTTCATCCCAAGCTCAGGGTGCAGCCCAGGAGCCACTGAGGTCAAAGGTGACCTCTCCCAGACGCTCAATCTCCAGGTGTCTGTCTGATCTGGCCTGGCCCCTATCCAAGAACCCTCCACCCCGAGGGGCGATGCCAGCCCAGACCCCACTCCAGCTCACCCTCCAGGGTCCCCCAACTCAGCTCACCCTTCCCACAGCTGGGCATGAACCGAGTCCCACCCTGCCCAGGCCAGAGTGAGAATTCCGGCCACACGTCTCTGTGATGTGGTCACGTTGGAAAAATGTTAATCAAATATTCTCCTCCGTGTTTCCTTTCTTTCCCAGGCTGGATTCCTAGAAGACAGGAATTTATGGTGTGAGAGCTCCAGCCCCCACAAACCCACAGCCAAGGTCAACAGCACGAGGCGGGCAGCACTGCCAAGCAAGGAGGGGAGCCCAGAAAATCAAAGTACATGCATTTAAAAAATTCCCTTCTCTCCCTCACATTCCCAAAGGGAGGGCTCAAACAAGGTCTCCCAGACTGGCCCAGATGAGCCCCACTCAGAGACAGGGCCTGCAAAGCTGCGGGGCAGGGGGTCTCTTGGGCCCACGGAGGGTGTGGAAGTAGCCCTATCGCTGAGCCCCAAGCACGGCAGCCCCCATCTGGTCCTAGGGGGTGGAAGACTGGCTGCCCATGGTGCCCCCTCCTTCTGGCCAACCAAGAGATGGACAGAGGTGCCCTGGGCCCTGTCACAAAGCCCCCTGAGGCGGGAGCCTGATTTGCCCAATCTCCCCTCTGCCTTCTGGGGTCTGGGGTCTTGACTGCCTACCCACAGTGACCCTCCCCCTTCCCCGGGGCCAGGGCTCCCTGTCACAGGCCCTGACCCCGGAGCCTCTGGCAGACAACAGGCTCATGCCAGCCTCCCGGGGTAGCCGAGGGGAGGTGAGGAGAGGCCTGGAGACCACCTTGATGCAAACTTGATGACTCGGTGCTGCCCTCACCCCGGCCGTGAGCCCCTGAAAGTATAACTAAACATCCACGAGTCACCCATGCACTTGGCACTCACTGAGCCACGTGGAGGGGGGCGGCCAGGACCTGGGAAAGAACAGGGCAGCCTCCTGCCCCAGAGAAATGCCTCCAAGTGAGGGTGGAGGGAAGGCTGACGGGGAAATAGAGGGTGACCGGCACGTGAGGGGCTGTGGGCCTCCCAGGAGAGAGTGACCGCACGGGGTTGGGGGGGGCCGGAGGGGGGCGGGGGGAAGGACATCGGTCAGGGAAAGCTTTCTGAAGGAGGTGGCTGGAGTTCGCCAGGCAGACACGGAGCAGGAGGGGGGCTTGGGGGGAACATTCCAGCTAAGTCTGCAGCATGTGCAAAGGCCCAGAATGTTTATACCTTGGTAAGACTTTTCATATAAATACCTTCTTAAATCCAAAACAAATAAGCAAACAAACCCAGACCTCTGGCAAACCACATGTCTGGGTTTCTTGCTCGGAGAAGGAGGCCTTGCGCTGCCCTGGAACCCCGGGGACCAGCAGAGCGTGTGGCCCGACACAACCCTCAGGGTCCCGCTCTCCCTACCGGCCACCACCTCAACAGCACCAGCCCTGCACCCCCAAGGGGTCCGTCCATGCCCTCAGCTCCCGCCTCACATGGCCTGCTTCCTCCCCACCATCTCCTTCCCAAGCCCAGGTACCACCTTCAGCCTGTTCTCCACGTGTGCCAGGAGTGAGGAAGGGATGGTGGACGCTCACCTGGGACCGCAGAGTCTCTCTCTCTCTTCTGGGGTCTCTGCTCCCCGGGTCCCTAGAGTAGAGGGAATCTGAACCTCCAGCTTATATTTTATTTTTTAAATCTCTTTTTGGCCTTCAGGCATAGAAGTTTCATTTACATTGTCCCTTTCAGCCCCATGGCCCTACCCCTACAGTCATCTTTATAACGAATGTCCTTTTATTCATGTGTGTTCTTGTAAAACGTGGACTACTAGTGACTGCTTGATGGGTCGGGGGCTTCCTTTCGGGGGGATGACGTGTCTCGGAACTAGATAGAGGGGATGGTTCATTGCACAACATCGGGGATGGACAAAATGCCACTGGATTGCCCACTTTAAAATGGTAAATGGTTAATGTTACGTGAATTTCAGCTCGATCTTTTTAAAATGTGTGTCACTATTTGAAGGGATCTTTATTTACGTGAGTGGAATTGGGCTACGGGCTACATTTCTTTCCTACTTTTTCTACTCAGGGCTCTGTTTTTAAGATCTAATAGCATAGTCTTGTCGCCATTGGGCTGGTCGCTTTGCAGGGTTACCTGGTGCCCCCCAGGGGGTGGGCGGTGACCACATTATATACCCACACCCCAGTGATGGGCACCGAGGGGGCCCCTCTCCCTGCCACCATGAGCAATACTGCCATGGATGTCCCTTTGTGGGCCTGGGTGGCAGTGTCTTGATGATACAGCTGGGAGGATTGTGAGGTCTGAAGGTACATGTGCACTTAATTTTTTTTTTTTAATAAATTTATTTATTTTATTTTTGGCTGCGTTGGGTCTTCGTTGCTGCGTGCGGGCTTTCTCTAGTTGTGGCGAGCAGGGACTACTCTTCGTTGTGGTGCACGGGTTTATTGTGGTGGCTTCTCTTGTTGCAGAGCACGGGCTCTAGGCAGGCAGGCTTCATTAGTTGTGGCACGTGGGCTCAGTAGTTGTGGCGCACGGGCTTAGTTGCTCCGTGGCATGTGGGATCTTCCTGGACCAGGGCTCGAACCCGTGTCCCCTGCATTGGCAGGCTATTCTTAACCACTGCGCCACCAGGGAAACCCACATGTGCACTTAATTTAATGAAGCCCTGCTAGATGGCCCTCCAGCAGGGCGTCCGCTCCTGCCCACATCCCTGCCCTCTGCCAATATTTGGCATTATCTGGCTCTCTAACACCCGGCAGTCTGACGGGTGTTGAGAAATATCTCATGATTGTTTTAATTAGCATTTCTCTGACTATAAGTGAGTTTGAGTCTCTTTTCCTATGTTCTCTAGTTGTTTATGTCTCCTCTGCAAATTGCAGTTCATACCCTGAGCCCATTTTTCTACTGGGGCTGCAGTCTTCTTCTCCTTGCTCTGTAGGCGTTCCTTGTATGTTCCAGGTCACAGTTCCTTGTGGCTTAAAAACCACAATATGTCATCATCCTCCTGTCTGTCACTTTGTCCATGGGATCCTTCATTGAACCAAAATCCCTAATTCCAGCTGGATATTTTTGAGGAACTCGATAAACTTACTCTAAAATTTATATAGAAAACAGATTCATGAATGGCTAGGTGACTTTGAAAAAGAGAACAAAAGGGGGCACTTGCTTGCCCTATATTAGCACATACAACAAAGCCATTGGGAGAAAAACAATATGGTGTGGGTGCAAGGACAAACACATGGGGGACGGAACAGATCAGCAAACTCAAGCACAGAGGTTAACCCACCACAAGTCCACCGGGAAAGGATGGAGCGCTTAATAGGGTTGAGGAAATGGGCTCACTTTACAGAGAAAAATTACAACCGGATCCCTGCTTAATATCTCGTAAAAAGGTGACTCCAGATGGATTAAAGACCTCAACGTAAAAAGCAAGGCTGAATTTGCTAGAATGAACTGTTGGAGAATAGCTTTGTAAAAGAGGAGTGGGGAAGGACTTAAAACAAAACCCCCAAAGCACAAACCAGAAGGCAAAAACGGCGGGCCTGCCGCCTTATCCAGAGGAAGTGGCATTTCCTCCCGGATGCCAGCCTCGGCCCTGCCCACCTAGTGAGTCATGGGCTCTCTCGAGGCTGGCAGCCTGGCCCGCCCTTCCCGTCGGTCCCCAGGAGGGAGCAGTGTGCAATGCCTGTCTTATCTCGCCCTCGCCCAGGCCCTGCAGACATGAGGTCAGGGCCGGGGATGTGATGGGGGGGTGGGGGGGTGGGCAGGAGACAGCGGGGGGACAGGGAGAGGTCAGGGGTCGCTGGCAAAGCTGCCACTGCCCTTTTAAGGTGTGAGTGGAAAACAAAGCAGGCCTGAGGGACCCCAACTGCCTCTGGGGCTAGGGACAGTGCAAGGCTCATGTCATCAGGGGGTGGCAGGGGTGAGGGGAACAGGGACACATGTGGCAGCCTAGTGGAGCAGAGGGCCCTAGATTCGGATCCCCAGTCTGGGAATCTCTCTGCACCACCACCCTCCCCTCCTAGCATCTTCTCCGGTTTCTCCAGTGGCTCTCTGGGACCAGCTCTTCCAGCCAAGACTCAGCCAGACTGAGAACAAGCAAGGGTGTGTCTCCCTCCTTCCATGTGTGTCTGTGCTCCAACTGGGCATCTTCCTGGGGCACTTTGTGTATCTGTGTCTCACCCTCTGGTCTTCCAGCACCAGCACCAGCCCTGTCCCTCTCAGCAGCAGGATAAACATACATCTGGGTGCCCGTGTCCAAGCCTGTGTGTGCGGGTCCACGTGTGTCTGTGACCATGTGTGTGCAAATGTCCAGCCGTCTTTCCCCCTTCCTTTGTCCGTGAGTCTATGCCGGCTGTGTCGACCACTCTTTTTCCCAGAAGGTCCCTGATAAGTGAGACAAGATGGTGTGTCGTCCACCTGCCTCTGGGCATCCTGACCTTTACTGCGCAGCAGTCTGCAAGCTGGGCGGTCAGTGGATCAACAAATATTTATTCAGGGGTGTATAGGTCAGACATGAGGGGCTTACAGCTTGGTCTGCCTCCGCCTGCCAGCTTGCAGGGACTGGAAGGGGCATGTAGTCGTCTCTTCTGGCCAGCACTGCTGTTTGTCTCTACAGCTCGAGGGCCCCCCGGGACCCCTTCCCCTTCTGGCGGAGGGATGCCAGATCTGGGGGTCTCTGTCCAGGGTGAGCAGGGGAGGGAGGACCTGGTCCACAGTCCTTACCTCCCTCCACCCACCCCCCTGCAGGGAACCCAATGTGCATAGAGAAAAAGTATTATCCAAGTTTTCCCAAATACACATAGCTAAACAATGATAGATAGATAAATAGATAGATGATAAATAGTAGATAGATAAACAGACATTAGATTTGTATGTACACACACATATATACATACATGTATATTAAAATACTGTGACTAATCTTTGAACTCTTTAATCACAGTATTATATTATTTATATAGAAAAGCACAAAAATCATATGTGAACTCTCATCAAATCAAATGTGAATTTTCACAAACTGAACACCTTTGTGTTGACAGCAGATTGACCAGATCAATATATAGACCTTTTCTGCGTCTCCCAAAAGCTGCCTTACACCCCCTTCCAGTCACGACTCACTGTTGGGGCCCCTCCTGGACCCCACACTGCTTTCCTTGGTACCAATGTGTGGTGTTCTGCACATAGGATGCGATGCCCTGAGGGTCATTCTAGGATGCAAATCTGGTCATGTGGCCCTTCTGCTTTGAGCATCCTATGGCTCCCACTTACCTCTATAAAAGCGTTCAAACTCCTCCATCAGGCATTTCATGCCTGGAGAGATCCAGCCCCACTGGACTCCCCACCTTTTTCTTTCCACTGTCCACTCCCAAGCACCCTACTCAAAACCCAGCCTTGGATTTCTGGCTTGTGTGCTTTCTGAATTGTGGTTACCCTAATTGCAATGCCCCTGTCTCCCTTTAAACTAGCAAACTTCTCCTTGTCCTGGAAGACTTGGCTGAAATATCCCCTCCTCCAGGAAGCCCTCTCTGACTGCTGAGGCAGGGTCAGTGCCTCCTCCGGGCTCCCACAGCCTCACGCTCCCCTCAGAGTGTCCCATTCCTCCGATGCAATATTATCAGTCCACATGACTTGGTGCATCTGGCCGTGGGAAGATGTCAGGGGGTCCTGGCCAGGTAGCCCAAGTGAGAAACATCTCCCCAGGGATGAGCTGGCCTCTCCTCCAAGCTGGCTCGGCAGCAGAGAAGGCGGTGTGACCCTTTGGTCACAGAAGCCAGTCTTGGACAGCACCTCTGATTTAGGCCTCTTGTGACTCCCCCAATGGCCCCCCAGGATCCCACAGTCCCCTCACAGGACTCTCCACCTGCCCCAGCTAGTTCTCCACATGGCAGCCAAAGGGCACCTGCCCACATCCAGATCTGACCATGAGGCTCCATGTCTCAAACCCTCCATGGCTCCCCAGCGCCTTAGTGGAAAGTCTTGGCCTGATTCCCATGGTCTGTCACCCACACCTCATCCCCAGCACTTCACCCCATCAGCTAGACCACGGGCAGGTCCCCAAACTCTTCCCCCAAGCCTTTGCCCACCACACTGCCTCTGCCCGGAGCACTCTTTCCACACCCCATCCTGGCCCCAGGTATTCTATAAATGGATCCTGTTCTTTCCAGAGAGGACTGACCGCTCTGCCTTTTTCTCCCTGCGCCCCACATACCATCTGTTCTAGACCTTGAGGCACTTTGGGGAACTCCTCTGCATTTGTCTATCGTCCCCTCTAGACTGTAGCCTTGGGGCCAAGGCGCTGCTTGGTGCATCTCCATGCCTGGGGCCTGGCATACAGTAAATGTTTGTCGAATGAAGGAGTGAATGCACCCATTTTATAGACAAGGGGCTTGAAGCCCGGTAGAGCAGTGACAGGGGCTCTGATGCATTGTAGCATGCAGACACAGGCCTCTGAGTTTCTTTTTTTTTTTTTAATTTATTTAATTTATTATTTATTTAGGCTGCGCTGGGTCTTAGTTGCGGCACACAGGATCTTCGTTGAGGCATGTGGGATATTTTAGTTGTGACATGTGGGAGCTAGTTCCCCGACCAGGGATTAAACCCAGGCCCCCTGCATTGGGAGCACAGAGTCTTACCCACTGGACCACCAGGGAAGTCCCGGCCTCTGAGTTTCTAAGAGGGCGTGGGCCGGTTTCCAGCCTCTAGGATCTGCCTGCTCCCCATCCCACCCTAGATCAGTCCCCTGCAGGGAGCAGCCGGCTTGACCAGCCCTCCAGGAGCCAGGAAAACGGGGGTCCCCTGGAGCAGTCTTTGGAGACCTTTGGGGATGCTTACTGAGAACCAGGTCAGCAGGACATCTTTTCCGCAGAGCTGGGAGCTCTGGGCAGGTCCTAGGCTCACCTCTGGGCCCTTCTCTGCCTCCCCTGCTGGGTGGGACTCAGGGTAGGGCAGGCAGCAGGGGAGGGTGTGGCAGGAGCAGGGAGAAGCAGGACTGATTTATGAGGCAAGCAGCGATGGGACCACTTGGCGAGGTGGGCATGCACGACAGACCCTTGGAGATAAGAGCCCAGAAGTATGTCAGCAAGGTAGACAGTGGGGTGAGGTCACCCCAGCTCCCCTGTACCAGCCGGAGACACGGAGACTGGGGCAGGTCAAGGTCACCTTGGATGGAAGGAGGCATCAGGACCTTCCAGGGCTGGGCCCACCTTTCCCCACAAACCCGCCTGGACCTCTCATTCTTCGTGGCTCCACACCTCACTTTATTCTCTCTCAAAGCAAACCTGCTCCAGAATTTTCCCTGACTTCTCCAGGCTTTCTTTCATCACTGTCCCCTGGTCGGGTCAGTCTCTCCTCCTTCATGGCTCATCATGGCCCTTTTCAAACTCAGCCTTCCTGACTTCCTGCACTTCCTGAGTGCGCCTCACACTTCTTGCCACCTCGGCACCTTTGCACACATGATGCCTTGACTATAAAGTCCTCCATGCTGATCTGCTGGCAAACTCCTACTCAACCTTCAAAACCAGTCCCATAGTTCCCCTTCTTCAGAGTCATTCTTGCCTCCCTAAGGTAGGATAGGGGCTGCCCTCAGCTTCCACAACCCCCAGTCCCATCCCAGTCCTCTTGGTCACAGTACTCAGTACTCTTGCCAACCTGATCTTCCTTTGATGGGGCTCTCTAAGGCAGAGGCCTCATGCATGCCCTCTCTGGGTCCCCGACCTCCATCTTGGGCTGCTGAGGACTCAGAATCTCCAAGTTCTAGGCTAGAGGCTCCCTCCCTTTGTAAAGAGGCCAAAAGGATGAGGTCCCCAGCATAATCCCCCCTCATACACACCCACACTCTCTCTGTTGTTCCCCCCAACCCAGTCCTGGGCCAGAGACCAAGAGTGTTCTGGCCATTGCCCCTTAACCTGATCACAGCGGTCATGTGAAGGGAATGATGAGATCCCCTTAAAGAGGGGGAAACTGAGGCTAGGGGCTGGGGGCACATCCTTATCCAAGCCGCACTTGAACCAGCCCAAGCAGGTTGACTGAAATGGCCGTGTGTCCAGAGCAGGTTGAAGACACACCCACTCCAGGTACAGGGCAGGGGACACACAGCTGGTACTCGGGCAGGACCACACAGATGGGGAAAGGCCAGTGGGTGCAAGGGCAGAGGCTGCCCCGGCTGCCGGCTCGGGGCTGAGGACTCACGTGGGCAGGGTCATATCGGTTACCCACGTGGGGAGATGTACCCGCTGAGTGCCGGGGGCAGGACACAGAGCAGGGCGTGAGCTGCGTGACATGGCTGGTGTCCTCTGGCTGCCCGCACGAGCAGGGCCACAGCTGCCTGCCCACGGCTCATCCACCCGGCGGTGCACCCAGCGCAGACTCCCTTGGCTGTGGGCACGGCCCTGGGACCCACGTCTGCAGACAGGACTGCGTGCCTCAGCAGAGGCCCCGCTCCTGCCGCCAGCCGAGACCCCTCCTCACAGCCCTCCCACAGGAATGCGTGACTTTGAATGGAGACTATGTCATCCAAGAAACATTCCATGTTTTCCTTGGTGTGTGCTCTGGGAACGTGGCAAGAACGGCTGTCCACACTGCCGTCCACATACTTGGGCAGCTGCCGGAAAGCTGGGCTGCCCGGGGCCAGCTCTGTCCTCAGTCCTGAGAGGATGGGCCCCTGAGAGGCCACCCCTACCCCGCACCTGCCTGGAGACCAGGTGGGAATATCCCCGGGGCTGGGATCTGGGTCCGGGGGAGGAAGGGGAGTTGGCAGGGAACGGAGGTCTACTGTCCCCCACCCAGGCCCTGGGCCCTGCTGGCCAAGCACTGTCTTTGAGTCTGGGAGACAGAAACGTGGATGCCAGTTCCCTTACTGCCACAACCATGTGACTTTGGGCAAGCCACACCCCTCTCTGAGCCTCAGTCTTACCCTCCAGACAGTGGGCTCCCTCAAGGCCCTCTCAACCCTGAGGGGTCTGAAGTTAGAATCTGGGTCTTGGCCTGAACAGCTCACACCAAGAGGATAGAAAGGGGCTCGCTAGAACCCCCACACCCCACGACAGCAGGGACATACCAGCCTTTGGTCCTGCGGGCACCCTACCTGCAGAAGCATCCCTCCCTCTTCCTGCTTTGAGCACAGAGGCCAGCCAGCCACAGGGTCCTCTAGTCTCGCACTGGTCCCTGCCCTTGTGCTGCGAGTGACAAAGCAAAGGGGGGGGGGTGACGGGGGGCGTGCTGTCTGCCTTCCTCCCCTCTCGAATGGAGAACCCAGGCCCAGCCCTCAGGTGGCTCTGAAACATCTCTGGGGTAGGTACACTACCCTGGGGAACCCAAGGTGGCAGGAGAAAGTGTCAGGGACCCAGAAGTCCTCCAGCAGCCAGCCTTTCCCTCCCTCGCCCCCGCCTTCCCTCAGAAAGGTCTCCCACTGAGGCAGCGGGTCCGGCGGGTCGCTGGGCCCAGAGCGTGAGGTTGGCTGGCACGGAGCAGCCGCCTGCCAGTGAGTCCTGAACGTGCCAGCGATGGGGCCTGCGGCAGAGGTGTGCACCTGGACCCCGGCCCACAGCCCCAGGCCCGTCACCGGCTCTGCTGGGGTTAACAGCGGAGCTCCAGCCCCTTCTGCTTTCAATTCGGATGTGGTGGACAGAGCTTAAGGATTTTCATGTTTCCTTAAACATTTCTGAGCTGGGGCCCAGGGCAGGGACTGAGGACAGAGACTTCAGGGAGAAGCGATAGGCACTACCTGTCCCCTCCTGGAAGGCCACATCAGCACAGCAGGCCTGATGTTGTCCTGGCCCACGGGCTCACAGGGCCCTGGGCTCCCATGGGTGATGGACGAGGAAGCTGAGGCCCGCAGGGCACAGGCACGGAGCCCGGGGCATCTGCCCCCTCAGCCTTTGGCTGAACAGCCTCTGAGGTGGCAGCTCTAAAGCGGGGTGTCTTCTGGGACCCAGAGACCCAGGTTGGAAGGCCCTCTCCATCTGAACTGGGCCTCAGGCCCTTGCATGGGGGGTACAGGTATATGTCCACGTGAGGGGTGTCAAGGCTATGCCCTAGGAGGCCTGGCCCTCTCTGACTGGCGTTCTGATTTGGGGGATTCTGGGTGTGTAAAATGACCTTTCCAGGCCGAGTGACCAACCCTGCCGCTCAGGGCCTCAGCTGGAACCCCTGGAACTGAGAACCAGGCCTAGGTCAACCTTTGGATCCCTTTACCTGCCAGGCCTGTCCTCCCTGCCTGCCCCCTGCCCAGCTGGCGTTTGCCTTGGCGTGCCTCTCACCAGCCCCAGGGAGGCCCAAGCGCCTGGAGTTCGGTCACATCCGGCCCAGCCGTCTAAACAGGCCTGAGGCCCCAGAGCCCGCCGGGCCCAAGGGGAGCCCAAAATAACATCTGAGTCAGCGTCCCTGCAGACGCCCCCACCCACCTGGGCCCACAGGGAGGCGGCCCAGACAGGGGACTGAGCCAGGTCAAGCGGCCACCTGCTCCAGTGGGGACCCAGCCAGTGACAGGCACAGCCCAGAGGGCAGCAAGACCATTAGGGTCAAGAGGGAGAGGCCTGGGAGTAGAAGGGAGAGGGGGCCCTGCCCTGGGGCTCCTGTCTGAGGGAGACAGAGCGTCTGCAGAGGATGGCAGTCCAGTGTGGTCACGGTCCCAGAAGAGGGAGAAGTAGGGGGCTGAGGAAACAGAAGGGAGCCCTCAACCCAGCCTAGGGTCAGAGAAGGCTCCCAGAGGCAAGCAAGCCCTGAGGGATGAGTTGGATCTGGACAGGACAGGAAGGGGGGAAACACACTGCAGACAGGGGGGTAAAATGATCAGAAGCCCCGGGCACTTGGGGACTCATCCCAGAGCAAGTGGGGTACCTCCACCCCTCAGCAGGCAGACGCAGGCCCCCCAGGAAAACTCCTGCCCCGGCCCTCTAACCAGAATCTGCCCCTCACACCATGACCCAGCAGGCGCGGCAGGGCCGTCGATCCCACACTATCCCGGCCGAGCACAGAGGTGGCCCCAGCAGAAGGGACTGTCTGCCCTGAGGCGCCCACATCCTCCTACTCCTTCCTCCAGCTGGGCCCCAACCCCAGGAGACTTAGAAGAGGTGAGATCCCAAGTCCAGGGTAGGGTCCAGCCTGGGATCGGGGACAGGAGCTAGGCCACTGTCATCCATGGTCCAGCCTGGCGAGGGGTCAGGCCTCAGCCCGGGCTGGAGGAGAGAGGCTCCAGGTTGTGAGACCCGGGCCTGTTGGGGGCAGAGGGGCAGGAGACATCTGGCCTTGGCTCCTCTTTGAAGGTGGTTCCCGAGCAAGCCGGTCTAGGGGGTATTCTGTCCCCATGTCCCTGGGAGGGTGGCAGCTGTGAGGTCATCCTGCCCCTCATCTCCAAGCCGGGACAAGAGGCGGATACCTGAGTCCCCGCTGGCCTGCAGCTTAATCCCCCAGCTTTCCTGAGAACAGCTCTGCTGTTCTTGGCCAAGGGCCTCCGCTGAGCCTGGCACGGCCCCGGCTTGGCCCTCACCAGCGAGTGAGCGCTTGGCGGGGGCCCAGCCAGGGCGGTGGACATAATGAAAGCACAGAACACGGGGCCCGGGCGGGCGGCGGGGGCCCAGCTGGGCTCCGGTCAGCAGCTCCGCCGCAGGGTTGGGTCTCACCTCCTGGGACCCCTGTCGTCCGGTGGAGGCTGCAGTGGTCATTTCCCAGCTTACCTGGTGCAGAAGACAGACAGACCCTGTTCTTTCATGCCTCTGAAACAAATTAGAGCTTCCCCAGAGGGAAAGAACCAGAAGATGGAGAGCAAAACCCTGATCTTCCCTTCCTCCCTCCCTCCTGTAACTGGCCTTGATTGCAGCTCTACCATGTTCCCAGCTCAGTGCCAAACTCTGCGTGGGGGGCACAGAGATGAATCTGCTACAGAGCCCCGAGGGCCGGACCACACCCCTCCTCACTGCCCCAGTTTCTTGGAATAGCCCTGAGCCAGGGATCTGAGCGGGGCTTGGGGCAGCGCTCCAGCGAACATTTGCTGAACAGCTACCCAATGCCTGACATGTGCAATGCGCTCCTTGACGTCTCACCACCACCCTCTCTAATAGATGGGGACACTGAGGCTCCGGATGCTAACCTGCCCAAGGTCAAATAGTTCAAAGTGGGATAATGGGAACTTGAACCTGAGATATGTGAGCCCAGAACCTTGTGGGGCAGAGAATGTGTGTCTATGCATACATTTATATATATGTCCCCGTGTGTGTCTGTGTGTCCCTCTGTGTGTGTGTGTGTGTCCTTTTGTTGTGTGTGTGTCTGCGTACATGTCTAGGTGTGTGTGTGTACATCTGCGGAAGCGTGGAGAGCCCTGAGGCTGGCTCAGAGGGAGAAAGGTGGTCCAGCAGGGAAGGACTAGGGGATTTGTCATAGAATGGTGCCCAGGCAGTCCCTGAGGACCGTTTTAGAAACCCCAAAGTCCCCCTGGTCCATTTTGTTAGCAATTTCACATCGTTTTGTTACAGGTCTTGTCTGTGGCTCACTTTCCTGAAAGTTATCTGGAGAGAAGCACTTCAACTGTGGAACCCCAGATATCCACCAAGTTCCATTTAAAAAAAAATTGTACTGTAATCCCACCCTGGGGACTGGGGCTGGAGGGTGAAAGAGTGAGCAATTGTGGGCTCGCTGGATGGCAGATGACCATCACATGAGACCCCTGATTCATTAATGCTGTATGTTGAATATTGGCATCAAGGAAATCATGGAACTAGGGATATACCAGACTAAGGCTTATTCGTCATTATATCCTCAATGCCCAGTACAGGGCCTGAAATATAGTAGGTGCTCAATCAATATTTGCTAAATAAATGAGTAAAGGCCTCTTTGCTGAATGGATAATACCTGAGCTTCCAAACCATCTCTATTAATTAAGAGTTCAGTGCCCCTGAATGAGTCATTTGAACTCTACTTTTGACTAATCCTAGTTAGAGCCTTAGACTAGATCAGAGGCATTAAAGACACAACATGTAGGGCACAGCTCCCTTCTCTCGGTCCCAGGCAGATGTTACCAAGCAAATGTATGATTCTCACCTGCTGAAACTGGATATCCTCAGAATCCTTTTTAACATCATTTCAGGCAGCCATTGCCTGTCAAATGCGGTTGGCGATGGAACCTATTTGCTATCCTGGAACAGGACAAGCTCCTCCAGCCCATAAATCTATGAACAAGTGGAGAGAAGCTTCTGGGAAAGCCCAGGCTGTGGGGTGGGTTTAGGGAAGAGTAAGGAAGAATCAGGTAAGGAGGCTCCTCCCTGGAGATTCCTTATCCCAGTCTGGGGACTCCCAGAGTTGTAGAAACTGGTGAGCTTATCACATACCAGGTAGAAATAGACATGCACATGGAGAGGGGATGGGGGACCCCACTTGCTGCCTGAATCCTGACAGAAGTTGGAAGCAGCCTTCAGCCTGAAAACCACAGGCAGCTCAGAGCTTTTATTAAATCCAGGGCCTGGGGGGAGGGCAGGGACTAGTGAAAAAGGCAGTGCAGCCGGCAATTCAGGAGGGAAGGAGTCCTCCCAAGTGCTGGGGCCACCAAGCTTGGGGAGGGATTGGGTGGGCAGGGTGAGGCCTGGCCCTGCTGAGATTTAAAATGCTCTGTGTCAAAGTAGATCAGAGACCTAAAAGTGAAAGGTAAAAGTATAAAGTTTCTAAAAGAAAACATAGGAGAATATCTTTAAGACTTTTGAGTAGGCAAAGATTTCTTAAACAGGACAGCAAAAGCACTGACCACTAGAGAAAAGATTGATAAATGTGCTTTCACTAAAATCAAGGACTTCTGTTCATCAAAAGACAACATTAAAAGAAAGGCAAGCCACAGAGTGGGAGAAGATCTTTCTAATACATATAACTAACCACAGAACTGTATCACCATATATAAAGAATTCCTACAAATCAATAGGAAAATATCAAACAACTCAATTTTAAAAAGTGAACAGAAGTCTTGAATAGGCACTTCACAAGCAAGGATATTCAAAGGCCCAAGAGTCATATGATAAAGTGCTCACCATCATTACTCATCAGGGAGATGAAAGTTAAAACCATAATGAGATACCCCTATACACCCACCAGAATGGCTAAAATTTAAAGACTGACAATTCTAAGTGTTGACAGGATGAGGAGCAACTGGAATTCTCCTAGACTGCTGGTAGGAATGTAAAATGGTACTACTTTAAAAAATTGTCCAGAAGTTCTTCAAATAATTAAACATATACTTACCACAGAAGCCGGCAATTCCACTCCTGGCTCCATACCCATGAGAAATGAGCACATATTTCTACAAAAGATGGGGATGTTCCTAGCAGCATTATTCATAATACCAAAAAAATGGAAACAACCCGAAAGTACATTAACATTACAATAGGTGAATACACTGTGGTATATTTCTCAAATGGAATACTACATAGCAATGAAAAAGAATGAGCCCTGGCTATACACAACAACAAGGATAAATCTCATAGTCATAATATGAGCAAAAGAAACCAAATGCAAAAAAGTACACACTGTGGGATTCCATTTATATGAAGTTTGTATTAGCTTCCTGAGACTGCCATAATAAATTACCACACACTTGGTATGAAGACAACAGAAATTTATTCTCTCACAATTCTGGAGGCTAGAAGTCCAAACTCAAGGTGTTGAAAGGGTCATGCTCCTCCTGAAGGCTCTAGGGAAGAATGCTTCCATGCCTCTTTCTAGTTTCTGATGGTTGACAGCCATCCTTGGAGTTCCTTGGCTTGTAGGTGATTCATTCCGATCTCTGCCTCCGTCTTCACATGGCCATCTTCTCCCCGTGGGTCTCTGTGTCCCTGCATCTTCACGTGACCTTCTTATGAAGACACTGGTCATTGGATGTAGGACCCACCCTAATCCAATAGGACTTCATCTTAATTTGATTACATCTGCAAAGACTCTATTACCAAATAAGGTCATGCTCACAGGTACCAGGGATTAGGGCTTGAACATATCTTTTGGGGGACACACTTCAGCCCACTGCAAAGTTCAAGAACAGGCAAAACTAATCTGTGGTGAGAGACATCAGCCAAGTGGTTATCTCTAGCGGGTACTGACTGGGAAGGGACACAGAGGAAGCTGCTGGGCTGGAAGTGTTCTACATGTTGATGTGGGTGGTGGTGACATGGGTATGTACTCAAGCTACCCACCTACCCTCTGTGCACTTGACTCTGTATGTGTTATTCTCACTTTAAAATGCCTTTGTGGAGCTGAATTAACTGTTGGGTGAGTGAGCGGATGTCATTATGTAGGTTAGTATGACAACACACACACACACACACATGCACACACAACGCTACACAATCACAGACAGGCAGACACAGAGACACACATACAGACCCACTCATCCTCACTGATACCTCCCCCAAGGCCTCAGTCTCCTCGTCTGTCATCAGCAGGGGTTGGCAGGAGTGTGGAGCCCAAGGCGGAGGGGGATTCTTCTCCCCCAGAGCTGAAAGCCAAAACCCATTCTGGGGGTCACGGAGACCACCCCACCAGGCATCATTCTGGGGCCTGGAAGGTGAGTTCAGGCAGCCAGGTCTGCTCAGGATAAACAACTTAATGCAAACCCAGGGACCTGAGAGCCTCAGGTCCTGTAGGAGTAAACCCCTGAGAGGCAGAGAAAGATGCAGGCAGGAACATGTAGAAACCAGCAGGAGAAAGAGCGAGACACACGGAGAAAGAGGCGGAGACACACAGAGAGAGTGAGACAGAGACACAGAAGGAGCGGGATGGAGAGAAGGGGGCATTCATCCATTCACTTCTTTCCCACCCAGCCACCCCCAGCACGTGTTCTGGGCCAGGCCATGATGGGTGCTGGGGACACAGAGGGCAAGACATAGCACTACCAACAAGGAGCTCCTGGCTGTGAAATAGAGACTCCAGCTGACCAAAGGGAGTGGGGAAGGCTTTAGGGCAGGTCTGCCTCCTTCTTTTCCCAAGGGAGTTTGTGTCCCATCCCCCTCCCTCCACCCCTTCTTCAAGAGTCCAGAGAGGGGACGGAGCCCAGAGAGCAGTGGAAGTGATGGGCC
The DNA here is from genome assembly GCF_028021215.1 of Eschrichtius robustus. Lineage (NCBI taxonomy): Eukaryota > Metazoa > Chordata > Mammalia > Artiodactyla > Eschrichtiidae > Eschrichtius > Eschrichtius robustus. The sequence continues at coordinate 83,454,592 of NC_090839.1, read as the reverse complement.
AGCTTGGAGAGGGCCACAGACTCAGCAGGGACGGACCCCCACTGCAAAGGGCCAGCTCCAGGAGACGTGTCTCAGCCCCCTCTGCATCTCCACTCTTCTTCCTCCCCACTTCCTCCCAGGCCTGCTCCGTCTAAGGACAGGGGCCAGGGACAGATGCTGGGCTTGAAATAAGGTTCAAAGCCCAAGTGCTATTATTGGCTTTGGGACCTTGGGTGAGTCACTTAATTTCTCTGGGCTTCAGTTTAGTCATTTGAAAAATGGGAAGAGAATGTTTTAAAATATAATTTTTGTTATTATTCAGATACGGTGAGGCCAACAGATCAGGAGACCACTGCCATTGAAGAGGTAGTTTGAAATGGATGGCTAATGGGAAGCAGCTGCATAGCACCGGGAGATCAGCTCGATGCTTTGTGATGACCTAGAGGGGTGGGAAAGGGAGGGTGGGAGGGAGGTTCAAGAGGGAGGGGATATGGGGATATATGTATACATATAGCTGATTCACTTTGTTGTACAGCAGACACTAACACAACACTGTAAAGCAATTATACTCCAATGAAGATATTAAAAAAAAAAAAAGATAGAAAAGGTTGTTTGTAATACTCAGAGATCCCAAGAGAAGAAGACATGCCATTCAGGGCCACACAGGGAAGCGGCAGGGCCGGTCAGTGGGCAGAGGGAGGGGGACACATGAGCAATAGCCTTTGTTGTGGTTTTTGTGGGAAGGAAGAGGGGAGGCAGGGTGAACAGGGTTAGGGTTGGCTACTTTGAATAATTTCAGCAGGCTCTGGGGCATAGGACTGTCCCTGGTTGTCTGATACCTGGCGTGGGGTGATGAGGGTCGGTGGGTAGTAGCCCTGAGTATGAAAGCTCCATAAGGGAGGTGGTTGAGGTGTGAACTCTGGATTGGTTGGTTTATATATGAAAGACCCTCTCCCAGGCAACTTGTTTATTACCTCTAGAAATTGGCTAACCCTGGGAGGGGTGGTCCCTCCAGACTCAGCAAGGTCCCAAGATGGCAAAGCATCAAAAATACAGAATAAAAAGATGTGATTAATACAGGGAAATAACAGCAGCTCCTCATTCATTTGGAGATTAAACGAGTTACTGTTGTTGAAGCTCCCAGCATAGTGCCTGACAGGTGACAGGAACACAGTACAGGCTGGAATCCAAAGCCACATTCCTCCTCCTCTGAGAAGCCTTCCCGAGCTGACCACACCTGGCATCTCTTCTGCTTCATGGCCCGCAGTTCCCCATTAGTGCCATCAGATTTTTTTTTTTCTACACCAGTGAATTCTACACACACATGGTTCTGGGGGACCAGGGTTCTCACCAGTCTGGGTTGATGGGGAAAGAGTGGGCAGCTCAGCCTGAATCCAAGGATATTTTAAAAGAAATGGATGAGAAGAATCATACACCCGCCATCTGGTAACACAGTGTGACCAGGAAAGACCCTTTGGAGAAGTCAGTACAGGGGAGGGGACTTCCCTCCTATATGGGACATTTTGAATGTTGTGTCAAGAGGTACACACACTTCCTCAAACCCAGGCAAGAATCAGAACCAGAAGTTCTGCTCTCAGGAGAGGGTGCAATAAACATGTTGATGCAGTGAGCATCTGGAGGGCTTAGTTCCAGAATGTTCCTTCACTGTACTTGGGGCCTGGGAGGAAGAAGGTGGCCCCCTCGCCAGCTCCCACAAGTCCTTTGTTATGGACTGATTTGTGTCCCCAACCCCAAAGTCTTATGATGAAGCTCTGATCCCCAGGACCTCAGAAGGTGACTGTATTTGGAGACAGGGTCTTTAAAGAGGTAATTAAGTTAAAATGAGGTCATTAGGGTGGGCCCTAATCCAGTATGACTGGTGTCCTTATATGAAGAGGAGATTAAGACACAGACACACAGAGGAAAGACCACGTGAGGACACAGGGAGAAGATGGCCTACAAACCAAGGAAAGAGGAAAAACCAACTCTGCCCACACCTTGATCATGGACTTCCAGCCTCCAGAAATGTGAGAAAATAAATCCCTTTTGTTGAAGTCATCTGGTCTGTGGTACTTTGTCAGGGTAGCCTGAGAAAACCCATACACCCTCTAGAAACCTCTGGTGGCTCTGCGTTCTTCCCAGAAGCAGAAGCTGTGGTTGGGAGGCAGGTGACCCTTTTTGCAGAGGACTCTCATGGTCAAGGTTAGGCCAGTGGTTCTCACACTTGAATGTGCATCAGCATCACCTTGTGGGCTTGGTAAAGCTCAGATCACTGGTCCCACCCACAGAGTTTCTGAGTCGGTAGATCTGGGGTGGGGCCTGAGAATCTGCATTTCTAACAAGTTTGTTCTCATGTGGTGCTCATGTGGTGCTGCTGGTTCAGGGACCACACTTTGTTCTTGTTTTTGTTTTTTAATTTATCTATCTATCTATCTATCTACCTATCTATTCAGCTGCGCTGTGTCTTATTTGCAGCATGCGGGATCTTTTAGTTGCGGCGTGCGAACTCCTAGTTGCAGCATGTGGGATCTAGTTCCCTGACCAGGGATTGAACCCGGGTCCCTGCCTTGGGAGCGCAGAGTCTTATCCATTGGACCACCAGGGAAGTCCCAGGGACCACACTTTGAGAACCAATGATTATGACGCTCATTAAACTCTGAGAACCCCTGGCCTGACAGCCGGAGTACCCTGTGAGAGGGTCACTTTTCGAGATGGGCCATTTAGCCCAGTGTTTCTCGAAGTCTGCTGTGCATTGGAAACACCTGAGAGGTTTTAAAAATACCAACACCTGCACCCTCCCCCAGAGATTCCAGTCTGGGGTACAGCCTGGGCAGTGGAATTTAGAAACTCCCAGGGTTCTAATGCGCGGCCAGGGTTGAGAGGCACTGCTCCAGTCTACACGCCCATTGTTCTGCACCCCCTGCACCCTCAGGCCCAGAGCAGGGAGAAGTCACCCAGGATCACACAGCGATTGGGGCAAGTCAGAGAGTGGAACGCCAGTCTCCTGGGGACCCTGCCTTCCCACCAGAGTGGTGGCTTTCATGATTTTTCAAGCCCCAGAAGCCTTTCTTCAAATGAAATGTTACTCAGAACCTTAGTATATAAACCAAACACAACTAGGTCTGCCTTGGTTGGTACCAGCTGGGTGGGGCCTGGAGCCCTGCCCCCCCCAACCCCCAGCAGCCCCACCTCTGTCCTCAGGGTTCTGAAGAGTGCACCCTAAGTTCGCTGAGCTCTCCAAGATGTCCTCTTGGGGGCCTCTGGGGAGTCTGGAGGGCTTTGGTGCCAGAAGCAGGCATAGCGTCCCCCTGAGAACAATGGTGACTCATGCTTGGGGGCCAAGACCTCAGCTCTTTTTTAAAAAATTAATTAATTAATTAATTAACTTTTGGCTGCGTTGGGTTTTCGTTGCTGCATGCGGGCTTTCTCTAGTTGCGGCGAGTGGGGGCTACTCTTCATTGCGGTGCGCGGGCTTCTTCATTGCAGTGGCTTCTCTTGTTGGGGAGCATGGGCTCTAGGCGCACGGGCTTCAGTAGTTGTGGCACGCAGGCTCAGTAGCTGTGGCGCACGGGCTTAGTTGCTCCGCGACATGTGGGATCTTCCTGGACCAGGGCTCGAACCCGTGTCCCCTGCATTGGCAAGCGGATTCTTAACCACTGTGCCACCAGGGAAGTCCCAAGACCTCAGTTCTTGTCAGCTTAGCAGGAGCCTAACCTGTGGCCAGACAAGGTGGTCAGGGAGGTGTGTCGGAATGGGGGTCTTCCTCCCCACCGTTCACTTGTCTACCCGGACATCCCTCAGCCACATCGTGGGTGCCTCCTTCCCAAGAGCAGGAGGACGGCCCCCAGCGCAGAGCGTGAGGACAATTTGTAAACACTCATGGTAACAGTGTCTCTCAGACTTTCTGACTGACGTGCAGGAAAAAAGTTCATCTTCATCTAGTACTCCCATGCAAACACGTGAAACTCAGACAAAAGATTTAAGACACAGGGCTGATTTGGTCACATGTATTACACTTGCATCTATTCTATTCTCTCATTTTAAAATGCTGTTCCTGACCCACTAAATCAATTTTATACCCCACCAACGGGTCACAGCCTGCAATTTGAAAAGTGCTGGTAGAGCGTGAAAGGCTGAGCAGGAATGGACAGCTTCCTCGCGGAGTCAGTTACTGGTGGCTTGAATCAGGGCAGGGCCAGCTGGGATCTGTGCTTTCGGAAGCTCTCCTCCCCGTGCCCCCATTGCAGGCAAGCAGGCAGGCAGGCGACCTGTGGGTGCGCTGAAGGGTACAGGCCTTGGTCAGAGCTTTCAGCCTTCCTGCTTTTGCAGGTGCCACCCAGAGCGCATCTCCCTTTGAGAGAAGGGTACAGGATGCAGCTCTGGTGTCATCTCCTCCAGGAAGTTTTCCTGATCGCTCCTCTTTCCCAGGATTGCTGGTGCTGGTGTCCTGTGTGTCCCCCACTCCCGAGGCTTGATGCTCAGCCAGAGCAGGCAGTTCAGGAATGTGGAGGACAGAATGAGTGAGGGAGTAGATAACCCAGGCCCAGCAGGAGCCCCTGACCTGGTCTCACCTGCCTCCTACCCTGCGTCCTGGCAGCTGCCCTGGCCGCCCCGTGGGACCCGCCCGGAGCCACAGGGATCAGGCCAGCTGAGGGTTCCGGGCATGGGTGGAGGGGTCTGCCTAGGGCAGGGAGTGGCCAAACGTGGGATGGAGACTGGCAGAGCCCAGGAGGAAGAGAACTCCCTGTCCGGCAGTGTTCCTGGGTCAGGCTCTTGGAAGGGCTTCTGGGCATGGCGGGCTGGGGGAGGTGAGGCCATAAGGGCGATCAGGGCGCATGCAGGAGCGAGCACCACTGTGAGCCAGGCAGAGGGAGCACGGAGGAGGGCGGGGGGTGCCCGGACAGCTCGGCGCACCAGCTCCCAGAGCCCCGTGGGAACCCCTGGGGGCAGGCAGCTCTGCCCCAGGCCCTACTCTGTGCCCAACCCAGGGAAGAGAAGGCCCTGCTCTCCAGTTGCTGAGTGTACCCCAAAGCTGCGGCCATCACCCCATCAGAGAATGGTGTGGCTGGTGGAGTGAAATACCCCGAAGGCCTCAGCCCCAGGCCACAATGCCTTGGGGTGACCTTGGGCCGGGGGTGTGCTTCCTCAAGACTCAGTTTCCTCTTCTGGGGAGCAGGATAGTTTATTCGGTCGTGAATACCTGGGTGTGTCAGTCCTGTATCCTTCCCCTCCTGCAGCTCACCAGGCTGCCAGCCAAGGCAGCCTGAAGTCATCTTCTCTTTGAGTCAGAATCCCAGAGGAGCAGGAGGCCCAGAGGAAAGATGTCCTGCTCTGGGATTGGGACAGTCCCCTGTGAGTCCCATGAGTGGATCACCCCTTGCAAGCATCCCCAGAGGCGGCCCACACAGTGTCAGGGTGCACAAAGGCATAGAGGCTCCCACAAGGGAGTGATTGAGACCAGGGCTTAGAGGAGACTCCTGGATTTTGGTTGGGGATGGAGGGTGGAGGCCGAGAGACCCAGTAACTGGGATGGAATTTACTGCCCCCGCCCACGTGACAGGGGCTCCGAGTTAAAATTAAATAGATCTAAAGGAGATAGGAGTGCTCTTTCTGGTGGCCCAAATTTGTAGACAGGGCTCCTAACCCCTGTGTTTATAAACTTGGCTAATAATATCTCTGATTGAAAATGGAGATGTGCTTTGTAAACTGTCAAGTGTGAAAGCAATGAGAGGCGTGTTCTGCACTCCTCTGTCCTGGGTCCCCTGGGGCCGGGTGCACAAAGCACCTGGCTCACAACGTTCTCCCCGGACCGCAGCAGACAGCCCGTGAGGCAATGTGGGAACAGCACGGGGCAGAACGGCCCGTCCGGGACACCCACCCCCCAGCTCGCACGGGCCAAGGACCCAGACTGACGAATGACTCAGACACACAAACACCCAGGCCTGGGCAGAGGTGGCTGGATCAGAGGTGCGTGCCTCGGGAGCTGGGACACCCTGGGCCGGCGGTGGAGCTGGCGCTTGTGGGGAGGGGACTTCCCCCTGGGCCTCCCGCTCCCCCAGCCTCAAACATCTGCTTCAGTTGCCTGAAATGGTGTCACGGACCCCGTCCCACTTTTGAGCACTTGCTGTATACCAGACTCTTACGGACACGAGTCATCTGTCTTAAAGGCTTGTGAAGACCCCTGTCTCCATAAGGGAAAGTGAGGGCTGCTGAGGGTTAATTAATATTAATGTCACCATTATCAGGTATTAATTACTCGGTGATCCGTCCAAGCTCACACACTAATCAGCGTTAATCCATGTCACAATGATGACCACTGGCCCCTTTGCACCCCCAGCCTGCTCCCGGCACCCCAGCCTGGGGGTTGCAGAAATTCTAGCCCACCTCCCCAACTTCCAAACCCCACTCTGAGCACAGCCTGTACTTCCCTTGGGCTGATCCCGTGTGATGAAACGAGATGCCATGAGTAGCCCAGATCTGTAGCGTCCTATCTCTTTTAGCTACAGACACTTTACCTCCAGTGAGGTCCCCTGAGGAGGGCCCAGTCGCCTCTGGGGAGGCCGAGCTGCAGAAGACCTTTCTCCTCTCCTGTCTGAAATGTTGGCTCTGGGCCGAGGCTGCCTGGTACCCCTCAGTAGGAGGCCGCCCCCTCTAGCTCGGTCATTCGCACAATGGCCTCTCCCCTGTGGTGTGTGCGCCTCAGGCCTCCCCCTGCGGGCCCTCAAGGACTTCCCTTCTTCCCTCTGTCTCTCACCCTCATGCCCCATCCCACCTGTAACCTTTCAGTAGCAGGAACCACCCTCGATGTTCCCTCCTCGCTTGTCCCAAGTCGGGCTCATTCCCACCAGACCCCTTGTGGTCTCGCCCTGCACCGTCCACCCTGCAGCCACGGGCCACATGTGCTTACTGAACACTTGAAATGTGACGAATCCAAATCGAGATGTGCTCTGAGTGTAACCTACGCTCCAGTTTTAAGACTTAATGAAAAAAAGAATGCAAAATACATCATGAATAATTTTTTATTTCTGTTTTCTGTTCAAGTGATAATCTTTTAGATATATTGGGTTAAATATAGCTTATTATTCACATTAGTTTTGCTTATGTTTTCTTTCATTTTATGTGGCTACTAGAAAGTTTAAAATCAGAGGGGAAAGCTCGGACTTAATGTCCACAGCTGTGTCTCATGGATGAGAGGGGATGGGCCAGAGGTCCTTCACTCTGCCTTCCTGCTAATTCTCTCTTGGAGCATCTACACTGGAACCTACACTACCCAACCAACATGCATTTCCTTCCCAAATCTCACGTGGGTCCATATGAGAAATTCATGTTTCCCCTATTGGTATAACCTGGACCTTATTTCCTGTGGGACCACCTGGAGGGACACTCACCCACACAGAGGTGTAAATGACTGACAACAGTGGCCCCCTCTCTGGGAGGGACCCCAGTAGGGGTCCCAGGTCTGGATGACACCCAGCTCTTCCCAGCCTAGCTCAGCAGTGCACGCTTACTCTCTCTGGTCCAAGGTCCCATGCAGACAGCGCATCCGGCATTCAACGGATAAAAGGACCATGTGAAGACAAGGAAGCAAACAGAAACCACATGTCCCGGGATTCTGGAGCTCTGTCCATACCACCAGAATTCTGCCCACATCTCCTGGCGTGCGCATCTGTGTTTGTCATCCCATACTCTTGGACAGCGAGGGAGACAGAAATGGGTCTGTCCTCAAACTGCCTTCAGTGATGGCCAGGCCAGTCAGTGGGGGATAAGATGAAGCACCAAGTTCAACCCAAGAACCCTCAGAGAGGTTCCAGGGGCAGGGATGCTGAGGGGCACAGACCTGGAGGAAGCTGAGACCAGGGAACCTCAGCAACAAAGGTCTAGCACCCATCCCTCCAGGACAAGTCCAGGCCGCTGGGGAGCAGCTCCACCAGCCAGAAGGAAGGAGGGCAGCAGAGCAGTGGAGTTGGGTCAGGCAAGGCCTTGAAGGCCGTACTCAGAAGTCTGGACTTTATCTGAGAGGCAACTGAGGGTTTCTGAGCAACGCAATGACATGCTGAGAGCCGAGTGGAGGCTGGGGTTCTTTTTTTTCTAAACGGCTACACCTGGAGATGCTGGTGGACAGGGATGGCCTGTCAGTGACTCACCTGGATGCCCGGGAACAAGTGGGTGGGTAATGCTTGTCAGTGACAACAAGTAAAGCCAAGCTCCTCCAGCACTTGGTGCGCCAGGCAGTTCGACATTTATGACCTTATTGAATCTGTACAGCTATGCAGGAAGGTGAGCACTGAGCAGCTGAGGACTGTTGCGTTTCTTGAATGAATGAATGTTGGTCTAAACTCTAACCCCCAGTCCTTACATTATGCATTGAATGCATTGGGCTAAATTGCACTGAATAATCAGTCTACTGGGTTTGATTCTGAATTGAGGCCCCTTCTTGAGGTGTACGGAAGCCTTGTCGGATATGAGTTCATGGAGCTCCTGTAATACAGGATACTAAGGAGAAGGGGGAACGCAGCTGGGGGACAGGACACGGGGCCCTGGTCCTGTGGGGAGCGGCCTGGCCCAGCAGCCTCAAGTCTATCCCTGCAAGCGCCCCTCCACACCTCTCCTGGATCCCCACAGCAAGCCCTCTCCCGCTGGCATCAGCCTCTCTCCCAGTCCTGGAATTAATAAAGACTCTGAGCAGACTGCGGTTTGAAAGTCTGAAAGCCGGTTCCTGCCCACGTCACTGCTCCGGGAGAAATGGGGCCCAGCTTCTCCCCAGCACCCCCTTCCTCCCCCCTCCCCGGGAGGGGGCAGGCACGCAGATGCACCCCACCCCTCCGCCTCCCCTCCCTTCCCCCAGCAGGCACAAGTCAGGCCCTGAGCCTCAGACCCGAACCCTGAGCACCGCTCCCCGCACCAACAAGGGCTGGCATGGGCTCGTAATCTCCATGAGCTACCCCCAGATCACCACCAAATAACACACATAGGAAGTAAGAGCTGTACACTTGCTGTGCACGCACAGCTTCAAGACAGTTCTGCTAGCGTGCATGCCCACCCCCTTCCAAACTCTTGGAGCAGCTGCCGCCTGAGACTAGGGAGAGGAAGGGATGGCCCAGGGTCCCAAGGTGACCCAGCATAGAGCCAAGCCTAATACTTACACACGAGTGGTTCTTGCAGAACTAATGTAGTTACGGTAGCACTATAGGACCAGGACTAGTGTACAGAGCATTTTGGATCTGCAGACAGAGTACAGAAATATATGACCACATCTTATCCATCTTTGCAATAACCTCCTAGGCGGGAATATTTATCACCATTTGACAGATGAGGAAGCTGAAGTTCTCTGGAGAGGTTAACCTGCTAGAAAGTGCTAGAACCAGAACTTAGTCCTAGGTGCTACCGAGTCCAGCGCCTGGCCTTTGGCATCTGCACTCCTGGCTGCCCCTGCAGGTCCTGCAGACTGCCCCAGTGCTCCTGGCTGGAGGAGGGGTCCTTTAACCCCTTTCCTCTGACTTGTGGCTGTGTCCTCCTCTCATTCTCCATCTGGGTGCAGGGAAAACTCTCAGAACTCGTGGCCTCAACTTTTCCCCCTCACAGGCTGTGATGAGGGCAGGTACCAGTTTCCCTCTCCTATCCTCTGGCTCCCAAATTTCTTCCCCACTTGGGTGAGGCGGCGTGACCCCCTTGTTTCCCACCCCACCCCATCCCCCAAATCCCCAGGGTCCCCATACTGCACAGTCAGGCGGGAACAGCCCGAGTCTTTCTGGAAATGCTGGTCCTTGCTGTTTTAGCTCAGGGCCGCCCCCTCCTGGCCACCAAAGGAATGTCAGCCCGGGGTGTTCTTCTGGGGCAGGGAGAGAACCGGCAGTCTGGGGGCTCCTGAGTCTGGTCTGGGTTCTAGGGATGCTCAGCATTGGGACAGGTGGGGGCCAAGTGATAAAGGGGGGCTGGGCCACCTATCAGTCTGGATGCGCTCCCCAGCCCCCTGGTTCTCTGCAGGGCACCTGGGGATCCAGCCTGACCTTCACCACTCCACAGGCCTGCATGGGGCTGCACCTCAATCCATGACAGATGGAACCCCTGTGATGTGTCAGAGTCTCCCACATGTCCCCAGATGTCCCGGGGAATGACACCAACAGAGTCTTAACTCCCAGGCTATTCTGCCTGCAGCCCCTTGGCCTCTGCAGACATGGATCCCAGACTGACCCATCACACCCTCCACAGCTTCAGGCAGGAGGCTGTGACCTTAGCCCACAAAGAATGGAGCCCTGCAGTGGCTCAGGGTCCCCCTTCCTTTCCCCAGGTGCCCCATGGGGCAGCGCCAACATGATCTCACCTTCCCAGCCATTCTGCCCACAGGCCCTCGACCTCTACAGATACTGGCCTGGGCTCTGGACCCCAGATCCACCAACACCCCCGTCCCCAGCTTTGGGCAGGGCTGTCTCTTGCCAGGTCTGGGAGTGCTGAAGGAGTCTGGAAGGCTGGGGTGAGGGCAGAGGCACGGGACAGCTGGCCTGTCTCCCCACACTGGGCCCGGGGCCCAGCCACAGGGGCGGGGGCCTGGCCACTCAGGCCTTGGCTGGGGCCGGATCTTTGGCCGGCCTGCAGGGCCCTCCCTCCCGCTTCCTCTCCCGAGGGCTGTCCTGGCAGGGGCCCCCCTCGCACTTTCTGGCGGGGAACGGGGCCAGCAGTGAAAGAACAGCCACAGAGGGAAAGCAGGAGAGAGATGGGGGAAACTGTGTGTGTGTGTGTGTGTGTGTGCGTGTGCGTGTGTGTGTGTGTGTGTGTGTGCACGCGCGTGTGTTTTAAGGAAAAAAGCCCACAGTCCAGTCCAGTCAGACCCAGCCTGGGAGGCTTGTGAGCCGGCCTTTCGTAATTGCCCCCTCCCCGCGGCCCCCTCCCCGAGGCCTCCCCCTTCTCCCGCCCTCCCTCCCGCCCTCTCTCCCTCCCTCTTTCCCTCACAGCCCGACAAGGCAGCAATTACGCTTTGGGGATAAAACGAGGCGCAGAGAGCGGGCTGGGGCATTTCTCCCCGAGATGGCGGGTCTGACGGCGGCAGCCCTGCGGCCCGGAGCCCTCCTGCTCCTGCTGTGCATTCTCCACCCCTCGCAGCCTGGAGGTAGGCCTCACCCTGCTCCCTGACGTGCCCGCAGCCCTCGGGCCTCCCGCTCAGGTGGCTGGACCGACGGACGGACGAGAGGACGCTCTTCACCCCCAGCATCCTCCAGGGGGTCCCAGGCAGGAGCCCCTCAGCCACTGGATACTTGGAACCGCCCCTCCCGGCAGCCAGCCGCGCTGAGCAGAAACCTGTCACACAATCGGCCCACGACTCAGGGTGGTCCCAAACCAGCACCGGCTTCTGCTGCCCCAAGAGGGCTGATGGGCCCTGCTCTGTCCTGGGGGATCTCCCGGTATGGGGGTCGCCAGCATGCTGGGGAAGGGCCGACGAGGTCCCGCCGGGTCTGTGGGCACCGGCAGTTTGCACACCTGTGGACCTGCCGGGTGTGCACGTGTGCCCTGGGGGCAGGGGACCTGGGCTGGGGGCCAGCTCAGCGGCAGTGAGCTCTCTGACCTCCACAGGTTCCTCGTCCCCTGGGAAGTCAGGACCCGCTCGGAGCAAAGTCAGGGTTAAGTTGATTACAGGGTTGCGAGTTGGAAAGCTGCTGCTGTGGTCTGTCCCTGGTGAGGAGGGCTGGGAGCATGTGTGTACGTGTGTGAGTGTGTGTGTGTGTGTGAGTGTGTTACACGCTATTGCACAGGTGTGCATGTTGTGTATAGGCCCAGACGTGTCACCAAATAGAGGAGGAGTTTTCTGCGAGGGGATGAACGTTCACAGGTTCATCCTTGGACAGGGGTGTGGGGGGAGGGGTGAGGAGGGGTGCTGTAGGTACGTGAAAGTGCCTGTTAGCATGTGTAAAAGTCTGCCACCCAACAGGCACGTATACGTGGGAGATCTGGTGTCCAGGTGTGTCACTGGGTGTGGTTTGTCACTGTGCATGTGAGTGTGTGTGTGTGTATGTGTGGTATGGAACACAAGTGAGGACAAGGAAGCTGGGGAAGGTATCCGTCTCCTGGCGGAGGGAGAGTGGTGAGGGGCAGGGGCTTGAGTGGACCTCGGGGCACTCCTGGACCACCTGGCATGTTCCCTGCCTTGTGTCCCAAGGGCGCCCCCCCCGGGGGCTGCTAGCACCTTGTGGGACCCTGGGAGTGGCCTACCAGGGGTCCCTGACGGTGCTCCTGGCCACGGGAAAAGAGAGGCGCAGGTAGCCCCACGAGCCTTTGGTCGGGTAGCCTGGGTGGGGTCTGGTTTCCGGGAGAGTCTTCCTCGCCATGAGAACCGGCCCTTTGGTGGCGGCCAGCGTGGGGAGGTGCACCGGCTGGAGCAGGGCCCGGCCGGAGGGCTGGAGCAACAGCTCTTTCCGTGAGATTGACCAGCTGGGCAGGACCGCTGGGAGCAGGGACTTCCTGCAGAGGTCAACTCCTGGGTCTGGATGAGGCCATGGGATGGTGTGCACCCTCAGGTGGGGCCCAGGGGCGGCAGCGAGACAGTCCCAGAGGAGCAGCCGCCCCCATGCCCGAGAGCAGCAGCTCTGGTCCTGTCTGATCCTCCTCCCCGGAGTTTGGCCCCCGAACGTCTGCCTTCCCAGAGAGAGCTCCCACCTAGAGCATGATGGTCAGTCCCCACCGGAACCCTGGGAGTAGAGGATTTTTATCTACGCTTTTCAAGTGGGGAGACTGAGGCTCAGACAGGCTAAGGCAGCCCCAGGGGGATTAGCACCAGCCAGCTCTCTGCACTGGGCCAAAGATGAGGTGGCCAAAGATCCAGGTTCTGAGCAGCATTTGGGGAGGGGCAGGCTGGGGCCCAAGTACTCTGGGGTGGGCCTGCCCTAAGAAGAATGCATCCTCAATGACTGAGCTAAATGCTCCGCTGGTCCTGTTCTTTCTTTGCAAACATAAATCTCAGCTCCGTCCCAGGTGGTAGAGTAGCTGGGTCCAAATAAGGGGTGTGTGAATTGATGAGGTCTTCTGGGGTTTGTGCCCAGAGCCTCCCAAAGGAAGTCTCGAGAGATGGGACGTGGGAGGGGCCCCCCACCCAAACGCATGTGCGTACACACGCACACACCTGCCTGACTGTCCTGAGCGAACCCAGCTTCCCCCCACCCCAAGAAGATATTACCCTCATGCGTTCCCCAGTTCCAAAGAACCGTGTTGCCAGGGGAGACAAGGAAGGGGCATCCCGGGAAGACTCTGTGATGGTAAAAGTTGTTTAGACCCATTTAAGATGGGTCAAAAGTAGCTTTGAAGATCAGCTGCCCCAAACTCCCACACCATTTAAAAAGAGAGAGAGAAATTAAATCAGTTATAATAGGGACCAGCTGCCCCAAACCCCCAGAAATTTTATCATTTTGGTTTTGGGTGTTTTCTTGTTTGTTTGTTTGTTTTCTTATTTCGGAACTGAAGACGGTTTGCAACAGGGATTTTCAGCCCTGGCTGCATAATTGGAGTTACCCGGGAACTTGAAACAATTCTGATGTGGGGTCTCACCCAAGAATTCTTGCTTTATTTGGTGGTCTGGGGAGGGACCCAGACCTGTAGGTCTTGTAAAAAGCTGCCCAGGTGACTCTGAGGAGCCTCCAGGACCTTGGACCTTGGGGTTAGGGGTTGGTCCTGCTCCAAGTCTGCTGGGGCCAAGGCAGGAGGACAGACATGTCCGGGGGAGGGAGGGAGGGGACAGAGTCAGTCACTGGAGGATTGTTTTCGAAAAACCCTTGGCGGCCTTTCTCCATGCAAACGACAAACAGCTTCGCGTGGTCTTATCTGCACCCCAGGCCGGCCCCCTGGACTTGGAACTGGCAAAGCCCCCTGCCAAGGCCTGCTGGCCTGCTGCTCGCTCCCAAACAGCCATGTCCCAGATCTTTGAACCTAGATCAAAGAATCTGGAACGCAGAATGCCCTGAGTGTGATTGGGGTCAGATGTGGTTCCTGGGCCAGGCACTTCATTTCTCTGACTCTTGGTTTCCCTGGCTGTAAAATGGGGAGAAACATCCCTGCCCTACTTACTGCCTAGGGCCGGTGGGAGGCTCCAGCAATGTAACATTGCACAAAAAATGCATCAAGTAAGAGGACTGTGGGAATGCAAATTTTAAAAACTGTATATTCTCTTATTCAGAATTTGCTATCTTGGGCTGATCAACCCTTGTAATTCGTGTACGTTTGTGAGGTTTAATTTTCCCTCTTGCTATTCATGCCACGTTTTGTCCAGTGGGGAGGCAGCCCGTGTGTAAACAGAGATGCAGTAATGGAGGAAGCTGACAAGACTGGGAGAGGGGGTGGCCTAGAGGAGTCCCAGGAAATCCAGAAAGGCTTCACGGAAGAAGTGACATTTGAGTTAGACCTTGAAAAAAGGTAAATGTTCGAGGAGCTTCTGTGGATGAGAGATGGGCCTCAGTCTTTGGGGCTCTGGGAGGCAGAACTAGAGAGACAGAGGGGCAGATTCTATCTCAGTAGGAGGAAGCTCTCTCTGCAGGTAGAGCGGACAGCATCGGGAGGTGGGAATTTGCCTGTCCCTGGAGGCGTGCAAGCAGGAACACAATAGGATGTTTACAGAAGGAATTTCAGCCCGGGCCAGGAGACAGTCATGATCCCTGAGAGTCTAGGATCACAATTCTAAGATGCAAGAGACAAGTTCCACCCTGGGCTAGCCGGTGAAACAAGCCAAACCCACATAAAACAAGACAAGTATGCTCCAGGCCAACTGCTTTGGGCCAGATGAGCAGTGAGAACCACAGGCTCAGAGACAGCAGGGGGGAGAAGCTGAGCCCAGTCTTGGTGGAAGGGTAGGACTTGGATAGAGGAGAGGGCATTCCTGGCAGGAGGAACTGCTCAGGCCAAGGAGGGGAGGTGGGAAGGAGGATGCCCCCTTCCCATGATGGGGCAGGAGTGGAGGCTGCTGCCTTTTGAAGGCCTTTGATCAACTACTGTCTTATTCTATTCTCACCTCTCCTGCACTTGAAGAGAGGCCGGGCGGGCATCCTTTACACCCACTAAGCCTTCCCTATTTCCTCAGTGCAAAACGGGGATCAAAACCTCTGGCTCCCCAGGCCGTCATGGTTCAGGCACGGAGTCTGGCAAACACTGCTGAGATCTGAATCATGGGGGTGGAGAGTAGGGAGAAGAAAGAGCTGGGGACAGAAGAAGCAGAGAAGGAGCTGGCAGGCCCAGGAGGAGCCTGGCCCCTGGTCGGGGAACAGAACCCCAGGAGAGGAAGTGGGGCTTCAGCCAGGCCAGCCCGAGGTGGGGAGACCCCGAGGTGGGGAGACCCTTAGGCTGGTTGGGGATGGAACAGGTCAGACCAGACCCACAGGCAACCTCCTTGCCTCCCCTCCACCTAACTCACCCATCCTTTATTGAACACCTACTGTATACCGGGCCTCAGGCCATGTACTGTGCAGTGAAGTAGAAACAAAGCATCACCTTTTTTTTTAAGCGTTACCGAGTGCCAGGCCCAGGGTAGGACAGGTCTCTTGAACTCTTTGACAACTCGCAACAACCTGGCAAGGCAGCAGTTATCAGCCCCACGTTGTTACAAAGGAAACTGAGGTTCAGAGAGGTTAAGTGACTTGCCTGAGGTCACACAGATGGTAAGAAGTGGCACAGCCAAGACTAGAGGCTAGATGGGTCTATCCTGAGCCCCTTGCTCCCTCCACCCACCATGTCGTTCCTGCAGTCTGCCCTGGAGCAGAGGGTTAGAGAGGGAGGAAGGGGAGGAGGGAGAGAGGCCGAGGCAGAGAAAGGTCTGGAGCACAACAGGGAAAGGCACATAAGAGACAGAGCTCAGAGCTCGGAACCGGAGGCTGGAGCCAGAGGAGACATCAAAGGCCTGGGGCGGACCATGTGTGCACTTGGCAGCCGATGACAGGACCCAGGCGCTCATTCCCAGCAGGCCCAGCCTCCTGGGGCCACTGCCCTGAGCCCCCGAGGCTCTGAGCAGACTGCTTAGACACTCCAGGCCTGGATTGCAGTGCCTGGGGGGGGAGGTAGGGGGGTGGCGCCGGGGCTTTGGCACGGGGTGGCCATGACAGCTTGGCATCCCCCACCCTGCTGGGCCGTGGCTTAGGCTGACAGGGCCCTGGGGCCAGCAGGCCAGATGTCTGCTGGGCACACTGCGGAGCTGCCCGACACTGTCCCCCAACCCAGTCCGCGCCCCATTCAGCAGGGTGGTGCTGGGGCCCGGGCTGGGGCAACGGCAAGGCGGCTTGTCGAGGCTGGGGCCGTTCTGTGGCGGTGGAGTCGGGGCCTGGTCTGCACCAGGATTGTCTGTTGCCATGACTACGTGCAGGCTGGGTCTGGGGCGCCTGCATCACAGTATTCCCCGGTGAGAACTTCACTGGTCCGTGGGGACTGAACTCGTGATCTGGGCTGGGCAGACAGCCCCTGGACTGGCCAGTGAATTAGCTTTTCCTTAGGAAACTATTCACTTTGCTCATTCATGGTGTCCCCCTCTGGGCCTCGGCGCCTCCTTAGGCAGCTCTGTGTCAGACAGCCAGAGCACCACCCAACCACTGCTGGCCGGTGGCTGAGGACGCGAACCTCACGCCGTCCTCCCAGCGTGGGAATGGCTGCACTTCTGTCGGCAGCAGCCACAGTTCCTCACCGCTCACCGTCACAGTCTGGCCTGCCCTCACACAACTCTGGCCCCCGCCCGTGCCGCTCAGGGCTGGAGAGGCTTGGCTGTCCAGCAAAAGGTGCTCAGGCCCAGCCCCATGCCAGGCTCTCTCCAGGTAACGCAGTGCAAACCGTTATGCTCAGAGGAGTGGCCTGGCTTTGAATCCAGGCTTCATCTCTTTCCACCTGTGCGACCCCCCCCGCACATCCCTTAACCTCTCTGAGCCTGACTTCACATCTGTTAACATGAAGGTAATAATCCCTGCCCTTCCAACCTCACCAGGCCATTTTGAGGAGCATGAATGAGAAAATGCTTTGTAAACATTATTTGCTTAGTCAACCTAAATTGCTTTGGAGACAGGCAGTATTATTATCATCATCATTATCTTTATTGTTAACGTGCTTTTATTCATTCTGGCTAATGGGGGACTCTACCTACTTCATTCCAGGGGTCCCAGGGGCTGTTCCTGGTGGAGTGCCTGGAGGGGTCTTCTACCCAGGTAATGTACATGAGATTGTCACACTCCCAGGTAAGACAGATGGTGATTACATTTGCAAGAGATGCACATTGTGACACTGCAGAAGGGAACAACATTGGCACACCTACCCCAGAGGACCCATAAGTTACTCCTATTTTAAAAAGCAGTTACATGATGCTATTTTACAACTATTAAGAACATAAATTTTTTGAAAGATGAAACGCAATGCTTGTGAGACTGTCAGAAAGTGGCCGCCTCACCGATCCCTGCTGTTTAGTCTTCGAACCATTCACCTGACTCTTGGAAACCCATTCAAAGGAAATAATTGAAAAGAAGAGAAAAAGAACCATCCGCCCCAAGGTTCATAGGAATGTTCCTTGCAAAAATGCAAACAAGAAACCCACCTGACTGGAGGGTGTGATTAAGTAAACTTATATGATGCAACTACTAAAAATTATGAATATGCTATCTGTCGGGTAACGTGGTAAAGTGATTTTCAAGTAAAGACAATATAAAAGCAAGGACTAGGTGCAGATGGAGATTGGCCCCCCTCCAAAAAAAGGAAATGGGCAGAATCTTAACTCAATGGCATGGGGGGGGGGGTGCGTATTTTCTTCTTTTTTTTTTTTTAACATCTTTATTGGAGTATAATTGTTTTACAATTTTTCTTTTAATTTAGAAAAAAGCATAATGTTTCAAAGTAGATTGAAACATCAAAACTAATATTTTCAATACTTACAAAGTGTCTGAGTGTTCAGAACCAACGTGGAAGTGAGGGCAGCTACCAGCACACTCCCAGGTACACACGGGCACACAGCTGTTTCCCCAATGAGATGGATGAGGAAACGGAGGCTCACAGAGGTCAACGCTTGCCCGAGGTCACATGGCTAGGCAGCGGTGGATTTGACCAGGGTCGATGGATGGCTTCCTGGCAGGGGCCCTGATGGTCCTCTCTCTCTCTCTCTCTTTCTCTCTCTCTCTCCCCTCAACACAGGGGCTGGTCTCGGAGGCCTGGGAGTAGGAGGTGAGCTCAGACACCAAACTTGGTTCCTCAGCGATGGGGTCTGGGTCTCACTCTAGTCCACATTATGTGCTCAGACCTCAGAACCTCAGAAGGCCCAGACATTAAGGGACCCCTCATTTCACAGACCGAGCATCCAGTGGGGAGGGATTTGTCTAAGAACTAGAGCTCACGAGCCCCCTAAGCCCCTCCCCCCGGCCTCTTTCCCTGGGTGCCCTGCCTTCTTTCATATTTCTTTCTTTTTTTTTTCAAATTAATTAATTAATTTATTTTTGGCTGTGTTGGGTCTTTGTTGCTGTGTGCGGGCTTTCTCTAGTTGCTGCAGGCGGGGGCTACTCTGCATTGCGGTGCGTGGGCTTCTCATTGCAGTGGCTTCTTTTGTTGCGGAGCATGGGCTCTAGGCGCACAGGCTCAGTAGTTGTGGCTCGCGGGGTCTAGAGAGCAGGCTCAGTAGCTGTGGTGCACAGGCTTCATTGCTCTGCGGCATGTGGGATCTTCCCGGACCAGGGCTCGAACCTGTGTCCCCTGCACTGGCAGGCAGATTCTTAACCGCTGCGCCACCAGGGAAGTCCCTCTTTCATATTTCTTTTGATCCTCAGTAATATCCCTGCAAAGCCAACTATGCGGGAAGTGTCATCCCCTTCAGAGGCTGGGAAACAGTGTGAGAGAGGGTAACCCCAAATCAGGGCCAGAGCTGGGCTTCCCACCCAGGCATGTGGACACTGGGCTCCCAGCAGCTCCCTGTGCAGAGGGGAGGACCATTCCTCACCCCACAGTGAGACCCCGCAGTGCCCTGGGGGATCGTGGTAGGTCAGGTGGGCTGGGACTCCCCATTTACCACCATCTCTTCCCTCTGCAGCACTGGGC
Organism: Eschrichtius robustus; assembly: GCF_028021215.1. Classification (NCBI taxonomy): domain Eukaryota; kingdom Metazoa; phylum Chordata; class Mammalia; order Artiodactyla; family Eschrichtiidae; genus Eschrichtius; species Eschrichtius robustus. The sequence continues at coordinate 83,435,596 of NC_090839.1, read as the reverse complement.
CCTGGAGGCAAACCACCCAAGCCAGGTAAGCCCTGTGGCCGCAGAGCACTGAGTGAGTGCCGGCGGGGCAGGGGAGGGAAGGGTCCGCAGAGCTGTGAACCCAGCCTATGGACGGAGGAGGGAGGGAAGTGGTGGGCAGCAACAGCCCCTCTGCCCCCTAGTCAACCCCACCTATGACCTGGCTAGGGCCAAGCTCCAGGGCATCCAGGGTCAGGAGCCTGGAGGCAGCTTGCTGTCCTCCATGTGTGAGGGGTGTCTGGCACCTACCCTGCCAGTGCCTATGTGCCCAGCTGCCCTGACTGTCCCCTGTGCACAGGGTCCCAGAAACAGCCCTGGTGCTGGAGTCAAAGATAGGAATTGATGTTCCAGTGGCCACCAAGCCTGTGGGCTCAGACACAGATGGTGGGCCCCATACTCTGCCTGAATGGTCCCTGACCACAAACCAAGCCCTCTCTTACTCCAGGCCAAGATCCTAGATATCCCTGAACTTAATGACAATCTGAGCCCTTATCCTGACCCCAGGCTGAATCTTGACCCCAGACCAAGCCCTGAACCTGACCCTAGGCTGCACCCTGACCCTGGCCCCAGATGAGCTTCCTTCCCAGGCCCCTTCCAGCTGTGTCCAGACCAAGGAGTTCTCCAATATGAAGATGTGGCCAGATCTATCCCAGCCTTGCCCATGGGGCTTGGATCTGCCACTAGGGTCCACCATCAGCTCCAGAGAACACACCCCCAGGAAAGAGGGAGGGCGGGTTCCTCCTCCAGGAGGCCCTGGTGGGTAAGGAGCAGGTGGAGGAAGGGGCATCTCTGTCCGGATTTATGGCCCTAACAGCATGAGATGCTTCACATGCAGCCCTGGCACCCCCCACCCTGATCCATGTCTCCCTGGCTCTGAAGCCGGGGACTGCAGGACAGTTTGCATGTCCAACAGCTCTTACGAAATCCACATGTTCAATGATTCAAGTGCAAGTGAATCTACAAGACTCAGCTTCCCCTTCCCTGCAAGCCCATCTGGGTTATGAAACTACAGGGCTGGGGCCAGGCGAGAGAGATGCAGGAGGGCAGGAGGCCTGGGCAAGGGGTTTGCTGGGGTCTGTTGGGGTCTGCAAGGCTGGAGCCCTCGGGATTCACTGCTTATCCCACCTGAACCTGTTTCCTATCTTCTCGGAGGGGTGAGTGATCTTAACAGGGTCTTTGACGGTAGAGAGAGAACAGGGAAAGGCTAGATAAACAAAGGTGTGGAATTAGGATCGTGCTTAGCTGCGAAGACCCAAATGGTAGAGGTCGTGACTGCAGAGCTAGAACGGGGATTGATTGATCCCATTGGCAGCAGGGGACACATGGCAGGTTGTGATGAAATACCGAAGAGAGGACTGCGAAAACTGCATTCAGCTGCAGTTGATAAAGTGAAGCTTTTATTAATGAAAGATTTAGTTTAGACTTCCAAAAGAACTTCTGGCTCGGGGTGAAGGCGTAGACCAAGAGGAGAGTCAGAGCATCTGCTGATGAAAAGGGGCTGGACTCCATGACCTCCCTGAGGTCATCTTTCAGCCTTAGGACTCTGGGCTACAAAGGCCTGGACAGGGCCACAGTGCCCCTCCCCCGACAAAGGGCAGCTCCCCACATCCGGGCAGCAGGGACGTCTGGGCCTGCCCAGATGGGATGGAACTGGGCACAGACAATGCATGTCATGCTTGGGAACAACTAATCCGTTGGCGAGTAGAGGGTGGGTGGCCTGGCAGCTGCTCCGCGTGGGCCTCGGCTGGTGGCCCTACCTGGGCTCTCAGTGGGGGACCAGGCAGCTGGGAGCCAGCCCCACCGACACCCCCAGCACCGGCTGGAGGCCAGTCACCCACGCGAGAGGACGGGAAGGAGCAGGGGGGCCACCCACCGGTCACCCTGGCAGGCTGCAGACACTCTGTGCCCTCTGCCCACAAGCCCTCTGGTCCCAGGAAGGTCGAGAATACACTGGCCCTTTTGTAAGTGGGGAAACTGAGTCTCAGAGAGGTGAAGTGACTTGCTCTTTCATGCAAGGAGTAGCTTGGGACAGCAGGATTTGAATCCAGGGTTCTCTGACTCCAGGGCAGAGAGACGGTTGGGTAAGCCAGGCCCCTGGGCAACCAACCGTGGGCAAGTCCTCGCCCCTCTCTCCTCCTCACCCCTCTCTCCTCCTTTCTAGGGGCTGGACTCCTTGGGGCATTTGGGCCAGGTGAGTCCACAGGAAGGAGGGCATGTAGCTGGTCATGCTACGGGGTGGCCCTGGGACCAGACAACTCTGGGGGAGCACGGGACGAGAGTAGATGGCTGCACAGGGGCTGCGTGCCCCACCCCACGCACCCAGCCTCTTCTCACTTCCTGTTCGGTCCCCATCCTCTCCTCCCAGCCCCTCTGTGGTCAGGAAAGGCCCAAGCGTGTCCGCTGCCCTGTTGGAGCTCAGGATACAGGCCTGGCTTGAGAGAAACCCCTGCCAGAGCTGGGGAGGGGCAGGGCCTGCAGTCCTGGGAAGTGGACCCAGGCACGCCCCACGCCAAGCTAGACCACACCACACCTGCCCGGAAGGGAGACTGGCCAGAGTCAGAGGCCCATCTTACAGAGGGGCTGGCGGGGTTTCAGACGGGCCAGCTCACAAAAGTAGGAAATGGGGTGGGGGACCACACCCAGTGAAAGCCAGGTGGACTCTCCAGGGCTCAGCAGTCCTGCGTGTTTGAGGTCGGTCCCCAGAGAGGCCGCCCCTGAGCTTGAAACCCTGGTGGCCAGGACTGGTGCTTGTGGGAGAGATTCTCACATAATTGGAAACAAACCCGGCACGGTTGTGAACTCCAACCTGATTGCCCATCCGTCCTGGCCAAAGCCGTGGAATGTCTCCTGGAGGGGGAAAAGGAGAGATTGAGCCCAGATGTGGGAAGGAGAGAGCCAGAGGGACACATTTGGCTTTTCATAAACATTTTAGCATCTGTCTGCAGGCAGGGAGGCTCCCGGACTGCAGGGCAGGCTAGACGGATGGACAAAGGGGGCTCCAGATACAGGGGAGAGGGCGTGGCCTGAGGCAGGGGACCCCTGCAAGGAAGCCAATGAGAGGCCTGGGGTGGGGCGGCTAACGTGGGAACAGAGCAGGGCCTGGCCTCGGTGAGGCCTTGCTGGCAGCTCCTGCTCAGCTCCAGCCCTCACAGAAAGCCCTTCTGGGTCCCTCGTTAGGTGGCGGGCCTTCTAAGGGAAGTGAGGTCCGGTCAGGGCGTGTTGTAGGGCGTCAACACAGTCAGTCCACATGGCACATAGCAGTTGGTTGCTAAGCAGCGGCTGCTATTTTATCAGACTGGCCCCTGAGGGCCGAAGGTTTGAGTCCGGCTTAGGGCCCTGAGCGGCCACATGCCGACCACAGCATCGCCAGGTTCCTGCCCCTACTCCACGAGACCCTTTCCACCCTGGGCCCAGGAACGATGCCCCACACCAGCCCCTCACCCGGCTCTGTCTTCTTCTCCCTGCAGGTGCTGGAGGGCTCATAGGCGCTGGTCTTGGGGCAGGTTAGTGTTGACACCCAGGCAAGATGCCCCTCTGGGGGCCAGAGCCAAGCCCAGGGCATCTGCCCGGTATGGAGGGCAGTTGGGGGTACAAGGATGCAGACCGAGCCCGTCCTGGGCACTGGTGTAGGGGGTGGTGCTGAGACCACCTGCCCCGAGCAGCTGTCCGGGGCACAAGGGAATCACAGCTGGGTCCTGGGTGCTGTTATAACCTAGTAACAAGAGCTGGAGGGAAGCAGCCCCAGGAGCCCAAAGGAGTCGCCCACCTCGGCAGGGCTTCAGGAAGGCTTTTTGGAGGAGGGAGGTGTGGAAGTTTGACCCCGAAAGGTCCCTGCGGTTTGTCAAGCCGAGCGGAGCAGCCTGGTCCATACTGCCCGCCGACACCGCACGCAGTCCTGGGAGCAGCCGTCACAGCTTTGCGTGGAGCAGAAGAGCCTCAAATGTACCTCGTGGGCAGGGCGGGGCCGGGGAAGGGCTGCGGGCAGGACCTCACCCCGTCCTCCTCTCCGCAGGGCTCGGGGCCTTTCCTGCAGGGGCCTACCCAGGAGCTCTGGTGCCCGGCGGCCCGGTTGGCGCTGCTGCAGCCTATAAAGCCGCTGCCAAGGCCGGTGAGTGTTACCCTTTGGGACGTGCCATAAGCCCTCTGGCCCCCGCAGGCTCTCCACTTTGCAAAGAACCTTTCCTGAGGGGCAGGCAGACGGGAGCCTCAGCTCCATCTCCTGGGGGTGTGGGGAGGCAACCAGCTGTGCCCGAGTCTCAGAGGTGGTGGCAGGGCCAGACCTCAGCCCCGGGCCCTCCTGCCTTTGACTGTTCCCGGTGTGACCTCTCTCCTCTCCCACTCCTGGCTCTGTAGGTGCTGCGGGGCTTGGTGGGGTCGGCGGCATTGGTGGCGTTGGTGGCTTAGGAGTGCCTGCAGGTATGGAGGCAAGACCTGGGTGGCCCCGGTGAAGGCCGCAGGGTCGGGGGTGGAGCCCACTCTGACGTGGCCCCTTCCCTACCAGGTGCGGTGGTACCTCAGCTCGGAGCAGGAGTTGGAGGGAAGCCCGGGAAGGTGCCAGGTCAGCGTGGATGGAGTCCCTGGGGGTGGAGGGCAGAGGTCAGGGAGGAGCGAGAGCTTCTAAGGCCCACGGGGCAGGAAGGACAGGGCCTGGCTGCAGCAGGGCAGGGGGCATAGCCAGTCCCAGAGCACGGTGCCGTGTCCCAGATAGGGGCGAGGGGCCCTGGTCTACCTTCCGGGCCCTTCTTCCAGGACCTTGGAGCAGACCTCAGAGACAGACTCTGTGGCACCCACATTCAGGCGACAGATGGGAAGTCAGTGCAGAAGGGCCCGCCCCGCCACTGCGGAGCTGGGGTGAGCCCGAGGTGCGCCAACTCCCCATCCGGTGCTTGTTCGTCTGCACCAAGCCCTTGAGGAAGTGACTTCAGGTTAAACAAAAGGCTGCCTGGGTCCACACAGCAGGGAGGGAACATCATCTGGAAACTGTTAACCCAGAGGTGGGCTGGGCCGGCCATGTAAACAGGCTCCAGGAGATGGGACAAATCCACGCACAGAAGGGTTTGCAGATGACTTCCGGAACTTTCGGGAGGAGGGCCTGCAGCCAGCACACGTGTGTCCCTCGCTGTTCCCGCCGGGCACCCAGGTGGCTGGCTCGGGAGCCCCGGAGCTGCCACGGCGGGACAGGCCAGGAGGGGCCCCTGGAGGCCAGGCTGTTGCTCATGCTCCTTCTTTGGCCACAGGTGTGGGGCTCCCAGGTGTATTCCCAGGCGGAGTGCTCCCCGGCGCAGGTGAGAGCAAGGAGGGAAAGGGGACCCTATAGCAAGGAGAGCGGACCCTGGCAGCCTCCCCGGTGGCCCCCCACCTCCCCCGAAGCCAAGGCCACCAGGGACCTTGGGTCCTGCCCAGCATTTTCTCCCTAAGCATCAAAGCTCAGGCTACAGACATAAGATCTCTGGTTGTCTTTCCCCTACAAAGATCAACAAGCTTCCCCTGGCCCCCCAGAGCCCTGAGCCCAGGCCCAGACCCAGACATCATTGCAGCCTGCAGTGGGCCCCCAAGGACAGACCAAGTCCCCATTGTGGCCAGCTGTTTCCCAAAAGCCATAAGTCACCAGGGGGCCCACCCAGTGCATCTGCCCTGCAGGAGACCCTCGGAGCTGCCCTCTCAACCTCCTTTCCCCACCAGGGCCCGGCCACCCCACCCAACGTGTGACCTCTTGAATTCCCCCAAAAGCCCAGACTCGGGCTGCTCTGCGGGATTTGCTGGCAGAGTGTCCCTCCCTTGGCCCCTCCCTGCCACGATGGCCCAGCCCCAGGGGAGACAGGAGAGGTGGCAGCCCTGGACACTGGCAAATGGAGTGTCACCCAGCCAGAGCAGATGACTGCTTTGTGTTTGCTTGTGAATCACATCCAGTGAGAGCCCCCCAAGGTCACAGGCCTCCCCGACCTGCAGGCTCTTCCCATTTCTGGCAGGCTTCTGCTGTCTGCCTTCTCTAATGAGGGTGGGCAGGGCGGCGGGAAATTAACTCCAGTTTAGAGACAGGCCAACAGAAACACAGACGCACATGGCTAGGAAATAGGATTAAAACTTCTGACCTTGGGTCAGATGGGGAAGAAAAGTCACCACCAAAGAGGCCCTCCCCCGACCCTGTGAGCCATGCCAGTAGCTGACAGTCAGTGAGGAAGGAGGCCAGCTGTGTCACTGACGGGGGTGTGGTGCCGGGCTGGACCTTCCAGGCCGGCCTTCCCATGCCCACTGCAAGCTCCCACTTTGCCCCTTCAGGAGCTCGGTTCCCGGGTGTAGGGGTGCTCCCTGGGGTTCCCACTGGAGCAGGAGTCAAGGCCAAGGCCCCAGGTATGTTGCCAGCTGGGCTGGTGACCCGTGGTGGGAATCTCCATTCGCCCTCAGTCCCCTCCGTCCCGGGGTGAGGGGCGGGGACCCTGGGCTCAGCTGGCTGAGATGGGCGGCACATCTCTCAGAAATCCCCGAGTGTGTGCGAGGCAGCATGAGCTGGGAGGTCTGGGCAGAAGTGGCCACGGCTCGGGTCAGCCCGCCCCTCAGCGCTGCCATTGGTGCGTGGGTGCCCTGTGCCCATGGTGGCAGGGCTGCAGTGATGGCTCCTTGTCACTGCAGGTGGAGGCGGAGCTTTTGCTGGAATCCCAGGTAAGGCAAGGCTGGGTCCCCCACGCCAGTGAGGGTGGGCAGGCCAATGGGTTGGCCAGCCGGGCAGGAGATCCTCCCCTGGGAGGGGCTGGGCGTGCCTACTGCTCCAGGCCTCAGACTGGCTTCAGCACAAAGTGGCATCAGTCACAGGCCTGCTTCCCCCGTCCCAACCCTCTGTCTGGGAGCCCAGATGAGCCCAGAAAACCCAGCAGTCTGTGCCAAATGCCGCAAGGGCTACAGGCCCTAAGTGTGGCCCAAGCCCCAGGAGGGAGAGTGTCCTGTAGCTTCCAGAAGGAAGTGGCCCGTCACTGGGGGTTGCTCTGCTGGCCGATGAGAAAGAGGCAGGAAGGCCCTCTAGGCACTAGGATGGTTTCTGGATTCCGGATGCCATGGGAGCTCATTCTGTCTGAGCAGAAAGTGGAGCGTGAGGCTGAGGGCTTCGCAGGGGCTGCTGGCCCGAGTGGCTGGGACCTGAGTTTGCTCTCCTTGTTCCCACAGGAGTTGGACCCTTTGGAGGTCAGCAGCCTGGAGTCCCTCTGGGGTACCCCATCAAGGCACCCAAGCTGCCAAGTAAGGCAGAAGGGGGATTCAAGAGACACCACTCGCTGGGCCTCCCTACTGGGAAGCCAGCTTGAGAGGGGACTTGTTTGGCCACTTGTGTCTTGGGGTGGATGGGGGTAGTCAGGAAACCTGGTATTAAAGCCCATTTCTGGTCGCCAGCAAAGGGAAACAGGGGGAAGCCATCCTGCAGGTGTTGGTCTCACTCCCATGCACACACATGCACAAGTGTGCACACACATGCACACACATGCACAGAGACCCGTAGCCCTGATGGGAAACCACTTGCGTTGATGGTAAGAAACACCATTCACTGGAAAGACCCCTCTGATGTCAACCCACCTCCACCCCAGCAATCAGCTCACATCATGAGCTGTTTCCTGATGGGGAGGAGAGTAAGGAAGATACTCAGACTCTAGGGCCATGGCAGGGCCTGGGTTGGTAGAAGAACGGGTGTCCCATCATGCCCTGGGGCAGGGGTGTCCTCTCCCTCCTCCACCAAGGCCTCTGCTCTCCCGAGAGCCTCTGAGAGCAGCTCACAGCCCTGGTGGGGGCGGCGCGGTCTCGGGCTTCAGTACCTGTGGGAATAGGTCTGTCTACCCAGGTAGTGGGGGCCCAGTGAGGCATGGGGCTGCCATGGGGCAGCCCCTGATCCCACACTCCGTCTCCTCAGGTGGCTACGGACTGCCCTACAGCACTGGGAAACTGCCCTATGGTAAGGCCCTCTTAGACTGGCGGGCTTCTGGCTCTCTCCAGCTGCAGGGTTCTGGCAAGGGAGCTGTGGCCCCAGCTCAGGGCTAAGAGAGCACCAGCTGGAGGGAGGGGGGGTGTGGAGTCTCGGAATGGGAGTCCCCGAAGGAGGGGACATGGAACTTGGACTCAGACAGCCTCATTCTCAATCCTGGCCCTCGCACTTATCACCAGGTCTTGGGAGAACCGGTTTCTTCTCTGAGCCTCAGTGTCTTTGTCTGTAAAATGGGAATAACCATCCCATACACATTTGTATTTAACTCTGGCTGTGGGGGGGGCAGGTGGAGACTCTGGGTGGCCTGGCCCTTGAAGGGCAGGGGAGGGGGCAGCCACGGTGAGGTCCACGTGGATGCCCAGAGGCTCTCGTTTTGCAGGCTATGGGCCTGGAGGAGTAGCTGGTGCCGCGGGCAAGGCCGGGTACCCGACAGGGACAGGTAAGGAGAGCCTCACCCCACTGCCAGCCAAAGGGGGCACTAATCACCGAGGCTCCATAAAGCAGGCCAGCCCACCCTACATCCAGACCCCGGGTCTGAGCCTGGAGAAGGATCCTCAACCTCTGCATGCTATGAAACCCCACATCCACACCCAGATGTGAACCAGTTGGTTTTCTTTTTTATATATAAATCTATTTATTTATTTATTTTTGGTTGCATTGGGTCTCTGTTGCTGTGCGCGGCTTTCTCTAATTGCGGCGAGCGGGGGCTACTCTTCATTGCGGTGCGAGGGCTTCTCATTGCGGTGGCTTCTCTTGTTGTGGAGCACAGGCTCTAGGTGTGCGGGCTTCAGTAGTTGTGGCACGTAGGCTCAGCAGTTGTGGTGCACGGGCTTAGCTGCTCTGCGGTATGTGGGATCCTCCTGGACCAGGGCTTGAACCCGTGTCTCCTGCATTGGCAGGCGGATTCTTAACCACTGCGCCACCAGGGAAGCCCCGAACCAGTTGGTTTTCTTGGGGCTGGAATAGGTGGGCTCTGGAGATGCAGGGGCACACTTTCCAGAGTCTCTCTCCTTCCTCTCCCCCAGGGGTTGGCACACAGGCTGCAGCAGCAGCAGCAGCAGCTAAAGCAGCAGCAAAACTTGGTGAGTACGCCTGGAGTCCCTGCCTGCTAGCTGCCAGCCCCCCAACCTCTCCATCCCTATTACCACTGAGAGCCTTCCTCACAGATAACTAACTAAGGTGGCCCCTCCCCACTCCACCCCCATTTATCCAACTTTTGCAACACCACCCGTTCCTCTCTCCTTCCATCCATCCATTCATTCATTCTTTTTTCCATCCATCCATTCACTCCACCCTCCAATCCTCCATTCCTCCATCCCTCCATCCATCTCTTCATCCATCCACCCATCCCTCCATCCATCCATTCATCCATCCCTCCCTCCCTCCTTCTGTCCCTCCCTCCATCCATCCATCCATGAATCCATCCCTCCCTCCATCCATCCATCCTTCCATCCATCTATCCACCCAATTATCTCTCCATCCATCCATCCATCTACCCATCCATCCATTCATCCATCCCTCCCTCCTTCTGTCCCTCCCTCCCTCCACCCATCCATTTCAGAGACCAGGGACAGATAAGAGCTCTGCTGGAGAATGTTGGCACTGCTGTGGGAGTCAAGAGGGAGACGTTGTTTCTACCTGGGGATAATCAGGAAGCGTTCTCAGAGAAAATATTTGATTCAGGCCTTAAAATATAGGTGGAGTTTGCCATGTGGTTAAAATAGGAGGGAGCAGGCAGAGGGAATGGGTAAAAGCGTGGTTAGAATGATAATTTTAGGTGGTACCTATATGAGCATTTAAACAATTTAATAGTTTAGTATCAATTTAATATGTACTATAAAACTTTTAACTAGCTCCTCAAGCCCATGATCCCTTGGCTAGTAGATGTGGCATGGCCTTCTCTATGCCCACGTGGGGAGCAAAGTGGGCATCTGTCCCCCTGTCCCGGGTGATTCCCCAGTTCAGAGTCAGATCATGGGGGGTGAAGTCTTCACCTCTACCCCAGTCCCAGGGGAGCCCTTCCTGTAGCCTGTAGCACTGAGCTGGAGGCCTGCCCCACGGAGGCCCCACAAGCCCTCCCTCCAAGCCCCCAAGGCTGGAGGGGATGGCTGGAATGTGGGAGCAGGAGAGTGGGACGGCAAGGGGCTGCCAGAGCCAGGCAGCCAGGCGCTTGGATTGTAAACTTGGCCGCGTCTTCGGAACACAGGGAGAGGAAGTCTTGAACATTCTTGCAGGGGCCCCTCTGGCCCGGGGAGTGGCCGCTTGTGGTTTCTCAGTATGTGGCAGTGATTAGAATGGGATTTGTCTGAAAACATACAAGTCCCTTAATGAGGGTGTTGAAATGGACACTTTGGGGGTGAGTCAAGGAACAGTGGGGTGGGGGCCTTCCCAAGCAGGCCCAGCTGGAGATGCCTGGCCCTCATTCCCAGAGGAGATTGCACTGTGAAAACACCAGCATCCAAGTAGCCTCCTGCCTGGCCTCAGGAGGGGCCCCTGGGAGCCACATTTGCACTATCCCCCTCCTAACAGGTGCTGGAGGAGCCGGCGTTCTCCCTGGCATTGGTGTTGGAGGTGCTGGCATTCCTGGCGGGCCCGGCGTGATTCCTGGCATCGGAGGCATCGCAGGTCGTGTCCACTCCAGCAGGGGGTGGAGGGTCTCCTTGAGGATGCTGTAGGGGAAGGGCCTCACCCTCTGCGGCTCTCTCTCCAGGGGCCGGGGCTCCAGATGCTGCCGCTGCCGCTGCCGCTAAGGCAGCCAAATATGGTGAGTGTCCCCACAGGGGGCAGGACCAGGGCTCCGGCCAGCCCTGGCCTCTGCATGGGCCTTGGAGACCCTAGTCCTATAAGGCTGGATGGACTTTGCCTTCGTCCATCTGGGGCACGAAGTGCCAGGAGTAGGCAAATTGATGGATGAGAGAGTGGGTGGTGGGTGGATGAAGGGACAGATACAAGGATGGGTGGTTACATGGATGGATAGATAGATATAGGTAGAATGGTGGATGGTGAGTTAAAGCGTCATTGTCATGCCTCCTTGCTTCTGCCCATTCTGGCCACTCTGCCTGGGAGACTCTGTCCCGTGCTCTCCACTGACTGACTCAGCAGAGGGCAGGGACCCTGTGGAGTATCTGTCTCCTCCCACTTTCCCCCAGGGCCACCCAGAGCTGCTGCACCAACTGCCTGGGTGCCCAGAGGAGCGTTCTGACTCTGCTTTAGAGCTAGACTGCGCTCTTCCCAACCATAGATGCAAACCCTTAGAGCTCTGTCGGGGTTCCCTCATTTCCCTGCCCTTCTCTCGGATGACTTGGATCCATGCAGATGCAATGCCCGCTGACCTGGGATCCTGCACTCAGGACCTGCCACTCCTGTAGCTCCCCAGAGTCATGCCCCTGGAGGCCCTCTGAGGTTCCCACAGGGTCCAGGCCAGGGGAACAATCCTTTCCTTCCACAGGCGCTGCTGCAGGCTTAGTGCCTGGTGCGCCAGGCTTTGGCCCAGGAGTAGTCGGCATCCCAGGAGTTGGAGTCCCAGGAGTTGGGGTCCCAGGTGTTGGAGTCCCAGGTGTTGGGGTCCCAGGAGTTGGAGTCCCAGGTGTTGGGGTCCCAGGAGTTGGAGTCCCAGGTGTTGGAGTCCCAGGAGTTGGAGTCCCAGGTGTTGGAGTCCCTGGTGTTGGAGTCCCAGGTGTTGGAGTCCCAGGTGTTGGAATCCCAGGTATTGGGGGCCCGGGCATCATGGGTGGACCAGGTGAGCTTGGCTCTGTGTGTGTGTGTGTGTGTGTGTGTGTGTGTGTATGTGTGTGTGTAAGAGAGAGATGTTGAAATTATTGCCAAGACTTTTGTATTCTCCCCGACACCTCCCCACTCTATCCTCTTCTCTCCACACCCTTGGTCATCTTCTCTCCCTTGGGATATAACCACCTCCTAATTAACTACGGCCAGCATCATCTTGAATTCACCTTTTGGCTGTCAGTGTGCTCCTGGGGGCAGGAACCATGTCTTTTTCATCTCTGTGTTCCCAGCCCTTAGCTGAATATGTGCTCAGTAAATGGTGGATAGATGGGTGGGTAGGTAGATGGGTGGATAGATGGATGGGGGGGGTGGATGGGCAGAGGGACAGCTAGGGAGGTAGGTGAATGGCCATGTGGATGAGTAGGCAAATTGATGGATGAGAGAGTGGGTGGTGGGTGGATGAAGGGACAGATACAAGGATGGGTGGTTACATGGATGGATAGATAGATATAGGTAAAATGGTGGATGGTGAGTTAAATGGGTAAATGAAAAGAGAGATGAATAGGCAGGTGGGGGACAAGATAAGTGGTTAGAAGGATGGATGGATGGATGGATGGATGGATAGATGGATGGATGGATGGATGTATAAACACGTGGGTAGATGAGCAGATGAATGGGTGGGTAGAAGGCAAATACAAAATGGATGGGGGACTTCCCTGGCAGTCCAGTGGTTAAGACTCTGCGCTCCCAGTGCAGGGGGTGAGGGTTTGATCCCTGGTCGGGGAACAAAGATCCCACGTGCCGTGGGCGCCGCGAGAAAAAGAAAATCAAAATGGTTGGTTGGTTAGATATTTAGATGAATAGATAGATAGATAGATGGATGGATAAATGCGTGTGTGGGTGGACAGAGAGATAAGTGGTTGAGTGGGTAGATTGAGGTCCAAAGATAGACAAATGGACAGCCATACAGGAAGGTCAGCAGATGGATGAATGGGTGGCTGGATAGACAGATGGACAGATGGGCTGATGGAGATATATGTGTGAGTAAATGGATGGACCACTCTGTGTTGGCTCAACAGATAGAAAGAAGATGGACTGAAAGACAGATGGGTGGACAGAGGGATATATATAGCGCATCTCTGCTCCATTCTCTCCTGAGCATTTGTGTTTCCCTTGGTCTCTACAGGGGCTGTGTCACCAGCTGCAGCTGCTAAAGCAGCAGCCAAAGCAGCCAAATTCGGTGAGTCCTGTGCTGATAGCTCCGCCCCACCCTATTCTGGCCTTTACTTGCCAGAACTAAAGGACCGTCATCTTCTAGTCCCCGTTGTACAGCCCAGAGAAGGGGAGTGACTTGCCCAGGGCCACACAGCAAGTCACTGGCAGAGCTGGGACTTGGCCCTGTTGGGCCCTAGGACTATGTCTCCCCCAGTTGTCTCCCACCATGAGGCCAAGGGACTGGGTGATAGGAGAGTCCCAGTACGGCATTCCCAGTGGAGACAGTGTCCCTGACCCTCCCTGCTCTGGCCAGGACCCTCTCAGAGGAGCCCAAGACTGGCTGGGGATAGGGGACCTGTGCACAGTCTTTCCATCTTCAACAAAGAGGCTCTTCCCCAAGCGCTCAGAGAAGAGAGGGGCTGGAGACACACTGGGGGGTGTCAGTAGGGAGGAAGTTGGTGGGGGGCCCAGGTGTCCCATGGTTTCCTGTCCTTCATGGACCAGACTTAGGGGAAGCTCGCATCCTCTTCTCCAGTCCAGCGTCCCCCAGAGCCCTTCCCAGCCTCTCTCATTGAGATCGTTTTCCACTTGGTTCTCTTCTCTCTGCAGGGGCCAGAGGCGGAGTGGGAGTTGGAGGTATTCCCACTTTCGGCGTCGGTGCTGGGGGCTTTCCTGGCTTCGGTGTCGGAGTCGGAGGTGTTCCTGGAGCTGGCCTTTCCCGTGAGCCTTGGTTCCATGCGGGGGAAACAGGGAAGGGGTGGGGGCTTGCCGGATGGGGGTGGGGGTGGGGGAGGGTAGACTGGGCTTCGCCGAGCTCAGGGAGGAGTTGGGGGAGAGCGCAGGGAGGGTCTCCAGTGCCTTTGGGGCAGGAGCTCTGTCAGCACAGCCTGGCTGAGATCCAGCAAGGTTTCTGAGTCTCTTTCTTTCTCCGTTCCTCATAGCAGCAGCCCAGGCAGCCGCCGCCAAGGCAGCCAAGATCGGTAAGTGCCCCAGCCCTGCCTGTCCTCACGCCCAGGGCCATGCCCTCCCCTCCTCCCCACCGCAGCCCTGCTCTCCTGCAGGGCCCAGGCTCAAAGCTCAGAGCAATTCTCCAACACGAGGGCAGAGCAACCTCACACTAGGGCCTCCAGGGCTGAAATGGCCTGGGTCAAGGTCGGAAGCCCCTGGGCCCATCTTCCAAAGCCACAGTGAAGTTTTCTGCGCTTTTCAATTGCGCACCATTAGGATCATTGGTGCCTGGCTTATCTCCCCCAGACCACCGAGTTAAAGGTGCCCGTCCATACACAACCATTATGCCATTATGCAACCCCTACCTCCACCCTCTGCTCCCCCAAGAAGGGGGCACTTCAAGGGCAGAGCTGGATGCTCTTCACCCCTCCAGGTGCTGCAGGAGCAGGAGCCCTGGGAGGGCTGGTGCCAGGTGCCGGAGGAGAAATACCAGGTGTGCCAGGCGCTGTAGGGGTACCAGGTGAGCTGTGTCCCCAACCCAGACATGGGTTTGGCTTATCTCATGGAAGGGGCCCTGGAGGTGGCCTATGTCAAGTGTACCATTTTACAGATGACAAGACTGAGCCCAGAGACAAGGGTAGAGACAAAGCAATTTCCCTTAGTTTGGAGGGAAGAGCCCCCATGGGATTCCAGATTGCTGAATGAACCCGGCAAGTCCCCTACCTACCCCTGGGACGCTCAGGATGTCAGCCCAATAGGCAGTGGAACTCTGCTCTACCAGGGTTGGGGGGCCTCGTTCACCCCTCACGGGGCCTTTCTGGTTTCTGATCAGGTGGGAGGGCCTGTGTCAGCCTTTGTTTTCCCGGCACTCTTTCTCCAAGGGGAGGAGATTAAGAATTACAATGAGATTAATTTACAGCCTTCCTTGGTTGTTTTTTTCCCACCAGAAGATTTCTCTTCTGCATTTCTTCTTCTTTCTGGGAGGAAATTCCCCTTTTGAGTTTCCCCCCAAGAAATGTGGCGCTACCTCTAATAGTTTTGGATACGGACGTGATTAGGATTTTTAAAAACTAACATCACCTTCAGCAGAAAGCTACAGAAATCTTTTAGACTGAGGTTTAGGAGAGACAGCTTCGGGCTGCCCTCCACCATGGGCAGAGCTAGAAGGCCACAGTCTCAGAGCTGCTTCTCAGGGAAGGGACGTGCCCAGGGCGGCTGGTGGGCCATCTGAGAGCGGGCCTGCCTCACGCTGGGTTTCCTGGGTGAGGGGACAGTTCCCTAGAGGTGGTCTCTGAGAAGCCTTTCCACTGTGGAGGGCGGGTAAGAGGCGGAAGTGGTGCTGAGGACCACTCCACACTCTTCACATCTCCAGGGGCAGGGATCCAGGCAGCTGCAGCCGCCAAAGCAGCCGCCAAAGCTGCCCAGTTTGGTAAGTGAGCCCCCTGCCAGTCCTGTCTTCGACCCTCAGCCTAGAGCACTGCTCTCTTGTGTCCCTGCTTTGGGGTCTGGCAGACCCCCCTCCTTAGGCTGTCATGTTCTGGGCGTGGGCCTTCCTCACAGCTTTTGGCCCATCTGACCACTTTGAGGGGTGTGGATGAAGTTTCTGATTAGGAAGGCAAAGTGAGAACAGGTGCTGGCGAGCCCTCCAGAACACACCCCCTACCCTTCCCAAAGCCACTGCTGCCTCCCAGTCCAGCTGGGGCCTTGCCCTGCTTCTGGAACAAATGCTGGGCTCCTCTGGGCTCCCACCTACCCCAAGGGACAGCCATGTTCTTGCTCCCTGACAAGGTTCTCCATGTCCTGCTTCATCTGAGGGCCACCCTGGCAGCCCCAGGTTCCCATACCTTCCTGAATATGGCATAGCGAAACAGCTCACTTTAGAGCCAGAGAAATCTTAACTTCAGGTCTGCTGACCCCCAAACTCACATGTGATAAACAACTCTTTTTTGTGAAACTATCATTTGCTGAGGTAATCACTACACCAGCCTTATGAAATTGGTACTCTTATGCCCATTTCACAGATGTGGGAACTGAGGCTCCAAGAGCCTAAGAGACTTGCCCATAGTCACACAGCTAAATGGTGGCCGAGCTGAGTTTGGAAGCCAGTCCTGCCTGTCTTGCAGAGCTCCCTTTACTACATAAGTCTGCCTCCATCACCCTCAGGAGTCTCAAAGGGGCCCTTGTAACTCCAAAGTTTAAGAACTCCTGATCCTGCCCAGACCTCATATTAGGGATGAAGAAGCTGAGGCCCATCAAGGGAAAGTAACTTGTCCAAGGTCACACAGCAAGTCTGTGCCTGGCTAAGGACCCAGGGCTCCTGACCTCCAGTCCGCTGCTCTTTCCATTAGCTTCTGCCCTCCTTGATCAGGACTTGGTTAAGGATGAGCTCTTCTCTGTCTTGCAGGGTTAGGCCCAGGTGTCGGTCTGGGCCCCGGTGTCGGGCTGGGTCCCGGTGTCGGGCTGGTTCCCGGTGTTGGCATTGGCCCCGGTGGCGTCATAGGTAAGCAGTGTGAGCAAGTGGGCCTGAGGGGCCTCTGAATGCTCCATGGGCGCCATCCTTGAACCCCCTCTCTCTCCTCCCAGGAGTAGGGGCCCCAGCTGCAGCCAAATCCGCTGCTAAGGCGGCCGCCAAAGCCCAGTTCCGTGAGTGCCCTGCCTGCCTTCTCTCCTCACCCCACAAGCCCAGGCCTGGCCCAGCGTGACCCAAGCCTAAACTGGACCCCAGGACATGCCATATCTCAGGCCCGCCCTGCAGCCTCATGAGGCCCACAAGGCGGCAGACAGAGGGATTGGAAGTGCAGATTTGGCCTGAGGGAGACCCGGGTTCGAGTCCTGAGCCACACACTAGCTGAGTGACCTCTGAGTTTCCTGTCCTCTCGTGTGGGTACCGATGGCACCTGTCACAGAGGCTTGTTAGGAGAATCAAATGAGTTCATCCAAAAGGGAGGAACAGGAGGTTAGCCTGAAAAGGGCAGTGGTGTCCAGGGTGTGTGTCCCTGAATGCCAGCCTGGGGAAGGGCTGGACTTGGTGGTCAATGAGAGTTTTAGGAAGACCATTCTGGTGGCAGCGTAGAGGGCAGATTAAGGGGGTCTGGACCCCTTCCCTTGGGGCCTGACTCAGCTCCCTGAGCCGTACACCCCAAAAAGGGCCTGTTCCCTGCCTGCTGCCACCACCCCACTCCCCATCTCCCCCAGGGGCTGCCGCTGGGCTTCCTGCCGGCGTTCCCGGATTTGGACCCGGTGTTGGAGTTCCTGGACTTGGAGTTGGTGTTGGTGTTCCTGGATTTGGGGCAGGTGCAGGTGAGGGGCCTTCTAGGGGCTGAACAGAAACGCCCCTGACCTCAGAGGAGGGAGCCCTCTCCTCCCAGCACGTCCCCTCCACTCAGAGGTGTGCAATAAATTCCCCATTAGGTTCTCCTGAGCAGTTAGAGACAACTGGGGTAACAGGATGTGGGCAGGCCAGGCGAAGGGTCCTCTTCTGCCAGATTTCAGAGATTCTGTCTCCTCAGTGGAAGGGTGCCAGGGCTCCAAACTGAGAAGAAGCCCACCACCCAAGGAAGGAGGCTGGAGGTCCCTGGGGTCAGTGGTGTGGGTGGGCTAGCCTGGCGCCCCTTCAGCAGTGCGCTGTGGCAAGGGGGCCACTAGGAACTCTAGCTCTTCATCTACTAGTTACTGAGCCTGCTCTATGTCCAGCCTCAGGCAGACCACGCTGGGCCTAGAGGAGACGGGAGGGGACAGATGGAAGGAGGAGGCACAGTTCAGCCCTCAAGCACCCCCAGACCAGACTGGTAGAGGCACAGTTAGACACTGAAGCTCTGTACTTGGCTGGGTGAGCTCCTGGCTGCAGAGCCACAGCTTCAGGGCTTTGAGAGAAGCAAAGAAGGCTGAGGAAGTCAAGGAGGGTTCCCTGGAGGAAGCAGAATCCCCAGGCACAGAGCTCAGCTGCTGACCACCCTACTCTTCCTTTTGCCCTTTTCCCCAGTACCTGGAGCCCTGGCCGCAGCTAAAGCTGCCAAGTACGGTGAGTGCACCCCACACACCATCCCTGACAGCACCTGGTCACCCAGCTCCCCTCCCCCTGGGCCAGGGCCCAGTGCCTGGAGCCTACAGCGCAGGGTTGGGATGGTCAGGATGGAAAAAGGCAGTTTCTAGGAAGCATTAATGATGGTTCAGCAGACTCTGGCTCCTGCCCACTAAATGCCTAGAGTGCCTCCAGCCCCAGGACAACCAAAACCGCTCTTCACATTTCCAGCCCCGCTGGGGGCAGTTTCACTTTGGTGAGGAGCATGGTCCCTAAGACCCCTCAGACCCTGACAGTTTCACGGGGCCCAAGGCCAGGGAGGGGCCGGGGCTGCTCTCCCAGCAAAGCCAGGACTCCTCATCTGGGCCCCTGCCTCCCTGTCAGCATGACTGCGCCCGCCACGAGCCACGAGGACGTGGCAGACCTGCCCTCCCCCCGCACTTGGCACTCGGGCAGCCCCGCCTGGCCAGATCCACACCGTCTATGTCCCCCTGCATTCCCGGCCTCCTGGGATCTGGGCCGGGGCCTCCGCCAGGGAACTGCCAACCAGGCCTGGCCGGTCCACGTGGGGCCAGTTTCCACCTCGGAAAATCCCAGCTTCCTCAGCCCCCGCCCACGGCGGGACTGATGACCCACAGGCCCCTCTCCTGTTCCTCGCTGGCGGCTCTGCTGGCCTGAGTTCGGCAGCCATTGCCAGGGAAACAGAGCAGTTAAGGGCTCTGGCTCCGAAGTCATTTCCTGCCCATGAAACCTTGAACACATTGCTTAACCACTGCTGTGCCTCAATTTTCTCATCTGCGAAATGGGGCTAATAGTACCTACCTTTCCTGCCGCCCGGAGCAGTCTGATAAGTGTGACACGCGGACCATGAGTGTCCCCCTAAAGCGCTAGCTGTAACTCCTGCTGCTGCCGCTCCTGGCAGCTCTGTACTGGACAGTGGTTCACACTCAGAGGTCCTTTCACTCTTCAAACACCTATAGGTGAGCAGGCGTAAGGATCATGATCTCCTTTATAGAGATGCAACTCTGCGGCTCAGAGAGGTGACAGCTATGACGAGTGGAGAAGCCAGATTCAAACCCAGGGCTGTCAGGACCTGAGACTAGTCCTCCACCCTTGGCAGCCTGTGGCCACAGCCACCACTGTGACCACCTGCAGGTCCCAGCGCCAGCCCG
This sequence comes from Eschrichtius robustus, assembly GCF_028021215.1. Taxonomy (NCBI): domain Eukaryota; kingdom Metazoa; phylum Chordata; class Mammalia; order Artiodactyla; family Eschrichtiidae; genus Eschrichtius; species Eschrichtius robustus. The sequence goes on along the minus strand of NC_090839.1, from coordinate 83,416,536 downwards.
GGAGGAAGGAGAGGAGACAGGCAGGCTGAGGCTCAAGGGGGTGTGCCCTTGCCCGATGGGTCAGGGCAGAGCTCTACCTCAGACCCAGGTGTCTGGTTATGGACTTCTGTCCAATGTTCCTTCCACTAGGTCACATGGCCTCAGCCACCTGTCTACTTGCCTAGTAGCCCTAGGGCCGGGAGACCCTGTCCTTCAGAAAGGGGAGGATTGACTTTTTGTCCTCTCTCCACAGGAGCAGGAGTGCCTGGGGCCCTTGGAGACGTTGGAGGTCTTGGCGGAGTCGGTGTCCCAGGTGGTGTGGTAGGTGAGTTGAAACCCCAGGACAGGCTGGGCATTGAGGGGGACTGACCCATGGAGAGTCCCGCCCTGAGCCCCCTCTGTGTCCCCAGGAGCCGGACCTGATGCTGTGGCTGCTGCCGCCAAAGCTGCCGCCAAAGCCGCCCAGTTTGGTGAGCACAGGCTTGAGGCGGGGCTGCCGCCAGGCTTCTAGGGTTTGACAGGAGGGGAGGGGTCCTGACCACGCACCATGGAGCACATATTCCCTGACCTGTTCCTGAGGCCCTCAGAGGCATCGTCTCCCAGGGGCCCGGCCCACCTCCTGGCCCCACTAGCCCTCCAAGGCCCTGGGGGCTCAGGCTCCACCTGGGCCCTGGGATGATCTCCCCACCCCCCCCCCCACCTCCTCCCGCACCCCACCGCGGACAGACCAGCTGCTCTCACGTGCGGGGATTAATGCACAGCTCTCTCCTCAGGGCTGGGGGTACCCGGTGGGCTCGGAGTCGGTGGGCTCGGAGTCGGAGGGCTTGGAGTTGTCCCAGGGGCTGTGGGCCTTGGAGGTAAGGGGTACCCTGGAATCAGTGAGTGCATGACCGCCCCCTTCTCTGGGCTCCTGCAGCATTTGGAGGGGCCTGAGCAGGCTTAGCGAGGGCTGCCCCTTGCGGCTGGGTGTCCCAGTCCCCTCCCTCTCTTTCAATTCACCCAACCACCTCAAGTGGGAGTTCATTAGGATAGCGATGGTTATGCCCATTTTCCAGAGAAGAAAAGCAAAGCTTGGAGGGAAATTACTTTCCCAAAGTCTCTGCCATCATGGTGGACCTTATGTTAACATTTCTCTCTCTTGGGTCATCATTGTGTCTCCCTACCTGACCTGGCCTGAAGTCTCTTACCCCATGTCCTCCACAAGGCTGGCCACACAGTAGGAGCTTAATAAAGACTTCTGGAAAGATGGACGGATGAAGGCGGGGTGGAGGGATGGTGGAAGGATGAGTCAGTAGGCAGATGGCAGATCGGTGAGCAGGTCAGGAGGGGGACATGACTTGGGGAGGGAGGAGATATTCCTGGGCCTTCATGCTCCCCATCTCCCCAGGTGTGTCCCCAGCTGCAGCTGCTAAAGCAGCCAAATATGGTGAGTTGCTCCCGACGCCTCCCTCTGCCCAGGCCTGCAGGCTGCTTACGTACGCCCCACCCCCACTGCCCTGTCCCCGCCCCGGCGCAGGCCTCAGTCCTGCTCACGATACCCCTGAAGGCACATCCGGGAGATCCCTGACCCCAGACCCCAGAGGGGATGCTCAGGGTCCCTTAAACTGTGGCTCGTCCTGACCCCCATCTGCCCTCTTCTCAGGTGCCGCTGGCCTTGGAGGTTTCCTAGGCGCCGCCAGGCCGTTCCCACTTGGAGGTAGGGACCACCTCTGCTGTGAAATCCTCAGCTCGGCCCGGCCCTGGAGGAGGCCTGGCTGCCTAGCAGCTGGGACTCTGAAGCTGCATCTGGCACAGGGGCACAGAGAGAGGGTGGAGGGGACAGTCCAGGAGAGGAGGCATCCTGGGCGGAGGGGACAGTCCAGGAGAGGAGGCATCCTGGGCGGAGGGGACAGTCCAGGAGAGGAGGCATCCTGGGCGGAGGGGACAGTCCAGGAGAGGAGGCATCCTGGGCGGAGGGGACAGTCCAGGAGAGGCGGCATCCTGGGCGGAGGGGACAGTCCAGGAGAGGAGGCATCCTGGGCGGAGGGGCGGGCCTCAGGGTCAGGTGGGCACATGTGCCTCAGGCACCAGGCCGACGAGCTGAGGCCATGGAGCCACTTCCCAGGATGCCAGGAGGGGACCAGCTTTGTTAAGAAAGCTGCTTTGGCAGTGGGGAGGGGGCAGTGGGAGGAGGCGGTCCTAGTCGGAGAGGCAATAGCTGGCAAGGCTGGGGTGGGCCCTGCCCCTGCCCCCCACCAACCCCAAACCCCTCCTGCAGGGGTCGCAGCAAGGCCTGGCTTCGGACTGTCTCCTATTTTCCCAGGTATGACCAGGCTCCCCCCGCCCTGGGCCCCATCCTTCCTCCTTCCCCTGGTTCAGCTCCTGCTCAGAAGGGCTGAGCCAGGACCCGAAGGGTACCCCACGCCCTCAGATTGCACAGAGTTGGCTTTCCCCTTCTCCTCTCCCTCCCGTGCCAGGCCAGGGAGCATTAGCTTTTCCAACACACCATGTTCACATGAGGCAAACTGAGGTTCAGAGAGTGCCACAGTCACTGATAGTCACTGATAGAGGCAAAGCCAAGGGCTTCCAACACCCAAGCCCAGAACTTGGCCCCTCTCAGACGAGGCCCAGGCTGCCCGGGAGGGCTTGGCGGGCACCCCAGAGGTGGGCACACTCACGACCCCTCTCCTTGCCTTGTAGGTGGCGGAGCCGGGGGCCTGGGAGTCGGTGGTGAGTCTATCATAAGAACAAGGGGCCCCAGTTCAAGCAGGGCCCTGAGCTCCTTTGCAGGGCGGGGGTCGATCCTGCTGAGGGAGCGGCTAGTGCAGCCACGGCCCTGGGCTGGCCCTCTGGCGTGGGGACCCGAGGGAGCCCCACGGGGAATCACAGAAGCTGAAGTCAGCCCTGGGATGTGGGGATATGGGGACCCCGATTCCTGCGGCTCCCAGCCGGGCACTCGACTGGGCACCAGGAGTGAGACAGGGACCTGGGTCAGCCTGGGTCTTAAGGTCTAACCAGAGAGGTTGACAAGGTCCCATAGAAAAGGAAAGAAACTGTAGGGGAAGAACAAGGCCTGTTCAAGCAGGTGGTCAGGGAGGCTGAGCCTGGAGCCTGTCAGTGGGGGGTAAGGCTGCCCCTGGGAGGCGTGGCCAGGGTCTGACTGTGGTGGGAGAAGGCGCCGCAGAGCTGCTCAGTCCTCCACAGGCAGCAGGCCATCTGCAAGGAGCGAGGTTGGACAGGAGGGTAGGGCCGGGGTCAGAGAGGCCTTTGGAACCCGCTGCTGCAAGATGGAGGCGCGTGGAGGGGCGGGGGGGGCGGGGCGGGAAGGCCTGGCCTCCTCACCAATCCCGGCCTTCGCTCCACAGGCAAACCTCCCAAGCTCTACGGAGGGGCTCTGGGAGCCCTGGGATACCAAGGTGAGTAGAGACTCAGCCCCTGGAAGTGGGCGGGGGGGGGGGGGGGGGGGGGTGGGAGGGTGGGTGTCGGGCAGAGGCGGAGTGATGGGACCCGTCAGCCTGGGAGAGAGGGCAGCACGTCAGACGAGGCCTGGCAGGGAGTGGGGAGGCTGGGGCAGAGCTGGACACCTTACCCACCCGTTCTTCTACCTGCGACACAGACACGCAGAGCTGAGAGTGGGCCCAGGACCCTCCAGGCTCATCCAGGCCAGGCCTGGCAGCCCCTCCCTCCCTGGTACCCACACCCGCCCCTGCAGGGAGGAGCCGAGAGAAAGAGAAGGGATGAGGAGGAGGGAGGGGCTGGGAGGGGCAGAGAAGGAGAGAGAGAATGGAGGCGACAACAAAGGGAGCCCTGGAGTCAGGGGGTCGGAGGGGTGGACCCGGCAGGGTGGGCAGAGGCGGCCCAGAGCCACACCCTTGCTCCAAGATGCAGATGTGCCTCTGGCAGTGTGTGTGGGGGGGGTCTGATCACCAGCCCTCAGGCATCTCCCAACGATGCCCAAAAGAGACCCAGAGAAGCCCCAGCTCCGCCCCTGTGCCCAGCTCAGGCTGCGGATCCCCTTCCCCCCCGCCACCTGCTTCCCACTGAGCAGATGAGACAGCCCAGGCCAGGGCAGGGAGAGGCAGAGGCAAGAGCAGCCTGACCTCGTCCAGGGCGCCCAGCTCTCAGTCAGGCACCAGCTGGTGCCTGTGGTCCTGTCACACAAGCTTTCTTTTCTTTTTGTTGGCTTTCTTTCCCAACAAACACCCTGGATGAGCTTCACAGAGAGAGAGAAAGATGGTGCTCACTGCCACCAGGTGGCAGTAATGAGCCACATCTAGCTCCCCCAAGGGTAGGCGCTACCCCAGGCCCTACTACCAGACTTCGGTGCCTTGATGATTTGAAATAAGGTTAACCAATCAGACCCTCTGCATGAGAGGGCAGGAGTCCTGCTACCACCCACCTGCCCAGTGGGAGTTTGTACAGCGGAAGAGTTCAGAGAGTGGCCTGGGGTCGTGTCCAGGCTTCCCGTGGCTTCTTGGAGCCTCTGTTCCCTGCTGTGATGATGTGGGTGCTAAGAACAGCTTGGAGTTGGGGGGAGTGGGCAAGGGCTTGAGAAGCGACCAAGACTGACCCTTGTGTGTGCCTCCCCGCACCCAGCTGGGGCCTGCCTGGGGAAAGCCTGTGGCCGGAAGAGAAAGTGAGCTTCCCAGGACCCCTGACTCACGACCTCATCAACGTTGGTGCTACTGCTTGGTGGAGAATGTAAACCCTTTGTGACACCCCCCCCATCCCATGCCCCCTCCTAAGTTCCCACCCCAGGAGGGAACAGGGCAGGCAGGGTGGCCTTGGAAATCCACAGGGCAAGGAAACAAGAGAGTGGTGGCCAAGTGGGCCCCTGGAAGCCCCCTGTTTCAGAGGCAAGGGGTGGGTGGGCTTGGCCCCTGCCCCCACCCCCTTCCCACCCAGGAGCTCCCCCTCCACACACTCCATCTCCAAGGGAACTTGGTGCTACGTACTGGTGCTCTCATTCTTCCTGCGGGGAGGGAGGAGGGAAGGGCAGCCCCTTAGGGAACCCCTTCCCTGGGGCTCCTCTGAAGATGGTGCAGACACTTCCTGGGCAGTCTCACCTCCCCCTGCCCACCAGGACCCACCTCTGGCTGCGGTCCAGTTGGTACCCAAGCATCGAAACCCTCAAGCTGGATTCGGTCACACTATCTCTTGGCCCCCTTGGCCCACTCTCCCCTACCAGTCGCTATTCCCCATGTCTGGGGCACCTTCAGGTCGGAAGATTCCCCCCATTGGGAATAGCCCTCTTGCTCTTGTGGAATTCATCCGCCCATCTGCCCATCCGTCCATCCGTCCTGGCCCCCATTTGGCTGCCCGGCACCGCTAGCTGGCTGGGCGCCCCTACCATCAACTCGATTAACCTGTCATGGCAGCCTGTGCCCTGCCTCTGCCCCACCACACACACCCCTACGTAGGGGCCCTGAGCCCAGGTTGTGAGGGGCTGTGCCGACTGGGGCAGCAGGAATCTCCCCCCAAAACTGGGTCTCCCCCCACGCAGTACTGTATCCCCGGTCCCCCCCCCTGGAGCCACTGTACTTCAGAGCATTTCCCCCCCTGTCCCGCCCATCTCTTTGTGTCTCGCTGTGATAGATCAATAAATATTTTATTTTTTGTCCTGGATATTTGGGGATTATTTTTGATTGTTGATGTTCTCATTTGGTTTTATTTTTGTGGTTTATGGGGGAAAAAAAACTTTTTTTTTTTTTTTTTTCTGATCTGGGGAGCTACATCCCCAGTAGAAGATTCATTTTAATCACTTTCGTATAACTCTGAGTGAAACACAGATTTTTTTTTTTTTTTAAATAAGAAAAGAGAATTAACTGCTTCAGAAAAGACTAATAAATGAAAACCTTTTAAAGGAAACTATGTCTTGGCCTCCTTTGTAATCCCTCATCTGCCTTCAGCTCCTGGTCCAGGTAGGGAACAGGGTTCGGCCTTGGGGAACCTGTTCAAAATGTATTTAGGGGGCTGCCAATCGCCTGCCATTGGCTTCTGGTGAATTGATCCGTCTCCTAGTTCAGCATGTCCTTTAATAATGATAATCCCTTTGTAGGGGAAGCAGAGCAGCCAGCCCTACACATGCCCACCCACAGTGGGTCTCATTCCTCTGAGGATGTGGGTTCACCCACCCAGACACTCCTTCCCCAGCCCTCACCCCTTAGGTCCAAGTCCTTGGCCTCTAGATGCTGAGAGTACAGATGGAGGAAACAAAAATGACCCTTCTGTCCAGACCAAACCCTTGGCCTTGGTGAACAGCCTTGCAGAGAGAAAAGAAATGGCCCGGGGCTTCCCTGGGGGCGCAGTGGTTGAGAATCCGCCTGCCAATGCAGGGGACACGGGTTCGAGCCCTGGTCTGGGAAGATCCCACATGCCGCGGAGCAACGAGGCCCGTGAGACACAACTACTGAGCCTGCGCGTCTGGAGCCTGTGCTCCGCAACAAGAGAGGCCTTGATAGCGAGAGGCCCGCGCACCGCGATGAAGAGTGGCCCCCACTTGCCGCAACTGGAGAAAGCCCTCGCACAGAAACTGAGACCCAACACAGCCATAAATAAATAAATAAAATTAAAAAAAAAAAAAAAGAAATGGCCCGACCTCAGAAAAACAGATGGATGTTTCCCTCTAAACATCCCCTCTAAGGAAGACTCACTGTCACACATGGCCACTAGGGCACCACTTTACTTCTTTACAAAACATAACAAATGATACCCTGCAGGTGGCAACAGGAGGCTCAGTACTACCCTTGGATGCACCAATTCCCCAGGGTCGTCCCCCTCCCCTCAGGGCTACAAATCCACAGAGCATGGGGATGTGCCCCCCTGGAGCCCACAACTCCCTTCTAGAGCACACTCTTGGGTACCAGATTCTGGAATTTCCTCCGCAGACCACCAACTCCACTTCCAGGGCCCACATGGCCTCATGTGTGCATCCGTCCCCCTGAGAGCGAACCCCATGGTCAGTGGGCACTCGTGGAGGCCAGAAGGATGGCGAGGGAGCTGTTTGTTGGGAGTGTGGGTGCAGTCTGCCGTGCAGACGGCAGCAGACGGCAGTATGGGTATCCGTGCGCCTGCGCACAAGGACCCTGTGGAAAGAGCAAGGGGGTGGGGCGATGCTCAGGGACAGCTTCCCAGGGGACAGCAGAGCACAGGAAGCAATCTACCAGGCAGAGAATAGAGCAGAGAGTAGGGAGGGTCAGGCCTTTCAAGCAGGAAGGGCAGCCCTGTGATGGTTCTGACTGCCTGGTGGGAGGGAGCAGAGCCGAGCAAAGGCGAAGGATGGATCAGAAGCGGGTAGGGGGTAGGTTAAAGGAGACCACGGGGTGGGGGGCTGCTGTGACATTCAGTGAGGAGTGACAGCCTGCCCAAGAGTAGTGGCAAACCAGATTCATTCATTCGTTCACTTGTTCAGCAAAAAGATCCCTTGCTCATCCTGGGAAACCCCTCAGCCCCAGGCAAATTGGGATAGTTGGTCACCCTCCCTTCCAGAGACATCTATTCATCATGCACAAACATATACACATATTAGTTGCATTACTCAGCATCTTGGTGTTATTTTAATCAAAACTATGTTTCAAAGATCATTCCTTATCAGCTGTATATTCATTTAACAAATACTTATGGAGTTACCTACCATGCACTAGGTATGGTTTTAGAAGCTGAATATACAGTAGTAAACAAAATGGGCAAAAATCCCTTTCCTCATGGAGTTAACATACCAGTAACTATATCTGTTGTATTTATTTAATCACTTTGCTATTATGACCAATGCTGTCCTGGACATTTGTGTGTACGTATCTTTCCTACATGTCAGTGTGAGTTGGTCTATAGCAGCACCGTCCACAGAACTTTCTGTGATGATGGAAATGTCCTCTATCTGCTGTGTCCAGTGTGTAACCACTAGCTACGTGGGCTCTTGAGCTCTAAAAATATGACTAGTGAGACTAAGGAATTGAATTTTTAATTTTGTTTTTTAATTTAAATTTTTAAGTGTAAATAGCCACAGTATTGGATGATACAGGTCTATGGGAGAAAGTCCTGAAAATAGAAAAGATAAATCAAAAAACAAAAAAGATCCCTTGCTCATCCCTCTGCAGCTCTCCAGCCTCTGAAAGTTGGCCAGCCCCAGCATTCAGCCCTGGCGCCTCCCTGCTTCGATTTCTCATAATTCATGGCTTTAAATACCACGTATGCGTTGGCAGTTCCCAAACTGACACCTCCAGCGCAGACCTCTCCCCTGAACCCTGGACTTGCACGTTTTCAAGGTCAGTTCTTAACATCTCCACCTGGAAGTCTCATAATCCTGCGTAGCATGGGTCCGCCCACCCCCACCAAAACCTGCTCTCCTCCCCACCTTCCCCATCTCAGTAAACAGCAGCTCCAGTGGTTCAGGCCAGCAGATTTGGAGACTTCTTCTCCTCCCACGGCCCACACTAGATTCACCAGCAAATCCTGGGTCACTGCCTTCAGAAGATAACCAGAGTTCAACCACCCCTCCCAACCCCATGCCCTGGTCCACCAGCAGTTCTTGCCCGGGTGACTGACACAGCTTCCAGACACGGCTCCCTGATTCTGCCCTGGCTCCCCTTCAGCCTTCTCTCCACACAGCAGCCAAAACAATCCTTTTAAAACATAAGTCAGCTCAGGTCACACATCTGCTCAAAATCCTGCTGTGGCTCCCGTCTCATTCGGGGCCCAAGCCAGAGGCCTTTCAATGGCCGAGGAGCCCCTACCTGAGTTGGACCAGGTGTTCTGACCAGCTGTTTGACCAGCATCCTGCTACTCGGCCCCCTGCCAGGCCGTGTGGTTACACTGCCCTCTTCCCTTCCCTGCAGGCAACAGGCCACCCCTCTGCAGCCTCCACGTCTGCTGTCTCTCCTGCCCAGAAAGCTCTTCCCTCTGTTATCAGCGTGCTTGGCATCCTCACCTCTTTCAGGTCTGGATTCAAATGTCACCTTCTCAGAAAGTCCTTCCCTGACCCCCTTTCTAAACCTGCAAACTATAGGGAGTTCCCTGGCGGTCCAGTGGTTAGGATTCCGAGCTTTCACTGCAAAGGACGTGGGTTCAATCCCTGGTCAGGGAATTAGGATCTTGCAAGCTGTGCAGTGCGGCCAAAAATAATAATGATAATTAAATAAAATTGCAAACTATACCTTCCTCCCCCACTTGGGAGACCAGTGACTTGGCCCTGCCTTCTCTTTCTCCAGAGCACCCATCACCAGTACCCATCATGTCACCACATAGCACAGTATACTTTGCGTCTTTGTTTATTGTCTGACTCTCCCCACCAGAATGCAACTCCCTAAGGATAGACATTGTTTTGAGATCAAAATAGTTTAAACTCCCTGCTTTCACTAGTTATACACTCTGGTAGAGAGGTGGTAATGGTAAGCAAATGTGCTAGGCTGATAATAGCTTCAAAGGTATCCAGGTCTTAATCCCTGAAACCTTGTAAATATTACTGTTATTAGTCTGCTCAGGCTGTCATAGCAAATTGCCACAGGCTGAGTGGCAGAAATTTATTTCCTCACAGTTCTGGAGGCTGGAAGTCCAAGATCAAGGTGTCCACAGGGTTGGTTTCTCCTGAGGCCTCTCTCCTTGGCGTGTAGGTGGCTGTCTTCTCCCTGTGTCCTCACATGGTCTTCCTTCTGTGCATATAAGTCTCTTACTCTCCTCTTCTTATAAGGACGCCAGTCATAGTGGATTAGGGCCCACTCTGATGACCTGTTTTAACCTAATTGCCTCTTTAAAGATTCTATCTCCAAATACAGTGACATTCTGAAGTTGTTGGGGGTTGGGACTTCGACATATGAATTTTAGGGGGGGATGCAATTTAGCCCCTAACAGTTACCTTATATGGAGAAAGAGTCTTTGCAGATGTGATTAAGTTAAGGATCTTGAGATGGGGAGATTATCCTGCTGGGCCCTAAATGCTATCACAAGTATCCTTAAAAGAAGCTGGAAGAATTGTATGCCAACAAATTGAATAACCTAAAGAAATGAATAAATTCCTAAAAACACACAACCTGCCAAGACTGAATTGTGAAAAAATGGAAAATCTGAAGAGACCAATGACAAGAAAGGAGAACGAATCAGTAAGCAATCCTCCCAGAAAAGAAAAGTCAAGACCAGACGGTTTCCACTGGTGAATTCTACCAAATATTTAAAGATGAATTTATACCAATTCTCCTGAAACTCTTCCAAAAGATTGAGGAGGAGAAACAGTTCCAAGTTCATTCCAAGAGGCCAGCATTACCCCGATACCAAAGCCAGACAAAGACACTACAAGAAGAGGGCTTCCCTGGTGGTGCAGTGGTTAAGAATCCGCCTGCCAATGCAGGGGACACGGGTTCGAGCCCTGGTCCGGGAAGATCCCACATGCCGCGGAGCACTAAGCCTGTGCGCCACAACTACTGAGCCCACATGCCTAGGGCCTGTGCTCCGTAACAAGAGAAGCCACCGCAATGAGAAGCCTGTGCACTGCAACGAAGGTAGCCCCTGCTTGCCACAACTAGAGAAAGCCCGTGTGCGGCAACGAAGACCCAACACAGCCAAAAATAAAATAAATAAATTAAAGAAAAAAAAAATCAAGACACTACAAAAAGAGAAAACTACAGAGAAATGACACTATTAAGATGGCAGAATAGGAGGTCTTCAGCCCATATCCTCCCACAAACAATCCTAAAATTCATGTAGGACCCCAAATAACAAAAACAATCTTGAACAGGAAGAATAAAGCTGGAGGCATCATACTTCCTGATTTCAAAATATATTACAAAGCTACAGTAATAAAGAGAGAGAAAGAGAGACCAATGGAACAGAATGGAGAGCCCAGAAGTAAATCCATGCATTTACGATCAACAGATTTTCAACAAGTGTACCAAAAACACACAATGGGGTAAGGATAGTCTCTTCGATAAATGGTGCTGGTAAAACTGAATATCCAGATGCAGAAGAAGGAAACTGAACACTTATCTCACACCATAACACAAAAATCGACTCAAAATGGATTAAAGACAAACATAAGACCTGAAACTGTAAAACTACTAGAAGAAAGCATAGGGAAAAAGCTTCTTGACATTGGTCTGGGCAAGGATTTTTTGCATATGACTCCAGGATCACAGATGACAGAAGTGAAAATGGACAAATGGGACAGCATCAAACTAAAAAGTTTCCACAGAGCAAAGGAAACCATCAACAGAGTGAAGAGACCACCTATGAAATGGGAGAAAATCTTTTCAGACCATACATTTGATAACAGGTTAATATCCAAAACATATCTGGAACTCAAGAAACTCAACATTTAAAAAAGAAAAAGAACTAATTTGAAAATAAGCAAAGAACTTGAGCAGACCTTTCTCAGGAGAGCACATATAAAGGGCCAATAAGTATATGAAAAGGTGCTCAGTATCACCAATCACCAGGTCATGCAAGTACAAATCAAAACCACAACGAGATATCACCCCCTACCTGTTTAAATGGCTATTATCAAAAAAAAAAAAAAAAAAGATAAGCGTTGGAGAAGATGGGGAGAAAAGGGAACCCTTGTATACTGCTAGTGGGAATGTAAGTTGGAACAACCGTCATGGAAAACAGTGTGGAGGTTCCTCAAAAAAATTAAAATAGAGCTATCATATGATCCAGCAATTCCACTTCTGGTATATAACTGAAGGAAATGAAATCACTATCTTGAAGAGATATTTGCACTCTCATGTTTATTGCAGCATTATCCACAATAGCCAAGCTGTGGAAACAACCTACGTATCCAACAACAGATGAATGAATAAAGAAAATGTGTTGTATATCTACAGTGGAATATTATTCAGCCTTATAAAGGAAGGAAATCCTAAATAAATAAATAAATACAGGAAGGAAGGAAGGAAGGAAATCCTGCCACATGCTACAACATGGATGAACCTAGGGGACGTTATGCTAACTGAAATAAGCCAGTCACAGACAAATACTGTGTGATCCCACTTATATGAAGCATCTAAAGTAGTCAAATTCATGGAAACAGAAAGTAGAATGGTGGTCACCAGGGCCTGGGGGAGGGGAAGAAGGGAGTTTGTTTAATGGGTACAGAGCTTCAGATTTGCAAGATGAAAAATTTTTGGACTCTGTAATGACCTATATGGGAAATGAATGTTTAAAAAAAAGTGGATAATGTACATGTATAAATGATTCACTGTGCTGTATGCCTGAAAATAATACAACCCTGTAAATCAACTATATTCCATATAAAGAAAGAACGAAAGAAAAGATTAAAAAAAAAAGTTTTGGAGATCTGTTTCACAACAGTGTGAATATACAGTTTACCCTTGAACAACGCTGGTTTGAACCGGGAGAGTTCACTTATATGCGGATTTTTTTTCAATAAATATAACACCTGTATTTTCATTTTACAGGTCTTTAACTAAGTGTGGGGAAAAGTTTGTGTGCGATTAGAGATCATAATATGTAGAATCAAAAGAACAGCGGGTTGAGTCCTGATTCTCTCCAAACGGTTTCAGCTTCCTGGCCTTGGGTGAGTCATTTATCAATTCCTTTGTTCTTGAGGCAGAGATAGCAGCGTTCAGATTTTCCACTGTGTGTGTATGTGTGTGTGTGTGTGTGTGTGTGTGTGTGTGTGTTGAGGGCAGCGGGGGGGGGGGGTGTTGGTGCCTCTAACCCCTGAATCATTCAAAGGTCAACTGTACTTAACACTAATTGAAACGTACACTTAAAAATGGTTAAGATGATAAGTTTATATTATGTGTTTTGATGACACAGTTTTAAAAAGAAAAGTAGCCGGAAGGGGGAAGGAACTGATTTCTCCTCTAGAGACTCCGGAAGGAATGCAGCCCTTGTTTTTAGCCCAAAGCCACTGAGTTAGGACTTCTGGCCTCCAAAACTGTGAGCAAAATAATTTGTGACCACAGCCACAGGAAACGAATACAGTGAATAAATGATTAATTCTAACGTCAGGTGAATCAGTGCTATGAGGATTAAAAGCCAGGGAAGGAGACGGAGAGTGAGAAAGAGTGTTAAGTTAGCTGGGATGGTTGGGGACACCTAACCTCAGGTCAAAGGCCCTGTGATGAACACATGCTTGGGAAGTTAGAAGAGCAGAGAGGTGCACCGTAGTTAACTAGAAAGAGCAAAGGAGAGAAGAAATATGGCCAAAGAAGTAGCCAGGGACTAGGTCCCATAAAGCTTGCAGTAAGGGCTTTGGGTTTGAAAGCAAGGAAATGTCACACTTTGACCCTTCAGAGGCTCTGGAGGGTCACAGGGGTGCATGACTCAGGGGCCGTCATACTGTACACCCAGCTAGACCAGGGAGGAGAGAGGAGTGGAGGGAGAAGTGGTGGAATTCTAGATCTGCTTTGTACAGGGAGCCAATAGGATCTGCCAATAGGATTTGCTGATGGATCGATCAAGTGCAAGGAAAAGGAATAGGGAGAGAGAAGTCGAGGATGCCTTCAAATTTTGGCTGAGCCACTAAAGGACGGGGATGTCATTTACTGAGATGAGAAACACTGGGGGAGGAGCAGATCCAGGCACAAGTTAAGAGCTCTGATCCGGATGCATTAAGTTTGAGGTGCCCGTTTGTCATCCAAGTGGAGATGCCAAGTAGATATTTGGGTTCTTGCATCCGCAGCTCAAGGAGAGGGCAGGGGAGTCAACGAGCCACGTGTCTGGGTGATGTCACGCAGAGTGGGCAAGGAGGGGGCAGGCTGCATCTGACAGCAGGGATCCCGTGATGTCAGCTCTCTTTTCCACCCTAGGCTAGGACAGTTCAGGCTCTGGCCCCTGCCCTGGGTCACAGTCTTGGGCTAATCCAGTGAGTATCCCCACGGAGCCTCTTGTCACCAGCCTGTGTTCAGCCAGGCATCTATTTGGCAATTTGGACAAATCCTAACCATTGACCTGGAGTGAGTCTTTCCCAAAGGGCTCTGGACCCCTCATCTAGAAAACTTGTATCACGAACCACATCAGTAAAATATTTTTGAGCAAATATCACACATATTTGCCACTTGGATGGCAGACAGACACCTAAAACTTAACACATCCAAGCCAGAGCTCTTAATTTGCACCCACATTAATATTTGTTCCCCAACACACACATAGACACATTCACTTATAAATTACATACATAATTGACTATATAAATAATGAAAAATGTTCATCACATAACAATGCAAAAGCAGAGTTTCAGGAGAATGTTCGAAAGATGAAATGAACAACAGTTGAATGCTTTTGTTTATTAAAAGTACAAAATTGCTTTTTTGCTTTCAGTTAAAAAAAGACTTAATAATAACTTGGATGAGCAATGTGACCAAATATGTCAGATCTGATGAGTTGGTCCTTGGTTTCACCGGGAAACGTGGCTGACAAGGAGCTCCAACAAGAGAGGGAAGTGCCAGCTCTGTCTTTTCGCTCGTCTTGCAGTATCAGCATCATCTTCAATCTGCTGTCTTTTCAAGACTCTTTTGCAGCCACAAGTCTACTCTGTAAGGGTTAGTTGTGTTATAAAACTGGGTGATATCCTCTAGCTAACCAGGCACAGGCCCACGGCCCCTCTAGGTCCACTCAGTATCCCCCTGCACCCTGCACTGGGGCCCTCTCCCAAGCCCCTTCACCCAGGGGTGCTAACTGCTGCCACCTCCTGAGGCTGTGAGTGTCCTCATGGGTTTCCCTTAATGCTGCCCAGTCCGTTGTAAAATCCCCTTTATTAAACTCTCCTCAGTAATCCCTGCTGAGTGCTTCTCGGTTTCCTACCAGGACCCTGCCTGACATATACCCTATAGTAAAGCAACAAACAAGCAAAAAACGTTGCTGTCCAGCCTCCGAGGACCTCCACACCTCCTTGGGATACTTTACTATAAGTGCTTTAGGGTCATCTGACCAGCAGACAGAATGAGGGCACCAGCATCAATCTGAATATTAAGAAAGGAGGGAAGGAGGGAGGGAGGAAAAGAAAGAAGGAGAGATGGAGGGAGGAAGGAAGAAAGAAAAATTATATTTTGTTCCCTCCCGCAGGTAATTGTTTTGCACCCAGGGGTGAATGCCCCACCTTGTAGGCCACTGGACCCAAGCCCTGACTAGAGAAAAATCTATACAAACTTGATGGCTGGAGCGGGAGTGTGAGCAGTTCTGTCCCTTGTTCACTGGGTGAACTTAAGCATGTGGCTCAACCTCTCCCCGCATAGGCTCCCAGGCTGGAGGACGACGAAGCGGGCGGTGGGCCTCGCGGAGATAGGATTCTTCACTTGTCGGCAGGGTGCTCCACGCTTCCAGTGCTGGACTGAGCACCTGTGCGTCGGGGACCACCCAATTCCTCTGGCCACTTCCCTCAGCCAAAACCCCATTCAACCGTGCCTCCTCCGGAAGGCTGGGCAGGGCGGCGCCGGCTCCAGGTCTCCAGCACTGGGAGGAGCAAATCCCTGAGCATGGCTGTCACAGTCTCCCCCAGGGGCTGCTCCTTCAGCGCCCTGCCTAGCTGGTGAGAGCCTGAGACGTGGGCCATCGCCTTCCCCCCCAGACCCTGCTGGGGCCTGCCCTCCCCGCAGGGCTCAGAGAGGGAGAGGACCTGGCCGGCGCCCCTGCCCAAGGCAACCACTATGGTCCTCAGGGTCCACAACGTCTCCTCCGGGTCGGGTCTCGGTTCTTGGCCCCCATCCAGCAGGCTTGGGTCTAGGGGCTCCCCGCAGGGAAACCGAGGTCCCTAATTGGCTCTTCTACACCCCCTAGGTTGCCGCATCAGAGCACGCATTCCACCTAAGCCGCAGCTTTGGGTTTATGCGTCTTGGCCAAGTGGCGCGGAGCAGAGTGTTGTCACTCCAGGAAGAATGAATGAAAGGAGGAGCTGAGCGGGGCGGGGCGCCGCCGAGGGCGCGGGGCGGGGCCGCGCAGGGCAGTTCGGCCGCTCGCCCGAGCCCCGCCCCGCCCCCGTGCCGCAGCTCCGAGGCCCCGCCCCGGCCCGCCCCTCCGTTTGCTCCCCAGGCCGCCGCGGCGCGGAGCCGGTGCCGGAGCCGGTGTCTGAGAGGCGGCGGCGGTGCCGCCGCGAGCCCCGAGCCCCGAGCCCACCCCGGCCCGGCCCGCGCTCTCCGCCCCCGCCTCCCGGGCCGGCGGCGGCGGCGGCGGCGGCGACTGCGGGCGAGCGTGCGGGGCCCGGGCCGCCCCCAGCCCCAGCCCCGCCGGGCCCCGCCTCCCGCCGAGTGCATGAGGTTGACGCTACTTTGTTGCACCTGGAGGGAAGAACGTATGGGAGAGGAAGGTGCGCGGGGTGCGGGTCGGCGGGGCGCCGACCCAGGGGTCGGGCGGGCGGGGGCGCCGCGCTCGGGGAGACGGGGAAGCGGGGGGCACGGGTGGGGGCCGGGCCTGGCCGCCGCGGAGGCTGGGTCTGCCGCGAGGCCGCGCCCCTGTGTCCTCCGGGATGAGCTCGTCCTTCCGAAGCCCGCAGGCCCCTCCCTGAAAAGCTCCCACCCTGTTTCCCCCTCCTCGGCCCCGGTGGGCTGCCCTCCCGCAGCCGGAGGGCCCCTCCTCCCTTTCATCCCCGCCTTCTCCCGTCCCCCGACAGACGACCACCCAGGAGGAATCCCAGGCACAGCCCTTCCAGCCCTGGCCTCCATCCGCGTGCTGTGTCCACCCGGGGCTCGCCCTAGGCCACCCCTTATCCCGTCTCTAACTGGCCTTGGAAGAAAGAGTCGCTGGGAAAACCTCAGGCCTGACTCGCAGCCCAGCGTTTGGCCGGCTCCGTGACCTTGAGCCAGGTGCTGCCTGCTGGGCCTCAGTTTCCCCGTTTGTACAGTTGAGGGCCGCATAGTTGGCCCGTGGTGCTGGTGGTTGGGAGCCTGGGGGCAGGATGGACAGAGCAGAGATGCGCCTCTGGGGCACCTTTGGATGTATTCTGGGGCCTCCACCCCTTCTCCCTGCACCAAACCCAGTGCTTGCCATCAGTCTTGGCTGGGAAGATGACTCTCATCCTAGCCTCCTCTTCTGCCCCTTCCCCCTACTGGGGCCCAAGGCTTGGGTTTGCAGGACAGTTAGGGTTATGAAGACCCCAAGGTTCCCTCCCTGGGATCTCCTTTCCTGGGTTTCCTCATCTGAGCCATCTCATAGGTCCACCAGGTTCAACAAAAGTCCTATAATGCCAGCTTCTCCAGCCCTGCGCTCCCCTGGGGCTACTGCCAACCCTCCCCCAGGTCCTTGAAGGCCCACTTGGAGCAGGGGCCCACCTTACGGTAGCTCCTAGGTCCCTGGGTCCTCATGGAGGGGCAGACTGTGGCCTTGGAGCCTGGCTGGTGACCCAGCAAGCCTTACCTTCTCCAGGGCTCAGTCTCCCCATCTGTACAATGGGAAGGGGCAGGCTGGGAGATCTTCCAGGGCCCACCCAGCTCCAAGGGTGTCAGGCCCCAAGGATGACTAAGCATGCCTAGTGGCCGGCTTGAAGAGGTGTCAGGCCTCCCTGGAGCAGGTGTCTGGGAGCCCAGCCCTACGGCCCTGGCCCCTTGTTAGGCCACGGCATAGCCAAGCCTTCCAGGGGGCTTCGGTACAGGACGCACCAACCTAGCCCTGTCCAGTCCCTGCCCTTTGAAGGGATTGGGCAGGCAGGAGAGGAAGGGGGGCTGTGACAAGAATGTCAGCCACTGCCTTATTTCTAAATCGTGCTGCTTTCTTTCTCCGCATTTACCGTGCCAGACCCTTAGTTGAAGGATGCCATTGCTGGGGGTTGGCGGACATCTGCTCCTCCTCCTCAGTTTACAGACAGAGAAACTGAGGCCCAGAGGAGCTTGGTAGTTCAGCTGTGGTCTCAGCAAGACTCTCAGACCTGCATTCGCTCTCCTGCTCTGTACAGTGACTGCTCAGCCTGGGCGCTGCGTGTGTACGGGAGGATTTGTGGAGGTGCATGTGGAGTTGGGGCAGGGCAGGGCAGGCCAGGCCAGGCCAGGCCTGCAGCAAACTGCATCTCCTGAGAATGGTTCCTAACGCCCTTTTCACCCCTGCAGGAAGCGAGTTGCCCGTGTGTGCAAGCTGCGGCCAGAGGATCTATGATGGCCAGTACCTCCAGGCCCTGAATGCTGACTGGCACTCAGACTGCTTCAGGTAGGGCAGGCTGGCCTGAGCTCGGATGCCCTAAGCAAGGCCTGCCAGAGACGTGGCGATTCCTCCTGGTGCCATCTCTGGTTGTGACTTCCAGCAAGTCCTTGGCTTCAGTTTCCCCATCTGTAAAGTGAAGCATTTGGACTAGAAGATCCCTGGAGGCCTTTCTTTTTTGTCATTCTAGACAGAAAAGGAGAGAAAAGGCGAGACTTGCGTTTATGCTCGTAATACCAAGGCCTGTTGGCACCTTGGTGGGGGAGGAGTGGAGGGCAGTGCGCCCTTGCCTTCTGGGTGCTGGTGCTCCGGAGAGAGGCCTTGGGAGGAGCTGGGCCTCCTTTGGGCCCCGGGCTAGTTTGGAAGATGCATAGCCAGTAAGGCCAGTCCCTTCCCTCCGGACACCAACTCCCAAGTGTAGGAGAGTAGGATCAGAGCTGTGGTGGAGCACGTGGGGACCCAGAGGTGGCCCAGCAATCCAGGAGCACCATCCTGAGAAGCAGGGGCAGGGGGTAGCCTTAGATAGCTCTGTAGGGCCAGAGCTGGGGATGTGAGATTTCCCACATGGAGAAGTGTGGTAGGAAGCAATTCCAGACGGAGAGCCCAGCAGGTGCAAAGGGTAGAATGGTGACGGGGCCTGGCCCAGTCAGTGAACAACAGAGTTCAGGCAGGAAAGCACCAAAAAGGAGGGAAGGTAAAGTGGCGAGGCCCAGCTGGGGTCAGGGCATCAACCACCGGCCGAAGGGGTTTAATTTAGGCAGTGGGAGGCTCCGACAAGGATTTTGTTTTCTTTTATAAAAATAATGTCTAACATTTTCTACAATTTAGGAAGGGCCAGGCACTGTTTTAAGGACTCTTTATGGTTGGATGTGTGTTGTCTCCATGAATTGGAACACAGAGGTTAATTCTCTTGACCAAAGATACACAGCCAGTGGGCGAAATGAACACACAGCACCCACACTGGCTGGGGAGCCCAGAAGAGAGGCGGGCTCCGTGTCCTGGGGTTCCCAATCAGGTGTTCAGAAGGAGGCCTTCAGGGAGGAAAGGGCCTCTGAACAGGCAGAGACAGGGAGGTGGGACAGGGCAAACCGTTGAAGGCCCGGGATCAGCTCATCTGGTTGGAACAGAGCGAGTCGAGGGACATGATGAGGAGGCAAAGTTAGGATCGATTCAGTGAAGGGCCCTGAGTGCCAAGATAAGGAGCTTCTGAGGGCAGTAGGGAGCCAGCAGAGAGTGTCAGAAAGCAGGGGAGGCATGTGGGCAGAAGTGCTATTGAAAAATGCCATCCCGGTGGGCAGATGGTGGTAACATGGCAGGGAAGGGACTGTCAATAGTTCGGGGCTCTGTGCTCATAAGACCTGACATAGGACACTGATTAAGAGCGGAGAGAGTTTCAGATCTAGAAGGGACGATATTTGGCAAGGATTAGTCATATTAGCCACTATTCATTGGTGACTCTTGTAATGTCATTTCATTAAACCTTCACCATAACCGTAGGAGGTGCCATTATTTGCTCGATTTCCACGTAAGAAATGGAGGCTCGGAGAAATCAAGTAACGTGCTGAAAGTTGCAACAGCCAGAGCTGGGACTCGAACCTATGTCTGTCTCACTCCAAGTCACTGCAGAGCTGAAGAAGTCAGGGGCTGTGGGGTGGAGCAGGGGGCTGGTGAGTGGCAGGGGCAGAATCTACAGCGGTCTGGTTTTTCACCCCGGGTGCAGAGGAGGCCAGTGGTCTGTTGGCTCTGGTGGAGCTGGGGGCCAGGTTGGTGAGGAGTTGTGCCCTGTCCTTGTTGAGGTGGAGGTGCAGTAGGCTAGCCAGGGTGGCAGTGCCCTCGCGAGAGCTGGCCGAGGTGACCTGAGACCGGTCAGAGGTGGGACGGCCAGAGAGAACAGCCCACTCAGTGCTGGGGGATGGGATTTGAGAAGAGGCCGAGAGAAATCCAGGGAAGAACTCTGGGGGCCCCGGTGCATGGGGTGGGGAGGGAGGTAGAGCCTTGGGAGACATGGGGGAGGGCCAGGCGTGCAGCCACAGAAGCCACAGAAGGGCAGCAGTGGGACAGGATGCGTGGAGCCTAGCTTTGGGAGGGTCCCTGCCCTGTTAACCAGCAGAGGGCTGAGGCCCCAGGAGGGGGAGGTAGGGAGGGGGCACGTTGGGTTTGGCCCTGGTGCGGTGGGGACACAGGGAAGGCTCCCACAGTGAGGGAGGGCCCACAGGCAGTAAGAGCCATGGCTTCCACCTGGTTCCACGACTTACACAGTGTTTCTGGCCCTGCGGCGTGTGGTTCTCCCAACAGCCCCCAAATCGGGTTGAGGCCAACAGTGTCCTCACTCCCATGACAGTCAGGAAAGCAGCTCAGAGAGGAGTCGCTGCTTGCTGGGCCCCTGGAAGCATCTCAGTGCCGTGAAGCGGGGCTGCTACCAGCCCCTGGGCTCCGAGAGCCTTGCAGCGGGAGAGTTGCTGTGGGCCCACAGAATGCCTCTGGCATTAGCACTAGGTGTCATTGTCACGGCAGAGCCAGCCCCTTTCTCTGTTCCAGCCTCCTGGAAGGTCGTGGCCAGGCCCAGGAGGGTCCAGGCTTCCCTTTGCCCAGCTGCTGCCTCTGGGAGGTCCCTTCCCAGAAGCCTGCAGCGCAGGAGCCCTGGGGCTGCCGTAACTCGGGTAACATCTCCCTGGAGGCTGGTTGGGCTGACCCTGGATGAGGAGGGCTGAGTGCACAGCTGGCACTGGGGGCCGGAGCCTGGGCTGGGACGCCCCCCTCTTTGGGGGACTTTCAGGCAAGGAGGATGGACTGTCCGTGGAAGTCAAGCTCTGTTCCCTCGGGGGCAGCACCAGAAGAAGCAGCTGCTCCCTGTCCCCAGAGAGTCTCCAGTGCCTTTGTCACAGCAGAGGCCGGGGGGCACGGAGGGTGCCTTTCTCGGGTGTGCAGGGCTGAGGACACGGTGCCGGCCAAGCTTCTCCGCCCGCACCAGAGCCCAGGCAGTAGGCCCTTCAGCTGCTTCCTGTTGTGAGCTAAGACCAAGTCCTCTTGCACCCACATCACTGCATCCTCCTCCCCTGCCGTGTGGCCACGCTGGCCCCTCCCTCTGCAGCCTCCAATCCTGAGTGCCTGGAGTAGGATGGGGAAGCAGCCTGTCTGGCCCACCCCTGCACTCCCCGTAGGCCTCTGGGGCCCCCCTGCGATAGGTAGCAGCAAAGGATGCTGGCCTCGAACCTGAGAAGATGCCGCTTCCTCCGACGGGCTAAGTAAGTGGAAAGCCCCCTCCCCACCTGTCCCAGGCCTCGGGCAGGGCCCCTGGTGTGAGGGCTGGGGCTGGAGGCCACGGTGGGACAGACCCACCTGAGGCCGGGCAGTGGGGCAGGAGAACTGAAACTCCTTGGTCACTGTTGGCCGCCTGTCGAGGGGAAGCAGGCCACCGCTGAGGCTCCTGGCCCTTCTGGTACAGGTCTCCCTTGAGGCTGGTCCCCCAGCTGCTCTTTTTCACCCTTGGTGTCCAGGGATGTGGCTCTGGGTAGAGGGCACCCCTGGGAGGGAAGGACCTGTCGCTGTAGGGGTTGCCACTGCTTCCCAGCCCGGCCTGTTCATGCCCCCCTCCAGCCCCACAGTGCCCTTCTCTCCTGCCCAAGCCTGGCTCTGCCTTCGCCTGCTCTGGGAGAGGGTTACACTGTACCTGGTATTACTCTCTTGACACCCTTTGTAGGGGCAGGGGCATTGGGGGGCACCCCAAGAGCCAGGCATGTCCTGCCCCACCTGCCTCCTCTGGCTCCTGGCCAGATGCGGGCCTGAGGGGTGAGGGGATGCACAGGGTCAGGGGCTCCTGCGTGCCTTCCATCGGCAAAGGTCCACTGAGGCTCCAGGCGCCAGCCACCAAACCACTATGTGAGCCTGGGCTAGATCCCCTATCTGAGATGGAGGCTGAGCCAGGGCACCCTGGAGCAGTTCTGAGGACGCTGGGGGTGGGAACTGCTCCTGGTTGAGTGCACAGAGTGAGCCAGTCTGGCAGGAAGCACTTCTGTTCTCTTCGGGGACCAGCGTTTGTAGGTGCCTGGCCTGGGACCTCAGGGAGCCGGCAGGTTAATGGCGGAGGCTGGGGGTGCAGGCTGCGTGGGGGGCCATGGGCGCGTTTGAGCAGGCTTCAGGGAAGTGGTTATCAGGGAGCTGACTGCACTCACAGAGCTTGAGTGAAGCAACGTGGGGTCTTCCAGGGCTGCTACAGTGATGAATGTTTGTGCGTGGGAAGGACTAGGAGTTTGCAGGCAGAAGAGCATTCTCTCCCCTGGAGGAAGGCGGCCGCTCCACAGCCCCGACTGACCCGCCCACAGAGGTGGGGAAGGGGGCCGCTTCCTGCAGCCTGGGGCTGTGGGGGAGACTCCTGCGGTGACACTCCTGTGACGCGCTTCGTGTCTGGTGGCTCTGGTCAGCGGAAGGGCGAAGTGAATCACCGATCCGCACAGGGAGTGGGGAATCTCCCCAAGGTCACCATGCGCTGCCTGCGCCCCGCCTCTTTGCGGAGCCTGCTCTCCTGCGCCCCTTCCTGCTAGGTTAGAGCCCCCTGGGGGCTGCGCTGGGGACCTCACCGTCCCCGGGTGTCCGCCCTCCTGGCTCGGTGCCTTCCTTGCCTTGTCGCCCGCCCCGTGGTAAGATGCCCACCCACTGCAGTCGCAGCGATTGTGGGGGCAGGAAGGGCTGCGGGGGCAACAGATGACGTCATGGCTCCCGTCCAGCCACTGCTTCCGCTGCAGCCTCCCGCATCCCAGCGCTGCCTCCAGAGGCTTTCCCTCCCCAGTCTCCACCCCATTGAGAGAGCTCATCAGACCCCGCCTTCCTGGCTTCAAAACCCGAGCATTTTGTGTTCCTCTGCCCGCCCCCTGCCCAAAGCCCCAAGCTGTGGTCCCCAGCCCCTCCCCTCAGGCTACCAGACAATGGGGAACTGGCTGGATCCTCTTAAAGGGACAGTGTCCCAGCAGCACTCTTGCTGCTGTGCGCTCCCTCCTCCTCCTCCTCCTCCCCCTCCCCCTCCCCAGTTCCCTAGTTCAGGAGCAGTCAGTGAGTGCAGTGAGTGAGTGCTGCCCTGTGCAGGCTACGGTAGAGCGGAGGCTTTCCCGGCTGCCTGGAGCACAGTGCTCTCTGACCCAGCCCCAGTCTTTCCTGCCGTCCTGTCTCCTGGTTTGTTCCCCTACTGAGCCATGAGCTCTGGGCCTGGGCCCTCCTATCCCTATGTGACCTTGGTACATCACCCGGAGCACCCAAACAGCAACAGAGCTGGACGGGTCCCCTAGCCGTTCTCTGCGCAGTGTGTACTCCAGCCCAGACATACCTATGCATGCCAGGACCCTGGGTCAGGCTCTGCAGAACCCAGTGGGGCTCGTGCCCGGGGCGGAGGGGGATGTCGGTCACTGGGGGTCCCACATTTTTGCATTTGCTTATTACCCTGGCTTAGCTGAGCTGCTGGTCCCCACCCGACCAGGACGCTTGAGGGGAAAGACGGCAGGCATGTAGGTCTAGCTCCTGGCCTGGGGGGGGTGGCACCTAGAAAGAAGCCTGTACATCATTTCTCCCCATCTGCCCTTCAGGGGCCCCACCAGCCAGGCCTTCCTGCTACCTATGCTGAACCCCGTTCTTGTGACTGGCAGCACCCGTGGGGCTGGCTGGAGCCTAGGAAACCGGGAGATCCCCTCTCTTAACTGACTGACTGGTCTATACTGAGCTGAACTCCTGCCTTGTATCTTGGTGGAACTGGGTGTATCTTCATGGGGCCTATGGTGCCCATCTCTGTGACCTTGGGCAGGGAGGACCCTCCGAAGTTCATCTGCCTCATCTCTAAAATGAGGATAGCCATGCCTGTCTCATGGTGGCCTGTGAGGATTAGTAAATTTATTAAGCAAGAAAATGGGAAGGTGCCAGCACTTAGTAGGTCTTCACAGCGCCGAAAGGTCACCACCGTCTACATCAGTGGCCAGAGCTGCCTCCACTTTGCTGGGAGTGGGGGGAGGGGGAGGGAGAGGAAGCAGACTAGACTGGAAGAGTGGGGCTCACAGTTTGTTCCAGCCCCGCCCCCCCCCCCAACCTGAGTCCTGGGCTCCCAGGTTCCATCCCTCCCTGGGCCTGACTGGTGGGTGACTGAGAGTAACTTGCCTGCCCTCGCTGGCCATCTTCCTTGCACGACAAGGGACAGGGGGCTCAGATGAAGAGCACCTCTCAGCCCAGGTCTAGCAAGTGGGCCAGACACCCTGGGTGCAGAACTGCTGAGGGTGGTTGTTCAGGCTGCACATAGTACCAAGGCTCCTGGCTGAGGGACCACGGCAGAGGGGGTGGGGGTGGGCGCTGAATCCATCCCCGGCTCCACTTGCCAAGCCCTGTGCCCCAGCACAGGCTGCTTCCGTCCAGAGGGCACACCTTTCTCTAGTGCTGCCTGTAGACTGGAAGGGCCCAGGTGTGCGGGAGGGGTGGGCCCCTCTGAGCCCCAGCTCCCCTTCCACCCAGGTGTTGCGAATGCAGTGCCTCCCTTTCACACCAGTACTACGAGAAGGATGGGCAGCTCTTCTGCAAGAAGGACTACTGGGCCCGCTATGGCGAGTCTTGCCACGGGTGCTCAGAGCACATCACCAAGGGGCTGGTCATGGTAAGCACCCCTCCCCCACTCACACACGTCACCTGTGTGTGTGTGTACGTGTGTGTGTGTGTTTTCACAGGTTTCCCTGCTCCAGATCTCTCTCCCATCATCCCTCTTGTTCTTCTTTTCACTAGTTCTCTGATTCCTCTGTGCCTCCTGAGCCTGTTTCTCTGTCTGTATCCCTCAGCCCCCTATTACGGAGGCAACTCTGTCTGCCCCGAAGTTGGTTTGGGGCTGCCCTTCTGAGAGGAGGCCGAGGGGAGGAGCTATAGGGGCTGAAGGGGCTGCTGAGGTGGCTTGTCCTCGCCCCCCCAACTCCCCTTCCAGGTGGCCGGGGAGCTGAAATACCACCCCGAATGCTTCATCTGCCTCACATGTGGGACCTTCATCGGTGACGGAGACACCTACACTCTGGTGGAGCACTCCAAACTGTACTGGTGAGTGCCCCGCCCCTCCCTGCGCCTGGCGTGCCCACCCGTGTCACACGTGTCCCACGCCGGGGCCCTTCCCCTTTCCATGTGGGGGGCGGTCATAGTGACAGTGTAGAAACCACTGGGAAATAAGACACAGCAATCAGATGGAGAAAGCCTCAGACATCAGCTTTCTTTTCTCTTCTTCTTTTTTTTTTTTTTTTAAATATTTATCTAATATTTTGGCTGCGTCAGGTCTTAGTTGCGGCACGCGGGATCTTTTGTTGTGGCGCGCGGGCTTCTCTCTAGTTGTGGCGCACGGGCTCTCTAGTTGCGGCGCGCAGGCTCAGTAGTTGCAGTGCACGGGCTTAGTTGCCCTGCGGCATGTGGGATCTTAATTCCCCGACCAGGGATCGAACCCACATCCCCTGCCTTGGAAGGCTTATTCTCAACCACTGGACCACCAGGGAAGTCCCACAGACATCAGCTTTCTTACTGACATCACTGCTGTGCAGTTCTGGCACCAGCCCTCAGAGTTAGCACCAACCCTGTGAGCTCAGGACCTGTCCCCAGCAAGACCGCCCTGACTTCAGACACCAGCCACAAGTTTGGGGGTCCCCAGGCCGCTCGCATTTCTGACCGATTGGCTGCAAAGTCAGAGATTCCCACAACTCTCTCAGCTTTGATACTTCGCTCAATGACTCAGAGCTCAAGAGAGCACTATACTCACAATTATAGTTTTTTACTAAAGGCTACAAATCAGGACCAGCCAGATGAAGAGACACAAAGGGCGAGGTCCGGGAGGGTCTCGAATGCACAGCTTCCGTGCATTCCACCCGTGGAATCAAGACGTGTGACCCGTCCTCCCTGGCATCACCAGAGTTTTTATTGGGGTTTCATTATGTAGCATAATTGATTGAATCACTGGGCACGGGATTGAACTCAGTCTCCTCGAGGTCAGGCTGGGTCAGAGCCGCAGCCCTCTCATCACGTGGTCAGTCTTTCTGGTGACCAGCACCACCCTCCCCGCCGCCTGAGTCATCTCATTAACATTAGCTCAAGTGTGGCTTGAAGGGCTCAAGAAAAAGGAAGATACTCCTGTTCCAAGGATTTAGAGCCTCTTTCCCAGGAGCCAGGAACAAAGACCAGACAAACTCTTTATTATGGCAACACTGCTAAAGCTGGATTTGAGGGCAGCATGACTTTTGAGGATCCCAAATGGGCTCTTAATGACTTCCTGCTGAACTGGATTTATCCCCAGGCCTCATCTTGGCCAGCTGACGGAGCATAGACAACCCAGAATGAGCCCCGGAGAGGGGCAAGGCTGGGCTGAGCATGCCCAGTTCCTGCTCCCAGCCCATCAGGCAGCCAAAATCCTCCTCTTCCCTTGGGGAGCAGTAAGGGGAGGGTGGGAGGAGAAGAGAGCCCGGGGCTGAGGGATCGGGGTGGGGGTGATGCTGGTGACTGTCCTGACGCACTTTTCTTCCCGCTCTTTGGGTCCCCACCGCCTGTGGCTCTTGCAGCGGACACTGCTACTACCAGACTGTGGTGACCCCCGTCATTGAGCAGATCCTGCCTGATTCCCCCAGCTCCCACCTGCCCCACACAGTCACCCTCGTATCCATCCCAGCCTCAGCTCATGGCAAACGTGGCCTCTCGGTCTCCATCGACCCCCCTCACGGCCCGCCAGGCTGCAGCACAGAGCACTCCCACACCGTCCGCGTCCAGGGGTGAGTGGCTGGCCTGCTGAGGCTGCAGCTGGTGCAGCTGTGGGCATGGATGCTCTAGGTGGGTGGCCGACTCTGGGGCAGGGGTGTCCTGAGAATGGGTGAGCACATGGGCCCAGATGGAACCCAGCTCTGACAACCTGGTATACCAGATGCCTGGTCCAATCATTCCTCCAAAAAAACATAACAAATGTTAGATAAAATATTTTAAATGTTTTCTTTAATCCCTGCATGACCCAACAAGAAAGAGAAGTAACCAGGTCAGGAATAAGTGAAGGAAGGAGCCCAGGGGTGTCAGCAGAGCACGGAAGGCAGCCATGCCTTAAGGGCAAATCTAAATTGGGTGAATTAAGCTTCAGTTTTCGAGTCTTCTCATGGCTGAGCCTCTCAAAGACCTGACTTGCTCAAGGAAAGTAAGTCTAATAAGAGAACGCCTCCCCACCCCATAAAGCTGCAACCCCCAAAGGGCTCTCAGGGTGAGGAAGAACAAGAAATAAACCATACCATCCACCAGCGCCCCCCCGCCACCCCGGGCAACCAACTCCCAGAACTAGAAAATAAACTGATTTGAACCTAAATGGAAGGGGAGAAGGAATCTCCCCTGAGAATTCATACACTTGGATTTGCCAACCAAGTTCACATGCCTGGGTGGTTCAGAAAACCTCCAGGCAAAATTGTAAAAGTTTAAAGTACTTCTCCACTAGGGGTAATGTCCCTAGGCTCTGACAGAATCAGATGCAGATCCTTTCTGGAGGAACCCACGTCCAGGCTTCACAGAATTTCTCGAGATAAGCGTCCCAAGGAAGGTGAGCGGTTCGGTCAAAAATCACAGAGAACAAGGCACTGTGAGCAAGAACCAGCAGAAACAACAGGTGGCAGAAGCAGACCTACAAAACCTGCAGATAGTGGGATTATCAGAAACAATATAAAATAATTATGCTCCATATGTTTTAAAAAATAAGAGATCCTTGGAAAAAGTGAGTAAAGAGCAAATGAATTTGGAAAAGAACCAAATAGAACCCCTAGAAGTGAAAGATGGGTTTAGCAGTAGAGGAGGGCTTTAAACAGCTGAAGAGAGAAGCAGAAACACAACAAGGTGAAAATAGGGAAAGAGAGGTTAAGACGTACGGAGGACAGAGTGAGCAGATCTAATCATCCATCTAGAATCACAGGAGAAGAGAGAATGAGAGAGAGGCAGTATTTGAAGATACGATGGCTGAGAACTTCCCGGAGCTGATAAAAGAAACCAATCCACAGACTCAAACCCAGTAAATCCCAAACAGGAAAACTAAAAAGAAATTCACCCATGGATTACCCCACCTGGTGAAACTACTACACCAAAGGCAAAAGAAAAGACTTTAAAAGTAGCCATAGGGAGGACTTCCCTGGTGGCTCAGTGGTTAAGAATCCACCTGCCAATGTAGGGGACATGGGTTCGAGCCCCGGTCTGGGAAGATCCCACATGCCGAGGAGCAACTAAACCTGTGTGCCACAACTACTGAGCCTGTGCTGTAGAGCCCACGAGCCACAACTACTGAGCCCGTGTGCCACAACTACTGAAGCTCTTGCGCCTAGAGCGCATGCTCCACAACAAGAGAAGCCACTGCAGTGAGAAGCCTGCGCACTGCAACGAAGAGTAGCCCCGACTCGCCGCAGTAGAGAGAAAGCCTGCGTGTAGCAGCAACGAAGACCCAATGCAGCCAAAAATAAATAAATAAATTTATTTTTAAAAAAAAAATTTCCTGCAAAAAAAGAACAGGCTGACAGCTGATTTCTCAACAGAAACAATGAAAGCCAGAAATAGTGAAATGATATATTCAATGCACTCAGCAAACAAGAACCATAAACCTAGAATTCTATACTTGATGAAAATATCCTTCAAGTATGAAGGTGAAATAAAAATATGTTAAGGCAGACAAAATGGGATTTGATACTAGCAGATCATCCCTAAAGAAAATTCTAAAGGTTGTAGAAAAGGTCCGAGATGTAAGAAGAAATGAAGGTTAAGGGGCTGACGCAGTTGATAACATGCTGTGAGACGTTGAGCAGTTCTCGGGGCTTTGGGGTCTCTGTCTGAACGACGAGGAAGTCAGATACCTTGGAGCCTTCTAAGATTTCTCCTGGGCCTTCTTGGACCCTTGAGAAATAGTTTTAAACGTTCCCCATGTCTGGGTGTGGGAGCCACGTGCCAGCTTTCTTTGGATTCAGTGAACGTTTCTCACATACCTGCCAGGTACCAGGCCCCATGCCTAAGCACTGGTGAGAAGTGAAGATGGTACTGGGGGAGGAGGAGGAGGCTGGGCTTGACTCCGCATCTCCACCCCCATCTTGAGCATCAGCCAGGCCAGCAGCTGCCTTCCATACACAAGTGAGCAGACAGATTGGTGAGAGAGATGGGGAAACTCCCAGACCACCTGGCCCCTGACAGCCAGGCAGAATTTTAGGAGTAGAGGGTTCATGGCACCTCCTCCCTGCCTCCCTCACTGGGTGAGCATTCTTTCCTGCTTCTTTTCCCCCCTTTGGCCATGCTGTGCAGCTTGTGGCATCTTAGTTCCCCGACCAGGGATCGAACCCGGGCCACAGCAGTGAAAGCACCAAGTCCTAACCACTGGACCACCAGGGAATTCCCTAAGGAATATATTTTTAAGGCTATATCCATAAGAAGTCTTTATGCATGAAAATATATTCACTATTTTTTTAACTTTTTTAATCCTGAAAATTTCAAATTTATAGAAAAATTACTAAAATAATAAGTATATTGAATACCTATACACCTTTTACCTAAGTTCACCAATTTTAACTTTCTGCCACACTTGAGGTATGTGTGTCTCTCCCTCTGTGTATATATTTGTGTGTATATACATATATATACTTATTTGTATATACACACACGTACCTGTACATATTGCTGTTTTTTACTAAATCATTTGAGTGGAGGTTGTAGGCACCATTGACCCATCCTCCCCCCACATACTTCAGACCTTCTCCTAAAAACAAGGGCATTCCCTTACATAATTATCCTTTGTATCTTGTAGTGGAATTATGATATTTAGGAAATTTAACATTGATACTTTTATTCAGTATACAATCCACATTCAAATTTTGCCAGTTGTCTCAACACTGTCCTTTATGGCAGTTTCCCCCTTGATCCAAGATCCAATCCAGGATCACACATTGCATTGAATCCTCATGTCTCTTCAATCTCTTTTAATCTGTGCCACTTCCTCAACTTTTCATTGTCCTTTATGACCTTGACATTTGTGAAGAGTGCAAGTCAGTTAAGGAGCATGCCCCTCCATTTGGGTTTGACGGAGGGTTCCTCTTCCTTAGGTTTAAGTCATGCATTTTAACCAGGTAACTGATGCTGTGTCCTTCTCTGTGCATCTTACTGGTAGACACAGGATGTCAGTGAAGTGCTCCCTTTATTGGGGATGTCAACTTCGATTATTTGGTCAAAGTGCAGTCCACTGTCTCTGCTGTAAAGGATTTTTTTTCCCCTTTGCAATGTAACCAGTTTGAGTCGTCTGTGAGATATGAGTCTGTAAATATCCTGTTCCCAACAGCCTTTCACTGACTCCAGCATCCACAGATAATTCTGTGATGGCTACAAAATGGTGATTTTCTAACTGTGTTCTTCCTGCTGTATTTATTACCTGACTTCCCTGTGTAAGGAAGCACTTCTCCCCCATGTGAGAATATACTTTCGATAATTGAAAAATTGCTAGCAATCTGTTTTTCTTAAAGCTCTCAGTCTCCTTTCTGTCCTGCCCACCCTCCCCCAGCCCTTCCCCATCTCAGGGCAGAGACACAGTGACCATTCTTTGAAAAGATTTCATGAAGACAAAATGACAATCAGATAGTTAACACCAAGGAGTTAAAAGAAGCAAGTAAATTTGGCAAGTTGGCCATTCTGTGAGTTAGTTTATGGCCAAGTGATCCAGGGCACCAGCCCCATCTCCACCCTGCAGCTGTGGCTCAGCCCAGGCTGCTCGCTCCTTCCCGCCGGTCCCAGAGGAGTGGGAGCCTTAGCTTCATCTTGCAGGGCAAGTTTGGGGGTCAGGTAGGAAGCAGTGGGTCCAGACCCTCTTAGGACTCTTTGACACTTGTCTGCCCCACACGTACCAGCCAGGTAGAAGGAGAGGTCTGTCCTCCATGGCAGAGACGACGCTCTGTTGAACAGGAGCCCCCGAGCATCTAGTACAGGGGGGCAAATACCTGGGGGGCATGCCACTTTTCTCCAGTTCCACACCCACGGCAAGCATTGTAATTAGTATAGAACTCTTCCCACCAAACCAGAATTCGGTGTTCCCGCCAGTTGCCACCTGCCGATCACACAAGATAGAATGGTTTGCCCCCAGTGCTCCTGATCTGATCCCCTTGGCCTTGGTTTCCTAGCGGGGTGAGCAGGGGTCTGACCACCGCTCTGTGCCCACAGAGTGGACCCGGGCTGCATGAGCCCGGATGTGAAGAATTCCATCCACGTTGGAGACCGGATCCTGGAAATCAATGGCACGCCCATCCGGAATGTGCCCTTGGACGAGGTATGGGTCCTGGGTCTGCGGTTGGAGGTGCTGCTCCCCTGAGAGCCGGGAGACTCACCTGTCCACACTCCTGCTCTCCCCAGATTGATCTGCTGATCCAGGAAACCAGCCGCCTGCTCCAGCTGACTCTTGAGCATGACCCCCATGACACACTGAGCCACGGGCTGGGGCCTGAGTCCAGCCCCCTGGTCTCCCCGGTTCACACTCCCAGCGGGGAGGCGGGCAGCTCCGGCCGGCAGAAGCCTGTCCTGTAAGTCAGCCCTGCACCTTGATGTACTGTATCTTGGTACTTTCACTGACGCTGGGCCTCAGGGGGGATGAGACCTGGTCCCTACCCTCTGGTAGCTCACAGTCTGACGGGGGAGTCAGCCCTGCAAAAAGAAGGAGGCCGGCAAGGGGTGCAGGGGGCTAGAAAGAGGAAGGAGGATGCGAAGGGGCAAACGGGGAAAGTAGCACCCCGAGCTGGGGATGACAGAGCGCTTCCAGGGTGGACCAGCGCCCTGGCTTCGAGGAGCAGCTGGCCAGCAGCTCAGGATGCTGGGGCATCGGATGTGTTGGGGAGTGGTGGGCTCTGAGGCAGAAGCTCGTGGATGGCGTCTGTGGGCTTTGCCCATCCCGGGGCACCACCGAAGGGTGTTGCAGCACAGTGATGTGTTTCACAGAGACCACTCTGGTCCCCTTTGGGGGGAGGTGCCCAGGACCAGAGACAGCTGGGGGACTGTTTTGGTGGTCCAGGCCAGAGGGGCCAAGTGCCCTGTACCCTCTTAAAGGGAGGTGGGGGGGCTGCCCCAGGAAGAAGCCCAGAGGCAGCCTGGTCCTCATGCCACTCACTGCGGGGGTCTGCTCAGGACTCCTGGTCAAGGCTTTGAGGGGGACACCTGGGATGACAGCCTTTACGCTAAGAAACAGTGATATTGAAGGCATGTGTTTCCTCCTCCCCTGCATTTGTCTGGAGCTCAGGCCACCCTGCAAGGCCACCTGTGGGCATCCTGGGCAGGTAGTCTGCCTCTGCACTCCAAGGCCTGGGACTCAAATTCTGGGAGATAAAGCGTCCGATCCAGGGTCACCAGGCAGAGAAGGCCAAGGGCAAACATTCCTACCTTAACAGGAAGTCCAAGCCAGACAGGGCACTGGGTACTGGCATCAGGATGGGGCAAGAGCATTATGACTGTCCCAGGAGAGCTGTCCTGTGCTGCCCTTTCTGGCTGTACAGGTGACTGTACATAGACTGGCATCGATGGGGCGTGGCAGGCAGGGGGAGGGGGGCAGGGCCAAGACCTGGCCTACCCCCAAGGGGGCCTTGTCCAGGTGCCCACCTGGTGGCAGCGGGCACTGGGTGTGTCCCCCCAGGAGGAGCTGCAGCATCGACAGGTCCCCGGGCGCCGGCTCGCTGGGCTCCCCGGCCTCCCAGCACAAGGACCTGGGTCGCTCCGAGTCCCTCCGTGTGGTCTGCCGGCCGCACCGCATCTTCCGGCCTTCGGACCTCATCCACGGGGAGGTGCTGGGCAAGGGCTGCTTCGGCCAGGCCATCAAGGTACAGGGCACGCCAGGCAGGGATGGGGCTGTGGGTGGAGCAGGGGGGGCAGTCTGTGTGTGACCCGTTGGTCCTCCACCCTCCTCCCACCAGTGTCCCCAGGAAGCCCCAGTGGAAGGGTATCTGGCTTCCAGACTCGCTGGCCAGAGCTCTCCTCCACCAGGGCCTCCCTGAGCTAGGTAGGGGGAGGGGACTTATTATAGAGAGACCGCGTGGAGGAGGTTGTCGGAAAGTGGCTCCTCGGGGTGGGGGATGGGAGGGCAGCCCGGACTGACCCTGAAGGCTCCCTCCCCCAGGCCCCCTTACTGAGCCCAGTGCCAGCCCCCTCCTGGCCTCTGGGCTGCTCACCCCCTTCACAGTCTCCCCCAGCAAGACACCAGCCCTTCCCTGGCTCTGATGTCACCTGGCTATGACCAGACTGGAAGGTTCAGAGTTATTACAAAAGGCACCAGCCAGGTTGCCCACGTGTGCAGACAGGCCCCAGCCCCTGTCCCTGGTCAGAATCTCTGGTAGAGCTACCATCTGACTTCCAGGAGACAGCCCAGCAGAGCAGAGGAAAGAGAGCTGGCCTCTGGGTCAGGCGGTCCTGGACCCAAGCCCTGGCCACCCCCCTTCCTGCCACCTGGGTGACCGTGGGCCCTGGTAGGAAACCTTCTTGAGCCTCAGTTTCCTCACCTGTAAAGGACTTAAGTCCCACCCCCTCGGGGGCTGGGAGCATCCCATGAAAAGTCTGCGAAGAGCTTGAAGCTGTCTGTCCATCTGCCTGGGGTGGGGATGGGCCTCCTACAGGGCGGGCCTAGAGCAGAGCATGTGCCTGTGCCGAGTCTCAACCCCTGGGCGTCCCCACGCAGGTGACACACCGGGAGACAGGCGAGGTGATGGTGATGAAGGAGCTGATCCGCTTCGATGAGGAGACCCAGCGGACGTTCCTCAAGGAGGTGGGTGAGGGGCCTGCTGCGCCCTCTGCACCAGACTCCTAGGACCTGCCCCACCCTTCGCAATTGAGAGGCGGTGGGTGGCAAAGGGCTCCGGGCTCCGGGAGGATGTGACGCTCAAGCCCACGTTGGAAGAAGAGAAACTATCTGCCAGGAGGGCGAGAGGGGCAAGGACGTCCCTGGGGGAGGGAGCAGCCCAAGCAAAGAGCACGGCAGCCGGCAGGTGTGACCCCGGGGGCTTGCAGGCTTCTCCATCTTTGGAACTGTCCGTGGTGGCCTCTGGTGGGAAACGGGGAGAAGGAGACATGGGCCCAGCCTGTTTGCACCCCACCAGGTGAAGGTCATGCGATGCCTGGAGCACCCCAACGTGCTCAAGTTCATCGGGGTGCTCTACAAGGACAAGAGGCTCAATTTCATCACCGAGTACATCAAGGGTGGCACGCTCCGGGGCCTCATCAAGGGCATGGTGAGTGCCGGGCAGAGCCCCCGCCTGAGACCCGTCCCAGCCGCTCCTGCCCTAGGACCCTGGGCCCAGCGGCTCCCCTGTGGGTCCCAGTCTCCTCCCAGGCTCTTCACTGGGGATCGGCTTCTGGTCTCAAAGGCCCTCCAGACCCTGATTCTGAATCGAATAAGGGAGCAACTGACTCCATCTAAGGTGGGGGGGAAGCTGGGGCCCAGAGAAGGGTGGCAGCTTCGCTGAGGGGACGCACAGGCTGTCAGGTTAACCCCGCGCACCTGCCATAGGTTACCTCTCCCAGAGGGTCTTTGTTTTGCTTCTCAGCAAAACCAAGTCACTTCTTGCCATGATGTATAAAATTCAGAACTTGCTGTAGGAGCTTGGATGAAATTACCGGTCCTCCTCTAAAAAAGAAGCTTGGAGGGGAGCTTCCAGCTCTCCCGGGATGCTGACGGTGCCCAGGGATCCGACGTTCACCCACCCCTGCATCACCCTCAGACCTGGAGACCCTGTTCCCTTCCCTCGCCGCTGAGTCCTCAGTCCCTCAGGTTGGATTACCTGCTGTCACCAGAGTGTGGTCCCTGCGGGCTCTGGACAGGTGTAACTTCTTAGAGGGATTCTGTGGTCCAGTGCAACTTAGAAATGCTGGGCTGCACCAGCGCAGGCTTCCTGGCTGCACCTGGATCTTTAATACGCTCTGATGTCCTTGCTCTCCCACTTGAGGTCTCCAAGGAGATGGGGGGAGAGAATGGGGTGTTTCCCCAAATGATGTGAGCCCAGAGCCCTGCTCTCCAGAGTGACTCACCGCAGCTCTCTGCAGGCGACCTCACCAGGCCCGTCTCTGCTGGTCCATGAAAGCAGGTTCAGGTTTTTTAAAAACTCGAAAAACTGGGATTTTGTAGAAGAGAGAGTTTTTGTTCTCAGAGGAGGTGGGTCAGGAACTATAGAAGAGTATCTCCCACCCCGTCACTGTTTGGAACCAGTTCTGTTAGAAAATTGTTTTGAATTATTCACCCACACCCCTTAGAGGGGACAGTTGTGAGGGACTTCCCTGGCAGTCCAGTGGTTAGGACTCAGCACTCTCACTGCCGGGGCCGCAGGTTCAATCCCTGGTTGGGGAACTAAGATCCCACAAGCCACGTGGCAAAAAAAAAAAAAAAAAGGGACAGTTGTGGGTGTAGAAGAGAGTTGGGGGTGCGTCATCGGACCCTACAGGACACTCGCCCCTTCCTGTCTCTCTCTCACCCAATGTCCTGCAACTGTGGCCCCGTTGGCTCAGCCTGGTCATTCTCCCCACCTCCAGGACAGCCAGTACCCGTGGAGTCAGAGGGTGAGCTTTGCCAAGGACATCGCTTCGGGGATGGTGAGTAGGCTCTGCCGGGGAGCGTGTGGGCTGGGTGATCCGGCCCCACTTATAATAGCATTCTCGGGACTTCCCTGGCGGTCCAGTGGTTAAGACTCCGCGCTTCCACTGCGGGGGGGCGCGGGTTCCATCCCTGGTCGGGGAAGTGAGAGCCCACAGGCCACGCGGTGCGGCAAAAAACGAAAAACAAAACACATTCTCCAGCGCTCACCTAAACTTCACAAAGAGTTTAGAAATGGAAGCCACAGGAAGCTTTGAGAGAGGACAGAGGGGATCCAGTGGGAAGGGGGAAGGTGGGAGCCTTGGGGCGACCCGGGCGGGGCTGGGGGCCCTCAGCACGGCTGCCCCCTGACCCCCGTGCCCCCCACCCTCAGGCCTACCTCCACTCCATGAACATCATCCACCGGGACCTGAACTCCCACAACTGCCTGGTTCGTGAGGTGAGCGGCCGGGCCGGGAGGGGGCAGCGGGAGCCCCGCCCACCACCCCGCTAGATGTGCGGGGGCGGGGGGTCTGCTGTGAGCGTGGCCTTCGCAGAGAGCGGCCCACAGGGTGGCCGCAGCCTACACCAGGCTGCACCAGGGGCTGCGGGCCCGGAGGAGGGCCCGGGTGTG
Source organism: Eschrichtius robustus (assembly GCF_028021215.1). Taxonomy (NCBI): domain Eukaryota; kingdom Metazoa; phylum Chordata; class Mammalia; order Artiodactyla; family Eschrichtiidae; genus Eschrichtius; species Eschrichtius robustus. The sequence goes on along the minus strand of NC_090839.1, from coordinate 83,380,309 downwards.
TGGACTGGGGTGGTCAGGGCAGGCTTCCTGAAAGAAGCTTTGGGGGTGGGGTGTACTTCAGTGGGGGACAAGTGGGCCCAGGGAGCCCGGCGTCTAAGGGGCAGTGATGGAGGGACCACAGGCTGTCCCCAGAAGGCCGAGGAGGGAGTGGGCAGGTGGTGCCAGGGGCGTGTCTCAGTGTGGCTCTGCTTCCGGGTCACCCAGAACAAGAACGTGGTGGTGGCCGACTTCGGGCTGGCGCGGCTCATGGTGGACGAGAAGACGCAGCCCGAGGGCCTGCGTAGCCTCAAGAAGCCAGACCGGAAGAAGCGTTACACGGTGGTGGGCAACCCCTACTGGATGGCGCCCGAGATGATCCACGGTGAGTCGGCAGCCCCGCCTGGCACATCCCCCAGGGCCCCGCGGTCCCAGGCGGAGCTGCAGGAGGCGGAGGTCCCGCCCTCCCCCTCTTTGAGTCCTGTCGTTGGTTTCCTTGTGCTGCTGCAACCAGTCGTCACACACTTGGCTTAAAAAAACACAAATTAGGGCTTCCCTGGTGGCGTAGTGGTTGGGAATCCGCCTGCCAATGCAGGGGACATGGGTTCGAGCCCTGGTCCAGGAAGATCCCACATGCCGCGGAGCAGCCAAGCCCGTGCGCCACAACTACTGAGCCCGTGAGCCACAGCTACGGAACCCCACGCGCCTATAGAGCCCATGCTCCGCAGCAAGAGAAGCCACCGTAAATGAGAAGCCCGCGCACTGTAACGAAGAGTAGCCCCCGCTCGCCGCAACTAGAGAAAGCCTGCGCGCAGCAACAAAGACCCAGTGCAGGGCTTCCCTGGTGGCGCAGTGGTTGAGAGTCTGCCTGCCAATGCAGGGGACACGGGTTCGAGCCCTGGTCTGGGAGGATCCCACATGCCGCGGAGCAACTAGGCCCGTGAGCCACAATTGCTGAGCCTGCGCGTCTGGAGCCTGTGCTCCGCAACAAGAGAGGCCGCGACAGTGAGAGGCCCGCGCACCGCGATGAAGAGTGGACCCCACTTGCCGCAGCTGGAGGAAGCCCTCGCACAGAAACGAAGGCCCAGCACAGCCAAAAATAAATAAATAAATAAATTTTTTTAAAAAAGCAAGGAACATGACTTTAAAAAAAAAAAAAAAAAAGACCCAGTGCAGCCAAAAATAAAATAAATAAGTAAATAAATTTATTTTAAAAAACCCACAAATTATCCTGTAGTTCTGGAGGTCAGGAGTCCAGTATCAGGCTCACTGAGCTGAAGTCTGGTGTCAGCAGGGCTGCATTCCTTCTGGAGGCTCAAGGGGAGAGGATCTGTTTCCTTTCCTTTTCCAGTTTCTAGAGGCTGCCTCATTCCCTGGCTCCTGGTCCCTCCTCCAGCAAGGCCAGCAACGTAGCCTCTTCTCTCTGACATCTGTGTCCATTGTCACATCTCCTTCCCTGACCCTGACCCTGACCCTCCGCCCTCCTTCATAAAGACCTTTGTGATCCCATAGGGCTCAGCTGAATGATCCAAGATAATCTCATCTCGAGATCCCTAACTGAGTCACACCTGCAAAGTGCCGTATAAGGCAACGTGTTCACAGGGTCCAGGAATTAGGATGGGGACATCTCCGGGGCCATTATTCAGCCTCCCACAGATCCCCTTTCTCCCACTCCATTTCTTTTTTTTTCAGGCCTGTTACGTAGTGGTCCCATGTGTGCCCAGACTGGGGCTTATAAAGCCTCTCCACAGGCAGGGGACATGCAAATACACAGGGTCAGGGCTGCAGAGCCAGGGTCATCTCAACGCCAGCTCTGACCAAAGTTAACATAACCCAGCCCCCAATAACTTAACCTGTAAATTGGGGTTAATAGTCTCTATCTTTAAGGAGTAGTGTGAGAATTAGATAAGGTTTGTAAGCTAGTCAGAATTCAATAAATGAGAGCGGCTGTCCTGATTATTTTTAACATCGTTAGAGAGAGGGTATTGTTTCCATTTTACAGCTGAGGCAACTGAGGCTCAGAGAGTCTGTATCAGTCCCTGAGGCTGCTGTAACAAATTGCCACAAACTGGGTGGCTTAACAACAGACACTTATTCTTTTGTAGTTCTGGAAGCCAGAAGTCTGAAATCCAGTAGAGCCATGATCCCTCTGGGGATTTTAAGGGAGAATCCATTCCTTGCTGCTTGGTTCTGATCCTGGCATTCCTGGACTTGTGGCCACATCGGTCCAATCTCTGCCTCTGTCTTCATGTGACTGCCTCCTCCTCTGTGTCTTTTCCTTTTCAGTCTCTCTTATAAGGACAATTGTGATGGCATTTAGGGCCTTTCCGGATAATCCAGGACTGTCTCATCTCAGGATCTTTAACTTAATCGTAACTTCAAAGACCCTTTTTCCAATAACATTCACAGGTTCCAGGGGTCTGACACAGTTATCTTTCGGGGTCACCACAAGGTCCATGACCTGCCCGGAGTCACATAGGTGGTTAGTGACCGAGCTGGGCCTGAAACCCCTTGCCCAGGGCTTTCACCTTTACCCATCCACTGCCCCCCCCAGCAGGTTGGCTCAGACTGGGTGGGCTCGGATAGGGTTAGAGCCTAAGGCCTGATCCTACAGAGGTTTCTAGCATCTGCCTCCTGTCCTGACCTGCTGGCCAGGGTATCCCCGCAGTGGGCGGGTCCCTGGCCCGGCACCCTCATCAGCTGGCATCCCTGGCCCCGTGCACCTGCTGACAGTGGTCTCTTCATCCAGGCCGCAGCTACGATGAGAAGGTGGATGTGTTTTCCTTTGGAATCGTCCTGTGTGAGGTAGGTCCCAGGTGGGCTCATGCTCCCAGGCTGCAGGCTGAAGCCTGCAGGGGCCCCAGGCCAGGGAGGCTCTGGGAACGGGGCTGCCCACAGCAACCGGCATCCCCGGGGGGTGTGGTGGTCCAGGGAGCGCCAGGCCCGGTGTGACCTGCCCTCGAACCCGCCTGGGCGATGCCCAGTCCCAGGGGCCCCGGGTAACGGCTGGGCTTCGTGCTGGACAGATCATCGGGCGGGTGAAAGCTGACCCAGACTACCTGCCGCGCACCATGGATTTTGGCCTCAACGTGCGAGGCTTCCTGGACCGCTACTGCCCCCCAAACTGCCCCCCAAGCTTCTTCCCCATTACTGTGCGCTGCTGCGATCTGGACCCCGAGAAGAGGTGAGTGGGGTGGGGGCTTAGGGTGGGGTGGTCCCCAGCAGAGCCCGAACCCACCGTCCCCCCGCCTGTCTCCCCAGGCCCTCTTTCGTGAAGCTGGAGCAGTGGCTGGAGACCCTCCACATGCACTTGGCCGGCCACCTGCCACTGGGCTCACAGCTGGAGCAGCTAGACAGGGGCTTCTGGGAGACCTACCGGCGCGGCGAGAGTGGACTGCCTGCCCACCCCGAGGTCCCCGACTGAGACCGGCCCGCCCAGCTGCCCCTGTCCCCGACTCGGGAGAATCCACCCTGCACCAGATTCCTCTGTATGCGGTGGCCGGGTGTGGCACCCTCAGCGGGGCAGCGGACGCCCAGACCCCTCCCCAGCGCCAGGCCCTAACTTGCCTTCTACCCTGTGGGCCGTGGCCCCTGCCCTTTCTCTGCCCCCGGCCCCAGAGCTGGTCTGGCTGCACAGACACCGTCACCTCGCCCTGCCTTACCTCTGTCTTGGTGGGGCCGCCCCCTCACGCTTCTCCTTGCATGAGCTGGAGGACCCATGTGAGCTGTACCCCCTCCCATACCCGGTACCCTATCCCACACCCGCTGCCCCGGCTGTCCTGTGCACACTCTGCCCGTCTGCAGCTCCTCCGAGGCTGGGCCAGAGGACAGACAGCCTCAGACCGTGGCTCGTCACGTGTATTCCCGGGAGCCAAACAGGGAGTCTGGGGCCCATCACCCCCCCAGGGGGTGTCTAGGTAGCGTCAGGTATTGATAATGATCCAAACCCCCAAAGCAGAGAGAGGTCGTCTCCTATGGGGGGGAAGTCCCCATGGCTGGGCAACAGCCCTCCCTCGCTTTGGGTCTTTTTGTTTCTTTATTGAAGCCACTTTAGTGAGAAGCAGGTACCAGGCCTCAGGGTGAAGGGAGGGTCCCTGGAGGGAGAGGGGAGCCGTGGTCCCAGGGCCAGAGCTGCTGGGAGGAGCGGCAGAAGGAGGCTGGGCAGAGTGGACGAGGCCGTGTCCACCAGCATCCCAGCCCCCTGAAGTTCATCTCAGCACCCCTCCCGGGCCTCTCCCCGAGGCTCCCTGCCAGTGGCCAGAGCAGCCCCTGCCCCTCCCCAAGCCCCTCTGTCCTCTGGGTTCTTTCTGTGTAATCTATTTTTTAAGAAGAGTTTGTATTATTTTTTCATATGGCTGCAGCAGCAGCAGCTGCTGGGGGCTTGGGGTTTTATTTTTTTGGCGGGCGGGGGTGGGGGGGCCATTTTGTCACTTTGCCTCAGTTGAGCATCTAGGAAGTATTAAGACTGTGAAGCCTTCTCAGTGCACTTTGAACCTGGAAAGCAATTGAAACAGGCCCATGGAACTATGACTCAGGGAGGTGGGACACAGTCACCTCCATCCAGGAATCACGACGTCTAAGGAACAAAACCCAGACTCAGAATAATAAAATAAATTCTGTACTCCCCACCAGATCCCGCTTTGTGACGTGTGTCTGGGGGCCCTGAGGACACAGGAGGAGAGAGGAACTTTTTGGATTAGAAGTCGTGTGGGAAGACAGGAATGGAGGTGTGGGAATGGAGGTGTGGACGGAGGGCATAGAGGGCGGGAATGGAGGTGGTGGCCCAGCTGGGACAAGTGAGGACTTTTCCAGAGCTGGGTTTGGGGGTGGGGGAAGGATTGGGGAAGAGTGAGAGAGACTAGGGAATGGATTGCTCTTATTTCATGCTTGCTTTTTTTCTAAAATGTAAAGGGTCCAATCAGGAAAACAGAAACCACCCTAGTTATTTCAAATATAGGTCATTTAATCCAGGGAATTGTTTATACAGGTGGCGAAAACACAGTGGAAGGGCGAAAAGTGGATACTGAGATAACCATTTCTGATGAACTGCAGGAAGCAGCTGCTACCCCTTGGCTGGGGCATTTAAGGAAAGAGGAGGTTAGTTTAGTTATCTGGTGTCGGGTAACACTTCACCCCTTAAATTTGGTGGCTTGAAATAACAGTGATCACTCATGGCTCACAACCGCTCTGTCAAGGATATGGGAGCAGCTTGGGTGGGTGGTTTTGGTCTGGGTTCTCTCCTAGGGTTGCATTGGTGTTTTGGGCCTGGGGTCTCTCCTAAGTTTGTGGTCGGATACTGCATGGGGCTACAGACATTTCAGGGCTTGAGTGGGACCAGAGGGTCCACTTCCAGGGGCCCTCTGTATGTGACTCACACCCATGGCTGCAAACTGATGCTGGCTGTTGATGAGAAGCCTCAGTCCCTGTCAGGGGCCTCGCCATAGGGCTCCTTGAATGTCCCTACAGCATCCTCTAGGGGTGAGTATCCCCTAGGGTGAGTATCCCAAAAGACCAAAGCAGAGGCTCCACTGCCTTTTAGGACCTGCTCTCAGAAGCCACACAGGGTTACTTCCACCGTACTTCACTGGTCACACAGACCAGCCCTGATTCGACATGGGAAGTGTCTATACAAGGCCACAAATATGGTCCAGGAGATATCACTGGGGTCTTCTTGGACACTGGCTAGAGACGGGAGGGCGGAGCCCCAGGAGACCAGTGCTTGGATTTTTGATTTTTTGGGGGGGAAGGGTTGGATTCCAGTTGGTGCTGGAACTTCTCAGAAGGTAGATGCAGAAATAGTGCTAGAACTAAACATTTGCTCCTGCTGGACTGGAGGGCAGAAGAAAGTCCCTCCTCATTCACATTCCAGTCTCCCTCAGCTGGTCCCTATTAGCAGGCCCACCTCAACAGGAATCCAGTTGCAAGGGGGTCTGGGAAATGTAGTTTTCAGTGGTCCAGCAACTGTATCACAGAACAGAAAGTGAAGTGGGCTTGAGGCTGAGGTACCACAAGCAAGCAGCACAACCCACCCCTTTGGCTACTCATCACCCATACACATCTTTCTACCATATTTGATTTCCATACAACTCTTAACAGCTTCATGCCTCCACCTAACAAGACGCAAGTATCCTTTGTACACAGATGTGTCATTCTCTTCCTAATACCAAAATCAGAAATAGTACAAGAAGCGGAAAATTACACACCATTATCATTCTAGAAATATCTAAAAAGAACAATATACTATGACCAAGTAGGGTTTATCCCAGGAATGTAATAGTGTTTCAGTATTTCAAAAGTAAATCCATGGAAAACCACAGTGAGATACCACTTAACACCCACAAGGATGGCCGTAATTTTTTTAAAATTTATTTATTTTATTTATTTATTTATTTTTGGCTGCTTTGGGTCTGTGTTGCTGTGCGTGGGCTTTCTCTAGTTGCAGAGAGCGGGGGCTACTCTTTGTTGCAGTGTGCGGGGCTTCTCATTACGGTGGCTTCTCGTTGTGGAGCACAGGCTATGGGCGCGTGGGCTCTAGAACGCAGGCTCAGTAGTTGTGGCGCACGGGCTTAGTTGCTCCGCGGCATGTGGGCTCTTCCCGGACCAGGGATTGAACCCGTGTCTCCTGCATTGGCAGGTGGATTCTCAACCACTGCGCCACCAGGGAAGTCCCCATAATTTTTAAAAAGAAAGAAAAAAAGTGTTGGTGAGGACATGGAGAAATTGGAAACCTCATTCTCTGCTAATGGGAATATAAAATGGTGCAGCCGCTGTGCAAAACAGTCTGGCATTTCCTCAAAATGTTACACACAGAGTTCTGACCCAGCAATTCCACTGTCAGGTATATAAACAGGAGAAGTGGAAACGTACACACAGAAACTTGTACATGAAGGTTCATAGCAACATTATTCATAACAGCCAAAAAGTGGGAATAACCCAGATGTCCACCACCTGCTGAATGGATAAACAAAAACTGGTCTATACATACAATGGAATATTATTCAGCCATGAAAAGGAATGAAATACTGATACATGCTACACCATGGATGAACCTTGAAAACATTATGCTAAGAGAAAGAAGCCAGACAGAAAAGGTCACATGTTGATGATTCTGTGTACATGAAATGTCCAGAATAAGCAAATTCATAGAGACAGAAAGTAGATTAGTTGGGGGAAGAAGGGTGCATAGGGAGTGATTGCTAATGGGTATGGAGTTTATTTGGGAGATGAAGAAAATGTTCTGGAATTAGACAGTGGTGATGGTTGCACAACTCTGTGAGCATGCTAAAAACCACTGAATTGTACATTTTAAAATGGTGAATTTTAAGGTATGTGAATTACCTCAATTTTTAATCCATCAGTCAATGAAATCCATCATATGACCAGATCATATCAAATGATGTTGATGGTGTCTGACAAAAATTCAACATCCATTCCTGGTTTAAAAAAAAAAAAATCTCAGCAAACTAAAAATAGAAGGTAACTTCCTTAAGCTGAGTGAAGGCAGCTACAAAAAAAAAAAAAAAAACAAAAACACACACACACAGCTCACACTATATACTTAATGGTAAAATAATGCACGCTTTCTTCCTAAGATCAGGAAAAAAAGGCAAGGAGGTCTAGCCTCACCACTCCTATTCACCATTGAACTGAAGTCCTGGTCACTGCGGGAAGAGAAGGAAACAGACAAGAAATTAAATGTGTACAGATTGGGAAGGAAGAAATAAAACTGTTACTATTTCAGAAGACATGATTGTCTAGGTAGACAATACTAACAAATCTACCAAAACAAACAAACAAACACCCTCCTAAGAACTAAATTCAGCGAAGTCAGAAAATAAAAAGGTCAAAGTCAGCCTGAAAAATCAGTCTACATACTACCAATGCACAATTGGAAACCAAAATATTTTTTTTTATTTATTTTGGGCCAGGCACGCGGCTTGCGGAAACTTAGTTCCCCAACCAGGGATCGAACCCGTGCCCTCTGCAATGGAAGCATGGAGTCCTAACCACTGGGCTGCCAGGGAATCCCAAAATATTTTTAAAGCACCATTCACAACAGTCCCTCCCGAAAGGAAATAGATCTAACAAAATCTAATCTAAAAGTTACAGATCTAACAAAATATGTGTAAGATCTGTATGCTGAAAACTGTAAAATGCTGAAGAAAGAACTCAAAGAGGACCTAAATAAATAGACATAGTGCTCATGAACTGGATTACTCAATACAGTTAAGATGTTAATTCTCCCCAAATTGATCTGTTGATTTCACACAATTCCAATAAAAATCCCAAGAACATTTTTTTTGTAGAAATAGACAAGCTGAGTCTAAAATTTATATGCAATGGCAAAAGGACTAGAAAAGTTAAAGTACTTTTGAAAAAAGAAAAAGTTGAAAGACACACACTACCCAATTTCATGACCTGTGGGAACTATAGTAATCATGACAGGTATTGGTGAAGGGATAGACATGTGCACCAATGGAACAGAAGAGAGTCCGGAAATAGACCCACGTGTATATAGCCAATTGCTTTTTAAAAAAAATTAATTAATTTCTTTATTTTTGTCTGTGTTGGGTCTTTGTTGCCGTGCGCAGGCTTTCTCTAGTTTTGGCGAGCGGGGGCTACTCTTCATTGTGGCGCGCAGGCTTCTCATTGCGGTGGCTTCTCTTGTTGCAGAGCACAGGCTCTAGGCACGTGGGCTTCAGTAGTTGTGGCACACGGGCTTAGTTACTCCGCGGCATGTGAGATCTTCCCGGACCAGGGATCGCACCCGTGTCCCCTGCACTGGCAGGCGGATTCTTAACCACTGCACCACTGGGGAAGTCCATTTGCTTTTTGACAAAGATGCAAAGGCAATTCAATGAAGAAAGGATAGTCTTTCTAACAAATGGTGTTGGAAAAATTAGACATCCATCTATCCTAAATAAATAAGATCCCAACCTAAACCTCAAACTCTATAGAAAAATTAACTCAAAATGGATCATAGAGGGACTTCCCTGGTGGTCCAGTGGCTGAGACTCTGCACTCCCAATGCCAGGGGCCCGGGGTTCAATCCCTGGTCAGGGAACTAGATCCCACGTGCCACAACTAAGCGTTCACATGCTGCAAGTAAAGATCCCGCATGCCGCAATGAAGATCCCGCATGCAGCAACGAAGATCCCACGTGCTGCAACTGAGGTCCAGCACAGCCAAATAAATAAATAAATAAATATATTTTTTAAATGGATCATAGATCTAAATGTAAAATGTGAAAGTATAAAATGTTTTTATGAAAACAAAGAAGAAAATCTGCATGACTTGGGTTAAACAAAGATTTCTTAGATGTGACACCAAAAGCACAATCAAAAAAAAAAAAAAAAGGTTGATAAATTAGACTTCATCAAAATTAAAACACTTCCTCTGTAAAATACAATGATTGTGGTGGTGGTTATATGAATCTATAAATGTGTTAAAACACCTAGAACTGTAAGTGGAAAAAGAAGTTAATTTTACTCTGTGTAAATTTTTTAAATAATTTCTTTAAAATCATACCAAAGCAGATGGCAAGCCAGAAGAAATATTTGCAACATACAGAAAATATTTGCAAACCATGTAATAGTCAAAGAATTCTATAATATATTGAATATAAAGTGTTTCTACAAAAAAAAAAAAAAAAAGAGATTGTCAGATTGGATTCAAAAAATAATTTATATGCTGCTTACAAGAAACCAACTTGAAATGTAATTATATAGATAAAGTAAAAGGATGAAACGATACACCACACAAACACTAATTTTTTTTAAAGCTGGACTGGCTATATTTAGATTAGATGAGATAGATTAGATTAATATCAATCAAAGTAGACTTCAGAACTGGGAAGATGATTAGGGATAAAGAGAGAATTACAGGGCTTCCCTGGTGGCGCAGTGGTTAGGAATCCGCCTGCCAATGCTGGGGACACGGGTTCGTGCCCCGGTCCGGGAAGATCCCACATGCCGTGGAGCGGCTAGGCCCGTGAGCCACAACTACTGAGCCTGCGCTCCGCAACGGGAGAGGCCGCGACAGTGAGAGGCCCGCCCAACGCGATGAAGAGTGGCCCCCGCTCGCCGCAACTGGAGAAAGCCCTTGCACAGAAACGAAGACCCAACACAGCCAAAAATAAATAAATAAATAAATAAATAAATTTTTTAAAAAAGAGAATGACATAATAATAAAGGAATCAACTAGCCAAGAAGACATAACTATCTGAAATGTGTATGCATCTAAAAACATTGTTTTGAAATACATAAAGCAAAAATTCCTAGAACTGAAAGGAAAAATAGATATTATAGAAGTACCACCTTTACAGCCATGTGAAGTAGTACCTTTGAAGTGGATTCACCAGCCCTAGTAAAGCCTTCAGATGACTGTGGTCCCAGTCAATATCTTGACTGCAACCTTATCAGAGACCCTGAGCCAGAACTGTCCAGATAAGTCACTCCTGAATTCCAGACCATCAGAAACTGAGAGATAAGTGTTTATTAATATTTTAAGACACTAACTTCTAGACGAATTTGTTACACAGCAACAGATACCTAATAAAGCCACCATAAAGCCCTCTGGTTCTTTGACCATGACTTAAGCTGAGAATTAAAAGCCCTAAGCTATTCCCTTTCTTCCTGTAACTCTGCAGTGCAGTCAGAAGTAGCCAGCCCACCTCACCATTCTTATAGTTTTCCTTAGCTATTTGTTTTCACATGGCACTGGGCACTTCTCAAGCAACCACGAGTGGTAATCAGTTTATCTGAGATGTCTCTTTATGCCAGGGGACATCAGAATCCCATTTACATTGGCAAGGTGCTCAGCACTGAGTTCAAGGTCAGGGGTGTAACCAAATCAATTTCATGGTCCCACCTTTTAAGGTCTACTTCTCTTGCCACCTGGCTTCCTTCTAACTTCTGACAATGGGAATCACTAAAGGGACCTTGGAAGATGGACAAAGAGGAAAAAGGACGACTTCCAGCTTTCCAGGGATTGTCTGTATTTCTCAAGCAACAGCAAACACTTGACTTCTGCCCCCAACTACTTGCAGCAGGCATAGCCCAGGCTGCCCATAGCTCTCTCTTCACAGGTCTGAGTACCAGCCACATGACACAGCCTCCTCAGTAGTCTGGGTACCACCCAAGGGCTCCCTTTCCTCAGGGTTCTGAACACCAGCTACATGAAGATACAATGTAGAGCTCCTAGGTCCTGGTAAGTTATAAAGTTTGGTTTCCATTATCCTGACTAGTCCCTGATTGATACAGTACTTGGTACTGGAGTGGAGTTGAAATATTTGCTGGATAAATGAACAGAATAATGAATAATTGAGCTTGTAAGATCTAGGACTCCCAGCTGCCATCTTACTCTCAGGAAGAGCAACTAAATTATTCCTTCAGTAATTAAATCATTCAACATCTGCTCTTTTTCTATGTTAACCTCTTTACCACTCCATCAAACCAGTCCATCAACGCCTTTCTGCTTCCACCTCTTAGCCCGATAAATTTATTTTTTTTAATTTATTTTACTGAAGTAGAGTTGATTTACAGCGTTGTGTTAATTTCTGCTGTAGAGTAAAGTGAGTCAGTTATACATGTATATACATTCTTTTTCATATTCTTTTCCACTGTGGTTTATCAGAGGATATTGAATATAGTTCCCTGTGCTATACAGTAGGACCTTGTTGTTTAATCCATTCTATATATAATAGTTTGCATCTGCTAATCCCAAGCTCCCACTCCATCCCTCACCTACCCCCCTCCCCCTTGGCAACCACAAGTCTGTTCTCTATGCCTGTGAGTCTGTTCCTGTTTCATAGATATGTTCATTTGTGTCGTATTTTAGGTTCCACATATAAGTGATATCATATGGTATTTGTCTTTCTCTGTCTGGCTTACTTCACTTAGTATGATAATCTCTAGGTTCATCCATGTTGCTGCAAATGGCATTTTTTCATTCTTTTTTATGGCTGAGTAGTATTCCATTGTATATATGTACCACATCTTCTTTATCCATTCATCTGTCGATGGACATTTAGGTTGTTTCCATGTCTTGGCTATTGTGAATAGTGCTGCTATGAATATAAAGATGCATTATCTTTTTGAAGTATAGTTTTGTCCATATATATGCCCAGGAGTGGGATTGCTGGATCATACGGCAACTCCATTTTTAGTTTTTTGAGGAACATCCATACCGTTTTCCATAGTGGCTGCGTCAATTTACATTCCCACCGACAATGTAGGAGGGTTCCCTTTTTTCCACACCCTCTCCAGCATTTGTTATTATTAAATTTTTAAAATGATGGCCATTCTGACCAGTGTGAGGTGGTACCTCATTGTACTTTTGATTTGCATTTCTCTAACAGTTAGCGATGTTGAGCATCTTTTCATGTGCCTGTTGGCCATCTGTATGTCTTCTTTGGAGAAATGTCTATTTAAGTCTTCTGCCCATTTTTTGATTGGGTTGTCTGTTTTTTGTTGTTGTTGAGTTGTATGAGCTGTTGTATATTTTGGAAATTAAGCCCTTGTTGGTCACATCATTTGCAAATATTTTCTCCCAGTCTGTAGGTTGTCTTTTTGTTTTATTTATGGTTTCCTTTGCTGTACAAGAGCTTTTAAGTTTGATTAGGTCCCATTTGTTTATTTTTGCTTTTATCTCTGTTGCTTTGGGAGACTGACCTAAAAAAACATTGGTACGATTTATGTCAGAGAATGTTTTGCCTATGTTCTCTTCTAGGAGTTTTATGATGTAATGTCTTATATTTAAGTCGTTAAGCCATTTCGAATTTATTTTTGTGTATGGCGTAAGGGAGTGTTCTAACTTCACTGATTTACATGAGGCTGTCCAACTTTCCCAGCACCACTTGCTGAAGTGACTGTCTTTTTTCCATAGTATATTCTTGGCTCCTTTGTTGAAGATTAATTGACCGCAGGTGGGTCGGTTTATTTCTGGTTAGCCCAATAAGTTTAAATAAGACTCAGACTCTGCAACCCTCTGTTTGAATAAGAAATCCAATAGGTTTGGAGTCTTATTAAATTTTTGCAGGTAGGGAAAGGAAAAAATTGCCAATGATCCTTTCTTGACTTAATAAAAGGAAGATTAGTTATGTATATATTTCAGAAAGCATATACATCAACTTAAACACCATTATAAGTGCAACAAATTGTTAAATGAGATAACCAGAGGACCTCCCTGGTGGCGCAGTGGTTAAGAATCCGCCTGCCAATGCAGGGGACACGGGTTTGAGCCCTGGTCCAGGAAGATCCCACATTCAATGGAGCAGCTAAGCCCGTGCGCCACAACTACTGAGCCTGCGCTCTAGAACCCACGAGCCACAACTACTGAGCACACGTGCCACAACTACTGAAGCCCGCGCGCCTAGAGCCCGTGCTTCGCAACAAGAAAGGCCACCGTAATGAGAAGCCTGTGCACCACAACGAAGAGTAGCCCCCGCTTGCTGCAACTAGAGAAAGCCGGCGTGCAGCAACGAAGACCCAATGCAGCCAAAAATTAATTAATTAAGTTTTTTGAAAAAGGTAACCAGAATGTAGACTTTCAGGGATTATTGGTTACAGTTCACAGGATATAGTGAAAGACCCTGAAGTCTGAGTGTCTTAAAAGACTCATTTGGGACTTCCCTGGTGGCGCAGTGGTTAAGAATCCACCTGCCAATGCAGGGTGACATGGGTTTGAACCCTGGTCCGGGATGATCCCATATGCTGCGGGGCAACTAAGCCCACGCGCCACAACTACTGAGCCCACGTGCCACAACTACTGAAGCCCGCGTGCCTATAGCCCATGCTCCACAACAAGAGGAGCCACCGCAATGAGAAGCCCACGCACTGCAACGAAGAGTAGACCCCGCTTGCCGCAACTAGAGAAAGCCCGCGCACAGCAGCGAAGACCCAACACAGGCAAAAATAATAAATAAATTAAATAAATTTTAAAAATAAAAATAAAAAAGACTCATTCGAACAAATACCATTTCTAGAAGAAGATTATACATTTGCAAACTCACATCAGATAGGAGTGCAGAACTGATACTTTGGTGAATGCTCTACCGGAAATAGCTTTATGATCCTCAGTGATGGTCTGCATCTCTGCAGCTGTAGGGCAAGACAACATATACTTCTCTTAGATTTTCTTTACTAGCAGCATTTTCAAACCTACTCCCCAGAATTCCATTAATTAGCACCAAAAAACAGAAGAGACCTAATAAACCTAAAACATAAAGTAGGGAAAAGGAACTGCCAAGATAATTTTTAGGTAAAATCTACACACAAGTGAGATGCACAAATCTTAAGTGCTCAATTTGAAGAATTTTAATAAAGCTTACACCCATGTAGCCACCACCCCAATCAAGAAATAGAGCATTTTCATATCCCCAGAAAGTTCCCTTGGGGCTTTTCCCATCAATCCCCCACCCCCACCCCATGGGCAACCACTGTTACGATTTCTATCATGTAGGACACGTTTTCCAGTTCTTAAACTTCAAATAAATGGAATCATACAGCATGTACTCTATTATGTCTGACTTCTTTTGTTCAACCTAATTCCTTCCAGGTGTGTCCGTATTGTTGAGTATAGTTGAACTTTATTCTTTTTATTGCTCATTTTGTATTCCATTGCAGGAATATACTGTAATTTGTTTGTATATTCTTCGGTTAATGGACATTTTGGTTATTTCTGGGTTTCGGATATTATACATTTATATACAGTCATTGTGAGGACGTAACGTCTTCATTTCCATTGAATAAATTCCCAGGAGTGGAATTGCTGGGTCACGTGGTAAGTATATCTTTAGCTTTATAAGAAACTGTCACAGTGGCCGCACCATTGTTCATTTCTACCAACAATGTCTGAGAGTTCTGGTTTCTCTGCATCCTTGCCAGAAATAGATACCATCAGTCGTTTTAATTGTATCCACTGGCATCTCACTGTGAGCTTAACATGCATTTCTCTAGTGACCAGTTATTTTGAGCATCTTCTCATTTGCTTATTTGCCATCCATGTACTTTATCTGGTCAAGTATCTGTTCAAAGCTTTTGCCATTTCTTTCTTTTGTTTGTTTTGTTTTGGCCACGCCGTGCAGCATGAGGGATCTTAGTTCCCCGACCAGGGATCGAACCCATGCCCCCAGCAGTGAAAGTGCGGAGTCCTAACCACAGGACCGCCAGGGAATTCCCAGCTTTTGCCATTTCTTATCGGTTTTGTTCTTCATATTATTGAGTTTTAAGGGTTCTTAAATATTCTACATTCAAGTCCTTTTTCAGATGAAAAGGGAAAAAAAGAGTCCTTTTCAGAAAGCCTGCACACAGCAACAAAGACCCAACACAGCCAAAAATTAATTAATTCATTCATTAATTTTTTAAAAAAAGAATGTGAACTTAGTGATCAGGTTCATTTTGCGGGGCATATATTGATATTTATATATAGCTAATTGTTCTAGCACCATTAGGGTTTTTTAAATTTAAAAATTCTTTTAAAATTGAGATATAATTGGCACATAATATTATATTAGTTTCAGGTGTACAACATAATGATTTGATATATGTATACATTGTGAAATGATTAACACAGTAAGTTTACGTAACACCATTTATTGAAAAAACTATCCTTTCCCTGCTTCTTGTTTTTGGAAGCTGTATTAATAGGTACCTACACATTTAGGATTGCTATGTCTTCTTGAAAAATTGACCCGTTTATCATTAGGAAATGTCCTTCTTTATCTCTGACATTAATGTAGCCATTTCACCTTTCTTATGGTTAGTGGTTCCGTGGTATATCTTTTTGCATCCTTTTGTTTTGAACCTATCTATGTATTTATATTTAAGCTGCGTCTCTTGAAAACAGCGTATGACTTGGTCGTGTTTTGTTATTCAGTCTTTCAAACTTTGCCTTGATAATGTTTTGTCCATTTACATTTAATATTGTTGGTAATTATTGCTTTTATTTTCTAGTTGTCCATCTGTTCTTTGTTCCTGTATTTTTCTCTTTCTGGCTTCTTTTGAGTTTTTTTGTTTTTTAGAATTCCAGTTTATCTCCTTCTTTGGCTTTCATTTTTTTAAATTTTTATTTATTTTTTGGCTGCATTAGGTCTTCGTTATGTGTGTGGGCTTTCTCTAGTTGCGGTGAGCAGGGGCTACTCTTTGTTGCGGTGTGCAGGCTTCTCATTGCAGTGGCTTCTCTTGTTGTGGAGCGTGGGCTCCAGGCACTCAGGTTTCAGTGGTTGTGGTGTGCGGGCTCAGTAGCTGTGGCTCGCAGGCTTAGTTGCTCCGCGGCATGTGGGATCTTCCTGGACCAGGGCTCGAACCCGTGTCCTCTGCATTGGCAGGCGGATTCTTAACCACTGCACCACCAGGGAAGTCCCTTCTTTGGCTTTTTAGTTACACCTCTTTGTAGTACGTCTTACTGATTGCTCTATAAATTATAAAACTAACCCTCCACTTAACTCAGTTTACCTTGAATTAATGTTTATCACTTCACATATAGCATAGGGACCTCTCAACCATGTAATTCCATTTATCTCTTCCCATCCTTTGTGTGTTTATTGTAACATGTTTTGCTTCTACTATGCTATAAACCTCACAATGCATTGTTATTTTTGTTATCGTTGTTTTGCTTTAACCACCAACTTTCTTGAATAAATTAAGAAAAGAAAAAAATAGTTCTTATTTTTACCTTCGTAATTACAATCTGTGGTGCTTCTCATTCCCCCCCCTTTAGATCTGAGTTTCCATCTGGTATCATTTCCTCTCTGATGGACAAACATCCTATTGCAATTTTCATAGTGCCTGTCTGCTAGAGACAAATTCTCTCTACTTTGTTTATCAAAAAAAAGGTATTTATTTTACCTTCATTTTTCAGAGCTGTTTTCACGAGTATAGAATTCTAAGCTGACAAGTTGCATTTTCAACCTTTACATATGCCTTTCTATTGTCTTCTGGTTTCCAGTGTTTCTGATTAGATGTTAGCCATTTTTCTTACTGTTCCCTTGTATGTTATGTCTTTTTTCTTTGTCTCTTTCTGAGATTTTCTCTTTACCTTTGGTTTTTAGCAGCTTGACTCTGGTTTGCTTAGGTGTGATTTCCTTTCTGTTTATCCAGTTTGGGTTTCATGAAGTTTTTATTAATCTATGGGTTAATGCTTTTCATCAAAGTTGGAAATTTTGGTTTCACTTCCAGCATGGCCAAGTAAACCCCTAACAAACCCAACCCTCCCACAGATAATAACTGTAAACACTAGATAAATATTTGTAAATAGCATGGAGGCACTGGAGTGTGAAGAGAGGCAGATTCTGAAGGGGAGTTGAAAATTGGAAGAAGGGACTAGCACAGTATGAGTTTCCCATTTTTACAGCTTTTAGCCTGAGGTCAAGACAAAGTCAGGGTCATATAGTAAGTGCTCTGTCCAAACTAAAAGTAATCTTTCTGGCTTGAAGAACCAGAGGGCAGTATTTGGGACAAGTACAGCTGATGGAACTAAAGAGGATTCATGGAAAGAAGAGGGCCAGGGGAGTCTCGGATGCTGGTATAAGTTGCCAAAGTCTCTGGCTGATCCCTACACCATGTATGCAAGGGCAGATTCAAGGCAGCCAAAAGAACCAAATGAAGATTTAAGCTGCTGCCCAGAAGACAGAGCTTGAATTTGAGTCCACCCAATTAATTGCCTTTAAAAAATCAACACAGTTATATAAAAGAATCTAGAGGGGCTTCCCGGGGCTTCCCTGGTGGCGCAGTGGTTGAGAATCCGCCTGCCAATGCAGGGGACATGGGTTCGAGCCCTGGTCCGGGAAGATCCCACATGCCACGGAGCAACTAAGCCCATGAGCCACAATTACTGAGCCTGTGCTCTAGAGCCCGCAAGCCACAACTATGGAAGCCCGCGCGCCTAGAGCCCGTGCTCCACAACAAGAGAAGCCACCACAATTAGAAGCCCGTGCATCGCAACGAAGAGTAGCCCCCCACTCGCCGCAACTAGAGAAAGCCCGCGCCCAGCAACAAAGACCCAATGCAGCCATAAATAAATAAATAAATAAATAAATAAGAGTCTAGAATCTCTTCAACATAATATTCACAAGGTTCAGGATAAAATCCAAAATCTTCAATATAAAACCAATAGGAAAATGTGACCAATCTCAACAGAAAAGAAAATCAATCATCCAAGGCCAATCCCAAAATAATCCAAATGTTGACATTAGCACTATGGAATTTTATTTTAAAGTAGCTATTATAATTATGCCAATTAAGTAAAGGAAAATTTTTTCATGATGAATTAGGAAATCTTAGTGGAGAAATGGAAACTATGAAAAAGAAGCAAGTTGAAGTTCTAGAACTTAAAAATAAAATATCTAAAATAAAAAATTGGGGAATTCCCTGGTGATCCAGCAGTTAGGACTCCGCGCTTCCACTGCAGGGAGGCTGGGTTCAGTCCCTGGTCGGGGAACAAAGATCCTGCAAGCCATGCGGTGAGACCAAAAAAAGGAAAAAAAAGGAATTGAATTCAGAAGGAGTTGCAGTGTAGCCTTGGTTAGTTTGGCTTCACTTTTATACTTAACTCTAGTAGTGTCCTAGAATCTAAGCACCATGAGACTGTGCCAACTCTCTCTGCTTTGTAGCCTCAATCCCATCACCCCATACCCAGGAAATTCCCCGAGGAAGTAGGGGCTGTAGGCTTGTCAGGTTGTTCAACCTATTTATCTGTTTTTAAGAAATAAATGATAATTAGAACATAACACTTTTTAAGGAACAAATCTACCTTACACATATTCTACAAACCAACTTGTTTCCAAATATAAATAGTTACCCACATTTTGTTTAGTTAAAATGTTGTTTCGGGGACTTCCCTGGCGGTCCAGTGGTTAGGACTCCATGCTCCTGTTGCAGGGGGCACGGGTTCCATCCCTGGTCGGGGAACTAAGATCCCGCATGCTGCGAGGTGCGACCAAAAATTTTAAAAAAAAAAAAAAGTTGTTTTGGTTGTAAAACCAATCTTCTGTTTCCAAAAAAAATCAAATACTTAATGTATTTGAGCTGCTTTTACAAATGGACTAATAAACCTTAAGCTAAACAATATTTTATACATGTATTTTTCATTAAGATATAATTCACATAAAATTCATCCTTCTACAGATAATCAAGCATTTTTTTAAGTGAATCATGGTTTTTTTTTAATTCCATTGGTATTTTTATTTGTTTGTTTATTTATTTTTGGCTGCGTTGGGTCTTCATTGCTGCACGCGGGCTTTCTCTAGTTGCGACGAGTGGGGGCTACTCTTCGTTGCAGTGCGCGGGCTTCTCATTGCAGTGGCTTCTCTTGTTGTGGAGCACAGGCTCTAGGCGCACAGGCTTCAGTAGTTGTGGCATGTGGGCTCAGTAGTTGTGGCTCGCGGGCTTAGTTGCTCCATGGCATGTGGGATCTTCCCAGACCAGGGCTCGAACCCATGTCCCCTGCATTGGCAGGCGGATTCTTAACCACTGTGCCACCAGGGAAGTCCCTCAAGCGGTTTTTAATGTATTTACAAAGTTATATTTACAACCATCAGCACAATCAAATCACAGAACATTTCATCACCCCTAAAAGAAATCCCATCCACACTAGGAGACACTCCCCATTCCCCCTCTCCACAGCCTCTGAAAACCACGAATCTACTTTCCGTTTCTGTGGATTTTCCTATTCTTGACATTCCAGAATCATACAGCATGTGGCCTTTTGTGTCTGGCTTCTTCCATTTAGAATAATGTTTTCAAGGTTCATCCATCTTGTAGCACGATTCATCCATTCCTCTTTAGGGCTGAATAATGTTCCATTGTATTCATGTACTGCATTTTGTTTATCCATTCATGAGCTGATAGACATTTGGATTGTTTCCACCTTTTGACTATTATAATACTGCTATGGACATCTGTTACCAGTTTTTGTATGAACATGCATTTTCAGTTCTCTTCAGCGTATACCTAAGAGTGGATTGCTGGCAGATATGGCAACTCTATGTTTAACTTTTTGAAGAACTGCCAAACTGTTTTTCAAAGTGCCAAGAGTTTTATAGTTTCAGATCTTACATTTAGACTTATGATTTGAGTTAATTTTTGTATGTGACATGAGGTAGGGGTCCAGCTTCATTCTTTTGCATGTGGATAGTGAGTTGTCCCACTACCATTTGTTGAAGAGACTATTCTTCCCCCGTTGAATGATCTTGGCACTCTTGTCAAAAATCGATTGACCATATTCGTATGGGTTTATTTCTGAACTTTCCATTCTATTCTATTGATTAATGTTTATCTTTATGCCAGTATCAACGGTCTTGATCTCTGTTACTTTGTAGTAACCTTTGGAATCAGGAAATGTCAGCCCTCCAACTTTGTTCTTCTTTTTCAAGATTGTTTTGGCTATTTGGGGTCCATTACATTTCCATATGAATTTTAGGAACAGCTTGTCCGTTTCTGGGGCAAAAAAAAAAAAACCCAGCTAGGGTTTTTTTGTTTTGGTGTTTTTGTTTGTATGGGGGTTTTTTTTTGTTTGTTTTTTGTTTTGGGGTTTTTGTTGTTGTTTTTTGGGGGTTTCCTGTTTGTTTGGTTTTTTTTGGCTGCTTTAGGTCTTCGTTGCTGTGCACGGGCTTTCTCTAGTTGCGGCAAGTGGGGGCTACTCTTGGTCGCAGTGCGCGGGCTTCTCAGTGCAGTGGCTTCTCTTGTTGTGGAGCACGGGCTCTAGGCGCGCGGGCTTCAGTAGTTGCGGCACTTGGGCTCAGTAATTGTGGCTCCTGGGCTCTAGAGCACAGGCTCAGTAGTTGTAGCTCGAGGGCTTAGTTGCTCCGTGGCATGTGGGATCTTCCCAGACCAGGGCTTGAACACGTGTCCCCTGCATTGGCAGGTGGATTCTTAACCACTGCGCCACCGGAGAAGTCCCCTAGCTAGGGTTTTTGATAGAGATTGCTTTGAATCTGTAGATCAATTGAGGAGTATTGGAGTACTGATATCTTAACAATATTAACTCTTCTAATCCATGAACATGTCTTTCCATTTATTTGGGTCTTAAATTTCTTTCAATGACGTTTTGAAGTTTTCATTGTATAAATTGTGCACTTCTTTTGTTACATTTATTCCTAAGCACTTTGTTCTTTTAATGAAATTGTTCATTTCTTTTTGGGTTGTTCATTGCTAGTGAATGCAAATACAATTGATTTTTGTACATTAATCTTGTTTCCTTGCTGAACTCTTTTATTAGCTCTACTAATTTTTTGTGGATTTCTCAGGATTTGCTATACACGAGATCATGTCATCTGCAAATAAAGATAGTTTTTATTTTTCCCTTCCAGTCTGAATGCCTTTATCTGCCTTTCTTCCCTAATTGCCCTGCCTAGAACCTCCAGTACAATGTTGAACAGAAGTGGCAAGAGCAGACACCCTTGTCTTGTTCCTGATCTTAGAAAGCTTTCAATCTTTCACCATTAACGTATGATGTTAAGCTGTGGGTTTATGCCCTTTATCAGACTGAGGAAGTTTCCTTCTGTTCTTAGTTTGTTGAGTGTTATCATGACAGGGTATTGAATTTTGTCAAATGCTTCTTCTGCATCTATTGAGATGATCACGTGGGTTTTGTAACCAATATTCTAAGTAGAAAGAACTCTATTTTTCAAATAAGTTAGTATCTTGTTTCTGTGGTTTACATGCATATATTAACTTTCTCTTTTATAAGAAACTTTAAGTTGATCACTTACATTAAGCATTATAAAATAAAGGCAAAGTGGGCTTCCCTGGTGGCACAGTGCGTAAGAAGCTGCCTTCCAATGCAGGAGACACAGGTTCGATCCCTGTCCGGGAAGATCCCACATGCTGCGGAGCAACTAAGCCCGTGCACCACAACTACTGAGCCTGCGTGCCATAACTACTGAAGCCCGTGGGCTTAGAGCCCATGCACAGCAATGAAGAGAAGCCCCCGCTCGCCACAACTAGAGAAAGCCTGCGTGCAGCAACTAAGACCCAACGCAGCCAAAAATAAATAAATTTATAAATTTATAAATTTTTTAAAAAACTTTTAATTAAAAAAAACTATTAAAAAATATAAATAAATAAAGGCAAAGCTAATTGCCTATTAGCAAACTACTCTGTATGCAACAATTGCCAATATCAGAAATACTGTTTAGTGGTTGTCAATTACATGCCCTGAAATAGGAAACAAAATTCACTTACTGTATTGTTTTTCAGATAGCCCCTGGCCTTCAGAATCAGAAATAGGGACTTGCCTGGCAGTCCAGTGGTTAAGACTCCACACTTCCACTGCAGGGGGGCGGGTTCGATCCTTGATTGGGGAACTAAGATTCCACATGCCACATGGTGCAGCAAAAAAATATATATATATATATATAAATATATATATATACACACACACACACACACATACATACAGAATCAGAAATAAGGATTTCCCATAATTAAGAACCACTGCAGTGCATCTAGTGATTAAGTCAGTTGTTTTTCCCCAGCTGTGGCACCACATTATTAAAAGCGTTAAGCACCTAGGAATTATGCTGTAGTTGATAAGTCAAATAATGCCTGTCTCCTTTTAAAAAGAATGTTCTGTGTTCACAATTACTTCAAAATGTGATTACTTTCAAATAATCTGATATATCATGCTCTAGCAATTACAGAAGTGTGATTTTTGACACACGGCAATTTTATAAATTAGGCAAATGTAAAATGCTAAAAGATGTGAACAGCTGTTCTGTTTAAGCTTAGAGTGCTGCGAAATGTAGGTAATAGATTTCAGTTAACATAATCAGCCTATAATACAGCCTTCTAAATCATAAAGACTTCTGGAAATACAAATATAAACAAGGTAATTACTTTTCCAAATTACAAAATTTTGGCAAATCAATACAGTACTTTGTAATACAATAAAACTGTGTTGTATTTGTTGGAATCATATATCACTTTAACGATAATTCCCACCACAAAAATACTATTTAAGTATGAAATCAAATTACTAAGTCTTTTTATCAGAGTTTATAGCAGAACCAGCTGTTTTATACAGATTAATATGGCTTTTAAAATTATATACTTTCCTTCTTTTAGAGTGCATTCCTTCTTGTAAGCTGCTGAGTTAATACAGCAAAGCAATCCCATGTATGTAAAATGGGCTCTGTTTCCTTCTGAGGTTGGCCCAAAACCATTCATGAAAAGGTTTAAAATTCTACTTTAAGAAGCTCAAACATGCCAATAACAAATTAATTTTGCAAATATTGTTAATTCTTCCATAGATAGGAAAACCCTCAATGATAGATGATCACATATATAGTTTTTTTTTTTTAATTGTGAACCAACATGACCTATTTCAAGCCCAATACCCTTAGATTATTTTTCTGGTTTCGATGTACTGGCTACTACCACCTATATACAATGTTGAACAGAAGTGGATATTGGGCAAGCTTTTCTTGTTCCTAATTTTAAAAGGATACTTTCAATATTTCTCTTTTGAAAATTATTTTTATTATAGGATTTTGGTAAATACTCTGTATCCAGTTAAAGAAGTTCCCTGCTATTCATTATTTGCTAAGAGGTTATAGCATGAATAGATTTTGAAAAGTATGGAAATTTCCTATTCATCTATTGCGGTGCTTATGGTTTTTCTTTGTAAAACTGACAATGTGATAACTTACATTAATTTTTTTAAGATTATTTTATTTTATTTTATTTTGGCCACACCACGCGGCATGCAGGCTCTTAGTTCCCCGACCAGAGATCAAACCCATGCCCCCTGCAGTGGAAGCGCAGAGGCTTAACCACTGGACCACCAGAGAAGTCCCTACATTAATTTTTTTTAATGTTAAAAACCTTGCGTTCTTGGAACAAACCCAATTTTGCTATAATGTGTTCATTTTTGTATATACTGTTGGATTTTATTGGCTAAGATTTTTTTATGATACTTACACCTGTAATTCAGAGGAAGATGGTCCTCGAGGTTTCCATTCCCCTGTTATCCTTGTTTTGTTTTGGCATTGAGCTTATACTAGCTTCATATAATATTTGGGTACTGTTCTTTTTGTTTTTCTTTTTCTATTCTCTAGAAGACTACGTATTACACTCTTGTGAAATTCCTTGAGTGTTTGGCAGAAGTCACCTATAAAGCCGCTGTGAATCTTGTCATTTTTAAAAGATTTAACATACCGTTCAATTTCTTTCATTGACTGAAAGAAAAACACACAACGTTAAGAGCTGTGAGTTGAGTTTTATTCAGTGTTTTGCTGAGGACTATAGCCCAGGAGACAGCCTCTCAGATAGCTCTGAGAAACTGCTCTGAAGATGTGGGGGGAGAAGCCAGTATATATATGATTTTGGCTAAGGAGCACATGCAATCAGGCATACATCTCAGTAGGAAGTTACTGCTAGTCACAAGGAACAGATATCCCAGTTAATGATTCTAGTGCTTTTCTAAGTATGGGAAGATGCAAGAATCTGGGTTCATAAAAATGTTTCCCGAAGTATAGCTAACTGTCTAAGGGCCTGTTCTGCCTGTTTTCCCAAAGCACAAAGTGCCTCATCCTGTTCTTGGTCTTGAATTCCTTTCATGGTGCGCTGTAGGTCAGCGACTGCAGTGGCTAATGACTTGATTCTTGTAAAACTGTATGGTATGCAACATTTTTGTTTTACACTTTGATGATTTTCTATGTCATCTTGAGTCAGTTTTGATAACTTGCATTTTTCTAGAAAACTCACCATTTGACTTAAGATTTGAAATTATTGTTAGAAAATGATAAATAGTTTAAATCTCTCTGTCCTCTTTATCATTTCTGAACATGTTAATTTGTGCCTCTTTTCTTGATAATTTTCCCACAGGTTTCTTTTTATAGATCTTCTTTATTTTTTTTTATTTTTTATTTTGTTAGTTATTTCTGAGATATACATTTTAAAGTAATAACTAGAATTATGACTTATAACATTATACCAGAACATATAAGATTTTTAGAAATTTCATGTAGATCTTCTTTATTATTTATTTGTTTGATGGTTCATTAATTTTTGCTCTGGTTTAGGTTCCTTCCTTCCTTCTAATTTCTTTGCATTTGCTCCATTTTTCTTTTTCTACATTTCTGAGATTATTTGCTGTTTCTTATTTTATGTGTAATTTATTTTTAAATACAGGTATTTATGGTTGTACATTGAACTCCTATAGCCACATCCTACAGTTTTTATTTTTTTAATATTAATTAATTAATTAATTTATTTATTTATTTATTTATTTGGCTGCGCTGGGTCTTAGTTGCGGCACTCGGGATCTTTTAGTTGCGGCATGTGGGATCTAGTTCCCTGACCAGGGATCGAAACCGGGCCCCCTGCATTGGGAGTGCGGCATCTTAACCACTGGACCACCAGGGAAGTCCCTACAGATATTTAGTGTTTGTATTAGTTTCCTATGGCTGCTATAACAAATTGCCACAAACTTGGTGGCTTAAAACAACAGAAATATTTTCTCTCACTGTTTTGGAAATCTGAAAATCAGTGTCACTGGGCCAAAATCAGGGTGTCAGCAGGTTTCCATATAACATTTACAAGTCCCACAAGTATCTCCAAGCCTGTAAGTGCACAACATTAAATAGCAAATTAAAAAACACCATGAAAAGTCAACACATTTTCATGGAATAAAGAAAAAGTCCTCACATTTTCATTTTGCACTGGGACCCACAAATTACATAGCTGGCCCTGCTTCTGGGACTCCCATTACATGTATGTTGATATACTCGATAGCGTTCCACTCAACAATTTTTCTTTATTCTATTTTCTGTCTAGTCTTCAAACTGGATCATCTGTATGGACCTATCTTCAAATTTACTAATGCCTTCTTCTGTCAACTCAAACCTGTTGTTGAGTCTCTCTAGTGAATTTTTTATTTCAGTTACTGTACTTTTCAACTCCAGAATTCCTATTTGGTTCTTTTTAAGCCATTTCCATTTCTTTATTGATGTTCTTTATTTGACGAATAGTTGTCATACTTTCCTTTAATTCAATAAACATCTATTCTTTAGTTCTTTGAACGTATTTGTAATAGCTCATTTAAAGTCTTTGTCTACTAAGTCCAGTGTCTGGGCCCCTTCAGACAGTTTCTTATTACTGCTTTTTCCCCCTGTGTTTGGGCTATACTTTCCTGTTCCTTTGCATGTCAGTCAGACCAAACTTTGTGTGTCAGTGCAGCCGTGTCCTAGCCGTGTGATTTGGAGCAAGCTACTTTATCACTCTGAGCCTCATTTTCCACAAATGTGAGTTAGAAATAGCTCTGTTGGGAGGATTAAATGAGGTCTGCCTCATAATTTTTTACTGAAAACTGAATATTTTGGAGAATATATTGTAACTCTGGATCCTGATCTCCCAGGGACTGTTGTTGTTGATTCTGTCATTGTTGTTGTTGTTTGCTGGTTGGCTGGTTGGTTGACTTAGTGACTTGTCTGGACTGATTCTTTCTAGTTTGTCTTCCCCACAATGTGCAGCCACCAAAGTCTCTGTTCAGTTTTATTCTGGTTTGGTGTTTTGTTGTTGTTGTTGTTATTGTTTCATCTTGTTTTTACTTTTAAGCTTAACTTCCTAGGTATCACCCCTGGGTCAGCATAGCTTAGTGGCCAGCCAGTGGTTGGTCAGAAGTTTTTCTTAAACACCTTGAGCCAGTGCCTTCCGCCCTTTGCCAAGTGGGTCTGTGTGTGGACTGGGGCACACAAAGTTCAGGCAGGTTACAAGTCTGCCTTGGTTTTTACTTTCTGCTTGCACAAGGCCTGATGTTCAGCCAGGGATCTGGACTGGGGGTCCTCAACTGTATGCACAACTGTGTGCACACCTCTAGATCCCCAGGAATATGTCAGAGCGTCTCAAAGCCCCCTGTGGCTATCTTGTGCCCTACATCTCCTTTTCAAAATTTTGACTGCTCTCTTGCTTGCCCCAGGCAGCATTGTAGCCTTAGGCAATTGTGACAGTGGCCTTTCCCAATTGTTTGCCACCAATTGATATTATTTTCAACATCGCCCCTCACCATGAGCTTTTTTGCAGAGCTGCAAATCAGGTCAGCTCCTCCAGCAGCAGAATTGAGGCTGCCAGTTTTCATGGCTACCATGTCTTGGCATTGGGGGTAGGGGAAGGGAAATGGAAGCAGCCTGGAGATAAAATGCGACAGACCCACTGTTATTACTGAGGTTCAGTTTTTCTTGAACAAATGCCTTTCAATTTGTTGTATGCCTTTAGTTACCTTCCAGAGTACTGAAATGGTTGTATTGGATAATTTTGCCAGTTTTATCATTGCTTTTTCTGAGGAGAGGATTTGCCAAGGTCACTTCCCTCTGTCACTTCCCCTCCTCATTCTTCACTGCTTCTTATAATGCTCTAAGTAGAAATTTCTTCTTCCTGAAGTACATCCATTAGGAATTCTTTCAGAAAGGATCTGTGAGAAATAAAATCTTTTTTTTTTTTTTAAACTTTATCTGCTTTTTATTACCATGGGAATCTATTTGGACCTATTTTAAATTATATTTAGTATTCACAGTGTTTCTTAATTCTTGAGAATCGTGTCTCAACAATTCTGGAAAATTCTTAGTCATTTTATCTTCAAATATCTCTACTTCATTCTTTTCATACTCTTTCTGGAATCTCTATTAGACATATGTTGAATATTCTGATTCTATTATCTGTGTCTCCTAAACTTCTTTTTCACCATTTCAGTTCTCTGTGCTTCTTCAACTCTCTTTCCCAGTTCATTAATCCTCTCTTCTACTGTGTTCAATCTGCTGTTAAATCCACCCCTTGAGGGCTTTATTGTGCTGTTTGTTTCAGTGACTACATTTTCTGTTTTTAGAAACTTTGTTTCTTTGTCAAATTCTGGGGGTTTTATTCTTTGTTTTCTTAGAGTTTGGATTTCTAACATTGAATTTTATGTTCTCTTCCATGCTATTGTTGTATAATCTCAAGATCTAGGGGCTCTGATTGTCCTAATTGTAAATTTTAGTCTCATATGTGAAAAACTGTTTCAGGGCTTTGACATTTTTTAACTGTAATAATGGGTACAATTTCCATTGTAGGTGGGTCCAACTGCCATACTTAGCCAAAAAAAAAAAATATATATATATATATATATGCTTGCTTATACGTATATATTTTATATTATATATATATATATACACACACACACGTAATACAGGATGTCTATATACATGTATATATATATACATGTATATAGGCATCCTGTATTGTTCTGTATTTTTTTTCTTGTAACCCTAGTGCAGGGCCTCATCTCCTGACACTCCTGGTTATTGACCCTCACTGACACCTAAGGGAAGACACATTATCAACTCATCAACTGTCATCTGTGCTGTTTAGTCCCCTCTTTGTCTCTGGACTCCTGAGTTTCTCTTTCTTCCGTGGGAACTCAGCTGTGCATCTAAAATCATTTTTAATTTAATCAAACATTTCAAACAATTTTACTAGTAGAGTTTTCTGGCTATCCTAGCTGACAAATCAGAAACATATGGGGAGATTTTTCAGAACATGTTTCATAGTCCTTCTTCCCCTGCCAAAATTCTGATACCACCTCCTAGAGAGTCTGCCAAAATTTGGGTGGAGCTGGGACCAGAAATGGGGTGGCGGTGGGGATCATTCCTGTATAATTTGAAAAACAACACAACTCACTTCCTTAGCGTTCTGATTCAGTTCCTGGTGTCTTAGACTTCTGTGCCTAATGCAGTTTCATGGCCCACAGGAGATACCGGGTAAAGATAGGCTGAATACATGAATGCATGGCTGATTTACTGACTGATACTTGTGTTCAGCATAATGCCCATCGTGCAGGTCCAATATGTGATTAAACTAGTTAGTAACTGCTCGATAAAGATCATTTTCCCTTCCCCTAAAACAGGAAGGAGGAGCTTACCACCACCCCACGGGCATGTCAGGCTCAGGTCAGACTACTATCAAGGTGGATAACCTGTATTCCAGCCTTGGTACAGGTCTCTGAGGACTGTGATGGAGGTAACGAGGGAAGCATGTGAGTTGGCCTGGATTCCATTCTGTGGATTTTCACCCTCATGTGCTTGATGAATGGGCCAATCAGCCTGGAGGACAGGCCCTAGGGGGTGCCTCAGGGGTCTGTATTAGGCCCTACCTATTTATGTGTTTGGGGTGTGACACAGAGTTGAGAAGGATCACGACACCTTAGGTGACAGTCAGGACCCTGGATCGCCTCTTTTGCCCCTTAAAACCTCAGCTTTCCTTCTCCATCCCCTCCCCACTCTTCCAATCTGTCCCCAGCCCTTTCCTGACTCTGACTCTCTGCAGAGGACTCCTCCTCCAGCAGGGCTGCCCACACCAGCGCCTCCAGCTCATCTCTCCAGGTCACCAGCCCATTGCAGGAAGACCCAAAGGCTCTTCAAAGGCCAAGTGCACAGACACAGACTCCCCTTTCCCCGAGCATCCTGCCCTCCTTCTGTGATCCCAATTCCAGAGTGTCATCCTTACCCATCCAACCCATGCAGGCACCTGGGAGTCACCCTGGACTCTGCCCTCCTCTTTCCGAATCTGTTTAGACCAAGTCTCCTGGATGGAATCCACTTCTGGGTATGTCTGCAGTCAGGCCTCTGCCTGCCACCTTCCCTCTGCACCATCACCTGAGGTCAGTCACCAGCATGGCCCTCTGGATTATCATACCTCCTAACTCACCTGCAGCCTCTAGTCCGGGGTTGGTGGCCCCTGAGCCTGATCAGGGCCTCAGACTTGCTTTGTCTGCCTCCTACTGTGGTTTGCTTTGCTTCTGCTTTTCAATGAGCTAACACTATAAACTAGAAGATTTCACATACAAGGAAAGAATTCTGGCTGCTCTTGAGTAATTTGCGGGGCCCAAATGCATGCTGTCCCCTTGGAGGGGCTATTAGCTGTCCCCAAGTGGCAGCTGTTCCCTGATGATCACAGACCCCTAACCAGTCTGCCTTGCCCCTCAGGGCACTTGAGATTAAGGCTTTTCTCCGGTCTGTAATCATCCTCACTGCTCCCAGCTAAAACTCAAAGTTGACGCTGTCATTCAGCAGTTTGTCCAGCCTCCTGCAGAGGAAATCAGCCTCTTTAACCTGGCATTCGAGTCCCTTCCCCACTCCACCCAGGCCAACCCTCCAGCCTCACCCCAGTCCTTCTCCCCTGGAGAAGCACAGCTTACCGGTCTCACAATTCCCATACACATCCTGCTTTCCCAAACCTTTCTGCCTATAATTGGGCTTTTGGTCCTATTTAGTTTACGTAAGAATGATTGTGCTGGACCATATACACAAAAGTGAGTACACTGAGTATAAAACACTGTCTCAGTGAATGAGAGCTGTCTTGGAGGAAAGGCGCTTTTTTTTGTTGCAAACTTTTCATTATGATACATTTCAAATGCTAAGAAATAATAAGTTAATGAGTCCCTTATGCCCACTACCTATATTCAACAATTGTTAACATTTGTTGATGTATGTATAGGGTTAGCTGGTTGGTTGGTTGGTTTTGCTGAACTATTTGAAATCAATTTGCAAATATCATTACATTTCACTTCCTGAATATATCAAATACTTAAGCACGCATCTCCTAAAAACACATTTTCTTCAAAACCACAAAACCATTATCAGACTCAAGAAAATTAACAGTAATTCCCAGTATTATCTAATATCTAGTCCACAGTCAGTTTCCCCTGTTTTCTCAGCTAAGCGTTTTTCAGCTGTGTTGCCGTTGTTGTTTTGTTGGTCACATCAGGATTCAATTGAGGCTTTAGGGCAACTTTGCCTGTTGTGTGTCTTTGTTCTTGTGCCCCCACCAATCCTCTTGTCCCTGACATTTTTTTGTCCCAGGCCAATCGTCTTGTATAAATCCCACCTTCTGGATTTGTCCTGTTTCCTTGAGGTGTCATTTAACTTGTTCCTCTGTCCCCTTTATTTCCTGTAAATGGGGAGGGAGGTTAAATATAAAGGCTTGACTGGCCTTAGTTAAACATTTTGACAGGAACATCTCATGGGTGATGCGGTGTAAATAGGGGAAAGGAGTTTGATTTAGTCTCCATGGCTTTCTGTTCTGTTGTTGTTGTTGTTGTTTTTGTGGCAGTGGCGCACGGCATGTGGCACCTTACTTCCCCAACCAGGGACCAAACCCATGCCCCCTTCAGTGGAAACACAGAGTCTTAACCACTGGACTGCCAGGGAAGTCCCAAGTCTCCATGTTTAGACTGATGTCTGGAACTGGTAGACGTTACAGGGAAAAAGGGAGCTGTGTACAGACATCAGAGCTGCTGAATGTGGCATGGGCTGCCTTGTGAGGTGGTGAGCTCCTCATCGCCAGGGGCATCCCAGCAGGCGCTGGTGGACCATCAGGTACATTGGTGAGGAGTCTGCTGCTTTGGTTAGAGCGCCAGACCCCCCTCACCCGCTGGATACTTTAAGGGGCGCTTTTGGTCGTCACAATGACTGCAAATGTTGTTGATAGACAGTGGACGCTGAGAGCCTTGCAACTTGTGGGACGGTCCCATAAAAAGAGCTGTGTACCCAAGATGCTGTTGAGAACCCTGGGCAAGGGCTTGGTTAGAAAAGGGGTTTTCGAACCACTTTTAGCGATGGAGCTGTTTTTCAAACAATAGCTTCACGGAACTGAGTATACAGAATAGGATCACGGTGCTTAAAGCTGGGGTGTCTGCGCTGTGGCCCTTCTCCAGAACCCTACGGCACCAAAGAACACATGTGAAAACCACAGAGCTGGGTAACCTGAGATCCAGATGCTTCTGAAATTCTCTATCACAGGAGCGGGGTGGTCCATTCCAGGCCCCACGGCCACCGTCACTCACGCTGTGGGTACCTGCAGGCAAGTGCTGGCCCTCTCAGGATCAGGTGAGGGGACAGCAGCGCCCACCTGCCTGCCCTTACAAGGACTGCAGGAAGCGTGGCCCAGACAATGCCTGGCTTATGGCGGGGGCTCCATAATGTTTGTTAAAACTTAATCTGAAACTCATTCATTTTCTTGAACAAGAAATACATTCACATGGTAGGAAATTCAGGAGGCACACACAATTATATTGTGGCTTCCCCAGCAGATGGAGGTTACTGCTCTTCCCAGCACACACTTGTTTTTAATGGGCGTGTACTCCTCTGTGTTTTTCTTTCCATCTCAGAATCTCAGAGATCACTTCATTCCAGTACATGGAAAGGTTTCTCATTCCTTTTCTGTAACTTCTTTTTTTAAGTATAATATACATATGTAAAAGTGAACGTAAGGGAAAAGCTCAATGAATTTTCATACACCCAAGAGACCAGCACCCAGATGAAGAGGCAGATTCCAGCCTCCCAATGGCAGCATGTGCTACCCCAAAAGTAACCGCTATCCTGACTTCTAACACTGGAGTTTAGTTTTGCCTGCTTTTGGACTTTTATTATATAAATAGACTCAGTATGTTCTCTTTTGTGTCTGGCTTCTTTCATTCAACATTATGTCTGTGAAATTCATCCACACCGTGTGTAGTTGTAGCTGATTCATTCTCACATTTGTGAGCTGCTCCATTGAATGACATGACTATTTATTTATCTATTCTACTGTTGCTGGGCTTCTGGGTGTGTTCCAAGGTTTTGTTATACCTAATAGTGCTGTTTATGGATCAGGCACTGCCCAGGAACAAATCCAGCTCCCACCCTTGGTGCCCTGGGGAAGCTGGTGGGTGCATTTTGCAGTTACACTGTCATTCATTCTTGTGCCAGGGGCCCATGAGTTTGAGTTTCGGCCCAGACCCCTCATTACAACTCCTTTATATTTCCTTTTACTGTCCCTGTCCTCAGATGGCCGTGGTTTACCCAAGCATCAAACCCTTCCGTAGTTCCCTACGGGAGCCTGCAGAGAACAGGATTATCCTGCCCTCCAGGCACTCGCTGTGAAGTCCACATAGCCCTTGAGGAAGGGTGTTCACAGCCTTGAGGCACAGCAGTTGTCTTTGGGAAAGGGAATTGGGTGGCCCGAAGCCCAGAGTGAGGGGGAGACAGACTTCTCACCTTAAAGCCCTGGATGAATTTTGAATCTTGTGTGTCATGCGTATAAAGCTTACTCTTAAAAACAAATGTTATACATGTGTGTACATATACACATAGAATACGTATATTAGAGTGTTTGGGGAATATAGACGTCGGGCTTTCTAGGGGAGGTGACATTTGAGATTTTGGCTTTTAAAGAGAATGAGCCCGTCAGGAAAGCGGGTGGGGGGTGATAGAGAGGGCCTGAGAGGAAGGGGGAATGGCTAGCGTGGGCAAAGGCCTTCAGGCTTGGGAAAGCGGGACGAGTTTGGGGAATCCCAAGATGTGTGAGGCTGTAATCGAGGTACCCAGGGGAGCTGGAGCCCCTGGAGGAAGAGCTCTCCAGGGAGAGTCTGGGGTCAGGAAAGGGCTGAGGACAGAATGGAAGAGTGGGGAGGGGATGGAGAAGGAAAGCTGAGGCTTTTAAGAGGCAAAAGAGGTCTTCCAGGGTCCTGTCACCTAAGGTGTCCCTGATCCTTCTCAACTTTATGTCACACCCCTAATAAATAGATGGGGCCTAATACAGACCCCTGAGGCACCCCCTAGGGCCTGTCCTCCAGGCTGACTGGCTCTTTCATCAAGTGCATATGGGTCCAAATCCACAGAATGGAATCCAGGCCAACCCACATGCTTCCCATGTGACCTCCATCAAGGTCCTCAGAGACGTGGACCAAGGCTGGAATGCAGGTTGTCCATGTCCTGGGATTAGTCTGACCTGAGCCTGGGGAGGTGGTGAGCTCCTGCTTCCTTTCTAAGGCTGCACTGTCCAATATGGGAGCCACCAGCCACATTTGGCTATTTAAATCTCAATGTCAATTGGTTAAAATTAAATAAAATTTAAAAATCAGTTCCACAGCCACACGAGCTGCCTTTCAAATGCTCAATACCTCCTCAAGGTGTACAGAACAGAAATTATTTCAAATGCTCAGCTGAGGTCCCAGGAAAGAAGGAGAAATCCCAAATGCCAGAAACAAGAGGGGACTGACCCCTACAGACGACAGCTAATGAGCTCACCCTGCTTCTGGGGTAAGGATGGGGTGAGAAGCAGGGGCTTGTGCTTAAGCGCATGTGGGGACAGAAGACAGCCTTGGG
Source organism: Eschrichtius robustus (assembly GCF_028021215.1). NCBI lineage: Eukaryota > Metazoa > Chordata > Mammalia > Artiodactyla > Eschrichtiidae > Eschrichtius > Eschrichtius robustus. The sequence goes on along the minus strand of NC_090839.1, from coordinate 83,346,219 downwards.
AGCACACTGAAGGTCACGGCAAGTCCTGAGATCTCTGTATAAAGCTGGGGACCCTTGAAAAGCCGCACTCTCAGCAAAAGGGCAAACTTGAGAAAAAATGCCATCTACAAGGAGGTGACAAGCACGCCTGTCTGTTTCAGCCTGAGAATCCAAAACTCCCAACTCAGCATTGCATGGTTTGGGATGTCAATTTACTGGACAGGAATGGTCCAGAAACTCCCAACTCTAAGCAATGACATAAATACTGAACATAGTCTGGTGATACTTCTGGGAGATAAGCAAAAAGGGAAAAGCTCTGAAGCCATGCTCCCAAGATCCAGGCTGCAGCAGGCTCTATTGGAGGAAAAAAATAAAAGAACCCGCCACCCTAAGGGTGAGCTCATAGTAAGAAATGTCAGAATCCCTGGGGGAACAATCCATGAGGATTGAAAGTCAGAAGACACAACAAATAGACGATAAGAGGCCCAGAGTCTCCAGAATACACAACAACGGTCTGACAGAGAACACAAAATAAGTCTGTTAAAGATGAGTGGTTGCCTTTGGGGGGAAGGAGTGGGCATGAGAGAGGCTTCTGGGGGTACTGAATGTTCTGTGTCCCGACCCAAGTGCTGGTTACATGTGTTTGTTCAGTTTTGAAAATTTTAGTGAGGTACATACCTATGATTTGTGTACTTTTTCGGATGTATGTTATAATTCAATAAAATGACATAATAAATGATTAAAGGAAAAATATTAGGAATCAGAACTCTAAAGAATAAGACATTATGGGGGTGGAAACAGAGGAGGCAGGTTTTAAGAAGAATCAAACAGAACTTTTAAAGATGAAAAATTGGGACTTCCCTGGTGGCGCAGTGGTTAAGAATCCACCTGCCAATGCAGGGGACACGGGTTCAAGCCCTGGTCCGGGAAGATCCCATATGCCGCGGAGCAACTAAGCCCGTGTGCCACAACTACTGAGCCTGTGCTCTAGAGCCCGTGAGCCACAACTACGGAGCCCGCGTGCTGCAACTACTGAAGCCCGCGCACCTAGAGCCCGTGCTCCGCAACAAGAGAAGCCACCACAATGAGAAGCCCACACGCCGCAATGAAGAGTAGCGTCCGCTTGCCGCAACCAGAGAAAGCCCGCACACAGCAACGAAGACCCAGCGCAGCCAAAAAATTAATAAATTAATAAATAAATAAATTTTTTTAAAAAAGAAATAAGCCTTAATACCAAAAATTTAATACCATACATACCATCTTCTCTGATGACAATAAAATGAGGAATCAATAAGAGAAAACATACGCAAGTCCACGCACATTTGGAATTTTAAAATACACTTCTGAGTATTTTACCGATCAAAGAAATGAAAATACCATGTAACAAAACGGGTAGGATGTGGCTATAAAAATACATAATAACACTTAGGGGAAATTTTTTAACCTTAAATGTATATGTTAGAAATAAAGACCAAAAGTCAGTGAGCTGGGCATCCAACTCAAGAAGTTAGAGGGAAAAAAACAAAATAGAAAAACCCCAAAGAAAAAATAAAGGAAACAATAAAATTGAGAACAAAGAAACAAGATAGAGAGCCCATAAACCCAAAACTGGTTCTTTTAAAAGTCTAATAAATCCTCTGACGAAAGAAAGAGAGAGAGAGGGAGGAGAAAAACTATTGGAAAGAAAAAGGGCCATATTATAGATACAGCAGAGACTGTACTGTGAACCACTTTATGACATTAAATTTGAAATTTTAGATGGAATAGATAATTTATCTTAAAAATATAACTTACCAAAATGTATTCAAGAAGAAATAGAAACCCCTAATAAACCTATAACCATTTTTTAAATGGGTCATTTAATATCCAACCACCAATTGGTCCTAATAGGAAAATAAATAAATTGAGGTTTAGGCACATAATGGAATACCATAGAGGTGCTAAAAAGAATGAACTAGTTTCACAAACGTCCACACGAATACAAGTAAGGAACAATTTGGAATGGAATCATGTGCAAAAGGAATTGTACAGTCCGATAACATTTCATAAAATGGTAAAATACAAACAATAATCATATCTATTCCTTAGAGATGAAGGGATTGACGGTTAAGTCAATGGCGAGTGGTGAGTGTGTGCAGGCCAGGAGGACTTGGGGGCCCAGCTGGCTTGGTGGGGGTCCATGCTCAGCTCCAGTGCCTGGTACCATGGAGAAATGAAGGCCCAGGGTCACCAGATCTTCCCAGTTTTTGAAAGTGAACAAGAAATCAAGGCATTTATGTGAATTATGTTCCAATTCTTTGAAAGGCTGAACTTGGGGAGTGGGGGGGGGGCTTCCATAGGAGGATCACATTTGGTCTATGGCCCCCCCAGTTTCTGACTTTTGGCCCAGGCCACAAGAAGTTGGGTCTGGGTTTGAACAGGAGCTCTGGGGAGAAGAGGCTGGATCAGCCACCCTGGAAGCAGCCTAGATTCTGCCCAATGAAAACTCCTTGGCTTAGGCAACAGGTTCTTAGATATGACATTTAAAGCATAAACAACTAAAGAAAAAAATAGATAAATTGGACATCATTAAAAATTTTAATGTTTCAAACAACACCATAATGAAAGTGAGAAAAAAAAACCCCACAAAACTGGAGAACATTTTTGCAAATCATATCTGATAAGGGTCTTGTATCTAGAATAGATAAAGAACTCTTACAGCTCAATAATAACAAGACCAATAATTCAATTTAAAAACAATGGCTCTGATTACACATTTCTCCAAATAAGATATATAAATGACCAATAAGCACATGAAAAGATGTTGATAGCCATCAGGAAAATGCAAATCAAAACAACAATGAGATACCACTTCATAACCACAAGATGGTCATAATCAAAAAGATAAGTGTTGGGGAGGAAGGGGAGACGTCAGAACCCTTATATACTGCTGGTAAGAATGTGAAATGGTGCAGCCACTTTGGAAAACAGTCCACAAGTTCCTCAAATAGTTAAACGTAGACTTAACCATATGATCCACCATTTTCACTTGCAGGCGTATACCCAAGAGAAGGGGAGACACACAAAAACTTGTACACAATATTCATAGCAGCATTATTCATACTGACCCCAAATGGAAACAATACAAATGTCCATCAGCTGATGAATGGCTAAATAAAATACGGCATACCCACACAATGGAATTTTATTTCACAATAAAAAGGAATGAAGTACTGCATGGATGAACCTTGAAAATATTATGCTAAATGAAAGAAGCCAGTCACAAAGGATCACATATTGTATGATTCCATTTACATGGAATGTCCAGAATGGACAACTCTATAGACAGTAGATTAGTTGGTCTCTGACTCTTGGGAGAGCATATGGGGGTTGGGGAGTCAGGCTAAGGGGAGCAGAGTTTCTTCTGGGTATTGAAAATGTTCTGAATTGATAGTGTTGATGGTTGCACAATTCTGTGATTATCCTACAAACCACTGAATTATACACTTTAAATGGGTGAATGGCATGGTATGTGAATTATATCTCAATAAAACTATTAAAAATATTACTAATGAAGCACATGAATGGTGCCATTGTTGAATCACAGGGTCTTTTTGTCCACAGAGCACCAGTGGCTGAGGAAGCTCTTTGCAATGCTACCCAAGTTGAGGGATGGGAGGAAATGGGATGATGAAGAAAGGGTTTTAATCAAACTCCAAATATTTTCATCTGATTCCCAGTTTTCATAGAAGCAACCAGTATTTATTGAACTTCCTCTATGAGACAGGCCCTGCTTTAGGTGCCAAGACTTCATCAGCCGGCAAAACAAATTCCCTGCTCTCAGGGAAGATGGACTTTAAAAAAGAAAACAATAAATAGATAAGAAGTCAGGTGAGACAAGTGCTGGGAGAAAGAACCACCAGGGCAGGAAAGAGAAAACTGGAGGCTGTGGCTATTTTGAACAGAGCAGTTAGGAAGGCTCCTTTGAGCAGAAGCCCAAGGGAAGCAAAGGTGCATGCCATGTGGGTATCAGGGGGACAGGCAAAGCAAAGGCTTGAAGTGGTAAAGTGATCAGGGTGCTAGAGGAAGAGGAAAGAAAACAGGGTGGCTGGGCGGACAAGTGACGGGAGAGACAGGGAGGAGGGGCTGGGAGGGGACAGAATAGGGCCTTTAGGCCATAGTTAAGGGCACTGGCTTCTACCCAGGAAGATGGGAGGGTTGGAGCAGAGAAAATGACATGCCCTGATTTAGGGTTTAGAAAAAACACTATGACTGCTTTGTGAAAAATGGACCAAGGGGGCAGAGTTGAAGCATCCTTCTTCTCCAAATGGTTTCACTGCTTATTTGATATATTTGAGATCTTTTTAAACAGTTTTTTGAGTTACTTCACAAAGTCTGCACAGTTGTAGTGCTAGTAAGCTATAGTTTTGGTTACAAAGAAAGCATATTCAGTACTCTTTTTCTTCTTTATTTTCATCATGTACAGATAGAGATTCCATTTTTAACTTTTCTCATATTCACATTCACTTGTTTGGAAAGCCTTTGACCTAGAGTAACACATGCTTGTAACAGAAGCTTTGCAGTAGCTCAATACAGATGCTTACTGAGATTCACGCAGGGCCAGATCTGCATAGATTTGTAGAGTATCAGTATGTCTTTTCACATAAATTGACTAAGTCATTGATCTTAATCTCAACATAAAAGTGATTCATATTTGAGGTTTTTTTAGATAGGTTAACAGCATTTCACCAACAAAGCATCAGCGTTTCGTAACTTAAAAACTGCTGAATACTGAAAACTGTTATCACAAGGACTATCATTCTTTTATAGGCAAAGAATTGACAGATTAAACAATTTGTTCGAGGTCACACAGCTAGTAGCTAAGTGGGTTGGCCAGGATTTAAACACAGGCAGTTTGAAATGCAACCCACAAGCTTCACTACACTATGGGTATCTCAAAGAAAGTGGCATCTGAGCTGGGTCCTCTAGCAGGTTGCACCCCCAACTCCCAGGATTAAAGGGAACTGGTAAAGGCTGGGATATCCACTCTTGGGACGGAGTTAGGGAACAAATTAGGATCAAAGCTCATGAGGACAATCTCAGGAGAGGCTGGGCATCTAGCTTTGCCATGGAGGCAGTCAGCACATTTATGGAACTTTCTAGGGTTGGTCTCAATCCTCTGGATCCTGTGTGGGACATAGGTTGTGTGCTAGAGACCAACAGAAGGGGAAAGGGCCTATGGATAGCAAGTCTTAAGAGTGTGGCCTGAGACTGGCCCCGGGTGTTGACCAAGTAGAGAAAAGGCCATTAAGCCTGGTGGGAGGGGATGGCCCATGGATGGTCCTGGTGCTGGGAAAGCCCCAGACATACGCCTTCCTATTAGTCTTCCCTCCTTTTACTTCATTCATGATAAATCACTCTCTTCTCCCTCACGCAGGGCCCTGTGGGAGATGACAGACCTCTCTCAACACGGGTTCCTATCCTCCAGAATCTCACCTTGAGGTGACTTTGGACTGGGAGACTTTGGAATAAAAAACTTCTCATTTAATCTTTACAATCTGAGGAGGTGGGTGATATCCTCCTCTTATGATAAAATGATGATAAAATTGAGACGTTAAAGAGGTTAAGTAACTTGCTTGAGGTCACACAACTAGTAAGAGGCAGGGCCCAGATTACTTTGGGTCTAGTGGATAGTAAAGTGGTTTTATTATCAATACTTACAAAGATAGAGACAGAAAAGCAAAAACTGAGTTAATAGCTGCCCTGTCAATGCCAGCACTGGGATAAAGTAGCAGAAATGCTTAAATATAACAGTACTGGGCATACGTTGCAAAAATCCTATGAGGTTCTTTTAAATTCTTCCTAGACACGGAAGGGTTTGGAGCATCCAATATTACCACAATCTCAATCACAAACTGGAGGAATTACCAGCGTAATGAATTCTCATTGCATATCCATTCTTTGCTATTGCTAGATGGACTTCACGTCAGGATAGAATTTTCTTCCAAAAGCAAGATGCACCAACTCGCTCGCAGGTTCAACGACAAGCTATACTCCAATCTCAACACCCCTTCCCCACCACCAATACCCAGGCGGCAAGTAGATCCTTGAAGGCAGGATTCAAAAGATCATCCCCATTGCCTCGCACGCTCAGATCCTGACCCCAATCTAACCCTTCCAGGCCCTTCCGCCCCTGTGCATTCTCAACAAATGCTCAACTCTGCGGGGTCTCCGTCCTGGGGGAGGTAGCCCTTTCTTTGGTGTTAGCAAGCGACCCCCTGGCCGTGTAGGTGTCGGAGTGGGACCCGCCCCCCGCCCAAGCGGAGGAGACCTCTGGGATCCCCGCCAGGTCTGGAGTTCGGAAGCTAGGCGACAGAAAACACCGCGGGCCCGGCGCAGATTCCAAGGCCAGCCCGGAGCGGGGCCTTCGCAGCGCGCGGAGGGAGCCACCGGAGGTTCGGCGGGTAGGGCAAGGCTCAAGGGTGGGGCGCGGCAGGGGCAGGAGGCGGCCGCGGGTGAAGCCTCAGAGCTAGCACACAATGGGCCGGGGCGCCAGGGCAGGAGCCAAACCAACGCGCCGCCGCACCACGTGGGCCGCAAAACGCGCCGGGCTCCCAGAAGCCAGCCAGCCCAGACCGGGCGCGGCGGGCGCGGCGCGGCGCGGCGTACGTGCGCGCACGCGAGCGTGCGTGAGTGCGATTTGCAATCAGGCGGCGCGGCGGACAGCCCCGGCGGCGGGGCGGGGGGAGTTATATTGCGGGGTCCTTCCGTGCTCACCCTGGTTCCTCTCGGAGCGGAGACGGCAAATGGCGGACTTCGATACCTACGACGATCGGGCCTACAGCAGCTTCGGCGGCGGCAGAGGGTGAGGCGGGCGTGCGCGGGCCCCGGCCGGGCGCGGGAGGCGGGCGGAGTCAGGGGCCCCTGGGCCGCGGCCTTCCCGCGCGCACAGCTGGGGCGGCGAGCGGTAGGGGCCCCGCTGGGCCGACTGAGGCCTCATAGAGGCGCCGGGAGGACTGGGGTCTGGAAATGGCGCGCTCGGGGAGGGTGCGGCACCGGTTAGGCTCCCCGGGTCTTGCTCGCGGGACAGATCCCTCTCTGTGCCACCCCACCCCGTCACCTACGACGTGTCTTTCCTCTGCCTCGGCCGTAGGGCCAGGCCGCAGCGGCGCCGAGTGCCTGGCAGGACGAGCTCCCGCTTCCAGCCCCATCTCCCAGTACGGCGGGGCCAGCGCGGGGCTGTGCTGCAGCGCGGGGGTGGGGGCCGCGGCCTGCCCCGCTCCAGTCCCGGTCCCGGCCGCGGCTTCCTGTTGTCAGCCTGCGCTGCAGGCCCCCTGGCCCCTTTCGCCAGGAGACCAGCGGGCTTGGTATGGTCGGAAGGCCGAGAGAGGGGCGATTCCCATCCCTTTACGGGTGTGAGGCTGGGATTTGGTAGCTGGAGCCCTGGAATAGTTCGATTCACCCCGGGGTCGGGGGAGACCAACCAGAACATACACATCATAGCATTGTATTTATCCTTTCTTAGATCAGAGTGCCTTGTTGACAAGTGCTACGTGCCTACTGGCAGAAAATGTTATTCTCCCTGGTTTCTCCAGACCTGGAGAAGGAATCGCATTTAACTTCGTTCTGATTCTGGTCATACACAGACTATATGTAATTGAGACACCTTGTTTAAAAGAAAGATCCCTGGCTAGTGAAGAAAAAGCTTATGGTGTTTAATTCCAGGAACCCGCCCTAGATTATTTCTTTGTAGACACAAGTTATCTCATACAGAATTTAGAAGATAGGCTATAAACATCTTGCCGTTTGTCAAGGGCACACTTGGCCTTTGTGTGATTTACAGAAAGGATTACTTTCCCAGGATAACACCACAATAGTACCTACTGAGGTGTCCAGTCTCCTGGGTTTCAATCCTAAAAGTGTCTTTGTTTGGTGAAGAATGATCTTTTAATACCTTGGTTTGGGAATGGCTCAAATAAAAGCTTGTTTGGGTGCCGGAGTGTACCCAGCATCATTCATGAAAGTTGGGGACATGGAAGTTGGGGGAGGTGGAGCCACCTGTTACTTCAAAGAATACTTTATTTACCAATAAAAAAGAAATAGATGTTGGATTACATGTAAAGTTATTGCCTTTGGGGTAGGTTTCTAGACATCAAATTTGTACTTCAGTCATCTCAAAATTTAATCACTAGGATTTTTTTTCTTTTCCTAGTTTCAAAAAGCATTTGGAAGTACCCAGGAAGACTCTTAAACAGAGTAGTTCAGATTAAGGCAGCTCCAAGGAATTTTAGTTGGTTTGGAACTACAGTGTTAGTCCAATTATACAGAGCCTGGGGATTTTTTATTATTATTTTTTAATTCTGCCTTTTGACAAATTTACCAGCTGTTCTGGTGACTAGAGGTGTTCAAGTTAGACTTTAGGTGGATATCAAATTTTGACAGTTGGAGTGCCTTGAACAATAGAAGTTGATCAAAAGTAAAATTCTGTTTTAAGATGCCATTTATTTTATCAGAATATCAGAAGACGAGGACACTGTTAGCCATTTGCCCAGATGTACTCCAAAAAGTCGTATAAGATGAGAGTAGCTGGCGTGATACATCTCCTAAGCTTCCTAATAAAAAGTCCCTTTACTATTAAGCACCTTCTGCATCTTACCTTCTCAGAATTTTCCACTTCATCTTCATGGAAAAGTACATAGGAAATACTGCTCAGATTGCCAAAAAGTAGTTTTAAAAACCTGTTGGTGAATTTGTGTGTTCTTTTAGGCGGTGTCACAGGTGAGTCAGGAAACTTCACAGAGGACTAGACATGTAGTGGTGCGATCTGTGCCAAAGCTTTCCTATTCCAGATGGTTAATGTTATTTTATCTTCATCAGGTCGGAAGTTATCAGTTATTGGAGTCTTTGAAATTTAGCAAGGTGATAGGATAGTTGACCAGGTACTCTTCAATGATAATTTTGAGTTTTGAATTATGTTCACATCAGTACACGTCTCAGTGCTGTTTGTTTATGTTCAGATAGAAGCTTAAGCATTATAGACGATTACCACCTATGGAAAGCTGGTCTTGTATTGCTTTGTTTGGTACTTTTTTTTTTTAATTTATTTTATTTAATTAATTTATTTTTGGCTGCGTTGGGTCTTCGTTGCTGCGCGCGGGCTTTCTCTGGTTGCGGCGAGCGGGAGCTACTCTTCGTTGGTGGTGCGTGGGCTTCTCACAGCGGTGGCTTCTTTTGTTGCGGAGCATGGGCTCTAGGCGCGCGGACTTCAGTAGTTGTGGCACGTGGGCTCAGTATTTGTGGCTCGTGGGCTCCGGAGCACAGGCTCAGTAGTTGTGGTGCACAGGCTTAGTTGCTCTGTGGCATGTGGGATCTTCCCGGCCCAGGGCTCGAACCCGTGTCCCCTGCACTGGCAGGCGGATTCTTAACCACTGCGCCACCAGGGAAGTCCCTGTTTGGTACTTTTGTAAGGCAACTGCTCTCTAGTCTAAAACACCTTAGCTAGATAAGATGTCTTAACTCTAAGCAACTTGGGTCACAGGTGAAAGGAATGGCGGGTTTGAAATATAGAGTCAAGGGGCTTCCCTGCAGTGGTTAAGAATCTGCCTGCCAATGCAGGGGACACAGGTTGGAGCCCTGGCCCGGGAAGATCCCACATGCCGCGGAGCAGCTAAGCCCGTGTGCCACAACTACTGAGCCGGCGCTCTAGAGCCCGTGAGCCACAACTACTGAGCCTGCGTGCCACAACTACTGAAGCCCACGCGCCTAGAGCCCATGCTCCACAACAAGAGAAACCACCGCAATGAGAAGCCTGCGCACTGCAACGAAGGTAGCCCCTGATCGCCAGAACTAGAGAAAGCTCATGTACAGCAACGAAGACCCAACGCAGCCAAAAATAAAATAAATAAAAACAAATTAATTAATTAATTAAAAAAAGAAGGGTCTTCTCATTAAAAAACAAAAACAAAAACTTGGGTTTTAATAATTATACATTCCCCGTAAGTTTATTTTGTAGTTGTGTGTAATAACCAGTATGGTTGTCAGGAAGCAATACTGAACAACTGCTTTATTTCCCCAGCCTATAGAGGCATGTCCCCTGCAGCAGAGGAGAGAACCAGGGACTGCATTGTTGCTCAGAAAGCAAGTCAAAACAAAATTCCAAATTATTAGGAGTTGATTGTATCATATCTTGAATGTATTTGGTTTTGCTCTTTGCTAAATTATCTTTGTGAGGTTCCAATTTTTCATTTGCCATTGACAATAAAGTGTAGAGTAACACTGATTTTACATTTTTAACTGCAAAAGGCCTTTTGAGTGCTTAACCTAAAACTAGCATCAATCCTGAGAATTAGATTGGAACTTGGAATTAGCAAGAATTGATATTGCTGAAATGGTACCTGCTAAAAATTGATTAAGCTACAAAGTTAAATATTCTTTATTAGGTTCCAGTTAGGGGATTTAGAATTCTAATCTTTGAGTCTTATAGGATTTAAGCTTGGCATCTCTAAATTTCTAAGTATATTTTAAGCCTTAAAATGGGGAAGAAAGTGTATAAAAGCTAGCTAGTTTCACTTATAACAGGATCTGTAAAGGTGTTGAAAGGCATAGTCTAAAATCCTGTTTACCTATCAAATGTCAAGTTGTTTGGGTTTATTGTCATACTTCTCTCCACTCAGTCTCCCAGTGCTTGATTCCAAGTCATTGTCCTCTTTGAGAAGTGTTGTTACCACCAATGCTTGGTTTTACCAAGAGATCTTTGAGATGTCAGATGTTCAGGCAGAAGCCCTGGCTTTACAATCAGGCAGACCAGAGCTTAAGTGTCCTCTTGGCTGTGTATTAGCAGTATGATCTGGACAAGTTTCTTTACCTCTCTGAGCCTCACTTTCCCCGCATATAAGATAGAAACTCCTCTATAGGGCTGTTGGGAGTATTAAATGAGATGTTAAACTGCAGCACAGTATCAGGTACATAAAAAATGTTTAATATTTGGTAGCTGTAGATTTATAATTTTTTAAAATTTATTTGTTTTTGGCTGCGTTGGGTCTTCATTGCTGTGCACGGGCTTTCTGTAGTTGCGGCGAGCAGGGGCTACACTTTGTTGCGGTGCACGGGCTTCTCGTTGCGGAGCACAGGCTCTAGGCGTGCGGGTTCAGTAGTTGTGGCTTGCAGACTCAGTAGTTGTGGCTTGCAGGCTCTAGAGCACAGGCTCAGTAGTTGTGGCGCACGGGCTTAGTTGCTCCGCGGCATGTGGGATCTTCCCAGACCAGGGCTCGAACCTGTGTCCCCTGCATTGGCAGGCAGATTCTTAACCACTGCGCCACGAGGGAAGTCCAGTTTATAATTTTTTAATTCTTAAAATAATTTCTTTGGAGCTAGAGTGGGAAAATTTCTGTTGAGGGTTAGATGGAGTGAGTTTTTATTTTCCTGGCTATATTTCTAAAGCCAATAAAGGGAAAGCTGTTCATTTTATAGGCATAAAGCATTTATAATGTAATACCATAAGTATGGTAAATTAGTACCAAGTAATTCATTTTTTAAATTTATTTATTTATTGGCTGCTTTGGGTCTTAGTTGCTGCGCACAGGCTTTCTCTTTCATTGCGGCGTGCGGGCTTCTCATTGCGGTAGCTTGTTGCGGAGCATGGGCTCTAGGCGCACGGGCTTTAGTAGTTGTGGCACTCCGGCTCAGTAGTTGTGGCTCGTGGGCTCTAGAGTGCAGGCGCATGGGCTTAGTTGCTCCGTGGCATGTGGGATCTTCCCGGACCAGGCCTCGAACGCGTGTCTCCTACATTGGCAGGCGGATTCTTAACCACTGCACCACCAGGGAAGTCCCACCAAGTGATTCATTCTTGTACATTATTGGTTTGTAACAAAATTCATGCTTGGAATATTTATTTATTTATTTATTTATTTTTATTTTATTTATTTTTGGCTGCGTTGGGTCTTCCTTGCTGCGTGCGTGCTTTCTCTAGTTGTGGCGAGCGGGGGCTACTCTTCGTTGCGGTGCGTGGGCTTCTCATTGCGGCGGCTTCTCTTGTTGCGGAGCACGGGCTCTAGGCACGCGGGCGTCCCGTAGTTGTGGCTCGCAGGCTCTAGAGTGCAGGCTCAGTAGTTGTGGCGCACGGGCTTCGTTGCTCCGTGGCATGTGGGATCTTCCCGGACCAGGGCTTGAACCCGTGTCCCCTGCATTGGCAGGCGGATTCTTAACCACTGAGCCACCAGGGAAGCCCCATGCTTGGAATATTTAAATGCTTCTGAGATTTCTAAAAAAAAAATTTTTTTCGCATACTTTTAAAATTTATATTTCTGTTTGAAATTAACCTTAGTGTTCTGGAAAGACTTTACACAAATTCAAGAAGTCTTCCCAGAAACTTGGAACATAGCAGAATGTTTGGCTGGGGGGGTGGGGGGGCATGAGGGGAGTCAGTCCTAGATCAGATCCACCTTCCAGTTTCCAGCTTCCGCTAGAAACTAAAGAGTGTTGGGCAGAAGACCATGGCATGCGTCTTTGCCTTTTCATCATTTGTGCAGCTGGTTAGACCTGCACACTCAGGGCACGAAGTAAGTGACCACTTGATTTTGACTGCACTTAACAGCTCTAATGTCTAAGTTGTCTTTTTAAATAATTGAACATCCTTGTTTTTTTAAAGTTTGCCAACCATATGATGGTTTTTAAAATGTTTTTCTTGATAGGACCCTCTGGATGTGCTTCAGTATGTTGATACTCTATTGAAAACATAGTACCTTCATTGCACTCCAGTATAGGGTAGATGTAGCTGGTGATCTCCCTCGCTCTGCACACTGTTCTCTAATTGAAATAATCAGTTGCATTTTTGGAGCCCCCCCCCACCCCTTTTATTATTTTTTTGGCCGCACCGCGCGGCTTCTGGGATCTTAGTTCCCCTGACTAGGAACTGAACCTGGGCCCTCGGCAGTGAAAGCAAGGAGTCCTAACAACTGGACCGCCAGGGAGTTCCCTGGAGCCTTTTGCATATCTGGCTGAGTAGAAGACAGCTCGTTTCTCATAGCTGCTTCTGTATTCACTCTTGAGGTAGGTTGTTTGGTTGACATACATGAAGAAAATCCAGCCGTACATAGGTAAGTAGTTGAAAGTGGGAGGACTATTTTAATAGCCTTTTCAGATAATTGTAGATACTCTTATTTGTGACTGTACCAAAACAGGTGGTAATTTCCATAAAGGTTAGTTGTAACAATAAACTTTCCACACTCTTACATTAAAATCCATAGATCTATCTTATATTTTGAGTGGATCTTTTGCTGTGCCTTTTTTTTTTTTGCTGTATTGGGTCTTTGTTGCTGTGCGCAAGCTTTCTCTAGTTGCGGTGAGCAGGGGCTACTCTTCGTTGTGGTGCGCGGGCTTCTCATTGTCGTGGCTTCTCTTGTTGCGGAGCACGGGCTCTAGGCGTGCAGGCTTCAGTAGTTGTGGCACGTGGGCTTCAGTAGTTGTGGCTCACGGGCTGTAGAGCGCAGGCTCAGTAGTTGTGGCATACGGGCTTAGTTGCTCCGCAGCATGTGGGATCTTCCCCGGCCAGGGCTCAAACCTGTTTCCCTTGCGTTGGCAGGCAGATTCTTAACCACTGCGCCACCAGGAAAGCCCAGGTGTACATTTTTTTTTTTGTAACATGATACTTTGGTCATTTGGAAAATACCAGTTCACTGAGTTATGCAGATCTTCCAAATGTTGAAGCATTTCACTATACAGTGTCAAAAAATCATGTTCATTAATGTCGCCATCAGTTTCATCAGAAAAATTTCAGGTATTGGGAGACTGTCAAGCTTATATTGATAGATAAAAGTTTTCTAAAATTCTGGTTTTTGCTTGAAAGCCTGTGTTTTGTCATTCGCAGCAGATAGTACTGTTAGTTTTCCTTGAAGTGGCAGACTCATTTCATTTACAAGAAAATGTCTATGTAGCATCCGAGTCTGAACCATAGTTTGTCAGTTCTTTCAGGTAAAAATGGTGTTCCATGAAAAGAATAGCTAGTTCAGCTTGTAACTCACTTGCAGGAGTGCTTTTCCTGGAGATAACCATGTACTTCTGTAAGCAGCAGAAGTGCTTCATTCCCATTTCGTAACAGGGAATATTTTAAAAGTGGGTCAGTATTTAATAAAATTAATCATTTTTACCACTTTATTAAAAACATTCTTTGCCAAAGGTGGCTTCTTTTTTTTTTTTGGCTGTGCCACGAGGCTTGTAGGATCTTAGTTCCCCCACCAGGGATCGAACCTGGGTGACAGCGTGGACTGCTAACCACTGGACCACCAGGGAATCCACCCCCCCCCGCCCCCTTTTTTTTTAATACTGCAAATGCATGAGTAATAGTGCAGTTTGGTGCCCCGGCCTGATTCATGCGAAGGCCAATGGCATGATCGGTGTAGGTGTTTGCTCTCATTGACTTAACAGGGATACTACAGCCAGAAAGGTTTGGCTCTGGGGGGGCAGAGCCAGAACCAAAGGAAGTACATTTTGGTGCTCTTTTAGAGGCCGTCTGAAAATGCAAAGAATTGTTACTTTAACTGATTTTCTGTTAATGGAGGAACCTCAGTATGGTCTAGATTGAGCTGGAATTTACCACTTGCTCATTTTACCTAATACTTAAAGAGTTTTTTAATAAATGTATTTACTATTTTTTATATTTTTATTTTTGGTTGCGTTGGGTCTTCGTTGCTGCGCACAGGCTTTCTCTAGTTGCGGTGAGCGGGGGCAACTCTTCGTTGCGGTGCGCGGGCTTCTCATTGCAGTGGCTTCTCTTGATGCGGAGCGCGGGCTCTAGATGCGCGGGCTTCGGTAGTTGCGGCTCGTGGGCTCTAGAGCGCAGGCTGAGTAGTTGTGGCGCACGGGCTTAGTTGCTCCGCAGCATGTGGGGTCTTCCCGGACCAGGGCTCGAACCCGTGTCTCCTGCATTGGCAGGCGGATTCTTAACCACTGCGCCACCAGGGAAGTCCCATACTTAAAGATTAATCTGAATATTTTCATGCATAAGCAGTCAAGACTAATATATCAGACCCCCATGTAGCCATTACTCAGTTTTTTTTTCTTATTGTGGTAAAATATACATAACATAACGTTTACCATTTTATAGGACTTCCCTGGCGGTCTAGTGGTTAAGACCCTGGGCTTCCACTGCAGAGGGCACGGATTCCGTCCCTGGTCGGGGAACTAAGATGATCCTGCATGCCACGCGGCACGGCCACAATTTACCATTTTAACCATTTCTAAGTGTACAATTCAGTGGTACTAAAGTTCACAATGATTACAATTCAGTAATCACCATTTCCAGAACTTTTTCATCGTTCCAAACAGAAACTCTACCCATTAAGCAAGGCTCCATTTATTTCACCGTTTTAATTTTATAAACATTTTTGCTTTTTCTGTTTCATCTATCTTCCCCATTGTGGGGAGGGAAATGAATATTTTACAGCAGAGTCTAGTGTAACGACCTGCCCCATGTACCTATTACCCACTGTTTTTTTAAGTGACCACTCCTATTTCATCTATACCTCCTTGCTTTACTCTCCTGCCACACACTTCTGGATTATTTTAAAACAAGTCTTAGATGTGACTGTCATTTCATCTGGAAGTACTTCAGTATGAGTTTCAAAAGTAAAAACTTAAAAAAAAAAATATGACCACAATATCATCACATCTGAAAACTCAATATAACAGTAGCCCAGTAAATATTTTGATTTCTCATAATTATCTCATAAATTCTGATGTACAACTGGTTCACTTAAATCAGGGCCAGACAACGTTTGCACATTTATTTGGTTGTTGTGTCTACTAAATCTGTTAATTGATAGGGTCCTCCTCTTTTTGTCTCTTGACTGTTTGTTTTTAAAGGATGTGTGGCTTTTTTGAAGGTACTTTTAATACACTTAATTCTGATACCTATCATGTGAGGTAGCAGCAAGTTAAAATTTGATATCGTTAAACAATTATTAAGTATTATTTTAATGCATGTATGTGTTTTAGTACAGGTTACTTGGGTTCTTATGACTTTTCAAATATTAAATGAAGAGAACTGTTAGCTCTGACTGAATGGTTTTGAATTCTAGGTTTTAAATGGTGGTCTATCTACGGCAATTTGTAGGTACCTAAAATAATTTACGTTTTAAAATAAATTGTATAGTTGTAAGTTACTTGTGGATCATATCAAATTCAACATTGCCTGAAAATGTGGTTTCATGTAGAATGAAATGGAGCTGGTAGTATGTGGAATGTCAAATCTCAAATAGTAAGTCTTCTATTTTGGAAGAAAAGAACCTATAAAGTTCAAAACTAATCCATAGAAATAGTTTACACCATACCTTTAAGACAGATTTTTTTTGTGGCAGTATTTCTGAGGACCAATAAGTAGCTTGAGATTTAAGATTTCATTTCCTCTGAAAAATCTGGTACTTTTTTTGGCTGCATTTGGGTCTGTGTTACTGTGGCAGGCTTTCTCTAGTTGCAGCAAGTGGGGGCTACTCTTCATTGCGGCGCGTGGGCTTCTCATTGCGGTGGCTTCTCTTGTTGTGGCTCACGGGCTCAATAGTTGTGGCTTGCGGGCTTAGTTGCTCTGTGGCATGTGGGATCTTCCTGGACCAGGGCTCGAGCCCATGTCCCCTGCGTTGGCAGGCAGATTCTTAGCCATTGCACCACCAGGGAAGTCCCAAATCTGGAACTTTTGGATTGAGTAACCTTTTTCACCCATATGAAGTTATTAAATTACTAAGCCCATTTCTTTCCTTTCATGTGTGGGAGTCCAAAATTTTAGTTCATTATGATAAATACTTTTTCCCAGTAAGAAAAGGTCCCTAAAAGACTATGTAAACCAGAAGTCCCTTTCATGTTCACTATTCATCTAAAACAAGGCTTTCAAACTGCCTGTTGTGTCCTGTTGGGAGATGATGAAATCAACTTAGTGTGGGTCCTGGTAAGCATCTTTTAAGGTGAAATAGAATAGAGAATAGTGTGCATTATACTATGAGTTAGTACTGTTGGCAAGCTTTTTAAAAATTAATTTGTGTAGTTAACATGCAGGAATGTATGCATGTATTAAGTTGTGATGTAAAATGTATTCCTTGTTGTTGTACACAGCCTGAAAATTTTTTGAAAAATACTTAAGTACGTAATTGGGGATGTCATCTGAATACATGTAACCCTCTTTTATAATCTAAATTTTTTTCCAAATAAGAGTACCCACATTGGTGAAGAAGTTACTGGCAACCCTAAAGTAGTTGGTAGGCCTGTGGCTTCATTCCTTCCACCCTAAGTCTCAGATACTGTAATCGTTCTGGAGATAAAGCAGTGAACAAGACAAGAGTTCCTGCCTCAGAACAACTTTGCATTTCTCTGCATTGCTTTTTATATCTTACAGATGTGATTAAATTATTAAGATCCCATTCACAGCAGAAAAGAGCTCCTTGAAATAAGGCTCATTGAAGAATTCACCATAGACACTGCTCCCTCCCCAGCCCCAGTGTTTACCAGAAACTTTCAGAGGCTTTCATGCACATCCTGTAGTAACGACAGTTGTCAAGATAAAGGGATTTAATTTTGAGTGCTAATTGTTGAAGGCCTTGGAAAATACATACACTTAGAGGAAGATCTACTTGGAAGTGAAGGGTCTTTAATCCAAGTTCCATTGGGCTAGTTTTTTAAAACCTAAGTTACAACTAAAATGTAATGTGGCATCTTGGATGGCATTCTGTGACAGGAAAAGGACATCAGGTGAAAGCTAAGAAAATCTGAATAAACTGAACTAGTTAGTAATGAATTAGTTAGTAATGTATTGATATTGGTTCTGTGATTGTAACCAGTGTATCTTACTAATGTAAGATGTTAATAGGTAGTGTAAAATGGTGTTTATGAAATAAGGGCTTGGCTTTTGAGAGCCTAACCTTTTTTGATTATTGTCTAGAAACCAAGTAGGTTACACATTTTGATCTTTCTGCATGCTCAGAGGATTTTGTCTTTGTTGCTTACTTGCATTTTATTCTCATAAAGGCAGTCTTACTGTGATTTTATGTAGGATCTAGGATAGTGCCTCAGGCCACGTGATATATGCTAATAAGCGTTTCTGGGTGGCACATGAAAGACCAAAGTTGTTGATCAGCCCTAATGAAACTAACTCAGTTATCACCTAGAAGTAATAGAGGGAGAGCACCTAATGTTCCAAATACCAAAGAGAGGTTAATACTCTATAGTCATGGTATCTTGGCACTGGTCTTAAAGTTTTAAGAATGACAGCAACAGTACTTAAATTCTGTATAGTTTCTAATGCACCTAGAAATCTTCGTAAAATTGTTGTCCAGAAATAATAGCATGTGGCCTTCATTTTTTATTATCTTTCACACTTTGGAAGCAAGTCTTGAGCACTTAATTTTGTTTCATCCACTTACTGACTAATCCCAGCCCTAAGAATCTCTTCTCTTCTTTTTTCTTATAGTTGCCCTTCCTCCAGTCTCCTCTCACTCCTATATATCTTTGCTTATTCACACATTATCATCTTAAGAGTTCAGTGTTTTGTCTGCTGCCTGGAAAATAGAGTCCAAGTGCCTTTTGCTCCACCCTGCAGAGACAGTGCTCGTCACTGTCTCCTGAATTTTCTGCAGTCTTTTACTTGGGATGTGATTTCTCCTTTCTAGATGCCTGGACCCCCTTAGCTGAATTATCAGCTCCTTGAGGGTAGGAACAAGTCTTAGGTTTGTGCCCTCAGTATGGTGCTATGTATTTAATAGACATTCAGATACTTTGTTGATTTGAGTGAAGAAACGTGATTTGTCTGTAACTCCAGGTGTGATTTTGGTCACACCTGGAGTTGAAAGTTGGATTTCCTAAATGACTGAGGATGTAATTATTACTTTAAAACTTTCGTATTTTTTTTTTTAAATCAATAGACTGCCCCTATGTGCAGCAGTAATGAGCGGGCAAGCCTATTGCTCGGTGGGAGCGATATGGCCTGGGCGTTTGCAGCACAGCCCTTCAGGTCTCTTTTCTGAATTGCAGGGTGGTGGGGAGGGGGAGGTGTGTGCCCAGGCCTGCAGCTTTGCCTCATCTGTTGCCTGCTTTACATCCATGGCTTGTTAGTCAACCTCCTTCTGTATGAGCAGTGTATCCTGTAGCGTGTTTAATTTATCCATAACACTTTAGAATTGTTATTAAACTTTTATAAAGCAATCAGTCTCTGAAGTGTTTTTATGGTCAATTTCAAACTCCTTTATAACACAGAAATTTGAAATATTTATAAGTAACAGATGAGAAAACTGAGGTACAGAGGTGATTTGGAAGAGGTCCTACACCAAGCTAAGTAAGGTGCCAGGTGGGTCTTCTGTGTTTTTAACCTGTTTTAGAAAGTGCTTTCATGTAACATAGCTTATTTAGATAATAGTCCCCTCTAAACTTAAATTAGTGTCAGAAGTATCTCATAAGAATTTTAGCTCAAAGAATTTCTGATATTTGACTTTTTTATTTGATTGGTTGATGACCGAATGTATCGTTTTATTATGTCCATATGCATTCTCTGGGGTTTGTCTTCTTCAGCCTTGTCTCTCAAGTTGCTGGCACACTGTAGACTCTTCATAGAGTGAATAAATTGATATCTACCCGGCTGGCCCCAATCCCACTGCATTGTAATGTCTTCAGTGAACTACTCAACGAAAAGCTAAAAACCACTCAAGTCCTGTAGAACTGACCACATCAGGTAGGGCAGTATTTAGGACTGCATCTGTTAGCCTTGAAAAAATCTGGAGTGTTAAGCCACTGGCAGTTTTGTGAGGCTAGGGTGAAATGAGCAAGTTGACGGGCTTGGGTTAGCTCTTTCCACATCTCCAGCTCTTCAAGTACTGCTTGCCTGAAGCAGGATTCTTGTATCTTTGCAAAGCCAGAGCTGGCTTCTCATCCTGCTGCATTCTTGCTAGTGCCCCCCTCAGTAGCATTAACCTGGGCAGCGGTCCTTATCAAGGCTTGCTTACGTGGCTTTCTGTATTCAGTCAGAGGTCGGTTGACCCTATCTTTTCAGTCCTCTGTCCAGCACCCCACAGAAGTTCTCATGTGCCCTTTTAGCAAGCCTGCCTACCTCCATTTTCTTGATTCATCAAACAGACACCTGCCAAATTTATCATTTCTTCATCCTCACCTTCATGTTGAATTTTTAAAAAATCATTGTAGTCCTTTGCTTTTTTACATATCTATGTAAATATATACACAAACATGCATGTATGCATTTACAGTTATTTATGTTTTATATGTGCTACTCAGGTGTAAGCTACTCCAGGACGAGGGGCTGTTTTCCACCAGATGTTTAATAAATGTTGAGTAGATGAATTTAAAGTTTTTAATTATAGTTGGTCCCCAGTTTTGACAGTTTTCCAAGTGTTTAAACTGTATTTTATATGTTCAGTACCCAGTCCCAAAGAGTATCTTACTGAAAATATTTTAGGTTTTATGGGGGTTTTTTTGTTGGTGGTGGTTTTTATGGTTTTTGTTTTTGTTTTTTTTTTGGCTGCATTGGGTCTTCGTTGCTGCGCGCGGGCTTTCTCTAGTTGCGGCGAGCGGGGGCTACTCTTCATTGCAGTAGTTCCTCTTGTTGCAGAGCATGGGCTCTAGGCATGCGGGCTTCAGTAGTTGTGGCACGCAGGCTCAGTAGTTGTGGCGCACGGCTTAGTTGCTCCGCAGCATGTGGGATCTTCCCTGGCCAGGGCTCGAACCCTAGTCCCCTGCATTGGCAGGCGGATTCTTAACCACTGCGCCACCAGGGAAGTCCCAGTTTTATGGTTATTGAAATGCAAAATAAGTCACATTCACTTGTAAGCCTATTTTTCTGGTATTAGGACAGAATGCAGGATTTTTCTGTTGGGAAGCAGCAGTTCTGAGTTAATTAAACTTAAAATTTTTAGCCATCTAAGAATTACTTCATAGCCTGGTTCTTCTAAAAAAAAAAAAAAAGCGTTGTCTTAAAGATTGATATTTATTATCAAATATTTGAGATATCTGGAATTTGTGTCAGGCAAGATGTGGAATTTCTTTCATGATATTTCTAGCAATATATGAATTTTAAAAATCAAGTTACTTTCGAAGACCTGGTATTAATATATATTCTGCCAAAAGAAAGGAAGGTTGACTTTAAGCATATTTTTGACTGACGTGAGGAGACTCTTTTGCTTTAAATGTCTCTTAAAGAAAAACAACACCTCCCCCTTTTAAATTTTTTTCCTCCTGTGTTCTGCAAACATTTTATTTTGAAGTTTTTCAAGTCTTCAGTAAAGTTGAAAGAGTGCAATACAATGGACACTGGTAGATGTCACAAGTTTCACACTTGCTTTATCTTTATATATTCGTGCATGCACACATGTCCTTTATGCTGAACCCTTTGAAAATAAATGACTGTCCTGACGCTTCACTCCTAAATACTTTGTCTCTCCTGAGAACAGAGGCATCCTACTAACTTCAGTACCAATTAATCACTCCTAAGAAATTTAATGCTAACAATAATATTTATACTCACCAGATTCAGATTTCTCCATCTGCTTTTTCTTTTATGGCTGTGTGTTCCAGGATCCAAAGATCACATGTAGCATTGGTTATCATTTCGTTAGTTCCCCTGCCTTTTTTGTCTTTCATGACTTTTACATATTTGAAGAATCTGTGCCAAAATAGAAGGCACATTTAAATTTCTCCCATTATTAGTGGTACCAAGTTCAGTTATCTGGTTACAGTAGTGACTGGCAGATTCATTTTACCAGTGTCTTGGCATCCTTTGAGCCTTGCCTGAATCAGTCACTACTACATTGGTGGTTGCAGAGTAGTGGTTTTCTAATTACATGGTTTTCTAATTTCCTCCTACATTTTTTAGCTGACAGCCTTATTGATGTAAAGAAGAGCTCCCCTTCCCATTCATTAATTTAGTAGACTATCTATTAGAGCAATGTAGGTTCAGAGCAAAATTGATGAGAAAGTATAGGGTTCCCATATGCCCCCTGCCCTCACAAATGCACAGGGGCACAGCTTCCCCTGCTGTCAACATCTGCACCAGAGTAGTACATTTGTTCCAATCAGTGAATCTACATTGACAATGTCATTATCACCCAGTGTCCATAGTTAACATTAGGGTTCACTCTTGGTGTTGTCCATTCTGTTCTATGGGTTTTGACAAATGTATAATGGCCACATTTATTTTTTTGTTTGTTTTTAAAATATTTATTTATTTGGCTGCAGTGGGTCTTAGTTGCGGCACGCGGGATCTTCAGTTGCGTCATGCAGGCTCTTAGTTGCATTATGCGGGATCTAGTTCCCTGACCAGGGATCAAACCTGGGCCCCCTGCGTTGGGAGCGCGAAGTCTTAACCACTGGACCACCAGGGGGAAGTCCCGTGGCCCCGTTTGTTTGTTTGTTTGTTTATTTTGGCTGAGTTGGGTCTTCGTTGCTGCTCATGGGCCTTCTCTAGTTGCAGCAAGCGGGGGCTACTCTTTACTGCGGTGCGCAGTCTTCTCCTTGGGGTGGCTTCTCTTGTTGTGGAGCATGGGCTCTAGGCGTGCGGGCTTCAGTAGTTGCGGCACATGGGCTCAATAGTTGTGACTCGCAGGCTCTAGAGCACAGGCTCAGTAGTTGTGGCACACGGGCTTAGTTGTTCCGTGGCATGTGGGATCTTCCCAGACCAGGGCTCGAACCCATGTCCCCTGAATTGGCAGACGGATTCCCAACCGCTCCACCACCAGGGAAGCCGGTCCCATTTATTTTTAAATTATCTATAAAACATTGTAAACCTCAGGTCTTAGATGGCAGTTATTGTGGTCATTGTTACTCTACACATGTGTACTATGTGACAGGCAGTGTATGACGCACCATATGTTATTTCTCAATAATTCAAGGTCTATCTTAGTATTAACCCAGTTTTCCAAATCAAGCTTAGAGAAATTGAGTAACTCCTCAAGGTTATATGGTGGAGTAAGTATGTGGTAGAGCTCGGATTTAAACCAGGGCCTATGCAGATTAGCCATGATACGGTGGAGTCTCAGGGTCCTGCCACTTTTAAGCTCGGTAACCGTGGACAAGCTAAACATCTCTTGACTTAGCTGAGGAAATGGCATTGACGTTTAAATGAATTAGTAATATGCACCTTGTATGTGAGGACCCAATGAGGTACTGCATGGGGGAGTGGAGAGTAGTATGTACAATGCATAGTACTTGCTGCACAAAATCTAAAATTTTTATTAGAGCTTATTATCTATAATCAGCAAGAAACAATTGTATTGTGAATGAGTTAAACTTCAACTTCAGGGTAATAAGTGGACACTCCATTTCAGTGTGTGTTAGTATTATTGGGTATGAAGGAGGGCATTGGCTTAGGTTCTTTTCTCCTATTCTTAGTGAATAGGAGAGAACCACTTGTCTGTAGGAGGATGTTATATTTGGATTCGATTCTCCAGGGAAAGGTACGTTCACATAGATTCTGTGTTTCTGTGGACATTTCTGTCATCCAGAAATAGGCATGTTTTTCATAAATATTTTGGAATACTGTATTATTTCAAGGAGATGTTACTGTATACATTATATAGGATTATTTCGCCTGGGTGGTGTGGCTTAGTGGGAGACATTTTCCTTGGCCCTCTGGGGCAAGAACACATGGGCAGAGTTGAATCCTGTCTGTTTCCCCTCCTAGGTCCCGTGGCAGTGCTGGTGGCCATGGTTCCCGTGGCCAGAAGGAGCTGCCCACAGAGCCCCCCTACACAGCATATGTAGGAAATCTACCTTTTAATACGGTGCAGGGCGACATAGACGCTATCTTTAAGGATCTCAGCATAAGGAGTGTACGGCTAGTCAGAGACAAAGACACAGACAAATTTAAAGGTGAGTTTGGGGGATTTTTACTGTGCATTATTGTAAGGGGAGGAGGGTCTAAACCAGAGGGCTCTAATTATGAAAGTCTTTCAATGAAAGTGTTCCGAACATTTGCCTAGTCCAAGTAGTTGAAGTAAACATTTATTAGCGCTTCAACGCATAGGCCTTCAGTTCTATTTGGGGGGGAAGATGTTTTATACATAATCTAGTTTGTAGAAATATGTGGCATATGCCCAAGTAAATCTGGCGTTTGCCTGACCTATATAGCAATTCTGTCTCTGCCAGAAAGGGAGTTACCAGGAAAGAAATGAACAGATAAAACTTAGGACTTTTCAGGTGCATATCACCTTGGCCAACTCATGCATTTTTAGGGAGTAGTTTTCCTGTAATTAGTTTATTATGAAGTCCCAAAGGTAACCTAGTACTCGTCACTGTACATTTGTGACTTCAGAGCATGTGTTTAGCGAAATGATTGGCTCAAATTTCAGGTAAAGTTAGTGTCTGTAGGTTAGTCTTTCGGGTTCTTGAGCAGAGGAGTAAGGATGAGGAACCAAATGGGCATTATCGTCCGACTTCCACGGCTTCCTGAAGGCAAATGTGCCCTGTATCGAAGTGCATGATGCCAGATACAAGGGCATTTGGTTTGCTTTATTTACCCAGAAGTACATCCATGAAAGGCACACAGAGGCTGTGGGGCTGTAGAAGAAGCAGGGGTGCTGCTCAGCAGAGCGGTTCCGTAGTTTTGTTGTTCTGAAAGCTTTCTGACTTAAGAGCCTGGAGCCTTGTTATAGTAAGTGATCGAACAGTGGAAAAAAATGTATCAGTTAAGCTTGGAGCAGTAAGTCCCGCTGCTAGGAAGCGTTAGGAATTCAAATGTAAGGGGAAAATGTGTGGGTGAAGCCAGCCTTTGGGCTGAGTCAGTAGCAGCAGAGTTTGTCTCATAGAAGGGCATCTTTGGTTTCGGCAGCTGGAGTGTGAGATGAGTGGGAGCTCTGGAGTGACTAGGCTCTTGTTGCCTCTTTGAACTTGCAAGTGGTTTTCTCAGTTCTTCTAAACATTGAATCCACTTAGGGCAAAAGGCATGGATGGGGAGGTGGAGTATGGGTTTGGGGGTGGAGGACGGGGAACTCTACAGCCAAGCAGTACATTCTTTGTGTAAGCAAATGGTGAACAGGAAAAGTTTGGACCCAGGCTTTAGAAGCACTTGCAGTCTAGTGGGCTTTGAAGGTGAAGTGTAATCGTCATACAGAATGGGGATGGGGAGGGTGGTAATACAGGGTGTGGTGTGAGCATACGGGGTAGGGTGTTTAACCCAGATTTAAACGAGACGGCAAGGAAAGGGCATGGACAAGAGTGTTGCAGGTAGAAGGAAAAGCTTATTCAGAGGTTGGAGGTGAGAGAGAGGGTGTGGTTTCTTCTGTCTGGAGTGTCCTCTGCTTACAGGCCTGTGTCAGAATCTAGCGTTAGAGACTCAAGTTGTCAATAAAGCATGCTGCACCTAGGCCAGCTGTCTTAAATTAATTAGCATCCTGAGGAGGACACGCTTGTGGCCGAGGGTATGTTTTTTTTTTGTTTTGTTTTGTTTTGTTTTTTTTCCGAGGGTATGTTTTTTCACTTTGTAAAACAAATTTTATACCACCTACCTGAGTAGTAAGTAATGGCACCCTCAGCCTGTTCCATCAAAGCGTGTTTGGTATCGAATTTGAAGTCTGTGTCTTAAAGCCCCTGTTAGGTTATATTAAAGTCATTCAGAAGTCAGAACTAAAAGCTCTTCAGTGACCCAAGGAAGGTTTTAATATTATGGTTAAAACATAAAGCTTTATAAAAACACAGCTACTGTTTCAGTACCTATTTGATTAGCACTTTCTGACAGAATATAATTAGGAGGGGAAAAAATATAAGAGGGAGGAATACCAGTCAAGTTCTATTTATTAGAAAGTAAAATATGCTCTTTCAGGTTCTGCAAGTCTCCTGCCATCTAGATGCAACAGAAGTGGTAGTTATGATGTAGGGAAATGGTACAGACAGGGATCCCACCTTATCTTTAACCCGGAATTCCTTGAGGAAATCGGGGTTTGTTATCTCTTACAGGATTCTGCTATGTAGAATTTGATGAAGTGGATTCCCTTAAGGAAGCCTTGACATACGATGGTGCAGTAAGTATATTCAGGTTTTCTCTGTGGTGTTAGTAGTTGAGATTTTTTTCTTGCCAGTACTTACACAGTGTTTTCCACTTATTAGCTCTTGGGTGACCGGTCACTTCGTGTGGACATTGCAGAAGGCAGAAAACAAGATAAAGGCGGCTTTGGATTCAGGAAAGGTGGACCAGATGACAGAGGTGATTGGTTCTTCTACAACTGAACATAAAACTTACTATATGCCCACTGATTACAGCTCTTAAAGGTTACCAGAAGAACTCTATCTCATAGGTCTGATAGGTGTTTATGAGCTTTTAAAAACGTGTAAAATCTTAGAAAGAATGGATGATGCTTCTGCAAGCCTGGGTTTTTTTTCCTTCCTGTTGGCAGCAAAAACTCTTATAATTTCATTGAACTTCCCATCACATGAGTTGTACGTCTTCCCAATGAATTTTTCCATGTTTGTGCAGCAAGGTAATGATACGACCTCAACTTTATCTTTTTTGTGTATCCTCAGGAATGGGTGGCTCTCAAGAATCTAGAGGTGGATGGGATTCCCGGGATGACTTCAATTCCGGTATCAGTATTTAAAGTATCACCACTTACCCTTTTCAGTGGCCTTGCTGCTGTTGTACATTTCTTGTGAGTAGCCCGCCTGGCCGGACTACTTTAGTTCCTTTCACAAATGAAACTTTCCTAAAAGGTACCCAGGCATGCAATAAGCCTCTGTTAGAACCTCAGTGTTTGGGGTAGGACTTGAAAGCTTCCACATCGTGGGCAAGTTGGACTGATCCGCCTTATTTTGTTACCTTTTCTTAGTCTACTGTTCTTATATGTGCCTGTGTCTCATGCTGAGTCTTTCTCAGGGTTTAGCCCAGGGGAGCCCCTTGATGGTGCTTGTGTGTATGGCGTGAATAGAAGTACTATTTTTTCTAGAAGTCGGAAGGTTCTAGAAGCTTACAGAAAGCCTCATACTAATGGTTCCTGGTGGCTCCCTCTTAGATGGTAATAGGTAGTCCTGATGACCTCTTTGTTTCTTAAAGGGCGTGGAGCCCCTATCCCTTAAGTGGACATAATCCACTTTATCATTGCTTTTCTTAACTCATCAAAGCATACCAGTGGGTGCCTCCTTGTGTCGACTCAAGAGGTCACTTTGCATGCCAGGTTTTGAAGGGTTGATCTCCTAAACATTTCTTCATCTCTTTACTTGTTTTTTTTTTAATTATGAAGGTAATTCATACATGGTAAAAATGTCCATTGTAACCATAAGGTAGAGAATGAAAAACAAGTCTGTTTTCTTTCCTATAAACTTGAGATTATCTCTGCACTTGCCACCACATAAGATGAGATCATTAGTGCCCGCCCCCCCAACACCCCCCCCCCCCCCAGTCAAAACAAAAATCAGTAGAAAGTAACTGGTAAGTATGGGAGGAACTGGTCTTGTGAGTCGACATTTTTTAAAAGTTCATTCCAGTACTGCGTTAGCTAAACAGATTACTGCTTATATCTGTTGAATAATTTAATTCCTAAAAGTCCTATAGCCAGTCAGAAATGAGCTTATTCATAAAAGTACAGTATAATCCAGTAAACCTGTAATTTTATGTATAAGCTGGTCTCTGATTGAAAAATGCAACAAATGTCATCTCAAAGCCACCTCGGGTGTAGTAGTTAGTGACTTGACGAGTGGTGCTCTCCAGTCTGCCAGTTTTGCATCTCCTAGAACCGGAGAAGTAGCACAGTGAGCTCACAGCTTTGGAGGTTACCAGAGAAACTGATGTCTTTCTACTACTGGCTTAGCTTGGGCTTTTTTTACTCTGAAACAAGACATACAGTGAACATAGAGAAACTACCTTGCCACCAACCAGTGTAAACTACAGTGTTTTGGTGATAATCTAAAACCAGCAGTGCCCACATGGTGGGGTACGTACGGCCTATATACATGATTTGTATAGGTAGACCTTTTTTACTCTTTAGAATAATGCCTTTTTTTAAATGACACACTCTCATTGTAAAAAAAAAAATTTTTTTTCAAGCAATACAAAAAAAAATACAAAGAAGAAAACAGATAAGACAGTCCCTGTCAACCAGAAATAGGCAGTGTGTTTTTATTTATTTTTTATCTTTTTTTTTTTTTTGGCCGTGCCATGCAGCATGCAGGATCTTAGTTACCCACTAGGGATCGAACCTGCGCCCCCCTGCAGTGGAAGCGCAAAGTCTTAACCACTGGACCACCAGGGAAGTCCCTAGGCAGTGTGTTAAACTAAACTTCGTAAAGAAAACTCAGAAGATTTTCATGAATAGTGTGCCTCCTAGAAATCTGTCATCAAACTTGATGAAAAGATAATTGTTAATGTCAAACCTTGCTTTTTTTTCCCCCCTCATAATCTTCTCATCGCTCATATCATAAGAGTTTTGAAATGAGGTGGTCACTTGATGTTAATGTACACTGGGTTTTGGGGGGGTTTTTTTCCCCACTATACTTTGTCTCATGAACCTGGACAAAGTAGCAGTTGTGTTTATGTGCCTTGTCAGTGTGGGTGTGAGCTGATTTGTTTTATGCTAAACACTGGTAGCAAAAATTAATCTCATTAAAAGGGAAGTAACTTTACTTTCATAATCAACGTGGAAAGGTACACACAGTTTAGTTTGGAGGAAATGTCAGGTTAAATGTTTGAATACTAATTAAGCCTGTTTAATGAATGGTGTATCCTCTCTGGTTGATAGAAAAGATTTTGTAAAGAAACTTATACTTGATTATATGCTTCCAAAATGGGTTTTCCCCCAAAGCAGTGCTCCTGTTGGTCTAAACCTTCTTAGAATTGTTGTCATTACTTGTTTTGTTAAAATTGAAATTGTTCGATTTAGTCTCTGAACTGAGTTTCAGATAACTTGATCAATTTACAAATTCCTTGCTACCCTTAAAGAACAAAAAAACCCCACCATTGCAGATAGTTGATTCTCCATATTCAACAGTAGTTAGGTTCTTTAAAGCCACTGCAAACACCAAATTGGCGGATACTGAGCCATCGCTCATAGAGGAAATACACAGGCTCCTGTGAGCCTCTGGTCATATTTCTGTCAGCCATTCAATACATAACCTTGCTTTATGTGTTTGTGTTTAAAGACGCCTTGTTTAATATATATAGTTGATTGATTAACAATGAACTCATGGCCAACAGCACTGTAACTCATGCCTGCATGAGGCTTCTCTAACAAGGCACATCCCAGCCTTGCACTTAGCAGTACTAGACAGCACTTCAGCATGATGTTTGGGTGCTGTTTTATTTTAACCGCAAAATCACTAACAAAAAGCACAAAAGAGCAGAAAGCCTGGCACTAAATAGATTGTGAAAAGGACGCTTGTTTACTGTTTGAGCTGAGACAAGGCAGAGTGTTGGCTCGTTCAACCTCAGCTGAGAATGTATGTGTCAGGTGACAGATGTTTCACTGCTCTGTGCATGTCTGAATGACAGCAAAAGGCCCCAAGTATTGATTTCAGGGTTACAAATAAATTTTGGTGAGTAGACGAATTTGCAAACGTGAAATCTATGAATAATGGGGATCAGCTATTTAGTAGAAGAATATTTCTCAAGCTCAGGATCCTTCTTCAAGGATAAGTTCCTACAAAGCTTTGAGCAATGGCACTATCCTTGGAGTGAGTAAAAATAGTCACCTTCAGGAGCTTAAACAGAGGGGGCAAGCTCATTTGTTTAATTACAGTCTTATTTCTTAAATTTTTTCTGAAAGTTAAATAGGTTATACTGTTAAAAGGTTAATTATCTTAACCTCCCCCCATGACTTTCAGTTAAATACAAAACTAAGGCTTACGGTTCTTAAAATATTCTTCACACTGATGAGAATTGCAACTTACTTTTTTTAATATAAATTTATTTATTTATTTATTTATTTATTTATTTATGGCTGCATTGGGTCTTTGTTGCTGCGCGTGGGTTTTCTCTAGTTGCAGTGATCAGGGGCTACTCTTCGTTGCGGTGCGTGGGCTTCTCATTGCGGTGGCTTCTCTTGTTGCGGAGCACGGGCTCTAGGCGCGCGGGCTTCAGTAGTTGTGGCTCGTGGGCTCTAGAGCGCAGGCTCTGTAGTTGTGGCGCACAGGCTTAGTTGCTCCGCGGCATGTGGGATCTTCCTGGACCAGGGCTCGAACCCATGTCCCCTGCATTAGCAGGTGGATTCTTAACCACTGCGCCACCAGGGAAGTCCAAATTGCAACTTACTTTTAATTCTAAATCAGATGCAGTTTACTTCTGTTGGTAATTATTTTAGCGGATGCACAAACGAATGGGGGAAAAAAACCCTTTGCAGCCAGAGGAGGTGTGGGTTGGGTCTGCGGTTCCTGCTCTCTGGCGCCCTCCCTGGGAAGGGAGTGGGCCTGATCACAGCTTTTTTTACACACAGGTGCTTTGCTTTTAGAATGATCCACACCCGAATCGCAGCAGAAACAGAAAAATGGGGAATGTCACCCAGAGGTGACTTTGTATTTTTATTTTGCCTTCATATCTAGCTTTTTTCTTTTGATTTTGTGTTCTAAATTGTAACTTCTAAATTTCAGGTTTATCTTTTTTAATAACTGTATAGATTGTATTAGAAAACAATAAAATGTGCTTTGAGCATTTTTGTTTTAAGCCATATTAGAATATTATGGACTTTTCCTGCAAGCTAAGAATTTACAGCTCGTTTATTTTTCTCTCCTAAGATTCTTTTTTTATTTTAGAAGTCTGTTAGCATTGAAATTACCCAACAGATTCACGTTTGGACTCATTTTGTATGCACTTTTGATGCTGGACAAACTAAAGAATTTAAAATTAAACTTAATTCACACAAGCTATGTTATCAGCTTTGAGACAGTAGTTCAAAAGATAATTCAGTGTCATCTTCCTCCTTCAGGCTTCAGGGATGACTTCTTAGGAGGCAGGGGAGGGAGTCGCCCAGGTGACCGGCGAACAGGCCCCCCAATGGGAAGTCGTTTCAGAGATGGCCCTCCCCTTCGAGGGTCCAATATGGATTTCAGAGAACCAACAGAAGGTATGACGATAATGTGAACGTGTAAGTGGAGCTCTGGAGGGTGTCTTCTTGGCACATTTGTAAGCCATGTTGTGTTTCCCTCCCCCAGAGGAAAGAGCACAGAGACCACGGCTCCAGCTTAAACCTCGAACAGTTGCAACGCCCCTCAATCAAGTAGCCAACCCCAACTCTGCTATCTTCGGGGGAGCCAGGCCCAGAGAGGAAGTCGTTCACAAGGAGCAAGAATGAGCTTGCGGTTGGGAGGGAATGGGATGTGGGGGGAGTTCGAGCGAGACCACAGCCTGGCTGGCCCCCCAGACCGGCAGTCCTGCAGTTACCATTCCTGCGCCTGACCTTTGTCCTCCTTTCTTACAATGGAAACACAGAGCTTGTGAGTGCATGTCAGCAGTTAACAAGTGGTTTTTAGTACATTCTTGGCTTTGCCGTATCTACCTAGTGCCTGTTTTGTGCTTTTTTTTTTTTTTTTTTTTTCCTCCTGCCACTCCTTTCCTTTCCTATTTTCCTTCTGTCCTTTTTCCTTCCAGCATGTGAGTTTCTCTAGAGGGACAAAGGCAGCTGCCATGCGGGAGTTCTTTATATTGAAGTGCTGCTTCATTTCTCTCCTTTGCTTTTCTGTTTTTCCTTTAGCCACACTGGGCGTTTCCTTTGATTTTTCTCAGCGACCTGCATGTTGAGTTCTGTTTTGCTGTGGCTTCCAAGAAAAAAAACAAGTCACAAATTGGATAGCATCTTGTTTTTATTCAGCTGTGATCAACATACAGAATTTGGGACACCTTGCTTTCAAAACAAGGATAAAATATCTGTTGATCTTTGCAAATTCCTTCCTGTAACTATTTATAGATCGTTCTGACTCCATTACTCCCTCCCCAGATGGGAGAATAGGCTCACATTTCAAACAGCAAAACCTAAAAGGATAATGTGAACTGCTGGTGGGTGTGCACATAGGAGATAAATTGAATACACTGCTGTGTTCACATGCTTTATTATTGCTCTTCCAACACCGTGTCCAAACCGGTTCCCTTCTTTCACCGGCCGTTTTAGAGGCTCGTCTGTGGCTGGATATAGCGAACTGCTCTCTAGTTTCCTTTCTGCTGGCTGCAGAGGTGCTTCGGGCACTGCAGGTGGTAGCGCAGTGCTGGGCTCACTTCGTAGTGCGGACGCTGCTTCCTCTCAAACCCCTGTTGTCGTGTGTTCTGCATCACTCCCTGTGTTTATCTGTTCCCTGATACAAGTAATAATGAGATACTGCGCTTCCCACCATCCCTTAATTTTAGAGTGAAAGAATGGGCCTAGAATCTGGCACTTTACTCTCGTTCACTTGATGAATTGAGAATTTGACTATGCAGAGCTGTCAGATAACTGGTAGGTGGCTTGAGGTCACTAGTTCTCAGCTTTAGGACGTTCACTCCCACATACAGTGTTCAGCACTCACCCAGGCTAGGCAGCAGCTTTTGAGCTTGAACACCTCTGTGTGAACAAATTCTTTAGCACCCGAGTCCCACTTCATCCAGTTGGGAGCAGTTTGGGGTCAGCTAGAGCCCCGGAAAAGAGAGACCCTCACCAGCATGACTGGAGGGCCGGGGGCAGGCTGGCCCACGCAGTGTGCTTGGAAGGTAGCTCCTCGCCAGCTGCCATCCTCGGCTTCTCTTACTTTATCACCAGGTCTCAGCAATTTACAGAACTCTCCCTCCTTTCCTTCCTTCCACCTGTCATCTTTGCTTCTGAAATAAGAACCATTTGTGTAACACCAATACTTACCTTAAGAAAGACATGCATTATGTGGTTGTAATCAAACCTGATGCTTTCAGATGACCTACTTACATCTTCAGTGTGGAAAAGATTAAGAACAAAACAAATTCATCTAAACTTCTGGGCAATCCAGTTGACTTTTAAATGTAAGAATGGAATTCCAAACACCTAACACGTTCAGCTATATGACAGAAAGTAAATCTATGGATATGGTATTTTGTGAATGATCTTTTAAATAAAAGAAAACCTTACGTAATATTTAATTCTTGTCTTTATTTTTGAGTTGTTTTTTAGCTGCTTGTGAAGTTAACAATTTTAAATTTGGAAAGTGGTGTCCAAATTTAGTGGAATGTACTGCGGAGTGAGCGAAGCGTCTTGCTTTTGGAAGTTACAAGATTTGTGAAATTATTTTAAAAGCTAGTGGTGATCAGAGATGGGATGCCAACTTTTTTCCTGTTTTGTTTTTTTCCCCCAAAACTAATTTTTCTAACAAATGTTACATGATGTGGTCATAGTTTTTGGTTGGGTAAAGGAACTTTTAAGAATAACTGCTTGTTTGAGAAGAAATCCTAGGTGCTCCTCATGTTCATGATGGGTGCTACTTCATGGCAAGCAGATCGTGTGTTTGAGCAGGCGCTGCTGTGTAGTTGGGTGATTTTATGACCCAGTGGGCAAGGGGCAGGGCTTTGAGCTACGTGCGGGAGAGGCCAGGCTGGTGGGGAGGGTGCAGAAGTTGCTTACCTTGCGGTCAGAGCCTGACTGCAACTTAATCTGGAGAAACAAGGCGGGGAGGATGGGTGCTGTTCCGGCCAAGTGCGTGAGGGACTGTTTACTGCAGCTGCTCCTCAGCCGAGAGGGCTTGGAGGAGAGGACTTGATGCCGACTGGTGTTCCTTAAAAGGAGAGTGGGAGCATTCCTGAGGCTGGAAAACCTCTGCCCAAAGTTAAGGAGTTGGAACTTGGTCTCGTGGAGGGATTTCCTGGGGCTGGTGGCCAGAGGCTTTGAAATCCAACTCTGAGCCTTTTTTCCAAAGGTTCTTTGGATACCACCTTTAAGGGCCTGTGGAATGTTCAGACCCTTGGAAGGATCACCTAGGTCTCCCAGTAATTCAGAGGTTTCTTATGATTGAAATGAGACTGCAGCTGTCTTTCTGCCTCCCCCAGATGTTGCTGTAACTGTGCAGTGGTTGCTTCTCACAAGCACCTCTTCCCTTGGCCTGTAATACTTTTGTAATATTAAGACATCACAGAAAGTGTTTTAGTACCTGTGTCTCATCCATAAGTAACTGAACTGAGACGGGAAGGTATGTCTTTCTCCAAATAAGCACCTAAATAAATAGGGTCATTTTCATAAAAATTTGTACCACCTATGTGAGTGTTCCAGAGATAGGTTTAGACAGATAGTTGACATCTGGTTTCTCTCTGCTATTCTTGAACTGGCTTCAGAGAAACATTTTAGTGGAGTGCCAAGTGAGGCCCTTTTAATAAGGGGTTCAGGTTTCTAAGAATGTTCTTTCCTCAGAGTCCATTTTGTCCAAAGCCAGATTGTTTCTCCAGGTCCTGGGAGAGGACAAGTTTCCACAGCAGGCTTCCAGAAGCCCGCGTTTCCCATCATGACTCAAATGTCTTGTTTCTTCAGGGAGGTCTTAGTGAGCTCGAGGCAGAAAGGGGGAAGTAGTCAGGATGGGCGTACGTTCCGGTGAGGAAAGAAGGTGTTGAAATTGTTACCTAGCATCCCCTTTCAATTCGTGATTGCTTAGGAGTAGCCTGGTTTTCTCAGTGAAGGAAGGTACTTGGTAGAGATAAGTCTAGAAGAAGAAAAACTGATTCACTTGAGTTTGTTAAAGCCACTCTGGCTTGGGATGCGTTAGAAACAGCATTTCTTTGCTATGTCATGAGATGGTGCAGTGCAGCCTCTAGAGATTCTTGTGCCTGATTTTTTTTTTAAACAACTTTATTATAATCTCTCTTCACGAGTTATACTTCAGATACACTTTTGCTTCCTCTCAGTCCTCCTCTCAAATTCCAAATGGCTGTTGAGGTCATGCGGGGTCACTAGGACCCTGACAGGGTTCACTCTTTGGAATGACAGCCTCAGTAGGACCTGAGGGGGCCCAGTGCTGTCTGTGGGGCTACTTGGTCCCGTGGAGGATGGGGTCAGTGGCCTGTTTTCAGTTCAGCTGCTCCTTGATGTCTGCACAGTGGGATTTCTCACCACTGTTCTTGTAGGGAAATTGGGAAGGGAGATGAGTCACATCCTGAACTTTCTGAAGGATCATGCGCACCGGAAGTCTGTGGCGCATGTCACAGATGGCTGTCTCCTGGTTCTCCCCACCCTCCCCAAACAGTTTGCCTGGCATGTAGGGTAGTCAGTCATCCTAAAAGGTCCCCCTGAAGGGAGGCTGTGTGGACGGCAGGCTGGGCCCCTTGTGCTTCTTTCCAGGAACAGCTGGCCTGGGCCTGGCCACATCTGCCCTTATTGGTGAGGAGCTTTGCTCTGTCTTTTGCCTTTTCTTGGCCAGTCTTTAACAACATTGAGGTGTTCGAGTTACTTTCTCACTTGGGAGAGGTTCACAGGCTTATAAACACATCTAGTATCTGAGAGTTTTCCTTTTGCAGTTTTTTGTCATGAAAATAAGCCAAAATAATGAAAGCTATGTACTTAATTATAGCCTACTACTAATCTCTTCCCCCATCTGTAACCACACTCTAACTGTAAAATATTAAAATATACAAACAGAAACGCACTCCTTTGCAGCGGCAGGCTCTTTGGTTTTCAGTTCAGGCACTTAGAAAAAATCTGTTTCCTGTACCTGTTCTTTCGTTCACCGTGGGAGACGAGGTAAATGGTAATAAAATTACTGGCCCGGAAGCTTATCTTTCCAAACGGGATTGGGAGGGAGGGAGATCAGAGAAGCTTTCCAGGTAGCCCAGAGGTTCTGTAAATAGCACCAAGACTCCTCGGAATTGGTAGAAGTCTCTCACATGCATTATATTGAAATTAAGAATATGCTCACTAGATTTTTTTTAAAGTAATGTATCAAAATATAAATAAAACGAAGGTATTACAGACTAAAAATACATGAAGGGTATATGATGATTTCCTGCAGATCTGTAAGAGAAAAACTCAGTAGAAAACTAAGCAACTCATGAACAGGCAGTTCACAGGAGAGGAAATATGGCCCCAAAATGGTCAGGTCAGCCTCATTAGCAATCAAGGAGTTGTAAATCAAGACTACAAAGAAAATACTATTTTACACCCCTGCAAACGGCAAGAAGCCTGACAAACCAGTTGCTGGCAAGTTTGTGGGTCTCTCGACAGGTTACAAATGAGACTGTGAGTACAGCCACTGTGGGAATTAATTTGAAATTAGCATTAACCTGAAAATTGAATGTTCCCACACTCTAGCCCAGCGGTTCCCCTCCCAGGTATGTACCCAAGAGAAATAACAGCCACACAGCATGATAATTTTACACATAAAGGACACTTTAGAAATACACATAGATGACAAAAAAGTCACGTAGGTGGGGGGAGGCAGAACAATGGGGGGATATTCTAGGTTCCGTTGGGTAGTGAGGTCATGACCAAAGATAAATGTCATAAATAGCTGGAGATAAGGGACAGGAATGATGCTTGTCTGTACCTTGAGAGTTGAGGGTGGCAGACAGCTTTATAGACGGGCTCCAGGGGCTTCCAGAATGTTGTGTACGCTTCTCAAGGTGCATTTTTCTGAAGAAAATCCCTCACTTCCCACTAGCCTTTAAGGGATGTATGACCCCAGAAGATTCTCAGCCTTGGAGTTGTTGAGTTCTTAGAACTGCTGCATCACTACCTACATATCTTGCTTCTGTAACAAATGTGTACACAACTGACACTCAGCTGGGAGCTGAAAAGCCAATTAGGCCTGTTTGGAGTGATGAAAACTTTGAAAATAGACTGGTGATGGTTGTACAATGTGAATAATTAATGCCACTGAATTGCACACAAAAGTGGCTAAAGTGGTAACTTTTGTGTTATATATATTTTGTCACAACTTTTAAAAATGTAATATACCAGCAACCATTGAATTGAAAACAAAAAAACAAACAAAAAAAAACCCCGGGACTTCCCTTGTGGTCCAGTGGTTAAGACTCCACCCTTCCAAGGCAGGGGGCGCAGGTTTGATCCCTGGTCAGGGAACCAGGATTCCACATGCCGCGAGCACAAAACAAAACCCAAGTGCACTAGCATTTACACAACCGGACACGAAATATCTAATTTGGGTTTTTGGTTTTGTTTTGTTTTTGAAAAATAACTGGTCTATAAATGAAATAGAACTTGGAGGAATTTGAGAATTGCCCAAAAGGGGACAGGATCCTCCTTCCACTCAAGTCCAAAAAGGGTCTTTAGGTTGACAGGCCCCTGTTTTTATAGATGGAAAATGGGCTCAGAGAGTGTGCAAGAGGGCTCCTAGGTGCCACTGTAGCTGGGCCCTGAGACTTTGCCGGTGGTTGGCGGTCACTGCTCCAGCATCTGCCATCGCTAAGGCCGCGACAGAAGCCAGCATGTAGAACAGATTTCCATTCCCACTGGAAATGTTGGAGCTTCTGTCCATGTCTGCGGGCAGGAAACCCTGGGCAGGTACGTAGTCCAGGGATGGATGGAAACCAACACAGGCTTGTTTGTCCCAGTGGGTGAGGAGGAGCCGGGCAGGCGCTCAAGGGTGGAGAAAAGACAGCAGGCTTTGGAGGCTTTGGAGTCTGGGTTCAAATCCAGCTTAGCCTCTGAGCCTCAGTCAACTCACCTGTATAGGAAAAAGTAAGGTCTCCCTCCAAGAGTTGCCGTGGGACTTAAACGTAGCACTGCCCCACGTGGGATGAGGGAGGCAGCAGTGATTCTCAGGTTTGGGAGTCAGGTGGCTTTAGTCCTGGTGCCACCACCTGCGGGGATGAGGATTACTCCTGATGCTCAGGGCCCACGGGATCTCCCATAAGCTCCCGTCCCTGAGCCACCCTTCCCCGCAGGGTGGCAGCAGCGGGCGTCCAGCCCTTGCATTTCTCTTTTGGTTCCATCTGGGCCTCCTGGCGGCACTTCCACTGTCGCCTGGCCGGGTCTGGGAAGCCTGTGGACCCTGGACTGGGGCTGAAAGAAAAACCTTGTCCCAGCAGAGAGGGGCCCAGAGCTGGGGAGCCCAGGCTCTGAGATGCCAGACAGATGGGGGTTGGGGTGAACCCTGTGGGCTTCCTGGTCTCTAGCGGGTGGGGCGCCACTAAGAGTTCAGCGGCCTTGGGCAAGTTATTTAATGACCAGTAACGGGAGGCACTGGGGAACACTTGCTGCGTGCGTGCGGGGCACCCGTCTCTCTAGCGCCATCCTCACCTCTGCGGGAAGGGCCCAGGCACCAGGGCAGCAGGTGGAGGGAGAGGGGGCCGAGCTCTAACCAGCCTGCCCAAGGCTGGCTCCACACCTCTGTGAGCCTCATCTGGAAAATGGGTGTGAGGAGGCTCCAAGGCCTGGCAGAGGAATCATGATTGTCCTTCCTTCTGTCCTTCAGCTTGGTCCCTTCCTCTGATGCCAGGGACTGTCCACTCCTCTGTCCATCTGTCTTTGTCTCTGCCCGTTCGTTTGTGATGTCTGCCCTGGCGCATGTCTCTCTGTGCCCATCCACCCACGTCCCATGTTTGTGTGTGTGTGTGTGTGTGTGTATCTCTGTTTCTCATTCTCTCCCTGCACATATATCTGTGTGTGTGTGTGTTTTCAGTGTGGACGTGTATTTCTATGTGCGTGTGTGTGTGTTTTCAGTGTGTCTCTCTGTGTCTTCCTACTCTCTCTCTGCCCGTGCGTGTGTATGCGAGCTCCCCCATTTCGTTCCCTTCGTCCCTGTCCCGCGGTGTGTGTCTCTTCCTCTTTGTGAGACATGTGTTTGTGTGTGTGTATTCAGTGTGAATTTTGTGTGTGTTTGTGTGTCCATGTCTCTCTGTTCTCTCTGTGCCTGTTTGTGTGTCTCTCTCTGTCTCTCTGTCTCTGTCTCTGTTTGTCTCTCTCTCTGCCTCTGTCAAGAGCAGAGCCTGTCCGGCAGAGCAGCGGATGTATGAGGGATGATTCAGTGGCTGACAGGAAGCCCGCCGCCTTGCATCCTGCCTGCCAGTGTCTGTGGCATTGGCATCGGATCAGGCAGGTGTGTGGGCTCAGGATGAGGTGGCCGCAGTGAGGAGCCCCCCGCTCTCAGGTAAGCCTTTTCCAGGGGTGCCTGGAGCCTGGCCCCCAAGGCAGGGATCCTGAGGCTGTCCCCCCGACACCCCACGGGGTTGGGAGTGGCCCTGCTGGCCCAGCAGGAGCGCTTGGCTGCCCGCCGGGTGGGCTGGGAAGAAGCCGGGATGCCCGGCACCCCCTCCCTTGGCCCCAGCCCTGTCCTGGCGCCCCCAGCTAGGAAGCCCTCGCCCCAGACCCTGTGGCACTAGAGGGGCAGCTGTTTCTGGGGCTCTGGCCCCTCTCCCGCCCCGCCTTCCCCGGCCCAGCCTGCACAGCCCTGGGAAGCCCCCCAGGGCGGGTCCCATCACTTCCAGAGTCCGGTGAGGGTCGAGGACAGCAGCTCCCCAGGCCCAGACCCGTGAGCCTTGGTTTCTTCATCTGTAGAACGGGGCTGTAACAACCCTGCCCCAGGGCTGTGGGAGGATGGGAGAGATGCTACAGACAAGCAGACCCAGGTCCTGCCCCTGGCCTGGAGGAAGAAGCTGTCCCGGCCACCCCACCCAGCCCCCAGGCTGGCCACCAGCTCGCCCAGCTCTCTGCTGGGGGGTCTGAAAAACTGTAGGCCCTGGGGTGCTCTTTTTTTGTTTTTTTTTGAATTTTATTTTATTTATTTTTTATACAGCAGGTTCTTATTAGTTATCCATTTTATACATATCAGTGTATACACGTCAATCCCAATCTCCCAATTCATCCCACCACCACCACCCCCCCCCCCACTTTCCCCCCTTGGTGTCCATACGTTTGTTCTCTACATGTGTGTCTCTATTTCTGCCCTGCAAACCGGTTCATCTGCACCATTTTTCTAGGTTCCGCATATATGCGTTAATATACGATATTTGTTTTTCTCTTTCTGACTTACTTCGCTCTGTATGACAGTCTCTAGATGCATCCACGTCTCTACAAATGACCTGGGGTGTTCTTGGTGCCCTGCTCTGCCTACGGGTGGCCCTGACCTTCACCATCCCCCACCTGTGCCCGGAACAAGGGCTGCCCGGGTCCCTACCCCAGCCGCCTGAGCTTTAAGAGGCTCCATTAGAGACCTCTCGGTCAGCCTCATCTGAAGGCCAAGGTTATTTGGGAAAACGGAGCAGAGCCCAGCGGATAAGCCTTCCCAGGAGTCGGACGGGGACCTCTGGGTCCACCCCTACCCCCGCAGCCTGACCTTCGGCCCTGGTGGGCCTCAGTTTCCCCATGTACAACATGAGGAGGGCTGGGAGCCTGGGCAGGAGGGTTGCCAAGGGCCTTTCAGGGTGAGAGGCTGGGTGCAGAGGCTTGCTCAGCCCAGCCCTGAGAGCTTTTCCGCCATCGGCTTGTTGCAAAACTTGTTCATATGAAAACTGCCCACTTCCCTTTCTGCTATTTTGGCCTGCAGGCCACAGGCTGTGGCGGCCTCCCCTCCCCTCCCCACCAGACTCAGCCCTGCCTGGCCCCTTGGGGCCCTCCTGGGGCTGCCGGGCCTGCCTCTGCCAGGGGCCCAGCTCCTCTCCCTCCCCCCTCCCCTGCCCCACTTGTTCTCAGGCCTGGTTGGGAAAGCAAGGAGAAAGGACAGATTGATTCAGTCTGGGGGGCAGCCCCAGAGTTTTCCTCAAATGAGCCTCTCTTTTAAAAAATATTGCGTGATTCTTAAAAATGTAATATAAGAAAGGATTTACGTAAAGGAGCGTAGGCCTTGGAGTCAGCCTGCCCTGGGTGTAGATCTTGGTTCTGTGACTGGTCAGCTGTGTGACCTTAGGCAGACTACTCACCTCTCTGGGCCTCTCTCTCCTCCCTTGGAAGAAAGGAGCTGGCATCTCCAAGGTGATGCTACCCGCGTCCGTGACAACCGAAGGGCTGGGGCAACAGCGCTGCTCTCCTTCAGATCCCAGCCCCTCCCAGGGTCCCACCACGACGCCCTGCATGGTGCAGTAGACGGGGGTGCTCAGGCCTGCATGTCTGGGGGACCCGGCAGGGAGGGCTTCAGGTAGGGTTGACCCACACTGCTCGGTGCAGGCCGTCCAGCCAGCTCTGGCCCCGACAGGATGCGGCTGTCTCTTCCCATCCCACGGGGACCGTGATGATGGCAAGTCACAGTGGTCACAGCCAACCGTGCCCCACCAGCCGGCACTAGCACCTTACAGGCGTCCTCTCAGTGCTGGGCCTCGGATGACAAACCTGAGTGTGGAGTGTCATTCTCTCCCTCGTTTAACAGAGGGGTGACCGAAGGCCGGTGACACTGGGCTTCAACAGCTGGGGCGGAATTTGTGTTCTCCTGCTTCCCTCCCTTCCCTCGCCCAGTGCCAGGTGGGTGGAGATGGACCAGGGCTGGGGGCATCCCGAGCGTGCTGTGCTGCTCGTCCCAAACAGCAGGGCCAGGAAGCAAGAGGGCTTTCTGATGGGCGGGGCCTCTGGGAGGGAGGGCAGCAGAGGTCAGCAGCCCAGGTCCCAGGGCCGTGAATGCCAAGCTGAGAGTGTGGACTTGCTCCTGGGGTCTTAAGCAGACCCCGGCGGTGGCCAGTGCTGGACCCTTGTCCCATGGGTGCAACCCTCCCATGTGTCTGTGCCTGAACCTCCTTTGGGGCAGAAAGAGTCTCTGTCTTGACCAAAGGACAAAGATGTCAAGGGTGGGTGCTCAAGGGAACTGTCCAAACCAGCCAGCTGGAAATAAGATCCTCAGCAAGTTTCTCTTCCAGAAGCCCCAACCGTGATCCAGGCTGGACGTGTTTGTCCTCCCAACGACTCTTTGAGGAAGGCCCTGGGTTGATCCCAGTCTTTTTTTAAAATTAATTAATTTATTTATTTATTTTTGGCTGTGTTGGGTCTTTGTTTCTGTGCGAGGGCTTTCTCTAGTTGCAGCAAGCGGGGGCCACTCTTCATCGCGGTGCGCGGGCCTCTCGCTATCGCGGCCTCTCTTGTTGTGGAGCACAGGTTCCAGACGCGCAGGCTCAGTAGTTGTGGCTCACGGGCCCAGTTGCTCCGCGGCATGTGGGATCTTCCCAGACCAGGGCTCGAACCCGTGTCCCCTGCATTGGCAGGCGGATTCTCAACAACTGCGCCACCAGGGCAGCCCTGATCCCAGTCTTATAGATGAGAAAACTGAGGCCAAGAGACCCTGAGGCACAGGCAGGCTTCCCCCCTTCAAGGCCAGGTGCTCCCAACCTCACCAGCCTGAGATGGACTTGGGCCTTGGCTGGAGGCCCGGGAGGGAGGCAGCCCCGGGGCAGAACGAGGTCGGGGGGAGGGAGGAGGGTATGCGGCCTGGGAGAGCAGTGCCCAGGCTCATAGATCCCCTCGGACAACCTCCTGGGGTGCCCAGGTCATCCTCTCTCCTCGTGTGGAGGCCGCCGGGTCATGAGGTTTGGGAATGGTCATGTTTCCGCTGACTCACTTGGCGTTTGGGGGAAGGAGAGGTGACTTCTTCATGACGGGCCCCTGACCGGGGCTCGGCCCTGCACGGAGATTCCTTGTCATCTTTGCCACAGGGATTCAGGAAGCTCAGAGTGGTGAGGGGGACGGCTGGGTGCAGTGCAGGCCTCTGGGGAGCCCGGAGCAGGAGGCGGGCAGCACAAAGCTCAGGTCTCCCCAAGCCTTGCCTTCCCCAGCTGGGAAGCGGGGAGAAGCCTCCTCCCAGGTGGCCGAGGCCGGAGGAACAGGTGTTCGCCAAGGGGACACTCAGTAGCGTGGGCTCCATGTGCCCACCACGGGGCACCGCCCCCTCAGGACCCCCGGCTGCCCTCAGCTCTGTCACTGGCATTTGCAAGGGGGCTGAGTCTCTTTATAGTTGTAACGATTCTCCTTGGAGGGCCCCTCAAGAGGGCTGTACTCACCAGGCCCTCCTGTGTGGGTGCCTGTGGCTTTGCTGAGGCCTGGCAGTCACAGTGGGGCCCCGAGGCTGGGACCGGCCACTGACCAAGAAGCAGCCTTTTAGCCCCACCTCCCAGCACATCCCACCACCAGCCGCCAAGGTCCATCTGCCCAGGAGCCCTTCTTCCCCTCCTGGTCTCAGGCCCACCTCCTCCAA
Organism: Eschrichtius robustus; assembly: GCF_028021215.1. Taxonomy (NCBI): domain Eukaryota; kingdom Metazoa; phylum Chordata; class Mammalia; order Artiodactyla; family Eschrichtiidae; genus Eschrichtius; species Eschrichtius robustus. The sequence goes on along the minus strand of NC_090839.1, from coordinate 83,303,268 downwards.
GAAGCCTTCCTGACCTCCCTCCTTCTGGCGCCCAGGGCAGGAGGAATCTGGGCAGATGGGTGTTTTAGGAATGGAAATCCCACCCCCAGCTTCCCCAGAGGCCATGGGTGGGAGCGGAGAACTACACTAGGGTCGATGGGGGCTGCCAGGGGCTCCCGGGCAGAAGGGGCCATGGCCTCTGAGCTTGGGGAATAAAGCTGGGTTGGCAGGAGGCAACAGGATGCAGTGGGCGGAGCCAGCGTTAGCGTCTGGAGGCTGGAGTTCAAATCCTGTTTTTCCCCTTAGCAGCTGTGGGATCTCTGGCTTCCGTTTTTCTGTTTGTGAAATGGCTCGAGCCTCTCCCTCAAAGGGCAGTTGGGGGGACTAAGCGAAGACGTGTGTGGGAGTGTGCACATACATGTGGTGCTGCCTGGCGGGTCTCCAGAACCTTCCAGCACTTACCAAGAGTTGATGATGGCCCTGGGAGCCCAGGGTGCGGGTCGGGGGTCAGATGGGGGAACAGGGCTGGTTCTGTCCCCGCCTGGTCCCAGAGCAGGGAGGGAAGGTGATGCTGGACTCAGCTGTGGGGTTGGCAGGGGACAGTGGGGGCCAGAAACCTGGTGTTCCTGGAGGGCGTGGCCCTGCAGCCTCCACCCCGGCTCACAGTGCCCCCACGTTGCAGCCCTGCAGGAAGAGTGGCCAGGAGTGGACATGAGCGTGGACACGGAGCTGCTGTGGCCGGGGGCGGCCCTGCTTCTGCTGCTGCTGGGGGCGGCGGCCGGCCTGTGTGTGCGCTGCTCCCGCCCAGGTAAAGGCTGGGGTCGCGGGTGCGAGGGAGGAGCGGGCGGTATACCCAGCGAGCCACTCAGGCCCAGACCTGGCTGCAGTCGCCAGGGGCAGTCAGATAAGCCTCAGGAGGCAGAAGTGAACCCCGGGGGCCTGGGTTTCTCCTCTGAAGACAATGGGTCTGGCTCACTGGGGGCTTCTGTTCTGCTGGGTCAAGGGCATGTGTCTGGGGCCGATGGACTGCACTGGACAAGCGTGGGGAGGGGGGCTGGGCTGCCTGCGTCCGCCTTCTCCACGCTCCGCGTTCCTAAATAAATGGTGAGCAAACCCCGCCGGTGTCAGGTGGCCCCCAGTGATTGGTGGTTTAGCCCGCACGTCCGGTCTGAGGCCTGCACAGGGCACAGGGGAGACAAGATGGTTGGGCCTCGGATCTCAGTTCCCACCAGGCCCCGGGACGCTTGCTAATCTGGTCCTGTTCTTGCAGGTGCAAAGAGGTCCGAGAAAATCTATGAGCAGAGGAGCCGGTGAGTGTCTCGGTGTCCCCAGCCCGGCGACGCTGTGTGCCCTGGGCATGGGTGTCCATGTGGGCACCCCCTCAGGCACCGCCACGCCCCACCCCCACGCTTCATTCACACCTCCTCCGTGCCGGGCTTTAGTGGGTTCTAAGCAGTTAGGGGCGGGCGAGGGGGTGCCCAGGGGCTGTCCAGACCCGGCCCCAGCCTGGTCGGGAAGGGCTCTGGGAGGAGGGGATGTCACGCTCCAGCTAGCCCAGGAGCATCTCCAGAAATCCCCGCGGTGACCCCAGCCCTGGGGAGCGCACTGTGCCGGTGCTGGAGGTCGACAGAGGAATCCCACCCTCCCGGGGCAGTGGGGGGGGGACAGAGACCGGGCGCTGTGTCTGAGTCTCCCCTGGAAAACACTAAAGGACCTCAGGGGAGGATATGGGTGTGAAACTTGGGGGACCAGGGAAGGCCTCCTGGCAGAGGCGGGAGGGATTTTAAGAGAGAAAGAAGGCGAAAGGAGACATCCAGAGAGAGAGGGAATGGTGTGGGCATTTGCCGATGTAGGGCCGGGTGGACACTGTCTTGGGGATGTGGTGGTCGCTTGAGCGTGTCTTGAGAGAGATCAGCTGAATGCGGAGGAAGAAGAGTCTTGACTGTGGAGAGAGGCCTTGGCCTTTGTCCTAAGGGCCGAAGGGAGCCGCGGGAGAGCTGGAAGCAGGGCAGTGGTGGTGAGATGAAACGGGGCCACTGACCCCAGGCAGAGTGGCAGGACCTGGGCAGGAGGCAGTTCCAGGCACCTTGGGGACAGGCTAGCCGTTCTGTGAGCCCTGGGAGGGTCAGCAGTGCTGGGCGCTGCAGATTGGGGGGCGACCCAAGAACAACTCGAGGCAGGAGGGCAGCAGCCAGTGGTGTCCTTACAATGCCTGGTGGAGGGCTCTGAGACCTGTGTGCACACACGTGCACAGGCCTGCACGCCCACTCGCACCCACAGGCTCCCCCAGCACTCACTCATGCGTGCACTTCTCACACGCACGGCACTTGCTTGCACGCCTGGGCAGGCACTCACATACAAACTCACACACACACACCCTCTCTCATTTCCTTTTGCAACTGAAAAACCACAGTGAGATTTGAAAATAGAATTTTCCCGTCCATGCCCACTCCTGGGGCCGGGGCTGGACCTTCCCAGCTTTTGGGGCCTTTTGGTCCTCTGGCTCGCCAGCCCATAACCTCCACCAGGGCTGGGCTGGGCTCTCCTAGTGCCCACCCACACCCCTGCCCCAGGGCAAGTTCCTCAGTATCTTCCCTCTCCCCTCCTCCCTTAGTCCCTGCCCACTCCAGGCCCCTGATTAATCTTAGAACTGAAGATAGTCAGAGGCACAAGTTAAACCTCCTCACGTGGGAGGTGGGAAAACTAGGCCTAAGTGGGAGGAGGTGGGAGGGGAGACTTGGGCTCTCCCCACCTCACTTGGGTTCAGTCCTATCAGCCTGTGTGTGCCAGGCCCGGCTCCTGCATCATTTCCTCTGGGAAGCCATGCCTGACTCTCTTCTGTGGATTTAGGGCATCATTCCTAAATCAGATCACTCTGATTGCCAGCCCCCCAGGCTGGAAGGCTGGGGCAGGTCACCATTCTGGTCCAGGGGAGGAACCCAAAATGGTTTAATGATTAGCTAATCTGATCCACTATCCTTAGCAATGGCTTTCATTCCCGAGGGCATTTCATGGTCTAAAATGGCAGCTAGAGCTCCAGCCCTCATCTCTGCCTTCCAGGCAGTAGTAAGAATGAAGGAGAAGGACAGAAATGGGGCATCCCAGTTAGCAGTGCCTCCGTAAAGGAGTTTTCCTGAAAGCCCGACAACCTTGGCTTTGCATTTCATTAACCAGAATTATACGGTCACACATAAATGCAAGGGAGGCTGGGAAATATAGCCTTTTTTTAAAAATTGAGGTAACATTGGTTTATAACATTATATAAGTTTCATGTGTACGACATTATATTTCTACTTCTGTATACCCTACATTGAGCTCAACAACAAAAATTTAGTTTCCATCTATCATCATGCAGTTGATCCCCTTTACCCACTTTGCTCTCCCCCACCCCTGGTAACCACAGGTAACCACTATTCCGTTCTCTGTATCTATGTGTTTGTTTTTGTTTGGTTTGTTCATTTATTTTGGGGTTGTTTTGCTTTGTTTTTTATATTCCACATATGAATGAAATCATACAGAATTTTTCTTTCTCTGTTTGTCTTACTTTACTTAGCATAATTCCCTCAAGGTCCATCCATGTTGTCACAAATGGCAAGGTTCCATCTTTTTTATGGCTGAATAGTATTCCAATGTGTATATATACCACATCCTCTTTATCCATTCATCTGTTGATGGGCACTTAGGTTGTTTCCATGTCTTGGCTATTGTAAATAGTGCTGCAATGAACATACCGGTACATATATCTTTTCAAATTAGTTATTTTGTATTCTTTAGATAAATACCCAGAAGTGGGATTGCTAGCTCATATGGTGGCTCTAAGTTTTTTGAGGAATCTCTATACTGTGTTTATAGTGGCTGCACCAATTTACATTCCCCTCAACAGTGCCCAAGGGTTTCCTTTTCTCCACATCCTCGCCAACCCTTGTTATTTCTTGTCTTTTTGATAATAGTCATTCTAACAGGTGTGAGGTGTTACTTCATCATGGTTTTGATTTGCATTTATTTCCCTCGTAATTAGCGATGTTGAACAGCTTTTCATGTGTCTGTTGGCCATCTGTATGTCTTCGTTGGAAAAGTGTCTATTCAGTTCCTCTGCCCATTTTTTAATCAGGTTGTTTTTTTGTTGTTGAGTTGAGTTAATTATATATTATATTACAAGGGATATTAACCCCGTATTGGATATATCATTTGCAAATACTTTCTCCCAATCGGTAGGTTGTCTTTTTGTTTTGTCGATGATTTCCTTTTGTTGAGCAGAAGGTTTTTAGTTTGATGTAGCCCCATTTATTGGGAAATACAGTCCTTTGGATGGGCATGTGGCTGTCTAAATAAAAATCAGCGTTCTGGGGCTTCCCTGGTGGCGCAGTGGTTGAGAATCTGCCTGCCAATTCGAGCCCTGGTCTGGGAAGATCCCACATGCCGCAGAGCAACTGGGCCCGTGAGCCACAATTACTGAGCCTGCGCGTCTGGAGCCTGTGCTCCGCAACAAGGGAGGCCGCGATAGTGAGAGGCCCGCGCACCGCGATGAAGAGTGGCCCCCGCTTGCCGCAACTAGAGAAAGCCCTCGCACAGAAACGAAGACCCAACACAGCCATAAATAAATAAATAAATAAATTTAAAAATGGTCCACATCAAAAAAATCTTTAAAAAAAAAAAATCAGTAGTAATTTAAAATCAGGTTTATCTTAAAAAAAAAAAAAAAAAATCAGCGTTCTGTTTCAAAGGAAGAAGGTGATGGTTAGATACCTGGCTGTGTCTGCTAAGCGTTGAAGTTGCCTCATCAGTTACTGGGGAGTAAATGGCATGTGTGAACAACTCAAGAGGACCGTGCTCTCTCAGGAATGTTGAACACTCCTGGGATGGCAGGTGGTGGGAGCAGCCTCTTTGTTGCTCCTGGCTGAAGTCACTGCCAGGTCCCTGAGCAGCTGCCCCAGCCCTGCCCACAGACTCTCCTGGGCATCTCCGGGGGTCCTGGGGAGGCTCTGTGGGGGCATATGTCTGGCCGGCAGCTGGCTCCAGCCCAGGGCCATGTGAGAAGCGTGGGCACGTGGTGGGCAGGCAGGGAAGCACTCTAGAGAAGGGGTGCATCAGGAAGCCCTGGATCAGAGAGTCCTGGGGGGCTGGCAGCCCCTTCTCACTCTCACCCTGGTCTGTCCCTCCCTGTCCGTCTGTCCTGTCCCTCTGTCCCTGGGGCTGTGGGAGGCCAGGCCCTGGCTCATCACAGCTCCATGTGTTTCCAGGGAAGAGAATCAGCAGAACTTCGCCGTGGCCCGGACCTACACGTGTGAGTCCCCAGACAGAAGGGTCCAGGGCTGGGCTCAGGACTGGGAGTGTCCACATCAAAGTCCCTTTCGTCCCCATTGTTCTGAGGCTGTGGCCAGGCCTGATCTAGTGGGGTGATGGGGTGAGGGGGCTGTGCTGGGCAGCTGGCCTGGGGGCCCAGCCAACACCCCGTCAACCTTTGCAGTGGTCAGGGAGGCCTGGCCAGGGCCCCTGGTGGACACGGCCTCCAACGCGGCATCAGCAAGGTAGGAAGGAGCCCCTATCCCAGCCCCGCGGGAGGCGATGAGGTAGGCCCCGGGGTCCCCACCTGGCTGAGCCCAGGCCGAGACCTTGCTCCTTCCTCGGACCTCAGAGCCCCAGTTCTGATTCTGAGGGCCCTACTAGGGGGCTGTGGGACTGTGGCCTCCAGACCCCCAGGAACCCCAGGGCCTTCTCCCAGCCCCTCCTCAGCCCCTGCCCCACTCCCGTGCAGGAAGGACAAGCTGCTGCAGTTCTCCCCCAGCCTCGAGGGTGAGTGCCCTGGGACACAGGGGTGGGGGCAGGGGCGAGGTGGGACCGAGACAGGTGAATACCTGGTGGGACAGGTACTGAGCAGGAGGCCTTCCCAGAGGAGAGACGCTGTGAGCTGGGCTGGGAGGCCTGACGGGGCCCAGCAGGGGGAGGGGACGGAGAGCAGGTGTGAGGGCATGAAGATTGGAAACACCTGGGCTTCTTCCGGTGGTCACAGCTGGGAGGGGGCGGGGGCGGGGGCTGGGCCACCAGCATTGAGCCAACGGGCCTGGCCTTTCTTCCAGATTCTTCATCCTCCAGGTACCAGAACTTCAGCAAAGGTAGGTGGGCTCCGCGGAGGAGGGGGCCACAGTGGGGCATACAGCCTGCGCTCAGGCCTGATTCTCGCCTCCTCCTGCAGGAAGTAGATGCAGATCAGATGCAGCCTACATGTGAGCGGGCTTCTCCGGGCCCTGGCCGCCCCCTCGCCCCCCTGCCCACAGCCTCCTTATGTGAGAAAGGCCTCCTGCCCTGGAACCCGCTGGCCCAGGGTTTCCCTCAGATGACCGTAGCTTTGAGGGGGGACTGAGGACAGGAGCCCTGCTCTGTTTGGGGGTGGGGGGAGGCCGTCGGGGGGCCCTCATCCTGCACCACCTGGTCAGAGACGAGTTCCACCGACCCTCAGAGAGGAAGGGCCCCCAGGACGTCTCCTCGTCTCACAGTTGGGCAAACTGAGGCCCAGGGCAGGAGGTAACTTGCATAAGGCCACACGGTGAGGTGGCTGGAGCCAGGGCAGCTCAGGGGTGCAGGGAAGCAGGGTGGGAGGATCGGGGGAGACCCTGGCAGGGCCCCCGCGGGCTCCAGGGGCAATGACGGCCGGAGCAGCCCTGGCCTCGCTGCCCGCTCACGAAGCTCCCGGCCCGACCATGGGCCTGCCCAGCAGTTGGTGCTGTGTCTGTTTTCTTGCCAGACACCCCTTCGCCACAGACTATTTCGATTGTGGGCGGTTCCAGAAGCCCCCGGAAGGTGAGGCAAAAGGCGATGAAGGGGAGAGGGAGGAGGTGGCCTGCGAGCGCAGCTTCGGAAGTCACACCCCCGGGGCGGGGCCAGAGGTGGAGGGAGTATGTAACGGAGGAGGCTAGGCCTAGGTTTAGATGGATGGAGGAGGTTGGGTGGGGGGACCTGGGGGAGGCTGGCACTGTGGGCAGGAGCCAAGCTGCAGAGGAGGGAAGGGATGGGTGGGAAGAAGGGGTAGGGGAGCCAGAAGGGGAGCTGAGGGCAGGGGCAGGGGGCAGGCTGGTCCCCTGGTCATCCAGGCCCCTCTCAAGGCTGGGCACACAGGGGACCTTGAAGGAAGGCCCTGGACCGGTCAGCCTTGTTGACAGACGCTGAGCCCTGCAGGCTCCGAGGATGCTGGCACCCTTTGTTAAGAGCAAAGGTGCTCCTAACACCTTTGCTCTACAGAAACTGAGAACCGAGGGTGGGCAGTGCCTGCTGAGAGGCGCACAGGGCTGGGCTTCTGCCCGGGCTGGGCTGGGGTGAGGGGGGGGTCCTTTTCTCCCCGCTGCGTTTCTAAATTGGGGAGAAGCCCTCACTTCTCAGAGCCTCTTCGACACAGATGGACGCAGGGTGGGCTGGTGTTTAGAGCTCAGCCTCCCCGTTGGGGGGTGGGGGGGAATGCCAGGGTACCAGGCTCTGATATGCCACAACCAGCCTAGGCCCCCGGACAAAGGATCCTCGGCCCACCCCACTGCCTGAAGGGTTAGGCGGGTTCCTGTCTCCTGGGCCCCCAGCGGCTCTCCCTGCCCCTCTTTGCCCCACAGAGATGGGCCTCCCTTCTCCAACTGTCCCTCGTGGGCCTGATTGCAGCCCCACCCCCTAATCTCCCCTCCCCAGGGCATTCAGGGGAAGACAGAGAAGGAGCCCAGGGTGGAGGCTGCTGGAGCCAGGCTAGCGCCCATTAAGAAGCTTGTCCGGGAGAATGTTCGAGGCCCTGGGGGACCCAGAGGGCTGGGGGCTTGATGAGACAGAGGCAGAGAGGAAGGGCTAGGCCTGTCGGGCAGGGCCCAGCAGCATCCTGTGCCCTCTCCTCTCTCCCTGGCAGACGATGACGACACCAATTCCTACGAGAACGTGCTCATCTGTGAGCCAAAGAAAACCGAATCAGGTGAGGCTGCCCTCCCCGGAGCAGGGCAGGGAGGCAGGCCTCCTAGGCCAGCCCCGCCTGCCCCGCTGAGCTCTGAAGGCCCCGCTGCACGGTTCACCAGTATCAGACCCTGTGTCCCGGGAGGAGTCCCCATCGGTCCTGGGCTCTCCCTCCCTCCCTCGAGGGGGCTGCCCAGCACGAGGACGCAGGCGGCCCCTCTGGAGGGGTGGCCGTGGCACCTCTCTGGCCTAAGGACTGGCCGTGCTGGCTGCCCCTCTGCCAGCCCCTCTGCCGGTGTTCTCCCTGCAGGGGACGACGGGTCTGAGGATTACCAGAACTCGGCATACATCCGGCAGTGGCGGGAGTCCAGGAGAGTCGTGGGTATGTGGCCGGAGCCCCGGTGCTCCCAAATGGTCACCTCCAGCGGGCTCAGAGGGGCCAGGCCTGGGACAGACAGTCGAGGGGAGGGGGAGAGAGGGGAGCTTAGGGGATCTAGCCTGGGAGGGCAAGGCCGGGTGGGCTCCCCTACGGCCAGTCCAGCTGATTCCACAGCGAAGCTTCCGGCACATCAGCGGCTGCAGAGGCTCGAGCTGTGCCAGGACCCCCCTCAGCAGCACCATGGCCTCCTGAGGTTGGGTCCTCCTGGCCGGCTGCCCATCCAGCTGCACGGACGGCCTCGCACTCGCCCTGCTCCCGGGCAGGACACACCTCCGGCAAATCCCAGAGAGGACGGGACAGACACACCATCCAGTGTAGCCTTTCCTGCGGGCTGTGTGGTGGCGGGAACAGGGCTGGGCATGTGCGTGTGAACCCTCTGACCGTCTGCCTGCGGTCGCAGAGCCCGTCCCGAGGGAAGCACCTCCCTCCCCAGTAGGAAGCCCAGACGAGGACAGCGGGGAGCCTGATTATGTGAACGGGGACGTGGCAGCCACCAAAGCCTAGAGAAGCCCTGAAGGAAGGTACGGTCCAGGGTGGGGGGCCGCACAGGCCTAAGGGGCTGCACTGCAAGGGAGAAGCAGAGAGCTGGGGCTGGAGGAGCCACAGCAGGGACCGTGGGGCAGCACCCATGGATGCTGAAGCAGGGTGGCTCCCCGGGGCGCTGGGACGCCGCCCTGGGTGCTGGGCCTCCCGGGCAGTCCCTACCCACCCCGCCCCCACTCCTGTGGCTGGTGTGGGGAGGTGACAGATCCCCGGCGGACACCAAGTCTCAGGCCCAGGGGGTGTCAGGCAGGGCAGGCTGGTGAGTCATGGGGTGAGAGGGGGGCTCTGGGTGGGCCTCTGCAACCTTGGGCGAGAGACTTAACCTCCCTCGACTCATTTCCTCGCTTGCAACATGGAGCTACTGGGACCTGTGTCTTAGACAACACACACAAGGCACCGCACGGAAAGCAGGACCAGCTGGACTCAGGGACGGGGCGGGATCGGGAGGAGATGGTGCCAAGCGCTCACACACACCATCTCTTGGCGCCCCCAAGGCTCAGAGCGGGCAAGCCACCTGCCCGAGGTCCCACTTAGAGTGAGTGGAGGAGGGAACGGTCCCCCAAGCGCTCAGATGTCGGAGCCCAGGCCCTGCCTCACGGGGCGCAGGTCGACCCGAGGGCTCCAGAAGGCTGCCCAAAGTCCCGATCTGGGGGACACGGGCAGCCCTCTCAGTGGGCGGCCGCTCTGGGCATTTGAGAACCAGCAGCAGGGTCAGCGGCAGCAGTTGAAGCCCAACGGGCAGAGCCCGTGGTTCATTCACTCACCCAGTACCTAGAGGGCACCTGCCAGGGGCGAGTCCTGCCCTAGGGGCTGGGGACACAGGGATGAACAGAAGACACACAATCCCTGCCCGCTTAGAACTTCCGTTCTGGTGGGAGAGAGAAAACAGATAACCAGCTGGAAGAGAAGAGGAGAGAAATGCAGCACGTTAGCACGTTAGGGGTGGGAAGGGGCAGGGAGCAACGTGGGGCGGGGAGAGGCGGTGCCATGATTTAAGCCGGGAGGCAGCGCAACTTTTCCGAGCTCCCCTCGTCGCCCCTCTGGAGACAGGAAGGACACCCAGGCAGAGGGACTGGCAAAGACCCCCAGCAGGAATCTGCGTCTGATGATGTGTGTGGGCAGACGGAGTGACGGGGGAGCGTCGGCAGAGGCGGAGGGCAGCGGCTGGAGGCGTGCAGGGCCAGCACCTGGGTTTTTCTGAGATGGGGCAGGGGAAGGTCTGGAACAGAAGAGTGACTGGTTTCTAAAGGATCGCTGGCGGTAGAGACATGAATACAGGGGACGCGGTGGAGGCGGGGAGACCAGCGCGCTCAGGCAGGAATCCAGCGAGTGTTTGCGGAGCAATGGGGCTCACTGATGCGCGGCGTGTCGGCTGCCCGGTGCAGCGAGGACTTGAGGAGGCCTGCAGGATTTTGCCTGAGTAATGAGAGGGCATCGCTGCCAGCAACTGAGATCAGGGAGGCTACAGGCGGAGCGGGTTTTGTGGGCAAGGCCGGTTTGTTTCTGGGCCTGTTAAGTTGGAGATGCCGTGCAGGAGGATGTATGAAATGGGCAGTTAGAGGTCTGCGCCTGGATTCAGGGAGAGGCAGGAGTGGAGAGGTTGTGCAGGTTCTTCAGACGAAAGAGACTAAGAGTATGTTGTACGCTGACAAACGATACGGGAGGTTCGAGTCTGGGTCGGCTACGGCTGGCTGGAATTTACACCCGGGACCCCGCACACAGGACGGACTGAACTCCACAGGCTGGGGCCCACAGCAGCCCGACAAGACTGCAGAGGCCCAATCCCTATATTCTAGCAGGCGGAAGGGCCGCCAGGCAAGGGGGAAGGCGGAGTGGCGTTAGGGCCCGGTACCCGTCAGGTCCCTTCTGGGTTCCAGGGGAGAGGAAGAGGACGCAGCTTAATGGTACTGGTCCCAGGACACGTGCGGGGGAAGGCCGCCAGCTGCTGTGCAGAGGGTGTTCCTGCACCCAAGGCACGTCAGAATAACTCGGGCCTCGGCCAGAACCGAGCAGTCAGGATTTCAAACAAAACGCAGACGCTCCTGGAATAAGAAACATGCTTAAGGCTGCTTGACGGCGGGTTCTGTGCTCACTGGACACTGACCATCCTCCCGGACCCGTGCCGGCTGCTCCGGGGCTGAGGGGACAAAGCGTCAGGCCAGGCAAACCTTTTCCTCTTTAACAAATACTTTTCCTTTTCATTGAAGGAGCCAGGGAACCATACACTGCCTCCCCAGGGTCCCTTCTCCAGAGCTGCTCAACTTCTAGACCCCCTACGGCTACCCCTGGGAGGCGCACCAATGCATCCTGAGCACCAGCCAGCCGGCCACGGGGTACCCAGCCCGGGAAAGGACAGTTATGCATGGAGCCGCCCTCTGACCGGCTCCCACGGGCAAGGCAGGAGCCTGGGGCCGAGGGCAGCTCCCGCTGTGGTCAGATGCCCAGGACTCAGGGCAGTCACAGCCCCTTAACCACATTTAAAACATCATACTACATGGGTGTTCGTGTCCTTTTTTGCTTTGGATTTTGATCCCAAATTGCTTACTAATGTTGGTTGCTGGGATTTTTGTGTGTGATGGATAAGCTTGTACAGTTAATTTATATAGGTGGAGTCGTATTTAATATTCTGCGTTTCAGAGTAGAGGTTGTGTCTATCTTGTCTCCTGTAAGCATTACATGTACTTAACTTCAGCAGAGTTAGGGAGAGCCCTGGCGCTCCTTTCTTTGGGCCTCCGTTGACTGAATCAGAGATGAGGCCACGGCCACCTTTGTGACCCTTCAGCAGGAGCGTCTGCTGTGGACAGAGTGCGTCACGGTTCTGGGGAAGGGGCAGGCGGAGTGGGAGTGGCCTGGAGCCTCAGCTGATTGGGCAGAAACAGGACCATCTCATGGGAAGGACGGGGCCCAAGGGACCTTCTGAGTCAGAGAAGCCAGAGTCAGGGAAACAAAATGCCTCCTCCAACCGAAACATCTCAATAAACCGTTCCAGTTTAAGGGCAGTGATTCTCCTGTCTGCTTTCCCTGCTTCACGTAGAACCTTCTAAGGCAATGAAAGTCAGCCTTCTTGTTTCACAGAAAGGGACCCTGAGGCCTAGAGAGAGAGAAGGCTGGGGACAAGAACTTGGTCCCTGAGTCCAACCCTCTTTCCAGATGCTGCAACGATTCTATGAGACGAAGTTAATGCTGCAAGTTAGGAAATTAGAAGAAAAAAAACATCTAGAACACAGCTGTTGGCCACCTGTCCCTTCACACCCCGCAGTCCTGGCCTCACAAAGTGGACAGGACAGCTTAGGCCTGGGCACAGGTGTGGTGGGGCTGCAGTGAGGCTCCAGCGGGAGGGGGTCCTGCCCCGCCGTCGCTGAGTGTGGCAAGCTGGGGTCTCACTTGCACGACGGGCACAAGCATCCCTTCGCCTCATAAGGATCCCAAGGTTCCAGACAAAAAATAAGATTGAGAAGGTAGGGAATTCCCCTGGTGGTCCAGCGGTTAGGACTCGGCGTGTTCACTGCAGGGGCCTGGGTTAGATCCCTGGTTGGGGAACTAAGATCCCGAAAGCTGTGCGCCAGGAAAAAAAAAAAAAAAAAAAGATTGAGAAGGTATGCCAAAGTATTTTTGTAAAACTTCACCCTGCAGTTTCTGAGGGCCTTAATTTCTTTTCCCCCCTCTTAATCAAAACCCTAGCCGCAAAGAACCAGTGACCTTGGAGCCTTTCCTGTATCCGTTCAACAACGTGGTCTGGACACGTGTCTAACCCTGACTGGGATTTGCTTCAGAACAATCTGGGAGTGGCGTAGGACGCTGGTGCTGGGGTAGGGTACAGAGGAAACAAGACTGGCCACGTGTTGGTAAAATTGTTAAGATGGATGATGAGTATGTGGAAGGTCACTGTATCATTCTCTGTTTTATGTACAATTGATGTTTTTCGTAATTTTTAAACATGGAAAAAAACAACACCTTGCCAAAAAAGAAAAAGCAATTCTACAAATTAATGCAAAATTCACTGGGAAAGTCTAAAGTAAATGAGTACACCCGTTTGCACAGAAAAGGCGACCTGGTGGGAGGGTCCCCTATGCCTGTCTGCACCATCCTCCTCCGTGATTCTTGCCAAGTCCTTTCTGAAGGGCTCAGGGCCCCGGGCTGTTCTGAGAAGCTGATAAATTACAACAAACCCTGCCTCACCCTGTGGGATTGTCCTCTAGGCTTCTAGAAAAATTGAGATTAGCCTGTCCAGTCTATTATCTAAATCACCTTTCTACCTGTAGGACGCTAGGGGCGTATACACAGAGACAGGAAGCCAGCTTTCCTTGCGGCCTTGCACTGCCACCTTTCTGCTGACAAAGCTGTACGGTTTTATTACTAAAATGCCAACACGTGCACAGATCGGGTGCTGGGCCCTGGAGGGTCTCTGGGGCCTTTCCATGCTATCATCCCACCACGAGTCTGAGGCTGAGGGTAAACGCTCCAGGAGCAGGGGAGACGTACTGGAAGCAAGGTGACGGCCAGGAAGATGCACTCCAGGGCCATCCAAGGCAGCACTTTTTCCAAATCAGAAGGCTGTGACTCCTGCCTCTCAGTGACGAGGACTCATAACCCAGCGAATGAGTTCTCTGCTCTAACTGGCCACCGGGGCCATTGTCTTCTGACACAGCCTGGCCAGGAGCCCTGCCATCTGCAGAAGGGAGTTCACACCTTCCGCTATTTTCATATGAGTGTATCCAATTTCCTGAAAAAAAAAAAAAAAAAATCAAATTTAAATCTGGTTAATAAGTGAGGGAGGAAGTTTAGTTTTTGAAATCTGAACATCTAAGCGAACGGTTTGCTCAAAATTGATGCAGTGAACTCAAACTCCAGCTGGAAAATGAACTCTGAGAAGTTCAATTTATTTCCTAAAAGGATGCTGATATTTCTTTGACAGGTACTGCTAAGAAAATGAAAAAGAAAAAGAAAAAAAAAAAAGCCAGACTGGGAGAAAACATTTGTAACACACGTATCTGACAGAGGACTTGCAACCAGAATATATAAAGAACTCTCAAAACGCAGTAATCAGAATACAAACAACCCGATTTAAAAATGGGTAGACTTAGACACTTCCTCAAAGAAGATCATGGATGTCAAATGAGCACATGAAAAAGTACTCGACATCATTAGTTATTGGGAAATGCAAATTAAAGCCATAATGAGATACTACTATATACCTATTAGAATGGCTTAAAAAAGACCAACTGAGCATTCCAAGTGCTGACCAGAAGGGGGATCGTCTGGAATGCTCACATATTGCTGATACAAAGGCAAAATTCTATAGCCACTTTGGAAAAGTTTGGATGTTTCCTATAAAGTTAACCCTTCGATTACCATTCAACCAAGGAATCTCACTCCTGGGAAGTTACCCAAGAGAAATGAAAACTGGGGCTCGTGTTCACACCAGTTCACGTACACAAATGTTTATAGCGGTTCTATTTATTGTCACCAAAATCTGGAAACTCAAATGTCCTTCAACTGGTGAACAACAGTGGGACGTCCACACAAGGGAACACGACTCAGCAATGAAAAGGAAGGACCCACCGACATAGGCAACAACGTGAACAAATCCAAAATGCATTAAGTGAAGTGAGAGCAGCCAGACTTAAAAGGTTACGTTCTGCTTGATTCCACTTGTATGACCTTCTGGAAAACTCTGTCCCCCAAATAGAAAATAGATCAGTGGTTTCCAGGTGCTAGGGGGACGAGCTGACTACAGAGCGGCCCATACATTTGGGGAGATTACAGAGCTGTTCATATCTTGACTGTAGTGGTGTTCACCAGACTGAATGCTTTTGTCAACAGAACGCACCCAAGAGGCTGAATTTTACTCTATTTAAATTACACCTCACTTAATCTCACTTAAACAACAAACAAATAAATACCTCTCTCATAAAGAGAGTCATTCCAAGGAACACTAGGTCACTGCCTGGCAGGACTGGCTTAAGCAAACCCCCAGCCCCCAGGACAACCGGCCATTGACAGAGCATCTTCCAGGCACCTGGCCTGTGAGTAAAACAGAACCTCAGCGTGGCCCACATTCTTGACGAGAGAAGCATTGCTCTACTCTCACTAACCTTAATAAACTCCAGTTTCAAGTATTCTGCCATTTGGAAGGTTTTACACACTCGAAAAATGTTGCCAATGATGTCTTCTGGGGAATAGCCAAGATGCCACAGGTGAGCGAGGATCTAGACAAAAGAAAACACACGGAGGCCGTGTAACTCTGTGAACAACAAGGATACTGGGGGAAGTGAGGTCAAACCCACACCAGTCTCAGGCCCGTCACACAGCTGGGAGCAGACAGGTCATCTGAGACAGCACGAGTGTTTCTGAGAATCGGCCCAACGCAGCGGCCCTGCTGGTGGGCCGCACCCTTTAGGTCACGTGGGGTGATCGATCTTCCCAGCAGGCAGAGAGATAGTATCGCAAATGTTTTAAACCATACTGCAAGACGGTCTACCACCATACCCTGTAACGTCTTTATCCAAGGCTCTTAAAAAGCCTTTTTAATCGTCCCAGTAAGCACCCCAGAGCGTCTGCTACGCTCTCTGAGCTGCCACTCTTATTAATGCATACCCCCGGCACGATTAGGCCTGAACAAATCCTGACCGGGGCAGAGATGACCGCTGTGGTCTCAGCCTCCTGCCTTCTCAACCCCAGGCCCCACTTCCAACGCTCACCCCACCCCAACTGCAGGGTCTGGAGTCCTTGGCTCCCCGGGGCAAACGCAGCGGGTGGGGAAGCCCCGTGTCCATAAATCTGACAGCGCCCTTCAGGCCACGTGCCTGGGTCTCCCCACCTTGCACGCCAGTTTCACGAGAGGTCAAGCTCTGCCCTAAACCCACTCAGCTTCTAGCTTAGCTTGGTGGCAGCAGGGGGAGGGAAACCAGCTGCAATCACAGCAATGGCCTCAGATCACATCAGTGCCCCCCATGTGGACTTGAGGGTCACCTACACCCCAACGATGCCCACTGGAATCTGCTCATAGGACCAGGCCCTGGGTCCCAGGATGCCCATTCCCAGGCTCTCCAGGAAGATAGAGGGGGAACAGCTCCCCTCCACAGAGAGAAAGATGGCTTTTCTCTACAAAGCAAGGAACTGGGCTGTCCTTTCCTCATGTCCTAGGAGGACACATTCCTCTTGCAGAGAATATAATTCGAGTAGAAAGGCATGACTTTGAATTCCAGGTCTATTACTTTTAAGCAGTGTGATTTAGAGCAATGAGTTTAGCCTCTGAGCCAGTTTTCTCACCTGTAGAGGGTACCCAACTCCTAGCATCAGTTAAGAATGAGGTGGATTAAAAAAATAAAATTAAATTTAAAACAATAAAAAAAAATAAAAGAATGAGGCGGCGCAAAGTCCCCAGCACAGGGAGCGCCCTCCCTGCCCGGCTCAAGAAGCGAGAGGTTCCCCCCGAGTCAGGAAAGGGGGAGGAGACCCACCTTGTAGGCCTCGTCGATACTGGCGCTCACACAGTGCTGGATCATTTCCTTCACCAGCAAGGGGTGCGGCTCGTCACAGACCTGACCAAACAGAAAAGAGAGGCCGGTCTGGGGCTGAGGGGGACCATCCGAGGAGGAGCCCTGGCAGACCCACGTCTGGGCAACCTAGGTACCCACCGTCTCCCCTTGCTGTTTACATTGAAGTCTCCAGCAAACAGAACCAGGTTCGGGAACGCCTCCCCCACCACCAGAGTCGTCACCAAATGGACTTCGGTGTCGACCTAGTGCGGTGAGGAAAAGCCTCTGACATCATCATTACAGATTTCTCACACAAGATGAATTCACAAGAGCCAAGAAGGAATGTACGCTCAAGGGGCAGCTTCAAAGCCACGAGTCACCTGTCTTGCACCACTGGTAAGATCACCTGCCCAGTGGACTCTCTGAACCCACTTAAGAACTGGGAGGTCTTTGGGGCCCATCTCCCACCTGGAATAGGAACGGGCTTGCCCTGGACACGGCCCCCAGCCTCAGCGTGATCTCGGGCCTGTTTCCTCAGCCCCAGAATGATGAGAACATCTGCGTGCAGGGATGTGTGAGGACCAAACGGGACGCACGTGGAAGCCCCGGGCCTGCCGCAGCAGCGGGGCGCGTCCGCCACCCACACCGTGCCGCAGCCCAGCCCCTCCTGCTCTCCGCGGTGGCGGGGGGAGCAGGACGTGCTCCCCTCCCTGCTCCCCGGGGGCGAGGCTGTGCCCCTTCTCCCAACACCGCCCACCCGCCCTCCTCTGCTGGCCCCGGCAGGTAAACGACGCTCCGCTCCGTCGACGGTGATGCCCACGCCAGCTTTTACCTTGAACACATTCTCACTGTTGATGAAGCCGAATCCCGAGAAAGTGGACTGCAAGTTGTTCAGTGCCTGCCGAGGAACGGAAACAAGGCCAGGGTGACTTTCAGTCTCCGCCCGCCCCATGTCCCCTCTTGGGAGCCGAGCTTACCCCCCTACTTGCAGGCCTGCTCCCCACTGGCCCGAGGCCCCACCAGTGTATCGGGTCAACGTTCCCCAGTCTGGCTACGCTCATCGCCAGGCAGCAGTCGCCACCCGCCCCCCCCCAGACGAGGGGTGCATGCAGCAAGCCCGGGAGGCCAGCGCCCAAGCGGCGGCGCACGCACCTGCCTCATGTCACCCTGGGCGGTGAAGAGGATGGCTTCCAGGCCATCGTCCGTGGACTGCACCTTCTCCTTCTCGATGACGTTCAGCAGCCTGGCAAGAATCTGGCCGTCGGTCAGCTTGGTGTAGCGGAGGACTGCACACCGGGACTGAATGGGCTCTGGACGAGACAGGAAGAGAGTCGGGCTCCCCAGCAAAGCACGGCGTGACCCCGTTGGTCCTTCAGTTACTCGGAAGCAGCCACACGATCCACGTGGCCCGGCCATGCTGGCACCACAACCCCTGCCCCGCGGTGCTCAAGAGGGACTTGGCAAACAGGGCTCAATTTCAAAATATCAACCAATAGTGGCCTCAGCTAGGACTGCCCAGGCTGACGTTGGCTGGCCAGGGCTTCCAGAAGGGGAAAAGATCCTCCAGGATAGAGACATCCACGTGCCACAGCCCACAGGAGAGTGAGTGCTGGCCCAGGTGGGCTCTTGAACCTCCATGTATGAGGTAAGTCTGGGCCCTTCTGGGCAGGTCACGACCCAGCCAGTCTGGGGCGAGAACAGGGCACCTGCGTGGCTTCTTTAAGCTTCCACGGGCGATTCTGATGCACATGAGAACCACCAGATGGATGAATGCCGAATTCTGGAGGCGATCCCTGACCTTCAGTTCAGACTACGGCAATAGCATCTCCATGACCTCCAAGCCCCGAGTGGGTCTCTCGCTGATCCATCCTGCTCTGCTGCCCCACTGGCCTTCCTCAAAATGTTTTGATCCGTCACCTCTGCCTGCCCAGGCAAACCCTTCAACTGCCCACCAAGGTCACAGTACAGACCACCTCTGACCCTCCTACATAAAATCTTCCGCAAACCTCACCCGTCTCTCCTCTCCTAAGCCCGCGTGCCTCCCATGGAAGAATCGACCTGTGCTCTCCTGGCAGCTCTTCCCACCAAGGATGTCCTTTCCCAGCTTCTTCCCACTTAAATCACAACTGTCATTGAAAAAGCTCTTCTCCCACCCTCCTCATCGTGGAGCCGGCCCAGACCACCCCAGACTGAAGTGACCGCCCCTCCTTTGCTCTCACATACACTTTCAAGGAACATGTTCCTGTTAGTTTACTTGCATTAAGGAAACCAGTTACCTCCCCCGGGGATGCAGCGGACGAATACCACGACCAGGCCCTGGCCCCTCAGAGCTCAGGTTTGCCGGGATAGAGGAGTGAACATCAACAGGGAAGTTCCCACACCCTGGGACGCGGCCATGGAAGAGGTTCGTAGGAACGGCTCCAGGAGCCCAGCCAGAGAGCGATCAGCTCGGTGGAGGTGAGTTCTGAGCTGGGCCTTTAGGGACGAGCTTTCCAGGCCGGAAAGGCAAAAGGAACAGCACATTCAAAGGCAAGAGTGATGAAAGGGCACAGGGGCTTTGGGGAACCGCGAGGCACTGTGCGGCCGCATCACACAGGGGAGAAGGAGATGAGGCTGCAGGTAATGGGCTCCTGTGTGCTAGGATGGGGGTGGGCGTGGCTGTGTGGGCAATGAGGGACCACTGAAGGGTTCAGTGGGGGAGTGGCAGGGTCAGACCTGTGCCGAGAAGACCCCGGCAGCCAGCTGGTGACTCAGGTGCAGAGAAGCTGCAGGGACACTGCACCAGTGAAGGGGAGAAACTGAGGCCAGACCTAGAGTGAGGGAAGGAGGGGTAGGGGCTCAAGACACTGGGGAGGTGGGATGACCCTGGATCTGATTCTGGTGAGGGGCTGGCTGCGGTGGTGAGCAGACAAGGGAGGACCTGAGATGGCTCAGGGCTTGCTGGCTTTGGGACGCACCCCCCGCCTTGCGTGAGCCCCTGATGGGCAGGGACAGAGCCTCATACAGGTGTAGCCTCCACTGTGCCTTGGGCAGAGGAGATGCTGTGCACATAAAATACTGTGCTCGACATCTGTCCAATGGATGAGACGTTGCAAAGAACAGCTTTCCTAAGAGTTCATTTCAATTTATCTGAAATCTGGAAGATTCATGACAGAACCTTATTTACATATTTGGCTTATCAGCACAGACAAGAGAAAGACCAATTAGAAACGGGAGTCCTTGGGACTTCCCTGGTGGTCCAGTGGTTAGGACTCTGCACTTCCAAAGAGGGGGGCGTGGGTTCGATTCCTGGTCGGGGAACTAGGATCCCACGTGCCACGCGGCCTGGCGCGGCCAAAAAGTAAAACAGACAAACAAACAAACAAAACAAAACAGAAAAACCACAATGGAATTCTTATCTAAAAGCAATTAATATGCAAACTCATAGATTTTTCATAGATTTTTCTCTTTGGAGAAGTACCAAAAGCTGCGAATTCAGATACACGTCAGAATAAAGCAGGCATAGCCTTCCTCCAAGAAAGCAGGGCTCTCCCTTAACTGGTATAACTCCAGGAGCTAAGGTGAGGTTGTTACTGACAGTTTCAAAAATCATCTCTGCAGTGATTTGATCATGAACCATTTCCTCTAAAGCTAAGCAATACGTTTCTTTAGAGATTTGGTTTACATGGTTCTTATATCCCTTTAGAAATTAAAAAATAATCAGAATGCTATCTATATATACCAGAAAAATTAATTTCATGAAAAGCGAGGGCCAGACCTTTCTCCACCAATAACTGCAGTTTCTAATCTCTACACAGACTCATCCACGCAGAGCCCTGTGCAAAATGCACTGGGGGGACGGCTTCACAGGCGAATTCTATCAAACACTTAGAGAAGAACTAACACCCATCCTTCTCAAACTCTTCCAAGATACAGCAGAGGGAGGAACACTCCCAAACTCATTCTACGAGGCCACCATCACCCTGATACCAAAACCAGACAAAGATGTCACAAAGAAAGAAAACTACGGGCCAATATCACTGATGACCATAGATGCAAAAATCCTCAACAAAATACGAGCAAACAGAATCCAACAGCACATTAAAAGGATCACACACCATGATCAAGTGGGGTTTATCTCAGGAATGCAAGGATTCTTCAATATATGCAAATCAATCAATGTGATACACCATACTAACAAATTGAAAAACCATATGATAATCTCAATAGATGAAGAAAAAGCTTCTGACAAAACTCAACACCGATTTATGATCAAAACTCTCCAGAAAGTAGGCATAGAGGGAACCTACCTCAACATAATAAAGGCCATATATGACAAACCCACAGCCAACGTCATTCTCAATGGTGAAAAACTGAAACCATTTCCTCTAAGATCAGGAACAAGACAAGGTTGCCCACTCTCACCACTATCATTCTACATAGTTTTGGCAGTTTTAGCCACAGCAATCAGAGAAGAAAAAGAAATAAAAGGAATCCAAATTGGAAAAGAAGAAGTAAAACTGTCACTGTTTGCAGATGACATAATACTATGCATAGAGGATCCTAAAGATGCTACCAGAAAACTACTAGAGCTACTCAATGAATTTGGTAAAGTAGCAGGATACAAAATCAATGAACAGAAATCTCTTGCATTCCTACACACTAATGATGAAAAATCAGAAAGAGAAATTAAGGACACTCCCATTTACCACTGCAACAAAAAGAATAAAATACCTAGGAATGAACCTACCTAAGGAGACAAAAGACCTGTATGCAGAAAACTATAAGACACTGATGAAAGAAATAAATGATAATACAAACAGATGGAAAGATATACCATGTTCTTGGATTGGAAGAATCAACATTCTGAAAATGACTATACTACCCAAAGCAATCTACAGATTCAATGCAATCCCTATCAAACTACCAATGGCATTTTTCACAGAACTAGAACAAAAAATTTCACAATTTGTATGGAAACACAAAAGACCTCAAATAGCCAAAGCAACCTTGAGAAAGAAAAATGGAGCTGGAGGAATCAGGCTCCCGGACTTCAGACTATTCTACAAAGCCACAGTAATCAAGACAGTATGGTACTGTCACAAAAAAAGAAATATAGAGCAATGGAACAGGATAGAAAGCCCAGAGATAAACCCATGCACATATGGTCACCTTATCTTTGATAAAGGAGGCAAGAATATACAATGGAGAAAAGACAGCCTCTTCAATAAGTGGCACTGGGAAAACTGGACAGCGACATGTAAAAGAATGAAATTAGAACACTCCCTAACACCATACACAAAAATAAACTCAAAATGGATTAAAGACCTAAACGTGAGGCCAGACACTATAAAACTCATAGAGGAAAACATAGGCAGAACACTTTATGGCATAAATCACAGCAAGATCCTTTTTGACCCACCTCCTAGAGAAATGAAAATAAAAACAAAATTAAACAAATGGGACCTAATGAAACTTAAAAGCTTTTGCACAGCAAAGGAAACCACAAACAAGATGAAAAGACAACCCTCAGACTGGGAGAAAATATTTGCAAACGAAGCAACTGACAAAGGATTAATCTCCAAAATATACAAGCAGCTCATGCAGCTCAATATCAAAAAAACAAACAACCCAATCCAAAAAGGGGCAGAAGACCTAAACAGACATTTCTCCAAAGAAGATATACAGATTGCCAACAAACACATGAAAGGATGCTCAACATCACTAATCATTAGAGAAATGCAAATCAAAACTACAATGAGGTATCACCTCACACCGGTCAGAATGGCCATCATCAAAAAATCTACAAACAATAAACGCGGAGAGGGTGTGGAGAAAAGGGAATCCTCTTGCACTGTTGGTGGGAATGTAAATTGATACAGCCACTATGGAGAACAGTATGGAGGTTCCTTAAAAAACTAAAAATAGAACGACCATATGACCCAGAAATCCCACTACTGGGCATATACCCTGAGAAAACCATAATTCAAAAAGAGTCATGTACCGCAATGTTCACTGCAGCACTATTTACAATAGCCAGGACATGGAAGCAACCTAAGTGTCCACTGACAGATGAATGGATAAAGATGTGGCACATATATACAATGGAATATTACTCAACCATAAAAAGAAACGAAATTGAGTTATTTGGAGTGAGATGGATGGACCTAGGGTCTGTCATAGAGAGTGAAGTAAGTCAGAAAGAGAAAAACAAATACTGTATGCTAACACATATATATGGAATCTAAAAAAAAAATGGTTCTGATGAACCTAGGGGCAGGACAGGAATAAAGACGCAGACGTAGAGAATGGACTTGAGGACGTGGGGAAGGGGAAGGGGAAGCTGGGACAAAGTGAGAGAGTAGCATTGACATATATACACTACCAAATGTAAAATAGACAGCTAGTGGGAAGCAGCTGCATAGCACAGGGAGATCAGCTCGGTGCTTTGTGACCACCTAGAGGGGTGCGATAGAGAGGGTGGGAGGGAGATGCAAGAGGGAGGGGATATGAGGATATATGTATACATATAGCCAATTCACTCTCTTATACAGCAGAAACTAACACAACATTGTAAAGCAATTATATACTCCAATAAAGATGTTTAAAAAAAAAAAAGATAGCACGGCTACCTTGTTTGACTCAGTTGTTAGTTAGGGGAGCAGGGATTTGATGTGAAATCTGTTTGCTTACAAAGTTCATGTTGTTTCCAGTTAAGCTGCTGATCTGGAAAGTTGAACATTATTTGGTAAAACCTGGACTCTGTAGTTTCCCTACTCTTGCCATTAACTGTAGGTAGCATTTTGACTTCTAGGATATTGTTCATTTCACTTTTACAGTAAAATTTATAATAAAAATTTAAATTAAAAAAAAAATGCACTGGGGGGTGGGGGCAGTTCTTTAAGTATAACACGGCTCCTGCCCTCCCAGACCGGTCCTACCACTGGTAAGGAGACAAGCAACATACACGGCCATAAATCAAGACCTTTTAGCACAGTTTCCTCCACTGCACCGTGGGTGTCTTGAAGGTAGAGAACGTTTCTTGTTAAACTCTGTCTGCTCTGCACTAGCCCGGTGCCTGACACCTACTAAGAACAGAGTAGATGTTTGTGGAACAGATTCATGACCTGGGGAAGGTCAAGGGACACGAGCCCACTGGGGCTGGAGACAATGACTCTGTGGGGGGCATCATGGTTGGTACCACACTTGTCTGGGTGGAGAAGGAGGAGCCAGACAGCTGAGCTTACACAGGCTGGGGGTTAGCAGGGCGGATGTGAGGCAAGGACAGAGGGACAAGAGAGCTGTGAGAAATGGTCAGAGAGAGAGTGAAAAAAAGCTGGACTGTGCTCGCAGTCTGTATCAGAATGGGAAGGACATGAAACCGGCAGGAAGTTGAGACACTGAGGCGGGAGGGCTCAAAGCGGTGAGGAAGAGGACAGACTGCTGGGAGGGAAGGAAGGAGGGAGGGAGGGAGGGGGCTGGAAGGACCAACGCCAGGTCAGGAAGATGAGCGTGTGAGCTTTCACAGGGGAGGCAGCTCCTGGTAATGACAAAACCCAGCGTGCAGACACACTGTGTGCCAAGTGCTCCGGACACACAGAAAGCGCAAGAGCACGTCTGCACAGGGGCCATGACCGTGACACTGCGCACAGGATACCAAAACATCACGTGTGCCTGTGATGCAAGAGTCAGACAGACCTGGGGTTCCAATCCCAGCTCTTCGGCTTGCTGTGAGACTTTGGGCAAACTATTCAACCTCTCTGAGCTCCATGTTTTTTTCATATCTAAGGTGGAGCTAATAATACCTCCGCATAGAATTATATAAGATTAAATGAGAAAGCGGATTATACAGTGCTCAGGCCACGGCAGGCGATCAAAAAGCCCCTTCTCTTCTGCGGCTAAAGAGCCAACGTGAACGGCACGTGGACCCCGAGCCATGCAGAGCCGACCCTCACCTATGATTTTATCCGAAGCATTACAAGCAAGAGCGAAGCGGGTCGTTTTGGAGTAGATTTCCATGGTTCTCCTCAAGGCTTGCTGGGCTCCATCAGTCATGCTGAGAAGAAAAACACAAGGGGCGGTTTGCAGCTGGGACCCAAGGTCCACGGGACACAAATCCCCTCCTACGGACCCTGGGAAGCCTACACTCCTGATTGGGCATGCTCAGTCTCTCTCCGGGACCCCGTGTGGGTCTCAGGCAGACAGGCTGCACACGGACAGAGCAGAGGCCCTGCAGGCAGGCTGCCTGGGCTCACCTCAAAGCTCCTTCATCCACTCCTGTGGGACCTTTAGGCAAATTATCTGAGCCTCAGTGTCATCGCCTATAATGAGATAATGCTACTGCCCACCTCAGAGGGTTGTTATGACAATTAAATAAAACAATAACACGTAAAGTGTGTAGCAGAGCACCTGGCATAATGCAAATGCTTACAGATACGTGCTGGATAAATGTTAGCGGCTATTACTGCTGTAAATAATGTTACAGTAAAATGGTTAAGGTGTATCCCCACTATGGAACAGAATGCAACAGAATACAGCAATTAAAACCTATGTTCACAACAAGATTATAATAACATGGAACTCTGCTCTTCACGTTAAAAGGCAAAACCAGGATACAAAAATTATAATTATCATCTCAACTATGTAAAAATGCACAGTGTAGAAAAACAGGAGATAAAATAAAGCAAGAAATTACCCATATCTTTAAAAATTTCTTCAAAGAACATGAATTACTGTTATTTTTCTAAACGGCACTTAACATTTTTTCATTTATACTGATAATGATTGCACAACATTGTGAATGTACTAAATGCCGCTGAATGGTACACATTAAAATGGTTGAAATGGTAAATTTTCTGTTAGATATATTTCACCACAATTTAAAAAAATCATTTAAATTATGCATGTAAGTGATGCTGGAACAAACACATTAACTGTCTTAGACAAATGTTTGTAAGTTACTTAATTAAGATCAGGTTTAAGGCTCAGGCCTCTATTAAATTTCTCTTCAAGATGTAATAAGCAAATCTGTCACAGAAGTGCAAAGGTGAGAGCTTTTCCTCCTGATTTAATACAGCCAGATAAAAGACTTAGAGATCAAGGTAAAAAATTCTTGGCAAAGCACTCTACCTGTCTGCTTCATCCAGGATGATGATCTTGTGTCGCCCTTTGGGAAGGGTGACTTTCTGTTGGGCAAACATTTTGATTTTGTTCCTCACAACGTCAATGCCCCTGAAACAATGAGCCACAATATTATTGTCACCTTCTGAGACCAACTCACTCACCTTCACGGGGACTTTTAACCCTCAGGACACCATCATGGACCCAACTTTAGCTTTTCAGTATCTTTTTGGGCAATCTAACTATTTATAAGGATTGTCATTCATTACTTTTATTCCTTCTTGGAGGTCTTCAGAAGAACAAAGTAAAACATTTACTTACTTTTTAAAAACAGAATGAAACTCATTTTATCTTGCAATTATCATACAGGTCCATTGGACTCTTTATAATCTAAGATACATTTTGGGGGTCTCAGTAATCTTACACTTCCTATATCTTAAAATGTTTGCTACTTCATCATCCTAGTACTTATTTCATCATTACTCATCAATTATTCCCAACTATGCTAAAAAAGACTAAAATAATAAAATGAAAGAATGATGGAAATGCTTAGAAGATCGATGCAATATTCGGAAAAACTGTTACTACTGCCTCATCCTTCAGTTTTTTATTGTTTCGTGAGGTACTACATTATCTTTCTGGAAGATACAAAAGTAGTTCAGATACACTATCTGAAAGCTTTCACTGACCACAGCCGAAAATTCAAAATTTTTCATTTTCTACCCATAATGTCAGAGAAAAGAAATGACAGCGGAAGATGTTTCATCATTATTAGACAAGTCAGAAAATGAAGCAGAGAGACAGCAGGATTCTAGACTCTGATGATGATGGTGAAATTGATCACATAAACAAAATTTCAGACTACAAGTCTTCAGATGCCAAAATCCTCCATGAATTTTCTCAAACTTAAGAATCAAGGCGTGAACATATTTCTAAGGACAAAAACTAAACATATTTTCACCCAGTTAGTCACTCAACAGGAAGAACTTAGCTCCCCAATGTCTTGGGACAAGAACTTGGACCATCCTGTTTTGCTAAAAGAACAGGTGACAGAACTTCCCTGGTGGCACAATGGTTAAGAATCTGCCTGCCAATGCAGGGGACACAGGTTCGAGCTCTGGTCTGGGAAGATCCCACATGTCATGAAGCAACTAAGCCCTCAAGCCACAACTACTGAGCCTGCGTGCCACAACTACTGAAGCCTGTGAGCCTAGAGCCCATGCTCCATAAGAGAAGCCACTGCAATGAGAAGCCCGAGTGCCACAATGAAGAGTAGCCCCCGCTCGCCGCAACTAGAGAAAGCCTGAGAGCAGCAACGAAGACCCAACACAGCCAATAAATAAATAAATAACTGTATTAAAAAAAAAAAAGAACATGTGACAGTATTCGTTCATCTTTGATGATATTCGAACACCCACATTTACAGGGTACAGTTTGTAAGTGATCAAAAGCTGAAGGTAGGTGTGTATAATAAGGTTCCTGGAAGGAAACAGATGATAAAGGAACCAAAAAAAGCCATTGTATGGATCCCTCTAATAAATCTAAAATTGAAAATATTTGCGATTATGGGCCATTCTCTCTTCAACAAAATTAAGAGCCACCAAAGTTTTCAAAGTTTTCTGTTGGTATCTGCTATCTGGAATCGGCATTTACAAAACGGCTCGACTGCAGGCGTGTTCATGGCAGCCGAGGAGCTAGCTGTTAGTTGCATTCACAGGACAGAGCCCGTTTCAGGTCTGTGTACATCATCAAAACCAGGAAAACGCTGCAGAGTAGAGAACCACGTCCTCAGGGAATAACCAAAGGCAGACTTTGCAGACATTTTGTTCAACAGGTCCTCATTTCATAATCCTCTACTATCCCATGTCTAAAAAGTAAACTGGGGGAGTTCCCTGGCAGTCCAGTGGTTAGGACTCGGCTCTCTCACTGCCGTGGGCGGGGGTTCAATCCCTGGTTGGGGCACTAAGATCCCACAAGCCGCGCTGTGCGGCCGAAAATAAATAAATAAACTAATTAATTAATAAAAACAAAAAGGTTAAGATGGTAAATTTAATGTTAAAAAAAATAATAAAATTAGTAGGGACTTCCCTCGTGGCTCAGTGGTTAAGAATCCGCCTGCCAATGCAGGGGACACAGGTTCGATCCCTGGTCCGGGAAGATGCCATGTGCCGCGGAGCAACTAAGCCCGTGCGCCACAACTACTGAGCCTGCGCTCTAGAGCCCATGCTCTGCAACAAGAGAAGCCACCGCAGTGAGAAGCCCACGCACCGCAACGAAGAGTAGCCTCCGCTCGATGTGACTAGAGAAAGCCGGCGTGTAGCAACGAAGACCCAACGCAGCCAAAAATAAATTAAAAAAAAAAAAGTAAACCAGCAGCCCACCTCCATTAGGATGGTTACTAACAACAACAGAAAATAACAAGAGTTGGTGAGGATGTGAAGAAAAGGGAGCCCTTGTGTGCTGTCGATGGGAATGTAAAATGGTGCAGCCACTATGGAAAACAGTACGGTGGTCCCTCAAAAATTGAAACATAGAATTACCAAATAATCCAGTGATTCCATTTCTGAGTCTATATCTGAAAGAATTGAAAGCGGGGTCTCGAATAGATATGTGTGCACCCCTGCTCATAGCAGTATTATTCACAGTTCATAATATTCAAAAGATGAAAGCAGCGCAAGTGTCCCTTGTCAGCTGAATGGATAAACAAAACATAGTGGTATATATCACTCAGCCTGAAAAAGGAAGGACATTCTGACACGTGCTACAACATGGAGGAACCTGAAATATGCGTGAAATAAGCCAGTCACAAAAGCACAAATGCTGTATGATTCTACTTGTGTGCGGTTCCTAGAATAGTCAATTCATAGAGACAGAAAGTCACATGGTGGGTTCCAGGGGCTGGGGGAGGGGAATGGGGAGTTGTTGTTTAATGGGTATAGAGTTTCCGTTTGGGAAGAAGAAAACATTTCTGGAGATCTGTTGCACAATAATGTGAATGTAGCCAACGCCACTGAACTGTACACTTAAAGATGGTTAAGGTGGTAAATTTTTTTTTTTAAATAAATTTATTTATTTAATTTATTTATTTTTGGCTGTGTTGGGTCTTCATCACTGCATGCAGGCTTTCTCTAGTTGCAATGAACGGGGACTACTCTTCGTTGCGGCAGGCAGGCTTCTCATTGCGGTGGCTTCTCTTGTTGCAGAGCACGGGCTCTAGGCGCGCGGGCTTCAGTAGTTGTGGCACGTGGGCTCAGTAGTTGTGGCTCCTGGGCTCTAGAGCACAGGCTGAGTAGTTGTGGCGCACGGGCTTAGTTGCTCCGCGGCATGTGGGATCTTCCCGGACCAGGGCTTGAACCCGTGTCCCCTGCATTGGCAGGCGGATTCTTAGCCACTGCGCCGCCAGGGAAGTCCCAAGATGGTAAATTTTATGCGATGTGTATTTCAGCACAATTAAAAGTAATTTTTAAAATCTCCATTAAAAAAAAAAAAAACTAAACCAATAAGTCAAATGCTTATGATGCCACATCAACAAGCCAGCAATCCCCATTCTCTTTCATTGGAAAGATTAAAGGAAAACACAAACAGCAAAACAAGCTCTATAAGTGCTACAGAGACCTGAAAAAAGGTTGTTTCTATGACAGCTCAAAATGTAAAACACTCGCCACCCTTCAGGCCTAACTCCCAGGTGTACCTGTCATTTGAGGCATTGAGCTCCAAAACGGCATCCTTGAAGGCCGGACCCAGCAGGGCTCGTGCCAAACACAGGATGCTGGTAGTTTTGCCGGTTCCTGGGGGGCCCTAGGAATGAGATCTCCAGTAAGTGCTTCAAGCCAACAGAATGAACGTAACGAGAACTCCCGATTTACTGCTCACCACTGTTTGCGCTCACCCCCCGCCTAGAACCCTCCCAACCCTACCCCAACCCATAGCACACACCAGATCAATACAGCAACCAACCCGCAGGCCTGACCAGTGGGAGGTGGGAATGGTATGGGCTCTGGTGATCATGGGCTTCTCTGAGGAGGAAGCTCTGTACATGAGAAAGCGCTTAAGAGGGGCCGAAAACCAGACCCCAAGACGTCCGACAGGGCCAGGACCCAGTACTCACAGCAATGATGATATTGGGCACATTCCCTTCTCTTGCAAAGACCTGAAGGAAGAAATGCTTGTTAAAACTGGTTCATCTGCAAACTTGAGGAGCCAGGTCTCCCCAACCACACAGGCCCGTGTAGCAAACATGGCTACAAACTGTTCCATGTGGATGCCCCGTGGAACACTCAGGTCAACACATTCAAAACTGAATTCAACACTTTCCCCTATAAACCTGAGGCCCCCCCATGTTTCCCCTTCCGTGGACTGTCAACGGCATCAACCCTCCTGCCCACACCAGGAACCTGGAGGTCACCGTCATCCTTGACTGGCCTTCTCCCTCACCCCATGCAGCCCCTCAATGACAAAGGCTGGGCCCCTCTTTCTCCTTTATCTGGAGACCACGTCCTTCTCTTCAGCCCACTGCCACTTTCTTAGCCCATGACCTCTTTTTTAAAAATTATTATTATTATTTTTTTAAATTTTTATTGGAGTATAGTTGATTTACAATGTTGTGTTAGTTTCAGGTGTACAGCAAAGTGAATCAGTTATACATATACATATATCTACTCTTTTTTAGATTCTTCTTAGCCCATTACCTCTTGCCTGCATTGCTTTCAACAGGCCATTGGCTGGTCTCCTTGCCTCTAATCTTGCCCCACTCCAATCCATTTCCCATACGGTAACATAACCAGTTTTCTAAAATACACATCTCTGAAAACACTTTTACCTGACTGGAACTCTTGGATGACCCAAACCCTTAAGCCTGGCTCGCGAGGCCCTGCCCACCTCACCAGCTCACCCCTCCCACCCCCCAGTACACGTGCTCTACAGCCTCGTTACTTGGTGGGCTCCACAGACCAGCAGCATCGGCAACTCCTGGGAGCGTGTCAGAAATGCAGACTCTCTGACCCCACTCCAGAACTACCAGATCAGAACCTGCATTTTTGACAACATCCCCAGGCGATTCGTATGCCATTTATGTCGGGAAAGCGCTACTCTGTATTCCACTCAGACGGCATTCCCACCCCCCGTAGAATAAGCCATGTTCTCTCTCACCTCCGGGCCTTTGCACATGCTGTTCCTGCTTCCTCCCCTCTCTCCACCCCCAACCCCCCAAGTCTGGCTGACTCCCGCTCACTTAGCTTTGGTGTCACTTCTTCCATTTGGGAATTAGGACTCTGTAAGCAGGTTAACTCTTCCCTGAACTAACCCACATGCACCCACAGCCCCTGTATGTCCCCTGGCAGAGTGCTTATCACATGGCCTGCCGACTTTAATGCTGCCCCGGTTCAACTGTAAATCCCACGCAGAGCTGGGCTCAGGTCTAGTCTGTTCACCATTTTATCAACAGTTCCTAAAACCACATCGTAACTAGCCCAGAGAAGATATTCAAATATTTGCCAAATGAATAAGTCTGTAAAATAAATAAATAACCTTGGTAGCTATTGAAGTCTAAGCCCCAGTTACTGCAGAGACCGCCTCTGTCATGTCTCAAATAGCTGGGCTTCTAGATTCTGCCTAAAGACCTCTAGGGCTGGGAATTCAAAGCTTGCTCTACTGCTGAATGTTTCTGCTTGCTCCCGGGTCGTGTCATCCTGAAGTCTGCTGCCTTGTCACTTAGTCACTTTAGGCCGCGCTTAGCAATTATGATGGAGAGAAAGGTGGGGGGAGTGGGGGTGGTCCACCCTGAGACCCGTTTTTATAAGCTCCCTAGCTAAGAATGGTTTTCGCATTTTTAAAGGGTTGTTTAAAAAATAAACAAAGGGACTTCCCCTGGGGGTCCAGTGGTTAAGACTGCGCTTCCACTGCAGGGGCCGTGGGTTCGATCCCTGGTCGGGGAACTAAGATCCCAGGAGCTGCACACGCGGCACGGCCAAAAAAAAATACACAGAATATCTGACAAAGACTTTATATGGTTTGCAAAGCCTAAAATATCTATTCAGCGGCTTTTACAGACAAAGTTTGCCACCTCTGCTCTTGAAGAATACAAAACAAGTCTGATAAGCCCTCTCCAATGAGCCAGTCCTTCAAACTTCTGAAGTTACCCACCCTGTCTTCTAGATTCCTCTCCAAACTGAATGTCTCCCATTCCCTTAATTCTTCTGGATTTGTGGCCAGCCCCCAGCTTGCTGTCTTGGCTGTCTTCCTCCAAATGCCTCGAGCTTATCAAAGTCACAATAATGAGATGCAAGATCCTCTTTTAAAAACTCACCTCCAGTCTGCTCACAGTGTCTTCATTCCCGACAATCTCATTCAGCTTTACTGGCCTGTATTTTTCAACCCTGTTTTTAAGAAAATGCATAAAGATGTTGACACGGCTATTTTCACGCTACCTAAAAGAAAGCACTAAAAGGCAATTCTGGGAGCTTTGTCAGAAGATGATACACATTCAATAAAAATACATCAAATGGTTGCAGGTTTTAAATTTAAAGAGATGCCCGAGTGCCATTTGAAAAGTCAAGCGCATGAGAATTGTGCACCAAAGACTTCAAACCCGCCACAGCAGAGAAACACCTGCTGGTGCTGGAGAAGGGCCAGAGCAGGCCATCTGGAGAAATGTGACACTGTGTGGCCACACAGTCTGCCCATCACAACAGAGGTCCAGCGCACGCGGCACTGACATCATTTGCTCTGACAGACATGGATGCAACTGGGCCCCCTTCTCATCCCTTACCTGCCAGTGTCTGCAGACTTGTGCCAGGTGCCCAGCACGGCTGACTAGACAGAAACCGCAGGCCTATCCTGTGATCCTATTAGGCTGTGTGGACTGGACAGCCTAGTGGCCTTTTCAGACCAATACTTCTTCTACTAAGCAAGCTATGCTATGAAAGAAAGTGACTTTCTCTGGCTCTGAGAATAGAAGTGGAAGTAGATCTGCAATGATTTGACCATCAGGACTTCCTCTGCCCTTTATTATACTCCCTGGTTTACTCTTAGCTTGTACTCCCTCCAGGTACTGGTTTTGCACCAGAAGGAGCTGCGTGCAAAGCTTTTTTGCCACATACTGCAGAAAACAAAAAGACAGCTCTCCTCCAAGGTCAGCAGATGGAGCATTCTTGTTCCTCCTCATTTATTCTTCATACTCAGCCCCCTCCGGGTGCCAAGCGGTGTGTAAGGAGTTAGCACACTCAACGGGAGGAAGGTAGAAGGTGCAGACATGAGCAAAACATAGTTCTTGCTCTCAAGGGCTTTCCCACTAGAGGGGAGATACAGCTTGGCAAATCCCACTACAATGCTAAACTGCTTATAAAAACCACGGGCTGTGGAAGCCCAGAGGAGGGAGGAATCGCCACCTGGGAATGTTTGGAGCTGAAATCTCAGCTAGATTTTCTTCTGTTTTAATAAATTTATTTTATTTATTTATTTTTGGCTGCATTGGGTCTTCATTGCTGTGCACGGGCTGTCTCTAGTTGCGGCGAGTGGGGGCTACTCTTCGTTGTGGTCCATGGGCTTCGCATTGCGGTGGCTTCTCTTGTTGCAGAGCGCGGGCTCTAGGCGTGCGGGCTTCAGTAGTTGTGGCACGCGGCCTCAGTAGTTGTGGCTCGCGAGCCCTAAAGCGCAGGCTCAGTAGTCATGGCGCACGGGCTTAGTTGCTCCGCGGCATGTGGGATCTTCCCGGACCAGGGCTTGAACCCGTGTCCCCTGTATTGGCCGGACCAGGGCTTGAACCCGTGCCCCCTGTATTGGCAGGCGGATTCTTAACCACTGTGCCACCAGCGAAGCCCCTCTCAGCTAGACTTTGAACAAGGCAAACATACTCCTCCTTCAGGACCTTCACAGCTGCTCCCTGACTGAAAGCTCTCTCTGCCTCCATGGCCACATGGCTTCCTCCCTGAATTCAGGTCTTTACTCAAATATCATCTCATCAGAGGCCTTCCCTAACCACCATAGCGATTTACTCCACAGAAGCTGTCACCATCAAATATATTATATGTCTACTTGTTTATTTTTTACTTTGTCTTTCTCTATCAAATGTAAGCTCTGTGACAACAGAATTTGTTTTGCACACTGAAGTATCTTAAGCATCTAAAACAGGGTCGTGTGTGAAAATTATAATGCAAACCACATATGTAATCTTAAACTTTCTCGTAGTCACATTTAAAAAGGTAAAAAGAAAATGGGTGAAGTTATTTTACTAATATAATTTAGAGAACCTAATATATTCAAAACATTATCATTTTCAACATGTAATCAATATAAAAATTACTAATGAGTTTTTTTAAAACTAAGTCCTTGAAATACGGTGTGTATCGTACACTTACGAGCCCATCTCAATTCGCACTAGCACCAGACTCATGTGGCTAGTGGCGGGGGGACTGGATAGCGCAGCGTAGATATTCCAGTAAGCTATACTGCCCTTCGTTTAGGTATCTGCTCTCGCCAAGAAGAGGGGTGGGCTGGAGGGATGGGAATACGCAGCGGACAGGGAGGAAACCATTCCCACGCCCAGTGGAGAGTTCCGAGAGGTGCGCACAGGGAGTGGGAACCGAGTGGAGAGCCTGCCCTACACCTGCGCCAGTTGGCAGGTGACTTCCCACGTCACCTTTCCTCCCAGCTGCCCAGGATGCTGATGTTTAAAGTGAGCAAGCCACGGAAAACAGGCGGGTGCCTTCACACCATCCCGATTCCGAATCTGCGTCCGACACTTCCCGCCGAGCGACCATCAGAGTCGCGGCTGGCACAGCGCCTGGTGCCCAGTGGGTGGTCGCAGCGGGCGGCTATTATCACAATTAGCATTGTTCTGACCAAGACCCCGCTTCCAGAGTACAGACTGGTCCCTCTCCACCCCAGGTGGGCTTAGCGACCCACATCCCTTGCCTTCTTCAAATAATAATCTACTGGACACCACCCCGGGGCCTCCTGCTCCGCTCAGGTGACCCCCAAATGAGCTCCCGCCCCTGGGTTACCCCGGGACACACGGCCCGCCACTCGCCCACCCACATGTCCGGAGAACCCATCGTTGATGGCCTGGATGCTCACCACGGCAGCTCGTACTGGCCGGCGCTGCCGGGGGCCTTGCTGGGGGCCGGGTCAGGGTCCTGGGCCCCGCACTCGCCACTGCCACCGCCGCTCTCCAGCGCCTCCATTCTCCCGCCGCCTCTTCCCGCCGCCCGAGACCTCACCCCATGACGCCATCACGCAGGCACCGCCCCTTGTTTCCGAGGGACTCTGGGAGCGAGCGGAAGCCTTCTGCCCGCCCCTTTCTGCGCCTGCGCAGAGGGCACTGGCCTGGCGGGGGCGCTAGTTGCTATTGACCGCAGTTGCTATGGGAGACCTGGTGTCCGGTCTGGGTAGTGAGGGGAGGGCGAGACCGGACCGCATCGCCTTCCGAGAAGGCTGGTCTCCCCAAGAAGGGACGTTCGTTGGTTTTCGTCTTTGTGAGATTTGTCGGGGTGGCCCTCTCTGTGCGGCCCGTGGGGAACCGCTGCACGGAGGTGGGGCCGCACGCCGGGCAGGCCTGGCAGGGTGGGAGCATCCTGCCCGGTGCAGGGAGAAGCCGGAGCCTGTGGACATTCCGCCCAAACGCAGGACCCGACGGCGGACACGGACAGGGACTGATGTCCAGCGGTCCTGGACGGCGGAAGGCCGGAGCCGACGTCTGGGACCTACCCTTGCCCACTTTTCCCGATTGCTCAGAATGTCCCCATGCTGAACACTAGCTCCCATTGGGTGGGCTCCTGCACCCTGGAACTTGACGTTTATTTTCAGGAAATTCTCATAATGCTACAAAATGGGAATTACTCTCATTTTGCAGAGGAGGAGGAACTGCCCCTCTGTAAAATGTGACTCAGTTTCATTCCAGAAAAATAGATACTGCATATTCACAAGTGCTTTGAGTATTCTTTTGGGCTGGTTTTCTGCCTGTTGAACTAATCTTTCTTCCCATTGCCTAATTAACATCATAATAACAACTAATAAAAATAACGAATGGTGACTATATTTACTGTACTCTGCTATGCACTAGACCCGAGGTGGATACTCACATTATCCTCGTTTTACAGATGAAGAAACAGGCTTGAGAATGGCTCATTTGTCCAGTGTCATTTGGGTTGTAAGTGGTGGAGCCAACCCACCATGTTGCCAAAACAGTTCATATAAAATTCTGTTTTATTGCACTTAACCGTATTGCATCATAATTTCGGGATGAAATCTGACTTTAATGGTTAGGATTCTGTGATTTCACTGCCGAGGGCCCAGGTTCAATCCCTGGTCAGGGAACTAAGATCTTGCAAGCTGCCAAAAGCAAAAACAAAAACAAAAGTCTGAATTGAAGGTAAGGACTGGGACCTCTTCATCTCTACCCTGTTGCTTAGCACAAGGCCTGGTGCTCTGTAAGTGTTCAATATGAGTATCTTTAATAAACAGTAAGGATCCATGTTTCCAGAACAGCTTGGGTCAGCTGCGAGGAACTGGGTTGCTTTCATCAGAGAACTGATTAAAGCCCCATGAATGTTTTCCTTCCATCATCAGTTAAAATATGTATATATTACAGGGAGAAGACGTCTCTTCTAGGCAGTTGATTGGTCTTTCAAATAAATATGCGCTCCAGAATTTATACTGCAAGTAATTGTTTTCTCTTTTTATCCTTATTTTTCAATTTTCTTTCCCTCAAGAAACCCAGCCCATTATGGAAATCTATTGGGGAAGACAGTATTGCTGTTCTATTCATTTTTCGTGTGTAAATTCTGTGCTTCATCTTTCCAACCTGAGTGTTTATTTAGCTCCTTGAGGACATGGGACCTGCCCCTCGATTCCTATTTTCTTCCCTTGTATATAAGCGGCATGGAATTGATGTCTGCCAATTGCTTCTTCCAGTTATGCAGCCAGGCTAGCAAGTTCAAGGCAGTGGGCACAATTTACAATTGTGTTCTATGGGTTTGGGAAGAAAACATGTGCTTCCTCATTCTTTTCAAGTTATTGCCAATTGGGCAGGAACCTCAAATGACTCAGATTCTGAAGCAGTTTGTTTTAATGCTGGTAATTATTTAAGTCTCCAGGTTCAAAACTAACTCAGTGTTTTTCTTCTCCCCTTTTATATGATTTGGGAAAAAATACTTGAAGTTGGCTATATCTCTTCCATTCCCCTTTAAACTAACAGAGCCACCCTGTATATTTTTAGAGTCACTATTCACAGGCCCTTTATTTCTCTGGAGGAGAAAATACAAATTTTCTTGAAATATAAACTTTTTTTGAAATGTCTCTTTGTGGTTTTCCCTTGGGATTGTTCCCATGTGGTAATATTCACATTTTCCTTAGAGTCAGCTGTCACTCACACACACATGTCCCACCACATACACGGTTTAGAAACTAAACATTTTCAGTAAATGCAGAAAATGGTGTATAATTCTTTCCCCTTTCCTGGTTCTCCAAAAACCCCACTCTAGAGGGTGCTTGTTGGTGCTCCCAGGACCCCGGGTTCATTGGTGTGCTTGGAATACCAGGAGAATCAGAAGGAGATGACCTTTGAGGCAGAACTGCACCATCAGGACATTTTTTTCTTTTTTCTAGTCTGAGCCTTCTGTGATTTGTTGGACTTGGGCCCAGACAGCTTAGATCTTAAAAGCTCCAGCCACTCCCCTAGGGCCACCCAACAGCCACATGGGGGGACCAAGGAGTGTTGGGGAAACCACAGGCTCTTGTAAAAGGTCAAGAGGAGTCCAAGCAAATCTTCCACTTCTCTCCCGACAAATCTGTGAAATCCCAGGAAATTGAATTCACATATAAGCTAAGCTCCCAGACTCTTATCACAAGAGGGCAATTAGAGAAAAGAGGAAAGATGTCGAAAGGAAATAAAATTGAAAACAAAATCCTTTACCTAAAGCCAGAAGCTTTCAGTCAAATTTATCAAATGGGACAGGCAACAAGTCCTGGCTAAGATGACACCTTGACTTTGACCATTGAAGTACAGCTCACTTCTCACGTGACATTGCAGGATGTGGGGTTGGAAATCTGGTGGCATCTCAGGACCAGGACTGCCAGATATTCCAGCTTTCCACCCACTCGTAGCCTCCACTGGCCCAGAATGTTGAACCTACTTGATGCCGTTTGCTTTGTTTACACTGAAGTTTTAAAAATTCATTTGTTGTTTTCCAGTGGATTTCCTTATGAATGTTAGCTAATGGTGATACTATCACTGAAATAATTGTTTGCCCTCAGACACCGCAGTATTCCATCACCGGTAGAGTTTTTCTAACATTCTCATTAGCATTTTCTATATTAGAACTAACGTTCAAAAAAAGAAACAAAAACAAAAACAAAAAAAAAACTAACGCTCATTATGTAGTGAAAAAGCATATATCCTAAACATATCTACAGTATAAGGATTTGTCCTCGGGAATTGCTCTGATTAGATGTGCGGGATTTGGAAGCTGGAAACCATTTAGCCTGACTCTTGATTTCTGTCTAACAATATTGATTGAGAGCCTACAGCCGCTGTTATGGACACTGGACGTATGAACAGGGCAAGCTTCAGTTCAGGGCAAGTTCAGAACAGGGCAAGCTAAGGAGCTTGTAGAGAGGGAAAGGGACACCAGGCAGCCAATCATACGTTTACTTAGCTGTGATTACGATGTGTTAGAAGAAGCACTGACTAGTTGTTAGGATATCAGCCATAGGGTACCACCTCACCTGGGAGGTCAGGAAGGGCTTTGCTGGGGAGGAGGCATTTAACCTGAGATCTGAACCCTGAATCTCTGTTGGCTTTGCCTGGCAGGCACCTCCTAACCCCCTCCTTCTCTACCATGACTGTCTTCCCTCTCACTCTGTTTATTTCTTTATTGCACTTACCCACGATTATCTGGGTTTATTGCCTTGTTTATTGTTTGTTTCCCCTCCTAGAATGACAGCTTGTTAAGAACAGGAACTCTGTCTGTCCTGGTCATCATTTCTCCCCATTGCCTGTAGTGCTGGCCCAACGTAGGTGCTCCATTTGTCCTGAAGGGATGAGTGACGGACAGATGGATCTGGGATGAGCGGGTGTTGGGGTTGGAGAGAGGTGAGGCCTGCAGGGGCCAGAGCATGCAGGACAAGAGCAGGGAGCCCCTGGGGGAGGCTGGGTAAAAGCCGCACGACCCAGTTTATGTTTCGATCTCTCTGGTTACCATGCCTCGGGTGGTCTGGAGGGAGGCAAGCGTGCATGTGGAGGAAATGCGTGCAGAATTGTTTGTGTTTTTTTGTGATCTTTTAATTTCTAATGATGATACTTTTTTATTTTTGGCCGCACTGAGCGGCTTGCAGGATCTTAGTTCCCTGACCAGGGATCGAACCCGCACCCCCTGCAGTGGAAGTGTGGAGTCTTAACCACTGGGCCGCCAGGGAAGTCCCAATTTCTAAATTTTAAATTGTAAAACATTTCAAATAGACTGAAAATAATATCCACATTCATGTACTCACCACCAAGACAGATGTTAAAATTTTGCCTTGGGCTTCCCTGGTGGCGCAGTGGTTAAGAATCTGCCTGCCAATGCAGGGGACACGGGTTCTATTCCTGATCCGGGAAGATCCCACATGCTGCGGAGTTACTAAGCCCGTGTGCCACAACTACTGAGCCCGTGTGCCACAACTACTGAAGCCTGCACGCCTAGAGCCTGTGCTCTGCAACAAAGACAAGCCACAGCAATGAGAAGCCCACACACTGCAATGAAGAGTAGCCCCCACTCTCCGCAACTAGAGAAAGCCCGCTCACAGCAACGAAGACCCAACGCAGCCAAAAATTAAAAAAAAAAAAACTTAAGTAACTTTGCAAATAAAATTTCAGTGCGCAGAAGTTGTCTCAGGGCCCCAGAAAACCCCCATTTCCCCTGGGTGTTGTCACTGTATCCTGCAGCGTGTACCAGCATAGTTCCTACCGCAGTACCAGGAGGTAATTTTTGTTAAGTGCTAATCAATGCTTGAGTACTATTGTTAGTACAGATGAGAGAAGCAAGGGTCACTGAGATTCAGTCTGCCTCTCTGAGGACATCGTGGCATCCTGGGGGCCTTGATGGCCTGGGGTTAAGGTCAATCTGCCCGCAGAGGAGGTGCACTGGCCACCTGAAAGGCCCTCCCTCCATGCCTGTCTCTGTCTCTCCTGGAGTCTCTCCCTGAATCTGGTGTCTCTGAATTTGCGACCTGCTCCTGTCATTCCGGATAACGAGGTCACGGAGTGACCTCCAGCCGGCTCTCTCCACAGGCGTCCCAGAGAAGGTGGCCCATTTTTCCAGGACAGTCCTAGCTATTGAGCCAGGATGTGAGTCTCACATGGTCAGTCCACAGAAGACCGGCCCTGTGTGAGCTCTGTTCTGGGAGCACTGTTCTGACCACAGTGGGAGATGCAAAAATAAGCCCAACGAGAAGTTCATGATCGGAAGGTCCTCGCACCTGGAGAGCACTTGCGGCCGGAGTGGCCCAGGCCCCACGGGGAGATGACCTGTGAGCTCAGCCTTCAAAGGAAGCACAGCTCAGGTTTAAATCGGTGCTCCTGAGCAAGAGTGTCCAGAGGACGCCTGATTTTTAAACGTCTACACCTCTCAGCGGAAAATCTTGGGTCCTAGGCCCCCAGACACCTCCGTTTTGAGGGGCAGGGGGAAGATGCCTACACAGGACCCTAAGATGCACCTTTTAAAAGACCTTCATTTTTCCTCACAAGGTGGCATTTTAGAGGGGGTGGGACTGGGGATTTCAGAGAGCCCACCCTGCTTTAGGCAGATCCCGAGTAACAGTCCTTTAAAAACCCTCCCAGAGAACCAGCTAGTCTACAAAAATGCGGTTCCAGTTCAGTGCCCTCTGTATGTAAATTTTTCATTTTAACTGTTTCGTTACATTTTAACAATCGGGAAATTTTGAAAACTGCTTTACACACTTCCTTGCCTCCTTAAAATAAAAGCGGATGAATGTTTCCTGGTGCCTTAGGGTTTTCACTACAGAGGCTGCGTGACTTGTGTGCTGTGATGGGGGGCTGACCCCAAGGCTGCGGGGTGTGCTGTACCACTTGTCCTCACACTTGACAGCCCGGATCGTTAGTCTCTTTGGATTTTTTACTTCTCATTTTGTTCTGTTTGTTTATTCATCCAAGCTCTCCCTCCTTCCTGTTCTCAGTCAGTCTGTCTGCCCTGGCCTCCGTGTGGCTACCTCGCAATCCGCTAGTGGATGGGGGACCAGAACATGAAGTTCGTTCAGTTATGTCCCGGCTAGCCCTCCACCAATAATGTTAAAATTACTACATTTTAACATTATGCAAATGAGAGATGAGAGAGAGTACTTCTGTTTTTTTGCCAATCTGGTGTGTGTGTGTATGTATATATATATATATATATATACATACACACACACACACACACACACACACACACGTATAGTACATGTAATATACATATTATCTGTAAATGATAACATATGTGTATGTATAATTGCTGTTTTAATTTTCATTTTGTTTTCTTTTTTTTTTGGCCATGCCGCTAGGCATGCAGGGTACCCCCACCAGGGATCCAACCCGTGCCCCCAGCCCCCTGCAGTGGAAGCGTGGAGTCCTAACCACTGGACTGGGAGAAAACGCCCTAGTTTTCATTTCCTTGATAAGCTCCTTTTAATATGTGTGTTGACCTTTGACATTTCCTCTTCTGTGACTTGTCTGTTTGTCCATTTTTCTGTTCTGTAC
Source organism: Eschrichtius robustus (assembly GCF_028021215.1). Taxonomy (NCBI): domain Eukaryota; kingdom Metazoa; phylum Chordata; class Mammalia; order Artiodactyla; family Eschrichtiidae; genus Eschrichtius; species Eschrichtius robustus. The sequence continues at coordinate 83,262,083 of NC_090839.1, read as the reverse complement.
AAATTATAAGGCCCTTTTGGAGAGCAATGTGTCAGTTTCTAGGGATGCTTTGTTTTTTATTTCTATTTTTATTATTATTATTATTTTTTTGGCTGCGTTGGGTCTTCGTTGCTGCGCGCGGGCTTTCTCTAGTTGCGGCGAGCGGGGGCTACTCTTCGTTGCGGTGCGTGGGCTTCTCATTGCAGTGGCTTCTCTTGCTGCAGAGCACGGGCTCTAGGCACGTGGGCTTCAGTAGTTGTGGCACACGGGCTCAGTAGTTGTGGCTCTAGGGCTCTAGAGTGCAGGCTCAGTAGTTGTGGCGCACGGGCTTAGTGGCTCCACGGCATGTGGGATCTTCCCAGACCAGGGATCCAACCCATGTCCCCTACATTGGTAGGCTGATTCTTAACCACTGTGCCACGAGGGAAGTCCTGATGCTTTAGAACTATACATTTTTTGGACCCAGAATTTGCTTCTAGAAACTTGTCTGAAGGAAATACGCATATTCGCAAAGATATACGCACTAGGATATTCATTGCAGCGGTTTTTTGTTTGGTTTGTTTTGTTTTTTGGGGCCGCACTGAGCAGCTTATGGGATTTTAGTTATCTGACCAGGGATCGAACCCGGGCCATTGGCAGTGAGAGCGTGGAGTCCTAACCACTGGACCGCCAGGGAATTCCCTCATTGCAACAGTTTAGAATGGAAACAAACAGAAAATGATAGACATGTCCATCTGTAGTTGAATGAGTAGGTAAATTATGGTATATTCATGCTGTACAGTCACTTAAAAATGAAGGCCATTTACGTATGCTGAAATGGAAAGATCTCCATGTGCCCCCCCAAAAAAAAACTCACAGGAAAAACATAATCCAATGCATTTAAAAAGAAACTGTGTCTCAGCCTGAAACAACCAATGTTAGCTGTGTTTCCCTCTGGGGAGGGCAGTGGTGTGGAGGGGCTGCTGGTGAATCGGAGAAGGAACTCTTTCTCTCATGGACTTCTTTTCGTTGTAATCTTCTACAACAAGAGTTACCTGTGAGCTACTTGTGTCCGAAATATCTTATTTCAAATGAAAATTATTCTGTCTAAAGTCTTGCCACGTCAAGTGTGGTCCAGGGTCCAGCAGCATGGGTACCAGCTGGGAGCAGGTTAGAAATGCAGGCTCTCAGGAATCTCTCCACCAGTAATGAAACCGGCAGAACGCGTCTCAGTACTCAGTAGAGCATAGGTTCTTCTGTCTCAGGGCAGAAAGAATTCAGCGAGAGGCAGAGTGACAAGTAAGGAAAGAGTTTATTAGTATAAGACACTTGTGAGAGATACAAGCGGGTGGGCAAGGGAGTGGCACCTTGAGAACTTAGTGGGCTATAGTTTTATAATCAAAGGAAAAGTGGGGAGGGGGAGAAGACCACCTTCTCCCTCATTCTTCAGTAGACATCAAGCTTCCATCATCAGCTCCTCCTCCACGTCAGGTGGGGGAGTTATTTTGTCCCTACGTGGTCAAGCCGGGACTGTCATGGTGCAATGGAAAAGAGCCAAAAGGCAGTAACATATACTAAAACATGGTAAATCATCTCAGGTTTCAGTATAACGTCACCTTTTCCGTATATTTTTGTTTTTCTTGGGCACCGAGAAGCATGTTCTAGGAATCATTAACTTACTGAGCTCACTGGGCAGGATGTGGGTCTCATTCCACCGTTTATTGTTTGGGGGCATGTCTCATGCTTCTGTCGCATGGTTTTGCTGCTAAGCAAGCCTGCTTGGTTTTGTGGTTAAGCAAACCTGCTTTCTTGAGTGATCATTAACTTACAGGGTCACCCATACTTTTTTCTTTACTTATAATCCCCTAGTGGGATTAACTATTTAATCACCTACTCTGTCCCTATCAGTAATGTTAAAATTACTACATTTTAACGTATGAGGATGATTAATGAGACAGCATGTTTTTGCTCAAGCCTGGCTGCAGAGAATCACCTAGAGAGTTTTACACAAATGCAGAGGCCTGGACCCACCCCAGAGCTTCTGATGCAGTAGGTCTGGGGGCCTGGGCATGCAGCTGGGCTGAACCTCTGCTAAGGCGTCAATAAATGAGGGGGAAGCAGTGTGAGTAGGGGTGGGGAGATTCTCCCAGCAGGAACGTGAGAGCCAGGGCAGGCTCTTTAGGCTGATCTGTGGGGTATTTTTTTTTTTTTTTTTTGCTTCCTGTTGGGTACTCTGTGGCATGGGGTATTTGGACTGCCAGATCAGGAAACCCACTTAAGAAGTCCTGGGAATTCCCTGGTGATCCAGTGGTTAGGACTCTGTGCTTTCAATGCCTAGGGCTCGGGTTCAATCCCTGGTCAGGGAACTAAGATCCCAGAAGCCACCTGGCCCCCCAAAAAATTTTTTTAATAGGAAAAAAAAAAAGAAGGCTTATACTGAAGAAAACTGTGTGTCCTCACAGGATCAGTTAGGGGTTGATTAACTGCATTCAAAAAACCTCATCTAAGCAGTTTCACATTTCTTTCAGTAACAGTCTCCCCAGGACATTATTTCTCAATGTGAGGTCATGTCCACCATTTCAATACCACATCCACTGCGAATGCTTCATGTTGGTCCAGTCTAGCTGGCTGGTGCTCCAATTTGGGGGGTATATTTTATGTTTCCCCTAATCCCAGAAATAGCCAAGCATGGGTCTCATCTGAAGAAGGCATCATGAACATTTTAAACAAAGCTTAGTCCCAGCATGCCCACTCATGCTCACACAAGCATGCCACATTCCTTGGGAAGCCCAGAGGACGTCAGTTCCATGAAGGATGTGTCTCACAGGTGGAAATGTTTTCTTCATACCTGAGGCCATTGGGTGCAGGGTGTAACTGCGAAAGTCCTCTGTACCCTGATTCCACCAAGACTATAACTTCTTATGCTCCAGGAAGTGTCCTGGGTGCAGAGATGTGTAGTACACAGGCTGAAGGGTGAGGCGGTGAGGAGACACAGCAAGAAAGGCTGGTGCACAGTGTGTGTAAGGCCCTAAAAGAGTAGGGTCTGACATCCATGGAGCAGATGCGTGGGAGTGAAGGGTTCCATCTGAGGGTGGTAGCAAGAAGAGATGGCCACAGCACTTCTCTGGTGGCACAGTGGTTAAGAATCTGCCTGCCAATGCAGGGGACACAGGTTCGAGCCCTGCTGCGGGAAGACCTCATGTGCCGTGGAGCAACTAAGCCCGTGCGTCACAACTACTGAGCCTGCGCTCTAGAGCCCACGAGCCACAGCTACTGAAGCCCGCACGCCTAGAGCCCGAGCTCTGCAACAAGAGAAGCCACCGCAATGAGAAGCCCACGCACCGCAACGAAGAGTTGTCCCCACTCGCCACAAATAGAGAAAGCCACGTGCAGCAACAAAGACCCAATGCAGCCAAAATAATAAATAAATAAATTTATTTTTTTAAAAAAAGAAGAGATGGCCACAGACATAGGTGGTAATTGAGTTCTCTTCATCCATCCATCCATCCATCCATTCATTTATTCAGCAAGTATTTATTTAGTGAACCAGGAACAATGAGTCTGGGCCCTATCAGAGTGTGGGATACGGATGAGGAAGAGCTTTAGCTCAGCATTGCAGGTGCTACAATAAGGGAAATCCCAGGCCATGGATGTGGGGGGGAGGACTCTGAACCCAGATTTAGAGGGGAAGCATCAGGACCCAGGCCAGGACCTGAGAGTTGAGAGGGAGCTATTCTCCTGGGGGAGCCAAAGAGATGGGATGCCCTGGGTTCCAGGAAAGGATGCAAACATCTGGAGGGGGTGTCTTAGAGACCAGCTGAAGCTCACAGAGGTGAGTTCGCACCAGGTGGAGCAATTGGAAAAAACAAAGGGACAGCATCCTGAGAAGGTACAGTTTGGGGAATGGCGGGGGAGGTGGGGGGCGGGTGTTAGGGACACTCTTAAGTAGCTGAGACAAAGGATGCCCAGCTGCAGGAAGGGCAGGTGAGGGGCTGGAGAGGAGGCCAGGCACTTCTGCGAGTGCCAGAAAGCCAATCCTGTCTCACACCGAGGAAGAGGGGATGAAGGGACCCAGGGATTAGGGGAACGGGATGCACCGTAAGGTTAAGCGGCATCCCGACTCACTTGGAGGGCACTGGAGTCCCAAACCCGGTCTCAGGTCGGGGGGTGGAGCCTGCACATGCCCCCCACTCCCAACCTATAAAGGAGACGGAGGTGGGCGGGTCCCAAGTAAGCATTGTCCAGGAGGTCCCCACTTTGGACAGTCCCCGATCAAATACCACCTCTCCACAAGCACCCGCAAATATTTACATCCTGTTTATGCCGAGGCCTCTCAGGGCCTCAATTTTCATGAATAAAACATGAGTTTCCAGGCCGAGCCAAGGAGGGAAGAAACCCCCGCCAGCTGGTAGGGACCAGGGGCAGTTTAGCGTTTCGGTTGCTGTCGCCTCCCGCGTGGTATTTGGAGGAAATTTGAATTGGCCGGTCAAGGTGACCCGGGGCGGGAGATTTGGCTGTTTCTATACTATCTGAGGCTTCCTGGAACTAAACTACTTGCAGGGCACATCCCTGGAACTTTTTTCATAAGGCTGTTCCCTGAGAAACTCAGGACTTTCGCTTATTTATCCTTCAGAAATGCTAAAGTCTGAGCATGTTATAGCCAGAGGGGGGTGTTTAGAGATAATCTAGCCCAAAGCCCTCATTTTAAAGATGAGGAAACAGGCTCAGAGGGCAAGGAGCTTGCTCAGGGCCATTCAACGAATCGGTGATAATCTGCAGCGGTTCCCTGTCACCTGGTCCGATGTTCTTTCCACTGCATCACACTTCCGGCAAGTACAAAAAATTTAAATTAATACAGTATTCTTCAGAACAGTTTTAGATTTACAGAAAGTTAAGTAGATAATACAGAGAAGTTCCCCTATACCCTATTCCCTGGCACACAGCTTCCCCTATTATTAACATCTTGCATTAATGTGGTGCATTAATTATAATTAGTGAACCAACGTTGATACATTATTATTATGTAAAGCTCATAGTTTACATTAAGGTTCACTCTATTTTGTTTGTTTGGTTTTTGGTTTTTGATTTTTTTTTTTTTTTGACCACACTGCACAGCTTGTGGGATCTTAGTTCCCTGACCAGGGATCAAACCCAGGCCCTCGGCAGTGAAAGCCTGGAGTCCTAACACTGAACCCACCAGGGAATTCCCAAGGTTCACTCTTTATGTTCATCAGTTTTATGGATTTTGACAAAGGCATAATGTCATGCATGTATTCACGATTACAGTATCTAACAGAATAGTTTCAGCACCTAAAAATCACCTGTCCTCCACCTATTCAATCCTCCTCCCTTCCTCTCCCTCCCAGTCCCAGGCAACCACTAATATTTTTGCTTTCGCAGTGGTTTTGCCTTTTCCAGAATGTCATATAGTTGGAATCATACAGTATGTAGGCTTTTCAGACTGGCTCTTTCACTTGGCAATATGCAGTATATATACATATATTTTTAATACCCATAGAAACTTCCTCATGAGTAATAGAGATCTTATAGGTTGATTGGATATTTCACATTCTTTGCTCCTTCCAAAGATGTGGAAATTCCTGGAAAATGACGCAAAATTCTTCCTTAATTAGAGAGACGGATTCAGGTTGGTGCCTGGACTTGCTTCTTTGAGCCTCAGCAATTTTTCTCCCTTGCCTTTCAGATACCTTCTCTTTAAAAAAATTTCTTCTCCAGCCTTTCTTGTCGGGAATTTTTACCTCTCACGTGGTCTTTTTCTCGGTTCCGACTTCTCTATAAAACCTGAGTTGGGAGTGGGTCCGGGAGAAGTTTTGTTTCTTTGGACAAGGAATGTCTTTCCTACGCCAGGCTCTTTGCTCGAAGCTATTTCCTGCAACGTTTAATTTAATCTCTACAAGTCTGTAGCAGAGAAATCCTTCTTCCTATTTTTATACAGGAGAGAACTGAACAAATCCCTGATCAATTAGCCCAAAGCCAGGCAGCCAGCAAGTGCCTCAAGGCGGGGGTGGAGTTTGAACCCAGGTCACAGGTCCAGATCTGAGCTTTAAACCTTCACTGCTTCCTTGGACGGCCTTAATTTTAATTCGGATCCAAATAAAAAGTCCCCCAAATTTCCCCCGTTTTCAAAGTGGGGTGACAATGTTAGTAACCTGAGGAAATACTACTTGTGGGAAAGAAAGTTCTGCTTTAGAACTGCTGACGGAAAACAAAACAGGAAGTCAAGCATTCCTGGCTTAAATGGACCATCTGGGAATCTACTAGAATTAGTCCTGCCGGAGGCCAGGCTGTGCGCGCTTCACCCTGGGCTCAGAGGAGAGGAGAGGGGCTCGAGTCTGCAAACAGCCCTGGGCCGGATCTGCCCTCCCACGAGGGTGGGAGTCAGGGAGGGGGTGGCCACATCTGAGCTGAAGCACCAGGCGCGGGAGAGAAGCAGGAAAGGCAGGAGCACCGGAAGCCCTCCAGCTGATGGGGAGGCAGTGCCGTGGGGAGGTGCGGAGCGAGTGGTGGTGGGGGGGGGGCAGACACCAGGGCTGGTGGGGGGATGAATCAGCCTCGGGGGCGTGTGGAGAGCCTGGCTGGCTGGAGTTGGGTGGGCCCTTGCAATGCACTGGAGTCATTCTCTCCCACTGGGGTTCCTGGGCCGCTGGTACAAATCCCTGGCACCCCTGCTCCTTGAGAGCATAATTACTACCCCCTCCAGAGGACCTGCAGCCGTGCCAGAGCCAGGCGCTGTGTGCAGAGCCCTGGAGAAAACGCTGTCTTATTTTGCTCTCCCAGAGAGGCAAACTGAGGCACGGAGCAGTGAAGGTCGTCATCCAGGGTCACACCGTCAGTGGCAGGACCGGGATCTGAAGAGAGGCTGTTGCTCCCCGGACACCCCTCCTACCCCTCTGCCCGCAGCCTCTGTCTAGACGCCTTGGACCGCCTCTGTATCCCCTTTCCCAGGAAGTGCCCGGGACCTGGGTCCGAGGTGTCATCTGATCTCCTCTCTGAGGCAAAAAGGAGGGAGCAAGGATGAGAGGCCCCAGGTGTTTGTGGCCTCAATCCGGTTAGATGGTAGGAAGGAGAAGGAAGGAATATACCAGAGAACGGGCTGCAGCCGTGGGAGGGGAAACAGGATCCATGGATTCTTTCCCAGTTCCAGGCTCCTTGAGTTAGGGCCTCCAGGCCAAAAAGTGGGCCCAGCACCAGGGCGATGCCCTCTCCACCCCAGCCCACCTGCCTCAGTACCACCGGGGGCTGAACCATCCAACTGGAGGACAAATGGCCATACTTAGATTTTAACAGACAGCTGGAACAGGGGCCAGGTGGAAGGGAAGACCAGGTGGGGCTGCCAGGGTCCCTCACCTCCCTGCTAGGGGCGCTGGAGCCCAGGTCCCAGGCTGAGGTGGCACTACCCGCCAGCAAGGAGGGGATCAGTTTCGCAGCCCCCCACACCCCGACATGCAGCCGTTCACGTCTGAGAAGCCCATCTGAGTGGAGAGGCTTTGTTTACTGCCCCTGCCCTCCTGCTTCCTGGAAGCTCTTCATCTTTTGGAGGCCTGCTCTGGGCTTTTTGCATCTCAAGATCTCCAGAAGAATGTCCTTACTTACCAACTTTCTGAAATGACTTTGCACAGCAAAGAATAATTTTGTAAAGTGAATTAACTTAATTTTATCTGGAAAAAAATAAAAATGGCAGAAAAAGAGAGTCATCCTGGAGCCTGACCTTGGCGTGTAGGTGGCCAGGTGGCTAGCATGCCCTGGGCTACCTTGGGCAGCGTTTGCAGTGGTGTCATTGATTCCTTTCATCTTTACCTTTCTGAGTTTTGTTATTGTTGTTGTTATAAAGATTCATTTATTTAGACACTGAGCGTTACACGTTTATTTTGTTAACTATTGAAAAGTGTTAACAAACTATTGAGTAAATGTAACATTACTACTCTCCGTGGCAATTAGGTCTTTGGTGTATGATAGTTTGCCCAAGAAATTTTCTTTAAAGAAAGAGCTGGCCCTGGAAGGGGATGGGCATTCTGTGTTGGGATCCATATGTGGCTTCTGTAGAACAAAGCGGCGTGTTGCTAAAAAGTAAATTGAAAATCTCTGATTTAAAGAAGGTCCCCAGAGACTTAAACCATGAAGAAAAAAGATGATAAATTTGACTACATTCATATTTAAAACTTCCATCCATTCACAGACATGATAAACAGAGTTAAATGAAAAGCCACAAACTACCAGAGGTTTTGACAATTCTTCCAACTGATAAAGGAATAGTGTAAATAATCCTACAAATCATTACGAGAAATGACAAACCACCCCATAGAAAATGGACATTTGCATGGATAACTATTTCACAGAAAAGGAGACTCACACAGTCCACCAACTTTTGAGAGATGCCCAACCCCACTTGTAATCAGCTTTTGTTTGTTTGTGTTTATTTTTGGTTTTGTTTTTCCTTTTTTTTTTTTTTTAAATGGCACAACTTTTTTTTTTTTTTAACTTTGGGTTTATTTATTTATTTATTTATGGCTGTGTTGGGTCTTCGTTTCTGTGCGAGGGCTTTCTCTAGTTGCGGCAAGTGGGGGCCACACTTCATTACGGTGCGCGGGCCTCTCATTATCGCGGCCTCTCTTGTTGCGGAGCACAAGCTCCAGACGCGCAGGCTCAGTAATTGTGGCTCACGGGCCCAGCTGCTCCGCGGCATGTGGGATCTTCCCAGACCAGGGCTCGAACCCGTGTCCCCTGCATTGGCAGGCAGATTCTCAACCACTGCGCCACCAGGGAAGCCCCGTTTTTTCTTTTACAACTACAAGACAGCAAAAACTAAAAGGTCTGACAATACAAAATGTCATCATGGATACCAGACAAAAGAAACTTATATTCTGCTCTGAGGTTGTAAATTGGTACAACCAATTGGGAAGACAATCCGACATCATCATATGAATGTGAGGGCGCACGTCCTCCAAGAATTTGTAAATTTCCCTCCTGACTGCACATGCCATGAGACAGGGACAAATGAGCAAAACCAGAATAAAACTAAACAAGACCCCAAACTGGAAACAACCTAACGGTCCGTCAGCCGGGGAACAGGTGAGTGTGTTGGGGGACAGTGGCCACCCTCATCCATGTGGACGGATCCCAAACACTGTTTTGAGCTGCATGAGGGAAATCTCGCAGATGAATACCTACAACATGGTTCTTTTTACATATAGGCTGAAAGCAGCAAAACAAACAAATGATCAAACAAAAACAACGAACACAGCATCATTTGAGGGGCATATACATAAAAAGAAAAGAAAAGCAATGGGAGAAAATCCAAATTCAAGAAAGCAGGTACCTTTGGGGAGGGGATGGGCTGGAGAGGTGGGTGTAGGGGGTTCAAAGGTCCAGGGAATGTTACTTTCTTAAGCCAGGGGTTACTAACATAGTTGTTCTTTGTATTGTCTTTAAGCCATGCCTACAGATGTGCTTTATATGCATGATATTTTATGATCAAAACCAAAAGCAATTTACCACCCACCTCCCCACCCATATTCCCATCTTATGAACCAAGAACCAGGATGGTGGGGGCAGAAATCTGACCCCGGTCTTCCCTGGTGGCGCAGTGACTGAGAATCCGTCTGCCAATTCAGGGGACACGGGTTCGAGCCCTGGTCCGGGAAGATCCCACATGCGGTGGAGCAACTAAGCCCACGTGGCACAACTACTGAGCCTGCGCTCTAGAGCCCGCGCGCCACAACTGCTGAGCCCGTGTGCCACAACTACTGAAGCCTGCGCGCTTAGAGCCTGTGCTCGGCAACAAGAGAAGCCACCTCGATGAGAAGCCCGCGCACCGCAATGAAGAGTAGCCCCCGCTCGCCGCAACTAGAGAAAACTGGCTCACAGCAACAAAGACCCAACGCAGCCAAAAATAAATAAATAAATAAATTTATTTTAAAAAAAAAAAGAACTCTGCCCCCAAATCACACAGGGAGTTGGGAGCAGAGCGCAAGATTACAGCCCCACCCTGATCTAAAGACCACCCCCCAGCCCCACCCTGACTTACACCCTCCCCACTGTAGGAAAAACCCCCTATGTGTCTCCTTTATTCCCACCCGATACTTCACTGCACTCCTGACACCAGATGTGTGGGATCCCCACACCCAGCAATTTTCTCTGCTACACCAGCTGGGGGTCCTGCGAATTTTTTTTTTTTTTTTCCGCACCGCGTGGCTTGCAGGATCTTAGTTCCCTGACCAGGGATTGAACCTGGGCCCTCGTCAGTGAAAGTGCAGAATCCTAACCACTGGACCACCAGGGAATTCCCCGGGGTCCTACAATTTAACTCAATTCTGACGCTCTCTACCTGGAGTTAGCACTCCTAGCTTCTCCCCAAACATCTGGCCCATAAGTTAAGGGCTGAGCCCCATGAGACTGTCCCCCACCACCCCCCCGAGATGCCAGTCACAAGTCCAGGTTGTCACCTGTGCTTTTGATCAACTGGCTGTAAATTGGACGTTCCCACGACCCCTCCTTGGGTTCAGTCATTTACTCACAGAACTCAGGGAAACACTTATGTTTACTGGTTTATTATATAATAGAGGATATGATAAAGGATAAAGATGGACCGCCAGTTGAAGAGATACATATAGCCGAGGTCCAGAGGGGTCCCAAGTGCAGAATCTTCTGTCCTCATGGAGCTGGGTGCATCACCCTTCTGGCATGTGGATGTTTTCGCCCACCCAGAAGCTCCCTGAACCCCATACTTCGGGGATTTTTATGGAGGCTTCATCATGTAGGCACCGTCGATCATTAACTCCATTTCCAGCCGCTCTCCCCTTCTTGGAGGATTACGGGGGTGGGGCTGAAAGTTCTAAGCCTTTAATCATGGTTTGTTCTTTCCGGTGACCAGCCCCCCCATCCAGGAGCCCACCCAGAGCTGGCTCATTAGAACAGAAGATGCTCTTGTCACCCAGGAAACTCCAAGGGTTTCAGGAGCCCTGTGTCAGGACCCGGGGGTCAAATACCAAATAACAGCACAAAAGATGGTCCTGGTGCTCTTATCACTTAGGAAATTGCAAGAATTTTAGGAGCTCTGTGCCAGGGGCTGGGTGACAGAGACCAATATATTTTTTCTCTTGTTTTACACCCGCCCATCTGCACCCTGATCTAGAGACGCTCCCACCCCACCTCCACGCTTATCTAGAGACCCTCCACCCTACTCCCACCCTGATCTAGAGACAGCCCCACCTCCACCCCTCACCCCTACCCTGGTCTAGGGGCCTTGCTGTGACTCTGATCTCGGTGTTTCCACTAGGCTCCAGGGAGGAGACCAGGGTCAGTGTGCTGATCCAAAACCCGGGGCAAAGGGGCTAGAGGGTGATCTGTCCCCAGCTGGTGAACTGTCTCCAATGCACCCTCACCTGTGGGGAGCTGGCAGGCACAAGAGTAGGGAGGGGTGGCCTTGAGCAACACACTGGACCTCAGACAGAGATCCTTGTGGACAAGAAACTTGGGGAGACTGCAGCTGCAGGCTGGGTGTGGGCAGGTGGGCACCCCCTGATTTGATAGATGGAGCCCTTTGGTGGATAACTCTGGGGAGGCTTTGGTAAATGATACCCTCTTGATTTCTGACAGCCCCTCTGACTTGCTGTGGGGCCTCTGGACACGTCAGCTCAGGGCGCTGGCTGGGAGGATGGAGTTGCAGAGAGAAAAAGGAGCACGTCGGAGGGGCTGCAGGACCGGGGCTCCTCGCTGCACTGGCACCAGCCCTGGGCCCTTGTGGCGAGGGCTGGGGGAGCTCGGCCGTGAGAAGAAAGAGCAGCGGTGTGTGGTGGAGAAACTGAGGCAGGAAACTGTTAGGTGTCTTTCTCAGAGCCCCATGGAGGGTTTGTGCAGGAGCTGCTTTCAGCTCTCCAGGCTGGAGGAGGAGAGGAACCAGCTCACTGATGACATTCACAGACACCCTCCCTCCTGCCAAAGACAGAAAATGCTCATTTTGGTCCCCTCCTCCTCTCTTCCCTGCTAAATCTTGATCAGAGCTGCCCACTCTGAGCCAACATTGCTGCGTCTGCCTCTTCTTGCCCAACCAACAGGAAAAGACAGGCGTGGCAATGCTTTACAGACGCGGCCCCACTGCCCTAAATTCCCTGTCTTCTTAGCCCCGCAACTGAGAGGTAGACGTGGCCCCAAGCACCCTGACCATGACTCCATCAGAGCACTTAGGCTTTGAACCCTGTCTGTCTGTCTGTCCATGCAGGTGGAGGTGGAGCCTGTCATTCCCATTTTGCAGACAAGGAGACTGAGGCTGCCCCTCCACCCTCACCTCAGTCCCAGTTCCCTGGTGCTCTGCGGGCTGAGCTCTTCAAGTTTCCTCCCAACATTGCTTTTGAGCTGCCCCCTCTACCTGCCCACCACACTTATCCTTCCAGACACATCTGGGCTGTCACCTCCTCCAGGAAGCTGCCCTTGACTCCATGCATTGAGAATTAGATGTGGCCCAAAGCACTCTGCCCACAACTTCATCAGAGCTCTTATTACTTTATACTGAGAAAGTGTGTCTGCATCTTTTCAAAGCAATTTTGTAGCCACACACTGGGCAGAAAAGTGGTGAAAGTATTTAAAAACAGTAAAAGGGGTTTTGTTGCTGGGACACTAGCAGTTTGAATATGAGCTCTAACTGTTGTATGTTATGCACACCTGGACCACATCTGTGGGATGAGGGAACAGTTTAAGAATGATGAAGCTGCAGGGGTGAGCTGTAGCGTAAGGAGTCTGCTGGTGGCTTTCCTAATGATGCTTTGTCTAATGCACTTTATCTTTCCTGCTGAAAAGCAACAGGGGTTGGACAAATGACCTCCTAGCTTCTCCCCAAACATCTGGCTCACAGACACTGGGGGTGGAATGACACCAGAGCTCAGAGGGTGCCAGAAGGTAGGGTGGGGAGGATGGAAGGGTGTGTGGGTTGGTCTAAGAAAAGCCAGATTAGGCAGTGCAATTCTGTCAGGCAACCAAGGTGGCCGAGAGCCCCAGGAGGGGTGAGACCGGGAATGTCACTGCCCTGGGCCAGTGTGAGCCTCCTTAGGACACTGGTTCCCAGATATTCCAGGAATAGCTGCCAACTTTGACCTCCATCTGCCGCAAAGTGAACGAAAGTTTTCCAGAAAGCCAGGTTTACTTAATTCAAAGGGCTGTCTTTTATTCCAAAATGAAGTTCTTACCTTTTTCTGGTGCTGAAATGTCCTTTCTTTCAGGCAATGATGGTGATAGCCCAGTTGTTTTTTTCCAGCGTCTTTTTATGGTAAAATCACAAACTGGTAACCTTCTGTCAGTTTCAAGTTTTGTGTTTCTGGTGGGGTGGGGTGACTGGTGATTGGTGTGGCTTCTCAGAAGGACCCAAAAGACCCAAACCAAAAGAGATGACCCCTTAGGCGGGGGCTGCAGAGAAGGTGCAGCCTGTGAGGGGCAGGCGGCCCTGGAGGGAGCAGGGGCCAGCAGCCAGCGTCCGGGGGAGAAGGACACTGGCAGTCTCCCCGGGCAAGAGGCTCACAGAAACAGAATAAACATGATTCCAGGGTGTGTTACCACCTCGGCCGAATGATGCAATGCACAGATGTGCAAACTTGGGGACGTGGAGAGAGGGATGAGGCATAGCAGCTGGGAAGGAAGGTTCTTTCCCTTGGTTGGAAAGCGAGGAACTGCAGAGGGGCCCTGCAGGCAGCACCTTCTAGAGACTTCCCTTGGCGAGAAGAGGCTGGGTGCTTGTGGCCCAGCTGGGGACCCAGAGAGGAAGTAACCCCAGGGGTGTGGCAGGCACAGGCACCTAAGGCCTCTACCCAGAGAGGCAGATTTCCACCCCAGCGGGAACCACCCCAGCGGGAACCACGGCGGCAGCGAAGTCCTTAGCCGCACGTCACCCGATTCTCAGTGATTGTGGACGCTGTCCACCCACGGAGGGGGTGGCTTCTCCCCTCCACAGTCCCCCATTTCCAAGGCCCCCCCGTTGAAGGAGCCCATGCAGGAGTCGCCCAAGGAGAAGTGCCTTCCCCCGCCAATCAGGCCTCAGCGGAGGACTTGTGCCACCCCAGGGTCACAGGTGCCCCCCTGCTGCGTATTCACAGCCACTGCTTCATCTGAGAGGCAGGAAATGCAGGGATTAAAACATGGACTCTGGCCCCGGGCGGCCTGGATCCCACCGGGTGCTTCTTCCTACCTGCCTGTGAGCCTGGCCGAGATTCAGAACCTCACCTGTAAACGGGGTGGGTACAGCCCCTGTTCCTGGGGCGTCCTGAGGATTACGTGAGCTTACAGAATCTCAGGTGCTTAGAAGGGTGCCTGGCATGCAGCGAATCATCAATGCAGCATATACAATAGGCACTCAAAGTGTACGCCTGGAACTGGCACTTTGCCAGCAGCCCTGTGGAGGAGGCAGGATTCCTGTGTTACCTGCCCAGGATCATAAGGCCGGGGAGCAAACAGAGCTCAGGTTGGAGTTTAAGGTGGCATCTATCTCCCTGCTCTTTCCTTACAGGCCGGAGGGAGCCTGGCTCTGAACCCCGGGGGCCTGGCTAACCTTGCACTCACAAGCTGTGTGACCTTGGGCACGTCTCTTAACCTCTATGTGACTCGGTTTCCTTTTGTCTAAAATGATACAGTAATCCCACCAGCTGTAGAGTATTTGGTGAGGATCACAGGAGTTAATACTGACAGACTGGATAGACAAATGGACAACGGCCAGACCACAAAACAGAACAGACTCACAGCCTGCAGCCTCCAGTCTGGGAAGGCAAATGGTAACCCCCGGAGCAACGGGCCCTGAATGGCCAAGGCTCGATCAAGAACTGCCAGCTTCCTGAGTTTTTGCCCCTACTTCCAGTTTAGGGCCAATCCCCGAAAGCCAAATGTGCTCCCCTCACCAATCACAGAGGTGATATTCATCCCTCTCTAGTTACCCAGCCTCCAGCCTCCCCAGCCAACAGCCTCCAATCAAAACACACCCGAGGACTTCCCTGGTGGTGCAGTGGTTGAGAATCCGCCTGCCAAGGCAGGGGACACAGGTTCGAGCCCTGGTCCGGGAGGATCCCACATGCTGCGGAGCAACTAAGCCTGTGTGCCACAACTACTGAGCCTGCTCTCTAGAGCCCGCAAGCCACAACTACTGAGCCTGCGCTCTAGAGCCCGCAAGCCACAACTACTGAGCCCGTGCGCCTAGAGCCCATGCTCCACAACAAGAGAAGCCACTGCAATGAGAAGCCTGCGCGCTGCAACAAAGGGTAGCCCCCGCTCGCCGCAACTAGAAAAAGCCGCGTGCAGCAACGAAGACCCAACGCAGCCAAAAACAAATAAATAAACTTATTAAAAAAAAAAAAAAACCTACACCTGAACCTTCCCTCTGGTCCTCTCTGAAGCCTTCCCACTCCTGGCCTGTGACTCTTTGCCAAATGCGAGTGATGCATCTGACTCCCTCGCTAGAGCAAGCGCTGAATAAACAGCCTTGGCTGGTTCTCCGCTGGGTGGTCTTTGTGGATTTCCATAATCCATACGACTTCTGTAATAAGTAGTCAGAAATGCCAGCTTTGGGTCACTCAGCAAGCCTGGGTACGGGCTGTATCAAGCCTGTACCAAGCGGAGGGAGGGGGCACGGCTTCCTCTTGAGGAAGAACTGGGCTCAGGCATCTTCCTTGCGTTTGAAAGTAAGGGTGTGGCCTTCAGAGTGATGTGGCCTCAGCTCATGTCTCCATGGTGATGTCACTCCCAGCTCAAGGCCACAACAACATCCAAACAATGTTTTTGTGTGTTTTTAACAGAGACACAACATCCAAACAACCATTTGAACAGACACGGGTTTGGGTTTACATTTCTTTTGTTAGTTCTAAAAGTAACACATGCTTGTAGGAAAACGCAGAAAAGGGAAGAGAAAAATCCCATTGGCTCCCCCCACCCAAAGGCTACCACGGTTACATTTTTCCCCCTTGATGGTTTACAAGGCTGAGATTGTACCATCTGTACAATTTTTTTTCCATTTGACATAAATCCAGGAGTGTTTCCCGTGTTATTTATTACAAATTCCTTGTAAACAGCAATTCAGAGGCTATAAAATATTCTATCATGTGAATATCCTGTTGGTCCTAAAAAATTATACAATAAAAAGTATCCCAGGGAGGCAGCAACCTGCAGGCCAGCCAGGCCTCTTGCCCCACCGCAGGCCCCCGCGAGAGCGCTGCCCTGGCCCCACAGTTATTCCCAACGTGCCCTTCCCATGAAACTCCCCCTCCTGTGGGGCTGCCAGTCATGGCCAGTGTCAGCAAGAAGATGGCCAAATCAGCACTTTCTGTGGAGACAAAAGAGCTGGGTGAGAGGTCTATGGGGAGAGCCCCCTCCCCCAGTCCTCCCCCCTCCCCCCCCATCCCCAGGCCTGATGTCCAGGGCATCGTGCCCAGTTCCACCCTCCACATCTACAGCAGAAAACCCCAATCCAAGCTTCAACAAGATAGAAGCGGATCTTCTCTCACGTAGAACAAGCCTGGCAGCAGCAAGGGCAGAACCTCTCAGGTGAGTTGCCCCTTTGCAGCTCCGCCCACCGTTCAGGTGAGGGGAAGCTAGTACTCTGTGGTGTTCCCTGCTGCTCTGAATAACTGGGGGCGGGGGGGGTGGGGGGGGAGGGCTGTCAGTGAGGGAGGTGGGCCGGTGGGGGCCGGGGTGGGAGGAGGGCAGGAGAGGGGTGACTGAACTTGCCAGGTGGCACAGGTGAGCTCAGGTGCGTCACAGCAGCACCTGGGTAAATCCCTGTCTCTCTTTAGACCTCAGTTTCCCCACCTGTACAAGGAGGGGCCAGGACTAAATGGTGGTTTTGTTTCCAACAAGGAAGCTTCTTAGTCCATCCCTGATGGGCTGGTGTCCTGAGAACTTTATCCAATTTCCTGGTTCCAGAAGCCTCAGGTGTCAAAGAAGGGAGAGGTAGGGCCCAGGTGCCATTTGATCTGGGTCAACCCCCCTCCCCGGCCCTGCCCCAGTTCAGGCAAAACACACTTTCTGCTACACCCCACTTACCCCCTGTCTGTTCTGAGCTCTCTCTCCTGCCCTAGAACCTGGGTGTACAGACCAGGTGGGCTTCAGGGATCTGTGAACTGCCTGAACCTGTCTGCAAAACTCCGTGTGTGTGTGTGTGTGTGTGTGTTTGTGTGTGCGTGTGCGTGCACGTGTGCGCATACATGTGTGCATGCGTGTATGTGTGTAAGCATATTGCATGTGTCTGGGGAGAGTCCCCATGGATTTCAGAGTTTCCAAGGCATGTGTGGCCCTAAAAACTTATAAGAACCCCTGGCCTGGGCCTCTCCCTTTGTTTCCTGTGCTGTCTCCCCTCCCCAACAGAATCCCAGCTCCCCAGCTCTAGCCTGGAGCCTCCCAGCCTCCCAGCTGGTCTCTTAGGGCTTCAGCCTGCTCCCACGGGCTGCCAGGAGAACTTTCCTTTTTTTTTTTTTAATAATTTTTTTTTTTGGCCGCACCTCAAGGCATGTGGAACTTCCCCGACCAGGGAACGAACCCGCGCCCCTGTAATGGAAGTGCAGAATCTTAACCACTGGACCACCAGGGAAGTCCCAGAACTTTCTGAGTTGTTTCTGATTGAGTCCTATCTGCTTTCTGTCATCAGGACGCCCCTGGCCTTGGTAGCCATCCTGGGCTCCCTTCCTACCTGACACTAATTCCCAGGCAGAATCTTCAGAGGAGAGTAACCTGCAAAAGCCCTGCCCTTTTACTCTTTGTGTTTCCTCCTCTCCATGGTGAGAGAAGTCCCTGTTAGAACTCATTGCTCACAGGAGAAAATCCAAACTCCTAATAGGCACTCAAGTTCTTTTCTAACCTCGCCATTTGAAACAAAGTTCACATTTCGTGAATGCAGGCACTATTTGTTTTTAGCACTTCACATAGATTAACGTATTCAACCTTGATAACAGCCCTAGGAGGTAAGTGTGTCACTAGCTCCATTTTATAGATGGGGGAAACTGAGGCCCAGAGAGGATTGCCCATTAGCTGGTAGGTGATGGAGCTGGATTCCTACCACTGCACTTTGCCTCAGGTCTTATGTCTCAGTATCAAGACCGTCCATCCCAGCCCCATGGAACAATTCACTCCATGTTTCCTGAGCTCAGCCCTCTCCACTCCCTTCCCACCCTGTTGACACCTCCTCCAGAAGCCTGCTCTCCACTGGGCTCACTCCGCACCCTCCTCCTACCTTGGTCTCCAGGTCTGGCTCCCCTGACCAGCAGAGACCTCCTCAGGGCTGGTCCAGTGCCCACCCTCCATCATCAATATCATGACCCATTTGCTGAACTGAAGTGAAACACTATCTCCAATTTATCAGTGGGGAAACTCAGTTCAAGAGGTGAAGAGGACTTCCCTGGCGGTCCAGCGGTTAAGACTCCGTGTTTCCACTGCAGGGGGCACGGGTTCCATCCTTGGTCGGGGAACTAAGATCCTGCATGCCGCGCGGCGCGGCCAAAAAATAAAAAAAAAAGAGGTTCATTCATTTCTCAGAGATTATGGATACCAGTGGAGGGATGGTTGGTAGCAACTTAGCAAATTCATCCATTCAACAAGTGTCATTGAATGTCGACCCTTGGTCAGGCAGTGCGCTTATTCACAGGGCACATAAACAAGAGCGGGCCTGGTGCCTGCCCTCCCCAGTCTCACTGTACAGACCACACTTCCCCCGACACACCCACATTCCCATATGCAAGGGAGATGGAGGTGAATTTGAGATGGGCTTTGAAGGGGAAAGATGATTTGTCAAACTGAGAAAGTGGCGAGGAACCAGCAAGGGCAAAGGAACTGAGGTTAGCTTATCAAGGGGAAAAGGGAGAACGAAGGCACAGAGGCCAACCACAGCCAGGCACCTTGGGTGTTGGGATTCAGTTACTTCTCATCCCTGGACTGCCACTTAGCCTCTGCCCTTGACCTACCTGGGAGGGGGTGGAGGGTAGGGGATGGGGGGTAGGCGGGTAGCTATCCCAATCCTCTGATATTGTAGGAGCCAGCTCCTGCCGGGGGAGGATGGTGCAGGGTTCAATCTGTATCTTGGGTACCGCTTTTTCCAAACTAGTGTTGGGAGAAAATCACCAAGACATCCGTGCCATTTGTCCCCACCCGTTTTGGCCTCAAGACAGCTCAGTAGGACCTGGAGTTCGCACGTCAGCTACCCTGTCTCCTCTTCATCCCTTCCTGTCCAGTTCAAACGTCACCTCCCCTGTGAAGCCTTCCCGGAAACTCCAGAAACCTCCCCATCTGGGACATCCTTGTGAGCAGAGCAAGGCTGAAGGATGCGCTTCCGCCAGACACGACTGAAGCACCAATAGGTGCCCAGAGCTGAGGTGGGGGCTGGCGCGCCTCGGACGCCCCACAGTTGACTGCCGCTGGAAGCGGTGGGCAGGGTTCCACTCCGTTTTCCGCCCGCCCGCCCCCTTGCGGCGCGGCGCCGCAGCCCGAGAAACGCGAGGCCGCGCGAGCGCGCGCCTGACCCCCGCCGCGCCAGGCCCCGCCCTCCCGCGCCCGCCCTAGCGCCGGCCCCTTTTGTTCCCTTCTGGAGCCCGGCCGCTCGCTCCGCTCCCGCTCAGCTCCGCTCCGCTCGGCCACCGGGAGCGCAGGTGGCGGCCGGGGCTGCTAGGGTCAGCGGCGGCCGGGGCTGCCAGGGTCAGCGCCTCCAGCCTTCCCGCCGCCGCCCGGCCGGCCGCACACGCGGCGCGAGGCCCGGGCCCGGAGCGCGAACGCGGAGCCCCGGGCGCCAGGAGGGGCTGCAAGCGGTGGGCAGCGGCGCGCGGGGAGGGGCCGCAGCATCCCCTGTCCCCGCGGCGCCCGGGCCGGGAGAGGAGGGGGCCGGGTCCCCGGCCACCCGTCGCTCAGCCTGATGCTGGAAGGGCGAAGGTAGGAGCAGCCGGAGGGACCCCGAGGGAGGGGGCTCGATGGGCAACAAAGGACCGAGGGACGCGGGAGGCCGCGGTAGCCCCGGCCTGGTCCGAAGCGGGGCGGCCGGCCCGCAGGCATTGTCGGGGCGTGGGGGACGTCTAAGGGTCGGGGGCTGGCGGGTGGGCGTGAGCGGGAGCTGGTCCTGGGTGCACCCCTAACTTCCCCGTCGCCTGCAGGCGAGGAGGGGGCGCTGCTGGTGTTGGCGGACCCTTCCCGGGCTGCGGGTCCCCTCGGTGAAGGCATCACCGGCACCCTCGGTGCCCCCAACGGGGCTTCGGCACATATACTGGGGAGCCGCCCGTTCCTCCTCCCAAAGGCAGCGCTGGGCGGCTGGACGCGCCGCGGGGCTCTGGGCTCACAGGCCCGGCGGAGGGGGTGGTGTGAGGGTGGTGGTGGGGTGAGCCTGGTGGGCGCGGCTACGCAGCCCCAGGATCTGGGAGGACACGGAGCCCCCGCTCCGCTGGCTGGGGTCGCCTGGCCAATGCCCTTTGCACAACTTGGTTGAAGTGCATGGCGGAGGGGGATAGGGGGAGACTGGGGTGGGGCGGCTTTCCGCAGGGGTGCCCCCGCTCCAAGCTGGCTCTCACGGCTGGTGAGGCAGCACATTTTCTGCCCTCCCCATAGGGAGGGGCCGTGGCCGCGCGGAGGATGCTTCGCTGGGCCTCCAGGGCCCTCCCGTTTAGGTCCTTCAGGCAGGGCCTGGGCGGGGCGGGTGCCCACTGGGCAGTGCCATGCAAGTCCCAGCCCCACCCTGGATAGGAACGGGCACCTTGTGGGGAGTCACACACCCAGCTGCGAATCCCCCAACCTCTGAGATGCCGCCTCTCCCTTCTGGGTGAGAAGTGGGAGTCCAATATGGGGGGGGCTGCCCTCCACCCTGTAAGATGCCCAGGGAGGCTAGTGGGGGTGGTGCTGGCTTAGGGTTGTGGGCAGAGGAGCGGGAGGGTGCAGGGAGTACCACGTGGGGCAAGACTCCCAACCAGTTGTAATGTAAACAGTGAGCCCTTCATTCATCCAGCTGCTGTCACCTGGCCCCGCACTGCCAGGGGCTGACAGGTACACAGGACTGGAGCCTCGCTGCTCCCACGGAGCACAGCCCAGCAGCCTTTGATGAGTGCAGTGATGGGGGAGCTGGGAGCACAGAGGAGGGACACCTGGAGGATGGGGTGGAGCAGGGAGCTTGATAGAGCTCACTGTAGAAGTTTGCTGTCAGGATGCCACAGGGGGCTTGAGGGAGGGGAAAGAGCATTGGCAGGGGACAGGAGTCAGAAAAGGAGGCAGGAGGCCTGGTGGCTGGTGGCTGAGAGGAGCAGCAAAGGATTTGGGTGACTGGGGCATGAGGTTTAAGGCAAGGGAGGTTCTGTTGAGGGAAGGGATTGTTCTGTCCCTCCTACTTTCCCAGGTGGGGCTCCTTAGACGCCCTTCTCCAAAAGCCCCGGATGCATTGGCATCTGCAGTGCCTGGCCTGGGAGGGGTGTCAGGATACAGGCTCTGGGACAGGTGGAGGGGGATGGGACCGAGAGGAGTTTCAAAGGCAGAAGAGTCTGGCGGAGGAGACCTGGGGGGAGCCTCAGCACACAGGACTTTGTACCCATAAGCCCCCAGGTGCAGCCAGCAGGCTGGGAAGGAGGTGCCTGAAATTTTTATCCAGAGCCTGAAATCCCAAGGGGTGCCACCCACAGAGGCACTAATCCCTTTTCAGCATCTGCTGTCCACTCTGGCGATTAAGAGTTTGGATGCTGGAGCCTGACAGCCTGGGTTCAAAGCCCAGCCCTGCCACTTACTAGCTGTGTGACCTCAGACAAGTCACTATACCTCTCTCTGCCTCAGTTTCCCCATCTATAAAATGAGGATACTTAAGGTATCTACCTTTTAGGGTTGTTGAGAGAATTGAATGGATGGATGTATGCAAAGTGTGTACTGTGATGGAGAGAATGCCCGGTGTTTGT
This sequence comes from Eschrichtius robustus, assembly GCF_028021215.1. Classification (NCBI taxonomy): domain Eukaryota; kingdom Metazoa; phylum Chordata; class Mammalia; order Artiodactyla; family Eschrichtiidae; genus Eschrichtius; species Eschrichtius robustus. The sequence goes on along the minus strand of NC_090839.1, from coordinate 83,240,238 downwards.
TGTCGCTGCTGTACTAGGTGGCCCTCCAGCCTCCATCCACACCCACAAGTGGCCCATCCCCTCCCCAGCTGTTTGTCCATTGTCAGGTAGTCCTGCCTTTAGCCCTGCCCAAGGCCCTGCTGTTCTCTGCTTCAATGCAGCCTCCTCCCTGGGCTGTTTTCTCTGCTCTGGTCCAGCCTCCCTTGGTGATGGGAAGGCCACCATCCCCACAGCCCTGGCCATCCTTGCTCCTTCTGCTCTGGTCCACGATGTGGGGGACAGTTTTCTCTTGACCTTTCCTCCCTGGCCTTGCCACCCTAAAGATTGATCCTGCCCTCTTGATGCCATCTACCCTACCTCTGCTTCAACACCCAGAGGAGAGAAGCTGCGTTCTTCACCCCTCCTGGTTCCCTGCTATCTTAGTCTGAGCTGTTCTAACAAAATATTGGGACTGGATGGCTTATAACAACACATTTATTTCTCACAGCTCTGGAGGCTGGAAGTCTGAGAGCAGCATGCCAGCATGGTTGGGTGAGGACCCTCTTCCGAGTCGCACTTATTTTTGTATCCTCACGTGGTGGAAGGGGCTTGGGAGCTCTCTGGGGTCTCTTTTACAAGGGCACTAATCCCATTCATGAGGGATGCACCCTCATGACCTAATCACCCCCCAAAGGCCCCACCTCCTAATACTGTCTCCCTGGGGGGGTAGGATTTCAACCTATGAAGTGGGGTGGGGGGGGACACATTCAGACCAAAGCACCTGCCCGGTGGTCCTTGGGGAGAATGTCAGCCTTCGTGTAGGTTAAAAAAAAAAAACAAACCCAATGCATATTGAATGCTTACTCTGCCAGGAACCGTTTGAAGCTCTGAGTGCCTGTATTAGTTTGTGGGTATCTTGATACCATCGCCTCCATTTTACGGATGAGGAAATTAAGATGTGGAGAGGTTTCCCTGTTTACCCTCCACACATTTGTTAAACACCTACTGTGTGCTTGGGAGACCTGCTTCCTTCCCCCACCCCACTCACCTACTTACCTGGTTCATTTTCCGAAAACGAGGTTTTGGCCGTGCTTTCCTCAAACACCTCCACCCCACTGGCTCAAGTACAAAGTCCAGACACTATCTGGCTCTCAGGGCCCACCCCCAGCTGGCTGTGCCCTGCCTTCCCAGCAAGGCTCTACCCAGACAGGCCTCACCTTTTATAAACTGACCAGTGACCCTGGCTTGATGGGCAGGCCTGGCCCTGAGCTGGAAGAGGGGGGAGGGCCCTGACACATGTCCTCGCAGGGAACAGGAACCGCCTCCAATTAGGTTAAGTGAGAGGGGAGTTGAGAGGAAAGGAACTTTGCAGGAAACAGTTGCAGGCGGCCTGGCTCGGCCTGGCTCCCCCAGGACCCGGGAAGCTGGCAGGCAGCCCCTCCTCCGACTTTCCTCTCTCTGGACTGTGGTTTCATTTTCTCATCCTCTCCCAGTGCCTCTCTCCCTTCTCCTCTCCCTGTAGGCTGCTCTCTCTGGGTTGCTGGCGTGGCCGCCCTGAATGGTGGCTTCAGCTTGAGGCCCCAGGACCACCCAGGGGCACTCCCCTCTGTCTCTGGGTGCCTGAGAGCTGGATGGGCCCAGCCTGGGTGAGGGCGCCCACCCCATCCCCTCCGCTGACTGGGGGCAGGCCACGTGGTCTCTGGGGCTGGGGGTGGGAGCCAGTGCTGGGCACAGCTGGTACAGTGTCAGCTGCAGTTATGACGCGGGGTGTGTGCTGGGGGAGAACCGGTGAGTGGTGGCCTCGCCGTCCCTGGCAGCCCACCGTCCCTGGCAGCCCACCGCAGGCCTCCCGCCCCCTCCCCCGCCCCGCCCCCGGCTCAGGGGCAGAGGATGTGCTCTCCCTTCAGCGCCTGGGAACTGGCGGGGGCGGGTGGCGATTGCTGGCAGGGGACCCACCCTGTCCCACCACTCCTTCCTCTGGGCTGCGCTGCCAGGCGCACAGAAACAGTAACACAGAACTCAAGTTTTCAGAGGAAACGCTTCAAAATGATAATGAAATATTACCCCTCTGAATAGAAAGTAGAGCATATCAGGTGGTTTTTATTAACAAGACATAAATTTGGGGCCTCGTGCACTTACCGGCTTCCGTCTTCACGGAGCAGCTCTGGCTCCATCCCTGGAACCTACCTTTGACTCCAGCTGCAGCCCAGAGATACACTCGCTCCTCATTCACTTCCATCTGTGCCTTTTTGGCCTCTTTACCCTGAGAGGGGGGAATTTGAGGCTCACAGCGAGGGCCTGGTTTTCTCATCTCTCCTCCCTAAGGAGGTAACCCTGTGGTGTCCAGGGCTGATCTGCTCCTGCTTGCACCCACCTCCTCCCCGGGATGCCCCAGTCCTGCCCTCCAACCTGCAGCATCGAGGGTGAGAACGGGTGATGGCTGGGCGGAAGCCAGCCCCTCGGTGTGGGGGGAACACAGTACACCTTAGTTTTGGACCCTGCCTTTGAGGAGCTTTTGCTGAATTAGGAAGACATCAGCCCCCTTCCTGAAAGTGTAAACGACATCAGCATCTTTGAGGAACATTTTAAGGCCAGAGCAGAAGAGCCTCCCTGCCCAGTGGGGTCATTGCCCCGGGAGTGGTTCAAGTCCCAGCGAGGGTTGCTCAGGCAGGGCACGGGGTGGGTGGGATGGCTGAGGAGGCTCTCGGGGGAAAAGGACTGGGCCGCGTCCTGAAGGATGGGTGGACTTGGGTAGACAGGGAGTGCCTTCCGTATGGGCACAGGGAGAGAAAAGTGAAGGAGAAGTTTGGGCGGCAGGGTGTCGAGCGTCCGGCGGGGGGGGTTCAGCGTGGAGCCCACCATTCTTCCAAGTCCACTGTGAAGTCGGGCATCTGGTTGTCGGACCCTGCGATGAAGGAGGGAATGACATTTGGTGTTTTCCGATTTGTTTTTTTTGTTTTTTTGTTTTTGCTACCTTGTATCCTGACTCCGCTCTTGCTGTTCCCTTTTCTGCTGTAGACTGTTCCCTGCATAACTTCATCTGCTTGTAAGTTCGCTCAGTCAGCTCACATTCAGCTTCTTTCCCGTTCAGCTGGGCACTGGGAACTCGGAGCAGAGGGGGGAAGGCATCTGAAAGGGTCTTGTGTGTTCTTTGTCCGATTCCAGAAAGGACTTGAGGTGATTTACAAAGATAAATGCAGTATAACGAAATGAAAAGGATGTGAGAAAGTCAGAGCAAGGAGAAACCCTGGGTAGCAAACATCAGATGAAGCTGGAGGAGCTTTGGCTCGGCGGTAATTTGACTCTGAGCTTTCTAGCAGCTGGATGGAGGGGGATAAGGAGTTTGGAGTGTCTTCGCATTGTCACATTGTCTCGTGTAAGCCGCTGCTATATATCACATGAAAGCCTGAGTGAGAGGCAGCAGCTCCAGGGAGGGGCTGGACAGCGTGGTCCCGGTTCTGGGGTAGGGTCCCCGTGAAGCAACGTCTAGAATCGGGGGGGGGGATGTGGGGGGGAAGAAGGCGGCCACCTTCTGATCTTTCTAATCCTCCTCCTGGAGGGTCCTTACCAGCAGCTGTGGGAGCCAAGAGCTGGGGCTGATGCTCACAGCCAGCCCCCTCCATGAGGGCCTGATGTGCTCCAGGGGTGGGTGAGACCTCGTGAGCCAGGAGCCAGACTGGTCCCTGCTGGAGAATCCCCATCCTGCTAGGAGGCCTCAGGGGCTGTGATACAGGGGTGTGCAGAGAGCTCCGGACACACCCACTTGGCTCCCGGACTTGGCTAAGGGGCAGAAGAGGGGTGAAGGCATTCCAGCAGAGCAGGCGATGGGCTAGGGTGTCTTCAGGAGCAATGAGAAGTTCAGGGAAGCTGGAATCAGGGTGCTGGGTGGGAGGGGTCCCAGGAAACAGGCCAGAGGCGGGTGGGGGCCAGGACAGCTGGCAGAGGTGCTGCGGACCACGGCCTTGTCACCCAGGGCCGTGGGGCAGCCTCATGACCTCCTGCTTAAATCTGTTCCCTTGTTCCTGCAACCCTGTGCCTGGAGGAGCATAGGTCCCAGTTCTGAGGAAGTAAAGAGCAGTGGTTAAGAACGTGAACTCCAGGACTTCCCTGGTGGCACAGTGGTTAAGAATCTGCCTGCCAATGCAGGGGACATGGGTTCGAGCCCTGGTCAGGGAAGATCCCACATGCCGCGGAGCAACTAAGCCCGTGAGCCGCAACTACTGAAGCCCGCGCGCCTAGAGCCCGTGCTCCACAACAAGGGAAGCCACCGCAATGAGAAGCCTGCGCACCACAACTAAGAGTAGCCCCCACTCGCCGCAACTAGAGAAAGCCCATCCCCAGCAATGAAGAAAACCCAATGCAGCCAAAAATAAAAATAAATTAGTAAATTAATTTAAAAAAAAAAATGTGAACTCCGTGGCCAGAGGGCCTGAGTTCGATTCCCACCTGCCGCTGCTCAGTGTGTCATCCCGGGCAAGCGACTTGCCAGCTCTGGGCCTCAGTTTCCCTGTTAGTAGAGCTCCCAACAGTATCTTCCCCACAGGGCTGCTGTGAAGACTGAACAGGTTAATATCTGTAAAGGGCTCCGACATGCCTGCAGCAGAGCAAATGTTACTGGTCTGGGAATTCCTTGGGCTGAAGCAGCTTGGCAGGGGATAGAGCCTCATTCCCCTCTGAACCGCCACACCCACCCAGCACACCGCACAGGTTCAGAGTCAGGCGCAGTGAAGTGCACTGCTGCAGTGGACCAGCCCTGGGGGCGTGGGGCGGGGCTCAGCAGGTTCTGGTTAATGTTGCTGACAGTAATGATAGCTGTGCAAGCTCATGAGAGCCTCTCAGGGCAGCAGGAGCCCACTCTGAGAGCAGGCCCCAGTCTCTCCTTGATTCCCTCCAGAGACAGGGAGCTCACTACCTGATTCTTTGTTTGTTGGATCCACTGGTGAGCACTGGCTCTGTGTCGGGTGTGCTCGGTGCTGGGATTCAGAAGAATGTGAGTTAGTCCTCTCTGTCCTTTCCAAAGATCGCTCCAAGCCGACTGGTGAGTGTGGCCATGGGGTGTGACAAGCTATTGTGGGCCTCCAAGTCAACATGGGAAGGATGATGGAGGCAGAGGAGTGCATTTAATTCATTCATGTGTTCCTTAGACATCTTTTGAGCTTCTCTATGTGCTGGGCGCTGTCCTAGGTACCGCGAGTCCTGAAACCAACAAGATATGCAAAGAACCTGCCCTTTAAAGCTGCTCTCAGTGAGAGAGGCTAGGGATTATGCCAGCGAATGAGAGGAAGGGTATTCTAGCAGAGGGAACAGCGTGTGCAAAGGCCTGCAGATGTGACAGAGTGTGCATGGGGTGGCGGTGGCACTCCGCTAGAATTTGGTGGCTGGGGGGCATTGAGGTGGGGAGTGCCTTTCTGGAAGCAGTAAAAGAAAACACTGACTTTGAGAGCTTGTTAGCGACTGACCTCGCCCCTGGGACCACTAAGTTCTGCCCCTCCTCCCCCCCTTCTTTCCCCTCCGCCAGCAGCCCTGGCTGGCCCTGCTGGTAACCATGGCCCCCTGCCTGGTTCATCCCTTCTCCAGGCCACCCAAGCGTGACCCCCTTCCCTGATTTCTAGCACCATTAATAAATTTTGCCTGCCTTTGAACTTCTTTTTTTTTAATTTAATTTAATTTATTTATTTTTATTTTTGGCTGCGTTGGGTCTTTGTTGCTGCGCACAGGCTTTCTCTAGTTGTGGCGAGCGGGGGCTACTCTTCGTTGCGGTGCGCAGGCTTCTCATTGCTGTGGCTTCTCTTGTTGCGGAGCTTGGGCTGTAGGCGCACAGGCTTCAGTAGCTGTGGCACTCAGGCTCCGTAGTTGTGGCTCGCGGATTCTATAGCGCAGGCTCAGTAGTTGTGGTGCACAGACTTAGTTGCTCCGCAGCATGTGGGATCTTCCCGGACCAGGGCTTGAACCCATGTTGCCTGCATTGGCAGGCGGATTCCTAACCACTGCGCCACCAAGGAAGTCCTGAACTTCTTTTTAAATGGAAGCATACAGTCACACTCTAAGCACTTTTACATCTGCCTTCTTTCACTCAGGATTCACAAGGTTCATACATACTGTTGCATGTGGCTGTACTGATAGTTTGTACATTCTCATTGCTGTGCTTTATTCCATTGTATGAATAAACCACCACTTATTTACTCATTCCGATGGAGGGATAATTTGGGTTATTTTCAGTTCGGGAGTATTAAGAATAGTCCATATCTTTTGGTGCATGTATGTGCACTTTTCCGTGGTGGCATAGCTAGGAGTGGGATTGCTGGGTCATGCTCAGCTGTAGTGTGTAATGCCAGACTGTTTTCCACATTGCTTACACCAATTTCCACTCCTACTAGCAGTGCATGAGCATTCTGGATATTCCACATCCTCACCAACACTTGGTGTGGTCCGTGTCTCATTTTATACATTCCGGTGGATGTAGTGTTGTCATGATGGCTAATGAAGGTGAACATCTTTTCACTTGTTTATTGGTCTTTTGATTACCCACCCCCCCCCTTTTTTTTTGGTGAAGTGCCTGTTCAAGTCTTTTGCTGATTTTTCTAACTCGATTTTTGGAGTTATTTCCATATTCTGAATAGGAATCCTTTGTACAATACAGGAATTACAAATTCTTTCTCTCTCTCCCTCCCCACCCACCCCCATTGGTATCATTTGATGCACAGAAGCTCTAAATATTGTCCAGTTTATCCATCTTTTCCCTTATTTTCAGCACTTCCTGGGTTGAAATCTTTGCCTGCTCCAGTGTTAAGGCAGATCTTCTTTCATGTCTACTTCTAAAAACTGTATTGTGTTACCTTTCACATTTAGATCTGCTCTCCATCTGGAGTTGATTGTTGTGTACGATGTGAAGTAAGTGTATTAGTTTCCTGTGGCTACTATAACAAATGACCACAGACTTAGTGGTTTAAAACAACATAAATGTATTATCTTACACTTCTGGAGGTCAGAAGTCTGAAATGGATCTCACCAGGCTAAAAGCAGGATGTCAGCAGGGCTGCGTTCCTTCTAGAGGCTCTAAGGAAAAATCTGTTTCTAGAAGCCTCTTCCAGCTTCTAGAGGCCTCCCGCATCCTTTGGCTGTTGTCCCCTGCCTCCATCCTCAAAGCCAGCAATGTTGGACCGGGTCCTTTGCAGGCTGCCATCTCTTTGCTTCTCTCTCTCCTGCCGCCCCCCTTCCACATATAAGGACCCTTGTGATTACATTGAGTCTGCCTGGACAATTCAGAATAACCTTCTTCTCTCTGGTCAGCTGATTAGCAACTGTTCTCTCTGCAACCTTAATTCCCTTTTGCCACGTAAACTGACATGTTCACAAGTACTGGGGATGGGGCCATTACTCTGCCAGCTGCAGAAGGGAGCATGATTTTTTTCCCACATGGCTGTCCATTTGATCCAGCACCACTTATTGTAAAGACTCTCCTTTGCTCAGGGGTAATTTTTAGTTGCGTGTGCAAATTCCACCCCGACAGGCTGGGTTGGGGAGGAGAACCCAGGAGATGGGGGTGACTTTCCTGCAGCTGCCCTGGCCTGGATGTGTTGGATGGGGCTGCCATGGAAACCAGAAGTGAAGGAGGCAGTAGTGAAAGATGACTGGGTCAGCATCCTGGCGTGGAAGGCAGGATACCAGAGCCCGTTCCTTCCTGTTCCCCTGATCGCTGGGTGACCTCAGCAGGCCCCTCCCCTCCTTGGGCCTCTGACTCTGTCTGGTCTCAGGGACCTTCTTGCCCAGCACAGGTTTTCTTCATTTGGGCAGCTGACTCTCACTGTCCTGTTTGCTTCACTCCTGTGCCCTGGGCCTCAGTTTTCCCATTCTGTGAAATGGGAATAAAGGTGGGTCAGGGGGCAACTTGAGGTGTGTTGTTCCCCAGCCCTTCTTTTTGGGCCTGATAGGGGACCCCATCCAGCAGAGCCAGGGTGATGCCTGCCCAGTGTCCTGGGCCAGTAGCAGGAGGGCTACAGATGTCCAGTTGCTGGGGCTGTGGGTGGCTACACAGCCAGGAGTGGGTTCTGGGGCCATGGCTGTGCCCTGGTTCTGAGCATGCCAGCTGTGTGCGTGCATGTGTGTGTGGGTAAGACAGGGAAGTATATTGACGTTCCTTCCCTCCCTAGACCTGACACAGCCCTGATCCTTTTTTTCTATTTTTCTTTTTTTGGCTGCCCCACATGGCATATGGGATTTTAGTTCCCTGACCAGGGATCGAACCCTGGCCCTCGGCAGTGAGAGCGCGGAGTCCTAACCAATTCCCAGCCCTGATCCCCTTTGCCGGGAGACAGGATCTGAACTCCAAGCTCGAGGGGAGGATGGCCACACCCCAGTGTGTCCAGCTCAGGTAGGACTGACAGGGTGGCCCTTCCCAGGGCTCTGCAGTCACCCCGGGGGTGGGCAGGACACGGAAGATACCAGCTGACTTTACAAAGTAAGAACCACAGCCCTGAGCTCAGAGGCCGTGAGGATGGTAGGATGGTGAGTGTGTGGGACTGGATGCCAGCCTTCCGGCCTCAGCCCCTGCTTGTCTGCCCCCGGCAGGTGCCAGGGAAGTGGGGAGTCGACTGGGGCTCTTAGGTCGGTCTGCCCTTCCCCGCTCAGCCCCGTGGGTGCCCCAGCACTCCATGTCCGAGCTGCTGGCACGCATGCCCTGCCGTCTTCCCAGCGTCGTCCTCCCTCCCCGTCCTTGAGGCTATATCAGCTGGTGTGGCCTGGGTTCCTGCCCCAGCCCTGCTGGGAGGCTTGGCTGGGTCCCTTCCCCACGCTGGTTCTGGATGGCCGCCAGGCCCCTGGGTACTCCCAGGGCGACTCGGGGCCCCAAGCCGGGCCCACCACCACCCCGTTCTTCCTGGGGTCTCCCGTCCCATCTCGCGCTGCTGGCCGGCCCCTGTGTGAATGTTGGGCTCACGCAGCCCGCCCCGCGGCCTCACTGACCGGGGGAGAGCAGGGGTGGGTGGGGGGCTGGGGCGCGGGCAGACAGGCGCCGTCTCCTCCGCTCTCCCAGGCCTGAGGGGCAGCTGGTGTGAGCTGGCAGGACTCGCAGGGAGGGGGCTCTCCCAGCTCTGCTCTGCTCTCTGCTTGCACGTGGGGATTCTCGCTTCACCACTGGGTGAAATTCCCTGAACCTCAGTCGCATGCGAACAAAATGGGCCTCTTTTCCAAGCAGGATGGGACAAGCAGTGGGTGCCGGCTGGGCTGAGGCTCACGGGGACGGTGGTCACACTCGCCCTTGGGGCCCCTGCTGGATATGAGGGTTGGGGTAGCACTGGGTTTCTATTGAAGGCGGGAGTGTTGGGATGCCCCGTGGGGCAGCTGGGGGGCCCACGCCACGCCCACATAGGGGTCCGCCTTTGGGAGCCTGGCGGTCAGCACCCATGGGGTTCACTCTGTTTGGGGCCTGCCCCCCATTCCTCTTGGTGGGTGTGCATGGGGAGGGGAGGAACTGTTTCCTCTCCGCCTCCCCTGGTGTCTGTCTTTAAATTTTTTTTACTTGAAGAATGTTCTGAACAATTTTAGGCACTCAAAAAGAATAGACAGGGCACAGTGAACTCCCATGTACAGCCTGCAGGACTTGAGCAAATCTCGGGACTTCCCTGGGCGGTCCAGCGGTCAAGACTCCGCGCTTCCAGTGCAGGGGGGGGCAGGTTTGATCCCTTCCCTGGTTGGGGAGCTAGGATCCCACATGCCATTTGGCACGGCCTAAAAGAAAAAAAAAGAAGAGGAGGAGGAAGAAGCAAATCTTACAAATAGAAATGAAGCCCCAGTTGCCCGACCCCAGCCCCGTTCCCATCCCCGAAACTGCATTTCTTGGCTGTTGCACGGGATGCTGTGGATAAGCGCCGTGTAGGCGCCTCCAGGACCCTCGGCCAAGGTCCCCGGCTGAGTCTCCACTGCACCTGCACTGCTCCCCCAGGCTGTGCCCGCCCTTCGCCCAGCCCTTGGCCCACCGGCCCTTTCCCCGAGGCCTTTCTAGCAACTTGGTATCACCTGGCTTTTTGACTTTTCGCCCATCTGATTGGGTGGCAAACGGGATCTCCTTGCAGCTTGGATTTGCATTTCCCTGATGACTGGGGAGGCCCAGCTGCTCTCCAGCCTAACAACATCCTCTCCTGGAAAGCTGGCCCGGCTGTCATCAGGGTGCTGTCAGGTCTGTCATCAGGGTGCTGTCAGGTCGGTGCCCTCTGGTCCCTTTCTTCTCTGCCTCCAGCCCCGTATACTACACACCAGGTGGGCGCCCCAGGCCTCAGTCACTTCACACCCAGACTGTCCCCAGATGAGCTCCCCACCCTGGCCCCTTCCTGCTCCCAGGTCCCTCCAGGTGTTGAGAGGTTCTGCCTTCCGCCATCCTCAGCCCTGCCTCCCTCCCACCTGCCCTCCTCCACCAGTACTTGTCACCTGCTCGGCATCTGTCCCCGCTCTGTCCCCTCCAGCTCCTGCCTCTGTCTCAGTTCAGGCCTCTGGAGTCCCTGTCTGTCACAGCACCCCCGTCATCCTCATTGGCTCCCAGAGGTTTTGCTGAAATGCTCATCCGATCTGCCGGATCCTTTGCTTGATGTCCTCCGTGGCTTCTCATCCCCTCAGCCTGATGCCTGGGCACGATTGGGAGACCCCCTCCCCCCGCCAGGGGTCCCTTTCAGTCTCTGGATAGCCACCCCCTGCACATTTTAGGCAGTCTAAATCCTTAGCTGTTTGGTTGACCTGGCAGAGCGGAGTCTGTGCCCCGCCGTTTCCCCAGCCTGGACCCAGCCCCCCACCCCGTGCTCCCGGTTACAGCACTCCTCCTCCCACCCCCTTCGCCCCGTGGCGCTGCTGTGGTCTGGAGCCTTTGGGCTTGCGGTGAGTGGGCAGGGGCCACACTAAGTCCATCTCTGGCTACCATGTGGCCCGGCACATGGGTCACAGGCTCAGGAGGTGGGGGGAGCATGGGCACCCCAACTGCTGGGACCCCTGGGGTGGGGAGGAGGAGCAGCCCCCCAGAGAACTGCCTCTGCTGGGCAGCAAGAGAGCCCAGGGTGTGGCTCTTGGCCGAGGTCTCTGAGCTGAGGTCTGGTGCTGGGAGCCTGCTTCCTGGTGCCCGCCTCCCATGCCCTCTGGGCGACGCTGGCACAAGGACATGGGCTTTCCACTGTCCTAGTTGGCATCTTTCCCCCTTCTGTCGGGGCCGCACCCTGGGCCGCTGATTGGTGGAAAGTTCTTGGGCCTCATCCCCCCCGCCCCCCACCCCCGAAGCTGCGGCCCGCCACCCCCAGGGCAGCTGAAATGGAAACCCTGAAATGCAGCCCGGGTTTGTCTTTGGTAAATGGTAATTGAGGGCGGCACAAAGGGGGCCTGTTGGTCTGAACGCCACCCGCCTTTGCGCGCCTGTCCCACTCCCGCCTCGTCGGGGCCCCGGCTCCCTGGGGGAGGCGGGGTGTGCATCCCAGGCCTTTGGAGAACGTAATAGAGACCAGATCGTAGTGATGCTGCCATTTCCACACAGCCTGCGTGCCGGGCACAGAGGGACATTCGTGGGGCTGTCTCCTCGGACTCGCTCATCCGTGCTCCCCACGCAGCAGCAGTGCTTTCCCCCCCATTTTACAGGTGATGACACTGAGGTTCGTGCTGAGCCAGGGTCCCACAGCCACTCGTGGTGGGTCTGGGGTTTGGACTCCATGAGACTGAAATCTACTTCCTCCCAGGCCTCCCCCATCGGCTGCAGTGTGGCCAGAGGCCAGCTTATCCCCACGTCCCAGCTTTTTCCAAGAAACCCCTCTCTTCCTCTGTCCCACAAGCAGGGCTGAGTCATAAAGGAGCCCCTCCCCCTCTTCCTGTTCACCATTCTCCTCTCCATCTCCCCTTCCCTGTGCTCCCCCAGCACCGGAGGCCTGCACGGGGGCAGGGGTGGGACTGGGGTGGGCCAAGTAATGCAGCCTTGGTTCTTCTCTCTCCCGCCAGCTCCTCTGGTCTCCTTTGTCCGTGAGGCACGTGGGCGCTCTCCCCAGAGGCCAGGGGTCTCACAAATGTTATTCCAGGCCTGGGCCAGGCAGTGTAGGGAGGTGGAGGGCTAGACCTGGGTCTGGTTCCAGCCCAGCTGCTGAGCCATGTGTGACTTTGGGCTCGATCCCGCACTTTCTTGAGCATCGGGTGTTCCTCCTGTAAGGTGACCACCGCCTCATCAGGGTGTAAGGCCTGGCACACAATAGGTTCCTCACGCTGGACGCCGCTGGGTCATCAGGGTCTGGGAGGGCAGGAGGGTGAGTGTGAGAGCCTCCAGAAGCCTCCCGTGAGAACAGTGTCCCTGGGGATTTGTGGCCTTGAAGGCCTTTGTCCTCTGGGCCGTAGCACGTGTGCTCTCATACGGGGTTTCCGGATCACAAGCTCTGTGCCAGGCGCCATGCTGGGGCTGGGTTCTCGGAGAGGAGACCGTAGCCCCACCTGGGGTTACCCGTGGGCTCCCAGGAGGCATGATGAAGGTAGGAGAACGGTATCCTCTCTCCTTGGCTCAGTGTGTGATACTGAGGTCTCTGGGTCAAAGGTCCTGGGAGACTTCCTGGAGGAGGAGGCATCGAGCTAAGTGTTCCATATGTGGTTGGAATAGGTGAAGTGAAGCAGGTGGGAGAAAAGGCACAGGCAGAGTCTGGGAGGTGGGAGACTGTCAGGCGAGTGGTGAGGAAATGCAGGGTCATCGGCAGCAAGGCTGGTTGGGGAGCCTCCAATGCTGGACACAGTTATGACGCCTGGTCCCTGTCTCAGAGGGCACGTGGGCTAGTGAGGAGTCTAGACCAGCTGCATGAAAAGCTGTGATGTCAGACGGCCAGCTGGGCTGATCACTACAATCAACTCAGTCCTGCGGGCTGGGCCCTGAGGAGGTGAGGGGGGCCTCCCGGGCCTCTCATCCCCATAAGCCAGCATCATTCATCCATTCAAGTGATTTCCTGAGCACCTATAGGCACCAGGCATCCCATCAGTGCTAAGGATACCACAGTAAACAGACTCAAGTCTTGTCCTTGTGCAATAGAGAAAAACAAAGCAGGGGAGGACTGGAGAGGGGTTGTAATCTTAGAAGGAGACATTGGAGCAGATACTTGGAGGAGATGAGCAACACACTGGATATTTGAAGGAAAAGCATTCCAGACAAAGGGAACAGCATGTGCAAAGGCCCTGAGGCTGGAGTGTGCTTAGTGTGAGCTAGTGTGGCTGGAGTGGAGTGGGTGAGGGAGGGCCTTGGAGGTGGTGAGGAGGGCCTTGAAGGCCATCGCACTACTAGGGGGAGCCTTCAGGGATTTCTTTTTTTTTTTTTTTTTTGGCTGCGTTGGGCCTTCGTTGCTGCACGCAGGCTTTCTCTAGTTGCGGCGAGCGGGGGCTACTCTTTGTTGAGGTGCGCGGGCTTCTCATTGTGGTGGCTTCTCTTGTTGTGGAGTGAGGGCTCTAGGCGCACGGGCTTCAGTAGTTGTGGCACGCGGGCTCTAGAGCTCAGGCTCAGTAGTTGTTGTACATCGGCTTAGTTACTCCGCGGCATGTGGGGTCTTCCCGGACCAGGGCTCGAACCCGTGTGACCTGCATTGGCAGGGGGATTCTTAGCCACTGCGCCACCAGGGAAGCCCAAGGATTTCATTTTTTATAGAATTTTTTTTTTTTAAGTTGAGATCTAATTTACACATTATTAAATCTATCCATTTTAAGTGTACAGTTTGATGACTTTTAGTATAAACATACAGGTATGCAGCCATCACCACAATCCAGTGTTAGAACATTTCTACCACCCAGAAAGTTCTCTCGTGCCTGTTTGAAGTCAGTCCCTGCTCTCAACCCCTGGCAACTGCTGATCTGCTTTCTGTGTCTATAGTTTTGAAATTTCAAATAAGTGGAATCAAACTATATGTAGTCTTCTGTGTCTGGTTTCTTTCACTCAGTATAATGTTTTTGGAGGTTCATCCACATTGTTGCAAATATCAACAGTTGGGTTCTGCATTTGCAGATACGGAGGGCTGACTGCACTATACCATTTTATATGAGCAACTTGAGCATCCTCGGATTTGGGTAACCACAGGGATCCTGAACCAGTTCCCCAAGGGTACCAAGGGACAAGTGTGTACTATTGTCTAGATGAACTTTGTGTGCATATATTCCACCAGTTGATGGACATTTGGGTTGTTTCCATGTTTTGGCTATTGTGAATAAGGTCGCTATGAACATTTTTTTTTTTTTTTTACAAATGTTTGTATGAATATATGCTTCTATTTCTCTTGGGTGGTTGGGTCATATGGTAGGTATATATTTAACTTTTTAAGCAACTGTCAAACTGGTTTCCAATGGGGTTGCACCGTTTTTCATTTCCACCAGCAATCTGTCCTGATTACTCCACATCCTCATCAGCACTTGGTATTGTCAGTTTTTCTCATTTTAGCCTTTCTAATCTGCGTGAAGTGGTATCGCATTGTGGCTTTGATCCACATTGCCCTTGTGACTAATGATGTAGGTCATCTTTTCACGTGCTTATTGCTGTTTACGTCTCTTCATTGGTGAAATGGGTATTCAAATCTTTTGTTCATTTTTTTATTAGGTCTTATTAGTAAGTTGTAAGGGTTCTTTATATGTTGGTGAATAAATAACCTTTATTAGATATATGATTTATAGCGTGACCCAAGCCTGACAGCGAGTGACTCCTGGGCTCCAGAATTCCTGGGGTGTCAGGGAGTTGGTCAGGGGATTAGAATGTTGGATTTGGCGGACTCTGCGGGGCAGGCCAAGGCTGGCAGGCATGCCTCATACTCCCATCAGCTCACCTGGGCATGTAGGTGCCACTACTTTGTGCCTTGCAGGAGCTCATTTTCCTTTGCTCTTATGTCTAACCACCCTGTTTGAGGAGCTCATCCTTCCCATGGCTATGCCAGGACGGTAATAGTGTTGTTGGCTCATCCTGCTGGCCTGGGAGCCTTTCTGGGCACCCATATTCCTGCTGTGAGCATTGTGGGTTGGCTTCTGTATTAGTCAGAATTTCTTTGGTTGCAAGTGACAGTGTCCCTCAAAGAGAGTTAGGCAGAAAGACATAACAATGCCTGTGTGTGTCAGGATTTGTTGGCTGATGTAAGTGAAGGGCTCAAGTGACCAGCTTCAGGTTCAGCTGGATCCAGGCCCTCCAAATCCTGGGACTTAGCTCTGCTTTCTCTGTGTTGGCGTTGTTCCCTGGCAGTCTCTTCTGTGGGGTAATCCTGCAGCTCCTGGCTTTCATCCCACACCCAGACAGCCCCAGAGCAAGAAGAGCACCTTTTCCTAAAGGTTCCAGCCAGAGTCCAGGCCCTGATGCTCCTTGGGTCACATGATCTTCCTTCAGCTAACCATGGGGCTCTGGCCAGGCCTGGGTCATGTGTCCACTCGAGGTGTGGGGATGGGGGGGTCAGCTCATATAAGTCATATGGATCAAGAATGGAGAAAAGGGTTCTCTAAAAAGGAGTAATATTCTGTGACCATGAGTGGGATAAGGATATGGCTGGACGGGCAAAGGGTGTGGCATCCCCTACTGCATGAGTTTAATGTCCAGAAGGCACTGGGTTCCCCTGTTCCCGAGGTCCTGAGGGGGTGACGCTTTCTCCCAGAATCCTCTGTCCATCCGCGGTGCTCTGCATCCCCTCTCCCCACTGGACAGTGTGCTCCCCTAGGTGGAGGACGCATCCTGCCTGTGGCTCTGGGGCAGGACAGGGCCTGGCCTGTGGTGAGCCCTACATGAATACCTAGTACAAGAGAGGGTGTGCACACAAGACAGTGGGGGAGTAGGGGATGTGGGCCTGTCCTTTCTGCCTCTCCCCCAACTCCCCTGCAGCCAGTCCCATCTTTCTGTCACCTGGGGACACATATTCCTGCTGTGAGCATTGTGGGTTGGCTTCTGTATTAGTCAGAACTTCTTTGGTTGCAAGTGACTTGAGCTGATCACCATGGAGATTGGGGGCTTCCCCTCTCAGGAGTCCCCTTTGTCAAACACCAGTGCCCTATATGCCATATGTATCGCATCCTTCTCTGCTTAGTCATGAAAACAGGGAGCTGTAACTGCGGGAGGGCAGGCTGAGGGCACAGCAAGTCCATCCTGGCGGGGGGGTTGAGGCAGGTGTAAGCTCCTCTGTGTGTGTGTCCCCGCACCTGGGGTGGAGTGGGTGAGTGCTGGATGGTGAACCCAAAGCTGGCGTATGGCCTGTGTGGTGAGGCTGGCTGATCAAATTAGATGTTGCTTTGTCCAGCCTGCATTGAGGGTTGTGAGCTGTTGGCTGGTCCTAGAGGGTCTGGGGGCCGCTGGAGAGTGACCCACTGGGTTGCCCACGCATGTCAGAATCTGCTGGCCAGTGCTCTGTGGTGAGAGCTGCATTCAGCCATTGGTGGCTGTGCTGGCCTGCATGGTCCTGCTAAGGGGCTGCTGGGGTTAATACAGCCTGTGCCGTAGACCCCTGAGCCGGCTTGCTCCCGATTCTCACCTCCTGGGTCCCGGATGTAAGAGAGAGTGTGTGCCCGACCCAGAGTCTGGCAGACTGGAACACATGTCCTGGCAGCGCCACCGCCATGCTGGGCCCACGCCTGCAGCCACTTCTCTGTACTTCAGTTTCCCTATCTAGAAAATGGGGGTGAACATGGTCCCTGCCTCACGGGGCCAGGGGTGCACTCCCATCTGGTGACGTTGTGATGTGATCCCTCCTGTTCTCTGCCCACAGGTGAGTGACGATGGCGGAGAGCACGTGACCTGCACGGACCCTTCTCTGCCCACCGAGTGGCACCACCATGCAGAAGCCCAGCGGCCTGAAGCCCCCCGGCCGCGGGGGGAAGCACTCAAGCCCCATGGGCCGGACGTCCACTGGATCAACCTCGGCCTCTGCCACTGTGACGGCCGCTGGCTCCAAGGAAGGTACGCAGGGCCGAGGGTGGAGCTGGGTTGGTAGTGGTTCTTCTGGAAGAGCCAAGGGAACTTGGGCCGCTCCCTGACCAGCCTGGAGGCCAGCAGTTCCCAGAAGTCCTTCTTGATGTCTGACCACATCCCTTTGAAAATGAACGGGCAGTGACACACGCTTTATGTGCATTGTTCCTTTTCACGCTCCTCCAAATCCGGGAGGCGGGTACCACTGTTGGCTTCCCTTAGGGATGAGGAAATGGAGGCCCAGGGAGGCATGGCAACTTGCCCACGTCACTCAGCCTGGAAAACACAGCCCGATTCAAACTCCAGCCTCTGCCAGCCTCCCTGCCCCCCCCCCCCCCACTCATTCCCCTTCCAGGGTCTGAGATGATCCCCATCTTCCAATCAGCTTTCTTGTCTGCCACCCAGACCTGTGCCATTTGAGCTTTAATTGTGTAACCTCTAGTCCTCCTGCTGGTGGGCAGAGGGTTCCTGGCAGGGCAGGGGTAAGGCCAGGTGCTCGGGCTGGATGCACCAGCTCTGAAGGCAAATGGGTTGAGGACAGCTGTTAGCTGTTGGCTTTTTCTAGTGATAAAAAGTAAGATAGTCCACTCTGTAATATTTGGAAAGTTTGATGTAGGGGTTAAATTGCCTATAATCTTCCCTAGAGGTAACTATTACTATTTTGGTTTATATCCTTTCATTTTTTTTTTTTTTTTAATCTCTTTGCAATCATGCTGCATATACAACTTGAAAATCTGCTTTTTTCTTTTTTTATAAATTTATTTGTTTTATTTTATTTATTTTATTTTTGGCTGCATTGGGTCTTCTTTGCTGCACGCGGGCTTTTCTCTGGTTGTGGTGAGCGGGGGCGACTCTTCGTTGCAGTGCACGGGCTTCTCACTGCAGTGGCTTCTCTTGTTGCGGAGCTCGGGCTCTAGGCGCACAGGCTTCAGTAGTTGTGGCACACGGGCTCAGTAGTTGTGACTCGCGGGCTGTAGAGCGCCGGCTCAGTAGTTGTGGCACACGGGCTTAGTTGTACCGCAGCATGTGGTATCTTCCCGGACCAGGGCTCGAACCTGTGTCGCCTGCACTGGCAGGTGGGTTCTTAACCACTGCGTCACCAGGGAGGCCCTCTTATTTTTCACTTTGGTAAATAATGCTGTGATGAACATCTTTGGCACAAATTCCCGCTTTGACGACACTCCAGCCAGCAGGGTAAGACAGGGTCCATGTCATCTGATTGGCATAGAAGTTTGGAGAGGCAAAAACAGTCACAGGCCAGACTGGACAATCTGGGCCCTGGGTAGGGTCAAGTGAAATTTGAGCCAAAGGCACGGGCAGTTGACAGAACCAGGTCCCTGGGAAAGCCAGACAGCTAGCATGGAAAGGTGAGGAAGATGTGTCATGTGGCCCATGGACAGCCCTGCCTGGTACAGCCTCATGTGGAGGCCCAGACAACCCCTTTCAAGGTGGCAAATCCTCCTTTCCTCATTTCTGAGCCTGAGAAGAACCTAGGCGGGGAAAAAACAAGGGGGAAAGGCTGTTCCAGGTGAGGGAACAAGTAACACAAGGACCCTGAGGCAGGAATGGATTGTTTGTTAAAAAAGAGAAAGAAGACAAGTCTGGGTAAAGAGGAGTGTGAAATGAGGTTGGGGAGGGCGGCAGAGGCAGGTGGTGAAGGGCAGGGGGACTGGGTTTGTTTTAAGTGTGATGGGAGCTGTTGGAGGATGTTAGCAAAGATCGTCTGGTGGTGTTGGCATCCCTCAGGCCACCAGGCAGAGGGCGGGTTGCAGGGGTTAAGAGCGGGGCTGGGGAGACGGGTGAGGAGGCACGTGGTCACCCAGGCGAGGATGTTTGCACTCACTGCCAGGGCTGTGGGAGGTGAAGGGGCTGACCATCATGAGTGGGCTGCAGGGAAGACTTCCTGGAGGAAGCGTGAGTGAGCTCAGCCTGAAGGAAGGGGGGAGTGTAAGTGTGGAGGAGGACGACGATGTGGGGCCTGGAGACAGAGCATGGGCAGAGGCACCAAGTGGGCCTAGTGGTCTAGTGCGGGTGGGAGTTGTATATCCCACTGGCTGGAGAAGGGTTCCAGCCGGGCTTGACCCTGACCCTCTTCTCCACTGGAGAGAGCCCCTAGCACCTTCTGGATTCTTTCCTCATTGCCTCCTCTCTGATCCAGAGGGCCTGAGTTCTGGCTCTGATCCAGCTCTAATGTCCCTCCTGTGTGACCTTGGAAGCATTACTTAACCTCTCTGAGCCACAAATGGGATAATGTCATTTCTCTCGTGGAATCAAGTGAGTTAATAAATGGAAAGTGCCTGCAGGCACAAGACTCATTAAAGAGTAATTTCTTTTCCTTTCATCCCTCCATAATCTCATTACAGAAAAATTTGAGTGATAAAAGAAGGAACTCCCATTACCCCTCCATTTAACCTAATCACACCCACCACTGTGACATATTCCTTCTGGTCTTTTTTCCTGTTCACATGTTGTTGTTTCAAGCAGTTAAGTCATGGGTTGTATCCAAACTTGCATCTTACTGCTTCACATTTGATTGCGTTCTATGGGAAGTGCCCCCCGCCCCCGTGCCAGGGCAGTGTCCTCTTTGCCGTCATTTTGAATGGCTACATCCTGGTCTCTCGAGGGAAGGGGAATGGACCACACTGTGTGGCCTGCTGATTGCCTCCTGGTCACACCGCACGGTGGTCTGGGGGCCGCTGAGGGTGGGGGCTGGGTGGTCTGACTCTGCCTGGACCCCAACCCCGCAGGGCAGTTACTGTGCCGGGAGAGGAGGCGCCACTCCATGAATGCCCGATTGATCACAGAGACACGCCCCCTGCCGAGGGACACGGTGGCAGCAAAAGGCTGCAGCTGTGGTTGGTGCCGCCCTCCTTCCCGCTCTGGCACCTGCTGCCTTTGCAGGTCAGAGAGAGACAGACCCCCGGGCTGGGGGAGGGAGCAGAGAGCCGGGAGCAGTTGGCCAGGGCAGTGGAGCCCTGTGACAGGGGAAGGGAGATTTCTGCCGCCCAGAGCTGCTTTTGTCCCTGCTCCAGGTCTCATAACAAGAGTCCCAGCAGAGGCGGGACGTGTGGCAGCAGCAGGGGAGGATGGTGGCCCCACTTCTGGCCCACAGGCTCCCTCACCCACCCCGTGGAACTGGCCATCAGCTCTCCGAGGTGCTGGAGGTGCCCACCCCCATGGGAGGCTGGGAGGCTGGGACTCCGGAGGTGGGTGCTGGAGCACCAAGAGAGGGTCTGGCAGAGGCTGGAGCCTGGTGGTGGTTGGAGGGGGGCAGTTGCTCTGGGAATCGGGGCAGTGGCAGCCTCCCAAAGCATGAGCTCAGCCTCCGGGCAGAGGATCTGCCAAGGGTCAGGCCTGGGCTGATGCCTCCGCCCTCCACGGCCTGTGTCGGTTCCCAGAGCGGTGACATACAGGGAGCAGTAGGACCGGAGGGGCCGTGGGAGGGGGTCTCTTACACCAGGAGGTGGCCCAGAGGTGGTCAGAGCAGGTGCACAGGAAGGCGGTCTGGGACCCACCCGTGGGCCACAACCTGGGTGGGGCCTCTAGGTCAGGGGCAGCCCAGCCAGATGGGATGGACCCCCTGGAGGCTGCTTCAGATCAGGCAGTTGGGGCGGGGAAGGGGGTCCTCACTCAGGAGGTGACACTGGTGTGAAGATCTTAGTGACAAGCAGGAACCCGCCCAGCCGAGGCAAGGTCAGGGAAAGGGCATCCAGGCAGAGGCAGTAGTGGCTACAAAAGTCCTGAGTCTTGAGACCTCTAAGGACGGGGATGGAGAGCGGCTTGAGAGGCCTGGGAGGGTTGTGAATGGGCCGGGGCAGGAGTGGCGACCGGAAGGGAGTTGGGGAGCTGTGACCCAGACCGCCTGGGGGTTGGGAGCCTATCCTGGGCCTGAGGAAGATGTGGGGGGAGCTCAGGTCTCCGGGCTGGCGGCCCAAGATGCTGCTGGGGTTAGGCCTTCCCTTTGGGTCAGGAGCAGCCGGCGGTGGTCGGGCAGGTCCAACACTGCTGGGCAGTCGTAGGAACCACGGCAGGCTGTGCATAGGAGCCCTTAGTCCTTCCTGGGGTCTGCTTCTGAGCCTCAGGTGGGGGCAGGCCAGGCTAGGCCGTGGGTGTCCCTCTTGGGACAAGAAGGGCTGGCCGCAGGGACCTGGGGAGGACTCTAGGGACAGGAACAGTCCATAGGCCACTGTCAAGGTCCCTCCGCCCTTGCCCCCCACTGGGGCAGGCGGGTCCTTGGAGGGCCTCTCCCATCCCTTGCCCTGTGGTCCAGCCCCAGAGATTTCCCATCTAGGAGGGACGGCGTTTGACACTTATGTGTCACAAGCCGGCCCTGCAGCAGGTGTCTTATCACATTTCTTTCTCATTAACAACTGAGTGAGAGAACTGCTCTTCTGTCCATTTGAAAGATGACAAAACTGAGGCTTGGAGGTCTCAGCTGAGTTGCTCAGAGTTACAGGGCCAGAGGGTAGCAGGGCTGGGCTTGAGACTCATGCTGGGCTTGGTCTAAAGCTGGTTCAGGCTGCTGGCACCCACTGCCCCCAGGGATGAGACAGCTGGGGTGGCTGGACTCCTGAGTCCACTCCCACACTCTGCTCAGGCACCGGCTAGATGGGCAGGGTTGGAGGAGCGATCTCTTCTCGTTAGGTTGGTCACAGCTATCCCCCGGTGTGCCTGTGGCCTTTGCACACGTGGGGGACCCAGGACACAGGAGGTCGAGGACGCGCGTGCATGGGCATCCCCCTCAGCAAAGCAGCGGGCCACTTGGGGCAGGGTCCACCTCCTATATATTGATCTCCCCCAAGGGGCCCAGACCTTTGCAGTTCTGGCTTATTGAGCTGGGGCCCGGGTGCTCCCACACCCTGTGGGTGCTCCAGACATGGGAGCCAGCCTGACGTGCCCGGGGTGGGGGGTCCCACAGAGCTTTACAGCTGGCCTCTAGTCCTAGACGCTGACCCCACTCCACTGCACCCCCGGAGGTTTGTGTCTTTCACCTTGATCTCCGTGCTCCCTACGAGGGTAGGTGGCTTCACCCCCGTTTTAACTGACCTGTCCCAGATGCTGCGCAAGCCTGGGCAGAACCAGGACCAACTTCCAGCCCTTGCTCCTGCAGAGCTAGCACTGGCTCCAGGCGGCACTCACTCCCTTCAAGGTCAGCTCTCCTGCTCTCCTCCTCTGACCACATCCTAAACTTTTTAATGGCATCAGGATGGGGAAAGCCAAGCTGAGCTTTTCTGTGGCTGGGCTGCGGATGGGCGGGGGGGCAGGGCAGCCTCCTAATGTTCCTGATGACGCCCAGAATCGATTGGGAATGGGGGCGGGGGGAGGGGGAGCTGGGGGGAGCAGGGGCCCAGCTGCCAGCGCCTGCCTGCCTGCCTGCCTGCCGTGGCTGGCGTGGCGGTAGCAGGGCTTCTCCATGGGGAGCTGGCTCTGCTCCTTCCAGGGTAAGCCCCCCACATCTTTTTCTCCCTGGGGCCTCAGCTGAGTCTGCTGGGTAGGGGCTCTGTCCCCTTGGTTTGGGAGTAAGGGGAACAGAAGGGGGCTTCTGAGTTCCCTTTGGCTCAGGAAGGACGCTGAGCAATCCTTGGGACTGGGGCCCGCCCCGGAACGGCCTGGTAGAGGGTCCCTTCTGCAGGGATGGATGGCTGGAGACAGCGTAGCAGGGGAGATGCCGGGCCTGTGGTGGCCACAGGGGGCGGGCCCTGCCTTGGTCAGAGTGGGTTGGGAGGGGTCTTTCCAGAGACCATATGGGCGGGGCGCTGTCAATTGACTGACTGGAGGGTGGACCGGGCTGGGGGGCTCACGGTGGGAAAGCTGGCTGCCTTGAGGAATGCTCTAGAGACCCGATCCCTTCCTTTGCACCTCGGTGTTGAGTCCCTGCCAGGAGAGCCGGGGTCTTAGAGCAGAAAGCTGCTTTGGGGTTTGTGGGGCATTTATGTATGTTGCGTTGGGGCCACCAAGGAGGGGAGGTCAGGGTCGTGGCCAGGGTATATTTCAGCCCCATTCTGGGGCTCCGGGGATGGAGAAGGGGTCTGTGTGGACCCCGCCTCCCAGGGCTTGTGTTCTGGGTGGGGTGCAGACACATACCCTGGCAGCCTGGGTGGCAGGCTGTGCCAACCAAGGAAGAATGGAGTTCCATGGGGTGGCAGTGCCAGTGAGGGGTGGTGGAGCTGACCTGATGGGCAGGCAGGGTTTCCTTAGGTGACACAGAGAAAAAAATGCTATAATTTTAGGCCACAGTGACCATGTACTGCCTGGGACAGCCCTAGTTTATGCTTGTGGTCTTGGCATGATACTATATTAATAGCACCTCTTTTCTCTCCACCGTGTCTGGTTTTGGATTATAAATTATGTAGTCACCTTATTTATAGCCCTTCCTAAGTCATCACACTGCTCATTCGCACATTAAAGGCTCTGACAAGTCCTGCAGCAAAGTAACCTTAACTTTGCTTAAGCCCCTGTTCCTCAAGTTTGTTTGAATTTGGAGATTAAGGTTTTGTTTTCATGATACCTATTAACACCTTGTTGAACTATGTTCTATGGAACGTTTATAGATACGCTTTTTTCCCTCTGGCCTTCAGGGGCAAAGGGCCAACTTCATCATGCTCCTTGGTGCATGTCATATCATCACTGTGGGTCCCTCCAAGGCCCCTCTTGTGTTTTTTAAATTGATCCCTTTTTATCCTGTTTCCTATTCCCGTTTCCCCCACCCCCAGGCATTCGTGCCTGTGTACTGTGCATTGGGACACTCTTGAACCCTTTCTCACCAAGCATCACATCATAAACACTTCCTGCTGTAACCTGGAAAAATTATTATTATTATTATTATTTTAATTAATTTATTTTTTTATATTTATTTTTGGCTGTGTTGGGTCTTCCTTTCTGTGCGAGGGCTTTCTCTAGTTGCGGCAAGCGGGGGCCACTCTTCATCGCGGTGCGCGGGCCTCTCACTATTGCGGCCTCTCTTGTTGCGGAGCACAGGCTCCAGACACGCAGGCTCAGTAGTTGTGGCTCACGGGCCTAGTTGCTCCGCGGCACGTGGGATCCTCCCAGACCAGGGCTCGAACCCGTGTCCCCTGCATTGGCCGGCAGATTCTCAACCACTGCGCCACCAGGGAAGCCCTGGAAAAATTATTTTTAAAGGGTACTTAATAATCCGAAAGACTTGACCATAATTTATATAACTGCTTACTATTTTGGGGGGCCCTTAAATCTAGGTTTCGTTTGTTTTGTGAATAACAAGACAGTGAGTCAGTTTTTTCTTTCTAAATTATTTCCTTGGGAAATGGGCCACAGATGACATTATTTTATTATTTTCTTTTTCAAATATTGTATTTCATTTTTTATTATGTTATTTTATTACACAAGTAACATGGGCTTCTCGTAAAAGCCAAAGGTTAACATAAAAAGTGATCCCCATCTAGAGAGTGAAAATGAATCGGGGGAGTGATGATGTGGTTGGGTTTGCCTTCAGAGTGCTCACGCTGACGGCTCTGGAGGAGGGCCTGAAACAGGGGGCTGGAGACTGGATGCTGGAGACCCTTCTGGAAGCTTCTCTGCTGGGCAAGGTGTGAAATCTCAAGGACTTGATCTCGGGAGGGGTCTCTGAGACCCTAGAGGGAGGCGTGGATTTAGGAGTTATTCTGTGAAATTGCTAGATCTTGATGAATAACTGGTTTGGGGGTGGTGGGGGTGGGGGGAGGAGCAATGAGGGTTAGTGACCTGAGTAAATGGATGGGTGGGGGGCACTCCCGAGATGGGGAGGACAGAGGAGGAGCTTTTGGAGGTGGGGTCACTTTGGTTCAGGATGTCTAACGTGAAGTCCTGGGGGACATCCAGGAGGAGGCAGCTACTGGAAGGGCAGGTCTGGCGGCCAGGGAGGGGATCTGGACTGGGGAGAACAGCTTCATTCTACGTCATTTTGTGTCATTTGGATCTTTTACAAGGGGAATTTATTAATGTCTTTTAAAAAGCAGAAATGTGGCAGCATATAAGCAGTAGCTAATGGTGCAGGAGAGCGTTAGCTTATAGGGGAGCTCGGTGTAAAGCAGGGTTCCCAGGTATTGACCAGAGAAGAGGGACATTTTTGCTGCCTCTTGGCCCCTCCCCGCCCGCTCCCTGCATTGGAGACAGGTCAGGGGCTTGGTCCTTCTCTGTCTCCTCTTCCTGTCTCTCATTCACAGGGTCTAGATAATTTAGACGGTTCTTTGATGGGCCACTATCCAGGGTGTGGGCTGGGATAGGGCCCATGGTGTGCTGGCGCTGGCCCAGGCCGGCTCACGAGAACCAGTTGTGAAATTGTCAGGAATTTTGCAAGCTAGGTATTAAACACAGCCATCATTTAAACAATCAGATTGTGTGAACTTAAAATTAAGTACGTTCTATTAAAAACATAGGTAATGAATATTCAAAACTCATGACTTCTAGTAGTTCTCCTAGTAGTGTTTATACCACTACTACTACTACTATTTTACTACTGGTAAAAAAGCTACTATTTACTACTAGTAAGATTTTGTAGCATCTGTGCTTTTTTTGTTTTGTTCTGTTATTTATTTATTTATGGCTGCGTTGGGTCTTTGTTGCTACGCACGGGCTTTCTCTAGTTGCAGCGAGCGGGGGCTACTCTTCATTGAGGTGCACGGGCTTCTCATTGCAGTGGCTTCCCTTGTTGCGGAGCATGCGCTCTAGGTGCGCAGGCTTCAGCAGTTGTGGTGCACGAGCTTAG
Organism: Eschrichtius robustus; assembly: GCF_028021215.1. Classification (NCBI taxonomy): domain Eukaryota; kingdom Metazoa; phylum Chordata; class Mammalia; order Artiodactyla; family Eschrichtiidae; genus Eschrichtius; species Eschrichtius robustus. Next base: position 83,214,655 of record NC_090839.1, on the reverse strand, counting down.
TTGCTCCGTGGCATGTGGGATCTTCCCAGACCAGGGATCAAACCCGTGTCCCCTGCATTGGCAGGCGGATTCTTAACCACTGCGCCACCAGGGAAGTCCCCAGCGTCTGTGTCTTTGAGGTTATTTACTCTACGTTGGAAATACTATATATAATCTCTTCCCAATTCTGTGTTCAGTGGCATCATGCTGGTAGCTTGAGATGGATCATGGTGGGAGAATTTACACTATGGAAATTGGCAAAGGCTACAAAATCAGGGTTATTATTATTATTATTTTTTTCTCTTGGAGAACTAGTTAAGACTTTCCCAGCACAGCACTGGCTGGAATATAGGCGGAGAGAGTAGTGGATGGAGACCACCCTGTCGGAGAGGACCACCAGGGTGGGCCAGGGTGGAGGACTGGGGAGGCCCCAGTCCTGTCACGGGAGCAGGGAGCCTTGAGAGGCGCATGGACATCAGGGCCGGGCACCACAAGGCCGGGAAGAGCCCCCTGCAGTGCAGCGAGGGATCCTTGCAGGAGAAGTTTCCAGAGCGGGGAGGGGTCGGGAGCTGAGGGTCAGAGACAGACTGGGAAGCAGAGTCTTATTAGGGCATGGAATGGTTTCCTTCTAGACACTGCTGGATGGAAAAATACCAACTGCAGGAAGAGCAGAGGACCGAGTGATATCTAACTACAGCCTGGCTTGTGTTTTTGACTTTTAAGTACTATACACACACACACACACACACACACACACACACACACAAACACATACACACACACAAACACATACACACACATACACACAGAGACAGAAATACATACACACACACACAAACACATACACACACAGACACAAACACATACACACATACACACACACACACAGACACAAACACATACACACACACACAAACACATACACACACAGACACAAACACACACAAACACATACACACACACACACACACATACACACACACATACACACACACACATACACACATGCCCCTACACACACAGGATAAAGCCTGGAAAAACACACACCTAGATGTTAACTGTGATTATGTTTATATGATGGAACTATAGGTCCTTTTCTTTTTTTAAATCAGTAACTACGTTTAAAAATTTTTCTGCAATGGACATGAATGATCTATGTAATAAACATTTAGAGAGAGAAAAGCTTGTTTTCTGGGAAGGAGAATGGGTGGCAGCAGGCGGGGGTGACGTGAGGGAAGCTGTTTTGTGGGCCAGGGCAGTGTCCATGCCACCCGTGGGCTCTGACCTCTGTCGGAGGGCCATTGCGGGAGAGGAGAGAGGTGGCAGGGAGGGGGGTCCCGGGGAAGACCAAAGGGGGATGGAGGTTTGCTTCTAAAAGGAGAAGAGGGGGCTTCCCTGGTGGTGCAGTGGTTGAGGGTCTGCCTGCCAATGCAGGGGACGCGGGTTCGAGCCCTGGTCTGGGAGGATCCCACATGCCGCGGAGCAGCTGGGCCCGTGAGCCACAACTACTGAGCCTGCACGTCTGGAGCCTGTGCTCCGCAACAAGAGAGGCCGCGATAGTGAGAGGCCCGCGCCCCGCGATGAAGAGTGGCCCCCGCTTGCCGCAACTAGAGAAAGCCCTCGCACAGAAACGAAGACCCAACACAGCCAAAAATAAATAAATAAATTTTTTAAAGTAAATAAATAAATAAAAGGAGAAGAGGGTTCTTAGCTTTCCTCTGGAAACACAGGGAAAATGGGAAGGGCTCAGGGAGGTACAAAGGTGGAAGGGAGACCAGGTGAACCGGAAACTGCCTGGAGTGAGCCTCAGGTTCCTTGACTGAAGAAATGGGAGTGACTTTCTGCAGCTCGGATTGTTGACTATTCCATGCACCCAGCACAGAGCCGGGGTGGGCCCCAGTTCTGAGCCGGCAGTGCAGTGCAGCTTGCGTTGAGGGCCTGCTGCGGGGAACCAGGCTGGGTGCTGGAGAGGAAACACAGCCCGTGGGAGCTTCCATTTAAGTCTGGGAGGCAGACATACACAGGTGAAGATGGGGTAAATCTCTTGAAGAATAAAGTGAGTAGAGGGTGCTGCACGTGGGTGGGCTTTTAGGTGAAGCAGTCAGGGAAGGCTTCTCTGAGGAGGTGAGGGAATGAGCCCTGTGACTGTCAGGGCAGAGGTTCTGGGAGGTGCTCCCACCTCTGTTTGCAATGAGCCCTCTCTCCCCAACCCCAGGGCCCCGCGGACCTTGGTGCCTTCCTGCTAGGCAGAAGGCCGGCTGAGTTGTAGCTGCGGTCCTGGTGTTCCCCCCACCCCTTTGCTGGCCCCACTTTTGACACTGGGTGCTCAACGAATGGGGTCCCTGGTGGCTGAGATTCGGCAGGTATGAAAAATGCCTGTCTCCGCTTCCCAGGCAGGGCAGGACCAAAGTCCTTGCGGAAGCAGGGGCGGATGCGCTCTCATCTGGGCACCTCCCACCACCCCCGCCTTGAGCGCCCCCCGCTCACGTTGGACCAGGCCACCAGCTGCTGTCACTCCACACCATGTCCTTTAGCCCTTTTTATCAAAGTTCTACTTTGAACTTGAAACCAGCAGTCAATTCCCTTGTGCCTGGTGTCTGGGGAAGGATCAGCTGCTGGCGTGAGGTTTAAGTCTGTTGCTGTCCTTTGCTTTCTTGGGGTTTTGCCGAGCCCATGCTGGTCCATGTGGGAACTAGGAGGGCGGGGAGGCCCAGGCCCTGCCCTCAGGGAGCCTCCAGAACCGCCCCAGAGGCTCAGCCCATCAGCCAGGTCTCATAGCTCTGACGACCCGCCAGCTCCTCTGGGAGGAGAGGTGGGGCTCGTAGAATGTCAGTGCTGGCCAGTACCTGAGCAATTTCTGACCTCGCCCTTTGTTGTCCCATGGGGAAGCTGAGGCCCAGATATGGGAAGGGGCTCGGCCAGGCCCAGCCAGTGTGTTACTAATGGCTCCCTGGAGGGAAGGGGGCTCTAGCGGGGTTGCCACGCTTTGCCCAGCTCAGGCGGCTGCAAGCTCCCCGGGGTGAGTGGGGGAGTGGGTGAAGGTTTGTGCCTGTGAGACTGGGGCGCCAAAGAGGAAAAATGCAGCAGAACACCCAAGTGTGGTCTCCAGGCTCGTGACCTGGATTTTATTTTAGCAGCTGTTCAAACAACTGGTCCCCGGGGCCTGTGACCTCTGGAAGGGACGGGGGTGGGGAAGAAAGGAGATTACCTGGGGGTCTGCCTGGGCCAGGACAGCTGGGGGGACAGCTGAGTAGGCAGGTTCTTGCCAAGAATAGCCACGCAGGGTCCCCCTCGACCTGGGACCCTTCTCTGTGCTCTCTGCACAGACAACAGGTAGGGCAGGGTCTCACCTGAGCCACGGCCATTGCGTTAAGCAGACATCACAGAGCCCCTCAGCATAAGGAAGTGTTCTGGAAATGGATATGGGAAAGGCACTGACACCTGCTAGCCACCTCCTATGCCTGCCTTACAAGGAAGCTCTGAGCCAGACCAGGTGGGCCTGGCTCCTGCCTGGGTAACTTTGGGCAAGTTTTATTTATAACCTCTGTTGCCTAATCTGCCAGATAAGAATATAATATAGCAAAAGTACTGAGTCCAGGGCTTCCCTGGTGGCGCAGTGGTTGAGAATCCGCCTGCCAATGCAAGGGACACAGGTTTGAGCCCTGACCCGGGAGGATCCCACATGCCGCGGAGCAACTAAGCCCGTGCGCCACAACTACTGAGCCTGAGCTCTAGAGCCCGCGAACCACAACTACTGAGCCCACGTGCCACAACTACTGAAGCCTGCGTGCCCGGAGCCCGTGCTCCGCAACAAAAGAAGCCACGACAGTGAGAAGCCCGTGCTCCACGACGAAGAGTAGCCCCCGCTCACCGCAACTAGAGAAAGCCCGTGTGCAGCAACGAAGACCCAACGCAGCCAAAAATAAATAAATAAATAAATTTTTATATATATATATATATATATATATATATGTATGTATAAAAAAAAGCGCCCAGTCCATTGAGGGCACGTAGTCTCACTTCATGAATGGTAGCTGCTGTTTTAATGACGATAATGATGATAACCTTGACCCCTCGTTGTTAGCAGGACCCGGAGCACCATCTAACTCGTGGCTTCCTCCCACTGTGGCTGCTTTCCAGAGCAGGGTTTTTTTCTTAAGGAATGGGCCCACCTGACCTAGTGGGGTTCCCAGGCCCCGTACTGCTGTGATCCCAGCAGAAGTTCCTTGTAACAAGATTGTCCTAGGTGAGAACCAGGGACCGGAGCTCAGCCCAGGCACAGGGAACAGCAGGACGAGGTTGGCTGCTCTGGGGGGTGTGTGTGTGGTGGGGGCAGAGCCACGGGTCCAAGGTCACCAGAACTTGCCTGGAAGCCCTTCTTCTGCCCCCTGATCCTTTTGTGGGTGTAACTTTTTTCTAATCCCTTAGTTTGAGGATCAGTCATTTTCATCACAGTAAGAATGGTCAGCACTTGTTCACTTGTGTGACCCAGGCACCGTCCCTAGGGCTTTGTGTCCATCACTGTACAGCAGCCCCGCGGCGGAGGGCAGGTGAGGAGACCGAGGTGGGGCTCCAGGGTCTGCTCCCTCAGCCACTGTGGCCTCCACCTTGTGGGATCTCAGGGGTGGAAGAGAAGAGCCTTGGGGACCCCTGCCCCTGCCCCCAGGGTCCCATGCAGGGTCCCACAGAAGGAGAAGGAGACATCCCTCTGCAGGAAGGAGTGCAAGATGAGATTGTTCCCTGCTCGAAGGGAACTGTAGGGTTTGGTCAGAATCTAGGAAACGGGTCCATGCAGAGGAGTCCAAGATTGGGGTGGTTGTAGTTTAGGGCTTGGCATGGCGGGTGCCTTGTACTCATTTCCTGGATGAATGAAAGTGCCCTGCACCAAGAGCCAGGGGCTGTTGGCCGGACCTTGGCTCTGCTGCCTCCTGCCTGGGGGGCCTAGATAAAGCACCTGATCGCTCTAAGCCTCAGTTTCCTCATCTGTAAAATGGGATCATGGAATCACTTCACAGGGTTAACTGTGAGGGTCCAATGAGCTACTGTATGTCTGCCTCTTAGCACAGAGCATCAATTCATGGGTGTGATCACTCTGGTTGTTAATCAAGTTCAATAGCAAAGCTCACTGATTTCCCAGGAGCCCAGCTCACAGCTGAGAGGGAGCCCCTTGCCCCTCAGTTAGGACCCCCGTCCTGGCTCCCCAGGCCCTGGGTGATCACATGCTTTCCCACCACTACCAGTGTCCCAGAGGGAGAACCTGCCTTCTTGAGCTTGTATGTCAGCCCTGCCTTGGAGTTGTGTGGCTTCCTCATCTCCCAGAAGCTCTGTCCTTCCAGCCTTGAGACAGCATGCAGCCAGGCCTGCGGCCCCAGGCTCCTTGGCCTTGGGTACAAAGAGGATGCTGGTGGAGCCGCTGCCCCTGTGGCCCCTCTACTGGCTACCCGTGGAAAGGACCAGAAACACAGGCAATTCTGATTAGGGGCATGGCAGTGTCTGCTTGCCTCCTGTCCCCATCTGTATTTGACAAGTCCGTCAGCCTCTGGAGTAGAGGAGGAAAAGGATGAGTCCTTCCCTGCCTGATACTTGGTCTGGCAGGAAGGAGGGGCAGCCTCCAAACCTTGAGGTATAAATGGGCAGGCTTGCCAGCATCCACTTGCACAGGAGGCCCTGCGTGGGGCCCAGGAGCCAGACACGCACAAAGCATGGTGGGTTTGAGCTCTGCTTTGTCCTTTTGTGAGTGATCGTAAGCAGGTTGCCCCGCTTCCCTTCTTTTTCTGAGTCTAGAGCACATCAGAGCCCAGGCCTGGGAGGCAGGCCCCCTCCGAGGGTTTGAGTCCCCATTTCTGCTGTGTGGCCTTGGGCGAGGCCCTGGCCTCTCTGAGTCTCAGGGTCATTCTTTCTGTAAAGAGGGGCTGGATCAGGGTACCCAGTTCAGTCCAGAGAGCCTGGAGTTCAGTCCAGGAATGAGGTTAAGTGCTTGCTTCCGCCTCCCACCCTCCTCACCCGCCCCCCCCTTTTCCTGGTCTGTGTGCCCTGAGGCTTGGGCTGCAGCTTGGGGACCGGGAAGAAGAGGGAGACTCAGGAGTGGAGTAAGAGGGTTTTCTGGCTCCTTCCTTGTTCCGAGATGTCTGTGGTCAGCTGTCAAGGAACAGTTAGGAGCCTTTCGTGGGGCCCAGAACTGGCTGGAGAAGAAGGTGGGGGGCACAGAGGTCCCCCCACAAGACCTGAGTCCCACATGGGGCCATGGGCGGCCTCAAAGTAACAGCTGAGGGCCTGAGCCCACCGGGATGCGGAAGTAGCAGCTTGCAACCCTCGGTCATGGGTTCATTCTGCCCTCAATTTCGAGTGACCCTGAGCAGTGGAAAGCCTTCAGAGGAGGCACTGTCCTGAGCTTCTCTAGAACTTTCTTCCCTAGAACTTTCCAGAGGGGTTGGCAGAGTAGGGAGCCACCCGGGGATGCCTACGGCCCAGGAGGAGTGAGACCCGCCCCAGGCCCCACTCCCAGCCCCGCCTGCCTCAGTTTCCCCCCCGGCCAGCTGGACTACGCGCTCCTGGGACCGCCGAGGGTCCAGCCCCCACCCGAGCCCTAACCGCCGCCTCTCTCGTCCTCCACAGGCTCCCCCCTGCACAAGCAGGCCTCGGGCCCCCCGGCCGCGGCCCCCGCCGCCCCCGAGAAGCCCGGCGCCAAGGCGGCCGAGGTGGGCGACGAGTTCGTGGGGGACTTCGTGGTGGGCGAGCGCGTGTGGGTGAATGGCGTGAAGCCGGGCGTGGTGCAGTACCTGGGCGAGACGCAGTTCGCGCCGGGCCAGTGGGCGGGCGTGGTGCTGGACGAGCCGGTGGGCAAGAACGACGGCGCCGTGGGCGGCGTGCGCTACTTCGAGTGCCCAGCCCTGCAGGGCATCTTCACGCGGCCCTCCAAGCTGACCCGGCAGCCTGCGGCCGAGGGCTCGGGCAGCGACGCGCACTCGGTCGAGTCGCTGACCACCCAGAACCTGTCGCTGCACTCGGGCACGGCCACGCCGCCGCTGACCAGCCGCGTCATCCCCCTGCGGGAGAGCGTCCTCAACAGCTCCGTCAAGACCGGCAACGAGTCGGGCTCCAACCTCTCCGACAGCGGCTCTGTGAAGCGGGGTGACAAGGACCTGCGCCTGGGAGACCGTGTGCTGGTGAGTCCCCCCCCCCACAAGCACTCCACCCCACGTGAGTGAGCTGGATCCCCGGGACTGGGCGGGGGGGGGACCCACGGGGCTCGGGTGGGGTCCGGCCTGGGGCACCCACTCCTGGTCAGACCCACAGAGTGACCAGGGAGACAGGTAAAGTGGGGACCTTGGAGACTGTCACTGTGTGACCCTGGGCAAGTGTCTTAACCTTCCTGGGCCTCAGTCTTCCCATCTGTAAAATGAGAACTTTAATAGTACCTGCCTTGTAGGTTGAAATGTGTGAATACATGTTAATGCCTTTAGACAGTGCCTGATACTTAGTGCCCTCAAAATGTTAGCTGTCATTGATATCCATTGATCCAGCCCACCAGCGTGGATGTGCCAGGATTATACTGGAAAAGGCTGGGGACCAGAGTACTCAAGACCCTTGGCCCTCCACTTCCTAGAGTAATGAAAATAAAAACAAAAATAAACAAATGGGACCTAATTAAATGTAAAAGCTTTTGCGCAGCAAAGGAAACCATAAACAAAACGAAAAGACAACCCACAGAATGGGAGAAAATATTTGCAGACGAAGCAACCGACAAGGGATTAATCTCCAAAATATACAAACAGCTCATGCAGTCAATATCAAAAAACAAACAACCTATTCAAAAAAAGGGCAGAAGATCTAAATAGATGTTTCTCCGAAGAAGACATACAGATGGCCAAAAAGCACATGAAAAGATGCTCAGTATCACTGAGAGATGTTGAGATGTTATTAGAGAAATGCGAATCAAAACTACAATGGGGTGTCATCTCACACGACTCAGAATGGGCATCATCAAAAAATCTACAAACAGTAAACGCTGGAGAGGGTGTGGAGAAAAGGGAACCCTCCTACACTGTTGGTGGGAATGTAAATTGGTACAACCATTATGGAGAACAGTATGGAAGTTCCTTAAAAAACTAAATATAGAACTACCATAGGATCCAGCAATCCCACTCCTGGGCATATGTCCAGAGAAAACCATAATTTGAAAAGATACATGCACCCCAGTGTTCACTGCAGCACTATTTACAGTAGCCAAGACAGGGAAGCAACCTAAATGTCCATTGACAGAGGAGCGGGTAAAGAAGATGTGGTATGTATATACAATGGAATATTAGCCATAAAAAAGAACGAAATAATGCCATCTGCAGCAACGTGGATGGACCTAGAGATTGTCATACCGAGTGAAGTAAGTCAGACAGAGAAGGACAGATATCATATGATATTGCTTATATGTGGGATCTTTAAAAAAATGGTACAAATGAACTTATTTACAAAACAGAAATACAGTCACAGACATAGAAAACAAACTTATGGTTGCCAGGGAGGAAAGGGGGGGATAAATTGGAAGATTGACATATACACACTACTATACATAAAATAAATAACTAATAAGGACCTACTGTATAGCACAGGGAACTCTACTTAATACTCCGTAAAGACCAATATGGGAAAAGGATCCAAAAAAGACTGGATATATGTATACGTATAACTGATTCACTTTGCTGTACACCTGAAACTAACACGTAAATCACCTATACTCCAATTAAAAAAAAAAAAAGACCCCTGGCCCAAGGTTGGGTGGTTCAGACATCTTATCAGCTATAACCCAGAGTGGTCAGGCAAGCTGGCTTACAGTCTCGCTGAGCTGTCCTCGGGGATGCCTGGGATCTGAGGGCACCTGCTGGCCATGGCCACTGCAGGGAAATCAGGCCCAGGTTCGTGCCTTTGCTGCTACTTGCCAGCTGTGTGATGCTGGGCGATTCACTTAACTGGGCCTCATTCCCATTCATTCATCATCTGTCCATTCAGCAGGACGGGCATAGATAACTCCCATGTGATACTTTTGTTGGGATCATTGAGAAGCTGCTGGCCATGGAAGTGCACTGTAGTTACCAAGGGCTCTGGCTGTGCAAGACCTGGGTGGTGTCATGTGAGTGCCCTGTGGGGTGGGCAGTGGAGCCCTTTAGGGTTATTCACCATCCCTGAATGCTCCTCAGGTTGGGAGAGGAGAGAGGTCTAACCCCGCTGTGATCCTGCCTGGAACTCCCCTTGCACCTGCTGCCCCCTCAGGGAGTGAGAACTGGACGTACTGAGCAGGGGGCACTCAAGCTGTCACGAGGCAGGCCCTGCTCTGGAAATCTCCGCCAGACTGCAGCCCTTCAGCAGGGTTGGCAGTAGCAGCAGACGGGCCCCAGTGACTTCGCAGCCTGAGACTGGGTTGCATCCTTTGGTTTGAAACACTGCTTTCTCCAGGGCGTATCCACGCCCAGCACTTTCTGCGCCTTGTCTCTTTTGGTTCTCCCCACTGCCTTGCGCAGTGGGTGTTGTCTCCCCATTTTACAGATGAGGAAACTGGGCTCAGCCCTGGAAAACAATCTGCCCAGGGCCACTCAGTCAGGAGGTGCTGGGCCATTCATTCCTTTATTCACTCATCAACTGTGACTGCCCTGGGAACAGGACATGCTTGGATTCTGGTGGGTTGGGGAGAGGAATTTGAAGGAGGGGTTTACTTTCACCTCAAGGATGGAGCCCCACGTGCCCCACCCTAGTCCACAGCTTCCCTTGGGTTAGTCCTCCAGCCTGGACCGCTGTGCACAGCCAGGATCCAGCTGGCTCGGCCGACCCTGGGACTTGCTACTTCTCCCTTGTGCCTTCTGTAAACACCTGACACATCATCTTCCTATCCCTACCCCTCCCTTTAACAAATTATATCCTGGACATGAATGGAGGTAGAGGCCTGAGCTTATACAATTTGAGGATGGGGGCTTTTTAGGAAACAACAATACAAAAAATATTGCTTTTGCAAATTTTACAAATCATGTGATCCCATGAATGTACTGTCAGGGCCCTCCCCACCCAGAGCCTCCAGAGAGGCTGGTGTATGTGAGGGGCTCTGATTACCCAAGCTACGTTAGCTTCACCTGCCACAAACCTGCTTCTGACCCGGGTCAAAGGCGTGAACAATATTTGTTATTTTTGAACATAAATAACAGAATTTATGTCCGTTAAGTTACGCTGCTCTTCAGTGATACCTCTGGATCCTGGTTTCGTTTGGGCCTTAGCACTACCCCAGGAGGTCCATGTACTCGCCAAATAGTCGTGGACAAGTTGTTTATCCTCTCTCTGCCTCAGTTTCTTTACCTGTAAGATGGGGATAAAAGTTCACCTGCTGGGAATTCCCTGGCAGTCGAGTGGTTAGGACTCTGTGCTTTCACTGCCGGGGCCCAGATTCGATCCCTGGTTGGGGAACTAAGATCCTGTAAGCCGCACAGCATGGCCAAAAAAAAAAAAAAAATTTTCACCTGCTGCCTATGTAGTGTTTAGAAGGTGGTCTGGCTCCAAGTAAGCTCTGTGAAGTGTTAGCTGGTATCAGCATTAAAGTCCATGAAGGGTGGGCATTCTCCCTGGGCCATGGGGTCCTGGGCATGGGGAGGGACTCAGAGCTCGGGGAGCCTCTCTGAGGTCACACAGCGGCTCACGTCGACCTGCATGTCCTTGGCTTCCGCTGGCCGAGTGCTTGCTGGGAGTGGAGCCTTGTGCCAAGAACTTTACACACAGAGTCCATTTCCTCTTCAACCCTGAGGGGCCCTGGCCCCTGGAGGAAGCCCTGAGAGGGTGACACAGGGGGAACATGCCTGACCTTCCTGGAATAGTGTCACTTAAAATACTGGGAATCTTGTCACATGCCTGCCAGAGCCAAATTGGCAGAATTTTCAGGTGTGGTTTGGAGTTCCACACTGAGCTGCATGGATTCACCTCTTACTACCCCAGCTGCCCACGACGCAGATGTTCATTGTTCCATTTTACAGGCTGAGGATGAGAATCAGAGGCCTGAGTTCCCCACAGCACCCAGAGTGGAAGTGGCAGAGCTGGGTTGTCCTGCCTTTGTCCTTCCCGCCCTCGGCCCCTCCCCCGCCCCGGGACGGGGCGCACACGCACACGCACATACACACAGATAACCTTTCTGGCTAATCCCTGAAATTCCTCCAGCATCGAATCATTCTATGCCGCCCCAACTTCCTCTTCTGAAATCCTCCCTCCCTGAGTGCTCCCATAGCTCGGACTGGGTGAGTTTGGGGTAGTACTCAAGGACCCTGGGTGTCTGGAGTTGGGGCGCACGGCGGAGGTGGGAGCAGAGAGATGCAATGACTTGTCCAAGGGCACACAGCCTTTTAGAACGTGCCTGGCACAGCTGAGATGGGACCCAGGCCCAGTGGCCCAGTCTGGTGGGACCCTGGCACCCCTGGGCACCTTCCAGGCCCGGGGAGCCTATGGGGGGCCCTCGGCTGCCTAGCTGGCCTGAGACGTAGCTGCTGTGTGTGCCCCCCAAGGTGTGGTCTCGAGGGTCCATCCCAGGAAGTGGTCTGTCCGCGTGGTTTTACGGACGTTGCTCCAGAGGCAGCAGGGCTGGTGCGGCAGATTCCGGAGCCATGAGTTTGGGATTTAGGTCGTGGAAGAGAAGAGACGTTCCGGGGGAATTAACGGAGAAGCAGGAACCGAGACTATGTAGAAAGGCAGCTTGAGAACTGGTGGCACAGAAGAGGGGTAGGAAGACAGCCCCACCCGGGGGCTGATCCAGACTCAGGCAGGCCTGCTGGGGCAGAGACCACCGGGCCTTAATCACCCATTGTACAGGGAAGGACCGTGAAGGTCAGAGAGGGCGAGCGGTTGCCTGGGGTCACACAGCACATCATGGGCTGGCCTGGAAGAGGAGCTCTGGGCTTCTGTCTACCAGTCCTGGAATTGTCCTCTGTATCCCCCCGACCCCGAGTGGATCCAGCAGTCCAGGTGGAGGGCTGGAAGTATCTTGGTCAGCTACAGTTGCCAGCATGGGGTCTGATTAGCAAGGACCAGGGGAGGCTGTCTCAGGAAGGAAGAGGCCTGGCTGGTTGCTTGTGGCTCCAAGAGGTGCCCCAGGGCCAAAGCCGCAAGGAGTGGATGTCAGTGGGGTAATGGGAGAGCTCTGACCCCCAAAGATGTCAGATGGCCCATAGGTTGCTGTGGAGGGTCGGGTTCTCCAAAAGTAGGCGCAAAGGTGGGGTTTTTGGGGTGGTTCTTAGGGCTTTTAACTTCTGTGAAAGATTGGGCAGAGGGAGAAGTCAGACTGCTCTGCAGGCCAGACAGAGTCTCGGCCAACCTGGGGCAGCTCTGGAGCGAGACTGCCCATCACAGCGTCCCGTGCTGAGCCACCGTGTCCGGGCCTTTCTGCCCCGGCCTCGCTCAGTCACCGCATGTTGAGTGCCCCATCTCAGGCGAGGGGCTCCGCACAGCAGGGCAGCAAGGGCTTCCTTGAAGCAGGATCTGAGTGGAGCATCTCCAAGTACTTGAAGTCTCTGCCCCTTTATGTCCCTTCATGTACTGGCCACAGAAGCATCCTGAGGAGGGTGGACCAAGAAACCTTTCCAGGGAATCGCCTGTACTGCTGGCACCCTCTCCCGGCATATCCCAAAGCCCCCTGCCGGTGCCAGCCTGGCCCTGCAGATAACCCAGAGGGTACCAGCCCGCGAGGCAGTCTGAGCAGCCCGGCCCCTCTGCACTGGGTAGGTAGGTTCTCTGCAGGGCTGTGTCCTGCCTGCTGCCCCCTCGGCAGCTGGCCTGGGCAGTGTGGGACCCGCCTCCTGAGAGATGAGGAATGAGGTTTTCTCTCTGCAGGTGTCTCCCTCTCTCCTCAGGCCCCGGTCAAGTTCCCACCACTCTGCTGAGAACAGACAGACACCCAGCAGGGCCATCTGTAGTGTGGAGGCTGCAAGGTGGCCTCTGGGGTGTACAGGCCTGGGCGTGAGCTCAGCTCTGCCGCTCACAGCGGTGTCCCAGGGCAGGGTGCTGAGCCTCAGTTTCCTCGTCTTTAAAATGGGCCTGATATTCCCATTTCGTAGGATTTGTATAAAATGAATAAGGAAGGGACTTCCCTGGCCGTCCAGTGGTCAAGACTCTGAGCTTCCACTGCAGGGGGCGTGGGTACCATCCCTGATCGGGGGACTAAGATCCCGCATGCCATGGCGTGGCATAAATAAATAAACAAACAAACAAACAAACAAATAAATAGAATAAGGAAGACTCCCGGCGTGGAGTGAGCCCTCGGGAAAGGCTGGTTTTCTTTCCTTGCTCTGAGTGTTGTTTCTTCACCCCGGAGTCTTCACGGCTGAGGGGCAAGTGCTGTGATGCCCATTGTGAGGCCTGGCTGTAGACGGGAGAGGGTTGTGAGGACCGGCCAGGGGGCATCCTGGGGGCTGCTGTCCTGGGTGCTCAGGCAGAGGGAGCTGGCGTCCGTTGGGAGCGGGGAGGGGTGAGCAGGAGGGGACTCGGTGGCCCACCGAGCACACAGGGCTACTGGGCCTCCGTGTTCAGGCTGTGCTAATGGGGGGGCAGAGCCAGGTAAGGCAGGGGGCCCAGGAGGTACTAGATCTGCCTCCTGCTTCCTCTGTGTTGTCATGGGGCTTCTGGCTGGATGGCAGGGGGCAAGGGTGTGGCCTTTAAGTCCTCCCATTTCCTAGAGGGGCAGGGGCAGGGCCTGGGAGGTCAGACTGACCCCAGGCTAGGAAGACGCCAGAATGTCTCCCTTTTTTTTTTTTTTCCCTTTGGCCACACCGCACAGCATGTGGGATCCTAGTTCCCTGACCAGGGATCGAACCCGTGCCCTCTGCAGTGGAAGCGTGGATTCTTAACCACTGGACTGCCAGGGAAGTGCTGAAATGTCTCCCTTTTTCCCAGGGTCACAGTCGGGGAATTCTGGCCCGAGTTTGTGCAGTAGTCTCTGTCTGCCCCCTCCCACCTTTTCTTTAAAGTATCCACGTGCCTGGGAGGACAAATGACCGATTCCCGCATGTGCTGGGCTGGGGAGAGGACGGACCCGAGGCCCGCAGACCTACTTGGGGGAGTCAGCTGGGCCACTCACTACCTGCCGCTTAGCCTCTCTGACCCTCAGTCTCTTCTTTTGTAATATTCATAACCATCTTCTCTCCAAAAAATTGCCAATGCCTGCCCCTCCCCCACATTTCAGCTGTGACTCTTCTGTGCTTCCCGGGAAGAACAGGGCTGTTGTCCACCACCAAACCCGCCAGCGTCTGCGCACTCTGCCTTCCCTCCAGCTGGTTTTGTCCAGTCCAGGGCCCCAACCTCCAGCCCCTCCCACCCGCCCCCTGCAGACAGCCTCCCTCCTCCCCTGCACATTCCCCCTTTCCCGACTCTCCCCCAACCCCTTGTCTTCCTCCTGCTATTTGCCCATTTCTCTGTCCTCCCTTCAGCTAAACCCCTTAAGAGGCCCGTCCGTGACCGTGGTCTCCACCTCCTGCTCTCTCCCCATCACCGATCACTCTAGGGAACTCCCCCCCCGCAAGGCCACCAGGGCCCTTCACATTCCAAGTACGATGGTCAGTTCTCAGTCCTCATCTTATTTCACCTCTCAGCAGAATCGGCCACCATCTCTCCCTGCCTCCTTCTAGAAGCACTTTCTTCCCTCACCTCCTGGGATTCCACACACTCCCCTGGTTCCTCCTACCTCCCTGCTCTTCCTCTTCCCAGCATCAGGTCAGAACCCCAGCCTCCGCTTGTCTCTCCCTTGATGGAACCATCCAGGCCCGTGACTTAGGACAGTCCAAGCATATGTGGGCATCACACTGCCCAGGGTTCCATCTCCTGTCTCATGTGTCAAGCGCTTAGTCAACATCTCCACTTAACCTGCATTAGTTTCCTATGGCTGCTGTAACAAGTACCATAAACTGGGTGACTTAAAACAGAAATGTACGCTCTCCGAGTTCTGGAGGTTAGACACTTGAAATCCCAGGTGTTGGCAGGGCCATGCTGTCTCTGTAGGATCAAGGGAAGAATCTGCTTCACGCCCTTCTCTTGGGTTCTGGTGTTGCCCGCACTCCTCGGCGTCCCTTGGCTTATAGGTGCATTTCTTGAATCTCTGCCTCAGTCTTTACATGGCCTTCTTCCCTCCGTGTCTCTTCTCTTATAAGGACACCAGTCATGTTGGATTAGGGCCCGTCCTAATGACCTCATCCTAACGTGATCACATCTAAAAGACCCTGTTTTTATTTATGTATTTGTTTGTTTGTTTATTGGCTGTGCCGCACGGCTTGCGGGATCTCAGTTCCCCAACCAGGGGTTTGAACCCGGGCCACGGCAGTGAAAGCCCGGAATCCTAAGCACGAGGCCACCAGGGAACTCCCATAAGAGACCCTATTTTTTAATCAGGTTACACTCATAGTCGTGGGAGTCAGGTCTTCAGCGTATCTTTTTGGGGAACACAGTTCAAACTATAACACACCCAACCCCCATCCCCGACCTGCTCTGCCCTGTCCTCCCCATCTCAGTGAATGGCACACGTGTGTCTCCAGCAGACCAATCCAGGAACTTGGCAGTTGGCCTTACGTCCTGCTTTTCTCTCCTGACCACGTGATTCATAATCAGGCCTCTGGTGCTGCCTCCAAAATACACCCAAGTTGGTCCCCAGCCCACCACCTCTGTGGGCAGCTCATCTCTCTCCAGCAATGGAACCGCCCCCTCCTTGGTCTCCCTGCCCCCACTCAGGGCCCAACACTCCAGGAGCCCCCATCTTACGTGGGATAAAACCCACCCAGCTTCCCATGGCCCCCAGACCCTTGCGGTCTGCCCGCCCACCCTCCTATGATCCGACTTCGCCCTCCGTCCTGGCTGCACTCGGCCGCCCCGGCCTCCTTCTCTTTGCTCCCGTACCAGGCCAGTGCCTCTGCCGTGCCCTGCTGACCTCCTCCACCTGGGACTCTGACCCCAGGGCTCCCCGCAGCTCACTGCCCTGCTTCCATTAGGCCTCTGCGCCAAGGTCACCTCTTGGAGACGGGGCCCTCCGGTGCTGTTCCACGTAGCCTTTGTCATCCTCCTGGACTGACAGCACTTACTCACTTACTGCTGGGCTGTCTGCTTCCCGCCCTGACGAGGAAGGTTGGGGTGTTTTGCTCACATGGCTGCACCCCCAGTGCCTGCAACAGAGCCCGGTGCCAGGAAGGCGCTCAAACCTTCCTGCTCCGTGAATGACTCACGGCCCTGCCAGGTGGTCCTGAGAGCGCGTGAGGTACCACGTGTGTGACGTCGATGCTGCAAAAGCTAGTTGAGCCCCCGATGCCCCTCACTAGCTGTTGAGGTCAGCGACGTGGACACGGTCAGGGAGGATCACCGAGAGGGGCTGCTCGCCTCTGTCCCCTCATCTCCCTGAAGGTGGCCCAGTGCCACCACTCACCTGCCCGTCTCTCCCGGGCAGCCTCCTTCCTGCCAGGACCCCCTCCTTCCCCGCTTGCTCTGCTCTTCCGCCACAGCGGCCCGGCAGGGGCTGCTCCAGGCCTTGGAAATGAGCCCCTCACTGGACCCTCACGGCTGCCCTGTGAGACGGGGGGACTTGCCCCAGCCTCCTGATCGCAGAGCTGTCTGTCCTTGTGGGCGAGACGCATGGGTTTATTTTAGACGAGCCACCTATTTTAACTTCCTCAGAGGAAAATCCCGGAGAAACAGATAAATTCAGTCTGCCCACCTCCCTTGTTTTATGAGACCCGGGATGTAGTCGGTGTTTGGCCCAGGCCAGCGGGGACTCCAGCCTCACAGATAACCCTCAGGTGCTGGAAAAGGAGCGGGTGGGGCTCATCCTTCCGGAGACTGGGGCCCAGCCTGCCCCCCAGTGGGGGTGTGGGGAGGGACAGTCCTTTAGTGGAACTACAGGGACTCTGGTGCATTGCTGGGGAGGGCCAGGATGCAAAATGCACAGGCACTTAGGAAGACAGTTTGGCCACTTCTTACAAAACTAAACATACTCTCACCATACGATTCAGCAATCCTGCTCCTTGGTACTTACGCAAATGAGTTGACATACCTGCATGAAGACCTGCACACAAATATTTCTAGCAACTTTATTCCTAGTTACTAAAACTTGGAAGCAACCGCGATGTTCTTCAGTAGGTGAATGGATAAATAAACTAAGGTGCATCCAGGCAGTGGAGTGTTATTCAAGGCTAAAAGGAAATGAGCTGTCAAGCCATGAAAAGACATTCAGGACGCTTAAATGCGTAGTATTAAGTGACTGAAGCCAGTGGGAAAATGCCACATACTATATGATTCCAACTGTATGACATTCTGGAGAAGACAAAACTTTGGGGGCAGTAAAAGATCGTTGGTTATCAGGAGGCGGGGGGGGGGAGGGATAAATAGGTGGAACACAGCATTTTTAGGGCACTGAAACTACTCTGTATGGTACTATAATGGTGGGTACAAGTCATTATATATATTTCTCAAAATCCATAGAATGTACAACACCAAGAGTGAACCCTAATGTAAACTATGGACTTTAGTTAATAACAATTTGTTGGCTCACCATTGTAATAAATGCACCCCACTGATGCAGCGTGTTAATAAGAGGGGAAACTGTAGGGGCGAGAGGTGAGGGGATATATGCGAATTCTCTGTATTTTCTGCTCAAATATTCCAGAAACCTAAAATATCTCTATAAAACAAAGTCTATTAGGGACTTCCTTGGTGGTCCAGTGGTTAAGAATCCGCCTTTCAATGCAGGGGGTGCGGGTTTGATCCCTGGTCGGGGAGCTAAGATCCCACATGCCTCGGGGCCAAAAAACCAAAACATAAAACAGAAATAATATTGTAACAAATTCAATAAAGACTTTAAAAAAAATGGTCCACATCAAAAAATCTTAAAAAAAAAAAAAAGAGAATCCGCCTTCCAATGCAGAGGAGACGGGTTCGATCCCTGATCGGGGAACTAAGATCCCACATGCTGCAGGGCAACTAAGCTGACACACCACAACTCACAAAGGGGCTCTGGAGATTTAGGCAGTTGAAAGAGTTTAGGTTACATTAGTTTAAGGGCCATAAAAACTAGGCAAACAATCATAAAAGACAGTTGCTATCTGTAGGGAAAAATTGGTGCTGGGAGGGAAAAGTATCTGCATCTGCCCATCCGCATCTGTGAGTAGTGTTTGCTTAGTCCCAGCACCGTCAACCTGGAGAGACTGATCAAAATGAAGCCATCACTGCGTGGCAGGGGTAGAAACCCAGTAGGGGTGTGTGCAGCCTGGTGATGGGGAGGGAACGCCTCCCCTTCCCCGATGAGACGCAGATGGATGTCACCCCCAAATTGAAAAATTGACAAGTAGCAATATTAGCATGTCATTTAGAAATATGGAGGTCAACACCAAAAAGCTTCATCTTAAAGAGTGAAAGTGCTTCTGGGGAGAGATGGAGAAACTTACAGGAATTTTTAAGGCTTTGGAAGTGTATATATATATATAAAACTTTATGTATATATATAACTTGAATTGAAAGTTTTTAAAATCATTGTTACAGTAATATTCCTGATTATTGGCCTGTCCTGTGAGTTTTTTTAATTGTGGTAAAATACACGTAACATACCATTTACCTTCTTAACCATTTTTGAGCTTACAGTTCACTAGTAGTAAGTATATTCACATTGTTGCACAACAGATCTTTTTCATCTTGCGAAACTGAAACTGTATTCCCATTAAACAACAACTCCCCACTTCCCTTCCTGCCCAGCTCCTGGCAACCCCCATTTAAACCATTCTTTTTTTTCTTTTGGCAACGCAGCTCGGCTTGTGGGATCTCAGTTCCCTGATCAGGGATTGAACCCGGGCCCTCGGCTGTGAAAGCGTGGAGTCCCAACCACTGGACCGCCAGGGAATTCCCTAAACCTTTTTTTTTTTTTTAACATCTTTATTGAAGTATAATTGCTTTACAGTGGTGTGTTAGTTTCTGCTTTATAACAAAGTGAATCAGCTATACATATACATATATCCCCCTATCTCCTCCCTCTTGCGTCTCCCTCCCACCCCCAAACCATTTTTAAGGATAACATTTATTGAGACTCTCGTATGCTCCAGACACTGCACATTTAGTACTTAATCCTCACAAAAGCCATTTTGACAGATGAAGATGCTGGAGCTCAGAGAGGTTAGGTAACTTGCCCAAGCTCACACGGCTTGTAAGTGGCAGAGTTTGAATGCAGGTCTGTCTTTCTGACTCCAGAGCTCTTGCTCAGGACAGCCCTGGGAAGCACTGTTTATACCTGTACCCCTCCCAACTGTCCTTGGGCCTCCCCCTCATCTCCCCTGGCCCTTGCACACTGCAAGGGAGGGGTGGGATGAGCCCAGGCACCTGGGTGCCTGTGCCATCTCTACAGTTCCCACTGCATCCTCTGGACCTGAGTCTCTCTGTGTGCCTATAGGTTGGTGGGACGAAGACTGGCGTGGTACGGTACGTCGGGGAGACAGACTTTGCCAAGGGCGAGTGGTGTGGCGTGGAGCTGGACGAGCCCCTTGGGAAGAACGATGGGGCAGTGGCGGGCACCAGGTATGGCGGGGAGGGAGGAAGGGAGTCCTCTTCTCCTGGGGTGGGTGCATGGGTCGGGGCTGGGGCATCTGAGAATGCCAGTGTTGAGCATCTGGGTGACTGTGCCAGACACCATGTATAGATGCTACCACCTCCCTTCTGTCATAGCAGCTCACAGAAGCAGGTGGTGGGAGTATCACCCCATTTTACAGATCAGAGAACCAAGGCCAGAGAGGTCATTGCTCAAGGTCACACAGAGAGTCACGAGTAAGCACTAGGAGAGTCATCTGTCCCTGGGTTCCCCTCCCCCTGCCACCCGTGACTGAGTGAGGTGGGAACACCAGAAAAGGAGAGGCAGGGGTCCTGCCTTCTGAGAGTTGCCCTGGGTGACACAGGAAATAATCAGACAGTGCCTGGTGCTGTACAGCCAAGGTTAGGGTCACAGCTGGGTCCCAGGTTTCTCAGCATCTCTGATTAAAGGGAATTGACTGCCAGGAATGCTGGGTCGGGAGGGTCTAAGGCCATGCCTGGGCCCTTTGAGGGTGGGGGGGGGGTGCTATGGCTGAGCAGCGTCAGGGGTGTGGGGCTAAGGCAAGGTGGCCCGCGAGCCTGTGTTGGCTGTCCCTGGGCTAGGTTCTGTCGTCCAGGTGAGGCTGTGACAGCTCTGAGAAGGAAGGTGTGCTAGGCTGGGGGCTAGGCTGCACAAAGACCTGAATGTGGGAAGAGGCAGGGTGGGATGGCAGTTTCAAGGTGAGCGGGAAACTGGACAGAACTAGGTCCCTGGTCCCACGTGGAATCCATGGCTAGAGAGGTTTTGAGAGAAGATGATCCAGAGTTCCATGACAACACTTGCCTTCCTGTTTTCAAGACGGATGTTTCTCTCAACTTACTCTTGCTTTCAGAATCCAGGGGCAGGTTGGGCAGCATCCCTCACCCCACCCCTGAGGTGCCTCCTTCCGGCTTCTGCTTCTCCATCTGGGGGCTCTATGGGCAGAGAGCCTTGGGGCTGGGGGTGGTCCAGGGGCAGCCATGAGAGTGGGGCTGCAGATATGGCTGGGGGCCTCTGACTGATGTGTGGGAGCCAAAGCATAGTGGGCTTTGGAGTCCACTGGGTCCAGTCTCAGCTTTGCCATTTAACTAGCTGTGTGACTGTGGGCAGGTTACTTAACCTCTCTGAGCCTAAATCTCATCTGTGAAATATGGATAACAATAGAGTGGTTGGGGGATCGAAATGAGCATTTATAAAAAAACAAAAAAAATTTAAAAAAATTTTTAAAAAATGAGCATTTATGTAAAGGGACTGGCATAGAGCAGGTGCTCGGTAATTGTTATTCCCCCATCCCCCAGAAATATGCCCAACCGCTGTTCGTGGCTATGCAGAATATCAGGCCCTGCTCACCTCTATTCCCTTTCTGGGAGTCCTGTCTATTGGTCTTAGGGTGTGGGTGATGGGTCCCTCAGGAGAAGCCTCTCTCTGCTGGGCTCTGAAGAGGTAGGGGAGGCAGGCCAGGCTCCAAGCTGTGGGGCCGTGACAGCAGCATGGTCTCTCCTACCTCTCCAGGTACTTCCAGTGCCCGCCCAAATTTGGTCTCTTCGCGCCCATCCACAAGGTAATCCGCATCGGCTTCCCATCCACCAGCCCAGCCAAGGCCAAGAAGACCAAGCGCATGGCCATGGGAGTCTCGGCACTGACCCACAGTCCCAGCAGTTCCTCCATCAGCTCCGTCAGCTCTGTGGCCTCCTCTGTGGGGGGCCGGCCCAGCCGCAGTGGCCTGGTGAGGGATACCCTGGTGTGTGTATGGGGGTGGGGCGGGGACAGAGAGACCCAGTTGTCCCCTGACTTGCTCTGGTTCCAGGCATCAGTCAGTTTGGAGTTTTTGAACAAAGATGAAAGTGCATATTTTTTAACAGAGAAATTGACCCATTTACATTTATTGTTATTTTTATGTTACCGATTTGTCAGTAGCTTAAGCCCTCCCCTGGGAGTTAAAGAGGGTCATACAGAGGCAGGGCAGGTAATACAGGTGCACACAGGTTATACAGGTGCAGGGCAGGTGCTTTAGAAAGGCTGGCACAGCCACCTTGGGTGAGGAGGGAAGGTGAGGTTGCCCTTTCAGCAGAGCTCTGTCTACACGGGAGGTTCCTCCTAGTCCAGGAGAAGGTGGCCCAGGTGAAGGAGCCCACCATGAGGCAGACCCCCAGGGGCTGTGACTCTCCTGGGAGCAGGGAGTTCCCTGGGCTGCAAACATCATGATTCCCTTTACATACCTAGGCAGAGTGTCTAGGGCCCTGGGAGGGGGAGGAACCAAACCCCAGCAGTTGAGGCACTTCGGCCCGCCACTTGCTGGGTAGTGGTGGGTTGCCTGGACGGTGATCCACATCCCTGAGTCCTGCCTGCACCCACGCCTTCCTGCAGCTCACGGAAACCTCTTCGCGCTATGCCCGCAAGATCTCGGGCACGACTGCCTTGCAAGAGGCGCTGAAGGAGAAACAGCAGCACATCGAGCAGTTGCTGGCTGAACGGGACCTGGAGCGGGCCGAGGTGGCCAAGGCCACGAGCCACATCTGTGAGGTGGAGAAGGAGATTGCCCTGCTCAAGGCACAGCACGAGCAGGTGGGTGGGCAGGCAGGGCCATGGAGCACCCAGAGGGCACCAGCGGTCTCCTCGGGCCAGTCTTGTCCCTCAGTCACGCTCAGTGAGGAGAACTTGGGGTGTGCAGAGAAAACTGAGATGCATGTTACACACACCCCTCATCCTCCTGGTGAATTTCCTTCCAATGGTAGGTCCACATTCTACCTCCAGAACCTCGATACAAACTTGTGTATCCTGCTTTTTCCTACCTCCTATAGTGCGAGCATGATTTCTAGGTCATGGAAAATTCTTCCCCGTTTGAACGACTGCATTGCCGTCTGTCACGGGCTGTGTCCTTACTGACGTGGCCTGTCCCCTGCTGGTGTTTAGGTTGTTTTCCAATTCCTCACTTTTTCTAAATAATACTGATGTAAACATTTTTGGGGTACATCTGTCCACATTTCAGATCATGCTTTCGAGCAGATTCCTGGGTTGGGTTTCAGGGAAGGAAGTCCTTGCCCATAGCCTTGACTCTGCTGCTGTCATGTGTCTACTCTTCCCTGATGCTTGTTCCCCACATGGGAGCTCCCTCCTAGGCCCCTGTCCCCATTTGGAGCCTGGCTCACTCTTCCCTCGGGTTCTGGAATTTTTAAGGCCAAGCTCACGTGTGTGTCGTGACAGGGGCCTTGACAAGACAATAGGTCTTAGGCCCTCAAGGGCTGAGGGAGGTGGCAGGTACTGGGGGCAGGTGGACCTGAGGTTCCCGTTCCTGGCACTCAGCCGGCCCTCTTCCCTCACATCTAGGTCCACGGTTCCGGTCAGACTAGGGCTGGCAGGGGAGTAGGGGTGGCTGGGTTCCAGGCCTGGCTCCTCGCACCACCTCCACACCCACCCCTCCCCCACCTGGCTCCCGGTCCCCAGGCGGAGGCTGACCCTGTCCTGGCCCTCACTCGGGGCCCAGTATGTTGCAGAGGCAGAGGAGAAGCTGCAGCGGGCCCGGCTGCTGGTGGAGAGCGTGCGGAAAGAGAAGGTGGACCTGTCCAACCAGCTGGAGGAGGAGAGGAGGTAGGTGCCACTCCTGTCCTGGTCCTGGGGGGACACTTTCCCGGAGCCTCGTTAAGGATGACCAGGAAAAGCAAGGCTCAGGACCAGCAGGCACAAACCCCGCCTCCACCACGTACTGGCTGTGTCACCTGGGCTGGTGACGTGAGCTCTGCGGGCCTTAGTCCTCTCATCTGCAAAGTGGGGTGATGATCCCCATCTCTGCAGGCTGTTGGGAGGACTTACAAGATAACTCCAGTAAAGCACCCAGCATGGCACTGAGCACATGGGAGACACTACATACGTCACTGTTTTCCTTCCTGACATGGGGTTCACCGTTCCAGCCCTGCCCGGCTCATGCAGCATCATGAGAACGCCCAGGCGGGCGGGGGGACCTCTCACTAGGGAGACGTGCATCCGATGTCCCCACCCCGTGACCCAGTTCAGCGCAGGGAACACCCCTTCTGCATCAGGTCCCTCGCGTGGAGCTCACAGCCCGTGTCCTGAAGCTTCATTCCCATTTCATGTGTCAGGAAACCGAGGCTCAGAGAAGCAGCAGGAAAAGGCCCCTGGAAACACCTTGCCCCTGGGGCTCAGCCTCGGGGCTGGGAGCTTTACCTGCTCTGTCTCCCTCTGTCTTACAATTAGCCCAGGAGGCAGGTATTGCCCCCCAGGTCACAGATGAGAAAACTGAGGCTCAGAGCAGGGAAGGGACTTGCCTGAGGTCACCAGCCTGTTAGTGGTGCCACTGGCTCTTTCTGTCCTGCCAGTGGCAAGTGGGAGTTGTGTTCCCTCCGTGTGGGGACTCTGGCCTGACTTGGTCCTGGGTCACCTGGTGGGGCTCAGAGCTGACTAGGGTCTGACAAGGGTTTCCCTCTGCCCAGAAGCCTGTCTTTGTCTCCTAGCTGCTGACACAGATTTCTGCAGCTTCCTCTGCTCCCCTGCACAGTAGCACCTCCCAGACCCAGCCCTCCACCTCCCCCAGCTTGGGTCTGGTTTTGGGCTTTCAGCTGAGGCATGTGCTCCACGGGCTGTTGTTACTGTCTGACTTGGAGACAGGAGGGCTTATTTATATCTGCCTGAGAGGGTCGGTGGGGCCCACGCATCTGGTTCCCATGGCAACATGCCTGATGCCAACAAACAAAAACAGATCTTTGAGACGTTGTTGGAGTTGTGTTCAGGAAGGCCTGGGTGCAAGTCCCAGCATTGCCCTGCACTTGCTGTGTGACCTTGGGCAGGTCACTGGCCCTTTCTGGGCCTTAGTTTCATCCTCTGTGTGCTGGGAGCTGTCACGAGGCCCCAGGAGTAGCAGCTTTGTGAGCTGTAATGTGCCTGTGTCTCTTCCCTGTGCTCTCTCGGGGGTGGGTGGGTGTGTCTCCTTGAGGGTGGGCCCCACACCTGCAGCAGGGCTTTAGGGACCCTCCACATCAGGGAGCAGCCCAAGCAGTGGGGGCTTGGACTCTGGGCCCTGATTTTGAGGGGAGGGAATGAGAATGGGGTCAGTAGGGCAAGAAGCCCACCTTGCCTCCTTCCCCACAGACTGTTCCATGTGGCATGTCTGTTCCCTGCTGTGATGAAAACAGAGCTGTTAGTGCTTCCATTTACTATCCATTCTGTCATTTATTTCCACAACCACCCTAGGGGGGAAGGATGCTGCATTAAACATTCCTATTTTATATATATATATATATATATATATATGTGTGTGTGTGTGTGTGTGTATATATATATATATATTTATATATTTTTTTTTTTTTGCAGAAGGAGGGATTTATTTCTTGCAGCAAATAAGGAGAACACTGGGGATCTTTCCCAAAGCAGTGTCTATTTTAGAGAAACCAGCGTTCTCTGTGTAGAGCATGGATCAGGAAATTGGGAGGGCTGGATGTTTCCAGGAACTTGGGGCTCTGGGCAGTGTCTTCTGCATAATCTGAGTGTGGACTTTGGGCCACCTGTGGCCTTGGCTCTCTCTGCCATGGCTGACTTGGCAAAGCCCACCCTTCTGGGTGAAGCTCACTCAGCCCCCTCTCCCCCTGCAGGAAGGTGGAGGACCTGCAGTTCCGAGTGGAGGAGGAGTCCATCACCAAGGGAGACCTGGAGGTAATGGTCAAAGGCCCCCCTACCCCAGGCTTGCACCCCAGGCCCAGCCCTCGAAGGGCAAATGGCCATGAGGTCTAGGCAGCAACTCTGGGCCCCTGGGAGGGGGCAGGGGGTATTGCAAGGGAGAAATGGGGAAGGGTCAAAGATCATACCCTGGTGGGGGGGAGTGGCGGTCATGAGAGACTCAGGTGTCAGAAGTGGGAATGGCTCTGCTCCAGGAGCCCCAGAGGGGCCATGCTTCCTGTGTCAGCAGCTGGGTGGAATGGACCCAAGGCATCCACAGAGCTGGGCCTGAGGACATAGTGGCCAGCCTCCCCTGTCCCTTCCTTCTTGGGCAGTAGCCCTAAAGGTGTTCCCTGGGCCCTTTGTTCGTCTTGAATTCCACATAAAATTTTGGCTGGAAGTAGCTTGTGGTTGAGTCACAGAATTTATAGACGGGAAAACAGGCTCAGAAAGGCAAAGGGACCCTCCCAGTCATGGAGCAAGTCAGCAGCCAGTGGGACCAGGGCCCAGGACTCCTGACTCCTGCATCCAGCCCGTAAGAATGGCCAATTATAGCGCCTCCTCAGTTATAGCACCTGGAGAGGGGTCTGGACCTTTCACTCTCACTCTCCAATCCAACCCACCCTTTCTGAGCTGAGGGATGAAGGATGCTCACATCAATTAGTAAAGCACTTAAGGATCCCTGCCCCCCAAGACAACACTAGCCCTCCTCAGCAAATCATTTGGAGGCCACGGGGCTCACTAGGCCTGCTCACAGTTGGGTGGGCAGGAGTGCCTTTCCACTGAGACCCTTCCTGCTCCCTGGGAGGTGACAAAAGACAAGGACTCCCAGAATCATCAGATGGGGCAGGGGGCAGTCAGTTCAGTCATCCTCCACACTCTGGTCCTGGCCCTAACTGGCCTTGGGCAGCCTCTTCCTTTCCCTGGGCCTCGTGTTTGCTCCTCTGTAAAATGAGGAGGTTGAACTAGGTCAGTGATTCTCAAACTTGAGAATTCATCACCTAGAGGGTGTGTTCAGACACGAAATGCTGGGCCCTGGCCTGAGTGGCCGTTCGGTAGGTCTGGGTGGGCCCCGAGAATCTGCGTTTCTAACAAGTTGCCAGGTGATGCTGGTCTGGGGACCGTGCTTTGGGAATCACTGCACCAGATCATGCCTGAGCTCCAGTGGGAAATTACGGTTTCTGATTTTGTGAAAAAGCCGTGTTAAGACCCCTATGCCTTCCAACGTCCAGCAAAATTGTGCATATGGCTGTCCTGTCCCTGGATGACCATGGCTCGGGGAGGGACACGTGTGATCTAGGGTCACTGACAGCTGCCCCTGTTGGGGCAGGTTTTGCCACCTGAACTTAAAGGATGGATGCTGGGGCACAGCCTGGTGTAGGAACCCCAGCCTGGTATCAGGGTGTTCCAGTGTAAGTTTCCGTCTTCGCCAAGGGGGCAGGTCATGTGGTTATGTTTAGCAGGCCCTCCTGCAGAGGCTGGGGGGGGGGCTTCTGGGTTGCAAAGAACAGAGACCCCTCCTGCTAACTCCAGTCATCCGGGGGTTACTGAAAGGCTGCAGGGAAGTCTCACAGCCCCAGTGGCAGGCAGTTCAGGGAACCGGAAGGAGGAACAGCAGCAGAAATGTAGCCTATTCTCCCCCACTGAGGGGCCTCCCTCTTCTCATGACTCATGGTCAGTCAGTCTGTCTGTCTGTCGCTGTGTCTGCAAGTCTCTTGGTACATCTGCTCCCTTCTCCCCAACACCCATCCGCCTGGATCCTCCGCCCAGGCTCCAGCACCCGCTGTCTCCCAGCTGTCCTCTTGGGAGAATCTGATTGGCCCCAGGCTAGCCAATGGGCTGGCTGGCTTTGGATCAGGTGTCCAGCCCAGATCCAATCAGCCCTGGCTGGGAGAGGCGTGGGGGTGGGACAGACAGTGACAGACAGCTAATTCAGTCCAAGGGCAGTGGAGCCCCATTGCTGCTGTTTTTATTGTGACTATATTCATGGCGACCAGAAGGCAAAAGTCCCTCTCATCCTCACCCGTCTTAAAAGTCAAAAATAAAACCCAGGATACATCCTTGAGCTTCTGGTCCCCCTCCAGCTATGTCACCCCAGTTCTCTGCTTGTCCTTCTCCTGTGCTCACTCCCCCAGCTACCCAAGGTGCCCCATTCCAACCTCTCGCCTCCTTCCTGACCTTGAATGTTGGCCTGTCCAGGGGCTCAGTCTCAGTCTACACTCTCCCTGAGAGCGTCCAGTCTGTGGCATTAAATGCCCTTTATAAGCCCATGATTCCCTTGGTCCTCCCCTGAGCTCCGTGCCAGTATACCCACCAGACATCCGCACCAGGAAGAGCAAGTGACAGCTACTTGTAATAGTTCCTGGGGCTTCAGGAAAAAACTACCACAATTCAGTGGCTTCAAACAGCACACATTTATGCTCTCACAGTGCTGGAGGCCAGAAGTCTGAAATCAAGGTGTGGACAGGGTCAGTTCCATGCCTCTCTCCCAGCTCTGGTAGGATGGCTGGCAGCCACTGGTCTTCCTCGGCTTGTCGCCGCATCACTGCCTCTATTGTCACATGGCCTTCCTCCCTGTGTGTTCCTGTGTCTCTTCACGTGACCTTCTTATAAGGACACTAGTCATCAGACCCACCTTAACCCAGTATGACTTCATCGTAACTACTTACATGTGCAAAGACCCTATTCAAAACGAGGTCACATTCTGAGGTTCCAGGTGGACATGAAATTTGGGGAGATGCTCTTCAGCCCAGGACAGCACCCCCCACATGTAACGTGTCCCAAACAGGTCTCTCCATTTGTTCCTGCCTCCCCTTCACCCCGTGCCCCCCTTATCCTTCCCATCTCAGTAATTATCCCCACAATCCACACGGTTGCTCAGGCCCCGCAGCTAAAATTCATCTTGAACCTTCTCTTTCCCTCATCCTTCCATCAGAAACCCACTTGACCTTGCCTCCAAAATTGTCTTCATCCCCACTGCCACCTTCCTGGACCAGGTCACAGTGGGTGACCTGAGACAAGTTACCCCTCTGTTTGGCCCCTCTGTTTCCTCTCTTGTTCCACACTGAAGCCAGATGCCTTCAAAAAGAATCTTCAAAATGTTTTAACGTTGGAAAAATTTTTAACATAAGTAGAGAGGATGGTATGATGCACTTCCATTTACCCATCGCCCAGCTTCAACGATGATCAACTCCTGACCGCTCCTGTTTCACCGCCATCCACAGCCCTCTCTCAGGTTATTCTGAAGCACACTGCAGACATCATATGACCGGATCTCTTGAAAACATAAATCAGATCCTGCCCCTTCCCTGCTCACACATCTGGTGACGCTACTCTAGATAAAAGCCGGGCTCTGTAGCCCAGGGACGACCCTGGGGACCCAGCCCTGCTCCAGGTATGTGGGGCTCCTGTCTGAGCTAGAACACCCCACGCTCTGTCTGAGCTTCTGCACGTGCTGGTTCCTCTGCCTGAAACACTCGTTTCTCCTCCACCCCTGCCCTGGTCAGCCGGTTCCTGCTTTTCCTGCAGGTCTCCCCTTAAATTGTATTTCTCAGAGAGGCCTTCTCTGCCTCCTTGCTTTTGCCTCATCCTTCTTGCTCTGTTCCTAGGCCAAGTCACAGTCTGAAATGATCCTCACTGGTCATATATTGTTTGCATCCCTCCCCAGGATGTAAGCCCCTTGGGGGGGCCCCTGTCTGTCTTGTGCTCTTTCCTGTCCCCGATGCCAGAGCAGGGCACAGCATGGTGAGATGCTTCTGGAAAACAGGCTGGGGACATGTTTTGTGGTTCTTGAATGGGCGTGGCAACATGTTGCCTCATGAAAACGTGTGCCACTCCCTGCTGCCCCCCTGGTGGGGATGTCAGGTGGCTACCTTAGACTTGAAGATATTGGGGTTTTGCTGTTGTTTTATCATCCGGGGGTTTTGTGTTAGTGTTTTGTGAATTAAATAGCACCTCGGTGTTATTTTTCCTTGGCATGGGAACACCCATTGTAAGGGGAAGAGCCAGAACTCAGAATCAGCTATTTGTTGAGAACTGGCTGTGCAGCTCAAGGCCTGGAGGGAGATTAAGAGGGGCGACGTGCCTCTGACCTTCAGGAGCCACTGGTGCAGTTGGGGAAACTCCTCCCCAATTAATAATAGCAGCCTTCTGTTACCCGAGGGGCGTCCCAAGGCAGTAACTTTGTGCTTTGGAGTAGGGTAGACACCGTGCATGCAAGGAGAAGGGGGAAAGCTGTAGGTCAAGGGCTCAGACCAGGCTTCACCGAGCTTCTGGGATTTGGACGGGGGGCAGGGACACAGGGAGTCCCCCGCTTCAGGAGCTTCTGTCACTGCTCCGTGTTGCTGCTGGAAGTCTATGTCTCCTCTCCGTGGAGTCAGGCTGGTTTGGGAGTGGGGAGACCCTGGTTCTAGAACCTGGAAGTCTGAGGTTTAGGCCTCCTGCTGACCTAAGTTGCTGGATGATTCTGAGCCTGAGGTTTTCCCCCTGGAGTGGCCGCTGCGAGATAGGGAGATAACCGAGATACCCCGTGTGTGTGTGTGGGAGGGGGGCGGGGCTTGGGTTCTAAAGTTGGCACGTGAGACAGAAATTGCATCCTCCCTTACACTGCCCTGAGTGTCAGCGTGTAAGCGTGGCAGCTCCCACCGCTCACGCCTTGGGCAGCATCCCTGGAGCAGGTTGAAGCCCAGGTCGTCCATCTCACCTAAAATCTAGGCTTCAGGGGCTCTCCCCCCGCCCCAAGCTCCCATGGGTGAATTTACCTGAAGCAGCTCCTCTGGGTTCTCCCGTGCCCCCATGGACCAGGAGGCTGGGAGTTCTGAAAGTGACAGTGAAGGGTCCTTTTGTAGGGGCTACCAAATGAAGTTGCCCGTGAAATTGTGAAGCTGGAGGCTTTTCTTGCCCTTGGGGCCACAGGTATGGTATCTGTGATCAGACTCTGTCTAGCATGGGTCCCGGGCAGGATTGCTGTGCCTATCATCAGAGGAGAGGAGCGGGGTGACATGGCCCCTGCAAGGCTGGGGTTGAGGCACCATCTTCAGCCTGTAATTTTCTGGAAGAGACAGAGCAGGGCTGTTTTTTAGCACTGGGGCATGCTGCCCTCTTGGGGAGAGAGAGAGAAGAGGCATTTGTTCCTTTAGGAAAATTCACAGGAATAAGATCATGGGCCAGAGGACATAAAAGTCTCTATAGCTCTTGATGAATTGCACGAGTATTTCTGGGACAATACTGTGAGTCTACACTGTCACCATTGCCCTTGCCCGGGTGTATTCTTGGTTTTTACACAGTATGCTACGGTGCTAAGCCCTGCCTCTCCTGAACTGCCGCTCAGATTTGCTTTCACCTCGTCTCTCCTTGGTGATGACGGGATGAGCGGGAGGCTGCAGACAGAGGACCCTGGCTTCTCCCTATGGAGAACCTGGTGTCCAGACCCCTCTGGATGCCCTGGGCCTTCAGCCTCCTGCTGCCCTCGCAGATCTGTTACGGGAAATCCAAATGCCAGTCTGGATGCCCTGAGAATGTCGGGCTTTGTTAGTGTGTGAAGCGGGTGTTGTGAAGCGGGGACAAAAGTGCTCTTGTGCTTTCGGGAGACCAGGCGTCCTCGGCGGGGCCTGGGGAGTGGGCAGTGCTGGGGCCGGGTTTGGGGCAGGGCGGTGGGAGGCATAGCCCAGCCTCCACTAAGGAGGCCTGGCCGGGAGAATCCTGTTGGTGTGGGTATATTTGAAAACCTCCCATTCAGTCGGTTCTTTGACCTTTAAGACAGGCCTGGGGGCCAGGAATCCTGGGGTCATATACGGGGGCTTCCTGTGTGCAGGATTCTGTGCCTAAAATGAGAAACAGCCCTAGGCTCCCCGATGGGGCGGGGGGAGTAGGCTTTGCCTCCTCCCCCCGGAGCTGCAAGGGGAAGGGCCACCTGGGGGTGACAGAAGGGATCCGGGTGCCCATTGTGGCCCCTTCCAGGGGCCGGCTTGGGCAGGGTTGCTGCAGTCTGTGCTCTGCCCTTAAACGAACCCAGCTGGGACACAGTGAGGGGCGGGCAGCAGGCCCACCCCGCCCCGCCTCCCCAGACCTCCTCTCTTTCCTTGACCTGCTCTCCTGTCTTGTGCACAGAAGATGACCTGCCTCTCTCTCTCTTTTTCTCTCTTTCTCTGGCTTCCTGTCCCTGTGCCCCTCTCTCCTGTCCCCACCTCGCCACCCGCCCCGGGTGGACCAGACCCAGACGCAGCTGGAGCACGCGCGCATTGGCGAGCTGGAGAAAAACCTGCTACTGGAGAAGGCGCAGGCCGAGCGGCTGCTCCGAGAATTAGCCGACAACAGGGTAACTGCCGCCACCTCTTGCCACCAGCGCCTTCGCCTGCTGACGCCCCCTTCAGCTTCCCTGTTTTTATTATTTTCTCTCTCTCTGGCCGCTCTCCTCACTTTTTTTTTTTTTTCCTTTTGCGCCCCTTCTAGGGAGGTTTAGGAACGTGCTTTTATGCTCCGTGGCCATGTGATGCTTGTGGAGAGGAGGGGGTCTTGGCTCTCTGGGACTTTGCTCCCCAGCTCGTGGTCCCACTGGCTGGGAATGTTCTGTGAGAGCCTCCCCCCGCCCCCCCGCCACTGCATTGCCATGACCATGCTTTGTCATGTTCAGAAATCGGGGGCTCTTGGGAATGTTCTGCCCCTGCTGTGGCCAACCTATCCATGCCTCCCTTCTCCCCAGGCTGGGGAAGGCAGAGGTTGGGAGACTGTGGATCCAGGTTTCTTTAGCCTGGAGGGTCTTAAATAGAATGGCATGAGGGGCCAACCTGAAGGACCTGGGGCTGGGGCCGTGGTGGGCCTTTGAGGGAGTGGGGTGTCCCCAGGGCATGAGACTCTGTGTCAGCCCCAGGGTGTGAGTGGTTCCTAGGCCAGGGAAAGCTCTGCGTGGGAGTGAA
Source organism: Eschrichtius robustus (assembly GCF_028021215.1). NCBI lineage: Eukaryota > Metazoa > Chordata > Mammalia > Artiodactyla > Eschrichtiidae > Eschrichtius > Eschrichtius robustus. The sequence goes on along the minus strand of NC_090839.1, from coordinate 83,182,522 downwards.
GTCCCCCCTGATTCCCAGGGCATGGTTCTGAGTCCAGTCTCCAGACCCTGCTAGCCCCTCCACGCCCACCATGCGTGCCCCGGGGGCTGGGCCCCCGTGCAGGCACACATCCAAACAGCTGGTCAGCCCAGCCGACAGCCCAGGTGCAGTTCCCCCGGCCATGGAGTTAAGCAGCCACAGAGCAGAGATTGGGGAAAACCACCGTACACGGACTGTGGGTGAAGGGTGGGTGACCATTGGTTTCTGCAGGTCGGCCTCAGTACACGAGTGAGCATGTGTGTGCCCGTGAGCGTCTGGAGACACACACGGGTCCCTGTCGACACACTGGCCATTGCCAGGTGACTGCGTGTGCAGTACATATGCATGTACACAGAGTCTGCTTGAAGAAACCGACCCAGTCGCGGTTGACAGGCTGGAGCCCTCCACACCAAGGCATCTTCCTCTAGGGTTCAACCTGATTAGAAAAACAAAAGCAGGTTTATTGAACTAAAGGTCACCTTCAGAAACAAATTTCTTAAGCTTGTAAAAGATTTAAAACTTTCAAATATATTGCACCCAAATCTGTGATCACTGACACGGTCGAAGTAGGTTTTTGGCGGATGGAGCCTCTGATCTCAGAGTTTTCCATCAGAAGGAGGGTCTGGGAGCATTCTTTTTTTTTTTTTTTTTCTACATTAAACATTAAACCGGACCCTTCTTTGGCCACCCCCTCCAAAAGGCCTTTCTGTGAATCAACTCATTCCGGCTGGAACTTTTCTAGAGCAGGATAGTGCGAAATTCCCTCTGTTGTGCCTGCCCTTTAAAAATAACATGAACTTGAAGAAAACCATAACCTCAAATAGATGGTTTCCTTTAGCCACCGATTTCTGCCAAACCGCCTAGAGCAGCGGGGACCAGGGAGTCCCCGAGTCACTGGGACACAAGCCAGGGGAAGCCTCCCTGGGAGCTGCGGTGGGCAGGGCGGCGCTCAGGTGGAGCGGGGCGTCCTTCCCTTCTCATGACCTTCCCCCATGCCCTGCAGCCGGCCCGCTGACCCCGGTCTCCCTCTCTCCCGGTAGCTGACCACGGTGGCCGAGAAGTCGCGGGTGCTGCAGCTGGAGGAGGAGCTGAGCCTGCGGCGCGGGGAGATCGAGGAGCTGCAGCAGTGCCTGCTACGCTGCGGCCCGCCGCCCGCCGACCACCCCGAGGCCGCCGAGACCCTGCGGCTGCGGGAGCGGCTGCTGTCCGCCAGCAAGGAGCACCAGAGGGAGAGTGGCATGTTGAGGGACAAGTACGAGAAGGCGCTGAGGGCCTACCAGGCGGAGGTGGAGAAGCTGCGGGCGGCCAACGAGAAGTACGCGCAGGAGGTGGCGGACCTCAAGGCCAAGGTCCAGCAGGCCACCAGCGAGAACATGGGGCTCATGGACAACTGGAAGTCCAAGCTGGACTCGCTGGCCCTGGACCACCAGAAGTCCCTGGAGGACCTCAAGGCCACCCTGAACTCGAGCCCGGGTGCCCAGCAGAAGGAGATCGGGGAGCTGAAGGCCGTGATGGAGGGCATCAAGATGGAGCACCAGCTGGAGCTGGGCAACTTGCGGGCCAAGCACGACCTTGAGACGGCCATGCACGTGAAGGAGAAAGAGGGCCTGCGGCAGAAGCTGCAAGAGGCCCAGGAGGAGCTGGCCGGGCTGCAGCAACACTGGCGGGCCCAGCTGGAGGCGCAGGCCGGCCAGCACCGGCTGGAGCTGCAGGAGGCCCGGGACCAGGGCAGCGGCGCCGAGCTGCGGGTGCGCGAGCTGGAGAAGCTGGACGTGGAGTACCGGGCCCAGGCGCAGGCCATTGCATTCCTCAAGGAGCAGATCTCCCTGGCCGAGCAGAAGATGCTAGACTACGAGCTGCTGCAGCGCTCGGAGGCCCAGGGCAAGCAGGAGGCCGAGCGGCTGCGGGAGAAGCTTCTGGCCACTGAAAACAGACTCCAGGCTGTCGAGTCCCTGTGTTCGGCCCAGCACACCAACGTAGGCGGCCACCCCTCCTGCCTGGCTGTGCGGGGACCGCGGACGGCAGCGGTCCAGGCTCGAGGGCCTGGCTGGGGAGGGTCTAGGCATCTACTGACCTTTTATTTCCAGTCGAGGGAAGCGTTCTCGTTGCCCCCAGGAGCACGCCGTGTGAGATCGGAGGGCACCTGGCTCGGAGGAGGAGGTCCTTCCGTTAGAAGGGCAGCAGGCCCGGGTGACCGTGGGGCCCCGCGGCGGTCTGAGCTGACCTGGCTGGGTCCCCACAGGCCAGGCCTGGAGAGATGTGTATCTAGGCACAGGGAACAGCCTTCTTCCCAGTCCCCAGACACGTCCGCCTGTGCAGGCTCCTGGGCCTCCACAAGGCACCAGTACCAGATGCTCTGGCACTGGGCTGGCAGAGATGTGGAGGGCAAACCCTGCCCATCTCCAATGCGAGCACCGACCTAGGGGACCCGAGGGCGGACCCCTACCTGCTAGTCCTGATGAGACTGAGCAACAGTTCAGCAGCCGCTTTCCCGAGAGTGGGGTGGTCCCTGGAGTGGGCTGTGGAAGGCTAGCGGGACCCTGGAGAGGCTGCTGCCATTGGGATCAGCTTTGCTCCAAATCTAGAAGTCCCAGCTGAGCATGCTGGGGAGGCCAAGACCCCGGGTAGCCTGGGCATGTGCTCCAGCGGGGGCAGGAAGGGCCTTATGAGTGGCTCTGGGCACCACACCTGGTGCAGGCCCTATGATGCCCTATCTCACCTGGACTCCTTCAATGTCCATATAGGCTTCGTTTCATAGATGAGCAAACTGAGATTCCGAGGCAGAGTACCTTTCCCAGGTTTTCTTGTCCATCAGTGGCAGAGCTTGTGTCCTGCCCCACTGCCTAAGGGCCAGCAGAGGGTGCCCGGGATGACAAAGTCAAATCTTACACGATAGGACAGCTAGCAGCAAGATCGTTGCCTTTTTATTAGCCATGGGGGTTCCTGAGCTTCTGGTTCCCTTTGTAAACTTAAACCAGAATTTAACGATTGAGCAACAAGTATTCAGGAGTTCCACGTACAGGGGGTGCCTTTTTTGTAAAAGGAGCTCTGCCCGTGTCACACCTTGAGGTCCCACTGCATCAGCCTTTCTGCCCCCTTCTGCCAGGGAGGGACCAGCAAGTGCTCTCCCAGGATGCTGGGCAGAGAGAAGAGGAAGATCCTCAGGTTAGCTGTGTACACATGACCTGATTGGCTGCTCAGGCAAGGAGGGTCAGGCCTGGGACCCCAGGACCTGGACTCCTTAGCAGGGGAGGTTTGGGGCTGCTGTGGTTCCACAGGATGGCCTGCTGCCCCTCAGTCACAGACCTCAAGCCAAGGAGTGGGTGGTGATCTCAGGAATGCCCATCTCTTGATTTCCACACACGTGGGGACTTGGTCTGGACCCACATGCCTCCCAGATTCAAAGGTTTAAGTCCAGGGACAACTCAATTTTTGGCCTCATGTAGTAATATGGGAATTTGGAAAAATTTTAGTGTGTGCCTCATTTTCCTTGCAGTGTGTGTAAGTAAAGATCTAGGAAGCTTAGTTAATCACAACAGACTGAGACGAAAGCAGGGCTTGGGATGTATAAGCAGGAGTATGAGGGGCAGGTGGATGGAGGTGACTGCCTGCTCAGCTCTGTGCTGCCCTGATATGCAGTGCTGGAATCTGGCAAACTGCAGGCTCAGGGGACAGCCAGCTTGGGCAGAAGGCCAGAAACTTCTACCAAAAGGCAGCAAGGAGCCTGTTGATGTTTTACCACGCAGATTTTTTTTTTTTCCTTGGTTGATCTTTTCTTCTTCGGCTTCTGGATTTATTTTTTTTAAAAGACGTGTTAGAAAAGAAGTAGCATTTCTTGAAGTCCCTCCGGGAGCCGACCCCGGTGCGTGCCCTGCACACGCTGCCCCATGGCGGTCAATTCTTGCTTTATGGATGGGAAACCAAGGCCGGGAGTCTTGCCTCTGGATGATGGTGGACACAGAGTCCCAGGACCAATCTCTGTAGGCATCCCAGGGAAGGAGACATCTGTTTAATATAACAGGCGTTTGCACGAAGGAAAGGGTAGGAGGTGATCACGTGGAAGCTACATAAACAGCCTTCCCGGGCCCTGGGAGCAGAGGGGTCCTCTTGTCAGGGAAGCCAGCCCAAGGACATCTGTGCCCCCTGTTTCCTCGAGTCCCTGAAAGTCTCCTTGAATTGGGGAGAGGTGGGCTGGCTGGGGCTGAGGGCCGGGAGGGGGAGGCGAGTGTCCCCCTTACCAGGCTCTCCTTTCAGATGATTGAGTCCAACGACATTTCAGGGGAGAAGATGAGGATGAAGGAGACTGTGGAGGGTGAGTGGCCGCTGGGCCGGATGAGATGCGGGGCTATGGGGAAAGGCTGGTCGGTTCTGCCTCTGAGCTGGGTCCCGCTTTGTTTTGCATCATCTGCCGTTTGGTGAGAGCCGCCTACTGTGTGCACCAGCCACTCACCCACCAGGTGAGGAGGGCGGAGGCTCAGTTTATTGAGAACCTGATTGTATGTTTGGTTTTGTTATTTTTAAAATAGGTATAAACTTCAGATAGTTCAAAGGGCGTATGGTGAAGCATCCTCTATCCCCTAGTTCCCTCCACAAAGGCACAGTGTTGGACAACTCATGTCTCTTTTCCAGAGATGGTTTATGCACGTACAAGCACAGAGGTAACACAGGTGGTGCCACACCTCCCACACTGTTCGGGCCCCTTACTTTTTTTTTTGGCCACGCCCTGCGGCTTGCGGGATCTCAGTTCCCTGAGCAGGGATTGAACCCAGGCCATGGCAGTGAAAGTGTGGAATCCTAACCACTAGACCACGAGGGAACTCCTTCGGGCCCCTTACTGCTTTTTTCCCATTTAATAATGTATCTTGGAGACTGCTCCCTGTCACTACATTCTTTTATATGGTGCAGAATATTCCATCATGTGGAACTACCATCGTGTATTTAGCTGGTGGATCACAGGTTGTTTCCAGTTTTTGTCTGTTACAAACCCTGCTGCAGGAAATTACCTTGCCCTCCATTAAGCTCAACCCGGGCCCTCAGCAGTGAAAGCGCAGAGTCCTAACCACTGGACTGCCAGGGAATTCCCAAGGCTCAACTCATTTTAACTCCCATCGGCTCTGGTTGAAAGTATGTTTCCCCACAAGCTTCACCAACAAAATATTTCATCAAACTCTTTGATCTTTGCCAATATCAACTGTAAAAGATGTTACCCGATGTAGCTTCAACTTGCCTTTCTCTTACTGTGAGTGACACTCCATTGCCATTTCTCCTTGCATCCTTTGCCCATTTTTTTCCCTGTTGGGTTATTGATCTTTTTGTTGATTTTTAGAAACTACTTATCTATGACTTTGCAAACATTTTCGCCCCATTTGTGGTTTGTCTTTTGACTCTTTTTTGGGTGGTGGTTGCCGTGCAGATTTTTAAAAATCAGTTTTTTCTTTCTGGGATCCTGGGTTTATTATTTTTTTAATGTATTCCGTGGTTTCCTCTAGTACCTTTTTTTTTTTTTTTTTAAATTTTATTTATTTATTTATTTACTTATGGCTGTGTTGGGTCTTCGTTTCTGTGCAAGGGCTCCCTCTAGTTGCGGCAAGCGGGGGCCACTCTTCATCGCGGTGCGCGGGCCTCTCACTATCGCGGCCTTTCTTGTTGTGGAGCACAGGCTCCAGACACGCAGGCTCAGTAATTGTGGCTCACGGGCCTAGTTGCTCCGTGGCATGTGGGATCTTCCCGGACCAGGGCTCGAACCCGTGTCCCCTGCATTTGCAGGCAGACTCTCAACCGCTGCGCCACCAGGGAAGCCCGCCTCTAGTACCTTTTAAGTTCCATTTTCTATGTTTAAATCTCTGATCCATCTAGAATTCTCCCTTCTATAAGGTGTGAGGTAAGGATCCATTTTTATTTTTTTCCCAAGAGTACCCACTTACGCCAGTACCATTTTTTTTTTTTTTTTTTTTTTTTGGCTGTGTTGGGTCTTCGTTTCTGTGCGAGGGCTTTCTCTAGTTGCGGCGAGTGAGGGCCACTCTTCATCGCGGTGCGCGGGCCTCTCACGATCGCGGCCTCTCTTGTTGCGGAGCACAGGCTCCAGACGCGCAGGCTCAGTAATTGTGGCTCACGGGCCCAGCCGCTCCGCGGCACATGGGATCTTCCCAGACCAGGGCTCGAACCCGTGTCCCCTGCCTTGGCAGGCAGATTCTCAACCATTGCGCCACCAGGGAAGCCCTGCCAGTACCATTTTTGAAAGCCTCATCTCCTGCCTCCACTGATTTGAATTAACCAAATTTACCATCTTTAAATTCCATCAGGTAATTGGCTCTATTTCTAGACTTTCGATTCCTTTCCAATGACTTGTCTGTCTCTTCGTGTGCCATTTCTACAGTGTTTTGAAGCTTTGTTTATATTTCAATTACTGGCAGGGCTAGTCTTCCTGCTCTGCTTTTCCAAAATACTCTCAGCCATTTTTTTGTTTTTAATCGAGACAAAATTAACTTAAAATAAAATTAACCATTTCAAAGCAGACAATTCAGGGGCATTAATACATTCACAATGTTGTGCAACCACTCCTCTATCTAGTTCCAAAACATTTTCATCACTCCAAAAGGAAGCCCCATATGCATTATCAGTCACTGTCTATTTTCCCCTCACTGCAGCTGCTGACAACTACTAATCTGCTTTCTGTCTCTGTGGATTTGCCCATTCTTGATGTTTCATATAGAAAGAACCATACAATATGTGGCCTTTTATGTCTGGTTTATTTCACTTAGCATAATATATTCAAGATTCATCTGTGCTATAGCACATGTCAGTGTTTCATTCCTGTTTATGGCTGAGTAATATTGCATCGTTTGCATCACCACATTTTGCTTATCCATTCACCTGTCGATGGACATTTGGGTTGCTTCCACCTTTTGGCTATTGTGAATAGTGCCGCATGTGCAGGTACTTGTTGAGTACCTGTTTTCAGCTCTTTGTGGTGTATACTTAGGAGCGGAATTGTTAAGTCATGTAGTAATTGTGTGTTTAACTCTTTGAAGAAGTTTTTTGCCAGACTCTCTTGGCTAGTCTTGCTTATTTTTTCCAAGTGATTTTAGAATCAGTTTATCTAGTTCCACAAAAATTACAATCTGGCTGGTATTTTTATTGGTATCATGTCAAATTTATAAATTAACTTACAGAAAGTTAATACCTTTCTAGCACTTTCCATGAATCTTTTTCATGACTGTTCTGAGGCTGTCCAGTATTGAATGCACATGGCCAAGTGACATGGGCACCATTACTATCCCCATTCTTCACTTGAGGAAACTGAGACTCTGAGAGTTAAGTTGCCCAAGACCACACAGTATCGGTGCCTCTTCTTCAGGGTGGGTTACCCAGAGGGACCACTGGAATGAGGAAGAACTTGGACTCTTGAGGCCAAGTGTGACCCCATTTTAGGGTTTTGATGGAAGGGCCACCCCGTCACCCACTGGACCGCAGTGTTGGCCCTGGAGTATTGATGGCCGCTCATCTCTCCCTTCACCCCAGGCCTGCAGGACAAGCTGAACAAGAGGGACAAAGAGGTGACAGCCTTAACATCCCAGACCGAGATGCTCAGGGCCCAAGTAAGTGGTAAGTCTCCCTCCTTCAAGGCAGATGCGGGGAGCTTTCTTTGGGCCGTGCCGTGTGCCAGTCCAGCAGGGGGTGGGTGGTACTGCGTCAGGGTGCCCTCCCCCACTCCACCTTGAGGAGAAGGCGGCCTGGCCCAGTTCACATGCACTGGGCTTCCACCTGGACAGCAGTGAATGGGGAGCAGTAGCCCACACTCGGTCCATAATATAATTGGGGACCCCAGCCAGCTTCTCTCCTCAGAGCCAGGTCTGTGTTCTTTGTGTTCTGACATTGCATCATGAGTCCTCACTTTCTGGGCTTGAAGACCCTTGGGTTTCAGTCTCTCTACCTTTTGATACAGTATTTGTGCACCAGCCCCTAGAAGAAGAAATACCAGGATTTCAGAATCAGGGGGAAGGACTTTGGCCACAGCAAAAAGCAAGGCACAGGGAGAATGAGGCCAGAGGGGAGACTGGGGAGAGACGGGGGGGTCTGGAATTTGTGACTTGGTGACAAACTGGCCCTGCTTCTTGTCCGCCAGAATGCCATTGGTGGTGTCCATGAGACGGCCCCCATCCTGGGAAATGGTTCCCACCCCCACTCCTATCCAGTTCCCATCACGTTCACGTGGCATAATTGGTCCCGACAAAGGTCAGTTGACCTCAGATTCCTCCGGGGCCAAGGTGAAGTGTTAGCTTTTCCTTGTCCAGGCAACAGTGTAAATGCCCGGGCCCTGTCTCGGGAAGGGTGGACTGCTTTCCTGACACCAGAGGGCCCGGCTACTGTGTGGGAGCTTTGGTCTGCTTTTCGTAGTAGCTCTTCTCGGCCCCTCGCTGCCTGGCCCTACAGGACGAGAGAGGCCCACCCAGTGGCGTGTGTCCCTGTGACCCCTGGGAAACCTGCTCCCTGCCCGGGCCTTGGTCCCCAGGTGGGATAGATTCCCACGGTGATCCCAATGCTCTCCCTCCTTGCCCTGCCGGCTGGCCCTCAGCACTGGAGAGCAAGTGCAGGTCGGGAGAGAAGAAGGTGGACACCCTCCAGAAGGAGAAGCGGCGCTTGGAGGTGGAGCTGGAGGCCATGTCCCGGAAGACCCATGATGCCTCGGGCCAGCTGGTCCTCATCAGCCAGGAGCTGCTCAGGAAGGAGCGGTGAGTCAGCCGTGGGCTGTGTGGTCAGACCTGCCTGACCCTCACTCCACCCAGTTAATATTAGCCAGTCTTCTCCAGGGGCGGGGCAGGGATAGACCCGGTGGACAGATGGCTGGCATCACTGATGATCACCATACTGTGCACTGCTAAGCTCCGATGAAGCCTCAGAATCCTTCTTAACACAGTTCTCCAAGCAGAGCTTATAGGAAAGGTTAGTGGTTCCCAAGCATCTTGGGCCCAGGGACTCCTTGAAACTCTTAAAAATTATTGAGGATTCCCACCACCTCTTCCTTGAAGCTCTTCTTGACTGATGTAGGCCACCGTGAGCTCCTCCATGCTTCTGTGGTACTTAGGATGGGAGTGGGAGATCAGCAGATTAACAAGTAGAGATTTATTTTCCTCACATAACAAGAAATCTGGAGGTAGCTGTAGCTGGCATTTGGTTCAGTGGCTCAAGATATCAGTGCCAACACCTTTGTTCTCTTGGGTTCTGTTAGACTCTCCCTCGTGGTTGCAAGGTGGCTGCTGAAGCTCCAGCCATCAGGAGCCATCATTGCTAGCAGGAAGAAGGAGGAAAGGGAAAGGGTCAGTGCCAGCAGACTTCCACTTTGTTCTCAACTACCCATGGCCACCTAGAGAGGGAGTTTTCCCCTCCTCTATAGTAGATGCAAGCAAAGGAAAGAGCTTAGAAGGTGTGTGTCCTTTTCTCCCGTGCCGTGCCCATGGAAGACATTGCTACTTGGTCACTGCACTCTTTTTCTGCAAAGCCCAGAATCATTCTCACCACAGTACTCCAGGCAGCTACTGCCAGTTGATTAAGAGTTGACATAGGAAATAAAACTTATTTGACATCAGGCATTTAAAATGTCTTGCCACATGAGCTCTCTTGGATAAATGTTTTGTTTTTTTAATTTAACTTTATTATTATTTTTAAATTTGAGATAACATTGATTTATAACATTATGTAAGTTTCATATGTAACAACATATTTCTACTTCTCTATTATTTCGTTTTTAATTAAACTAATTAAATACTAAATATAGTATTAAATACTAAATATAGTATTTAATTAAATACTATATTCTCTTTTTAAAATTTATTTTATTGAAGTATAGTTGATTTACAATGTTGTGTTAATTTCTGCTGTACAGCCAAGTGATTCAGTTATACATGCATATACATTCTTTTTCATATTCTTTTCCATTATGGTTTATCACAGGATATTGAATATAGTTCCCTGTGCTCTACAGTAGGACCTTGTTGTTTATTTATATATTCTCTATATAATAGTTTGCATCTGCTAATCCCAAACTTCCAAATATTCTCTTTTTTAAAAAAAACTTCAAAATCATTCTAAGAAAGGCTAAGTCCTCTTGACTGTACCATCCCCGAATCCTGGCCCCTCTCGGGTTGTGGTTAGATGGTTTCAGGCCTTGTATTTCCTCTCTGGCCCCTCCTGGCACAGATGCTGTCTTAGTAGCCAGCGTCCCCCCCTCAGGGTGGCCAGTCTCCAGGCACTTGGCAAATTGCGGAGCGCGGGAGGGGAGGGGCCCATCTGAGTGCAGGTGTTGTGTGTGCCCCCCACCCCCTCCAGGAGCCTGAACGAACTGCGCGTGTTGCTTCTGGAGGCCAATCGCCACTCCCCGGGGCCTGAGAGGGACCTGAGCCGTGAGGTCCACAAGGCCGAGTGGCGGATCAAGGAGCAGAAACTCAAGGATGACATCCGGGGCCTGCGGGAACAGCTGACCGGGCTGGTACGTGGGGAAGGGGGCGGCCTGGGGATGGCGGACACCAGGGAGGGGCTGGGGCTCTCTGCTGTCAGCCATGGAGACTGATGACCTCCTGGAGCCACCCCAGGGATAGCCAAGTCACAGGGAGCGTTCAAAATCCCCTAGAACCACAGGCAGGGTCAGCAAGGTACCTGGTGGAGGGGCCGTGGGCGGCCCCTTTTGTAGATATTGTGGCCGGCTGTGTGTCCGTCTGGGTGATGCAGTGCAGAGGAAGACTTCCTAAGAATCTCACCAATCCAGAGGTGGGACGGGCTACCATCAGGTGGTGAGCTCACCATCCAGAGGAGTAATCAACCAGAAACCAGCTCCTTGTCCAGGGTCCGACAGTGGCGATTCATGCATCCATCTCAGGAAGGAGAGGGGAACAGGGGCCTGACTGAGCAGTCTCCAGAGGTGGGGGTGGGGTAGGCGAGTGATGCTGGTAGCACAGGACGGAACCATCCCACTCCATCCCCCTGTGGTCAGCATTCAGGACGAGCCTGTGGCCGGTTCCTGGGCCTGGTCAAGTCCAGAGCGTTGACAAGATAGGGTCTGGGAGGACAGGACTGCTGTCAGGGGAATCTGCTCCAAAGCCCCCCGCTGGCCTCCCACCCGGCCACACAGGCTCAGCCACGCTGGAGGAGATGGAAGGACGAGAGGGGCCTGCAGCCAAGGAAGCAGCCCTGGGCCTACAGGGTTAAGGGAGAAGGGTATCACTCTGGCTGCACCCAACTGTGTGTGTGGGGACCACCGGGCCCAGCCGCCCTGCGGCCTTTCAGTCCTGGCAGGTCTGGCCAGCAGGGGGTTGGTTACAAAGCCCTCTGTGGTCCTCGGGGTGCTGTGAGCCTGGGTATAACTCAGAAGCCAAGGCCCCGAGGCTGGTGTGGATTTGGGAGCTCTGATTCCAAGGCTTTCCCAGAGCCGCGTGGAGGGGGCAGAGCTGCGCTGACTGTCTCCATGGGCCACAAGCTGGTCAAACTTACACGTGCCTGGCTGCCCCTTCCCCTAGGGAGAGCCTCTCCCGTGTCCCCCTGCGCTGTCCTCAGTGCCACGGAGCTGCCCCCCCTGGGAGAACTAGGGACGGGCTTGGTTGTTAGAAAACCTCCTGGAGTGAGGAAGGTCTGGGTGGGGAGGGAGGTTTGGGGAGAGGGTCAGAGCAGAGCAGAAGGGCCCTGGAAGCACCGGCCCGGGGAGGGCAGTGCAGGGAAGCTTCGTGTGGGAGTGAGGAGGCTGGTCTGCCCACAAGGCAGGTGCATCTCCAGGTACCACGGTGGGCGCGGTCAGCTGCGGAGCACTTGGAAGGGAAGGGAAGGGCTGTCCTGTTGGGGCAGGGCAGGGTTCTGAGGAGAGGTTCGGGGATGAGGCTGTAGGTAGGTCTAGAGGTGAAGAGGGGGGACCCGCATAAACAGTGTGGAGGGAGTCGGGGGGGGGTGCAAGAAGGAAAGAGGGGGAGGAGGGGTCCTGGGTTTCGGGGCCTGAAGAACATGGAGCATCTGACAGAGCCTGGGAATTGAGGGCGGGGCCAAGGAAGGTGCTTCGGAGAGGACCCTTAGGTGAGGGAGGGAGGCCCGAGGGGCATCCTGGTGATTCTCAGGCCTGACCCAGAGATGAGGTGGGACAGGTGAGTTGCTGGCCTAAAGGAGAGACCACCCTCCTGCAGCATGTACACGCGTGCACACGCTCTTCCTCTCTCCTGCTGCTTCCAGGACAAAGAGAAGTCCCTGTCGGATCAGAGGCGCTACTCCCTCATTGAGCCGTCCTCGTCCTCGTCACCGGAGCTCCTGCGGCTGCAGCACCAGCTGATGAGCACAGAGGATGCCCTGCGGGATGCGCTGGACCAGGCTCAGCAGGTGGAGAGGCTCATGGAGGCTATGAGGAGCTGCCCCGAGAAGTCCCAGGTGAGCTGGGTCTCAGCCAGGTCCTGAGGGGAGAGACTCCGCCCTGCGCCCTGGGAGTCCCAGCCCAAGGGGTACATGGCTTTATCCTGAGGAGCTCAGACTAAGGGCGGAGATGCCCTGAGAGCCGGTGTTTCCTAGGGTGGGTCCTGGGACCCCTATTCTGATGGGCTCTGCTCAGAGTTTGGATCCTGAGATGGTCCTGTTGGGAAGACCTCGCCATCTAGTGGACAAACCAGGAAATGCTGCCTGGTGAACCTCGCTCAGCATCTTGCCCTCGACTCTTACAGGCCACCGGCAATTCCGGTTCTGCAAATGGCATCCACCAGCAAGACAAGGCCCAAATACAAGAGGTAAGGGGCACCCTGGCCCCGGGGAGATACTCTGCCACTCCCACGGCCCTCCTGTACAGGCCGACTTCTCTGGAGAAGAAACTTTGAAAAGCCACCAAAAATACAAAGATACGTTGTGCAAGAGGCTTTACAATAGGGTTGCTCACAGAGTGGGGCCAATGTAGTCAAACTTGATTCAATTGCCATCCTGCTCTTTTAACCTTGTTTCTCTTTCAAAAAAAAAAAGAACCTTTTATTATAAAGTAATACATGCCTACTGGGCAACTTTTGGGGAAAAAAATTAAAAATATATAAAGAAGAAAATACTGGGAATTCCCTGGCAGTCCAGTGGTTAAGACTCCGTGCTTTCCCTGCCATGGGCCTGGGTTCAATCCCTGCTTGGGGAACTGAGATCCCACAAGACACGCAGTGAAGCCAAAAAAAAAAAATACTTACCAGTAGCCCTTCTACCCAGAGATGACCAAGGTTAACATTTTTAAGTGATGTCCTTCCTGAACTTTGCTAAGCATGTGCGTGTGTGTATGTGTATGCATGTACAGTCAATCCTCACTATTCCGTATTTGCAGACTTACCTACTTGGTAACGTTTATTTGTAACCCCAAAGTCAATACTCATGGCACTTTCCTGGTCATTCGTGGACACCCGTGCAGAGTGGAGAAAAAATTTAATCACCGGACATGCATGTTCCCAGCTGAGCTCATACAGAACACCATGCTGCCTTCTTGTTTAGCTCATTCTGCAAACAAGTGTCCTTTTCACGGTCTATTTAGTGACAAGGTTTTCACATTTTCATGCTTTTTTCTTGGTGACTTCCGCCATTTAAAATGGTCCCCAATAGTCTTGCTGAAGAGCTGTCTAGTGTTCCTAAGTGCAAGAAGGCTGCAATGTGCCTTCCAGAAAGTACTTTAGAGAAGCTTCATTCAGCCATGAGTTATGGTGCTGCTGGCCTTGAGTTCGTTATTAATGAGTCAACAATATATATTCAGTGAGGTGTCTTTAAACAGAAGCACACATGAAACATGGTTACATACTGATCAATCAACGAAAATGTCAGACCAGAGGTTCGCAGGAACTTTGTATTTCCACTGGGAGCGATGGTTCAGTATTTGCTGATTCAGCATCTGTGTGATTCTGTAGAACAGAACTCCTGCAAATAACGAGAATTGTTATGTGTGTATGTATATGTCTGCAGATGTGTGTACACATTAACTTTTTTTTTTTAATAGTTTTTTTTTTTTTTAATTTTATTTATTTATGGCTGTGTTGGGTCTTCGTTTCTGTGCGAGGGCTTTCTCTAGTTGCGGCAAGTGGGGGCCACTCTTCATCGCGGTGCACGGGCCTCTCACTATCGCGGCCTCTCTTGTTGGGAGCACAGGCTCCAGACGTGCAGGCTCAGCAATTGTGGCTCACGGGCCTAGTCACTCCACGGCATGTGGGATCTTCCCAGACCAGGGCTCGAACCCGTGTCGCCTGCATTGGCAGGTGGAATCTTCCCAGACCAGGGCTCGAACCCGTGTCCCCTGCATTGGCAGGTGGAATCTTAACCACTGCACCACCAGGGAAGTCCCGACATTGACATTTTTGAAATACAGTCCTCCTTCCTTTTTTAATAGAAGATTCCTCCTTTGGGGTTTGTCTGATGGCTCCTGCTGATTAGAGCCAGGTTCTACGATTGAGGCTGGAATACACAGTCAGTGCCATGTTCTTCTCCGGGCATCACGACTGCGGTGTGTGATGTCCATCTGCCCTTCATTCCTCATGTGAATCTTGATCACCTGGTCAAGGTGTTGTCTGACTCCTCCGCTGTATAGTTGCTGGTTCTTTCCTAACGAGCATTCAGCGGAGACCCCGGAAGACCTTGTGAATCCTCTGCTCCTCACCCAAATGTCCCCTGGATTCATCATCCGTTCATGAATCTTGCCTGAGCTGGTCTTTACTGTGATGGTTGCAAAGTAACACATAAATTATTGTACTGTATTGTATTGTATTATTATTATTTTTTTGGACACGCCGCGCAGCCTGTGGGATCTTAGTTCCTCCACCAGGGATCAAACCTGGGCCCCCTGCAGTGGAAGCACGGAGTCCTAACACCTGGACCGCCAGGGAATTCCCTAAATTATTTTAATGGCGTAGGTAGCGTGCTCTATATTCAATTTCACCTCTTGGTTTCTTTCACTGAATATTTTCTCTCTTCCTTAAGCAGTCTTTGTAAAGTCTATGTTTTGTAAAATTGTGGGTGGAAAATTTGTTTCCTGAAACTTCATGGGCCTGACTCCCTTGCTGGGAATGTCTTTGCTGTGTTGTGTTTTAAGCGGGTGCCTGGTGGTCTCCACCCCATAGTTAGCCACTGGTATTCACCCACAGTGTTAGAGAGCCCACCTGGGGCCCAGGTGCTAGCCCGATTAGGCTCTGTCCCTGGCTCGCTGTGTGACCTTTGGGCCAGTGAGGCTGGAGCACAGGAAGGAAGGCTTGTCCTTCCAACTTGGCCAGTGGGGCCACGGCCGCAGGCGCTCATGTAGAGACAGGAGAACCCTGGCCACAGCATCTGCCGAGGGCCTGGCCCTGTGGGTGAGAAGCAGAGAGAGAGATGGGTGCGGGGAGGAGGGGACCCTGCACAGGACCTGAGAGCAGGGTGGAGGCACGGAGCTGTAGTGGGACGCGGTGGGGTTGTGTCTGCAGAGGAGCTGCCTGTACCAGGCACCCTGGGAGTTGATGTCCAGACCTTGTGCGGCTTTGTCCTGCAAGGCACATGGGGGTCATCCTGGTTTACAGACGCGAAAACTGAGGCTTGGGGTCTCAGCACCAGTTTTCCTTTCCTCGGATCCAGCCTCCGTGCAGGCCCTCAGAGCTGTCTGTAAAACCCACCTGCTCTCGCCTCTTCCCCTCAATTCTCATAAACTGCTCCCACCCTGCCTCCTGTCTCACCATGCCCCAAACACACAGCAAAGAGACTGCTCCTTCCTCAGGGACTTTGCACATGCTGTACCCTTTACATGGCCCAGGTGGGTCTCCTCCCCCAGCCCCACCCCACCCCCTCTGCCACTTGTCCCTATGCCCACTGAGACACTTGCTGACCAAGCCCTTTCTCTCTCCAGGACAAGCACTGACCCTGAGGGACACTGTGGAACTGCCCAGTCCACACCAGAGCCCCTCCAGGCTGCCCCAGCGGCGCCACCTCCAGGCAGGGGCCAGGACTGTCGCTTTGGAGAAGAGACAGTGTAACAATAACGTACCCACCGCCGCGGACAATCCCCCACCCCGACCCCCCTGCCGGACCAGGAGGCTTCCTCAAGCACGACCTTCCACAGAAGGCGGTACAGCCCCGGCCTGGCCCCCGGGACCTTCAGCCTGGACGCCCTGGACACCATGGACACCCCGGCAGTTTCTGGAGTTGGTTTGGGGAGGCCGAGGTGATCCGGCCAGGCCCCCTCCCCAGAAGGAGCTGCCCTGAGGACCATCTTGGCCCTCTGGGCACGTCCCTGCCCTCCCTTTCTTCCCCTTCTTCTCCTGGGTCCCTCTCGGACCCCAGAGCCATTGTCCCGGGAAGGGGCCAGAGGAGGGCTCCAGCCTCTCCTTCAGGCACCAAGGAGGGAAGTCCAACCCTTAGGAGCCAGGTGGGGGACCCCCTTTTCTGCTTCCAGGCCAAGGCAGTCCCCAGGGCTTCTTGTCCCCACACACTGAGCCTCTTTCATGCAGTGGTACAAGTTCCCTTCAGCCCGTCTGCCCAGTGAGGCCCCAGGTTCAAAGTGCTGGGAGGCGAGGCCCTTCATTCCCACCCTGACCCCAACGCACACACAGCTCCGAGCTGCTGGCCGGAGGGTAGTCACCAAGGCCAGGAGCCACAGTACTAGGAAAGTCTGGAAGCCCCTCTCCTTCCTGCACCCCCTACCCCCAGTGACCTGGCTTGGAGGTGGGGCAGGGTGGCCCCAGGGGGGCCCAGGACTAGGGCTCTGGGTATGTTTTGACTGGTCAGTAATATGCTGTCCCCTGGTTGACTTGATGTTCCGAAACCGGGCCTGCCACCTGCAGATTCACCCATGCAGACCCCGACATATACACCCACTGACCCTTGGCACACACACACTCAGAGGGGTCACGCGTGCACACGTGCCGCGTAGGTGGGACTTTGGCAGTCAGCCACACTCAGACCTGTGGACGCTCACCCTCGGGTTCTAGGACCAAGCCCCAGGCCTGGCAGGGCCGTGACCGCACAAGTTGCAAATGCTCCTGCGACCTCACTGTGCACATACACAGCCGGGTACACATGGGTGAGCCTTCAAGGGGGCGTGGCCACACACGCACAGGAGCACACATCCCAACAGCCCCCTTTCAGTGGTACAAGGCATCTGCCTTGGGCTTTTTAAGCCCTGTCTTCTGTAGCCAAGAAAGGAGCCCGAGGATGATTGGGACAAGAAAAAATCTCCCCGCCTGCCCCGCTTCCTCTCAAGCCCTGCCAAGTTACTCCAGCCTCATGCGTGGTGGGAAAAGACAGCGTCTGCCCAAAGCCCCCACTTTTAGAGCTGGAGGGCCCACGGGTGACTGCCTTGTACCCTGCGGCGTCTCCGTGGAGGGCCTGCCCCTCCTCCCCCAGCTCAGGGTGAGTGCTCACAGGGGCCTCTCCCACTAGGGGCTAGAGGGGGGGGGTCTGATGGCCCATCACAGCGTTCCTGAATTGCACCAGGACAGGTATGCAGTTGGTGCCCTGGCAGCAGCCCAGGTAGCCTCTGAGTGCTCCTGGGTACAGGTGGGTGGTGTTCACGTCCCTGCCCCAAAGCAGCCCATCCTGGGGGTGGCCAGTTAGTCCCATCGGCCCCCTCCCCTCTCCCCGTTGGCTTTCGGTAGCTCTTGCATGCGGTTTTATTAACAACGGTCTAGAAGCAACGCTGTAGTGGCTTAACCCAGAGTCAAATTCTACTCTTTCCAGCAAAATCAGGCAGCCGCCCTGCCCACTGGAGATTAGTCTACTAACAGCCAAAAGCCCACACTGGGAGGGGCTGAGCCCCCAGGGCGGGCTGGCAGGTGGCAAGCGCTTTCCCTGTGAGCGTCTGCGCCTGCCCAGTGTGCGCTCAACCATGCCCCCTCCCCAAGTCCTCCCGCACCCTTCCCTTCCCCAAAGTGGAATTGTTGAAGTGTGGCGAGTCCGTGCTCGAGACAATAAACCTTGTGACTGAGGTCCAGGACCCCTGCAGTTTCTGCTTCTCTCTGTGGGTTCCCTGGGCTCCCCCATCCTCTCTCAGCTCACTGGCACACTGGTGCCAGGAGTGTGTCTTGATCCTGTGCCTGGTGGACTGCCAGCTAATTCTTACTCAGGTGTGAATGGCTGATGAGAGCCTCAGAGGGCCTGGTGTGGCTGCCATGTCCGAGGAGAGGGAGCTCAGCAAGAACAGGCAGAGAACCAGAGATGGGGGGGGCAGCAGCGGAGGCCAGGCAAGGTTGCCAGAGAGGTCTGGGGGGCTGGATTTGAATCTGTTGGAGGTATAAGTGGGCCCACAAGGAACAATGGAAAATACAAAATAGTATGTACAAAATAGTGATGGATCAGCTAACACAAATTTGATGCGTTCGGTGAGAGCACTTAAGACTTCAGTGAGCTAATCCTGTCTCCTGCAGCAAGATGTCATGGATCAAATGGTCAACGTTTTGCAAGCTTTATGGTCATTCTGCAGGCTGTGCAGTTGAGGGTCCTCCCCCCCGCCCCCATGGAGACTGAACAAGGCTCTCGAGGTTAACAGCTGAATGTACCCAGAAGCTTTGTGCTCTCTCTCAGGCACTGTATCAGCAGAGTCCTGGAGGAAGCAGTGGGACCGTGCGAGGGGGAATAAGAGTTTAAGGAGGGGCTGTGTGCGCAGGTGTGGACAGGGCAAAGGAAACCTATGAGGGTCTCTACTACCCCCCCACCCCCCGCCGCTCTTGCCAGCCCCTCCCATTGGCTGGACACAAGCAGAAGCCAAGGCAAGGGAGCCTATTGGAGGCCGTAGAGATCAGCTCCTGGGGCACAGCCAGGATGGAGAGGGGGGTGCACAGTAGGTCTGGAGGTGGGGACAGATCTGGGATAGATTGAAACAGCAGCCAATTCTTAGGTTTCTGCCACCTCAAATATCAATGGTCTCTATCTTTCCAGAACTCATCAGCCCAGTATTCTGAAATTCAGAGAGCTTCTGCAAAGATCCTTTCCTCTGAGGCTTACCAAACACCGCTGTGACTTATTGGGGTTTTTTTTCCGTTTTACCCAAGGCACCGTGTTAGGCCAGTCACCCACCAGGCGATGGCGCTTAGTGGGTCACCCTCCCCGAGGTAAAGCGTTTCCGGGACCAGTTTAACCTTCGGTGGGAACTCCACGCTGGGGGCTCGTGGTCGGAGAAGAGAGAGACCCCCCCCACCCGCTCATGGCTCCCAGGCCAGCAGTCGACGTAACCCTGTGTTAGCTGCCGTGAAGGAGAGGTTGCTGGGGGCGGGGGCAGGGAGGAAGGAAGTGTGGGCAGGCAGGGACTGTCAAGGGGAGGGCCAGGGGCCTGGTGTCTCTGGCCCTTACAGCCGCGGGGCTGAGGGTGCATGCGACCTGAGGCCAGATGGAGAAGGAGGGCTTGAATCTCATGGAAGGAGCTTCCTGAGTTCTTATCTGTTCAGGGCTTGGCATCCAGGAGGTGCGGGATGAAAGGAGGACACCTGAAGGAGGGATGAGGGCGGCCGTCCGCCAGGGGTGAAGTGGTGACAACAGCCTGCCACAGAGAGTCCTTCTCACAGGGGCTCAAAGCCTGGGAGGCAGGAAGCCCAGCGGTGGGGACTCAGGGAGGTGTGTGCAAAGTCAAAGACCTGGAGGGCAGCCTTGAGCCCTTCAGAGCTGTACCCCTTTGGGGGGGTGTCTCTGACAGCATCACCCTGGGAAGAGCTCAGGCACTGGACGTCCTTGGGGTCCAGCCCAGCCCACCACCCTCTGGCTGTGGGCCAGGCCCATTTCTCCGCTTCCCTGAGCCTCAGTTTCTTCATCTGTAAAATGGAGAAAATAAAACTGGTCTCGTGCACCGTGGGGTCTAAATGAGACCGTGAGAAGCCCTTAGGTTACGGGCTACACCTGGTGGTTTCCTTCACTCTCCCAGCCTAGCAGGGAAGTTGCCCTTTCTCCATCTGCAGGCCCCTGGGAGCCCTCACCCCCAGCTTGGTGGGCCCCTGGACAGTCCAGTTTAGAGGCAGCAAGCTTGCTCCCCCCAGGGCCGGGTCTGGGGTATGGGTGGCAGGGGGGCGGGAGCCTGCCACTCTGGACAGAGGGTGTCTTGACACCACCTCGGGTCGATTTTTTTTTTTTTTTTGGCTGCACCACGCGGCATGCAGGACCTTAGTTCCCCAAGCGGGAATCGAACCCGGGCCCCCTGCAGTGGAAGCGCAGAGTCGTAACCACTGGCCTGCCAGGGAAGTCCCCTTGACTTTCCTAACTTTTAAGTGTTGAGATAATGTCAGCCATACAGAAGAACTGCGGATAGAATTCCCACACACCCTTCACCAGCTTCCCCTCGAGTAAACCTCTTGTCCAACCACAGGACGATGATCCAAATTAGAGCACTGACACTGGCAGGGTACTATGGACTCAAGTACAGACCTTATTTGGATTCCACCAGTTTTTCCTCTAAATATCCCTTTTCTGGTCCGGGATCCCATCCGGATCCCACAGGGCATGGATTCATCATCCGGTCTGTAGTTTAGCGGACTTTCCTGGTCTTTCACGACCTTGACACATTTGAAGAGCATGGAACAGCTATCTTGCACAATGTCCCCCAGTTTGGTTTGTCTGGTGTTTTCTCACGATTAGATGGAGCCCCGAGGTGATGTGCCCTCTCGGTGCACCGTAACGGGGGTACCTGATTTCAGTCAACCTGGGTTATTACTGATGATGATTAACCTTGATCGCTCGGTTAAGGTGATGTGTGCTCATGTTACCGACCAGGGTTCTTGGCCTTCCCCAATCAATAGAAATTGACTAGAGGCCAGACAAGAAATTTGGGCAAGGCTTTACTGGGGCCTCTGCTGCAGCAGGGGGCAGTGAGAACAAACAACAGGTCCCCTTGGTTGCTCACTCCCTGAGGGGGGCAAGCTTGTTTCTTATATGGGGTAAGAGTAGGGGTGTGTCCAGGGGTCGGGCCGGAGGGTTGGCTTAGGAGTTTTGCCCACCCCTTAGGTGATGTTGTGTGCAGGGGCCATGTGCATGCAGTACCCTGCTTTTGCTCCAGACACCCTGTTTTTGCTCCAGCCTTTTCAAAAGTGGCGGTTGGGTTTTTTTGGTCTCTTTGTATCTTTTGGGTCCAGAATTTGCCCCAACTGCACATGCACGCAGTTATTTTTAGTCCCATACAGTTTCTTTGTATTTTGTTGCTCAAGGAGAGGTGTGTCCAGGTGCAAGCATTGCAGCACTGCAGCAAAGGGTCCCAGGTCCCAACCTGTCTCACTAGGATTCTCCACTGTCAAATTACTCTTTTTTTCCATTTCTAATCGTAACTATTTTGGAGGATATACTTTGGGATTATGCAACTGTCCCATTTCTCCTTAAACTTTCACCACTGATTTTTGCATCTGTCCACGGAGATTGCCTGCTGTAATTATTACTATGATATTCTAGTAGTGGTTTTCTAGTTCTCTCATTCTGTCTTCATTTATTAACTGGAATTATTCTGTAAGAGAGAGTTGTTTCTTCTCCCCCATTTATTTATCTATGTATTTATTTCGCTATGGACTCATAGATATTTATTCCATACTTTGGGTTATTATCCAATACGATTGTTATTTACTTTGTTGTTCAAGTTGTCCTAGCCCTGACCATTGGGAGTGCCTTCAGTTGGCTCCCCTGTCCCTTTTTGTTTTGGTTTGGTTTGGTTTTTTTTTTTTTGGCCACACCTCGCAGCACGTGGGATCTTAGTTCCCGGACCAGGGATCGAACCCATGCCCCCTGCATTAGAAGGTGGAGTCTTAACCATTTAACCGCAGGGGAAGTCCCATCCCCTGTCCCTTTGATGTGCCCTCATCCTTTTGTTTTTTGAGCACTTCCATACTTTCTACAGTATGCTCCAAACTCATTTTGTATTTTTCCTGCCTCAGCCCTGGAATCAGCCACTGAGATAAGAATCTAAAGCACAAGCAACCAAAGGGGAAAAAAATAGATCAATTGAATTTCATCAAAATTTAGGCCTTTTTTTGCCTCAAAGGATATTCACCAAAGGTGAGAAAAAATGTTTGCAAATCATTTACCTGCTAAGGGTCTAGTATCCAGAATATATAAGGGACTCTTTCAACTCAACAATAAAAAGATAAATACCTCAATTTAAATTAGGCATAGGGGGACTTCCCTGGTGGCGCAGTGGTTAAGAATCTGCCTGCCAATGCAGGGGACGTGGGTTCGAGCCCTGGTCCGGGAAGACCCCACATGCTGCGGAGCAACTAAGCCCGTGCACCACAACTACAGAGCCTGCACTCTAGAGCCCGTGAGCCACAACTACTGAGCCCACGAGCCACAACTACTGAAACCCGTGTGCCTAGAGCCCGTGCTCAGCAACAAAGAAAAGCCACTGCAATGAGAAGCCCGCGCACCGCAATGAAGAGTAGCCCCGCGTGCAGCAACGAAGACCCGACACAGCCAGAAATAAATTAATCGATTTAAAAAAATAAAATAAAATTAGGCAAAGGATCTGAATACACATTTTTCCAGAGCAGATGGACAAATGGTCAAGAAACACATGAAAATATGCTCAGCATCGTTGGTCATTGGGAAATGCAAATCAAAACTTCAATGAGGGGACTTCCCTGGTCAGTGGTTAGGAATCCACCTGCCAATGCAGGAGACACGGGTTCGATCCCTGGTCCGGGAAGATCCCACATGCCACGGAGCAACTAAGCCCATGTGCACCACAACTACTGAGCCTGCGCTCTAGAGCCCGCGAGCCACAACTACTGAAGCCCACGTGCCACAACTACTGAAGCCCGCGAGCCTAGAGCTCGTGCTACACAACCAGAGAAGCCACCTCAATGAGAAGCCTGCGCACCACAACGAAGAGTAGCCCCCGCTCGCTGCAACTAGAGAAAGCCCACGTGCAGCAATGAAGACCCAACGCAGCCAGAAGTAAATTAAATTAAATTAAATTAATAAATAAAACTTCAATCAGAGGGGAATTCCCTCGCAGTCCAGTGGTTAGGACTCGGTGCTCACTGCCGTGGCCTGGGTTCAATCCCTGTTCAGGGAACTAAGATCTTGTAACGGGGCGGCACTAACCCCTGCCCTCCCAAAAAAACCACTTCAGTGAGATACCACTTCACACCCACTAGGAGGGCTACAATTAAAAGGCAGACGGTAACAAGTGCTGACGAGCTTGTGGAGAAATTGGAATTCTCCTACATTGCTGGTGGGACTGTAAAATGGTGCAGCCACGTGGGAAAATAGCTTGACAGTTCCTCAGAATGTTAACCATAGACTTACCATATGACCCAGCAATTTTACTCCTAGGTTAGGTTTATACCCAAGATAAATTTTAAAATGTCCACACCAAAACCTGTGCACAAATGTTCACAGCAGCATTCTTCACAATAGCCCCAAAGTGAAAACAGCACAAATGCCCATCAGCTTATGACTAGGTAAACAAAATGTGGTAGATCCACATAATGGAGTATTTTTCCACCATAAAAAAGAATAAAATACTGATATATGCTACCAGGTGGATAAACCTCCAAATCATGATGTTAAGCAAAAGAAGCCAGTTATAAAAGGTCACATAACCTATGATTCCATTTATATGAAATATCCAGAATAAATTCATAGAGATGGAAAGCAGATTGCTGGTTGCCAAGGTCTGATGGGAAGAGGCAGTGGGGAGGAAAGTGCTTAAGGGAGGTAGGGTTTGACTTTGGTGTGATGGAAATTTTTTAAAACTAGATAGAAGTGCTGGTTGTTGGACTTCCCTGGTGGTCCAGGCGTAAGTATCCACCTTCCAATGCAGGGGACGCGGGTTTGATCCCTGGTCGGGGAACTAAGATCCCACGTGCTGCAGGACAACTAAGCCCACACGCCACAACTACTGAGCCCTCGCGCTGCAGCTAGAGAGAAGTCCACGCGCTGCCATGAAGATCCCGCATGCCACAACTAAGACCCGACGCAGCCAAATAAATAAATATTTTTTAAAAAGCAACATCTTAAAAAAAAAGTTTATTAATTTTTTACAGTAAAGACAAGGTTAAATATAATAAAAAAAGAAAGTAGGAAAGGTCTCATACCCTGGAGGGCAGGGCCTGGCACACAGGCAGTGGGGTCTGGTGAGGGGGAAACTTGTCCATTTCTTTTATGGAAACTTGTCCATAACTACTGAGCCCGCGCACTCTAGAGCCCGCGTGCCACAGCGAAAGATTCCCGCATGCCCCAACGAAGATCTCACGTGCCAGCAACGAAGATCCCACGTGCCGCAACTAAGACCCAACATGGCCAAATAAATAAATAAATTTTTTGTTTAAAAAGTGCTGGTTGTATAACGTCATGAAAATACTGAAAGCCACTAAGTGATCATGTAATCATTTGAAATGATTAATTTTATGTGATATAATTTTCACCTCAGTAAATTACTTTTTAAAAAAGAAAAGAAATTTTACATTATGATAATTGCCGTGTTTCCACATGTGTACCAGTAAGATTGTGGGAGGAGTGTGATTTGTTCATATTAACACCAAACTGTATTGGTAATCTTTGTTCAGCCGTGATGTGCGAACTTTTTTATTTGTTCAGCTAATTTCAGAGAAAAAAATTGCCAAGAACCTGAGCAGGCTTAAGAACTGGACAGTCTGGTTTTGTATTCCAGCTCAGCCACTTCCCAGGTTTATGACCTGCACCAGACCCCTAAACCTCCCCGAGCCTCTGTTTTCCCATCTCCAGTATGGCAGGGATAGTGGAATACACCTTATGGGATTGTTGTGACAATCAAATGTGACATCCCCTCCCCCCCAACACAGGGTCTGTCTCCTGGGGGGTGCTGGTCTCAGGAACCGGGATTTCTCTTGTCCCACTTCCCCTCTTTACTCTGACTTCCTGGGGAAACATCGGTCAGACCAGCTAGGTCAATTGGGAGGTCTTGGCCATCTCCTCCTGAGGGAACTGGGGGTGAAGCTGGAGGGTGGGTGAAATACACAGCCCTGGATCCACGGGGACCCATCTGGCAAGCCAAGCCTGTGGTGCTTCCCATTCACCACCAGGTGTCACCCTCGGCCATCTCACCTCTGCGTATCAATCCACCGTGGATGGATGGGGAAGGGGAGACTGAGACCCAGAAGGCACACGGCCACGTTCACAAGCCAGAACCAGATGGGGACCCAGATGCCCCAGTGCGTGACCCTAGAGCTCTCTGCCCCTGTGGCTTCCCAGTCTTGCTTCCGGCCTCTATGTGAGTATCTATCTGGGACCGAGGCCAGCTGGGGGTGGATATTCATTCCATCACCAGGACCCTGCAGACCAGGACCTGACCCATCTCCCTCCTCCCATCATGGTGGCCTCCCCACCCTGCAGGACCTCGGGTCTTGATGCACCCCTCCTAACTCTAGGCTCTACCCCCCTCCATGGAGATGCCTCCTAGACCTAGAATCTGTCCTAAACGTTTTCTTCATGTCCCCCTTGCCGACCCCAACTCTGGGTACTTTTTCTGGTCCCCCTCCTACTCCCCAAGAGTGGCTGAAAAATGTCTTAAGACAGAAGTTTGGGGCCCAGTGTAAATTTAGGAGACAATATGGGCTAGAGCAAGTAACCAGGAGACCGAGTTCTAGAGTCTTCTCTGGAAACTTGGGCAAAGTTTTCTGCTCTTCCGCTCGGGTGTCCCAGCAGAGGGAAGGACCTGCTGCCTCCAGGGCTGCCCCAACGCCCATCTAGGTGCCCCTTACAGCCTCCTTCTCCCAGTCATAATGACCACCCTCCCCTCTGACCCACACAGACAACTTTGCCTCCAATTTCCCAGAAGCCCTGAGCCTGAAATTTACCAGGAACATCTTCATTATTCCCCTCCCTAGGTGTGCATCTCTGGACTTCATTACGTTTGTCACTTTCTATCCTTCATTTCTCAGTCCTGCGTGGACCTCCCCCAGGTACCCCGTCCCCCTTCTCACAACTCAGCCCTCAGATCCTGGCTCAAACCCCATAGCCTCAGAGAAACCATTCCAAGTGACCGGACACACACACACATAACCCCTGTTTTTCTCCCCCTGCACGCTCCCCACCCCCTCATGGCACAGACCACAGTCTGAACTTGTGTACCACCTGTCTCTCCCAGGGGCAAGCACCGTGTGGGGCTCACCCCATATCCCTCACAATTAGCCCAGTGCCTGACACAGAGTAGATGCTCAATAAACAGTTGTCAGATGGATCTATCCCCACCCGACACACACACCTAAATCTTCAGCCTTGCTTTCCTCTTGGCCATCTTCCTTGAACTCCAAACATTCCCAGGTTTGCCCTCCATTCTAAAAAATATAGCCCTTTATGGGTCTCCTAAATGTCCTCATTTACTTGTAATCTGAGTTTATTTTCTGTATCTGTAAACTTCTCCAAGTTTTTTTGCTGTTGTTTCCTTTAAAATGGTTACTCTCCTAGTCCTCTTTCAAGTTTACTTCTTGTTTAGAAGGTAAACAGCACTGTCTTCATTCTCAAAGTCACTTCTTCATCCAGGGTCCCGTCCTCTTGAAAATCTCTCTTTATCTCGTGGGTGGTCGTCTGCATCTTCTTAAACTCTTACATCTTTACCTTTCCTAGGTTTAATCTTTTAATCTCAGACTTTAGGCTTTGATCTTCAATCTTCAATCACATTCATTTTGTCACTTTATTTTATCATCATTTTAAACCTCTTAACTTTCCTCTCTCATTAAGGGTAATTTTAAGCCCGATTTCCTGGGTTTTCATTTTCATTTTGCATTGGCTGATTACAACTTTGTATTACATATACACATTTACATTTTAAAGTTGTCATCTCATTGGTCCTAGTCTTTTATTTCTGTCATCTTAAATTTTTTTCATTATTTCAAATAATTCTCTACTCTAAGTCTTGGCTGGCTTTTGATTTTCTCAGTTTAAAATCATTGTTTTTCTCAGGGATTACGTCATCTTCATCTTCCAGGCATTCAATCTTCACTAAACCCTGTGCAACTGGTGTTCTAGGATTGCCATCAGCTCTTTTTGAAAGGTGAGCAGATGAGACCCAAGGAGGATAAACAGTTGCTGGAGGTCACACTGCTGGTGAATGGCAGGAGGGATGGCAAGGCCAACGTGGCTGAGTCCAGGCTCCCACTCTCTGCTTCCCCTTCGCCTGGCCCCTGCCTCCACTTCACCCCAGGAGCCCCCCTGGCCCTCTGCAGAGATCCCGTGCCTCATTCCCCTGGCTGTCCCTGTAGGCCCCCTCAGGTAGCCCCATACATCTCCCTACCCGTTCACTGCTGCTTTTTCCAAATACTTCCTTCCAAGAAACTAGAGAGGCTCACTAGCCTCTCTGTGCAAAGGTCACCTTGATTTACTGAAGCACATGGTTGCCTAGAATCTCGTGCCACCCAGGCTTTCACTAAGGACCTGCATGTTTTAGAATCCGTGATCTCTGACACCCACAGCTACTGGAGTCAGGGCAGGTTCTGCCAGGAGGATGCCACAGACCTAGAGGCCGTGCTGGGCAGGAGGTCCTGCCCATGTGCACTGGCCTCCAGTGGGAACTGATGCTGGGGTCCTGGTAGCTGGTGATGGAGGACAGGAGAGGGTCTACACCAGGAACCTGGCCCAGCTTTACACCAGGCTGCCCCGACACATTCATTTCCTGGATGGTCCAGTCCTGTTCTCTGAAAGGCTGTGTGAAAGCCAGGCCGTCATGTTGCACAACGCCAGGGGATGCTTTTCACGTAGTGCCGCGCAGGGATGCTGTGTGAGGATCCTCCTGATGGGCCGAGGGTCAGGGAGCAGCTGGCTCTTACAGAGTTTATCCCAAACAGAGATCACCTTTGGGGTCACACAGGGGCTCCTGACTCAGGCCAGCCAGTTAGGTTACCTCCTCACCCCCAGCCCTTTCCTGCCAGGACCACCACAGGTCACCAGGATCCCCTAGAATGTCCATCCCTTAGGCTTGTCTCACCTCCTTCCCACACTTCACCCCCAGCTATAAAGAACAGAAGTGTAGCAGAGAGTTAAAAGAAAAAAAAAAGCACTTCCCCGGTGGTTCAGTGGTTGGGACTCCACGCTTCCAAGGGGGGCAGTGCATGGGTTCGACTCCTGGTACCCTGGTGGGGAACTAGGATCCTGCATGCCACACGGTGTGGCCAAAAAAAAAAAAAAAGGAATATATCTGTTAAAAGGTGCCAGGCAAAACAATGCATACTGTAGAATCCCGTTTGTATACGAAATAAAACAGGCCACAGTAACCTATGCTGTTGGAAGTCAGGGTATGACTAGCAGGAAGTATGGGGGTACTTCTGGGGGCCTGGAAGATTCTATTTCCTCACCTACATGCTGGTTACATGCAAGTGTTCAGTTTATGAAATACAACATGCTGTACACTTGTGGCATGTGTCCTTTTCTGTATGCAATACCTCAATAAGAAGTTTTTTAAAAAGCAAAAAAAGATGCATTCTCCTGCAGGCAGAGGTTATAGCTTTCCCTGGGCCTGGGCCAGGTCTGACCTGCCCTCTGATTATCGCATTAAGAGGGCTCAGACCCACCATCCCAGGTCACGACTCTGGGAGATGCTCCGGGCTTTTAGACACTTTCAGGTAACGATCCATTTCTGCAAGTCACCCCAGTGAGTTTGGGGCCTGATTTAGAGCCAGGAACCACAGGACTCACACCCACACATCTACGACACCTTACTGTGTGTTCTTTGTTCTCCTTTCATTTTTTTTTAACAGCTTTCTTGAGATATGATTCACATACCATACAACTCACCCTTTTTTATTTTAATATTTTATTTATTTATTTGGCCGCGCCGGGTCTTAGTTGCGGCACGCGAGACCTTCATTGCGGCGTGCGGGATCTTTAGTTGCAGCATGAGGGATTTTTTAGTTGCGGCTTGTGGGAATTTTTAGTAGTGGCATGCGGACTCTCAGTTGTGGCATGCGGACTCTAGTTGTGCCATGCAGGATCTAGTTGCCTGACCAGGGATCGAACCCGGGCCCCCAGCATTGGGAACGCAGAGTCTTAACCGCTGGACAACCAGGGAAGTCCCCAACTCACCCATTTAAAGTGCTATTTTTTTGGTATAGTCACGGAATTGTGTAACCATCATCACAATCAATTTTAGAACGTTTTCATCACCCCAAAAAGAAACCGCATGCCCCTTAGCTGTTACCCTCTCAGTTTCTCCACCACTCCCAGGAACAACTGTGTTTACCTGGTAATGGCCTGCTTTTACCTTTTAGATAAAAACGGATCATGTTTCCCTCTGTATATCAGATGCCAAAAATTTCATGGGGAAATTGTGGCCCACCTCTGACAACTACACAAGCCCTCACCTCGGGCTTTATCTTCTTTTCCTGCCATTATTTTCCCTAATTTCCTAACCTGTTTTTGTTTATCTTTGCAAATATAACTTGAAAAACCCACGTTAGGATTTGATTGGGGTGGCATTGAATTTATAAATTAATTGAAGGGAGAATTATCTTCCCATCCATGAATTATCCTCCCATCTGTAAGCATGGTATATCTTTCCATTTATCTAGGTGTTTTTTTGTTTGTTTGTTTTTGGGCCGCGCCATGCGGGGATCTTAGTTCCCTGGCCAGGGATTGAACCCGTGCCCCCTGCAGTGGAAACGAGGGGTCCTAATCACTGGACCACAAGGGAATTCCCCATATCTAAGTGTTTTTTAAATTTACATCCCAAAGTTAATTTTACAATGTTATCTATTAGGTCTTGAGTAACTTTTATTAAATGTATTCCAAAATACCTTATACTTTTTTTTGGACTATTCAATAAATGATGCTAGGACAATTAGCTGTCCATATGGAGAAAGAATAAAATTAGATTCCCACCTCCTACATAAGCAAAAATCAACTGCAGATGAATTAAACAACTATGTGTGAAAAGTAAAGTTGTTCAACTTTTAAAAGAAAATGTAGGATAGGGAAGTGTGTTCAACTGGAAACACCCAAAGCAATAGTGGCTTAAATAAGTTCTCTCTTATTTAAGATCATTTCTATCTCAGGTATAATCACTCTAGAAGTAGGCAACAAAACAGAACTAAACAAAACCAGAAAAACTGTTATGACTGATTCACAGTGATACCAAGAATTAGGCTTCTAACTTTTGCCCTGCCATATTCAGCATGTTGCTTCCATTCGGAGGCCACCTCAAAGTCCAAAATGACTGCTGGAGCTCCAACCATCACATCTACATTCTAGATGGCAGAATGAAGAAGGTAAGGAAGGGAAATGTCCCAGAAGTCCCACAAAACACTTTCACTCATATATCATCGGCCAGATGTCAGTCTAATGGCCACACCCAGCTGGAAAGAGGACTGGGAAATGTAGTCTTTTAGCTGAGTGGCAATATGTCCAGCTAAAACCTAGTATTCTGTTACTAAGGCAGAAAGGTAGAATGGATGTTGGAGGCCCCCAACAGAATCAGCCATAGTAAGTTTTTCTGAAACAAGATGCAAAAAGCACAAATGTTAAAGGAAAGTATTGGCAACTGTGACTAGATTAAAATGTAAAACTTCTAATAAGTAAAATATTTAACTTATTTTAATAAATAAATATTGACAACAAATGAATGTTAACTCTTAGTTTGGGGAAAGATTTGCGGTGCCTATAGCTAAGCGTTTTAAAATTTTACACAAAGAATTGGGATCTATCGTATCTAAAGAATTCCTACAAATCAATAAGAAAAAGGTTAAAACCCAGTACATGAAACTTACCCTCATGCACCTAAAAAAGACCATAAAGGATGTGTTTTGTCTGGGCGGGGGGCGGGTTCCAGACAAACCAGCAATGTTAACACTGAACCCCAGAGTACACGGTGGGAGGCTGAAGAGGTGGCCTTAAGGACCAAGCTGCTGCAATGGGGCAATGTCAGTTAATAAGGCACGGGATGACCCAACTGACATGAGTGTTATACATGTGTTGTTGAAAGTGGCTTTAAATTTTCTCTGAAACGAGGTACAGTCGAGATAACTGAATAAATGAAAGAGTAAAGATGCAAACTTTTCCCACAGATGCTTACTTCTGGGGTGTCTCAGCCTTTATAGCTTCAGACACCCCCCTCTTCCCCAGGGCTTCTGCAGCCCCATACTCCTGGGCTGCTTCTTAAATAGGAGTCAATCCCAGAGAAATAGGAAATTCTGGCTGGCTTTGCTCGAATTCCCCAGGGATTTAAGTGCAACTGCTTGGGAGGTGACCCAGGATGACTGTGGAGGGGGTGGGACAGGGAGAAAAGCCAGTAAAGAGTGTGTCAGTGAGCAGGTGACTTTGGGGTAACTGGGGCCTGGGGCCCTCTGAGATCTGCGGCTGGCTTCGTGCCTCAGGATCGTCCCACGGAGCAGGGGCAGCTGGGGTGCTCAGTTTCTAGCTCCTGCCTCTCAATGGTTGAGGGTGCCCCCCTTACCTAGAGACATCACCCTTAGGCGGAGTCACGGGATGCTGTTTGCAGGTAATGCCAGGTGGGTCAAGGGTATATGGGGAGGACACCAACAGCAAAAGTGTCACAAACAGCATCGTGTCCCCCCGACATTAGGACTGTGGTCCACCACCACCCCTGCCTGCAGGGCCCCTCCCAGTAAATCTGCCGCTTCTCTTTCCCATCTTCTCTCCCACATATGGGTCAAGCTGCACAACTCGTTATTCCTGCCGCTTCCTGTGTTGTCTCTGCCTCCTGGGTTGTCCACAGGCTCTTTCCTCCTCCTGATCTGTCCTTGCCCCTCTCCCATCACTGAGGTCCAGCTTAGAAGCCAGTGTGTGTCTCTCCACTCCCCTTCTTTTGCTCTTTCTCTCTCTCTTTCTCTCATCCCCACGGCCTGTTGCCTTCCTCAGAGGATCCATCTAATTGCCTGGTATTTATTCCTGGATGCCCTCTCTCCCCAGCTAGCCTTGGGCTCCTAGAGAACAGGGAGTGGTCAGATCTGCTTCCTCTGTGGGTCCCAGCGTCTATCACTGGGACCTGCACGTAGCAGATACTCCACAAAATGCTCAAGAATTCTCATTTTGCAGATGGAGACATGGACCCAAGAAGCAAAGTGACTTACATCCCAAATGCCTTATTGAGCACCAACAGTAAACTCAGCCCCATACACGGAGACCCTGGGGTAGGACTTGTTGGTCAAAAAAGAGGAGACGACTTGGTCCCTGCCCTCCGGGAGTGTCCAGTCCAGCCGTGGAAAGAGTGACCAGTGTCAGCGCCCGGGGACTAGCGCTCATTTACGTGTCCAGCGCACATGGAGTGTCCTGCCATGTGTTGGGAATGCAGGTAGCTGGGGATGGCCAGCCCTGTTTGCTCAGGTCTGTGCTAAGCCATGTGTGGGGCTCAGAGGCAGGAAGCCCAGGAACCAAGGGGATTCCTCCTTGACCTCAGTGAAGCCATGGTCCATCAAGGAGACCAGAGCATTCTGGGAGAAGAGGACCACCTGGAGGGTCATGTGTTGGTGGGCAACATGGACAGTAAGGGGTGAAGTAGCTCAGAGAAGTGAGAGATCCAGGAAGACTTCTTGGAGGAGGTGAGTTGGGGCTGAGACATGGAGAACAAAAAGGAAGGGTTTCCTAGCTGCCCCAACCCTCAGGGACCATGGCCTTGTCTTGCCTCAGTTTTCCTTTTGTTGTTTTCCGGTGTGGGCCTGGTCTCCCCAAATTCCCTGGGGGCCCATAGAGCTCGGGAGACCCTACGGGGTGAGATGAAAGGACATTGAAGCCCTGAGTGATGTTGGGCAAATCCCTCCCGTTCTCTGTGTCTCAGTTTCCTCATCTGTTAAATGGGTCCATCCCCCTTATCGCCCTTACAAGTTTGCAGGGAGGAAAAGAGACGATTTGCAGTTTCTGAGCCAGGAGAGGGCAAAGCTCCTTAGAGATCACGTCACCAGCCGCCTCATTTCACAAAGGGGAAACTGAGTCCCGGAGAGGCAGAGGGCCCTCGGTCAGGTTCAGTGAGACCCCATCTGGGACTGAGCTTCCAGGACGATGGCAATGTGCTCCTCACCGGCAAAGTGGGGTTCCTCCCAGAGCAAGGGGGTCCCCACTTGGGGTGTGTGTGTTGTCTTCTTCTTTGGCACCTTAGAAATGTTAATTGAGGGACGTTATGCAAAGAAGCCCAGATTGGAGATGCTCATTTGAATCCCAACAAGGTTCTATATTAAAAATAGCAGGAGGAGGAGGTAGCTTTGGGCTTGGAGGGAGGCAGCCGACCCTGTGCCCCGGGAGGGTCCAGACTCTTGGGCCCCTGGTGGGGCGTCCAGGTCTCAGAGCCTGAGTGTGGTCCACAGCTCTGCCAGCCCGGGGTCCCCACGAGTCCCTTTAGCACACTGGACACCCAAGCAATGATTCTAAGACTCAGATCTGACCCCGTCACTCTTCTGTATATAACCTGCTGAGGCCGTCCGTTGCCCTGAGGATGAAACCTCAGCCCTGCGCTCAAGGCCTGTCGTGTCTGGTCCCTCAGCCTCATCTCCCACCATGTCCTCAGGGCTCCCCGGCGCTCCAGCCAAGGGAGCATCCTTTCTGATCACCCGGCCTCACCCTCACGCGAAGCCGTTGCACAGGCTGCTCCTGCATCCTGCGAAAGCAGTGTCTCCTCTTTCCCACCAGGACAGCTACGTCATCCTTCAAGCATCGGCAGCTCAAAGGCACCTTCCCGGCGCCTCCAGGCCAGGCTGGTTACCTCTGTCTCTGCTCTTCCACAAACTTCTCCTGTAGCGCCTGTTCTTAGAACTGATGTGTCTGTGGGTCTAGCCATCCTGGGCTACATGCACCCCAAGGTCAGGGGCCACATTGGGGACCTCCCCTGGGCCTGGCCCCCCCCCCCCAGAGCCAGCCCTTCTGCACAGAGCACATTGAAGGGGGAGTGTCAGAAATAATCACAGGGCTGCGTCCCTGGGCCCTGCCATGTACCCCTCCCTCCAGAGACGGCTGAACTGGCCTGGGTGACTTTGGGTCCCCCACCCCGACCTGTCCTCAAGGACATCAGGGGGGAAGGGAGGGGAGTGAGGAGGGAGGCTGGTTATTAATTAAAAAGCAAGTCATGTGCAGGTCCTGCCTCATTCCAATAAAAACCGTCAAGGGTATTAATTACCAGATCTGGTGATAGACGCGGGGTAGGTTTACTCAGGCCGGGTAAGGGTGCTGGTGGTCAGGATGCCAATGAGCGTGCAGCCTCTGTGGCTCGGGCCTGGGCCAAGGAGGGGCTGGGAGCTGAGGGGCACCTTGGGTGGACGTCGGTAATGAAACAACACCACCGCCAGTTACCTCCTGCCGAGCAGTTCCCGAGTTCCAGGCAGGGCCCACGTGACCGCTTTTATGTGCCTTCCGTCATCTCACTCCCTACAGCCTCATGAGATTGGTCCTATTTTTATCTCCATTCTTCAGCTGGGGACATTTGGGCACAGAGAGGTTTTGTAACTTGACAAGGTCACACAGCTAGCAAGTGGCTGCACGAGGACACCAGTCTGGGTTCTTAACCACAGGGACACGAGGACCTAGACGGGCTGGCTAGCCTCATCAAGCAGGCGGTCATCGCACAGGTGGGGAAACTGAGGCAGGAGAGGGCGTCACTTGCCCAAATCATACCGCACGTTGGTGGAATGGAAACCATGTCCCTGGGTGCTCAGTCCAGGAGTCTCTCTCCTCCTCAGCAGCCAAGTATGTGTGTTGGGGGTTCCCACCAAGAAGGAATAGGGTGGAGGGGCCTCAGGTGGGCCAGGGTTTGGGGCCAAGGCCACTTGCCCTGTCCTGCCACCCTCCCCACCTTCCTACCTCCTCCCTCTGCCACCTCCCGGAAGCCTCAGGAGCCCAGCCCATCTGAACCAACCCAGTACTCCTCTGTGTCAGCCCCAGAAGGCGGTCTCAGCCCAGCACTAGTCCCAGTGGAATTAAAATAGGCCTGACCTAAATACAAGCACAATGCCAGCACTGAAAATACAGCTGTGTCAGCAGAAACTCCAACTGGTAGGAAACCAATGCACTTTGGGATGAACAACCCCCCGCCCCAGAAGGGGGGCCAGGCTGTGTGACCGTGGACACTGACAGTTCCTTGTAACATCCCCGAGTGTGACATAGAGGTGGGCAAGAGAGAAAGACACCTACCTCCCTCCTGCCGGCCTGGCTGATGGCAAGTTCACAAAGCTGATCAAGCAGCCACAGCACCATGGCTCTCACCCCAGGGAAAATGAGACCCAGAGAGGGGAGGTACCCTAGCCAAGGTTGCACAGCTCGTGGGCAGCAGAGGTCGGGAGACAGGTCTCTGGTTTCTGGGAAGGAGGACAAGCTGGGGGTGAAGGGACCAGTAAATGGGCTCCTGAAACAAAAGTTTGGGCCCATGAGGAGGACCAGCCTGGGGTTGATGCCTTTGACTGGCCTTGGGGTGGGGCCCCAGGCAAGACCCTAGGGTTCCGCAGACTCCCTTTGGTCACCAAAAAGAGCCAGCCCTGCAGGTGTGCACTGATGATGTAGAAGCAGGCAAATGAGCAAACTGTGCTCCCCTTGGCAGGGCCCACCTCCTGGGCCACACAGGGCCCTGTGCTCAGAAGGGCTCCACGCTCAGTTAAATGCTCTGCTGTTGCCATCTTAAAATTCTTAATAGTTCTGCCATTGAATGTGTGTTTTGTAAGTGAAGTCCAACAGGACAAGGAACATGCGTGGGGACAGAGGAGGTTCCTGATACGTACCCGTGTTCTGCGCCACCATAGTCACACAGTGGAGGCAATGCCCCTTGGGCATGAAGTTCCAGTGGACCCATCATGAGCAGGAGACTTGAAGCAAGTACAAGGTGAGCGTGTCCTACCAGGGGGCTGCTGACAACCTCGAGAAGCCCTGCTTTCTGTTCGAACCACAACCTGCTTCGAATGCAGAAAAGAAGGCAATGACTTCTAAGAATCACAAAGGACCAAGGAACCGTATCATACCCTTCCTTATCCGTTACTTCCCTGCATTAGCCAACCACTCATGCCGAAAATGACGACACAGAAGGAAAAGAATAAGTAGGGCAACTCAGAGTTTCTTTTCCTTTTGGTCCTTTCTTACACATCATAAGCCAGAGGCAGAGGGAGTTGGTTGAATGCATGTGTATGGTAAAGTGAAATTAAAACAGTTGAGTTAGTTTTGTGCCGTGTTTCCACCTATTGGAGTAAGAATGACACACACAGGCGTGTACAAGGCATGATATAAACTGCGTAAACTCGGGGATTCCACGTATGAGTTAAACGCTCTTATAGCTGCATTTAAACCTGGCCCTGAACAATATAAAGAGGAATGGTAAAGATGAAATGGCACAATGCTAATCACTTTACATTTAAATTTTTCTTTACTTAGAATGACATTAAATAGTAAATTTGGGGGCTTCCCTGGTAGCACAGTGGTTAAGAATCCGCCTGCCAATGCAGGGGACACAGGTTCAAGCCCTGGTCCGGGAAGATCCCACATGCTGGGGAGCAACTAAGCCCGTGCACCACAACTACTGAGCCTGCGCTCTAGAGCCCGTGTGCCACAACTACTGAAGCCCGTGCGCCTAGAGCCCGTGCTCCGCAACAAGAGAAGCCACCGCGATGAGAAGCCCGTGCACCTCAGCGAAGAGTAGCCCCCGCTCGCTGCAACTAGAGAAAGCCCGCGCGCAGCAAGAAGACCTAACACAGCAAAAATTAATTAATTAATTAATTAATTAATTTTAAAAATAAATAAATAAATAAATTCTAAAAAAAAATAGCAAATTTTTCAAAATATCATGATAAGTCGAAAGAGAGACTGCGGAAGAAAGGGAAAGTTTTATATTTTAGTACCTTTAAGGACACATTTTTCTGGCTTGTTGAACAATGAGCACCTGCCCCCCTCACCTACCCCCAACCCCCCATTTTCATTCTGCAGTTCTGTAGCAGGCCCCGGCCCTGGGTCAGGCAGGAAGAGAAGCATGTGTTATGTGGTTTTATTTTTCTTCTTTATTCAAGTCTCCGCAAACCTGATTGAGCAGGGGCAGAGTGCTGTGGGTCCACGGGGGCCCAGAGGAGCAGCTGACCAGCCTGAGATCAGGGACTCCTTTCTGGAGGCAGCGACGTGAGAGCTGGGCCTGGAGAGGTGAACAGAATGCTGGCAGGCAAAGGGGCTTTGAGGATGCCAGGCGGCTACCCACCTTGGAGCCTCAGGGCTGAGTGCCCAGCTGGCCCTGGCTCGTGCGTCCACCTGAGTGGCAGCTCCAGGTGGCCTTGCACTGGCCCCAGAGGACCTGTCACAAGGCAAGGTGAAAGACGGTGCCCCAGGGACAGGGGGCCCAGCACTGCAGATCCAGGGCCTATAGAGGCCTACCCACACCTCATTCAATGAATGAGCATCTCTTACACTTCTTCAGGCAGTCTTCTGGTCGCAGGACATAGAGCAGAAAATGACACAGACCAGAGTCCTGGATGTGTGGGGACAGCTGGCTGGAAATGACCAAGAGCTTGGGGAGAGATAGTCTCGGCCGTCAGCGGTGACAGGAAGCGCCGGGTCCAGCAGGGCCTTGGGTAGGACAGGCCTGGACCAACAGTATCTCAGAAGAGGACGTTGCTCTCTGGGAGCTTGGGCAGGTGACCCAGATTCCACAGGTGTCGAGGGATACCTCTCAGGAGGGCCCAGCAGGCAGGGGGCTGGTGGCCTCTGAACACATTAGAAAGTGTCTCTGCTTTGGGCAGATGCCATGCCTGGGCGCTAAGCGTGATGGGCTGACCTTGGAAGCAACCTCACGCCACTGAGCCCGGGTGAGCTGAGTGTGGCCTGGACTTCAGCCCCGGTCACCTGCCCTCAGCCTGTCCAGCCACCCAGGTCTGGCTCAGCAGGTCTAGACATCCAGTATGTCTGTCCTCGCAGGTGCCTGGCCTGCTTCCCCCATAGGGTCCCTTAGAGCCAAGGGTAGTGGGGGCACTCATAGCTGGTGCCGTGGAGCCTTACACATGCCAGACACAGCGCTGACCATTCAGATGCACAGACTCATTTAGCTCCCACGGCACTTCCTCGAGGTAGGCAAGTCCCTCATTCCCATTTGATCAGTGAGGTCACTGATGCACAGAGAGGTGAGGTGAGGTTATTTGCCCAGAGACACACAGCTAGCGAGGGGCAGTGCTGGGATTTACACTCTTAACCATTAGTCTGAACAACCTTTCTCTTTATCTCTTGGTTCCCTTAGGTTCTGGCTTAAGTGACCCCCCTTTTTTTTTTTAAATTTTTACTGGAGTGTAGTTGATTTACAATGCTGTGTTAGTTTCAGGTGTACAGCAAAGTGATTCAGTTACACATATACATATATCCACTCTTTTTTAGATTCTTTTCCCATATAGGCCATTACAGAGTATTGAGTAGAGTTCCCTGTGCTATACATTAGGTCCTTATTAGTTATCTGTTTTATATATAGTAGTATGTATATGTCAGTCCCAATCTTCCAATTTATCCTTCTTGCCTAGATGGCCCCTTTTAGACCATTTAGGATGAAGCCCAGGGAAATTCATTAGAACGTTGGATAACTCCTCCCATTTTGAAAAAAATGGAGGCTCGGAGAGGGAAAGGGACTTGCCTGCAGTAGCACAGCAACTCCTGACTCCTTGCTCCAGAGTAAAGCAAACAGTCCCATTCTGTCACCCAAAGGATACTTCCTTTTTGAGATCTCAAAATGTCCCTCAGCCTCCGGGGACCTGGGAGGTGAGACCTCGGGGATTGGACAGTTTGTGCTGAGGGGGCAGGTGGGGGCTGAAATCCTATCCACACTCAGCTCGCTGGTGCAAGATGGGGCCCTGGGCTGGGGCTGGGGATGCAGAGAAGGAAATTCCAAGGCTGAGACCCTGGTTCCCTGGGTCCAGGTACTCCCCCTTGTCTCCTGTACAACAAGAACACACGTTTGCCCACAGCTCTGCCTTCCTCGGGGACCAGAGCTGACGAGTTCTTTGAATGTATTCTTTGGAATTTGCTACCTGGATGGCTTTCCCCTGTCCTGCCTCATCTCAGCAGCCCAGCCCTGAAGGTACAGCTCCTGTACCATGCGACGTCTCCACTTGAACTTCAAATGGACAATTCTCAGTTTGCCCCCTTGCTGTTGAAACCAAGTCCATTTTCTGTGACCTTGGCCCCGAGCACTGACCTCCTTTTTTTAATTCACATTGACATGGGTTCAACCGAATTAACATTCCCACCTTCGAGGCACTCTCTGGCGAGGGTCCACCCCGGAGTTCTGGGCCGAGGACCTCCTGTGTGAGATGCTCCTCCCGAGGGGCTGGTGGAGAAGGGCAGAGGCAGCTCGGGGGGAGGGGAGGCTGCGGGGGCATCTTCCAGGCAATGGAGACAGGAGCACGCTGCCTCTTTTATTTATTTTTCAGGCCACAAAAGCACCAGTTAAGTGTGTGTCCAGCCTGACCCTGGCGAGGAGCCCAGGCAGTTCCTCTGGGGCTGACCAGCTCCCAGTCCCCGGAGGATCCCGAGACAGTGCCACTTGCCTGGGACCCAACAAGTGCCAGGGACCAGAGTCACCTGGGTCACCTGGATTTGGGGGTGGGCTGGCCCTGGGCCGGGGCAGGAAAAGTGGACAGAGAGGGGCATCTGGCCTCAGACCCCCGCTCTGGGCTCGGCCCAGCTTGCCAATTGTGTTGGTCTCAGGCCCTGTTGGTCAGGGGCCCGGGGTGAGGGGACAGAAATAGGCCATCTGTGAGCTTTCCCAGGACGCTGAGGAGTCTGGGCCCATGGCCTCCGTGTGCGCTGGCATTCTCTGCTCATTCATTTATTTTCAGAGCAGGAAAGTGGATTTGAAACGCTCCTTCTGAATGTTTATCCCCGGGGGGGGATTGTGGGGCTCATGAATAATGCAGCCCATGGAGGACTGGGGGCCGGCCGGGCTCTGTCCTGTCCGGAAAGGCTCCAAGTCGCCAGAGACGGGCCCAGGGCACATGCCAGCTGTGCCCCTTGCTCCTCGGAGTTTGGGAAGTGTCTCTGAGCCTCTGAGCCTCCGGATATAAAACAGGAGTGTGGAGCCTCGCCCTGCCACCCACAAGGCAGCCCATGGAGGGCCAGTCCGTCCTCGCTGCCACCTCGGCCCTCTCCTGGGGCACTGGTGCACTCGCCTACAGCCTCACTCTGATTCTCAGAGCCCACCCATCTTTTATTTATTTATTTATTTATTTATTTATTTATTTATTTATGGCTGTGTTGGGTCTTCGTTTCTGTGCGAGGGCTTTCTCTAGTTGCGGCGAGCGGGGGCCACTCTTCATCGCGGTGCGCGGGCCTCTCATTATCGAGGCCTCTCTTGTTGCGGAGCACAGGCTCCAGACGCGCAGGCTCAGTAATTGTGGCTCACGGGCCCAGTTACTCCGCGGCATGTGGGACCTTCCCAGACCAGGGCTCAAACCCGTGTCCCCTGCACTGGCAGGCAGATTCTCAACCACTGAGCCACCAGGGAAGCCCGCACCCATCTTTTCTAACCACGCACTTAATAGCATCAGAGCCGGACGGTTATTCCAGGCTGCTGGAGGACACAGGCTGAGGGGGCGCCCGGTCCCACTGAGATCCAGGGGGCTCAGCTCGGCCGAGTGGGCTGTTGGGTGGTGGCAGTGGGCACATCTCGTCCCTGTCCTCGGATGATCTGGGTGACCTCCCTTAAAGGGGCTGTTTTTACATCTGATGCAGGATGCAGTTCTTGTTCTTGTTCACACCCTGGGCCTCCAGCCTCACTTCACCTGGGCAGGAAGCGGGGCCTCTGGATGTCAGAAATGTCCCCCGTCCCCCAGGGACTGTGCTCAGGGCAGTGGCCCTGTCCTGCCCCTTAGCCCTCTGCCAAGACCTCTCAGACCACCCCCGAGCTCCTGTGGGACTGAATCGCCAGTCAAACCCAACTTGGGTGTGGAAGGACCATCCTTTCTGTGCCCCCTCACCTCCCAGGTGGCAGTCACACCACAGCTCTGGAGAGCCCTCTGTTGGTGGGGTGATACCCTGCAGGCTTCTAAATGCTTCCTGCTGAGCCGAAAGCAGGAATGATTTAAGGTAGACACGGGGAGGATCGTTGGGGGTTAAAATGGATCAGCAAATGGCCAAGCAGAAGTTCTTCTGGAGAGGATGGGGTGGGGGACCACATACCTGCTGTGCCCCTCCTATCCCTCACCCCATCCTCAAGTTCTGGGAGGTAGTGACCTCATGCTATTCCCTATCATAATATTTACCAACAGTGCTGCAATTGAGCCAGGCAGCTCAGCAATTATAATCATGTTATCATTATTGCTGATAATTCTGATCATAAGCATAAATTATAAACAGGAGCAGGGCCCAGTGGGTAGGCGCAGGGAGGGCATGTAGGGGCAGGGAGACTGGCCTCCCTCCCCACTCACCCACTCCCGCCCCCTTCCTGTTTTCTGGCCAAGGCCAAGTGTCCCCTCCGGAGCCTGGCCCTGGGATACTGGTAGCTGCAGGTGGCCCTTTCCTGCCAGGGTCCCTGGCTGTCCTGGCCACCTCACACCGAGCCCTACTCTGCCTCACAGAAACTATTACGGTGCAATTATTACAGAGACGGTCATTCCAAAGTGATCTTTCAGTTACGCCACAGCTGCAACCATGGAGATGGCCCCAGCGCAATTATATGCCTCTCTCAGTTCTTGAAAGATTCCAGGAGAGGAGAGTTGGAGGAGACAGAGAGCAGGGACAGCGGAGACAAGAGGCGCAAGGAGAGAGAGTCGCAGAGAGCAAGAGAAGTGAGGACCCCCAGAGACAGAGAGAGACAGAAACACAGAGACAGAGAGAAACAGCAGCCCCTGAGAGAGCTGGGAGGGATAAAGGCTCAGGGAGAGAGAGATGACAGACAGCATCACTTGAAAGATGTAGACAGGGAGACAGACAGATTCAGAGAGAGACGGAGATGATATGGGACAAGGAGAGACAGAGGCCAGGGCAGACACTAGGACATAGAAACAGACCCAGGTGCATATTTTGCTGGAGAGAGCTACATAAAAAGACAGCAACAGATGGAGAGTAACAGAGAGAGAGAGAGAGAGAGAGAGAGAGAGAAAACAGAGACCAGCAAGTCACGTGACAGCAGACAGATGAGGCCTTTTTCATTCATTCATTCATCCATTCATTCATTCAGCAAATGTTTGTAGAGCCCTACTGTGGAGGGCTGGGTGCTGGGGACCCAGAGGCACACCAGGACCCCTCCCCATGTCTGTCCTCACGTGATTTTAATGGGTGAGTCAGACAGGGATTGAATCATCACTCACCCAACGTAAAATTCCAATGGGAGCAAGTGTTCAGAGTTTCTCCCCTGCTGTTTCCTAACGGGCTCTGAGAGCCTTGGTGGGATGGGTGGCCGGGTCAGTGCGGTCAGGAAGGCTGAGATCTGGAAGATGAAGAGCTGACTTGGTTAGACGTTGGGTTTAGAAGGACTGTGTATGCAAAGGCCCGCTTGCATGCACTGATGCAAAAGCAAAGACTTGGTTCCAAGGCCTGGACCAGACTTCCCCTTGGGAGATGGGGTGGTATGGAAGGCTGATGGGAGAGACAGGGAGACCCTGTGTGATAAGTCTTCTCCTGGGGGTGCAGCAGAAAATCCTGGGGTGGAAAGGACTATTTCAGCATGTGCTGAGGCCCTGGACCAGTGGGCCCATGGCATGGATGCCAGACGGGGCTGTTGGTTTATTATTTCCCATGGGACCAGAGAGCGTGGCCTCGGCCACCCCCATTCCTCCTCAGGCTGAGTCGGGTGCCCCCTCTGGCTCCAGTGCACAGGGCCTCCTCATGGCTGCATACACCACATCGTCGTGTGTTCATTGTTGGCTCCGAGCTCCCAGGGGCAGGTGGAGACTGGGTCTAAAGGATGCCTGCTACAGAGAGGGCGCCTTGGTGTGGAATTAGGGCTCTCCCATTGCAGGGCTGATCTGGCCCGGCCAGATGTCTGGCCTGACTGCTGGTCTGGGCACCGGCAGCCTGTGAAGGAGGAGCCAAACTGGAGTGCCGTGTGGCACAGGGGACGTGGCCGTGGGCTGGAGCTGTGTGGCTGAGTGTGGGCAAACCACAGATGCCAGCGCCTGAACGACCCTTGGAGAACATGAAGGCTAGTGCTCCCCAAACTTGAATGTGTGTCAGAAAGACCTCAGGACTGGGTTCTAAAGTGTAAAGTTCCCAACCCCTCCGGTGTCCGAGCCAGCACATCTCCAGGAAGGGTCTGGACCTGTGCTTTTTTTCTTTTTCTTTTTCTTTTTCTTTTTTGGCCACTGTGCAGCATGCAGGATCTTAGTTCCCCAACCAGGGATCAAACCCTTGCCCCCTGCAATGGAAGCACAGGGTCTTAACCACTGGACCACCAGGGAAGTCCCTGGACCTGCGCTTTTAACAAGCACAGGGGAGGAGACTGAGGCCCAAGTCCCCCCGTCAGTAGCCGAGCTGAGATGGAAGATGCCACAACACGACCCCCGGTTCCAGCTCGTCCACTTGCCTCACCTGGTTCCCTGCCCTTGTGTCAAGCACTGGGCTGGGGCTCAACTCACTATAGGCCTTGG
Organism: Eschrichtius robustus; assembly: GCF_028021215.1. Classification (NCBI taxonomy): domain Eukaryota; kingdom Metazoa; phylum Chordata; class Mammalia; order Artiodactyla; family Eschrichtiidae; genus Eschrichtius; species Eschrichtius robustus. The sequence continues at coordinate 83,139,104 of NC_090839.1, read as the reverse complement.
GCTATGTTAGAAACCCCCTCTGCAGATGAGAAAACTGAGGCTTGGAGAAAAGAAAGTACCCAAACAACGCAGCTGAGCTTCAGTTCTTGCTGTGCTAGACTTCCAGCAGGGAGGGGGTTCCCGGCTGCTCCTCTCTTCCCCGCACCCTCCGTGGGCACACACTCAGAGCGGGAAGTCCCCCCAGAGCTTTTTTACTGACTTTGCTCTTTTCCAATAGTTTCTGGGGAAGTTGCTTTGAAGTGTTTTCCCCTTGTTTTTTCCTTTTCTGGCCCTGAAGTTGTTCTAAGTCTTCACTAATTTATAACTCTAAATTTGCTTAGCAGAGCTGCTGCCTGGTACTTGCTGGAAAGTCAAGCCTGCTGGTTCCCGCTGGGGGTGGGGGTGGGAGCGGGGGGCTGGAGGGCCAAGACCTGAGAAGCAGGGGCCCCTTGTGGGGGATGATGTGAGAGACAAAGGCTTTGTTCCCCCTTGTCCCACATCCTCCAAGTTGGGGCCACGGAAGACTCACCGGCGGCCTCAGCCTAACTTCTGGGTGGGATGATGGAATTGTAACCTTGACCGTGTTTCTCAGGTACCTCCCTGAGCCTGTTTCTTCCACAGAATGGGCTTGATGGAAGATGCTGATCACCATGCCTGGCTTAGAGTAAGCATTCAGTAAATGTCAGTTATTGTGTTTTTTTTTGGTTTTTGGTTTTTTTTTTGGCTGTGCCGCGTGGCTTGCAGGGATTGAACCCAGGCCCACGGCAGTGAAGGCACCTAGTCTTGGACCTAACCACTGGACCATCAGGCAACTCCCACGTTATTGTTATTATTAGTATTTTTCAATGGTTGCTCTGTGGAGCAGGGAAGGGAGGGATGGAAAGCGGGGGGCAGGGGGTCTACAGGGGCTTCTCAGAGGAATCAGCAGATGAAGGGAATTTCGAGGCAGCTCCAGGACCTCCACTTCTGCTCCCATCCAGAGCAGCATATGGACTGAGCTTCTTTGCAAGAGTTTATTGGAAAAAAAGATTTTGCCACTTAAAAAGGGTTGGAAAATTACCCCACAGACCTGCATTGTCCAACACATGGCCACTAGTTACATATTAAAGTCTGTCTGGCCCAAACTGGGATGTGTTTTAAGTGTGAAATAGACACTGATTTCAAAGACTTAGTACAAGGAAAAGAATGTAAAATATCTCAATTCTTAAAAATATTACATGTTGAACACACTTTGGGTATGTTGGGTTAAATCAAATATACGACTAAAATGAATTTCACCTAGTTCTTTTACTCTTTCAACACGGCTACTAGGAAATTTAAAATTTCCTCCGTGGCATGCATTTGTGGCTCATATTCTATTTCTGTTGGCCCGTGTGGCCGTACACCACTTACCAGGGCCAAACCCCGGGGCCTGGGAGGCTGGGGCTGCAGAGCTGCCTGTGTCATGAAAGAAAGACCTCCCTGCCTCCCAGTTGTCTGCCCCAGCTTGCCAGGGTGCCCGAAATCCCAGTACTAGGGCTTTGCTCTCTGGGGTCTGGAAAGCTTGGAAGAAGGGAGATGATTTCTGCCCTTAGCATTCTGGATGAGCCATGGAAAGAAAAATCTGGGAGGACAGGGCCCAGGCAGGGGATGAAAGTAGATGCCCGGAGGCCTGAGGGATGGCCCTTTGTTGGGGGAGGGGGTTGGAAATCTGGGTCCCAGACTTGGGACCCCCAAGCAAGCCCATCACCAATCCTTTGCTCCTTCGCAGCCCTCACACCATCTGAGCACCCTGGCTGATAGGGATAACATATAACATCTAGGCTTACAGATTCTCTGCTCACCTTGCCTGACCTTGTTTTATGGATCCTACATGCTGTCTTGAAAGCACACTTCCATACATCGAATCTATTTTCCCTTTGGTTTCCATGATGGAATAAGAAATAGGTTGCTCTGAAGAGAAACAGGAGTAGTTAAATCCAGAAACCATTCAAGTCTCATTTTTAAAGGCTAGATAGTTATTATCAGATAAAATCATTCTTCCTGAAAATCCAAGGAAAGCCACGGAGATGGCAGAAAAGAACGGCAGTTGGGGGGATTGGGAGTCCAGAGGTCCTCGCCTGCCACTCGCTGCTGGGCTGCTGTGGGTTGATCCTTCCCCTCTCGGTACTGCGGGCTGCTTACCTGTAAGATGAGAGCATTGGGCTCACCGTCCTCACCTTTGGTCCTTGTGTTCACATCCAGGGCAGCCAAGCCCCAGGCTCCCTCTGGGCTTGTCCCAGTGTTCAGAAAAGGGATACCTTGATGGAGATGGCTAGGCTGTCCTTCTACCCTCCACTCCCACCCCCACCCCGTGGAGTCTCACCTCCAAGGAACAAGGAGCCAGAAGTGGCCCAGAATCGTGGGAAAGGAAACAATGCACAAGGAGGTCAGGGATCCAAGTTGGGCCCAAACCCCCCAGGGAGCAGGGGGCAGAGTCCATATGGTAGGTCTCTCGGGTGGCCAGTCTGCTGGTCAGAGACCCTGAATCAAACACACTGGGCCAGGAAGAAGAGACCGGCTCCTGCCTGGGAGTTCCTGGGCTGATGGGGAGACAGGACGCCCAGACGCACCGTCACTTCCACAAATGACCAACCATCCTACATTCCCACCTGTGAAATGGGGGCTGGCAGGCCCACCTGGTTAAGTGAACGAGGACGTGGAAAGGGCTTTGTCATGGGAGCAATCCTGTGGCTTTGAGAGAGTTAGGAGGAAGGTGGAGAGAAGGGCCTTGGTTTCCACATCTGTGTAATAGTGGGGACCTGGCCAGGCCTGGGTGAGGATGGGGCAGGGCCAGTTCAAATGCGCTTCAGAAAGCTGGCAGGAGAAGTTCCTGTAGGTGGAAAGAAGCCACTGGCAAGGATTTCTCAACCAAACTCCCCTCTCTGCTTAAGGAGATGTTGCTGCCCTTCTCTGGAGAAGGAATTGAACTTGACAGAAATGTGAGTGTCCATGACCTTGTCCTTTGAATCCCCACCTCCTTATGAAGAGCAGTCCAAGCAAAAACTCCACATCTGACTTTGCCCCTAGATGAAACCAACAAATTTTTTAAATGAGAATTGCCCTTTGTCAAGCACCTACTATGCATCAAGCACTTTGCTAAACATTTTCCTGTATTACATGCCATTTAATCCTCATAGCAATCTTATGAAGAAAGGACTACCTTTTTTTAAAATTTATTTTTTTTATACAGCAAGTTCTAATAGATATTAGTTACCTATTTTATACATATTAGTGTATATATGTTCATCCCAATCTCCCAATTCATCCCCCCCACCCCGCTTTCCCCCTTGTGTCCATACGTTTGTTCTCTACATCTGTGTCTTTATTTCTGCCTTGCAAGCCGGTTCATCTGTACCATTTTTCTAGTTTCCACATATATGCACTAATATACAATATTTGTTTTTCTCTTTCTGACTTACTTCACTCTGTATGACAGTCTCTAGGTCCATCCACTTCTCTACAAATGACCCAATTTCGTTCCTAAGAAAGGACTATCTTGACTCCATTTTACAGATGAGGAAGCTGAGGCCCAGAGAGGGCAACTAACTTGGCCTAGGACACAGCCAGTGAACGTGGAGCCAGCTGTCATACCCCAGTCACACGCAACTGAGCGGGGCCTGGACATGCCAGGCCAGGGCCTTCTGCTGTATCACACTGCCCCCAGTCTCTGCCTGGGTGAGGCTGAAGTGAGGCTGGCTGTTCCCACTGGGAGGAACAGCCCAGAGGCAGGCCGTGCCCTCTCAGCACTCCACTTGTTTGTCTGCCGCTCTGGATTCTGCCTGCAGAGGGCAGTCCTGAGCACACACCAAGCTTCCAGTCCTTTAGGCCCCGGGGTCCAGAGGTTTCTGGCACTCTGCCCCCGGACTTGGGGTCCGGGAAGCATTCTGCCCAGAAACCAACAGCTCAGCCAGCCAGCCCTTCCTGGGACCAGCTTCCCCTAGCTGGGCCCACTGAGGCCATGCCTAACCCCCAAAACCTCATGGGTCTGTGCAGATGTAATGGAGGGACCATAGGCCAGTGGGCAGAATGAGGGCTATGGAGAGGGTCCCAGCAATGCCACTCACATGCTGCATGTCCCTAAGCAAGTCACTTCATCTCATTACAAAACGAGGCCAATAATACTGCCTTGCAGGCTTCATGTAAGGAATGGCGATAGCCTAGGTAATATGCCTAGTAGATATAGGTGCCTAGTAGATGCTTAACACAGCGCCCATCATCACTGTTATCTGCAGAGGCCACGCCGTGGTTCACTGAGAGGCTGCAGGAAGGGGGAAATGGAGGCTCTGGGGGTGAACTGCCTTGCCCAAGGTCACACGGTGGTAAGAGCCAGGATTTGAAGCCACCCGGTCAGGCTCCAGACCCTGGCCCTTCCCCTTAGTCACTCTGCCACACCAGGGCCAGCACAGGGCAGGTGGGGATGTGAGTCTGAGGGGGACCACAAGACAGGGTGCTTCAAGGTGTCCCCAGGCCTCCCGGCGACAAAGAAGATGAGAGAGTATCCCCAAGAGGCCGGGGCAGCATGGGATGGAGGGCATGACTGTGGCCTCATTCCCAATCCCCTGCTCTGGCTGATACCCTCTGCAGGCAAGGCATTCATTGGGCACAAGGGCCCCTCTGGGCTTGGCCTCGGGCTGGGCAGTGTGGACACAGCCTGCCAGAGGGACACCTGGCCAGCCAAGGTCAGCCTTTACCAAGGGCCCGTTGTGTGCCCGGCAGGGCCCCAGTGGGCTTTGCTAGGACCTAGTAGATTCTCAATCTGACTCCCTCCATCTAGGCCAGGCACTCCCTGGGGTTGGGGCCTGCCTGGTCTGTTTTCCTCCCCACAGTGTCCAGCATAGCAAGGGCCTAGCACAGGGCTCAGGGCACTGCGATGAACCACCGTGCTCCTCGTGATGAATTAAGATGCACGCTTTGCAGAGGATCGGAGGTGTGCTTCTGACTCCTTAGCACCGCTGGTATGGAGGGGAAGGGGGTGGCCTGGGTCGGGGGAATCAGGAGGGCTGCCCAGACAAGATGGGACCTGACGTGTTCAACTGCATCTGCTGCGACCTTGGGCATGTCACTCACTGCCTTCCTTTCCATCCCAGGGGACAAAGGCTGAAAGAGGCACCCGGGCCAAGCCACCGGGAAATAACCTGGGCACGGCAGGGGTGACCAGCCGCTGCACTTCCAGTTTCCCCAGCGCGTGGCGCGCCGGGCCTACGGTCGCTCCGGGCCCTGGTGTCTCCCGGGTATCCTCCCGGTGCCCGCTGAGTGACCTTGACCCTCCGGCCCGGCTGCTGCGCCCCGGTCTCCCGGGCCGAGCCGCGGCTTTCTAATCCGCCCCGGCCTGACCTGGGAAGGCAGAGGGGAGTCGCGGGCAGCCAGGGGGCGCCGAGGCCGCCCCTCCTACGGGCCACCCTGGCGGCGGGCGCTGGGGCGGAGCGCGCTCAGGGCGCCGGGCGCGGGGCGGGGGCACGGCGCTCCCCCCGCGGTGCCCAGGCCGGGGCGCGGGGCGGGCAGGGCGGGCTAATCCCGTATGTAAATGGCAGCCAATGGAGGGTGGTGTTGCGCGGGGCTGGGATTAGGGCCGGGGCGAATGGCTGGCAATCTTACTGGGATTACAGAACAAAGAGCCTCCCTGCGCTCCCGCTCTCGGCTCCGCTCCCCGCGCCGCGCCCCGCCCTCCGCCGCAGCCCGCGCCGGGGGTGGGGGCCGCCGAGCGCCAGCCCCCCGGCCGGCCCGAGAGCCCCCGCCGGGCCCCCTCCCCGCCCAGCGCCCCGCTCTCCTCCCGCCCGCCCCCTCCGCCGCTCCGCGCCTCCCTCTGCCTCTCCTTCCCCCATTCTCCTGGATTAATTAAGGAGGCAGCGGCAGGAGGCTGAGTCCTGGCCGCGGGCCGGGGCCGGGGCGCCGCTGGCAGGAGCGCTTGGGGATCCTCCAAGGTAGGAGAAACTTTTGCGGGGGGCGGGCGCCGAGGCCCTTCTCCCCTCTCCTCCCACCCCCCCGGGGCCCCCGCCCCTCCCCCTCAAGGTGTTACAGAATCTGGGTCCGGCTTTTGGGTGCATTGGGAGGCACGTGACTGGGATTATAATTCGGGCCGGGGGAGGGGAGGGACGGCCGCCCCCACCTGCCGGGAGGGGGTGGCAGTCGGGAGCTGTCACCCCCCGGCCCTTCCGGAGGTAGGGGCGCCCGGGGCGGGCAGCGGGCGCCCGCAGGCTGCTGCAGTTGGCGAATGAGGTCAGTTGTGCTGCCCAGGCGGCGGGCGCCAGTGTGGGAGCGGAGGGGGCTGGGAAGGCCGCGGCCCCCGCCCCTCAGTTCCCCCCACCTCCGCCTTTCTCGGGCTGGGCCGGTCTCCTGGCCGGTGCCCCCCACTTATAGGCTGAGTTCAGGCAGGACTGAACAGGACAGCCAGGCAGGACTGCCCCGGCACAGTGGTTCCTGTTGGGGTCCCTGGGGAGGGGGCTGGCCTGAGTGGTGGCAGCTGAGCTCCTCGTGGGGTGGGGGGAAGGAGACTCAGAGGATGGCAGCAGGGGGTCGCAAAGCTTTCAGAGGAGCAAGTTGGGGATGCCCTGTCTGTGGGTGGTCTCTGAGTTCCCGCAGATGGGTGGGGAGGCCCCTGGAGCAGCCATAGGATGCTGGATGGGCTTTGGGTATGATGGGCTTAATGCCTTTCCTGGGTCCCCCAGCCCCTGCCTGTGGCCAGGGAGAGGGGTGATGCCCCGGCCTGGGCCCAGGGCCGAGGGGGACAGTGCAGTTGAGAGTTCCACCCTCCTGGCATTGCTGGAGGGGACTCGAGCCCTGGACATCTGGCCCTGTGACCCAGGCTCCCAGGACTAGACCTGGGGTGGGAGGCTCCTATGTCCACATCACAGCCCAAGTGAGGGAGCTCGGCAGGTAGGGGTCTCCTTGCCCGGCACATGGGGAAAGCGATGGCCTTGGGTGGAGTATGGTGCTGTTGATGTGGGGCGTGGGGCAGGCCCGGACAGCTTCTAGAGGAGTGGGCATTTGCGGGGGCTTTCTTACTGCCCACAGCAGAAGGAAGGGGTGGCCAGAAGCTGCTCTGACCCCTCTGGCCATCGTCTCCCTCGTGTGTCTGGTTGCTCGGTGGCTAGGACTGCTGCTCCCTGGTACTGACCTGGGGCCTCCGGGCTGGGGAAGTGCCTCTGAGCAGCCCATTTATTTCAGCAGCGTCATTCCCAAAGGGTAAGGGCATCGGCATCGATTATTTATTCAGAGTGAGAGGCAGTGGTGGTGGGGAGGTTGGTGACTGCTGGCAGGGAGGGGCCGGGCACAAGGGCAAAAAGGATGGGGGCGGTCACGTGGCCATCAGGAGCAGGGGCCCAGGAGGGTGGGAGGTACACTCTGCCTTCTTCTGAACAGGGACCAGTGGACCAAGGGACAGGCCTGGCCCCAAGGGGACAGGATGTCGGAGCCCCCAACCTGCTTTTGGGAGGTGGGGAGCTGAAGACCACACCCCATTCTGTACCCTGCTCCGAGGGTGACCTAGAAAGTTGTGGCTCTGACTCAAAGAATCCCAGAGGACCCCGGCGGAGGAAGCGAGACAGGGTTGGGACTCGGCCGCCACTCACTGACCACTCGTTCAAAATGTGGGTGGACTTGGGGGGAAAAGGTTGCAAAACTGGGTCTGGGAAGATAGCATTGTAGGGGCAGGCTTAACCTACTTAAGAGGACCGTTCTCTAGATGCTGGAGGAAGGGTCATTTATTTGCAACGTGCTTCATCTGTTCATTTAAGGCAGTCTCCCCGAGCTGGCTAGCCTTCTGACGTGGTTCCAGTTGTTTGATGCTTGGAAATAGTCGGAAAGGCAGACGTAATGATAGGGGTCTCGGAGACAGCTGTTCTTGCAGCCTCCCTGTCTCCAGCAGCCAGGGCGTCCCCAGTTTGGCAATGGCCCAGTTGTTGGAGACCCCGGGTGAGGATCTCAGGGTGATGTGATGGGTGACAGCTTGGGGCTCTCGTGTCCTAAGCGTGACCTTGGAACCACAGACCACATCTGCTGGTCCATCCTCATTCCAGGTTCTGCTTCGTGTCCTCTGGCTCTCGTCTGCCCACCCGCTGCCTCCTGGGCCCATTCTTTGAAACCTGCAAGCTTGCAGTTTTCCTGAATGGCCTTCGCACGTGCCGTTCCTCTCACCTCAGAGGTTCTTCCCACCTGCGGGGGCAGGGCTTCCTTAAATGGCCCCACTTGGTGAGGACTGGGGATAAGAGCTGTAGAATTTGCCTTTTTCCTCTCCTCTGTCCGGACTCAGCTGGCTGTCATGTCCTCCAGCCGGAAGCCTTCCCAAGCCTTCCCAGGACTGGCCAAGGTGCTACCTCTGTGTCCCCATGACATTCTGTCCTTCCCCTGTCCCAACATTGATCTTAATCAAGAGTTACACGTCCCGATTGTACTAGGGACAGGGCGGGGACTGAGGCTTGCTTTCGGTTGGTTCCGTGGTGCCCCAGGGCTGGTCCCCAAATACTTATTGAGTGAATGAATGAAGTCCTGCCCCAGGGTCCACATTGCTAAGCACAGTTTCTCGTGTTGTTCCTGAATTCCCATCTCTGGGGCAGGTTCCCACAATGGTTGGAGTCCCAGGGTCTTTCCCTGAGCTTCCTGCCCCGCATCCTCTGGGAGGCTCCTCACCCCATCACCCCAGCCTGTGTCTCCCCCAAACCTGAGCCTGGGGCTTTGCTCCCTGAGTGTCATCCATCCAGCGTCTCATTTTTTTTTTAATAAATTTATTTATTTATTTATTTATTTATTTATTTATTTTTGGCTGTGTTGGGTCTTCGGTTCTGTGCAAGGGCTTTCTCCAGCTGTGGCGAGCGGGGGCCACTCTTCATCGCGGTGCGCGGGTCTCTCACTGTCGCGGCCTCTCCCGTTGCGGAGCACAGGCTCCAGACGCTCAGGCTCAGTAGTTGTGGCTCATGGGCTTAGTTGCTCCGCGGCATGTGGGATCTTCCCAGACCAGGGCTCGAACCCATGTCCCCTGCATTGGCAGGCAGATTCTTAACCACTGCGCCACCAGGGAAGCCCCATCCAGCGTCTCTTGATCCTCCGACTCTCAGCCATTTGCGGACGTCTCTCTCTTTGACGCTCTGCAGCCAAGACACAGCCAGGTTCCTTGGGACAGACCAGGAGGGTGTGCCAGCTCCAGGGGGTCTGTGGAGGCCTCAGGGGGCACTGGAAACAAGAACTGCAGGGTTAATTCACAAGTCCCGGAGAGCAGAGCGAGACCCAGGACCGAGGGCTCGGGAGGGCTCGGGATCCCCCGGGAGGATGTGGGGCCTATGAGATGTGACCCCTTGTGGTGACTGGAAGGGAATTCCCGGCAGGAATTCACAAGCAGGGGCAGACTGGGGGGAAGATTGTTTTATATGGGAGGAGTGAAGGAGACAAACCTGGTCCGAAGACAGTGGCACGTCACCCCTTTGGTGACAGGGTGACAGTGGGGACTTCTGGGTGTAAATGTTGGGGTGTCCAGGTGAGTCCCAAGGGGAGCCAGCCTCGCTGGGCACCCAGATTCCTCATTTGCAGGATGTCTGGCTGGGACTGTCTCACTGGGATCGATATTTCGTCACTTCAGTCTTAGTGCTGTGGGTTATGTCTGATGACACAAAGAGGCTCAGAGCCCTGGGGGAGGATGACGCATGGGGCACAGCCCTTGTTCACTTCGGGGTGAGTTAGGTTTCCTGAGTGAGCTGGGTGAGGCTGTGCTTTGTCCAGGCACGGGCTTGGGGTGACTGGCGGGGGTGTGCCAGGCAGGGAGCAGAACTCGCGCTCCGAACTCCCTTCCTCCTGGTCCCGAGCTGGGCCTGGCTGACCCACAGCTATTTGTGTGCCCACCTGTCTCCCTGCTTCAGGACCACCTGCTCCGGGCTGCCAGATTTAGCCAGTTAAAAGAGGGACACCCAGTTACATTTGGATTTCGGATAAGCGACAGATAATGCGGTATTGGGGCTCTAAATGACACTAAAAATTTACTTCCTGTTTACCTGAAGTTCAGACTGAACTGGGGGTCTTGTGTTTTTTCTGGCAACCTTTCAGCTGCGGCCTCTGGGCAGTGAGACTGTTGGGGGCTAGGGAGGGACTCAGGGTGTGGCTGGGGCCTGGAGTTGGGGTCAGGACTCAACCTGAGGCTCGGGGGAATGGTCTAGAGCGAGTCTGAATCAGGCAGCGGCGATTCTGATTTCCTCGGTTGGGCTTTCTCCTGTCTGGGGTCCAAGCGTCAGATCTCCTGTTAGGCCTGGGTAGCATGGGGCCTCAGGGATCCCCAGCCTGCGAGGCCCTGGCGTTCAGAGTCTTCTGTGCCACTGTGGTCCATATGGTGTATTAAGAAGTGTTGGGAGGAGCAGGGAAATTGCCGGGGTCGCCCTATCTGACACCGAATTAGGATTTGCAGGGCCAGGCCTGAGCCCTGGGAGGCTGTTTCTCTGGTGCTCCCCACCCCCCGCCCCCCGCCAAGGCTGGAGATTGCGCCCCCGGGGCCCCTGGTAGGGGAGGGTCCTTGTTGGGCTGGTCACAGGTTTGAGGGGTTGTCCCTTTAAAGGGATGCCGGGTGAGTACAGCATGCCGGTTGCTGGGAATTACCTCCCCGCTGCCACGCCGCCATCCGAGGCAGAAGCCCCAGCCCCTGTGTTGCACTGAGGCCCCTGGAATGTCGCAGGAGGGCCCAAGGCCAGGGAGTGACCCATGTCCCCTCCCCCCAGCTGGCTGTGTGCTTGTGTGTAAAGTGGCGAGCCCACTTTACGAGCCCACTGCCCGAGCCCAGTGGCGGTGCTGTGGTTTTGGGGGTTCAGTGTTGCATGGTGGAGGCCCCACAGAGGGGTAGGTGGGTCACACTGCTGCAGGTCTGGAGTGGAGACGGGGTGGGAAGCCAGAGGCGAGAGGTCCCAGCTTGAGGGCTTGGGGTCCTGGGCAGCTCATAGGTGCCCGGCCTGGCTGTGTGGTTGGGGAAGGAGGGACAGCTGAGGCCATGTCCCTTCCTGGCCTGTAGCTGGAGGAGACCCTTCAGGCTGCTTCTCTCCTGGAGGCTTGGGCAGGGCCAGGCCTGTTTGCTGGTGGGGTCTAGTGGGGTCTCAAGGTACGTTTTCTGGCTCCTGGCAGAATTGCCCTATGGGGGGGTCTGTATCTGTCCATCCATCCATCGGTCACTCCACAAGCTAGTGAGAAACTTGCAGAGGCACCAGGTCTGCAGGGTCTCAGGTCCTGGCATCCAGCCCCAGGCTGGCACGTAGGAAGGGCTCACCCCACGTGTTATCGTATATATTGTCGAGGGATGAGGAATATCTGGTGAAATGCCCAGGGCTTAAGTGTGCCGTCCAAGGAACTCGACCAATGCATGCATTCACATAGACCAGCCCCTGTCAAGACATAGAACATCCCATCCCCCCCAGTTTCTCGCAAGCCCGTGTGCAGCCAGCCCCCTCCCTTCCCCCAGCCCCTGGCAGCCACTGATCGGGTTTCTGTCTCTATGGCTTCGCATCCTCCAGAGCGTCACATAAATGCAATCACGCGGTATGCAGCCTGCGTCTAGCTTCTTCCATTCCGCCTAATGCGTTGTCGGGGCATCGGGAGCTGGTCCTTTTGGGGGCTGAGTAGTACTCCACGGCACGGCTATACCACAGAGCTCCGCCACTCTTCTCGTGGAGGAGAGCTGAGCTCCGGCTCGGGGCCGCCCAGAGGAGGGGGCATCTTTTCCTCATGTTCACAAAGACACCCCCTCCCCACCCGCTTTGAGAGCCGACCCTGAGCCAGGATCGCTGCACACTTCTGTCCGCAGAGCTGGAATTTCATCCTCCGTTTCTGGTGACTTGCACAGACGGGGAGCTCCCGATGAAATTACACCTGCCTGCGAGCCGCCCCCAGGGCTGCAGTCTTCCACCCGCCCATCGACCAGGTGGCTCCCTGGACAATTGATGCTCTGGGGGCAGAGTGTGAACCTGAAGGGAGGGAAGCTGTCTGTGCCCAGTGGTGTCTTGCCCGTCTCTGTGTGCCCCACTCCCCATGGAGTCTGGGGGTCTCTGGCAGTGAGTCCCTGGTCTCCACTTCTCCTGCTCTATAGTTTGGGATACAAATTCTGTGTTTTCCTGAAACAAGCGGATATGGAAGGAGGGCAGGCAGGAGCATGATGTAGGGTCAAACAGAATGGGACTGTGTGACCTCGGGTGAGTGACACTACATCTCTGTGCTTCGGCGTGGTCATCTGTGAACAGGAGAACTCTGTTCTAGAGCATCTGGTTTCCAGGGCCAGCGTGAGACTCAGCAGGGGTCACACAAGCTGCTGGGCTTCCACAGAGCCCTGGAGGGCACAGGACCCTGCGGGGGAAAGAGGTGGGGACATGCGGGCTTCCAGCACCCTGTGTCCCCCTCTGAGTTGGAGTAGGGCCACTTCTATCCAAGTTACCTTTTAGGGCTCTAAATAAAACGTTGGTTGACAAACATCTGAGATCCACAGTTGGCTGCGGCTGTTCTCCTGAATGTTCGCGTGGGCGGCAGCACTGAGATTTCGGTTGGTCACAGAAGCTTCTGGTCAGGCCAGTTCCAGCTCTGCCGTCTGCCTGCTGCGCGTGGCTTGGATGGCTGCCAGTCAGCTGAGCCTCAGTTTGACCATCTAGAAAACGGAGGCAGCACTGCCTGTGGGCTCATGAATGGCGGTCCCTGAGTGAAGGGGGGGCCCCCCCAGGGGTTGTGGCTTCCTAAGGAAAGGGAACACCGTGGGTGACAACAGCATGGCTTGCATGGGTGTCTTGAGAGATTTGGGGGGTTTTAACTGTTTCTTTTTTTTTAAAAGGAATTCCTTTATTTTTATTATTTATTTATTTATTTATTTATGTTTGGCTGTGTTGGGTCTTCGTTTCTGTGCAAGGGCTCCCTCTAGTTGCGGCAAGCGGGGGCCACTCTTCATTGCGGTGCGCGGGCCTCTCACTGTCGCGGCCTCTCCCGTTGCGGAGCACGGGCTCCAGACGCGCAGGCTCAGTAGTTGTGGCTCACGGGCCTAGTTGCTCCGCGGCATGTGGGATCTTCCCAGACCAGGGCTCGAACCCGTGTCCCCTGCATTGGCAGGCAGATTCTCAACCACTGCGCCACCAGGGAAGCCCTTAACTGTTTCTTGTGAGGAAGTCATTGACTTTTCCTGATGAGCCAGCTGCCCCCACCTCCACCCCACCATTGTCCCCTCCCCCATGTCCTCAAAAGCTGAACCCCTGAGTCCCACCCTTGGGCTGTACTCGGTGGAGGGACCATGGCAGGCTAGCCCTGTGCAGAAGGGCCCTCGGGTGCCCCTGGGTGGCTCCCTGGAGCAGGCAGGACTCCTGCCTGCCCGCCCACCCAGCCAGCTCCAAGGTGGTCCTGGCGGGCTCCAAGGGGGTCTTGTGACTGGGCCCATCTGGTGTCTCATGTTTATCCAGGAGCTGGTTTTTCAGGTGTGGTAGCTTTCAGCAGAGAGGCCCAGCTTGGGAAAGGTAGGGCCTCTGGGAAGGAGCTGGGTGCCCCTGTTCTCCATGTGTGCCCTGGCTGTGGGTGCAGCCCTCTGGGTGGATAGGCTAACCACAGCCTCCCTCTGATCCTGGTCCATTGCCCACCCGCCCGCCCGGAGCCAGCCACTGCCTCAGATGCTCTGTTCTCCGCACATCCAGGGCGGGGAGATGCTCCTGGATGCCCTGGGTGGGAGGCCAGTGCCCCTCCTTGGGGGCGGCTCCTTTGGCTGCCGTAGAGCCTCCCCACTTCCCAGCAGGGTGCCATTTAGCCATCAGAGCCTTTGAAACCAGACAGGAAGGGTTCGAGTCCCAGTTCTACCCCTCACCTGCTGTGTGACTTCAGGCGAGTGACTTTACTTCTCTGAGCCTCACCTGAACAAATGAGTGTGGTTATCCCTGCATGACAGGGTTCTTGGGAGGATCCGCTTGTTCAGTTGGGAGAAGCTGGTCCCCATCCCAGTGAAGAGTGTTTTCTCAGCTTGTCACACGATGATCCCAGAGCTGGCCCTTGGAGAGCTCCAGGCCTGCCCAGAGAGGAACTGGATGCCATCATTCCCTGCTCTGCTCTTGCCTACTCTGCCCACGGAGCGTGGGCTGTGCCGTGCCTGAGTGTCTGTTTCTGTAAGCTGGGAAAACCCCAGGGGTAGACGTGCTTAGTCCCCTTGGCCTGTCCACCTCTCAGACCCTTGGGGTGGGTGATGAGGCATCCCGATGCCAAGCCCTACCTTGGTGCTGGGCTACCCAGGGGTATGGGCCCCACCGTTCTCCCCAGTGGGCCTGAGGGCAGCCTGCAGGAGGTGACTGGAGGACGGGTGGGGTTCAGGAGTAGTCTGGGGTGGGCATTCTGGGGTGGGGCGAGGTGGGGGCAGCAATGTAGGAAAGGGTCCAGAGATGGGAAATGACACTCCAGAAGGCCTTCCTCGGGGACCAACTTGGGGGCCTTGTGTTGGGTCCAGGTGAAGACCTTCATCTGATTGCCTCACTCCCGGCCAGGCCCTGCCTGTTTCTATGATAGCCGTGATGAGCTACTGCTCATACTGCGTTCCCGTCTTGCTTCACAATGTGCTGTTGCTTCTCCTTTAAACACGTTTTACTGCTCCCCATCCATTTCACTGGGCTAATTCTTGCAGGTCCCAGCTTGGATGTCACTTTCCTCCGGAAGCCTTCTCTGTTGTCCCCTCCCGGGTCTGTGTTAAGTGCCCCTCCTCTGTGTTCCTACACCTCAGCGCTCCTCACCTGCTGTGTTCCAACTGGCCTTGTACTTGTCTGTCTCCCTCCAGTGGGTCGGGGCCGTGCTGCCCTGTCCCTCCGCATCCCTGCCCCCAGCTCGCTGCCTGACACAGTGAGTGTCCTGTACCAACTTGTTAAGTGAATTAGAAGCAAGCTGGGTGCCGGGACGTTTGGGGCGGGGCCTTGGAAGGTCAAGGGGCTTTTCCACCCTTCCATCCCAGCTCTCACAGGCTCACCCCATCGTCCCCAGTTGCTGGCCAGTCTGCTGGCCTGGCTGTGCCTCTCAGAGGCATCCAGAGGGTAATGGCAATGGTGGGGGGGGGGCGCTGTGTGCACACCAGTTTGGGGGGTTCCCCCTCCGTGAAGGGCAGCTGGTGCGTGTGGAGAGAGCACAAGTGTGAAGCCTCAGGACAGTTAATCCCCTGGACTATTTAGACACACGCTTTTTGTGCGTGCACGTGCGTGTGCACACATCTGTGCGGTGGTCCAGAGGCCGCTGGCAGCGACCGTACCCAGTAACTTGACGTTTAGCTGAGTCCTGACCACCAGCCTCAGACACGTGCCACCCAGCGTGCGGAGCCCCTCTAGTCCCGGCGGGTGGCACAGGGACGAGACCATCAGGAGCATGTTTGGCTACAGGCAATAGAAAACCCAAGTGCAGAGGCGTAAACAAAGAGGGGTTTATGTATTCCCCCCAAGAAGAAGCCTGTGGGTGGGTCCTCAGAGCCTCGGGTTGGGGCTTGGTGGTGCCTTTAGGGACTTTGTTCTCTTCCTCTCTAGCATGTTGGATTTTTTTTTTTTTTTTAATTATTTCCTTTAAAAGGTACACTTCAGGACTTCCCTGGCGGTCCAGTGGTTAAGACTCCGTGCTTCCACTACAGGGGGCCCGAGTTCGATCCCTGGTCAGGGAACTAAGATCCCATGTGCGGCCAAAAAAACAAAAAAAAGTAAAATGTACACTGCAGTGTGTTTTCATATATTCATAAAGTTGTGCAGTGTTCACCATGGTCTAATTTCAGAGCATTTCATCACTCCAAAAAGAAGTCCTGACCCATTAAGTAGATCCACACACACCCATCCCCTGGCAACCAGTCGGGGTCTGTCTTTCAGGATGTGACTTCTGCCCAGGGCTGGGGCCCAGAGCTTCTGTGGGAGCCCCCCTGCCACCTTCCTCAGGCACCCTTCTCCCTCCCCGACTCCTGAGCCTCCTGGATGGGGTGTGCCACAACCCTTAGAGCTGGAGGGGACCTCGGGATACGTTGACCTCTTTTCCTTTTCAGATGGAGAAGCCGAGGCCCAGGGCTGGGAAGACACGTGGCTAAGGTCCCAGAGTTACAAGAATCAGGATCCAAAACCACATCTCGTGACTCTTGGTCCAGGGCTGCCCGTCCTCCTGCAGGTGCCCCGGAGCCTCCCCGGGCTTCCTCTTCAGGAGGCTGGGTGGGCGCATTGAGGCAGAACAGCTGGCGGGAGGTCTGGGGGCAGACTGTGGTGAGGGGGGTGGTGGTAGGGCAGTGAGAGTGATCAGGGTATGGGAAACACCCCAGATGAGGAGAGAGGAGAGTCTGCAGCGGGACCTGGTGGCTGTAGATTCTGCTCGGAGGCGGGAGGCAGGAGGCCGGGGAGCAGATGATGCGATGGAGTGTAGGCTGATGGCCCCTGGGACCGAGCAGGAGAGAGGGGCACCGATTTCTGCCCCCAGGGGCTCATGGTGTCACCTCGGGGAAACCTCAAGCCTCGTGATGTGTCCAGGTAAATCCCAGCGGACACCATCCTTGGGGTCTGTAGAATGGGGCTGACGAACTGGAAGCACTGCCTAAAAAAGAGACCCCTGGAGCCCGGGGGCAGGGGTGGGCAGGTGGAGTATCGTGGGTAGTGACGCTCCTGGTACGGGTGGACCCAGTCTTGGTGATGCAGGTGCTACATTTATCTGGTGTAACGTTGAGTCACTGCCTGTGTGGGCCGCGTCCGTCCTCATGGCGCTGCGGAGCGCTCTCGAGACTTCCATGAGCACGTGGGGTGGTGGGCAGGTGGGCGTGGCACAGAGCTGGTGCTGGCTAAGGTCCAGGTGCCCACCACCCACCTTGGGGAGCCAGTTCAGAGCTATGTCAGTCCCACCAGGAGGGTTCTCACTCTGCAGGCCTTGGAGGGCCAGGACCCTGGAGCCCAATGGGAGGGGACATAGGGATGCCAGGGGCAGTGCCTGGGACCCCTCCCTGCCGGCCTGCCCCTCTGCAGGGACAGAACTTTGGAAGAGGAGTGATTTTCTCATCCCAGGCTTCAGACAGGGTTTCTTTTTTGGAAATGAAACCAATGCCTCCTTGCTCCCATTTTCTCGGCTTGGCTTCTGCTGCTGCAGACATGAGGGCAGACTGGGTGACCCCATGTCATGGAGGGCTGGCAGCTGCCAGAATTCTCCTCCACCGTCTCCACAACTCACCCCAATATCCCGGAAGGCCCACGATCTTGGCACCGCCCTCCGCCCTGTTTTTGACTCAGAAAATTACATCTCCGTATCTGTACGGTCCCTTCTGGTTGTCAGGACCCATGATGACTCTGGGAAGCCCACCTTGGGCCTCACTGCGACCCCAGAAAGGAGGCCCGGCCCCTGTCCTGAAGCCCCTCACTCTCTGGAGGGAGGCAAAAAAGACAGTTTGGAATAAAGAACCAGGGGAGGACCCCTCAGCCTTTCTGCAGATACCAGCACACGAGCCACTGGGCAGTGAGCCGTGCTTGGGGGGCTGCTCAGGGGAGGTGTGTGGGTGTCGGGCACATGTTTGCTTCTGGCAGACTTGGCTTTGCAGCTGGCCCCGAAGTCTTCCTGCTGTGTGACCTTGGGCAAGCTACTCAGCCTTGCTGAGCGTCCGTGTCCTCATCTGTCAGATGGGTAGAGTTGTGCTTGGAGGGTTGCTGCAGGGGGTTGAAAGAAGGATGCTGACGGCACAGCACTGGGTGGTCACACGTGTCTGCTGATAAGGATGGCCGTACTGCGACTGAGGCTTTGTGGAAAAGTGGGGTTCAGCCAGGACCCAGGCCAAGGTGGGATTTGGACAGAAAGGCTCTGTTGAGGCCTGGCTGTCACCTCCCACCCCTGCTCTGTGAGGAAGGAAGGAGCAGGGTGCCATAGGTGTCTACAGGAGGAGGAGACAGGCCCAGAGAGGGGAAGCAGGTTGCCCCACGTCACACAGCCCCGGTAGGTGGCACACTGTCAGTTAGACCCAGATCTCCCAGGGGCTGGCCCTGTGCACGCTCCCGAGACCATGGGCTTTTGGAAGTGGGGGCTGCCCGTCAGCAGTGATCGGGCCCTAAGGAGGGAATGGTGTGAGCTGGGCTGGGCTCCTCCAGGCTCTCCCCGTCCCTGGGGTTGGGAGAGAAGGGCAGGCACGGGGCACTTCATTGAATCACATCACCTGGCTGGAGCTTTAGCGGAGCCCCAGGTTGTCCCCGGTGGATTGAGGTAGCTAGGCTCCCCTCGCCCAAGTGAGGGTGGAGGTGGGGGCGTGAGTTCGGAGAAGGAAGTGGTGTCTGTGCACCAGCCTGAGTACACACAGGAGGGGAGGGCCGGGGAGAGGAGCGGGAATGTGGCCTGGAGCCCTGGCTCCCCCTGGCTTGTGCGGTGGAGGGCGGGTCACCTACCCGCTGGGCCTCAGCTGTCCAGTGTAGGATGGATGATGATCTAGATCCTGCCCCCTTCCCAGGGTGCTGGGGCCTCAGATGTGACGTGTTCAAGCAGCTGTGGCTGGGGAGGGCTGATCGGTGCGCACCTGTGTGTGGGAGCCTGTGAGTGTCCAGGCACAAAAGAGTGCGTGTCATCCCCTGGGGACCTGGTCATTGCTGTGAGCCAATCCCCTGATCCTGCAGGGGCAGGGATTCACCATGACACCCCCAGGATGGACCGTGTGGCTCCATCTTCCCCGTCTGGTGGCATTCCTCGTCTAGAGCACACAGTGGGTCTGCAGGTGATACTTAACTATTTGTGAAAGGAATGAATGGGACTTGGGGCACCAGCACGTGTCAGCCATGAGATGTGTGTGTGAGTGTGCGGACAGAGGGTGCAGGGACCTGGGGAGGCAGCAGGTGCAGTTGACAAATACCTGATGAGTGGACCTCTGAATGGAGGTGGCTTCCTGTCTCATGTGTGGGTCACCATTTATAACCTTTGGCTTCTCTTTCCCCACCTGGGAGCTCTGGGGTGGGAACTGGGCCTGAGTCACCCCAGTTCTGGGTCCATGTCATAACAGGTGCAGTGAAAATACTGTGCAATTAGTTAGGGTCCTGTGGCATCCTTCAGGTGGATAAGGGGCTCAGGGGGGTGGACAGGCCCAGGACTAGGACTGGGGGAGCCCCCGGAATGGGGAGGGCAGGAGGAAAGGGTCCTGGAGTGTATGTGGTCAGGATTTAAAGGAGCAGGAACAGGGACTTCCCTGGTGGTCCAGTGGGAGCTCTGCGCTCTCATTGCAGGGAGCCCGGATTCAATCCCTTGTCGGAGACCTAGATTTTGCATGCATGCCGCAACTAAGAAGTCCGCATGCCGCAAATAAAGATCCCACATGCCACAAGGAAGATCCTGTGTACTGCATCTAAGATCCCTGCGCAGCCAAAATAAATAAATAAACAGATAGATAAAGAAAACATTTTAAAAAATAGAATGAAATAAAGGAGTAAGAACAAGAGGGTGAGGGGGCTGGAGGGCATCCAGGTTGGGGGTGGTGCCAGTGGACAGGCCAGAAATGAGGAAGGGGTGTGAGGGGGCGGGTGACTCAGATGACTGCTCTGGAGTAGATTAGGGCAGGTATAGAGGTCAGATGCCGGGGAGGGGTCATGGTGGTCCTTCCATCTGGAGCTGAGAACTTCTAGCCCAAGTTCTCCAGTTATAGATGGGGAAACTGAGGCTCAGAGATGGGTGGTGCCCAGGCTCCACTTCAGGGTGTCATCAGGAGTTAGAAGCTAGGTTCCTTCCGATGGGTTCCTGGGACCCTTGCTCCACACCCCTGGTGGCTCACAGGTCAGGGGGCCGGGTTGAGTAGAAGCCAGAAACAGGAGGAAGGAGGGAGTGGGCTGGCTCAGGAGGGCGGGGCTGGGTTGCCAATTGGGGTGGGGGCCTGTGAGCCAGCCCAGCGGCCCGATTAGCTCACCCACAAGTGATTAGCTTTTTTCCGCCCAGCCTTTTCCCGACAAGACAAGGCCTGGTGCTCCTCATCCACGTTTCTCATCCTTCTGAGAAGGCCTGTTTACGTCTGGCAGGGGGGCTCTCGGGAGATGCGCTCGCCCCAGGGGCTGGCACCACCTAGCTTCTTCCCACTGTCTCCTGACACCCAACCCCCAAGCTCTGCAGGTGCCTGAGAACCGGTGCTGCCACTCAGCTCAGTGATGAGCTGCCCAGGGTCAGCCAGCTCCCCTGATGCCCAGCTGAGTGCCAGGCCTGTATTTCCCACCCAAGTCCCCCCAGCACGTAGGGGAACAGAAGGGTCCTTGTGCTGCCCCCCAGGAGCCCCGGGTGAGCTGACCTGGAGATGATGAGACAGGTGATGTCAGGGGGAGACAGCCACTCAGCAGGTGATGTCAGTGCGAAGCCCTCATCACCATCATCTCGGCTGCCTCTTTAACGAGCCCGTAAGATCTCCAGGCCTGAGCCAGACACTTTTCACACGTTATCTCACGCGTGATCCTCTCGATGCTGAGAGCGGCGCATTTGGTGATGCCATTTTGCTCAGGAGGAAACACGTGGAGGGTTTGGGTGCCCAGTGGAAGTCACAGGCTGGTGATAGCTGGGTGGACTCCTGATCCCAGCTTTGGTTGACCCCAAAGCCCAGGCACTTCCCCGCCTCCTCATGCCAAGAGGGGCAGACAGGGCAGCAGGGGGACTCAGGCCGGCCGGGTGCAGGTGTGGTAGGTTTGGACATGCTGGGGCAGGGCCTTGGATGCCGAGGATGGTGGACGTTGGCTCAGCTTGGTTTTGCCTCTCCCTCACTCTTCAGACTTCTGGTTCCTTTTAGTGACTCATTCATCCACCCAGCAAGTATTATGGACTGCCCGCTGTGGTTCTGGGGGACAGCCGTGAACAAAACAAAATCCCCTCCCCACGTGGGCACATCCTGTTGGGGAGGCTGGTGAGACCAGCACTCTCTCTGCCTCCCTGGCTGGTCTTTGGATCCAGCCTCCGCTGACCGGCACACACCTTCCCGTCCGATGGAACGAAGCGGCCGTGGGGTCGGCACTCTTCGTTGTCCTGGATTGGCAGAGGGCTTGGCACAAGGGTTCTCGGGCCTGTGTCCTGAACTCAGAGGCCTTGGGGTCCATCTGGAAGGACCCGGGAGGCCTGGTCCCCAGCGGAGACTGTCTCCATCCAACCCGATTGGTTCCAGGTTTTCTCATCCTAAAGGATGAAGCCCTTTTGAGCCCTCCCCACCCCTCCTTCTGTACCTCCTTTCTCGCCCACACCCCACGGCCTCCACCTGCTTCCACTCTACATCTGCTCCCCTGGGGTCACCCTTTTGCCTCGCCTCCCACCCCCGTGTTTGTGTTCCTCTAGGCTCCTTGGCCAGCCTCCTGACCTCTGACCTCCACCCTTTTCCCCTCCCCTGACTCTCTGACTCTCCCTTGTCCTCAGTGTCCCTGATTTCTCCCACTATGTTCTCCCTGGCACGCTAGGCCTTTGCTACTGCCCTGCTGCGTGCCTTGCAGATCTTGTCCCCTCTGCCCAGAGCTCCCGACCAAGCCCAGCCCCTGATCACCCAGGGGTTACAGGTGTCCCTCGGGATCCCAGTCTCAGCCTCTGGGCCTCCTGTCCTCCAGCCTCCTCCCTCTGTTCCGTGCTGAGCTGGGGGCACCCTCATCCGCTCTACCAACAGAACCAGAAACCCGGATGTCACTCCAGGCGCCTCCCTCTCAGGACACCGCCATCCACTCAGTCACAAAGCTCTGCCCTGCTCAGTGATCACATCCATCCTCTCCTCTGTCCCACTGCCACCATCTGCCTCAGACGTGGCCATCCCTGGCCTGGACTGTTGCAGAAGCTTGGTAGCTACCAGTTCCCCATCTCCAGTCCTGCCCCCTGTAAGTTCACCTGCCAGGACCCCCTAAACTAACCTTGTCTCGCCCCCGCCCCAAAGCTGCTGGTGTTCCCATCCCCTAAACGATGACCTTCCAAGGTCCTTGACCTGGCCCCAGCAACCACGCCCACGTCTTTACCCACCACTTCCTGCCAGGCCCTGTCCCCACTCAACCCAGCGCTCTGCTCAGGCTCGACCAAGACACATGGGCGGCCCTGGCTGGTGGTTGGGTTTCCTGAGCAGCCGGTAATTTGGCTTTCCTTCAAACAGTCCTGCCTAATTTGGCTTTCCTTCAAGCAGTCCTGCCATGTTTGCTCAGCATTTTATTCCAAGGAGGTGGGCCCTGCGGGGGGGGTGGGGCAGAGCAGTCATCCCCCTTGTAGGTGAGCGGTGCCTGGGTATTGCTGCTCTGGCTTTTCTCCTCCCCTGCAAACTCCTGCTCCCACGTGACATGACACTGCAGTCAGCTTGGGTATCGCCTCCTCCAAGGAGTCTTCCCTGATTCCGCCTTCCACCATCCTGTGCTTCTTATGTGTCACTTTTTACCTTTGACGGAAGTATAATTTACTTAACAGTAAAATGCATAAATCGTAAGTGTCCAGCGTGATGAGTTTTAACCTATGTATATGCCCCGTGTAACCACCACTCAAATCAAGAAGTGTCACCCTGTGTTTTAATCTCTTTTTTTCTAAGTCTGTTTTATTGTAACTATCCTAGCTCCTCCCAGCCTGGGACTCTCTCTAGGGCAGGAACACCTGCTGTCTGTCCCAGTGCTCTGTGGAATGAAGTGTGATGGTTTTGGCGTGTGTGCGCATATGGTCATGTCCCCACATGCGTGACCATGAGTTGGGGGCGGGGTGTGGCAGAGGCTGTGCCCATGGGAACTGGTGCATTTTGAGCCTGCCTGGGGGCCCTGCTGCGAGGCCAGATGCCCCCTCCTCAGCTGGGAGAGTTCCTGATCCCGCTCCCCAGCCCAGGGCCTCCGCAAGGAGCAACGCCCCGCCCAGAGAGGCCCCTGCCGGCTGGCAGCCTGGAGATTAGTCTCCAAGGCCACGACGCCAGTTGCCATGGGCACGCGGGCCCGAGTCAGGATTGCGATTCCTCATCCTGGTCACGCAGGCGGTGGCCGCCCCTGCCCGCCCGCCAGGAGCCGGGCTTTAAATAACGAAATGGAAACCTGACCCCCGGGGAGCTGTCTGCCCACCGGAGCCTGGCCTCCTCTCCCGCTGGGACAGGCCCCTGAGGCGACCCAGACACCCGCAGGCTGCCAACAGCACCTGCCCTGTCTCCTCTGGGGCAGAGCCTGGCTTTGGGGGTTCCCTCCGTTGGCTAGCGCCCTGAGCACAGGCGTGGCCCTAGCCTGGTCCTCGGGAGCCCGCTCTGAGAAGAGAGCTCACCTTCATGAGCCCCCATCCCCACCTGAGAGGGCTAAAGCCCCACCTTCCAGAATCCGGGGCTCAGCAGGGGCGGGGATTCCCACGGCCAGGCCCCAGCTCCTCCTCCAAGCGGAAGGCGGGGAAGGCAGAAGCCCTCCCTCGTTTCCCCAGGAAGCAGCATGGTGCACGTGTCTGCCCTTTGCCCGGGCCTGGGCTGCTTTCCTGTCCTGGGGGTGGGGCAGCACGTGGGTTGGTTCTTTAAAAAAATTTTTTTTTTTAAAGAATGAGGTTTCTGTTATTTCTTTCCAAATTGCAAAAGTCCTACTCCTCACCTCAGATCATTTACAAAACGCAGAAGAGTAGAGGAGAGAAAGTCACTCGTGGATGCCGCCCACCGAGATGAAATGTCTGGAGTCTCCATCCCAGGCTTTTCCGCGAGGTCATTAGTCTGTATGATGCCGGTTTCAGCCCCGGTGGGGCACTTAGGTTGTCTGCCATTTCCCTTTTCTGTGTGTTGGCGTGTGTATTTACGGATGTAGGACATGCTTTGGTGAAACGTTTTTGTACATAAATCTTTGTGTTTTAGATAATTTTCTCAGGATAAATTGTTAGGGAATTCCCTGGCTGTCCAGTGGTCAGGGCTTCACACTTTCACTGCCTAGTTCAGTCCCTGGTCGGGGAACTAAGATCCCGCATGCCTTGCGGCTCGGCCAAGAGAAAAAAAAAAAAAGGATAAATTGATTAAAGGAGGGGGTCAAAGGGTGGGAACTTGGTTAAAGCTCTGGAGACGTGTCAAGGCAACTTTCTTGTGTGTTGCGTAACTGGGGATCCCAAACCTGTCTCTTTAAAGCGGTTTATTGGGGGAAAAGCTATTTATTACGTCAGCAGCTCGATAAGTGTTAGAAAGCAAGTCACCCAGGTGACTACCCAGATCAAGTTCAGAGCATTCCCAGCCCCCCCAGAGGCCTCTATCATGCCCCCTTCCAGCAACCACCCCACCCCACTTCCCTGCCAACATGACCACCATCCCGACCTGTAACGTCAGAGTTTGGCCTGTGTTTGAACCGCACATTAAAGGAATCCTACAGCGTGACCTTTCGCACCTGGATTCTTTCATAGTATTGGAGAGACTCTGCCGTGGCATGGCGTGTAGCTGAGTTTGTTCATACATCTGATGTCTTTTTCAACAGACCAGGCATCAGGGAGAATGCATTGGAGGAAAACACATGGGCAACGCACTGAAAGCAGGATACCATCTGAATTATTGCCCATTTTCAAAGACATAAAGTGTGTCTCCCTAAAGGCCCTGCTCTGGTGAATAAGAAAGACTCTGCAACCAGCACAGCACTTAAGCTCATGGGAGAGCATGCCGTGTTATGGGATGAACTTGCACTGAGTGTGCAGGGATCTGGGGTACAGTCCGTCCCCTCTGGGCCTTAGTTTCCCCAGAATGCACGTGGAGGTGGTCGGATGGGGGTCCATCCAGCTCTGAGTGCTATGACATTGTATACTTAGAAGCACTAAGAGTTTCTTTTCTAAAGTGGGTGAAGTTTGGTCTCGCGATCCTATTTACCAACTTGCCTCACTTTCTACATAAAGTGAATGCGAGCTGTCTTTGACCTCTGCCCACGTTACCCCAAGGCCAGGTGACTTGACAGAAGGATCTTTGCAGATGGTGCCCGTCTCTCCTTTAAAAACTTGCACAGACCCTCTGTAAGAGGCCTTGATAAGTGGGCAACTTCCACTTGAAAACCCCCAGGGATGGGGAACCCCGGGGCCCACGAGGCTCCTGGTCTTCCATTTGGGGACAGCCCTCCCGGTGGGGTAGCTTTTCCTGTGTTGAGTCAAAGCCTGTATCCCTGTAACCTCTACCAGTGTGACATGAATGCACATGGACTAGTGTGGGGCTTCAGGAGCTAGTCATGGAATCAAAGACTGGGGAGATGACGGGCATCACCAGGCCTGGCATCATGGGCCCCCTTGATAGCGCTCGGTAAATGGTAGGAGCTACTGTTAGTGTTCTTATTACTTTTTTTTTTTTTTTTTTAAAGGCAAACGTTTTTGGTTTTTTTTTAATTAATTAATTAATTTATTTATTTTTGGCTGTGTTGGGTCTTCGTTTCGTGCGAGGGCTTTCTCTAGTTGCGGCAAGCGGGGGCCACTCTTCATCGCGGTGCACGGGCCTCTCACTATCGCGGCCTCTCTTGTTGCGGAGCTCAGGCTCCAGACGCGCAGGCTCAGTAGTTGTGGCTCACAGGCCCAGTTGCTCCACGGCATGTGGGATCTTCCCAGACCAGGACTCGAACCCGTGTCCTCTGCATTAGCAGGCAGATTCTCAACCACTGCGCCACCAGGGAAGCCCCCTTATTACTTTTTAATTGTGGTAAAATACCCATCACGTAAAACTTACCATCTTAACCATATTTAAGTGTACAGTTCAGTGGCTTTAGGTACATTCACATCATTGTGCAACAAATCTCCAGAACTGTTTTCTTCTTCCCAAACGGAAACTCTATCCCCCTTGAACACTAACTCCCCCTCCCCCCTCTCCCCAGCCCCTGGCACCCACCATGTGACTCTGCCTCTGTGAATTTGACTACTCTGGGTACCGCTTATAAGTAGAATCACACGGTATTTGTCTTTCTGTGACTGGCTTGTTTCTCTTGGCATAATGTCCTCAAGGTTCATCCATGTGGTAGCAGGTGTCAGAATTTCCTTTTTAAGGCTGCATAATATTCCATTGTATGTATAGACCACATTTTCTTTATCCATTCATCTGTCAGTGGACACTTGGCTATTGTGAATAATGTTGCTATGGACATAGGTGTATAACTATCTCTTGGAGACTGATAATAATAATATTAATAAAATAATTATTTTTAATTATTATAAATTATTATTATAATAAAATAGTAATATTATTTTATTATTATCAACATTGCTATGATATAGGATCTCAAACCTGGGATGGTTCTGAGAAGTCACCTCTTTCGATCCCTCCTTCAGTGCTTGAGTTGGTCCATCCAGTATCCTGCTGAGACTTCTTCCGGCCTTGGATGCATGCCAGGGGTGGGATGAGAGCCCTACTACCTTCTAACACCTCTGACCATCTGAGTGCCAGGAACTGGGTGGAGGAAAGAGGCTTTGTGAGAGGGATCATGGTAGAGGGAAGTTCAACCAGCCATCCCCTCTGTCTCCAGTTGACCCACTGGAAGGAAGCAAGTGGGGGCTTTGACAGGAGAAACTCGAATTTGATGCTTGGGCCAATGTTCCTCCATGGCAAGGATTAGGGGACGGCGATATTTATCAAGAGAGTCTTGGAGACTGAGGTCTATAAGAATAGATTCCATTTCAACTGACAGGAATTAATCCCTCAACAGTGCAGTGAGGTACATCCGATTTGCCCTGTTTTCCAGATGAGGAAAGCAAGGCTTGGGGAGATGAAATAACTTGCTTCCTGGAAGGAAGGGCTTTTTCTCCTTGAACGGTGCCCGGCACTGGGGCTTTTTAAAGGTTATTGGATTGATTTATTTTTGTTTATTTATATCCCACCTTATTTCAGAAGGGATTTGAAAGATTCATAAAGAAACATAAACTATATAGCAAGATGGTTGGAGGACTTCCCTGGTGGTCCAGTGGTTAAGACTTCGCCTTCCAATGCAGGGGGTGCAGGTTCAGTCCCTGGTTGGGGAGCTAAGATCCCATATGCCTTGCGGCCAAAAAACCAAAACATAAAACAGAAGCAGTATTGTAACAAATTCAATAAAAATTTTTAAAAAGACTGTAAAAAACAAAGGTTGTGGCCTGACACGGAAGCAGAAGTGAGTCTAAGTTTGATGAAGATGCGTGCCGTGGGGTCTGTTTCCATTAGGACTGTGTTCAGTTGCAAGTAATCTGATCAACAGAGACTTAAGAAGTGAGGGTTGGGACTTCCCCGGTGGTCCAGTAGTAAAGAATCCATCTCTCAGTGCAGGGGAGGTGGGTTCAATCCCTGGTTGGAGAACTAAGATCCCACATGCTGCAGGGCAACTAAGCCCTCGAGCCGTGACTACTGAGCCCGCGCACCACAACTAGAGAGAAGCCCGCGCCACAATGAAGAGCCCACGCAATGCAACAGAAGATCCCACATGTCGCAACTGAGACCTGACACAGCCATAAATAAATAAATAAATAAATACAGAAAAATATATTTAAAAAAAAAAAAAGAAGTGAGGGGTTTGTTTTCTCCTATAATGAGAAGTCTGGAGGCAGGTGGCCCAGCCCTGGGGCAGCCTTCTGGGACTTCAGGGAGACCAGTGGCTTCCCTTCCCTGGCTTTTTCCATCCTAGGTGGTGGCTTTGGTCATCCTGAGGTACACGGGACTGTGGGCCACCAGGCAGCAGGTGGAAGGGGTGGGGCAGCCAGTACCTGCTCTGTGGGCGGGAGAGAAGAGGGTTGAGTGAACCAGCTACACCGTTGGCCACAGAATCCTAGATTCTTTCTGCGGGTCGATCACCAAATGGGATGGCCACTCTCTAGTCGCCAGTTGCAAAAGGAGTGTTGGTCTGTTATAAAATAGACCAGGAGGCAAAAACAGATGGATGATTTTTTTCTTTGGTCCCACTGTGAGGCTTGCAGGATCTTAGTTCCCCAACCAGGGATTGAACCTGGGCCCTGACAGTGAAAGTGCCGAGTCCTAACCCTTGGACTGCCAGGGAATTCCCCAAATGGGTGATTTTTTTTTTTTTTTTTTACAACTGGTAAAGGTTGACTTAACTAGGATGCTACAAGAAAAAGAAACCTCCACTGAGTGAGGCTTATGAAACGTGGGCTTTTATTATATCCAGCCTGAAGCCCGGAGGTGGCAGGTGCAGATCATGAGCGTCCAGGTTCTTCCACGGGTCTGCTCTGCTGTCCTCTGCATGATGGTTTCACCTCCTGTGCTGGCTCCTCTCACGGTCCTCAGACGGCTGTCACGGTTGGGGGTGTCACATTCAGACCATCCCGACATCCTCGTTTCAGTCCCTTTCTAAGAGCAGGGAAAACTTTCCTAGAAGCCTTGTGTCTCAGTGGCCAGAAGTGGGTTCCATGCTTCTCCTTAAACCAATCCCAGGTGAGGGAATGGGATTGCCTTGACCTAAGCCTCAGGGCGTCACCAAAATTTGCTGCCCCAGGTGTGAATTTAGGTGCCAGGACCTAATGGGGGCTCTGTTAGCAGGGAGGAGGGAAAGGACCGGGGTCAGAGGTGGGATTGGGATTCTGGTGTCTCGACCACAAATCCAGGCTGCCTTCCATTGTACTGTGGCCAGTGTAAGACCCCCTCTAGCTGCCTCGCTGGTGTGGAAGTCAGGGCAGTGGCCTGCTTTATTCTCTGCCAGCTGCAGCGATGGGTGGACAGTGGGGAGGGGCCGAGAACTCAGGGCCCCAGGTAATTCCATCCCCACTGGGGAGCCCCTGGGACAAGAGATCCCATGGTGGGTAGGGCTGCTGGGGAGAAGGGATGCCCCCCCTCCCCTCAGGAAGGGAGAAATTTCTTTTTGTTTGTTCTCTCAAGCTTCTTTTTCAAGAAACACAGGCATATGGCAGCGGATGGTGCGGGGGCCGTGTTTGGGTGGTGTGTGTGCTCTTGCCTTTGGCGTGGTGATAGTATTTTTCTCCACTGGCTCCAGTGCCCAGCTAGTACATCGGGCATTGAGACTTGAGTCAAAGGTGCTCCCCTGGGATCCGGAAGAAATCCAACTCTTTCCAGTGGTGGCTCCTGGCATTTCCTATAGGGAAGGGATGGGAGAACTTTGCAGCAAACCCAGGTCTGAACTCTGTAGAAGTCTGAACTGAGGAATGTGTGTCCAGGAGGTTGAGGATGTGGACTGGGGTTTGTGAGGGGGACGTGGTGAGTGAAGGGGTCCTGGGTTCATTCCTGAGGCTGCTGTAACAATTACCATAAACTTAGTGCCTTAAAACAACCGAATTTTTTTTCTTATAGTGTGGGAGACCAGAACCAGAATCAGTACCACTGGGTCAAAATCAAGGTGTCAGTAGGGTTGTGCTATCTCTAGAGGCTCTCAGGGAGAATCTGTCCCCACCTCTTCCGGCTTCTGGTGGCTGCTGGCATTCTGTGGCTTGTGGCCGCATCACTACAGTCTTGAAGGCCGGCATCTTCCCATCTCTCTCTGCTCTGTCTTCATGTGGCCTTCTGTGTGGGTCAAATCTCCTTCTGCCTCCTTATAAGGATACATGTAATGGCATTTAAGGCCCACCCAGATAATCCAGGATAATCTCCTCATTGCAAGGTCATTAACTTAACCATATCTGCGAAAGTGATTTTTCCATATAAGGTGACATTTCAGGCTCCAGGGATTAGGACATGACTGTCTTTGCGGGGCCTTTTCTGGGCCTACCACAAGTCCTTAAGGGCAAATTTGAGCAGCTGTTCTTATAGAAGGGCTCTCTGGTAATATATACCAACCAGGAAGAGGGGGTGGGTGGAAATTCCCAGCTGACCCCCGCTTCTCTTCCCATCTCAGCTCTGCCCCACACTGGGGACAACCTTGCACACATGCCTGTGGACACCCTAAACATGTACCCAAGTTCCATCCACCCTCCCAAACAGCTGCCCCCTGGGGATGCACCTGCACCTGCATGGTCTGCCCTCAGGTGTATCAGTTACCTATCACTGCATAACAAATAGCCCCAAACTTAGCAATGTCAAACAACAATCGTTTCTCATTTTAATCTCTCACAGTTTGGGATTTGACTAGACTCAGCTAGATGGTTCTTGTTCGAGGTCTCTCCTACAATTACAGTCAAAAGATGGCTGGGGTCGGGGTTGTCTCAAAGACTTCCTTACTCACGAGGCTGGTGCCTGGCCTGGGAAAGAGCTGGGGCTCCTCAGGCATCTCTAGATCCACTCAACCTGTCCAGCACAGTGGCTTCAGGACAGCCAGACTGCTTATACGTTGACCCAGAGCTCTGATGTTGAGTGTCTCCAAGAGAGCAAGATGCCAGGAGAAACCAAGCGCCCTTTGGGACCTGGCCTTGGAGGTCAGGGTGGCATCTCCAGAACATCTGTTGGTTAGAAGTGAGTGATTAAGGGACGTCCCTGGTGGTCCAGCAGTTAAGACTCCTCGCTCCCAGTGCAGGGGCCCCGGGTTCCATCCCTTGTCAGGGAACTAGATCCTGCGTGCCGCAACTAAAGATCCTGCATGTCACAACTAAAGATCCCGCACATGGCAATGAAGACCCCCGTGAGCCACAGCTAAGACCTGGTGCAGCCAGATTAATTAATTAATTAATTATTTTAGAAAAAGAAGGGGCTTCCCTGGTGGCACAGTGGTTGAGAATCTGCCTGCCAATGCAGGGGACACGGGTTCGAGCCCTGGGCTGGGAAGATCCCACGTGCTGCAAAGCAACTGGGCCCATGAGCCACAACTACTGAGCCTGCGTGTCTGGAGCCTGTGCTCCGCAACAAGAGAGGCCGCGATAGTGAGAGGCCCGCGCACTGCGATGAAGAGTGGCCCCCGCTTGCCACAACTAGAGAAAGCCCTCGCACAGAAATGAAGACCCAACACAGCCATAAATAAATAAAAAAAAAAAATTAAAAAAAAGAAAAAAAGAAGTGAGTGATTAAGGCCCATATTCAAGAGGATGGGAATTGGATGTCACCATTGGATGGGAGAAGTGTCAAAGAATTTGCCATCATGTTTAAAGCCACCTTGGGTGGACACACCAGAGAAGAGGCCCCCTGGGGGTCCAGAACGGGGAATTGCTTGCCCAGTGGATTCCAGGGGCCTGAGTGCCCAGAAGGTGGTCTGGAGCAGATACGGGCTTGTGGCGGGGTGTGTCCTCTTAGGCTTGTAGGCTGCTTGCCCCTTGGGCCAGGGCTGGAGCAGGACCTCTGAAGTGCAGTCCCAGGCTCTGAGGTCAAGGGTGGGATTCCTACTAGACAGTCCCAGAACCTGACCGTGGTCTGTGTTGAAAGTGCTTCAGCCATCTGCCCTCCCAGCCTCACTGACGACCCTGAGCCACATCATGCTTGCTAGTGACTCAGGGTCTTTGCCTATGCCACCTCCTGTCCAGAGAGCTCCCTTCCTCCCCACCCACCTTGTTCACGTCTCCTGATTGTTTCAAACCTGCAGAAACAGCCCCTCCCATCAGACACCTTTCCAGGCCTTTGTGTACCAGGCCGGTACTCAGCAGGCCTGGGGGGCACACAGGAACTGGTGGTCTCATGGGGGCCCAGACACCTCTGCATCCTAGCTGAAGGAGAGGTGCAGGGTTGGGGGGAAGAAGGAGCTGTGGGTGCCCAGACGAGGGGCAGCAGGCCAGCCTGGAGGGTCAGGACATGCCTGACCACAGCAAAGAGTGAGCCAGGCAGAGGGAAGGGTGTCTCTTCTGAAGGGCACAGGGGTGCTACGGCCCAGAAGCCAGAGGTCAGGCATGTCCAGGGGCCTGTAGGCTGGTGTGTTGGGCACCAGAGGGAGGGCAGCGAGGCTGGGATCAGGGATCAGTTCATCTCCTGGTGTAGCAGTGACTTTGGACAGGACGGTGACCCCGAGGGCAAGGTTTGTGCCCTGTTCATCTGTGTGTGTGGCACTGCTGGGCCTGGGCTTGGGCTGGTGCCTTCTCTCTGACTGTCTCCCTACGGGGGGAGCCCCAGCAGGACTTGCATTAGCATACTTGTGTGTGCACCTGTGATGTGGGTAAGTGTGTGTTTGGGTTGCTAGTGCTCACACTCACCTGTGGGTCAGAGATGTGTTTGTCAGGTACACTCTTCTTCTCCCCCTTGCCCCATTCCAGCAGAGGTCACTGAGCAGCCACTCTCATTTTAGTGTTGACACTTAGTGAGTACAACCAAACGCTTCCCCTTACTCATAGAGTGAGTGTTATGTATCTCCAAGCCATGCTCCTTGCCTATGCCTCTCTCTGCAGAAATGCGAATACTGTCTGTCCATTTGTGTTCTCAGAGAACTCCTATTCACCCTTCAAAACCCTTCTCAACAATCATCAACTCAGGAAAACCTTGTTTGGAAACCCTGACTCCCCCAAAGCTAAATAAACAGAAATTGTTTAAATAAAAGGAGGGGGGAACTTCCCTTGTGGTCCAGCGGTTAAGACTCTGCACTCCCAATGCAGGGGGCCCGGGTTTGATCCCTGGTCAGGGAACTAGATCCCACATGCTGCAACTAAAGATCCCATGTGCCACAACTAAGACCTGGCACAGCCAAATAAATAAATATTTGATAAACAAATAAAGAGGGGAGGAGCCCTTTTCCCCCATATCAAGCCCTGTTGCCTGGGTGAGCTTCTCCGCTTATTCTCATTTCATGGTTCTGTGATTTTTTTTTTAATTCATTTATTTAGGCTGCGTTGGGTCTTCGTTGCTGCATGCGGGCTTTCTCTAGTTGTGGCGAGCCGGGGCTACTCTTCATTGCGGTGTGCGGGCTTCTCATCACGGTGGCTTCTCTTGCTCTGGAGCACGGGCTTTAGGCGCGCGGGCTTCAGTAGTTGTGGCACATGGGCTCAGTACTTGTGGCTCGTGGGCTCTAGAGCACAGGCTCAGTAGTTGTGGCGCACGGGCTTAGTTGCTCTGCGGCATGTGGAATCTTCCCGGACCAGGGCTAGAACCCATGTCCCCTACATTGGCAGGCGGATTCTTAACCACTGCGCCACCAGGGAAGTCCCTGGTTCTGTAATTTTTTGTGGACCGGTCCTGTGAGCTCTAGGAGGGCAGGCACGGCTGTCTGAGTCATTTCCAGGAGGTGTTAAGTAAACAAACTGGGGAGAAAGGAGGCCCGGGAAGCATCTCCCCTGGGGCCTCCCCACAGGTGGCCAGACCTCCAGCTTCTGCTGAGTTGTTGTAGGCTGCCCGCCCCCCCACCCCCCCAACAAGAGCACATTGCCTTGGGACTTTGACCCAGCTGATGGCCAGGTGGAGGTGTGCTCTCTGTTCTTCCCAGTGTGGCCTTGCTGGGTGGCTGATAAGCACCCAGTGTAGCCCTCGGGGTTCAACAAATGTGTGTGGAAAGGAAGGAGGGGCGCCCAACACATGTGCTCCTGATACTGGGGGACCCGGACGTGCCGGCACGTGGGAGGAGGGCTTGGGCTGCTGCAGACCCGGCCCGTGGGTAGCCCGTTGCTCGCCACCCCCTAGATAGGCCGCTCGCAGGAGGGCGGGTGGCGTTTGTTTCTTGGTTCACCCCCAAGCCAGCAGGGACAAGTGACCCTCCCCAGCCTGGTGAGGCCAGGCCTCTTGGTCTCACTCTGACCGGTGGCTACTCTTGTTCTGTGTGTGTCATACACACACTGTCTCTTTTTTTTACCCATCCCCATGCTGACACATGAATGCTCACTCACACTTCTGCCTCTTTCAACACGTACTCTTCAACCTCTGGGGAGACTTGAGGGATGTGGGATTCCCAGCTGGGCCACTGTCCAGGGAAGGAACCTGTCAAAGGTGGCCCTGGGCTCTGGGGACAGGCTCGCTTCCTGCAGGCCCAGGAAGGAGAAATATACCCTCCTGGCAGGAGTCTCCTTACCTGCGCCTGCCCTGGGGTCCCACGGGCAGGGAAGCAGGGTGCAGGGTGGGCCCCCTTCTCTGCCAGCCGGGCTGAGCCCCCCGATCTGTCGCTGCTCCAGAGGGAAGTGAGTTGAAGGCTGCGTCGTGGGGTGGAAGGAACCGGGATTAGTCGGCGTGATCTGGACTCAGGTCCTGGCTTTGCCACATCCTGGCTTTGGGACGCTTGAAACTCGAAATCCTTCTCGGTAGGATGAGGGTGGTTGTGAGAATTAACCGTGCATCGGGGCCTAACCAGTCCTGGGCACCTGGGGAGCAGTGTTGTGGCTTCTTCCCTCCCTCCCCTGGGCACCTGCTGTTCTGGCTCTGGCCCACTTTGCGTGTCCTCTGCGTGCGGCCCCGAGTCCCTGGGCTCATGGTGTGGAGGACCAGCGCCTGGGCTCCTGCGGTCAGGTGCACAAGCCCTGCCCTGGTTCCTGTCTGCCCGGCTCCAGCCAGGAGTGGGGCCAGCCCACCGGTCTCCTCAGCCACCTGGCTGTCCTGTCACCGTGCCTGGGGTTCCACCCTTAGCCCCGTTCGTCCGAATTAGAAGTCCTGCGCCAAGGAGGAGCACAAAGAGAACGGACCGTGCGTGTCAGATGTCCCTGATCTCATCCTGGCTTCATCACTCACTTTGAGCAAAAATGTGCTGCCTCTGGGACTTGGTTTTTTCACCCTTGAAATGGGCCCAGTTCCCTCCACCCTGCTGCGCTCCAGGGGTGGAGGTCACGGGTGTCAGCGTGCTCGTAAACGGGCACTCCCAGGGGAGGTGGGCAAGAGGGTGGCTCTTCAGCCAGGGAGAGGAAGAGGGAGCTGGCAGGGGAAGCAGGGCAAGGAGGGAAGGGCGTGCAGGGTGCTGAACCCCTGGATGAAGGGGGCGTCTAGGATGGTGGGTGGGGAAAGGGGGGTTTTTTATGGGTTGAGTTGGGAGGTTTATCTGCAGCCCTGATTTTTTGCCTACACACCCTTCTCCCCTCCACCCCCCACCCCCCCCAGCAGCCCCATCCACTTCTCCTGCGGGGCCCCCTGTCACTGGGGGAGGTCAGGTTCCCTCCAGAGTGAGCACCTATTTTCCCAAGGGCCCAGGCCATGGGCAGCAGTAAGAACAAGTTCCAGGACAGTCCCCCCTTAGCCTCTCAGTGGCCCAGTGCGGGGTGTTTAGGATTGGAAACCCCAGCCCAAGTGCTGTCTCCTCACCCTTGCCCAGGGCCCGGGGGAGTGGCCTTTCTGGGCCCGACTGCCATGGGGGCCTCCCTCCCGGGGGCAAGTCTGCCTTGAGCTGGGGCAGCGGTGACTCAGCCATGGACACAGCACTCAGCTAATCTGGCTCAGGGACCGGGAAGGCCTCCACCTCTCGGTGGCCGGCAAAGCTTCCACTGTCTGGGCCAGGAATCCTGGACAAGTGTAGGAGGCAGGCGGCGGGCAGAAAAACTGAGTTGCTTGGAAAAATCCCCAGAGATCATCCAGGCCCTGTACCTGACTGCGTGTCAGAATCTCCCAGGGGCTGAAAAATACAGCGTCCAGGGCCTGAGGTAGACTTGTCACCTCAGGGCTTCTAGGGGGTGGGCCCCAGGAAGCTGGGAGCCGGACCGGCAGGTGTTGGCGGCAGCTGGGCCACCTGCCCGCCTCACTCACAGATGGGCAAAGGGAGGCTGGAAAGCCGGGTGATGGGGCAGGTGTCACACAGCAGTGTCCCTGCAGACCGGGGACCCAGATCTTCCCTCCACCTGCCCCAGCTCTGCCTTTTGGGGCTTTATAAAACAAGGTTGTCCCCTCTGGTCCCCGTGTGACCTTCAAACACATCAAGAGAGTGGCTTCCTCCCCTCCTGGGATCTCCTGGATGAAACAGCCCTGCCTCCTCCTCTGGGAGACCCTCCCCCTTTGTCCCCTCCCCTGAGGAGTCCCCAAGCCTGCCCCTCATCTCTTAAGTGAACTTGGATATTTTGGACCCAAAGGCAGGACCTAATGTCCATGGCTTTGCCTTCCTTATTGGTGTCTGTCCTTGTCCTCAGTGGCCGAGAGGGGCATTTGGGCTCCCGGTTCTGCTGGTCCCTGTGTCATGGGGAGACCCACCATCCTGCTTTGCCTGGGACTAAGGGGTTTCTGTACTAAACGCAGGAAGGTCCCAGGCAAACCAGGGCGAGTTGTTCAGCCTGGCTGAGCATCAGCTGTAGATTCGATCGGCCGGTCTTCCTGCTTCCCGCGTCCTGGCAGGTGTGGGGAGTACAGTCCTCATGGTGCATGTTGACGGGAGAGGACCGAGCTTGGTGACAGAGGGACAGATGGACGGAGCTCACGCTCACTACCGTCTGTGATGGAGTGATGATATAGCAAGGAAGGCGGCTCACGTTCTGACAGGCGTCG
Organism: Eschrichtius robustus; assembly: GCF_028021215.1. Lineage (NCBI taxonomy): Eukaryota > Metazoa > Chordata > Mammalia > Artiodactyla > Eschrichtiidae > Eschrichtius > Eschrichtius robustus. The sequence continues at coordinate 83,103,091 of NC_090839.1, read as the reverse complement.
AGGCGGTGCTGCTGCTGCAGGTCCTGGGACCGCACTTGGAGGAGCACCTGTGCAGGACACCTGTCTGACCCAGCAGCCTCCCTCATTTTCAGTTCCTGGACTGTTCCTCCTTCGTGATCCAAATACATCCGAAGTTGCAATCCCCCACGTTACCTTTTTGTTGTGAGAGCCAGGCAAGGCCAGCATTGTCAGACCACCCTGCTTATAGCTTGCAAACATCCTGGCTCCCACCCAAAGTGGCTGACCATCACACTTGTTGTCAGTTCCCCAGATATTTTTGTTTTTGGCCACTCCACGCGGCCTGCGGGATCTTAGCTCCCCGATCGTAGTTTCCCTGACCAGGGATCGAACCTGTGCCCCCTGCAGTGGAAGCTCAGAGTCCTAATCGCTGGATGGCCAGGGAAGTCCCCGTTTCCCCGAATATTTGTTGAGTGTCCCTGAAAACCCAAGCAGGTGCTCAAGGCAGTGAAAATATGGTAAACCTGACAGCCTCTGGTCTCCCGGAGCCACGTTCCAGGTGGGGAAATCTGGCAGGAAGCACGTGAACAGGTCACTTCGGATGTTATGAAGGAAATAAACGAAGAGAGGGGGGCAAGGGGTGGGGGCTGCCGCCTGGCTGCGGGGTCAGGGGAGGCGCAGAGGACCCGGTGGTTGGGCTGAGGCCTGATGGGGCAAAGGGGGCAGCGGGAGGAGACGGGGACCGGGCAGAGCCTTCCGCGCGGGAGGAGCCGCGAGTCCGAGGCCCCAGAAGGGAGCACACGGTGTGTTTTGGGGACAGAAAGAGGGCAGTGCTGGAGCCCAGCACAGAGCGGGGAGGGCAGACAGGCCCAGGTCACACGGACCTGCAGCGTGGGGAGGTGGCATTCTGCCTGCGGTGGGAACCCCCTGGAAGCTTCTTAGCGGGAGAGCCACGTGAGACTGATGTGGCAGCTGTTTGCAGGGGGACCGTGGGGGCAGGAGGAGGGCAGGGAGGTTAGTGAGGGGCCACTGTCCCCACGTGGGTGAGCGAGGATGGTGGCCTGGACGGGGAGGCGGCGAGAAGCGGGCAGACCTGGGTGCATCCTGGAGCCGAGCTCGCAGGACTCTCCCTGGATTGTTTCAGGGACGTGGGAGAAGAGAGCCGGGGGTGAGGCCTCAGTGTCAGCCTGCATCTGAGCTGATGGCAGGAGAGGAGCGGATCTGAGCGGGAAACGCGGGCCGTGTTCCGTTTGGGTTGCTTGTTAGACGTTGAACAGGAGACGGGGAGGAGGTAGCATCTCAGGAGCCGGGGGAGGGGAGAGAGAAACGGAGAGTCACCAGTATACAGGTGACATGGAAGCCGCGAGATTGCCTCGCAGCGAGGGAGGGAGTTGGACGGGGATGAGAAGAGGGCCCAGGACCCTCCAGCGGTCAGCGGTCAGTGCCAGGAGGGGCGTGGCCGGGAGGTGGGGGGGAAGCCAGGTGTGTGGCCCTGGGCAGCCCCGGGAGAAGGGTTTGGGGAGGGATACTCCCAGCTCCCTGCTGCCTCTCGGCCCTCGTAGGCCTCACGCCCCCAGGAACCCGGGGGTGGGTGGAAGTCCCTTGTCACTGAGGGCTTCCTGGCCACTTGTGCCCCAGGTCAGGCGCCAGCCACCCATCACCCAGGATGTCACTTCTGATATCCTCTCTCAGGTGATGCAGAGCAGCCCTTAGCTGCCTCCAGCCTCGCCCGGCCCCTTGTCCTCGCTTGCTGGTGTGTGGCGTGTGTGACCGCTCAGGCAGTGGCCTCTCTTCTTGCCATCCACTCCCTCTGGGGACTTTCTCCTGTTCGTTTTTTGGGCACTTGCCTCCTGGTTAACTAGCATACTTCGCGCTCTGTTCTGTGTCGTTTGTTGGTTTCATTGGGTGGTTTTCTTCTCCCTCGTTTTCAGATTAGAAGTAGCCGCACCTTACAAATGAGAAAACGGGGGGTTTAGGTGGTTGGTCCAATGTGGTCCTGGCAGCCCCAGGCCTGGGTCTCACCGTGTGCGTGGTTCACGGCTCGTGGCTCCCAGCCCAGCGCTCTGGCCCCCCTGTTCCACCCGCAGCAGCTCCAGCCACGGGGACCTGCCCCTCTCTCCGAGGCCCGGGAGGGTCTTCTCCTGCCCTCCTACCCAAACGCACCCACCTGCCTAGTGCTCGGCCTCCTTGGGCTCTGGCTCCAGACAGAGCGTCCTCGGAGCCCAGATGGACCGGAGTCAGGGGATGGCCCACAGCCCGGCCCCCTCCTCCTCCCTCCCTGAGTCCCTGGCTCCTTCCTAAATGGATTAGGACCTTTGCCGGAAGGAGCCAGCAGCCGTCTGGGGCGACCGGAGGCCAGGGCTGGAGCGCTGTCTGGTGCCTCCTGCTTTGCCCTGATTCGATTTGGGCTCCAGCAGCTGGGAGGCTGGCAGCCTGAGGCCTTTCTGGAAGTGGCTCAAGGGACTGGGGTGCAGGGGGTGGCTGAGGGGAGGGGGCAAGACTTCACGCGCCCCAGGCAGGCAAACCTCTCAGCTGGCCATGCAACAGACCTGCGATTGGGCGTCGTGCCACAGAAGGCCCCTGGCTGATGCTTGGTCCATTAGCAGGTCCCATCCGGGGCCTGTCATACCCTCAGCATCCCTTAATAACGTGGGTTTCAAGCTTTTATTAAAAATAAGGCAACCGGGACTTCCCTGGTGGTCCAGTGGTTAGGGCTCCACGCTTCCACTGCAGGGGGCACAGGTTCGGATCCCTGGTTGGGGAACTAAGATCCCACATGCAGGTGGCACGGCCAAAAATAAATAAATAAATAAGGCAACCTAGGAGAAGAAATACATTTTATAAACATTTAGAAGTGAACCCATACACATTTTGGCCAACTGCTGACCTGGCCAGTTGTTTTTTTTTGTTTGTTTTGTTTTAATTAATTTATTTTATTTTATTTATTTTTGGCTGCGTTGGGTCTTCGTTGCTGTGCGCTGGCTTTTCTCTAGTTGCGGCGAGCGGGGGCTACTCTTCGTTATGGTGCACAGGCTTCTCATTGCGGTGGCTTCTCTTATTGCGGAGCCTGGGCTCTAGGCGTGCAGGCTTCAGTAGTTGCAGCACACGGACTCAGTAGTTGTGGCTCACGGGCTCTAGAGCGCAGGCTCAGTAGTTGTGGCGCGTGGGTTTAGTTGCTCCACGGCATGGGGGATCTTCGCAGACCAGGGCTCAAACTCGTGTCCCCTGCATTGGCAGGCAGATTCTCAACCACTGCGCCACCAGGGAAGTCCCTGGCCTGTTATTAAAATCAGTATTTATCTACAGCCAAGTAGCCAACTTGGGCCAGGACAGAGTCCAGAGCCAGGCTCTGGTGCATCCCTAATTCCTTTGAATGTTTCCATCTCTGTCATTGGATGCGTCTCACCTTGTTATGTGTGACGTGCTCTGATTGTTGTTCCGTGTCATCGACTTTACAACCCACTAAAAGGCTACAGTCTGTGGTTTGGACTACACTGAGCTGGACACTGGGGGTGCAGCAGTGATTGGCAGACCGGTCCCTGCCCTCGTAGAGCTTACAGTCCAGCGGGCAGCTGTGGTGGCAGAAGACACTATGGACTTGGCACTGTATTAGGTGCCAGGCCCAGCCGTCACCTGCCCAGGACCTCCGACCCCCAACCCCAGTTGCATGCACAGACTCCTTTACCCCCAAGAAGCAGGGAGGGCAGGACTCACAGGCTCCCTCTGATGCCTGCAGCTCTGTTCCCTGCTCCCGCCCCTGAACTGGCCACCTGGGGCTCTTGCACAGAGCACTAGAGGGTCTGAGCCCGGGGAGGGAAACTGAGCGTTCCTGCCTCTGCCCGCTACCCTCTCCTTTGCTTGGATTGGCGAGCTGCCCCATAGGAAGATGCTGGCACTGGGGCATCCTGTGGGTGGGCCCCCTGGACCTGATTCCTGGGGTCAGGAAAGGGAGGGGCAGGATAGATCGGGGACCGAGGGAGGCTGACCTTTGTATCTAGTGGGGCCCAGGCCCGGCTGGGTAGTACAGGGCCACCAGACTTGTTCCCTGCCTGGTGTAGCCCCGATATGATGCCCTGATCTGAGGGCACCTCAGCAAGGGGGGGCGATACAGCTCTGTCCTCCGGGAACCTCATGACGAGGGGCAACGTCCTGTGTTGGGGAAACCTCATCTGAGATGAAGGGGCCTCTGCCCCGTGGTGTCTCTCTGCACCTCTGAGATTCAGTCCTGGAAGCCAGGAAGTAGACCGAAGCTCCACGGCCTTGGGGTGGCGGCCTTCCCCCGGGGAGCATGTGACTTGATACCCAGCTGTGATGGGGGGGCTCGGGGACAGGTGGGAGGCCAGGGACACCTGCCCAGCCTGGGCAGGAAGGGGCAGGAGGTGGGGCAATCCGGGGCACCTTCCCAGCAGAGGTGACAGTTAAAAGCTAAGGGGGCAGTACGTAGATGCCGAAGGGGCCAGGGAGGGCACTCAGGGAGAACAGAACTGGTAACAGCTGAGGAGCCGTGAAGGATGTCCGTATGTTTGGAGGATGGTGACACTTAGAGTGCCTAGAGCATGGGGTATAAGGAGGAGTTGAGGCGAGGGACAAGAGTCTGGAACCTTGAATACCAAGCTGAGGAGTCAAGAGCTAATGTGGGCAGTAGGGAGCTATGGAGGCTGTGTGAGCAAGGGAGGGCCATGGCCAGAGGGATGTGTGTGGGGAGAGTTGGATTCAGGGCCTGCCAGACAGACTGCTTGTGGGTTTGGCTCTGGGGGGGTGCAGACTTGGGGAGACATGCCCTGGGGCACCCCCCTCCGTTTTCCTGCTGTCTGTTCCCACACCGTGTACAGGCCGTGTACAGGCTGCTGTGTGTCCAGGCCTGTCAAAGCTCAAACCCCATCATGCGTATAAGACCCTTAGGTGAAGAGAAGGCCAGCTCTTGATTTGTCCCACCTGGAGGTAGAGGTGGCCTTGGGGATCCCGGGGGCCTGGCGGGTTAGCGGTGGGGGCAGCCGCCACGTGTGCCGCGCCCTATGGCCCACGGCCACCTCCGCCTCCTCCTTTCCTCCATCCAGGCGATCATGGCCTTGCTGGGAAAGCGCTGCGACGTCCCCACAAACGGCTGTGGGCCTGACCGCTGGAACTCCGCCATCGCCCGCAAAGACGAGATCATCACCAGCCTCGTGTCTGCCTTAGATTCCATGGTGAGTGCCCCTGCCCGCCCCTGGAGGAGTGGGGCAGCCAGCCTTTGTAACCTCTTCCGCTCACAGGAGCCCTCGCCGACCTGGGCCTCAGTGTCCCCATCTGCCACAAGGCCTCTCTGCCGACGCCGGGGGTGGGAGGCTTAAGTGAGGTCAAGTGTGTGGAACTCCAGCCCCCGCCCCCTCGCCCCCTCACCCCGTCTTCGTTTCGTCACCTCTTACAGTTGAAGTCCCACCCCTGGGATGGTCACAAGTCTCCCTCCCAGCAGGTCACGTGGAGGGTAATGTGTCACAGTGATTCATTAGAAAGCTGTCACCCCCGTTGTTAAAGCCAGGGCTGTAACTGCATCACTCCTCTGACACCCTTGCCTCCATACCTAAACCTATAGCAGTTTATCCCAAATGAGAAAATAATAGGGAATTCCCTGGCGGTCCAGCGGTTAGGACTCAGAGCTTTCACTACCAAGGGCCCGGGTTTGATCCCCGGTAGGGGAACTAAGATCCCACAAGCCGCACGGCTCAGCCAAAAAAAAAAAAGAGAGAGAAAATAATAATGTCATTTTCCTGTTGACTTTTCCTGGGGCAAGTTCTGTGATAGAGGGTAGGCAGGTGTCTTTAAAAAAAAAAAAAAAAAATCTGTCTGGCATCAGTTAGCTGCACCCCCTGCATTTTGGTTCAGTGAAGTTGAACTTCAGAGAGGGCAGTACTTTGCCTGATGTCACACAGCATAATCAGTTTTTAAAGTGGGCTCCCAGGGGCAAAGTCTACAGTTTCCCAAGGACAAAAGGCCTCCCTTCAGGCTATTCCAGCTGCAGGCAGCTCAAGGGCTGCTTAGGTGGTATTTGGGGCAGAGGTGGTAGACACCCCTGGGAAGGCCAGCTGGGTTTGACCCCTCCCCTGTACAGAGTGACCTTCATGAGGAGGGGGGCCCCAGGAGCTCAGCCCTGTGCCGGTAGCAGTGTTAGCTTGGTGTGGTGGTGGAGGTACAGTTGATACAGGCAGCGATGGCCAACGCCACAGCCACTAGCCCCATGGGACAATTGATATTTAAATTGTAATTTGTGAAAATTAAACAATTCAGTTACTCCATCACACTAGCTTCATTTCAAGAGCTCAGTGGCCACACGTGGCTAGTGGCTATGGTATCAGACAGTGTAGAAATAGAACATTTTCATCATTGCAGAAATTCCAGGGTCCACTGCTGGTCTAGAGGCTGTTTCAGAGGCTCCTTGGAGGAGCCAGTGACCCTGTAGCTGTCCTGGTGGCATGAACAAGACAGGCTCCCCCCGCCCTGCGACAAGGCCTTTACAGGTTTCCTAAGGGACCTCGTGGGTGACAGCGGCACTTACTTGGCAGTGACTTAACGCCGGCACCCAGCGGGCCTGGGGCCGGGTCCTCAGGCGGTCTGCAGGAGGATTGGGGCCAAAGTGCTGTCCGTTCATCACCTCCCCCCGCCCAGTCTCAGACCCTTTTCCAGGCATTTCCTCCCGACCCCCATTCTCTGTGCCTTTGGGTGAGGCTACTCCCTGCTGTGGCCTCAACTTCTTCAGCTGAGAAGTGACCATGCAGCGCAGGGAAGGCTGTCCTCCAGCTCTGCTGGCCACTCCTTGGAAACAGCTGAATCTGTTTGTCTTCTTTGTTATACAGTGTTGCCTCAGGGCAAGGGAGCAGTGGGGTTTGGTTTTAATCTTAGAGAGCAGGAAATGAACACCATCCCCCCCCCCCCCAGGAGCTCCCGGGGGACAGTCCTGCTGGCCCTGAGATGTCCCCAGCTTCCTCACCGGAGCGACTCCAAGCCGGAGCTGGCACTAAAGGCATGATCACGGCCCAGAGAGGTTGTAGAACCTGTCCTAGATCACACAGCAGTGGAACTGCGATTAGAAGCCAGACCTCCCGACTGTCCACAGAGCGCTAACTCAGATAAAAACCAGCATTTATCAGGCACCGACCGTATGCCACGAGCTTTGCAGGCAGGGTTTTCCCAGTGAAGTAGGCCTGAGATGCTGGTGGTCTTGGTCCCAGGGCCCCCTGTGTTAGGGCTTCCTGTGCAGTAGGCCTGCCAATCTCAACTCTGGGGCTGCAAAAAGAACCTCTTTGCCTCATGCCCACACGGGATGCCCCGGTTTAGAGATTTTTTCCCACCAACCACGCGCCATTGAATCCCCACAACAAGCCCATTGCAACTCTGGGAGCTGGGCTGCTTGCCCGCATTCTGCAGATTTGGAAATTGGGGCCCAGAGAAGGGCATGACTTGCAGGAAGAGGCTGATGCAGGATTGAAGCCTGGATCTGTCTGAGCCTTGGTTCTCCTGGGACCCATCCCACCTCCTCATCCAGGACTTGGAGAGCGCCCAGGATAGGATCATCCCTGAGGCTGGGGCCAGGCCTGAGGCAGGAAGCCCACCCCAGAGCAAGGAGGGCCTGGGAGGAGGAAGGGGCACAGGCCACGTGTGACTTTGTCCTCCTCCAGCCCCTGTAACCTTGTCTTCTTCCCCTGACCTTGGCCAAGCTCTGTGGGTGTCGTTGGTTCATTCCCACTGCAGTCTAAGACCCAGAACGTTGGGAGGGTGACCTCTCCCTGGAGCTGCTGGTGGGATCTCGGGCAGCTGGGAGCTCACCTCCCACCCCCCAAAGCTGGCACTGGGGGTGTCCGGAGTGGGGGGGGTCCTTCCCCCGGCTCACATCCCTGCTCCCCCTGCAGTGCTCAGCGCTCTCCAAGCTGAACGCAGAAGTGGCCTGTGTCGCTGTGCATGATGAGAGCGCCTTCGTGCTCGGCACCGAGAAGGGCAGGATGTTCCTGAACGCACGCAAGGAGCTGCAGTCAGACTTCCTCAGGTTCTGCCGTGAGTACCCGGGGCTCCGGAGGGCCAGTCCCCACCGTCCCTGAGGGGAGGAGCTCTGGCGCTTTGCTGGGTCCCTGGAGCAACACCGGGTGGCCCTGTGTGGGAGGAGGCACTGGGCAGGAGGGGCTGGTGCAAGCTTCCCAATGTGGCGGCATCAGGGGCGGCCACAGTTTTTGTTGGAGTCACACAGCAGCCCCTCGGCCGATAGAGACTCCGGGCAGGCCAGACCCAGCTGCCTCCGTGTGCTCATGGACAGAAGGGGACACTGAGGCCCAGGGCTGTGGCCCAGTTCCTGTGCGTCCCTGATGCAGGGACCGAGTGCACGTGCTCAGCTAATACTTACTGAGCGCCTGTTGTGTGCGACACCCTTTAAGCACTAACTCACTTATTACCCTGACGTCAGAGGCTGGCACTGACCCTGTTACAGTAGCAGAATCTTGGAGCCGCCACCTGGTGGCCCGTGGGGATGAAGTGACTGAGGACTTGTCCAGCACGTAGGAAATGGTCTAGAAACGGGAGCAGTTAGGGATGATGTGATAAATGGAGCCGCAGGCTGGGCCACGTGCTGGTGCTGTTTACTGTTCCCAGCAGGCTCGGGAAACAGTCATCACCGGTCTACAAACGAGAAAATGAGATGCAGTGAGTGTAACCAGGGGACACACAGCTGACGAGTGATGGAGGTGGAGTTTGCTCTTTCGGCTGCACCCTTTCAAAACAGGGGGGATGCAGGGACTTCCCTGGAGGTCCAGTGATTAAGACTCCGCGCTTCCAATGCAGGGGACGCGGGTTCAAGCCCTGGTTAGGGAACTAAGATCCCACATGCCACGTGGCGCAGCCAAAAAAAAAAAAAAAAACGAGGGATGTAGCATGGGCACCCCCGGGACCCCTGCCAAGGGGTCCTGGTCGCTCCTGGAAGAAACCAGCACCAGCACTCAGAGCTGTGAGCCGGGACCCCCGAGGTAGAGGGGTCATTCTGAATCCCCCAACTCTTCAATGCTACCTAGGCCTTCAGGGCCCCTCATAAGCAGCCCCGGCCTCTACATTCTCTCCTCCCAGCATCCCTGGTGCTCACCAGGCTGCACTGTGCTAAAGTGCACGTTCCCCGGCTCTGTGTATCCCTGCTCACCACTGCCTTTTGTCCCTGCTGTTCCCCACCTGGAAGGCCCTCACTCCTCCCCTCTGCCTGGCAGATGCCTCCCCAGCCTCCAGACTGACATCCCTCCCGCTCCTGGCCCCATCGGTGCCCCTCCGCCCCAGCGCCCATGCTTGACTGCCCCCCACCCCTTGCAGCTTCCTGTGCCCTGAACTTCCATCCACGCCTATGCCCCAGCTTGGCGGTGAGCTCCCGAGGCAGGTCACTTTCCCTTTCATGGTGGTTGAAGTCCTATGGGGTTAGAGCCTGGGCGGGCATTCTAGCCCAGATGTTGGGACTCAGAGATCTTGGGGTTAAGAGCAGGCCCTAGAGTCAGACCCCTGGGGCCACATCCTGGCTCTGCCAGCTGCTGCCTGCTGGGCCTCAGCCTCCTCATCTGTGAGAGGGGAGGACAGTGCTACCCTCTCCTGGGTCGGTCTGAGGATTAAACGAATTCATACATGGTGAGCACTTAGAACAATGCCTGGCACTTAGTTCACACTCACTACACGCCAGCTGTTGTTTTCCTCACCGTTATTACCATTTTCATTACCCGACCCCTGCCTGGGCCTCGACCCTGGGATCAGCCATTTCTGGGAAGGCTGTCCCCCCTCCCCCCGTGCTGGGGCATATCGTTACTGTGGTCCAGCCGCTTCCCCAGCCAGCCCCCTCTCCCACCCGGCCCTCAAAACCTGTACCCTCTCCAAGGTTGGGCAAGGGGCTGGACCGGTGTAGGGTGGGCAGTGGCAGGGTCCTGTGGCCCTAGATGGCCAGGCTGGGAGCCAGACTGGGGCCTGGGGAAGGTGCACCTGGCTTCCCAGAGCCAGGCAGAGCTGCTATTTATAGCACCGGGAACTTGGCTGGTTTATTTCAAGCTTCTCAGGTCCTGGAGGAGAGCACACTCCAAGCTGGGAGGGGCGCCCCCAAGCCCTCTTCTCATCCCCTTTCCAATGCAGTTCCTAGCATCTTCCCAACCCAGGGATCCACTGACACTCCCAGGCCCCCACCCTGGCCCAGCCTGGCATGAACCTGCCTCTTCCCAGTCCCTCAGCCTCCTGGTGGGGTCCCCATCGTCTCCCCATTTGGCAGAGCAGAAAACAAGGGCCTCAACTGGTTAATTCAGAAATAGGTGATGGGGGACTTCCCTGGTGGTCCAGTGGGTAAGACTCCATGCTCCCAGTGCAGGGGGCCCGGGTTCGATCCCTTGTTGGGGAACTAGATCCCGCATGCATGCCGCAACTAAGAAGTCTGCATGCCACAACTAAGAGTCCACATGCCGCACCTAAAGATCCTGCGTGCTGCAACTAAGACCCGGCACAGCCAAAGTAAATAAATAGTAAATAAATAAATATTAAAAAAAGAAAAGAAATAGGTGGTGGAACAGACATTCGTCGAACCCCAGTTCTGAGCCAGCCCAGCTGGTCTCTCATGAGAGCTCACAGACTGAGGCCCAGAGAGGGAAGGGACTTGCGTAAGGTCACACAGCGAGTTAGAGGTGACCAGGGACGAATGCCCTCTGCTGGGCACTGGGAACCCTGAGGTAAGCAGCCCTGGCCCTAGGCAGGGCGGTTGGGGCAGGGCTGACTCGCCCATTTATTCTTCCTTCATTCATCCACTTGCACTCCGTGTTGGGTGCCCAGCTACAGGGCTTAGCACAGGGCAGGGACGTCCCAGCTCACTGGGCTGGTGGTGTGATGAGTACTCACCATGGCCCCGCGTGCTCTGTGTCCCACAGGAGGGCCCCCGTGGAAGGAGCCAGAGGCAGAGCACCCCAAGAAGGTGTCTCGGGGTGAGGGTGGCAGCCGGAACATCCCACGGTCTGCCCTGGAACATGGCTCGGACGTGTACCTTCTGCGGAAGATGGTAGAGGAGGTGTTTGATGTTCTTTATAGTAAGAGCCTTCCTCATTCCATTTGGGGCCCCCAGGCGGGTGGGAGCCCCCGGCCCTGCCCAGAGGAGGAGGCCCCCTCCTGCCCCGCTGCAGGCCCTGGGCGGAACCTCAAGGCGTGGGTTCCTTCTCTCCCCACCCCCAGCCCTCCCTCATTCTGCATCCCCAGGCGTGGATCTTCTGTCCCAGCCCCGTTTCCTGAACCACCATCCCTACCACCCCGCCCTGGTGCTGCTCACTGCTCACTCGCGCCCGGAAGAGGCCCCACGCTTGCCCTGGTCTCCTCGCCACCAGCCCAGCTCCCTGCTGCCCCCACCTGCCCTGTGACCAAGGGCGTCTTCCTGAAGCACAAGTCTGACCACAAAGCTCTTCCCTCCACTGCCTTCTCGGGCTCCCTGTCCCCCTGGGCGTGGCATCAGACCCTACCACGGCCCGTCCCCAGCCCCCTCCAGCCATGCTGACCCACCTCGTATCCTCCCGCTCATTCTGGCTTCATTTCACACCTGCTGTGACCTTTGGGCCGACCTTCCCCTCCTCTGTCTGGTGGACGCCGCGTTGCTCTCTAAGGCTCAGCTCCAGGAAGCCCCCAGCTCTGCGCTGGGTTAAGGCCTCCTCTGGGCACCCACTGTGCCCTGTGCCCTCACTCGCCCGGTTGCTCTCCAGGATCAGGGACTGTATCTGCCCTTTCTGCTGTTCCTAGCCTGCACTTCAGAGCCCAGCAACAGCGGGCGCTCAGAGGGTGTTTGTTGAATGACTGAGTGAAGGCTAACTGCCCAGCCAAGCACTTCCTTTGGGGTGGAGGAGGGGAGGGGACAGGCAGGCCTGGTCTCCCTTGGGAAGTGTCAGGTTGCAGACTCTCTGGCCCAGTGGTGACCTTCACACTCCCTGGGTGACCTCATGCGGGTCCCTTCCGTCCCTAAGGGTCCCACCCCATGATTTTTAATTTGCTTTATTCCTTTCCCTACCGCAGCCTTTGGTTCTGTGGAGCAAAGGTCGGGGTGGGGTGGGGGGACTCCTGCCGTTGTCTAGATGTCAGGAGGAGGCCAAGAGGGGTAGGGGGCCCGGAGGCCCTGGTGGGCATGCTGGCCCCGGGGACGGGAGGACTTGTCATGCATGGTTGGCTGTGCCACTGCAGACGCTTTTGCCAGATGCAAGGTTCACGCCCCGAGTCCCCTTGCACCCCTGCTCACTCTGCCCCGACCCCCCTTGCCTGCCTCGGGCAGAATCAGAGGTGACTGTGAGGGGAGGGGCTTCCTTCTGGCTCCAGGTGGGAGGCAACAGATGTCTGTGAGCCCAGACTCTCGGCCCTCCCTCCCCTCCCCGCTTCCCACGTGCTCACCAGCTTCTCATCCTGTCTCTTCTCTCTCTTCTGCTTCCTCTCCCTTCCTCTCTTCCTTAGCTGCCCTCTCTCTCATTTTCCTTTTCCCTTCCTTCCTGTGGCTTTTTTCTTGCAATTTCTCTCTCTCACCCCTCTCTCCTCACCTCCTGCTCGCAGCCCCGGGGCCTGCTTTCCCCTCCACCCAGATGCCCGGAGAAGAGAATGGCGGGGGCAGCAGGGAACCCCCTCGATGGGGCAGCCCCGGCCCTCAGGTGCAGGCCGCAGGCCCCTGTCCACAGGCCCTGCCGCCCCCCTCACCGCCGGCAGGGGCTTATTCTGTGGGAGGTTTGCAGTGCAGGGGCCTCTGGGGTCCTGTTTCCTGGGGGTCCGGCACCACGGGGAGTCACTCAGCACGGCCCCAGCTCCGGGGCGCGCCCGGCCCGCACCACAGCCCGGCTGCCGCCTCATACTAGGCCCCCTCCTCGACCCCCTCCCACAGGCGAGGCCCTGGGCCGGGCCAGCGTGGTGCCGCTGCCCTACGAGAGGCTGCTTCGGGAGCCGGGGCTGCTGGCTGTGCAGGGGCTGCCCGAGGGCCTGGCCTTCCGGAGGCCGGCCGAGTACGACCCCAAGGCCCTCATGGCCATCCTGGAGCACAGCCACCGGATCCGCTTCAAGCTCAAGAGGTGAGTGAGGCAGCCCGCCTGGGAGCGGCCCGGGGCCTGGTGGCTGGACCCCGGGGGCCAGGCCGGGCCGGGCGGTGACCTGCTTCCGTGCGGGCTCAGCCGCTCGTGGCCGCTTGTGCTGCCCGAGGGGAGGGGACTTCAGACTCCCACAGGGGACCCTGGTTGTGAGAGCTCCCAGTCCGATGGCAGAGGTGAGGCAGAAGCTCAGTCGCAGAGCATGCTCTGAGCCAGGTGTGGACGTCTTCCCGGGGGGCTTCTGTGTTGCAGAGAGGCTTGGTTGGGGAAGAAATAGCACCAGCAGCACTCCAGGTATCAGGAAGAGCCCGTGCAAAAGCGTGGAGGCGGGAAGCCACATCGTGGGTGCCTGCTTGGGTTGTCAGCCGAGGGCTCCATTAGGGACTGACGGGCCATGAGGTCATGGAGGCTGGGCCGGGGAGGGTACCAATCACTGGGGCAGCCGGGAAGCAGCCTGAGGGCTGAACGTGGTCCATCAGGGCTTGGGCACCACGGCCAGTGCACGAGCCCAGGGAGGAGGGATGCGTTAGGAGGTGCGAGACGATCAGCTGCAGCTGAAAGGACGCGATTGGGGGAGAGGGGGCACAGAGGCCAGGGGGCAGGGCCCAGGTCCTCGGGTGGCCCAGCCGTGTGGCCCTGGGCACGTCACACCCCCACCCGGGCCTGCACCCCGACCTGTAAAATGGGGACTGGTCCTGCATACTTCACGGGCTGTCGTGTTCTGCAGAGGGAGGGCTCGGGGAAGACGTACCCCGGGCGGGACAGGTGGGTGAAGCTGTCACGTGTCCTTTCCTTCACCCAGGCCGCTCGAGGATGGCGGGCGGGAGTCGAAGGCCCTGGTGGAGCTGAACGGCATCTCCCTGATAGCCAAGGGGTCTCGGGACTGTGGCCTGCACGGCCAGGCCCCCAAGGGGCCACCCCAGGACCTGCCCCCAACCGCCACCTCCTCGTCCGTGGCCAGCTTCCTGTACAGCACCGCCCTTGCCAACCACACCGTGCGGGAGCTCAAGCAGGAGGCACCCGCCTGCCCTCTTGCCTCCAGTGACCTGGGCCTCGGCCGGCCCGGGCCTGAGCCCAAGGCCCCCGCTGCCCAAGACTTCCCAGACTGCTGTGGTAAGCTGCTGCTGGGACTCCCGAGCCTGGGGCGGGTGGGACAGAGGTCACTCATGCAGGGGCAGCTTCCCAGGGCAGGTGGGGGTGCTCAGGGCTGCAGGGGGCACGTCGGAGCGAGGAGCTGGGGCGGGACAGAAGGCGTGGTAGCTCGGACTCAGTCAGACCCCGGGCCTCTGCCCAGTCATTTGTGAACAGTATCCTTGGCCTGGGACCAAGAGATGCCCGAAAGGACTCCCAGGGGAGTCTATGGAGGGAGAGAGTAGACGTGCTAATCAGGTACGTGCATTTAATGAGCACCTACGACCTCCACCCAGCGTGGATTAGGGGTACTGGAAACACAAGAAAAGGAACAGCTGGGCACGAGAAAGACCTGTGTCCATATTTTGGCCCCTCTACTTAATGGCTATGTGTCCCAGGGCAAATCTCTACCTCTTTCAGCTTCAGTCTCCTCATCTGTAAAATGGAGATGCCAATAGTACCTGTCTCGCTGGGCTGTTATCATGATGAAATGACAGGGCACGTTAGAAATGCACATTCTCAGGCCCAGCCACAGCCCTGCTGAATCTGGCACTTTGGGGGCGGGGCGAGCCCCAGCTGCCTGCAAACTGATGAGTCCACCAAGTGTTTCCGACGGGTGCTCAAGTTTGAGAACCTCTGTATTAAAGCACTGAGTCCAGTGCTTGGCACAGAGTAGGTGCTTATAAGTTATACTTAACTGTTACTGTTATTTTGAGAAGGAGAAAAAAGGACACCCACTCCCCTCCACAGCCATGAGGGCTGAGCAGGAGGATGGGACTTATATGCCTGAAACAAGTGTCCCCATCTGTAAAATGTGACCTGGGACGTCCTGCCCTCCCCGATCTGCCATTCGGAGAGCACACTCTGCTAAAGAATGTCTCAGGCCTCTGGTCAGGGAACTTGCCTTGAGTTCATGATCACAGGGCTCAGTCCTGGGTTCTCCCTGGTGGGGGAGACTGTTACCCCAGAGCCCCAGCCCACGCACTCAGGCCAGATCTGGGGAACCCCTCTTGGGGCCCACCTGGAACCTGTACCTTTCCGCTCCCTTGTCCAGGACAGAAGCCCACTGGGCCTGGCGGTCCTCTCATTCAGAACGTCCATGCCTCTAAGCGCATCCTCTTCTCCATCGTCCATGACAAGTCAGGTAGGACAGTGCCGGTGGCAGCACCCTGACCAGAGTGGGGATCCAGGACTGGGGTGGTGCTTATTACTGAAACAGATGTGTGTCCACTGGGTCTTTGTGAGAGAAAGGAGGAACAGCACCGCACAAGGGACTTGTGAGTGAAACCAGAGTAAAGCCAATATATAATAGTTAACATATTGCTGCATGCCAAATTGCCCCCAAACATAGCTTAAAATGACAAGCATTTATACCATTTATACCTTACGGTTTCTGTGGGTCAGAATTCAGGAGCAGCTTAGCTGGGTGGTCCTGGCTCAGAATCTCTCAGGATCTCAGCTGGGGCCGTGATCATCTGAAGGCTCAATTGGGGCTGGAGGATCCACTTCCAGCTCACCCATGTGGTTGTTGGCAGGATACCTATTCCTTACTACCTGGGCCTCTTCGGGGCTGCTTGTGTGTCCTGACAACGTGGCGACTGGTTTCCTGGAGCTAGTGATCTGAGAGAGAGTAAGGAGGGAACCACGTCTTTTATGACCCAGCCTCAGAAATCACTGTCACTTCTGCCATATCCTACCCATTAGAAGTCAGGAACTTGGTCCAGTTCATACCCAAGGGAGAGAAAGGAATTAAACTCCACCTCATGAAGGAACAAGGGTCAAAAAAATAAGTAGACAGATTTTAAAAGTACCACAGAGTACAGAGAACCCGAAGGTTTGGGATTCATTTGTACCAAAAAGGGATGTAGTGAGACTTTCCAGCAACTTTGCCTTGTGGAGGTCTCAGCCTCACCTTCAGTGAAAGGTTCTTTAAGAAACCTAGTTTCCTGGGATCAGAATGGAGACCACCACTGCCACAAACAAGCTGCATGCCGGGCAGGAAGGGGACCTGGATGTCCAGGCAGAACAGCATTGTGGGAGGCCGTGGTGGGCAAGGGATACAAGCAGAGATAGAATCTCACCAGGTACTAGCTGGGTGATCTCAGGCAAGTTACTCAGCCTCTCTGAGCCTCAGTTTTCCCATCTGCAAAATGGGAATAATATCTATTTCCACACGTTGTCTTGAGGGATTAACTAGGATATTATACGTATTAAGTACTTAGCACAAATAAGCACTTAATAAATTAAAGATGTTCCTTTTATAATTTTAATGAACCAAATGATCACTCTAGTTATTAATATGAAATTGAAGCAGAGGCTTTGGTTTTATGGGAGAGACCAGCAGGGCTGAGGGTTCTAGGGACTCCCAACAGGGCCAAAGCTGGGTGAGACCCCGGGTGCACAAGGCATGAGGGTTAGGTTTTCAAGGTCAAGACTCAGGAGGGGCCCAGGATGGACTGGCTGAGCCCGCACAATATCTGCTGCCGTGGGGGTGGACAGAGAGGCAAGAGGCAGCCAAGCCATGGGGTCCCTGCTCCGACGGGCCCTCACTTGTACCCCCTGTGTTTTGATAGAGAAGTGGGACGCCTTCATAAAAGAAACCGAGGACATCAACACGCTCCGGGAGTGTGTGCAGATCCTGTTTAACAGCAGATATGGTGAGTGGGCGGCACGGCCCGTGGTGTGGCCCCAGCAGTGCACTGAGCATCTCATTATGTGGCAATCACTCGTGTTCCCCAACATGACGGTGGGAGCCATATGCTGGCACCACGCGCCGTCAACGCAAGTGTCACCTCCTGTCTGGGTAGGGGGTGGTTGTGTCAATATTTCCCTTCCAGATTCTCCAGGGGGCGGGACTGATGGCAAAGCCCCAGACCTTGGCTCACCTGTGGGAGGCGGGCCGCTTGGGGGGGCGGTGGCGACCATCCGGGAAAACGGCTGTTGGCCTCTTGTGCCTGCAAGTCCCCCACGCACCACCCTGTCTCCTGCCTCCTCACCTTTGCCCGTGCCGTGCCCCCTGCCCGGCGTGCCCTTTGCACGTATTGCGGGCAGACTCCTACCTGTTCTTCAAGACTCAGCCCTTAAAGCTCTGATGGTTTCCTCTCTGTTCCATGTCGCACGCTCGATGCGCCTTGTCTGTATCTGTCCCCGTGAAGGCCAGGACAGCACTGGCCCCTCTGTGCCCCCAGCACCCAGGACAGAGCTGAGCTCAGAGCACGTGTCGGCTCACCGCACTCTGGGCAGCAGGCACAGGTGGTAACCGGGGCAGGGGTGCCCTCCGTGTGGTAGAGCTTCAGCCAAGTGCAAAGTGTGGCCACTCGTTGGCTAGACGGCAGGGACTGGACCAGACGGGTCTGTAAGCCCTTCCCACTCTGGGTCCTGGGACCCCCGAGTGCCCTCCCACACCTGGTCTCCTTTGTCCCCTCAGCAGTCCTCGCTCACTCTCACTTATTCGCTCAGCCTCTGTTGCGCTCCGTCTATAAGCCCCGCTCAACGGTCAGACGCAGCGTGGCTCTGGCCAGGGTGGGTGGCTCTCAGTCACTGCGGAGATGATGCAGGTACCCACAGACCACTCAGCACGCAGGCGTGATGTCATTGAACCCCACTTGAATCGCGCAACCCCTCTCTGGGGAAGTCCCTCTGCACGATGGGACCAAGGGAGGGGGCTGGGGGGAGGGGCACCACCCAGAGCTGCAGGGACAGAGAGGAGGGTCCTGGGCCGCCTACATGTGCGGGTCAGGGGAGAGCACTGCCCTGGGAGTCCACGGACGCTTGCCGGATGCCCTGGAGATGGCCAGTCTCCCTCCCTAACCTTGGCCTTCTCACTATGACCAGACCAGACCTGCCGGGGTAGGGCTTCACTGCCCTCCCTGCCCTCCCTCCCCTCCTGCTTGGCTACAAAAAAACCTCTTTCTCTACTCACAACACTTCTGACAGCAGAAGTGTGGGTTTTCCACGCCACGCAACCCTCCAGTTCTCTGTGGACGCCAGCTAGGGGCCCTACAACTCGATTCAATTCTGACCCTAACTCCCCGGAGTTACACAGACCCCTCCCCAGGTTAAGGGCTCAGTCCCCCAAGACAGCACCCCACTTAAGATGCCAGTCACAAGTAGTGGGTCCCCAGGGTACCCACACTTCCATCTAATTTGGCTGCACACCCGTGGTTCCCAGGACCCCCCTCCGCGGGTTCGGCGGTTTTCCATAATGGCTCACAGAACTGAGGGAGGAAACACTTTGCTTCTGTTGACCCGTTTACTACAAAGGATACAGATGAACAGCCAGATGAAGAGGTACATGGTGAAAGGTCCGGAAGGGCCCTGAGCACAGGAGCTTCTGTCCCCGTGGAGTCTAGGGTGCACCAGCCTCCTGGCACATGGAAGCTCTCTGAACCCCTTCGGTTAGAGTTTTTACAGAGGTTGCTTTAAGTAGGTGTGATTGATTTAACCATTGGCCATTGGTGATGAGCTCAGCCTCCAGCCCCTGTCCCCTCCCAGGAGTGGGGGATGTTTCCAACCCTCTAATCGCGTTTTTTTTTTTAAATTAATTAATTTATTTTTGGCTGTGTTGGGTCTTCGTTTTTTAATTTTATTTTTAATTTATTTATTTTTGGCTGCCTTGGGTCTTCGTTGTTGCACACGGGCTTTCTCTAGTTGCGGCGAGCGGGGGCCACTCTTCCTTGCGGTGTGCGGGCTTCTCACTGTGGTGGCTTCTCTTGTTGTGGAGCAGGGGCCCTAGGCACGCAGGCTCAGGAGTTGTGGCGCACGGGCTTAGTTGCTCCGCGGCATGTGGGATCTTCCTGGACCAGGGCTCGAACCCGTGTCCCCTGCATTGGCAGGCGGATTCTTAACCACTGCGCCACCAGGGAAGTCCCTCTAATCGCGTTTTGAGCCCCCTACCTTGTGCCAGGCACTCAGGCCAACTCTGGTCTCAAGGTGCTTCAGCAAGTGGCTGAAGGTGGGTCTGCAGTACACGCAGTGGTGTACGGTAGTACATTCTAGCATGTAGTAACGTGCAAGGGTGGGGGCCCTCAGAAAGGGAGGACGGCTCAGAGGAGGGTGAGGTCTCTCGATAGGCTTGGGGAGTCAGGGGAGGCTTCATGGAGGAGGTGTTCTTTGATCCACCCTGGGGCCGGGGAGGCTTGGTCACGTGGGCTTGGTGGGCTGGGCCATCCTGGTTGGGGTGGGGCTGAGCGAGGCCCCGTACTACAGGGGCCTGTCTGTACCCAAGTTTCTCCCCTCCCTCCTTAGCCAGGTGTGAGCAGGACGGGAAGTAGGGAGAGGGGAGCTGGGGAGGGCTGGCTCTGTCCACATTGGGTGGGTTCTGCCCCACCCCTGCGGGCATGACAGCTGCCAGTCTTCCAGCCTGTTGTGCGTGCTGGATGTTTCCAGAATGTTGAGCCTTTCCTAGAGGTCAGCACTTGGGCCCACCACCGTGGCCAAATCCAAGGAAGAGTGTTGGGCTTGGAGTGGTTGAGGCCTTGCCCCTCCTCAGGCCAGAGCTCCCTCTGAGCTGTCCCTTCAGCTGCCCTGGGGAGAAGCTGCCGCCCGCTGCCCCCCGCCCCATGAGTACTGGGGGATCCTGTGGCAGGGGTGGGGACATTTGGCAGCCTGAACCATCCTGCAGACCCAGGACGAGCAGGTCCTGCTCCTGGTTCCGCCCTTTCAGCTACCAACTCCGGGCCAAGTGGGCCAGCGACATTGCTGGGGGTGCAGAGGGGGGGAAAAAACAGAAGAGAAATGGGGGGAACCCAGCCTTGAGGAAGCCGCAGTGTCTCTCTGTCACCCGGGGAGAGGTTGAGATTACACCAGGGTCTAAGGATTGTGCGTGGTGGGCTCTATCCTCCTCTTCGCAGTGGGCAGCGGCTGGAGGCTGGGCGGGCTGGAGCTTCTGTGCCCTGGGCTGAAAAGACAGGCCTAGCAAGTCAGATGGACCCGAGGGGAGGTGGATTCACGTAGACTCGAGGAACCCAAGAGCCCATCGCTCAAGTGCTGGGGCTGGGGGGTGGCTGGTGACGCTGGGGGTCGGGGGAAGAGATGGTTTGACAGCTGCTGAGATGGTGAGGGTTTAATTAGACGACGAGCTAAGTGTGACTTCACAGTGGGATCTGGCTGCCAAAGCCTCCAGCGCAGACCTGGGCCGCATCAACAGGAAAACAATCTTGGCGGTGCCCCAGGGAGGGCCACAGACAGGCGACTCTGCCCTGCCCTGGTCCTGGCATGACTGCAGGGGGTCCGGCTCTGGGCTGGCACTTGTCAGGACACAGACAAATCCTGGTGTGGCCCGAGGAGCCAGGCCAGGATGGGGAGGGCCCTGAGGAACAGCGAGGAGATGTGGAACCCTTGGGAGAGGTTGGACTGACCCTTGGGAGAAGCAGGAGTGAAGTGGACACCCAGCTCAGCTCATCTCCCAGGCCTTGGGGCCCCATGAAAGTTCCATCAAGCACATAGTAGGTGCTCAAGAAGTATTTGGTGAGTGAATGAATGAAAAGGAGGAGCTGGGGTGTATGAGTGACTGAAATGGCACAGGACCGCACCTAACGGTTTGGAGGAAAAGAGCAAGTAACCACCTCCTGAGCCCGGGTTCTGTCTACACTGCTGTTGACAAAGCTGTCAGCTTCCAGCGGCGTCTCATGTCACTGATGAGTGAGCGGAGTGCTGGGCCCCTCCCTGGAGAAAAGGGCACACCTGTACAACTGGAAGCATCTTGCCAAGAGTCCACCTCCAGCCTGGAAGCTTCCCTCAGCCTCTCATTCACTCCCAAATATGCAGGAAGCAGCTACTACGTGTCCTGCCCTATTTAGGTTCCAGACAGTGAACCGACGCACAGATGAATATGTTTGTAACGTCAGATTATGATAAACGTGGGATGAAAAACAAAGCAGGGTGGGCTAGGGAGGGATGGAGGGGGCTGTTTTAGGCTGGTGAAGTGACATTTGAGCAGATGCTTGAATGGAGAGAGGGAGGGAGGGAAGGGTATGGTGATCTGCAAGAAGAGTGTCTGAGTAGACAGAAGAACAGGTGCAAAGGCCCTGGGATGAGTGCATGCTTGGCGTGTTAGGGAAGCAACAAGGAGGCCAGAGAGACCGGGGTGAGCAAGCAGAGGGGTGAAAGATGGAGATAAGGCCAGAGGTGATGGGGTCCTGGTCACGTAGGGCCTTGTAGGGCTTTGGCCATCGCTGAGTGGGAGGGGAGCCTATGGGCATTTTTTAAGAGAGTAGTGATGTATTTGGTGTTTCAGGAGGATCCCTCTGGCTGCTGAGTGGCCAGAGTGGTGCCTGGGAGGTGGGAGGTGGTGATGACCAGGCCCTGGGGCCCTGCATGTCCCGCAGCCTCCATCCCGCGTTCAGCCTTGCCGTTGCCCTTCCAGCGGAAGCCCTGGGCCTGGACCACATGGTCCCCGTCCCCTACAGGAAGATCGCCTGCGACCCGGAGGCTGTGGAGATCGTGGGCATCCCGGACAAGATCCCCTTCAAGCGCCCCTGCACCTACGGGGTCCCCAAGCTGAAGCGGATCCTGGAGGAGCGGCACAGCATCCACTTTGTCATTAAGAGGTAGGGGGTGGGGTGCAGAGGGGCAGGGCTGGGAAAGGGGGCGACAGCAGGCACAAGGCAGGGCCCTGGGGAGGTGACAGGGGTCAGGAGTGGAATGAAGGGGTTCTGTAACCTGACAGCTACGTGGCCTCCTCCTGGCCTCTTTTGAGTATTGAATGGAAAAATGGAGGCACAGTGCCTGACCCTAGTAGGCGCTGGCTAAGTTCTTAGAGGTGTTTTCCTGCTGCTAAAGAAGACCTGAGGCCTTTGTACTTACCTCCCTTCAGAGAGGAGCCCACCTGAGCTCAGGTGGGGCTGGGCCAGCCTCTCCCTTTCTGCACCTCCCATCGGACTACCCTGCCTGCTGGTAGTTTGTCCATCTTTCCTGTCCTCCCAGGTGGCCAGTTTCCCTGGTGCAGGTGCGGGTGGGTGGGAGAAGGCAGAGCACTATGGACTCTGGAACTGCAGCCCCTTCCCCCCGACCTGCTGCCACCCACCCCTCAGCCTTGTCTCCCAACTCCCACAAGGGGCTTTGTCCTCACAGCTGGCCGGACTCACCAGCGAGCAGGCATCTCCAGGCAATGCCAGGCTTCCTGGGATGCTTCCTCCTAAATAGTTAGAGAGGGAGGGGGCCAGAGGCCATGCCGTCCAGCCCCCTGCCTCCAGCAGCACTGCCTGCATCGGGCCCTTCCCAGGCATCCATTCTGGGAGCCCGCTGAGGGCGTGCTCCCAGCGTGTGCACGCACCCACACGCCTGCTTGCTTGTTTGTTGCCCTAGACTGTAAGCAGGGACTGTGTGTCTCGTTGCTGAATCCCCAGCGCCCACAGCAGTCCCTGGCATGCGGGAGATGCCAGTGTACATATCTGTGGAATAAATGGATGGATGGATGAAAGTGCTTGTCCAGATTTGGGCTCGGGCCATCTAACTTGTTAGAGCTTAGGAAATAAACAGGGTAATAGGAGAGAGAAAAATGGTGGGTGCGTGGGGGTGAGGAGACCTGTTTAGGGTGGTCCGGGGGCCTCTGAGAGAAGATCCCGTTGGTTAAGCCAGAGCTGGGAGGTTGAGAAGGGCTGCCTGCACCCAGCTGGGCAGTGTCTGGGTAGAAGAATTGACCTCAGTGAGCAGCCCAGACGGCTGGGGTGCAAGAGGGTGGGGATTGACCCTGAGAGCGTGGAGTTGTTCTGAGCCTTGGGAAGGACGTCTGCAGGGTTGCTGGATGCCAGAGCTGGGGTCTGCCCGGCCCCCTGGCTGCTGGGGGAGAACGGACTCTAGGGAACAGAAGCAGGAGACTGGCGAGGAGGCTGCTGCAGCCGTGGGCCAGGCCGGCGTGGTGGGCACGGGAGAGAGCAGCTGGGGTGGGGATGGAATCCGAGCGGTGACGGGGTGTGCTGGTGAGTGGACCGTGCAAGTGGGGAGGGGAGTGGGGAGGAAGGCTCACCCCCATGTTTCCGAGTGAGTTCACCTTGGAGATGAGCAGGAGATGGAATTTTCAGAAGCCCAGCTGAGAGGTCAGAAGCTCGGGAGGGAGGTCTGGGGGTTAGAGATAAAAATCTGAGAGTTGGCAGCGTGGGCCAGGAAGGGATCACGGGCAGGAGAGAAACAGAGAAGAGAAGAGAGGGGCAATTCCCTGGTGGTCCAGTGGTTAGGACTCCACTCTTCCCTGCTGAGGGCCCGGCTTCAATTTCCTGGTCAGGGAACTAAGATCCCACAAGCCATGCAGCGTGGCCAAAAAAAAAAAAAGAAAGAAAAAAAAAGGAGAAGAGGTGGCGAGGGCTCAGATGGACTCCGGGATCCCCACGTTAGAGGCTGAGGCCAGGATGAGGAGGGGCCGCCAGCAGAGGAGGCTGAGAGTGGCCAGGGAGCTGGGCGGGCATCTCACTGCCACCGAGGGAGGTGATTCTGAGAGTCAGCTCTGACTGTGGGGCACTCCTGCTCAGAACCCTTCACCGCTCCCCCACTCTCCGTGAGCCCCGGTGTAGCGGCTCCCAGGGTACCACACTCCAGCCTGTCAGCAGCCACTGTGCCCGCCTTAGTGCCGCTCCACCTTCCCTCCTGTTTCTCTGAACTCCTGCCTCCTCACGTACCTCCAGCCTTTGCTGAAGCCCTTTCCTTTGCCTGGAGCTGCTCCCCGCCCTCCTTCCCACCTGTCCTGTCTTTCAAGGCTCACTATTCTGTCTAGAAGCCCTCCCCTGTCCTCAGTCGGAAAGAATTTCCCCCTCCGGCAGCAGGTGGCTTCTTCCCCCCATCCGCGTCCCCACCAGCCCCCCATCACCCTGATCACTGGCGGCAGTGGGACCACATCTGAGCCACCTCTGTGCCCCCTCAGCCCCTACCAGGGGTCCCACTTGATAAATCATTCTGGAGGTGAATTTGAAATCATTCGAGGGAATTCCCTGGCGGTCCAGTGGTTAGGACTCTGCACTTCCATTGCTGAGGGCCTGGGTTCGATCCCTGGCTGGGGAACTAACATCCCGCAAACCGAGTGGCGTGGCGGGGCCAAAAACAAAATCATTCGGCCTTCTGTCAGGCAGTGCCTCCTGTTGTCTAGCTTAAGTCTCTCTTGCTGCTGCCTAAGTCCTTTTCCTTCATTTGACTCCTGGTAGCAAGGGAGGAGGCTAGGAGAGCAGAAAGCAGCAAGGGCATCCCAGTGACCCCTTACGTTCCTGACCATGGTATTTGAGTCCTCACTGTGGCTGACCTTCATCTCCCTCTGTCCAAACTGTAGGTCATTTAATCCTTCACTAGTATTTGCCAGGCGCCTCCTGCAGGCCCAGCCCTTCACTGAGCTCTACTGAGGACTTCACGAAACAGCAGGCACAGTCCCCATCTGCCCCCAGGGGCTACCGCGAGTCATGGTGGGTGGTCACTCCTGTGATGAGTCCTGGGAGCATCAATCAGCATGTTTCCAGGTGTAGACTCAGATGGCATCTGAGCAGCAAGCCTGTGGGGCTTCCTGGAGGAGGAGGCTTGGCATCAGGCAGACTGGGCTTGAAGCCACATACCACGTGATAACCTTGACTAGCGCTTCTCTTCTGAGCCTCAGTTTCCTCATTTGTAAAAATAGGGACAGTGATGCCCTATTCCTCAGGTTTTTCTCAACATAGTATATGAGGAGGTAGACATAACATACCTGGCATGGAATAGATGCTCAATAAATGTGAGTCTTCTCCCTTGACCTCATCTCCTTCACGTATAGAGAAGTACTAAGTCAGTGCTGACAACCTGGGTTCGAATCCTGGTCCTACCATTTTCCAGCTGTGTGTCCTTGGGCAAGTTACTTAACTGCTCTGCCTTACTTTCCTCGTCTATAAAATGGGGCTAATGAGGCAGATTCCCTGGCGGTCCAGTGGTTAGGGCTCTGCGCTGCCACTGCAGGGGGCATGGGTTCGATCCCTGGTGGGGGAATCAAGATCCCACGTGCTGCACCGTGTGGCTAAAGAATAAAATAAAATAAAATGCGGCTAATGATTGTTCAGGCCTCATAGTGCTGATGGGAGACTACATGGATGTGAGCAAGGTGCTTAGAACAGAGGCTGCTCCTTTCTGAGCCCCAGTGCATTTTCACTGTTGCCCATCCCAGCCTCGTCAGGGAGACATTTGAGATCACATTTGCGATCGTCCTAGCAGAAGGGAGTCAGAGAACAGAGAGCTTAGGAAGCAGCCAGGAGGGGGAGTTTCCGCCCCAGCCCAGGTGTCTGCAGGGGGCGGGGAGGTCAGGGTGCTCTCCTGACAAAAGGGAGAAGCCCCTTGACAAGGCCTGTGGGTCTTGTTATTAGTGGAAGGGGGCTCCCCTGGCGCCTGGGTCCCCACTCATGCCCAGCCCTGACCCCTAAATCCCCGGTTCCCCCCAGGACACAAGCCCAGAGCGAGAGGCTCTGAGTTCACATGTGTCGGTTCTACCTGAGGGAGGACTTCAGAGGGAAAAGTGTCTGGAGGGGGTCCTAGAACTCTGCAGTGTGCAACAGCGACCCTTGGTCAGCGCTCATCAGGTGGGCCCTTCCAGGCCGGGCAGCCCATGAGGGCGTCTGGCACAACATTGGAGCCACGTCGGATCAGACCTTCTCCCTGTCATCTGTCTCCCCCCTCCCCGCCCGCCAACTCCACTAGGAACTGCAGGCCAAGGTCTCACACCCCCTCCCCCGTGCTCCCTGATAAGTAAATATAACCATAAATAATAAAACCTGCTGTTAACGCTGGGAGCCTCCCCGTCATTGGGTGGAGCTGAGGAAGCATGCCTCATTGTGGAAGCCAGTTTCCTCCAGAATTATTCCCTGTGGCTGCTTCTCGGCCTTGGGGGACCCAGACGAGCGTGAGCCTCCAAGAACAGTGGGGGAACCTGGCGCCTCTCAGAATGAGAACAGGACGCCACGCTTGGGGTCTCACCGCCCCGGTAACCCACGCTCTGCCTTCTGTCACTGACCTTTTTGCCTCTGTTTGAATTTCCCTCTGGGCCCGCCTTGGGCACTGTCGGCCCCCTTGTATTTGGACTCAGACGAGCGGGACTTCATTTGTCCCATGTCGCCTCTGGGGGTGCCAGTTGAGTGGCCAAAGCCCTGTCTACTTGTCCAGCCGCTCCGTGGCACGCAGGCTCTGCTGCAGGCCCCCTAGGCCAGCTGCCTGAGGCCCCCCAGCCCGCTGGGAGCCACCCTGGGGGGTCTGGGAGCAGAGCAGAAAGGACAGCAGCCCTGCGGGTAGGCGACCAGGTGATCCCAGCTCCCTCGCTGACCTTTACTCCATCCTCGTCTTCCAGGAATGAGAATTCCAGGTGTCTTAACAGGGTGACTCAGGAGTCCCCAAATGGCCCCTGGGCCCCTAGCCATCCCCCCTCCAAGCCATCCTCTGTGTGATGATGGAGTGATCTGAGGGTGCCATGCCCCCCTGGGGGCTCCCCATTGCCCACGGTGTAGAGACCACATGCCTGGGCACAGCACTGAAGGCTGGTCACCTCCCACAGGATGCCTCCAGCCGGCCAGATGGAGCCGCCAGCCCTCCCTATGCCTTTACCTGGACAACCTCTCAGCCCTCCCACCTGGGCTTGCCACCCCCAACTCCGTGAAGTCTTTCCTGACCCCCTCCCTGCTTGGGCCCCCTTGGCTTCTGAGACACACCTGAGGGGTCCCACATGTCACGCTGTGAGGCTGTGATCTGGGACGCTCCTGGCTTGTGCCATTGACGGAGAGCTTCCTGGGAGCAGGGCCTACCCCGTGCCTGTCGCTGAGACACAGGTGGTGGTGGGTAAAGGCTGCGGAGCCCTGGTGGGAAAGGGGTGTGAGTTATCCACCAGCTGTGGTTGAGGAGAGCTCAGGGCCAGAGGAAGCCCCACACCCCAACCTGGGTTGTCGAGCTGAATAGGTTGGACCCTCCGGGACCCCCACAGGGGCTGGCCAGTGCCTTCCCTGGCCATAGAGAAATGGTTTGGGATGTCTGGTTGTTTGGGGGGTATCTGGCTATTCTGGACCGTGCCCTCTCCTGCCCCCATGTGAGGCCAGCCCGGTGCCCAGGTCTGCGGCCATGCACGTGGGACTCGAGTGACCATCACTGAGGGGACCTGGAGGCCGGCTCCCCTCTCATGCCCATCTCTCCTCTCTCCCCAGGATGTTCGATGAGCGAATTTTCACAGGTATGTGTGGGTACCGTCTAGTCTGTTCTGAAGCCACCAAGCTGATGCCCCCAAGAGTGCTTGAGCTGCCACCACACCGGACCCGAGGGAGCCTGGGTGTGGCTTCTGTATCCGGGGGCCCAGCTCCCAGGCGCAGACAGACTGTCAGGACATCCCCTCCAGACCTGGGAAGCCCTGGATGGGGAATAATAAAGCTAACATTTACTGAATACTAACATGTGATGGCTACTCTCCTAAGCTGTTAGTGTATTTAATTTTAATTTAATTTAGTTTTCAACAGTCCTATAAAGTGGGTTCTGGTTTTTTCCCTGAAGTCTAGCTAGTGAGCACTGGGGTCTAGATGCAAACCGAAGTGCCCAGGCCATGACCAGTAGGTGGCCTGCCTCTCAGGAGGAAGAGATGGGCTCTGCCAGGTGCAGCAAAGGGAGCACGGATCTTGGGGTGCAACATATCTGAGTCCCAGTACCGGCCCTACCTCCCCCCAGCTTTGGGACCTTGGGCACGGTCATGTGGGCCTCAGTTTCCACATCTGTGAAAAGATAAGAGCACCATCCTCTGGGTTCCTGGGATAACTAAATGAGAGAATGGTCCCATGGTACAGCCTTGGGAGAGACTCAGTCCCTTTCCCAAGGGCTCCCTCAGCCCCAATAGCATAGCCCCTGTCCTGAGGTCAGGACAGCAGTTTCTGGCTTCTTCCTCCTGCCCAATCCTCTGAGATCCCCGGCATCCTTATTCCTCATCCCAGGGGAGGCATCTCTCCCTGGACCCCTTCCTGGCTTGGCTGCACATGGAGGCCACAAGAAGGAGGGACAGAGGCTAGACCACACCTGAGGGGTGCCCCCAGGAGCTTCCCCCAGAGGCCCCTGCTGGGTGCCCCGCAGGCAGAGGAGGCTGGAGAACCTTCTCCCTGACCGCCCTGCCCCTCCCCGGCTCTGCCCCCAGGGAACAAGTTTACCAAAGACCCCACAAAGCTGGAGCCAGCCAGCCCGCCCGAGGACATCTCTGCGGAGGTCTCCCGTGCTGCCGTCCTGGACCTGGCTGGGACTGCTCGGTAAGGCCACACCCCGGCTCTACCCCAGCTCTGCAGGGAGGAGCAAGGCCTAGGACTGGCTGGAGGATGCTGGGCCCAGCGTCTCACTCCACCTGGACACCCCGCACAGGCACCTGTGCGCCTCACCCCACTGTGGCCCAGGGAGAATCTAAAGGGACCCGGAAGGAGAACAGAGATTTCGCCAATTTTCTTCCACCTGGAGGACTCTTGTCACCCCTTGGGATCTAGCCATACGTTATCTAGTCTCAAAAGCCTTCCCTGGCACCCAGACTAGGTCAGGAATCTGCCCTGCATGTCCACAAGGCCTCTCACTCAGCTCACGGCCTGGTCGCCATTCACCAGTGCCCCCCACCCAGGCCAGGGATGGGCCATCTCTCCCGGAATCCCCACGTCCAGCCCAGGCCTCCCCGACAGTGTTCTATGAATGAACCAAATCCTCCATCCCAGGGTCCTGCCCAGCTTCACTCCCCAAGCCCCTCCCCAGACTCCTGAACCCTCTCCAGGCGGGTGGTCCCTACAGCTCTTAGTCCCCCGACAAGCACTGATCAAACCCTCACTGCACTAAGTGGTGGGGCTCCTAGACTGGCCAGACCCAGGCCTCAGGAGCTCCCAGCTGGTGGGCAAGGTGGACGCCCAGAACATCACCCCAGGATAGGGAGCAGGAGCTCGGGTGGGGCGGCCAGGAGACTGTTGTCCAGGAGGTGGGACACTGGGAACCTTGCTGGCGTGGGGAGGGGGGGCGTGGATCCTGGTGGGATGGGAGCAGATGTGGTCAGGGGTACATCTTGAATTGGCAGCTGCCGTGGGCCCCTGACTGCTTGGAGGGGGAAAGCTCGGGCTGATGCCATGTCATTTCTCGGCTTCCTTCCCACAGGTCGGACAAAAGCAGTCTCTCTGAAGACTGTGGGCCAGGTGAGGAGCTGGACCCCACTGCGTGTGTCTGGGGTGGGAGGGCGTCCACCAGCCCCACTCAGCAGCTCTGGGGAGGAGGCCGGCTCAGACCATGAGCCTGGGTATTCATGAATGTCCTCTGTCCACCCCTGTCCCCTGACCCTCCCCCAGGCCGCAGAGCATGCTGGGAGCTTGCTGGGGGCCGGGAGGGGCAGGTGGGATGTGGGTGGCTTTGTGGGAGACCTGGATTCGGGTATCACCTCTGCCTCCACATCCCTGGCGATGCAGGCCTCAGTTGCCAGGTCTATACGTTGTATCTACCTATAGCTCAGACACCAGGGCTGACGTGACTTTTCCTGGCACTACTAACAAGTCACAGACAGGAGAATGTTCAGGAATGACTCCCCTGCCCGGCCAAGCTCACGCCCACACTTGACCAGATCCCTCATTTCCCCCTCACAGGAACCTCCGGGGAGCTAGGTGGGCTGAGACCCATCAAAATCGAGCCAGAGGATCTAGATATCATTCAGGTCACTGTCCCAGGTAAGGGCTGATCCTGCCACCCCCGCCTGAAGGTACAGGGATCGAACACCACCGTGTCCCCTCCCGGGCTGTCCTGTTCTCTCTCCCGAGCACCTGCGCCGGCCAAGAAGGGGTCGCCAGGCCGCTGCTTCTCTGGTCTGATTGTGAAAGCGTGCAGCATTGCGTGTGCTTTCTGTAGCCACATCTGCCCTCTGGGCTGGGGGTCAGGTGGTCTCAGCTCGGACCTTCCTAAAGGTCCCCGCAGCCTTCACCTCTCTGGCCTGGCTTCCTGGGATTTGAGAGGCTGCGGGGGAGAAGAAAAGGTCATTGGAGTAAGAGGATCTGAGTTTACCTCCAGACCTGGATCCCTCTGAGCGTCAGTTTCCACATCTGTGAAGAGGGGCATGTACTTGTCATCTGGAGGCTCAGTATGGGGTGACCACAGGCTCCAGGCCCCTTGGGTCCCCGCTGTCCTCTGGCACAGCTACCCTCCCAGAGTCCAGGGTGCAGCTTCCGTAAGGGTCCTGCTCTGTGGGCGTGCTGGGCTGGGAGGTCCCTGAGGGACCGTGATGGGGTGGGACAGACAGAAGATGCTGTTGTCATTTGGAATTTTGCCTCCAGACCCTTCCCCAGCCTCTGAGGAAATGACAGACTCGATGCTGGACATGTGCCCTCGGAAGATTCCGGTTACGGGATGGAGATGCTGACTGGTAAGAAATGGGCTGGGGACCCACCTCCCTGGGATGTAACAGGGAGAGGGTGGGCCAGGAAGCCCCTAGACTTTTCTTGGTATTGACTGTCCCCCTTAGGAGAAACTCAGTATAT
Organism: Eschrichtius robustus; assembly: GCF_028021215.1. NCBI lineage: Eukaryota > Metazoa > Chordata > Mammalia > Artiodactyla > Eschrichtiidae > Eschrichtius > Eschrichtius robustus. The sequence goes on along the minus strand of NC_090839.1, from coordinate 83,072,502 downwards.
GCCTGGCTCCCCGATCCAGGCCAGGTTCCTTTCTGAAAACTTGAAATAGGCCTTGAGTTAATATTAAGTCTGGTTACTATGTCTTTCCCAGGAGCTCCCATTTGGATAAATTTGTTTATTTATTCAGTAACTATTTACTGAGCACCTACTATGTACAAGGTCCTGTGCAAGGTGCTGGGGACAGAGCAGTGAACCCAACAGAACAAAGTCCCCGCCCTTGTGGGCTGACATCCCAGTGCAGGGAGACAGGTAGTAAGCAAATCAATAAGAAAAATAGGGGAATTCCCTGGCAGTCCAGTGGTTAGGAGTCCAGGCTTTCACTGCCAGCAGCCCGGGTTTGATCCCTGGTCAGAGAACTAAGATCCTGCAAGCTGTGCAGTGCGGCCCCCCAAAAAAACGAAAAAGAAAAATAGAAAGTCAGATGGTGGTAAGTGCTATAGGGAGACACAAAGCCAGGAGGGGAAGTATCAGGGACAGGAGGGGGTGGTTATTACAGGATTTGAGTGGTCAGAGAGGACCTCACTGAGAAAATGACATTGGAGCAAAGACCTGAAGGAGGTGCGGGCAGGAGCCATGTGGATATCAGGACAGAACTTTCCAGGCAGAGGGAGCAGCATGGGCAAAAGCCCTGAGGTGGGCTATGCCCAGCATGTCTGAGCAACAGCAAGGAGGCCGGGTGGCTGGAACAGAGTGAGGCGGGGAAAGGGAGGTGGTGGGTGAGTTATGCAGGGTTGTGTACATCAAAGGAAGGACTGGAGACTTAACTCTGAAGAGACAGGAACCAGTGCGGGGGTTGGCGCTAATGGAGTACATTTTAACAGTGTTTACTCTGACCGTGGAGCTGAGAACAGACTGCAGAAGGTCTGGGGACAAAGACAGAAACAGACTCTGACGATAATTTAGGCAAGAGGAATGGTTGGGCAGGTGGATAGCAGCAGGGAGAGGGTAGGGTTCTGTGGGTTTTGTTTTTTAAAGTTTATTTTGGAAATGTTCAAAACCACCCAAAGTTGAAAAGAATAGCTTAATGAATCTCACATGCCCAACTCTCAGCTCCAACCATTCTCAACAGATGTTATTATTGATAATAAGAAGTAAGAATTATTACACATAGTTAATGTTTTTAAAAAGTGAATCATTATAGGACTTCGCTGGCGGTCCAGTTGTTAAGACTCCGCGCTTCCACTGCAGGGGGTGCAGGTTCGATCCCTGGTTGGGGAACTAAGATCTGGCGTGCCGTGTGGCACAGCCAAAAAATTAAAAAAAAATTTTTTTTAAGTGAATCATTATAAAGACAAATAGTATGTAAATTATAGAAGGTTTGCGGATATGGCAGAAAACAATATTAGTACTTAGATGATTTGAGTTTGGAAGGCTCTGTAATAGAGGATGCAGGGCCAGGGCAGGAAACTTTAGGAAGATGGCTGGAATTTGTTTCCCTTGCCTGTGATGTCTGGTGTGGGCTTGATTAGGTGGGGAGAGGGGTGGGTATTGCTTAAGGATACTGTGCAAAAGCATAGTAGGTGTATTTAAATGAACAGTGTGAAGAAATCTCATAATGTTCAATGTGAAAAGCAAGTGCAGAAGGATATAGATAATATAGCATTTCTATAAATTTGGAGATGTAAAAATAGTATTGCTAATGTTTTATTTTAAAAAACCGTGTGCAAATATGGCAAAATGCTAATGTGTATTCATTCCGGCTGATAGGTCCATGAGTGTTTGTTATAATATTCTGTATGCTTTACTGCGCTTTTTAACTTTTCCCCTACCAAAAATAAACAAGTGACTGGAAAAATAAATAAGAAGGTTTCCTACAGGCCCAGATGGGTGGTGCCGCGTTAATTGGTGACAGAATAAAGGCAGAATATCTCTGCTCCTCGTCTGCTTCCGTCTTCTCTGTCAGGGAGAATGGTCTGGAAACAGGAAAGAGTGAGGAGGACCTGGGAGTCCAGTTCAATAAGGAGATATAAAGGGTCCCCAGAGCAGCTGTGGATGAGTGTGATCTACGGATAATACCTAAGACGTCCATAGGACGTGAGAAGTCACAGCTGACAACAGAGATAGACTTGGAGATGAGGTTTTGCCCAAATTGCAAACAGGTGGACCGTGCGTTAGTCCCAGGCACAGTTCTGGAACAGATTTCTACATGGGCGACTGTAAGCCATCAGAGGGGACCCAGTGTGGGGTCATCCACAGGACTGAGTTGGCTCATACGACATCAAGATCTCCAGATGACCCTGGGCCAGCTGCGGAAGCTCCTCATGATTTTTATAAACAAAAAGGTTTTGACTCTAAATGCAGTTTTAAGTATTGTTTTCAACTTAAATAAAAGTTATTTGAATTTCAAGCAAAAAAAGGGAGGGCTACAGGGGGACCCCAGCCTCCACATGGGGAAGGTTTCCCCTGTTGTCCTGGAGGGCTTGGTCCTTCCTCAAACATTTGTCAGTTAGTTGGATAAAGGGACCTTAGGCAGCAAGATTATGCAATTTGCAGATCCCTGGGGAGGAATGGTCAGTCCATCCAAGAATGATGTTCCCCATGGCCTTGACAGACCAGAACACTGGGCTGAAACGCACAAGAAAAATTCACAGCCCCAGGACGTGTGTCATGGGTTGTGTTCCCTGGGGCCCTGTCTCTGAGATGGAGTTTAATGTGTGGGGTGTTTATTAGGGGCTGCCCTTGGGATCAACACCTATGTAAGGGAGGGGACAGAAGCACAGGGGGACGAGGGAGAAGGCAAGCCATGATCTGGCTGCAGCAACACGTCTTCCAACCCCACGGGGAGCTCGGAGCCAGAAAGGCCCCTTAGAGTTGCTCCCAGTTGCACTGGATATCCTGGCCTTTATACCTCCACCTCAATCAGTCACGAGATGCGGGCCACCCTGGAAGGGCAGTCCTTGAAGGGGCAGCTGCCCGCTGACCACACTCCCCGCTGCTAGGCCAACAAGCTCTTCCTTGAAGGGGATCTGAGTAGTAAGTACATCCCAGTACCTGCCACAGAAGAAGAGAGAGACAGTAAACACATGCAGCCACAGAGAAACAAGGGCTTGAACAAAGGGGCATCTCTTGCACCTTTTAACTCAACAGAACTTTTGCTGAGCACGTGGGGAAATGGGCACAGACCTGGTGCTGGTAAGAATGCAAATGGGCAAGTTGCTTTTTAGAGAAACTTGTCAGCTTGAAGAGCCATAAAAATGAGCACCACCACCCCCTCCCCCATACGTCCAGCAGGAACCGGGTCCGAGGAAGTTGTCTGAAATGTGAACAGTGTTTTCTGCACAGAGATGTTCGTGCCAACGTTAATGATGACCATGAAAAATTGCAACAAGCTGGTCCAGCTGTCAGGGAACTGTTAATGGTATCCTCCTGATGGACTATTAGGCAGGCACTAAAAATAGGCAACAAGGGAGATTGTAGAAGACGCAAAACTGATGGTGTTTACAACTGTGTTGAAAACATAATCACTGTTTTGGGGGGGGGAATGTCAAAAAAGTAGCTATGTTAGGTTAAGTGATTTATCTTTGTCACTCCCTAAATCAGTTGCGATGTGCTTTTAATACCTTGGTAATGAAGAAAGAATATTGTCAGGCACGGGCTGGGCATGAGTGGAATTGGAAGCAATCCGGTGACTGTGTGGGGAGTGTAGTGGACCAAAGGCTCAGAATGAGCTGACAGTGTGGCCTGGTCTTTAAGAGGTCGCATGTCACCTGGCTGCATTCACAGCAGTATTAAGAAGACCGAGGGGGATTTCCCTGGAGGTGCAGTGGTTAAGAATCCGTCTGCCAGTGCAGGGGACATGGGTTTTATCCCTGGTCTGGGAAGATCCCACATGCCGTGGAGCAACTAAGCCCTCAAGCCACAACTACTGAAGCCCGCGCGCCTAGAGCCCGTGCTCCGTGACAAGAGAAGCCACCGCAATGAGAAGCCCGCGCACCGCAACGAAGAGTAGCCCCCGCTCGCCGCAACTAGAGAAAGCCCGAGCACAGCAACAAAGACCCAACGCAGCCAAAAATAAATAAATTTAATAAATTTTTAAAAAAAGAAGACCAAGGGGGTCCCGATCTGTGGAGGCCCCTGGGGTTGGGGGGCTGTGGACCAGCATGGTGCCATTTCTATTGGAAAGGCTTCTCCCAACTGGTGTCGTTACTGTATTGTACAAATCATCCCTCGTTTGCTCACCTGGTGCCTTGGGCATCTCTGGTCATGCCCTCGATCGTTTACCAAGGTTGAAAATGGGGAGGCATTGAGCACATGGACGGGTTTGTTCAGGGTAAGTAGCCCAGCCCCCATGCCAGGGGGCAGGGGGAAAAGCAGGCAACTTTCTCACACTTGGAATTAGGGCCCCCAAAGTACACAGGTCATCATCTCCTGCTGCCTTTGAAAGAGCCCCCCCGCCCCCCAGGAGAGGACCTGGCCCCGCTTCCTTCTGTTTTCACGGTCCTATAACAAAGGCTGGCAGAAGCCCCTCCTTAGTGGCCCCTGCTTAGTAGAGCCACAGAGCTGAGCTGGTTCCCTGTGGGTGTCTGGGTCCGGTCATCTCCTGCCTGGCTCTCAGATTGCTGCTACTGCCTGGGGGTGGCCCTGCACACACGGACAGCTCAGAGTGGGGACAGACTTCCTGGTCTCCCCTCCTGTTCCTCTCAAGCCAGTTCGTGAACTTGATCGGTGCTGCCGCTGTGACATCTGGGCATCTCCCTCCGCCCTGAGACAGATCCAGCTCCCTGATTCAGGGAACCCTCCCTGGCAGCACTGCTCGTCCCTCTGTCCCCACCGGACTCCTCTCCTCCTGTCTGCCCCTCTCTGTCTAGAAATGGCAAAGATGAAGTTGATGAGTTTGGGATCCCCCAGGGGCTTCCCCTGAGACAGGGGCCTTCGTTCATTTGGGAGGAGAGTCCGGGAAGGGCAGTCCAGGTACGAAGGGGGAGTGGACAGGACAGCAGTGCCGTCAGGCCCGTCACCCCTGTGGGCAGCTGAGCTGAGGGACCACGGGAGCCCACGTAAGTCGCACGCCTGAGTTAATGCAGCTGAGGAAGCTGGGGGCTGGGCTGGTGATCTGCCCTCCGTCACTGGCTGAGAGCTATTTCCAGGCATTGATCCCAGCCCTTGTACCTTGCTGGTCTGCTCCCACAGCCAGAAAAAAGCCTCCAGGCAGAGTCAGGTGGGCCCAGCATCTACCTGCCCATAGTGTACCTATTGCCATGAGGAAGATTTAGGCCGAAAGCTCAGGCCTGGCCCTTTTTAAGTCAGAGGCTGAGCATAGATGAAACCTTCCAGGACCTTCCGGGCTGAGCCCCAAGGCTTAGGCTTGTCTGGCAATCCCAGATGCAGGCTCCCCTTCCCTCCGTCCGTGAGTGGGCCTTGACCGTGGGCAGCTCTCCCAGGATCAGCCCCTTTCCTTCCCACTCACGATCCCGTCTGGACCATCCCTGCATTCCTCATCACCGAGCATCCTCTCCACCAGCTGGCCAAGAGCAGACCCGGGGTCCGACTGCTCCACCCCTCACCAGCTCAGCCTCGTGTCAGGGGCTGAGAAGGGCTGTTTAAGGGTTAGCCCTGCCTGGGAAAGCACCTGGCAAACACGGCAAACTTCCTAAGTCGCAGTTTCCTTCTGGTTGTTTCAAGTGTTGAAAGTCCCCACGCCTTCCTCCGGCTCTTGGCACCAAAGAGCTGCTGCTGCTGATAGAGACCCTGCAGCCCGCCAGTCGGCCTGTGCCCCGCCCCCTGCACCCCACTTCCGCTGTCCCACTTGTAGTTCATCCTCCTGCGGAAATCCGCTATCACGGAGTTTGCCACCACCCTCCCCCCACACTCTGTTCCCCCCTCCCTGCCTGTGTCCCTCTCCCACCCCACTGCTTTCCCTGGACACTTGGGTCCAGCCCAGGTGTACCCCCCTTCGGGCCCCCAAGGCCAGTCTCTCCCCTCCCCCGTACAGCTTGAGCCCTCACCTCCCCTGTTGTTCACTGTGCCACGACCTTGCTGCCTGTTGGACGGGCACCTGGGGACAAGGTTGGGTCCCTTGGGCCCAGTCCAGAGCCAGTGCCATCTTGTCAGACGCCCCGGGACCACATGACCCTAGATGGCTCCACGCCCCCACCTGCCTTTCCTCCATCCCCTTATCCAGCCATGCCACGTGACGTGTGGGATCGTAGTTCCCTGACCGGGGGTAGAACCTCTGCCCCCTGCAGTGGAAGCGTGGAGCCCTAACCACTGGACCACCAAGGAATTCCCTCTGTTTTTCTTTACGGCATCACTGCCATCTGGCATCGTATGTGATGTCTGACGTCACATGAGGAGGACAAGGCTTTGTCTTGTTCCCGTGTGTCCTCAATGCCTAGAACAGAACCTGGCAGGCAGTAGATGGAAGGATAGGCTGGTGCAGGGCTGGTCTCCACAGGGTGTTTACCAAATGTCACAGGATATCTGGTCTCTGAAGCTCACATGGAGGCGAGGGCAGGTGCTTGTGCAAAACTGGAGTCCCTGATCCCATCTGGGAGTCACCATGCCATGCTCCAGAGTCTGGACCTGCCATTCCCCACCTGTCTGCCCTGACTTTGGTGGTGCAGGAGATGATGAACATGGCTGCCTGGCACCCTCTTTTTCAGACAAAGGCCCCAGCGAGGACCCGCGGCCTGAGGAGAGGCCTGTGGAGGGTGAGGCACTGTTCACCCCTCACTTTTCACCCCCCCCCCACGTCTCCTCCCCTCCCCTGTCCTGCATCTCCTTTTTGTCTCTTCCCAACACCGGGTTTGGGGGTGGGTGTCCTGTGGGCTGCCTGAGTTGGGAGGAGGTTTATAGACCTGTCTTGTAGAACTAAGAGGTACACGGTCAGAGGTAGAAGCAGCTGTTTCTGGTAAAGGAAATTGTAAGCCTTTCTTATTTTGTTTTTATATACACCCTGCCTCTTTCCACAAAGGTTTTAAGGCTGAGTCTTCCTGAGCAAGTCGAATTTAGGCCTGAAAGCACAAAATTGGCTTTGTGTCCAATAGACATGTTCAATCTCAGGAACACTGCTCATTTCCACCCTGTGGAGGGTGGGAGTAGGACAGGCAGGGAAATCAAGGTGAGGATGGGTCTGTTTCCACCCCTGGAACGGAATGAGTGGGTGTCAGAGGAGAGGAGCGTCACTTTCCCGATCCCAAACCCAACCTGGCAGGGGAGGAACTCTGAAGTTTTAATCAACATCCACTGCCACCTAGTGGTGGCATACTCAATTTGCAGGCTTAGAGTTCACACGCTAGCTAAGTCACTTACGGTGCTGGTCTAGAGTGACAATCACATAGAAAGGCCCATGGTCATTCTTAGGCCTCAAAGCCTTCCATTCAGTCCTGGTAATGCCCTAGATCCGATTTCACAAGCAGGTATTTGAGCCCCAGAATTGTGGACCTGTCTCCAGGGGTGCCACTTCTGAGGAAGTAGGTTACCTGCCACCATCACCCTTCCCCATTCCAAGGTCCCCAGCGCAGGGTCATTCTTGGTGCCAGCAGACCTAGGACATGAGCTGAGAAGCAGGGTCCTGCTGCCACTGGGGAGGCTCACCAAACTGTTCTTTGCCTTTCAGACAGTCATGGTGACGTGATCCGGCCTCTGCGGAAGCAGGTGGAGCTGCTTTTCAACACGCGATACGGTGAGTGAGGAGCCGGGTAGGGTCGAGGGCATCCAGGCCTCCCTTCAGCTGCCCTGTTTTCAGAGGGCCTGACCCCCCATCCCAGCTGCTCCCTGAACAGAGACAGGGGAGGGAGGGACCGGAGGGGCTGGGACCCACTGGGAAAGGGCCGGGGCACTGCAGGGGCTGCCACCCTGCCCCTTCCTCAGCTCTAGACCCCCCTCCCGGAGAGACTGAGGCACTGCCAGAGAACCCCACCCTCTGAAATGCAGCGTCCCCACCTCCTCCTTCAACAGGCTCACACTCACTCACAGTCTGCCTCAGCCTCAGCTTGCAGAGGCCACTCTGACTGCTGTCACTGCCCCTCTGTCCCCACAGACACCCTCGTTCAGGGTCCTCAGGAGGACAGATGGATAAGATCTTTCCTACCAGAAAGACCAGGAAAGAGAACAGGGAGGCAGGGAGAAGCCTACTCTTCGTTCAGCCCTTGTGGTTGGCCAGGCACTGGCGAGGTGCTTCACATGAGTTCTCCCATCCCATCTCACAAAATGCCCGTGTCCTCGTGCCCATTTTACAGATGAGGAAAATGAGGCCTGGGGAAGTGATGTGGCTTGTCCTAGGCCCCACAGCTAGTGAGCAGCAGTGCCTGGCCTGGGCCTCAGATCTGTCTGGTGCCCGAGGCGTGGTGTTGGGCCATGCAGGGGTTTGGGGTTATTCATGGTGGCAGGGGGACCCTCTGGAGAGCCTTTCTGGCAGCACGGAGACAAGTGGACTTGGGTGGAGCCGATGCCAGGTCTCACCAGCCGTCAGCAGTTTCTCCTGCATTGCCAGGGTATGAGGGCACGAACTGAGCGTAGGTCTGGGGGCCCCACTTACTTGGGTTCACATCCTCCAGCTCTGGGGCTCTGAGACCTGAGACAGGTCACGTTCCCTCTGGGCTCTGGGTCTCTTACCCACAGCCTGGGGCTAACAGTACTTACCTCAGGAGGGTCAGGAGGGTTCAACTAAGGGCTAAGTTTCAAAAGGGCTCCAGCACCTGCGGCCCCCCCATGCAGACATGGGAGGTGGGAGTTGAGGCCCGTGGCCCCATAGATCTGGGTGGCCCTACAGCAGCCGTATCTCTGCAGCCAAGGCCATTGGCATCTCGGAGCCTGTCAAGGTGCCCTACTCCAAGTTCCTGATGTACCCAGAGGAGCTGTTTGTGGTGGGGCTGCCTGAAGGCATCTCCCTCCGCAGGCCCAACTGCTTCGGGATCGCCAAGCTCCGGAAGATCCTGGAGGCCAGCAACAGCATCCAGTTCGTCATCAAGAGGTAAGGCCCAGCCGGGTCCACGGGAGCCCTTCCAGGCTTGCCCGGCACCCAGGAGCAGCGCCAAGTAGCCATCTTCCTCTTCAGACTGGGGAAGGCTTTTTTTAAAGAAAATAGGGCATTCGATGAGGTTTGGCCTCAGTTGAGCTGGCACGAGGTTGCCCAGGCCCAGCTCAGGCCTGAAGGACCTTAAGCAACCAGACTAATGCCCTCTCAGTCCCACAAGAACAGCCCCCAGTTTACCCAGCTGTAGAATGGGAGTACACCCACCAGCTTGATCTCCTGGATAATTCTGAGCATCCTCTGGGCCAAGGGGCATCCAGGCTGAGGACAATGCCCCATGACCCCAGGACTGGAAAATCAGGCATTGGCATTTTGAGTCCCTTCTGTTTCCTCGGGCATCTAACTTTTGTCAGCGAGGACCCAGGGAGCTCCAGTGTATCCAGCCTTTGTGCCAGATCAAATGTAAAGTCCCTTTGGAGGAGATGGAGGCAGCTACTGAATTTTTAAAAGATGAGGGAGGACCTGGGGCGAACTGTTTCGTGTTTTTTTGCTTCTGTGTATTAACGTGATGTCTTATAAATTTACTTTTGGTTTGGTTGAAAGTGACAAGAAAGAGGAGACTCTTAAGGGTTTGTTCTCCCTGGGGGAGTAGATGGCCCCCAAATTGGGAGACTCACAGTGTCCTTCACACCTCGAGTGGCAGGCTGGTGATGGGGTGCGGAGCAGGGAGCTCTCTCGTGGGGCCTGGTTTGCGCCAGGAGAAGCAGAGAGGGTGATGTTCCAGGAGATGCAAATAGTGGACACGTGGTTCCTTCCTTCCACAAATACATCTTGAGTGCCCACCGTGTTCCAGGAGTGATGCAGCAGCAAATGCCACCGAGTCCTGCCCTCGAGTTGGCTGATCTCATGGAATTAAATCACAGTATAGTATCAGGTAGAGATAAATGCTATGATGCAGGTTAAAGGGGCAAAGAAAGAGGGGCAGGAGGAACCTGTCTATGGAGGGGACTTTGGAGCAGAGACCTAATGAAGCAAGGTTTGCAAATTATTATCAATGGAAGAGCAATGAAGCAGCGGGAACAGCAGGTGCAAAGGCCCTGAGGCAGGGACATCCTTGTGTGTTTGAAGTCTAGCAAGGCGCCATTGTGACTGGTGCAGGGGGAGTGAGGGAAGAGTGTGAGTGGCGAGGCCCAAGAGATAGCAGGAGCTGGATCATACAGGGTCTTAGGCTGGTTTAAAGAGTTGGGGTTTTATTTCAAATTTAACGAGAACTCACCGGAAGTTTTTGAGGAGGATGGGCAGGGGCAGAAATGGGGACCAGTGAGGAGGCTGTTCCTGGCCCAGGGGACACGGTGGCATCTTGGATTAGGTAAAGGTAGGGGTGGGATGGTGAAAAGTTGTCAGAGTCAGACAGTGTTTTGAAGATGAGGCTGGTAGAATTTGCTGATATATGGGTTGTGAGTCTGCTGTGTGTTATGTTTGAGGTGCGTGGGGGCCTTCCAGGGAGGGTTGGCAGGTGGATTACGGGGTTCAGACTCAGGAGAGAAGTCGGGGTGGGGACAGAATGTGGGAACCTGTCAGCCTTCAGGAGGGACGTAGCACATGGGGGCTGCTTGCCTCATCCATCCCCTCAAACTGAGAACTGGAAGCCCTTGGGTGACTCGCAGCCTCCTGGGTCTAAGTCCGGCTCCTCCTGTTACTCCCCCGACCTTGGGTAGGTTGTTCAGGGTGTTAAATGGGGCATACTGTACCATTCATGGGGTGGCCCTGGAGGTTAAGGCTTAGCAAAAGACCTGGCACAGTGTAGGTACTCAATTAAGATGGTTTGGGTTTTTTTATTTTTAGTATCAGGTTTATTGAAGTTTAATTTGCATTCAGTAAAACTCACCCTTTTAAAATGCACAGCTCTTTGCTTTTTGGCAAACTCACACTGTCACATCACTACCACCAAGATACAAAACAGTTCCATCACGCCACAGGCTTCCCTTGTGCCCCCTTGTTGGCTACCCCAGACCCTGCGACCTGGTAGTTGATCAGTTTTTTTGCCATTTTGCCTTTTCCAGAATGTCATATAAATGGAATCATGCATTGTGCATCTCATTGGGTCTGGCTCTTTCAGTCAGCTTTTGAGATTCATCCATGTGGTTGCCTGTATCAGGAGTTCATTTCTTTAATATATATATATATATATATATCAATTTTAAAAAGTGAATTTAGATAATTCATTTTCTGAATGCCAAGTGAAGAAAATGATTCAAGTGGGAAAGAGTGATTAACTTTGTCCAGTGGAACAGTTGGGGTGTTAGGATTAAGGACCAGTTGGGGTGATTCTAAGAGATAATTGGAGAAGAGAGATTGAGCACTTGAGTATATTTATTTTGTTCTTCATTTTAAAAATTAGCCAAAAATACTATTGGGAATATTAGTGAAAAATCGCCACTTCCCATTAATCTTACTTCTAAAAAATATGTATTTTGGGGGTGATGTAAATGTTCTGGAATTAGAAGTATGGCTGCGTAAACAACTTTGTGAATATACTGTAAACCACTGATTCGTGTACCTTAAAGAGTGAATTACATCTCAATAAAGTATAAATGTGTGTGTGTGTATGTGTGTCTTATGTATGTACGTTCGTATGTGTTTATATATATAAACACACACACACACACACACACACATATATATATATATATATATATATATATATATATACATTAGCTTGCCAGGGCAGCCATAACAAAGTACTACAGACTGGGTGGCTTAAACAATAGAAATTTATTTCTCGCAGTTCTGGAGTCTGGAAGTTCAGGGTCAAGGTGTCAGCAGGGTTAGTTTCCCCTGAGGTCTATCTCCTTGGCTTGCAGACAACCACCTTCTTGCTAAGTCTTCACATGGTCATTTCTGTCTGTCCACACATCCTTGGTATCTCTCTGTGACCTAATCTCCTCTCCCTATGAGGACACTAGTCAGATTGGATTAGGGCCCACCCTAATGTCCTCATTTAAAGACCTTATTTTGAAATGCAGTGAGCCTATGAAAATATATATGAGAAATCATCACTTGGAGGAGATATCACTGATGGATTGACTTCCACCTAAACCCGAATTCCATGTCCTTCTAAACAGCCTCCAGACAGCAACTGCCAGTTGATGAGAGTTGGCACAGAATCAAATCAAACTCCCTAAATCTTTGATCAAAAAACATTCTTAACCCAGATTCTTGAACAAACATGTATCCAAAATTTTCATATTCTTTGGTGCATTCTTCTGGAAATAGAGTCCCTTGCTTTCATCAAATTCTCCAAAGTTAAAAAAAAAAAAAAAAATACCTTGGGAAATTTAAAACCATGGGTGGATTCACACAGGTGGGAGACTGAGGTTCAGGGGAGGAGTGGCAGAAGGTCTGTCTGATTGCAGTGCTGCAGGGCAGTTCTGGTGCCGACCTCCCAGACTTAGCAGACCCCACGGATTCAGGACACAGTCCCCAGCAAGACCACCCCCACTTCCAACATCAGCTACAAGTTCAAAGGTCCCTAGACCACCGACACTCCTGAGCAGCTGGCTGCAAATTCAGGGGTTCCCAGGACCCCTCCCCAAGTTTGATAATTAACTAGCACGACTTACAGGACCCAGGAAAGCACTGTATTGCAATGACAGTTTTATAGAAAGGATGCAGATCAGGACCAGCCAAATGAAGAGACATAAAGGACAAAGTCTGGGAGGGACTGGACGTGGAGCTTCCATCCCCTCTTCCTGTGAAATCAGGGCCCATCACCTTCCCAGCACATCAGTGTGTTCACCAACCAGGCACCTCCATCGACCCCAGTGTCCACAGTTTTACTGGAATTCATTGCTAGCCTTCACTGGATTACTGGCCAAGTGATTGGACTGTCTCCAGCCCCCCTCCCCTCCCTAGAGGTCAGGAGGTCTGGCTGATACCAGTGGCTTGAAGACCAGGCAAGCCACATTATACAGCACTGATTCTAAGTGCCCCATTTTTGGTGCAACCTTGTCCAGCTGTAGCAGGCCTGTCTGGGTGGCGGGGGTCTGGGCTGAATGGCCGGCTGAGGGCACTGGGGAGGTCACATTGGCCAGAGGAGGGCTGACAGGGCATGGCGGGTGCAACAGGTACCAGAATCACTCCTTCAAATCTCCCAAAGGGAAGGGATGCTGGACCAGGGTTCAGTGTGAGGTTGGGTCTGTGGGTGAGGCTGCCTGGGGAGGTGCTGAGCTTTTCCTCACAGGAGTATCCAAGCAGTGACACAGGAGACCCTGCCTGGGAGTGAGGCCAAAGGCCAGACTCTCAGGGCACCGCCCCCCCATCAAGTGGATGAGGATTTGGTGTCCCTCCTGGCAGCGGGCATCTGTGCCTGACACAGAGCTGGGCTTACAGGGCCAGGGAGGGAGGAGGCACAGCCCTGCCTTGGATCACAGTTTCAGGAGCTGGAAAAGCCCTCAGACTGCATTTAGACCCCCCATCACTTCCTCTCTGCCTTCTTATGGGGAAACTGAAGCCCAGAAAATGTGATGATTTCCCCACAGGCACTGAGCAGGGCTCCCAGCTCCCAGGCCGGAGTGCTTTCTGTGGTCCTGTTGTGTCTTCAAGCATGGGTTTATGAGGCCCGTTCCCCTCTGAGCCAGGGCAGGGTTATTATTCCATTTCAGATGAGAAAACAGGCCTGGGGTGGGAGGGGTCCCTCAGCTGGAGAGGCTGCGGGCGAGGAGGAGGGGATGCCTAGTTTGAACTCTGCCCCTCTCGCTGTGTGGTCTTGGGCACGTTACTCACCTTCCCGATGCCTCAGTCTCCTCTTCCTGCAAGTGGGACGATGGAAACAGTGCCTACCTCAAGGATGTCGGGCGGGTTACCTAATGTGAGGACGGGCTCTGTGGAGTCTGCAGCGATACAGACATTAGTGTAAAGCTGGGTCTGTTCCCCGAGGCCCCGACTCCAGAGTGAAATGGTGTCAGCCAGAAACCTTGGACCTTCCCTACACCTCCAAGATCTTGCCACAGTCAGTCCCAGACTGTGTCTACGCTTCAGACCAGCTCCGTAGGAAGGCCCCCAGACCACGTGCTCTGACCCTGGCCAGTGGCAGTTATACAGCATCCTGGAACCGAGAGTGAGGGCGTCAGCTCCACCGGGCCAGGACCAGGCTGGTTTCGCTCCTGGCTGGATCCTCAGAGCCCAGCGCAGCCCCCAGATCACACACGTGGGTCAGCAGGACAGCTGCCTGGGAGGCAGAAACCCCAGACCTTGACTGTCCAGAGCCAGGAGCGCCCACTGCACAGATGTGCAGACTGAGGCCCAGGGGGAGAGCTGGGTAGTACCGGGGAGCCCTGGAGGGACCTTGGTGATAGCCCCACTTGTGTCTTGCAGGCCTGAGCTGCTCACCGAAGGAGTCAAAGAGCCCCTCACGGACAGCCAAGGTACCCTGCGCAGGGTCACGGGCCGAGGCGCGGGCTGGGCGTGGGAGGGGTCCCAGGCTTCTGCCATCACCCCTCCTCCTGCTTCCTCTGTCCTGGTCCCGTTTACCCTGGCATCCCCCCATTGCCCTCCCTGCTGGGTTTGCCCCCACCAGATACCACCTCTGTCCCGGGTCCCAGGAGCTGCCTGCTCACCCTGGCTTCTCTCCCCCCCGCCCCCAGAGAGGGATTCCGGGGACCCTCTTGTGGACGAGAGCCTGAAGAGACAGGGCTTTCAAGGTAAGGTTGCAGCTCAGGATGGGGTCCGCAGTCCCAGTGCCATGACCTTGACCTGGTTTGGGTTTGGAGGGCCAGGCTAGGGGTGGGAGGGGCTGGCCGCCAACCTCAGGGCCCCCGGGGCCTGAGCGAGGCGGGCGGGCAGCCAGGCAGGCCTGGAGTTTGCCAGCTCCAGTGAGAGGCTCCGCCAGGTGGCTGGGGGTTCAGGGGTACAGGGCGTGGGAGCCGGCCCGCTGTCCGTCTGGGGAAGCAGCTGACCTGCCCGCTTCGTATTAGGCAGCCGGCCGTGCTCTTAGTGCTTTGAAATCGGAGGAGAGGAGGTCACGGAGGGCAGGCAGGGCTCTCCAGAGAAGCAGGACTCTGGTTGGGCCAAGGAGGGGTGGGAGGACGTGAGTTTGGAGGAAGAGGCGTGGAAGATGGAGGAAGCCTGAGTGCAGGACTGCGGAGAGGACCGGACGTGAGAAACAGACGCAGAGAGGGGCCAGGGTCTGACGGGGGAGGCTCCCTCCCCACAGTGGAGGCTGGTATTACCTTTTGGTTAAGATCAAGTGTAGTATCAGTAGGGGCTGCAGTGGCTGAGAGCAGCCGTCCACGTGCACGTCGGGGCAGCTCTAGGGTGTGGCTGTGAGTCCCCTAGGGTGGGTGCCCCCCATGTGGGCCCTGGGTGGTCAGTGTGACCCTGAGGAGAGAGTGGGGTCAGCCAGACCAGCGGCAGGAAGGGCCAGCAGCCCCTGTGGGTGGGGGAGCCCGAGGGGATGGGGCCCAAATCCCAGAGGGGCACCTGCTTACCCCCCCAGCCTCTCAACTCCTTCCTGGGCAGCCGGAACTTTCTATGACGGGGGAGTTCCGGCTCTCACCTCACCCCGTGACTCCTCGTACTCAGCCCTCTTAGCAGACTGGGGTCCAACCGGCCAGAGACCCATCCCCTCCCTCCATCCTCCTCCAGCTCTCTCTTCCCACAAGGGAGTGCCAGGCTCTAATCTCCCCAAGGCCGGGGGCTCATCCAGGGGTCTCGTGGCAGGTGCTGACACGCGGGCTCCTTAAGAGCTAGCCTCTGGGTCGATGAGTGACCACTGGGGGCTGCCAGGCCGGCTCCCTGCCTCCGCGGGGCTGCCCTGTCCGCTGAGCTCACGTCCCTGCGCTGCCTCCTGCCTCCCGCCTGACCCTGACGAGGCCCCACTCCACCCGCTGGTGACGCAGGAAGGTGCTCCCCTTCGTGGCGTCTCTCACCTCCAGGGCTGGCTCATGGGTGTGGGTTTCGAATGTCAACAGTTAATTTCCAACTCATCGCTGTTGTCGCGAGAGTGTGCGTCCTTCCGGAAAAAACACACGTCTCCGTCAAGAAGTTAGTGCTGCAGGACTCCAAGGGGCCCACTCCACGGAGCTGATGATTGCCTGAGAAGGAGTTCCCCATAGTTAGGAAATCATATTCCTGTAAAGTCACCAAGTGCCTTTTCATTTAACGGCCCGAATCTGTAACTGTTTTTCACTTTGCAGAAAATTATGACGCCAGACTCTCACGGATCGACATTGCCAATACGCTGAGGGAGCAAGTCCAGGATCTGTTCAATAAGAAATACGGTGAGTCCCGGGACACCCTGGCGGGAGGGAGGAGAGGCAGGAGCATACCAGTTCTGGCCGTGGTCCCCTCTGGGAAGACCACTCACCTGCATACAGATATGTCTTGAGCACTTACTGTGTGCCAGGCACTGGGGAAAAGGCAGTGAAGAAAACACGCAGTCTCGTGGGGACTTCTGTGGTGGTCCAGTGGTTAAGACTCCACGCTTCCACGGCAGGGGCCTGTGGGTTCGATCCCTGGTCGGGGAGCTAAGATCCCACATGCCAAAAACAAACAAACAAACCAAAAAACCACGCAGTCCCTGCCCTTGGGGGACCCTGCAGACCAGTGACGTGAGACCGACATTGAACAGCTCTACCCAGAATCCGGTGACAGTGAGGCGTTGTCCCATGATTGTGCGGGAGAAGAGCAGGCTGCTCAAGAGAAAATCGCTTTCCTTAGATCGGAAGCCAGGGAAGGGCTCTTGGCAGAAAGAACTGAGCGATGGGTAATCAAGCAGAGTGTGAAGGAAGGGCATTCTGGCTGAGGTAATGGCACGTGCAGAGGCCCTGAGGCTTGTCTTAAGAAGGAGCCAAGGGAACTCCCTGGCAGTCCAGCGCGTAGGACTTGGTGCTTTCACTGCCGTGGGCCCTGGTCAAGGAACTAAGGTCCTGCAAACCGTACGGTGCAGCCAAAAAAAATATGTGTGTGTATACATATATACATGTATAGATGTACGTATACGTAGGTAGCTAGACACCTATAAGAAGGAGCCAAAAGCCGAAGCATAAGGACAGGCACTGGGGGAGAGGAGGGCCCTGCAGAGCTGGCCAGAAGACAGATCCAGTTGTCCGGGGCCTTGGTGGGAACCGTGATACCGGGTTTGTGTTTTGGGCGGATTGAAGTAAGTGGAGCAGCTTTGCGCTTTTAAAGTGTCTTCCTGGCTGCTGTGAGGAAGGTGAGTGGCCGTGGGAGGGTGGGAGTGGACACTGGGAGACCAGCCCAGAGGCTGGAGCAGTATGTAGGCGAGAGTGACGACGGCTTGGGCAGGCCCTGGCCGGGATGCTGCAGGAGACCGGACGGAGTGAGATGTGCTTCAGAGGGAGAATCACTGGCGCAAATTGACAGGGGCGGTGGGAGGAGTGGAGGCATCCAGTTGCATCCTGCCTCGAGGAAAACAAGCTGTATCTGCTAAGGTGCTTTTCGGTCTCAAGTAACAAAAACAAACTGGCTTCAACCGTGAAGGGGGTTAATTGGCCGATGATTCAGTTACTATGACCTTGGCAACAGATCACCCTAAAACGTGGCTGCCTAAAATAACCATGATCATGTGTCAGCGAGTGTCGTCAGCGAGTGTCAATGTGTCAGCGAGTCATGATCATGTGTCATGTGTCAGCGAGTGTCAGCGAGTCATGATCATGTGTCATGTGTCAGCGAGTGTCAGCGAGTCATGATCATGTGTCATGTGTCAGCGAGTGTCAGCGAGTCATGATCATGTGTCATGTGTCAGCGAGTGTCAGCGAGTCATGATCATGTGTCATGTGTCAGCGAGTGTCAGCGAGTCATGATCATGTGTCATGTGTCAGCGAGTGTCAGCGAGTCATGATCATGTGTCATGTGTCAGCGAGTGTCAGCGAGTCAGGACTTTGGGAGCAAGCTGAGCTGGGCAGCTGGCACCCACGGTCTGTCCCGGGGTTGCAGGCAGAAGGCAGATGAAGCTGGGGTCATCTGGACGGCATCCTCACTCACACGTCTGACACCTGGGCTGGGGAAAGAGCTGCTGCTGGAACAGCTGGGCCCCTCAAGCATCTTTCTCAGTTTCTGTGTGACCCCTCTACGTGGGCTTTCTGGCACAGCAACTCCATGGTAGCTGGATTTCCTGCTTGTTGGTCAGGGCTCCTGAGTGTCCTGAGAGAGAGAGCCAGGTGGAAGCCATGTTGCCTTTCATGACCCAGCCTCAGAGGTTGTGCAGTGTCCCCTCTGCCATACTGCACATTGGTCAAAGCAGTTACAAAGTTCCACCCAAGTGTAAGAGGAGGGAATATAGACCCCATTCTCTATGGGGAGTGTCGATGTTACACTATAAGAGGAGCATGTGGGATGGGAGAAAGATTGGTGCAGCTGTCTGTGGACAGTACAGTTAGCCATAACTCAGGAAATCCAGCAGTAGGGTGGCTTTCAGGATTAGCTGGATCCAGCAGCTCAGGGAATGAACTTGGTGTCCTTCCACCGTGTCAGAATCATCTCAGGCTGACCTCCTGCTTGCTAGCAGCATGACCACAGCAGATCCAGACATCCCATCCAGGGAGAGAGCTGGCTTTTCCACAGGCTTTCTCAGGAAAGCCTGATAGTTTCCCAGAATTCCCTGGGCCCTCCCCTGTTTCTCATTGATCCCCGTTGAGTCACATGTCCAGTCTTTACCCAGTCCCCATGGCAGAGAAATGCCACGTGCTCTTCGGCTTAGGCCTGGGTTACCCAGACCTGTCACCGTGACAAGGGGGAGGAGGGGGCAGTACAGAGCTGCCAGAGACAGGTGGGTATCCAAACTGCCAGCCGGGGAGAAGGGGCAGCGCCCTCACTGAGCGGGCAAGTTTGAAGAGGGGAGATGATGGGTTCCATTTGGATTTGTTGGGTCTGAAGGGTGAGTGGAGATGTCTCATAGGCAGGCAGAGAGACAAGTCTGCTGTTCAGGAGAGGTTGCAAAAATTAGATGGATTGGATGCAAAAATTAGACCATAGGAGCAGAGGAGACACCCCTAGGGGTGCAAAGAGAGCAGAAAGAGGATCCATGCAGAAATCCAAGGAGCCCCGCGTTCAGAGGTCAAGTCCAGGAGGGGGAGGAGTGGCCAGAAAGGGGAAACCCAAGAAAGTGAGGCCTCACGGACACCAAGGACAGGACTTCGAGGAGGAGAGAGTGGACATCTGTGTTGGATTTTGCCAAAAGAGAGCAAATACCTTCTGGGTTGGGCAACACAGAGGCCGTCAATCATTTTAGCAAGAGCCCTTCTGGGGGCAAGGAGTGAGGAAGTAGAGACGGCAGTGTTCCCATTCATGGATGATGGGTATAAGTACATTTCTGTCTGCAGCAAAGTCAGGATAAAGAATTTAAA
The DNA here is from genome assembly GCF_028021215.1 of Eschrichtius robustus. Classification (NCBI taxonomy): domain Eukaryota; kingdom Metazoa; phylum Chordata; class Mammalia; order Artiodactyla; family Eschrichtiidae; genus Eschrichtius; species Eschrichtius robustus. The sequence continues at coordinate 83,053,221 of NC_090839.1, read as the reverse complement.
ACAGGCTGGAAATCCATAGAAACAGAAAGTGGATTAGTTTGCTTGCCAGGGCACGGAGGGAAGGAGTGAGGTGTGACTGCTAATGGGGATGGGGTTTCTTTTTGGGGTGACGAAAACGCTCTGGAGTTAGATAGTGGTGATGATTTCACAGCCTCCTGAGTACGCTAAAAACCACTGGATTGTTTAAGATGGTAAATGTTGTGGTATGTGAATTACATCTCAATTAAATAAAGCCAAACAGACAAGCTGAAGCAATGGCACGAAGCCGGGGTGACATGAAGACTCAGCCATTCTGTACTTGCTAGATGCGGGGCATGCATCAAGCTCTGAGTTTCCTAGGAGCCAGAGCAAAAAGGGAAATGACGCCAGTTATACCATTCCCAGTGTCCACAAGATAAAAATTAGTTTATTGCCCAGAAAAAGTTAAGCTACTTCTCCTAGTGCAAAGACGTGCAGAGATTTCTGCAGCACATCTTCGTATAGGGGCATCTTGTGACACTGAGGAGTGTCCAGCCCTCCGTCCAGGAGGGGACTCCCACGGTGCACCCCACCTAAGTCAGAGAGCCATGGACGTTCACATCAGCCTGACAGCAGGCAGCAGGCCTTGGCCCAGAGTAGATCAGCAGTGGACTCAGGACCGCTCCCAGGCTGTGAGACAAAGTACAGTCAGTCCCTGGGATGGACATGCCACAGCCCTCTGCAGAGGGGATTGGCGACAGGGATGAGGCCGAGCCCCAGATATGGAAAGAGAGCCCTGAGGCCTGAGCCGCACCCTGGCTGGCCTCCCTGCTCCCAGATGCGATCTGCCCTTTTAGGCCAGGCCCATCCTGAACCAGGGTGAGGCAGAGCCTGTGGGGCTGATGGAGGATCAGGCGTTGTAGGGAAGGGCCAGCTGTGCCCACGAGGTACCGTCCTTGAGACGGCTTTCAGATTCTCAAGCTGTGAGGCCTCTGACGTTAGCCCCTGCCCTCTCCCAGCAGTCATAGCCACACGTCCCCTGGCCACTCCTCAGCCTGCCCTGGGCACAGACCCACACCCTCGCCCCCCTAGGGCCCCTGCCTCCCAGTCCCTCACTGACTGTGCCTTTCTGCAGTGCTACACGACAGCCCCCCACCGTAGCCCCCTGTGCACGGGGTGTATCACACTCGTGCCTGGAGCACCCCCTGGCTGCTGACAACCCACCAGCCCCGCCTCTGGCTCCTGACAACACTTCCTCTGTCCCTCTCGTCCGCAGGGGAAGCCTTGGGCATCAAGTACCCGGTCCAGGTCCCCTACAAGAGGATCAAGAGTAACCCCGGCTCGGTGATCATCGAGGGGCTGCCCCCCGGGATCCCCTTCCGAAAGCCCTGCACCTTTGGCTCCCAGAACCTGGAGAGGATCCTTGCGGTGGCTGACAAGATCAAGTTCACCGTCACCAGGTACTCAGGGGAAGGGGGAGAGATAGGAGGCGAGGCTACCACGGGAGGGGGCTCGCACCACAGACCCCTGGCCTTTCCTTCGGGTGGACCTGCCCTCCATGGACAAGGCAGCTCTTCCAGCACCACCCTGGGTCCTGGGGGTTGGAGGAAGGGGGGACTGCAGGCCAGCCAGGGTGCAGGGAGCCCCACAGAGGTGAGACTAGCTCCCCTGCCCCCCAGCCACCATAGCAGGGGCAGCCTTCGTGGGCCCCATCTACCTGCTGCGGCACCTGCACTCCTTCCTAGTCCCCTGGAAGAGGCGTTTGGCCCGTGTCAGAGCAGAGGAAACCGAGACGAGTGATTTGCCCCAGGCCACAGAGCTAGCTGGGTGGAGCCAGCAGGGCAGAGCCAGCGGGAGACCCTGCTTGGCCTGGTGCACAGCGGCCCTGCCGCATCGTCCCAGGGTCCCCAGGGTCCCGTGCGCACAAAGCACCGGGCATCTTGTTAAAATGCAGATTCTGGTTCAGCAGGTCTGGGGTGGGTCCCACGCATTCCTCACAAGCTCCCAGGCCCTCCCCTGACACCCCCATCTCTGTTTCTCTTCCAGGCCTTTTCAAGGACTCATCCCAAAGCCGGGTAAGAGGCGCTGGCTATGGGGGACCACTTGACATGGGGGGTGGGCCATGGTGCTGGGGGCCAGAGGCCGGAGTGGAGCTCACCGTGGGGTCCCGGTTCCAGGGCCCTGGGGCGGGAGCCCCCGCCCTTCTGTCCTCCCGCTTCCCTGGGCTCTGGCCCCAGCAGGGAGGAGGAAGGCCAAGCTGGAGCCTGGCCCCGGTTCCTGGAACAGAGAAAGGGATGGTGGGGTGGCACTGGTGACTTTTAAGCCTAGGATGGGGGGTTCAGGAGGGAGGGGCCTGGCCGGGTCAGTGCCCCCCACTTTCCCTAATGCAGGGGCCTTGGTGAACAGATGAGGTTGATGGTGGGTGGGTTCCTAACCTCAGAGGGAGGGGTGTCTGCAGGGGAACCTGTGAGCTTGGCGGTGGGATGTGGGTGAGTGCTTACCCACTTCGTAAAATGCCTCTCCTGGCCCCATTTCAAGGCATCCACCACCCCCTCACCATCCCCCGGGCTATGTCCTGGCCCTCCCAAACCCTGAATGAGCAGGGGCTGTCCCTGCGGGGGGTGACATGACCACCTGGTCAGCACTCAGGGCTGGCCGGGCCTCCAAGGAGGCAGCTGCATACGCAGACCCCAGAGCCTGCGTGTGGAGAGACGGGGAGGAGCTCTGCCACCTCTCCCCTCCCCTCACTCAGAGTCACTGGCAGCCCTGGGCCCTTGGGGAGGCTGTGCTGGGAACAGAGAAAGCCTGCAGTACAGGAATCCAATTTCACAGTCACGGTCACATCCACTTCACTCCTCACCCACCTCCGTGCGCCCTGACCCTGCCACCTATAGCTGTTCACTCCCTGCGCCCAGGCCTGGCTTGGTGGGCTTCTGGGGAAGGGGCGACCTGGAGGGGGGCCAGACTCACTGAGGGGCGTAGCCATGTGGCAGCTGCCGTCGGGCTGCAGGGACCCCAAGGAGGAGGAGCAGAGGAAGGGGTGCTTGGGAGGGTTTCCTGGAGAGGAAGGCTCTCGTGGGGCCTCAGGGGAGAGCAGGACTTGGAGGGCCAGGAGGAGACGGAGGGAGAGGCAGGTGGTCAGCTGGGGAAGCAGCAGGGGTCCAAGGCCTACGCCCAGGGTGTTTTTCCAGAACTCTGAGAGGTGTGAAAGCCGTCGGATGATATTAGGGAGGTAGAGATGGTGAAGGTAAGGGCAGCAAAATGCAGCAGTGGTGGCCCCGGCGGAAACCTTGCCAAGAGATTACTGGGTGTCAGACCCTGTGCTGACAGCTTCCCGTGGGTCCATTTTACACATGTTTCCGGAGGTCCTTCCTCCTAGGGCTGGGCAGTGGTCTGGGTACCGTGGTTACAGACAGAGGAGGCATCTCGTTTACTCCTCACACCTGTGAGGTTGGCGCCAGAGCCTGACCTTCAGGGGGAAACTGAGGCTCGCGTTTCAGCAATGTGCCCACGTCACACGGCTAGCAAGTGGCCTGGCCGGCCTCTAGGCCCGTGATCTGGAGCACTTCGCCCCCGTGGAGAGGTAGGCCTGTGCTTCTGGGGGCTGCAGGACAGAACAAGGGTACGAGGGCTCAGGTGCTCGTGAGAACATCACAGGCCCGGGGACCCTCTTCTCATCGGCCATGGGGGGCAGGACACACCTTCCCTGGTGCCACCTGGGGCCCCAGGCCCATCCCTGCTCTGTGGCAGGCCACTCAGCCCTCTGTGGACCTGCCTTGCTCCAGGACCGTGGTGGGCAGCCTGTGGTCCGCTCGCCTGCCCCGCAGCAGGGGCCCCGTGACCCTGTCAGCCCTGTGCCACTGAGTCAGCTTCAAGCCACTGCCCGTCCCGACTTCACTTTCTGCCCCAGTTGGTGTCAGAGCCGGGCAGTGTCCGTCCTCTTCCCATGAGCGGCAGCGGGAAGGATGGCCGGTCCTCCCTCTGCTGATGGAGAGGAGAAACACGGCGAGGCAGTCCGTCGGCCTCCCCCTGCACACCCTGTGATCCCCAGCCCCTCCTACCCAGAAGGAAGGGCCCCGCGGAGGCCTGAAGATATAGCTGCTCCAGGGGTATGCACGTATTTTAACGAGTTTGAAAAGCAAGAAATGCACGTGATCGTATGCTGGGCTGTGAGTTCAGCGCTTTGCGTATCACCTTTTTTTATCCCCTTTTTACGGATGAAGAAACTGAGGCCAAGGGAACTTCAGTGACTTGCCTGGGACGCCCAACCTGTAGTGGAGGAAGCGTTGGTTCCACACCTGGCTCCCTGCTCCGTCAGGGAGGCCCACTGATGCCAGGCGGGCGGCACGTAATTCAGAGCAGCCACCAAATTGCGGAGTGTCGGGCTTTGGGGAGAAACACTGGGGGGCGGAGAGGCAGCCAGCAGCCATCGCCCCCTTCTGAGGGGGTGACCTCTTCCACTGACCACGACTCGCCCTCCAGCAAGGGGGGCTCGGCAGCTCATCTTCCTGTTCGAACAGCTTCTTGAATCAAAACCATCACCCCAGGGTGGCCATCTGCCCCCCATTTCTCTGTGCCAGTCTGCCCGCCCACCCATCGGCCTTCCCTGTGGCCCCTCTGTGTGCAGAGAGGGCCCTTGGAAATGCTTCCTCTGCCCACGTGGTATGGGAGAGGGTGGCAGGCTGCCTAGAAGAAGAGATGGGCACCTGGCCCTGGCCCCAGGCCTCAGGGATGGAACTGCCAGCACCTTTCCAGGCATTGGCGCTCTGGGCCAGGTGTCAGCCTGGAGGGACCGGGGCAGATGGGCTGGCAGGCCAGCTGTGTGCTTCCTAACGCCATTTGTCACGCTGGGCTGGGAAGGTGTCCAGACTCACAGGGGCCTCCGAGGGTTCACCAGAGGTCGCCGGGTGCAGCTCCTGCCCCAGAAAGGGCTGTTCCCAAACTGTCCATTAGACAGTCGCTGAAGCCTGATGCGGGCCAGCTCCTGGGGTTCCAAGGTGAATTGGAGCAGGAGGTCAGGTCTCCAGGGGAGGCGGAACGTTGGCAGGTGCCATAGCCTGGAGAAAGGTAGGCTATACCTGTGCGCGTGGAGGGGTGGCAGATGATGTGCTTTGGGATTGGGGGCCGAGGTGGTGTGGGGGCCACGGGAGAGCACAGGCTGGTGCTCAGACAGAGCCAGGGTGAAACCCCAGACGCCTCTTACTAACCCTGTGACTCTGGGCTCATTATTTCACATCTCCGAGCCTCCACTTCCTCATCGGTGAGATGGAGATGGTCATATCTGCCTCCCCAGGTGATCTGAATGAACGAATGGGGTGGGCAGTGGTGGGTGAGCCATGGAGGATGGTTTTCCCCCTGCTGATGCTTGAGAGAGATGTTTGTGAAGCCCTCAGCCCTGGACCGGCTGTGATGGGAAGGGCTCAGCCAATGGGGTTGGCAGTTGTTATTGTTATTCCTGGGGGTCGGGAAGGCTTCCTGGAGGAGGGGACATTAAGCTGGGCCTTGGAGTTGAGCAGAAGGGGGTGTAGTTCTAACACAGGGCACAGCCTAAGTGAGGGCACAGAGCGGGTGTCTGACTAAACCAGGCTCAATCCCAGGGGCCTGAGTGAGTGAGGCCTGGGCAAGGTGCACACCACTGGAAGGCTCCTTGTCACCTGGCCAGGCTGCTCCCCACATCACCCACCTGCCTGCAGCAGCACTGAGTTAAATTAGGGACACTGGGCCAGGGGCCAGAGAGGCAGGTGGCTGGGGACAGTCTCTGCCCTCAGCAGCACCAAGTCAAGGTGGGTCTCTCCCCAGACCCAGAGGGGCCCGAGGCTGTGCAAACCCAGGACAGCAAAGGGGGCTGTTCGTGATATGTTGGGAAAGATCAGTGGTGACTAAGGAAGGAGAGGCCCTCCGCCCAGGTAGCTGGTGTAGCAACAGCTGTAGAACATTCTAGTAGGTCGGGAAACACGAATACATACCCATGGTGGAAATCTGGAAAATATGGAGATCTCACTGCCCAGATGGCTGTTTATTTTTACGATGATACATTTCTTCCAGATTTTTCCCCAAGCTTATTAATTGTATATCTCGTCCTTTCCATAAATTTACATACACGCTTAAGCATAGCATTTTCCCATGTCTTTATTTTATTTTATTTTATTTTTTTAACATCTTTATTGGAGTATAATTGCTTTACAACATTCTCATGTCTTTAAAACACTTTACAATGGTCTGTCATCAGGGTGCATCATAGTTATATAACAGTCCTGTCCCCCAAGAGTGGACACTGGGGCAACTCCTCAAACCGTGGATACCTAACATCCACAACATGCTGATGATTTGCTGATTACCAAGCCTTCCCATACCAGCACATTTGATCTCCCCCAATAACCAGTCCTACAGGAAGAAACAGGCTCAGAGAGCTTAAGGAACTCGCTGGAGGTCACACAGCCATGTGCCCAGGCTTTCCCCACCCCCAACCTTTCATCCACACTGGGTATGTCTTTGCTGCCCCCTTCTGGCCAGCAGCATCTATAACATTAGTCCTGCCTGTCTAACCCTTAAGGCTCATAATCCTTTGAGTTCATTTATTTGCACAACAACAATAAAAAGATTATTGAATGCCTGTTGTACGCCAAGCAAGATCTGGGAATACAAAATAGAAAAAAATCTCTACCCCCTGTGGTGCTTATATTCTAATAGGGGAGACAGGTAAATAAGAGCAAATAGTATCATATTCAATAGTGACAAGTGCCGTGGAGACAAATACAAAAGATAGGACTGTCTGTCAAGAGCACAATTTTAGAGAGGCCACCAGAAGTTAAGGCCTGAATGAAGACAGGGTATAAGCCATGTAGAAATCTAGGTCGATGGTCAGGGAACTAAGATCCCACATGCCGTGGGGCAACTAAGCCTGCGTGCCACAACTACTGAGCTCGCGCACCTCAACTAGAGCCCCCGTGCCACAAACTACAGAGCCCACGTGCCGTGGAGCCCACACGCCACAACTAGTGAAGAGAAAACCCACACGCCACAACTAGAGAGAAGCCCGCGCACCACAACGAAGAGCCCGTGCCGCAACGAAAGATCCCTCGTGCCTCAATGAAGATCCCGCGTGCCGCAACTAAGACCCAGTGCAGCCAGAAATAAATTAACTAACTAAATAAATAATAAATAAATGTTTAAAAAAAAAAGAAAGAAAGAAATGTAGGTCGAGACATCCAGGGAGAAGAGTTGTCAGTGCAAAGGCCCTGGGGCCCTGGACATATTTTGAAAGTAGGGCCAACAGGATTGCTGAGAGTGAATGTGGGGAGGGGGAAGGAGAGAGATCAAGGATGGCGTCAAGGGACTTCCCTGGCGGCCCAGTGGTTAGGACTGCACGCTTCCACTGCAGGGGACATGGGTTTGATCCCTGGTCGGGGAACTAAGATCCCGCAGGCCACATGGTGTGGCAACAGAAAAACCCAAAACAAAACAGGATAGCATCAAGATTTTTGTCCCAAGCAGCTGGAGAGGGAAGGGGAGGTGAGGATCTGAGTGGTGGGCAAATTTGACACCGTAGTGGACAGGTTGGGAAGGCAGTTGGATCGACAAATCAGAGCCGCACGGAGGGGTATATAGCTCAGGGATAGAGCATTTGACTACAGAGAGAGTCCCCCTGGAGACGTGCAGTCGGGAGCCATTCTGTATTTCATGCATTTTAGTCATGAAACTGGTGGATCACAGTGGGGTTCAGCATGGAGAGTCAGAAGGGGTCCGAGGATGAACCCTGGGGCCCTCCAGCATTTAGAGCTGAGGAGAGACAAGTGAACCAACCCCCAGAGGGTGTGATGTCCTGGAAGCTGAGTGAGAAACTGTTGAAGAAGGAGAGTGATCACCTGGGCCCAGTGCTGCTGCAAGGTCAGGTTCAGACCTGAGATGGGCCTGTGGGATGGAGCAGCCCAGAGGTCCAGGCATGGCACGGTCAAGAGCAGTTTCGGGGGCTTCCCTGGTGGCGCAGTGGTTAAGAATCCGCCTGCCAATTCAGGGGACACGGGTTCAAGCCCTGGTTCGGGAAGATCCCACATGCCACAGAGCAACTAAGTCCGTGCGCCACGACTACTGAGCCTGCACCCTAGAGCCCGCGAGCCACAACAACTGAGCCCACGTGCCACAACTACTGAAGCCCGTGCGCCTAGAGCCCGTGCTCCACAACAAGAGAAGCCACCGCAATAAGCCCGTGCATCGCAACGAAGAGTAGCCCCCTCGTCGCAACTAGAGAAAGCCCGCGCACAGCAACGAGGACCCAACGCAGCCAAAAATAAATAAATAAAATAAATACATTTATTAAAGAAAAAAAAAAAGAGCAGTTCCAGGGAGGGGAGGGGACCTGAGTGGAATCGTGGGCTCAGGGGAGAACAAGAGAAAAGAAATGAACTCATCAGCTGCAGGTGATGGCCCTTTAGGGACAGAGGAGAGGTGGGGTGGGAGCTGCAGGGTGAAATGGGATGAGGAGAGGGTTTCAGAGATTGAATAGTGACTGTGATTTTAGAGAAATGGATGATATGGCAGCAGAGAGGGTGGGGAGAGTGGGCAGAGGAGGGACATCCCCCTGAGAACAGGAGGTGGGGAAGGGGGTGCTGAGAGCACTGCCAGAACCCCTCTGCACACAGGGGGACAGGGGAAGGGTGACTGGGGCGGAGGGAAGATTGTTGGAGTCAGGGTCCTAGAGGGAGGGCTAGAAAGATGGGAAGGGACAGTCTCAGAAGGAAGTATGACCTGGACACCGTGGAGGGGCCACCAATGTTGATGACCAAGGGGTTTAGACGTGACTGGAAAGAGGAGAGGAGGTAGAGACAGGGAGGGCCAGGGGCTTGGAAGGCGTGTCTGCCCGCGCGTTGATCCCCAGCAAACAGGACGAATGGCAGCGGTGTGGGTGTCCTGAGCCATGTGCAAGTTCAGTGCCACCCGCAGGCAAAGACCAGTCCTCCCCCTCCCCCAGGAGAACCAGCTCCCCGCAGGCAGGCCACGCGCATCTGGGGGTCTGGGAGAGCTTCCCAGGGAGCTGACATTCCTCCCGGGGGATGGGAGGATTCCAGGCTGAGGGGCAGCACTTGCAGAGGTGGGAAGCCCTGAAATGACCATCCATGTCCAACCCTCGCTGAGTTCCCAAGGCGTGCCAGGCCCCAGGCCTTTCCCCCAGAGCCTCGTGGGGTCTTCACAGCAAGCTTGCGAGGTAGATGCTGTTTTCATTCCCATTTTGCAGCTGAGCACACTGAGGCTGAAGGAAGCAGTCACATAGGTAACACAGGGCTGAAGTCATACCCACGGCCGTGCTGTTCTGGAGCCTGGGCTGGTTGGGCAGTGGGGGGAAGATCGCGGCAAAAGAATAAGGCCGAATCATGCACGGCCTTGACCTAAACGCTGGGGACTCAAGCTTTCTCTGGTGGCATTGGAGGCTTTTTCAGTCAAGGAAATGATAGGGTTGGATTTGTATTGTCTTATGATTACCATGGTAACCACACTTCCACCTACCAAGGTGGATGGGAGAAGGCAAAACTGGAGCAGCGTGGGCTGTGGGACCCAGAGATGGGTGGGGTTAGGATCTAGAGGTGGCAGTGGGGCGTGAGGAGGGAGAGAGGGCAGAAGGTTCCAGAAGGGTGATGGTGGTGTCCATCCCCAAGGCAGGGTCTGCAGGCCTGTGGGACATCCAGGAGCAATGGTGGTGCTGAGAGCCTGCAGGGTGGTGCTGGGGCTGGCCTGGGTGAGCATGGAGCCAGCAGAGAGGGCCCAGGGCAGAGCCAGGAGCACACCGACCTCCAAGAGATCTTGAGGGAGAGGAGCCTGTGAAGGAACAGAGGAGGTGGAGCCCGAGGAAAGGAGGTGGAGGGATTTGCGGGTAAGAAGCGCTGAGTCAGGCAGCTGTTTGCAAATCTCCCACGAGAGCAGAGTCCTAGGCAACACCAGAGAGATCAAGGAAATGAACATTCTGCAACAGTTCTCAAATAGCAGTGGCTTTAAAAAAAAAAACAAAACGCCTTGTTAGGTAGTGAGTTCCCCATCACTGGAGGCATCCGAGCAGCCACTCACCTGGAGGCACTGCAGGAGAGGCGGGAGGGGCTTTGCCCCGCTGCAGCTACCTTTGGCTTGTGCATCCCGTGCCTGTCTGCCCGGAGCCCCAGCCCTTTAGAACCAGGGAGGGCGCAGACAGAGGGGTCTCCCCACCCACTGACTCACTTCCCTCTGCTGCCCGGCTCCAGGCTTCCCCACAGCTGCCCTGCCCCAGCTCCCTTCTGGCCAAACACAGGCTTCCAGCTTCCTCTCCTTTTGGTTTGGTTCTTTGGACCCCAGCAGCTCAGCCCTCCCTGCCAGCTTGGGGGAGCTCCCTGGTGAGCAGCCAGCCGCCCCCACTCCGGAGCAAGGGCTCCGGCCCCGCAGACAGAGCAGAGCTGCCGACTTGCTGTGTGACTCCAGCAGCAAGTCCGGTTTGCCTGCCTGGGCCTCGCTTTCCCTCTTTGCAAAGTGGGAAGAATCACAGCAGGGCTGCCCCGGGGTACCCCAGCAGGGCAAGGAAAGGAGGAATAAATGGCCCGTCGCGCGCGGGAGGGGTGAGGCGGAGAGGCCGGCCAGGCCGGAGCGTGGAGGGCCTGGAAGGCCTGGCTTTGCAGCGTGGACTGGACCCTGCAGACCCGGCCTTGGCAAGCTCTTCCGCTGACGTCCCCGAGGCCGGAGCCCGAGCACCCCCGCGGGACAGGGCCGAAGCTCTGCCGGGCCCCAGCTTTACCTAGGAAGGCCCCATTCCGGAGAGTCTCCACTTGAGTTTTCATTCAAGGAACTATGTCAGATTACGTTCTGCTGAGACAATAGATCTTCCCACTTGACCTACTTCCCACCCCCAGCGTTGCCTGAGGCCCAGTTTGAGAAGCTCAGCTGTGGGTGAAGGGTCTGCGGAGGGGAGGGCTGTGATCCCATTTGCGGGGAGGCTACAAGGGGGGAACGGCTCCAGCCCCAAATGGCACCTCTTGTCATGGTCCCCATTGGGGTCTCTGCGGGGTCTCCTGTCACTCATCGGTTGCTGGGAGGAGTGGGCTTCCTGGAGAAGGGGACCTGAGCTGGGCCTGGGATTGACCTCAGCAGAGGGCATTTGGGGGTGGGAGGAGGGACTGAATAGGAGCAGGAACAAGTCGCCTGCTGGGCCCTCGGGAGCTGGGTGACCTTGGATGAGTTAACTTACTGTCTGTGACCCTGGATAAGTTAACTTGCTACCTCTGGGCCTCGAGGTCACATGGAGCAGGGACAGCCTTCATGGTCCACCCCCCGACCCTTGTCACGCACCCCTGCCTCCCTCTCTTCCCTACGCCACCCCCCTCCACCCTTCCAACTCATAAGAGCTCAAAATAAAACCCTCCTTTCTCAAGTTTCTAAAGATGTCACAGTTCCAGTGCCAGCCACATGTTTCTCCACTTCATTATCTCTGCTTTTCTTTGTTAATTAGGCTCCAGTAATGATCTCACTTCTGCCTTCCCGGGAAGAGCTGGCATCTGCTGGGTGGGGCCTGGAGGCCTTTGTGGGCAGACGCCCGGCTGCCAGGCCCAGAATTGGCTGGCTGCCTCCTTTCCTGCGGGAGAGGCGGCCCAGTGGGCCACGGAACAATGTGACTGATGTCAGGGAGGCCCCGCCCTTTCCAGCTGGGTCGTGGCTGCCCCAGTCTGCCGCTGGGCTGGTCGGTGGTCCCAGCCCTGCCCTCCCTCAGCTCTGCCAGGTGGGGGAAGGGTACCTCAAGGTTCCCAGCGGCTGTTAGACAGGGGGCTCCTCAGGCCCCAGGAGCGAGCAGTGGGGGGCTTCAGGCTCTTCTGCAGCATTCCAGAAAACCTCACCGAAACTAGTTCCCCAGCTGGGACCACCCAAGCCGACAGGAACAACCAACGCCTTTATTTAGGCTGGAATGAGATCAGCTCTCAGGGTCACCAGGCACTGCGTGCGGAACAGAAGCTCTCTAGCTGGCTGATAAATGCGTCTTTGAGCCATGCAAGTGGAGGCCTGGGGGGCGGGGCACGAAGGATGGCTCAGCACACGTGGCTTACTGGGTGGACCGGATCTTTCCAACCTCCTGGGCTGGGTGGGGTGGGGTGGGGAAGGGTCTGGTGGCAAAAGAGACCTCCTGGTGGGAGGTGGGTATGGGGACAGGACAGCACAGCCTGTGGAGGGACCCCTGCAGGTTTGGGAGCTCAGGGCCAGGTACTTAGTCTGTGAACGGTTCCGAGGTGTCTGCTGGGCCGGGCACTGGGCTGGGTGTAAGTGGCTTTTGACCAACACCAATTAAAGAGAACCCTGCCTCATGGAACTTACGTTTTGGTGTGGATGCAGAGAACAGACCATGTGCGGAGGGTAAAGTGTACCAGGTGTGAGTGCTGAGAAGTCACAGCCCTAGATGTGCGGTGGCCGGGGAAGGTTGGTGAGCAGAGGCCTGAAGGCGGCAGTAATGAGCCAGGAGGGCATAGAGAAGAGCCTGGCAGGCCGAGTACAGACTGCAAAGGCCCCTGAGGTCCCCTGCCAGGGTGGGAGGCCTGGTCGGGTGGGGGACCTGGTAGGAGATGAGGTGGAAATGGGAGAGAAGGCCGACTGTGGACGATGGGTCAGGATGCTGACCCTTGTTCCGAGTGAGCTGGGAGCCAGGGCAGGCTTCTGAGCAGAGGAGAGACAGAATCCAGTTTAGGATCTAACAGGATCCTTCTGGCTGCTGGGTGAGGACACACAGGGTGGCAGCAGGGGACGATGTAGGGAGTTGGTCCTAGCAAAGCAGATGAGGCCCAGTAGTGGCAGCAGTGGTGGTAAGTCCTTGACTCTGGGCAGAGTTTGTAGCTGAAGCCGACAATTTGCTGATGTGGGCTGTGAGAGAGAAAGGAGTCGAGTTTGACCTCAGGGATTTGGGCTGAGCTTCTGGAAGGATGGAGGTGCCGGTAGGTAGCTGAGACGAGGAAGATGCAGGAGGAGCTGGCTGGGGGGGTGGGGGGAGAGGGGGAGTCTCAGGCGTGTTTGTGGCGTGTTAAGTCTGGGGTATTATCCAGGTGCTGTTCCATGTACAGTGGGGGCGGGGGGCGTGTCCAGGGAGTGTTCCAGGCTTGAGGTATAATTTGGGGAATCACAAGCCTGTTGCTGGTATTTAAAGCCCTAACAGAATGAGATCATCGGGAGTGAGTGGAGTCAGAGGGCCAGGGCCCTGGTGCCTTCCGCCTTTGTGGGTAAGGAAAAAACCGGGAGGAGCCAGGAGTGGGTGGTGTCCTGGGGCTGAGTGGAAGAACCCCGTTCTCCCTGGGGGAGGCCCTTCTCCCCTTGTGGCCGTGAGGCTCCCACGGCCCAGAGACGCGGCTGAGCATCTTGCAGGGACGTCAGGGGTCAGGCCCTGAGCAACGATGGCTTCTCAGCAGGCCCCAGGCCCACTGTGCCGGATTATAGATGCCACCCAAGGCAAGCGGGAGAAGGTTTCCGTTCCGCTCCACAAAGTAGGGGAGCCCCGGGTTTCCACTGTCTGTTCCATGAAACAGCAGGTTCTGCACGCCCTCTTGGCTGGGGACCTGGAGAGTGGCAGGGCTGGGTGAAAACAACTTCACTGGTACCAGCAGAGGATCTTCTTCGCCGGGGAAAGGAGGATGGATTTGCCCCACGGACAACAGAGAGCCCTCAGCGAGTTTAAAGCGAGGGAAGGACATGGTCAGATAGACTGTTTAGAAAAATCTGAGTGGCTTGCAAAGCAGAGGATGAATTCAGGGAGGGCAGGTGAGAAGACCCACCTGGATTTTTGGATGGAGACAAGGGGGCACAGAGAGGTTTCGTTGGCTGCTGTAACAAATTACCCACTCGGTGGCTGAAAGCAACACAGGTTTATCTCCTTACAGTTGTAGAGCTAAGAAGTCCGAAATGAGTCTCACAGGGCTAGTCACGGTGTCCGCAGAGTGGGTTCCTTCCCAAGGCTCCGAGGGAGAATCTGTTGCCTTGTCTTTTCCATCTTCTAGAGGCTGCCTGCATTCCTTGGCTTGCAGCCCCTCCAGCATCTTCAAAGCACATCCGTCCAACCTCTGTTGTCCCCTCTCCCTCTGCATTTGACCTTGCCTCCTTACAAGGATGCTTGTGATTACATTTAGGGTCCACTCGAATAACCCAGGATAATCTAGCCACCTCAAGATCCTTAACTTAATCACACCAGCAAAGTCCCTTCTGCCATGTAAAGAAACATAGTCACAGGCTCTGGGGATTAGGGCATGGACAGCTTTGGGAGCCACTGCTCAGCCAAGGTTTCTCTCCTGAGTGACCGTGTGGGAGGTTGGAGCCAGGGACCCACGAGAAGGGAGGAGGGACAGGTTTGAGGGGACCTGGAGAAGCCGGCCTGGGATGTGCAGAATCAAAGGTGCTCGAGGGAGCAGGCGGAAACATGGGTTTGGGGGTTGCGGGTGCAGAGAGAGAAGAAACAGCAGCATGGATGGAACAGAGGGAAGATCTCTTCCCTCCCCGTGTGCAGCAGCTGAGTCGGACACTCCTGCCCTGTCCTCCCAGCCACAGCAGAACGAGGCTGTACTGCCAGGTGGTCAGTGGGCTGGGGTGGATCCTGGCTCTCCCTCTAACTCACTGTGTAACCCGGGGCACGTGGCTTCCTCTGTGTGCCTCAGTCTCCTCGTCTGTAGGATGCAGACACTCCTAGGACCAACTTCGTAAGGTTGTCAGAAGGATTAAGTGAAGGAATCCATGCAAAGATCTAGGAAGAGTGCCGGGCACGCAGGAGCTTAATTTCTCAGACAGTTATTTACCGAGCGCTTGTGATGTGTCGGGTGTTATTGCGGGTGCCGGGGCTGTAATCCTGAACACGGGCAAACAGACTGCATGCTCAGCCCACAGGAAGCATCTGTTCTCGGGTCGTTGGCTGCAGAGTTTGCTGTACAGCATGAGGATCGGGATCGGTACCCCCCCTCCCCGCGTAAGGCAGTAGAGCCCTCCCTCGCCTGTGCGGTCCGCTGCCTCCGTCTGCCCACCTCGCCCGGGCTGGGTGCTGATGCCCTGCTCATCACGCTTAGTGTGTGGCATTCCGTACCTGGCCAGTCGTGGCCACAGTTCGGCCTTGGGACCATGGAGGAGGGAAGGGGAGAGGAGAGGGAAGGAGACGATTTCCCTTGGGAAGGGCCATGGCCATGTCTGCTCCCAGGACCGTCTGTCCAAGACAGACCCCCACAAGAAAACCTGGCACTTGCTCTGCCCAGCCAGGTTTGCAGGTTCGAGCATGGAGCTGCAGGAGAGTTTGTGAGAAAGCCCTCTGAGGAGGTACTGGGCTGTTCCCGGATGGGAAAGCAGCACCCAGGGGTCAGAGAGACCTGAGTTTGAGCCTCAACGCCACCCATCGCAAACAATGCGGCCTTGGTGGCTGGGAACAGGCACCTTGACTCCTCTGAGCCTCGGTTTCCTTATGTGTAAAATGAGGATCATAACACCTAGAGGTCAGGCTTGTCGTGAGGAAGATAGAGCATCACTGCATAAATCGCCAGGTACCGTCTCTGGTGGGCGCGTGGCATCGGCAGATGGAGGATTTGCATCCCAGTGTCTGGCAGCTGGGAGGGCAGTGAAAGGGCCTGGAGCCCCAACAGGGGACGCCCCAGCCAGACAGCTCTCTGTTGGCCATTGTTCCAGGCTCTTGTGTGCCGTGGGTCAGCTGAAGGTCAGACATCTGGGCTCCAGGGAGGAACCTGGATCACCTGCCCAGGCAGGTTGTGGTCCACCCACCACGCCCCTCCATCCCAGGGAAGGGAGATGGATTGACCGGGGCACAGAGCCCAGCTCGAGGGAACTCTGGGGGAGAAGGCTTGCTTTCTTCCCTCCCCTGTCCCCCTCCCCAGTGAACCCCATGCACTGATCAGATCCGTCATGATCCCTGGCTCATAACCCACTCTGCCATCAATCCCTGCATGTAACCATCAATCAATCAATTGATTGATGGTTGTAACTTTTTATTTTGAAATGATTTTTAATTTACAAAAAGTTGCAAAGATAGCACAGAGTTCCCAAATACCGTCTGACCCATGTAGGATGTTAACATCTTGCATAACCATGGTCCATTTGTCAAAACTAAGAAATTAACATCGATTGGTGCCATGCGATTAACTAAGCTACAGGCTTTATGTAGATTTCTTCAGTTTTTCCACTGATGTCGTTTTCACATTCCAGAATCCAATCCAGGATACCACATTGCATTTAGCATTCATTTATTTTTATTCTTTCATTCGTATTCCCACATATTTGTTTGCTCACTCGTTAATAAATACTATGGTGAACGCCCATGAACCCACCACCCGTCTAAGAATCAGAACAGAACCAATAACGTACATCCACCTACGTGCTCTCCCTCATCCTGTCTGCCTCTCTCCCCAGAACAAATATTCTGAATTTTATGTGTGTCATTCTCTTGGTTTCTTTCCCTTCAAAATTGCAAAACTGCAGGAAAAAAAAAAAAAGAATAGTATAATGCCTGCCTATATATTCTTTGTCTGGATTCATTAATTCTCTTTTTTGTGTTTGTGTTAATTCTTCTTTTTATTTTTTTTTATTTTTTATTTTTTGGCCTCGCCATGTAACATTCGGGATCTTTTTTTTTTTTTTTAATAAATTTATTTTTTTTTTAATTTTTGGCTGCGTTGGGGCTTCGTTGCTGCACGCGGGCTTTCTCTAGTTGGGGCGACCGGGGGCTACTCTTCGTTGCGGTGCACGGGCTTCTCATTGCGGTGGCTTCTCTTGTTGCAGAGCACGGGCTCTAGGTGTTCGGGCTTCAATAGTTGCGGCACACGGGCTCAGTAGCTGTGGCCCCCGGGCTCTAGAGCGCAGGCTCGGTAGTTGTGGCGCGCGGGCTTAGTTGCTCTGCGGCATGTGGGATCTTCCTGGACCAGGGCTCGAACCCGTGTCCCCTGCTTTGGCAGGCGGATTCTTAACCACTGCGCCACCAGGGAAACCCAGACATTCAGGATCTTATTTCCCCGACCAGGGGTTGAACCCAGGCCCTTAGCAGTGAAAGCGCTGAGTTCTAACCGTTGGACCGCCAGGGAATTCCCTGGAGTCATTAATACTTTCCTTTTTAAAAAAATATTTATTTATTTGGCTGTGCCAGGTCTTAGTTGTGGCACTCGGGATCTTCATTGCGGCACACGGGATCTTTAGTTGTGGCATGCAGGATCTTTTAGTTGCAGCATGCATGTGGGATCTAGTTCCCCGACCAGGGATCGAACCCAGGCCCCCTGCATTGGGAGCGCAGAGTCCCAACCGCTGGACCACCAGGGAAGTCCTTGGCGTCAGTAATTCTTAACGTTTTTTGCCAAATTCCTTCCCTCCCTCCCTCCCTCCCTCCCTCCCTCCGTCCCTCTCTGTCTCTCCCACAGGCACAGACCCCGCCCCATTGATTTCTGTCTCTGCCTCTTTCTTCATTCAAAGTAAGTTGCAGACATCTTGACTATTCACGCCTAAATATTTCAACACACAACCCGCAACTCTCCAGAACAATGCTATTCTTTTGCAGATCCACAATACCGTTGTCACACTTATAAAACTTACTAACTCCCTATCATCTAATAGACAGTCTGTATTCAAATTCCCAAAAATGTCTTTGACACTGTCGTCCCCTGTGATTTAATCACTGCTCACAGGTTGATTTCTTTTAACATGTCGATTGCATATAATACGGGCCTAAACCAAAATTGTTTCATTTTGCTTTTTTTTTTTAACTTTTTAAAAATTATTATTTATTCATTTAGTTGCACCAGGTCTTAGTTGTGGCAGGCGGGCTCCTTAGTTGCGGCATGTGGGATCTAGTTCCCTAACCAGGGATCGAACCCAGGCCCTCTGCATTGGGAGTGCAGAGTCTTATCCACTTTGCCACCAGGGAAGTCCCTTTTTTTTTTAACTTTTCTAACCAAGGTGTCCTATTGTAACAAGCCTGGAACTTGCTTCTGTCACTTAACATGACGTAACACAGGGTTGAAATGTGTGGCCATAGCTGTTTGTTTTCAGGGCTCTGTAATATTCCATTGAGTGACTGTACCACAATTGATTTGTCCATTCTCCTGTCCTTGGCCATCTGGGTTCCCTCCATGGTCTTGCTGTTACTAAGAGTGATCTTAGCACGCTTGAGCATGTCTTCTTTGGCACACATACGAAAGATTCTCTTGGGTACACAAGGTCATGGGCCCGGGGAGGGCTTCCACCCCACTGCAGCATGGCCATCCCCTCTCTGAGCCTCAGCTTCTCCGTCTGTAAAACAGATGGAGGACTTCCTTGTGGATCCAGTGGTTAGGACTTGGCATTTTCACTGCCGAGGGCCCAGGTTCAATCCCTGGTCGGGGAACTAAGATCCCACAAGCTGTGCAGCATGGCCAAAAAAACCCCAAAATTCCTGCTGCCCCTAAATACAGATCATGGAAGGGGTTAAGAGATGAACTGAGTTTTTTTTTTGGTTTTTTTTTTGGAAAGCTTTTTTTTTTTTTTTAATTTTTTTCATTTATTTAATTATTTATTTATGGCTGTATTGGGTCTTCGTTTCTGTGCGAGGGCTTTCTCTAGTTGCGGCAAGCGGGGGCCACTCTTCATCGCGGTGCGCGGGCCTCTCACTATCGCGGCCTCTCTTGTTGTGGAGCACAGGCTCCAGACGCGCAGGCTCAGTAATTGTGGCTCACAGGCCTAGTTGCTCCGCGGCATGTGGGATCCTCCCAGACCAGGGCTCGAACCCGTGTCCCCTGCATTGGCAGGCAGATTCCCAACCACTGCGCCACCAGGGAAGCCCTGAACTGAGTTTTATCCTGGCAAAGGTCTGGTGCCAGGAAAGGGAGGTATCATGCAAGTCACAGGGTCCCAGAGAGGGACTTGGCTCCGCTCCCTGCACAAGGCAGCTGTTCTGCCAAGGTGGGGTGCCCGTGGATATCCAGCCTCTGCTCTCTTGAGAGCCAGGCCCGCCCAGGTCTGCTTTCTGCCTGGATCGCCCAGCCCAAGCCTGGCAGAGAAGAGAGGCTGCTTCGAGAGGTTTGAGGAGGAGTAGTTATTGCACTCTTCCCCAGAGATCTGGTCTCTCCCTCTGAGCAGCGTTCCTTGCTGCGGGCTGCCTCTGTGTCATTTTGGATCATGACTGTCAGCTCACAGTCATCAGCCTGAGCTGGGGACCTCAGACCAGGCGCAGAAAGGCCAGGCTGCTCAGGGCTCATGTACTTTGCCCCGGGAGAGGGCTGTGAGGCCACCCCAGGCCTCACCCCGAGCTGACTGGCGTAAAACTGTGTACATAGCATAGCTGTGGTTTAATAAGCTTGGTTGCTTTCTTTCCCCAGGCAAAATTCAGTTAATCCTCAGGCCAACAGACAGCAGATTAGAAACAACAGGATGAGAGCTACAGTAGTGAGATAGACAGTAGTGGGAGAGAGGAGACCAGAAAACTGGAAACAGCAGCAAGAGGCAGGAGAAGTGGCAGCCTGGGGCAGTGGGGGACAGGTCACTGCAGCCAGGGCAAGTTCAATAGCACTTTCTGGACGGCACTGGCGGTCGGGTCATGAGGGTGACCTCCACCTACCCCCAACCATGTGCTTAATAAGAAAGGGGTACTTGATGAGTTTTAGAAAATGGTCTCCCCCACATGAGTAAAGCAAACCCAGGGACTTAAGAGAACAAACTTCCATCGTCTGGAAGAGTTTCGTATGGAAGATTTCATTTCCTGAGACTACACAAGATAACTGAGGTACTGATCTGGTAATAACATCGATGATAACTTGACACTGATGGCAGAAGACCTTAAATTTTTTTATGCACGGTATCATTGGATCCCTCCCAACAGGCCAGGATTCCCATTTGAGGGATGTGGAAACTGAGGCTCACAGAGGTTGAGTGCTTTTCCAAATATCACACAGCATTAGGGTTACAGTCAAGATTGCCTTGCAACCTGCTGGGCCAGTGAACTTCCCTGTCACTGGCCCTGAGGACCCCCTTTCTCCCCACTGTCTACAGGCATTCAAGCAGGTACATTGAGGGCACACCACACTCCACATGGAGCCCTGTGCCATTTCCAAATGGAGAACATTCTGAAATGTTTGCAACCGTTGGTGTCCTTACAGCCAACCTGGGTTCAGAGAAGCTCAGGCAGGACTCCCCCAGAGAAGAAGAGTAATAACTAGACTGTAGACTGTGCCAGGCATGGGCATAACGTCCTCACCTCATCCTCACGGCACCTCCATGTGGTCGTTGCTGCTAATTTTTATTTTTTAAGGTTTTTTTTGTTGTTGTTTTTCGTTTTCTTTTTAATTTTAGGCTGAGTTGGGTCTTCGCTGCTGCGCACGGGCTTTCTCTAGTTGCGGCGAGCGGGGGCTACTCTTCGTTGCACTGAGCGGGCTTCTCACTGCGGCGGCCTCCCCTGTTGCGGAGCATGGGCTCTAGGTGCACGGGCTTCAGTAGTTGTGGAGCGCAGGCTTCAGTAGTTGTGGAGCACAGGCTCAGCAGCTGTGGCGCACCGGCGCAGCTGCTCTGCAGCATGTGGGATCTTCCTGGACCAGGGCTCGAACCCTTGTCCCCTTGGCAGGCGGACTCTCAACCACTGCGCCACCAAGGAAGCCCTGTTGCTACTTGCCAAAGGAGGAAAGCCAGTGGTTGTCTAAGGTCACGAGCTAATAACAGAGCCAAGATTTGAGACCAGACAGTCAGACTTCAGAGCGTGTGGTCTTAACTCCTGGCAACAGGGCTGCACCTCAGAGCCCGGGAAAGACCACTGGGTTTACGGCCGGGGCCCCACGGGGCCCCAGTGATTGTGCCTCACCCCCCTCCCCATGTTCTCATGTTTCCTGATCCTAGTTTGGCCCACAAGCAGACCAGACTCAGAGGTGATGGCTGCCGGGACCGTCCCACCCCAGCCTAGGCTAGGACAGCCGCTGCCCACAGCCACCCTTGGGGAGGTCCCTGGTGACCACAGGCCTGGCCACCCCCTCTCCAGACGGTGGGTGTGTGACGGTGGTGGCAGGAGCCTGGCTCTGTCAGGAAGGAGTCCTGTGACCTGCCCACAGCCTGCCAACAGGCCCACTTAGCTGGAGGTGCAGGCTAGCAGGGCGCATGGCCTTCCTCCTCCACACCAGGGCTCGCCAGGACTCGGCCAGGGGCCAGCTGAGGACGGTGGCCATGATTCACGTCACAGGAGACCAGCTCTGTCCTGGGCACCTCCGAGCCCCCCGACACAAGCGTGTTCAGCCCTCCCCCCTGCGTGGAGCTGGAGGGCTGGGGCTCAAGCAGGAACACAGGCAGGGCCTCTTCCCCTGGGGTTCAGGTTCAGCCTCCCAGCAACTGCGTCACTCCTTTGCCCTCACCACCCGAGGGGTTGCCTCCAGTTTCCTCTGAGTACACAGAGGACCAGCGCCTCTCTCCCCTCCAGCCCCTGCCAGAGGCTGACCTGGCCTATTTCATTCAAAAACTAGTCCTCTAAGAAAAATGGAACTCCCTTCCTCCAAATTAAGTAAAAACAAAGAGGTGGGGGAGAAGCCAGGAGCAGCTGCGGAGAAAAGTGGGCATCCTCTCAGAGGCCCGACGCTGAGCCGGGAGGATCCAGTGGTAACGCGCGTCGTGGGCCTGACAGTCTGCACGTGGGACATGCTTGGTCCACTCAGCAGCTGTGATTATTCTTGGTATTACGGAAAAAGGCCCCTAAACTCCCACCACACTCCAGAAGCATTCAGGACACCTCCCGGTGCCACCAGCGTCCCTCAGGCAACCCAGGTCCCACTTTCCTGACATTTAACTGCTGCCACAGTTTGCTGCCCGTGACCGGCCCGTGTGCTCTTCCTGCTGGCTGCCCTGTGATGTGGTGTCACCTCTCCCTGTCAGCTGCAGCCTGGTTTGGGGGTGCTGTCCCCGGCAGATCAGACAGGACATAGGGGAGGGGAAATTTTCCATGTCCCCTAACATGTGTTGAGCACCCACGGGATGCCTGCAGCCCCAACATGCAGATAAGTCTGCGTCCCACGGGGCCTTGGGTGGCATGGGTGTCACCTCCTCTGGGAAGGCCTCCTTGATTCCTGGCTGGGTTGGGGTTGTCCCCCCCCACCCCATGTTTCCACGAGCCATGCACTGACAGTTATCAAGCCCAGTGGGTCACCGAGTGTTCCTCACCGTCCCCTGCCTCGTCTAGGGCTGTGCTCTGTACTCTGCTAAATGCTCAAGGGCAGCACCGCATCCAGATGGGACGGTGCTCGTGAAATATTTGTCCAAGACGAATACTATATCAAGACAGTGAGCTGAAATGCTGAGAGGTGACATGGCGTGGCCCATGCGTGGCCCTTTGGGGCCTGGCATTGCCTCTCACAAGGCGAGGGCAGTGTGCAGCCCAGCCTGCCCTGTCTTTGTCTCTCTCCACCCACTGGCAGCGGTGCAGCAGGAGCCTGCTGGGGGAGGTGGGGTTGGTGAGTGAGTTCTGCGCGCCCAGAGAGGTGCACAGGTGACAGCCATGTCCAGCAACTACGGGGACCTGAGCTTGTGGGCTTGCTTTGAGGTGCTGTCTTTTAATCCAGAAGGCTTTTTGTCATGTACGGACTGAGTCCGGCCCTGCCCTGAGCTTGAGAGGAGACAGAGGCGTGGAACTATGAGCTGATGGAACGAGAGATTTAGAGGAAACACCTTAAAGATCAACCCTTCTTTCTACAGATGGGAAACTGAGACTTCAGGAAACCCAGAGTGCGTGGTAGAGTGAAAGACGAGGACTTTTGGGTCAGACAGAGTATTCCTGGCACTTAGCGGCTGTGTGACCTTGGGCAGGTTACTTAACCTCTCTGAACCTTTGTGTCCTCGGCTGTGGTGAGCAGTGGCCGTGACCGCGTCCGGGAAAGCTGCCAGCAGAGCATCCAAGTGCTCGTTGGGTGAATCCAGGCTGATCTTTCCCTGGCCTGTGTGGTGCTGCCGTGCCTGTGCAGAATGCCGGCCACCAGAGCAATCCCTGGTGGCAGGGGGTTAGCTAGATAGAGTGTCCTGCACCTCTCTGCAGGCTCTAGGTGGCCCTGGGGCCCAGGGCTCAGTCCTAGTTGCCTGCTGACCTGGAGGAGGGTCAGGTTGATTCTCGCCACATCCGGGGTCCTGAAAACCATCTGGAAGGGCCATGTTGGGGCGTGTGGGAAGATGGAGGGCTCCAGGGGGTGCTGAGTTTGGGGTCTTGGTGTGGCCGAGGGGAGCCATCACGATGGGGACACAGGAGGAGGAGGTTATCTGGGATGCCTGACATTTGCAGTGTCTCGTGGGCATCCAGGTGGCTGGTTGGCCGTGGTTGGAGAGAGATTCAGGAACTCCGAGATACGGCAGATCTAGGTTCCAGAGTCAGGAGCGCGGGCAAGAACAGGGCCAGACCAGGGACAGCGGGTGAAGGAGGAGGAGGCGCCAGGCAGTGCGGGAAGCTCTCTGCCCTGCGGGGCGGCCCTGGGCTGGGAATGGAGGCCCCTCCCTGGCGGTGGTGCAGGGAGAGGGCTGGGCCTCCTGGCCGGGGTGTGAAGGGCAGGCGGGGGCAGCAGACAGTCTGAGTGGCACACAGCCCTTGGCTTCCTAAATGGAACCGAGTTCTGTGAGATTTTCCAGATTAGCACAGGGGTTGTTTTTCTTCACAGACCCATTCTGTCTGCTCTGCCCCTCACCGCCCAGGCCCTGGCTCCCTGCTGGCTGCCAGCTCCTAGTCCCCACCCCTGCCCCAGAGGCCCAGCCCGGTGCTTACTGTGCGAGGGTGCCCGGGTCCTTCCTGGAACTCCAGCTCCCTCCCCAACCCAGGGCACCAGCCCGAAGCCCGGACCTTCTCCATGCCATCCACTCCCGCCCAGCCCGGCCCTGCCTCTGCGGGGCTCCACGGACCCCAGCTGCTCTTCTAGGCCAAGGAGAGGAGTGAGGGGAGCACAGGCGCCAAGCAGAAAGCGCCCGTGGAGGGCTGCCCTGGATGCTAGGCCGGAAGCGTGTACGGCCCCTACACCCCCAAAACACGCCTGTCTCCCTGGTCACAGGCCTGGGGTTCTTGGTCTGCAAGGCAACCAGGGTGAGTTCTGAGAGCCCAGCTCAGTCAGGCCAGCACACACTGCTGGACCCACCCCTGCCCCCTCCCCTGGCACCGGCCCGGGCTTTAGCCGCATCCAGCACGTTGTGACCTTTCTCCCTTCAGTGCCCACGCATGGGCCAGTCCTACACCTGCTGTCTTTTCCCACCCGCACCCCACTCGTCACAGACCCCTACCTGCCTTCCAAGAGACCACTTGAACTTCCTGCTCTCCCAGGGGGCCTCCCCAGGCTTGCACGGACGGGGTAGGCACCCCGATTCATGCCCCACGTCTCCCCGGAGGTGTCCCCCGTCGCACTTCTGGGCGCCACCCCTGCTGGGCTGTGAGTTCCTGGGAGGAGGCCCACGGCCTCCCTCTCCTCGGGGTGCTCCATGCCTGACATGGGGCCTGTACGGGGGAAGGTGTTCAGAGGATGCGGGACGGGTGGATGGATGTACAGACGGACGGCTGAGGCCAGAAACAGGCTGCAGGGGAGTGGGCGGGCCCTGGAGAGTCTGCGCCAGCAGGTGAGGGTCTGGGCCGCCATGGGGGAGAAGGAGCAGGTCCGGTGGCCGAGACCGCGCCGACCCTCACGCCCCCTCGTCTTCCTCTTGTAGATGAAGATGATGCCAACAGACTTGGGGAGAAGGTGATCCTCCGGGAGCAGGTGAAGGAGCTCTTCAACGAGAAATACGGTCAGTGCATGGCGGGGGAGGGCAGGGCCTGGGGGGCAGCCTTCCTTGGAGGCGCCCCTCCCTCTGCAGCCAGCCTGGCCTCCAGTTGCCCCCAGCTGGCCTGTCTGCTCCCTGGGGACATAGTTGCCCTGTCCGAGACTGATGGGAGCTGATCCCTCATTCTCCCCACCCAAGAAAGGGGAAAAAACCCTGATCTGTGGTGCACACAGTGGGGATGGCTGTGGTCAGCATTTCTGTTTCTCTAGGGCTGGGCTGTGTGGCGGAGGCCGTGCCCCACGGCCAAGTGCTTGTTCACACAGACGCTTGTCCGCCCAACACACACTCAGCCCTGAGATTCCAGAGGAAGGCATCTGATCCCACTGTCTAGGGGCTCCGTGTCGGGACGGAACTGGCCGTGGAATGTATGAATGGTGCCAGGTCCTGTGCAGAAGGCATCCAGGTGCCAGGGCAGAACCCAGGATGGTGCAGTTGATAATACGGTTACCACTGATGGAGCATTTTCTAGATTACTGGGTGCCAGGCTGCACTAGGTGCTCTATATACATTTTGTTTGTGATGAATTTAGTAGTATTGGCTCCACTTTGTATTGTAGCAGAGAAAGACAATTTAAAAAAAAAAAGAATTTCAGAGAGTGACAAAGGAAAACAGGAAAATGTAGAAGTGTGATGAGGGTAAGAGGGGGTAGCCATGGCCTGTCTGGATCGGTGAACCAGAAAGCTCCTTGGGGACTTCTCTGGTGGCGCAGTGGTTAAGAATCCGCCTGCCAATGTAGGGGACACGGGTTCAAGCCCTGGTCTGGGAAGATCCCACATGCCGCAGAGCAACTAAGCCTGTGCTCCAAAACTACTGAGCCTGCGCTCCACAACTACTGAGCCTGCGCTCTACAGCCCGCGAGCCACAACTACTGAGCCCGCGTGCCACAACTACTGAAGCCCACGCACCTAGAGCCCATGCTCCGCAACAAGAGAAGCCACTGCAATGAGAAGCCCGTGCACCCCAACGAAGAGTAGCCCCCACTCGCCGCAACTAGAGAAAGCTCACGCACAGCAACGAAGACCCAACGCAGCCAAAAATATAATTAATTAATTAATTAATTAGGGAAAGAAAAAAAAAGAAAGAAAGCTCCTTGGAAGAAGGGACGTTTTAGCCAGAACTTGAATGTCAGGCGGGGACAGACATTAGAAGGAAGCTTGCCAGGCAGAGGGAACAGCTCAGTGACTGGGGAGCAGCGAGAAGGCAGGAGGGCCTGGAGTGGGAAGATGTCCCCATGACGGGGTGGGGAGAGGTGGGCAGGCCAGGACTCCAAGTTGGGGTTTCATTTTGAGAGTAACAGGAAGCACCTCTGCTGGTGGTTTGTGGTGTCTTTTTCACTTTTTATTTTGGAATCAGTTTTCAAACATATACAAAAGCAGAGAGAATGACAAAATGACCCACCATGTAACCCAAACCCAGCTTCTGTGCTTACCAACATTTTGCCAATCTTATTTCATCTATTTCCACAGGCACACTTTGATAGGTTTAGTACTTTAAAACAAATCTAAGACATCCCATCATTTCAGCCACAAATACCTAAGTAAGAACTTTTATGTTTTCTAACACAATAAGAGTGGATTTTTAGCAGGCATCAGGTCCTCATTTGTCAGGTCCAGGCGTGCACACTTAACAAATCATTGCACTGGGCATGTGTGAAAGTACCTGTTTCATTGCCAGTGTTGGATATTGAATTTTTTTTTTTTTTTTTTTTTTGGCCGAGCCTTGAGGCATGCGGGATCTTAGTTCCCTGACCGGGGATCGAACCCATGCCCCCTGCAGTGGTAGCGTGGAGTCTGACCACTGAACTGCCAGGGAATTCGATGGATTTTTTTTTTTTTAATTTTATTGAAGTATAGTTGATTTACAATGTTGTATTATTTCTGCTGTACAGCAAAGTGACTCAGTTATATATATTCTTTTTCATATTCTTTTCCATTCTGGTTTATCACAGGATACTGAATATAGTTCCCTGTGCTATACAGTAGGACCTTGTTGTTTATTCATCCTGTATATACTAGTTTGTATTTGCTAATCCCAAGCTCCCACTCCTTCCCCCCCCCACCCCTTCTGGATTTTTAGTTTTGCTAATTGGATAAAAAAAAGTGAAGTGTGTGTTGACTTATAAACTCTCTGTGGTGCAGTGGCTACTGAGTGGGGCTGTGCTGGGTCCCAGCCGTTCCCCACAGAGCTTGGCTTTGACAGGGGACATCTTCCCTGACTCCCTGTGCCCTCTAGGTGAGGCCCTGGGCCTGAACCGGCCTGTGCTGGTCCCTTACAAACTGATTCGGGACAGCCCAGATGCTGTCGAGGTCACAGGCCTGCCCGATGACATCCCTTTCCGGAACCCCAACACATATGACATACACCGGCTGGAGAAGATCCTGAAGGCCCGGGAGCACGTCCGCATGGTCATCATCAACCAGCTCCAGTGAGTGGCCCCAGCACCTGCGTCAGGGTGGGCAGGGTGGCGGAGGCCATGGGAGAGGGTGCTGCTTGGATCTGGGAGGGGAACCCCCAAAGCAGGCCCAGCCAGGAGTCAGAGAGAGAGAGAGACAGAGAGAAAAGGAGAGAGAGGGACCTTTCACTTGCACAGAATCCAGGAGATGGACTAGCTTAACACTCTCATCTTAAAGATCGGGCAACTGATACCCAGAGTGAGGAAAGGGACAGTGTAAGTTACAGTGGGTCAGCTGGGCTCTAGACCCAGGTATCTTAGTCCATTCGGGCTGCTGTAACAAAATACCACAGACCGGGTAGCTTAAACAAAAGAAGTTTATTTCTCACCATTCTGGAGGCTGGCAAGTCCAAGATCAAGGTGCCAGCAGATTTTGGTGTCTGGTGAGGCTCTTCCTGGTTCACAGATGGCCCTCTTTTTGCTGTGTCCTCACATGGTGGAAGGGACAAGGGAGCAATCTGGGGCCTCTAATAAGGGCACTAATCCTGTCTCGAGGGCTCCACCCTCCTGACCTAATCACCTCCCAAAGACCCCACCAACAAATACCATCACATGGGGGATTAGGTTTCAACATTTGAATTTTGGGGGGACACCAGCATTCAGTCTGTAGCCCTGGATGTCCTGATTACAACCCCTTTCAACTGAAACACAAGGCCTCAGCATTCATGGGTGTTTGTTTATTTTTTTGATTTTAACTAAATTTGATTTTTTTTTTTTACTATTCCCCTCATGTTTACCCATTTTACTGTATTTAGAAAATAACAGTAATTCAGTACCCCCACCCCCCAGAGACAACCACTGTCTGTATTTTACTATATATCCTTATAGTGTTTTTTAAAAAATGCAGTAGTTTATTTGACTATTTTCGGATTTAGAAACAATACACACGGCAAACTTGGGAAAATACAAAAAGGTAGAAAAACGAGGAAGATAACCCATAACACTCCAATTCAGAGTTAACACTGGTGGTGCTTTTTTTTTTTTTTTTAAATATTTATTTATTTATTTATTTATCTGGCTGCGCCGGGTCTTTGTTGCAGCATGCAGGATCTTTAGTTGCAGCATGTGGGATCTAGTTCCCTGACCAGGGATCGAACCCGGGGCCCCCTGCATTAGGAGCACAGAGTCTTAACCGCTGGACCACCAGGGAAGTCCCTGGTGGTGCATTTCTTTCTTAGTTTTTCCTCTACTCATATTTTCTTTTCAATTTTACAATCCATGTTTTAAAATTAAAATAGTATTTGCATGTGTCAAAAAAATCAAGTTATTCAGAGGGGTCTCAAATGAAAAGTAGAGGTTTCCCTTCCTTCCCAACTACAGTCCACCCCCTGAAGTAACTTCTGGAAAATAGGAGAAAATGCCCACCCCACACCCTGTAGGCATACTTGCCACAGAGAACCACCAAAGACATTCTGGGATTTTCCTTCAATGTTTCCACTTTTCTTTTAATGCCTGTTAGATATATATTTTGAAAAATGAAACTGAGATCAAACAGTATTTATCTGTAGACAGTAAGTAAAACTTGCTGTTTCCTCTCTGACTATCTTGCATGTATTTGACCATTATCCATTTCCATGATAACTCCCTTTAATGACTGTTTAGATAGACCATAATGTCCTCTACTGATGGACATTTAGGTTACGTCTAATTTGTGGGGGGTGGTTCATGTAATAACACTGCAAGTAAAATAATCAATAAAATAAAAAGTAAAAGATATATTAAAATATACTACTGTCTCAAATATCCATTTACATAAATCTAGGCACACACTTTTGATCACTTGGTCAGACGACACCCTCGCTCTCTAGAGGAAACCAGGTCCCGAGACTGGCGATCATGCACCTGCTCTGGGCGGGGATGCTGACCGTTTTCATTCAGGTCTTACCTGGCTAATGTTCCAGCAGTGGCGGCATCTCATCTCATGTCATCTCACGAGAGATGTCGCCCAGACTCAGGGAGCAGGTGAGAAGGAGGAGGGGAAACCTCATTTTCTAACTGCCACCTCATCTTTCTCTTTTTCAGACCTTTTGCAGAAATCTGCAATGATGCCAAGGTGCCAGGTAAGTCAGAGGCTAAAGAGGCCATCCTTGGGAAATCCCTGGCAGTCCAGTGGTTAGGACTCTGAGCTTCCACTGCAGGGGGCACAGGTTCAATCCCTGGTCAGGGAACTAAGATCCCACAAGCCACGCGGTGTGGCTGGAAAAAAAAAAAAAAAGGCCACCCTTCTGCCTCTCAGGGACCAGAGTCTATGAACAGATCTGGGCCAAGTGGCATGCAATAGAGGGAAGTGTAGTCCCCCTGCCCAGTACCTCCCCAGGGAGCCTGAGATCTCCTTCTGCAGCACCAGTATCCCCAGGTGCTGGAAGGCCAGGAAGCCTGCAGGCGCCTTTCAGAGAGGCCCTGCCACAGAGGGCCAGATCAGCTAGAGAGGGTGTCAGATCTGCTAGAGAGGATGAGGGACAGGCTGGAACCAGCAAGAGGGGACATCAGGTAGGATGGGGAAAGTCACCTGGGGAGGGGGGGAGGGGTGACGTGGGGTCAGCAGGGGTGAGGTAGGCGGGCGCTGCCTGAGACTGGCTGGGCCCCCTAGATTCTGCCTGCATTTGCAGGGCAGCACCTGCACCAGACCCTGGTCTTCTGGAACCTTTCAGGGCACAAGAACCTGGGAAACTCTGGGATTCTGATTAAGCAGGTGTGCCATAGAGCTCGAGAGGATGGAGCCCTGGGGATTGGGAGGTGCACCTCTGGTTAAGAAACACCCATCTAGTCCCACCTCTCATGGTACCTCTGGGAAACTGAGGCCCAGGGAGGGGAAGGGACTTGCCAAGGCCACGTAGTGAGTTGGTGGCCGCCTAGAACCTGGTGTCCGGACCATCCCTCTGAACCACAGGCCACCGTGGACTGCAGGCCCCAGCGTGGCTGTTTAATGGGGACAGTGACGGAATTCAGCGAGGTGGCCCCACCCCAGCCTGAGACCCAAGATGGTCCAACTCCAGATGGTCCCAGTTCCCCTGGGACACCACAGCCCGGGGTGGCACAGGCAGCCAGCAGCCACCTCCTTCTAGCATGTGCTGATGCCACGGGCATGGCACTAGGCACTCATGGTAGGGAGGTGACTAGGTTTGGGGGCTGCTCCCAAGTCAAAGGCAGACACGCAGAAGGCTCCATGGAGGCCTCAGGGAGGAGAGTTTGGGACAAATGATCAGAGACTGGATGCTGTCACTTACATCCACCCCCCCCCCCACCATGGCCATCTTTAGGGTCTTACAGTGACCCTAGGGTGGCCACAGCCCGGGGCCAGCACCTCTGACTTGTTTGCATGTGGAGCCTCCTACAAAAATCCTTCCTCCCTGGCTCACAACCTGGGCTCCTCCTGCCTCCAGAGTCTCCTATTTCCCGGGGTCTTTATACCACATCCCAGACGCCAGGCTCTGGTTTTGCTTCAGCAGCTGAACAAACAATTGCCCCCTGGGCCCAGCCTGCCCTCATGCTGTGTCATTAAGACCCTTCTGGTGGGCTGTATCAGTAACCTGTCCATCCACTCAGTCAAGCCCAATCCCCACCTATGCATCACACAGCTGCAAATCGTTTTTTTTTTTGGCCTCGAGAATGCGGGATCTTAGTTCCCCGACCAGGGATGGAACCCCGTCCCCTGCGGTGGAAGTGCAGAGTCCTAACCACTGGACCACCAGGGAATTCCCCAATATACAGCTGCAAATCTTTTTGATAAGTCTTACATATTCACATGAATTGAATTCAGCAGCAACACAACCCCTGCTAGTCCTGCTCTGTGCTGGGCTTGGTACTAGGCTCTTTCATACACATAATCTCCTTTGAGTCTCATATCACAGTTGTCCCCTCTTGGCTCAGAGAGGTTAATCAATTTGCCAGGGTCACACAGCTAGTAAGTGGCAGCAGTGGAGTTCGAACTTAGGACTTCTGGCTCTAAACCAGGGTTTCTTTCCGTTGGGACACTGCCTGTCTACTAGTACCTGTGACCTGTTATCATTCACAGCAAATCAGATCTGGGTCATCACACATCAGCGGTAACAGTAGCAACAATACTGATACCAATTCTCAGTTTCTGACTGTTTACTGGGGACCAGGCACATTAGCTCATGTGACTCTCCCAGCAAGCCTGCAGGATCTTACATTTTACTTGTGACAAAATGAAGGCCCGTTGGCCACTAAGTGACTCCCCCTAAGACTTAAGTCTGTGTGACTCTGAGTCTGGGGGTTCTGGGGAGGCCGGGAGCCCGCAGGCTACATGGTCTGGGGAGGGTATAAGGAAACCCTGGGCCTGAGCTGAGCCTGCTGGGGAGACCTGCCTGGGGGAGGAGGCTCTATTGTTAGCAAAGCAGACAGGTGAGCGGGAGCAGGAGGGTGGGCGAAGTGGGGCGTGGGGCTGCTTAGGGAAGGAGGCTGGAGAGACGGGCCTCAGCCGCTGGTGGGTCGGGAGCCTTGAGTGCTGAGAAGGGGACTTCAAACCTGAGAGCAAGGCCTTCTCCAGGGGGGGTCAGGAGGCCAAGACACAGTGGCCCTGGCACCCGGCGTCAGCAACCCTTTCTCCCACCAGCCAAAGACAGCAGCCTCCCCAAGCGCAAGAGAAAGCGGGTCTCCGAAGGGAATTCCATCTCCTCTTCCTCCTCCTCTAACCCGGAGTCAGTGGCATCCACCAACCAGATCTCACTCGTGGTAAAGTTGCACAGACCTGGACCTGACTGCTCTTCTCTCTGGCTTTCAGCCGGCACTTGGGCAGGCTCGTCTACTCTGGAGCGTGGGTCTGGGGCGCGGGGAGATGCTGGGCGCTGAGTAGAGTCTGCAGACACATCTGCCTGCCCTACACATGAGATGGTCCAACCCCCTCTCTTCAGGTGCCCACAGGCGCCCGGGGAAGGAGTTCATACCCCCACTGTGCAGATGGGCAAGCTGAGGCTGAGGAGAGGGAAGGGACCTGACCGCCCACTCGGCAGGACCTCAAGCAGACTCCTGGGTTCCCGGGGCAATCAGATGCTAGACTAATCTCTGTACTCACATCACATGCTCTGAGCCACAGCCCTGTGAGGTGTTCCCTGCAGTATGTAGACAAGGAAAACCAGGGTCAGAGGCCGAATGACTCTGTGGCCTCATGGCTGGTCAGTGGTGGATGGAGACCCCACCTCCAAAGCTCCACCTGTTCTGTCATGTGGCTGGATTTTTCTCTCCCACCCACGAGGAAAACCTCATTAAGAGCACACACTTGAGGGTTCTTTCTGATTTCAAAATACTAGCTTTGAAATCCCAAGTCCAAATGGGGAGAACATTGGAAGACAGTTGAAAATGACTTAAGGATTTGTTTATCCTTGGACCCCTTCCTGCTAAACCCCGAAGCTCAGGCTTTGCCTCTGTTCCTGCCAGGGTGCTCACAGAGGGTCCCTAGCCCCTCCCACCACTCAGAGAGACAGGACAGCTGCTTTGGAGCCTGAGGCCTGGAGGGGGCTGAGTTGATGGGGGTGACCAGCAGTTCTGAGCCAATCCCCAATTCCCTCCCCACATGTCTGCTCACATGGTTAGCCCCCGGGACACAGATGGGAATAGGTCAGAAGGCTCCAGCCCAGGCCCCATGCCACTGGTGAACTGCGTGACCTTAGATAGGTCACGTCCCCTCTCTGGGCATTCCATGGCCTCAAAATAAATAGCATCTGAGGAAGCCCTTCAGAAAGCAGCGCTGAGTGTTCTGGTGTGCTCTCCGTGTCACCTGGAGTCCTAACCCGGGCTCTCTGTCCCCCTCTTTCTAGCAATGGCCAATGTACATGGTGGACTATGCCGGCCTGAATGTGCAGCTCCCGGGACCTCTGAATTACTAGACCTCAGTGCTGAATCAGGACCTCACTCAGAAAGACTAAAGGAAATGTAATTTATGTACAAAGTGTATATTCGGATATGTATCGATGCCTTTTAGTTTTTCCAATGATTTTTACACTATATTCCTGCCGGCAAGGCCTTTTTAAATAAGTAAAAAAAAAAAAAAAAAGCATTGCCTTTGTTCCTAACTGTTGCGTGTTCTCTCTTGGAATTTGTGGCTGCAGCTGTCACTGGAACGAGGTCAGGAAACCCAGCTCAGGTGGCCTGCTCAGGCCCTCCATCCTTGCCAAAACAGAGGCGGTGGCCCTGACCATGGGGCCCTGGGTACAGACTTCACTCATTTGGCTGCTGCTGGGGTCACATGACCTCAGGATGCGGCAACACGGAAGGCAAAGTGCTAGGCTGACCCCCCTGGCCTCAGGGATCATTCAGTGTGGTAAGGGGCCGTCTTGTCCTTGCCCCAGTAACTCAGGTGAAGTCAGAAAAGTCAAGTATGGGGACTTCCCTGGTGGCACAGCGATTAAGATTCCGAGCTCCCAATTCAGGGGGCCTGGGTTCGATCCCTGGTCCAGGAACTAGGTCCTACATGCCGCAACTAAGGAGCCCAAGTGCTGCAACAAAGGAGCCAGCGAGCTGCAACTAAGGAGCCTGCCTGCTGCAACTAAGACCTGATGCAACCAAATAAATAAATATATATATATATATATATTTTTTTTTTTAAAGTTAAGTATGATAAGCAAGTATGGAATCTCCATAGCTGGAGGGAAGGCATCTTGGCGAAGGGGCTTTGGGTTGGGCCTGGAGGGCTGGGGTGGGGTTTTTTTGTGTGTGTTTTTTTTTAACATCTTTATTGGAGTATAATTGCTTTGCAATGGTGTGTTAGTTTCTGCTGTACAACAAAGTGAACAGCTATACATATACATATATCCCCATATCTCCCCTCTCTTGCGTCTCCCTCCCACCCTCCCTATCCCACCCCTCTAGGTGGACACAAAGCACCGAGCTGATCTCCCTGTGCTATGCGGCTGCTTCCCACTAGCTATTTACATTTGGTAGCATATATCTGTCCATGCCACTCTCTCACTTCATCCCAGCTTACCTTCCCCCTCCCCATGTCCTCAAGTCCATTCTCTCTGTGTCTTTATTCCTGTCCTGCCCCTAGGTTCTTCAGAACCATTTTTTTTTTTTTTTTTTTTTAGATTCCATATATATGTGTTTGCATACGGTATTTGTTTTCCTCTTAAAAATACGGAACACTTCACGAATTTGCGTGTCATCCTTGCGCAGGGGCCATGCTAATCTCTGTATCGTTCCAATTTTAGTGTATGTGCTGCCGAAGACAGCACCTGGGGTGGGTTTGTGATAGAGTTCTGGGTACTGAAGCAGAGTGATGGGCCACAGCTGCTTCTCAGAAAGACCACTTTGGTGGCAGGTGGAAAGGTGAAGGAAAGGATGAGACCGGAGGCAGAAAGACAAGTCAAAAGGGCCTGGCGGTAGTCCAGGCCTGGCACCCAGTGGCCGCTCATTCAGTCCTGGTGGGGAAGGCAGGGCGCCCTTACCTAGCGCAGAATCAGGAAATGGTCCTAGAAGCACATTAGGAGTTGGTGGGACAAAGCGGGGAGGGCTGGCGCAGGACAGTGGGACAAAGCGGGGGAGAGCCGCACGTGCCAAGGCAGGGAGGCCCGGACTGAGAACCTGGAAGTTCCAGGAACCAGGAGTCGCTGGAGCAGAGGACTCCAGGAGAGTGGCTGGAAGTGTGACGGATAGGCGGATGGGTGGGTGGGTGTGTTCCCAGCAGGCTGTTCCCTGCACATGGTGCTGTGATCGAGAGGTGGACGGGGGCAGAAATGCAGCCTGGGTTCTGCTGGCCCAGCCTTGCACGTTGCATCCTGTTCTCCCCGGCCCTGGTGGAAGACCTTGTGGGCCGGGCAAAGGTGATGGGGGATGGTGGTGAGAGCCACAGCACGGAGTACCAGGGGAGAACCAAGACCAGATCTGCATTTTGGAAGGGTCCACTTCCGGCAGAGAGGAAACTTCAGAGGAGAGAGAAGCTGGAGGCCACGTGGGAGGCTCTTGTAGTTGTTCCAGCGAGAGCTGGCAGGGGTTTTGAGCCAGGTGGAGAATAACAGGGAGGTCAGCCAACAGGACTTGGAGGTCAACTGGATGCAAGCGCTGGGGCGTGGAGGAGTCAGGGTGACCACGGGGTCCAGCCAAGGTCCAGCAGGAGGCCTACGGCTTGGAGGAACTGAGTCCTGAATCAGCTAAGTACACGATCCAAACAGTTCAGGAGCTTCTGCCAGCCCTCTGGGTTAGGCCGGTGCCCAGAGCTGGGAGGGAAGGCCCTGTCCCAGCCTTGCAGACTCTGCTTCGTCCTAGAAAGATGCAAGAAGCCAGAACCACGAGCTTGGCATGCCCCACCCAAACTTGTCCTCTCTCTGCCACATGCCAGTGGCCCCAGGACCTGCCAGGGCTCTCCACTCCATCCTCAGGCCCCTGGCCCTGGGCCCAGCTGGCCTTGTAATCTCCAGGATCTGGGGAGAGGCGACCCCCTATACTGACCACACCCTCAAGGCATAAACTGCCTAGGAGATCAAGGACATCGTTGCAGCTGCCACCTTGCCTTCAGCCCCCTTCTCTTGGCACCCAGCCTTACCCCATCTCATCCTGTCTCTCCCTGGATTAAAAAACCCCACTGCTTTCCCTCCCCCGCAGCACTGAGTGCCAACTTCTTGGCCCTCCCGGTCTGTCCCCCTCCTCTGCCTCTCATCCCACCGATCTGTCCCCTTTCTTCTCCACGTCAGCCACAGAGCAGTGAGCGGCTGCAGCCTTGGCACCGGCCTCACCGCGGCCCGGCCGGCCTGGGACTTGGGTCCACCTGGCGCCCCCGCAACCCAGCTGGCGCCTCCCGGTTGTCTAGACCGGCCAGGGCCGCCCCGCCCCCGGGCTCAGATCTGCGGCCAGAGCCGGAAGTGGCTCCGGCCCCGGGCGGGCGGGGCTCCGCGTGCCCGAGACGGTGCCCGCCGCCGGCTGCGCGGAGAGGCGGGGAGCCCCGGGGAAGGGCGCTGGAACCCCGAAACACCAGCGCTGCGGACTGCAGAGTCTCTGCATCTGTCATCTTTCGGACGTGTGAAAATAGGTAGGTTGGTGCAGCAAACCTTCGCGCCTTGTTGCCGGACTTCATTTCATAAAAGCGTAAGGGGGACACCCCCCCCCCCAAGTCAAAGCTTTTGAACCAAGAGGTGACCTGTGTCCGTTTCCCCTCCTGTCCCGGGAGCTCTGGGCTTTGGGAGGTGTGTCCGGGCTGAGTACGGAGGATGATGTGCTTGGGGGCCGCTGGCCACCTCCCCTCCACCCCCCACCCCGCCTGCTCGCTTTGCCCACAGTGTGCCCAGCCAGCACCCCCTGATACGCTGGGGGATGCCTTACCAAGTATGTCCTCCCAAGCAGCCCCTGCTTTCTGCAAGAGAGCCAGATGCTGTTTATGCAACCTCTCCAGAATCTCAGTGTACTGTACTTTTTAAAGTGATTTGATTCAAAGCACTCATTCTTTAATTAAACTTCATTTAGCTGCCATCTGTCTGGGTTCAAAATTGGCTTCGTGTTTTGCAACTCTAAATGAGAATTGTTATTGGATTTGTAAACACATGCACCAAAAAAAAAAAAAAAAAAAATCACAAAACACTTTCAAAAGTAATAAATGAGGAATGTGCAGAAGGAATGTTAGGAGCTGCATCTTAGGCGTTCTAATTGCTGGGGAATGTATTCTGGTGGGTACATAATCATTTTATATACAAATCTTTGTATAGAAATCTGGTATCAATGAAAAGATCAAGATTATAGAAAATGCCGGAATTATATCTGACTGAAAACAGTAATAAAGCAATAATCAGAGCAGGGACAAAGCGAGGGTGAGGCCGGAGGGGGGCGGGGAGCAGCTCTCATGCACCTGCTCCCCTGCAGGGAGCCTCCCTCACCTGCCCAGCTGCTTCCCTTCTGCTAAAAAAGGAGGAGGGTGAGCCTGAGCTCTACTGGCAGGGGCTTCACAACAACCCTTCTAGATACCTGTTTAAGTAAGGAGTCAAAGCTTTATTAAGGCTCAGCTGCTGACCTCCAATGTGTAGGGTCTGCTCCCTCCCACCTGGGCCAGGCAGAGAAGGAGAAAGAAAAGATGGAGAGGGATGGTAACACCTCTTTGAGGCCTCGTGTAGTGGCTCTTCGGGGAAAATGGTATTAAGGATTTTTCGGTGGGGAAACTGAGGCACGAAGACAGTGGAGGAGCAGAGCTGGAGGCTGGTGGTCACAGGATGGGCAGCTCTTGGTGTCAGAGTTTCTGGGTGATCGAGTTTGGAGGATGCAGGAGTGGGAAGGGGGTAGAAGTTGACGTGTGTGGATTGAAGCAGGACCCCAACATCCCCAAGACTCTCTTTGAGTGATCTGGCCTCTGCCCCGTGCTCCCCTGATCTCATCTCCCAGGCCGTGTCTCCCCAGCACTGCCCTTCTGTCACATGGGGTTGGGGGTCCTTCTTTCATTTCCTCAAAGCGGCCTCTCCTCCTTCCCAACTCACGTGGCAGCGCCTTCCTGTTTTACCTTTCACCGAAATGTCCCCTCCACAGAGGCCTCTCCAGACCACCCAGTCTAAAGCAGAAATACCCTCCACCTCATAATTTTTAAATTTCACCTCCTTTAAAAAAAAACCATGTTATTACTGCACTCATCTCCACAGGGGGCAGAAAGTGAGCCTTCCCTTAACTCTATTTTTTTTTTTTTTTTTTTTTTTTGGCTGCACCGCTCAGCTTGCAGGATCTTAGTTCCCCGACCAGGGATTGAACCCGAGCCCTCAGCAGTGAAAGCGCCGAGTCCTAAAACCACTGGACCTCCAGGGAACTCCCTTCCTTTAACTCTAGATCCTCCTTCCTAGTGATTCCAGTAACCTTGCCCCCACCCCCATCACCCTCCCATCTATGGGGAACCGGGACAGGTGCCTCAGCCTGTTTTCCACCATTAAAGCCTGCTTGCTTGATTTCTGGTCAAGCGTTTAGACTCCAGAAGCCCGATGTTTCAACATCAATGTCCCTGAAACAGTCCACCTAAGATGTAGGAAATGGGAGCCAGGATAAACACTAGGTGCTACAAGAGGTACGAGAAACACTCCACGTGGCTTACACTTTTGCAGATAATAGTAAAATAACCACTATATACTAACTGTCTACAATGTCAGAGCCATTAGGTAAGACCTTTTGTGTGCACTGTTAATCCTCACAGCCCTGCAAGGTAAATATTCTTTCTTCCTCTTATAGATGAAGAATTTGAGGTTCAAAAAAGATCAAGGGTTATTATCCAGTGTTACACAACTAGGAAAAATTGAGCACCAAGCCAGGATTCAAAGCTAGGGCTGCCTGACTCAGAGGATTCAGGCCACCAAGCACTGCCCCAGGGTAGATCCTGCATGCAGCTGCCCCTCCCCGCTCTGGGTACATGGCAAGGGGTGGGAAAGCAGTGGGCAACCTCCAACTGGGAGGAGTTCTCTTCTCGTTTCCTCCTTGTTTGAAGAAGAACAGAGGTACATTTAAAAAGAGGGGGGCTTCCCTGGTGGCACAGTGGTTAAGAATCCGCCTGCCAATGCAGGGCACACGGGTTCGTGCCCTGGTCTGGGAAGATCCCACATGCCGCGGAGCAACTAGGCCACTGCGCCACAACTACTGAGCCTGCGCTCTAGAGCCTGGTGCCACAACTACTGAAGCCCACGTGCCTAGAGCCTGTGCTCCGCAACAAGAGAAGCCACCGCAATGAGAAGCCCACGCACTGCAACGAAGAGTAACCCCTGCTCGCCGCAACTACAGAAAGCCCACGGGCAGCAACAAAGACCCAACGCAGCCAAAAATAATAATAAATAAATAAATAATAAATAAATTTATTAAAAAAATTTTAAAAAGGGGGAGGGCTTCCCTCGTGGCACAGTGGTTAAGAATCCACCTGCCAATGCAGGTGACACGGGTTCAAGCCCTGGTCCGGGAAGATCCCACATGCCGCGGAGCAACTAAGCCTGTGCTCCACAACTACTGAGCCTGCGCTCTACAGCCCACGAGCCACAACTACTGAGTCTGAGTGCCACAACTACTGAAGCCCACGCACCTAGAGCCTGGGCTCTGCAACAAGAGAAGCCACCGCAATGAGAAGCCTGCACACCACAATGAAGAGTAGCCCCCACTCTCTGCAACTAGAGAAAGCCTGCGTGCAGCAACGAGGACCCAATGCAGCCAAAAATAAATAAATAAAATAAATAAATTTATTTTAAAAAGAAAAGAAGGGAGGAAAATGGGTACCAGTTCAAGGCTCGCCCAGAAAAGTTGCTAAGACACTCCTCTTAGTCCACAGGAAAGGGACATTAACAAGAGGCCACAGCTGGAAGGACTAGAGAAATACAAACACATACAATCTCACATATACAAACTCACACAGACTCATACACATACGTGCACATATTTTTAAAACGGTTAATTAGAGGTGTTGTCACAATCCCCAATTATAGCAGAGTGCTTGGCTCACAGATTTTGGACTGGCATCTGAGAAAGTGCCACAGAGAGGAGCCATCCTCAGCCACAGCTCTGAACACACCCGGCCCTGCCAGCACACAGCTCTGGTGGCCCCCACTGCCCCAGGAGGAAATTCTCCGGCCTCACTCCGGCATCTGGGGCCCAGCCCCCAACAGCTCCTTCTGTATCTCCCAGTGTGCCTTGGGCTCCAGCCAAACCATGTCCTTACTGTTCTCAGAACATTCTAGAGCCTAACATACCTCCACGCCTCTGCCCCGGCTTTCAGCCTGGCTGGCCCTTCCCCTTTCCTGTGCTTCACAAGGGTCTGCCCTGCTCTGTGGTCCAGCAGGAAGGTCCTCTCTTGTGCCACCTCCCCAGGCGGTCCCGGCCCAGCAGGTGCTCTCAGAAAACTCCACACAATGTGCTATTGTCCCCTGAAAAAAAAAAAAAGAGCTTATTGAACACACAGCCTGAAACACTAGCTCCTAATATCTCCTAAACATCCCCCAGCAAAAAGAATGTCCTTTTCTTCTCTGTCGCCTTCCAGACATCCTGCTCTGAAGTCTGAGATACAAGCCTTCCTTGCTCAGGAAATCTGCTGTTCCTCTTAAAGTCTCATTTCTCGTTTTTTCATTTTTTCCCCCCTACCATGGTGTACATTACATCCCCATGACTTATTTATTTTATAACTGGGAGTTTGTACCTTTGGACCACCTTCACCCATTTCACCCATCCTCCACTCCCTGCCTCTGCCAACTACCAATCTATCTGTATCTGTAAGGATTTTTTATTTTTTTAAATTTATTTTTGGCTGCGTTGGTCTTAGTTGCTACACCTGGGCTTTCTGTAGTTGTGGCGAGCGGGGGCTACTCTTCGTTTTGGTGCACGGGCTCATTGCAGTGGCTTCTCTTGTTGTGGAGCATGGGCTTTAGGCACGCGGGCTCAGTAGTTGTGGCTAGTGGGCTCTAGAGCACAGGCTCAGTAGTTGCGCCGCACAGGCTTAGTTGCTCCGTGGCATGTGGCATCTTGTCGGACCAGGGCTCGAACCCATGTCCTTTGCATTGGCAGGCGGATTCATAACCACTGCGCCTCCAGGGAAGTCCCAGTTTTTTGTTGTTTTATTTGTTATTTTGTTTTTTAGATTCCACATATAAGTGAAATCATATGGTATTTGTCTTTCTCTGATTTATTTCACTTAGTGTAATACCCTCCAAGTCCATCCATGTTGTCACAAATGGCAAGATTTCGTTCTTTTTTGTGGCTGAGTGATATTCTATTGTGTGGGTATATATATATACCACATCATCTTTATCCATTTATCCATCCAGGGACACTTAGGTTGCTTCCGTGTCTTGGCTATTGCAAATAATGCTGTAGTGAACACAGAGGTACAGGTATCTTTTCAAGGTGTTTTTGTTTCCTTCCAATAAATACCCTAAAGTGGAATTGCTGGATCATATGGTAGTTCTATTTCTAATTTTTAGGAACCTCCATACTGTTTTCCAGAGTCGCTATGCTAATTTACATCCCCACCAACAGTGCACAAGGGTTATCTTTTCTCCACATCCTTGCCAGCATTTATTATTTGTTGTCTTTTTGATAACAGCCATTCTAACAGGTGTGAGTTGATATCTCATTGTGGTTTTGATTTGCATCTCCCTGATGATCAGTGATTTTGAGCACCTTTTCATGTACCTATTGGCCATCTGTACCTCTTCTTTGGGAAAACGTCTATTGAGATCCTCTGCCCATTTTTTTTTTTTTTTTTCTGGAGTATAGTTGATTTACAATGTTGTGTTAGTTTCAGGTGTACAGCAAAGTGAATCAGTTATACATATATATTTATCCATTCTTTTTCAGATTCTTTTCCCATACAGGTTATTACAGAATATTGAGTAGAGCTCCCCGTGCTATACAGTAGGTCTTTGTTAGTTATCTATTTTATATATAGTAGTGTGTATATGTTAATCCTAATCTCCTAATTTATCACTTCCCCCCATGTTTCCCCTTTGGTAACCATAAATTTGATTTTGAGATCTGTGAGTCTGTTTCTGTTTTGTAAAAGAGTTCATTTGTATCTTTTTTTTTGCTAGATTCCACATATAAGTGATATCATATGATATTTGTCTTTCTCTTTCTGACTTACTTTCTCTGCCCATTGTTTGCTTTTTGCTCTTGCCTTGTGTGAGTTCGTTATACATCTTGGATATTAACCCCTTATCAGCTATGTGATTTGCATATATTTTCTCCCATTCGGTAGTTTGTTGAAGCCTCATTTTTTTTGAGGGGGGTCTCTGACCCTTTTTCCTTCTCCAAGAGCTTGCCCTGCTCTGCTGTCAGCCAGCCCTGCAGCTGCAGGCTGCTGCTTTTTTTTTTTTTGGCCGTGCCACTCGGCTTACAGGATCTTAGTTCCCCGACCAGGGATCGGGCCCATGCCTGCAGCAGTGAAAGCGCAGAGTCCTAACCACTGGACCGCCAGGGAGTACCCCAGGCTGCTTCCGCTCCCTTTGCTTCTGCCTCCTTCCTTCTCTCTCTCTGCTCTGCTACTGCCCCCACCTCCTATCGGAGGAGGTGTTTCTAGGACGCTGGGAGGCTCACATACTTGCCTCATCACCCGAGGGACTTCCTGCTCTCCAGACCTCAGACATCCTCAGGGGC
Organism: Eschrichtius robustus; assembly: GCF_028021215.1. NCBI lineage: Eukaryota > Metazoa > Chordata > Mammalia > Artiodactyla > Eschrichtiidae > Eschrichtius > Eschrichtius robustus. Next base: position 83,011,034 of record NC_090839.1, on the reverse strand, counting down.
TAAGCACCTGGTTCCCTGGATCCCAATGAAGAGAATGGTTTGAAGTGAATCTGGAAAAGGGGCAGGGACTGCAGAGCAGTTGGGGGAGTTACCTGCTGTGTCTTCAGTAGATTTGTGAAACTCTTGAATTGGCTGTCAGGACCAGGAGGTGAAAGTGACCAGAAAGCGTCCTCCTGAAAGGTCATAAGCCCATTGGAGTGACAGTTCATTGGCTTATTTAGTGATTAAACACTCATGAAGCATCTTTGCCAAGACCCCGTGCCTCCTGCCTGTGATGGACAAGAATCAAGTCAACAGCCGACATGTAACTACAAGACCAGAGCTGTGAAGGAAATGAACAAGGCGTAGGAACCAAGGCTGGGGTGGGCCAGGGAAGAGATGAGGATGAAACTGAGTCTTTAAAGGTCAGTAGGAGTCAGCCAAGCAAAGAGCAGGACGAAGGCAGACGTCTCCAGAGAGAGGGAGCAGGGCATGGGGGCCCTGAGGTGGGGATTGGGGAGGAGGAAGTGGGCTTCTTTCTGGGGAGGTGACGAGTGGTGGGTGAAGGGGAGAGAGCCATGGGATGGAGCTGGAGAAGCAAGACTTCATCCTCAGTGTCCTGGCTACTGCCAAAGAGTTTTATTTAGTCATGGGCGCAACATGATCCAATTTATGCTTCTTCAGAACTCACTCTGGTTGCTCTGTGGAGAATGTAAAGAACTCCAGCAACTCAACAGAAAACACACACAACCCAAGTAAAAAATGGGCAAAAGACTTGAGTGGATATTTCTCCAAAGAAGATATACAAATGGCCAATCAATGAATGAAAAGATGCTTAACATCATTAGTCATTAGGGAAATGCAAATCAAAACCACGACGAGGGGGACTTCCCTGGTGGTCCAGTGGTTAAGACTCTGCGCTCCCAGTGCAAGGGATACAGGTTCGATCCCTGGTCGGGGAACTAAAATCCCGCGTGCCACACAGCGTGGCCAAAAATTTAAAAAAAAAAACCCCACAATGAGGTACCACCTACTAGGATGTCTATGATAAAAAATAAAACAGAAAATAGCAAGGGTTGGAGAGGATGTGGAGAAACTGGAAATATCCTGCATTGCTGGTGGGAACGTGAAATGGTGCAGCCTCTGTGGGAAAGCAACTGGCAGTTTTTCAAAAAGTTAAACATGGAATTATCATATGACCAGTGTGATATTGTGATATGATAAATATATATTTTGGTCTTCACCTGTTTTCCCGGTACCACCTCCAAAAACCGTTGGGATTTCCTAAGTGATAAGAGCAACAGAGGTGTCTTTTGTTATTCATAACAAGCCCTTCACACACACCTGAGTTTATGTTAATGAGGTGACTTTTGGACCGCCCCTAAGGAAGGAGGCTGGTTGCCAGGTGAATCAGCCTTATAGTTAGAGGGTTGGAACTTTCAGCCCCACCCCCTGCACTCCGAGGAGGGAAAGAGGGCTAGATTCAATTACTCACCAATGGCCAATGATTTAATCAGTCTTGCCTAAGTAATGAAGCCTTCATAAAAATCCCTACGGTACAGGTTCAGAGAGCTTCCAAGTGGATGAACCAGAACGCCTCCATGTGCCAGGAGGGTGGCGCACCTCAAACTCCATTGGGACAGAAGTCCCTGTGCTCTGGACCCTTCTGGACCTGGCCCTATGTACCTCTTCATCTGGCTGTTCATTCATATCCTTTAACATCCTTTGTAATAAACTGGAAATCTAGTAAATAAATTGTTAACCTGATTCTGTGAGCCACTCTAGCAAATGACTGAACCCAAGAAGGGAGTCATGGAAACCTCCAATTTATCACCGGCCCTTCAGAAGCTCAGGTGACAACCTGGACTTAGGATTGGCATCCAAAGTGGGGTCAGTCTTGTGGAATTGAGCCCTTAACCTGTGGGATCTGATGCTATCTCCAGGTAGATAGCATTAAAATTGAGTTAAATTGTAGACCCACTAAGCTGGTGTCTGAAAATTGGTTGGTGTGGGAAAACCCCCACACATCTGGTGACCAGAAATGCAGAATGTTGTAATAGAGGAGAAACACAGGAGTTTTTCATTTTCACCCAGCAATTCCACTCTAAGGCGTTACCCTAAGGAATTGAAAGCAGGGACTCAAATAGGTATTTGTATACCAATGTTCATTGCAACATTATTCACAATAGCCAAAAGGTGGAAACAACCTGAAGTCCACCAACAGATGAACTGATAAGCAAAATGTAGTGTATCCATACAATGGAATATGATTTAGCCACAAAAAGGAATGAAGTTCTGATACCTGCTGCAACAGGGATGAACCTTGAAAACATGCTGAGTGAGAGAAGCCAGACACAAAAGGGAAAATAGTGTATGGCTCCATTTCTATAAGGTATTTGGACAGGCAAATTCACAGAGACAGAAAAGGTTACCAGCGGCTAGGAGGGGAGGGGAAAGAATGGGGAATGATTATTCTTTCTTTCTTTTTTTGTTTTTGGCTGCGCCACACAGCTTGTGGGATCTTAGTTCCCTGACCAGGGGTCGAACCTGGGCCCTCGGCAATGAAAGCACAGAGTCCTACCGCTGGACTTCCAGGGAATTCCCTGGGGAATGATTATTTAATGGGTACAGAGTTTCTGTTTGGGATGCACCTAAATAGTGAGTGTTATATATATATATATATATTTTTTTAATTTATTTATTTATTTATTTATGGCTGTGTTGGGTCTTCGTTTCTGTGCGAGGGCTTTCTCTAATTGCAGTGAGCGGGGGCCACTCTTCATCGCGGTGCACGGGCCTCTCACTGTCGCGGCCTCTCTTGTTGCGGAGCACAGGCTCCAGACGCGCAGGCTCAGTAGTTGTGGCTCACGGGCCCAGTTGCTCTGCGGCATGTGGGATCTTCCCAAACCAGGGCTCGAACCCGCGTCCCCTGCACTGGCAGGTGGATTCTCAACCACTGCGCCACCAGGGAAGCCCCAATATTTTTTACCATGATTAAAAACAAAAAATTTTTTAAGCATTCTGGCTGCTGTATGGAGGACAGTGGTGGCATCTAGATGACCTCTCTAGTCATCGAAATCAAGTTCTCTCCTTCCGTTTTTCCCACCATCCATCCATGCTGGAAAAAGCATGTAGTATTGACCATACCATCCTCAGCCTGCCATTCAAAGATTCCCTGGCCCACCCAGGTGATCGGAAGCCCCTTGGACACTTATAGGTGGGCATCTGGGAGACCCAAGCTTGTCTTGATCCAACCCAACCCAGCTGGTCCAGGGAAAGCAAGTCCCTCCAGAGCATCTTGAAACTACACCACTGTAGAGAAATTTTGCAGGTAGGGGGACCCCTTCCAGGGCCCGAGAATGGGCTCTTGTCTAACACTCGGAAATGAATTGTCCAAGGAGACACACGTGCTGACAAAGCAAGAGACTTTATTGGGAAGGGGGCCTGGGCAGAGAGCAGCAGGGTAAGGGAACCCAGGAGAACCGCTCTGCCACGTGGCTTACAGTCTCAGGTTTTATGGTTATTGGGTGGTCTCTGGCCAATCACTCTGACTCAACGTCCTTCCTGGTGGCACGCGCATCGCTCAGCCAGGGTGGATTTCAGCGAGAAGGATTCTGGGAGGTTGGTAGGACATATGGACTGGCATCTCCTCTCTCCTTTTGACCTTTCCCGAATTCTTCTGGTTGGTGGTAGCTTGTTAGTTCCGCATTCCTTACCAGGACCTCCTGTTGCAAGTGACTACTATCTTGCCTGGCCAGGGTGGGTGGTTTCCGTCAGTGGTTCCCCTAACAGAGAGAGTAGCTGCCGAGGGCTTTTTGCCAGTGATGGCAGAGCCAGTGCTGAGTACTCTAAGTGCCATGACAGGCGGTGCTTCCCGGAGGCAGTCCCTGCAGATCCCTGAGTGGCCACAGGCACCAGGAAGAGGGCAGGTTCAGGGCCCAGTGGGGGCTGAGTCACTCTCCATCTGGAGGGAGGAGGAAATTCTGTCTCTCTGGATCATGGGGATCCTTTTATGTGACTGTATCTTGCACATACCAACTGCTGGCCAGTCGCTCAAGGGTCCAGGAATCCCGCTCCTCTCCCAGGCCTGAGTCTGACACACGGAGGGGTTTCTCAGAACCAGTGTGATGAATGAACAGGTGCTGAGGCCGCAGACGCCAGCCTGGGAGCCCAGGGAGGCCCAGCCCCTGCCCAGGGTGACCAACAGGAAGTTGGTGTCTGAGTCAGGATTGGACCCGGGTGCCCCCTCCCAGACTGACCCTCACTCTGTCTCGGCACCCCCCCCCCCGGGGGGGAGGTCCCTCCGCCCTCAGACCCTGAGGAGGGGCAGCTGTTGAGTCACACACATGCTCTTTTCACCGGGTTTTTTTTTTTTTTTTCTTTCTTTTCTTTTGTTCTCTTTCTGGGAAATCTGATTTGAACTTTGAAAGCCGAGCCATCTTAGGATCGGGTTGCCAGATTTAGCAAATAAAAATACAGGATGCTCTGTTAAATGTGATTTTCAGATCTACACCAAATAATTCTTTGGTATATGTATATCCTATGCAATATTTGAGACAGAACTTACACTAAAAGAAATTATTTGGTGTTGATCTGGAATTCAAATTTCTGTATTTTTCTGGCAACCCTCCCCTAGAAGCCAGACTCTATTATCTGCAGAGAGAAGGCGGCCTTTGAGCGGGGGAGGATGGAGGAAGAGACAGAGCGATCAGGCCTGGTTCAGGAAGATGGTGGCCTCTCTCCACCGGCTCCCCCAGAACCTAGCTGGGCCCCGCCAAGCTGAGCTGCCATCCCTTCCACGGCGCACCTCTGAACAATCCCAGAGGCTCTCTGTTTGCTCCCAGCCTGTCTGCCTTTCTCAGCACAGAAGCAATCCAGACACCTGCTGCAAGACGTCGAGAGATAAATGAGGAAGCTGCTCAGACAGCCGGAGAGGACAGGAAGCTTCTGGCTGCCTCGAGAGAGGAAATTGGAGCAGGGAGGCAGCGCTGGGGGAGGTGGGTCCAGGACAGCAGCACTGTGGCCCTCACCCCGACCCCTTGGTGGCACAGAGTGAGGGCCATGAGGGCTCCAGAAAGTGAAGAGTCGCTGAAAAGCCCAAGCACAGTCAGCTGCACAATTTTGTTTGTGATTTGGTCCGGACACCTGGCTCCTGTGTACCGCAGCCCTGCTCAGCTGCACGTACGGCGGGATCCAGCCCCAAGGCCAGGCCCCCAGAACAGGCAAGGTAACTGAGCCCTGCTCCTGAAAGCCAGGACCACTGGGGAGCCTGGGGCCCGCGCTACATGCCACAGCCGTGCTAGGCCACAGGTCAGGACCCCTGCCTTGTGTCCGTCCACTGGTCCAGGGCCCCAGCTACCCCTGGCAGCTCCCCTTCTCTGCCAGGCTGCACCTGACCCTGGAGCCTCCTGTCTCCAGGCGGGGCTCTGATGATCTCCTGGGTGCCTGCCTTGTTAGGCTGCCAGCGCTAGGGCCCCACCCTCCACGCCAAGGCCTGCGGAACACTCTGAAGCTGGTGGTGTTGGCTCAAACTGCAGAGCTCTTCTGAATCTTCCATTTCCTCAGTCTCCCCACGCCTGGCTCCGTGACACTCTCCGTAGTACCTGCCCAGTCACTGAGGCCAAGCTTGCCTTGAACCTGAGCTGGCTGAGTGATAACACATAATTCCAAGAAGGTGTTGCACCCTTTTTCTTTCTTCCTCTCTCCCTTTTTTTTTTTGTTGTTTTGTTTTTGTTTTTGTTTGGCCACACCATGCATCATGCAGGATCTTAGTTCCCCAAGCAGGGATTGAACCCGTGCCCCCTGCAGTGGAAGCTCAGAGTCTTAACCACTGGACCGCCAGGGAAGTCCCTTCCTCTCTTTTTTTTATAAGGTTTTGGGACATTATTGTATTCTATAACGAAATTAACGAACATTTCCTGTACCAATGTCAACAACATAGAGTACAAACGGAAACTTCATAATCTCGACTTTGCCTCCAGGCTTATCCGTTGCTATTAACTGTCAATGTTCATGGTGACATGTGTATCCTTCAACATCTTTATGCTGGCATAATTCATCACACACATACATCCACTGGTAATTTTTCTCCCTTTTTTTTCCTTTAAATGAAAATGGATCCTACGGTAATCAGGAGTGCATGCGGCACCTAAATGGTGGCTTAAGTAAGAAATGTGTTTTGTTAGCTGATGTGGGCTGCTGCCGCCACTCAGGCACACATCTCTTTATGTTTCCCCATCCTGAAAGTGTGACTTTGGTCCCCTGGTCACAAGACGGCTCTGCCTTGCATCCGCTGAGTCCACGTTCCAGGCGGACAGAAGAAGGAAGGCAAAAGATAACAGGCATATACCAGCTGACTCTGATTAAAAGCACAATAACGTGCTACAAGGAAAACAATAGTTTCCCCAGAGGTTCCTTCCTGTAGATTTCTGCTGATAGATCTCATTAGCCAGAAATATGTCATGTGGTCATGCCTAGCTGCAAGGGTAGCTGAGAAATCAAGATTGATTGACTGATTGATTGATTTTAGATTTTTTTGATGTGGACCATTTTTAAAGTCTTTATTGAATTTCTTACAATATTACTTTTGTTTTATGTTTTGTTTTTTTGGCTGTGAGGATGTGCTATCTTAGCTCCGCGACCAGGGAACAAACCCGTACCCCCTGCACTGGAAGGGGGAGTCTTAACCACTGGACCGCCAGGGAAGTCCCAAGGTTTATTTTTTAAGCTGGGTACATGGCCTGTGAATAAGGAAGAAGGGGAGTACAGGTATTGGGGAGACACATCCAGCAATGCCTACTATAGATACCATACCAATAACTCAGCAACTCTTTTTCTCCACACTTGATGTATCACAAATCTTTTCAGATTCCTATCAAAAGCTGTACAATAGTCCTACAGAATAGTACCACCATAATTTATAATTATACCGAATCATTTTCCAAAACAAAGCCAGTGGCAATAAACATCCTTGTAGATACATCCTTTACTGCTGGTTGCTTCTGTTTCTGAAGTTTAGATTTACCCAAAGTGGCTTACTGCATGAAAGAGGGGCGTCTATTGCTTTTATCAATTGCTGTGAACCAATTACCCTGACATTTCATAGCTTAAAATAACAAACATTTATTATCTAATATTGATTCTGAGGGTCAGGAATCTAAGAGCAGCTTAGATGGGTGGTTTTGGATCAGAGTTTCCTAGGAAGTTGCACTCAAGCTGTGGGTTGGGCTGCAGTCATCTGAAGGTTCAATTGGGGCAGGAGAATCTGCTCCAAGCTTACTTGCATGGCTGTCGGCAAACCTCAGTTTCTTTTCCTTTTTTTTAAATAAATTTATTTATTTTATTTATTTATTTTTGGCTGTGTTGGGTCTTCATTGCTGTGCACAGGCTTTCTCTAGTTGTGGCGAGCGGGGACTACTCTTCGTTGCAGCATGCAGGCTTCTCATTGCGGTGGCTTCTCTTGTTGCAGAGCACGGGCTCTAGGCGCACAGGCTTCAGTAGCTGTGGCTCACAGGCTCAGTAGTTGTGGCTCGTGGGCTCTAGAGTGCAGGCTCAGTAGTTGTGGCGCACGGGCTTAGCTGCTCCACGGTATGTGGGATCTTCCCGGACCAGGGCTCGAACCTGTTTCCCCTGGATTGGCAGGCAGATTCTTAACCACTGCGCCACCAGGGAAAGCCAAACCTCAGTTTCTTGATGGTTGTTGGCCAGCAGCTTTAGTTTCCCAGCACATAGGCCTCGCCTTAGGACTGCTGACAACGTGGCAGCATGCTTCCCCCAGAAAGAGTGATTCAAGAGAGAAAATGAGCACCAAAAACAGAAGCCACAGGCTTTTTAATCACCTAAGATCATCACTTCTGCCTTCTGCTGTTGATCACACAGAGCACACCTAGTACAACTTAAGAGGACTACACAAGGGTGTGAATACCAGGAGGCAGGGAACTTTGGGGTCTATGTTCCCCCAGTGGCTGGCTACCAACTTACCTGTTTTTTCTCTTGTTGCTTTAGTTGTCATATCTAAGAAGCCACTGCCTAATCCAAGGTCACAAAGATTTACCCTCTTCTGAGACTGAGTTTTAAGCTCTTACATTTAGGTTGATGTCCCATTTTGAGTTAATTTTTGTATATGGTGTGAAATAGCCATCTAATTTCATTCTTTTGCATGCATATATAAAACTCTACCAGTCCTATTTGTTGACAGGACAATTTTTTCCCCATTGATTGGTCTTGGCACACTTGTCAAAGATCGATTGACTAGAAGTGAGAGTTCATTTCTGGGCTGTCAGTTCTGTCCCATTGATACAGGTATCTATCCTCATGCCAGTACTACACTCTATTATAGAAGTTTTGAAATCAGGAAGTAGTGAGTCCTCCAACTTTGTTCTCCTTTTTCAAGATTGTTTTGGCTATTCTGGGTCATTTACATTTCCATATAAATCTTAGGATCAACTTCTTAATTTCTGCTCAAAAAAGCTAGTTGGGATTTTGATAGGGATCACTTGGAATCTATAAATCAATTTGGGGAGTATTATCATCTTAATAACATTAAGTCTTCTAATCCATGAACATGGGATGTCTTTACATTAATTGAGGTCTTCCTTAATTTCTTTTTTTTTGATTAATTAATTAATTATAAATTTATTTATTTACTTTTGGCTGCATTGGGTCTTTGTTGCTGTGCACGGGCTTTCTCTAGTTGCGGTGAGTGGGGACTGGTCTTCGTTGCCGTGTGCGGGCTTCTCATTGCCGTGGCTTCTCTTGTTGCGGAGCACAGGCTCTAGGCACGCGGGCTTCAGTAGCTGTGGTACTCAGGCTCAGTAGTTGTGGCTCGCAGGCTCTAAAGCGCAGGCTCAGTAGTTGTGGTGCACAGGCTTACTTGCTCCGCAGCATGTGGGATCTTACCCCATCCAAGGCTGGACCAGGGCTTGAACCCGTGTCCCCTGCATTGGCAAGCAGATTCTTAACCACTGTGCCACCAGGGCAGGCCCATTCCTTAATTTCTTTAATGATGTTTTATAGTCTTCAGTGTACAAATCTCTCATTACTTTTTAAAATGTTATTCCTAAATATTGTATTATTTTTGAGTTTGTTATAAGTAGAATTCTTTTTTTTTCACATCTTTATTGGAGTATAAATGCTTTACAATGTTGTGTTAGTTTCTGCTGTACAACAAAGTGAATCAGCTATATGTATACATATATCCCCATATCCCCTCCCTCTTGAGCCTTCCTCCCACCCTCCCTATCCCACCCCTCTAGGTTGTCACAAAGCATCGAGCTGATCTCCCTGTGCTATGCAGCTGCTTCCCACTAGCTATCTATTTTACATTTGGTAGTGTATATATGTCAGTGCTACTCTCTCACTTCATCCCAGCTTCCCCTTCCCCTGCTGTGCCCTCAAGTCCATTCTCTACGTCTGCGTCTTTATTCCTGCCCTGCCACTAGGTTCATCAGTACCACTTTTTAAAATTCCATATATATGTGTTAGCATTGTAAGCAGAATTCTTTTCTTAATACCATTTTTGGATTGAAATGCAATTGATGTTTTTGTATACTGGTCTTGTATCCTACAACCTTGCTAAGCGCATTCATTTGCTCTAATAGTTTGTGTGTGTGTGTGTGTGTGTGTGTGTGTGTGTGTGTGTGTGTAATGGCTTCCTTAGGTTTTATATATACATGATCATGTCATCTGCAAGTAGAAGTAATTTAGTTCTTTCATTCCGACCTGGATGCCTTTTATTTCTTCTTCTTGCTTAATTGTCCTGGCTTGAACGTCCAGTACAAAGTTGAACAGCAGGACTTCCCTGGTGGTTCAGTGTGTACGACTCTGCACTCCCAATGCAGGGGGCCCGGTTCGATCCCTGGGCGGGGCATCCCAGATGCATGCCACAACTAAGAGTTCGCATGCCACAACTAAAGATCCCACATGCCACAACTAAGAACTGGCACAGCCAAAATAAATTAATTAGTTAATTAACAAAAAAACAACCAAAGTTGAATAGCAATGGTGAGAATCGCCATCGTCATCTTGTTCCTGATTTTAGCTTTTTAGTCTCTGACTATTAAGTATGATGTTAGCTGTGGGGGGTTTTGTAGATGTTCTTTATCAGGCTGTGAACCGTAGCTTACACTTAAATGGTAATTTTCGTCTAAAGTCATTGGTACAGTGTTTGGCACAGAGTAAGCCATGAAGAATGTTGGTTATCATTCTCATCATCAGCGTCTATTTAACTATCCTCCTACTGTGGGACATTTAGATATTTCCTCTATTTGACCATTATAAATAACCCAGCAATGAACATCTGTGCTGATCCCTGTGCCCTTTAAAAACCAAATAATATTTCACAATATATGTAAATCAAATCATTATGCTGTACACCTTAAACTTATACAGTGCTCTATGTCAATTATATCTCAGTAAAACCAGGAAAAAAATAGTAGCCCCCAAATCTGAAATACTATAGCACATTGGCTTCAACTTCACCCACACAGGTTAAGAATACGGCAATTCTACCAATCCTCTAGCAGTAATATCTTCAAATATTCTCCATAACTGTTATGGGTTGAATTGTGTCCTCCCAAAAAAGATATGTTGAAATCTTCATCCCTAGTACCTTAGAATGTGACCTTATTGGGAAATAGGGTCATCACAGAGGTAATTAAGTTAAAATGATGTCATTAGGGTTGGCCCTAATTCAGTATGACTAATGTCCTTATAAAAAGGGGAAATTTGGACACAGAAACGGACAAGCACAGGGGAAGACAATGTGAAGAGACACAGGGAGAATGCCACGTGAAAGCAAAGGAATTCCAAAGACCACTGGTAAACCACAGGAAGCTAGGAGAGAGACCTGTAACAGATGCTCCCTCCCCACCCTCAGAAGGAACCAACTCTGCTGACACCTTGATCTTGGACTTCTAGCCTCCAGAACTGAGACAATAAATTTCTGATATTTTTATTTTTAGTTTATGGTACTTTATCACGGCAGCCCTAGGATATTAACACAATAACTAAAACAGAGGAGAAAATGGAGATATGGGGAGGCAACTGGAGGTATCTGCAGCTCGGGGTCTGGAAAGGAAACGTTTCTTCCAACGCTGGGCTTCTGACCCAGATGCGTTACCATCATGTGCACAGGTTCTGTTCTGGGCTGCGTGTTAGCTGATGTCAACTTTGCATGCCTGATGGGACTTCCCTGGTTGCGCAGTAGATAACACTCCGCGCTCCCAATGCAGGGGGCCCGGGTTCGATCCCTGGTCAAGGAACTAGATCCCACACACATGCCACAACTAAGAGTTTGCATGCCACAACTAAGGAGGCTGCCTGCCACAAGTAAGACCCAATGCAACAAAACAAACAAACAAATAAATAAATATTTTTAAAAAAACAAAAAACTTTGCGTGCCTGAGGCTGCCTGGAGCTTGCCCTCTCCTAAGCCTGGTGTAATGTATACAAGTTAGAACTAGACTTGGAATGGGGAGCTAGAACATGCCCGGGCAGGGGAGAGAGAGCTCCGGCCCCAGCACACACACACTCCCTCAGAGATCACCATTGTGACAATATTTGTGTGGAAAATGAGCTTTTAAACGTCTCATTTGTGCACACCTGCATTCACCAAACACGACTGAGCACTGCTTGACTCACTTTGTTCTAAATGGAGGAATCAGAGTTGCAAAAGGCCTGTCCTTGGGAGAGACAGACCTGCACGTGGGGCATTACAATGTGGAGAGCAGCAACGTGTTCACACTTCCAGAGGGTTGCCTCTGTGCCAGGCCCTGTTCTAGGCGCCTGACGGCTATTAGCTCATTGAAGGCTTATAATAACCCTTTGAGGTAAGACTATTATTATCTTCCATTTACGCCAGAGAAAACTTGCTCATGGCTACACAGCTAGTAATAGGCAAAGCCAGGATTTGAACCCAAGTGGGAGCTCTCAGCTCTCACACTATTCATTCCCTCTACAAAATTACTACAGTAAAAGGAATAAAGTGCTACAGCAGTAAATATGGTAACAGTAAATATGACCCTAGCAGTGGGCACAGTTTCCTGCGGAAACAAAGAGGGAAACACGACCCACTCTGCCTGGATGAGCTGAAGGATGTTTCCACGGAGGAGCCATTCCTTAGCTGAGCTTTGAAAAAAGAATTCACCGGAGGACTTCCCTGGTGGCACAGTGGTTAAGAATCCGCCTGCCAGTGCAGGGCACACGGGTTCGAGCCCTGGTCTGGGAAGATCCCACATGCCACGGAGCAACTAAGCCTGTGCGCCACAACTACTAAGCCTGCGCTCTAGAGCCCGTGAGCCACAACTACTGAGCCCACGTGCCACAACTACTGAAGCCCGCACGCCTAGAGCCCGTGCTCCGCAACAAGAGAAGCCACCGCAATGAGAAGCCCGCGTGCAGCAACGAAGACCCAACGCAGCCAAAAATGAATGAATGAATAAATAAATAAATAAATTTATTTAAAAAAAAAAAAAAAAAAGAATTCACCCGAACCCAATGCTGGGAAGGTCATTTCACGTATGTGCAAGACCAGGCAGGCATGAGCTACAGAGAACACATTTCATCATTAGGTCCTCTCTGCTCATTTCAACTACAACTGAAATAACATTTATTTTAAAAAGAACTATTTAAAAATTTAAATTAAAAAATTTATATTTAAAATATTTTAAGAATAAGTATTATTACTTAATAGCTAATCCCAATGTTTCTACGATATGCTAACCATTTTCGAAGTGACCTCAAAGGATATAAAAGCTGCAGTTGGCAGGCCAAAGATCCCCAGGGGGTTTGGTCCCAGGGAGTGTTACACAGTAGCGGTGACTAGAAGGCCTTAGAAGACAGCAAACATGGATTCTCGCCTAAACTGGAAGTTTATAAAAATTTTCCGTGAGGTGGCAGCAGTTCTTCAAGTAGTTGTGGAAAATAATCTTGCTTGAAAATTTAAAAAAAATTTTTGCCAATAAAGTGATCTCTTTCCTACCCTTGAATTTTGCCTGTCTTGAAATAAAATCTGTGATTTACAAGTCCTTCAGATTAAAAATGGAAACTGTTTTTAAGTGTTGCTCTTCTCTTGACAGTATTTTCTACCAAGGAACAAAAATTGAGGTTCTTCTGTCTTTCAAGGTCGCTTCCAAAGCATCTAACAAAAGATGCAAAAATTCAGTTCCCATCCCAGCTACTGGAAAGCAGTATTTAATTTTAGCCCTGCCAAAGAAAGTGCAGCGGGCAGTAAGTGATTTTGGCATCTGGAAGTGTTTCATGCTTCAAGACCGACCAACTGTGTCCCTTACTTTTCACTTTCAGGATGGCTGCCCTGTTAATTTCTAGTTTCTCGGAAATTACACTGATCTCACTTTACACTGTAAGAAAAAGAATAAGAAAAGAACTAAGCTAGCTGGATTGCGGCAGAGAACAAAAAGTAGAATGGATGGGCCCTTACAGAAGAGAATTGTTTCAGTCTCAGAACAAAGGGGCAGATGGATTAAGCCAGTCTGAGCCCTAGCTCCGCCTCTTGCCAGCTGGGCCCCTCACCTGATCTCTCTAAACCAGTTTTTTTCAACCATAAACATAATGACAGCAATATCTATTCACGGGATTGTAGAGTGCAAAGCAGAGAACATCTTTGAAAACACTTTAAAAGCTCTTCACGTGCTGTACACATTAGCTGGAGTTAGAGCAGACATTTACCAGGTCACCAAAATATTTTTATCCACCGGCTTTTTCTTCTTCGCCAGTCTCCCATGCAGGACAGACAATGGAAGTAAGACCAAAGTCATCATCCTCTTGTCAGTCAATTCTTGGCTGGTTTTCATCCCCAGCTGCACATCAGAATCACCAGGGAGCCCTCACCCCAGCCTGGGGCAATCACCACAGTCCCTCTGGGGTAGGGCGTGGACTTGAAGCAGCCACTTCATAAACCTCTGAATGTCCTTGAAGGGACTTGGCCTTACCCTGAGTGGTCACATGGTTTCCTTGCTGAGGACACTGCCAGCCAAGAAACCAAAGCTTTTGCTTAAATGAGTCTGTTAAACAGCTGCTTCAAATTCAACCTAACAGATCCCTTGGGGGCTAAAGCCAGCCTGACCTCGCTGAGTTAAATGGACATCCTTTCATTCATTTAAACTAGCATCTTTACAGAATTATTCAACATTGAAAGTGGATATCTGTGGCCTATAATTTGAAAGATCTTTACTATAATTATAGAGACACTTCGGAAATTAACGTCCAAATAACCAAAGGCACTAGATGACTACCCTCATACATTATTTTTTTTTTTTTTGTCTACCTTAATTTTTTAAAAAATATTTATTTATTTACTTAGGCTGTGCCGGGTCTTAGTTGCGGCACACGGGATCTTCGTTGTGGCATGAGGGACCTTTAGTTGCAGCATGCGTGCGGGATCGAACCTGGGCCCCCTGCATTGGAAGCGCAGTCTTACCCACTGGACTACCAGGGAAGTCCTGTTCATACATTATTTTAACACCTTCCTTCCTCCTTTCCCCATCTCTTCTGCAAAACGATGCTTAAATTCAGAGTTTTTAACTAATTTTAAGTACTTCATTTATTGCGACCAAGTTTATTAAGCCCCTCTAGTGAAAATATTAGCAGTTTTTGGTTAGTTTTAAATCAGAGGGACTTCCCTGGTGGCTCAGTGGTTAAGAATCCGCCTGCCAATGAAGGGGACACGGGTTCGAGCCCTGGTCCGGGAAGATCCCACATGCCGTGGAGCAACTAAGCCCGTGCGCCACAACTACTGAGCCTGCGCTCTAGAGCCTGTGAGCCACAACTACTGAGCCCACGTGCCACAACTACTGAAGCCCACGCGCCTAGAGCCCGTGCTCTGCAACAAGAGAAGCCACCGCAACGAGAAGCCCGCGCAACGCAACGAAGAGTAGCCCCCGCTCACCGCAGCTAGAGAAAGCCTGCACGCAGCAATGAAGACCCAACACAGCCATAAATAAATAAATAAATAAATAAATAAATAAATAAATAAATAAAATCAGAGGCATCATTAATAATCTTCAAATATGAATATTCCAGGGAATTCCCTGGCGGTCCAGGGGTTAGGAATTCACACTTCCACTGCAGGGAGCACAGGTTTGATTCCTGGTCGGGGAACTAAGATCCCACATGCCGCAATGCACAGCCAAAAAAAAAAGAATATTCCAGAAAATTTCTCCATGCTATCTGATCAAGATTAATTTGCTATAAAATTACCTTTCTCTGGAAGGTATCTGCACACATTTGAATTGAACTCATCATTTTTCAAAATAAGTCCTAAATTAAAAAAAAGAAAAACCATTCTGTAATAAAACCAGAATAATTTCATACAACTTTCCTTTCCAGGAATAATAGCAAATGAAACAAGGCCTTCTTGTAAAATGTGGTCCTGACATGCCATGGTAGAAAACAAATGTGCGATGAACTTCACCTCTTCAAAATAAACTCTGTCTTGCAGCCTTGGAAACCAAGGGAGGGCAGCAACTTCTGGCCAAATGCAAAATTCAGGCTGCTGGGGTCCAGGTATTTCTCTATTAGGGGCCACACATTCACTGGGATGTAGCCAGATTGCATATCTGTAACGCCTTCATTATATCATCCTAACCACAGCCATGGCCCATCATAACTACTTCTTTCTTTTTTTTATTGAAATATAGTTGACATACTTTTATGTTAGTTTCAGATGTACTACATAATGATTTGATATTTGCATACAGCATGAAATGATCACCACCGTAAGTCTAGTAACCATCTGTCCCCATACAAAGTTATTACAATATCATTGACCATATTTCTTACACTGTATATAAATAAGCCACATCCCTGGGGCTTATTTATTTTATAACTGGAGGTTTGTGCCTGTTAATCCCCTTCACCTATTTCGCTCCCCTTCCCCCCAGCATCCTAACTTCTGATTCATACTCTGGGCCTACGAAGTGCTTATATCTGACAACTATCGCTATACATAAAGCCATCCACTCTTGGGTCTTACAAAGCCATAAAATATTCATGATCTTCTGTAGGCCACGTAAATTGAAAAAAAAATTTTTATTGAAGTATAGTTGATTTACAATGTTGTGTTAATTTCTGCTGTACAGCAAAGTGATTCAGTTACACATATATATATTCTTTTTCATATTCTTTTCCATTGTGGTTTATTATAGGATACTGACTATACAATAGGACCTTGTCATTTATCCATCCTATACATAATGGTTTGCATCTGCTAATCCCAAACTCCCAATCCTTCCCTCCCCCACCCCCCGCAAATTGTTGTTTAATTGTGGTAAAATGCACATAACATCAAATGAATCATCGTAACCATTTTTAAGTGTACAGTTCAGTAGTGTTAAGTATATTCACGGTATTGTGCAATCCAGCTCCAGAACTGTTTTCATCTTGCAAAACTGAAACTCTATACCCATTCAACAACTCCTCTTTCCCTCCACCTCTCAGCCCCTGGCAACCACCATTCTATTTTCTGTCTCTATGAATGTGACTACTCTAAGTACTGCATACAAGTGGAATCATACAGTATTTGTCTTTTCGTGCAAGCAAATGTTTTTAACCGTAATTGTGTCCCATCGAATTCATAGCCAGAAAGCAGAAGATCTGAAAACTTGAACTTTATGAATAAGTATGTAAAACACACTACACATACACACAGACTCCAGACACATGCTTCCCACAGCACTGAGCTTGGGACAAAGTCCATCTGTGGGGGCCACCGAAGGCCTGTTGTGCAAGATTGCTGCCCCAGGTGTTTCATCTGAGTGAGCAGAAAAGAAAGGTGTGCTTATGACAGCTGGGAAGGGTCAAGGTCCTTCAAGTTATACAAGAATGGACATGCAGGGGCTTCTCTGGTGGCACAGTGGATAGGAATCTGCCTGCCAATGCAGGGGACATGGGTTCGAGCCCTGGTCCGGGAAGATCCCACATGCTGCGGAGCAACTAAGCCCATGTGCCGCAACTACTGAGCCTGCGCTCTAGAGCCCGCGAGCCACAACTACTGAAGCTCACGCACCTAGAGCCCGTGCTCCACAACAAGAGAAGCTACCTCAATGAGAAGCCTGCGCACTGCAATGAAGAGTAGCCCCTGCTCGCCGCAACTGGAGAAAGCCCGCGCACAGCAACGAAGACCCAGCACAGCCAAAAAAAAAAAAAAAAAATTCATACTGCTGGAAAGGCTCCCTCACCCACCAAAAAAAAAAAAAGAATGGACATGCTGAGAGGGTTCTCAGGACACAACCTACAGCTGAAAGTCGACACGAAACCAGTGGCAATGGCAGGAGGGAACAGCAGCCGCCTCTGAGATCAAACCCAGGGCCAGGCGTGCAAAGAGGCCTCGGGGCTCAGAGCTCTGGCCTGGGAATTTCACAGAAGCCTCATCTGGTTCTGCAGTTTTGGCTTTGAGGCTGTGCTCCTAGGCCTTCCAATGCTATTTGCATCTCCTGGGCCAACTTGGCCCAGCATCAAGGTAGGCTGGATCCAGGAGAAACCAGAGAGCAGGTGCCGTGACGATGGAGACAGGAAGCCCATTGGGAGCCCTTCTTACTGTCTCCACGCTGAAAACCACTGTGTTCTTGCTTCATAAAAGGTTCTGGCAAATTTGCTCAGGGTTGGAAGCCATTGCTGGCTGCTCTGCTGGTGACAGGGGCAGAGTGGGGCGCAGAGGCCCGCAGCCTGGGTGCCCCGCCTTGCCAGGGACGCGGGGCGGTGCGCCCGGCCTGTGGCTTCTCCCGCTTCCCAAGGTGGGGCGTCAGGAATGCGGGTGGGGAGGGGCCTTCACTAAGTGCTCTGCAATGTTATTCTTCCCCCCTCCCTTTGCCGCAGTAGGATCTCTCCGGAGAGTTCCTCCATCTTGAAGCGCTTGCAGGGTGTGGCCGCCTGTGCTGGCCGCCGGCGGCCAGGTGGGCCCGAGCAGGCCGCTCCCGGGGCCTGGCAGGTGGGCTCACGGGACAGGCGCTTCCTCCGGCCTCCGGGCCTCCATCCTCATGCCTGTAGGGGGCCTCGGGAAGCCCGGGTGGGCGCCGCCTCTCCATGCATCCCACCCTGCCTGCCCTCCAAGGCCTTGATCCCCGGGGTCCAGACCGCCTCCGCTCCCAAATGCACGTGGTCTCAGGCTTCCGGGGACTCCTGGCGGCACCCGCTCTGGCTCTTTCATGGGGGCGCCTCGGGTTCCGTGTACTATTCCGTGTGGCTTTACGTGTTGGGAGGAGAAGGGGCTTCCTCCGGATGCTGCGGTGGCCATGCTGGTGGGGCCGGGACACAGATGTGGATGCGGGGCCGCCCTGCACGTGCCTTCCCGCCCCCTCCCAAATAATCTGGCTGCTGCTTTCTAATCTTAATTCCCCCAGTGGTTTGAGAAGCTCGCACTGTCTCCTGTCTCTCTCTCTTCTTTTTTTTTTTTTGGCAGCAGCCAGGGGGCATGCAGGATCTTAGTTCCCCTACCAGGGATCCATTGACCCCTCCCTCCTCCCCTGCAGTGGAAGAAAGAGTCTTAACCACCGGCCCACCAGGGAAGTCCCTCTCTCTTATCTGTCACTATCTCTCTGCCTCCCACTTCCCTCCTTCTCTCTCTCTAACAGTTCCGCATTTTCTTAAAAGTTAAACGCACATTTACCCTCACAGCCAACAATTCCACTTCCAGCTGTTAATCCAAGAGAAGTGAAAACATGTCCACACAAAGACTTCCATAAGAACATCCAGCCTGGATTGGGATTGACATGTATACACTGATGTGTATAAAACTGATGACTAATAATAACCTGCAGTATAAACAAACAAAAAACAACTAATACTAAATTTTGGGGTTATTTGTATGGAAATATGTTAATATAAATGTTTCAGACATTACATGAAATTTCTAAAAATCTTATATGTTCTGGTATAATGTTATAAGTCATAATTCTAGTTATTACTTTAAAATGTATATCTCAGAAATAACTAAATTTCCTTGTCAATTGCAAAAAAAAAAAAAAAAAAGAAAAATAAAAAAAAAGAACATCCAGCCTGGTCCATAATAACCCCAAACTGGAGACAATCCAAGTGTTCATCATGGATGAAGTCAGTGGCACATCTATACAAAGGAATAGTACCCAGCAGTAAAGAGGAATGAATTACAAATACATACAATAGCATGAATTAATCTCCAAAATGCTAGGCTGAGTGAGTGAAATAAGCTTGACACAAAAACTACATGTTGGATGACTCCATTTCTATGAAATTCTGGAACAGGAAGACTAGTGATAGAAAGCAGATCAGGTGAGGCCATGCCTGGAGTGGATGTGGGTGGGATCAATGCATGCAGAAGGGCAGGAGGGAACTTTTTAAGGTGATGGAAATGTGCTATATCTTGATGGTGGCAGGGGGTTATGTGGGTAAACACATTTGTCAAAACTCATTTAACTCAACACACAAAAAGGAATCATTTTATTCTGTGTCAATAAAATACTTGAATGAAGGTTTTGTTATTTGTTTAAAACCGCTTAGTCCAGCTTCCCTGAGTGGGTGGCACAATTTTGCCTGGAAATAGAAGCTGGAATGACAGGCATCCTGACTAACGTGTCCAGCACAAACTTCTTAGGTGGCACAGAAGGCCCATTGTGATCAGACACAAGTCCCTCTGCAGCCTGGTCTGCTCCTGGCCCTGAGCCCCTGCCAGCACCCCCTCTGTGAGCCGTGCACGTTGACACTTCCGTATCCTTGACACGCTCTTCTCTTTGCCTTCAATACCCTCCACCCTCCATCTTCTCTGCTGGAAACTTCCATGCATCCTTCAAAGCCGGACTCAAGGGTCCCTTCCCCACCTCCTCAGGGCCTCATGACAGTGTACCAGTCATACTGTGTGATAACCTGTTTATTACTCTGTCCTCCCACAAGTCTGTAGACTCCCTGAGGTCAAGGACAGGGCCATATTCCTTCCTGCATCCTCCAAAGCAGCTAGCAGATTCCCTTGAATGCCTGTTAGGCAATACGGTAGGCCTAAATAAATTTGCTAAATAAATTCTCACAGCCTCCCGAAGAAATAGATGCCATTCTCCTCAACGTGCAGATGAGGAAAATGCAGTTCAGAGAGTTTAGGCAACGATGCTGAATATCTCAGAGGCAGGATGTGGTGGAGTTAAATCTAAGGCTTCGAAGCCTGTGCTCTTTACCTTACTCAGTCAGTCAACAAAAACCAAAGGCCTACTGTGTGCATGAGGCACTGTCCTAGACCCAGAGGGTGGGAAAATGACTGAAGCTCAGAGAGGAGAAAAGTTCACAGATAGTGCAAACATATATTCAAACATTGAATAAATGAATGAATGAATACAAGCTACCTTTCCTCTTCTTTGCTGTCTGCACCAGCACGCACCAGTATGTACAGCAGGGGCCCACTATTTCTTCTCTATGCACACCTCCACACACGCCCTGAGGGACCTAATTCATGGAACCTTTGCATGCTCCCTCTCAAGGGCAGCCAGCTATGGATCTAAGGAACTGGTTTGGCTAATGGATTTATAGTTCTTTGGTGGGCTTATAGTCACTGCTGTGTTATGAAAAATCTGGTTGGTTTTATTAACTAGGTTGATGCTGGCACTGCTTGCATTTTTGCTAGAATTTGAGTTTGGAGTATGTGGCCATCACACATGTAAGGGACCAAACATAACTTTCCCTGTCCATTTATAAACTTAATGGCTTTTCTGGTGCCTTGAACAGCGCTGACATGGACTAAATGTCCAGATATTTGTTATAAGTTTTGTCCATTTCATTTGCTGAAACTTGATTTTGAGAGAGTGAACTTTCCTAGTCAGATTTCTAAAAAAAAAAAAAAACAAAAAAACTTTCATTTCCTATGTCTGTCTGCAATATGTCAGGAAATAGCTCAGAGATCATTTCACTTTACTTGAAAACAAAGTTAACCTCTGATTTGGGGCCGGGTGTTACTTGTTTTCACCTGCTTTCCAATTGGTTGGTGGAACAGATAAATTTGTGCTAAATATTTTACTACATGGTCCCACCGAGAACAATGCAATTTAGAAATTAGTGCCTATATTTTACTCTATGTTTTTATAAAAATTAAACCTATCATCAAGATATGATGAAACCAAAGTATTGCTACTTAGAACAACATGGGTGAATCTCATAATATTGAGGGAGGAAAAAGAATACAAAAGAGTATATACATGTCATGATTCCTCAAAAAGAGGCAAAATGGATCTGTAGGAAAGGAAGTAAGGGCTGTGGTTCTCACTGGGGGGTAGTAACTATGAAGGGGGTCCAGGGGGCCTCCTGGGATGCTGTCACTGTGCTATTTCTTGATCTGAGTTCTGATTACACAGGTGTGCTCACTGTGAAAGTTTATAAAGCTATTCAACATTTGTGCTCCTGTCTGTATGCATGGCATATGTCAACAAAAATGAAAAATGTGTTGAAACCAAATTTCAGCACCTTTTCTAGGTAAAATGAGGGGTTTTCCTCCAATTGCCCTTTATCTTCTGTAAACCAGGAAGTAGTGACAATAAGGTAAAATTTGTTTTGAGTTTTTAATTCTACTTCATTGAATTAACAGTTTCATTTAATTTAGTCAACATTTTGGACCTTTGTTCTAAGATAATCTATAAGATTACCCATATCTATCTTAATGGATTGATTTCTCAGGATTTTGCCCAATATGACTGTTCCTTTTTTCTCTCTTTTTTGATGGCTTCAATGTGTTCTTACTTTTTAAAAAAATTTTTATTGGAGTATAGTTGATTTACAATGTTGTGTTAGTTTCAGGTGTACAGCAAAGTGAATCAGTTATACATATACATATATCCACTCTTTTTAAGATTCTTTTCCCATGTAGGCCATTACAGAGTATTGAGTAGAGTTCCCTGAGGTATACAGTAGGTCCTTATTAATTATCTATTTCATATATAGTAGTGGGTATATGTCAATCCCATTCTTCCAATTTAACCCTCCCCTCCCTTACCCCCTGGTAACCATAAGTTTGTTTTCTACATCTGTAACTCTATTTCTGTTTTGTAGATAAGTTCATTTGTACCCTTTTTTTTTGATTCCACATGTGAGCGATATCATATGATATTTGTCTTTGTCTGATTTACTTCACTCAGTATGACAATCTCTAGGTCCATCCATGTTGCTGCAAATGGCATAATTTCATTCTTTTTTATGGCTGAGTAATATTCCATACATTATTGTTTCATAAAGAAATAAATACCTTTAAAAAGGTACATGATGTACAGAAATAAAATGTTCCCCATAGTTCATTTCCTAGTTAGCACACCTCCTGATTTCTTGTTTTGTTGTTTAGTAAGCGATGCTTAGGTGCTAAGTTTGACAAGGTGAACACACATGAGAATGCCACTTTGGTAAATGAAGCCCAGGGACATTTTCAGGTTCCAGAGACCCCACACCAGCCAATTCTGTAAGCTAAGCAGCTAGCACTATTCCAATACTAATGATGCTCATTTGAAAACTCCTTCCTCTTGTATTTATTTAAATTTTTTCCCTTTGAACTCTGAATATTTATATGATTAAAAAATCAATGGAGTTCCACCAATATTCAAATTGTCTGGTTTCTCTTAATCAGAAAATTCGGTGACAAGAGACCTATGTTCCTGATTGGCAGCAACTGGCTGATTCACATTTATTTTGTCAGGTATCTGACATGTGACAGGCATTTGCACTGTGCCAGGACTGGGATCAAAAAATGAATGAGATGAGATCTTTGTTTTCAAGAAGTCAGAATTGAAAAAGTAAGATAAGAGAGGTATACAGATAGTTATAATGCAAGCTAGAATGTGGTATGTGTCCTAAGAGATTTATAGAAAGCTATAAAATTCCAAAGAAGGGAGAAATCACATATCAATAGAGAGCTCACCAAGGCCTTTACCATGTTTTTCCAATTATAAATAAAACATTCTTATTGTAGAAAAATTAGAAGATTCATACATATAAATGACTATTTAAAAAACACTCAACCAGGAGTTCCCTGGTGGTCCAGTGGTTAGGACTCAGTGCTTTCACTGCCGTGGCCTGGGTTCAATCCCTGGTTGGGGAACTAAGATCCCTCAAGCCACGTGGCAGGGCCAAAAAACAAACAAACAAAAACAAAACTCAACCATAATACCTCCACACATTTTGGTATATTTCTTCCAATCTTATTTTTTTGTGTGTATATCTTAATAAAAATGACATATCATATTTATATCCTGCTTTTAGTTGCCCAAGATATGGTGTGAGCATTTTCCATGTCACTATTGTTTCAGAATCCTGGGGGGTTTTTTTTAGAATTTTTAAAAATTAATTAATTAATTAATTTATTTATTTATTTTTGGCTGCGTTGTGTCTTCGTTGCTACGCGTGGGCTTTCTTTTTAGTTGCAGTGAGTGGGGGCTACTCTTCATTGCGGTGCACAGGCTTCTCATCGTGGTGGCTTCTCTTGTTGCGGAGCATGGGCTCTAGGCACGCAGGCTTCAGTAGTTGTGGCGCACAGGCTCAGTAGTTGTGGCTCATGGGCTTAGTTGCTCCACGACATGTGGGATCTTCCCAGACCATGGCTTGAACCCATGTCCCCTGCATTGGCAGGCAGATTCTTAACCACTGCACCACCAGGGAAGTCCCCAGAATCCTGGATAAAATCCTGAGGCATTTTATCTCATAATGTATAGATGCACCAACATCATTTTATCTAGTGCTCTATTATTGAGCATTTAGATGGTTTTTACTTTTCTGCTGTTATGAATAATGCTAAGGTAAATCTACTTATTCAAAAATATATGTCCCCAGCTACAGAAAATTTTTTGAAGCAAGTGTCATTTGGACTTTGCAAAAGTTGGTAGAAGTTTTTACAATGACGCAGAGTATTACTTGAGAAAAACCAAATAACCACTGGAATAGGTCACCAAAGGAAGATACTTTGAGAATTAACTAATACTATTTAGGGAATGTTTTTGTCCTAAAACTTTTCAGGTATTTGTGTTCAATATTTATAATTTTTGCAATATGTTTGTACCAATTGCACAGATTTATATATAAATATTATATATATGTATTCATATAAAATATTAAGAATATTTATAATATAATCTAAATATTTATTAAATGACATAAATATGATAACATAATAATTATATAAATTTACATATATAAAGACTTTTAAAATTTTAAGTACTTTTTAAAAAATTGAAATACAGTTGATGTACAACATTATGTTAGTTTCAGGTATACTACATAGTGATTTGACATTTGCATACATTAGGAAATTATCACCACTATAAGTGTAGTAACCATCTGTGTCCATACAAAATTATTACAATATTATTGACCATATTACTTACATTGTACATTACATCCCCATGGCTTATTGGCTTATTTATTGTATAAGTGGAGGTGTTTTTTCTGTTTGTTTGGTTTTTTGTTTTTGTTTTTTGCCATTGCATGCAGCATGCAGGATTTTAGTTCCCCAGCAAGGGTCAATCCCAGGGCCCCCTGCAGTGGAAGCACAGAGTCCTAACCACTGGACTGCCAGGGAAGTCCTTGGAGGTGGTTTATACCTTTTAATCCCTTTCACCTCTTTTGCTCCCCCCACTCCCCTCCTCTCTGGCAACCATTCCTTCGTTCTCTGTATCTATGAGATACATTTTCTTTGTTCTCAGTATCGACGATATACATTTTCATTTTCTTTCCTTTGTTTTGTTTTTTAGATTCCACATATATGTGAGATCACATGGTACTTGTCTTTCTCCGACCTATTTCCTTTAGCATAATACCTTCCTGATCCATCCATGTTGTTGCAGATGGCAAGATTTCATTTTTTTTAATGACTGAGTAATATTCCATTTTATATGTGTACAACATCTTCTTTATCCATTCATGTATCCATGGACACGGGTTGCTTCCATATCTTGGATACTGTAAATAATGCTGCAATGAACATTGTTGTGCATAAAAGTTTAAGTACATTTATATATTTAGTAAGAAATCTTTATATCACTACCTCAAATGGAAAAAAATCAGTATAGACACACAGATCATTGGAATAGAACAGAGAGTCCAGAAATAGACCACACATATATGGACGGTTGATTTTTGACCAGGGTACCAAGGTAATTCAGTGGGGAAAGGTGAGAATATAAAATAGTGTACCCACTTTGGAACACAATTTGTCAGTTTCTTATAAAATTACTAACCATAAGACCCTGAATTCCACTTCTAGGTATTTACCCAAGAAAAATGGAGATATTCATATAAAAATATTCATAGCAGCTTTATATCCCCCAAATGGAAGCAACCCAAATATTCATCAACAAGTGATTGGATATGGACTTCTCTGGCCGTGCAATGGTTAAGACTCCACACTCCCAATGCAGGGGGTGCGGGTTCAATCCCTGGTCCGGGAACTAAGATCCCCATATGTCCTGTTGCGCGGCCAAAAAAAAAAAACACCAAGTGCTGGGATAAACAAATTGTGGCATATCTGTACAATAGAATACTACTCAGTAAGAAAACAAAATGAAATAAAAAGACAAATGACCCAAAACTACTAACATAGGAAACAATGCAATTGAGTATCAAAAACACTGTGCTGGGTGACAGAAGACAGATAAGCTGGGACGAAGTGAGAGAGTGGCATGGACTTATATATACTACCAAATGTAAAATAGATAGCTAGTGGGAAGCAGCCGCATAGCACAGGGAGATCAGCTCTGTGCTTTGTGACCACCTAGAGGGGTGGGATAAGGAGGGTGGGAGGGAGATGCAAGAGGGAGGAGATATGGGGATATATGTATACGTACAGCTGATTCACTTTGTTATAAAGCAGAAACTAACCACTGTAAAGCAATTATACTCCAATAAAGATGTTATTAAAAAAAAAAGACAGCTACAAAAGATTGCATATAGTGTGACTCCATTTATATGAAAAGTCAGGAGTGACAAATCTAATCTATGGTTATAGGACCCATGGTGGCCTAGGGCTGGTTGAGGATTGAATAGGAAGGGGCTACAAATGGACTCTACTTTGATGACAACAGTCATTACATATTTGTCAAAACTCAAAGAACTGTACTTTTAAAATGAACATATTTAAGTTGATTTTTAAAAATTCCATTCTATTCTTAGCATACACACAAAGGTAACTATGTGAGCTGATGAATGTGTTAACTGACCTTATTATGGTGATCACCTCACAATATATACATAGATCAAATCATCACGTTGTATACCTTAAGCTTACACAATATTATATGTCACGTATATCTCAATAAAGCTGGGAAAAACATAAAAAATAAATTCTTATGACCAAAAAAAAAAAAAAGTCCATTCCAGTGTCACACGAGATGGTGGAGTAGGAAGCTCTGGGGATTAGTCCCTCCTCCATTGAAGCAAACTTTGAGCTGGCAAGAATGACTGTAATCCACTATTTCCAGACTCTGGAACCTGATCAAACACTTATAACAACCAGGAGAGTGCTTGATGAGGGAGAGGCGCTGATTTTTCACAACTGGTGTGCACAAACCAGCTACTATTGCCGATTCCTCAGTCCCACCATGACTGTAGGGATAGCAGCCTATGTTCCTGGAGCAGCTGGATTTGTGCCAGGGTAGGTAGTGGGGATCTTTGGGGTTGTGCATTTTGGCTGGTCTGATGGTTCCCTAAGGGACTAGTGCAGACACTTGCCTTGGTTTTGCCCCCCTTGGGCTACTGCAGGTTCCCTGGCAGTACTTATTGGAAGATTTAAGGGACCAGAACATTTTTTTGTGGGGTCGGGGGGAGGTGGGACTCTTTCTAGGTCACTGGTTTTGTGTGTGTGTGCGTGTGTGTATCCCTTAACTACTTATTGTGGATATAAATGCTTTTACTCCTTTTGCCTTCTTTTTAAAATTATTTATTTATTTATTTACTTATTTATTTTTGGCCGTGTTGGGTCTTAGTTGCGGCACACGGGATCCTATTGCGGCATGCGGGATCTTTTGTTGCAGTGCGTGGGCTCTTCATTGTGGCGTGTGGGCTTCTCTCTCTAGTTGTGGTGGGCGGGCTCAGTAGTTGCAGTGTGCGGGCTTAGTTGCCCCGCGGCATGTGGGATCTTAGTTCCCCGACCAGGGATCAAACGCGCATCCCCTGCATTGGAAGGCAGATTCTTAACCACTGGACCACCAGGGAAGTCCCTAGGTCACTGGTTGACTGGAGAGATAATGGAATATAAACTTCAGTGACCACATACAATAAATACATCTTATGAAAACAGTTTAGAAAAGACACAGACAGTCCCAGTCCTCAACAAGCAAAATCAGCAATCCCTGAGGACTGAGAGAATCAGATTTTCTAGAGCTACCACATTATAATACTTAGAACGCCCAGTTCTCAGCAAAAAATTACAAAGCATGTAAAGAAACAGGAAAGTATGACCCATTCATAGGAAGAAAAGAATTTGACAGAAATCATCCCTGAAGAAGCAAAGACACTGGAATTACTAGTTAAGATATTAAATCACTATTTTAAATATGCCCAACAAGCTAAAGGAAACTATGGACAGAGAACTAAAAGCAATCAGGGAAATAATGTATAAGCAAAATGAGAATATCAATAAAAGATAGAAATTATCAAAAAGAACCAATCAAATTCTGTAATGGAAAAAACACAACAACTGAAATGAAAATTTCACTAAAGGGATTTAACATATACTTACAGAGCCCGAAAATACATGAAGCAAAAATTGGCAGAACTGAAGAGAGAAAGACTGTTCTACAATAGGAGACTCCAATACCTGACTTTTAATAACTGATAGAACAACCAGATAGAAGATCAATAAGGAAACAGAGGACTTGAACAATAATACAAACCCATTAGACCTAATAGATATAAGTAACACTTTACTCAACAACAATTTTTCTCAAGTAAACATGGATCATTCTTGAGAATAGACCACAAGTCTTAACAAAGTTGAAAAGATTGAAATCATGCAAAGTATCTTTCCTGGTCCCAGTGGGCTGAAATTAGAAATCAATTACAGTAGGAAAATTGGAAAATTCACAAATATGTGGCTATTACACAACATGTTCTTAAACAGCTAATGAGTCAAAGAAGAAATCATAAGGGAAATTAGAAAATACTTTGAGATGAATGAAAATAAAACATATACTAAAACTAACAGGATGCAGGACTTCCCTGGCGGCGCAGTGGTTAAGAATCCGCCTGCCAATGCAAGGGACATGGGTTCGGGCCCTGGTCTGGGAAGATCCTACATGCCACGGAGCAACTAAGCCCGTGAGCCACAACTACTGAGCCTGCGCTCTAGAGCCTGGGAGCCACAGCTAATGCGCCTGCGTGCCACAACTACTGAAGCCCACATGCCTAGAGCCCGTGCTCCGCAATAAGAGAAGCCACCACAATAAGAAGCCCGTGCACCGCAACGAAGAGTAGCCCCCGCTCGCCGCAACTAGAGAAAGCCTGTGCACAGCAACAAAGACCCAGTGCAGCCAAAAATAAAAAGATAAATAAATAAATAAATTTAAAAAATAAATAAATAAAACTAATACGATGCAGTGAAAACAGTGCTAAGAGGAAAATTTATAACTGTAAATATCCATACTAAAGAAGAAGAAAAATGTCTATAACCTAACTGTACAATTCAAGGGACTAGAAAAAGAACAGCAAACTAAACCTAAGGCTAATAGAAGGAAGGAAATATTAAAGAATTGAGTGGAGTTAAACAAAATAGAGAACAGAAAAACAATAGAGAAAATCAATGAAACCAACAGTTGGTTCTTTGAAAAGTTCAACAAAATTGACAAATCTTAGCCAGACCGACTAAGAAAAAAGAGAGGACTTAAATTACAAAAATCAGAAATGAAACTAGAGACATTACTATCAACTCTACAGAAATAAAAAGAGTTATAAGAGAAGAGAATACTGTGAACAATTATATGCCAACAAGTTGGATAATCTAGATGAAATGCACAAGTTTCTAAAAACACACAAGCTACCAAAACTGACTCAAAAAGAAAAAATCTCAACAGACCTTTAACAAGGAAAAAGATTAAACCAGAAATCAGAAACCTGTCAACAAAGAAAATCTCAGGACTGGATGGCTTAACTGGTGAATTCTACCAAACATTTAAAGAATAATTGACACTAATCTTTCTCAAACTTGTCCAAGGTACTGGAGAGGTGAGAACACCTCTTACCCTACGTGATCAGCATTACCCTGATATCAAAGCCAGACAAAGACACTGCAAGAAAAGAAAACTACTGGACAATGTCCCTTATGGGTACACACAGATGCAAAAATTTGCAACAAAATACTGCCAAACTGAATTCAGCAGCATATTAAAAGGAATATAGGGAATTATCTGGTGGTCCAGTGGTTAGAACTCCGCGCTTTCACTGCTGAGGGCCCGGGTTCAGTCCCTGGTCAGGGAACTAGGATCCCGCAAGCTGTATAACGTGTACAAATTAAAAAAAAAAAAAAAAAAAGGATTATATTCTATGACCAAGTGGGATATATCCCTATATCCCTGTATGTAAGGTTAGTTCAACATACAAATATCAATCAATGTAACACACAGCATTAACAGAAAGAAGGGGAAAAAACTACACGATTATCTCAATTGATGCAGAAAAATAATTTGACAAAATCCAACACCCTTTCTTAATAAAAACATGCAACAAACAAGGAATAGAAGAAAACTTCCTGAGCATGATAAAGGCCATATATGAAAAACCCACAGCAAACATCATACTCAATGATGAAAGGCTGAAAGCTTTTCCCCTGAGATCAGGAACAAAACTAGGATGTTAACTTTCACCACTTCTATGCGATGTAGTACCAGAAACGTTAGCCTGATCAATAGGCAAGAAAAGGGACTTCCCTAGTGGTGCACTGGTTAAGAATCCACCTGCCAATGCAGGGAACACGGGTTTGAGCCCTGGTCCGGGAAGATCCCACATGCCGAGGAGCAACTAAGCCCGAGTGCCACAACTACTGAAGCATACGCACCTAGAGCCTGTGCTCTGCAACAAAGAGAAGCCACTGCAATGAGAAGGCTGGGCACCGCAAGGAAGAATAGTCCCCGCTTGCCGCAACTAGAGAAAGCCTGCACGCAGCAACGAAGACCCAATGCAGCCAAAAATAAATAAATTAATTAATTAATTTTTTAAAAAAGTTAAACATATTATTACCGTAAGGCCCAACAAGTCCACTTCTAGGTCTATATCTAAAATAAATGAAAACAGGGACTCAAACAGATACTTGTACATGAATGGTCATAGCAGCGTTATTCACAATAGCCAACGGGCAGAAATGATCCAACTGATGAAGAGGTAAAGCAAACATGGTGTATACCTACAATGGAATATCATTCAGCCATAAAAGCGAATGAATTTCTGATGCGTCCAACAGCATGTAATCTTAAAAACATGCTAAATGAAATAAACCAGTAACAAAAGGACAAATGTTGTACGATTCCAGTTTTATGAGGTATCTAAAATAGGCAAATTCAGAGACACAAGGTAGAATAGAGGTTACCAGGAGAGGGGGGAGAGAAGAGAGTGGGGGGTATTGCTTAATCGATACAGTTTTTTGGGTGATGACGAAAGTTCTGGAAACAGTGATGATGGTTACACAACATTGTGAATGCATGTAATACCATTGAATTTTACACTTAAAATGGTAAATTTTATGTTATACATATTTTACTGCAATAAAACAAAACCAAAATCCGTACCAAACTGAGACTGTCTCTTCAACTTACTTGTAAAGATCAAAAGGGCGTGTTAAAGGGAAACCCTTTTCACCATTTAGGTAACGAAGCCGTCTGGCTGAACAGGACTCAGACGAGGATGGCGGAAGCTAACTCGTGCTAAGCAAGCTCCCGAAGACGGAACTATAAAACCAAAATACCCATTTACCTATTCACAGTTTATAATGAGAAACAGAAATGTCCGACGGACCAAAGGGGCTTTTGTTCTAAGCTGTTTATGTTCTGTCTGCAAACTATATGGAGAGGGAAAGCCCTCCCTAGATGGGGATTTCCCCGTTGCTTGGCAGCTGCCCGAGAAAGATTGCGGCAGGATTCAGCGGTATCCTTGGCCCTTTCTCCCACTTCCTCACCCAGGACCTAAGTACCCTAACGAGACTTTCCTTCGGCCACGTGCTTCTGGGATTTGCAGGGATGCTCAGAGCCAGCGTGCTCGGGACCACCGTTGAAGCAGATAAGCCAGTGGGTGCGAGCCGAAGGGAAGGGAAGGTCGACTTCCGCTGTGCCTGGAAAATGATGGCCCGGGGCTGCAAGGGAAGTGACGAGCCTGCGGGGTCTCTGGAGCCCTGGAGGCGGCCCCACGCCGAGAGGGGCGCGCGGGAAAGGATGACTCCAGGCGCCAACGCAGCCCACCTGGACCCGCGGGACCCAGAGGGAGAGGCTTGAAAGAGACCATGAAATGGAAAGCCCCAGACAGGCCAAGCAAAGGAAGGAAAAGATGAAAGAGCCAGAGAAATATAGAAATATTGCTGTGGGGAGAATATGTGTGTGTATGTACACATCTCTCTCTCTCTCTCACACACACACACCCCTATCTTGGTGTGGGGGAGGCTTTTCTTACCATTGATTTATAACCCTGACGACATGGAGAAAAAAATGGCTAACTTTGACCATGTAAAAATGAAACTTCAGTATGACAGCAACACACAAAAAATGTCACAAAGACAATCTGGGGAAATACTTGTAACACTTTAAACAAAAGGAGAATTTCTTTCATTTAAAAACCACTTAAGGAGTGGGGAGCGATAAATTAGGAGTTTGGGATTAGCAGATAGAAACTACTATATATAAAATAGATAATCAACAAGGACCTGCTGTATAGCACAGGGAACTATACTCAATATTTTGTAATAACCTATAAGGGAAAAGAATCCGAAAAAGAATATATATTATATATACATACCTATATCTATATCTGAATCACTTTGCTGTATACCTGAAACTAACACTGCATTGTACATCAGCTATACGTCAATTAAAAATAAATAAATAAACAGCACTCATATAAGAAAATAAGGGGGGGGGGGGGAAAAGAGCAAAGACCTAATTGGGAAAATGCACATGATTAGTTTGCAAAAACATAAATGTAAATGGCTAATAAAAATATGAAAAAATGCCCAACTTCGTTCACAATGTGTACATTAGGACCACTAAAATAAAAAGTTACTTTCCACCAAAATTGGGCAGGTGTGGAGGAAATGGGCATTTTCACACCTTGTAGGTATAGTGGTGCTATGTTTTTGGAGGGCAAACTGGCAATGTGTATCAAAGTTTTAGGTGCACAGGTTTGCATTTTTTTAACATTCAAGAAGTCAGGGACTTCCCTGGTGGTGCAGTGGTTAAGACTCCACGCTCCTAATGCAGAGGGCCTGGGTTCGATCCCTGGTTAGGGAACTAGATCCCACATGCATGTCGCAACTAAGAGTTCACATGCCACAACTAAGGATCCCGCCAGCCGCAACCAAGACATGGTGCAACCAAATAAATAAATTTAAAAAAATAAAATAAAAAGTCATTCAAAATTTTTATTGTGGTAAGAACACTTGACATGAGATCTGTGGTCTTGACAAAGTTTTAAGTGTACATCATTGTTGACTACAGGTACAGCATTGTACAGCAGATTTCTAGAACCTCTTCATCTTGCTTAACAAACTTCATGCCTGTTGATTAATAACTCCCATTTCCCCTTTTCCTCAACCCCTGACAACCACCATTCTACTCTTTGAGTCTATGAGTGTCTATTTTAGATACCTCATATTCGTGAAATCATGCTGTATTTGTCTTTCTGTGACTGGCTTATTTCAGCTAGCATAATGTTCTCAAGGTCCATCCATGTTGTTCCATACTGCAGAATTTCCTTCTTTTTTAAGGCTGAATAGTATTATATATATATATGGATCACATTTTTTTTTTTTTATCCATTTATCTGTGGATGACAAGTTTAGGTTGTTTCCACACCTGAGCTACTGTGGATAGTGCTGCAATGAACATAGGAGCGTGCACAGATCCTTTTATGTGATAATTTTGCTGCCAAGAATTTGCTTTAAAAACATGCCAATATGAGAAACAACCTAAAGGTCCATCATTAAGGAACTGATTAGAAGAATATTCATAGTATGTTCTCATCTCTATACATTTTTAAGCAATGTGTATACACCACTATAGGCTTCCATGCCCCCCCCACCAGGATGACTTTGATGAGAAGTATTAGAAGTGTCAATGAAAAATTAACCAGTCAATCTAAGAAGGAAATGGAAAATTTTATTCGAGCCGTATTTGAGGATTATAACCTGGGAAGATCATCTCAGAAAGCTCTGAGAACTGTTCTGCCTGTTAGAAGTCAAGGCACAGTTATGTAAGTTTTTTGAGGCGGAGGGCTGTACATCAAATAATGTATTTTTTAAAGTTATTTTATTATTATTGAAATATAGTTGATTTATAATGTGTTGATTTCTGCTGTACAGCAAAGTGATTCCATTATACATATATACACATTCTTTTTCACATTGTTTTCCATTATGGTTTATCACAGGATATTGAATATAGTTCCCTGTGCTATACAGTAGGACCTTGTTGTTTATCCATTCTCTATATAATAGTTTGCATCTGCTAAACCAAACTCCCAACCCATCCCTCAGGAATGTTATCTTTTAAGGAGCTGTCTTGTCGATGTGGGGAGAATGTTGTTGTTTATGGTTGAGCAGGTATTCCTGAGGATGGGGGAGGTCTGGTCGATGAATAATGCAAATACACAATGCACGATGGGGGGAGAGAGGAGGCCAAAGGGCAGAGAAGAATTTTTATGTTTAAATTTTTCTTGTCTTGCCATAAAATATGAATTTCATTTCACAGAAGGCTAAGAGAGTTCCTCCCCCTTTAAAAAAAATCCATGTTATTATTATTTTTAAAATTCCATATATCCTTTAATAGTTATTGCAAATGCTGCCTCCTCCATTTAAAATTGCCTGCTTTATCTCCACCCATCTTGTACTATCTCATGGTGTTTACCGGAGTGTACCTTGTATTTGATTCATGTGTCACATCAACCTGGATGAGACGACTGTAGCCTACAAATAAATAGACAACAATAGTTAAAAATTCAGACTTGGACACAGGCTGATTTAGATGAGAATCTGGATTTTGCCATCTGTGTATCATTGGCCAAGGAACTTAACCTTTCAGAGCCTTTTTAGCATATGAGGAGGTTCTAAGCACCTACCACGGGGGGTAGCTGTCAGTGCAGTGAGATAATCTACTAAGTGCTGAGCAAAGCAAGTGGCATGGAGGGAATGCTCGATAAATGTTAGCCTTTATTATACATTTCTGGAGGACAGAAGCAGTCTCTCGGGCTTTCCAGAATTTAATCGGTGCTCAGCCTCTTTCCTGTTGCTCACTTTGGGGTTAATCTGAGTTCACTGGGGATTGGACCACATAGTTTGCTGGAATGAATGAAGTCAAAGGCCCCAGGTACAACACAGAGCCTGCGCAACCCCTCTCCTTAGATTCAGGGGGAAGAGACAAGATGGTTAGCATACCTTCCCACTGCTGGGAAAACAATTTAAAGTAGTACTTGACTACTTGATGATGGGCTAACTTCACATTTGAACAGCATCGTTATTTTTGGCTTCTTTTTTTTTCCCTCTAATCCGTTGTTCAAAATTTCCCTTTATTCTTAGATGAAAACTTTCCCAATGTATTTACCTTAATTATAACAAACACAGGGCCAGGAGGGGGTTAAAAAGGTTGCTTTGATTCACCAGAAAAAGAGTAAAGGCTTGGTAAATGCAAAGATAATAATCAAGCACCTGGACATTAAGTTGATATTGGAAACAAAAATAGAAAAGGGAAAGAGGGACTTCTGTGGTGGTCCAGTGGCTAAGACTCCTCGATCCCAATGCAGGGGGCCGGATTTGATCCCTGGTCAGGGAACTAGATCCCGAATGCTGCAACTAAGAGTCCGCATGCCACAAGGAAGATCCTGAGTGCCGCAACTAAGACCAGACGCAGCCGAATAAATAAATAAATATTAAAATAAATAAACGGAAAGAATGGGGCTATTTGTTTTCAGAATTAAGGCCAGATTATCCTTTTCTTGATTTTAGGAATGACACATTGCACGGCTATCGATTATGCATTTTGTTTGGAAATAACTTTCCTTGATTCGATTTTTTACTCAGAGGTTTCTGAGTATAATAATCTTGGCAGAGATATATTCTGAAAGGATGTGTTGCTTATAATGCCAGTTATTTTATTAGTTGCATCACTTGATCAATCATATATGATAACAAGTCCACCTGAATCCAATGATAAGTGTTAGTATCTGTAAATATATTTTCTTAAATCTTAGAACAAAAAGCATTTTTTAAATTCTTTAGTTAGAAAAGAAACATGAGCGTTTTGTTCATAAGATATTTTAAAATACTGTTTTGAATGCTAAGTTATACCATTTAATATTTATAGAACACTTAACTAAGAGTTTATAAAGTATTTTCATTTACATATTGCCTGATTTCCCCAAATCCCTGAGGGAGGCAGAGAAAATACTATAGAGATTTTTATGTTTTAAAAATGAACTTACACAACAATTACAGCAATAGTAACAAAATACTAAATAGAAGATAACATTCATTTAAATCCTGTTAAAACAACAAATAAAACTGTTTATTTCAATTGATGTTACATGAATATTAGATTTACTGCATAGGGCAGATGTTTGCACAAAAAGGCATAGCAAGAGCTAGAAGGTCTATTTAGGTTACATCTACATTATTAATTATTATGAATAAATTATAACTTGGATTTAGTTTTTCTTTTCCACCTTTGGAAGAGTTCTCTAAAAGGTAATTTATTCAGGATTCGAAATATTCAAATTGTCCAAACAAAAAACTGCTCAAAAAGAGTGTTTTATAAGCAGTTAAAAAAGCATCCTTGTAATAACAAAGGAG
Organism: Eschrichtius robustus; assembly: GCF_028021215.1. Classification (NCBI taxonomy): domain Eukaryota; kingdom Metazoa; phylum Chordata; class Mammalia; order Artiodactyla; family Eschrichtiidae; genus Eschrichtius; species Eschrichtius robustus. The sequence continues at coordinate 82,975,081 of NC_090839.1, read as the reverse complement.
TTATCTGTTACAGGGCAGACACCCATGCAGAAGCTCCAGATGTCATTTTGGCCCTACCCATGTGATCTGGACTAGGCATGCAATTCCTAACTGGGATCCCAGATCTAAAAGATCAAACTGTTATTTTACACATGATAGATATGTTACATCCCATTCTCTCGATATACTGTACTATGTATATACTGTAAAGAAAAACCAAGAAATTGGACCCAGAAATTTGGGTCCTGCATGAAGCAGAGTCATGGGGAAAAAAAAGACCTCTGTTTAGTGTTCATCAAAAGACTGATGTACTTCGAAAAAAGGGTGTGTCAAGAGTGTCTCAGCTTGGGAACTTCCCTGGTGGTCCAGTGGGTAAGACTCGCTCTCGCAACGCACAGGGCCCGGGTTTGATCCCTGGTCGGGGAACTAGATCCCGCATGCCGCAACTAAGACTTGGTACAGCCAAAATAAATAAGTAAATTTAAAAAAAAATTAATAAAAAAAGAGTGTCTCAGCTTTCGCTAGAGTTACGGTTTTGAGCAATCTAAAATATACGACAGGGTCACAAAAAGATTAACTATTCAGTTTGGATTCCAAAGAGCATCTTTTTAACACTAGGGAATTCCTTGGAGGTCCAGTGGTTAGGACTCGGTGCTCTCACTGTTGGTACGGGTTCGATCTCTGGTTGGGGAACTAAGATCACAGCATAACCCGCGCTCCCCACGAAAAAAACCCTAAAAAAACCCCACTAAATAATCTCAACCACAGTGACCTTGACCAAGTGGTGTTAAGTGTGGTTCTGTCAGCATAGGTAGCTGATAGGGGTTTCCTATGGGGGTGGGTCCCATGATAATGGAGAAAGCAGACTCCTGATACCAGTATTAAAAATCCAAGAAGAAGGTGATTATTTTTCAGGACTAGTGAAGACATTCAAACATTGCCACATCACTTGCTATTTAAAAGCAATTACCAAGTCTGTAAGTGCTCAGAGACTGTATGAAGATGCATTTAAGTTGGTGGAAGAGCTCACACTTGGTTTAGATCCTTATCTATCCTGGCTGTGGCCCTTCTGACTTGGCTTTTGTCTCCCACAGTACAGTAGACCCCCTTATCTGCGGTTTCACTTTCCACGGTTTCAGTTACAGGCATTTGGAAAATATTACAGCCGTCCCTTGGTCTCGAAGGGGGATTGGTTCCAGGACCGCCCCGCCCCCCCCCCAACACTCCCCAGATGCCAAAATCTGCAGATGCTCAAGTCCCTTATATAAAATGGCTGTAGTATTAGCATACAACCTACACACATCCTCCCGTGTACTTTTAATCATCTCTGAATTTATAATACCTAATACAATGTAACTGCTATGTAAATAGTTGTAAACCAATGTAAATGCTATGTAAATAGTTGCCGGGCACCCAGCCAGCAAATTCAAGTTTTGCTTTTTGAAAGTTTCTGGCATTTTTTTGTTTGTTTGTTTTAGACTATTTTCCATCCATGGTTTGCTGAATCCGCAGATGCAGAACCCGCGGATATGGAGGGCTGACTGCAGATGGAAAATTCCAGAAATAAACAATTCATAAGTTTTAAATTTCACGCCCGCCCGCTCCGTCCTGCCTGGGTCGTGAATCATCCCTTTGTCCAGCGTATCCTGCCCGGTAGTCACTTAGTAGCCGCCTGGGTTATCAGATCAACTGCCAGGTATTGCAGTGCTTGTGCTCAAGTAACCCTTATTTTACTTAATAATGGCCCCAAAGCGCAAGAGCAGTGATGCTGGCAGTTCGGATATGCCAAAGAGAAGCCGTAAAGTGCTTCCTTTAATTGAAAAAGTGAAAGTTCTCGACTTAGTAAGGAAAGAAAAAAAATCGTATGCTGAGGTTGCTAAAATCTACGGTAAGAACGAATCTTCTATCCGTGAAATTGTGAAGAAGGAAAAAGAAATCCGTGCTAGTTTTGCTGTAGCGCCTCAAACTGCAAAAGTTACAGCCACAGTGCGTGATAAGTGCATAGTTAAGATGGAAGAGGCATTAAATTTGTGGGTGGAAGACATGAACAGAAAACGTGTTCCCATTGACAGCAATGTGTTGCGCCGGAAAGCGCTGAGCCTGTACGAAGACTTCAGCCAGGGATCCCCAGAAACGGGTGACACCAAGCCATTTACTGCGAGTAAGGGATGGTTACACAGATTCAGGAATAGGTTTGGACTGAAAAATATAAAAATTACTGGAAAGGCTGTGTCTGCTAAGGAAGAAGCTGCTGCCACACTTCCAGCAGAGTTGAAGAAGCTGATTAAGGACAGAGAATATTATCCAAAGCAAGTCTTCAATTGTGATGAAACTGGGCTCTTCTGGAAGAAGATGCCCAATAGAACCTACATTCATAAAAGTGCAAAGGAGGCACCAGGGCATAAAACACGGAAGGACAGATTAACTCTGGTGCTACCTGGCATCTCACATCATCACAAGAAGGGTAAGTACAGTATAATAAGACATTTTGAATTTTTTTTTAATTTTATTTTTTGGCCTCGCCGCGCAGCATGTGGGATCCTAGCTCCTCAAACAGGGGTCGAACCAGCGCCCCCTGCATTGGAAACATGGAGTCCTAACCACTGGACCGCCAGGGAAGTCCTAATAAGATATTTTGAGAGAAACCACATTCACATAACTTTTATTGCAATATATATTGTTATAATTATTCTGTTATTTTTTAATGAATACTTTCTCTCATTGGAAATTTCTAGGACATGATCTTTTTATTTTTTAAATATTTATTTATTTATTCATTTAGCTTCGCCGGCTCTTAGTTGTGGCATGCAAGATCTTGGTTGTGGCATGCGGATCTAGTTCCCTGACCAGGGCACCCTGAATTGGGAGCACGGAGTCTTAGCCACTGGACCACCAGGGAAGTCCCTATTTATTTTATTATTAATCTCTTACTGTGCCTAATTTATAAATTAAACTTTATCATAGGTATGTGCATATAGGCATATAGGAAAAAACATAGTATATGGAGGGTTCAGTATTATCTTTGGTTTCAGGCATCCACTTAGGGGTCTTGGAATGTATCCCCCAGGCATAAGGAGGGGTTACTGTATGCAGTAGAATGGAGTGTCATGTTATTTGGACACTCACCTGCAGGACTGCATCCACTAAGTTAAACATTAAAAAGAGAGAAATATTTAAAATAATTTGAAATAACCTGCAAGATTCTGCCAACTGTTGGCCTCTGTGTACTCATGTCTCAAGTGATTAGGAGCCAAGAGCTGGGAATCTTCTCTTCCTGCAATCTCGGTCTTGGTACACACATCTTGTTATGTTGAATGTGATTCTAAACAAAGTTAAGTTGAGTGTGATTTAAACAAAGGATTCCACACGAAATCATCCCTAAATACAAATCAATGTTTTTTGTTTTTTGTTTTTTTCATTTCTTGCTCAACCCAAAAAACAGCAGTGCAATCCTGTGCTGGAAAAACAACTGGCTGTACTGAGCTGGTATCCAAGTGGCTTGTAACTCTGGTCACCATTGACATAGCATCTGGACCAATGATGTGAGAGAGAAACTGGCTAACAAACAGCAACAAGCGTTATCACTAGCAGCCAAGGTGGTAAGCCAGGCCTTAGGGAGAACTGAAAATGCATGAGATTTATGACTGTGAGCCATGAATTTGAGGGTTACACCTGCCAACAGCCGTACACTGGGAAAAAGCTTGCTCTCTACACGCTGTTCACACCACATACCGTTCCACACATTCATTGTCCCCAAAGGGCCAGCTTTCTGTCCAGAGGCAATTCAAAGCCAGCTAAAGTTTTAGGACCTGCGTTAGGATTTGATAGTTTTAGGAACCGCTTCAACCTCCAAGGAAGCTGGAGTTGTTCATGAAGCAGCAGCAAAATTTCACACTGAGCTGTGCAATTCATAAAAAGGGAAGGGACTATCTCCTAAATAAGTCAATGGCAAGGGTAATCTCGACTAAGTGAACTTTTGCTTTACTAACTCACTTTGTGACACCCTTCCAGTGCTACTCCATGGCTCCACCACACCCAGTGCATCCTGCCTTCCCTGTCCTCAACCTCCCAGTCTTCCCAAGAAACGGTTCAGGACTCCAGTCCCTCTATAAAACGTACTCACTGATGCTCACAGCAGCTGATGGGTTTGCAGCTCGTAGGCTGGCTGCTCTTAGCAGCTGAGTTGTAGGCTTCTCAAGAGTTAATGTTTGTTCCTAAATATGTCAGGTGTACTTGGTATTGGGAAGACGGAATTTAATTAAATATTCCAAAATGTTAAGAAATATGAGGGCAAAAATTGTCCTTATGAAAAACTAAACGCTGCGGAGAGACTTGACAAAGGAGAGTTCTAATCGATTTAGGTGAAGACAAAATGACTGTAAAAGATTGCAAGGGAAATGGGGAAAATGTGGAAGTCTTCTGTAATCAGATTGCTTCGCAGGGACCTTTAAATTCTCCATCTATTTTGAAGAAATCCAACATGGACATTCTAGACGAGGCATTATGGGTGCGGTCGACGGAAGAAAGAAGATGGGGAACGCCAATCTGTGAACCCAAATTCAAAGGAAAGGTTTTGGACCTACATCAAAAGACTAGCTGCTCGGAAAGTTTTCTTGCGAGCGACAAAGGCTGGAAAAAGCGCCGTGGTCGCCACCTACCGAGGAGGAGGGGGAGGGGGAGGATGGCCGGCGGGGCCCGAATCTCCGGTGGGGAGAAACCTAACAAAATCACTCGATTTTGTTCTTTACATAAACATCTAAAATCTCTGGGCTCGAGTTTTTTGAACTTCTAACTTGGGTGAACAGTAACGTCTCACCATTTTCGAAATTCACGAGCTAATGAAAGTTGAGATGCAAAAAATTATCGGGGGGAGGGGCTTGAGTAAAATTGCCTAGCGGTTGACAGAACAAAACGGGCTGCAAACCACGTTTTCTGCTCCCCTCCATGGCTTTTCCACTTTAACTTTCTAAATGTTGAGTGAAAGTGAGCAAAGCCTGGGGGTTGAAGGGTGAATAAAAACAGAAGGGTGCCCTTCCCTCACCCATACAAAGTTGGGGCAACAGTCTCTTTTGGCCGCTTTTGAGGCAAGCTTTCAAAACTAACAGGAGTTCTTTGTGTTCCGGAGGGTGGTGCAGGGCGGAGGAAGTCCCTTGGCGGAGCATGGAAGGCGGCAGGCCGTCCTGGGACTCTCCGGCCTTTGCAGCGGTCCGACCTCTCAATTTGCAGGGAATCTCGGGTGCAAGAGTGAGTGTGAGCCTTGGACCGTGGCTGAGGCCGGCTGCAGAGCGGCAGGGAGCAGGCTGGAGCTCGCCCGGCCTGGATTTTCATCCCTGCGCCCCGGCTCCCCTCCCCCACCCGAGCAGCAGCGCAGGCCCCAGGTGCAGCCATGTTCCTCGCTCCCACCACCCGCGCCTCCATTGACAGTCCTTGCCCGAGAGGGCCGGGCGCCGCGCTCGCCGCGTCCTCGGGCTCTGGGCTTGTCGGCGCGAGGCTTCCTGGGAGTCGTAGTCCAGTGCCCCCGCCGTCGCGTTGGTGGGGACGAATCAGAGACTACAACTCCCGCTGGGTGGTGTTGCGGGTGCGCACGCGCAGCGCGCCTTCGAGGAACAAAAAAAAAAAAAAAAAAAAAAAAGAAAAAAAAAAAAAGAGGAGGAGGGTGAGAGAGAAGCTCGGAGAGCAGAGGAAAGGGGCCGCCGATCGCCCCCCCGCTTTCCCGCACGCGCTCTCTAGCCGTGGCTGCCCGCCTGCTGCGGTTACCCCGGCCTATCCCTCGGTCCCCTGTGAGCGGATCTAGGCGCTGAGCGAGGCCCTGCCGGGGCGGCCATGCGGCGGTGACAGGAGCTCGGCCGAGACGCTCGGGCCCCTCGCCCTCTCACCTCCTGCCCGCTCGCCAGCCAGCCTCAGCCCGAGGGTGCTCCGCCGCAGCCGCAGTTCGCGCGCGGCCCACACTCGCTTCCCTTCAGCACCCCCAGCCCCGGCGCTGCCTGGAGGCGGCTGCACTCGGGTGAGTCCCTGTCGCCTCATCTCCGGTCCTCCGCCCCGGTTGCCATCGCGAGCACGGTCTTTATTTGAGACTCGCTCCCTCCGGGGCCTGCACTGACAGGGGTCCGGGGACCGTCGGCGGCCGTGTTGGGGGCCACAGGCGCCCCCCCCCAACCCCGGCCCGCCGGCGTTGGGGGTGGGGCAGGAGCAGACGCGGTCGCGGGGGACGACAGTTGCACGCGCGCGCCTGGGTGCGTGGGGGAGGGGCGCGCGCGCCGGCGCGGCGTGGGGGGGCCCCTCACGCGTGAGGCCCGCGCGCGAGCGAGCCTGCGGGCTGCGCATGCCCGGCCGCTGATTGGCCGGCTCCGGCGATGCGGGTGCGCGCGCGGTGCCAGGCCCGAGCCGTGGGGTCGCGCTCGGCCTGGTGTCTCCGGGGCTCGTGCGCCCGGGCAGCAGACGCGCCGGATTGGCCGGCGGGCGGCGGGGGCGGTGCCGCGCTGCCTGGTAACTGCGGGCCGGCGGGCGGGCCCCGGAGCGCCGCCCCTCCTCGCCGCTGCCCCTGCCCGCCCCTACCCGCGCCCAGGTGGAGCCCGGAGTGGGCTTTGTCCCCGGCCCGGCCGGCGCGCCTGCCCCGCGGGGCTTGCTCTTTTGGGGAAATAAACACAATGACCGGAAGGAAAACCTCAGCCTGCAGGCTGTGAAAATAAGCCGTCTGGATTCTGCCAGCACCCGGTCGGGGGTTCGGGGAAGAAGACAAAAAACTGCTCTCTTTCCCCGCTACTTGTGCTTATCCAAGTTTTGCCTTTTAATAGTGAGTTTCTTTTTTGTATTTAATGTTACGGTTTTGCGCTCATTTGCGTCTGAGAATGTTTAGATGTTGGGCCCTGTTGGTGTGGTGCTCACTCCTCGGAATGCGGGGCTCCGGGCAGACTTCTCACCTTCCTGCATTCAACTTTGCTGCAGACAATGGCTTGATGGGCCACTGCATAAAAGTGGTCTCCGGGTGTTCAGGAAACAAAAGGGGAAGTTAGTTTGCAAATGAGAGTGCCGTAGAGTGCCCTGAGGAGGCCGGGTGTTCCCCCCTCACCCCTCCCCGCTAAGCCCTAGGATTTGGGATATCCGATTTTATTTCCTACATATTTTTGCTTTGTCCGTTTTCCAGCCACTGTAGTCTACTGCCTTGCACTTTAGCTTCTCCCGCTTCTTGGGATCTTGGCTCACACCTGTAGGCTGGAATAACTTTTTCTTCGCTTGAGGCTGTGGAACTCTTTCTTGCTCACATGCAAGTACTTCTTTAAAGCCATATCTTACAACGTTGGGTCAGAATTTGTTGCTTCTTCATACAGTCAACTTGTTTGCCCCTCCTAGGCTGGCGTCTTTATTTCCTCTTGGAGTGGGTTTGGTTATGCTCTGTATACACGTGTCTGACCTAGACACTAGGTATTAAACTCCTGGAGCGGTAAGGATTAAGCCTTTTCCGTCTTTGTCTTTCACCCCCTTCCAGTCTACAGCCGTCAAAGTGCTTTGTTTATATTAGTAGCGACAGCTAACGCTTGAATAATGTTTACATGCCTGGCATCGCTCTTAAGCACTTAAGGTATGTTTTTCTTATTTAATACTAATAACAACCCCGTTCCTATAGATGAGGAACAAGGCTAGAGAAGCTGGGTAATTACCTCTTGGTTACCCAGCAAGTAAACCTGGAATCCAAGATTTGAACCTGGGCAGTATGACTCTTAACCCCTAAGCCAGTGAGTGGTTCTGAAAACCCGCGCAAGCGTCATCCTCCCCTGGAGGGCTTGTTAAAACACAATAGCTGGGCCCCGCCCCAGACATTCTGATTCTGCAGGTCTGGGGTGGGGCCGGAGAATCTGCGATTCTAACTGGTTCCCAGGTGCTGCTGCTGCTGCTCCCAGGACCGACGCTTTGCGAGCTGTTCACCGCGGTAGGAAGTTAAGCTGTGAGGGAAGTTTATTCTAGATGCTTGCTCTTCATTACTTTAAAATGAGATCTTAAAGAACCAAAAGTAATTCGTACTGCTTACTGTAGATTGCTTGGAAAACTGAGAGTTAAGAATTTTTCTTAGCGTTGGTTACAAAATTAAAGTTTAATAGGTCTCCAGTTTAAAAAGGAGCCATGGATTTGAGTACAGAATACAATTAGAAATCTAATCTTGGCTTTCTTTCCCCCCTCTCATTCATTTATTAATTTTTTCATGGCACAGGCATTTATCTCTTTCAAGTGATGCCTGTAGCATCCTATCCTCACCAGAGCCTAAAGATAGGACCTGAGCTTGGACCTGAGGTAGGCTGGGCCAGGCCGGGGCAGGCAGAGCTGCTGGAGCTCCGTTAACTCCTCCCTCCTGCCAGTTCCATGCACCAATGATTTGGCTAACTTTTAAGAAAATGGCTACAAAGACTTTGTCATTAAAATGTAGGCTTTGGGCTTCTTTTTCTTGGGGCACAAGACTTGGTGAGAATGATTTTTAGTTTTTTTGGTGTAATGGATTTCTTTCTGAGGAAAGTAAGTAATCTCAAATCAGGTAGGAGTGGGATTAGTTTACGGTAATCTATCATTTTAAAAATTTTATGTCTTTATTTTTTGGCTGCGTTGGGTCTCCGTTGTGGTGCGCAGCTTCTCACTGCGGGGGCTTCTCTTGTGGGGCACGGGCTCTAGGTGCGTGAGCTTCAGTAGTTGCAGTAGGCGGGCTCAGTAGTTGCGGCGTGCGGGCTCTAGGGCGCGCGTGGTTTCAGTCGTTGTGGCACGCGGGCTTCGTTGTTCTGCGGCATGTGATCCTGGACCAGGGATCGAACCCGTGTCCCCTGCACTGGCAGGTGGGTTCTTAACCCCTGCGCTACCGGGGAAGTCTCTCTTCTATCATTTTTTTTGATGATTCATAGATCAATGGTGTGTTCCAAAACATAAAATACAGAAGACAAGGTCCCCGCTCCAGGTTGTTATTATCTAAAGGAGCAGTAAATAAAACACTTAACCTTTTCTGTTATTACTGGTGTGTAGCTATTTGCATTGCATTCTACCTAATTCAGCTCTACCATTGTTTCTTTCTTCATTGAAAACATGAATTTTTAAAATATTGCAATCCTCTTCATATAACTGCTGTGGTATAATTAACATGAACTTGTCTTAATCACTGGCTTAAACAGATGCTGGTAAGTAATTTTTACGTATGTCTAAGGGAAAGCATTTTTTGAAGAGCTGTTTGAGAAGTAATACCCTTTGAGAATGGTATTTCACTTTTCCCGAAATGCATGAGGTAATCTACCTGAAAGATAAATACCATGAATTTTATTAATAGCAGTTTACCAAAGGTCATTGGTACCATTTTTCTTCAAAAGTTGTCTACATTTATTTGGGTTAAGCTTATTCATTGTTACTAACTGAAAGAAAGTAGGAAATGCAATTAATCAGTTATTCATTATAATTGTAGAGTTGAGTTTCCTTGTAATCAAGGGGCTTAAATGGCAGCGTAGCAATATGAAGAATAAAATTTGGTTAAACAAAGTGTAGCTGAGGCTACCTGCCTGGGAGAGTAAAATTAAGGATTAGTATTTTAGAGGATGTATTAAAAATTATGGGAAAATTACGGAAAAAATCATGTGGATACATCAGAAGTGCTGAAGGTATTATCTTTTTTTTTAAATTATTTATTTATTGATTCATTATTTATGGCTGTGTTGGGTCTTCGTTTCTGTGCGAGGGCTTTCTCTAGTTGCGGCAAGCGGGGGCCACTCTTCATCGCGGTGCGCGGGCCTCTCACTATCGCGGCCTCTCTTGTTGCGGAGCACAGGCTCCAGACGCGCAGGCTCAGTAGTTGTGGCTCACGGGCCTAGTTGCTCCGCGGCATGTGGGATCTTCCCAGATCAGGGCTCGAACCCGTGTCCCCTGCATTGGCAGGCAGACTTTCAACCACTGCGCCACCAGGGAAGCCCTGAAGGTATTATCTTAATATTCTTCATTTTCATTTTCCATCCTTACCTCTTTCTTCCTTTATCATTTTCCCTCTTTCTTGTCTTTCCTTTACTGGAATGCTCAACGATGCAGTTTCCCTGTTTCTGTTTTTTGTTTTTTCCTCTTTGTTTCTGCAATCCTTGTGTTCATATCCCATGCCTGTCTCTGGCACTACTCCTTTGCTTTAAACACTTTGATCTAGTGGGAAAGTAAGAAAGTTCCATATAACCAGGGACTGTCAGAGTTGATGGCGGATTGACTCATGTTCCTTGGTTTAACTTGATGAAAAATTATAGAGGATTTTAAAAGAGTTAGTTTATTTAAAAAGTAACTTGAGGCAAAGTGAATTTATAATTGAGAGAGAGGGAGTATGGCTTAGTGGGTATAGACATAGGTTCTTTTTTTTTTTTAATATTTATTTATTTGGTTGCACTGGGTTTTAGTTGCAGTAGGCGGGCCCCTTATTTGTGGCTCACCGGCTCCTTAGTTGCGGCACGCACGTGGGATCTAGTTCCTTGACCAGGGATTGAACCCGGACCCCCTGCATTGGGAGCGTGGAGTCTTATCCACTGCGCCACCAGGGAAGTCCCCTTATAGTGATTTTTAAAAAATTGTGGTAGGGACTTCCCTGGCAGTCCAGTGGTTAAGACTCCGCGCTTCCACTGCAGGGGCCGCGCATGCCATGTGGCACGGTCAAAAAAAAAAAAAAAAAGTAGCAAAAAATTGGTAAAATATACATAACATAGAACTTAACACACAGTGTTAAGTGCACAGTTTGTACAGTCACGTTGTTGAGCAGCCATCACACCATCCATCTCCAGGACTTTTTCATCTTCCTAAACTGAAATTGCCCGTTAAAGAGTAATTCCCATTCCCTCTTCCCTCCAGCCCCTGGCACCTGCTGTGAGGCATGTGGGATCTTAGTTCCCTGACCAGGGATGGAACTGGTGCCCCTTACACTGCAAGCGTGGAGTCTTAACCACTGGACCACCAGGGAAGTCCCAAATTTGACTGTTTTAGGTACCTCATATAAGTGGAATTATTTGGACAGTATTTGTCCTTTTGTGATTGGTTTATTTCATTTAGCGTAATGTCCTCAACGGTTCATCCATGTTTTAGGATGTGTCAGAATTTCCATCCTTTTTGATCGTTATAGTGATTTTTAAAGTTTTTCTTTTTATAGTATGGCAAAGGAGGTAATTTTTTTAAAGTACTGTATATGACTATATTATGGTATAATTATAGAAGTGGAGAGTAGTGAAGAGTTTGAACCTATTTAGGGTATTTGGTTAAAATCAGCCCTGGTTAGACTGAGCCTGTGAAGATTTCTGATTGTATAGGTCCCATACTTTGGAAAATTGATGTGTGTTTTGATTCCATTTGCATACACTGTCTCTAGAGAGACCATAGTATTTTTTATTATATGTTAATTATTTTCTGATTATGTATTTTTGTTGTGTTGATTGCTTCTGTAAAGCTTTTAGAGTACTTTTTCTTAGGGTATGTTGTAAAACAGTGGGGTAGTCACTTTACCCAACTAGATACTTCATAATTTTTTTCTTTATTTGTAGTCTTACCTATAGGAAAATCAGTTTTCTTTATAATAACAAAATGAGTGTTTGAACTATTGTTCACTATTCATTGTCTATGTTTTAAGCTTTGGAAAAGAAGAGATCCCTTACCGCATTTGGAACAGTACTCATTTATCTACTTACCCAACATATTGAAGGCCTTCTGGGTGGGTTAGGTATTGTGTGACGCCCTCAGAACACAACCCCCAGAACACAGTCTATTTCTAGGAGAATGCTGGTATGGGCAAATTCTATTGTTTGTTGAGAGCTTCACAATAAAGACTCCTTAGTTCAGTTTGTATATTCAGTCTAGTTTACTTTTTTTGGTATTTGGCGCAAGGTGACTTTTAAACTTAAATTGTAAAACAATCTTTGAGGAGTAGGTTTGATATAAGCAAATTTTTCATGCTTGTTGGATGTATGCTTTAAAAGGTGCACATACTGTATTTCAAAGCAGTGATTTGTTGTTTATCTTAAATTTACACAATGTTGTAGGTCAATTATATCTCAAAAAAAAGCTGGGAAAAAAAATAAATGGTTAAAAAAAAGCAGTGATTTATTTTGACAACTTTCTTATTATTTTTCCTGCCCCATCAGAAAATAGGTTATTTTATTTAGCAGTATTAAAGCAGTTAGTTGGGAAATTTTCATTTGTCAGACTTGGATTTGGAGAGTTTATAGGTAGATAAATAGGTATTACATATATGTGTATTTTAAAAATAAGTAATTAAAAATTTTTTAAATTTATTTTATTTATATTAATTTTTGGCTGCGTCAAGTCTTTGTTGCTGTGCGCGGGATTTCTCTAATTGCGGTGAGCAGGGGCTACTCTTTGTGGCAGAGCACAGGCTCTAGGCGCGCGGGCTTCAGTAGTTGTGGCGCATGGGCTTGGTAGTTGTGGCTCGCAGGCTCTAGAGCGCAAGCTCAGTAGTTGTGGCACATGGGCCTAGTTGCTCCGTGGCATGTGGGATCTTCCCAGACCAGGGATCGAGCCCGTGTCCCCTGCGCTGGCAGGTGGATTCTTAACCACTCTGCCACCAGGGAAATCCCTAATTAAATTTAAAGTTAAGTGCTGGGACTTCCCTGGTGGTTCAGTGGCTAAGACTCTGCGCTCCCAATGCAGGGGGCCCGGGTTCAACCCCTGGTCAGGGAATTATTAGATCCCACATACCGCAACTAAGAGTTCGCATACTGCAACTAAAAATCCCACATGCTGCAACTAAGGATCCCGCATGGATCAACTAAAGGTCCTGCATGCCGCAATGAAGATCCCGCAAGCCTCAACTAAGACCCACGCAGCCAAATAAATAAATAAATATTTAAAAAAAAACAAAATTAAATGCTTACTCAATTTATTGAATGCTTGTGTTAAGCACTCTGTCAAGTACTTAATAGCTTCTGATACCAACCTTGTGAGGTAAGTACACATATTATTGTCATTTTCCGGATTAGCATATTTGGGATTAAAGAATCCCACGGTCAAGCATATCTAATATTGGAGCTAGGACTTGAATTCAGAATTTGGCATGATTCCAAAGCTGCTATTCGTAATAGCTTTGCTCTGTTGCCTGCTTTCTGTAAACAATACGTTAAAAAGGTAAAGGTGGAACTTTTAGGTCACAGTTACTTGATTTTCATTTCCTCTTCCAATTCATACAAAGTTAGAAAAAGAACAAGTGAGCCAGCTTATCAACTACCAAATGTTTTTTAAATCTGAAGTAAGGACAAAGGGGCACATTCTTTGTGTATTGGCAGAGAAAGCTGCTACTTTTAAAAAACCTGCACTGTCAATTTAAAAGTATAACTTACACATTTGTGAAAAACTTCAAACTAGTGCCAAGAAAAGTTGTGGGTCTTCCTGAATAGTTGATAAGGTGTTTGTTTGTTTGTTTGTTTCAAAGACAGTGTTTTGGCTGCTGTGACGCTCAGTATTGAACTTGTGTGATCCACCTTTGGGCAGATTCTCTTTCCATGCCTTCATTTTTAAAATTTTATCCTTCTTCCCTTCACCTGGCTTTTTTAAAAAAGTTAAAATTTAGCTATTTTTGTTAGCTATCTCAACAGTATTTTGGAAATGGGGTGGAGAGGGTATAAAGTTTTAAGTATAAAAATAAACACACTTGCAGATCACTTCAAATCTTAACCTTTCAAATGTATTTCGTTTCTTCCCGAGAGATCGCTTGGTGTTTACTGATAAAATTACCAGCTTTATTTCAGCAGAAAGAAATAAAAATTTTAGTATCTTAAAATGTAAGCATAGCCTGCTATGAAAACTTAAAAGCCTTGACTTTTAAAAATCAATCTTGATCAAAGGTTTGTTTTAGGGATTTCTGATTTTCTTTCTAAATGGTCTCTTTGGCTCTATTTCTGTTTGCTGAGGTGTATATGTTAAATATATGTTACCATATTAATATAAATTGTGATACTGTGTATTCTTTTATTAAATATTTGTAAAGTGGAACCTCTGACGAAACACCAACCTAATTTATTCCCTTTGAAAATACCTATTAAGCCTATAGAGATAAGCTCTTAGAGATGCGTATTAAAATATTCCTCTGTGTTAATAGGCAAGAAATAAGGAAATTCTGGGAGTTACAGGTCCTAGTGTAGTCTCTGGCAGACTGATCTCATCCAAAATGTTCTGTCCACTTCTGGGACATTGCCTGGACAAACTAGAGAATATCTTGAGAATGGTGCCGCCGAGGAATATTTTGGAAATCATGTTACAGGTAAAGCACGGGACAAACTGGGGATGCTTGGTTTGGAGGAGAGAATTATGGAGCACAATGCATTGACAGGGCTCTTTTGTAGAAGAAGCCTCGTTTAGGAGGCAGCAGTGGCAGAGACAGATTTGTTTGTTGTTTTTAATATTTATTTATTTGGTTGCACCGGGGCTTAGTTGCTTCAGGTGGGCTCCTTAGGTGCGACACGCAGGCTTCTTAGTTGTGGCATGTGAACTCTTGGTTTTGGCATGCATGTGGGGTCTATTTCCCTGACGAGGGATCGAACCCAGGCCCTCTGCATTGGGAGCATGGAGTCTTAACCACGGCACCATCAGGGAAGTCCCTTGAATTTTCTTCTTTATCTAAGATTGTAAGTTTTAAGATTGAAATGGAGAAATGTTTGTTGAAAATAACAAAATAATACCACAAAAAAGAAATAAGACATAAATGGAATAAAAGAAACCAGATCAGTGTTATGGGTCCCCACCCCCCCACCTCCCACAGACTGAACAGTCTGACCTGAACCTTAATTTGAAGCAGAAACACGTTGAAAATTTAGAATATTTTAGAAATCAACATAATCAGAAATATTGAGAATCTCAATTTTTTGTTAGAGTGATGATGGCCTGTGTGAAAGTGTTTTAATTTATTTTATTTATCTATTTTTGGCTGCCTTGGGTCTTTGTTGCTGCACGTGGGCTTTCTCTAGTTGTGGCGAGCCAGGGCTATACTCTTCGTTGCAGTGCGTGGGCTTCTCCTTTTGATGGCTTCTCTTGTTGCAGAGCATGGGCTCTAGGTGCGCGGGCTTCAGTAGTTGTGGCATGTGGGCTCAGTAGTTGTGGCTTGGGGGCTCTAGAGTTCAGGCTTTGTAGTTGTGGCGCATGGGCTTAGTTGCTTCGCGGCATGTGGGATCTTCCTGGACCAGGGCTCGAACCTGTGCCCCCCTGCATTGGCAGACGGATTCTTAACAACTGCGCCACCAGGAAGGTCCCTGAAAGTGTTTTAGAGTTCTCTTTGACTCATTGTAAAATCTCTTTTTATTTTTTGCTGTTCAGCATTAACGGCAAGGATCAATAAATTAAAAGCAAAAGTGTGGTCAAATAAAAACACTTACATGGAATTAATTATGGGCTTATTTTGAGGTAGAACGGATCAGTACAGTAAGGACACAGATAAACCTAATCCCTGAAATGGATCTCCAATAAGAAACACAAGAAGATTTTAAAGAATGGCTGGAGTCTGTTTTCAGAGACATAAAAGAAGGCATTGCTTCTATTAAACAGTAGCTGACAGGATAAAAGATAAAAAGATGAAACAGCAACAGGCCAATTAAGTTCAGCTTTAAGCTTAAAGGAGAATTAAAATCAAATCAAGGAAACAGAAAATGAAGTCAAAAAAAGTTCAAAATTGAAGAATTAAGGAAATTGAAAAAAATGGGGAAGAAAACGGAACGGACTCTGGTAGCTATTGTTTTTGTGTACTGGCACACTTTATCAACCCTTTTCTCCTGATAACAGTGTCATGCTTTGCCTTTTAACTGCTTACCATCCTATTCCACGTGGTTCTGGCTAGACTGCGAATCACAGTGTAATCCCAGGTAATCTTGTTCTGACTAGCCACGTGGGCTTGGGATAGGCTCGTGACACAAATCCCCAGAACTTTTGTGCAAAAAATAGCAGGAAGATATGATAGTCCGCTGCCTCTAGGATCACAGTGTAGGTGTGTGGTAAGCATAAAGATGCGTGTGGCCACCATTGTCTTAGGAAAGAAACCCATCTGCTCAAGAAGTGAGGCCTGCAGGGAGGGAATAGAGAGAACTCTAATGATATCTCTTGTGTTCCTCGATCTAGCTGTGTATAGAATCAGTGCAGTGTTTAGGCTGGATAGTTAAATAAAACAATAAAAATTCCTTTGTTCACTTGTGGGGGTTTGAATTGGGTATTTGTAACCTTGCAGTGTAAGATAGTTCTGGCTAATTCATAAATTGTTCTTGAAAATAGAAGACTATTTTAAGTAAGGTGTGGTTCCCAGAGTTGGTGGGACTAATAAGAATGTTCTAGAATTATAAAACAAAACTTTTGTAAAAATACCAAAAAGTTGATAAGATAGGAATTTTGAAGAGCTATTATGAGAAGCTAATATTAAAAGGAAAATGGGGGCATTCCCTGGTGGTCCAGTGGCTAGGACGCCTCACTACCCCTGCAGGGGGCATGAGTTTAACCAGGAACTAAGATCCTGCAAGTCCTGCTGCGCAGGCAAAATTAAAAAAAAAAAAAAAAGGAAAATAGGAACTAATAGTAGAAGTGGGAAACTTTTGCCCTAAGGGCATCTGCCAGTTTCACCATATGAACTTGAGTTTTGAAAACCATGTGAGATGAGAGGCTGAAATCAAAGCCCAGAATCTGCACAAAATTCAGGGGACAGATAGACCCTTCCCCTCAATAAGTTGAGACCTCAAATTGGTTAAGGCTGATTAAGAAATAAGCCAGCTTGCATCCCTATTTGTGGTCTGGGTTAACATCTCTGGGTGATCCGAGGAACCTGAACAGGAACCTGAAGCTTCGGATTACGGTGATCCCAGGCAGGTATTGTTCCCAGATACCAGGTCTCATATTTAAAACAGTGTTTTGATGTAAAATGACCAGCATACAGTAAAAGACAATCAGGCATACATGGGAACGAGAACCGTGAGTATGAGCTAGAACTATGAGAAACATCAGAAATACACCTGCAAAGACTTGAGATTTTTGAATTATCATACACTGTAAAACAACTACCCGTGCTATGTTTAAAGAAATATGTCGAGCTTGAAAATCTTTAGGGAGTAGGAAACTCTAAATGTGACATGGCAACAAATAGAAATTGTATAAATGAAAATTATAAACAAAATAAAAAACCTGATGGGTGGTTTTAACAACAGAATAAGTACAAGTGAAGAAGGAATTAGTGAAATGGAAGATAAGTCAGAAGAAAGATAAGTCAGGGAGGAAAAATGAGAAAAATTCAGAAGAGGGTAAGAGATTTAAGGATTAGCATACATTTAGTCTGAGCCTCTGTGTAGGATAGGAGATAGACAATGAGACAGAGACAATACCTGTAGAGATAATAGCTGAGAATTTGCCACTACTGAAAGATGACAATCCTTAGCCCAGTGAATGATAAATGTACTGAATAAGAAGAAATCTACACTACACACACACACACACACACACACACTATACAGAGTGAAACTGTAGAAAACCAGAGACAAAGAAAACATCTTAAAAACAGCAGGGGTGAGGATTGGGATTACCTTTAAAAGAGATTCTAGATGACTTCTGAATAGCAACAATGGAAGCCAAAATAAAATGAAGCCAAAAGATAATGAAATAACCTCAGTGTGCTGACAGGAAGTATTTGTCAACCCAGATTCTTATCCTAGTTGAAAGTATCTTTCAAGAATAAAGAATTTTTAGCAAACAATAAGTTTGCCATGAGAAACAAACTGTAAAGGATTAACTTTAGGCAGAAGGAAAATCTGAGATGCAAGAAAAGAATGAGCAAAGAATTTCATAAATATGTATGTGGTTAAATCTTTTAAAATGAAAATTAAATTGTTCGAAACAAATAATATTGCAGTAAGAATACAGAATTAAAATACACATACACAAAAGCTGAGTCATTAAGGAGGTATATCCACATAATAATTATCAGAATTCTGACAGTTCATGCAATGTGTAGTCATCATCAGAGGTCAGTTTAGTAATGGGCATAGGACCCTAAGTAGATGAGTCACTCAGGAAGAAATACAGATGATAAAACTATGAGGAGTGTTTCTTTAGTAAGCAAAGAAATTCAGCTGTTTTAGTAATAATGAGGTATTCATAGTGATTAGGTCATAGTTCTCCAATATGTTGGTGAGACTGATGAGTTTAGTGTTTTTAAACATTTCTGGTAGCAATGGAAAAATTTTAGCATTATGTATTAAGAGGTATAAAGATTTTCATGCTATATTTCAGTATTTTTAAAATACAGAAATAAAAAGGCAAAAGCCAATTTTATGAAGATGTTGAGAGAAATTGTATGATTCCATTTCAGTGGGCTATTATGCAGCTATTTAAATAACTTGTTCTGTAAGAATATGTAACATGACAGGTAGATGATGCTAGTTGATCATTAAGGCAAGGTCACTGTACTCATAGTGGGTTAGGCTCTTTGTAATTTTACTAATTTATTCTGAGAATCTGCGTCCCAGATGTCTTGTGTATGCATTTTAACTTTACTATATCATAAAACTGTACTTCTCCGTTCCTTTTCTGTGTTCTTTTTCTCAGGCAGGCTACATTGGTACTCTGTTCTATGGGGATACTCTTGTAGCAATAATCCTTGGAGATTCGGACTTCCCTGGTGGCGCAGTGGTTAGGAATCTGCCTGCCAGTGTGGGGGACTTGGGTTCGAACCCTGGTCCGGTTGGATCCACATGCCGTGGAGCAACTGGGCCCGTGCACCACAACTACTGAGCCTGCGCTCTGGAACCCGCGTGCCACAACTACTGAAGCCCGCGTGCCTAGAGCCCGTGCTCCACAACAAGAGAAGCCACTGCAGTGAGAAGGCTGCACACCGCAACGAAGAGTAGCCCCCGCTCGCAGTAACTAGAGAAAGCCCGTGTGCAACAATGGAGACCCAACGCAGCCAAATAAATAAATTAATTTAAAAAAAAAATCCTTGGAGATTGGCAGTGAAGAATGCTCACACAGAGTTGGGATTGGCCTTTGTTTCCTGGCTCATGTTCCTTTAAGTTTCTTTTCCATTGATTAGTTCATTCTTTTGCTATAGCTACTACCGTGGTGGCTCAAGAGGTCATGAGAATTTAAAAGTTTACTCAACATAGTTTAATTTGTGATAATGGAAAAGTTCTATATCTGTGATTCTTCACTGCAAAAGTCACTACGTGTGGCTGCTAAACACTTGAACTGTGGCTAAAACTACTGAGGAACTGAATTTTTAATTAATCTCGATTAATTTAAATTTAAGTAACTACCTGTGGTTACTGGCTACCGTATTGGATAGCACATCTCTAGAGGGATACATACCTTCCAGGTGTTTCCTTGACTGCTGATTTTCTGCCTTGGATTATTGCCTCCTTCCTTACAAAGAGAGATCACCATTTCTCCCCACACCACCCCTCCTTTACCGAGACAGCATCAGAGATAAGACAATGGGGAATAAATACATTGTGGTACAAATCCCAGAAGTCATTTTCTTGTCTAACATTGGACTCATCTTTTTTTTTAAAGTTAGTTTCCTGTAGTGTGTGTGTGTGTGTGTGTGTGTGTGTGTGTAATATTTATTTATTCATTTTTATTTTTTTTGGCTGCACTGGATCTTAGTTGCGGCACGCAGGATCTTTGTTGTGGCACGCAGGATCTTTGCTGCAGCATGTGGGGTCTTTTTTTTTTTTTTTTTTTTTTTTTAACTGTGGCATGCGGACTCTTAGTTGCGGCATGCATGCGGGATCTAGTTCCCCGAACAGGGATCGAACCCGGGCTCCCTGCATTGGGAGTGCGGAGTCTTACCCACTGGACCGCCAGGGAAGTCCCTGGGCTCACCTTCTGAATTGTCTCAGTTAAGTTTTTCTTCCTTCTCTGTGTTTAAAAAGATTAAAAGGGATCTACCATTTTTATATTTACTGTTTTATGGAGGACATGATCATTTTGGTCATTTTCCTTTTTGTTCCAAAGAACTAACTGTCCCATTTTAGGTACTTTAAATTTTTGTTTCATGGTCACTTTATTTTTATTTTATTTTCTTTTATTTTTTGGCCACGCCGCGTGGCATGCGGGATCTTAGTTCCCCGACCAGGGATTCAACCCGGACCCTGGGCAGTGAAAGCGTGGAGTCCTAACCACTGGATCGCCAGGGAGTTCCCCATGATCTTTCTTTTTTTCTTTTTAAAAAAAAAAAGTATTTATTTATTTTTGGCTGTGTTGGGTCTTCGTTTCTGTGCGAGGGCTTTCTCCAGTTGCAGCAAGTGGGGGCCACTCTTCATCGCGGTGCGCGGGCCTCTCACTGTCGCGGCCTCTCCCGTTGCAGAGCACAGGCTCCAGATGCGCAGGCTCAGTAGTTGTGGCTCACGGGCCTAGCCGCTCCGCGGCATGTGGGATCTTCCCGGACTGGGACACGAACCCGTGTCCCCTGCATTGGCAGGCGGACTCCCAACCACTGAGCCACCAGGGAAGCCCTCTTTCTTTTTCTTTCTTCCTTTCTTCCTTTTTCTTTCTTTTTTTTCTTTCTTTCTCTCTCTCTTTCTTTTCTTTTTTTTTCTTCTTTTCCTTCTTTCTTTTCTTTCTTTCCTTTCTTTCTACCTACCTACCTATCTGTCTATCGCTGCATCCGGTCTCAGTTGTGGCATGTGGGGTTTTCATTGAGGCAGGTGGGATCTTTCGTTGAGGCGCGTGTGGGCTCTCCGTTGTGGCACGCGGGCTCTAGTTGAGGCCTGCGAGTCACTAGTTGTGGCACGCGGGCTTAGTTGCCCCGCAGCGCGTGGGATCTTAGTTCTCCAACGAGGGATCGAACCCATGTCCACTGCACTGGAAGACTAATTCTTTACCAGTGGACCACCAGGGAAGTCCCCCCATGGTCTTTTTAATTGGGAGACTTCTGAGTTTTGACAGGATAGATATAACAGATCATATCCTGGTGATATTTGTTGTTCATTTCTAGTGACACACACACACACACACACACCCTGGTGATATTTGTTGTTCATTTCTAGCGACACACATGCGTGCGCGCGCGCACACACACACACACACACCCACGCCCACACCCTGTTTAAATTAAATCAGAAAAAGAGTGCACGGTTCCTGCCCTAGTGGCTTATGAGATGCTATCTCCTTCACAAGTCTTTTTTTCTAGGCTCCCTGGATACTTCCATTTTGCTTTTCTACTCTTACTCTTTCTCCCTCACAGGGTGGTTGTAAATATTAAAAAGATGACTAACAAAACATGTTAGGTATATGTGAGTGTTTATTTTTTGTTTATCTTGCTCTTATTTTAAATTGAGTTATTTTATAGGGTCAGAGGTGAAAGGAACCTTCATGGTAAGTGACTGATTTAGAGTCTCCGTTCATAGAGGAGGAGCCTGAGGGCCGTTGCCCACTGGAGTCCCAGAGCAGGCTGGTGGTCTGGGGAACCCACAACCTGGCTTTCCTGGCTCCTGGCTTCTGTGAGGACCAGCCCATCATGCCTCATGCTCTGTAAGCTTGCGTCACCACCCGGACCTCGTGTGTCCTCTGGTGTTCATTGTTAATGCCACTGTGTGATGGCAGTTTCTGGCAAAGGGAACAGGAGAGGATGCAGTCATCGGGTTAAGGGTGCAGGGAATGTTCCATGAACAGTGTTGACTAAGGACTATCCAGGGAAATGACCTCTTGGGGCAGGCAAAGAACAGTTCAGTGAATTTCTTTTGTAATCCAGATACAGCCATTTCTAGAGAGCAGAAAGCCCCAAACAAAATGCATCCTTCCCCATCAAGCCTGACTGGACTTGGTCACCTCCAGGGTTCTTACCATCAAAATGTACTAAGCTGCTCTTGAAAAGTTCTGGTAATGGAATAGGATTTCTCATCGCCTGTGGCATCCCCACAGGCTGCTGGTATGGTGTCCCTCCCATTTCTTATCACACACTGAATGTGATGGACATCATAGCAGATCTGTGGCAATTGAGGGTGAGAAGTGGAAATAGCAGTAGGCAGAAAGTTGTCCTAGTGTTAATGTTCTGCCTGGGATAGTGGCTATATGACCTTGACAAATCACTGCATTTGTAAAATGAGAGCACATCTTTTTCTCCTGCCAGAGAATTAAAGGAAAAGTGAGATTATTAAGATATATTATGAACTTTCAGAAATAATGATAGTATATTCTAAGTGAAGGTTATTAGGGAAAAATATTACGCCTTGTTGTCCATTTTGACTGAGCCACATTTTACTATAAGTTTACTTAAAACTTATTTATCCAAGAGAAGAGAACAGGACCTAGGCTGTTACGGAAAATAATTCCTATCATCTAACCATTCTCTTGCTTGATACTGCCTTTTCTGTTTTGGGAAACAAAATTCTTTTTGTTAACAGGTATGGGGATGTGTCAATTTTTTATTACAAAATTTTATTTCCTAAGTATGTATACTTCATTAGTTTTTGATGCCCAAATCTAGCCTAGCAGTTAATTCACATGCTAACAGATGGTGGAGCTAGATCACAGTTTTTAGTAATAGGGAAATCATCCTCTTTTTTTAAAAAATTGAAATTTAGTTGATTTACAATACTATATTAGTTTCAGGTGTACAACATAGTGATTCAATATTTTTATAGCTTGTACTCCATTTAAAGTTATTATAAAATATTGACAATATTCTCCTGCGCTGTACAATATATCCTTGTAGCTTATTTATTTAATATAGTAGTTGGTACCTTATAATCCCTTATCCGTATCTTGCCCCTCCTCCCTTCCCTGATGATCCTCTTTAATAATAGGGAAAAGATTTACATACATTTTTAGCCAAAACAACTTTTCACGCTAGCAGCACAGCATGTTCTCTAATATTGGGCCTTCAGTTAAGGAACACCCAGGTGTCTTTAGTAAATTAACTTATATACACAGATTTATTTTTAGAATTTCTATTTATGCTTCCAGTCATTAATTTTTCAGTCATCCTTTCATATTAGTTTCATTTGATTATTTGGTCTCTTGCTAAAACCTAGAATTAACCAAATTGAAGAGGGGTACTTTTTAATAGGCATCTAATTTGCATGCTATTTATAGAAAGACAGTTCTTTTAGTATTAGAATTTTTAAAACTTTGCTTTAGGTTTTGGCTTCTTAGAATGTCTTTATGGGATGTATTTTCGCCTTTTAATTTTTAAATTTTGATGAAATATATATGACATAAAATTTACCATTTTAACACGTACAGTTCCCCTGGCATTGAGTACATTCACATTGTGGGGTTTTTTTTATTCTATTAAGAAAATTTTTTTATACATCTCTATTGGAGTATAATTGCTTCACAATGCAGTGTTAGTTTCTGTTGTACAACAAAGTGAATCAGCCATATGCATACATATGTCCCCATATCCCCTCCCTCTTGAGCCTCCCTCCCACCCGCCCTGTCCCACCCCTCTAGGTGGTCACAGAACACCGAGCAGATCTCCCTGTGCTATGCTGCTGCTTCCCACTAGCTAGCTGTTTTACATTTGGTAGTGTATATACGTCAATGCTACTCTCACTTCACCCCAGCTTCCCCCCTACCCCTTGTCCTCAAGTCCATTCTCTACGTCTGCGTCTTTATTCCTGCCCTGCCACTAGGTTCATCAGTATCATTTTTTTTAGACTCCGTATATATGCGTTAGCATCCGGTATTTGTTTTTCTCTTTCTGACTTCACTCTGTATGACAGACTCTAGGTCCATCCACCTCACTACAAGTAATTCAATTTCGTTTCTTTTTATATCTGAGTAATGTTCCATTGTATATACATGCCGCATCTTCTTTATCCATTCATCTGTCAGTGGACGTTTAGGTTGTTTCCATGTCCTGGCCACCATAAATCGTGCTGCAGTGAACATTGTGGTACATGTCTCTTTTTGACATTCACATTGTTGTGTGACCATCATCACTATCTATCTCCAGAACTTTTTTGTCATCCCAAACTAAAACTCTGTATGCGTTAAATAATAAATTGTCATTGCTCCCCCCCTCTAGACCCTGGCAACCATCATTCTACTTTCTGTCTCTGTGAATTTGATTATTATAGGTAATCTCATGTGAGTGGATCACACATTTATCCATTTGTGTCTGGATTATCTCACTTAGAATAATATTTGTAAGGTTCATCTATATTGTAGTATGTATCAGAACTTCATTCCTTTTTAAGGCTGAATTACATTCCATTGTATGGATAATATCATATTTTGTTTATTCATCTGACAGTGGACACTTTGGTTTCCACCTTTTGGCTGTTACGAATAATGCTGCTGTGAACATGAGTGTACAAATATCTGTTCAAGTCCCTGCTTTCAGGTCTCTTGAGTATATACCCGGAAGTGGAATTGCTGCATCGTGGTAATTCTGTTTAATTTTTTAGAGAACTACCAAACTGTTTTCCACAGTGGATGTACCATTTTACACTCCTAAGAGCAATGCACAGGGGTTCTCATTTCCCCACATCCTTGCCAGCACTTACTATTGAATGGTTTTTGCGTTTGTATTTTCATAGTGCTTGAAATTCAGCTGAGCCTCTTTGCTGATGCAAAAAGTATCAGTGTTTTCTAAAGAGAATGTATTATAAAGGAATCTTAGCTCTTATTTGTCCTGCAACGTATTTCCTTCTTAATAAGAAAGGAGGATTCTCTTCACCCAGCCTCAGTCTACTTAACCCACTCTTCAGTAATCAGTGTGCGCATGGGAGAAAGGGGAGGTTGTGTCTATTTCCTATGTGGAACTGTGAGAAACTATCACTGCATTGTGAAGTGCAGCACCTCTTCCTCATTGGGAAATTTTTTAACTGGTTCTGGGTGACACCTAAATTTATTTTGGGAGGTGATGCTGACCTAGTTTTATGGAACTAAAACTAGATGGAAAGTTGGGGGATAGATTCTCTATCTTACAGGATAATAGGAGTTTGGGGCAAATATTGATAGATTACTTGGTTTTTAAGTCTTATTTTTTCTCTTAAGCAAGAAAACTGTAAATTAGGCAATTTATGGCGGACCCTCACAGCTCTGAACATATGTTGAGCAAGACACTGAATTTCTACCACTCACTTTCCTAATACTTCTCTTTCCTAGGGATCATGGCCCAAGTAGCAATGTCTACCCTGCCCGTCGAAGATGAGGAGTCTTCGGAGAGCAGGATGGTGGTGACATTCCTTATGTCTGCTCTTGAGTCCATGGTGAGATGGCTTTGCAGTTCTATAAAGTTTTCCATAGTTGGATAAAATTGGGCTTGTGAATGAGATTGAGTTGTTTTTGGAAAACATACACTGTGTCTTTTATTTTTAATAAATACACATTTTTTTTTGCTTGAGTGATAGTTATGGATTTAAGCCTTTCAAATTTTATTGCATGTTTCAGAATGTTCTTAACTTATCCGGATGTGTAATTTTTTACATTTAATTTCAATTTTTTACCTCCCAGTATCTTAGGCAATCCCTTGTTTTGCAAGCATTAACTTTGAATTTAAGTGTAATATTTGAAGTTACTCAGAATGAGTTTGTATATTATAGTGTGGTGCTGGTGTCTTATTGTATCTATGTAAAGAACATTACCACAATTTTGGGCCATAAGAGCATATTCACTATTTTACATCTATTCTTTATTTTGTGTGCTATGCTTCACAACTGTCTGAATTCTGTGACCTTCTACCCAATATGTAGTGTGTTAACTCTTTATTTTTAAAAAACTTGTACACATAATTGCAAAATATTAAGTAGTATTCTTTTGCTGTACTTTTATATTACTATCATGGTAGTAATACAGTTTGCTTATTGTGTTTTTCTTCATATGTATTTGAACTCATAGATTTAAGAAAGATCAGACTTAAGTATTTTCTGACACAGTGAAGTTATATATTCTAAGCAGGAGGATGCTGTGTATTTCCTGTCTTAAGCATTGACTAGTATTATATAGCATTTAACCTCACAGTTCTCAATATGGCATAGTTTGTGGAATCTTTTTTGTTTTACCATTAGGGCATTTTTTTTCTTCTTTCTGCTGTATAAGAATTAAAAAAATTATCTCCTTAAAGAAAGAAATTTTAGAATGGTTAGTGGCTATATATACTATTACTTTTTTTTTTTTTTAAGTATTTATTTATTTGGCTGCACCAAGTCTTAGTTTCATCATGCGGGCTCTTAGTTGCGGCATGTGGGATCTAGTTCCCCGACCAGGGATCGAACCCAGGCCCCCTGCATTGGGATCATGGAGTCTTAACCACTGGACCACCAGGGAAGTCCCTACTATTACTTTCTTTTCTTTTTTTTTCCTACTATTACTTTCTGACTGTCACTTATTTCTCGCTTTTGGTCATAAAGTTAGCCAAAATTTGTGGCTGTAACGTTAAATAATTTAGAGATTAAATCCTATTCTGTTGATATTAAATAATTTTCTTTAATACTACTCTCTATGTAGAATGAAATAGGGTCACATAGGACCCATTCCCTTCCTTAGAATGTCTTTATAGTTTTCTCATATTTGGCAGAAGTAAGAGGATCTCTCTCCTGTTCCCAGTTGTATACTGTGAAGTATAATTTATAGGTGTATAGGTCGGCTTCATCCTTCTTTCTTTGGCCCATAGATTTCTTTGATCTTAATCCTTAGACAGTACATGAATCTTGCTTTACTGTTTCCTAAATACTGCCTTTGGAGACAGGGTTGTCCAACTAAGAGTGTGGATAGTGCAGCAAGATTGCACCCTCATTTATCACAAGGTAAGTAAATAATAGTTCCTTACAGGTGAGCAGACATGGTACATCTCATAGATATGTACCATATAACACATCATAGAAATGTCATATAACAAAATTACAGTACAGCACTGTTCGCTGTGCTGGGAACGATTGTCGGCTCACCTCGGTCACAAGTTCTCTACTGTGGCTTTATTACAGTTCAAAAGATTTCTGATCGTGACAGGAGGTATAAAATTATTTATTTGAGATACTGTTTTTAAGTGATATTATTCAAGTAATTTCCATTTAAGAAATTAGAAGGTGGTAATTGTACAAATCAAAAACAAATGGAGGGGGCTTCCCTGGCGGCACAGTGGTTAAGAATCCGCCTGCCAATGCAGGAGACACGGGTTCGAGCCCTGGTCCTGGAAGATCCCACATGCCGTGGAGCAACTAAGCCCGTGTGCCACAACTACTGAGCCTGCGCTCTAGAGCCCATGAGCCACAACTACTGAAGCCCGCGTGCCTTAGAGCCAGTGCTCCGCAACAAGAGAAGCCACCGCAATGAGAAGCCCATGCACCGCAATGAAAAGTAGCCCCTGCTCACCGCAACTAGAGAAAGCCCGCACACAGCAACCAAGACCCAACGCAGCCAAAAATAAATAAATAAAATAAATAAATTTAAAAAACAAAAAACAAATCAAGGAAGCTGTAGTTTTCAACAAATGACGCTGAGAACATAGGTTCTTTGGGGGAAGAAAGTCTTTATTGTGTGTCCAGTTAAACTCTAGATGAGTAAAAATTTTAAAAAAGTGTCATATTAAGATAAACTAAAAAACCAGAAGAAAATATGTATAATTATGTATTTAATTCCATAAACAGCTTTTCTATGCCTAAAATCAGTGAGGCACTGTTATGCATTAATAGGGAAACACTTAACATAGTAGAAAAATAAGCTAAAGTTAGCCTAATTTACAAAAAACTGTCCAAGGTACAATACTCTATTTTATTTATTTTTATTTTTGGCTGCGTTGGGTCTTTGTTGCTGCACACAGGCTTTCTCTAGTCGTGGCGAGCGGGGGCTACTCTTCGTTGCAGTGCGCGGGCTTCTCATTGCAGTGGCTTCTCTTGTTGCAGAGCATGGGCTCTAGGCACGTGGGCTTCAGTAGTTGTGGCACGCGGGCTCAGTAGTTGTGGCTCACAGGCTCTAGAGCGCAGGCTCAGTAGTTGTGGCGCACGGGCTTAGTTGCTCCGCGGCTTGTGGGATCTTCCCAGACCAGGGCTCGAACCCGTGTCCCCTGCACTGGCAGGTGGATTCTTAACTACTGCACCACCAGGGAAGTCCTAAAGTACCCTTTTTAAATGGTTCTGGGAAAGTTGCACAATAACATTTGCTAGGATATTGTGAGTTAGCTCTTCTAGAAGCGCAGATGGGATTATCAACTGATAGAACCTTCTTAGAAAGCAATTTTTAGTAGGTTTTGAGAACCTTAAAAGTATTTACTTTCAGAGTCAGAGTTTTTTGACTATGTTGTTTTCATGTCTCCGACTCTGTTCTGAGACAGTCACTCAACGTACACGTAAATATTTTGTTCCCAGATTAGTATTTCATTGTTATTCTTAGGAGTGATAATTAGAATCAGCAATGTTTTCAATGAGGTTTGCACTAAATGAATTATTGTTTATCCATAAAATGGAATGGTATATACTCTATTAAAAGTTTAAAGAATATTTAATCTCATAGGAATATATTCAGTAAAAGTATACTCTTCTAAATGGGATTCCTGGTGTATACATATGGAGATACTTCTGGAGGTGGGATTATGTGATGGAAGTTGTAGTGTGGCTTCCAGACCCCAACTCCCCCATTCAGGACTGATGGCACTAATCCCCCAGTTTCTGTGAGTGCCAGAGGCTCCCTTGCCCAGGGTCTTTCCCCTTCCTTGGGGAGGCCCATCCCAGCTCCAGAATTTCTGTGGTGCATCTGTGGCAGCTGTTGATTCCCCCTTTGCAGAATCCTGCCTCCTCACAGCACACAGCTGTTGTTATTGGGAGTGCTCACCAGTAAGCCTGTGTGCAAATCTGAGTCTCTTTCTTGGATATTTGACCTATAACAGATAACAAAGGATTTCTACCTTTTTTCTTATAAAGTGTGTGATTTCTTCTGTTTAGAATCAGGGTTGTTGGAACTTCCCTGGTCGTCCAGTGGGTAAGACTCCATGCTCCCAATGGAGGTGGCCTGGGTTCGATCCCTGGTCGGGGAACTAGATCCCGCACGCGTGCCACAACTAAGAAGCCCCGCATACCGCAACTAAAAAGCCCTCATGCTGCAACTAAAAGATCCTGGATGCTGCAACAAAGATCCTGCGTGCCGCAACTAAGACCCGGTGCAGCCAAAATAAATAAATAAATAAATATCAAAAAA
Source organism: Eschrichtius robustus (assembly GCF_028021215.1). NCBI lineage: Eukaryota > Metazoa > Chordata > Mammalia > Artiodactyla > Eschrichtiidae > Eschrichtius > Eschrichtius robustus. Next base: position 82,946,011 of record NC_090839.1, on the reverse strand, counting down.
TAAAATAAAATAATCAGGGTTGTAAACTATCTGTTAGAAAGAGAGGTCCCTTTAAAAAAAATGGGGACTCTGTTGTGTATATGATAACTTAAGGCCAAAACTAGAAACTTCACCTCATCCACGTTAGGTATTAAGGCAGGTCAAGTGATAAGATTTTTTATTCATCCAGCAGAAACAGTGCTTTTAAACATCTGTATATAACATAAGATTTGCTATTTGTGTATTTCAGTGTAAAGAACTGGCCAAGTCCAAGGCAGAAGTGGCCTGCATCGCAGTGTATGAAACAGACGTATTTGTTGTTGGAACAGAGAGAGGACGTGCTTTTGTCAACACCAGAAAGGATTTTCAGAAAGATTTCGTAAAATACTGTAAGTATTGTATTTTTATCTTCGGTATTTCATAAATGTTAAACCTAAATATTTATGGATAACACATCGCATTTTCTTCTAAAGCTGAATGAGATTTATACCCAGAAAAGACCTTCTGAAGTCCATGGAGACATTTCAGAATGCTCAAAAGTGAATCACTGACATGGTAACATATTAGGGGAAATACTGAAGAGCTTAAGAAAAATGGTAAATGTTTATTGTACTGTGCTCCTTGCTTGACATTACTCTGGATTAGTGAAACATGTTACAAGGTAGAGAAATGTCAAACTGATTAAAATTTCTTATTCAGATAAGCAGGTCTTTCCCTGATAGATGTTTGGTGCGTTGGGAAAAAAAAAAGTTTTTCTCTGTGCATTAAATTTGAGTAAGCATGAAGCAAAGTTAAACAGGTCTTCTTGACTCCCTCAGTGGAATCATCTCATCCTCTGTCCTCAGTCAGTTCTGTGATCCTCCAGCAGGAGTTCATCCAAGTAGTGTACTTATTTGATACCAGAACAAATGCAGTAGAGAAATTTACTGTAGGGTGTTAATACCTAGGACCTCTCACAGTGTGACAGGTTTCGTATCTGTGTTTAACCTAACACTCTCCATAGGTTTTATGTTAACTCAGTGATACAGCATTTTCTTAAACATGTCTATCAGCATATAATATGTATGTCTTTAAGATCCAAACTTAAATTTCCATTATCCAGTTAGATCCAATTCATGATGCAACAAGCAGATAATGGGTGAATAAAAATAGTTTACTTAATTCATTAATTTCAATTCTCAATTGTATTTTTAAAAAACATCCCCTCCACTGTAAAACATCCCCCCCCCCCCCCCCCCCGTATAATCTTTTAAGCTTTATGGTAGCAATCTATTTAAATTTTTTCCATTATTTCTTATCATTTTGAGAATGTTTAAGACTTTGATTATGTTTATGTATTTAAATTTATATTAATAATGTTGCTTTGATTATGTGTATATCAGTTGCCATCTGTCCTATGAATACTGTAATCAACTGGCAGCTGTGTTTACATTTCCGTTCTCTATACTGTCTTGCTAATGTGGTTCTTCAGTGGTTAGAACTAAGCATTAGGGGAATTGTCCTCAGTTGCAAATTGTAGTCCCTGCCTATTAGTATTCATACTTTTTTTTGTTACCAATAATTTGATGCCACAGAGAATAATCTTTGGATATAATTCTTAAGTTCCTAATATTTGTTTCTATAAATTATTCTGCAGACAAGGATCGATAGTTGTCTTCTGAAACCAAAACAATAGGTGTATGAGTCAGTTTTGTTTTTTAAAATTTATTTATTTTTGGCTGCGTTGCGTCTTCATTGCTGCGCGCAGGCTTTCTCTAGTTGTGGTGGGGGGGGCTACGCTTCTCGTTGCAGTGGCTTCTCTTGTTGTGGAGCATGGGCTCTAGATGCGTGGGCTTCAGTAGTTGTGGCACGTGGGCTCAGTAGTTGTGGCTCACGGGCTCTAGAGCACAGGCTCTGTAGTTGTGGCACACAGGCTTAGTTGCTCCGTGGCATGTGGGATCTTCCCGGACCAGGGCCCGAACCCATGTCCCCTGCACTAGCAGGCAGATTCTTAACGACTGTGCCACCAGGGAAGTCCCTATGAGTCAGTTTTAGAAATTTTTTTTTTTTCAATTTATTTATTATTTATTTATTATTTTATTTTTGGCTGTGTTGGGTCTTCGTTTCTGTGCGAGGGCTTTCTCTAGTTGCGGCAAGCGGGGGCCACTCTTCATCATGATGCGCGGGCCTCTCACTATCGCGGCCTCTCTTGTCGCGGAGCACAGGCTCCAGACGCGCAGGCTCAGTAGTTGTGGCTCACGGGCCTAGTTGCTCCGTGGCATGTGGGATCTTCCCAGACCAGGGCTTGAACCCGTGTCCCCTGCACTAGCAGGCAGATTCTTAACCACTGTGCCACCAGGGAAGTCCCTATGAGTCACTTTTAGAAATTCTTGGAAAAAAATTCTAAGCTCTCTTCCAGAGTTTTGAAAAGCACTGTCCAATAGAAATAATGTAATGTAGATCACTTAGGTAATTTAAAATTTTCTAATAAAAAGTAAGGAGAGGGCTTCCCTGGTGGCGCAGTGGTTGAGAGTCTGCCTGCCAATGCAGGGGGCGCGGGTTCGGGCCCTGGTCTGGGAGGATCCCACGTGCCGCGGAGCAACTGGGCCCGTGAGCCACAATTGCTGAGCCTGCGCGTCTGGGGCCTGTGCTCCGCAACGGGAGAGGCCGCGACGGTGAGGGGCCCGCGCACCGTGATGAAGAGTGGCCCCCACTTGCCACAACTGGGGAGTGCCCACGCACAGAAACGAAGACCCAACACAGCCAAAAATAAATAAATAAATAAATAAAAATTAAAAATGAATAAATAAATAAATAAAATAAAAAGTATATAAATATAATTGCAATTATTAATCTGTAAAAAAAAAAAGTAAGGAGAAGCAAGTAATTCATTTTAGTCGTATTTTAAACTGGTGTCTAAAACATCATTCAACATGTAATCAATATAAAAAATTATCAGTGGGGTATTTTGCACACTGTTTTTTGTACTAAGTCTTCAAAATCTAGTGTATATTGTAAACTTAAAACACATCTTAATTCGGACTGGTCACATTTCAAGTGCTCAGTAACCACAGGTGTTTAGTGGCTATTGTGTTAAACTTTGCAACAAGAATGTTTTTTGTGGTGATAATCTTCCCATATTCAAGCTTGTAGTTAGTCTTAAGGTATCTTTCCATTTTCAAACTACTGTTACCTAATTTTTACTTTGTAGAATGGTTATAGCTACTCTTATTTCAGAGATAATCACCATTTCTTATCATTTCCATTCAAGTCATTTATGTCTTTTAGGTGTTTATTTATTTTTTATTTTTTTATTTTTTTAAGATTTTATTTATTTTTATTTTTGGCTGCGTTGGGTCTTCGTTGCTGTGTGCGGGCTTTCTCTAGTTGCGGCAAGCAGGGGCTACTCTTTGTTGTGGTGCGCGGGCTTCTCATTGCGGTGGCCTCTCCCGCTTCGGAGCACGGGCTCTAGGTGCGCGGGCCTCAGCAGTTGCTGCAGGTGGGCTCCAGAGTGCAGGCTCAGTAGTTGTGGCGCATGGGCTTAGTTGCTCCATGACACGTGGGATCCTCCCAGGCCAGGGATCGAACCTGTGTCCCCTGCATTGACAGGTGGGCTCCCACCCACTGCACCACCAGGGAAGCCCCTAGGTGTTTATTTTTAAAGTTCCTCCTCCTCCCTTTCCTTTCTGTCAAATCATAAATGTTAGTATTATGAAAAAATATTCTTAGTAAAAAATCAAATATTAAGATAATGGATATGGACCTTATATATCATTAATATTTTACAGGTGTTGAAGAAGAAGAAAAGGCTGCAGAGATGCATAAAATGAAATCAACAACGCAGGCAAATCGAATGAATGTAGATGCTGTAGAGATTGAAACACTCAGAAAAACAGTTGAGGACTATTTCTGCTTTTGCTATGGTAGGGTTATACACTTGAATTTTCTAAAAGATATGTTATACAGTTGACTTTTCTAAAGGGCAGATCACATAATTGACTTAACATTCATGTAACATACTTTTTACAAATGAATGGGTTAATTCCCAAATATTGGGTTAACATTACAAATGACCTTTCTTTTCTTCTTCTTTTTTTTGGATAAAGTAGATTTTATGGAAATGACCTTACTTTCTAGTTCCAGTTTGTGGGAGCCCAGAAATAAATGTAGCTGTTAGAGGTTTTGTTTTGTTTTTAATTAAAGAGCAGTTTTAAGGTTCACAGCAGAATTAAGAGGAGGGTACAGAGATTTCCCACATGACCCTGCCCCGCACATGCATAGCTTCCCCTCTGTCAGCATCCCCACCAGAGAAACTACAGTACACGTCACAGTCACCTAAAGAGGGCTGTTTATGTTTGACATGTGTGCTGGTCCTGCCAAATCCCAGGGAAAAACCACCTTTTGTTAGTCTAATTATGCAGTAAACAGGTCTTTTTAAGAATAAGGGAAAGAGGGGGAGGATAATAGGTTGCGCTGTGAGATTGTAGGTAAAACTCAACTCTGGGGAATGGAGTTTCTAGCATGTGTGGGCTCACTGATACACACAGACAGCTGACAGGATATATTCATTTGTGAATGTAGCGTGTGTTTATCTAATAAGTTTTCAATGAGAATATTAGCCAAAAACTGCCTGGTATGTTATGGTAACAGTTGGGTTTGTCAGGGTGCCGTGTTCTGAGGCTGAATTGCATATGAAAAGATTGTGTTATACCAGGGTGGGGCCATTGTTCCTTTCCTTTTGTGTGGGTTTTATGTAAGTGTTTTATATCTTTTTCATTTTGGCCTTTTGAATTCATTTCAGGTTTAGACTTCTGCTAACATGGGAATAGGGCCCTATAGTATTTGAAAGTAGTTTTGAAATCAGATATTACAAAAATATGAATGCCAGGGAATTCCCCGGTGGCCTAGCGGTTAGGATTTCGGGCTTTCACTGTTGTGGCCTGGGTTCAATCCCTGGTTGGGGAACTGAGATCCTGTAAGCCGCGTGGCCAAAAAAAACCAAAAGAACCCCACGAATACCATCTGTTAAGCCATGATAACTAATGTTGGTTTAGTTTTTTCAAATCTTACCATTTAATGATTATCCTTTTTTTTTTACCTCATCCCTGTCTCTTAACCTCAGGGAAAGCTTTAGGCAAATCAACAGTGGTACCTGTCCCATATGAAAAGATGCTACGAGATCAGTCAGCTGTGGTGGTTCAGGGGCTTCCAGAAGGAGTATCCTTTAAACACCCTGAAAACTATGATCTTGCAACCCTGAAGTGGATTTTGGAGAACAAAGCAGGGATTTCATTTATCATTAAGAGGTGAAGTACTTTTTCCCTTGCCCTCAACAGTTTATTCCCATAAAGTTGAATATTTAAGTTATGTTAATATGTTTTTAAAATTCTTGTTTACTGTAGAAGTCATTTAAATTTATGCTTTATGGTAATTTTGTGTATTTACGTTTAGTTTTTGTTTTGTTTTAATGCAGACCTTTCCTAGAGCCAAAGAAGCTCCTAGGTAAGTGATTGTTTTGCTTACATGATAACAGGATGGGTTCCTAAACCTGTTGTGTCAAATTTAATACATTTTAATGATTTCTCCTTTATTTTCTTTGAGAATATGTTGTAAGGCATTTTGGAGTGGAGTGTTATGATGTTTATATAAACCAGTGAAAAGTCATCGAGCTGAAAAACCAGAGACTTGTTTTTTGTTTTCAACTCAGCTGCTTGCTTTATGATGTATTCAAGGTTTTATGTTTGCAATGTGTAAGGTCATATCCTGGATCTGCCCTCATTTCCCAGAATTATGAGTGATTTAATTTACATAGTGTTCACTGAGCAGGCACGGAAATATTGGGCATAAGATTGGGTGAGGAGGGGATACAAAACCATGTATAAGCATTAAAGCTTTTTAGTGCTGGTAGTCTAGTGGTGGAGATAAAAACCCGTAAAGTCACCACAAGAAGAGCACAGCGTACACGTTGTAGGAATGGTTAGTGGAGGTTCGTTGGAGGAAGCCCAGGAAGATGTTTATGAGGAAGAGGGCATTAAGATGGGTCCTTGAAGAAAGAAGAGGATTTCAATAGGACTTCCTTCTGGGAAGGCCAGACATTCCATTTGAAGGGAAAAGGGATATTTAGAAGACTAGTACCCTTTGGAGCCAGGGTTATTTGAGACTTTTAAAAGGAAATAACCGTTGTCATTGGCAACCCCTTAAGCAACGTAAACATGAAAGGGCAAAATAATATATAGACACCCAAGTGTATATTGTTTTCTGATAAGTAACCTTTGTTATTCTCACGATGATAAAAAGATTAATATTTTAGAAACTTTGTTGAGGTATAGTTGACATGCCATAAAGTTCACACATTTTAAGTATATAGTCCCTGTAGTATATGGAATTGCTTTGGCAACTTAGTTGACCCTGTTTATTTCTGGACTTTCTACAGTGAGTCATGTTGTATGTAAATCAAGATAGTTTACTTCGCAATCTGAATGCTTTTTATTTTTTAATTTTGTTGCTCTGGCAAGGATGTCCAATGCAGTATTGAGTAGAAGTGGCCGTAGCATACATCGCCTTGCTCTTGGTACTAGGTGGAAGGCATTCAGGCTTTCACCACTATGATGTTAGCTCTTGGTTTTTGTATATGCCCGTTTTAAGATTGAGAAAGTGTAGATTTATTTGTCACACTTAAAATTCACTTTTTCGTGATCAGTATTTTTTTCCCTGAAGTACTCTAAGTATACTAAGTAAACTAAGTATCCTTAGTTTGCTACTCGTATTTTATGAGGTCTTTGATTCTAGAAACTTGTTCTGAAACATTGGGGCCTGGTGGTTAATTAAAGAATATTTCTATAGGGTGTTTTATAATAATGAGTTATCCAAGTGGGTGGGTTTGTATGACTCAGCTCTTTTGCCGTACCAGCTTTCAAAGTAATTGAAAAGTTGCGATTGTAATGGGATTGTATTTTCCAGTGTAAAAATTTTTTAACAGGCTTATTGAGATACAATTGACATACAATAAACTACACTTATTTAAAGTGTACAGTTAAGTTTTGACACATGAATATTCTGTGAAAACCATCACTGCAATCAGGGTAATGAAACGTCCTTCACCCACAGGCTTCCTCACACCCCTTGGTAATTCTTCTTTTCTTCTCTCTGCCTCGTCCCCAGGCAATCACTCATCTTTTTGTCATCAGCATAGATGTGTCTGCATTTTCTAGGTTTTTTTTTTTTTAACAGAAATGGAATCTTATAGTATGTACTCTTTTTTGTTTGTTTGTTTTGCTTCTTGTTGTGCGATTTATCCATGTTTCATGTATTGGTAGTTATTTTTTTTTTATTGCTGATTAGTGTTCCATTGTATAGATATACCACAATTTATTTACTCATTCTCTTGCCCATGAATATTTGGGTTTCCATTTCTTGGCTGTTATAAAGAAAGCCACTATGATATTTGAGGGCAGGTGTTTTTTTTTTTTCACACACACACACACTGTATTTTATTTTTACAAGAGATAAATAGACTGACACCAAGCATTGTACATGGATGACCACAACAAAAGCAACAATGATTGCAATTACCAAACATGAAACACACTCATACTATGTCATAATATTGACATTCAGTCCAGTAATCCTCCACTGCAACAGCTCCTTTACTTTGCAGTGAAAATTGATTTGTATATTCTTTGCCTCCGAGTCCTTGTGGGATTTTTTTTTTTTTTTAATTCAGACAGAAAGTCACAAAAATTATACTCATCCTCATCAGTTCACTCAGTCCCATGTAATTAATTTTTTTTTTCATCTTGATCTTTTGTTAACACTTTTATGAGTTCATCAGTTTTTCATTAGAGTTCTGAAAATGCTTATTCATTCAGTTCAGCAGTACAGTCAGTTACCAGAAACCTGTACTTGTCAGAGTCTTTTCCATGTTATAAAGAAAGCCACTATGATATTTGAGGGCAGGTTTTTATGTGGGCATATATTTTCATTTCTCTTGGGTAAATACCTGAAAGGGAATAGTGAGATCATATGGTAGATAGTTACATAGTTACCTTTTTAAGACACTGACAAACTGGCTTTCAATGTGGTTGTTCCAGTTTACGCTCCCAGCAGCAGTGTGTGAATTCTAGTTGTTCTACATCTTTGTCACCATTTGGGCGGGGGTTGGGGGGGGGTCCGTCTTTCCTTTTTTACTTTCACAAACATAAAATTCCCTATTTTATGTTGTGTAATTCAGTGGGTTTTAGGATATTTATAAGACGTACAGCTATCACCCTGTCTCATCCCCTCAAGAAGAACACTGTACCTGTTAGCAGTTACTGTTTCCCGGTGCTTCTTTCTGATCCAGATCTACTCTTAATAGAAATCTGGCATCATTTATAACATCGGTATTGTCTTATTCAGGAATAGTGTATTGGTGTATTTGTTTCACTGATAAGAATAAGAGCTTTCCCATTAAAGGGAGGGTTCTGGAGGGTTGAGGGGATAAAAGCTGTTAGGTGATTATCATCCCTAATTATCTTCCTAACAGGGGAGAACGAAGGACACTCTTAAACTAACACCATACTCATTCTGATGACCCAGAGCTGTGAACTCCCTTCCCCAGGTCATTCTGTATTTAGGACCTTTGGAAATATTAGTCATACTTCAAGTATTGGAAAAATCTAAATCTAATTTTTTTTGTACATAGGTGGTCGAGTGACGGTAACAGATGCTGAAAGGTCAATGCTATCTCCAGGTGGAAGGTAAAGCATATCTCATTAGTACTAATGAACCTCTACACCTCAGCAAGTTTTAGTGTTTAGATTATTGAGGTATTAGAATATTAAAAAGCCCTGTGTCACACATCTTGATGTTTAATAATGCAGTTGAATCCTTTGGAGGTCCTGTGAAAATGCACTTTTTAACTTAGTAGTTTTGAATGGTAATAGTTCCTGTGTGAAGCTGATGTGATTGGTCTGATGACCACATTGTGAATAGGAAGACCTTATAGTAAGATGGGATTTGCTACTCGGTGTTGTTTTATTATACTTTTCCCTCCCATATGGTTGATTGGAATTAAAGTACTAAATTCAGTTGACAGGTTATTTATGCAAGAAATAAATATGTAAATTTTAAAGTGAGTCAGTTTTGCATTGAGCTTGCTCAGGTGAATGAGTTTATACAGTGAGATCCGGGGCATCTGAGCACCGTGTGAGTGGCCCTCACAATACAGCGCTTCATCAGGGCTTCTTTTCCTTTCAGTTGTGGCTCCATCAAAGTGAAAACTGAACCCACAGAAGATTCTGGTATGTACTTGTGCTTTTAGACTCAATTATGAAATGTAAGAAGCCTTTTCCTTAACGTAGAAGGTTGTATTTTGACTCATTACTTATTGCTTTGGTGAGAAGTAGACAGAACAAATTTATTCCAAAGGTGACGTTGTTAATGTTACTATATTATTCTAAAACCCCAAGATAGTAATTTGTTTGACAAAGTGGTAGCTAGAAATTCATTACTAATTACACATTTATAGACAAAATTTATTAATAGTTTTTTCCAATTACACAGGAATAATAATAATAAATGTCATCTAGTCCTATAGTGCTTTTTACAAAAATCAATATAATATCGTCTTGACTCTGCCTTTTCCCATTGCATTCCCATTTTTTTTACTCCCCAGGGAAACTGTCTTTAACTGTAAGCTGTTTTTGGTATTTAATTCTTTATTTTCATTTTTATTATTTATTTATTTAAAAAATTTTTATTAGAGTATAGTTGATTTACAGTGTTAGTTTTAGGTGTACAGCAAAGTGAATCAGTTATACGTACACATATATCCACTCTTCTATAGATTTTTTTTTTTTTTTTTTTGGCTTTGTTGGGTCTAGGTTGCGGCATGCAGGATCTTTTTTGTTGAGGTGTGCAGGCTCTTCATGGTGGCATGCGGGTTTTTTTTTTTTTTTTTCCCCTCTGTCTCTCTAGTTGTGTGTGGGCTCTAGTTTGCCGCATGCGAGCTCGGTCGTTGTTTCACATGGCCTTAGTTGCCCAGCCAGGGATGGAACCCGCATCCCCTGCATTGGAAGGCAGATTCTTTACCACTGGACCACTAGGGAAGTCCCTTTTTTTTTTAGATTCTTTTCCCATATTTAGATTCTTCCCCATTACAAAGTATTGCTTAGTAATTCCTTATTTTTAAATGTCATTCTCATACTATTTCATATGGTTTTCTTTTTATAAATTTATTTATTTATTTATTTTTGGCTGCATTGGGTCTTTGTTGCTGTGTGCGGGCTTTCTCTAGTTGCGGTGAGCGGGGGCTACTCTTCATTGTGATGCGTGGGCTTCTCACTGCGGTGGCTTCTCTTGTTGTGGAGCACGGGCTCTAGGCGCGTGGGCTTCGGTAGTTGTGGCGCGCGGACTCAGTAGTTGTGGCTCGCGGGCTCTAGAGTGCAGGCTCAGTAGTTGTGGCGCACGGGCTTAGTTGCTCCGCGGCATGTGGGATCTTCCCGGACCAGGGCTCGAACCCGTGTCCCCTGCACTGACAGGCAGATTCTTAACCACTGCGCCACCAGGGAAGTCCTGTGGCTTTTCTTTTCTTAATGATGTCCTTCGAAGCCTAGAAGTTTTTAATTTTGATCCAGTTTTCCAAGTTTTTCTTCTGTCACTTGTGCCTTTGGTGTTACATCTAGAAAATCTTTGCCCAACCTAAAGTCATAACGATTTTTATACTTAGGCTTTCTTCCTGAATTTACAGTTTTAACTCTTATATTTCGGTCTAAGAGCAATTTTCAGTTAATTTTTGTGCATGTTGTGATGTAAGGGTCTAAATTTATCATTTATCACACTTATCATGTGAATATCCTGTTGTCCGAGCATCATTTGTGAAAAGACACTTTCTCCATTGGATTGCCTTATTGGCATGTTTGTCAAAAATCAATTGACCAAGTTTACTTCTGCACATTCAACTGTATTCCACTGAACTCTAATGCCTACTCTTAGGCCAGTACCATACTGTATTTCATGTAGGTTTTTTTTAAAAATTTATTTACTTTTTATTTTATTTATTTTTGGCTGCATTGGGTCTTCGTTGCTGCACACAGGCTTTCCGTAGTCGTGGCGAGCAGGGGCCACTCTTTGTTGCGGTGCACTGTCTTCTCATTGCGGTGGCTTCTCTTTTTGCGGAACACGGAGCTCTAGGCACACGGGCTTCAGTAGTTGTGGCACGTAGGCTCAGTAGTTGTGGCTCATGGGCTCTAGAGCGCAGGCTCAGTAGTTGTAGCGCACGGGCTTAGTCACTTCGCGGCATGTGGGATCTTCCTAGACCAGGGCTCGAACCCGTGTCCCCTGCATTGGCAAGCTGATTCTTAACCACTGTGCCACCAGGGAAGCCCTTCATGCAGTTTTAAGGTTTGGGTTTTTTTGTTGCCTATTAACGTGGAAAATGAGAATATAATTACTTTACCACTTGTTTCCAATACTTCTTCCCTTTTCCCCACTTTTATCATAGAGGTAAATTGATTTTTACCATTCAGGTTCGTTTAGAACTGAGCATTGTCTTGGATATTTTACTTAATGTTTGCGTTCTTGCCATGTTCCATTTCTAAGGCAGAGTATTTTTGCTTATTTTAAAAACATACAGGTCTTCCTGACTTGATTACAATTTTATTGTAATAATTTATTGTTATTCTGGTTCTATGATAAGAGTCAGAATGAAAGCAACTTCATCTTTTAAAAATAATATATAATTTTTAAAGGTCATCATATTATTACTAGGGATATATTTTTAAATTAGTCTTGGTGATTGGTAAGGAAAAAATGGATTTTTACGGCTTTTTCTTACTAAAGGCACATATAAACTATGCTGTCTCCTGTTCGACCTCTTGCAGAGGATGGATGCCAATTGGTATTACGTTGTGTTACATCTGATTTTCACTGTTGCAGGGCCTGTCACTGTGGGGCTTTTGCTGTCCTCTCAGATGACTTCAGAAATTACCTTATACAGTGAATTTCAGATTTAGAGTTCATCTAGGAACATGAGGATGATTTTATTAGAAAATCTCTTAATTCACTTATGTTATTGAACTAATTACAAATAATATATTATTTAGGTAGATGATGAAAGGCAGCAGAAATTCTTAACATGATTGGGTGGAATATTATGTATAATTGTAAATGCCACCCCCTCATTGTGTTTAATAGTGAACCACAAGAAGCACTCCTCGTAAGACACTAGCACATTCTCATGTTTCTTACCAGTGTTCCAGATGTCCAAACCATTACAAATAACAGTAAGTAAGTAGAAAATGCAGGGTACCATTAACTTTTACAGGTGATAAGATTATGTATACAGAACACTAAAGAGAATCAACTAGAAAACTACTAAAAACAAAACATCCATAATCTATTCTACTTCAAGAAGTGTTAAAAAGTCTGCAGATAATAACAACTTAGATTAAAAATGATTGAAAAAAAATTTAATAATCCTTTGAAAGCTTTCTAAGCAATAAAATTTGACTAAGGAAAAATTCTAAAAATTTTGTATGGCAAAATCAACCAAAATGTATCAAAGGACATGTAAGAAACAGGGAATGGCTATTTGCAAGACAAATGAGAAAGGGTTGTTTTACTTGACTTAGAAAGAGCTAATCCAAGAAATAAATGACCAAAGATTCAAGAGAAAATGCTCAGTTTAGTTAAAGAAATGGAGATAAAAATCCAAGAAAGATAAAGTTTTGCACTCAGCAGATTGGCAGACATTAAATTCTGTTTATACCCAGTCTCAGTCATGGTGTAGAGAAACAGGCAGTTTTAAAAATTCTGGATGTGTGTAATAATTATTGCTGTCTTATGGAAGATACTTCGGTAATATCTCTCATTCGGGGATGCACATGTTCTTTGACCCATTGCTGCTTTGCAAAAAGAGCAATTAACCCGCAGCTCCATTAGTGAATTCTGTGTTGTCTTTGAACACAGTGAGGCCATAGGTCTGTATCCACTGATGCACAAATATCTATAAGACAGACTACTTGTTGGCTAGAGAAAAGCTAGATGTGATGAAAGAAATGAATAATATTGTAATGCCTTAAACTTTTTATTTAAAAATGTTACATTTTGAAATTATTGCAAGCTAATAAAAAACCTGCGTGTATAATATAAGGACCTTTTTCCTGTACCATTTGACAGTAAGTTGCCAATGTGATACCCTATCTTTTTTTTTTGGTGGGGAGGGAAAAGCAAGAACACCAGGTGTGTTTAGTGTGCAGCAAGGACACCAGGGATCTTTCCCGAAGCAGTGTCTCCCCATCACTCTTTTAGCTACTTCAGCGTGTGATTCTTAGAAGCAAGGATATTGTCCCACATTACTACAATATAATCATCAAAATAAGGAAGATAAATTACTCCTAATTCTCAAACCCTTTTCAAGTTTTGGGTTTGTTGGTTTGTTTGCTTTCCCATTAATGGCTTCTTCAGCTTTCTCAGGCTTTTCTGGTCTTCTATGACCATGACACTTCTGAAGGAAGTGTCTGATATTTCCTCATGATTAGATTCATGTAATGCGATTTTTGCAAAAATAGCACAGAAACGATGCCGTGTTTTTTTTTCTCCTTTCATATCAGGTGGGAGTTGTTTTCTATTTATCCCTTTACTGAAGGTATTATTTATGTGACCAGAGTTAGTATTTCTAGGCTTCTCCACTGTAATTTCTTTATATTAGTTGTATTTCCTTTGTAATTATTATATTCATGGGAGTTTCTCTGAGACTATGGAAATATATACCACTCATCAAACTTCCACTTAAAATTAATTCATTTATATTAGAGTACACTCTATTTCTATTTTATAGTATACTTCTGTTTTATTCAGTGTATTACAATTCATTATTATCATTATTTATTTTGATTTGCAAATAGTCCTTGCTTTGGCCATTGGGAACCACTTCAGGATGTCCCCCGTGTCCTTTCCTTGTGTTGTTTGTAAATATCCCCATCGTTTTTAGAGAACTTTTAATTTTTTGCTAAGCAAGGTTGTTAGGGTTCATCTTATTCTTTCCCTAATCCAGCACTAGAGTCAGCCGTGGTTCCTCACTGTGGAGAGTGTTATTTATTAAGAAATCATAACCTAGGTGCTAGATGTTCTTATTGCAGTTGGGATGTCATTGCTTCTAAGTGGACAAAGCTAGGGTATCTGTTTATTTGTATTTACATACACATAATTATATACATATGTACATCCATTTACATCTATGTTTTTTTCATGCCCATATCTTCAGTTCCACTCTTGAGACCCCAAGGTTTTTTCCCTCCCTTTCCTAGAGAGTATTCTTTGTCACAGTTAGAATCATAGCAGCCAGATATTCTCAGTATGTTTACATACTTCGTGTAAGCCATGTCTTATTGCCAGCCTCCTTGCCTTGCTGACACTTTGGCACCCTTCGTTGGGCTGTCACCACTCATGCTTGTCCCCCATTTGTCTCAGTCTCCCAGACCTGTGTTACTCAGTTTCCTCTCCCCCCCTCATATAAATAGTCTCATTCTGCTACCCTGCTTTGGACCATCAAACCTCCCCGATGCAGCTGCCTATCTTGGTCAGCGTAATCTAACGGCATTTGGAATGAATTGTTGGGATAGGGAGAAAGAATTCTGTGTGTATGAGTGTATGTGAGTGAATGAATGAGACTTTTTATGTATGTTATTTTTAGGGAGGTCTGCAAGACAGGCCGTGTTGAATTCTCCTTTTTGGGAGTAAGTATTTGAATCTATTGCTCTGTTTCTTTTACAGAAGTTTTTTTCTTTCCCCCCTTTTTTCCACGTCACAGGAAATTTCAATTTTCGGTTTAGTTTTTAGTTTATTGTGCTGAAATCACCGTTTCGCAAATCTTCTTCCCTTTATTTATATATTCCTCTTCTGAATAGTTTGCATCCAAAAATAAACATGCGGACTGGAGAAAAATCTTATTTTTGGAATTCTTTATACATCTTAAGTATAGATACAATAGTACACATCACTATCATAGAGGTTTATTTTTTCTGCCTTACACTTTGTCTTTTTTTTTAAAAATTAATTAATTTATTTTATTTTATTTTTGGCTGTGTTGGGTCTTCGTTTCTGTGCGAGGGCTTTCTCTAGTTGTGGCGACTGGGAGCCACTCTTAATCGCGGTGCGCGGGCCTCTCACTATCGCGGCCTCTCTTGTTGCGGAGCACAGGCTTCAGACGCGCAGGCTCAGTAGTTGTGGCTCACGGGCCCAGTTGCTCTGCAGCATGTGGGATCTTCCCAGACCAGGGCTCAAACCCGTGTCCCCTGCATTGGCAGGCAGATTCTCAATCACTGTGCCACCAGGAAAGCCCCTACACTTTGTCTTCATATTCTTTTGTGTGTATGTGTGTGTCTTAACTTTTCTTGCAGTTTCTTTTAAAATTTCCATTTTATTTTATTTTTTATATTTCTTGGGCATAACAGTTGTGGTCTGTTTAGGAGAAAACAGCCATACCAGTTATTTGAACCATACCAGTTATTGTTATGGAAAAAATTTACAGATTAATTAGTTGTAATAAAAAGGACTATATTCTAAGGTATCATGTAAGTAATGACTCAAGGAATTGGCTGCCACCCCTAAAACTTCGATTCTGTTTTCTAAGGTGGGATACTATTTGGATGGTAAAGGTGTATGTGGGGGACATGTTGAAACTGGTTCTGGTTGTGTTGGAAAACTTGTAAGGTGGATCCAGATGTTGCTATGGGAAGGGTCTGCTTTCACTAGATTAAAGGAATATACCAAGGAGTGAGTGACCCTGATGGGAACAGGATGCAGCAAGCCAAAAGAAAGGCGCAAGTCCCTTTTCTCTCTTCTAGCCTTGTAGCCTCCCTACTCTATTCCCTTGTGGCAGGGATTCTCAAGGAACCAACTGGTTTGCAGTCCATGCTTCAGAAGAGTCTAAGAGGGCAGGTCTGGACCTGAGACAGCAGCTCAATGACTCATACAGGCTACCCCTTTGGCTGGTTGGCATCCGCACACACCTCCGCATATTTAAACCTTCATGTAACAACTAAACAACGGTCCCATCTGACGGGATGCAACTTTCCTTTCCTACAGAGGGAACCATTTTTGCCCTCTCCTCACAACGAGGAGATAAAATGTTCCAATAGTCATGGTACCCGTCTCTGGGAGACTAATTTACTGCCCAGTCATGGGCTATGTTAATTACTCCTCAAATATACCCCCAACCTATTTATTCTCTTATCTAAAGGCTAACCGGCAAAGGAAACCTCCAACAAAATTTTTGTAAAATAATAATGGGAAGGATAAGAGAGAACAGTTAATATAACCAAATATATAATATTTACCGAAACACACATACTCCGAACAAGGAAGAAAACATGCAGTGTCCCCATTTCTGCAGCTTGTCACAAAAATTCATACCTTTCTTAATTCATTACGCATTATATTATGTTTTCTTTGCCTTCAGCCAGGACCCTATCCGAGAAGGTTCTTTACCTGGTTGAGGTGACCCAAACCTTCATTCCGCAATGGATCTGCCTTTTTTGTTTGCTTTGATTTTCTATTAACTTCTGCTAATGAGCATGGAAGTACTAGCCACCCCACAGAATCCCAGGGTTTCCAGACAAGTTCCCTACCACCATCTTCTGGCAGCAAACTAACCTTCCATTGGTGATTGCTGTCCATAGAGTAACCCCCTCCTTTGCTTGTGGCTTCAGGGATAAATGTCCTTTAGTGTATCAAGCTAACTCTCTTTTTGAAGTATTTCTTCAGTTGAAAATACTCTGTACAAACTTTCTAAAGTCACATAGCACCAGCTCAATATTAAGTCCATGATGGGACTGGTATGATTATAGCTGATATCTTAGTCTGAACTGTGTACATACACCCATCCACTGTTGATTTCTTAAACTTGTCTGAGAGTATCATCTACTCCTGACATGGCAGATGAGAAAGAGAGAGAGTAGGAACTGCAACCATTTGGTGAAATCAGCATTTCATTTCTGAAAGCCCCTCCTGTGAAACCCTTTGAGGCTCCCCAGCCAAGGGCTCTTTGTTTTTGAGTATATGGGGAATATATCTTTATTAAGAATTCATTAAAAAATTTGTTAAGAATCTTCTTTCTTAAAACTTTTAATTGAAGTATAATGTATGCAAAGTATAAGTGTATATGTGCTCAATAAATAAAAAGTACACACTCCTGTAACCTAACACTTATGGATACAGAACATTAATAACACCCCAAGAAGGTCTTCTCCTTCCCCCTCTCATTACTCTTCTCCCAAAATCAACTACTTGCTTGAGTGTTTTTTTTTAACCTAAGGCTTGTGCATTTTAATTTTTCTTCAACTTTCTTGAGGGATAATTGACATTACTTGAATTTTAAAAACATAAATTTCTTTTCTCTAATTTTGACCTTCCTCTACATGGAATTGTAAAATATGCACTCATTTATATCTGGCCACAAAGGTGTACTTCAAATTATTTATCCTCATTGTGGGCAAAGTGTTATGCTGAAAGGTATGATTTGTTACCCTTGTTAAAAAAGAGATATATTAAGAGGGGGGAAAAAATTAATGTGTCTCATTATTAAAATGGTTATGCCATATTTACTCTGGAATAGTGAGTTATTAAAATTCATGTTTGCAGGTGATTTTCAGTGATTTATAAAAATATTTTTAATATTGAGTGAAAATAGAGTGTGACTAATTTTCTTTAATTGCAAAGATCAGAACTTGTCAGAGAACAAATTTAGGATTAAATAATGCCAGAATATTAGTAGTGTGGTTAAAACTACTACACTAGTAGTTGGTAGTACTATTAGTACTACCACTAGCACTGCTAGTAATAGTAGTCTAGGTTGGGTTTTAGGTTATTTTTGTCCCCCTGGCGCCTAGCAAACTTTTGTCTTTTGAAAGCCTTTAAAATATGTATGCATTATTCTGCATTATTAGGAGGGCAGAAGGGATTTCCCTATACTGTCTGAATGCCCTGAAGTGTAATTATATAATTTAATTAAAAAAAATAATTTAATTTGTTTTTACAGGCATTTCTCTGGAAATGGCAGCTGTGACAGTAAAGGAAGAATCAGAAGATCCTGATTACTATCAATATAACATTCAAGGTAATACTGTTTAATGCAATTTTTCTTTCCAGAAGTTATCGGTGGTTAAAATTAAAATTCGTTAATTGCCCGAATTCCTTAGATACTATTTTATGGATTGGTCCTTTGGTCCTTGACTAGCATGTATACTTGTAATTTATCACTGGAATAAAATAAATTTCAAAAATGGGGCACTAAAATAAACTCAGTTTACAGGGGAAATGTTAAATAATCATTAATGTTCTTAAAAGGACAAGCAAAAGTTGTGGCACAATTTAGAATTCAGTTTGAATTTTCAGTTATTTGCAAGGCATAAGAGGTCTTCTAAACGTTTAATATCTCTATTTGTGCAGTAAAAATAACTGCATTATCACTATGTTAAAAATCTATAAAAGATAAGACATTAATTTTAGGTATTTATCATCTTGTTCTGTAGCTGCTTGATTATCAAGAGGGAATTAAAGGTCATAATTTCACAATGCAGTTTGCTTTTATGCTTTGATGGGTTTTAGTTTAGAAGAACATCTATAGTTCATGGTAAGTTTAATTTTTATAGATGCATAAAGTACATTAAACATTTAAAGTATAAGATCTGATTGGTTTTATGTATATACCCATAAAACTATCTTCACTGCAGTCAAGATAAAGAAATGTCCATAACCCTCAAGTTCCCTTGAGTCTCTTTGTAATTCACAGCCCTCCCCAGCCAACCACCGATCTGTTTTCTATCATTTTAGATTAGTTTGCATTTTTAAGAAATGTATGTAAATGGAATCATCATAAAGTATGTACTGTTTTCTTGGGGTGGGGAGCTATGACTTCTTAAATTCCACATAATTGTTCTGAAATTTCATCCATAGTGTGGCATATATTGATGGCAAATTCCATTTTATTGCTATTGTTCCATTGTTCGGCTGTACCACAATTTGTTTATCCCTCTGTCTATTGATGGACATTTTGGTTGTTTCCAGTTTGGGGCTATTAAAAGTAAAGGTGCTGAAACATTTGTTTGGAAATACGCCTTCATTTCTCTTGAGTAGATCCCTAGAACTGGAATAGCTGAGATATATGGTAGGTATTTAAGCTGTTTTCCACTGTGCTTTTACTATTGTACATTTCCATAAGCGGGGACAATAGTTCTAGTGGCTCCACGTCCTTATCAGCACTTGAATGGTCCGCATTATTATTTTTAGCCACTTCAGTGGATGTCTTATGATACCTCTTTTTGGTTTTAATGTGCCTTTGCCTAATGGGTTTATTAGTTCATTTAAAAAGATAAGGCTTTATCAGTTCTGGAGTATTATAAAAAAGTTATGAATAAATTTGTTCTGTTTGTAATCATGTGAATATCTGTATATAGATATTTGAATTTCATAACTTTTATCTGTCAGATTTGAATATTTTATTGCTTGTGATGTTAGTAATCACATGGCTAAAAGGTTGGGATAATTCTGAGGATTTTTAATTAAAAAGTTAAAAATTTGGAAAATATTTAGCCTTTATAGCAGTTGTTGGTACCTTACTAACATATATTTAATAAATACTGTTTAATAAAATCTTTTTAGCACATTATATTTAATTTTTAAAATAAAATGTCTGCCTTTATCTTTGGTATTGCCTTTTTTAGCTTTGCTATTACTAGGCAGGATTATAGAAGCTTTTTTTTCCCCCCTTTGAAATAGGGAGTGTGAGTGATTTAAGTAATAAGAGTGGAAATCAGATGTTTATAGAGGAAAAGATTGCTGAAATGATAATATTTTAAGTGCAGCTGAAGAAGGTGGGAGCCAGACTATTAGTTTTTCATCTAGGCTGAGAGATACAGTCCATGCAGTTTGGGTACTTCTCTTAATAATTAAGCTTTGACAATTCTTTGTATATTCTGAATAAAAGTCCTCTGTCATGTGATTTGCAAATAGGTTAATTTGATGGTGTCCAACTTAGTGCTTTTTTTTTTTTTTTTTTTTTTCTTATATGAGTTGTGCTTAAGTATCATAGCTAAGAAATCTTGGTCTGACCCAGTGTCACAAAGATTTTCTTCTGTGTCGTATAAAAGTTTTCATAGTTTTTACATTTAGGTCTGTGATTGGTTTAGACCTAATTTTTGTATAGTGTGCAGAATACCAGGTTCAAACTTAAGGCATACAGATATCCAGTTTTTCCAGTACCTTTTGTTGAAATGACTGTTCTTTTTTTTGTTTTGTTTATTTTTGGCTGCGTCGGCGGGCTTTCTCTAGTTGTGGCGAGTGGGGGCTACTCTTCGTTGTGGTCTGCAGGCTTCTCATTGGGGTGGCTTCTCTTGTTGCAGAGCACGGGCTCTAGGCTCTTGGGCTTCAGTAGTTGTGGCACACAGGCTTCAGTAGCTGTGGCTCGCGGGCTCTAGAGCACAGGCTCAGTAGTTGTGGCGCACAGGCTCAGTAGTTGTGGTGCACAGGCTTAGTTGCTCCGCAGCATGTGGGATCTTCCCGGACCAGGGCTCGAACCCGCACCCCCTGCATTGGCAGGCGGATTCTTAACCACTGCGCCACCAGGGAAGCCCAACGACTGTTCTTTTTCTATTGCATTACCTTTACATCTCTGTCAGTTTTCTCGAGTATATTCTGTTACATTGATCTGTTTCTATGTTTTTCCAAAATTACATTGTCTGGAGGACTATAGTTTATATAATAAGTCTTAAAATCAGATTGTGAGAGTCCACCAAAATTATCCTTTTTCAACATTATTTTGCCTATTTTAGCTCCTTTACCTTTTCATATAAATTTTTAAAATCAGCTTATTGATTTGTTCAAAAAGCCCTGTGGGGACTTTTTTTTTTTTAATTATTTTATTTTTGGCTGAGTTGGGTCTCTGTTGCCTCGCACAGGCTTCTCTAGTTGCGGCGAGCAGGGCTGCTCTTTGTTGCAGTGCGTGGGCTTCTCACTGCGGTGGCTTCTCTTGTTGCAGAGCATGGGCTCTAGGCACGCAGGCTTCAGTAGTTGTGGCACGTGGGCTTAGTTGCTCCACGACATGTGGGATCTTCCCGGACTAGGGCTCAAACCAGTGTCCCTTGCCAGTGCAAGGCAGGTGTATTCTTAACCACTGTGCCACCAGGGAAGCCCAAGATTTATTTTTTTATTTTTTAATTCTTTTTGATGTGGACCATTTTTAAAGTCTTTATTGAATTTGTTACAGTATTGCTTCTGTTTTATGTTTTGTTTTTTTGGCCGGAGGCATGTGGGATCTTCTTACCTCCCCAACCAGGGATCAAACCCGCACCGCCTGCATTGGAAGGTGAAGTCTTAACCACTGGACCACCAGGAAAGTCCTTCCCCCTTCCCCCCCGTGGGGGTTTTGATGGAGATTGTGCTGAATCTATAGACTAATTTAGGTTGAATATCTTAATATTGAATCTTCTGATTCATGAGCATGATATATGTATCTTATCTATTTAGCTCTTTCTTGATTCCTTTCATCAGTGCTTTGTTTTCAGCATACAGGTCTTGTACATATTTTGTAAAATTTATATGTAAGTATTTAATGTTTTCCAGTGTTACTGTAAATGGTGTACTGTTCTTTTACAGTTTCAGCTTCCAACTATATTGCTAACATGTAGAACTACAGCTGACTTTTACATACGGACCTTGTATCTTGTGACCTAGTTAAAATTCATTTATTAGTATAGCAACTCTTTGGGAAAAAATCTTTGGGATTTTGAAAGTAGACAGTATTATTTCTTTCCTTTCATTTTCTTGTGTTAATTGCACCAGCTCTTCAACATTCCAGTGTTACGTTGAATAGTAGTGAGAGTAGGCATCCTTACCTTGTTTGCAGTTTTAGAAGGAACTCTTTCTCTGTGAAAGCTGTAGGTTTTTTGTAGTTGCCCTTCATCAGATTGAAGAAATTTCCTTCAGTTCAGAGTTTGTAAAGAGTTTTTTTTTTTTTTTAAAGGAATTCCTTTATTTTTATTATTTATTTATTTATTTATTTATTTATTTATTTATTTATTTTTGGCTGTGTTGGGTCGTTTCTGTGCAAGGGCTTTCTCCAGTTGCGGCGAGCGGGGGCCACTCTTCATCGCGGTGCGCGGGCCTCTCACTATCGCGGCCTCTCTTGTTGCGGAGCACAGGCTCCAGACGCGCAGGCTCAGTAGTTGTGGCTCACGGGCCCAGTTGCTCCGCGGCATGTGGGATCTTCCCAGACCAGGGCTCGAACCCGTGTCCCCTGCATTGGCAGGCAGACTCTCAACCACTGTGCCACCAGGGAAGCCCTGTAAAGACTTTTTATGGTGATTGGATGTTGAATTTTGTGAAAGGTGTTTTCTGTATCTCTGGAGATGATTACATCATTTTTCTCGTTTAATCTGTTAAAATGGCCATCAACATTAATTTTCAAATGTCGGTTCTGACTAATATCTCTTAAGAACATTTTCAAATGTTCTTAAGAGATATTAGTTAGAAGTTTCTTTTCTTGTAAATGTCCTTATTTGGTTTTGGTAATACTGGCCTAAGTGAATTGGGAAATGATATATTTGAAGAATTTTTTTGTAGAATTGATATTATTCCATTTCTATATATTTTTGATAAAATTTCCCAATGAATCCACCTGGACCTTGAGGTTTCTCTAATGGAAGGTTTAAAAATTTGCTCCATTTTTTAATTTTAAAATTTCTTTTAATCATTGTAGGTCTGCTCGGGTTATGTATTTCTTCTTGATTAAGAGTCGGCCGTTTGTGTCTTTTAAGGAATTTGTCTACTTTGTCCTAAGTTTTCTTTCTTTTTTTTTAATTTTAACGTTTGCTGGGTCTGTAGTAATTTAATTATAGTAATTTGTGTCTTTTTTTTGTTTGTTTCTTATTGGTCATTCTAGCTCAGGGCTTTGTCTTAAAACTTGGCAATACTGACATTTTGATCAGACAATTCATTGTTGTCAGTATCTGTCTTATGCTCTGCATTGTAGGATGTTTCGTATCCTCCCTGGCCTCCCTGCTAGAGGTATACCAGTAGCATCTCCCTAGCTGTGACAATCCACAACGTCTCCAGACGTTGCCATATGTCCCTTGGGGACAGTATCACGTCCAGTGGAGAACCGTTGCTCTTGCTCTAGAACTTTCTCAATTTTTTTCTTTTTTCCTCAAAGATCTAGCTTTTACAAAATTTCAGTGATTTTTTGCTCTTGCGTTTCTTTCTTTCTTTCTTTTTGGTTGCTTTAATTTTAATTTGGTTTTGTTTTATGTTTCTTAAGATGGGAGCTTAAATCATTGAAATATTTTCCAATGTAAGCATTTAATGCCATAAACTTCCCTCTTAAGCATTAGTTAACTGCACCCTGTAAACTTTGTTATGGTTATTTTCATTCATTTCAAAACATTTTCTAATTTCCCCTTTGTCCTCTGGTTAACGTAGAAGTGTAGTCTTTTTTTTTTCTTTTTTTCTTTTTTTTTTTTTTTGGCCGCACCACATGGCTTGTGGGATCCTAGTTCCCTGTCCAGGGATCGAACCTAGGCCCTCGGCAGTGAAAGTGCAGAGCCCTAACCACTGGACCGCCTGGGAATTCCCTGTAGAAGTGTAGTCTTAATCTCCACATACTTGTGGACTTGTCAGGTAGCTTTGTTACTGATTTTTAGTTTATTTCCATTATGGTTGGAGAACATTCTTTGTATAATTTCAGTTATTTCAGCTTTGTTAAGGTTGCTTGACGGTCATTCAGACCTGCTATATCTGTACTGACGTTTCTCTTTACTTCTATCCACTACAAAAGTATTGAAGTCTCCAACTGCCTCTGTCTATTTCTCCTTCCAGTTCTTTCACTTTGCTTCATGCATTCTGAAGATCTGTTGTTAGGGATCACTATGCTAGAAGCTCCTTTTCCCTTGGGCTCCTTTCCTGGCAGCCCCTTTCCAATGCAGACCGTTGTCCTGATTTGTAACAACCTAGGTTAGTTTTGTCTGTTTTTGTAGTTCATATAAATAGAATCTGTCAGCATGTATAGGGCTTCTTCTGTAAACATGTAATTTGTGAGACATTTTGTTGGGTGTACTTATAGGTCGTTTATTTGCATTGCTGTATTGTACAGTCATCCTTTGGTATCCACAGGGGGACTGGTTCCAGGGCCACCCCCCAGTATCAAAACCCACAGATGATCAAGTCCTTTATATAAAACGGTGTAGTATTTGAATATAACCTACAAACACCCACCCCTATACTTTATTTAAATCATGTCTAGATAACTTAAATATCTAATACAATGTAAATGCTATCTAAATAGTTGCCAGCATGCTGCAAATTCAAATTTTGCATTTTGGAACTTTCTGGGATTTTTTTGTTCCCAATTTTTTGATCCATGGTTGGTTGACTCTGCAGATGCTGAATGCAGGGATACAGATGGCTGGCTGTATTTCTAAAATGCTTTTTTAAAATGTTTAAAACCCACAAACATAATATACATCTGCCCAGGTTTACTGAATTTTACATGATATAACATGTTAACTATGTTATTGACACCCTTCTTTAGGCCCTTCCAATTCCCATTTTTTTCTGTGTTCTTCCTGAGTTAACCATTTTATTGAAATTGAGGGTTGTCCTTCCTGATAACGATTTTATATTTTAAATGCATATACATTCCCACAGAAACATCTTTGTATGTGTATCCAGGCACCTACATTTTATGTATTACATTTTCTCAGTTTTTAAGCTTGACTTAAATGGTATCATACTGTATATGTGTTTTGTATATGTTCTTGTGTGTCATTCAGTACAAGTTTTTGAGATTGACCATTTTTATCACGTACAGATTTAATACTATCATTTGCGACAGTTACCTGTGTGATTATACTGTAGTTCATGTGTTCATTCTCGCACTTAAAATCATTTATGTTTTCTTCCAAAACTTTCAATATTCCAAAATAGGCTTGGACACATCTCTGTGTACCTGTCAGTTTTCCTCTAAGATGTTCTCAGATGTGAGCATTGGGAAAGTGATTTGTCTGCAGTGACTGTTAGACACTCCTGGAGTTGTGCGAGTGAAGTGTGCTGCTGATCTTATGACACAGTCCAAGTCATTTGCTATTATAACATGTATGTTTAAAAGTAAACAACATAATTTGGTAGTATAGTGATATGTGAAGGTATGCTGGGCAAATATTAACCAAAAGAAACCAAGTTTAGTAATATTAATTTGAGGCCAAAAAAGAAAAAAATAACAAATATGAAGAGTAAGACTATATAATTTATATACTAATAAGTCGTTAAGTTAATAGGATAATCATTAATTTGTATATACCTAACAATGTAGCCTCAAAAGTCTAAATAAAGAATTGATATAATTTGATACAATTGATAAATTTGTAAATGCAGCCATGTGGGAGATTTTAACAAATGATGAATGCTTATGAATGGTAAATAGAGTATTTGAACTCTGAAATTTACAAACATAAGCTAGTTGTTGTATATCCAGAACTCTTTACCCAGCAAATAAATGTTTATTTACGAGACATGGATCTTTTACAAAAGTTGACTTTTATATTTGTTCACAGGTAGCCTTAAAGAATTCCCCGAATATAATGTAATTAGTTAAATTAGAAGTCAATAATAAGCATGTTATTTAAAATAGAAATGCTATACAGTGGGAATCCTAAGAAATACACTTTTTTATTGACTTAAAGAGGACCTAATTAAAATAATTTAGAACAGAACAATATCGATAATGATACATAGCTAGACTTGCGGAAAAGCAGCTAAAGCAGTATTTAGAAGTCAGTCAGTACATTTAGCTATCATTTAATTTATTTCTTCTGTATATTTTTACCCAGGATCACATGACTAGGAAGCAGTGAATCTGGCATTTGAATTCAGGTGTCTTTCATTTATCATCTTGCTCTTAGTTGGGATTCCAAATACAAATAATTTTCCTGTTTTCTATGAAATTATTTTCTTCTATGCTGTGTCCTTTATTTATAATGTGTAGTTTTGTGCCTCTTCGTGAAATCCCTCATGCATTTGCAAAGTCTTTCAAAAGTCTTAGGATATTTTCCAAAAAATATTCAGAGGTAGTGAAGTGGTTTGTATTCATATTAATGCAAGGACATGTTTATGTTAAGTAGTCATTGAAAACACAATGTTTTGTTCTCTTTTAAATCTATTACTTTCACTAAAAGCATAATACATGCAGGTGTGTTATCAAAATCTATAGCATTCTGTGAAGGTTTAATTAACACAAAATGCATTGTATGTTAATAATTGGGAAAAACCATGTTAAGTTATTAAAAAGTGTTTGTGGATCTTCAGGAAGGGAGGATTCTGAAGTAATTGTTTGTCATGTTTCTATTTCAGTGGAGATTCAAGCTTATTGATAGGTTAATTGCATTATTTTAGAGATTCTAAGGAAGGTGTAACAATTTGATTCTGCATTTTTCTTTAGTATGACAAAACATTAAGCCAAATATTTGGCAAGGAAGAAACAAATGCACCTTGTAAGATATATCTGCACTTATAATATGTATGAAGTGAAAGTTGCAGTTTGCTGTCATGAACATTACCCATATCCACCATTTTAGACATATTGTTCCCATTCAATTCACGTCGAGTTAGTTGTTTTCAAAATTTCTTTTGACTGTCTGTATATGAGTTTATCTGAATACACCTTTTCCATTCACTAAGACCATAAATTGACACCATTCATTTTGTCAGTCTTTTTTTTTCTTTTCTTTTTTTTTTTTTTTTTTTTTTTTTTTTGCCTTTTTTGTTCATGAAAAGGCTGTATTATTCCATATCTCTCGCCCAAATTTGTTTGCTGAAGTGACCCAAAATACATTTTTGGGATTACTTTTGAAGTATTATCTTTGTATCCCAAAGCAGGCCCTTCTGAAACTGATGATGTTGATGACAAACTCCCCCTTTCGAAGTCTTTGCAAGGTATAACTTTTTCACTTCCATTTTCCCACATACTGTTCTTATTTAATGTTTCTTTATATTGGACAGACTGTGTTTTAGTATTTATATCTGTATTATTACTTTTCTAAATGGAAAAGGAAAAAGAAATGTATTGGCCTTTTTTTTTTTTAAACATATAAATGAACTTCACAAGCAACAATTTTTCAAAACCAATTTTCCCTTTTGTGAATCTAGTAATGAATCTCGAAATGGGTACATGACACACTTTCATATTTAAGGTAAAGTACACATTTATACCTTATATCAGAATAGTCAGAAATAAGGCTTATATTGCATAGTTAGTAATGTAAATATCAATAAGGTCATGTTGATACTTAGTTTTTAGAAAGGTTGTAAGATATCATTTGTAAATCCCTAAGTTTATTGATTGAATACCTCTTTGGGAATTTCTGTGTAGTGTTCCCTAACTTGATGGTCATAGGCTATTTGTGCTGGCTTTTACTTTACTTCTGTCTATTCTGGCTTTTAGCTCATAAGATTTATTTTATTTAGCTTTACTTTTAATATAAATGTAATTGCTTATTTCAGATTTTTAAAGAACAAAAAGTACACGTAGAGTCATTGTTTACATGTACTCTTGTAATATTCTGACCGGGTGGGACAATCACCTTAATTTTTCTTATTCTTACCCAATCTTGCCTTTTTAAGTACTGGCCTCTCCTCCGTTATCTCTCATTGTTTTGACCTCACATTTTTGTTTTCTTTGGCATTATAGTCAAAGAACCCAATGCTCCATGAATTCAAATGTTAACGTTTAATTAGGGGGGGTGGGGGCTGTGTGTTGAGAAAGCGTATTTAAGAAGTTCAATAAAGAAATAATTCATGGCTACAGATTTATAGATTTATCTAGTGTTTTGAGCTCAGGTGAGTTTTCAGAATATGAAATAAGTGGAAAAGAATCCCCAGATAATTACAGCACCATAAAGTTAGACATTGAAAACCAAAAACATTTGGTCTTTGCATGGCACTTTAAATTCAAAGGTGCTAGGCACTGAATGACAGTGTTTGTAGTCAGTGTTCTTTAAAAATCAAGATAAAGTGTATTTGAAACCTGTGTCTGGGAATTGTACCTTTAGTATAGTTTCTTTAATTAGTTACCAATGGATGACAAAATAGACCTGATTTTGCTTCCCCTCCCCCTTTGTGCTTTATTCTTCCTTATAGGTAATATATTTTTATTTATACACGAAGGCAGTGATTTTCAGTCTTTTCTATGTTAGTAGCTCAGACATTTAAGGACAGAGGATAAATATTCTGGGGCAGTTTGGGCACTTGTCCTCATTGGCTCTCTTGGGTTTTAGATTACTTCTTTCCTATTTGTGAGTCAAGCTGCTTCTCTGATAGGGTGAGGCTGTTTCCCTTTTGACTGCCTAACCTGATACATTGCTTTATGTTCCAGTGTTTAGAAGCAGGCAGATTATATTACCTGAATTAAAATGCTTTTGAGACTAAAGGTAGTATCTTAAGTTTTAACTTACGAGTTTCCTTTAAGTGCAACTTTGGTTAAGTAATGGGGATTGAGTTTCCATAGCTTCCACCATAGTAAAAATGGAAAGCAGGAAACATTTCACAGCCCAGCCTGAACTTGTTTATCTAGCCTTGATAGAGTCTATGAGCAAAGAAGAAATTTACTCTGGTGTGTGTTTTTGTGTGTGTGTCATTGACAGATGAGCATGGCACTTTGAAACATACTATTCTACTTCTCAAATTCTAACATCTGTCAGTAATTATATTGTGTAGTTCCAGTAACTAATAGTAAATCCCCAAACCTACTTCGGTTTAATCTATACGTTTATGTTTTAAAATAATTTTTTGAGCTTTCATACAGAAGTGTTACATGTTCTTCCGAATTAGATAACATTGTTTGAATTAACTGCTAAGGAGTTAAGGAATCAGTTTGTATTCATGTTATTATTTGCATTGTTACCTAGTATCTCTTCTTCCAATATCAGTGTTTATTGGTTTATTATATGTGGTATATTTTCTTTTTAGGAAGCCATCATTCTTCAGAGGGCAATGAAGGAACAGAAATGGAAGTACCAGCAGAAGGTTAGATACAGGGATTTTTACTTTGCTGTACTTGTATTATGTTGTTCTGTTCTATAGAGAACATTATCCTTAAAACACCTTATTTGGAAATGAAATGATGATTGTTATGGTATGCCTTCTTAGCCAACAGGTGGTTTTTTTAGTCCTAAGATGATATTTAATATACCTCTTTTATTGTACTGAATAATAAAGCATATGGGGAGGAAAACTTAAGTGGTAAGTAAAACTCTTCATGATGCAAAATGCTGCCCATTTTTTCTTGGTCATTTTTTGCCATATTTTGAAAGAATGGTTTTGATAGTTAGAATTAAAATTATTACTGGCTCTGTTCACATTTCATTTTAAAACATACTATTAGTACCATTTTTTAAAGTAGGGTAATGTATTCTCCATACGATTAATGAAAGAAAGATCTCCTCTCGGTTCATTTTTATATCCACAGCCACCCCGTGGACTGCTTTGTCTCTTAGCCAACCATCCTCCTCTGATTGTAGGACTGAGTGGATATTCAACTATGGTACAGCTGTTTTAGTTATTGGAATCTTGAGTTAAACGGTTACCATGCAGAATGGCTTCCTGTTGCTAAGCCGTTTAGATAGTTCCAAAAGAATTTTTGTAGATTTCTCCCAAGGAAAATAACTGGTTAAGGTAACTGGACATTGTTTTAGAATTATTATTTCTCACATAAACTGGTCATGTCAAGCCTTATTTTTTTAAGAATAAAAAGGAACTCTATTCTGTACCTTTTTATTCCTTATATTTGCTTTTTTGTTTTATTTTTTAAAAATCAGTAATTTGATCTTTTACTTTCTTCGAGTGGAGGGAGTTCTGAAGGTCCCTGGAAAGTTGACTGATCTTTCCAAATTCAGTTTTAGAATTAGAGTATTCTAATTGGAATACATTTCTTGCAGAAGTATTGAAATGCTCATTTTAAATTTCTTGTTTTTTTAATAGACGATGGTGTGGATGAAATTTTTTTGTTTTCTTTTACTGTGTGTAGGTAATTAGATATTTCCTCTGTGACAAAATCCTCTGTTTTGGATAGGCAGTATTTATAGCAAGGAGATACCTGTATACAAGACAAATTGTACTGGGGTTCATTGGGCAATGTGAATTAGATATTAGGCTTTGAACTACTTTATTTTTGAGGAAATTTTTATTGTCATATTGCAGTGTTAATAGAGTCGAATTGAAGTTCGGGTCTGTTCTTTATTCCTTTACTAACAAGTAAACATAATCTTTGGCAAATCAATTAATCTCTCAGCCTTTGCAAAATGAAAAGAGAGTTGATGAAGATACTCTCTAGCTGAGCTTCCAGCACTAACATTCTGATGTACATTTGTTTTGTGTAGTAACACAAATATTTAATTTTGTAAAGTATGTTGCATATAAAGTTAGGTGATACAGTCCTGTATGCATTTGTTATAGTCACTGTTTTGATATGAAGGTCCCCATTGCAAAAAATTTGATTGTGGTTTTATTTAACAATATAAGCCACTCCTAGGATTTCTGAAAGAAGAGGAGAAATAGTTTAAAAAGAATAATAAAGCCTTTGTTTTTATCCTAGCGTCTTCTAGTTACAGCAGGAAAATAATTGTACTTCATTATAATTTTATTCCTCTAAAAATAAAAGTTTTTTGAGTCCATTAATGCAGGTAATTTGGTATTGTCTAATAGTTTTCCAGAGTTTCTCTACTTTTTATTTTCTTTTATCCCTACTTACAATGAAAAGGGTCAGATATTTTAATTTAACAAATACGAGATGAATTAAAATGCCAGTAAAATTTTATAGTAGGCTGCTTTTGGAATATCAAATCAGTAAAATGTTGGAACATAATAGAAAGTGCTTTATAATGAATGTCATTTTAGAATTTTATTTTTTTCAAGATTCTACTCAACATGTCCCTTCAGAAACAAGTGAGGACCCCGAAGTTGAGGTGACTATTGAAGGTTAGTTATCTAAAAGCATTGATTCCAAAAGTTTACTTCTGGTCATAAAAATATTTGTCACATTCACATTGCTAAGTATGCATTTCATTCATTTTTAAAGGAAACTTGTGAAAAAAAAAACCTGAAGCATATATGTGTATGTGTGACCAAAGCAGCCCATATCCCACCAGCACACCCAGTGCTTTGGGAGTTTTAGACAACAAAAGTAAGCCGTGAAAATGAGCAGTGGGCCAAGCTATATACTTTCTATCATTGGGAATAGAGAATTTTTAAAAAGCGAAAACTATGACCAGACTGGATGCACACGAAAACAGATTTATAACCTGTTATTGGGTGTGATATAAGAGACTTAATTAGTACTGGAACCCCTGTGTCTACCTTAGTGAAGTGGAGGAGAAGGTGTTGATAGTTTTCCCCCATAAAATGCAGTTAGAGGCTAGCATATAATCTGTCCTTCAAAACTTTTGAAGCAGCAGCTACAAAAATATTCTAAAGAAATCTCTCTATATAGTTAAAGTTGCTTCAAATATAGTTTTTTCTTCAAAGATAATGCATGAATGCAGATGAGCCAGTTTGTCCTGAATTGTTGAAAGATTCAGCTAATTATTAACAGTATCACGCTTTATATTTAATAATTATTAAATGTGTATTGATTTTTTTTCCTTTGAAGTTATCTCACAGTATTCCTCTCTAAGTTTTTTCTCCTCAAAGTAGTTTTTTCTAAGGTAAAAATACAGCTCTGTTAACCCCCGCCCTGCTCCAGTGACCCTCTACTCAGTGGTAGATGGCACTTTATTGTGTATGAACAAATAAAATACACACATATCACATTTCCCGTAGTTTTTCCTTTCCATAACTTTACATCTTGGTACTTCATCATTATTATTATTTTTTAACTGCTACATAACCTTTCTTGGTTTGCTATCTTTGTCTTTCCTTTTTCTTTTTTTTTTTTTTTTAAATAACCTGTCTCCTACTGGTGTCCACTTGGTTATTTACGGTGTTTGGCTACTTCAAGCTATTCAAAGTGTTTGTCTTCATTGCTTCTAAATTATAAGTTGATTGGTAGCTTTTACCTAATATCAGAAATTTTCTCATACTTTGTGTATTAACATCTCAATTAATTTAATATACATATTTTATCATTAACATAATTTTACTAACCTAAAAGCAGTTTTGAATTGTTTCTAGTCAAGTAAGTAAGTAATTAACTAATTTGTCCACACCGGGCGGCATGTGGGATCTTAGTTCCCCAGCCAGGGATCGAACCCCAGCCTGTTGCACAGAGTCTTCATGGACTGCTAGCGAAGTCCACAATAATTGAATTTAATTGCTTTTTAATTTGAAACTCAACTATGAGAAGAAAATTTATAAATATTATATTTATATTATGAACACTAAGAACCTTTTCCTTCCTATAGAGATAAGAAAAATTGATGATTAAAATTATTAGCATAAAGCTTTTAAATAGGACTAATAACCACATTGATTTATCTGAAAACAAATCTTAAAACAGATAAAGATAAAGATAAACAGATAAAGATAAACAATTTGTTTATCTTTATCTGATAAAGAACAGATAAACAATTTGTTAGAATTGTTTAGAAAATAAACACTTGTTTTTAATAGTATAAGACCTTTAAAGGGATGTCAAGATAATTATGAAATAAATGACTTATAAACTTGAAACGTGTGTCAATCTTTTCAGTTTTAACTCTTTGGAGGGAGTGATAAATCCCATTTCTTTTAAACTAAGACATAGTACCAGAAGTTTGATACATCATCCAAATTTGTCAACAAGTAGAATTTTGCTATTGAGGCTGCTGCCTTATGTTCAGAAGACCAGTGAAATACCAGGTCTGTGTAACGTAATTACTTTACAGGGTAGCATTTTCTGTGGGATATATGTTTACGAACAAACTATTATATACCAACTCTAATTAAATTGCTAATTAATTGTTATCCATACATTAAGGAAGGTAAAATGTAATCTGTGATACTAACAAGGAAGTTCAAATGAGAACTCACATGCACATCTTTTTATAAGTATATTGTATTTTTTTCTGGAAAGATGATTATAAAATGCTAGAAACTAGGAAAATATCCATAGTTAGAAAATTAAATTTTGATACATTCTCATATTAGAAAAAATATATTGGCATTGAAATGGTAACTTTTTTTTTTTTTTAAATATGTGATCTGAAAAAAGACCCCTAGTGTAATATGCTTAGTGGAAAAAAAAAAAACAAACAACCCTGCCTTGCAAGAACAAGTCACCTTTAAAAGGAAAAGTGTATCTATAGAACTATGTTAGTTTTGTTTAGGAAAATACTTGTGCTTGGAAGGAAATAAGATAATCCTGCTTGCCTGGGGGTGACTTTTGTTTTCTCATATTGTATCTTTCTGCATTTCCCAAAAAGTTTATAGAAAAGAAAAAAGAAACTTTGTCATCAAGTAAGTTTGTAAGATTTGCCACAGTACTTTAACCTTGATATCTTTATTTGCAATTATGTGAAGTTATGAAGGGTTTAATTGAGATTGATGCAGACACGTTAAACTGCAGGAAATAGTCTATTGAGCTGAGATGTGCTCTTCCATTTGTGATGATCAGTTTGTTCTTGAAGACATTGGTGCGCATGTATAACTTTTGTGACTTAGGTTTGGGAAATACCCCCTTGGAGTAATATGGCTGTGCGTGCCTTAATTTCATAAACATCATGACTACATTTCTGGGTAAAATCAGACTGTTGTCAGGTCTTTGACACATGCGTGTCTTTGATAAGTACAGAGACAATCTTACCTAAGAGTTGTTTGAGGTCTGGCTGTCATGGGTGTGCTAATAATGGGAAGCGTTTTGCTTGAGAAGAGGTCTCCTTACTGTGCAGTTCACTTTCAACACGTTTTCCCCCGAACTTGAGTCATTCACATGTTTATTCTGCTGTGGCCTAATGCCCTGATTGTTTCTTAACTTAATTTGTCTTCAAATTGATTTTTTAAATTTTATTTATTTATATTTATTTATTTGGCTGTGTTGGGTCTTAGTTGTGGTGCGCGCGGGCTTATCTCTAGTTGTGGCTAGTGGGTGTTCTCTCTCTAGTTGTGGCGCGTGGGCTCTGTAGTTTGTGGCACGCTGCCTCTCTAGTTGAGGCACACGGGCTCTGTAGTTGTGGCGTGCGGGCTTAGTTGCCCTGTGGCATGTGGGATCTTAGTTCTCCGACCAAGGATTGAGCCCGAGTCCCCTGCATTGGAAGGCGGATTCTTTACCACTGGACCACCACGGAAGTCCCTTCAAATTGATTTTAAGTAGATTAAAAAGGTTAATTTTGTGTCTTAAGTAAGACTCTTTGAAATTTTAAATTTTCTTTCTTAAATAAATTGAAAACTATACATAAATATTTACACAACCGGAATGGAGTTCACAATACCACCTATATATGGACTATACTTTTTTGGTTTTTTTAAAAATAATTTATTTAACAATCTAGGAAGTTTGCAGCCATCAGCAGTTCCAGTGCAATTTCAGGTGCAGTTGGAATTCAGGAATCTCCATGGAGCTGTTAGTGTAGCAAACCTTGTAGGTAAAATACATGCATACTTTTGATAGCACATGTGAAGGGATCTCTCTAAAATTGACTTCATTAGTTTTGTTCTCAGCAAACTGACCTGGGCCACTCAACATGGCTTTTATTGTTCCTGATGTTAGCGCATGTTCTCTTTTTACAGTAAATTCGTGACCATCCGAAGAGATCAATTTTACATGCATGGCATCAGGGCCCTTATAGCCACTGTAGGTTTTCTCTTCTCCATCCACTATGTTCTTATGAAATTCTACTTTGCGTCCACAGGAACTTTAGTAGTTTCTCATCAGCCCTGCAGCAACCACTGTCACCGCACCGGGTCCCCGCGCACCACCACAGCCCTACGCCAGGGCCACTTTGGATAACACTGTTTTAGAGTTTGAATAGTTGGATTTCATCCTCTGATGGTATCCTTTTTCATGAAATTTATGCTTAGGACATTGATAAATACTTGGCTGCCGCACAAAATTAAGGACTGCACTGTTCAAATGTTCATTTAATCAGTCCACAAATACCAGGCACCTTGTGTGTGCTGGGGGTTGTACTAGGTGCTAAGGAGTGAACAAGGTAGGCAAGTCCATTGAAGAGTTTTGAACAGAGAAGTGATAAGTTCTGTCCTCCTTGTTGAAGAAACAGGGCTGCTGTAAAGACTGAGAGCAGACCATAGTGGAAGCAAAGCTATTGTAGTTATCCAGGGCAGAGAGGGAGGTGCTTTAGAACTGGATGGTGACAGTAGGGATAAGGAGTGACTGAATTCTGGGCATTTCTGAAGATAGAGCAATAATAGTCTTTGCTGTTTGTCACTGTGTAGTTATCATGCTTATCTTATAAATGTTACATGAGAGTTCATAGAATCTATGTAATTGGGTAGGTTATCATTTGAATATTTTGTATTTTCAACTTTATAGTTGCTAACAAATCACTTAGTGAACATCCAATTATTATGTAAAAATTAGACTTTTGGAGGATTTAGGACATGGGTCCATGGGTGGAAAATGCCACCTATTAATTTGAAATGTGTAGGGGTAATTAATTAAGAGAAAGAGTGCCTGGTTTATTTTGATTTGTTTCTTTTACTTTGAATAGGTGTCAGATTATTTGATAAAACATTACCAATTTGATTATGTTGAAAAGAGTATCAGAAAAAATTTTTATATGCTATTAATGCATTCATCAAGAATTAGATGAGTTTAGTAACACATTTTAGCTCTGAGGTCTGTGTTATCTATAGGCATATTTGTAAGTATGTTGCAAAAAGGAAAACAGGATTTTTCTAGATAGTAATTTGGGGTTAGGGTCTGTTACTGCCTTTTTTCAAGGGGTGGGAGGCTTGTTTTTAAGACTGAGGCATAGCTGTGACATATTCCTCACTGAATTGCAGCTTTTGCATGTTAAAATATCTTGAAATTCATTTTATAAGCTTTTAGTTTTGATGATGTAAATATTTTTCGTTTGGGCTTAAATTGGAAGTGTCCAGAGATATGTGTCTTTTTACACAGAAGTGGTTGTTTATAATGTTGAAGCACCATGATAGAAAACAGTGCTACCTGCTGGACTGATTGTTAGAGGCAGACTGGTTTCTGCTACACGGAAATAATTTGGATCCTTTGTGAAAGAGATTTTGAGGTCAAGAGTAACAGTTTTTCATACTTTTTCAAAATCAGAGTTTTTTGCTGCAAGAGTAGAAAAAAAAATAGAAGGTGTGGTTGAGTTCATAGCTCTTCTTGATCTCATTCGATGTTTCATATGAATTAAAACACTCTAAGATCCGGTAATAAATATATGAAATGGGTTAGTCTTTTAATAAAATATATGTTGTGGTATTTTATCATCACACATAATTAATTTCATCTGTTTACATTTAATAGATTGACTTCATTATTTGTCACTGGAGAGAAATGTGATAATCACTTTTTAATATTTTACAGTCTGTTAAATCATTTGTTATCTTGTTAAAAAACACTCTCCTAGATTTGTCTTTTTTTATTTATGGTCGATGAGGTACTTTCATAAAATATATTTATACTATTAAATCCTTTTGTTTTAAAATAAGTTAATCTGATTGAACAAATGAGGTCTTGGACACTAAAGAAAAGCTCTCTTGCCCTTTCCCCTTGGCCTCAATTTCAAACCGTTCGGATTACAATTGGGATGAATATAATAGAGCACTGACTTTTCATTACCATCCTAAAGCTATATTTTCTTTTTTATTTTATACTCTTTTCGGTTTTCATGTTATATAATTCAATTAGCAATAATTTTAAATGATAATCTATAGAAATATTTAGGCTGCATTGGCCTGTAAGGAAAATACTTTTGTTTTAAATGTCATTGCTTAATGTTTGTAAAGAAATATTAATACTAAGCATTTAAAATGCTTTGACAATATTCATGGGTGAAATGAGTATATTTCATTTTACCATTTGCAAATTAGCCTGAAAATACTCTCAGGCGTCTAAAAATCTATTTGGAAAATTGGAAAGGGGGGATTTTGTCAGTCTGTTTTCAGAATTGAAAGCCAGACATTAGAGAAATACCTAATACGTTTTCCAAAATGTATCTACTTGGGTGTGAATCTATTTAATAACCTATTTAAGAATCTTCTGACCATTTTTAATCCTTGTAGTAGTTTAATCGTTATGAGCCCATGTTACATAGTCAAGTTTTATTTTACTGGTAGTTTGTCTTTTTTAAATTGTTTTTTACTACAAATTTGTTTTTGTTTTTTTCTGGATTTGAACATGGGTTTCTACAGTGGAATTCAACGCGTGAAAGTTTTTGTAGTGTCGTAAGTTGTTTATACGATAACTTGTTCCTGAAATAGTATTCCCTTTCCCAGCACATAAATGGGTCCTAATATGACTTTATCTGGTATCAGTGACATTGATACCTTTTTCTCTTATTGGTTTGAATAGTCAGTCAGTAAATGATTTTAGGTAGTCAGAATATCTGTTGACATTACAGTTGGCCCACCATATCTGCAAGCTTTAACCAACTGCAGATGGAAGGTATTCAGAAAGAGTTTTTTAGAAAATTCTAAAAAGCAAAACTTGAATTTGCCATGTGCCAGACAACTATTTACATAGCACTTACATTGTCTTAGGTATTAGAAGTAATCTAGAGATGATTTAAAGTATAAGGGAGGATGTGCGTAGGTTATATGTGAATAATATGCCAATTTATATAAGCGACTTGAGCATCCATGGATTTTCGTTTCCACAGGCTTTGTCTGTAAAGGAAGAACCCAAAGTCAGTGAACAAGGGCAGCCATGTCTGTGTTCTCTGATGCTATGATAGGAATGAGATTTAAGTATTTTAGGCTTTAGTCAGATTTTCCCTTGATTAACATACAAAGTATATAAAAGTTAGCCATTGCTGTCCAAGGCATCATTGTATATTAGGCTAAATTTGAATTTCTTACTGTTTTTTGAGAGTTAACCTGCTTAGCTGAAAGAATGATACCCATAATTTCATCTCAGCTGCACTATCTAGCATGTGACATGGTTAAGTCATATAGCATTCTCTGATCTTGTTTGTTTAGCTATAAAATGAGAATGAAAATTACACTGAAAAGGGGAACTTAGTGTATCTTATGGTATCTTTTTATTACTGCTGTTGCCTTTAACCCAGTAATTATTTTCTTCTTCATCCCACATTTTTTAAAGTATAGATACCTGAAAATGGTATTTTCAATAATTTATAGATGGTGTTTGAGCAGAAATCTCAGTAGTGTGTCAGCTGATATTTTCAGGGACCAGAAGAAGATGACAGTTGATAGCTTTTCTTACTTGATCCAGTGTCCTTTATTCTAGCACCAGATGTATTGAAGTATCACGGCAGAGTTGAGTTGCAGGCATAGCCACAAAGAACTCTTACTACAAAGTCTTGGGTAGTCTGTATTCAGTGCTTAAATATATGATCGCTCATTTTCTACATACATGGGTATTGTATTGGATGAATCAACAATACCTGTTTCACAAATAATATAATCTTACTTCTTTTAGTTTCGTTTGTTAAAAGTTTTTAACATACAGTTATCCAGCCTCCTTTATGTGTGCTTGAATTTTGTATAAGCTTAAATATTTTTCCATTCAAGATATGTTTTCTTCCCGTTTTCTTATATATTTGTATAGTTGTTGGTAGCTGTCTCCATTAAAACCCTTTTCTTGGAAGACTTAAAATACACTATAATTCTAGACAACTCTCTGAGAGGAGTTAGGAGAAGGGGAAATTTATATGACTTAATTCAAATTAAGCAGACTGAAAAAAAAGAGCAAGACAAAGGAAAACGAGTGTTATTCACTTGAGCACCTCCAAAAAGAGTAGAAAAGCTGGAAATGTAACTGG
Source organism: Eschrichtius robustus (assembly GCF_028021215.1). Classification (NCBI taxonomy): domain Eukaryota; kingdom Metazoa; phylum Chordata; class Mammalia; order Artiodactyla; family Eschrichtiidae; genus Eschrichtius; species Eschrichtius robustus. The sequence goes on along the minus strand of NC_090839.1, from coordinate 82,907,129 downwards.
GAAAAAATACGCTGAAAATGGCAATACAGAAATAACGGTTGCTGTCCCAATCATATTTAAATCCCCCCACGTCTTTCGAATGCTGAGGATTTTACAGGCAGTGGCTGTCACTCATTTAGACTGTTCCTCCAGTGATGATAGTTTTCTTTTTCAAGATGATGATTATTCTCCACCTACCAAGAGACCAAAGAGCAATGAGCCTCCCCAGCCGCCAGTCACAGAACCTGCCAATGCCGGCAAACGGAAAGTGAGGGAGTTCAACTTTGGTAAGTTCTCGATTAAATGTGGTCCTCTTTTCTTTTTTTTCCTTCCGAACTTTTTCTGTTACTGAAGAGTTACAGCATTCTTTGGGGAGGATGCCTTAAATATATTACTGCCTTATAATCTAAGCTGAGGAAAGCCATGGACAGTTTGAAGTAACCTTACAGACACTGCTTACACATGTTTGTGTATACCAAAGCATAAGACATTGTGTCTTCTGTTGTTAACTAGAATTGGTAGACTTAAGGGAATTTCCTGGCAGTCCAGTCGTTAGGACGTGATGCTTTCACTGCTGGGGACCTGGCTTCAGTCCCTGGTCAGGGAAGTAAGATCCCACAAGCCGTAATGTGGCCCAAAAAAAAATGGGTAGACTTAAAAATCAGTGTTAATGACTTAGTAATTCAGTTATTTGTCTGAGATTTAGATCACTTTTTTATTTCAGATATAATTTTTATATTAATTTTTCTTGCTTTGTGTAACTGCTGGCCTCTAATCAAACCACAGTGGTATCCTTTTGAAGGGACTAAGTAAAATATTAGTGGCAAGATGTGTTTGTGATACCTATTTTGAATAGATGGAACATTTAGCTTTATACGTTTTTTAAATAGTACTTTAGTATTTTAAGTTGTCTTAGTCATAATTACTGAATATAAATTGAAGTTATATATATAGTAAGTTTATATATATTCTTTAGCATGCTATTATAAGTTGCAACTGTATATAAAGTCTTATTTCCGTACAACTTAGACATGTTTTAGAAGGTTTCCTGCACAGTCTTGGGGACCTTTCTCTTTTTCTCCTCACTTTGTAGTGTTTAATTGACGGGTCTTTTCTGCCCTCCTGCTTTTCAGAATTTATAAGTTTAAAAAGAGGTACTCAGTATGAAGTGTTCTGAAAATAATCTTTAAACAACCCTATAATCTCTCACTGAACCAATTATAAGAACCGCAAAAAAGAGAAAGTCCTTAGGAAAACAGTAAAATTATATAGACAGGTGGATTATTAAAAATCAGGATATATTATGTAGAAAATAAGTTGTTAGATGTTGGGTCATCTTAAGAACATATTAGTGCCTCCAAACAGGGATTTATCATTGAGTTTTAACTTTCTCTCAATTTTCAGAGAAATGGAATGCTCGAATTACTGACCTGCGTAAACAAGTTGAAGAGTTGTTTGAAAGAAAGTATGGTAAGTCTAAACTCAAAAATTCCTGTAAGGTTTTGTCCGTAAGCTTTTTAACAGTGGAATTACTGTTCATCTAATGTGAGCAAGTCCCATTCTAGCAGTGTTTGTGCCTTCCTTACTTATCTGTCCCTGGAAGGGTAGTGGATAGTGTCTGTCCAAATATTAGAAATTTTCTTTCCAGATCACAACAAAGCTTTAGAAGAAGTTTCCTTTCTTTATTTGTCAATTAGTATTTCTGTTAAACTTTCAGCATGCATGTTTGGGAGTTTATTTATATATTTGTTGCAAAATCTTGAATCTTGGAGATTTAATTGAAGAGTATTTTCTTAAGCAGTAGTCTTCCTTAAACCTGATGTGTTAAATCTAGTATTCATCTAGATGCCCTTATTTCCCCTACTCTCAATAGATACCTGAGTTTGTTAGATCTCAAATTCTCTTTTCCTTTTAGTATTAACGTCCTATAGCTACCTTTATATAGTAATCAGAGAAACAAGATTTATTATCACCTGGTATCAAATGCTCACCTAGAAATAGCAAAATTTGTTTAAAAATACCTGTTTTGTTGGGTTTTTTAAATTTGGAGAGTTCTTTGCAAATGACTGGCAAAGCTGTAAAAGTGTATAATACACTGAATTTTAACTTGAAAGTCTGTAATGCTATCCTGCATTACTGAATTTCTGTAAGTGAATTTTTAATTTAATTTTATTTTTTATAAATCTATTTTATCCATTTTTACTTTTGGCTGCGTTGGGTCTTCGCCACTGCGCGCGGGCTCTCCCTAGCTGCGGCGAGCGGGGGGCCACTCCTCGCCGCGGTGCGCGGGCCCCTCACCGCGGCAGCCTCCCCTGTTGCAGAGCATGGGCTCTAGGCACGCGGGCTTCAGCAGTTGTGGTGCGTGGGCTCAGTAGTTGTGGCTCGCGGGCTGTAGAGCGCAGGCTCAGTAGTTGTGGCGCATGGTCCCAGCTGCTCCGCGGCATGTGGGCTCCTCCCGGACCAGGGCTCTAAGCCGTGTCCCCTGCATTGGCAGGCGGACTCCCAACCGCTGCACCACCAGGGAAGCCCCTCTAAGTGAAGTTTTTAAATGATAAACCACATTGGGATTATTTACTTTAAGTAACTTGAACAGTTCCCTATCACGGATTATAATACTCCTCAGTGAAGATCTAGAATTAGAGTAAACTTCATGAGGAATTCAGTAACTTTTTCTTTAATATTTTCAGTTATTTTCTTAAGGTTCTCAGTATTTTTCCCACGTTTCAGTAGTCAGAGTCTATTGCCTGTGATTTTTTTTTTTTTTTTTTAATAAATTTATTTATTTATATTTTATTTTTGGCTGCGTTGGGTCTTCGTTGCTGCGTGCGGGCTTCCTCTAGTTGCGGTGAGCGGGAGCTACTCTTCATTGCAGTGCGCAGGCTCTAGGCACGTGGGCTTCAGTAGTTGTGGCTCGTGGGCTCTGGAGCGCAGGCTCAGTAGTTGTGGCGCACGGGCTTAGTTGCTCCGCGGCATATGGGATCTTCCCGGACCAGGCCTCGAACCTGTGTCCCCTGCATTGGCAAGTGGATTCTTAACCACAGTGCCAGTAGGGAAGTCCTATTGCCTGTGATTTTAATTAGACCATTTCAAAGTAAAAACTCACAACATATTCTTTCTACATGGAAGCACTATAACGTGGTGGTTAAGATTACAGGCTATGGGGACAGGCTGTCTGGCCATGTTCTCTTAGTCTTCTCTGAGCCATTTGTGAAAGGCATGAGAACTATAGCTCTACTCTGAAGATTTGATGAGATAGATGAGATAGTGCTTGTGAAGTGCTTCCTATAATACTTGGGATGTAAGTATGTAATAAATGCCTCCTGTTTATATTTTTGTTATTGTGTTCTTAATTTAGTACTATTATGAATTAAAGTAATTTACTTATCACAGTTTTATAAATTTCTGTGTTTCTCATAAAGAGAAGCAAAGGTTATGTTTTTACTTTTCTTGTGATGGTGATATATTTATTTGATTATTTTGCATATAAGAGAATAACGTTTACCAATCACTGTGAAATTATAATAACAATATTCACATTTCATAATTTCAAAGCATCTTTAATGGTAATTGCCTTCGGGGAAGGTATTTTCATTGTTAAATGTGAATATGATTTTCAGATGTAGTATATCCACGAAGGATATTAAATCTAACTCAGAATTAATGTGTAATATGGTACACTTGAAACTTGAGTACAAAGATTAATGTTTAGCAAATAAACTTTTACATAAAATACCAGCAAAAAAGTGGACCTGTTCTGAGAGGTGATTCCTGAGGGAGCAGGGGCTGAGGGGAGTCAACCGTAGTCATTTTTGCTTTGGAACCTTTCTGGCAAGGTCAGTAGCATCTGTGCTGTTCTGTTCACTGGAAAGCAGTTTATATAACGGTGCTATATGTTAATTACATGAACTAGAAACCTTTGAAAGAAGTAGTGGTGTTTGCTATGTAGTCATGGAGAACTTGGCATTGCTTTACTTAGTATCAGAATGTTTGTGCAATTCTTAATGCTAGCTAAAAATGTGCTTGTGTTGTAGATGAACGTAAGCTGATGCTTTTTAAAACTTTTTATTATGAAATTCATACTTCCAGAGACCCTCTATTTAAATATCCATCACCCAAGTTCAACAGTGTTTAATATTTTATAATATTTTCTTTCTTGTCCTTTCCTGTCCTCTTTGTGATGCAAGAACATTTTAAAACTCTGATGTCCAAGACATCATGTCATTTCACCTCTCAAAACTCTAAATTGTAAAATGCCGAGTTGGGTGAGAGGAATGCATTGTCTTAATCTCAGTTCCATTGTCACACCTAAAAACATTACACTGTTTAATACCCAGTGATATTTAAATGTCCCCTATCGTTTAGAAAAACTGACTCTTTGTAGTTTGTTTAATAAAACTATCAAAGTCTATTCATTGTATTTGATTCTTAAGATTCCTTGTGCATTTGGCTTGTTGCAGCTGTTGTATTATTTTACTCTCGGTAAATAAATCTTAGAATTTTTACAGTTCAGAAAAATGTTCTGCTTCAGTTATTTTATTAAAAAATCCTTTTTACATGAACATTTACGTTTTTAAAATATTACTTCTCTTTCATTATATGCTGTATGTATTAGCTGAAATTAACTGGTATATTTTTCTGGGGTCATTTGTGGTTCAAATTTGAGTAGAAAGTCTGCCTATATCTACATTATTTCAAAATAATATATTATTTCATTGCAGTTTTGACTAAGTAGAGTACTGGCACCTTTGGTGTTCTTTTCCTCTTAGTTCTTTTGTACTATTTTGCTTCTGATGCAGTGATAATAAAAGTTACAAAGCAATATGTATGTATTCGATTATTATTCTTTTATACAAACTGTGCTTAATCCTTGTCATTTCATAATTTTCCCTTTCTCTTTTTACCCTTAAAGCTCAAGCTATAAAAGCCAAAGGTCCTGTGACGATCCCGTACCCTCTTTTCCAGTCCCACGTGGAAGATCTTTATGTAGAAGGACTTCCGGAAGGAATCCCTTTTAGAAGGCCATCTACTTACGGAATTCCTCGCCTTGAGAGGATATTACTTGCAAAGGAAAGGATTCGTTTTGTGATAAAGAAGTAAGACTCTTGGACTTTTGTCTTTATTCTTGATTAGTGCATCTTTTTATATTGTTGACAAATATTCACTAACCACTAGGGCTATATTTAAATTAAGTTTGAGTTATTATATGTTGTTTTATTTCTACTTTTCAATGTGTCTGTGTAAGTTATGCCAGGGTTGGCTTTTGGAGTATGAACACCTGTCCGTGCCTGACTGGCATACAACTGTTATTTTCTTTTACAATTTTTCTCTACGTATGCTAAAGAAAATATTGAAGTATCAGTGTCTTATTTTTTAGGCCTGAATTTTAAAAAGCATAGGTGGAAATAAAGTCGATTGTAAAAATAAAAATAAACAATAGAAGTAAGAATGAAAAGAAAAAAATAGCAGAATGCTATAAATTCTTTAGCACTGACGTAAGGGTTGTAGCAAGGAGCTTTAAAAAAAAACTTACGTGCAGCAGTTGGAAGTGTAAATGCTTCCATTTAAAAATGGCAGCCACATCACACATTTCCATAATTTCTACTGACTAAAATTCTATTAAGATTACAATAAAAGTTTTAAAAAACTAAGAGGGCATATATCAACATATTTCAGCAAATGTCGATATATGAAAACTTTCTATTAGATGCATGAAGCAAGTATTAGATGCATTTGTAAACAGGAACAATTGGAGAAGAGTTGTCTAGGAAATTATCAAATATTATTGCTAAACTAAAATTTTCAATGAAAGGGCTAAAAGATTGTTAGTATTATAAATTGTAAAGATGATTGTGTATATGAGACATGAGAAAGGATATGAGAAGAAAATAAAGATATATGCCTGGTCACATTTCATAAAGTTTCAGTGTCCTAAGGATAAAGGTAGAAATCATTAGGTTCCAGAGAATAAGACCATGTCATCATAAAGAATGAAAATCACACAGATATCATATACTTGATTTGAGCAGTAATGGATGTAACGCTATTAAGTCATTCTTTCCTAGTTTGAATTGGGAATGATTTGAACCTTGAATTCTGTAGCCAAACATGCATGAAAGCAAATAGAGATTGCAGCATGAAAGAGGTTGGGTAGCAGTTGGGATGCCTCTAGCACCAAGTAACAAAAATGCTTATTCAAATTGGCTTGTTACAGTAAGATTCTTATCTCACGTAGCAAGGGGGTCAGAGATAGCATGATTAAAACAGTGATACTTGGGGACTTCCCTGGCAGTCCAGTGGTTAGGACTCTGCGCTTTCACTGCAGGGGGCACAGGTTCGATCCCCCGTCAGGAACTAAGATCCTGCATGCCGCATAGTGCGGCCAAAAAAAAAAAAAGTTAGAAAAATTAGAAAATAAGTAAAACAGTGATACTTGGGGCTCTGCTTCTGCTCCTTTCCAGATTCTTTCTTCCTTCCTTGTGCTGATAGTTTCCTTAGACTAGACTAGTGAGCTGGATGCAACAGTTCCAGCACTCACAGCCAGACATGTCTACTAGGAGGGACAGTAGCTACCTGTGTTTCTCTGAGAGAAGGAAACCTTGGAATATGGCCTTACTTCTCTTTGGTTAGGATTATGTCAAGTGCTTATTCCTCAGCCAGGCACAGGCATGGGAAAGATAGCACCGTGATGGGTGTAGACCGTGTAGTACTCACCCTTCAGTGAGTGGGGGCGGGGTTCACTTCCCCTGAATTACGTGGCTTTCATGTTAAGTTCTAATAGGAATGAGTCTTTTTGAGTCACGTGCATATTATAACTGATTTAATTTTTTCCCACGTATCTTTGGGCTATAAATAGTAAAGTCAGTAACAATAGCAGAATGATAGTCATTTGCAGAAGTATTCATGTTCATTTTTCTGGCAATGCTCTGATATTGTTGAGAAAGTGGGGAAATTAACAAACACCTTGATCAAAGATTACAACCAAGCAGGCTTGCCTCTGTATTGGTATTAAACAAGGGAATGATAGGATTTAACTAAGGATAAAAAGGACCCAAGAAATACCATAGGTAATAGGTGAGCTGTCCTCCACAGAGAAACTTGTTGCTAACAGATATTTTTCTTTCAAATAAATTATAGTTTAAAGGATTTTGTCCTCCATTTTTCTATGAACAATTCAAGTGAAACTCTCCTTACACGAGACAACGTGGTAGGCAGCCATGCAGACTAGCAGCATTGGCATCACCTGGGAGCTTTCAGAGACACCACATCTGAGATCCTACCTGGATCTACTGGATCCAGCCTGCATGTGATGAGGATCCCAAGTGATTCCACTGCTCATTAAAGTTTGAGACACCCTGGTGTGGAGAACAAGCTTTGAAGTCAGAATAATAATAATGGCAATTCAGCCCGATATGTCTGTCCAGTACAGTCAAGGAATTTACATTATCACCCACACTTTTTTTAGCAGATGAGGAAACAAGGCAATGAGAAGGAAGGAAGAAAGAATGAAAGAATAAATAAGTAAATATTTCGTAGTCTCTCATGAAATTGAATGGTAAACAAAAAAGGCTTGTTATAAAACCCTGACACCAGTCCTAGTCAGGAATCAAATAACCACTCCTTCCCCCCTACATACTGATATATTAATAAGCCTGTTCTAAGAACTCTTTTGTACTGTCATTTTCTTACAGTGCTTGCGTTTTAATTTGTTCGAAGTTTTGAAATTTTTATTTGAATAACTAAGGAAAACATACAAATAATTTTATAGATTTTTGCTCATGGTTGCTGATCTTAAAGCCTATAAAACTCTATCTTTGGGTATTTAAATGTTTGTGCAAGCTCACCACAAGGTACTCATGCTGTGCAGGTTCTGTTCAAGTGCTTTCGATGTCCTTATTTATGGGAAGCCATCTCTCACATTTGGAAGGGACTTTGTAAGCCTTTCCCCGAAGGTTAATGTGGTTAGTCTTGATAAACAGAAACTATTATGTTTATTTAGAAGGGTAATGCTATACTTCAGCAAATGTTTTATTTCACAGCTCTTCCATTGACTTAACCCTATATTAGTTTCTAACATTTTCAAGATTATGGTCAATATATGGTCATGCTTCTCTGTGATCTCTGTCTCCTCCCCCTTCCCTGTTACTTCAGGATATTACAACAAAATAGAGTGAGGCGGGATACATAAGTTAGATTGTACAAATTCTGTGGGGTGTTTGTGTATTCGGAAGAATTTTTTAAAAGCATGTATACTGTCCTGCAAATGTTAGTTTTGAAATATATATGGTTTTTATAACCAGATTATAGATGTTTTTAAGTAAAGTTGTCTTGAATGTAATGTAAGATTGAAGACTCCCATTTAAAATTTTTGCAGTTTGCTTCCTTTGGTGTTATGCTTTTATGAAATACCTTTGATTTACAAAGTTTACTCTGTGTGTGTGTGTGTGTGTGTGTGTGTGTGCGCGCGCACGCGCGCGCATGCGTGTGCGTACACACACTCCGTGAAGCACATTATGAAACAATTTGCAGTTACCATTTGGTTTTATTACTCTGGAAATCTCAAGAAATTAGGATTTAGTTGTGCTCAGGAGTTCAGGCTGTCTTTTAAAAACTGGCTTTGATGACTGAATATGACATAAGTACTAGTAGTTATTACTTTTGCTGAATATTATCTGGTAAATATTTAGTAATTTTTCTCACCTTTCAGACATGAACTTTTGAATTCAACACGTGAAGACTTACAGCTTGATAAACCAGCTTCAGGAGGTAGGTCTCCAGTCTTGTGTCAAATTGTGTGTCAAATCAGAACGTGATGTACAAGGAATATTGTCCAGGATTCTCTAGAATAATAAACCCATTTTGTTCTTAATAACCCATTATAAATAAATGTAAACATCACATTTCTGGGTAAACTATAAAAGGACCATGTCTGTTCTGTGTTTGAGATGCAGAATTTTTCTGGCATAATGTATTGAACAGTTTATTATCCTAGTCTGTAGTATCCTAGTCTGTATTAGTATCAGTTGAACGATCATCCATCATTACACCCAGGAGTAGTTAAAGACTTATCTCTTAGAGTACGTAGCCATGGGCATCATCACTTGTTGGTTAGATGTGTTTTGAAGGAAATCCAATCATGATCTGTTCTCTTAGTCTCTTTTGCTCTGGAGTGGAGGGAGTAGGGTGGGGATATGAAATGGAAATTGCATCACTTAGAGTTGGTGTAATGAAAGGATTGCCAGCATTATTGTAGCCCCAAATTTATCATCACAAAAATCACCTGCTAGCTGATCTTGAGTAAAATGAATTCTATTTCCTAGCTTTAGTGGTGACACTTTTAGTGTATCTCTGTAAAATTACTGTTAATTGTGAATTTTCATTTTGTTATTGTTTCGTTAGTTCTTACACTTTTTATTCAATGTCAGCACTGTTTTAATGGACACATTCTAAAATCTTAGAAGTAATTTTAGTTAGAACAGGAAAACAATACCACCTATTTAATAATTTATTTAGTAACATTTAATAATTGATTAATGTCATCAAATTGAAGAATTTGTGTATATTACCCTTACAGTAAAAGAAGAGTGGTATGCCAGAATCACTAAGTTACGAAAGATGGTAGATCAGCTTTTCTGCAAAAAATTTGGTAAGTTTAATTTCCCCCCTAGCTAAAGTATATTACAGAATAACTTCCAGATTTTGATTTAAGAAAGTAAATACAATGGATGACTCATCTCCAGTTTTCTTTTATTGTTGCCTTTTTAACATATACTGTGGAAAGTTTTAAGTCTGTACAGAAGGGAAGAGAATAGTGTAATGGGCACCCATGTACTCTTGACTAAGTTAGTTATACTGTGTACAGGTTATTCAGCACAGGGCATTTCACAGTTTGGGAATCCTTTTGTCTTCGTACCTTTTTTTAAAAAATTTATTTTATTTATTTATTTATGGCTGTGTTGGGTCTTCGTTTCTATGTGAGGGCTTTCTCTAGTTGTGGCAAGCGGGGGCCACTCTTCATCGCGGCGCACGGGCCTCTCACTATCGCGGCCTCTCTTGTTGCGGAGCACAGGCTCCAGACGCGCAGGCTCAGTAACTGTGGCTCAGGGGCCCAGCTGCTCTGTGGCATGTGGGATCTTCCCAGACCAGGGCTCGAACCCGTGTCCCCTGCATTGGCAGGCAGACTCTCAACCACTGCGCCACCAGGGAAGCCCATCTTCGTACCTTTTAATAGTGTACCACAGTGGGATATAGGGGACCACCAGGAGCAGTCTGTCCCTGGAGGGTGGGCTGCTGGTTAGCAGTGTTTTGGTTGTCTTGTTTGTAGTGCTTGCTGTGCTTGCATCCCTAAACACTTAAAATACTCAGGTTTGGTTTATCATTGCAACACCTTTTGTTACCAGAAGTAACTCCCTTGCTTTATTGTACTTTTCAGCAGTGTTCAACATAGTTGTCTTATTTTTTTTTCTTTCTTAAAGCATTTTAAACTATTCTTACGGAAAGTTTCAAACGTTATTGACTCTTGGTTTGTTCCTGGGTTTCTTCATGTCTTATTGGCTGTCCTCTTCATTCTCTTGTCGGTGCCTCTCTTGAGTCCATTCTTTAAATTTTGGGGTGCTACTCTACAGCTCAGTCCTGAGCCCTCCACAGATAGTCCCACTCTATCTCAAAAACAGTGTATTGTCTATATTCCCGATGACTTTCACATTCAAGTTTCTAGCCCTGAAAACTCCTCTTACACCACACCTTTATATTCACCCAGCCGTTTGACAGCTCTTCAGACTTCACAGGTCCTAGATAGAGTCCTTGATTCCCTCTCCAGCATGTTCCTTTCCCAGTCCTCCCAGTGGCACCACACTCTACCTAGTCTTCCAAGCCAAACCCCCTAGCAGTCACGATTGATTTCTTCATTTCCACAAGGCCTCCTACTGACTCTACATTTAAAACACACTGCAAATCCATATCTTCCATATCTTTTTCTTCTTCACTGCTGTCACTGTAGTCAAAGTCGGTGCCCCAAAGCAGCCAGATTTTACTGCCTACCCTTCTAACATAAACCACGAAGCACACCGTATGTCATCACCCTTTAATTTTTCTTAAAGCACTAATGGCTACCGTTTTCCTTCCACTACAACGCAGTTCAAACAGCAGCCCAGATCTTGTCTCTCTTGGCTATTAGTAGAACAGTGCTTGCTGCTTGGGCAGGTACTCAAGAAATACTGAATGGACCAGTGTCATTAAAAATTACTCAGAAGGACTTCCCTGGCGGTCCAGTGGTTAAGACTGTGCCCTTCCAAAGCAGGGGGCGCGGGTTAGATCCCTGGTCAGGGAGCTAAGATCACACATGCCCCTCGGCAAACAAACAGATAAATAAAAGTGTGACTCAAAAGAATTTCTTTTAATGAAAAAATAAAAATACATGGAACAGTTTTTTAAAAATTACTGGGAAATTACTGAGCCCTGAGAAAAAAAGTCAGAGTGTAAGTTTTTCCTCATCAGTATCCTTGACCGCCCAACATGAATGTAGGACCTTAATGAAAATGTATCTCCTCGTACATCTGGTCAGAAATCAGCTAATGAACAATAAACTAGAGAATCTTCACCACTTTAAAAATCATTATATTTCCAAGACATTTAGTGAAATAAGATTATGAACCTTATTTGTCATTTGAGATGCCACCACAGTGTCGTCATAATTCATGAGTAGCTGACATAGGATAATGTGCATCTACATTAACAGGCTTAAACTTTGGCCTCACATTTAGTTCTAGAAATTCAGCCTGGGGTAAGAAACAGCCAATCCTATTAGATCATGGGTGCCTGCCAGCCAGCAAGCTGACTTTTCCCTCATGAAAGGAGAAAGCTATGGGTGAGATAGTGTACTCATAGAAAGAAAAATTAGCCTGTAGAAAATATTTTCTCATTGTATCAGAGCCAAGAAAATAGATAAGAGTTTATGTATTGTTACATGACAAACAACAAAATCCTGCTTGTGGCCTCAGGTGGGTCATTTGGGACTGGAGTTACTTTTTAGAGAGTGAGAAGCCAGCAGAATTGTTGCTTTCTTTAAGGTTACTGAAGGGGAAAGAAGAAAACATAAGACTGTCTGTCGTATCAAGCACAAGTCTTGAAGGTTGTATAGCAGCAGCAGCGTAGTCATTCAGCACCTGTGATCCCCCTGTGTGTCAGGTGCTGAGAACTCAGCAGCACAGAGGGTGGTGAATGCTTCCCCTGGGAAGCATTCGTTTATAACTTAGGGAAATATGCGTAGCAAAGCAACCAGTAAATGTGCAGTATATTAGAAGGTGTTAAGTGTTCAGGAAAAAATTAAGCAAAATGAGGGGGATAGGGAGACAGAGGGTTGGTTACTTAATATAGGGGAGACCTCGTTGATGATGTGATGAACACTAATGCACTTGGCCTTCCTCTTTTCTGTAACTTGTGCTGTTTCTCTCTCAACTCCAACAGTTTGGTTCTTTTTTATTTTATAGAAAGTTTGTTAGAATTAGGATTATGTTCTTTTTTGTTATATTTAACAGAATAATTACAATTAATATTACTCCTAGGTGTGAGTGTGAAAGCCTTTAACCATATTTTAAAAGAGAATATTTCTTATAACAGCCATGATCTAAAATTGTATTTGGTTTTTCAAATACGCACTCCTTACTTTTATCAAAGAGATCCTATACTTGAGCCCTTCAGATTCGGTGCTAATGAAATGAAGGAAGAAATTAAGACAGAAGGCCTTTGAATTTGAGAGGAAAGTCAAACTAACAATCAAAGAAATGCAGATTCTTCAAGGAGCCACTCTTTTTTCAACCATCAGATTGTAAAATATTTAAACGTAACACAATACAAGGGAGACCTATAAATGCTTAAATGCTGATATTTTGTAAATTGTTTGGATCTTTCTTCTTACAAGCTCTGTTTGGATGTGGCTTCATAGTAGGGGTTAGTAATTACGTTTTTACATTTTAAAGTTTCAATGCCACACCTATTCAAAAGTAGAAAAATAGTACAATGCATTCCCATATATACCCATTTTTGTAATCAGTGATCTTTAAGATTTTCCACATTTTGTTCATCCTTTCCTCTTTCGTTCCCCTTGTAGGAATTTCATAAAGCATATCACAGGCATTGTGTCATTTTCCTTGTTCAGTGTGCACCATTGAACAACATTGAGTTTTATTTATATTATTTTATTTTTGGCCGCGTTGGGTCTTCGTTGCTGCGCGCGGGCTTTCATTGGTCACGGCGAGCAGGGGCTACTCTTCGTTGCGGTGCGTGGGCCTCTCATTGTGGTGGCTTCTCTTGTTGTGGAGCACGGGCTCTAGGTGCACGGGCTTCAGTAGTTGTGGCACACGGGCTCAGCAGTTGTGGTGCACGGGCTTAGTTGCTTCACGGCATGTGGGATCTTCCCAGACCAGGGATCAAACCCGTGTCCCCTGCGTTGGCAGGTGGATTCCCAGCCACTGCGCCACCAGAGAGGTCCCAGCATTGACGTTTTAAACACAGTCTCAGTGTCCTCATCACGCTTGACAGAATTAACAGTCTCTCTGCTCTTACCCAGTCCTTCATTGAGTTTCCTCATTTATCTGAAAAGTATCTTTTTGCTTCGAACCTGGATTTAAACAATAAAGTTTCGTGCCTTAATTTTGCTTGATATATCTCTTTTAATCTAAACCAGCCTCTGCTTACTATTTTTGTCATTCCATGAATTATTTCCTTGGAAAATGGTGCACTGATGAGGTTTAAGGGGTAAAGAACAGTAATCTCATGGTTGCAATACAGATAAAAGTATAGCCTGAAGTAAGTTAGTGTGCAAGAGCCAATAAAAAGTTTATTGTACTCATGAAGCATTAAGTAGCAAAAGTCTGCCTCCGGATATTTGAAAAAGTAGTATTTAAGTTGCGCTCTTGATTGTTGGTCATGATTTTCTTCTCTTTATTTATTCTCAAAGATACTGAGAATTTTAAAAATAAGATCTTAGAGGGACTTCCCTGGTGGTCCAGTGGCTAAGACTCCACGCTCCCAATGCAGGGGGCCCGGGTTCGATCCCTGGTCAGGGAACTAGATCCCACATGCATGCTGCAACTAAAGATCCCGCATGCTGCAACTGAGACCCAGCGCAGCCAAATAAATATCTTTTAAAAAAGAATACATAAAAATAAGATCTTAGAGCTATTAAGATGGCCTCCGTATCAGGAAACTTAAATTCACTGAAAGTTACTTCTTGATCATGGGTCATTTAATATTTGCATTTGCTGTATTAAGTCTATTTCAGTAGTTGGTGTTGATGTTTTCAGAGTATACTTTGCTTTTTAAAAAGTTGACATATACTTTGCTATGGATTGTATTAAAATATGATTTCAGCGGAAACTTAGTCTCCAGTCTTTTGAATTGCTTTTCTTCTGTAAAGCTGAAGCCTTAGGGAGCACCGAAGCCAAGGCTGTACCTTACCAGAAATTTGAAGCACATCCTAATGATCTCTATGTGGAAGGACTACCAGAAAACATTCCTTTTAGAAGTCCCTCGTGGTATGGAATCCCAAGGCTGGAAAAAATTATTCAAGTGGGCAATCGAATTAAATTTGTTATTAAAAGGTAGGATTATAATTTGCAGAAACAAATTTAATGTCATTAAGAAAAAATTAATTTTATAAAAGTGGGCTTTTCCCCCTCCCAGTTGGACTTACTCTCCATATTTAAGATTAAGGTATTACATTTAGATTCAGTTTTTGAGCAAGTGTCTGTGTAGTACCAGGCACCAGATGTACAAAATTGGGTCCAACAGGAATCCTGTCCTTGGGAGGCTTATTATATAGATCAATGCAGTAAAGTGCTACTTGAACACTTCGGGGGAGAAGGCAAGGGTGGCATGCAGTTTGGTCACTTGTGCATAGAGAACACAAGAAGGGGGTTCAAATAAAGGAAGTAACCTAAGTAGGTAGGCACAGGGAGGTGTCAGATGTACTCGAATGTTCGGATAACCACACCATTCTGTATGGAAGGATTGATGACCTTGAGGGCATAGCATGATAGACAGACTGAGATGGCCCAGTGGAGGAAGGCTTTATGTCCTTCACAGTCAGCAGAGTATTGAAGAGGTTTTAAAGCTGATTCCTCTTAAAATAATTTGAATTGGACCTTAAGAGTGTTATTTTGGCTTGAGTTTGAAGAATAGCAGAGTGGGTAATTTGAGGGCAGGGAGTGGGAACAGAAGGCCCATTTAAAAAAGAAGAATTGTCGTTGGGATAGAATTTGCTTGCTGATTGGGGGTTGTGCATTTGTATGTCTATTTGTTGGGACATGCTTTAGGGTGACATAGCTAGATATATCTACCTGTATTGTGCTCTAGTTCATCTGAAGTTTCAGAAACAGGAGGTCGAACTGCTTTGGGGCAAAACACAACTGTTTTGCACAAGTTAAGCTTAAAATTCCTTTGAGGACATACAGGTGGTTCCACCTGAATCTTTGTAAATTGCTACTTTAAGAATAATTAAAGTCACCAAAATGATATTGTCACTGCAAATGAAGGTAGAGTGAACCACACTGGAAATTAAGGTGGGCTTAAATGCTCTCATCCTGATGTCAATTGTATTTTTACAGACCAGAACTTCTGACTCACAGCACTACTGAAGTTACTCAGCCAAGAACGAATACACCAGGTAAGATAGCTGTGAAATCCTTTTTAAAAGCTTAAGTAAGTAGTTTCTAAGCTTTTATTAATCTTTTACAGCCATGGAATTCCTCTTTTTTCTCCCTCCCACCCAAAAAGTCTTTTGTGGAAGGTCAATACAGGCACTCCTTGATTTATCCACATGAACATAAGCAGTCTGGGGGGAACTCGAGCTTTGAATTTAGACCAGTGGTATTCAGTAGAAATATAACGTGCGTCACAAATGCAAGCCATCTATGTCATGTAAAATTTTCTAGTAGCCAAATCTGTTTTTCATCCTGTAATCAACATAAATACATGATGAGTTAGTTTACATTTTTCATTTCATTTATTTACATTCTTTATTTGAAACTCTGGTGTGTATTACACACTTACAGCACATCTTAGTTCAAGTAGCGACATTTCAAGCGCTCAGTTGCCCACATGTGGCTAATGTGCCAGACCACGCAGATTTAGGCCTTAATCTATTCACAAGGACCTTGTTTTTAAAATGACAAATACTGTGATTGCAGCAGCTGTGCTGACATCATGCCCAGTAGAAAAGAACTTTAAAAGTCTCGGTCTCAGTTGTCTGAATGGTTTTATTTTCTTTGAGGTATAAGTGTGCCTTTATTTCTTTCCCATCTTTTTGTTTTCCATTCCATAATGTCAGAAAAAGTGACCACAACTCGTAGATCTTCTACAACCTTAGGAACTTCTGTTGCTAAGAACCAATGGGTGTTTCTGAATTGTTGCAGTTAATCTTTTCCCTCCCTCTCTCCCCCGCTCCCTCCCTTCCTTCCTTCCTTCCTTCCTTCCTTTCTTCCTTCCTTCCTTCTCTTTCATTTTTGCAGTTAATCATTTTTGTAATTGCTAAGGTGAACTACTATACAGGAGGGGTTATTTGTCTGAACTATAATACTGATTCTTGAGCTTTTAGGGTACCTGGAGGCAACCGGTGAAGGTCACCAGTATGCCAAATAGATTGTATAATCTTTTGTTTATCATGGCATGAGAAGTATTTGAGAAATACTGTACTGGGGAAACAAACTATCTTGTGCCCAGAATCCTGCCGGGGAGAAGATAGAGTTGAGGCTTAACTTCTCAGGTTGAGCAGCAACGTTAACCCAGCAAGCTCCCCAGAATGCTTTTGCTTTAGGCAAAGAAACAAAATATTGGTGACAAATTGAAGATTGGACGTGACAGAGACTTTGCTAAGCAAAGTAATGCAAAGAAAAATATTCCCAAAGGTAGCGCTTTAATATGCATTAGTCTGAGTATGATGAAAGTCTATGTATGAGTTTTCGTTTTGCAAGACAGACCTCAAGTTCAAGCTTGTGATTAATATGATCACTGCTTCTATTAGGAGCAATTCTAATAATGACTGCAAATTGAGGATGTTAAACATGTATTATTGGAACGATCTGTAGGCACCATACAAGTTACTCTGAGGATTTAGTAATATTTTCAGTAGTACTTGATCTGCTGTTTTCTAGCATAGATGGTTACAGGCCTATTATCAAAAGACTCTCCGTTCTCCCAATTATTAACAATGCTTGGCCTTCTACCATTCGTAGAAGACCTTGGAAAGAATCAAAGGTTGTCCTTCTTCATTGCAACAAAATGTTACTGGGTCTGCCAGTCACCCAGGCGTTAGTCTTGCTGGGCCAATTCAAGTCCCAGCGTACCTGACAGAAGAATTGTATTAGTCCTTGCCATCAGAGACATCTACTTAACTCTGAGGTAACAGTTGTATGCTTAAACACACGTGGGTGCACTTTGTTCTCAATTTGGTAAAAGGTAGATGTCAACATGTGAGAAAGTTGTGGCACTAGCCAGATAGCTGAGCTTTGAAGGGGAAGAATGAGAAGGTACTTGGTTCTTGTGTAGAATGGTACAGAGATCTTTTTGTATTAGAGCAGCAAATACCAGAGAAGGAAGTGCAGGGTGAGGCAGAAGGGGAGACTGAGCACCAGGTTAACAGAAGCCCTTTACCTCGGAGAAGGAGAGTCTAGATATTGTTATAGTAATATTCAAATTTGGTTTATACCAGACTGACTTTGTCTGGTCGAATGGCCGAGTTACCATATTAAACCCTTGAGATGCTGGGTTTTCTTTTAAAGAAAAGGTTTTAAAGTACTTTCACAGTAAAAGTAAAGTGGAAATGAAAGATTTTCTGAGGCTCCCAACCTTTAGCAGTATTTTCAGAACTTCTCCAACATTTCCTATCGACTTGTCCACAGACACAAGTGACTTTCACACGTAGTGCGATTCTTGCACTCTCTACCCTTTCCTCTTACTCTCTCTTTCCCTCCTTTCCTTATCCAATACCTCCAACCATCCTCCATTGTCTCCAAGTCTACCTCCGTCCTCTCCATCCTCAGCTCCACCAAACAAGCCCCGATTTTCTGCCCAAGTAAGTGCCACCCTACGTGTCTTTTACAATAGCTTATTTTTTCTTTATTTTTATGTTGTATTTAAAAGGGGATGGTTGTCTTATAAATGAGGGGTAAGGAAATAAACTGGATTCTAGATGTGAGTAGTGCTGAGTGACATCTCCCTAATCACTTTATCATTTATTTCTTGCTGTGATTAGTGAAGTTTTCCTTTGTGTACATCTGTAGGCACACGTGTTCGATAAAACAAGGAATGCCTGTTTAGAAAGCAAATACAAGTGAAGCTCCTCTGGTTGAACCTGGCGTAGGAGGCCTGGATCTTTATATGGCTGGTCCTCCCAACCCTGCGAGGGTTCTTTGATGTACCTCCAAGGAAAAGTGTTTGAAAACCATTCATTCTAAATACTTAACGAACAAGTTCTTCTTTATTTACAATGTAAACTTAAATTTGAATTCTATCTCCCTGTACTTCTGATATTTGACAAGTGCAGGAAATCCTTCTTTTCCTTATCTGAAGTTTTTGCTTTTAAGCAAAATTTTATGAAGAGTGTCACTGGATTGTACACCTAAAACTTATACAATGTTATATGTCAGTTATATCTAAACTTTTTTAAAAATAGCATCACTGGAAAGAACAGCATCCAGTCTAATTTTGTGTCAGCATCCATAAGGGACATTGTTAAATAGATTTATTTTTCCTTTCTAGTCAAAGAAGATTGGAATGTCAGAATTACCAAGCTACGGAAGCAAGTGGAAGAGATTTTTAATTTGAAATTTGGTAAGTAAAACACAGTGATTATGTCTTAATTTAAAAACATTAATGAAAGGCAGTGTTTTGAATGAACATTATAGCAGTTCAGGACCTAAAGAAAGAAGGTCCCAGAAACCGGGTTTGACTTTCTGCTACTACATTCACTACTTAAACTGAGCGAGTTACTTTCTGTCTCCTGGATTCCGTTTTCTCGTGTGTCAGAGTGGGAGAGGAAGGGAGGAGTTGGGGAGGAATCTCAGTTCCGCTGTCTGTACTTGTAACCTGGCTAACACCTGTGGCAAATAGGTTTCATCGTCTGTTTCAACGTAGATTTGTTGACAGCGGTTTCCTGGCGCGCTGTCTTGAGGATTCTGAGGAGGCTCAGCAAGAGTGTTTCAGTTGATTGGGTGTGTCTGTCATGGAGAAGGAAGTAAGGAGTGGAGTGATATCAATATTCCTGGGGCGTTGCCATCGTCGTTTTAATAACTGGTATTGACGTTTGTGTCCTGGATCAGGAATCTTCAATACTCTTGACCAGTTCTGCTCAGATGCATCTTATGCACCTCTTATCTTTTTTCTTTCTTTCTTTCTTTCTTTTTTGCTTTTTTGGGGGGGCCGTGCCCCGCGCAGCTTGTGGGATTTTAGTTCCCGACCAGGGATCGCACCCTGCCCCTCAGCAGTGCAGGCACAGAGGCCTAACCACTGGACTGCCAGGGAATTCCCTCTTATCTTTTAAACAGCAAACTTGCACCTAGACGATAACACAAGGGCTGGATAGTTGCCATTTCGGTAGTATGGCAATGAAATGGCTGTAGTTCATTTCTGCCCAGAGCACGGAGACAATTTTGATTAATTATCCCTTTGATTTGAAGTGGTAAAATGTTCCTCTTATTTTTTAGGCTTCTTCTTCAATTTTACACAATATACTAAGCAAAATACCTATATTACTAAGTGGAAATTGCTAGATTGTTGGGAACTTTTGCACGACGTATTTGACAATGCCCAGATGTCAACTACACTTAGTATGGGGATCATTTGACAATATATACAGATAGCAAATCATTATGCTATACACTTGAAACTAATACATTATATGTTCATTATATCACAGTTTAAAATATATATATATATATATTAAAAACATAAACAGAGACTGCTGTCAGACAAAACTAAAAGACTGTCTGTAAAATTTTACCTTCCATAAGTTATGTTCTCTTACACTTTCAGCTCAAGCTCTTGGACTCACAGAGGCAGTAAAAGTACCGTACCCCGTGTTTGAATCGAACCCCGAGTTCCTTTATGTAGAAGGCTTGCCAGAAGGAATTCCCTTTCGAAGCCCTACCTGGTTTGGAATTCCACGACTTGAAAGGATTGTCCGTGGAAGTAATAAAATCAAGTTTGTTGTTAAAAAGTAAGTTCTCTTTGCCAATGTAGTCATTTCTGGAATTAGAACAATCAAGGCATATTTCTATTTAAATTTTTTTCTAGCTTCAGGTTACGGCTAAGGCTTTGAAGTCCACGATGGAAAGCGTAGCATTGAGCTACAGTCCTGGCCTTCTCCGTTGCCTCCCATCCTTTAACTTGTCCTTGATTTTCTTCATCAGGACGAGGAGAGTTGTACCTGCCTCACATTGGTGGAGGTGAAGTTTGTTAAGAGATGCTGTGTTGTCTCTTACTATTGATAGATACTTGAGGGAAGGATGAAAGTGCTGATTTTTATGTGCTCTGTTTTTCCTGGTTAAAACTTATTGGCAACTGAATTTCAGTGATTAAGTTTCTCATTTATATGTCTGCAGAATTTCAGTAGTTGAAGAAACTAAACTAGTGATAGTTAATTTTCATTTTCATGAAAGAAGTCATTTACTCTTCATAAAATCATTTAGCAGGTATTTGTAGGAAGGAAAAGTGAATTTTTTTGGTCCATAACGGTAGAAACTATTGTTACATTACAGAGTTATTTTGTGCTCGCCTGTATAAAAAAACATTGGTCATCACAATTTTTACTAGCTGTGAAGACCAATATTATACTGGCCACTGTAATGTTTCTTGGTTTTCTCTCTAGACCTGAACTAGTTATTTCCTACTTGCCTCCTGGAATGGCTAGTAAAATAAACACTAAAGGTAAGAGATTATGTATACCTTCGTTATACCTCAGTGCGTTAAAACATACTGAGTTATTGGCAGATATCTTTTTGGGGCTTTCGGTTTGTTTCTTTGCTTTTTATGGTATTTTATTTAATGAACCCCCCTCCTCTCTCTCTCTCTCTCTCTCTCTCTCTCTCTCTCCCTCTCTCCCTCTCTCCCTCTCTCCCCTCTGTCTCTTAAAAGTAAACATTTCATTGGCAGTTTCACGTTTGCAATCCTCCTTCATTCATGTTTCCACAGCTTTGTTGAGACTCATGTGGAGGATTACACTACCAGTTTAATTCTTCAGGTTTCTTTGAAAAGAGCCAAACTGTATGAATTTTAATACTCTGCTTTTATAAAGCATCTCCTTCTGGATTTTTTACAATGTGCAAAAGAAATTGTATGCTTACTTTACAGCTTTGCAGTCCCCAAAAAGACCACGAAGCCCTGGGAGTAATTCAAAAGTTCCTGAAATTGAGGTCACTGTTGAAGGTGAGGTTGCTCTGTGGCCCGTTCCTGTCTGCTCTCCAATTCACTAGTTAATCTGTTGCTTCTTCACTTTACTATTTATATTTTTATGCAAATGAGTTTTTATAAAACTTGTTTTAGGTGCAGAACACTTAACTGCGATAAAGCTAGATTTTTTTTTTTTAATTTATTTATTTTTGGCTCTGTTGGGTCTTCGTTGCTGCGTGCAGGCTTTCTTTAGTTGCAGCGAGCGGGGGCTACTCTTCATTGTGGTGCAGTGGCTTCTCTTGTTGCGGAGCACGGGCTCTAGGCGCGCGGGCTTCAGTAGTTGTGGCGCACGGCCTTCAGTAGTTGTGGCGCACGGGTCTTAGTTGCTTCGGGGCATGTGGGATCTTCCCAGACCAGGGCTTGAACCCGTGTCCCCTGCGTTGGCAGGCGGATTCTTAACCACTGCGCCACCAGGGTAGTCCGAAAGTTAGACTTCTAAATGTTTCTAATTAACAATTTCAATTACAAGGTGGTATTTCTCCATAGCCTCGCCACCACTTGTTACTTTCTGCTTTTTAGATAATATCCATCCTAATGGGTGTCCATTCCTTTTTATTGATGACTGGTATTTCATTGTGTGGATATACCATATTTTGTCTATTCATCAGTTGATGGACATTTGGTTTGTACTACTTTTTGGCTATTTATGAGTAATGCTGCTCTGAACATTCGTGTACAAGGGCAGTGATGGGTTAATGAAAAATGGTTTTGACCTGCCTTCCGATTAACAGAGAATCTCTTTCTGTTGTCTTACCCAAGCCACAGAGGACCTTGTCCCACAGTAGCTTTCTTTTGCTTAACCAGGGCTGTAAATAGACCTCAAATTTAATTTATATTTGTTAAAATACCACAAAATAGTTGTTAGTGGTTTAACACTAACTAATTTGAGTAGTAAAGAGCTGTGTCCATGTTCAGGGACTTTTTGTCAAGAGTGTGATAGCAAGGAGGGACTTTTTTTTTCCCACCATACTAATGTTTTCGTTTAAATTATACATCATGCTTGTCGATGGATTTTTAAGATTACTTTAAAAATCAAATTTATTGAGTACACTTTATATGCGATAAAATGCACGCATTTTAATTGTACAGTTTGAGTTTTGAAAAATGTTTGGAGCACCACTTTAGTCAATGGATAGAACATCTCCCTCACCCTAAAACGTCTCCCACACGCTCCTTGGCAGTCACTCCCTCACAGGCCAGGCCACAGGCAACCATTGATCCCCTTTTTGTCACCATGGAACACTTCTGCTTGTTGTAGAATTTCATATAAATGGAATCATGTTGTATCTTTTCTTTTTATGGTTGCCTTCTTTTGCTTAGCACAATGTTGTTAGATTTATACTTGCTGCATGTTTCAGTATTTCTTTTTCTTGCTGAGTATTACTCCATTGCATGGATTCACCAGAATTAATTTATGCATTTGTCAGTGGGCATTTGGGTTTATTTCCTGTCTATGTCTAGTAAAGATGCTATATGAACATTTGTGTACAAAACATGGCATATGCTTTCCTTCTCTTGAATAGATATTTAGAGTGGAATTACTGGGTTTTTCACTTTCTAGGAAACAGTTTACCAAACTGATTGTATCGCTTTACACTTCTGCCAGGAATGTGTGAGAATTCCAGTTGCCACACATCCTCACAGTACTTGATACCGTCATTCTTTTTATTTTAGCCGTTCTAGTGGGTGTGTAGTGTCATCTCACTTAAGCATAAACCAGAATGACAGTTTATTGATTTTTGAATCTGAAGTAGATATTTCAGTCAGCTTAATTCTGTCAGGTGATCACAAGTCTCTTCCTGTCTTGCCCTGTTACTATTAAAAGGCTGCTTTATGAACATGGAGTATAAAAAGAGATGTTAGTTGAGTGACCTTGGTAGCCTGTTAAAGAAGTATGGTAGTAGGATATACTGAGTTCCTCTGTCTGGTTATTACACCTGCCAGGTCAACCAGGCTGCTAGATCCAGCTGGTCCAGAAATGCTTTGCTTTTATCACCGTGCTCTTTACAGAAGCTGTGGTTTTTATTCGGGAGTTTGAAGTAATTAAAGATTAGAATGTTGAATCTTGATATTTTATTCGATTCTGCGGCCGTTGTCAGGCTTTGAATGGAAAACAACTGATAACCTATAACATTGTTTCTGTATATTACTAAGAATTCAAAGAAAGGATGTGTCAGTGTCAGCTAGAGAATCCAAAGGAAAGCTTCATGTAGCGGAGATGAAATAGTTGTACCTAAAGTCGTGTTTATGTTCAAAGGCGGAAAGAAAAACATAAAGGCGAACATAGGTAACCAGTGGCTTCAGAATGGCGTGATGAATCATTAAGTGAATTGAAAGTTCCTCAGATCAGCCAGAAAGCTAGATGTGTTTTGGGGGGAAATGCCTGATTATAGGGATGGAAGTAGGAAAATGGATGGAGGTCTGTAAAAGTGACAGCAGTGGCTGTTTTCATTGCAGAGTGCTTGTATACACACTGAACTGAACTTTTCCAGCGCAGGTTGGACTTCAAGAGCGTGTCCTAGAGAAGTCACGAGCAGGACGTAAGGATGATTGAATATATGTGCTGATTATGTTTCCTGTTTTTGTGTTTTTATTCTTTAGGCCCTAATAACAGCAACCCTCAAACCTCAGCTGCTCGAACCCCTACCCAGACTAATGGTTCTAATGTTCCCTTCAAGCCTCGAGGGAGAGAGTTTTCCTTTGGTAAATACGTGTTATGTTTTTCTTTATTTCATTATTTTAAATAAAAGGAGTTAGTAAAATATTTTACTGGTTGAATTGTTTTCTTGTTTTTATTTGGTGAGTTAGTATATATTAGCAGTTAAAGGCACAGATTATAGAGCCAGACTGAATTCAAATCTGGTGCCAGTACTTTTTATAATTCTGTGACCTTGAGCAGGCTGCTTAACCTCTCTGGGCCTCAGTTTCCTTATCTATAAGTGGGGATAACATTACTTCCTGTTCCATAGGGTTATTAGGAAGATGATAAATACCAGATCATTTAAAGGGTAAAACTGTATCTGGCACGTAGTAGATACTGTAATTGTTTTGGGAGGGGGGTATTTTGGTTTTCATTTGTTTTTTCATTTATTCATAGCCGACATATTAGTAATATAATAAAACAGTTAGATAATGCATCAGGATTATAGTAGTTATCAAGACATGCCTGTGTTTAAAACCTATGTATTTTTTATTTTGTATTGCTTAAAGATGCACAATAAAAGATGAAGAAGTTCCTGCCATTGGATGTATACTAGTAACTATTACTAACATCTTAATCGCTCTTGTTTTTTTTACATGCAGAGGCCTGGAATGCCAAAATCACTGACCTAAAACAGAAAGTTGAAAATCTTTTCAATGAAAAATGTGGTAAGTTTATTTTGAAATACTATTATTAAAATATGAGGTAGCTTTATTATAAAGTAGAAAAATGTGAGCATGGTAAAATTGTTCAGCATTCATATATTACTGTCATCAGAAGTGTGTGGGTTTTGCAGGCGTGAATTTTATAATTTCCACATTTCTGAGCACCAAGAAATTGAAGAAATTTTTCTAAAATTAATGTGATTTTTTTTAAAAAGAAAGGTTTTAGTAGCTGCACAATGTAATTTAAAATACGTTTTTTAAAAAGGTTTATTAGTTTTTTAAAAAGTTATAAATATGAGAACCAGTAAATGTGTTTTGTTTTTGTTCTTTTAGGTGAAGCTCTTGGCCTTAAACAAGCTGTGAAAGTGCCGTTTGCGTTATTTGAGTCTTTCCCTGAAGACTTTTACGTGGAAGGCTTACCCGAGGGTGTGCCATTCCGACGACCATCTACTTTTGGCATTCCAAGGCTGGAGAAGATACTCAGAAACAAAGCCAAAATTAAGTTCATCATTAAAAAGTAAGGAAATAAGATGAAACAAGATTGGCCATGAGTTGATACAGTTTGACGCTGGGAGATGGCACATGGATTCAACTTTGGAGCTCAGCCAAACTAACCTTAGGGTCAAAGAAGCTCTTTAAGCTGTACCTTTGTATATATTTTAAATTTTTCGTAACTGGTCAAAAGAGGGAGGGCTATGGCTTATCAGAGGGATAACAACTTGATTTTGTGAAGTCTGTGCACAGTGACATTTTTTTTTTTTAATATAAATTTATTATTTATTTATTTTTATTTTTGGCTGTGTTGGGTCTTCATTGTTGCGCGCGGGCTTTCTCTAGTTGCGGCGAGCAGGGGCTACTCGTCGTTGCAGTGCGCGGGCTTCTCATTGTGGTGGCTTCTGTTGTTGCAGAGCACGGGCTCTAGGTGTGCGGGCTTCAATAGTTCTGGCGCGCGGGCTCTAGAGCGTAGGCTCAGTAGTTGTGGTGCGTGGGCTTAGTTGCTCTGTGGCATGTGGGATCTTCCCGGACCAGGGCTGGAACCCGTGTCCCCTGCACTGGCAGGTGGATTCCTAACCACTGCGCCACCAGGGAAGCCTCACAGTGATATCTTAATGGTTGATACTACTGGAGTCTAGGCAGTGGTTCAGTTTTATAAAGCCCTTTTATTTCTCCAGCTTACAGAAGATTTTAAATTTCTCTCCTGTTTGCTTGGAAATCTGTGAATTATGCCAGCACAGTTGAAGTAAATGGAAATAATTAGAGTTAACAAAATACATTTGAAATGGATTGAAAGGAATTTTAGGTTTTATTTATTAAAGGTTACTTCTGAGTTCCCTAAGGATGCCGTCAAATAATCAAAGCTGACATTGCCAACCAGAGTGGCCTCCCTCTGTACCTTCAGCCAGGTCTGTAGAGGCTGAGGCCCCTGCTTCCGCTTCCTAAGAGAGACAGTCTCTTGTGTTCAGGTTTTTACAGCCTGTCTTCTGTTCCCATGCTACCTGCACTCGGGTCTCTTCCTGTTTCCTTCTCCAGTCTAGCATCGACTCTTTCCAGGATATATTGAAACCACAGGAAGAAGCTGTTTATACTAGATGGGGCTGGGGTGGATGTTAAAATCACAAATATAATTAGTCTTTATGTGTGTGTTCCTTTAGAGATCCATGTTACTTCTGTTCTTCCATTACTAAGAATGTGTATTTATAGAAAGTTACTGGCTTTTTAAATCTCTTACTTGTTTAATTTTTAATGTTTTACTATTGGAATGTTAGCCCAAAAGTTTTTTCTCTTTTCTTGTTCTCAGGCCTGAAATGTTTGAGACGGCAATTAAGGAGAGCACCTCCTCCTCGAAGAGCCCTCCAAGTAAGCATGTGCCACAGAAAACATGCTGTTAGACACTTACTTTGCAGCACTAATTTAGAAAATTGTTGAAAGAGTGGCTGCTGAGATAAAACCAGGAAAGCTCATTCAAGGTTGGGGTTTGGACTAGTTTACGATTTTTAAGTTCTTTAATACCTAAGGATCTCCACATATCTGATGCTGTACGAAGCACCACAAGGAAGAGAAAAAAGTGAAAAATGTCTTTCAGGAAGCCTCATATCACAGAACAACAAAACATGTCATGAAAAGGAACAAAGTTGGGTTAAAATACTATCTTTTGTAGTCTGAACTGTAAGCACTTTATTAGGGAAGATTTAATTACATTTGTATATGTTCTAATCTCAAGTTTCTGTTCTAAGGGAAAATAAATTCATCGCCCAATGTTAATACTACTGCATCAGGTGTTGAAGATCTTAACATCATTCAGGTGACAATTCCAGGTATGATCTCTCTGCCTTAATCATAGTTTGTGGGGCTTCATGGATGTTGAATACACTGCACATTGTGTGCTGTCCCCACCAGCCCCTGCAGAAGTTGTTAACCAAATACATCACCTTGTCAGTTTATCGCTGAACAGCTCTTGGCAGTTACTAGACTCAGCATGAGCTAAAACCTGTAGGCTACCCAGATGCCTAGTGTGTTGTTTAAAAAATTTGTATAAGACAGCAAGCAAAAAGCTCTTCATAACTGCAACATTGTCAGTTTGGTGTTATTATTAAATTGTTTGGTTAAATCATTTCAATCTTGATTCGTTTTTTAAAACATTCCAAAAACATAAAGTGGAGTTACATAAAGCACCTAAAAATTTATCTGGTATTAAAATTGCATTATTAAGTTAACAACTTTCTCTTAACCTTTTTAGACGATGATAATGAAAGAC
This sequence comes from Eschrichtius robustus, assembly GCF_028021215.1. Classification (NCBI taxonomy): domain Eukaryota; kingdom Metazoa; phylum Chordata; class Mammalia; order Artiodactyla; family Eschrichtiidae; genus Eschrichtius; species Eschrichtius robustus. The sequence continues at coordinate 82,879,588 of NC_090839.1, read as the reverse complement.
TGTCAAAAGTTGAAAAAGCTAGACAGCTAAGAGAACAAGTTAATGACCTCTTCAGTCGAAAATTTGGTAAGTTTTGCATTTGCATAGTATAGCTTGCAGTAAGCAAGGAAATTTTGTCTCAGTAAGATCTTAAAAGTAAATTATGCTCAGGTAGTTTTAATCTGTGCTTTTACAACACTCAACTAAGGTGCTAGGTTCATCTGTGCTTTTATGCCGTTTGTCTTGCTATAGGTGAAGCCATTGGTATGGGTTTCCCTGTGAAAGTTCCCTACAGGAAAATCACAATTAACCCTGGCTGTGTGGTGGTTGATGGCATGCCTCCTGGAGTGTCATTCAAAGCCCCCAGCTATCTGGAAATCAGCTCCATGAGAAGGATCTTAGATTCTGCTGAGTTCATTAAATTCACAGTCATTAGGTACGTGAGAGTTCCTTGCTTGGTCATAAGAATGAACCTGCAGATCATTGAGGCTGAGTCATCTTCCAAAATGTAGTCATATGTAGTACGTTTACCGTGTAATGAAATGAACTATAATGAAATTCTTTAGTACTGTACTATTAGATTCTTTCCTCCTTGTGCTGACTCAGTTCTCTGGTTTTTAAGGCAGGGGATTGTTAGCACACCATGGCCTGTGGACCAGCTCCAGTCTGCCATCTGCTTTTATTTTAGTTTTATGTCTTATTATAACCCAGTCACATCCGTTTGTTTACATATCATCTGTGGCTACTTTCATATTGCAGTGGTAAAATTAAGTAGTTGGGACAGAGACAGTGTGGTCTGCAAAGCTGGAAATATTTACTGTCTGGCCCTTTACAGAAAAATGTTGCCAGCCTCTGCCTCAGGCATCTCTTCACAGGCTTTGGATCAGACAGGGATTCAATACTAAGTCACTTCTGTTTCCTTGTCTGTCCAGTGAGATTGTAGTTGTTTCCTTTGAGAGTGTTAGCTCCTTATCCACAGAGTAGGAATGATGGTTACACCTGCCCTCTAACAGCATTGTGAGAATTACAGTCTTTGATGTGTGCTTGTCACAGTAAGTCTTACGGTATCCTTTTGTCATCCACCTAAGCAGAAGTCCCAAGTGCCCGTCACTCTTTTCTTCCACCTCCCCAAACTTAGCTGTTACTAAATACACCCATTCATTGTCAAGTTCCCACTGTCTGCATAGGACCAACACTCAGAAATAGCTAATGTATTACCTTCCCAAGGCTTTTTCCTCATTTCACTAAAATTTCTCTATCCCCTTTGCATTGTTCCTATTTTTTTCCCACCGTCTTGGTGTAGCATTTTCTAATAATGTGCCATATTAGTTATTCGTATATCTGTCTGTCTATAGATTAAAAAGTATAAGATTAAACAGTAGTGGACAGCTTTTCTCATTCTAGCACGTAAGTGACATGGGCTAAATATTAGTTGAATAAACTGAATATACGTGTAAACTCTTGTAGAGTAGAAAAAAAAAACTTGTACAATTTGTTTCTCTCTTTAGACCATTTCCAGGACTTGTGATTAATAACCGTGAGTATTTCTTGAAGTCTTTTTGGTTTTTCTCTTTTCTGGGATGTGAGAAGGGGGTGGGGGTGTGTGTGTGTGTGTACACTTGCATGTACACTTACCTGAGAGTGTAACATTTTATTATTTCACCTACAGCGGTAATCATTCAAAGTCGTCGTTTTAGCCCTCAGTGTGTGAGGCACCAGGCACTTTCTAGACGTAAAATTGGGCGAGTTGCTTCGCCTTTTTAAATCTCAGTTTACTTACTAGGAAAACGGTAATGATATTAGTACCCATTTTGGGAGTTTTAGAGCATTTTAATTGACACATTATGTGTCAGGCCTCTAAAACAGGGACCAGCAAGCTGCGGCCCATGTCAGTAAAGTTTTATTACAGCACTGCCAGGCCCATTTGCTCATGGCAAACTGGACTGACCTGCAAAGCCTGAAATACTTACTGCCTCTTTGTAATCAAGTTTGTTGACCCCTGACCTAGTATGTGCTCAGTAAGCAAAATCTATATTTGTTACTGTCTTTACTACTACTGTTATTACTTTTACTACTAGTTTGTAATTACTGGGCTGGAAAAAGTAAGTCTTTTCATGTGATTTAGCTACTTCTGTTAATATTTAGGCCTAGTGTCTGGCAGCCACTGGGCCCTCAGACACTGTTACATGAACAAGTGTAAGTGTTCTTCCAGTTCCCTGATGTTCGTATCATTTTAAACAGTGTTTTTTTTAGCAAAACGTAATTATGCTAGTATGTTTTATGTTCTTCTGTTAACTTTATTGTTAAAAAATTTCAAAAGTGAGAATTATCCTTAACTAATACCATTAGCATTTTCAGTCTTTTTTTCCAACTGGTATTATTCCAACTCTTTAAAATCCATCTGTATTGAGTATTCAATTGTATACTTTGTTGGGAAAGTATTCAGGAGTTTTCAGTGGTCAGTGAGCAGCTGAGCCTCGTGAGTTGCTGGTTTGCCCCCTGAGCTGAGAAATTGGGCCGCTCTTGTGCCTGACCCCACACCCCTGTTCTGCTTCACAGTACTGTCGCTGTTCTGTGGCCACCACTCCTTCAGTGTCACGGATTTGGTTATGTCTCTTCTGCCTCCAGGTTTCGAGTTTCACTTTATCACAAAATATATTTATTTGCTTTTTCCCCCAAGCCATGAGTTCTTTTTTTGTAGAATCTGTTTTTATTATAGTATCTTGGCCAAGTATGTTAGTATCTGGGGATGTCAGTAGTGAATGAAAGAGAAGTAAACCTTGCTTCATAGATTTTCAGTCATCTTTGGCATTCAGCTTTAACTACACCCTGGAACTTTGTCATTTAAAGACACCCCATGATAAGGTGTAGGGGTTTTTTGGGGGAAAAAAATTCATTGATCCCAATTCATCTACCTTCTGTGTAATTTTTAATATCAGAAGACACTGGATTTTATGCCTCCCTGCTCCTTTACCTTATGTTTAAAATGTTCAGTTTTGTTCTTCTCCTTGTGCACTAGTCTATTATAGAATTTTATGGTAATTACTATGAATTAGTTACTTTGATGGGACATACTAGAATTTTTAATATTTGTTCTTGTCATAAGGAAAATAGTGCCTGTTACAGCGAAGTTGGAGCATCAGATTAGAGAATGTATGTAAAAAATGCTTTTCAAATGTAACAACATATCATTAAATTATTACTTAAATGAATCTGCTTTCTTTTCAGAGTTGGTTGATCAGAGTGAGTCAGAAAGCCCAGTGATCCAAGGTAAATTAAGCATGGTAAAATCCAGAAGTATTCCTACTTAGTCAATAAAACAGGTCACATAAATTGTGTGGCCTCACATGCTTACGTTTACCTGACTTCAAGGAAAGTTAATTCCACAGCACGCACGTACACACATACGCACACACTCGTGCACATGCAGACTTGTTTGCTTGGATTCCTTTGTCTGAAAGCCTATATAAGCTCAAGCCATAGGTCCTCATTGAGAACTGGACCACATGCCATTTGTTCCCACCGTCCCAGGTCAGGAACCCTGAGACCAGTGGCGAAGAATGCAGTTGTGGGGTGATGGGGGGAGAATGTTGTTTTTTAACTTGGCTTCTTATGCCACTTGTTTCCAATGGTTGCTATAAACCAAAATTATGTTGGGTGGAAATGCATGCATTGTAGTTTAAAAAATTCCTTAGAAACAAAGTGTTTTAGGCCAGCTGTGTGATTCATTGAAAGTAACGAAAGGCTTTTATTAAAAGGGAACCCACAGAAGAAAGGGGAAAAAGACAGAGAGAAAGAAACTCCTACTTTCATGTTAGAGCTATGTTAATTAAGATTGTTATTTAAGATTTCAATTGTGTAGGCAAATTTAACAGGTTTCAGAAAAGCAGGTTTTTGAGAGTCTGGTTGAGTAACAGTGTATTTAATCCCAAGAATCTGTGGCTGCTGTCTCACCTAGACCTGGGCTTTGTGTACAACGTCTAGAGAGCTTTCTCCCTCTAGGCTCTTTTTAAATAACTGAAAGCAACTTTTGAAAAATGTTAAAGTAAAATCTTCATGTATTTCTCTTCAGAATCAGCCGAGCCAAGCCAGTTGGAGGTTCCTGCAACAGAAGGTAAAAAGAGTAGTCTGGTTGTCAAAAAATAAGTGCCAAAGACAAAGGATTAATTGTGTTTTTAAAGCTGTTTAACTGGACCTGTGTGGTTGTTTTGTTTCTGGGTGAACTGGATTTGTAGTTTATGCCCAGAAACATTGTGTTTAGAGATGACTCATGGGTTCTTTTCCTCCATTTTCCCCAAATGACTCTTAATGAATTCTGAAATAGTTGAATGACTGCTGTATAACCTAGATACAGCTAGTGTGGGTCCTTTACATGCATAATTAATAAGATGTTTGTTACTTTGAAAATCTAAGTAACAAAATTTAGAACTTACTGCTAGAGAACAGTCTTATCATTTTTAGTATCTTATAATTCCTATTAAGTCATTGTAATGATAGTTTGGTATGAGTAGATTTATAATTGAACAGATTTGCATTAATAGTGCAGTTAATCGGTTCCCTTTTGTTTTACTTGATAGAAATAAAGGAGACTGATGGAAGCTCTCAAATCAAGCAAGAACCAGACCCTACGTGGTAGACCTCTTCCCTCCTTAGGGTAAATCACCTTCTGTGTCCAGGATGCCATGTGGTATCTTATCTGAACCCACCTGCATATTCATAAGCTAAAGTGTTTTCCCTGCTTCAGCCATAAATGGTGGCCCCGCCTTCAGGGCTCGTGAGGACAAAGTATAAGCATACTGGGTGGTTTGAGCTAGAAGATTCAAGCAGAGAGATTTTCCTTGGATCAATATATGTCAGGCAAAGATGGTAAAGCGCTTTGCCTCCAATGGAAAATGTTTTGTTTCTAATCTATAGGTTAAATCTTGTCCTTGCCATTGGAGTTCACTGTGAGCCAGTATCAACAGACTGACTTTTTTTCCCTAATCATAATAACAGTATTTGCAGAGTCTGGCTGAGCTACACGATCCATTGTGCATCTTGCATAATTAAGTTATAAGCCTGATCCAGTTACTCCAAACATCTTAAACTTGTCCAGGTTACTACCCAGGAGGGGCAGCTCTAGACCAGGAGTCAGTGAAACTTGGTTTTCATGTCGTATTGAACCACACTAAGCCCCAGCTGTTGAATGTTTTCATGATAGTTAGAGGATACAGTTAGCTCTCATCTGTACCTGACACTCCAGAGACTTTTTTTTGGTCATGGAATTGGCCATGTACTGTCAGTCCATGGATTTACGTGGTAATTAAGTTGAGATATTAGTGAATCATAAATCCCTATAATCAGATTAACCTGTTTTCTTGCTTGTCTGTTTTCTCTCCTATTTTAGCTTAAAGTATCAGTGGGTGAGAAGAGCTTTTCGGACCTGTTACTGCCCCAAGCTGTGTAATATACTTGTATAACAGAAATACCTTCTATACAAACCTTTTTTTCTACTTTTAGATAGAAATGTCTACTTTTTCAGCAGTTCTGTGAATTGAATTAAAGAGCAGAGTGACTGTAGATTTGGAATGGCTGGTTTCCTTTGGAATGTATTATAAGGATTTTACAGCAGTGCTGGAAAAACGACAGGGAAAATGACAGGGATGAATCGCATCAGATTTTTTACGTATTCAGCAGAGCCTTCAGCTGTGGTGTTTGTCTCCCAATCAAGTGAAGATCTCTCCTACTGGAACATCTCAGCTTCTGCAGTGAAGAAAATACCTGTGATAGTTCAGCTCTTTAGTTTTTCTATTTGAAAAATCACTTAATTGATCCTTTTGTTCACGGTTCTCCTTAATGACTGAGTGAACAGTTAGTATCTGTATATTTGACTAAACCTTTTCCTAAGCTCTCTATCATGGTTCATATGTTTTTTATCGTAATTAAAAACCAACCATCTGGATCACCTAACAGCCAGTAAGAGGTCAGTATCTCAGCGTGTGGCTTATAGATGGAGTACAGAGAACCTCTTCCATCCACATTTACTTTTCATCCAAATAAAATGCATGGTGTACCAGAAGTTTCAGATCAGGTATAAGTGTTTGGGCAAGCTGAATGACACTAAAGCCTCACTATCATGTAACCCACTGTGGTGTGGAATTCTTTGGAACACTATTCCAGCTTGGATCAGACTCAAGGGGGTTTCGTTGCCTTCGTTACTTTACAATTCTGCTTGTAACATTGAGGCTCCAGTGTGGGGAGTGAGGGGTCAGTAAGCTGATTAGGCACCCTCTGATATTCTGCGCCATTTGTAGGAGAATCTTACATGTGTTGAGATTTCACAAACAGTAAGAGTTGTAAAATACCAGCTATATGAAAAGCTAGAGTATGTGATGGCATAGAGTTTTCATTAGCTTTATCACAATATTCACGATGGAGAATTATATTACATGGTAGCAGAAATAGGCATTTTTATGTGTTGCTTATATTTTACCTCAAATTAAATTGTAGATATAGGGTAATAAATAAAATCCATCCATGCCTTTCACACACTAATTCATTTCTTTCTAAGGTGTTTTCATGACTGTGTGGGGAACCCTGGGGTGGCTCGGCGGTAGGCGGAATGCAGGGCGAGGTTAGGTGGGCGCGGTCCGGAGGCTCAGCTCCTTGTCAGGACACCACTGCTCACGGTGTGTCTGAGACCACTGTGCCTCTGGGCTGAGCTGGGGCTGGAGCCCCCAGCTTTGTATCTGTGACATGCCAGCCGTATGCAGCATACGCGTGATGTTGGAGGTCAGACTCCCTCCCCGGGTAGAGCCCATATGTCAGCCCCTCCCCCATGAAAACCACACACTGGCTCCAGGTCTTCTCTGTCCTCTCCACCATCACCCTCTGCCTCTCCTTTACCCTTACAAGTGTGACCTCAGGGAAAGCCAGACTGGTTTGTTCCTAACTTACCAACCGACATTAGGAGGAGACAGCTGCTGCAGTAGAATCTCAGGGTTCCTTTACTGTGTTCTTAGGGTGTACACAACCTTGCTGCCTCCACCCACGCTTCCCATCCCAGCCGCTGGAGAACCGTAGTCATCCAAAGGCTGCTTTTAAAAGGAGTTAAGCTTGTACGCGTAACTCTTTTAACAAAAAGTTTGTGGGAGCACAGACTTACAAGGAGATCTGTTTCCCAGTGTAAGTGTATACATCCAGTATGAAAATTCTGTATATATGCATACACGTCTTTTGTTTTTATATATACTATTAGAAAGCTTGTTTTTTTTTTTTTAAATATAAAGTTTCTTAACTTCTAACAAGTGCATCCGTTTCTATCCTGTGGACAACAGCACAGGACCAGTGCTGCGTCCTCCTCGTGGTGATACGCAAAAGGTTTAAGAATGCCGTCCTGTCCCATTCTGCCTCTCCTCTAAACAGGCTTACTGGTTCCTTTAAGAAATGTGGAACCTCAGGCAAGGGGTGCTGTTGCTGCATCTGTCTTTGAGTGGAAGAGCCTGGAGGTGGAATAAGTCACTTTTATTTATTAACTCACTGTCGTTTTAACACACCTCATTAACTCTCTGCTTCCCACAGTCGGGTGTCTCAGTAAAGCCTTCCGTAGGACAGCATTGTTTCCTGGCGAGGTGACTGCCTTAGCAATTTGCCTCCTTACCTGCGATGGTCAGATAAGCCCTGGTTTCAGCACCATGGGCTTGTTTTAAAATGGCTGGAGTGTCGCTCTGGCTTGCTCATTCAGAGCCCGGGAACCGTCTACAAGACGAGCCTTCCACCGCCTGTGTTAGTGAACAGGTGGTGCACTCAGAAATGAGGCAGCTGATAAATAACGTGATTCTTCAGGGGGTGAGGGGTGTTAAAACTTGGCCACCAAGGTCTTCATTAGATCAGTAAGGACCGGACTGAAAAACAAACGACAGTTCACATGGGTCTCATCAGTAATTCTAATGTGTTTCTGGAACACGTCCCGATTCCATGATAGTTGATGGTTAAACCTTATTTTACCAGGAAATGCAGCAGAATGACTGGGAACATAGGCCTTGTGAGCAAATCCAACCTCTGCTTCTGGACAGCTGTTATCTTAAGTAAATTTCGGACAGAAAAACGCTAGGACCAAAGAAATGTGTCCATCGCAGGACTGTATGAGTTAAACCCCGTTTGGTGGCGTTGGGCCAAGTGCTAACGACCCCGTGCCCAGCTCTGGGCCTTGGGTGGCGGGGAGAGCTGAGCCCTGTTCATGGGGCAGCCTCTGCCCTCGGGCAGGTGGCAGAGCTGCTGTGGCCACGGCTGTCGGCAGTGCTGAGAGAAGTCTCTGCATTTGCCCAGCCTGCCACCACTCAGACCGTGCAGCGCACGTAAGCTTACCCTGTGGAGCAGTCCGCACATCCTAAGAGACCTTTTTATCTTTTCATTGATCTGAATCATCTGTGATGCAGGAAGTGAGGTTAGGCTTATTCACTGTGCGTTCACGCCCTATGCCCAGGTCACCTTGGGACTTGAGAGATGAGGAAATAAAGACAAGAAATCAGGTCACTGGCACAGTCTTACCTCCGAGACTGAGGGACGAGACTGGGCCCGGGTCTGCAGCGCCCAGTGTCGCCAGGACAGAGCTGCCTACTATGGCAGGCAGCCAGTGCCCCTTTGAAGTAGGCTGGCTCTGTGAGCATCCTTTAGCTTCATTTCTGCCTTTTCTCTTTCCTCCCCACCAGGAACCGGAAAGGTCCGTTGGAGAGGGAGATTGAGAGACCAGACCTCTCCAGTTTCCACACCCCAAGCCCCAGTCTAAATAAACTCAAGATCCTGGTTGGCTTAACCATTAGCGGACAGGTAACTGTCACAGTCTGGTCTCACCTTGCTAAGTGGAAGCCCCACTTTCTGGACTATGTATTTTGAAAGATGTGGTGGTCTCCCAGGGATGCCTCGGTTTCCCTATGATAGGGGAGAAGAGGGAGACGGGATCTGGGGAACTGCGGCCGTCTCTGAGGTCCCTGTTTACTCAGCCCCGAGTCCAGGAGGATGAGCACAAGTGGGGCTGTGTAGCCTTCTGGTTAGACCCCGTAGAGTTGCCCTCCAACCTCTGCAGTTTGGGTTCTGTTTTACTCCACTACCTACTAAAGGGATGGTTAGCTTTCTGTACTTCCCCTCATGGCTGCCAACTTTCTTGGCTCAAAAGGCAGATACGAAAGCGGCTTGTAGCAGGTTGTTGAAATCACAAGTTCCTCAGGGTATGGTGGCCCGTTGACAAGTCACAGTGGGTGGCCCTAGCTGCTGCTCCAGAGGGGCTTTGGAAGCCCGGGTACTGGGTGAAAAACAGCAAAGCCCCTTGTCTTCCCAGCTCCCCTACTCTGGTCAACAGTGGTCTTGTGTGTCACCTCCCTCATGTCCTGTCCTACCCCCCACCCCCCGTACCTTGTGGTTTTATTTTGAGGAAGTATCAGGAAAGGTAGCACTGAAAACAAGCTATGATACAATGCCCATTTGTAACAGTGTTTCCTGCCGGGTTTCCTTCTCAGAAGCAAGAGCAGGTGGTTGATGGGCCTTTTGTAGCATCAACTTCATGCATGATCTCAGGATGCCTGTTTAAAACCCACAGTGCCTCAAGTTGTAGAAAGCAATAATGACCCTCACCAAAGACCGTGTGCTCGGCAGTGCCTGGGTGAACCTAGTGAGAACTGTTCCCGCTTGTTTTCAGTAAACAAGTAGCCCCGACTCGTTTACTGAACGAGCCCCAACCAGAGGCAGCAGAAGAGAAAGCCCACCTCCAAGGCTCCTAAGAAGATTTAGATAAATCCTGAACGGATCTATATAGATCTGCATGCTCTGTAATTTAGACAAAGTGTCTTCTCCCTGACAACGACCGATCTATCAATATATCCTCTAGGAAAAATCCCTAATGAAAGACAGCGAGTGCAGGTTTCCAGCAAGGCAAGGTCAGAGCAGGCACCCTATGGCATGTGGTCAAAAAGCCATAGCAAGTGTTGGCTCTTGTTGGCCTTCAGAAGAGGAGCTTTCTGTCTCGGGACTGGCGTCATTGCCCCTGGTGCTTGAGGCAAGATGGGACCCTGCCAGGAACCTTTGTAAGCAAACCATCTGTCTACAGGTGACAAGCCCCTCACCCCAGGCCTGTGTGTCTTTACTGTTCTGCACCCCCTGGGCAGTAGCAGGGGTACCGAGCCCTGGGCAGGTCCCAGACAGACTTCGTCATGCCGCCAGCTTGCTCGTCTGCACTGTGTCCGAGCTGGGGAGACGGGGAAATGGCAACCCAGCCCTGGTGACTGGATTTAGGCGGGAGTTCTCGTTACTGGAATTAGCTTCAAGCTCTAGACAAATCACCATAAAACCCCCTGAGGCGGCAGCATGCTGCTGGATTTAGCCTTGATGGTTGGTTGGTGAGCTTCAAATAGCTCTCGCCACGTGACAGATCAGGCCCCAGGGAGGAAGTGGGGCGGGAGGGCGGGCACAGGCCGTCCCTGGGGGCCAGCGTTGAGCTCCTGGCTTTGGAGTGGGACCAGCTTGCAGAGTTCTGTCCGTTTGGTATTTGTTAAGGGCCCTCTTGGTGTCAGGACCCCTGCCAGACGCTGGAGTGCAGAGGGGACAGCCCCAGCCCTGCCCCCCAGAACAAACAGCTGTCCATGCCCTTAGCGCTGTCCTCCCCAGCCTGGTCTGGGAAGTCCCCATCCCACGCCCACGGCCCCAGGCACTGCCGGGCTCTCCCAGGGCCAGGCCAGGGGCTGCGCGCGCACTGACGACAGAGAGCACAGGCCTGCCCTGGGGTCTGAGTCCTGCACAGTTTGCCCCAGCAGCCTGGAGTGCCAGCTCTCATCCGTGTGACACTTCCCTCCTTAAAGGCCAGGTTTAAACGGCAAGAAACCGCCTTGGACCTCCCTAAATCCTCCCAACAGTCCACGGAGTAGGTACGGTTGCTAATGCCGTTTTATAGAGGAAAAAACAGGCTTGGAGCTTGCCCAGGGGCATACGACCCTGTACGGGAGGAGGTCAGCGTGGGTTGGGTTCCGGGCCCTGTGCTCGTAGCCAGCGGTTGGCGTGTACGTGGCCTCCCACAGACCAAAGGCTCAGTCTGATGCCTGTGAATGTCCAGCGCTGGAGCCCTCGCTCCTGTGTCCCTAGGGACTGGACAGCACTGCCATCAGGCCCAGGGGAGAAGGAATTCCCATGTGTGGCGCGGGTGTGTCCCAAGCCCCGATCCTGAGTGCAGGCTCCCGGTTCTCTTCTGATGAGGCCTCAGGGTCCATCCCTGACCCAGCCAGAGCCCGCTCCTGGTCTGATTTGCTGAGAAAGGAAGGCTCAGGGTCCCTTGGGAAGCAGGTGGTGAGTGGCCGGCATTTCCACGCAGACCCCTGCTTGCCCTCAGAGCCCCACACGGCCAGCCTCACCGCCAAGGGAGCCCTCAGCCTGCCAGCCAGCAGTGGCCCTGGGTCCCCTCCTCCTCCTCCAGGCACCAGGCGGGAACTGCCTAGCGTGGGCATCAGCAGGAGGGGCTTAATTCAGACTTGGGAAGGAAGGTCCCATACAGAGGGCTGCTTTGTTCCCATCTTGGGAAGCCTGACAGGAGATCCCAGAGGGCACTGCCTGGGCCTCAGGCCCTCAGGCCAAACCTTTCTCCACGTAACCTGTCTCCAAGGCCCAGCCTTGGGGATTTCCTGGTTGAGGAACTGCCCAGCCCCGTCCATCTGGGGAAGGCGGTATCTGGAGAGGCCAAGGTCTTTGGGCCAGACTGGGAAGCCCTGCTTCCCGTCCAGTCTGGCCTGTTGTGAGAATCTCCCTCTTTGGGGCGTTTGCCCAGTCTGGCTCCCGCTTCGTGAACCCCAGTCGTCATTCATTACTCAGAAGGGCCGATGGTTAAGAGCGTGGGTCCAGGGCTTCCCTGGTGGCGCATTCGTTAAGAATCTGCCTGCCAATGCAGGGGACACAGGTTCGAGCCCTGGTCCGGGAAAATCCCACATGCTGCAGAACATCTAAGCCCATTCACCACAACTACTGAGCCCACACGCCACAACTACTGAAGCCCGCGCACCTAGAGCCCATGCTCTGCCACAAGAGAAGCCACTGCAACAAGAAGCCTGTGCCCTGCAGTGAAGAGTAACCCCCGCTCGCCGCAACTAGAGAAAGCCCGCGCACAGCAACAAAGACCCAACACAGCCAAAAATAAAAAAAGAGCATGGGTCCAGGGTCCAGACTGCCTAGGTTCAAGACCCAGCTTTTTGCTTACCAGTGGTGGCAACCTATTTACCTCTCTGTGCCTCAGTTTTCCCATCTATAAAGTGGGGGAAATAACAGTACCTACCTGATAGTCTCATTGTGAGGATAAGATGTGATCCTAAATATAAAGCACTCCTGACCCAGGCTAAGTCCTTTGTTAGCACTCAATGGAAAGTGGGGGGGGGGGTGGATTCTGGGGGCTCTGGTATTCATCTAATACCTGGGTGATGGATAACGAGATATCTATAATGTTAGCTAAAATTTTATGTTTAGTTAAACTTCATTTTTCTGCAGTTTTCTATAATTTCACAATTTGAAAGTTCTAAAATTTTTGTTTGTATCTCCCCCCCCCCAAAACAAACTTTTATTTATTAATTAACTCCAGTTTTGTTCATTTTTTTAAATTAAGCATTTGGTCACTCACTTGTTTCATCCATGCATTCAAGTAAATCTATCTCATCCCAACAAAAGGCTATGAGCCTGCTTACGGAGGGACTTTCAAGGTAAATACGAGTTCTTAGCACTTCATGCTTTGGACGCCTGCGCTCTGCCTGGGCGCGGTAAGGAGCAAGGGGACGTTTGGGGAGACCACAGGAGGGAAGTGGAGAGGTAGCAGCTGATGGCTTGGGCCGCTGAGTTGTGCCTGGTGTCTGCAGGACAGGGCAGCCTGGCCAGGCAATTATGCAAGAGTGGAAAGACCGCTGAGAAGAAGGGAAGGAAGAGCCGGGGCCACGACCAGACCCGGCACCGGGTTGGGGGGCGGGTACCACTGCAGCCAGCCCCACCCGCCACTTCCTCTACCCTTCCCAGGTGAGCCAATGCTGCAAGTCTGACCTCTGTGTGGGGACCGCAAGGCAGCACCACGTGGGACAGGGAAGACCAGAGACAAGCTGAGCGTCCCTCAGGGAGGGGGCATTTAGTGAGTAATGAAAGGACAGCCACTCAGCCGTGAACCAAGGGCCTTGTGCTGCAGGGGCCACTGATGTGGAATTAAGTGAGGACTGCCATCCATCATGTGATCCCACTCAATCTGTTCTTTGCTTTCAACTTTCTTTTGAGGTACAACACACCCACAGAAAAGGGCCGTGCATGAAACTGACATGCCTGGGGCTGGGTTAATTTTCAGAAAGTGAGTGCACTCGTGGAAGTGGCATCCTTATCAACAGAGCAAATCACCTGCCGCCTCCTACTTCCCTCCACTCACTGCTGCCCCCCCACCCCCACCCCCACCCCCCGCGCCGGAGGTCACCCTGGCTTCCAACCCCATTGACTGGCATGGGCAGTTTTTGAGGTTGGTGTCAATGGCATTCTGCAGAAGGTGTGCTTTGTGTCTGCCTTCTCTATCCGCGCGTTGTGTCTGGAAGGTTCACCCGTGTTGTGTCCGGCAGTTCCTGCCCATTGCTGAGTAGTGCATCATCCTTCTGTGCAGGAAGATCCTAGATGTGTAAATGGAAATGATCAGGGGAAGGACTTGCAAGGCTGGTCACACCTGGGACTGGTGACCTCAGGGTGACTGGGGAGCAGCAGTGACCAGAGGGGACCTGCCAAGCGGATCTTTCAGAGCAGAGGAAATGGACGCCGTGCTTCCTAGATAAAATCCCCTGCCAGAGACCAACCCTCCCCCCTGGTGGTCCAGGGGGACCTGTGGCTCTCAGAGTGTTCCCGGTGCTGATGGCCTTTGCCGTCATCTCTCCGTCTTGGAATCTGGGGATCTGGGCCACAAACTGGCCCTGCCCACCTGAGCCTGCAGCTAAACTGCCTGGGTCTAAGGCCACTTGCTGCGTGACCTTGAACCAGCTCTATAACCTCTGAGCCCCCCAGGCCCCCCATCTACCTGGCCAAGCACCCGAGGCTTTAGTGAGAGAGGCCCCAGCCTCTCCCCCAGCAAGCTGCTGTCCTCCTCACCCCTCCATCCCAAATCCCCTTCTCCCCCTTCCCAGCAGAGCTGGGAGTCCCCTTTCACTCAGGAGGAAACCACGTGCTCTGAGCGGCCATTCTTTGATCAGGACTTGAACGCGGTTCTCACTCAGTCTGCCCCGCTGCCCCTGCTCTCAGCCACAGTCACCCGGGATGTACACCTGAGGCTTGCGCACGCTCCCCTGGAGGATTCGTTCCATCAATCACTTCGTGCGTGATGCAGTTACTATCCGAATACTTACAGAGGGCCCACTGCGTGCCAGGCACCAGCTCTAGGGGTTGGGGCCAGGGCCCTCGTCAAAACAGGCCAAACCCTTCTCTCACGGGGCTCACATTCTGGTAGGGAAAGACATTGTAAAAATAAAAATAGTGATGAGTGGTCTGAAAAAAAAAAAAAAACCAGGAAAGAGGGGTGGGGCCCGCATGAAGTTTTGCTATTTTATGTGAAGTTTATATCAAGGAAGGCCTCTCAGAGGAGGTGCCCTTTGAGCAGAAACCTGTAGAAGATGAGGGTGGGAGTTACAGGTGTGTGGGAGATGGGCCAGGTGGAATGGCTCGTGCAAAAGCCCTGAGATGGGAGCACCTGCAACAGAGGGGCCAGCGTGGCTGGCTCAGAGGAGCCAGGAGGAGAGAGCTGGGAGTCGGGCAGCCCTCCTGCGGGGCCCTGTGGGCCACGGCGGGGACAATGACGGGCGTGTCCCCGCACAACTGCGTGCGTGGGGCCACCCATGTCCGCACCACGGGAACCCGAGGAATCCCAGAAACTGAAAGAAGAAGCAAAGCCCTATCTGCACGCTCCCTGCCCCCACCTGCCCGCGGCCCCGCCGCGACAGAGGCGACTTCCTTTTTCCAGCCTATTTAAGTCCCAGCCCGCAGAGCCCCGGAGAAGAGGTGGCCGCACGCAGCCCAGCCATGGGGGACCCCTTCATTCGCCACATCGCCCTCCTGGGCTTCGAGAAGCGCTTCGTCCCCAGCCAGCACTACGTGAGTACCGGCCTGAGGCGCCCTGCGCGTGGGGACAGGACTGGCGGGGCGCAGCTGCCGGTCCCCGCGCAGCCCCGGGACTCCCGGCCCGGGACGCGGGCGGCCGAGGGGTGAGGGCGCGGGGTCGCGGCCAAGGCTCCCCGGCTCTGGGCCTCAGGCCGCCCGCCGGGGCCGCAGCCGATGTGCGCCCTTCAAAAGATGCGCGCCGCCACCCGGGCCGTCGGTGCGAGGACCCCGGCCCCCGCCCGCCCACCCCACGCCCTGCTTCCCGCCCCAGCCCGGCGTCCCCTCTCCGCGCCCGGCAAGTGTCCCCGCGGCCCCTCTGGGAAGGGTCCTCGGGAGGGCGCGCTGGTGGCGATCAGTTACATTAGAGTCGTGACCCCTCCTGTAGGGTGACACCACCACAGGGACCAGAGGAGTCCCCCCTCCTGCCCTGGGGGAGCTGGAGGAGTTCAGGCCCAGACATGGCCACCCCATCACGGGGTCCCCAAACCCAGAAGAAGGCCAGGGAGGGATCCAATTAGTAAATTGGCACTTGTGTGACACTTTTAGTGTAGGTGCCAAGACCCTTCTTTTTTAACTTTTAATTTTGAAATAATTTCAAATTTACAGAAATGTCCCAAAAAGTACCAATAACTCCAATATTCCTTCACCCACATTTCCTCTCTCCTTCTCTCACTCTCTGTCTCTCCCCCTCCGTCTCTTTGTCCCTCCTGCTTTCTCTCTCTCTGAATATACATTTTCTGAATCATTTGAGAGTTATTTGGAGACACTGTGTTTCTTTACCTCTAAATATTACAGGTGTGTATTTCTTAAAATCAAGGATGTTCTTTTACATAACCAAAGGTGTCAAAATGAGGAAATTAACACTGATGAAACACTGTCATGCAACCCACAGACTTTATTCGGATTTTACTAGTTGTCCTCTTGTCCCTCCTTAGGAAAATTTTTTCAGGTCAAAGATCCAATCCAAGATCACACAAATTAAAACAAACAAACGAACAAAAACTATCCAGGATCACCTGTTGCATCTGAGTTGTCATGTCTCTTTGGTGGTCTTTAAACCCAGATCAGTCTTAATCAGTCTTTGTCCTTCTCAACTTTGACTTTTTGAAGAGATGGGACCAGTCATTTTGCAGAACACCCCTCGATTTGGGTGTGTCTGATATTTTGTTAGATCTTGGTAATGCAGGAATACCCCAGAAGTATTGATATGTTCTTTTCATTGATCCTATCAGGTGGCAGGTGATTTTGATTTGTTCCTTTATTGGTGATGTTAACTTTGATCACTGAGTCCTGGAGGTGTCCTCCAAGTTTCTCTGCTGTAAAGTTACTATTTTCCCCTTTGTAATTAATAACTAAACTATGGGGAGGTTATGTAAAGCTACGTGAATATCCTGTGCCTTATAGTATCTGTATGACTCTTGCCTGAATCAAATTACTATAATGATTGCCAAAGAATGATTTTTCAACTCTATTGGTCCTTCTGCATTTATTAGTTAACATTTTCCTGTGTCTTCCCTTCTTCCTTATTTATGTCAGTATGGTTCCATGGATTCCTGTTTTATTCAGTGAGTTATAATCCAATACCATCATTACTTATTTTGATGCTCAGAATGTCCCAGACTTGGCGACTGGGAGCTCCTTCAGGCTGGCTTCTGTACTTTTTTTTTTTTTTTTTAAATATATCCTGTCATTCTTTTTTTTGGGGGGGAGGTGGTGCGGACAGGGCACCCGGGTATATTCTTATGGCACAAAGTGGTCCAGCTTAACTTGGACTTTCCCAGCCCTAGTCCTGGACTCAACCATTTCACTAAGGAGCCCTGGTTCTTTTTAGTGGGAGTGATATTAGAACCCAAGATCTGGAAGCTAGGTGTGCTCATTGCCACCAAGGTGTCATGGCTCATGACTGCCTTTTCAGTGGACAGACTGGCGGAAATAGCTATTTCATATCATCCTTGCTTCTCATCACTTTATGTTTGTAGCTCCTTTCTCTCACTGCAGGAACCCTGGCTCCCAACGAGATCAGTATATTCACTCTTCCGCTCAATTCTAAAATACACATAAACTTGTTTCAGAATAATTACACCCACGCCACTATTAACAATAAACCTACTAACCTATTAAGTCAAATTTAAGTTTTCTTTGCAGTTCTTTTTGTCCTTTTGGACTGAGAATACTGAAAGTGCTGCAACTAAAAGCTACTTGGATTCTTTTCCATTTTCCTTTAATATTTAGGTTATTACCCATTTTATATAGAGTTAAGTTCATTTGTTTCTGTTTGTTCCAACTTTAAAGTTAAAAAAATCCTTGTTGATTTAATTTTACTTCTAAATATGTAAAATATTAGCAAGTTCACCCATTTAAAGTGCACTATGGTTTTTGGTATATTTAAAGTTCTTCAACCATCACAACTATCTAATTTTTAGAACATTTTTATCATCTCCATTGGTAGCTATTCTTTTTATTCCCCAAGATTTTATTCTGAGAAATTTCAAATTACAGTAAAGTTGAAAAAAATTTTACAGCAAAACAAAACCAAACAAAAAACCCAACCAGGGACTTCCCTGGTGGTGCAGTAGTTAAGAATCTGCCTGCCAATGCAGGGGATACAGGTTCAAGCCCTGGTTCCGGAAGATCCCACATGCTGCAGAGCAACTAAGCCTGTGCACCACAACTAACTGAGCCTGCACTCTAGAGCCCACAAGCCACAACTACTGAGCCCGTGTGCTGCCAACTACTGAAGCCCGCACGTCTAGAGCCCATGCTCCGCAACAAGAGAAGCCACCACAATGAGAAGCCTGTGCACTGCAACGAAGAGTAGCCCCCATGCGCCACAACTAGAGAAAACCTGTGCACAGCAATGAAGACCCAACACAGCCAAAAATAAATAAATTAGTAATTAAAAAACAAAACAAAACAAACCCAGCCAGTCATATGCTTACTATCTTGATTATACCATTAATATTTCCTGTAGTACTTGCTTTATCATGTATACATCCATCCATCCATCCACCCATCAATCTATCTTATTTTTGGTGCATTTCAAGGCAAATTACAAACATCAGTACACTTTGTCCTAAACGTTGGGTTGGCCAAAAAGTTCATTCCGGTTTTTCCTTAAGACCTTACAGAAAAACCCGAACGAACTTTTTGGCCAACCCAATGCTTCAGCATGCATATCACAACTAGAGTTCAGTATTTTTTTGTAGTTTTTTTCTCTTTTGATGTAAAATTTATGTAAAATGAAACCCACAAATCTCAGAGATACATTTGCTGAGATTTGACAGTACATCTCCCTACGTAACACAAACTCTCATCAAGATGTAGACCGTGACCATCACCCCATCTCACGCCCCAGTCATTCCTCCCCACCCCCAGGTTTTTTCCACCTTAAATTAGTTGTGCTTGCTCTAGAATGTCATAGATATGGAATCATATGTAGCCCTTCATGCCTGGCTTATTTCATTCAGCGTAATTTAATGATTTTGAGATCCATCCACATGATTGCAAATATCAGTAATTTGTTCTTTTCTGTGGCTGAGTGGTATTCTCCTAACTACTTTTGCAGGCCTGTTTTTCCTTCCTGAGGTTTTTTGTTTTGTTTTCTTCTTGTTTGTTTGTTTTAAAATAATGGCTTTTTTGAGATATAATTCCCATACCATACGATTAACCTATGTGAATTGTACAATTCAGCGGTTTTTTAGTATATTCACAGAGTTGCACAACCATCACTACAATTGATTTTAGAAGATTTTCTTCATCACCCATACCCGTTAGCAGTCAAGCCTTAGTCCCCCTACCCCCAACCCTGCCCAGCCCCTGGCAACAACTAATCTACTTTCTGTCTCAATAGATTTGTCTCTTTTGGACATTTTTTTTTTTTTTTTTTTTTTTTGTGGCCCCGCAGGTGGCTTGTGGGATCTCAGTTCCCTGACCAGGGGCTGAACCTGGGACCTTGGCAGTGAAAGCACAGGGTCCCAACCACTGAATCACCAGGGAAATCCCTGGACATTTCATAGAAATGGAACCATACAACATCTTACTGAGTTCTTGTGTTGTCTGAGGCCAGCCCTTTCTGTATCTTACCTTCTGTTAACTCTCATACCAGCCCTAGCAGTGAGGTCCTACTTTTACCTCCAGTTTACAGATGAATTTGAGTTAATTTGAGAGAAGTCATCCCTCTTGCCCTGGGGCCCCTGAACTTGTTGCTCTTTCTATGGCCCAGGTTACCACAAAGAGCATTCTCCCTCCCACCCCCAGTCCTGTGGGCTTCCACCACGGGGTGGGGGGCTGCCCAGGTGTATGGTTGAACGAGATGCCCCACCTCTACCGCCCCCCAGGTCTACATGTTCCTGGTGAAGTGGCAGGACCTGTCTGAGAAGGTGGTCTACCGGCGCTTCACTGAGATCTACGAATTCCATGTGAGTGCCCTGTGTTGGGGGTCCAGGGAGGGGATGCCACACCCAGTCCCAGCTCTGCCCTTTGGGGAGGGGAGCAGCCCAGGTGCTGACCAGGAGCTGAGGAACCCAGAGTCCCCCCATCCCCTCCCAGCCCACAGATAAGGGGACATTATTTTTTTTAACTTTAAAAACCACTAAAGCAATTTTTATTTTGGTGAAATATGCATAACATACATTTACCACTTTACCCATTTTAAGTGTACAAGCCAGTGGCACTAAGTACATTCACAATGTCACACAGCCAGCACCACCACCCATTTCTGAATATTTCTGTCTTCCCAAACCGAAACTCTGCACCCATTCCACAGGATCTCAAGGGGGCCGTCTCAAGGGCCCTGCTTGCTCTGTCCCTGCAGGGGACAGCCTGGCCAGTGTCACCACCACAGGTGTCATCCTAGGAGCTTGCTCTTTCACTCACCGTCACTGGCCTGATGAGGACCCCTGGTGGATTAGAAGGAGGGCGGATAATCCTGACACCCAAGAAACCGGGTCCTCTTGCTTTGTGGGTGCCTGTTATCACCAAGGTTTACATGAGAGAATCGCCCAGGGTTCCCAACACCAGTGGCTGGTTGGACAAAATTGGGGGTGGTCATCGGGGGTCACAGGGCACACATGCTGGGTTCTGGTCTAAGACAGGGCCATGTGGATGGAGGGGCCACAAAAGCCAGATGGGTTCCCCCAGGGCCCACTCCACATGCAGGGCCCTCCTTAACCAGGGAAGGGGCTTCAGGAAGTGTGCAGGTTCCTGCACTTCTCTTGTGTGAATTATTTAAAGTGAAATGCAGATAAATGCAAAGAAAACTGTAACCAGCCTTGTACACCCAGCACCTGGAGTCACAGCTGATATCACTGGGCCGTTTGCTATAAGGCGGTTTTTTTGTTTGTTCTTTTTAAAATTTATTTTATTTTTGGCTGCGTTGGGTCTTCATTGCTTTGCGCAGGCTTTCTCTGGTTGTGGGAACGGGGTCTACTCTTGGTTGCGGTATGCGGGCTTCTCACTGCGGTGGCTTCTCTTGTTGCAGAGCACGGGCTTTAGGCACGCCAGCTCAGTAGTTGTGGCTCGAGGGCTCTAGAGCACAGGCTCAGTAGTTGTGGCGCACGGGCTTAGTTGCTCCGCGGCTTGTGGGATCTTCCCGGACCAGGGCTCGAACCCGTGTTCCCTGCATTGGCAGGCGGGTTCTTAACCACTGCGCCACCAGAGAAGCCCTAAGGTGTTTTTAAGATAAGGCGTTTTTAAGATAAAGGAGAGGGCTTCCCTGGTGGCGCAGTGGTTGAGAGTCAGCCTGCCAATGCGGGGGACACGGGTTCAGGCCCTGGTCTGGGAAGATCCCACATGCCACGGAGCAGCTGGGCCCGTGAGCCGCAATTGCTGAGCCTGCGCGTCTGGAGCCTGTGCTCCGCAACAAGAGAGGCCGCGATAGTGAGAGGCCCGCGCACCGCGATGAAGAGTGGCCCCCGCTTGCCACAACTGGAGAAGGCCCTCGCACAGAAATGAAGACCTAACACAGCCATAAATAAATAAATTAATTAATTAAAAAAAAAATCTTATAAAAAAAAAAAAGATAAAGGAGATAAAACATTACAAAAGCAGTGGAAGTTGCCCTTCATCTCATATCCCGTCCTAGCTCCTACCCTGGGTGGCCACACACACACACACACACACACACACAGCACAGAAACAACATGCAGTAGCGTGGAGCCTGCATTTTCTGTAGTGTATATGAATGCCATCAGTGTGCTTTTTGCCTCTTTCTCAATCTTATTACTGTCGCCAGCTTACATTTTTGAGACCAGTCCATGCTGATACTTTGTGGGGCTTCATCTCACCTCTTTAAACTGTTCTGAGTTATTCCATTGTAGGATTAGCTTCTTTTATTAATTGGTCGACTCATTCATTCATCCAACCACTATTTATTGAGCACCAACTAAGTACCAGGCACGTTATACTTAGTGAGAAGGAAATGCTGCTGAAGGGCATAAAAAACAGATGCAAATCCTTGCCCACCCTAATAGACCTTATGTTCTAGTGGAGGAGTCAGGATAACAGACAAACAAAAAAATAAGTAACTTACATAGTATGTTAGATGGTCCTTAGAATTACAGAGAAAAATGAAGCAGGGAGGGGAGGTGGGAAGGGTGGGACAAGGAAGCACAGTTGTCAGGGAGGAGGCCTCACTGAAGCGGGAGATATCTGAGCAAGGACTTGAAGAAGGAGAAAGAGAGAGAGAGAGAGTGAGCTATTGATCTGTGTGGGGGAAGAATGGGAATCGCACGTGCAAAGGCCCTGGGGCAGCAGTGGGCCTGGAGCATTCAAGGGTGGCTGGAGCAGAGTGAACAAGGGGAGAGTGGCGGCAAGAGAGGTGAGCAAGGCAGGCAGAGGCAGGTCACATGGCGCCTTGTAGACCAATGTGGAGCCTTTGGCTTCCATTCTGAGTGAGCTGAGAGGCAGGGAGGGTTCTGAGCAGAGAGGGATAGGATGCAACTTAGGTTTTCAGAGGATCCCTCTGGATGCTGGATTGAGGACAGACAAGGGATGGGGAGGCGTGAGTGACCTAAGAAGGTTATAATAACCAGACCCAGTGGAAGCTCTGACCAGGGTGGTGGCAGCAAGTGTAGTGAGAAGGATCAGATTCTGAGTAGACTTGGGGAGCAGAACCAAAAGAATTTGCTGATGGATTGGATGTGAGGTGGAAGAGAAAGAAGAATCCAGGATGCCACCAGGAGCTTCTAGCCTGAGCAATTGGAAGGGTATTTAGGTCATGTCCAGTTTTGTGTTTTTACAGTGCTGTAATAAAACAGATTCCTTCACGTCTGCTTTTCTGTCTAGAAAATCTTAAAGGAGATGTTTCCTATCGAGGCGGGGGACATCACCCCAGAGAACAGGATCATCCCCCACCTGCCAGGTGAGGAGCGGGGCTGAGTCACCTGGGCAGGCTCACCTGTCCCAGCTCCCCTCCCCTGCCCTCCGATTGCCCCCTCCACTCCCATCCTCTCTGGACTTGACCTCTCGAGTGTGCTCACTGGTCCTCTGGTGCCCCTCCCTGGTCCGCCCAGCCCCGCGGTGGTTTGATGGGCAGCGGGTGGCCGAGAGCCGCCAGGGCACCCTCACCGAGTACTGCAACTCGCTCATGAACCTGCCTGGCAAGATCTCCCGCTGCCCCCACCTCCTCAACTTCTTCAAGGTGCGCCCTGATGACCTCAAGCTCCCCACGGACAGCCAGTGAGTGGCGGGAGGAGGAAAGGTGGTGGTCAGACCCTTGCCTGGAGGGGGTGGGACTTTCCCCATGTTACACAGGAGGAGCCTGAGGCTCAGAGAGGGGAAGTGACTTGCCCAAAGTCACACAGCAGGGAAAGCCAAGGAGGCAGGATTCCAACTCTGGATGCCCCCAGCATCCCTGCCAAGTTTCTACCTGGACCCCTCTGAGCCTCAGGGTGCTGGGGGTCGGGGGGAGGCACTGTGGGCTGGGGGTCTAAGGTCCTAAGTCCTTGTCCTGACTCTGAGACTGCCTGGCCGTGGGACCTGGAGCCTTCTGAAAGCAACTTCCCCTTCTGTGACCGGGTGGTGAGGGCCAGATGCAGTAGTGGGTGCTGGGGAGAGTGCTTACAAACTGTGAAGTGTGGAGCCCCCGAGAGGACGTGGGGGGCCGGTGGCCTCTGTTCCTTCCTGAGCCTCTCTCAGGCCCCTGCCTATCCTTTGTCACCTCATTCTCTGCCTGCCCTCGCCCCGGGGGTCTCCTGTGCTCAGGGCCCTGCGTGGACAGCATCGGAGATGCTGATGAGATCTCGTGGGAATGTGCTGCGGAAGGTCCCTCTCTCCGTCCCTCCCTGGTACTGAGTGCTGGGGGAGGCCTGGAGGACAGGGCTGCCGTAGACAGACAGCAGAGCTCCAGCCACTGCTTCTGGACCCTTGAACACATCCCCGGTCCCGGGCAGGGCAGCTCCCATTGGCCCCGGAGGATGGGGGCGCCCACTCCTATTGGCTTCCCTCTCGAGGCTCCAGCAGAAGGGAGCTGGCCCACGAGCCTTCACCTTTGGGTCTGCAGGAGGCTGGGGCCCCTCCTCGGGCTGGCTGAGCAGATCCTGTCCTCCTCAAAGCCCTGTCCTCCCAGTCCGGTTGCTGCCTTCTCTCTGCGGAGGCCCCCATTTCCCACGTTCCTTCTGGGAACTTTCTTGGGAAGTTCTTCTGTAGGTCTGCCCGGAGCATGCTGTTCCCCAGGGGAAGCTGAGCGTCTAACCCAGACTGTTCTCTGATGCAGGGTGAAAAAGCCAGAGACATACCTGATGCCCAGAGATGGCAAGAGTAACGCTGCAGGTGAGAGGCCGGGGTCAGCCAAGTGAGGGTCACCCTAAGGGACTGCTGACACCATCAGGGACCCTGAGCTCAGTGTGTGCAGGGAAAAGAGCAGGAGGTGAGAGCAGCTGTGAAGGGTCTTGGTGGCTGCACTGAAGAGTTGGGGTCTTTGAGGGTCACTGGTCAGTGAAGGGAGCTCACCTCCATGGCTGCAGCACCCAGCACAGAGCCTGGCTCCCAGCAACCCAGAGGATGTTCTGGCTGAATGAATGAACAGATTTAGGGGCAAAAGTGGCCTTTAGGGGTGACTCAGGGGCATGACAGTATCTAGTCTTTATTGCACGATAATTGTTAATAGCACTACCTAACATTTATCGAGCACTTACCCTGTGCCAGGCACTATTTTAAATGTTTTCCGTGTATTAACTCATGTAATCATCTCTATAATAGTATGAAATAGGTACAACTGGGCTATTGTCCCCATTTTGCAACTGGACACACTGAGGCTTGATTTAAGTTGAGACTCTTTTTCTTTTTTTTTAAGATAGTAGTCATCTTTTCTTTGTTTTTTAAAATTTATTTATTTATTTATCTATTTTTGACTGTGTTGGGTCTTCGTTTCTGTGCGAGGGCTTTCTCTAGTTGTGGCAAGCGGGGGCCACTCTTCATCGTGGTGCGCGGGCCTCTCACTATCGCAGCCTCTCTTGTTGCGGAGCACAGGCTCCAGACGCGCAGGCTCAGTAGTTGTGGTTCACGGGCCCAGTTGCTCCGCGGCATGTGGGATCTTCCCAGACCAGGGCTCGAACCCGTGTCCCCTGCATTGGCAGGCGGATTCTCAACCACTGCACCACCAGGGAAGCCCAAGTTGAGACTCTTGACAAGGGACACACAGCTACTAAATGTGGAGCAGGATTTCAGCCAGTCGGTGGGACACATGGTCAAGTACTCTGGGCTACTCAAAGTGTGGTCCAGTGACCAGCAGTGTCTTAGGTCAGGCTGCTATAACAGAGTGTCATAGAGTGGGTGGCTTAAATAGAAGAAATGCATTTTCTCATAGTTCTGGAGGCTGGAAGGCTGAGATCAAGGTGTGGGCAGGTTTGGGTTCAGCTGAGGCCTCTCTCCTTGGCTTGCAGATGGCTGCCTTGTTGCTTTGTCCTCACATGGCCTTTCCTCTGTGCATGCAACTCCCTGGTGTCTTTTCCTCTTCCTATAAGGACACCAGTCCTGTTGGATCAGGGTCCCACCCTTATGACCTCATTTAACCTTAATCACCTCCTTGAAGGTTTTATCTCCAAATACACTCAGATTCTAAGGTACTGGGGGTTAGGGCTTCAACGTATGAATTTGGGGGTGGGGGGACACAATTCAGCCCATAACAGGCAGCAGCAGTATTGCCTGGGGGCTGGTTAGACATGTAGCCTCTCAGGTCCCACCAGAGGCCTATAGAATCAGCACCTATGTTTCAGCAAGATCCCTGGGTGATTTGTGTGCACCTTGAAGTTGAGAAGGGCTGCTCGCTAACCACATCAAATGAGAAAGAGACCGTGTGTAAAGTGTGTGACCAGTGTCTGGAACACACTAGGTGCTCAGTAAGTGCAGGGCTGCGAAGACCAGTTGGTCTTTGCTGCTTTCCAGTATACAGGGCGCATCTACCCCTGGCCTGTCTGGAGCTGGGTGGGGATGGGATGCCAGTGCCTGTTCTGGTGGCCTACACAGGGCCCACAGGGGAGAGCCAGGACGAGGCGCCCACAATGTCCACTCACCCTGCCCTCCCTCTACCCAGACATCACGGGCCCCATCATCCTGCAGACGTACCGCGCCATCGCTGACTATGAGAAGAGCTCAGGCTCCGAGATGGCTCTGGCCACAGGCGACGTGGTGGATGTCGTGGAGAAGAGCCAGAGTGGTCAGCCTCCCCGCCCTGCCTGGACCTCCCTCCCCTGGTGCCTGGGCCCACGGCTACAGGCCCCCACCAAGGCTATGCCCCCCAGGCAGCCCCAGGCCTCCTCCCCGCCTGGCCCACCGGGGGGCTCTGGCTCCTTCAGGGGCCCTGACTGTTCTCCCCACGCTGTGGGTCACCCTCTCTCTGAGAGGGTGCCCCAGGGCAGCTCTGGGGATCTGCACACATTCTGGGCTGTGACTGTGCATCTCTGGGGGTTATATCCGGGTGGACAGGTGAACTTCTCACCATGTGTGTGAAGTGGGTTCTGAGCTGTAGTTCTGTGACCCTGTGTGTACTGGTATGTGTGATTTTCGTGTGGAGTGTGGTGAAGGTGACATTTCTGAATCTGAGTGTTGGACGCCTGTGTGTCTGTGTCTGAGTGCCCTCACCCACCCCCATCCCCCACCGATGGCTGAGGGAGGCTTCCAGGCCCGCCCAGACCTACCGCCCCGTATCCCTGGCACAGGCTGGTGGTTCTGCCAAATGAAGACAAAGCGCGGCTGGGTCCCGGCGTCCTACTTGGAGCCCCTGGACAGTCCCGATGAGGCAGAAGACCCAGAACCCAACTATGCAGGTGCCCCTCCCCTCCTCGGCCTCAGGGGTGGGAGAGAGGGGCAGGATTGAAGAGCCAGAAGTGACTGCTTTGGGGTCAGGCATGACTGTGGGCTGGGCAGGAGGGGAGGCAGGGCTGAGACCCTAGGTTGGGTCTAGGTGGGGTAGGAGGTGGTGCCCTTGGTCAGGACAGGGGGAACCAGGAGGTAGAATAGAGGTGAGGGGGATAAGGTCAGCCTGGGACACCAGGTGGCTGCCAGCCTGGGGCCGGGTCCAGTGGGAAGCTGCATGATGAGCCAAACTGAGGCTCAGTAAGGAGGGCTGCCTGGAGGTGGGGGCATCATGGCTGACTAGAATGGAAAAACTGGCAGCCCCTGGGCTGGATGGGTCCCACGTGGGGTTTGAAAAAATTTAGTATTGGTTGCCCGTATTTTGCCATAGAAAGATCTTACGATTTTATGTGGATTTATGACTTCTCTTTAAAAATTGGGAAAGGCATGTGTACTGGGCCTGCATCCCCACATGCCAACAGTGGACTGGAGTTGAGTAGCTCAGGTGCCACTGGGTGGGCGCTCTACCTCCGCACTTCCTGCCTAGCCACTCCTCGTGTGCAGGTTCCTGGCCAGGTCTCTGCAGTCATGGGCGCTCCTGGCCTCTGGTGTGGGTGATGGTGGGTAGGAGTGGGTGAGCTCCCCTGGGTAGAGTAGGCAGAGGGCACAAGTCCAGAGTGTCTCCACGAGGAGCGGGGAGGGCTGGAGGAGAGAGGTCCTGGGCTCCAGCTGGAGGAAGCCCCAGGCCCAGAGAGGAGGGGCGGGGTGGCGAGCCCTGTGGTGGGGGGGGCTTCACACTCTGCCCCTCCCCTCTCCAGGTGAGCCCTACGTCACCATCAAAGCCTACACTGCCCTACTGGAGGACGAGATGTCTTTGGAGCAGGGCGAAACCATCGAGGTCATTCATAAGCTCCTGGATGGCTGGTGGGTCATCAGGTAGGAGAGCTGTGCCCTCCCTCCTACTGCACCTGCCCTGAGAGTCAGCCTGGCCTGGGGCTGGGCCTGCGCAGGCTCAGTGCCGACTTGACTGTGTGACTCTGGGTAGGCCACTGCCTCTCTCTGGGCTGTTTCCATTTTGGAAGCAAACTCGTGATAATCCCAGCCTGCCCGTGTCTCAGGGTTCAGTGTCCTTGTCTGAGTGGGCACACCTTTCCTTTGTGACTTGGGGTCACATCCCCTGACCAGTCCATCTATTCATTCTCCAGCAACACAATTAATTGTATTAATTATTATATTTGATAGCTGCTAGAGCAGACCCTGTCATCCCTTTTCCTTTTAAAATCCTTCATTGCAATCTCCATGTGTTTATTCCTCCAAGTGAATGTAGGAATACTAACTTGTTTTCCCGGTTCTGGGGAAAGCAGAATCCCAGGGTCTTGCACACGATTTCAGAGCCCTGAGTCACAGGGCCCATCCGTGACCCCAGTGAGCTTGTGGCCACAACACCCCCCATCAGTGTGGCCCTTGGCTGGGGACTTTGAGGCAGGATTTCTCAACCTTTATTTTTAAATTTTTATTGGCATATAGTTGCTTTACAGTGTTGTGTTAGTTTCTGCTATACAGCAAAGTGAATTAGTTTTTTGACCCAAACTCAGTTAACCCCCATCATGCACCCCTGAGACAATGTTTGTGAGTCTCCCACCAGCCAAGAAGAATCACAGTTTTATGGAGTGAGGTTTGTATTACGCAAAGGCTGTTGTTTTTTTACTACCAAATGTAGTAGTGAGAATGGAAAGAAAAATCTTCTCAACAAATGGTGCTGGAACAACTGGATATCCCTATGAGGGAACAAAATGAACCTAGATCCCTGCCTCACACCATACACCTTTATTTGGGACATTTCATAGATTTTACCAAGCACAAAACCCAAAACTAAGAAGCTTTTGGAAGAAAGCATAAGGGAACTTGGTGACCTGGAGGTAGGCTGAAGTTTCTTAGGACACAGAAGGCAATCACCATAAAAGAAAAAACTGACATACAATATTGCAGATGTTTTATAGCAAACACCTGTCCCTGGGGAGATGGATCTGCTAACTTCCTCCCCCTCCCACTGTCACAACTGGGAAGTCCTGTGTCGCATTGATGAGGAAACTGAGGCACACAGGTGCAGGGTCTGGTGTTGGCTGCCGTGTTTGCAACCTCCCAGCTGCCTCGACCCCCAGCTGTTTAGAGGGAGCCTTGACCCCACGTCTGAGGCCCCGCCCCTGCAGCTGCTCAGGCCTCAGGGGCTGCCTCTGTTGCAGGAAAGAAGATGTCACAGGTTACTTCCCATCCATGTACCTGCAACAGGCAGGGCAGGACACAGACCAGGCCCAAAGCCGGATCAAGAGGGGAGCGCCGCCCCGCAGGTGAGCAAGGGTCCCCGGGGCAGTGGGGGGGGGGGGGCTGGGCGGGGCTGAGGAGGGTATACCACGGCTTCCGTCTGTCTGTCCAGGCCCTGGAGAGGCAGTGCTGGGGCAGGGGAGGGGCGCTCAGCCTGGCGGGGTAGGCAGCACCGTCACTGGATGGAGGCCCCCTCCCACACGCTGGGGCTGGCGCAGGGGCGGTGGGAAAGCAGAGGTGTGAGGCTCCGACGCCTAGAGTCCTCGGGATGGCCCGTGAGGGCTGCGGCAGTTCGGAGGGCTTTCCTGGGGAGCGGGTAGGCTGAAGGCTGCTGAGGGGTGTGGGAAATGGGCCTGGGCTCTGAGTCAGGGCAGGGGTCCGCGTCGGTGAGGGGCAGTCGCCTTCATGCCCCGCCCAGGCTGTGCTGGACCTCCCCCCCCACCCCCCAGCCCGCCTCCTTCCCACTCTCAACCTCCCCGGGCTAGTCTTTGGACTCCAGGGGTGGCCATGAGAGTCCCCTCGGGCAGGGACGCGGGGAGGGCAGGGACGCGGGGCGCTGACCAAAGCCCCTGTCCTGCTGTGCCCAGGTCGTCCATCCGCAACGCGCACAGCATCCACCAGCAGTCACGGAAGCGCCTCAGCCAGGACACCTATCGGCGCAACAGTGTCCGTTTTTTGCAGCAGGGCCGCCGCCGGGCGCCGCCGGGGCCCCAGAGCCCAAGGAGCCCGCTGAGTGAGTGAGGACGGGCGCCTGGGGGCAGGGCCTGAGTCTGGGGGCGGGCCGGAGGTGAGGAGGGATGTGGCCAGCGTCCAGGGTGCTGAGAGGCGGGGCCTGGGGCGGGGCCAGGTGATGGAGGCGGGGCCTTGAGGGGTGGGGCCTGAAAAGTGAAGAGAGGTGGGGCCGAGCAGGCGGGGCAGGCCTCAGCTGGCCCTGTCCACCAGCAGAGGAGGAGGAGCCGCCCAAGACCGAGCGCCCCAAGCCGCAGCCGGCCGTGCCCCCGAGGCCCAGCGCAGACCTCATCCTGCACCGCTGCAGCGAGAGCACCAAGCGGAAGCTGGCCTCCTCCGTCTGAGGCCGCCCCCACATGATGCTCTCCCCACCTCCAGCCCCTATCCCTGTATATACATGTATAGAGCCTGAGGTTTGGCAGCAGATGGCAGCCCCTGTCCCCGCCCCACCTAGCTATTCGCCACCCTTAATAAATGTTGCTTGGAGTGGACTGATGGTTTGCGAAGTCGCGCTGCGGGCTGGGCAACACCCCTGGTATTTCTAGAAATAGGACTGAAGGCTGTGAGCTCTATTGGGGGAAGGTGCAAGAACTGAGGTCCGGTTGCATACTTTCCTGGCCTTGCCCAAGACCAAGTTTGCACAAGGCCAAGTGCAAGAGGAAACCCCAGTGCCCTCTGACTGTTTGTCTGACAGACTGCCTACTTGAACTCT
Organism: Eschrichtius robustus; assembly: GCF_028021215.1. Taxonomy (NCBI): domain Eukaryota; kingdom Metazoa; phylum Chordata; class Mammalia; order Artiodactyla; family Eschrichtiidae; genus Eschrichtius; species Eschrichtius robustus. Next base: position 82,849,446 of record NC_090839.1, on the reverse strand, counting down.
GGCCTCACTGCAGAAGAGTTCTGAAGAAGAGTAGACACAGTGCATAGTTGGGAGGGGGGTGAGCCAGGGCTGTAGGTGACCTTGTGTGTGCACCCTGATTACCAAAAAAAATGTAATTTAGGTATAGGGAGACACACCTTAGATGTAAGGACATAACGCAAAGTGAAAGTGAAGGGATGGAAAAAGATACTTCATGCAAATGGAAACCGAAAGACAGCTGGAATAGCTATACTTAGATAGAGTAGACTTTGTAACAAAGACTGTAGTAAGAGACAATGGCATTACATAACAATAAAGGGGTCAATCCAGTAAGAGAGTATAACATTTGTAAATATTTATGCACCCAACATAGGAGCACTAACATATATAAAGCAAATATTTACAGACCTAAAGGGAGGAACAGACAGCAATACCATAATAGTAGGGGACTTTAATACCTCATTAACATCAATGGATAGGTCATACAGACAGAAAATCAATAAGGATTTTCCAAGATAAATCATGTTAGGCCACAAAACAAATTTTAACAAATTTAAGAGGATCAAAGTTGTATCAAGCATTTTTTTTCTAGCCACGATGGTATGAAACTAGAAATTAATTACATGAAGAAAACTGGAAGACTCACAAACATGTGGAGATTAAACAAGTTATGAACAACCAGTGGGTCAAACAAGAAATCAAAAAGAGAAACAACAACAACAACAAAATACCTTGAGACAAATGAAAATGGAAATGTAACATACCAAAATTTATGAGATGTAGCAAAAGCAGTTCTAAGAGGGAAGTTCATAGCAGTAAATGCTTACCTTAAGAAACAAGAAAAGTCTCAAACAACCTAACTCTACACCCCAAGGAACTAGAAAAAGAAGAACAAATGAAGCCCAAAGTTGGTGGAAGGAAGGAACAAAAATTAGAGCAGAAATAAATGAAATAAAGACTGAAAAGGACAGAAAAGATCAATGAAACTAAGAGCCGGTTCTTAGAAAAGATAAACAAAACTGACAAACTTTTAGCTAGACTCAGCAAGAAAAAAAGAGAGAGGACTCAAAATCAGAAATAAAAGAGATGCTACAACTGATACCAAAGAAATACAAAGGATCATAAATGACTACTGTGGGGACTTCCCTGGTGGCGCAGTGGTTAAGAATCTGCCTGCCAATGCAGGGGACACGGGTTCAAGCCCTGGTCTGGGAAGATCCCACATGCCACGGAGCAACTAAGCCCGCGAGCCACAACTACTGAGCCCGCGAGCTGCAACTACTGAAGCCTGCGCACCTAGAGCCCATGCCCTGCAACAGGAGAAGCCACTGCAATGAGAAGCCTGTGTACCGCAACGAAGAGTAGCCCCCACTCGCCGCAACTAGAGAAAGCCCATGTGCAGCAACAAAGACCCAACACAGCCAAAATAAGTAAATAAATAAATAAATAAATTTATTTTTAAAAAAAGTTTACTATTCTTGCAAAATCAATCAATCAATAAATAAATGACTACTGTGAACAATTATATGCCAAACTAGAAGAAATGGATAAATTGGACAACCAAGAAAAAAAATGGATAAATTGCTAGAAACATACAACCTACAAAGACTGAATTGTGATGAAACAGAAAATCTGAATGGACCGATTATTAGCAAGGAGACTGAATCAGCAATAAAAAAGTCCCCAAAAACAAAAGTCCAGGACCAGATGGCTTCACTGGTGAATTCTACCAAATATTCTTCTCAAATTCTTCTCAAACTCTTCCAAAAAATATGAGGGGAACTCTTTCATATTTTATGAGGCCAGCATTACCCTGATACCAAAACCAGACAAGGATGCCACAAAAAAAGAAAATTGCAGGCCAGTATCCCTGATTACCATAGATGCAAAAATCTTCAAAAAAGTATTAGCAAACAGAATTCAACAATACCTCAAAAGGATAACACACCATGATCAAGTAGGATTTATTCCAGGCATGCAGTGATGGTTCAATATTCACAAATCAGTCAATGATACACCACATTAACAAAACAAAGGATAAGAATCATATGATCATTTCAATAGATGCAGAAGAAGCATGTGACAAAATTCAACACCCATTTAGAATGAAAACACTCAAAGCGGGTATAGAGGGAACATACCTCAACATAGTAAAGGCCACATATGACAAGCTCATAACTAACATCACACTCAATGGTGAAAAGCTAAATGCTTTTCCTCTAAGACCAGGAACAAGACAGGGTTGCACACTCTCACCAATTTTATTCAACATAGTATTGGAAGTCTTAGCCAGAGCAATCAGGGAAAAAAAAAATCCAAATTAGAAAGGAAGAAGTAAAACTGTCACTATTTGCAGATGACATGATATATGTAGAAAACCCTAAAGACTCCATTAAAAACTCTTAGTACTAATAAGCAACTTTAGTAAAGTTGGAGGATACCAAATCAACACAAACATCTCCTGCATTCCTTTATGCTTATAATGAACTATCAGAGTGAGAAACTATCAGAAGACAATCCCATTAACAATTGCATCAAAAAGAATAAAACACCCAGGAATAAATTTAACCAAGGAGGTGAAAGACCTGTATATTGAAAACTATGAGACATTAATGAAAGAAATCGAAGAAGACACAAAAAATGGAAAGATATTCTGTGCTCATGGATTGTAAAAATTAATTTTGTTAGAATATCCATACTACCCAAAGCAATATACAGATTCAATGTAATCCCTATCAAAATTCCAATGGTATTTTTCACAGAAATAGTACAAACAATCCTAAAATTTGTATGAAACCACAAAAGACCCCAAATAGCCAAAGCAATCTTGAGGAAAAAGAACAAAGCTTGAGGCATCACACAACCCAATTTCAAACTATGTTACAAAGCTATAGTAATTAAAACAGTATGGTATTGGCATTAAAACAGAGGCATAGATCAATGGAACAGAGTAGAGAACCCAGAAATAAACTCATGCATATATGGTCAATTAATTTACAACAAAGGAGCCAAGAATATGTAATGGGGACAGAACAGTCTTCAGTAAATACTGTCTGGGAAAATTGGACAGCCACATGCAAAGGAATGAAACCGGAACACTATCTTACACAATACACAAAAATTGATGACCAACTTAAGTGTAATACCTGAAAACATAAAGCTCCTAGAAGAAAACATAGACAGTAAACTCCTAGATATAGGTCTTGGCGATGAGTTTTTGAATCTGCACCAAAAGCAAAAGCAACAAATGCAAAAATAAACAAGTGGGACTACATCAAACTAAAGGCTCCTGCACAGCAAAATAAACAATAAACAAAATGAAAAGGCAGCCTATAGAATGAGAGAAAATACCTGCAAATCATATATTTGATAAGAGGTGAATATCCAAAATATATGAAGAACTCATATAACTCAATATCAAAAACAAACAATCCAATTAAAAAATGGACAGAAGATCTGAATAGACATTTCTCCAAAGAAGACACACAGATGGCCAAGGGGTACATGAAAAGATGCTGAACATCATTCATTCAGGGAAATACAAATCAAAACCACAATGACACAGCAAATCATACCTGTTACAATGGCTATTATCAAAAAGACAAAAAAATAACATGTGTTGGCAAGGATATGGAGAAAAGGGAAGACTTGTGCACTGTTAGTGGGAATGTAAATTGGCTGAGCCACTATAGAAAACAGTATGAAGTTTCCTCAAAACAATTAAAAATAGAACTATCATATGATCCAGTTATTCCATTAGAATCTGGGTATTATGAGAAGAAAATGAAAACACTAAAGATAACTGCACCTTGATGTTCATTGCAGCATCATTTACAATAGCCAAGATATGGAAACAACCTAAGCGACCATCAATGGATGACCAGATAAAGAAATTGTGGCGTAAATATACAATGGAATATTATTCAGCCATAAAAAATAATAAAATCTTGCCACTTGCAACAAAATGGATGGACTTTGAGGGCATTATGCTAAGTGAAATAAGTCAGACAGAGAAAGACAAATACTGTATTATCTCTCTTATATGTGGAATCTAAAAGACAAAGAAAGAAACAAAAAACAAGCAAGCTCTTGGATACATTAAACAGATTGGTGGTTGCAATAAGTGGAGGGTGGGCGAGGGTGGAAGAAATGGGTGAATTGTTATTTACTTATTTCTTTATCTTTATTTATTTTAGTTTATATAAATTGAATAAACATTTTTTTAAACTGGCAAATATAAACAGGAGAGTATAATTGATCTCTCATTCCAGATTCAGTTGAAAATAGCCATCCTGGGGCCATTGCTAAGGCACAGAATGGGCACAGAAATTTAGACGTCTACCCAGTTTTCACTCCCTGAGACATAGTGGGGGTCTTGGCTAATAGAGCCGTGAATATTCAGTGAAGGACAATAGTTTATCACACACACAAAGAATTATAATTTAGCTATAGGGAGGGGCGCCTCTGATTATTCACTGAGAGCCTGCCCAGTTAGGAGGTTGTACCAGAAAGCGATTATTCACCACCCATCCCAGCACTGCTGCTAGCCCATGGCCTCCAAGTCTTTGCTGGTGGGTCTGTCCCCAAATGCAAAGATACCATGATGTAAACTGGAGCTGCAAATCTCGTGAAAGATGCAGCTTGTCTCGAAGGCCATGGGTGGCATGGAGAGCTTCTCTTCCTGTGTGGGAAGCAGCATATGAGGCTGGACAAGGCTGGTCGCTTAGAGATAAGAGGAAGTGGGTTTCTCCCAGTCTTGGCTCAGTCATACGAGTGACCATGCTGGTCAAGCCACTTGGCCCAGCACACGCTACAGGTAGAGAAGGAACCTGGGAACCCTGGGAGTTGAATCAAAGCAGAACAGCCCCATGAATGGTCCAGCCAACAGAAGGCAGCCCAGACGCAACGCTGCGGTCACCTCCCTGTTACCTGATGGGCTAACCACCCGGGAGCCACATGTGACAATGACGAGCGGGGGCTCTATGACAGAGGCCTGCCAGGTCTCCACGTAAGCATGGTGGCTGCTTAGAAAAGGAAGAAGAACACGGACTTTGGAGTCACATGGACCTGGGTCTGAATCCTCTCCTGGCTGTGTGGCCTCAGGCAGGCCATTTAATCACTCTGAGCCCCAGCTGCCTGTCTAAAAACGCGGGGGCCGGTCTTTCCCCGCAGGGTTTGCAGGACCACGCCTCTCGTGTTCAGAGTCAACATCTGCTCAGGTACACCAGCAGCTGGCCTCCCCTGACTTCCGCTGTGAACCAGTCCATCCTTCATTCACTTCCCAGGAAGTGAGCCTCTGAGCCAGCCAGACCCAGCTGGACCTGCAGTCAACCTCCCAAGGTCAGGAACTGCCCAGGTTGGGTCATTCCTGTGTCTGAGGACATACATCCAGGCCCCAGCTGGGGCTGGGTCCGCTGCCCAGGTGAACACCTAGAGGTTGGTCTCTCCCCCTGGCAGCTTCCCTTCATTTCTATCAATGCCTTTTCCTCCACTGCTTCCTGAATGGGTCATCAGGTAGGATCTTCAACCTTTTTGTACTCTAATCAGATTAATTCCTCCAAATCTGGAAAGTATTCACAATTGTGGGTCACTAATTCCAGCAACTAATACATACTAAGAACACAGATATCTCTAACTTTATATCTATACCTGTATCTGTATCTGCATCTATATCTATACGCTTTTTTTTGAGTTGATAAGTTTTTGTTACCTTGTGTGATTTTTTTTTGCAATTGAAGTATAGTTAATTTACAGTGTCATGTTAGTTTCAGGTGCATCTATATGTTTTTAAGTGACAACCCTCCAGGGGAAAAATTCCATAAAGGAAAGGACATTTTTTGGTCAACTGACAAAACTGGAATATGAATGGTAAACCAGACAAAAGTATTGCATCAGTGTTCAATTTACTGGAGTTGGTAACTAAGTCATGGCTATAGAAACCCTCTTCTTAGAAAATACTCCCTAAAGTATTTAGGGATAAATGAGGTAAGCAACTTTCCCTCAAATGGTTCAGAAAGAAACTATGCACATAAGTTTATATACATTATTACAGATAATCATACAGTCATTTATACACACAGGCAATGTACACACACACGGGAGACAGAGAGGGGGAGAGAAAGCAAACAAATGATAAAATGGGGTAAAATGTTAATAATATGAGAATCTGGCAAAAGGGCGTTAAGTGTTCTTCAGGCTCCTTTCATTTCTGCAACTTTTCTATACATTTGAAATGATTTCAAAATAAAAGTTAAAAAAAAAAAAAAAGACAGCCCCCAAACCTCAACTTAGGCTTTGAAAACCTATGTTATTTGTTTTGGGATTTTCCATTTTAAGTCCTACCTTTTCAGGTTCGTGTGGAGGCAGGGACGGCTAAGGCAGGGACACCACAGTATGTGAACACGTCTCTAACTGATTCTCCTTCAACTTGGAAACACGTGAGGTCACACGGAATTCCACGCCAATGGCGGGGAGATAGATGTGTGTGCACATATACCCCGGTGCATATACGCATCTGTCTCTCCGTTTCTCTGTGGACTGATTTAAACTTCAGAATGCAGCCCCAATGCCCACAAGGGTCAAGCAAGTATGTGAGTGAGTGAAACAGGCCAGCCGTAAGAAGAGTCAACTACTAGAAATACAATAAAACTTTCTTGATTTTTACTGGGCTATGGGGAAACATAAAATGTCATACAAACAGGTATGATAACTGCAAATAATATTTCCGAGTCAAAGTGGGAAAAAACGGAAAACCAGATATATTTCATAACTCATTTTCTCATCTTGCAACCCCTCGGGTCTAGAGGATTCTAGGCTTCCAGCCCAGGGGATCCTGCCCCCCCAGGAGTGTGCTTCATCACGTCGCGATGTGGAGCACAGAATCCCACTGGGAGTCCTTCAACTGGGAGCAGTACTCAGTTTTACTCAGTTTCATAATGGAAAAGAGCTGTTCACAAATGTAGGTACTCCCAAACATGGAGAGAATCTTGGCACAGTGGGTTTTGTACTTGGGATAGCTGCTCCAGAGGTATTTATAGAATTCTGGTATTCCAACCTTGTCGTATTTGGTTTTCAGGACCGTGTTGCACTGCAGATCAATCACCTCCATCTGGAGCGCTTCCTGGACGCTCTCGATCTTCATGGAGAAAGGGGAGCTGAACAGGGTCAGTTCACTTTCGTAGAGTTTGAAGTCGGACAGTCTTTTCTGGAATTCCGTCTTCAGCTCCACGATTTTGGGAATGTAGTTCAGGCCATCGCTTTCATTTCTGGAAACCGATTTCAGGGTGGGAAAGTGGGCCAGGTTATTCCTGGCCAAATGAGTCTCCCAGAGGCACAGTTTAGCCAAGAACGCCCGAATCAAGTCGTACATCTGTGTCACGATTTGGGAATGCCCTTGGAGAGAGATGTTCAACGTGTTCAGATGCATAGTCATGTCCACCAAGAAGGCCAAGTCTTTGATCCAATCTTGAGAGCTCAGCTGAGGCAGGGGCTTGCCTCTGGAAGACATGAAGGACTCAATTTCTTCCAACGATTCAAAGAACCTCTTCAGCACCAGCCCGCGGCTGAGCCACTTAATCTCCGTGTAGTACAGAAGGCTGCCGTATTGGCTGTCCAGCTCATAGAGCAAAGTCGTGAACTCGCTGTGGTTCAGTCCGCGGGAGCAGATCCAGTTCACGGCATTAACTACCACGCTCATGATGTGGTCCATCTTTAACTTTTGAGCACAGAGCGATTCCGGGTGAATAATGCAACAAACGGACTTCAGATCTGAGCCCTTGCAAGCCATCGCCACCTTGGACTTGAGTTTTGTGACCAGCCCGTCATTGGCATCTACCATCGCAGGAGTGCCAGTTGAGGCCACGCTTACTAATTTCGACCAGTCGATATTAAACTTTTTAAGACTTTTCTCAACACGCAAAAAGATCTCATTTCCAGATTTTGTCCCCGTCATGGGCACCGTATCCAAAAGTTCTTCCGATACATCAAAATTCTCATCAACGCCCCGGATGAATATGGCCAACTGGGTGGTGTTATTTATATCTGTGATCTCGTCGATGGCAATAGAATAGGCCACAAATGATCTGATTTTTTCACGTAATTTCTCCCATAAGTTCCCAGCCACGTCTTCTATGGGCTGGACGGCAGGGTTTTCCCTTGGACTCACATTTGCAAGCACTCGTTTTTGCTCCGGACACACGATGTCTGATGACCCTAAGAGATACTTTCTGAGCCCTTTCTTCAGCTCCTGGAGCTTCTCGTCGCGCATCCTCTCTGTGTACTGGTCATAGTGCTTGCTGTGGTTGGTTTGATAATGGCGTCTCAGGTTGTATTCTTTGGACACAGACATGCTCTGTTTGCATATTAAACACGTAGGGATATTCTGCACCTCCACGAAGAAATACGCTCTCTCCCACTTTTCTTGAAATACACGGCCCTCTTGGTCTATCTTTCTTTTTCCCACTTTTGATAGAAACATGGAGACAAGAAACAGTTCAGTTTTCTCTTAAATCGACTGTTAGTCTAACACCAGCAAGAGCATGATGACAAATGCAAGGGATAAGGTGGCGGGGGGGGGGGCGTGGTTAACTGGAGAGCACCCCAGCCCTGCAGAGGTGTGGGGTGAGGACGGGGGACACTCAGGGCAAGCAAATGACTGCCAGAGGGAGCATGGCCCTGGTCTGCTCGGATCTTCAGATTGCTAAAGAAAACCTGGAAATGGACTTTTATGAAAAAGTCCCCGGTTCTTCAATATTGGCCAGTAGTTCCCTTTTTCGAAAGGTAGATGAGCCAAGGGACTTCCCTGGTGGTGCAGTGGTTGGGAGGCCGCCTGCCAGTGTGGGGCACGTGGGCTCGAGCCCTGGTCTGGGAAGATCCCACACGCGGCGGAGCAACTAAGGCCGTGCGCCACAACTACTGAGCCCACGTGCCACAACTACTGAAGCCCGCACGCCTAGAGCCCGTGCTCCGCAACAAGAGAAGCCACCGCACCGCAACAAAGAGTAGCCCCCGCTCGCTGCAACTAGAGAAAGCCCGTGCGCAGTAACACAGACCCAATGCAGCCATAAATAAATAAATAGATAGATAAATAAATAAATAAATAAATAAATAAATAAATAAAATTAAAAGGTAGATGAGCCAAAAGAAAGACATCTTTGGTGAGGTTCAGCAAGTGCTATGCTTGCCCATCTGGTTTAAATGAGAATGATTTGAAAGTGTATCTGCATTTTAACATATATTTTTTCATTTGATTTTCAAGAGAACTTTGAAATAACAGAGAAGGGAATGAGCACAGAAGACGTATGATTTAACTGCTGTGAGTCCCATAAGACACCGGTGATAGCCACAGACCCTCAAAGAACCTACTTGTTTTCAATGTAAAGAAATGGGCCACGATGCAGGTGAGCTTTACTTTGAGAGAACACAGGTATAAAAATTCACTTTAAGAAAATGTAGGCAGAGACAGGCAGTCAATTTAGTGGCTGCCTGGGGCTGGGGGTGGGAATGGGAAATGACCAGAAATGGGTAGGAGGAATCTTTCAGGTGGGGGAATGGAAATGTTCTAATATTAGATTGTGGTGATAGTTGCACAACTCCGTAAATATACTAAAAATCACTGGATTGTGTACAGTTTGCACAAGTGAATTTTACGGTATGTAAATTTATGCCACAATAAAGCTATTAAAAATGTTAAATGCTATTTAACAACCAGAGGAGTTTAGGAATAATAATTGTGCATTTTAAAAGAACACTTCAGTTTCCAAATTTAAATGAGGAGGTTCCCTAGATGACTCTTAGGAACATCGTTACATGTTATGCTTTTTTTTCTTTCTATAGGTACTTTATTTTTTTTAAATTTTATTGAAATACACTTATTTACAATGTTGTGTTAGTTTCAGGTGTACAGCAAAGTGATTCAGTTATATATACATATGCATATATATATAAATAAATATATATATATATTCTTTTTTAGATTCTTTTCCATTATTGGTTATTGCAAGATGAGTATAGTTCCCTGTGCTATACAGGAGGTCCTTGTTGGTTACGCCTTCTGCTTTAATATCCAATAGGATTTTGACTTGCTTGCAAGGACTTTAGGGGAGACATTAAAAATATTTAACAAGCAGAGAGGCTGGGACATTGCCCAATCAGAACAGAAGTCAACTGGAGGGGGTTCTGGGAGCCCTGCTGTGCCAGGCCCTGTTGGTTCTGAACTGTGGGGAGGTCAGGGGTGGGAGATCCTGGTGGTGGGACTGGGGTGGCCAGGCAGGTACTATTTACCAAATAAGGTAGAGTAACCTCATCATGCTTCACATAATCTTCCTTGCCTTTCCAGGAAAAAAAAAAAAAAAAAAAAAAAATAAGGTAGAGTAGTAGTTCAGTATTATGATATGAGCTGCCCCCCCCACCCCGACCCCATAAAGGACTCTTGAATAAGAATGTGGTATGTCATCACACACAGCAAGCTCCGTCAAATGGTTATATGAGAAAAATATGCCTGGCTAATAAAACTTGAGCAACAGAATTAAAGGGCTTTAAAAGAAGCAGGAAAAACAAAATGCACATAAAGAGCGGCATGCTTTGCTCTTTCTGGTGGTGAGTGTCCACTGAGACAGCCCACGTGGCACAGCAGGGGCTAGGACCATCTTCTCTCCCCCAGGATACTCACCATTGCTGAGTTCAAGGCCGGGAAGTGGTCTGAAGAGAAAGAGACATTGGTGAGTGCAACAGAGGTCACTTTTCCTCTCTTGTCCACTTAGTTCTATTTGACAAACTTTTGTGAGTGTCAGTGCGAGACTAAACTAAAACAGGCTGCCCACGATCACCAAGAAACGGGAGCGAGGACACACAGCTCCCAGAAGCAGAATACGATGAACTGAGTGTGACAGGCAGCATGACATAGCACTTGACTGCAGGGACCCACCGCCCACGTCCTGGGGTGAGAATCCCTGTGCCCCCCAGCTTCTCCACCTCGAGCAAGTTACGATCTGCAGCTCATTCTCCTGACCAGGCAGGGGACTCTCACGTACCTGATGACTGTGAATTTGATAAATTCTGCGGCATCCAAGATCCTTCTCATGGAGCTGATTTCCAGGTAGCCAGGGGCTTTGAATACCACCCCCGGGGGCATGCCGTCAATGACCACACAGCCAGGGTTGAAGGTGATCTTCCTGTAGGGAACTTTCACAGGGAAATCCACTCCAATTGCTTCACCTGTGATGATACAAAGAGTGTAAAACCAGTTGTGTGTCACTTGCTTTTCCCAAACCGTGCTTTATCTTTAATGTCAAGATTTTAAAATTAATCGCATCAAGTAACAACATTGGTGATCAGCCATTACTTTATTTTCCAGCCATGCTAGGGTGTATGAATAATTTTATTGATTTTGAAATTGGTAACAGGTAGTGTAGCAGACTGTTTCTCTACCCATGAAATAGGTATTATCATAGTATCTACCTGAAAAGGGTTTTGTGAGGATTAAATGATTAATCACATGTCAAACACTAAAAACAATACTCAGCTATGGTAAAAAGTCAGTAAGTGAAAGATAGCTATTATAATTATTTTAAAAATATTTTAAGTTTATTTTTAATTGAGATATAATTGACATACAACATTGTATTAGTTTTGGGTATACAACATAATGATTTGATAAAGATAGCTATTTAAAAAATTATTTTATTGAAGTATAGTTGATTTACAATGTGTTAATTTCTGCTGTACAGCAAAGTGATTCAGTTATACATATATATACATTCTTTTTTTAATATTCTTTTCCAATATGGTTTATCATAGGATATTGAATATAATTCTCTGTGCTATACAGTAGGACCTTGTTAATCCATTCTATATATAAAAGCTTACATCTGCTAACCCCAAACTCCCACTCCATCACTCCCCCAACCCCCTCCCCCTTGGCAACCATCAGTCTGTTCTCTATGTCCGTAATTCTGTTTCTGTTTCGTAGATAGGTTCATTTGTGTCATATTTTAGATTCCACATAAGTGATATCATATAGTATTTGTCTTTCTCTTTCTGACTTACTTCACTTAGTATGATAATCTCTAGTTGCATCCATATTGCTGCAAATGGCATTATTTCATTCTTTCTTATGGCTGAGTAGTATTCCATTATATATATATATATATATATATGTATATATATATATATATGTATATATATATATATATACACCACATCTTCTTTATCCATTCATCTGTCGATGGACATTTAGGTTGTTTCCATGTCTTGGCTGTTGTGAATAGTGGTGCTATGAACATAGGGGTGCATATATCTTTTTGAATTATAGTTTTGTCTGGATATTTGCCCAGTTTTGTCTGGATATTTGCATGATCATATGGTAGTTCTATTTTTAGTTTTCTAGGGAACCCCCATACTGTCCTCCATAGTGGCTGCACCAACTTACATTCCCACCAACAATGTAGAAAGGTTCCCTTTTCTCCACACCCTCTCTAGCATTTATTATTTGTAGACTTTTTAATGATGGCCATTCTGACTGGTTTGAGGTGGTACCTCCCTGTGGTTTTGATTTGCATTTCTCTAATAATTAGCAATGTTGAGCATCTTTTCATGTGCCTATTGGCCAAAAGATAGCTATTATTATTATGAAATTAGTGTTTCCATGTAAAAGTTCTTCTTCAGTAAAAATACACACTAATTTTGATCACAGCTCCTTCACAGAAAGATCAATTTCTTAGATAAAGTAATCAATTAGAAGGAAATATTTCAAATGTATAAAATTTGGTTATGTAACGATATAAAAACGTACCAAATTTTCGGCTAAAGAGGTCATTGACTTGTTCTCTTAGTTGTTTTATTTTTTCAATGCTTGATAATCTTTCCTTCTCATTATCTAAAAAAATTAAAAAAACAAGCAAACCAGGTTTATTCATGTATTTGCTCCCCAGAAAAGCTGTTGGAGGAAACACCTGTTAGCACGTGTGAAAGCACTTTACCTGGCTTATCATTCAGTTTAGTTTTAGCAATAATTAAGCATTTTGGAAATTTGTAAATTTAAGGCATTATAGATGACAGAGAATTTTCCAAATTATGACTCTATGTAAATATAAGACATACTGCTTTAGAGAACATTTTCAATATCATGCAAGATAAGGATGTCCACTTTCACCCCTACTCTTCAACATTATAATAGAGATCCTAGCCAGTGCAACATAGCAAGTAAAATGAGTAAGATGTATGTGCTAGGATTAGGGGGGAAAATTTTTTAATACTTGAAATTTTTATTCTATTTAATTTTGAATAACTAAAAGTGATTATGTGGTTCAAAATTCAAATGATATAAAACAGTAAATCATGAAATGTCTCTCTTCCATCCCTATCTTAGCTTTCAAGTTTCCTTCTTTGGAGGATCTATGCTATTAGATTATTTTGTATCTCTCCAGATATGTTTTATATACACCTATTCCGAAAAGAAGATTAATTGATGGGCAGCAAATACATTTCACCTCTGTGGCCAGTTCCAATCCAATGGTAGCCAGTGCTTGGAGCTGGCTGCCCTAAGGGGTATTTTCCAGGTAATGCACCAGGGCAGGGCTGTGAGAAGCAATATATCTGATAAACAATGTATGATATAGCAAGATATTCAGTGTGTGGCAATTGGCATCATATTTTATATTCCTGAATTGTCTTTCCTTAGTTGACAGGGTGAACTTAGCAAAAAAATAGCTCCAAGAGACTAACCCATGTCATAAAGTGGTTAAAATATAACAAAATGAAAAACATAATCTAAATTATGATAAAGTCAGATAGAATTCCATACCTGGAATCGTCACCTGAACGATGTTAAGATCTTCAACACCTGCTGCAGAATTTGTAATATTGGATGAATTGGTGTTTCCTTAAACAGAAAATGAAATTTAGAACTTATAGAAAATTAGGTTACTTCTCCTCTAAAACTATCAAATTGCCACTTTGATCAGAAGGCCAGACTAGGGAATTCCCTGGCGGTCCAGTGACTAGGACTTGGTGCTTTCACTGCCAGGGCCTGGGTTTAATCCCTGGTTGGGGAACTAAGATTCTGCAAGACAGGAGGCGTGGCCAAAAAAAAAAAAAGAAGGCCAGGCTAAATTTTTAAAACTCCAGAGAACATTTAGCTGTAGAATAACAAGCTGGCTTGGCAATAATTGATGTTTGAGTCTCTGTAGTTTAATGTCGATGTCAAAGGAGAAAGGGCACCAGGGCTTTTATTTAGTTCCTAGCCCCTGATACTTCAGTCAGTCTAATTTGATTTAAAAAGAAGCGTGTTTAAAAATACATTTCCTGGGACTTCCCTGACAGTCCAGTGGTTAAGACTCTAAGCTCCCAGTGCAGGGGGCATGGGTTGGATCCCTGGTCAGGGAACTAAGATCCTGCATGCCACTCAGCCAAAAAAAAAAAAGAAAAAAGAAAAAAAAATTTCCTTTGTTGTTATTCTCAGTTTAAAGGTGGGGGATAGGAAAGAAGACATACGAATGTGTCCAAGAGGACACTTAGGAAGCAGATGTCCTATGAGAAGTGAGAAGTGAGACAGTCAAGGAAAGGCTCAGATGGGGTTAAATAGTAAAAGCACAGTTGACGTTATCATGATTTCTGGTCAAATCATACACACAACGCTCACTTAAGTTCTATATGAGAAATGTAAATGAGCCTGTCTAGTCCTTTCTGAGGGACTCAAAGTTCAATCCCTGTGTTCTGTGAAAGATCAACCATTTGGGTGTTTGAGATTCTGCATCTGAAGAGCAAGACCTCAAAGGGACACAAGGAGACACACCATCATTCTTCCCCTCTCCCCCCTTCATTCTCCCCGCCTTCATTCTTCCCTCCCTGCCCCCTTCATTTCCCCCTCCCTCTTCATCCTCCCCCTCTTCATTCTTTCCCTCTCCCCTCTCCCTTTCAGTTTCCCCCTCCCCACTTCATTCCCCTCCTTTGGGCTTCATTCTTTCCTCACTGGACCAAGCACAGTTTGGCCCTACTCTGGCCAGGGCTAATTTGCACAGCCTAATTCTGTTGTCTGACAAGCCTAGAGCACTGGGTACCTGATGGGAATATGGGCTGCTCTGGTCATAGGTACACACACATTGAGATAAATCTTTCCCCTTTCAGAAAAAATGAAAACTGTACTTAGCCGTGCGAATGTGGCAAGGTTTTTGGCAACCAACCTTCAATTTTCACCTCAGCTTCAGGGTCCTCACTCATTTCTGAAGGGACAAGCTGAGTAGAATCTTGAAAAAAAAATTTCTAAAATGACATTCATTGTTTATGTATTCTCACATTCCAACATTTTACTGCTCCCATACCCAAAAAGTCGCTTATCCTGGCATTTTAAATACATTTTATATTTACTAAACATAGAGGTATAAACATAAAGGTAATTTTAATTTTAAAAAGGATAATAGGGTAATAAAGGATAATCTTATAAGGGATAAGAGGAGATAAGGAACTTTCAGATATTATCAAATAATGTGAAGTTACCCGCAGTAATGGACACAGAATATCCTTCTATTTGAGCTAATGGAATACATCTGGTCATAGTGTTTTCTGGTTGTCATCGGGAATTACTAGGATTAAAAAAAAGGCATTTGCTCCTTTCTTATCCTGCCAGCAGCCCCCAGGTGATTCATGGTCTATTATTACATGGATGCATGTAATGTACCTGACATATACATGCTCAGTGAAATAAGCCAGTCACAGAAAAGCAAATATCATGTGATTTCACTTATATGAGGTACCTAAAATACCTAATTGAGTTTTCTGGTGGATAAGAATTATGACATATACATTAAGTTCTACATATAGACAAAAGCCTGGCTAGCTTATCTCGCCTAACTCTAGCTCATTTTAGAAAGATTTGTCAAATCTTACATTAATTGTTAGCAAAAGAAGAAAGACTAGAATGCAAAACTGTTTTGATATTGTACTATTGTTACGTAGGATGTAACCTTTGGGGAAAAACAGGTAAAGGTACATTGGACTGCTCTGTACTATTCTTGCAGCTTCTTGTGAATCTATAATTATTTTAAAATAAAAAGGTTTTAGGGAGTTCCCTGGTGGCCTCGTGGTTAGAATTCTGGGCTCTCACTGCCGTGGCCTGGGGTTCAGTCTCTGGTTGGGGAACTGAGATCCCACAGGCTATGCAGTGTGGCCCCTCCCTGCCCCAGATAAATAAATAAATAATAAAAAAATAAAAGGACTGACATAAAATAAAAAGGTTTTAAAAATCAAACAAATTCAGCTCTATTGTAAATGGGCTTCCCACTATCTCACGATAATAAAAAATCTGTTTAGAAATGAACTATTTCGAGGGCCAACATCCCATGAAATCTTTCTGATTCTAATTCAGCACCAGTTCTACAACTGACTCCTACACAGGTCTTCTTCTTTCCAAATATTGTACTATCCATCCATTTAAAAAATGACCAAACAATACCTTAACAGGCTTTTACAAAGGCAAGTAAAATGACATAAGGGAGGAATAGATTTAAACTCAATTCAAAATAATTGTCCTCCTTTACATCCAGCGAAGGTCAGAGATTGAGTTAACGAAAAGAAACAAAAAATTAATGGAAGAATCCTGACACACGCTACAATATGGATGAACCCTGAGAGCATTATGCTCAGTGAAATAAGCCAGTCACAAAAAGGCAAATACCGTAGGATTCCGCTTATATGAGATACCTAAAGTAGTCAAATTCATAGAGACAGAAAGTAGAATAGGGGTTGCCAGGAGGGAAAACGGGGGAGTTGTTGTTTAATGGGGATAGATTTGCAAGATGAAAAGTTCTGGAGATCTTCTTCCCAACAATGTAAATACACTCACCACTACCAAACTGCACACTTCACAGTGGTTAAGATGGTAAATTTTCTGTTATGTGGTTTTTTTTAACCACAATGAAAACACATAATTTAGAAAAATAAACAGGAGTTAAATAATGACAGAGTCCGCTTGTCTTCTTGGTTCTAAAGCAATGAAGTTCAAAATGACAAATTTTATGAGTGAATGAACAATTCTAAGACTGGACTCTATCATAGTATGTTCTCTGGCAAAAATCTACCAAAATTCTTCTAGGTCAGAGACTTAGACAAATTGCTCAGGGGGCCGTTGGAACCATCCTCTACAACAAAAAACTCCAGACTCCCTAAATCAGGGAAGCTATCGAAAATGACTGCAACTCTGCTCCTTGGAGAAAGTTTTTGATGTAAAAGAAAAACACAAATCATTTTGGTACTGAGACAGATGTACAACCCCTAAAAACAAGATCAACTTGCCTGTAAACTGAAAAAGACATTCATACCTCTATGTTTGCAGAGGAAATCTCCTTTATTAATTTTATCTTATATAAACCACTTTAAGAGTTTAGGCCTTAAATATGATACTCAGGATTTATACACGAATGGAGGGAAGTATATATCAAGTTTTACCTCTAATTCAAGAATTTCCTAAAATTCTATTCAACTTTGCTCAAAAGATTTTGGCACGCCCATCAAGAAGACAAAATGAAATAAAGTAACAAATGGCATCAGGGCAAAGTTTTCTTACCACTCAACCTTTATAGCCAGGCACTTAAAGTAGAATCATTTACAAATCAAAAGAGTAAGAGTGACAGAGTTCTTAATACTACATCTTAGGATGAGGACTCGGCCAGTTCTCTAAGAAGGCATGTTGTCTTCTGTATTTTCAAACATGTGTGTTTAAAAGAGTGTATTCTCTTCAAAATACTGTAGACTAAAAAAAAAAAAAAAAAAGAGAGAGAGAGAGAGAGAGAAAATGCCTCATTTTTCTAACCTTCCACTGGTAATTCCATTTCTATTACTTCAGTGCTGGCAGAAGAATGATGGCTCTCTGAAAGGAAAGCAAACAAGGCAGAAGTACAAATTTTAAAAAAGAAATCATTTAAAAACAATGCCAATAATTCAAGACCCGCACAGGAATATACATGCAATACTTCCGACTCCCTAATATCAAATTCACACAAACGATCCTTTCTTTACGTTTTTTCCTTTGTTTTTGTTTTTACCTGTGCTTTGGAAAAATTTCAAATACAGAAAAGCAGAGAGATGGCATCATGAAGCCATGTGCCCGTCCCTCAGCGCCAACAGTCCTCAACTCACGTCATCCCGTTTTATCCGTGCCCACCCCACCCTGCACTGGTAGTTTAAAGTAAATCCCAGAATTCAGTGTGCAAATACTGCATAACTACAGGCAAGTACATAAGTAAAGTCTCTTCCTTTAGCATTACCATGATATTGCGATGACCCCTACAAATGAACAATTATTCTTTATCAGCATCTCTTAGCTAGGCATTGTTCAAATTTCCTCAGTTGTCTCATAAATGTCTTTTCTTAAAAAAAACTTTATATTTGGAAATAGTTTTAAACACAGAAAAGTTGCAAAAATAAAATAGTACAAAGAAGATCCATCTACCCTTTACTCAGATAACATGATGTTAACAATTTACCCTGTTTGTTGGTAATCTTTGTCTCTCCCTCCCCCCGCCCCCAATCTATATAGAGAGATAGATGTATATACACACACTTTTTTTCCTGAAGCATTTGAGGGAAAGGTACATACATTATGGACCTTTATCTCTGAACACTTCTGTGACTATTTCCTTAGAATAGGGATATTCTCTTATACTATCACAGTATAGTTATAAACTCACAGAATTTAACATGTGAGACAATGTTATCTATTCTACCATTCATTTTCCAACTTTGTCAGTTGCCCAAATGTTCATTATAGCCTTTCCCTTTCAGTATGGGATCCAGTTTGGGGGGTCAGGTCTTGTTTTTAGCTGTCACGTCTCCTTTAATTTTGAATGGTTCCATAGTCTGTCTTCGTTTTTTATGGCATTGCCATTTCTGAAGATTTGAGTCCCCGCCGTCCCCCCCTTCCCCTCCCCACTAGAATGTTCCTCATTTTGAGTTTGTCTGACGTTTCCTCATGGTAAGACTCAGGTCTTGCATTCTCAGCCAGAACACTGCCTAGATGACGGTGTGTCCTTCTCAGCGTATCACATACACAGGCACCCGGAATTTGGGGCTGGCAGGATTTTGAGTTGATAGGTCTCATCCTGCTGTGAAAAAATAAACCACCTAGGGGCCAATATACAGAGGCCATCTTTGGTTCATTTCTAGAAAACGATGCAATTTCAACGTTGCATCATCAAACTGGTCAGGCTGTGTAACACACAGTCACAAATGTGACAAAGATCAAATCACTTACATACAAAAAGCAAGTCACACACCCATGTTGAATCTCATTACATGACTTTACCAAACAGAAGTTGAGGTAATTTAAAAAAACAAAAACAAAAACAAATTGCATCGTGTTAGGTTCAAGCCTAAGCAAGATCAAGTTTACATTGAAAAAAAAAAAAAAGCCCTACAAGTAGGCCAATGCATTTCTTTTCCTCCTCTTCCATTCCAAAAAGTAAAAAAACAGAACAAAACAAAAAACCCCAGAACTAAATATCACACACAGTAAATTCAGTGTAGATAAACTTAAAATACTGACATGCTCTGGAAAGTGGGCATGGAGGAACAGACCTTTGAAATACTTCAAATGAGGAAATTTTTGAAGAATCATTTTTTGAAGGACCTGCTTTGGAGCACAAATTTCATCATCAAATTTGGGTTAGAGATATGGATTCATAGCCATTCCATAAAGAAAAAAGGCAAAATTACAAATAAGTGAATGGCAACGAAATTCTGACACCTGCTACAGCATGGAAGAAACTTGAAGACATTACACCTAGTGAAATAATCCAGTCACAAAAGGATAAATACTGTCTGATTCGTTATATGAGGCACCAAGAATAGGCAAATTCATAGAGACAGAAAGTAGAATGGGGGTTCCCAGGGGCTAAGAGGAAGGGAATGGGGAGTTATTGCTTAGTGGGGACAGTTTCTGTTTGTGATGATGAAAAAGTTCTGGAGATGGATGGTGGTAATGGTCACACAACACTGTGAATGTACTTGATGTCACTGACCTGTGCATTTAAAAATGGTTAAAATTGCAAATTTTATGTTACATATATTCTACCACAATAATTTTTTTTTTTTTTTTTTGGCTGAGCCGTATGGATTGCGGGATCTTCATTCCCTAACCAGGGATCGAATGCAGGGCCTCGCCAGTGAGAGCACCGGGTCCCAACCACTGGACCGCCAGGGAATTCCCACAATAATAATTTTTTAAAAAGGAAATGAGTGATAAGATGACCAGTATCAATTTACCAAGAGGACAAGGGCTCTCAGGTAAATTTATTCACAGGTACAGCAAAAATACTCCTGGTCTAGAGTTTTGACAGCAAAAATCCTATGTACTGAATGGGTATCAAATGTGTTCAAAGCGATCTGATAATCAGTGCTTTCAAGTCAAAAGTCAAAATTAATCACAAATTTTATTTTATACAGATTATTTATACAGATTATACAGGCTAATCTTACATTGAATTTGCTTTCTAAAAACTGAGATATAATTCACATACCATAAAATTCATCCTCTTAAAGTGTACAGTTCAGTGGTTTTCCATATATTCACAAAGTAGTACAAACATCATCATTATTTCTAGAACATTTTCATCACCCCCAAAAGAATCCCTGTGCCCACTGGGGGTCATTCCTCACTCCCTTCTCTCTTCAGACTCTGTAACCACTAATTGACTTTCTGTCTCTATGGATTTGCCTATTCTGGATATTTCACATAAATGGAATCATACAATATGTACCTTTTTGTGTCTGGCTTCTTTCACTCAGCATTATGTATTCAAGGTTCATTCATGTTACAGTGTGTATCAGTACTTCATTATTTTTAATGGCTGAATAATATTCCGTTGTATGGATAGACCACATTTTGTTTCTCCATTCGTCAGCTTATGGATACTTGGGTTGTGTCCACCTTTTGGCTATTAAGAATAATGTATAAGTTTTTGTGTGGACATATATTTTCTCTTGGGAAAATGTAGAATTGGATATATATCTAAGAGTGGAATTGCTGGATCATATGCTCCTCATTTAGCATTTTGAGGAACTGCCAAACTATTCTGAAAAGGAGCGGTACCATTTTACATTCCCAGCAGCAATGTATGAGGATTCTAATTTCTCTGCATCTTCACCAACACTTGCTACTGTCTGCCTTTTTTTAAAAAAAAATTTATTTATTTATTTATTTATTTTTGGCTGCGTTGGGTCCTCGTTGCTGCATGCAGGCTTTCTCTAGTTGTGGCGAGAGGGGGCCACTCTTTGTTGCAGTGCGCATGCTTCTCATTGCAGTGGCCTCTTTTGTTGCAGCGCACAGGCTCTAGGCACACGGGCCTCAGTAGTTGTGGCGCCTGGGTTTCAGTAGTTGTGGCGCCTGGGTTTCAGTAGTTGTGGCTCGTGGGCTCTAGAGCACCGGCTCAGTAGTTTTGGCACACGGGCTTAGTTGCTCTGCAGCATGTGGGATCTTCCTGGACCAGGGCTCGAGCCCATGTCCCCTGCATTGGCAGGTGGATTCCCAACCACTGCGCCACCAGGGAAGTCCTGAGTTCATCTTTTTTTATATGGTGTGAGGTAGAGGTCCAAATTGATCTTTTTGCAGGTGGATATCCATTTGTTCCAGCACCATTTTTTGAAAAGACTATTCTTTCCCCATTGACTAGTCTTGGGCACTCTTGTTGAAAATCAACTGACTATTAAAATATTGGTTTATTTCTGTACTTTCCATTCTATTCCATTGATTCATATGTCTATCCTCATGCCAGTACCACGGAATACTGATAATGACAGCTTTGTAGTAGGTTTTGAAATCAGGAAGTACACATCTTCCAACTTTGTTCTTTTTCAAGATTGTTTTGGCTCTTCAGGGTCCCTTGCATTTCCATATAAATCGTAGGAAAGTTTTCCAATCCATGAACACAGGATGTCTTTCCATTTATTTAGTTCTTCTTTAATTTCTTTCAACACTGTTTTGTAGTTTTTTGTTTTTGTTTGTTTGTTTTATAAAATAGTGCAGCCACTTTTTAAAAAATATTTATTTATTTACTTGGCTGCGCTGGGTCTTTGTTGCGGCATGCGGGATCTTTAGTTGTGGCATGCGAACTCTTAGTTGCAGCATGTGGGATCTAGTTCCCTGACCAGGGATTGAACCCGGGCCCCCTGGATTGGGAGCATGGAGTCTTAGCCACTGGACCACCAGGAAAGTCCCTGTTGTGTAGTTTTTAGTGTACAAGTCTTACACTTCTTTGGTTAAATTTATTCCTAAGTATTGCATTCTTTTTGATGCTGTGGTAAATGGAATTTTTTTAAATTTCAGTTTTTTGATTGTTCATTGCTAACATATGGATATACAACTGATTTTTGTATATTGACCTTGTATCCTGCAACCTTGCTAAACTTATTAGCTCTAATTTGTGTGTGTATTCCTTGGGATTTTCTATATACAAGATCATGTCATCTGCAAACAGAAATAGTTTT
This sequence comes from Eschrichtius robustus, assembly GCF_028021215.1. NCBI lineage: Eukaryota > Metazoa > Chordata > Mammalia > Artiodactyla > Eschrichtiidae > Eschrichtius > Eschrichtius robustus. The sequence goes on along the minus strand of NC_090839.1, from coordinate 82,826,994 downwards.
ACATCTTCCTTTCCAATCTGGATGCCTTTTTTTAATCTTACCTAATTGCCCTGCCTAGGACCTCCAGTACAGTGTTGAAAAGAAGTGGCAAGAACAGACGTCCTTGTCTTGTTCCTGGTCTTAGGGGGAAAGCCTTCAGTCTTATAAGTATGACATGAGTTATATAGGTTTTCTGTAGATGCTCTTAATTATGTTGAGAGAGTTCCCTTGGATTCCTAATTTGAGTGTTCTTTTTTTTAATCACGAAAGGGTATTAGATTTTGTCAAATGCCTTTTTCCTACATCGATGGGCATAATCGTGTGGGTCTTGTCCTTTATTCATTATGTTGTTATTCCACTGATTGATTTCCATATGTTGAACTAATCTTTCCTTCCTAGGATCAATCCCACTTGGTCATTGTAGGGTCAGGCCATTCAAGATGGCTGTTCTCCTGTTCTCTGTACATCCCCAGCTCGACCAGTCCCTGCTTCACTCACATGACTACCCAATCCTTTTAATTATAGGGCTTAATTAGTAACTGCCTACATGATTGCCCCCTGCCCCAGCGCTGGTTTCCTGGTTACTGATGAGCCAACCTGATGTCGATTCCCTCTATAAATGGTAGCGTCCTTCTCCTCCAAGTAGTGAGGGTTGCTGTTAGGTGCTGCCTACTGTTTGCTGCACGGTGGGGTGTTGCTCCAGGACTTTGCTTCAGATGTGTAAGATCCCCCTGTCCAATAAGCCACTGATGTCTCTGTCGCTGGGCTTTCTTTGGTCTCGAGGCTGGGCAACTACAGGGCTTGCAGGCCTGTGGGGTACAGCCCAACAGTCATGATGTATAATCCTTTTTATATGTTCCTGGATTCATTTGCTAGCATTTTATTGAAAAATTTTGTACATCTATGAATAAGCGATATTTTTCTGTAGTTTTCTTGTGTTGTTTTCGTCTGGTTTTGGTATCAGGATGATACTGGCCTAACAGAATGAGTTTAGAAGTGTTCCCTCCTCTATTTTTTGTAAGAGTTTGTGAAGGACTTTATTATTTTTTTATTTGTTATTTTTAAAAATTTATTTATTTATTTTGGCTATGTTGGGTCTTCGTTGCTGCGTGCGGGCTTTCTCTAGTTGTGGTGAGCAGGGTCTACTCTTTGTTGCGGCGCACAGGCTTCTCATTGGGGTGGCTTCTCTTGTTGCAGAGCACGGGCTCTAGGCGCACAGGCTTCAGTAGTTGTGGCATGCACGCTTAGTAGTTGTGGCTCGCGGGCTCTAGAGCGCAGGCTCAGTAGTTGTGGTGCACAGGCTTATTTGCTCCACGGTGTGTGTGATTTTCCCAGACCAGGGGTCGAACCAGTGTCCCCTGCATTGGCAGGCGGAATCTTAACCACTGCACCACCAGGGAAGTCCCATGAAGGACTTTAAACACTTGGTAGAATTCACCAGTGAAGGCATCTGGTCCTGGGCTTTTGTTTGTAGGAAGTTTTTGAATTACTAATTCAAATTCTTGTTATATGACTATTCAAATTTTGTGTTTTATCCTTAGTCAGTTTCAGTAGTTTGTCCATTTCATCTAGGTTACTCGATTTGTTGGCATATAATTGTTTAGTGTTTGCAATAGGCAGATGCCCCCCGCCCCCACCCCCCCCGAAGATATCCAAAAACCTGTGAACAGATTATGTTACATGGCAAGGGGCAATTAGGTTGCAGATGGGATTAAGTGTGCTCATTGCTAACCTTCAGAAAAGATTATCTTGCATTATCCAGCTGGGCTCCATGTAATCGATGTACGGGGTATTTAAATGTGAAAAAGGGAAGCAGAAGAGTCAGTGTCGGAGTGGTGTGATTCAAGAAAGACTATGTTAATTCCTTGATTTTGGGCTTTTGTATCCATGTTCCCTTGGGCCTGGAAGGCTTCTCTCCCATATCATGCAGTCAGCCAGGAAGAAAATAGAATGGTACTGATGCTCTGACATCCATCAGCATCAAGGAAGCCTGGGTGCACTATATCTCAGCACAGCTTGTACTGTGCATTCTTCATTTCTGGGGACCCTGGAGATGGGGTCCCTGCACATGTAAAAGACCTATGGGACTTCCGTGGGCCAAGATGTTATGTGTGCACGTGTAAATGTGTGTCGGAGGTCTTCTGAGAGATCTGTGTTGCAGATGGATCATGAGGTCCTGGTGGGGGTAGCTTCTGAGCACTGGTGGGGCCGTGTTCGCTGGGGGCTCCCCGAGGGCCAGTCGCCATTCTGAGCAGGTCACACTGATTGTCTTTTTGGATTTAAAAATATCTCCCTTACTTAAAGGATATAGACATCAGTACTTCAGCATGTGAGTATTTAACCTAAATGGTTACAAAAACATTCAGTGCTATGGAATATAGTCCATGATGTTAGGCAACTTGGAACTTTTTGGCATCAAGAAGGAAGCTGTTCTACAAAGATCTCTTGAATAGTTCTGTCATTTCCAAGCCAAGCAGGAGAAAGATTATAAATTCACACATTTAACGTAAATGTTTTTCTTCAAATAACGTACTTCTTTCTGAAAAATTAAAATAGAACGATTGCAGGTACATCTAACTTGTTCATTCCACTGATTACTTTTGGAGCAGAATCTGTAAGTATCCTATCCCTGACTGTACACGATTTGATCAACACCAAGGTCATTTAAGTTCAAAAATATATTCTTGGGAGCCAAGACATAATTTAATTAAAAGTAGTTTGTTCAGAGAGGCCACGATAGTGAGAGGCCCGCGCACCGCGATGAAGAGTGGCCCCCGCTTGCCGCAGCTAGAGAAAGCCCTCGCACAGAAACGAAGACCCAACACAGCCCCAAAAATAAATAAATAAATAAATAATAATTAACGGTGCTAATAAATAAATAAATAAATAAATAAATAAATCTTAAAAAAAGTAGTTTGTTCAAAACAACAGTAATTTAGAAACAAATGTGACACTGATTCTTCATGAGGGTCACATTCAACTCAGCAAGCACATCTGAGTGCTCAGTATGTAGAAAGCCCGGGCTTGGGGCTCCAGGGCAGGAGTAAGATGCTGTGTTTCCTGCCACTAGCTGAGGGAGGCCTGGCAAAAGCATAGATAGCACACGGCAGGTCACACTAAACGCTGGAAGCCCCCTGCAGGAGTTGAGATTCTGACTGTGCCCAGAAAGAAGCGGGGGAGCTCCTCAGTGGTCTGCAGGGCAGGAAGGGAGTCACAGGGAGGGATCAGCTTATATAAAAGCCCCGTGGAAGGCGGATTCAGGGCACTTTCAAGGAATCACAGACCGAGCTGTGTGTCTGAAGAGCCCAGGGAGGGTGATGGCTGCGGAGGCAGATGAAATAGGAGGGGAGACCAGAAAGAGCAGGAGGAACGTGGAAGGAAACTGGGACTTTACGGGTGGTGCGGAGCCACAGGCAGTGTGAGTCGGGGAGAGATCCCAGTTTTCAAAGAGCATGTGATTGGGGTGGGGTGTGTGGGATGGATTGAAAAGAGATCCTCTGCCCAGAGGGAAGGAGACTGGTCACAAGGGACAGGCCAGGCGGGGGCGGACGAGGGTGGGGTGGGGTGGGGTGGGGTGGGGTTGGCCCAGGACAGAGCAATTACAACAGAACTTCCACTGGTCTCTGCCTTTAGATTTTTTGAAACAATTTTTTTAGTGAAAGTTTCAGAGCTATGTAATGCTGCAGAAAAATTTTCAAAGTTAAGATTTTGTAGGAAACATTTCCGATCTGATAATGTTTGAGGATGTGACTGCAAATCGTCCTGCACTCTGTCTCCATTCCCAGTGGAGCTGGAAGATGGAGAAAGAATCTGAACACCGTACGGCAGTCACAGCGACATGATGGTACCATATCGTCAAACTGACATCACGCTGGGGTCCAGCGGGATTTTGGTCTTTGGGTAGAGAACCAAGCCACCCAACTGCACACAGCACCCGCCTGTGCCATGTTTGGAAAGTTTGTGTATTTGGTAACAATTGTCTTCTCCCCGTTGAACTTGTATGCTGTCAATGAAACAACTATTAAGAAAAGGCACTTGAATTTCTTAACTCATCTCCATCTCTTTTAACACTTACTATTTTCTCAGCAACCTAGGGGACAGACTGGACAGAAGAGAATTAAGGAGGGAATATTTTAGAACATACAAAATAATATTTAATAGACAAACTCTAGTAAAACGCAGCCTGAAATGTCTTTACATTCACGGATGCCTAGAATCATGTGGATTCAGGCTAAATATTAATACAATCTATTTTATGACTATAAAATTGTTTACCCTAATGGCACTGTGCTAGATCCTGGGTAAATGTACATGGATCTTTACGACTCTTTTCCTGTTTCTCAGATGGGTGCTAATTAAAAGTTTCCATCACAGATAACTTCTAAAGAAGAAAATTATTATAAAATGATATTACCTTGCATACTATATTCATAGTAATTAGGATCTTCTGATTCTTTCTTGACTGACATAACTGTTGCTTTCGGTGAAATGCCTTTGAATGCAATGGAAATTATAAAATTATGTGTTAGGCTAGACTCACAAACAGAGATATGACTGGCTATTATATCTTCCAGGTTCTGTTTGGATTAACACAGCAACACTGCAATCAGCAAAAGAACTTGTAGCTCATGCACTAGGAACAAATGGTTTATCCATATAAAAATATAAATATAAAATAATAATAAAACAACATAAAGCAAAGAAGGAAGGGAGGAGAGATGGATGGAAGGAAGGAGGAAAAGAAGGGAAGGAGAAAGAGGTCTAATTCCCGGTTCGGGGAAATTTTCCCTTTCAAGATGGATGAATATGTACATGCATTTATATGCGATATAAATATTGCAAATATTCTGCTGTAATGGGGCCCAAATTGGCACAGATAATCTTAATTTACTTACTACAACAAAATGAATTTCAAAACCTGGGGAAACTACATTGGTTAAACCAAAAGGCTTTATCAGGGAAAGGTGTAGTAGATGGCAAAAATTGGCCACAAATGTCTTCCATCCCAGTATATACACCTGTTTGCAATGTAACTTTCCCACTCCTATTTTCTAGAAGTGGAAAACTACTCCACCTTTTGAATCTGGGCCTGGCCACGTGACTTGCTTTGGCCAGTGGGATGTAGGCAGAGGCTTGAAAAGTGCTTGTGCATCAGCGTCTGCTGTTTTTGGAACAGAGTTGCCATGTGAATGAGCCTGGAGGATGTGAGACCAAGAGGAGAGGGAGGCCCAACTCTGGCAGCTGAGGCCTCGGCCCCAGGAGTGAGGCCAGCCCAGACCAGAAGGACGGCTTGGCCAACACACAGAATTGTAAGAAAGACTAAATTATTGTTTGAAGCCACTAAGTTCTGGGGTGCTCTTTTATACTGCAATAGATAACTGATACTGAAGTATACATATAATTTAACTGTGAAAGTTAACAGAAGCAAAAACAAAAATTGTGACAAGCTTGGGATTTCACCGTTCAGCATTAATTTACAAGTTGTGGCGGGGGAGGTCGTCTGAAAACCTTTAACAGCTCTGTTGGCATAGGGATAGTAAGACTGGGTATTAACGAATGTGACTGTCAAAAAGAAAAATTTGTTAAACTGAGGAACAGAATGGACACGGCTGATGGCCATATCAGTGAAATGGAAGATTAAGTTGAGGAAATTGCTCAGAAGTGGGACAGAAAGGTAGTCTGATGGAAAGATTAAAGGAGAGCTCACAAATGGAGGTCTACTTGTGCATAAAAAAGAAAAAAGCTCTTTACATGTTTGTAAGTGATCTGAAAGAATTTCCACAAATTGGCTAAGAGCTGTTGCCCCTAAAATGGGGATGGAATTTGAGGTGCAGTGAGATTTAAGAGAGATGGAGCTTTGAGAGGGGAGGAGTGAAGAGGAATTTTACTTATTACTACTTATTACACTACTTATTACCACTTACTACACTGAATTTTTATTTAAAACATGTATAACTTTTGTAATTTATAGTAAAACTTTAAAGTACAAACATTTGATAAATATGTGACAGCTGGGCTGTGAGAGAAAAATTTCTTTTCAATGCAGGCAATTGAAAGCAGATTTGACGGTGCAGAATGCAGAATTGCTTCAGCCTTTCCTCAAAATATGAGGGGGGAGGGGGAAATTCAGAAGTTAAAACCATTTAAACGTTCTGTGCAGCAAGTGCTACACAAACATCAAAGGAAATAAGGCCAATGGATGGTCAGCTCACAGAAGCCTGCAGGCACCTGGAAGCAATTTGTATCATGAAATCCATGGTAGAAAGTCACATTATTAGGGAGCTTGTTTATAGGGCATCACATCTCCAAAGAGAGGCCTCAACAAAAGAGGCCTATTTTAAGGCTGGTGGGAGACACTCATCCACCCAATAGCTGGTGAGGAGGGAAGGGAAGGTGGTGGGGCTGTGGATCCTTGAAAGGGCCCCCCCGGGGAGAGCTGACAACCCCTCACTCCCACCCCATTTGTTTTCCCGGTTTCTGAGAGGAGACTGTGGCTTGGGGGTTTTAAATTCTCTGTTACCAACAGAGATGCAGGCAGAATGTATCTGAGCTTGGAAACGCACCCAAGGCTAAGATTAAAGGGGCAAGCGTGTAAGGCATGTCATGTGTAAGTGGGATGAAGACGCCACAGCTGAATTCTGTTGGCTGAAATATTTGGCTCCTTTTCATTGACTTGTGTTGGTTTTACCTAGAATAACTAAAATGGACAGGCACTCTTATTTTTCAGGCTGACATTTAAGGTGGAGCTTCTACCAAGCACATGTTTATCTGTGGATAGGAGTGACCCTGGGGTATGACAAGGGTGGATTCAGGCTACCCCTGCCCCAAGGGACTGGGGAGGCAGCTGAGCATAAACCACACCTGACACCTTCAGCAAAGCTCGTGCTCTGACCTCCATTTCACTGGAGGTAACATCTCTCTTCGCCTTCTCTCTCCATCTTTTCTTAATATTGAATATTTTTCTTTTACATTATCTCAGATTTAACTTTAACTTTACATTTGGAATTATTTCTTATTTCTACGTTGCTTTTCTAAACATTATTAACTTCTCATTTTACCCCGTATAGTCAGCTTGTGTTCATCTTTATCTTTTTGAGGTTTGAGTTTCAGTTTTATGTGCTTGTTTATTTTAGGTTTTCTAACGTTTCTACTTCTAATGCTTTCAATATTTTTCCATCCCTTGATTAAACATTTGAGTTAAAAAATTTTTTTTCTATTTTTAACCTTTAACATTTTTCCTTCTAATGCCTTTTTTTTTTTTTTTTTTTGAGGCGTGGGAGAGCAGGGATGGGGGTTAACTACTCTCACCGTCAAAGAGGGATTTTTTTCCCCAGTATACTTTGTCATAGTAATGTACGTCTATTGTAGAACATTTAGAAATGACAGAGTGTAAGAAAGCAATAAAATAAGCTATGTCCGAAAATAAAAACACTGCTTTATTCATAAATCAAATTCATATTCCAAATGTGTATTCAAGACTTTTTACTCATTTAGCAGTCAAGTTCTAATTTCCATATAATTAAAATAATAACTTTGTCTACAAATGTATCTACTTAATAACATCTTAGTACCTAATATTTATTGAATTAGAAGGCTTTTTTTCTAGATATTTGAGTAAAATATGATTATTCTGCAAATAAGGCCCCCGTTGAGGTTAATTAGTGCCCTATCCCCATTATCTTGTTGATTCTTTGGGATTTTCTACCCAAATATGGACCAATATATCATCTGCAAATTAAAGACAGTTTTAGTTTGTCATTCCCAATCCGTATACCTTATATTTCCTTTTCTTGTCTTATTGTATTAGCTAGGACTTTCAGTATGATGTTGAAAGGGAGTGATGACAGGGGACATCCTTGCCTCGTTCCTGATCTTAGTGGGAAAGATTCTAGTTTCTCAGCATGAAATATGATATTAGCTGTAGGTTTTTTGTAAATTTTTTTTTATCAAGTTGAGGAAATTCCCCTCTATTCCTGGTTTACTGAAAGTCCCATTTTTAAGTAAAACAAAAGAAAGGAGTCAAATAGTGACCTGCTGAACACCTGACTCTACAAGCATCAGTGTACATACCAGAATCTTCCATGGGTTCAGTCTTCACATTGATGGGGGCGCAGCTAAAAGGAGAAGGGAATGCTGGTTAAGATGGGCAGGGTGAGAACTGCCCAAAGGCATCTGGACACACTGAATCTAATCCCCAGATCTCCACACCATCATAGGTTCCCCTCCCCCCATCAAACTGAATGCAAAGCTACCTCAACTTTAATGTTGTAACAAATTATTCAGAAAGTTAAAGGTGTCAATGAATATATTCTTATAATCCCAAACATCCTTTTGAATAAAGAATATGTAACAAAATAAGACATTCCATAGCCTAAAAACGAATACATTTGGGTTAGATGTGGACTTAATTTTTTATTTCTCCCTTACCTTTCACTTGGTGATGTCACTGATCTCTCAGCATCTGTTACCACCCCAGGCCCACCTGTGTGTGAGTAAAAAGACACACGCTAGCCCCTGTCTGCACCTTGAAATATGACAACATTCAAAGGCACATACAGGGAAAGCGAATACAAAGAGAACAGAATTCCTGGCTCTAGGTCATCATGGAATAGCAGCGGAGGAGAGAGCAACTCAAAGCAGCCCCCGGGGCCTGGGCCATCTGTGTGGGCACAACGGGGGCCAAGGAGCAGACCTGTGCCCGAGCGACCTCCGGCAGGTTACTAAGCCTCCTCGTGCCTCAGTTTCCTCGTCTCAAGATGGTGGTCGGGTGAGGATTAATTAATACATGCAAAGTGCTTAGAACAGTGCCTATCACAAAATACGTGTCAGCAGCTATTACCGTGATTCTATAATGACAATACAAGCCACCTGGGACAACAGTCACCTGGTCAGCTGCCACCCCTCACCCTCCAGCCCCTCCTTTAATGTGAGCTGGGGGACCCCAGGGACTCGCAACTGCTCCAGAAATACTTGCTCCGTGAGTAGCCCACGCACGGGAGTGTCCCATTGCCCTCTGTACCCCGAGGTAGGCCATGTGGACAGTAGGACCCTCCACCCACCCCTGCCGCCTGGCTTCTGTACCTATATAGGCTCAGCATAACACCCTCTTTAGACCTGGTCTTTCATGAACAGCTATGGCCCAAGGTTTCCAACTATGATCCAGAATAATAATCTGAGAAAATAAGGAAGTGGGCATAGATGGATCTCTAAATGCTCCTGGTAAAATTACTATTTCCTTTTTTGGTCCCTTCATCAGTTGAGGAGCTTATGATGGGGTCCTGGTTTCCCAAACATGGTCTCAAACACCCTGCACATAACTTTCTGCCTGACCACATGGAATGGGCTTCCTGGGGGAACCAAGCTATTGAGATCCTGCTTATCTTGGGGGCCAGCTCCTCCAGGGAGCTCTTCTGACCACACAATTCTAACCCCCTCCGGGGGCTCTCAGGGATTTCCTCCACGGGTCACCCCTGGTTCTCTGAACAGTCTCTTTCCTTCTCCCAGACCATGTATCTCAGAAGCATGGGAACGGTCACACAGCCCGGACCACTCCTGAATCCCACAACGCCTGGCCCGTGGTTGGTGCTCAAAGACCAGGAAGTCACTCCAGCCTCCTCACACTCCTGTGCACACGGACAAGGTAGATCTCCTGCCCTCCGAGGGCATGCGAGCTGGCGGGAGGGTGGCGTCTCGGCTCTCAGGCTGGGTATGTGTGTTTCCCTGAGCTGTAGTCCCTGCAAACATCACCACAACCCCTGGCCCCGGGATCAGAGGTGGCCTCCTCAATGCAGGAAAGACAAAGCAGAAACAAGCTTTAGAATGTGCCAAACTTGCATTTTAATTAAGAAAAGCAGAACTGGTTTAGCAGTCAAGGGCAGTCACCAAGTATGAGAAGCTGTCACTTACCTAGCTGATTCACGGGACCCAGGAAGGGTCTGCAAGAAAACCAATACTGTTACCTGACATGAACACACAAGACGGGCAGATTAAACATCTGAATAACCAACTTCTAAACATAATGGGACAGAATTAACTAACTGAAATTAAGCTGTCAGTTTATCAGCTGTTAGGAGGGGGTAGAGCCTATCACCTGTTGATAAGGAATGAAATCCCCGCCTTGTTCTCCAAAATCCACTTCAGGGTTGCAAGGTCATAGTTCTCAGGGTGTTGAAAGGGGACCCCTTCTGGGAGCCCCTGCACCACCACGGCTGCCTGGTCCCTCAGCATCTTCTCGTAAGGAACAGGCACCATCGCTGTCGTCCCCAAGGCTTTGCCTAGAAGAAGCAGCAGGATGTCTTTAAACAATATGAGCGTAAATTCCTGATAGTCAATTTCACTTAGTGTCATAAACACAGGTGGTGATATTTGGTTCCGAAATTTATTAAAAGCCTAAAGTGTCCTATGCCTCTATATCTCAAGTTAATAAAATTTCCGACCAAAAGGCCAAAAGTATAAAATGTTTTCCTTTAAATCTTCACATAAGAGAATATAATAGGTTGCATAATCTATAAAAATATTGAATCACAGGGGCTTCCCTGGTGGCGCAGTGGTTAAGAATCCGCCTGCCAATGCAGGGGACACGGGTTCGAGCCCTGGTCCGGGATGATCCCACATGCCGCGGAGCAACTAAGCCCGTGCGCCACAACTACTGAGCCTGAGCTCTAGAGCCCGCGAGCCATAACTACTGAGGCCGCGTGCCACAACTACTGAAGCCCGCGCACCTAGAGCCCGTGCTCTGCAACAAGAGAAGCCACTGCAGTGAGAAGCTCGCGCACCGCAACAAAGAGTAGCTCCCACTCACAACTAGAGAAAGCCCGTGCGCAGCAACGAAGACCCAACACAGCCAAAAATAAATAAATAAAATAAATAAATTTATTAAAAAGAAAATATTGAATCACTGTGTTGTACACCTGAAACTAATATAATATTGTAAGTCAACTATATTTCAATAAGTAAATTAATTAACTAAAAATAATCTATTTCCAAAAGAAAGAAAATAATAGGTCTTTTTCTCCATTCTCTTGGAGGTTGCACAATTCAGGGGGCTCACCCTGGTGCACCCAGGGCTGCAGGGAACACCCTGAGGTTACTCAGGCTGCAGCCAAAGAGGATGAGAGCCCTGCCCAAAGCTGAACTGTCCCTGTGTCACACTGTACAGATTGGGCCAACCTGCCTGTAGAAAGCTGAGTCCACCTGGGGATGTGTCGGTCTCTCTGCACTGGCTGACCAGCCCCGAGGTGCTGGAGCTCCATTTCTCATATGGAAGTGTAGCCTGAGACCCTAAGATCCCCTATGCCGGAGGAGTCCCCCAAATCCAAATGCTCCCAGGGACCTGCAGGTCACACAGATGTTTGCAGCTGTCTAGGAATGATGATCCAGGCCCTAAGATGCTAAGGTGCTTCTATCACAAGTACAACACCTGCAGACTTCCTTGTTATCTAGCTTTTTAAAGCGCTGTGTGGGTATTAAAAAAAAAAATCCCTGTCTCCATGCCTGTGGGAAGATGTGGGTAGGTGGGGAGACCAGTGAGGACGAGGCTGGTGCGTGAACCAACTATGAATGTCTGTAATAACTGCATGGCCATGGGGAGGGGGCTCCGCAAAGACTGAAGGCTGATGAATTCAGAGGTTCCGACGGACCAGAAGAGACCAAGTGGTCTTTCGTAAGAAGACTTGATCTGGTACTTAACTGGCTCTTCCCTTGATGTGAATGTGGATTTTTCCAACGTTAGAGACGGTCTAAATAGTCACGCTGATAGAATGATTTCTAATACCATCTTCTGTAGTGAACTATTCAGACAATTAATGCTTAAAGTGAGCTTTACCGTAACAAAAGCAGAAATAGTCTTCGACGGCTTTTCTGAGTATTTCCGTTTCTCCTGAATCAATCTGCATCCCGTTGGCTGGGCCTGGGGGTTTCACCTCCTGCAGCCCTTTGGCAATGCCTGTAAACGAGTGATCAGTACAAAGTCAGTATCCAAGTATCTGTACTGTACGTTTCCTTAACGTCCATGCTTCTGGTACTGAAAGGAAAAAGGAGAAAAAAAGGAATAGACATAAAACAAGATCTTTTTTTTTTTTTTAAATAAATTTATTTATTTATTTTTGGCTGCGTTGGGTCTTTGTTGCTGCGCGCGGGCTTTCTCTAGTTGCAGCGAGCGGGGGCTACTCTTTGTTGCGGTGCGCGGGCTTCTCACTGTGGTGGCTTCTCTTGTTGCGGAGCATGGGCTCTAGGCGCGCGGGCTTCAGTAGTTGTGGCATGCGGGCTCAGTAGTTGTGGCTCATGGGCTCCAGAGCACAGGCTCAGTAGTTGTGGCGCACAGGCCCAGCTGCTCTTGGACATGTGGGATCTTCCCGGACCAGGGCTTGAACCCGTGTCCCCTGCATTGGCAGGCGGATTCTTAACCACTGCGCTACCAGGGAAGTCCAAAACAAGATCTTTTAATTTAAAAAAAAAACAACACAACAAAGAACAGGCTATTTAGGATGAACAGGATAAAATAACATAGTGATCATCTCTGAAATGAATCTATTGATAAACAATAAATAATTCAACATATAAGGAAATATTAGTAGTTCAGAGGAAATGGTAACAGAAAATTGTTTGCTGGGAATTCCCTGGCGGTCCAGTGGTTAGGACTCTGCACTTCCACTGCAGAGGACTCGGGTCCCATCCCTGGTTGGGGAACTAAGATCCCGCAGGCCGAGCAGGGCAGCCAAAAAAAAAAAAAAAAGAAAAGAAAAGAAAGAAAATTATTTGCTATCCAGTCTGCGAGTGACAGTCACTGTGTAGGAAGACCCTCAGCACTGGGCAGGTTCGGGACCAGCCCCCCGGTCAGCTGCTACTCCAAAAGTTTTGAAACTGTTTGTTTGTTTTCATCAGGGTTAGTCAAGACACAGAAACCACACATTAATTTGAACAGGGAAAGTTTAATGAAAGAATCATTAGTGGGACTTCTCTCGTGGTCCCGAGGTTAAGACTCTGTGCTCCCAATGCGAGGGGCCTGGTTCGATCCCTGGTGAGGGACCTAGATCCCACGTGCCATAACTAAGAGCCTGCATGCTACAACTAAGACTTGGTGCAGCCAAAAAAAAAAAAAAAAAGAATCGTAGTAACAAGGATGAACTGCTAAGGGGTAATGAGAACTCTAGACAACACACAAGTAACAGGCAGCAGGAGTATCAACTACCACAAGGGCTGAGGGAGCAACTAATCCTGGAAGAGAGTCCCCCCGAGGCTGAGATCCAGGCCTCTCTGGGGAGGGGGCAGAGTCCGCAGGGGTGCCACAAGCTGGGGCTGGCAAGCAGGGACCCGTCCTCTAGAGGTGCTAGTGGAAACCACTGGCAAGTTGCCCCCGGGGTGCCGCCAGATTCGCTGTTGCAGGGAAGCTGTTCCCTGGGGTGGTGGCAGAACTCTGGAAACCACCCGTGGGGTGATGCCAGCAGAACTTTCTAGGAGGCCCCTCTCTTGGGCACTGGTGGAACTAACTCCCTGGGAAACTGCCTGTGGGTGTGGTGCCCTGAGATTTCTCTGGGAAGCTTCCTTCTGGAACTTTCTGGGACTTCTGTGTGACTTGCTGGGCAGCCGGCCAGGATGCAGGGGAGCCAACTGGATGCTGTGTGTGGCAGGGATGCCCCTGGGAATCCCAAGTGCAATTGGTCACCGCGTGCTACAGGTACAAGCAGGTGAGAGCCCGCTGGAAATGGGAAGAGAAGTGTCTTCCTCCTCCAGGGACCTCCTGAAAAAGCCTCCAAGGTAGGTCTTGGGCCAGCTGCCAAAGGAGAAATGTTTACAGGGTCCAGTTCCAGTATCACAAGGCAGGACAAAGCAGGGTGGACTTGGAGTAGAGAGGCAGTAACTTGAAAACCGTCAAAGTGATTTCTTGGGCCAGAGAGGCTTGTACAATGGAGTTACGTTCTAGGGTCAAATGTAAGGCAAAAATCGTGCACAGACAGAATTATACTTGAAAACCCTCAGACATCCAGGAAGTACAGGATATATATAGTTTTGTGTAAACAATTCTGCAAAGCAATTCCTAGGCATGTTCACATATCAGAACCAATTAGGCTAAAAGAAGGAAGCAGGTGAAAACCTATGTGTGTTTGGTCATTCAAACAATTTTGGCCCACAGGTAAAATAAGAGGTAAACAGAATAATTGACAGTACTGCCTGCAGGTTCACTCCAGAGGTCAGTGAACTACAGCCTGGGGCCACACCCTGCCCGCGGCCCGTTTTTTGTATGACCTGTGAGCTTAGAGTGGTTTTTCATATTTTGAAATGGTTAAATAAGTTCAAAAGGACTTACTTCATGACCTGAGAAAATAACACGAAATTCCCATTTCAGTGACGTAAATAAAGTTTTATTGACCAGGTGCATTCATCGCCATATCACCTGCTTCTACTTTCATGCTACAAAAGCAAGGTGAGTGGCTGCAACAGAGGCTGTAATGACCCAGAGACTAAAACATTTACTATCACTCCCGTTACAGAGAAAGCTCGCCGGTCCCTGGTTTACTTTATATTGCTTTAATATTAAGCACTTATAACCCTAACCCAGGTTGATTCTAAATTCCTTCTGTTTTGAGGATTAAATTTGTGAATGCTTATACAGCAGGGAGTTGGTTTCTAACTTCAGAAGGCAGGTAAATGTGTTTTTGATGCAATTCCATGGTAATTTTTCCTTACTTCCAAGACAACTTCTAGAGAAATAACCATCACATATTCAAGAATGACACCCAGCATTACTGTTCCAGCGACGGCAGAGAAGTGTGTATTTGCCAGGAACAATGAATGATAAGCTCTGGACAAAATGAGAAGATCAACTACTTGAAAGCACTGAAGAACAACCAGAAACAGGCGAAAACAGGAAGGAATGCTATCCTCGAAAGAAGGGAAGCACACATATGGAATGAGCTGCACATTGACCTGGCTTTTCCCCCATGGGAACTCCTGACTTCCTGTGGGACTCAGGGAGGAATAGAGCTTAACCAAAAAGCAGCAGTCTTAATGAAACGAGGAAACCTATGTCACATATCAGGACTGCCATTGTGGTTAGACACTGAAGAGGAAATTCTGGAGAAAATGAGTCACAGAGGTGGGACACCCAGTATCATCATAGCAACTTGCCTCAAATTCTTGCTTCATCTCCAAACTGTGCAAGCACAGGGTGAGGCTTTAAGGAAAAGCAACATCTGGAAGGTAAATTGCTGAGCAGAGATTTAAACAGCTGTGTGGTGCTAGAAAGACGGGGTTTGGTATTCAAGATCCACCGAGTTCGAGAAGCTTGTTTAACACCATGTGAAACTAAGGGGCACATCTTAGGAGGAGGAGGCGCCGCCTTCTGAGACTAAGAGGGATGCTCTAGGGCCAAGGGCAGCTCTCATCCACATGGGGGCAGGGTGACCTGCCAGTAACTTAACTGCCTGCCAGAACAAAATGCAATTTTACTTAGCAGATTTTTACAACATATCATGCATAATACCCAGTATAAAATTTAAAATTAGTAGGAATGTGAGGAAGCAGGAAAATGTGACCCATGCCCAAGATAGGAAAAAAAAATCTATAGACGTAGAACCATAAATGACCCAGATGTTGAAATTACCAGATAAGGACTAAAACAACTGCTATAAATACATGAAAGACTTTTTATAGGGGTGGTGAACACAACAAATGAATATAAGGGAAATTGCAACAGAGAAATGAAAATGCTAACCAGAAAAGGAAGAAAGAAAATGGAATTTTAGAAATGGAAAATAATCAGAAATGAAAATTTCACCAGATGGACTTAACAGCACCCTGGATATGGCAGAAGGAAGAATCAGTGTCCTCAAAGAAATGCCAATAGAAACTATCCAATCCGAAACTTGAATACAAAAAGAAAAAGGTGGGGGGGAAGGAACAGAGCCTTAATGACTTGTGAGACAATAAATAGCAAATTTCTGGACTTCCCTGGTGATGCAGTGGTTAAGAATCCACTTGCCAGACTTCCCTGATGGCACAGTGGTTAAGAATCTGCCTGCCAATGCAGGGGACACGGGTTCAGTCCCTGGCCCTGGAAGATCCCACGTGCCGTGGAGCAACTAAGCCCATGCGCCACAACTACTGAGCCTGTGCTCTAGAGCCCACGAGCCACAACCACTGAAACCCGCACACCCTAGAGCCCATGTGCTGCAACTACTGAAACCCGTGCGCCTAGAGCCCGTGCTCCACGACAAGAGAAGCCACCGCAATGAGAAGCCCGTGCACCGCAACTAGAGAAAGCCCGTGTGCAGCCAAAGATAAATTAAAAAAAAGAAAGACATTAAATAGCAAATTTCCTTCTCTGTGTAAATTAAGAAGAGAATCAGAATAAATATTTGAAGAGATATGAATGGCCAAAAATGTCCAACATTGATGAAGACGTCAACATGCAGATTCAGTAAGCTCCACAGACCAAGTAGGGTAAAAACAAAGAAGGCTATAAATAGGCATTTCATGGCCAAACTGCTGAAGACCAAAGATGAGACAGAGCTAGGGAAAAAGATACATTACCTTCAGGGGAACAAAAATAAGAATTCTAACCTGACTTTGTTATCTAAAACAGTGGCAACCAGGAGGAAATGGAATGAAACTTTTAAAGGGCTGGAGGAAGAGAATTCCCTGGCGGTCCAGTGGTTAGGACTCCATGCTTTCACTGCTTAAGGCGCAGGTTCAATCCCTAGTTGGGGAACTAAGATCCCGCAAGCCACGCGATGCGGCCAAAAGAGAAAAAAAAGGGCTGGAGGAAAAAAATTTCAAGCCAGATTCCATATCGAGTAAAAGCAGTCTTCAAAAAACAATAAGGACCTACTGTATGGCACAGGGAACTATATTCAGTATCTTGTAATAACCCATAATGGAAAAGAATCTGAAAAAGAATATATAAATATATGTATAACTGAATCACTTTGCTGTACACCTGAAACTAACATAACATTGTAAATCAACTATACTTCAAAAAAAAAAATGATTCAAAAACGAAAGCAAGGAGAATGATGTTGGCAAGATGGCAGACTAGGAGGCAAGGGGCCTTCCTTCCTCCACAGATACACCAAATTAACAATAGACGGACCAGAACACCTCTGTGAGAACTCTGCAGACCAGCTGAGAAGCTATGGCACCCCAGCCATTGTAAAACCAAGAAGAGATTTCAGCACAGGGGTAGGAAGGTTCGCAGCATTTGCCGTGCCTATTCATGCTTCTCCCTCTATGTGGCATAGTGCAGAGCAGCTGCGAAGGAACCCCCAGACTGGGGCTTCTCCCTTGAGGTGGAAACAAGAGAGTGGACTGTGTGTCCAACATTCTGGCTTGTCTGGGGGTTACTGTAGGAACTGATTTATATCTCGCCTGACTCAGCACTGACTTAACTCAGAGCTGCAGTTCTATGGGAAGACACCAGGGGGCGAAAGAGATTCAAAAAGGTTTGAGAGGTTCTAGAACAGCCAGCAGGGCTGATGGGTGGTCTTCCCCACACGGAGCCAGTAAGCAAAGACTGGGAAAGGTGATTGTCTTTTCAAATGCCTAAATCCCAGGAAAAAAAAAAATTACAAGGCATACAGAGAGGCAGGGAAACAAGGCCCACTCAAAGGAACAAAATAAAACTCCAGACACCAATTCTAAAGAAATGTAGATCCATGAACTACCTGACAAAGAATTTAAAATAAAGATCCTCAATGCACTAAAAGAGAGTATAGAAAGACAACTAAATGATACATGAACAAAATGAGAGTACTGACAAAGAGGAACTATAAAAAAAACCAAACGGCACTTCTGGGGCTGAAAAACACGATAACTGAACTGAAAAATTCATTAGAGGTTTTTTTTTTTTTTTTAGAAATTCACGTTCTTTTATTTATTTATTTATTTATTTATGACTGTGTTGAGTCTTCGTTTCTGTGCGAGGGCTTTCTCTAGTTGCGGCAAGTGGGGACCACTCTTCATCGCGGTGCGCGGGCCTCTCACCATCGCAGCCTCTCTTGTTGCGGAGCACAGGCTCCAGATGCGCAGGCTCAGTAGTTGTGGCTCACGGGCCCAGTTGCTCCGTGGCATGTGGGATCTTCCCAGACCAGGGCTCGAACCCGTGTCCCCTGCATTGGCAGGCAGAATCTCAACCACTGCGCCACCAGGGAAGCCCTCATTAGAGGTGTTTGAAGGCAGACTTAATCCCGTTCCGTGCTATAACATGGATGAAACTTCAGGATGTTACGCCAAAAGTGAAATAAGCCAGGTGTAATAGTGTAAATACTCTATGATTCCACTTAGATGAGGTATGTAAAATAGTCACATTCATAGAAACAAAGGAGAATGGTGGTTATCAGGGGCCAAGGTAGTGGGGGAAAGGGAATTGTTTATTTAGTGGATATAGAGCTTCAGATTTGCAAGATGAAAGAGTTCTGGGGATGTGTTTCACAACAATGTGAATATACTCAACACTACTGAACTACCATACCCATAAATATGGTTTAATGGTAAATTTTATGTTTTTTTTTAAACCACACACACACACACACACACACACACACAAATGAAGGTAAGGTAAATACATTTTCTGATAAACAAAATCAGAGAGGGTTTCTTACTATTAGACCCACACTAAAAGAAATGCTAAAGAAAGTTCTTCAGGCTGAAGGGAAATAATTCCAGATGGAAATCCAGAGCTACAAGAAGGAAAAAAGGGTATTAGAAGTGGTACATATGTAGGTAAATAAAAAGATTATTTTAAAAAATTTTGGAAAGTGATTGCTTAAAACAAACGTCATAAGGTGTTGCAGGATTTATAACATATTAGGGCTAAACAGAAGTAAACAGAATTATACTGTTTAAGGTTCTTACATTGTAGGTGTAGTAGAAAAATAGTAATTTTAGGTTCACTGTGACAAATTAGGAGGGCATATTGTAATCCCAAGAATAACCAAAAAAAACCCCAAAAAAACAAAAAACCTAAAAGAGCTAAAATGTCAATAGAGTAGATAAAATATAATACAAAAAAATTTCTCGATCTAAAATAACACAGGGGGTTTCCCTGGTGGCACAGTGGTTAAGAATCCCCCTGCCAGTGCAGGGGACACGGGTTCGATCCCTGGTCCGGGAAGATCCCACATGCCGCAGAGCAACTAAGCCCATGTGCCACAACTACTGAGCCTGTGCTCTAGAGCCCGCGAGACACAGCTACTGAGTCCACATGCCACAACTACTGAAGCCCACGTGCCTAGAGCCCGTGCTCCACAACAAAAGAAGCCACCGCAATGAGAAGCCTGCGCACCACAATGAAGAGTAGCCCCCACTGGCCACAACTAGAGAAAGCAGGCGTGCAGCAACGAGGACCCAATGCAGCCAAAATAAATAAATAAATAAAATAAATTTATTAAAAAAATAAATAAGAAATAAAATAAAATAACGCAGGAAAGTAGTCCCAAAGGAACAAAGAACATATGAGATGAATAGAAAAGAAACAGCAACATAGAAGCCTTAAACTAAACCATATAAATAATGACGTTAAATGTAAATGGATGAAACAATCCAAGTAAGAGTCAGATTTTCAGACTGGTTTTTACAAAAAAGACCTAACTGCATGTTTACAAGAGACATAGTTTAAATATAAAGCACAGAGAGCTGAAAGTAAATGAATAGAAAAAGATGTGCTATGCAAATATTAGTCATAAGAAAGCTGGTGAGGCTATATTAATACAAGACAAAGGAGACTTCAAGATCAGGAGGATAAATGAAACAAAGAGGAATGTTTTGTGAGGAAAACAAGGGTCAATTCAGCAGGAAAACATTACAATCCTAAATTTATATCTAATAACATTCATATCCATATCTTCAACATGTGTGAAGCAAAATGTACTAACCAAAAGGAGGAACAAATATACGATATAGCTGGCTATTTTAACACTCCTCTATCAATAATGGATAAAATAATAGGCGAAAATTGGAAATGATACAGATGAACTGAATAACATTTAACAACTTGACCTAATTGGTCTGTTAACTGCAGAATCTAAATTCTTTTCAAGGGTACATGGACTATTCACCAACATAAATGATGTGCTAAGTGATAAATTAGGTCTTGATAAACTCAAAAGGATTAAAATCATACAGAGTGGGACTTCCCCAGTGGCGCAGTGGTTAAGAATCCACCTTCCAATGCAGGGGACGCAGGTTTGATCCCTGGTCAGGGAACTAGATCCCACATGCATGCCGCAACTAAGAGTTCGCATGCCACAACTAAGGAGCCGGCGAGCCGCAACTAAGGAGCCTGCCTGCCGCAACTAAGACCCGGTGCAACCAACATGAATAAATTAAAAAAAAAAAAAATACAGAGTATGTTTTTGGACCACAATGGGATTTAACTAGAATCAATAACCCCCAAATTTCCAAATATTAGGAAATTAAGCAACATGCTTCTCAGTAACCATGGGTCAAAAAGAAATTACTAGGGTTCTTAGAAAATACTTTGAACAAAATCATAATAAAACACAACATATCAAAGTCTGAGGATTACAGCTAAAGCAGAACCTAAAGGAAACGTTATAACTTTAAATATTTTTTTAAAACTCAATGACCTAAGCTACCAAATCAAGAAGCTAGAAAAGAAAAGCAATTAAATTCAATTAAATAAGGAAATAATAAAGAGCAGAAATAAATGACAAAGAAAACAAAGAAACAATAGACAAAATCACAAAGCCAAAAGTTGCCTTACTGGAAATTTAATTAAAAGAGATGAATGCCTTACAAGATTTATCAAGGAAAAAAGAGAGAAATCATATTCAGAGAAATATGAATAGGCTTATATATGAAAAATTAGCATGCAACTGTGAAAATTTTAAAAAAATCTGTGATTCAATTTCAACGATTAGAAATCCAGTTGGCAGCTGACATTGATCTGAGCATACCCTTCTTGTTCATCAATTACATACTCACCATCTTATTTAAAGATTGCTTCATTTTTTTAATCTTCTTGATAGTAGAGACCCTAAGTTTGGTCTTAAAAGTCAATCCGAATCAATCATCCTCTCTCATATATATATACATATATATATATATATATATATATATATATATATATATATATATATATATATATAAAATCTTCTACAGATATAGGTTTGTTTTGTAGTAAAATGGTATACAGTTGGCCCTTGAACAACATGAGGGTTAGGGGTGCTGGTGAAAATCTGTGTATAATTTAGTGTTGGCCTTCAGTATCCACGTTTCCTCTGTATCCACGGTTCCTCATTTGTGGGTTCAACTAACCACAGATGTTGTAGTACTGTAGTATTTACCATTGAAAAAAATCCAAATATATATGGACCTGTGCAGTTCAAACCCATGTTGTTCAAGGGTCAACTGTATACATATAGAGAGAGGATATATACATCCTTTGCCAACCCTTGGAGACATCTATATATCTATACCCATATCCCCGTACACACACACACACACACACACACACACACACACACACACACACACAAATATACCCTCTGATAAACTTTTTTTTTTTTTTCCTTTCTTGGTTCCAGGGAATACAAAATTGCTAATTCAATACCTGGCAGATGACCTACAGTGGCAGAGATAATCATTATACAGCATGTAGGTTTTAACAGACTAGAGTAGTTTAGCTCACAGATGACCACATATGCTCACTAATGCACTAGACTAGTTTAGCTCACAGATGACCACAGATGCTCACTAATGCTGCTTGTAACACATATTGGGCACATTGAAGGCTCTGAAAGTCCCACAGTAAAAAAAAAAAAAAAAAGACAAAGGAGTATAATGGTTATTAACTGAAAGAAAAACTGAATAGGCCTTGAAGGAGTTTTTCCCTTTCCTTTGGGAAGGAGTAAAATAAGAGTATTTTTTTTCAATTTGGTTTCATTTTAGGAATGAAAGACAGTTTCATCTATGTTCTTCAAATGTATTCTACACAACCAGGGCCCTGCTGAGGATACAGTGTAAAATACATTGATCATGTTTCTTGGACTCAGTGTTTTGCTAAGTCAAAGGGATGTGTCAGAACCATTTTTAGGATAATGCTTATGATATCTTAGAAGAAAACAATACATAAGTCTTGCCTGCCAATATTCTAAGATTTACGAATACAAAGGATAAAATTGTTAACACCTACAGTATTTTGCAAAATCCTTCTGCAAATCCGTTCTGGCATTGATAAAAGCACGTCCTTTCTCTGTTCCAACGACAAACACATCTGCTTCATACATTGCAATGCAGGCCACTTCCGCCTTGGACTTTGCCAGTTCTTTACACTGAAATGGAAAAGAAAGAATGAAATGTTATCTACAAGGGCAGATCTGGATTTTTGTGGGGCCTGAGAGGTCTGCCTTAAGAAAAAAAATACAAAATTAGGTACAAAACAAATATTTCTTTAGAATGAGAAAAACCACCAAGAAAAAAAAAACAAATTTTATCAAGCAAATACCATTAACATCATAAAATCACGAGAAGAAGATTTTTATTCAGCACCTGTGATGATGCTTGTGATTTATAATAAATGTATATTTGGTCGTCTCCCACTGTTTCTGGCACAAAGCTCCTAAAACCCTTGGAATTTTCTAAGAGCGAGATAAAGGTGTCTTTTGCTTTGTTAATGAGGTGACTTTGGGACCAGCCTAAGGATGGGGGCTGGCTGCCGGGAAAACCAACCAGGTGATTAGAAGGTGGGAACTTTCAGACCTCTGGGGAGGGGAGAGGGGCTGGAGATTGAATCAATGGCCAGTGGTTTAATCCATCGTCCCTAGGTAGTGAAGCCTCCAGGAAAACCCCAAAAGACAAAAGGATTGATGAACAAGTGGAGATTTAGGGAGAGTGGTGCACCTGGAGAGGGCATGGAAGCTCTGTTCCCCTTTCCCCACACCTTGCCTTGTGCATCTCTCCCATCTTGCTGTCCTTGAGTTATACATATCTTTTTATAACAAACCGGTAATCTAGTAAATCACATGCTTCTCTGAGTTCTGTGAGCAGCTCTAGCAAATTAATCGAACCCGAGGAGGGGGACGTGGGACCCTCCAATCTACAGCGGGTTGGTCAGAAGCACAGGTGACGATGCGGGCTTGCCAATGGCATCTGAAGTTGGGGGAGGGGTAGGGAAGACAGTCTTGTAGGACTGAGCCCTTAACCTGTGGAATCTGATGCTCTCTCTAGGTAAATAGTGTCAGGATTGAGGTGAATGGTAGGACACCCAGCTGGTGTCTAAGAATTGCTTGTTAGTGTGGGGGAAAACACCCATGTTGGAACTGAGTACAGAATCTTGACCACCTGACACCTGACACGCCTGTCTCATGTGCCTTTTTTCCCTACGTCTTTGGCTGCAGACTCTTTGCCTCTTCCTGTGACAACAATTTCATAATATCATTTTCTATGGAGAGAATAGAGATAATTTAATATTTCCTCCAACGTGATTGATTACCTTTTTATTATTGATGATAAGGATGAATGAAACATGAAAATTCATACCACAGACACACTTGCTGTTCTTCGTGGTGCTACAGGTTGATCCCCTACAGACAAGAATTCTGATAAATTCTACTTTGTGTAGTTCCTTTCAACAATTTAAAAGAATGTTTGGTGTATTTATAACTGAATACGCTACGTTACTGAGTATCTTCCTCACCAGAGGGAACTTCTGTTTTGACAACGCATCGATGAAAAACAAATCCTCTGTTGACAATTACACCCATTTAATGACTGGAAGAATTTCCCACAGACTAGCTTCTGGCTCTGTACATTTAAAACCTTGTTTCTCCTGTACTACCCACATACTTTTGGAGTTGGGAACATGTTCACACCACAATATGACCTCGGGTCTTGTCCCTTGATGTCGAGTTACCAGATGAGTTGACAGTCAACCATCGGATTATTCCTGGAAACCATTCCTATACCAGGACATCTAGCAATAATTTACCCAGACACAGAAATAACATCAAGCCACATAATACTTACCACTAAACTAAAACTAAATGTAATCTCCAACCCAGTTTCCCCTTCTTGAGACCCCCAAAATGCCCATCTCCACTCAAACATCACCTGACACAGTGGATTATGGGGGGCAGAATAATGGCCCCTAAAGATGTCCACGTCCTAATCCCCAGAGCCTGTTATGTTACCTTACAGGCAAAAGGGACTTTGCAGATGTGATTACAGTTAGGATCTTTTTTTATAAATTTATTTATTTTATTTTATTTATTTTTGGCTGTGTTGGGTCTTCGTTGCTGCGTGCAGGCTTTCTCTAGTTGCGGCGAGCGGGGGCTACTCTTCATCACAGTGCGCAGGCTTCTCGTTGCGGTGGCTTCTCTTGTTGCCGAGCACGGGCTCTAGGCATGCGGGCTTCAGTAGTTGTGGCACGTGGGCTCAGTAGTTGTGGCTCGCGGGCTCTAGAGTGCAGGCTCAGTAGTTGTGGCTCCGTGGCATGTGGGATCTTCCTGGACCAGGGCTCGAACCCGTGTCCCCTGCATTGGCAGGCGGATTCTTAACCACTGCGCCACCAGGGAAGCCCAAGATAAGATTATCTTGATTATCTGGGTGGGGCCAAAGGGGTCCCTTAATGAAACCACAAGGATCCTAGTATAAAAAGAAGGAGGCAGAAGGGAATGACAAGGGAATCCAAGGGCACATTGGTGCCCTTGCTGGAAGGAACCACAAGTCAAGGAATTCCAGCCCAAGGAGCCGGAAAGGGCAAGGCACAGTTTCTCCCTGGGAGCCTCCAGAAGGAATACAGCCTGTTGACACCTTGATTTTAGCTCTGTAAAACCCACTTTCTGCCTTCTGAACTCCAGAACAGTTGTCAGATAAATGTGTGATGTTTAAAGCCTCTAAGTTTGTGTAATTTGTTATTGCAGCAAGAGGAAGTTAACACAGGGCTTGTGACAGAAAGAGGAAGGCAGAATAGGAGACAGCAACCTTAACTGATGTGGTTAAAAGATCTCACTTTAGCAAAGTTTACAAAAACATATGTGCATGTGTTGCTAGGATCCCGCAAGGCCATGGAAGTGGCCAGTGCAAGGGAGGTGCCCAGAAGCTTTTAAGCTCCATTAACTTCATGGCAAATCTATCTCTGGGTCAAATGAACCAGAAATTCAGCTCTTTATCTAAAGTACAGAATCTGGTATTAGGTGAAGTTATCAATCTTTAGTCTTACTTAGGTCATCAATGGTAGAAAATATCTTTTTAAAAGCATTTTTTTCTCATTATGATATATGCTGTTACAAAAATCTTAGCAGATACAGAAAAGTACACAAAAAAAGAAATCACCTCTAATTCCATTACCCAAAATTACCCACTATTCACATTTTAAAATATGCACACACAATTTTAAAAAACAAAATCAGAAACATACTACTGTATATAGGTTGGCATTCTGCTTTATTCACTTTTCATTATTTCTGAGCATTTATAATCCTGAAAAACGTGAGTTTTGAATGAATATATAATATTCTATCCTATGTATATGCCGTAGTTTAACCATAACATTACAGAAGTTATTTTCCTATTACAAATAACACTACAATAAACATCCGAGTTGTATGTCAATTATACCTCAAAAAAAAAAAAAAGAATTCCAAGGATGTAAACATTTCCGTACACGTTTATTTCCATGGGCTGGAATCATGTCAGTGGCACACCTGACTCAAAGGGTATAAATTCTTTTAAGCTTCTTGAAACATTACAAAAAGCATTTCAGAGGGGCTCACACTCCCACCAGCCCTGTGAGAAAGGCCACATCACCTGACCATGACGAGCACCGAGAATCATTGTTTGTGGGCTGGCCTTAGTGACCTGATTCCCAAGAACAGGACTTGGAGGAGAAAAGAAATAGTAACTGGACAATGGAGAAGCGTGGCCGACACTACTTACATTAGAGTCCTCCCGAGAAACAGAACCAACAGGAGATTTTATATATATAAATGCAATCACAATGTTAAATAATTATGTATAATATACACATATATATAACACTGAGATTACACGTGTACATATAATGAGATTTATCATAAGGAATTGGCTCTCGTGATAACAGAAGCTAAGTCCCAGTATCTTCAAGTTGGAGACCCAGGAAAGCCAGTGGTGGTGTTCAAAGGCCTGAGGGCCGGGGACCCCTGATGTAGATTCCAGCCCGAGTCTGAAGGCCTGAGAACCAGGAGTGCGAGGGCCGGGGAAGATGGACGTCCCGGCTCACACAGTCAGGTGGAGAGCAAACTCAGCCTCCTTCCGTCTTTCTGTTCTATTCAGGCCCTCAATGGATTGGCTGATGCCCACCCACGCTGGGGAGGGCCACCTGCTTTACACAGCTCACCAATTCAAACGCTAATCTTTTCCCCAAACACCCTCACAGACACACCCAGAAATGTTCTTCAACCAGCAAGTTGACGCACAAAACGAACCATGGCGCCACCCTGACCCAGTGATCCAGGTGAGCCCCACCAGTGACACGTTGATGCCACGCACCCCTGAGGCGATGTGCCGAGAAGATGAGGCATCTCACCTCTCCGGTCTTCTTTCCGAAACCCCATAACCCTGGTCTAAACGGGAGGGCTACATCAGAGAAACCCAAACGGAAGGAGATTTGATAAAATACCTGACCGGAACTCTGCAGAACTGTCCAAGTCATCAAAAATAAGAGGAGATTGAGAAACTGTCACAGATCAGAGGAGCCTAACGGGACATGATGACTAAACGCCATGTGGGATCACAGGGTGGAGCCTGGAGCAGAAAAAGGGCATCAGTGGACAAGCTGATGAAATTTGAGTGAAGTCTGGAGTTGGTTGATAGTGATGTACGGTATTGATCTATTAGTTTCGGCAAATGTCCCATAGTTACATATAACGTACCACAGTTATGTAAGTTATGGGTGAGGAGTATGTGGGGACTCTGTATGATCTTTACAGCTTTTCTTTTATTTATTTATTTATGTTTTTGGCCAGGCCACGCAGCTTGTGGGACTTTAGTTCCCCAACCAGGGATCGAACCCGGGCCCCCTGCAGTGAAAGTGCAGAGTCCTAACCACTGGACCACCAGGGAATTCTCCAGCTTTTCTGTAAATAGTAAAAGTATTCCTAAATACGATAACATTTTATTAAAACACACACACACACACACACACTTCTCGGTTTCTGAAGGCTTGAGGAAGGGGTGAGTGAGAATAACGGTTTAATGAGTGCAGAGTTTCAGTTTAAGAAGATGAAAAAGTTCTGGAGATGGGCAGTGGTGAGGGTCACACAACAGTGTGAATGTACTTAATGCCACTGAACTGTACACTTAAAAATGGTGAAGATGGGGGGCTTCCCTGGTTGCGCAGTGGTTGAGAATCCGCCTGCCAATGCAGGGGACACGGGTTCGAGCCCTGGTCTGGGAAGATCCCACATGCCGCGGAGCAACTAGGCCCGTGAGCCACAATTACTGAGCCTGCGCGTCTGGAGCCTGTGCTCCGCAACAAGAGAGGCCGCAATAGTGAGAGGCCCGCGCACCGCGATGAAGAGTGGCCTCCACTTGCCGCAACTAGAGAAAGCCCTCGCACAGAAACGAAGACACAACACAGCCATAAATAAATAAATTAAAAAAAAATGGTGAAGATGGTAAATTTTACGCCATGTATGTATATATATCCTACCACACACACACAAAACGTGATTTTCTCAAGAAAATGTCATAGCTCACATCCAATCCGTCGGTAAGTCCTAGCAACTCTACCTTCATCAGATCTTTGTGGTCCCATCGCTTCTTATCTCCGCCACTCCCACCCTAGTCCAGGCCACCAAAACCTCCCACGTGAACCACGGCCTGCAAACTGGTCTCCCTGCTTCCACTCGTGTTCCATGGTCATCGACTGTTTGCACAAGCACCCCCCGCCACTGCCATCACTCCTTTGCTCAAAACCTTCCAATGCCTTCCCACTACCTGAGGGAAAAAGTCCCAGTCTTGATATGATCTGGTTACTAGCTGCCTTTTTTTTTTTTGGCTGTACCGTGTGACATGCGGGATTTTAGTTCCCCTGACCAGGGACTGAGCCCGTGACCCCTGGCATTGGGAGCACGGAGTCTTAACCACTGGACTGCAAGGGAAGTCGCAGCCTCTTGTACTTGACCTCTGGCCACATCTTCTTTCCTCACTCTGCTCCAGTGTTACTGGACTTCTTGATATTCCTTGAAAACACCAAACTTGTTCCTGCCAAGGGGCCTTTGCACAAGCTGTTCTTGGTGCTTTGAACACTCTGCCCCCAGATACTGGCCTGACTCACTTCCTCACTTCATCTAGGTCTTTGCATAAAGGGCAACTGCCCAGAGAATTTCTCCCAGACCACCCCCCTTAACCATCTGTTCTCTCCCCTAAACCTCTGTTTTCTGACCCTTGTTTTATTAACTATTTTTAAAAAAAATATTTATTTATTTACTTGGCTGTGCCAGGTCTTAGTTGCGGCATGTGGGATCTTTAGTTGCGGCATGTGTGTGGGATCTAGTTCCCTGACCAGGGATCGAACCCAGGCCCCCTGCATTGGGAATGCGGAGTCTTAGCCACTGGACCACCAGGGAAGTCCCCCTGACCCTCATTTTAAAATAATATTATATGTATTATATTTACTGATACAAATACACACACACACAGAGTTTGTTTATTGTCTGCCTCCCCAAATAGAACATGAAATCTATGTGAGGGGGACCTTATCTGTCTTCTCAAGTCTTCTGGCCCCAGCACCTAGAAGACCTTGACATATAGGAGCTGCTTCATCAATATTTATCAAAAGAAGGAATGTGGTCAGTTCTGGGGTAAGATATTTCTAGTTCTCTTCAAATAGATCTGATGCTTTTTAAAAAAATTCATTCCAGGGTTTGTTTTTTTTAACATTTTTATTTACCCTCAGATAATCTAGGATAATCTCCCATCTCAAGATCCTTAGCTTAGTCACATCTGTAAACTTCCTTTTGCCAAATAAGGTAACGTTCACAGGCTCTGGGGATGAGGACAGGACATCTTTGGGGGCCGTTATTCAGTTTACTATAAGTTGCTTTAAAATTTTCTCTTTATAGTTGGTTTTCTACAGTTTAAATATGATGGGTCTAGGTAGGCATGTGTGCATGTGAGTGAGTTACCTGTGTGTTTGGTATTTTGCCAACTGACCCAATAATGTTCTTTATAGAAAAAGTAAATCTCTCTCTAGATTTTTTTCTGGTCCAGGATCCAATCCAGGGTCGCACTTTCTATTGGCTGTCCTGTCTCTCCAGTCTCCTTCCATCTGGAACAGACAGATCTCCATCTTTGTCTTGCGTGAGACTGACATTTATGGAAGTCCAGCCCAGTTATTTTGTAGGATGTCCCTAAATCTGGGTTTGTCCTATGTGTCCTCCTTAGAGGCAGGAATGCCACGGACGCGGTACTGCTCCTCCTCAGTGCCCCCTACCAGGCAGCTCGGGAGGTCCCTCCGTCCCATTACTGCGGATGTTCCCCTTGCTCACTTGATTAAGGGGGTGGCTGTCAGGTTTCTCTACTTTTATAAAGTTACTGATGTTCCCTTCTTTCATCAATACGTATCTTGTGATCAGATGCTTTGAGGTTATGTAAATCTCCCCTCAAATTTTCACCCACAAGGTAAATTTTACACTTTGGATGTAAATAGATGCATATCAATGGATTATTAATTTTTTAAAAAATTTATTTTATTTATTTATTTTTGGCTGCATTGGGTCTTCGTTGCGGTGCGCGGGCTTCTCATTGCGGTGGCTTCTCTTGTTGCAGAGCACGGGCTCTAGGTGCGTGGGCTTCAGTAGCTGTGGCGCACGGGCTTAGTTGCTCCGTGGCATGTGGGATCCTCCTGCACCAGGGCTTGAACCCATGTCCCCTGCATTGGCAGGTGGATTCTCAACCACTGCACCACCAGGGAAGCCCCTGGATTATTAATTTACCTTTGACTTTAAACAAAAAGTATTCTCAAACAAGGTAACGGAGGTACCTTCATTAAATTTTCAGATCTAGAGAGATTACATTTATACAATTCCATCCATAATGTAAGAAAAAAATTTCTTAATTATCTGACAAGCCCATCATCCCCTATAAAAAAGGATATGTGTACACAGATAGGATGTAACACTGAAGCTGAACGTCAAAAGTGTCGGTGAAGTGTTTCACCGTTCTGATGTTCGGCAGTGACCCAACCACGTGACATTTTATAGAACTGCAAAGCCATCTCACCATGGACTCAAGGGCAGACACGAGGAACGTCACCACCATCCTGCTCTCCGAGGACTCCTCATTTGTGATGGGCAGGGTGGACATTGCTACTTGGGCCATGATCCCTAGGAAAGAGAAGTATTAGGAAAGTGAGTGGTAGAAATTCAGTGTCCTGCTCAACACGTTTAGAGCTGTGAGGGTCCTCACAGGTGACCTAGTTCAACCCTTCCTTTAAAGTTGAAGAAACCAACACTTAGAGACAGTAAGTGATTTGCCTAAGATCTCTGTAGAGCAATGCTAACTTTCCATAGTGTATTTTCCACTAAACCTAGATATCACCTTCTCATAAAATAAATTCAGGTATTATGCTAGAGAGGCATGTTAACTATTTCCCAGACGAGGAGGAAGGAAGGTAAGGTCCTTTATTGATCCAGTGTTGTTTTGTCAGATTTCAGCATGACCATGCCTGGCACCACATTCTGGTCCACATACACAGGAAAAGGAGAGAAGTGGCTTTGTGTATTACAGATGGGAAGAGAAAATCCCTTCCTTCCTTTCCCTGCTAGGACTTCTGCATGAAAGCTCATTCTAATTTTCCCCAAACTCTAAATCAAGTGAGCATTAAAAAGTTTCTTTGAAAAAGTTTCTCTAACACCATAAAAAGAGTTCTTTGAACTAGAGCATACAATGTAAGCACTTGTCATTGTGTCTGGCCCCTGCAATATCTGGCTTAATTATGTTTGTAAGCAAAAGATAAACAGATCAACATAAATATGTATGTGGGAGGAAGCCTAAAGATCTACAGGGGTGAAGTACGGTGGTCCTATAAGGCTATTCAGAAATATTCGCAAACGTTTCTTTCAGAGCCCGTGGTTCGATTCCTTGCCCACTTGAAGGTATGTGGCCGCGTGCCTTGCCTTGGCCGAGGATGTCAGGGAAATGACATCATTTCCACGCAGAGGTTCCTGCCACACTCCTTTCTCTGCAATGGATCTGCCACGTTCCATATGGTTGGGTTCCAGATTGAGGAAACTGTGGATCAGACCCACAGCCAATCACAAGAGACCTCTAGTGCAAGCAAAGAATAAATCCTTGCTCCTTGAATGCACCAAAATCTGGTGGTGTTTTTAACCATCGCCTACCCTAGCCAATCTGGATGGATATAGCAGGCTGAAAAGGAATTCTAAAAATATAACTACTCATCTGTCTAGATCTTCTGAAGACGCTTGAGGATCCTTGAGGATCTCTTAAGTTAGAGCTAAAGTCTTCCTGAGAAAGAAAGAACGTAGACTAGCACGTACAGAGCCATTAGGATGCAAATTGTTTGACTTAAAATTTTTTTATAACTTTCCCTATTATGAAATAGAACATGAGAGTGTGACATCATACCAGGAACATAAATCAACAGGCAAGACCTGGGCGTGGACAGGTGAGGAAATATACTTCAATTTGAAGATTTTATTTTATTTATTTATTTTAAAAAATATTTATTTATTTAGGCACACTGCGAGGCTTGCAGGATCTTAGTTCCCCGACCAGGGATCGAACCCCTGCCCCCTGCAGTGGAAGCGCGGAGTCCTAACCACTGGACCTCCAGGGCAGTCCCAATTTGAAGCTTTTAAATAATTATCTTAATATCAAGCCTTTGACACTCTTCTTGTTATCACACCCATATTTGAGAACAGATAGAAGTTTGTGAATGTTGTTTGTCATAACAAGGACTCTATTCCCATAGAGCTGGAGTCAGAAAAAGCAGCAAGCAGCACCACCAAGGACACGTGTTAAGTCTTAGAAACTCTTTCCTCTAGCATCTAGATTCCATGATCATCACTTAGTACAGCAGGCCGAAGAAACGGGTATCACAAAGTATGAAACAGCAGAGGCATGCTATTTTTGCCACTTACCGGACTATTCACTTAGATTATGCCCTATCCTGATTCTTTGGGAGCTCAGAATATTTTCATTCATAATTCTTATTTTCTCTTTATTATCCCAGACAGAGAAAAAGGAGCAGATGTATTCTCAGGTTACAAACATGTTGATTTGTCCATGAAAAGCTAGACGCAGGGCAACTTCCTGCCTACTGTTGTTTTCACTTCTCACCTTCAATTGCTGTAGATCTGCTATGCCAATCACATTCAGTGTGTGTTAAGAAATGGGAGGGACACCATACCAACAGCGCGTGGGGATGCCACAGGCGAGGAGAAGTCCTATTTCATTACCAGAACTTTTCAAGAGCATCTTAGTACTTTTTGATGGTAAGAACGCTGGAGGGGACTGAGTCCCATCAGGCTTGATGGGGAAGGATGCATTTCATTTGGGGCTTTCTGCTCTCTAGAAACGGCTGTATTTGGATTACAACAGAAATTCACTGAACTGTTCTTTGCCTGTCCCAAGAGGTCATTTCCCTGGATAGTCCTTTTTTTTAAAAAAAATACTTATTTATTTATTTGGCTGTGCCAGGTCTTAGTTGCGGCACACGGGATCTTCGTTGCCATGTGCAGGATCTTTTTTTAGTTGCAGCATGCAGAATCTTTAGTTGTGGCATGTGGGATCTAGTTCCCTGACCAGGATTCGAACCCAGGCCCCCTGCATTGGGAGCGCAGAGTCTTAGCCACTGGATCACCAGGGAAGTCCTCCCTGGATAGTCCTTAGTCAACGCTGTTCATGGAACATTCCCTGCACTCCTAACCCGGTGACTGCATCCTCTCCTGCTCCCTTTGCCAGAAAGAAACTGCCATCACACAGTGGCATTAACAGTGAACACCAGAGGACACACCAAATCAGGCTGGTGACGCAAGCTTACAGGGCATGAGGCATGATGGGCTGGTCCTCACAGAAGCAGGGGCCAGGAAAGCCAGGTTGTGGGTTCCCCAGACCACCAACCTGCTCCGGGACCC
Organism: Eschrichtius robustus; assembly: GCF_028021215.1. Classification (NCBI taxonomy): domain Eukaryota; kingdom Metazoa; phylum Chordata; class Mammalia; order Artiodactyla; family Eschrichtiidae; genus Eschrichtius; species Eschrichtius robustus. The sequence continues at coordinate 82,793,917 of NC_090839.1, read as the reverse complement.
CAGTGGGCAGCGGCCCTCAGGTTCCTCCTCTATGACTAAATCACTTACTATGGCGGTTCCTTTCACCTCTGAACTTCTATGGGCCCCCTCGTTTTAAAATCAACGGAACCACATATTACATGAGTCTGTGCATATGAAATGTCCAGAATAGGGAAATCTATACAGACAGAAAGTAGATTAGTGGTTGCTTAGGGCTGGGAGGTGGGGTAGCTAAAGGGTACAGGGTTTCTTTTCAGGGTGATGAAAATGTTCTAACATTGACTGTGGTGATGACTGCCCAACTCCATGCATATATTAAAAACCACTGAATTGGGGGCTTCCCTGGTGGCGCAGTGGTTAAGAATCCGCCTGCCAATGCAGGAGACACGGGTTCGAGCCCTGGTCCGGGAAGATCCCACATGCCGCGGAGCAACCAAGCCCGTGCGCCACAACTACTGAGCCTGTGCTCTAGAGCCCGCGAGCCACAACTACTGAAGCCCTCGCACGTAGAGCCCATGCTCCGCAACGAGAAGCCACTGCAATGAGAAGCCCGCACACCGCAACGAAGAGTAGCGCCCGCTCACTGCAACTAGAGAAAGCCCGCGCGCAGCAACGATGACCCAACTCAGCCAAAAATAAATAAATAAATAAATTTATTAAAAAAAAAAAAAAAAGAATTCTGATTAAATTACTTCATGTTAAAAGGTCCAACTTGAAATAATTTTTATTTATGCAAAATATCTATTGGCAAAGCTAGAGTTTCACTCCAATTTCTTTTCTTTATCTTTACGTGTCAGCTGCATTACTTGTTGAAACATTAAAATAATTTTCCCATTGGAAGTTACAGAAATCTCACAAAGATTTTTAAATAAGCTTTTAAATATAGTGAACCTGTGTTCAATTTTTATCTAAAATAAAGCAAATATTTGTTTTAAAAAAGGACTCACATGGGTAAATTTGCAGTGTTCTAAAGATAAACCTGGAACCAAGCTCTTTAATACCTTACTGTTTTTTAAAACTGTGATGAAGAAATATATTCTTGACCATTATCTTTCAGAGTTAACGAATTCAAACACTGTTAAAAAAAAAAAAAAAGACTATGTCTCATTCAGCGGAGTCGAGTCTTACAATGGAAGTAGGTACACCAAAAGGCAAATTCAAGCATGGTCAACATTATCCGAGGAAGCAGTACATATCTTTCCCAGAGAGAACATTTTTCTTCCATGATTTCTTTCATTGTTGAGTGGAGAGGCTTTTCTAGCTCTTTATCAGCAGATGCAACTTTGCCGACACCACACATTTTTTCAGGTAAGTAGTTCTGAAATCTGTCAACCACCCCTAGCGGGCTCTGTGTTGTCTATCACAAGTCCATCCCCTCTTTGGTGGTGGTTTCCCTTTTCTCTTGGAATTTTGCCATCGATAGATATGTCTTTAGATTTCACGTCGTCTAGCCATAACTTTAATACTTTGCAGTCTCTCTAAAGCCTTATCACATACTTGGCTGGTCACCTAGCAGCTACTGGAACCCTCAAAGCCACAGTATGGTGACTCTCATATTGATGACATGAATAGTGGATTCATCGTGACCTCTCTGTGACCTCTTGCTAAGTCGTGCGGAGCCAGTTTTCCCTGCAGTGTTGACATGGGTCATTGTTTCTTCCATTAATCATCCAGTGATGTAGTGTAGGGGCCATGATGTATGAAAAATACGCATTTTTAAACAGTAGAACCAGACACAGTGTTGTGAGATGCTCACACTGAGAGCCACGGGAGATCTGAGCCCACTTAAGGGACTGGCGTATTCCAGGCTCTTATGCTTGCACCTAATCCGTAATTACACCACAGTCATCTCCGAGAGGACGGTGATGCCAAAACTTTAACAGAGAATAAAATAACAGGCGGAATGAAACTAGGTGGAACTCAAAAAAGCTATTACTGGTTGGCGTCAACTGTGCTACTGGCAATAATTTTTAAAATGTATGTTTCGTAATGATTGCTTTGTCTGCACCCTTTACTTAACAGCAAATGGAGGCAGGAACTTTGTCTTTTACATTTTATGATTTAGAACACACCATGTGTCAATAGCACATCCAAACTAATGAACCATGGTTATAAGCTAATCATGTGGTTTCCCACCTCGAGGACATTTCCCTGAGAAACAAAATCGTTGCATTCTAATAGTTAAAAATCCTTGACAATGAGACCTTGTACCAGAGTTCAAACCCCCAAAGCCTATATGGTGATTAACTTCTCTACTGAAATCTAAAGCACCAGCTATGTTCATTTAGATCACAGATTTTATATAGTGCTTAACCTTTTGCTTTTTTAAAACTGGAGATGTAAACTGAAACAGCTCTCAAATCTCACAGTTTTCCCAGCAAACTTTGAGAACTTTCTCTCCTTTTCAATGTTGTATTTTACTAATGAAAAGCAAACATCAAAACCAGACTACCACCTATTTTTATAAATAAAGTTTTATTGGAACATAGCCACACTCACTGGCTTGCATCTTGTCCATTGACTGTTTTCCTGCAAAGGCAGGGCTGCATGTGACAGAGACCACATGTCCTCAGAGCTGGAAATATTTATTATCTGACCCTATACAAAAAAAGTTTGCCCATCCCTGTTCTAGAATCCATTTCCACCACTTAAATTTTGGAATGTCATCCACTGCATTTATCAAACCTCTGAAATCTTGAAATAGACACCTGCTTTATTTTTTAAACTGTTTCTAAGTTTACCTTTCCAAAGGTTAATTTTTCAGGTCCCTGAAGCCTTGATTTTAATTAGCAAGTTCCCAAGGTGCCACCTTCTCCCTGACTCAGCCCAGGCCTACAGTAAGTGGAAACTACAAATGCAAGTGTACCTATTCAGCATTCAACAGAAATGTATTGAAATGGTCAAGAGGTACAAACTCCCAGTTATAAAATAAATTAGTCCTGGGGATGTAATGTACAGCATGGTGACTATAGTTAACAATACTGTACTGCATATTTGAAAGTTGCTTAGAGAGTAGATCTTACCACAAGAAAAAAAAATTGTAATTATGTGATGTGATGGATGTTGACTAAACTTATTGTGGAAGTCCTTTCACAATACATACATATGTCAAATCACTATGTTGTACTCCTAAAACTAATACAGTGTTATATGTCAATTATATCTCAAGCTGGGAAAAAATATCCTAAAAAAAGAATAATAACAAATTTCAAGACAACCAGGACTCTTCTGGAATGACCAAGGAGTATGGAAAAGAACTAGATATAATATGTATTTTCAATGTCAAAAAATGAAAAAAAAAGTCAAAATTAAATGCTTGGGAATTCCCTGGGGGTCCAGTGGTTAGGACTCCACAGGTTCAGTCCCTGGTCAGGGAACTAAGACTCCACAAGCCGTGGAGCGTGGCCAAATTAAATGGAAAAAAAAAGCTTAACAAATAATCAAGAACTTTAGTTTAGCCAAACAAATGTTTAAAATTAAAAAACATGTAATGAGCACGTGCTATGTGAAAACATACACTGCTGGCAGGAAAGACAAGGGGGAAACAAAGTGATTTTTATGTGAATAAAATCCACATCCTGTGGTCTCGAGTTAGACAGACCTGCATAGGTACAGCAGAATAGCAGGTAATGAAGGCAAAATGAAAGCCAGAACCCACCGAAATGGTTCTGAGTCAACAACCTGGGGGATGAGACTGAAAGCATGTTAGCAAGTTCTGCAGCCTGAGAATTAAGAGAAGAGACCTTCCAGGCAGCAGGTGTGGGCAAAGACCCAGAGCTCTGGGCAGCAAACATCGGGCACTAAACAACAGGAAGGCAGAAAGAAAGTTGACCCGCTCCAAATGGATTAACACCTGCAGTAGCCTGGCGCCAAGCCCTGTGTCCACTGAAGGCAAGGTGGCCGGTCACACAGATCAAGCCTTCCTCTCCAGGTGGAAGAAAAGAAGAGAAAAGGCTGCTCAACTCTTCGATTGCAGCTATGAGTAATATCCAATTTGCCAATTTCCAATTCCGTATTTAGACATCTGCTTACTTCAAATTACCAGCAGGAAACTAAACGGTGGCATTTTTGGCTCAGCCATTCCATTCCTTGGTATGTACCCAAGAGCTGAAAACAAATGTCCACACAAAAACTTGAACACTGATGTTCAACAGCAGTATTCATAATGGCCCAAAAGTGGAAATAATCCAAAAACATTCATCAATTGATGGAAAATGAAAATGTGGTATATCCATGCAATGAATTATTATTCAGCCATAAGAAGGAATGAAAGAAGCCAGATCCAAAACACTCCCTTTGATGATTCTATCCTTAGGAAATACCTGGAATAGGCAGAGACATAAGGATACAAAGCACATTGGCGGTGTCCAGGGCGGGGATGGGAAAGGGGAATGGCTGCCTAATGGATATGGGGTTTCTTTGGGGGTGATGAAAACGTTCTAGAATTACTGGTGATGGTTGCACAGCTCTGTGAATAAACAAAAACCACTGAATTATACACTTTTAAAGGTGAATTTCATGGCGTTATGTCAATAAAGCTGTTATTAAACAGCAAAGCCTGGGTTCGAAGCACGGGGAATATAGCCCTGCAAGACTTTTTTCTCCTTTATCGCTAAATCGTAATCGTGAGGGACTGTAGTCTAGGACCAGAGACTCTTCTTCTGACCTCTAGGTTGGTTTTCTGCCAACAAACCTGCCACTGGTGGCCACCCCACTGACCACACCCACAACAAACCCCACACCGCGCGCCACTCGGCAACGCGCGCGACGTGAGGGGCGGTGTCGGGACGCCTCCGCCCTGGAGCGGGGCGCAGTTACCAGGCAACTGCGTCTGACCCGCCCCCCCAACTAACCAATCAAGCGCGTCCGCACGCAGCGCGGTATCCCCACGTACGCCAGCTGGAGCGTGACCTCACGCACCTCGGGCCTTAGAGAGCCCAAGAGTCGGCAGCACCCGCCCCCACCGCCTCCGCTCAGCCAATCAGAAGGGAGAGGGTTGCGCGTTCCGTGCGTGCTACCGTTGCCCCCGCGCCAGGGCTTCTCCGCCCCACCCCCACTCCTTGGGCCTTGCCCACCGGGCGCCGGTTCGGGGGCCGGTCGGGCTGGCGGCGAAGGGGGTGCTTGCAGCCCGCGCGCCTGGGCGGGCGGTCTCCCCAGGCCTCCCCTCCGTCAGGCCCGCGGGACGAGAAAGTTCCAAGCAAAGCACCCGCTCTTAATGGCGGCTGCGGCGGGGGCGGGGTACGCACCTGAGGTCCCCGCCGGCGGGCAGCGCCCGGCCGGCCGCGGGCTCCGCGGGCTGAGCCACCTGGGAGTGGCCCGGGGGCCGAGGGCGGCGGCCGCGACCGCGAAGAGGCGAGGGCGCGGCGTGTGGGTGGCGGCCGAAGCCCTGCTCTCCACTATCCCTTCTTTTTCTCTTTCTTTTCCTTTTTTTTTTTTTTTTTTGGCTTCCTGGAAGGCAGCCTAGACTCGTGTGTCCGCAGCGCCCCAAGTGGGAGTTGCCGTTTCCGGTGCCGTGGAATAGTTCAGCTTCACAGTGAGCTTGTTGGAAGTCCCTTAGTCCCGCTCTGTTCAAGGCCAGACGTGCTCGTCCATCTTCAGCCTTAGATGAGTGGCTGCACGTGTCTGGTCTCACCCCTGACACCGCCCCCGAACGTGGACTACTTTCTTGCTGTTATTTAATTTGATAGTTTCGCATGATTGCAGTTTGTACCTTTAAAGCGGTGAGGTCACAACTCCAGTGACCGGTGAATCTGCCTTAAAGCCAATGAGTTGTTTGTTACATTACTGTAACAACGTGTCCTCACCTTTTGATGGGGGTCAGTGACATAACCAACCAATCATGAGCTGTCCTTCAGATGGTGATGGCACTCCAGCAAGTAGTCGAATATTACTATAGTGTTGTTTAAGCAAAGTTACAGTTACATATTTTACATATGCCAAAAGGAGAATAGAATAATAGAAACCATTTACCCATTGCTCCAATTAAACATAGCTGCCTTGTTTCTCGTTTTAAAGGAATATTCAGACGCAACTGAAGGCAGCGTTCTCATTCTTTACTGTCTTGAAGTTATGTTCTAATACACATTTTCTTTTGCGAAAAGACAAGTGTCACGATTCGCTGACATTTTTTTCTGTAAGTGGCTCACAAAGATACGCTTCCTAGCAGAAGCTGCTAAAAAAGATGTTATTTCAAGGTAAAGATAACCATCCAGCAGTTAGTTGAGATGGTGCCTGCTTTTTTTGACATCATTTTTAAAAGAGATGTTTGAAAATATTTCCATTATGTTATAGTTGATACCTTCTCTTTGGAAGAGTTATGGTCTGTAAATTCTTAGCAAACACTGAGCAAAACTGAATACTGCTCCTAGGAGAAATACAGGATTAGGTTTCTGCCAGCCTCTTCACATTTTGGTAAAACTATCAATACATAACCTTGTTTTATGTGTGCGTCTGTTTAAAGACACCTTATTTAATGTATATTGTTGATTCATTAGTTGAACTCATGGCCAACAGCGCTGTAACTCTTGTGTGAAGGAAGCTTAGCTAACACAAGTATTTTCTACGTAAGGCACATCGCTGCCTTGTGCTTGGGAATACTAGACAATGCTATGTTTGAGGACCATTTTAAACAGCAAAATCATCAAAAAAAAAAAAAAAGAAAAAAGAAGAAAAAGAAAACCCACAAAATGTGGGAAGTGTAGCATTACATAGACCAGGAAAAGAACACTTGTTTACAGTGGGAGACTGGTGTCACCTTGTTCTACCTCAGCTGGGAACGTGCACGGCAGGGAAAACAACTTTTTTTGCCACTCTACTGTGTCTGCTAATCGGTGAAAGCAGAGTGAGTATTGCTTTTAAATTTACCTGTAAATTGTAGGTGAATTCACAAATATGGAGTTAGTGAATAAGAAGGATTGATTGAATTTTGTTGCCCAAAACAATGGGAGTACAAAACTCTCATACTTGAAAACTTAACCTGGAAACAATTTTCTAATCTGCTTTAAAATCTTCTATATGAAGAGTTTCAGTGTTTTGACTCATTTGTTAAAAATGTCAAAATACACATCTTCTGGTTTGAAAGAACAACTGATTGACAGCAAGAAGAGTTGTGTATATGTACTAGCTCTCATTTCTCTCATTCTCTTTTGAGCCCATTCCAATTAACCCTCATAACTCCACTAAGACTATTTTCCAAGGTCACAAATGACCACCATGTTGCTATAGTCGTTTTTCAGTCTGTGAATCACTTGATCTATCGGCATTTGACAACCAATCACTATATCCTCTTGGAAACTCTTCTGGGCTTCTAAGACACCACACTTGACTGCTGTTCTGCCTACTTTTCTGACTGCTTCTCTAAATCTGTTGCAGGTGCTTCTTTCCCCCCCCAACCACCCCAGCCTTTACGTAGTGCAGTAACTTAGGCTTTAGTCTTGGATCTCTTTCCTGTCTGCTCTCATTCCTTAGAAAACCTCATCCAGTCTCAGGGCCTTAGATACCACTGACACGGTTATGACTATCAAGTATGTACCTCCAGCCCAGACCGGTCCCCTCAATCCCAGTCTATATAACCAACTGCCTACTTTGAAATCCTCACTTGGAGGATGAGTAGGCGTCTCAAGCAGAACGTTTCCCACCCTCTCCCCACTTCCTCCTGCAGTCTTCCCCTTCTCAATTAATGAAACTGCATTCCGCCAGTTACTCAGGACCCAAACCTTGGAAGCATCCTTTACTTCTCCCGTACCCCACACGAATCCTTCAGACAACCCAGTCAGCTCTAACTTCACCAAGACTCCACCACTTTGTGATCACCACTACCACCACACTTGTCCCAGCCAACATCATCTTTTGCAGTAGACTCCTAATTTGTCTCTCTGATTCTGCCCTTAACCCTCCTCAGACTATTCATAGCACCAAAACACCACAACCTGGAGAATTCTGTAATTTGTACCTCATTTCACTCCTCTGCTCAAAACTGTCCAATAACTCTCCATCTCAGAGTTAAGTGTAAATGTCCTGACTTAGGCTTCTGGCCAAGATAAAGTAACAAGGATTGGATTTATCCTGTTGCCTGAAATGACTCAAAAATAAACGAGCAAAATACATGATAATGAGGGAAAATTATGAGCAAGTTTTTGGCACTAAATTTGCCAATTTAAGAGAAATGGACAAATTCTTTGAAAGACATAAATTACCAATGCTTCCTCAAGGGAAATAGATAATTTGAATAGCCCTATATCTATAAGAGAATTGGAAATTTAGTTAAAAATCTTCCCATAAAGAAAATTTCAGGCCCAGATGGCTTCACTGGTAATTTCTACTGAACATTTAAGGTAAAAAATTTATGCAGACTCTTCCCACAACTTGAAGAGAAGGAGATACATTCTGACTCATTCTATGGGGACAGCATTGCCATGATACCAGAACCATACAAAGACATCACAAGAAGAGAAAGGCACGGGCCAATATCCCTCATGAACATAGATGTAAACATTCTCAATGAACTTTTTTTTCAAGATAAAAGGAATATATGGGAATACAAAGACTTCTACACAAATGTTCTTAACAGCTTTATTCATAATATATGAATGCACGGAAAAGGCCAAATGTCAATCAACAGGTGAATCAATAAACAAATTGTGGTACGTCCATATAATGGAATGGTACTCAGCAGTAAAAAAGAACGAATTACGGGTACATGGAATCTCCAAATTCATCATGCTTAGTCAGTGAAGACACACATCAGAGCCCATATTTTATGATTGTTCATATATATAATTCTAGAAAGGGCAAACTATTTTATAGTGGCAAAAACCATGTCAATTTCCTAGTACTGGGGTGGAGAAAGGGATTGACTGCAAAGGACATGAGGATGATTTTGGTGGGGAAGGAATTATGCTGTATCTCAATTGTGGTGGTGCTCACACAGCTGAATACGTTTTTCAAAATTCTTCAAACTATAGTTTGGATGAATGCAGTTTATTTTACATAAATTATACCCCCATATTGATTAAAAAACCAGCCCTTCACATTCCTGTTGAAAAATAAAATTATTTTATATTAAACATATGTAGTCACATTGTTTTTGCTAAAAATCATCTTACCTACTGGTATTTTCCTACCACTACTATTTTTAATGAGAGCAAAGAGTTTAAAAAACAAAATAAGACATTTGTTTAAAAATTATTTTTTATTTAATCTTTATCTCATTATTTAAATAATTTCTTTGTATATTTCATAAAGTACATATTAGTATAATAATATGTGCAAATGATTTATATATATTTTTTCATGCTCACAAATTTTACCCATAGGGATACGTAATCAAAATAATTTGGAGACTACTGCCCTAGAAAGCTGGAAGATCCCTTTTCTCAGAAAACTGAAAGACAAATTTACCCAGAAGCAGCGAGCTGAATTCATCAAGCAGATGGCTGAAACCAATGGTAATATTAGAGTATACCACATTTACGTGCCACGGGAAGACTCAAGATTGTAAAATGTCATTTCTCCTAGTTAATTTCTCTCAATTAGCTCATGAATTTAATGCAATTCCAATAAAAAAAAATCCCAGTGGGATTTTTAAATGCAACTTGGCAAGATGATTTTAAAATTTATTTGAAAGTAAATGTTATGAATAGCAAAGGCAATTTTGTAAAAGAACAAAGAAGAGAGATTTGATTGAATAAAAATCAAAGCATATTATAAAGCTGTAGCAGGTGAAATCTTGTCATATTAGTTTGAGAATAAATCAGTAGAAACAAAAATTGAATTCAGAAATTGATCCATGTATGTGGAAATTTATCATATGTTATAAATGACATTTCAAATCTTCAGATAAAGTCTGTTAATAGCCAATAATTTGGGGACAATCAGATGTCTGTTTGAAAAAAATCAAGAAATATACAATCTTGTTTCATACCACTCATAAAAATCAACTCCAAATCTACATAGAAAAAGTAAAAACATTAGATTAAGTGTCTTACAAGTATTACAGAATATCCTGATTATCTTGGGTAGTAGTTTTCCTAAACAAGACACAGAAAGCAGAAGCTGTAAACGATAAAGTTAGTAAAACTGACTACAAGAAAATAAAATTGTGTAGGACAGAAGACACCATAAATTAAGAAAAAAGGATAAAATATTTCAACACATAAGGGTTTCTATGCATAATATATCAATTACTTCTATAAATTAATAAGACAACCCAATAGAAATGTGGCCAAGAATACGAATAAACAAACAATTCTCAGTGAAGGAAACATGAAATGCTAGTAACCATAGATGTTCAACCTTCCTAGAGATTACAGAATACAAAGTGAATCAATAATGAGATATGCTTTAGGTATTAGATTGACATTTTAAAAGTTTGTATCAGGTGTTTGGTATATGGAAAAATGCATCCACCCATATACTATTGTAGCACAACTTTTAGAGGATAAAAACATCTATTAAATTTTTTAAATGAGCATTTTCTATGACCCAGCAGTTCCGGTTATCAATATCCACCCAGGATATACCCTTAAATAAGTGCAAAAGGAACATGTACAAGAATATTCACTGTAATAGAAAAAAATAGAAACAACTCAAATGTCCATCAAAAAAGGAGAATGGTTAAACAAGATGTAGTTTATTCACAGTAATATCCAAGAGTGGAAAAGAATGGGGTTAAGTCCAAACTGTTGTAAAAGTATCTCCAGGGCTTCCCTGGTGGCGCAGTGGTTAAGAATCCTCCTGCCAATGCAGGGGACACCGGTTCGAGCTCTGGTCCGGGCAGATCCCACATGCCGCAGAGCAAGTAAGGCTGTGCGCCACAACTACTGAGCCTGCGCTCTAGAGCCCACGAGCCACAACTACTGAGCCTGTGTGCTACAACTATTGAAGCCCGCGTGCCTAGAGCCCGTGCTCTGCAACAAGAGAAGCCACCACAATAAGAAGCCCACGCACCGCAACTAAGAGTAGCCCCCACTCGCCGCAACTAGAGAAAAGCCCGCACACAGCAACGAAGACCCAACGCAGCCAAAAATAAATAAATAGATAAATTTATTTTTAAAAAAAGGTATCTCCAATATAGTTTTGAATGAAAAGATGAAGTTGCAGAATGAAATACATATTATCCCAATTTTTAAAAACACACCTAACAAAAATAAAATAATGGTTTTCCATGGTATATGTGGTGCTGTGGTTAAAGGAGCCTTTAACCTTAGCCATGTATAGTGTTTTATTAATTTTTCTACAAAGGTAAAAGTCATAGATTAATTGTATAATTAAAAGTTAATAATAAAAATTAAAATATATAAGACTAATAATTAAGTTCACTCTTTCCTAAACTAGGGACTATCATATCAGCTACCCAAGTAACAGAGAAATTAGAACGTCTACAGGAAAATGTCCTTATGGGTCGGGGGAAGATTTAGTTTGGCTAACAGTTCACAGACATTTTAATACTTTGGGGTAGCTGGTATTTTGCTGTAGAACCATCTTTTCTGAATAGGAATTTGGACAAAAATGTAAATACTTGCCAGCATACAGCCAGTATATAAAACCAACCAGGCTTTGATAGTAAAATATAAAAGCCCAGTTGTGACTGTAAATCCAGGTCTCCTTTCGCCAAACCCGGCTTTTAGGCTGTTTTATCCTGTTTCTCCATTAGTGTGAGCCACAAAATTGATGGGCAAGCATCGCCACCCAGTGGCTGTGGTTCACATTTGCAGAGTTTCTTACTGTGCCCTTTTGTTCCGAAATCTCAAACCAATGGTTCTTTCAGATATCCCTTAAAAGAAAAATGTTCTAGAAATTCAAGAAACCCATATAGGGTTATCAATTTTTTAATTCTGGCAAGTAAAGATTTTTAAAAAGCCTACTACATACCAGCATTGCCAGTTTTGTAAAAGAACAGATATTTAAAACCAAAAAATCGGAGAGGCCATACACTAGATAACAGGACAGTCCTGCTTATGAAAGAACAGTTGAAAATTTATATGCATTTCATACATATATAAGTATATTATAACTATATTAATAATCAGAGGTGGTTAAACATCATTTCTGAGTGTGCCTGTGATGGTGTTTCTAAAAGAGATGAGCATTTGTATTGGTGGCCTGTGTACAGAAGATGGCCCTTCCCAATGTCCGTGGGCCTCATCCAGCCCAGTGAGGGCCCCAATAGGACAAAAAGGCAGAGGACGATTGAATGTTCTCTCTCTCTTTCTCTCTCTTTCTCTCTCTTTCTCTCTGCCTGTTTGACCTGGGACATCCGTCTTGCTCTGCCCTCGAACTGGGACTTAACGCCACTGTTGCTCTGGTTCTCAGGCCTTTGGCCTCTGACCAGAACTACACCAGCAGCTTTTCTGAGTCTCCAGCTTGCAGATGGCAGATAAGGAGTTTCCTATTTTCCCATTGGTTCTATTTCTCGGGAGAACCCTCATACAATAATATTTACATGATTCTCCTTTATCGGTATATGTCTCAGCTTTATCAGTAAAAGCAGAGCTGAAGACAAAGTCTTGTACACAGAACCTGAATTTTGGAGGTATCAGGAGTGAGAGCAGGGAGAGTTAATGAGTAGTATTGTCTTTTCCATATAGAGGCAAACTGCCTTTGATCCTCTTTACCATTGGGATTGAAAAGAACCCATTCACCAGATCAGTATCCCCTGGGAAGTTGAGAAACCATATTGATCTGTTCCAGTAAAATACTACCCCTGACTCAGCAGCTATGACTGGACTAAGCACTTAGCTAAGTTTATAGTAGTTTACAGTTGTCTGCCATAACCCAACTGGTGTTTGCAGGAGTCAAACATGTGAACTAAATGGAGACGTGATGGAACCACCACTTCTGAGTCCTTCACGTCTTAGAAGTTGGTGCTCAGGTCTACAATTCCACCTGGGATGCAGTATGTCTTCTCCTTTAATACTTCCTGGGTCAAGACAGGGTGAGGGAACCAATGTGAGCTGCTAAGAATGTCTGTCCCAACTGTGTAACTGGGAACCAGGGAAATAGCCACAGGGTGGGTGTGTGGACACATTTGACCCCCTGTGGGACATACTTGTACCTGGCTCCATGTGCCCTCACTCTAACTGGGGCCTTGTTGGTGTTTCAGGTCCTATGGTGTCCGTGTCAACTCAGACCCTCTATCCAGCTCTTGGGAGATCTGATTCTCGTTTCTCCAGTGGATGGTAACTCTGGTAAGTAACCACAGGTGCCTTTGGGAGATGGTAAAGAGAATATTTATTGACGCTACTGGAGTGGCTCTGCAGGGTCCTTCCTCAAGTGGACCCAGCCTCCTCTATCATTGCTGGACTCTGGTCTGAGAACTGGGTTAGATCCTAAAACCGGGTGAGAGATTGATTTTCATTGTACTAACCAATGTCAGCTTTCTGCTCACCAGATTTTTTTCCAGTTATACAAGGCAAGAGAGCACCCTAGCTGTCTGCCCTTCCATCTTATCCCTCGGAATACCGTGGTCAGATAGCCACGCCGCAGATCACCGGTGCCAGACACTACAGTTGCCATTCCGCCCTTGCCTCTTGTTCTACCAAGTCCACCCACCTTGCTTCTGATGGCAAAGTCCAGCTGCCTGGCTCTGCTGCTCTGGAAGCTACCATCGTCTTTGGGAGTCTAGTTTTAGAGCACCATCTGCCACTGTCACCCTAGCCTAGGCACTCCGAGCGTCTCAAAGATGCTAGAGCTTCCTCACCAGTACATCTCTTATTGCCTTAGTGACGGAAGAGTCCTCTGGACCCTCCCAGGGTGGATTAATCCGCTTTAACATTCCCACCTCCCCGAGCCTTTTGACTGTTTTCCAGGGAGTTCCAGCATCTCCACCTCATTTATTGATACTGTCGTCATATGTAAGCCTCACAGAGCCATCCCAGCAGCATTAGAATTGGCTCCTTGCCAGGATGTTAAATCCTGAAGGAGCTCGCCCGGTGTCAACAAACTCTCTCCATCCATTCTTTTATTCTGAGCTTCTGGTCCAGCACCCTAAAGGTGCACATGCACCCACACATATTCCCCTAGTCCTGCTGAGCCCAGTACTGCAGTTCTATCAGTGAGTAAGCTGTTTCCTCTTAAAATAGGGACTGCTCTTCCTCACTCAGGTTGTGCTGAGACCTGACTGAATATCGGTCTGGCAGCAATGAGGTGAAGTGGGTGGCACCTTGAGGAGGATAAGCGTCATCTCGTGAGGCATCTACTCAGCTGGAGTCTTAGCGTGGTATCTAGGCGAGGGGAGGCTGCTCCCCTATATCAAGGGACAGGGGGCCGTTTCTGCTGGACTGGAAATTAGATTGGGGGCGGCATCTGTGTTGTAATATTCTCAGGTGCACGGTCCCAGTGCCCCATCCCAGTCTCAAGTTCCCACCCCTTTGCTATCGGGGTTTGACTTCAGCCTAGGAGACCTGCTGAGGCTGTCCACCCGGCCTCCCCTGCAGCTCTGTCACCCTGAAATCCCAGGCCCCTGGCTCCTTTTTGGCTGCAGGAGAGGAAAGTCTTTTTAAACAGCATCATCTTTTTAAACAGCAACAACAGGAGGCCTGTTGGTTTTCTCAGCATGCCCCAAGTGAATAGCTGGCTGATCTAAACCTGTCATTCTTTCTTCAAGGCTTCCTACACAGTTAACAAAGCCAGCCAACTCCACAAACTTATAATTACTATTACCCCCAGACTATTCGTATCATAGAGATACAGCTTAACCAAATGCTCTGAGTCTACCTGCACCTCATCCCTTCACCCCAAGTAAAAAGAGCCTTAGTAATTGTGATGCTACAGCAAGCCAGGGGTTATCACCACCCCACTTCAGGTGCCAATTGTTTTAGCTTGTGTTCTTCCCCAAACAGAGCCTTACATAAAGACTTGTTCCCTGGTGGCTTACTTGGCAGGTGATCGTAGGGAAGAGGAGAGAGGGAATGGCAAGAGTCGTGCAGGAAAAGCAGATGTAAGGGTCACCATTGAGGCTGCCGCTGTGGCCAATGGGGTCCTAATTCTGCCAGGACCCTGAGAAGTGCACTGAGGGCCTCCCCGAATGGACCTCAGTGGTGGCATTTATCCCTCGGCTCCTAAGCCCATTGGTTGACATTTGCCTCTAGGATGTTAATTCCTCTTCTCTTCCAGATTGCATGCGTGTATGGCCCCTGTGAGCTCCTTTCTGTGTCTGAGGCATCTGTGGAGTTTTTGGTAGAAATTTTAAAATGCCTGGCGTGCACGTGGGACAAGAAGCTTGAAGAGAGTCAGAGCTTGCGTCGAACTGCTCGTCCTCCCATGTCAGAGACGTCAGACTAAGGACGAGAGGGGTGACCGAGGACCCTGGGTGCACCTGCTCCCGTACATATCTGTAGAGTCACAAATTCAGGTAAAAGCCCCAAACTTTACCATGGCCCAAAGGCCAAAGTTGATCTGCTGCCCTTCTTCCTCCATCCTTCCAACCTCATCTCCTACCTCTGTCCACTGCCTCACTCAGCTCTAACCACCCTCCCCTCCATGTGTGGGAGGGCGGCGGGGGAGGGGGTTCCCAGACACACTCCCCGTGTGGTCAGTTAGCATTTAATCGGAGTAGCCACGTACCAGAGGCAGCTCCCAGGAGCCTCCAGGCAGCTCTCTTTCCATCAACACTGGAGGGGTTGCTGATTAGCTTAATGAATGTTAGAAATGGGTTTAGTGAAATTAGTGGCTTGTTAGTTGGTGTCTCAAAGTCCAGTGAGGAGACAGAAACCACCCTGTGATTTGAACAGAGAAGGTTTAATATGAAGAATTATTAATGATAACAAGGGTTTGGCTGGTATGAAGTAAAGAGAACTCTAAAGAATACAGGAATGGTAGACAGAGGGAGGAGCCCCCGCCACTAGGGCTGAGCCAGGCCACCCCAGAAAGAGGCCACCCCCCAGAGCTGAGACCCAGACCTCGTTGGGAAAGGCTCACCCATGGCTCACTGAATGGTAGGGGTCTCACTGAGAGGTAGCTACCTTTCCTGCTAGCAAAGGTCACAGGAAATGTGCACTCTGGAACTTTACAGAAATCCACTCTCTTGGGGGCCAAGGAAGGTCTTCCATGGGGAGGTGCTTCATAGGAGGCACTTGGCTCTGACAGTGCCCGAGGGGGCTGCTGGAGGAAGCTGTTGTCCGCTCCGGGCTGCTGGCCACCGCCTGCTGCAGGAGCTGGCTGCTGGTGGTTGTCATCACTGGTTGGGCTGCTAAAGTAGCGGCACTTTCCGGTCCCAGATGTAGGCAGTTGTCGCCTCCAGTTTGGAGTAATTGAAGATGCATGGTGGGGCACCAGCGCTCCCCCTACAGACCTGTCCCGATTCCAATTTTAGCTGAGTTTCTTGAATTAATTCCACACCTGGAAGGAATCCAGTTTTACTGTACTATCAAGACCAGTTCAGATTACTTTGTTGTCCTGGAATGTGCTTTGTAGTCATTCTGTGAAACATGTTTTTACTGCTCTGTGGTGAGATGTGGCTGATGTTTTACCCTTCTGTGGGGCTGTTTCATAGAGGGTGGTGGGGGAAAACTGCCTGATACGACGTGGTCGCTGTGAGACTGCTCCTCAGAGGCCTCTACCCACAGTGAATGTGATTAACCCAAGCTGTGAAATCTCTCCTCTGTTTGCAGTGAGGTCATGCTTCCCTTGCACTGCTCCCAGTGACTGAATGAGGCAGGAATAGACACTCAGGCAGACCAGATCCTGGGAGGCATGGATTCCTCTGACGGTCATCTTGGGCTCCAGCACTCCCCAGTGACCTTACCAAGTCTTCCTTAGACTGTACAGCAGCCATGGGACACTTTTACCCAGGCTTCCCTCGTCCTCTCCCTCATTTATTTATTTACAAATTTATCTATTTATTTATTTTTGGCTGCATTGGGTCTTCGTTGCTGCGCACAGGCTTTCTCTAGTTGTGGCGAGCAGGGGCTACTCTTCATTGCGGTGCGCAGGGGTCTCATTGTGGTGGCTTCTCTTGTTGCAGAGCACGGGCTCTACATGCGTGGGCTCAGTAGTTGTGGCTCGCGGGCTCTAGAGCGCAGGCTCAGTAGTTGTGGCACAGGGGCTTAGTTGCTCTGCGGCATGTGGGATCTTCCTGGACTGGGGATCGAACCCGTGTCTTCTGCATTGGCAGGCGGATTCTTAACCGTTGTGCCACCAGGGAAGTCCCTCTCCCTCATTTAGAGTCAGACTTGTATCGTGGCCTGGTGGCTCTCCCAGCTTTCTGAGCACCTCCCTTCCGCTTTTTCTCTTACAGAGATATTTTCCCTAATAAAATCCTTGCCTATCTAATCCCACGGAGGCCTTGCGGAATTAAAGAACCTTGGCTAAAATTGGAGTCAGGACAGGACTGTAGGGGAGCGCACCATGTGTCTTCAATTACTCCAAACAGGAAGAGACAAATGCCCACATCTGGGACAGGAAGATGCCTCTACCCAACCAATGAGAAGCCACTATACTTTGGACTCCCAGCTTCCTCCAGTGGACTCTTTGGTTATCACAGCCCCTCCCAATTACCCACTTTTCCATATAAAAGCAAGTTCCCTTTCGTTGTTCTCCGGATTTGCCTGTGGTCTGTCATAGTTTGTACTTCTCAATTTGCAGTTTCTCTTCTTATTCCTAAATAGCCTCACTTTTGCTGGCAAAATACTGGCTATTACATTATTAAAGTTGATACAGGTATCGAGCATATAAAGAGGAGAGAAAAGGAAGCAAGAGGAGGGAAAAAGAGACAGTTTGCCCTCAGCATTTGGGACTAATATTCGGGAATGACTGTCATAGATCATAATGGGCTGCAAGAGATGCTACAGGCCATGAAGTTCAAATATTCCTTTCATGTATTGATTTTTTTTTAATACCTCCTCATTTTAGAGGTGAGATCTAGAGGAGGGAGACAACTTCCCAACATCACGGGGCAAGTCAGTAGCAGAGCCAGGACAGGAACCCAGGTCCCCAGACTCCCAAATCATTCATGAGGGCATGCCTTGTTCCTGGCTGCATGCTAAGCTCTAGTACAAAACTGGTGAGGACAATCTGAATGAAGTTCTTGCCTTCGTGGAACTTCAAAGGAGGTGCTCCAGCTGGATGTTAGAAGGCGAGTAGGAGTTTGCTAGACACCTACAGGGAGAAGAGGGCGGTGGGAAGGGCATTCAAGGCGCTGTGTGCAGAGGAAGGCCTGAAACATCCCTGGGATTCAGAAATTACAAGCAGAGCCACCTGCCTTAAGTGGCGTGATGGGCTGAGGGGTGAGGTGACGCTGGGAGGAGGATGCACTGTCGGAGACAGCAGGGAGCTCGCTGTGGCTGGAGCGCCGACTGAGCGGCGTGGGCGCGGGAACAGAGGCAACAGGGCCAGGTAAAAAACGTCGAGGGACAGAGGATAGGGGAGAGCACTACGCTGGAGTCGCGCAGAGTGGGCAACCTCTTAAATTTTACTCCTGCTTATTACCAAGAAGCAAAGTGCCTTTGCAAAATGAGAGCGCCCACCAGAGCCGGGAAGGTGCTCAGCAAACGCGCGCTCTGCGGGAAGGCGAGTGAGTTCAAGCCGGCTGCCGGAGCTCGGAGAGAGGTCGCGCACTAAGTCGGTAAGGCCGGGACGGGTCCTCTAGGTCGAGTCACTCAGGAACGGGTGATACCAGGCTCCGCCCAGTCCAGCCCAGCCCTGCAGCCTCCCTGAGCCATTGGCTGCCCTCAAGGCCTTTGCTTTCAGCCAATAGTAAACGTGGACGCAGGCTCTTCCGCCGGGGGAGGTCAAAGGTCGCCACTATGGCGGCGCCCAGGAACGGCAGGGACGAGTAGCGGAGGATGGCGCTGGCGGCCGGGACTCGGCTGGGGCGCCGGCTGAGCGGGCCGGGGCCGTGGCGCGGACACTGGACGGCGGCCGGGCGCTCGCGGAGCCGGCGCGAGACGGCGGAGGCCGAGGCGGACGCGCCCGTGTTCCAGTACGTGGGCGAGCGCGCGACCCGCGCCGACCGCATTTTCGTGTGGGGCTTCAGCTTCTCCGGGGCCCTGGGCGTGCCCACCTTCGTGCTGCCCGGCTCCGGGCCCCAACCCCGCGCCGGCTCGCGGCCGCGCCGCAGGATCCAGGCCGTGCCCTACCGCCTGGAGCTGGACCAAAAGGTGAGGACTTCGGCTCCCTCCCTTCCTCCCTCCGTGCTGCCCTCCGGTCTCGGCCGCGCCTCCCGAGGCACTCGGCCCTCTCGGAGAGGTTGGCGACGCTGGGTGGCCAAACTTCGGAGAGCACGACCCTCGAGCGGGCTGCCGGAGGGGAGTGCGTTAGGGTGCTGCCAGCATGTACCGAGTGGCCGAAACGTGCCAGGTGTTGCGCCCGGCTCGCATCATTCGGGAGTCGGGGTTGTTGCCACAGTTACGGGGGAGGAAAGGGAGGCTCGGAGAGGTTATGAGACAGGTCCACGGCCCCCCAGCTGGCAGGTGTTCGTAGTTTGGGATTCGCCTTCGGGCCAATCAGACCCCAGAAGTTCTGCTGTTAGGAAAGCCGACTTCAAAAGGTCAGAAAAAGCGTGGGCCGGCTGGAGTCGGTGAACAATTCGGAAAGGAAATGTTAACTGGAGCAGTAACAGGAGTGAGAGGAAGGATGAAAGGTCTAAACACACTGGAATGGTTGCACAGGAGTCCCCTGAGTTGACTCACATTTGAAAAGATGCAGCAAAGAACAGCTACCGGAGGGCGGCTTATCTCGGCAGCTAACATCCAGAAAAGCGAAAACGGATGTTTAGGATAGGTTCTTGCTTGGCGTGGTTGTGGACGTCTTGGTGGGTGGTGAAAAAGAAGCAGATTTGACCAGTTTGGTTTCTGACTTCTCTGTCAAGGATAACAAATGATCTTTTGCCCTAAAAGGGGAGATCGAGAGAGCCAGGGAATTTAAGCTCCAGAGGAATGAAAAGTTGGGTTTGACTTCTTAATATTGAGTTGTGAGAGTTATTTATGTATTCTGGATATAGGTACTTTATCACATATATGATATGTGCAAATGTTCTCTGCCAGTCCATGGATTTTCTTTTTATTTTTTTTAATAGTGTCCTTTGGAGAGAAAAAGTTTTTGATTTTAGTGAAGTTCAGTTGATGAGTTTTTCTGCTGTGGATTGTGCTTTTGGTATATCTAAGAAATCTTTGCCTAACCCAAGATCACAAAGATAATTTTCCTCTGTTTTTGTCTGGGAACTTCATAGTTTGAGTTCTTCTGTTTATGTCTGTGAGACAGTCATTTGAATTGATTTTTGTGTATGGTGTGGGGTAAGGGGCTTTTTGGATGTGGCTATCCAATTGTCCTATCACTAGTTGAAAACACTGTCCTTTATTGAATAGTCTCGGCACCTTTGTGAAAATCGGTTGATGGTAAATGTAAGGCTTTATTTCTGAACTCTCAGTTCTGTTCCATTGATCTATATGTTTATCCTTATGCTAAAATTATACTCTCTTGATTACTGTAGCTTTATAATTGGTTTTTAAATTGGGAGATGTTAAGTTCTGGCTCTTCTGGGTCTTTTGCTTTTCCATACAAATTTTAGTATTAGCTTGTCAATTTCTGCAAAACTACCTGCTGGGATTTTGGTAGTGATTACACTGAATCTGTAGATCAATTTGGGCACAAATGCCATCTAAGTAATTTTGAGTCTTTCAATCTATAAACATGAAATGTCTCCCCATTTACTTGGGTCTTTAATTTCTTTCAAGTATGTTTTTGTAGTTTTCAGTATAGGAGTCTTGCACGTCTTTTGTTTTAAATTTATTCCTAAGTGTTTTTTTCTTTTTGATGTTCTTTTGAATAGAATTGTATTCTTAAGTTCAGTTTTGGAGTGTTAATTGCTTTTACATAGTAATACAATTGGTTTTTGTATATTGACCTAATATTTTGTGACTTTACTGAACTTGCTTATTAGTTATATAGATTTTCGTGTATTCCTTAGGGTTTTATACGTACAGGATCATATTGTCTGGTTGTATGTGAATAAAGACAGTTTTACATCTTCATTTCCAATTTGAAACTTTTGATTTCTTTTTCTTGCCTGACTGCATTGGATAGAACCTTCAGTGTAGCAGTGAATTGAAGTGACATCCTTGCCGTGTTCCTGATATTAGGCAGATAGTATTCAGTCTTTCATCTTTAATTATGACATTAGCTATAAGTTTTCAATAGATACCTTTTGTCAAGTTGAGGAAGTTCCCTTTTTGTCCTGCTTTGTTCAGAGTTTTTCTTTTCTTTTTCTTTTTTAAAAAAATCATGACTAGGGATTAGATTTTTGTCAAACACTTTTTCTATGTCTGTTTCTGTGATCATGTATTTTTTTGTCTTTTATTCTATTAATTGGATATATTACATAAACTGATCTTTGGATATTAAACCAGCCTTGCATTCCTAGGATAAATTCCACTCAATTGTGGTGAATAATCCCTTTTGTACATTGCTGGATTTGGTTGCTAATATTTTGTTAAGGACTTTTTGTTGTTTTTTTCTTGTGATGTCCTCCTTGTCTGGTCATAGTATCAGGGTATTACTGGCCTCATAAAATGAGTTTCTGGAAAGGTTTGTAAAGAATTGGTATTATTTTTTGTTTTAATGTTTGGTAGAGTTCACCAGTGAAGTAAGTCATCTGGACCTGGGCTTTTCTTTATAGGAAGAGTTTTTTTTATTACTAATTCAATATTTAAAAACTTGTTACAGGTATATTAAATTTTTTATTTCTTCTTGAGTCAGCTTTGGTACTTTGTGTCTCTCTGAGAATTTGTCCATTTTGTGCCAGTTATCTAATTCGTTGGCATAAAGTTGGTGATAGTATTCGCTTATAATCTAAATTTCTGTAGGATTGGCAGGTTGGTGATGTCCCCTCTTTCATTGCTGATTTTGGTAATTCATATTTTCTCTCTTTTTACCTTGGTCAGTCTAGCTGAAGATTTGTCAGCTTTGTTAATCTTTTGAAAGAACCAACATTTAGTTTAATTCATTTTTTGGTATTGTTTTCCTGTTTTCTGTTTCATTGATTTCCAGTTGAATTTTTATAATTTTATTCCTGTGCTTGCTTTGGGTTTAGTTTGCTTTTCTTTTCTAGTTTCTTTTGCTGGAAGGTTAGGCTGTAGTTGAGGTCTGTCTTCTTTTGTAATATAGGTTTTTTTTTTTTTTTAATAGGGTATTTTTAAATAATTAATTAATTAATTAATTTATCTTTGGCTGTGTTGGGTCTTCGTTTCTGTGCGAGGGCTTTCTCTAGCTGCGGCAAGCGGGGGCCACTCCTCATCGCGGTGCGCGGGCCTCTCACCATCGCGGCCTCTCCTGCCGCGGAGCACATGCTCCAGACGCGCAGGCTCAGCAGTTGTGGCTCACGGGCCCAGTTGCTCTGCGGCATGTGGGATCCTCCCAGACCAGGGCCCGAACCCGTGTCCCCTGCATTAGTAGGCAGGCTCTCAACCACTGCGCCACCAGGGAAGCCCACTGTAGGTGTTTATAGCTATAATTTTTTCTTTAAACACTGTTTAGCTGCAGCGCATAAATTCTGTTATGTTGTATTTTGATCTTTATTCACCTTATTTTTCGATTTCCTATGTGATTACTTCTTTGACCCATGAGTTATTTGGAAGTGTTTAATTTCCAAATATTTATGTTTTCCCTAATTTCTTTATTCATTGATATCCAATTTAATTCTGTTGTGGTTACAGAACATACTTTAATTTCAGTCCTTTTAAATGTATTGTGACTTTGTTTTATAGCCTAGCGTATGGTCTCTCCTGGAGAATGTTCCATGTGTGTTTGAAAAGTATGTGTATTCTGTTTTTGTTTGGGTGGAGTGTTCTATAGATGTCAAGGTCAAGTTGGTTGATAGCTTCTTGGTTAACCTGTTGTTTGCTCCAGGTGTTATCCACCAGTATCCAGGCAGCTGCAGTGTTCATCATTGGTCTCTGACAGTTTTCAACAAACATCCCTGGGGAAAAGGCTGTTTACCCTGGATGATATCTGGGTCAGATCAGATAAATAGAGCCTTGTGCTTGGGGTCTTACAGGCAACCACTAGATAGATCAAATGAGAATTCCCTGGGAATGGGGCTTTGAAATTTCTCCAATCCCATTTTGCCTCCTCCAATGGCTTCCAGACTGCTGGTTTTCACTATAATTGTGAGCTGTTGGTTTTCAGGAGCTGAGAATAGGTGGATGGGAATAGGTCAAGTTAAAATGCTGCAAAGCTTGCTGTTCTGAGATTCAGCTGCTTTTCTTAAGTAAACATTCCCCAGATTGCTTTAAGTCCTTGGTTAATTTCCAGAGTTCTGAAAGAATTGTTTCTGAGAATGTTTGCCAGTTTGCTCCACCATTTTCACTGATGTCCCTAAATCCTTGTCCTTTTTTTTTTTTTAAATTGAAGTATAGATTTACAATGTTGTGTTAATTACTGCTGTACAGCACAAAGTGGCTCAGTTATACATATATATCCTTCTTTTAAAAAATAAATTTATTTATTTTGTTTATTTTTGGCTGTGTTGTTTGTCTTCGTTGCTGCGTGCAGGCTTTCTCTAGTGTCAAGCAGGGGCTGCTCTTCGTCCCGGTGTGTGGACTTCTCCCCGCGGTGGCTTCTCTTGTTGTGGAGCACGGGCTCTAGGCCCGCGGGCTTCAGTAGTTGTGGCTCGCGGGCTACAGAGCGCAGGCTCAGTAGTTGAGGCGCACGGGCTTAGTTGCTCCGTGGCATGTGGGATCTTCCTGGACCAGGGCTCGAACCCATGTCCCCTGCATGGGCAGGCAGAATCTTAACCACTGTGACACAAGGGAAGCCCCTATATTCTTTTTCATATTTTTTTCGGTTATGGTTTATCACAGGATATTGAATATAGTTCCTTGTGCTATACAGTAGGACCTTGTTGTTTATTCATCCTGTATATACTAGTTTGCATTTACTAATCCTAAACTCCCATTCCTTCCCTCCCCAACCCCCCAACTGGCAACGACAAATCGGTTCTCTATGTCTGTGAGTCTGTTTGTTTTTCCTAGATAAGTTCATTTGTGTCATATTTTAGAGTTCATATATAAGTGATATCATATGGTATTTGTCTTTCTCTTTCTGACTTACTTTGCTTAGTATGATAATCTCAGGGTCCATCCATGTTGCTGCAAATGGCATTATTTCACTCTTTTTTTATGGCTGAGAATATTCCATTGTGTGTATTTACCACATCTTCTTTATCCATTCATCTGTCGATGGACATTTAGGTCATTTCCATGTCTTGGCTATTGTGAATAGTGCTGCTGTGAACATAGGGGTGCATGTATCTTTTCAAATTATAGTTTTGTCTGGGTATATGCCCAGGAGTGGGATTGCTGGATCATATGGCAACTCTATTTTTAGTTTTTTTTGAGGAACCTTCATACTGTTTTCCATAATGGCTGCACCAATTTACATTCCCACCAACAGTATAAGAGGGTTCCCATTTCTCCACACCCTCTCCAACATTTATTATTTGTAGACTCTTTAACGATAGCCATTCTGACCAGTGTGACCTCATTGTATCAATAGTTTAAATTTGCATTTCTCTAATAATTAGCGATGAGCATTTCTCTAATAATTAGCGATGATGAGCATCTTTTCATGTGCTCATTGGCCATCTGTATGTCTTCTTTGGAGAAATGTCTGTTTAGGGCTTCTGCCTATTTTTTGATTGTCAATCCATGTCCTTTTTTAAAAAAATTAATTTATTGTTTATTTTTGGCTGTGTTGGGTCTTTGTTGCTGTGCGCGGGCTTTCTCTAGTTGCAGTGAGCGGGGGCTACTTTTCGTTGCAGTGTGCAGGCTTCTCATTGCGGTGGCTTCTCTTGTTGCGGAGCACAGGCTCTAGGCGCATGGGCTTCAGTAGCTGTGCCTCGCGGGCTCTAGAGCGCAGGCTCAGTAGTTGTGGTGCACGGGCTTAGTTGCTCTGCGGCATGTGGGATCTTCCCGGACCAGGGCTCGAACCCGTGTCCCCTGCATTGGCAGGTGGATTCTTAACCACTGCGCCACCAGGGAAGCACCATGTCCTTTTAATGTAATTACTAACATGGTTGGCTTGCATCTGCCATTTTGCTGTTTGTTTCTGTATGTCTTTTTTGTCGGTTTTTCCTTTGCTGCCTTCTTTTGTGTTAAATAGGTATTTTTCTGTTGGACCCTTTAAATTCCTTTGTCAGGTGTTTTAATATGCTTTTTGAGTTTTTGTTTTTTTAGTGGTTGGTCTTGGGATTATAATATATAATTTATCATAATCTATTTTAGGTTAATAGTGACCTAATTCTGAAAGACTATAGCAACTTTGTTGCAACATAGCCCCATTTCCTCTTCTCTCCTTTGTGTGGTTATTGTGATATATATTACATCTTTATACGTTTTAAGCCCAACAATACAATTTTATAATTATTATTTTATGCAGTTTTCTTTTAAATCATTTAAGAGGGGAAAAGAGAAAATTTGTTTATGCAGTGTTTTATATTTTTCTTTATAATTATTTCCACTGATGTTCTTCATTTCTTGTGACTTTTAGTTACCATCTGCTGTCATTTCCTTTTAGCCAGAAGAATTTCTTAGTACTTCTGTTTTTTTTTTTTTTTTTAATTTATTTATTTAATTTATTTATTTTTGGCTGCATTGGGTCTTCGTTGCTGTGTGCGGGCTTTCTCTAGTTGCGGAGAGCGGGGGCTACTCTTCGCTGCAGTGCGCGGGCTTCTCGTTGAGGTGGCTTCTCTTAGTGCTCTAGAGTGCAGGCTCAGTAGTTGTGGCTCACGGGCTTAGTTGCTCTGCGGCATGTGGGATCTTCCCGGACCAGGGCTCAAACCCGTGTCCCCTGCATTGGCAGGTGGATTCTTAACCACTGCACCACCAGGGAAGCCCTCTTAGTACTTCTTAAAGCAGGTCTGCTAGCAGTGAATTCTCTCAGTCTTTGGAAATGTCTTTATTTCATCTGCGTATTTTTTTTAAACGATAGTTTTGCTGGATATAGAATTCTTGGTTGACAGTTTTTGTCCTTCAGCACTTTGAGTGTGTCCTTCTACTCTGGTCTCCATTGTTTCTAATGAGAAGTTAACTGTTAATCTTATTGTTGTTCCCTTGTACTTGATGAATCCATTTTCTTTTGATGCTTTGAAAATTTTCTCTTTGTATTTCAAAAGTTTAACTGTGATTTGTTGAGCAAGTTTAATCTGTTAGACTTATGGATTTTTTAATAAAATTTGGTAAGTTTTCTGCCATTACTTGAGTATTTTTTTCTGCCTCTTTTTTTCTCTCTTGCCCTTCTGGGACTCCTGTTATGTAGGTGCTGATATACTTGATGTTATGTTTCAGGTCTCTGAGGCACTGTTCTTTTTTTTCCCAATGTTTCTTTTTTTCCCTGTTCTTCAGAATGAATAATTTCTATTGATATTTTTTTCAACTTAACTGATTCTTTCTTCTGCCATCTCAAATCTGCTGTTGAGCCTATATAATGAATTTTAAAATTTGGTTATTATACTTTACAACCCTAGAATTTCCATTTAGGCTTTTAATGTTTTTATTTCTGTATTCAGATTCTATATTTGTTGGGTCATTGTTGTCATATTTTTCTTTAGTTCTTTAAATATGGTTTTAAAATATTCTTTGAACGATAGTTCAAACAGTAGTTCACAAATCCAACATCTTGGTCCACTTAGTTTCTCTTGGCTGCTTTCCTACCTCAGTATAGGTCACACTTTCTTGTTTCTTTGCATGTCTTGTACTTGTTTACTGAAAACTGGGCTCTTGGCTATAAACAGCTCTGGATTCTGATATTATCTTCCTTGAGTTCTTTGTCTTTGGTTTTTGGAGGTGGGGTAACTTTTCTCTAATTCAGGGAGTCAGTCTCCCCTGCTCTGCGTGGCCACTGACACCAGTGTCTTTGCTTGGGGATTTTGTTTTGTTCCCCGTCCTAGCTCTCTTCCCCTCCCCGCACTGCCTTTTTTTTTTTAGCCAGGCTTCTTCAGGGTTGCCCCTTATCTGCATACCTTTGTGGTCAGCCAGTGATTTGGGCAGAGGCTGTGCTCAGACACCTTGAGCTTATAAGGTTTCTCTCCTTCACCTTTGATTCTGTGTGTGGTTTGGGAACCACACTGAAAGTTCAGCCTGATCTCAAGTCTGCCTCAGCTTTTCTTTCCGCTGGGAGCTCCTTTGTGCAGTTTCTCAGTCAGCCATGCTTGTGTGGAGAGCCTTCCATGGCTCTCTCATTTCTAGGATCTTCCCATTAAATTTCTGGCTGGTCTGCCTCTCCTCTTACCCTAGTCAGGATTGCAACCTCAGGCTCGCTGAATTGTGGATCTTCCTGGGTTGTGTCATGCTGAGTTTGCTGTGGCACATGACTTTTCACCCTCTACCCCAAATTAAGTTTGTCCTTTCTGGCAACAAAGCTGATGGTTTCATGGCCAGCTCTGCCCTTTTCTAACTTCTGTGCTGACTGAGCTGGGGTAGATGGAGCAGCCCAGGACAAGGGGTCTACAAACCCCTGATACTCTTGCCTGTAGTTTTAGCAGCCCTTCATGAGTAACTTCTTGATTTATTTGCCTTTGATTGACTTCTGGAGCCCTGAAATGGTTGTGGGTTTGTTTTTTGCAGTTTTCTCCAGTTTTATACTTGTTGTTTGGGGAGAGATTTGCTAACCTCTTCACACCACCATAGTTGGAAAGTCCCCTAGTGGCATATTATAAAAAACATTGCTTAATGCTGACTCTGTGTCAGGTATTGTTCAAAGCCTTTTCACATATTAGCAGATTTAATAATACAGTAGGTGCTTCCCAAATATTTGTTGAATGTTGAGTAAACAGATGAGAATAATTGTAGTGTGCTGGGCATCAGTTTTGGACTCACTTTTTTATGTTTCCTGCTGTTTGGTCAGGGGCTGGCTCCTCCTTCCCCAGTGGGTCATTTCTATGGAGGTGGAGCCATTCCAGAAGGCCGGAGAACTGAGGGTTTTTGTTTGTTTGTTTGTTTTTTTCCTAATACAAGTGTACATTTATGTACCTTCCATGTGAATGTTACGAGGGAAAATGTCACAAGGCAGAAGGAGAGATATATAACTTTTGGATGACTTGATTAAACAAGTCATCAAGTTTAAAAGAAGTATTTAGCTCGCTTCCTTCAAGAAATGCTGGAGTTAAAAAAAAAAAAAAGAAAAACCCCACGTTTGTTCATTATCAGTGGAAAGCTGGCATTTTCATCAGGATTAGGTTAGATTTACATGTAGTCTCTGAGACTGACTACATAGGCCTTTGGTAAACTGTAAACAACCAAGAGATAGTGGGGGATCATCAGGGTGACCATGTAATTTGTCATCATTTGCTTGAGAGTGAACCTTGGGACATCAGGTGTAAACCAGGACTGCCTCAGGCCACTCTGGGTATTATGGAAAGGGGATTGACTCTAAAACCAGGCTGCCTTTGGTTTGCTTCCAGCCCCACTGAAGCCTCAGTTTCCTCATCTGATCAGTGAATGTGGGGATTGATAGCAGTGTGGGTAAAACACCCAGCAAACACACTGGCCCTGTCAATGTGTTATATTCACGGTAGCTGTAATACTAATTCTTCTTCATGGCAGTGGTTGTTTGAGATTATAACAGTGTAGCATAAGGGTAAAGAACATGCACTCTGCAATCAGACCGCTTCCACTTACTAGCTGTGAGACTGTATTAGGCAGGCTAGTTAATCTTCTAGGAGCCTTGATTTCCTTAACTCCCAAATACTACTACTACTACCACCAATAATAATAAATACTTTATATAGCTCTTACATTAAGTCAGGTACTATTTAAGGTTTTTTTAAAAAAACATTTATCTATTTGGCTGCACTGGGTCTCAGTTGCGGCACGCGGGATCTTCACTGCAGCATGTGGGATCTTCGTTGCGGCATGTGGGATCTAGTTCTCTGACCAGGGCTCGAACCCGGGCCCTCTGCGTTGGGAGCACTGAGTCTTAGCCATTGGACCACCAGGGAAGTCCGTCCCTACTTTAAGGGTTTTAACTATGTTAACTCATTTAGTCCTCACAGCTACCCAATGAGAGAGACACTGTTGTTATCTCTGTTTTAAACAGAGGGAAACAGACACAGAAGTTAAGCAGTGTATCTCAAGTCACACAGCTGGTAAGGGTCTACCAGTTGTAAACCCTGCGGTCTTGCCAAGATTCAAAATAAGGTAGTCTTCAACTTAACTACTCTGTGAGACTGTGTCTTGGTGAATGGGGATGATTTGATGCTTAGACCATTGGGTGATTGTGAAGATTAAACGAGACAGTACATATCAAGCCCTTAACACATAGTAAACGTCCAATAAATGTTAGTTGCTATAGTAATAGTGTGTGTTCTTGGAATGGATAAACAACCTGTCATTTATTGCTGGGAAAACTTGATGTCACAAATCAGTCAATGCTTTATGGGAATTTTTTTTTCAGATTTCATCTGCTGCCTGTGGCTATGGATTCACATTGCTGTCCTCTAAAACCAAGGATGTTACGAAAGTTTGGGGTATGGGGCTCAACAAAGATTCTCAGCTTGGATTTCACAGGAGCCGGAAAGATAAAAGTGAGCGTTCTCACCTTGGTTTCTCTCTGCTGTGATTGGTCTGAAAAAGCACCCTTTTTTTTTTTTTTTTTAATGTATTTATCTTATTTATTTATTTTTGGCTGCGTTGGGTCTTCGGTGCTGTGCACGGGCTTTCTCTAGTTGCGGTGAGTGGGGGCTACTCTTCGTTGTGTTGCGCGGGCTTCTCATTGCGGTGGCTTCTCATGTTGCAGAGCACGGGCTCTAGGCACCCGGGCTTCAGGAGTTGTGGCTTGCGGGCTCTGGAGCGCAGGCTCAGTAGCTGGGGCCCAGTTGCTCCGCGGCATGTGGGATCTTCCCGAACCAGGGCTTGAACCCATGTCCCCTGCATTGGCAGGCGGATTCTTAACCACTGCGCCACCAGGGAAGCCCCACCCTTTGATTTTTAAGAATGTGATTTCATAAACCAAACCATAACAACAGAATAGATGGAGTCTTTAAAGGGATGTTGTTTGAAACCATCTAGATGGGATTATTTTTTAGCTTGTTTGGTAATAACATTGAACCTTTAGGCAGAGAGGCGTTTGCTGGTAAGTAAAGGTGTTCTCTTTTTTTTAACTTTACTTATTTATTTATTTGGTTGTGCCGGGTCTTAGTTGCGGCTTGAGGGCTCCTTACTTGTGGCATGGGAACTCTTTTAGTTGCGGCATGCATGTGGGATCTAGTTCCCTGACCAGGGATCGAACCTGAGCCCCTGCATTGGGAGCGTGGAGTCTTAACCACTGCGCCACCAGGGAAGTCCCAGTAAAGGTGTTCTTTTTTGGCCCCAAAGAGATGACCTTTCTTTCCTAGCTTGGAGATCACTTGAAATATTCTACAGTGCTTAGAATATGGTCTAGGGAAAAAATTCAGTGAAATCCTTAAGATGGAGGTTTGATTCCAAATATTTGAAACTTGAATTGTAAAAATGTTAGAAATGATTTATAATGACATTTTAAAAAGTAGATGCTAGCTATCAATATAAGTACGATAAGAAACATTTTTAAAAATAAAGGGAAAATTACCCAGAAATATACTGGACAAGACTTTTTTCCCCCCATTTTTTCCTGTTCCCCATTCATATGCAAATATGTTAAAAATATAATTGATTACAGCATATGTTTTTTGTTTTTGTTTTTTTTAAATTTATTTATTTATTTATTTATTTATGGCTGCGTTGGGTCTTTCGTTTCTGTGCGAGGGCTTTCTCTAGTTGCGGCAAGTGGGGGCCACTGTTCATCGCGGTGCGCGGGCCTCTCACTGTCGTGGCCTCTCTTGTTGCGGAGCACAGGCTCCAGACGCGCAGGCTCAGTAATTGTGGCTCACGGGCCTAGTTGCTCCGCGTCGTGTGGGATCTTCCCAGACCAGGGCTCGAACCCGTGTCCCCTGCATTAGCAGGCGGACTCTCAACCACTGCGCCACCAGGGAAGCCCACAGCATATGTTTTGTTTTCTGCCTTTTTTCACTTAATTTTGTATCAGTATTGTTTTATAAATTAGCATTGAAGTCTTTTTTCGCTGTGTAAGACGCCACATTACATTTTTTTACACCTTTTATTATATACCGAAATGGGCAGAAGAGTATAAGGCATCCCATGTACTGCCATCAGCTCCAGCAATCATCAACTCATGCCAGTCATGTTTTATTCATTTCCCCCACTGTCCCCCTCAACAAATTTGAAGCAAATCTTAACGTTATTGATTTTTTCTTAAATATTTCAGTACATATCTAAAAAAATTAAGGACTATTAAAAAAAATAAACACGACATCATTATCACACCTAAAAATAACAAAATAAGATTTTTATTTTTTTTAAAGTTTTTTTTTTTAAAGGAATTCCTTTATTTTTATTATTTATTTATTTATTTATTTATTTATTTATTTTTGGCTGTGTTGGGTCTTTGTTTCTGTGCAAGGGCTTTCTCTAGTTGCGGCAAGCGGGGTCCACTCTTCATCGCGGTGCGCAGCCCTCTCACTATCGCGGCCTGTCTTGTTGCGGAGCACAGGCTCCAGATGCGCAGGCTCAGTAGTTGCGGCTCACGGGCCTAGTTGCGCCGCGGCATGTGGGATCTTCCCAGACCAGGGCTCGAACCCGTGTCCCCTGCATTGGCAGGCAGAATCTCAACCACTGCGCCACCAGGGAAGCCCTAAAGATTTTTTTGATGTGGACCATTTTTTTCTTTTTTTATATAAATTTATTTATTTATTTTTGGCTGTGTTGGGTCTTTGCTGCTGCGCACGGGCTTTCTCTAGTTGTGGCGAGTGGGGGCTACTCTTCGTTGCGGTGCAAGGGCTTCTCATTGTGGTGGCTTCTCTTGTTGCGGAACACGGGCCCTAGGCGCACGGGCTCAGTAGTTGTGGCGCACGGGCTTAGTTGCTCTGCAGCATGTGGGATCTTCCTGGACCAGGGCTTGAACCCGTGTCCCCTGCATTGGCAGGCTGATTCTTAACCACTGTGCCCCCAGGGAAGTCCCAATATAATCTTTTAATATCAGATATCCAGTGTTTATTTTCTTTTCTTTTATTTTTAACTTTTTTCTCTTTTTGGCTGTGCTGCGCGGCTTGCAGGATCTCAGTTACCCAACCAGGGATTGAACCTGGGCTACAGCAGTGAAAGTGCCAAATCCTAACCACTAGACTACCAGGGAACTCCCCTCCAGTGTTTAAATTGCTAGTTGTCTCATGAATGTCATTAGGTTTTTATTTTATTTTAAAAAATTTATTCGAGTCAAGGTCCAGATAAGGTCTGGACATTGCAATTGGTTGATAAGACTTTTAAAACACTTTTGAGTTTGTGTCAGTCTTTTTCTGCTTGATATTTATTTATTGAAGAAATCATGTTGATTATCCTGTAGAAGTTTCCAGTCTGGAGTTTGCTGAATGCATCCCTGTGGTGCTGTTTAACATGATCCTCTGTCCTCTGTATTTCCTGTCAGTTGGTAGTTGGATGTGGAGCCAGATTCCATTTATTTATTTATTTATTTATTTATTTTAAAAAGGAGCTGTAACACTTCAGATTCCCTTTAAATTTATGTATTTACTGCTTTCCAGGCCCTTAGGGGGTCAGTGAAGATAGTAATAGGAGATGTAAGGTTTTAGTATTTTAAAGTACTGTATTTTTGCAGCTAATAAGTCTGTATACACTAACAGCATTGTCCAGCGTCTTTGGTTTTGCTTAGAATTACATCATCTTATTGTGATAAATTTGTTATTCCATGCTGATCAGAAGCTCTGTTTGAAAATTATATCAGTCACTAAAAATACCAACAGGCAAGCATAATAATAAGGCCATATATTTGGTAGACAAAATGCTTTCATTTTCATTTTTTTAATTTTTAAATTTTTTGGCTGCGCCATGTGGCATGAGGAATCTTAGTGCCCCAACCAGGGGTTGAACCTGCGCCCCCTGCAGTGGAAGCACGGAGTCTTAACCACTGGAACGCCAGGGAGGTCCCCAGGACAAAATGTTTTTAAACATGAGGTTCATAGGGGAAGAGAGAGGGGTCGTTAGTGGGGAGTGGGTTGAGAGCCAGTGTGTTTGCAGTTCTTCTCGTTAACTCCAGCCTCCATTAAAAATATTCTGAAGCTCATCGTTTAAAACCTACCATAGGAATTCCCTATATAGACCATTCTGGCTTCTCCAGTAGGATTATGAAGAGCAATAATGTTCTTCTTTAGAGTGCCTTCTAAAACACTTTCTCCCTTTCTTGCTTATTTAAATATTAAAATTTTCTTTTTTGAATAGATAACATACTTGCATACCTCAGAATCCTAAAGACGCAGTTGAATATATGGAGAAAAGTCTGCTTTCCACCTCTGTCCTCCCAGCCACACAGTTTTTCTCCCTGAAGACAACCTGTGTCAACAGTTTCCAGAATATCCTTCTAGAGAGATTTTATGTATATGCAAGCACATGCATCTATGTATTCTTTTTAACTTCCTTTTAATCTAAGTGGTATCATACCGTATATGCTGTTCTTCACTTTACTAGAAATTCTAGTGGGTATTGCAGGAAGAAAATACTTTTCCTTTCCTTAAAAATCCAGAAGGTGGCACTTTCCTGGTGGTCCAGTGGTTGCGACTCCATCCTTCCACTGCAGGGGGTGTGAAAAAAAAAATCCAGAAGGTGTTAAATGACGTGGGAAGAGATTTCTTTAATAAGTGTGCTTTTCAATAACCCAACATGTGATGGAGGCCAAGGGCTGGGAGTGGGGCTGGAGTTCTCGTCTTAGCTCTGCCACTAATGTACTCTCTCAGGCAGTGTAATGTATGTGCACCTTGTCCTTTTCGTTTCAGCGAGGGGATATGAGTATGTTTTGGAGCCCTCGCCCGTCCCACTGCCACTGGACAGACCTCAGGAGACGCAGGTGCTGCAAGTCTCCTGCGGCAGAGCCCACTCTCTCGTTCTGACAGACAGCGAAGGAGGTGATGCGAGAGTGGGGACCGCTTTCCTGCTGTTGGGCCTGAAGTGGCTTGTTCAGTTGAGCCACGTCTAGTTAGTGAAGCTGTTGGCATTTCCCAAGCAAGTCAGTAGGATGGTTTCAGGAGAGCTGTGTTGGGCAGCCTCTGCTAACTCTTCCGTGTTCTCTGCCCTCTGTGGTTCTTGGAAAACCTCAGGTATTTATAAGTGTGATGGCGCACAGCAAGCAGCCTTACTTTGGCCCCCTGCTCCTTAGCCGTGGAGCCACCAAGCCGACCATGTGTGTAGACGGCTTTTTCCCTTGTACTGAAAGCAGCCTGTTTGCTGACACTGCTTCCAGGTGGGGGGCTTCACGGTCCAGGCTCCTGGCTCACCCCGGCGCTCTCCAGAAGAGTGGTTGTTTCCAGGGGAAGGTCAACTTGACTAACGTTTTCAAATTTCATTTTTTTTGGCTAAGTGTGCTTTGTAGGAAAAGGCGAAGGTGGTGTTAGGAACTCTTTAAAGAGGGGGCTTGGCATTGAGGGCAGCCCAGTGACAAGTACAGGGAATGGGGGCTGCTGAGGCCTTTCACGGAGTGTGCTCGCCTCACACTGTGGAATTCCTGAGAAGCGCAACCAGGGCCCGGGTGGGGAGACGGAAGGCACGGCAACAGTGGCCCAGGCCTTCGCGGGCAGTCTGGACCCCAGCACACCTGTGGGGGGTGCCTGCAGAGGCTGGGCATGTTGGAGAAGGAAGCCAAGGGGCAGCTAGGGTGAGTGGTCGGGCTAGGACCACTTCTGAGACCCCCTCCAGTCCTGACATTTGAGGACTCCATGAACCTGCAGAGCATTTAACTGGCAGTGTTATCCTTTAGTCTTCAGCATGGGGAACAATTCTTACGGGCAGTGTGGAAGAAAAGTGGTCGAAAATGAAGTTTACAGGTGAGTTCCCGAAAGGACTACCCCTTCCCCAAATTGTGTCAAGCATTAAACACCCCCTGAGTGATTACGATGTGATAGACCCACAGAGCAGTAAAACTCGAGGTTCCTCATGCTGGAGAGGAGCAGTGAGAACTCACTGGAAGGCTGTGGAGAGTATCTTTCCGGTGCAGGTGGGAGGGAGGGCGTGTGAGCGTTGACTGTGATGCGTGGAACTTCTTTGATTTTGTTTGTTATTTTCACCAAATTGATTAACTTAAAAATTCCTCTAGTCTTTAAAAAAATTTCCCTCTAGTTCCTCACATTATGCTGGTAGGTCTAAACACGAGTCAGAAATCTGCAGCATATTAAAATCACCAAAGGATTTTGTTTCATTTTACTTTCATGCCCAGACCTACCTCTTCCTTATATTTGACCTTGAGAGTTTCCCTAGCGTTGCTATGTGTGTGGGGAGGCTGCTAGTTGGGGTGACGGGAGGGGCCAGAATCGCACAGTGCTTATCATGGCCATATCTTTTGGTTCTCCCCAAATTGCTCCTGGCTGTAGCGAAAGTCACAAAGTCCATAGGATGCAGGACTTCGATGGACAGGTGGTCCAGGTAAGAGACGTGGGCTGAGAACCACTGGTCCCGCCCCGGGGGGTGATTTTGAAAGGGTGAAAGTTGGGTGAGGTGATGGCAAATTGTTAGGGGGATTTTCTTAATTAATAAATTATTTTAGTAAATATTGCCTGCCTACTATAGGCCAGGATTTACGCTAGCTTGTGGGGATACAAAGTTTAGTAAAAATTGGGGAGGGCGGGTAACACTCTAGTGGGAGAGGCAGGTTATAAAAACTAGCTGTCTCAGAGTATATGAGGACTGTGTGTGTTCCAGGCTGCTTTATCTTGTACCCATGCTTGGGTACAGTGCCTGGCATATGGTAGATACTTAAATGCTTAAATTTGTAAATGAGTGTCTACCGAAAGCACCAGAAGGAGAACAGTTACGTCTACCAGGCGTGGAGTGGGAGGAGAGACAGCGTCACGGAGGAGGTAGCCGAGGAGCTGACCAGCTGGACCGGGGTGGGTGGTAGGAAAGGTTTTATGGCAGAAGGAGCAGCCTGAAGGCTTGATGGTGCCGAGAGCATGCAGTGTGGCTGGAGTGTGGTGTGCCTGCCTGCGGTGGGGCGGGGTGGAACCGGCTGGAAGACGGGTTGAGAGGGGACGATGCGGGGTCTTGTACACCTCATTAAGGAGTTTAGACTGCGTCCTCTTGGTGGTCAGGGGCTGCCAAAGGTTCTAAGCAGGGCGAGTGACAGCCAAGTCACAATCTGTTTGAGAAGATAACTTTGGCCATGGAATAAAGTTGAGGGAGGAGGTGAAGTCCAGGTGGGACGCTGTGGGGAGAAGGGACAGGTGAGGAGACATAAGGAGAATTGACCAGATTCGAGGCTTGATTCGATGGGCAGGGAGGGAGCTAGAAGGAGCCAAGTGTGACTCCGCAGGCAGATGGGTGGCGCTGATGTCCTTGGCCCGGATGGCAGAGTCCCGGAGCAGGGGAGGTGAGGGGGAGGTGGCGAGGGGATTTGTTTTCAGGGTGGCAGTGGAGTGCAGTGTGCATCTTGCCCAGGCCTCAGAGCCACCTTGATGCGAGTTCAAGTCCCTGCTTGTCCACATGTTAACTGGGTGACTTGGGGCAAGTTACCAAACTTCTCTGAGATTCGGTTTCTTACTGGGTGGCCTTGGTTTTTGACTTAGCTCAGTGCCTGGCGTAAGGAATGTTTGCTAAATGGTGCTTTTCATTAGGCAGTTGGCACAGTAGGTCTGGGACTCAGCAGAGTGATTGAGACTGGAGATGACCGCGTGGCGGTGGCAGCAGAAGCCGTGGGGGTGGGTGCCATCTCCCAGGAAGCGTGCAGAGCTAGGAGGGCAGAGGGCAGACCTCAGCGGAGGATTCCAGCCCTGAAGGGTCCGAAGTGGAGACTGAGCTAGTGACAAAGATGGGACACTGTTGGGGTGTGGGGAGAGGCTTATGGAGGAGGGAGCGGTTCCGCAGGTGGCGTCGGGTGGAGGAGCTCTCGGCTTCGCTCCTTAGGACACCTGGCACTGTTCT
Source organism: Eschrichtius robustus (assembly GCF_028021215.1). Taxonomy (NCBI): domain Eukaryota; kingdom Metazoa; phylum Chordata; class Mammalia; order Artiodactyla; family Eschrichtiidae; genus Eschrichtius; species Eschrichtius robustus. The sequence goes on along the minus strand of NC_090839.1, from coordinate 82,756,997 downwards.
TTTTTTTAGCAAGAGCAGCTTCAGGGGAGTAGGAGACACAAGCTGGGCTGCGCTGGAATGAGAAAGAGTCAGATGTGGAGCAGAGCAGGACAGCCTACCGGCCCAGCCCCCTTGGCACTCAGGAGCGGTGGGGAGTGGTGCCCGGCTTTGGGCACTTGGACCAGGACACCGGCTTCCAAGGATTCCTTCTCACCAACCTCACCTCTGTTTGTGTGATAGGTCGCCTGCGGCCAGGACCACAGTCTGTTCCTGACGGATAAAGGAGAAGTGTATTCTTGTGGATGGGGCGCGGATGGGCAAACAGGTAGCGTCCCTTCCACCCCCGCCCCCCTCCCTGTGGGATGGTGCTGCTGCCTTCATCCGACTCTTCCCTCTCCTGTCACTTCCTGGGAACGCTGTTCTCTTGTGTCCCCTCCCATCCCCCTCACCCCTGGCTCCCCGGATTGGATAGAGGATTGGAGAGTCCTACAACAAGTCTGAGTCTTTTAAGAGACAAATGCCACCTAAAGGGAGCTCGATTTTAACTCATTTGAGAAGAATGTGATTAAGGGAGGGAGGAATGAGGGATAAGCTTTATCATCCTTGTATATTTTATTTTTCTGTGTTTGATATTTGTCTGAAGGGAGGACCTTAAATTTAAGATTTAAATCTTGTGTAAATCCTCTATAATCCTGCTACCTCATCACATCATCTTTGTTCCTTGACTCATGTTTTCTCCCAAGTCCTTGCTCATGTGTGAACATCTTTTATTGTAATCATAGCAGAGGTGTGATTTTTTATGCTTGTTTTATCATTAAATTTACACGAAACATTTTTCCACGTTGGTATAATTTTCAGTTGCAGTTTTTAATATTTTTATGGTACAGCATCAAACTAATGTACCATAAGGTGAATTAATCATTTTATCAGGTGATTATTCATTACCCTGTTGTCAGGAGGCATACTTTTTGGGGGGTGCAGTAGCCATTGGAGGTGTGACATTTGTCATGTATAGACATCTAGCTTTTTCTTTCATTTGGATTGTTGTCCTAGATAAATTCCCAGGAGTGGGTCAAAGGATTCGAATATTTTTATTTTCAGACTGTGTTGTTAAATTGCTTCCCAAAAGTTTTACTAGTTTATATTGCCATCAGCAATGTATAGAAGTATCAATTTAATCATAACCTCTCTAGTAGTATTGTCAATTTAAGTGTCCTAATTTAATTACAATGCCAGTTTTTAAAATGTGCATTTTTTTTATCTATAAAGTGGAAGCTTCTTTTTATTTTTTAAAATCTTGGTGTGGGTAACTTTTAAAAATCAGCTTTTTATGAAAAGAATGAAATTGTTGATACATTTTGACAGCATAGACCAAGGAATATGGTGAAAAGTGAAAGTCCCACTCGCTGGAGATAACTATGGTTAACAGTTTCCTGGTGCCATTCCAGAAGCTCCACTGTCACATGGCCTCACTGCCCTTGCTTGCCAGGCTCTGAGTCCAGCCCCACGAGCCCCCTGCAGCCCGTTCTGGAGCCTGTCCTCCTCTGTGCTGCCACTGTGCCTTTGCACATGCTGTTCCCGTAGCCTAGAATGCTCTTTTATGCTCTCCTTTTCATCCTGTAGGCCTCAGCTTCAGGTTGTCTCTTCAATGAAGGCTCCCCCGACCATTCTGTCTAAAGCAGTTTCTATCTCAGCATCGTATTTCTTTCATAACCCTTCAACATTTTGAATTACTTTTTAAAAATCTTTTTTATTATATATGGAGTACATAATAACAGGGTTTTGCCTGTTGCCGAGGGGTGCTGCCAGCCTGACACTGCTTTGGGCCCCTTTGAGAAAGCCTGGTGCAAGCACGCGTCTGTGGTTCAGGGTTCTACCTTGGTCTGCTGCCCAGGGGTTACTCTCCGTTGCAGTGCTGATGGTGACATTTGTCCTCCCGGCAAGCCCCGTCTTTTCCTCTGGTCACTGTGTACCACACCAGTTTGCCAGTTTTGATTTGTTGTAGTTGGGGGATGGTGTGGGGTGGGGGGCTGAGGTGGGATGGGCTCTTAGAGATTTCTTTTATGTTTTAGCAAGCCCAGCAGTGCATTAGGAATTGCTTGTTGTAACTTTGGTTTTCCAGTGCATATGGAAGTTATGTTTACACTACACTGTAGTCTATTAAGTGTGCAATAGCATTATGTCTAAAAAATGTACGTATCTTAATTAAAAAATACTGCCCCCCAAGTGCCAACCATCACTTGACAATACAGGGTTGCCACAAACCTTCAATTTGTAAAAAATGCAGTATCTGTGAAGTGCAATAGAACGAGGTGTGCCTGTATGTAATATACAAGGTCTCATAGGTTCATTGTGTGTTGGTGTTTCATCCTGAAAAGGTATCTAACTTGAATCAGACTTAGAAAATATCAGGGGTTTTATTTATTTATTTGTTTGTTTATTTATTGAAATTCTATTTATTTATTTATTTTGGCTGTGCCGGGTCTTAGTTGTGGCACGAGGGATCTTCGTTGCTGCACGCGGGATCTTTTAGTTGTGGCATGTGGGATCTTAGTTCCCTGACCACGGATCGAAACCCGGCCCCCTGCATTGGGAGCGCAGAGTCTTAACCACTGGAACACCAGGGAAAGTCCCATCAAGGGTTTTAAAAGTAAACAATTACTATGATGTTTTTCCCTCTTCTGAGAGAACATGGAGAAGGAGGTTGTACAGCATGTAGAGTAACAGGTTAGGATTTTGAGTTAATGTTTGCAAAGTGCTTAAAACTGTGTTTGACACATAGTAGGTCAATGCAAGTGTTTGTTAAAAGAATAAACAATTAAAAGTAAGTAACACAGTTTTCCATTGTTCCAGGTCTGGGTCACTACAATATCACCAGCGCGCCCACCAAGCTGGCTGGAGACCTTGCCGGAGTGAACGTGGTCCAGGTGGCCACCTACGGGGACTGCTGCCTGGCTGTGTCGGTCGATGGCAGCCTCTTTGGGTGGGGGAACTCTGAGTACCTGCAGCTGGCCTCGGTCACGGACTCCACACAGGTACGACCCCACGAGGTCCTCTGCAGCCCGGGGCTGGGGGTTTGGAAGTAGAGTGTTAAGGATGTTTAGAAGAGATCCTTCACGAAGGGGTGATGTGTAGGGTGCCGTGTAGGCCTCACCTGTGCTATGGCTGCCTCTTCAAGGGGCCGAGTTCTTGGCGATCTCCTTGGAGCCTGGAAAGAAAGCTTAGATGCAAAAGCCATAATTATCAATACTTCGATGAGATAGTCCTGGTTTAGAGCAGTAGTTTAGGTATGGCTGTGTGCCCTGTCTTGTTCTGAAAGGGATGTGAGGCTGTTTACATAAGGTCCTGTGATGTCACAGTCGGCCTCTTGTTGCTGTCTAGTGTGTGTACCCCCAAATATACAGATCTGAGGTGTGCTCCTTGATGAAGACACCTGTGCGGCCCCTAGATCATGCAGTAGGGCATTGGCAGTCCTGCTGGTGGCCTCTCCCTGTCACACCGTCAGTACAGTACAGTAGGGTTTTAAACGTTTTATTAAGGAAAATTCCAAATGTAAGCAAAAAGTAGACCTCACTGCATAATTAATCTCTGTATCCATCATCCATGTTCAACAATTACCAACTAATGGCCCGTTCAAAAAAATAGGTAATTTACTGTTTTAAATTGTGTGACTTAGTGGTTTTTAGTGTATTCTCAAGGTTGTGCAACTGTCCCCACTAATTCCAGAACATTTTCATTCACCCTCCCCACCCTGCTCTCCAAAAAGCCCCATACACCTAATGGCCAATTTCGTTGCATCTGTAATTCCATCTGCTTCTCTGTCCTGCATTATTTTGAAGCAGATCCTAGACATCATATCCATAAATCAGCATGTATCTCTAAGTGATAAGGACTTAATATCATCAAACTTCTGACAACATACAGAAGTGCTTTAAATATATATTAATAGATAAAGAGATATGCACAAACGGATAAAGATAGCTAATTGGATGAAAAAATTCATTCTCTGTGGTCTGACACAGTAGCTAGAAGTGGCTGCAGATTTGGCTGTGAGCTCTCTTGTAGCCAAAACAGAGACGAAAACGTGGTCATTGAAATGATTCATTGTTTCCATAAGATAAACAGCAAATAAAATGTTTAGAAGAGGGACTGGGCTTCCGGATAGCAAGGCCTGAGATCAGTGTCTCCCACGGCCTTCCTGTGAGGGCAGAGCCAGGGTCATGTCGTCATTATCTGTGCTGCATGACAAAGGACCCCACCACGGAGCGGCTTAAAACAACACACATTTATTGTCTCACCGTTTCTGTGGGTCAGGAACCTAGGGGTGGCTTAGCTGGGTCTCTGGCTCTGAGCCTCTCAAAGGCTGGTGTCACCTTGGGGTTCACCTTGGGAAGGCCCTGCCTCTGGGCCCGTCCTGGTGGTTGGCAGCAGGGTGTAGGTCCTCGTGGACTGTTGGCCCTGGGGCCCCAGGTCCTCGCTGGCGCTTGGCCAGCTCACAGCGGCCGTCCAAGCCTTCCTGGGCTCCTTGCCATGCAGGCTTCTCCAAGTGGCGGCTCACAGCGTGGCTTCAGCCGAGTGAGCCAGTGAGAGGGCGAGAGAGCGCGTCAGTGAGACGGAAGCCAGGGCTTTGTAAGTTCATCTTGGCAGTGCCTTCCGCTCACGTGTGCTGGAATTCTGTTCTTTAGAAGCAAGTCACTAGGCCTAACTCCCACACACAAGGGCGCAGATTATCCATGGTGTGACTAGCACAGACGGGTCATTTGTTTTGGAAGCAGCCCACCGCATCCATGATCTTTACGTGGTCTGAGCCTCATCCTGTCAGTGACAACAGTGGTGCGTTTCCAGTGGCTCTTTGCTGGAGCGTTTCTCAGCCTTTGCCGAGGGCCCTGTGCCAGAGCCCAGTTGGGTAGAGAAGCTGTGAGAGCCAGGCAGCAGACGCCAGGCCAGGCCAGCAGCCTCGCGTCATCTCGGATCAGTAAGCCCCTTTATTCCTTTGGAGTCATCTTAGGGATTGTTACCCTCCAGCTGTCTCCATTTGCAAGTGACTCTGAAAAGATTCATGGCTGTCACGGAAGCACTTAAAATCTGTCTTGCAAAGTTATTCCTCAGTAGGGGTGGCCAAGACCAAATCCTGCTGGACAGCTAAGTTGGCCACACTTCGTTCTCCCAACCCCTGACCCTCCCATCTGTCACTCTGAGCAGAAGTGCCACTTGGCCGTCTCTAGGCACTGCAAGTTCAGTACATCCCGGAGTGAATTCACGCTCATGTCGACATCCTGGCCCTTCTCCCCTGTTACCCACGTCCACTCACATTCCCCTCTAGAAATCACGTCCCTCTCCCACTTGGAACCCTTACTGCCTCGTTGTTGTGCTTAGGATAGAGACCAAATCCTAACCGTGATCAACAGCACCCTGCGTGACTTGCTTTCCCTTGTCCCCACCGGCCTCTTACAAATACTCCCCCTTGTCCCCCTGCTTCGGCCACTCTGACCTTGTTTAAGCTCCTGAACGTGCCACACTCACCTTGCTCCCTTTGCACGTCCATCTCGCTGCCTTGGGATTTCCTTCTCTTCTCCCCTGGCCCGCTTACTCCTGATTGCTCCTCCCCGCACACCAGATCAGGTTCCCTGACACTCACGCCAGGGACCCCTGTGCTCTCCTTCATTGCATTCAGCACAGATCCATCCTGTGTTAGTTTTGGCTGACATCTGCCTCCCCCGTTGGGCTGCAGTCTGAGAGCGGGACTGCTGCTCCTGCCGCCTGTCATCTTCCCAGCACCCAGTTAGAAGCTTAGCATGTGTATGACGTTCAGGAGATACATGGGGAGGGAATGAATGAACTGGGGCTTATCTACTCTGTACATGAAACAGTATTTCCAAGTTCTCGCTGGTTTGTCTTCCTAACAGTGTGGACCCTTCCTTTGATTCAGGTGAACGTCCCCCGGTGCTTGCCCTTCTCAGGAGTCGGGCGGGTGAAGCAGGCTGCGAGTGGGGGGACAGGCTGTGCTGTATTAAACGGTGAGACCCTCTTGCAGGCAGTTGGTTGGGAAGCTGTGGGTGGGTTGGGTGAGGAAGAGTTGGTGTCCACTGGATTCAGGCTGTGGTTTTCAGTGCGGGGAGCACGGTTGTGGGAAGATCTAGTTAGTTTAGTTCAGTTAATAGAGGGTGAGGGTGACATTCTTGACAGAAGGATAACAGCCGTGATTTACAGGTCGACGAACAGCCAGCGTAGAGCTAAGTAACTATCCAAACCTCTGGAGTGGCGGATGCACTACTGCTCCCTCTTCCTACGCCTGGGCCAAAGCCCCCAGGCCTGCCTTCTCCAGAGAGGCCGTACCAAGAGCCACGGGCACACAGGAGAAGAGCCTTAGGGTTCAGGTACTGGGAGCCAAGCCCCTGGGATTAAACGTCTGGCACCAGTGATGAGTAGTAAATTTTTTATGACCTGAAGATCATTACGAATTTTAGAATCTGGCCAGAAGTTGTGTGTGTACTTGGCTTGGTCTTCTGATCCGTGTGAGACGTAGAGCTGTTAGGAAAAGCTGCCCCTCTAAGGCTCTCCTGTGTTCACGCGGGGTTTGTGGCTGATTTATGGAGTGGCCCCGTCCAGCACACTCAAGATGTAGGACGTTTGTGTTGTGAGATTGGTTAGCTGGCTAGACATACTCCACAAGCAAGAATTTGAAAGAGGAGAAAAGAAACGTTATTTTAAATGTCAACATGTTCTTGCCAAGCAAGAAGAGGGAAAAAAAAAAAAGTCCATGTGGATATAATGCATCTTGGTGGTGTGGTTCGAATTTCTAGCGAGGGAGGGCTGCACTTGGTTTGACTTCCTGACCGTTGTTTTTACTGTAATCCAGGAGAAGGACATGTTTTCGTCTGGGGCTATGGAATTCTTGGGAAAGGACCAAACCTCATGGAAACTGCCCTTCCAGAAATGATTCCACCCACTCTCTTTGGCTTGACGGAGTTCAACCCAGGAGTCCAGGTTTCCCGTATTCGCTGTGGACTCAACCACTTCGCCGCCCTCACCAGTAAGTGACCAAGCGCGTGTGGCCCCAAGGCCTTACCAAGCTTCACCCTCTCAGGTTCAGCCCCAAACCGTGGGCCGCTCTCAGTTTCCATCCATCCAGCGGAGTGGCGCCCTTGTGTGGATATTTAAAGAGAGCAGCCAATCCAGAAGTTGTTTGGCTTGAGGTGGTCTAATGTGTGTCTCCTTTTCACCCGGGAGGTTTGTTTTCAGTTCATTTGGTTCGTGGTTAGGCTGGCGTTGCAGTGAGTTTTCTCCAGCGGATGCAGTCGGTGGTGGGAGAGGGGACCCTCGAGTGGGCCGGGCTGCTGGGGGCGACCCGCGGAGGTTTGGTACGTCCGCGGTGGGTGAGCAGGAAGTGAACGTGGGGGGCTTCATCCCGGTCCCTGGCCAAGCCCGACCCTCATCCAAGCCAGGAGCGTGGGGCGGCAAGAGGCACATTTGTAAGACTGTCCTGTGGTTTTGAGGGGGTAGATGTGCCCGGTTTCTCCCCAGTGCTGGGGGCGGTGATCGAAGGGGGGCTGAAATGGAGGTTTTCTCAGAGGGTTGCCCAATTACCAAGCCATGACATACAAAGTTACTCTGCAGACCTCCCGCGTGTCTGCGCTTCTCGATTACAGCTCTCATCCCACCACCGCGGCTGTCGGTTCAATTTGCTCCTCGTGAGTTGACTTGAATAGTAAGACGGAACTAAATTTCATTTTGTGATTCTCAAGTAAATTCAGTTTTTCCTTGCAATTTAAAGACCATCTTGTCTCATGGCAAGCTGTTGTTTCCTTTAGAAACATCTGGGCCGGGACAGTCGGTTTGGGTTCCCTGGCCTCGTGCTAACGTGAGGACTGCTCCAGACGAGCACCGTCTGTCCCGGAGTCCTCACTACCGTTCAGTCACTGTCTGCGTTTCAGGGTTTGGGGCTTGAGCAGCGGCGGCTGCAGCGTGGGCCGCTGTGGTGGCGCGTGGAGTGTTGTCTGTGCGCTGAGGCACTGGGTGGCAGCAGTGGTGACCGGCGTGGAGGACCCCTCACGCCCCTCTCGCTGGGTCAGCCACCTTCATCTGCAAATGCGTCTGTGTCACATTGGCGTTTTAAAGCTATTTTGATGTAGCAGATAGAGTCAGTGTGGGCGAATTCTGGAGGTAACAGTAACCTGTTTCCCCAGTGTTTAAGGCTTAAACTATGTGCAAAGTACACGTACTTGGAAACCCGTACGAAGCCTTTGACTAGGGTAGATTGCTTTGTCTGCTGTCGTGCCATGAGGCCATTTGGGGTCACACTGAAATGAAATCCTACCTAGGTTTCCCCCAAGACCCAACAGCCACCCTCCAGTGCCAGTGACTGTTCCTCGGTAGAGGGCGCCTCAGAGCCTGGGCTCCTCTGGTTTGCCCTGCGGTCTGCTGACGTGCTGGGGGCCAGACTGAATTGTCCTGTTAAACACACCTGTGAGGTGGAAGACCAAGGACGGCAGCGAGACCAGAGGGCTCTGCCAGCGCGTCGCGGAAGGTCCCGTATTTAATCAGCCGGTTGTTTCAGTCCCGGCTCCTCCATGTCTTCCCTCCTTCTTCCCATGACCAGAGCCTTCTGCCAGAGGGGGCTGGGAAATGGGGGCTCTGTGCTGAGGACGCCCCAGGCTGGTGTGGACGGAAGTCTGCGCTGAGGGCCCTGCCCCGTCTGAGGGTCCATCCTGGAGCCGGCGTTCGCAGAGCCCCCATCTGGATTCAGTCTCCTGGCCTGCCCCTACAGCACCCTGCCTGTCCTTTTCCTTCATGGCACTGTTTACAATTTGAAAACATGCATTAGGTGGCTTAATCATTTGTTTAATTTTCGCTCTTCAACTAGCTCCAGCCCCGCGAGGACAGGAACGTGCGTGTCAGTCCCCAGGCTGTCCCAGCTCCCAGCACACAGATGTAGACTCGGCCCAGAGAGGCGCCCTGTCACCGTGTGTCACTTGACCAAATGCTCCTGAGATGTGGAGACCCAGACAAGACATGACAAATTGTCCTACTTCTCACTCTGTCAGGGTGTGACCAGGATTTGAGGATGCTGAGATTTCAGGAGTTGTGGAGGGCGGGGTTCGGTTGGACATAACTGGGCGGTGAGGGTGTCTGTGTGAGGGCCGCACAGAGTGGGCCGTGTGCAGGAGCCCCTGGGCCCACCTGCAGGCATGTGTTCATCTCCCATGAGAGGGACCCAGCATGAATCTGGGCCGGGACGTGTTTTTGGTATGGGGATGGTACTGTATACTTGTCCCCTTAGAAGAAAGCATTAATGCCTGGGAGAAACTGAAGTTTCACTTTGATCTTTTTGTACCTGGTTCTAGAAAGCCTATTCTCATGACCCTTCCTCCTCTTGGAGACTTGCCCTTGGCCTCAAGCCCCAACCAAGCCGTTTTTCTTTATTTGCAGACAGAGGAGAGCTCTTTGTGTGGGGCAAGAACGTCCGAGGGTGCCTGGGAATCGGTCGCCTGGAAGACCAGTACTTCCCGTGGAGGGTAAGGCTGGGCTGGGCGGGTGTGAGGGCGGCGTGCCTGCAGGGCAGACTCACCTGACGCAGCAGCCCGGCCAGCAGCGGGCCGGGCTTCCAGCCCCGTGGTGCCTGTAGGAAGCCTCCTTGGAGGCTGGCCTCGGGCACACGGGTGCCTCAGGGAGCAGTGAGCTGCAGGCCGGTGCCTCGGGGCGCCGAGAGGGAGAGGGTTGAGATGAAGAAGTGGACGTGCTGAGAGCTGTTTACAGAGGCCTGTGGAGAGGAATGTTTTACAGCGAATTTAAAAGAAAGCGGGATGTTTAATGTTCAGAGTGCCTTACCACAGCCCTCAGAGTGAAACATGAAGGCTCTTCTGAGGGGAGGATGCAATTACACAAAAAGGCTCATTTCAGAATTAAAGGGGAAGAGGGTTCCTTCTTAAGTTGTAGTTTATCTTAGTGTCGTTTACTAAGTCAGTTCTTTAAGTTCTTCAAAAAGAAAAGGCTATTTATTTTTTTGAATACAGAACATATGGACGTGGTACGAAATGTATTATGAAAAATAAGTCTCCCATCTCTTGTCCCAGAGGCAGCCACTGGTTCTGGTTTCATTGTCCCCTTCCAGAGATAGTCTCTGTGTAGAGGAGCAGGCGCTTGTGTGCGTGCACGCCTGTGTGTGTGCACGTGCGTGTGTTCGCGTGTGTGTACGTGCCTAAGTGTTTTCTTTGAAGATTAGGTTTGTTTTTTTTTTTTTTTTTTAATTATTTATGGCTGTGTTGGGTCTTCGTTTCTGTGTGAGGGCTTTCTCTAGTTGCGGCAAGCGGGGGCCACTCTTCATCACGGTGCGCGGGCCTCTCACTATCGCGGCCTCTCTTGTTGCAGAGCACAGGCTCCAGACACGCAGGCTCAGTAGTTGTGGCTCACGGGCCCAGTTGCTCCGTGGCATGTGGGATCTTCCCAGACCAGGGCTCGAACCCGTGTCCCCTGCATCGGCAGGCAGATTCTCAACCACTGTGCCACCAGGGAAGCCCGAAGGTTAGGTTTTAACGTGTTTTGAGGTTGTGTAAAGCATTTTTAAAAAAACACGTGTAAAAATGCAAAAGAAATGTGTAATTAAAAAAAAAAAAAAAGGGGGACTTCCCTGGTGGCGCAGTGGTTGAGAATCTGCCTGCCAGTGCAGGGGACACGGGTTCAAGACCTGGTCTGGGAAGATCCCGCATACCGCGGAGCAACTGAGCCTGTGCGCCACAACTACTGAGCCTGCGCTCTAGAGCCCGTGCACCACAACTTCTGAGCCCGCGTGCCTAGAGCCTGTGCTCTGCAATGAGGGAAGCCACCGCAATGAGAAGCCTGCACATCGCAACGAAGAGTAACCCCCGCTTGCTGCAACTAGAGAAAGCCCACGCGCAGCAATGAAGACCCAACACAGACATGAGGGAAGGAGGGAGGGAGAGAGAGAGAAGAAAGAAGGAAAGAAAGAAGGAAAGAAGGAAAGGAAAGAAAGAGAAGAAAGAAGGAAAGAAGGAAAGGAAAGAAAGAGAAGAAAGAAAAAGAAAGGATTTATCGGTCAAAAACCCACAGAAAATGTTTCGAGGCACTTACTTTGGTATTTTAGGGGCTCTTTCTCTCAGCCCTCCCCTTGGCTGCTGGCTCCCCTGAGCTCGGCAGGCCTTGACTCCGGTGCTTTCTCTAAGAGAACACGTCAAAAGGGAGACTTTAAACTTGTTGGAAAAAAAATGACTGTGGCCCAGAGTTGTTCCCAGCCTGGCTAGTGCTGACCCGCTTGTCCCCTGGGGACCCCAGCCCGGGTGAGGAAAGGCGTGGCGGCGGGTGGACCTCGGCCGGCAGCTCAGGGAATATGGAGCAGTTAGAATCCTGCTCATTCTCTTGGGGGCTTCTCGCAGCCCTCTCTTTAACACCCCCCACCCCTGCAAGGGACTTCCTTCTGAGGGGCAGCTGGGGAAACGGCCAAGCCAAGTGGGTTTTGAATGAATGACCATTGTGACTAGGGGCTCCCCACCTGCCTTCATGTCCTCCCAATTAGAGCGAAGATCAGCTGTGAAATCAGGTTTGAGAGCGTTTTCGTTGTCCAAGTGGCCAGGCCAGGCTTGGCCTCTGTGGTGGGGTGGCAGGCCTGGGGGCGGATGCCCTGTTGGTCAAGCCGGACCCCTGCGCTGAACGTCCCTCTGAAGTGTCGTTCCCGGCCTCCATGCCATCAGGGAAAGGGCACTCTGGTCTTTCCCGTGACAGCTGCTTTCATGCCCCACAGCATTGTCTCCCCTTGTGTGTCTGTGGAGCTCCTTCACACACGTGTCACCTTTTGGTCGGGAGGATGGCGCTGAGGTCTGTGCCGGCTCCAAGATGCGAGGCTGGGGCTCTGGGAGAGTGGTGGTGACAGGAACCAGGTTTTCGATCAGCTAGGTTGGATTCCTTAAAGGTTAGTCTCTTGTTGGGTAGTTGGACCTTTCTCCAGTCTGTTCTGCTGTCTCACTTAAAAAAAAAATTGCAGGTGATTTTTATTCCTTAAACACTATTTTCTCATTAATCTTAAGTAGGGGATATGTTACATCATTTAAAAAGTATTCCAAGAAAGAAAAAAAAAAGAGTAAAGCCATATTTGTAGCTCCTACAGTGGTATTAACTAGTTATTCTTAGACTGACTTACAGAGCCTGGGCTTTTCTGACGATTTGTAGGCCTAGGAAGTGACATCTGAGTCACCTGATTGAAACCTCTCCTCCCGGAAGCTGTCCAGGGTGTTTTCCTCCTCCACACTGATGCTCAGAGCTCAGGGAGGTTCAGTGATTCCTTTAAGGTCACACACCTAGTAAGACGCGGAGGGCTTCCCTGGTGGCTCAGTGGTTAAGAATCTGCCTGCCCATGCAGGGGACACGGGTTTGAGCCCTGGTCCGGGAAGATCCCACATGCCCCGAAGCTACTAAGCCCGTGCACCACAACTACTGAGCCCGTGCGCCACAACTACTGAGCCTGCGCTCTAGAGCCCACGAGCCACAACTACTGAGCTCACGTGCCACAACTACTGAAACCCGCACGCCCAGAACCCGTGCTCCGCAACAAGAGAAGCCACTGCAATGAGAAGCCTGCACACCGCAAGGAAGAGTAGCCCCCGCTCACCACAACTAGAGAAAAGCCCGCGCGCAGCAACGAAGACCCGACGCAGCCAAAAATAAATAAATAAATATATTAAAAAAAAAAAGGCAGAGCCAAGAATGAGACTCGGAATTTCTGACTTTAAGACGTCACCATGGTCCCCCTCCTCTGCGAGGGCCTGAGCTGGGCTCCCCTGGAGTCCCCACAGCGGAGGGAGGGCGAGGCAGAGGTGGGGACCCTCTGCCCGATGGCAGCCCTGCGGGCCTGGGAACAGGACACTGGGGAGAGCTTTCGAGCGGCCCCACCCCCACCCAGGCCATGCCCTCACTTTCCGTCGCACATGACCGCCATTCTCAGGGCCCGGAGCTGTCCCGGGGGCCGGTGCTTTGCACCATCTCTCTTATCCTCAGAACAGCCTGTGTAGGTTGGGCTGCCCCCCAGCCTGCACCCGTGCACACTGACTTCAGGATTCGAAGCCGCTGGCCCAGTCTCCCAGCTGCGCAGTGGGTGGGCTGCGACGTGAACTCGGTGCTCTGAGTGCAGGCTATGCTTCCCCCTCACCGTGCACCTCTCTGGTGGGGCTTGGGTTGGAGCACAAGCTGGGAACCCTCTGCTTGCTGGGCCTCTTTCTTACCTGGCTGCTTCAGGAGCCACAGGCCCTGGCAGTTCTGACGCCCCAGGGGAGGGCACGCTGCAGGGGCTGGGCCTCCTCGCAGGCTGAGCGGCTCCCCTCCGGGGTGTGGCCTGGCTTCTGGGTGCCGGGCAGGGCATCTCGGGTGCAGCCGAGTGGGGACACGGCAAGTCTGGTGGCCGGATCACAGCTGGTCCAGCGCTCCTCCTCTGCCATCGTCTGTGCTTCACCTGGGGGGTGTGTGTCTTGGGAACTTGTCCTTGTGCAGAGAGCTGTTCCTACACTGATTCTGCTGAAACTTTTCAGAGTCACTCAGGCCAAATATGGTTCGTTTTCTGGAACTGTTTGCCTTTGCAACAATGTGAGTGTAAATTGGTTTAGAATAGAAACTCCTTTTAACCCTGATGAGGCCACAAATAAAACGTGGCTGAGGGCAGCCTTCTCTTGGACTCAGTTCAGAGGCTGCACTGAGAGGCAGTTGGCCGGGGGCGGCTGGGGCCTCGGGAGCCACCTGCTGCTCCCCAGGGAGGCTCCTGGGGCCAGCGTCAGCCACGACCATCGTCCCGGCGAGTCAGCCAAGGCGAGGTGGCTCCCTCTGCTTTGGGTTCTGATGGTCACAGCCCTTGGGGAACAAGGACAGAGGTGCCTAAGTGTGACAGCTCGGCCGCAGGTCAGCGCGGAGAGTGGCCCTTTCCTGGGGGAGGTCAATAAAGGTGCTCTCGTGGCCCGGGGAGGTTGCTAGGAGCTCACCTGGCCTGGTCAGCCCAGGCAGCATGTTTTCTTCTGCTTCTATGGCCAGCCTGGAACGCTTTCTGCAGCTCTGGGCCTTTGCGATGAGCTGAGGGCACCGCTGCATGTTTGTTCAGTGATTTCTGTAACAGGTTTTGCTGAAGGCGTTTGTTTAGGGACGGGTGAGTAGCACGACTTGGTTACTAGCATCCGTTTGCCTTGTGGCCGGGAGACCCTAATGGACTTGTCTCTGAACGGTTGACGTTGCTGCCTCTGGGCTTTTAGGGCAGGCCATCTGGACGAGGCCTTTCCCTCCAAAGCTCAGTAAACTCCGCAGGCTGTTACAGATCCCCCTCCAGCTGTCACGCTGCCCCGCTGCGCGCTGCCACTGGGGAGGGACGGCAGGATTCGGGTCCGGTCAGAAGAGCAGCGTCAGCGTCCTGGCAGGGGCTGAGGGGGAGGTGCAGGTGCAGGTGCAGGTGCAGGTGCAGGTGCAGGTGCGCCGTCTTCGAAGTTGCTCCCTGAGGGGACACTACGCTCGCACCGGCTTTCTGCGTCTAGAACCTCTGGAAAGACAAGAAACCAGTTAAAAGTAGTTTCCAGTTCAGAGGGAAGGTGGGGAGCAGGGCATATGATGACAGGGTGGCGTCCAAAGGTACTTAATACCTTTTCCTCTTTTCTACTGAATGTCATTTTATATCGTAGCCACGTGGCTATCACCTATTCAAAGTAATAATAGTGATAATAATAACATTTATAATAATAATACAACAAGAGGAGAAAGCAAAGTGCCCCTCTCCTGGAGAACTGGGGGGCTGTGTGCACCTGGAGATCCCACCTGTGTTGTGGGCACCATGGAGTTTGGAGGGAGGGGGGGTCCGTCTCCACGGCCCAGCTGTGGGACAGTGAGAGTCACCTTCAGGGCCCGCAGGCTGGAGCCTCCACACCCGCACGAGGCTGTGTGCACGCCACCCGGAGGGCTGGGCCTGCCTGGGAAGAAGTGGTGGCAGTGTGGGTGGCAGTGTCGGCAGGGCTGCCAGCCAGGCCTCTGGCACCTTCTGAGACGCAGTAAACACCCCTCCTCCGGGGTGCACGGGACCTGGGAGCAGCCTGCCTGGGTCTGGAGCTGACGGGTAGAGTGGGTGAAGACACTGGGCTGGGAGGCCTCCTTCCCACAGTGGACCCTGAGGGCAGCGCAGGGCAGGAGGGTTTCTGGAGCTGCTCCAGGGAGCTGTCTGGTGACCCCTGGGAAGGGTCACTGAACAGCTGGCTTGAGCACAGGTTGACCTCTGGGGAGTCACACATGGGGAATGGCCTCTGGGGTGTGCACCTCCCAGGACGGTGCATGCAGGGTCCGTGCGCATGCCCAGAGTGGCCTCTCGGGGGGGTGTTGCCCTGGTCTGGGTGGGGAGTCAGGATGGCCCTTCCCACGGTGGGTGCATCTACCCTTCCCAGCAGACCTGCCGGGTGGGCGTAAGCACCCCATTTCCAGGTGAGGGAGCCGAGGCTCAGAGCGGTTAGGTCACTTACCCAGAGCAGAGCCAGGGTCAGGCCCTTGTTCGGCCACCACCAGGCCATCCCTCCTCACGGTGTGCTGGGTCTTGTTTGTTCAGGTGACGATGCCTGGGGAGCCTGTGGATGTGGCGTGTGGCGTGGATCACATGGTGACTCTGGCCAGGTCCTTCATCTGAACCTCCTGCCCGACCCGCTCGAGCCAGGCCTTGGCCTCAGGACCGCCTGGACTGCGCAGCAGAGGCAGCCGCTGGGGCTCTGGATGGGGCCCGAGAGGGTCGGGCCCTCCGTGTGGTGTGCCGCGCTCCCCTGCGGCCCGGAGCGGTGTGACTGGAGGTGCCGGGACGGGGTCCCCCCGCTGCTGAGGGTGAGACGTGCTGCACTCAGCACAGATGCCGCCGTTGTCGGCCGAGCCCCAGGGGTGTGCGGCCCCGGCAGGGCGAGGATGATCTGCTCATCTCGGCTCCTTCTGGGGAACGCACGGCGGCTTCTGGTGTCACGTCTGGTCTTTGGGAAGCTTAGCCCGCTCAGCCGTCCCTGCTTGCTGCTGGGACACCAGCCGAAACCCCTCGCGCTGGGGTTCTCCCTGGAAATGCCAGTGGGCGCCAGCCCAGGACCCTGTGGGCCCACGGCTCTCAGCAGCCTTGTAACCATTCTTACTGCCTGGCTTGGAAGACTTGAGAAGCCCCCTCGGGAGCGAGAGCGAGGCCACATTCTTGTGGGCCAAGGGCTCTGAACACATCCTGCGAAAGCTTGGCTGGAGTACTAGCCTCGGAGAAGGAAAATTCAGAAACAGTGACAAACATTTGCATTAGTAGTTAACTTGTCTTTTTCTTTAAAAACGTCTTTTAAAAATCTCTTTTGGAATAAAGTATTTTCTCCTTTTTCATTTTTAAGAACTGGAGAGGCCTTTTTATTTTAACCTGATCATTTAGAGATTAGCTTTCAAAAACAAGGCTTTTGGTAAAGAGGCAACTAGAAACCAGTGAAAAATACTCTAGAAGAACAGTCCCACTTGAAAACTGTTTTCTGACCAGAATCTGTTCCTGCAGTGCAGTTGGGAGAAAATGATGAAGTATAAAACCAACCGGGCAGTCATGTCGCAAAGCAGGCTCTCACTCACGGTTTGCCTACATCCCCCATCTTTTATTCATTCACTCAACAAACACTTACTGTTGTACTCCATACTTGTCAGGTACTGTTGACCCCACTGGGCCACGTGGTGGCAAACAGAATCCCTGTAAGCAGGTCTCATGACACATTCGAGGAGGCAAAACAGACAAGCAAAATGCAAAGTGCATTAGGTGGTTGCATGGGCTGTGGAGGAAAAGCCGGAGAGGGACAGGTGGTGCCGGGGGCGGCGGTTTAAAGCAGAGACGTCACCGACCCGACATCCTCGCTGCGACCTGAGGCAGCGCGAACTGGGCAGGTGGTGTCTGGGGCAGCGGCCCTGGGACCCCTCACCTGGCCTCGTACCACTTCCACTTCTCTGTAGGGGGACCAGTTCTTATGTTTATTACAGCAAAGTTTTTCCATAAACTTGAAACAGAAATTGAAAACCATCTGTCATTTTCCTTCCTGGAGCTTCTAGTTGGGCCGAGGACCATGTCACCCCAGTGGTGAACGGCAGTAATCCATCCTCAGGGAGATCCACGCCTTGAAGCACATGCTGATTTGAGGAGGGCGATGTCCCCGACGGGCAGGCCGGGGTCCCCCAGTGATGTTCGGGGACCGTAGGGGATGGTAGTGATGGAGGGTCTCCGGCGAAGGTGGGAATGGTTTTTAGCCTCCCCTCCTCCCCTCAAGTGGCAACCATGACTCGGATCCAGTAACTACTTCCACCTTGGACACAGCCCCCAGGGTATATTAAGGGACGTCTCTGGATTTGTCTTAAAACCCAGTGTCGGGACTTTCCTGGTTGAGAGGTTGAGACTTCGCCTTCCAATGCAGGGGGTGCGGGTTCGATCCCTGGTCGGGGAGCTAAGATCCCACATGCCTCATGGCCAAAAAACCAAAACATAAAACACATGCAGCATTGTAACGAAGTCAATGAAGACTTTAAAAATGGTCCACATAAAAAAAAAAAAAATCTAAAAAACCCCCCAAAACCCCAGTGTCTCCCAGTGGGGTCTGTGCCCTTTGTGGCGACAGGGGTTCCCGGCTGGAGCGCATCTGCCAGGCCCTTCCCGTGGCTGTCCTCTGTGCTCGTGTCCCTTCTCAGCTTTTGTCCTGTTGTTCCCAGCCTGTCCCAGCATTTAACACAGAGGCCTTCTACACCATTGGCTCAGCTGCTGCGATTTCTCATTTTGTTCCTGTGAAGGGTCAGTGTTTCAGGCTCCGGGCTCCTCACGTTATCGAGTGCGTGGATGACACCCTGGGTGAAGCGACCACGGGCCGCCTCCGACGTGATCTCTCTTCTCACACTCAGACTCCGTCCATTCACAGATGTTGGGGCCAGTGCAGAGCCCTGAGAAGGCACAGGGACTCCACCACCGTTTTGGAGAGTGGACAGTCCCTTCCAAGGCACTTGGGTCTCCGCCTTCCGTCCCCTGAGCCCCTGGCAGACGTGCAGGCTGCCACTTCATAACGATTCTGCGGGAGGGACGGCTCTCACTGCGCAAAACCTTCGATCAGCTAATAGAAGACGGGGCTCTCCACTCTCGTAAGGTCAGTCCTGACACACTCGGAATCCTGTCATGACCACGCTTGTCCCTTGAATAGATGGCTGCCCATAATAAGTGCCCAAACACTCAGGCGCCTGCTGTGTTCTGTGCGACGGTCGGATGCTGAGAACCACACAGTCGAAACGGTGCTGACTGGGCCCAGCAGGTGCCGGCCTGGCTGAGCGCCCGGCTAACCAGGCCCGGGGCGAGAGCTCGGGCTGCGTCCGTGAAGACCGACACTGTTCTCCTGGGTGACGCCCGGCCCCAGCACCTCCCGACCAGCAACAGCAGTGACTCAAACTGTCCCGTGGGCCATTCCTTTTTATCAGAACTGATCAGCTGCCTCGTGTGGTGTGACGTACGGACAGACCTTGGGGGCAGCACCCAGCACAGGCCCGGCCCTGTGAGACAGCCATCGTCCCAGCGCCCGCCAGCCCAGGACTGACCCCCAGGAACTTATCCCCTCCCCCGAAAGCCCCACACCTGCCTTTCTCTCTCCCAGGACGCATTACCAGCCACCCCCAGAGACTCACATTGCACCGATCAAGAAATCCCGGCCTTTCTTCCACACGAACCTCGCTGTTTAACCTGGAGCAACAGCCGGCCAGATTACGCTTGAGCTGAGACAGTGTTTGGAGTCCTTCTAAGATGTATTTTCTCAGACTTGGGGCCACACCGAGGTGCGTGCTCAGCAGTCACATTTAGAAGGATAAATCCAGATACCGTGGTCACCTCCTCAAACCAGGAGTCCACTGTCTTGCCAGGGAGGCAAACAGGTGGGATGTAGCTGGTGGGGGCGAGGATGGCCCACGGGGCTGGAGAGTAGCTTAGTCTTGCCATCGCTCTGGTAGCCTGGTGGCAGCACAAGTGCCAGGAGACCAGAGAGTAGAGGACATGAAGCTATGCCCATCAGAAAATGCCCTGTTGGACAAACGAGACCTCATCAGACTTGAAAGCTTTTGCACAGCAAAGGAAACCGTCAACAAAACAAAAAGCCTACGGAATGGGAGAAGATATTTGCAAATGATGCGACTGACGGTGTTAATAGCTAAAATATACAGACAGCTCATACAACTCAATTAAAAAAAAAACAACAAAAAAAACAACCCAATCAAAAAATGAGAAGACCTAGATAGATGTTTCTCCAAAGAAGTCATACAGATGGCCATCAGGCACATGAACAGCTGCTTAACATAGCCAATTATTAAAGAAATGCCAATCAAAAACCACAATAAGGTATCATCTCACCCCGGTCAAAATGGCCAGCATCAAAATATCTACAAATAATTAACGCTGGAGAGGATGTGGAAAAAAGGAAATCCTCGTACACTGTTGGTAGGAATGTAAATTGGTGCAGCCACTATGGGGAACAGCATGGCGGTTCCTTAAAAAACTAAAAGTAGGGACTTCCCTGGTGGCGCAGTGGTTAGGAATCCGCCTGCCGATGCAGGGGACACGGGTTTGAGTCCTGGTCCAGGAAGATCCCACATGCTGTGGAGCAACTGAGCCCTTGTGCCACAACTACTGAGCCTGTGCTCTAGAGCCCGCAAGCGACAGCTACTGAGCCCATGCGCCACAACTACTGAAGCTTGTGTGCCTAGAAGCCCATGCTCTGCAACAAGAGAAGCCACCGCAATGAGAAGCCTGTGCACCGCAACGAAAAGTAGCCCCAGCTTGCCGCAATTAGAGAAAGCCCATGCGCAGCAATGAAGACGCAATGCAGCCCAAACCCCCCCCCCCCCCAAAAACAAACAAAAACAAAAAAAACTAAAAGTAGAACTACCACATGATCCAGCAATTCCGCTCCACTCCTGGGAAAATGTCCAGAAAAAACAAAAACGCTAATTTGAAAAGATATATGCACCCCAGTGTTCATAGCAGCACTATTTACAATAGCCCAGACATGAAAACGACCCAAATGTCTGTCAACAGATGATTGGTTTAAGAAGATGTGGTGTGTATACAAACACACACACACACACACACACACACACACACACACACAATGGAATATTACTCAGCCATAAAAAAGAATGAAATATTGCAACAACATGGATGGACTTGGAGGGTATTACGCTAAGTGAAATAAGTCAGAGAAAGACAAAAGCTGTATGATATCACTTATATGTGGAATCTAAAAAATAATACAAATGAATCTATATACAAAACAGAAGCAGACTCACAGACATAGAGAACAAACTCATGGTTACCAAAGGGGAAAGGGGGGGAGGGAGGGATAAATTAGGAGTATGGGATTAACAGATACACACTACTACACATAAAATAGATAAGCAACAAGGATTTACTGTATAACACAGGGAACTATACTCAGTATCTTACAATAACCTATAATGGAAAATAATCTGAAAAAACATATACAAGTTAATCACTTCCCTGTACACCTGAAACTAACACAATACTGTAAATCAACTATACTTCAATTAGGAAAAAAGAAAAAAGACAATGCCCCATTTGAGTCTACCCTTGGAGACAAAAACTGACCGTGAGCTGTTCCATAGCTGCAGTTGACCTTCATTCCGGGGCGGGGGGGGGGGGGGGAATGTTGAAGAAGCAGCAGAGGCTGATGGGGTACATTCTCCGGAGCACCGTCCATATGCCAGGACCTGCCAGTGCTTGGGATGCGGCAGTAAGAAGGACGCATCATCCTAGCAGGTACACTGGGGCTGACTGCCCCTGATCGGTCTGGCCTCCGAATGGAGGAAAGCAGGATGAGGCCACTGCCCCACAGAGCAGCCAAAGGGGGTGGTGTTCTCCATGGGGACTTTGGGATTCCTTGAGGCAGATTCTACCCCTTAACCCTGGCCTTCTCAACCTCGGCTGTGGAACAGAATTATCTGGGGATGGTTTTGTTCTTGATATACATTTTGTTTATTCATTCATCGGTTGATGGATATTTGGGTTGGTTCCACTTTTGGGCTATTGTGGATAATGCCAAAACATTCATGTACACGTTTTACATTAGCCCAGAGTTTGATTTTTTGGGAACATTCCCATACAAGTTTTTGGGTGAACATGTTTTCAGTTTTCTTGGGTAGATACCTCGGATTGGGATTGCTGGGTCCTTCATTTAAATTTTTAAGTTTTGACACCTGTATTGTGGAATCCACAACACACTGTAATACTGAGTTCCTAGGCACTGATTATCTATTTCCCGGAATACAACTTGGGCTGCTACCTACAGGCCCGTTAGGGGGTCTCTGCTCACTTCTCCTCAGCTGTCTCCACTCAGGACCCTCTCAGTGCCCGGTGCTTATCAGTGTGGGGAGATGGGCTGCGGTCCAGCTGATGGCTGCCAGAGCTTCCCGCTGGTCCAGCTCAGGTGGACAGCTCCTGGAAAACATCTCAAACGAGATGCTCCAAGACCAACTTTTGCAAGGTAAAGACCTCTGTGGTCTTCCTACTCCTTTATGCTACCCTCCACTGTGTTTATAGGAACTTTCTTTAACCGTCAAGTGATGTTAGAATAACTCACATTTTCTTGGCCGTCCTTCCTGCTATGCATTCACACCTGTTGCCTTCTCTACCACATTCATTTTTTTAAAACAATTGAGATGTGAGTCGTATACCATAAAACCATTTTGAAGTGTACAATTCGGTGGTTTTAGCCTATTATCTGTGTGGTAAAACCATCACCACGATCTCATTCCACACTCCCTTTGGAGAGCTAGTTTTCACCATCATGAGCCCCTGCTTCTCCACCAGCTGAATAAAACCAAGGGGAGGCAAAGTGACTACAGAGTGTGCTCTTTCCTTCTGTGGCCCTGCATTCTTTTTATTACTTTTAAAAAAACTTTTATTTATTTATTTTTTGCCACACCACACAGCATGTGGGATCCTAGTTCCCTAACCAGGTATCGAACCCTCACCCCCTGCATCCCTTAATTGGAAGCATGGGGTCTTTAACCACCGGGCTGCCAGGGAAGTCCCCTTTTTGTTACTTTTTTAAGAGCGGGTTGGGGAGCTTTAAAAACTATACTGAAGCCAAGATGAGTTGAATCAGACTCTTTGGTGTGGAGTCCTGGCACAGGTAACTCTCCCCACTCTCCAGGGGAGTCTAACGTGCTGGGGTAAGAACCCTGCCAAGATGCAGCCAAAGCTGCTCCCACGAGGAATTACGCCCTGGCTGGGGCAAGGGCACATGCATGGTTCGGAAGGTGGGACGCCAGCCCGTCCTCTCCATCTGTGACGCCCCCCCGCCATTCCTGACTGCACTGCGAAGGCCCCTGAGTTGGCCAGGGTCGTCTCTCCTGAGAAATGAGGCCAGGATCCTGGCTGCCCCCTTTCCTCCTTCTATCAGCCATATTCAATAACCCAGACTCACCATTCAGATGCTAAGTTTGGTCTCCTGCGTGAAGTCCTCCGTCGCTCCCCATGGTCTGTAGCAGAGTGTGAGGCCCCCAGCTGGCCTGAGAACCCACCTTGCATTTCAGCCTCATTTCTACCAGCCCCGTCCATTTCCTCCCTCCCCCACCTTGCTTCTCCATTCCAGCTACACTCCCCTCTAGGCCCTCAGCGCCTTTGCTGTTCCCTCTGTTTGGGTCCCACTGCCTTACCAAGCTCAACCCTAACTTCCTGGCTTCTTGTTCCTCCTACTGCCGGACAGTGGTCATGGCCCCAGGGCACAGCATCCCCTTGTGGTGGAGCCTGGCACTGCACTCCCTGGGAGAGCCTGTTTTCACATCTTTACACCTCCTGGAGCAACTCAGGCGCAGGGGCCACGGCAGCGTCATCTGGGTCTCCAGCCCCTGGCACAAGGTCTGGCACCACCCTAGAGACAGTGAACATGAGTGAGTGGTGGGAAAAGGAGGCCTTTGCTACTGTTTTGGGCAATCAAGAGTGCCCACCCATGTTGTGGCTCCAGTGCAATATGTGAAGGGTTGAGGGGGTGTTTAGTCTGCAAACCCCAGAAAGAAAAGCCTTCACAGCAGCCAGAGCTTTCTTGGACTCGGGGTGGTGAGTGAGCGCTTTAGCTCCCATTTTCCCTCCCTTCCATCTCCAGGGCTGCTTCTCCTGTGAGGCAGGGGTGAGGGGATGGTGGGGCCCAATGTAGGCAGAGCCCTGCCCTGCTCACACCTGCCCTCCATGGAAAACATCAAAGAGGGGCAGGGTGAAGGGCGTCCAAGGTCCAGGACCTGCTGGTCTCAGGCCTCCTTCTTGCCTGGGCAGTCCCAGCATCCACCTGCCAAGGGGGCAGGAGCTCAACCCCAGAGCGCTTGTGGGAGGGACGCCGAGCACCGTGCCCTCCCTCCTGCCCCCAGGGTGTCTTATCTGGAGGCATCAGCTCCTGGGCTTCCAGCACCAAGAAACCTTTCCTGGGGGGTGTGACATTCACAGCAGGGTTCCAGCCCCTGATCCTTCCCCTGCCACCACCAAGGTCCTATCCTGCTCCAGGGGTCCCCAGTCCCCCAGGCCCACCTCTGCCACAGATCTGGGGAGGAATGGTTGAGTGTAGCAGCCAGTTTCCAAAGTGGCCCCCAAGGTTACCTTGACCTCTTGGTTTTCACACCCTTGTGTGGTCTCCTCCAGGGTCAAATCAGAGCTGGGCTGCAGGACGATAGAATATGATGGAGATGATGGTACATGAATTCTGAAGCTAGAAGAAAAACTGTTTTTTTTTTAGGTAGGTCCTACCTTGGTCCTTGAATCCCTTGCTCTGGGGGAAGCGAGGCACCATACGACGAGGACACTCAAGCAGCGGAGACCCACGTGGGGAGGAACAGGCTTCCTGCCGACAGCCAGGCCCACCTTGCCAGCCATGTGGATTAAGCACCTTGGAAACAGACCCTCTAGCCCCAGCCGAGCTTCAGATGCCTGCAGCCTCGTGAGAGACTCTGAGCCCAAGCTGCTCAAACTGCTCCCAAATTCCTAACCCACCGAAACCAGGGCACACAAATAATCATTTCAAGCCTTACATTCTGGGGCAACTTGTTATACAGCACTGGGTAACTAATACAGCCCCTCTCGCTCTCAGGGCTATTTCCTCCCTCAGATTCTTGCTTTGTCTCCTCCCAGCTCCTGGCCTATGTTCCCCCACCCACAGTATGGAGAAGGGAGAGAGATGAGACGTAGCCCTGGATCAGCACAAAATCAGACAGCCGTCAGCCAACATCATTTTTTTCTTCCATTTTAATGAACACTTTACAAAGTACAAAATATACTGTCTTTTTTTGGGGAACATTAGGTACTTTTTTTCTCTCCGTCATACAGTACATGAATCTCAAGGGTTTTGTGTTTCTTCAAGAAAGAAAGAAAGTGTGAGGGCCTGGGGTACAGGGCTGCCCAGTTCTCCCCTCGCCCAGACCCTGGGACAGATGCAAGTGCCGCTGCTACTGCTGGTGACCCGGGGCATGCCAGGGGAGGGCCAGACCCCCAAGGCGAAACCCTGGGCAGGGCAGAGGCCCCTCTGAGCCCTGCTGTGCAGCCAACATCCACTCACCCCCATCTCAGGATAACGGAAATGATTTTGGCAAAGAGCAAGAGGAGGGCTTGGGGTTTTGTTTGCTGTTAGCTCCTCCCCACCCCCAGTTTTGGAGCCAACCCTGCCCAGCTCTTCCTGGACCATTTTCTGAACAGGTAAACTGAAGCAGTGGAGAGGAAAATGCACTGGGCTTGGCCTCTGCCTTGGGACCTGAATTTGGCCAGTTTTTCACCCACCCCCCCTGCCCTCCACTCCGGTTTCCAACTTTGTTGGATGCTCTTCATGGACGAGCCCCAGCAGGCGAAGGGGCACCAGCCCCCAGAACCCCTCCCTGTAAATACTGTCCTCAGGACTGGCTGCTGCTGAGGAGTCCGCCCAGCAGGTCTAGCCCTTGGCTGCACGGACCTCCGGGCCTCTGCAGGGCGGAGCACAGCCCCTGCACGGACACCCCTGCCCCCACCGTCCACAGAGCAGTTTCAGCAAAGTCAAGGGGGGCGGGGCTGCCTTGTGTTCGAGGTCTGCTGCCCGCACCCCTTCAACTCTACACGTGGCCCTGGGGTAAGAACGTACCCAGGCCTCGAAATACCGGACGAGCCAGTCCCTTCACTCGGATCTGGGCTCTGCACGTGTGTGCTCGCATCCACACTAGGGTGCGTGACATAGCGCACGCGCACGCTCACGCTCACGTGTGCGTATACACACGTGTGGTCCTGCCCAGAACACTGCTCTGACGCCCAGCACTTGCCGCGCTCACAGCCTCCCACACCGAGAACCGAGAGCCACAAGCTCCCTCCCCACCAGGCTGCCCACGAAAGCACGGGCCAGGCCGCAGGCTTCTACCTGTACTCCAGGCCATCCTGGTGCCCTCAGCCCCAAGGACAGCAGGCTGCCTCAGCCAACAGCTCCCATCCTTCCCTCCCAAGAAAGCAGGCTTCCCAGGAGGGCGTGGGTTTCAAAGCTGAAGGCCATAGCCCAGCCCACAGCTTTTCTCTCTCCCTCGGTCTACGGAAAAGGGTCCTTTTGCTGCCTCTAATTTGAAAATGAAAGAATGGAAAAGAGCTGGCATGTGAGAAAAGGCATCTAGCTATACCAGGGCTCAACTCCCCTCACAAGTCCCGTCCACTCTTCCCAAGCCCACCCTCTGCTGGGCTGACCACCGTCTGCCATCTTGGTTGACCAACATGCGCCATCTTGGTGGCTCTCTTCCCAGGCAGCCTCCTTGAATAGAGGGCTACTGCCCCCTCCAGGCCTAGCCCCTGCCTCGGCACAGTACCCAGGAAACCTGAAAAGCCCAAGCCCCTGTCTTTCCACCGCTGGGAGACCCCGTTGTCCTCCCCCAAGCTCTGCCTGCCAAGCCAACCACCAACTCCGCTTCTCGGCGGCCGTAACGGCAGCGCCTGGCTGGCTGCTCCCCAGCCATGGCTTACATTGGCCACAGATACACTGGGGGTGCTTCCTTCCTACCCGCCCCCCTGCCACAATTTTCACTCAGGAAGGAGCATCAAAAATTCCTAGCACAGGGCTGTAGCGCTACCACCTGGAAGGTCCCCAAGGTCCCCTCTCTTAGCTGGGGCTGGGAAGGGCCCTGCTTGTGCCCACATCCAGATCCAGAGGCTCAGAAAGGTGGCTCAGGGTGGCTGGGAAGTGTGGCCAGAAGGGGCAGGTGGTGGGTGGGCAGGTTCATCTTTGATTATCAGGCAAATGGTACCGCTGGCTTGGGGGTAGGGGCCTGGCCCTTCCTATCCCCCCCGAGCCTCCTCTCCTGAGCTCCGTGGCAGCCTCTGTCACCACAGAGGGTACAAGCCCCAACTGACCATGCATCTTCTGGACACCACACTGGTCACCGAGGCCACGCTGCCCGCATGGGGAGGCCACAGCGGCCAGCTCCGGGTCACCCGGTCCCTCCCTTCCCACCAGGGGCCTGTGGCCCGGAGTTGATGGGAGGGGGGAGAATGCTGGTGCTTGGGGGGTTCTGGACCCCCAGAATCCTGGGGAAGGGAGGCCTTATGTGCCTCTCCTGCTTGGATGGGTGCCCTGGGCTGAGGTCAGTGGTGTAGGCCTTGCCTCCTGGGGGGCTCTGGAAACCCCTGTGGAGGAAAGAGGTGCAGAGCGGGCACTGCCCAACTCTTTGCTGGGTCAGGACTAGGGCCGAGGGAGAATGGGGTTTCTTAGGAACCAGGGGCGCCCGTGTTGAGAGCTGAGCCAAAGAGGCAGATTTTTGTAATTGGGGGCAGGGGTGAAGTGGGTGATCATGGCTCCTGGTCTCCCTCGCTCTCCCTACCTTAACCTCGCGCCGCTCTGCAGTGTGCAGGGATGGGGCGGGTGAGGAGCGAGCGTAGCATTTAGAAGGTTTGAGCTTTTCTTACCAGGGAACAGCACAGACTCAAAGACACACCTGGAGCCCAGGTGGCAGCTCCTGGGCCACCCTGCTCACCCCTAAGCCAGAGCCTAGAGTGCCTCAGCCTGACAGGGCACCCTCTTCAGGCCGCCTCTCTGGGGGTCTGGGGACCCCTGCGCACAGCAAAGCCAGAGATGGCTGGGGGCAGCCAGCCATCGGGGAGACCACTCCCTCTTCCCCCAGATTGCTGGAGACCCAACCGCTGACTCACGGGCACACACAGGCACCGAGGATGCGCCGGCCTCTGCACACAGCGGGAGGATGGGGGTGTGGGAAATAGAGGGGGCAGGTTTTCAGGGTGTTGGCTCCCGCCCTGCCAGCTGGATACACACCTGTGTAGCCCAGAGAGCCGTGTCCTCGCACCAGCCCCTCCCGGAAACAACGTCAAGGGCATCCATCCGTCCCTTTCTCAGTCGGATGGGGCCAGTCCCCAGGAGGCGACCTGGGGAAAGAACCTGAGGCTTCTAAAGCGACAGAAATCAGGTGATGGGGCTGTGGGAGCGGACCTGGACGGAAAGCCGGAGGGCGCCCGTCCAGCTGGCCCAGGTCTTCAGGCTGAGAGCGCCGGCAAGGGGGCTGCCCTGTTCCAGCTGCTCCTCCCTCTGTGCCACTGTCCCCCAAATAAAATAAGGGTGTCCAGGGGCCTTGGTCGTGCCAACGGGATTACAGGAAGGGGCCGAATCCAGCTTTCAAGGGAGACTCGGGGAGGAGGGGGTAGGGACCCTCAACACCCGCCCCGGAGCTCAGTTCCCGGGCCGCTGGTTTAGTTTTTCTCTCAAGTCAGGGCCAAGGCAGCCAGCCGGCTTCTCTAATAATCGTATTGCCTATATACTTGAATTAAAAATATATGGTGGCTCAAAACGTGCCTGTGTGCACGGCAGACACCGCGGGGCGGAAGCCCTCACGCCCCCACACACACACACGCACACACGCGTGTGCACGCTCACACAGTATATATTAACATATATATTGCTCAAGTATATATGCTATTTACAGTATATATCTATATCAACATAAAACACAGGTATTTATATGTGTGTACAATATACGTCCTAGGGGGTCTAGGGAGCACACGTTTCTGGGGGTCAAGGGGCCGACACACTTGCTCGGCAGGGAGGAGAGGTGGGGGAGTGACACGGTGAGGGGGGGACAGACAGGAAGGGGTCTGGAGGGCGTGCCACGGAAAAATCAAGGCCTTCCAAGGACAGTAAGGGGACTCGGGGCGTGAAGTGCTGCTCTGCCCACGTGGACACCCCCGTTTTGGAACCAGCAAACAATTGACATGTTTTGGTGTTTTGTGCAAAATGAATTAACTTAAAAAAACACGTGGGTTCCGAATCAGTACTTGGGCCCCGAACGTCTGCAAGGATCCAGACGGACAGCTTCCCCACCTGGTGGATTTCCATGGCTCAGAGGGTCCTGCGCGGCACAGAGAATGGGGGTGGGTGGGGCTTCACCAGCCCAAGAGAATGTCCCTTCTCCTCCGAGCTTCTCAGGGACAGCACGTGTCAGCTGCTGCCCGGGCACCGACGAGGACCCTGCAGGTCCTGCTTGCTTGGAAAACACCCCCAGCTGGAGAGGAGGCACGGGGGTCACCCCATTCTCCGAGGGGGCTGGCTTGCCACCTGGCTGCCCGCCGCCCTGCGGCCCTCGGGCCCCCGCCGATGCTCAGAACCATTCTGCCTTGGCAGCTCCGTGGGGGGATGCCCCGGGGACCCCTGTACAAGCAGACCTCTGCTCCCAGCTTTCTGCCCAAAGGGAGGGCCGAGACCCCTGGAAGCAGCTCCCGATCCTCAAGCTTGTCCTTGGAGCCACACAGGATGCCAACCAAGCGGTGTCACACTCTGAGCCCCGACAGACTCAGCGGGCCATCCCCTGAAACTACTGCCAACTGCAGCCTGGGTGCAAATACATTAAATAAGAAACTAAAACAAGGTACGGTTTTCTCTATTAAGGCTCAGATAAGCTGCCTCCCAGGTCAAGTACTCGTGAACGCCACGGTCCCTGGACCGAGGGGTGGGTGTGCAGGTGAGTTGGGGGCAGAGGCCTTCCACTTTCCCCCAAAAGTGGGGCGACGGGGCGGGGCAGGAAAACGGGGGAGCCCTGTGCTGGTCTAGTTAACTGCTGGGGAGGTGGGGGTGACCTAAGAAACCCCAGGCCCAGAACGCTGGAGCTGCCCCCATTTAGGGGAACCTGAGGCTCTGCCAGCCCCAGGAGGGTCCAGGGAAAGCAGAGGGGACAGGAGCTCGTGCCCCAGGCTGGTGGGTCTCCTGGGAACCCCCCTCCCCCCGGGACTGAGCGCTTGTGGTGGGGAGGGTCTGGACAGGCCCCTTTGGCAGTCTTGCTGGGAGTCGGGGCGCAGGCCCTGTGGCTGGCAGGCCAGGTTCTGGGGGACTGGGGTCCCCCTCCAGCTCAGGGCCCCACCCGTGCCCCCCTGGAGCCTCACCAGCACACGACCAGAGGGCGGCCCACTGGCCTCTACTCTGCAGGAACCAGCCCAGAGCCAATGGAACCAGAGACCAGTGACCACAGGGGCCAGAACCCCTACCCTCACAAGGGCCTTCCGGGGCCCCATGACCTCAGCCCTGCTCAGCCAGCCCCGCAAGACGACCCGAGAATCGGTACTCCCAGTGTCCTGTAGAAGGCGCCAGCTTCCTTTGGCGTCTGCCCCTGGCCGTGGGCGAGGCAGGAGGAGAAGGTGGGTCAGCTCACAAGCTCCCTGGGCCTCAGACATCATTTTCTGGGGTAGGGGTGGGGGAAGGAGGCGGGTGGGGGAAGGAGGCGGGGGGGGGGGCGGTTCTCTGGAGGGTCTGGGGGCTCCAGGAAGGCAGGAGGGCACGGGGAGGCCTTGGCTTGGGCCACAGGCCTGGCGGGGTCAGCCATCAGGGGCGTGTCCTAGGGACCCCTTCCTTGGGGGCCCTGGGGCCGATTTTCCAGTCTGTTGAGAAATACTGCGAGAATAATCTTCAGGGTGGGGCTGGGCCCAGGCCTGGGGGGCAGACGGGGAGGAGCGGAAGAGGGCCTTCTAATGCTTCTCTGCTTGGCTGACTTTCAGGGCGCTGATGACGCCATTGATGTTTTCTTCTGGTACCTGCGAGGGGGTGGGAAGCAGTCACCCGTGAGCCCCTGGAGCCCGCCTGCCCTGCCTGGGGGCCGGGGCCGGACACTCACCAGTGCGTGGTCGAACTTGAAGGTACTGATGTAGTAGGCGGGGATGTCAGCAGCAGCTAAGGGCTCGGAGATCTGGGCCACGATGCCGCACTCATCTGGGGACAGAGGCGGGGACCACGTTCAGCCTCCTCCCACCCGGCCACCCAGCACAGCCTTGGCCTCTCCCCTCCCTCCGCTGGCAGTGCCCGCCCTGTACCCGCAAGCTTCCCAGAGACTCCCCACCCCTCCATCCAGCAGGCTTCTCTGATCTCTTTGGCCGGCAGTGAGCTCTCCATCCTCAGGGCTCCACAGAAGCCACTTCTGTCTAACTGTGACCACCCTCTGCCTGTTTCCCGTGCCTCGTAGTTTGGACTCATCTTCCTGGCCATCTTGCGAGTTCCCTAAACAGAGCTGGAGGTAGCGTGGCGATAAGAGCACGTGGGCTCAGGCCCTCTTTTTTGTCGCCCTTTTCTAGCCAGATGACGTGGCCAAGTCACTTCCTCTCTCTGAGCCTCAGTTTGCTCATCGGAGTCCCCACTGGGTAAAGGTCCCTGCCTGTCCTAAAGGCAGTGTCAGGCATCTGATCACGAGGAATGTCATTTCCTTCTCCTTCTGGATCTCCAAAGCAGTGGCTTTCTGGCCTCCTCCAAACCTCAGCCAATAAGGTGGCCTTGGGGTTGCCTGGGGATGGTTCTCCCCTCTCCTCCACCCTCCTCCCCGCTTTGAAGGCACCATGCAAAGCTTCCTCCTACAGGAAGACCTCCAGGATCTGAGGACCACTCTTCTCTCCATCAGCACAACCTCTCAAAGCTACTGTTCTGACTCTGGCGATGATGCATTTCCCCAGCGCTGTCCCGACCGGGTGGGAGAGTCCAGATCTGGCCACCAGCTCCCCATGGGATTCTGGGGCCAGAGCCTGGGCATCAACCTGGGCTTCACCCTTCCCCCACCCCCAGCCTCCCCGGCGCCCTTTCACTCCCCGGCCCTGGTTCTGCTTGTCAGCCCACCCTGGGACCTAGACATGACCCTACAGGTCTCTCAAGCTCCTGCTTTCTGCTTGGTCTCCCGGGGCTCCCGGCTGGACCCATGGGCCCCTTTGGTGGCTGCACAGGCCTCGTGCTTGCACTTCTGGCGACTGTCTGTGCTGCTACGTGGTGACCGGTTGTGTCCTAAGATTCTTTAGCTACAGACACATTCATTTTCAGTTCTGTAAAAGGTGGGGGGGGGGGGGGGCGGCGGCTAGGAGATCAGGGTCTAGAATGGTGCCTTTCAAACCGTGGGTGGTGACCCATTTGGGACATCAATTTAGAAGGCTGGTAACCAGGGTTTTATAAAATGACAACAGAAAAGGAAAGGGCAAACAGCTCAGCACCAGAGCAAGCGCAGTTTTGTGAAACCGTAGAGTTGTTTGTGTATGTGTGTGCTGGGCTGTGATGGAAAACATATTTCCTGCAAACCGTGGTCTAAAACATATGGAATTCGCCAGTCTAGAATCTTTCAGATTCTCAAGTTATTTTTCTTGCAGGGCTATTTATAGCTATTAGCCTGGCGCTAAAACCCTCCACATCCCGGGAAGGTAGATCCAGCTGCTGCCTGCTAGATTCACAGCGCTGCTTTTCACACACTGTGTCCCCTGTCGCCCGCCTGTGAGGCCGCTCAAAACAGCCCAGGGCAACTGCAGATGGTAAGACGATTCAAGTTTCATCTACTCTCCCACCTCGATTCTCCCTTCAACCTGACTTTCTTTTTTCTGTAATATTATTATACTGAGTGTATTTTGGTAAACTTTGAACCAAAGCTGGGGATAAAAAGATAAGCTGATATGCATCACTAATTATTAGAGAAATGCAAATAAAACTACAATGAGGTATCACGTCACACGGGTCAGAATGGGCATCACTAAAAAAATCTACAAATAACAAATGCTGGAGAGGGTGTGGAGAAAAGGGAACCCTCCCACATGGTTGGTGCAGCCACTATGAAAAACAGTACGGAGGTTCCTCAAAAAACTAAAAATACGTTTGCCATATGATCCAGCAATCCCACTCCTGGGCATATACCCAGACAAAACTATAATTCGAAAAGATACATGCACGACAATGTTCGCAGCAGCACTATTCACAATAGCCAAGACATGGAAACAGCCTAAATGTCCACTGACGTTTGATGAATGTCAAAATGAATGGATAAAGATGAATGGATAAAGAAGATGTGGTACATATATACACAATGGACTACTACTCAGCCATAAAAAAGAATGAAATAATGCCATTTGCAGCAACATGGATGGACCTAGAGATGATCATACTAAGTGAAGTAAGTCAGAAAAAGAAAGACAAATACCATATGATATCACTTACATGTGGAATCTAAAATATGACACAAATTGAACTTATCTGCGAAACAGAAACAGACTCTCAGACACAGAGATCAGACTTGTGGTTGCCAAGGGGGAGGGGGTGGGGGAGGGACGGAGTGGGAGGTTCGGGTTAGCAGATGCAAACTATTACATATAGAATGGATCAACAACAAGGTCCTACTGTAGAGCACAGGGAACTATATTCAGTATCCTGTAATAAACTAAAATGGAAAAGAATATGAAAAAGAATATATATATATGTATTTATAACTGAATCACTTTGCTGTACAGCAGAAATTAACGTAACATTGTAAATCAACTATACTTCAGTAAAAAAAAAAAAAAAAAGATAAACTGATATGCACAACTTCCTGCTTCTCATCTGAGTCTCCGGTGACGCCTGCCCCTTTGCCTGTGATGACCTGGTGAGGCCCTTTTCCACTGTTTCTACCGTGGAGAGGCACTGCTGCATCACACCCACCTCTGCTGGTGCTGCCCTCTCCTCCCTATCAGCCGGGTTAACATCTACCGGTCACCTCTGGAGCCACCTCCTCCGGGAAGCCTTCCCTTCCTCAACCCTCTCCAAGCCTTACATGTCCTTACATGTGATAGTGACAGCAACTGCTGCTTGCTGAGCACTCAGTGTAACTGACACGTCATGGAGGGCTTCGCACCACCCTGAAGCAGGATCTACCATCCTCCTTGTTTTACAGACTAGGAAACTGAGGCTCAGAGATTAAGCAACCTGCCCAAGGTCACCCTGGTTTCCTTCAGCCTCCTTCTATGGGAGCCTCCTCTCCTATGGGAGAAGTTCACTGGTGAACTTGCCTCTAGGCTACTGGGTCTCCACAACCCCACGGCCCCAAACTGGGCAGCAAATGTGGGTGGGAGAAATGCTGGGGTCTGTGGAGAAGGTGGCCCCGAGAGACAGGCCGGAGCCCAGGGTTGGACCAGGAGCCTTCAAGTGTACATTGCCCAGCACCGCGGAAAGCAGCCCACTGTCCTGCCCCCGGGATGGCTCTCGCTCTGGCCTTGACGTGAGCAAAGTTAGGGGGCGCTGTCCAGCCCTGCCGGGTGCTGTCCAGCTGCGACCCTGTCCAGAGAAAGCCACAGGCAGGCGGCAGAGCCTGGCTCCCTCTCCGACCTGCGGCCCTCAGATCAAAATGCCCTCCCACCTTCATGTCCCGTCCCAGAAGCAGAGCCCCCGGGGCTGACCCCACGGCCCCTGGAGCAGTCTGAGCTTTATCTGGAACATTCTGCACTCTATGGGAAATCAGGGTTTACTGATCCCATCAGGGCCAGCTGAGGGGCGCTCCCCGAAACAAACGTCCTGTAATTTACCAAGAGCGTCTTCCGGGTTCAAGGTCTTGGGTCTGACAAGTCTAGCCCAAAGAAACCATGTCTCATCAAGACAAAGCTCGCTGCCATCATCACAATGGGGCCAGCAGCCTACACTCAGCACCGGGAGAATCGGTACCGTGTGGCCCTTCTAACCGAGGCGTCTGAGACCCGTGGCCCCTTGGAATATGCTGATGGGAAAAACCATCTACCAAAGACAGTTTGGACAATTGTGGAGACTGAAGCTAGACTGAGTCTTGGGGGATTCCTGTGAATTTTCTCCTGGGGGATCAGCTCACTGTGGTTACACAGGGAAAAGGGTGAGGGGCTGGGATGTCCGAGTTTTACTGTGAGCTATTCGGCAATTGTGTTAAAAAAAAAAAAAAAAAAAACTCATTAAAAATGACAACAGTCATTCCCTGTCAACAGTGGGACTAAGGAGAGATTTTTTTTTTTCCTCTTCTATTTTTATCATGTTCCCACTGTTCTAATAATAAGCAGGTTTTAATTTTTCAGTGGGCGGGGGACGGAGAAGAGTGCTTTGGCTGAAGCTGCTCTTCCATCCTCCGAGGCCAGTGCCTCCTGTCACCCACTGGTCAAGGGACCGCGCGGGCTGTGGGGACCTCAGTCTCCCCATCTATACCAGGGGTACAGATGCACGGCACTCGGCAATGCCGGCCCCAGCCCCCCAGGGCTCACCAAATCCTAGGGGCTGTCCTCCAATCCGCACCATCTTCCAGAGCTCTCCAGATGCGCTCGTGAACAACAAATTACTAGGAAACCTTGAAAGGGAGCGAGCGATGTTAATCCCCAGATATTAACGGTGCCCCCTCTGCCAGCCCTCCCTGGAGCATTCCCTGTCCTTGGGCACTGATGTAGGGCCAGAGCAAGGGGGTGTCTGGCCTGAGCTCAGGGGCCCCAAGGACTCTCCCAAGCCCTCAGTGCACCCACTCTGCGCCTTCCTCGTCTGGGGGTGGGTAGGGGGAGCAGGAATGCAAAGCTGGGACTGGGCTTTGGAACAACTGCCCCCTTTGCTCAGGCTGGTCAGGGTACCCCTCCCCAGCTGCAGACGGGGGTGGGGGGGGGGTGAGGGGCAAACAGCACTGGATGTCACTGGATGACCTGAGGCCTTTGTCTCTGAGTGGCCTGTCATCTGTAAGCCGGGGCCACTCACCTGCAGTGAAGGGCTGGGGTAGGGACTTATTAGGACCAAGTGGGTGGATAAGCCCATCACAAGCCTCCACGCCGGGGCCCGGCTCACCTCTGCTGGGTCTGCACGTCCATCACCAGGGAGATGTAGCCCTCGATGAGGGAGAAGGAGAAGAAGCGGATGTGGCCACAGTCATCGCCGGCCGCCATGGGGTCCTTCACTCTGTGGGCCGGGGCAGGTGGTGAGGGGTGGAGTGGGGCCCCCTGCTGCACCCCAAGCCCCACCAGGCCCCCCTGCCCCGCCCATCAGTCTGGGGGTGTTGGGAAGAGCACGGGCCAAGTCGTGGCTCTGATCCTGCCTTGCTGGGGGGCCCTGAGGCACTACCTTCATCGGTCTCCGCATCTGTGAGGTGTGGGTGACTCCACGGCATTCACAGAGATGAACACCACACTTCACGTTTCTGGAGACCCATCCCGCCCTCGGCACAGGCTACACTTGCCCTTCCTGGGGGTGGCTTCTCTGTCTCTGCGACGGCCCACATCTCAGGGCACAGTCTATGGTCACTGTCAGCTCACTGGCCCCTGGCCCTGCTCCACTTGGTGTTGGCCCAAACTTAACAATCTGCCCTGAGGAAAAAGGCAAAGCTGTCGTCCACCAAATGAAAAAACCTGAGTTCCCAGCTCTTCAAGTGACTGGGCTTGCCCTAGGAGCTCAGGTGACAGTGGGGTGTTTATTATATCCACATGTGGGCCTAGGGCTTCACCAAGTTTTGGGGTTCCCAAGGAACGCCATTCTCCCCTCTTAGAATGGGGATCTGGGGTACAGCCATGTCTCGCTTCTCAAACGAGCTCCCAGGGCAGGTCTGTGCCTCCCCCCTCAGACTGGGGCTACTAGACAGAGCCGTGTCTCCCCTTGGCCACCCTGCAGCCCCTCACACCCGAGGAGGCCCTACCCGTTGGAGTAGAACATGACGTCCATGAGGAGTGTGGCAACAGCGGGCAGTGTGTCAGGGTCCAGGCTGGTGACACAGAACCTGTTGCTCGGGCTGGACAGAGGGTGGATGACGGGCCTCTGGACTGTGAGAGCACAAAGACAAGGGGTGCTGAGGCCGGGAGAAGAGGAGCATCGTGGGGCAGGAGAGGGCCCGGGAAGAGGGGTGGGGTCAGCCGGCAGCTGTTCTGGGGAGGCCGGCTGCAGGCCCTGCAAGACCTGGCCCCTGTCGCTTCTCCAGCCTCCAGCACCCCCTACAGCTCTCCTGATCCTCCAGGCCCACCCCCAGGCCCCCGGGCCTTTGCACGTGCCACGCCGCCTGCCTGGAACGCCCTTCCCAACCTTCACCACCTGGCTTAGCTCCTATTTGTGCTCCAAGCTCCAGCTTGAGAGTCACTGCCTCTGGCAGGCCTGCCCTGATAGCCTGGATTGGGTCAGGAGTGGCCTCTGGTCATTGCTGGCTGCATCCACATCCACTGCCCTGGCTAGACCTTGGGAACAGAGTCTGATCAGGACTGTTGTACCGTGTTATGCCCGGCCCTCAACTGATGCTCTGAGAATGGGGCTGCCCTGGGGCAGGACCTGGTAATTTCTTGAGGTCTCTGCCCAACCCTCCCCCTCCCCCAACTCACCCATCTTGGGCTTCACGAAGCCGTTGGTGATGCCGAGGTTCTCGGCTGCCACTGTCTCGCCATTGACGACCCGCAGGATGGTGAACTCTGATGACAAGGTGTGGGTAACGAAGGGCAGGTCCCGCTCACGCACCTGGGGATGGGGAGTCAAAGAGTGAGTGTACCATGGTCCCTGGATGGAGTGGGCCTGGGGTCACCAGCCCCTTCACTCTGAGATTCTGTCCCCAGAACGAGCTTCCCCTGTCCTTGCCTCCCGCTGTCCTGGGACGGGAGCCTGGGACCAGGGGCACATGCCTCCCCAGGGGCAGCAGGGAGGATGCAGAGGGGAGAAGACACCGCGCCGAGGGCCAGGAGGTGCAGGTCCACTCCCCCACTCCCTCTTGTGTGTGGTGCCCACACCTTTCACTGCCCCTCTCAGGCCCACACTCTCCAGGGTGGCCACGCCCTATGGGAGAAGAGCATGAATAACACGGTAGCCAGGAAATGCCGCTGGCTCCATGACCAGACACACTTGCCACCCCAGGGGAGGGGTATGGGATTGGGGGAGCCAGACATCCAGCTAGGAGGGCATCCCACCCACACATGCCCCCAGCCCTCACTTCCTGGCCTCCAGCTTAAACCCAGCATGGTCCACGCAAAGGGCAGGCAGTGGGTGGGGCTACAGCCCAGCCAGGGCCATGCTGACACTGGACTGATGACCCTAAGGTACCCTTGACCTCTCTCTGAGCTGATCACGAAATGGGGCGGGGAGAGGCACAAACTTTGCAGACCACATCCGAGGGGGTGCCCATGTTGCCTGGGCGTGGGCTGCAGCTTGCTCACCAGGATGAAGTCCGTCTGGTAGGTGGACAGCATGAACACAGAGATGTTCTGATCGGCCAGCGGGGCGATGACCGACTTGGCGATCTTGGTCACACCGATGGGCTGGGAGCTGGAGAAGCTGCCGCCACCCGACACCACGTTGAGGGCCAGCCAGGTGGCGTCCGCCACACTCAGGTGTTCCGAGGAGGGCAGCTCTGGAGGGGGACACAGAAGGCCGGCTTATGACTGATGGGCCCCAGCTGTGTGACCTCGGCCAGCCTGCCCTCTGGGCCTCAGCGCCCTCATCTGTCAAAGGAGGACGGGATCGTCCTTAAAGGTCCCATCCTGGGAGGACCGAGCAGGGAAGGCTCTCAGAGGACTCTGGATGTGCCGGGCAGCTCAGCAGGGCAGGGACCATGGGAACAAGGGGGTTGGCTGTGCTGGGCCTCAGTTTCCCCTGCTGTGAAGTGATGAGTACTCAGCAGTAACAGTTTTGTTATTTCTGGTTCTCACTACCTTTCTGGGTACCAGGTGCTGCCATCATGACCTTATACTGGTGGGCCGGGTCCCATGGTTTTCAAACTGGGTTCCCAGGAACCTCCCAGGGGCTGGGGGGTAGAGGGGAGGCCAGGAGAAGACAGGGTGGGGGGCCTGGGATTTTTCTCCCTGCTTCAATTAGACCTGTACTTCAGGCTCCTCTGGAAGCACATTCAGCTCCAGAAGGCCTCCTGAGGTTGCCACCTTCCAGTGGGCAGTGACTGTCACCCAAGTCCCTCCTGAGAGCCTGGGGATCCTGGGGGCGGGGGCACCGGCAGGGGCCGGGTGGGGGAGGTTCGGAGCGGCAGTGATCGCCCAGTCTCCTTGACTAGCTCACAAAGACCATCCCTTCCACCCCGTCCTGCAGAAAGAGTACCCAGGGGAGGCTGTGCACGGGACATGGTACACACATGTGCACGGCTGCGCGGACGGGCGGCCACAGAACGGAGCACAGGTTGCACACGGAACTCTCCACACATCACAGTCGCCTGCTCAAACCCACCCCGTACGAGGACTGTTATTTCACCCCATACATGTGACAAACCAGAACTCTGAGGGGCTGGTGACTTACCCAAGATCACTTAGACAGGGAATAACAGAGCCAGGATTCAAACCCAGATCTGACTTATAAACAGACCGTTATGCTCTATGCTGGGCACCACATGGGAAGAAGGGCCAGGTCCCCAACAAGGGGGGCGATGAGAAGAGGGGCCCGGACACTGGTGAGTTAAGGGGGCTGTGACGATCATGATGCTGCCTGAGGGAAGCTGGGCTGGGCTGTGCTGGCCTCAGCAAGATGGCTCCGGAAGCCTCACCCAGGCTCCTACCTGCCCAGCTAAGGTCGTCATGGCAACCACAGCCTACGGAGCCCATTGGCCCTGCTGGCTGAGAGGGGCCAGTCCTCCGCCAGGCTGGCTGGAGAGGTAGGCTGCTTCCCAGAGAAGAGAAGGGGTTTGGGAGGGGAGCAGGAGGAAAGCCTGATCTCAGGCTTCCACATCTAGTCTCTCCACCTGTCATCTGGGGTGTCAGAAGAGAGACTTCTCAGCCCCAGGACCGCCAGAGGAAACACATTCCTAGAACTGAGCGTCCCAGTTCAATTCTGAAACTCTAAGGGGTCTGGAACTGGCCATGGAGGGGACTTCTGGAGGCAGTGTTGTGAGCCCCCAACCCTGCCATCTTAAGCAAAGACACAGCCCCAGGAGCCACCGAGGGCCAGGGTGCCTTGATGGTTCCGTCATCTGAAGCACCATTTTAATATACTAATAAATAAACTATTAATAAATATACTTAATAAAAAATTTAAATTTCACTTTTCATTAGGGCAGAACCCCAAAAGCCTTCTTAGGAAAATTCTGGAGGGGTCCTTTCCATCACCGCATGCTAACACATCAGGACCATGTCAGCTTTTGTGAACTTGCCTCTGCCTGCCTGTTCCAAGCTCCTCACAACTCAAAACTGCCCAGTGGCTTTCCACGTTCTCTGGAGTAAAAGCCAAAGTCCTCATGACGCTGGGAACCAGCACTGTCCCAGAGGGCTTTCTGGGATGATAGATATGGTCTATACCTACGCTGTCCAAAGCCACTTACCCCATGTGGCTACGGAGCACTTGAAACGTGGTCAGTGCTACAGAAGAAATACAATTTTAAGTTGTACTTAATTTTGGTTCCTTTAAATTCCCATGGCCGTGTGGGGTGAGCGGGCTAGTTCAAGTCTACAATTGGCCTCACTAGCATGCCAGCGCCCTGGGGCGGTTGTCTCGGTCGGCTTTGTTTTCTGCTATTCTCAGCACCTGGCACATGGAGGCTCCAAAGAATGGATGAGGAGGGACGAGGCGGCTGTCCCTGCCCCTCTGCTCTGCCCAGGCCCCTGTTCCCACCCATCGACCTTCTCTGCTCCCCCTGGCCCCCCACCCCCAGCTCAGTCTCTGTGGTCAGGGCTTGGTCACACTGCCAGACCCCAGGTGGAGGGTGGCCTTCGACATCATCCCACGCTCCTATACCCGACTTCCCACGATCAGGCAGAGGGCCCTGGGGGAGCCAGTGTCATCCCCAGACACTGCCAACTTCTCTGAATTCTTAGTCCAGCAGTGCAGAACGCTGTCCATTTGCTTATAGACCTGGCTCAGGAGTCAGTCCCTGCCCCATTTCACAGAATAGGAAACTGAGGCCCAGACAGGGAAGCTGACTGGCTCAAAGTCACGGTGCAGTAAATGGGGAGGGCACCTCATTCTGGCACCGTGGCATGTCTGTCCAGACCCGCCCCGCCACCAGCCCGTGGTGGGGTGTCGCGAAAACCCCTCTTGCAGGGATTAGCTTTGGGACTGTAAAGTTGGCGGCGGGGTGGGGGTGGTGGGGTCCGGGCAGCTGAGGTTCCAATGTCCCAATTCTGACACCGTGGTTCCACTGGCCCTGTAAGGCCTTCACCCGGCAGGTGGAGCCTCTGCTGCCCCAGCCTCAGGCCTGCCCTCTGTCCCCCGCCTGAGCTCCACAATCCAGTGGGGGCCTGATCTTTAGCAGCGGGGTCCTCGGCGAGCACGTGAGGGTGGTGGCAAAGAACACAGGCTTTGGGCTCAGACAGTGACAAACCTCTAACCCTGGCTCCGTCCTCTGCAGCGGAGGCCGCTGGGAAGCTGCTGCTGATACAATGGGGAAGGCCATTCCCTCCAAGTCCGCAAAGCGCCGGGGTATGTGCATTTTTAGGGGGTGCTAGGGTAACCAAGGCTCTGCTCCGAGGAGTCTCTCAGCGGGTTTGGACAGGTCCCGCGGAGAAGCCCAGGCCTGAGGCCGACTGGAAATGGGGGCAGAAGTGGGCGGGTGGGAGATGGCGGGCAGCCTGCAGGCTGCCACTGGCCAGAGGATTTCAGCTCAATCCAAATGCTGCTCAGAGTATGGGTGGCCGGTGAGCGGGGGTGGTCTGCCTGCCGGTCCCAGCTCTCAGTCCTGGATGGAACCCACTGAGGTGCTTCAAGCAGCAGGCCTGGACTGAGAGGGTGGTCAGCCCTGGGTCAGCGGTCACCTCTCTGAAGCTTCCAGAAGGGTGAGCTTTGTCAGAGCAGCAAAGCAGCTGGAGACCACAGTGCTCACTGCTTCTGGCCCCAGGGACCCCAAATGCTGCCCTGACACTCCGGGGGAGAGGGAAGGCCTGCCTGGTCCCATCCTCACCCAGGCCAAGCCTCAGGGTGCCCCAGGTGCCGCTTCGGGGCTGGGGGGCTGGGCCGCCAGGAGCTGCCAGGAGGGAGCCAGCGTGCTCTTCCTAGAGGAAAGGTAGACACATCCCAAGACTGGAAGGGATTATTAATACTGTCACTGCCCAGGGGCTTCCCTGGTGGCACAGTGGTTGAGAGTCTGCCTGCTAATGCAGGGGACACGGGTTCGAGCGCTGGTCTGGGAAGATCCCACATGCCGCGGAGCAACTAGGCCCGTGAGCCACAACTACTGAGCCTGCGCGTCTGGAGCCTGTGCTCCGCAACAAGAGGCCACAATAGTGAGAGGCCCGCGCACCGCAATGAAGAGTGGCCCCCGCTTGCCGCAACTAGAGAAAGCCCTAGCACAGAAACGAAGATCCAACATAGCAATCAATCAATCAATAAATCTTTAAAAAAAAAAAAGAAATACTGTCACTGCCCATCATCCAAGACCCTAAAGACAGCCTATCAGAGCTAAGGACGCTTGCCACCTCCCAGAAAGCAAGTCGGCAGCTCTGTTGCTGGGAGCCCACCCCACCGCCCCAGGAGTCCCCCGTTTCCGGCTGCAGGACCTGCGGTTTCCTGTGCTAAGTGGTCATGTCCTCTGCACAGAGTTTGTCAGGCTTCTCCCACCCTGCCTGCAGCAGGGTCAAGAGTCCTGGGGTCAGGTGGGCGGGTTGCATCCTGGCTGTGTGACTCTGAGCAA
The DNA here is from genome assembly GCF_028021215.1 of Eschrichtius robustus. NCBI lineage: Eukaryota > Metazoa > Chordata > Mammalia > Artiodactyla > Eschrichtiidae > Eschrichtius > Eschrichtius robustus. Next base: position 82,715,204 of record NC_090839.1, on the reverse strand, counting down.
AATCACCACCTCTTGGTTTCTTAGTTTTCAAATGTTGGGCTGATGAAATCAGGATAGACTCCAGAAGATGCTTGGAGGATTAAATGGGATAATCCCCATCAAGCGTGTAGCTAAGTGCCTGGCGTCCGAGGGCTTGCCAAGTGCCAGAGCCTTTCTGTTATAATGCTGCTGCTGGGAGTTTTGTTGGTTTCTAGATAGAAGTTGGGGAAAAATGTATCAAGAGTTTAAAAATGTACAATTTCACTGTAAAGGAGTAGTTACACATGGGACAAAGAAAGAGTTATGGGTATGAACGTTCAACCCAAAAGGATTTAAGACAAAGACCTGGGAGCTACCAAAAAGTCAACGCCAGGCCGGTAGACGAACCACAGTTCATCTGTGACAGAATACTATGCATCTGTTAAAAAACAGGTTTTCCAGCTATGAAACACATTTTCCAATCATGAAGGACATCAGAATATAAAATTTACGGTAGGTATTAATTATGCAATTAATGTCTCATTCTGTAGGTGTGGTAAGTAGGAGAGGGCTCTTATTCTTAGCTGATACAGGCTCAGGTATTCAGGGTGAGCTGTCCCGAGGTCTTGGTTTCAAGTGGTCCATTAAATAATAAATGTACGTGTGCACCGTTTATGGACAAGAAGTGAAAACAGTTGTCCTCAAAGGTGACCAGCCGGCAAGTCTAGTTTCAGGTGGAGGGAACAGGGGTGTTAACTGTAGGCTCTCAACGGTTGTGCAAGTTTGAAAACTGTCAAAATATAAAGAGTATCGGGAAAACACACTTTTGAAGGCTATCTGATATTGGGAAATTATACTGAGTGGAATGAAAAGATAAGAAGCATATACACTACAGGTCAACACTGCGAAATAGCCACACCTGGGGGTATAGAATGCGGAGACCTCGTGGGAAGGACTTTGCCATGAGGCAGCCCTGGAGAGGCCGAGGGAGCAGGGTGGGCGGGCGGGAGCTGGGGTGTCATGGGAATGATGTGGGGGACTCTCCAGGGAAGCGGCCCTCCCTGCAGCAGGCACTCCATCCTCAAGGCCCACCCCTCCGCCCATCCTGGGAGATGTAATCTCAGCTCCAGGCTGAGCTGCCAGGCTGTTATTTTACACAATGCGGGAGACACTCCAAAGGCAGGTGTGCATCATTCCCCATCAGTGCTCACCGGGAGGGCGGGTCGGCTTCAGGGGGCAGTAAGAACTGGCCCCGACTGGGATCCGAGCTCCTTCACTGACCTGGACCTCGTGCAGAGGGGACCCCTGCTGGGGGTATTACTGAATTGGTAAATTAGGAGCTCAGAGCTAGGCGGGAGATGCGGGGAGTGCTGATGGGCCCTGCACTGTTTGCCCTGGTGGACACGCAAAGTGGAGGTGGCACGTGACTCCCTGATGCACGTCATATGGCCACACGCACACCTTACGGAACTGGGAGGGAGGGAAGGAGGTGATCCTGTGTCAGGGATGAGGCCACGGAGGCCCCAGGTCAGGGAGCAACTTGCCCAGAAGGTAGCAGAGGCTGGATAGAACCTGGGTCTTCCCCTCTCAGCCCTGGGTGAGGCCAGGAGTTACTTCTCGACATCCTCCTCCCTCCGTCTTTCGACCAATCCCGGCTCCAAGTCCCAAGTGTGCTACAGACCACACTGACACACGTAAGGGGACTGTGACGGGTGGGGGGCCCCCCGATGTGCACTGGGCCCCTCTAACGGCAAACTTGGGATTCTGCCCACCACCCAGAGGTCAGGGCAGGCGCTGCTGCTCCTATTATTTTGGGTCCCTGATAACACCTAGCATTGCACAAAGTAAGTGCTCATTAAATATGTAAACGCTCAAAATACACACACGCACCTCCCTTCTGTTGGCCATACAGACACACAGCATCCATTTGAGCCAAGAACCTCTAAAATTCCACAACGAACAAGGAGCTGTCTGGTTAATGTCACTGACAATCGCCCCTCCCTCCCAGGAAAGGTCCAGCATCTTACGTACAAGTGAATTGCAGACAGCTGCTGGTTTCTAACCATGAAAGCTTCACAATGGAGATAACTGTTGGCGAACAATAACCAGTGTACCCTGGCTGATGTTAACAGCGGCCAAGGGAAGCCCTTGGGTGAGAAGCAACATTTGCAGAGCTGGGAGACGGGGCACCATCCTTCATACCATGTGACACAGCCAGCATCCCTCCCTGGTCCCACCAGGGCAGCCCCAAGACCAGACTCCCTTTCTGAAGAGGAGTCTCCTGAGAGAACCCCCCCAGAAGCGAGGTGAGAGGGTAAAACTCAGCATCGCTACCTCTCACTGCAGCCTCCACCCCACCCCAAATCCTGCCCTCTGAGAGCAGACTGCCCTGGGCCTGCCCCCTTTTCCTCAGCTGCTCCTGACCTTGGTCTGCTGGGAACCACCACTTCTCAGCGGCACTTTCTCCTTATTTCGGCTGGAACCACCCTGAAAGCATTTCCTGCTTCAAATCCCCCTCTGTCACTCACAGTGACTCTGGGCACATAAATGGCGGTTTCCTCACTTGTAAAATGGGTCTCCACTCTTTACCCTTCAGGCCACTGGAATGATCCCAGGACGTGATATGTCTCTGCTGGGCTCCAGTGAACAGTAAGAGTGGCGGAGGGGGAACAGGAGTCTTACTTTGTATGGTTTTCCCCTGTAGCTCCATAGTGTAAGCACGAGAGATACTTACTACTTAAATATATGTACACAGTTTTTTCTCTGGTAACGATGGATATCCAAGTAGCCTGACGTGCTGACCAGGAGTCACGGCCTGGAAGCGAGACCCTGACTCAGAAGTCACAGAGCGGCTGGGCCCCTCCTGGGCTAATAATTTAAACCTGCTTCCCCACGTCCTACCTACCCTGCACTGAAGAGTAAGCCGATGACCCCTCTGTCACCGGCTCCATTCCAGCCACTCAGAAAGGTTCAGGGAGAGGCAGAGCGAGACTTCGCCTCCATTGTTTATGGTTCCAGGGAACCTCAGGGTCTGTAAGTCCCTTAGGAGCTGAGGCTCGGTCCTTACACCTCCTGGTCTGCCCTGCCTTACCCTGTCTGGGGTCTGGCCCATGGAAACATGCATAAATGACACCAGTGGTGAGGCCTTGGGCAGGCTACACATCATATGTCTGTGCTTCAGCTTCTTCATCTATAAAGTGAGGACCATAAGAGTCGTTTCCAGTGTTTAGCACAGTGTCTGCAGACAGAAGCACCGGCAGGGCTGGTAAAATGTGTTAATCTATGTTGACTAGAGGAGGGGTGGGCGTGGAGGTCCAAGACTCAGCTCTGGTCTTGCTTCCTATTTCGAGGGCCTCTCCCGTGGGGTCCCCTGCACGGCGGGGCGTCCCCTGTGACTCGCTCTCTCAGCATCCACACCCTCCTTGCACAGCACCCACCGCAATGGCAGCTCCACTATTAATGGTGGAATTAGCTGGCAGGCCCTGAGGCTCACAGGGTCAGAGGTGGGGTCTCTTATTCCGGCTACATCTCCAGGGCTCAGCAAGATGCCGGCACGTAGCAGGTGCTCAGTAAATACTGCCCCCCGCCCCCCAACCCCAGGGGCTGGCTCAGAATAACCCGACACTCAGCTCAGCCAAAGGACGGCTCCCTGGTTACTGACAATTCCTGCAAACACAGCCTTCCAGGACCAGCAAAACTGGCTCCCCAGGTCCCGCAGCCTCCCGCTCTCCCTGCTCAAGGAGTTTTCTTACCTGCTGCCTTCAGAGGTAGAGAGTTAGTCAGAGATACTGGTCTGGGGAGGTGGATTAGATAGAATATCCCTTCCCAGAGAATAGACACTCTGAGGGTGTTCCTTCTATATCTGAGGTGCCCTGATTCTCAGCAGTTCTGCAGAAAGGCCTGAATGCCCATGAGAAAATAAACATGTGCTTGGGTTGCCTGAGCAGACATTCTTCATGTGAGTTGTGGCTAAGGCACAATTCTGGTCTGTGGTTCCTGTGCTCAGGAAATGTCTGATGGGGGACTTCCCTGGTGGCGCAGTGGCTAAGACTCCGCGCTCCCAATGGTCAGGGCACTAGATCCCACGTACATGCGGCAACTAACAGTTGGCATGCCACAACTAAGGAGCCCTCAAGCCACAACTGAGGAGCCCACCTGCTGCAACTGAGGAGCCCCCCTGCTGCAACTAAGAAACCCCCCCGCTGCGACTAAGACCTGGCACAACTGAATAAATAAATATTAAAAAAAAAGAAAAGAAAATGTCTGATGAATGAATGACTGACTGACTGACGACACAGGTGTCTTTGACGAAGGGGCAGGGCCTCCAGTGGGGTCTGCCCCATTCCTGCTCTGGCCACACAGCCGCCCCCCCTTGGAGGCATGGGCGGCCCGTGGGATGTGGGGCGCCGAGCCCAGCCCCCCATACTGACTTGGTGCCCTAGACCACGTGCATGTGAGGACAACAGGGCGTAGCTGGGAAGTCGCTTCCTGGGGCTTCACTTTCTCACCAGTAAAGAGGGTCAATACGCATCGAGAACCACAAAACAGTCAACTCCTGACTCCACAATGCCATTTCTCAGACTCCGTTTTGGGAATCAACCTGCATAAGAATACATGTTACGCACCGACAGAGTTTATAAATTTCTCATTGGAGGACAATGAAAACAACTTCAACTCCAACTGTAGGGGCCTGGGCAAGGAACCAGGGCTGCTGTTGAAAGGCTGTGATATCACAGCATACTTTGTTGTTATGTTAAGTGAAAACATTTCTATAAATTAAACAGACCGCCTGAGAAAAGTTGGAAAGAAAACCACGAAAAAGTGACCAGTAGTTGTCTTGTGGGTAGGGCTAGGGTTTTAAAAACTGTTGGATTTGTTGCCCTCTCTACATATTAGGAAGACTCTAACTTAGCAGTTCCGAATGACCACCAGCTCTCGGGGGGTCCAGCTCCTTTGCTGGTGAGTCTGGACACACAACTCCCCGCCTCCACTCTCAGTTCCTCATTGATAATCACAGGACAAGCACGACACCTTCTCATCAAGTAATATGTATCGGTCAGCACTCGCCACCAATGAACGTTCACTGTTACTTTAGAGTCGGACAAACATAACGAACTTCAATAATAAAACTAAAAGGGTGTGGAGGAGGAGGGAACAGAGTTTCTTTCTGGGGAGACGGAAGTGTTCTGGAATCGGATAGTGGTGACGGCTGCACAACCTTGGGAATATCAAAGACCACGGAACTGCTGTACATTTTAAAATGATGCACTCTCTGGTAAGTGAATTCTATCTCAATTCAAAAGATGGAAGGAAGATAAAGGGAAATCATAAAAGGATGGTGACTGGGGCACGTTCCTGTTCGAACAAGGACTGAAGATGTTTTGAAAGCGCCTCCCTCGCGGCAGGAGTCCCAGGGAGCATGCACCCTGCCTTCCTGGTTGCTTTAACTCCTGGCTGGGGAAGCCCCGCCCCCTTTCAGCTCTGGGGCCTTTCCTGGGAAAAAGTCTCGAGAGCAGAAAGGGAGGGGATCAGCCAGAACACAGGAGAGGAGGGAGCTCTGCCACCAGCAGGTGGGGACAGAAATAACGGGGGCGGGGGGGGGGGGGGGGGGGCGGGCAGCCGGCACTGACTGCCGTCCGCAGTCCAGCCAAGCCCCTGGGGAGAGAAGCACTTACCCAGGAAGCCCTCCTCATCGACAATGATGGTGTAATCCTCCGGGGTCTCGGTCAGACTGAAGAACTTGCACCTGGGTGGACAGACAGACAGACACAGGGTATTGTAAGTCCCAGCAGACCCTGTGGCAGCCGCCCGCCCCACTCCCCCGCCCCCTCTCCCATCGCTGTGACCCGGTTTACCCAGAGTTCTGCCCCAGGCTGCTGGGGGGCTACTTATTTCTCCCTCCACTGCCTCAGTTTTGACTCAGGAGGACTCAGAGAGGCCTAGGGACGCTGATCGTTTCCTCTGCACCCCCCGATCTTTGAGGACCCCTGAGCCGGCCAGCCTCCAGAGTCCCCTACAGGCCCAAGGGCAGCTCTGGCAGGGCTCACGCAGATGAACCGTGTTTTCCGTGCCCCCCGCTCCCCACACACATTGTGACCTTGAGGCCTCTGTTGCTGTGTCGTGCCCCCCGCGCATGGTCGTGGCCCCTCTCCTCACTAACTCTGAGAGCTCCCACTGTCATTTACGGCCTAATTCGCATCACCCAACCGACAGCGCAGCCTTTAGGGTACTTTTCTCCCTTGCAGGAGAGAGGGGCGTGGCTGTCTGTGCCACTGTGCGGCATGGATCCCTGAACTGCCACATGCTGCCTTTGGTAATACTGCTTGGCCTGGGGTGTAAGTTGCTCATTTCCTCCCACAAATTGGACCATCAATTTCCCAAGGCCAGGGAGGGTCTGGCGATCACTCTGTCCGTCTGTATCTCATCCCTGCTGGTCTCAGCCCTGAGCACGCTCTTGGCACCTGGCAGACACGCTGGGCTCCGTGTCCAGACAGCCCTTGGCCTGGGCTTTGAGGCTGTCTCCAGCTGAGGGGCTTACCACCCCCTCAACGCCCGTCTCCCTGTCCCCCATCCAGCTAGACTGGCCCCCAGAACACCCCAGGCGCAGCTGTAGGGAGAGACGGCATGCACAGGCAGTGGTGTGCAGGAAACTGCCCACGGTCATTGATTCATCTGGTGTCGCCGATCTCAAGTATGGGGCTCAGCTCGGGCTCCATGCCCGATGTGTAAAACCCATCCATCACAGGAAGCCGTGACAGAAGGAGGCCCAACGAGTAAGCCGGGCGAGGGCCCGAACAGCACTTCGACGAAGATTAAGATGGGAAAGGAATCCTGAAGTGGATGCAGCGTCGCCGGGGATGAGGGTGGCCGGAATGTCCGCGGATCTCTCTCCCCCTGGTTCCCCTCTCCTGGCAGCCATCCTGCCACACTGAAGCCTTATCAACAGAAGCCTCGCAGCACCCTTTTCACTTTATTCTTTAAATTTTCACAAGTAATGAGGTCAGCTGGAACTGGTAGGACTGCAAAAGGGTCCAGCCGTTTGGAGGACGGTTTGTCAGGTTCCTATAGGGTGAAACATACATGACCACTGGCAACCCTCCTCCTGGGTATGTAGTCAAGGGAAATGAAAACATACGGCCCCACAAAGGCCGGTATGCAAATGTTTACAGCCTTTATCTGTAATCACCCCGAACTGGAAACAACCCAAAGAACTGGGTAAACTGTGGCACATCCACACCAGGGAATACTGGTCAGCAGTGAAAAGGACTGAATTACTGATTCTTGCAACAATGTGGACGAATCTCACGAGCATTTTGCTAAGTTAAAGCCAGACTCAACAGGAGACGTGCTACGTGATGCCATTTATATGACATTCCGGAAGAGGCTACACTGTAAGGAAGGAGAACAGGTTCCTGGTTGCCAGGGGCTGGGTTGGGGCTGACATTTGACGGCCACCGGGGAACTTTTGGGGGTGAAGGAGGTGTTTGGTTCTTGACGGTGGTGGTGACAAGATGATATACACTTGTCAAAACCCGAAGAACTGTACCCTAAAAGGGGCGGCTTCTGCTGTATATGTGACTTATACCTCAGTGAACCCGACTTCAAGGAAAACGCTTCGCCAGAGTTGTAAACGAGGTGGCGTCCCGCACCCCCACCCCCACCCCCGCCCCCCACGACACTCTGATCAACCAGCAGCACCACACTCTTCAATTTCCCTCCAGCTCTTTGGTTTTCAAGTTACATCTCTGTCCCTGCTTGTCCCATATCCAATTTGCAACTACTGCCCGGACAAATGAAATCTATAACTGCTGGGGGACATTGGCAAATTATCACTTAGTGAATGGCAACCACTGGTCTGGCCTAGCTCCTCCTTGGGGACCCCTGTGTGCTAAGAAAGAGCCTCAGAAGCCCCCCCCTCCACCTCCCCGCCAATCACCAGATTGCCACAAGCAAGGACTCCCTGGGTGGGGGGAGTGGCCACCCAGTCATCCAAGAGCCCTGAGAAGGCAAACAGATGTGGTACTTGCTCCCGGTGCCCTCTCAGTGGCGACGGATGCTCCAGAAATAGACCATATAAATGACCCTGGAGGGTATAAACACCGGCAGAAGGCAACATCGGCCTTTGCTGCCGATGGGGTATGACTATGCTGTTGATGTGACCCATCTCCAGGGGCCGAGTGCCAGCTGTCATCTCGGAATGTGCACCTTGGGGTGAGCAGGCCTCCAGGAGGGCGAGTCAGTCGGAGGGACCTGCAGCTACTGCTCTGGTCCCCACACTCGGAAGCAGGCCTCCTGCTCTCCTAATATTACCCACTCAAGTCCTACACATCTCTGAGCTCACCCCATCTTACCTCCCAAGTTGCTCTGAGATCTGTTTTCCCCTCTCTCCATCACCCCCTCCACGTGAGCACTTGCCTAGAAGCCTCCCCTTGCCTCACTCCCCCACTCTTGCCTGCCTCCTTGACTCACGCCCCCAAAGGTGGACAAATACTCTTTCCACTTCCCTCTTCTTTGGCTGGAGATGTGCTGCTCATCCTTCAAGACCCAGTTTAAGCGTCTTCTTTGGGGTGAAACCTTTTCTGATTGGCCCCACCACCTCCTCTCTCTCACTTCCTACCACAGGGGTGGTCCTGTCTGGATCTTAAAGCCACTGTGGACAGCTGGGCTTGGTGGTGCATCACACCTTGAAGGGACAGTTCATTTATCTCACAGTGTATGTGAAAGATGCCCTTAGAGTTGGGCTGTGTACAACCTGTACAACTGCACATGATGGTCCTGAGTGCTTTCCACACTCTATTACAAGTCATACTTGTTTCCCCCAGTGGACCATAAACTCTCACAGGCAGGGACGGTGGGTTCTCTGTACACACACCTTGTACCTGACACTGGCTGGACAGAGAATCAACACTCAAAGGCTGACGAGCAAAAGAGTGAACTGTGGCCACATACCTACCCCCAAAGCCAGAGAAGTCCCAATCAGAGCAAACACTGCTTGCCCTTGTGTGGCACTGCCTTGACTTGCCCCCTCTCTGGGAGGCGCTCAAGTCTCCAGTCCCAACTCCATGCTCTCAATGAGCCCTGGCTAGATCCACACCCCAGATGCCGGGCCCCAGCGTTTGTGGCCTCTCTGTACTTTGTCTACAAGGAGCTGGAGAGAGGACCAAAACCCAGCAATTACCCAGCCTGCTGCTGAGTGCTGTTAGGAAAACCGGGGAGGAGGAGAAGTGTTTGCCCTCTAGACGCCCGCATGGTGCTTAGGAACAGGATGAACAACAGGTTAGAGAAAGCAGCCTGGGAGAGCGGGAAGAGGACCAAGATCCTGGGGTCAAGAGACCTGGGTTCCAGTCCCAATCTGGCACCTGGGGGTGGTGAACCCTGGGCTGCTTCATTCCTCTGTGCCATGAGGGACAGGTTCAAGGTGGACTAGTTTCCATCCAGCTCCGGCTCGGGCAGGGAGGGCACAGGCCACATGGAACCCTGTCAGCTCCGTGGCAAGGTGGACCTCAAGGGGCCTGGCTGACAAGGCACGGAGAGACGATCCCAGAACCATTGAGTCTGTTTGGAAAATGCTTTTCAAGGGCAGGCAAAAATCCCAACTAGCTCTGATCAGAACCCAAGACAGATCTGCTGCCCAGGCAGCTGGGCAGGTGGTACATCACAACTCTGGTGGGGAGGGCTCATTCATTGCACAGTCTGTGTAAAGAGTGCCCTTAGAGTTGGGCAGTGCACAACCTGTGCAACTGTGTGTGATGGCTGATCAGCAGGTCCTGCTAGAGCAATCAGATAGATAGGATACAAAACTCTAGAGTCCTGGGCAATGAAGTAGGGAGACTGGGGAACAGCAGCTCTGGGGAGAGCCCCGGTTCACTGTGGCTCAGGACATACCCCAAGAGTCATGCAAGTCCGACTTCCCTGGTGGCGCAGTGGTTGAGAGTCTGCCTGCCAATGCAGGCGACATGGGTTCGATCCCTGGTCCGGAAGGATCCCACATGCCGCGGAGCAACTAAGCCTGTGCACCACAACTACTGAGCCTGTGCTCTAGAGCCTGTGAGCCACAACTACTGAGCCTGTGCTCTGCAGTCTCAGCCTAAATAAATAAATAAATTAAAAAAAAAAATCATCCAAGTCCCCTGTCCAGGGGGCGCCAATGCATCCTTGGGCTCTATGCACAAAGTACGGGTGCTGGATAGTACTGGAGGCCATACCAGGAAGTCTGTGTCTGTTCAGATCCTCATGGCCCACACGGAGCATGCCCAGAGGAAGCGAGGGGACTTTACACTGAACCCCCTTCAGCCTGGGGGAAGATTCCAGCCACCATCTTTAAATCTCTGTGGCTGTTGTGGACCATAGGATGGAAGCAATGCTGCTGCTTATGGCTGTGTGACCTTAGGCAAGTTACTTAACCTCTCTGTGCCTCGGTTTTCTCATGTGTACAATGAGGATGATAATATTTAATATCTCCTTCATAGGGCTGTTGTTGAAGAATAAATGCCCAGCATGACTACGGTAAGCACTCAATATGTTGGCTATTTTTCCTTCTTGGAGGACGGAGGCAGCTGAAGTGGGGGACCACGGGGAGGCTGGCTTGCATTCCCAGTAAGAAAAGCTCTAAAGCCAAATGGGCTACAGAGACCAACAGGCTGGCTTGGGAGGTGGTGAGATGTCAGTTGTCTGAGGGGCTGAGCCCCAGGCAGGTGGGCTGCAGCGGTGATACCGCCTCAAAGGAGAGGATGGATTAAGCCACCTCCAAGGCTCTGTGGAGCGCGGAGTCTCTGATTCCTTGAAACACTGGTTCTTACACGTTGACGCCAAGCAACAAGCTTTGGCTGAGGAGTCTCCATTCATCTTCCCAGGAGCCCAGCTCCCACCAGGTAGCCAGTGAAGAGATGACGGTTTATGATGGAAGACACTGACTCGGCCTGAAACTCCCAGTGTATCTGGGAGCACCAGACCTGTTCCCTGGTCTCAGCTCCCTGACATGCCACGCTGGGACCTCAGGAATCTTCACAGACATTCGACTCATCTGAGCACAGGGACTGTCCAGATCGGGGCAGCCAGGGAGGTGGCCTGACTCATCACCATCAGGCGGGAGCTCCTATCTGCATCCGTCTCGCCTTCTCCACTCACCCGCTGGCTGGGTGATGGTCCTGCAAGGCTGTCCTGCGCTCCCTTCCTTGTTCCCCAGACACCACAAAGACCCCTTTACATAGTCAGGGCTCAGCATTAGTTGGCTTTATGTGGAGTCTCTTTGTGCAGAAGACCAGGGTCTTTGGGAGGTGGGGGCTAGCTTTGTGGGCCGGACCCCATCTGGGACTGGGCCTGTTTTCTGTGGGGTCACAATGTGCCCTGTGTCAGCCAGACCCTGCTGAGGTCCCCTGTTGCCTGGCCACAGAACAAGTCCAGCCCTTTGCAACTAGAGCCTGGTCAGCCGGGCTATGAAATGAACGCAGAGCCTTCACACACACCTGACAGGCCTTGCAAACAGGACTGAGAACAGGCTTCCAGCATGTTCCAGGTACCTATTTGCAACCCGTTATTCCTTTGTTCCAGCAGGGCCTCTGAATGCCCATTTTGAATTTCAGCACCTGGAAACCCACGCGTGTTTCTCACCGAGTGCAGCCTGCCCAGTCTACAACGAGGGAGGTTCAGCCACATCTTCCTCTGCAGCGTGTCACAGTGAGGAGATGGAGGGGCCAGGGTCTGACCCACTTTTGGGGACCACCCGCCCCTGCCTCTGCCAGCCCCGCCGATGCGTTCCTGCAGCAGCGCACAGGAGCCTTGAACAATACACAGCGAGTGACAGACGCGCTTTGGGGCGGGCATGGTGGCCTCCCGCCTTCCTGGGCTCTTCTTCCCCAAGGACAACCAGGCGGAGGGTGTGTGTCAGGCTTTCTTCTCTTAACCAGCCGTGGCTTTTTCATCTGGGTCTTTTCCTGGGTCTTCAATAGGTCTTTCGTGTTACTTACATTTCACTTCTATTGTCTTTTAACAAGTGGAAGCTGCCATTTCAAGTTTTAGTTAGAAAAAAAAAACCTGCGTCACGTTCTGTGATTTGAAGGGCAATCCCGAAGAATGTCTTTTTCTGTTAAGATGGAAAAAAATCTGCTTATGTCTTGGGTGGCCAGGAGAATCGGACAGCGTGGGCAACAGTGTTTGCAAATTCTAGGGTGGCACGCACAGACAGGACTGTAAAAAGGGGCTGGGAAGGGCAAAAGGAATCGGTAAGGTCTGGATAAAGCCCCTGAGACCCAGGCAAAAGTGGCCAGATCACTCAGTCATCACAAATTGTTAAGTGCCTTTAATGTATAAAGGCACTGCTTCAGGTGCTGGAGACACACCTTAAATAACTGGACAGTTAGAATTTCCACGGGGGCTGGATAAATAAAATAGTGAGTCAGACGGTGGTGTGGCTGCACAGCCAATAAAAAAAGTGGATTCGGGTTTCCCTGGTGGCGCAGTGGTTGAGAATCCGCCTGCCAATGCAGGGGACACGGGTTCGAGCCCTGGTCCGGGAAGATCCCACAGGCCGCGGAGCAACTAAGCCCGTGCGCCACAATTACTGATCCTGCGCTCTAGAGCCCGCGAGCCACAACTACTGAAGCCCGCGCGCCTAGAGCCCGTGCTCCGCAACAAGAGAAGCCACTCCAATGAGAAGCCCGCGCACCGCAACAAAGAGTAGCCCCCGCTCACCGCAACTAGAGAAAGCCCGCGCACAGCAATGAAGACCCAACGCAGCCAAAAATAAATTAAAAAAAAAAAAAAAAAAGTGGATTTGCAATTTAAAGCAGAGCAGGGAGTGGCTGCCAGGGGTTGAGGGGTAGGGGAATGGGGAGCAACTGTTAAATGGGTGCAGAATTTCAGTTTGCGATGATGAAAAGTTCTGGAAGTGGATGGTGATGGTGGTGAAGGCTGCAGAACAATGTGAATGTGAGCATTTAATACCACTGAGATATACACTTAAAAATGGTTAAAACGGTATATTTTGTGTTATGTACATTTGTCCACAATAAAAAAAAAAAAAAAAAAAGAGCAGGGAAGGTCCCTATGAGACCTGTAGAAGCTGGAAGAGCGGGCGTGTTGCTGTCCCAAAGCCCTGCGGTGGGTACATGCTGGGAGTGACCGAGGCCAGAGTGGCCACGTGGTGGGGGAGGGGAATGACAGGTGGTGACGTCAGACGTCATGGGGGAGGGATGATGCCTGTGGCCACTGTAAGGACCGGGCGGGGCCGAGAGACCAGTGAGGAGGCTAGTCGTCGTCTTCAAGGAGGCTGGTGAGAGCTGATGGTGACTTGGACCAGGCCGGTGGTGGTGGGCGTGCCTCCATTTATGGCCAGGAAATAATAGTCAACAAATTGGGGCTGGTGAGGTCACTGAGAAACACAAGGCCAAGGCAGGGAACCATTGCCTTCTGTGGCACGTTCTCATCAGATGCACCAGGAGAGATGTCAGTGGGCAGAAGGGGTGCCTTGAACTGGCAGAATGTACTCGCCTCTGAATCTGGCCCGGACCCACTGCTTTGGTCCTTTCCTCCATGGAGACCTGTGTTGGTGAGGGACTGTGGCGCTCCCTGGCCCTGCTCCGAAGGCCCAAGCACAAGCCACAGAGAACTTCAGGATGGCTCTTCCTTCAGGATGGTCATCCTGAAGGAAGACGGGCGGCATCAAAAGGGTCATGCCAGGGTAGGAACACCGTCCGTGGAAGGGCAGCCTCTTGCTGCGTGAACACATTCCCAAGTGTAGGGCATATACGAGGCGCTGGCTGGTGGTTCCCTTTCTTCCTTGGGAGGGACTGAGATGGAAAAAGGCCCAAGTGGGCGTCCTGGTTTTTGCCACCTATCCAAGATGAGGCTGGAACAACTTACTGGTCCTCAAATCACGCCAGGTTCCTTATCTGTGGGAGAGGTTTGAAGATACCTCTCCTGCAGGGTCATTTAGGATTTAAGGAGGTGTGGAACAGACGTGGAAGTGCTCAAGACCCCGCCTAAGCACGTGTGGCCACTTGATGAAGTGCGCTGGCCCGGGGACCGAGTGGATGTCCGAGGCAGCATTCCTATCCAGGCAGTGTTTGGTCTTGCAGTGGGCTCTGGGTCTCTGCCTGACTTCGGATCTCCCCATTCCTCACGGCCTCCACCCCAACCCTCACCAGCAGGACAGTCAAGTCTCGCGCAGCGGCCGACGAACCCAGCCCAGGTCCCCCAGGCAGGCCAAAGCCCCCTGTCCCAGTGCACGCCCACCCTCACCTGCCCATCCCCTCCCCAGCGAATGATCACATCCACTGAGGTGCTGAGATGATTCGCTTCCTGGTCTATCTCTGCTGGTGAGATACCTGCTCCTGGGAGACAGCTGAGTCTATCTCAGCCAGATGCCCCACGCCTTGAAGAGGAAAGAGGGTCTGTGCATCATCTGTGTTAACTGAATGAACATGGAGTGTAATTAATGACTGCCATTTCATAGACGGGAAAACGGATGCTCAGTTAAGTTAAGGCAGTTATGACCTTGGGACCACTGTGCTGTGTGGTCTCTAAGGTGGGGGGCAGCCCGGGCGCACGTGTGGCCTGTGGCATATTCCCTATGACTCAGCTCTTCTCCTGGAAGCTATCCACTGTCTTAAACCTGGGTAACCGGAGACACGAACGAGAAAATTGATAACAGCCCGTCCTTGGTAACAAACACCTGGCTGCAACCCAGATTCCCATCACTGGATGAGGAGGAAAATGATGACAGAAGAATATTACCCAACAGTCAAAATGAACACTCTGCAGGGACTTGCACAACTCCGAATGAGTCTCAGCAATATAATAGTAGATGGAAAAATAAGTCCCCAACTCTTATGTCCAGCATGGTATTCTTTTTACAGTTAAAAGCAGCTATAATGAAAAAACAACAACAACAACAAAACCCAACACCTTTAAGACTCCACGGAGTTGCAATGTTACTACATATAAAGGAAGCCAGGGAATAAAGAACACGTTACCTGGGGTTTGGGGATGCGCGGGGGAGACCTCTGGTTACATGGAGGGTATTGTCTCCATCCTACTTTTGCTCTGGCTTTTCATATCCTGATTACACTATTAACATCAGCTAGTTAGTTAAATGGATAAAGGTGAGCCGTGCAAAGACACACGATGGGTGAGGGTTGTGAACCTGAGCTGAGGTCACTGGTGCAAGGGTGAGGGGCTGCAGGTGATTGGGACTGGGGTCTGGCAGAAGGGACCCAGCCACGGAACAGGAGCCAGGGTAGGCTGCTAGGCTGTAAAAAGGTGCAGGAAATGCCGCAGCTAAAGAGCTATCCAGAGGAGGTGGTCTGAGAAGGGTCCAGGAGCCAGAATCAGGCAAGAGTCCTAGGGTGAACGGGCAGGACTGGTCCCAGGGCTACAACTCACTCACGTTTGGGTCATTCTATTTGGTCTTGGCTGGTCAGTGATTTGGGGGTTCACTTGGGCTCAAGAGATGTATATTCGATCCCCAACTTGGTCCCCACAGTCCAGTGTCTATTTAATAGTCTGATGGTGCTGTGTGTAAAGGGCTAATGCTCTGGGTCTCAGTTACAGCACCAGCCCCGATGGTCTTATTTTTTTCATTTAAAAACTTTAAAAAAAATTTAAATTTTATATTGGAGTATAGTTGATTTACAACGTTGTGTTAGTTTCAGGTGTACAACAAAGTGATTCAATTATACAACTATATATGTATATACTCTTTTTTTTTTTTACATTCTCTTCCATTATAGGTTATTACAAGATATTAAGTATAGTTCTCTGTGCTATACAGCAGGTCCTTGTTGGTTTTATATATATAAGTGTGTATATGTAAATCGCACACTCCTAATTGATCCCTCCCCCTCACCTTTCCCCTTTGGTAAGCCCTGGTGGCCTTAGACATTTACGCAGCCCCTGAGCCTGTGTCCTCTCTCATAAAGAGGGGGATAACCCCACCGATCACGGGGCCAGGGTTCGAGGTCGACATCCCTCTGTAGATAAAAGCACCAGGCACCAACGGCTGATCCAACAGCACTGGTTTCCTTCTTTCCTTTCAGTTCGGATAATGGCCCTGATGTTCCCCTGGTTTTCTCTGGAACTGGAAGCTTATTCAACCTCCCCTGTTCCTGCAGCTGAGGGGACACACACACACACACACACACACACCCTCACACACACACACACACCCCCTCACACACCCTCCAAGGATGCAAACAGGTTTCGGTCAGCAGGCTGAAAACAATAATCAAAAGACCTGACCCTAAAAAAAAAAAAAAAAAAAAGACCTGACCCTAAAGCAATCTGTGGTCCTCGTCCCCCCAGCCCCGCCCCACCAAGCCCCTGACACACTATTAATTGGGAACCAACGGTCCCTAGAAGATTTACCATTATAAGACTTTGGAACCACGCTGAGGTACTGCCTGGATGGAGTTGCCATCCTGTTGCCTGGCAACTCTGAGATGCCTCAGCTCCCAGGTCACTCTGCGCCTCTCTCATCTCCTGTGGCCCCTCCAATTCTGTACCGTCTGTTGCTGGCTCGGGGGCAGGGTGTCCTGGGTGGCCCCCTTGGCTGACTCCATCCTTAGATGGCCCCCCATCAGCACCGACCTCCAGCTTGGAAATCCCCCAGGGCCTGGATCTTGTCCCTCCACCCCTCTTGGGAGCAGCTCAACCCTCCCTCTCCCTCGTCTCCCCGTGCCCACGCTCTGCACTCCAACCTCCACTTCCAAGTTCCTAAGACTTAGGCCGCCCTCTCAAAACATCTCTGCCTTTCCATCCATCTCATCCCCTTTCTCTGGCCTCAGAAAAACAGTACCACTGTGGCAACCTATCTTTAAGCCTCTGTTCCCACTGGCGCCTCTCCCTCAGGAATCTCATACTTGGCTTCCTTGTCTTGGTGACAAACAGGCTCAAGTTTTCTCCATCCTAAAAAAAGGCTCCCTCGTGCCCATCACCTTCTTCCCTCCACCACCACCACCAGCCCTCCAGCCACTGCCGTTGGCCTGCCTCAACCCTCAGCTCACAGTGACCTCCACCAGCCAAAGCTGATGGCCTCTTCCCTCATGCCCTCCTGTCCTCGGACCTTTTGGCTGGACCTTACATGGTGGGCCAAGGCCTCAGCCTGGACACTCATACCGACCACAACAGGGTCTTCCAATATCGACACTCTCCTTTTGCTTCCTGCAGTGTCTTCTCTTCCAAGCCTCCCCAGTGCTCTTCTCACATTACACCCTCCCTGCCAATTCTCTCCCTCCCAGGGTCCCAGCCACTGTGGCCCAGGCTTTCTCCCCAAGCCTCAGACTCACACTTCTCTGCCTATGCCGGCTGGACTGGTCTCAGACTCATTTCTCACATCCACCCGCTAAGACAGGAAGTGTTGATGCCCATTTCACAGATAAGGAAACTGAAGACAGTGACCCGGCAGACAACCGAGGCTGCTGCGCGTGCCCTCATCCTGATGGGACAAAACGGAATCACACACCGGTCGACTCTAAAAACCCACTGCTGGGACTTCCCTGGTGGCGCAGTGGTTGAGAATCTGCCTGCCAGTGCAGGGGACACGGGTTCGAGCCCTGGGCTGGGAAGATACCACATGCCACGGAGCAACTAAACCCACGTGCCACAACTACTGAGCCTGTGCTCTAGAGCCCACGGGCCTAGAGCCCGTGCTCCACAACGAGAGGCCACCCCAACGAGAAGCCCGCGCACCACAATGAAGAGTAACCCCCACTCGCCGCAACGACAGAAAGCCCGTGTGCAGCAACGAAGACCCAACAGAGCAAAAAAAAAAAAAAAACAAAAAACCCACTGCTGTTCCCCTTGGGTGTGGCCGACAGCCAACCACCAGGGCAGAGCCAAGGCCTGGGGCTGCCCTGACCCTGGGGCCGCAGGCTGAGTCATCTCAGAGAACGTTCTCATTTTCAGTGGCTGCGGCTGCCTGTTACGGGCAGCCCGGCTGACACTCGATCTGTTTACTCTCGGATTCCGAACCCAGCAGAGCGAGGCCCTCACAGGGGCCTCTCCTGGGCATCCTGGGCAAGGAGCCCGGGCCGCTCAGAGCCCTGCGGACCTTAAACCGGGAGACGGAGGGGGAGACAGAGGGGGGAGAGGAGGAGGGCCATTTCCAGGTAAACTCGTCCAGCAGATGCACGCTGAGAGTTCAGACTTACGAACCTGATAAATTAGCAGAGGGAAGAGATTTGCGAGGGTTGGTTTAATTGGTGGACTCATTTACCACAAGTTTCCCATTAAAACTGCAATGGGCCGGGGCCGGGGTGGGTGGGGGGAGGGGGGGAGGGCGGGGGATGCGGATCTTCCTGGAATCACCCAGACAGGAAGGTGGAGCTCAGGGAGGTACAGAATCAGGCTGGGAAGGCCACTGTGTGCTGCCTCCTTTGGTAAGGGAATCCCGGAGACCGAGCCTCTATTTGCATACCCCTGGGGAGGGGGAGATCACTACTTTGCGCGGCAATTCATTCCATCCTGGGGTAGCTTATTTCTAGAAAGCTCTATCAATGTGGCCTCTTTAATAACCGATACCCAGCTAGTCTTAATTCTGCCCTTCAGAGACGCAGGGATATTTGCTCCAGCTGGGAAAGTGGCAGGAAAGGAGCCCAGTAGGACCATCACGTCTTTGCACAGCGGGAACAGGGCTTACGGGCTAAAACGCTGCATAAACCTCAGCTGTTTGCTTAAAGCACTGGTTCTCAACCTTGGCTACACATTGCACTCACCTGGTGAACCCTGAAAAGTACCTGGGGGCCTGCTGAGGGTGGGTGTACAGCTGAAGTTGGAAAACCAGAGTGGCAGGGGGCCAGCCTCCCTTGCCGGATGCCTGGGCCTTCCTGGCCGGGAGAGGTCGCTGGCAAGCTGCCTAACCAGGGGCTTGAGCATGGCACATCCGCCACCAAGTTCTGGGGGGACCACCCTGGGCGGGGGCCTAGCTGCAAGGCAGTGTCCATTTAAGGAGCCCCTGCTTGCTGCTCCTGGGGCTGCCTCACACCCGGCTCTGCTATCTTTACGCCTGCAGACTCCCCCAGGCCGCTGTGGGGATGGCACTTCTGGACCCTCCGAGACAAGACTGAGAACACCTGTTACACCCCGTGGAGCACACTGCTTCCTAAATCAGAAGCGCCACTGCTCCCCGAATGTCAGGACCCAGGGCCGTGGGTTTAAGCTGGTTCCAATAATACCCGTTCACCGCAATGCCAGCAGGGAGGTGATGGACGGGAACGACCTATTGGTTTGCCTGGGCTGTCCCAGGTTGGGCACCAACAATGCTTCGAAAATGGGCAGAATCACACAGAGGCGACAGAAGTCGGGTGAGCGGGCAGGAGAGGGGAGTGGTGACCAGAAGCGGGTAGTGGGGAGACTTCCAGGATCCTGGGAACATTCTCTATGGGTTTTTCCTGGGAGCTGGTTCCCCAGGTGTGGTCAGTCTGTGGGAATTCACGGAGCCACACGCGTAAGATCTGTGCACGCCCCACGTGGCTACTACTTCACTACCAGAGAAGAAAAATCCCAGAGGGCAGGCTGGGTGGAGGCCAAAGGTTCAAGTTCTTGCCTTTCTACGTGGCTCACATGCCAGGGTGTACCTCTAGGGTCCTCAGAACAAAGGTTTGAGGGGGCAGAGGCAGTGAGGAGGTGACCTGAAGATGGATGGGGAAAAGGACTCTACAACATCCCTTCTGGGACTTCTCTGGCGGTCCAGTGGTTAAGACTCCACGCTTCCACTGCAGGGGGCACAGGTTCGATCCCTGATCAGGGAACTAAGATCCCGCATGCCACGTGGTGTTGCCAAAAAAAAAAAAAAAAGTCCCCTTGGTGACACCTCCCCCCGCCTCACTGGGCCAGGACCAAGCAGCTCCTCAATGGCACTCATCGCTTTAGGTGAGAAATGTTTTTAATGAGGTCAACCTGGGCTTGGAGCATAGTTTCTCACAGGTAATTTTTTTTTTTTTTTTACTCAAAGCCTTTTTCTGAACTATGGCATAATTTACCATAATGAAATGTGCAGATTTTAGGTGTGCCGTTAGACGAGTTTTGACAATTGTATACTCCCATTTAGCCACCACCCCAATCAAGAGAGAAAAACTGGGAGATTGGGAATGACATACACCCTACTATATATAAAAAATAGATAACTAATAGGAACCTGCTGTATAGCACAGGGAACTCTACTCAATACTCTGCAATGGCCTATATGAGAAAAGAATCTAAAAAAAAAAAAGAGTGGCTATATGTATAACTGATTCACTTTGCCATACACCTGAAACTAACACAACATTGTAAATCAACTATACTCCAATTAAAAAAAAAAAAGATATTGAACATTCCCATTACTGCAGAAAGCCTTCTGTCCCTTGCCTGTGGATCCCTAAGACCACCCAGAGGCAACCCCTGTTCCAGTTTCTATCATCAAAGATTATTTGCTGGTTTGCATGCCTCACAGCCATGAAATCATATGGTGTGTACTATTTTGTGTCTGGCTTCTTTTGTTCAGTGTATTGTTTTTGAGATTCATCTGTTTTACTTTATGTCGTTTTGTAGCCACTTTTATTGCTGAATATATATGTATGTTTATATATATTTATAATGTATTATAATATATTTTAATTTATCCCTTCTCTTGTTGATGACATTTGGTTGTTTCCAGTTTTTGGCTATTATGAATAAAGCTGCTATAAACATCCTTATTAAAAAAAGATTTCCTGGCTGGCTTCCTCTGTCCCAAATTCCCGTAATTCCACAAAAGCAGCTCAAGTTTGCCCCCAAGAACTCCTTTGCACACCTCGGCCCACCCAAGCGCGCCTGAGTCCCACCCTCTCCATGGGGTGGGTCCTATAGCACAGCGGTCAAGCATCTGCTGAGATGGGGAAGGACCCCGCTGACATGGGGCCAGGCAAAAACAAGCACACAAAGCATTACCGTAGTTTGACTGCGGGAAGGGCTGTGGAACAAGGAAGCGTTTTATTTATTTATTTAAAAAAAAAAATTTTTTTTTTTTAAACTTTTTGGCCGCGCCCCGAGGCATGTGGGATCTTAGTTCCCCAACCAGGGATCGAACCCACGCCCCCTGCATTGGAAGCTCTGAGTCTTAACCACTGGACCGCCAGGGAAGTCCCCAAGGAGGGGTTTTAAAACAGAGCAGCTGTGAGGGTTTCCTTTGGATGGGGTGTCTGGGAAGGGCTCGGAGAGGATGAGATCCAGGCAGGGGAAGCAGCATACGCAGCGGACCCCAGAAGGAAAGACCCCTAACTCGCGGAAGAGAAATATTCTACGGTGCTGTGGTCCAATTGTGTATAGCCAGGGAAACATGGAATATCATCTATACTTTGTAATACATCGTTGAGTGGAAAAAAGCAAGCCCCAGAAAACACACAGCCAGATCCCCTTGTCAGGTGTATACACAGGACAAAACTGTAAAAGTCAAGGGAAAGATAAGTGTGGGTGCACAGCAGTTACCATCATGGCATGGTCACAGTGGGGGGTATTCTTATTCAAACAATAAACAAACGTAACTTGAAAGCTAGGATCGATAAGTATGTCACAGAACAAGGATGATGAGTAATTGCATTCTGTGCACCTGAGGTCCATTAAAAAAAAAAGGAAAAAGAAGGCTTCGAAATGTTTGAGGGTCTATGTCTTAAGCAGCTCACTTTGGCTGCATGGAGAGCAGTTCCCACATCTCACTGGCAATCTCGCTGTTCTATCTCTGCACCTGCCTCTCTGTATCTGCTTGAGTCCCACCTTCTCTTAGGTGGGGGCAGCTAGCTTCATACTCCATTCACTGTGGACCACCGGGGGGCCGCCCAGGGGATGCAGGACCCAGAAACCGAAGCCCGTGAGCCTGGCCATATCAGACCCCTGGCCCCTGTGTCCCTCCAGCTGGGAGCCTGGGAGGACGGTCAGGAGCCCCAAGAGGAGGTCTGTTCAGCTGCTACCATCTTTACCAAGTCAGCAGTATCAGCCGAGACCCCCAAGATAAGGAGTCGGACACAGACGCACATGTATTTCTGCAGGGGTTTCAGGGACAAGAAACCAAAGGGGGTGGACGGAGGATGGGAGGAAGACATCAAGGAAGAGCTTGGAAATGCCTTAACAGGGGGTTACAGCTCAAAGGTGTACAAGATACTCAGGTGAAGAGAACCGGAAGTCAGACACGCTTTGCATATTCCATACCCAGGAACATTCTTCACTTGTACCAAGAAGCCCATGGCCCTCTCAGCCTCTTTTTCTTCCTAGCACTTTTGGGGCAGAATAGTAGAGACATACTTTTCTGTACCCAAGAAACAGGCCAGTAAAGGCACGATGACAAATGGGCCTGGTACCTGGTCTCAGTGGAGGTGGGGCAGTGGGGGACACCAGGGTATGGAAGGGACTGAGGCTGCCTGGGGTGGGGCGGGCGGCTCCTTTCCTACCAAAGAGGGGCAGCTGCCACTCAGCTCCGATGTACTGTTACATGTGGGCCCTGGGTTGCAAGATCTGCTAATTTTTCCAGAAAAGCTGGAAATCCAGATTTTGGTGATCTCTCTCAATATTTAAATGTTGGTGTACTTTTTTTTTAAGTATAATTTCCACTTTATTTTCTTTCCAGGGGACAGTATTCTTCAGTCTTTAAGGACTTAGCTCCTTCCATGGGCTCTGGTGGAGGTCCTGGGGCAGCACCAGCAGGTCTAAATCGGGGTGGAGGTGTTCGGTCCTTCCGGGCTTCCCGAGAACGACTCCTGACTACCTTGCGGTGAATGGCACAACTCACGCAGTAATGCGGTTTCACATACAGCTTGGGAAGCACATAGGCATAGAAAACCCTCGCTTCGGAAATGTCCCTGATGGCTGCGGCCTCTACGATGTTCCGAGTGACGAACTTCTTAATGGCCTCATCCTCGGGCATGCGTCGGGCACAGTTGGTGCAGCGAATAGGCTGCGGGTGGCCACGGCCCTTTCTGGCATAACCATTATTCCTTCTTTTCTTGGTCATCTTGGAAGCGAGGAGGTGAGAGCTAAATGTTGGTGTACTTTTCAAAAAACACACCGGGTGGGCCAAAGAAAACATGTCTGGCCTACAGATTCCCCATTTTTCCTTTCCTAGACCCCCGAAGTTCTCAAATGTCTTGGGACTTAGGGGCAGTCAATTTCCTGGATGAAGGGGTGTCTGTGTGTGTGACCACTCATGGGATCGGTGTCTGGAGTGAGGAGGCGGGGTCCTGAGCTAACGGCCCCTGGGACCCCTTAGAGCTCCCTGGGCTGCCTCTGAGGTGGGGTCAGGAGGAGGTTAAGCGAAATGTAAACCAGGTGAAGCAGAAGATGGCCTGTGACCATCTGCCGGCTCTGGACGCTGACCTGGGCATCTCAGCTGCTCCCTGCTCCAACTGGGCTTCAGCACCTCCAGCTGGGCCTGTTCAGCCTCGACTCCTAGCAAGCTGGGTGACCCTGGGCATGCCCTGAATCTCCCTGCACTTTGGGCTGGCGCCTTGTCACTCCCAGAGTCAGAACACAGGGCCTACATCGGAAGGATCGTGGCTCCAGCTTTGCCAAGCCGCTGCCCTGCCCACCGCAGTTCCACGGGCCCAGCGCTGCGTTAGCTGGGGATGCAGACGTGATGATGTGTTTACATAAGCGGGGTGGATGCAGGGAATAAGCAGAGAAGGGCAAGCGGGGGAGTGCTGGGGGTCTGGGACTCAGGGAGGGCACCCTGGAGGTGGTGGTGCTGGAGCAGAAAGTTGAAGCAGAGCTAAGTGTGGGAGCAGCTGGGATGTCAGAAAGGAGCCCTGAAATCCCCGGATGGAGCCAATTCCTGCTGGCCAGGCCAGCCTAGGTCCAACCACATCACACTACAGCATACCCGACTGCTTTGTCTAGGAGCCCACGGGGTGTACCCCCAGCATCTGCCTGCAAAGGGTGGCACATACGGCCAGGTATGACCCCACTCCGCCCAACCCTAAGTCAGGACAGCCATCGTTGAAACGAACCTGGCATTCTCTCTACTGAGTCCAAACAAACCTAGAACAGTGCTATCCAGGAGAGCTTCCTGGAATGATGAAAATGGTCTACACCCGCGTTGTCCAGTTGGGTTTGCCACCAGCCACGTGTGGCTACTGAGTGCTATGAAATGAGGCTAGTGTGGCTAAAGAATTGAGTTTTTAAAAATCTTACTTGATTTTAATTAATATGAACTTAGCTAGAGTTCATATTAATTAAATGTGAACTAGAGGCTACCGACTTGGACAGTACAGTTCTAGAACTTTTCTACCCATCACTCATTCATTAGCAAGCAGCCTCCACCTGAAACAATGCCCATGTCGCCTCCGTGGCCTGCAGCTCCAGGTCATTCGGCTGCGGTTAACCCTCCAAGTCACAGGCCCTGGGACCATTCCAGGTCTGGATTCCATCTCTGGCTCCACGATGTCCGGAACCTCACAGAAGTCCTCAAGAGTGAAGGACTAGATGCTGGCGTGAGGTGGGGTCTCGAGTTTACCACTACTTTCCCCCAGGAAAAGCCCCCCGGTTGTTCACTTAGCTCAGGGGGTAAAATGTTTAGCACTGACATTTAGCTCTTTTTCTTGTTTGTTTTTGGGTTTTTTTTTTTTTTTTTTTTTTTTGGTTACGCTGCATGGCTTGCAGGATCTTAGTTCCCAGACCAGGGATCGAACCTGGTGATAGCGCACAGTCCTAACCACTGGACCACCACGGAATTCCCGACACTTAGCTCTTTTAATGAGCTCAACCTTGAGCCAGGGAGAAAGGGCAGGAAAACTGCTATTGTGCCCACGAGTACCTGACCTACCTGCCTCTCTCTTCACCCTCCCGTTACCAAGATGGGCACACTGAGGCTTTGGGACAGTCTCGTCAGGGCTCTTTCCACTGGTCCTCAATCTCAGCGGTCCAGGAGGGCTAGGGTGGCATGGGGGACACATAGGGCAACAACAGCCAGGGCTGCCAGAACAAAGCACTGGGGGCCTTAAACAACAGAAGTTTATTTTCTCACAGTTCTGGAGGACGGAAGTAGAACAGAGTGCTGGCAGCGTTTCTGGAGAGGACTCCCTCCTGGCTTGATGAAGGCTGCATCTTTGCCTGGCCTTCCTTCTGTGCACAGTGTGGAAAGAAAGCAAGCGAGCTCTCTGGTGCCTCTTCTCCTAAGCACACTAATCCTATTGGATCAGGGCCCCACCGTTATGACCTCTTTTAACCTTAATTACTTCCTAAACGTCCATCTCCAAATACATTCCCACTAGGGGTTAGGGCTTTAGCATATGAGTTTTGGGGGGACACAAACATTCAGTCCACAATACCCTTAAAGACACTGCCGGCTACTGAGAAGAGACTCGTGAAACAACTGGACAAATGACCAGAGATGATGGGAAAAGGGCTGAAATGAACATAAGCCCATGAGAAACGGTACAGAATGGTTCCCAAGCTGAAGGGAAGGGGCTCTGAGCTGAGCCGCAGCCTAGCTCCCCAGGGCCTGTCTGCACCTGGGGGGGGGGATCAGTGTGACCGCCACGTGCCTTGGCAAGTCCTCTCCTTTATGGACTCAGTTCCAAATCCATGAAATAAAAGAGCTGAACTAAAGATGCCAGGCTGGGTCCAGCCCAGAGTGGCCGAGAACTAGCTATTCAGTGTGCTAACATTCTCCACCAGGGAGGGCAGCGCTTACACCCAAATGGTGCCGTCCCAGACCTTAGGCTGGGGCAGGAGAGGGCTGGAAGGGACCCCTTGGTGGCCAGCTTCCAGCCCTGCACCTTCCTGCCCTGGGGCAAAGAACCCTCTGGTTGGTCTACTCTCCCTAGCTGTCCCAGGCTGGGGCAGGCTCAGTCAGCAGCAGAGCTATGCTTACTAACTGGACAGGGGTCGTCAGCCCCTGCTGCTTCCAAAGTGCGCCTGGCCTGGTGGTCCAGCTATGGCTGAGACATGCCTGCAAAGGAAGCCCCAGCCCAAGCTGTTGCGTTGTCCTGCACTCCTGGCTGATGGTGGCACCAACTTTCCAGAGTCAGGATGGGCCGAAAATCAACACAGGTACCCACTGTCAGCTCCTTACCACCCAACCTCTCCTGGGGGATGTGGCGTTTTCTTTTGCTGGGTTTGTACCTGTCATTACCTCTCTGAGCTGCCTGGAGCAGCTCAATGACAGTCTAGTGGCCCTGCCCCACAATGAGAAGGGGCAGGCCCCAAGGGCCTTCCATGGCTCTGGGCCAAATATTTCACTTTTATTAAAATTCTCACTTGGCTGTGGCCTATATCCCAGGGCCACATCCAATTTGCCAAAGTTGTGGAGGGAGAGAAAGTAAGGGAGACAGTGGCGTTAAAGTAATCAGAACATAACGATGTTAAAGGGAATTTCTGATGAGCTGGCTAAGTCAGTGTTATCACCCCATTTTGCAGATGAAGAAACTGAGGCCTGGAAAGGCTAACACTCCACCAAAGGCCGTGAGTTAAGTGGGCAGAACATGCTACGTGTGACTGGTAAGTGGGTAGGCCTGGGCCTCTGTGGTGCCAGCATCCTCCACCTGCACAGGAGGTGGGTGAGCTTCTTGCTGCATCTTTGGCAGCCGCAAGAAGGCTCTTCCAGAGCTCTCTGAGGGCAACAGGGGCCGGTAGCTGCCTACCCACCCCGCTGGGGCAGGTGGGTATCTTTATGGGGTCTGGCACACTTTACCTCTGGGACAGCTGTGAAGCCCCAGGGAGGGCACTGCTCAGGCCCAGCTGCTCCCAGAGCCTGGAGCCTCCCCATCAGCTAAATCTGGCAGGAAGGTGGAAAGGCCTGGGGGTGCTGGGACCTGGGCCAGTTTCCAACATTTGTGCAGGTGAGAGAGCTCTGGACCTGTGAGGGGGCAGCCCCTGGAGGTGTGGACTCAGCTTCAAGGGCTGGGCACACTGGGGATGCTTGAGTGTGGGCGTGGCTACCTGGGCCCCAGGGCCTGGCAGACATATGTCTTCACCTGCACATGGAGGGGGACAGCGGGGGAGCTGGCCACAGAGATGGGCAAATACCCTGATACGAGAGCAAATAAAATCAGGGCTTTAACTATGGTGGGCCGACTAGAGGCTGGCTGCTCTGGAGGTGAAAGGCTTAAGACCTGCCATAGCCCACTGGGGGCCTGTGAGCTGGCTGGGGGAAATAAGATGAACGGTGACAGAGGGCCCCAAACAAGAAGACAAGCAAATGCCTCAGGGCTGGCATGTGTGTGCATAAACACACCCCCCCAGAATGGAAGGTGACATAGAGGGGTCCTTCACCTACCAGGCTGTCTGATGACACACTGCGTGGCGAGGTGGTGGGAAGCAGGCCCAGGACACCCAGACAGGGATGTCAACGGGAACCCCTTTCTGCAGGCACTACGTGAGGACTTTTCCAACACACGTGCTCTGACCCTGGGTTCTGCTTCTAGGCATTTGCCTGCAGGCATATTCTCACGCATGCAAAATAAGGCCTGTGCCCCAAGTTACACGTTATGGCATTAATTGTAAATAATGACAAAAAAGGTTGGGAACAAAGGTCCACCTGCGGAGTAAGTTTAAAGATATGATGGTCACCTCATCCTTAGGAAACTGTGCAACAGTTAAAATGAAGGATGTGAATCACCACTAAGACGAACTTCAGCTGAAGAATACCACGGTGCAGAATGGGAATACTGAGCATGGTTTAATACCAATTTATGTTAAAAAAAACAAAAAAAGAGAGAGAAAATACTACATATGCGTATTTGCATACACACACACACACACACACACACACATACACACACACATATATATATACACACGCACACACAGGAAATATCACCGAGATCCCCACTGATCTCCTTGTCTGTGGGGGCGGGAATTGGTTGGCTGAAGAACAAGGGTGGGAGGAAGCTTTTACTGGGCACCTTTGTGTAACTTTGGAATTCTAATAAATTGTGGATTTGCTATCTATCCAAAAATTAAAAACAAAGGGAAAAAAAAAACAGAGGCAAGGAGGCGATAGGGCCAAGGTGGACTGCCAAGGCAGGGGAGCCAGGTAAGAGTGGGGTGCCAGCGGGGGGCACTGAGAGGGTGCAGGAAGGAGGGTGTCGTGGCCAGGGGCATGGCGTTGGGGGCCAGACTATCCCGGGGATCAAACCCCAGCCCTGCTGTTGACTTGTGCTGTGACCCTGGCAGTCACAATCCTCTCCTCCTTCCTGCCCAGGACCCAGGCGACAGCCCAGACATAGCCTGATGCCAGAATGGAGGAGAATCAGAGGATGATGGGGCTCCCTGCCTCTCCCAGGCTGGGGTACAGCCTCTCTTGCCCACCTGCAACCCTCTATTTGGGAGGGGGCCTAACCCTGACCCACCTAAGAAGCCAGGTGACCTGTCATCTTAAAGCAGACCCTGGCACTCTGCATTCTCACCAGCTAGAAGCTGCTTGGTTACCGCCCCCCCACCCACCCAGTAAGCCTGGGTCCTTCAGGGGTGGGTAAACAAAGAATGGGGAAGGTATCCCAAGATCTCCAGCCTCAATGTGAAGACAAACAGCCCACCTAAGCCTTCCTGAGACCTGGTCTATGCTCACCCTCCTGCTTAGAGACCACAGCACCAGACCCAGTCAGAGAGGCCCAAAGCACAGCCTGCAAGGAGGGAAATGAGCATCTCCCAGAGCCCCAGACCATCTGGGGACATCTAGGGGTTATGGACAATGGATGCTCAGGGAAGCCTAGCTGATGACAGCCAAGGCCTGATGAGCAACTCCTAGAGGCCAGGCACTGGATGCACAAGAGCACATGAGGCTCCAACAGGACCCCAGGGGCTCAGCAGCACTTTCCAGATGTGAAAACTGAGACTTACTGCAGTGAAATGACTCCAAATGTGGCATATGGACTGAATGTCTGTGTCCTCCACAAATTCATATGTTGAAGGCCTAACCCCCGATGGGATGGTATTTGGAGGTGGGGACTCTGGGAGGTGATTAGGTTTGGATGAGGTCATGAGGATGGGGCCCCGTGATGGGGTTAGTGCCCTAAGAGAGGAAGAGAGAGATCTCGCTTGCTTTCTCTGTCCATGCACATGCATTGAGAAAAGACCATGTGAGGGCACAAGGAGAAGGTGGCCATCTGCAAGCCAAGAAGAGAGCCCTCACCAGGAAGTGAATCTATTGGCATCCTGATCTTGGATTCCCAACTTCCAAAACTGAGAAATAAACTTCTGTTGCTTAAGCCACCCAGGCTGTGGTATTTTGTTATTGCAGCTCAAGCTGGCTAATACAGGTGGCACAGTGAGGGTTCAAATTCAGATCCGTCAAGACTCATGCTCTCTCACTGACAATCTTCTCTACACACCCCCCCACACCCTGCAACACCTCCACCTCTCAACTTTCTTCTCATTCTCACTAGCCTGGATTTGTTGTCTGTTGTTCAGTATGCATTTTATTATATTAAATACACATGAAATTTACCATCTTAATGATTTTAAGGTATACAGCTCAGTGGTATTAACTACATTTACACTGTTGTGCAACCATCACCACCATCCATCCCCATAACTCTTTTTGTCTTGTAAAACTGAAACTCTGTCTCTATTAAATGATAACTCCCCATTCTCCCCATCACCAGCCCCTGTGTGTCACCATTCTACTTTCTGTCTCTATGAATTTGTACAGTATTTATCCTTTGTGACTGGCTTATACCACTCAGTTCCCAAGGTTCATCCATGTTGTAGCAGGTGTCAGAATTTCCTTCCTTTTTAAGGCTGAACAGTATTCTACTGTACGCATACACCACATTTTGCTTATCAATTCATCAGTCAATGGATACTTGGGTTGCTTCCATGTTTTTGTTGTTGTGAATAATGCTGCTGTGAACCCATTGGGTGTACAAATATTTGAGACCCTGCTTCCAATCCTTTCGGGTATACACCCAGAAGTGGCATTTCGCTAGCCTAGATTTCCCACACCACATTCTCTCTCATTTCCTTTTCCACTGGGCCATTTCTCTGGGCCTTTTCCCCCAGTTGTCCTCTTCCTTACCTGCCCTGCCCTCCCCTCTCCCACGAGCCTTCTTCAGCCCTGGGATTACACCAGTGACCAGATCCTGACAGAGGAGGCTGGACAGAGCCCTCCCTCTCCTCATAACAGGGCCATCCCCTCCCGCTCCCACGCTGCTCCAGCTCACCATGGGCCACACTGGCCAGGGCTCTGTGCTTTTGCACATGCTGTGCCTCCTTCTTGGAAGTCCCTGCTCTACCTCAATGCTTCAAGCCTGGCTCAATGCCACCTCTCCTGGAAGCCCTCCCCGACCCACCTGGACTCAACTGTACTTCCTCCCCTGTACCTCGAGCTCCCCCGAGCCTTGAGGACTTTCCTCTCACCAGATTAGTGTAATCAAGATCTTGGAGAGCTGTCTTCCCCACCGTGCTGTCTACAACGAGTCCAGGGTTGGCGTCCAAGTCCTCAAAGGGCCAGCATGTGGCACAGAATGGGTATCGAGACACACTTGGGAACTAGTGGAGATGAAGGAAGCCTCAAGGGCCAAGACTCCACGCTAGGTGTAAGGAAACCCCAGAGAGCAAGAATGAACCATCTCCACGGTGCAGCCTCTGCCTTCCCAAGCCACCGTCCCATGGGCTTGATTCCCCCTGGGGTGGCAGACAAGCCCTCGGAGGCTGGAGGCACAGGCTTCCAGACCTCACAAGCACCTAACTGCTCCCACGGGGATCCCCCTTGGCCGGTCCCTGCCCTTGGTGGGTGAAGGGACGAGTCTGCGGAGGACACCTGCCCTCATGGGACAGAGGTGTGTGCGCGGGGTAGGGGTGGGGGTGATGCAAGAACCTTCATTCTGCAGGGGGACTCAGGGGTCCTGGCTTTTGAGAACAGGCACTCCGCGGGGCATTAACTCAGGGCAACCTTCCAATGGTTTGATTTTTTACGGGGCGTTTTAACAACACAGGTGGTGCCCAAGCAAGGCCGGCAGTACAGGTGGGCACTGAGGGGTCTCGCGATCGCCACCATCTGAGAAGGGCTCCCAGGACCTTGCTGGGAGCGGAGAGCTCATGCCTTTGAAAGGACACCAGCGCTCTTGGTTCTGACAAGCTGCCCTTACAGCGGGCCGCCGGCCTAACCACAAAGGTTCTCGGGCCCACGTGCCTGCAGACTCCTCTTCTGCTGCTAGCCTCCCCATCCCCGGCCCCCTGGACCAGTCTGTCAGTCCCCACAGCTCACTCAATTAAAAAAAAAACACCCCTAGTCAAATAAAAATCAGAATTAGTCATTCCATCCTGCAACCACCAGCTCAGCCCTTCCAACAATTCCAAAGAAGAACAGACCATCAGCACCGTGGGGACAGAGGCCACCGCTACCCCTTCACCAAGGCGTGCAGTCCAGCCCAGGGCACTTCGGTCCTCAAAAAATATCTGTTGGATTCATATGAATGATCAGCTCACTGTGGGTCGGATGCCTAAGCCCTTGATGTAAAATTTCCCACTTAATCTTCAGTGGAACCCAAAGAGCTCGATAGCATGGTGCCTATTTTAAAGATGGGGAAACTGAGCCTCCTTTGAGGCTCAACAACTTGTCCAAGGTCACAGAGCTGGTAAGTGGTGGATGTTGGATTAAAAACACGTTTTCTTGACTCTTACAAGTGTGTACGCCCCCTGAGAAATGGGCCTTAGCACAGGCCTGAACCCCAGTCTGCTAGGTGTCTGCTGTGTGAATTGGGGTGAGTTATGAGCCGCTGACTCCACCGTCGGCTGGGAGCCCTCCTTCCTATGGAGCCTGGTAAGGGAAAAGGATGGAAAACCCTACTGCAGCCTGGCACGTAGTAGGCTCTCAAGAAAGATCGCCGAGGCTAAAAGCTTTGTTTATTCTAAATCCATCCTATCAGTCACTGCCTCAGTGACTTTTGAACTCTGAAGGAAAAAGATTAAACTTTGAGAACAAATTTCCACCCACTGCCTTTCCTACTCAAGAAAGGGAGTAAATCGTGGGGTGGGGAGGGGCTCAAGGAAGGTAGGCCTGGTGGAGAGGCCCTGAGGGTGGAGAGGAAAGTCCAGGGGAGCGTTCAGGAGGCCCACCTTGGAGGGAAAACTAACCCTACCTTGAATGTATGCACCTTGTACTGCCCAGGGTCCGAGGCCTGTGCGGGAGGAGGGAGGCCTGACTTGACTGCCCGCCTCTCCCTTCCTGCCAGAACTATATACCTCCTGGCAGCCTAGGCTCAGATCAGGCGGCCACAGCCTAGGCTGGGTCAGCTGGGGAGCCCCCTCTCCACTGACAGCTGCCCAGGGCCTTCAAGGACCCCAAGAGCTACAGGAACCTACATGTCAAACTTCCTTGCCTCCACTGACGCACCCGCTTAGGTGACACCAAGTTCCAGCGAGCGCTGTACCAGGAGGACCACGGGCAAAGCCTGCTGCGGCCAGGTGCTTAACCTGGGCTATCCCTTCCCCATAATCCTGTTCGCCCACAAAGACACCGAGGCTCCCAGAGGTTCAGTAGCCCAGACTGTGGTCACCCAACCGGTATGGGACTCCAGGCTCCTACCCATACTAAGCTAGTGTGGTGGTTTACGAACATGGACTCTGCAGCCAGAGGCCCTGGGTTCAAATCCCTACTCCTCAGGTATGTCAAATGGTGCAGCCGCTGTGGGAAACAGCCTGGCAGGTCCTCAAAATGTTAAACACAGAGTTACCATGTGACCCAGCATTTCCATCCCTAGGCATCTACCCAAGAGAGATGAAAACACACATTCACACCAACACTTGTACACAGATGTTCACAGCAGTGATCTTTATGATAACAAAAATGTGGAAACAATCCAAATATACATCAATGGATGAATAAACAAAATGTGGTCTATCCAATACAATGCAATACTATTCTATCATAAAAAGGAATGACGTATTGACACACAGGCTACAACACAGATGAACCTTGAAAACATGACGCTCCGTGAAAGAAGCCAGTCACAAAGAACCATGTATTGTATGATTCCATTGATAGGAAATGTCCAGAACGGGCAAATCCCTAGAGACAGAAAGTAGGTTAGTGCTGCCAGGGGCTAGGAAATGTCTGCTTATGGTTTCTTTTGGGGCGACGAGGGACGAGTTTTGGAATTAGACACTGGTGATGGCTGCACAACTCTGAATACACAAGAAGCTGAGTTGTACACTTGAAGAGGGTGAATTGTATGGTACATGAATTATATCTCAATAAAGCTGTTATTAAAAAAAAAAAACCCTACTCTTCACTTGTTGGTTTTGTGATCTTGAGCAAAGTCAGTGTCTCAGTTCCCCCATCTGCAAAACGGGGCCAGTAAATGTACCTACGTGCTAAGGGTTACTGTGAGGATTAAGTGAGTTAATGCATGACGTGCTCCAAGCCGCTGTCTCACTGGGTGCCAGCTCTTTCCCTCGGTCTGACTCTGCTGCCCACGCTACCCTGGCTCACCGCCATCCACTCACCCACCACACTGCCCTTTGGTTCTGCACACTCGCCAGGCTACTACCTTTTTCTTTTGTCCCCCAAATTTCTGTAAAACATACATGCTATCAAACTTATCATCTTGATCATTTTAAAGTTTACTTTTCAGTAGTAAGTGCATTCGTATTGTTTTGTAACTGATCTCCAGGACTCTTCATCTTGCAAAACTGAAACTCTATACTCACTGAATAACAAGTCCCCACTCACCCCCCCTCACCAGCCCCTGGCAACCACCACTCGACTTTCTGTCTCTATGAATTGACTTCTCTAGGTACCTCATGTAAGTGGAATCAAACACTATTTGTCTTTCCGTGACTGGCTTATTTCACTTAGCATAATGTCCTCAAGGCTCATCCATGTTGTAGCATGTGTCACAATTTCCTTCCTTTTTAAGGCTGGATGATACTTTATTACATGTACAGACCACATTTTGCTTATCCGTGCGTTTGTCTGTGGGCACTTGGGTTGCTCCCACCTTTTGGCTATTGTGAATGATGCTGCCATGAACATGGGTGGGCAGATAAGACTCCAAGCTTGTAAGCCTAGATCTCAGAGGTCAGAGTGCGTCCAATATATTATAATTAAGGCAAGGAAGAGTATAAGGTATCCAGAGGTGAGCTTCCCCTTAGAAGGTGTAATTTAACACACTCACCACAAACTGAGTGGCTAAAGGTTTGGGGGAAATGGCAGCTGGGGGTGATGCTGGTAGGCCTGTCAGCTTGTGCCAAGGTGCAGCACTGGCTCTTGGACAACCAGAATCTGACTGCTCCAGCACCGGTGGGACTAGGCTGGTTTATTCAGGCCTGGTTCCTCAGACCGGAGGTCTGTTATAAGAAAAACATTTGCCAGCAAGCGCAAGCTCAGTCCTTTGCAACAGAAGATGAGTTAGTGCAGTGGAGCACTGGTCCTGAGGAGGCCTGGACATGCACCTGGCGTGAGGACAGAGGGGGACCAGCTCTCCCACCCTATACCCTGAGGCACAGGTGATCCCAGAAAGCCACTTACCCAGCCCCAGGGTGGCTTCAAGAGCTATCTGGCTGGATGAAAGCTGGCTAGGGCGATCACACATTCTGGTTTGCCCTGTTGTCCAGGGTAATTATTTTTAGTGCTCCCTGTTATTCTCAGAAGTGTCCCCATTTGGATGATAAATTACATAGTCACCGTATCAGTTATCCATTGCATAACAAATTACCTGAAAACCTAGTCGCTTGAAACAACAAACTTGTGTATCTCTCACAGCTCCTATGGGCTAGGAATGTGGGCATGGCACACCTGGGCACTTCTGGCAGAGGGTTTCTTATGAGGTTGCAGCCCAGGTGCTAGCTGGGGCTGCGGTCATTGGAAGGCTTGCCTGGGGCAGGAGGATCTGTGGTCAAGGTGACCCACTCACAGGCTGGCTGTTGGTGGGAGGCCTCAGTTCCACTCCACTGTGGGCCTCTCCACAGGGATGCTTGAGTGTCCTTACAACATGGCAGCTGGCTTCCCACAGAGCAAGAGAGAGACAGAGCAAAGCAGTGCCAGGCAGAAGCTATCTTTTTAAGCCCTAGCCCCAGAAGCCTCGCAGTATTGCTTCTGTTCTCTTCTGCTCATTAGAAGAAAGTCACTAATCCAGACCCCACACTTAAAGGCAAGGGAGGTCTAGCTTTTGAAGGGAACAGTGTCAAAGAATTTGGGGTATTTAAAAACTACCACAGTTACTCTAAAACTAGGGCATGTGTGGTGGAGAGATGGGGCAAAGCCAGAGAGGACAGAAGTCAGACCAAAGAATATTCACAATGTCAGATAAGGATCAGGGGGCAGCCTGAGAACGGTTTTGAGCAAGGCAGAGATACAGTCAGAGATTCAGAGTGAACCATGACATCTACCCCAGCAGCACCTCTGGTGAGGCCACAGGGCCTCCACGCAGCTCCCGCAGTACCAGGGGTCCCCTCCTTCTGGGTCTTTGGGCCTCTCACCCTCTACCTTTGGCAGAGAACACACCTTTTCTTCCCACTGGACCAAAGCTCCTTTTGTGTCTTCCACTGGGCCCTGCACACAGCAGGTGCACGTTGCAGGGTTTCTGCATGAACAAAACATACCAATTTGCACCAACCCCAAGCTGTGGTCACACGGGCCACAAGTCCCAGCCTACACTCTGCACACACCTTTCTCTTTCCAGCCTCCAGGCCTTTGCTCCTGTGGTTCCTCCTGCCCAGAGGGCTCTGGCTGTGCTAACCATTTGCATTGTCCTGGAGGCAGATGGCACTGGTGGCAAAGCTGTTTGGATAATTCAGGGGGGAGATGAGGAGGACTGGCGCCGGCAGAAGCAGGGGGCTCGGGTGAGGGGGGCGACCTCGCTAAGCAGTTGGATGTGGGGCAGGCCAAGGACAACTCTGTGCTTTCCATACCTGGTGCTTGGGAGCTGGGGCTGAGCCAGCCCCTTTCTCTGGGGCAGCAACAGGTCATGGATACCCCAGGCGGGCGTGGGAATTGGCTCTGGGGCTCACCCTGTGCTCTCCCCACCTCCTCCATCTGTGCCCACCCCCTCCTGCTCCCTGCCCGGCCTGTCTTCTTTCATCCCCAGCACCTCTACCTCCTGACATTTCCCTATTCCACCCAGACTCAGCTCACAGTGCCACCTCTTCTAGGAAGCCTTACTTGCTTGCAGCTGTGGGATGCTACAGCATTTTGGCTGCCCCTTTCAGAGCCCTAAATGCCTGGCGTCCTTGGCGAGGTACCTGGAGGGCAGTGACAGAATCTCCACTTCCTAAATCAGAATGTGATTGTATGCGCATTAAGAAGCCTTAAAAAAATCTCCTAACCCTGGGCTTTTCAAACTCTGCCTCTGCCGACTGTCCCTGACCAGCTTAAAGGGCATATTCTCTCTCAGCTAATGCTTACTGGGGTTTACAGTGGACCAGGCTCTATTTGAAGTGCTTGTCATGGTTTGTCTAAGTCCTCACAACAACCTAGGCAGTGGACATGATCACTACCCGTTTTAGAAACTGAGCACACAGAGAGGTCAAGCATCTTGCCCAAGGTCACACCGCCAGGATGTAGGGGTGCTGGGATTCCACCCCAGGTGCCGGGTCCCAGGCCCTAACTCCCCTGCCAGCCTGTCTTTCTCTAATGCAATCAAACAGTGGCTTCAGCCCCATGCACTCAAGAAAACAGTGGACTCTGAATGGACTTTTTGCAACTTTGAGCTTTTCTCCTGTAAATGCCTCTACCCGAGACTTTCAGACTGCGGGTCCGACCCAAGTGGGCAGTGTGGGTTTCTGTGAGCACGTGCTTACTGCATATCACTTCGGTGCTTTTTCTTGCCAATCAAATGAGATGGACTTTCTGGATACAAGCATTTCACAGGCAAAAAAAGAGGGTGCTGCAGCTTCCTGTCACCTGAACTTGCATTTCAGGATAATGATCTTGCCCCTGCCCCCGCTTCATTGCCATGGACTCTCAGTGGCCCCTGGGGAGTGGATGTCCAAACCGGTGTGATTTTAGACCTGGCTGAGTGGTCTCAGGACAGGTTCTGCGACCCCACTTCCTGGGTTCAAATCCCAGCTCTGCTACTTTTGTGTGTCCTTGGGCACTCAAGGTCCTCAGTTTCCTCATCTGAAAAATGGGGACAATCCAGCTCCAACTTTAGAGGGTTGCTGTGAGGATTAAATGAACTAACAGATATATGGTGCTTGGAACAGTGCCTGGAATGTAGTAAATGCTTTACAAGTGTCAGCTATTATTGTTGTCATTGTTGTTTTTAACCGTACACTTATTGATTATTCCCAGTTTTCCCTTCCGGGGTTGCAGACAGCAAATTGGGGTCCCCAAGGAGCCCCACCTCCCAGTGGCCACAAACTTCCAGGCAGCCGGCCCCAGCTGCAGCGGTGGATCCTGATTAGTTCACGATAGTCTCATTTCCTGTAACTGTGACTGGTGGAGGCATGCTCATGTGCCTAGTTCTGACCAATGAGATGAGAGTCTGCGTATGAGGGGGTGTGTTCCCAGAAAGGTTTTCTCATAGACCCTGGGAGGCAACAGCCCTTTCGCTTCCCTGAGTCCTCGCCACCCCGTCCTGTGACTGCCCATAATGCCTGGAGCTGCCTCAGCCATTCCACAGAGCCAAAGAGAAAGACCGGGCCCTTGATGACATCACCAAGCCTTTAAGTTACCAACCCTCAAACAGCCGGATTCATGACCTCATCGCGCAAAGTTCATACTTCTTATTGTTTGGGCCAGGTTATTTGCAGCCCAAAGGAGCCTGCTGATATTCCATGGTTGGTCACATTACATCTTTTTGAGATTAAGCCCATCATACCAGAGGAAGGATCTGAGCTCAGCTGTGCTCTCAGGGAAGACTTCCTGGAGGAGGTGAGGCTAAAATGGAATCTAAAAGAAGGAGCAGGTGGACAAGGGGGGTAGGGCAAAGAGCAACATTCCAGGCAGACAGACAAAGGCCTGAGGCTAGAGACACTATAGCGTGTGTGTATGCACGCAAATAATCTTTGTGGCTGGGAGCCATGTGAGATGAGACTGGAATGGTGGGGTGGGCTGCGGCGGGCCCTTGGCCAGGCTACAGAACCTCAGGCTATCACAGGGCGAAGCTCTGTGGTAGCCTTGATTTTGCTCAGCCAGGATCTCCGCCTCCAGCTTTGTGCCTAGAATAAGTGCACTCAGCCTGCCTTCTGCCCCCTATTCCAGCCACACTCAGATGCTACCCCAAGAGTTGGGGCAGGGGCACTGGGCCTTGTTTCTCCAGGTGTGATTCAGCCTGCCGAGCCTCTTCCAGCCCCCAAGGCACTCAGAAAAGACTCTGGCTGGAATCTGGGTCACTCTGCACGAGTCAGACATCCATCAGATAGGCAGTTACTAAGTGCCTACAAAGCAGTGTGCTAAGCACAGCAGAGAAAGGACCTGGTTCAAATCCCAATCCTGTTTCTTCCCAGCTGTGTGACCTTGAGCAGGCCACTTTACTTCTCCAAACCCAGTGTCTTCATCTCTTTGGAACAGATGGTAAAATCAGTGGCAGCTCTATTATCTCTGGTACTGGAAGTGGGGTGGGGGGGAGGAGGAAAAGATAAAAAGATGCACAAAAAGCTTCCTGAAAGTAAGGTTTATAATCTAGGTGGTGGGAGAATAAGACAAGCAAACGATATACTGTTACGGAAAAAAGTTCAGAAGTGATGAAAGGTTAAGGGGAGGAAGTAGAAAGTCTAGATGGGAAGTGATGAGGGACACGCATTCCTGGCAGAAGATAAGGCCCACAGAGGCAGGGCGGAAGGGATGCAGAAAGATCTACAGGTTCCATCCCGTGCTCCTAAAGCTTTAGAACAGTACGCTGCAAATACAAGGGCTGGACATAACTGTTGAATATGGGTGTCATTGAACCTGTAATAGCAAATCTCTAAGCTTGAGCCAGAAAAATGCTGATTCAAATCTGGGCTCTACCACTTACAGCATGACCTTGAATGAGTCACTTAACATTTGAGCCTCAGATTCCTTCATTGCAGATTCCTTCATTCCACCTAATTCACAGAGTTGTACCGTGGCATATGCAGGATACTGAACCAGGATCTGGCTAATTCCTATTTTAAAGCCCTAAGATACAGTGCCACCTCCTGCAGGAAGCCTCCCAGGCTCCCTCAGGCAGTCCCCCAGATCCTTCTGCTAGCCCCTAGGTACTCCCTTCCCTGCTGTATTGTGATCGCCTCTTCTTCCTTTCCCACCAGGCTCTGGGCTTCAAAGAGGAGGAGGCAGGGTATCTCAGCATCTCTTGAACCTAGCTGCACCCGCACACGGAGTGGGCATCTACTGATGCCACATCCCTCCCCAAGCCTCCACCCAGGTAGACATGAGAGGGAGGAAGTGACTAAGTCTGCTGGGGGTGGAGGGAAGAGGGGTTCATGAAAGTTTTGGGTGATAGCACTAGATCTTGAGGGTTGAATAGTAATTTACTGCTGGGGGGTGGGAGGAGGAGGTCCCAGGGAGAGAGAGAGAGAGAGAACTAAAGCAGGGAGGTGTGAAGGGAAGTAAATTGTGGGTCACACAGTATTTGCCAGAGAGTGACTAAAGATGAGAATTCTGGCTTCAGATCCCAAAGGGTCTCAAATGCCATGCCGAGGATTCACCCTTACAGGGAGTGACTGAAAACTTGTAAACAAGGCACAGTGACAAAAATGACAGGGCTATGGGCCACCACTTGAGGGCAGGTACTGATGGAAGAATCAAAAAAAGGACCAAAAGTTCTACCTGGATGACTGATCATTGAAAATTGCTTAAATAATATATCCACACCCCGCTACCCCTTATACTTGCAGAAAAGCCAATTCCCACAATCATTCCATGCTACACACACACAACAGCTCTGTGAAACCTAGGGGGCCAAGTGGTGCTGTCTTCATTACAGATGGACAAAGTCAGAGCCAGAGAAGGAAAGGGACCTTGCCATGGTCACACAGGCAGTGAGGGGGCTAGTTACAACCTGAAGCCAGTGTCCTGGCCCAGAGTGCTGGGGAGGCAGGCCTTTGGCCATTTGACAAATGTGCTCAGCACCTTCTAGGGCCAGACCCTGCACACATGGAGATGACCTTTGACCTCTGAGTCATCTTGAGACTGGACTGGTCACCTGGGCCTCAGACCAGCTGCCTCTTGCAAGAGTGGGAGAAGCGGGACCCACTGAGGGGTGCGGTTTCTGTGGTCAGACAGGTCAGCAGGGGCTTACCCCCAGGACAGG
The DNA here is from genome assembly GCF_028021215.1 of Eschrichtius robustus. Lineage (NCBI taxonomy): Eukaryota > Metazoa > Chordata > Mammalia > Artiodactyla > Eschrichtiidae > Eschrichtius > Eschrichtius robustus. Next base: position 82,675,125 of record NC_090839.1, on the reverse strand, counting down.
CCTATCTATGAGTCCTCCAAACTGGACCCTGGGCTGGGGGCTGGAAGAGAGCCAATCCCTCCGTAAAGGGAAAGGGGCAGAGGGAGTGGCCCTCTGCTGCCTTTCTAAGAAGCCCCCAAATGCCCCCTCCTCCCAGCACATAGGCCCCGCACAGCAGCAGCCTGAGTCATCATCCCGGTGGTTTGAATGGTAGCCGAGAAATCAGCCAGGGGGCTGCCTGGGGCTGACGGCCAAGGGTTGGAAAAACAAGGCCATTTTCTCTTAACTCCAGCCTTGGAATCTCAAGAAAGCCTAGGGGGTGGGGAGCAGAGTGCAGGTAGATGCAGAATGGGTGGGTGTCAACAACCAGACGGGGCTGGGGTGGGGGGCGAGGACAGGGCGGGGGGGGGGGGGGCGGGGAAAGCTCAGAATCCGAGCTGTTGGCTTTTGTTTTCAAATGACCTGTTTAATAATTACCTTTGCAAGCAAAGGAGCCAGGGCCCAGAGAAGGTGCGGATTCCAACCCTCCAGACCCCAGCAAGCAGCCAGAGAAGAAAGTAAACAAGATGCCACTGGCTCTCATTCCATCTCGCAAACAATGGCGGGACTGAGCTGCCCGCTCACACACACACATCGAAGTGAGATTTCCAGGGAAGAACTTTAACAGGCAGATAAGAGGCTCGGACTGAATTATTTCCCCACATCCCGGGAGCTCTCCTGAACTCAGCACCCAAGCGGGGGGGTAGCCTAGGGGCCCGGCATTTTAACATTAACCTTGACCTGTAATTTATTCATTCATTTTGCAGAGAAGGAGAACTACCTCTGCCTCAACGCCCGGAAAACCCAGCCAGCAACAACTTCATCTCTTTCAACAGTCACAATGGTGGACAAACAAGGGATTTAAGTTACAGCGGCTAGCTTGCACTCACACTCCACTGGGCTAGGGCTCCTTAAAAAAACACCACCCTAATCCAAGCACCCACCGGGGCTCACAAAAGTCAGACCCTGACCGGCAGTGGGAAAAATCCAACTTGTTTTTTTTTTTTTTTTCAACCTCCCAAGGCCTTCAACTATTTTTCCTCCTGCAGCATCCAAGCCCAGCCTCAAGGCAGAGCCATAAACACGCCTGCTCCTCCCTCTTCCACGGTTCGGCAACCGCCCCCCCGCCCCCCCCCCAAACCTTCCCGGACCCAGAGGAGAAAGAACCACAGCGACCCTCACCCGCAGCCCCCTCCTCTGCCCTCCCCCAGCCGCCCGCGCCGTCCGCAATCCTCGTAGGCACCTTGAGATAAACACCCACTAATGATTTTATGATTTTCTGCTCTGGGTAGCCGCGCTCAGCAGAATCCCTTCCCCCGCCCAGGCGACGGGGGCCGGCCCAACAGAGGGATTGGGGGATGGGGGGGCGTTAGTTTGTTTTTTACACTGCCGCGTCTCCACACCTGTTTTTCATTCATTCATTCGTTCGTTCATTCATTCATTAGCGGCTTCGTCACAGCTGCCTCCCCAGCCCTCTGGATCTCGGGGAGAGGATGGGAGGGGGCTAGGGTGGGGGAGACAGCGGCAGGGGTGCATCTTGTAGGGAGGGTCGGGGGGGAAGGACCCTGTTGGAGGGCATTTTGGGTGGCTTTGTCAAACACAAGACGAGCGATGCGGCGGGGGCGGGGCGGGGGCGCTCCCCGGGGCTCGAAGTTGTTTTCCGAGTCGCGGCGGCGAGGACAGCCGCCCGGGTGCGCCTCTTTGTCTCTCCCCGGCCGGCGCCGCGTCCCCGCGCGCTCACCTGGTCTTGGAGGACAAGAAGGCAAGTTTGATCAGGCCGTAGGTGAAGAGCGGGATACTCTCCTTGGCGACGCTGGCAACTTGCAGCCGGTGCTCCAGTATGTGGAGTTCCATCGTCCGCCCGCGCTCCGCGGCAGCTCATCCGCGGGGGGCGAGCCGCGGCCCCCGCCCCCTGCACGCCCAGCCGGCACCAAGCGCCGCGGGCAGCCGGCCCGGTGACCGGGAGCTCGGCCCCGGGCGGGCCGGGGCGGACAAAGGGGAGGCCCGCCAAGCCGCAAGGGGCCGCGGGCGGCGGGCGAGGGCGGCAGCGCTGGCGGAGCAGCAGCGCGCGGCGCCCGGCGCGGAGAGCAGCTGGTGTTCGCTGTAACAAACAACTTGCCACTCAAACGCCGGCCCGCTGGGCATGCGCGGCCGCCGCGGGGCGTGCCGGGACTTGTAGTCGCGCGCCCCGGGCGCCGGCGACCGCTGATGTCAGGGGCTGGGCGGCCGCCCTAGGGGCCCGCCCGATGCGCTTGGGGAAAATGCTGGAGCGCGGGTCCCCGCAGGCCCACAGGGAGGCGGAGGGCAGAAACGGGGGCCTTTCGAGCCAGCCTGAGCCTGAGTGCAAGCTCTGTCCCTCAGAGCTCGGGACTAGGCGCTTTTGGGCGCAAAGCGAGTCGCCCACAGAACTCGCGCGCTGGAGGAGACCTGAGTCTGGGAGGGGAGAGATTTGGAGAAACCGGTAATTACAGTGCAGAGAAGCAAAACAGAGAGGGGTGCGGGGGACAGAGATGGGGCCTTGGGGGGTTTCCTGGAGGAGGGGACATCCAGGCTGGGTTCTGAGGGATGAACGGGAGCTCGCTGAGGAGGGGGAGGGGACGCGCGGGGTTGGAGGCCAGCAGTCTTCCAGGCAGAAGGAACAGCGTGTCCAAAGGCACAGAAGCGTGAAAGCCCCCACGGTGCTGTGTTTGGCTTTGTTGGAGCGGAAAATGTGAGGGAGGAGAGGCAAGAGATAAGGCAGGCGCAGTCACCAGGAGTCCGGTCGAGATGGTCATGTGTGCAGAGCTAATGAGGTGGCCGTTTATCCGGCGGGAGAGAGGGTGATGGGGACTGAGAATTAGGGAAAAGTCCGAAATACACCCGAAGGGCTTCCCACCCCCGAGCCGGTGTGCCCGTGACTACGTCCCGCAACGGCTCCCCCTTAATGGCTGACTGGAATTTTGAAATTTTCTAGGTTAAAGTTACTGGTGCTCTGCTCGTTGGCAGAGTAATTTGGGGACGTGATGGGTCAGGTTTACCTGCTGGGCCCGTCTGAGAACTCTCTTGGAGGAAGATTCTGGTCATGCCCTCTCACATTCCTCTCTCAGCCCACCTCTGTGAGGTAGGGACACATCAGGCTACCGCATTTCCACAAAGGGCCTTGAAGCCTGCAATCTGGTGGCTCTTAAAGCGTTTTGACCCCCTTCCCGGTTTACTTTCACGAAAGAATTTATCACCATCTAATAAAGAATATTCTTTTTTGTTTTGCTTGTCTGTCTCCCTCTTCTAGCATCTCAGCTCCATGAAGGCAGTGGTTTTTGTCTGTTCTCTGCTGTATTCCCAGTGCCTGAAATGTGGCTGGCAGGTGAGAGACATGCATTCAGTATTCATGGAATGCATAAATGCATACATCTATTCCTTTAGCATCTAGAGGCCTAGAAGGCCCAAAAAGAAATGCATTCAGGGGCCAGGCAAGTGTGAAGATGTGTGAAGCAGCTGGGTATCAGACAGTTGGAAATGGTACAGGAGAAGGGTGGCCAACCTGAAGGCATAAAATTTATTAAAACAAGACCCCAAAACCAAAAAACCAACAGGTGAAACCAAACAAACAAGGCTAAAGGCAGGATTTGGTCAGTTTTCTGACTTCTGCTTTGGATGGCCTAAGTCAGTAGTTTTTAATCTGCAAGCCATGACCCATGAGTGGGTGGTGAAATCAATTTAGCAGGGCATGACTAGCATTAAAAAATAAATAATACTGAATAGAAAATTACACAGAGCTTTGCACATAGTATGGGTAGGTTACTATTATCTTTTCTGTGTTCCAGGAAACTTTCGTTTTGGCCACACATGTACGTGTGGGCACGCAGGCATGTGTGTGCGTCTCTGTGCGTGCATGCACTGGATCTTTATGCAAAGGTATTTCTTTTTGTGCGTCTTGGTCAAAAACATTTGAAAACACTGGGCCTTCTAGTTAATCAAGCCAGACTATTGTAAAGTTTGCAAATTTAGACCATGTTGGTTGGATTTATAGAATTGCTTTCACTGAGCTATATTTGGTGCTTAAGATTTCTGTGACACTGACACCTGAAATGAATGTTGGGATGTTGAGCAAACTGACCTCTAGGTTGCCAAATCCAGAGGATGGTTTCAGGCTGGGGCTAGGGTGAGACATTCACTCTCAAGGTCATGCAAGTACTGGCGTGGCATGTTCTCATGGATTTCACTCCTCTCTTGATTCCTTAGCATTGTACTCTTCTGGTCCTATCCTGGTTCTTCTGGTTTTCCCTCTTTGGTTTCTCCTCCGCCCAACCCTAAAATGAGCAGAGGCCCACCTGGTGTTCCTGCCTATAGTGTATTTTTACAGCAGTGGCTGCCAGTGAATCATGCCTCCTGGTAAGCCATCCCACACTGACTTTGGGTTTGGCCGTGTGAATTTCTTTGGCCAATGAAGTCTTACCTTGGTAGCACATGTACTTGGTAAGTCCTGCGCATTGAGACTTGCCCACTTGGATGCTCCCCTGAGGCCACTATGCTGTAAAGAAGCCCAAGTGAAAGTTAACATGGAAAGAGAGGCCCAAGTGTTCCAGCTGTTCCAGCTGAGCCCTGTCCCCTGCCGACAGCTGGCGTCAACCAGACGTGTGAGTCTTGGACCTTCTAGCTCACTGTCCAGATGAATGCAGCCCCATGAATGAGCCAGGTGAAACCAGAAGAGGAGCTACCCAACCAACCTATAGAAGAATAATAAATACAGCTGACCCTTGAACAACGTGGGTTTAAACTCCTCGGGTCCACTTATACACCGTTTTTTTTTGATAGTGGATAATGGAGTGCTGCAAGATCCACGATTGGTTGCATCTGTGGTTGTGGAGCCGTGGATATGGAGGAGCCACGTATATGGAGGGCCATCTATAAATTATAAACAGATTTTCAACTGCAAGGAGGGTCATCATTCCTAATCCCCTCCTTGCTCAAGGGTCAACTGCAGTTGTTTTTAGCCACTAAGATTTGGAATCGTTTGTGATGCAGAAATACCTAGCTGATACATTCCCTCAACCCTCATCTTCTCTCACTCTGTGGGTGGACTCAGTCTCTGGCTTCTAATATTTTGAGGGCCCGCAAATTGACAGTTCTAGCTCAGAACATGTTCCGGAGGCCCTGACTCACATATCTAACTTCCTAGTCGTTGGTGACATTCACCTAAAGGTTCACAGGCTTAACCAGCCTAACCTGTTCACACCTTACCTCATCATCTAACGCACCCCAGCCCTTTTCCTCTTCCTCCTGTAGTTTCTGTCTTGGTTGATGACATCATCGCCAGTCCCTAAAGTTACCAGCCTGATATGGCATGTTGTGATTTCCAAGATGGTCGCAACAAGATTTTTTATTCTGCGTGCTCTCCTGGCAACGTGACATTGATCATCAACCCATTAAGAGGTGGGTCAATGTTCCCTCCTCTTGAATCTGAGCAGGCCTGTGACCACAGAGGAAACAACACCTGTGACTTCTGAAACTCGGTCATAGCTGCTGATCCTGTTTCCATCTGGTCCTCTTGGGACATTCACTCTCTGAACGCCTCTGTCATGCTGTGAGGAAGCATGGGCCACGTGGACAGATCACAAGTGGAAATTTGTTTTGGTTTGTTAGGGCTGCATAACAAAGTAACACAGACTGGGGAATTAAACAACAGAAACTTACTGTCTCACAATTCCGGGGGCTAGAAGTTCGAGATCCAGGTGTTGGCAGGGTTGGTTCCTTCTGAAACCCTTCTCCTTGGCTTGTAGATGGCCACCTTCTCCCTGTGTCCTCACGTGGTCTTCTTTCTGTGTGTGTATCTGTGTCCTAATCTCCTCCTCTTATGAGGACACCAGTAATAATGATTAGAGCCCACCCTAATGACCTCATTTTAACTTAATTACCTCTTTAAAGACCCTATTGCCAAATACAATCATATTCTGAGGTAGTGGGGGTTAGGACTTCAACATATGAATTTTGAGGAGTGGTGGGCACAGTTTGGCCCATAGCAGTATTCCAGCCAGCAGCCCCAGCTGAGGTTTCAGCTGACAGCCAGCATCACCACCAGACCTGGGAAGAAACCTTCACCTGACACAAATGAGAGATCCTGAGCAAGAACCGCTCAGCTGAGCCCAATCAGCCTCTCATGAGAGATAATAATAAAATAGTTATTGTTGTTCTAAACCACTGCATTTAAATAGCAATAGATTATTGGAATATTCTAGAATCATCCTGGTCGGTGGTGGTGATGAGGGGGTGGGGGACAGGGGAGAGCTGACCAGGGAATTATCCTGGTCAGGATAATTGATACCTCTTGCTTCCCCGCTCCCCCATCTAATCAGTCACCAAGTCTTAATGATTTTGTTTACTGCACACCTCTGTAACCCAGCCTGTCTCTTCACCTTGACCATCATGTTCCCACGTCCTAGATTGTTACAGTGGCCTCCTAATGTCCATTCCATCCTCCTCGTGTTGCCAAGGTAGCTGTTCTATGCTGTGGCCCTACCACCTGTAACTCTTTCAGCGACCATGGCTCTCTTAAGAAAACCAAGCTCAGATCCTCCATAGATGGTCTTAATGTGAAGGGAAGGAGGCTTCCTGCCTCCTAGACCCACCCTCTCCAATATGGTAGTCATTGGCCAAACATGGCTATTGAGCATTTGAAATGGAGCTAATGCCATGAGAAACATAAACTTTAATTTTACTTCATTTTAGTTAATTTAAAATTAAAAACTGATACTCAATTCAGTTATTGGAAAGCATTCAAGTATGTTTGGAAATAACTGCCAACTGTCCTGGTTTTCCTGGGACTGAGCTTTCAGGATGTGGAACTGTGAGTTTTAAAACCAGGACTTGGGTAAACAGGGATGAGTTGGTGACACTACTTTGAAACAACTTGGTTATGGAAATCTATGAAATCCAAATACAGATCAAGTGTTGTGGATGAGAATTAAGCATCTGAATGGAGATATGCCATAAATGTCAAATATATTCTGGCTTTCAAAGACTTGGTATGAAAAAAAAAAAGTAAAATATCTCATTAAAAATTTCTTATATTGATTACATGTTGAAATGATAGTATTTTGGATATTGGGTTAAATAGAATATATTATTAAAATTAATTCCATCTATTTCTTCTTTACTTTTTAAAATTCAAAGTCACGTATAGCTTGCATTATATTTTTATTAGGCAGCTCTGCTCTAGAGCAGTGGTTCTTAAACTGTGGCTGGTGTCAGAATCACAGGGGCACTTGGTAAAGATGCTGAGGCCCAGGCCCTGTCCTGCTTTGAGGAGCCTGGGTCTCTGTTCTTCATCAGCTCTCCAGACCTCAATCACTCTGCTGTGGTGGGGTGGTGTGTGGGAATGTAGATGCCAGCAACCCCTTTCTTCTTAAGTCTGGGGTCTCTGGACCTAAGAAAACAATGCCCAAGAACCGGCAGGACTTCTTGCTCTGCCTGGCTAAGGCCTAGTGTGGGTTTTACCAGCATGGGCTGCTCAGATGGCATAGGAATGGAAAAAGAAGAGAGGGAGGAGACGGCCAGGAGAACTAAGGGGCATCTTTTTCTGGGGCTCTGATTCTTTCTGGATCCTTCTCTAGTCCTTAGGTGAGCTGACCTCAAATATCTTTCCCTGGGTTTGACAAACAACACTGAGGGCCGTGGGGAGTCACTGAAAGTTCTGAGCCGGGGAGGAGCCCGATGAAATGGATGCCCTGTTGGCCTATTCTGAGGGACCCCAGGCCCCAACCACCTCCCTTTCCCACACTTTTCCACAGGACTACAGGAAGAAGCGATTTCTCAGATTCTTTGCTAGAGATGGCCCCTCCCACACGCTCGCCTGCACTCCCACAGGAAAGGATTACTGGTCCCCAAAGTGCAGTGGCCTGAATTACTGTAAACTGTCACAGCTTAATCGCCATCAGCCATCATCCTGGTCTCAGGCAGAGGCTCTTCCTTCCTTGGTGCTCCCAGGCCTGCCCAGCCTTGCCAGGAGCCCCCAGAGACCAGGTCCCAGCTCTGTGCTGCAAATCCACACTTAGACACTAGGTGTCACTCAGCCCCACCAAGGGAGAGAGTGTGCGGTATGGGAAACCAATCAACCAACCAACCAACCACCCAACACTGCATCCTGGAGAACCAGGCCTAGTCTGAATTTGGCCTCTATTCCATTCAGTGCTGTGCAAATTACATCTTTCTTTGCTTTGGTTTCCTCATCTGCAAAATGGGCATAATGGTGCCTCTCTCATAGGGCATGTATGTGTGGGGATTAAATGAAAGAACGCCTTTGGGAAAGCCTCCAGCGCTGCTCCTGGCACTCAGTAGATGCTCAGTAAATATTTGTTGAATGAATTAATGAATTAATGCGTGGATGGGCAGCTCTTTGGCAGTCTGGCCTCAAGGGCAGGCCCCCTCCGTGGTTTCTATTCTACTCCTTCCCGGCTTGTGGCTCCCCGCAGTGAAGGAAGAAAGTAAGGAAATGGGTGTGTCTAGGGCTTCTCCTTGGTGCCTGCATGTGCCTCATTGCATCTGATTCCCTGGAGAGGTAGGGATTCATATGCTCATTTTACACATGGGGAGACTGAAGCTGGGGGAAGGTCAGGAGGAGAGGACCTGAGGACACAGCTTTTCTTGGGTCTCCCAAGGGCCTGCACCAGGGCTGAGAACACAGTGCTACTAAAGGAAGGCCCACTGGTTGAGTCAATGAGTGAACATCAGGCACCGTGATGACACTGAGTGCCCCATCCCCTTTCTTGTGACATCCTTGGGCAGGGCTAGGGCAGGACAAGAGGCACCAGAGTCTGTCTTCTCTCTCTCTCTCTGTCTTGGATTATTTCCTTTCATACCGTCCTTCTGCCTCCTCCCCTTCTATTCCTTAGCCTGTGCCCTTTCAGCAGTATTTTCTCCTTTCTTTCCCTTCCTTCCTTCCTTTCTTCCTATCTTTCTTTCTTTCTCTTTCTTTCTCTCTTCCTTCCTTCCTTTCTTTTTCTTCCTTCCTTCCTTCCTTCCTTCCTTCCTTCCTTCCTTCCTTCCTTCCTTCCTTCCTTCCCTCCTTCCTTCCTTTCTTCTTCTCTCTTCTCTTTCTTTCTTTCTTTCTTCCTTTCTTTCTTTCTTTCTTTCTTTCTTTCTTTCTTTCTTTCTTTCTTTCTTTCTTTCTTTCTTTCTTTCTTTCTTTCTTTCTTTCTTTCTTTCTTTCTTTCTTTCTTTCTTTCTCTTTCTTCCTTTCTCCTTTCCTTTCCCTTCCCTTTCCTTTTCTTCCTTCTTTCATTCTTCCTTACTCCCTGCTTCCCTCCTTCTCCCCCCCACCCCCCCCACCTTTTGTTATAATCTGTGACTGAGGACCAGACTGCATAGCCTCTAAGAACCAAAAGGTTGACATGCTGGAAGATAGAGGCTGAGGGGCCTCCGCACCCCTACCATTCACACCCCAGTACCTCAGTTTCCTCATCTGTAAATTGGGTTGTTTTAAGGACTTGGGGTGGTATGTGTAGGTGCTGAGTACAGGCCTGACCGATGGGAAGAGCCTGATGGGTGTGAAGCGTTTCTGATGTTATTTCACCTGTGCCTAAGGCAGGCCTCACTGCAGCTCTTTAATGTCCTGGGAACTGATTCTGGAGAGCATCAAGGTCTGAGATTCTGAAGGTATGATTTGGGGTAAATTGTGCATCAATTTCGTGATCACTAAAATGCAAGTGTCTGGATGGCTGCTTCCCAGGAAAGTGGTGAGCCATTGATCATTAGGTTGTTGAGAAAATGACAGCTGAGTCCTGTGGAACTAACACACAGCCTAATTTGGATTGTAAGTTCAGGGAGGGCAGGGCTGGGATGATGTGTGGCCTTCCCCGGGGTGGTGTTCATTCAAGGCTTGTGGAGTGACTCAGGATGCACATGTGGTGACTGGCAAGTAGGGGTGGCCTGAGGGTCCCGAGTGACCCTAGATCCAAAGTAGCCCCAGAGTTCCTTCTCGGCAGGTCACAGGAGAGAGAGCTGTATCCAGGACATCTTTTTGCACATTGCAAAGGTGATTTGCTCTCTTGGGAAGGAATCTGGTCTCTTTAATATCCTTTGTGAAGATGCAGAAACATCTGCAGTGGAGACTGCTGGGATTGCTCATGAGATATTAGCCACATCTCTGTGAAAAGAGCAATTTATCAGAGGACGTTCCTTCCAGTGACAGAGAACCTTTCAGAACTTGATTGCACTTAATGTACCAGCCTTTCCAAAGTATTTTATTCCACCCTCAAATGAGATAATGAAGCCCTTTAATTTACTGTTCAACTCCCAGACAGAGTGAGCTGGTCAGGCCCGAGGAGACAGAAGGCTGGACCCAGGCTCAGGAGGCCCAGTGCACCTGGTGTGTCATCATGGCCTTCTCAGCCTGGAGCTGCCCATCTCCTGTTGGGAGGTGGCCTGGAGCCCCAGGCAGCCCAGGGTAAATCCCAGTCTTGCAGTTTTCTTCCTGTGTGTCCCCAAGCCAGTCACTTACTCTCTTGAAGCCTCGGTTTCATCATCTGTAGAATAGGGATGGATGATAACACTGGCATGGCAGGGTTGTGGTAATGATTAGGGAGGATATGGCTAAGAGGGCAGTGTCTGGCACTGGGTAGATGCTCAATAAATGGCAGTTGTCATTGGGTAATGAAGTCGAGCCCTGAGACCTCAGAGGAAGTCGTTCTTGCTGCTGGTCCTGGGGAACGTTCACATCCATGGCTCCGCCCTGGAATCACACCATCAGCACCAAATAAAACAGCCTTCAAGGCCTTCACCTCCTGCTTATCTGCCCATCCCATCCTGACCATTTCAGTGGATCTCACCCGCTCAGACAAATAGATGATGGATGGATGGCTGTAAGAACTCAGCCATGGGCAGCGTCAGAGCCCATGCTGGACCTTGCCCAAGCCTCCTCCAGCCTCTCGTTTGGTGCAAGCCCTGGGTACGTCTAAGGGGCCTCGTTAGATGTGTGTTGATTACAATACCCTCCCCACAAAGCAGTAAAGTTGATCGCTCTTACAATATCAGTGTGTTATGATACTTTTCCAAGGATGCAAGTAAAGCATTCTGAGAAAGGGATGTATTTTCTAATTTGCCCAGAGGTCATTATAGATGAATGGTTTACCCTTTTTCCCCGCCTGCCCCAGTGGCCTTCCCCAGCTCAACCTCACGCTCCCCTTACAGTAGGATTCTGGCATTTGTCCTCTGTTTCCTGCTCTGGCCTGGGGGACCAGCCAGGTCTTGCACTGTTGGCCTCATCTCGGGCTGGCTTTCTGACCGGCTCTTGTCTCCTTCCCTGGGACTCAGGGCCCAGATGGATTCCTGTCAACGTCCCCTCCTCCCCTCACTCTGTACACATAGCTCTCACCCTGCTTCTCCTGCTCTGACCTTAGCCTCCCTCCTGATCATCATCCAAACTCACCCTGTGTCTGTACTTGTGGTGGCTGATAATGGCCCTTAAAGATATCCTAGTGCTAACCCCTGGAACCTGTAAATGGTACCTTATATGGAAAAGGGGTCTTTGCAGATGTGATTAAGGCTTTTGAGATGGGAGTTTACCCTGGATTATCCAGGTGGGTCCAATGTGATCACAGCATCTTTACAAGAGAGAGACAGAGGGATATTCGACACAGACTGGAGAAGGTGACGTGAACACAGAGGCAGAGATTGGAGTGATGTGCCTGCAAGCCAAGGAATGCTGGCCACCATCAGAATCCAGCCACCAGGATTCTCCCCTGGAGCTTCTGGAGGTAGCACAGCCTTGATGACACCTTGATTTCTGCCCGGGAATACAGATTTTGGATTTCTGCCTTCCAGACCTGTGCGAGAATAAATTTCTGTTGTTTTAAGCCACCAAATTGGTGGTCATTTGTGACAGCAGCCATGGGAAACTAGATCAGTGTTCATCCTCTCTGGGGAAATCCTTTGCCTGGTCCAGCTTAGCTCTTGGCCCTGACTCTGTTTTGGTCCCCATGGTCCTGGCCCTGAAGGGAGCACCCTAGCTCTTCGGATGGGCCTGGACACTTGATGCTGCAGTGCCAGATCCCACTCCTGACAGGGGGTTTGGGGACCTTAGGATCAGCTGCATAGGTGTTATCTGCTGGCAATCAACCACAGGACCCACTGGGTGGTAGGCCCTCCAAGAGAACCTTAAGCTTATCCCTCCTCCCCTATAGAATAATCAAGGCTCATTATGGGTGGGGAACAGATCAGACAGTTCAGAAGAGCATTGGCTGAGGTCCTACCTTGTGCTAACTATATGATGGATGCTTGATATACATTGTCTCTTCTATTACCTTTCTCCAGTCTGGGGATAAAAATGGTAATCAAAAGTATTCCTCTGGCTTATTTCCTTTCTGCTCTAATGGGACCTCTTTGCATTTCAAAGTTTCCAGGAGCCCTAGGGGGGTCTCACTAGTGCTCACTAACATTCTTCCATCACTTCTTATTGCCATTTTCCTCCTCCTATGATTGACTTTCAAGCTGGGATGGCTGCTCTCAAGCTTTCTGCTGTCTCCTTCCCCCTTGCTGTGGCCCCGGCTCCTCGAAAGGCCGAGGACCTCTCTAGGATGAAGGTTGGTTCCGCCACAGCCCAGGCCTCTGAGCCTAAAAGGGAGTTTCCTCTCCCCACTTGTCCCTCCAGGCTTGCTCTCCATGGTCACACAGCTACAAAATGTGCCATGTCAGCTCTCAGTATTGTGCAGATATCTTAGGGAAAGGGCTTGCCACAGATTGTATTCTCCCAAAAATGGAAGGAACGATGTCTCCCATCCCACATGGTCTTCCTACAATGTGACTCTGACGCTCCTTCTCCTCGGATACGGATGGATTTGTGACTGTGGCAGAAGTGACACAATGGGTTGTAAAGAGTGTTGTAGCTTCCACTGGTTTGCTTGGGATGCTTGCTCAGGGGACCCAGCCACCATGCTATGACGAAGCCCAAACAGCACATGGAGAGGCCCACTCGGAGAGGAACTGAGGTTCCCTGCCTATGGCTTGCGCCCACCTTCCAGCCATGTGAGTGCGCCATCTTAAAAAGTGAACGGTCCAGCCTTAGGCAGCCACCCTAGCTAATGCCGACTGTAGCAGAGATGGGCTGTCCCCACTGAGCCTTGCCCAAACCATGGATTCGTGAGTAGAATAAATGTTTGTTGTTGTTTGAAGCCGCCAAGTGCGGCATGGTTTGCTTCACTGCAATGGACAATGCATACAGAATTCCTCCAGTTTTCTTTTGTATTCTCCTTCCCTGGGACTCCGACCTGGAGCCGTGGGACTGAGCCCAGGGCCAGCCTAAAAGACTGATTTGGCTCCATCCACTTGGGAATTACATTTCCCTTCCCTCAGGCTGAGTCTCTTCCTGGGAAGCCCTTGGGTACCTCTCACAAACTGACCCGTGGGAGCAACTTCACTGGTCCTCCGGAATTGACTGGACATCCTTAAATCCTGGAGGACCAGAGTTTAGATTAAAGCCAGGACATCTTCACTTCCTTCTTATCTGCCCCTAGTCACAACCTCAGTTATTTTATGAGGGGGAAACTGAGGCTCAGTGAAATTGAATCACTCTCCCAGGGAATACAGCTAGGAAGTGGAAGACTGAGATTTGGATCCACGTCTGTCTGCCTTTCCACCAGCCTGAGGGCTGCTTCTCTGTGTTATGTGCAGAGGCTGATGCTCCAGAGGGGTCCCCTTGTGTCTCACTAAGGCCATAAGCCACTTCATCGTCCTCTCACAGATTCCCCTCAAAAAAGATATACGTTTAAATGGCTAATAAGCATATGAAAAGGCACTCAACCTCATTAGCAGCCAGGAGATGCAAATTAAAACCCCAAGTGGGAACTCCCTGGCAGTCCAGTGGTTAGGGCTCTGCCCTCTCACTGCCAAGGGCCTGGGTTCGACCCCTGGTCGGGGAACTAAGATCCCACAAGCCATGCGGCGTGGCCAAATGAACAAAACAAAACAAAAAACAAACAGACAACCCCAAGCATACCCCTACTGTGATTGAATGCAAAAGTGCCTCTCTCAGACCACCTTCCATGGATATGTGACCCCACCAGCCATTTTGGCCAACTCAGGCCATTCCCTCTTTAGCGCTCCCTCTGGGGTCAGTGGAGGCTCACTTTCTCCCTCTTCTTGCACCTGCTTCCTTCCTGACCACAGGTGTTGATCTCAAGAGCACTTCTTAATAAATATTCTGCATGCTAAACTCTATCTTTGTGTCCAGGGGAACCTCACCAGTGACAACTACACATCCACTAGAATGGCTGAAATATTTTGAAAAAAATTTATCCTGTTTTTCACGTTTTGAAACATTATAAACTGCAAACAGACCCACACATATATGGCCAATTGATTTTTGACAAAGGTGCAAAGGCAATTCAATGGAGAAAGGATAATCATTTCAACAAATGGTGCTGGAACAACTGGACACCCATATGGAAAAAAAAAAAAGCAAACAAGCAAAAAAAAAAAAAAAAAAAGAATCTTGATTACCTATCACAACTTGTACAAAAATTAACTCAAAATGGATCATAGACCTAAAAGTAAAACCTAAAATTAAAATACTCCCCAGGAGGAAACAGGAGAAAATCTTTGTGACTTCAGGTTAGACAAAATTTTCTTAGTTATAGCTTCTATATCCATGAGCTGTAAAAGAAAAATATGCTAAATTAGATTTCATCAAAATTAAAAACATCTGATTTTCAAAAGACATTCTTATGAAAATGAAAAGACAAGCTACAGACTGGGAGAAAATATTTACAAAACACATGTGATAAAGAACTTGTATCCAGAATATAAACAATCCTGAAAACTCAATAAGAAAACAAATAACCCAATTAAAAATGGTCCAAAAAATTGAACAAACCATGCAGACAAGAAGATATGTGGATGGCAGATGAACACATGAAAGGATATTGAGCATCTTGAGCTATTAGAGAAATGCAAATTAAAACCAAAATGAGTTACTAGTAGAGACCTCTTACAATGATTTAATAAACAAATAAAGAAACAAAGAAACAAATGACAATACCAAGTGCTGGTGAAGATGCAGAGCAACTAGAACTCATACAAAATTGTACAGAAAACTTGGAAAATGGTTTGGCTGTTTCTCATAAAAGTAAACATACACTCACCATATGACCCAGCAACCCCACTCCTAGTTGTTTACCGAGCAGAAATAAAAACTTGTGTTCCCACAAAAACCAGCCCACATATGTTTACAGCAGATTTATTCATAATTTTCCTTCCTGGAAACAACCCAAATGCACTGTAATTGGGGAATGGATGAATAAATTGATACATCCATACAATGGAATATGATTCAGCAATAAAAAACTGTTGATACACTCAATAACATGGATGAACCTCACACACGTTATGCTAAGTGGGTGAAACCAAACTCAAAAGGCTACATACTATATGATTACAAGGGTTGGGAGTAGGGTAAGGGATTTGGTGCCTACCAAGGGGCACCAAGGAATTTTGGGAGGTGATAGAACTGTTCTATATTTTGATTGTGATAGTGACCACACACTTACCACAACTCACAGAACTGTACACTAAGAAGAGTAAAATTTACTGTATGCAAATAAACTGTACTAAAAGTATTGAACCAAAAAGCATTTTATATAAGTAGTATCATACTGCACGTATCCTTCCTCAGCTTGCTTTATTTTTTTTTGCTTACCATTAATGATTTATACAAGTTGACACTATGTATGTAATAATGATACATGTAGCTCTTGTTCATTCATTTTAACTGCTACATCACATTTCTATTGTTCATTATACCTTAATTTGTCTATTCGTTCTTCTTCTGGTGGACATTTCTTTTTTTTTTTTTAGTAAATACATTTATTTATTTATTTTTGGCTGCGTTAGGTCTTTGTTGCCACGTGCGGTCTTTCTCTAGTTGCGGCGAGCGGGGGCTACTCTTTGTTGCTGTGCGCGGGCTTCTCATCGCGGTGGCTTCTCTTGTTGTGGAGCACAGGCTCTAGGCTCGGGGGCTTCAGTAGTTCTAGCACACCGGCTCAGTAGTTGTGTCTTGCAGGCTCTAGAGTGCAGGCTCAGTAGTTGTGGCGCACGGGCTTAGTTGCTCCGCCGCACGTGGCATCTTCCCGATACAGGGATCGAACCCGTGTCCCCTGCATTGGCAGGTGGATTCTAAACCACTGCGCCACCAGGGAAGTCCCTTTGTGTCTGTTTTTTTCCTTCTGTTTTAAGCAATGTTGCAATAAACATTCCTGTAAATGTATTCTGGAGTACAGGTGCTGAGATTTCTCTCTTGGATGTTTACTGAAAAGAGTAAATTGAATAGAGACAAAAACTGTGAGCATCTTCACTTTGCTCTCCAAGGGCTTATACAACTGACTCTACCAGCAACGTATGAGAATTTCTTTCTTCTATATCTCCATCAGAAATTGTATTATCAGACTTTAACTTCTGCTTAGCTGATGAATGTAAAATGGTATCTCATTGTTGTTTTATTTTGCAATTTCCCTGATTACTAGTGAGGTTGATTTATATGTTTGTTGGTCATTTGGGTTTTTTCTTCTGTGAATTGCCTCTTCATATTCTTTGTCTTTTTTTTTTTTTCCCCTACTGTGTTGTACATCTTTTTCTTCTTGATTTGTACCCATTTCCCCCCCCCCGCCCCAACCGCAACCTCTTCCTGATTGTAATCCCTGTTGGGTAGCAGATATCTTCTCAGTCTGCAGATTGTCTTTTAAAAATTTTAATAGTACCTTTTGTAGATAGAAATTTGTAAATTTATTAGTCTTTTTTTTTTTTTTTGGTTCATGCTTTTTATGCCCTTTCTAAGAAATCCTTCTCTACCTCAAGGTCAAAAGATATTTTCCTGTAAACTTTAAAAAGTTTTGCTTTTCACATGTATGTCTTTAGTTCACTTGGAATTGATCTTTTTGTATGATGTAGAGATCTAGTTTTAATTTTTATACATAACCCTACACCATTTATTGAAGAGTCCACCCTTTCCCCACTGATTTATATAGGCTTTTGGGCTCTCTATTCTGTTTTATTGGTATAGTTGTCTATCCTTACAACACCATCTTAATTATGTAATAAATCTTTCTATCTAATAAATCTGTCTGGGGCTATTCTTGGCCCTTTGCTCTTCTCTATAAATTTTAGAAGCATCTTGCCAAGTTCCCAAAGAGAGTTTTGGATGTTTTTGAAATTCTATAATATTTAATACATAAATTTAGGTAGAATTGGTACCTTTATGATATTGAATCTTTCTGTCCATGTCTGTGGTATATATTTCTTTACTTACCAGACACTCTTTTGAGTCTTTCAATAATGTTTTGTAATTTAGACCGTTAGGTTCTTGCACACCTTTCTGCTCCATTTATTTTAAGCACATCATAGTTTTAATTTTTTAATTTTTTTGATATGGTAAACAGAATTAAAAGTAATATATTCTACTTATTTGTGGTACATAGGAATGTTATTGATGTTTATATGTCAATCTCATGTATAACAATCTTGCTGATTGCAAGTTTGTGAATAGATTCTTTTGGATTCACTGTGTAGACAATTATGCTTTCTCTAGATATACTTTTCCTTTTCACTTAATGCCTTTTTATTTCTTTTACTCGCCTTATTTCATTGGCTGGGTACTTTAGTGTAGTGCTAAAAGGAAGCAATGACAAAGGACATCCTTTATTGCTTTGAGTCTAATTGAATTGCCTCTGAAATTTTACCCTTAAATATAATATATGCAGTGAGTTTTGAACAATTTCTTTTTATCACATCTATGACATTATATTCTATTTCTAGATTGCGTTTTAAAAATCTTTTAAATAGTATGAATTAGTACAGAATTTTATCAAATGGTTTTCCTGCAGATATTGAGATGATCATATGCTCTTTTTTTCTTTTAATTCTATAGTGTGGCATATTACATTAATAGATTTACTTATTATTCATGAGAGAAATCCCACCTGGCCAGCAACTATTTTATATATATATTTCACTGAAATTAAATTAAATTAGCTGCTAAATTTAATTTGCTGATATTTTATTTAAGATTTTGAAATACATGTTCATAAGTGTATAATGGATCTGTAATTGCCTTTTAAAAAATTATCCTTGTCTGGTTTTGCCATCAAGGTTATACTGGCTTCATAAAATGAAATAGGTAACTTTCATTCTTTCTGTCCTTTGAAATGTTTTTATAAAAAGCATATATTTTCTGGTCCTCAGAATTTTCAACAAATTTGCCTCTAAACTTTTTCGAGCTTGGGATAGGTCAACTTCTGGATGGATTAGACGTATTTACTAGTGTAGTTACTATTCGAATGAGTATCTTTCTTTTCATTACTTGCTTTGCTTATTTATACCCTCTTCCTCCTCCTCCTCCTCCTGCCTCGTCCTCCTCCTCCTTCTTCTTGCATAGGCTAACTAGTAGTGTCTTTCTTTGATCATTTTCCCCCGCAAAGAACCAGCTTTTGGTTTTGTATTTGGACAGGATATAAATTTGACTGCTACAACAGAAACCTGAAATGATTAATGACTTAAACAAGTCATGCATTATTACCTGTTATGTGCTGAATTGTGTACCCCACCCCCTTGCTCCCTGCAAATTCACATGTTGAAGCCCTTTGAATGTGACTGTATTTGGAGATAGCACTTTTAAAGAGGTAATTAAGTTAAAATGAGGCACCATTAGGATGGATGGGCCCTAATTCAATCTGACTGGTGTCCTTATAAGAAGAGGAAATTTGTACACCTAGAGAGACACCAGATGTAAGTGTGCCCAGAGAAAAGACCACGTGAAGATAGAGAGAGAAGTGGGCCATCTATAAGCCAAGGAGAGAGCCCTCAGAAAAAACCAACCCTGCCAACACCTTCGTTTTGGACTTTTAGCCTCCAGAACTGTGAGACAATAAATTTCTGTTGTTCAAGCCACCCAGACTGTGATATTTTAGTATGGCAGCCCAAGCAAACTAACACACTATCTCACATAAAGTCCCAGCTTTTATGGAGTTCATTGAGGGCCCAGGCTCTTTCTATCTTTTTGCTCTGCCCTCTTCATCATGACCTGCCTTCATGCCTGCATCCCAGCCAGCTGAAAGAGAAAAAGGGGAAGGGAGAGCAAACTACTTCAGTTTACAGATATGACCCAGTACTTTTGCCCACTTCCGTGTTTTGTATCGGGCTGCAAAGGTTACTGGGTTGCCACGTGCCTCCTAAAGAGTCTATTACATCGTAGGAAAACAAGAATGGAAAGTGGGGAGCAAGGGCAATTTCTGCTATAAGTTTTTTAAAAAATTCCTTTCTATTTCTTCTTTGTTTTCTAGCTCATTATGTCTGACCTATTTTTGTTATTTCCATCTTTGTACTTTCTTTATGTTTGCTCTGGTGTCCTTTTCCTAGCTCCTTTATTTGATCACATAACTCATTCATTTTAATCTTTGTTGATTTTTAAATTCATGAATATAAGGATACACATTTATCTCTAAAAACTATATTAGTTGCATTATATAAGTGCTACTCTAATTGTCACTTAATTACAAAACATTTGTAATTTTAAGTACCGTTTCCTCTTTTACCCAGGAGGTATTTAGGATGAAGTTTTAGATTTCCAAGGTTTTAAAAAAATCTCTTTATTCTTGAGTTCCATTTAAATTAAATTATGGTCAGAGAGTGTGGTCTGGATGATAAACATCTTTTTAAAAAATTTGTCAAAGCTCTCTTTATGACTTAATAAATGATTACTTTTTATAAATTTTTCTGTGAAAATTATGAGTATTCTCAATTTATTGGGTTCTCAATTTGTTGGGTGGTACAGTATCTATCTATCGTCTCTCATATGTAAACTTTTTTTTTTTAAATATATTTTTATATATATATATATATATATTTTTAAGTATTTGTTATTTATTTATTTATTTATGGCTGTGTTGGGTCTTCGTTTCTGTGCGAGGGCTTTCTCCAGTTGCGGCAAGCGGGGGCCACTCTTCATCGCCGTGCGCGGGCCTCTCACTATCGCGGCCTCTCTTGTTGCGGAGCACAGGCTCCAGACGCGCAGGCTCAGTAGCTGTGGCTCACGGGCTTAGTTGCTCCGCGGCATGTGGGATCCTCCCAGACCAGGGCTCGAACCTGTGTCCCCTGCATTGGCAGGCAGATTCTCAACCACTGCTCCACCAGGGAAGCCCTGGGATATATTTTTGATTTGAGGTTTCATGTTGTTCTTTAACTCTTGAAATCCTCATTGATTGTCCCATTACATACTGCTTCTCCATCGTTTCCTCTTTTCTCTTTTTTTTGGAACTTTTGTTAGACATATTTTGAAGTCCCTCCATCTCTCCTCTAGGTCTCTTAACTGCTCCTTTTGTATATTTTGTCCCTTTGACTCTTGGTGCTCTCACAGTGGTCAGGACACCTCCAGTAACAGAACGGTCATCTGGATGGGGTGCGTGGAACGTAGTGCTCAGAAAGTGGTGTTTGAGTTGAGATTTGAAGGGGATGGAAGAATGTCATGTAGGAACAGAGAAAAGTGAGGTAGGGGAGATTCCTCCAGGCAGAGGGAGCAGGATTTGTAAAGGTCCCAAGATGAGAAGGTGCTTTGGCACGAAGGGCAGGAGAGGGTTGGGAATTGGAAGGCACCAAAGCCTTTAAGCCAAGAAAAGACTTGATCCACTGGCAGACCTTTCTGGCTGTTTTGCGGAGCAGAGGACAGGTGAAGGGCAGGGCAGGAGCAGGGAGACCAGCCCGGAGGGTACTGCAGCCTGGGTTAGAGATGGGTGGTAACTGGGACCAGCAGATGGCAGTGGGGATGGAGAGAGAGGACGAATGATGAGATATTTAGGACACAAGCTGGCTGTGATGGACTGCATGGGAGTAGGCTGGTGGTGACGAGGGGAGTCCAGAGCCCAGCCGCCAAGAGGAGGGCACGGAGGTTTGGGTGGAAATCCTTGTCTGGCTTATCCTTGTCCAGGTGAGACCCTCCTGCACAGAATTCACCTGCTCTTTGCCTGAGCCATTGTAGACTGGCTCCTGGAGATGGGGTCTTGAGTGGGTCAGATGTCCTGTGGGTCCCAGGAATCCTGTCTCCACCCAGTACTAGCCTCTCCTCTGATCCACTGGGTGTGTTGAATGATCCTCTGGGCTTCTGCCTCAGCTGGGATGGACACTGTGGTTATACCTTGAGCCCTGGTCCAGCTCCTGGCCAGACCCCTTTCCCAGGGCTGGACCCTGATTATACGTCTTCAGGTCCTTCTCTAATCTAGACAGGCTACTCGGAATAGAGTCCTGATCCAGCATCAATTTGAACATCTTTTCTCCCTGGAGATTCTGCTGCTGGGCCACACATCCCAGTGACCAGCCTGGACGTCGCGTCCAGCCTGGCTCCCCCACCCCTGGACCACCTCCACCCAGGCTTTACAATGAGGTGGCCGCAAGTGGCCCCACTGGTTGTCAGCTGTCTCCTCCTTATCTTCTTAGTTTGAGTTCCCTCAGAAGCAGGCCCTGAGACAAGGATTCAAGGGCAAGTCATCCCAGAAACCAAGGTAGGGTTGTGTCAAGATAGGGAAAGGAAGGCAGCCAACACAGGACGCTTTCAAGCAAGTCTCCACAGAGGCAGCTGAGCCGAATCCAGTGGGGACCTCCAGGTGACAGTGTAAATGCAGGGACTCGGAGCTGTCCCACCTGTGGGGTGAGGTCATCCAGGTGTATGTGAACCAACTCCCATCGGTCATTGGTGAAGGGCAGCCGCGGGGGCATTTCTTTCCCCATTTTTTGTGCCTGTCCTGCTTGGGCAGAGCAGACCCAGAAGCTGGAGAAAGCCTTAGCAAAGAGTTGCAGATGCTGGGTCCTGGCCCTGGAATGGGGAGCCTGGGACACCCTCTTATCCTAACCCAGAAGCTGGAGTTCCTGTTCCATCACCTGCAAAGCAGGGACAATGCTACTCGCCTGTCGCCTTGCTGTGAGCACACTGTGACTTAACACACGGAAAGGGCCCAACGTTGCTGGGTGTAGAGCGGCCTGATAAGGCTGAGGAGGGCGAGTAGCTCTCTGTGCTGTGCAAATGTGCCCTAGATACGTGGGCAGCAGACCCAAAGCTCTGAGACAGACGGTAATCTCTTTTGCTTTGTCCCCCCTCCATCTCTGGCCACTGGTTCCTGCTGATGTGACATTCTTGTTCTAAAAACAGACATGTAACACCTCAAGCAGATTTACAGTCCCTTGACAGCAGTCTTGTCTGGCACATAAAGGACCTCTGCCTTTCTGCCTGGCTTCCCAGAGTCCGGGGGGTAGAGGTGAGCAGTCCAAGGGGGCTGCTCAGAGAGCAGCGTGGTGCCTGACCCCACCACTCGCCCCTCTGGAAAGGGGAGGTGCCAGGAGCCAGAGCTCCATCTGTCTTGGAGCCCCTGCAGTGGATTGCTGATACTGCGGAAGGCTGATGATCTTGTTTCATTCTTTGCCCCTCCAGCCCCTTGGCTGCTTTGAGTGACAGTCCAGAGCATACCCTTGAGGTTAGGCACTTCCTGTCCAGAGCAGGGTGACTCCACCCTCAGATGGAGGCCCTCCGCTGCAGAGACATGGAATCCAGGCACGCTCCCTGCTCTGCTTCCAGGAGGCTGCCTGCCCCAGGCACTTTACAAACCAACTGTGAAGCATGGCAGCAGGCCAGGAATGGCCCGGGCATTGCTGCCCTGGGGTCTCAAGGGTGCCCTGTCACTCTGGCCATTCTGTTATCTTTATCCAGGGTCACCGAGGCCTCCCCACGGGGGCTGGGGGCGCTGGGCCCCGTCCTGGCCAGGGCAGAGCAAGGATAGCAGCCTCAGCATCTCCAGCAGCTGGGGCTGGCACTGGTCTCATGGCCTCAGGCCTGGTACCCAGTGGGTGGGTGAGCCCTAGGCACTTGTGGGCCCCCTGTGTGAGGCCCCCCCTTCCCTTGTCAAGTCCCCCCAGTGACAGGTGCAGCTCCTGCCTTAGTTTCCCATCCCATGCTCTAGAACCCCCTCTCGGCCCGTTGTTTGTCCCTGAGGTCTACACCTTGGCTGGGCCCCTGATGCCCCTCTCCCGCTCCTGCCAACCCCTGAACCGGGGACTATCCCTTCTCTAAGGTCACTTACTGGGAGACTCAGTTTCCTTATCATTAATAGGGGTGATGTCACCTGCCCTGCAGTTTTGTCGGAAAGGACAGTGAAAACGTTTCTAGTGCATCTAGCAAAGTCTCTGGCATAGAGCAAGTGCTCTGTGAAAGGCGGCCATGGTCGTTCCTGGTGTTAACAACCTTCTCCATCTCTCCGGCTTCCACCTGACTCTGGGAGGTGCTGCTGCGTGAGGCCCACATTTGGACCCCCGAGAGCAGTGCTCCCCAGTAGAACTTCCTGCAGTCGTGGAAATGTTCTGTGTCTAAGCTGCCCAATATGCTGGCAGGCCCCCTTGAAATGTGGCCAGTGAAAAAACATTTTTTAAAAATTAAATTTAAATTAATTTAAATGTAAATAGCTGCATGTGAACAGGGGCTACTGAATGGGACAGCACAGCCTTCAAAAGGAACACTGGCCTGGTTCATTCATCAGACAAATATTTATTGAGAGCCAACTCGCTGCCCGTTGAGGTGCTGGGATTTCAACAGTGGACAATACAGGCAAGGGCCTTGCTGTCATGGTGACAGGAAAAGTTAAATAAATAAATAAGGCAATTCAGACAGTGACAAGGGATGTAGACAACCCCAGAGCGCCCTCAAGCGCTAAAGCAAGAGTGTACTTGCTGTCTTTTTTCTTTTTTCTTTTTTTTAAATCTTTATTTCCTTTATTGGACGAAATGATTCCCTTTCCTTTATTTTCAAAAATGTTCACTATTTCAAAAATTCCTGATCCATGGAGAGAAATTCCATTTAAGTAGGTTTTGTTATATTGTTTTGTCTCTTGATGGACTAGTCCTGTTTATTATTATTATTGTTTTTTGCTTCGTGAATAAGCTTTATTTAAGCTTTAAATAGCACATAATTTCAGTTACTTAAGTTATTCCAAGGCAAAGAAAATGATGAACAGCTCCCTGATTTATTATGTGAATTCATAGTGACTTAAATAACAAAACTTGATATTATCAGTAAAGAAAAATATATACCAATTGTATGTATACATAGAGATGCAAAATTTCTAAATAGTAACAAACAGAATTTAACGATACATCAAAAATAATTCACTGTTAGCAAGCAGGGTTTATTACAGGAATGCAAATGTGGTTCAAGAAGTTAATCAACATAATTTAATCAACAGATTACTAGAGAAAATATTTTTGGACGTGTAAAAACATTTGATATAATACACGTTTATTGCATTTTATACATCAAAAGGCTTTGCCTTTGTGTTAGTCTGTTCGGGCAGCCGTAACAAAGCCACAGACTGGGGAACTTAACAACAAAAATATATTCCCTCATAGTTCTGGAGGCTGGAAGTCCAAGATCAAGGTGTAGGCAGGGTTGGTTTCTCCGGAGGCCTCTCTCTTTGGCTTGCAGATGGCTATCTTCTCCTTGTGTCCTCATGTGGTCTCTTTTCCACGTGTATCTGAGCCTTAATCTCTTCTTCTTATAAGGACACCAATCATATTGGGCTAGGGACCACACTAAGGGCTCATTTTAACCTAATCATCCTTTAAAGATCTTGTCTCCAGGGACTTCCCTGGTGGTCCAATGGGTAAGACTCTGCGCTCCCAATGCAGGGGGCCCGGGTTCGATCCCTGGTTGGGGAACTAGATCCTACATGCATGTCGTGACTAAGAAGTCTGCATGCCGCAACTAAGAAGTCGGTATGCCACAACTAAAGATCCCACATGCCGCAACAAAGATCCCGTGTGCCGCAACTAACACCCGGCGCAGGCTAAATAAATAGATATTTAAAAAAAAAGATCCTGTCTCCAAATACAATCACATTCTGAGGTACTGGGGGTTAGGACTTCAACATATGAATTTTGAGGAGATACAACTAAGCTCATAAGCACACCTTCAAAAACATTGTGGCATTGAACTTCAGCTAGTTAACTGTATAGCTTGCAAAGCTTATGCCCTTGGTAAAATCTCTTAAAATGTTTCATGTGCGCACAATGGCATTTAGCAGACCAAACAGGGCCTTCACCTCAACCAGGTCACAGGAGTTAATTCTATTTGGCTTTGCTTTGCGCTTGACAACTGGCACCTAAGTAAAGGAAAATAAGTACTTTCTACCCAAATTCTTTCCACCAACACTGACTCCTTGCTCTTGAGAGCCTCTTTATCTCCTCGGACACAGTTTATAGGGGAAGACCTGCCAACAAACACCCCGATTATCCCTAGGCATTAGAGCACCTAAGATCCATCTAGTGGCTACAGATCTTAGCACCTCAGTGCATATAATTGCCCCTTTTGAAAAACAACCAATTTGAGATAAAAATTAAGTACAAAAATCAAGGACTAAATGTTGAGCAATGCGGTGTTCCCAGGGTTGTACTGATGACGTAATTGCTGGTGAATTACACCCGCTGAGAGGTTGAATTAGATCAATCCTTATGGCCCTGCAATGTGCACAGTGCAAAATTGTGCTAGAATTTAGAGACACTACGTTTGACAATATATTTATTAAGTGACTCAAAAAGGGAAGGTCTGACGTATAATATGTTCTGAGAGAGAGACATGGAAATCGTTGTGTACACACTGGTTTTACTGTAACAAGGCGATGTGCACATTTTAACATTTAAAACAGAACATCTTTTTTTCCTTTCCAGTGAAACTAAAAGGAAAACAACAAACTTTTTTTAAAAAATAATTTTAAAAAAATTTATTTATTTTTGGCTGCATTGGGTCTTCATTGCTGGGCTTTCTCTAGTTGTGGTGAGCGGGGGCTACCCTTGGTTGCGGTGCAGGCTTCTCATTGCGGTGGCTTCTCTTATTGTGGAGCACGGGCTCTAGGCGTGCGGGCTTCAGTAGTTGCAGCACGCGGGCTCAGTAGACGTGGCTTGTGGTCTCTAGAGCTCAGGCTCAGTAGTTGTGGTGCATGGGCTTAGCTGTCCACAGCATGTGGGATCTTCCCAGACCAGGGCTCGAACCTGTGTCCCCTGCATTGGCAGGTGGGTTCTTAACCACTGCACCACCAGGGAAGTCCCCAAACTTTTTATAATGGAAAAATGTTAAGCATTTGCAAAAGTAGAGTAAGTAGTACAATGAACCCCCATAGACCCATTGCCCAGCTTAAGTAATGGTCACCATATTGCCAACCTTGCTTCGTCCCTTCTCCCCATCCCCTCTTTTTCTTGGTTGGAATATTTTAAAGCACATGTAGACGTGTCATAAAAAGAAAATTTAAAAATAAAACAGAACAAAAATTACAATACAGAATGTCATTTCCAAATAAGATCCTTTATGTTCTGCTGATTCTCCATCAAGTGGCAGGGCTCCAGTCATCATTAGGAGAGGATTTTATTTTTAAAGCGACAGTTTCAGTGGTGAGAACATCTGTTAAGCATCACCCAAGAAGAAGCTATATTGTCAACATGCCCGCTTAACCCTCCCAAACATCTCAAACCACCTTCTGATGATTTTCTTTAATCCTGCTTTTCTGGTTTTACACAGAAAGAGTAGAGATCTAAATGCTGGTATTTGCTTGATGTCCATATTCACATGGATACAGTTGCAGGGAAAGAAAGAAGAACACTGGGGCTCTGCCTGCCACCCCACAGGTGCCTGGCAGCCTCCAGGGCCACAGGAGTGCACGTTGTCCTTTTTCTCATGGAGCACAGTGGTGTATGCATTCTGTAAGGGTTTTGTTGAGAAAGGAAGGGATAAAAAGGGAGTTGGAACAGAAAACAACTCCTCTCCTCCCTGCCCCAAATAAACTGTGTATCAAGGTGTAAAGAGGTCAAGAGAGACTTCAGGAGTGCCAGGGGATGAAACATCAGAGAAAAGAGCAGACTATTCCCTTGCTGCCAGGGTCCTGAGAAAATTAGAAAGGCTAGTTGGAAAAGGAAGGTTGGACTCCATCAGTGTTTATTTGTCTTTCTCTCTTCTCGCTCCCCATCATCTTCGTCTTCTTTCGCTTTCATCTTCACCTTCTCCTTCTTCAATGTCCTCCAAGCTGCCATGGGCAACACTCCCTCCCTTCCCATGCCTGCCTGTCCACTGTACCTTCCCCTTCTCTCCTTCTGGTTATTACTGCTGCATAACAAATTACCCCTACATGGAGCACCTTAAAATAACTATTTTATTTTGCTCTCTATTTGGTAGGTCAGGAATTGTGAAAGGGCTTGACTGGGCAGCTCTTGATTGGGGTTTCCCACTTGGTTAAGGTCACTGCTGGCTGGGAATGCAGTCATCTGAAGGCATGACTAGGCTGGCCATCCAAGATGGCGCACTCATGTGGCTGCCAGTTGATGGCTGTTGGCTGCTCCAAGTGGCCTCTCCAGTGTGGCAGCCTCTGGGGGGCTGATTTCTCACGTAAGAGCCAGCTTCCTCCAAGGTGAGCGTCCCAAGAAAGCCAGGTGGAGGCTGCATGGCTCCTTCTGACTAAACCTTGTGGGGGGGTCCACAGTCACTTCTGCCATACTCTATTGGTAGAAGCAGTCACAAGCCCTCCGAGATTCAAAGGGAGGGGACCTGGATCCCACCTCTTGATGCGGGGAGTGGCAAGGCCACATTGAGGAAGAGCATGTGGTATGGGAGAGATTGCTGTGGCTGTCTTTGGATAATGCAGTCTTCCGCATCTTCCATATCAGTTCTGCAGGGGGTTTGGCCAGATACCATCTTTTTTTTTTTTTAAATATTTATTTATTGATTTTTGGCTGTGTTGGGTCTTCGCTTCTGTGCGAGGGCTTTCTCTAGTTGCGGCAAGCAGGGACCACTCTTCATTGCGGTGCGCGGGCCTCTCACTGTCGCGGCCTCTCTTGTTGCGGGCACAGGCTTCAGATGCGCAGGCTCAGTAGTTGTGGCTCACGGGCCCAGTTGCTCCGCGGCATGTGGGATCCTCCCGGACCAGGGCTCGAACCCGTGCCCCCTGCATTGTCAGGCAGATTCTCAACCACTGCGCCACCAGGGAAGCCCCAGATACCATCTTTGATGGCTTGTCCTAACTCACCTGAACCTGCTTCAGCAGGCAAAGAAAGACGCTTCTGCTCGTGCTGTCTCTTCTGCCTGGCTTCTTCAGCCCCTGCATGGATGCTTGGCCAAGTTCCTCCTAGATTTCCACAGATTTCAGCTGACTTTGATGATAGCTCACCATTCTTAGATGAAACTCTGTGGAGAGCACTCGATTTCCAAGAGAATTCTCATCAAGATAAAACTTTATTGAGTAACCCAATTTAAAATTTGTCACTTCAACTCTGGTCAGAAAATACAGAGCTCTTCATCTTCCTCCCCAGGCAATGCAGACCTCACCAAGGGTTGACAAATGTTGTCTCCCAGAAATCTGGGCTTCATTTGTTCTTCTTTTTCTAGTTTCCTAAGGTGGAAGCTTAGGTTATTGATTTTAGATATTTTTTAAAATATGCATTCAATGCTATATTGCCTTTAAGCACTGCTTTTGCTGCATTCCACAAATTTTGATTGTTGTATTTTCATTTTCATTTGGTTCAAAATATTTTAAAATTTCTTTTGAGCCTTCCTCTTTGACCCACATGTTATTTAGAAGTGTGTTGTTTAATCCCCAAGTGTTAAACACACAACTTGGAAGTTTCTAGCTATTTATCAATTACTGATTTTTAGTTTAATTCCATTGTAGTCTCACAGCATAATTTGTATGATTTTATTCTTTTAAATTTGTTAAAGTGTGTTTTATGGCTCAGAATATGGTCTATTTTGGTGAATGGTCCATATGAGTTAGAGCTGAATGTATATTCTCCTTTTGTTGGATTAAATATTCTATAGATGTCAATTAGATCCAGTTGATTGATGGTGCTCTTCAGATCAACTGTGTCTTTTCTGATTTTCTCCTTGCTAGATCTGTCAATTACTGACAGAGGGGTTTTGAAGTCTCCAACTATAATAGTGTATTCATTTATTTTTCCTTGAAGTTCTATTAGCTTTTGCCTCATGTATTTCGATGCTCTGTTGTTAGGTGCAAACACATTAAGGATTGTTATGTTTTCTTGGAGAACTGACCTTTTTGTCATTATGTAATGCTCCTCTTTATCCCTGATAATTTTCCATCTTCTGAAGTCTGTTTGGTCTGAAATTAATAGAGGCACTCAGCTTTCTTTTGACTAGTGTTAGCGTGCTATAACCTTCTCCATTCCTTTACTTTTAAAAACTTGTTATTAAAAATTTTTTTAATTGTGGTAAAATACACATAGTATTAAATTTACCATCTTAATCAATTTTATGTGTACAATTCACTAATGTTATATACATTCACATTGTTGTATAATCAGTCTCCAGAACTCTTTTCATCTTGCAAAACAGAAACTCTATACCCATTAAACAACAACTTCCCTGCTCACCATCCCTGGCAACCACCACTCGACTTTCTGTCTCTATGAATTTGACTACTCGAGGTTCCTCATGTAAGTGGAATCATATGGTATTTGTCCTTTTGTGACTGGCTTATTTCACTTGCTATAATGTCCTCAAGGCTCATCTGTGTTGTAGCATATGTCAGAATTTCCTTCCTTCTTAAGGCTGAATGATATTCCATTGTATGCATATCCTGCATTTGTTGATCCATCATCTGTCAATGGAAAGTTTCATTGTTTCCATTTCTTGGCTATTATGAATTGCTTCTATGAACATGCTTGTGAAAATATCTCTTTAAGACCCTGGTTTCAACTGTTTTGAGTATATACCCAGAGGTGGAATTGCTGGATCATATGATAATTCTACTTTTAATTTTTTGAGGAACTGCCATACTATTTTCCATAGTGGCTGCACCATTTTGCATTCCTGACAATAATGCACAGGGTTTTGATTTCTCACATCCTTGTCAACACTAGTTATTTTCTGGTTTTGTTTTGACAATAATCATCCTAAGGGTATGAGGTGGTATCTCGTAGTTTTGATTTACATTTGCTTAATGATTAGTGATGTTAAGCAACTTTTCATGCACTTGTTGGCCATTTGTATATCTTATTTGGAGAAATGTCTATTTAAGTCCTTTGCCCCTTTTAAATCGGGCTTTTGTTGTTGTTGTTGTGTTGTAGGAATTATTTATGTATTCTGAATATCAATTCCTTATCAGATATATGATTTGTAACTTATTTTCTCCCATTTGTCAGTTGCCTTTTTACTCTGTTAATCATGTCCTTTGGTGCACAGAAGCTTTTAATTTTGATATAGTCCAACATGCCTATTTTTGCTTTTGGTGTCATATCCAAGAAATCATTGCCAAAGCCAATGTTATGAAGCTTTTCTTGTACGTTTTCTCCTAAGAGTTTTAGAGTTTTTGGTCTTACATTTAGGTCTCTGATCCATTTTGAGTTAATGTTTATACAGTTGTGAGGTAAGGGTCCAACTTCATTCTTTTGCATGTGGATATCCACTTTCCTAGAACCATTTGTTGAAAAGACTGTTCTTTCCCCATTGAATGGTCTTGGTACCCTTGTCAAAACCATTTGACCACATATGTGAGGGTTTATTTCTGGGCTCTCTATTCTATTCCATTTGTCTATATGTCTGTC
Organism: Eschrichtius robustus; assembly: GCF_028021215.1. Lineage (NCBI taxonomy): Eukaryota > Metazoa > Chordata > Mammalia > Artiodactyla > Eschrichtiidae > Eschrichtius > Eschrichtius robustus. Next base: position 82,644,519 of record NC_090839.1, on the reverse strand, counting down.
TCTATGCCAGTAGCACACTGTTTTTACTACTGTAGATTTATAATAAGTTTGAAATCAGAAAGTATGAGGCCTCCAACTTTGTTCTTTTTTTCAAGATCATCTTCTCTATTTGGAGTCCTTTGAGATTCCGTATGAATTTTAGGATAGAATTTTCTGTTTCTGTAAAAAACACTGTTGGGATTTTGATAGAGATTGTACTGAATATGTAGATTACATTGGGTAGTCTTCCCTTTATTTTTTTTTACTGGATTTTTTAAAAAATTAATTAATTAATTAATTTATGGCTGTGTTGGGTCTTCGTTTCTGTGTGAGGGCTTTCTCTAGTTGTGGCAAGCGGGGTCCACTCTTCATCGCGGTGCGCGGGCCTCTCACTATCGCGGCCTCTCTTGTTGCACAGCACAGGCTCCAGACGCGCAGGCTCAGTAATTGTGGCTCACGGGCCCAGTTGCTCCGCAGCATGTGGGGTTTTCCCAGACCAGGGCACGAACCTGTGTCCCCTGCATTGGCAGGCAGATTCTCAACCACTGCGCCACCAGGGAAGCCCCAGTCTTCCCTTTATTTTTAATCTATCTGTGTCTTTAAAGTGGATTTTTTATAGACATATAGTTGGGTTTTTAAAAAAAATCCACTCAGTCTCTGTTTTCAGTTGGTGTATTAGACCATTGATGTTTAAAGTGATGTTTAAAATGATCTACCATATTTGTTATTGTTTTCTATGTGTTGCCCTTACTCTTTTTTTGTTTTGTTTTATTTTGTTTTCCACTCTTTTTCGGACTTCTCTGGTTTTAATTGAGCACTTTGTGAAATTTCATTTTGTCTCTTCTCTTTGTCTATTAAATATACTTTTTTATTTTATAAATTTATTTATTTATTTATATTTTAGTTTTGGCTGTGTTGGGTCCTCGCTGCAGCGAGCAGGGGCTACTCTTCATTGTGGTGCGCGGGCCTCTCACTGCTGCGGCCTCTCCCGTTGCGGAGCACGGGCTCCAGGTGTGTGGGCTTCAGCAGCTGTGGCCTGCGGGCTCTAGAGCTCAGGCTTAGCAGCTGTGGCGCACGGGCCTATTTGCTTCTCGGCATGTGGGATCCTCCCAGACTAGGGCCCAAACCCACATCCCCTGCACTGGCAGGCAGACTCCCAACCACTGCACCACCAGGGAAGTCCCTAAATATACTTCTTTATATGAGTGATTGTCCTTGAGTTTAAATCCCAACATTTCTGCCATATCTGAGTCAGGTTCTGATGCTTGCTCTGTTTATTCAAACCAAGTGTTTTGTTTTTTCGTATGCCTTATAGTTTGGAGGTACTGGGTAAAGGGACTGGGGTAAATAGGCCGTTAGTGTGAGCTTTTATGCTCGTCTGGCTAGGAGGTAGGCCCTGTTTACTGCTTGCTGTTACTGTAGGTGTCAGAGGCTAAAATTTCCTCTGATGTCCTTATTCTTGTGTCCCCCACTGTCTCTGAGATTCCCTAGAGATAGATTCTTAAATAAGGTCTGAGATATGAGTTGTATTCCTCTGTTATTATACAGGAGTCTGATTGATGTGGTGGTGATATTTGGGGGGAGAGGAGGCATTGAGTAGTCTATGGTGAGGTCTCAGTTTTAGTGAGTCTGTGACCCTGGGCTGTGACCGTCACACGTGCTTCTCAGTTCCACCCCTCCCCCACTTAGGTGGGACAAGAAGGCTAGCGGGGGCCTGGAGTAAGGTATTTCTTTCCCCCACGTGGAAGGCTAGAGAGGGCTGGGTTGGGTATTTCTTTCTCCCAGGCCATTTAAACTCCGGCAAAACCCTAGCTGATAAAATCGTTTCTCCTGATGGCCGTCCTTGTTAAGAAGAACACAGAGTGCTCTGGGTGTATCAGCAGGCCCACTTTCTCCCTCCAGCGCTGACAGCATGAAGCCGGTGCTCTTCGCTGTGAGAACCTGATCGGGCTCCTGGGGGTAATAACACTTGCAAAACTGGGGGTGCTGTCTTATGACTGGGCCCCCTGGGAGTTTTTAGCTCTCAGATTTGTCCATGCTGAGCCTCCAGCAATCCGTCAACTGCTGTTTAGGTTTTCCTGCCCCTGGTTCACATGAAGGTTTCTGCCCCTGGGCTTCTGTTCTGGTAAGTTGTGAATCTCTGCCTGCCTCTCCAGCTTTGGAGGCAGCGGTTTGCCCTGTGACCTCAATACTCTGATGGATCATGAAGAGTCGTCAATTTTCAGTTTGTTCAGCATTTTTCTGGTAGGCAGGAGAAGCATCCTCTGCTTGAATGCTTCTGGGAACACTAAGCTTACTGCTTTACTGGGCAACTCATGTAATTTCTGGACAGGAATTTGGAAGTGTTCATCACTGATCCCCTTTATGGAAGGGCTCCAGAACGTCTTAGTGTCTGCTTCTGTCATCCACATGCCTTTAACCGATGTTGGTGGAGCCCACCGTTTGGACATGAAATGGTTAATCGACAGCTAGCCACCAAAGGTCAGTTCGAGCCAGGTAGCAGGGTTTGCTTGATGCTGTTGAGGTGTTTCCAACAGACGGAGGAATAACCTGTTAGGCAATGGGAGAAGGTCTTTCAGGCCTTGAAGAGACTCCTTTATCGTGCCAAAAACCACAGGCAATGGAGCATCAAGCTAGCGTCAATCTATAAGAGATACAGGGGGACGCTTCGGTGAAAAGGAGAACTTTGCCACTGCGGAAGCACCCGACAGCGAGGATATAAGTTTCCTGTTGCTAAATGTTCAAGCTCAGGCAGACAGATCACTTAGAGGAGTCGGATAGGAGGAATTCAAACACTGATTGATTTTGAAGGTGGCTGGAAATTCAATTCTATGGTGGCTCTTAACAAAGTCGACCGTAAAGTAAGTTTCTGGAAATTGAATCGTATCTTCCTATTACATTTTAAGATGTAATTGTAAAATAAGGTTTAGGTTACCGTAAAAGAAATCGTCCAGCAGACCAAGTGGAAACGCTTGTGAGCAGATCCAAGGCACCGGCCTGAATGTAGATTTAAAGCACATTTAGTTCTTTGTAGTACTTTCCTGACTCCCTCTATCCCTTCTCCTCTTGTCTCTCTCTTTTTCCGTTGTTTCTCCATGTGCCTAGATTTTGGGAATCCTGTACTTGAGGATGATCTAATTCCTCGACTAGATTCCTAGATCAGGATTGGCAAACAGTGCCCCCTGGGCCAAGCCCAGCCCGCTGTCTGTTTTTGTAAATAAAATATTGCTGGGACATAGCCACGCTCATTTGCTTATGTGCTGCCTGTGGCTGCCTTTGCGCTTCAGTAGCAGAGGTGAGTAGTTGTGACAGAGACCATATGGCCATAAAGCCCGAAATATTTATTAATCTACCTTTGGCAGGAAAAGTTTGTCGACCCCCTTGTGTGTATCACAGCCCCCCCTCACCACTGTCTTTGGCCTTGGGTCTGATGATGTCCGCATGGAGTTGTGCACAGAAATCCTACCTGGTTAATTACATGGGGGGGCATCATCTTGAGGCTAGATCAGGCTTGTGGATTGTGGCCAGGGGGTGACTGTGGTGGGAGTGCTAATTGAGATGGGGTCAGGGAAGGCTTGCCTGATGGTGGAACATGACGGCAGAGACCTGGACGATATGAAGGAGCCATGGAGAGGTTCCGTAAAGGCTTTGAGGCAGGAAAGAGCTTGGTGTTTTTCAGAGCCTCAAAAGGAGGCTGGTGAGGCTGTAATAAGGAGAGGTAGGAGGGAAGTGGTGAGGCAGGAAGGTGCCCCCACCCAGGCCACACGGGGCCTTGGGAACTGTGTCACCGCCCTGCCTGGGGGTCAACAGTTGCACAGAGGGGCGGGTGCCGAGCGAGCGTATCCCTCGCATTCAGTGTTTCATTTAATCCTTGTGTACCTTGGGGGGAGGGCGAGCATCGTTGCCCCCTGTTTTAGAGGTGAGCAGACAGAGGTAAGAGAAGTAAAAGGACTTGCCCAAAACCACACAACCTTTTTGTGTCTAAATCAGACTAAACAGAAACCCCCAAATTCCCAGCCTCTCTAACTTTTAATAAAGTCCAGTGAATTATCTATTGTTGACTTTTTTTATTTTTAGAGGCAAAATATCACACAGCCTGGATATAATGGTGTTTGCTGATTTTTCCTAGTGTCCTTGTGCTAGAATACAATCAGCGTTGTCCCCAGCCTGTCCCCACATTGGTTTGGGAGGTACGGGGTGGACCACAGCAGATTTTGCCTGACTTCTCTGGCCTTTGGGCTTCGGTCTGATTGTATCTCAATATTTGACTCACAGGTTCTCTGGGGCTCCCTGGGGCTCAGGCAGCTCCTCAGAGGCCAGGTCCACACCCAGACTCTGACCAGATGGTTGAGAGTTTCCCCATCAACCACTCAGATGGGGAAAGAAAGGGTCTGTGGGAGACAGAGGCAGAGGAGGTGACTCTTTGGCTGATATGGCCAGGGGCCAGCACACAAGAGGGCAGTGGCCTTGGTGGGCAGCGCTCTGTGACCTCACATCACTGACCAGACCTGCTGAGGCTGCAGCCTCCATGGCAGGTGCCGGTGGATCATGGGGAGACTCCTTGGGATGGGCTGGGGACCAGGGAGGCAGCAGATGGTCCCCAGAACCCACCTTTGCGCTAGAATGAGATAGAAGCAAGAGAGGCTTCCCCCCAGCTTGATTAAGGTAAAATTGACAAATAAAATTTTAAGATATACATCTTAAAAGTGTACATCGTGGTGATTTGATACACATATATATTGTGAAAGGATTCCCAACATCCAGTTAATTAACACACCTATCACCTCATATTTATCTTTTTTTTTTATGAGAACATTTAAGTTCTACTCTCTTAGCAAATTTTAATTATACAATACAGTGTTATAAGGTATAATCACCATGTCATACATTAGATCCTCAGACCTTATTCATCTTATAGGTGACGGTTTGTACCCTTTTACCAGTCTCTCCTTATTTGCCCTCCGCCCCCAGCCCCCAACCACTTTTCTACTCTGTCTCTATGAGTGTGACTTTTTTTTCAGTATTTTTTTTAAGGGATTTCCCTGGTGGTCCAGTGGTCAGGACTCGGTACTTTCACTGCTGTGGGCCCAAGTTCAATCCCTGGTCAGGGAACTAGGATCCTGGAAGCCGTGTGGTGTGGCCAAAAATTTTTTTTTTTTTTTTTTTTAAGCTATAAGTGATACCTTGCAGTATTTGTCTCTATCTGGCTTATTTCACTTAGCATAGTGCCCTCAAGGTCCATCCATGTTGTCACAAATGGCAGGATTTCCTTCTTTTTCATGAATGATATTCCATTGTATATATACACCACTTCTTCTTTATCTATTTATCCGTTGATGGATACTTCGGTTGTTTCCACATCTTGGCAATAATGTAAATAATTATTATTTAATTATTGTAAATAATCTGTAATGTTTATAGATTAAATAATCTATAAATAATCCTGTAATAATCTGTAAATAATCCTGTAATGAACATGGGAGTGCAGATATTTCTTTGGTATCCTGTTTTCATTTCCTTTGGTTTTATACCCAGAAGTGGAATTACTGGATCATATGGTAGCTTTAATTTTTTGAGGAACCTCCGTACTGTTTTCCATAGTGGCTGCACAGAGAGGCTTCCTTTGTCTTCTTCTAGCAAGTATTATGTGAACTCCCCTCTCCCCACTGCCATTTTTCACTGAATCTCTAAGCAGTCCTCTAAAATGTACATTACAGGTTTAAAATCACTTTTCAATTCTGAAATCCATAAAGCTCTTTAAATACGATGTTTTCTCCTTACTCATTTGGCTGTAAAATCCGAGTGGGGCCGATGTGAGGCCATTTGTAGTCCTTATGCATCCTACGTCATGCGGCTATTCATCCACTTTGCTGCAGGGCTATCAGTATTAGATAATGGGATGCAATCCTAGACCCTGCCGGGAGCACTGTGCAACAGATGGTATGCGTCCTGTATCATCTTTCTAAAATAAAAAATATTTTGACTTCTGAAACACATTTGACCCTGAGGTTTTGGATAAGGCATAGTGGGCCTGCACTGGCCCATTTTCATGTTTGGTAACTGAGGCTCAGAGCTGGCTCCAAGGCTCATCCTGCTCAAAGAGGAACCCAGACCCCTGCATTGGTGTCCAGTAACAGGAAATGGCAAAACCAAAGGCAATGGCTTCCTGCTGTCGACTGCTACATCCTAACACGCTGACAACACATCTGCAAATTCTCACCATGGTCCCCCCACCCTGGCCCCACCCATGGGCAGACCTCTTTGTTTGTGGTCTCTCGATTCCAGACCATATGCCAAACTTGAACAAGCATCTGGTTCTAATCTAGCTTCAGAGCCACACACCAGACTCAGTTACACCAGATATGGGCCCCTCCTAGGGCCACCCTTTGCTTTGATTCTCAGAGGGGAGGGAAGGGGAAGGGGTGAAGCCCAATTAAAAGGAGCTGCAGAAATAACAAGGATGTGGGAAGATGGGGCTGGTGGGGCAGCCTCAGACTGACTTTTGTGTAGTCACAACATCAAGCCCATTGTAAGCATCTGTTACGGTCCTCCCCAAATTCATATGTTGAAGTCCTAACCCCCAATACCTTAGTATGTGATTGAATTTGGAGGTAGGACATTTAAAGAGGTAAATAAGTTAAAATGAAGTTGTTAGGGTGAACCCTAATGCAATTTGACTGGTGTTCCTATAAGAAGAGCAGATTAGGACACAGACGTGTGCACACAGATGAAAGACCATGTGAGCACACAGCAAGAAGGCGGCTATCTGTAAGCCAAGGAGAGAGACCTCAAGAGAAACCAACCCTGCCCACACCTGGATCTCAGACTTCTAGCCTCCAGAACCATGAGACAATGAATTTTGGTTGTTTAAGCCACACGGTCCATGGTCCTTTGTTATGGCAGCCCGAGCAAACTAATATAGCATCTCAAAGATGCCCCTAATTCAACTCCATTCCCACCCTCAGAAAGGAGCTATAGAGAGCCCGCAGGTTCAGAGGAGTAGTTTTGGGGTCTAAATAATAGTCAGCACAGTAAGTCTGCCCTTTTAAATAGGCCAGACCCACGATGTAAATGCTCATCAGCCCCCTTGGATAAGACACTCCCCGGGCATGGCTTGCTCTGTTCTCTGAAGCTGTCTGGCTTTGTGTCCAAACACCCATCACTCACTTGGGGTCCGTGGTTTTGACGACACATTTCAGTTGTGTCTCTGCAGCTGGACCTTGGCCAGCATTGGTGTCCCTGTGGGCAGTGGTGGGCGGCAGCCACTCTGACAGCTCATGATGATACTTGTCTCGTCCCAAAGCCACCTGCAGTCACGTTGCACTAGTAGCATGACATTGGCCACGGTGGGGGTATTTACACCTTGGCACGCAGTACAGATCAGAGCTTTTCCCCCTGAAAGTTGGTTTATCACCACACTCCTGCCAGCAGCTGACACCCACTGCCAGTCTTCAACGCACCCAGCCCAGGGTCTGAAGTCTCTGTGCTGGTCACTGGGCTAAACCCCAGGAGGGGAGACCAAGCAGTTCCTACCTAGCCCTGCAGGCCTCTCCTTAGTGTCTTGGGAGGAGGGTCCAGGGTGCTGCCTGGGACGAAGCTGGCACAGGCTGTTGCCCAAAGACCAGCAGGATCCCTGCCCCTGGGGAATCTAAGAGGCAAGGAAACAAGACTCTGATACCATGGTCGGCAGAATAGTGGCCCCCTAAAGATGATTGCTTCCTAATCCCTGGGGTTTGTGAATGTCACCTTACATGGCAGAAGAGGTTTGCATATGTGATTAAGTTAAGGATCTAGGGATGGAGCGATTACCCGGGATTATCCAAGTGGGTCTGATATAATCACGAGGGTCCTAAGAAGAGGCAGGTAAGAGGGTCAAAGTCAAGAGAAGGTGATGAGAAGTGGAGAGAGAGGGAGATTGCCAGATTGCAGGACGTGAAGATGGAGGAGGGGCCGCCAGCCAAGGAATGCAGGTGGCATCTAGAAGCTGAAAGAGACAAAGAAATAGATCCCCCCACCCCCTCCACCCAGAGCCTCCGGAAGGAACCAGCCCTGCCAACACCTTGACTTTGGCCCAATGAGACTGATTTTGAACTTCTGGCTTCCAGAACTCTAAGATTAAAAAAATAATGTTTACTTATTTATATATTTATTTTTATTGAGGCAAAGTTCATGGAACGTAAATTTAGCCATGTTAAAGTGAACAATTCAGGGACATTTAGTACATTCATGATGTTGTGCAAACACCAGCTCTATCTAGTTCCAAAATATTTTCATCATCTCCAAACTACACCCTCACTCCCCTCTCCCCCTAGCCCCTGGCAACCAGTATTCTGCTTTGTGTCTCTATGGATTTACCTATTCAGGACACTTCATATAAAAGGAATCATACAACCTGTGACCTTTTACGTCTGGCTTCTTTCACTTAGCATAATGCTTTGAGGTTCATCCATGTTGTAGCATGTATCATAACTTCATTCATTTTTAGGGCTGAATATTATTTCATCGTATGGGTAGACCACATATCGTCAGTCCATTCATCGGTTGATACCCATCTGGGTGGTCTCTACCTTTTGGCTATTGTGAATAGTGCGGCTGTGACATTTGGGTATAAGCATTTGCTTATCTGTTTTCAATTCTAATGTGTGTTATATTAAGTCATGAAGTTTGTGGTAATTTGTTACAGCAGCAACAGGAAACTGATACAGACACTAAATCAACCAGAAAGAGACCCCCTCCCACCCCATACCGAGTCCAAGGCTTGAGTGTGGCCGAATTCCATGGTCACTCGCTCGGTCAGAGCTGACAAAGCCTGCTTGGGCTTGCAGACAACATTATTCCAGCTGGCCGGCCCCCGGACCCTACCAGAAAGGCTGAGTCTGAGACTCAAAGAAAAAAGGAGAAAGCTGAGGCCAGGGGTGAGTTGAGGGGCGGCTTCAGTGCTCTGAGGGCCCCCTGGCCTCCTTCCTCCCTCCTTTACCCTCCATGGGGCTGGCTTCATGGGGAGCTCAGGAACTCCTCCGCCCTCAGCAGGTTTTGACCCCATGGGACTCCCCTTTGTCGTCGGAGAGTGATCAATGTGCCTTCTGTCATGGCACAGCCTGCGAGGCTGGCCATGTCCCCCTTCTCCCAATTAGGCCTGCCACCCACCTCCCATTGACCTGGCAGCATGCGGCGCCTTCCCAGCAGAAGGCGCGGATTATTAACACACGGGTCAAAGACCTTGACCCTGCCATGGTTTCCTCCAAAGACGACGGCAGCGTGGGGCCTGACAATGGGGTTTCTGCCCGCCTCTCTCCTCATTAAAGCAGCCATCCTTCATGGGGTAATGCATTCGGACTCACCTCGCATTTACCAGCTTTATTAACCTACTTTTTATTCCAAAGCCACATGGCCCTTCCCAGCATTTCATCCCGAGTAACCCATCCCCCCACAGTGCACTGCACATCCTGTGTCCACCCTCCTTTGTCTTCCCACTGACTTTTTTTTTCCTCCTCTCTTTCCCTAACAGGGCTTTTTTTTCCTCTCTGAGGCACATGAGCCCACGATCCGTGATGATTTAAAAATCCTTTCTGACATTTCAAAGAGAGATTTCTCCTCTCCTGCTTGTGAATCTGAGAGGCACTGTGGGGTCAGGTTCATATCTCAGCCTGGCCACTGTGTGACCTTGAGGAGTGTTCCATTATCTATTGCTGCTTGAACAAACCACCCCAAAATGGACTGGAATAAAACGGATCACCCTAAACCTCATGCCTGTCATGACTTGTATGGGTCAGGAATTCTGGAAGTGCCTGGCTGGGCTGTGCTGGGCAGGGAGAGTCTCTCATGCTGTTTTAGGCAGGTGGGGGGCAGGAGGGGTTGAGGGGTGGGAGGGGCAGGAAGGAGGGGGGATGGGGTAGCTGGGGGCTGTCTGGGGATGCCGCTTCATGTAGGCACATCACAGGGTTAGTCTGAGCTTCCTTACAGCCTGGTGGCCTCAGGGCACTCAGACTGTTTACATGGCAGCTCAGGGCTGCAGCTTGAATGTTCACTTCTGCCCTGCTCAACTGACCATCCTATTACTAAGGTTACCCCAGAATCAAGGGAGCACAATGTACTCAGGGAACTTGGGAGCCCCCTCCAGGCCCAAGAGATGATTTGTAATTGATCTGAATCAGCCATGGCAATCTCATTTCTCTTTGCCAGTGATTGGTCTAAGGTTGGATTTTAATACAGTCCTGGCCAATGTCAGAGAAAGTTGGCTGGGGCGTCTAGAAAAGGATTTTCTTTCCTAATAAAAGGAGAAAGTCATGTAAGGAGATCTCTTCTAGGCTCTGGCTGCCTCCTGCTTTGTATTTCTAACACAGTTGTGTGAGGACATGATGTTTGGAGCTGTGGCAGCCATCTCGGAACTGTGAGGTCAAGAGTTGAAAGACAAAAGGTCCCAAGCTGAGAGGGCAGAGAGAAAGATCCTAGGGCATTGATAACATCACCCATTGGCTCCTCTTAGTCTGAAATCACTTACCTCTAGACTTAAATTATGTCCCTGCTGCTTAAGCTTAAGGGATTCCTGCATCTCACAGCCAACTCTTTCTCATGGATTCCACATCTCTGAACCTTTGCATGTGGGATTCACTCGGCTTGGAATGTTTTCTCTCCTGTCTGATCAGAAAATGCTGACTAATCCTTCAAGACCCAGCTAAAATGTCACCAACTCCCTTCCTCAAAGCCTTTAAAGTGGGTGGTTTCTGAGATGCTCCCATGCTTGGTGAATTTATGAGTTGTGTCGGTCCAGGGGATCACTGGAGGAGAGGTGTTGGCCTTCTGCATGTGAGGTGTGGGACCAGCTCAGGGACCTCTCATCTTGACTGGTGCTTGGTGACAGGTGGAATGATGAAGGGGTTAGCAGTGTAGTCTGAAGTCAGGTTACCTGGTTGAGACCCTGCACCTCTATCTGCTAGCTGTGTCACTTTGGGCAAAGCATTGAACTTCTCTATGCCTCAGCATCCTCTCTGTGAAATGGGGATAATAATGGTGATCCTCTCATAGGGTTATTATGAGGATTAAATGAAGTGAAACACGTAAATGCTCAGCAAGGTCTCTGCCTCAGTAATAATGGTTCACTTTTACTGAGCTCTTGCTGCTATGTAGCTGGCACTGTTATTAAAATATATATCAGTTAATTAAATTAACTTAATCTCACTTAATTGAAGTAAAATATATTATAGATATGTGTCATTTGATCACTGAGGCACGTTTGGGAGGTAAGTTCTATTATTATCCCCTTTAATAGATAAGAAAACTAAGGCACATAGAGGTTAAGTAGCTTCACTAAGTACTAGGTAGGGGAGTCTGGGTTTGAACCCAGGCTGCAGGTCCCGGAGGACCCCTGCTGCACTTGACTACATCTCCAAGCTATTGGGGAGGTTGGTCAGATCTGCTGCTACCTCCCTGGTTGGCATGTGCTTCCCAAATCATTTCATTATTCAAGAGGCAGGGGATTAGCTCTGCCTGAAAGGAGCTTTTTCTGGGCCCACCTCAGAGCTGCGTGAAGGTGGGCTTCTGTTACCCGCTTTTGCCTTTCTCTGTCTCTCTCTTCCAGGTAGGTCCAGGGGCACAGGGCAGGCAGCTCTGGACCTGCTGGCACTGGCCAGGGACCATGTCCACTTGGGGTGCTGACAGGCTGAGGTAGAGCTTGTCCTCTCGAGGTAGCACAGGTCAGCAAGGACCCCAGTGAGAACAAAACCAGAGGGGAGAGAAGGGGAGTCCTGGGGGTGGATGGGAGCCTTCAGAGATCAAGTCCAAAGGGTCCGAGACAGGGGCATGTTGGGGTTGTGGATGAAGCGTCAAAGCTGGGAGGACATGGGCTGAGCTGGAGCAGGAAAGGAGTGATCGGGGAGGGTCTTGGGTGAACTGTCTTACGTATCCGAGGCTCAGCTGTGCTTGATTGTGTGTGTCTGATACGAGGGGTGGGTTGTGCTGGTTTAAGAATCCTGTGACATAGGCACCCCCATCCCCATCCTCCAAATTCTAAACCCCTTTCCAGAACCTTTCAACCCTGGGGCTTCACCCTCAGCGCTTGTGAAAAACTACTAAGGTATTTCTAGATTTCTCTTGGAGATAGACAAGCATCTAGCTGCAGAGTGGTTAAGAGCTAACGGATAAAATACATATTGTCGAGATATGGAGAAACCGGAACTGCAGGTGGGAATGTGAATTGGTATAACTATTCTGGCAATCAGGTTAGCAGTGTCCTAAAATATAAACACATTCCTTCCATTGAAGCCAACCATCTCACTCCTAGGCATTTACCCAAGAGAAAGAGAAATATGTGTCCATACGAAGACCTGTATGCAGATGTTTACAGCAGCTTTATTTGTAATAGCCCACAACTAGAAACAAGTCAAATGTTCAGCAGCTGGTGAATTGATAAACACATTGTAGTATAATCATACAGAGGAGTACTATGGAGGAGTAAAAAGAAATGAACTAGTGATACAGGCAGCAACGTGGATGAATCCTAAAATGATGCTGCTGAGTGAAAGAAGCCACATGAAGGAGAGTAATACAGTGAATGTCCTTTCATGTAAAACTCTAGAAATTACAAACTCATGCAGCATCAGAAAACAGCCGTGGTTGTCAGGGGACGGGGATGGAGGGCAGGGAGGGACAGGAAGGGAGGATTGCAAAGGACTTGAGGAAGCCTTTGGGGCTGGTGGATAAATGCATGATCTTGATTGTGATGATGGTTTCACGGGTGCCTGCATGTGTCAAAACCAGCCAAATAATATACCTTAAATACGTGCAGTTTATGGTATGTTAATTATACCTCAATGAAGCTGTTTAAACATAACAATAAATAAAGAGCTGAGAGTGGGGCTCCAGGTGCCCCGAGTTTTCTGGCTAGAGGAGAGAGGAAAGCGGCTCCTCCAGTCTCTAACATCGCATTCCTAGCGGCCGTTTGCTCAGCCTCCTGATAGAACATGCCCTCTGTGCTGATACCATCTGAGTACTCGTACATTCGTCTAGAATCTTGGAACGGCTTGCTCTGTGAGAAGCCAGAAAGCCCTTACAAGGCACACAAACAATATTTCTTGGCCCCCAGGAACTGCTCTATGCCTAGGCAAAGGCAGCATTTATGAAAAGTAAATAATACTTTTTTTCTGATAAATAATCAAGTGGATTCCTGAATATTTCAAGGTTTTCTTGGAGTGGGTTTTAGATGTATATGTGGTTTCCCTCCTGTTTTGTCAACTTCTCCTACTCTACTCACCCTTCCTCTCATCATTTAAACAGTCTCAGATGCTTCCTGTATTAAAAAATAAAATTACTCCCCTTACTCCCAGGTCTCCCTCGAGAGAGGAGAGACTCCCTACTGCCTCTTTTTCTTTCTTCCCTAACCATGGACTTGGGAGAGGTGTCTCTGTGCAAGGCCCCCGCCGCGGCGTGCCACCCAGCCACTCCTCAGCCCACTGAGGTCTGGCATTTGCTCCCTCTCTGCCCTGAGAGCATCCCCATGGGTGTCATGAAAGGCCTCCTTTTAGCTGAACCTCCTGAGCCTTTCCAGTCTAAGACGTCTCAGCAGCATTTCATCCTGAGGGCCATTCTATCCTTCTAGAAATTCCCCTCTCTCAGCATATGCTCACCACTCATTAATAACTTCCTCCTACTTTTCTGATGGTTCTTTTCATCTCTGGTGAAATTCCTTTTCTGTTGATTCTCACACATTTGTTGTTAAGTCTTAGTCCTCAGCTCTCTCCTCTTCCTGCTGTGTACTCTGTCCCTTTGTGACCTCCTCCTTCCCCTGGCTACAAGTGGCACCAAACACTAGTGACTCCTGATGGCAGATGCTGTTGGTTGCTTACCAACATCCATCACCTTCCCTCTGCTTTCCTCCTTGCCTCTATTCTATAATAAAAGATAAAAATTGCAGACATTTGCTGCTCCAGCCTCCCATGCAGCTCAGGGTGCCATGTGATCCAGTTCAGTGTAGTGTTAAGTAAGGGGAGATCTACTGGGGCTTCGAGGAGAGATTTTCCTCTCTGGTAAAAGAGAGATGTTTGTGAGACCTTTTTTTCCTGCCCCACCCATCTGATCTGGTTGTATAAGGATGTGATATCATCTGCAGTAGCAGCCATCTGTGACCATGAGGTAACTAGCCTGGGATTAAAAGCCAATGTAATGAGGATGGTGGATATGCAAGTCTGGCCAGCTGTAAAGTTAGAGGGAAGAGTTCACACATGAGTGCCCTTACTTTTGACACTAATTGCACGTTTGAGGGGGTCTGCAAAATCACCCTCAGCTTTGATAATTCAGCAGAACTCACTGAAAGCTGTTGTACTCACAGTTATGGTTTATTACAGTGAAATGATACAGATTAAAATAACAATGCAGGGACTTCCCTGGAGGTCCAGTGGTTAAGACTTTGCCTTCCAATGCAGGGGGTGCGGGTTTAATCCCTGGTTGGGGACCTGAGATCCCACATGCCTCGTGGCCAAAAAAACCAAAACCTAAACCAGAAGCAATATTGTAACAAATTCAGTAACTTTAAAAATGGTCCACGTCAAAAAAAAAAAAAGAATAGATACAGATTAACATCAGCCAATGAAAGCGATGAATGGGGCAGAGTGCAAAAGTGTTTCACTCGTGGAGCATCCAGTTGTCCTCTCATTGTGGAGTCAGGACAGCATTATTCTCCCAGAATTGATGTGTGACAGTACACATGGAGTATTGCCAACCTGGGAAGCTCACCCGAGTCTTGGTGTCCAAGAGTTTTTGTCGAGGCTCCATCACATAGGCATAATTGATTGCTTTTGATCACAGTCTCCAGTCTCCAGTCCCTCTGGAGGTCAACTGATACTCTGTGACCCAGACTCCCCACCCTAAATCTTACTGTAACTATCTGGATGGCCTGAGGCTCCCAGATAAATGAATACTCTCTTATTAGGCAAGACATTCTAAGAGTTTAGAGACTACCTTCCAGAAACTGAGGACAGTGTCAAGACCTCTTTTTTGACAAGGTTAGATTCTTTACTACGCAGTGGAGTTAAAAGAGAGAAAGAGCCTGAATCCTTGGTGATATTGCCCAGCTGCTGCACTAGCCCTGGGATTACCTACCTCCAGACATCTGGAGGTGAAGTCACTCTAAATGTCTTTATTGTTAAAACCATGCTTTGCTGTTTTTATTTTTTTTTATATTTGTAGCACAAGCATTGTAAATGATGCATCCCCAGATTGATGACCCCAGCTTTGTCTCTGGAGCTCCATAACATCTACTTACTAGGCGTCTCAATGTGATAATTTATTGGTTTTTCAAACTTGACATATCCTGTATTGATCTCCTTCCCTCCCCGATAAACCTGCATTTTTACCTGTGTTTCATCTCTCAGAGGATGGTACCACTTTTCACTGAGTTCCTTAAACCAGACACCTGGGAGTCAGCCTTGACCCTTGCATCTTTCTCATGGGTCACTGATCTCCAAGTTTAATTGAGTTGTTCTTCCTTCTAAGCCAGTGGTTCTCAAACTTTAGCATGCACTAGCATCCTTTGGAGGGCTTATTAAAACCCTGATGGCAGCACTCCACTCCAGTAGGTCTGGGGTGGGGCCTGAGAATGTGCATTTCCAGCAAGTTCCTAAGTGCTGCTGCTGCTCTGGGGAGCGCACTTTGAGAACCAGTGGATCAAATGATCTCTCTTCAAACTTCTAATGTTACTGCTTCAGTTCAGGCCCTCATTTCCCACCTGGACTCCTTGACTTTGCCATGACGACTCCCTCCCTGAGTCTTTACCCAGCCTCTAGAGTGATCCGTCTAAACCACGAGGCTGACCATGTCACTTCTTAAAACCTTCCATGGCTCCCCATTGTCCTCAGGACGCAGTACAAACTCTGTCTCGTGCTGTGAACGTCTATCATGACTGGACTTTGGATCCCTTCTCCTAACTTGGCTCCATCTTTCTCCAGTTCCTCCCCAAGCCATAGTCTCACTGAGTACTCGCTGGCTTTGTGGGGTGTCAGCCTCTTAAAGCCCCTCTTTCTCGCCACACGTCTCTTCCCCCTGCTGCTCTTCTCTCCTCTTATGGGGCTGCAGAGTTCTGCTTAGTTCTGTAGCATTTACTCTTGGTGCTGCATCCTCAGGATGGGATGCCCTCCAGACCCCCCTGGGGTAGACGCTCTTGTTCTAGGACCCTGTGGTTTTCTGTATCAAGTATATCCTTGCCTGAGGACCCCCATGAGGTTGCTGATTCATCTATCTCTATGTGCCCAGTACATTCTGGGTGCATTCTCTTTGAAGGGTTTTAATGAGTGGACGTTTGATCCTTTCCTGGGGCCACCAAAAGTGCTCCACATTTGCTCTAGCCCTGCTCTGCTGGTGGCCACTCCAGGACTCCAGGCCATCGAAGGCCAATGATGGGGTTAGGGAGAAAGGCTCCCTTCACTTGGATTCCTCTTTTTGAGAGGGTCCCACTGCAGTATGACCTGGGCCCTTATGTGATGCTGAATTCTTTGAAAGAACTAGTTTACTTTTAACCTGCAGCCTTTCCTCTCTCTTGGACACTGGTATGAGTCTGGGGGCTGGTGAGGGACAGATTTAACCAGCAGATACTGCAGTGTCCTTGGGATCCACACACTCTCTGTCATTTAAAGCGTTGCTGCTGGGACAAACAAGCACCCAGGTTTCTTTCCTCTTAGGACGAGTTGTCCCCTGGGAGGGCTCTTTTGGCCCATCCTTTCAGTCTACCCATGTGAGTTTGTAGAGCACTGTGGCTTCAGACGAGGCTCATTAGGTTTTTTCTCCAAAGTAGACCTTAGGGCAGAGAATTTGTATCCTGAGAGGACTGGGGGTGATGGTGGTGGTATAATCTGAAATGGGCTATCACAGTGATATTTACTGGGTGGGTGTTTGGTGTTTTATACTGTTAAAAACAAGACAACAGGCCCAAAATGGAATCACTTATGCTGACCCCCATGTCACCAAGCCAAGACTTAACTTAATTACAGTTTCAGCTCTCCTGGAAATGGAATCTGAAACTAGCCAACCGGGAATCTCCTGATCAGCATTGGTTAGGTAATCTGCCTGATCGATCCCTCCATCCCCTGTAAGGAAAGTAAACCTTGCAATAACCAACCTGCTTTTTTTTTGCCTAGCACAATTTCCTTGTTCCTACGCCCTTCTGCCTACAAAATCTCTTTTCTGGTGCAGCTCTTTGGAGCTCTTTTCTATCTGCTAGATTGCATGCTGACTGATTCATGAAGTTGAATAAAGCCATTAATATCTTTAAAATGTACTCAGTTGAATTTAGTTTTAGAACAATGCTAAAAATCCACAAACATGTTGTATTTCATTTTATAATATATTTACACTTGCTTTACAAGAAAATACTATTTGAACTGTACTATTGAAAGTATAGCCTATGGACCAGGAACTTGGTCATACTTGGGAGCTTGTTAGAAATGCAGAACTTTGGGCCCTACACCCAACCTACTGAATCGGAAATGTAGCAGGCTTAGTTCCTGGGTCACACTGGTTCCTTTCCCCTTGGGAGGAGTTGTCTCCTACATGGGCTCTTGTGGCCCATCCTTTTGGTTTACCAAATGTCCCTGTGAATTAAAGTTTGAGAAGCACTTTGAAATGGCTTATCACTGAGTATGATCCTGGAAGAGGTACTCTCTTTACCCTGTTGGTACCAGGCCCTTGCGGTTCACATACCCCAGTTTGAGACTCATGTGAAGCTCTCTACTCCATAACATGCAGGGAATGTGGGGACACTCTCTTTTGGTTGGCCTCCCAGGTGGGTGGATTAGTGTTTAGGCACCCGAAACTCTAATAATTGCTAACACTTACTAAGGCATAGCATGTACCAGGCGCTAAGTGCTTTCCATGTGTAGCTCCTTTAATCTTCACGTGAGACCCATATTGCAGAAGAGGAAACTGGCATTTGCAGAGAAGAACTTGGCCACATCACAGAGCTAGGAAATGGCAGAGCCACACACAGTCAGGCAGAGAGCACCAGGGAAGGCTGTCAATGGGTAGTCATCTTAGTTTCCAAGCTCTAGCCTACCCACCCTCATCACGACCAATCCCTCATGTTTGGAAAGAAGGGGGGTGGTGGTCCCATATGGAGGAGGAGCCCACATGAAAGGGCACTTAGGGACGGTCTAGGACAGTGGTTCTCAAAGCCTGTACCAGGACCAGTGACAGCAGCGCCACCTGGGAACTCATCAGGAATGTCCTGTCATCCCTTCCCCTGAAGCCCAGCTCTCTGGGGGTAGATCTGTGTTTTCACAAGTTCTCCAGGGGATTCTGATGCCTGCTAGAGTTTGAGGACCATTGACCTAGCACAGCACCTTCATTTTATACCTGGGAAAACTGAAACCAGGTGCGGGGAGGGGGCTTGCTCACAGATGATTGATGGAGGAATCCAGATCATCAGCGCTCTTGTCCCACCCTGTACTGCTTCTCCAAAAACCTCTGATAGTTGAGATCACCATGCATATATTTGAGTCTGAATGGGTCAGAGACCATGAGAACTTCACACCCCACATGAAGCCACACTGTGAGGCCCGACTCAGGAGGGGTGAGCAAATGGCCCTTTCCCAGTTGCTCCTCATGACCAGATTCTCCTCTAGTTTTGAGAGGAAAAGTAGAGAGGAAAAATCTCTGTGGGTGGATTGTCCACCCTGCAGCTCACCTAAGCAAATTTTGTTCTGTGGGGTGGAAAAATCACATACCCAGGCACACAGATTTGGGTCCTCAGCTTGCCTTCATTTTGGGACCTAGGTAAGTTACCTTAACCTCTGTGGGCCGCAACTTCCTTTGTTAGATAGAGATATTCTCTACCTACATCATAGCGTTACTCTGAGAATTGAATGAGCTAACTCTGACCATGGTAGAGGAGCCCATCAACAAATGTCCTTCCCTCCTGGGACAGGGGTGGTGAGGGCAGGGAGAGAAGTGAAGGGTTTGAAAGCAAAGTAAATCAAGGCAGTGCCAAATGTCAGCACAACAGGTAATTAAGCAGAATGACTGCAAACTGTTAATAAAAGAGAATGTAAGGTTTGCTTAGGATGAGCTGCAGGAGAGACAATCCACCCACAGCTGACATAACATCAATCCCGCACTCTAGCCATGTTCTCCAAGGATAGTTCCATGTTTTTTTTCCCCAAGTGTGGATTTGGATGGAAACCTGGGACACATGCAAGGCTTTCACTGCTCTGGCCATTTCAGCAGCTGTATTTTCAGAGCACCCAAGGAGCTCCAAGGACTTTGGAAATACATCACTCTCTTGCTGCAGATCTCCGTCTCGGGGGTGGGTTGACCATTGCTGCCATTTTGCCGATGGAGAAAATGGATGATCATCAATGTCAGCTGTTTGCTTCCCAGCACACAGTTAAAAGAGGATCCTGTCTTGCTGGAATTTAGTTTTTCAAACTAGAGATGGTGGTCCAGTTGCCCACCCTACCTCAAAGCAGAGCCCAGGGACAGGGGTCTCCGGCTTGAGTCCCAGCATTCCTTCCAAGATGCTCCTTGGTCTGACCTGGGAAGAGCCTGTAGGGTCTTTATCCTGAACTTTCCTGCTTCCCTGCATCTTCATTGTCCACCCACGTGACTTCCTTGGCACCGGCCTCTGCTCAGTCCTGCCACCCTGACCCCTGATTTGTTACTCCCTGGAGGGAGCATGACTTAGTGGAAGGAGCACCTGCAGAGTGAGGTAGACTAGGTTGGAATCCTGGCTCCCCCACTTACTAGCTGTGTGACTCCTGGAAAGTCACTTAACCTCTCTGAGCTTTCAGTCCTCATCTGTAAAATCGGGGACAAGAGTACATAGGAATTGTGTGGATTAAAAGGACAATGTATGCAAACCACCAGGCACATAGTAGGAGCTCGTCATGGTGATGGGGGTGGTGGAGTAACAGTGGTGGTGGCTCCGGGCCCTTGGTCTCAGCCTACCTGTCTGGTGGGGGCTGATGGGGGTGGGCAGGCATCCAGGAAAGTGCCATCACTTGACAGACCTCAGGACCTCCTTCCTCATGTCCAGCTCCTGCGTGCATCCTGCCTCCATGCCCTACCCTTCCACTCTCTCCCCCTGGCATGCTCCTGCCCTGCAGGTTTTCCTGGCCCTCCAGCCACATCCTCAAACCAAATGGCTTTACCTGGTTTCCCTGAGGAGGCAGAGCTTGTCTGGGGCCCTCCTTAGAGAGGACACTTTGACGGAGAGGAAGCCTGAAGGAGGGATGAGGGAACAGATTTAGGAGCCCAGCAAAGCAGAAGCACACAGTCACACACACACATACACACAGACACACACGTATACATTCACTCACACTCACACCCAGATGCACACACATCCACTCATAAAAGCACACACATGAAGAGGCAGAGAAGACTTCACTTTTGAAAAGCTTATCCAGAATTTTGCAATCAGAAAATCAAGAAAAAACCTATTTTAATTCTAGTAGTAATGTAAGTTCGTGTCATTCCGAAAAGTGCCATATTGTCGTGAATTGTGGAGTGGATAGGGCATTACCATCTTCAGTGTTTAGAGCCTCTAAAGATCTAATCAGGTCCTGGGGACTCAAGGGGCCAGAGAGAGCCTGAGCTGGATCTTCCATCCTCTTCTGCATGTTTCTGCCCAGGCAGGGGACTGAGAACAGACTGGTCAGGACCCAACTCAGCTGGTGGACAGATGGGGACCAATCAGAGACTGTTGCTAGGGAAACACTGCTCTATGCACATTCCTCTGGACTGGGGAGGGGACATCAGCCAGCCTGCCCTCTTCTTACCCGTCTTCTTGGCCTCTCAGTGGCCCAAGTCCTGTTTCTCTCTCTTTCTCTCTGTCATTCTTTAATAGATGTCACCCCACAGATGTCTGCTGTGACATTGCATCAGTAGTCATAGGAAGTGAGTCTGTAGTAGGCACAGGAATAGGCCAGCAAGACTGACATACCAGATTTTTATGACCCACGCAGCCCTCTGTGGTGAATTCAACATCACCCCATACTCTGTGGGGAGCCGGTTCGGTCCAGCATTTTCCAGGAGCTTTGCTGGGAGCATGAAGCCTCAGGCTCAGTGCCAGCTGACTGTGGGCAAGATCAGGAGCTGCCCATTAGCCACGAGCAGCCCCTCTGATCTCTGCACCTGCTCTGATGATGGACCCCTCTGGGCTTTGGCAGCCGTGTTTCCTGAACTGACGCACGGCTCCACTTTCATGGCCCAAGCTTGTAACATCTTTCCACAGTAAAACCATGATGGAAGTTAATTGCTTGCGTCGCTCTGCAATTGAACAGGTCCATAAAATGTTTATTAGGTGCAATCGCTGGGACTGAATGGGCGGCCAGTCTCTTGGTTTTGGGCTGTGGTTCACATATGTGTGGGGCGGTGGGTCCTAGGCAGGGAGTTGTCTTAAACATTGCTGATATTGAGCATTCTGATGGCCTTTTTTTTTGGGAACTGTTCCAAAGCTTTTAGGAGATAGACTTGGTTATTTACTAGGGAATTCTTTTTGGTGGTTATCTAGGCTGCTAAAAGTCCTCAGTTTCTTCTGCTAACATGCAGAGCATTTCAGTTTCTTTCTTTCTTTTTTTTTTGGCTGTATTTTAAAAATGGAAGTGTAGTTGATTTACAATATGATATTAATTTCATATTAATATAGTGATTCAATATTTTTATAGATTATCCTCCATTTAAAGTTATTATAAAATATTGGCTATATTCCTTGTGCTGTATAATATATCCTTGTAGCTTATTTTATACATAGTAGTTTGTATCGCTTAGTCCCCTACCCCTATCTTGCCCCTCCCCTCTTCCCTCTCCCCATTGGTAACCACTAGTTTGTTCTCTATATCTGTGAGTCTGTTTCTATTTTGTTATATACAGTAGTTTGTTTTGTTTTTAGATTCCACATATAAGTGATAATATACACTATTTGTCTTTCTCTGTCTGACTTATTTCACTAAGCATAATACCCTCTAGGTCCATCCACATTGTTGCAAGTGGCAGAATTTTATTCTTTTTTATGGCTGAGTAGTATTCCATTGTATATATGTACCACATCTTTACCCATTCATTTGTTGGTGGACACTTAGGTTGCTCCATATCTTGGCTACTGTAAGTAATGCTGCTATGAACGTTAGGGTGCATGTATCTTTTTGAATTGGTGTTTTCATTTTCTCTGGATAAATACCCAGGAGTGGAATTGCTGGATCGTATGGTAGTTCTATTTTTAGCTTTTTTGAGGCAGAGCATTTCAGTTTCTGAGAGATATTTGGAAATACAGTCTTCCCCTCCTTGTCCGTGGTTTTGTTGTCCATGATTTCGCTGTCTGCGGCTTCAGTTACTGACAGTCAACTGCAGCATGAAAGTATTAAATGGAAAATTCCAGAAATAAACAATTCATAAGTTTTTAATTGCATGTGATTCTGAGTAGCGTGATGAAATCTTATGCCATCTGCTCTGCCCCGCCTGGGATGTGAATCATCCCTTTGTCCAGCGTATCCTGCCCATTAGTCATTTAGTAGCCATCTGAGTTATCAGATCTACTGTTGCAGTATCACAGTGCTTGTGTTCAAGTGACCCTTACTGTACTTAATGGTGGTCCCAAAGAGCAAGAATAGTGATGCTGGCAATTTGGATGTTCTCTCACTGTGCCTGATTCATAAATTGAACTTTATCATAGGTATGTGCGTGTAGGAAAAACATATTATACATAGGGTTTGGTATTATCTGCAGTTTCAGGGTCCACTGGGGGTCTTGGAACGTTTCCCCATGGATAACGGGAGGGCTTGCCACTTGACATGTAGTTGCATTGGTCAGGATAATTATTGCTAACTGCTGCCACAAAAGAAACTTGAATCTCAGTGGCTTGGACCACAAAGGTTCATTCCTGACTCCTGTTACATCTCTAGCGAGAGCCGACAGGAGCCTGCGCTCCATACAGGCACTCAGGGACCCAGGTTGAAAAGAGATGTCTTTGAGGTCCTGTCATCCCTGAGGTTTCTATGGAAGGAGAAGGGAGAGGTGGATGAGGCACGCTGGCTTTAGCTGCCTTGACTTGGAAGTGATACGTGTCATTTTTACTCACAGGCCATTGGTCAAAGCTGTTTACACGCTCCCAAACTATTTGGAAGTGAGGCTGGGAAACACGGGGGCACACGTGGCATATTTGGTGAGCACTTATGTCTCTGTCACAGCAGTTCTCGTTGGCAATGGTGGGACCCTCTCCAATGACACCTCACCGTGGGGTGGTAGCCACCATCTGGCCTCTAGGAGTCAGCCCGCCTGTGGAAGGTCATGAGATGCCCTAATCCATGTGCAGACCGAGGGGCTTCTGTCTCCTACTGACTACATAAAATCCATCCTCCCCAAAGGAGCAGTGGCTCCACGGTACTGTCCCAAGATGGGTCACGAGAATCACTTGAGAAACTGAAAAACACTTGGCTGTGGAGCCCTGGCCTGGAGATTCTAGTGGGCGGGTCTGCAGCGGGGCCGGGTTTGGGAAACACTCTCGGGCTGACAGTGCAGACAAGGGAAGGTCTGTGGGTGAATCATTCTGCGGGCCCACCTGGCAGGATTCCTGAGAAGTGACAGTGCAACCCATCCGGGTCCCTGCAGACCATGGGCAGATGCTTCAACAAGCACTTTACAGTTTACAACGCACTTCTGATTACATTCATTTCACTTTTACCAGGTACCTACAGTTTTCCAGAGTCTCATCTGCTCTCTGTGGCAATAGCCAAGCACCAGTTATTATTATTCTGACAAGTGTGTTCTCCACATTTTATGAATGAGGTGAGGTTAAGTGATTAGCCTAAAATTGTGAAGCCAAGTGATCAAGCTGGGTCTGAAACTTGTTTTTCCCAGCTTCATATCGGCTAATCTCTCCACCATGCCAAGCCATCTCTGATCAGATTCTCTGCTTCCAGAAAGATACTGCACCCCACCCTTCCTGCAGTAGAGCTTTCTCCCCACCCTTCCCTGTCACATCCTATTCCAATTTCTCTTGAACAGGCTGATGCAGAAGGAGCTGACATCTGGTCTCTTCTTACAAACCATGGTTGGAATAAATGATGAGTCCCCCTTGTATTCAATCAAAGTAAATTTAAGGGCAGGCATCATCTAAGACTTGAGATTGTTCAGCAGAGCACTTTGCCTGAGAGCTGAGGTCAGAGCAATCCCTGTAGGCAGGATAGATCTGTTCATTTACCGTGACAAGCCTTAGCCAGATAGTGATAAATTGCTTCATGCTAAAAACTCAGAATAGAAGTCTTGTCCTAAAAAAGTCAGTATAATACAACATGAGTAAATCTGAAAAACAGTTGTTGTTTGAAAGAAGACTTACACCAAAGAGTATACAATGTATAATTTCATTTATATGAAGTTCTAGAACAGGTTAAACAGATAGTGATAGGAATCAGATGAATGGTTGCTTCTGGGGTAAGCAATACAGACAACTTTCTAGGGTGATGGAATGTTCTGGGTCTTGATAGAGGTGCAGGTTACCTGGGAATGTGCATTTGTCGAAGATGATTGGTAAATTTAAGATCTGTGTATTTAGCTGTAAGTAAATAACTTCTAAAGAGAAATGTCAGTATACTAAGATGCTTTTCTGGAAGATGGAAGGAAGTGAAGGAACTTGAATGATAGCCACTATTTCTAATTTGTGCAAAGGCATGATACAGGCTAGAGGCTTTTAAAAAAGCGATCAGGGTGGATGGAGGCTCCAGGAACACCAGTATTTCAAGACTGGGAAGAAGAAGAGACAGGCAAAGGAGACTGGGAAAGTAGTGAGATAGGTAGAAATAAAGGCAAGGTCACAGAGCCTGAGTGTAACCCTAAGAGTAAGCCTATACATAACCCTAAACCTAACACTAGTCCTACCCTAACGCTAACCCGAACCCTAAGACTAACCCTAATCGTAACCCTAAACCTAGCCTGAGTCCTGGCCTTAGCTCTAACCTAATTCTAGCCTACCCCTAGCCTAGGCCTATCCTTAACCCTAAACTTAACCCTAACCTCAATCCTAAAAGTAACCTTAACCCTAACCCTGGCCCTAACCCTAAGGCTAACTCTAAGTGGGGATTGAAAAATGAGCTTGGGGAGGCTGATATTAAACATCCCTATTCCATTCTGTTGGTCCCAGGCCAAATGAGCCCAGAGGAGTTGGAAAAAACAGGGCAGAGAGGAAACCTCAGCATCCTGCTGCAGAGGCGACTTTCAGCACAAATTGTCCACAAGAAGGCCAACAGGTTTTCTAACAAGGAATCTAAATGGAATCTTTCCTGAGATAAGGGGGCGCACGGTGTTTTTACCAGGACACACTCTCAAAACAGGCACCAGGATCATGAGTGTCAGGGCTGGAAGGGCCATCCCTTGCAGCTCCTCTTTTGACAGATGGAGACTGAGTCCTAGAGAGGGGATCTCAGTGATGCCCGAGGTCACTGGGGGGACTGGAGACCCAGTCTCTGTTTCCCTGACAATGCCGGCTTCCACTATTTGTCAAGAGGGATGATCAGGCCAAATGTTAGGTCCAGCCATCTCTAGGGATGCTCTTATGCACATCTCCATTGCACAACTCCAGGGGCGCTATTCATTTTGCATTACATATGAACAGCATTTGCATTGAAACACTATGTGAGTGGTCTCCCCTGGAGCTGGGCAATGCATAGCCCTCTTACCCTGGAAAACTGGAATTTGTTCTAAAATTATGGAAGTATCTCCCAGAACCCAAGAAGGCCAGAAAAGTGACTAACTAGGCATCAGGAAGAGACCGGAACCAGGATCTGGGCAGTACCGGTCTTAGTCCTTTCTCTACACCGAATGAAGCAGAGATGAGGTACCCTGGCCAAGCCCTGCCCAAACTGCAGGTTCATTAGGAAAAAGAAATTGTTTTAAGCCACTAAGTTTGGGGGTGGTTTGTTATGCAGCAGTAGCCAGCTGAAACAAGCCCTGAGGAGCCAGCTTCTCTCTGATCCCCTCTCCTGGGTCTCTCTCTGACCCCCAGCTTTGTTCTTATGGGGAAAAGACCTTCCACCCTGTGGAATCATTTTAAACCCCAGGAGAGAGCAAAGAAGGGTCCAGTTCTATGGAATCTTATTTTACTCTTCCAACCAATGGCTCTCCCTTAATGTAGAAATGGGTGGATGGACTTCAGTTCCAGGTACCATTTTGTCCCCAGGTGTCCCTCGTGCCCAAGATGAGAGCAAGGACACTGTGTTTACAACTCCCTACACACCGAGTCTTCTGAACAGTCTTCCTGATTTCACATGTTCTCTCTCGGCTTTGCAACACCATCAACATGCCCCAGAAGTTCTAAGGCTTTGGAGAATGCATACCTCAGTGAATAAAGCATATAAGTAAAATATAGACTCACATATCAATGACTCCCAGAGGCCCACCCCTGGATGTGAGCACACAGGGTGCATTTTTGAGGAGGAAAGTCAGGAACTCGGCTCTGGTGTTAAAAGCACTGACAATTGAGGAATAGGGCTTGTGGCCACCAAGTTTGAGAGGGACCCCCGATGGTCCATCTTCCCAGTGGGTTGTTCCCTGACTTTGCCTGGTGATATGACATGGCTTGAAGTGTGTTTGAAGTTGCTATAAAATTTTATTTCAGCATAAAAATGAATAACAAGGTCAGGGAGAAGAAACCTATTGCCAGTCTAGCTGTGCAAGAGGAATTTTGTTTTTTAAAGAAAGGTGACCACCCCCAGGCAAACGTTTCCATACAGTGTGATAGTGGGATAGCGCTGCTCCCCAGAGCAGGCTGGAAAATGTCCACTGATTGGCCAAATGAATTGTTAGGTGGCTTCTCAAGAGGTACTACTTGAAAACATTAAGAGGAATAAGCGATTATTGATCACAATGGGCCCTTCACACAAACAGGTGGGGGAAGATGCATCTTCAGCTTCTGCAGAGGACAGATGACAAAGGAGACCAGGCAGACACGATTGCTGTTTATTCCCTGGAATTTTAGAGTCTTCCCTACATGTGTAGTTTTGTTCTTTTCCATAAAAGTGGTTCATTAAATCTAAACCCAAATGTGGTCATTTCTTGTTTCTCTGCAGGAATTCTTTTCCCCCTTTTTTCAACAAATGACTACAAATCAGCGAGTGTTCTTTGTCAGTATTCCCCAGGTCTAGAATTTTCATCTATTGAATATCAAAGACCTGGAGGACTTTAGGGGACCAGTAGGGCCTTGTTCTAGCACACTTTCCAGGAGCAAGGAACTGGGGCCAGAGGCCTGGTCTGGGCTGAGGTTGTGGTGAAGGGGGCCACTGGGAGAAAGGTGAACGGCTCTCCAGGAGGACTGTGACTTATCCTTGACCTTGGGCTGGAATAGGAGAGGGTGGAGATGGGAATGAGGTCCCCCCGGTCCATATAGTTCAGTTCAAGTGAACAAATATTTATTGAGTGCCCACCCATGCTGGGCTCTGACACCCATGGCAAAGTGTTCACCCACATGACCTCACATCGGCCATTTGCTTGCCTTCTGTGAAGGCTCCAGCTCCCCTCTTTACCCTATGGACCCTTCTCTGCTCCTGGGGGGCCTAGATTTGACCCCCACCAATGTACATGCCCCGTTAGCCTCTTTCGTAGCTTCAGAACTTGGTATAAAGTAGTTGCTTAGGAAAAGTTTTCTGATTTGGTGAAATGGAATACGCTATGATCTAGCAGATGTTCACCCAGGGGACCAAGGTTGGGATAATGGGAGGAAAGCTATTCCTACAATCCATCACATCCACGGGAAAGGTAATAAAGCACAGGGTTGTCTCTGAAGAAGGGAGGAGCCATGTGATATAATTCAGCGGCAATTCTCCCCATGCCCGGCTTGTATTCATTGCACAAACAAATCATAGTGATAATAAGAGAACTAAAAAAAAAGAATGCCTGTAATCTACCACCCTAATTCAGAAGCCGTCCTCACCACCCGTCTCTGCCCCCACCCATCTTTCTTCCCTGTTCTCGTTCATGTGCACAAGTTTTACATCGTTGTAACGTCATTTTGTTTTCGCGTGAAAAAAATCAGGAGTGTTTTTTCAGTTTGCTGCATTATCTTAATAATTACAGTCCCTAATGGCTGCACCATTCTCCATGGGCTGGAGGTATCCTAATTTACTTAGCATTTTCCCTATCGTTGTCAGTGTAGGCTGTTTCCAAGTCTTCATTTTGATGATTAAAAATAATAAAACTGTCTTTTTAAAAAAAGATTGGCCATTGGCATATTACAATTTTTAAAAAAAGATTTATTTATTTATTTTTATTTATTTTTTGGCTGCGTCGGGTCTTAGTTGCGGCACATGGGATCTTTGTTGAGGCATGTGGGATCTTTCGTTGTGGCGCCCAGTCTTCTCTCTAGTTGTGGGGTGCAGACTCCAGGGCGTGTGAGCTCTGTAGTTGTGGCGTGAGGGTTCCAGAGTGCGTGGGCTCTGTAGTTTGCGGCAGGCAGGCTCCAATTGAGGCACGCAAGCTCAGCAATGTGGCACGTGGGCTTAGCTGCCCCGTGGCGTGTGGTAGGTATCCTAGTTCCCCTGGTCGATCGAACACATGTCCCCTTCATTTTAAGGCAGATTCTTTACCACTGGACCACCAGGGAAGTCCCTGAAACTGTCTTTTATATTCAGTTACAAAACAGGCACATACATCTCATTCAATCCTTCCAACAGCTTATGAGACCGTAGGTGACAAAGGAAGGAAGGAGGCCAAACAGAATTTGAGTCCATTTTTTTGGAAACCAAACCCTTTACTCTGTCCACAATACTATATTGCTTTTTCGGATTTTACAAATAAAACTGCAGTGAATATTTTAAAATAGCCTTTTCTCTTCTTTCGAATAATTTCCTGAGGTCAAGTTCCTAGAAGTGGGATTGCTGGGTCAAAGGGTATGAACGTTTTTTGAGGTTCTCCCTGTGCATTGTCAAAATGTTTTGCAAAGGGGTTTCAAGCAGTTCTCCTGTACATTGTTCCAGGAACCTATGTGAGATTCTTTTTTTTTTTTTTTTTTTACTGCCTCCTCACTAACATTGGATATTACAATGAAAAGAATTCTGAGCTAATTTGCAGTGTATACGTGATTTTTTATGGTAGTTTAATTTGCATTTCTTTGATTGCCATGAGGTTGAACCATTTAAAAATAGGCATTCCCTTTTCTGCGAATTGAGTTTCCTCTTTTGAGGAACATTCCTTTCCCCAGTGCACTGCCCACCGACAAACGTACACCCAAGACTTGGAAATGAACATTTTGTTGGTTGTATTTCAAGCAATTATGTACTCCAGTACTTCCCTTTTAATTTTAATTGTACTACTTCCAGGCCTTTTATGTGTTTTACACCGATGTTCTCTTCATCTGTGATTTCTTCTATTGCTTCAAAGCTTGGAAAGTAATAATGCCATCAAAGAAGTGATAATTAGCCAGTTTTATTTTTTTTAAGTTCTATTATATGATATTTTAATATTTAGCTCTTTAATCTACATGGGAAAAATGACAGTATTTCTGGTAGTCTCTCTCTCTCACACACACACACACACACACACAAACACACACACACAGAATGAGAGGCAGGATATTTATGAAAAGACCACAGGTCTTGAATGAATGGGGGAAATGCCATGTTTCTGGTTGGGAGATTAAAGACTGTAAGAAGTATATTATTTCCAAGTTAGTGTAAATACTTAATGTCATGTGAATTAAAAAAAATCTAAATGCAATTTTTAAATGGAGATATAATTGACATACATTATATTAGTTTCTGGTATAAACATAATGGTTTGATATTTGCATATATTGCAAAATAATCACCATAATGAGTCTAGTTAACATCTATCAAAACACATACATTTTTTTCTTGTGATGAGAACTTTTGAGATCTACTCTCTCAGCAACTTTCAAGTATACAATACAGCATTATTATCTAGAGTCACCAAGCTGTCAATTTCATCCCCAATATCAGGTAAATTTAAAAAGTCCCAAGGGCATTTTTAGTGGATTTTTGTCAAAAGGATGTTACAATTCACCTGGAGGAATGTGGTAGATTATAATTTTGTTCCCAGCAAAGCATTCCCTCTTTCTGTGAGAGAACCATACATCCTGTCCATTGCCATGGGGCTTGCCTGCCTTCCTGTGGGAGGAATATACATCCCATATCCATTAGCATTGGGCCTGGTCATGTGACTTGCTTTGGCCAATGGCATGTAAGCAGAAGCTTTACAAGGAGTTGTGAGTCCCTAATATCCTCTTGCTCCTTTCCCTCTGCTGCGAGCCGAGCATGATGGGGTCTGCTTCTTCAGTCTGGGTCCCGGACTGAGAAGACTCATGGAGCAATGCCACAAGAACCATCACAGCTGACCTTTGCAATTGTAAGCCACCGAGATGTGGGGCCTGTTTGTTATTGTAGCGCCGTCTAGCAAAAGCTGACTAACACAATGAACAAAAAGGCTAGAATATAAAATAATATTTTAAGTGCCAAGCAATAAGCAATCTTGAGGCTGCAAAGAGCAAAGAGCTTTATATGGGGTCTTAAGAATTGCAGTTCAGGAGATCCAGATTTGGGTAAAACAGAGTGTTCCAGAGAAGAGAAAGAGTCCGGGGCTTATAAAGACATAAAGCCACCAGGTTGTTAAAGTTGCCCAGTTAGAATTGTGATCGACTTTCACATAAGTCAGGAAATATTTGTCCTTAAGGAATCAAGGCTTATTTTAGGGCAGGGGTCTGATAAGAAGATAGACTATCATGAGTAATTTTAGGATAAGGGTCTGCTAAGTATCTTGAGTTTCTGGAAGATCTTCTGGATGCTTTCTTAGGACAATAATTGGTCAGAAGGTCAGAATCCATCCAGGCTGAGACATGCGTATGTCACACTTCCTCAGTGGCCTCCTGGCTTCGTTTTGGAGAGCTCTCTTATCAATACTGACTTCATTTTAATTTTCTTCCCACATAAGAAAAGAAGAGCATTGGAAGCTGTTGAACATATTAGACCCAATAGTTAAACTCAGATTAGAGCCAATTAGTAGAATATACTCTATGCGAAAGCAGACATCACAAATAATGAGAAAAGGACTACGTAATTTATAGTATTGAAGAG
Organism: Eschrichtius robustus; assembly: GCF_028021215.1. Taxonomy (NCBI): domain Eukaryota; kingdom Metazoa; phylum Chordata; class Mammalia; order Artiodactyla; family Eschrichtiidae; genus Eschrichtius; species Eschrichtius robustus. The sequence goes on along the minus strand of NC_090839.1, from coordinate 82,613,488 downwards.
CTGATTACCATTTTGGAAAAATATTAGGTACATATTTACGCCGTATAACAAAAAATACCTGAAGGAAAAACTCTAAAATGAGTATTAGGGTTCTTTTATCACTAACATATTTTTTGTAATTTTCCTGGTACAACATTTAGCACATAGTAGATACTTAATAAATATTTATGGCATGACCAGTAAGCACTCAATAAATGTGTTTTGGACAAGCATTAGAGTTTTTTCTCCTTTCCTCTTTAGGAAAAGGTTTAACCTTTTGAAGCATTTTATGTCCCTCCAGAAAAGACAATTAAAAATTATTTTCTGTGCACCTTTTTTCCCCCCCTGATATTTTCCAAGGCGCTCTGGAGGAGCCTGTTTGTTCAGAAAAATGGCATCAAATCCAAAGTCACGTTTATTTCTGGTCTGAACATTATCCCAAGTATTTCATTCAGGCTGAGGGTCTTCACAGCCATTTTTCTCACTATGGTTGACTGGTATCTCCACACTCTCGGTATTACAAGCAGAAAGGCATTTAATACAGTTATTAAGTGCTTACAAAATTGTTGGAAGGGCTGGAGGAATGAGACTGAGGGGCTGCCACTGCAGCTGTGATCTCTCAGAGGTCAGGCAGCTGCTGTCTTCAGGGTCAGGAAGCTGGGGGAGACAGTGGTGCTTGGGGTCCAGACATGGCACAAACCCCTATCTGTTGGAGCTGGTGTGTCAGGTTGTTGAAACTTCCTCTTGCCTCCCTTGCAAATCTCATGCGTTTGTGTCTCATTAACTGAACCTCAATTGCATGCAGAACCTTTGCAGCAGGGGGGTCTTGGAAATGTAAATTTTAGCTTTCTCTCCCTTTGCGTTGGGGGATGTAGAAATATAAAAGGTATTGCAAGTGGACGCTGAGTGCAAATTAAACTATATCAAGCACCCCTCCCACCCCAAAATACCAGTTTTCTCCTTGTTTCTCCATCTTGGCCCCCGTGACGGTCCTGACATGAGGGAGGCATATTTGTTTAGGGACATGGTAATTCCAGACAAGGCTCTTAAAATATGTGCCTTGTTCCTCAGGCTACATCAGCCTACGGGTCTCTCTGTGGATGTGGGCAGCAAAATCAGCGGTCATTGACCCTAAGCTATCCCCATTGCATTAGTCTACTGGGGCTGCCTTTACAAGTACCCTAGACTGGGGGACTTAAACCACAGGATTTTATTTTCTCACGGTTCCGGAGGCTAGAAGTCTGAGATCAAGGTGTGGGCAGGGTTGGTTTCTTTTGAAGCCTCTCTCTTTGGCTTGCAGATGGCCGCCTTCTCCCTGTGACTTCACATGTTCATCCCCCCTGTGTGTATCTATGTCCAAATTTCCTTTTCTTATAAGGGCACCCGTCATATTGGATTAGGCCCACATTGACAAGCTCGTTTTATTTCTTTCAAGAACTTATCTCCAAATACAGTCACATTCTGAGGTACTGGAGGTTAGGACTTCAACATGAGTTTTTTTGTGGGGACAGAGTTCAGCCCATAACACTCACCCTGTGACGCTGCCTGGCCTCCAGCCTGTGTGTCCTCCAGCCCAGGGGATCCGCAGCTTTTCTCTCCGCAGCGCTTCTGTCCCACCACCTGGGCTTCAGGCAACAGTCCTGCTTCCATTGCTTCTGTCGGTGCAGGCAGCAGCACTGTCCCTCTCTGTAGTTCCCCAGCCCCTGCCATTGGGGGGGACCTGTTGAAGGGGTCATTCCTTCAGGGGTCAGGGGGACCCCTGAAGGAATGGGGACCTGTTTTCTTAGGCCACGGAAAGTCCCAGTGGACTCTGGACTCGAGCCCTTCTCTGTAAACTGGGGCAAGTGGCTTTATCTTTCTTCATTTATAAAATGCATATAAGAATGCCTATCCCGTAGCGTTCCTGTATATAAAATGAGAGAACGTGGGTAAAGAACCCAGCACAGTGCCTGGCATATAATCGGCACCTACCATATATGATTTATCTTTCTATTCTTTCCCTGCTGGGGATTTCTAAAGTGGGGATTTAGGAAGTTGCAGGAATTGTCCTTTCCCCTACTTAGGACGAATCTTTTTCTGGCATTTTTGTGACCATAGCTTTCAAGGAAGTCTGAGCAAGTCCCCAGGACACTTGAAGGATAAATCTCAGGGTGTGGATGTATCTGTAACGTTTCTAGCCTCCGTCTCTATCACCTGTCTCTAGCATCCCCACTGCATCATCTCTGTCTCCATCATCCCTACTATATTAGCTGTCAATTGATGCTACCATAGATCACCCCAAATTTAGTGGCTTAAACAACACAAATGTATTATCTCACAGTTATTTGGGTCGGGAGTTTTGAATGGGTCTCATCAGACTAAAATCAAGGTATTCTACCTCAGAGGGACCTGGCTCTTGCTGAGTGAGTCCTCTTTATATAGGTCAGTACCTGCCTCTCTGCGCCTTCCCCAGAGCATCTCCCACCTTACAGCAAGAGAAAACCCCCCTTTTCCAGCACCCAGTCTGGGCTCAAGTCTGACCTTCCACAGTCAACATGGCCTTGGGTAGTTCTGTGTTCAAATTGTGACTTCACCTCTTCCTGGAGCCTTTATCCTCTCTGAGCCTTGATTTTGCTCAACTGTAAACTCATGCTAATAATACTTCTCTATGCCTCAGAGAGAACACCTAATTTTGGATTAGAGATAAATTTGGTAGATTCCTTGGTATATAGTAGTCCTAGCTGACCAGGCCTCTGTATCATATAGCTCCATTCACACTGGGGTTGTGTGGCTGCAGCCCTCCCGGCCACTGGACTTTCCCACAGTCCACCACCGGAATGGTCAGCTCCTGGCCCACAAGAGCCCTTTGGGGGACCCTGTCCCAGCACAGGTTTGTCTCGCATGGTCGGTGGCTGGGCAACACTGGTGGTTAAATGCCTTGAATTGCTCCCTTGGATGGAGACACTATTTATTCCCACCTTACAGAGGAGAGAAGCGAGGGCACAGAGAGTTTGGGACACTGGTCCAAGGTCACACAGGTAGACACAGAAGGTCCAGGTTTCACATTCAGGTAATCTGGCTCCAGAGGCAGTTCTGTTAACCTTCCACTTCCCAGACTCAGGAGGAGGAACTCAACAGCGTGGTCGCTGGTGGCGTTTCTTGAATCCACTTGGCTGGCCTTTCAGCCACCTTGGGTTGTTCTGGAATTGGGGTCTCATAGCTTTAGTTAGAGCAGGGATGAGCGAAGTATCTTGAGGCAGGATCTTGCTATGTTTCTGAGTTGCTGGACCGCCACGCCGCTGGCTGTTCCCCACCCAGAGAAGCTGCTGGACACTCAGTCCTTACTCAGAAAACCTTGATGTCCAGAGTCTAAGATTTGGTCTTCTTGGATGTCTCTGACATTCTTAGCTCCTTCTTGGGAACCCTCACAGATCTGGAGAGGAAGCGGGGACAACCTCTCTGCTTTGATGGGAACGTGGTGCCAATGTGGCACAGCCTGCTGGGGGCCATGGCGGAAGCCTGGAGGGAGCTTTGCTCAGCTGGCTCTCCCTCCAGGGCCCAGGCCTCCTGCTTGTCTCCTGAGGAAGTTCCCTGCGCTGTGTCGGCCAGGCTGGCTGGGCGGAGGGGAGCTGCGTTCTGCTGGGGTATTTTGTTAGGTTGTCCGGGTGGGAGCCTCTGGTCTGGGCTACACAGCGAGGGACCTTGGTGAGGATTTGAGCTGCTTGGGGTCCTGGGAGGAGGTGGTGGGCCCAGGCTGGGGTGAATGTGCTGTCTGCTGGGCAGTGGCTAGGATCAAGCGCTGAGCTCCGGTTTTACGGCTGGCTGGCCTGGTCGTGGGCTGTGACTCTTGGCTGAACCCTTCCTTGGGCCGTGCTAAGCATAGGGCTGGGCTGTGGAACGCTCCATACCAAACTCCTTTAGCTGTTGGGATGGGCTGGTTGACAGGCCAGGCTGAGCTCTGGGCTTTGTGTGGGCTATCCTGGATGGCTCTGGCCTGGCAGGGCTGGGCGGAATGGTCCTGCACGTCTGTGGATGAGCTGGCCTCCTGATCTGGTCTTGGGCTGGGTTGGGCAGGGAGTGGGGCTTGGCTAGTGCTGGCTGCACTGTTGTGATCTCTTTCCTGAGCAGAGATGACTTCTGGGCTCAGACTGATTTCCGGGCTGGACTGGGAGATATTTTCCACTGAGCTCCAGAAATCAAGGGCTTAGGTTCAGGTGTAAACGCTGTGCCCCAGGGAAGTCTCATCTGGCCATCAAATACCTTATGAGAGCTTTGGGGACCATCCCACGCTGTTGCCTCCCCTCGGGAAGAATAGGGCTGCCCAGATCCTTGACCAAGTGAGGAAGGGGGTGGGAGGGGTCAATGGCCTCCTGCCTGCCTAAGGAGGGCGGGGATCAGTTGGGAGCTGATAAGCAGGCTTGTTGAGCTGGACCTTCTACTTCTACCTGTGTGAACTCGGGCCAGTTATTCAACCCCTCTGTGCCCCCACTTGCCTCATCTGTAAGATGGGAATAAATAGAACCTCCCTCCGAGGATGGACATTGGCTGGGTAGGAGTCATGTGTGCATGCATATATCTGTCTGCCCATCTGCCTCTGAGTCTCTGAGTGCTGGGATACAGGTCTGTGGGGGCAAAGGGACCCATCTTACTCAAACAGTTCTTCCGAGGTTGGCCACAGAGCTGATGTGATGAGAGAAGGCAGGGCCTTGTCCTTTCTGTCCTGAGAGACCCGCCCGTAGTCACTGGTGTCACACCTCCCTGCCCAAGTCCCAATGCCTGCACAGAGCTCTAACCATCAGAGACTGCACAGACCCAGGGTGTAGTGGCCACGAACAGTATATGCTACAGAAAAAAATTGACACCGGCTTTTATGCTGCTCCAGGCCTCTGGCCTTCATCTGGGCAGCACCCCTACCTGTTAGAACAGGGCATGGAAGCCCCCAGGCTGGAGTTCTGAACTAAGGAAGCCCAGGTGGGGGTGGACAAGAGCCAGACATGAGAGCCCTCCTGGAATGGCCCCCAGGCCCCAGCTTACTCTGTTCCCCTCAAGGCAGCACCAGGGGTGGCCCTGTGCTGGGTTTTTCCATCAGGCTATATTTGTGTGTTGTCTCTGGGAAGGAAAAATGAATAAATCATTTAAAATTAAATTATAAAATTATCTTTTTTTTTTTTTGGTTTGTTCCACATGGCCCATGAATTAAGGTACAAAATGGAAGCCAAGCTGAAATGATGTGCACAGCTCATTTGCATGCAAGTGTCAGTGTGTGTAAACAGACATCGGTGACGTAATAAACTACTTTCCACGGCGGATTGAAACCACTTTAAAAAGTACCCCCAATGCATTCACAACTGTGCCTACCCAGAGCCCTCTCAGGTGTGGTTTTTTTTTGCTTTTTTTTTTTTTTTTACTATATATATCTTTTATTGAAGTACAGTTGATTTACAATGTTGTGTCAATCTCTGCTGTACAGCAAAGTGACTCAGTTATACACATACAGACATTTAAAAAAATATTCTTGGTTTTAATTTCTGATGTTTTGGGGGGATGGATGGAGCTAAGGGGTCCATAGGACTTGTGCTTGTTTAAAGGCTGAAGATGGTGGGTAGACCTAGGATTTTCTAGAAAGGCCAAAATTTAGATGACTTTATTCTTTCAACAAAGGATAATAGATGATAATACACAGCTCCATGGACTTTATTATTATTACTTTTCCTCATAGAAATAAATACAGGCATTTGAAAATAAAACTGTCTTGATTTTAGAAATAGTTGCTGCCATATGGAAGATGAGGTGACATGGGTGAAGGGTCTGGTCACATATTTTTGCTGTCACGCTGGGAGGTGAGTCAGGGCAGGTCAGGAGGGATGAGGCCGATCAACCATCCAGGGAGAGTTAGCATTTGAGAGCTGGTAATGGACACAGCACCTCCGAACCAATCTCCTCTCGTGTCAATGGGAAAAGGGAGGCCCAGGGTCACACAGAAAATTGGTGGCTATGTTGGGACTCAAATCCAGCTTTCCTGATTTCCAGCCCCATTTTCTCTCCTTCCTCTTCCCTGTGGCCCCGGGGAGCGGCGCTAATGGGCTGGGGGAAGTGGCTGGCCGTGGGTGCACCTAGGTGATGTGGATTTTAGCCACAGTGAGGTCAGAGGCCTGAGTTACGCCTTGTCCTTGGTGGAGGCAGGCTGGTGACATGAGAGCCCCTCCTCTAGACTGGGGTGCCCCCTTCACAATGGGCATTATCTGAATCCGTTAAGCATTCAGGTTGTTCCTGAATCAGCCGCTGATATTGGAGTCAGACAGTCCTGAGTTTGACATCTGGCTCCATCACTGGATGACTTTGGGCAAAGTGACGTCTCGGTGTTTCTATCTCTAAGGAGAGAATGATTATGCTTCCTGGTGCTGGGTCGGGATTTCCAGGAGGCAGACACTGAGATGGAGTTAGACGTGCAAGAGGTTCACAGGGGGAGGATGGCTGAGAAAGACAGAGGGGTAGGGAAAGCAGCATTGGGTAAGGAACGCCCTCTGGCCAAATGAGGGTCTGACACATGTAAAAGGAAAGATGGAAGAAAGCAGAAGGGGGCAGGGAGAGCCTCTGACGAGACACAGGTACAGTCTTGGCCACCCCAATGGGATGCTCTGGGGTAAACATTCCCCATAGAGGAGCCCCATGTGGGCAGAAATGGCTGGGCACATGATGGGTGCTGCCCGGGAAGAGAGCGGCCTTGACTTGAATGCCATACATAGCAGATCCCAAGGGGGTTGCAACTGGAGGCTGTCAGCTGCCTGCTCTCCTTGGGCAGCCGGCAAGTCCTTCTGCACAGGAAGGTCTGAGCAGCACACCTCCACGCCGCCCCAGTCCCTCACCTAGCGCTTGGCCTGGCCTGGAGAGACTGCTCAGGCATGATCCTTGTTTCCCTCACGGTCTCCAGGGGCAGCGGCCAGCTGCAGGGCTGCCTCGGGAGGCTCCCTGTGGCAAGAAAGGAAAAGTTCCTTGAGGGTGAAGCCAGCCCTCCTCCCCAAAGTTCACCATCACGCTAGACACACCCACCTTCTCTCTTTGGAGACATTCCAGAGGGTCCTTAAGGGACATCATAGTTCATGGGAAAAGCTGGGATCACCCGTCAGGAGATAAGGGTTCTCGTCCTGGCTCTATTGCCAATGTGGGTGTGACCTTGGACAATATCTTACACTCTTAGTATTTTTTTTTTTTAGGGATTCACCAATAAGTGAGATCGTACAGTATTAGTATTTCTCTGTTTGACTAATTTCACTTAGCATAATGCCTTCAAGGTCCATCCATATTATTGCAAATAGCAAGATTTCCTCCTTTTCTTACGGCTGAAAAATATTCCCTTGTGTATTTATGCCACAGTTTCTTTATCTTTTCATCCATTGTGGAAACATCCACTAGATTGTTTCCATATCTTGGCTATTGTAAATAATGCTGCAATGAATATGGGGATGCAGATATCTTTTCAATTTAGTGTTTTTGTTTCCTTTGGTTAAATACTTAGAAGTGGGACTCCTGGGTCATATGATATTTCAAGTTTTAGTTCTAGAGGAACCTCCATACTGTTCTCCACAGTGGCTGCACCATTTACATTCCCACCAACAGTGCACGAGGGTTCCCTTTTCTCCACACCCTCCCCAATGCTTGTTATCTCATTTATTTATTTATTTTTTGATAATAGCCATTCTAAAAGGTGTGAGGTGATATCTCATTGTGGTTTTAATTTGCATTTCCCTGATGATTAGTGATGTTGAACACCTTTCTATGTGCCTGTTGGCCATCTGTATGTCTTCTTTGGAAAGATGTCTATTCAGATCCTCTGCCTGTTTTTCAATCAAATTGTTTGTTTTTTTTTTGCTACTGAGTTATACGGGTTCTTTATATATTTTTTGATATGAAGCGCTTATCAGATGTATGATTTGTAAATATTTTCTCCCATTCTGTAGGTTGCCTTTTCATTTTGTTGGTGGTTTCCTTTGCTTTTTAGTTTGGTGTAGTCCCACTTGTTTATTTTTGTTGTTATTCTTGTTGTTGCCGTTGCCTTTGCTTTTGGCATCAAATCCAAAAAATCATCACCAAGACCTATGTCAAGGGGCTTACCATCGGTTTTCTTCTACTCTTAGCTTCTTCCTCTGGAGAATGGAGACAATAACTCCTGAGTGGTCTAGCTGTAGGACTGTGAGATAAGATAACGAGTGTGAGGATGCTTTACCAATGGGTGGAGGTGCTACAGCTCTGTGAGCTGCTGAGATGCTAAATTTTGCAGAATCAGCAAAATTTCAGGCAGAATCAGCACTATTTGGGAAAGAGGGAGCATCAGGAGTGAGGAGGGGGTGGGGTAGAGAAACGAGGCAAAAGCGCTGAAGAGTGGGCTTGGGTCTGGCAGGGGACGCCCTTCCTGCTGGCTGAGGACCCTTGCCTTCATCCCGTGGCTGTGATCAATTGATTTTTCTGATGGTGCATCCAGATGGGTAAAAAACTTTGAGCAGGCTCCCCCAAAGTATGTATATTGGTGATTTATAAGTGATACACGTATCCCTCAAGATAAAATACCCCCAAAAGCAATTAATAAGGAGTGAGACATAAACTAAACATAGATAGAATTGGTAGTCTTTTCTCTCCTCCTATGACGAGATCATCTGGAACACTCTGGGTGGCGTGGGGGAGGCCAGTGCTGGGAGCAATGTTGAACGTATCTAAGGAAAAGAATGACAGGGTCAGACACGTGCTTTTAAATGGATCGTGATGCGTTGTGGAAGGCAGCCGGGGGCAGGGGGCCAGTGAGCAGACGGGTGATGCTGAAATGGCTGTGAAAGGTTTGCACGAGGACAGTGCAGCGGGGATGCAGGAGAGAGCGGGACTGGAGAGGAGTTGGAGAGACCGATGGGGTGTGGGGCGGCACGAGGGAGAGGTTCTTGGGCTGACCTGGTTTCTAGCTCGGGGCACTAAAAACTGAAGTGCAAGGACTTAAGAGCCAGGACTCCCAACTCCAGTGGCCTCAGCACCAGCAGGAAGTGTGAACAAGTGGCTGGTACAGGATGTGAGGGAGGGGCGGGCCCATGAGGAACTGGTCACGTTCAGATGCTTTTGAAGCTCAGTGCAGCCAAAGAAAACTCATGGAGTTGAGCCTGCAGATTTTTGTGTCTTGGAAGCAGAGGAGATTTGGGGTGACTACAGCATGGCAGATAGTGAGGAGATGGCCTGGGGAGGGAGTAAGGTGGGTGCTTAATCAACATTATCTTCTGAGCCAGCACACCCTGCCCAGGTGACCAAGGTGCCCCTCTCCAGTTACCCCCGCTCTCCATGTTGGCTCCTGGGCCACCGGCTCCTCCAAGGTTCTGCCTGCCCCAGCCTGGTCCCCTGCCCATCCCTGGACAGCATCTTGTCATAGCTGCTGCATCTTATCACTAAGCAAACCGGAGCTCAGGGAGGCTGAGCCCCTTACCCAAGGTCACCCGGGGACTCGGAGGCACTGCTGGGGCTCGGATGCAACCAGAACCACACCTGATCGTGGTCTGGGACTGTCCCTGACCCCGCTCTTGGCCGCCACACAGGACATGCCAGTGAGTTGGGGAACGACAGGAGGAGGCCACCCTCCCCATGAGAGAGGGGAAGGGACAGCAATGAGCAGAGAGGAGGGTGAGCTGAGCTGGGGGCCGGGGCTTTCCCTGCACCCCGGCTTTGCCAGCTGGCCCCTTCCACACCGGTCAGACCTGCCAGCCCCTGGGAGGCGCCCAACTCTGAGGGTGGAAACTGGTGGTCCTAGGCTAGCTCTTGCTGTCTTTTAAAAAAATTGAGATAATTTCAAACTTGTTGCAACGGTAGTATAAACAATAGTATAACAACAGTAGTCCAAAGTATACAATTGTACAAAGACCAAGAGTTGCAACAATCATATAAAGGCCAGCTATTAACATTTTGCCACATTTTACTTTCAATATGTACGTATTTTTTTCCTTAACCAATTGAGAGTTAGTTGTAGACATCATACTCTTCACCCCTAAATATTTCAGACATCCCCTACCAAAGTACCCTTATCCAATTCAACTCTGATGCAATCCTATTATCTAATATACAGACATATTTAAATTTTGCCGAGTATTTAATCCAAGACCATGTGCTGCATTGAGTTGTCCTGTCTCTTTACTTTTCTTTCATCTGGAACACAGTCTTTGTCTTTCTTCATCTTGATATTTTTGAGAAGCACAAGCCAGTTGTTTTTTTTTTTTTTTTTTTTTTTTAAACATCTTTATTGAAGTATAATTGCCTTACAATGGTGTGTTAGCTTCTGCTTTATAAAAAAGTGAATCAGTTATACATATACAATATGTTCCCATTTCTCTTCCCTCTTGCATCTCCCTCCCTCCCACCCTCCCCATCCCACCCCTCTAGGTGGTCACAAAGCACCGAGCTGATCTCCCTGTGCTATGCGGCTGCTTCCCACTAGTTATCTATTTTACATTTGGTAGTGTATATATGTCCATGACACTCTCTTACCCTGTCACATCTCACCCCACCCCCTCCCCATATCCTCAAGTCCATTCTCTAGTAGGTCTGTGTCTTTATTCCCGTCTTGCCACTAGGTTCTTCATGGCCTTTTTTTTTTTTTTTTATCTTTATCCATCCTCTTACTTTTAACTTATTTATGTCTCTTTACTTACAGTGAGTTTCTTTTTTTTTTTTTTTTCACACACACACACTGTATTTTATTTTTACAAGAGATAAATAGACTGACACCAAGCATTGTACATGGATGACCACAACAAAAGAAACAATGATTGCAATTACCAAACATGAAACACACTCATACTATGTCATAATATTGACATTCAGTCCAGTAATCCTCCACTGTAACAGCTCCTTTACTTCGCAGTGAAAATTGATTTGTATATTCTTTGCCTCTGAGTCCTTGTGGGATTTTTTTTTTTTTAAAATTCAGACAGAAAGTCACAAAAATTATACTCATCCTCATCAGTTCACTCAGTCCCATGTAATTAATTTTTTTTTTTCATCTTGATCTTTTGTTAGCACTTTTATGAGTTCATCAGTTTTTCATTAGAGTTCTGAAAATTCTTATTCATTCAGTTCAGCAGTACAGTCAGTTACCAGAAACCTGTACTTGTCAGAGTCTTAGATTCCATATATATGTGTTAGCATACTGTATTTGTTTTTCTCTTTCTGACTTACTTCACTCTGTATGACAGACTCTAACTCCATCCACCTCATTACAAATACCTCCATTTCATTTCTTTTTATGGCTGAGTAATATTCCATTGTATATATGTGCCACATCTTCTTTATCCATTCATCTGTCGATGGACATTTAGGTTGCTTCCATGTCCTGGCTATTGTAAATAGAGCTGCAATGAACATTTTGGTACATGACTCTTTTTGACCTATGGTTTTCTCAGGGTATATGCCCAGTATTGGGATTGCTGGGTCGTATGGTAGTTCTATTTGTAGTTTTTTAAGGAACCTCCATACTGTTCTCCATAGTGGCTGTATCAATTTACATTCCCACCAACAGTGCAAGAGTGTTCCCTTTCCTCCACACCCTCTCCAGCATTTATTGTTTCTAGATTTTTTCATGATGGCCATTCTGACTGGTGTGAGATGATATCTCATTGTAGTTTTGATTTGCATTTCTCTAATGATTAATGATGTTGAGCATTCTTTCATGTGTCTGTAGGCCATCTGTATATCTTCTTTGGAGAAATGTCTATTTAGGTCTTCTGCCCATTTTTGGATTGGGTTGTTGGTTTTTTTGTTATTGAGCTGCATGAGCTGCTTGTAAATCTTGGAGATTAATCCTTTGTCAGTTGCTTCATTTGCAAATATTTTCTCCCATTCTGATGGTTGTCTTTTGGTCTTGTTTATGGTTTCCTTTGCTGTGCAAAAGCTTTTAAGTTTCATTAGGTCCCATTTGTTTATTTGTGTTCTTATTTCCATTTCTCTGGGAGCTGGGTCAAAAAGAATCTTGCTGTGATGTGTGTCATAGAGTGTTCTGCCTATGTTTTCCTCTAAGAGTTTGATAGTGTCTGCCCTTACACTTATGTCTTTAATCCATTTTGAGTTTATTTTTGTGCATGGTGTCAGGGAGTGTTCTAATTTCATACTTTTACATGTACCTGTCCAATTTTCCCAGCACCACTTATTGAAGAGGCTGTCTTTTCTCCACTGTATATGCTTGCCTCCTTTATCAAAGATAAGGTGACCATATGTGTGTGGGTTTATCTCTGGGCTTTCTATCCTGTTCCATTGATCTATATTTCTGTTTTCGTGCCAGTACCAAACTGTCTTGATTACTGAAGCTTTGTAATATAGTCTGAAGTCAGGGAGCCTGATTCCCCCAGCTCCATTTTTCGTTCTCAAGATTGCTTTAAGCCAGTTGTTTTGGAGAATATCCCTTAATTTGGGGTCGTCTGGTGTTTTCCAGATAGGTTATTGCGTTTCTGGCAGGAGTGATTCATAACTGATATTTTGTCTTCTGCTCCTAGTGTTTGAAAAAAATGGAACCCGTTGCAAATAAAAACCTGAGAGATTTTAGATATATTGTCTCCATTTCTGGATCCTCTCATGGACAAATAGCTATATTCTGGGCCCCTGGGCCTGGGATCCTACTGGAGCTGGTTTGGTGGGTGCCCTAGATGGGGCAGGAGCACTAGGGTGTCAGCCCCTCACCTGGCTTGTCCCCCTCATCTGGGTGAGCCCACCTGTCCAGGTAGGCCCTGTGTGTGACTCCTGATGGGACACTGTAGAGGCCTGTAGAGGGCCAGTGAGTGACCTATGGTCTCACAGCTGGTCCAGGGGCCCTCTGGGCCTTCAGCGGCCCCCATTTTGTTAGTGTAATGACAAGTGGGTGGGTTCGGATTTTACTTATCAAGTTTTACTAACACAGGAATGGGGCATTGGCTCTTTTTGAACAACTGCACCCTGCTGGTGTGTAATTCTGGGAGGGGGGAAGGTGAGAATGTCCCTGGGTAGGATGGGGTGTCTCAGTCCCTTTCCAGCCCACCTCTCTCCCTATGCGGCTTCTCCCGCCCCCCGGCCTTCTCGTTTTCTTGCTGTTTATCCCACTAGGTGAACGCTAGGTGGCAGTTGTCCCCGTTAATAACCCAGAGAATCCCAGCGCTCAGGACGCTGACCACACACCCCCGAGCACAGGCTGCCCAGGCGGCAAAGACCTGGATATCAGCCAGCCCAGTGGTTGTATGCTCTTTTCAGCCTTGGAATCCTTTCTTGTGATGAGATCTCCCCTCCACGCCCCACACACACTTAAAAAAAATTGGGATAGAATTCACATACCATAAAATTCCCCTCTTTTAAGTGTATAACTCAGTGGTTTTTAGTATATTCATAAGGTTGTGAAACCATCACCATTATTGAATTCCAGACATTTTCATTCTGATGAGATGGTATATGGAAGGCTTTGACTGGGGCAAAAAGCTATTGTACAGCCCACCTGGCACAGAGAGCTGTGAATTCTGGGGCCAGTCTGCTCCTTGGAGACAGACGGTATTTGCTCTCCACCCCTCCCCAGGTTTCTGGCATCTGATGATGGAGGGGAAGGAGGGGAACTTGAGGTAAAGGGCTTTTTCCAGCATCTGCCTGTGGCATTTCCTCCCTCTGCGCCCAGAGCAAGTGAGAGAGCGAGAAAGAATCTCTGGAGGAGGTTGGGAGGGTTTTCTGGTTTACTCCCTGCTCCCACCCTTGCTAGGCCATTAAGTCAGCACTTGCGCTCTGGCCTTGCCATCGGGTCGGGGTGCAATGGGCCGGTGGGCTTGTTGGGAGAGCCTGGCATGACTGTTGTCTGTTTGTGGTCTGGAGAATTCCACAGGTGTCAGCCTGGCTGGAGACACCCCCTCTCCTCTCCACTCTGCCCCCCTTCCCCCCAGTTCTCTGCAGCTCTGGGAGGAGACCTCAGGGTTTCTGTAGCTCCATGAGGGAGAAATGCTGGGCGCAGAGGAGAAGTTGGACCCAGAGCAAGCAGGCCAAAGGCCATCATGGTCAGAAAGGGGCTGGCAGCATAGCCCATTGGCTGCCCCTCTCTAAGAGGTAGTCTCCAAGGATGGAGGAGACTGGGTGAAGGTTTATACCACCCCAAGCAAACCATGCACACTGGACAAATGCAGTTAGCGTTCACTCAGCAGTTCATGAGCTGGTTCCAATGTTCCCTCCAAGTTTAGTTGGGGCATTGACTAGTTCTGGCCAAGCAATGGCCACTTCTGGGCCAAGGCAGTGAAGACGGGGGTGCGTGCTCTCTCCCTCTCTCTTCTGCTTGAGCAACATCCAGACTGGGCAGCTCCCCATTGGAGGAGGATGGTCCCAGCCCTTCGGCCTGTGATGTGAGGGGAAGTGCTCCTTGCTGGGTGCCATCTCCGATGGTGGGGCTGGCCTCCTGCAGCGGTGGTCGCTCCTTATCCTGACCAATATCCCCAGCATCTATGCAGGGACCCCCACAGTGGACCCAAGCCCAGGTCAGAGCAGGATCCACCACCTGGGGTAGCCCATTTCCAAGACAACACCCCTCTTCTTCCTCTCACTGTCTCTCCTCCCCACCCCCAGCACAGCAGAGGGGCAGAGCCCCAGGGCCTAGAAGACCACCTTCTCTCCCCACTTCAAGACCCTTGGGAGGAAGCCTGTTCTCACCTGGGGAAGCAGAAAAGACATATTAACTGTGATATGTGATTGAACTTTGGACTGAACTGGGTTTCTAGTAACCGGAAGTGCCTGGAACACTCTGGGATCCTCCGGGAAGTCCTTGAAGGGCAGGAAAGGGAGATTATTCCATGGAGCATGACGAGGGTGGCAACTGGAGACAAATGAGGCTGTTCCATGTTTGTTGCCCCTCCTCGATGGGACACTCCTCATATTTCTTAGACGGGCTCCCAGGACACACGAAGATGATCTGGAGAGAGCAAGGCCGGCGTGGCGTGGAGGCGTGGAGCCCCCTGTCTGTGGCCCTCTCCTTGCCTCGTGTGCTGAGGCCTGAGGCTCCTCTGCGGGTGCCCTCGTACTCTGTGGAGCATGGTTTGAAAACCGCTGAAGAAACCCACCTCCCTCACTGTCCAGGAAGCTCACACCAAGGCAGCATCACGGCTTCTGCGTCAGATGGTGCCCAACGGCCTCGGAGATGCAAGCGCCGAGGATGGATGAAGCCAAGCCTCTCTCTCCACCCACCAGCTGTGCCGTGTCCTCCAAAGCCACAGAGGAAGGTGTCAGGATGGCTGTGACCGAGGTCAATGCCCCCCTCCATCCCTAGAGCTGATGCCGGAATCCCACCATTAGTGAATCAGTGACATCCAAGTCACATAGGTCGAGTCGCCTGCACTTAACATCTGGATGACTAACATCTGCTTTCTGTCTGTTTCTTGGATCTTCTGCTAAGACTCAGTCCCTGCCCCAGAGGAATTTAGAGCTTGGGACGGGGAAGGTAGAGAAACTTGCACACACACACACACACACACACACACACACACACACACACACGCACAAAGGGACACACACAGAGTGGTGAGTAAAGTGCTAGGCTGGGGTCTAGGTCCCGCTCCTGGGCTAGAGAGGCCCTGGGGAGACATCACCCACCCCGTATGAGGCCTGCACCCAGTCCCCGTGGGGTGGGGTGGTGGGGGTCCCTGCAGGCCGGGTAGAGGGAGAATCCTGACTGTGGTCAAGCACAGAAACACAGTCGACTCTGAAGGAGCCCAGCTGAGCTCCAGAAGCCTGGAGTGCTTAAGCAGGCTGGAGACCCTGGCCACCGTTGGAGGTGGGGAACTGGAAAGTGTGCGAGTTCGTCACGAGCATGCCTTCTGAGCGCTGGCGGGTCAGACTGCAGCCCGGGATGGAGACCCTTGTTTGCACTAACCAGAGAGCCTTGTCTGACTTTGGCAGAATTAAACAGTGACTTACTAATGATAGAACTGGTACAAGGAGCATCAACTACAAAGTGAAACTCACTTTAGTCTACCTGTATTTCACTGTACATAGCTGTCTCTAGGTTGAATGGTGGAGGTTACGAAGTATATTTATGCACTATAAATCACTCTGTTTTAGTTTTAGTGAGAAGAGGGCCCGACGAGGAAGCAGCCTAACATTTGAGCTGTGTCAGAATCACCCGGAGAGCTTGTTAAAACTAGGAATGCTGGTCCCACCCCAGAGTTTCTGATTCAGTGGGTCTTGGGTGGGGTGCCAGGAATTGATTACATTTTCAGTATGTTTCCAGCTGGGGCTGGTGCTGCTGGGCTGAGGAGCACATTTGAGGGCCCCTGGATTAGACGATCTGGAGGCTGGAGGCTCAGAAGTGGGCTGGACTGGGGTTGGGGAGAAAGGAAGGGTGAGCGGTCGGGGCAGGGATGGTGGGCAACATGGTCATATCCCATTGCTGTCTGTGGGGGCCAGTGTATGGAAGGGGCGGGGCACCTACAACAGGTGGCCAGCATCGCCATGACCACTGCCATCTGCTGAGGTCTTGCCATTGGCCAGGCACGGTGCTAAGTGCACCCTTGATGTGACCTGTGGGGCTCCTGTGCACCCATTTGAAAACTGGGGGTGGTGGTCATTGCACTGCTTACCTCCCAGGGTCCCCAGGAGGATTAAGTGTGACTCTGCAGCTAGGCTTATATACTTAACAAATGGAAGAATGAACAACAAACAGGAAGCGTGGCATCATGGGGGCAGAGGCCATTCCTAAGAGTTTCCTTCCCTCCCGAGAAAGGTGTCTAACTCTGCGCCGTTACCTTCTGTAGAAGGCAGGATGATGGCCTCCAGAGACGTCCTTGTCCTAATCCCCAGAACCTGTGGATATGGTCGCTTGCGTGGCAGAAGGGACTTTGCAGATGTGAGACTGAGATGGAGAGATTGTCTTGAATTATTCATGTGGGCTCAATGTAGTCATACATTTCTTATAACGGAAAGAAGGAGGCAGAGGAATTGGAGACAGAGAAAGAGGTGTGATGACAGAAGCAGATTCAGAGCCAGAGAGAGGGATGGGGGGCGGGGTGGGATTTGAAGATGCTACGCTGTTGGCTTTGAAGATGGAGGAGGGGGCCATGAGCCCAGGAATGCAGGTGGCTTCTAGAAGTTGTAAAACCAAGGAGACAAGTTCTCTTCTAGAGCCTCCAGAAGGAACCAGCCCTGCTGATGTCTTGGTGTCTGGCCTCCAGAACTGTCAGAGAACAGCTTTGTATTGGTTTACACTCCCTCGGTAGTTATTTGTTACAGCAACAGCAGGAAGGGAAACCTCTCATTCCCTCTGTTCTCCCACCTTCATCCAATGTTCATTCTCTTTCTGGAAGTCTCTGTTGAAATGTCACTTCCTCAGGGAAGCCTCTCTGATCTCCCCCACCAGGTAGCCCTCGTAGCTCCGTGGATGATTTCAAAGAACAATGTCACAATTGTAAAATTACGTAAACCTTTGCGTCAAGACTGGTTAATGTTTTCTCGCTGGTTCCAGTCTCAGCTCCAAGGGGTCGTGACCGTCTTCTTCACAGATGCGTCTCAGCACTGAACACATCAGCTGGACTCCACAGAGGCTCAGAGAATGTTTGTGAAATGGGGAAATAAACTAACTTCCACTGTATCTACTCTTACCGTGGGCCAGGCCTTGCTGGCTGAAAATGAAGTGTATCTGTGTGAGGGGATCACCCAGACACGCCACCCCTCCCACTCGTAGTGGAAGGGAGAGAATAACATAAAATACAGAAAACTGTTAATTCACAGTTTCAATAGTAAGATCCACAGAGACAGAAAGTGGAGTGGTGGGTGCCAGGGGCTGGGGGAGGGGGATGGGGAGTTTGTGTTTAATGGGGACAGAGTCTCAGTTTGGGAAGATGAGAAAGTTCTGGAGACGGATAGTGGAGATGACCACACAGCAACGTGACTGTACTTAATGCCACTGAACTGTGCACTTAAAAATGGTTAAGATGGTAGGGGCTTCCCTGGTGGCAGAGTGGTTGGGAGTCCGCCTGCCAATTCAGGGGACACGGGTTTGAGCCCTGATCCGGGAAGATCCCACATGCTGCGGAGCAACGAAGCCCGTGCGCCACAGCTACTGAGCCTGCACTCTAGAGCCCACGAGCCAGAGCTACTGAGCCCACGTGCCACAACTACTGAAGCCCGCGTGCCTAGAGCCCATGCTCCGCAACAAGAGAAGCCACTGCAATGAGAAGCCCGCGCACCGCAACGAAGAGTAGCCCCTGCTCGCCACAAGTAGAGAAAACCCACACTCAGCAACGAAGACCCAATGCAGGCAAAAATAAATAAATTAATTAAAAAAATGGTTAAGATGGTAAATTTTATGTTATGTGTATTTTGCCGCAATTAAAAATAATCCCCTGTATCTAAATAAAACTGCCTCCACAGAACCCACCATTCACATCGATGTGTTCAAAATCATTCACTGAAAAAAAATTTACAGTTTCGGATGATGCTGGGAGAAAATTAAGAAAGTTCCAGTCTAGTTAAAGATGAAGAACCAAGTGCCTTATCGGACCTGGAGTCCCGAGATTCATTTGGAGGGTGTGAACCCTGCAGGGAGATGCATTTCTGGGGCGTGGGGACCTTAGAGGGCTTCAGGGGAGGTGACCCTGTAGCTGCACCTTGAAGAGGGGGTGGTTGAAAGCTGGACAGAGGGGTGTGCAGGGCCTCCTGCGCCGCGAGCAGGGACTCTGAGGGGTCCCTGCCAGGGGAAATTGTACTAACAAGAGGTTTATTTATCTCATTTGACTAGAAAGAGTTCCTCCCGGGGGCAGTGCCACTATTTCAGCTGGAGGACTCCAGGGCTCCACAAGAGCGGAGATCCAGGGCTGAGATCCCCCTGCATGGTAGGACACCTGAAATCCTCTGGGAGGACTGCTGGCCTCAGGGGGGCGCGCTGGCTGGGGTGGCTGAGCCGGGCGGCAGACCCGGGTGCCCAGGCTGGACAGGCACTGGTGGCCTGAGTGGGAGCGCTCATGACGGCCACCAGGTGTCTCTCTTGATTCGTGGAAGACGTTTGCAGGCTCCTGTGCTCAACCTGTCTGCAGCTGGGGGAGGCCTCAGAATGCGTGGTCTTTGGCGCCTTGGTGGTGGTGTGGGAATGAGAGCTCGGCTCTCTGTTTAGCTGGGCACCCACGCCTGACGGTGCTCCTCCCCCCCCCCCCCAACCCCGTCACTCGGGACCCTGAGCAGGGCGGCCCCCATCAGCGTCATCGTTTCCCGCCTGGCCCGGTTTTGGCTGGTAGTCTGGGCGGCTGGCACTGCATCCCTTGCTTTGGTGGGGAGGATTAAAGGGGGTTGCGCGTGCAGGCTGCGGCGCCTGGGGCTGGCACAGGTCAAGGCTCAGGTCGTGGTCATCAGGGGAACAGTGGGCATCAGGGGATCCTGAAGCAGAGAGGGCCAGAGTGACACATCTGGCCTCAGCTGGGAACATGAGCTTTGGAAGGTGCGGATCTTTCTGGTACGTCCACGGTTAAAAGAATAAGTGACCAACTCTGCAGGAGCGTTGCAGTGCAGCCGGGCAGAGGGTGGGTCAGCGGTTTTTCGGTCTATATCCTCCTGGAAGGGGCTGGGATGGCCCCTCCAGAGCCCTTCTCCCCCTGCCTGCCCTCATCAGGAAGGCTCAGCTCCTAGGTCCAGATTCCAGGCCTCAAGGAACCAGTGGGGAGAATGTCGGAGACCCAGGCCCTTCCGTTTCCCCTCGTGTCTCCTCCCCCTACCCCAGCAGATCAGCTTCGGAGGGCAGACAGGGAGGCAGTGTCTGTTCCTTTCTGTTCTAGAAAGACTCACTATTAGTCTGCCCCACTATGCAAGACAGAATAGCCCAGCAGCACTTTGTCTGTCTGTGTATTCAGCCCACATTCACTGAGGGCCTACTGTGTGCCAGGCACCCTTCTAAGTGTTGGGAACCCAGCAGTAAACCAGACAGACACAGGATCAGCTCACAAGGAGTTTGTAGCCGAGATTAAACCAGTAGACCAATAAATGGACCAGTGTTTTTCAGATGGTGACAGCATGTTCCTTCTAAACTGTTGATGATAATAAGGGTCTCACGGTCATAGGCCTCACACTGTGTGTGAATAGATGTTCCTGGCAGGACCCTGCAGGGCCACCATTCCAGCCTGAGGACACCAGGGCTCCCCGCGGGTAGGCTTCCAGGACGGAGATCCCCACCTGCAGAGAACCGGGTTGGCTCACGCCTGTAGGACTTCTGAGCATCGTTCTGGGGAGACCGATGGCCTCTTGAAATCCTTTGCCTCCCACAGGGAGGCCTCAATGCTCCTGGATGGTCTCTTTTCTTTCTAGAAAGCAGCTCTGTGGGCGAGACCCGTCCCTTCTGAGCTGCAACGTGGAGATGCCAGGAGAACAGGGCTTGGGCTCTGATCTGTGTCATTTCCTCTGAGACAAGGGACCTGGTGGCCAGGTTAGCTCTGGGTGACCTGCTCGTCCTCAGTGGGGGATCCGCCCCCTCAGCTGGTTTTGAGGCGGGATGTCCGCACAGGCAGGTTTGCTCAGGCCAGTCCCTGTGTACAGCTGCTGTCCCTGTGGAGTTACTTATTCACAGTGTTCCCTTCCCTTTCAGCTGTGTCCCCGTTTGGTTGAGAACTTCAGTCGCCACCCTCTTCTATGTAATGTTTGACTCGGATGACTCTTTCTTTCTGAGGTCAGAACCTTCTGTTTATCCCTGGGGGATGGTTGGCAAATGCCTTCCCTTAGCCTCGAGACAGACGGGAGAAAAATGAGCAAAACACTTTCTGCCGGAGGAAGTGCTGATTTCTTCCCCTTTTCTCGAGATGAGACAATAATGATCCTAATCAAAATAGGGGACATGGTCTGTTGGCAACATTTGGTCAGGCTCTGTGCTGGGCACTGGGGAGACGTCCCTGTCCTCGGGGTTTCAGGGCGGAGCGGGGGACACTGAGAAGTAAATCGATGAGGACAGGGCTGGCATGGAGGGCGTCCCAGGCTGCTGTGGGGACCGAGGCAGGGGTCTCACTTAGCCCAGAAGAGGATCTCATGGTCCTGCAGGGACCCAGAGAAGCTAAGGGTTACCAAACAACCCTCTGAGACAGCACATGCCGAGTGCTATGGGGGCTGAGGGGGGAGAGCAACCAACTCATACTGGGGGTGGGGAGGCTTTCTAGAAGCAGGTAGAGGGCATTCCTGGCAGAGGACACCGCCTGTGCAAAGGCCTGGTGGTGGGAGCTGTGACTCAGGACAGTGGGGCGTTGATCGCCAGTGGGGACACGGAGAGATGCTCTGAAGGGATGACCAGGGCCCCAGTAGTGAGGGGCTCTGTGTGCCAGATTGGTGATTCTTCCCTTTCCCTGGAAAGCTGTGGGCAAGGGGGGCACTCACTACCCCTCCTTCCAGGGGACACACGCGTGGGCCTGGAGCGGGTCTGGTTCTCAAGAATCTTATGCCACATAGCAAGACGGCAGCCCCAGTGAGGAGGTGAGAGGAGTGTGGTGCCATGAGCTGAGACACAGTGGATGGGGCCCCTTGAGGGTGGTCTCAGTCCCCGTGTGAGGGTCACTGCTGGGGCAGGAATGGCACCGAGGGTTGGCCGAGGCTTAGCAAAGATTCTGCACACAATGGGTGTCTCCCACACAAGGCAACTTATCTTCATTTAGTGAACATTCAGGACTGTGTGTGTGTGCCAGAGACCCGGTCCCAGGATGCTGAGACATGGGCAGGACAAGCTGAGTGTGGGGTCATCCCAGCCCTGAGGGATGCACCCCAGAGGCAGCCAAGGTGACCCTGGGAGGGCGCCGAGCTGGGGGTCAGATGACCAAGTTTTAGGCTTGGGCTCAGCTTTCCTGCCACTCTGTTGGGTTCAGCACTGCCCTCTTCAGAATCTGTTTTTTTTAATCCTTCATTGTAAGTTATTCTTCCTAATGATATTTTCTCCATGACCCAAGAAACTGGGATAGTAAGAGAACTTTGGGCTTTTCTGCGGGGGCAGGAGCAAAAGAGGGAAGCATGTCCTGGAAAGGGGGTACTTAATGGCAAGCAGAGGGCAAAGTTCATGAGCATCCCAGTTTTGCTGGCTCCCTGGAATGGTATCGGGTCAGGGAGCAGCAGAGCTGGAAGGGAGCTTATCCAATCCTCCCATTTTACAGATGAGAAACCAAGGACCAGAGATGGGTGCAAATTGCTTAGGTCAGGACTCTTCTCCCTTGAGTTGTGCCTCTTCCCTGCTCCTATGGGGCTATGGGGCTCTGTGCTTGGATATACTGGGAAGCAGGGTAAGGAGGGAACCTAGGATCCCTCAGACTGAAAGAAGCTTCTGGAAGCCCTCTGAGTATGGCATTCTGGGTGTGGGGAAGGCTCCAGGCTGGCTGGACTGCAGGGAGGCGGCAGGCTGCCAGGCTGGCAGGCAGCAGATGACGGGCCTCCGAGCCTCAGTTTCCTTGTCTGTAAAAGAAGCCAGTTGGTCTGGAAAATAGTGGAGGCCCTCCTCCCTCTGGTTCACTCCCTGTGCTTCTTTGATCCAGAATCACCATCCACTCTGGAGTAAAGGAACCCCACTTTTCTGTTGGCTTGTCTACTGCTCACGTCTGCATACCAGCCGGAAGAAATTTGAGCCTATCTGGAACTCTCTCCCACCAGCACTGTTTATTTTCTGATCTATTTCCAGCTAAGGATTCCATGTGCCAGTGAGAGTGGTTTCCGGTACTGTGTAGACAGGACCTATGTGTATTTTCCACGCACGTCTTCCAAGGCTGACGTACGTCTTCCGCACATCTGACTTCCATGTGGCCTGAGCTCTTCATGCGAATTTGGGCAGATCAGTTAGTATCTTGCATTTTCCAGGGTCTTCGTGGACTGATGCTTCCAGCTCCTGGGAGGGAGTCAAAGGGGAATATGTGTGTGAATGGTGTGTGCAGGCATGTGTGCGTGTGGGGCATGGTGTGTGCAGGCATGTGTGTGTGCTCTGTGCGTGTGTGTACACATGCACGGGCGTACGTGCATGTGAGATGGAGGTGGGGTGGGCTTCCTGGGTGGGCAGGGGGAGGGCACCTGCAAACTCAGTATGTCTCCCTTGACTGTCTCTAGGCAGATTCTATTGATGTTAGTACTTGCAACCAGCCCCTAGGGGGCTTCATGTTTGGATGGAAGGGAAGCTGGCTCTGTGGGAAACATAGAGCTTGGCCCTTGAAATCAGACACTTGGGAGGCACTTGACATTTTCTTAGGGATTCAGGAGGTTTTGTGTGTCTGGGATGAGTGGAACACGATCTCCAGGCTCCCAGTTAGGAAGTGCAGCAGGCCTGGGTTCCGGCTTTTTCTCAGTAGCCCCCATCCCTGTTCAGAGCCTGCTCTGCAGGCTTTGAGGCCCTGGCTGGCACGGTATGTGGAGGGCAGGAGCCCGTAAGTGCAGAGGTTGCTGCCAAAGGGGCTTCTGGAGGCAGCTAGAGGCATTTCACATCAGCAAGACTAGGAGAGCTTGGCCTTGCCAGAGGCAAGGCCGTAGCGTGCAGCTGGGATGATGTGAACATGATGGTGTGGAAAACAAGATACAGCTAAATGCAAGATGCTTGTGATAGTCAATGTTAATGCGCTCACTCAGGGTGATTAATTTTGCAACGGCTGAATCTCACCAATGTACTTCCATCTATGGCTAATGGGACATTTGCGAGCTGCATACTTTCATTAGTGACCACTTCTCCCAACTATCTGCTCTGAGAACTTGCAAAATGGTTTCTCGGAAGTCGTCTCAATAAACAGTGGAGTCAAGAGGCAGGAACTCAGGGGCTGCTGGTGTTTCCACGTGTCTGCGGGAGGGTGGAGTTGGCAGTTTCTCCTGGTGGCACAGAGCCCGACTTGGAGCTGCTTGCCCGGGGGTAAGCCCAGGGCCTGTCATGCACTGTCTGATCTTGGTTAAATTCTGTAGTCTCACTGTTCTATGTTTTTTTGATCTATAAAATGGATCTAACCACAAGTCTTCTGTTATTTTTGTTGAATGGGCCTTGTGAAGAGTAAATGAGTTAGTGCGTGAGAAGAGAAGGGCTTAGTTTAGTGTCATCCCATGGTGAAGGCTCTGTGAATGCTGGCTATTATTATTAGCTCTTACTTTTTTACTGATTTATTCATTTCCCATCTCGTTCCAAAAATACCTGAGGCAGCTTAGCGAACAAAAACAACACATTAAAATAGGAAGTAAAGAGAAGAATGCATCAGGATAAAGGGAGAATAAAAGTAGAAGAGAAAGAGAGGCCAGAATGAAAATTATAATATGTAGGGATACAAGCTGTAAACTCCGATAGTTTTACTAAGGTGGGAGCCAAGGGGAGGGCACTGCTAATTGGCCCTAAGTGTCCTTGCGGTCAAAGCAAGAAAGAAGAGTCACCAGGTGTGTGTGCCTGGTGGTTGAGAGGACTTCAGTGCCTGTGTAAGGACACTTAGCAGAAGTAGGGTGAAAGTTTGGCCCCTGGGCCAGAAGTGGTGGCTGGTGGAGGCCCAGACCCAGGGGAGAAAGGAAGCTGGCTGGGGTGTCCCCACACGGTTCCAGCTTGATGATTTGTCACCCTGAGATTTAGCCAAACCCAGTGTGTATTCTCTGCTGGTTCCACCTCTAAGGATTCAGTTTGTTCCTGAATGTTGCTCTTAGGTCCTGAACCCGGACACCTTTGGAATGATTCCTTTGAGCCTTAGCTGGTCTAGTTTAAGGAGCGGGATTTAAAGATCTCCTCCTTACCCACCTGCAGGAAAGGCACATTTGGGGATGCCCCAGATCATGTAGTTTTCATTGAATTTTGATCGTCATCACCATCACCACCACCATCATCATCATCACCATCATCATCATCATCATTATCATCATTGTCTCTAACTTTACTAAGCACCTTTTATGGTCAGTTTGCAGATATGATTCAACCATTCTACAGATATTTGTTGGCCCTAATATGAGCCCAGCACTGTTTGAAGTGCTAGGAATATAGCGATGGACCAGACGGTCCAAGTACCTGCATTATGGAGATTACTGTCTAGTAGGGAAACAGACAACAGAAGGCTGAACAAGAAATGTATAATATATTATCAGGTGAGGAGTAGTACTGGATTAGGGGCCACCCTAAGAGCCTAATTTTAACTTAATTACTCTTTAAAACCCTGTCTCCAAATACAATCACATTCTGAGTTACTGGAGGGTTAGAACTTCAGCATATGAATTTGGTGGGGGACACAATTCAGCCCATAACAGTAGGGCTCAATAAATAGTGAATGAATGAATGAGGTGAGTCATAGGCGGATTTAGATGTTCATTTTTGTGTGCCGAGGGACCAAGTGAAGGGGGTCTGGGCATCTCCGTTGTAAACAGGAGGGAGAGGCCAGGGGGACGGCTCGGGATAATTCTCCATGTGACACTCATTCCTTATTGGGGCTCTTCCCTGCTGTCTCCTTCTGTTATATGTGACATCCTGACTGGGAACACGTGAAACAACAGCTGATGCTGTCAGTGGGACAGCCGCCTCTCTGCCACGCTCACGGTGGTACCTGCCAACACTGATGACATGCCAGCCTTGGCGGTGACATTGATCCTATTCCTGCAAGAGCAGAGAAAGGAGCACGGGAACAGGGAGATGGCTTCCCTTTCATATGGCTTCATTGTCATAAGCAATGACAGGGCTACAGCATTTCATACCAGACTAGTTTTAGTTTAATCTTTAAGAGCCAGAGAGGAAGAGCAAAATTCTGTAAGAAGCTTTTATGGGGAGCCACGAAGTCATTAACAGGTTGGATGTCAGCAGTTATTTACTTTCTTTCTCTATTCCCTTTCTTAAAAGAAATGGGAAAGTGTTTATTTTGCTCCATGAAAATGATGTTTCCACTGAGATAAGAAATGGATAGAGGAGACTAACCCTGGTGGGGTCAGCCAGAATAGACACTTCATAGCAGTTCAATAACTTTGGCTAAAATGACTCTCCTCTATTTTGGGCTGGGAAATGGGTCTCAGTTTTTGTTGCTCTAAACACTTTATACAACATAAGAAGTAATATACAAGGCCTAGGGAATGAGGCATTTTCCAATAAACGTGGCTGATGATGTGGATGGAGGGCCACCTGGAAAGAGGGAAATCACTTCACCCCTTGCCAGGTGTTCCACAAGGAAGAAAAGCTCTGAAGACAAAGAAGGCCTGGATCTGAAAGGAAATGTACTTGAACTTCTGTACATTAGGCTTGGCTGTAAACACATTGGCTGATTCTTTCATGCACTGTAAGCTGGGGAAGAATTTTGGATGGTGATGATGGTAGTGGTGGGATGATGGTAGTGGTGGGGTTAGTGCTGGGAATTTTGGATGGTGATGATGGTAGTGGTGGCTCCTCCTAGAGGGTCCCGGCAATTTGAGCCAATGGATTTAGCAGGAGGAAATGCCAGAAATAGAGTAAGGCCCAGCTGAGACCCAAGAAAGGCCAAATAGGAAATTACTTGTTGGGTGGATAGGCCCTAGAGAGTCAAATCAGATTTTGGAGGTGCTGGTTGGAGGAAGGCATGGGCAGGCCTGCCGGATATGGTTATGAGGTTTGTGCATTGAACAAAGGCAGCAGGCAGAGGGGTGGGTGAATTCCAGTGTGCATTTTGCTGGCCAAGTCATGCACCCTGACACAGGCCTCCTTCTACCCAGAGGAAGGGTAGCTTTTTCTTTGCATGATGGTTCTTCTACAAGCAGGCTATGTGTAGAGAGTGCTTGTTCTAACAAGAAGGAGTGTGCTTATCTAATTTGCACAAGGATGTTGTATAGGTTGGTAGGGTTCTGGCATGTGGGCCAAAGTACTTGAACACTGGGAGACAAGGGTGAGACAGTCCACACCCCAGGACCCAGAAGATGCACTGCTCCCCTTTTCCAAGGCAGCATCATGACTGTCTTGAATGACCACCAAACTCGTTTTGGGGTCTCTGGCTTTCCGGTGTGTCATGCTGTTCTTTGGGGATGAAATACTGGTAATTAAAAATTTAAAAAAATTTAATAGAACTAAAAACATAAAATTTACCATCTTAATGCCTTACCTTGTGACTGAGCTTCGGCAAAACTTTGACAGCAAGAATAGGTCTTTCTGTATGAAAGACTTTTGGAATAAGTGGCCTAGTAGCTCTTCCATGGGTTGGAGGGAGCTGTTAGGGGTTCTCCGAGGAGTCATAAAAGGGGGGAACGAAAACCAGACAGCAGGAAGTGTAAAAAATTAATTAACAGAAACCTTAATTAGATAGAGTTAGGAGACCAGAAGGGGGAGCTCTCACACCGTGACAATAGCAGAGCCCAACAGGAAGGGGAAATACTCCCTTTTCTTGCCTGGCAAGAGCGCAGCCAATGAGAGACAGCCACGACTCAGCCAAGGAAATGCCATGGACTCTTTGCTAACTGTAGCCCTCCCAACTTCCCTTCCTCTTTATAAAAGAGTTCTCCTCTCCATTTTTTGCTGGGAACTTGAATGTGACTCGCTCGGGTTGCAGACCCTGAATTACAACTCTTTGTTGATCCCAAATAAAGTTTTTTTTTTTTTTTCTTTTTCTGGAGAAATAACTGGCAGTCTATTTGTTTAAACTCAACATTTTGGTGACCCATACAGGGATCCAGATAAGACCCCCCGGGATTCTGAGGCCAGCGAGCAAACAGGTGCGGTACCGACACTTATCCCGTTGTTGCTCACTGCTTTTCTCGCTGACCCTGGAGTTTGAGGGTAAGTTTTTCTTTTGGATCCGAGCTTCTGCCCTCCTTGCATTTTGAAGCTCTCCAGGTTTTATTTGGGATCTATTTTAAGGTTTCATCCCTTCTGGTTAAGGGCTTGTTCTGAATGTAAGTTTTGGCCTGATTTTGAAATCAGGCTGTCCCAACTGGATCTGGCCAGCCTTTGGCCCATTCCTTTGGGAACAGGGGCTGTTTTGTTGGAACTGTGCTGGTTCAGCCTTGGCCCAATTTGTTCGGAATAGGGGCTGTTCTATTGGAACCGTGTTGAGCAGTTTTCCGCCTGACTCTTCTGGGGCCAGACTGTTCCCTTAGAACTGGCTGGTGTTAGGCCTTCAGGCTATTTGAGCTATTTGAGCTGCAGGTTATTTGAGCTATTTGAGCTGTTTGAGCTGTTTAGGCTGTTTGAAAATTGTTCTTTTACTCTAGAGAAAAACCTCTGAGAAATGGGATCCCAGTTATCTAAATATTTTGAGGGTGCCCCCCCGCCATAGGAACCCTGGCTGGTCTTATGTTTGAAAACCACAGTCCTTCCTCATGTGCATTTCTAACTAAGTGGACTGAGCTGACCAAAAGCAATTTAGAACATCAATGGCCATTATGGGGAACTTTTGAAATACCCAAACTTACTTTTCTTAAAACCGAATTGGACAACCACAGCTCTAAAATTTCCCAAATTGAATGGAATGCCTATTTTGATTGGTGTTTTGAAACTTCCAAATGTTATCAGGGGCCTGAAATTGCCTCTCTGCAAAATAAGATTTTAAGATTAACTCAGGCAAACAAATGATTAAAGAAAGAAAAAATGGCGTCCGAAGCCTCAGGCTCTTCTTCCTTGGCTTCTTTGTCTCAGGCTCTGCCTCTATCACCATCTTGTCTCTCTCCCTTGGTTCCTCATGGTCAGGCCCCACCTCCAGCACCATCTTCCTCCTTCCCTTCTATACCTTCTACACCTCTGCTACATCCTCAGTTCCCCCTTACTAATTCTCTCTCCAAACTTCCCCTTTCCTCTGAACTTATCAGAGCTGTCCCTTTAAAATTAAGCCTTTTGAGGATCCACAAGCTAAACCCTTTATTTCCTGTACTCTCTGGACTAAAGCTAACCTGTGAGCCATGGTCAAAGATTTTCCCAGAGTAACCGAAGATCCTCACAGATTTGCTGAGGAATTTAATATAGTCATTCAGACTTATCAACCTGGTTTCTCCCACTTATGTCAGCTAGTTTATATGCTTGTCAGTGAAGACCCAGCATTGGACGAAAACCGCTAATTGGGAAAATTCTGAAAGGGCTCTAGAATTGCAACCGGGAGACCAGCCTGTAATAATTGATTTACACTGTGCATTCTTTAGTATTCCGGTTGTTGAAGCTAAGAAATGCCTTTTTTCCTTCACTTGGGAAGAAAAACAATTCACCTGGACAGTAAAGCCTCAGGGTTTTACTCAGAGTCCTTCTTACTTCTCACAAATCCTGAAGGCTGATCTGGATGATATAAAGTTCCCTAGAGGTCCTTCTCTGTTGCAATACGTGGATGATTTGCTTCTTTGCTCTCCTTCTCAAACCTCCTCACAGGAGGATAGCATCCACCTGCTAAAGATTTTAGCCTTAAGGTCACCAAGAAAAAAACTGCAGTTTGCCCAAACCCAGGTTTGATATTTAAGGCATCTGATATCAGAATAAGTGCTACATCTCAACTCAAACAGGCTTCATGGTGTCCTAAATTTCCCGAAACCCAAAACTAAGCACCAACTGTGAGGTTTTCTTGGGCTAGTTTGTTATTGCTAAAATTGGATTGCAAATTTCTCTCTTATGGCCGAACCTCTGTATGTTTTACTGGAGAATGACAACCTTGACCCAATTTTATGAGAAGAACCAGACAACATAGCCTTTAAGACCTTAAAGGAGAGTTTGATGAACACACCTGTCCTTGAGCATCTCAATGATCAGATTCCCTTTTTCCATTTTGTATATGAAAATGAAGGGAATACCCTTGGGGTACTCACCCAAAAAACACAGGGACCACCATTGAGCCATGTAGCCGGAACTGGACCCTGTGGCATGGGGACATCCCCTTGCCTTAGAGCCATTATTGCCACTGCTCTTTTGGTTAAGACCACCAAGAAAATCACTGTGGGATTCTCTTGAATCAGTTTTGTACCTCATGCAGTAGAAGACCCCCTCAATTCTCACCACGCTCAACATTTCTGACAGCTGCTTCCTCTCTGACGAAGTTCTTTTGTTGGTTCCTCCTCACGTAATTCTTTCTGCACTGCAGTAACCTTAGCCCTGCTACTACTCTTCCCTCTGTCTCTGATGAAGTCCCTCGCGACTGCTTAACACTCTTGACTCCTGGTGAAAATCTGCAGGAAACTCCTTTAGCAGACAGACTTGCAGACAGACTCCTGCCTCTTCTGTGGCTAAAGTCCTTTTGGAAAAAGATTATCCCTACCTGGGGAACTCCTCTCGAACTTCACAGTGATCAAGGAACCCATTTTACTGGTCAGATACTTTGACACGTCTGTGCTGTTTGGCTGGTTTTACAACACTTCCATTGGGCTGACCACCTTCAATACTCTGGGTTAGTCGAATGCACCAACAGCATTATTAAGACTCATTTGGAAAAATTTGTAGAGGTCCTCAAAATACCTTGGCCAAAAGCATTGTCATTGGTCCTTCTAAATCTCAGATCCACCCCTTTTGGAACTCATAAACTCTTACTCTCTAAGATAGTCACAGGATGCCCAATGCACTTGGCTGCTGCCTCTTTTGATCCACAACTGATAAAAGGAGAGGTACTCCAGTGTTGCTAAGGTCTAAATGGGTCTAACAAAAATAAAATGGGTCTAATAAAAATTGGTAGAGCAATTTTTTCACAGTTTGCTCTCGGGAGACGAAGACCTTGAGCATCACACCTTGTGATGTGTGATGTGAGATTTTTGTCTATTGGAAAAGACACCTCCAGAAGGATGCTCTTTCAACCTTTTCGGAAGTGGCCCTATCAGGTAATGCTAGCCAACCTTTGTGCCATCAAACTCTAGGGAATAGACTGTTGGATTCATGTGACACACCTAAAGAGAGTGCCAAACCCTGACCAGAATTTCACATCATCTGGTGACCTGAAAGTAAAGATTTCCCAGAATTGAAGCAGACGACATCTGATGAGACAGCTTTCTCAAGATATCTGGACCAGTCCTGTTGGAATTTTGTCCCCAAACCTTTGATGATGACATAATGCTTCAGATGATCTCCATGTATATCTATGGTCTTGATAAAATGGCCTTTAGATAAAAAGTGCCTGAGAACTCTCCCTCCTACCCCTCCCTGTTACGCGAACGTGAGCTTATTAGGTTTCTGATCTGTGCGTTTTCCCTCCATTGTAAGACACAACACCCAGGAGGGTCCTTCCTGACACTGAGAGACAAAAAGCCACTGAAACCAGAGAACCTGACTCTTGCTCAAAGACGGTTTCAGAGAAAGATCTTGAACAAAAGGGGAAAAGGTAAAAAATTAATAAACAGAAACTTCAATTAAATAGTCAGGAGACCAGAAGGTGGAGCTCTCACACCCTGTGATGATATCAGAGCCCAACAGGAAGAAGAAAGACTCCCTATTCTTGCCCAGCAAGAGCTCAGCCAATGAGAGACGGTCACAACTCAGCCAATGAAAAGCCATGGATTCTGCTTACTATAAGCCTCCCAACTTCCTATTCTCCTCTATAAAAGAGTTCTCCTCTCTGCTTTTGCTGGGGACTTGCACATGGCTCACCACGGTTGCAGAACCCAAACTGAAATTCTCTATTGATCCCAAATTAACCCTTTTTTTTTTTTTTCTGAAGAAATAACTGGCAGTCTGTTTTAGGTCAACAGAAGTGAAGCAGAGAGCGTGGGTCACCAGGTAGCAGGATGGAGGGCTGGAGAGTGGCTGGAGAAGGCTGTTGGGAAGCTGAAGTCTGGCCTGAGAGCTCCTCCTAACATGGGGCTCCTCTGTCATCTTAAGCACATGTGGGGCACTGGACTGGGGGCATGTCCTGAGCACGGCCATCCCTTTCAGGTGAGCAGGCTGTGCTGTAGCCTGTGTTTCCTGGATGCTTGTTAGCGAAGAACCTCCTCTGAGTCCCTCCACTGGCAGGGCACGTTTGGTTCCACAACACGCCTCCTTTAGGGAAAGAGCACAGACTCAAAAGCTCAAGTCCATCCTGACAATGTTGAATTTTATCTGATGGTTAAGAAATCCCCCCTTGGGGCTTCCCTGGTGGCGCAGTGGTTGAGAATCTGCCTGCCAATGCAGGGGACACGGGTTCGAGCCCTGGTCTGGGAAGATCCCACATGCCGTGGAGCAACTAAGCCCGTGAGCCACAACTACTGAGCCTGCGCGTCTGGAGCCTGTGCTCCGCAACAAGAGAGGCCGCGATAGTGAGAGGCCCGCGCACCACGATGAAGAGTGGCCCCCGCTCGCTGCAACTAGAGAAAGCCCTCGCACAGAAAGGAAGACCCAACACAGCCAAAAAAAAAAAAAAAAATAGAAATCCCCCCTTGTGTTCTGGAAAGATAGCTTACTGCAAAGAACAACTCTTCTTTGTATGCGTTAGATAAGACTTAGAGATGCCCCCATTGTTTACCAGTGATAAGCACACACAGACTCTCCAAACTCCCATTTTTTTCTTAGTAGATGATTAGCTGAAATGCTGTCCCCACTGATCATTTGGAACAAACTGTTTGTTAACCAAACTTTGGTCAAGCTTCTTTTCTTCTCTAAGGCTCCTGAACTTTGGCAGCAGACAGCTCCTACTGAGAGTAGAGTGGCTTCAGGGTCAAACATTCTCTGATCTACTCTCCGATCGCGCCACCCTTTCATCCTATTTCCCCACATATAGTTCTTTCTAGCCTTGCTAAGCCCTCATTATAAGAGGAAAACTTTTTTTGCCTAACTCTTGAGAAGCTTGCGGACCTTATGGTCAGAGTTTCTCCCTTTTGTAACAGATCTCTCTCCTCCTAATGCAATACTTCCCCCCCACCATGCCCCATAATCCTTTTGAATAAATCTTTCCTTACTAGGTCTGGATTTGTTTTTATTTGACAATCCTAAGGTGTCTGTAGGCTGCCGTCAAGGAGAGGTGGACGGAGTGGGCTGTTTTGTCCTTCTGGTGCTTCCTATGCTGTGTGTAGATGTGTACAAGTTGTCAGGGAGGTCTTGAGCCCTGCCCTTGAACTCAGTCATGGGCACACACCATCCTGACCTGGCTGCCCTCAGGGACGAAGCAGATGCGACTTGGTTTACAATTGGGCGGGAACTCACTGTCTAGTGTGAGAATCAGTGACACTGATACCATCTAACGGAAGTGAAAGCAGGGGTTCATGTGACTCAGACTTTCTGTAGAATCCAGCCCCTTACATGGCAATGAAACGAGATTCCCACTTAAGCGTCTTGAAGAACACCAGCGAGGTCCCAATTTATATAATCTTTAGTTATACTTTCCGAATTGCCGTTCCTGCCCCAGTTTTCATTTTCCACGGCAGTTCCAGAGCCATCACCTGCCAGATCCAAGCTCTCTCCTTCTTAGCCCTGGTGTATGTGTCCCCACCCCCACCTCAAGCCCCTTTTCCTTCTCACAGCTTTTCACTTTGTGGATCAGTGTAGCTCCTTTTCGTTTGGCATCACCGACTGTCCTGGAACCAGTTGGAAAGAGTTTTTTTTTTTCCCAGCAGGATGAGGGAGAGAGGCATTGAAATGGGAAGGTGGAGGAAATCTCACCTGCTAATAAATCTTGCTGCTGTCAAACTGTAATCTGTGGCAACGCGTGAAAAGGGTCATACATACGAGAAGTCCAAACACAGTGCTTCGGTGGTCTCAGGGAGAGTGGGGTCATCAGGCTTTCTCACGGGGGCTCCCTCTCTGCTAATCCATCTGCCAGGACGCAGGCTGAGTGCAGAGACTCAGAAGCACGCATGCTGTGCTCGGGGTCAGCCTCCAGATGCTCTGCCAGATGACTTTGATCCGTGAACAAATCTGTTACAAGCTGGTTCAACCTCTAGCGATTGGTGGGTGAATTAGAGCTTGGTGAGTCGTGAACCTAACGGAGAAGTGAAGGGACGCAGAAGCTTCTTGCTGCCACCCCAGCCAAGTGCACCTCTGGGGCCTGTTAGCTGCCTGGGTGTGTGAGGTTAATGAGGGTTCACCGGCTGCAGCAGGCAGGCTGGGATGGGATGAGCTTATTAAAACCCCCTTATGTTTGTATTTTATATCAACTATACCTCAAAAAAAAAAAAAAGAAGTCAAACAGGAAAGATTTAAAAAAAGCAAACTCTTCATGTTGGCTTACTGGTTGCATGGACAGCCTGTGGCCCTTTCCTGGGATGTGGGTCATGGTGGCAGCTGACAGTCATCTTGCTTGATTATCAGAAGGCTGGGGATGTAGACACACACACACACACACACACACACACACACACACAGGTTGATTCAAAAAACCATTTATTTTGTGGGCACCTATTCTGTACAGGGTGCTGGGATATAGGGAGGAATAGTGCCTGGACCCTGGACTTGAAAGCTTCATATTCTTCAGGGATCTCAACATACGTGTAATGAACTATCTGTGCTCTTCACCCACGTTGCCATGGGTGGCGGTATTCTGGTGTATAGTTATACCACACTTTATGTACCTGTTCTCTTGTGGATGGACATTGGCTGTTGCCCATTTTTGGTTATGGTGAATACAGTTGGTGCATAACTTTTTTTGGGGATGTGTGCAGTCATTTTTGTGGGTCCTAAACCTAGGAGTGGTAGCGCTGGGTCATAGGGTAGGAGTATTTTTAGCTGTGGTTGATAATGTCCAATAGTTTTGAAAAGGGATTGAACCAATTTTCACTCCCACCAGCAGTGTGTGAGATGGAACGCACATTTATTGATGCTGAGCATGTGCCGGGGACTGGGCTGGGGGCTCTGTGATCATTGCAGGTTTCATTCTTCTCACTTTACACATCAGAGGACAGAGGCTGAGTTGGGTGAAGGGATCTGACCTGTCTGATGTCCCACAGCAAGCAAATGGCAAGGAGGAAACCTGAGCTCAGGCTGCCTTAACCTTAGGGTCTGTGCTCTGTGGACCCTCCTGTACCATTAGATCATTAGTATTAAGTGACCTGTCCCTTCACTAGCTGATAAGCCTGTGCAGTGCAGGGGGCCAGTGGAGCCTGGGATCCATCACTTGCCGTCCTGGAAGCCCAAGGAGTCGGAGAGATGCTGATGACCCTGAGAGCACACAGCAGCGCCCTAGCCGTGCAGCCCTCCAGCACCATCTCATCCTCCACAGGTCTTATCATAACTGAAGTGAATCCCAGCCTGCCCTCTGGATTGTGGCTTGTGTCATGTTCTGTTATAGCTGCTCACTTTCTTCACTTTTTAAATTTTTTATTTAAAAAAATTTTAAATTTTGTATTGGAGTATAGTTGATTTACAATGTTGTATTAGTTTCAGGCATACAGCAAAGTGATTCAGTTATACATATACATATATCTATTCTTTTTCAGATTCTTTTCCCACATAGGTTATTACGGAGAATTGAGTAGAGTTCCTTGGGCTATACAGAGGGTCCTTGTTGATTATCTACTTTATATATAGTTGTGTGTATATCCCAAACCTCCTAATTTATCCCTCCCCGGTACCTTTCTGCTTTGGTAACCGTAAGTTTGTTTTCTAAGTCTGTGAGTCTGCTTCTATTTAGTAAATAAGTTCATTTGTATCACTTTTTAAGATTCCACATATAAGTGATATCATATGATTTTGTCTTTCTCTGTATTTACTCAGCCATAAAAAAGAATGAAATAATGCCATTTGCAGCAACATGGATGGATGATCTTACTAAGTGAAGTAAGTCAGCTGCTCACTTTCAAATCTGATGCTCACTCTGACTTTCTTATTTTTTATTTAAAAATTTAAAAACTTTAGATAAAACTGGCATATAACATTGTATAGTTTTAGGTATACCACATAATGAATATATATATGTATTCACCCTTGTTATCGAGTCCAAGCTCGTACTGCTTGCTGCACGACAGGCCAATAAATCGGGAGACAAACTGCTGGGGCAAGGAATAGCGACTTTATTCCGAAAGCCAGCAGATGGAGAAGATGGTGGACTCGTGTCCCAAAGAACCATTTCCCTGAGTTAGAATTCAGGCTTCTTTTTTATTAAAAGAGGAGGGAGTGTTGTTGGTTGTTGCAAACTTCTTGGTCAAATCTTTTGTTCTTGCAGCTGCCTGTGTAGCTCACGGCTAACCTGCTTGATAGGTCACCCTTTATCATCTGCCTTCCCCACCTCCTACCAGAGTTTCCTAGGACCACGTCCCCAATAAGCTATTTGCTTTCCAAGCCTTGTCTCAGGCTCTGCTTCTGGAGGACCCACACGAAGACAAGTGTGGTTGATAGTTTCCTTCTGATTCCAAGCCCCCAAGATTGACACACTTTCCAGTTGGGCTCCGTTCCTGGGGTCTTCTCCCCCTGCGTGACCCCTGAGCCAGCACTCCCACCAGCTCTTGGCAGCCCCTGCCATGGATTCTGTCCAGACATTCTGGACCCCACCCAAGAGGCTTGTATCCAAATCCTCCTTGACTAAGCATATGTCTTCTCATACAAGACAGACCGGGGGGATTCCCTGGTGCTCCCGTAGTTAGGACTCCACGCTTTCACTGCTGAGATTGTGGGTTCAATCCCTTGTCAGGGAACTAAGATCCCGCAAGCTGCGTGGCACGGCCAAATTAAAAAAAAAAAAAAAAAGGGGTTGAAACTTATTACATGATACTGGTTTGCACTGAAGGAAATTGTTAACCTACTCAGGGAAACACATCCTTTTGGTAAATCCCTGAACTGGACCCAACACCACATAATAATCCTTCCCTAAGATGCTGACCCACTTCCTGTGGGTCTTTTCTTGCACTATCTTTTCTTTCTTTTAGCTTCTTTTCATTCTTTCTCTGTGCTTCACATGTAGTCTCTCTTGTTTACTTTCCTGCTGGGCCACCTCTTATTTTCACACACAGCGGGGTTCAAGAGAGCATGGGGACATTTTCCTCTGAATCACAACTGTAGCTGGGAGGCAGGTGGTGGCTTTCTTCCAAGGATTTTTATCCTAGTCTCATAAACTTCTTTACCACGGTGAAGGAGAGGCTATCAAAAGTCTGTTTATCTGCAGAGCTGAGAGCCTAGGAGCTATTCTTATTTATAGGATCCTGAGAGTGTCCATGATATTGAGTAAGAAATAAAATTGCAGCAAACCTGCAAATGCCTGAGCATCAGAGAAATTAGTCTCTCGTAGGTTGGCCCGAGGACAGCAGAAAGCTAGACAGAGGGTTCAGATTCTAGCGCTGATGCTCCCAGCTTGTGTGATCTGGGATAAGTGACCTTTCTGGGCCTCAGTTTCTCCGTGTCTAAAATGAGAAAGACAAGACCCCATCGAAGAGCTGCTGGGAGGGTTACAGCTGATGATGTGTTTGGGGCCCAGCAAAGGTGCTGGAGATCCTCCAGCTCACAGGCCTCCCTCCCGTCCCTGCTGCCTGCAACCACCTGCCCGCAGGCTCCTCTCCCTGCTCTGTGCGCTGCCCAGTTCTCGCTCCGCTGTTAGAGTCCTGTCTGTGGGACTGCACTCTTCTTTTCCCGAGACCTTGTCTTTGAACATATGAAGCCTTCACTGGCACTTTGCCTGCCTCTTTGGAAGTAGGTGGGAGATGATCCCAGGTCAGAGAAGGTCGGGGGTTGAGAATGAGTTCGGCCGGGCTTAGGTGGCCCAGCTTGAACAAGAACGCTGCGGCAGGGCCTGGCTCGCCGAGAGACAGGGCAAGGCTGTCAGAGCGGTCCCTGTGCATCATCAGTCGTCGTGCCTTCTGTCTGAAAGTGGACAAGGTCACTGACAATGTTTTTTATTTCCAGACTTCAGTGCTAGCCTGAGACTTCCCCCAAAAAGGGGAGGGGCCCTGGCTGCAGAGAGAGACCTGGTTCATCACCCACCACCCCCCCTCCCCGAACCCCCGCCATGTTCCTTTTCATATGAAGCTCTGTGCACAGGTTTTATGAAAATATGACTGTAGTGTGAGTCAGGACATCCCATGTGCAAGCCTCTGCTGACTCCAGCAATAAAGAATTTGGGCCTTATTTATAGGGCAGCCTTGAGGATCTGACAGGAGGAATTGAGATTGCTACCAGGGTGAGAAATGAGATTTCCCAGAAAGACGTTCAATGGGCTGAAGGGGCCTCTGGGGACCGAGGAGGATACGGGCAAGGTGACTCAGACGGAATGATCTGGGCGGCAGCCTGCGGTGGCCAGGCATCCCTCCTCCGGGAGTGGGGAAAGCAGCAGAGCCTTCTTGGGGCCCTGGGCCTCTTACCACAGAGCCAGAACAAAGGTCAAAATGCTCCGATTCCCTACAGATCCATGTAACCAAGCAAGTTCTCAATTATTCAGGAATTTTTTCAGGAGACATCTTAGCCTCGGTCAACTGGACATCCCTTTCCTCTCCCCTTCGGTTTCTTTCCACCCCCTCTTTCTCCGCCCTCCCCTCATCTCCCTCTACCTTTTCTTCCCGTCTCTTTCTGATGCTCCCCACTCCCCACCCCTCCCATGGTAGTTATCCCGGCTGTTCACGAACGTTCTGACTCTCTCCTCTGGGAGCCTGACAAGGCTGCATTTCCCCTCTTATTCGAAGTGAAGTTTGGCTACGTGACTTGCTCCGGCCAGTGAAGTGTGAGTGAACATGTGTGTGTTGCTTTAGGGCAGAAGCTTTAAGAGCCAGTGCCTTGCTGCCTGTTTCTCTTTCCCTATTGTGGTGACTAGTGTCATTTGAGATGCTGGCTGCCACATCAGCTGGGCCCTGGAATGAGCATGACACAGAGCAAAGCCTCCAGCCAACCCATGCTGGACATGCAGTGAGAAAGATAATAAACATTTGCTGTTCCATGCCACGGAGACTTCGAGGTTGTTTGTTACTGCAGCATCACCTAACCTCCCCTGACTAATACACTCTCCACGCCAGAACCTTGGGAATGACTCTGCAAAAGAGATTTACACGTCCACACTCCCCTTTCAATATGGTGCCCCCTCAGCTCCTTTCAGTAATCACAAAGTGTGAGTCTGGGGGTGCCAGAGGGAATGGGCCAATAAGACATTGCCCTGGGAGAGAGGGAGATGGAGGAGGGTTCTTTGAGCTGCCAACCTATGAGAAAGCAGCTAGGTGAGCCTGGCTGGGCACCCAGTCGCCTGGAGTTCCCATCATCAAGATGTTCCAGGGAGAAGTTGATTTCCCAAAGTGAAAGAGTTTTTCTTATTCTCTGGCAATAAATGCGTCTTACCCTTCATGCCAGCCAGCTCCTATCTGGGATTTATGCAGTGTTCCCTGCAGCTGTGGGCTGGCTCTCTTTTGCTCCATTTCCTTGCCAATTGGGGCTTCGGAGAAGCAGTTCTTTTTCTGGTGCCGATGAATATTTTTCTAGCCCGAAGTTTAATTTTTTCCTTCCTAGTTTTTCTGCCTTGACTGGCTAGCACTTCAGGATTTTAAGCTTGATTAACCTCTTCCCCCAAATCTTACCTTTCCTTCCTGGAGATGGTGTTTTGGGGTGTCTGAATGGAACCTCTAAAGGACGGAGTGTGGGAAGAGGGGCGGATGAAGCCCTTTGAGCCCAGGTGCTGCTGTCATCCCTCATTCCCCAGTGCGGGTGCCCAGGGTGGGGAGTGGGAGCTGTGGTCCTGTCCTTGTCACTGTCATGCTTGATGCTGCCCTTTGAGCCCATCTGGAATTGTCTGGTCAGGCCTCGGGGCCGAGTGGGGCTGTGCATCCTTACAGCAAGCAGGCGGTTGGTGAGTTGACTGCAGGCCAAGAGCAAGGCTGAGGAAACGTGCAGCAAATGTGGCCTGCGTGTGTGTATATGTGTGTGTACTTAATGCATGCGTGTGTGTGTGTGTGTGTGTGTGTGTTTTAATGGGTCAGAGCACTCCCCCTACCGCAACGGGAGGAAGGAGTGGATGATAAAGGGTGCAGAGCTGGGAGATGGGCCCGACATTTGCTGGTGTGACTCATATTTCATGTCTGCTGCTAACAGCTGGTGTTAGGGGGTCCGTCTCTCTGATCCCTGTACGAGGGAGGGGACAAGCCCCACCAAGCTTCACTGTGGCAGGGCTGTGGGTGTCTGTGGAGTTGAAGGTGGCAATCAGCGCCACCATCCCTACCGTGCCTCCCACCCCTCCTGCCCAGTGGCAGGAGCCAGGTGGCAAGTGTGTGCATCCCGTGTGAGGTCCTGTCCTGGCAGCTCCCTGATGTTCCCCGTGTGGCCTGTGGACCCACAGCAGCGCATCACCCAGGGGCTTGTTAGAAATGCAGATCCTCAGGCTCCCCTGTGCCCCACCTACGTACTCAGAATCTGCATTTTGACAAGAGCCCCCGGTGATGTGTATGTGCTGAGTGTGAGAGGCACTGCCATGTGGGGGACGGAAACAACCCCAGCCTACAGGTGACCGGGGGCTCTGTGGCAGGGAGGTCGGGCTGGCCTTTGGCTTTGTCCTGGCTTCAGAGTCCCTAGAGTTTGAAAGTGATGCGTGCCAGTAGTACTTGTTTTCCCAGCCTCCGCTCCCCCATCGCCCCACTCTCCCACGGGAAGGCGGGGTGGGGTGGGGGAACCTGGGAGCAGTGATCAGGAAGGAAAGTCATAATGGTGGTCTACTCCTTTCCACTCCGTGCAGAGAAGCCGGGTGGGCAGGAGCCACCCAAGAGAATCTTCTTTCATCTCTGGGGAGGCTCCGATCACAGGGGCTTGGGGTGCACATCAAATATGGAACGTGCCACGTGATTGAACTGAGAGCTACATCCAGCACTGTTGGTCACGGAGACACTCAGGATGGTGAAGCCAAAAAGCACAGTCAAGCAGGAGGGGCCAAAGAACGGGAGACAGCATCCCCTGGGCAGGGAGTGAAGCAAGGGGATGGCTAGGAGCACGACCTGGCTTGCCAGCCCTCTAAGAAGTTACCCAGAGGGGCAAGAGGACCTCACCCGTGGGGTTATGGGGTGGAAGACACTTGCTGGTGCTGAGAGGACAGGAGGATATAACTTTTACCATGCTCTACTGGTCACCCACATGGTGGCAGTGAGTGTGGCCCAGTGGGGATCCATTGCCCACTGACTCTGCTACTTCACAGAGTGGACTCTGGACCCTCCTTCACCAGGAGAATGATTCATGAGGATACGGGGTACTGACCGAAGCTGGACAGCACCTGCCTCAGCCCGAGAAGTAGACCAGCCCAGAAAGCCCAATGACTTCTGCTTCCGCCTCAGAGCAGAGCCCCCTCCCTCCCTGCACTGCTGGGCGGTACGCACGCAGGAAGCTGTGGGAAATCAGAAGCAGGACCAACAGGACAGGTAGGGGAAGGTCCATGAGAAGGGAGGAAACTCAGAGAGGTAGGGAATGGTGCCAAAGATGATGATCTTTGTCTTTGATGGGAGAGTTATGCCCCAAAGACTTGGCTTAAATCAGAAATAACCAGGATATCTAGAAGCAACAAGATTAAGTTTTTAGCTGCTAAATAGAAATGACTCAAAAAGGCAACAGTTTGATTGGAAAATGGACACAGCTGAGTTGCCTGAGACCCCGGGGCCTGGGCTTAACCTGCAGTGTCACCAGGACTGATTCACGGAGGAGGGATATGATAAAGATGCATTTCTGGAAAGGAAACCAAGAGAGGGGAAGGGATACAGAGCAGTGAGGTCATTGCAGGACAACTGGAAAGAATGTGGAAAGCCTTGTAGTATAGCGGAAAGCTCAGAATCCCAGCTTCAGACAGATGAGTTCAAATCCAAGTCCCACCGCTTACTGCTGTGTGACCTCGGGCAAGGGTCTTAATGCCTCTGAGCTTCAGTTTCCTCAAGCTGTGAAAAGGGAGATGATAGCAATGACTGAGCAAGGTTATCTTGGGGACAAAATGGAGCACAAGAATGAGGCATCTGGCACCTCATGCCCTTCCATACTACGAAAAGTGATCTTGCCTTCTGAGATGTCGGGCTTCCTCTGTGGACCGCAGGTAGGGGTGGTGTTTGTAAGACAGGCACTCTGGAGCAGTCCCTTTACACTGCCATTGCTCGGGACATCTGTCTCTGTGTCTCAGGATCAAATCATTGGCCCACAAACCGCTGAAGTGTATTTGATAGATTGCCAGCCCCAAAGGTTTCTGTTGATATGATGAGTAATAGTTCTGTTCCTGGAGAATGATTTTAAAAGGAAGCCCCCATGTCTGCTGCTGCATGTTAAAAAGCAAGACTTCTCCCATCATAAAAATAGTTACGACTTGTTTGGAACCTACCAAGTGACAGGCACTGTGTCAAGTGCTTTCCTCGTATCCTCTCGAATCCTTACAACAATTTGCAAGGCAGGCATTTGTGGCTTTATTTTATAGATGAAGAATGAGGCTTGGTGATATAAGGTCCAAGGACGCTGAGCAGCGAGTGGCTGGCATCACTGAATATCCTGTTCTCTCCTGTGTTTTCCATCCTCACCTCTTTTTTTTTGGCGTTAAAAACCCATTGTTTAATATGGTTCAACTTCTTGTTCTTTAAACAATAGCTATTGGTTAGCATTTTTGTTTGGAAGGAAGGAAACATTTTCTGCAAGATTGTCTTTATAGGAAAAACAATTCCTAGGATTAAAAAAAAATTAATTAATTAATTTTTGGCTGCGTCGGGTTTTCTCTAGTTGCGGCGAGCGGAGGCTACTCTTCGTTTTGGTGCGTGGGCTTCTCATTGCGGTGGCTTCTTTTGTTGCGGAGCATGGGCTCTAGGCGCACAGGCTCAGTAGTTGCGGCTCGTGGGCTCTAGAGCGCAGGCTCAGTAGTTGTGGCGCATGGGCTTAGTTGCTCCACGGCATGTGGGATCTTCCCGGACCAGGGCTCGGACCCGTGTCCCCTGCATTGGCAGGCAGGTTCTTAACCACTGTGCCACCAGGGAAGTCCCAATTCCTAGGATTTTAAACTACTGCCATATATGGCTGATTCTCGACTTTATTTTCGGGGTCTCCCATGAAGGGCCAGGGTAGCTCACAAAAAAGAAGAGAGACCAATCCATGCTTCCTGTTGAGTTTGTGATAGGCTAGAGATAAGGGGCTTTGCAAGAATTTTCTTGGAACTCTTGGATTCCCATTCATGTCTTGATTTGGGAAAAGTTGAATCCACTTAAGGATGAGAATTTGATCCCCTAATTCTTGAAACTCCATTTTGAAATAAATTGGTCTGTATTTCTTAGCTCATCTTTGTTACTCTCAAGAGCTAGGTTGTAGCAGCTGAACAATGTGGAGGTTAGGGGCGCCA
Organism: Eschrichtius robustus; assembly: GCF_028021215.1. Classification (NCBI taxonomy): domain Eukaryota; kingdom Metazoa; phylum Chordata; class Mammalia; order Artiodactyla; family Eschrichtiidae; genus Eschrichtius; species Eschrichtius robustus. The sequence continues at coordinate 82,570,532 of NC_090839.1, read as the reverse complement.
ACTCTCCGTGCAGTGGAAAATCCACATATAACTTCACAGCCCTTCATATCCACAATTCTGCATCCCCAGATTCAACCTACCATGGTTGGTGTAGTACCGTGGTATATATTTAGTGAAAAAAAAATCCCCATATAGGTGAACCCATGCAGTTCAAACCTGTCTTGTTCAAGGGTCCACTGTAAGTAATTACAGCTTGGAGTTTTGATGGATTCACAATTTTAAAAGATGCTATAGTATTTATTGTTTTTCTTACCTCCCAGCATCCCCACATAAGGTCTCAAAGCTCCTTTGACCTATGTCTGTTTCATTGTATCATGCCGTGTGTTATCAATTATGTTTTCCCAAATTTTAAAATTGTGATACACATATACAAACGTAAAATTTATCATCACAACCATTTTAGAATGTAAAGTTCAGGGATATTCAATACATTCACAATGTGCTACAATCACTACCTTCCATCTCCAGAACTCCCCAGGTCATCTCTTAATCACACCTTCTCCATTAGGATTTAACTATGACCTCATCCTACTTGTTCCTCCAGGCTCAGCTCAAGACCCCTCTCTTTGTGGGAACTCTTGGATGACCACGTCCACCTATAAGGGTTCTTTCTTCTCTAGATTCCCATAGCCTCATGCTTGGGACCAATTTATCCTTATTCTTGGTGGCCGTCCCGGGGCCTCCCCTTCTTTCACAATGCACACTCCCTGGGCAGGCTCCTATGTTCAGATGCTCCCAGCTGAATCATCAAAATGCTGATACCGCCCAGATCTATACCTCCTGGGCGTTGCTGCTCAGAGCTCCAGGCCCCTTTATCCTCCACCTCCTAGACTTTCCCTCCTCCCCGACCCCTCCACTCCAGATCCCGCCGGAATCAATCTCATCGGAACTGAATTCACTTCCTTCCTCTCCCAACCAGCACCTCTTCTTGCAGTTCCAATGTGTCGTTCCTCCTTCTCTCTCCCAATGTGGGATGGGAGATGGCCAGCAGCACCTGGGCTCCAGACTTCCTTTCTCTCCTCTGGTATTGCCTATATGTCTCATGCATTTCTCAGTGTCATGAAAGTTTAGGCAAGATGGTATCGCCTCCAGGGTAGATCAGGCTCACCATCCCTTCACGCTCCCCTGTACCCAGGCCTCTGCTGGGCTGGGCCAGTTGTGGCTCCAGCTCCCTTTTGGTATCCCCAATCTGTCTTATGCTGCAGAAGCAGACGCTGAGATGGAATTTGGGGTTCAAGGTGTTTATTAGGGCTCATATCAATGGAAGGAAGGGGGGAAGAAGCAGCTTTGGGCAGAGGCATAAGTTGAATGGCGATGGAGGCCTGACAAAGCTCCAGACACCCTGGTGGGGGGCTCCGGAGAAAGCATCACCACCCTTCAGAGGTGTCCCATGTTGGACCCAAATGGCTGGATCTTTATATCTCCGCCTCACTTGGTCACTGGGCACGGGCTACCTGGGAAGGACGTGACCTTGGTTCTTGGCAGATCTTGAAGAACTGAATAGCTGAAGGCTGCTCACTGCCCACGCTCCCCTCAGCTGGGCATCAGGGGCTCCCTGGAAGTAGGCCCTGGACGGTGCTACCTTATTGCACAATCCTCTCTACCCCACTGCTGCAAAGCAGCCGCTCTCTCCAGCCACCTCTCTTAATGGGAGGCGAGTTTGTTTAAATATCAGCATGTTAATGGCTGTGAAGTGGTTTGCTCCTTCGGATATGAAAGCACCTTACTTAATTTGTATGAACGCTCTTAACCTCTGCTGAAGATTTCCTCTTGGACTGCAGCTCACGAGAGCGGAGTTTCATTGCCCTGGCACAGGGGAAATGATTTCTCTCTGTTTAAAGGCGGCGATGATGCTTTACGAGGGTGCCCTTCACTTGCTAAGATATTAAAGTGATGATAAATCAAAATTCAGCACGGTGGATGAGCTGCAGCTTCACCAACGTTTAGAGAACCCTTTGTAGATTTCCTGCTGAATTGCCCTTGATCCTTCCTCTGTTTGTACTCAGGAGCCCTGAGAGAATTTGAAATGCCACAGAGAGAGGCTGGGAGATGCAGGCGGGAAGAAGGAAGCCTTGTGATTTTAGGTTCTCTGGTCCAGGTGGAGCCCACAGCAGGTGGAGCGGACAGGAGAGGCCGGCTGGCTGGATGCGTGACTCTCAGGGGTAAGGTGGGATGGGACCTGCAGTTTCACATCCCCAGTCTTACCATTGCTTTTCTCAGCCCAGGTATTCAGGGAGGCTGAGAATGTTGTATACCTTCAACAGTAAAGATCCCAACTGGGAAATCAATGCTCCTGTTCTGGGACCGAGAGCAGGAGAGGGGATAGAGGCATTTTGTGAACAGCTGTTTTCATTTATGACCTGGAATGGAAACGCCACTCAAAGGCAACACAGCCGACATATCAGTCAGCTCAGCCACCATAATCAAACGCTACAGCCCGGGCTGCTTAAACAGCTGCCATTTCTGTTCTCCCAGTTCTGGAGGCTGGAAGTCTGAGATCAAGGTGTTGGCGGGGTTGGTTTGTTCTGAGGCTGACCTCCTCGGTTTGCAGGTGGCCACCTTCTTGCTGTGTCCCCACATGGTCTTCCTTCTGTATGTGCCTGTGTTCAAATTTTCTCTTCTTATAGGGACACCAGTCATAGTGGGTTAGGGCCCACCCTAATGACCTCATTTTAACTTAATTACCTCTTTAAAGACCCTATCTCCAAATATAGTCATATCCTGGGCTACTGGGGGTTAGCACTCTAACATATGCATTTTGGGGGCATACTCTTCAGCCTATAACAGCCAGGTTGGGAAAGAAAACACAAGAGGAAGTGACACAGACCCTGACAATTTCATGGAAGCTCTACTTCTTGTCCTGGCAGGGTGTGGACCAGGATCTGACATCACAACACCTGGTGGCTATGGGACCCCTAGTCTTCTTGGTGCCACCTGAGGAGGGTAGAAGGCCTCCATGGGGACTCACAACTTCTTCCTCACGGACCCTGTTTTGACTGGGCCCCTTTCCTTGGCCCAGTGGAGCAGGTGGTATATGGTCAGAGCTGGATCCTTGCAGGCTCATGAGGGGTCCTTGATGCCAGGCCCTGTGCCAGGCGCAGAGGGGGATGTGCCAGCCTCCCTGAGGCCTGTCAGCTGGCAGGGGAGAGGGCACGCCATCAAAGCAAGAGACCACGTGAGGGCTCCCCTGTGTGGTACTCAGAGAAAGGAGAGGGCAGTGGGGCAAGTTCCTGGGAGGGAGGCCTGACTTGCCCTTGTAATTTTAGAAATGAGAAATGGTGATGATGGAGTGGGTGTCTAAAGCCAGTTTTGCTGGATTCCATGACCCACGTTCTTCCTGATACATCCATCCAGCCTCTTGGGGACCGTGTGTTCAGCAATGGTACCACATGGTGGTTGCTAAAACTACAGCAACCCTCCCATTGCATGGCAGCTATTTGATTATATATCTCCATCCCCCACTACCGTGTGAGCCTCTCTAGAATGGGACCTGGATTCCCAGTGGTACGTGTAGCCTGACACAGTGCCTGGATGGGGGAGGTGCTGGGTAAATGTTTGTGGAAGAACAGGAGGGAAAAAGGAATGGCTAAAAGAAGCTGTGACAGCTAGAAACTGGAGATACTTGGCAGTGGTCAGAGGAGGGAGCGCAATATTGCTTCCTGGGGCGTTCCCACTTCATGTCATTTTTTCCTGCACTTTCCACAGCGTCCTTTGAAGCCCAGCCAACGCTCTCCTACTGCATGCAGCCATCCCATCTGGAAGGTTTATTGCTTGCAGAGCTGTGTGCAGATCTGAGTGGGAGCTGATTCAGTGCAAACATCTCTGCCACTGGATACCCACAGCCAGCTGCCCACAGACAATGGCAGATGCTTCTGTTTTCTATGCCAGTGGGAGATTTGGTGTGCTTTTCCTCCCTGCACGTCTGCGGCGATGAGCAATATAATGAACGCCAGGGAGAAATGGCCAGGAGGAAGTTGTGTGATCAAAATCCACGGCTTTAGTCAGAGCTCTCAGGAGTAAGAGGGAGCAGATCATTGGGGATTTAGTCCAAGAAAGCCAGCTTGAGTGCTTTTAAAAGCTGCCTATGGCCAAGAGGGCTTGGAACGGCCCCTTCGTGAGCCCACTGAGTGATTCATTGTCAGGTCAGAGAATTTCATAGCTTTAAGGGGCCTAGGGGTCATCTCCATAGAACACTGTCACTTTGTATGTGGGAAACTGAGACCTAGGAAGGAGGAGAAACTGATTTAAGTAGAATTGATTCAGTCATCTGTGAGAGTTAGAAAAATGTACCCCCTCCAGGCAGACACAGCCCCAATCTAGGGGGCAACGGTTGGTGAGCAGAATGCAAGCTGACTCTCAGGCCCTACTTGCCCACTGGGATAGCTGACTTTGTGCAGTAAACAACCTGCAGAACTGCACATGGTGACCTTGACCTCAGGGTCACACAGTCACAACGACGAAGGTAAAATCAGAGGCTACTGCTTTGCTGCCTACTGCCTTGCAGATAGTTGAGATGGAAAAGCAACCTCTACACTGTTTATGTGTGTCTGTGGGTCTGCGTTCAGCGAAGCGAGGAGCAGCCTTGAGTCTGTGGCTTTAAAAACTCAACTGGTTTTTGGAGCCAGACTAACTGGGTTCCAGTCCTGGTCTTGCCCCTTCTCACCTGTGTGAACTTGGTGAGGTGTCTCTACCTTCTCATCTGTAAAATGGAATTAAGAATAGTCTCTACCTTGTGGTTTGCTTGTGAAAATTCAGTGAGTTACTATGTGTAGAATGTATAGAAAAGTACATAGTGAGTCCTGCTTGAATGTTGTAATAAATATTATCCTGCTCCTGGGGGTAATAACGACAGATTTGGACAGCCCTCTTGACACCCTCATCTCTGAACTCCCTGAATCTTCATAACAACTTCGTGGGAGAGATATTGACCTCCATCTTTCATTTGGTGGAACTGAAGCCTACAGAGGCTCATGGATCTGCCCCAGACCCCACCCTTGCAGGGGAGCTGAGCTGGAATCCTATGCTCCAGACCTTGCCCTACAATTTCCTTATCAATTCAAGTATTTATGAGGACACTTGTGCCTCTCAACAGACTGGAAGCATCTTTTGTAGGTGCTGAAGTATTTACATGTTGCAGGTCCTTCCAAGTGAACAAATGTCAAAGTTTTCAACACCTATGGAAGAGAGGGCAAGGCGGGCAGAGGCCACTTTCTCAACCGTAAACCCTGTTAGGGGCACAGGACTCACATCTGGCAAAGCTGCAGTAGTGGGGGTTTGTCTTTAGGGTTCTCTTGTTTCCTCCTGGGTGCCTCTCCCTACCACTCAGGTCCTGGTCCTGCCCCTGCCCTCTGACCCACCAAGTCCTCCCCACTCTCCATAGGGCCCCATTTGTAACTTGTGTTTTCATCTTCTTGACAGGGTCTTTCACAGAGCAAGTGTTTTTAATTTTGATGAGGTCTAATTTATCAGTTTTTTTTTCTTTTATGGATTGTGCTTTTATGTCATGTCCAAAAACTTTTCACCAAGCCCTAGGTCCTGAAGATTTTCTATGTTTTCTTCTAAAAGTTGGAGAACTTGATGTTTTACATTCAAGTCTATGATCTATTTTGAGTTATCTTTTTGTATCAGATATGAGTCTTAGGTTGAGTTTTATTTTTTTGCCTACAGATATCCGGTTGCTCTAGCACCATTGGTTGAAAAGATTATCTTTCTTCCATTGAATTACTTTTACACCTTGGTAAAAAATCAAGTAGTAGTAGTTGTAGTTCTGTGGGTCTATTTCTGGATTCTCTATTCTGTTCCATCGATTTATACGTCTGTACCTCTGCCAGTGTCACACAGTCTTGAACGCTGTAGCTATAGAGAAAGAAAGTGTGCACAGACTGATTCCTTCCACTTTCTTTTTCTTTTTCAGAATGACTTTATTCTAATTCCTTTGCCTTTCCATATACTTTAGAATAAGTTTTTCTATGTCTACAAAAAGTCTTGCTGGGTTTTGATAGGCATTGCATTAAACCACTAGATCAATTTGGGAAGAACTGACATCTTTACTAGGTTGAGTCTTCAGCCCATGAACACAAGTCTTTCTGTTTATTTATATCTTCTTTGATTTCTTCTATTAACATTTTGTAGTTTTCAGCATACAAGTCCTATATATCTTTTGTTAGATATACAGGTACGTATACCACTTTGGGGGAGCAATTGTAAATGGTATTGTGTGTTTAATTTTGGTTTTCATGTGTTGTTAGTATATAGAAAAACAATTGATTTTTGTGCACTGATCTTGTATCCTGTGTCCTTGCTGAGGTCACTTACTAGTTCTAGGAGGGATTTTTTGGGTAGATTCCCTGGGATTTTCTTCAAAGAGAATCTTGTCATCTCCAGATAGGGACAGTTGCATTTCTTCCTTCTTGATCAGTATGTTGTTTATTTTCTTCTCTTGCCTTGTTGTACTGTCTAGCTCTTCTAGCCCTTTGTTGAATAAGAGTGGTGAGAGTAACTGTCCTCTCTTTGTTCTCGGTTTTAGAAGGGAACATTCAGTCTTTTACCGTTAAGTGAGATGCTAGCTGTAGGTTTTTCATAGATGTTCTTTATCAAGTTGAGGAAGTTCCCCTCCATTCCTAGTTTGCTGAGGGTCTTTATCACAAATGGGTGTTGGATTTTGTCAAATGACTTTCTGTACTTATTTATATCATCATATGATTTTTCTTCTTTAGCCTATTAATACAGTGAATTACATTGATTTTTAAATATTGAACCAGCCTCTTATCCCTGGAAAAACCTGACTTGGTCACAATATATAATTCTTTTTATATATTGCTGAATTCTATTTGCTAATACTTTGTTAAGAATTTTTGCCTCTATATTGCTGAGGAATATTGGCCTGTAGTTTTCTCTTTTTGTACTATGTAGCTGTACTTAATGGGAGGGACAAGCAGAAGTGTGTCTACTCCATATTATCAGGAATGAGAAGTACTCCGGGAGCTTTTAAAAATCCTAATATCCAGGCTGTGCTCCAGACCAACTAAATCAGAATCTCTAAGGGTGGGACCCAGACACTAGTTTTGTTTTTAAAACTCTCAGGTGTTTCTACGGTGCAGCTAAGTTTGAGAATCAGGGAACAAATTCATAGGGAGATGTGAATGATTGACTGGTAATTCATTTGTACCCATTAGGTCTCAGCAAATGGTTCACAATAAGGAACTTCAACAAAAGGGCCACTTCCAGAACAGTGGGCAGAGTCAAGGGAACCCACAAAGGGTGGGGAAGCATCAGAGACGGGTGATATTTTAAAGCTCTTACCACCCCTAGGACTGCAGGGGCAGGGGTGGGATTGGGGTTCCTGGGTTATGATGAGACAGTGGTTGTGATGCCAGAGACATGGCCGTGAAGCAGGGCGGGAGCAGGAGACCTACACCCCAGCCTCTCTCTGCTCTAGTTACTGGATTTACCATCTGTGCCTCATGTTTACCCAAAGCTGGCTGATACAGGAGTCTAAGAGAGGCTGTCTATGGTGGCAGCACCCCCAGAAGAAGAGCCAGTCAGAAAAGAGCAGAGGATGGATTGGGGGTACGACACCCTTTTCAAATATTTGGATTTCAACCCAAACAGATTTTGAATGGGAGAAAGAGGGGCCTTTGGGGTGGTTGCACGGGAAGGGTATTCTGGGGGAATGGCTTTCTGAGCAGGGCTCAGCTCAAAGCAGGATGCTGTTCCTCTGCGGAAGTGGAGCAGTGCCATCTCTGGACCAGCAGAACCAGCACCACCCGGGAACCTGTCAGAAATGCCAGTCCTGCCGCATCAGACACTCTGGTGGGGAGGCCCCGCGATCTGTGTTTTAACAAGCCTCCCTTCCCCCTTCCCAGGTGATGCTGATGTGTGCTTGAGTTTGGGAACCAGCCTAGGACTTTGCATAAGTGAGCGAATACAGCAGAAAGCATTTTGAGGATGGAGACAGATACACTGGCCAGCTTGGCTAAGGCAGGTGTGAAAGGGAGATGTGATTATTCTAGAAAACCAAAAGATAAATAACAATATGAAGAGACCTCCCTTCCTGCCCCCGCCGCCATACCTCCAGCTAACCATTTCTGGTCATCTTTCAGCAGCGTCCTTTTGATGTGGACCAACTCATCAGCTGGCTCAGGGCTTTCTCTGCAGAGCCCTTTAGAAATACAGATACTTGGGCCCCATCTCAGAATCTGCGATCCCGGGGCCCAGGCATCTGCATTTTCAGAGTGTTTCCTGATGTTCCTGTTGTGGGGGGTGGTTGGGGCACCACCGAGCTGGATGCTGTATGGGGTCAACACACGTGACTGAACATCTCCTCTGGGCCAGGAATCTTACTATGCATCGTTTCATTTTATCTCCAACAGGTGACCAAGGCAGAGGGAAGGGTTGACTTGCTTAAGATCACATCACTGGTAAAGGACAGATTGGTGTTTTACACCCAGGTCTCCCAGACTCACTTTTCACTGCACCGTTTTGGCCACTGGCTCCCCCCCACTCTCCCGCCCCTTTTCCCTGTTGCCTGCCTGGCTGAAAGATGTTTGTCCTGTTCTGTCAAACTCGGGCCTTCCGCTCTCTGGAAAAAAGCAACTGATGCGAAGACAACCTTCCTTGGAGGGTCGTTACTACACAGCAGGAAGCAAAGTGGCCCCTCAGGAATATGTTCTGTTCACAGGAAACTTTTTTCTTATGGATTCTGCTGTTAACACTTAAAGCGAGATTTACTCTGTGGGGGAATTTGTCATGGAACAGATCTTCCTTGGAATAGATCTTCCTTCCGAGCTCTGTCACGTCCTGGGAGGATGCCTGCCATTCCTCGGGCATCTGTCTTCCCTGGCCTGGCTCTCCTCATCTGTCTGGGGCCCCACGCCCTCTTTCCATGGAGTCACGAGTCTGCAGATTGAACAAAGGACCACTGTGAATGGTGCAGAAAAATGAGGCAGGAGACTTGTCTTCAGCTTGGGATGGGCAAACGGGGCCTGATGTTCTTCCTCTCACATCAGCCCTGGCTTTGGCCGCATCTTCTTTTCACATCCATCTTTCTGTCTCCTGGGGCTTAGGGAAGGTGGGGCAAGGGGAGGCTGGAGGAGAGAAGCAGGGGGAAGGGGAAGGGGGAGGAGGCTTTGAACACCTTGAACTACGAGCTCTCCTCTGCTTGTTCCTCCTCTGGACCTGTCCCCCATCCCCCAAGCTCCTAGTCTGCTCCCAATTCATGTCACTCTGCTCTGACACCAGCTTTCTGAAACTAACTGGGTGTCCTGCAAGTTAGTTCAATTCTGACCCTGACTACCTGGAATTAGCACACACCCCTCAGGGTAAGGACTCAGCCTGAAAGACTGCCCCCTACTTCAGACACCACCTGCAAGTCTTCAGGTATCCCCAAGCCACTCATCCTTCTGCCTGGCTGGCTACAGTTCTTGGGTTCCCATGCCCCTCTCAGGTTTGAGAATTTGCTGGAACAACTCTCAGAACTCAGGAAAGCCCTATACTTATGATGATAGTTTTATTAGAAAGAATACAGCTCAGGAACAGCCACGTGGAAGAGATGCATAGGGCCGGGGGTGGGAGGGGCCCAGAACCTTGGTGCCCTCTCCCACGGTGCCACCTCCCCAGCATGGGGATCTACTCACCATTCTGAAAGCTCGCTCAGTTTCATTGTTTCGGAGTTTTTATCAGAGTTTCCATCCTCTAGGCACGACTGATTAAATCACTGACCACAGGATTGAACTTAATCTTCAGCCCCTCTTGCCTCCCCAAAGGTCAGGGAGTGGGGCTGAAAGTTCCAACCCTCTAATCAAATCAAATCGGTTTTTCTAGAGCTCAACCCCCAATCCTGAAGCTATCTAAGGGACTCAGCTATGGGTCAAAGGGGACTTGTTATAAATAATAAAAGACACTCTTAATCATGCAAGAAATTCCAAGAGTTTTTGAAGGTTTGTGCGAGGAGCCGCGAACAAAGATCAAAGATATTTTTTATTAGGCCACAGTTACAGATCACATTCTTCCTTTCATTCTGGTGGTTTGGGTTCAGGCTTGTTGTCCCTGCCAGAAACCACACTGTCATCATCGCCACCACCATGGTCACCGCGGCCACCGCTGGAGACTGGCTACATGCAGGTGCTTCCATGTGGGGCTTTCCAGACCCTATGCCATTTAATTCCCGAAATGGCCTCGTGAGATGAGAATTACAGTCATGTTGTAGTTGGGGAAACTGATTTATAGTTTAGTGACTTTTCCAAAGTCATACAGCCAGTGAGCGGTGGAGCTGGGCCAAACCATTCTGAGTTCAGAGCCTCCATTCTTCATCTCTGTATATTCCTGCTTCTTATCTTTTCCTTTCAAGGGTGATTGGAGTCCTTTAAAAGGACACTTTACATGAGTTTTCCTGGATTCACATCCTTAATCCCACAGAGCTGGCTGAGCCGTGGGTACGACAGGACTGGAGATGCCCTAGAATGTCTCTTCAAGTGGTGGGACAGAGTGTTCCCGGCTCTTCAAGTTGTTTTGGTGGATGAGGAAGCCCTTCTCTGGGGCCTGCCTAGGGTTCTGAGTGAGTCATGGCTTTGAGGCCCCCGTTTCTGGGGACTCGGGCCTTTTTCTCTAAGGATCTGGAGGATAGCCACGAGGTCTCTGGTTAACAATCTGAGTTAACAGCTGGGCAGGGTCAGACCCAGGTCTCTTACCATCTTCGGAGGCAGCGTGGGTCTCACGATGTGGTTTGCGTCCCCCCTCTCCAAGCCCCAGTATCTTACACACCAGTCCCTTGAAGCCTCAAACACCTTTTATCTGGGGATGAGATGTTTAATTCCCTAGGAGTTTAGGTGGAAAGAGGGCAGGAAACCCAATCATGCTCAAGGACACTTGCCTGGAAGCAGATGTTTCATCCATTCCCTCATTTATTTGCTCACTCACTCACAAACTCATCCATCCATCCATCCACTCATCCATCCTCTATCTATCCACCCAGCCAGTCATCCCACTAGGATTTATTGGGCTTCTTGTGCACAGCAGGCCCCGTGTCTGTGGTGACATGGAGGAGCAGAAGGGCACCTGCTTTCTCAGAGATCGAAGCTCAGGAGGGGAGGTAAGACCTTACCAGTTCACTGCAGATCCCTGCTGCACAGTTTCACACTTGGGACCTCTGGGTCCTGCAGTGAAGGGCCACTACTCCATGTGTCCCTGAGTCTCCATTCCTATCCATCACACCCAGGGTCACAGGAGGCAACTGTGGAAGAGGTTTGCTCTGGCCTCCAATGATTCCAGGCTCCAGGGGAGCCAGGCAAGGAGCAGTGGTGGCTGGGGCTCCCCGAGGTCAGTTCTGAGAGCTGCGGCCTCAGCTGGTATGTGAAACCTCAGCAAAGGGACGCTGCTGCACACCAGGGAGGGTTCTGTTAGCTTTCTGGACCTGGAAGCTGACTCCAAGATGACATCTTGAACGATGGAAGGAATATGGCCCAACAGATGAGGACAGCAGCTGGGGCCAAGGAGGGTGGGGAGGGAGAGGAGGCACAGGCCTCTTGTCTTCCTGGCAGCTGAGTCCAGAGTGGACTTTGATGAGTCTGTGGACCTCAGCTAACCCCACGTCCATCACCGTTAGAATGTGGCTGGGCATTAGAGAGATGAGGATGTGCACAGAACCCCAGGATTTAGGGCCGGAGGAGGCCTGTAGGAATCTGTTGACTCTGGGAAAAAAATTCTTTTTAAGTTAAATTTAATTTTTTTTTATACAGCAAGTTCTTATTAGTTATCTATTTTATACACATCAGTGTATGCATGTCAATCCCAATCTCCCAATTCATCCCACCACCACCCCACCCCCCACTTTCCCCCCTTGGTGTCCATACGTTTGTTCTCTACATCTGTGTCTCTATTTCTGCCTTGCAAACCGGTTCATCTGTACCATTTTTCTAGATTCCACATGTATACATTATTACACAATATTTGTTTTTCTCCTTCTGACTTACTTCTCTCTGTATGACAGTCTCTAGGTCCATCCACGTCTCTACAAATGACCCAATTTCGTTCCTTTTTATGGCTGAGTAATAGTCCATTGTATGTATGTACCACATCTTCTTTATCCATTCGTCTGTCGATGGGCATTTAGGTTGCTTCCATGACCTGGCTTTTGTAAATAGTGCTGCAATGAACATTGGGGTGAATGTGTCTCTTTGAATTATGGTTTTCTCTGGGTATATGCCCAGTAATGGTATTGCTGGGTTGTATGGTAATTCTATTTTTAGTTTTTTAAGACTTTGAGAAAATTGAGAACCTATGTAGGAGTGGAGAAGGAAGAGGTCATTGGTCACCAAATTCTCACTACAACCCTATGAGGTAGACACTCTTGTTATTCCTATTTTACAGAAGGGGAAACCGAGGCTCAGAGAGTTTATTAATTTGCCCAAGGTTCTATGACTAATATGCAGCTGGGATTTGAACTCAAATGGTGTGGCTTTAGTATCTGGGGTTGTAACCACTTCCTTGTACAGTTTCAACACTACATACTCAAGGTCATGAATAATTTCCTCAGTTTTTACACCTTCAAATGGAACTACCAGTGTCTACCTTACAGGGTGGTCATGAGGATTAAGGATCAAAAGAGCAGCCAGATGGAGTAGTGAGGCTTTGAGGCAGTGCTGGGCTGCACCCTGGGCCTCTGATCATCATGATTCAGATCAGGAGGCCAGGAAATTTTCAGCTTTCCTTGTGTTATTGATCCTTGGGACTACTGCTGAGTATCATTCACTAAACCCTCGTGGCATCCCAGTGGATACTGTTCCTTCACCCATTTTGCAGATGAGGAGGCAGAATCTCCAAAGTGACACAGTTAGTAAGGGGCAGAGCCAGGACTCAAACCCAGATATGTTCAAAGCCAGTCTCTGTGGGTTTCTTCCGCTGCCGGGCACCGCGGATGCACGAGGGTGTAAGACACAGCTCTTCCCCTGTGGGGTTTACAGTCTGCTAGTAGTCATGGCAAAGCACAAACCTGGATAACTATGGAACAAGGCGAGAGAACACGTGCTCTCCAGACAGATGCACTGGGGCCTGGTGGAGGGAAGGCAGGGTCACAGCCCAGAGATCCAGAGATGGAGAGCTGGCAGTAGGGATGCTGGATTAGTTTCCTGTGGCTGCTGTAACAAAGTGCCACAAACTTAGTGGCTTAAAATAACACAGATTTGTTCTCTTGCCATTCTGGAGGTCAGAAGTCTAAAGTCAAGCTGTGGGCAGGGCTGCATTCCTTTTGGAGGCTTCCCTGAAATTTTCTTGCCTTTTCTAGCTTCTAGAGGCCACCTCCATTCCTTGGCTTGTGGCTGCTTCTTCCATCTTCACAGCCATGAAACATTCTCTCTCCTTTCTGATCTTTGTTCTGTCCTTACATCTTCTCTCTCTCTGACTCTGTTCTTCTTGCCTCCCTCTTATAATGACACTGTGATTACACTGGACCCACTGGATTATCCAGGATAATCCCCCATTGCAAGATCCTTAACTTAATCACACCTGCAAAGTCCCGTTTGCCATGTAAGGTGACATTTTCATAGGCTCTGGGGATTAGGATGGGGCATCTTTGTAGGACCATTATTCGGCCTCCCACACATGGAATGGCTAGAACTGAGAGTTTAGAGAGGCTGGAGAAAGTTTCAAAGGGCTGCTGCAGGACAAACGATTAGGGTATTAATAGCACAGGGATGGCAAATAAATTTTCTCCTGTGGGCTTACTCCAGCTGTTTGGAGTGGTTTCCTGGAGCTCTGGGTTAGTGGCTCTGAACTCAGTAGGAAAGAGTCTCAAGACTGATTAGCAATGTCTGCCATGGACTTGGAAATAGGAGGGGGCAGCATGTTATCCTGACTGTAGTTCAAACCTTTCAATTTCCCCATGAAGATAAACAGGCTTGGAAAGGGACAGTGCTCATCTGAGGTCCCCTGGCTACAGGCAAAGCTGGGCCTAGAAGTCAGGCCTCCTGATCCGTGGTTCAAACGCAGCCAGTCTGAAGCCCCGGCTTATAACATAATCTTCAAGGCAGTGCATTGAGTCGAGTGGTACCCAGGCTGTTAGGAAGATGGTGGAGGGGCTCTGGATAAAGGGTGAGAAGCTGGCGCTGAGCTTGGCCAGGATTACAAGAAGCAGACTGTCACCAGGGCAGGTGAACATGGGCTAAGACTGGGAAACAAGTGATTGAAGTGAACTGAAGGTTTGAAATCCAGTGGGCTGTCTGCAGATGTAGGGTAAATCATGTGGGAGGTCAGAGCAGATGGAGACTGAGCTGAGGACTGAAGTTCAAGTACCAGGTGCCAGGAGTCAAGGTCAGGTGTGGAATCTGGGAAGAACCTTAAGGTATAGAGAGGGATAAGACTATTTCTTTCACCCAGGGCTGGCAAAAGTATTTAGTCTTGCTTGCTTTCTGTAATCGATTGGTAGTGGCTACCTGGAGCACTGTGAGGAATGTGATTCTGAGGCCATATCTTAGTTCAGAGAGAAAATTTTCATGATTGATTAGTGATGCCTGTCATGGGTACAGAAATGGGTAAGGTGACACATATGCCAGATATTTTCCATTCCTACATAACACTTTATTTTTCCAGATGAAGACAGGTCACAAAGAGCCTTGAAGGCAGATTAGAAAAGAAATAGGGTCATAAAGAGCCAAATACTACCCTAACAGCTGAAAGAAGGTGGAACGTCCGATTCTACAGCAGCCCAGAGTGGTGGATGCTCAGCCTTTTGTAACAACTCAGGGCCAACATTCACTCTCTGATGGGGAGGCGTCCTCTTTCCCACAAAGTGATTGGCTCAGAGACATCAACTCTCACATAATACATGTTTGTTGAATGAATGCATGAATGAATTTATTCCCTACAAACTCAGGCCTGTATTTCATGGGTACAAATATATAATTTTGAACCTGCACTTCTGGGGAGGATGGAATAGTAAGGGCAGGTCAACAGTCTTGCTAAGAACAATGACAAAAGTTAGAAAAAATACAGAAGCTTCTGTTTAAAGGCAAGAAAACCGTGGAAGCAACAGGGACCAGAGGGGCTAAGACTTTGGAGTGGGGAGACGGCAGGGAGGTGAGCTAATGATCTCTAGCTGCTATTTCCTTGAGGATATTTGCCAGTTCTGGGCTCATGCAAGAAGCTGATAATCCAGGCTTTGCTGCTAGGGGCAGAGAAACCAAGAGGCTGACCACCTCTGTTTACAAAGTCCATTTCCTTTCAAGTCAGAGGGGAAAAGAGTAGGCCTGGGATTTTGCCCAGTGATCAGCACATAGTGGGCCTTCAGCCAGCACTGAAACAGGGAACACTGGAGTTTGACCCATCATCCTGTGCCTGTTTGCAAGAACCTCCCATTTCTTTTAGGTTTCACTTGGCTCCAAACTTTGGAGATTTTTCTGGAAAAAGTATTGCATGATTTGCTTTTCTTTCCTTTTCACTTTTTTTTTTTTAATAGTTAAAGTGAATTAAAGATTCATATTGTTTAGAAGAGTATTTTGAGAATCTCACAACATCCCCAGGAGATAATTGGTGTCTCCCCAGGGAATCGCCAGGCGCAGGCTGGGAATGATGGTGTAAATCACTTGAGTGCCAACAGCAGTTTTAATTAAGTTTTTCCAGAATCAGATGCTTATTTCACTGAGAAGTGCTGGGACTTGTTGACAAGTGACATGTAACATTTCATTCTCCAGGGATCTTTTACCATCAGAAAATGTCCTCGTAGAGACCTTGTCTCCACATTAATTAACCAACCAGTCAGTCAGGGCCTGGTTCTCGGCCCGTGGGGGATACAGAGAAGATAAGAGTTGGCCTGAGCCTCCAGGAGGGCAGGAAGCAAGAGGCTTCCCATGTGCTCAGGGCCTAGATCCTTGTACAAGTCTCCTTATGCCTCACCTCTGCCCTGGGAGGGGGGTACCAGTATCCCCATTTTGCAGAGGGGAAGACTGAGGCTCCAGAATTCTCAGTGATTAGAATGCTCACACACAGCCTGTAAACAGCAAAGCAGGCACCAACCCTGCTTCTTCTTGCTTCCCAGGGGGGCACATTTCCCTGTAATACCCGCAATATCACCATCACCCTGGGTTCCTCAAAGGGTTTCTGATCCAGCTGGGGATGTAAGACCCCAATGCAGCAGAAACAAGTAGTTATGGCCCCAGATTTTATTGGCTCTGATTCCCTGATTCAGGGACCCCTTCCCCCAGGTTCCTCAGGCCCCACAGGGAAGGGGCAGGGAAACTGCAGGTTAAATCAGGAAGGAAATGAGGACAGGGCAGAGGGTCAGATGTTACTTTGCTTCCACTCTTTTTGTAGATGAGTGTCTGGAAAGGCACAGGGGAGGGAGGCTAGAGATGTGGGTTCTATTCCCATAACCTTGGTATGACCTTGACTGGACCCCCCTCCTCATCTCAGAGCCTCTGAAACAGGATTCACCACCAAGCGTCCTCTTCCTGGGAGAGGCTGGGAATCTGCTATTCTAGGGATTCATTTTAACCCATTAGTAATACTGACCCCATTGGAAATGACACTGCACAATCCCAGTCTCTAGACATGTTTGTGTCCCGTGCTTGTGTGTTGTGGCTTTGACATCCCTCTCTGTTCCTTCACCCTGTTTGCAACTTTGAATGGGGCCATTCAGGAGACCCCAGTGCCTTAGCCCAGAGCCTTTGATGCTGGCTGCGCATCCAGAGTGCTTGGGGCATGGTTTAAAATCATAGATGCCCAGGTCTGCCTGAGTCCGGGACTGTATTTCGTGGCCCACTGTGCTCCATTTTCTCTCTCCTGCAGAGTAGTACGTGGACTGTGGTGTCTAAATAGTCAAGAGGTGGAGCATCCTGGGGCTTCCTCTTCCTTAGATCAGCCCCAAACCAGGGTCCCTCACTGGGCATACTGCCAGGGAGAAAATGCTCAGGACCACAGGGAGAGGATGGAGGGCCAGGTTCTGGCTCCATCACTGATTTCTTCAGGCCCTTTGAAAGAGCCACTTTCTAGAGGGCCCAGCACCCCTGTTTCCTCTGGGAGACCTGCTCCTCACCCTTTCCCTGTGGTTTTTGGTAGGATCACAGATGCGTCATTGCCACCTCCACCAAGGCCCACCCATACGGCACTGGCGAACCTGTTACCCAAGCCTAGCCAATCATAATATTCCATCCATTCTTCATAGTGATTGGCCCAGGGGCTGGGCATTTCCCCAAGACGAGCTAGTCAGAGTTCCGCCCTCAGGCAGAGAGGGGACCACAGCTCTGCTTGTGCGTTTGTCTCGGTTTTCTTTTTGTTTGGCAATCATCTTGCTTGGCTGAATGGGAAAAGTCAGACTATATAACAGGAGAGAAAGAAGGCAACACGCAGAGGCGTACACACCTGAAAGAGAAAAGGTAATAGATGATAGATGATAGAATTCTGGCCCCATTATTTGAGCTCCTGGGTCTTCTGTCCCTGAAGCCAGAGGCTGCCTTTCATGCTCTGGCCATCTGCCCTGTGGAGTGAGCTTGGCTCTGGCTCTGTCACCTGTCACAGGAAAAGCCCTCCATTCTTCCCACTGTACCCCATCCACTCACCCTCCCTGCCCTGGGCCTTGGCCTCCTGACAATAAGGGGTTTCTAGGTGTTTTCTGCTGGTCCTTCCAGCAAAGACGGTCCATGCTTCTAAATTGCTTTGTCTCTCCTGCCACAAAGCTGAGGAATTGCAGCTCTAGCCACCAAATGTTCTTAACCAAAGTGTTGATAACATAACAGCTTTCCAAGTAAATCCAGAACCTTCTGTTTCCAAGGCATAATTGGGGAGGGCCACATGTGCTGTTGGGGGAGAGAGAGCAAATTACTTTTGTTCACTGCAGAGCCTCTTCCAGGTTTGCCCACCTCCCCGGTGCTCTGCTGACTGGAGAATCTTCCAGCAGGGCCGGCTTCCAGTCGGGTAACCATCAGATTCAAATCACTTCTGCTCCCCAGCTCAGCACTGAGGCCCAGGTGCTGGATTCAGAACACAGCCGCTCTTTCCTTCAAGAAATCTCTACTTAGCACAGCCAGGGCCCGTGCTGTTGTCATTAAGAGGTATAAAATCCTAATTTATATTGCTGGGGAGGATAATTTATACACTAATGTAAATTTCTTTTTCTGCTGATTTTTGAGCAACTGATGTGCAATTATTTCCAGCTCCCCTTCCAATGCAATTCTAAAATGACGGCTGCTAATACCTTAATATTCTTTATGATTGCCAGAGATGATATTTTTCCCGGATCAAATGTATCCAGTGGGGTTTGACATAATTGGGTTAAAGATTTCTTTTTCTGAAGCTATAAGACTTGTTAGGCTTATCTGAGCTGGGAGAGATGACAGCAAAGGCCTTTTGTTTGTGTTCTGCTATTCTCGCAGCCCGGTCCTTTTTCCTTTACAAAACCACAGGTCTCTCCTGTGTGCCTACTGCGTGCTCAGCTCAGAAGGGGGTGCATTATACAGAAAGTGGTGTGAGCAGAAAAGAAGTTATGCCTTAACAGCCCACTACAGGATAAACTCTCTGGGAGAGAAGGTTTTTGCTTTAGGAACACACAAGGGCATGCATGGCTGGCCTCAGTGTAATGTGTCACCATGCATGAAACTTGAATCGTGGTGTTTCAGGCATTGCTGTCAGCTGGTGGACAAGACAGTATGTCTGGAGGGGTCTGGCTGTGCCCAGAGGCTGGTTCCACCTCTAGAGCAAGAGACGACAGTGTTTTCGCAACGTGTCTCTCTCCCCCGGCCCTGCTGTGAGCAACTGAGCATTGGCCAGATGGGGACCAGAGACCACAGGCCTTTTGATGTCTGTCTCCAACCCGTGCTCTGGCCTCTGCACCATGCTGTCTCCTTCTGAATAATCAACACCCATCCTAAGACCATAATTAGCACCAATCTTAACCACCACCAAGCAGAAGCTTTTGATTTTTATCCACCATTTTCCTTACACGTCTAGCTGGGATCTGCTAGAAAATCCTCTTGGCCTTTTAAAAACTGAGACCATTTTGAGAATGTACTTAACCCTATTGAATTGTACACTTAGAAATAGTTAAGATGGTAAATTTTACTTTATGTGTATCTTACCACAATTAAAAATTAAAAAAAACCCCAAACCAAATGTAGTCTTGGGAGGTTGAGCTGGCTGGGAGTTCTCTGCCAGGCTCTTGATGAATATCCCCCGGCAAGTCCCATCCCTACTCTGGCCCCCTTCGATCTCTTTGGGGACACCTCCTGATTCCCTGGAGATGGCTCTTCTAATCCCCTCATTGCCTGGGGAGTAGAAGCACTAGCTCCAGGCAGGAACAATCCATGCCAGGATGTGGCCCACTCCGCAGCCATTCCTACCCTCTCCTTTTGTGCTAACAGGTCCCAGTTTTATTCCACATTCAGGCAGGCAGCAATGAGCCGAGGGAAGGTAAACCTGCCCCCAACCCAGAGAATGGACCTCAACTTCCCCAGATCAGTCATAGTATTGGTCTAGGAGTGGACATGAGACTAATTCTGGCCAATAAGACATGAAGCAAGTTGCTGGGGCTTCTGGGAAAGATGTTTTCCTCTAATAAAAGAGGATCCTATAGGGCCCAGGCTCCTTTCCTGCCCTTTCTCATCTCTCTGCCTTAAATGCGGTTGTGTGGTGCATCAGCAGCTCTTTTGTGACTGTGAGGTGACAAGCTCAAGGACACAAAGCCAACAGCATCCTGGGGATGGCAGGGCAGGGAGACAGAAGGAGCCTGTGTCTTTGATGATATGGTTGAGCCACTGCACCAAATCTAGCACTGCTAACTCCCAGGCGTCTTTTATTTGTGAGAACTGATGTCTTTATTGCTGTTGATCAAGTTTGCTGCTACATTCTGAGCCCAGCGGGACAGAGTAGGACCCACTGGATGTTCCCTTTGCCCTCACCCCACCTCAGCTTGGAGGAAAGTTCCTTGGCTTCTTCCAATGCTGCTTAAAAGAAAACATCTCCAGTTCTGCGGCTCCTGTATCTCCCTTCTTTCTTTCCAGTCCCAGTTTCCCTTTCACCAATATTCCTACCCATCCATTTTCTTGAAAAGCTCCCATTGTTTCTCCTTTATTGCTTGGGGACCTCATCTCAGGCCCATCCCCACTTGTCACTTCCGCCGTGGCTCTCTGCTCTAGCTCTTTGGAAACACCTGCTTCCCCCCAAGTGCACAGTCACTCTGAGTCCGCCTGGGGTGCTCTCTCCTGGCATCCTTCTGTCTGCTTGGTTCCCTCTCCTCGTCAGGGGCATGGCCCTGGGGAATGTTCTCTGACCTCTTTCCGTGGCCCCAACCCCTTGGGGTATCTGAACTATGACCTCCTGAGGGCAGGGACTCTGGGCACATAGCACTTACTGAATGACACACTTGCTATCCTGAATCTTGTACTTGACTGTTGAGCCCTCTTCCAAGCATTTTACCTGGACCACTCATCCCTACAACCACATTTGGGGGGTGGGTTTGGGACATTCTGGCCAAAGGTATGGTAAGCCCCACCACTTTGTCAGGCCCTAACTGGTGTCTTGATTTTTTTTAAATAACACACTGAGTGAAAGATTCTGAACTAAGACATAGCTATGAGACCAAAGGGATTTATAAGAGTCTATTTCATTTTTTAATTCAAGATAATATTATGAACAGAGGTAATACTCTGTCTGGTTTATCAGCCCTTTACTGGGAAAAAATTTACCCCCAAAAGTCTGAATAGTGGAGGGAGATGAAGACAAAGAGAGTTTTGTCGGTGGGCTCTGTGGGCGTGACTTGGCCTTCCTGGAGGAGGGCCTTTTGATCTGAGATGACTGGCAGTGGTGACACCCAGTCACAGCTTTTCCTTGCTCATTTGGAACCCTAGGAGGAAGACTTCATCTATTCTCTACTAAGAATATAACAAAGTAGCAAGCGTGTGTGATTTTTCAAGCTGAAGAGCAAGATGAAAGAATTATGCAAAGCATTTTATACTTTCGTTTCCTTTCCTCAGTGTAACAAGGATAAATGATGTTCTGGAGCAAAATGTCCAAGGATTTGGAGACCATGGTTGGGGACACTGGGCATGTCCTTAAGTTTGTGCCTTCCCAGGAAGAAAATAGAAGTATCACATGCCAAAGAGCCTCTAAGCGTGAGATGCAGGATTTTCCAAGTGTCTCCTGGCACTTGTAGGGACTACTATCCGCATTTTACCGATGAGGAAACTAAGGCACAGTGAGGTTAATTGGTTTTCCTAAGGTCTCACATCTGGGAAGTTGTGGAGCTGAGTTTTGAACTCAGTCTGTCTCCAGAGTCTGTGCTATTCTACCTCCTAACAAAATGACCGAATAAATGATCCCATTTCATGCTTTCTCATCCCGGGCTTCAGGGAGGACCATTTAGGTGATGCCAAAATAAGGCACACACCTCTCAAAATCAAGGAGATGTTCCATTCATACAGCCAAAAATTCAGCATGCTCTTCTTGGAATGTTCCATGGTAGCCCCAGGGCCCGGCAAGAGAGGTTGGGGCGTGTCTGCATGTGTGTAGACTGGGGAAGACAAGGAAGGGATTGTTTTGGGCACCTGTGGGTGAGACTAGTCTCACCATCTCCATCCCCATAAGCCTGCTGTTGTAAACACACCTCGCCTCTGTCCCCTTCCCTTCCAGGCCTTTGTGATGACAAGCCCAGGTTCATAGTCTCCTGAGGGGTTCTGGAATGTTCCCTGCAGGCAGTGACCCATAAAGCCCAGGACCCCTTCCTGGATCACTTTCCTGCCTTCATATGGAGAACAAATATCTTTCAAGGGAGTACTTTTATGTTATCAGCATTGGTCCCAGTCCCCATCAGACAGTGTGAGAGTCAATGTGGAGGGTCAAAGCAGCCCCTTCTGTGGTGCCAGAAAAAGGTGCTTTGCGTAGGAAGAACCCGGAGACATCCTGGTGTGGAAGACATTGCAAGGGCTGTATCACAGCCCTGCTTAGCTGTGTGACTTTGGACAAATTTCTCAAGCTCTCTGAGCCTCATTTACAAAGTGGAAACTATTATTCTTACTGTACAGAATTAATGAAGCTAATGTCTACAAATGACCTAACCCAGCTACTGACTCATGGCATGTGCACCCCAAGCATTGGTTCTTTTTCTTTTGCATAGGGGACATTTGAGTGACAGAGGCAGAGGGTGTGGCAGGGTACAGAAACAGGGCACACTACCTTGCAGGTAGGTGGGGCCATGTGACTGAGCTCCCACCAATGGAATGGGGCAGAATTAATGCAGGTCATTTCTATACATGGTCCTTAAGGTCCTCTTTCTGAATCCTCCCTCCTGCTTACATTCTATCAGAGATTTTTTTTTTTGGTCACATGGCCATAACCAACCGAAGAAGGGACCACAGATTTTCTTGAATAGTTAGCAGTCTTTATCATATAATCTTAAAAAAAAATATGCATGAACTTGCCTTGCTCCTTCTCCCACCCTACTGGCTAAGAGGCAGATGTAATGGCAGGAGCTGAAGCAGCCACTTTGGACCCAGATTGGGAAGGTATGTTGGGGATGGCAGAGCTGCCCTCCTAGCCCTGGGATGACTTCTCTGGATTGTTAAGTGAGAAATAAATATGATTCCAAGTTGGTGAGGCCATTGTGTCTTTGGGTCTCTTTGTTACAGCAGCTCAGACTGTCCCTTAGCAGATATATTCCTGCCAACAATGAACTAGTTAGCTGGCAGAAGATCCAGTCTTTAACTCTCTTACACATTAATTTGGTCTCCTTACTCAGGACACTCTTCAGAAATAGGATTCTCTGGATCATCAACATTAAGGTAGTTACCCTCATGCATGGGCCTCTTCATGATTCTCCTGGATAGCCCAGCAGCCCCTTATACAATAGCATTCCTGGTTGCCTACCCTGGTACCATGCAGATAAAGCATCAAACTTGATACCTAGTAAAGCCAACTCTGATCATGAGAATAAGAACACTTGAAGTAACAGAGCAATAAGCTGAAGGAAACTACAGAACAAGTCCTACATGCTTTAAATTGCTCAAGGAATAAAAAGAAGGCATAGAAACCATAAGGAAAGAATAGCACACCAGATTTTTTTTCCAAAAAAATTTTTTTTCATTACACCACCCACACCTGGTATTGATCCAATACAATTCAAACTCCAAACAACTCATGCAAAGGCCTCATCATGAGCTTCAGAAAATGCCAGACATATGTACGTAGTTAGACCTTGTGATTCTCTGAAGAAGGAAAACGAGCTTAAATATTTTAATTGGACTCACATGCCTCTTGTGGCCCTGAACATATGCTTTCAGGATGCTGCTTGATTTAATGCCCACATCAGGGATGTAGTTCATTTTCCAGAATAAATGGTTCTTTTTAGCCAAGAAATATATCCATTGGTTCTTGCAGGGTTTTTTTTTCCCCCTGTGACTCCAACTTAACTGAAAGTCCTTAAGAATCAGAGATGGGTGCAGAGCCGTGGACTCATGGTGGTGGGTGGCACTTAAAATCATGTGCTCTGGCACTTTACAGATGAGTGATTGGCCCAGGGAGGCAGAGGGAGCCACCCGCGGAAGCAGCTTGTAAGGGCAAGCAGTGGGATTAGCACATGTGCTTTGGTTTCCTCAGCCTGTTGGAAAAGAATCTGCCTTTTACGTTTATGAGCTTGTGTTTATTTTTCACTCTGCTTTTGCCATAAAGAGCTCTGAGCACAAAGGTGGACCGTTACTAAATGGTTGAGAGGCGCATATTACTTCCATCTGGTGAGGTCAGTCTTTGGAGTTTACTCTTTGTTTTTATTTCGATTGTGATGAAAGTCTGCCCCACTTTCAGCCCCGCTGATCTCTACCCTGCCCCTGGTCCACCCGAGCCTGTGTTGTGGGGAGGTGAAGGCCATGACGGGACCCAGGGGCTGGGTTTACTGCATGTTGGCTGGATGGGGCGTAGCAGTCAATTGAGTTAGAATTTTGGTTCTCTTGCCCCATACCTGGGGGGATTTGCGTTGAGGCTGGGTTTCCCCTGCTGGGGTAAGGGGTTCAGTTCTTGGTGGCAAGTTTTGGGGATGACAAAGCCAATGGTGGCGGGGCGTCTGGGAGCTCTCCAGGGCTCCCCTGATCTTCTTATGTCAATGTTCCCTATGTCAGTCTAGGAAAAAGGCCGAAGGAATAGCTTTCTCGAATGACCCTGGGAAGATCAGGGTAGAGGATGGCAGACAAACCAAGGGTCATGAGCCTCACTGAGCTGTCAATCCATCTGCTTTTCTGCATTTTGAATTTTGGGGTAGAGCAGTCCAGACCCCCAGCCCAGCCCAGTCCCACTGGCCTCCTTGCAAATCTGTGTCTCTGGTTGGAGATGGAAGCTGGAGTGAAGGGGTGCTGGTGGTTCGCGACGGCCCACCCACCCATTAGAAAAGCTGCTTGTCATGTGACCATAGCAGGTAGCAGGCTGCTGCATCCATTTTTGCCTTGGGATACACTGTCCAAAGAGGATGCAGCTTTTCTGTCAATCTTTGTGGGACAGAATCTGACTGAGGGCTCTCTTTCTTAGCTAACCTTGTATGTCCTCAACACGTCTGGTTGAAAGAGAAATTCTTTGAAATGGTTACTGGTTTTCACCTAGACAAGACAGTCTTGATGTTGGGTTAAACGGGACCTCCTTCCCCTCAGTGCATCCTATCAAACTTGTTGGGTTGGTCAAGCCAGCCTGAGGGGACTTCACCCACAGCTCTGTCCCTGCTCAGTTGATCCGGTATTTCCAGAGGGCAAATAGAGGGGGCCCCTGGCTGTAGGCTGCTCCCCTGAGAGCATTTCTGGAGACTCTGGAGAGGGTCTGAGGCACCTTGAGACTCAGCCGGTATGAACCAACTGCAGTGTTCTCAGCTTCATTTTTTCTTGATTAGCTCTAATTACTCTGTCATCATAAATGTACTGACATCGAAAGCCTTCAAGTTCCTTTAAGCAGCTGGCAGTAATCGGCCTCATTAATCTTGCTGATTCCCATCTTTTGAAGACTGCTGGTTTGCTTTAGAAACGATGCTCTGTTCAGCGCCATTTCCCACCTCTCCATCACCTGTCCCAGTTCTGCAGTGAAAATGTGGCCAAGCGCCTGGGAGCTCGTCAACACCTCCCCACCCCTCCTGGTGCCTGTCACCTGATCCGAGGTCTGGGGTGGGGGCAGGTGCCCCTCCCTGGGAGTGGCTGGGAGGCCTCGCTCTGAGGTCACAGAACATGAAGACGGGGCATAGGGTGTCACCCAGGTCTGCCTGGAGCATCTTGTCTCCCCCCGGCCTTGGGAGAGAGTCAAGGCCCCTGCAGGTACAATCAATGAAATCTTTAATGTTGGGTGTTCTCTCCACTCTGCTCTCCCACCACTGGGGGATTTTGCAGCTGGGATTCCAAGCTGTCCAGTATCTCCTTCCCACTTGGGCTCCGAGGATTTGACCTCCTCTCTATAGGGTCTGTGGTAATGGGGCCAGCGGGGGCATCCATGTGGTTCAGGTGCTAAGATAACAAGTCCTGGAACCAGGATGACTTGGGTAGTGTTTACTGAGGGTAGACTAAGGCAATGTAGAGGAGAGGGTGAGAATCAGGATACAAATGACGGAGGCTCCGGCATGGATGGAGACTCGGTGCTGAGTGTCCACCGTGGGATAAGTTGAGGCTGGAAAGATGGTGTGAGCAAGGACACTGGGAGCAGCAGGAAGTGTGTGTGAGCATGTGTGTATGCGTCTATATATGCATACATGTGTATGTATATGTGTGCATGCTTATGTACGTATGTTTGTGTGTATATGCAGAGGCATGTGTGTGTATGTGTATCTGTGTGTGTAAGTGGTTGCATGTGTATATGTGTGTATATGTATATTCATATGAATATGTGTGTGCATGTATGCATGTGCATATGTGCGTGCATGTTTGTGTATGTATGTGTGTGTATGCATATGCATGTGTGTGTGTATGCGAGTCTGTGGGTAAGTGGTTGCATGTGTATGTGTGTGAGTCTGTATGTATATATATATATATGAATTCCCATTTGCATATATTTGTACAGAGCTGAGTGCAGAACCAGGGCTGGGAAGAATGAAGGAACATTGGAGTTTCTTTCCTGTGGAGACTGGTAGATGCACAGAGACAGTTAAAGATCCAAGGCTGTCATGAGAATATGTTCCCCGCGGGCTGGGCTGACATTTGACATTGGTCATCATCATGCTCAGCCCTTCCTTCTGGACCTCAAACCATTGTCCCAGGCAGAGCTCCTTGCTGCTCCTGGCAGAGGTTGGGCCTCCCCTTCATTCCCCCTTTTCCATTTGACGTTATAAACTCCTGGTCTCAGATCTCTTTTACGATCCATCTCAAGAGGTTGAGAGCCCTTCATGCAAAGTGAGTTCTTGATGTTCCGTCTTGACATCTCCTTGTGGGCTCCAGACCGAGTCCCCTCTAAGGGCTGCATGAGAAGCTTCTTTCAGTGTTCCCTTCCCCTGTACAGGTGAATCACCACGTGGTACTACCAATGGCTGCCATTTACTGAGTATCCACCATGTGCTGGGCATCTTACTTTATAGATATTTTCTCCTTGAATCCTCCAAATCAATGGGGTAGGCAGTACTAGTTCCATTTTACAGATGAGTAAATAAAGTCTCAAAGAGGTTAAACATTTTATCTAAGGGCCAACATGATTAAGCGACAGAGGCAAGAATTTAAAAAAAATTATTTATTTATTTATTTTTTGGCTGCTTCAGGTCTTAGTTGTGGCACGCAGGATCTTTTGTTGCGGTACGCAGGCTTCTCTCTAGTTGTGGCGTGTGGGCTCCAGAGTGTGTGGGCTCATTAGTTGTGGTGGGCATGTGGGCTCCAGAGCGAGCAGGCTCAGTAGTTGTGGCACGTGGACTCTCTAGTTGTGGTGTGGGTTCAGTTGCCCGGAGACATGTGGGTTAGAACCCGTGTCCCCTGCACTGCAAGATGGATTCTTAACCACTGGACCACCAAGGAAGTCCCGACAGAGCCAAGAATTGCATCCAAGTTTGTGTGACTAAAGCTTTACCTTTCCATTATGTCATACCATCTACCAAGTAAATGGCTGGCTTGGCACCGATATATACCAGGAGGTAAACCACAAATAAGCAAACCTGCCTGTCTTTGTATCCGGAGCTGGAGGGTTTATAGGAAGAAGGCATGGTCCCTGCCTTCGCAGACGGCTAATCATATCACCTATTACCACGTGAAGTTTCTGTTTCCTTTAGAAAAAAACAGTTCCCAATCCAGACAGTGTCCATTCTCAACTCCTAGCCCATGCCCTTTCGGTCATGGGATACCCCTTACCTGGCATGCTTTCCTCATTTAATTTCTGAAAAAGTAGTCATTTTATTTAGAGATAATTGTAGATTCACATGCAAGTGGAAGAAATAATATGGACATCTGGTATACCCTTTTCCACATTTCCCCTAAAGGTGACATCTTGCCAAACTGTTGTGCAGTCTTCCAACCAGGAAATCGACATTGACCTTATTTAACCATTCCCAGTTTTACATGTACTCATGTGTGTGCAGATGTGTGTGTGTTTACTTCTATGCAATGTTATCATGGGTAAGTTCGAGTATCCATCACCTTAGTCAAGATATAGAACAGTTCCATCACCACAAGGATCCCTCGTATGGCCCTTTTACAACCACACCCAGCTCCCACCCACCCGCATTTCATTTTAATCTTGATCTCTTGCCTAGCCCAGCCCTGGCTGGGATGCCTCTTTGAAGTTTGCCGCCTCCATCTCAGACATCAGCTCTCTGTCTGGGCCCCTGTGTGGCCTTTAGCATTTGCTGTCTTGGAGGCAACATGGAATACTGGAAGAGAGAGGCCTTCAAAGTCAGAGGGACCTGTTTAGATTCCAGGTGCTGCAACTCTTTTACCGGTGTGGCCTTAGGAATGTGACTATTACATCACTGTGCCTCAGTTTCCTTATCAATAAAAATGGGGATAATTATGCCAACCTCCTAAAGCTGTTGAGATAATTAATTGAGGAAATGCACATAAAGTACCCAGCCCCTGCATTTATTGTTTGTAGATTTTTTGATGATGGCCGTTCTGACCAGTGTGAGGTGATACCTCATTTGTAGTTTTGATTTGCATTTCTCTAATAATTAGTGATGTTTACCATCTTTTCATGTGCCTCTTGGCCATCTGTATGTCTTCTTTGGAGAAATGTCTATTTAGGTCTTCCACACATTTGTTTTTGGTTGGGTTGTTTGTTTTTTTGATATTAAGCTGCATGAGCTGTTTTTATATTTTGTATCTAATCCTTTGTCCGTTGCTTTGTTTGCATGTATTTTCTCTCATTCTGAGGGTTGTCTTTTCGTCTTGTTTATGGTTTCCTTTGCTGTGCAAAAACTTCCAAGTTTAAGTAGGTCCCATTTGTTCAAAGAAGATGTGATACATATATACAATGGAATATTACTCAGCCATAAAAAGGAATGAAATTGGGTCATTTGTAGAGATGTGGATGGACCTAGAGTCTGTCATACAGAATGAAGTAAGCCAGAAAGAGAAAAACAAATATCATATATTAATGCATGTATGTGGAATCTAGAAAAACGGTACAGATGAACCTAGTTTCAAGGCAGGAATAGAGATGTAGATGTAGAGAACGGACATGTGGACACGGGGCTGGAAGGGGGGAAGAGGAGAGTGGGATGAATTGGGAGATTAGGTTTGACATAAATACACTACCATGTGTAAAATAGCTAGTGCGAACCTGCTATATAGCACAGGGAGCTCAGCTCGGTGATCTGTGATGACCTAGATGGGTGGCCAGACAGGGTCTTTCTAGGTGAACAGATGCCACTCTGCTCCTATCCAATCTCCCAGCTTTGTAACAAGATGCTCATCAGTCAGCAGATCCAGGTTCTATCTGCTCTGAGAAGAAAAACTCTGGACTGGGAATGGGGTGAGGGCGGTGGGGTGTTGCTTCCAGGGCCCACCCCTGGGAACTGCCTCTCTCCAATGTCTCCTGCCGCCCTCCTGCCTTCAGCAGCTCAGCCCTGCAGCTGACAGAACTGATTACTGCCGGTGAGTGATAATATAATTCAGTTTCCCTCAAGGGGAGATGCTATCAGAGAGGCTTTTTTAAGAGGAAAAAATATATAACATACTGGTTGAAAAGGGCTCTCTTTCTTCCTGGAAGAACAGTTATTAATCTCTTCCTAGTACATTTTCATATCATTTTGGACATTTATTTCCAGGCAGTGATATTATAAAACCAGGTGTTTGTGTCAGTTCTGATGCAGTGGAACACGCTGGAACATGAAAGGGCATAATTACCGCGGTGGCCATTGGAATTGCTAACGAGATCCTGACATTTTCAAATCGGACCCATTTCTCAGTGATCCAGAAGTGAGCCCTGCAGTTGTGTGGGCTGCATGTCAATGAGGCAGCTCCCAGCTCAGGGGAAAGGCAGGCGGAAGGGATGGGGTGGGGATGTATATTCTTTGAGCTGAACACCAGGGACGGGAGCTGAGCAGTACAAATGCAGGGAGGAACTGGCTGTCTGTCTCAGAGCTGCCTTTTCCACCCAAAAAGAGAGGAGGTTGGTCTTGGGCCTTGGGGCCCTTATTTTCTGACTTAGGGTTGTCAGCTCAACAGATCTTCATTGAAGATTTACTCTGCGTCTGACACTGGGGAGAGAGCAGTGAACAAGATGGGATTCATTCTCCCTGAAATTGGAGAGGGACTCCCTGCCCAGGGCAACCATCCTTTCTCTCCCTCTTTCTTTAAGTGCCGGGAGCAGTGCAGCAGCTGGCATTTGTTACAATTGCAAATTCTCAGGCTCCACCCACAGACCTATTGAGTCAGGAGCTCTGGGGGTGCGGGGGGCGGTGACCTGTGCTAAACGGCCCTCCTGGTGATGCTGGTGCACCTTTATAGTTTGAGAACCAGTGTCTTACATCTTCCTGTCCTGTCCTCTCCTGGAGCTTCCAGGTTAAAATGCAGACCCCGAAGCCGGCCTCTTGTGTGGAGGGAACGTGGCGGCGGCTGCAGCTGAGCTACCTGGATCACATGCCTCTGCTCCATGAGGCTTGTCCCCTTCCCATTCTTCCAGCTGTCCCCAACCCTGAAAATCGGGGTGCTTGAATCCTCATTGGCCTCTGTGAAGCCAGGTAGAGCAGCAGCATGTGAAGCCCTGAGAAAGCATTGGTTGTCAGCTAGGCACCCCTAGAATGAGTGGCTGGGGGTGGGGTGGGGGGACCAGGAGCAGACCTGAAGGAGGGGTCCGAGGAGAGGCAGATGCCTTGCGGCAAGGTCAAATGCATGTTCCTCCTGCATCCCCAGAGCCTGATCATTTTCCTGGATACTCTTGAAAAATGGCACTAATCCTTGGAGGCACAAACTTGGCAGTCATGCTGGGTTCCTCTCTCTCTCTCCTGTGCCCCATCCCTATCAGTAATCAGTGGCTTCTGATAGAACTTCTCCCCTCCACCCTTCTCTGTCCCCACATGCCCGCCTTTATCCCCTGGACCATTGCAGCATCATTTTAATGCCCACCCCCATCACAACGCCCAGCTCCCAGCACGCTGTCCTACCTACACCACGAGGCCAGACTGAGTAAGCAGTGAAGATGTAAAAGCTGTGATGTGCATTACGAGGTGCCTGGTAATGTCAGTGAGAAGAGAGGAGGGGCCCCAGCTGGATGGCATGAGGGGTCAGGGGACAGAACGTTAGAAAGCTGGGGAGAGGCAGGAGCCAGTGGAAAATGAGAGGCTGCAGCCGCAAGGGCCGCTACAGTTGGCGATGGAATGGGGCCTGTGGGGAACGCACAGGTGAGAGTCCAGCTGGTGACGCTGCATAACGAATCACCCCAAATGCCAGCATCGTTTTGCTGTTCCCTCTTGTAGTCCTGGGGGCTGGATGGGCTTTAGCTCAGTGGTCCTCACTCAGCATTTCTCATTCAGCAGCAGCAGTAGCTGAGCTGAGGCCATCCCGAAGGCTTTATCCTGTATCTAACCCCTGGGCTGGGCACGCTTCTTGGGCATCTCTCTCTCTGTCTCCACGTGGTCCCTTCAGCCTGGAGGCTTCAGGGTAGCTGGATTAGCACGGGCTCCAAAGTGCATGCTCTCGGGGAGCCGGGCAAGAGCTGCCTCGTCTCAGAAGTCACTGAGGGACATTCCTCTGTATTCTCTCATGCAGTGAGAGAGTCATGCAGGCCTGCTCGAGTTCGAGGTGGGGCTATGTAGAGCCCCCTCCTGGTGGGGGGTTGGCAAAGGTCTGGAAGAGTGTGGCAGAGCAGAAACATCATTGTGGCCACTTTTGGGAAATGTGATCTGCCAGTGCGGGTTCCTGGTCAGGTGAGAGAGTCTCTGTCCCATAGAAGGAGGGTTGCTTGCCCAAGGGGGGCAGAGGAGGTGATAGCAGATGAGGAAATAGATGTGTCTGGAGTTGAATGGGAGGGATGGGGAGGGACGGCCACCAGAGCCAGGCCCTTCCATGAGAGCGAGGGCTGGGACGGGGCTGGGATTTAGAAGAGAAATGAAATTTTAGATGTGGTATTAGGGATGGAGCCAAGGGAATTCACGAGGGTGCACAAAGCCCGTGGAACCGTAACCGAACCCAGGTTCGGCTGCTAGCCACTCATAAGCCGATAATTTGAGAGGCAAGTTTCGGTAGATAGGAAAGATTCTTTAATCAGAAAAGCCAGCAATCTGGGGAGATGGTGGACTCGTGTCCAGAGACCAACTCCAAAGATTCTGCTCAGCCATGACATTTTCAAAGGGAATAATGGAGTGGGGAAGAATCTCAGTGAATCATCGAGGCAGGAGGTTGGGTTCTGTATCCTTCTCCTTGCGCACAGACTGGCTGGCTCTCTCTTCAGATGTTACCTTGCCCGGGCGATCTGCCTGCAGGATTGCTTAGGGGCACTACTGCGGGTAGAGAGCTAGTCTTACTCCTTTTTATCTAGGAAAAGAATCAACAGGTTAGACAAGACATGGTGTGCATTAAAGAGAGCGTGAGTCAGGAGTTAGTTTCAATTGCTTAGTGATCTCATTCCTGTAATTAGGTTCTTTTAAGGTTAGAGGGGAACAGAAATGGGCAAACAGGAAAGAGGGCAAAAGAGCTGCTTTCAGAATGGTGGGGTTGACGTTCCAGATACAGCCGGACATCCGAGTGTCTGAAGGAGCCAGTCGGCCTACTTTTGGCATTTCTCCTTGGCCAGGGACTGCAGCCCTGGAGCGCACGGAGAATGGACGATACTGGGTTTGATTCTGCGTTAGGGGCGACTAGGGAGGAGCAGGAGGCCAGGGATGGGGAGACTGGGGGGGTCGGTTCAAGAAGAGCTGAAGTGAATGATGGGGGGAGGCCCAGCCTGGAGAATCCCCAGGAGCTGGGAGGGGCGGTCAGACTGGGCGAGGAGGGAGGTGTTAGGGGCACTGGGTTACAGGAGGGGATTCAGCCAGAGGTGGAGGGACAGAAGACAGACTGAAGGCAGTTTCAGAGCTCAGGATTTCAGAGGTGGCCAATGATAGGCTTGGAAAGTGCGCTTGGCTGTGGGTGGTGGGAGCAGAGAGAAAAGGCAGTGACTGACCTGAAGAAGGCCTGGTAGACCTCGTGCAGGAGGAGAGCAGGACCGGGGTGGACGCAGAGTCTGTGGCCGTAGAGAGGTGTGGGTGTCGCCGGCTGGTACGAGTGGTTGGGTGGGAACCGTGGCCCTGATGCAGAAGTGGTGAGTTGGTGATGGGCTGATGGCCCCAAAATACATGGAGCTGGAGGGCAGAAGGTGGGGCAGCCTCCACTTGGAAGACTCTTGAGGCAAGTGGGATCTGGGGTTTCGGTGAAGTTGAGGAGCAGGGGAAGAGTTCCAGGAAGTGTTTATGGAAATAAAGAAGTTTTATTTATTTATTTGTCTTTTTGGCGGCGTGGCATGCGGGATCTTTAGTTCCCCAGCCAAGGATCAAACCCGTGCCCGCTGCAGTGGAAGCATGGAGTCTTAACCACTGGACCTCTAGGGAAGTCCCAAGAAGTTTCTTAATTAAGGGCAGTGGCTGCTGAAGGGACTTGCTGGGGGAGAGGGTCAGGGAGGGGGTGGAGCTTGGGTGGACAGGTTGAAGTGGGGGAAGGGGTCCTGGCTGGAGGGTGGTGGTTGTAGATGGAAGGAGCGGGGCTGGGGGTCGGGCAAGGATTATCCAACCTTCTTCTAAACTATCCTTTGGGAGAGGCCTAGCAGGGCCTCTGCAGCTTATTTCCCAGTTCGGTGGACAACGGCCACTAGGCAGCATTGTAGAGTGTGGATGGAGTCTCAGTGTTCAAACGCTTTGAGACAAAGTCAGCTGCCCCACAGCTGCTGGGTTTTTTGGGGGGAGGAAACACGACTCAGTGCTGACCCTGAGGATGTGGCCCTGGCCATCGGTCATTGTCCTCTCTCGGCCAATAGTGGGTGGGATTTGGGCAGACCCTGGAACAGGTTGTAGGTGTCTGACAGTCAGGTCATAGACCTCTCTTGTTGGTGACAGAGATGACCAGAGTAAGTGGCAAGTAGGCAGGAAAGCAGGGAGAGGTTGGGTGGGAGAACCACCCAACAGCCTTGTTGCTGGCAGCGGCTGTGCTTCTGGGATGCTGAGCACTATGGGACCGTCTGGGAGGGCAGCCGGCTAGAAGTGCCCAGAATCCATAGAAAGAGATCTTTGGGAGACTCTGGTGGTGTGGAGGTCAAGCCTCTCTGTGGTCAGACCTGCGCTCAGGGAGGGCACAGGGCTTGTTCAAGGCCACAGAGCCCTGCTGGAGCCCACACCTACCAGCTCCTGGTCAGCACCCTCGCTGGAACCACATGGACCAACACATGTTGGTGTTGGTCAGGATTCCTCTTTAGCAAAATCCAGGTGTGGCTCTTCAGGGTCAGCAGCTGCTCTTTCCTACTTCTGTTCCTTATCGTCCTGACTTTGCAGGATCCAGCTGGACAGGTAGGACTTATTAAACTCCCTAGAACATGTTTAGAAAAGAATTCTGGTGAAGTCAGTGATGGCAGAACCACAGGACACGTTGTTATACAGACATCGGGAACGATGTTCATTAAGAGTTTTTGAACAGTTTTCAATGTCCTGGGAGCATCCTTTGATATAATGGTGGCAGAAAATAATCAGAATGTGCAATTATATTCATAGAATGAACTCAATTATGTTAAAAAGCATAGAAGAAAGACAGGATGTATTCTAAAGCAGTGGTTCTCAAACTCGAGTGTGAATTACCTGAAAGACTGAGCGTCACCCCAGAGTTACTAGGGGGGAGGGGGGCCCCGAGAATTTGCATTTCTGATAAGCTATGCTGATGCTGCCAGTTGGAGGGCCACACTCAGGACCACTGTGCTAAAGGTTAGAGGCTTCTTGTGGGATTAGACTTGTGCCTAATTGCTATCTTCTTTGTTACACGCTCTGACTTTTCCATCTTCTACAATGCATGCATATTAGATGTGAAATCAGAAACAAGAACATCTAATAAGGCAAAATAAGATAGGAATTCTTCTGAGGATGGGAATGGAGAATGTTCCTCCAGAATGAGATGCATTAATTACCTTGGCCAGGTTGAGGATGCGGGTGTTTGGGTAAGGCCTCTGTGCACTGATCCCCTTCCCTCTTGCCAAGGATATGACAAAGGATCTACTACCAGAGCCTGTGACAAGAATGCCCAGGGCCCTGGCAGGCTGGTTTGTTTTTGTTTTGGGCCAACGCTAAGCGTCATCTAGCCCCTGGGAGGGGTCAGCACTCCCATCTGGCCTAGCTGGCCCCTTGGTGGCTGAGCAGTTCTATAGCTGTGGGACTGACTTGTGAACGATTAGGGCCACACGAAGCCACGCAGGTTGTCCCACTCCAGGGACCACGCTGATTGCAAGGCATCCGTCTCAAGAGCCTGAAGCAACCCCAAAGTGCAGACACTGGCAACACAATTCCAGTCCCTCTGAGCCCCTCATCCTCCCACTGAAGCCTTTTCTCCACTTTTCCCTGTTTTACTCTTCTCTAGCTACAGTTCTCTGGCCTTGTTTCTGTTTCTGCTACACTTTAACTTGATCTCTCCTCCCTGAACCCCCTCAACCCCAGGGCCGTTGTGCATGCTGTTCCCGCCCCCAGGAAGTCTCTGCCCTCAAATCTTTGCCCAGTTGCCTCCTTCTCACCACCTAGGCTTCGGCTTATGTCACATTGTCTTTGTAGCACATCTCCCTGGCCCCCATCACTTTCCAGTCTGCTATCCTGTTTCTTCTTCATAAACCTTGCTGTGATCTGAAATTATAATTGTATTTATTTATATTTGTTTCCCTCTACTTAAATAAAATATTTCCCACGGCAGAGAGTCCATCTGTCCTGATTACCAGGAATCCCCAGCGTCTGGTCTGGTCCCCTGGTATAGACAAAGTGTGTAATAAATGGCTATTGAATAAGTTAATCTGCTGCCTCCTTCCACTCCTCATGGGTACCACCCCCACCCTTGTGCCCCTTGCTTCCCTGACCTGCCTGAAACTGACCAGTCATAGCTCTAGGCAGGTAGGTAGTAAGCCGGGTATGGGTTTGGTGACCATCTGGGATGTTCGTGTCTAAGTTCCTATCCTCAGTGGCGTGTCAGAATTCAGCACTTCTTGAAGGAGAAGCAGAAAGTCAGAGAGAGAATCTTCACATGACTGGGGCAACAGAGGGACTGGAAGAGAGGGTTTCTGCATGAAGTGAACAAGGAAAGGCTACAGGGATACAATTTCTTGAGGGCCAACCTTCTGAAGACCTCAGAGCTGGGGGACTCAGAGAGATGAGACAGCCAGGGTGAGCCCAGGACTGACCATGGACCAACACGGCCCCAGTAGGGATTGGCTGGTGTAACTGGAGGGGGTCTACAGGCAGGTGCCATCAGGGAGGTCACTCTTGAGGTCTGCGTGATGTCTTTTTGAAATTTACCCTTTAAGGCAGGTGACCAAAGAAAAAGAGTAGCTTTGAGAATTGGAATCTAAAGGATCCCAGGAAAACGGAGCTCAGGACAGATAACAGGGGGTCGCAAAGCCAAGTGCAATAGTAGAAAAGGAGAGCAGGACTTCCTGATGAGGGATAACGCCCCGCTCAGCAGCCTGAAGCAGAGCACAGATGTGAAAATGCAGAGGTGGACATAGACGTGTCCATGACGGGCAGCTTCAGCAGGTCACACAGAAACCCTTACACCTTAGGCAGTGAGCCCAAGGGAATGTGGGGATCTGGGGGGGGTCCCACCTCCAGAGACATGATTGCCTTAAGAAGGTGCTGGTCCTGGTCGTCCAGGGGCCCCGAGGAAAAGATGCTACAAAGAGGATGTGGGGACCAGAATCTGGACAGAGACTTTGGCTGGAAGACTTGGCTGCTCCTTATGGAAAAGTACTTGGTGCTTACTTGGTGCTCATCCATCCTTTCTATCCATGCATCCCTGGCCCTAGCAGAAAGTATTCAGTGTTGACACAAACCTCACTGGTGTTTGAGTTTTGCCAAGGTTGGCTTTGGTGAAGGTCATTGTCAAAGCCTCAGAGCCGACTTCCTGAGTCAGGGTCTTAGTCTCCTCATCTGTAAGATGCCCCCCAATGGTCCCTGCAAGCTTAAGTGTCCTATGAGTCTATGAGTCTTTGACTTGGAGCCAGGGAACCTCCTGGATTACAGCCCCCCTGAGGAGATTCTAGGGTTCCTTTCCAGCCTTCCAACTTGTTTGGCAGCCACAGATGGGCCTCGGGGGCAGAAGGGAAGGCAGGAGCCAAGAGGCTGCCTTGTGTGAGTGAGTGATTTGACTGAGGATGATTTCTGAGGGCAGAGCTGAGGGCAGCCGGGCTTGGGTTTCCCGGGGCTGCTGGCTAACTGCTATTTTTCACTCCAGTGAGACTGATTTGCTCCAGATAGGCCCCTGCAGACTGTTTTCAGCTGTGCTGGGAAGTGTGGCAGCTGTCTGTGTTTCATCTCAGAGCCCTCTAAGAGACAGCAGAGCACATGTTAACTGCTTGAGCTAAGAGGCCAGCGGATTCTACAGGAGGGCCCCAAGTTCCAAATGATTGCTTCTGAGCAGACAGACTTTTATTTCCTGAGGTGTTACCCTCATTTCAAAGAGATGTCTGCCCTAGATCTGAAGGAGGGCTGCCTGGCTTGGCCCTCCCCTCGGGGAACAAACTGCATTACTTCTGAGTCTTTATTTCACAGAGAAGCTTGGCACAGGAGAAAGATCGCTGGCCGGGAGTTGGGACACTTGAATTGGAAACATGAAATCTATTGCTTCCTGGCTGAGTGGTCTTGGACAAGTCATTTGATTCTCCAGACCTCAATTTCCTCATTTGTAACTTTTTTTTAAAAATTAATTTTTATTGGAGTATAGTTGCCTTACAATGTTGTGTTAGTTTCTTGCTGTACAGCAAAGTCAATCAGTCCTATGTATACATATATCCACTCTTTTTTAGATTTCCTTCCCATTTAGGTCACCACAGAGCACTGAGTAGAGTTCCCTGTGCTATACAGTAGGTTCTCATTAGTTATCTATTGTATACATAGTAGTGTATATACGTCCATCCCAATCTCCCAATTCATGCTACCCCCACTTCCCCCCTTGGTAACCAGAAGTTTGCTCTCTACATCTGTGACTCTATGTCTGCTTTGCAAATAAGTTCATTTCTACCATTTTTCTAGATTCCACATATAAGCGATATTGTACAATCTATTTTTTTCTCTTTCTGACTTACTTCACTCTGTATGGAATTCTCTAGGTCCATGCACATCTGTGCAAATGGCACTATTTTGTTCCTTTTTATGGCTGAGTAATATTCCATTGTATATACGTACCACATCTTCTTTATCCATTCCTCTATCGATGGACATTTAGGTTTCCTCCTTTGTAACCTTTGAGGATCGTATCTTTTCAAGGTCTGCTGCTCATTGCGTATATAATTTACAGTTTTCTCAGTGATTGAGAGCAGTGGGCACCAGCCTGAACTTCTTTAGCAAAAGGTATAAGCATAGAGAAATACAGTGGCAAATATCTTCAGGCCCCAGGCCAGGGACAATGTCCCAGTTTTGCAAAACCCAAGGGACTGCATGGGCCTAGATATAATAAGTGGAAGTGAGGGGGTCCTGGCCCTGGCCCTGACCCTGGGGGGTTCCAGGGAGGCAACAAACAGGGCTAGATCAGTGTGGGTCCCTGTAACACCTCTGGCCTGGGTGAGAAGGTGAAGATAGTTTCCCCTACTACCTTTGCCAGATAGCCACCGCCAATAGTATTAGCATAAAGTTGAACCCTATAGGTTCTTATTAAATATTTAGGTTCACATAGGAGTGAATTCTCATGACTGAAAGTGCCTTTGGATACATGCAGGGAAAAAAGACAAGTGAGCGAAGGAGAGAATGAGAAAGAGAAAGAAAGAGGGGAAGTATGGTGGGTTTGTGCCACATCAACTTATCTGAGCCAGAACTACATTTCCCACAATCCCCTTCCCTGCTTAGTTCTGGGTTAGCCAGGGCACAAGGGACATGGTGCATGATATTTGGAAGGTGGGCGTGGAACAGCAGCCACATTCTTTATTCGCTTGGGAGGTGGGAGCAGGCCCTGGGCCCTGTTGCAGCTCCCATGTGCTGGTCTCTGGCTCACCTAATTGGCTTCGGCGTCTCTGATTCCTGGGCCAGGTGTGTGTTTGGCTCTGTAAGGAAGGCCACCAGCTTTTCCTGCAGATCAGCCCCATCATCGAAGGTGGAGGCTCAGAGGTGGTGAGAGACCAGTGCAAGTTCCAGCCCATCCTTATGGCTTGCAGGTTGTCTTTGTTCTTCCTTGCTTCATGTCCACCTTTCCTTCCTCACCACTCACCCTGTGGACTTCAGGCTCCTTCACAAGATACGGAAACAACAGCCGTACATAGCCCGTGAAACCGGCTGCCGCAGGTGCCCGAGGTCAAATCCCCGTAATACAGTCCATATTATACACATCTCCTGGTGGTTCTGATTCTGTGAGCAAACCCTGACTGATACAGGAGGTGAAAGGGAAAGAAAGTAAGAAAATGCCAGGAGTGAGAATAATTGTAGAAGAAAAGAGTATGAAGCCAGGGTGGTGTGTAACTACTGAGGGGTATGGGCAGGGGCAAAAGGACTGGGAGGGGCAAAGGTGAGGAGCTGGACCGCAGTCAGCTCTATCAGCAAGGGCAGAGACTGTGTGCGGAATCAGCTGGGGGTGGCTAGTTTTACTGGGGATGAAAAATAGATTGCTTTTGACCTGTGAAGGTCATGGCTGGGACTCCTAGATTAGGCTGAGACTGCTTTCTTCTGGGAACTCCATTTCCTCTCCCACATCCAGGCCAGTGCATCCCTGGCTGCACACTAGAATCATCTGGAGACCTTAAAAATGCTGACGCCCAGGCCCATTTCAGAACAATTAAAGCAGGATCTCTGGAGCATGGCCCAAGTACTGGTTATTGGAAAATGCTTCCCAGGTGATTCTAATGTGCAGTCAGGTGGAGAACTGCTGACCTAGTGTGGTAGACACACCTTAAGGTGACCTGCTTGAGTCATGCCCTGTATCATCCCCTCCCCTGAGAGCAGGTGAAACCTGTGACTAGCTTCTAACCAATAACATGTGGCAAAGATAATGGGGATGTCCTTCTCTTGATTAGGTGATGTGATATGGCCAATGGGGTAGGGACTTGTGGATAAACGCCCCAGCCTCCTGTCCTGAACAGTAATTCTGAGGACATTCTGAATATCTATCAGAGGTTGAGTGGAACAGAGTCTGTCTATATGTGGCAGACTGTTTTCAGCTGTGCTGGAGTGTGGTGCCAGCTGTGTTTTATCACTGAGTTCTCCTAGGGACAGCAGAACACGTGTTAACTGCTGTACTATATATAGTGGTGACCTCTGTAACTTATCCTTTATCATTTTTTCCTCCCTTCTGCTCTCACTCTCCCCCCTGCCTTTTTCTTCTTTTCCTGGGATCACCTTCCAAACACACTCCCTGCACCCAACTCCTTGTCTCAGACTCTGCTTTTGCGGGGATCCAGTCTAAGACGGTGTCTTCTAGCTCCCTCATGTAAAATGTAAACACGAGAAGGAGGGCCTTGGAGCTGTTTTCAGGCAGTAGGGCCTCAGCATGAATCATTCCATCCAGGTGAGATGCCAGGATGGGGAGGAATGTCTGGAAGGGTGGGCAGTCAGTGCCTCATGGAAGCAATAAAGTCACTGAACTGTCACTGCCGTGATATCTGCACTTGGAAGCCAGTAACAACAAGTTGGGGCCTCAGGTCTTGGGGACAGCCCAGGGCTCGGTCCCTGCTACCTGCAAAGGGAGAGTATGGTGTGGGAGAGAAACACTGAGTTTTGAATCAGAAAACTTAGCTCTTGATGTCAAGTTTGCCACGTGCTGGCTCTGTGCCTTTAGGAAATACACTTCACCTCTGTGGGTTTCAGTTTCCTCATCCAAAAACTGGAGATGATACTCACCTCACAGGGTGATTTTGAAGGTTTAGTGACCAAATGGATGTCAAAGTGTTTCAAAAACTTGTTTGGAGACCAGAGGGCATGGTATTATATACCAAATTCTCTGCACCTCATTTCCCAGGTTATTTTTATAGACTCTCCAAGGGGAGCAAGGTCAGGTGAGAAGTTAGTTTGAAAGATAAAGCCAAATGGAAGATAAGGGAGATTACCAACTGTTACCTCCCAGCTGAGGCTTGGTCTGAGGCAGCCTGCAGAGAGAGTCCATGGGCAAAGCCTGGTACCTTGGACACCTGAGCTCCCAGGAGGCTGAGTTGGGAGGATCTGATGGGAAGTCCCACTGTACATTCAGAAACAAGGCTGCTGGCTGTGATGTGGGATCACTGTACAGTAGGAGTGGAGTCCAAAGGGAGAGTCGGAGAGAAGGTCAGCCGGGGGATCTGCCTGGAGTGCTCGGGGGAAAGGTCAGCAGAGACCCCTGCACAAGGAAGGCTCGGGGGTGGGGCAGAGCTGGTCGTGCCCAAGCAGGGGGTTTCCATGCTCTATAAGGACAAGGTGTCTGGGTGGGATCAACTCTCTGCCTGTCCGCATGTCCCACAAGAGCAGAGACATCACTTGACCCAAGGGCTCTGGGAGCGCAGCCCATGTGTTGTAGATGGAGGATGAGAAACAAGAAGAAAGGGCAGTAGTTGGAGGTGGTGGCTGGGATTTTTGGGAGTCAGCAGGGTGAAGTGTGAGGGTCAAGGAGAGGCATTCAGGATTGAGTCCGGGGGTGGAGAATCTGCCTGGATCCACTCCCTTTTGGAGGACCTGGGGAACATGGGTCACGGAGCATGCATCCCCACTACTGCGAAAGGGGAAAGAGGTGACCTCTGATACCCACATATGGTGCAGGGGAATCGTGCCATGAGACTTCCTCTTGGGCTGTTTTGGACCTTGACATATTACCCCGTCATGCTTTTCTCCATGGGGTGACTGGGAAAAACTGAGCTGACTCTGTCAGGATTTTTTAGTCTTTCTAGCAGTAAAACGGTGTTGTTGTGGGATGTTAGGAAGAAGAGCCTGTTCACCGTTTGCCAATGTGTACAGCGTCCGGAGGTCAAAGCTGAACACCTAGCTCAGCCGGGTGCAGGATTACATACCTCCAACCTCTGCCAGAAAAGAGCTGCTCTTGGGGCCCAGGTTGTCCCTGGCTTTTCCTATTCCATAGGGAAGTCGTACATATAGAAAGCAGGTCTTTTGGGTCAGACTTGAGGAAGCCGAGCAAGGCTTCCTGGAGCTTTGAGGAAAAAAACTCCCCAGGCTGGACATTTCTACAAAAAAGGAGAGCTCTAACCCATTCTCAGAGCTGGAGGATGAGTTTGGCACCATTCGACCTGCACAGCATCAATGTGCTGATGGCACAGACTGGGGCCCAGGAACCCACAGTGAGAAAGGATGGACAAACACTATTTTGCTGGCTTTCTTAGAAAACTCTGTGGATCCATTTTATATCCATTTTGTAGACGAGGAAACCGAGGCACAGAGTCTTTAAGGAGCTCACTCAAAGTTATACAGCTAGTGGGTGACATAGTTGGGGTCTAAGCCAAGTCATTGGCTTCAAGGTCCACGCTTACTGGCTCTATCCTCTTCTCCTGCGCTCACTCCCTCCCTCCCTCCCTCTCTCCCTGTCTCCCTCTCTCCTTGGCTCCTTCTCTCTTTCTCTCTTCTTTCTTTCTTTTCCTTTCTTTCTTTCTTTCTCTCTCTTTCTTTCTCTCTCTCTCTCCTTCTTTCCTTCCTTCCTTCCTTCTTTCTTTCTTTCCCTTTCTTTCTTTCTTTCTTTCTTTCTTTCTTTCTTTCTTTCTTTCTTTCTTTCTTTCTTTCTTCCTTCCTTCCTTCCTTCCTTCCTTCCTTCCTTCCTTTCTTTTCTTTTCTTTTCTTTTCTTTTCTTTTCTTTTCTTTTCTTTTCTTTCTCCTTCTCTCTCTCTTTCACTGCATCTTCTTTAACATTATAAAAGTAGCATAAACCCACTATGGAAAATTAGGGAAATAAAAAGAAAAAAAGTCCACATTCACAATCCCTCACCCTAATACACTTTTAAAATTTTTGTCTTTTTCTCCCTTGTGTACATGTTTTAATGATTGCAGTTCTAACTTAGATGCTATATTTATGTATCCTGATTTTTTTCACTTCACATTGTGTTGTAATAATCTTCCATGATTTCTCACACTCTACTTTAGGTCTGCCCTGCAATGTACTAGGCACCAGGAATCCCAAAGAGAACAGGAGAGTGAGGCCCCAGTCCTCATGGAGCTTTCTGGCTAGTGGAGAATTGCACACATTTATAGTATAGAGTCCTCATGAGAATTTGCATTTCCTAGGTTTTTCCATTACCCTTGATATAGTCACAAAACTGCATTCTACACCATGTAACATTTTGGACCATGTTCTATTGTTACTTGTTTTCCATTATATTTGCCAGTTCTTGAGTCATCTTTGTTGCCTTTCTTGAACTCTCCAGTCTCAACACATCTCTCAAGCTAGGGCATGAAGTAACCATTTTCTACTTGCCTGTTTTTTTCCTTATATCATCATAGGACTTTGAAAAAAATGTAGTCTGTGTTACTTTGACACCTGTGTCTTTTGGCTTCTTTTGTTCACTGTTAATCTGTGTCTATTAACTCTGCTACGTAATAGTAATTGCTTTATGATTGTTATACAATGCTAGGAAGAAAAGTACAGAATAGATGTACCATGATATACATAATCCCCTATTGTTGGGAACATAGGTTGTGCCCCCTTTTCTCCATGATATATAATATGGTGACGAACATTTCCCATGCACGCTCTTGTTCTTTCCATTTACTGAAACCTCACCTTCACCACTGAAAACGTCCTGCCCAGTGAGCTCTTTGTGGCCAAATCCAATGGACCCTCATCCATCTTTGGCTTACTTGACCTGTCAGCTGCACTGGGCGACTTCCTCTCAACACGCTTTTTCCTACTTGGTTCTTGTGACACATTCTCTCCTGGTTCAGCTGGAGCCGCTCTTTCTCACTCTTCTTTTTCCACAAATACCACCCAACCAGCTCCTTAGCGTTGGTGCCCCCAACATTTGTGTCTGTTCCTCTGTTTCCTTCCTGTGTATGTTTGCCTTGGGTAGTCTGTCCATTCCTGTGGCTTCACCTGCCATCTACATGTTGATTCCTGACTCTGTATGTTTGGCCCTGACCTGCAGACTTATAAAACAATGATCTTGTTACAAGTCATACCTATTTTAGGACCTAATCTTTTTTTTTAAAATTGAAGTATAGTTGATTTACAATAATGTGTTAGTTTTAGGTGTACAGCAAAGGGATTCTCTTATACACATATATGTGTATATCTATATTCTTTTTTGAATTCTTTTCCATTATAGTTTATTACAAGGTATTGAATACAGTTCCCTGTGCTATACAGTAAATCACTGTTGTTTACCTATTTTATATGTAGTAATGTGCATCCGTTAATCCCATACTCCCAATTTATCCCTCCCTGCCTTTTCCTTTTGTAACCATAAGTTTGTTTTCTATGTCTGTGAGTCTGTTTCTGTTTTGTAAATAAGTTCATTTGCACTACTTTTTTTTTAGATTCCACATGCAAGTGATATCATATAGTATTTGTCTTTCTCTGTCTGATTTACTTCGCTTAGTATGATTATCTCTAGGTCCATCCATGTTGCTGCAAATGGCATTATTTCATTCTTTTTTATGACTGAGTAGTATTCCATTATATATATATGTGCCACATCTTCTTTATCCATTCCTCTGTGGATGGGCACTTAGGTTGCTTCCATCTCTTAGCTACTGTGAATAGTGATTTAGGACCTAATCTTTAATGCATTAGACTAAGCCAGACACTTT
This sequence comes from Eschrichtius robustus, assembly GCF_028021215.1. Lineage (NCBI taxonomy): Eukaryota > Metazoa > Chordata > Mammalia > Artiodactyla > Eschrichtiidae > Eschrichtius > Eschrichtius robustus. Next base: position 82,526,281 of record NC_090839.1, on the reverse strand, counting down.
TCTAAGCACTTTGCACATGGCATTTAGCTTGATCCACAAAGTCCCTTTGCAACAGGTCCTGTGATTGTCACTGACAGTTGAGAAAATTGGAGTCTATTAGCTGTCCCACCGGAATGTCCCATAGTATTCAAGTTCTGTAAGTTTTGCCCCCTTGATATCTCCTGAGTTCTTCTTCCTTCCACCTCCTCGCCCATCTCTCGTTTGGCCTTCAGCATCTCTCTCCTTGACAATTGCAGCATCTTCCTAACGTTCTACAGCCTCAAGGTTTTGCCTTCTGCAAGTCTTCTCAGTGCACAGAGTGATCTTCCTAAAAACAAATACTATTATGTCTGTCTGGCTTGGACTGAAGTTTGAGATGAAGGTATTTTCCCTTGTCTTTGTCCTTTTATCCTGAACACAGCCATGCGGCCTGCCACTAGTGCACTGCCTGCTTCCACTTTGTTGTGCCATTTTCTACCAGCCACCCCTTCTGGGGTTACCTCTAAAAAGTGGTGGGTGTTCCTATCCAGAGAATGTGTGGCACCTCCCCATGCCAGCACCTTCCCCTGCTGGCTGAGCCGTGGTGCAGAGTCTGAGCATGCCTGGAGTGGAGCCCTTCTCTCCAGGTCTGGACTAGACTCTTCGGCTGCGATTTGTACTCACTTGGGATTGAAATCATCCTACGTCTTCCCTCCTGGGCCCCCACTAAGCAGTGAGTCTGATTTCAAGGAGGACATTCCATACATCGTGTAGAAAGAACTAGAAAGGGCTGGTTTGCACACAGCCAGCTGAAACTCATCCAGCCCTTGGACAGGGAGTCCACGGTCTGGGCCAAGGCACACTCTTCATTCTCCTTGGATGCCAGTTGGTTAGTATGCCCTATGGGCCTTGCACAGGGCTTGGGGGCCTTGCAGGGGAGGTGGCCAGGGACTTGGCTGGCCGCTCATTACATTTCAGGAAAGACAGGCCCAGACCATAAACTGCACGGGCCCCGGGCCTGATGGGAAAGTTCTGGGGAGCAGGACTTCACAAAAGCATTCTCGGGCGTTATTAAAACATCGTGTTCGTTTGGAAGCAGAAGAGACCAGCCACTGTTCCCTGGTGTTTGCTCAGGGGTCCAATGACCCTGGAGGTTTTGTTCCATTTGGTTGACAGCGTGTGATGACAGTGTTTATGGCAGCTGAGCCGGTCAGGCCGGTTGTAAATCACAGGGTAGGGGGAGGAAAGAGTTTCAAACTTCCACCAAGAAAGAGTCAGTAAATGTCTTCCACAAGCTTTAGGCTCCAAAAAATGTGGCCACGTATATTCCTCCACATTCGGCAAGAGGACCTGACAAAACCATCCTTTTCTCTCTCGAGAGGAACTTTGTCATAAGCACCAAAAACCTTGGACATGTTCAAATCTTTTAATCCTTGGACCATTCCAGTAATTTGTCTTAAAGAAATAATTATAAAAGAATACCCAAGATTTATACACAAACATGCTTGACATAAGGTTTTTATAATAGCAGAAACACAACCAAATAGAAAACAAAGCACACACATGCATGAAAACAGCTTAAATATCTAATGATAGGGATTAGATTAATTAATTTAGGTATACCCATGTTGGGCTCTCTTCAGCCATTTAAAAAAGCATATTTTCCAGGAAATATGAGAGACCTAGACAAATGCTTAGGCTACAAATTAATCAGATAAAACAAATATGTGTAAATAGAAGAAACAGTGAACAGGAATATCCCCAAATCTTAATCTCTCTGAGAAATGGGATTATGGGTGATTTCTGTATTATTCTTCGTACTTTTATGTGTACATGATATGCTGATGTTGTAATCCTTAAAAAAGACATTTAAAAAATAGAAGAAGCCTTAACAGGGTCCATCTTTTCTTGGCGTGGGGTCTAGGAGAACAGATTCTCCCCATTGGTCAGATGTATGTTCTGATCCTATCGGAAATGAGGAAACCAGAGGATTATGGGAATGAAGAGGCTCAAGCAAATACCCACGCAAGAAGCTTGAGATGTTATGACTGTCTTCAAGCATTTGAAATGGAATCAGGCCTTGGGATGTCCCAAGGGCCAGGTGAGAGCTGCCTAAAAAGAACCAAAGGGGACTTTTGTCTGCCCCTCCATCATGGCTGCTCTTGCTGCCATTGGCAGTTGGTTGAGTGTCACCTCCCCAGCCAGAAATCTGGGATCATCCTTGCCAGATTTCTCTGCCCCACCCAATTGATCTCCAACTGGGTTTTGTAAACTTTCCGAAGAAATGTCTTCCACATCTCCACTGCCCTATTTCAGGATCCCCTCACCTGCCGACCAGGCTACTGGAAAGATTCCCAGCTTGCCCTCTTTCAGTTGCCTCTTATCACCACATCCAGACTGTTCTTTCGGAAATGCAAATCTGGGTCTGCTGTGCCCTTGCTTAAACTCCCTCCATAGCTCTCTATTGTGTTCAAGGTAAAACCCAAACTCTTCGTTTACAAAGTCCTTCTGGATCTGACCCCAGCCTAGTTTCACAGCCTCATCTTTCTATTTTTTGCTTCACGCCCTTTGCTGCCCCCATCACTTCAGCCTCCTAACTGACCCTGAAAGTGCCAGGTCCTTTCATGGACCCTCATTCCTTCTACCCCTTTCTTCTCTTCTCCATCTGGGAAATCCTTTTCATCCCTCTGGAGTCAGTTCACTGTCATCTGCCACCAGGCAGAACACATTTCTCCCTTCTCTGAGTTTCCTTAGAACTGCGTGATACTTCTCAATTGACACATTGCCTCATTTGGGAGGGTTCAGATCTCCTCCTCCACTAGAGCATAAAGTCCTTAAGACAATGGCTGGTCCATCTTTCTCTTCCATAGTCTTGAGCATAGTGCCTGGTGGGTGGTGGGTATTTATAAGTGTTTGTTGAATGGATGAAAGAAGTTAAGGAGAGCAAGGCTGTGCCTCATCATAAAGAAGTCTTTTTTTTTTTTAACATCTTTATTGGAGTGTAATTGCTTTACAATGTTGTGTTAGTTTCTGCTGTATAACAAAGTGAATCAGCTATACATATACATATATCCCCATATCTCCTCCCCCTTGCGTCTCCCTCCCACCCTCCCTATCCCACCCCTCTAGGTGGTCACAAAGTACTGAGCTGATCTCCCTGTGCTATGTGGCTGCTTCCCACTAGCCATCTATTTTACATTTGGTATTGTATATATGTCAGTGCTACTCCCAACACTAGGATTATAGTATTTAATTCCTAGCGCCAACTCAGATCAGCTGGAAGTGGCTCCCTTACTTGTTCTGAAGGAGTTTAAGGGTGCTTCTCAGATAAGGGATACAATGTTTCCGTTCTTTCAGGACGTTTCAGTTATTTATTGCAGTTTAACAGATCACCGCCAGATTTAGAAGCTTAAAACAATGATGATTATTCATTAGGCTCATTGATTTGAAATCTGAGCAGGACGTGGTGGAGACGGCTACACCTGCTTCGAGTGGCATCGGCTGGGCGGATGGACTGTGTAGGCCAGCTGAGGGATTCACTTCCGAGACGGCGCACGCACATGGCTGGCAAGCTGGCGCTGGCTGCCAGCTAGAGTTCAGCTGGTGCTGTTGGTCAGGGGCCTCAGTTCCTTTCCACATGGGCATCTCCACCTGGCCTCTTGGGCTTTCTCACAAGGTGATGGCTGGGTTCCTGGAGGGTTTCAAGAGACCTGGGTGAAAGCCACTTCTGTTATATTTTACTGATCAAGCAAGTTATTAAGGCCAGCCCAGATCCAAAGGTGGGGGTGGAATTACACTCCACCTCTCATTGGGGAGAGTACCAAAAATTTTGCCCTGGGTATAAAAAAGGATGGAAAAAGAGGGGATATATGTATACGCATAGCTGATTCACTTTGCTGTACAGCAGAAACTAACACAACATTGTAAAGCAACTATACTCCAATAAAAATTAAAAAAAACAAGGATGGAGGTGGCACAAATAGTGGCCTATTTTCTAGTTTTCTTCTACCCACGGAAGTAATTCCACAGTGGTATAGCATGGATGTTCTTGGAATTACAGAACTATTAAAGCCCTAGAGCCAAGTTGCTGGATCTGGCAGTTGGATGAGCTTCCTGGGAAGGTAGTCAGCTCTCCACTAGGGGAGGAATTCAAACATGGATCAACAACTGCTTTGGAGAGATGTTGTAGAGGGCAGCCAAGCTGCCAGTGAGGAATGGGATTGGATTGAGGTGAAGGAAATATATTTAGTTATATTTATCAGTTTGGTATGATCAGCTATTGTCATACTATTAGCCTGGTGTTCCCTGCCCCATCGTCAGGCTCTGGGATTGAGCAGACTTGATGATGATGATAGTAGTGCTGATGATGCTGGTGATGATGCTGGTGATGATGGTGGTAATGGTGATGGTGATGATGATGGTGGTGGTGGTGACGATTATGATGATGAAGATGATGGTCATGATGATGGTGGTGGTGATGATGATGACAATAGCTAACACATGTATAACGTTTACTATTTGCAGCACTATCCTTTGTACTTTATATATATTAAACCATTTAATCCTCCTAATGACCCTGTAGAGATTGTTATTATGCCCATTTTACAGATGAAGAAACTGAGGCAGAGAGAGGTTACATAATGGACTCAAAGCTGATCAGCCAGTAGATGGTGGAGCTGGATGGCCATCTAGTGGGTGTGCAAGGAAGACTTCCTGACCAGTATAGCATGTTGACCCTATGGTCTTTGATTTTCATTCTTTCCCTTGTGATAGTACTTTTGTCTCCTGTGAGGGGTCCTGCTCAGCATGCATCTGGCCTTCTGAATTCAGAAGTGCTGGGGGTTAGCCTGAAGGTGGCATATAACTAGCAGGAATATTATAAAAGCAAATGCAGGCATCTGATGAGGAGGCGACTTTTTAAAATCCTGCTTGGGCAGAAAGTAGGGTTATAGCTGGTCTGAGTACTGGTTCTGGGACATAATTCTGAACCCCCTGACATACCTCTTCCACATAAAATGGCACCCTTTGCTGGGCCTAGAGCATGATTTTAAAGCAACCAAACCTACCACATACTTTTTAGTGCTCCCCTAGGTCCTGGAGGTCCTTTTTTCATGTCTCAGTTTTCCTTGCTTAACAGGTAATTCTCACTTCTTCCTTGACAACTCCTCCTGCTCTTTCAAGGCTGAGTTCAAGGGTTCCCTTCCCTGTGCATACTTCTTGTATTGCCCCAGCCAGAGCTAGGCCTCCTGCTGTGCTGGCCCCATGGTTTAGCCCACATCTCTTGAGTTAACACTTAACAACATCTAACTCTCCTTAGGATGCTCTTGTTCTCCCACAAAACTGGACACCCTTGTAGGTGGGGACCACTGCTCATTCTGGCCCAAATCCCCACTTCCTGGCACATTGTGGGACCGTCATCCATGTTTTTAGATGAATGACCCTCCCCAGAGCGCAATATGGTTAGGATTTTCCTGCTATCACATACCCCTGCTTGGGGACATGGCCTCTCTTCAGAGACTGTGACTATACACTTTTAAAATCTCAACTCGTTATGCTTTCCTCAAGTAATAATTTATTGCCACTCTTTAAAGAGTCCCAATCTCTAGAACTCTTTGGTTCTCCAACTTGAGCGTTCATCAGAGTGGAGGGCTAGTGAAACCACAGATCCCGGTGTTTCTGAGTCAGGAGGCGTGGAGAGGGTTTGAGAATGTTCATTTCCCACAAGTTTCCAGGTGATGTAGCTGTGGCTGGTCTGGGACCTCCCTGAGAACCTTTGCCTGAGATTTTGTGTACCAGGAAGCGGGGCAAGACTCAGGCTTTGAGAGTATTCATTTTTTCTTTTGTTTTTAGAATCCACAAAATGTATGTGCTGCAGTTTGATTCCATCAACACGTGGCTCAATTTCTGTTTTTAATAACCCTAGGAAAGAGAAATGTCTTGTGGTGAAAAATGGTACCTCGATCAAACAAATGCCTAATACCAGGCATTCGAATTGTGCTCTGATCTATTTATTAAAATCAGCATTAAATTATTTGATGTGTTAGTGGCGGCCCAGAGAGGAGGAGGACACTCTGATATTCAGAAAACCAGCAAGCATGCAAATAGTGGGCTTTCCAATGTGCTTAGAATACATGGAGGGATTTCTTTGTGGGGATGTATTTCATCCAAAATGCAGAAGGTACGTAAAATGTGAATAAATATAAGATTGCTGTTAAAAAATTCCTTTTTTATGAGCTGCAACATAGATAAATTGGAGATTTAAATGTGGGGGACCTCAGGCTCTATGCAGCTGGAGAGGGAAGAAGATGGGAAAAGGGAAATGATTTTTCAATATCCTTGACCAGCGGCCTCTCTCTGTGTAGGTGCTAATTGTAGATTACTGCCTGGCGATAGCTCTTCTTCTGTATCACACTGCTCCTCTCCCAGGCAAAGATGGCAAGGACCAGAGAAAAGATGGTGAGATGTATACAGATGAATCTGCTTAAAAGTGATGGGCAGTTCATGCAGGATTTAAATAATCCGAGATGTGGAACCCCTCAGCCACTCAGCACTGAATCAAAATCCCTGGTGTGGGAGAACTCAGCTCCCCCACCAAACCAGTTTCCTACTTGTCTAGTGAGAGCCTTAAGGCACTGTCTTTCATGGTCTTATCCTTAGAAGTCTATAATGCCAAAACACTGCAAACATATAGAAGAAACAGACCATGATCATAAATTCCACTAAAGAAGGGGATGACCAGTCTCCCCAACAGCAGCACATAATGTGCATTTGTTTTTCAGGTCCTCAAACAGTTAGGTCCAGCATCTCGGGATGAATGATGCTCCTTGGAGACGTGCAACACAGAGATACTGATGGGCTTGGAGTGAGTCAGTGAGTCAAGGGAGTGAGGGGTCAACATAATGGTCTTTGCCTCCTGAGCCTGTTTTTTGTCAAACTCTTTTGCTGGAAAGAAACAGAAACTCACTGTGCTAGCTCAAGGGAAAGGATTATGATGAAGATATTACTACAATGGATGTCTTGTTACAGGCGTAAAATATAGCTGGGGACAGGACTGCCATGTTGCGTTGCACAGGCTGTGCACTGCACAACTCCAGAGGCACCATTTGCATGGACTGTGTTGTACGTGGTAATCTTTTGAGTTGTATGACATGGTGGCCTTGCATTGGAGCAGATCTGAAGAGTCAGGGAGTGGGGCCTTTTTCTCCATCTATCAGGTTTAAGGTGAGCCCTTTCAATTCTGCTCACCTTTGTGTGTCTGCCCCATTCTTCTCTTTCATCTATCTTTTGTTTACTCCTCTTGCCTGTGGCCCAACGTGACTGCCCATCACACTCTCTCCCTGCTTGACCAATCTTTCCATTCCAGCAGCTGCCACTGATAGTCAAAAGTTTCTATCTCTTATTTCAGATTCTTGGGAGGAAGAATTTGATTGGTACCTGGCTCAAGCCTTGTCACTGCTCAGTCTAAAAATCTTGGAGTCCTCCTATTTACTCTTTCTCTTTTCATATGATATCTAATCTCTCAGCAGTATCAATACTTGGCTTGGCCATCCCTCTGTATCTTGAATCTGGCCACTTCTCATGCCCCTTACTGCTACCACCTTGCTCCAGTTCATGTTCTTCTTTTGCTCAGATCATTGCAATAGCCTCCCAACTACTCCACCTCTTTCTACTATTGTCCCCCTTCTTTCCAACCTCAATAAGCAGCCAGAATGTGCTCGGAGGTTCACATTAGTCAGATCACATCCTCAAGCCCTACAAGGACCTCTCCTTTCATCAGAGTGAAAGCTAAGGGCTACACAATGGCCTTTAAGTTGCTATAGAATTTGGGCCCCGTTGACCCCCTCTTCTTCTCTTTCTTCGCTTCTCCTCACTTGCTTTCTTCCCACCATATTGCCTCCTCAATGTCCTTAAACATGGGAGGCATACTCTTATCTCCAGGCTTTAGCGTTTGCTGTTCCCTCTGCCTCGAAGTCCCTTCCTCCAGAAGCCAGTGGTTTATTTTCTCTCCATCATTAGGTCTTTCCTTATGTATCACCTTCAGGCCTTCCCTGAACCCCTTTTTGCAATGACATCACCCTCACCACTCCTTATCACCTTTCATGGCTGTCATCATCTTCCTCAGCATCTTCTAATACACTATGCATTTTACTTACATATTTTATTTGTCTGTCTCTTCGTGCTAGAAAGCAAACCCCACGAAGGCAGGAATTTTTGTGGATTTTATATTCGTAGCACCTAGATCAGTGCCCAGCACTGTAAAAGGTGCACTGAATGAACAGATGAATGAATCTAGAGAAATGAATAAATGAATCGAGAAACTCATCACCCTCATATTCTAACACAATAATAACATTCACTTGTTGACAAAATACCAGACACAAACATATGTGACATATATAGGTAAACAGCTGTTGATATCTTAATTTTTTCCCCAGCAGGAAGCTTGAGGGCAGACTGTTGGCTTCCAATCTGGACTCCTGGCTACATTACCTTTTGCCCTTCCAAGTATTGCTCCCCTGCCAGTGAACCCATGTCTCAGGAGAGAAGTTCCAGCCCATGTCACTTTCACTCCGCAGGGAAGTTTCCTGCCAAGCAAAAGTGTGGCCTCAGAGTTTTATTCCCTTGCCCAAGAATTCTTTTTTTCTCTTTTTGCTTTGAGTCACCCCAACTTTCCTGGTGACTTGTTCTCCATTTCCAGAATTCTCCTTGCGGAACTCCTGCTACAGGAGGGTAGGGATGTCCCCCAGGGAGCAGGGGTGTTCTTCAGATGGAGCCCCAGGAGTGATTTGAAAGCCATCCTCCACCTACATAGGGAAGCCCGCCGCAAGCAGAATCCAGACTTTGGCCAGAGGATGGCACTGTGGTTGTTTCCAAGAGGGAGCCGAACAATTTGAAAAAGCAATTTCCAAATGGCAATAACAGCTGTGCTTTCAAACCCTGCAGGGAACATCAGAAAAAGTTAACCCCCAAATGGTGGGAAACCTGGGCTGGAGGTAGACGTGGGGACCTTGACAGTGGAGGCCAGGCCTGGAAGAAGGCAGGGGCCGGGAGAGGGGCCAGAATGGAGTGAGGAAAGGGAGCTGCAAGAACGCCAAGCTGCTGGGGACTGGCGTCCTCCTGGCTGGCGGCTGAGGGCTCTGCTGACCCAGGGCTTTTCGGGGCTTTCGACAGGGATCGGCAGCCCCAGTCGGTGGGATCTGGTCTTCCAGAGTCAGATTCAACAGCAGAAAAATGGCAGGGGACAGCGGGGGAGTGGTGGTGGGGCCTTTCCTGCTTTCCTCCTTCCGTGCCCATTTTGTGTCCGTTATGCAAAGTGTGAGTTTCAGTCCCCCTGGCGGGCCCAGACCAAGACTTCTTCATCTTTGGGTTTTCCATGATACCTGGCATGTAATAGACACTCCATAAATGATTGTTAGAAATAAATGATTGACTGATTGAATGCATGAATCTTAGACTTGGGGGAAGAACAGAGTAAGGCTCTTCGAGAGAAACAAGCAAAAAAAAAAAAAAAGAGTGATTTCAAGTATCTTCCAGTCTTTCTAGGATTTCTGCCATCATTACTGCTGCCACCAAAATATCAGCCCTTTGTGGTTTTGCAAAGGGGTTTCACTCATGTTATCCGTATCTGTCCACCTGCCTGCCCATCTGTTCATCCCTTGCTCCGTCCTGCTTCCCCTAGCTCCTTATTTCTGTCTCCTCTCTAACACTCTGTCATTCCCCCTTGAATTAGAACCATTGAGGTACATGCTCTACCTCCCAACTGGACGGGGGTATTTGAGGGCATCCTGTGGTGTCTAGGACAAGGCAGGTGCTTGGTCATTGTTTGTGGGATGCATGAGCCCATGTGAAGCACTGTTTCCAGGCGATCTTGATCATCATGGCATTTAATCCTCTCATCACCTCTTCAAGGAAGATATTATTGGGGCAGATTGTATTTTTAAAGATGGCCACACCAATTAAAAGGGGTTCTGCCCACAGTTCCAATGTGTGGAGGGGGAGGGTTCCCACCACACCACCAATCAAGACATGTCTTGGGAACCCTGAACTGACGTGGAAGAAATCCAGTTACCCTGGAACCTCCACGCAGAACAGATCAGAAGGAGAGAACACAAAGAGACAGAGCAGCTGGAGGAGCCTCAGCTGTTGCAGCTCCAGCTGTTTGAATCTTCCAGCTGAGGCCGCAGACACCATGGGGCAGAGATGAGGCATCCTATGACGCTCTGTCGTAATTCCTGACCCACTGAATCCATGAATGTAACAAATGGCTGTTTCATGCTGCAGTGTTTTGGACTGATTCATAATACAACCATAGCAATAGAACGGTCTCCTACCCTCCTCCCCTTTTCAGGCGAGATAACTTTAGTCTAACAAGCAGGTGAGCTGGCACTTGGACCCTGCTCTCTTGGCCCCCAGAGCATCTTTCCTGATGTCAGCTTTCATGGCCAGGGTGGGGCTGAAGAAGAGTCATGTACTCAGCTCAAGGTCACCTGAGGCTGGGGGAAGCCTTTGGTTTTGTTCATAGGTCAGCAAAGTGGGAATGCAGGGTTTGAGATCTGTCTGGGGTCTAGTGAATGAAAGTGCAGCTTGCAGTTTGGGGTTTCTGGTCCAGGGCAACTTACAGTTACTGGTCTGAGACTAGTGGCCTCAGGAACATCGGCCGATGTTGGGACCCTTTAAAAGCTGCTGCCCACACAGCCCTGCAAACCTACCAGCAGTTGGCTCGTGAAGGGTCACAACTCCAATGTAGGGGTTAGTTGATGTTATTATCACAATGGGCCGTATTTGAAGGTGCACCCAAGAGGCCACGGGAGCAGGGAAAATCCAGCAAACCACAACATCACTATGAAGACATAATTGCTATCCGTTCGTCTTGGCCATTAACACCCCTTTCAGGAATCTCCCTTAGATCAATTAATAATCTTGTGGTGAAGCAACCTTGAGATGGTCTTGTCAGTGATGTTCTCATCAGAGCCAGATTTGGGGATGATCAGCTCTTCCTGGTGGGAGTGCCACAGTCTATCAATGAGTCTGGATAACAAGCTGGTGGGCTCCTTTCTCTGAGATGAGCAGCGAAGCCTCAGTCTGGGCTTGGGGGTTGTTGATAAGGAGCCTTTCCATGGCAACACAGGAAGCCTGATGCTGAATGTGAGTTTCAGCATCGGCGGGGATCAGACACCACAGGCAGACTTGGCAAACCCCACAGCCATTGAGAGCTTTGTGGCAATAAGTCCTGAAGGGTCTCTGCCTCTCATAGGTTTCTGGAGAAGCCCTCTTTCCCAAGTCCAATTTGGAACCCCCATTGGGGGGTAGCTGACAATTGGATACGATGATATAGAGGGCAATAATGTAGCTTCTGGCAACTGTGATGGGGTATTGTATGTAGCCATGACCTTGTTTGTATAGTAACAGCAACGTGGTTGTCATTTATGGAGACCATGATGCCTGTGACTCATGTCAGTCGCAAAGTTGAGCTGTTTGGAAGCCACTGTGTTGTTGGGCTGGGCAGTCATGGCCGTGCTGGTTCATGGAGGCTGCGATGTCACCGTGTCCTAATGCTGGTGGGTTCTGTGCTGTTCTACTTGGCAGTGTATGGCAGCCACCCAGTTCTTCTGTTCTGGATGGTTCAACCCAGTGCTTCTCAGACTTTAAGGTGCTTTCCAATTACCCAGGGAACTTGTGAAGATGCAGGTTCTGATCCAGCAGATCTGGGGCAGGGCTAGAGAGTCTGCATCTAACAAGCTCCCAGCAAAAGGCAGTGCTGCTGGTCTACGGACCACACTCGGAGAAGCACTTTCCAACAGAATTCTCTGCAATGATGGAGATATTCTATTTCTGCACTGTCCAGTATGGTATCCACTAGCCATGTGGCTCTTGAGCTCTTGATATGTGGCTAGTGTGATTGAGGAATTGACTTTCAAATAAAATTTAATTTCCACCAGTTTAAATTTAAATAGGCGCACATAGTTAGCGGCTATCATATTGGACAACACAGCTCTAGAATGTACTGTAGTGTGTATCAGAATTCCCTAGAAGCCTTGTTAGAGCACAGATTGCTGTCCCCCGCCCCCGCTGCCGTTGCTGTGGATTGGGGGCCTCAGGATTTGCATCTCTCACAGGTTCCCAGATGATGCTGATGCTGTGGGTCTGGGGACAGCACTCTGAGAATGACGCCACCCGCTAATCTCCATCCCTGAGCACCTCTGGATGCCACCTGCAGTAGGACAAACGGGTATATGCCGCACCAATGTTATGGTTTGATTTGAACTTACCCCTGAAGGCATGCAAGCTGCACTCCATGGAGGGAGATCTTGTGGGAAGTTTAGGCGGGAGTGTTATTTCGAAACTCCTAGAGGGGATCCCTAGTGAAGGCTGGCCTCTACAAATTCAAAGGTTCCTATCTGAGAGGGACTTCAGAGATCATCTGATTTGCACTCCCAGTTTACAGATGGGGAAACCGAGGCCTAGCCAAGCACAGTTGACTGTGAAAGGTGCCACATGACACCAAGCATAGAATCCAGGTTTCCAGATTCCTAGTTCAGAGTGGGTGCCTCTGCTCCATGCGCCCCTGCGCCCAAGCTGGAGGAGGAAAGTGGCCGGGACACAGACTGCGGGTGACTCGGGGCCCCGCATGCTCCATTCTGTAGCCGAAAAGAGGAGGCAGCTTGGGATGTCACCCCTGGGTCCAGTTGTCACCACCCGGAGGCTACAGCACTGTGATTTTTCTCCTTCTTTCATATCCCTCTGGGCAATTTGGTTGGTATTTAGCAGCTCTGGTTAAAAAAGAGAGAAAAAAAAAGACATGGGAAAAGATTGAAATCATTGGCGGCAATGCTATTTTGAGGACCTTATTTATAAATTTCAATAATCTATGCCGTTCTTGTTCCCAGTGCTGAACATGCTAGGACAAACCCACCACGGTGACATAAAATTGCTGCCATTTATCAAACTCCCGCTGTGAGCCAGACGCGGGATCAAGTCCTTTATATTCCCAATCTCATTAAAACTTCACAAAAAGCCTACGAGGGAAATGTTATTGTTACCATTTTTTAGTTGGGAAAATGAAGGCCTAGAGTGATTAAATAACCAACCTGGGTCACACGGCCTGTAAATGGAAGGATAGAGATTTGAATACAGTCGGCCTGATGCCAAATTCTGGGTCCTTTTCACTGTGCGAAGGTGGGTAAACTAAGAGATGCCACGAGCTCCCCAGTCCCGCTTTTGCCTGCCTCAATCTTGCTTAGCATCCAGGAGTGAAGACAAGACACCTGAAGAATGAATCAGCCTGGCCCTGAGCCAATGAGCCAGGTGTATAAGTCAGAATGATTTTAGTTACAAGTAACAGAAACCTGACTTAAAAGAAAAAAGAGAGTTACTGGCTTGTGTCCCAGGGAAGATGTGTTCAAGGTACATTTGGATCCAGGGTTTTAAACCATTAATCATTGGGAGTCTCTCTCTTTTTCATTTCCTGCTTCTCTTTCTCTGGACGAGTTTCATTCTCAGGCAGGCTCTCCCCATGTGCTGGCAAGGATGGCCTTCAACAGCTGTAGATCCACATTGTCCTTAAAGCTGGGGAATCCCAGCCACAACTCCAGCCAAAGTTCCAGGGATGACTCCCATTGGTTCAGCTCTGGTCATGTGACCCTTCACCAACCAATCACTGCAGTGAGGGGGATCTGGGAGTCTAATTATACAGACCTGAGACTTACAACTACTTCTGAAGATGGGATCTGTCTTGTCTGTGTGTGTCTTTGAAAGTAGGATATATTCTGTTACCAGAGAAAGCATTAAAAAAACCCCTACCACTACTGCCATCTGCTAGCTTGGTCTACACAGTAAATTGAAGGCACCTTCTCTGCTAACTGAGTGGCCTGGAATTAGGCTGCTGTATGTGTTATTCCAATTCTGCATGGTTTTTTGAATATCAGCTCCCTGTTTAACCTCCTAACTACGTTATATATCCTCTGGATGCCAACACCTGCCTCACCCGTGGAATCTGAGCTCACTGTACCCCTTAGAGCTGATCATATGGACTGCTGGCTTCTGGTGGGGCAGGGGCATGTGTCTTAACCTTCTGGCTTCTTGGCTTCTCCTCAAGGTGCCCTTAGTGGCTCTTCCTTCCACCCTGTAGCCCTCCCAAGACCCCACTATCCCCTGTGAGACCACCTCCAACCATACATTCTTAGGGAGAAGGTCGTTGAAGGAACTTGGCTTCACATTTTCAGGTACCTGAGTAATATCTGGTTGGTTGGACATATCTCCGTGTTGCTTAGAAGTAGAAAGTGGCTACTCTGATCTGGAAGATCCAGACTTTGGCAGTCCATTTCTTTCTCATTCATTTATTTATTTTCCCAGGTGGGGATTATCCACGGGCCCTACCAGCCTGCCAGATGGCATGTCCCCTCTGGGGACATGCTAGACTTCATCATAATCTTTTGGATCCTAGCTCCTGGGCTGCTCCACCCCTGGGACCAGCCTTTGTGATGAGGTTCCTGAATCTGGGGGCCACCCTAATGCCGCCTCCTCACACCCTAACGTTCCTCTTTCTCTCCTTGATCAGTGTGGCCTCAGTCCCGTGTGCTCTGATGCCGAACTGCCCTGATGTAGGGCAGGGATTATTAGCGCAAAGCAAAGGAGTGAAGACTTACCTAGGGAAGGACTGGTTAGCAAGCATAACCAACCCCCAAGTTGGTAGTCTCATTAGGAAGAAAGGAAGGGGGTGTAGACAAATGTCAGGTGAGTTAGGACAGGCTGCTTGGAGGAAAGCGTTGCTTGTGAATCTTAAAATTACATACATTATATGCATTGAAGCATCTTTACTATAAAGAAGAGCCAACAAATGCCATACAACACTTCCATGTCTCTCTCCACGTGGATGGATGGAATTGTTTGGGCGTCTTCACCCAGATGTGGTAAAATTGCCTCTTCTGTGCCAGGCATGAAGGTATACCTGTATCATCCTACTGGTTTTAACTCTCATAATCTTGTCCAGAAGGTATGACCTGTCTTTAAGTGGCAGAGGATTTGAACTCAGGTTTGCCTGACTCCCAGGCCAAAGGCATCATTTGGATAAACACAGTGGTGGAGGAAACCCTTGAAGGCCCAGAGACAAGGTGGGCTGGGGATTCAGTAACAGAGCAGATAACAGATGGCAGAGACTGCTTAGGCAAAGGGGCAGAGGCTGGGTGAGAAGGGACCCTTGCAGAGCTGACACTGTGGGTGACACGTAGCAGGATGCTCGGGCCTGGAGTCAGAGAGTTTTGTATTGACACAATGGGCCGTAGAGAGCCTCAGAAGTTTCCTGAAAAGGGAGTGCGGGGTCAGAAATGGTATTTGAAAAAGATTGTTGGCGTAATTGGGTGCAAGGCAGTATTTCAAGGAAAGGAGGTATTGGGCAGACATGTTAAGAGGATTTCTGTGCATTGCCTTGATTCTCCGATGAATCTAGACTTTATTGCCTCCTGGAAAGTGGCTTCATCCTCAGCCCCTTTCTTGTCTCCAAGAGAGGCCTGGAGGCTCCAGTAGACAGCAAGCGTTTCCTTCTCCCTGTGACAAAGAGGCCGTGGTAGCTGGGTCACACGGAGAGGGGATTTTATTTCTCCTGGAGAACAGGAAATAGGCCTTACGGGCCTGGCTACCGCTTCTGCACAAGTCTTTATGAGCTGTGAGAGTTAAGATCGTAAGGCTCCCATATTTTGCATTTTTAAAAAAGCCAAGAAAGAAAATGTTTTCTCCATAAGAGAAACTTCAAAGATTCGAGAGAATAACACACTAAAAATTATTGAAATGCGGCCATCGCACACATCTTGAATATCGCCGCAAAAGAATGTGCCGAAGCCAGGCAGGCCTTGCCACGGTTTAAGACCTCCTTTGTTTTTCTTCATCGCTTGCAATCAGATGCAGGACCCAAGCTGTTAGGCATTTAGCTGCGGCCATCTGTAGGGCAGGCTCGCCAACCGGATTCTTTTTCATCCAGAGGAGAAGGCTTACCGAGGCAGGAACTATTGAAAACATCTCTGCACTTTCAAAAAATACAAATTTAAAACCTCCTTGCTGCCGTTGTGGGGAAAGGTGGCCTCCCGATCCTCCCTGTGGAGCATATGGGAGTTATTTAGGGCAATTACGCAGAGAGGCAGAGAGTGGTCGGCCCCAGAGCCCGGGCCTGCTTTTATTGGTGGGATTGGGTTTGGCCAAGTTGCTTAAACTTGCTGAGTCTCAATTTGATCACCTATTAATTGAGATAATAATATTTGCCCAGACTGTTTCGCAGGCCTGTTGAGAAGATCAAATGAGGTCGTGCTTAAATGTGTGTGTATGTGTGTGTGCGCACACACCCCCATCCCTGCTTGAGAGAGAGGATTTCTGCTTTTCCTGTGTTTTTACTCCTTTTCCACGGGAGGGGAGAGGCTTGTCTCATGGGTCAGAACTTGGAATCCATTGGCTGAGGTTTATTGAGTCCCCAAGTTCTTGGCAAGCCCTCTCTGCTCCAGCCCTGACTGCCTGATGGAGCCAGCTGGCCTCAGTGGACCTCATCACTCAGCCGGTTGTGGGCAACATTGGATGCGGGGTCTGCAGGTCACAGCACATCCCTGGACAAGCCTTACTGTGATGGTCCTGAGGTGGGAGGTGGGAGTTCCACTGTGCCCTATGTTTTGGCGGTGACTGGGCACTTTGCCGGCATGAGTCCAGCGGCTATTTTGGCTCCCAATGGCTAGGGATCTCTGGAAGGAGAGGAAGGGGTGAATTTAAGGCCTGGAAAACCCTACAGGGACAGAACACGTTACTCGGGGATTGTTATTGGACCAACAGGGAAGAGTGACTTCTGGCAAAACTGTGAACGTTGCAGAGTACATCACTGGGCAATGACCTCCTCTTTCTGCACTTTAGTTTTCTCACTTCCTCCACTGATTTCTGCAAAGACCTCAATGCATTGAAACCCTGCTTTCCAGAAAGACCCCAATGCCAGTCATCCATACTTTAAAGAGAATTGAGGTTCTTGTGTCCTCTGTCCCCAGTGGATTTGCATTTGAGAATCAGTGCTCATTATGGAAGGAAAGCTTCCATCATCTGTTAGAAAGATTTCATACAAAGGGGTCAGGGGAGGGGTTCTTTGATATTCTGCCCCCTGGATTTCCCTCTCTGCTTCCTAATTGGAAAACTGGCCCAGCCCACTGTCCCTAAGAACACAGGGGCTTGATCCTGACACTCCTCTTGGGACACACTCAAAGCCCTTCTAAAGACCTGTCTCTACTCTTCATGTTAGGGAAGGGGCAACAGTCGACAGCTCCAGTGTCTCTCTGAGTGAGTCTTTAGAGACTCATTTATGTGACCCACTGGCCTCTGAACATGAATATCATGGCAGCATAAATGCCCCTAAGTGGTTGAAAAGTAAAAGAAAGAAAAAAAGGTATAATTAGCTTATTCATAATTGTTCCTTCAAGGAAAATGGAGCATTGACCTTGTGGAAAGAACCAGTTTAACCAAAATAACCCGCATTTGCTGAGGACTCACTCTGCGCCAGGCCCTGGGCTAAGTGCTTTGCATTGAAGTTTGCATTTAAGTCACTCTTTGAAGTGGATACTATTATCATATTCATTCTTCAGATGAAGAAACTAAGGGTTGGAGAGATTAAGTAACTTGCCCAAGTCCACCTAGCTTATAAGAAGTCAGAGATGGGACACTGATTCAGGTCTGTCAGATCTGACACTAAAGTAAGTGCTCTTGGTCAGCCATCAATGGGTATCTCCTCTAGCTTTGCTGATGTGCCAGTTGTTTTACCCACAGTTTGCCTATGCGTAGGGGAAAATCAACAATAGTGCCTTAACCAAGCAACAGTTTATTTTCCCCACATAATCAGAAGCTCACAGGAGAGCAATTCAGGGCTGATTCAGGCCCTTCTATCTTTCTGTCCCATCATCCTTAGCATGTCTCTTCCACCCTCATGGTCACAGTGTGGCTGCTGCGCTTCGCTGCTTTGCACCTGCATTTCAGGCAGAAGGAAGTAGGAAGAGACAAAGGGATTTTTCCTTGTTGGGCTTCATCTTTTTAACTTGGGGGAGCTGGTTTCCTTAGAAAATTTCTTTCTATATCTCCTTGTCCAAAACTATGTCAGTGTCATTGCTGGCTGAAAAGGAGACTAAAGATGGAATATTTCAGCTTTCTCATCTCTAAAATAAAGGAAGGCAAGAAACATAGGCCTGGGAGTAGTTAGAAGGAGCCAACCTATAGTTTCTGCTCAGCTTACACCTTGAATGCTTTGCTCCAAAGGTTACTGGTGGGCATGGCTGGGGCAGAGCCAATGTTTTCCTTAGAGTGAGAATTTCTTTACATTAACATGCTGTGCCAAGTCAGCCCTTGCTTTCCTTTGTCCTTCCTGGGTAGCAGTGTGCGTGCCTCTACTTGCAGGCTCAGCCCTGCAGTTGCCCGAGTCAGCACCAGAGGGTGGGCTGTGGCATTGGTCTTGTGGGAGCCCAGGGTGTCTCAAGTTTAGTCTTTCCTCACCTCTGCTCCATGTCAGCCCAATTAGAACCACTGACTTGAATTCCAGTTTCCCTGCTCCAAGCCCCAAGCCCCAGCTTGTTTGACTGTCGGGGGTTGGAAATCCTCCCTGAGGCTTGCTGGCTGTTATGGTTACCCCACCAAGGTGGGATCAACCCCTCCTCCTAAAAAATGTGGCTCAGATATCGAGGCTGATGATGCCACAGATGCACTAAGAGAATAGGAAAGGATTTATTACTCACATAATGAGGCTTTCTGGGGAGAGGAGGGTAGGCCCCCAGGCTGCTCTGACAATGGCATGAGAACACAGGGAAAGGAGATTGGCTTGGGGTTTTATGGTGGTGTCTTAGTGAGCTTGGGCAGCCATAACAGAATACCGTAGACTGGGTGGCTTCAACAACAGAAATTTGTTCTCAAGGTTTTGGAGGCTGGGAAGTCCAAGATCAAGGTGTCGGCAGATTCAGTGTCTGGAGAGAACCTGCTTCCTGGTTCGTAGATGGTGATCTTTTCATTGTGTCCTCACATGGCAGAAGGGGCAAGGGAGCTCTCTGGGGTCCCTTTTATAAGGGCACTAATCTAATTCCTGAGGGCTCCACCCTCATGACCTAATCACCTCCCTAAGGCCCCATCTCCCAATACCATCACATTGGGGGTTGGGGCTTTAGCATGTGAATTTTGGGGGGACACAACAATTCAGTCCATAGTAGGTGGCCAGGGGGTGGGGCCAAAGTGAGTGTTCCCGTGCACATGTGGTTTGATCTTCCTACCTATGCCTTGGCTTTCCTATCATCTTGCCCAGCTGTGGGGCAGGTGGGGAAGGAGAGTGGTGGGATTTGGAAGCTGGCAGCAGTCGAACATCCAAAATGTAGTCAGATTCTTTATTACATTGACTCCCTTGGGCCTCCCTCATGTACATGGTCCTTGGGCTGTGACCTGATGCCCGGGACAGGGAAGATGCTTCCTCCTGACTTTGGGTATCACTTGCTGCCTGACCTTCCTCAGCAGCACCCTGCCCCCTGAATGCATTCCCTTGAATCTCCATGTGCTCCTGAGCCACATTCTATTTACTTATTTATTAAAAAAATTTTTTTGGCCGCACTGCACAGCTTGTGGCATCTTAGTTCCCTGACCAGGTATTGAACCCAGGCCCCAGCAGTGAAAGCGCCGAGTCCTAATCAGTGGACTGCCAGGGAATTCCCATGAGCCACATTTTAGTTCACCACAGTCCGGACTTCGTCTACTAGACCCTGGTTAACCCTCCCAGGGCCAGTTGGTCTGCAGCTGGTTGGTTTGGTTCTTCTCTTTTTCTGCCAGCTGAGTTGCTAAGACCCAGGTATCATGCAGAGCCATGTGGTCGCAGGTTTTGGGGTGAGTACCTATGTGGCGTACTAAAATCATGCCATGAAGTCTGCCAAATTTGTGGCTTTTAGCTCTGGCCTCTCCACTAGACCTACAACTATTTGCATCCAGTGAGGAATGAAAATTCTTCATCCTCCTCCTCTTCATCAAAGATTTCTTGAGCATCTCCTGGTGGCCCTAATCCATAGCATAGCACTTGGACACTCAAGGATAGAGGTGTGGCCTCCTTCCTGTAGGGACTTGCAGTCAGATTGGGAGGCAAGATTTACACGCTGAAAGAAAGAAAAAAGAAGAAATAGATGCAAATAATGGGATAGACGAGGCAATGATTTCAAGAGCTCATTGAGGGTTGGTGCAATCAGAGAGGCTTCCTGGGGGAGATGGGCACTTGAGCCAAGCCATGAGAGGGTGCCTGTGATACGCATAGGTATGGGAGCAGCCATCCGCTGCCCCTCTTCCAACCTATGTTCTCCTGTCAGTGATCATTGAGGGGAATTTGACAGTGTGAGCCTATGATATTCAGAATTCTCTAGGATGATTCTTGTGGGGGAGCTTATTAGAACCACTAAGAAGGGTGAGGTTTGGGGTACCCAGAGGTCTCTAAAGCAAGAGTGAGTCCAGTGGAGAAAAGGACAAAGGTCCCTAATCCTCAGTCTGTGAGCTCTTCCCTGACGCTTTCCAAATGTCTTCCTTACAAGAAGGAGGAGAATGATCCTCCCTATTAGATCCTTATTCCAAAATCCACAATGAACAAGCAAGTGTTTTATAATCTAACATAAATCTTGGTGATTACTCTTTTTTTAAAAAAAATATTTATTTATTTATTTAGGTTGTGCCAGGTCTTAGTTGTGGCTCACAGCATCCTTAGTTGTGGCTCGCCTGCTTCTTTGTTGTGGCAGTGTGCTCCTTAGTTGTGGCCAGCGGGCTCCTTAGTTGCAGCTCGCTGCCTCCTTAGTTGTGGCATGTGAACTCTTAGTTGTGGCATGCATGTGGGATCTAGTTCCCTGACCAGGGATCAAATCCAGGTGCCCTGCACTGGGAGCTTGGAGTCTTAACCGCTGCACCACCAGGGAAGTCCCAGTGATTACTCTTATTTTCACATGAACGAGTTTTAGGCAAGTCATTCTACGTCTTTGGGGCTCAGTTTGCCCAGTGGCCTAATGTGTAAACGGCTACACCAATATTATAATCCATCATTATGTATCATTGTAAATTTACATGGCATTTCTCCATATACAAATTTATTTACTTCATTCATCACAACTCTATGTGTGCTACTTTCTATATTTTATGGACAATGTAGAAAAGTGGGATTCGGAGAAATTCAGCATTTTTTCTAATACTCTCTATGTGAGTATATGTAAGTGAAAGAGTCAGGACTTGAACACAGATCTTTCGGATAACTTTTATGGCCTTGCTGCTTCTCAAAATACAAAACAATCCAACCATGCAAGTCAAGCCCATCGAAAATCAAAAGCAAACCAAAACTCTTTGTGCTGTCGGTTGGGACAACATACCTGAAGATTCCTCGAGGATGTCCAGGTGCTCTGTGAAGGGGGGACCATGGCTATTACTGCTCTTCGTTGTGCACTAGCCCAGCGCAGGCAGAGGTGCTCTGCTGAGGAGGGCATGCGCCAGGTTCCAGGAAGAGCATCTCATTTTCAATTAAACTCCATAGCGGATGCACAACTTAGTTCTCAGCTTCCTAGGATGCAACATCTCCATCTGCTGGATGCCGAGGTCTTCCGCCAGCCTGAGGGGTTTGGCACTGTCTTTGGATGTTGATGTGTTTTTGGATAAACACACATACACACATACACACACACACACACACACACACACACACACACACACACGGCCCTTTCTCTTCCTGTTGTTACCATATTGGCCTTCAAGTCCTTCATGGTTGCATTACAGGGTGAGCTGGAACTCTTGATAAAGGAGTTCTGTACAGTGATGACAAGAATTGATTTCCAATTTCCTGTAGAATGATTCTATCATTGCTAGTGACTCAGGCAATTTAGCTCATTTTCCAGGCCTGCCTGGGGGTTGTAGATCACACCGACAGCCTCCCAGTCATGCAGGAGGGGGATTTTGACAAGATGAGAGAGGAGACATTTTCAGAGAGTTTTGTGTTGGGGGTGGCCAGAAGGGAATGGCTGCCCCCAGGGCTTCGGGCCCTGTGGTGTCCCGTTGAGAGTAGCCATGTCTTGGCCATGATGGGGAAGCTGGCTTGTGGTTGGGTGTCTGGGGGGCTGCCCAGGACACACCTTTTCCCTTCTCCATATGATGTTCAGTCCTGCTCAGCATGAGAACATCCAAAGCCCCAGCCAAAAGATAGAAGGGATTAATTTCCAGTAGTTTCCTCCATACCAAATATTCTTAGATGGCATGTGTCTTTCAAAAGATTGAACACACAGACTGGCTTTTTCTTTCTCAGTGGACTCTATTATAGCAAGTATGATTCTTTGCATTTGCTCATGAATTCATTTTCATCTGCCAAGCTTGCATTGATTGTACACTGGGTGCTGGATGAATTTGCTCGCCCTGGAAGGCATGTTGAAAGGACTGACAGTGTTCTACCTCCCAGAGTCATCCAAGCAAAGCAGAACATGGCCGTGTTAGGACCAGGAGGCCTCCTGCGGGCTGTGACTCTGCACTAAAGCCTGATTCATTTAATCCTCATGACAGCTCTATCAGGTGGGCCCACGACTATCTCTAGTTTGCAGATGTGGAAACGAAGGCACAGCAGATAAGTAACTTGCCCAAGGTCATACGAGGAGAGGGGCAGAGCAGAGGTTAGAACTCGGGCCGTTTGGAAACAGTCTGTGCTTCTAAGCCT
Source organism: Eschrichtius robustus (assembly GCF_028021215.1). Lineage (NCBI taxonomy): Eukaryota > Metazoa > Chordata > Mammalia > Artiodactyla > Eschrichtiidae > Eschrichtius > Eschrichtius robustus. The sequence continues at coordinate 82,503,627 of NC_090839.1, read as the reverse complement.
TGCACTATATCCCTCAAGGGTGGTGGATGAATATAGATGATTTTCCATCCAGTGGACTGAGTGGAGCCCCCTTCACTCAACTGAGTGAAGTTGATTAGCAATCACCCTGCTTTTATTAGGATTTTGTCAAAGTCTGACAGCACAAGAAATCGCTGGAGGCCCAGGAACTGAGCACATCCGTGCATATGTGCAGGTGTGAGTGTGCACGGACACGTATGCATGCACACAGGCATATACACATACACACACTCACATGCACACACACACACACACACACACACGACAAGAGGACATAGCTCAAGAAGCCACAGAAGCAACGGTTCATGACGCAGCTCTGCAGAACAGACACACTGATTTCTCCCTAGTCATTCAGCCAAAATATTAGTTTTTAGAAATCATTGCCGAGCTACTTCCCAAACCAAGGCTAAGCTTGAGTCCTGTAACAGGAAGCTGATGACCAAGTGTGTTCTGAGAACCGCCTGGGATCTGGGCTGTTTGACAGATATTATAATATGCAAATGTTCACATACTTTACTCTGTGAGGACTGTTATTCCCATTTTACAGCCGGAGAGACTGAGGCTCAGGAAGATCTCTCCCGATCACAGAGCTAGCAAGGGACAGGGACAGGGTTCCAACCCACACCTCCCGAGTCCCTTTCCAGAATAATACAGACACCACTTCCTACGCATGCTCTGTCGATGAGTATTTTATTTTGACACATAGGCTCTCTAAAATTGATCCACCAGATTTCCTGTGAGTGTCAAGAGCAGACCCCATTGCCTGATTCCTGTTCTGAGAACCTGGCCTGTGGTTTGGACAAGTTTCCAGTGAAGGCTCTGGCTTTGACCCTCATTTCTCATCCTATCAAGAGCTCCACGTGGCCTCTGTGCTCTCCACCCCATAGTTTCTCCACGGAGTCTGTTTGCTCTGATTGGCTCTTTTCCCCACCCCTTCCAGAATTCATGTCTTAGGCTGCCAGTCATGTTGGCTCTCATTAATAGCTTCCGGGATGGAAAGAGACAATATAATCACTCCCTGCACACCTGTCAGATAGATGCTGCATTAGGCAGTATGTTTGAGGTTGTTTTTAGTTCTGATCAAAGTGAATGAAACAGATGTACCTCGTGGGTCTTATGAAAATGGCAGAGAAAATTACTCATCAGACATCTGACTTGTCTCACAAATTCTTTGTACGCAGCCAGTGCTGCCTTTTCCCCCTTAAATAAGCAAGTGTTTAGTTTTCTGATCAATAGTTAAGATTGGGCTGGCTGGAGAAGAATCCATTTAATTCCAGACACATAAAGGCAATGGCCTATTGTGATGCTCTCCTAATATAGAGTTTAGAAGTAATTGCTCCCTTGGACAGAGAGAAACATTATCTGTTTCTCATTCATTTACTTATATATTCATTTATTCAATAAATATTGACTGGGCACCTATCTTGTCATGTGGCAGGTCCAGTTTTAGGTGCCAGGAATGTTCTAGTGGTGAATCTGACATGGTCCCTGCTTCCAGGAAGCCCACAGACTGGGGCGGGGGGAGAAGTAAATGTATAAACAATGACAGTACAAGTATGATAGATGCTGGATTACTCATTCAAGTAATTTTTATGGATACATGTAGGGGAGACAGCTTCTAAAATGGCTCTAATGATAGTTACTTCCTGACATCCAGGCTCATGTATAATCCCCTCCCTTGGGTGTGGGCTGGACCTGGAGACTCACTTCTAATCAAGAGGCTCTGGAAAAACGATGGGATGTCACATCTAAGATTAGGTTACTGTGATGGGTTGAATCGTGTCCTCCCCCCAAAAGATTATATCTTAACCCCCGGTACTGGTGAATATGATTGTATTTGGAAACAGGGTCTTTGCACATGCAGTCAAGTTAAGATGAGGTCAGTCAAGTGAGCTCTAGTCCAGTGTGACTGGAGTCCTTATAAGAAGGGGAAATATGGACACAGAGACAGACACACACACAGGGAGAATGCCAAGGGGAAGGCGAAGAGAAGGATGATGTATCCCTGAGCTGACGGATACCAAAAATCACCAGCAAACCACCAGAATCTGGGGGACAGGCATGGAACAGAGTCTCCCCCATTGCTCTCAGAAGAAACCAACCCTGCCAACACCTTGAACTTGGCCTTCCAGCCTCCAGAACTGTGAGACTGTCCATTTCTGTTGTCTCCCCCAAGTCTGTGGTATTTGTTTTGGCAGCCCAAGCAGTCTAATCTAGTTACAAAAAGACTGTGATTTCTGCCTCACTCTCACCCTCTCTGGTCCTTCTCACTTGCTCCAGTGAAGCCAGCTGCCATGTTGTGAGTTGTGCCACGGTGGGGCTCACGTGACAAGGACCTGCAGGTGGCCTCTGGGCTAATAGCCAGGGAGAAACTGAGGCCCTCCGCCCAACAGCCTTTAAGGAACTGAATTCTGCCAGTAACCATGGGAGTGAGCTTGGAAGCAAATTCCTTCCAGCTGGCAGCTTGGCTACAGTCTTCTGAGAGACCCAGCGGAACCAGCCTGGATTCTTAACTCACAGAAACTGAGATGATAAATGTTGTTTTAAGCTAATATGCTGTGGGGCATTTTGTTATGCAGCTATAGCTAGCTGATACCATCTGTAGAGTAGACTGGACACTGTCCTAAGCCCCAGGTCCTGGCCTTGAGAAGAGGCAGTTTGATTAAGGAAGCTTGGGCTCTGACCTCTGGCTCTCCTGGGTTCGAATCCCAGCCATGTCCTTCACTTGCTGTGCTGTCTCTGCAATTCACCTTACTTTGGTTTCTTCCTCTATAATAAAAGGAACAGTAAGGGGGGTCCTGTGTGGATTAAGTTAACTTCTGTAAAGACTTTAAAGAGTTCATTTCACATTCAATGAATATTTACTGGGTGTCTATGGTAGGGCACTTAGGGGATGCTGGGCTGAGAGGTTACTTGCCTGAAGTGGGTCCCTGCCCTCGTGTTATTTACCTGATAGTGAAAGAGCTGGAAGATGGACAAGTAAACACAGGTATCTCTTACACCTTCAGGGAGTGCTATTTCCTGTGCAGAAAGAGGAAGTGATTTCATTTTGCATAGTTCTTTTGGGACAAGAGGTTGGGGAACGCCTCTCTGAGATGCTATTTGCCAGAGATGGGGATGAACTGGTCAAGAGGAGGTCGTGGGGTAGAACGTGCCGAGCGCAGGCCAGCTGAGCAATGGTGGGTGTTGTCCAGGGTGCGTGGATTTGGGCTGCATCGCGAGGGTAGGACCAAATGACTTGCTGAGACTGGGCTGTAGGGCCGGGGAGGAACCAAACAGGACTTTTAGGTTTGAGGCTTGAGCAACTGCGTGGATGGGGGTGCCATTTACTGAAGTGGGAAGCATGGGGGCTTAGCAGGTTTGGGGAGAGGACTCAGGAGTTTCGAGTTGGGGTATGGGAGTGGGTGGGAAGAATGCTCTGGAGAGGGGAAAGGAGGGACAAAGGCACAGGGGTATGACAAACAGTGTGGGTTTAGGAAGCTGGCAGCTCTCTGGTCGCTCAGGGCTCAGCACCGCAGACTCTAAGGGCTGCCAGGGGGATATGGTGGGGTGGTGGGGCTGCGATTGCTGGTCTTTACCCTGCTGTCCCTAGGAGGATGGGAAGTGTGTGTGGGAGTCATGGGGGGGTGTTTATTATTTGAAAAAATATTACCAGGATGCTTGTTAAAATCCAGACTCCTGGGCCTCAGCTGCGGAGAGTCTAGTTCAGTAGATCTAGTGGGTGGCCTGGGATCCGCATGGTTAACAAGGATCTCCGCCGATTCAGGTGTGGCGGTTCTCAGACCACACTTTGAGAAGCAGTGGTATGGAGGGAGGGTGGATAAGAGGGTGGAAAGCCAGAGGCAGGGAGCCTGGGGTGGGGATGAGCTTTACCAAGGAGGCAGCTCACCTCTTTCTGGGAGATGGGAGGTGAGGGCAGCTGCTGGTTTAGACAAATCCACAGGGACAGGTCATGGGGACGAGGGGGAGCTGGGGAGGCAAGGGCAGAAGGGAGGGATTTTCCATGTGGAATGGACTGTGTTTTCCCTGGAAATGGTGATGAGTGGGATCAGGTAAGAGTGCAGATAGGGTAGGTGGGCTTGGGGTTGGGTGGGGTGGGGGGTGGTGATGGAGGCTTCTTTCAGATTGAAGTTCACCAAATCCTATTGGTTTGCCATGTCCATCATAAGCCAGGCCTTCCCTAGCCCTGCGGACGCCACTGGAAGTGAGAGTCCAGCTGTGGAGCTGTGGGTACCGGCGCTGGGGGACAAGCAGGTGGAAACGAGGCTGGAAGGTGAATCCCCGGTGTTCCCTCTGCCCAAGTGGCCGTCCCGCTTTCTAGATGGAGTTGCGGGTGGGGCTGCACCCGGATGGATGTAGGGATGTTGCAGAGAGGACAGGAGGCAGAGCAGCTGCCAAGGGGAAAGGGAGCTGATCAAGAGCCAGCAGAGGGGGCAGCCCCGAGGGCCCCAGTCCGTGGAGCTGGGAGGGCTTCTCCAGCTGTGCTCCCAACCTCGCGTAGAGCAGGGAAGCCAGACTGGGTGGCCCTGGGGTGGAGATGCAGAGCTGTCGCTGCAGCAGGAGAAAAACTGGGTAGAGCTGGGGCCTGTCGGAAGGACTTACTTAGAGAAGTAGATTTCAACTCAACACAAGAGCAGCCACTGCGGGATTCCCCCAGGACCCATCCCGCATGCCCTTGATTTTAAAACTCTGCACCCTTCGGGCGCAAGTTCAAATTCTGTCTCCTGTGAAGCCACCCCTGCTTCTTCCCGCTGGAACTGCACTTCCTTCTTTGGCAGCAGTGTGCGGCTGCCACCTCCTCCGTGCTCACGGGGTACTTGCTCCAGGCCTGCCTCTCCTTCTAGGGCTGCGGTCCTAGGGGCCTGTGATGCCGCCTCCTACCTCCGTCTGCCTGTAAATCTCAGACTGTGTCTATGTCACTGCCTTCCTATAAGTAAATGTTTTCTGAATGGCCTTGAACTCGATTGTTCTTAGAGGTAGTGGAAAGGATGAAAAGTTAACAAGTCACAAGGAGTAGCCCAGAGAGTAAGGCAGTTTTTCTCATTTGCAATGGAGTCACCACCTCCTTGTTAAAAATGCACATTGGGGACCCTTCAGACCCACTGAATCAGCATCTCTGGGGTGGTGAGTAACAGAAATCTGAATATGAATGAGCTGATTCAGAAGCTTTGTTTAACCCTGGAATTTGAGCCCGAGGTCAAGGTGTAATTGATGAGGAAAAAGGGAAGCATTGCTGCTCTCCTGCCTAGTGCCCTTAGGCACCCTCTGTCCTAGGTGTCGCTCACCATTTAGGTTGCTTTACTTTGAGAGCTGCAGGCTCCGAGGTCGCCCCTCCTGCCCCTCTCAGAAACCCCCAGTCCCTCAGTGCTTGAGAGCCCCTGGCTTTTCACGAGATGGAAAGGACCCTGGAGATCTGAGGAATTCTTCCTCTTTGGTGGGGATGTCAGATAGCTGAAGGGTTAGCCTTCCCAGCCTTGTCTGTGCCAGATGAATCTTTAATTGGTGACTTCCTAAAAAACGGTAGTGGTTGGAGGGCGTAATGAAGTAGAATATTTGGAGCCAGGGTCAAGGATTTTGGGAGACTCAGGGGGTCTTTTCTACCGACATTTGGGTACCTCCTACCTACCTACCCAACTCTGGGAGGGCAACCAACCAAAATCAATCAATCATCAATCAATCAAAATGAATCACATGCCTTAGAAGCCTGCGAATGGATTCATCATCTTATTTAATTGATCAGATACATTTATAATTACAGATCAATAAAAAATTATGTATTGCACCATGCAGTTTTAAATAGCTACCAAAATTATAAAAAGCATCACTGGTTGTTCAGAGGGGGTAGATCTGCTGTGTGCCTCTACATTTTGTCACAACATGTGTGGTCTGTGTTCTGAGGCAACCAGAATCTGAGTCTGGAATGTCTGTTTCAGAATAACTTTTTTTCTGAAATCCATCTAAACCGGAAGAAGGCAGTAGGCTGCAAAGTATCTTCTTAATTTAATCATTTGTTTGTTCATTCATTCACTGATCTAATGATTCTACTGAGAACTAGGGATAGAACAATGAAACAGACCCTTGTAGTCTTTCCCTTCTTGGAGGTGGCCCCTGTGGGGCTCCCAGGACTGTAGGCTGCACAGAAGGTGTGTAGCACCTGCCCTTCTCCATGTGTCTCACCAGCTCCGTGCTGTCCCCTCTTTCCCCACAGGAACCCGCACCAGTGCACACGGTGAGATGCCTCCCCACCAGTGTGCATTCGTTTCCCATCACTTTACAGCCCTGCTTTGTCCCACTTGCTGCCCTGCCCTTTGTTGTCAGGCCTCTGCCAGGGAGTTGCAGTGATGGGCAGTGGGCACTGTGGTTGAACCCTGCTTTGGGTCAGGCCCACTTACTAACTGCTCTGTGCTGGGCAAGGGATTTACACATTTTGAGCGACATTGACAGAATGGATGTAACAGCATCCACCTTGCAGGATTACTGTGAGTGTTTAAACAAAATAAAGTGTGTAAAGCAGAATAGTGATTGTGGCTTACCTACCCATTGTCCCAATCTCTTCTGCTTTCTTAGTAACAGAGCCCTATATTTTTAAAGGTAGTTCTTGCTTGGCTAAAAACTCTTTTTCTCAATCTCCTTTGCAATGGGATGACCAATGAGATTGAAGCAGAAGCCATTGGGTGGGGATTTGGAAAATCTCCTTGAAGTGCCCTTTTGCCTTCTCCCCCACCCCACATTCTCTTTTTTTCTGTCTGAGATATGGATGTGATGGCTGGAGCTCCTGCAGCCATTTCTGACTATGGTAGTGACCTTGAGGATAAAAGCCACTTTGCTTAGGATACTGGGATAGAAACATTGGAGAAGCCTGGGCATTGATGATTTTTTTGAGCTTCAGTTTCTCATCTGTAGAATAGAAGCAATAAATATAGTGTGAATTACTAGATACTAGGAGTGAAATGCCAAGTACAGCAGCTGACATGGAGCAGGTCCTCAACTAAATGCGGTCTATGCTTTTTTTCCTCTCTCATTAGGATGTATGGGAACCACAGAAGGTTTTCTCACTTGGATCTATTAACTGCAGGACGGGCGACCTTCACATGGCCACAGCCTGTCGTAACAAACTGGTGAGTAAAGCCAAAGATGGCTCTGAGGTTCCCTTCTCTATCTAGTGTGGCCAGAAATCCTTAGAGGCAGCTGCCCGAATACGCTTTCTCCAAAGGCTGATTGTTAATCTCTTTTCCTTGGGAACTCTGCCTTAGCATCCTGCCTTCCTGTGGGGAGGTGTCATTTGCAGGAATTGTTGGTTTGACAATAGATGTGCTAAGATGGGCATCTCTAAATCCCTGTGCCCACAGCCTGGGTCCCCATCACTCAGGCTCCCGGGAGCTTCTTCTCATTCCCTAACCCAAATAGATAAGGCACTGCAGAGAGAGAGAAATCTTTGATGTAGAAGGCACTTGGACTAATGGCATAATTACTCCACAGAACCATTTGCAAAGTAATTATGGACTATTGTTAGGACGCTCCAGCTTTTTTTTTTTTTAAGTAATGAGGCTTTGCTTAGAGTAAAGTGATGATGGAAAAGAAAAGCCAATAATATGTGTGTGCATTTAAAGAGGCAAAAAACACCCTCATGCTCCCCCCCTCAAAGCAATCTGCTCCCTTTCCCATCTCCCTAACGCAAAACCAGAAACTCACTCAGAACCCACCATGGACCCCAAGTATGCATCGCTCTGTTCTCTGCCCTGTCCACAACATTTCTGATATTATAATGCAATTTCAAGAAATACTGGCTGTAGAATAATTTGCTGAGAAATGCATTTCTTCTATGGATGGAAGGACCTTGAGGCCATGTTGTTAACGTAATGAAGCCCAGGGGTCTTCTAAGTGCGAAAGTTCTCGAGCAGCTCTCCTCAACACTTCATGCCAGAGCTGGGCTTCCTTCTGGCCCTGACCCACCTCCTATGATGTCCGCAGGGTCCCGTCCCTCGGCATGGAGCCCGCAGCCTCTGCTCGAGAGGGGCTGCGCTAAGCTAATTGAGATACATATTACAATATTAACTTTTAAAATATCGTATTAGGGGACTTCCTTGGTGGCGCAGTGGTTAAGAATCCGCCTGCCAATGCAGGGGACACGGGTTCGAGCCCTGCTCCAGGAAGATCCCACATGCAGTGGAGCAACTAAACCTGTGGGCCACAACTACTGAGCCTGCGCTCTAGAGCCCACGAGCCACAACTACTGAGCCCGCGTGCCACAACTCCTGAAGCCCGCGCGTCTAGAGCCTGTGCTCTGCAACAAGAGAAGCCACCGCAATGAGAAGCCCGCACACTGCAACAAAGAGTAGCCCCCGCTCGCTGCAACTAGAGAAAGCCCACGCACAGCAACAAAGACCCAATGCAGCCAAATAAATAAATAAATAAATTTTATAAATAAATAAATTAAAAAAGTATCGTATTAGGATATTTAAAATTTAGGATATTTCCATTAGGATAAATGAGGTATGTAGAAAAATTGTAACAGAGCATTAGTCTCTGCCTGCACTTAGCACATCGATTCTGTCCAGATGAGATCTTCAGAGCCCACCCCAGAGACGAAGGGGAGGGGCAGGCTGAGGCTGAGAGCATTCTTTCGAGATGGAAATTCAGTCTGAGGTTGCAGGCAGTGAAGAAGAAGGGAGCGTGGAAGGGCTGAGTGTTGGGTGGAAGGGACTGGATCCATCCAGGTCCTCCCTGATGTCAGTTCCCTGGACCCCAGAAGAAACTGAAGGAATTTTCCAGGTAGCCTGGCACTTAGCCGATAACATCAATTTAAAATAATTATAGCACTGTTGGCTGAGCTTCTAGAGAGGACAAGCCCTTTGTGGGCATTCTCACTTAATCCTCATTTCAGTGACAGAGGAACAGGGGCCAGGGAAGGAAGGGATTGTCCCAAGGTCTCCCAGCCTCTCAAAACAGCACTTCTGTCTGGAAAGGAACTATAAGTCTAGGTTTGCATGACTGAAGTCTGATGCCTTAGTGTCTGGCCCTGAGGTCTTGCTGAGCCTATGGGCCTGGGACGTGTGGGGCAGCCTGCAGATTTCCAGCCAGGGTATCTTAGTCTGTTTGGGCTGCATTAACAGAATATCACAGACTGGGTGGTCCATAAACAACAGACATCTATTTCTCACAGTTCTGGAGGCTGAAAGTCTGAGATCAGAGTGGAGCATGGTGGATCAGGTGAGCATGGCCAGGTACAGCATCTTCCAGGCTGCAGCCTTTTCCTTGTATCCTCACATGATGGAGGGGGCGAGGGTGCTCTCTGGAGTCTCTTTTATAAGGGCACTAATCCCATTCATGAGGGTTCCACCCTCATGAACTCACCACATTCCAGATACACTTCTAATACCTTCACACTGGGCATTGGTTTTCCACGTATGCATTTTGGGGGGACACAGACAGACATTCAGGCTATAGTACAGGACTTTGTGGACAACCATCCTTTGGCTCTGTCTGGGGCTGTGTAGCCAGGTGGCCCACCAGCCACAGACATTGACTGTCATCAGAGCAAGGTGGTCATTTCCTATGAACACAGAAGGTGCATATGGACAAGGCCGGAAGCCAATTCAGACCCAGCCACTGGTCATGACCCTTGGGTTACTGGTGAGTTGGCTAAAAGAGGCAGCTATGCCAGCGTCTGATTTCTGGATAGCCGGGACCTTGAGCCAGGTAACCTCTCTAAGACTCAATTTCTCATCTGTAAAATGGGTTAGTAACCCTGTCTCTTAGGGTTTTGGGGGAATTAATGAAATAACCCACATAGTGCACTTGGCACAGTGCTCACATATATTATGTTTAGAAATATTAGCTGCTATTTAAGTATGATAATAATTATTATTGAGAACTGAGTCTCTGGAATAAGACCACTTGAGTGGGTCGGCTCTTGGCTTTTCTGTTCATTGGTTGTGTGGTCTTGGGCTAGTTGATACCTCCCAAGACTCAGTCTCCTTATGTATCAGATGAGGATAATAGATGTACCTAGTTCGGAGAATTAAGAAGATTAATAGTCCGAATACATTTAATGCTCTCAGCGTAGTGCCTGGGCCATAGTATATTTATTATTTATCTCTGTGTTCAGCTGTGAGTTCATCCATAGGTGGAGGAGGTGGCTTCCTTTTAGTGTCCAGACCTGTATAACCTGTATACCTGTCTGTATAGGCAGACTTAAAGGCTGCCTTTTGGTGTCCAGACCTGTATATACAGGTGTCCAGACCTGTATAACGCCTGGCTGGCAGGTGGAAGGACAACGGGTGTACCCTAGATGGACGGGGCTCCCAAGCTGAGGCGTTCACTGTCCACACTGCCTCTCAGGCCAGGCACTGGGGGGCTGTTCTCTTCTGAAGAGAGTGACAGCCTGCTTGGGAGCGTGACTCTGGTGTGTGTGTGGGTTCACCACCAGCCCCTTCAGGACAGAGGCATTGCTTGGTTCATCTTTGCCTCTCCTGTTCAGCTCAGCCCCTGGAACACGATAACAGCTCTGTGAGTTGCTTTGAGTTGCCTATAACACAAGAAACAAAGGTGAACATTCAAGATGGTGTATAATTAAGTCCCACGTTGTATGGTGCACATAATTTGAACAGGAAGAGTCCAGATGACAGGTGGAGCTTTTTGGAGGAGGTGATCTGGACTGAGCCTGCTTTGAAAAGGTCGTTGGGAAATAGGGATGGGGTCTGGGTGGGGCAGCAGTGTGCATCATGGCAGGGGCCTGAGTGACCACAGCGTGGTGCGGGGAGAGCAGAGGACGCAGTTTCTCTGGAGCAGAATGTGTGTATTAGAGGTTAGAGGGTGATGGAGGGCCTTGAGAAGGGGGCAGGAGTTTGAACTCAGTGCAGGGGACTATAACAAGATGCAGAAAGTGTCAGGTGGATCCGACCTTCTGGGAGTGTCTTAGGAGGGTAACCTTGTGGCCGTGTGGGATGAATGGAGAGTGTGGTGTAGGGAGCAGTGACTGGAAACAGCTGCGTTCACTTGAGTACAGGGTGGAGGGGGGGATGCTGGGCCAGCAATCTAAGGCTCAGCAGAGCCACCCTCGCCTCTGGTCCTGGGGATGATGCCGTCTGCCTTGGGTTGCCAAGTGGTGCAGTCACTTAACCATGACCTGCCAATTAAGTCACCTATTGTGCTGGGTAATGAGTCACTCTCTGAGGTCTTTCTGCAAGCAAATAGAATATTTAACCAGGTCCCGGGGAACCCAGGGACACGTTGGAAAGCAGGAGATGGCTTTGAAGTGGGGTCAAATGAAATCCTTAAGCCTCTGCGTCTACGGACCCGTTCACAAGTCAGAGCCTGTCGATTTTGAAGGCAGAATATTTTTAGTGCAAAGCCTTGAATCAGAGGCCTGCCTGGAGAACACAGAGCTTTTTATTTTCAGTCTCATTATCAAGGGCATTGTGCACGGGGCAAAGGCACAACAGAGGGGGAAAGTGACTGGCAGGCGGGGGACCTGGAACGAGAAAATGTGTGACCTTGGGGAAGCCAGAATCCACAGGTAATGACCCCCATGTTAGGCTTTCCTGAACAAGGAATTCCATCTTGGAGTCTGCTTCCTGGGAAACCCAACCTGTGACAAGTGGCGATAAAATGCTGAAGCCTGGAGTTAGTTATTTCCTTTCCAGTCCCCAGTTGCTGCATTTGCAAAATGAAAATGGTGCACCAGATGGAGGTTCTCAAAGTGTGGTCCACGGAACCCTGAGGGTGCCCGAAATATTCTCAGGATAAAACTATTTTCACAGTATTATTACTGTTATCTATTTGCCATTTGCACTGATGGTGCCAGAGCAATGGTGCCTTAGCAGTGGCATCAAACCATGCTAATCTCATTGTATCCTTTGCTACCACATACTCGCAGTAAAAATAAAAAGTCAGTTTCACTTAAGAACGTCCTTGGGACTTCCCTGGTGGTCCAGTGGTAAAGAATCCGCCTTACAATGCAGGGGACGCGGGTTCCATCCCTGGTCAGGGAACTAAGATCCCACATGCCGCGGGGCGACTAAGCCCTCGCGCCACAACTACTGAGCTCGCGCGCCTCAGTGAGAGAGCCTGCGTGCCGCAAACTACAGAGCCCATGTGCCCTGGAGCCTGCGTGCCACAACTAGAGAAGAGAAAACCCGCACGCCACAACCAGAGAGAAGCCCACATGCCTCAACAAAGATCCCGCGTGCCGCAACTAAGACCTGACGCAGCCAAAAAAATAAATAAATAAATTAAATTAAATACGAATTACAACATTTGCTTATGCTTTTTCAACCCTCCCCTCGCCACTGCCTCGGCCCCTGAAACCCCAAAGTAGCCTAAAAAAGTGCAGATTTCTCTCCCCACCCAACCGTCAGTTGAAGATCCTTGTCTCAAGTTGTACGGAATATATTTTCCAAGATGGCATCAATAAGATCTCCCATTCCGCATGTTCTTTTAACACTGAAACAATGTAACATAACTCTACCCACTGAGAGGCAAGGTCTATGTCCCCTCCACTGGAATCTGGGTCACCTGTGACTATGGAAAAAGAGGCACTGTGTGACTTTTGCTGCTAGGTCATAACAAGCCATGCAGTTCCCATGTGGTCCTGTTGGGACTTTATTCTTGGAGCCCAGCCACCATGCAGCCAGGAAGCCCAGGCCACAAGGAGAGACCGCGTGTAGGTACTCCAGCCAACAGCTCCAGTTGAGGTCCCCGCCAACAGCCAGCATCAGCTACCAACAAGTTGTGAATGGGCCTTCAGAGCCCCCAGTGGTTTATCAGCTATGCCCCAGACATCATGGAGTAGAGATGAATTGTCCCCGCTGAGTCCTGCCCAAATTGCAGGACCATGAGAAAATAAGCGACTGTTGATAAGTCTCTACATTTTGGGGTGGGTTTGTACATAGCAACAGTAACTGGAATCAAAGTCAAAAGAGGGCATTGGCAGATATGGGGAGAGATGTATTTTGGAATAAACTTTCACCCTTTGTCTATTTCACCGCTGACTGCTGTGGTCCACAGTGCAGTTGGGGAGAAACAACCCATGAGATCAAACTTTGGTTAATTTTCCCATTTCCCTTTATCAGTGTCTGTTATTAGTCATATCCATGTAAGGTCTTTTTTTTTTTTTTTTTAAGGACTTGGGATAAGTCGAGCTACTTATTTGGGCTTCAGCCTCCTCATCTGTCAAAGGAGGAGTTGGACTAAATCTTTCAGCTCTTTTCCAGCTCTGACGTGCCAGTTTCCTCTCTTCATTTTATTTTCCCCATGTTTCTCCTTTTTTCAAATTTAAAAATGAAAATTGTAAGCTCAACAAAATCTCCACGTCTCTGCTAGTATCTAATCCACTTGGGGCAGATAAACTGCAGGAATAGCTTTTTCTGGCTCTGTGAATTTGACAAGTGTGTTTGCATACCGCCTGGCGTTTTTGTCTGCATTTTCTCACTTTTGGATGCCAGGAGTCCCACTGACAACACAGCATTCCAAGGACAGCAACCATTTGTCCTCTTAATCCTTTCCTTTTTTTTTCAACCTCCAAACTGAAATGTTTATGAGTCTTTATATTTCTTAGGATGTTCAATCTAAACAAGGTACAGTTTTTCTTTTCGGGGAAACTGATTGGAGTAGATTCATGCAGATGGGTTAACATGTAATTTAAGAGCTGTGTTCAAGGTTTGCACACTGGGAGACTGGCCACTGACAGACCAACAAAGGGCAACTCAGGTGGGTACCGTTAACTCAACCAAAATTTGGAGAAGGAGGGATCCTGTTGTGTCTCTCTACCCCGACTCTGTTGCTTGTTTTACCCCTAGGCATGAATGGGTAGAATCACTAAATTAGCATAGTCCTTCCAATTTCCAGACTTCAGGAAGCAGAGCCCCTGATCCTGTCCAGTGAGAGTGGCCTGGAATGGAGAATCACTTACCTTCAAGCTGGTAGGCACTTGAAGAAAGAGCTTGAAGGTTGGAGATTAGCAAAACACTCAGCAGCCATGAAGACAGGTTGACTAGAAAATTACAGGGTATTTAAAATAAATTTTATGTACATTGCATACAAGCTGCCCCTGCTTTCTATTTATTCATTTATTTATTTAATTATTTATGAGATATAGTGGATGTACAATATTATGTCAGTTTCAATCTGACATTTACATATGTTAGGAAATGTCCCTGTTTTCTTTTTGATATCTAAATATTTGTGAGTGTTTATTAATAAACACTGGCAATGTACATATGTTTTTTAATGTGGTTGTGCTTACCTGGGAGTTCGAGTGATCTTTTTCTTTAAAAGTGACCCGTCATATATATTTTATATACACATCTGTATCTTTGGTATCTAAGAATCAAAATAAATAGATAATTACAAACATTGATACAGTTTAGACATATATATTCTGGACTGTAGTAATCTGGAAAGAAAAGGTATATTGGAGGTTTGTTGATGCATATATTCTCGGGGACCCTCAGCATAACGCTAATTAAATAGGATTTGAACGTTTTCATTGGCGAATAGAACCCATTTTTGCTTATTATCATAACTAATAAATATGTTTGGTTTTATTTATCATATTATTTCATGCATTCACTCATTCACATTCCATTATTTTGCCTTATGGGTAGTTTTTTTCTTTGCTTTTATTTTCTCTTGTGGTAGTTGATGGTTTGCGCAAATATTTAGTTTTAATAAGTTGTTAATTTTACACTTCTCAAAAACATCTTTGGGCTTCCCTGGTGGCGCAGTGGTTAAGAATCCGCCTGCCAATGCAGGGGACACTGGTTCGATCCCTGGTCCGGCCCCCGCTCACCTCAACTAGAGAAGGCCTGCGCATAGCAACAAAGACCCAGCACAGCGAAAAAATAAATAAATAAAATAAAAATCTTAAAAAAAAAAAATCTTTGCTTTTACATTTCCTATAATTATTAAATGGAAGAATAATGTAAGAAACTTGGACTCCTCTTTTTGGAACGAGGAGTGAATGATGTGTTGTAGCTCTCTTCACTCAACTCCCTAGATGTGCCAATATCACCTTGGGTACATTGTAGGACGCAGGTACTTATTCATATTGACTTTTTTTTTTTTTTTTACAGTATATAACTTGTTTTTCAGGCATCCGTGTAGACTTGGACATTCATTTATGTACCATATTTTTGTCAATTATTTAGACAATCATTTTATAACTTTTCAGATGAGTCCTTAGTTTTGATTCATCTGGTAGGTTTAGGGATTATAACTTTGGTTAATGTTTTCAGGAGAAATGAGTCAGTAACAGAATTTTCTGTGGCATTACCTCTCTCAGACTATCTTTCCTTTGTCTTGAACAAAGGCATGTACGTGAACAGCATCCGGGCTAGGCAAAGAACTCTTGGGTCACAGAATTCCCCCTTAACATTCTACAGACATTGCTTTGCTTTCTATATTGGCGTTGGTAGGATCTGGGGTTAGCCTTATTTTGGTTCTTTGTAAGTGACCTGTCATTATATTTATTTTTTGCTTAGTTTAGTGGCATTTTCCCTCCAACCTTGATACTGAAAAATGTCACTAAAATATGCACACTTTGTCTCTTTTCATAACTTTCCTTAGAACAGTTGAATCCTTTTGATTTATATGCTCAGATTTTTTTTCAAGCACAGGAAAATTGTCTCCTACTAAATCATTGATTTTTGCTTCCTCCACTTATTCTGCTTTCTTATTTAGGAATACGGCTAATCCAGAGATTAAATATTGGATTTCTAGCCTACTTGCATATTATCTTCTTTCTTATTATATTTATCTTTCTGTGCTTCTTCTCACTCCCACCCCCTCAGTCTTATTGCATTTACCTGGTTAATCATCTCCACCACCAACCTATTTTTTCCCCCATCGTTGATGTTTGCTTTTTAGTGCCTCCAATGTGGATTTTTAATTTTGTTACTGCTTTTAGCTTCCTGGCACTCTTCCTGTCTCTGCCAGCTTCTTTTTTATTTGAGCCTACATTTCTGATTTTTCATTTCATCATTCAAAACTTGCTTTGTGAGCTTTCTTAATTTTTTAAAAATTAAGAACATAAGACAGATGTATTCTAAACATTTCTTCTGTTTCCTGTAATCAGTTGATTTCCCAGGTAAGCTTTTCCTCTGTACACCTAGGGCAAAGTTTTCATGGGTGTATTATACAATCTTTTTATAGACCCAATTTTTCCCCTCGGCATACGTATCCTTGCATATATATATATATATATAGTCTGTCTTTGCTCAAGGATATCCTTGAGCAAAGAGAGATGTTTTCCAGGTCAGTGTTTGCTAGCTGATAGAGCATATATATCTCTTTCATCCCCTTCATCGGCTGCCTGCCTTCTGCCAGAATTTCCTTTTTGGATCTCAGGCCAGAGGCAGATTGATATGACCAGCCCATAGCCACATTTCTGGTTAATGGCAAACATTTACCTAGTACAGCTCTTTACAACTCACAGAATTTCATCTGGTCCCTTAAGTGACAGAAAGTGATTGTATTTCCAGATAATTGAAATAGTCAACAGTTCTTCTGCTACAAGTAAGCTCGGAAAAAAATCTATAGTCCACAGACTCTGTTGTTCCCAGTTCACATTCATGAAATGAACTTTCACATCTCACTTTTTGCCTGTGTTGTGTTTTGGGGAGTTTTCTCTGTAAGACAGCATTTCTCAAAGGGTGTTTTGTGGAAAGGGCTAGAAACTCTAAAGGAGAATGATGGAAGAGAACGTTCAATTAACTAGATAACTAGTTAATCTGAAAAAGGGTTCAGTGGTCAAATACGTATGGAAATATTGGGTTCATTAATGCTAAATGGGCTTATTTACTGCAGTAAGTTGTTCTGAACCCCCTTGGTCAAAGTGGAGAAACCAAACTTGTGAAAGGGAAATTCATCACAAGGACATGGGGTATTTCACAGCACTCAGGATGGCAATACAGTGGGCTTCCAAAAGTACTTAACCTGCACTCAAAAGCTCACAGACTCTGTCTCCCATCTCTGCTCCTTAGTGGGCATTCTTCCCCCTCTTCCCTTCACATCCTAGCCTCCTTCCCCTCTCTATTCATCACGGTGGGAAATGTAGTTATGACAGGTTTCAGAGCTTTGTATCTTACAGCTTCGAACACTAGAAAAACACTGACTTCTCAGTTTCCTTCCAGAATTTCCAAGAAATAAAACTGGCCTAACTTGAACCAATCATCCATCCTGGGACCAATCAAATGTGGCTAGTAGGTGGGGTCTGGGAAAGAAACTGTGATTGCCTAAGCTTAGGTCAGGTGCTTACTTTTGGACCAATCAACTGCAGCCAAGAGTGCAGCTGATCACACTGAACAAAATGGCTGCTCCCTGAGTAGCTACGTGAAGGGGAGAAATGGGGGAGGAAAAGCACTTTCCAGAAGAGCCAAGGGGACCAGAGAGACAAAGGAGTGTGCCCGTTATACAGAGTAAATGTGACATGGATTTCCAAAAGGGAGCCTGTTACGTGCAGCTTTTTCCCAAATATTTTTACCACAGGTGTTTATTTTGGAGGTGAATCTTGGGAATTGGCATTGTGAGGAATGCCTTTTGGAGGTGATGTTGTAAAGGACATGGAAGGAGAGGTAGAGAAGGTAGTGGGGTGGGCATGGGGAAGTGGAGGCTAGCTAAGGGAGCAGATCTTACACTAGAGAGGGACTCACTGCCTTGGTTTCTGGCTGGTGGCTTGGGCTCTGGGTCTCTGAAGTAGGAGTTCACAGTAGTGGTGATGGTTGTAGGGTAGAACCTTCCACCACCTCCCACCTGCCTTGCTATATTGTTGCTCCAAAGCAACAGCTCTACCCTGGAAGGACCTATTTGTGTTTCTAAAATTCCAGTTTCTTTAGCAGATCTCTTCCATTTGGAGACAAGATTCCAGGACCTTCCCTCCAGGATCCACACGTCTGGTTGCAGCTTTTGGCTGTAAATTATGTCTTTCTCATTGGCCCACTGTATAGTAGAAACAGTTTTTAATCATCCGATTTACTGTGCAGATATATGCCATTTGTTAATGATGAGATTTATCACGATAAAATTTATGCGCTGCAGTGTCCTTTCTAATAAGGCAAAGTAGATAGTGCAACTCTAGTTAAATGTGCTTTGTGTGAGTTAAGTCAGGGATTTCAGCTGAACTGTAGTTGACTGATGTCTGTGCTCATGGAAAAGCAGGCTTTCTTCTACTTTCAGCAAAGCCCTTAATGGTAAACTTGATCATCTGAAAGAGCTAAGGGCAGCTTGCTGAGGGGAGATAACCAGGAAGCCCACAGACCAGGGAGTTTCAAGCTTCTTTCCAGTTATATACTTTTTCAGGCTGAAATCTCCCCAGGAGAGACAAAGAACTGAGATATTCTAGTTAAAGAAGTCCTTCCATTGACCTTGGCCAATCTGCCAGCAATGTGGCCCTGGGAAGGGCTCCCAAGAAGCCCCCTGGATTTGGCCAAGCATAGTTTGAAAGGCACCGCTGGTTATGAAAGACCTTAGGGCAGGACCTGGCTCAGATTGTGCTCAGAAGATGCTCAATCAAAAGGAGCTCCCCTCCTCTTGCTCTGACATTGAACTCCTTACTCAGAACTGTCACAGCATTTTATGGTTTCTTTCTGGAACTCTTATTACTCCTTACTTGTATCATATAATAATTCAGATATATGACTTACCTCCTTATATCTGCTTACTAGTCTGTAACGTGCTTGAAGGAAGGATTCATTAGATCCCCAGATATCCAGTCAGCATCCACATTTCCATGATTATTTAAGTGTGTGTGTGTGTGTGTGTGTGTGTGTGTTAGTTTGTTTGAATCAGGATTTAATCAAAGGCCACCCATTACATTTAGTATTTTGGTCTACAGTTTCTCCCGCTTTCTTTTTGTTTTTCTTGCAATTTACTTGTTGAAGAAAAATGGATCATCCAAGCTATGTAATTTCTCACATTGTGGTTTTTGCAGTTTGCATGATTTAGCATAACATTTAAACAGAATTTAATAAGAATTTTCAACAGAGATACACATTTATTTCCCTAGAGTGTATCATCCAGACTCCTAGGTCTGTGGCATTGGGCCCCTTCATTGGTGTGCTCTCCAGCGGGGCTCACACACCTCTGTGCTTGAGGGTCCTTTACTCTAGCTAGGCCAGCCTGCTTGTCATCCTGGTATAGCACCACCTCCTTCACAAAATCACAGATGGTTAAGGCGCAGAGGACCTAGAGTCAATCTCATATCCATGATTCCCATCCAACTGGAGTGTCCTCCCTTTCACTGCCTCTCATACATATTCATCAC
This sequence comes from Eschrichtius robustus, assembly GCF_028021215.1. Lineage (NCBI taxonomy): Eukaryota > Metazoa > Chordata > Mammalia > Artiodactyla > Eschrichtiidae > Eschrichtius > Eschrichtius robustus. The sequence continues at coordinate 82,484,348 of NC_090839.1, read as the reverse complement.
CTTCTTAAAGACCAGACTCAGATGCACCTGGGAACTCAGTATGATAGAGTGGGAAGAAAGCCTGGACTTTGGAGCTAGAAATATTGGAGTCAGACTCTTGGGTTGGCTACTCCCCAATATCTTCTGATTTTTTTTTTAATAATTTCTTTTGAGGGCTGGTCTTTCTTTTTTTGGGGGTGGGGGTGCTGTGCTACACAGCATGCGGGATCTTAGTTCCCTGACCAGGGATTGAACCTGCGCCCCCTGCATTGGAAGTGCGGAGTCTTAACCACTGGACCTCCAGGGAAGTCCTGAAGATCTTCTGATCTTGTACAAGTTATTGAACCTCTCTGAACTTTAGTGTTTTCATCTATTTAATGGGAATGTTGCAAGGATTGAACAAGGCAGAATGAAGCAAAACAAGACATTCTTCCCATTGCTTAGGCCGAAAGCATTCGAGTTACTCTTTACTTCTCTCTCTCACACACATCCTGTACTAGAAAAAGCCCAAAAAGAGAAGCTCAGTGTTGTATGGTCTCCTCTCTGAGCCTTTTTAAATTTAGGAAATCCTTACATAACAGGAATAGCTAACATCTATTGATCAGGTCCCCTCCACCAGGCAGTGTACAAAGGCCTTATATCTAATAACTCATTTGGCCTTGGAACAATCCTAGGAGGTATTATTATCATCACTCCTATTTTTACAGATGAGGAAACCGAGACCCAGAAAAATTAAGTAACTTGCCCAAGGTTGCACAGCTGGTAAGTGGTAGCATCTGGATTTGAACCCAGGTGGTCAGGTTCCAGGGGCTTCTTAACCCTGGCTGTGCAACCAAATCCTCTGGGAGCTATTACAACATTGAAAGCCAGATCTCACCCCACATCAAGAGAATCAGAGTCTCTGGGGGTTGGATCCAGATGGGGATACCTCTTAAAGGCTCCTAGAGGATTCTAGTGGGCATCTAGGATTGAGAACAACTGACTAGTTATGTGTTGTATGTCTGTTGATATAATGTAACTGCAAGTGAGACCCATGTCCATGATTATTATTAATTATATCTGTGCACCCTCAGGTCTCTCCTCTTGAGTGTCCTTGGGTGTTACCTCCCCTCTGTGGAGTTAGGTTGGGGGTCTGAGTCCCCTCAAACCTAACATCCCAGGCATCTGTGAGTCAGGGAAGCTCACAATCTCATCAAGTGACCTGGGAGTCAGAGGCAAGGATGAAGGGGAACCAGGCTGGCCGCTTTGTTGGTGGTAGCAGGAAGACTCTTCAAAAGCGTTGGCAGGGCTTGTCATAGCCCAAGTGAAATTACATACGTGTGTCAGTCACAGTTATGTACTGCTCAGGCCAGTTGAGGTGAAAAATGTGTAGGCTCTGAACCATCGGAGGAATGCTTCATCAGCTGTCAGCCACCGAACACAGTCACGATCAGATTCACAGTGACCCTTAGATGTTGACAGTCACTACAGGCCCTCGCCCATCTGGGAGACTGACAGCACTGTCTTGTCAGTTTGTCACATCGAATGACAGCCTCTCCAGATTTGGTTCTGCGTGGACAAGAGAAGCCGTCACAGAAACCTTGTCGAGTCAATGAGCCAGCGGCACCTCACCTGTCATGCGGTGTGAATAAGGAGGACAGGGCAATTAGGTGCTCTCCAGCGTTAACATAAGAAAGTTGACAAATTAAAGCTTGTCGGTGTCCTGAAAGCCACTCAGTGATCATACAATTTTGGATGTGGACATACAAAGGGAGGAATCTGCAGTGTTCGTTGTGGATCCTGTATTCCAGTGTCTCCTTCTTTCAGTTCATCAAACCTACCTCAGTCAAGCAGGACCACTGGAAGAAGCACCAGGGTCTCCTCAGCCTCACACAGCTTCTGCCAGTTGTCAGTTGCACCAGGTGGAGAAAGAAAAGGTGTTGAGTTTGGATGCCAGCGTTTGTCTTAACTAGGCCTCCTCAAGCTTATTTCACTGCATGAAAATGAAATGGAATGAAAAGGAATAATCAGCATCCGTTCCACAGAGTGGGATTAAGTTTTGTTTGTGAAACTTTTATTTCAGTTACGTAAATGCACAAATCTTTGGGTGTCCTGGGTCAGGAGGTAGAGTGTGTTTTTTACTGGGGGTAATTGTCAAGAAAATTTTAAAACCACTATCTTAAGGAATCCAGGGGTAAAGGAAAGAGTCCTACTGATCTGTTCAGTTGGGCAGATAGAAATAACCAGAACTCTGAATTTTTACCATGTGCCAGGCACTGGTCTAAGCACTTGAGAGGTATTAAGTCATTTAATTCTCACAACAACCCTATGAAGTAGATACCATATTACTAAACCCATGTTACAGTTGAGGAAATAGAGGCATGGTAGATTAAGAACCATGGGAGGTAGAATAGTAGCCCCCAGAGATGTCCATGTCCTAATGCCCCAAACCTGGGAATGTTACCTTGCATGGCAAAATGACTGCAGATGTGATTAAGTTAAGGCTCTTGAGATGAGGAGATTATTTTGGATTACGTAGGTGGGCCCAATGTAATCCTGTGGGTCCTTAAAAGATGGTAGAGGGAGGCAGAAGGTCAAAGTCCGAGAGAGATCTGAAGCTGCTACACTGCTGACTTTGAAGATGGGGGAAGGGGCCATGAGCCAAGAAATGTAGCAATCTCCCTTTGGTCTCTACCTCCCTCCATTTTGACTTTGTGCCCTCCACCTCTCTTCCAAGTCCATAACCTTCTTTGAGACCTGGCTTAAAACCCACTTCTTCCAGCAGGTCTTCCTTGATTAATTTCACTTCAGCAGTAGTATGAAATGGGTATGTCAACTTAGACTTCCATTAGCCGTATATGAGTGTGTCCACTTGACCACACCCTGAACAACACACTGTATTCTTATTTCAAAATTCTTTGTGGCACCTTTTAAGGCAGAGCTGATGCACATCTGCTGAAATAAATCAACATTCTTGTCTTCGCTAACTTAATTAACAAGTCCATGTGTCTATGTTTGAACATACATACAACCCCTCCGATGAAAATTTTGTGTGTATATGAGCTAAGAAACACTGAGAAATGATTAGCTTTCTTTTTCCTCTTCTTCTTCATGCTGAGATCTGTTGAATTTCAATGAGTGTTCTATCTAATACGCAGGAACCAGAATTTGCAAGACTAGAAATATAGAGAAATGAAAAGGAACAATTTATTAACATATGAAGACATAGATTTTTGTGAAATGAAAAGACATATAAACTGTTTATATTTTATTATGTATTCCAGGTAGCTAAGATTTTGTAAAAATTAATTATCATTGGTTCCATCAATATGTTTTTAGTAAAAATTAAGCGTTATATGGCTCCATGGTTATACTATTCCACACTTGGGGTATGTCATAAATTCTTGAGAGTAGAGTCATAGCTGTCTATCTTGTAATTTGGATATCTATTTGGCAAACCTGTGTTTGCATTCAGTTATAAGATGATTACATCAGATCAAAACTGATCCAGCAGCAAGGTTTCAGCTCTCCCTGTCCTGTTCTCTAAAATGATACAAGATCAGGAGTCAGAGGGGTTGGGCTCCTCTCCCAGAGACTTTAGGAGAAGAACAGGACCTCTCTGGACCTCCATTTCCTCATCTGCAAAGATCAAGGTGTTGCTTTATGTGGCCTCTAAGGTTTGTTCCATTGCAAAATTCCGTGTTCCTGTGATTCTGGTCACAATGCTGATCCAGTCATGCATGCAAAGTGCTGAATATTTAAATAATTGCTCACAGGTTGAACATCTTATCACTGTCAAGAGCCCAGAACTGCATGGAGGGGCAGCGCTTACTTCTCTAGTTTCATGCTGAACGTCATTATACTTGAAATGATAAAGGACGTGGGTGTCCTCCTTTGCCAGGGCTTGTCCTTGTGCTGTGCATGCTCTGCATGTAAGGGCTGCTTACCTGCCTCACCCAAATAGGTCCAGACCCCACTTGCCCATGACCCTGTGTTGGTCATCTGGTCTACCTGGTCTGAACCAGCCCCATTCACGCTCCATCTCAGGCACAGCCGTGCCTCACTTACTGTTTCTTTATACTCCCTTGGGGAGTGTTTACACCAAGATGATAAAGAGGCAACCACAAGGGTTATTTGTGAAGAACTGTGATCTCTAACCCATCCCCCACACCACATATACACATACCCACTCAAATATATATATTCAACTTCATCTTTTTTTTTTTTAAAGAGCCATGAGAGTTGCAGACTATGCTGTCAGACACACTTCAGTTCAAATTTTGGTTTCTACATTTTCATTTGTGTGACTTTGGACAAATCCTTTAACCTTGCTGTGCCTTGGTTACTTTATCTCTACAATGGGATGATGATAGATGATGCTCATTAAGCTGTTGTAGGGATACCAGGAGAGAATGTGGGAGGCTTGGTGCTCACACTGAGTGGGCACGCAGTAAATACTAGCTCTTATTGTGTCTGGATAAACTATGAAACCCTGTACATCTCTCCCTTTTCTAAGCAGCCTCTGTGCCATTTCATTTAATTTTCTCCAGCTACAAAATTACAGACTGAAGGCTGGTGGGCCATTCTCCTCCCCAGACACCACTCAGCTCTCCTGATGTGCTGGCTGGTCAGGAGTTTGGGAGGTCCAGGCTCCAGCAAGGGATGAGTGTTGGTGGCCCACGGTGACTTCTAAGTTTGCTCATCTGACTTTAGTGCTAGAATGGAATGATCTAAGTTTTCAGGTCAATTCCAGAAAAGCCTCATGGAAGTTCTGATGGACTGGCCAGAGCTCCAGGGACTCTGCTTCTCCCTCTCTAGCTTGAATAGTCATGACTCCTCATCCAGGGGCTGTGGTGGGGAAGGCTATGCACAAGCAGTGTGGCCTTTGCCGGTGCGGACCTGCCCAGCTGACAGTGGGTGAACCTGGTGGGACTGTCCTGTGTTTTCACCACACTCAGCCCCTGGGGATAAGGACTTTCTCTGAAGCCTTGAGGGGAACTTAGGGACAGGCTTCTCCCTCGATAGGCAGACCAGTGGTTCTCACACTTCAGAGTGCCTCAGAATGACCTGGAGGGCTTGTGAAAACGCTGATTGCCAGGCCCCACACCCAGAGTTTCTGATTCAGTTGTTCTGAGCAGGACCTGAGAATCTGCACTTTTTAAACGTTCCCAGGTGATACTGATGCTGCTGTTTGGGGGACCAGTCTTTGAGAACCTCTGATCAAGACCACGATAAGCGTAGCCTCCAGGCCACCAGACAGTTTCACAGACTGATCCCTACTCTTGCAAGCGTATATCTGCCCCGTGAACCAAGGCCTTGCTCATATGAATTAATGGCTTCCAACTGGGAGGAATCTACGACCTGCAATCCATGCCTGTTAATGAGCTGCTTGGGAGAGCGAACAAGCTGAGACATTGGTGCCCTCTGTCACCATGTCATTGTTACAGTGGGAGAGGTGACATGATTGATGGAAAGGTGCCAACAGACACAGTTAGAGGACGTGCTATTTCTTTAATGGCAAAGACTGTGAGAACTTATGGAGACACTTACTTAAATCGGGAGACAACATAGCAAGCGCCCAGGTGGTGGCTTGAACTTCCCAGCCGCCCAGCCCCCAAGAAGACATGCAGCCGCTGCTGATGCCATCTGCGTGGTGTGAAGATTTTACGAGGCACAAGAAGTTTGCCTTTGCCTGACCGGCTCAGAGAGGTTTCCGTTCCGTTTTGGCACAGCTTCCCCATATGCACATTTTGGTGGTTCTGGCCGAGCGCCTGCCTGCTCAGCTGGTGCAGAAATGGATACAAAGCATTGCCAGCACATTCCTGTGAGATGGGTGAGTTGAAGGTCAACCTTCTTGATGGGACATGCCTCCGTGGGTCCACCCTGGTCCTTTCCCCTTGTCTGAAGTGTCTGCTGGCTCCGGAGCCCTCCTGCCTCGTTGTCCATGTTGACACCTTCCCCAGGAAAATCTGCTTTTAGATGATCCAAGCTTTCCATGGGAAGGAGCTAATAAAGGGTGGGGAGGGGGCCAGATGTGCCCCCTTACACATTGCATTCTTTTGCACAGATAATAAGTTAGGGCAGGACTTTTATTTTCTATATGGGCACAGGTAGAAACTGGAGGATGGAGAGAAAAAGACAGGAAGAGAGAGAGAGAAAGAGAAAGAGAGAGAGAGAGAAACCCCTATTGTTCTGAGTATCCTTCCCCAAACCAGCTGCATCAGGAAGCCCCCGACTCTGTGTCGCTGGGAGGAATGCCTCTTCCCAGTGGCAGCAGCCATCTGGTCCCGGGAGGACTGACCTGCCTCTGCCCCGGGCTTTCTTCTTTTGGAGGCCAGTCCTGGCTGTCATTAGTCAGGCCTTGCAGGCACCGTTCATCTCCCATAGTTCCTTTAACTCTTTCCTCGCTTCCTTCACCCATATCCAAAGCGGTGGCCTCTGCATCCATCAACTGGGCCAGCACAAGAGTATCACACTTTGTGTTCCCATCTGAGCTCAAAAGGTTATTTAAGCCTCGTGCCTGGATTTTGGGAGGATACTCACAGGCCTGGAAGGTAGTGAAGGACAGTGAAGGGAGGGCTTTTTTGTATCAGAGTTGACCTTGGGTTTGCAACGAGTTCTTAGATACAGTGTTATAAGTACGATTTTTAAGAGAAAAAATTGCTAAATTGAATTTCATCAAAATTAAAATCTTTGGGTCTTTCAAAAATGCTAAGAGAATGAAAAGATAAGCCACAGACTGGAGAAGATATATCACCAAATCACCTTTTATTAGCTCCTTCCCATGGAAAGCTTGGATCATCTAAAAGCAGATTTTCCAGGGGAAGGTGTCAACATGGACACCGAGGCAGGAGGGGCCCGGAGCCAGCAGACACTTCAGACAAGGGGAAAGGACCAGGGTGGACCCACGGAGGCATGTTCTGTCAGAAAAGTTGACCTTCAACTCACCCATCTCACAGGAATGTGCTGGCAATGCTTTGTATCCATTTCTGCACCAGCTGAGCAGGCAGGCGCTTGGCCAGAATCACCAAATTGTGTCCAGAATAGACGTTGGATCAGAGAAGATGTATGGATGGCAAATAAGCACATGAAAAGATGCTCAACATCACTTGTCACTAAGGAAATGCAAATTAAATCTACGGTGAGATACCCCCACATGCCTATTCAAATGGCTAAAATAATAAAAGTTTGACCACACCAAGTATTGATGAGGAACTGATTGTCATACCCAGCTGGTGGGGATGTAAATGATACAGGCACTTCGTAAAGTAGTTTGGTAGTTTCTTCAAAAGTTAGACATACACCCACTGTTAAAGATTAATTAGTGACTGAGGAAAAAACACACATTCATTGGGTGGGGGAAATTCCTAAAGAGAGAAGAGATTTAGCAGATAAAGGGAAATTTATTTTCTCATGATTCTGGGGGCTAGAAGTACGAGATCAAGGTGTCCACAGAGTTGGTTTCTTCCGAGGTCTCTCTCCTTGGCTTGTAGATGGCTGTCTTCTCCTTGTGTCCTCACATGGTCTGGCCTCTACGTGTGTCTGTGTCCTAATCTCCTCTTCTTATAAAGACACCAGTCATATTGGATTAGGACCCACTCCAATCACTTCATTTCAACTTAATTACCACTTTAAAGATTCTACTGCCAAATCCAGTCTCATCTGAGGCACTAGGAGTTGAACTTAAACATACGAATTTTGCGGGGGGACACAATTCAGCCCATAACGTGGTGTATATGATAAAGCAACAGTGACTTGCACGGCAAGGAAACTCATCTTAAAATGAAGCAGATAAAGATTCCAGCTTTTTTGCTCCTTCTTAGTCATGGACTATCGGCCAAGTCACTTAAGTTACTCATGGACCCTCCACTTCCCTCATCTGAAAGTGGCAGGCGCTGTAGGGTGCTTGCCTGGCAGCTGTCTTGTGGGAAAATAGAGAGGATGGTAGAGCCCTGTAATTAATGAGCAGTGCCAACCCTGGGAGCATCAACCATCAGACTTCCGCTTAGTGAGAAACACACAGCCATGGTGACTGGCTCCATTTGCTGGTGCATCTGTGCCTTGCTTCCCAGAGCATCGTATGCAATGTAGCAATACGTGCATCTGCAGCATCGCTGTGAGGACTGCATAAGACAGAGTACAGAAAATAAAAATGCTTGGCACGGAACAGATTCCCGGTCAATGGCAGCTTTTCCTGTTATCAATGAGAAAGTCAGCCTTTGGACCTTTGGAGAAAGCACCCCCTGTTTTCTGAGAGCCCTGCTAATCCCTAAAATGGAACATTTCGATGCTGCTTCCAAATGTCCTCACGGCAGGATGGTTCTTTTTCTTCCCTAACTAGTAGCAGGTGTTTGGCTGTGTCCATTAAAAGCCATTCCGTGCTCCCTTGACAAACGAGTTTTTTATTTAGTGGTGTAGGATCAATAATGTGGTATCTCATGCGTACTATTAAAATGGAAAATGTCTGCTGGGCTGACAATCGTATTATCGATATGTACTGAGCAATAAATTATGTGAAACAAAATGGAGCAACCAGCCTTACAAAAGGCTTATCTGGGGCCCGGCTGGCTTTGTTACAGCCGCGGCCGTGGCTTCCCAGGGCTGCATTTGGAAAAGCGCTCGATGTTGCCTGGGCAGCTTTCCATCTGAAGTGGCTGCTGGCTCTCTCGTCTCTTCGAAGTGAGTCAAGACCTGCTTGGAATAAGCTCTTTTCCTTCCTTTCTCAATTTGGCCCCGACTGAATATTTTCTCATCTGCCTGCAGTGTCTGTCCCGACCCCGGACCCCTCGGCTAGGCTGACAATCCCCTTATCACATGTCCCGTGCCCAGTGAGATGGCATTTTGGTCCCCTAGCCCCGTTTACATCAGGCATCCTGGACTCTGTTCTTTATTCTCACCTTCACACTCCTTATCCGCAACTCGGTCTGGTGCTCATCTGGCTCCTAACCTACAGGTTTTGTCTCCTGCTTCTGGACCCTGATGATTGATGAGGTTTTTCCAGGTTCTTATTTGGATCCAGTTTGCGTTCACTTCCTGTCTGTTGCTGGCTGATCTTTGGGTACTCATCCTACGTGTATCCATTGTCAGTCCTCCCCCCAGTGAGAGCTGAGACATCTCAACCACACTAACCCCCTTTTCGGGATTTCTGTTTTAATCATTATTATTATTATTATTATTTAAAATTAAATTTATTTATTTATCTTTGGCTGTGTTGGGTCTTCGTTACTGCACACGGGCTTTCTCTAGTTGCGGCGAGCGGGGGCTACTCTTTGTTGTGGTGCACAGGCTTCTTATTGCCGTAGCTTCTCTTTGTTGCAGAGCATGGGCTTTAGGCACGTGGGCTTCAGTAGTTGTGGCACTCGGCCTCAGTAGTTGTGGCACACAGGCTTAGTTGCTCTGTGGCATGTGGGATCTTCCTGGACCAGGGCTCGAACCCGTGTCCCCTGCATTGGCAGGCAGATTCTTAACCACTGCGCCACCAGGGAAGTCCCAGTCATTATTATTAATCATTATTATCCATAGACCCTAGCCCTTGGATGCCATCACTCCTGGGTACTGAGTATCAAGTGTACTGAGACCTCAACTTCTCGGGAGGAAGTGAAGAGGCAGAAGCTTGGGGATCAGGCTGGTTAGTGGCTGGGAAGCCACTCAAACTGACCTTCAAAGGAAGTGGGCACAAGTCTGATGCACGATGCCAGTATGACTTGGTAAATGTGGGTCGATACGAGGTGGGGGAGAAGTTGACAGTTGAAGTAGAATGTTACGGCCCCAGCCCGCTTAGTGGGGATTCGGGATGGAGACCCTCTCAGTGGGAGGAACTGGGTATTACACATGAATCCAAGGCATCCCTTTAAGCCCAGATGCCATCCTCCAGGAAACCCCTTCCAGTCCGAGTTGGCACTCAGAGTGAAGTCTGTTGCTGTATTTGGCCTGAAGGAGTGGCTCTTCATCAGGAAAGTCTGTGTATCGGTAACAGTGGCCAGGTGAAAGAGAACACCTGAGAGAGGAGGACTATTTGAAAGGGTACATTAAATATTACGATATAATTTTATGGTCGGAAACACAAAATGCCTGTTACTTACTTACTTACTTTAATAGAGACTGTAGATAGTAAAGTTCTGCCAGAACATCTTGGGTGGAGATATGGGAAGAGCAGAGATTCTTGGGGAAGAGGGAGCCACCTCTCTCCAGGGGCTGTAAGTGTATCTTACGGGGAAGATCATGTGTGTGAATTCCGTGGTTACTCAGAAGGGCGTGGATATACCAATGAGTGCTAGTGGACCCCCCATAGCCAATATTTCACGCTACCTGTGAATCTAAACCTCTGAATTTTCAACAGGAAAATGGAGGCGCAGAATAAAGGTTACATTCCCAGCTTCCCTTTGTAGCTGTAAGCAGAAGTATTGCATGGTAGATTCTAGGAACTTGCTTTAAGAGAAGCTGGCATTAGCTCTTGGCTCCTTCTTTTCTTCATCCCCACTTTCATCTTGCTGCTTGGCACAATGCCAAGCAATCTTGGACTTTCAGGATGAGGGCCATGTCCTAAGGATGGCTGAATGTTGAACTAGAAGGATTCAGGGTCCTTTGGGACATTGTGGAGCAAAGCCTATAAAAGGGTTTTCCCCATTGGACAGATTTACATGAGTAATCACAACTACTATTATTTTAAAACCACTGTTATTTTGGGTTTTTCTGTGACTCATAGGTAAACCTAATTCCATCTAATAAAGGATTCAAGTTAATTTGAGAAACCTTAGCCTGGAAGAAGGACTCCAACAGTGTGCCATTGGACTTTTCCCTTGATCCTGCATTGTCACTGATTTATCTCAATGATGGCTCTGAACAAAGAAGGGGTTTATATCAGATTTTCAGGTGACATGAAGTTGGGATTCTTGCTAATGTGGTAGATAGTCTCTGAAGATGGCGATCACTAATTCTTTCCCTCCGTAGAAGTGGTGATTCTGACATCAAGAGCTGGAGCCTAATTTTCCTCCTCTTGAATCTGGGCTGGCCTCAGTGACTCATTTGATCAACAGAATGTATTGAAGTGACATTCTAGGATTTCTGACACTATGTCATCAGCAGCCTTGTGGCTTTTACCTGGGTCTTTTGGAACGTTTGTCCTTGGGACGTTCTTCTCTCTCAGAACCCAGCTGCCAGGCTGTAATAAGCCCAAGGTAAGTGACGAGGCCACACGTCGGTACCTTGGGCAACAGCCCCAGCTAAACTCCTGATCAACAGCCGGGCCCGTGAATGAGCTACCTTAGACATTGAGCTTGGGTGACCTTTCAGATGACTGCACTCTCAGCTGCCGTCCACATGAGACACCCACTTGATCCCAGTTCATCTGCAGAGCCACGAGATACAATGATAAGTTGCTATTTGAAGCCACTAAGTTCTGGGATGGTTTATTGCACGGCAATAGATAACCATAGCAGCCAATATGATCACAGAAGATATAGTTTCGATTACAAATCATCTCTGTTAATTGGATAAAAAAGAACAAGAGGAAATTTAAGAGGTAAAGGTTGTGTCTTAAATACTGGTTCGCTTGCTGCAGGGACCAACAGTAAAATCCTGGTTGATAGGAGTAGTTGACCTCACGTGTGACATCAGGGGGATGTGGATGCTGGGGAAGCTGGCACACAAACGGCCTTAATTCCCCCGCTCTTATTGTTCCTTTAAGTCATCTCCAAAGCCCTGTACCATGCTCTAGCCAAAGAGGAATGCCAGCATTCTCTGGATGGACGTAGTTCTGAAATGCTTGCCTCCATCTCTCAGAACCAGGGTCCTTCCTCTTAGCTTTAAAATTAGGCTGCCTTGGCTAAACGCCTTTTTCAGGTCTCCCCTGTTTTGCAGGACTCCTATTTTGTGGTATAGCTCAACCTGGACAGACAGGATATGTACCTTATTTTTCCCAGCCAAAAATTAATGACTAGCTAATGTCTGTTGAACTGCTTGTCTCCGAAAGCTAACCGCCAGATATGCACTTCTTGGGGTAATGCACCCCTCCAGACAGAAACTTTCGCACTAGGTCAATGCCGTGCAGAGAATCTTGGTCAAATAGATATGGATACTCTGCTAACCCAATCCATCTTCTGCAGGGTATAGCAACCAGAAGAATCTGAAAGAAATCCAATACCAATAGGAATGATTCCAGTAAGGTGTCACCAGTATTCCCTGGCATTCATTACCCATAGCAGCCTTACTTATTTTTCTCCCTTCCTCTGCTCCTCTCTACCTCCACCCCGACCTCCAATAACCAGGGATTCTACCACAAAATTGGGCTTAATGTCTCCTATTCATTCCCTAAGCATTGAAAGGGATAATTGGGAGGTAATTGCATTACTGCACAGTTTGTAGTTAACCTACTAATTTGGCTCTTAACATGCATATCTTTGCTCCAGGAGTGCATTAAGGGTAATTATAGGCAATTCCCTGCCAGATCCAGAAAAGGGGTTTGCAATGAGCACAGGAAGCCACCAGGAAGGGAGAATTAGCGTAGCTAAGCTTGAAGCATATCCAAGAAAGTAAATGAATTAAGGTCAACTTGACATGAACTTTGGTCAAGCAGAGCTGGGAAAATTAGTGTCAGATAAAAGTCCTTTCTTGAGCATTACTGCCTCCTAACAAAGCTCAGAGAAATTGTCATACACTTGTTTGTTCAACCAAAAGCTTGAGTTCTTTCTCTCTGCTGGGCTTTGAGTAGGGGGCAGGCAGTGTTGAGAAGGCTTTCTGGTGCTTGGCACGGACTGACATTTGTCAAGACACTGCCAAGATAGGTCTTTGGGTTCAGATGTGACGTGCTTTAACCTTCAGCAGCATTTAAAGAAATAAAGCTCTCATCTCAAAAGTGAGTATTTAGGACAAGTCAGTTATCTTCTGTAATTGTGCACAAGCCCCTAGAAAAATGACCATTTATGTGCAATACTATTTCCTCCCATCGCAAATGCAAAATAACTGAGGAAATCTTGAGTATGGAAGCTAACTTCAAATATTGGAGCTGCAGCGAGCTTCCAATCACCAGTCCCAACTCAATCTTAATTAGCACAGGATCTCAGGTCAAATTGCTTGACTGCCCCATGCCTCAGCTTCTTCACTTGTGTCGTAAGTGAGCTGTACCTGGTCACTTCTGTCACTAGTGTTTTTTGGTCTGATGAGTCTGTATTTATCTTCATCCTGCTTAATATTAGGTCAAAAGGTCTTAAAAAAATGTCATCCAGATATGGATATTGTTGAAACACTGTCTTACTGCTCTGTCTACCTGTGACTATTCAAAAAAAGAATCTGGCAACTTTTAATTTTCTGGCTGTCCAGACACGAATGAAGAATGGATATTTCTTTATAGACCAACAAGATTCACTTCTGTTGCTTTCCATTCCTGTCATGGATCAAGCTACGAGGGCTTTCCTTTTCTTATCCTCATTCCCCCCAAAGGAAAGCTTGGTGAGCAGGGCAGATTTTTGAGTGTCGAGTTTCATTGACTGTATGGTTTTCTTTGTAGAAACAGCCCTGGTAGTTGCTCAAGGATTTCAGACAATATTGGTGAGGATTAATGATCCTGTAAACAGGTGTTTAAAATAAATAAAAGGATTAAAAACAGGGGTTAGGGAGAAACTATAGTGGGTTAATAAATTAGGCGTTCAACTGTAAGTTCCTACAAGATTAATTTAGCAATTAGCGGCAAACATTTTGTCACAAACAAAATAAATCTGCAATCAGAAAATAATTTGCAATCAGCTTTGCAAGTAAAATAGCGTACTTTCCCCTCAGTCGAAAGTGCTGTGAGAATTACATGATCAAGTCAAGAGTGATGCTTTCAGAAGGTAAATGGTTAGAAGTTATTATCCTGGCAATTAGTCAACTCGGAAGCATCAACTGGGGAGGCATTTCACAGAAAATGTTTGCTTTGAAGAAGCTGTCCAACTGTCCGGAGACCAGCAGTACCTCAGTGTGGGGGAAGTTGATGGTCCCTTCCTGGAAATCAGCAACTGTGTTCCTATAGAATACTCTGCCAGCCATGGAGGCGACTGTCACACTCATTATGGACACGATCCCCAGCCACTCCACACGAGTGGCTCTCGGTGGACCGGCAACAAGCTCCTCAGATTATTTCCAAGGATCATGGTCTTTGTGCACATTGAGATTTCTTTGGAAACCAAGATAAGGGGTGAAAGTGGTTTCTATGGATGATCCGTCATTCAAGCAATTAGAGGTCCACCTAGGAGAGACCATTAATAGGCAAGTTATCAACTTGTTGCCTGATTTTTACAGCTGACCTTAAAGCCTCAATTCAGTCGTAATGAGCAAATTTCAAGCAGTGACCTTCCTCCTTACTATGGCAATAAAATGGAAAATGCAAATTAAGAAGGACAAACAGACTCTCAGTGTACTCACAGGGACTGCTAATCTTCCCACATAGGGAAAAGACTGTCCAGTTTGCAGACTTTGTGTACTAAAGTTAGGAAGATTCTACAGCGAGTTCTCAGTGTACCTCTGTCTCAGCTAACTGGTTGCTATTCATGCGTTATCCAGCATTTTCCCTCCTAATTTTTCTCTTAAATATTTATAAAACTTGCCCAGGCTGCAAAGATCCAAGAAATAAAATAGAATTATCTTAATAAAGAAAAGGTTGGGATGTGTCATTCTGATTTAGAAAGCCCATTTCATGGTGCGTGTTGGAACAAGAAATAATTAATTTGAAAAGTCCTTGATCTCTGACTGCAGTCGCATTAATGATATTATAGTATTAAATATATAATAGTATTTCACTTTCATTATCCTTGTGTTCATTCCGAGCCCTTGTCTTCATGGTAAGAACTGTGTCTGTAGCTGGAAATGATTAAAGTATAAAAGATTGAAACTGAAAGGGGTAATTTTGTGAAGTTGACTATTTACTCTGGATCTTAGCCGCTTCTGAACTCAGATATCTCTTTGTCTCTCTCTGCCTTTTCATTTTGAAAGAGTTGGGCTAATTCATTTACATTATTCACCAGCTTGCTTGCTTTCACAGTTCTGAGTTTTTGTGTTCTACCCATAGTCAAATAAATCAGTGTTATGAACTGAATATTTACTTCTCCCTCGAATTCATACGTTGAAATCCTAAACCTCAGTGTAACGGTATTTGGAGGCAGTGCCTTTGGGGGGTGATTAGGTCATGAGAGTGGAGCTCTCATGAATGGGACCAGTGCCCTTAAGGAAGGGACCCCAGAGATCTCTCTCAGTCCACAATGTGAGGGTACAAGAAGTCGGCAGTCTGTAATCCAGAAGAGAGATCTCACCAGAATCTGGCCGGGCTAGCATCCCGATCTTGGAATTCCAGCCTCCAGAACTGTGAGAAATAACTTTCCTTTCTGTTGTTTATAAGCCACCCAGTCTATAGTACTTTATCATGGCAGCCTGGACTAAGCCAGTGGGTTTGTTAGTTGCTGGTGGGCTGCATTTCTTTACCCTGCCTACTTTTGCTGACATAGGGGAGGGTGGGACAGACCAGTGCCAACTGGAGAAGCCCACACCACTGTGGACTAGACCCATGACCATGGATGGGCACAGGTGTTGATTTCCCTGACCAGCTTTCTGTGTCCTGTGAACCTGTGGGTGAACTCTGCCTCCTTTGCTATGGGACCACTCTTCCAGAAACTGCTACGACCCTCTAATCGCTCTCAGGTTTTCTTTCACGACAGGGGACACTTCTCTTGATACTACTGCTAGAGACACCACTCCAGACCTCTGGCCCATTTCTGGCACTTTCTTTCCACCCCTCGCACTCTCGTCTTGGATTGGGCCTCCTCACTGTCTTCTGGGGTCGCCATGTTTGTGATGTCCGTACAGGACATTCTGTATGTATAGCAAAGCCCTCGTTTGTGGCTCTGATTCTGCTAGGTTTTTGTTGCTGTTGTTGAGTCTCACGGGTTTTCCTTATAAGCTTTTTGATTTTTAGTTGTAAACTCATATTTATTGAAATACGTACCTGTGATAATTCTTTGAGGGTATACTCAGAGATTGCACGTTTGCTTCGGTTTGCTCGGGGACATTTGCCAGTTGCTTGGAGGTGCTACCAACTCAGGACCACCTTAAACTCAATTCTCACATTGGGCTTTTTAAAAAAAATCAAGCAGTATAAACTCAGTCCCCAAACCCCTTTGAGTGCACACTTGTGGTTGGGAATTCTCAAGAGAGATT
Source organism: Eschrichtius robustus (assembly GCF_028021215.1). Classification (NCBI taxonomy): domain Eukaryota; kingdom Metazoa; phylum Chordata; class Mammalia; order Artiodactyla; family Eschrichtiidae; genus Eschrichtius; species Eschrichtius robustus. The sequence goes on along the minus strand of NC_090839.1, from coordinate 82,468,208 downwards.
AAGAAATAATCCCCACCTCCCAGCCACTACCTCCTTCCTTCTAAAGAAGACTTAGATGGCAAGTTACCTCTTCATCTTCCCTTGCAAGGGGAGATTTCCTCTCGTTCTTGCCGCATTGAAAGTGTAGCCCCTAGAGAGCCAGGTATTGTATAAGAAAGACTGATCTTACTATAATTAAGTGGCTGCCTTACTGGGACCAGCAGGTTGGCCTGGGGAATGCCATTCTCCTGGTGATGACGAAGATTCAGGAGGGCAAGGGGAAATATGTGAGGTCTCTTAAGGCCTAGGTTTGGAGCTGGGGCACTTCCACTTCTACCTCATTCTGTTGGCCAAAGCAAGCCACATGGTTGAACCCAAAGTCAAGGGGTAAGGAAATGGACGCTGCTACTTCAATGAGGGGAAATGCAAAATCACATGGCAAAGGGTATGGATATAAAAAAGGAGGGTGAAGAATTGAGGCCAATAATACAAACTAGCCCAGGTAGATTTCTAACACGTTTAGAGGAGAAAAAGGAAAGGGAATCAAGTAGAGTGTTATGGATCGACTTGTAACCCCCCGGCAATTCATATGGTGAAGCCCTAATTAAGCCCTAATCCCTCATGTGGCTGTATATAGAGATAGGGCTTTTAAGAAGGGAATTAAGATGAAATGAAGTCATAAGAGTGGGGCCCTAATCCTGTAGAACTGGGGTCCTTATAAGAAGAGGAAGAGACACCAGAGAGCTCTTTCCCCGCTCCCACATGTGTGTAGAGAAAAGGCCATGTGAGGACACCTGAGAAGCTGATGATCTGTAAGCAGAGAAGGGAGGCACCTTGATCTTGGACTTCCAACTTCCAGAACGTGGGAAAATAAGTTTCTGTTGCTTAAGCTCCCCCCCATCTGTGGTATTTTGCTATTCAGCCTGAGCAGAATAATACATAGAGGAAAAAGGAAAGGGGAGAGAGAAGAAAATATTTGTTGAGCATATACAGACAGACCTCGGAGATATGAGTTCGGTTCCAGACCACTGCAATAAAGTGAATATACCAATAAAGTGAATATACCAATAAAGTGAGTTGCAAGAATTTTTTGGTTTTTCATTGTGTATAAAAGTTACGCTTACACTATACTGTAGTCTATTAAGTGTGCAATAGCATTATGTCTAAAAAAACAATATATACACCTTAATTAAAAAACACTTTTTGCTAAAAATGCTAACCATCACCTGAGCCTTCAGTGATTTGTAATCTTTTTGCAAATAGTAACATCAGAGATCACCATAATAAATATAATAATGACATTTTGAAATATTGCGAGAATTACCAAAATGTCACCCAAAGACATGAAATGAGCAAATGTCATTGGAAAAATGGTGCCAATAGACTTGCTTGACGCAGGGTCACCACCAACCTTCAATCTGTAAAAAAAAAAAAATGCCGTACCTGCAAAATGCAATAAAACAAGGTCTGCCTGTACCCTTTGCCAGAGACTACTCTGGGACCTTTTACTCATATTATTTTATCCTGTCTTTATAATCGTCTTGTCAAATAGGTTTTTTCTTCTTTTTCGAGGGAAATAACCACAATTCGGAGGGGTAAAGAAACTTTCCCATGGCTACTTATTGATCATTGGCAGAACCAGAATTCAAACTGAAGTCTGTCTCACTCTGTAGCCCATGCCTGGGTTAGCAATGTTTTCTGCAAAAGGGCCAGAAAGTGATTATTCTAGGCTTGACAGGTCATACAATCTCTAGAGTAACTACTCAACTCTTGCCATGGTAGCGTGGAAGCCTCCGTCGACAATATGTAAACAAATAGGCATGGATGTATTCCAATAAAACAGGCAGTTTTACTGTTATTGATGAAAACAGGCAGTGGGATGGTGTCACAGGCTGTAGTTTTGATGACCCCTGCTCTATAATATTCTCCTTTTATGGGGTTTGGCCTCTTCCTTGCAGGGGACTCGAGACAGAAGGTCAAGCGTGTGGGAAGGTATGGATGTGTGGGAGGGCATGATGTATTCAAGAGATGGAAAATAATTTGATGAGACAGGAGCAGATGGTGTTAATTTGAGGTATGGGAATTGAGGAGGGAAATGCTGAAAATGGAACTGGGGCCCAGGTCATATTTACCTGCCTGTTGAGCACATCTCTACCATGTGGCCGGTCCTTTGCTGGGCTCTGGGAGCCCCCAGTAGAGGGGACGAGGACCAGACCTTGTCTTTGAAAGAGATGACAATTTGGAAGGGAGAGAGAGAGACGTGGAGAAAAATGATGTAAGAGGAGGAATGGGCAGAGAGTGGAAACACTGAGCTCCTAAGTCCTACATGGGACATTCAGTTGAAGTCCCATGTGGAGGGTACATCACCAGTGGTCCTCCCAAAGATCATATAGGTCCAAGGATTGCTGGTTGAGCAGAGAATCAGAATCAGTGAACTAGAAATGCCCCAGTATCTTGCTTAAGAATTTCCTAAATGTGGACATGGGCTTTTGGAGACTGAAGCTGGTATGCCTGTTTGAAGAGTTAATGCATTCCACTTGGAATGAAAAAACAACCATGTGGTGGCAAAGAATTTGTTCTCTTCTTTGGGTGGCAGCCACAGGATTCCTCGCCAATTAGTAGCATCTGGTCCTCATAGAAGATTCATCCCTGGTTGAGCTGGCAGGTACCTCTGGATGTGACACTCTGTGAAGTTCCTGATGGGCCATCTGTGATGTCTTTCCTTCCCAGATACCTCAGTCCTCTCTCCCCCCTCCAACCAGTCTGCCTTTCATTTGAAATATTTTTAAACACTTAGAACTGAGAGCAGGACTAGCTCTAGCTTTTTTTAGAGACTAGCGTGAGATGCCAAGTTGTTTTTTTCCAAATTTAATAAAAGGAAACGGTGTTGAGCACTTACTATATGTTGGGCCCTATATTCAACATTTTACTGAAAATTATTTTTACAGGCATCTTCTCATTTAAGTTTCAAAACAACTGTGGGAGTATTATGATAAGGACAATTATTATTCCAATTCACAAATGAGGAACCCAAATCTAAGAAAGGCTACTTCCCTTGACCAATGTCACACAGACTCTAAGTGCTGAACCCAGGATTCTGACCCGGTTGTCTGACTGTAACATCTAACATATTGCAGGATCTAAAATTCATGTCATATAGAAGTAAGTGTTTAAAGGGTGATGTCTCAGAGAGGGGAAAATTTAGTTTTCTCCTTCTGGGTAAAATTAGGGCCCCATTATTCTGAGGAGTCCCTTCCTGATAAACATTTTCATAATAATATACATAGCAATAATATTTACATTTGTCAGTCATTTTTAAGATGCTCTTGCAGATATGCTAGGACATTAAGAGACTGTGCTTTGCTCAAGGATCTCTGAATATAGTTTTTCGCAGACTCACACTCTAGTTTCCTTCTTTAAGCAGGGCAGGGCTGTCTCCTGGACTCTTGCACACTCGCTGTTCTCAGATATCCTGGCCCTCCACTTCCCTTCTATATAAACCCAATTAGCCAGCCTGTTTTCCACATGGACTCTGCTGAGACGGGAGGAAGGGAATGAGGCTCAGCTTGCAATTCAGAAGCATCATCTTCGTTCATTGGGAAAGAAAAGGCTGGGTTCTTAATGGGAAATAAAGAATTCTACAGATGAATCCTTCAGTTTCCTGTCAAAGGCCCAGATTGAGAAATTTAGAGTTACTCAGCTTGTGGTCTTTTATTTTAAGTAACAGTGGGATAAAACAGGCCAAGGTAGCAGCCGAGGACTCCACTTCTCTTCCTAAATTGATGATACATCTGGCTACTTCACCCCCTTTCAGTTTCAAATGCAATTTGTCCGAAGCCTCCAATTTAAATCACATAGATCTTGTCTAAATGAAATAACAGGCTTCCCATGAAAAGACAAAGGCTCTGCTTGTGCACGTGTGTGTGTGTGTGTGTGTAGTGGTGGTAGCAATGGATTGGGGATGATGAGAAGAGATGCATTCCAACTGATGATTGAACTTAAAGCTCTTTCATTTCTGCCAGGGATGTGGGATTCAATGAGATGATGAGCAATCCTGCTGGGCCTGGCCTGCCATGATTTCAGTCAGAGGCAGAGACGTGGGGAAGCCAGGTCTCTGAAAGCTGAGCAATCCTGGGCAGACCTCAGCTGCCCTCCCTCCATCCCAGCCTGAGGCCCCATCCCAGGACTCGTCATGCATCTCCTGAGCCATAACTCTGACTTGTGAACTGGTTCCTGCACCCAGAATCACCCTCTCCACCCCACTTCCAAACATCTTCCAACAGGATTTTTCCAACCCACAAATCTGCTTTGCTTACCCCGCTGCTCAGAAACCTTCATGGGCTGCCCACTGCCACTGATTGCCATCAAGACTCTTCAGTTTAACATTTAAACCCCTTCAAAGTCCATCCACGACCAAAGTGTGTCCTCTTCCCCACTCCCCGTGGGTTCCTCACTCTTCCAGGACGTGGCTGTCACGCTCCCCAGCATGCTGTTTGCTCTCTCACCTCTGACCTTTGTCCACCATGTTCGCACTGCTGGAACGGTTTCATTTCGTCCTCCTCCCACCCACTCATGCTTAACAGAAATAATGCTCTGTGCTGGAATGGCGAAGCATAATCTTGTTAAGGGTTGGAAGGATTCTTTGAAGTTGGGAGATTTAATTTTCTGGAAATGCTATTTTCTCATTTCTAAGACTCTTCTGCAATTTCCTGCCCAAACGTTGCTTCCCCCTGGAAACTTCTAACCCTCCTGGCAAGTTATAGGTGCTCAATAAATGCACAGTAAGTTAAAGCATGAATAAATCTGGAGAGTCTAAGGGAATATGGTCTTTTTGTTTTATTTTGTCATGGCTATAGAGTCACAATCTCTTAGCGTTTTGTTTTTTCTTTTTTTTTCAGAGCTAGAGATGAACTAGTCCAACCTCAGACTGAGAAAGCGGTTAGGTGACTTGGCCAAAGTTACATGGCAAGTTAGTGCTGGAATTAGGTCTACAACACAGCATTCCTGAGTCCCAAGCTTTTTCTTTTCTGACATGTAGCTTTGTTACCGAACTCAGTTTGAGCTGCTCTTCGCTCAAGAATCCAATACTAAGAGACAAGTGCTGGGTAAAAGGAAAAATAGCTTTATTGAGGAAGCTGGCAATCCTGGGGAGAAGGTGGACTCATATCCCCAAGAACCAACTCCCCCCTCCCCAGGTTTTGTTCGGAAAGTATATAGGGAAAAGAGGAAGGGGCTACATGTTGAGGAGAGGGTTGCAGGGTGCATGATCAGCTCTGATGAGTTGGTGGTTAGGCAACCAGGAGTCAACATCATCAACCTTCTGGTTTCAACCAGTCTGGGGTCTATGTGCTTGTGGGCAGCATACAGTTACCTTATTCCACCTGGTGGGGGTTTCAGTATCTGCAAAACAGCTCAGACGACATGGCTCAGAATATTATCTATAGCCCTTGAGGAGGAACCAAAGGTTCTGGACTTTGTTTAATGACTAAACTATTATTATTTTGTCGTTTGATTATTTTCCTTTGTTTCTGCATTTTCTCACTTCTCTGATTAAATTTATTCCGTGGACCTTGGGGAAGGCCTAGGATGCTAAAGCTTTTCTACACACACGAGGCAGGTGGAGGATGGGGGTGGGATGTGGTAGGGGGTTTGTCCCAGGAAGGCCCCATAGTGTCCTTCTCAGTTACAGCCTCTGTCATTACATTTGTTTTTCTCTTTGTATCTGTCACATCCACAGGGCCATTTCAGGTGGCAAAGACTGGCTGGCCACATGCTGATTCCTCTCTCCCACCCCATGATCCTTCATAAGATATGGCCTTAACTGATGAGTTCCCTCATGCCACCAGACCCTGACTGTGACAAGTATGGGTGGGACCTCAAAGTGAGAAAGACACAGTCTGGCCCCCAAAGGAGCTCCAGCCAGACTGGAGGCATGAAGAGAAAATAAGAGGAACACAGAACAGGAAGCAGCTGATTCTAGTGTGGGTGGAGGTGAGAGGTTTGGAGTGGTCCTCTCTGAGGAGGGGGCATTTGAAGTGAACCTGGAAGGTAAACAGGACTTTTCAAGAGGAGGGTGGAGGCGAGGAGAGTGATCCCCAATGAGAGACGGTCATGTGTTAAGGCCCAGTGGCATGAAAGGTCATGGAGTGTTTGGGAAGGAGGGCCACGTGCCTGGGGAAGGGAGGACTGGAAAGGGGCGGGAGAGGGGACCCAAGAGAGTCAGTGGGGCCAGCTTACCAAGGGTCACGTGTGCTAAGCTAAGGAGATGGTGCTGCATCCTGTGTGCATGTGGGCTGTATTAGTCTGCTCAGGCTGCCATAGCAAAGTTCCACAAACTGGGTGGCTTAAACAGCAGAAGTTTATTTTCTTTCAGATCTGGAATGCTAGAAGTCCAAGATCAAGTTGTCGGTAGGGTTGGTTTCTTCTGAGACCTCTCTCCTTGGCTTGCAGATGGCTGTTTTCTCCCTGTGTCTTCACATCAGCTTCCCTCTGTGTGTCTGGGTCTTAATCTCCTCTTCCTATAAGGACACCTGTCCTATTGGATTAAGGCCCACCTAATGACCTAATTTTAATGTAATCACACTTTAAAGACCCTATCTCCAAATACTGTTGTTACATTCTGAGATACTGAGGGTCAAGATTTTAACCTATGAATTTTGGGTGGGGGATGGCACACAACTCAGCCCATAAAAGGGGACAAACGGAGGTTTTATAAGGATTCATTTGGAACACTCAACTCTCATTTTCTTGGCCTGCGGTGTGTTCTAAATGGCATTAATCCTTCCTCTGAAGGGCCTCTAAATATAGATGCCATCTGCTGCTGTGCAATATGTTATCACTGATCCCCCACTTAACAGTGGCATCTTTGCAGGCAAGGGAGAGAGGCTGCATAAACCCGAGGGGAGACACGCCCCCGCGTGGGTCTCAGCCAATGAGGAGCCAGAGAAAATCCCGCGGGCGGGTCTGACTCCAGAGCCTCCAAGATGATGGAAGGATGCCAGGGTCCCAAGATTCTTTGAGTCTTGAATAGTCAGGCACTTGCGTAATGCTCATTGGCTCAGAAAGAGGGGCTCTCCTCACCTTTCCTGCAAGTGCGGAGCCTGAGCATGAAACGGTGACGGAAATTTTTGCTCACTGAAAGAAGTGTTCCTTCTTACGGAGCAAAACGGCACCTGCCAGCCCTGGTTGACGGCATCTCCGCATTGATTAAGGGGAACACGCATCACGTGGACGTGCGCGTTGCCCTCTGACGTGGTTTGCTCAGATGACGTCTTTCTGGAGCCCTCCCCGGCCCCTCTTCACCCCCGCTGGCGGGATTACACCTGCATTCTTGCTGTGAAGGACAATTTGGCCCTCCCATTAATTACTTCTAAAGTTCTAGATTTCAATTAGGGAGTTAATTACTTTTTGCCATATTGCCCCCATTAAAGACATTTTCATCATTAAGTCGATTTGTTAGAATTGAAGAGCCTTGCCAAGACGGAAGAATTATTGTCCAAGGAACCTCCCGCTCTTACTCGTGTCTTCCTGCTTTGAGGTGACAGAGTGGAAAGCTTTATTTTAGATTTTTTACGTTCATGTAGCAAATATTTGTGAACCACTTACTTTGTGATCAGTACTGTGCAGGGCTACGGAGGATGCAAAAGTAGATGCAAAGACATGTGACATGTCTTCAAGGACGTCAAGATCTAGCAGAGAAAAAATAATTTAGATATAATTTAATTATTAAATTAAATCATTATTAAAAAATTAAATATAATTATTAAATAAATAGTCTGTGGAAGTACTATAGGATGGGCACGCACAAAATATTATTGGAACACGGAAGAGGGAGGGGGCGATTAATTTGGGAAGACTTTGCAGAGGACATGAAGTTTTACACAGGGCTGTAGGATGCATACATGTTCACCAGGTAAGAGGGAAAGGGTATTAGTTTCTTAGGACTGTCATAACAAAGTGCCACAGACTAAATGGATTAAACAACAGAAATTAAGTTTTTAGTAGCCCTGGAGGGTAGAAGTTGGAGATCAAGCATGTCCTCAGGGTCCTGCTCCCTCTGAAGGCTCTAGGGCAGGGGCTGCCCCAGGCTTCTCTCCTAGCTTCCGGTAGTTCTTGGCTTGTGGTAAGCATAATTCTGATCTTCACATGGTGTTCTTCCTGTGTTTCCACATCATCTTCCCTTAATTTGTGTCAGTCTCTGGGTCCAAATTTCCCCTTTTTCTAAGGACACCAGTCATGTTGGATTACAGTCCATCCTAACGACCTCATTTTAACTTGATTACTTATGTAAAGACCCCATTTCCAAATGCAGTCACATTCCAAAGTATGGGAGTTAGGGCTTCAACATATGAATTTTTTAGGGGACACAACTTAACCCATAACAGTGTTCAAGGCTACACAAAGGCATGAGGTTCTGAAAGGATCAGCCTATTTGGGGAACAGAGAGACATGATATAGCTGGATCATAGGTGACTTTAGGCTGGTCACATGTGGGATTTCTCTAAAGGAACATTCAAGGCTGTTAAGTGAGTCCTTACAATTTTTAAAGTAATTATTACTTGTTATTTCCAGTCTTTATTTGTATATTCACGTACGTACTTGGTTTTGCACAACACATAAATGCATTCATTAAAATACCTCTTCCCCCCTTTTCTCACTCCTGGCTTCCCTCATGCAGGTTTATCAGTTCTTCCCTGCTCCACTTCTGCCTCCACCCCTGTACCTCTCCCACACCCCCATGTTACTAACCCGTATATTGGTATTTATCTAATTCTATACAGATGTATAGACGTGTTTCAGGTCATTGTTTATTTGACAAATAATGGTATCTTTTTATAAATGCTTTTCTGCATTACCCTATGGGACCTTGTGGAAATCCTTCTAAATCATGCATTTTTAACAGGGGCAATATTGACCCCAAGGGAACAAAAATTGGTTCTTGGGGCATGAAAAAACTTAGGTGTTATGATGGTCTCTGGCCCTCTAAAGCTCAATTCTATTTGACAACGTAAACAGATGTACAGTGTATCTGTGGTATTAAAATTCATGGGGTGGGTGATCATGAGAAAAAACTTGGGAAGCACTGCTCTAAATCATCTGCTCTGACTCTCATCTTCTCTTTTAAATGATGCGCTTTACTCCGTGGTGTGGGTGGACCACCATTTATTCAACTTTTATTCCATTTGTGACCATTCATTCTGTTTCCAGATTTTTGCCATAGGAAGTAGGCTGCAGTTAACTGATTGTTGCTTTTAATTCTGGGGCAAATCTTCTCAGAGTGGGAGCCTTGGTCACAGGATATCTGATTTTTAATTTCGTGGTAAATATTATCAGATTGCATTTCCCAAAGGTGGAAACATTTCCCCTCCAAGGAGACTCCTTTCCAGCTAGCAATAGATGTTCTAGCTGTTTCCAGTGTTTTCCATACCGGCGAGTGTAAAGTGATATCTCATTGCGACTTTAATTTGCCGAGGATGTGAGCATCTTTTCATACACTTCTCAGCCATGTGGGTTTGCTCTTATGTGAATTGTCTATGAATGCATGGTTGACTACATTTTAATTTTGTTGTGTTTATCTTTTCTTCTAAATTCCCAAGAGTTCTTTCTATATCATAGCTATTAACCTTTGTCTAGCATCTGTACTACAAATACTTCTTCCAGATCTATTATTTGTCTCAACTTTGTTTATGGTTCTTTTTGGACACTAAAATTTAAGATTTTACATTGTTTGGTTCATGTGTTTTTATTTTATTGTTTTTGGGTTTCTAATTTTAGTTTAGGAAATTCACTTTGACTCTCAGATTTTACATGTGGTCACGGAGATTTGGTTTTACTTTTTTGTTTTCAATACATTTAAAAGGTTGTGTTTTGTTTTTCTGTACAAGAGATCATAAGGGGTGTCTGTTTTTTTTTCCAGGTTGATAATGAGTTTGCCAACACATTTTATAAATAATCCATCCATTTTCCTTGAATTAAACTGCCATCCTTGTCATAAATGAATTTCTCACATACAAAGGCATCTAATTCTGGGTTCTCTACCATCTTCCACTGACTTATCCATTCCTTTGTCAAAACTAAAATGACTGATGATTCTTCAAGACATCTATACAATACCAAAAACTAAAATACATACACAAACAAACAAACAAACAATAAACAAAAAACAACCCTTGTCAGGATTCTATGCAGAATTGCATTAAAATTATATATTAAAGTTTGGGAACACTGACCATACCATATTTTTCCATTTGTTCAGAATTTGTTTTATGCGTTTTAATAATCATTTATTGTCCTCATGTGTGTTTTGTACCTTTCTTCATGAGTGTATTCATAAGTGTTTTATAGTTTTTGACACGACAGTGAAAGGAATATTGTGAGAATAGAGAAAATGTATTGGTTTTAGTTCATTTGTTTTGACTACAATCACCTCTCTGGACAAGTGAGCGGATGCAGGAGTTCAATGCAACTGGGACGTTTTAGGATAATTTACATGAGTCATGTCTGGGATTTCTCTTAACGAACATGAGATTATTAAGAAAGAGAGAGGTTACTCTTTTCTCTGTGTTTGTCACACCAGGGTGGTGATATTAGTCTGAGAGAATTTAAGTTCCTTTAATGCATACATTCATGGATGCACAGGCTGCGAGACCCTGGCCACTCAGGGCTGAGGGTCGGGTGGAACAGGGCTACGGCCCCCCCCAACCCCTAACGCCCCAGGAGAGCCCTTGGCCTCCCGACCTCGTGGAGGCCCCAGCCGCTGCCATTGCTGTCTGGTTGGGGTGACCTCTGGAGAAGCTGCCTTTGCCTTTCTCGTGGCTGTTTTTACACTTTCTTGACCCTTCCCAACTTACTGGAGGCTGGTTTAGGGCCGGCTGGCCTGTCAGATTTAGGTAAGTGGAAACCCCACCCATTCCTGAGGGGCTTGGTTAGCTCGGGCTGCCACAACAAAGCACCACAGAGTGGGCGGCTGAAACAGCACACATCGATTTCCCCCAGTCCTGGAGGCTGGAAGTCCAAGATCCAGGTGTGGGCAGGGGTGGTTTCTCCTGAGGCCTGTCTCCTTGGCTTGCCGATGGCCGCCTTTTTGCTGTGTCCTCCCAGGGTCTTCCCTCTGTGTCCAAATTTCCTCTTCTTGTCAGGACACCAGTCACATTGGATTAGAGCCCACATTAGTGGCCTCATTTTAACTCAATCACATCTTTAAAGTCTCTGTCTCCAAATAGTCACACTCTGAGGCACAGCGGGTTAGGGTTTCAACATGTGGATTCTGGGGGGACACAGTTCAGCCCGTAATACCAAGGGCAGGTCGGTGAACAGAAAGGGAGTGAACAGAAAGTCCCCAGGCTCAGGTTTTCGGGCTGCCTGCTTCCTCTTCCTGCACTGGAGCCACTGAGGGGCAAATCCAAGGTAGCTAATTAATGAAAGATAGAATTATGAGCTTCCTATTCAGGCCTGCACTCCTCCGCCGCGGACACCGGCTTGCGTGGGAAACCCTGAGATGTCTGGGCCCAGGCTGGGTCACCTTTGGCTTCAGCCACCAGCCTCCTCCTTGTCTGCCGTCACCCACCGGCGGGGGGTAACTCATGACCCTGATGGTCTGCGGGGCCTGGGGTGTTACTCCTGTTTGCTGAGATGGCCTATGAAAGCCACAGAGGAGAACACAAGGTGCTCAGTTAGTGCCCCGGATTCTGAGTTCAGAGAACCACGTGCCCTGGGGTGGCTGAGAGTTGCCAACTCAGCAGAACCAGTTCCACCCCCTCATCCTATTTCCAGTCACGAAGAAGCTGTGTGAGGGCCATGAGGATGGAGCCTTTTGGGAGAAGAGGGTATCTGTGGGGCAAGAGCAATCACTCCCTGTGGACATGTGTCTCGAAAATTTTCTGGCTTTCTCTATGCCTTCCCACGTGGTTGGGGTGCTTGAAGAGCATTGTAGGTCTACATCAGAGGCTAGAAAGTGGCTCTTACCTGCCCAGGTGCTGGCCAGTAGAGCAGCCCGGTAGGCTGGGGCAGGGGAGAGAGGAAGTAAGGAAAGGAGGGGGTGGAGGGAGTGCTGGAGGTCAGGTGGGGAGCAGAGAAGGCAGCCGTATCTGTGGCCTGGCAGTGGCAAGCTCCTCCATGGTCAAGTGGACATTCACACTTAAGCCATCATGGTGCTGCTTAAGGGGACCCCAGCAGCAAGAGGCTGGGTGGTGGCCCATATGAAAGAACAGAACCGCACCCCCTCCAACCCCTGAGTGTCCGGTCAGCCAGCACTGACGTGGGAGAGAAAGGGGAGCTTAGCCTCAAATACAAGGGTAACGTTGTAGAACAAATAGGGCTACCTTAGCAACAGGAACAAGATTGTTTTATTCAATGGAGCTGAATCAGAAATGATGAAACTGAATTACATCTTGTTAAAAGAGCAGCCTACAGCCCAGGAGGGAGGGAAGCTTCACAGAAGAGTTGTAGCACTAATGAGAAAAAATAAAATCCATTTTATGTTTATATGCTAATGAGTTGAGGCCCTCACTTAACTGGCTATTATTGGCATTAACTGAGAAAAAGTCAGATGATAATACCTATTGGAGACTTTTGTGTGGTAGTATAGGATTCAAAAGGGCCAAAAGTTTGTAAAACAGGGAGAAATAATGCTGCAATGATAGAGGGACAGGTGATGGCATCCACATTTTGTGGCAAGATTTATGCTGTGTTCCCGTAGGGGAAATAAAGTAGTGGACACACACACACACACACACACACACACAGAGTCTTAGAAGATCAGGCCTGAAACGTCTGTTGTGATCATCTAGCCCAGAGATAATGGATGCGTGGCATGGGAGACATTCACCTATTCCTCCTCTGATGGCAAACATGAATAATCAATCATGGCACAGTTTCCTGCTAAGACTACCTATTCTCTGATGTAGAAAAAGGACAGCCCACTGTAGCAATCAGCAAGGGCTTCCTGGAAAAAGTGAGATTTAAGCTGATTCTTGAATGATGTGTAGGGTTTAGAGAAGTGACCCCTAAACTTCGGTGGACCAAGGAGGCCATGGAAAACTTATTAAGACCAGATCCTGGAGTCCATCCCATGAGACTGATTCAGTCTGTGTTAGAGACAGCCCAAGAATCTTCATTTTTCAAGTTCCTCAGGTGAATCAGATACTTGAAGAATGAAAATACTGGGGTGGGGGGAACCGGCATGAGCAATGAAAGGAGATTGGCAGAAGGTTCCAGAGGGGAGGAAGAAGCAGGATTTCAAGTTATGGTTATTGGTTGCTCTAGAGGGGAAACAAAGACAGAGATGAGCTGGAGGTCAGGTGCTGTTGGACCTGGAGGATATCACTGCAGACGAGAAGGGACCAGGGATACAGCTGCAGGGCCAGCAACTTACAGGTTGCCTCCTGGGCACCGGATTTCTGCCAAATGAGGGGTGGGAGCAGCCTACTGTATTCACAAATCCTAACTGACGTGTGAGCCACCCCTTCTGCTTCTGAAAAATGCTGTTTTAACAAAAAGCAGTCAATGCAGGATATTTTGATCATGGCTTGATATCCAACTCATTGTCACATCTGGGCTGATTACTTTATACATTAGAAAAAAGTCCCAGCCTTGCTCTGTCTGCTTTCCTTCCTGTCATTTAATAAAAACAATGAAGGTAATAATAATTTTTAAAACAAGAGTTCTCATTTACTTAGGACATACCTTGCTCAAGAGACAGTGCAGTCCTTTGCAAACCTGATTTTTAGTCCTTATGCTGGCCCCCCAAGGAGGTGCTATTACTGCACCCACATCAAGCATTGTGCAGAGGAGGAAACTGAGGCCCAGTGAGCTGTGTTTTGCACCTGAGAACGCTAGAGTTGGAATTCACATACCTGCCTGATTTATGATTTACCACAACCCCTGCCTCCTGTCTTCCCAGATTTGGAAGACTGTCCAGGGGTCCCCTTGGCCTGTAGAGTTATGGTGTCATATTTAAACAGTTGGTCGTGGCAGCATCTGATGCATTTGGATATCAGGGTGATGATCTTCTTAGAATACCCCCTGGGAACTTCCAGAATTATTATGGAAAGACTGTGAGGGGGTTACGTATGGGATTCCAAGTTAGCCAGTGGAGATGAAGAGTGGTGGCAGTTTGGTGTTCATATGAAAGTGACTTCATTGCACTCAAAGGTTGGGGAAACCAGAGATGGTTCTGGGACCGAGGGATGATTTAGGAGGTAAACTGGAGAGTGTGGGCTCCAGTGCAACTACCCTGGACTCCTGCCCTGCCATCTATTCACCCTGTGACTTTGGACAAGAAATGCCACTCCCTGAAATCCGGCTCAGTTGTAGATGGGACTAAGGATCCCTGCTTCTTCGGAATCCTGCGAAGATGAGTGTCTCATAAATGGTCAGCACCTGGCCTGGTGCCTGTGCAGGGAAGCCTGAAATACAGATGGGCTTCCTGCCTCCAACAGGGCCAGTGATAGACAGGGAGGGAATCTGTGGCTCCTATTTGCAGTAGGGAGGAGGAGGAGGGCGAGGGGGAGAAGGGGGGAGGGGGAGGAGGGGGGGGGCGAGGGAGATTGAAATAGAGAGATGCTCCTGTTTAGGGCATCTCCCAGGAAGAAGGATTTGTAGTTATCTGCCTCCCGGCTGCCCTTTGGGGCTGCTGCCCACAGATCTGCTGAACTAGAACAAACAAACTCCAACCGGGAGTGACAGTGCTGGTCCACAGCAGCAGATGCCACGGAGGAAAGGGGTGCCCCACACTCTCTGCTACATCTTCCCCTCCATCCCTCCCTGCAACAAGAGCAGCCAGGAAAGAAGACAAGTAGACAAAAGTAAAACAAGGGTAGACTAGCACTAGGTTACCGGAATTGGAGGAGACACTAGAAAATTCTACATGCTGCTGGGTCTTCCGTGCAATCGCCTCGTTGTTCTACGGGGTTTCATGTGATTCTCTGTGCTTGTGCCTCCCTTCCCCCAAGCTTCCGACCCTTACTGAATGTTTGCAGGTGCGGTGCTGGGCTCTCGGCTGTTTCTGCCTTCAGGGATCTCAGTCTCCTTGGAGAGATGCATAAAGCAGATGGCAGCTCAGCGTGACTGAGCCAGGATAGAGGAAATGCATATGGCTTGGGTGCTAATCAGGGGAGGCTTCCTAGAGGAGCTACTATTTTTCTTACAAGTCTGAGAAAATGAGTAAGAGCAAGGCTGATGGAGACTTTCCAGGCAGAAGTCACAGCAGGAGTAAAGGAGGGTGGATGCGCTGAGCAAATAGGGAGGCCAAGTGTGAGGGGTGGGGTGACGGTGGGGGACAAAGATGAGGCTGGAGAGAAAATTCAGGGTCCAGGTCATGGAGAATTTGGCATTTTTCCCGGAGCCCATCCTGGAGCCGGTGATGGATTTAAGCTGGAAGCGGGATGATCACGTTGGTCTTTTAGAAAGTGATCCGTGGCAATGATGGATGGAGAACTCTGCGAGGCAGAAACCAGTTAGCAGGTTTTTACAGGAGCCTGGCCCCAAAGATGACAAGGCTTGAGAACAAAGGCTGTGGTCATGAAGACGGAATTTGGAGGTCAGATTCCAGAGGGAGGGAGTAGCGCTGGCTGGATGGGGTGCCTGGTGGGATGTGGGTGTGAAGGAGCGGGAGGGTTAGGGGCTCTGGCTCAGGCAGCAGGAAAGATGGTGGGGCATCGCTGGGGACAGGGGTCTGGGGAAAGCTGACAAGTTCAGGTGGAAACATGTTGATTCTAAGGGCGCCTGGGGGTGTGGGTATCTGGGTTTGCAGCTTGGCAGAGCTCTAGGGGCTGGGAGTGTGGAGTAGCAAGTTGTCAGCAGGGTTGGGGTAAGAGGGAGTGTGTGGAGTGAGAAGAGAGGGGCTGGGGAGGGGGTCCGGGGAGCAGGGCGTTTGGGGTTGGGCGGGGGAAGAGGGATGGAGGGAAAGAGAGATGGAAGCCAGGGGAGGGTGTCACGTTCCAGCAGCCAAAGGAGGAGGGGTTAAGAGCAGGAGGGGTGGCCATCACTGCCTGCGGGTTCTAGAAAGATGAGGCTGCAGAAGCATTTATGGGATTTAGCCGTGAATGGCCATGGGTGACTTGCCAAGAGTGGTTTCAGTGACGTGGCGGGAGGCAGACTTCGGTGGGTCACGGAGTAACTAGAAGGCTGGGAGACGGAGGCACTGTGGATGGAAGCAGATGTGGCTCAGAAGGGAGAGGTACAGGAGGACATGCAGTTGAGGGGGAGACTGTAGGACGGGAGAGACTATGGATGCTTGTAAATCAAGGAGGATGAGCCATAGGAAGAGGGTGAAAACCCCAGAGAGAAGGAAGCAGCGGGTGGAGCAAGGCAGCTCTTGGGAATCTGGGGTGGGTCCTCTAGTGAGGCGAGGGCGGGGGTGGTGTGTTTGCAGCTCAGAGGGGCTTCGGCAGTCCTGGTGTACCGGTCCTCCCTCCCCCCTCCCCGCCATTTCCCCCTTCCTTGAGGCACACCGACACTAGGCTGGGTGCTCAGATCGATTGGCTGGGGACTGGCTGGGCTCTGCAGAAGAGGCTGGACAGAAGCTCTTGTGTCACGGAGTGACAGAGGTGTGGAAGGGGGAGGGCAGGGGTGGCTGGGGCAGGTGTGGAGATCACTGAGGACGGCTGTAAGCTGGACGTGAGCCTTAATGGCGGGAGGTTCCAAGCAGCAGCTGGCGTGCCAGCTCTCCAGGCATCGTCAAAGGGTTTACGAGGACCTTGTCTACTGGTGGAAGGACTCCAGCCCAGTGCTGGGACTGGGAGCAACGTGCATCAGCGATCCCACCCAGGAGGATACTGGGGAGAGCTGGGCAGGGCTCAGGGCCCTGGCCAGGAAGCCTGGAGTCCTGGGCAGGGCTCCAGCCTGAGAACTAGCACTGAAGTTCTAAGTGAGGTCCTTGACATAGAAGCCAGGCCCATGTACCAGGCCACGGGGAGGGGGTGGAGCCTAAGGGCGTGGAATGCCCGCTCCCGGCCTGCTGGGTGCCAGAGGCCAGCAGTGCAATGTGGGACTACCCTCCCACAGGAGATCGGCAGCAGGCATCACCAGAATGATCATGGCAGGGGCGAGGTAGGGGAGCGACCAAGGAGTGACCCTAACACCTGCAGTGTGGACCGAGCCACCTCTCAGAAGGGCTATCAGGGGTTTTGGGGGAGACCCCCAAGATGAATCAAAAGATGCTCTGGCTCAGGTGAGACCTATGCTGTCCCGGGCAAGGTAGGACAAACAGAACCTAGGGGACCCAGCAGAACTGGGTTGGAATCCTGGCTACCGTTACTGGCTGTGTGACCTTGGAAATTTCTTAACTTTTCAGAGCTCCTTCTCCTCTTCTGTAAAATGAGGGAGCAAATCTCTATAGCCAGAGTCATTGTGAGAAATAAGTGAGATGAAGTTTGGAAAGACCCAATCATGAGGAATGGCAGCTCATAGTAGGGTCTTCATAAATGATAGTCCTCTCTCTTGCCTCCTGAGAGATGGTGTTGTGACCTTGTTAAACTAACACTTGTTAAGTACAGAGCTCTGGGGTGTCGGATGATGAGGCTTGGTTCGATAAAGAACAGAGGGAATTGAAACAGAGAAGTTTATTACTTACAGGTCCTGGAGGAGGTACATGGCAGGCCGCAAGGGGCCCCATGGGGAAGTCAAGGCAGACTTGTGGGGTGCAGGCAGAGAGAGATACTGGATCTGGGGCACATACTGTTTTTAGAGTCCATCAGTGGAGTGCTTTGGGGTTCCTGGGCTAAGTCTGCTTTGGTCGATTCAATCCCAAAAGAGCAGGGTTTTGGTGAGCTTCTTGTGGGTCTTATCTAAGGTGCTTACAAGCGGAAGGTCCAGGTATGTAGGGGAGAAGTCGGGCTGTTGGAAAAGTCATATCAGGAATGTACATTCACTTGTGACTCTGTGGGCTGTTATCTAGGGGATGTGCTTGCTAACATAATAATAATATATAATATATTATGTACCATATATAATATAATAATAATATAATAAGGGGCTAATGTCAGTGTAAGGCCCCCGCAAGACATCTGGTTAAACAAAAGGGATGCCGGGGCAGCAATACCATGGAGTAGCATAGCTCAACTCTTGAGATGGGGATTTGTGATGAGGATGGACAACACAGCTTTTTTTGGTACAAGCTCACATGGACCAAAGTGAGGGTGTTTCGTAAATCACCTGTGAGTGCTGAGCACTGTTGTGGGTGAAAGATGACCAAATACTCTTGGAAGCTCTTCCCATTGAGAGAGGGGGTATCTGGCACCTCCCCTTATATCTGGGAGGGCTCTGGGATTGCTTGAACAATAGAATATGGTAGAAGCGATGCTGTGCATTTCCAGGCCTAGATCTTAAGAGGCCTGTGGCTT
This sequence comes from Eschrichtius robustus, assembly GCF_028021215.1. NCBI lineage: Eukaryota > Metazoa > Chordata > Mammalia > Artiodactyla > Eschrichtiidae > Eschrichtius > Eschrichtius robustus. The sequence goes on along the minus strand of NC_090839.1, from coordinate 82,449,888 downwards.
TATTCTTTATTCCTGGAATACTTAGAGCTGTCCTGGGCCACCATGCTGTGAGGAAGCCCGAGCAGCCCCACGGAGAGGCCTAGGAGAAAAGGAACCCAGGTCCTCAGATGAATCCCAGCTGAGCTACCAGCCAACAACCAGCACCTGTATTGTGGTCCAGCTTGTAGGCAAGTGAGTGCACCATCCTGGAACTGGGTCCTCCAGCTCCTGTGGAGCTGCCCAAATTGAAGATTTGTGAGCAAACTTCATGACTGGTGTTTAAGCCACTAAGTCTTGGGGGACAACGTGTTATGAAGTCACAAGATAACGGGACCAAACACACACCATGGCACCAACAGTCTCTGGTGCTAGAAACCAGGAAGATCATCGAAGAAATAAACATAACCCACGATAAAAGTCCATTGCAGGGACTTCCCTGGTGGCACAGTGGTTAAGAATCCACCTGCCAACGCAGGGGACGTGGTTCAATCCCTGGTCAGGGGAGATCCCACATGCCGCAGAGCAACTAAGCCGGTGTGCCACAACTACTGAGCCTGCGCTCTAGAGCCCGTGAGCCACAACTACTGAGCCCACGTGCCACAACTACTGAAGCCTGCGTGCCTAGAGCCCACGCTCTGCAGCAAGAGAAGCCACCGCACTGAGAAGCCCGAGCATCGCAACGAAGAGTAGCCCCCGCTCGCCGCAACTAGAGAAAGCCTGCGCGCAGCAGCGAAGACCCAACGCAGCCAAAAATAAATAACTAAATTTATTAAAAAAAAAAAAGTCCATTGCAAACAAATATTGCTTATCCGTCACAGTACAGCTATTTGACCATTGCCTTTTTTTTTTTTGGCCGCACCACATGGCATGCGGGATCTTAGTTCCCCAACCAGGGACTGAACCCATGCCCCCTGCAGTGGAAGCGCATACTCTTAACCACTGGACCACCAGGGAAGTCCCTATTTGACCATTTCTAATAAGCTGGCTGTAGATACCCCCTCCACTTGTTGGCCAAGTCTGTTTCTTTGAGCTTTGTGGGAAATTGGTGCTATTAGGAAGAGCTTTAGGCTTCTCTCTGTCCCAGGCAGAGCCCATGGGCTCACTGCAGCATGGAGGGGAAAGAGCTGAGGGTCCAGGGAGAGGGAGCTGCCACCGGCAGTTGGCTGAGGAGGGAGGAAGGCCCATCTGAGCCTCCTTCCCTGGGACCAGGTGGAAATCGTGCTCTCCTTATAATTAGAGGCACGAAGAACACCCTTGGGCCTCAGCATCCCCATAAAGTGCTCCATAAGCACAGTGGAGCTGTTGAAAATGACAAAACAGATGGTGTGACAGAGATTGGAGTTACTCACCGGAGGGGTCATATTACCTCCAAGAACCATAAACAATGCAGCACCACTTCCCACCTTCCAAATTAGCCAGAAAAATAAAAGAGAATGGAGTGCTCCCGTTAGCAGTGGGCTCTCAAGGAGGTGGCTTCGGTGACGTGTCACCAGCAGCATCTCGTCCTTGCCTGTCTTGGGGAGCCCTGGCTGATGAGCTGAGCTGAATATTATTAACACCACTTTGCCGAAAATGCTGCACACTTAGACTAATGCCTTATGGCATTTGCTGCTTTCCTGGGGCTCCAAAGATGGAGAACTGAAATAGCAATTCAGCGCTGGTCGTCAAGGCAACAGGATTCTTCAGGATGCACCATGAGGTGTGTGCCTGGCACCGGGAGAGGATGGGAGAAAAGACATTGCAGATGCAGATCCTACCCTCCACGAGCCTACATTCTTCTTGGGAAGACAAGTTTGTGGTTTGTGAATCTCTTAGGGCAGGCTTTCCCTACCTAGCTCCTGGGGAACCTGAGTACAGCGAGATATTAACTAGTGTTAATAAAAAGAGGGTCGCGTGGCCAAATAATTTTGCAAAGCACACTGGACAATACGAAGTCAAAGACTTCCCCAAGTCTTTAATAAGCTCATGTACGTTGAGGTGTTTAAGAGGGAGAGATAGTCTGCTGTTTCCCTAAATTATCTGACCATGGAAGCTCTTGTTCACAGAGCATTTCAGGGGATTGATAAACCATAGAATGGCTTTGGGGACGCTTGATGAGGAAGTAATGCAAAGCAGTGTGTGATTAAGTTCTTAGAGTGTGTGGAACAGCTCGGGGGTACAGGAGGATTCAGACCAGGGAAGCTGGTGCTGGCTGGGCAAGGGGGGAGGCTTCGTGGAGCAGCTGAGCTGAGTTTTGCAGATTCTAAGTGGGTGGTAAGGGCAGAGAGTGGTGTCCCTGGGGGATGAGGATGGTCCTTCTCTTGGGACCCAGAGAGCCCTTGTGTGAGGAATAAACTTATGATTCCACAGGTCATATTACCACGAATTAGAGGAGGCAAACCTTTCACATACTATTTGTGGAATGACCTATCCTCTCCTGTCTGCACAGACTAATGCCTTTGATAGCACATCCAGTTGTCCTCCTCCTAGAAGCCCTCTCTGATGCTTTGGACTGAATTAACTCTTTTATACTCTGCTCTACTTCTTTTTTTTTTTGATACCCAGACTCAATTGCCAATGTCATCTATCCATCAATCCCTGATTCCTTTTGTTTTTTGGAATTTTTTTTTATTGTGGCAAGATATATCCAACATAAACATTTCCATTTTAACCATTTTTAAGTGTATAATTCAGTGGCATTAATGACATTCACAATGTTGTACAACCATCACAAATGTCTAGTTGCAAAGTTTTTCATCGCCCCAAATAGCAACTCTGTACCCTTAAAGCAATAACTCCCCCTTCCTCCCTTCTCCCAGCCCTCGGTAGCTTCTCATCTACCTTCTGTCTCTATGAATCTGCCTTTTCTAGATTATTTCATACAAGAGTAATCATACGACATTTGTCCCTTTGTGTCTGACTTCTTTCATTTAGCATAATCCTCAAGATTCATCCATGTTGTAGCAGGTGTCAGAATTTCACTCCTTTTTATGGCTGAATAATAGTCCATTGTACAGACAGACCACATTTTGTTTATCCATTCATCCATCGATGGCACTTTTGACTCTCGTGAATAATGCTGCCTCGAACATGGGTGTGCAAGGACCTGTCTGGTCCTCTCTTGTGCATTGTCCCTGCTTCTTCCTCAGCGGTGACTGGACCATATCGAAACCTATTTGTCTGTGTGCTGGATTTTCCTGCTGGAATGGGAACTTTTCCATCAACAAATATCTGTTGAGCATCTGCTGTGTGTTTGACACTCTCCTGGGCACTGGGGTTAGAGGGACATGTAAGCTGGACATGTAAGTCCTGCCCTTTGGGAACACGCTTAGAATTGTTCTACCCTCCTGACACGGGAAAGCAGATGGATGTGGTGTGATGTGACACTGGCTGGAAGATGATCGGAACTGTGACAGGATACAAAGCGCTACGAGGATTGGAGGGGGGCGGCCCCAGGTTGCGGATACGCACAGAGCTCAGTATACTCACGCCGATGGAAGGGGACCTGTTACAATTTGAAAAAATTTGTGCCGAATGTTACTTTGAAAATGGAGGTGCCCTCTTTCTCTCTTGATTGGTCCAGAGCTCCCTCTGTCTCTTTCTTTCTCTTTCTCTCTCTCTCTGTCACTAACACACACACACACACACACACACACACACACTCTGCTCCTCTGAGTCCATAAAGAACTTAGAGAGAGAAGATTATCGCACTTTGACAAAGGTGTTTCACAATCTTCTTCTTAGAGGCCCGGCTCTGCCTGAAGCCACTTACAGGGGTGGCGTGTCCCCCCAGGCTCTCTCGCCTGGGCGTTGATTGACAGGGAGGCCTTGCACACAGCTACGGCACTGCTGGGCAGGGCTGCCGTCTCAGGGGCAGCAGCGTTGTGAACAGCAAATGATCACTTGATGGCCTCCTTATTAGGAGACAGTGTTAGAAAACCTGGGTCAAGCTGTGAGTCTAGGGCGAGTTGCATCTTTCAGCCTCAGGGTCCTCTTCTGTAAAATGGGAACAATGCCGACCCTGTCCACACATTTGCACGGTGCCTGTTAGCGCTGGATCTCATTGCTGCCGTGGTTATTGTAAGAGCTGCACGTATCCATGAAATGACAGTACACTCCATGCTAAGCACTGAACCGATGTGGGGAAGGACGGGGAGGCGGACTCGGGAGCCCCCAGCCCTGACTGCGCGGGGTCTGACTTAAGCATGTGGGAGCCGCTGGCCCAGGGGTGGGAGCCATAGAGGTAAAGTGCACAAAAGGGTGTCAGGACCCTGGGGTGCTGTAGGGATGCAGGGTGAGATCACCGTTACATGATGACTATTCTCCTAGTCCCACCCACTTCCCAGTGTCCAGGGTAGGATGGCGCACGGTCACTGCACAGCACGGATGGGGTCACGCAATGCGAGGGCAGCATTTCAGAAGCATTGCTGAGTGGGATGACGCTGGGCAGATCCATCACATGACGGCTGATGTCACGGACAAGTGCTGATGGGAGCTGATAGGTTGTGATCTGCTCTATGTTGCGCCCTGAGGGCCAATATCCGGTGTAGATGCATCCTAAGAGCTGGGCCCGTATTTGCCCCTCACATCATGCCAGACAGTGGATAATTGGCCCAGATAATTGGTTCCCAGGGCTAGGCACTGCGTTTGCACCTTCTCTCCGTACAAGGGCATCTTTGTGTGCCCCCATAGCTTGAAGATGCATGCCCCTCTCCATCCTGCCTCCCTTCACTATGATCCTGGGTCCTGAGTCGTGTACAGATGCTTTTCTTTGGTTATAGAGAAAGGTCTGACGGCTGTGCTGGTCAGAGGAGCTTGGGGGTGCATCTGCCAGCTGGGGCCAAAGTGAGGCTAACCCCGATCTGTCCTCTGCCCACCTCTCCAGCCTCTCCCTCCTTCTGCCACCAGCACTCTGGTTTTACTGAATTTCCAGGAGCTCCCCACACTGCCATACTCTTCCGTGTATCAGTGCCTTTCCTTGTTCTGTTCCCTCTGCCCCAAACACTGCTTTCCTCCATCTCCTTCATCATCTCCTTCATGATGCACACTCAGCTTACGTGACGCGCGTCTCAGAGACCCCATCCTGAGCCTCCCCCATCAGGTGAGGTTGACCGCTGTCCCCGCTGAACGCCCCCTGGGTTCCCACCGAGCCTCATCTATATAATGGGTTGGAATCTTTAATATCTTATTGCTGTGATCTGTTTACAGATGTGTCTCCCTTTCCCTCTGCTCCTCTCAAACTGAGTTACACAATGGCAGGGACCTTGCCTCATCCATCCCGTGCCCCCAGATCCTAGCACTGAGCCTGGGACCTGGGCACTTACCAAATGCTCACTCACTGATCAGCAAATGAAAGAAATGAATTAAGGCTGTGTGCTGAGCCGTATGCCCTGTCTTGTATTTACCAACCCTCCTCTACTCTGTTATTCCGTCCACTTCTGCTTGGTGAGGTAGAGGAGGGGTGACATCCTGAGAGCGGCATTGGTCAAGGAGGAGGATGCGCCATGGGAACGCACTGCTTTCCTTCCGTCTTGTCCACGGACGGCTTAGCAGACAGGATAGATGCGCTTCCGTCTCCTGTGCCAGGTGGGCGTGAGTCCCAGGGAGCAGGGCTCCACCTGCGGCTCCAGAGAATCTTCCTAATGTGTTTGTCTGCCTGGTGGGTCCTTGTCTGCTGAAGTTCTGCCCATGTCCTCAGTGCAGTTCTGCCTAGCGTTTGGAATCCACACGGCAAACAACAATTGGCCTCAATCCGTGAAGCCAATTGGCTGAGAACTGACGGCTCGCTGTGGGCTTGGGTTGGGTTTGCGGGTCCCCGGGCCAATCCGGAAGAAGGCGGGTAAGTCAAATGCTGATCTGCCTCCAGCTTGATTCTGAGGTTTGCAGAGGCATCCCGGGCACAGTCTTCAATCTGGATGAGAGACAACTCTTCTGGCTCAGAATTGGATTCAACTCACCTTCTGAGTGATGGTGAGATGGTTCCTGGGCGGGAGGTGTTTCTTGTGTCCTGTCTCGTTGAACTCTTAGGGGAAACCCGTGAACTACAGGGAGGTCCCTTCCTGTTTCACAGTCGAAGAAACGAAATTTGAGCTGTAAAGTGGAAGGACTGAGACCAGAATCAGATATTCTCACTGAAATTCCGGCTCGCTTTCTACCAGGCAGCATTTTTGTATGCTTTTTCTTTTTGAATTTTTCCCCCTAAATATATGGCAAACCTTAGTGACTTCTAGGCTGGGAAAAACCTGTTGTTCCAACTGTCAACAGTGTCTTTCTTGCGTATTCAAAATGGCTCAGGTCTCAGGAGCTTGGGGGTAAAGATGAAGATGATTAACATGAATGCTCAAACTAAGGTACCTTCTCTCCCTGACCCATGAAATCCCAGGTCCACAGCCTCTGACCTGCTCGCATCTCCATGTAACAGAGTCCCTGTGTCTAGGATGTGTCCCTCTGTTTCCTGCCCTCTCACCCTTCCTTGTCTGCAGCCCACTGCGCACAGATTATCTAGGGAAGGGGCCTCTCCCACCTCTGCTGCTGTGCCTTCCATGAGAATCTGCTCTCACTGGCTCAGCTGTTCTTCACCGAAGCCCCCTCAAACCTATAGGACGCTGAAGCTACACTGAGTTCTTTCGACTCCATCCCAGTGTTGTGCCAGAGCCGACTTCTACTGGTTGTGAGAGCCTATTGTGTGTGTTTCTTCCCAATGACATCACGTTGGTAGCTTGAAACTGACCATGGTGGAAGTATTTACACCGTGGAAATTGGCAAATGCTACCTATGGAGGATCCCTCTCCCCCAGCCTGTAGTTAAAATGTACATGTCACTGTCCCTTTCCTGCTGCACTTTTTGTCCTGGGCCTTGAAACAGCACTGGGCTGCCTGGAGTCCCATGGAGCCTTCCACCAGACTTGCCCCTTCAGCTGCAGTGCTGTTTTAGCCCCTTGCCTCCTCTGCAAAGTTGGGCAGCCATGTCAATGCTTCCATCTTTCCTCTCTTGCTCAGGACCCATTCCTACAAATAACCCTGCAACAGTAAACCCGTTTATCCTCCTGTCAAAATGCCCCCACCCAAAGTAAAACAAGCGCACACACCGAGGAAACAAAACAATGGCCCCGGTGCATATATATCCACTTAAATAGGTGCATGGGGGAGGGGAGTTACTTTCCCAAATCTTAGCTCAGGCTTGGAACTGACACCTAGTTAGATGTATACGTTAAAAATTTTGATTTCTCCAAAATCAATCAAGCAAAAGCGTCCAAGGCACTTTGTATGGAAGAGAAACGCACTGGGCCCTCAGTCTGGAAGCTTGGCCTCCAGCTCTTATTCCTTAGCTCACTGTGTGCTTTTATGGGTATTACTGATCCACAGTGTGCCTTGGATGTGTTAGAGTTGTTTAACTGCCAAAGCAACCCTTGAACTTCAATGGCTTATCTCACTATGTTGATTTCTCACTCACACAGCTGCCCGTGCAGTAGGATGGGGAAAGAGAGTAAGGACAGGGTCTAAAAGGTTTTTATGGGCCAGCCAGGAGGTGGCAGTCATCACTTTCTTTACTACTCCATTAGCCAGAATTTGGTCCCATGGTCACACTGCCCAAGGAGAAAGGGGTTCATGAACACCCACGTCTGTGCCGTGTTGGGGAAGTCCTTTCCCCTCTGGATACCAGGTTCTGTTTCTGAAACATGGAGGCCTTGATCTATGGGATCCGTGATGCTTCTTCTTCTTCTAAGAGTTCTTGAGTCTCATATGTCATTATTGCCAAACTAAGTGAGCAGATTGGCTTGGCTTCTCATTCTTGGCTTGGCGCCCCAATATCTTTCACTGTGTGGTAGAGGCAGCCCTTCCCTGACTAGTCCGTTCCAAATGCTAATCAAAGTATTAGGGCCCCGTCATCATCTCTCTCGAAACAATGTCCAGACCCATCTCTCTCCTTCTAAGTCTTCTGAGAGACCAAATCTGAACTCATTTCATCAAGGCCAAATGTCAATCATAAGAAGAAACCTATATGAAATTTTAATTGCAAGATGTTCGGTGCAAATTTAATGAGTGAAGTAAGAGATCTGAGAATTCCCGCATTCTCGGTTCATGCATAATGTTGACTTAAATTGGCTCTCTGGAGGTGGAGGGAATTGCATTTTTAGAATTTACACACCGAGAGAGCAAATGGAGTGGACCCTGAAGGTTAAGGTCATAAATCAGAATCATTTAACTGGCTTTGAGTGATTGCCGTAGACTGTACTGGCAGGGAGAGCTGGCTGCAGCACCAGTGATGTCTCTGCCTCCGATTATTGAAATGCTCCTCAATATTCATAAATCAGTGGTCATTAATCCCCTAAATAGTACCTGTTGGCTTTCTAAACAAAGTTCCAACCTGCTAATGGAGATTGAAAGAAGCTGATGGGCAGTGGCTCAGAATTTAAACAAATGAGGGCGTCACTCTGACAGACTTGGAAGCATGTCTTTTTGGTACATGGCGTCCATCCACTTTGGGGTAAAGATATCCCAGTGGAAATGGCTCTTTGCAAAAGAGGGTGTATTCAAGGCAGTTTCTCCCAACCTTGTAATTTCTGGAGACGATGGCCTTGAAGTTTTATGTCTCCATCTCTGAAATTTTGCTGGGGACCGAATCAGATGATTTAAAAGCTTCAATTCAATTGCTTTTACTCTACCCTGTTTACCCACAGTAATTGGAAAATAAGTGCACAGTGCAGCGAAAGGCCATGGCATTTATTGGATAACATGGGAGCAAGCGTGGGGAGGAAATTGCAATTGGCGTGTCAGTCACTGGGGTAACAAATTTGGGAAGAAATCGAGAAATGGAAATGAGCCTGAACTCGTGGGGACATGATACAGAAAAGTGATTTCATTACCACAGACACTTCAGTCTATGTTCATTTTTTCTTTGCCTTGTTTCTGGGTTGGATTCATAAATTATATATAAGGGTGACCAGACTTCTGGGTAAGGGCACCGTGTTGACTAGAATAATAGGCACCACTCTGTAACCGTTGCATTTTAAATCTGGCAGAAAATGAGATTTGTGTGTGGGTGTGTGGGAGAGACGCTGTAGAGATCTGTCTCATGCCTGGTTTCACCTTGAAAAAATGGAGCCAAATAAGGGAGGCCGAAAACAAATGTTGTTTTCACGTGCAGTAGCTCAAAATAATGGCCCAGACTCTTTTAAGTCCAAATTTGTTAGTCATAGAGAGAGGAAATAAACATTTCAGCTGCAAAGCCTTACCCTCCCTGCCCCCCGTCTCCCTTAGTTGAGGCAACTAAGGGCCAGAAATGAAGGAGGACTTGCCCCCTGGTTGATGGACAGACAACTAAAATCCAGGCCAGTTGCCACGAAAAAGAGCAGCAGCTAAAAACCATATTCTGCAGGGAGTGTGATTTGAAACACCCCACGCACAAAAGCAGTTTTGGCAGTATGTATGAAGAGTCTTAAAAAATGTCCTTATTCCCTAAACTCCTTTGGGATTGATTCTATTCCCCCTTAGCACAGATTTTCATTTCTAGTAACCGATTCCAAGGAACTAAGTTGACATATAAAGAGGTTCATGGAAGCCTTATTTTAACACGTTTGATGCAAACTACCAGTCTGCTGGTGGGGGAATATTTAAGTAAGAGATGCAGCATCTGCTCATGGGCGATTAAGGACCCACTTGCAGTAGAGCTTCAGAGAACGGATGACAACACTGGGCAAATGCTTACAGAAAATGAAAAGAATGGGCTCCAAACACGTCCGCCCAGGGTGTTCATACCTACACAGAAGACGCATGGCTGAACATCTAGAAGCAAATGGAGGAGAAGCAATGATTTCCTCTGGGGAATCAGTTTTTAATGTGCTGGTTGATGGAAACATTTTTCCAGGAAGAGATATTTCCAACCCGATTTATACAATTCAATCCTGAGAAGAAATAGCATTGGAAAGTGAAAAATGTTGTTGATTAGCTAGAAAAAACTATTTTCCCCCAGTGTTTTAAATTATGAAACTAATTTAGCAACAGGGTAGCATATATAAAAAGGGGAGAAAAGGAAAATAAGGGAATGACCCATAATCTCATCATCCTAAAGGAAAAAAAAAAAAAGAAAACACCAAAGACAACTAATTGTTAAAAAATGATTTGGCTAAATGAGTGTTCTCCCGTGGAGTCTGGTGGAAGTTGTCTTCAAAATTGCTGCCGAAGTGATCTTCCTAAACTCTGCCGTGGGCTCCTCTTTGCCCACAGGATGGAGTCCAGAATTGTTAGTGGCCACCCAGGACTTTGCCCCATTGTATTCCTTCCTGTTCCCCAAAACTGATCCTACCTTGCTCTTCTCCCCTTGTTCATGCTGCTCTGGCTACGAGGAATGCCTTACCTTGATCTTGCTCTCCTAACAAACTCCTCTTCCCCTGTCAGAGCCCAGCTCAAATATGCCTTCCTTTTCATCCCACCCCACCCCCGCACCCACCCCCAGGGAGGAGCGAGTGCTTTTCCCTTTGCTTTCCCGAAGCCCTCTTGTTTATTGTCCTATGCAATACTTAATCATGTTGCAGTGTACTTATCTGTATAAATTTTCTCCTCCACTGGACTCTGGGGTCAAGGACTTAGGGACCATATCTGACTTTTCCCTGCGGCCCCAGCACATAGCACAGCGCCTAGCCCATTGTAGGCACACACAAAAAAGGTTAATTTTATTTTTGTTGACATTTTTTAAACCAGTCCAGACAATGCTCTTTCAGAGTACATTTTGTGAATGTTCTGATGGTAGAAGAAGGGCGTTGATTGCAGAAACTTGGGCAATACGGAAATGTGAGGGAGGAAATAAAGATCACCTGTGATTCCAGTACCCAGAAATCACCAGGCCAGTACGGTGCTCTGGTCCTGTGTCTGAGCACGTGAACATACACATAGACATTCTTGAAAACAAAATTCACAGAGTATTTACATTCTGCTTTCATTATATTGTATGCATGGACACAAATAATCTATAACAGGATATTTATGTATGTTAGCTTCACCAACCTCTGATTATTAGACATTTAGCTATTTTAGGCAATTTCTAATCTTTTACTTCCGTCCCCCTCCCCTTCCTTCTTTATTCCTTTCACCAAAATTGGGTCTTCAGGCACAATGCTCTGTGTGACCTCACACAACTTCTATGCACATCTCTGATTATTTCAACAGCATAAATACCCAGATGGGAGTTTTTAAGCTTTCTGAGAGCTATTACCAAATTGTCTCTGGTGAATACACTGTCACAACCACTGTTTTTTACTCTCTTAAAGAACTATACACACATTTTATGTTAAGAGCCAGCAACGTATCTTATTTTAGAAAGAAGTCACCTAGAAGCCAAAGAATGTATCTTATACTGTAAGGTAGCAAAGATTCAAGTGGAAATAAATACGTCCATGGAAACTCGCCTTCCTGGCTCTTCTTCCCACTTAGTGGGAACCTCTTCTGAATGCTCGTCCCTGTTATGTGAAATCCATTTTAGGGCAGGTCTGCTGTGAGCCACAGCCAAAGCCTCTTAGTGTCTAAAGCACTAAAAAGACTTATTTTTTTCACTTACCAGTATGTACTTTTTTGATTGCAGAAGTAATGCATATTCATGGTAGAACTTCTTGGCAAATAGAGAGAAATATAAAAATGTAATAAGAACCACTCAAAATCATACCACAGTTTATATTTGGGAGCATAACTTTCATGTCCAACAACACACTCGTAATTGGTGTCGTCACCTCTAGAAACTACACGTGTTCCTGCTATATGAACCTTGAGTTGATAGACACCAACTCAAGGTCATTGGCACCATCCTAAATTGCTGTGTGACTTCTTGGCAAGGCACTTACCCTCTCTGTTCCTAAATTTCTTAATCTGTAAAATGCACGGGTTGTTCTGATTCTATCAAGACTCAGCCCTAAAGATGTTATGAATGTGTAACAGTGTGATTCTAATAAGAATCAGATTCACGGCTAGTCTGACATGTAGGCAAATTGGTAACCACCTATGTGACCAATGTTACTCAGTCACATGACATGCCCACCCCCTAAAAATCTATATCTCTCCTTTTCCATTTCTTTATGATCTAGCCACACAGGAACCACTTGTGTCTTCTCTGATAAATCTCATGCTGTTGTGCCTCTGTGGCTTCGCCTCAGCTGTTTCCTCTTCCTGGGACACCCTTTCCTGACCTTGTCTATGGCAGGATACTGCTCAGATGGCACCTCCTCCAGGGAGCCTTCTCTGTTTTCCTCAAGGCAGAGTTAGTTACTTAACTCTCCCGTGTTCCCGCAGCACTATGTCAAAATGGTTATAACAGCTCATATTGAGTGGCATTGCAACTTTTGTGAGCATGTTGGCCTCCTAACTCTGGGGACAACTTGGTTGACCTTTGTGATCCCAAGACCAAGTTCATAGCAGATCTAAGGGAAGAACTGAGCATTTTATTTCTGCCGGGTGATAATTCCTTATTATGAGTCCTGACATAAGTAAGACATAGCGACTGAACACGATTTTCCTTAGAAGAAGCCACGGTGACAATGGGGAAAGTAAAAGGAGGCATTTGCTGCCATCAGGCCATGAGCCGTGGAGCAAGCCTGTGATTATTGTCTTGCAGCAGCACAGGAAGCCTGTTGCAATCTGAGAGGGGAGCCGAACACCTCACTGGAAATAAAGGGGAGGCACGTGGCACGTCCAGCAGACAGTGGCATGTCTCAGATTAGCCAGGGCCCCTGAGTTTTAGCAAGGACGACGAGTCTCTGTGTACTCACCTTCTAAACTCTGCTACTTTCTCACTAATTTGCGAAATACATGGCAACATCTTCAGGTTCATAGATGGGATTGATCTGGCATTGACTTTCTAGTTTTCAACTATATTCATAAAAACCATATTGGGTTGATGCTGTTGCCTTTAGTGGTGATATTTTCCAATAAAAGTAGCACATTATCAGACAGATTTTTTTCCTATGAAAGACATATTCTGAGACTCTGGAAAAGCACTACCATTCTGGGAAAGAAGCAGGGAGAACGAAGGGGACAAAGCCCGATTCCTCACGAGCCATGCCTCTTCCTACACTTCCAAAGGCCTTTGGCTTTGTTCCTCTCAATACCCTGACACCATGACTCCACTTGCCTGGCCAGGGACCCGCCTGACTACCCCAGGAGCTCACAGGTTCCCAACAAGAAGACGGAACTGGGGACTGAGGCTGCAATCCTTAGCTCCCAGAGCTAATGAGCCGAGCTGATGCCATCTGAAAGACAGGGGCCTTTGTGTTTCATTCTCCTGAACTTCCTCTTTTTTTGGTATTGTGTCCACTTGACTCAGGCTATAAATCCTTATGGCTGGGGTAATCAGCCCCTTTATCGCTGGGGGTCTTAGGCATAGCCAACTTCTCTCCCATTTGTCTTCGAGTACAGTCATTCATTGAATAACTACTTACTGAGCACTCACTATATAAACAGTTGACTATTAAACATTAAAAATTCAGCAGTGAATAAGAGGCCCTTGACCTTAAGGGGAAGGAAGGAAAGACAGACATTAAACCATTTACTAATACAATTAATTGTTTGACTTCTGTGGGGCACAGGGTACCTAGTTCAGGAGGCTAAGGGCAGTGGTTTGAGAACACAGATGCTGGGGTCCAACTGCCCAGTATGGACTGAAGTTTCAATTCTTATCAGCTGTGTAACCCCTGGGAACATTCTGTGGCCTCTCGAAGACTCCATGTCTCCATCTGTGAAGGGGTTGGCAGCAATGACACCCAATTGATGGGACTGCACGGTACATTCACTTAATAGGCGCTTATAAAGGTCAGCAATTATTAAAAGTCTGGGGTAGTCCGCTCGGACCTCAGACAACATCTCCAAATAGAGGTGCTAGAGCCACTCCTGCGGGACCAGTGAGCAGGTGGCCCAAGAGTGGTTCTGGGACTCTGAGGCCATATCACCAGCCTTGGAGAACAGTGCTCTGTTGTTATGGGGTGTGCTTAAACTTAAGTCATCTGAGGGATAACCTGGGATAACCCCATGTGGGGAGTGGGGTACTTGCCAGATGAGGAGACGGCCACCTGATGATCTGGCTGAGTGCTTATGCTGCTGCTTCAAGAACAGAGCAGCAGGGTGTGGGGAAATTTACGAAGTGTAAGGTGTGGGGAAACTTACTAAGAGGAAGTGGAAAGTGTAGCCGGGAGCAAAGGCTCAAGTTGGGGCAAGCTGCCTGTCCACCAGCTGCTGGGCAAGGGTCCGTGTTCCCCACGAGCTGAGTAGACTTGGGGAGCATAGCTGGGCTGGTGTCGTCTTGAAAGGACCTCAGCTAAGAGGACCACCTGCCTGGGCAAAGAGACCCCAGGGAAAAGAGCTACAAGAGTTGAGAGTCCTGCTAGGGTACAGGCTGAGGGGCTGGCAGGAAAGTGCATGGCCCCCATCAGTGAAGGGTGAAATTGTATGAGTTCCTTATATATTTTGAATACTAACCCATTATCAGATATGGTTTTCAAATATTTTCTCCAGTTTTGTAGGCTGCCTTTCACTCTGTTGATTGTTTTCTTTACCGTGTGGAAGCTTTTTAGTTTGATGCAATCCGTTTATCTATTTTTGCTTTTGTTGCCTGTGCTTCTGTTGTCATATCCAAACAATCATTGTCAAGATCAATGTCAAGAAGCTTTTTCCCTATGTTTTCTTGTAGTTGTACAGTTTCAGGTCTTAAATTTAAGTCTTTAATCCATTTTGAGTTGATTTTTGTATTATCCAGCAATCCTATTTCTGGGTATATAGCCAAAGGAAATGAAATCTAGATCTTGAAGAGATATATGCACACCCATGTTCATTGCAGCATTATTCACAACAGCCAAGATATGGAAACAACTTAAATTTCTGATAACTGGATAAAGAAAATGTGACATACACACACACACACACACACACACACACACACACACACACACACACACACAGTTGACCCTTGAACAGCTTGGGAGTTAGGGGCGCTGACCCTCCATGTAGTTGGAAATTCACGTATAATTCATAGTTGGTCCTCTGTATCTGTGGTTCCATGTCTGTGGATTCAACCAACTGTG
Organism: Eschrichtius robustus; assembly: GCF_028021215.1. Taxonomy (NCBI): domain Eukaryota; kingdom Metazoa; phylum Chordata; class Mammalia; order Artiodactyla; family Eschrichtiidae; genus Eschrichtius; species Eschrichtius robustus. The sequence continues at coordinate 82,434,872 of NC_090839.1, read as the reverse complement.
GATCGTGTAGCACTATAGTATTTACTATTGGAAAAAAGTCTGTGTATAAGTGGACCTGCATGTTTCAAACCTGTGTTGTTCAAGGGTCAAATGTGTGTGTGTGTGTATATATATATATATATACACACGTATATATATATACTACACACACACATATATACATATATATGAATATTACATAATGAAATGATAGAATATTATTCAGCCTTAAAAATGAAGGAAATCTTGCCATTTGTGACAATATGGATGAACCTGGAGGACATGTGCTAAGTGAAATAAACCAGAGAGATAAATATTGCATGACCTCACTTATGTGTGAAATTAAAAATAGTCAAACTCATAGAAGCAGAGAGTAGAATGGTGGTTGCTAGGGTGGGGAGGGGGAAATGGGAAGATGTTGGTCAAAGGGTACAAACTTTAGTTACGGAAGATAAAGAAATTTTGGAAATCTAACATACAGCATGGGGACTATAGTTAACGACACTATATTATGTATTTGAAATTTGCTAAGATGGTAGATTTTAAGTGTTCTCATCATAAAAAAAAGAACAAAGAAAGAAAATGGTAACTATGTGAGGTGACAGACATGTTAATGAGCTTGATTGTGTGACCCTTTCATGATGTATACAAAATATCGTGATGTACACCTTAAACGTATATGATCCCTATTGTCAATTCTACCTCAAAAAAGCTGAAAAAAAATTCAGAACAGTGCACTTAACAGGACCAGAAAAGAATCATTGTTCACATCTCCCTGCATCCTCTGGGCAAGACTCATATTTGTGATCCTTCAGCAAAGTACAGAACAACATTTGAAAGAGTCATGGGAAGCAGTGTTCATGGGCAGCACCGTGGAGGACGGATGCAGTGTCGTGAGTGATGCTGTGACCGGCACTGAATCCCAGTGTTGCAAGAGGATCTATACTGTTTCAGTACAAACAGGTTCCCAAGGGTCATAGCAATTGTGAGTACTAAGGCTGCTCTCATTTTCTTGTGGTGGGAGATGTGAAATAAACCAGGAGCGGCACATGTGACAGTCATAATAAGGCAGGTCCTTGAGCTGCCAGAGCACAAGGAAATGGCACAGTGTTTGGAAAGGACAGAGGCAGGAGCCCGCTTCAAATCCGGATTCTCCTACTTCCTTCCCATGGTCTTGGGCCAGTTGAAGGATGTCTCTCAGGGACATGAGAGGACACGTGGTGTGGACCACAGCCAGGACCTAACAAGACTCATTGGCTGAAGGCGGACCAGCCGCTGCCTGGGATGTTGCCTGAAGTACTCGTCTGTTGGGATGGAAGACGGACTGGGGACAGAACTCACCTGGACTCTCCAGAGACTCACAGTGGGGCTGCTCTTTCCCTCTAGCTTCTCCTCATGTCTGAGACAGTCTCTGCCAAGCTCAGGCCAGGCCCAGTCTGTATTCATTCATTCATTCATTCACTTTGACGATTCCATCATGAATATGACAGAGTCTCTGTCATTCATCTGAGAAAAGTTTATGCAGCACCTATCATGTGTCATCACTGTTCTAGGTCCAGGGACTACAGCTGTGAGCAAAATAGACAAAAATCCTTCACCTGGCAGAGACTGAGCTCTAATGGAGGGCAATAATAAACAAGCAAAATATATTGTATACTAAGTTGTGTTAGTTACGATGGAGAAAAGAAAGCAGAGAAGAGGCAGGTGTTAGTAGATGCATGGGGGGGGGCTCCATTTTTTAATAACATGTCACTGAAAAGGGGACATTTCAGCAAGGACCTGAAGGAGGTAAGGGAGGAGCATTCCAGGCAGAGTGGATAGCAGGTGCAAAGGCCCTGGGGCCGCAGCAAGCCCAGGGTGATTGAGAACAGCAAGGAGGCCCTTGTGGATGGAGCAGAGAGGATGCAGGGAAGAGCAGTGGGGGATGAGGACAGAGAGGAGACAGGGTCCAGGTTGTGTAGGCAGACCAGTGGTTCTTAACCTTGGATGTGCATTAAAACCACCTGGGGAGTTTTAAAAATCCTGATGCCCAGGCCCCACCTCATACCAGAATCCCATTAAATCTGAATCCCTGGGGGTGGGATCCAGGAATCAGTATTTTAAAGGTCTCCCAGGAGATCCCAGTTCTGTGCAGCCAAGACTGAGAACCAGAATTTGGGCCACTATGAGGGTTCTGCTTTCAACCAGCAGGGAGTATGGAGCAGAGGGGTGGCCTTATGTGACTTACATTTAATGGGATCCTTAGGTTCGCTGAGTTGCGAATAGATTGCCAAGGACAAGGGTAGAAGCTGGGAGACCTTGAAAGCAAGCTGCTTCTCCACTGAGGGCTGTGCTTCTGGGGTTCAGCTATAGACTCAGAGGAATGCAGCCCACCTGAGGTGGTCTAAAAAGGGGTCTTAAGAGGCCTGCATGAGGGGTGGGCACTGAACTAAGTGGCCCACCGAGGAGGTGAGGCATTGCCCAGGTCAAGAAACTACAGTAACAGAACCCCACTGGGGATGTGCAAAACTTCCACAAATATGTCCTAGAAGAGGGAGGGTCACAACTGTGGGTCCCCCCATCCAGAGGGCCCTGGGACTGGACCACCGCTGCAGGGACCCATGGGATCCTGTCTACATGTCCCCTCTCTTCTATCCCCTGCTCTGACCCTGGAGGGAAGTGAAGCTGGGGAATAGAGGAGGGGGTGGAATGAAGCAGTAAGAGATTACCCCTCCCCACCACGCCAAACACACATCACACACTCCAGAAAGCTGGCCTGGTGGGCAGAGAGGAGGGGTTCTAAGTGGATCAAAGTATGGAGTATGGAGTATTGTTATTAGCCTAGACTTGACTGTAATAATGTGATTATTACACCAGGCAAGACGGTGTCAATACTGAGATGAGACTTCCTCTCACTGCAAGTGACTTGGAAGGCGATGGCAGAGTACTGCAGTGAGATCCAGGGGTGGCGGGGACCAACCAACACGGGAGCCACCAGCCACATGGGGCTATTTCCATTTAAATTAGTGAAAATTAAATAAAAGAAAAAACTCAGTTCCTTGGTCACATTAGCCACATGTCAAGTGCTCAATGGCCACCCGTGGCTGGTGTCTACACTACTGAACAGTGTAGACATAGAACATTTCCACCACCACAGAAAATCTTATTGGAAAGTGCTACTCTAGGGAGTGGGCTTGAGGAGCCCAACCATGGGAGAATGTATGAAGCTGGTTTCTGCCCCCATTTTACTGAGTCTGGATGGTTCCATGTTAGTTAAAGTTAACAGTTACTGAAGATTAGGGAGGGATTACTTATTTTTTAAGAAACAGAGAGATAGGAGCATGTTAATATTCTGAAAGAGAAAGATATTGCAGAGAGGGAGAGAGTGGTGACGTGGGGGAGGGAGGGGTGATACAAAGGGCAAGGATGGTGACCATCTCTCCTTCCAGGGGGAAATGGAGTTGCAGGTGTGCATTTCCTTAATACTTAAATGTTCTGTAAATGGAAACAATAATAACCAGGAATCGCACTTGCGATACCTCCACTGTACTTACAGAGCCTCAGGCAGGATATCTGACCCATTATTGTCAGCACACAGAGGGACCACGTCCCAAACCATTCATCTGAGTTCCTCTGCCCAGTCACCGCTTCTGCACTGTAACACTTGTATGGCATATGAAAACTGTATTTGTCTCTGCAGACACATCCAGAGAAAGGCTGTGTAGGCTCCCATGAGTTGTCAACCACAGAAGCTAAAAGAGTCTTTCCGTACATGCATGCGTGTATGTCCATGCTACACAACAGCCAGAGTAGGGGCACGAAGTCATTCAATATTCACACCTCCAGGGCTCATAGGATGAGGAGTGAGTGGTGGTAGAGACGTTAAACATGACCATGTCGGGATATCCAGTGGAAACACCCTCCGGCACGCAGGGACAGAGCACGGAGCTGCAGAAGGAAGGCAGCAATGCAGTGCTTCACACCCAGAGCAAAGCCACTCTTGTAGAAAGAGTCATCAGTGGAGGCCATGTCACAGGTTGCCTTGGGCAGAAGCAGTTTCCTTAGCTACGCTTTGGGTAAAGAGTCAGTACTCAAGGTGCATTTTGAGCCTGCAAATAAGCATAGAGGTAAGGTGATTCTGCAAAGCGTCACAAACCCCTAGACGAAGAGAGGGGCTCATAGCCTGCACTGGCTAGGAACAAAGAAAGCATGGGACATCTTATAAAGGAGCCATGGATGCGGACGACACAATGAAAGAGGCAAGGGAGTAAAAAGGTGACTCTCTCATCCCCAATTAGCTGGGGGTCGCCATGTCTTCTCACTGGAGAGATGGATTGGAAATGATTGTCAGCCTACTATGCTCCATATCTTTGTAGCTGGGGCTGGATTTAAGTCTAGGTTTTTCTGACTCCTCCTTCCACTAAGCCAGGCACTTGAGAACTGGAAAGGGGAGAGGAGGGAGGGGAAGATTAATCTGGAGACTTGTGCTCACATCTTTAGCTTGGTTTCAGTGTGATTCTGCCTTTAACTTAGCATTAAATGTAGTTTCCATTCCACACATGGGTTCAACCCTTCTCAGCCAAACTTTCTTTCTTCTTTAAAAAGTCCTAAGTCAAGGGACCCCTCAGGGTTGTGAAGTGTGTGTCTGACCTTGGTGAAACAGCTCTGTTGTCATGGAAACTATGTAGCGGGAAGTGGACAAATCAGCAAGTGGCCCCACCCCACTCCCTTGTGTTTCAGCCAGGGGGCAAATGCCTGAGGTCCGGGGCCCTGCATAGGGATCCCAGCTCTTTGCTTATTAATTATATAGCCTCGGACAAGCGTTTGCCTCTGTGCCTTGTTTTGTCAGATGAAGAGTGCGGATAATGATCACAGCCACTTCTAGTGTTTTGCAGTGATTTACAGGAGTCAGTTTGTGTCTGTGCCAGATACGAGGTCAGTGCTCTCAAAATAGTAGCTCTCATTTGTACGTTATGACAGTCTCAACCCATCAACCTAGAGCTTCAGACTCCTGGGAGTGGCCTGTCTTTTACCCTCACAAGCACCCACGGTTTGACATCTCTGAATAAGATGGGTAATTACACCAGGAGGAAGAAAATCAGAGCTCTAATGGGAAGACATGATTTGGAACACGAACTCTGTGTCTGGAGCTGTCAAACTGTTTTGGCAGTTGTACCGTGAACAACGGCAAAAGCAGGGGCCGCTGGTTTGCTGCCGTGCAATGGTGAATTCCTAGCTTTGTTTGGAATCTCGTCTTGAACTGCAAGAAGGGAGGCAGTATGATGGGAAAGACCCAAGCTATTGTGTTGCCCTTGCTCAGCTGCCGACCTACGTATGCCCTTGATGTTACCTAACCTTACAGGGGCCAGCTTCCCCATTTGCAAAATGGGTTGATAGGACCAGGTGGCCTCCCAGGACCCTGCTTGTCTGTGATTCTGTTACTCCGTGAAATAGAGAACACGGCTCCAAACCCCCTTCTCTATGAGTGATGAGCTTTATTTCTTTATGGGGGAGGGGGAAGTGTGTGTATTTCTCTTACTTAAAGAGTAGTAGAATACGGTGATATGAAACTGCTAGTATCCTTGGAAACAGAGAAGATGAAATTTTGAGTTCTTCATTTTTCACCATTTTGAGTTAATACACAAATGTGTGTAACCTTTTCTAAAATTTGACACTCTTTCCTAGCACTTACGGATTACATAAAGCAAAGATCTATGCCCGAAACTCTTGTCTCTGTAATATGAAAAATGCAGGGGTATATCCACTCACAGCAGAAACATATTACCGCTTTTATGTGGACTTTTCATTGAAAAGATTGAGTGGGATTTGGACTCTTTTAGAGACTATAACACGATTTAGTAAGGAGTGGGTGCCAGTGGAGGATTGCAGAATTGTCTCAGGTCCAGACTTACATTTTGGGGCATGACAAAGGCTTGCTATCTGAGTGCTATAGACCCCACTCTGGGACCCTCAGACACCCTAAGATATCTCAGCGTTTGAGGAATCTGTCCGGTATCTGACACATAATTCTCTCCTCTGTGTCTCAGCTTTTCCCTGGACCCGGTCTTTCACCTCCCTTGGCTCCCCTTTGTCCAGTCCTGCCCTCTCCAGCCCTCACTCTAACTTCTGAAGCCTCCACCAGAGTCCACTTACCCAGGAGAGCTGGGAGCACTCATCCATCTCATTTTTCTCTCATGCCTGAAGTGCTCTTTTTCCAATACCTGGGGTTGGGTAAGCAGTCTAGTCCAGCGGACACTGGGTTCCAGAGTAATAGGGGCCACTGGTCAAGAGAGTGGCCTGTGATTAGCCCAGGGCTGAAGCTGAAGTACTGGGTGGACCATTTGTAGAGGAAACATGGTGATGGGGGAATATCTCCAGTTGGACAGCATGCATAGCCTCGGGCAGACTGGTGCCTGGGGAGCAGCACTCTGGTCTTGGTTTGACCTTCAGGGGGCATCCTCCAGGATTCTAAGGAAAAGAGCTGCCAAGTGTTAGGTTATCTCTCCTCAAAAAGTTAGACATGTGGGACTTCCCTGGTGGTCCAGTGGTTAAGACTTTGCCTTCCAATGCAGGGGGTGCGAGTTCGATCCCTGGTCGTGGAGCTAAGATCCCACATTGCGTCATGGCCAAAAAACCAAAACATAAAACAGAAGCAATATTGTTAACAAATTCAATAAGGACTCTAAAAATGGTCCACATCAATAAAATATATAAAAGAATTTAGATTAAAGAAAAGAGGTTAGACATGGAATGATCACATGACTCAGGAATTCCACTCCTAGTAAATACTCAAAATAACTGAAAACAGATGTTCAAACAAAAACTTGTACATGAATGGCAGCAAATAACCAAAAGGTGAAAACAACCCAAGTGTCTATCAATGGGTGAATGGATAATGCAATGTGGTATATTCATGCAATGGAGTATTATTTAGCCATGAAAAGAAATGAAGCCCTGACACATGCTACAACACAGATGAACCTTGAAAACATTATGCTAGTGAAAGAAGCCAGATGCAAAAGGACACATATTATATGATTCTATTTGTATAAAATGTCCAGAAGAGGTAAATCTATAGAGGCAGAAAGTAGATTAGTGGTTTCCAGGGGCTGGAGGGAGGGAGGAGTAAGAAGTGACTGCTGATGGGTATGGAGTTTGGTTTGTTTGTTTGTTTTTTGTCTTCGAACTATATAGAAATGATGGTAGTACAATGTTGTGAATGTAGTAAACAACACTGAATTATGCCATTTAAAATAGTTAATGGTTAATTTTATGCCATGGTCATTTTACCTCAAAAAAAAAAAAGGATGCACTGAGAGACTAGTTATGTTACTGGAATGAGAACCCAGAATAAGGATCACACTAGGAATGGGTTTGGCTATGCAGATAACAAAAATCGTATTAACAATAGCTTAAATAAATGAGTGTTTATATTCCTCACTCAGAAGTCTGGGGTAGGTGGCCCAGGAATGATATGGTGGCTCAACAGTGACATTGTGAACCCAAGCTCTCATTCTTCTGCTCCACTATTCTTAATATGCAGGGTTGTTTTTTCTTTTTCTTTTTTTTTTTGTATTCATGCTTTTTGCCTCATGATCACAAAATGGCTGCTGCCATCCCAGCCATTACATCCATGGAAGGGCAGGAAGAAGAAGTTGCAAAGAGTCAAAGGGGCATTCCAGTCTGAGTCAAAGAGTCAGACTTTTAAAATAAGCTTTCTTGGAGGCTTCTTCATCAACAACAGAATTGGGTCAGGTGGTTGCCCATAGATCCATCAAAGAAGGTGACTTGGGAAAAAGCCAGAAGCATAGGGGGTTGGTTCAGTGAACTAATGACATCTATACAAAGATGGAAGAAGAAACCTAGAGCTTGAACCACACGGAGTGGGAGTAACCTGGAGGTCCTCATCTGCAGGAGCCTGGATCTTGCCATGGCAGGGTTGGCAGTGGTGAACTTTGACTTCAGGCAAGGTCAGCATTATTCAGAGCTTCAGCCTTCAGGGAAGGGGCACTGTTTTTCCCTGGGGAAGTCTCAGAGGGAACTTGATTTATTGATTTAAAAAAATTTTAAATTTGGGTTTGCAATTATGTTTTTAATTTGTTGTGTTTGATCCATGTTAACAATTAGAACACAAACTAAAATCCTTTAGCACTTAGTGGAAAGTAGGGGACTGATTTAGCAGCATACTCACTGGAGGAAGGGAAGATGGACTGCTTGGGTAATTCCTGCCTCCTCAGAAGCCAGGGCAGAAAGGATCCTGAGCTCGGGGCTTGGTGGCCCCAGCGAAGAGATGCTGAGGAGACTCAGCCACGAGATGCGGTCAGTGTGTCTGATTTCCTGTACGTACCTACTCTGTGACCTTCTTGAAGCCAAGTATCGCATCTTATTCATCTCCATTTCCCCAGAGCCTAGCATGACTCTCAGCACATAGTAGCCCTCCGTTAACATCCATTCATGTTTTTAGGATGGGATGAATCTTTTGACTCTCCATAAACATAGCCTCAACCCGGCATCCACAGTCCAGTCTTCTGTTCATTTCACTTTCCTCGGCAAGACCAGCTCGGTGACAAGTGGAAAGCAGAGCTATGTTTCTGTAAGAGCTTTTCTTCCCAACCTCAGCATGGTGACAATTCCCTCCTTGAGCCCCCAGATGGGTTACTGTGGAAAAACACAGGCTCTGTGGTCAGAAAGCAGTAGCTTCCAGTGACTGGATTTGAAAGCCCATTGTAAACGTATGATGATTCAAGCAGGTGGCCCTGGCTCGAAGCCAAGTCAATCAAAGGAACAGAGTATGAAGTGCACAACAGGCTCAATATATGTAACAATCGAGTGTACCGTAAAGTGAAGGGAATGATTTTAGTCAATTAATTATTAACAGTTTGGAAATTAGACTTCAGGATGCATTAAAAGCGTTATTTAAAAAACTCATAAGAATGTTAGAATAATATATATGTTGATTTTTAAGTTCCGGTCAAAGGCGGAATTTTAAAGATTGATTGGTGCATTTGACAACCTAAAAGTTTAAAGTTTTAGTTTGGCAAATTACCACCGTAAGCTAGAAAAAGAGCTTAATATGAGCTGAGGCATCTATTTGCAACATATATTACAGAAAAAGGTGTGATCAACTTAATATATTGAGTGTTAACAAATCACTAAAATAGTGATTGCCCTGGTTATAAAATGGGCAAAAAAACTTAACAATTTGCAAAAGAAGAAATGCAAGTGGTAGGGAAACAGGAAAACAGGTCATTATCACTACTGATTAAGGAAATAAAAGTTTAGACAGGAGGTCATTTTTTACATTTTTACAATTTTCAAAAATTGGCATTTTTGAAAAAGACAATGCCAGTGTTAGAGTTTGAGGAAAGGGGCATTTGCATACACCGATTTAACCTAGTACAACCTTTTTGGAGTGTGATTTTACAATATTTTACTATATATACGTGTGTGTGTGTATATATGTATATATGTGTGTGTGTGTGTGTGTATATGTGTATATATGTGTGTGTGTGTATATATTTGTATATATATATGCCTGAAAATGTTCTTATTTTTTGAGTCAGAAATTCCATCTGTAGGAATCTACCCTAAAGAACAATTCTGGATGCAGGCAAAGATTTATTTGCAAGGATATTCATTACATCATTGTTCATAATAGAAAGAAATTAGAAACAACCTAATTACCCAATAGAGGAATGGTTAAATAGAATTTGGTACAGCAATGCAATGGAGAATTATGGGACAATGAAAAATAGTGTGTAACACAGGGAATCATGATTATAATACATTAGAACACATTCGAAAGTGAAAAAGCAGATGTATAATAGTGTGTATGATTCCATTTAAGTGTGTATATGAGTGTGTGTGTGTGCACACAAGTATACGTAGAAAGAAAGGTAGTTATCTTCGGGTATTGTGGGTGACTTCTCAGTAAGTTTCAGTGTTTTTCATATACAGCTTTCACTCATGTAAGCAGATTTAGAAACAAATATTTAATTAAAAAAAACCCCTGAACTTAACTATTTATTAACTGTGTTATCCTAGGCAAATTACTTAACCTCTCTGAGCCTCAGTTTCGCGTCGGCAAAATTTGCATAATAGTATCAATCTCTTAAAATTGTGGTGCAGAAAAAATGGGATAATATATATGAAAGCTCCTGATCCATATTAATCACTCAATAAATGCAATGCCCATTATTTTCTCAGGGATATTCTCTCTCCCTTATCTAAATGTGTGCACAGGAGAGGTTCTAATATTAAGCTGTTCTATTTTACAGTGACTTTAAATTAATGTCTTTTTTTCTCCAGATGGATTTTATTCTAAGTCTGTGGGGTTTTCATTGTAAAATGAAAAGGTTTGTTTCTATAACTTTCTATTTAAAGAATAATTGCAGCCGTTTTCCAATTTGCAGAAAAATTGAAGTCAGTGCCTAGGAATTTTTTCAATTTTCATTTTTCCACTCCAAAACCACATCAGAAACTTGTCCTTAAACATTTGTCTCCTGCTCCCAAAATGATCATAGCAGAAACTCCCATGAATGAGAATCTGTATTAGCAAAGTCACATTTGGTTATTTGAACAGAGCAGGGTCTCTGCAAAGCAGATGCTGACTCTGTGGATGAAACCAGTATGGGAAACACTTCATCGGAAGGAGCGTTCTCTCCTAGGTGGAGATTTGAAAGCTCCTGGTTTCCCCAAAGTTATAGGAGAATGGAGCAGGTACCCACCCAAGGGGTGGTCATTAGCTGGACTGACACGAACCCACCCGCCCAACTTCACAAGGAGCCTGTAGGTTAGGTTTCTGGGGATGTAGTGTGTGATTGTTGCGTCATGCACCTTGGGGGAAAACCAATACCCTGAAAAATCGGCAGCTCTTTTTTTAAATTGAGCGATAATCCCTGGCAGAAATTAGACCAAATCGACAATTCTCATTGATTATGCTTTTAAAAATATCAAACTCCATTTTAGGAAACAAGACATTTCTCCTCCAGAGTGTTTTGAAATGGCCCTTTGCCAGCTTTCTGTGGGTTCGTTAATAACCTCATTCTGGTATCGGTCAGGCCCACCTCATGCAGGCCTGGCTCAGCCACGAACCTCATTAGAATCCAGGTCTGTGTTCCTGGCAAACAGCTGCCTCTTGCGCTTGAAAACTGATGGGGAGAAAAATGGTCCCTGCAGTTCCTATCAGCCTTAAACAGAAACATCTGCTCCTGGGGAGCCTTTTGCTGGCTCGGTTTGCAGGGAATGTGTTCTGGGGGTGGGCGAAAGCACTGTCTCCCCGCCCCGGTGACGTTGGCCACAGGGAACTGCTCGCTGCAGGGGACTGTGGGCCCTGGGAATAGTCCACCTGCCAGGAAAAGGAAGCTCCCGCCGCACGTTTTGTAAAGCTTTAAAAGCACGTATCTGGACTTAAAAGGGAAATATTGCCCGATGGTGAAAAGTGCTCCTGAAAGAAGAGAGAGAGGGAGAGAGAGAGAGGGAGGGGGAGGGGGAGAGGGAGGGGGAGGGGGAGGGGGAGGGGGAGGGAGAGGGAGAGGGAGAGGGAGAGAGAGAGAGAGAGAGAGAGAGAGCTGATTGAATAAAGGAGTTTTGAGTTTTTGTTTCTCTTTTTCTTTTTTATCCAAAATGTGTTTATTGGGATGGTTTCCCATTCATCTTGATTCCAGGGGCTTTTAGTGCTGCTTCCGTCTGAAGGAGCAGCCTTCTGTAAGCCTTGCTTTTCCTCCTGTGGGCTGGCAGAGGACGGTAGAGCAGCCAACACGCAAAACTACTGTCTGTGCATGGCTAAAGACGGTGGTGATTTTATAGCATCCTGGGCATTTCACATCCATGAAATAGGAATTGGGGCTCTGCACCAGGTGCTTCTTCTTGTGTTTCCTCTTCTCCTCTTCTGGAGAGGGATGAAGGAGATCCTTTGCTAGAGGCATGTTCTCGTGGGGAGGTCGTCACCGTCGGAAAGCTGTTTCTCTTTTTCCATCAGCCGAGCCACATATGAAGATTTCTGGTGTGGAGGCATCCTCTGAGTCAGATGGTTTTCTTTTATCTGGCTTTATTTGGCATCCAACCACATTTCTCTGTGTTTAGGCACAGATTAAATAAGGTGATGTAGGTAAGAGGCCTCACCCAGAGCATGGATACGGTAGTCCTGGATACCCCTTCCTCCTTGTTATCTTCCGAAGGCTCTTAGGATCCTAATTTCTTCCTTTCTTTTTGCTTTTGGACGAGGACACTGAGGCACCCAGAAATTAATGGTTTGTTTTAAAGTTCTCCTTTTGGGCTGTTAACAGCGCTTTGTTCCTGCATCCTTTGAAGGATTTGTTTAAATCACACAAATCGTGGGCTGTGATCCTAACGCAACTTTATGTTTGCCTCCCTGTTCTGTGGGGCTAGCTCTTTCCCTGCCAGTCGATGACCTCTGGGCCAGGTAGGGGAGAAACACTCTCATGGTCACTCTAAGTTATAAGACAGAATCCCAGTCCCACAGGGTAATCAAAGGTCACAACCTGAATTAAAGTCGATCAAACCCACGCTTCTATGTTGAGCCTGGTGCAGACAGGACATTCGGGGATGGGGTGGGTGTCATCTCCTCTCTTTCCCTTCTTCTTGCTTCTCCTCCTAGCCCTCCTGACCTTTCTACTACCATCTCCTGACCCCTGCATGGTTGGTGTCTGAGGAGGAAGAGGAGGTAAGGGGGGAGCCGCACAGCCTGTGTGCCTGGAACTCGAGGGCTGTGATGTCACATTTTCTGTCCCTGAGGAGGTTTAAGGGGGTCTTTCTCTTGGGGGCACTTTTGTGGGGTTTTTGCATCTTCAGAGACCCTGATCTGATTTCTGAGGACCTCTCAGCTCTAGTTCCTTTGTTGTGAGTGATGCATCTTCCTGGGTCCTGTTGCTTACTCTTTATGTGACCTCTATACTCCCAGGGGTGCCTCTAGGTCTTTCTGTGGAGGTCCATTGGATCTCTAAGTGGCTCTGTAGGATAGGATCTAAAACCCTACCTGGTCCATGGGAGATGCCTGTATGTTTTGTCCTGTATGCTTTTTCGGCAGAGAAAGAACCTGACTGTCACCACGTTTCCTAGGGTTTGTCTATCAGGGACTGGCTCACTCATCTCTCACCCTTTGTATTTCTCAGGTAGGAAGCAGACACCAGCCCTTTATGTCTTCCAATTTAGGGGCTATGTATTAAGTGCTTTGGTGGCTTCTGTTGAAACCCCATAGCCCCCTTCTTGAAGCTCAAGGTGAAGTATAGACACCCCCCCACCCCAACCCTCGCCCTTGGTAGGGGCTGGGATTAGCAACACAGCAGCTGGTTCTAAAAATCCTTTCTTAATCGCCTTTCCTTGAAGTCTCTGACATCAGGCTTGGGTTAGGAGATAGTGTCCCTTCCCCTTGGAGGTAGGGCTGGGGTTGGGACTTAGCATAGCTTTCTCCCAAGAAGGTGTCTTCAAAAGTCCTCCCTAATCTCCAACTCTTAACCCTTGGTATGATTGAGAGGTTTAGGAGTTGTTAAACTCCTAAAATTTAGATCGCTCTTTGGTAAATTCTGCATGTGCCTTGGATCTCCTTTGGGACGTGATATCTGTGGTCTTTGCTGCCTTGTTTGAGCACACGCTGTCCTCTGGCTATACTGGCTTCCTGTTTCCCCACTTGCTTCTGAGCTCTTAGAAGGGGGATTTGGGCTTGGTTAACCTCTATCTTAACAGCCATCACAGGGCCTAGCGCCTGGTAAGGGCTGGTGCATTCTTGCCGGACCAAGGAATGGGTGCGACAAATTCTATTTCACTCAATAACCAGTAATTTATGGAGCAAATAAATGATCAAAGCCTGGGCTCTATGCTGGTGCAGAGGGAGATATTATAACATATACCACAGGGTGTGTTTTCAGAGTGCTTCCACACTACTAGTGATGACTTGTTATCGGATGTAAAAGCATCAGCGAGTGGCTGGTTCAGGGCTGGGGTAGGAAAAGCACAAGATGAGCCCAGAATATCTTGGTGCCAACAAGTAAGAAATTGCTTTAAATAAAACAACAGGGTCATGTCAAAAGGACACAGGAACCAGCTTGAAGGAGCTCCCAGGGACCAACTCTGAAACAAGCTGAGCAATGAAAGAAGTGATAGAAATGGATTATAATACATGGAATAACACCAATATCCAGGAGTCCACACTGGCATCCATTAGTAGATCATTAAATACACAAACTGAAGAGGAGGGAAAGTGAATTCTTACAGTAGAATTCTAATTATCAAAGGTAGAAGGAAGGAACTCAGGCACACTCCACAGTAATAATTGCTTCAGGCAAAAATAACCAAAGGATGGTAAAATGAACGGGCAAAATGTATGACGAGAAACAGGGTATTCACATAATCTCAATGTATCTCCTTCCAAGATACTTAGTAATTACAAAGGGAGGAGCAGTAACTTTACAGTGAAGCCAGCAAGGTTCCAATTTATCAAGCGACCAAAGTTAAGCTTACTGGGGTGAGATACATAACGACATCAGGTGTGTTCTGATCCGATGTACCAACCAGGGCATCCTCATTCACGTCTGTGGTCCTTTTGCTGAAAGATACTGAATTTAGACACGAGGGGGCCTCAGAAAAATCCAAATTTGGGAACATTCTACAAAATAACTAGCTAATACTCTTCAAAAATATCAAGGTCATAAAAGACAAAGCCTGAGAACAGTCTGGAACTGGAGGAGACATAACAACTAAATACAATGTGGGATCCTGCACAGGGTCCTGGATCAGAAAAAGAACATGAGTAAAACACTTGGAGAAGTTTGAATAAGGTCTGTAGATTAATTCATAGCATGTGTCAATTTGGATTCCCTGATTTAGATCATTGTACTGTGGTTGCATAAGGTATTAATATTAGGGGAGGGCAGATGAAGGTATATGGGGATTATTTGTACTGTTGCTGAAGCTTTTTAAAAAAAGTCTGAATTTATTTCAAAATTCAAAGTTAAAAAATAAATTAAAATTTAAGCAGTGAACTTTCCATAGTGACGTTCACTGCCCTTTGCAACTTGCCCAGGCTCCACACCCCTACCCTTCATGAACCAGCATGAATAGTTTCCCAAACTCCAAGTGCAAGTGAAGACTTAGGTCTTATTTTCCCATGCAATTGCTTAAGAGCCAACATGCCTTAGTTCCAGGAAGTTAGTATCTCTCTCTGAAACTTGTCCCAATCTTGACTTTTTTGAGCATCACAATCCAAAATGGAGTTGGTTTAACCCCACATCCACATTCAGGATCGTCAGAGACTGCTGTTGCTTCTTAGGGCCACATGGTGTCGTCATTGTCACTCTGTCCTGCATAATCTCCCAGGCTGGGAGAGACCCCTGGGAATATCTGCCCATTGGTTGGCTCTTGGTGGTCGTGGTAGAGAGATGCCCTGGTCTTGGGGTCAGAGGGAGATGGTGGTGGGATGAGGCGTGAGGGGAGGGGAGGCCATCACTCCTCAACCACACGGATCCCTCGCTCTCCCTCCCCACTCATTCTGATGCTTCTGCCCCTGTACGTGGGCTTCTCATGAGCCTTACCACCATTTCCCACCTCTGCATCCTTCGAGGGCCATCTCCAAGCTCTTAACCCCTCTTTCGTCCGTGTTTCTGAGGCCCTTCATTATACATCTTAGGACAGTGTGTTAAGTTATTAGCATGACTTGAATGGTGAGCTATATCTGTAATCTATAATCCATGCATTTGTATCTGGACATCCTAGGTGTCTTTCCCTCCTGCTGTCTCCCCCACTCAGAGACATATGGTGAAGCAGAAACAGAGACTCTGAGAAAATGCCTTCTTGGGTGTGGAAGGAAGATTCTCCCTGGAGAGTTTGCAGGGCTGTTTCCTGTTGTCTGGCCTGGGTGACCCTGGGCCTTGGGGAAGAGAGCATGGGAGGCCATGAGATGAAGAGGGAAAGGGTCTTAGAGCATGAGCTGCACAGTGGGTGGAGGTGTGGCTGTCTTGTGTGGGATGGAAAGGGGACCCTTACCTCCTGCCCAGATGGAATTGAACAAACCTGGGAATTTCTTCCTGAGTTCTGAGCTTGAGAGGCGGCACACGGGGCTCCATCATCCATAGGACCCTCCTTCGCTCAGTGGATCAGGGCCTTGTGGAGAACAGGGGCTGGGTCTTTCCTCCGTTGCTCCCTGGGCATGGTGGGGGGTAGGGTGCTTGGTAAATATTGTTGAATTGCACTGAGAGGCAGAACTGGGAATCGGGGCGCTCACTGAATTGGCTGGCCCCCCTGCCAATGAATCATGCTCCCTTTTTATTGTTTCCTCCAACAAAGACATCAGAAGCTCACAGAAAGGGGACCTGGGAACGCGGGAAGCCTCTGCAAAGCCCTCAGCTTCCTTCGGGATGGGTGTAAGCCCACTCCTGGGGCTTGGAGCTGAGATGGGGGCTGCCAGGTGCTGCCCCATCTCTGGAGACACACGCCAGCTCTCTTCTGAGCGCTGCCAGTCAGTATAACATTTCAAACTGCCATTGATTTTTATGTCTTCCTACACTAATTAGACATGTTATTACTAATCTTTGGTAATCACCACAAGAGGCTTGTGGAAAGTCTCCGAGATTTCAATCTAGATTAAAAATAAGAAGCATTATCACCGCTGGGAAAATGCAAAGAAAGCACATGTTATTTTAATGTTTAAATCAATAAAGCTGTCCTGCTTCTGTTTTGTGCTAGTATTGAAATTTATAAAAATCCCGTTTAAGTTTCCTTCCGTCCATCTCATCCCCACGGGGGCGCCCAATTGATTTCTCTGAGGGCATCTGACCGGGGCTACGGGGGAAAGACTGCGAAAGACCCACGCGCCTTAGGGCTTGATTGCAGAGACCTTGGGAGTGGCGGGGCGGGGGTGGGGGGGGGGAGGTTCAAGGGAACCAGTTTCCAATCCTTTATTTTGATTTCCATTGATTCCTCTTATTAAAGAAGCGTTTGAACACACAAGAAAGAGAGAAAATCCTTTCTTCCTTAATTAATCTCTCTCCCAATGGTTGGATGGCAAACTTTAATTGCAAAACAACCTGCCTGCCCCGGGCAGATTAAATCATGGGAGGGGCATGGAGTAGGGAGAGGAGGTGAACGTCTTAACCGAGGTCCTGTCACTGGGGAGCAGAGAGAAGAAATTATCTTCGAAAGACGAGAACGCCATCTAGCCTATTCTCTCAAACAATGGAAACAAACGTGTTGACACAGAAAAAGAAATGAGCCTACTTTAATGTTCTGCAGAGACAGACTGTAATTTGTAATACCTCTGATCAGAAATTGAGGCGCCATATGGACCTGAAGTGAAATAAAGCACAGTTAACTTTTTGCCCGGCATAGTGGAGAGGGAGGGCGGGGGACGAGACCCATCTCCCGATGACATTGCCACAGCTATGTTTCTGGCATCAGAACGGGGACAGCTTGTGCACCCAGAAGGGTGCCGTCGTGTACCACAACTCGGGAGGTGGCCGGCTTTTCCGTGCCTGCTGTGTCTGCGGAGAGCGGTACCCAGCTAGCTGCGAGGCCAAGGGGCAGGATGCATTTGGCAGCTCCACTCACCTGCCTGGGAGCCCCTGCTCCAGGCTCAGCTGTACCAGAGTGCTTGGCGCAGCAGAAGAGCCTACATGGCTTTTGGTGTGAGTCCAGCTTTATTCCTGGGGGAAGATCCCCTTATTTCTGAAACCCCCAGGGCTGCCGCAGTGCCTGCACATGCTTCTGTTATTATGCCCCAGGCATTGTTTTCCGTATCTGTTTCCCCTACCAGACAGTGAGCTCCTTGAGGGCAGGGGTTACCTGATAAAAATGATGATGGAAATAATTGTGATGATGATACCATCGTTCCTATATATTGAGCACCCACTATGGGCCAGCTCTGATTTAGGCACCTTACTTACCTTTTCAGCAGCTCGTCCACTATCCCAACAAAGTAAGGTGTCTTAGTCTGCTTGGGCTGCTAAAACAAAATACCATAGGCTGGCAGGCTTAGATAACAGACATTTATTTCTCACAGTTCTGGAGGCTGCAAGTCCAAGATCAGGGTGCTGGCAGATTCCTTTTATTGTGAGAGCTCTCTTCCTGGCGTGCAGGCAGCTGCATTCTTTCTGTGTCCTCACATGGGAGGGAGAGAGAGAGAGAGAGCGCGCGCGAGTTCTCTGGTCTCTTCTTATAAGGGCGCTAATCTTGTTTTGAGGGCTCCATCCTCCATAGCAGTAAGTATCATTATTGTCATCTATTAATAAAGTAATTGAAGTTTAGAGAGCTCCAGGGACTCTCCTGATGTCACTTAACCGTTGGGTGGCAGAATTGGAACTGAACCCAAACTTTCCACCTCCGATGCCGGTCCTTTTCCCTCCTGGCCTCACTGTGTGCTAAACTGAGCCCAGGTCCCTGGGTGCTCAGTGATGTTGCTTGAAAGATGGAGTGTTTTATTTGCTTCTGTGACTTCTGTCTGCTTATGGTTGTGACCATGTACTGTAACTCCCAGCTCCAGTGAGGTCCCCCGATGGAAAGACTCTAGTGATCCCCCAGACTTTTTCAGTGAACCCTAGTCTCACTCAGAGACTCAATCACCTCTATTGACAAGGAAGGGAAGGCAGCATTCATTAGACTTACCATCAGCCAGGGGCTTTTTGTATTTTATTTAAATTGCCATCATCGTTGTCATAACCCATTTTTACAGAGGAGGAAAGTCTCAGAGAGGTCAAGTGAGCGACGTGTACAAGGTCTTGGCAGCTGGCAAGCAGCTAAGCGGTGACTGCAACCCAGGGCCGTGTTATTATGATTTGACAACACCTCCTTTATTAACCTCCGGGGCATTTTGTGAGAAGACGGGGGGGGGGGGTTCCAGGCTCCGTAAGAACCAGAGGACCCCACCCCTACCCCCTGCAAGTTTTTGAACTTGAGTCTTACTTTCCTAGCTGTTGCTTGGACAGCCTGGTGGCACCCAACTCAACATACATGTGCTCATGCAACTAAGTTCAGGCCAATAGGACGTTGAGGGGAAGTACCTCCAACCTCAAGCAGTTTGCCCCAAACTTCCTCAATTTCCTGTTCTTTGGTTAAATGCATATGTGGAAATGCAGCAGCCTCAGGCCCAAGATTGAAGATAAGGGCCTGGGTCCCTGAGGGACCTCGTGGCGCAGATCCTATCCACTCTTCCTGGACTGTTACATGGAAGAAAAATGCCCTTCTATCTTGTCAAAGCCACAGGATCCAGGGGTTTCTTGTACAGCAGCTTGCTTGGTCATTTCCCTTACCCCTCCCCTGCCTGTGGCGATGGCTCCATTCAAGCTTGATGACCTTCTTTGACGTGACCCCTCTCTCTACTCCTGCCCCCTACAGGCGATGTTGAGACATTAAATCACTGGACACGTTCTGAGAAGATGGAAACATCCAGAAAATGAAATGTTTGCCATCTCAGTGCATAGGAGGAAACCAGGATGTGTTGAGCTCTTACTAATTTCAGACACTTTAATAAACTTCATGACTAATTGTGTTACTTCAATATTACTCTTTAAAAAAATTAAAAAAATTTTTTTATTGAAATATAGTTGATTAACAATATTGTGTTAGTTTCTGGTGTACAGCAAAGTGATTCAGATATATATATATATTCTTTTTAAAGATTCTTTTCCATTATAGGTTATTACAAGATATTGAATATAGTTCCCTGTGCTATACAGTAGGTCCTTGTTGTTTATCTATTTTATATATAGTAGTGTATATTTTAATCCCAAGCTCCTAATTTATCCCTTCCCCCTTTCCCCTTTGGTAAGCATAAGTTTGTTTTCTATGTCTGAGAGTGTTTCTGTTTTGTAAATAAGTTCATTTGTATCATTTTCTTTTAGATTCCACATGTGAGTGATATCATATGATGTTTGTCTTTCTCTGTCTGACTTACTTCACTTAGTATGATAATCTCTAGGTCCATCCATGTTGCTGCAAATGGCATTGTTTCATTCTTTTTTATGGCTGAATAGTATTCCATTGTATATACATACCACATCTTCTTTATCCATTCATCTGTCCATGAACACTTAGGTTGCTTCCACGTCTTGGCTATTGTAAATAGTGCTGCTTTGAACATTGGGGTGCATGTACCTTTTAGAATTAGAGTTTTCTCTGGATACCAAAGTTACTCTTTAATGACCTTTGAATAGAGTTCACACTTGGCTCCCTCAAAGCCTTTCTGAATAAGACAAGATAGAGCAAAAGCATCATGTTGGTGCAGGAAAGCACAGACGCTTGAGTTCAACGAATGAGACCCTCTCCTCATCTCCTTGTGTGCCCACCCCTCCCCCTCTGCTGTCACCTCCCACTGTTTTTACCATTTCTTCCCCCTGTACGTACATGCCTTTGCCCTTGCAGGTGCCACTGCCTGGAATACCAGTGGCATCTGGTCTACCAGAAGGCCCTAAGTCGTCCTTTGAGACAAGCTCAACACTGTTCCTCTGTGAACTCTCCCTCCCTCCCCTGCTCTCTGGCACAGCTGTTTTGCCCCATGCTTAGTGATTCTGCTATGCAGATTCTACTACACAAGCCAGATACCTGCACTGTGGCTCTTTGCTATCCATCCCATGCTAGAATATGGGCTCTCCCAAGGCAAGAGCCTCATCTCATTCATTGCTTTGTGTGGGTCCGAGCACAGTGTTTGGCTCCTGGGAGGGTCTCAGTGAATACTGAATGAAATTGTAATCCTAACAACGCCCCATTTGTAATTAGAAAATCTGACTCAGAGACACTCTGACTTTCCCAGAACAAAGGTATTTAGTAAGCACCAGACTTGGGTTTTGAACATAGATCTGTCTGATGCCCAAATCCATGCTTTTTATATCACCTTACAACTGCCTTTTGATATCCCTACCAAGTAGAGAATGATTTCCTTTCAGAAGGAGGGATTTTCTGGATTAAAGGTGTCTAGACATCTCTCTCATCTTAATGCGGATTTATTCAGAGCAAAGGAGGATCTCCCTGACTGGTGGTAAAACTGAAGTCAAAAGCAGTGGCCGTCACTCTCCAACACCCTCATCTGTACAGCTGCCTGTACAGCTCCCTTCCTTCCCTTTGTAAGGACTGCGCACGGAACGGGGCTTCCCCTTTGGCAGTTCTGGTCTGGGGAAGGTGAATTTATTTGAGGTCATTGGCCACAGAGAGTGTCTCTTGCTGTGGCCGCCATCTGGGGACTCAGCAGGTACTGTCTGAGCTGTATCCAGTGCTCCAGCAGGTGGGCCCGTGGCTAGTTTGGCTGCCACCAGCCTTGAGTTTGGAGTGCCTGTAAGTCAGGAATGGCTTTTTCTTCCGGTTCTGACTTTCTTTTTCCCAGCAGATGTTGATTTCAGTTGGCCCAGGATCCGGTCCATGCAACCCCCTGGTGTTCCAGTAAGTTCTCTACTTCCTCAACCAGCCTGCTCGAAGGTTTCTCTAAAGCTTGGCCTTTGTTCTTTCTACCCTCAGCCCCATCCTTCCAGCTTTCTCCTGTTGTCCCTCGCGACTGGAATGTCAGACACAGGACATCACTGAGGAGGTATAAGGCAGGGCCCTCTGAGTGATTAAAGCACCTCAGGGTTTCCCAGAGGACACACCTCACTGTGGCCCTTACACATTGTTAGTTTTTCATCCCATGCTAGATTATGAACTCTCTGAAGGTAAGAGAGTTCTTGTTCATTGCTTTGTGTGGGTCTCAGCAGAGTTCCTGGCACCTCAAAGGGTACCAGTGAATACTGGATGATAATTGTCATCCTAACACCAATCCTGTGAGACCCACATGACTATCCCTATTTATATGCTGGCCTTTGAACTGTGGCCTCTGGGGAGGAAAGGAAGCTGGGACTCATTCCCAGATATAATTATCTCTCTAAATTCTCATGACAACCCTTTGAGAAGGCAATTTGCTTGTGCAGTTTTTAAAAATCAAGAAACCAAGGTTTAGAGAGGTTGAAAGTCCCCCAGCTATCGGTGGCCAAGCTGAGAGATTTGAACCCAGCTCTGGCCGATGTCAGAACAGTGCCCTTCACCGCACTGACTCCCTCCTCTGCTACCCCAGCCCGTGTTTCCAGAGCTTCTGATGCTCTGATTCCCTTGCATGGGGTCCTGAGCCGAGGGCTCCCGTGAGAATATGCATCCAAGCATGAGAAGCAGAGGCGTTAAAAGAAGGCTGTTGCGAAATTTATTCTGATGCCAAAAGGGGGTCTTGAGAAGGATTTAAAGAGCAATTGCGCAGCTCCTTGTCCTCCACTGATAAGCTGCCTGTGAACTGTAACATATGCAGCACGTAATGAATAAGAAAGAGATTTATTATCATGTGTCATATTCGGTTAAGTACTTTCTATGTAAGACGAGTCTTTCACTTGTACATATTACATTTTCAATGCGTTTTCAATCATTTTCAATCCATTATTTTTAACTCCTTGGATTATATTGATGGTAAATTAATTACAACAATTACAAGCCCAAACCCCATATTGTCCAATTATAATTTAATTCATTTGCGCTCCTCTCTTTGAGTTTGGATAAAAAGCGAAAGTACTTTAGAAAATCGTGTCATTTCCTCTAGAATCCTGTCGTCGTGTTCCATGTTTCCATGATGGTTTGAAGAAGGGTTGAGGATTCAGCAGGGTGTTGGGAGTTGGCTGACTCCCAAGGTGACACCCTGCGGGGTAGCCAGCAAGCCTAGGTTCAGATCTGGATTCAATAATCTGCTGGTTTTTGTAACCGTGGAGAGGTTACTCAATCTCTCTGCGCCTCTGTTTCCTCATCTGTAAAATGGGGTTAGTGACAGAGTCCCTACTGCATGGGGCTATTCTGAGGGTTAAACGAGTTACTATAGCGAACCCCCCTGGAACACACAGTGAGCCCTGAATAAGTGCTGGCTGTATTTATCATCACTGAGCTCTAGGGGAAGAATGGCAGGTGGGTTTATGTCATGAGCCAATTCCAATCCATGAGTGGTGCTTTTCTGGAGCTCTGTGTGAAGGCAGACCCAAAGGCCCAGCTGGTCTCAGGCTAGAGAGTGCGGGGATCAATTAGAGATGTCTGCCATGGGTGCAGCTGTTAGGAGAGGTGACAGGTAAGGCCCTGGCTCTGTTAGGGCTGGGGCTGTGCTTGCTTTAGTCCCCCCTCTATTCCTAGTATTCTGCCCTGTGCTTGGCCCCTGCCAGTTCAGGTGGTGATAACAGTGAGCCCTTGTACCTAGCCGTGACTGAGGCCAGCCCTGCCCTGGATTCCTCAGTCCCTGAGCCAACCAAGCCCATTTCTCTGCTTCAGTCAGTTTGGGCTGGGTTTTCTGTCCTGGAGAGCAAAAGATTTCCTTTTCTAATTTTAATTTTTTGCACTTTTCATGCCTATCTTATTTAGTTCAACTTATTTTAATGGTACAAGTTCCATGCTCACGGTACAAACATTCTCACGATTATTATTCAGCCTTAAAAAAGGAAGGACATTCTGTCAGTGTGACAACATGCATGAACCTTGAGGACATTATGTTAAGTGGAATAGCCACTCACAGAAAAACAAATGCTGCACAGTTCCACTTACGTGAGGTCCCTGGAGTAGTCAAATTCACAGCGACAGAAAGCAGGATAGTGGCCAAGGCCTGGTGGGGTGAGGCAGAAGGGGAGTTAGTGTTTAGTGGATATAGTTTTAGTTGGAGAAGAGGAAGAGAGTTCTGGAGATGGATGGTGGTGATGGTTGCACAACAGTGTGAATGTACTTAATGCCACTGAAGTGTGCACTTAGAAATGGTTAAGATGGTACACTTTGTGTTATGTATATTTTTTCTTTCTTTTTTTTTTATCTTAAGTATAGCTGATCCCCAGTGCTGTGCTACTTTCAGATGTACAAAAAAGTGATTCAGCCATACATATACATCTATTAATATCTATTCTTTTCCAGATTCTTCCTCATTATAGGTTATTACAAGACACTGAAAATAGTTTTCCGTGCTCTACAATAGGTCCCAGTGCGCGTATGTGCATATGCTAGTCCCAGACTCCCAGTTTATCCCTCCCTCCCCCTCCTCTTTGGCAACCACAAATTTGCCTTCCATGTCTGTGAGTCTCTCTCTGTCTTGCAAATAAGTTCATCTATCTTACTTTCCTAGATTCCACATGTAAGTGATATCATATGGTATTTGTCTTTCTCTGTCTGACTTACTTCACTTAGTATGATAATCTCTAGGTCCATCCATATTGCTGCAAGTGGCATTATTTCATTCTTTTTTATGGCTGAGTAGTATTCCATTGTATATATGTACCACATCTTCTTTATCCATTCCTCTGTGGATGGACACTTAGTTTGCTTCCATGTCTTGGCTACTGTGAATAGTGCTGCTCATGTTATATTAAACGTCTAAGGACAAGGTGTAAGGACACAGGACTGGCTCCATTCTCTTTGGGGCCAATCAATTTCAAGCGCCCTGGGCCAGGTGATCATCTCTGATCCTCTTGCTTTTTCCATGTATTCCTGCTGTATCCCTACTTTGTCCTGCTGTTCCTTCTGCTGGAATCCCTTCTCTCCTTCCTCACCGGCCTCCCTCCCATGCACCTTCCGGCCTTGCTCTATTGTGGCTGGGTCTGTTCTGGTCATGTTAGGTGTCCCCACAGAGGACCTGGTCTGCAAGGCTGTTTCTAGACTTGGAGCTTTCCCCAGGCCCCGTGAGTGTGTTGTTCGCCTCTACGGCTCTCAGACCGAGACAGAGCAAGTGTCAGTCATTCACTGGAGACCACCTTGCCACAAGCAGACCGCTTTGGTGGTGCCCATTGAGGTTTCCCAACTGCAGGGAGCAGTCATTTCCCAAAAGGCTTCTCCTTACCTTCTCTCCAGGATGTGGTTTTTGAGATTTCCTGGTGGTGCACATGGGTGGACTGCATTGTTTTCCTGCAGTTTGACAGTAATAAGAGCTGCCAGACTGCCTGAGCTGCTCTGGTCTGGGCTGGGCTCTTAATCTCCCCATTATACCTGGCTCAGCCTGGCGTGGACACAGGATGCCCTGGCCTGGGACCAAGAGGACTGTCGGCAGCAGTAAGCCTGACACCGGAATGGAATGAAATCACACGCTTATTTTTTTCATCTTTTCTTCCCCTGATGTCACCGGCAGATGGAGAATGCTTTCACTGTTTCCCTTTCCCTCTTTTTTGGCAGGAAGCTGCTTTCCCACTAGACCCCCAACTAAGATGGAGTAAGAGAAAAACAGAACAGAAAAGCAGAGAAAGAAAAATGGAAACAGAGGAAATGAGAAAGCAAAAGAACTTGAGAGCAAGGCACAATGGGTGGTTGAGATTCTGGGCCGGGATTAGAAAAGGATGCTTATTTATGGGAGGGACACTTGTACTAAGAGTCAGTTGGAACACAATATATGTTGACTCTAAAGAAACATCCTACATTATTCCATCCTGGGATGAGAAGGAAGGATCTATTGTCTGACCACGAGACCTGTCTCCCAATTCCATGCATCCCTTGAGGGTGCCTGCTAACCACAGCATTCCATTCATTCAACATGCTGTAATGAGATTTTCCTCTCTACTTTGTCTTAATTGGTGGAGAGTCAAGGAACAAAGCAAATATTTGTGCAGCTCGAATGCTGCTCTTGTGATTAGAAGGTAACATCTTTCAATGTCTACGTCTGAATTGCAATACACAGGCAGGGGAGTCAATTTGCTGTGGGATCAATAGATGGGGTCTCAGTTGGCAGAGACCTGGAGGCTTTCTTTTGAAAACAGGAAGGTGCAGGACAGCTCTCGATGCCTAGCTCAATTTAACATGGCAACTGGGCAGTGGTTTTGTTTCCAGGTTGATTGCTTTTCAGCTTAAGAACGATAAAAACCTTCCTGATATCAACCAGCTCAGTGTTAATATTGCAGAAACACAAGAATCTAAAACGTGGTCCCTGCTGCCTGGAGTGCTTCTTCTGCTGGTCAACTCTTAGGTATCCCGTGAAGTCTCGGTATGAAAACCTCCTTCCACTGTCATGTGGAGGGAACCTCTGTCCTCCACACATTCTTGGTGCTAATACTGTCTGCCATATCTGGGAGGTGACATTAACAATGTTGAACCGTAGTGGCCATTGCATTTTTTTTTGATGTCATATTTTTTAAGTTTCTTTGATTGCACATTATAAGAACCCACTTGAGCTAGATTAAGACCTAGAGGAAAATTTATTACAAGGACGTTTAGGTGCTTTCAGAGTTCAGGGAAGGAATTCAGTCAACACTTAAAAAGCAACCAAACAGAATCTAACAGCAACCAAAACTGGCTTTCTCTATGTATTGCTTTTTTTGTGATTCTATTTTCTTTGCTGATTAGCTTCTTTTGCTTCCCCATCCCCATGTCAGGTGGGAGGTGGGCCCCCCATCACTCCAGAGTCCAGGCAGCTCTAGCCAAGGGTCAAGGCCACAGAGTCTATATTAGTTCCCTAGGGTGGCCATAACAAAGTACCAAAATTGGGTGGACTAAAACAACAGAAATGTGTTGTTTCCCAGTTCTGGAGCCTGGAAGTCCAAAATCAGGGTGTCGATTTCTGTCTGAAGTCTTTAGGGGAGAATCCTTCCTTGTTTCTCCTAGATTCTGGTGTTGGCCGGCACTAGTCTTGTAGATGCCTCCCGTCAGTCACATGGCCATCTTCTCTGTGTGTTTTCATGTCATCTTCCCTCTGTGCCTGTCTGCCTATGTGACCCAACTTCCTGTTTTTATAAGGACACCAGTCATATTGTAATAGAGCCCACCCTAATGACCTCATTTAAACTTGATTACCTTTGTAAAGACCTTATTTCCTCAAAAGGTCACATTCTGTGATACTGGTTGGGTAGAACGTCAACTATTCTTTTTTGCGGGGGTCAGGGGGCACAATTCCATCCATAATGCAAATCCAGCTGTGGCTGTCTGGTAGGTGCTGCCTGCGGACTGGGCAGACAGGATACTCGTTACGTGGCCTCTGAGCTGGGGCTGCTGCTACACACGACAGAGTTCCCACCAGCCCTTGATGAGGTCAAAGATTACGTCTGTTGCAGCTTTGCCTGGAAAATTATGAGCTAGCATTTATTAAACCCTTACAGTAAGCCCTGTGTATTCCTAGCCAGTTACACTATGAAGTCACTTAACCTTCAGGCAAGCTCTGATAGATATTCCTTTTATCCACATTTTATAGAGGAGGAAACAGGCTCAGGAGGAAGTGAGAGGGCTGGGACTTTAAGCCAGTGGACGTGGTGACCGAGCCTATGCACTTATCCACAAATTAGATGAATTGATCTTGAGTGTTGAGTAGAGGCAGGACTGGTGAGAGGAGGTTGCTTTCTAGGTGGGGATGGTCAGGGAGGAAGACAGATGCCTTCAAAGGTTTCACTTGCAAAACCAGGCAGCTTGCTTAGACTTTCTAGTAGTGATGTGCTTTACTTCTACTTTGTGGTTCAACATTGAACACAGGACACTGTCTACAGCAGGCTGAGAGCCCTTTACCACTCATACAGGAGGGTTTTGGTACCATGAGGAACATGTGTCCTATTCTCCCCCCTGCTCTGTTCGTCTCTGGGGTCTGAGCTCTCAATTCTGATGCTATGTTTCTCCGTAGGCTCTTTTTGGAAAATCCAAGGGTGTCAGTACCTCCCTTGCCACCCTTCCCCAGTCCTGCCCTTCCAGAGGGTGTTAATAAGGCTTCCTTCCAAAGGCTCCTTGGTTCCTGAACCAAGCTCCACCAGGGCAGATCGGTCACTAGCAGCCACAGCCTGTCCTGAGGTGGGGCTTGGAAATCAGAGCTGGTGTTTGGCTGCTTCCTCTTCCTGAAGTCCAGCTCCTGAGCCTCATATTCTAGTTCCAAATGGGGGTGGTGGCCCTGCTTGGCTGGATTCTGATAGCTGATCTGTCCTCTTTCCTGGAAAGGAGGAGATAGGGAGGATGTCCCTTGTTACCTGGTCACTGATGGGGTCTTCTGATGGATAGGATGGCTGTCCACAAGCCTGAGAGGCTCAGCCACTTGCTCTGGACACTAGATGCCACCACTGGATGGGACACTCTACTACCACGGCCTTCAGTGCCCACTGACGCTTGTCATGACTTGGAAAACATGCCTGGAGCCCCAGGGGCTCCCTTGGAACTAGCCTATAGGGCTAGATGAGCTTTGCCACTTCTGGTCCCACCCTCAGTGCTGACCACCAACTTCATACCTTCCTGGCTTCTGCTTCTGCTACTTCCTAGGTCTGTGGCCTTTGGATATAAGTTAATTTTCTCTTTACTGGTTGGAGTTCAGTCTGGGAAGCAGAACTAGATATATTTGGAAGAAGGGATAAATTATAGAAATTATACCTTAGATCTAGAAGGGGAATTGCAGGATCTGAGAAGTCACAAACTGGCTCCCTGAAGCTCTGGTGATGAGGAGGTCAGGCATATCAAGCTGCCAAAATGGGACAGCAAAAGGGAGCTCATACAGAGGGTGGCAGGAAGTTACTCCCTCTGTGGGTCTGCGGCCAAACATCCGGGGGTGGTGGGTGGGGTCACTTTGGTCAGCAGAGTTCGCATTTTGGAAGAAGAGCAGGACATGGAATGGACGAAAGGAAGAAAAAGCCGGAACCTGATGGGCATCTCTGTTTCTGTGTGTCCCCAAACCTGACCCTGAACTCCTTCAGAGAGCCCCTGCTTCACTTCATCTCTGCACACCGCCCCCAATCTTGCATAGCTTCCCCCTGTGGCCGTCTCTAACTCAGAACCCTATAGGGAAGGGCTAATGGTCAACATAATCAACATAATTGACATTGGAGTAATCCAGCAAGCTCTTGGAGCATTATTTCCTCATCTGTGAAACAGGGCTGTTCATGCAGAGTTGTTTTGTGGCTGCCATGAGGTAATATACACAAGGCACACAACAGCGGCAGCAGCAGTGCTTCTATGTTTGGGGTGGGATTTCTCTGCCCACCGTCTCCCTGGATTGCCCCCGTCCAAGGATATGCTTGCAAAGGATAAACCTTTACAGGACAACTCATCTGATTGAGTATTTTCTTTTCGTAAGGCATTCAACCTGGAGGCCTAACCCGAAAAGACCTCTCCCCTGAGCGTCTTCTCTTCCTCTCAGGGCTCAAATGTTCTCTCTCTGTCAAGTGGAGTAGAAATGATGACATCTATGGCAGATGAGGAAGTGGGGGATTTGGGGGAGAAGAAGGAAGGGGAAAAAAGCATGGGGGTGATGGGGGGCATGGAGGGTCCTCTCTGCTGGACAAGGTGTGGCCATTGGAAGCACGCTGGTAGTCTAGGGGTGTGGTCCTATACACACAGAGAAGGGGGCCTGAGAACAAGTCAGCAAGAGTGGGGACTCCCACCCCGATCCCTCATTGTACATGGACTCTGTATGAATTGGATTTCATTGCTTGAAACTGCAGTGGAGAACAGCTGAACCTGGTTAATCTTTCATCCAAATTCACACACATTTGTTTGCCTGGCTGAGGGAGGCTTTCTCCCCTCCATGCCCCCAACCCTGCCCTCCAGCGCAGATGCTGGATGCCTGGTTCTTCCAGTGTGGAAGACAAGGAGGCAGGCCGAGCCACTGAAGAGCCAACGGCCAGTTGACAGTAATGCTGGCGTCTGCTGGGCACCTACAGACCCACCAAGGGGTAATCCCTGGTCCTTGGTGACATTTACAGTGTGGCCACTGTCTTAGGTTCTTTATATTTACAGTACAGTTTCTGACACATGATAGATGTTTGATAAATGGTGGCAGCCGGTGACCTTCTCACTGGTCCTTTTGCTGGTCATGAGAGGACAATATCCAACAGATACAGGATGGGATGTTGCTGCCAGCCCTGGGCCTGGCAGAGGAAATATATCTGGGATAATATGGTAGGAGCTGCTGGCATATTTTCATTGTCATATTGTCTACCAGTAGTTAGAGGTTTTCTTAGTTCCAAAGGCAATGTAGAATACTCCTTTTTGGAAAGTCAAAAGGCCTTGAAGAGGTAGACAGTTGCACTTGATGTAGGTAATAGCTCTCAGCCTGGAGTATTTCAAGGGTTTGGGTTCATCTCAGAGGAGACCTTGAATAAGTGTCACATAAAGACAACCTTTCATAAAATCTCGCATATTCTCAGGGCTTTCAATGGGATTCAAAAGGCTGAGAGACAGATGTTTGTGTGTGTGTGTGTGTGTGTGTGTGTGTGTGTGTGTGCGCGTGAGAGAGAGAGAGAGGGATTGATTATGAACACACCATCTTGGCTGTATCCTGAAATTTTGTGTGTTGTTCCCGAGGCAAATTAAAACAAATGTGAAAAAGAAAACAAATCTAGAATTTCTCCTTTTTCATGCAAACTCAGATCTGAAGGAGGGCTTTTGATAAATGTGTTGTGTTCTGTACCAAAGACCTCCTTTAAATACTGTGGGTTTTGAACACATAGTAGATACAGACAAAATGGATAAGTGTTTAATGTCAGAGGTTAATGAACAATAGAATTCAAAGGAAAGAGCCTTACTGGATAACTTCTGCAGGAACAAGGATTTTGATTCTAGATGATTCTCCCTCCAACTTGGCTGAATTCACTCATTCGTTTATTCATTCCATACTCAGGTATTGAGTAGTTTTTGTCTGTTAGCATCTATCAGTCTCTAATTGAGAATGTGTAAAAATCAAGCACTTGCCCTCAAGGAGAATAGAGTCCAGTGGAGAAGACAGATAAAAAAAAATGCTGCATTCCCTTGAGGCTAATATTCAGCCTCTCCTTTTGTAGCCAAATGGACTTGGGGTCAGGAGACAACTATTTATTGAATACCTTCTGTGAATGGCTCTATCCTGGGCACAGAGAGGGGATTACATATAAATAAGACGTAAGACACAGTCTGCTTTCTAGAAGCTGAGGAGTTGGATAGAGGAGTTGGAAGCCGTATTTGCAGAGGGCTGTATAAAGGAACCATATGAGAAACGGCACCAGAAGAGGGTAAGTAACGTGATATAGGACATTCGTGAACTCTTGCAGTCAAACACCATGCCTGGCACATAAGTAAAAAGTCACTATAAACTGGTTTGTTAGGAGGGAGGATGGATGGAAGGAAGGCTTGTGGAAAGGAGGTATTAAAACCCCATCTGGATGGAAAGACGTGGTTTTGTTTTGCTTGTTAAACTAACGTCATGTGGTTAAACAGTGGTTCCAAAGGATAGAAAAGGAAGAGTGTACAGAAATGAATGGTGAAAGTCTTTCCGACCTCCATCTTTGGCTCAAACTGTAGACTCAGTGGACTTTCAGCCTTTAGCTCTTTTACTGGTTTCCATCATAACCCTGCATGAAATACTCTACAACTGATTTTTGATCCATAATTTTAGATGGTTAATGCAGCTGCCTATCCTTCCCCTCCCCCATATCACTTTGGCATTTATGGGTTTATAATAATTATATTCTCTTCTGAAACCATAGAAAAGGCTTTGACTATAGGCTGATGAAAAAAACTGAGAACTCACAGACAGCATTTACAATAGTGTGATTATGTAAATATTATTCACTGTAGAATTGAGCAGTGTGATTAGACCCAAGGGAGACACATGTAACCCTATCATTAAGGCTGGCGGTTGCTGTGATAAAAAGCCAAAATCAACATGAAACAGGAAATGAGGATGGCAGGGGCTAATCTGATTCCAAAGTCTTAGGACTTGTGCAGTGCCCAATGGGTGCACACATACCACTGGTGAGTAATTGTGGTTATATAAGAAAGATACAAAAATATTAATTTTTTCTTTCAATTTATGTGGATTATTTTCTCAAATGGCAACTAAATTGTTGGAACATAAATACTTACTAAGTTGCTTGACCCTAACCAAACAGGACTGTTAGCTATTCCTTTTGGACTAGGGATGCTGTAAGAAAAAATCGCTGAGTCACTAAGATGGACATGAACTGAGAAAGTTTGGGAACCTTTGATATAACCTCTGTACTAGAAAATTCCCTTTGGCTGCTGTGTGGAAAACAGCTGAGAGGGACATAAGAGTGGAAGCAGGGAGAGGAGTCAGGAGACTTTTGACGTCGACCCAATGAGGCATAACTGGCATGAGCTGGGAAGGAGACTGAAGAAATGTGAAGAAATGTATGCACTCGAGACACCTTGTACAGAGAGAGCTGACAGGGGTCACTGCTATGTGAGGTGAGCTTGGAGAGCGGGGTAGGAGTTGATGCCATTTGCTGAGATCATCTGAAGGTTTAAATGGCTATTAGCAGGAGGCCTCAACCCCTTGCCATCTGTTGGACTGAGGCCTTGGTTCTTAGCCACATGCATCTCTCCATAGGGCTGCTTGAGTGTCCTCACAACATGGCGGCTGGCTTCTTCCAGGGTGACTGATACAAGTGAAAGCAAGGTTGAAGCCACAATGCCTTTTAGGACCTGGCCTTGGAGGTTACACACTGTCAGGTCTGCCTTATGCTATTGGTCACACTGACCAACCCAGATAGTGTGGAAGGGGACTACACAGGTGTGAACACCAGGAGTTGGCGATCATGGGGACCATCTTGGAAGCTGCTTTTCACATACACATTGCTGGTTATGCCACTGGTTCAGAACCAGGATGCAGTTTTTAGGGAGGTGAGTACTTGGGGAAATAGCAGTAAGGAGCAGACTCACTGTGTTGGTCAAGGTTCTTCAGGAAAACAGAACCAATAAGATGTATATACATAGAAAGAGATTTATTATACAGAATTGTCTCAAACGATTATGGAGGCTGACAAGTCCCAAGATCTGCAGGGTGAGTAGGTAAGCTGGAGCTCCAGGAGAGCTGGTGGTGTAGTTCCAGTCTTATGGCTGGCAGTCTCAAGATCCAAAAAGAGCTGATGTTTCAGTTCAAGTCCGAAAGCAGGAAAAAGCCAATGTCCCAGTTTAAAGGCACTCGGGCAGGGGAAATTCTCTTTTACTGGGGAAGGATCAGCCTTTTTGTTCTATTCATGTCTTCAACTGATTGGATAAGGCCCACCCACATTAAGGAGGACCATCTACTTTACTTGGTCTACAGATTTCAATGTGAATCTCATCGAAAATCACCCTCACAGAAACACCCAGGATAGTGTTTGACCAAATATCTTTGCACCCCATGGCTCAGTCAAGTTGATGCATAAAGGTAACCATCGTACTCACCCAGGTGGATTTTGCTCTCAGCACAAGGAATATTCATCTCTTATGCTGCAGTTTTCTTGCTGGGTGGATTCCCCTAGGATCCTAAGGGGTGTGAGTGCAGATATGGGGAGAACCTGCTGACTCTCCTTTAGGACACTGAGGCCAGAATCTGGAAAGTTCATGTTCTTAAGGAATTTTTTGACCACCTAACTTGTGCTTATAGATGTTCAGGAACCATCTAGAACAGTGGTTCTCCACATTGGTACACATCGGAATCTCCTGGGGAGCTTTAAAAAATGCTACAGCTGGTGTCCCACTTCCAGTGGTTCTGAATGGATTGGTCTGGGAAGTGGTTTGGGCATTGAGATTTTTAAAAGCTCCCAAGCCTGAGAATCACTGAACTGAGAGGGAACCATCCAGGGCCCCTTGCTTCTGTAGGCAAGAGGCCATAAAGAGAGAGCATTTCCTATCTCCCACATACACAGACCTGCAGAGGTCTGCCACCTCCTGAAGCCTGGGTGTCTGAGTCTCTGGGCTGGGCACCTGGCTCGTTTGCTGGGTTCTTTTTTAGCTCTTGAATTACACTTTGGAAAGTCAGCCAGTTGAGCATAAAACATAAATCAGAATTTGTTCCTCTTTGTACTCAAGTTTTATTTTTTTCTCCTTAGCTTGAAAGGAATCGGTTCTACATCACTTTTAGACTATACTGACTCAGTTAAATGCAATCACGACTATAGCAAAATTGCTTAATTAGACAATAATATCAGAGAAATTGACCATTATATCTGGTTATTGACTTTTCAGATGGCTTGTATTACCATTTATATTCTTTCCAGTTGGGTTTTTAAGCATGAAAAGAATTTATTGAGAGATTGTTCTTAGAAGCTATTTTTAATAGTCTAATGGCTTTTTAATTTTCAAATCGTTTATATTCATCAGCTGGAGCCAAGAAAGGACTCAGATTGGCTCTTACCGCATGGCTGTTCCTTCCTCTTCAGTTATTAACTGGTTATATTGGGAATAAAGCCACCAGATGCAGGGTTCTCCTCCTATTTATGATGCCAGAGGGGGTACATCAGGAAGGAAATGAACTTTGGGCTGGAAGCCATAAAAATGATATTTTAAATGTCGCTGTTTATTGATCGACTACTCTGTGCCAGGCAATTTATGCAGATTGCCTCTAAGTCTCTTAATAATCCTAGAAGATAGATAGCATGATCATTCTTTCGTGGACTGGGAAGTGAGGGCTTAGGTATGAGGCATGTCGTCACCATCATCATGGCCGATGCATATGGACAGGTAGGTCCTATGTCCCAGTTAATACTCTGTCTCTACATAACTTTTAATAGTGTTTCTTCCAGAATTATCCCAATTGGGGCCAATAGATTAAATTGCCACCCTGCTTATGGGACACTCTTCCGGTACCAGGCCCTGTGCCAAGCACTTCACATGCACTATTGCACGCAAACCTCACAGCAGCCAATGGTTTCTTTTACTGTTCTTATTTTATACATGAGGAAACCGAGGCACTGAGAGGTCAAGGTTAGGTCAAGGTCAAGTCACTTACAAGGTCACAGAGCTGATAAAGGTTGGAGTCAAGCCTTGAGCCCAGACAGCCTCTTTCATGCCCCATTCTCTTTCTGTTACACAAAGCTGAATACCAATCAATAACACGATTTCAAAAATTCAGAGCAAGGAGAAAGTTCCATGAGACTGGTTGTTGGGTGAAAATAATAACAACAGTATTATAACCACAGGAACACTGAACTGTTTTGTTGTGGTGGAACATGGTTATCATGAATAAGCTGCAGGAAATCGCATTTTCTATTGTTCGGATCGGTAGAGGAAATACAGGCCCTTTATACTGCATTAGCAAGAAGAACTTGTGCTTTGAAAGCCATGGGGCAGCTAGATAAGATGTGCATAAATTTCTTACTTCCTACAAGCTTAATTAGACAAACTCGATGATTGCCACCAGCTGCAATCTTTCCTGGGAGCTCAGGTTGCCTTAATACAAATATAGCATCTAAAACAAGGTGGCTGAGGTTTCTGGAGCCTGTGCACAGCCCCCCATAACTAGAGGGCTGTAAAGGAACCACGGATGAATTAAAGTGTGTTTGGATGAGGGTGACCAGCTGGTGAGGGGCAATAAACACTATGTCCTCCAAGGAAAGCTCGGGGAATTTGTTCAGGAGAGAAGGCTCAGGACACAGGGCAAAGAGTGTGCACTCAGGATTTGGGGAACATATTATATTAGACTTGTTCTGTGTGGCCTCAGGGCTATAACTGATGGCGAGATGGTGGGTGCAGGGAACAGCACCATCTCCATCTCTGCAGATGCATATGGTGGCATTTGGTTGGCTTCCGGAGGAGGGGATAGGGGGATACATGGCTGGATTGGGTGACCTGTCATTTAGCTCTCTCTCCTTGCAACCTGATTGTTGCACTTCTCACCACCAGGCAATGTGACTATTCACAGAAGACTTGGATGTTGGCTGGGGTCTCCTTGAGAGCTAGAGAAGAACTCCAGATCCTCATTTGCCCCCTGTACCTTATGAAGACCTTGCTAAGATTGTACAGATTCTTAGAGGGCTTGCAGCTATGCTCTTTTGACTGTGAGCGCCTCTCCCTCATGTTGTGGTTGGACCATCTTATCGGCTGTTTTTCTGTCTCTGTTCTACATATAATTATCTTAAATCAGTGGTAATGTTGCTTAAACAGAGATTAACCTGTTATTTGCAGAGTGGGTTCATGTGTGTAGTTTGGTCAAGGAAGGGCAGAGTAGGATGAGTAGACTTCAGAAGTCTTTCTTGTTTCTGAGAAATGACCTCTAATTGAACATTAGGCATCTCATTCTTAAAATGTCGTTTGACAACACCAGGGAAATTTTTCTGACCTTTGATCATAGATCACTCCCTGTTTTGCTCTCTCTTTTACCTTTTCTTCTCCATTCTTCTTGGGAGCAAATTTCTTATACAAGGCACTTTGGTCAACTCCTTGCTTATTCCTTGTTGATTTCCAAGTTCTAAGACAGTGGTTTTCAAATGTTTTGGCCATGACCCATAGTAAGAAACACTTACTATATCATGACTCAAAACACTCCTATAATACTTACTACCACTGATGCACTAGGTCTTACATTCTCTAGTCTATGCAGTGCTATGCCATGCAAGCCTGTCTTGTCCTATCCCATCATATTCTATTCCATTTCATCCCAAAATTTTCATCATGTTTTAACAAATTGATTTCACAGGCCACTGATGTATCAGGACCTGAAATTTTCAAAGCGCTGCTGCTACCTTTTTAAGCTCTAGTCATTTGCCAAGTACCTTTCTGTCACTGTTTGGCTTATATGAGTCCTAGAATGCAAATCTCTTCAGAGCAAGGTCTTGCTTTTGAAGTTCCCACACTAATTAGCTCAGTCCTAAATACATAGGAGGGTAAAGTAAATCCAGCACTTGTTGATCAGTGGAATAATTTGGGGCCTCTCAACTTCACTGAAATCTGCAAGGAACTATCTCAGGCCCAGAAGTACTAGGATAGGTGCCATCTGCAGCCCTGTTAGAGGCTGGGTGGGGAAGTCCTTTGTAAGTGATAATGGACCCTCAAATTCTAGTTCATTCAAAAGTATTTGTTGACTGATTTGTACTGGACCTTGTGCCAGAATTTTCTGCAGAAACTAGAAGCATGAGTCATACATCCTCCTGTCCTTGAGGAGCTCAGGAACTGACAGAAAGTGAATTTATAGCACATTGTGATTAGCGTGGTGCCAGGAGCATGAATAGTGTGCAGTAGGGACCCAGAGGGGAGGCGGCACAGAGGATGTTATTTGGATTTAGTCTCGGAGGTTGAATAGGCACAGTCAAAGGGAAGGGAATTTGAGGCAGAAGGAACAGCATGTGCAAAGTCCATGAAACCCCAGCGTGGTGTATTTGGGGGAATGGAGATTAGCTCTGTGTGGCTGGAGTAAAGGATATGATGCAGAGAGTGATGGGAGATGAGAGAGGTTGGGGTCAGACTGTAAAGATTTTGAGCTTGGATAGGAAGTCATCCAACATTGTAAGCAGGGAGTGCATGGGATGGACCAAAGGCAGGGAGGCTCGGGAAGGGCAACAGGTTAGGAGCCCAGGGAACTTTACTGTCCACATCTGCACCTGTTAAGCAGTGACCCCCAGCCTGGCTGGCATTTTTGTGGCGTCATTACATAGTTTCTGCAGTGGCAGTCAGGGCTGTGCCCTCTAACCAATGAAACTTTGATCTGGTAGTTTCCTTGGAGGGTCTCAGCCAAGAGGGGAGGGCCTTGCATAGCCTCTGTCAATTCTCCTGGGAGGCAGGAGAGGAGAGGAAGCCAAGATCTGCAGGGTGCTTTGGCCCCAAATGGTGCAAATGTCGGACCACAGTCTCATGTTGAATGGGTGGCTGATGATCCTTTTCATGGGGCAAATGATCTTGATGATTAGGCAGTGACTATAAACAGCCAGTCCAAACTAGCTTAACCACATGCAGCCTTGATCTTGCCAAGTGAGGGATTCATAGTGTAAACATGGAGAGAGAACAAGGGAACTCATCAGTTCAATTGTTCCTAAATGCCTACCATCAGGCACTTAAAAAAAAGTCCATGGTAAAATAATATGAAAAAAAATCATCATTTTGTACATGCTAGACCTGATATTATATGGTTTGATGCTATAGGCTATATATGACACTATGCACTAACAGAGGGCCTTCTTCCCTCTTCCCGTGTCCCAGCTTTCATTATTGTGTTTATTAAGTGTGTCTCAGTCCATCCCCAGAGTTTGGGGCCCAGACTTCTAGCCTCTGACTTCCACAGCATCCAGGGACAGCAGTGAGGGGGTGTCTCATGCTGCAGCCGAGCCCCTGACCTGGCACTCCACCATATCTGAGAATGTGAATTGGGTTCCCTGTTGTGATCCTGTCCTCGGCGCTGGTGTGATGCTGGTTTGCAGCAGTCTGTACCTCCTCATATGCTCCGCCACCTCCCAAGGTCCAAGCTGACCTAAGAAATGGGGAAAGAATGGGCTGGGGGTCCACTACCTCACAACCCAGAGCCTTGCCCATAGGAAACACACACACTCATCGTAAGAAGCACTAGGGCTGCCTGTGCTGAAGCCGAGGGTCTGATATCTTCACACCCATGGGAGGATCTGTTTGCAGGCAGCTATGGCTCTTTGTTGTCTGGAGGGAACTTCACAGAGGACCCAGGCCATTCTGGCTGAGAAATTACTGATAGATTTGCTCATCTGGAAAGCTAAGCCAAGCGTCGTGAGAGGCAGGACATAAACAAGGCTGCAAAGTGAACATTCTGAACAGAGATCATGAAAGGAAGGAAAATTGTCTTCAATAGGCATTGCTCTCCACTTTCAGCCACTTGCAACGCTGACAACTCCCATCCTATGTCAGGTAATGAACCATTATCAGGAAAGAAAGGAGAAATTAGCCTACCACTGAGAGTCGCTTTCAGCTCAGACATATCTGTCCTGGGAAGACTCTTTCTCTCTTTTCCTTGCGAGTTGTTGGATTATGAGACACTCGGCTTGACAGTTGCATATTTGTGCCCTTCCCAGGACCAGCAGCTACAGTCAGCAAATACTTAGAATCGTGCAGATCTTACCTGTTAACATGGGGGGAAGGTGGAATGGCTTTGTTGAGTAAATAATGTCACATAGGTGGAGAGGGGAACATGACGTCATCGGGAGGAGGTGGTCTTTCCTGATTCCAGATGAAGTCAGGCTGACTCGTGGTTATTGGCCTTTTGGTTACAACATCCCTTTTCTAGGACAGAGGCAAGAGCCAACGGGGGCCTGGGTCAAAGCCTTGTCAGAGTGATGGGCAGCTGGCCCGACTCGGAATATCTCCTCCTCTTCTGAGCTGATCATCGCCCTTGAATCAGATTTTGCAGTTCTTTCCCACGCGCCCTCTTCATTCAGTTGATCAGCCCTCCACTTATCAGATGTCTAGGGGCTAAGGCTCAAGCTGGGATCTTTCTTTCACATTTTAGAGGCAATTAAAATTCTGCCTTTTTATTCTGAAATTCTGGCTGCCTCTTCTGCCTTGATGCTCAAGAATGAATAGGCTGAGATGCTGGAAAGGCCATGGTGAGAGCTGTGAACAACTTCAGAATTGGGTATATAATACTGGACTTGGGAACTGCTTGGGTAGTTTTTGGATACAGTGTCTATTACTGACCTTGACCAAATCCTGAAACCTGGGGGATAAAATGCTTCTTCCTTGTAGTTGCTGACCCACTTTAAGTTTCTTAAACCCAAGACTCATTTTCACATAATTTCTTTCTTTCTTTTTTTTTTTAACATCTTTTTTGGAGTATAATTGCTTTACAGTGTTGTGTTACTTTCTGCTGTGTAACAAAGTGAATCAGCTGTATGTATACATATATCCCCTTATCGCTTCCCTCTTGCGTCTCCCTCCCACCCTCCTTATCCCACCCCTCTAGGTGGTCACAAAGCACCGAGCTGATCTTCCCGTGCAAAGCAGCTGCTTCCCACTAGCTATCTATTTTACATTTGGTAGTGTATATATGTCAGTGCTACTCTCTCACTTCGTCCCAGCTTACCTTTCCAGCTCCCCATGTCCTCAAGTCCATTCTCTATGTTGTCTGTGTCTTTATTCCTATCCCGCCCCTAGGTTCTTCAGAACCATTGTTTTTTTTAGATTCCATATATATGTGTTAGCATATGGTATTTGTTTTTCTCTTTCTGACTTACTTCACTCTGTATGACAGTCTCTAGGCCCATCCACCTCACTACAAATAACTCAGTTTCGTTCCTTTATATGGCTGAGTAATATTCCATTGTATATATGTGCCACATCTTCTTTATCCATTCATCTGTCGATGGACACTTAGGTTGCTTCCATGTCCTGGCTATTGTAAATAGAGCTGCAATGAACATTTTGGTACATGACTCTTTTTGAATTATGGTTTTCTCAAGGTATATGTCCAGTAGTGGGATTGCTGGGTCGTATGGTAGTTCTATTTTTAGTTTTTTAAGGAACCTCCATACTGTTCTCCATAGTGGCTGTATCAATTTACATTCCCACCAACAGTGCAAGAGGGTTCCCTTTTCTCCACACCCTCTCCAGCATTTGTTGTTTGTAGATTTTTTGATGATGGCCATTCTGACTGGTGTGAGATGATACTTCATTGTAGTTTTGATTTGCATTTCTCTAATGATTAATGATGTTGAGCCCATGAATATTTTTTGAGCTGAGTTTTAACAATTTGTTTTAAAATTTTGCAACAATCTTAAACTTATGGAAAAGTTGAAAGTACAATTAAAACTATTTTTTTTTCCTCTGCACTAATTGAGAATAAATTGTTGACCTGATGCCCTATTCCTCCTGGATATTGTATTAGTTTCTGGTGGCTGCTATAACAAAT
Organism: Eschrichtius robustus; assembly: GCF_028021215.1. Taxonomy (NCBI): domain Eukaryota; kingdom Metazoa; phylum Chordata; class Mammalia; order Artiodactyla; family Eschrichtiidae; genus Eschrichtius; species Eschrichtius robustus. The sequence continues at coordinate 82,394,440 of NC_090839.1, read as the reverse complement.
ATCCACAAACTGGGTGTTTTAAACAGCAGGAGTTGATACTCTCCTAGTTCTGGAGGCTAGAAGTCTGATAGTGAGGTGTGAGCAGGACCACACTCCTTCCAAAGTCTCTAGGGGAGAATCCTTCTTTGCCTCTTCCAGTTTCTGGGCCTCCAGGCATTCCTTGACTTGTGGCCACATTACTCCATCTCTGTGTCTGTGGTCACATGACCTTCTGTTCTATGTCTTTTTCGAAACTCCTTTTGGCTCTTGCTGTTTAAAGGATATGTGTGATTGTTTTTAGGGCCCATCCAGGTAATGCAGAATACATGCTTCGTCTTTAGATTCTTAACTTAAATACATCCTTTGCCACATAAGGAAATAGTCACTCTTTTGCCATCTAAGATGATATTCACAGGGGATTAGGATGTGGGTATATCTTCTGGGGCCGCCATTCAACCCACCATAGAGGGGAAGTCTCTGATCTTGTTTTTTTTTTTTAACATCTTTATTGGAGTATAGTTGCTTTACAATGGTGTGTTAGTTTCTGCTTTATAACAAAGTGAATCAGCTATACATATACATATATCCCCATATCTCCTCCCTCTTGCATCGCCCTCCCATCCTCCCTATCCCACCCCTCTAGGTGGTCACAAAGCACCGAGCTGATCTCCCTGTGCTATGCAGCTGCTTCCCACTAGCTATTTTACATTTGGTAGTGTATATATGTCCGTGCCACTCTCTCACTTTGTCCCAGCTTACCCTTCCCCCTCCCCGTGACCTCAAGTCCATTCTCTACTTCTGCATCTTTATTCCCGTTCTGCCCGTAGGTTCTTCAGAACCTTTTTTTTTTTTTTAGATTCCATATATATGTGTTAGCATATGGTATTTGTTTTTCTCTTTCTGACTTACTTCACTCTGTATGACAGACTCTAGGTCCATCCACCTCACTACAAATTACTCAATTTCATTTCTTTTTATGGCTAATATTCCATTGTATATATGTGCCACATCTTCTTTATCCATTCATCTGTGAATGGACACTTAAGTTGCTTCCATGTCCTGGCTATTGTAAATAGTGCAGCAATGAACATTGTGGTACATGTCTCTTTTTGAATTATGGTTTTCTCAGGGTATATGCCCAGTAGTGGGGCTGCTGGGTCATATGGTAGTTTTATTTTTAGTTTTTGAAGGAACCTCCATACTGTTCTCCATAGTGGCTGTATCAATTTACATTCCCACCAACAGTGCAATGTATTTTGAATTTTTAAAAGCCATATACATTATGTAGTATTTCTCTGTTTTGAGAGTGAGAGGGGCTTCATGCATGAGCACAGTCTTGACCTGAAATCCCTTCCAATACTTTATTGGCAGCTTCCAAGTCACATGGGTTGTGCTCCAAATATGCATTTATAAGTTAGTAATTGTGATGTCAGAATATATTTTTCCATACAAAGAGAGCGGTGTGGTGATTAGATAAATGACAGTGCAAGCTTTACTTCTTAAGACAGGTGAGCTACAAGGTGTGGGTTTCATTAGGAGAGACCCAGGTAGCTATCTTAGGATGCATTCTCCATCATTCAAAATCTAACTTTCAGTCTTGCAGGTTCAGAAATGTAATTTATTTGCACACCAATTGTGGATTCATCTCTCAGGTAAGGACTCATTCAGATAGAACAGTCTGCTATGTAAAATCAGAATGCCAATTTTATAATTTATCATGAGATTGGTAACTGCTGAAGGAATGGACACTTAAGATGTCCTGGAGCACATTGTCTCCCTGGAGGCAATCTCTGTGGGAAGCCACATAATAATCAGGAGGTTTCCTATTGAGCATGAAATCTAAGTAAAGGGGTTTTTAATTATGTGATCTTGAAAGAGACTTAGAGCCAGACATTTGCTGAATCCATGTCTGTAACAGGGGACTTCCTTGCCAGTGAGACCATCACGTCCAAAGCCCACTTGACAAGGTGTCCTGTCCTCTGGATAGAGCTTGGGTGGTCACTGCCACCCAAGCATTTGTTTCTTTGATTCTCTCTTTTCTACGCTTCCATGGATGAGCCTATTCTTTCTTTAGATTTAACAGCTTCGGTCCAGTCTTTGGCCTGGGAGCCACTCTGTTTTAATGTGATTTTGCAAAGCTCTTCTCTGTTTCATTCTGGGTGATTTCATAGTTTAACTTTCAGTTTGTAATCTTATTTCTAGCTTCTTGGTAGTAGGGAAGAAGATTCACTCACAACTGACCCCCTTCCATCTGCAGTAATGCCTATAGCCATTATTTTTTCCCAACTTTTCATTAGAAAAATTTCAAATTTACAGAAAAGTTGGAAGAATAATTCAGGAACCACTTATATGTTATATCCTTCACCTACATTCAACATTGATATTATTTGGTTGTGTTTGTTTTATTTTATGTATGTAAATATCTTTTTGTTTGTTTTGATGAACCATGAGATATAAATTGTAGACATCATGCAACTTAACCAACCAATAAATCAGCATACATTTCCAAGGAACAAGTACATTCTTTACATAATCACACCCAAGAAAAGAAATATTAATTTATATTCCATATTGAAATTTCCCAAATTATTCCAGTAAGATCTTTCCTACAAGCACTATTATTAGTCATATTTTTGGGAGAAAATGAATTCAGAATTTGAGGTGTCAAGCACCTTAGCTTGCCCTCAATGCAACTTAAGATAGGTACTATCTTCCTTCTCTGTTCCTCCCACTTCCATCTGTTCTTTGAAGGGCAGGATCAGGCATGAGGAAATTATAACAAGACCAAGAAGAGAAAGCCAATTTATAGGTAAATGCTAGAGTTATGATTTATTACCTTATTGACTTTAACAAACTACACATACTCATCCATATGTTTTCCAAATACATTCAGGGTTCAACTTTTATATTCAGGTATTAGCATTTAATAGCTGGGGCCAGGGGCAACCAATAATACACATTGAATGGAGAACCCAAGGCTCCATCTGCTTCACTGTCAAATGCTACTAACTTGTAAGAGTTCTACTGCCCAGTATTACCTGGCTTCATTTCATGATGATGTCTAAAGGCATCTATCTTTAAAGAACTTAACAGGCTGACTTGTAAGTGTCCAAGGAAATATTGTGCATGTCCTGGATCAAGGCTGGGAATATTTCAGGGTGCCCCCAGGGCAGCATTTCTCTTCAGATGCCAGCCCTGACTCTCAGGCAGCTGGAGGACAGTTTTCCCTAAAAGAGCTTCACTGTGAGCTCTGCATATCTTTTGGCCTGGTTTGTTCAAAGCCCGGTGAATGTAAAGGGGCTCTTAACCAGCCTTGTGCTCTCAGGACACATGCAGGTCCCTAGCCACCACCGGGGCAGGGCTGTACTCTAGTTCAGTATTGAGGATGGAGACCACCTACATACACAGAGCTCAACTATCTGGACTGAACCGAGACTACCTGTGTGTCAATATGACTTTGTTAAATTGTTCCAGGAAATTCTTGCCCAGAAGGAGAGGCTATAAACCAATAAATAACTTCACTGCTTGGATCAGAAAATTTCTCAAAACCAATTTGTTCAGGCAATCATTTGTTCATCTGGGCAAACAGCTCAATGATCAAACAACTGTATACTTATCCAGACTTGCTTCAAGACCCTCACCTTGCTGTGTCCATCAATCCTAAACTGTTACAACATGAACTTTTCCCTGTGCCAATCAGATCTGGGCACCCAGGGCCACTGGCCAGGCTAGGTATATTAACTGACCCCTACCCCCTCACTGTCTTCCCTGTAGCACTTGAACTTCTCCCAATAGTCCCCACTGAGCCAAGGATTGTGCATACTTCCCCAGCGATACCATGGGCGTGATTTTCATGTGAACTCTTGGGCAAGCAGCAACATCCGTGACTGTGTGATTGTGTATGAGTCATGCCAAAAGGGATGCAACTGTTTACAAGAATTGAGTGCGTTCTTAGTCTTTTAAAACTAAAATCTTAGGATTTTTGCAAAGTATAAAATTAAAGTCACCTCTTTTGAACTCAACACGGGAAGCACAAAAGTGTTTATAAGAATTGTACAACTAGAGACATGCTTTTGACAAAATCTCCTTAACTCTTCCAAAATTGGTATTTAAATAGGACAATGACATATTGTTTTCTACAAGCTCTGTTATTACTCTCATGAGATGTTTTATCTAAGACGAAGGTGAATGTGTTTACAAAGAAGGATGTATATAAATAAATAAAATTTTTAAAATTAAGATTTTTCTCACGAATGGTTAATTTCTGTTGGAACAAAATAGGTTACAGCAGTTATAGTTGTTTATAATGTAAATTTATTCAGGGTAGTGTGCTCGATTGCAAAAATGGTTATGAATTCTTCCCATTGCTGCATCCATGCCCTCCCCACATGGAATCTGTGATTCGCTTTGGCCAATGGGATGATGGCAAATGAGATGCAAACAGAGGCTTGAAAAGTGCTTGCGCGTCTCTTGATAAACTGTGACCACCACCATGTGAAAAAGCCCATGTTAGCCTGTTGGATGATGAGAGACACATAGTACTGTTATTCTTGTTGCCTCTGCTGACAGCCAGCCCAACCATCAAACATGAGAGCGAGGTCATCATGGACCAGTTGATCTCAGAGGCATGAGTGAGCTTACCAAAGACCAGCAGGAGAACCTTCTCTTTTTTTTTTTTTTTAATTTTTACTTATTTATTTTTGGCTGTGTTGGGTCTTTGTTTCTGTGCGAGGGCTTTCTCTAGTTGCGGCGAGCGGGGACCACTCTTCATCGCGGTGCACGGGCCTTTCAGTATCGTGGCCTCTCTTGTTGCGGAGCACAGGCTCCAGACGCGCAGGCTCAGTAGTTATGGCTCACGGGCCCAGTTGCTCTGCGGCATATGGGATCTTCCCAGACCAGGGCTCGAACCCGTGTCCCCTGCATTGGCAGGCGGATTCTCAACCACTGCACCACCAGGGAAACCCAGGAGAACCTTCTCTTGATGTCTTCCTGGAACTTAGTTGTGATGTGGGAGGCAGAGCAGCCATACTGTGTCCATGAGGCAAGAAGCACTCACTAGGGGACAGCTGAGCAGAAAGATAAGCAGAAGCTAGGGTCTCTGATGGCATCATGGAGTTATAGCATTAGCCTTGGAAACCCTACTTCTGGACTTTGCGTTGTATGAGAAAAAGAAAATATTATTTTGTTCAGCCAGTGTATGTAGGTTGGGTTTCTGTTATGATATTCCTATCTGAAAATCTGGTTAATTAAAAATACAATTTTCTCTGAAGAAGCTTCTGTAAGAGCTCTCCTCCACCTCCACGCCCACCAGTTCTCTGACAAAGTAAAGGAGAGTGGGGGACCTGGGGAACTACAAAAGACAGAGGGGCTTTCTGGATTGACCAATAAAATCAGAAGGGCTTTCAGGATTGAGCGTGTAGTCAGTTACCAGAAAGTGGGTTACTTATCCTGGAAACCAACATAAAATAAGGCCACTAAGTGTGGAGCAGGAAGTAGAGGACGAAGAGAAAAGGAACGGGAGTGTGAGAGGATGACATCTGGGGAAACACCTGGAACAGGCATATTAAAGGCCAAGGTATTTGTAATTGTATGAACGATAGCATAGTAAATGGGGACCTAGCAGACTGAAAGGCAGGAGTTGGCCAGATTCCTCCCTCTGGTTTGTGGAGTTGAATTGAAGTGGTAGAGTTCCTGGCCCGTGGAAGCTGTACTCAGCTGCCCCAGGACTGTTCCTGGGAAAACAGCAGGAGTGAAACACCTTCTCCTTGTTCTGTGTCAGCTTGGATTCCAGAACGCACGTTTCCCAAACACCTGAGCTTCTGGCTTTGCCTCCTGCTCCCTCTTCTCTCCTCGCCTTCGCTGTGCCGGGTCCCTCCCTCCACATTTGGCTTCCTGAAATACAGCCTCCCTGCCCTGCCGGGCCTCTGTGATTTACGGTGACTGAGCAACGCCGCGGAGCAAATAAGACATTCTTCATTTTCATACCTGACACATGAGAAGCCGTAAAGTAAGTCTCCGAAGTCAGACTCGAGGGCCTCTTGATTAAGAGTTAAATTGCGGATATGATTTACTCAGTTTGAGCTTGGGGAAACAAGAGATGTTGAAGATAATGTGATTGGCAAACTCATGTTTCCGCCTCTCCAGAGTTCACAGGTACCTGTGGAACTCGCGTGGAGGCTGTGTGGGGTCTGAACGTGGGCGTGGCTTGGGGAGGAGCATCTACGTGAGTGATTGACTCACCTGGGTCTGTTTCAGGGAACTGCGAATTGGAAAACTCTTCTGATATCAGTTTTAATTAAGTCAAGTCAGCGGGATAAAGGGTGAGATCAAAGGTGTGAAAAGGGGCATCCTGAAAGGAACAGGAGTTCAGAGACAAGAATTCTGGTCTTGATTTTGCCACTTATAGGTTGTGGGAACCTCACACAAAGACATATGAATGGGTCTCAGCTTCTTTATCTAGAGAGTGGGTTGGGACTAAATTACAAAAAGGTCCTTTGGACTGACTTATGCGAGAATGAGAACTGAGGAAGGAGATCTAGTAAGTTTAGAAAAAAAATTTTTTTCTTAATTGGGGGGAGGGAGAGGGATGGACTAGAAAATAGTTTTGATAAATTTTACCATGAAAAGGAGCTGAGAATGAGCCAGGAGCTGGAGGACAATGTGGAGTCAGGATAGGTTATCTTTACCATGGAAGACAATAGAACACTTTATAGAAAGATAAAGGAGAGTTGTAGTAATAAAGCCCTTGAATGATGACGGGGAGAGAATGTACAGCTCAAGTGGCTTGTGATAGGATCAAGGACTATTCATCCCCTGTAACTGGATGGGAGGCAGAGGACATTGGACATGAATGCCAAGGAGACAGCTGGATTTGATAACGGGAGAGGGAAGTTGTTCTTCCCTGATGGTTCCTATTTTCTCAAAGAATCACAAGATGATGCTGTCAGTCCAGGTGGTAGGGAGGTATTTTGCAGGTTTGACAAGAAAGAAGCCGTGATAGCATCTCAGAAAGTGAGAAAGTGAAATCACCAGGGTCCTAGGGCAGGTTGTTGGGTGAGTGTTGGTTTGAGATACACCGTCACAAATTGAAAGAGAGACGAGTTAGCACAATTGTGGGATTTCTTTTCCAGCAGTGTTCAGCTTCCTGAGTGCAGGCACAGAGGAGGTGGGTGATTGGCCTCAGTGAGGGATGGGATCTGACAGTGGAGTATCTTGCCATGAGAGATGTGCAGAAGAGGTGTTTGTAAAGAGGCCTTTATAGTTAGAGACACACAGAACCTAAACTGTGTAAAGAGGGAAGGGAGAACTTGAGAAATGTGAAAAATTGAGATCATGAAAAAATGGTGGAATTAATGAATTTAATGGAATTAATAAAATTGGTGGGCTGGGGTTCTAAAGTAAGTGTGCTGGAAGGTGGTGAGGAAAGCACATCTTTGTACAGGAATTTGAACTCCTTTCTTCGTGATTCGCTTTGCACGTTGAAGATGGGTTCTTGTGGGCCTAAGGCCACTGCTCCAGTCCATGCCCCTTCCTTCTCCTCAGTTTTACAATTTTACATACTTCTGGTAAATAAAGTGGATAAAGGGATGGATTAGTGTAGCCCATTCTCACTATTGCAAATCAAAGTCAGATCACATGTCCTATTCACCACATCTGGCATTAGTACATGCTGCCATGTATATGTGTTTTTAAAAGGCTTATTTTTGTTGGGTTAAGTGGAGAATCAGTGGTTTTCTCTGTGCTGTCTTTATGATTGCTTGGTCTGTACCACTGATCGGTGAAGGGTGTGTGAAGCTGTTAATAACCGAAGCCTGGTGTAGGTAGAGATGGACTCATTTTCGATATGATAAGTGGTGGCACCTCATCAGGGTAACAAGATCTAAACAACAACCCTGATAGAAAAGGTGGTAGGGCATATAGGCTGTTCCCAGTATACAGATGAGGTCACAGTCCTGGAGAGGTTAATACCTGCCCCCATCTTAGGAAAAACACCACCATTCACTCAGTTGTCCAAGACTGAAACCTTGAAGTCATCCTTGGTTCCCCCACCTCTTCCACCTTCCTCCACAAATCAGTCACTATCTTGAATGAATAAATGAGTGAATGAATGAATGAGCTATACACTTCAGTTTAGATCTTGTTGAGCACCTACCTGGGGCCCCTGGGGTGGATAAAATATTACTGTCTTGCTTCTTTCCATTCCCACTTCCAAATGAGAGACTAATTTAATAATTATACAGAGCTAAGTAAATGTTTCAGGATGAGCTTGTATATTTACTTCATAAAATGCTTATAAACTTAAAAGTACATTAATTACACTTGATAATGTATTGCAAGTTATTTAAAGAGCAGGAATTCATGGGCAGCACATAATTCATTCTATGAGTACATTTGGGGTGATTATACGTCTATTGGTGCTTCCTACTCAAAATACTACATACACATACACATCTCAAATTTTAATTATTATAAAAATATACCAAAACATTGTTGATATAAATATGCATGATTAACCCGTACAGGGTTAAGCAAATAACCTTCAGCAAACTAAATTGATAATCGTGGACGAATTATGAAATTGTAATCTAAGTAGCAGCAACTGAAAATCGTGATTAACCCAAGACAGTATTGAGGATGCACACATGGATGTCCTTTCATAAAGTTGTTGAGTTGGAGGGGATTGCATAGATCACAGACTCCATACGTCTGTGTATGCTCTATTTTCCAAAAATGGACACTGCAGTATTTCTGGTCCCTTGAACTTTGTCCCTGCCTTGACCAACAGAATGTGGGGGAAATGATATTATGGGTCTTCGAAGACTAGGTCATAAAAGGGGATGTGAGCCTCTCTCTCAGGATTCTTGCCATTAGTGCTTTAAGCTAATAAGTTTTGGAGTAACTTGGAACACATACAGATTAGAAGATTTGCAGTGTTGACCTGGTTCTGATGGCAAAATCTCCCAATAGAGTACTGAATTAGAATCTTTGGAAACTGTTGATAATGCACTAATTTTACTTTATGACTTACTTGTGTCGATCATAAAAATTCTCTTCAGAGATTAGTATCTAGAAAGTAAGCTCCATATATACATAAAAATGAATGCCTATGGAATTAAAAGCTGTTTTCCAGTAAAAACCACAGTAAGGACTTAAAATTTTTGCATCTGCTCATAGCTCCTTGGAAGAATCCTCTGGGCCACCAGTAGGCTGTGGGCAATTCGTTGTGAAACAACAATCCGTATTGATAACTCTCAAATCAAGACCCCTATCTTTGGCCTCTACTAAGATCTCCATTCGTGAATCTCTGTAATCACTCCTTTCCCACACTTTCCATCATGCTTATTTGTTTTATCAGAAAATAATCTCAGACCTACAGGAAAGTGCTGGGAATAAAGATTAGAAACTCTCATGGAGCCATTGCTGTAATTACACAGATTAGTGTTTAACCAACTTTATTACACATTTGAAATATCTTTCAAGAGCTAACATTAAAGATACAGTTCAAGCCTTCTTTGGGCTCCTCTGACCTCATTTCCTCTCTCTCATCAGAGCTGTGCACTATTCTGAAATTGGTATGTTTCCTTTTCATTCGTATTCTTTTTTTTTTTTTTAATAAATTTTATTTATTTATTTATATATTTTTGGGTGTGTTGGGTCTTCGTTTCTGTGCGAGGGCTTTCTCTAGTTGCGGCGAGCGGGGGCCACTCTTCATCGCAGTGCGCGGGCCTCTCACTGTCGCGGCCTCTCTTGTTGCGGAGCACAGGCTCCAGACGCGCAGGCTCAGTAGTTGTGGCTCACGGGCCTAGTTGCTCCGCGGCATGTGGGATCTTCCCAGACCAGGGCTCGAACCCGTGTCCCCTGCATTGGCAGGCAGATTCTCATCCACTGTGCCACCAGGGAAGCCCCATTTGTATTCTTAATGTTAGTATTTGTAAGAAATGTTAGTACTGATTTTTGTGTTATAAATTTTACATTAATGTTCTTATAATATACTATCCTTCAGCAATTTGCTTTTCTTCATTCAATGTTATGTAAGATTTTTCGACATTCATTTGTATAGATCTAGCTTACGTTTTAACTGATTTGTGATATTCCATTTTAGAATATATTTTAGTTAATTTGCCTATTCTGCTCTTGGAGAGTATTTAGGTTATTTCTTTTCCTTCCTCCCTTCCTTCCTTCCTTCCTTCCCTCCTTCCTTCCTCTCTTTTTCTTTCTTAATCTTTGAAGTGTAGTTGATTTATGATGTTAGTTTCAGGTGTACAACAGAGTGATTTGATATTTTTACAGATTGTACTTCATTTTAAAGGTTATTTTTAATATCTCACTTTTATGTAAGTTGATACATGAACAGACTTCAGTCTCTTTACATATGGATGTGAGTTCCTCCAAACAATACACTTAGGAATGGTGAGTTGTATTGTATGGATTGCAAATCTTCACATTAATGGATATTGCCAAAGTGGCTATATCGGTTAACATTCCCAGCAGAGGTTATCGTCGTTCCCGTTTCTTCATTGTCATACTTTAATTTTTGTCAGCTTGCTGGGTATGAAGTCATATCCTATTAATGTTTTCATTTGCATTTCCCTGATTATTAGCAGGCCTAAACATTTTTATTTTTTCATATTTATGGACCATATGTTTTTTTCTCTTTTGTGAATTATCCGTACACACATATTTTTGCTGCTCTTTCTATTGTTATTTACATTTTCCTATTTATTTTTGGAAATCATTTATATAATCTTGAGGGCAATCTCTTGTATATAGTTCGCTAACATCTTCTGCTTTGCTAGTTAACTTTCTACTTTGTTTATGGTGTCTTGGAAGGAAGTTTGAAACATTAATGAGGTCATTTTCTATGTCTACCTCTTTATTCCTGCTCTGCAACTAGGTTCACCAGTACCATTTTTTGTTGTTGTTGTTCCATATATATGCATTAGCATATGGTATTTGTTTTTCTCTTCCTGACTTGCTTCACTCTGTATGACAGACTCTAGGTCCATCCACCTCACTACAAACAACTCAATTTCGTTTCTTTTTTTTTAACATCTTTATTGGAGTATAATTGCTTTACAATGGTGTGTTAGTCAGTTTCTGCTTTATAACGAAGTGAATCAGTTATACATATACATATGCTCCCATATCTCTTCCCTCTTGCATCTCCCTCCCTCCCACCCTCCCTATCCCACCCCTCTAGGTGGTCACAAACCACTGAGCTGATCTCCCTGTGCTATGCGGCTGCTTCCCACTAGCTATCTATTTTACGTTTGGTAGTGTATATATGTCCATGCCACTCTCTCACTTTGTCACAGCTTACCCTTCCCCCTCCCCATGACCTCAAGTCCATTCTCTAGTAGGTCTGTGTCTTTATTCCCGTCTTACCCCTAGGTTCTTCATGACCTTTTTTTTTTTTTTCTTAGATTCCATATATATGTGTTGGCATATGGTATTTGTTTTTCTCTTTCTGACTTACTTCACTCTGTATGACAGACTCTAGGTCCATCCACCTCTCTACAAATAACTCAATTTCGTTTCTTTTTATGGCTGACTAATATTCCATTGTATATATGTGCCACATCTTCTTTATCCATTCATCTGTTAATGGACATATAGGTTGGTTCCATGTCCTGGCTATTGTAAATAGTGCTGCAATGAACATTGTGGTGCATGTCTCTTTTTGAATTATGGTTTTCTTCGGTTATATGCCCAGTAGTGGGATTGCTGGGTCATATGATAGTTCTATTTTTAGTTTTTTAAGGAAACTCCATACTGTTTTTCATAGTGGTTGTATCAATTTATATTCCCAAGGAAGGTTCCCTTTTCACCACACTCTTTCCAGCATTTATTTTTTCTAGCTTTTTTGATGATGGCCATTCTGACCAGCGTGAGGTGATACCACATTGTAGTTTTGATTTGCATTTCTCTAATAATTAGTGATGTTGAGAATCTTTTCATGTGCCTCTTGGCCATCTGTATGTCTTCCTTGGTGAAATGTCTATTTAGGTCTTCTGCCCATCTTTTAACTGGATTGTTTGTTTTTTAGATATTGAACTCCATGAGCTGTTTGTATGTTTTGGAGATTAATCCTTTGTCTGTTGTTTTATTTGTAAATATTTTCTCCCATTCTGTGGGTTGTCTTTTTGTCTTGTTTATGGTTTCCTTTGCTGTGCAAAAGCTTTTAAGTTTAATTAAGTCCCATTATTATTTTTGTTTTTATTTCTGTTACTCTAGGAGGTGGGTCAAAAAAGATCTTGCTGTGGTTTATGTCAAAGAGTGTTTTTCCTGTGTTTTTCTCTAAGAGTTTTATAGTGTCCGCTCTTAAGTCTTTAATCCCATTATTATTTTTGTTTTTATTTCTGTTACTCTAGGAGGTGGGTCAAAAAAGATCTTGCTGTGGTTTATGTCAAAGAGTGTTTTTCCTGTGTTTTTCTCTAAGAGTTTTATAGTGTCCGGTCTTACATTTAAGTCTTTAATCCATTTGGAGTTTCTTTTTGTGGATGGTGTTAGTTAGTGTTCTAATTGCATTCTTTTACATGTAGCTGTCCAGTTTTCCCAGACCACTTATTGAAGAGGCTGTGTTTTCTCCATTGTATGTTCTTGCCTCCTTTGTCATAAATTAGGTGCCCATGTGTGTATGGATTTATCTCTGGGCATTCTATCCTGTACCATTGATCTATATTTCTGTTTTGTGCCAGTACCATACTGTCTTGCTTACTGTAGCTTTGTGGTATAGTTTGAAGTCAGGGAGCCTGATTCCTCCAACTCTGTTTTTCTTTCTCAAGATTGCTTTGGCTGTTCGGGGTCTTCTGTGTTTCCATACGAATTGTAAGATTTTTTTGCTCTAACTCTGTGAAGAATGCCATTGGTAGTTTGATAGTATAGTCATTTTCACAATATTGATTCTTCCAATACAAGAACATGGCATATTTCTCCATCTGTTTATGTCATCTTTGATTTCTTTCATCAGCGTCTTATAGTTTTCTGAGTACAAGTCTTTCGCCTCCTTAGGCAGGTTTATTCCCAGGTATTTTATTCTTTTTATTGCAATGGTAAATGGGATTGTTTCCTTAATTTCTCTTTCTGATTTTTCGTTGTTAGTGTATAGGAATGCCAGAGATTTCTGTGCATTAATTTTGTATCCTGCAACCTTACCAAATTCATTGATTAGTTGTAGTAGTTTTCTGGTGGCATCTTTAGGATTTTCTATGTATAGTATCATGTCACTGGCAAAGAGTGACAGTTTTACTTCTTCTTTTCCAATTTGTATTCCTTTTATTTCTTTTCTTCTCTAGTTGCTGTGGCTAGGACTTCCAAAACTATGTTGAATAAGAGTGGCAAGTGTGGACATCCTTGTCTTGTCCCTGATCCTAGTGGAAATGCTTTCAGTTTTTCACCATTGAGTATGATGCTTGCTGTGGGTTTGTCATATGTGACATTTATTATGTTGAGGTAGGTTCCCTCTATGCCCATTTTCTGGAGAGTTTTTATCATAAGTGGGTGTTGAATTTTGTCAAAAGCTTTTTCTGCATCTGTTGAGATAATCATATGGTTTTTATTCCTTAATTTGTTAATGTGCTGTATCACATTGATTGATTTGCATATATTGAAGAATCCTTGCATCCCTGGGATAAATCCCACTTGATGGTGTATGATCCTTTTAATGTGCTGTTGGATTCTGTTTGCTAGTATTTTGTTCAGGATTTTTGCATCTATGTTTATCAGTGATATTGGTCTATAATTTTCTTTTTTTTATGATATCTTTTTCTGGTTTTGGTATCAGGGTAATGGTGGTTTCGTAGAATGCGTTTGGGAGTGTTTCTCCCTCTGCAAATTTTTGGAAGAGTCTGAGAAGGATCAGCGTTAGCTCTTCTCTAAATGTTTGATAGAATTCGCCTGTGAAGCCATCTGGTCTTGGAGTTTGTTTGTTGGAAGATTTTTAATTATGGTTTCAATTTCATTACTTGTGATAGGTCTGTTTATATTTTCTAATTCTTCCTGGTTCAGTCTTGGAAAATTGTACCTTTCCAAGAATTTGTCCATTTCTTCGTGGTTGTCCATTATATTGACAAATAGTTGTTTGTAGTAGTCTCTTATAATCCTTTGTATTTCTGCAGTGTCAGCTGTGATTTCTCCTTTTTCATTTCTAATTTCATTGATTTGTGTCCTCTCCCTTTTTTTCTTGATGAGTCTGGCTAAGGGTTTATCAATTTTGTTTATCTTCTCAAAGAACCAGCTTATAGTTTTATTGATCTTTGCTATTGTTTTCTTTGTTTCTATTTCATTTATTTCTGCTCTGATCTTTATGATTTCTTTCCTTCTACTGACTTTGGGTTTTCTTTGTTCTTCTTTCTCTAGTTATTTTAAGTGTAGGATTCAGTTGTTTATTTGAGATTTTTCTAGTTTCTTGAGGTGAGATTGAATTGCTATAAACTTCCTTCTTAGAACTGCTTTTGCTGCATCCCATAGGTTTTGGGTAGTTGTGTTTTTATTGTCATTTGTTTCCATGTATTTTTTAAATTTCTTCTTTGATTTCTTCAGTGATCTCTTGGTTATTTAGTAGCGCACTGTTTAGCCTCCATGTATTTGTGTTTTTTTAGTTTTTTTCCTGTAACTGATTTCCAATCTCATAGTGTTGTGGTCAGAAAAGATGCTTGAAACGATTTCAATTTTCTTAAATTTTCTGAGGCTTGATTTGTGACCCAAGATGCAATCTGTCCTGGAGAATGTTCCATGTGCACTTGAGAAGAAAGTGTATTCTGCCACTTTTGGGTGGGATGTTCTATAAATATCAATTAGATCTATCTGGTCTATTGTGTCATTTAAAGCTTGTGTTTCCATATTTATTTTATGTTTGGATGATCTGTCCATTGGTGTAAGTGGGGTGTTAAAGTCCCCTACTATTATTGTGTCACTATCAATTTCTCCTTTCATGGTTGTTAGCAGTTGCCTTATGTATTGAGGTGCTCCTATGTAGGGTGCATAAACATTTATAATTGTTATATCTTCTTCTTGGATTGATCCTTTGATCATTATGTAGTGTCCCTCCTTATCTCTTGTAACAGTCTTTATTTTAAACTCTATTTTATCTGATATGAGTATTGCTACTCCAGCTTTCTTTTGATTTCCATTTGCATGGAATATCTTTTTCTATGCCTTCACTTTCAGTCTGTATGTGTCCCTAGGTCTGAAGTGGGTCTCTTGTAGACAGCATATATATGGGTCTTGTTTTTGTATCCATTCAGCCAGTCTGTGTCTTTTGGTTGGGGCATTTAATCCATTTACATTCAAGGTTATTATCCATATGTATGTTCCTATTACCATTTTCTTAATTGTTTTGGGTTTGTTTTTGTGGGTCTTTTTCTTCTCTTGTGTTTCCTGCTTAGAGAAGTTTCTTTAGCATTTGTTGTAAAGCTGGTTTGGTGGTGCTGAATTCTCTTAGCTTTTGTTTGTCTGAAAAGCTTTTGACTTCTCCATCGAATCTGAATGAGATCCTTGCTGGGTAGAGTAATCTTGGTTGTAGGTTTTTCTCTTTCATCACTTTAAGTATATCCTGCCACTCCCTTCTGGCCTGCAGAGTTTCCACTGAAAAATTAGCTGATAACCTTATGGGGCTTCCTTTGTATGTTATTTTTAGTTTTTCCCTTGCTGCTTTTAATATGTTTTCTTTGACTTTAATTTTTGTTAGTTTGATTATATGTGTCTTGGTGTGTTTTTCCTAGGGTTTATCCTGTATGGGACTCTCTGTGCTTCCTGGACTTGGGTGACTATTTTCTTTCCCATGTTAGGGAAGTTTTCCACTATAATCTCTTCAAATATTTTCTCAGACCCTTTGTTTTTCTCTTTTTCTTCTGGGATCCCTATAATTCCATTGTTGGTGTGTTTAGTGTTGTCCCAGAGGTCTCTGAGATTGTCTTCAATTCTTTTCATTGTTTTTTCTTTATTCTGCTCCTCGGCAGTTATTTACACTATTTTGTCTTCCAGCTCAAGTATTCGTTCTTCTGCCTCCATTATTCTGTTATTGATTCCTTCTAGTGTATTTTTCATTTCAGTTATTGTGCTGTTCATCTCTGTTTGTTTGTTCTTTACTTCTTCTAGATCTTTGTTAAACATTTCTTGTATTTTCTCAATCCGTGCTTCCATTCTATTTCTGAGATTCTGAATCATCTTTACTATCATTACTCTGAATTCTTTTTCAGGTAGATTGCCTATTTCCTCTTCTTTTATTTGGTCTTGTAGGTTTTTATGTTGCTCCTTCATCTGTGACATATTTTTTTGCCGTCTCATTTTTTTTTTTTTTTTAATGAGTGGGACTGTGTTCTTGTTTTACTGGTTGTTTGGCCTGAGGCTTCCAACACTGGAGTTTGTAGGCTATTGGGTAGAGCTGGGTCTTGGTGCTGAGATGAGGAACTCTGTGAGACCTCACTCTGATGAATATTCCCTGGGGTCTGAGGTTCTCTGTTAGTCCAGTGGTTCAGACTCAGAGCTCCCACTGCAGGAGCCTCTCCCTGACCCCGGGCTCGTGAATCAAGATCCCGCAAGCCACGTGGAGTGGCCAAAAAAAAAAAAAGAGAGAAAAATAACAAAGTAAAAAATAAAATTAGACTTGGAAACTAACAGATATGTTAGAAAGAATGTAAAAATAAAAATATAGATAAATCAACAACTGGAAGGTACATCAGTACCACAACAGTAAAAAAGAGGAGGAGGGAAAGAAAAAAAAAAGTGTGTGTGTGGGGGAAGGCCTTGGCTGTGGAGAGTGGGGCCTAAGCAAGGGCAAGGTTTGGGTGGTGGGCAGGGCCAATGCTCAGGACCCACAGGGCTGGATAAGGCCCTGGGGGCTGTGGGGGGTGGGGCTTAGGCTCAAGGAACAGAGGGGCCCAGGCGTGCCCCCCACCCCAGTCTCAGAGGGCAGGGGACCTCACCTCAGAGCCTAGCAGGCTTTCTGGGCTCGAGTGGGCAGGGCAAATGCCCTCCTCTCCTCTCCTGCTCCTCAGGTCTGGGGTCTGGGAGGGCCCCTCCTGATCTCCCTGGCCTCAGGGGCACTGATCTCCCTGGCCTCAGGGGCACTGATCCTGTCTGGCCTCCACTTCTCCTCCCCCCTCAGTCCCTGTACATCCTACCAGTTCACTTTGGGGTTCCTTCCGTCTCCTTGGGGGTCAGAGTCCCCCACCAGTGGCCGGCAGGCACCCTAGTTGTGGGGAGACGCTAACTTTGTGTCTTCCCACACCGCCATCTTGACTCCTCCCCCTATTCTTTTTCCCCTTTAGTCTTAAAAATAGTTCATTTGGATGTAGAATTCTAGGCCAACAGTTATTTTCCCTCAAAATTTATAAAATATAATAAAAATATTATATATTAGTATATAATTATATACACATATTATACAATAATTTTATATAAAATAATTATAAATAAATATTCTAAAATAATTATATACAAAATAGTTTTAGATAAGTATTATAAAATATTATAAAATTATTATATTTTCCATCTCTATTTTGTAGGTGCCTTCTGGTGATTTCCCCAAATCTATCTTCCAGTTGACCAATTAACGCTACTTTCTTTTTCTGATCCTATGTTTAACCAACCACATGAGTTTTAAGTGTTTGTGATTTTTTCTTTTCATTTCTAGAAGGTCTGTTAGCTCCTTTCCAAATCTGCCTCTTCCTGTTCACACTGATCTATTCTTCGTTATACTTTCTTCTTAAACTGTAACTCTCTGGTCATTTTTTTTTTAAAATTAATTAATTTATTTATTTTTGGCTGTGTTGGGTCTTCGTTTCTGTGCGAGGGCTTTCTCTAGTTGCGGCAAGCGGGGGCCACTCTTCATTGCAGTGAGCGGGCCTCTCACTATTGCAGCCTCTCTTGTTGGGAGCACAGGCTCCAGACACGCAGGCTCAGTAGTTGTGGCTCACGGGCCTAGTTGCTCCATGGCATGTGGGATCCTCCCAGACCAGGGCTCGAACCCATGTCCCCTGCATCGGCAGGCAGATTCTCAACCACTGCGCCACCAGGGAAGCCCCTCTCTGGTCATTTTAAATATACCTGTTTCACATCCTCTTTCTTCTTCCGTTATATGCAGTTCTTGGGAGCCAAATGTCTCTAAATACAGACCTGCTCACTCTTCCTCAGTGTAGTTCATTTTCTCATATTTTGGCAATTCTGTATTGTGAATTTATATCAATCTGGGATGATTTTATTTCTGTGGGAAGTCTTCATGCTCTTGGTTATAAATTTATCCCTTTGGAGCAGTTATATATTTCTTTCTGTTGATACCGTTTAGGGGGTCCACTGACCTGCAAAGGTTTTTATGTTAAATATTTGGTTTGTAGTTCCTCTATATTTCAAATAATGTAATTTAACTTTACTCCTTTAAGAGGAATTTGCCTGAAGTTTGGATATTTTATAGGTAACTTTCTTGCCAAATGATTTGATAGACAGTAAACGTCCTTTAGCCTCCCTAGGAAGGTAGATGGAATTCATCTATATCCTCTTTAAGGATGAGGCAGTTTTTTGAATCTCTGGACTTCATACACATAGTACAGTTTTGACTCCCCACTTTTCTCAGCCCTGAACACTTATTCTCAGTCCCCTTGTAGGAATTAGAACCCAAGCCACTGGGACCTATACTCTGGGGAGGAAACCAGTGGTTCCCTATAGAGTCCTTGGTTTTCTATTCTATTTTTAATTTTTCTCAATGTTTTTGGCAGTTGAGGATTTCAATTTCTTAGTTTTGAACCCACCTCTGCATTACGTATTTTGTCATGATATTGCATGGAAAATTTCTATTTGTTTTGGCAAGGGTGGGGCTGGCTTGTATCAGCTTAGCACGCATATTACCAAAAGCCATCCCTGCCATGTTTATATTTTCATTTTCATATTGGCAGCACCACATTAATCACCAGCCAGTTGGAAAGAAAGCCTGAAGCTTTCACAAAACTTAAAACCAACCAACCAAGAAAAAATGTTCAAGTCAGTTGGTTGGTTAAAATAATGGAGTTGGTAGATTTTAGCATCCTGGGTGATATACAATGCCGTTGTTTTTGCATCAGACATTGTTCCTGAATCCAAACCTTGACTTGGATTCAGCATAATCCTGGGAGTATTACTTCTCTGAAACTCACCTTCATAATCTATGGGATGAAGATAATACCTACTTCCTGTGTTTTCAGTGAGAGTTAAAAGAGTTTGTATGTGTAAAAGTTCCCAAAGAGTACTTTTATATTTATATTAAGTTTATATTTACTTAGCAAATGTTCCATTCATCTAATTTTTTTAACTAGGGTGCCTTCCTTCTCTATCTCTACCTCTGTCTCTACCAAATCTCCATCTCTTTCCCACTGCACAGGGTGGTGGGTCCTCTTCTCTAACCAGTGCCTAGTAGCACGGGTTCTCCTGGTTGCAATAGGAAACATTGAAAAGACACATGGAAGACCCACTCCTTGCCAGTGCCCACTGCAGAGGACGCATCTTGTGTTCAACTTCACATCCTCTCAGCCTGCAGTTGGGCTTGACTGTTGCTGTGGTAACCAGCTGCCGCAGGTGTAAGTTGGCAGCACCTCTCCTCTGCTGTACCAGGTGTCCCTTGCCTTCTTCCCTGACGCTTCCCTCACTTGGGTTGCCTGCAGGAGCCATGCAGGCATCCTGACGCATGCCCCTGGGCAATCCTGGAAGCGTGAGGTCAATGGAAACGACCATTGTGGGGTAAGAGCTACCCTTTTCCATCCTAGGAAAAACAGTTCTGAGGTGTGTTCTACCTGGCTGTGCTCTGGAGGTCAGAGCTCCGGTTTCTTGCAGTGCAAAGGTTAACCAGCTTAATCTCGCAGCCAGGGATTAGCTTTGCTCCCCGCAGGTTCACTCTCTCCATATCATACTCCTGTTCTTTGGGATTACCTTACAAAATAAAATACCTGGACATAAGCCCTTGCCTCTGGCTCTGCCTTTTAGGAGAGCACAGGCTAACTCACCTGGATAAGTTCACTAAGAGACTAGATTTTCCACATGAGGAGGTGAGAACTCAACTCTATTAAAGATTTAAGTACTAAGATTTAAGTGTGAGGACGCTTGTATCAATGAGGTTGTGAAACCAAGGCCTTTTAGGTTGCAGAAATCTTTACAATTTACACCATATCCTTCCCCAAAGAGGGTATGAGATGCCTTTATAGATAAAGGACAGTTAAAAATCATTTAAATTCCAGAAGCTTACAACCAATGCCACATATAAAGCCTGGCATTTGCTATGCTGAGGGCATTGGGTGAGGCAGCTACCGAATGATTGGAACTATGTAACCAGGGAACGCTTGAGGAGAAAAGTCTTAAACAGACAATTGTGGGATGTCTCAGAAAATCATAAAAATTAAGGATGTATTTTCCCCTAAATCTCTCCTATCCTTGGGATGATAGACATGATTTCAACTCCATGGAATGACTCTAATTCCTGTCATTAGAAGGTCAATCTAAAATCCAGCCAGAGCTGACTTTTCATTCATCTCTTGCTTGCAAATAATTGGAGGAGAGATTGTATCACTTAGTTGGATGGCCAATGAGTAAGTGCTTAGGGCCTTCCCGATCACGACCCCCATAAAGAAGCTGGTTGTAATTGCCAGCGTCAGAAATGGGGCATCTGGGTGATATTTCTCCAGCAGAGAACCAGCTTCTGACTCTTTTCCTGGCTGTGCTTTTGGAGATCAGATGCCAGATGTACAATGAATATGCAAGAGAGCTAGGGCCCAGGCTGTTCCTGGAGTCTCTGACAGTCGGCCCGGCTATGGCTGATGCATGCCTTGCTCTTGAAACAGTCTGTACTTGGGGCCAAAAGTAATACCTCTCCTCTTGTTTCAGTGGCAGGTGAGTGGAATTTACCTTTGGCAAAAATATACGGAGGAAAAGTCAATCTACAAGAGCTGGAGGGGAGGAAACAAGTCAAATGCTGACCTATTTGAATAAACCCTCCATTTAGAGACCCCTGAATGGATGTAAACTTGAGCAGACTGTTTAGAAAAGGGCAAAGTGACCAGAAATAAGAACTCGGAGAGGTGAGGACAGCTCTAGGGAACAGACAACAGAGCCTCAGCATTTTGAAAACCCATGTCACTGAAAGAGAGATCACAGCACAAGGAATAGGAGTGGCATTCAAAGAAATAACAGGATGAAACAGTTCTGAGAAAAACCTACATCTGCAGATCAAAAGTACCCACCAGGCCCCAGGTGAAAAGAGTAAAAACAGATCAACACCTAGATAATAGCCTGGTGAAATTCTTGAACTCCAAGGACCAAGAAATGATCACCCACGCAGACTCCAAGAGAGGAAGCTAATGACAAAGAGTCAAAGTCAGACTTACCTTCTGCAGCATTAAATAGGAGACAACGTGGACAAATGAAGCCGGAGTTCTAAAGGGAAAAGGAGTCGTGGTACATGGGGATGCTCGTGTGTGAGTCCCAAAAGAGGCATCTTCAGATAGGCAACAACTCAGGGACACAGCCGCCCACCTCCCTGTGCTCAGAAAGCTAACGCAGATGCTACCAGCCACCCAAAGCACGCGTCATGATAAAGGAGCCACAGAGCACTGGGTTGGGCACAGAGAAAATGACAGCCAGCCTTGAAGCCATTCAAACACAGAATTAAGTTTGAATCACTGCTCTAAATATGTTTTGAAAGCTGAATGCAAATGTCATTGTGCGTTCTGGAAAGAGATGATGTTAAAAATAAGCTGCCAACATAGCAATCAATCAATCAATCAATCAATCTTTTAAAAAAAAAAAAAGCTGGGTTAAAAGTTTCAGATTGTGCCTATAAAAACCATGAGGTAGGGACATAGCGCTTATTTCCCCAGATGAAGGAGCATTCCCCATGGCTCCAGCTGATGGGGACATCGCCACTGCTTCCATTGGGTTCTCCTTGGTTAGTGGCCAAGGGTCTTTCTCTTTGCCCCCCATCCCCACATAGCGATCCCAAGTGCCTTCCCTTCTGTTGGGGGGCATTGCTGGGTCTTCCTACAAGAGTCTTGGATTGTTGCAGGCAGGGTGTCTTCTGTGGGTGGTTGAGCTTGTTTGTGTGAGTCATGTGTGTAGTGAGGGCCACTCTTCAAAGGCATTCTGGACCCCTCTATTCTGCATCTTGGACTTCTGCTAAGAAAGGTCCCACGCTCCATCTCCTTCTGCCATCTTCCTCCTATTCTCAGATACTTCTTCCCCTACCCTACCCAAGGTCCTCTTTTGTCTAGTCTCTGGAAGGGGAGAAACTGAGCTTATAAGCCATCTTCTTCCTCTGGCCCTTCAAATCTATGTTCTCCCTTTATGACTGGCTTTGGAGGATGCCCTTCTGGGTAAAAGCAAGAGAAGGGAGGGAGGATATTTACAGAGAACAAACAGGTTCACAATTTGGAACATGACCCAGTCACACTCGTTGCTATAACCTTTTATGCTGTGAAATACAACATACCCACAACACAGTGCGCAAAGATGCATAACTTAGTGGTTTTTCACAAGGCAGACACCTGTGTACCCACCACCTGGGCCAAGTGCCCAGAAGTCCCTTTTGGGTCTCTCCTATCTGCCCTCCCCCCAATCACCACCTCCTTCTCCCTAAAGGAACCACCACCCTGATTTTTACTAGGCATCACTTACTTGCTTTTCTTCACAATTTCACTACCTAAACATGCATTCTCCAACACTCTAGTTGGATCTTGTCTCCTTTCTTGAACGCTATATAACTGAAGTCATAGAGTGTGTATTTATTTGTGGGTCTGGCTTCTTTTGCTCCTTGTGATGTTGTGCAGTTCATCTATGCTGTTGCCTGTAGCTGGGGTCTGTCTGCCTGTGTAGCTTCACAGCCCTCCATTGCTGGAGAACGCCATCCTTTTGTTACCTGCTCGCTTGGCTGCTGATGGCCATTTGGGCTGTGTCCAGCGTTTAGCTATTACAGCAGTACTGCTGTGAGCACCGCTGTCCCCGCCTTGTGGTACACATGTGCCTGCGTTTCTGCTGAGTGTGTCCTAAATCAACAGCGAGGCATGCCATGCTGCTTTATCACCTTAACTTTCGCGGTGAGTTATTGATTTGGGGATGTGTATTTTAGCCCTGGCACTTGTATCCTGACGTATGAATGCTTGAGTGACATTGTTATAGGACATAAAAAGGCATTTTAAATTACAACACCAATAAATGTTGAAATAATAGTATGAGAACCATCGGACTCCCAGGAGAAACTATCGTGTATACACAGGGTGGCTGTGGGGTCCCCAGCCCTGCAGACTGGGGGTGTTGCTGTTTTCCAGCTGACATCCTTGTTCTCCAAGCAACAGCCTGCACACACACCCTTCCTGGCCCATCAGCTTTGAACTTAGGCAATTCTTGATGAAAAACTTTTTCGATTTTGTAGCTGGTATTATTTATAAGATGGTACATAAAGTGAGGCTTTATTAATATTATAAAACAGTATTTCAAGACTGAATAATTCAAAAGCATGTAAAAAGCAGATTCACCATACCACTGAATGGCTCCTTCCTCAGCCACAAATATAGCCAGCAAAAGCTTTAAAATTATTGTTTGGAAAAGACTCAATTAAATTTGGGTCTAAGGGCCATTCTGGTCCCCTGTCTCTTTTGGAGAACCTGGGGGAAAAGAGAAATGGAGGAGATTTTATTCTCTTAAATATATATTGAATACATATATATAAATAATAAAATATACATCATCTATTTATATGTAAATAAATATAAAGATAATATTGGAAGGAATATACCAAAATGCTATCAGAAGTGGTTTTTTGTGGGGGAGAGGTGGTATTATGGATAACTTTCTATTGTTTTCCTAAATTTTTGTTTTAAGTACACTGACTTTTCCAACTAGGGAAAAACTTCTAAAATATTATTTGAAACAATGAAGTCTTAAGAAGCCATATAAAAAAATGGGAGGACATAATTCAACTAGAAATACGAGGCTCCGTATTTTGCTCTACACTTTTTGCTATAACCGAGGCCAGATGGAAATCTTAAGTAATGTGTCAGCCTCATCATCTTATAGAAAGAAGAAAATCAGGCCTCTAGGAAGCACCAACTTTTATCCTAGCCATTCACTACAAACTATAACAGGAATTTTTCAGGCCAATAGATCATTTTCTCAGGGACACTGAATCGACGGTGTCTTCAAGAGCAATATTTCTTCCTCTCCCAGACACTGACTCGCAGACCCAAAGGCCATGACATTAAATTCCCATGCAGGGAAAGTGTTTTGATGGGTGTCAGTTATAAAGTAGTAAGGTTTGCTTTCTTTCTGTGTCCTGCCTTGAGTGAAAGATGGAATTGGGGAACGTGTGGGACTGATTGGCATATGGCTACGTATGGTAGGTTGTAAGATTTCATCAAAATATTTGTTGCCCCCTTTTTAACAGGTCCAACCTCACAGGGTTACATTCCATTGTAAACCCACCCCCATGTTCTGTGAGAGAATATTTCCCACCCCACTGACAGCAGGCCTGGCCATGTTCCCTGTTAAGGGCAATAGAATATGCACAAAAGTGGTTTATCTGTCTACAGCAGAGCCTTTAAAGGACACTGCAAGGTTCCATCACTGTTTCACTTCTGCAATAGGATCACTGTGTCCAGAGAGGGTCCACATCTTCCTCCTGGGGCCTGGGATGAATAAAATGAGGATCAGAGGAGCAGTTGACCCACAAAGGGCAAGTAGCCCAAGCAAGAAGGAACCCTGTGTTGTTGAAAGCCACTGAGCCCCCGAGGGCTTGTTACTACAGCAAACTAGCAAAAGCTGACTAATACCTGAGACTGCTTTTCTTCCATGTTGACCAGCCCGCTGATTGAATTCTCAGGTACTGTCTTCCTCTGGTGTTTCTTACTCCTGTGGGGGGTGAAGAAGTGGGGTGGACACCACCTAGATTTGAACCTGGGGGAACTTCTATGCCATCCACTTTGGCAATGGAAGGTACACTTTCTATGGTACTGAGAACTGTGGTCTCAGCTTAGATATCACTTCCTTGGGTAGCTTTCTCCATCCCCCTGGCAAGTATGGATTAAATGTCCATCCATCCACACTCTCCTGTATCTCCTCTATTACTGTGCATCCATCACACTACACTGTAATTGCCTGTTTACTTAGCTCTCTCCTTTTCCTATACATTGTGTGAAGGCAATGATTGTACTCTTACGGGATGAATTGTGCCTCCTCAAAGATTCATATGTTGAAATTCTAACCCCCAGTACCTCGGAATGTAATCATATTTGGCGGTAGAGTCTTTTAAAAAGTAATTAAATCAAAATGAGGTTATTAGGGTAGGCCCTACTCCAATATGATTAGAGTCCTTATTAGAAGAGGCGATTTGGACACAGACACGTATAGAAGGAAGATGATGTGAAGACACAGGGAGAAGATGACTCTTCATAAGCCAAGGAGAGAGGCTGGAGCAGATCCTTCCCTCACTGGCCTCAGAAGGAACCAATCCTGCTGACACCTTGATTTTGGGCTTCCAGCCTCCAATCTGTGAGTCAATAAATTTCTATTGTTTAAGCCACTCAGTTTATGGTACTTTGTTACGGCAGCCCTAGGAGACTAATACACATACCTTATTCACTTGCCAGTGTTGAGCACAAAGCCAGGAGGAGAATCAGCATCTGATGAATGTTTTTTGAGTAAATGAAGGAATGAGTCAGTGACCTAGAAGTGTCATCGGCTCAGTTTATACAGTTGAAATTAATCAAGTACTGATAAAACACCACTGACATTCAGAGAAATTCGACGTCGTTCCTGGGGTCCTCATGGAGAAAACTGGACCTGAAGATGCAGGATGAAACACCATTTACCGTTCCCATCTTCCAGATGTGGAGAGGGATGTCCAGTATAGCTACAATAAAAGATGAAATTCAAGCTCATGAGAGATGTAGAAACAAAATGAGATTGGAGGGAAAATATGAAATGGCTGAGGAAAGACTCAAGCCTTGAAAGGCATTTCAGCAAAAAGAGAAGTAGTGGAAAAAGAGAAATCCAAGGCACAGGATAAAAGCATGTTCCAGAAACAGAACACAACCTGTTTGGTTGGATCATGTCCGGAGCCATGGGGGAGAAGGTCATAACAGGACAATATTTGGGAGGGCCTTGAACGCTGATCTGGAAACATTTCTGAATCTGTATTTCTGCATTTATCTCTTACAAAGACTGGAAATATGACTATTAGCTCTTCCTCCACCCCGCCCCTCCCCACCTTCCCCGAAGAAGCATCCTTTGGTTTAATTATTCATTGCAAAAGCTGTTTTCTTCTCTTCTCCATTTTTTGCTATAATTTTCAATAGGAAATTTATGCATGGTCAATTAGCCCTCCAAGAACACGCTCAACTCTGACGGATGGGCCAAGCTTTTGTTAAGACACTGCTCAGTACGTGTGTATATGTTTGTGTCAGTGTAGAGACTGGCAATTAGTCCGGAAAACGAATCACCTCCATCAAACAAAGACAGCCAGAAATTCTCTCACGCACATTCAGATCTGGTAAATCACTTGACAATCACAGGGCTTTCAGGGACATGGTGGTCAAACAAATCTCTCTCTTCAGCCAAGGTGGCCCCTGGGGTCATCTTTTTCACGTGCTGGTGATCCCACACAGGTCTGTGTAGCTTGGTACCATACCTCAAGCACAGCCCTTGGACTTGGAAGCACCAACCCCTCTCCTTACCTGCCCTTGACCTTGTTCCAAGGTTGTTGCCAGCTGTCTGCTCCTCAGCAGGGTAAGCATATCGGAAACCTAAGATGAGCAGAGATTGGGAAGGAGATGGGGTATAGAGATAATTAGAGCTGGTCAGATCCTAAAGGGGAAGGGAATTTTAAATTTTAATCTAGATATTAATATTTGGTTTAAATTTTATCTTACTTTAAATTTTTATCTAAATATTAATTTATATCCCACACTGATGCCGAAATGATGTGGGGCAACCAAGATTTGGTGATGCAAATGAGGTCTCTCATTGCATAGGCTCTCCATGTGGCCCAGGTTTTCCCAGCCATGTTCATTAATAACCAGAGCAAGTGAGTATAAAGGAAATGGCCAGTGAGGAAGCCATAGGTTCGTGGAAGTCCCCACCAGGACCCTCTGTTAGCTTTTGGGCTGGACATGCTCTCCATGTATCTCAGAGGTACTGCTCTGGAATGTGACACTAGCTGTGAAATCAGCATCCTTGCCCAGGGCTGCGTTGCCAACAAGATGCTTGGCGTTTCCCCATAAGTGTTTGCTTTGAGCCTTTCCCCATCAGAGCTGAACCTAGAGAAAGATAAAGCAGAAAATGTCTTAGACCCTGGCCTTTGAGATACTCATCCAGATTGTTCTACCAGGAGTGTCAAAACTTGAGTTCAAACCCTAAAGCTGCCAGTACTAGAATTTTGACCTGAACCTTTCTGAAAGGAAGGGAGAGAGTGGGGTTTGGAGGTATCCAGTCTCTAACATCCTGTGATGAGAGATTTAGCTAAGAAACCTCTGAAGCTTACACATCAGTATCCAAGGAAAGTGATATTCTGTCCATGCCCCCTCCCCTCCCACCACCAAGCTGTACGTCTACTTTTGGGTCTTCCTTTCCCCTTCGAAGATGTTGTAAATATTCATTTCCCCTCTTTCACCAGAGTCCCTTATCTGGGGTGGGGAGGGAGCACATAGTTTACATCTGCCAAGGCCCCACCTCTCTTGCTCCGGGAGTCCAGGGCTGCCATCTTGGATGGTCCCACCTTCCAGTTGGTTGGTTCCCAGAAGACTTGGCCTTTGCCTGGATGAACAGCCCAACCACATGTCCCAGGGCTGAGCACCTGAAGCCATCTCAACTACGGATGGCGGGGGAGCCTTGGCAAAGCACTTGTCTCCGGCCCCAGTTCTTTTTCATCTTTATGCTCCTGTGAATTTAAAGGGAAATGAGAACCAGATACTTCTGATGACTCATCAGAAAACACTTAACTCATCAGAAGACTGTCTAGGGGAAAGTGTTTGAGAGCCTGCAAACCTTTTTTAAGACCCTTTGTTCGGGAAGTAAAAATTGCAATGTTTTCCAGAAACCTGGGTTTCATATCATATCCTTTATTCATCTTTGTACCATCTGCCCCTGCACCTCTGAATCTGGAACCTCCATTTAGCTGGACCAACTGTATCTGAAATAATCAGGATAATTTATCATATTTGTGTCATTCTCCACTGTTTTCCATGATATCAGCTATCCCATTGGATTCTTATGAAAACGTGGTGAGGGAGGCAGGGTAAGGACAATTATATTTGCCATTGGAAGCATCAAAGGGGTTAAATGGTCAAATCTGCTTGTAATTCACACAGCTTAGAACAGACCCCAGGCTCCTAATTCCAAGACCAGTGGTTCTCAAACTTGAGCCTTGAATCAAAGTCCCCCTGGACT
The DNA here is from genome assembly GCF_028021215.1 of Eschrichtius robustus. NCBI lineage: Eukaryota > Metazoa > Chordata > Mammalia > Artiodactyla > Eschrichtiidae > Eschrichtius > Eschrichtius robustus. The sequence continues at coordinate 82,366,069 of NC_090839.1, read as the reverse complement.
GGAAGCCTGGTTAAAGTAGAAGTTGCTGGGCCCCCCACACCAGGATAGGTTTGGAGGGGGTCTTGAGAATTTACATTTCTAAGAAATTCCCAGATGAGGTTGATGCTGATGGTCTTGGGATCGCATTTGACGCCACTGACTGAAAGGTACCCCCAGGGGACGCCATTGGATCCTCCGTGAATGTGTTGAGTTGCCTTCCTCAGTATCATCCAAGCTAACAGAAGAAAAAGGAGTCTTCTTTCACCAAAGCAGAATGTCACATATTTGCAAAGACTGGTCGGCAACAAGAGACCATTTTTTCTGCCTGGGACTTGTCGCCTACTGCCAGCAAAACCTCCCCAACTCAGCGTCGCACTGTTTCCTTCGCTCTGCTTCCCCCACTAGGGCTTTCTTAACCTGTTTGTTTTGTCTCCTAACATCTAATGACATTTTCCTGCTATTACGTATGACACCTTGGAGGTAATGGGACTGAATATCACTCATAATTCTTAGTTTGCTCTCAATGACTATTGCGTTCCTTAATGTTATCTCCATATGCGGAATCCCCACTGGGGCAATATTGCCTTTTTGGCATCGTCAGTTAATTTGTTCATTTCCATGTACCTTATTGAAAGCTCTCCGAGTCTTAATTAGTCCTCTTTAGCTGCTTTTCCCCGCAGCCCCGTGTCACAGAACCAAAGGCACCGAAGCACGGTGAGGAACAGGCCTAATTAACAGGCCCATGACTGAAACAGAAAGGACGGAATCTGCAGGAGACGGAGATGATTCATGTACAAAATAGGGGGAGCTGATGCAGTGGCAGGGGAGGTGGGCATAGTCCGGAAGAGCAGTTAGGATTTGTTGTCAAAGATATTTTGTTGTTTAGGACTGCCGGGCATCCTCTTTCCTTCCAGAAACTTCCTCTCACCCTCCCCACCCCCAATTCCAAATGGCTCTGGAGGGGCTGTCGATCGCAGAGCCGTGATTCCATCCTCTGCTGAAGTGTGGGTTCTTGACAAGGTCTGGCTGTTTGGAGGGCTCCATCCTTCTGGCCATGGTTCTAGTTGGGTCAGTCAGAGCTCCTTCCCAGGATTTTTCTGCTGCATGTAGTTGGAAGGACTGCCTTTAGCCTTTGGGATCATGAGGTTGGAAGGACTGCCTTTAGCCTTTGGGATCATGAGGTTGGAAGGGTGTGACTCTGGCAGCCAGGAGTCATCTTCCCCACAGCATGGAAGGAGCCCATACGTAGCAAAAGAGTGAGGCCAAACTCTAGAAAGAAGAGGCAGGAGGTAGAGAGAGGTCAGAAGGCCCCCAAAGCCGGAGTTTGAGCCCGGCATTTTGACGCCAGTGCTACTTTCACCCTCATAAGTACATCAGACAAGAACTTCCTTGTGTTGATCACATGCAAATAAGGCTTCAGCATACTCCTGTGACCAGCTTTGCCTGCCTCCCATCAGCCCAGTTACTGTCATGGGGACCTGACTTTGAGTTGGTCCCAACCAGGGCAAGGAAGTAGAAATGAAGACACTTTTGTCTCCTACTCCAAGGAACAAAGGGTGCTTCCACCGCATTTGATCCTACAAGACCAGTTTCCTGGGGCCTGTTCCCGTATATACTAGGATGTGGGCCTGTTCCCGTATATACTAGGATGTGAGCCATAGATTGTGACGTCCCTTGGCTGCTGTGGAGTGCAGGGCTGGCCACCTACTTGGGGGACACCCCTGCATAGTCACTGTGAACCCTGTTCCTGCTCTGAACCAGCCGCAGTCCCTTTACCTTGACTCATTCCACAGGAAATATTTATGGAGCACCTGTTATGTGTTTGACACATCTGGGGATAGAATAGACGTGCTTCCTGCCTCAGAGACCTCACGGTCCAGCAAATGAAGATGGTTTCTCTTGTCTTCTCTCCATAGGTCAATGCACGTACTCAACGTCCAGACCACAGACCCTTGGTGGCCCTAAAAGGTAAGGCACAGAGCTTCCCATCCCCAATACTCCTCACGGTAAAATCTAATTTAGCTTTTGTCTCCCAAAGAGGAGATTCACACTGGAGTTGGGTGTGGAGTAGGGGATTCATAGAGCCCTTTTGACTCCGAGATTCCAGGATTCTAAGATACTGTTTTCATTAGGACACAAAACCACCTCCATTCACAGATACACAAGGAATTCTATTACTTCCTGTATTTTTTTTTTTTTTTTTTTTTTTACTTTTGTAAAATATCCTTGTTAGGCACCCTGGAGATTTTTGCTTTGTCTTGTTTTGTTTTGTGGAGTTGTATTTAAAATTTCTTCTTGATTAGAAAAATAAGGCATATTCATTATAGATCATTCAGAAAATAGAAACATTACAAGAAACAAAAGAAATTTAACCCATAGTCTTGGTGCCCAGAGATAACTAGTTTTGGCATTTTGCTATATCATATGTGTACACTGATGTATTTTTATGAAATGAATATCATATTTTATATAAAATTTGGGGTCCTGCTTTCCTTATTTTACCTTGAGTAAGTTTTTCCCTACCTCAACTATTTTTTTAGGTTGTATGACATTGCATCACAAGAACGTATTAATTTACTTAACAAGTCCCATATTGTTGGACATTTAGGTTGTTTCTATTATTTGCTATTATTACTAGTACTGTAATGAACATCTTTGAGCACAGGTACCTCCCCTCGAAATAGTTTCTTAATGATGGAATTGCCGATCAAATAACATAAACGTTTTCAGACTTTCAAAACACACTTTCAAAGTAGTACAGTATAATGAAAATTATACTAATTGTATAAATTTCCTATTGCTCTTATAATAAATTACTACAAACCATGGCTTAAAACAGCACGATTCCCATTTTACAGTTCAGTAGGAGGGTGAGAAGTTCAAAATGGGCCTCACTGGGCTAAAATCAAGGTGTCAACAGGGCTGTATTCTTCCCAGAAGGTTCAGGGGAGAATCCATTTCCTTGCCCTTTGCAGCTTTTGGATGCCACCTGCATCCTTTGGCTCATAGCCGCTTCCTCCATCATCAAAACCAGCAATGGTGGGTTGAGTCCTTGTCCCATGTCATCACTCTGACCTTCTCTTCTGCCTCCCTCTTCTACATCTAAGGGCCCTTGTGATTATATTGAGCCCACCCAAATAATCCAGGATAACCTTCTTATTTTAAGGTCAGTTTATTAGCAACCGAATTCCCTCTTCAACCTTGATTCACTCATGCGATGTACCTTAACATATCCACAGGCTCTGAGATTAGGAAATGGACCTCTGTAGGGGGCATTATTCTGCCTCCCATACTTATTTAGACCACAATAAGTGGTAGATAAGACACCTATATCATTGCATTCTCTTCTGCATTAGGCATTTATACATTTTTTTTTTTTTTTTGCCGTGCCATGAGGCTTGCAGGATCTTAGTTCCCCTACAAGGGATCGAATCCAGGCCCCTGGTAGTTAAAGCACCAGGTCCTAACCACTGGACTGCCAGGGAATTCTCAGGCATTTATACATTTTTAATCTTTGCCAAATTAGTGGGTGAAAAACAGGTTCTACTAGTTGTTATTATTATAACTGACAGTTTTTCACCATTTATATTTTTTCTGTCTAGAACACACCTGTTCTCTTCTATTATTTTATCTGTCTTTCCCACCTTTACTTTTTAAATGAGATCTAGCAAAAGCCACCTTAAGGGTGTCTGAGAATAATCCATGACCCAAACCTAAGAGACTAAATACCTGTCACCTCATTTACTTGGCAAGAGGCTCGTCTCAAATCCCAAAGTCCTCCCCTTTCCAGCCCCCAGCTTCTCCCAATCCCCCATTCAACCTCCTGGAAAGACTAGCAGATGTCCTTTAGGAAGCCTGACTCCTGATAATATGTTAACACATAATATAACACAGGCTTATTCAGGGAACCAGTGGACTCAACCCAAGTGCCACGTAGAAAAACCCTTGGAACAATGCTGGGACCACCTTTTTGGAACCTTCCAGACCTGATTAGAGAAAATCCATTATTGAAAAACCATCATCTCTGCTATAATCTGAATGTGTCTCCCCAAAATTCATAGGTTGAAATCCTAACTCCCAAAGGTGATGGATGGTATTAGTAGGTGGGGCTTAAGTCATGAGGGTGGAACTCTTGTGAATGGGATTAGTGTCCTTATAAAAGAGGATCCAGAGAGCTGCCTAGTTCCTTCCACCATGTGATGTTGCAAGAAATCTATGACCCAGAAGAGGGCCCTCACCCGACCATGCTCCACCCTGATCTTGTGCTTCCAGGCTCCAGAAGTATGAGAAATAGATTTCTGTTGTTTATAAACCACCCATTCTTTTTTTTTTAATTGAAGTATAGTTGATTTATAATGTTGTGTTAGTTTTAGGTGTAGAGCAAAATGATTCAGATATATATATATGTATGTATATATACACACACTCACATACACACACACACACACACATACACATACATATATATTCTTTTTCAGACTCTTTTTCTTATAGGTTATCACAAAATAGTAAGTATAGTTCCCTGTGCTATACAGTAGGTCCTTGTTGGTTATCTATTTTATACATAGTAGTGGGTATATGTTAATCCAAATTCCTAATTTCCCCCCTCCCACCCCCTTTTCCCTTGGTAACCATTAGTTTGTTTTCTATGTCTGTGGGTCTATTTCTGTTTTGTACATAAGTTCAGCTGTATCTTTTTTTTTCTTAGATTCCACACATAAGTGATATCATGTGATATTTGTCTTTCTCTGTCTGACTTACTTCACTTGGTATGATAATCTCTAGGTCCACCCATCTTGCTGCAAATGGCATTATTTCATTCTTTTTTAAGGCTGAATAGTACTCCATTGTATATCTATGTACCACATCTTTTTTATGCATTCATCTTTCAATGGACATTTAGTATAAACCACCCAGACTATGGTATTTTGTTATAGCAGTCTGAACAGACTAAGGCAGAAATTGGTATCGAGACGTGGGGTCCTGATATAACAAATGCTTAAAAATGTGGAAGCAGCTTTGGAACTGGGTAATGGGTGGAGGCTGAAAGAGTGTGGGAGTGATGCTAGAAAAAGCCTCCATGGCCATGAACGGACTGTGGAAAGCAATTCTGGTGAGAGCTCAGAAGGAGAAGAGGAGAGTTGTAGAGAGCCTCCATCTTCTTAGAGAATATCCAAGTGGTCCTGAACAGAATGTCCCTAGAAGTATAGGTGGTAAAGACAGCTCAAACAGACTGAGCTGGGGAGGGAGAGAGAATATGACAGACTACAGGGATTTCAGGGAGCTAGGCCCCAGACGGCCAGGGCACTGCATCAAGCTCCCCCTGTCTCTGGGGCATCTCAGAAGCCAAGGGGACCTGTGGTTGGGCTCTTGCTTGCTTCTTGGAGTTCTTCCTTGAGGGCTGAGGAGGAGACGCCTGCCAGGGGCCTGGGGGAGCTGTCACTGACTTCGCACCCTCCCGCTGAGGCTCTCTCCAAACCTGCTCAGCGTCATTTAGGACAGAGGGTGAGGGAGGGCAGCCCAGGGCCCCTCCTTCAGAGGTGGATTATGGCCCAGCTGCAGCAATTTGAACATATCCTCTGGGGTCTCATCAGCCACTCCCATCCCAGGTGACATCTCAAAGTGTGTTCTTCATACTTTGGAAGTAATAACTGCTGTTTCCCCCCAAATCATATTTCCTTGTGCCCCTCGGCCCTTCCCTCTTCCATCCTCCCACAGCAGCTGGAGATGCTGGCCCCATGCTTTGTGCAGGAGGAAGATCTGAGTAGGATGGACAGAAGGAGTCCCATTTTTTCTGGGGCTTGTTTAGGAAAATGGAAAGAGCGTGAAGACAACTAACTGGGACCAGAGGGAAGGGGTGCGTGGTGGGACGGGGGCTCCAATTGCAGGTGCCTGGGTCTAATGGGGCTCTGAGAATGGACAGAGGACCGGTTTGGGGGCTTACGTCTAGGGAGGTCTGTGGTCACGGCCGTGACAGTTTCGCCAGGCTGGGGTCTGCTGTAGGACGATGGCTACCTCCCAAGTTTGTGGCAGGAGGCCTGCTCCGGCCCCCGGTCATCCTCCTGCAGAGGGAGATCTCCTGAGGAAGGACTGGGGCGGAGACACCGCCGGGGATACGTCTGGTTAAATGCTCGAGTGGGGTCAAGCTGGCTTTCCTCAGAGGTGACACGAAATGACCCTCTGAGAACCAGAGTCTGTAGAAATGGCTGAGAAGGATGAGAAGCATCCTTGAGACCATTCAGTCCTCAGTGGTGATCAACCAGGTGCGCACACAGGTGGCAGGTGGAGAATGGACTCTGGGGAGCATCACAGGGTCTTCATTTCTAAGAGTTCTCATATCCTTAATGGTCCCTACCTCCATGACTGTGACAATCTCTCTTTAACTCATGCATTTTTCAATAATTGCTGTAATAATAACACCATTTATGCTTCCCGGATTTGTAACAATCCCTGATTACTAATGAAATTGCTGCTTTGTTCACTTGCGTTGTAGAGAACCGATGGAAGTGCCATGCCTTTGGAGTCCTCGGCTCCATAAATGACAGCTACTGCCGAATATTTGTAAACATGTTAATTTCCTCCTCAGGAAAATGTGGGTTTTGGGTTTCACTTGATTTGAGACCTGGCTTCTTTGATGGAGTAGTGGGTGGTATATAGCATGTGAGATGTTGAAAACCACTGAGGAATTTCCATCTGCCTGCTCACCGCTTGCGAAGGCTGAGGGCTGCAGGGCTGGGACCAGGTCTCTTCAAGGTGAATGCCTGGCTCGTGGCAGGCACACAGTTGAAGTTGTTTAAACTGTAGGACTCAGCCCCTGACCCCTGACTTCCAGCCCCAGTCCTTCCTCAGGAGGGTGGTGATGCTCGTTAGAGTCTGTTCTCCACCTGCCACCTGTGTGCGCACCTGGTTGATCACCACTGAGGACTGAATGGTCTCAAGGATGCTTCTCATCCTTCTCAGCCATTTCTACAGACTCTGGTTCTCAGAGGGTCATTTCGCGTCACCTCTGAGGAAAGCCAGCTTGACCCCACTCGAGCATTTAACCAGACGTATCCCCGGCGGTGTCTCCGCCCCAGTCCTTCCTCAGGAGATCTCCCTCTGCAGGAGGATGACCGGGGGCCGGAGCAGGTCTCCTGCCACAAACTTGGGAGGTAGCCATCATCCTACAGCAGACCCCAGCCTGGCGAAACTGTCACGGCCATGACCACAGACCTCCCTAGACGTAAGCCCCCAAACCGGTCCTCTGTCCATTCTCAGAGCCCCATTAGACCCAGGGGTCTAATGTGTCTTTGGCAGATCCCAGAGAGTAAATGGCCACTGCTTCTGAGGGACTGCCTACACCGGGTGTGGATGTGGATGTGGACGTACCCAGGGACCTGAGCGCCCAGCTCTCCTAGCTTGTGCAGCAGAGATCCCACTGCCTCTGTCTTCCTAGGCATCAGACTCTATCTTAGTCTGTTCAGGCTGCTGTAACAAAAATATCATATACTGTGTGGTTTAAATTACAAACACTTGTTTCTCATGGTTCTCGAGGCTGGGAAGTTCAAGATCGAGGTGCTGGAAGATTTGGCGTCTGTTGAGGACCTGTTTCCTGATTCATACATGGCCGTCTTCTGGTTGTGTCCTCACATGGTGGAAAGGGTGAGGGAGCTCTCTGAGTCCTTTTTAATAAAGACACTAAACTCATTCATGAGGGTGCCACCCTTGTGACCTAGTCACCTCCTAAAAGTACCACCACCTAATACCATCACCTAGGGGGTTAGGTTTTAATAAATGCATTTTGGGGTGACACAGACGTTTCAGTCCATAGCAGATTCCATTGCCTCCCTTTCCAGCTCCTCTTTCCCAAAGTCCCCTTCTGCACATCAGGATGAGGTCCAGCCTGCCCCTGTTCTGGTCCATCCCAGGGTTCACTTTCTCCTACATCCTGGGGATCTATTCTGAGTTTGGGGTCATATGAATGATACAGGTGACTTTGAGGCTTTTCAACCTGGAGACTAGGTTGCAGGTATCAGCAGAGCAATGGTGAAGAGGGAAAGCCTAGATGTGGCAGAGGGGAAACCTCATGCAACTGCTGGAAAGTTATTTTACGAAAATATTTCCTTGCTATTAAAAAAAAATGGAACCCATTTGAAAGGCATTCACCTGGAGATTCTTGAGAGCCTCTTCTCTTGCTTCACGGTCCATTTGGAGAGATCTCTCATTGCCATGGCCAAAGGTATGCTCTTAACCAGTGTGTCCTGGAGCTGGCTCTTATGGGTCACAACAGCTGACTGTACACATCTCTGCATTCAGGCATGTCAGATTGAGAGTATTAACACCATAGACATCTGCAAACACCAGAAATCTGCCCCCGCACCCAGAGCCAGCACACCGTGCTTCTAACTGACCTCCACTTACCCGTCTTGCTGGGCTAACCAGTGGTCTTCCTTTCCTCTGTAAAACCCGCTGACCAATGCCCTCGCCCCTCCGAGGCTCACAGCTGTTCCAATCAGGGAAACTGGATGCTTACCAAGAGTCAATTACCCTTGTCCCAAACCTGTTCATGCAAAAATTATTTGTTATAGCAATTACAAAATTAGGTAAATATTGCAGTACTGATGGAATATGAGTAGGAAGGTAATAGAGTTGTCATTTCCATGGAAATTAAGTCGAGTGCTTGGGAAAGACTTAATAAAGGCAAATTGCTTATAAACTGCTGTCAAATCGAGTACAGGCAAAGCAACTGTGAAATTTGGGGAAGGATTATACAAATGGGGAAGAATTCTGGGTCCCAGTTGCTTCGAAGTGTCTTCAGTTCTTGTCCTACTTCAAGTGAATAGAACAGGAGATTTGGAAATCAAGTGGAACTCCAAGTAGTGAGGATGTACCCAAAGAATGGATGCATATTTATACATTTTTAAGTTAAAATAGGATATTGCAGGTGTGCTTGTATCGTTTTTTTGCGATTCCGTGCTCTAACCCACTTTTGGGTGATGGTGACCCATCAGTCCCGATCTTGCTGGCGAAGAGGCTTCTGTTGTGACCTGTGCCACCCAATCATCTCAGCCACACTGTGGCTTTTGTTTTAGGCAAAGATTCAGCCTTTTATTCTTAGCTCTGCCGTCTTGAGGGTTTCTCCTTGTCAATTACAAGGTTCAACCTGAGACTGCTTTGTTTGTCTTCCATCCACGGCTTCTCTACTTGCAGCCAGTTCATTCTTCCGTTGTGAACTGAACACCCTCTTGTTCTGCCCTCCCGCCCCCCCCCCCTGCCCCGACCCCCGCCTCTGCTCAGGGAGCTTCTGCTGTACAGCCCTTCCCCCATCCTCCAAGCATGTTGACGTCCTACTCATTCTTCCAAACTCAGCTCTAGTATCATTTTCTCCAACTTGTTCTGATCCACTGACTGGAAGTAGTCTCACCATCCTCGACATTCTCATTCTCCATGTCTTGCTCATGATTTGGATGACTTCTTATGGAAAATTAGCTCTTTACACCCTAAGACTGGGGATCTGAAGGGGACTTTAGAGATCCTGGAATCCACCACCCTAATCTTGGAGATGAGAAAACAGGGCCAGAGCCCTGACATGAGTGGTTCTAAGTGGTCCACGCAGTTAGTAATAATAGAGACTGACACTGAATATGTGAATGTCCCACCTAGAGCACGGTGTGCACTGACCTCTATTCAATGTGCTTTGCACACTGTAGGTGTTCCTACATGTTTTTTCTTCAAGATTAGATAAAGTCTCCCTTATTAAATATATCCAGATTGGAAAGAACTATATATATATATGTTTTTTTAAAATTTTATTTATTTATTTATTTATTTTATTTATGGCTGTGTTGGGTCGTTTCTGTGCGAGGGCTTTCTCTATTTGTGGCAAGCGGGGGCCACTCTTCATCGCAGTGTGCGGGCATCTCACTATCACGGCCTCTCTTGTTGCGGAGCACAGGCTCAAGACGCGCAGGCTCAGTCGTTGGGGCTCACGGGCCTCGTTGCTCCGCGGCATGTGGGATCTTCCCAGACCAGGGCTCGAACCCTTGTCCCCTGCATTGGCAGGCAGATTCTCAACCACTGCGCCACCAGGGAAGCCTCACCTCATTTTAATTAAATTTTTTTTTTTTTAAAGTACAAACAGATTATTTTTAAAATTTATTTATTTATTTATTTTTGGCTGTGTTGGGTCTTCGTTTCTGTGCGAGGGCTTTCTCTAGTTGTGGCAAGTGGGGGCCACTCTTTATTGCGGTGCACGGGCCTCTCACTATCGCGGCCTCTCTTGTTGCGGAGCAGAGGCTCCAGACGCGCAGGCTCAGTAATCGTGGCTCACGGGCCCAGTTGCTCCGCGGCATGTGGGATCTTCCCAGACCAGGGCTCGAACCCGTGTCCTCTGCATTAGCAGGCAGATTCTCAACCACTGCGCCACCAGGGAAGCCCAAAACTATATATTTATTGGAGAGAATTTGGAAAATACAAAATGATGTGAAGAAGAAGATAAACACCACCCTTGGTCTTGCTATACAGAGATGAGCGTTTTTAACATTTAGGGTCATTTCCTTCAGATTGGGTGGAAAGAAAAAGAAAGCAAACAAACCAGTATTATGCTTGGAAAAATGCTTGAAGGAAGAAGTGCTTTTTGGGTGAGCAAAAGAAGTGAAGCATTTCAAATCGTATCTCTGATGCCTATCCAACCACCCATCAACTCACAAAACAAGAATCTGGTGGGGCAGACCCTCTGCTCGACAAAAGGGGTTCAGAGATGAATTACATATTGTGGGTTCCTGCCCTTGAACATTTCAGAGTCTAGTGGAGGAACCAGACATATAAACAGATAATCACAACGCAGGCTGACAATGGAGAGATGAGTGATTTTAATGCAGGATGTAATTACACGCAACATTACGTGACATGGATTTTATGGCCTATAATATTGCGCTGTGGTGGTTTATAATTTCTGTTATCAAACTGAAAGCCACATAACAATGACCAGGGAAACTTTCTTTAAAGGTGATTGTTCATAAAGAGGAAATAATTGGAATTTCACAAACCAGTAATTACAAAAGCAGGTAAGGTTACTATGGTGTATTTTATAACTGTAATCAAAAGAAAATTACAGGGGGATTTAAAAAATGTTCCATTAATTAACTCCATTAAAGGTTACTGTCTGAGATGAAAGATAGATCAACTAAAAATCACACTTAATGAGAAGTTTAAGGGATTTGAAATTGGCAAGTCAGGCAGACTCTGGAATCAAGCCCTTCTTGTCTCTGTTGGTGTTTACATTGTTTGACTACATCATGACAGTTACTTTGGTCATTATTGTTATCGTCGTATGCTACGGCCTCTTGTTATTAAGAAGGATATTTTGCATTATTGACCTATTCTAAGTTAGTCGCAAGATTTCGGCTCTTGTTCCATTAGTCTTGTTTTTTTATATATATAAATTTATTTATTAATTTATCTATTTTTGGCTGCGTTGGGTCTTCGTTGCTGCGCATGGGATTTCTCTCGTTGCAGTGAGCGGGGGCTACTCTTCATTGCAGTGCGTGGGCTTCTCATTGAGGTGGCTTCTCTTGTTGCAGAGTGCAGGCTCTAGGCACACGGGCTTCAGTAGCTCAGTAGTTGTGGCGCACAGGCTTAGTTGCTCTGCAGCATGTGGGAATCTTCCTGGACCAAGGCTCGAACCCGTGTGCCCTGTATTGGCAGGCGGATTCTTAACCACTGTGCCACCAGGGAAGTCCCCATTAGTCTTGTTTTTATTTTAACCCATCAGGTCAGTTTTTTCCTGAGCTTGATGCCTTTTGCCATGTGGATAAGTTGGGGCGCTGTCTGAGGGAGGCTGTCAGCGTGATGGAAGTGGATGGAGGCAAGAAACGTGAGAGAAAGCAGCCAACGGGGGAACGTGGTCTCCCAAGACGGTGCAGTTTCAAATGCCGCCTGGCTTCTGAGGATGGTAAGTGAGTAATTGGTCTCACTGTGTATCCCCCAAGGCACCGCGAGTGTGTTTCTGTTTCAGCAGAGGTGGCCTGGAATAGCTCTTGCTCCGTACATGAAGGTCTCCCCGTTTTTTGGAGAACAGCAGTGATTTGTTCCTGGGTGGGGAATGCAACTCTGCCCAGCAAGATGGCTGGCCAATGAACTGTGTTTCTGGTGCCTTGACTGTGGGCACGTACTTTCCGACTCCGGGCCTCAGTTTTCTCTTCTGTAAAATGGCAGGATTAGATAAGATAACATTTCTGGCTTTTTCCAGCTCTAACACCCTGTGAAACCACTCTGGGCTTGGCCATGTCTTAGAAGGGGTGCTCTGGGGCATGGTGGGACGCCCCCACCCCCCCCGCCTCTCAGTCCTGAGGAGTGCCCACCGTTCAGTCTTTTACCCTGTTGCCCACCCAAATCCATCTCCTGCCCCTCCCTGTGGCCCCCGTGCCGCTTGTCCACAGCGCTCCACATTTCACACCATTAATGGCCTCAGGCCTTTCTGCAGAAACGTGGGTATCTTCACCAAACCCTGATTCATTTTCCTTTTTCCCCACACGCAGGATGAGAACACTTTCCCTCCTTCCTGGAGTGTAGTTTGTGGTCATGTGACTGATTTCTGGCTAAATAGGATTCAGGAGGAAGTCAAGCATGGCCTGACTTATAAAAAAAAGCCTGTGCAACCCTCCAGCCCTCTCTGCCCCTGCTCTGGAGAATCTGGAGCCACAGGCTAATTGATAGGATCTGACCCTTCCCACCCAAAGGCGGAAAGATTGGGGGAGATTTCTAGACGTCCTCCAATAAATCAGGGCAAGTCTTGGTTTTCTTTCCAAGATCCAGGTGCTGCCCTTAAGCCAGCCTATGGAAGGGGGATCTTCTGGAATAGATTGGGTGGGAAAGACTTTACTTATAATTTATCCCCAAAAATGTTTGGTGCTTCCTCAATAAGTTAAACATAAAATTACCGTGTGACCCAGCAATTCTGCTTCTAGGTATACACCTGAAAGGATTGAAAATAGGTGTTGGAACAAAAACCTATGCATGAATGTTCACAGCAGAAATATTCATGCCCAAAGTAGAAACAATCCAATGCCCATCAAGTGATAAGTGGATAAATAAGATGTGGTCTACCCATACAATGGAATATTATTCAGCCATAAGAAGGAATGAAGTACTGATACATGCTACAGCATGGGTGAACATTGAAAACATTATGGTAGGTGAGAGAAAGCAATCACAAAGGACCACATATTATATGATTTCATTAATATGAAACATTAATCCATAGAGACAGAAAGTGGACCAGTAGTCGCCAGGGGCTGGGGGGGTGGGAGTGACTATTTAATGGGCCCAGGTTTCCATTTGAGGTGATGAAAAAGTTCTGGAACAAGATAGTAAGGATGGTTGTGCAAAACTGCAGATGTACTTAGTGCCACTGAATTGTTCACCTTAAAATGATGAAAATAGTAAGTTTTATGTTACGTGTATTTAATCTCGATTAAAAAAAAAGAAGAAAAAAAAAGCTATGCACACACGTTTTGAGTCAAGGAGTAGAAAGAAAAAGAAAAAAACCCCGCAAAAACAAAAACAACAAAACTATATAGCTGGAAGGAAAGTCAAGGCAAAAAGAAGGCATGAGGCTTAAAGGTCAAGGTGCAATGAACAGCAGCCAAGTAATGGGAGAAAGAGAAAGACGGGGGCGTGGAGTTTGTCGGGACGTGGCAGGTGCACGCTAGGTCCGAGGTGGAGTGGTTCTTTTAGTGGGGAGGTAGGAGAGCAGCTTGTTGTGCCCCGGTGTGTGTGGAGAGGGTAGGGGACACTGTGAAAACATTGAAGTGCTTTGGATGCCGTGATTTAAGTGCATTTGAGGTTGTGGCTTCTGACTCTACCAGAGAAAAAAAGTTAGCAGAATGCTGTTCTTTTGGTGATATCTCTAGCATAATCCTTGAAAAGTTTCTTTAGAGGAGGCTATGCCTGTGCTGGGGTCCTGTTTCATCCTCTTCTGCCTAACCTGGCCACCCCTCTATCACTGTTCCGCCTCCTGTATCTCCTGCCACCTTCATTTCTGTTGATGAACATGGTGTAGGCCCTCTTAGCTACATGCAACCTTCTGGGGAGATGCCACAGAAGAGATGGCATCTAAGCTGGGTCTTGGAGGATGAATATAATTTCACTTAGTGGGGAGGGGAGAGGACCTTTCAAGCAGAGGGAACGCAGGCTTGGAAGAGTGGGGATTGTCTAGGAACAGTTGGCTAGAGCAAGGGAAGTGGGTAGAATAGATCTGGCTATAAAGCAGCAATGGTGTTACAAAGGGCTGGCTGTCGGACACGGATAGAAGACAATACTATGGCACCAGCTTTTGAGAAAAGAAAAGGCTTTATTGCAAGGTCAACCAGCAAGAAGACAGGAGGTAGAGCTCAAATCTGTTTCTCTAATCTGGGGTTTGGTCAAACTTTTTGAGTTTGGGAAGGACAGTTGGTATGCAGAAGCGCTGGCAGGGCACGTTTCATTTGGAGGGCTTTGGCCATTTATGGTAAAGTAGGGTAAAGGGGGCGTCAGCACTGGATCTTCTTGGGCAACAGACCCTTCACTTCTGAAAGTGTTCCGGCATTCAAGTTCCGGTCATCTTTTATTTCCATGGTGGGGGAGAAACTTTGGTTCTTGGTATTATTTGAGGTCAAAATAGTCTCTTCTGTGCATGCTTTGCCTACATGATTTACAGTTTTGCTCTGTTGGCTCCGAAAAACAACTCAGTATCTGGTTAGATACAGGATAGGGCCAGTTAGGGCTGGTTCTGCGGTTGCAATGGAACATGTAGTAAAAAGGCTTGCTATGTCACATTCATGCGATGATGGTGTCCATTCTTCCAGCTCTGTGTTTACCAGCATGTTCTAGAACGTTCCAAAAGTACAGACCTTAAGGCCCAGCACCCAGCTTAAGGAGCAACCAGGGAAATCAGTGCACAGTGTCTCTGAAGTGTGCAGTCACCTGAAATGCTGACTCACGTGGTGGCCAGGAAGTTTACTGGGCGGTAGCTGCTTCTGAAGGAACCCTGATGGGAGCATGGGGTCCCATCAACGCAAGCCATGCCCATGAGCACAGTGTTGGGTTTCCTCTTTGATTCTGACTCTCCTCTGGGCCTGAGCATGTTGCTACTTAACATATTATTTTCTCCTTTACATGTAGGCCCCCTGGTTCTTCCAGGGCCACTGGCAGACGACGCAGTGCCAGATCTGCCACCCTAACAAGCCCTGGCCTCCATCACCTCCCCCCACCAACCACTCTCCTTCCTCATCTCAGGTTCTTTATCAAACAAAAGAGCCTGGTTGCCTCTGGGGGGCCACCTAGACCTTCAAAACGTAAAGGCATGTTTGCACACATTATCTCTGGAGGAGAGGGCATACCTAGAGGACAGCTTCTCATTTCTGATTTTTAAATCAAAAGCTGTTTCTTCCCCCTTCATTGGACAATAGTGCTTGATTGTCCCCAAGGGACCCAGACTTGACTGATACACAAGAGGTTTTGCTCCTTCTCCTTACTGGGTTCATCCCAATGGCAGCCCACGGGGTTCTCTGCTACCCTTCTTACTGAAGTAGAGGTAGAAGCTCAGTTCCAACTGTCAACAGGAATTCTGCTGTCCTAAGGAGTTTAAATCCTATCCTGTGACAAGTGGGAAACCATTGAAGGCTTTAAACGAGAGGAGTGACATGACCAGAATTGTATAATGGAAGGAATTCTGATAGTCACTTAGAGCAAGAGGTAAGGATCAGCAAATATTTTCTGTAAAGACCCAGATTGTAAATATTTCCAGCTGTCTTGAATAATTTTTTGGGTCCGAATGATCCTTTGCTCAAGGAAAACCATCAACCTGTAGCTTTAGGTTAGGAGTCTAGACAACATCAACCCTCTTTGGGAATGAATTTGCTTGAGACAGAGTGGCTTCCTGGACCTAAACTGCTCTGTCTGATTTGAAAAGCTTTGTCTGTGTCATAGGCAGAGGGGCCCTCCTCCAGATTTTCTCCTTTAGAGAACTGTTGCATTGGTAAGTAAGGTTTGAGCCACATTTATGATTAGATAATCTTGCTTACTTGTAAGAAGATGTGGACCCTTTTAAGGGTGTGTATGGGGTGGAGAGCGATGGGAGAGGCTTGATCCATGGTTATCCATGAGATTGCAGAGACTCTCTCCAGAAGCCGAGGCCAGATTCCATGAGGAACTGGGTGAGATTCTGGGTGAGCCGTGCTGCTTCAGGGCCCAGATGACAAAGTGAGACTTACGGTCATTGGGGCAGTTGTTCTTCTGGATCCTAGTGTTTGCGAGAACGGGAGCTGGTGTCTGGGGCCCTCTCAAGGAGGACTTCCTCGTAGAGGCGGTGGAGGGGAGGACTGATGCAGACATCAGGTACAAGAACCGGAACTGACTCTCTCCAGGCATCAAGCGTAACACCCCGGGTCTCTCAAAAAAACACTCAAGGGGCATGCACAAGAAGCCCTTGAGACCTGCAGGGACAGGTAGGGCTCCACATCATTATTGGGGCATTAATGGAAGTGTGACCTCAACTTGCAATCATAGGTTTTGGAGATCGAAACATATCCATGGACTTGGAAGAAATGACCCCAGGACAGGACATATTCCATATGACAAATGTTGAACACAGGAAGATGAAAAACTGCACCTATAGCTTGGGGTGATCCCTGTGTTGTTCCCCTACCCCCTGCCCCCCGAAAGGCTCGTTTCTTTAAGACTCTTGCAAAATAGCTGGCAATGCAAATTGGGAAGATGCCTGCACTCTACAAGTCAAAGAGAATCTGATCATTCCAAGGGGATGAAGAGAAGGGAGAAGCGCATCCTTTTCTGATGGTAGCGAGACACTTCCAGGGGCCTTTTCTTTCTCCCTCCGGCACGGATCCACAGGTCTTCCGCCGCACCATCGCAGCTGAGATGTTGGCTCAGAGGCCTTCATAATTTGATCACATAATTACCAGGAGAGAGGTGGGTGCTTTATGGTTGTCTGCTTCGTGGGCCTCCTTTCAATTACTGTGTAGAGCTGGGTCATAATGGAAAATGGGCACCGTGCCATCCGTTTGAGAGATCTTTAATGATGAGGCTTTCTGGGCTGCTTTCCTGATTGATTTTTTGGGTAATGTTGTCACACTATCCTTTGAGGCCCTCACATTCCTCTAGATTTACCTCCTTGGAGAGTAAATGAACTTCAAAGGATGCCTGGTTCTGGTTCACGCATCAGTCCAGCCCTTTGGTTTGGGCTCTTCCTCCATCCAAACCAAGGGCTTCCAGGGCGAGAGGGGCTGCAGGGCTCAGCGGATCTGGGTGAGGGTGCCTGGGCAGTGCCCTCTTCCACACCGTGACTGGCGGGGTTCCCTCCTTCGGCTGGATCTACTGTCTCCCTTTCTTCCTCCCAGCTTCCTGCGTGCAGCTCCTGCCACTGCCCGTTCAGTGGAAGAAAGAGTGCTCCAGGATGCAGGAGGTCTGCTCTTCCACTCTGGGTGCTCCAGGGTGGCAGACCCTGTGAGAACTTCCAAACCTGCTCAGAAGGCCTTTCGGAGGGGCACCTGGATTCAGTGTCTGCAGAGAAAGGCCAGCAGGCTCCATGTCTAGCCCCCTTCTCGCTGCATGTACCACCTGGAGTATGCTTGCTCTCTTTTAACCCACGTGGATACTCCAATCAAGTATTCATTTCTGGGTCCAGCCTGGAGCTCTGGTTGTGAAAGATGTAGCCTGCTGCTGCTGCCGCTTTGGTTCTGAACTCATTCTCTCTCTCTCAGGCCATGTCACCAGCCTCCTGACTTCTCTCTGCTCCAGTCTTGTCCCCTCCAGGGCACACTTGTCACCGCCGTCTG
This sequence comes from Eschrichtius robustus, assembly GCF_028021215.1. Classification (NCBI taxonomy): domain Eukaryota; kingdom Metazoa; phylum Chordata; class Mammalia; order Artiodactyla; family Eschrichtiidae; genus Eschrichtius; species Eschrichtius robustus. The sequence goes on along the minus strand of NC_090839.1, from coordinate 82,348,277 downwards.
CAGAGCTGCTAAGTTCCCCGACTCCAGGGGCCTGTTCACATTATAAGCTGTGGAGTCTTGAGGGCACCACTGACCTCGGATGTGATGTGATAGGTGTTCTCTGGAGCCAGGACTCCTCCATTAAGTCCTTACAAGGGCTCCCCGATGTTTGCAAGACTCAACCCAAGGTCCTTAGTTTGTGACATGAAGCATCCCAGACCTGGCTCTTGCTGCCTCTCCAGCATCTCCCACTTTCCCAGCACCCTCAAGCTGTATCCTTCAACCATCCCAAATTCTTCGTAACTTCCACATACCAACAGCCCGGGTTGCCCTCTTCCGCCCTGTGCATTTGCAGCCATCCCTCCATCCCTCAAGACCCAGTATCACCTCCTCCTCCTTTCCTTACTGTCCTCCAAGCCTTCACTCTGAGCCCCGTGCCTCTAAAGCTGTACTGCCAGCACATGCTTACAGCCTGTTCTTTATTGGACCGTGACGTCCTTGTGGGAGGAGACTGCCTTATTCATCACTGTATCCTCTGTGTCTAGCACCATATATGACCCAGAGTCAGCACCGAATGGATATCTGTGGAGGAAATGAATGAAATACACAACAGCCCTAGGCCTTCAGGACCTTAGGGTCCACCTGGGGAGACATCACACACCCGGGGAGACATCACTCACCTGGAGAGACATTACTCACCTGGGGAGATATTGTGATAGGATGGTTGCGTGCCGTGCTGTGAGCTGTGGGCACTAAGGTTACTCACAAAGGGAGGGGTGTAGACAGGAGTATTCAGGGATTATTTCTAGAGCTTAAAGGAGCCTCAGGGATCACTTATCTCTATTGCCTCATCCACAGATGAAGAACTTGACGTTCAGAGAGAGAAATAGACCGCCTGAGGTTATTTTGAGCGTTGGCTGCCAAGCGAGTAATAACATCTAAGCCCCTTGATTCCCAGTCCAGGATTTATACAGAAAAACTCATCAAGCTGGAGCTAGCAGGCATTTTGATGTTTTCCTGTAAATAATTTAGGGGGAGGGGTATAAAACAAAACAGAATTTCATTACTAAATATTGATGCTCTAGCTGCTACTTAGAGAAGATTGCCTATGATGTTTTCAATTAGATTCTCTTTATCTGCCTTGAGAAGCCTTTTTTTTTTTTTAAAAGGACAGGATTGTAGGGCGTTATTAACACTGACAGCTCCAGTATTCACATTGTGCTTCTGAAGGCATCAGGGGGAGATACTGATCTATCAACGTAATCCTCGAAAGGAGCATTGTGCCGATTTCAGATGAGACCAGCAGGAATCGCTGTCTTGGCATTCCAGCAGAAACATCCTCGTGTGTTTCCAAAAGGGTGTTCCAGCCATTGGTGCTTCCTGGGCATCGATGCTGCCAGAACGTGGCGGGATGGGGTTGGAGGGTGGGGGGTGGAGAGCCCAGCTCTGATGAGGGGAGAAGGTGGATTTCAGCTGGAGGGGCCAGCAAAGGCTGCCTCTGAAAAGGAACTCCAGGAATCAGGACATCTTGGACTCACAAGGCTGCCAAGAAAAGCAACATCTAATACATCGAATGCTTGCGACACGATCAGCCCCGCGCTCAGGGCTCAGCTGGCATTATCTTATTTCTCACCACAATCCTGCAAACTAAGTGTCATTATGATTCCCTGGTATTGGCAGAGTTCTAAGATGGCCCCAAGATCCCTGTTTCCTGGGGTACCCACCCTGTGTAATCCCTGGGACTGTGAACGTGATGGATTTCATTCCCCTGATTAGATATGTTATATCCGGGTGGGGCAGATTTAATCACATGAGCACATTAAAAGTTTGAAAAAAAAACCTGAGTCTAGAGGTTAGAGACAGAGGAATTTAGAGATACAGAGTGTGAGAGGGAGCCGATGTGGGGAAACTTCTGCTGCCTTTGAAGATGGAAGGACCACATGGTAAGAATCTGAACACATCCTCTAATAGCTGAGAGGGACCCCTGGCTGGGAACTGAATGGATGATGGGAACTTCAGTCTTGGAGCAGCAAAGAACTGAATTTGCCAACAATCTGAATGAGTTTGGAGGTTGACCTTGAGCTCAAAAATGAAAACGTAGCTGCTGACCCCTTAATTTTGGTTTTGTGACACCTGGAGCAGAGATGCCAGCCATGCCATGCCTGGACTTCCCACCTACAGAGCTGTGAGACGATAGGTCTGTCTTCAGCCACTAACTGTGGGGTCATTTGTTACGCAGCCAGAGAAAACCAATTTACGATGAAGAACTGAGGCTGGAAAGATTCGGTTGCCCAGGCTTACAAACCTGGGGCGTGAAAGAGCTGGGATTTGAACCCAGGACAACTGACTTCTAAGTGAATGTTCTTAAACACTTCCAAGTGATTCCCAACCCAACATGTGGGGAGCTTGTTCAAATGAGATTTGGCATAGCCTCTGGGTGTAGTGGCTGCCTTCCTTCCCTTGGTTTATGAACCGCGGTCTTAGAGGGCTCCTGAAACTAACGATGGTGTGTGTGCTAGGTGGAAACCCCACCTTCCTACATAGCGATGCGCTTCGTTGTGCTGTCCAACACTGTACTGAAAAGATAAGCCTGGTGGAAACAGCCCAACAGAGAAGAGCTTCCGCACAGAGACCGTGTTCCTGTAGCAGCTGTGACAGGGGATGGCTTAAGCAGTGGGCCACAAGAGAGCTGTATCTCAGAAAAGCCTGGAAACATCCCACAGCCAGCGGTTCTCAAGCTTGATCCTGCATTAGGACGACCTGGAGAGCTTTAAAAAATCCTCATGCCCAGACCACACCCCAGATCAATTCACTTCAAATCTCTGTGAGTAGTGCCGGGACAGCAATACCTTTAAAATTTCCCTAGGTGATTGCAGTGGGTAGCCAGGGTTAAGTGTGACTGACTCACAAAGTCAACCTGGGGGTCAGAGGGCAGGACATCAAGGAGAGACATGGGTATTCTTTAGGACTTGTGTTGTTCCTATGCTGGTCTGCTGGCTCTGATGTTTTTCCCCAAACCTTTAATCATTGTGCTCACTTTGTTACTCCAGGTGAATTGTGTTTAAAATTCTGGGTGTGGTCAGAGCAGTGACTCCAAAGGCCCACAGTGCTGCCAGCATCGGGCTGTCAGGACCCACACTCTAGGTAGATCCCCGTGGTTCAGGGATGCAGAGAGTGGGGATTCTCAGGCTTGAGCACATCACAGACACCTGGAAGCCTTGTTGAAACACGGACTCCTGGCCCCATCTCTACGGTGTCTGAGGCATCCAGTCTGGATGGGACCCAAGGGTTTCCGTTTTGAACAAATTTCTAAGTGACAGGTGACACTGCTGCTGGTTTGGGGACCATGTGCTATTTGGAGCTCGAGGACGTGGGCTTGAAACCAGACGTTTACTAGCGTGAGGCCATGGAGACATCCCTTATCTCTGTGTGTTTCCATCCATCTTGTGCTGAATGAGTCTGATGGCGGCATGTATGGCAAGACAGCCCTGCAGGCGCCTGGCATGAATGAACCCCCAATACGTGTTAACTGTTCCTCAGGTTGGTGCTTCTGGTGGCAGGTTTTTCAGAGACTCACTCATAACACTTTGAGAAAACAATAAAGAAAAAATAAAGAAATGTATGGGCTAACTGAGCTGGCCATGGACCGTATCTGCTTTGGGTACTGGACTCTTTGACTCCAACTGCGTCAGGCATCTCTCTCTCTCTCTCGTGTCCATCTTTCTGCTTTACTTTCAGGGAGGGTCTCCTTGCTTGGTGACAAAGATACCCTGGCAGTTCCAGCTTTCTCTCCTCTTTACAGCCATGGCCCCAGACTTTTTCACACATATTGCTTCTCTGCTAGGCCGTGTCCATTTTGCATTCTAAGAAACAGAGCCATTTCTTCCTGGGATCCATGTGAAGCTGGATTTTTCTAGAGTTTGGAGAGCCTGCTTGCTAGCTTTTGAAAATGAGCATTGCAGGTGCCCACCTGCAGGCACCTGAAGCCTCCCCTGTTATTACTGCCATTTGCAATAATGATAGACACCATGTGAGGGGCATTTGCCACGTGCTTCACATCGGCTTGTCTTTCACATGTACCACCTGCCTGGATCCTCCATCATTATCCTTTTCTTAGAAAAGGACACATTTTCTGAGAACATCTGAGCATTAGATAACCCAAGTGACATTCCCAATAATTAAGTAACATGCTCAGTTTCACGAATAAGCAAATGCTCAAAGTGTCAAATGTTACAGAGTTCCCACAGGTTGAGAACTAGTGAAGTCATTTGGACTTTGCAGGGTGTCCTTGGTTGCCTTTAAGAGAGCATTTCAAAATAGTGTTTGGAAAGAAGGTCTGTTATAGGGAGTTAGGAAGTGGGTAGAAGCTAAAGGTAGAGGAATAGACAACATGCTTGAAGTATTTTGTAGCGAGTGAAGAAAGGTGATTGGCTGAGAACCAGAAGGGCGAAGGGAAAGATGATTTTCCAGAAGTTCGTGTGGGATAAGGTCTAATCAAGCCTCTTTTGCCATGCCTGGCACAAAGTATGTTTTAATTAATGTGACTTCCTTGAAAGTGGGGGGAGAATCGATCATATTGGAAAGCAGAAGAGGGTCCTTGTTGAAAGGAAAGGAATCAAGATATTGAAAAAGGAAATAATTGAGGAAGAATAGATCAAAATAGGATAGGATGGATGCAGTTTTGAGTATCGGTAGAGAAGGCAACTTTAAAGCACAAAGAAAATTCTCTGAACTGGACGGAAGAAAGAAAGGGAAGGGAAGGAAGGTAATGTTTTTGAGGACTTCTTTCATGCTAAGTGTTTTATAGACATCATCTTCACAGCAGTACAATGAGGGGGACTGCATACATTTTACAGGTAGAAAAACTGAAGTTCAGAAGGGTCAGGAAATGTGCATAAGAACAAAGGACACAGCCAGGATCTGAATCCTTGTGTGCTAGGCCAGTGAAACCCAAGGTCTTTTCACTGTACCACAGTGTATGGGAAGTTTGCCATAGAACAGTCCCTTGCCACATGAGCATGGAGGACCAGGAGAGGTCCGATGGCTACACACTTTATCATTCAAACCTTTGAGAGTGAAAGTGGGGGAGCAGTAATATTAATGATGCTGGCACCGTGGATTACTACCCTGGGCAGTCTGGGATGAACGATGAGCCAGTGATAGGATTCTTTATGTTGGACGCATTCTCCCTTTTCAAGATGTCTCTTAAGACAGAGGAGTTTTTAGGAAGAACAGTGTTTGGGAAGTAAGCTGAGAAGACGAAGAGGGCTAAGTGTGATGGTTAATTTTATGTGTCAGCTTGACTTGACTAAGGGATGCCCAGATGGCTGATAAAACATTATTTGTAGGTATATCTGTGAGGGTGTTTCAGGAAGAGATTAGCATTTAAGTTGGTAGACATCAGATGGTGGGACTTCTCAGCCTCCATGATTGCATGAGCCAATCCCTTATAATACATCCCCTTCAGTATAACTCTCTATATCCTATTGGTTCTATTTCTCTAGAGAACACTGACTATACGTTAAATTAAGAATAGAGTCCATCCCACTGCCTTGCCCCATAGCATGTAAATAGAGCTGTGGTGAGTGCTGGTGGGATAAATATCCAAACTGCAGCCAGTCCTGGGTCGGGCAGAAGCTTTGATGCTATTAACCATTGTGTCTAGAAAAGGGATTGAATGAAGGTCCTAGGACAGGGAAGGGGTAGGAGGGTGAAGGGGTGGCTGAGGAGGCAGCTGAGACAAAGATGACATGATCTACCATTTCTCCCATGAAATGCCTTTTTTTGCATCCACTTTTCTGTAAGTAGTGTTACTGGATGACACTCTGTAATGCTTTGTATACAATAAAACTTCCGTTAACCAATTGCTCAGGGGAATGGGAGTGTTGTGGTTAATTGAATTATCTGATTAACTGAGAGTTAATTAACCAGAAACCCTTTGTAATTCCAAGCCATGCTGCGAATATTCCAACACATCTAAGTCTTCTACCAGGGTTCAGAAGGGAAAGAAAGTCAAGGAAGAAGGGAAATGAAACCAGCTTTAACAGAGGGTCCAATGTGCATTTGGTACTTTACAGAAATACTATTACCTGGTTGAATCCTTGTAACTATTATACGAAGCCAACATTACTATCCCATTTCACAGACAAGAAAATCTGAAAGTATCTTAACCGTCACTGAACGTTGCTTTGCTGGCTGAGAACACAGACGGGTCTCAGAGGCACCTCTGGGATATCAGTGCTAGAAGCAGATCTAGTGTGGGTTTTGGAGTTTGTCAGCCCCACTTATAAACCCTGGTCCTGACCCTAACTAGCTGTGTGACCTTGATTAAGCGGAGGGAACCGCAGGCATGTGCTCTGAGAAAATCAAACTGGGTTCAAATTGTTACTCCACCTTTTTCCAGGTGGTGTGATCTTCAGCCAACAACTTGCCCCCTTTGCTTCTCAGCCTCTTCATCTGCAAAATGTGCCATCACCTAGCTTGCAGGGCTGCTGGGGGCCCGAGATGGGTCCTACATGAACCGTAGCTGTGCTTACTATCATCCACGTGGCCCACGGTCATGGTCGCGTTAGGGGAGCAGAGATGGACGAAGAGAAAGATGCAGTAGAGAGACCTCCATCTCAGGATGATCCCTGATGCTTCCTTTATATTCAGTCTCTGACGCTAATCTTACTGTCTTGTTCTTTCTTTCTTGCTCTTCAAAGTATGATGTGAAAAACCCGTTCCTGAAGGTGAATATTTACTAACTCAGATTTTACCGCATTGGCACCTCCGACAAAAGAGAACACAGTGGGGCCAGCAGGCACTGTTACCTACTAAACCAAGCATTAGTCTGGTGAAGTCACCAGTCTCTGTTGACATCGTATTTTTAGGGAATGAAAAGAACAGTTCTTTTCCCTCAGAATGCTAGATTTACATTGCTTTCATTTAGCAAGTGAATAATTGGTAAGCTGGGGCATATTAACATTGAACAAAAGAGTCCAATGATACAAGGGTCCTGGGAAGGCTGCCTAAATCAATATACACTCATGAATTTTGAGTGCAAAAGGTTGAACTGAGAAAGAACACAGATTTAGACCCCCATGAATATTTGAAATAACTCTGCTAAAGAGAGGCTCACAAGAGCCCAAATGTTAACTGAAGGGGCTTCAGAGAAATGGCTTCTAAACAAATTTGAAAGCAAGAGATTTTCTCCTCCAAAGATTTCACGAGAAAAATCAATCATCTTTGTTGTTTCTGCTGTCAGAAGGCATCTATTAAAAATCTAATTAGAGTATTTTTACCAATTAAACATACCAATGCAACACTTGTCTGACTCAATGTCTGTAATTGCTAGAAAAGCAAACGTATCGCCCTCTGTGATCAACCCAGATATGGTAAAACGTTCCAGCCACTCCTGCAAGCTCCATCCTCCCCAGGCAGGAACCAGCCTTAAAATTTGATTAATCTAAACGTTTTGTAAGTTGTCAAAAGAGGTTTCTTGCCTGATGGCTCATGGTCACCCAAAGTGCCAGCCTGACCGAGGCCAAAATAACATCATCATTCACAATTTGCTTTTGAAATGCCTCCTGCTAGGCCCCAATTTTAGCGATCAAAGCTGGAAATTTTAAACCAAGTAGGAAAATGCTTCCAATCTTAATGATTCCTTGAACCCAGCGTCCTGCTGGAAAGTCATCTATAGTCTCTGAAACCCTGGGCATGCTGCTATGGCCATTGAAGATGTTTGAATATTCTAATATATTCTGATATTCTAATGACAGTCAAGGAAACCATTCTCTGTGGGTAAGGGAATCACCTTTTAGAAGTCATGAAATAGAGTCTCACAACTGGAAGGGGCCTGCCTGAGTGATCATTTCATCTAGACTCCCACAGAAAATAGAAATTCCTCCAGCCAGACTCAGGCTCTGCTTGCATACCCCTCATGCCGGTGGACTCACCACCTTGTGAGGCAGTGCACTCCATCCCGAGACACCTCTGACTTTCAGAAGGAGACTTCTTAGGTTGAGCTGTGTATAACCTGCCTTCTTAAAACTTAGATCCAAGAAGATGACTTCTAAACCTCATGGATGCAATTTTCTGAGCACTGTTTGACACAGAACTGGATTGCCGATACCGCTGTACTCCCATGAAGCAGTTAATTTGGAGGATAATTCAGAGCATGTGCTCATTACTGGGTCTTAAAGGCTAAAAGAAAAATTTGGCCCCTCCACAGTACAGATGGTATTTGCTCTTTTCCCTGGAATTCTCGTGGTATATATCTTAATTAATGAGTTAATGAAATTTTTCAGCTGAGTGGCCCTAAGGACAACTTATCTTTGAAAACTCCCCTTCTGCCTGTACACATGGTTTCTCTGTTTTCCCTCCAATACCCTAATTAACAAGCAAAGGAAGGTCAAGGCTACAGCTCCTAGACTTGCTGGAAAGGTCTGAGATTCTTGATGGGAAGTCACATTGAAAGATTAAAAAACACCTGCCCCCAAATTCTGAGAAGCTTTTTTAACGAGGGCCAGGAACATTAGAGTATGATTTGTCCCATCGTGAGAGCAATCACCATGGCTTGGGCCTTCCCCTTTAAAAAGGGTAATCCCCCTTTTAAGTAACCATCTGCTATTCTTACCTGGAGAAAAGAGAGAAGTTGCTGCAGTAGAAAAAATACAATCTACTGAGTCAAGCAGATCAGAGGTTTATTTATGGCTCTACCCATTTCTAGCTGTGACAACTTGGGTGAGTTGCTAAAGCTTTTTGAATGGGAGTTTACTGTACAATTGGGATAAAAATTCCTAGCTCACAGAGTTATTATTATAAAGATAAAGTGAGATAATCAAATGATTTACCATGGTGTATCAGTTAGCTAATGCTATGCAACAAAGTACCCCAAACTCAGGAGCTTAAAAAAATAAAAGCATATATTATTGCTCATAAGTCTGTATGTCACCTGAGAAACCTGCCAGTTTGGGGCCAGGCCTGGCTGATCTTGGCTGGGTTGGCTCATGTGTCTGTGCTGAGCTGGTAGATGGGCTGAGGATTGGCTATCTCAGATGGTCTCATTTACATGCTGTCAGTTGGCTGGTGGGCAGCTGGAGTTATTGGATGTCTCAGGACCCAGCAGGCTAGCTTGGGCTTATTCACATGGCCAGGGCCCAAAAGAACAGCAGAAGCATGCCTAGCTTTTGAAACTGGCACCATGTCACATTCTATTGGCCAATAGAGTCCACCTCTTGATAGGAGGAGCTTTAAAGTGACACTGCAAAGAGCAGCCACTCCTGCAATGAATCTGTCCCATATAGTATCTGGTGCAAGTACTCTGAGCACGGCAGCTATTCAGGACAGATTTCCCAGACTGCACATCGCAAGGATTGATCTTGTCTGTAGCCTCTTAGTGGAAGCATTTAAAAACTGTCCATTAGCAATCTCGTATCTTAATCATTTTTTGTTAACATTAGTAATATTTCATAGCTATAATTTTACTAGAATCCATGAAGCTGGTGGGGGGGGTGGTTCCTGCTGGATCAAAGCCACTCATGGTAGAAGCTGGACAAGTTTCTGGGTCACCCTGAGTGCAGAGTGGGGAGAGCTCCTGGTCAGATCTGCATCAGCTCTTGCAAAGTAGAAATCCTGGGGTTCAGGACCCTGCTGCTCTCGAACTAAGAAGAACCCACTGTCATCTTCACCCCAGCAAGAGGAAGGGCATGCACGGCTGAGTGTCCCTGCGCTCCGGACCTGGTGTCAGGCTCCTTCCATTGAATGCTTACCTGCACTCTGCAGCTCCTCCATCATTCTCCTCATTTACCATTGCTGAAGCTGAGGCTTGGAAAACTAGGGTGATTTACAAAGGACAGAGCTGGAGCTGAACTCAGGGAAATGCAGCTTGGAACCCTGACTTGTTCTTTCACACCTCACTGCCCCTGAGGTCAGTGGCAACAAGAACATGACAAAGAAGGAAGAGAAGCAATTTTTGTGAATGGTCACCACGTGTTGGGCACAGGTACCTTACATCATTATCACTTATCATCCTGACTGTCCTACTTCTTTTAACCCTGTTTTACAGATGAAGACAAACAGGTTCAGAGAGGTTATGTAGCCTGCCCAAGGTTGTACAGCCAGGAAGTGGCAGGGCTGAGGTGAACGAATAGGGCTGATTCCTCACCACCTCTTTGCTGCAAGACCATCTTTGAACAACAAGAGAAAGAGGAAGCTCTCTGTGTATGAACCCATCACCCCTTAGAATACAGGCTAATCCCTCTCTTAGGAAAAAGTCCCTGTAACAGCCTAATAATCCCTGGGAAATGGCCGGCGCTCTGGGGTGTGGGAATTGGCCGATTAACAGGATGCTGCCATCAGTGGGGACTCAGGGACCCCCTGGGCTGATTCCAGTTGCCCCGAGATGGGGCAGACTGGATGAAACCAGTCACCCTGCATCTTTCATCTAGGAAGACTCAGAAAGAAAGCACCAGGGACAGATGAACCAGGCCTGCAGAATTGTTCTTGGCCCTGCAATGCCCTCTGATTCCCAGACAGAGGCTGGGGTGGTGGTGGTGAGGGCAGGCAGGCACACCAGGGGCTCAGTAGGAGCTGTCGGGGGAAGAACGGATTAATCCTGGGGATGCAGTCACGTGAATAGGGTGGCAGTGACAGCCTCAAAGCGAGACTGGCTGCCTCAGTCCCTACCAGCTTAACCACAGACCTCGGGCTCCTGCCGCAAGCCCCTTCTATCCCCCATGGAGTTCCCAGGTGGCCTCCCTGCCCGCCCGGCTCATACCAGCTGCTTCCTTTCCTCTCTGCCCACGCAGCCCCTCTGTGGTGGCCACTGGTGCTCTCAGAACCGCTTCCCTGATACCTGGGCAGCACTGTACCTACACCTCTCTCCCTCTTCAGCTGGCGACGCTGCCCTGGGTATTGGAAACCCGAGGATGCAGGCCAGGGAGGGGAGCCTCATCTCTGTCCCTACCGGCATGCTGCCTGGGCCTCTGCCTAGGGTGTGCTTCTGACCTGGGTCTGGGAAGCTGGGGAGGGCCCCCAAAGTCATTCAGTCCTCTTCACCTGCTCTTGGAGGCCTTCCTCCTACCCCTCCCCTGTCGCAGAGCTCCTGAGGACCCCACACCACCCTACTTCAGAGCCTGGTCCCTGTCTGTGCCCAGGACGCCACATCCATCCTCTGTCTCTCCTGCCAGCCTGTTCATCCCTGAGCGCAGGGACCTGGGCTGCTCTGTGTACTCAGCCTGGTGTCCAAACCCCAGTGAATGGAGTGGAAGAGAATCCCCTCCCCCAGACACTTTCCCCAGCCCCAGCCAACGTTTAGTGTCCCTCCTTGGATCGCTTAGTTTATACACTCCTTGTCACTTTTGCTACGGCTGTCTAAAATGACATTGCTTGAGATTTTGGAAGACAGACATTCCAGGGCCTCGGCGGTGAGCAGTTAGCTTGGAGCGGTAACTTCTTGGAGAAGGAAACCCAGGGCAAGGCAGGGTGGGGCAGGGGTTTTGCCGGCAGGATGAGGAGAGGGCCCTGGGTGGGCAAAGGCCTGGAGGGGACGAGCCTGCCTGGAATGGAGGAGCTGCAGTGTGCGTGTGCGTGTGCGTGTGTGTGTGTGCCTGTGTGCACGTACTGTATGTGTGCACGTGCGTGCATGTGTTTGTGTGTGTATGTGGGCATGTGCACACACATGTGCGTGTGTGCATGTATGACTGTGCGTGTGTATGTGTGCATGTTATGTGTGTGTGCATGAGTGTGTGTAGCGGGATCGCATTGAGAAGCCAGGTTGCTAGGCAGCCAGCTGCCGGATCTCAAGTGCCAGTCTGAGCCGCCTTGAGTGTCAGCGATGAGCCCGGGGAGAAGCTAAGTGCGCGGCAGCCTCCCTCTGCATTCTGGCTCCAGGCTGGCTGTCCCGACAGCCCGGCTGCCTCCGTGGGCAGCGCTGGGGCATAAACCCCCGAAGTCAGCTGCTCTGTCCCCACCTGGCCCCAGCGTGACCACCAAATAGACCTGGTGACTCAGCCTCTGAGTTTCCTCTTGGATTCTGGGCCTCTTCTCCATGCCCGTCCTGGCCAGGGGTCCCCCTGCCTGGAGCCTCTCTCGTCACCCCTCCATCCACCCTCCACTCTGCTCTCTGCTGTCTGGTTGGCTGCTCTCAATACGCCTCCCCTGCCGATGCCCTTTGCAGGTGGAAGACGCATCCCCACTTCTTTGTGTGGCATTTGCTGCCTCCTTCTTGGGCCTTCCGAGACTCCCTACCCTCTGCCCTCCCACGCGCTACCAGCCTCAGCTGAAACCCCCCCTTCCCTGAACACCTGAGTCCCTGTCTTTGCAACTTTGTTCCTTCCTTCTGTTCTGCTAGAAGTGCTCTTTATTGCCTGGTGAAATCCTATTATTGGCTGAGAAATCACCTTCGCCCTGTAGCCCCTCTGATCCTGGCAGGCAGAAGCAGTTTCCCCGCCTGGGAGCATCCCGAGTCCCCAGCTCATTCGGTCGGCAGCCGCTTTTCTGCCTGTGCTCTGGACTGGTCTACCTGGGCCTGCCTTCTCCTGGCAGCCGGCTGGCTCCCCGGGGGAGGGTCCCTGCCTGATGCCCCCGCAGTGCCTGGCGCGGGGCGGTGCCCAGCAGGCGCCTGGTTGGTGCCGGCAGGAAGGAGGGACCAGTCAGCCAGGCGGGGACTCCTCTGGGGCACCGGCCTCCCCAGTGACTCACGGGCATCCTAGGGGCGGCTCTTGTTCTTGACCGACACTCCCCTTCTGGGTCTTATTATATTCTGGTGCTGGGTTTGGTTCACTACAATTATTTTCACAGTCCTTGAGGGCTGCTTGGGACTTGCACCTGCAGCTTTTCTGAAGTCTTGCTAACCACAGTCTCTAGGGGGTGTCTTCTCTCCTGACTAAAGTTTCTCTCCTATCAAATTTCAGGACCACATCGTAATTCCAGCTGGAGGTATTCGGATACAGTGGGTCCTGTGCTGGTGCCAGGATGCAGGGAGCCACATGCTGGGATGGCCTAGAGGGAAAGGGACTGCTGGACCCAAGACTAAGGCAGTGTGGGGTGGTGGGTAAGGCTCACGGGCAGAGAGGCAGCATCCACGACTGTGGGAACTTGGCAGGTGCCCATTTCTTACCTCTAAAATGGTGTCAACACGGTGCCTGCCTCTCTGGGTCACGTGGGACTGCATGAAATCAGACATGCCATGTGTTCAGTGTCCGAAACAGAATAGCCCTGAACGTTATCTGTTGGCACCACCAGCGCCGTCGATGCTGCTTTTCATTGTGCCCTTGATCCATAGCATCTCTGAGCTGGATCTCGTTCACGTCCCCGTCTCTGTCATTGAGGAAACCCATTCACAGAGGGGAAGACTTCGACGACATCACAAAGCCAGCGTGGGAGAAAGGGGGACAGAGCCCAGGTGTGCTGGTGTCCAGGCTAGGGTTCTTTCTTTCCACACAGTGCTGGCATCTGGGACACAGGGCTCTCTGAGATGAAAGCAGGTGGGAGGTGGGTGTCCGCTGTGCATCTCCCTGACCTTGCCAGCTCCGGGACTGCATAGCCCTGCTGCCTGTCCGCATAAGACACCCTCGGTGCAGGGTGATCAGAGGTGAACCTGGACCCCAGGGAGTCTCCACTCTGTTCCAAATCCTTGTTCTCCCCATGTGAACATCACCAAAATCTTAATTGGCCTCAGGAATTTTATTTTATTTTTTAAAAAAATTATTGATTTACAATGTGTTACTTTTTGCTGTACAGCAAAGTGAATCAGTTATACATATACATATATCCACTTTTTTAAAGATTCTTTTCCCATATAAGTCATTACAGAGTATTGAGTAGAGTTCCCTGTGCTATACAGTAGGTCCTTATTAGTTATCTATTTTATATATAGTAGTGTGTATATGTCAATCCCAGTCTTCCATTTATCCTTCCCCCCTTCCCCCCTGGTAACCACAAGATTGTTTTCTACATCTTTAACTCTATTTCTGTTTTGTAAATAAGTTCATTTGTACCATTTTTTTAAGATTCCACACATAAGCGCTGTCATGCGATATTCGTCCTTCTCTGCCTGATTTACTTCACTCAGTATGACAATCTCTTGGTCCATCCATGTTGCTGCAAATGGCATTATTTCATTCTTTTTTATGGCTGAGTAATATTCCATTGAATATATGTACCACATCTTATCTGTTCCTCTGTCGATGGATGTTGAAGTTTGCTTCCATGTCCTGGGCTCAGGGAATTTTAATCTAAAAATGACCTTTAGAAGGGCAGGAAACATGTTAAGTGTCTTGCTCAAAGCTGTGCAGCTGTTGAATAAGGAATCCTGCCCCTCAGATGGGGCTCTCCCTCCCCTCTCGCAGGCTTACTGCCCATCTGACCTGGCACTAGTCATCATATAGGCTGAATCGACCCCTGTGGCGCTCTGGCCACTGGGGAGAGGTCAGCCCTGGCTCCATCTTGGCCCAGGGCGATACTGTTGGCTCAGCCTTCTCAAGGGCTAGGACAGACACATCGAGAAAGGACGCTATGGTCCCGACAAATGGGTCATGGTCAGTAGGCCACAACCTCAGTGGTAAATCAGGGGTTTAGGCAGAGATGAAACCCAGAAACTGGTTAGCTGGTATGGCTTGCTCAGTGGGGGTGAGAGCAGGAGGAAAAGATGGGTAGCTTGAATCTTTGCCATCACCCGGATAGATTCATCATCAGAGTGACTCCTTACTTGACCAGAAGGTGGGGCCGAGGCCATGGTGCCCTCCGTGCTCTACTAGGATGGGCTTTGGGGTTGGTGGGCTTGGGGGTTATGGCCGTGGTGACCCCCAAGGTGTGATGAGGAAGTCAGAATCTGATGAGGGTGGTCTATGTCTTCAAATACAAGCGATTTTCAAGCCTGAGAAGTCTGAGTAGTGTTTTGGGGATTCCACGTGTATACATATGACCTCATCTTAGCCACTGTTCCTGGGTGTGATTGAAACCCATTCACCTGCTTTGCCAAAGAGCATCTCCCGGGCCTGGAGGTGGCACCATGGTCGCCATTTTCTTTGGACCCTTTGAGAAGAATCTGGGAAGCGTCAGGGCCAGGCTACCAGCTCAGTGGTTCTTGGGTGTTAGTATTGCTATCCAGCTCTGCTTTGTTTTGTGACTGTTTAGAGTTCTCAGCCCAGCCACGAAGTGTCAATTTTCCCCCATGAAGGAAGTTAGACAAGCATTTCTTCCCATTTTACAGATGAGGAAACTAAGTAGAAAAATCACTGGCCCATTGGTCAACGGGGGACAGGGATCTAGGTGACCTGATTCCCAATTCAGAGCGTCTTCAGTTATACAACTTCATCTTGTTGTGAGAAGTCTTCCAACCTTGCCCTGCTTAAATACATTCCTGTGGCTAGAATGTTCTTTGGGGCAAAGTCTCAACTCTTTAGGATGGCCTACAAGGTTCTCCCTGCTCCCAGTCAACCTCTGCAGCCTCTTCACACCTATAGCTTGTTTACCTCCAGCCACTCTGTAGATTCTCATTTGCTAAAGGCTCCTTTTTGCTTTCAGCACTTTTCACATCTCTCTTCCTCTGTGTGGGATGCCTTTATCTCCTTTGTCTGGTGAACTCCTATTCTTCCTCCAGGCATTAGCCAGACTCAACATGCCCCCCTGGAGGCTTCATGTCCCTGAATTTCTGAGGTTGTTGAGGTCAGTGCCCTCTGGAAGAGGCTCTATTGGAGTGACAGCCAACGGCCCATAACAAGATGATGTTCAATGTCGGAGCAGAGATGGGAACAACAGGGAAGAACCTACCAGGCTATGCCAGCCAGCTCCATGGACTTGGACTGGACATACTATAGGACAGAGCCGGGAAGGAGGGGTTGACTCCTTCCATCCTGGGATGTTGGGATTCCTGGGAGGTGGGTGAGATGCAGGAGTGGGTCCACCAAGGACCGGTGTGCTATAGAACAGTTCTTCAACTTCAGCATCCCAGCGAGCTCACAGCCTTGGCTGGGCCTGTTCAGACACCCTTAAGTAATGTCTTGAAAAGGCTCTGTGCACTTTTAAGCGGTGGTTTTATTTAATTTCGACAAAGTTGTAGTTGCAATTAGATCTGTCCAGATAATTAACTCCAATTTACCAGTTTGCACTAGTAATTAATTGCTAAAGTCTCTTGAGTGAGCCTTGGGGAGGAAAGTTGTTCCTCTGAGGATGGAGGCTTTATTCTGAAGGCTGGGAAACATGTCCACCTATGGGAACTTGTCTTTTCTGTGACTCATCCTGGCTCTGGCTCATACACAGGTGACTTTGGGCAAGTCCTCAACCTGCCCAACTCTCAGTTTTCTCTCTAGGGAAAGGGGAGCAGTTCCTGCCTCATTTAGCTCATAAGAACCAATGATCAGGAGGAACAAGATTCATGGGTTGGGATGCAGCCCTTTCCCTTCCCACAGAGCTGCCTAGCTGTTCCTGGGTACAGCTGAAGAGCGTTCATTCACCTGCTTTACCCTGACCGTCTCCCAGCTCTGCAGCTGGTGCCACGGTCACTGTTTTCTTCAAGGTTCAGGGCTGAGCTCTGAGCTCGGTCATTTTGGGTGCCGCTACTGCTGTCCAAATTCTGCTTTGTTGTGTGGATGTTTAGATTTCTCAACTCAGCCATGAAGCGTCAATTTTTCCTAAACATACACACAAAGATATTGACAGGTTTTCCATTCCAGAAGTCTACATCTAGTTACTGCTTGCTTCATCCTTGAGGACTTCTTATTTTTCTATGATCTTGATTAGTAAATCTCAACCATGGAAGCATACTAAAATCAGCTTTCCTACCATGAACGTTTAATGAAATACTGATTGACACTATAACAGGGCAAGGAAAGTTGGTCTTTTTAATAACTGGGTCAATTGGGCATCTCTCTGGGAAAAAAAATAAAGAACCGTGACCCCTGCCTTACACAATAGCCCCAAATCAACTCCAACTGGATCATAGATCTAAACAAGAAAGGAGAAACACGTAGCTTATGGAAGATAATGTAAGAGCATCTTTATGACTTTGGGGTAGGCAAAATTTATATAAGACCCATAAAGAAAATTTATATAACTCCCAGGTATAAACAGGAGTTCACTAAAATTAAGAGGTTCTGTTCATCAGGAGACATGAATTAAGGGAGTGAAAAAGTAAATTGCTGAATGGGAGAAGATATATGCAATACGTGTTTCCCAGAGGACTCCTATAATAAATATTTAAAGAATTACAAATCTATAGAAAAATACTGACACCCCAATTTAAAAGTTGGGCAGGGGCTTCCCTGGTGGTGCAGTGGTTGAGAATCTGCCTGCTAATGCAGGGGACAAGGGTTCGAGCCCTGGTCTGGGAAGATCCCACATGCCGCGGAGCAACTAGGCCCGTGAGCCACAACTACTGAGCCTGTGCGTCTGGAGCCTGTGCTCCGCAACAAGAGAGGCCACGATAGTGAGAGGCCCGCGCACCGCGATGAAGAGTGGCCCCCACTTGCCGCAACTGGAGAAAGCCCTCACACAGAAACGAAGACCCAACACAGCCAAAAATAATTAAATAAATTAATTTAAAATAATAATAATAAATTAAAAAAAAAAAAAGTTGGGCGAAAGAGCCACCTGACAAAAGAGTATATCCAAATGCCAGTAAGCACAAAAAAGTCTTTCACGTCATAAGTCATCAGGAAAATGCAAGTTAAAATAAAAATGTGATACCACTATACACCAACATTTATAACATTGACAACTAGACTTTCATACACTGCTGGTTCAATTCCTTTGGAAAAGGGTTTGGCATTTTCTACTAAAGATGAACCTACGTAGATGCTATGACCCAGCAATTCCAGTCCTGGATATATACCCAAGAAAAATGCCTCTCCCTGGGCACCAAGTGACATGTACCGGAATGTTCATTGCAACATTATTCATAAAAGTTCCAAAGTGAAAACAACCCAAAAGTTCATCATCAAGGGAATGGATGAATTGTGGAATACAGAATGGAATACACTACAGCAATTATTGCAATACCTAATGATTTGGAGGAATTTCATAGGCATAGTGCTGAGCGAAAGAAGTCAGACCAAAAGAAGAAAGAAAAAGAAAAAGAAAGAAATAACAAAAGAAGGAAGGAAGGAAGGAAGAAAGGAAGGAAGGAAGAAAGGAAGGAAGAAAGAAAGAAACTATGATTCCATTTATACAAAATTTGACATCAGGGAATTTTATGGTGATGAAGTCAGAACAGTGGTTACCTGCAGGGTGGGGATCAAATATTGGGAAAATGCAGAAGGGAAGCTTTTGGAATGCTGGTAATGTTTTATATCTTATTTGGGGCAGTAGTTCCACGTGTATGCTCAGTTTCTAAAAATTTTTATTGTGGTGTACATCAAAGATTTGTGTCATTTATTGTATCATGTGTTCTTCAATATAAAAATTTACTAAAAAAAACAAATTCTGGCCCTTGGACCTCACCCTACACTAACTGAAGGAGAACAGGGACGCTGTACCAGGGCTTGAGTGCTGGTGCCTATCAGCCGCCAGGTGATTCTTACATGCAACCAGGGTTGAGCATCCCTACCTTAGACTAAGAACCAATGTACTTTACAAAGTCAACCCTCATTACTTTGCCCCGCGTGTAACAGGTTTGGGGGCCTAGTTCAGTGGCTGGTCCCCTGAAGGTACGTCATTGAACTGGACACTGATCCATCGCAGGTAATCCAGGCTTTGCTCTGGTGGCCATTTAACACGACCAGCTCTATCACTGGTGCCTACCTGCCTGGTTCACCATTTAGACATGATTGAATGGTTGTTAGTCATCCTAAGTGTCTCACCTAAAGTCCTCTGACTGAGAAACAGAAGAACTAGGGTTTGAACCTAGGCTCCTGACTGTTCTGAACCAAAAGATGACAGGCCCAAAGCCTGACGCAGAGGAAGAAATGAAAAAATCTTTGAATAATTTTGATAATTTATAGGAAGCGGGCAGTAGATAAGATGGGAATCAAACTTGCCTTTCTAACTTATATCTGATGCAAGACCTCCCTGTCACTGTTTATTGGCTTTTTTTTTCTGAATAGAAAGATTTTGAATTTAGAATCATTATTGCTCTTTATTTGCTTCTCACCTCAAGTAGGGTCCCAGATCAAGCTTGTCTCCTAACAGTAACACACCGGAGGATGTATTGTCTTGCTCTGACACTCTCTACCACTGTTCTTGATCTACAGCCCTGTAGGAGGACTCCAGACTGGGGATCTTCCTCAGAAAGGTGTTATGAGTCGAGATTAGTTAAGCAAGTGGCAGAGTGAATGCATAAGCAGTGATTTTGCATAATGAGGCGTGTGAAATCCCACTGGAGGTTGTTAAAACAGCAGACAGGCTGTGGTAAACAAGGAGAAAGGTAGGCTTTGAAAACAGATGGCTTTGAAAACCTGGCAAAGCCATGTTTCAGACTTTTAAAAATTGGTTTCGTTAGTGCAGGTTATTTTTTAAAATTCTACATGCATATTTTAAAGTTCTGGTTTAATGAAAAAGTTCCGTTGGTAATTGAACATCAGTGTACACCCTGCTGTAAACAAGCTAACAGCCAGATGTGATGGACAGCTTGCATAGAGCCCAGAACTGTTCTTGTATATTTGGATTCAAATACATGATTTTGGTTTCAGGCTGGGGCAGCTTTGCTGAGTGGGTGCACGGCGGTGTCTGCCCCTCCTGCTACATACACCCCCTGGGAGCTCCCTGCCAATAACCAGAGCTGCTCTGGAAGCTCTCTCCCACATCTGTCCTCATTTCCTCCAGGAAATGGGTCTGACCCCCTACTTACCTTTCTGGCCTCACCTGTATCACTTCTAACTTCATTCCTCTTCCCTCCCAACTTATTTTCAACCATTTTTCAACTGGTGTGATTTCTTGAGTCATCTGCCTTAGTGTGGGCTGAACCCTTTGCCTGGGGTGCCCTTCTTTTGATAGTCCCCAAATTCTTAATAGAGTCACCCATCAGAGCCCCATTTCTAGATGTTTTGACCTCTCCCAAATGATGATGATGATGGGCCCCTCCCAGTCTCTGTTGATAAAATTAACTTACCTCCCAATTCAAAGCTGCCTCACCATTTTTATATATTTATTTCCAGACACTATAGATATTTTGGGGCCACATATAGTAAAAGCTCCTTCGACCAAACTCCACTTAACCAGTTCACTAAACATTCGTTCTGGTTAATAATGATGATCATAATGATAATAGCAAAGCCTTACATAGTGCTTGCTGTGTTCCAGGCATATTGTAAAGCACTTTACTTCTATTAAGTCATTTAATCCTCACAACAACTCTCTGAGGTAGATGCTATTGGAAACCCATCTTACAGATGGGGAAACTGAGGCACAGAGAGGTTAAGTACTTGCCCAAGTTCATACAGCTGATAAGTGGCAGAGCTGGGACTTAACTCAGCCACCATGCATGGTTTTAACCACTATGCTTTACTGCCTCTCACCTCTGGGAAACATACTAGCTCGTATTTTAATGATCTCTTAAAGCTACTAGGCTCCTGTCTGCTGTATCAGGCACCACTGCCCTCAACTGAGCAGAGCACTTATCAAGAGTCAGTTATATCTATGCCAATTGCACTTGTTATTGTGATGACATAATTTAATTATTATATAGATGGATGTAGTATTACTGCAAAAAGAAAGAGAGCTTGTATACGAAAACTAAATGCAATCTATGAGCAAGTCTTCATATAGACACATTGCTGAAAGTATTGCTGACAAATTAGGATGGATGCAATAACTGTGAAAGATTGGGGAAGGGATGTATCTATCTTCTCAGATTGCTTCTGAAGTGTCTGAACAAATGAACTGAAATCACAGATAATTTACTATGACCATATGATATGGTGACCATCTTGGTTTTTGCTGTGGTTCTACTAAATTATTAATAGTGCCCTTTTCATGCTCTCAAGTGTCCCAGGGTCCATTATAAAATATATGGTCACCCTCATCATGGGTATAGTCTAAAGCAAGATAGAGAAGCAAAAAACTAACCAGCAGATTTGCCTTCAAAGAAAAGCCTGTGACTATTCACTATTCACTATTCACGTGACTATTCATTAATATTCGAAGACCCAACACAGCCAAAAATAAAAATAAATAAAATTTAAAAGAACACCTGAACACTGATTTAAAAAAAAAAAAAAGATTTAAACTTTGGGTTTATTTATTTAATTAATTAATTTATTTATGGCTGTGTTGGGTCTTCGTTTCTGTGCGAGGGCTTTCTCTAGTTGTGGCGAGTGGGGGCCACTCTTCATCGCGGTGCGCGGGCCTCTCATTATCGCGGCCTCTCTTGTTGCGGAGCACAGGCTCCAGACGCGCAGGCTCAGTAATTGTGGCTCACGGGACTAGTTGCTCCGTGGCATGTGGGATCTTCCCAGACCAGGGCTCGAACCTGTGTCCCCTGCATTGGCAGGCAGATTCTCAACCACTGCGCCACCAGGGAAGCCCAAGGAAAAAGATTCTTAAGGACGAACATTGGTTGAGTGTTTATGATTTCCAGAAATGGTGCCGGGTGAGTCAAGTCAGTTATCTCATTTAATCATCAACAGAATCCAGGAGATGGGTTTTTTGGTCTCTAATTTACCGATGAGGCTGAAGTACAGAGATGTGAAGTGACTTAATTATAGTCACATAGTTAGTAGGTCAAAGAGTTATGGTTGCATCCAGGTCTTTCTACTTTCAAACCTTTACGCTCTTGCTTCTTCTCTTACAAGGTTTTCTCCATGCCAAGCTGTGTGGCCCTAAAAAAATGCCACTGATCAATAACAAAACAGCTTTGGCATAATTATGCTGCCTGTCAGATCTATGGGATCTGACATCCCAACATCCCCAAACGCTGTTCCCTTCTTCCCCGGCTGGCGTGTGATCCGGCACTCCATGGTGCACGTCCTCTTTCCTGGAACACACTCTAAGTGCCTTGGGAGCCAGGACCATCTTGACTTCCTTCAGTTCTCTTCTGCTAAGTGGTGTCTCCGGGGGCTGATGAGCATCAGACTTTCATCTGTTTCTGATTGGGCAGTAGGGGGCTTTGAACGAAGGTCTTTGTCTAGTGTGTGGTCAGACCAGCTAGGAGACTTGGTGACTGTCATACAGATGAGACTGGGATGGAGGAGGGCAGGGACTTAGTCTTCCACAGGAAGAAAGCGTCACCCCAAACCTGCTCTCTGGGCACTGCTGCAGACCCCTGCCCTGAGACCTGTGGTTCCCTGGATTTGAGGCCTGGAATCCTGTTCTATGTGTCTTTAGCTTTCAGTATCTGAAGCCGGAGCTAGATTCACACCCATCAGAGGCAGGATTCTGGGATGTGCTCTCAGTCATGGCTTCTCCCCTCATGGGGCCAGTCTTCATGGCACCCCGGGACAATGACAATTTTCTGAGTCCAAAGTTCATTCCCTGCTCGCCTTGTGCTTTTTCATGCTCTGATTTTCCAGCCAGGTTAATATTAGTTTCTCTTGCTAGATGAAGTTTTTTCATGGAACCTCAGAATTCCACCCCAAAATCCAGCACAGGAACCCCGGTGACTCTTCGTCTGGAGATGGCCTCGAACAGAACCATAGGTCCCAGGCACAAAACCCTAGGCCAGTCTTCCCATTCTATAGGGATGTTATAAGCATCTGGAGCCCTGATTCATTCTTGGAAGGAGATTCAGATCAGCTTGCTTTCAGTAAATAGAATTTAGACCAAGTTGCTTCTGTATAATTGTTTGCTAACTGTATTACTCACCACCTGTGGGCAAAATACAAAAATCCCGCAGTTGTACCAAAGGAAACTTGATAATCTGAGTTCTTGGGCAAACCCAATGCATGTGGCAGATGGAAACCCTGGGAAAATGGAAGCCCCCACAAAGGGTACTTGGGGGAGGAGGGGTAGGAAGATCTCTGATACTTTCCAGCTTGGATGTCCTAGAATTCTGTCATTACACTTTTTGTGTGTGTATATATATATATATATATATATATATATATATATATATATATAAATATCTGGTACACGTGTACTGCCATCCATTCTGATTGAGCCAGTGTTTGTTCTATTTGGTGGGATATTCTGAATATCCCCTCAGTCTCTGGCCTTTATGGTTAATTGTACTGATAACGCCTCTGAATAAATCACTCAAGAGACATCATCTTCCAGGAAGTATGTGAATTGACTTGAAGATTCCATTCGAGTGTTTTCTGAAGTACTTCCATCATAGAGTTAATGACAGTATAAGGCCCCCCTTGCAGCTAGTGTTCATTCTCTCTAGTGTTACGCCGATCTGGGTAGGGTCACTAGAATCCCCCAGTTCATGGACCATTTCAAGTTCCCCAGACATTGTGAATCCTCCTCTTAATGGCATCTTTCGCCTGTATCCTGTAACACTTATGCTTCTCAGAATGTTCTTCTCTCCATGAGGGCAAGGCCCCCCTCCTCCGTATCCCACAAAGCCAGGCTCATCATCGGTGACCCACAGTTACTAGGGGATTGACTTATTTCAGAGGAATAGTTATGCTTCTCAGAATGTTCTTCTCTCCATGAGGGCAGGGCCCCCCTCCTCCGTATCCCACAAAGCCAGGCTCATCATCGGTGACCCACGGTTACTAGGGGATTGACTTATTTCAAAGGAATAGATTTTAAAAAAAAACTTGAGGGAAGCATTTGTTTGGGATGTTTATTTTCAGAATTACATTATAAATCTAGGTGATATGGTGTCTCGGCAGCCTGTCCTGTTCTATTTTTTAATTTTTAAGTTCACCCCCTGCTACGTGAAGCGTCACTGAAGAGAGAGACTCTCCTGCTCTTACCAGTCAGACACCTGGTTCTGCACAAGTCACACCTCTGTTGCTGGCATTGCCCTCTGTGATGTCTGTTATTCTCTATTCCCCTGACTTCTGATCTTGAAGTTCACTCTCTCGTTGTTGGCCGTGCCCTTTCCCTGAGGCTTTATGCTTTGCACCGACTTTGTGGCCATGGCCTTGAACCCTCCATAAACCATGGTCTCTCTCTTCTCTCCAGCCAGGATGCTTCAGTCTGCTTAAGGAAGACACTTCTCCCAGCTCAGTCCAGTTCCCGCATCGTTTATCTCTTTTTCCTTCCCAGACCTGCCATGTGGGTAGCCCTCCCACTGGACTAACATAGCCCTCTGCGCCTGACCTGAATATTAAGAACACATTTTGGAAATATTCCTGGTGGAAATCTCTTCGAGTAAGGGTCAAAGGAGATTTGACGCAGAAGAGAGGTCTATGGCAATTTCCATTAAGAACCTTGGAATCAAACACCAGTTCCAAGGTTGTGTATGTGTTGGATTTGTCCTAAATAGCACTTGGGACCTCTCTGATGAACCATCACTTTCTTGGAAAGGCAGCCATTTACAATGGCTTCTTGTGCTGCCTTTGACTCACACTGTAATTGAAGAGAAATCACACAGAGCTGTGTTCTGTCGATGGTCAGGCAAAGGGATATCAGGAGAGACAAAATGATAGGTGAGAACATTAGCATCATCATTTGGAGACTCTTGGTGTTGATAACTTAGGATGGTGAAAGTGGACAAAGCTTTTTTCTTATAGTAGGCAAGAATGTACTTAAAACCCCAAAACCTCCTTATTGAAATATAATACACATAAAGTACATTTAAGTGTATAACTCTCTATATTTCTACAAACTGAACATACCTAATCAGTACTCAGGTCAAGATAAAAAGTGGTCCCAGCTCCCCAGAAAACTCTCTTCATTGGCCCTTCCAGTCACTACTAACCCTCATCCCCAGGGCAACCACTATTCTGATTTCTAACAGCAGAGATTACTTTTGCCTGTGTTACTGCTTTATCTTAATAGATAAAGATATGGTACATGTACCATATGGTTCATGTATCTATGGTTCTATCACATGTACCATATGTTGTAGAACCATAGATACATATTCTTTTTTTTTTTTTAAAGTTTTTTTTTTTCCTGCAGTTGCATTATTTATTTATTTATTTATTTATTTATTTATTTATTTTTGGCTGTGTTGGGTCTTCGTTTCTGTGCGAGGGCTTTCTCTAGTTGCGGCAAGTGGGGGCCACTCTTCATCGCGGTGCGCGGGCCCCTCACTATCGCGGCCACTCTTGTTGCGGAGCACAGGCTCCAGATGCGCAGGCTCAGCAGTTGTGGCTCACGGGCCCAGCTGCTCCGCGGCATGTGGGATCTTCCCAGACCAGGGCTCGAACCCGTGTCCCCTGCATTGGCAGGCAGATTCTCAACCACTGCGCCACCAGGGAAGCCCGATACATATTCTTGTATCTATCTTCTTTTGCTCAACATTATGTATATGGGATCCATCCATGTTGTTAAGAGTAATTGTAAATGACTCAATTTTTAAAAAAATAATTCACAATATTTTTTCTTTTTTTCTTTTTAAAATAACAGCTTTATTGATACATAATTCACATATCATAAAATTCCCCCATTTTAAAGTGTACAATTCAGAAATTTTTTTTTTCCCTAGGATTGTACTGCATTTTTTTTTCAGTTATACATTTTCAAATTCTTTTCCCGTTTAGGTCATTATGTAATACTGAGCAGAGTTCCCTGTGCTATACAGTAGGTCCTTGTTGGTTATCCATTTTCAGTAATTGACTCCATTTTTAAACCACTTGAACAGTGGGATTTTTAAAACTATGAGAGAAAAATTATGTAATTTTTATCATTTATTGACACCCAGTGGATAACGTTCTTTAATGCATATAAGCACTTTAATATCTGAAAGCTACTGTTCTCTTGGTTGCACAAACCTTATTGTTAGGAAACATTAGGAGAAACACTTGAGTGTTCTCAATTGTTGTATGTTGGTTAAAGTAGCAGGGATCAGCCATAACACACAAACACAAACCCCCATTCCTCCTGGATGTGGTCTTATGCAATGTAGTCGTTTTACACTCAGGAGTGAGAGGAGGTGGGCAGGGCTCCCTGTCTTGATCTCCATAAATCTCCACTTGGATGGAAACAATCAAACCACCTGCTCAGTGCTTTCACTTATATGACCTCATTCATTCCTCACAGTCGCCCCATGGGAAAGCTCTTGGCCATCCCATTGGACGAGGGAACTGAGGCTCTGAGAGGTGAAATGCCTTGTCCAGATTGCACAAAAAGTACTAGGATTTAACTCTTCCCACTTCCTCATTTTGTCTCCCTGTAGATAATACCTCTGAGCGCCCCATGTAACAGAGAGCTGATAAAACCCAGGGACTCTGAATAGGAAGCTTGAGTTTTCCGTAGAGTGATCAGCTGTTAAAACCCAGAGAAGGGGTAGGCGTCTGAGCCCAAGCCCAGGGAAAGCCAGCTGCTGTCATGCTGGGAGGCCTCACAATTTCCACCTTTGAGCCACCCAGCGTTCTTGAGCTGGTCAAATCCTCCCCTCTACAGGACTGGTCACTTCCACCTCTCTGGCAGGGGTACAAGTGGTCAGAGGGACAGGCAAATTGGCCAGAGGAGAGACAGAAGGCTTGGTGACCTGGCCTGGGTGGTGAGAAGTGCAACAAGGCAGCAGCCGGGCCAAATTTTATGACAATTGGGAACCAGACAAGGGCAGAGTGAAAGTGTTAGTTCTTTGTTCATTCTCATGAGGGGCTATTAGGGCTATTATTTCTTTGTAATAATTCTCCAATCATGTCTCCTGATCTTGAATTGCAACTCGGTCTTTCTGGCCTTGACTGCTGGAACAGCCTTCCAGTAGGTGGCTTCCGCTTTGGACCTCCTTTGTCCAGCTGACCTTGTCGCCCTGGTGAAAGGCAGACTTCCCTGCTCTCCTCCATGACACCTTGTGGCCATTCCTTCAGCCCATGTCTTTAGTTAGGCATGCGGTGGCCTCCAGAATCACCTCTGTAAACTTCCCATTTGCTGAAACCACCCCTATGTTCCAATCATGCTGAACTACACTCCATTTCTCCAAAGTTCTGTGCCCGTTCACACTTTGACACTGTTTGCAATAGGTAGGTTCTGCCCATGACTCCCATCTACGTACTCCTTCGTGGGATAATGCATTTCCGCTTCTAAGATTCAGCTTGGTCGCCCTTATTCCGGGAGGCGGTTCCCGATTCCCATTAGAGTTGGCCCCTCTCTTCCTCCCTGTGATACCCATGCTTCCTAATGTCTAGTTCCTGGGCACTGTGTCACTCTGCCCCTCCATTAGTTTCTCCTTCTAGATTATCTGCTCCCATCAGGGTTATGAGCCACTGCTCAGTAAATGTTTTTTGACCTAAATGGCATAAAGACCCATGGTGCCAGCTTGAGGCGGGCAGAGGACATGCAAGGGGAAAGAACTCAGGCCAACTGAACAACTGTACCCCAGAGACTCTTCTGGGCAGAGGCCATGAATCCTGGAGGTCTCCCCACGTCAGGCCTCAAAGCTTGCCGTTTGGGGCACATGTGAGCCCTGCACTCTATTAGGAGAAATTTCTCTATCCCTGGGGTTAATGGATCCATTCCCTGTAAATGGAGCCTGGTGTCCAATACACATCGGGGGGAGAAAGACAGCAAGGGGAGGGAGGAAAGGAGTTGCCATTGGAGTTGGTTAAACAGCCGACAGCTGCACTGACTTAATTGGGTTTTATTCTATTTGATCTTGGATAAAGAGGATTTTTGAGAGTCCATTTTCTCATAAGTGTTCCTGCTAAAAAAAAAAAAAACAAACCCATCCTAATGTCTGCTCAGTTCCCAGATCCTTGCTAGCTAAGCTCGCTACACATGGGGGCAGTAGTACACCACCAACCTGCTCAGAAGCACCCACTGGAGCTGGTTTATGAATCTGGAGCATTCACCGGGAATTTTAACGCTAGTTAAAAATTTTTCCATTTCGTGTTCATCAGCAAGAAATATCACTTAAGACAAAGTTGGAAATAAATTAAGCAGGGAACCACATAAAGAGGTTTATATTTGCTTTTCTGCCATAGTCTGTGAATTTTTATACTTTGAATGTTTTCAGACTGGATCCCAAACCCCCAGTTTGCATCCAGTTGGGCCCTAAGGCTATTCTCATCAACTTGATGATGTTCCCAGGACTTCCAGATCAAGATGGAAAATCTCTCCGTGTCAGCTAATGGCTTTTGAATGCTTAGAATGTGCCCGGCCCTGTCTCATGGATGGTCCCATGCGTTATTTCAGGAAGTTCACATCATTAGCCTTCTATACCGGAAGGGGAATCAGGCTCAGAGGGATGAAGTGCATTGGTCAAGGTCACACAGCTGAAAGACGTAAAGGAA
The DNA here is from genome assembly GCF_028021215.1 of Eschrichtius robustus. Classification (NCBI taxonomy): domain Eukaryota; kingdom Metazoa; phylum Chordata; class Mammalia; order Artiodactyla; family Eschrichtiidae; genus Eschrichtius; species Eschrichtius robustus. Next base: position 82,320,084 of record NC_090839.1, on the reverse strand, counting down.
CTTTAGTGCCCGTTCTATGAAGGCTGGGAAGGATGCTTGTCTTGTTCACTAATGTATTCCTAACACTCAGGGCAGTGCCAGGCCACATGATTGACACTTAATAAATATTTGTCAAGTGAGTCAATGGCTGAAGAGTTTGTTGACTCTGAGCACAGTTCTCTTCGGACTGTGCTGTGCTTAAGAAAGGGGTCAGCGGTCCTGCAAGCATCTCTAGTGGATGCTCTCGCTGTGGCAGCCCTTGGACTTGGGAAGAAAGCCCCTCCCTCTAGGAATTTCTGCAGACCCACATTCCAGAATCAGGAGGCTGTGGAGAGAGATCAATGCATCCTAAAGAGCCATTTCTTGCTGAACAAATTCCCTGTGAGGCGAAAGAAAGAAAACAGCACAGTATGGATTTGGAGCATCAGATTTCATCCTAAGTAAATTGTGTGGAACTGGGTGATAAGGAGCTGTTTGCTACAGAGAGGAGAGGGTTTTGATTCCAACCATCCAAACTACGGAAATATTCAGGGATGGGCAGGAAGAGACTATACCCCAAGGGCACATTCCTGTGTGGGGCAGAGGCTCAGAATGGGGGAGTCACTGAAACTTGAATGATCTGCTTGGAACCGGGGTCCACCAGTGGCCCCTGGTTCACACACTCTGTTCCGTCCTACCTGCCTCTCTGCCCTGTGCTGGGATAAGATACCTCGGTGGTGGAGGATGGCGAGCTTGGGCGGCCAAGAGAGTGGCAGGGATCTGAGGGGCTGAGAAGCTTGCTGAACTCTACTTTGAAGAGTGATCCAGGATCACTGAGAGCCCCGGAGATTAAGGGAATAGCTCAGAAAGAGGAGATGGTGTGAACCAGGGTCCGTGACTGGTAGACCTTTGTGCTCTTAAAAAAGTTTGTAAATTCAACATGCTCTTTTGTGGTGCCCATTTACTGAGAGGCACTTACTACAGGCCAACTTACTACAACTTTTAATAGGAATGGGCCAGTATGCTTGTCTTGAGGGAGCTGGGCAGACTCACTCCACAGGCAGGCTTGGGAAGGATAGGACCCCATAGAGGAGACCCCATGGAAGTAGATACGTGAGTTGGCCCAGAATATAGAAGAAAGGGAATGAATCCTTGGTCCTATCAGCAGGAGGACAGAGGGCTCAGCTACCCAGCCCCAGTTGGAGAAGGGGCTGTGCAGGGCTTCTTGATTCCCTGATGGGCATGTACTGTGACTCCAGTCTCAAGGTGGTCTCACAGGTGTCTGGTGGTCTGTTATCAGTCATTAGGTGACACTGGAGCCTTATAAAGCAGCAGGTATCTGGGCCTCTTGGTGGATGGAGCCAGGCTGGTTTCTGGCCAGCTTCTTTTGTTTGCCCCCCAAAACGGATGCTTATTCAAGCTTCTTGTAAAGTGGGTGTGGGTAGGTTGGTAAGATCTATGGGAACCAGCCCCGGTCCTGGAACAGAGATGGAGGAGATGACTGCTCCCTCCATCTTTCTGGTCCTTTCTATTGCTATAGGTTTCCTATTGCAAAGACTCAGTCTTTGATCTCCAGAACCTTTGCTCTTGATTCTAAGTTTTGTTAATTCCACCGTGATAGTTAATCTTTTGTGACTGGGCCACGGAGTGCTCAGATATCTGGTCAAACAAATATTCTGGGTTTGTCTGCGAGGGTGTTTTTGGATGAGATTAGCATTTGAATTGGTGGCCCAAGGAAAGCAGATGGCCCTCCCTGATGTGGGCGGGCTTCATCCAATCTGTTGAAGGCCTGGATAGAACAGAAAGGGCGACTCGACTCTCCTGCCAGTAAGAGGGACTGTCTCCTGCCTGACTGCTGAGCTGAGATATTGGTCTTTTCCTGCCTTTGGACTTGAACTGAACCATTGGCTTCTCTAGGATCTCGAGTTGGCCAGCTTTTGGAGTGGAACTTATACCATCACCTCTCCTGGCTCTCAGGCCTCTGGACTCAGACTGAGTCAAGTCTGCTTGGGTCTCCGGCTGGCCGACTGCAGATCTTGGGATTTCTCAGCTTCCATAATTGTGTGGGCCATTCCCTTCAATTCTTTATAATAAACCTCTTTATGTGTATATCCTGTTGGTTCCGTTTCTCTGGAGAACCTTGACTAATGCATCTACTTTGGAAATGCTTTGTGAGTCTGTGTTTTCTTTCCCATCCTCACAACCATGTCCACTGAACTCATGTGAGCCAAATTGCTTTGACTGAAGTGGGGTGAAGAACTCAGTGCTCTGCTTGCTGTCCTTCCTGCCAGCCCTTTCTCCCTTGCTAAAGATTCTTTGACTTCATGAAATACGGTTTGAAACTACTGGCCTACAATGTCAAGACCAACTTTTATCCTGATATTCAAGTCAAGCAGGATCTGGCCCCTGGGGACTCTCTAGCACATTGTCTGCCATGCATACCCTGTGTCGGGTAGACAAATCTCTAAACACACCATACTCTGCTCTTTCGCACATGCTGCTTCCTCTACCAAGAAGGCCCTCTTGTACCCACACTATGCTGCATCCAGCAAGCTCTTTCCCATCCTTCAAGATGAGCTCAAATGTCACCTTGTTTGTGAAATCCATTCTGACTGCGGGCAGAGCTTGTCACCCTCTCCCCTGGTTCCCATGCCAGTGATCCCATTGGAGTGTCATTACCAGTGTGCTTTGCCTCCCACCTGCCTCCCTCTACTGCAAGTTCCTGGAAAGCCAGAGCTATTTCTCTGGTGCTCTGAAGAGTTCTCGAACACTTAGTAAGCGCAGGTTCCAATCTGCCGAATGAATGAACAATGACTATACTGTCTGTGTCTGACTATAACTAGATTTTCAAAATATTCGTCAGTGAGACAACCGCAGATCCTTTAATCCTAAAGGTTTATCCAGATTCTTTGACCTAATTCTTTAATACCGCATCATCAGATAATTCCTTGTGAGCGGACCACGGTAATGTCAGCAAATACCGTGCTGAATTTCACCTCCACCACGGCGTGGGGAGCTTGGAGTCCTTTCATGAATGCACAGAGAAAGAGAGAGATCTGAAGATTAGCATTCTTATAATGAGCAGGAGAGAAACAGTCATCAAAATTGCTCAAGTGCTATCAGTAGAGCATCTCTAAGCAGAGACGTTCTGCTTAAATGGCAGTGAGAGATGGCAGGTTTCACAGGTTGGTCATGGGGCAGTTTGTTAATTTCACAGTTTATAAAAGATTAACCGTAAAGGAAATAAGTTACAGCTGCAGTTACCTAATTGCAGGAAATGCTTTGTCTACAACACAACCCAGAAGAAAATAGTAAGGAGGGTAGAACACTTTCTATGGAAATAGGGCTTGACTTTATTTACATCTGACTTCAGAAGCAATGGGGATTCCTAGCCAGGGAGACTTTGCCCCAAGTCTGGAGTGTGGGTCAGAAGACCAATGATTCCCTATTTTAATGGGAATCCAGGTTGGGAGACCCTGCTCTTGAGATCTCTGTGATTGAGGAGGATACAAGTTGACTTCAGGTCTCTGAAATCTGACAGATGCCTTGGATCACCTCTGCAAGTGGTTTCTGAGTCCTGAGGTCATGGTTCTCAGGAAGGGTCTAGAGTCCAAGGTCCGAGGTCTGACCTGAAAGAGTTCTGAGTGCCATTTTCTAACAAATATTGAAATGCTTACTCAGTGGGGTATGTTTACTTCCCTTTCTGCCTCTTTATATTCTCTGCCCTCTCACATTCTATGCCCAGGAAGCTCATAAAAGACCAGTCATGGCCAGTAGGCCCCATCTCTAGAATTCTCTCAGAACACCCTTGAACTTGACCACTTAGACCTGCCTTTACCTATTAATCTATCACTTGTGTAACCTTTTAGGCAAGCTGCTTATTCTTTCTGTGCCTCAGTTTTCTTAAGCATAAACTGGGGGTAAGGGTCAGCCTTTCAGGGTCTGCCCTGAGGATAACATGAGACTATGGATGTCAAGTTTTTGCAACTGTGCCCGGCATTAGGTACAGGTTGTTTCTACAATTTACTGCACAGGGCCTGGAACATAGTAAGTGCTCAACAAACATTGGATCAGTGACTGAATGGCTGAATGAATGATTTGGGTTCAGGGTTCATGTCAGTAAGGGAAGGGAAGCCTAGTTCTTACCGGTGACAGACAGAAGCCATTCTGATGCCGTTGACTGTGAATCAACCCCAAAGCAGTAGATCGCTCTCAGCTGGGAGCAAGGCAGGCGCTGCCTCTGTGTCCTGGTGGAGCCTGCTGACGACTGGGCAGGTCTGTCTGCCCTGGAGACCACCAGGGAAGGAGGGGAGGCTAGTGGCTCAGAGAGGCATGAAATCCCATTTCACACCTTGACTGGGACTGAATCCCAAGACAATACCAAGCCCTGTACTTTCCCTTTAGAATTGATTAATGCTTCCCTGAATGAGGCAGAGAATCCTAGCCTTTCCTCATATTAGGGGCTGAATTGTGTTCCTTCAAAATTCATACGTGGAAGCCCTAACACCCAGTACCTCAGAGAGGGACTATATTAGGGGATAGGACTTTTTTATTTTTTTTTATTTTTTTAAAATTTTTATTTATTTATTTATTTATGGCTGTGTTGGGTCTTCGTTTCTGTGGGAGGGCTTTCTCTAGTTGCGGCAAGTGGGGGCCACTCTTCATCGCGGTGCGCAGGCCTCTCATTATCGTGGCCTCTCTTGATGCGGAGCACAGGCTCCAGACGCGCAGGCTCAGTAATTGTGGCTCACGGGCCTAGTTGCTCCGTGGCATGTGGGATCTTCCCAGACCAGGGCTCGAACCCATGTCCCCTGCATTGGCAGGCAGATTCTCAACCACTGCGCCACCAGAGAAGCCCGGGGGAATAGGACTTTTAAAAGTGATTAATTAAAATGAGGCTGTTAGGATGGGCCCTTAATCTAATCTGACTGGTGTCCATATAAGAAGAGGACATTTGGATGTAAAAAGGGACACAGGGGCGCAGGTACACAGAGGAAAGACCATGTAAAGACACAGAGAGAAGACAGCCGTCTGCAAGCCAATGGACCTGGCTCCCCATCCCCTGCTGGGGGGCCCCCACTCTGCACATCTGGAGAGTTTATCACACACCTTTAGTGTCCCAATTCACACACTCTTGTCCCCCATTCATTTTTAGCCACAGCTGTAGTGGAAAGTTCCTGAGTGGGCTTCCAGCTACCCACCCCAAGTGCCCACGATGGCCTTTCATTTCTACCCCTAGTGTTTCTACACCCCCGATGCTGGTGGGAGCTCACTCATCAAGCGTATATGCTCAGCATGGGCGTAAGGCAACACTCAACCAAGGGTTTAGGAGCCAATAGATATACATGCTTCCATCTTGACCTTGGGTGGACCATTCTGGGAGGTGTTCTGTATACTCCTCTGTAGGTCCCAGGTGGGACTGAGCCCCAGGTGCACATGGCAGTGACCTCAATAATACACCCGTGGGTGGGTTTTTCCTCCTTCCCTCACCATCCCCGGCCCTTTGCTGCTCCCTGAGATTCTCTCACAAGTAAGCTCCCCACACCCCTGCCTCTGTTTTGGGAGGAACCTAAGCTAAGACAAGCAGTGACAAAATGCTCCACTCTGGCCTCACGTCTCAGCTGTGTCTCAAGTTCAACTTTGCCTTGTTCTTTGGCAGTTATTGAGCACTTTAATAAAGCTGACTGTTTGCTCCCGATTCTCATCTCCTTGAGTCTCTTTCCCCTATGTTAGACTCTGGTGTAGACGAGGTGGAGTCTTGCACTCCTAGTAATCTCTATAAGATAGTAGGACTGGGAAGATTCATAGTGATCGCAAAGGATAGCACCCCCTAAAGAATTCTGACTCAGTTATATTTATTTCAGTCAAAGGATTTATGTTATACATTATATGTGGTCCCAAAAGGTGTATTGCATGGCATTGAAACACCACACTGGACTTGAAATACCAAGTTTTACCACGTTAATATACAAAAAAGATTTCATTTCACTTAGGCTTATGGAAGATGGAGTCGTGATGTCATATTGTGCAGCTACAGAGCCTGCCAGTCTAGGTCTTTAGGATCCATATGGTGAATGTGGGTGTTCATTCCTTTATTATTTTTAAAAATGTATTTACTTATTTATTTTTGGCTGTGTTGGGTCTTTGTTGCTGCGCGCGGGCTTTCTCTTGTTGTGGCGAGTGCGGGTTACTCTTCGTTGCGGTGCGTGGGCTTCTCATTGCAGTGGCTTCTTTTGTTGTGGAGCACGGGCTCTAGGCACGCAGGCTTCAGTAGTTGCGGCACGCGGGCTCAGTAGTTGTGGCTCGCGGGCTCTAGAGCACAGGCTCAGTGGTTATGGTGCTCGGGCTTAGTTGCTCCGTGGAATGTGGGATCTTCGCGGACCAGGGCTCGAACCCGAGTCCCCTGCGGTGGCATGCGGATTCTTAACCATTGCGCCACCAGGGAAGTACTGTTCCTTTATTTTTAAAAATCCTCTTTTGTAATTAATTACAGTGAGAAATGAACTTTTACCCTGTTATTGTCTATCATGTGCCTCTTGCCAGTTAGCATGGTTGCACTTCATGGCTTACTTTAGTTATCAGTCGTGAAATTTGAAGAAAGACTGCACCATCTTTAAATATTAATTCAAGTGCATTTCCCTGCGGCACTAAACCTTCTGACATCTGGACTCTTTCTACTTGGGAGACAGTTTTTGGATTTTCAATTCAAATGAAGCTTAGCTCATATATATACAATCTTCCCTTTTTATGCTGGAAACGAATCCCTGTTCTCATATTAGCCCATTTCCTGCCAAGGAAAAGAGAGGCTGCCAAATCTTTAGGAGATAAAGATTCCAGACCAGCACAATAGCTCTTTGGTATTCCTTTCCAAATCATGCCTCCTGAGATTTCACTGAAGGTGAACTAACACGTTTTAGGAACTCGTCATCACAGGAAGGGCTTTTCGAGATTTAGCCCTTAGTACTGTGCATGGTACCTGACAGAGGCTCAATAAGTCTCTCTTTGAATATTAAGGGAATTATACTCCATAATCACCAGGTCAGGCATCTTTGAGTGAATCTCTGAGAAGTGCTGATGTGTGTGTGGCTTGAGAGCTTGCTTGGTGCTGGTTGATGGGATTCCCCCCACCACTGTGCTTCCTGGGGGCACCCTGAACATCTCCAATGTTCTTCTGTGATCAGAGCCAAGGGACTCCCAATGTGCCCAGGAAAGAGCTACGCATTTCCTAGGAGACCTGACAGTTCATGCACACATGGTTTGCTCAGCAGGGAAATGCATCCCCTCAACAAGAATCCCAACATCTCTCAGAGCAGGAGATGCTACCCTTCAGCAAGGCCCCTCCACAGGGTTGCAAGAAACCCAGCTCTCTTTTCCTCATTGGCAGTTGCTGTTTCTTGCCCATTGGGACCTCCTGAAATATGTCTCCTGGACACAGTTCAGGTTTGGTTTGGTTCACCCTTTTTGATTCATTTCATGCACAGCTTGAGCCAAATGACGTTGGTAATTTTTCTGTATTCCCTCAAGCCATGTCCCCAGCCAGCATCTGTAGTAATTGCTTGATCTGGAGGCAGGAGTCTACACTCTGGCCTGTTTCTTTCCACCAGTTCGTTATAAACACCTTAGTCAACAGTCAATCCATTTACTGGGAAAAGTAAACCCTTGCAGGCATGCCATGTGCCCCCCTTGCCCTAGCTTTCAGTTTATATCTGAGATTCTATTTCCAGCTTACCTGCCTGCAGATCCCTCAGTTTCTCCCACAATCCCTTCTCCCACAAGGATTAATTTGCTCATTCGTTTGTTCATCAGACATTTATGGGTCACTGAGCTTTGTGAAGCCTGAGATGAATCAGACAAATGCCATGCCCTTGAGAAGTTCAGAGTCCAGGGAATAAGAAAGACACAAATACTGAAAATCAGTGTGATGGACCTATAAAAGTGGGAAGGCCAAGGGTCATGGAGCAAACAAGGAGCTCTGAACAAGGGTGCTGGAAAGATCCTCTTGAGGAAGTGGGATTTTTAAGGGTGGAGAGTGAGCTGGAGTTAACTATCTGGAATGGTAGGGTGGGGGAGAGTTACTAGAACATTTCAAGCTTGTGAGATGTAGCTTGGGGAGATGATGACAGTTAAGGTCTGGACTCCATAGCAGGGGAACAATTATCTGGTCTCTGGTTTGGAGGCTGGGTTGGAGGGGCTGAGACTGGATGTGGGTAGGCAAGTCTCCTGACGGTGAAAGCATGAACGAAGCACAGGCTGTGAGCAGAGCAGGGGAAGGGAGCGTGGAGAGAAGGTGTTGACTGAGAGGGCTTATTGGACAGTTGAGTCCCTGGGGGCGTGGAGATCAGGTGGCTGGGGATTGGGGGTGGTGGTGAAGACAATGGCTGACTCTTCAGTGTCTCTGAATTCCTATCAGCGTCTGGACTTCAGAAGTCTCCCAGATAGCCACAAGGACTGCCACATCCAGTTCTTCCACAGACTCCCTCGAGGACCGTTCTCCTCATCCCTGTCTTAAGCCCCTCCCAAAAGCAAGCCCACATTCTCCTTGGGCCAGTCTCAGGACTTCTCCCGACATCCACCAATGATGGTGTGTCCCTTCTCTTAGACTCTGGAGCTCGCTTTCTGTACAAATATTGATCTTTGGCAGGGTTGATATTGCTTTTTATATTAACAGTGAACTTGGTCACCAAAAAATAATTAGCATAAGAAGACTGAATATTATTAGGGGCCTCATTAATTTCACCAAGTTTATTTAAATCACAGCAGGATGTCAAATCAGTGATGATGACTAATTAAGAAAAACACATCTGATTATGTTAAAGCACATGGAGGGCATGGCACAAAGGCTGCAGTGGGGAGGAAGGTGGGCAGTTTCTGGTAAGCAGAGGTGGTACCTCCTCTCTTAAATGGAGGGGACCAAAGGTGAGGACTTCACGGTCTGATGTGCTAGGTAGGTGGCCTTGCTGAGTTAGGGAAAGGGTTGACTACAGCCAATTTGGAGTTTGAAGTGATAATTCCAGAATAACCAGTGGCCTGAGACCCCCACCTCATCATGAGACATCCCCCTACCCTCTCTGAGACTGGATTAGGGGACTGTGGACTAGGGTGAAAAATAAGGAATCAGACCCAGCTGGTTTTGAATTCTGGTCCCTACACTTATATCTATGCAACTATGGGCAATTCACATAAGTAGAGATCATAAAATTTACCTTCTAGGATGCTGTGAATTTTATTTTTATTTTTTAAAAATTTTATTTATTTATTTGTTTTGGTTGCGTTGGGTCTTTGTTGCTGCACACAGGCTTTCTCTAGTTGCGGCGAGCGGGGGCTACTCTTCGTTGCGGTGCGCAGGCTTCTCATTGCAGTGGCTTCTCTTGTCGTGGAGCACGGGCTCTAGGCACGCGGGCTTCAGTAGTTGTGGCTCGCGGGCTCTAGAGCACAGGCTCAGTAGTTGTGGCTCACGGGCTTAGTTGCTCCGTGGCATGTGGGATCTTCCCAGACCAGGGCTCGAACCCGTGTCCCCTGCATTGGCAGGCGGATTCTTAACCACTGCGCCACCAGGGAAGGCCTGGGATGCTGTGAATTTTAAATGAGGTGCCTTGGTTGCCTGAGGTAGAGAGGTACTCAGGAACTGTCCTCTCCTCCTGTCCCTCTTTATTACATCCCTCTCCTGGAGAGGGACCAAGTGGCCCTTTGCTGGGTTTGCTCAGCAGGGGCATGGCCATGTCCCCCCTTCAGAGGCACTCCAAGTCTTCACCTCATGTTTTTCTGCATGTAGAGAAGCTGCAGTGAGGAGCCCTGGGAATCGATAATTACCTATTAGAGGTGATTTTATTTCTTCAACCTCTGCCCCGCTCCCTGCTCAGAAATAGCTGCAAGCTTTGGGAGTTCCTGTCATCAGGATGTTTAGGCAGAGCCCACCAGCTTCTAACAGAACAATCTGTTTTGAGCAGTGGCAGAGGAAAGAGTGGGGAGCTTGGTCTACAAAGGGGCGTCCTTTCTTCTGCTCTCCGCCAGGGAGGGAGCCGGCTGGGCAGCTGAGAGCTGCGTTAGCAATCCGCCTGAGGAGGAAAAGCTAGCGTGGCTTCTGGGTCCAGCTTGTGTGTTTTGTATGTTTTGTTTTAAGGGAAATTGTTCTGTTGGATATTTGAACTGATTCCTTGGAAAGCCACGTGCAAAACCGAGAAACCCTTAGGGGCTCATTTTGAAGCAAATTAGAGGGCTTTCCTCTAGGTGTCAGAAACTTGCATCGCCTTTGTAAATTGAGAGCACTCCCACTTTAAAGATGGGTAAACTGAGACTCAGGAGGTTATTACCCAGGACTAGTAAGCGGCAGAGGCAGGCAAGACCCAGAGGGAACACTGATGGGGTTTGGGGCTGCTGACATGTGCTTCTGTTATAGCCCCTCATTGCTCTATTTCCATGTCGGTCTCCCCCTGCTGGGAGGGTGCCCTAAAAATTAGGTGTGTGTCCTGCTCATTTCCAGGATCCTGACACCTAAGTGCACGCTTGACACATGTGAGGGGCCCAGCCACTGTTTGTTGACTGAATGAGGGGATAATGGCCATAAGAATCCAAGATCCAGATGTGTGTTCTGAACGAGAGCCCAGAGCCCTGCAGCACAGGAAGGAAATCGAAGGCCAGCATGGCCCCCACTGGGGGGAGTGGGCGCAGGGGGCGCGTGTCCTGGCTGAGTGCCTGTGCCTGGCAGCCCCGCACGGGACCCTGATTATGCAGTCTCGTCCACCCTCAGAGCAGGCGTGTGGCGAGGGCAAGGTTATTCCTGTGATAAACGAGAGGAAACTGAGACTCGGACAGGTTTACCAGCTCCCTGAGGGTGACCCGGGGAGAAAGAGAGCAAGCCACGTTGTCCTCTCCAAATCCCATGCTTTGCCAACTCTGCTTCAGAAATGGAACAGAATGATAAGAAAGGAACTGGTGGACAACGGAGGCAGTTTGGGGACCTCAGAGGAAAGCGGATGGGTCTCAGCACAGAACAGGGCACTGCGGGCAACACGGGAAATGGAGCTTTGAAGGCCGCTCTGCCAGGATCGGGGGCCTCAGATTGCTGGTGTGTTCTTCCTGGGTAAGTTTCACCAGGCCTGGGAACTCGGAGAGAGTGGAGCCTGACACACGGTCACCAGTCTGCTCAGGCGGACGGAGAGGGAGGAGACAGGAGCCCAAGTACCATGGAGCTCCTCTGCTTTGTGTCAGCTCCAGTGGACAGCTTGGTGGCAGACGTTTCTTTTCTTCTATATTCTGTTTCCTTTACCAGAGGCACCTCTAGATGCTAGCTCATGGTCAGAGTGGAGAAAGATACCTCCCAACAAAGGTTCTCTCAGCTCAGACGTCAGCTCCATCTCCTGCTCCCATGTCCCGATGGATCTTTCCTCCAGCATCACTGCAGGAACCCCTCATCCCGATTTTATTAACCCAAACACCTTAACGGTACATCAGGTTGACCAAAAGGATCACTTCTTCCAAGGGAAGAAGCATTAAGGAATTCTTTCCCAGACCCTTTGAGTACGGAGACCTGGGATGGTCACTTCAAGGAAGACTCAGGTCAGTTTTCTGGATGCCCTTCTCAATCAATTTGAAAGATAAAGGTGGCACAGAAGATCACACATCTGTCAATTCCCCCCAAAGGGCTGAAGCCATTCCTTGTCCTGATGCACTGATCCGCAGAGCTTGTCTGCTCTTCCAGTTGTGGAGACCCTTGCCACCAACACAGCTAAGTGGTGGGTGAAGTTCTGGTTCATAGGAAGGGGTAGCAAAGAACAGCTCCAGGGGCTTTAAATCTCCTATCACCAGCTTTGCTCTGACTTTGTTCTCGCTTGTCTTTCAGAATCTGCAAAGAGCCCAGCTAATGAGCAGCGAATCTGTCCTCACACAACGCAGCTCAAGTTTCCTTCTGTCTTTGGCAATTTCACCTGCTGTGCTCCCTTCACTGGGCCCCAGGTAGAAACTGGAGCAAGTGGGAAAAAGTTTAATTGGGCCCCAAATGTGATTAACCAGGACGGGCTCTCATATGCTCTGCTGGTGTTTAGCATGCCACAAATTCTAACATTACCCAATGGGTCCTAAAAGCCATTCTGCTTTTAATGTTCCTTGCCTAGTTTACTCAAGTAGGAATTTAAATCAAAAGGTAACATCTATATTGGGGATAACTTTATAGTTTATCTTAATATAACGGCTAATAAATGTCATGTTTTAAAGGAGCTTTTTAAAAACAATAGTTTTAACAATGTTATATACTTTTTAAGGGAATCTGGTAAGCAATTGACTGAATCTGGTACACTGTAATTTTAGGCACTATGACAACAGAGCTACAAGAATAGGGAGAGACAGTCTCAAAGGTACTGAACCAGAGCCAACACAGATATTGGGATGTCCACAGAAATAAAAATGAAGCATCCTGCATCCCCCCAACTCAGGTCCAAATAGGACTTCTTGGCAACAGGATTTCTTTACTGGCCTCCTTTAAATTGGAAAGACGTAAATATTAATGCAGGCTCAGGGGACTTTCTTGGAATCAACATTTCTAGTGCTAGCATTTGAGAAAAAACCCCTTCACTGACTCAATCTTGGTCATATGAGATCACAGGAGATTCTAGCAGGGAGGTTTAGGGCATGTGAAGGGAATCGGTAGCCCTCATCTTGCCCTGGCCATGCCTCTGACATGTTCTGCACCTTTAGGTGGATCCCTTAACCTCACAGGCTTCCTGCTCTACATCTGTGAGATGAGGGATTTGGGCAAAGTGGTCTCTGTTATGATGTTTGGTTCTGTGCTTGTATGGCTCTATCCCACATTCCCAATGTTTTGAATAAGAAGGACTGTGGGGCTTCTCCAAAGCCAGTATCTATTTTCAGAAGGGAACAAAACACTCACCAAAAAGCATGTGTCATCCGGCTAATTCTACACAACATCCTGGGCAAAGCAGACATGTTCTGGCATCTCTGCTAAATGTCATCTCAAAAGAGGTGAGTTTCTGATGAGCTCACAAATGCATCTTTTCTGTCTGTCTGTTCTAGAAAAACGTGCTGACTTTTTATTCATTTATTTTTCATAGGTCAAGTCATATAAGCTGGTTAGACCACCCCAAAACAGCACCAGGATATATGGAGCATGAGGGCATTGACAAATTTCTAGGAGCTTTATACAATTTCTGAAATACTTCTATTAATAATATTTACCCATACAAATATAACCTAGGGAAGACTAAGCGCTTCTTAGTTGACAATGCTTTTCATGCCATTGAGCATATTAAATAAACCTAATTACTCTTTAACATTTTTCACTTTACAAGGGGAAAGAACAAATTCTTTGAGATTTTCCAGGGGACCTCTGGGAAATATCAAACTCAGTTTGAGAGCAAGAAGATTTCATTTAGGACTTGATTTGGGGGAAGGCAAAGTTGTCAAAAATGTCAAAAGGTTTGAACACTTGACTAAATAGAATCATAGGTCACTGGGAAACAATGCCTAGCTACGTTTTTAGCCAAAATAACAATAAAAGGTTTCCAAAGTAACTGAAGGAGATAACATGGTTATTTAAAACAAAACAAAACAAAGCACCTTAGCTCTTTTAAAAGTGAGAATACTGGGTTTGCTCACATAATCAAGGACATGATAAAGTCAACCTAAAGCACAGGAAAGGATTCTGATGAGACACAGAATCTTTGTTTCCTAGGCAGATTGCTTAAAAGGTAAAGAAAAAACTCTTACAGTCTCTTATTAGATACAGACCAATAATCCAAGAAAACTTTGCTGTTTTAACAGAGAAAACCAAACTCTAGTTTTGCATCAGTATTGATACTGAAGCTCCTTTAAAAAAAAAAAACCACATAAATAAATCCACCCACTTTTAGCTTACTTTGACCTTATGGTATAAGATTTCTTTTTCAAGATTTTCCACAGACCTACTCTTTGGTTGCAAGTTACCAAAAAGACTCTGGAAACTGTTTTAAGGCAGATATTATAAAACATAATTATTATTAAAAAGTACATTCTTAAAACTTTTATTCCACACGTGAGCTTAAAACACTTGGTCACTCAGAAGACGGTGCTGTTTTATTAATTATTTATATTTATTAATATAGTCTAAATATATTATATAGTTATATATTATAAATATTTGTTTATATTAATATTATAGCTACTCTTATTTACCAAAGATTTACCCAAATTATGTGGACTTGAAAAGCATTTGGGTTAGTTTCTCTATTTCTGAGAGTTTTAGGAATATTTAATTTACAGGAGCACTTCTTTATCTCTAATCCAATATGAATGGTGTCCTTAGAAAAAGGGGAGATATGGACACAGAGATAGACACACAGAGAGAAGATGATGTAAAAGACGCAAGAGCGAAGACAGCCATGTGGCTGGAGTGATGTAGCCACAAGCTAAGGTGTGCGAAGGAACGTTGGCAAACAGCAGCAGCCAGAAGGGGCAAGGCAGGATTCTCCCCTAGAGCCATCCGAGGGAGTATGGCCCTACCAATCCCTTAGTTTTGAACTTCCAGCCTCCAAAACCTTGAGACAATACAGTTCTGTTGCTTGAAGCCACCTGGTTTGTAGTACTTCGGTACAGCAGACCTAGGAGACGAATACAGATGCCAAGCCAGGGAGGAGAGAAGTGTGAATGAGTGGACAGAGGAGCGAGCGGAGCAGGCTGAGAAGGAGTCATGGAGGCAATGGCGGGAAAACCAGGGGCGATCAACTCAGAGAATCCAAGAGAAGGAAGTGTGGTCAGAAACGATGGAGAGAAATTTCTGCTGAGGGTCTCAGAAGGTAGGCAGGGAGATCTGGAATTTGGCAATTAAGATGTCACTGTGAACTTGTGGAAGAGCAGTTCTGGGAGAAGATGTGGAACCAGGATTGCCTGAGAAGGATGCTTGGACCAGCTTTCTTTCCCATGAGCTATACCAGCCATTCACCACCTGACTCCCATGGAGCTAAAACATACATTATATCGTGTAGTTTGCCTGTGAGGACCAAACTGATTTATGCCTTGTTTCTGGGTCTTCTTCTTTGATTAAGGATGTGAAAATAAAACATTTCTTACAAAGAAAAAAAGGTGTTTGATAGCAGCTTGGGGAATGAAACTGTTTATTAAGAAGAAGAAAAATGCAAAATAGAGGATAAATACAATGAAATTACTCTTAACAAAGCACAGCTCTCCAATAAACATACGGAAAAATGCTCAACTTGTAATAAAAGGAATGCAAAGTAGTGATATGCTCTTTTTCTTTCAGTGATTTGGCAAAGATTTAAATATATATGTATATGGTAATACCCTGTGATGATAAGGCTGGATGTGACGGGGCATTTCAACACAAATGTGGGAGTAGAACCTTTTGGGATGATATTTTCATGGGATATTTAAGAGCCTTAAAAATATGTATAGTTGCTGATCCAGAAATCCATTTATAGATTTTTGTTTTAAGGAAATAATTAAAGCTATATGCAAAGCCTTTATTATAGGAATATACATTTCAGTGTTATTTATATTACCCCCAAAATGAAAACAAATGAATATTCAATAATACAGAACTGGTTAAATAAGTTATAGTTATATGACTAGACAATATAAAGTCATTAAATAATAATTTAGGAAACATTTATAGACAATGAAGATATTCAGAATGTATTAATTGGGAATAAAAAGATATCAAAACAATATTTACAGAAGGAACCAATAAATAGTTTTAAGCACCTGAAACAAAACTATACAAAATAATTACAGTAGTTAATATGGGGTAATGGGTGATTTAAAATTTTTGCTCACTTTTCTTCTTTGATTTTTCTTTCTTTTTCCTAAAATGAGCATGCATTGATTATATGTTTGAGATGAATAAGTATTCTAAATAAGAATTGAGTCTGTTCAAGACTGAGAGAGAGAAGTATTTGATTCACTGACATTTTATCAAAGGATAAGCAGTGAAGGGCTGTCTTTCTTACCCATTTTATTGATGAAGAAATTCTGGCCCATCGAGGCAAGATACTTGCCAACATGTGGATTCTGTCTTTCTTTTTTTTTTAAGTTTTTTTGATGTGGACCATTTTCAAAGTCTTTATTGAATTTGTTACAGTATTGCTTCTATTTTATGTTTTGGTTTTTTGGCCAGGAGGCATGTGGGATCTTAGCTCCCCGACCAAGGATCGAACCCACACCCCCTGCGTTGGAAGGTGAAGTCTTAACCACTGGACCTCCAGGGAAGTCCCAACATGTGGATTCTTTTCATTCACTTTTCCCGTCATGTGAGTGTAGGACCACTCACCTGGGGAGATCTGAAGATGACCACTTAAAGGGTTACATGAGGTAGTGGGATAGAAGTATGAATCAAGTGTGAATCAAGTTCCTGATTCACACTCTACTTTCCCCACCACAACATCTTCAACCATTCTGTCTTGATTTATTTCTTACATTTAGGATTTCCATTTTGAAAGGAGATTTTTCTACTTCTCTGCTCATTTCATCATTTTGGTTCAAACTCATTTCTCAATGCTTTTGAAGAATTTTCCTTCCTGGACACATTGAACATCATAGACTACAGATGCTAAACACTTCTTTTTGTAACCAAAGTTGTCCTCACCATTCAGGTGTAGTGATGAGTCAAAGCCCTTCAATCCAGCCAGCTGTCCCACCCCAAAACAATGGAGTCACTAGATGAACCCCTAAAACATTGGGCAAAGGAGGAAATTTAAAAGTCCCTTACCAAAGGCAGTTAATTACTTTACTGATAATAATAAGCTCAATAACAATTGGCGAAAAACTGATGTAAATTTCAAGGATGAGGCAATAGTTGAAAGTACTGGATCAGCTACACCAAAAATTCACCAAAAATGGATTGTTCAACCATGGTGTTTAGGAAGGAAAGCTCAAAAGTAGGAAACAAACAAATTATAGAGAAGTTACATAGATCTTCAGTTTGGTTAATCTGTGGTTAGGTTTGCCACATAATATATAGGCACTTGATTCATTGCCAACCAGCCACTTTATCTTCTGCAAATGATTTGTTGATTATAATTCTACTAATATCATCTTTCCTTTAGATCACTGTAATCAAACGCAGGAAAAGCTTTGAATTATGTGTTCTTTCAGCAGCTATTAAAAAAGCCCACCTTACTCCTTTTATGCCTAGAGGTAGGACTTTGTAAGCTTTGCTGTGGTTTGGATCAAATTAAAGACAGATTTTTGCCCCATAAAATAGGACAAAACACTCTATTTTTGTGGGTTGAGATATCTGTTGTAAATATTAGCATCTACCAAATGATGG
This sequence comes from Eschrichtius robustus, assembly GCF_028021215.1. NCBI lineage: Eukaryota > Metazoa > Chordata > Mammalia > Artiodactyla > Eschrichtiidae > Eschrichtius > Eschrichtius robustus. Next base: position 82,302,854 of record NC_090839.1, on the reverse strand, counting down.
GCTGTCTCTCCTCTTTGAACTGAATTCTGGGCTGAAACTTTTTTTGAAAATAGAAATTAATTTATGTTACCAGGGGGGAAGGGTGGGGGGAAGGGATAGTTAGGGAGTTTGGGATTGACATGTACACACTGCTTTATTTATTTATTTATTTATTTTTATTTTTTGTCTTTTTTAAACATCTTTATTACAGTATAATTGCTTTACAATGGTGTGTCAGTTTCTGCTTTATAACAAAGTGAATCAGTTATACATATACATATGTCCCCATATCTCCTCCCTCTTGCGTCTCCCTCCCACCCTCCCTATCCCACCCCTCTAGGTGATCACAAAGCACCGAGCTGATCTCCCTGTGCTATGCGGCTGCTTCCCACTAGCTATCTATTTTATGTTTGGTAGTGTATGTATGTCCATGCCACTCTCTCACTTTGTCCCAGCTTACCCTTCCCCCTCCTGGTATCCTCAAGTCCATTCTCTAGTAGGTCTGCATATTTATTCCCATCTTGCCCCTAGGTTCTTCTGATGATTTTCTTTCTTTCTTTTTTTTTTTTAGATTCCATATATATGTGTTAGCATACGATATTTGTTTTTCTCTTTCTGACTTACTTCACTCTGTATGACAGTCTCTAGGTCCATCCACCTCACTACAAATAACTCAGTTTTTTTCCTTTTTATGGCTGAGTAATATTCCATTGTATATATGTGCCACATCTTTATGCATTCATCTGTTGATGGACACTTAGGTTGCCACACTGCTGTATTTAAAATGGATAACCAACAAAGACCTACTGTATAGCACAGGGAACTCTGCTCAATGTTATGTGGCAGCCTGGATGGGAGGGGAGTTTGGTGGAGAATGGATACAGGTATGTGTATGGCTGAGTCACTTTGCTGTGCACCTGAAACTATTACAACATTGTTAATTGGCTATACTCCAATATAAAATAAAAAGTTAAAAAAATACAAATGGTAAATTCTAGGGTAGCAAGAGACAGAGACCAATTGAAAGGTTTATTATTCTCCTTTTATTTTCTATAAATTGTAATGCCAAGTAATATCTAGGTATTAGCTACATGCTAATATTATCCATAAGCTTGAAGATGAGAGTCATTAATGATCTGAATGGTCCAGGACATCAGAATTGGTCTTTAAGAGAGGATAACAGAGGGATGCCTGTCATCTGCATCCAGGCCTATGGCAACACAACCAGATGACCCCTGTGAGTTGGGAAGGTGCTTTGAGCCCTGTTGTTGATGCCTTCCTGGCAGAAATTATGGGCCATCAGTAATATGCATTTGCAACACTCTTACCTAGGGCTGCCACATACAGGTGTGTAGGTTGTATCCTCCATAAGGGCATCTGGCTGAGGGAGTGAGTGGGAGGTGAAATTGAGGCCATGCTTAGCTGTTACCTGGAGGAAGGGATCTCTTTTGCTAATTTAAATTAATTTATTCAAGAAATATTTATTGAGTGCCTACAATGTGCTAAGTCTTGAGAATATACCAAAATCAAACAAACAAATGCAAAAACTGAAACAGCAACAACAGCAAAAGAGATCCAACCCTCATGAAGCCCACAGCCCATGGGGAAGGGTCAGGGGACTGTGGTTTCTCTCAGCATGAGTTTCTACATCTGTAGAATGCGGACAGTATTATGTATATGTACACATCTGACCCAAACCAATGCTTAATGAGCATGTATTCCTTCTGTGGTTGTTTTTGTTTTAATTTTCCTTTGAGGGAAATTCCTTCATGCTTGGTTCCTCTTTTTCCATCTTCAGGACTTAATGGCTGAATCCAATTTGCGAGAGTTTTACTTCTTAGATGTCACATGGATCCAAGGCATTTAGGCTTTTGACCTTTTGAATTGACATCGTGTTCTTATAGAGGAAAGGATGTAAATGTATCTGGATTTATCCTTTGCCCGTATCATCATTGGTCCTCTGTGTACACTAGCAGCATTATTGAGATAGAAAGATGGAGGGACAGAGAGTGTCAGAGATGGGAGGGAACTTAGGAATCACTTGTGAGTGAGGAATCTGAAGCCTGAGGAGGGTGTGACATGCATGTTGTTACAAGCTAGACAAGCTTGGATTGGAGATTGGTTCTCTGTTGCTCGTCAGGGTTCTCTATGTCAGCATATGACCTTAGGACTGCCTTCAGATGGTCAGGCGAGGAATGTGCATTTGGAAATAACCTTGTTCTCAGATATGAAACGTGCTTCGCGGAGCACATGCCATGTGTGTTCCAAACCCTGTTTCTCCCCCGTCTAGAGAGTTCTCGAATTTCCTTTGCTCAACGATCAAGTGGCTGGGGATTCTGTGATTCAATTCATTAGTTTGTGGTGGTTCCAAGCTGTAACATAAATCTCCAAAAGGACCCCTCTCATGTCTTCTTCGTTAAAGGAAGTCTTCCCTTGGTACTTCTCCCTGGCACTAGTCCAGGTATGAAGGAGAGGGACCAAGAGGCAGGGGAGAGGGCTCCGGGCTTAAATGCCAGCAATCCAATTAAAGGAATGTTTAACTTTTGTAAATAAAGCCCCTGTTTGGCCTGCTTCTCAGATGGAGGGAAGAAAATGAACTGATTTAGAACGAAGCCCCATACTGAGCGGAGAGGACTGGTGTTTATAACATCCTTCCTGGCAGAGGGAGCTCAGCCTGCTGTTAAAAATTATTCTCCCTCGAAGGCCAGCTGGCAGCAGATGCAGGAAAACATGCAGCGCAGTAAGCCACCTCCTCAGGTGCCCTCCCTGATGAAGGGGACTGTTTACCTCTGCATCTGGTTCAAAAGAGCCTTTGGAGGGTCCGGTCCAGTGGCTTGGCTTCCATTAAGAACATGAGAAATAAAATTAAATGTAAAACAGCAGACAGTGGGAAGATGAGCAGAAAATAGAATTGAATATTTCACACACCCTTGGATGGGGAAGACCTCTGTGGTTTAGAAGCGGTGCAGGAAGCCATGAAGGAGAGGATCAAAAAGATTCTATGTCTATGTATGTGAAAATATTGAAGGCAAATAAACTGAAAAATATTTGCCGCGAACGTGGCATCAAAAGGCTATTCGTTGTTATTACTTATAATAAATTCATTCATTTAACATTTATTGGGCTTGCTGCTAGAGATACAGAGATCAAAGGCTTCGAGCCCTAGGTGCCACCCTGCAGAGGGGGATAGAATCCATCAACCTTGTTTCTAAACTGCCTGTTTATTCATTCATTGGCAGTTGGGGTGGGTCAGGGAGCTTCTATGTACATATTCACACGTACTGATAAGAAAGCACTAGGATATCATTAGGTAAATGGACAAGTACAAGAACTGGAAATTTACAAAAGAGGGAATATATTTGGTTAGAAAATATATGTAAGAGTTCCTCGTCTCGTTAATAATGGTTGAAGTATTATATGAATTAAAATGAGGTCGTTTTAGCCTATTAAATTACCAAACTTATTTTTTAATGATAATATCCAAAGCTAGCACAGATGTAGAGAAATAAGTAATATCATGCTCTTGTAAATAAATGGTTTTTAGACAGTATTTTGAGAATATTTACTGAGAGTCTAAAATGTCCATATTATTTGAGAGTAACTGCACGTCTAGGAACTTGTGCAAAGGAAATAATCAAAGATGCAGGCAAAGATTCATATATAAGAATATTGATAGTATCTATATTCTCCCAAAAAAAAGCAGTTTTTAAAAAAACTTTTTATTTTTTTGGGGCCGTGCCACGCGGCACGCGGGATCCTAGTTCCCCGACCAGGGATCGAACCCTGCAGTGGAAGCACGGAGTCTTAACCACTGGACCGCCAGGGAAGTCCCTCCCAGAAAGCAGTTTTAATGTCCAACAACAGGCAAGTGGACAATTAAATTAAGACACATCTGTACAATAGTTTATTTTGAGTAAAACTCATATTGAAGAATATTTAATGATAATAGATATGCTCAAGATATAATACAAAGTAAAAGAAAAAGCGGGATACAAACTATATAGGAGTGGGATCTAAAAAATAAAATGAATGAATGTAATAAAACAGAAGCAGACTCACAGGTACAGAGAACAAACTCATGGTTACCAGTGGGGAGAAGGGTGAGAAGAGGAGCAAGATAGGGGAAGGCGATTAAGAGGCACAACTACTGGGGCTTCCCTGGTGGTGCAGTGGTTGAGAGTCTGCCTGCCAATGCGGGGGACACGGGTTCGAGCCCTGGTCTGGGAAGATCCCACATGCCGCGGAGCAACTAGGCCCGTGAGCCACAACTACTGAGCCTGCGTGTCTGGAGCTTGTGCTCCGCAACAAGAGAGGCCACGACAGTGAGAGGCCCGCGCACCGCGATGAAGAGTGGCCCCCGCTCGCCGCAACTAGAGAAAGCCCTCGCACAGAAACGAAGACCCAACACAGCCAAAAATAAATAAATAAGTAGCGTTCCCTTAAAAAAAGAAAGAGGCACAACTACTATGTGTAAAATAAATCAGATACAAGGATTAATGTACACCATGGGGAATATAGCCAATATTTTAAAATAATTTTATATGTAGTGTAATCTATAAAAATATCAGATATGTTGTGCACCTGAAACTAATATAATATTGTAAGTCAACTGTATTTAAATTAAAAAAAAAAGAAAAGGAGGGCGTTTAGCAGAATGTTGGTTACCTGTGGGTGGGGCAGGTGTGCTCTAACAGACATGGAATTCGTGGCTTCTCCTCTAGAGTGTGATGCCAGCAAATCACTTGAACTCCGTGGTTCTCCAAAGAGACTGTGGGCCCCTTGGCTTCACTTGGGGATTTTGCTTTACAAAGATCCCCATTGACTGAAAGGGGGCTTCCTCTTGAGAAGTTGAGGGAAACACACTGGAGAAAGAGATTTGAACCCAACACTGGTTTTGATGGTTGAGAAGGGTGAGCTCTGGGGCCACCAGTGCTGAATTCCTAGGGACCAAAGATAGACAATGGTTCTGGGGTTGTAGGACCCATCTGTACCCAGCACCTGGGGACTGCAGGAACCCTGAGAGCCATGGTGTGGAAAAGAGAGGTATGGGGTCTGCGATCTTGGTCACGCACGTTCAGCGCCTTTGACTGAGGTCCACCCTGAGAAGAAAGGGCCTTCTTCCTGGTGAAACTCTGATGGTTGGTTGGCAAGTTTGAGGCAGGTGGTGGGGATGTGACTTTCCCTGAGATCAGGTACCTGGCAGGGTGCTTCCAGCCCCAGCTGGGGATGAATGCAAGGAAAGTAGTAGTTGAGGCAGAGACTTGCGTATCAGTCCCTCTTGAGGGAAGGATAGAAGTCAGATCGCCTCATGTTGGACCATGTAAGCCCCCAGGATTTTGGGCCAATTCAGGGAGAGGAGAAACTTCAAGAGGAAAATGAGACCTCCTGCTAGTAAGACATGAAGAGACTCAGTTATTCACTGGAAAAATAAAAGCAATGAGATCAACCTTATTCATTTTATGATTGTGAAGCGGTGATAGCCATTATTCTGCAGTGAGCATATAATTTTGTACAGACAAAAACAATCAAATTTAAACAACACCACCCCCCCCACTCTGATGGTTAGGCAATGTGTGAGATTGTCCCACGGGATTTAAACCTACCTGGCCATGCAGTTAACCAGATGAGTGTGTGGGCCCTTCTATCCGATAGAGGCCCTCCCTTTAAGGATCTGAGAGTGTGTGTGGCACATCAACCCCCTCCTGGCAGGCTCCTTGCAGCTTCACCTGGGCCTTAGGGGACGTGTCAGCAGCCTCTGGGGTGTTTGGCAGGCCTGCCGGACGCCCGCTCCCCTCCCGAGAATCAGAGTCAGGGTGTTTCTGACACGGATGGGCTACCCCTGAGCTTGCAGATGGCTCTGAGCAGGGAAATCTTAATCCCAAAGCAACAGACACCCTTCTGTACCCCAGGCACTGAATAAATCAGTGGCGATCTCCAACTCCATAATTCTAACAGAGCCATCTCTGATGGCTGTACAATTTGCTGTCTCGCGGGTTAGCGACCGGCCGTAATTGATGAGGAAACTGACAGCTCTTTGTCTTCCTTCACCACATTTGTCATTTGGCAGCTGGCTTATTCTTTATCTATTGCCTGTGACTCTCTCTCTCTCTCTGTGTCTCTCTCTCCCTGGGCACTTGTGGAGCAGATGTATCTCCTCCTCTCCCTACAGACAAAATCCATAAAGCCATAACATGTTTTTAATGCAATTCAGCTTTTTGAAACATGCATAATTGGAGAGTTCCAAAATAATTAGTTTATTATAGTGGGCCTGTAAAAACGAACTTGCATCTCATTTATGAGCCATTAGATCCCATGTTCTACGAGCCTGATTGCTATTAATGCCACCAGCATGTAATTAAGCATACTTTATTAAAATGTGTCACAATTGAGCGTCTCTTGCTCCCAGCCACCACGTCTGGGGGCTGGGATGGGTTGTTCTTCCCATAGCAGAATTCTTCCCATAGCAGGCCTGCAGCTTTATTAATTTATTAATTGATTTGTTTAATTGTGGTGAAATATACATAACATAAAACTTATTATGTTAACTATTTTCAGTGTACGGCTTGGTGGTATTAAGGACCTTCAACTTGTTGTGTAACCATCACCACCATCCATCTTCAGACATCTTTTCGTCTTGTAAAACCAAAGCGCTGAGCCCATTCAACAATAACTCCCCGTGGCCTGCAGCTTTTGCTGCAAAGTCCCCTCCCCACACCCCTGGTGAGTTGCATTGTGAGGCCCCTTTCTGGGAGAACATACGACATTCATTCTGTTTCTTTCAGGAGCAGTTAAGCAAAGGAAAGAACCAAAGCATTGGGATGGTGAGGAAAAAAGAAGAGAAAAAAATTCAGGATGTGTAATATGTGGTGCAACCCATGGATAGATGGCCGTTGTTCTAGAAGGTAAGAACAGTTAGCTCTTTCATGGGCACAAACTTGGATTTTTTTCAGATAAATATAATGAAAATAAAAATATTATTGCATATCTGCTACTTATCTTCCACATGTGCCAGATGTAGAACATGGAGAGGGATGAAAGGAGAATAAGTCATATTCCCTCCTTAAGGAACTGTGGGTCTGGTTGGAGAAAAGAGCAAGAATTGATGAAAAGTTGTATAATACAAGAGACTAATAATAATGAGTCTGTAACAAAAACCTAAGAAGGGAATTGGAATCGCCTGCAGTCCTGGAACACTGCAGGGTTGTGCTCAGGGCAAAGGACCCTGGTGTGGGTGGAACAGGTGAGAATAGTTCTTCATCACCCCCTTTATGTACCCCACAGATAGCTGCCCTGGGTGGGGAGAAGGGGAAAAGGCTGCCCCCAGGTGGAACACTGGGAAGGGGCAGTGGGCTGCAGTAGGACCTCTGTCTCAGGGTCTAGCACATGACGTGCATACCCCCAACCATAGCCTAGAGATGCTGAACATTAGATGACCTGATATCCCTTTTTTCCTGCATGGATGTCATCAAGGGGCTGGCTGGAACATGACTGGGGTCTTCAGGCAGAAGCCCTGGAGCCTGGTACACAAAGGGAGATAGCAGCTCTGTCTCATTTCTTTGTGGTCTCATCACTGAAGAAGGAGAGGGCTCCCCCACTTTTCCCTCTTACGGGGGCAAGTTGAGCTTTGTGACTTGATGTTCTGGGCCTACAGCAGGGATTAAAGTCTTTCATTTTTTGGTTTATAGAAGAAAACAGCTGGATTGCCACAAAAATGGAGTCTAAAGAGTGGGGGGTGGGCATCTGAACTTGGGGGCACAGTGATTTCTGAGGCCAGTGGAGGATGTAGAGGTGGTGCTCCCACATGTCAACTCAAGATGGGAAGGACTGTGAGAGGGTGGCACAGGGATGCTTGGGGACTGATGCCAAACACCAAGGTCATGAGAGCCCAAAAGAAGGACATACGAAGGCTGGCAGGTGGGCATGTGCTTTGTGAGTCTTGGAGGTCCTGCCTCTGGCCAGGGCAATATCCTGTGGACTTGGACCAGGAGTGTCTTGGAAGCAATCGCAATGGACTTAGACCAATAAGAGCACTTCCCAGAATGTATGGATGGCTTGATCTCCTGTCTCACCTGACACCACCCATGACTCTGATATAACCCTATGGAAAAGAAGGGGCCCATTAAGAGCTGATATCTGTATCTAAGCAATCTTGCCAAGGATCTTCAAAGCTTAACTTAATTACGAAAAAAAAAAATAACCAGAGCTTTTCCTCCTGACCATTGTGGAGCAGATTCTGTTATATAGACAAAGGAAAATGGCTTATGAGAATCAAGTGGTGGTGTTTTATAAAACTCACCAGGGAAAAACTCTACAGCCCAGAACCTTCCAGGGGAATATCTATTATATTGAATTTTATAGAATTAATTTTTTTTAAATTTCACCAAGTGACTTTTTTAATAGCTATTTTACATCTAATTAATAATAACTGCTTTATGAAAAAGCAATATGTGAAGCAATATAGTATGGTAAAAGGAGTCCAAAAAGGAGAATAAGAATGAGGAAGAGGAGGAAAGCAGAGAGGGCAGCTGAATATCCCCGGCTGTGACACTGGTTATCATTGTAATTTTGTGTAAACAATTTCTGAGCCGCCACTTTCTATACCTATGAAATAAAATGATGGGATTGTACTAACTCTTTTCTTCCAACAAAATTTTACATAGAAGCCCAATATATATGACAGATACCAGTGGGGCTACTTAGACTGAAGAGGTGGTGAGTGTGTGGGGGGTGTGTAGGGGTGTGTATATTGGGGGGGGGTGAATGCAAAGCCAATAGCTCTACTTTGGAACAAGGTGGAGTAGCTTTGTGTGCCCAGGGAACCTCTCTCTGGTTGGATGTTCTCTTACTGGTGCATGGAAGCATCTGGAAGGCATTTGGGAGAGGAGAGCAGAAGCCTTTGGCCCAGGGGAGGGCCTGCATGAGTGTTAGGAATCCCCCAACTGGCCCAGAGTCAAAATGCAGGAGTGATAGAAAAAATGGCCAGACCCATGCTGACATCAACTGGGACGTCCCGTCAGATGAAATCCAAGGTATCTGACATATCTGTGACTAGTCTGCCAATATTAGCTCCCAGAGGGTAGAACAGGCAGCAAGAGGAAACTGCTACTCCGGGCTTAACTCCAATCGGCAGAGTAAACTTGGTTGGTGAAGCAGAATTGACTGAGGTCCTGAGAATTAATGAGGACACAGTATAGAGTTTGTGGCAACCAAGATGGGGAGGGGTCTCTACAGTGAGAGATGCTGTGCAGGTCCTCCTGGGTATCAAAAGGCTCAGAATAATAATGGGTACCATTCCTGCAAGTTGAAGGATTTGCACAAGGCATCCAAGTACTGGATGCACAATTTTTCAAGGCCCCAAAGATGAAGGAAGGGGAAATTCATAGGGACACTGTCTGCTGAGTTCAGGTGTAAATCAGCACGTCTGGACGAGGGAAATGGGGGCTCGTGGCCCGGGATGAATTTGCAGGAATGTTATGTCATGAACGTGGAAGCCGCACGTATCGGGGGCTGCCAAAAAAGCTGAGGAAAATGCAGTAAGCGTTTTCTGATCATAATTGGGACAGACGAAGGGTCAAATATGGGCAGGTGGGCAAGGCCCCCGTCTGCTCTGACGGGGGTGGTGAAGATGGATGGAGAGGGGCAGATCCCGTGGCCCCATTTGACTTCTGCATCCTCCCTCTAGAAGGGTGGATTTTGGACTGAAAACTCAGGTGCTGAGTGAGAAACAGGGAGGCAGCAGGGGGTTTGGCTTAAGAGGCTTAGGGCAGAGTCCTCACCCTCCGAGATCCTGTGCTTCCATCTCCTCCTACGTAAAATGGAGATAATAATCCTTATCAGCAGGCCTCATGCTGTGGGCCTCAGGCAGCAGCAGCAGCAACACCTGGGCACTCGTCGCACACGCACATCCTCAGGTCCGACCCCACACCTGCTGCATCAGAACATCTGAGATTGGGGCCTGGGAAGCTGTTGGAACAGACCCTTCAGAGATTCTCGTGCCCTCTCAGGCTTGGAATCCTTGTTCATATCACTTGGCTGGCCGGAGGCTGAGAGAAGGGGCAGTATAGGAAACACCCTTGCACACCATAAGACATCTTGAAACTATTAGCTTTTAGTAAATAGGTTTGAATGTCCTGGCTTGGACGAGCAACATCCCCAAAGCTTGACAAGACTGCAGATGAGATCACCAAAGTGCTGTCAGCTGGCAGAGCACGATTCGAAAAGAGCAAGTCGGATACTTTCTAGTCTAACCAGATGGAAAGGTCTCAGGAGGAAGTTATAAGGAACAGTTGGAGTAGCCAGAACAGTTCTCTTTCTCTCCAATCCTCTCCCGGCAAGCACCTTCCTCCTTTCACTTAGTCAGTGTAATAAATAGAATTAGAAATGCACAGGGCTCCTCCATACAGGGAAGCATAGATTATTTCTCTAGCATCAGAGCACTAATTTGTAACGTAGATTAAATCTGGCTTCAGATGGGGGAGGGATGGCACCTTTAAGATTTGCACATCATTTAGGAAAATCACCCACTTTACACATGAGAACGGATTAGAATGTGTCAGTATCAATACTGGGCATTTCCCTGTTGTCACATGATGTTAGAGGAACAATTATTTCACGTCTGAGTAAAAATCTTACTTGGAGGCTAAAGTTAATGTAGCAAATGGAACTGTGTGGAAACAGGGCTTGGTCTTGCAAAGGCAGGCAATTGCTTGTTACCGTGCTGGTTAACATATTTTTTCCCCTTCATCTGTTTTACCGGATATGAGACGATTATTGTTTTGCTTAGAAGAGGCCTTGGCCCCTCTGAACTTGGAACCATGTAACACAGACTCACAGTTCAAAGGTTAAAAGAGAATTGATCTGTGAGCTCTCACCAATCCCTTGCTTTGCTCCTTGCTCTATGAAGGATAAATCTCTTTTTCAGATAAATCCAGATTGGTTTTCCAACAGATTGGCTTTTGGCCTCCCCGGCTGAACAGTACTTTGACATAACGTGGACAGCCTCCCTATAGCTATGAAGAAATCATTTCCAACATCTGAGGTTAATTCACTAAATGAAGCGTTGGATTTTCTTTCAGGGAAGCAAGAAAAATTGTTTGGATGAGGTTAGAAAAGGCTAGGCAAGCTCAGCGAACATTCCCTGGGGCTCCAGCCCTGCACGAAGCTCTATTGGACATTTCTGGCAGTGCTAGATGAATAAACAGTAGGAAAAAAACCCTTCATTTTCTCATTGTCTTTTATGTTTTGAGTGACTTATTTATTATCCGAAAGGCCTTGTGAGATAAGAAAGATGGGTGGAATTAGCCTTATTTGGCAAATGAGTAGACTGTGCCTGGGGAGTAGTTGAATATGGCTGGTCACTCAGCACACATCCAGTTACACCATACAGGGGACAAGGGGTCTCTGGTCTCTTCCACTGGGCTGTGGTTCCTTCTCATTCAGTGAGTCTGACTCCAAGTGCTTGCAGAAGGAAAGAGAAAAGAAAGAGATGTACAAATCACATCATCCCAGCATAGGGGAATCCTCGCTGCCGTGGCTTCATGCTGTCTCTCCCTGCAGGTCTCAGGATCCCTGCCATTATCTTGTTCCTTGGGAACATGTTATTTGGGGAAAGACCTCAAGTTCTCTTGGAAGACCCACACTGCAGCAAGGACTGGTTGATGTGATGTGTTTAAATCTTGCACTGGTGGGAAATCAAGTCCCAGAGGATTGGAAGAAAAAAACCAAGAGGGGGGAGAAGCTCAAAGGCTGGGGCATAGGCAAGGGTCCCAGGGCTGAAGAGGGCTACAATGGGCGTCCTGGCCTAGCAGGTGCCTGAAGGCCCTTGATGTATAGAGGTATTTGTATTTGTGTGCAACGGAGTGGCACACAAGAGCCAGAAGAGTCTCATCAAGAAATTCCTGGGAGTGAGCATTTCATGGAGAAGGAGGCCTGTTGTGATCTGAAAAGGAACTATAAGAAGGGGACCAGGTGGCCGACCTCAAGGACACCGGGGAATAGGGAAAGCCTTGGCCTTCTGAAAGCCACCAAACTTAAGTTCAAGCCAATAGAGGATGACGGTCTATCAGACTTCTCTGTGCTGATGATATTTGGAGAGTCCTTGTTTATTTTGTCTAATTTGGAGTGAAAAAAATATATGTTATGGGTTGAGTTGTGACCTCCCCAAATTCATATGTTGGAGTCCTAAGGCCCAGTACCTCAGAATGGGACTGTATTTGGAGACAGAGTCTTTAAAGAGGTAACCAAGTTAAAATGAGGTCATTAGGATGGGACCTAATCCAATATGACTGGGGTCCTTATAAAAAGGGGAAATTTGGACACAGAGACAGACACGAACAGAGGGAAGGTGATGTGAAGACACAGGGAGAAGGCGGCCATTTACAAACCAAGGAGAGAGGCCTGGAGCAGATCCTTTTCTCACAGCTCTCGGGAGGAACCAACCCTGCCAACACCTTGGTCTCAGACTTACAGCATCCAGACTGTGAGGCAATACATCTCTGTTGTTCAAGCCCCCCAGTCTGTAGTACTTTGTGACAGCAGCCCTAGCCAACAAACATAATCTGTTAAAATAAAAATAGCTGCCCCCAATGCGGATGAACCTTGGAAATGTTATGCTAAGTGAAAGAAGCCAGACACAGAAGGTCAACCACTATATGATTCATTTTCTATGAAATGTCCGGAATAGGTAAATCCATAGGGACAGAAAGTTGATTAGTAGGGTTGCCAGAGGCTGGGAGAGGGAGGGAGTGAGGAGTGACTGCTTCATGGATCTGAGTCTCCTTTGGGGGTGATGAAAATGCTCTGTAGCTAGATAGTGGTGATGGCTGCACGACATCATGAATGCATCTCATATCGATGAATTGTACACTTTAAAAGGGTTAGTTTTCTGTTATGTGAATTTCATCTCATTTTAAACAAATGAATGGGTTGTGTGCATCCATGGTAGATAAGAGCCTGTTGGGAAGGGTACCACCTTCCGCTCTGCAGTTTGCCTCAATGGAGTGGGTGGTGGTAGCCTTGGAAAGGAAGCAGAAGTGTATGGAATCCCTGGGGCCAGTGGGAAGGGAGAAAGGGCACTGGATCCTAGTCTGCTCAAAGTGACCGTGGTGTTGGACAGGCATTGCTGAGCTAAGGGGACCGGAAGCTGCTTGACCTTGACCTGTATTCTGATTGTGCCGAGCCCAGCACACTGTCTGGATGAATCCCTAGAGTAGACATGTGTCCTTGGGGCGCCCGAGCCTCTTTTGCACACCCTTCTCATGTTGAGAAGTTTCCAAGCTCTCGAGCCTTGCCTCCCAAGCCAGTATCACTTTTTTCCAGGCTTCCTTGCGACTGGGGCGCAGGGATTAACCAGATGCAATGGTCTGGGAACAATTTAGCAGCGATGACACGAGGAAGGAGGCTCTTTGCAGAATTTGTTCCGTGGGAAGGTGGGAAAGGGTGTCCAGCCTTCAGAGGCAGCTGAATGGAGCCCAGGATTGGCGTCCTCAGCCCACAGTGGAGGAGTGCTCTGCAGTGTGTCGTTACAGCTCTCCCCGTGGCAGGAGCAGTTCCAGAATGTTCTGTCGACTGTGCTTCTGACCTCAGAGCCCCCAGTCTGGACTCTGCAAGCCCTTGTGGTGATTCTCAGGCTGCCTTTTATACCTAAACGAAGTGGGGTCTTGTCAGTAAGAACCTTGATGTGTTATGCTTTTACCTCAATAATAACAAAAGCTTCAACATTCAGGCAACTCTTGGCCTCTGTGTTCCAACCATGGGTAGAAAGCCAGGCAGCAGGGACTATAAAATCAAAAATGCAAAGAAGACCAAGGAAAACCCATTCTGTGTTCTAGAGAATTCTGAGCCCCATTTCTATCCTGCTTATCCCAGTTGTTCTTTGGGTCACATGGGCCAGTCATTTCTTTCCTTTGCTTCAGCCAGTTCAGACTGGGTTTCACTCACATGTAATCAAGTCCCACTTAAGCACGCCCCAAAACTGCAGGGCGTCCATCTGCATCTGCTTGGGTTCCACCCAGAGGGAGCTGGGAATGGGGCCCTTTAGGCCAGGTGTGAGAGGTTAGGTGGGGAATGCAATGTTCCTACCTCAAAGGCAGTAGCAACCCTCCAACAGACTCTGGGAAATCTCCTTGACAGCATCTCTCTGGTGCAGAGGACTCTGCTGTCAACTTTTCCACTTCAGCCTAAAGCTATCACCCCAATTCCTGGACCTCCCCCGATCTGGCCCTGGGCCCTTGTCTTGGCCTCGCCTGGGCTCACAGACTGACTGGCTTGCCAGACCTGCTCCCTTTTCTCACTGAGTGAACTTCATCTCCCAGAGTCTCAGTTTCTCATCTGTATAATGCAATGAAAATATCTTCTCAGCAACCCCACACAAGTTGGCTGTGGAAAGATGGAAACTATGGTGTGTGAAGTGGTTGGTATTGTGCCTGTCACAAGAGTCTTTTCTCATCTGTAAACCATGAAAAACTTTCCCTGGTGAGTGTCTCATGGTTTACCTGCTTTACAGGAAACACAGCAGGTAAAGCACTTCAAACAGTGCTGGGCACATTCTCAAATGCTCAAATGTGAGTGTCCTCCTTTTATCCATGAGGCCGAGACCCTCCAGCTATTCTGCTCCCCCAGTCCTGGTATTTTTGCTGGTGCCTTTGGCCCTCTAGTGTGCATGACCCCCCATCTCGCCCTCCCTAAGAACTTTCTTGACAATCCCATTGTGTGTGGGGAAGGATGGACTAACATTTCAACAAATGACTCTTTGAGAAAAGCATCAGAAAATTATCCTTAGCGAGGGGCTCCGATTAATTTAAAGACTGCTCTTGGGAAAGAGTTTGCCATATTAAATGCAGTGGGACCTCCCTTGGAGATATTCATTGTTTAAGGTATCCTAAACACCCTTGCGTTACCACTAACCATTTTAACTTTACCAACAGGAAATGTCAGTGATGGGCCAAAGGGAATATTTCCTTTTGCCGCCAGGGCTTTTTAAGCCCGAGCTCTGGGAAAGGTGAAGGGGGAACTTCTGGAGGTGAGTTTTCTACTGAATACAGCCACTGTGTCAAAGATACTCTTGTCACTTGATTTGTGAATGCAAACGATTTCAAGTGAACGTAGGCTTTACATAAACTCTCCAGTTAAAAGTACTGGATGTTCTCCAAAATGGCAAATTCTCCCCTGGCTTTGCAGAGGATGCTAATGAGTTATTGCTAATAGAACCATAAAGCTGTTATTTGCGTGAGTAAAATGGAGCTAATGTGTAGATAAAATTAAACTTTAAAATGAAATATTGTTAAAACAAAGCAGTTAATGAATTTAGACACATTATTGAGCAGGTACGTTTTGCAACTGACCAGAATGGATAATTTTAATTGGTCTCCTTGAATCAAAATCAATATTGGAAATTGTACGGCATATCAGAAACATATCCGTCTCCTCCTTCTGTTCATATCTGGATCATTTCCGGCATAAATCCCAGGCCCTGTCTCGTCAATCCTAATGGGCCAGGAGGGAGGGAGTGGGTCAGATCATTCTCTGCTCTTATGGGGGGCAGCTAATCAATCCTGAAATCCAGGAGAAGTCTGCTTGATCTTCTCAAGATGAAGTTTCCAGGGATGTAGTGCAAGACCCAAGTGCCAATCTTATCCTGTGCCAACTTCAGCCTTGGGAGGGAAGTTAATAGCCGGATTCAGGCAGGACCCTCCACGAGAGGGCCTCAGATTTGTGGTATTAGTGGGCGAGAAGCAGAACAGCAGAGACAGAAGCACTCACTTCTATCCTTCCCACAGTTCAGATCTCTAGAATCCTATGGACGCTTAGTTCTAATCGGTTATACATCACCTAAGATGCTTTGGGTGTGGCTGGGTCCCTGAGGTGGTATGCCTTCCCTGGCATTGCCAGGAAAATGGCATGCACTGAATGGCTTAGATTAGGGGTTGGCAAACCACAGCTTGTAGGACCAAATCCCACCATCTGATTTTGCATGAGCTAAGAACAGTTTTTACATTTTCAATAGTTGAAAAAAATCAAAAGAAGAGTAAGATTTCAGGACACGTGGAATTATATGGAATTCAAATTTCAGTGTCCATAAGCAAAGTTTTAGGGCAGCACAACCACACCCAGTAGCTTATGTATCGTCTGTGGCTGCTTCCTTGACATGATGGAGGAGTTGAGTGGTTACAGTAGAGACTGTAGGGCCCACAAGCCCAAAATATTTACTGTATGGTCCTTTACAGAAAAAGTTTCTTCTTGCTTCGGCTAATTGCTGTCCTTGAAGGACTGGCGCTGGGTATGGGGGGCTGTAGGGATGAGGGCTAGATACTGGTTTTTTTTTTTTTTTTTTTGGCTTTTCCAGTATTGTATTCTTTTCTTTTTTAAACATCTTTATTGGAGTATAATTGCTTTACAATGGTGTGTTAGTTTCTGCTGAATCACAAAGTGAATCAGCTATACATATACATATATCCCCATATCCCCTCCCTCTTGCATCTCCCTCCCACCCTCCCTATCTCACCCCTCTAGGTGATCACAAAGCACCGAGCTGATCTCCCTGTGCTATGCGGCTGCTTCCCACTAGCTATCTATTTTACATTTGGTAGTGTATATATGTCCATGCCACTCTCTCTCTTCGTCTCAGCTTACCCTTCCCCCTCCCCGTGTCCTCAAGTCCGTTCTCTAAGTCTGCGTCTTTATTCCTGTCCTGCCCCTAGGTTCTTCAGAACCTTTTTTTTTTTTTTTAGATTCCATATATATGTGTTAGCATACGGTATTTGTTTTTCTCTTTCTGACTTACTAGACACTTGAACAAGATCAGGATTTTATTAGGGAGAAAGAAAGGGGAAGCCGATGCTGTGGAGGAAATCAATGGTGTTCATTACATTTGAGAAGCCATCCAATTTCTCTGAGACTCATTTTCCACACCTGCAGATGTGGGGTATAGCAGGTAAGTTTCTGGGGAATTGGTGAGAATTCAGGAGAAGGTGTGTAAATATGACTGGGTGACGTATGAAGGAAGGAAGGAAGGGAGCAAGGGAGGGAGGGAGGAGGGAAGTAAGGAAGGAAGAGAGGGAGGGAGGAAGGAATAGGGAGTCGTCAAAGGTGAGGTTGGGGAGGTAAGCTGGCTTCTATCATTGGCTTTATTCTTCAACATATAGTGGCCTTTGAAATGCTTCAAACAAATGACAAAGTGACATTTGCATTGGAGGGAGAGAACATGGCATTTGGTGGGTGGCTAGAGCAGAAAGGTCATTTGGTCAGAGAGCAACAAAAATGGAATGCTCATTGAAAGGGAAACTCATCAAATTGCTTTCTCCTTAGCCCTTCCTCCAGGAGAGGGAAGAGACAAGGAAGGGACAGCTCCAGGGAACAGGACAGGGGATTATATGGGTGAAGCGCACTCAGAATAACCCTATTAAAACGGGCATCTGGTCAGAAAGCTGTGTGTCATGCCGTGATGCTCGGACGAGGAAGGTGATGGGAGGAGCCTGGCCACGAGGAAGGTGATGGGAGGAGCCTGGCCCGCAGGGGGCTTCATGAGACAACGTGGAGAACGCTGTCTCCGAGGCCACGGGTTCTAGTCCTGACCCCGCCAGGGACTTGCTCTGTGACCTGGAGCGAATGGGTCCACCTTTCTGGTTTTCTGTTTTATAATCTGAGAATGAGAACTCTCCAATGGGATCATTTCTTTGAAAACATGAATGTACTAGCAGGAATAGATTCAAGCTCTGAGAGACCCAAAGTTGAAATACTTGGGGAGCTCTCTTTAAGGAAAAAGAAATACCAAATTGAATGAGAAAGTACAAATTTATAAGGCGGCAGGAAATCTGACAAATGATGTATTTTATTTTATTTTTATTTATTTTTTTAAATGGCACAATTTTTTTTTAAACTTTGGGTTTATTTATTTATTTATTTTTGGCTGTGTTGGGTCTTCGTTTCTGTGCGAGGGCTTTCTCTAGTTGCGGCAAGTGGGGGCCACCCTTCATCGCGGTGCGCGTGCCTCTCATTATCGCGGCCTCTCTTGATGCGCAGCACAGGCTCCAGACGCGCAAGCTCAGTAATTGTGTCTCACGGGCCTAGTTGCTCCGCGGCATGTGGGATCTTCCCAGACCAGGGCTCGAACCCCTGTCCCCTGCATTGGCAGGCAGATTCTCAACCACTGCTCCACCAGGGAAGCCCCAAAATGATGTATTTTAAAGTGATGAAAAACACTGTAAACGTCACAAAAATTCAGAAAACTATCAAAATATTATTAATGAATTGCTTGATAAATTCTCATCCATTTTTTGGCTGCATACTTTTGGCTCACTTTTTTTTTTTTTTTTTTGATGTGGACCATTTTTTAAAAGTCTTTATTGAATTTGTTATGTTACTGCTTCTGTTTTATGCTTTGGTTTTCTGGCTGCAAGGCATGTGGGATCTTAGTTGCCTGACCAGGGATTGAACCCACACCCCCTGCATTGGAAGGTGAAGTCTTAACCACTGGACCTCCAGGGAAGTCCCTTGTCTCATTTCTTTATATGACAATGCTTTTATTACATTTTCTGAGGAGAGGATAGAATGATAACTTAGCCTTTTCGACGGAAATCTGTTTTTAATGATTGATAATTGGACAGAAGGAAACACGTGACTCACCCCACAGCTATACTTGCTGTTTGCAGTCTCTCTCCAGGTCTGTGACCTGCAAACACAGGGATTCTAGTATTTTCTATTTGGCATGACTCCCATCAGAAAACGTAAACGTGGGGTGTATTGGTAATTGTGTACACTGTACCACTGCGTGAATTCCTAACGCTAAGAGTTTACATTTTTGACTGGACATCAACGAGAACTGAACTCTCTACATACACTGTTACCTGTCTGATGTAAGAAAGACATGTATTTCATACCTTGTTCCTGTTCCATTGCCCATGTGCTTCTGATGCTATGTCAGGATCCAGGGGAGCTGGCTGTGTGCAGCAGGGATATTCCTGAAAACCAGGATGGTTAGAACAAGTGACTTTAATCCATATATGTGTCTTAATGAACCTAAGCCAAATGTGTCTCTAGTGCCCCTTAGCCAGACCCAGATATTCAATAAATGATACTGAGACAAATTGCCGTCCCTAATGGAAAGATCATATTATTTCCCTATCACACATAAATACCTCCAATAGTCTATATGGATTAAAGACATACATGTAACAAACAAACCCATGAGACACTTAAAGGAACACACAGGAGAATTTCTTAATGACATTGGTGTAGGGGAGGATATCTTAAATCAGTTGGAAAAGGAAAACGTCATGAAAGGAGACAACAATAGAATTAGCTTCATCAAAATTTTAAATGTCTGTGATGACAATAGACACTGTAAAAACAACTGCTATTTTTTTTTAACCTCTTTATTGGAGTATAATCGCTTTACATTGTTGTGTTAGTTGATGCTGTATAACAAAGTGAATCAGCTCTACGTATACATACATCCCCATATTCCCTCCCTCTTGCGTCTCCCACCCTCCCTATCCCACCCCTATCCCACCCCTCTAGGTGGTCACAGAGCACGAGCTGATCTCCCTGTGCTATGCGGCTGCTTCCCACTAGCTATCTGTTTCACATTTGGTAGTGTATATATGTCAATGCCACTCTCTCACTTCAGCTCAGCTTACCCTTCCCCCTCCCTGTGTCCTCAAGTCCATTCTCTATGTCTGCGTCTTTATTCCTGTCCTGCACCTAGGTTCTCAACACTGTTCCAAGTCTTTTGCACGTATTATCTCACTTAATTCTAATAACAATAAAATGAAGAGTATTATTACCTCCATTTTAAAGATGAGGGAACCGAGGCAGAGAGAAATCAAATAATTTTCCCAATGCCATGTGGTTAGTTTATAAGTGGCTGAGTTAAGAGACTTACTCTTAACTAAATGTGTTATCCTGTCTCACCTTCTTGCCATTTTATTTGTAATAAAGTGAAAAGACATGCCACAGATGAAGAGAAGATCCTTGCAATTCATAAAACCATCAGAGGATCAACATTCAGAATATATAAAGAACTCCTACATGCCAATTAGAAAAATAGAAACAGCTCAGTTGAAAATGGGCAAGGGATAAGAACAGATGGTTCATGAAAGAGGATCCAGAAATGTCAAGACACACAAGAAAAGATGCTCAACGTTACTAGTAACTGGGAAGATGCAAGTTAAAACACCAAGGGGATTCATCTCATAGCCAGCATGCGTGCAAAGGCTGAAAAGTTTGGTAATAGCAAATATTGGGGAACATGTAGGGACCAGGAATTATTCTGAGGGTCAGATGATGCAATTATTTCCAGGAGCAATTTGACAGGATCTAATGGAGTTGAAGATGTACAGTTCTTGTGACTCAGCAATTTCAAGTCCATTAGACTCTAATAGAAACCTTCACGCTTACGCATAAGGAGGAGAGTGCCAAGTTTTCTCTACTGTACTGTTTTAATTGCAAAACAATAAAGATGTTAAAAAAAAATAATAAAATATATACATACTTTTTAAAAATTGAGTTAGTTTTTATCAAAGGAATACATGCATCTAGTTTTTAAAAAATCAAATAATACTAAAGTGTTTATAATAAGAAGCAACTTTCCTCTGCGGGATTTCATCACCCCCAGTCTTGCTCCCTAGAGGCAATCACTATCTACTGTCTTAGCTTTATTTCTTTCAGTATTTATCTCCATATTTCTGAATAACATGTGTAGCAGGGCAATAAATAGATTTTTGCTTTGGTCTCAGAATTGCAGCTCTAACCTCAAAGTGGAAAATAGTAGGTGCTAAAAACTCCCACAGTCCAAAGAGAATTGACAAGATGACAAGACTAATCTCCCAAGATCTTACTAACGTGTGGCAGAAATAATAGGAATAGATAACACTTGTCCCAAGTCCTATTCTCAACTCCTTAGAGTCATTTACTCATTTAACTATTGTAGTAACCCTACGAAATCCCTCTGTTTTATAGATGAGGTAACTAGTAATTCTGACCAACGACAGAAGTAGGTTTCCATCACAGATAGTCTCGCTCTTGACCATTACATGATACTGCCTCTAAGTGGCCTTTTTGCCATCACCCGGTCCTTCCACTCCAGCCTGTATGGGCAGAACACCAGAAACTCTGGAAGGATTTTGCCCTCAGCCTAGGGGTGTCTCTTCACTTTCCTGAGCACCCTGCACATTGCAGCTGTGAATCAAGAAATTGGGGGGGGGTTGTTCCAAGTAGAGGTTAGGGGTATCTACAAGAGGGCAAGATGGGCATCTCATTCCTCTGATGGCTGTTTGTTT
This sequence comes from Eschrichtius robustus, assembly GCF_028021215.1. Classification (NCBI taxonomy): domain Eukaryota; kingdom Metazoa; phylum Chordata; class Mammalia; order Artiodactyla; family Eschrichtiidae; genus Eschrichtius; species Eschrichtius robustus. The sequence continues at coordinate 82,281,600 of NC_090839.1, read as the reverse complement.
GAGGCCCATTGGCTGATTGCCCTTCATGTCTATTTCAGCAGGGAGGAAGTAATGAGAGCAAGATGGGAATAAAGGCATGGAAAAGATGCAGGATTTCTTGTAGACCAAAGGGGCACTGGGGAAGTTAGCCAAGCTTGAGCCATCTTGGTGGCACTCTGCTGGAAGGGACAGTAGGAGCAAGAGGCCAGGGTGTGAGGTTGGATGGAGTCAGAAGAGGTGAACCTGGTGGTGAGAAGGCACCTGAGGGTCCTTCAAAAAACTCATACAAGTTCCATATGAGAGAGCGAATCAGCACCAAGATTCTGGCCAAATGGTCAACATCTAAGACCAGCCAGTGTTAACTAGGAGGCAACAACAGCAGTGTCAGGTAAACATAAAGGTGTTTACACCTTTACTCTGACCCCTACTTCCTGACCAAAATGGAAGGGGGTGAAATTGCTGACATGTCTCCTTCACGCTTTGAGTTCCTTGGTTGAGGCTCATCTGGAGATGAGAGAAGAGAGGAGAGAAGGAGGACATTTAACAGGACCTAAGGTTGAAGTTTTAAAATGAAGGCAGAGGGATTGGACATTTCACACCATTCTTAAAATGACCAGCAAGCTCTGGGGTCTGACTGAGAGGTTATTAGGTGAAAAGAAAATGAAATTCAATATAGCACAGTTGAAGGTAGAGACCAGATGAGAAAATTAAATGACCTCATGTTTATACCCTCATCTCAGACTGAGAATATGCAGTTCTCTGAGTAGCAGGTGGTTGCATTGGCTGAATACATGTGTTTTTTTCACTGCTTCTTGTTGATTTATCAGTTTAAATATTTTCTATTGTGTTTTTTTGTATGTAGGTAAATGATGAATTAGCTCCTTTTCACGCTTCCTTTCTACACATAAACCTTTTCTTCCCTATCCTAACAACTCAGCTGTATGTTTAGAAAATCAATCATAAGATTTATGTTATGGTAGCTGTCTAAATATTGTTCACTCATGGGCCATACTCTGTCTATGATTACATTTCCTTTCTTGGAAATGAGTAGAGGATAATTAATTTTTTTTTTTTTTATAGCTACTTTATTTATTTATTTATTATTTATTTTTGGCTGTGTTGGGTCTTCGGTTCGTGCGAGGGCTTTCTCTAGTTGCGGCAAGTGGGGGCCACTCTTCATCGCGGTGCGGGGACCGCTCTTCATCGCGGTGCGCGGGCCTTTCACTATCGCGGCCCCTCCCGTTGCTGGTCACAGGCTCCAGACGCGCAGGCTCAGTAGTTGTGGCTCACGGGCCCAGCTGCTCCGTGGCATGTGGGATCTTCCCAGACCAGGGCTCGAACCCGTGTCCCCTGCATTAACAGGCAGATTCTCAACCACTGCGCCACCAGGGAAGCCCTAATTATTTTTCATTAACCTTGTTTTCTATGTACATGTCTTTGAATTTTACCATCAGACCTGTCAATTTCCTATACATGGTTATTTTCTCCCCAAATGTTCACACATATGAAATCTTTCAGTTTTTTCCTCCCCCTTAGAGTAATCTCTCCTGAAAGTCCAATCTACCATTCTTGTTCTCTGAATCTGCTGCATGGCTGTTATCCTGAAACTTTCCTTGGTCAACTTCTTGCATTGGAGTTAGTTTTCCTAGATCCAGTCTTCCTTTGTTTTTTCCTTTCTTGGCTGTCTGGATTCCACTTTCCCCCTCCCTCCCTCTTTTCATCCCTTCCATTTTCTTTCTTTTGTCATTGCATGTCTGAAAATGTCTTCATCATAGTTTCTTCTTTTTTGGCTTATGTAGCTGTATAAAATATTCTAGATTTTTATAAATTTGGCTCCCCCTCAAAAGCCCAGGATGTGACAAAAGCCTTTTCATGTGTCTTTTGATCATTTGTATGTCTTCTTTGGAAAAATGTCTGTTCAGGTTCTCTGCCCATTTTTTAATTGGGTTGTTTGTTTTTTTTGATACTGTGTTGTATGAGTTCTTTACTTTGGATATTAAACCCTTATCAGATATATCATTTGCAAATATCTTCTCCCATTCAGTAGGTTGCCTTTTTATTTTGTTGGTAGTTTCCTTTGCTGTGGAAAGCCTTTTCAGTTTGATGTAGTCCTATTTGTTTATTTTTGCTTTTGTTGCCTTTGCCCAAGGAGACATATCCCAAAAAATATTGCTCAGACTGATGTCAAAGAGTTTACTGCCTATGTTTTCTTCTAAGGGTTTTATGGTTTCAGGTCTTACATTTCAGTCTTTAATATATTTTGAGTTTATTTTTGTATATAATGTAAGAAGGTGGTCCAGTTTCATTCTTTTGCCTGTAGCTGTCCAGTTTTCCCAACATCATTTATTGAAGAGACTATCTTTACCCTATTGTATATTCTTACCTCCTTTGTCATAGACTAGTTGACCTTATGAGTATAGGTTTATTTCTGGGCTCTCTGTTCTATTCCATTGATCTATGTGTCTGTTTTTGTGCCAGTACCATACTGTTTTGATTATTATAGCTTTGTAGTATAGTTTCAAATCTGAGAGAGTGATAGCTCCATAAAAAAGAATGAAATTTTGCCATTTGTGACAACATGGATGAACCTTGAGGACATTATGCTAAGTGAAATAAGTCAGACAGAGAATGACAGATACAACTTCATTCATATGTGGAATTTAAAAGACAAAGCAAATGAACAAACAAACAAAACAGAAATAGACTCATAGAAACAAAGTCATCGAACAAACAGGTGGTTGCCAGAGGGGAGGAAGGTGGAGGCACAGATGAAATAAGTGAAGGGGATTCAGAGGTACAGACTTCCAGCTACAAAAAAAAAAATAGGTCAAGGAGATGTAATGTACACTTGAATACTATAGTCAATAATGTAACAACTTTGTATGGTGACGGATGGTAACTGGACTTACTGTGGCAATTATTTTGTAACGGATAAAGATCTCAAATCACTAAGTTGTCCACCTGAAACTAATATAATATTGTCTTTCAAGTAAAACAATAAAAATCAACAACAAAAAAGAAATGATAATACCAATTATGTTTTCTTTTAAAAAATGAGCATGTGTTTAGGGAGAGGATTTATGTAGCAGAAGCACTGCAGACCTGGGGACCCCTAACACATGAACAACAAAGACTACCCTTTAAACAAGCCTGCTGACCCTTACCCTCTCACCCCGCAATCAGTGATTTCAGATGTAATGAAATCCTGATCAATCTCTATACTGTAGGTAACACACTCTTTCCCCTTCAGTTTTTAAAAAATTTATTTTGTTGAAGTATAGTTGATTTACACTGTTGTGTTACTTTCTGCTGTACAGCAAGGTGATTCAGTTATACATATATATACATTCTTTTTCTTATTCTTTTCCATTATGGTTTATCATAGGATATTGAATATAGTTCCCTGTGCTATACAGTAGAACCTTGTTGTTTATCCATTCTCTATATAAGAGTTTGCATCTGCTAATTCCAAACTCCCAATCCATCCCTCCCTCACTCCCCTTACCCCCTTGGCAACCAAAAGTCTGTTCTCTATTCCCCTTCAGTTTAAACTGACTTGGGGGCTGTGCTACTCAGCAAGCAGGAGAAGCTCCCGTCCCTGCCCTTCTCGCAGTGTATGTTGTCACTCCTAATAGGGAAAAGATCAACTCCTGCCTTCCCTTGTCTCTCCTGATTAGAATCACCAGTGCCCTCCACATTGGGGACCAGCCTCAGTGTGTTTCTGAGCCAGCCCTGACTGAGGCAGGGCTGCAGCCTGCAGCCTCAGCCCTGCCAAGAGGAGTGGGGCCCGGAGTTACTCCTGCTGCCTGTTTCTACCTGTCCTGATATGACCTGATTGTGTCTGGTGCTGTTGGTTTATTCAGAATTAAGCGAGGGCTCTGCCTCTCTGCATTTAGCCTTCAGTCCATTATGGGGAGCAGCGCTCTGAAACGTGCCCTCCCTGGCATTAGGATGCGTCCTGCCCTAGGGAGTCCAAACCTCCTCCCTCGGTGTCCAGATCCCAGCTGCCTCCCACTGTGAGGGGAGGGGCTGTCTTTTGTACTTGTAGGACAAGTTGACCAGCCTGCTGGTTTGAACTGCATCGTGTAGCCCCTGCCTAAGCATCCTGGAGCTCACCAGTCCCCTTGTGCTGCTTTGTGTAGTGGATGATCCAGCCAGTACTGGCCTCAGACCTGGGCAAAGGGGCTTCTGTCCTGGCTTGCACACTTTAGAGGGTCCCACCAGGGCTATCCTCCAGCTGGACGCAACCCGTGGGGCAAGAAGACCACCTGGTCAAGAGGATATGCCCACCTGGAATCCACAGCTTCCCCCTAGACCGTACTCCAGATACCTGAAACTCAGAACTCAGCCCCTACAGTCATGATTCTGCTTCTAGGGCCTTTGCAAGCCTCTCCCCTGGGAGCTGCCATAGTATGAACGACTCTAGGCTTGAAGCTTAGCCTAAAGCTATTTGCGTGGGGTGTGGAAAGAATTTAGACATGTGCAAACATGCAAGACCTTTTGCAAAGCAGGATATAACCCAGAATGGGGAGAAAGGGATCAGGCAGGGGGCTGGGGGTGAGGGTCTCCACAATGCCATATTCAGCACAGAACCCAGAGAAGCTCAAGAATTCTAAATTCTGACTTGGCCCTTTAGGTTATCATGAAGATCTATTTGTCAAGGAAGAAATACATACTTTATTTAGCAGTTCGTTGGCTTGACTTACAACCTGTTACTATTTCTCTGCCTGGCGTGAAGCCTCTATTTATTCTCTTACCCTGGACCCTACCGAAGTCAGAGGTGGGTCTAGGCTCAACCCTTGTCCCATCTGGTCACAACAGCCTCCCTACCACTTCCTCATGTTCTTGAGACACCATATGTTTCATACTCAGGTGGAGCCAAAGTGTGACATAAATAGTCTTGCAGCATCACAGGAGGTAGAGGGAAGCAAAATACATTCAGAGGAATGAGAATATGCTGATAAAAATAATAGGGGCTTTAGAAACCAGCCAACCTAAATCCCAGCTCAGCTAGCAAGAAATTTGACTTCTCCAAGCCCTAATTTTCTCATTTGATACAAGTGGGAAGGATTCTATACCCTAAGTTTGATAAGGATTAAACAAATGAGTCAGTCCAGGGCCTTACACAATGCCTGGCTCATAATCCACACTCAGTAAACAAGCCTCTCTCTCCTGCTAATTTTGGAAGGTTTCATTCTCTTAGAACGGGATCCACCAACACTAATTTGTGTCCTTTTCCAGCATAGTGCATGGAAAAGATATTTGCCACTGGAATCTGATGTCTGTTGCAAGAGCTGACTGTTCTTGGGCTGTCCAGTCTATTCTAGGACCCCTGACTTCACTCCCCCCATCTCCCAATCTCCAACTCTGGGATCTGGTCTTTCCAACCATGTGGGCTGCTTCCATCTTGCTTCACCACTGTTTGGTATGATTATCCAGGATGTTGTGTTTGGGTTTTTTTGCCATGAGCTTTCCCCATAAGCCATTCTGGAATGTATATTCTAATGCGTCCAGATTGACCTTCCTCCTTCCCAGGCTCTGGCTCTCACAGCAGGTCTGGGTGTGGGCACCATCCATGGTTCAATTAGGGCCATGAATGGGGCTAATGTGTCCCATCTCCTCAGGAAATAGAAGGCAGATGGTGGGGTAATTGCCTAAATCCAGAAAACTAGGAGAGAGGGATAGAGTCCTTTGTAGTGCCCAGAAAAGGAAGTAAGGAACTCTAAGCCTAGCAAACTGCCAGGCAAGCTAACCTGTAACTCTTCCAAGTCTTCATTATAAGTTGGTTTGCTCTAGGTTTCTTGGCAAAGTTGAATTTTAAAAATTCCACCTTGTGTTACTTCAACTAAAAGAGAATACATTTTAGCCTATAAATAGAGATCTATAACCAAACTCTCAGAGGGAACCTGGCTGGATATATGTAGAGGATATATAAAGAGGTGAACATTTGGCAGGGAGGGGATCTAGAATGACTAGAATTTCTCTGAACTTCCCATTGGGAAATTCCCTCATAGACTATGGCCTGACAAATGGCATCCCATTGACCCAACTGCTCAAAGGGAGAAGCCTGGACCCATCCCTGCCTTTGTCTTTCCTGAGCCTTCCACAATCATTAAATCCTGCACTTCTGTCTCTTTGATACTTCTCAACTCCATCCACATCTCTTTATCTCCATCACCACCATCTTTTGACAGGCAACCCCCATAGTCTCCTAATTCTCCTACTGCCTCCAATCCAGAGAGAACCACTCACGGCTTCAAGGTGCAGGAAGAGTGTGCGCGTAGTGGTCTCCAGGAGCCTGGTCAGAAAGATGGATCCAAGGGCTGGAGAGAAGACAAATGAGCTGTTTTCAGAGCACAGTGGTCAGAGAATGGCCAGGCATCCCAGTTGTTCCCAATGGCATGTGGGAAGAGTGACGGATGGGCTTCGAGTATGAACTAAAAAGAACTTCATAGGCTCTGAAATGGCTGGACTTTCTGGAAGTACTCAAATCACCCTTGAGAACCAATGCCTTTTAGTTTAGGTTCCCCCTTGACCCGAGAAACAGCTTTTGAGACAAAGGCTTGAATGCAGGTAGTTTATCTGGGAAATGATGGCAGGGAACAGGAGTGAGGAACTAGAGAAAGATGGAAAACCAACACCAGGATGAGTTCCAGAGTTGGCTACCATGGAATAGGGTACTTGATCCTGGACCTAGGGGCAGTAAAAGCTTGCACCTGTGTAAAAAAATCCTTTATCCAGTTTGTTATCATTTTCCTGCCTGAGCAGACTGGATTGGGTAGGGCATTTAGGGAATGTTGGTCATCAGGTTTGGGAGTCTAAAATCTAGAGCAGGAAGCAATGTTATCTGCTGGGGCAAAGGGGCTGCAGGAACCTGGTGAAGACTGCAGTTCTGGGACCCAGTGGGTTGCAGTTCAGAATCAGAAACCAGACCTTTTTTTTTTTTTGATTGCTATGTTTTATTTTATTATTTTTTTTAACTGAGGTATATTTGATGTGCAATATTTTAAAAGTTTCAGGTATACAACCTAGTGATTCACAATTTTTAAAGGTTATCTTCCATTTATAGTTATTATAAAATATTGGCTATATTCTCTGTGTTGTAAAATATATCCTTGTGGCTTATTTATTTTATATATAGTAGTTTGTACCTCTTAATCCCCTACCCTATCTTGCCCCTCCCCCTCCCCTCTCCTCACTGGTAACCACTCCTTTGTTCTCTATATCTGTGAGTCTGTTTCTTTTTTGTTATATTCACTAGTTTGTTTTATTTTTTAGATTCCTTATATAAGTGATATCATATGTTATCTGTCTTTCTCGTTCTAGCTTATTTCGCTTAGTATGATAATCTCAAGGTCCATCCATGTTGCTGCAAATGGCAAAATTTCATTCTTTTTTATGGCTGAGTAGTATTCCATTATACACACACACACGCGCACATGTGCACACGCACACACCACATCTTCTTTATCCACAGAATCCAGACCTTTCAAGGCAGCTTAGGATATATGTCTCTGAACTGTTGCTGGGAGGAGGAGGAGAGGCACTTATGCCTTCGTGGGTCAAGCACTGCCCCCAAACTGTTAACCCTCTGCACTTCCGGTTTTTCGTGGATGGAAGGTGAGGGGATTCCTGCAGGTGCCCCAGGCTGTGGCCTCAGCCTGCTTAAAACTGCTCGCTGCAGTAGCTGCTGGAGTCAGAGATGGGGCTGAGAGAGCTCACAACGGCACCTAAGAAGGGTCCAGTGTTTCCAAGGAGTGCTGGTCGCCTCAGGTTCAATGTGACTTAGCGTCAGTGTGGGACTGAGTGCTGGCCGCCTTCCACTTACTCCTCTTCCTTCTTTGCCCCACGTTGTCTATGTCCCAGAAGGCTGACCTGTTTGGACTGTGGCAACAGGCTTTCTCACCCTCTGGCTCCTGGCTGAGCTCAGCCCATGGGAGCAGGGACGGTGGGCTCCGAGTTTATTCTCCTAGCTCCCTACCCGCAAGGTTGCCGTGGCCCGGCTGCATCCCTCCATGAAATGTGACAGCCGGTCTCCAGCCCCCCACCCCCTCTCTCTGGGCTCTGCTAAGCCCTCCCTCCTCTGTCCCTTCAGCCTTAGGGCTGGTAACAGCTTATGATGTTGTCAATGGCTCTTTTTCTTCAACTTTCCTCCAATGACCCAGTTTGAATGTGCCAGCTAGTTCCAGAGCCCCCGCTGGCTGGACTGGATTTCACAATCAGTTTCAGTCCCAGAGAGAAAGTAAGACTGATGCAGGAGGCAGATGTGAACTCACAGGAGAACCAGCCAGCTTGGCTGACCCCACTCAGTGGGGAGGATGAGGAGATTGCAACCTTCCAGCAGATGGGCACCAGAGGCTCACTTCCCTCCAGAAATTCAGACCTGGGCCGGGGAGCAGCAGACGGTTTCCAGACTCCACTTTCTAGAGAAGCAAACATTCCTAGTGGACCACCAGGCTGGATGCCATGGCTCAGCATCCTGCCGGGTAGGGTTGAAGGAGCAGGTCCCTATACCCAGCCAGGTGGTCTCGTGGTTTTCCTTACAACCGGGTACCCAGGAAGCTGTCACAGAGCACAGGGAAACCACGGAGTGGAAGAAAACAGATGTGCACTGAACAAGCATCCTTACATGTCAGGTGCTTTATCTGCATTCTCACTGATTCATAACTACCCTTGAGTCTGCTTTTGACATCCCCATTTTATGGATCAGGACCACAGGGCTTAAGAAGGTCCAATCAATTCCACTAAATCACACAGACAGGAACTTGGGCCGAAGGATTCATGCTCACGCTCTTTCCACTGTATACACAAACTCAATCCTCCCTGACCTAGGAGGGCCTCACAGTGGGCTGTGCAGATAACCCTGCCGAATGCTGTTCTCCACTCTCCTCCCCCGAGCCCATCCCGACAAGCCTCCACAAATGTTGATCTGAAGGGTAATTTTCTTGTCAACTGAATAATTAATGGGCCGCACACTACAGTGGCCCTCTGTTATTCTGCTTCTCGAAGATATATTTCAAAATGAATAGCTGTTTAACCAATCACTTGGCAGACGTATTACCCTTAGGTGTTTCTGTCAGTCAGCGTTTTCACACATGGAGCCTGAAGTCGGCAGAATCAATTTGGGTATCCGCTCTGGGAAGGTGAAAGCAGCCACGAATTAGAAATTCTTGGGCTATCTGAACTCGTCGCCTGTTAACACTGCACGGCGTGAGGATTGCCCTTGCAATCTCCTTGGCCCCATGCTCGGGCGCCCCGGCATTGGCTGCCACTTTTAATAAAGCGGGAAGAGGTCTTTTTGTGGTGGCTTTAAGATAATGTCTTGGACGGCAGGTGTGTCTATTCTCTCAGCCATCAGAGCATTTATTTTGCTGTTTCCCTTCAGAGGCGTAAGGCGGTAGCTTTACAAAAGAATTTCAAAACTTCTGATAGCCCGGGAATGGGAGACTAAAGAGAGTGTGCATTTAGGCAGAAACAAAATTCTGATGCATCTGAGGGGTGCTGCAGAAGTGCCTTCTATCGGAAGAGAGCCAGATGCTTGCTAATGTTGAGGGATTGCAAAAGGATTTGGAAGACGTGGTGAATTCTTGTAACCAACCTCCGCAATGGATCTGGCCTTTGCCCAACAACAGTTGAAGAGGCAGAAATACTTGTAGAAACATTGCTGGTGCCCATTCTTTGGCCTGCCCTGCAGCTCACCTGCAGAGGTCCATCTCTGCTGATGGCCTCCTGCATCTCTCTGCCCAAGGGGCTTCACCAGTCATAAGACCATGCTCAGGTCTTGAGCTCGGGGACTGGCTGGACGCGTTGGAAGTTAGCCCCCTAGGAGCGACCTTTAACCTAGGAGTGACAGAAGTTGGTGAATAAATACTTCAACTTTCTCATCCCTCAGTGGGAAAGTGATGAGGTGAATCCACATGGTTTTCCAGAGGGCCCCAGGGGACTGGGTGCCAGTTGCCCACAGGAGGAAGACATTGATTGACAGCCCCATTGTGCCTGTGTGAAAGCAGAGGCTCTGAAAAGATGAATGGTCTTTCTTCTACACTCCTTCACACACAGTAGGTGTGTCTCACCTCACCCGTCTTCGCCCACTTTTAGCTCAGTCTTTGCTGACAAAAACCAACTTCACACAGGCCATGACACACCTTGTGTCTGAACCATGAATCACTCTCTTTCTGTTGCAGATTTTCTCAGAGGCCGTGTTGTGGGATGTCTGTGGGAACCCCTCCCTGACCCCACCAGGAATGAACATGTACAGATTCCAAACGTGAGGGAATTAGTCCCCTGTGGGCCAACCCATGTCGATGGGAGACATTTATTTTTTTATATTTATCAATGTTGATACATTCAGACCTAGTTATCTCTTTTTCTTTTTTTAACTGAAGTATAGTTGATTTACAATGTTGTGTTCATTTCAGGTGTACAGCACAGAGATTCAGTTATACATACATATATATCTATTCTTTTTCAGATTCTTTTCCCATATAGGTTATTACAGAGTAGTGAGTAGAGTTCTCTGTGCTATACAGCAGGTCCTTGTTGGTTATCTATTTTATATATAGTAGTGTGTATATATTCATCCCAAACTGGGGGCTAATGTCCTGGCAAGGTCACTTGGAGCCAGTCTTAATCCACTGCTGGGAGGGCTTCTTGAAGCTTCCACAGGATGATAAATAAGGTGGAATTTCAAGGACTGTTTTGGTACAGGAACGAGTTAGTGGTCAAAAAGTTGAGAGAGGTGGAATGTTAGAATGATTTATTACATGAAACCAGAAAATTCAGCTCCTTACTTAACATGCTCTCCCATCTCACAGACTTCTCCCCACCTCCCCCAGTAGAATCTAGAAATGTGTTTTACACATTTCTGAAACAGTAAGAAATGTGCTGGTGAGGGGAGCACCGAATTCTTTGAGAGGTTAATTGGCGGCTCTTCTCCATAGGGTGGAGATGCTGCCATGGTGCTGAATTCCCTGTTATCAATGGGGATAATAGGACCTCTGTACCGCAAAGGCCAGGTGGTGGCATTTAACTGACAAGGCAAAGCAGAAATAATTAATATAATGGATAGCAAAGCTTGGATGGTAGCCAGTGTACCCTAGACTTATAGGAATTTATGGCAATGACCATGACATTTCTGGGGACAAGATACATAGGAAGTTGTGGGTCAACCTCCTCCAATCAGCTGAAAGACCTTGAGAGCAAAAACCGAGGTTTCCCAAAGAAGAAGAAATTCGGCCTCAAGACGGCAGCATCAACTCCTACCTGAGTTTCCAGGCTGTTGGCCTGTCCTGTGATTTTCAGACTTGCCAGCCCCCAAATTGTATGAGCCAATTCCTTAAAATAAATCTCTTGATGGATTGATAGATAGATTCTGTTTCTCTGGAGACCCTTGATTGAAACAACTTCCTTCTCTGTTTGACTTTTCCAAGATTCCTGTTCCCTGGGGGATCACTTCCCCAAATAAACTGTCATAACAAGTCCTTGTCTCAGGCTTTACTTTCTTGAGAGAACCCAGCCTAAGACAGTAGGTCTTTGAAAAGATGGGCACTTTTACACTGTTTCAGTAAAATCCTGTGATAAGCCAATTGTTGTCTGACTGTAAGGACTTGTTATTGGTAGAGAAGTTCAAAATATTGAAATGAAACTTGATTAATGCGTATTTTCTTGAAGCTTTATTGGAAAATTTAAAATGCAAATGAAAGATGTCAAAGTCATGAGTTGGGAACTGAGTCACCAACATTTGTAACCATGGAAAACTATTCATCTTTGAGGTTATTTGGATTCTCAGTGATATGGAAGGATTTACAGCAGCAAATCCTGCCCAATACTCCTCTCCCCACCTTCCCCAGTAGAATCTAGAATCTGGCCAGTTTTCATCACCTGCAAAGCTACTACCCTGAGACCAGCCATCCTCATTTCTTACCTGGATTATCACAGACTCTTAACTGGTCTCCCTGTTTCTATTCTTACTCCCCTTCAGTCTATTCTCACTCCAGAAGTTAGAGGAGTCCTGGTAAAACACAAAGTCAGATCATGCAATTCCTCTGCTCACAAGCCCTCCAAACATCCCATTTTGCTCAGGGTGAAAACCAATATATGATAGCTTTCAAGGTCCAGTGTGATCTGGCCTCAGTTTCTCTCTCTGATCTCATCTCTTGTTCTTTCCCTCATTCACTCCAGCCCCTCTGGCCTCCTCACTCTTCCTCAAATGCACTAGACATGCTCCTGTCTTAAGACCTTGCTGTTTACCCCTCCTGGAATGCTCTTCCCCTCCACGTCTCCCTGGATCACTCCACTTGGCCGCCCCATTCACAGCTCCAAGGGACACCATCTACATTGTAGCATAGACACATGGCGTGTTGGAGATCGGCTGGCCAACCCCATAATTTTCAAGTTGGGGAAGTTGAGAAACACAGAGGTTGAATGACTTTCCAGGATCTCACATAAGACAGGAGATTGGCAAAAGAAACCTAGTTTCACAGACTCTCCATTCCAAGAGATGTTTCTCAGAATAATTTTGTTTACAGAAAGAGAGTTTGGCAACTGATCATCCCGAGAACATTTTCATCCATATTTCTGGGCGTAACATGGGGTGGATCTACTAGAATTGTGATGAATAGTATAATGGATGGGTACTTAATCCCACACTGTGTGGGAAGAGGAGCTGGAAACCTCGCATCCCCCCATCAACCTCTGCAAACACTGGGGCTCAGAGTAGTAATCCCCATGGCAAATGACTGGGAAGAGAGGCAGAACCCAGGCTTGTACTTTGTGTCATATTCAATATTCTCTGGCAGGTGCGGGAAAATGACTCATTCCCCCTACTCCTCTGAAAATGTCCCTTCATGTTTCATAAACAACAGCTTTGCTGTGCCATTGTCTCCGTTAGTTATTTTCATAATTCATAATTATCTTAGTTCTTAAAATGTAGACGTACATTTAAAAGCATGATCCAATCGTGCTTGATTGCTGCCACATTGTTTTCAAAGTAATTACCATTCATTTGGCTTTTGAGGCTGTTGAATGAATTTTCCACATGAGATTCCTTAATTTGTACATATTTTATTGCTATAAAATAGGTATTGGCAAGCTGCCTAAACTGTAGTGAAGGCCTTTAATTCCTATCACTATGTGATAAAACAAATTGAGTGCAAACTGAGAGGCCTAAGATAGAACACTTGAAATGGATTCCACTCATTTTTTTTTTTTTTTTCTAAACCAAGTTTCCCCAGGTGTGAGACACAGGTAGCTTAGATTAAGGTAGCTTAGTTCAGGCTGAGAGCTCAGAATTGTCTTAGCATTTGTATAAAAATGATAATGTCCCTCTTTGATGGCAAACCTCTCTCTTCCCGTGATCTATTATTCCTTGGGGAAAAGGATGTTTGGAGAGAGAAGTTTATTACCATTTTTCATGCATAGTAAGAGAAATGGAGTACTCACAAAACAGAGCCAGGTAATTCTTGGTCAAGGTAGAGACTTGGGCTGGATGTTGAGACCAGGGTGGGCCCTGCCAAGCTGTGTAGGCTCCAGAAGTCCTACTTCTCTGAACCCACTTTGCTCACTTGTAAAATTAAGGCGTTGGAATAAATTAAATTTAATTTGTAATTTGTTTTTCTGAGGTTATTGGTATCTTGGATTTATTTAAGATCTTTTTACTGAGGGCTTCTCAAGGGTTTTAAAAATCATATCTACCCTGTTCTGCCCAGATTCTAAAAATAGTAAATGAGATGAGAGATTAAGTTGTAGAAAGTATTCAAGTGTTGGGTTAGATGACCTTCAAGGTCTCTCATAATCCAGAAATTCTTTGACTCCATGTGGTCAATGGAAGCTCTTGCTGGCTTCCTCAGTTGGATTTCCCACCACCCTCCAACCCAAATCCTTCCCACCAGCTCTGAGTCTCCCAGCAAAAACAAACAAAACAACAACAAAAAAGAACACATGTGTGTCCATGCTTATGCATTTGTTGTCTTTGAAATGCCTCCCAACTTTTCTCTGCTTTCCAAGAGCTTACTCTTTTGCTCAGATTTAGGGCAATTGACATGACTTCTATGGAGCTATTTCCAATGACCCCTATTCACAGTGACCAATGTCTTTACTGAAATATTTTTCACTTGGTTCCATAGCATCGTATATTGGTTTTTAGTGTTTAATACCTATTTCCCTTCTTTCTACAACTAATTGTATTTTCTTTGAGAAAAGAGTTGGTGTCATTTTCTTCCATCTTTGATTTCACCCATAGTGAGAAGTGTAGCTCTTACTTAATAGGTAGTCATGGATTGATAGGTCCAACATTAATTTTTTTCTTTCATTTATTTACAAACATTTAATTGACATATTTCTTCACTCCCTCCAGATCCCAGGAATTGACTAGTCTGGTCTCCTCCATTGAAAGCACTCATTTTTTGTCTTTGACATTCTTTCCCCCAAAGTTCATTGGCACACACACATAATTCTTCTACCAGATTATCTCTAAAATAAACACACGGCCCCTCTTAATGTTTCTGTTGGGTTTTCATTGTTAGTAGTCAAGAAGAAATAGATTTAAAGAAAGAAATCCAAGATAATCTCAAAATTACTTTTGCAAAAGACAAAGAATTTCCCAGGCATAGTTGTCTCTAATATTCATGTAAATGTAAAGAGAAGTCTTCCCTCTTCTTAGTGAGTTGGTTGGGTTTCTCAGTTGCAGGGAACAGAATCCACTCTGGCAATTTTGAGCAGAAAAGAGCTAAATAAAGGGCATTAAATAGCTCACAAAGATATTGGCAAAGTTGGAGCAACAAACTCTGAGTTGAGCTTCTAGGCACAACTTCCAGAACCACATCCAATTAAGGTCCCAAATCCCACATCCTCTGTTGCAATGGTAAGCTGGCAACTAAGTAAGACAGTGCCACCACTGCCAGCCCTAGACCCATTACTGCCATGATCATAAAGCTGTAATAGCTGCTGCTGGCCCCAAAAACCGCATGTCTCCACCATCATGCTTACCAGAAAAGCCAAATTCCCAAGTTTAATCTCTTTGTTGCAATGTTCATGTCCTCCTCATGTGTCTTGTGTGACCATCCACCTAGTAGAACCTGGATCCCATGAAAACCTAGCTGCAGGAGAATCTCGGAAAGGTATTTTTTATTTTCAAGTTTTTACAGTTTGGGAAGGCTTTTGAGGGTTCAGAGTGGGTACTGAATGAGTTAACCTAAAGTACTGGCCACATTCAGTGATTTTTCTCTTGATTTTTTTATGGCAATCAACTTCATCCCAACTATCTTTCCAGACCAAAGATCCTTCTCCATGGAAGATTTGCCCAAAGATTATCTTTCTCTTTAATGCTCTTAAAGGCTGTATGTTATACCCCAAGTAGCAAGTCAGGTTCTTTTCCTGTCTTTGACTAGCTCTAGATACAACTACGAAAGTACAAGTGAATCCTCCTAGCATTTGGTTGCAGCCTCATCTCGTTAGGATTCTAGCCTTCCTGGTGCTTTACTCATAGTTGGACATCTTTCTCTTGTATTTAACCTTGGTCATGAGTTCTTCTTTATACCATTTTGATAAAGGTGCCTTTTTAAAATCAGAACACCTCTGAATCTTATCTCTGCAGTCATATTATTTACATAGGCACCCCTTCTTTCTCATAGGAGTTGACTGGATTATGATCATTCATTTATTTTTTTTAGCAAATATTTTTTCATGACCCATCCTGAACTGGATACTAAAGTCATTTTATGTATTCCATACTGGGGATATAATGGTAAATAAGATTTACCATGGACCTCTCAGGATGGTGGAGAAGAGAGGTATTCCAAATAAATTAAACAATGACAAATTCTGATAAATGCTGTGAAAGGAATGGTGTTGGAATATAGAATTACAGGGAATATAGGGAAGTTCTTTTATGGGTGGTGTCATACAGGATAATAGTCTGAAGGGCAAGAAGAAGCCAGCCAAGCCAAAGTAAGTTATGTCCACTCGAGTAAGGAACTCAGCATGTGTAAAGGTTTGAGGTGAGAGGGAGTTGGGTGTATTGAGGAAACTGGAAGATGCCAGGGGTGGATGGAGCAAGTAGGTGGAGCAGGAAGAGAAATAAATGGATTTCATAGATGCTCTGCTTCAGACCAATTAAATGTGCATCGGGCATCTAGAGAATAAAACTCTTCTGCCAATAGAGTTTGCTACTGAAGCAGCTTTTATTTCTTCCATTTTGTGGATTGGACTTGAGTAAATTCCTGCAATTATTTCGATTCTTTTTTCATTTTTACCTCACTTAAATCACCTTCAGTGTGTCTCCCCACACGCTTGTGTGGATTTTCCCTCCAGTATGCATTTCTGATTTGATTGTGTCTTTAAATGTCATTCTCAACATGGATGGGCCTTGAGATTATCATACTAAGTGAAGGAAGCCAGACAGAGAAAGACAAATATATGATATCGCTTATATATGGAATCTAAAAAAAAAGTGATACAAATGAACTTATATACAAAACAGAAATAGACCCACAGACATAGAAGACAAACTTACGGTTACCAAAGAGGACAGGGTTGGAGGAGGGATAAATAAGGAGTTTGGGATTAACATATACCCACTACTATATATAAAGTAAATAACCTTGTTGGTTATCTATTTTATATAGTACAAAAAACTATACTCAGTAGTTTGTAATAACCTATAAGGGAAAAGAATCTGAAAAAGAATATATATATATATCTGAATCACTTTGCTGTACCCCTGAAACTAACACATTGTAAATCAACTATACTTCAATGAAAAAATAAAGAAAAAAAAACGTCATTCTCTTCTACTGAGGCCTTTCAAGCCAGAATTTTATCTCAACAAGGCTGTGATACCCATAAGATACTATTTACCATTTAGTGTTACAATCTTCAATTCACTTTCCTCACTACCATGCCCTAGATGTTGGTTTGTAGAAATGCAGTGACACAGGATAGCTCTTTTTGTAGCAGAATATCTTGCAGCTGTTGCTTACTGTAAAAAAATGCCTCTCAAACTTACTTCTGCTGAGATTTACAAACCAGGTGCATCTTCTGACATACACCCAGAATTTGATGACGTACCTTCAAAATACAAAGAAAATAGTACTTCAGATTTTATGTTTTGTGGTGGTATGAATGAACACATGTCTAACAATGAGTAATAAAATCAAAGATGAAAAAATTATTTTTATAATAAAGTAAATACACATGGTAAGCTAAGTTTTAAAATATTATAATTTATTTTTTAATATGAGTAGTAACTTTATCCCGACATATTTCTTTGGTAAAAATGTGATCAAATGTATTCTATTGGAAAGAAGCAAAAATAGACCATATTTACTGTCTAAATTATATAATAATTTAATGATATTTAACATCTATTGCAGATGTATTTATTATTGCAGATTGTATTTGCTTTATCAATGTCTTTGGTAGTCTGTGCTGTTTGGTCATTTCTTTTTTTTTTTTTTTTTTTAAACCCCACATTTGTTTATTTATTTATTTTTGGCTGTGTTGGGTCTTCGTTTCTGTGAGAGGGCTTTCTCTAGTTGTGGCAAGCGGGGGCCACTCTTCATCGCGGTGCGCGGGCCTCTCACCATCGCGGCCTCTCTTGTTGCGGAGCACAGGCTCCAGACGCGCAGGCTCAGCAGTTGTGGCTCACGGGCCTAGTTGCTCCGCGACATGTGGGATCTTCCCAGACCAGGGCTCAAACCCGTGTCCCCTGCATTAGCAGGCAGATTCTCAACCACTGCGCCACCAGGGAAGCCCCTCTTTTTTTTTTAATTTGAAGTATAGTTGATTTACAATGTTGCGTTAGTTTCTACTGCACAGTAAATTGATTCAGTTATACATATATATACATTCTTTTTCATATTCTTTTCCATTATGGTTTGTCACAGGATATTGAATAATGTTCCCTGTGCTATATAGTAGGACCCTGTTGTTTATGTTCCGTCATCTATAATAGAAATGTTTGTGGCATCGGTCTCAATTCCGTGCAATGTAGAGGTAGATGCTCCACTGAAAGGTTCTTCGTCTGTCCTTGTCCTGTCCTCATTAAAATGTATCCCCAAGGAGGATGAAAAAGAAAAGAAAAATACTGTGAAATCACGACTCGGTGGCACGGCAGTAGCGTCTTGTTGCCACAACGGCCATCTGGGCACAGGGGTGACAACAGGCAGTTGACAGGTTAGAGGTGAGAAGAGGGGTTTTGAACAAATCAAGCAAATCAGCTGTAAACTCCACCCCTTTGTCACTCACTATGGGCATCAAAAGAAATGCAAGGGACTGAGAACACTGTTATGGATTCACTCTAATTTATAAAGTTAAACCATCCTTTAATCTCAGTAGTTAGGTACACTCAGTAAGAAGTTGCTTGTAAAGTACCACACAAGCAGTAGTAATTCAGATACATTGCAATCGATCTTTACAAATCGTTGAACCCTTTCCAGGCACAAGAGTT
Source organism: Eschrichtius robustus (assembly GCF_028021215.1). NCBI lineage: Eukaryota > Metazoa > Chordata > Mammalia > Artiodactyla > Eschrichtiidae > Eschrichtius > Eschrichtius robustus. The sequence continues at coordinate 82,263,176 of NC_090839.1, read as the reverse complement.
GAGACCTATATTATTCCCTGGCTCCTGGCGCTTGCTGATCCTGTATCTTACCCAAAACCTTAGAAAGGAAACCAGATCTTCACAGATGTGCCAACATGGATTTTGACAATGAATGGGAAGACCTTTAGCCCTGCCCCCTATAAACTGCTGATCTTAGCAAAACAAATTGCTGAGAAAGCATTTCCTATAGCACTTAAATGGAATTCAATACGAATACATCACAAGTCAGAAGTATCTCTGGTCTCATCTCATTGTAAATAACTCACTTGTAATTATTTATTTCATATCAGTTATTGTAATTGTAAATAACATGCTAACGCGAGCATCTTCTCTGCTCACCGTTTTTAACTTGTTCTGCAAAAACTCAAACATACACAAAAGTAGGAAGAATAACAATGAACCCCATATAGCCATCACTCAATAATCAGTGTCGTGGTCAATCTTTCTTTATCTATACTGCCTCTTCCTAATAAGTATATGTTTCAGTGTATGTATATTTTAAAAAGTATATAACCATAATGCCTATGTTGCATCTTATGAAATTAACAATTGTTTTTTAATATTATCAAATTCCATTCAGTTAATAAATTTCCCCATTTGTCTCATATTTTTTAAAGAGTTGGCTTGTTGAATAAGATCCAGTCAAAGTCCACACGTGGCATTTGATTCCTTTAAGTGTTTTTTAATCTATAAGTTCCCTCTTTCTCTTTTTAAAAAATGTTTTCCTTTTCAATTTATTTTATGAATAAATCAAGTCATTTGTCCTCTAGATTTTCCTACATTCTGGACTTTTATGATTGCATTCTCATGACATTAAACAGATTCCTCTGGATCCTGAATGTCTTGCCAACTGGTAGCTATTTCTGAGGTTTGATGTGATTCAAGTTGGAGTTTGGGGCAAGAATTCGTCAGAGGTGGTGGTAACATTTCACCTCTATCTCGTAACACACAGCTTGACATAGAGGGTTGATTCGGGGATACCTGTTGAATGACTGCACGATCTCTCACCCTTATCATGTTCCTGTTTGGACCCCAGGGCACTTTCCATGCCAAGATGCCGTTCCTCTTCTTCTGATATAATAGCGGCTTAGCCAGTGCATTGTTGGAATTGCACTTGGTTCTACTAACACAGAGATGAATGATCACCCCTAGGGAACTTAACACCTGGAGGACGGGGTAGGGGGCATGGGTGCCAATGGAATTCATAGGATGTTATGGGAATACAGTACAAGGTCATTAATTCAGTGTCAGAGGGAATACAAAGGCTTCCCAGGGGGACAAATGCCAGGAGTTAACCAGGGCAGAAAGTTGGGGAGAATATCTCTGGCAGAGGGTACAAAGGGAATGGTGCATTGGGGAGCAGCAAGTGGTCCCAGGAGCATGGACAGCCATGAACATTGAGGTCGGAGAGGCCAGGTCAAGGATGCCCTGGAATCCCAGCTAGGGAATTTGGATTTCATTTTTAAGGGGAGAAATGCTTTATGTAGGGGAATGATATTTACATTTTACATTTACATTTAGTGAAATCACTATGGCAGTGGTTTGGACCTAGAATGAGAAGAGGGTGAGATTTGGGTTTGAGCTGCAGGTGAAAAGGCAGGAATTGATGAGTGGCCTGAACTTTGGCAGGGACTGCAGGGATCCGTTTCAGACACATTAAAAAAAATAGAATCAACCGGAATCTCTAATGACTTAGATGTGGGGAAGGAAGGATGTGAAGACCTGAGCTGAAGTGGTCCCAAGTTGCTGATGTAGGTATTCATCTTCTGTCACCTGTCACTTATATCTTCTACCTCCATTGTACAAGCGTGGATACTTTGGCAAATACCAGAAAATAACTGGCAATTATCTTAATATATGAGCATCTCCAAAATACAACCTAGATTATAAATTACACAGCAAATTGAGGGAAAATGAAACAAAATAAAAATAGCCCTAAATCCTTAATGTTTGAGTCCAGTGCTCTCACTTTAAACAGTAGGAAACTCGGACCACAGAAAGATTTCCTGCATTAACACAGTTAGTGCCTGGGCTGGGCTTAGACCACGCAGGGGGCTGGGGATTAGGACTGGTATTGCAACAGAGTTAAAACCCGGTATTTTGGGGCCAGGCCTGGGCTGGCTGCACTTCCTGTTTGGGGTTGGTCTTGGGGCTACTACGTCTTGGTCTGTAGGACTTAGGACTCATTATCTAACTTTCTTGGAGCAGAAAGGGCACCTGACCAAGTCCACTGTCTTACGGGGAAGCCTTTGGAAAGCTGCTCCCTGACCTCGGTCTCCTCTTGTGTAAATGGCCTTGTTCGTGGCTGCCCTCCCCACCACAGAGGCTTTCTAAAGTTTAAAAGCACAACAAAGTGTGGAGAGTCCAGTGAAACCTGTAAGTGAGATTGTAGTTGGTTGGCTCGGGCCTTGAGAATCCCAGAGCTCTGTTTTCGGTTCAGACTTTGCTGCTGACGATGTGATTATTTGGACAGGTAACTCAACAGGAACATGGCTTGAGGTTCTGGGCCTCTTTTTCGCCTGTCCAGTGAGGTACTTGAAACAGATGACTTTCATTGTCCCTTTGTTATCAACAGTGACTGATGCCGTAAGCCCAGAATTACAAAGAATTATTGTTGTTTCACTCCTAATCTGCTGCTCTTAACATTTTTCTCCTCTGGGGTGGAAAGTAATTCAGGTAACATAGTTCCTTTTTGCATAGATTAAACCATAGCCCCCGTCATATCACATGTCCCCTTGGGGCCATGCTTACGCTATGGTCAGCAGTGCCTTTCTGCATCTGAATTACCAGCAGACCAAATGGGCCAGAATCCTGGAGGGAGGGAAATGTGAGGAGCAGATGCAAATGGGCAGGAATCTGCACTATTAAAAATTTTTTTTTAACTTTTTTTTGATTCATAGGAAGTTGCACAGATATTGCATAGGAAATTTTAGATGCATATGAAGTTGCAAAATATTGCAGAGAGGTCCCAGGTAGCCGTCACTAGGCAATCCTGATAATTGTATCTTAATAACTATAGTAATTATTAAGTAAGTATTTACTTTTAAAATAATTATTAAATATTTAATAATGATACTATAATATCAAAACCAATTGTTTGATGTTGGTACTATGTATGTGTACAGTTCTATGCCATTTTTTTTCACACATGTAGATTTGTGTAAACACCATTGCAATATATGTGATAGTTAATTTTATGTGTCAACTTGGCTGGGCCATGATGCCTAGGTATGTGGTCAAATATTATTCTGGATGTTTCCATGAGGGTGTTTTTGGATGAGATTAACATTTAAATCAGTGGACTTTGAGTAAAGCAGATTGCCCTCTCTAATGTGGGTGGGCCTCATCCAATCAGTTGAAGGCCTTAATAAAACAAAGACTGACATTATCCAAGCAAGAGGGGATTCTGCCAGCAGATGGCCTTTGAACTTGAACCACAACATCTGTTCTTCCCTGGACTCCAGCCTGCTGGTCCACTCTGCAGATTTTGAACTGGCCAGGCTTCATAATTGTGCAAGCTTATTCCTTAAACTAAATCTCTTTCTGTATGTGTACATCCTATTGGTTCTGTTTGTCTAGAGAACACTGACTAATACAATACTAAGGAGAACTAAGGAGTTCTGTAGTTTAACCAGCTGCCCAGGCAATTGTCAGGCGCTCTGGAATTTGAGGAGTATTGTCCCCAGCAATGCCGCTGCCAGCTGGACAATCAATGGATCTAAGGTCCTGACAGTCAGTCAATGGGACACTACCTAGCAGTCCCTCTGAACAGTGAAGAGAGAAGTTTGTCCTGGTTGCCCCACATGTCAGAAAGTTTCTAGCCCCTGACCAGCTCGGAGTCTATGTATGACATGCATCTCATACCTCCACGTGCATGACGGGGCAGATGTCTGAGGTTCTGTGTCTCCAGCAAACTCCTAAGTGAGGCCGGTGCTTCTGGTGCATGGAATATACTTCTGGGAATCAGATGAGCCAGAGCTGGATCACTGGCTCTGACCTTCACTGGCTGTGTGACCCTGCAAATGCTGTCAAGCCTAAATTTCCTCATTTACATATTGGGGGTAATAAGGGGTGATAATCTCACAAGCATACTGTGAGAGTAGGTGACATCGTACCATAGAGTACCTGCCACAGGTCGGGTACACAGTTGTCACTCATTAAGTCTTACTTTTCTTATCTTTCTCCCCATCCTCAAATGGAGATTACCTTCCCATGGGATAAGGACAAAAGGTTAATCTGAACACAGACAGAAAGAACAGGGCTTTCGGGGCTGCCTTCCCAGTTCTGAGTTTGTGTTCTTCCAGAGTCGCCTTCCAGAACTTACTAAGAGATTAGACCTGGTCCATTCTGCAATGATTTTGGTTGGGCCATAGTCATTTTTGCTTTGGAGTCTGTTTTATCATCTACCCTTAGTCCAAACTGACCTTTGATATATAGCTGCTTGAAAAATGAGTGTTCTTAGGGAATAATTTCCTAAAAAGGGCAACTCCACCTTGTTCCTCATCTTCTCAGAGACTGGGATCCCAGAAACTGCCTCGGAGTAATCCTTCTGACCATGCACTTTTCTCCTGGGGAGAAAGGTCCTGAAATGCAATTTATTGTAAAACACACAGTAGTTACAGGCTACCACAGTCGATGATATTCCTTTTATTACCACTCAGATGAGAACAGAAAATGACATTGGAAGGCAGTGAACTCACCAGAAGGGCAGAGAATGTCATTAAATTCAACATGCATCATATTTCATAATCAGGACCCTGCAGTCAGCACTGACACCACAGAATGAGTATGTCGCAGTCATGATAATATAAAACCCATTGCATCTCTTCCCTTGGCTCTTTCTTTTTGGACCCTGGCTGGGGCCAGGCCGTTAATCACTGGAGGCAGGGGATGGTGCAGACCACTGCACACTGGATTGCATAAATTGAAAATACATCAGTATTAGTGGGGAACACTGTCTTTAGTTTATCTCTGTTCGGGATGGTAGCTTCTGAAAGGCTGGGATGTTTTTACAGTTAAACCACCTAATTTGAGCAATTGCCCCAGCTTGGAGAAAGTGTGTGGTCCCTTAAGGCTTATGTGGGAAGGATTAAGCAGCAGCCTTTTCTTCAATCAGCGGAGGCTGCCCTCAGACTTTGTTGGGGGGCTGATGGCTTCTCTTAGCTGCATCTCGAATGGCACATAGGACAGGATGTGTACGCCCATGGGTCGGGGTGGGTCCCCAGAGGTATCATATGCTTATATAACATCCAGGCTGATCTTAGAATTTTAGATTTTGTGTTCTATGCCATAGTGTATATATTTGTTTTAATTTAAAAGAGTGTTTTCCTTACATCACTTAATATTGAAAATCTAAGGAACTGTGGCAAATATCTGAGGCTTTTGGAGCCCCTGACACACTGGTTTCATAGTTCCAGAAATGTGTACTTAAGAAGTATGTGTCTATGGGATAAAATCCTGAAATTTGATTCAGTTATAAAGAGCCTTCATGATCTAACCTCTAATCTCATGTCTGAGCACTCAAACCGAGCAACCCTTACTTCCAACACACTGAATCTCTATACGGTTTCCCCACTCTCTCTAGCCCTTTAAATGCAATCTGCCAGTTTCTTCCTGCTATTACGGAACAGATTCCGCCAGATTTGCAATGATTGGTTTATCTTATCCCTTTCTCAATGATTATAAGTTCACATTGTTCTTAAGTGGCAGAGTCAGGGTTCAAAACCAAGGAATCCTAGCCCCTCAATAGATCTTTCACTTATAATGCAAGAAGTACTTGAATTATAGCAACATGGATGGACCTTGAGATTATCACACTAAGTGAAGTAAGCCAGACAGAGAAAGACAAATATCATATGATATTGCTTATATGTGGAATCTAAAAAAAAAAGAAAAGAAAGATACAAAGGAACCTATTTACACACAGAAATAGACCCACAGACATAGAAAATAATCTCATGGTTATCAAAGTGGAAAGGGGTGGGGGAGGGATAAATTAGGAGGTTGGAATTAACATATACACTCTACTATACATAAAATAGATACATCAAGGACCTACTGTATAGCACAGGGAACTATACTCAATATTTTGTAGTAACCTATAGGGGAAAAGAATCTGAAAAATACATAAATCTGAATCACTGTGCCATACACCTAAAACTAACACAATATTGTAAATCAACTATACTTCAATTAAAAAATATATGTATATATAAGTTATGCAAAAAATAATTTAAAAAGAAGTGCTTTAAATGTTTGGGAAGATACCAGACGTGTTGCAGTTAATATACAAAATCAATCTGTGATGAAAAGTGCAATAACTAAAATCAGATCGTTATTGAATGAGTAAAAGACTGAATGGATGTGGCAGAAAATCAAATTAACCAAATAAGACTCAGAATCAAGAAAAAGACACTGTAAAAAATTAACAGAAAAAGAATGGAAAGTGATGGTCATAGGAGACGGAGCATAGAACTCCAACCTGTCATGAAGAGAATTTTAAAAAGAGGAAAAGACAAAGCAAGTGGTACAGAATTCATAATCAAGGATAGAAGCAAAGAACTCTCAAAACTTAAAAAAAAAAAAAATTAAAAGAAAAGAGAGTGAAAATCGTTACCCAACTCCAGGTAAAATGAATAAGCAGACAACATCAACAACATATAGCTTTTTAACCCTCTTTTTTAATCCAAAAAAGTAATTTACATTTATTTAACTGTAGAGGAGGTGTGCATCAGTGGGGTACACTGGATAAAACTGTTTTATTCTGTTTTAATCAACCATGACCTGTCAAATTACCCATTTTTGTCTTTCAAGTGTATCTCAGGCAGATTCAATAACTTCTTAGTCACTTTTGATTACTACACATCTAGTCTTCTTGAAAACTTTGATCTCAAACTTGATTTTATTATAATATTTAATTCTAAACTCTAATCTCAGTGCATCTAGTAGCTCAGAGTGGAGGGAGGGCTGGGGAGGGGCATAGTCTAGCTCTGACACAAGCCACTCCATTAATCTCCCTTTATGACCGAGGCCCTCTGGTTGGTTGGGGGAAGGAAATGGGGATTAAGGCAGTCATTGCCATATTTCAGTGGTTTCTTAGGCCTTTTCTGGTTCCAACTGCTGGTTGCCTCTGCTGATGTAGCCATTGGTCTCTTCATACTTGGGGTATAAGGTTTTCTTGAAGTCAAGTTCAACATCACCCTAACCCATCTTTCATCATGGACACCCAAATGGGCATCTTCTTTTGCCCTCCAGCTATTCAGGCATCCAACTGAGACAGGGTGGGACCTGGGACCTGGGACCCTTTGCTGCAGTGCTGGCACCTGGACAAATGTCATCTCCTCAAGCAACAAAACACAAAGAAACTATAAGGGACTAAAAATGAGCGCGTGCATATGCAGCTGGGGCAAATTATGGACAATAAGATATAAAAAGACCAAAAAAACCCAACTGCCACTTCTGAAGAGCTGGGAGCAAAAGCAGGGTACTGCGCATGCCCCCTACGCTCAACACCACCAAAGGGGTGGGCAAGCCACCTAAGCCACGCCTCTGGCCTGACCCCTGGACCCGACACTACCCTCAACCCATGTAAGGAAACAGCCTGGCCCCACCTCCTGACCCCGGGAAGCAAGCAAGGGAAACTCTTCCTTGTTCTCGCTCCCCCTTACTGCAGCAGGGGCCCCAATAAAGCCTTACCTGAATTTCTTGTCTGGTCTCTTATCAACACAACCTCTTTGACACATAGCATGTTGTCTGGCTGGCCTGGCAGCCACCTGCAACCACAGGGCTCCCTTGTGAGGAGCTGCAGGAGCCAGGGAGGACTTCTGCCTCCTCCAAAGAGTGGGAGAGCTGGGATGTGGGTGAGTCACTTTACCTCCCCATCCTTTTCTGCTAGGTACACTGCTCTACAGTTTTCTCTTGCCCTTCTGGTGTCATGAACCTCCTGCCTTGGGAAAGCTCTGAAAGAGGAGTGTCTACAGTTCACAAGGGCTTCCCAAATCGAGGGACTCTAACAAACTCTCCAAAGTCTCCTCACTGTGCTTCTCTTTGTTCAGAAGAGAGCATCTGGAGGACATGTGGATTCTTCAGCTCCAAGCACATGGCTGGAACAGGAGATGCCAACAGCCAAGTCCAGGAGGTACTGACAGCTCTGTGAGTTTTTCTACTGGAGTCCTCCTGGGGAGAGAAAAAGCTTCTCTCCGCATAACTACTGCTCCCCTCAAGATGCCAACAAGTCTCCTCCTCCCTCCCCCTTTCTTCCCCTTATTTAGATTGTACGTGAGTGGGTTCTGAGATGACTAGGATGGGGGTGGTACTTGGATACAGCTCTCTTTAGAATATGGGAATGCTAAAGCCATTTTGACTTGGACTTTGAGCCCTAGCTAATAATTCCAGGGCAACAGGAAAAATCCAGCTCAATATCCTGTTACACTTACAAAAATGTTAAATGTTACATAAGGGTGAGAACACACCCATTGCAATTTTAAAAATATGAATCACCCGTTTCTGAAGCTTACGTTTTGCACTTTAGCAAAAGACTTCAAAGCTATTTCCAGACCAACTTTTTCATTTTTCTCTGGGTACACAGGAAGAACCCAGCCCCTCTTTCATCAAGGTGGGACCATGTGACTAAAGTTCTTGCCAGTGGGATGTGGGCACGAGTGATGGAGGTCACTTCCAGGCATATCTCGTGCTGTCTTCCACACTCTCTCCCCTATCCACACAGTGGAAACAAAAGACTCTAAGATGGTAGAGCCATAACTTGGAGAGAGACTGGGCCCCTGAATTCACATCTTTAAGAGGCACCTGGCTGCGACCTAGAAATTAGACTTGTCATAATTACTCTTCCTCTGTGGGTAGACTCCAGAGTCATTTCCAGTTCGTGACTATTTTGTATAATGATACAATGAATATCTTTGTGTGTATGAGGGCATATTTATGTGTAGAAGCAAGATTGCTGGACCAGAGGGAATGCATAATTTTTACCTTGATAATGTCCAAATCCCTCCCTCCAAAATTATCCTGACATATACTTCTATTTATAGTGTAGAGCAGTATCTGATTCCTTATACCCAATTCATATTTCTTTTCCTTTGATTTGCTTGTTCATATGCTCTGTCCATTTTTATACTCAGTTCTATGCATTTTTTTCCTTATAGATTTGTAGCATCTTTATATATTATTTATTTATTTATTTTTAATTGAAGTATAGTTGATTTACAATGTTATGTTACTTTCAGGTGTACAGCACAGTGATCAGTGATTCAGTTTTATATATATATATATATATATATACACATTCAAATTCTTTTCCCTTATAAGTTATTACAAAATATTGAGCATAGTTCCCTGTGCTATACGGTAGGTCCTTGTTGGTTATCTATTTTATATACAGTAGAGTAGTATGTATATGTTAATCCCAAATAAATATTTCTTGAATAAATAAATAAGATATATGGGATAAATTAGGAGTTTGGGGTTAACATATATATCATTTACTTATTCAAGAAATATTTATTAATCACCTAGTATATATCAGAAACAATCTGAGGCACTGGGTAAATAGTGGTGAATGAAAACACATACAGTTTCTGAAGAAGATAAATAAGCTTAAGTGTGATGGATGAATAAAAGTTAAGCAGACAAGAAAAGAAAGAAAGACGGTTCCAGGTAGAGGCAAACCAAGTACAAAGGCCCTGAAAGAAAGATCACCAAGAGAGCCATACAAAGACACCTTGCTATTGAGTTTGAGACTGTAGAACAAAGAAAGCAGGGCCAGGGCTATGCATAAGAGAGGGCAGAGAAATACCCATAATTAATGAGGCTGAATTGCAGGGGGCTGGGCTGGGTTGAGAAAGTAGATATTAAACTTAACATCTTCTTCTGTAATGGGTCTAAGTATTTGAACATGACTGTTTATATCCATGGGTACACTGATGCAGGAATCACCACAGTAAATCCCACTGAGCTCAGCTGTCAAAAATCTGGACCTCTGGGGGGTGTCAGGATATGTCAGTGGTGGAGGCGAGGGCAGCTGCACATAGAAGCTTAGTGAGGTTTAGGGTACCTACCAGTTTCCCCAAGTCAAGGCCTCTCTTTCTTTGCAGAAGTAGTAGAAAGTTTCAACCAGATTTCTATATCAACATGGTAGATTCAGCCAATGAGTTTATCTTCCTTTCCTTCCCCAAACCTATCTGAACTATATTAAAGCTATGCAGTGTTCATGAATGTTAATCATTTGTGTATTATATGGGGAAGGGGAAATTTCCCCCTCTACCCCTCTTGAGTTCTTGTGACTGGAATTATAATAAAGTTTATACAAGACATTAACAGGAGAAAAAGAAAGAAATTTTAATTCATGCACATTAGGGAGTGGCCAAAGCAGGCAGCTTTTATACTTTCTAGACAAAGAAGCAATAAATTTGTGAGGAATGACAAAGAAAATTAGGTTTTGGGTGCCCAGTTAGTGAAGAATCTGAACGGAGTTTGGGCTGAGGGTAGTAAATTAAAGAAGTAACAAGGTTTGTTTATATAGGCTTCCTGGCCCTGAATTCCCTATCTCTGGGAGTAAGGATGTCCTTCTATCTCCAGATGCAGGGAGTGCACCTTTCACTTGAGAGATTTATTTCCTGCTTTCAGGGAGACAGAAAGGAGGGTCAGAGTGTCCCTCTGTGTTAGCTGTTTCTTAAGTAACTTGAATTCAGAATAATAATTTTCAGTTCTTATAAGGGAAAACATGTCAGTCTTTCCTTTGTGCTATTTTATTTTTTATTTTTCTGCCAGGAGGGTGTGTTGGTGCGGGGAGTTGCGGGGAGGGAAGGGATGGTGGCTGAAGAGAGGAAGGAGCACGGGTGTGCACCTGGAGGGAGGTGGGTTGCCAAGTCTAGCTACCTATCATAATTATTAGACAAAGTTAAAGATCCAAAGACTCTAAAGCATATCAATATTTCTTTTTTCTTTAGGAGAGAACACTCTGGTTAGGCTGATAAGAATGTGGGGTTCATTGTTATATTTCATTCCCTGTAAATTAGTGAATTGGCATTCTGGCTTCCTACCTCAATCTCTTGTTGCAGGAGGGGGGACCTTCCCAGGGCCTGAGAGTGGGCTCTTGTCTAACACTCAGAAATGAATTGTCTGAGGAGACACACGTGCTGACAAAGCAAAAGACTTTATTGGGAAGGGGTGCCCGGGTGGAGAGCAGCAGCGTAAGGGAACCCAGGAGAACTGCTCTGCCACGTGGCTCCCAGTCTCGGGTTTTATGGTTATTAGGTTATTTTCCCAGTTGTCTCTGGCCAATTACTCTGACTCAGGGTCCTTCCTGGTGGCGCGTGCATCACTCAGCCAAGATGGATTCCAGCGAGAAGGATTCTGGGAGGTTGGTAGGACATATGGACTGGCATCTCCTCTCTCCTTTTGACCTTTCCTGAATTCTTCCAGTTGGTGGTAGCTTGTTAGTTCCGAGTTCCTTACCAGCACCTCCTGTTGTAAGATAACTCATGCAAGTGGTTGCTCTCGTGCCTGGCCAGGGTGGGCGGTTTTGGTCAGTGGTTCCCCTAACATTGGTATACACCATTATCTCCTCTCCAAAATATAATATAATAATTATATTAATATAATATAATTATTAATTATAATAAATAATAATAATAATAAATGCTAATAATAGTTAATAATTAATATAATAATTCCTGTTCAACTGCAGAGGTTAGGATCCTGTCAATCATGGTAGAGAAATTCACGATCAAATAAACATGTCCCAATTAGAAAAATGAGGATGTAGGAAAGGGGAACTCCATGAGGCTTTGTAAATATTTTTCACTTTACAAAACTAAAGTAATAAATATGGATTGGTAAACAAGAACAGCATTAAAACATTTTACCAATATTTGGTAATAATGAGCTGCTGTATTATTCATGTCTATGTCATCTCTAGAAGACTTTCAGGATGTTCTCTCTGTAGTGTTTCAGTGATTTGCCCAAAATTCATTTATTGCGTCTACATTTGGAAATAAGCCTTTTGATTCCAACAGTACAGGGAACATAAACAGTTATTAGGTGAAGTATATTTATACCATTAAATACTTTTTCGATAACAGATTAGGCTGAGACAGAATGACCTATTGTGGTGCTCGGGCTGTGCAGATAAGACCGGTCACTGGTAATAACAAGGGTGACAGAAGCTTCAATCACAAGAAGTCATTCTCGTGTGTGCTAGGCTCGGTGCCACTAAGTACTCGTACATTATCTGCTTTAATCCTCAATAAGAAGCATGAAAGCCTTTCACAGTTCAGGAGACTGAGGCTCAGAGACATTTAACAACTTGCCCAAGATCCCACGAGGTATAACTTAAGTTTTCTTAATTTATGGATTCATTCAACACGTTTCTTGAGCACATGCAAGATGCCACTTGGAATTCACCAGTCAACAGCAACAACAGCATTTGTATAGGAAGAGATTTAGTATAAGGAATTGACTCACACATTTGCGGGGGCTGGGAAGTCCCACTATCAGCCATCTGTGATCTGAGACCCAGGAAAGCCCGTGGGATAATTCAGTCTGAATCCAAAGGCCTGAGAATCAGGAACACCAAGGGTGGGCGACTCATCAGAATCTTTAAAGGGTGGTGCCAGCCCAGACCCAGGCTAGACAATCTCTTGGAAGTGACCCCACATTTACCGTTTGTACCTTAGGAGGACCCTCTTACTCTCTAAAATTTGTGGCAATTGTGAACGACCCTGAAATGTAAAAGCTTCCAGAGAAAACACTGCACTGCTGTCTAGGGATTTGTCCAGAACTTTCCCTGCCCACTGAACTGCTTGTCTGCCACTGTCCCCCAGTTCAGTTTCCTCATGTATACGATGAAGAAGAACTGGGCAGGTTTTAAAGCCTCTTGCTATAGTTATTGTGTTTCTCTCATCCTTGCTTTCACGAGTAATTTTGATCATTTTATCCCAAACACATGACCTGAAAAATGAGCATTGTTGTAACTCAAAGTTCACTCATAGCTCACTCATAAGCGTGATGGTTATTTTATGTGTCAAGTTGAATGGCCACTGGGTGCCCAGATTAAACATTGTTTCTGGGTGTTTCTGGATGAGATTAGCATTTGAATAGTGGACTCAGTGAATAGGTTGCCCTTCCCAGTGCCTGTGGGCATCATGCAATCCATTGAGGGCCTGAATAGAACACAAGGCAGAGAAAGGAGGAATTCACCCCTTCCCACCTGGGCTGTGGATCTTCTGCCCCTGATGCTCCTGGTCCTCAGCCTCTCAGATCCGGACTGGAATCTACATCCCTGAGTCCCCTGGTTCTCAGACCTTATAAGAAGAGACATTAGAGAGCTTGCCTTCTCTCCATGCTGTGTGAGGACACAGCAAGAAGGTGGCTGTCTGCAAGCCAGGAAGAGAGTCCTCACCAGACACTTTCCGTGCTGGCGCCTTGATCTTGGATCTCCAGCCTCCAGAACCATGAGTAATACATTTCTGTTGTTTAAGCCACCTGGCCTATGGTATTTTGTTATGGCAGCCCTAGCTGATAAGACATGAGCTTCCTAGGTGGTTCCTCTTTTCACCTTAATTTGAGCACTGCTGCTGTAGTGGAGTGAGAAGAGGGCGAGGAGAGAGTGGGTGAGGTGCTGGAGGCAGCCATATGGATTAGAAGGTGATGCATTGTGGGGGCTTAGGTGAAGGAAAGAGGAAGACTGAGTCAAGGCATCTACAGTGAACCTGGGAGGAAGGAAAAGATCTAGGGTATGTAAGAGATTTGACAACAAGACCAATTTTACAAGGAGGATTTTAAAAATTGAAAATTGAGGAATGCTCCCAAATTTCAGGCTGGTGTGATTATGTCAGAAGATGGAGCCATTTGGCCAAGATGGCACACTGAGCGTGTATCACATGGACCCCAGCAGGCCTAGAATTCCCCTCGCTGTCCATGAATCTCCCCTTCACAAAATGCCCCAAACCTTCCACCACCTCTCCAGCAAAGCTTGAATACAAAACCAGTTTTGTGCTTCACCTCACATATCTTTCCCACCACGATAATTTATCAGAGCTAAAAAGAAGCCAGTCATTTCCTTCTTTCATGTTAAGAGAACTTAATTAGCAGTAATCAGTCTATTTCATAGAATATTTGCAAAGATGCTTTCCTGAACTCATGCACAGCACTAAAAACAATGAAAAAATATACAGCATAAATAAATAACAGGTGCTGGCCTAATTAAGGGCACACTCCATAGGGCAGGTTTCTAATTCTTGAGTGCCGGCCCCTACAATTTAAATTCTCTTGTAAAGGTGATAAAGCAAACCTGGAATTAAGTCCATGCATTTAGGCTATAGAATAGACAAGGGACAGCATGTTTTAGTGTCAACAGCAGGACAGCAAGGACTTGGGAGCTTTTGCCCCTCCCCAGCAGTGCAACGCCAGGTAATTTACTTAACCATTTGTAAACAGTGATTTCTCATCTGTAAAATGGAATAAAATACCCATCTTGCGTGGTTATTGTGAGGACTAGAAATAATAACAGGACTCGTGGGTTAGATGCTCGAATGCAAGCTATTGTCATCCTTTCCCTTCGTGGTGGGTCCAATTGGGGCTGCTCGGGGGTAGAGCCAGTCGCCTTTGGTACATCTCAGGTGCACTGCCCTCCCCTCCATGCTGCCAACCCACCCACTGTATTTCTGCCATTTTCTGGGAGATTAAAGGGGAAGATATAGCAAAAGCACGGGGAAGCAGCAATCAAAGCCTGCACCGAGGCAGTGGCATTTGGGATGGGTTTGAGGAATTAGTAAGATTTAGTGATTTGGGGGAAAGATTGAAGGAAAAATAGAGAGGAGAGTACAATGAGGTTCCCAGTTTCTGGTTTGGCCCCCTGGATGGGTGATGATGGTGCCATTGACCAGAAGACAGAATACAAGGGGAGTTAGGAGCAACATGTACAACTGAACAGGCTGTGTACTGCACAAAGGCGTCCAGTTGAGGGGATAAGTGGGTGCTGACATGACCTTGGCATCTTTGAATAATTCACACAAAGGCACTACATAGGCTAGAGCCCCTAGGAGGGGAATCAAATTAGGGGAGATAATCCTGTGTCCCTTTTCACTGTTCTCTACTTAAATTAGATCATAACTGGAGCATGAGTCTGTCATCCTTTGAAATCCCTTTTAAAGAAATTATTTCCAGAAATAACATATAGACTTACTTAATTTACCAGGCAGCCCGGGTCACATTTCACTGCTAAAGATATGCCTCAAAAGTGCCCCTTGGTTTATAAGAAAGTGTCCAAATCTCTTAACACAAAGAGCCCTCCATGGTCCAGTGCCTGCCTCCTCGCCAGCCTCATACCCACTCTGGCCAGGGCTGGCCTCACTGTCCCACACTTGCTACATTTACTTGTTTCTCTGCCCAGAATGGCCTCCTCCCCTTTATCTTATTATCTTCTAATTATACCTCAGAACTCCTCTCAATCATCTCCTTCCTGAGGAAACTTGTTTTCAAAATAAACATGCCTACTCTCTGGCTTTTTTTTTTTTTACCCCTTTAAAATAAAGCAAAGAGAGCAAGTGATTAATTCTGCAACTGCATTCGAAAAATGTCATGCAGTTCATCTGAGAGATGCTTTTCCAAATGTAAAGGTATATGGTTGTGATGTACTTGAATGAAAAATACCTGCAATTCTAATGTTCAGAACATTGTATTTCTTCAACACGGACATTGAGTCTTTGGTGAAGGTTTCTGATCCACTGTTTATAAAAGCACTTGCACTTCTGGCATAATTTGGTGCAGCGTCATCCTGCAAGAAACAGTTTAGTGAGAAAATGTAACACCCATTAACTCTTTCTCAGATTCTCAAGGTCTGAAATAAAGTTAATTGGATTTGTTCACAAATTCAAGAATCAGCCTAAAATAGTGTTTCCCAAAGGGTATTCCATAGGCTGTTGGTTCTAAGAGATAAGTATCATGGGAAAAAGGGTTCTGTGATACAAATAAATTGAAGAAATATAGAGTTAAACAAAACTAGATGATTTTTTCCCCTTGCAAAAATCTCGGAGGCTTCACTTTGCTTGTATGC
Organism: Eschrichtius robustus; assembly: GCF_028021215.1. Lineage (NCBI taxonomy): Eukaryota > Metazoa > Chordata > Mammalia > Artiodactyla > Eschrichtiidae > Eschrichtius > Eschrichtius robustus. The sequence goes on along the minus strand of NC_090839.1, from coordinate 82,247,107 downwards.
ATTGAATATCCCCTACAAGGGTCTAAGGTATGCAGAGTATCTAGACTTACTTGACCACAAATCCCTTCTATCAGAGATGACCTTGCACCTCTTGTGGTCTGTGGAATACATCTTGGGAAAAGGTGCTTTGCAGGACTAAGTGTATTGCCCACTGAGATGGCAGGGATTGCTCCAAACACCTGTGGATAGAAACTGAGACTTAAGAAAAAATAACTTTAGCTTTCACAAGTAAGGAGGAAACACACACCCCCTTACATCACCCATTGCCACAAATCCTTTCTTGTCTTCTCAGAGAGCTATAGTAGCTGAAATCCTACTGGAAGATTGGATATAATTTACCTGTACTGCCCCTGTCCCTGAGTCAAGATGCATTACACCGAGGATGAATTTTGAGTTGAGGGGCTCATATTCTCTTGCTCTCTGTTGCCAGTTTTGCTGGAGGGATGAAGAGAGAAAGGGGGATGGACACCGTGTAGATACTTAGTGTATGGGGTGTGGTCGGTGGACCAGGAGAAGTGATGTGGGTGGATGGAAGGCTGGACAGGGCCCAAGGTATGTGATAAAACCACATCCAAAATATCTGATTAAATACACAAATTGACTGGAAAGCCCTGAAAACTCTAAGGTCAAACACTTGGAGTAAAATTTTAAAACAAAAGGAAACATTTCTCCCTTTCAGATTTGCCTCAACCCTACCCCTGACTTAGCCTGTAAAGGAGAAGCTTTTCCTAAAATTAGAACTAGGAGGGAAAAAGCCACATACAATCATAATATCTACTACGTACATGCATTTTCTCTTTTACCCAAGATTCAGAAGAACTATGGTGCTTAGGTAAAAAGTCTGTCTCTATGTCTGTGAGTCTGTTTCTGTTTAGTAGATAAGTTCATTAGTGTCATATTTTAGATTCCACATCTAAGTGATATCATATGGTATTTGTCTTTCTCTTTCTGACTTACTTCATTTAGTATGATCATCTCTAGGTCCATCCATGTTGCTGCAAATGGCATTATTTCATTCTCTTTTTATGGCTGAATAGTATTCCATTGTATATATGTACCACATTTTCTTTATCCATTTATCTGTCAATGGACATTTAGGTTGTTTCCATGTCTTGGCTATTGTGAATAGTGCTGCTATGAACATAGGGGTGCGTGTATCTTTTCGAATTAGAGTTTTGTCTGGGTATAAGCCCAGGAGTGGGATTGCTGGATCATATGGCAACTCTACTTTTAGTTTTTTGAGGAACCTCCATACTGCTCTCCATAGTGGCTCCACCAATTTACATTCTCACCAGCAGTTTTGGAAGGTTCCCTTTTTTCCACACCCTCTCCAGCATTTGTTATTTGTAGACTTTTTAATGATGACCATTCTGACTGGTGTGAGGTGGCACCTCATTGTAGTTTTGGTTTGCATTTCTCTAATAATTAGCGATGTTGAGCATCTTTTCATGTGACTATTGGCCATCTGTATGTCTTCTCTGGAGAAATATCTATTTAGGTCTTCTTCCTATTTTTTGATTGGATTGTTTGGTTTTTTATTATTGAATTGTGTGAGCTGGTTGTATATTTTGGAAATTAAGCCCTTGTTGGTCATATCATTTGCAAATATTTTCTCCCTGTCTGTAGGTCGTCTTTTCATTTTGTTTATGGTTTCATTTTCTGTGCAAAAGCTTATAAGTTTGATTAGGTCCCATTTGTTTATTTCTGATTTTATTTCTATTGCCTTGGTAGACTGACTGAAAACATTGGTACAATTTATGTCAGAGAATGTTTTGCCTATGTTCTATTTTAGGAGTTTTATGGTGTCATATCTTATATTTAAGTCTTTAAGCCATTTTGAGTTTATTTTTGTGTATGGTGTGAAGGTGTGTTCTAAGTTCATTGATTTACATGTGGCTGTCCAACTTTTCCAACACTACTTGCTGAAGAGACCGTCTTTTCCCCATTGTATATTCTTGCCTCCTTTGTCGAAGATTAATTGCCCATAGGTGTGTGGGTTTATTTCTGAGCTCTCTATTCTGTTCCATTGATCCATAGGTCTGTTTTTGTGCCAATACCACACTGAAGAAGGACACGTTATAATTATAAAAGTCTCAATTCATCAATAGAACCCCCAAATACAAGAAGCAAAACTGAGAGAATTAAAGGGAAAAAAATACTTTGACAGTAAGAATGGTAAATGTGAATACCCCACTTTCAATAATGGATAGAATAGATAGAAGATCAACAAAGAAATAGAAAACGTGAACAAATTTTTGTGAGCTTGGGGTAGGTGATGGTTTCTTAAATACGACAACAAAAACAACCAAATAAACTGGACTTCATTGAAATTGTGCTTTAAAGGACACCAAGAAAGTAAAAAGACAGCCACAAAATTGGGAAAAATAATTGCAAATTATATATCTGGTAAAGGATTTGTATTCAGGATACATAAAGAACTCTTACAACGTCACAAAAAAGACAAATACCCAAATTAAAATATGAGCAAAGAACTTGAAAAGATAATTTCTCCAAAGATATACATTGCCAATAAGCACATGAAAATATACTCAGCATCATTTGTCATTAGAGAAGTGCAAATCAAAACCACAATGAGATGGCTACACTAATAATTAAAAAAAAAAAAAAGAACAAACAGCCAGGAAAATAACAAGGACTGAGCAGGATGTGGAGAAATTGGAACCCTTGTGCATTGCTGGTGGGAATGTAAAATGGTGCAGCTGCTGTAGAAAACAGCTTGGCAGTTCCTCAAAAATCTAAACATAGAATTAACATATGACCCAGCAATTCCACTTCTGGGTATATACCCAAGAGAAATGAAAACATATGTCTACACAAAAACTTGTTCACGAATGTTCATAGCGGCATTATTCATAATAGCTTAAAAGTGGAAACAGCCCAACTGCCCATCAACTGATTAACTGATAAACAAAATGTGGTCTGTCCATGCAGTGGAATAATTCAGATAAAAAGAATGAAGTCCTGACACATGCTATAACATGGGTGAACCTTGAAAACATTATGCTAAGTGAAAGAAGCCAGACACAAAAGTCCACTTATTGCATAATTCCATTTACATGAAATGTTCAAAATAGGCAAATCCATAGAGACAGGAAGGAGATTAGTGGTTCTCAGGGGCTGCAGGAGTGTGGAACAGAGTGACTGCTAATGAGTATGGGGTTTCTTTTAGGGGGATGACATTGATCTAAAATTATACAGGGGAGATGATTGCACTACTTTGTTAACATCCTAAAAACTGTACACTTCAAAAGGGTGAATATTATGGTATGTGAGTTATATCTTAATAAAATTATTATTAAAAAAAAAACCCCACTGCCCTCAAAGAGCTCACCTGCATGTGGGTATGGAAGAAAATACACAGAATAAGTCAGTAAATTATACAGTATGTTAGATGGTGATACATGCTTTGGGAAAAAACTCAAGGAGGTAATGGGGACAGGGAGTGACAATCAGGTGGAAGGGAAGCAGCCACTGGGGGGTCATTTGAGTAAAAACTGGAAAGAGATGAGTGAGTGAACCAAGAGAAAAGGTGGGGAAAGGGCTCTAAGCAAAGGGAGCAGCAAGTGGAAAGACCCCAAAAGAAGAGTGTTCCTGGAATACTGAAGGAGGAAGGAGGTCCAGGTAGCTGCAATGGAGTGAAATGGGGAAAAGCAGTAGGAGATGAGGTTGGAGGGCTAGCAGGGGGTCGAGGAGGAGGGGGAGGGTCATATAGGACATTTAGGGGGCAACTGCATCTTTATTCTGAGTGAGAACCCATGGTGGATTTTGAACTGAGAACTAACTTGACCAGACTGATTTTTTTTTTTTTAACATCTTTATTGGAGTATAATTGCTTTATAATGGTGTGCCAGTTTCTGCTTTATAACAAAGTGAATCAGTTATACATATATATATGTTCCTGTATCTCTTCCCTCTTGCATCTCCCTCCCTCCCACCCTCCCTATCCCACCCCTCTAGGTGGTCACAAAGCACAGAGCTGATCTCCCTGTGCTATGCGGTTGCTTCCCACCAGCTATCTATTTTACATTTGGTAGTGTATATATGTCCATGCCACTCTCTCACTTTGTCACAGCTTACCCTTCCCCCTCCCCATATCCTCAAGTCCATTCTCTAGTAGGTCTGTGTCTTTATTCCCGTCTTGCCTGATGTTTTAATGGGACCTTTCTGGCTGCAAAGGAAATAGACTGAAAAGAGGCAAGGGGAGAAGTAGGGAGGCCAGACTGGAGGCTGTTGAAATATCTCAGCTCAGAGAAGTTAATTTACCCCAAATAGCCAGAGGGAGCCTCTGGCAGCCAGTCTCCAAAGACGGCCCCAGTGAACCACACCTCCTCCTAGTCGCACCCTTCTTCAGTCCCCTCCTGTGTTAAAGTGACACTTGCCTGTGTCTTGCTTAATGAATAGAAGGCAGTAGAAGTAATGTGCTATGATATCTAAGCTCAGGCAACTCCCATATCTGCAATTTCGGGAGCTCTGAACCGCCATGTGGAAGTCCAGCTACCCTGCAAGAGCTTGGACCATTAGGTGAGGCCCCATGCAGAGGAGGCACTATCCCAGCTGGGCCTCCACATGACTCCAGGTTCAGCAACCATTCGATTGCAGTCACCTAAGAGACTATAAGCCAGACCAGCAGAAGCACCTCCCAGTTAATCCACATGATTGAAAGATCATAAGTGATTGCTACTGCTTTAAGTCACTCAGTTTTGGGGTGGTTTGTTTGCAGCCACAGGCAACTGAAACAGAAATGCAAACACATAACATCAAATAATTGACTTTAGTGATATTGCTAATAAATTGGCCTAGAAGGTATCACATACAATCACCCAGAGGGCCCCTTATTTTCTGACAGGAGAACTGAGATTTGCAGTGCTTTTACTGGGCAGTTTTCCCAAATCTGTGATTCCAGAATGACTATAAACGTTATTTGCCCCTTATGTATTGTTTAAAAAACTGGTTCTACTAACATGATTTATGGGCAAACTTCCTTTTTCATCTTGTATACCATATTTCCAGCCTTATGCTTGGTGTTCATTAAACAGATGCTCTTTTCTATATGAAGGGTGAAATGAACTAGGCTTGAAAGCCATTTTAAAGGAGCTTATTATGTTTTGATTTGTTGTTTTGAAACCATGGACACATGGCTACTGAGTTCATAATTCTGAAAAATAAACCAGTGGACTCCTGGGAAAAATGCTACATTGAATACACGCATATAGATAGTTTTACTCTATTTTGAAACTCCACTTAAACTACATGTTATATACAGATGGCCAACAAACATGTGAAAAGATGCTCAACATCACTAATTATTAGAGAAATGCAAATCAAAACTACAATGAGGTATCACCTCACACTGGTCAGAATGGCCATCATCAAAAAATCCACAAAAAATAAATGCTGGAGAGGGTGTGGAGAAAAGGAAACCCTCATGCACTGTTGGTGGGAATGTAAATTGATACAGCCACTATGGAGAACAGTATAGAGGTTCCTTAAAAAACTAAAAATAGAACAACCATACGACCCAGCAATCCCACTACTGGGCATATACCCTGAGAAAACCATAATTCCAAAAGAATCATGTACCAAAATGTTCATTGCAGCTCTATTTACAATAGCCAGGACATGGAAGCAACCTAAATGTCCATCAACAGAGGATAAAGAAGATGTGGTACATATGTACAACGGAATATTACTCAGCCATAAAAAGGAACGAAATTGGATCATGTGTAGAGACGTGGATGGATCTACAGACTGTCATACAGAGTGAAGTAAGTCAGAAAGAGTAAAACAAATATCGTATATTAATGCATATATGTGGAATCTGAAAAGATTGGCATAGACGATCTTATTTACAAAGCAGAAAAAGAAACACAAACGTATAGAACAAACTTATGGATACCAAGGGGGAAGAGGGGGAGGTGGGATGATTTGGGAGATTGCAATTGACATATATACACTATTGATACTATGTATAAAATAGATAACTAATGAGAGCCTACTGTAGAGCACAGGGAACTCTACTCAGTGCTCTGTGGTGACCTAAATGGCAAGGAAATCCAATAAAGAGGGGATATATGTATATGTACTGCTGATTCACTTTGCTGTACAGTAGAAACTAACACAATATTGTAAAGCAACTATACTCCAATAAAAATTTAAAAAATTAAAAAACTACATGTTATAGGCTGAATTGTGTCCCCTACCCCCAGAGTTTATATGTTGAAGTCATAATCCCTCAGTACATTAGAAAGTAACCATATTTGGAGATAAGGTCCTTAAAGATGTGATGGAGTTAAAGTGAAGCTATTGGCGGGGGGTGGGGGGGGGGGTGGGGGGCGGGGGCGGGGCAGGGGGGGGTGTCTGGATCCAATCTGACTGATGTCCTTAGAAGAAGAGAAAATTTATACTCAGAGATACCAGGGATGTGCACACACAGAGGAAAAACCAAATCTTAAATGTTTTTACCACATACACACAAAAGGTAGCTATGTGAGGTGATCAGTGTGTTAATTAGGGGTAACATTTCCCAGTTGTTGTACATCTTAAATACACAGAATTTTTATGTGTCAATTATACCTCAATAAAGCTGGGGAAAAAATGCAATACAGAAAAAAAAATCATTTCACTTACTTTCAACCTTTCTGTTTCTGTCATTTGTTGACAGTTTGTTGGTGTCTGTCTGTTTGTTATTTAGTCTGAGAATATTTGTCTTTTAATTGACATGTTATCCGGATAGTTTTTATTTCCTCTCCAGATTCCCTCCTCACCATCCTTTCTACCCTGGTTGCTGCCCCCAGGCTCTATCAATCAGGTTACCATGAGATCTGGCTCCTGGTTGGGTTCAGCAAATGGGGAGTCAGCAGGAGGTACAAGGAAGTAGAAAGCATTGACTTGAGCAAGTTGTATCCCTTGGTTAAAGACCACTAGTCTTCCATGGGAATATTTCTCTCTGTCTCTCATTTCTGGTTATCACTTTCTCCCTTCATCCCTTCAGGCTGACTTATCCTTTGTAACCACACATTTGTAAATTCCTGCTTCATAAATAAATTGTCCTCATTGTAACCTTTTAGGAGCATTCCATCTATTTTCTTGAGGTTCTGTTTAATGAAACATTAAACAAACATTTCATAAACGTTGAATGAAATTAATGGTATAGTTTGGCTTAAGTCATCATCTTACTAAGTGTTTTCTAATTTTTCCAGCTTCTCTCTGTTCCTTTTTCTCTCTGTTCTTGCCTTGGAATTTATTTCATATTTTACATTTATTTCATATTTTTTTTTATTTCACTCTTAGCTCCATACCTAACACATACGGAAGGGATATTGTCTTTTACTCATTCTTTTAATGGTTACCTTAGAGATTAAGTACTTTCCTCCCCTCCTTGGGCAATGAAAAGATACATTAATTCCATGTACCCTGCTCCTGACTCATATGGCCTTGTTCTTATGTGTCACCTAGAGTCTGTGATCACCAAATTCCATTTCCAATTTCATTCCATATCCCAGACTGAGGTGAATTCATTTCAAGATTTCAGTCCAAAATAAGCTGATCATTCCACTAGGACAGGGGAGGGGAAAGGGGCTCTGTGCTCCAATCCCTGTCCCTTATGCCTGGAATTTCTCAAAAGTACAATTTAGCTTCTCAGCCTTCCTTTAGGAGTTGACAAAGGCCCTCAAGGGAAAAGTAGCCCCAAATGCAGAGTCTGCCTCCCCTGGACCAGGAAATTCTTCACTATGTTGTAGCTCTCTGGTACATTAAAAAATTCTTCACTATGTTGTAGCTCTCTGGTACATTAAAAAAATATTCTTGCCCATCTTTCATAATTTAGCAAAAACTTGGTCTACTCTTCCTGATAACAGTGCTATTTTCATCTTAACTTAGCCCTGCAACCTTGGCTTGCCGATTTGCTCTTTTGAGCCAGAAGTGGAAGGCAGTCAGGGAACAAGATAGCAGCAGAAGGCCCTTTGTCCACAGTGAGGGGCTGGCGATAAGACTGTGCTATAATCAATTTCATAAAAGAACCCCTAAGTATTCCTGGACCCTTAAGACAGAGCCCATCAACCTCCCAAATCTTGACATTAATTATTGGGAGTCAGATAACCCTCCAGTTCAAGCCTAACTCAGAGGGAGAAATTCACATAAAGGTTTCTGGGCACCAAAAGTAAGATAACTTTAATTCTCTTTTCACCACATCAACTTTACAGCAAAAACGCTTTAGAGTTTTCTATCGTGATCATATTCAGGAACCTTGGCTCTATCCTGAAATGCATAAAACTGTAGGTGAACTTGGCCATAGGACTTAAAGAAGTAAGTTAAATGAAGCTTTTCAATCACTAGTACAGGGTCTTATCTTGGGAATGATGTAGATATCAGGACAATTAGTTGGAGCAATAAAAAGACAAAAATTGGGCTTCCCTGGTGGCGCAGTGGTTGAGAATCTGCCTGCCAATGCAGGGGACACGGGTTCGAGCCCTGGTCTGGGAAGATCCCACATGCCGCGGAGCAACTGGGCCCGTGAGCCACAGTTACTGAGCCTGCGCGTCTGGAGCCTGTGCTCTGCAACAAGAGAGGCCGCGACAGTGAGAGGCCCGCGCACCGCGATGAAGAGTGGCCCCCGCTTGCCGCAACTAGAGAAAGCCCTCGCACAGAAACGAAGACCCAACACAGCTAAAAATAAATAAATAAATTTATAAAAAAAAAAAGACAAAAATAAACTATTATGCAGATGTTTGGCCATTCAATGCCACCCAGGCTTAAGATAATGCCATCTTCCTAGCAGTGAATGGAAGAGAGATAAAGGTGAAAAATTGTGCCCCATCCTCTGCTAACTCTATTTTTTAATTTAATTAATTTATTTTATTTATTTATTTTTGGCTGCGTTGGGTCTTAGTTGCCGTGCGTGGGCTTTCTCTAGTTGCGGCGAGCGGGGGCTACTCTTCGTTGCGGTGCACGGGCTTCTCATTGCAGTGGCTTCTCTTGTTGCAGAGCATGGGCTCTAGGCACAGGGGTTTCAGTAGTTGTGGCACACGGGCTTCAGTAGTTGTGGCTTGCGGGCTCTAGAGTGCAGGCTCAGTAGTTGTGGCGCACGGGCTTAGTTGCTCCGTGGCATGTGGGATCTTCCTGGACCAGGGCTCAAACCCATGTCCCCTGCATTGGCAGGCGGATTCTTAACCACTGTGCCACGAGGGAAGCCCTGCTAACTCTATTTTAATATTAGAACCCAGTGTGATTCATAATACACCCCGAGAGAAACTTTATCCTGAGAATTCTCTATTTTTGTGTAACAAGTTCCAGGAATCTCACTGCTAACTTTGACTCATACTGGGCTGTGCACCACCAACTGGCATAGCAGCTGTTCAGAGCAGAAGTCAAGATATACAGACAGATGTAAAGACACAGGGCATTTTATGAAAGAGCGCATTTGGAACGATGAATGCATACTTCAAAGGGGACATGAGACCTCTAGGTTCCTCCTTGGAGTGGACAACTGACTTTTTGTTTTTGATGTTTTGCACTGTTTTGTTTAGTTTGTGGCTAACTTTTATTTATTTATTTATTTATTTTGTAATTTTAAAAATTTATTTATTTTTATTTATTTATTTATGGCTGTGTTGGGTCTTTGTTGCTGCACACGGGCTTTCTCTAGTTGCAGTGAGCGGGGGCTACTCTTCGTTGTGGTGCGCGGGCTTCTCATTGCGGTGGCTTCTGTTGTGGAGTGTGGGCTCTAGGCGCACGGGCTTCAGTAGTTGTGGCACGTGGGCTCTAGAGCGCAGGCTCAGTAGTTGTGGCGCACGGGCCTAGTTGCTCCGTGGCATGTGGGATCTTCCCGGACCAGGGCTCGAACCCGTGTCCCCTGCACTGGCAGGCGGATTCTTAACCACTGTGCCACCAGGGAAGCCGTGTGGCTAACTTTTAAACACCTTCCTATTGTGAGTCTTGTGGGGAGAAGGCGTCTTGTTTCTCCTTATGGAGTCTAAAGATGGTGGATCAGAAACGTTCAGCCCCTCCCCTCGGGAAGCCAGACGTGACTTTCATGAGAAAATGCACATTCCTTGTTGATCTTGTTCTTAGGACAAAACCTTCCATTAGCCTAACAGTCTTGGCACCTCTGTACCTCCTCACTTCCTAACTCCCCTCACTCACTCCTCACTGAAGGAGGAAGCATGAGTCATCTGATGGATAAGTTTGGAAGAGCAATTTGAGCATAACGGGCTCAGTCCTTTCCTCTGTTTCTTTGGCATCTAAATGCTTGCAGAAACCCAGCCACTTGGGCTCCTTCTATGTGGGTGGCCTGAGGAGTGGGGGAGAGGAAGTGGGCTGTCCTTGTCCATCTGTATCTGAGATTCGGTGAGTTAAGTCTGTCTGGCTCAGAGGGTCAAGGAATACAATACCATTTGGCCTCAGATCTAAAATCAGTTTATCCCAATGGCTTGGTCAGTCATAAGGAAAAAGGTTTTGATCTCCAGCTGCCTAATTCTTGGGTTTTACTCTCAATTGGTTCCAGAAGATGGAAGGGAAAAAAACAGAACAAAATGATATTATTGATGGGCTTCCAAAAACCTGATATCTGAATTCATGGGCCTGAGAATTTTGTGAAATAAACAGGGGTCAAACTGGAGACCAAAATAACATATGGAAAGTGAAACAAGCATTCCAGCATGACTGGAGTTGAAGACTTTACACCTGCATCTGGAGCAAACTGGGCTAATGTGGGGTGAATTGACCTATGCAGCTCATTGCAGGCTGTATCCAGAAGAAAGGGACTCATGTTATCCAGTCAGAGCAGACCTTAAGAAACTCAGACCTCTCGGGCCTTAAAGAAGCTGGTCCATGTAGGCCATCATGTACATGTGGATGCAGTTTGACTTTCATCTATTGCAAACAAGACTCAAGAAAGAATTAGATCATTTTAGAAGCTGGTAGGTTGAAAATATCTGGTGGTTATTATTTTTCTCAAACAGGACTTGAAACTACTGACTGGGCTGTGAATTAGCTTCATTCTAGAACAAGCAGAATGTACTGTATCACCTATACCAAGCTTCATTCTCTTCTAGGTATTTTGAATGGTATTTAGGGCCAAGAGAGACTTCTCACTGTGAAAGGCCTAATCTCTGTGTCTTAGTCTGCTCGAGCTGCTACAACAAAATAACAAAGACACTCATCTTCATCCAATTTTGGAGGGAAACTGGGGGTTCTGCAAAACACAGGCAATACCCAAGGAATCTAAATTCTACCTAGAAAATCCACGTGGTCCTCTGCCCACTCTGAAGACAGAAATCATAAGGAATTCAGTATATGCATGCTAATGAGAGGCTGTACGTAGGGAATAAGCAGAGGCAACATGTTAGAAATGGAGTCTATCTGGTCTGATCTTCTGATTGTAGAGGGGGAAACAGGTACAGACATCATCAGTGAACTAATCAAGGTCAGGTAGCTGGACAATGGCAAAACCAAGACAAAAATCTGGCTCCCCTGAGTCTCATTTCCGTGCAGTTTTTACTATCAGCGACACCTGGGGAAGGGATGGACTCATGGAAGGCATCTTCTCTTCCACCCACGGAAGGCGGACTGTGTCCTCTAAGACAGTACATGAGTGATGCTTCCAGTAGGCGCCTTGTGAAATACAAAGGCTGAAATGATAAAGAGTGAGAGATTATATAAATAAGCTCCGTGGAGACCATAATACCCTAATCAAGCCATAATATTTGAATGTCCTCACTTTTATTTGAAAGCATGCCTGCCAGTAAGGCACATTATGCTGAAAATTCCAAGGACGTGTTCCAAAAAAGTCACGTTGCTCCATGAAGACTAAAGTATTCCCAGCCATGATTAAAAGTGAATGCCTCCTAACCAGCACGTGTACATAGAATACAGAGCATCGTAAAATTTCAGGGGTGCAAAAGACATCAGATATGATCTTGCCCAATCTCATCATTAGGAACTGAGGCTCAAGGAAGATAAATGAATTGGCCGAACTTGTGTTATTAATTAGCGTCACATTCATTGCTCTGTTCTCGGTGTCCTTGCTGAGTTGGCGATAAATTGAGATTTTGCATTGGGATGAAAGCAACATAGCTCAATGCTTCTCAAACTTTAATGTGCTCAAGAACCACCTAGGGACGTGATTAAATGCAGATTTTGATTCAGTAGAATCAAAATGTGGTCCAGGATTCTGTGATGCTCCCAGGTGATGTTGATACTACTTGTCTACTGACCCCCTCAAACTTAGTTGTGCAGGGGGACTACCTAGGGAGCTTTAAAAATATTGATACCTGACCCCACCCCACCCCCAGAGACTCTGATTAATTTGCTCTGGGACTGTGGCTTGGGTTTTGATTTCTTCAACACTCCTCATTTGATTCTAATATGCAACAAAGTTTGAGAACCATTGCCATAGAATCACTTTTTTCATATGTAACATGATTATTTACAAGAAGAATGGCCTTTAGCCATTCTCTAATTTTTAGAGAATCTGCACCATTCTTTTTACTGGTTGAGTTAATTAGAGCTAGTTCAGTGGGGTTGTGGTTGGCAAATTAATTATCACAAGGTTGGTGAGTAGATTGACCCCTTATGGTAAATACAGTTTACAATCTTGAGAGAACAAACAATTATCTCAACAAATGGAGTCCCCTATAACAAACATTCTTAGTCTGATAAAGGCCATAAGTCAAAAGTCTTTGGAAATACTAAAACCAATGTTTTAATATCACAGGAAAACTCTACTCTTTTTTTTTTAACATCTTTATTGGAGTATAATTGCTTTACATTGTTGTGTTAGTTGCTGCTGTGTAACAAAGTGAATCATCTATACATATACGTATATCCCCATATCCCTTCCCTCTTGTGTCTCCCTCCCACCCTCCCTATTCCACCCCTTTAGGTGGACACAAAGCACCGAGCTGATCTCCTTGTGCTATGCAGCTGCTTCCCGCTAGCTATCTATTTTACATTTGGTAGTGTACATATGTCCATACCACTCTCTCACTTCATCCCAGCTTACCTTTCCCCCTCCCTGTGTCCTCAAGTCCATTCTCTACGTCGGCGCCTTTATTCCTGTCCTGCCCCTAGGTTCTTCAGAACCATTTTTTTAAAAATTCCATATGTATGTATTAGCATACAGTATTTGTTTTTCTCTTTCTGACTTACTTCACTCTGTATGACAGTCTCTAGGTCCATCCACCTCACTACAAATAACTCAATTTCATTTCTTTTTATGGCTGGGTAATATTCCATTGTATATATGTGCCACACCTTCTTTATCCATTCATCTGTCGATGGACACTTAGGTTGCTTCCATGTCCTGGCTATTGTAAACAGAGCTGCAATGAACATTGTGGTACATGACTCTTTTTGAATTATGGTTTTCTCAGAGTATATGCCCAGCAGTGGGATTGCTGGGTCGTATCGTAGTTCTATTTTTAGTTTTTTAAGGAACCTCCATACTGTTCTCCATAGTGGCCCTATCAATTTACATTCCCACCAACAGTGCAAGAAGGTTCCCTTTTCTCCACACCCTCTCCAGCATTTATTGTTTGTAGATTTTTGAAAACTCTACTCTTTTTAACCAACAGATTTAGTTGTTTTTATGGTGACAGGAGAGAATAAGTAGAAATTTAAGTTAAACTTTATGGTGACTCTAGTGTAAATATGCACCAAACCTGTATATCTACATAAATTATTAACTTAATTAAGTCTGAATTCAAGGTAATTAGGGCTTACAATAATTCATTTCCATTCTCCTGATCCTCTTCTTTTCGTATCATCACATGATCTCCCTGTACATAAACTTACCCTTAACCTTGAGTAGATGGGACTAAGTACTGCATTTAAAGGCCATCTCTTCTTTGTATTAAGTTGCCTTGCCTGAGCTGAGCACATCTGTTTGCCAGTCTGTCAGCCAGCCAATCAGCACCAACCCTGGAGGAGAAGGAAGAGAAATCCGGGCTTCTAATTCCAACATTAGTATCACAGATAAGTTTTCTGGTATCTTTATAATCATTAAATTACAGGTTTTTCTCCTGAAAGTCACTGAGACTGTTAAAGTGAATTGACAGCAAGTTAAAAAGAAAATCATTCAGTGGATAAAATGCAGCACTGTTTTGGGTTAGAAATGAAGGCATCTGCTGATAAGCAAGAATCTTTGGGAGGTCATTTTATCCATTCTTCTACCTTGGCTGGAGAACATTGACCTTGGCAAGCAGATCAAAATGTAGATCCCATAAACTGCATCTCTTTGGGATCACTAGCTGATGTTTGGGATGGCTTTGTACATTGAAATAAACTGTTTATTCAGCAAAACTGGTAGGACTGACATGCCACTAACCAGTTATGTGTCCCTGGTTTATAACATGTAAAAGGAGCTGGCTTAGAAGGCCCTTTAAAGAATCTTTGCCCCAAAAACATATGGACATACAGAGTCCTTTAGCACCTTGGCAGTATTGGCCAACTAACAATTATAGAGGCAAAGCATGTGCCCCATGAAAGGCAAAATGGCTTGATTTCCCTGGAATTGGGAGCTTTCTGGAGCATACTCCAGAGAGACTCAAATTCCTTTCCTGATATACACCAGGTGCGGTAGGCAGAATGTTGGTCCCTGAAAAATATCCATATCCTATTGCCTAGAACCTATAAATATCTTAGGTTGCATGGCAAAGGCTGCAGATAAATTAAAGTTGTCAAGTCAGCTGACCTTGAGATGCAGAGATTATCTTGGGTTATCTGGGTGGGTCCAATGTAATTAAATGAGGGAAAAGGAAAGCAGACAGAGAGAAAAGCAAAGAGGTGGAAATATGAGAAGGACTTGGCCTGATGGTGTTTGCATCGAAGACGGAGGAAGCGGTCACAAGCCAGGAATGTGACAGCCTCTAGAAGCCGGAAAAGGCGAGAAAATGGATTCTCCCCTAGAGCCTCTAGAAAAGAATACAACCCTGAGGACTCCTTGATTTTAGCCCAGTGAGACCCATGTCGGACTTCTGACTTGAGAATGGTAAAATAAAGCATAAAGCGTGTATCATTTTAAGCCACTAAGTTGGTAATGATTTGTTACCGCAGGCATAGGAAGCTCATCGGCAGGAAAACGGAATTCTGCCTCTTCTTGAATTTTTTCCCATGGAATTTAAGAAAGAGCATCTTAAGAAATGCTGATGTTGGTAGATATGATAGAAAACCCTTCTTGATATGGCCCTGCCTACCTTTGCTGTTGCATCTTCTACCCCAGCTTCCACCTACTGCGTTTTGTTAGGGATTCTGTACCTACTGCATTGCTTCCCTCTTCTGTGCATCTTTGGTGGTTTGAAAGGATCACCCTCCCCTTCGTGGCACCACCGTTCTTAGCACATATTGATTAACACACTTAACCTGCTATAGCCAAATAACTTCCTTCATGTCTTTCTTTCTTACTCTGTTAGGAAAGAGGACTTGTTCATTTATCTCTTGAGAGCCAGTGGCCAGCAAGTAGTGATCGTTCTGTCTTTTATACTTGACACATTATACTGAGTACCTATGATGCACCAAACACGTAGCAAGTATTCAGAGAATATTTACTGTAGATAAGTTAAGGTAAAATATCTGAGCATTTTAGGTGAAACTGTGGTTGACTTTATTCTTGATGCCGTTTGGTGTTCCTTACTTAAGGGCTCATGGCAAATTTGTTCCAGGGTTGAGTTAGGAGAATCTTGTCTTGCACAGGGAAACAGTGTAATAGAATAATTAAGAGGACCGCTCTGCAATTACACTGGAGTTAGCCTGCATAAATCTGGGAGCCACCACTTACTAGTTCTCTGATCTTGGGCAAATTATACCATCCAGTTCTCAGTTTTCCTATCTGCAAAATGGGAGTAATAAAAACTTGTGGCACAAAGGTTTTTGTGAGAACTAAATAAGATAATCCAAAAAGTACTAAAAGATTCTACATATTGGGGTTATAGTTATTATTATGTTGGTTTATAGTTATTATGATAACACATTGTGCTTTCCTTTTGGCCTTAATTGCTGGGAAACTTCAATGTCACTTGTGATCATTTCTTGTAACTGTTCTCAGACTATATATTTGTGCTCACAATTTGTTTAAATCCTCCCCCATTCCTTTTGTCAAGTTAGGTCTTTGGTTTTCTTTTTTGAGGAATTATTTTGTGTTTTATTTGTATTAAAACGTTTGTTGCCCCAAATATTTTCTGTATCTTTGCAGAATATAAATAATTAACACGAAAAATATCTGTAACACTGGAATGTTAGTATCTATTTAAGAGAGTCTTGTGAAGGTAAAATGAAAGAAGGGTATGGAAATTGCTTTGGAGATAAACCTCCTTTTGAAAATGCCCCAAATGCGATTAACATTTTTATCAGGTTCAAGAATTAAAGAACACAGTGTTTGTATTCATTTGCCAGGATTGTTGTAACAAAATACCACAAATTGGCTTAGACAACAGAAATTTATGGTCTTATGGTTTTGGAGGCCAGAAGTCTGAGATCAAAGTGTCCACAGGGTTGGGTCCTTCCGAGCCTGTGAGGGAGAATCTGTTCTGTGCTTCTTTCCTAGCTTCTGGTGGACGACTGGCGTCTTTGGTGTTCCTTGGCTAGAAGCATCACTCCAGTCTCTGCCTTCATGTTTACATGGTGTTCTCCGTATGTGTGTGTGTGTCTGTCTCTGTGCTTAAATGTTCCCTTTTTATAAGGACACCAGTCATTTTGGATTAGGACTTATCCTAATGACCTCATCTTAACTTGATTATCCCTTTAAAGACCCCATGTCCAAGTAAGGTCCCGTTTAAGGTATTGGGGTTCAGGACTCCAATATAACTTTTTAGGGGGGACACAATTCAACCCAAAACAATGTTCCTAGATTGGGAGTATTAGTAAAGCTTGAATATTTGGCTTCTGGTAAGTTAGCTTTGCCCTTATTTCTAATGTGGAAAGACGGTCGATCTTTTGACCCTTTGACTCTCTAACAAGAGCCTCTTCTGGGCTCAATTTCCTCTAGCGTAACTACCAAGTTATGGATGAGATGGTCTCTGCGTACCTTTCCTGCTCTGACATATGACATCTCTATGAACAGATTGAATAGTAACTCACATTTATGAAGCACTCTACAGTTTACTCAGCACTCTCAGGGTATTTGGTTCCTATAAGAACCATGTGAGGTAGCTATTATTATCCTCTCTATTTTAGAGGTACAGAGAAATAAGTTTCTTGCCCATTCTCTCACTGCTGGTAACTGCCATCTCCAGAGATCAAATGCTGGGCTCATTCTTCTATTACACAGCTCCCAATTTTGTGAAGCTAGAGCCATACAGTATTTCAGGAAATTAATATCTGTATCTTATTATAATAATTAATGCCATGATTTCAATTTTCTTCAGAATGCCAGAATATGGCCTTTGACCCATTGGCTTGACACACAAGAACACTTAAAAAATAAAACCTTTTTGTGATCTTAATACTGGGTTGGCCAAAATTGAAATATCAACATGCTACCACCTTCCAGACATTGTGCAAAAGTGAATCATTTAGGGTTATCAGCAAGTATCTCCACTATGAATATCATTCCTTAGAGAAAAGAGATTTATTAGGGCCAGTGGATTTAAGCGTTCAGTTAATTTATTCTAGGCTTGAGGAACCAACTGGTTTATTTCTACTTAAAAAAAATAAAAGGTATGAAAAGCTCATGTAATTGTGAGTATTTGAGAAGTCTGTTGAGAATAAAAGGGGAATGCCAACCCAGTTTTTGATTTTACGAAATCTCCTCTTGTTGGTTTTACTGGATGCTTTTTAGAATAAATGTAGGCAAACTGCTTTTAGCCAACTAACGCATGGTAACCCAAGGACATTGCATTTCGGTTCTAAAATTAACAGTGGTGTCCATCATCAAATTACTAGTCCCTACGAGATGCAAGGTCCATGCCAGGCACAATGTGAGGTGCTAACATGGGTGACAAAGGGGCTTGAGTCAAGGAGTTTTGTTAGTAGTCGCAGAGGACTGTGAGCCCCCAGAGTGAGCTGGGGCATGGGAGCCATCCACTCAATGTGTGGTGGGGCTTTCAAGAAGGGAGAATTTCCTGGGTGCTTTTGGGGTGGGAGTGGAGGTTTCATTTCATGAAGTGCCAGCTGAGTGCTTCTTAAAGGATGGTGAGATTTTAGAATGAGGAGGTATGTAAAGGAGGTGTAACTAATATTTACTGAGCTCCTACTATCCACCAGGCACTGTGCTAAGGATTTGGTATATTAGAAGAACAGATCTCAGATAAGTCTGAAGCCATGGCTTGGGGCGGGAGGCTATGTCTGGGGAACTGGCTTCTGCATCGCTCATCCTCACAATAATTACTCGGGAATGGGGTCAGGTTGCTGTGCATCTGTTACCTGCCCATGGGGGACAGGCAGACTAATCCGTGCATAGCTGCTGTCATTAGGTGATCAGGAGGGAAGGAGTCCAGAGGCGCAGGAAGTTCTTCCCATCTGGGAATCCTCACTCTGAGTGAGTGGCATGAACTACAGGTCTAGATTCCCATGGGAATGATGGGGTGTAGGATATTGCACCTCCATCTGGGCACACATGGTGTGCCCATCTCTGTACAACCCCGTACCTTTGCCACCAAAGAAACTTTAAATCTATAATCAACTATGCCAACAGACTCTTAGTCACATCACCATTCTATTGTGACAATCACTCTCTCTGGTTGATTTTATTTAATCTTTGCAAAAATAACCCTACCTACCATCGTTGGCCAATAGCCAAAGACCAAAGGGAATGGCCCATGTTGAACGAAGCTAGACCCATCACTTGCTGCAGCAAGGGAGCCGGCACACGGTACAGACCTGTGAGGCTTCTCAAAGGGGGATGTTGAGGAGGGGACAGCAGTCGTTTCATCTTTGGAACATGCAAGTCCAGTGGAATTACTGTTGGGTCAGTTTGTCCGCGGCCCCCTCCAGTGGCATGCTCATTTTATTCTACAGGCGATGCCCAGCCACTGAGGGTGTTTGAGCAAAGCTGAGGCATGGTTAAAGCTGGATGTCAGAGTCATCAGTGTGGTCCAGGGGACTAAAGAGTACAGGGACAGGTTGAAAGGGGGTTAGGAAAATGGTAACTGGGATTATAAGACATTCAACAAGATGGCTAAACTCTATCCTAAAGAGGAAAAAGGACAATCCAATAGAGAAGCTGGTAATGCAGTGAATTTCATCCTGCCTTTTACATGATCGTTTCTAGTTGTATAAATTCTTATCCTTGTTTTGTGAAATCAGTCTGTGATTCTTAATGCTGGTATGGTGGTTCTCAAAGAGGGGCCCCTGGACCCTCTAAGGCAGGGGTCCCCAACCCCTGGGCTGCGGACCAGTACCAGTCTGCAGCCTGTTGGGAACCCGGCCGCACAGCAGGAGGTAAGCGGTGGGCAAGTGAGGGAAGCTTCATCTGCCGCCCCCCATCGCTCGCATTACCGCCTAAACATCCACCCCCGCCCCCTGTTCATGGAAAAATCGTCGTCCACGAAACCAGTCCCTGGTGCCCAAAAGGTTGGGAACCGCTGCTCTAAGGAAATTGTAAGAAATGCAGCTTCTCAGGCAGCACCCAGACCTACTGAATTGGATATTCTGGAGGTGGGACCCAGCAGTATCTGTTGTAACAAGTTCTCCAGGTATTCTCACGGATTCTCTTTTGGGTTTGAGAAGCGCGATGCTAGAGTAACATCTGCAAGTCCAGGAGGTGTTGAGTATGGAGATCTTGGCAAGTGTTAAGCTCTTTAAATACAATAAAATCCCTTCACCTCTGAACAAACTCGGTAGCAGTCACACTGGCATGTTAGTACTATCATTTCAATTCAACTTGGCCTTGTTTGGTATTAGAATATCTCTTCCTGTGTCCTTGGCAGTATTGAAAGACACTATGGGCAATTAGAAAATATCGTTTTATAAAATTACAAATCAGAGTAAACTTGTTTGTTTTTCTGTTTTGCTTTGTTTTGTTTTGTTTTTTGGAGAGAGAGAAGCACCTTGGGAAATTACGTGCATGTTAATTGCGGCTTGCAGCTTCTGGTGACATGTTTTATTTTGCAGACTTGTACGACTTTTATTAGAAACGGGATCTTTTTTTTTACTCTTTGCTGCCCCGGGAGTTTTAAAAGAACTGATTTTCTGTCAGAAAAGATTGGAATCAATTGCAGTCTTCCCTTCTAGATAGTGCTAAAACATTTATTTAAGAGTTTAGCTGCTTGCCTGGCCTTATCTGTATTCCGAACGGCTTGTCCAATGAAATACAATTCATTCACGCCTTTGCTCTCTGTGTTATTGACAAAGCACACACTTTATGTGACTCAAAGCCAGGATCCTGTCTTCCGGGAGAACTCTCTCTAAACTTGTCTGAAAGAATTATTTTATTACACTTTTTTTCATGCCAGCTCCAGAACACCTGAGTGAGAAATTCTAGCGGTGGAGGGGAAACAGGAGAAGGGCTTCCACTGGTGATTGGAAAAGGCCAATAAGCAAAAATAAGAGAGGTTCCTTTCCTTGACCAGGGTTCTTTATCAGAATATCAGGGTTAAACAAACTGTTTTCTGGGATAATGACATCTATGTTTCGCCCCTTCTAGTGTTTATAGATACGATGGCATTTTGAATACCTTGATATAAAAGGATAGAGCTTTCTTTCTTAAAGATATTTCTTCTTCATCAGATGATAATAATCTTTGCTTCATTTTTTGCCTATTTTCTGTGTGCCGAGAACTTCATAGTGTTTCTAATCCAAAAAGCCACCTCACAAAGTGAATATTCCCATTTTACAGATTAGGAAACTAAGGGAGGCTCATGATAAGCAGGGATGAAGGGTTTGACACTGACTTTGCCCGGCTGCAGGTAGGCTCTTTCTAACGCACCACCCTGGTGAAACAGCATCTCCGTGCTGTAAAGGAAAGCTGGTCCCTACTCTTCACAGATGCCTGGAATACTGATTTCCTTAGTTGCCTTGCGGAAGGATTGCAACACACGTTGCAGGTGAGGAGCTGGGGACACGCAGCTTCTGTTTGAAGTCCCTGACTCATCAAGGTGGATGTCCTTAATGTCGGGCAGAAAAGAAATTTAGAGTCTTAAAACCCTTTGTTAGAAAACAAACAAAAAAAGTAACTGGTTTTACAAATGGAATTGAACAATGTGTTTGAAACAAAATCTCTGGTCAAATATATTTTCTTGTATTTTGGATCAAAATATCATGCCCTTGTACAAGTATTTTTTGAACCAGCAAATGGGGCCTGATGTACTGACTGGTGTATGTACTGATGAGTGTGAATATGTTTGCTGCGGACTGAATATTTGTGTCTCCTCCAAATTCTTATGTTAAAGTTCTAACCTCCAATGTGATGTATTAGGAGGTGGGGTTTGGAGAGGCATGAATGGGACTAATACTCTCATAAAAAGAGACATGAAAGAGACGGTCTCTGTCTATCCATCATGTGAAGACCCAGCTTGAAGGCAGCCATCCAGAAACCAAGAAGAGGCTCTTTATCAAGACACCAGATCTGCTGGCACCTTGATCTTGGACTTCCCAGTCTCCAAAACTGTGAGACATAAATATTGTTGTTTAAGTCACCTGGTCTATGGTATTTGCTACAGAAGCACAAACTGACTAAGACCATGCTCACAGGACAAAGGATTTAGAATCAGAGATGCCCAGTACATTGATGATGTCAGCTTCTTGAGGAAAGGGTTTCTGGAGCATTCCAACAGAAGCACATTGTAAATGGTGCAGGCTGCTAAACATAGCTACAGAAAATTATCAGCATCTGCTCGTTAGATAATTAAGTGCTGTTTAGAAATTACGTTAAGCAAGTGGCAACTAGCTAAAGATCTGAAAGAGTGAGGTAGAATTTACCTTCCCACAATTAAGGAGAAATGAGGTGTGTCTTCACCCATAAGGGTCTACTGTCCACCCAGTAGAGGATGCAGGGATGACCCCACCAGAGGTCAGGGCCCACAGCGTATGCTGAACCATTTCCTTCTCTCTGACCTCCAGAGAGCTGTCTCCTTGGTGCTGACCTTCACCTGTATCTTGGGCCTTCTCTCTGCCTAGCATCTCTAGCTGACACCAGGACTTTTTGTTCTCAGCTCCCCAAGTCTAGGACTGCTCCTTCAGGCTTTCTTATTGGGGTTACTCTTTCTTGAATGGCAAGAATGGTAATTTTCCACCTTCTGACCTGCACTGGGATCTCCTCCCTCCTATACTATCTTTGCAAGAAGTCCTTGCAGGTCATGACCCAGGCCTGCCCCAAATCCACCCAGGCCCTTGGGAGGTCCATGGGTTTCCTCAGGACCAGGGATTCAGGAGGGTTCTTCACTCTCACCTGAATCTTCAGGGACTCTTACATCAGGAAGTGGTGAGGAATTGAGAGTCTAGTGAGCTGATAAGTGAGAAAGGGGGGAGCCAAGCGGGTCTCTAAAACTAAGGGGACCCAATCGCAAAGGGCAGGACCTAGGGTGGTGAGCAGAGGAGAGGTGGTTGCGAGAAAGCAGGGCAGGTCTGGAACTTGCCTGGAATAGGAAATGCTTTCTCCCAGCCATGATACAGCAATTGCCTGGGTTTATAGAAGCAGGTGTGGGCTCCGACATGCTAGGTGTGTGGCTTATGATCTCAACCTACACACCTTGTACAGCTACAAGTGTGTGATGGGTTTAAAAAGACAAACAAACCAGAACCAAGAACAGGAAACTGGACATGAAAACATAATACTGCTATTTCCCTCTGGCAATTCTTTCATGCTGGTGGAGGCACTGAAGACAGGCCGCTTTAGCTGGCTGCTCAGAAGTAAGTAGCGAGGCATTTTGATGTCAAAGCAGCCCAAAGATGAGTGAGAGAGAGAACTTCTGAATCCCAGCTAAGACAAGGCCAGTTATTTTAAAATGAGTGTGCTAATCAGTGACTATGTTTAAGGTTATGTTTTAGGTAAATGTAGAAAAGCTGAAAGTTAGTGAGAAAGGAACCAAATTGAAACTTAGATTTGGTTTGGTTTAAAGATTATTCTAAAGGAAGAATTTATATAATACAAAAATTATAACTAAAGAAGTTTTTTAAAATTAGAAAACTGTTCACAGGCATCAGAGTCAGACACTGTTTAAATCTTGGTTTTGCCACTTACTAAATGGGTGATTTTAGGTAAGTCCTTCTCCACTGTAAGTCTTGTTTCATTTTCCCAAGAAAATATAAACTTCGTGTATTCCAGATAACAAACATGAAATGATAAGAGATAAGGAAGCATCTGGTTCAGCCTGTCACTTAAAGTAGGTATAGGAGTTTCTGATGGCAGCCGTTCAAATGAAGCTTTTTACACTTGATCTTCTGTTAAGCCAAAGGGTTAGGAGTGCATGGGATGGTAAATATGCAGGAAAACTGGATCTTGCCAAATTTTTAGCTTATCCTAATGTAGCATCAGAGTGCAAATGACAAAGAGGGAGCGTCCTCATTGACCTACATGCCGTATCTGGCACATTTATCAAAATTGGGTAACTCCCTCCCTCTGTATTAGCGAATATCTTGTATAGTGAATAAACTCTAAAAGTTTTAAGAGAATCTCAGGTTTGTAAATGTCTGGATTGATTATGAGAAGAGAAGCTCATTTAAATCGATGACCAAGCATGTCTTGGGGTTGGACTTCAAGGCATTCCTTATTATGGAGCATGTACTGAAATTGTCAAAGGCCCTTTAAGATGGAGGCTGGGTCTCAGTGCTTCAAAAATGCCATTGCTGTTACCTTCAACAACACCAGGGAGTTAAACTGCCTTTTGGAGAGGAGCATGTCAGGGACAGCATGGGGTCTAGGGACAAGGTGAGTTCCTAGGAGGGAAGGGTAAGGTTGTAATATTGATACAGCTAAAGTGTGGGGGGAGGCGTCTGATTCCAGGGCTGGGCCAAGGAAAGCACGAGGGGAACTCACAACATCTTATTGTGCAAGAGAATAAGAAAGTTCTGGGGACACATAAAAGAACACAGGTGTCAGCCTGAAGGAATTTCCACTGGCTAAATCTGGGACCATCTGAATATCCAATTGAGTAGAATCAGAATTCAGGAATCCCTAATGATAATAAACAAACACACAAATAATCAAGAAGATAAAGCTCTTCCTTACAGTAGAAAACCAACTGACACATAGAAGGAACAAAGTAGAAAATCATCAGAATAATAACTGATTTAGTTAAGAATTAACAATGGATGCTAAAAGTAAGCTGAAAGTATGATGAGGAACGAGATATTTGCATAGTTTCAAAGTATCCCTTTACGAATTATGTATTAATTAAACAGGAAAAATGTTTAACTTTACAGGAAGTGGAGATCACCGGCATCACCTTAAACCAAATGCTCAAAGTTAACATCATTGATAAAGGGACAAACGGACCTCATCAGCAGGATTAGGGGCCATAAATCTACTACGGAAACTAATTTCCTGCTTTGGGGGACACTTACATTTGCCCAAGGTCACATAGCTAGAATATAGTAATATAAGATTTAAATGCAGATCTGACTTCAAAGCCCTTGTTGTGTCTCCCACATGCTGGGCCTAGAGGGTGTTACTGGTCCGTAACTGGTGCTGTAAATTTGCAGAGAGGAGGTAGTTGGGCACACAATGAAACAAGAAAAGATTAGATAGAAGTCACAGAAATGCCTGGGAGAGGAGGGAGCAGCCATGTGGCCTGAGAGATGGCACAGCGATAAGGCCCCCTGGGCCCCCTGGGATATGGAGACACCCTCTTCCACTATATTCATTTCCTAATGACTTTCTGATGTCCAAGGAAAGGCAAAATGAACTTCCTGAGAATTCCTTGCCTATCATACAATGTACCAAGTTGTAATGAGGCTATAAGGGAAGATGCACTAAGTAACAAACTGGATACAGTGAAAAGGGTGGATTGTTAATTACATGGTCAATTGCTCATCCATATTTACACAGCAATATCACAGGATTCTTTTCACCTTGCAAAACAAATCCATTTGGGTAAATCAATATTATTTCCCAATACAGTTTCTAGTCTCCACTCAGTGAAAAAATAGTGAGAATCAGGCAAATTTAATACTCTTCTCAAAATAATTGGACAGAATTGTACCCAAGAATAGCCCTTAAAGAAAAAGTCTAGTTAATAAGTATTTGACAGCAACTAGAGGGGGGTATATTATTATCCCTAATAGAATGTGATTTTTGCTACATAGAGTGGGCTTTTTGACTAAATTTTTTTTACATGTTTTAGTTGCAAATTAAGTCATTCTTTGCACTTGGGATAAACTCAGCAGAAATGCCTAGGGAAAAAAAGTACTCTATGTGGACAAAGCCAACAACTTTACAATTTATTCAAATACTTGGCATCTGTGTACATTTTTTTCCAATGAGACACAGAGACACCTCATTTATTCCAACTGGCCATGGAATGAGGTATTCCACATGACTGAATTAGATAATTAAAGTCTGAATTAAAAAAAAAACATTTTGAATATAAATCTTCCTAAATTTGGTACAGATTTCCCCTACATTCTTCAGTGGAGTTTGCCAATCATGACTCAACTTTCTTTCTTTTTCCCTTCCTTCCTCCCTCCCTCCCTTCCTTCCTTTCTTTTTCTTTTTCTCTTTCTTCCCTTCCTTCCTTCCATCCCCCCCCTTCCTTCCTCTCTCTCCCTCTTCTGTTTCTTTCTCTCTTCTTGCTTTCTTGATTTTTGTTTGTTTGTTTGTTTGTTTTTTTAATAACACAGGGCTCAAAACACCTGATATTTTAATGGGCCATCTGAGTGAAGGAGACTTGGGCTGGAGGTGGAGTTTCAGTCCAAGGTAGTTGTAAGAATCAGGCCAAGGCCTGAGTATAAGCAGAGAAACCCTGGAAGGAGGTCATGGACAGATGTGGACCAAGGGACGGCAACATAAAGAAGAAAAGGATGGACAAGTGGTCCAGCTGGAGGTTGGGCCATTAGCCCAACTGTGTTCACATGCAGAACCCAGGCAGCCCTGGCACCTGAGTGCCTTGATTTCTGCTCTATTCCCCCAAAGGAAGAGGTATTTCACATCCATTCCAGCCTCCTGGTTGTCTAGACTCCAGGATTGTCGTGAGCAAATAGGGGCAGCCAGGAGGCTGATCAGGAGCTAAGAGAGAGACACGCATTCAAAGTTGAACGGGCATCACAGGGACCCTGTGCTTGAGGTTCAGACCTTGCACGTAGTTTCTCTGCATTCCAGAATTTGTGTCTGCTTTACCCTTCTCCATCTGTACCTGGCTTTGGGGGACTTGGAAAACTTACTTGCAGGACCTGAATGTGCCTCATAATGCAGACTCTTGCCACCTCCCCCTTACCCTGAGGAGTAGCATTTGGCCTTATTGCCCAACCTGTTCCACGTCTCAGGTACCTGTTCCCAACCCAGACCTCAATCCTATCCTGGTCCCCCTGGTCCTGGCTTATTTCCTCTGTCTCCAACCTGCTGCCTCCAATTTTTACTGACTCTAATGGGGGAAGGTGAGAAGTTTTGAACTGGAGACAAGATTGAAGTTTTAAATAAGACTCAACTGACTCTACATGCCTGAAGATGTCTAGAAAGTAATAGAATCGGACTGACATATTGAAAGTCATTGTAGAAAGGAGGATCAATGATTATTAGGTACAAAAATAATGGTTAGAGAAGAGAACAAAGTCATTTTCTTTTTGTAATTTCTTGAGTTCAAACT
The DNA here is from genome assembly GCF_028021215.1 of Eschrichtius robustus. Taxonomy (NCBI): domain Eukaryota; kingdom Metazoa; phylum Chordata; class Mammalia; order Artiodactyla; family Eschrichtiidae; genus Eschrichtius; species Eschrichtius robustus. Next base: position 82,220,417 of record NC_090839.1, on the reverse strand, counting down.
GTCTCATAAACGGGTCTAGGTTGGGTCTCTGTGCTCATACTGGTTCATAGTGGTCATTGGCTTGATTATAAGTAAGACCTATTTGAAATTATAAAAACTTGCTATAACCTTCAGCAAATTCCCAGGGGTCTACCTAGTACCATGGAAAGAGCAAGGACTTTTGAGTCAATCAACTTAGGTTCATATTTGAAATCTCTCACTCCCTAGATATATGGCCTTGGGCAAATCTTTTATTTGGCAAAAGAGAGTAATAATACTTATTTTATGGGTCTGTCGTGAAAATCACATGCTATACACATGCTGTGTGCATAGGTGTCCTGTGCACACAGTTCCTGATCATTTATCTTCTTCTGATAGAAAAATTTATACCTATTGCTAATCATGCAGTTAGTTCCTGGTTACAACAAACTGAAGAACACTAGGACTTGAATATCTTTGCATCTGAATGTGTACAATCTACTTATTTTTAATTGAGTTATGACATAAAGTGCCTAATATGCATATATATATATATATATATATATCTGTTCTGGTTATCTCTTTCTGAGTAAAAAACCACCTTAAAACCCCCAGTGGCTTGATTGGATGCAGCCATCTGGTAGTGGTGAGGGCTGGAGTCCTCCAAAGGCTTCTTTGCTTACGTAGCTTGTGCCTGGGTTGGACTGTCAGAAGCACCAGGTATCTCTCTCTCCTTCTGAGTTCTCCAGGTGGCTAGCTTGGGCTTCCTCACATCATGGCAGTCTCAGATAGTCAGACTTCTTTTGGCATTGGTTTTCTCCAGCATGAACATTCCATGAGACTGAGATGGAAGTTGCCAGATCTAAAAAAGTCCTGGAATGTCAATTTTATCAAATCCTATTGTGCAAACAAGTCATCAGCCTTTCAGTGGGAGGAAGAGCAAAGAATTAGTGGCCATCTTTAATCTGTAATGACACTGGCATAATCACCATTCAGACCCAGATTTAGGGTACTTCCAACACCCAGAATGTCCCCCTGTGCCCCTTCCCAGTTAATTTTTTGATCTTCCTAGTGATAATCACTAGTCTGTATATTTCTTTTCAACATGTATTATTATCTTAAATGTATGTTTCTAGTAGATGACTTTAAAAAGCTTTTTTTCTCCTGTAACCATGTCAAATAAATTGTGCATAAACCCAAGTCAGCATATTTAAAGTACCATTTTGCCACGCCACTCAAAGCTTAAAATGTTGTCTAGTTCCTTAGTGACTATAACGTCAAATCCAAATTCCTTAGCATGGTTTTCAAGGCCTTCCACATGGATGAAGAAAATATTTTGAATATCAGTTGATATACTTTCTCCTTTACTTCCTTGTACCTTCCACTTATTCTGTAAGAGCGTCCATTGCCTTAGAACAGGGTTCAGCAAACTTTTTCTGTAAAGGGCTAGATAGTAACTATGTTAGGCTTTGTGGGCGATGTGGTCTTTGCTGCAAGTACTCCACTATATCAGGGTAATGTGAAGACAGACATGACAATGCATAAATGAATGAGTGGCCATATTCCAACAAAACTTTATAGACAGTGAAATTTGAATTTCACATACTTTTTATGTGTCACAAAAGATTATTCTTCTTTGGGTTTTTTCAACCATTTAAGTATATAAAAAATATTCTTAGGTTCTGAGCTGTACAAAAACAGGTGATGAGCAGGATTTGACTGGCTGAGCTTTGTCTTAGAGGACGGAGAGGATGTGGAATAATTAGCTGATGCCCAACTCCCGGACTTCTCACAACCACATAGAGAGAAGACACATGAAAGAAACGGCACAACCTCTGAGGAAGGAGCAGCTGTCCTGAGCATCGGGGAGCCCGTAGGAGCCCAGCCAATGCCATTCACTTAACTGAGCTCTAATCATTGACTACACGGAAAAGCTACATTAGCTGCCCTTCTCGTTGCCCCTTAATAAGACAATCCATCGACACCCGCACATTGCTCACAGATTGTCCAGCAGGAATGATGCACTTACTTAGCACTTACTACGTCACTATGCAGGTGGGAATCAATTATCCACCATCTTCCTGCAATATCCGCCTTGTTGTCTTGGACTTTCATATAAATCTCTTGATAATTACCTTATGTATGCATAGCCTCTTCCTGAACCTTGTCCTCCAAGAAACCTAGAATTTACTTCAATTTCTCTCTTTTCCTGCCCTTCCCAGGGGCAAGTTCAGTTGTTTCAAAATATATGAATTCATCAATTTCTTTCCAACTCCACTGTAATCCAAGCCACTCAAATCTCATTTATGGCCCGGTCCCCCTGCTGATCTGCCTGCCTCTACCATCTGGTCTCCTCCAGGATCCTGAGGGTAATCTCCTTAATATACAAAGCAGAGCAGATTGATTGAAGCCTTGCCTTCCTCTCCAGCTTCACCTCATTTCCTCTTCTCTTGCCCATGATGCCCTGCCTATACCAGCCTCCTTTAGGTCCTCAAACAGGCCAGCTTTGTCTACCTTCTGGGCTCTTGTATGCGTTGCTCCCTCTGTCTGGAACAGTCTCCCCTCTCTCCTCCCTGCCTTCCACCTGGCAGGTCTCCAGACCTTCCCTATTGGCTTTATCTAAAGCAGTCTTCCACCCTCACCCTTCCTCAGTATTTCCTCTTAGCCCTCTGTTTATTTTTTTTTAATTATCACTTATCAGAATTTCCCATTATTGATTGCTTTCTTTGTGTATTATCTACTTGGAGAATATTCCCCATGTCTTTCTTACTAGTCATAAGCTCCAGGAGGACAGAACGCTGTCAGTCCTGCTTGCCACTGTGTCCTCCGCACCTAACTCAGCTCCTAAGTAGAGCAGGTGCTCAACAAACATTTGCTAAGTGAGCAAATGAGCTGGATAATAATGCCCTTAAGGTCAGAAATTGTGCCTGAAACTTCCTTGACCCCATCACCTGCCTAGCACACTGGAAGTATTTTTGCAAATGCTGCTTTATTGGATTTATGGTAAAATAATTAAATGAAGCAATGTGAATTCCCCTTTTTGTACCCAGATTGCCTCCTTCCCCTAAAAATCAAGTAGTTTTACTTCAAAAGTAAAACTACTTTCACTACAGTGCCTCCAAACTGTCATGTCAAGGAATCCACTTCATTTCCGTATTTTCTTTGTACCTTTTGATACCATGTCCAGGCATTGCTGAGAGAGAGGCCTCCTGTTCTTGGTCTCTCTCTGTAGAGAAGTTTCATTACATATTCTGGAAGGAATATTCATTGAATATTCCCAGAAGAGAGCATTGAAACTTCAGAGAAATATAGAGACCTGCCAGTTATTTTCTAGCGCAGTGTTGAAGGACAAAGAAATAGAGTTAAAGAATATTACTGCTAAAAAGGACTCATTTGACTTTGTCAAATGCTAAGGCCTTCATTTGACAAAGGAAGGAACTGGGGGTCAGAATGGATATGGTCTGAGGCCTTAGTCAAAGGTGTCTGTTCTGACCCTCTGCCCTAAGTCAGTTTACCTGTCCATTCACCAGGAGCAGGGATCCGCCCCATCAGTTCATGGCCATGGTCTTGCATTTTTGTGCTTTGCTCTTGTTCAAGTCCAGCTTTGCATCCTTTTGTCTTTCTCTCTTTTTTCTAGTTCTCTGCTTATCTCTTCAACTTGGCAAAGTTCAGCATCTCTGGTTTTCACCACTGGTGTTCCCTAAAGGTAGATGACGTGCCCACACTTGCTGGTTTTCTCATCCCAAGGAACTTTGAAGAGCCCCTCTGTAAGACAGCTGTCAGGGCTGCGAACTACCCCCTCTCCGGGTGTGCGAGTTGCTAAGCTGTTTTCTCTCAGCTCCACACCCTCCCCTCTAATCTCTGCTCTGTGATGCGTGGGCTAGGACACTGCAAGCCACACTTCGGCTCCACCACTGGCTCCCTAAGTGCTGCCCATGAGGAGCTGGGGAGGTGGGATGTGAGGCTGGAGGTGGAAGGAGGGGCCGGCCACTGCGCATTGGTGGTCCCTTGGCTTCCTTTCTTCCTGTTTCTGTGAGGGTTATCCCAGGAGTGCTTCTTCACTCTGGAAGCAGCAGTGCTTTTCTGAAGCAGCAACTGAATCCAGTTTGCAGTTTTCCCAGCACTTGTGGAACTAGCTTCCGTACCCCTATCTCCCCACCCCACCAAAATACCACCCTGGCTGAGTAGCATGCTTCCTCAGGGGCCTGGGGTTCACCTCCACAGTGCCCCTCCTCCAAGCCTCTAAGTTTGAATAATTCCAACCTCTTCCTTGCGTTCCCAGCCTGAGGTGGCGGCAATATTTATTTATTTGCATTGCCACGCCTGCAGTATTTTCCATGCCATTTTAGTTGCCTAGTGAACCCCTCATGTTCAATTCTTTCTGATTATCCTGCTCATAATCTAGCTGTACTACCTATACTAGCCCTCTGGGGTAGGAACTGTCAACATCTCCATTTTACGTTAGCAAAACAAGACCCGGTGGCAGGGGTCGGATTTGACCTGGCTCCCAGGTGTAGAGCCCTCCCGTTTACCATCAGCTGTGCTACCGCTTGGGTGGGCTCCATTGGTCATGGAAGGCATCCCTGGGGTGGGTGGTCTGGACTGGGCCCTGCATCCTGCGTAGCATGCGGACAGGTATTAGGTGCAGGGCGGCTCCACCTCCTGCCAGATGTGTTCACAGGCGGCCACGCTTGGGGCCTGTTTCAGGCGGCAACAAATTCCAATTTGTTATTAATAAAAACTGTCCAAAAAACATTTGGCAAAAGATTGTGGGATCCAGTGCTATTTATGAGAATGGTTTAATGGGAGAACATGCAGCTGCAGCAGATGGGTGTCGACGGGGCCTCTCCAGAGTGTTCCACTCTGTTTTCCTTTGTCTTTGAATAAATTCAGAGGGTGCCACGTGTGAGTCTGGATGGATGGTTTTGAACCACAGCTAATTAAAAGCAGGCACTTACCTGAGGGTTAACTATAAAGGAAAAGTAAAATCACTGGACAAATTCCTCATTGCTTTGGGCTGTTACCTCCTGGAACAGGACTTCTGGCCAGGGTGCAAATGCAGCTAGTGAGCCCTTAGGTATGGAGTCCGTGATAGAAATGAGACGCACAGTATCTCGATCCCTCCATCCCCACACGGGTCTGCCAAAGAACCCTGCTTCACTTGGCCATGCAGGTCAAGGGTTGAGGGGGCTCCTTTCCTGGCTGTGAACCTTAACATCCATGGAGAAAGTTTGGTCCAAGCCCGCAGGAGACTTCCTGGAACCAGAGATACTCACTCTCAAGACCACAGGTCCGCAGCTGATTCTGCATAGGTGGCCCTGGACCTCCAGGGAGATACAGCCTCTCGGACCTAAGAAGGCCTCTGGAAACTGGGATGCCTCCGAGAAACACATCTTTTTCTCTTGCGGTTGAAGCCAGCCTGCTCCTCACCACCTTGCTTTTGCATATGAAAGGCCTGGTAATTACTACTTTCATCCTTAAAGCATGCAAGTGACATGCAAAATTAGCACTTGAGAGGATCCACTTTTAGACCTTGTTGTAAAGCAAAACTTATTATTTGAAGATAAATCAATTTCTGTTGCCTGTATTTGCAGTTTCCCCCAGATGGCTAATTACCAAAGATAAATGTGTATAAACACAAGCCTTATCCCTCTCCATCCATCTTCTCTGCCTGCCTGTTTATCCAGAGGTTAATAATCACAATCCTGTAGTGTATTGCCATAGTAATGGCTTTGATGGGCCCGACAAGTTTACGACCTTTTATTACAAACAGAAGGACATGCATTTCAAGAAAGGAAGGTCATTTTAGAGATGAATGTGCATATAACTAGCCTCTCTGAGACTGAGCCAGAGGAAAAAGAAAACAGAAAACAAAATATGAGAGGGGGAAAAAAACCCCACACACAACTGCACAAAACAAACAGCATAAATGTCACGGAAATCAGTTTACAGCAAAATTAAATAAGGTTCCTGCAAGCATTAATTTTCATATTTTCTGTTTATGCACAGTTAGAATCATTCCCAGGCTTTGATTTATGAGAGATTAAGACTAGGCATGATCATTCAGACACTCACCAAATTCAGTTAAGGGCTGGAACTTCCATTCAGATGGGACTGACTTCCTCTCTGGTCAAAAGGGCAGGGGGAAAGTGATTTGTCTCTATAGAGTGGCTTAGGATTGAAGGTCAGATCGTGTTTTGTCCTCCCTCCCTCTTTCCTTCCCTCCCTCCCTCCCTCCCTTCCTTCCTTCCTTCCTTCCTTCCTTCCTTCCTTCCTTCCTTCCTTCCTTCCTTCCTCCTAATCATAATATACACTCATTATAACAATGAAATAACACAGAGAAATAAAATCTGCCCCTTCTCCCATCTCCCATCTAAGTTTTCGGAAACGACCCGTGCTAAGAGATGACTAATTTAAAAAAAAATATAGCTCTGATATGTGCAAAACAATACTCTAAGCCATTTACAAATGTTAACTCATTTTTTCCCTCATAAAACCCCTATGGAGATACTATTATTGTCCCTATTTTATAGGTGAGAAAACAGGAACCCAGAGAGATAAGTAATATACCATAGTATCTTAGTCCGGTCAGGCTGCCCTAACAAAATACCATAGGCTGGGTGATTTATAAACAACAGAAACTTTATTTTGTCACAGTTCTGGAGGCTAGGAGTCCAAGATCAGGGTGCTGGCAGATTTGGTGACTGGTGAGAACCCATTTCCTGATTCATAGAGGGCTGCATTCTCATCAGCAGAAGAGTCAAGGGGTCTCTTCTTAAAGGGGACTAATCCCAGTTATGAGGAGTCAGCCCTCATGACCTAATCACCTCACAAAGGCCTCACCTCCTTCACAATGGGAGTTAGGATTTCAACATACGAATTTTGGGGGGGACACAACATTCAAACCTTAGCAAGGAGGAAATCAGATGCCCATATTTAGGTGTCCTAGGCTTGCGCTCTTAGCTGAGATGCCATCCTGATCTAAAGCCATACCACAGCGTCAGCTAAAGGCAGGCAGTCTCTTGCGCTGGTGAGTCGTTGGAGGAGATGGACCGGCTAATATTTTGCCCAGTTTTTGGCGCTGCATCAAAGACAAGTTGTCCCAGACAGAGTTCAATAGTCAAGGAAGACTTCATCCGAGACTATTGCAATAGCGGAGAGAGATTGAACTCAATGCCAAATGCAACAAGCGCAGCTGGGGACTTACAGACAACAGGCAGGTGCCAGAAGCAGTGGATGGAGAATTACTAAGAGGAAACTTAGTAATAAGAATGGGGGGATTCTGGCTAAACTGTTTTAGCAGGGTTCTTGCTGAACTGGGCTCAGCAGGCCAAGGAAGGTAGGCCAAGAATGAGAAGAGAGCTCAGAGGAGTTTGACTAAAGTTTGGTCAAGGAGGGAGTCCTTCTCAGTTGCCTCTTTGAGTCTCAGAAACACACAAAGACAGAACCATATCCAGGCACACAGCTCTATCCCATGCCTTTTGTAAATGCATCGTGTATGTGCTGTGTTTGCCTGAGTATGTTGCACTGTTGTTCTCATTCTGAACTTTCTCAGAACCTCTGGGATTCAGCATCGAGTATGAACCTGCCCTGAGCATTGAATCCAATAGTACAGGATAATTGAATTCCAGTTTTCCTAATTTCTTGCTTCCTCCTCTCTGAATGTTCCTTACTGAACTGTATCCCAACTCAACTCAAACCTTAAACTAACTTTCCAATTGTATTCCATTTCTATGAGATTTAAAGATGAAACTAGAGTCACACTCACTGTCCTTATATCTGTACATGATTGAAAGTTTGATTTGTGCTCATTCATTCATTCCTTCATTTTTTAGCAAACTTTTGTTTCCTGTTGTATTAGTCAGGGTTCTCCAGAGAAACAGAACCAATAGGATGGATGGATGGATGTGTAGACAGATAGATAGATAGATAGATAGATAGATAGATAGATAGATAGATAGATAGACAGACAGACAGATAGATAGATAGGTTTATTATAAGGAACGGGCTCACACAATTATGGAGGCTGACAGGTCCTAAGGTCTGCAGTTGGTTGACTGGAGACCCAGGAGAGCTGATAGTGTAGTTCCAGTCTGCCCTGATCTTGAGGCCAGGATCTGCCCAGAAAGACCCAGAAAGAACCAACATCTTGAGGCCTTCAGGCAGGACTAGTTCCCTCTTATTTGTGGAGGCCAGGGGTAGGGGGTGTCAGCCTTTTTGTTCTATTCAGGCCCTCAAATGATTGGATGAGGCCCACCCACACTGGGCAGGGCCATCTGCTTTACTCAAAATCCCCTGACTCAAGTGTTAATCTCTTCCAGAAACACCCTCACAGACATACCCAGAATAATTCTTGACCAAATGTCGGGGCATCCTGAGACCCAGCCAAGCTGATGCATAAAATTAACCGTCATATCTGTCTCCTCGGTGCTGAGATCCATGTGAGCTGCAGGAGGCATGAGACAAATAGCACATCCCCTCCACTTTGGAGGAACCCCCAGTCTGGCCAACACAAGCTTGCAAGCAACATGCTAATTACTCCAAAAGGTGAAGGGGAACGCTTTCAGGGTTTAGAGGAGGGGAAGGGTATCACAGAAGAATCACTAATGGGCAGGGAGGCACAACTGAGAATTACATGCTCTGAATGTTTATGTTGTGTGTGTGGTGGGTTGCCTACTTCTTTTAGGCTTTAGGGTGAAGCCACAAAGGGAGGGATTTGAACGGCTCCAAAAAGACTTCTCCTTCTTACGACCTTCTCTCAGGAACCCTCTGAAGGCTTTTGAATACCTAAGACCCCTGTTTGGGTTCCCCTTCCTTCTTTCCTGCCTATAAACTGGCAGCCTGCCTTCCCCTCTTATTCTATCTCTGGGAAGCCTTACAGTCAGAAGAGGGTTAATTCCAATTGTTAAGAAGCAGGGGATTTAAAAGGTTGCCCTGGCTGGTCCTTCTGTCTCTCCTTTTCTTCTTTCCTAGAAGTGCATCTCACCTTCTCTGCAGCTAAGCTAAAGTCTTTTTCGTAGAGTATACTAACCCTTATGCCCTGATTTTTCCTCACTTAAAGAGAAGATGATCTGGAGATAGTCTCGATTTCCAGGAAGTTTGCTTGTTTATTTGCCTTTGCATTTTTCAGCACCTTATAATTAGGACCTAGAAAAAAAATGACCACTTTCCCTACTTGATAAAATTTGTGTAACTTAGTTGCTCATTTTATTTGGACATGTAGATGCTATTCATTAAGGGAGATCACAAATAATTTTAAGATAATGCAATTATTTAAAGCTTGGTAACTCATGTCATAGATTATAAGATACCAAAGTCCTCTGGAAGGAGATCAGAATGCAGGATGAGACCCTTGGAGAGAAACATCAAGGCATCTCCTGCCACTATATTCTGCTTCACTTGCTAATATCGTTCTTCATTACAGGGTGGAGTTTCTATGGTGACGTAGGTACAGCACAGGGATAGGACTTTTTTTCCAGTTGTCTATTGTAACCAACCATCACAACCTTTAGTGGCTAAAGCAACAACAACATGTGTTTTGCTCATGAATCTACTATGTATGCAAAGGCTTGGCAGGGATAGCTCATTTCTGTTCCACTTGGTGTCTTCCTCCGGTGGCTGGAAGGTTGAGGGTTGGGATCCCCAGAAAGCTTGCTCACTCACCTGCTGATGGCTGATGGTGATGTCGTCTGGGACCTTCCCTGGGCTGTGGGCTGGGCACCCATACACGGCCTCTAGATAAAGGCTTCCTCAAAACATGGTGGCTTGGTTTCAGCAATAAATGTCCTGAGAGAAAGAGAGTCAGGTGGAAACTGTATTGGCTTTTTTAATCTAGCCTGGGAGGTCACATGGTATCAGCTCTGCTACATTTTATGTGTTAGACATACACAGCCTGTGTTCAGGGGAGAGAAGTTAGAGGCACATCAAAGGCTTTGAAAACATATTTTAAAACCACTACAAGCTTTATCTGTAAAATCTTGGTGAACATTTCCTCCTCTGATCTGATTCAGGCTGAAGATGTTGCATTGTCTGTCCCCACACTTCCAAATAGCACCAGGGTAATAAGAATGATGCCTGAGACTGTGCCAGCAGGGCTGTTCTTTGCCATCATGAGGTGACCTTGAAGTACTAGGGGGGCTGCAAATATTAAGGGGGAGCCCTGGTACCTGTGTGGTCACCTCTTGATGCCCTGTTTCCCAAGCATGGATGCAGAGGGGAATTCAGCTCCTCCAGCCTGCCCTCCTTGCTGGCCCTGAGAACAAGCCACAGGCGCTTCCTGATTGGATGGCTTTGCAACCAATCACTGTGAGCCTCAGAGGAGGCATAAACAACACACCCAGGGAAGTCACAAGGCTCTAGAGTTTTAGAGCACCCACGGACAGTGGGCTGTAGCTTGATTTCCTCCCAGGTTGTGAAGGACTACGTCTGCCTTGTGATGCTACTGTCCACTTTCCTCTGGTTGGTCTCACTTCCAACCATGTGTCAGCAAGGCCTTAAGTGGGCACTTTGACACTTTCAGAAAATTCAGCTCAGGTCTCCCCCCGGAAAGCAGTCTTGTGCCCGACCCAGCGGTGATCCTCTGGGACATTTCCACATCATGGCACCCTGCTCCCTGACTGAAATTTCCCCACTAAAGAGCCGTTCTTTCGGCCCTTAAAGGCTTCTCAGTATCCAAGGGCCCCTTGTTAAGAAGCACCATCCCCTGGAATAGGACCCATCTTAGACCTTCAGGCAGCTTATGGAATTAGTTGTCAAGCAGCTGAAGGCAAGGCCTGGGACCGTAATCAGTGGGTTTGTAGGAGAAACCGGCCTCTGCAAAGCACCTGGACAGAGCTGGCAGGGCAGCCAGAGCTCCAGAGACCCGTGGCCCTCAGACCACCACCCTTCTGAAGCGGTTCTTGTTGATTTGCAGCATCAAAGGCAGAGGCAGTGATTGGCTCATGCCACAGCTCTTGTCAGCGCTGGGTCCCAGGTAGGGATATCCTGCCCTGTGGGTGCTCAGTGTCCCAAAGGCCATGGGTTCCTAAACAGGCAGAATGGCTCTGAGGCCTTTGGTTGGATCTCGGGCTCCTAGGGCTCCCAAATCCATGCGTGTCTCTCCTGGGCTTGGGACCAGCCACCCCCAGGCTCCCAGAGCTGCAGTGCCCCCACGCCCACCATGCTGCTCCAGGCCCCCTGGCTGGACCTGAGCCTCATCCGTTCCCTCTCGGATACTAGTCATGGCTCAAATCTGTTTGCTTGGAGCCCAGATCACTACCTGGCTCTTTTGTCTCCATTCATTCCAGAGTTTTAAATCTTTTTACCCCCCAGTCGCTGCTGGGCATCTGGCTTCAAAGCTTGAGTCCCAAGTCTTTACAACTTTTAGTATCGTCAATGTCTTAAAACTCCTTTTCCAGCCCCCACTCACTTGATCAGTGCCCCTTGGATACCCATCCCAGCTGAATCATACCTGAATCCAGCTCTCTGCCCCAGTTTACTGTAAAATGGGGGAAATTATAGTAGCTACTTTATAAAATTGTGATGGGGACTAAATGGCTTAATTCACATAAAGTACCTAACACAGTATCTGACATACAGAACGGGCTTAATAAACGTTAGATTAGCACAGTTATTGATTGTGTTGTTGACTCCAGATTCCAGCCCGACACTGTCAACTCTCCAGAATCCAAGCCTACAATCCAGGCGAATTCCCTCTGTTCGTAGCTGCTCTGTCTTGAGGTCCTCTCCTTCTCTGGGTTTGCATTGCTGAGTGCGTGCCTGCAGGTGTCAAGGCTGTGTTGGCTCAAATTTCAACTGAACAGAAACCTAGCAACCCCATGCCACCACCGTCCAGCTCTTCCCACTCTTGAGAAGCTGGGGATGCTCTTGGAAGGGCAGCCCTGAGCTCATGTGAGGATGATGTACTATGTGAGACGGTGGAAGTGACATTGCTAATGAGGGGAATCAACTGCTCCAACCAGAGCCGGAATCTAAGGGAGGAAATGACAGGGAGGTCTGTGAATATACGGTCTTGACCGAAGTCCCGCTAGAGACCAGTCTCGGCTGGAAAATTGAGCTGTGATTATTACAAAGAGTCAGAATGATAGCTTCAGTCATGATGCTTCAGGAACTCCATAAAGAGCAGCCCAGACAATTTCGACATTAAGTGTTTAGAGAGAGAAGGATGGTTTGTAAAGGAGGGTCTTGTTATTCCCTGAAAAGCTACTATGAAGATGTCAGGTGTATGGAAATAACAGATGGAAACGGCATGCTGAGATCATTACTCTGAACTCTAAGTGCCATTATTGACAAGCAGAGCCCACATCGCTGGGCAAATAGATGCGCCTGGGAGTAGGAGGGAGGTACATAAACAAAGAAAAGCAGAAATCAGATATTTCAAAACATCAGGGGGTGGAGAGACACTGCATTAGGATTATGGCGTTCTTCAAAGCAAAATAAAGGAAAAAATAAAGGTTTGGGTGAGAGTGTGAGCAAGGAAGATCCCATCAAAAGTTAATGAACTGACTACTTTGTTTTCGTTGATAGGCAATGTAGTAGTTCTTGATATTGGGGGGATCACTTTGAAAATCTGATGAAAACTTTGACCTCTCCTTCTAAAAAGTGCCTTTACTAATGAGCAATCAATTTTTGGTAAACAGTATGAGAATTATCAATGGGCTTCCCAATGGTGGCTCAAACAATAGTTTCTTCTCTGATGGGAAGAGATATGGAGATAGCCAACATTCAGACCCTGGACTTCTTACCCAGGATACTTCAGGGGATGCCATGGACACAGGCTCTCTGCTATGGACACAATGTCTCAGCCCCAGACTCTGCCTTGTCCTTTCCTGCTAAGATGTGCCAGGGGGGTACAGCCTTCCTTGAATCCTTCTTCCTTGAGCACTTGACTGAAATCAGGCTAAGTGCCCTCTTTAGTTCTTGCCCTAGCTCTTGAATCAATGGGGGTACTATTAGAACTGGGTAGACATTTTTTCTTGGGACAAGACCATTTCACAAATTGCATGACGTTTTATATCTTGGCCTCTAAGCACTAACCACCAGTTAGAACCCTTTCCCACCCCTTCCCATGCCATTCAAGAGCCTGTAAGGTAGGTAATTGGAAAAGCTGTTCCAGAGATTGGTGTTTAGACATAAACAATCACTGGATGGAAGGCATGGGGTCTCATCACATATATCTACTCAGAGCTTCTGATAGAAAACCATGATACTGCATGAGTCTACCCAGTTTAGGCACTTTTAGGCAAGTTTAGGCACCGTTTAGACACAGTCTCTGTAAAGTAAGCTAAGAAAATCTAAATGAAGGATCTAGAATAAATGATATTGAGTGTATTAATATTGACTTAAGTGGCAGAACTTGGATTAGACTAGGTTCCCTTGCTCTTTGTTCAGTGCCCTTCCCACTGTATCCAGTCCTTGGTTCTGGGGCCAGGGAAGTGAAGAAATTATCTTCAGGAATCCCTTAACCAAAAGGGCAGGTGATTTGAAGGTTCTGTTTTGAGACCAGTTAAGAGAGAGAAATTTCGGTTCATTGCGCATTTGTCTTTCACCAGGGCCGGGATGTCCCTGAGCAATGCTAAATGAACATTCAGCGGCGTCTACAAGATGACACACATATGCTGAAATGTAGGCATTAGAGACCTCTGACAGCATTAGAAGAGGGTCACACAGTCTCCCAAGAGTGATAAGAGCAGGAACAAATGGGAACCAAAGATCAAACATCAGCCTGCTACATACGACAAGGCTGGGACGGGAACCGGGGCAGCCTCAGAGGGGAAGAGATCAAGATCAGTGCTCTGAAACAGGAGCGTGACTGATCTCCAAGATAAACAGATGGACCGATCACAGCCTCATTTAGATGCTACTTTGAGTTGATGGCCGCTAGGGTTTTGGTTTCTCTTCTATAAGTAGTTTTTAGCTTTGCCAGAATATAAATAGAGTGTATCGAGACTTCCAGCTTGAAGGGACTTAAAAGACTTGATAGCCCAATTTCATTACTTTCTTTATCAGAAAAAAACCACTACCCAGAGAGATTAATGAATTTGCCTAAGGCGACAGAGGTAAGTTAGTAACAGAATAGGATGGGAAGTCATACCTCTTTCACTCAACTATGCATTTATTCTACAGACATTGAATACTTTCTGTGCACTGACCCTGGGCTTGAACCCAATGGACTATGGAGTTGGGCAGGGGCACACTGCTTGTTCTGTGGAGATTCTCAGTCACCTGGGCAAAGAGACCCATGAACAAATAACGAAAGGACAGAATAGTCAGTATAATATCAAAGCATTTCCACGAAGCTAAATGATATACATAAAATGCGGAGAGCCACTGGCTACTCCTGGGGTGTTAAAGAATTTGTGGAGGTCTTGTCCTGTATGCTGGTCCCCATCGACATCAGACCATCCCTGGAGGAAAGCAGCATCTTTAACTTTTCAGCATCAACCCTTCCCATGTCCAGAACCAGCCCTCAACATGGCAGCAGGCGTATTGACAGTTTTAGGTCCGAAGCAGTTAGAGTGTGGAATTGCTTCTGTCGACGTGTGTGCCTGACTACCCACCTTTGGCATGACTTAAAATGACCCAAGTACAAAGAAATGTATTAGAGGAAGAGAGGGGAACCTCACAGTACTCCTTGCGGGAAGTATCCACAGACTTTGTCTCTGTGCCTCTCCTTTCTCTCCCCGCTCCCCATTTCAGGCTATGATATGGGCTTCTCTTTGTGTATCTACCTCATTCCCCTTCTCTCTTTGGCTTATGTTTTTAGGCTTATGTGTCATCATGCATATGATCCGGTCAAGTCAGCTACTACTTCTGAGATTATATGACTGTGGAGGTGTCTACTGCTGTTTAGCTTGCTTATAGGTTCTGTGCTAAAGAGAGAGAGAGCAAATTCAACTGGCTCAACTTGGATCAGCTGCCCACCCCTCTCCCAGTCAACCGTGGTCATGGGAGGGTGGTCAACACTTGTTGCCAAGGACACTTAGTCCTTCTCCATCATCAATGGCTGTGAATCATCAATTAGCCCTGAAGTGGCATGGTCTGGGCAGCCAATCTAAACATGTCCACTGACCATTGACTCTATATCATAGCCTTCATCTACATCTACCAGATTTGAGGAGACTTCTGACTCAATTTTTCTGTTTTCATTCAAGCTTTTCCTTGGAGTGAAGTTCAGCTCCATTGATTGTTCAGTGTATTCGTCTGCTCAGGCTGCCACAACAGAATACCACAGACTAGTTGGCTCAAACAGTAGACATTTATTTTATCACAGTTCTGAAGGCCAGAAGTCTTAAATCAAGGTGCCGGGAGGCTTGGTTTCTGGTGGGGTCTCTCTTCCTGCCTTATTGGTGGCCTTACATGGCCTTTTCCCTATGTGTACGTGCTCCTGGTATCTCTTTCTCTTCTTATAAGGGTACCAGAACTGTTGAATTAGGGTGCCACTCTTAGGACCTGATTTAATCTTAGCTACCTCCTCTGAAGCCCTATCTCCAAGTACAGTCACACTGGCGGTTAGGCTTTAACATATGGATTTTGAGGGGATACAATTCAATCTATAACACCCAACAGCCCTCTCTTAACTGGGAACCCTCCCTGCAGCTGGGGTTCCTTGTCCTTGGGATCTCGCTTTATGTTCTGGGTCTTTTCTTCTAATGGGGTCACAAAAGCCATGATAAAAGTTTGACCAATACTAAATCAGGCAAAATTAATCCAGGCTGTTAGGAGAGTGGTTATCCTTGGAAGTCAGTGACCAGAAGGAGTGAAGAGGGCTTCTGAGAAGATATTTCTGGATCTGGGTGTGGTTACATTGCTGTGTTCAGATTGTGAAAATTCATGGATCTGTATACTGATAACATGTGTCTTTCTTCTCTGCGTATGTTTGTTCCAATTATCCAGCACTGTGTAACAAATCACTCCAACACTTGGTAGGCTTAAAGCAACAATAACATTTTTTTTTTTTTCACGAATCTACAATTCGGGCAGGGCTTGGCAGGGATAACTCGTCTTTGCCCCATTTGGTGTCAGCTGGGGAAGCTGGAAGTCTGGGTTCTGAGATCACCTGAAGGCTTGCTCACTCCCATGACTTGAAATTGATGGTAGCTGTCAGGTGAAACCTTAGCTGGGACGATCAGCTGGAACACCCACGTGGGGCCCCCCTGCTATGTGGCCTGGGCTTCCTCCACACTCCCAGGGTGACCATAGAGTCAGGTGGAAGCCATATTGCCTTTTATCCCCTAGTCTTTGATGAGTGGTGTCGCTCACTATGCATTTTGCCTGTCAAAGCAGCCACAAAGCCTCATCCAGTTTCAAGGTGAGGAGAAACAGACTCTATTTCCAGAGGCGGAACAGCAAAATTCTGAAACAGTATTTGGGGCCAAATACATTGCTGTAGCAAATTTTGAAAAAATCCATTCTGCTAATTGTTGTACTTTAATAAAAAGTTAAAAAAAAAACAACTTTAAGTACAATAAAATTGGGAGGAAAAAAAACCCCAGATAGTTTGAGAGAAATAAGCTGAGGTAAATAACAAACCAGGTCACCATCAAGAGGTCTAAAGTCACATTCCATATCTTAATGCACTCTTGATCTTCTAAAGAGCTTCTATCCTTGCAAAAATCTTTCACTTGTAACCATCTTATGTAGAGAAAAAGAATAAACAAAAAGGCATCAGCAACTCACATTGTGGTGGTAGGCAGGTTATTACACGGGGCTGGTTGAGGCTTGTGTATTTATTCCCAGTCATTTGTAATCATAATGGAAAAAAAGAACATTATCTACCAAATAGGAGGTTGCAGTGCACAGGAAATGGAGCGTGAAAAGGATTTGTGCTGTGATGTAGAGATTAGGAAGAACAACCCATGTGACTTAATAAATGGGATGCAAATACAGTACATTCAAGTGTAACTTCAGTGCAACTTCAAAGGATTTGTTATGTGAAGAAATACAAATTCTCTGAAGCAATACTAAATACTGATTTTTTTTTCCCCAGAATAGAGCATGATTCCATTGGAATGATTTGAAAAGCTTTTCAGTTCCAAGGTGATGCCAGAGTTCATTCCCTTTGAAACAATCTGATGTTCTTTCTCTAGCCATCACCTTCTCTTGTGACTCTAGGTCACACCCAAACATACATTTGTCCATCCTCACCCCAAGATGTCACCTGAAACCATCCATCTATGCATTTTGGCTTAAAACTTCTGGCCCTCCATCCCTGTTCTCAGAAATTTTCTCTGGCCCCCTTGGTGTCATTACCAATTTATCTGTGCTTCAGGCACCCAGCATTTTACCTCCTGACTTTCTCCATTTCAACACTTATGTCCTGCCTCAACCCAGCCCTTGAGCTTGAAAGCAGATTTAATTTTCTCCATTTTGTCTCTCTTAAACATGGGTCTCTTTTGCCCTAGGCTTTCTTATCCCTGGCTACTTTAAATAATGATTCCATCTATTCAGGGACTGATACTTTGATCCCATCCTAACATCAGTTGGAGAGGTCAACAGGTCTAATACAGGAAGGCAGACACCATCTGGGTTTACAGCTGCCAAAACTGATGGTGGGTAGGGTGCAGGCTGTGTCTCAAAGAGTGTGGAAGCCACTCAGGGTAAATGTCCATTGACATCTTCATCAGCACCTCAGGATATTGTTAAAGATAAAAAATTTGAAATTGAATTTTAATGATTTGCAGAAAAGAGTAGGATGTAGACCCCCAAGGACACTACATGTCCCCTCAAGCTTACACCCAGACCTTAACCCAGCTCCTTTTCCCAAGAGATAAACCTCCTTCTACCTCAATACAGGTGTTGAGTCACATCTGATTTTATATATTCACTGCAACATCCCCAATGGCCAGTTTCTATATTATCAATTCATATTTATTAAATGAATGAAAAATGATCTCATTTATCATTAACTTATTCAGATCTCCAAATTGGATACTCTCAGAAAAAAGTAAGTGTTGCCAAAATGGATTTATATTTCGAGTGTATTTCTTTTTCCAGCGGCGACTCAAGGCAACCATTTGGTATTGTCAGCATGAATGAAAATTGTGCAGGGTTTCTCAAGGGCAGAGTGATAAGGCACATCAGCACGCCATCCAGCCTGAGTCCATCTGGGTCCATCACCCTCATCCCCCAGCAGCACCTCCTCTTCTTACTCTCTGCAAAGGAAGCCAGTAATGTTTGTGGTTGAGTTGAGTGAAAGCTATCTTCCCGTTTCCCTAAGGCAGCTGTTTCCTTAAGATCCAGAGGGTGGTGAATCCTCAAAGTGTCCTCATCCCAGCACAAGCACACCCAAGCTCAGAATAGGTCTCTTCTTCTAAAGAAGAACAAGCATTTGCACTTGACTTTTCTCTTTCTTCTTTTGGAGGAGGTCAGTATGTATTTTCTAACCGACCCTGAGTCAACTGCTTCTCTGCTAGCATTTCACTATTACTGTGTTGACCTCTCTTTAAGAGCTTTTCCACCTTAAAAGCATCGAGATATATTTGAGAACAGGGTTCAGGATGGCCTTTCAATGGGTATATAATGTAACATTGTTAATGAATGTTGGTTAAAAACCTAACAATAAACATTTTTATCTTTGAGTTCTTGGGGAAACTTTGAGAAGGCATATCTGCATGAACAGTCCAAAGTCTTTGGAAAGAACCACAATTTAATTAATTCCTCAGATATTTATTGAGATCATGTAAAGGGTGAGCCATTTGGCGTCTTAATCTTGTCTTGCTCAGCTGTGAAAGGAGCATAATGACACCTACCTGGTCAGGGTGAGGATTAAACAGATGACAAGGGGAAGGTGCCTGGTGCAGAATAAGGGCTCAGTAATGGCCTAAGTTTTCCTGGAGCTTCAAGAAGATTCCAGTCTAACAAGGAGACTCCAAATAAGCTGTGTCATAAGACAAAATATGGGAAGTACCATAACAGAGGGCTAAACGCTGCGTCGTGGGAGATCAGAGGTAAGGCAGACTCCTGGTGCATCAGAGACCCCCTTCGTGGCTGAGGCAACATTTGCTCCGCGTGTTGGAGAATGGTACCATTTCCATGCACAGGCACATAGGTGGCTCATATGTACAAGATTCCAGACTGCCTACGTGAAACAGGTGATTCAATGGGAGCCTGCAGATATCCTGAGCTACCCGGGCATGCCACGGATGGTGAAATTCAATGCACTCTAAGGATTGAGGAGTTTCTGAGGGAACTTTTATCCCAGGAGAGAAAAGAGTGAGGCATGGAAAGCCCAAACAGCCCGAGGGGAACAGTGATGTGATCACAACCATAGGCTAAGGAAGGTCAACCTGCAGCAACTCTAAGGCATAGTTGCCGGGGGAGACTGAGGGTTAAGAAGGCTGTAAGGAAGATATTGAGAAACAGAAGATCAGGGGTAGTGAGGGCTTCAACTAGAGCTGTAGCTGAGGAACTTGGAGGAGGGCACTAGAGGCTGCCGAATTCCTGTGTAGGAGGAGCTTGGGGTCGGCAGTCAGCTTGGAGGAGAGCATGTGACTATCCATCAGACTCTTTCCTGCCACATCGCTCTTAAAAGTCCTGAGATAGTGGCGCCACACAAAGGAAAGGGCCAGAATTCCTGAGTCATTGCTTAAAGAGGACTGCGCTGGAGCGTCGGCCATCCTCAGCAATCTTTGGGTGAAATAAAAATAGAACCTTTATCTTTTAAGCCCCTGAGATGTGGAGGTTTGTTTGTTACTGCTGCCAAGATTAGCTCATCCTGACTAAGGCGCTCTAAGAAGACAATAGGTGGTGAAAGCCAAGAGGTGAGAGAAAAAGCTCTGGAGTAGAGAGGGAAAACTGTATAATAAGCTAGGGAATTGAAAGCTAAGAAGGTTTAGACAAATAGATGGGAAGAAGGAGGAAATTTGACGAATAAGACAGTGGGGAAAAAGCACAGAGATTATAATATACTTAGTGTTTGCTTTGGGCCACCAGGCTGGGACCATAGTTGAGTATTATGGTGCCTCACATGAAGGTGCTTATTTACTATTAAAAATCCAGACCATAGTGCTCCGATCTTTCCAGCTGCTGATCTGCTCCATCCCCAAACTACATTCAAAATCCTTACTTAAAACCCAGTCTGTCTGGTAGCAGCATAAGGTCTTCTTGTTCTTGGAATAAAAAAAAACACAGTTGCTCACTGTCACCCATAAAATATTGCTTCATTAACTTGAAGACTGTAATTAACTACATATCAGCCTTCTGGCTCCAGGCAAATATCCGTAATTCCTTTAGTCTTTCCTCACAGTCTGCTTCTAACCTGTTAATCATTTTCCTTGCCCTCTTGCCATCATCAGTAGAAGGAAAAAAACCCTTTAAATAGAAGCTAATCACCCATAGCACTTTACAGATGCCCCGCATTAAACTGAACCAGATACACACGCAAGCGCGCACACACACACACACACACACACACACACACACAAGTGTGTGTGTATGCATACATGATATAAACAGAATTTTTTAAAAAACAAGAGATGAATGGTCTAGATGAGCAGGAAAAAAGTTATTTCACAAAAGATGTAACATGTGATCATTTCAAATAACAAACTACCCTATGTGCCTTTTAAAATGAGATTTAATTTATCCTCCTCTAAAAATGCTTACAGTTGTTTATTTTACCAAGGTGCTGGCTGCAAATGCAAGTCTGTTTGTATATAGAGTTCCCTGCCCTCTGAAAGCAATCTTAAGAAATATGCTTGTAGCCAAACAGACAAACAAAAACATGGGAGAAAGAGAAGAGGGGGCTTAACCCTTAATCTGCTAAGCAGGGTGAGATTTGTCTGGAGGAGGGGAAAGAAGGGTGATCTGGCCTCAAGGAGCGAGAGATGGGTGAGTCACTGAGGAGGAAGCAGGTAGAAAGGGAGAAGGGGACTCTGTATAAGCCTATGGCCGTCACCACATACTGCCAATTATATAGTGTGTTAGTCAGTACAAGCTAGTCTGTGCAGCAGTAACAAACTCCTGGCCTGCAGGAGTCTTTGCCCTGGCCGGTGACAAGATCCAAGGGCTTTTAGCATCCTAGTATAGTGTACTTAAGAATCAACTGGTGAGTTTATTACCACCCCAGCGACTCTGACCAGTAGGTCTGGGGTGAGTCCAAGGATTAAAAGCTTAACAAAACTCCAGGTGACTCCCTTGCTGGTGCCCCAGGGAACAGAGATAAACAGGAACTAGAACCAGTCATGGAATTGGGCTCATGGCTGCAGTACTTTTCCTGAGGATGAAAGAAAGGCCTTCATGTCACTGGGAACAGTTGTACCTGGGAGGGCAGTGGTGGTTCCGGCAATGGAAGTGGTCAAAGAATTAAGTCTCAGGAAGCAGACGGGAGTAACATCTTACAGACGGTAAACTCTAAGAGGGTGGAAGATGAGACAAACCTGAGTTACTGTGATTTCCTAGCATCTCACAGTGCCCAGCGCATGGTAGATGCTCAACAAACAGCATTGAATTGAAGTGGAAAATAAGACACCGGAAGCTGAGGGTGAATGTGAGAACAGGGAGGAAATGGTAGAGGAAGAATTTGCAGGAACAATGGTTGGAACAATGGATGTTCCAACCATGCTCTGAATAGAACAGGCTGGGGAGTAACTGTTTTCCTTTTGTTTTGTGCTTGTTTCTATCAACAAGCCTAGAATGACCAAGAGAAACACCCTTTTCACAAGGGCCAGAAGGACAAGATCATGAGCTGAATTTAGGAGAAAAATTGGAAAAGCGAGTTTCTCCAAATTGCTTGAATGAATGATTCATTTGGCAGAGACCTGATGTCAAGTGCCCTCAACTATCCTGGGTCCTGATCAACTTTGGGTTTGACAGGAGCCTCATTCTCCAGGGAATCAACAACTTGGCTCTAGATTTGCCCTTTCCAGTGATTACTTGTGTCAAAGAACCTGGCCACCCACACCCCAAACAATTGATAAGAAAGTGGACAAATCTGCAGTCACCTAGTGGCCAATACAATTCCATTAAAGAATGGAACCAACAATACTCTAAAATATGACTGTTAAACCAAAACATTCCACTTATTATCTGGTGCATTGCTCTATGGACATGCATGAACTGAGGACGTAGTGCTGAGCTTCTCTGACTGTCATTGTAGAGATAATTTTTGCTTTTGCCATCCTGACATTCCTGAAAGCAGAGGTCATCCATTTGCTGAATCCACAGTGCACAGAAGGTAGTAAGTTTGAATGAAAAAGGCAAGGCCATCCACTCTTAAACCACAAATACATCGCAGCCTGAGGCTCACATGATTACATATTCCTCTCCTTTGGGCTTATTAAGTAATTACTACATAAATTATTAGGATAATGTAATATGCATGACTTTAAGGAATGACAAGTTGTAGCTAGCTTTCTTAATTTGTTGCCATAGTTACATTTCTAGAAATTCTAAATAATTCCCCTTCTCATGTATAAATGACTGCCACCCCACTATTTGTTTAGCTTTGATTGGCTTGACTCTAAGTGCCTGGCAGAAAATGACTTCAAGTCCAGTATTGCAAGTATTTCCTTGATTTCTCCTTCAAGATCCATCACAGCATTCAGCCAAGTCAAGGGTCTGAATAGCCTCATTCACAAGGTGAGAAGGCTTGAGAAATAAACCAGGACTGGGCAGCTCATCTTTATCTAGCATGACCTTCTTTCCTTTTGGATACCCAGTTGGCATTTACTAACCAGAAGCAAGGGACTAATGACACCCATACAAACTAAAGAAAGACTGTCTCTACTACAGTGGATTAAGTCTTAAGAAACGGTGTGAATATCCTTTTTTATTTTCCATAAAATATTGAAGGATATGTCGGTCATATCTTTGCCGATAGGTATAGACCTGCCGGAAGCTAAGGGAATGTACTAGAATGGGGCTTTCTGACACCTGTGGATGGCAAGACCAATTTTTATCACCACACTGCTTTTCTATCCCACCTTTTAAAGGATGGGCAAAGACATATTGGGCATGATGGAGCAGATGCAAACAAAAGAAAAGCAAGAGTGAGGAAAGTACATTGAAATAGCAGAACTCAAGGTAAAAGACACTTGAAACAGTAGCATTCAAGGCAAAATACAGTAAGTCCCCTACATATGAACCTTCACGTTGAGAACTTTCTTTTTTTTTTTTTTTTGGCTGCGTTGGGTCTTTGTTGCTGCACGTGGGCTTCCTCAAGTTGCGGTGAGCGGGGACTACTCTTCATTGCGGTGCCTGGGCTTCTCATTGCGGTGGCTTCTCTTGTTGCGGAACACAGGCTGTAGGCTCTCCGGCTTCAGTAGTTGTGGCTCGCG
Organism: Eschrichtius robustus; assembly: GCF_028021215.1. Classification (NCBI taxonomy): domain Eukaryota; kingdom Metazoa; phylum Chordata; class Mammalia; order Artiodactyla; family Eschrichtiidae; genus Eschrichtius; species Eschrichtius robustus. Next base: position 82,197,183 of record NC_090839.1, on the reverse strand, counting down.
GGCTGTAGAGCGCCAGCTCAGTAGTTGTGGTTCACGGGCTTAGTTGCTCCGCGGCATGTGGAATCTTCGCAGACTAGGGCTCAAACCCGTGTCCCCTGCATTGGCAGGTGGATTCTTAACCACTGCGCCACCAGGGAAGTCCCAAGTTGAGAACTTTCAAAGATGCAAATGTGCGTTGAAGACCTGATGGAATTGGAGGCCCAGAGAAAGGACGAAGAGATACAAGAGGAAGAAGAAGTAACTGAAGAACTGATGAGATTCACAATGCAGGAAATAGCAAGGGGATTTTCTTTATTTGAGGAGGCACTGTTAGTTTTTAAGGCACAAGACCTGAACGTAGAACCGTACACGAAGGTTGCAGCAGCCATTCAGAATGCAATCCAGTGCTACCATGTCATCTATGATGAGAAAAAAAGAGCTACTACCCGGACATCACTGGATCGTTTTTTTCAAGAGTGTAGATAGAATTGAATCCAGCAAGGAACTAGAACTTGTGTCATCAACGTCAGGCGTGAGTGAAATTGCAGCTTGCCCTCTGTCTCCTATTGCTGACGATCTTTCAGATCTACCATCTCCCATCTCCTCTCCCTCCTCCAGTCAGTAACTCTTCTTACCTGTTTAATCGATGCCAGCCCCTGTACGCCAGCTTTTGTACTGTACTACTGTACTTTTCAAGGTACACTACTGTAAGATTAAAAATGTTTTCTTTATTTTTTGTTTGTTGTTTATGTACCATTTATGCGAAAAGTATTATAAACCTATTACAGTACAGTACAGTACTATATAGCCAATTGTGTTAGTTGGGTACCTAGGCTAACTTTGTTGGACTTACAAACAAATTGGACTTACAAACGCACTCTTGGGAGGGAACTCGTTTGTATGTAGGGGACTTACTGTACATTAAATAATAAAAAGGGGCATTTTATTTTGGTAATAAGTATAAAATTCAACAGCATCAAAATGTATAAAAGAAGACAGCCATTAGAAACGGGGGGAAAAATGACCAGAAAACAATTAGTGTGAGAGAAAACACAATTCCTTAAGCACCTCTGTGTTTTAATGATTAAACTTTAAATAGTAAAATAATTACAACTGGATTACTCGGTACCTATATCCATCTATCTGCTTCTACCACATTTCGATGTTTCTATAAACCTTTTCAGTCTACAGAGAATCCACCTCCTTCCTAAGCATCTATGAGAGAATTGGCCATATACCAGGACTTGAGGAAAACTAATAAATTTTGAAAAGCAGACATTGTAGGGTTCATATTTCTGATCACAAAGCAAATAATAATAATGATTATAAATGCTTAAAATACCCACTTACTTGGAAATTAAAGCAAAAACTGTAATAAGTTTTTTTGTTTTTCTTTTTCTTTTTTTTAAAGATTTATTTTATTGATTGATTGATTGATTGATTGATTGCTATGTTGGGTCTTCGTTTCTGTGCGAGGGCTTTCTCTAGTTGTGGCAAGCGGGGCCACTCTTCATCGCGGTGCGCGGGCCTCTCACTGTCGCGGACTCTCTTGTTGCGGAGCACAGGCTCCAGACGCGCAGGCTCAGTAGTTGTGGCTCACGGGCCTAGTTGCTCCGCGGCATGTGGGATCTTCCCAGACCAGGGCTCGAACCCGTGTCCCCTGCATTGGCAGGCAGACTCTCAACCACTGCGCCACCAGGGAAGCCCCTGTAATAAGTTTTTGAGTCACAGTGGAAATCAAGGAGATATGGGGATCTATGTATATGTATAGCTGATTCACTTTGTCATACAGCAGAAACTAATACACCATTGTAATGCAATTATACTCCAATAAAGATGTTAAAAAAAAAAGTGAGCGTCTAAATGTGCACTTGTGCATACTTAACTTTTTAAATGAGAAAGACTGTAAATAAACAAACTCATGTTTCAATTCAGGAAATGTTCAAATGTTCAACTCAAGAAATCAGAAAGTCCCCTTCTAGGGAAGGAGGCTTGGGGGAGGCTTGGACTAGAGTTTTCCAGCTCACCCTAACTGATCTGATGTGTCTGCAAAGATGGGGGTGGAGAGTCACAGGTTATTTATGTAAAACCCTGTCCTTTATGTTTGCCCAACAAAACCCCTGCTTTCCCCCCCCCCCACCTCGTCTTCATTCAACTAAAACTTTCTTGCCGTCTCCCTTCTGCACATATTCCCATGCGACACGTCAGTCTAAGGTATGATTATTCAGAGGGAGCTTCCAATCTGACTAACTGCCCAGTGTGTATAAACTCACACTCTACAACAGCTTATAATTACAATTAATAGCAGGCACCAACTCCAGGCATAATTAATTCAAGCAAAGAGGCACATCTAGCCGATGAGCCTTTCTTAAGATGACAAATGGATTTAAGTGAAATAATGCTTGTGCAGTGCACTGCCTAGCCGACACATTCCGAATGCTTAATAAATATTAACCATTAGACCATGTTATTTCATTACATATATTTGTGTATATAGAAAAACTATAAAGCTATTACAGTGAATAATAGAGTTTAGTAAAGTGACTGAATAAAAGGCAAATAAACAAAAATAGATATATTTACTACATTCTATCAATAGGGTTAAAGATATAGTGAGAAAATCCTATTCAGGAAAGTTGCAAAAATGAAACAAAACAGAATAAAGCAAAGCAAAAACTAGTAACAAATATAATAAGCAATGTACAAGGCCTATATGCAGGGAAATATAAAACTTCACACAGAAAAATATTAATAATAGAGAGAGATAATATATCCCTTGATTGGAAGATTGCATATTTTAAAAATTTAAATTATTCTCAATTTAAGGCATATTTAAGCATAATCCAAGAAAAACATTAATGGGATTTTTCAGTGGGAACCTTTGGATCATGATTTTAAAGTTGATCTGTAAAAATGAAGAGATTATTCAACATTAAAAAATGTCAATTAAACCACAGTGAGATAACACTGTACACTTTTTAGAATAGCTAAAATAAAAAATAATCATAGCAAATGCTGGGGAGGATACAGAGACCCTGGATCTCTCATACATTGATGTTGGTTAATAAAATGGCACAGCCACTGTGGAAAATTGTTTGGCAGTTTTTAAATGAAACGAAACTTACATTTACTCTCTGACCCAGCAATTACATCCTTAGGCATTTATCCCAGAGAAATGAAAACTTAGGCTCACACAAAAACCTGGGCATAAATGCTTATAGCAGCTTTATTTGTAACAACCCCAAACTGGAAACAATCCCAATGTCCTTCAGTGGGCGAATGGGTAAACACACTCTGGCACAATGGAATAATACTCAGCGGTAAAAAAGGAATGAATTGTTGCACACAGAAGCCTGGAGGGAGCTCAAGGGCTTTATGCTTAGTGAAAAAACCAGGCTTAAAAGGTTATGTGATGCATACTTCTCTTTACATAACATTCTTCAAATGTCAAAACTATAGACGTGGAGAAAAGACTAGTGGTTACCAGGGGACAGGGGTGCAAATATAAAGGGAAGGAGGGGACTTCCCTGGTGGCGCAGTGATTAAGAATCCACCTGCCAATGCAGGGGACACGGGTTCGAGCCCCGGTCCGGGAAGATCCCACATGCTGCAGAGCAACTAAGCCCGTGCACCACAACTACTGAGTCTGCACTCTGAAGCCTGTGAGCCACAACTACTGAGCCCACGTGCCACAACTACTGAAGCCCGTGAGCCTAGAGCCCATGCTCCACAACAAGAGAAGCCACTGCAATGAGAAGCCTGCGCACCACAACGAAGAGTAGCCCCTGCTTGCCACAGCTAGAGAAAGCCCACGCACAGCAACGAAGACCCAACGCAGCCAAAAATAAATAAATAAAATAAATAAATTTATTAAAAACAAATAAAGGGAAGGAGGGCGCAAATATAAAGGGGGCATCAGGCGGAAGCTCCTTTGTGATGATGGAGCAGCTCTATATTTTGATCATGGTGGTATTTACACAAATCTATACATGTAAATCTATAAGTTATATAGAACTCTGCATGCACATGCAAGCACAAACACATACACACACAAACATCCACAGGAATGGATGCATGTAAAAGTGGTGAAAACTGAATAATATTGTAGTCTAATTAACAGTAGGGTACCAATTGTAGGGTCGGTTTTCTGGTTTTGATATTGTACTACAGTTATGTAAGATGTCACTGTTGGGGAAAGCTGAGCAACGATTACATGGGACTCCATGTGCTATATTTTGTGACTTCCTGTGAGTCTGCAATTATTTCAAATTTAAAGTTTTAAAACAGTCAAAAAGAAAAAAGGTAAGAATTACGAAGAGTTGCGAGACTCATAAAAATTATGAAATGTAGAATAGGAAGAGTGGAGTGATCTGATCTGCTGGCACCTACAGAGCGTACCATAATGCCACACAATGAAAATGTGTTTGGAGTCAGGAGTTGACAGATCTATGAAACAGAACAGGTAGCACTGAATCAGGAGCTGGCATGTATGTTAAAGAAAGAATTACAATTGAGGATCAAGGGGAGTGTGACTCAACAACTCATATTAGAAATTTGAGTAACTCCTTTGAAACAAAATTATGTTACGTCTTCGTGTTATAGGATACCCCCAAAGAAATTCCAGATGTATTAAAGTGTCAAGAAAAAAGTTCACAATAAATTAATTGATTGCTCTGTAGGAAAAACTTCCTAATCATAAAAATCTATGGGTCAAATCATAAATATCTCAGACTTCTATTCATCCAACACATCATAAACAACAACAATAGACAAAGATATATTAAGGGGAAAAGTTTATTATCATTATTTTATTTAAAAAGATCTTTTAAATCTAAAAGAAACAGATCATCTCAATGGAGATATGTAAAAAGGACATAAACAGACAATTAACAAATTAAAAGATATTGACATTGTAACAAATAAAATGATAATGAATAAGCAAAGGGATGAAAAATTAAAGACATGGTATAGCCTCTTTGGAAAACAGTTTGGCAGTTTCTTAAAATACTATACACGCAACTAACATATGACCCAGTGATTGTACTCCTGGGAATTTATCGGAGAGAAATGGAAACTTAGGTTCACACAAAAGCCTGTACACAAATGTTCATAGCAGCTGTATTTAAAGAGCCAAAACTGGAAACAACCCACATGTCCTTCAATGGGTGGACATTTACAGAAACTGTGGTACATCCATACCATGGAATACTACTCAGCTATCAAAAGGAAAACCTTTCAGTACATGTAACAACCTGGATAAACCTCTAGAGAATTATGTTGAGTGGGAAATGCCAGTCCCCAAAAGGTTACAAACTCTATGATTCATTTGCATAAAACTCTTGAAATGACAAAATGAAATGGAGAACATATTAGTAATTTCCAGGGGTTAAGAACATGGAGATGGGGAGTAAACGTGGCTATAAAAGGGCCAACGTGAGACATCCTTGTGGTGATGGAGATGTTCTGTATCTTGACTATATCAACAGCAATCCTGATATTGTACTATAATTTTGTAAGATGTTATCACTGGGTAGCACGCGGAGAAAGGGTATGTGGGGTCTCTTGGTACTATTTCTTACAACTACCTGTGAATCCACAATAATTTCAAAGTAAAAATTTAATTAAAAAGAAAATAATTATGACAACACAAAAGATAGTTCTTTTGCCTATCGAATGGATGAAGAAATAAATTATAGCTAATAATGCTGGGCAGTGTATGGTGAGATTGGAGTTCTCCAAATAGCTGATGGAGATATAAATTGATACCAATTCTGTAAAGCTTTCTGGCAATACATATGATGATCTTTTAAATTGTTTATGTCCTTGACACAGTGATTTAATACGGAGGAATCCATCTTGAGAAAATAATCAGAGAGGTGGACAAAGATATATGAATAAGGCTATTCATATTTCTGTATTATTAATAAACTAGTAGAGAAAATTAGAGGGAAACAGAAAGTTCAACCATAGGAGAACAGTTGGTTAAATGGAGGCATGTTCACACACTAAAAAATCAGGTTTTTAACGACTATTTAGTGATATAGGAAGAGGTTCACAATGAAAGTGCAGGACAGAGACAAAACATAAAATGGCAAATGAGGATTCATCCAGACCACATACCCAGACATACCTGTACACGCATGCATTTGCATCTGTACATAGGCATACCTACTCATACATACGCAAAGCTTGAAAGGGAAATATCAGACTATTTAGAAGTGGTTATTGCTCTGTGGCAGTGATTTACATTTTTTAGTACATTGCTAATATCATACAATGAGAATGATCACCTTCATAATCAGAAGGCGAAGCAAGCATTCTTTTTGTTAATTGAAGAATAGCTGATGTACAATAAGTTACAGGTGTACAATATCGTGATGCACACTTTTTAAAGATTATACTCTATTTATAGTTATTATGAAATATTGGCTATATTCCCTGTGTTGTACTATATATCCCTGTAGCTTATTTTATACATAATAGTTTGTACCTCTTAATCCCCTACCCCTATCATGCCCCTTCCCCTCTCCCCACTGGTAACTACTAGTCGGTTCCCTATATCTGTGAGTCTAAATGCATGAGGAGTGAGCAAAGAAGATTGCCAGATGGAGGGGTCAGGTTAAGCATAAAGTTAATTAAAAACAGATTCAAAATGCATTTATTGATCACTTCCTGCATGCCAGCACCTTGGCTAGGGACTCTTTTCTAACATGTTCATTTAACACTGACCTCAAGGAAGGCATATCCCCCATTTTATGTAAGATGAAAACAGTTCAGAGAGGTTAAGCGGCTTGCTCAGAGACACACAGCAGGTAGACAGCAGAGCAGAAACCTGACCGTCCCATGCTAATTCTCTTGCTCTTCCTACTATGGCGCCAATCACCACGTAGGTAGACATGGTCAGGTTAGAGCTGGTGTGACTCAACCCAGAGGACAGGAGTGAAATTATTAGCTCAATTAAAAAGAAAAGATGGTTTATGAAAACTTTACTAGTAGAAATAAACAAAGTGTTTAGAGCTCAGTCACATAGACCTACGTGAACTTGGCAACTACCAGCTGCATTGATTTCACTGATGATTTGTAAAAGTGACATCGGTTTAAACCTTTGCTGTACAGCGGCTTCAACCGGTAAAAACAAAGCCAAAGCTTCGAGCGTGGCTGGCCAGGAGCTGTGAAGTGTGGTGGAGTCTGGCCTACCTACAAAATCCTGCCCTCCTCCTGCTTTGGGCATTGGGGAATATTGGAGCAGAGCGAAGGAAAAATGAAGGAGGAAGGGGAGAGGTCATTTGCTATTTCTTCTTGTGCCCCAATCAATCCTCTTTCTGTCATTCTGTCCCTTTTTTTCTTTAAACCTCCGCCAAAACTCCAATGCCTTCCAGCTGCTTTTCCTCCTTGTTCAACTCTGTCCTGAAGCTCCCTGAAGAGGGAGAGACAAGCCCTCTCTCAGTAATGGCTCAGCTGATAGAGTAAACGAAGGCACAGCAAGGCATCAACATGAAGGTCTCTCAAGCTTTAACTCCTGAAGGAAGTAATCTAGTAGAACATCTTGACATCCGGGATCAAAAGACCTGGTGTGGTGGTTTGAAAATATGTCTGCAAATTCAAAGGCATGCTTCCTATCAAGAAGTTTATGTCTCCTCCCCTTGAAGATGGGCAGGGCTTTGTGTTTGCCTCTGTGAATAGAATGTGGCAGGAGGGATGTTACTTGATTTAAAAGGCTGAGTTAGAGAAGGTCACGGTCAGGCATCTTCTGCTATGTTCTCTTGTGATACTTGCTTTGAAGTCCTGAGCTCTTGTGTGAGAGGCTGGGCTACTCTGAAGTTTCCATGCTGGAGAGACCATGCAGAGCAATGAGACAGAGACAGATGGAGACAGAGGTAAGGAACCCTGGTTTTTCCCAGCTCTCGATCTTCCCAAGCTCAGGCACCCGACCTATGAGTGAGGCAGCCTTCAGATGACCCAGCCTGGCTACAGTCTGACTGCCATCCCAGGGGAGATTCTGAGCGAGAACCACCCAGCTGAGCCCAGTTGATCCCCAGAACCATGAGACATAATAATACACTGATAGTCATTGCTTTCTGCAGCTAAGGTTTAGGATTATTTGTTATGCAGCAACATCTGGTTTCTGCCACCTGCAAACACTGGGTGATGACCGAGTCATGCTGTTTCTTTGCCAACTCAGTTTCTTCATCTGTAAGATGCAAGATTTGGGGTTATCTCCCATCATATCTTTTTGAGAGTCGCCTAGGTGGTTACGTGTGTGAAATGTTTGGTAAACTGTCAGACCGTCAACTAATGTTGACGGTTATTGGAGGCAACACCTACAGCTGGGGAAACATCCCCAGGGACGGAATTCCAGGCATTTGGGCTGGCTGGGCCATGAAGCACGTTCAAGCATGGGCCATGGGCCTGGTCAGTCCAGCAGGATCCCAGGGAGTCCTTTTCCGGCCTGCAGAGGCACGGTGGAACATTCCAGGATGGGGCTCTGTGCCTCGTGAGTTCTGGGGAACCCACAAGGAGAGGAGAGTGGCCTCAAGGATGTGTGATTTGTCAGCCTTGCCAGGTCCAGTGTTGCTGTGTAGCCACTGGGGGATCATCCCTTGTTTCCTTTTGTAGCCCCTGAGCCCCCCTGGAGGAGGGGACACAGCAGCTCCAGGTGCTATAGGTCAGGGCTACCGGAACTGCTCTAACACCCAGCTCATTATAGGGCTTAGAAGTCAGATCATCCCACTCAGAAGGCTGCTCTATGGTCCACTTCCTCACACTGTTAGAAGCCAGAAATCAATAAATACCTTTCTATGGGGGACTGTGGCCCGGAACAGACTGACGGATAAAATCATCTCCAAAGAGGTGACGATAAAAGCCCTGACGGCTCGGTTTTGAGGTCCTCTGATCGTCTGTGCATGATCTTTGAACCTCCAAGCTCCTGTGCCAATCAAAGGGAGGCTTATCAGGGAGGGAGTCGGGGAAGAAGTCCCCACCTGCTGGTAGGGTGTGACCAAAGACCCCAGCCGTGGAATCGCTTGGGAGTTTGAAAGGAACTCCGTTTGTTAAAAAGGAGCTGGGCTGCAGCTGCGGATGCCCCTCATCCCAGAGCAAACCCAAGAAGACTTGCTCCGTGTGTCAGTCCCCAGGAGCGAAGAGGCTCCCAAAGCTGGCCAGATTTGGAACTGCCTGGGAGCTTATTAACAAATACAGATTCTTCGCTCAGAATATCTTGGGGTGGGGTCCTGGCATCTTCATATTTAGTAAGCTCCCCAAGTGATGCTTCTGCAGCCAGCCCGGCAGTTGTTTTTTTAAATGAGCCCAATATGGTGCTTTCCTAACTATGATCTGCTCATGAATATTAAAAGGAGGTGTGTGCATTGAATGGAGTTCTATAGAGACACGTTTTCTGGAGACTGGGTAGGTCTACAGGGGACTGAGTGACAAGGAGTTGGGAGAGAGGAAAAGGGCATCCGGGGAGGGGGAGACAGGACCAGAGATGGGGAGATGTGAATGCCAGGGACCTGCATAGAGGCGTGGAAGGGGACTTCTGGCACCACTTCAGCTCTGCCACTGACAACCTGGGCCACCCTGAGCACATCTCTGAGCCGCCTGTGAGGGAGAGCCACCTGCAGCTGACACACCCACAGGCTTACACATTTTGGATCATTCTGGCATTGGCAACTGAGGTCTTCCTGCCATGTCAGGGCAGCAACCTTTTTTTTTTGTTGTTTGTTTTGGTCACGCCGTGCAGCATGCGGGATCTTAGTTCCCCGACCAGGTATCGAACCCGAGGCCCCTGCATTGGAAGTGTGGAGTCTTAACCACTGGACTGCCAGGGAAGTCCAGGGCGGCATCCTTATGGGTGGTCTCTGCTTCAAACTGCATCAGCCCTTGTTGAATTCATCCTCTTTAACTGTTTTGCTTTTTGTTAAATTTTTTATTCACAACCCCACTCCCACCAAACCTTCTGTGGGGTTAGTAGGTTTGCTGAATATTTGTGCTCATAAGGAAGGGTCTTATCCTATGTGACATGGGCTCCTAACAGCTTCCTGGCTCCATGAGGCAAGAGCAAAGGGAAATCTCTCCTGGTCTTGTCTTGGAACAATTTTACCTCTTTTCATGAAGTCTGGGAGCTGGGCTGCATCCCTGACCTTTTGGGGCCCCCAACTTTTACCCAAAGTGGGCTTATTAAAACATCCCTTCCATTTAAAAAACAGGATTCTTCCTAAGATACATTGTGGTAACTAAAAGTTTCTCCATATTTTTATATGTGAAAAGATGAATTGTAATATATGTGTTCTGAGACACAAATTCCAGACAGTGGCATGATGGACACGCAAAGGGGACCAGGAGAGACATGTTGTCTTCTAGGAGGATGGCTGGGGGTGGAGATAGCAAGAGAGTCGGGAGTAATACCAGCTGGGATTGCCACTTTACTTTATTATTATTATGATTTTAGTACTGTTCTGCTTAAAGAAGAACCACAGGAAGCCCAATTCTAACTTAATCAGAAAACTGAACACAGAGAGCACGACCAGAGTCCTACAGCTCTTAGGAAAAGATGCTGATACCCAAGATTAAGGTATTTTCTGTCTTGCCCCTGTTGGTTATCTATGGCTCCTCTAACAAATTATTACACAGTGAATCAAGGCAATGCGAGTATATTATCTTATACTGAATATCTCTGGAGGACAGAAGTTCAGAATGGATCTCACTGGGTTAAAATCAAGGGGGGGCGCGGTGGTAGTGCTGTGTTCCTTGTGGAGGCTCGAGGGGAGAGTCTGTGTTCCTGCCTTTTCCAGCTTCTAGAAGCCGCCCACCCTCATTGGCTTGTGGCCCCTGCATCCATCATAAAGCCACCAGTCACCAGCTGAGTCTTTATAGAGCCACATCACTCTGACACTTAACTCTTCCACCTCCCTCTTCCATATCTAAGGGCGCTTGTGGTTACAGGGGACCCACTTGGATAATTCAGGATAATCTTCCCATCTCAAGGTCAGCTGATTAGCAACCTTAATTCCATCTGCTTCCTTAATTCCCCTTTGCCAGGTAATATAACATATTCACAGGTTCCAGGGGTTAGGATGTGCGCATCTTTGGGCAGGGCAGGGGGGGGCAGTATGTGCTTCCCACACGCTCTGTGAAGTAAGCTTCCCTCCACTACTCCAGACCTGCACTGTCCAGAAGGGTGGCCACTAGCCACATGTGGCTATTAAATCCTAGAAATGGGGCTGGTCCAAACTCAGAGGTCCTGTTAATGCAAAATACACACTGGATTTTGAAGACTTAAGATGAAATAAGGAATGTATATACCTCATTAATAATTTTTAAAAATTTGGTTGCATGTTGAAATGATAGTATTTTACATATACTGAGTTCAATAAAATATATTGTTAGAACTAATTTCACCTTTTTAAGCTTTTTGTTAATGAGGTTACTAGAAAACTTTCCATTACATGTGCTGTGGCTCCCCTTTTATTTCTATTGGACAGTACTGCTCCCAGACACCAGGGCAATCTGTGGCATCCAAGCATTGAGCTGGGGAGTAAAGGGATCCTCCGCTTACAGCAGGGGGCGCTGTGCAGAACAGATACTCTGTGTGGAGATGCAAGGTTGGACAGAGGTGGGAACTCAGCACTTAGGAGCCAGGCTGAGCAGTGCTGCAGGCTTTCCAACCTCATGTGCTGGGTGTGTGAGATAGAACTTGTTTTCAGTTTGAGTCTAGTTTTGCAGGAGACTCCCAGCCTATGTCGGAACATTCCCTGCTTACTCCTCAGGCCCTTATGAAGGCTTTGCTAAGGTCAAGATAGTCCATCCTGCAAACCATCCACCATGGAGGACATCAGGTGGATGCCTTGACCATGTAGCCCATGGCAACCAATATTTCATCACAACATGTTCCAACGGGATCATCCGAGAGGTCACACCTGCCTCTGCAAATCTGTCCCTCCTTGACCACTGCCCAGCCCAGCCTTGGAGAGTTCAGCCTGTCTCAGTCTGGTTGTCATTGCCATTCAACTTTAGTCATGCTGTTTTCAGCAAACACGTGAGACTGAAGCCTTGGGCCAGGCTTGTTGGGTTTTCCTTCAAGCATATGGTCCAGCCTTTGTCCCGAAACCTGCTTCTAATTTTCAGTCAACCCCTACCTGCCTCAGGTGTGTGGATACCCCAGGGCAGGGGTCGCTGTCCCGCCCTGGGCCACACCTCAGTGGATGCTGATATGTCCACGGGGCCCCATTGGTGGCCAATGTGGCTTAATCTGAACTTTGGCCAACCCAAGACTTCGGCAGATTCTTAGCTTTGAAAGGTAAGACCCCTGCCTGCGGTCAGGATGGCAGGCCCGAGACTTTACCGCTGACCCTCCTTATCACAAATCAGTGGGACACAGGGCCTGACCGCTCTGCATGGCCCCCCTTCCAAGCCCTGTCCTAAAAACCTGGCTGGTTTCATATCAACGGGCTAATTACTTGTGCTGTAATGATCAACCTGCCTAATTTATCACTTCTTCGAACATTTAATTAGGCAACAGTGCAAGACAATTAGCTTCTGAATTAGGATAAATTAAACTGCTAGCTTAGCAGCTCTGAGGACATGGAAACTATAACCAATTACATCTACAAAAGATTTGACAGAACCATCAAAGAACAAGAGCCTGACATAAGTGAACAGCCTGATGGGCCAAATATTCTGGAGAATCCAGGGGGTGCAGGAGTTTTAGCCAGGGAAACAGAGAGGGGAGGTGTGCATCCTGAGACAACAAAACATCTGCCTTCGCAGGGCGTGGGGTCTTCACCCCACTTGCTTGTAGGGTCTGTGACAATCGGCCATGTTATGTATATATGTATGTATGTGTGCATGTATGTATGTATTTATTTATTCCTTCTTTGTATGGTGATGGGTGGTAACTAAATCATATTATTATTTTAAAAGATCAACTAGAACTAGAAATATACATGGTAGCATGCCGAATGGTCACACTTAGGACTGCTGTTTTGATAGCTCCCAAATTATGGATGGAACTCCAATATAGGTGTACAGAGTATAAGCCTATGCCAGAAAGAAAGTCATTTCTCATCCAACTATTTTAAGCCTAGTTCCTCTTGAATATTCACACCATGATGTTATCATAGGAAGAATATATTCTTATGGATAAAGCAATACAGCAGAAGACCCCAAGTCATGTCGATTTAGCTTTTTCATGAGTTGTGATTTAGTCTTTTAATTGTCAATTTGGCTTTTTATTTATTTATTTATTTATTTATTTATTTATTTATTTATTTATTTATTTAAAATGACTTTCCATGGGTGTTTGAAAGCTGTTTGCACTCCCCAGGCAGACATGGAGCTGGGCACCAGCTGGGGAAGGCTTGGGACAACAGCCCTCCTACTCTGAGGTTAAACCTGTGCTTTGGCTGTGGGGAAATGGGATTGGTGATGCACGTGGGGCTTCCCCTCCGGACAGCATGGTGAAAACCAAAGAGAAGGGGAAGAAGAAGGCAGGAGGGTAAAAGTGTCTGGGCCTTAACTTCTTTCTGGGATTTTCCAGGAATTGGGGAGGACCTGGGATTTTTCAAGGATGGGGAGGACTTGAGAGACTCGGGGAGCAAACTGTGTCCCAAACCAGGCTTTTAGCTTCATGTGATTCTGTTCTGTTCCTTGTTCGTGATTTAACACCTTTTGTAAAGCTTTGTACTCATGGTTCAGGTTTGACTCGCAGCTGAGTAATTAACAGAGAGGGTGTGTGTCTAGGGGGCGGGGGCTGGAATTTGCATTCCAGGAGCTCCCTGCACCCTCACTCTCCAAGCATGCCATCCATGGTAACATGCAAGGGATTCACAAGGAAAAAGAATTTCCATATAACAAGAATTGCCGAGTTTCCACGGCTTGGCTTGCAATCTCCCCCTTCACAACATCTCCTATCACACAGAACTCACCCGGTGTTGACCGTGACCATGGTGGACACCAAAACCACACGGGCACATTTCGGCCAGTGGAAAGAAGCCATTGTGAGGTGCAGATGTGTGCGAGATCAAAGGCAGCTTCTTACAGCTGTGAGCCAGGTAACGGGCCCAGTGACGGTGTTGCCTTGCTTTCAAACGCCTGAAGAGAGGAGCAAAGAGACAACAGGGGAAGGTGTTTTCTGTGTGATCAAGGGCAGTTTGATCACTCCAGGAAGGGAAGCAGTTGGCATGCTGTGAATGTTTGGATGGAAGTGACAAGCGCAAATACAGGAAACCACCCCGCATTTCCTTACAATCCAGAAACCCATTAAGCAGGAGGCAGCTGACAAAAGAGTCAAAGGGCTGAGTGGCCCACTGACCGTCTCCAAAAGGCAGCTCTCCAGACATTTCAACCCTTAGGGTTTTGTTTGTTTGGCTTAGTTTTTTGTTTTTTGTTTTTTTAATAAATTTATTTATTTTTGCTGTGTTGGGTCTTTGTTGCTGTGCATGGGCTTTCTCTAGTTGCGGCGAGAGGGGGCTACTCTTCATTGCGGTGCGCAGGCTTCTCATTGTGGTAGCTTCTCTTGTTGCAGAGCATGGGCTCTAGGCGCACGGGCTTCAGTAGTTGCAGCACACTGGCTCAGTAGCTGTGGCACGCGGGCTCTAGAGAGCAGGCTCAGTAGTTGTGGAGCACAGGCTTTGTTGCTCCATGGCATGTGGGATCTTCCCGGACCAGGGATTGAACCCGTGTCCCCTGCATTGGCAGGCAGATTCTTAACCACTGCACCAGCAGGGAAGTCCTGTTTGGCTTAGTTTATACCTAGGAAATCAACAAGACTCTTTCAAGAACAGACATTTGCATCCCTATTTCTAGAACAAGGGTGATATTTTCTGTCCCACCTCTCTTAAATCCCATCCCAGGCATTAAGTCAACTGTAGCAAAGGAACTTCCTAAATCCCTATCATCACTTGAAATTGCCTGGGAATTCAGGAGCAAACAGCGGATGTAGTCTTAGGAAATTTGTTTGCAAGGAACACAGGTTTTTACTAAAGCTCTGAAGCAAGTACCATAAATCCTCCACATCATCTTAGAGAATGTTTGCAAGGATGCATTTCATTGACATATATAGAGCAAATTTGTCTATTTGACATTGTTTCTCCAAATTGCATCATATCATTGCTTCATTAAAAATGCCCCAATTAAGAGGAAGAAAGAAGTTCCTGTAAGGTAGCTATCTGTACACATTAGTCTGAGGCTTTCAAATTAGAGACCAAATCGCAGGTCCTTGTTACCATGAGAACCACAACGTTTCTCCGGCTGTTGAAATTATTAACTCAAAGAACATGCATCTTCTTAAACTCTGCCTGTTACTTATCTACTGTTCCATGGGCTTGACTGTGCCTAGAGTGATCTCTATTAATCACCGGTCGAAAAAAGTGGAAGGGCTGCAGGAAAGAGAGCAGCCGTGCCTTTCTTCCTGTTGGGGGTGGCAAGCAATGGTAATCCATTTCCCCACGCTTCTCCATCTCTCTTGGAGGGTAGAGACGAGGGACTGAGAAGCCCTGGAGTGAAGACAGTCTGGAGGAGCCTGGGATGATGCCCAGAGATGAGAAAGACTGGCTGTCAGGGGCTTTCAAGCCCTCTCTGCCACTGCAGGCACAGGTGACACTGATGGGTGACCAGAGACCTCCTCTGTCCACTTGCCAGGTGACTGAGACCTGGTCCAATTCCCCATCTAAAAGTGAAGACTAGTAATCATGAACTAAGATGTGCACATCATTGTAGACTGTACAGAATACTTTCTGAGCCCTCAACTCTTTTAATCTCTCAGGAAGTACGCCTTCTTATCCCCATTTTACAGAGAAAGAAACTGAGGCTTAGAGAAATTCTACAACCTGCTCAAGAAGCCAAGCCGGCACATGGAGAAACTGGGCCTCCAAGTGAGATATTCTGTTTTAAAATCCCACGCTCCCCACACAAAACCTTGCGCACAGATGTTTAGAATGGCTTTATTCGTAACTGCCAAAACTTGGAAGTCAACCAAGATGTCCTTTGGTAAGGGAATGGATAAGTAAACTGTGGTCCATCCAGACAGTGGAATGTAATTCAGTGCTAAAAAGAAAGGAGCTGTCAAGCCATGAAGAGACATGGAGGAATCTTAAATGCATGTTACTAAGTGAAAGAAGCCAGCCTGAAAAGGCTACATACTATGATTCCAGCTATATGACACTCTAGAAGAGGCAAAACAATGGAATCAGTAAAAAGATCAGTGGTTGCCAGGCATTAGGGGGGAGGGAGGGACGAATAAGCAGAGCACAGAGAATTTTTAGGGCAGTAAATATACCGTATATGACACCATAATGGTAGATACATGTTATTACATATTTGTCCAAATCCATAGAATGTACAACTCCAAGAAACAACTATAATGTAAACTATGAACTTTGGGTGATTATGATGTGCCAGTGTAGGTCCATTGATTATAACAAATGTACCACTCTGGTGGGAGATGTTGATAATGGGGGAGGCTATTCATGTGTGGAAACAAGAAGGTGTTTGGAAAATCTCCGTACCTTCCTCTCAGTTTTGCTGTGAACCTAAAACTGCTCTAAATTATAGTCTTAAAAGAAGAATGCCATGCTCTTTCCTTGTTATCACCCTGCAGAAGAACCAAAACTATTGCCATTTAAGAAGATGGAAGAAGATGGCCACTGTGATCCGACACTGTGATGGGAAAAATGGATCAGGAGAAATCAGGGTGTCATAGTGGGTGGGGCTCTGCAGGACCCAGGGTCCGAGGGGCAGGGCACAGAGCCCCCTCATCAAAGGCCCTGGCTGGGCCGCCCTCTTGCTCAGCTTGGCTGTGGTCATTCCTTTCTCACGGCGCCTAGGAATGTGCTCTGCCTGGAGCTGACTCCTTCTCTTAAGTAATTTGTTTATTAATTGGTAACATGCATACGGAGAAGTGCACACATCACGCATGTGTGGTGTGATGTGGTCTCACAAAGCAAACACCACTCTCTCAGATCAAAACAGAATCTTACCAGCCCTGGTAAGGGCCCTGTAATAATCTAGAGGGCCCTGTAGTAACTTTTCTCGGTCACTACTTCTGCTCTGGTTTCTAATACCATATATTAGTTTTGCCTGTTTTTGAGCTTTTTATAGATGGAACCGCACAGGATGTCCTCTTCCCAGCCTTTTTATAAAAATTGAAGTATAGTTGATTTACAATGTTGTGTTAGTTTCAGATGTACAGCGAAGTGATTCAGTTTTACATATATATTTGTTATTATACATATTGTTTTCTAAGTCTGTGAGTCTGTTTCTGTTTTGTAAATAAGTTCATTTGTATCATTTTTTTACATTCCACATCTAAGTGATATCATATGACATTTGTCTTTCTCTGTTTGACTTACTTCACTTAGTAAGACAATCTCTAGGTCCATCCATGTTGCTGCAAATGGCATTATCTCATTCTTTTTGATGGCTGAGTAGTATTCCATTGTATATATGTACCACATCTTCTTTATCCATTCCTCTGTCGATGGACACTTAGCCTTCTTGTTGCTTAGCATTACACTCGTCAGCTCCGTCCACTCTGTGTGTGGCTGTAGTTTGTCCATCTTCTCTGCTGCACGGTACTCCCATGAGTAAGTAAACCACCATACATTTTTTTCTCCTACTATTGTTTTTGTTCTTTGAAGTACTTTCCAGTTTGAGAGTATAATGAATCGTTCAAGTGCAAGCATTGTTTTGGGTATTTTTCAGGAATATGTGCATGTTTCTTTGGCATCTATACCCTGGAGTGAAATTGCTAGATTATGGGAATGCATATGTTCAGCATTAGTAGTTTAGTAGTAAAGTGCTTTGGGGCTTTGCTTTATATTTGTGTAAATTAGTACACATTTGTAAATATTTTCTGAAGTATTTTTGTAAATTAATCTGTGTTTCTGTGTGTCATAGGATATTAAAATGGGACTGTTTGTACCTCAGTTTCAGCTGAAGCCCCAAAAGACAGAGAACGAAACGATAGGTGACCAGCACTTTAGCTTCCCAAGTGAGGTTCCAGACCACTTGGGAATGATCTTGAATTCCAAAGGTGGCTGACAACAGTTCCTGGGTGTCTTAGCCCAGCACCCTCACGGGGATCTCTTGGGATAGAACTGGGAGGGTCAGGACGCATTGGTGATTGTGGGTCCTGCCCCCAGTTCCATGGGGAAGGGCCGGGTGTTTACAGAGAAGGGCTTCAAGGAGGCCACACAGGAGGCCCCTGGTGGATGTCCTGGAGGGCAGTGTCTCAGATGGCTGAGAGTGAAGGGAAGTGACCACGCTGGGAGCTGGCACACCTGCTCTGATTCCGGGCAAATACACGTTTCCCGGGAACAGTGGCAGCCCCTGGGAGGCAGAATCTCCTGAGGGCTATTTCAGCAGAGAGAAGCTGGAGGAAGGAAGGGCTGATAAGGGGTGGTGGTGCTGCTAAAGGGGGCCTTGCCCTGCTAAGCAGGGAGCGGAATCAGGTGGGTTGCCAGCGGGGAGCTCCGAGGGACCCGCAGAATGATGCTCAAGCAAGGGGTGCCAGTAAATGTCTGCTTCTGGGCAGAAGAGACCAACAGGCCGCTCAGGGGCCCTGACAAGTCCTGCCCCGTCTCTCTCCTGGTGTCCCGAGCAGGAGGATCCAGAGGCAGCCTGTGGATGGCAGAGGGAGGACAGCAGCACTTGATGGGAAATGGGGAAGAATTCACCCACTGCCACCCTGTTCCAACCTCTCCCACTTTTTCATCCAGAAGCAAGTGCAGAGGGGCCGAGAAGAGTTTACCTTAATATGCAGTTTGGAGTTTGGACTTGATATCCTACTGCCATATTAACTATTGCAGTGAGATTATTCTTGAGATTAACAGCAGCCATAGGAGTTTTAGTTTATACAAGTGATCTGAACAATCTGGGAAATCCTAGCTCTGGAAGAGTGAGGCCCCTGGGATGGCTCTTGGGGCTGGGGAAGGGTATGTTAAGGTAGATGTGTCATGATGTAGGGTGATGTTACAGGACTCCGGATGGGAAAATGGTTATGGAGTGCCTCAGGGATACACACAGTTCTCACGCCTGGTCCCGGTGTAAAGTCTGGTTCACCCTGAGGTTTTCATTCTCTTCTTGGGAGGGAGGCATCCTTCCACAGCATCCAGAGCATGGGTACCCTCACTGGTGGGATTTTTAAGACCCTGGGACCCCTCAATTTGCACTGAATGTTCTAGGACTGTAGGAGAGAAAGTACAAACAATCCAGGAAGTTCAGTTACAAGTGCCCACCTAACAGTCAGGCACATTCCAGAAGCCCACCGTGGTTGAGTTCTTTGAGCTGCACCCAAGAGGTACTTTCAGTTTTGAACCCTGAACTTGAGAAAGGTGAACAAGAGCCGTAACTCCCAACTGGTGAGACATGGACCAGTTGGGATGGTGGTTGGGGTGAGTGGTCGGGCTGTGCTCAGAGTTAGAGCATGTTTATCTATCTTGTGACCCAGCATTGTCAGTAAACCAACCTAATAAAATATGCTATCGTGGATGGTATTCAACAAGTAATAAGATGCCCATTCTTTAAATACATTACTGGATTTTTCATAACACGGTGCCATTAAGCCATTCTCCACCACAGTATTATCATGGGAGGATCAGATGCTTTCTTATTCTTTGTTCCCTTAAAGAAATGTCCTTAAACGGAATGAGAGGAAAGAGATACACAGGATTGCAATGCCATTGCGTTAACACTAAAATGCCATTTAGCCAGCATGCAGGCTGCCAGATAAAACTGTGAGGTACTAGTGGGATGAATTGAAAATTGTCATTCTGTCAAACTTAGTGACAACATTATCTGCAGATCTTAGAAAAGTCAGCTCAGAAAAATCCCTGGTTGATAGTGATCCTCTTAGATAGATTGAAATCTTTCCAGGCTATTCCTCAGGGCTCATCAATCAAGGGCAGTTGTCATGGTGAACAGTTGAATAGATGGTTTCCATTTAATTATCTTCAGCCCTCTAGATGTTGAAAGCACTTGGGGACACAGGCTCTGCTGGTCCTTGACTCCCCGGTGAAAATAACTATTTTCCTTCCCTGCCCCACCTTCACCTGGAGGCATTCATTCATTCATTCAATAAATAAGTACCAAGTGCCTATTATATGCCAGGCAAGGATGCCTCTGTGAAAATTTCAGATGCTGTGCATGATTTCACACACTTCAAGCTGGACCTGCAGACAACCAGGGGGGTTGTGAGTCTGTGCCGTGTGTGCTCAGAGGCGGGCACTGGAGCCTGGGAAGGTGTTCTCAGGGGTTGGCCAAATGACCAGGAGCTGGGAGTTGGGTCCCACATAGTCAATATCTCAGATAAGGGTCTTGGCAGAGCACAGGGACATCAATCAAAGTGGGCAGGAGACTATCTGCCCATGAGAGGAAGCCAGTGATGGGGACACAACGGGTAAAAGGGGGGGAGTAGAAAAGAATTGACAAGAAAGTAAGAAGGATCCTGGGGCAGTTCCTTGGATAGTATCGTGATTTCTGTATCTCCCGTTCATTTGATGTCAAGTATAGGCCAGAGTAAAAGCTTGTCTTAAAGAAGCAGAGTTAGGGTGGGGACCACTCAGACAGTGACATGGCTATTCATCCATCCATCTATCCATCCATCCAGCTATACGTTCAGTCATTTGTTCATTTCTGAGCATCTACTATGTACCCGTCTTGGAGGGGTAATACACATGGATCAAATCATTTCACAAGTGCTGATTTAGTCATAAATGTGAGTCAGGCTATGAGGTCCATGATCAGAGTGTCATGGGAGGCTTCTCTGGGGCAGTGACACTCAGCTGTGACCTGGTGAGTGAGGAGGGACTAGTAAGAAAATTTGTGGGGCTAATTTTCCAGGCAGAGAGGAAAGCGTGGATGAGGACTTTACAGAGACACGTGTGCCCAGTGAACAAAGGTGGATGCTGGCCACATGTAGAGGGCCCCCGGGACTTGATCCGCACCGGGGTTTGAAGGAGTGGAGAGATACAAATGGGGCTGCATTTTTAAGTGATCACTCCGCTACTGTGGGGAGAAGGTGGTGGAGGAGGGCCGGAGTGGAGGGCTGGAAAGCTATTGGCAGATGAATACGGCAGCCCAAACAAGAGCTGCTGGAGGCTTGGTCCTGGGTGGAGAGCAGTGGTCATCCTCACTCTTGTGTCTGAGCTTGCAGCTCTCCCAGCACCACTGTCCATGACCATATATGTACCTGCACTCTACATAATAAAGCATTCTTAGCCGAGGGAGAAGGAGCTGGCTCCAAACCACAGGAGACCATTTTGCACATCTTCGTGTCCACACACAGTTTGCATTAAGGAGCCAGGGTTTGCCTTGTATGGATGAAGACTCTCGGAATAGGTGACTTATCTGGCCATCACCTCTAATCCAGGACCTACCCAAGGAGGCTCAGGTTCCTTCTCAGCATCTGGAAAGATCTAGAACGATCTAGAACTGATGCGACAAAAAAGGGGGTTGGTTTGAGCTGAACACTTAGAGAACCAGCCAGTGGTGGGGCTCAGGGCAGCATCTGCTGCTAATGGGCTTTGCATCTGATCAACTCCTGCTTTCTAGGTTGATAAGAAGAGAAACAAAACAAAACATTTTATCCTCCATTTTCTCACCACACATCCATCTTCAAAGAGCTGCTTCCTCCGGAGTGAAGGAGCCAAGGGAATACAAGATAGAAGCTATGATGTCTTTAATAATCTAGCTTTAGAAGAAACACAGTATCCATTCCGTGGGCTCCTACTGGTTCTATAGGTCAGCCCCTTGTGGGAGGGTCTACACAGGGCAGAATCCCCTGTGTTCATTGGGGCATCACTGGGGCTGCCTTGCAGACTGGCTACCACACTCTCCAAGCAAAGACAGCCGGTTAGAGGAGCACAGAAAGGGTGGACACGACCTGGGGCTAGGACCCTTGCTGTGCCCCATCACTGGATGGGAGTGGCTGGGAGAGAAATGTGGCTTCCATGCGAATGCTGTGAAGAATCCACAGAGGATTGGTGTAAGACCGGGAAGGTGCAGTCGCTGGGGACTGACTGCGAACTACAGTCCTCAAGGCAGGTTCTCTTGAAGGGAGATCTGAGCTGTGTGCCTCCATGGCTGCCACATCCTCCGTCCTCTTATGTAAATAGACCCTGAGACTACCCATCTTCCCAGCCCCCTCCATCATTTCAAGCTTCCCTGACTCATAGGAGAATCACATCTTCAGGTTGACTTGGGAGTACTGCCATATTAAGAGGAGGAAAGGGAAGCACAAAGAAAGAGGTGATATACCCAAGGTCTCCCGAAAGATGACAGAAGCAGGACCTAAATGAAAGTTTTTAAATTTCCAAGTCCAGTGCTCTTTGCTTTGTGCCATGAAATCGCTATCAATTGATTCAGCCATCTGTGTGAGGGACGGGATGCATGGACACTCCAGGCTGCTAAATACACCATTATCTATGATGCATATTCCTATTTTTTTTTTACTATTGTGGCTGCTACGGCAACAGATTTGACTTCCTAATTATGTTTTTCTTGGGCTAATGTAAAAATTAATTTTCATTCCCTGAACAACCATCAGCTACTGGTAAGAGGAGATAACTAAACAGAGTGAGCAGTAATTCATCCCATCCCGGGACCATCTACAAGCTGGGGCAGGATGCGGTCATCTGTTACATATGCATTCTGTGCTCTGCTCTGTGCATGAGGCCTTCTTTTCCCCAACCCTGTGACATAGATTTTAATATTCCCATTTTAAAGTTGAGAAAATGGAAGCCACAGAGGTTAAGCAACTTGATCAGAATTAACATGTTAAGTAAGTGGTAAGACAGAACTTAAGCTTGGACTCGACCTGAGTCCAAGATTAGTTCTCTTTCTCTAACACTAGACTGCTTCCCATTCTAATATTCTCTTAGATTCCTGGTGGCAATAAAAGATAGGGGCAAGAGGGGCCAGAGAAGAATCAGAGGGGTCTGACCTACAGTAGTGTTTATTGGGGTTACTGCTGTTCAGGGTCTAGTTCTTAGCTTTGGTTCTGCTGCCTCGTTGTTTCCAGTCACGGGGAGATATGTGAGTCTTTGGGGGAACTGACTCATGTGGATTAAACTCACAAGAGCCTGATGTATAAGCCTGAATGACAATCTATTCCCTGGCAAGGGAAAGACCAGAATTTCCATGTCCATTTTCTAGGGCAGCCTCTTCCCAGAAGACTGATAGGTTGGTTTACTAAGCAGAAGGTTGCTTGGCAAGTATAAAATCAGAACCTAAGTAACTGGGAGGTAGCTTTGAAGAATCCTATTCACAACTCGTGGACGATTTGTTCTCGGCTTCCTTTCTTATGTGATGGGAGTGTTTCAGTGTCTCTTTTCTTTAAACACAGCTGAGAATGTATAGTCATGTTTTGCTCATTGCTCTTGTTTTACTAGACTTTTCTCAATAGCTTCCCTCTGTAGAAATATATTTTTTTTTCTTCAAATATTTTACTATTTTGACTTGGAGATTCTCTGTCCTCTAGTATGGCTTTGCAAATTATTGACATTATACATTCACATGTGGTTTTCCTTACAATAGTACAAGTGTGTCAGTCTAGTGCTTAAAGACCCCACCCTCTTCCAGAGTCATAGGTATTGCCTGAAACCTGCCCTCAGCTGAAGGGACACAGTCTGTTTTAAATCACAGAGAATTGAACTGGGTGTGGGGCTCTAACTTAAGAGTAACCAATCTGTAGACTCAGCTAGTATGAGAAAAAGAACTAGACCAAATAGATTCTTTCTGTAAAGAATCTGAAGTGAAAAATAAAAGTAAAAAATGATCGTTAGTAGAGAGAGCTTGACAGTGAGAGATCATGGGTTAGAAGGATGCCCCTTGCATCAGTTTCCTGGGGCTGCCATAACAAAGTGCCACAGACTGGGTGGCTCAAACAACAGGTATTTATGGCCTTAGAGTTCTGGAGGCTGGAAGTCTGAAATCAAGGTGTCAGCAGGGTTGATTCCTTCTGAGGGCTGTGAGGGAGAATCTGGTCCAGGACTGTCTCCCAGCTTCTGGTAGCCTCAGATGTTCCCTGGCTTATAGATGGCATCCTCTCTGTGTCTTCACATCATCTCTCGCTCTCTGTGTCTTTCTCTGTGTCCACATTTCCCCTTTCTATAAGGATACCAGTCATATTGGACTATAGTCCACCATAATGACCTCATTTAAACTTGATTACTTCCATAAAGAGCTTACTTCCAAATAAAGTCACATTTCAAGGTACTGGGAGTTAGGATACCAGCATATCTTTGTGGAGGGGGCACAATGCTACCCATATAACTTCCCTTAGAGGCAAACCCACAAACAAGATCAGGAGGGAGCCAAGTAAAGACACTATAGGGCTATGGGCTTCAGCAAGAGCCCTTCCCTGGTCTCAGGATGCAGCCTGCCTTGGGACTGTGCCCATCAGGTCCCCCAGGGCAGCCTCAATGTGGTGCCCACAGCAGTGGCCATTGTGAAGCCAAATCTGGCCTCTGTACCCTGACACTGAATTAATTTTCAGAGACAGAGTTTTGGGTGAAGTACAAAAGAATAGCTTTATTGCTTTGCCAGGCAAAGGGGGCCACAGTGGGCTAATGCCCTCAAAACTGTGTGTCCCAACCTGGAGGGGGTAGTGAGAAGCTTTATAGGAATGGTTCAAAGAAGGTGTGATCAGCTTGTGGACATTCTTCTGATTGGTTGGTGATGAGATAAGTGGGAGTCGGCATCATCAACCTTCTGGTTCCAACCGGTCTGGGGTGTACATGCTTGTGGGCAGCATGTTGTTAACCTCTCTGGTGGAGGTTTCTGTATCTGTAAAATAGCTCAAAGACATTGTTATGTGTATCCCTTGAGGGGGAACCGGGACCCTGCCCCGAGGCTTCACTCTTGTTTCTTGACTCCTCTTCCCTTGTCTCCACATCCCCCCACTTCCCTAGTTAGTAACTGTTTGAATCTGCTCCTTGGAACTCAGGAAAGGTCATGGAGGCGGCATGAAGCCTATTTCCTGTAATCAAGAAATGGGGGACACAGGAAGGCTTTTGTGCCCAGGAGCCCCACAGGGTCCTTCTCGGTATCAATGGGAGGGGCCTCAGCAGGGCCACCGGTGGGGACAACAAGGCACAACAGAGAGAGGGGGACTCCAGAGAGAATGGCTGCAGTGTTCTCACCATTGCATCCCCTTTCTTTCTTCAGGTGACTAGTAATTATGTGTCCCTTGCAATTAAGGAATCCAGAAAAGACAGTGGCCTGCCTCTAAGACCTGGGGTTACTGTAGTGGCTCCTTGATCATGACCAAACACACAGTCTAGGCATCAAGGTTGGTAACAGACGTCCTGAGCAGGAAGTTACATTTCTATCCCAATCTACTCACTGCCACAAGCTAGCTGTATGACCCAGGCTCTCATCCCCTCGTGTCAAACAAGGGCTTTTCCCAGCTAGAACATTCTATAATTTTTATCATAATTGATCAATTAAGCCCAAATAGTCCCTTCAACAGACAACCTTAAAGGCACACTTTAGAAAATCCGCCAAGTGGGTAAATCATGCACCCCGTAAGTAAGAGTTTATTATCTAGCTCTCTGGGAAGCAGACCAGAATTTCTTCCCAAATGTGAGCTTTACTTTAAGCTTAAGTTATTTTTAAAAGGTAGACAAAACCCATGATATCATCCCGCTATTAATTTGTAGATGTGAAAAGATTCCTACAAGTTCTGAGTCTTAGATAAATACACAAGAGTAATAATAACCTTCACACGAAGGTATTGAGCGTTAGACAGTTACTGAAGGCAAACGTTATTTGTTCCAAGAAACCTGCACAACTGGGTCTTTTGATTCTGCATGTAAGCTGCCAGAATAGGCAGTTACTGTTCTTTTGCTATTGTGGGTCTCAAAATACTTTAGAATTCTTTCCATTGTGGTCCAGCTGTCAGGGGGAACAACCCAGCACCAATGTGGGAAAGACTCCATATTAGAATCCTTCAAGAAATGAAAATCTCAGGCTTGTGTCAGGCAGGTGCAGGGGAGAAGAAGGAAGCTGTCTGTGCCCACAGCCTGCAGATTACTTGGTTCTTGCTGTGCCCTGGGGCCTGGGATCCAGGGGCCCTCCCCTCAAGGCCTTCATGGTCTAAGCGTGGGGAGACATGGTCATCAAATAATTTCAGTGCATTGCAATGGTTTCGGTGAAGTGCACGTCCAACAAGAGGGGAATGATTGAGTGCACTATAGGACATCTATAGATGTGGATACCTTGTGGCCATTAAATATGTTTTGGAAGAATATTTAATATTCTTTTTCACTCACTATTGACTGTTAAGTAAAAAAGGCAGGATACAAAGTTCTATACCGTATGGACCTACTTTATATATGTTATATGATATATAGGCATATTTAAATATATGCATATAATATATACTTACATATAGTTTATAATATATTGGTATATTATCATAAATTATTGTATTATATAATATAGTATAATAATATATATTATATTGTGTACAATGTATTATATATAATAATATATTATTATATGTATTATATATAATATATTATTATATTATATGTCATATATAATATATTATGTATTATAATATATTATAAACTGTGTATAAACTATATATAATATATATAAAATACAAAGAAATAAAAATTATTAGCAAATGGTTGTTGAGCTCCTACTATATAGCTTAATTTATTCTAGATACTGCGATAGATTCTTATTTATTTATTTATTTTTGGCTGCATTGGGTCTTCGTTGCTGTGCGCAGGCTTTCTCTAGTTGCAGCGAGCAGGGGCTACTCTTCTTTGCAGTGTGCATGCTTCTCATTGCGGTGGCTTCTCTTGTTGTGGAACACGGGCTCTAGGCACTCCAGATTCAGTAATTGTAGCACGCAGGCTCAGTAGTTGTGGCTCGTGGGCTAAGAGCGCAGGCTCAGTAGTTGTGGTGCATGGGCTTAGTTGCTCTGCGGCATGTGGGATCTTCCCGGACCAGGGCTTGAACCCGTGTCCCCTGCATTGGCAGGCAGATTCTTAACCACTGTGCCACCAGGGAAGCCCTATGCATGTATATAAATTCTTTATATATCATATGTCATTTAAGTCTTAAATTTGTTTTATGTGAAATAGGTCACATATACAGAAGATTGGCTGTAACATGTGTGGAGTTCAAACAATAAAAATAAATGGAACCTCCATGTGCCACTTCCCAGCTTAGGCTGTGTCACAACCGAGATTTCTATGCCCTGCCTGATCACAGGTCCTACCCCACTCCTCAGAAGTAACTGCTATACTGAAATTTGCATTAATAATTCTCTTGCTTTTAAAAAAAATTGTGGTAAAAGAAAAAAAACATGTGTAGCATGAGACCTACCCTCATAACAAAATTTTAAGTGTACAGTAGTGTTAACTGTAAGCACATGTAATCAGATCTCTAGAACTTTTTCATCTTGCATAATTGAAACTTTATACATATTAAGCAATGGCTCCCCATCACCACAACCCCCGCCCCTGGCAATCACATTTCGGCTTTCTGTTTCTATGCGCTTGACTACTTTGTATACCTCATGCAGTATTTGTCCTTCTGTGATGGGATTTTTTTACTTAGTGTCCTCAAGCTTTATCCATGTTCTCACATGTGATAGAATTTCCATCTTTTTTAAGGCTGACTAATGTTCCACTGTATATATGGCACATTTTCTTTATCCATTCATCTGTTGACAGACATTTAGTTTGCTTCTACATCTGACTATTGTGCATAATGCTGCAATGAAGATAGGAGTACAAATACCTCTTTGGATAAATACCCCAAAGTGGGATTGGTGGATCATAGTATGGTATTTCTATTTTTAATTTTTTGAGGAACTTCCATACTGTTTTACATTCCCACCACCAGTGCACAACAGTTCCAATTTATCCACATATTCACTAACACTTATTTTTGGTTGTTTTTTTGATAATAGCCATCCTAACAGGTGTGAGGTAATATCTCATTGTGGTTGTGATTTGTGTTTCTCTGATGGTTGGTGACATCTTTTCATACACCTGTTGGCCATTTGTATATATTCTTTGGAGAAAATTTTATTTAAGTCCTTTGCCCATTTTTAAAATTGGGTTATTTGGGGTTTTTTTGCTACTGAGTTGTAAAAGTTCTCTATATGCTTTGCATATTAAGTGCTTATCAGATATATGGTTTACAAATATATTTTTTCCATTTTGTGGGTTTCCTTTTCACTCTGTTGTTTATTTCCTTAGCTGTGCAGAAGCTTTTTAGTTTGATGCAATCCCATTTGTCTATTTTTGTTTTTGTTGCCTGTGCTTTTGGTGTCATATGCAAGAAATCATTGCCTAGAACAATGTCTTGAGGATTTGCCCCTATGTTTTTGTCTAGGAATTTTACAGTTTCAGGTTTGGTGTCTAAGTGTTCAAGCTTATCTCTATTTTTTTTAACATATAAATCTGTATCCTTAAATAATGCATGCTATGGTCTGAATGTTTGTGTTCCCCTGAAAATTTATATGCTGAAATCCTAACTCCTAAAGATGATGGTATTAGGAGGTGGGGCCTTTGAGAGGTGCTTACATCATGAGGGTGGGGCCCTCCTAAAGGGATTAGTGCACTTATATAAGAGGCTCCAGAGAGATCCTTTGACCCTTCTACCACGAGAGGATACAGTTAGAAAGTTCTGGCTATGAACCAGGAAAAGGGCTGTCACCAGAATGCAACCATGTTGGCACCTTGATCATGGACTTCCCAGCCTCCAGAACTGTGAGCAACAAATTTCTATTGTTTATAAGCCACCCAGTCTGTGGTATTTTGTTATAGCAGCCCAAACAGACTACGGCAATGCATTTCTTGATTTGTCTGTTTTTGAACTTTTTATAAATGGTATCATATTGTATATATTCTTCTGTGATTTACTCTTTCTTGCTCATTGTTATGTTTCTGATATTCATCCATGTTGATATGTGTAGCTGTGGTTTATTATTTCTGCCCTAAAATATTAAGTTGTATTATTACTCTACAATTTATGTACCCATTCTACTGTTAATGAATATTTAGATAGTTTATAGTCTATTTTTTGCTATTATGAATGTAACTATACATGACTTCTGGGCATGCAGGAAAGAGTTTCTCAGGTAAATACCTACGTGTGGAAGTACAGTGTCTTAGAATACATATGTTCTTATTCTTCTCTAGATATGTTAGTTATGTTAGTGTAGGCTAGCATAACAAATAGAAACAAAAGTACATATTTGCTCAAATCCTAAAGAACTTTATTTTCTTACTCACATAACAACTTAAGTGCATTCTTGCAGGGACCCGGGTCTCTTCCAACTTATGGGAGTGCTGTTCATCTTCATCTGACTTTGGCAATGCAGAGGGAAAGGGAATGTGAAAAAAGGTTAGCCGTTTCTTAAAAGCCTGAAAATGACCCAAGTACTTCTGTTCACATCCATTGTCAACATCTGGGTCACACCTGCCTGCAAAGGGGCAGGGATGACCCCAGGTTCATCAGCCACTGCTCAGAAGCAATTCAATACTTGGGAAAGGGAGAATGAATTTTGGAGGACACCTAGCAGTCTGCCAAATAAGGTCAAGCCAAGTGTTTTCCAGAATAACTGTGGCCATTTAAATGCCAACAAGCAGTGCTTAAAAATTCCTGACACCACACATCCTTGCCAATAGTTGGTATTGCCTGATTTCAAGTGTTTTGACAGCATGACATTTCTCTGATTATCATTTAGAATCATTTCATAGCTTCATGGACTATTCATGCTTTGTCTTCTGTGAAATGCCTGTTTCTATTTTTTTTTTTTACCTTTTTTTCTATTGAGCTGCTTTTTCCCTCTTTCAATTTTTAATCTGTATTCACTCTGAATACCAATTCTTTTTTTAGAGTTATATGTATCGCAAATAACATCTCATAGTTTGTGTTTTTTCTTTACATTCTATTTATATTGTGTTTATTTATTTTAATTTTTTTGTGGTATACCAATTTTATTTTATTTTATTATTTTTTTAACATCTTTGTTGGAATATAATTGCTTTACAATGGTGTGTTAGTTTCTGCATTATAATAAAGTGAATCTGCTATACATATACATATATCCCCATATCTCCTCCCTCTTGCATCTCCCTCCCATTTATATTGTGTTTAGATGAGGAGGGACTTGAACTTACATTTATTGCCAAGTCTGGCAATTTTTTATTTTATTATTTGTGCCTTTGTGTCTTGTCTTGAAAAATTATTTTCCACTCTGAGATGATCCATGTAGTCTCATGTATTTTCTCCTACAAGTCTTGAAGTCTTGCTTTTTTGCATATGTTTTTAATAGTATATGTGTGTGTGTGTGTGTGTGTGTATCTATTTTAAATGGTGTGAGGTAGGGATCTTCACATGTGTGGGTGCCTGTGGGTGTGTACACACACACACACACACACACACACACACAGACGTATATATATATATATAATGGTATGAGGTAGTTGTCAGCATTTCTGATCCAGTAGGGGATGAATGTGGTCTAAGAATTTACATTCTATCAAGTTCCCAGTGATGCTGACAATACTGCTCCACTTTGAGAGCCACTGTTCTTTAAAAGAGACAGTAAGTCCCCTACGTACGAATGAGTTCCATTCCGAGAGCGTGTTCGTAAGTCCAATTTGTTAGTAAGTCCAACAAAGTTAGCCTAGGTACCCAACTAACACAATCGCCTATATAGTACAATACTGTGATACGTTTTTTCACACAAATGATACATTAAAACAAACAAACACAAAAAATAAAGAAAACATTTTTAATCTTACAGTACAGTACTTTGAAAATTACAGTAGTACAGTACAACAGCTGGCATACAGGGGCTGGCATCAAGTGAACAGGCAAGAAATAAAGATACTGTACTACTGTACTCTATACAGTACTATACAGTAAAGTACACAAAAACACAACCACTTGTAGAGGATGCACACATGTGACACTGTATGCCAGACACGTGAACTAACTTACGTGATTGGACATGTGCACACACGTTTGCATCTTTGAGAGTTCACAACTTGGTTGGTGTGTACGGGACTTACTGTACAGTTTTCTGTCCACAAGTCTCCACCCTCTCTCCCACAGTCCCGCCACAACATACAGAGTAAGTTTATCTGGAACCAACAACTCTTTGAGATTTGAAAACAAAAACACTACTAACACTTCAACCAAATTAGCCATAAGTATTTTTATTAGATGAGGGGGGAGTAAGGCAGAGGAAAGAATCTAGGGTATAATTTAATGATGAGGAAATGGAGCCCACATAAGTCAAAAGGTTGGTCCAGGATCACACAGTTCATGGCAAATGGTCCATCAAATCTTCACTACATAAAAATGGCACTAAAAATGCAAAATCCACCTTGAGAACGCTTATTCCTGATCTAAACTGAGGAAATAGAACTAAATCCCCAATAGCAAATGACACTTAAGAGATCTAAACACTGAAGGAACATGTCTCTTTTTGAATGTTTCATTTTTTTTTGAAGCAAGATATACTGCTGTGAAGTTGAGACAAAAAATTTAGAAACAATAAAAGTATTTATGATAATGGGTGAGAAACCCATTAAGAATTTTATTAGATAAGGATGACAAAATTAACTTTCTCTGTTTTCATTTTGGTATCACTGAACATTTGTGTTTCCATAATAAAAGTTGCCATGAAAAGAAAATTGGACACAGGGCATTACCCTTTTCCCTCTGCAGGGTGGAGGAGGATGATTTCTTTTCCCTTGAAAAAATGAGGGAGGCCTACCATGGGTTTAATTAAGGAGGGTGTTGTATGCAGAAAAAGAGCAAAGGCTTAAGGTAACAGCCTCCAACTTAACTCCCCGTGTTGAGTGGTACTTACATGCTTGGGCTCTGGCTCGCATGGATAATGTGATTTTGAATCTGTCTCTACCACTTGCTCGTGGTACTGGGCAGGGAACTTTACATCTGCATCCTTCACTTTTCCTTTCTGTGAAGCGGTTGTTGGAAGAGTACCTAGCACCTAGGAGCTATACAATGAGATACTCCATTCCTTAGAACAGTGTTTGGCACTTGTGATGGGGGGCGGTGTGGACTGGATATCAGCTGTTATCCACTCTTGGCACAGAATGGTGTGACTTCAACTACATATGGGAAATTGAGCCGCACGTCTGAAAGGATTTTGGTTTTGAATATATTTATCCATTCAGTCTCTCACTCAAAGTTCTCTGCCAGGCACTCTGCCTTTCTCTCCTCTTGTGGCACCAGAGACAAGACCCAGATACCTGCCACAGCCTCTGTAGTTGCTGATGGGGCAGAAATCGTAGTTATAAAAGGATGCTGGGGTAATGTGTTTGGTGGAAAAACAAAGAACAGAAACAAACAGTAAGTTTAGAGAGGAGAAATACAAAGAGAGAGAAGATGACCAATGAAAGAAAAGAAGAGAAAACAGATTTTTATTTTTCCTTAGCAAAGCTAAGAATATCCCAAGGATTTCAATTTGTTGAGGATCAGTCCCAGATGAACCTATATGGAGACTGAGTTCACGGGGCCTCTGATCCCCACCTCTATATTTATTATTGCTGATACACAAGGGTGAATTGTTAGTCATTTGCTTATTTTGTTTGGTTAAAGGCAAGAGGAAGCATCTTGCACATGGCTTCCTGGGAGGATGCTGTTGAAGTGGGGAATGCGAGGTCCTACGTGTGCTGGACCCTTAGCCTGGACCCAGCAATGGGAGTGGACCCACTAGAGAGATGAAGGGTGTAGTCAGAATCCAGAGGACCATCAGATACGGGATCTTATGGGACCTAAGCCACAAGCAATTGTTCTGCGGGTGCCAGGTTTCACAACACAACGTGGCTGATGGGCAGCCATGCCTCCCTTACTCTGACCCCGGCCTTGCAGGACTGTGGGCCGTAGCCGAGGAGGGTTCTGCAGCTGGCAGGGCAGAAGGGGAGCCTCTGGCACACAGCAGGGCTTTGCATGTTCGTGGTTATTATTTTTCCAGGATTCACCAAGAACATATTTACTCCACTGCAGTACTTCTGGGTAGTCCTTTTCTAGAATATTCTTCTGCGATTGTTCCCAGAAAGGAGGAAGGTCATTTTTCTCTCTGATACTAAAAAAATCCACTACTCTACATTTTTTGTATCAGCAAATCAAGACCATGAATTAAGCAACTATTGAACTCCAGTATCTTTAGAGGGATATACAGTGAAAAAGAAAGAAAAGAAAAGAAAAGAAAAGAAAGAAAGAAAGAAAGAAAGAAAGAAAGAAAGAAAGAAAGAAAGAAAGAAAGAAAGAAAGAAAGAAAGAAGAAAGAAGAAAGAAAGAAAGAAAGAAAGAAAGAAAGAAAGAAAGAAAGAAAGAAAGAAAGAAAGAAAGAAAGAAAGAAAGAAAAAGAAAGAAAGAAGGAAGGAAGGGAGGAAGGAAAGAGAGAGAGGGAGGGAGGGAGGGAGGAAGGAAGAAAAGTAAGATAAATGGGACTGCCGCAGAAGAGCTTGACTCAGCCAGAATTATTCATTGATTGGAATTTTGTTATAAGAATTTATTTCCATTTATTTATTTGTTTGATTGGATTCATTCATTCATTCATTTACATTAGCATGCATTCTTGGACACTTGCTTTATTCCAAGGGTTAGAATAGATTGTTTTTATTCATTTTATGTCTGGAATTGTCCCAGGTTTGGTCATTAGGGGCCCTTCACATTGTCTTCTGTGCTCTTCTGACCTGCTCCTGTGCTATACTTTTTAAAATACTTAAAAAGTGTTTCTGGCATCACAAGTTGTTCTGGGTTCACCTTGTTTTATTTTCCCTGCCTTAGTCTGGGAACCAACCATTTCTCCAAGGAGCTCTGATTCCTTATCTTGGACAAGGGTATGTACAAGATCTGCGTGTGAGGTATGGAAAAGCACTTTGTAAAATGTGATGGATAATAAAACAGAAAAGAAAATCAGATAAGGGCAGTGTGTCCTCAAAGCTGAGCACAGTGGAATCACTAGACTCCCAATAAGTGTTTGTTGTTAATGTGGCCGAATTTTTAAACCAAATATAATCAAGTGGCAAAATGCTTAATTCAGGCAGTATGGGTAGGGTGCCAACTGTCTCGGTTTGCCAGGTACTGAGGAGTTTCCCAGAGCACTGGATTTTCAGTATGAAAACCGGAAAAGTCCCAGGGAAACCAGGAGGAGTCGGCCCCCTTAATGTGGTGAATTAGTGTGATGGTTAATTTATGTCAACTTCACTGGCCACGGGGTGCCCAGGGGAAACATCATTTCTGGGTATCTGTAAGGGTGTTTCTGGATGAAATCAGCATTTGTACTGGTGGACTTGAAAAAGTAGACGGCCCTCCCCATTGTCAGCGGGCCTCATGCAATCCATTGAGGGTGGGAATGGTACAGAAGACAGAGGAACGAGAAACTCACCCCCTTTTTTGCCCTGTCTCACTGTTGAGCTGGACCCTCTCCTCATCTTTTCCTGCCCTTGGACTGGGATTTACACCCTTGGTTTCCCTGTTTCTCAGGCCTTTGGACTTGGGCTGAATTACACTACGTGCTTTCCTGAGTCTCCAGCTTGCAGATGGTAGATCGTGTGACTTTTCAGCCTCAATAATCACATGAACCAAATAAATCCATATCCATATATATATAATATATATATATATATATATACACCACAAACTATAAATATATTGTATATATATTTATACCAACTGTATTAGTCAGGATTCTAATATGTATCCATATCTATATGTAGACAGTCAGGGTTCTCTATGTATCTCTATATTTAGCAATAGTCAGGGTTCTGTATATATATCTCCCATTGATTCTGTTTCTCTGGAGTTCTTTGGAGAATCTGACTAAGGCCGTTGTTCAGGGAGAGGGGAGATCAGTGCAGGCTGCATTCGTTAGAGAAGGCTTCCAGGGGAGACATTTGAGGCATTCAAATATCCTAAGAAACCCCTCTTCTCTCCTTCTGCATCTCAAACCGTGCCACTCACTGTGAGTGGTTTTTACAGCATGCGTTTCCTCCACAGCGCCTGATTCTCTGCTCTCTCCTCACTGAGCTGTAAATAATAGTTTTGGACTTCAGACGTTGCTCAGATAAGCTGTGATTGAAAACACGGTCTTTGCCAATGGAACATGTCTCTTTGCCAGTGACAGCCTGTTGGAGCAGGAGGTGGGGAGTCCAGATGCACAATTACTGCTGGGCTTCCAACAGCATCCCATTTGAGGTTCACAGAAGCACAACTAAATCAACAAAGATTTTGTTTCCAGCGTCACTGGTCCAGCTGTGGAGGTATCTTGGCTGTTCCTATGAAGTATTTCCCACAAGGGCTGGGTGGAGAGTTTGGAGGATCAGGGTAGAAAAGGTTGAGAGATGAATAAATCCTAGGCTTAGACAGAAATTCAAACATCTTGTTAATCTCCTTGTCTTGATGCACAAACTGTATAGTTGTCTCCATAGTACAGATTCAGAAGCTGAAACTTTAGGAATGATTTTTTTTTCATTTTTATTTTATATTGGAGTATAGTTGATTCACAATGTTGTGTTAGTTTCAGGTGTACAGCAAAGTGATTCAGTTATACAAATACATCTATCGTTTTTCAAATTCTTTTCCCATTTAGGTTATTGAAGAGTATTGAGTAGAGTTCCCTGTGCTGTATAGTAGGTCCTTGTTGATGATCTATTTTATATATAGTAGTGTGTATATGTCCATCCCAATCTCCCAGTTTATCCCTCCCCTGACCCTTTCCCCTTTGGTCACCATAAGGAATGATTAGCTGTCACATCTAAGCTGCTAAAGAGATGGGCGAACTTTTGCATCCTAGAACAGTCCTCATTCACCATAGTAATGCTGCCTCAGTTATGTTCCTAACTGACACTCCCTACACCTTTTTGAAATCCATAATGCACATGATGAGAAATTCTTCACTCAAAAATATGTACTTAACCCATATTTCTCCGTCTTATTTGAGCATCGAACTCTTTCTTCACTAGATGCTTATTTTGAAATCACAGAATGCAGAGTCCAAGAAAGTTGTCATGGGTGGGACATTTGTGATTAAAAAAATAGTGAAAATCACTCATGTTGATGGAGGCATGCAAATGCTACAGCCACTAATGAGGAATTGTCTTAGGTGCTAAATCTGAAAGGTTGATACCACTGAAGGGCATTTTGATTGGTTGAGCTATGGTTCACTTTAGGTGATAGAATACCTCCCCCTTTCCCAGCAGTATTTGTTTGCAATCCTGTTGTTCAGCCACAGGGTGAGGACAGCAGCCGTAAGAGGTGTTTCATTAAGACTCTTGGGCACAAGCGCTGCTCCTTTAGGTGCAGGTGAAAGAGTGGGAGACAGAGTCGGGAGGAGAATCAATCTCCCCCCCTTGATGGAGAATTCTGCGTAGGGCTGGCCCGTCAGGAATGTGTGGCTTGGAAAGCATGAGGAGACAGCACCCCTGACGGACACATTGACATTCTCATACAGGGAATTTCTGCCTATCAGTGATAAAAATGCAACCCCAATAGAACGGTGCAGAGAGGCTGAGAAAAGGACATTGACAGAAATGAAATAACCAAAGTTTTGAGCACAAGATGAGAGCTCAAGGTTCTTGGTGGTTAGAAATCAGAAAAATGCCAGTTTAAACCACAGGGAGCTACCCCTTCCTGCCAATTAAACTGGTGAAAATTAGAGGGCTGGGTAACACCAACACTGATGGAGTGTGGCCTATGGGGGATGCCTCTGACCTCTTTCCAGTGGGGCTGGGCCAGTAGGAGGCACCAACTGTGGGTCAGGAGGCAGGAGGGGAGTGTGGTCGGGTAGCTATGTATTAACCAGCTCTCTCCCTGCAGGGTCACTTGGGATTGTCCGTGTCCCATTGCCAGGGGGCACAGCTTCTGCCCCACAGCCCTCTCCACGCTGGACTGGTCCTGCTGGGCTCCACTGATCGCTTCCTCCTCTCACTCCCTCATGCCTAAGGTAGTGACGCTCCCACACTGCAATCTACTCACACCTCTGTAGATAAATCCTTTCTGAAACACTCTTTACTTACCCAGTTGAACGTGCTCTCTTATTCCAATTTTGATGGTGACTAACACCCAATGAATAGGGAAAACAACAACAGCTTCCCCAGGGCTACTAGTAGAAAAATTCAGTAAAATCACTGGTCATTTTCCCAAAACTTTAAAAAACAGATAGCTGACCTTAAATGCTCCCTGCCCCCAAAAGACAGGAGGCCATATAATTTCTCCCTTAACACAAATGTTCCTGATCCCAATACCTGACTAATGTAACCAAGAATATTATAGAATAGTCTCACTTATGAATATAGAACTATGTGATTTAAAACATCTCGGTAGAATGTAATGATACATCAAAGTAATACATATAAAATAATAAATATAAACCATGAAGGACTTACTCCAAGTATAAAAGTGATCAATATTAATGAAACATATTAATATATTATTACTATAGCTTATAACATTCATCTCAAGAAAAGTGAATGTGTAAATCGATAAATGAATGGATATAAAACAGCACTTTATTGTATTCAATCCATTATTATATAAAAAGTGTCAGTATGGGAAGGGCAGACTACTTCCGTAAAGTAACAAGAGTAATTCCAAGCTGTTGACATTATGCTCAAAGGAGAAAGAAGCCCTATCAGCAATCCTTTTGAAACAAAGTGCCTAAAAAAAAAATGCCTCGTCTGCCTTTTAATTTAGTTCACTTTTGAAAGTTCCGAGAAGCAGTTGCAGGTAGCTTGGCCATCAAAGGGGCTGGAGTCTGGTTTTAACCTCAAAGGACTCTAGAGGACCTGGAGGCAAAGCAGTCCTCCCTGCTGCCCGGCACTGCCAGGGGCAACGCTTGCTTCCCCACCTGGTGCTGGTCTGGAAACACACTGCAGCCGAAAACAGAAAGCTCCACTTTATTCCTTAGGGGTTCTCCTATCCAAACCCCTCGTTTTGCATGTAAGAACACTGAATTTCAGACAGAAGTGAGTTCCTCAAGAGACAACACCTACTGGCAGAGTTAGGTGAGCACCTACTGCCCGCTCATCAAACAACCCTGGAAAAGTGATCTTATTGTGACCTTTTTGCTGGCCGGGAGGCTAAAGGCTTGGAGACACACAGCTGGCCTGAGATCAGAGAGAACAGGGAGCCAGAGACAGACAGAGAGACACGACACTCAGGACAAGCTTATTATTTTTATCTTTATTATATTTTATAAAATAATTTTATAAGTTTTGCATCCCTTTTAAATATTTGTTCAACGTTTATTTAGAGGGTAGAATTAGGGTGCCGTCTACCACGGCAAGGGCAGACGGCCAAAGCAGAAGTCCAGAGTAGGACCACGTTTCTGACTTAGTCTGACAGGTTGGGAACATCCTTGGAAACCTGGTTCTGAGACAGGGTTTTGGATTGGAGTCCACGTTTGCTGGTTCCTGGGGCTGAGTTCTGCACCCCGGCGCTCAGTTCTCCTGGTTCCCAGGCAAGACTACTTTCCTTGGGAACCACCGTCTGAAAATCGAAACTAAGCATTGCTCTGCTCGTCCTCTCCCTGCTCATTCCGATCCACCCGCTTTGTGCCAAGTAGTGAGCAAGAGACCAGGCAGGTGGGGTCTAGACGGACCTAGAGGATGAGCTCAGGCTGAAACATACAACTGCCATTGCAGTATTCCATTCAGCACTTGTCTCTGGAAATCCCAGCCCTTTCTGACAGCTGGCACGAAGGTCTTCAGAAACCCTTTCCAGGCTGGGTCCTGTGTTTGACCTCCTGCTCGAGGGAGCTAGTCAACTTCCTCCCCTTGGGCTTCAATATGCCTGCTTCAGTCTGATTTCGGCTTTGGTTCCTTTCTTACAGAGGAGGGCTTCCTCTGCACAACTCCAAGGAACCATTGCCCTGGGCATTTTCCACCCCCAGCTCTCTGTTCCCTTCTGCTAGGGTGCCACCTCCTCTCCACTAGAAGCATTTCCTGGAACACAACAGGAAGTGTTGCCATTTTCATGGGCTTATGTCACTAGCCAGGCTTGTGCCTTGCTCTGTCCACCTATTGGTGTCAAGGTCGGCCCCCAGCAGCACCTGTACCAGCCCAAGAAGAGGTGCTGGTGACAGAAATACTGCCACTTGAGTATCTTCATTATATTGACTCCTTGTTACTTAAATAACAGCAATAATCAGAAAGCACTATTTCTAAATATTTGTTCAACACTGTCCCCAGAGGCTCCGTGGTGTAGATCAGGACCTTCCGGCTCACTGCCTCTACCTACCAGCTGGTGTCTTCAAACTAGTGCCCTAAACTTTCTGGGCTTTATTGGCCTTCCGGGTAGATGGAAACCGAGGTTGCCTGCTTGCCCCCAGCCTTGTGTTGACTGTCTTCCTGATCCCCGCCTGGCCGCCTCCAGTCGCCTCTGCTGCAGTGCTTGTTGCTTGAGCCAAACAGACAGGGCTTGCTGCCCGTCAGCACAGTGTGCATTTGCCCCCTGCCGTACCTGGAATGCCTTTCCCACCGATCTGATCTGCGTTTTCCTGTATTCAGCGCATGCTTCAAAATGCTTCCAAGGTGGCAAATGTTATGATGTGCCTTGGATCTTGTAAGGGTTGGGGAACACATCAAAAATTCTGGCAGTTTTCATGTCTGCCTCAGCTTGTACTTTCTGGCAGCCTGCTCAAATGTTACCTGGGATGCATGGAGAGCTTACACCCACACACTTATACATATCTGTATGTGCATATAAATACATACATATATACATATATATATATATATATATATGTATATATGTCACATACCTATCTATGCATCTGTCTGTCTATATCACTTATTCTTTATGGCGAGCCCATGTCATTTATCTCTTACTGTTCCCAACAGCACTGTTGGATATGAACTATTATTACTCTCACCTTTCAGAAGAGGACACTGAGATTCAGAGACTAAGTAATTTGTTCCTTTCTTCTTCTGAGTTTAACTTATTAGACCTCCAGGACCACATCTCTTACAAGCACCTTCTCTAGAGTGCTTGTTAAATGAATAAACACATGTCTTAAATAAATGAATGAGTAAATGTCTACAAATGCTACTGTCTGATTATCTTTTAGACCTATTGCCTGGTTTCTTTTGGGCCCACACATGCAATGTGAGGGCTGGGTTTCTTGGCTTCTACCACGTATTCCGTTTGAGGAATAATTTAGAAGTGTGACCAGGAGATAAAACATCAGTCTGACTCTGGGTTAACCAGTGTTCCCAATTAGGCCACGATGTACAGTGCTTGTAGCTAAATACAGTGTGCTTTCAGA
This sequence comes from Eschrichtius robustus, assembly GCF_028021215.1. Taxonomy (NCBI): domain Eukaryota; kingdom Metazoa; phylum Chordata; class Mammalia; order Artiodactyla; family Eschrichtiidae; genus Eschrichtius; species Eschrichtius robustus. Next base: position 82,156,931 of record NC_090839.1, on the reverse strand, counting down.
GATAACTCAGCTAATAGTCCATGGTCTCTGTTATCTCCTTCCCTGGCATTTCCCTGATGGGTGTATAAATCCCGGTGGAATCATGGCCTCCATTTCTTTAATGAGGCCTTTAAAAACCGGGGAAAATTATAGCAGCAGATAAGATTGGCTTTCCTGTATACCTACTTTGTAAAGGTTTCTCCTCCCCCCAGTGAAGTAAATGCCATTTGATAGACCCAGGAGTTGAATTTCATGTGAATTGGCTGGGCCACATGATTGAGTTAATTCTTCCAGCAGGAAAGGAGTATTAAAAGCAGTTTCTGTCTTCCCTGATCTGATGGGTTACAGAAAAGGAAATATTCCTCTCCTCTAGTAAAGAGTGAGTAAGGGTTGGGGAACCCAAGTGCAAGAACTTGGCTTTCATAATCATGGACCAGGTAATAATCCTCTCATGCCTGGTGCTTACTAAGTCCCTCTATGGGTTAGACACTGGCCAGGCATTGAGGTTACAGTAGTGACAAAGGAGCTTAGAGAAAATTCCACCCTTGCGTGGAAAGTACTGAGAAGGATAAATAAGTAGGAGGGATACATAACCTGATGGGCGGGACAGTTGTCTGTGGGGTACCATTTCCAACTCCTTATATGCTCTCCTTGGTGCTGAAAGCATGGGAACCTGTTTCCTCCAATCCCTTGCCAACAGGATTCTGGTTTACATTCTGTTCTGAGAGGCTCACATGTAAGATTTAGAAAGAGGGAGATAAGTGCAAGATATCTTCACAATGACAGGTAGAACCAAGGGTTTGGGCAGACATGCGATTTTGCAGAGCAACACCTGTTGGTGGTGCTTCAGACAGCTGTGACGGGAGCTGTGGGTTCCTGACCCAAGGGACAGTGGAGTGGCGGTATATTCTTTCCTTGAAAAGTAATCGTGTATTGCAGAAGTAGAAATGATCTTTCATGCCCTCTGCTCCTTCAGTCCTCAATAATATGCTTGGGGAACACTGAGACTCTGAGTATCGGAGATTCTAACGAAGAGGAGAAGCTTCCCCTGCCCCTCATCCCCACCCAATTCTACTAAGACCTCTTAAAAGCAGAAGCATCCCTTCCATTCATGAGGAGGCTAGTCTCCTGTCCCTTAAGGATCCTGCAGTGACTTCATCTGAGGCAGTTACTTTGCAAAGAACCATCCTCAATAAGACCCTCAAGAAGTACCCCCACCACCCTTCACTGTCTCCAGACTCAACTGGATAAAATCCTAGCATATCCCAGAGAGATATGTGTAAGGTCTGACCTGGGAGGAGAATTTACATACCAAAATAATGTTGTGTTCATTAGTATTGGTAGAGACTGAAGAAATATGTGTGGGAATGGATTCCAAGAAGTATAGATCCGAGAAGTATCTATTGGAAATCTGGGAATATTTATCTTTGAGGGGAGGCTCCTAGTAATTCCATTCCAAATGGTATACCTTAAGGAGTGACTAAGTAAATACAGGCAGGACCACATTTCAAGAGGGAAAGTGTGTCACTTCATCAGAGAAAAACCATAGCTGAGATGCAGGCTGAGGGCAGAGGGATCATAGATTGAATAGAGCAAGAAGGAAGTTCTGAAAACCAACTGTGGCCTCATTGCAGTTGCAAACAAAGAAACAAAAGAGGACTTTAAAATATGGGCATAGGGCTTCCCTGGTGGCGCAGTGGTTAAGAATCCGCCTGCCAATGCAGGGGACACAGGTTCGAGCCCTGGTCCGGGAAGATCCCACATCCCGCGGAGCAACTAAGCCTGTGCACCACAACTACTGAGCTTGCGCTCTAGAGCCCGCGTGCCACAACTACTGAAGCCCGTGTGCCTAGAGCCCGTGCTCTGCAACAAGAGAAGCCACCACAATGAGAAGCCTGTGCACACAACGAAGAGTAGCCCTCGCTTGCCGCAACTAGAGAAAGCCTACGTACAGCAACGAAGACCCAACACAGCTGAAAATAAAAACAAATAAATAAATAAATGAAAAAAATACATGCATAGTTTCTTCCTTGCTTTGTTATTCAAATATATGCTACTAATTATGAATGTTTAATTTCCTCTCCTCTTCTCATACTGTCTATATAAGGAATATTGGTGGTGGATATTAAGAGTGATGGAGACTGAATGGAATAGATGGAGACTGCAATCATCACCATTAATGATGAAGGAGGACTCCAAAGTCTTTGCTTACTCCACTATTTCATGCAACCATCAGTATAGAAAGTGTGTAATTGAACGACAGGCTCAGAGACCCGTTATGTTTCGCCAAGACACCAAACAACTCCCAGATTTCATGGCTTAAAGTGTGAATATCTGCCGGAAGTCTGCAGGTTGTCTGCGGCTCTGTTGGGCTGGGCTGCATGCCATGTATCTTCTCATTTCTGGAACATGCTCTTCTCATGAATGCCGAATCTCAAGAAGCCTGGAAGAAATGGGCAGTGCCTCTTAAGACCTCTTCTTGGAAATGTCCCCTGTCATTTCTGCTCATATTCTTTTGACCAAAGCAAGACATAAGCCCAAGCCCATATGGATGGGGTGGGAAAGTGAACTTCTTCCACAGAGCTGGAGGAAAAGGGAGGAGGGATCTTTGCTGATGGATAATTCCATCTGCCATCATGTTACAAACCATTCTTGTAATGCTTCCTGCCTTCTCTGTAGTTTTCTTTTGTTTCTTCATTGTCCTGGATTATTTGCTTTTAACTCAGCATCACCACAACTGCCTTTTTACAGCTTTCTCTGCATTGCAGGAGACAGGCCTGGAGATAGATGTCTCAGAATCTCTATCTTTATGTGGTTCCAGGTTAGATCCTCCCAAAGACAGGGCAAGCAAGTACATTTCAAAGACAAAAAAGCAAGAGAAGCCACCACCACCACCATCATCATCATCATCATTATCATTGATAGCAGTTGCACATAGCCACATGGGCAGATGGCCAATATGAAATTTGTAATACCTTTTGGGCAAACTCCGGGAATTCACCTGTCTTGATATCATCGGCAGCTGACACTGGTGATGTTGGAACCCTCTGAGATTCCTGAGATTTGCTGTGGATTTCAGATGAGCCTTTGTTCATTACCTCCTTCTCAGAGCTTCCCTAACAATCATTTTTTCAGTCCTTCCAATGATTATGTAAGCTTTTCACGCACTCTGTAAAAGGCCTTCCTACTTGGAATACCTAGAGTGGCTTCTGTTTTCTCAATGGAATTCTGACTTACGTTATATTTTATCAAATTTTGGATATCTTCCCTCATAATAAAAATGACTAAATGTTGCCACCTCTGGGTGCCAAACATCAAGGCTATAATTATCAGGTAGGGCTTCCCCTGTGCATTTTTAAACAAGGAGCAAAAAGTGAAGATCTTTCAGATCTTATTTCAGGTCTGTAAGAAACTGATGGCAAGAAAATGTTTCCAGAATTGCTAAACACCTACTTGGTAGGATGAACTGCATATGCTTTTCTCTCCATATGTGTATGCAAAGAACCACAAAGAACCACAGAGCTTCAATTTATCCTCTGTGAGAACTAACAGTGAGACTTAACCGGCATGGCTAAAGGTCTATTCTTGTTCAGAGCTCTCTGGTTCTGGGAGATCTCACATGTCCAGTGGTCTACTCCCCAACACTGTACATCAGCTTCAGAACCTGTCTGATGCATCTCAGAAGGTCCTAGCAATTCTTTTGTCTTAACTTGCAGTCTGGAACCACCGAAGTCTTTGCTTTGTGTTGTATCAAAGAGAGCTTGGGTGCCCAGAATGGATTAATCCTAATCCATGATTCACATCACACTCATCTTTGGTCCATGCACATTATTTAATTATTTATTTGTCCATGAGGGCATCTTAATCGTGCAATCAGCATCCATGAACCCATCATTCTTAGATCCTGTGGAAGCTTTCTCTTCTCCAATGTGCTCTGGAACATGCTGGCAGAATTTCACATCTTAGCAAAAATAGCTATGTGATTTTTCAGGTGTCTCTTTAACCTCATCACCAGATCTATACCTTGGACAGAGTCTGCATTTTTTTCCTTGTCTATGAAAATAAGGAATATACATTTCAAACCCCTTTTGGCAGAAAGAATAATACCCTCCTAGTAGTCCAAGCTATAAATGGATCAGTCTTTTTTTTTTTTTAATAAATTTATTTATTTTTATTTATTTATTTTTGGCTGTGTTGGGTCTTCGTTTGTGCGTGAGGGCTTTCTCCAGTTGCGGCGAGTGGGGGCCACTCCTCATCGCGGTGCGCGGGCCTCTCACTATCGTGGCCTCTCTTGTTGCGGAGCACAGGCTCCAGACGCACAGGCTCAGTAGTTGTGGCACACGGGACCAGCTGCCCCGCAGCATGTGGGATCTTCCCAGACCAGGGCTCGAACCCGTGTCCCCTGCATTGGCAGGCAGATTCTCAACCACTGCGCCACCAGGGAAGCCCCAAGTGGATCAGTGTTGGGCAAAAATATAAATGCCCTGACATTTCTGCTCATCAGCATTAAAGTATCCTTCCAGCAATAGCAGATTGGGGCGTTTCTACACTATCAGTGTGGCATGGGTTATGACAAAACCTTGGGAACTCTGGACGAATGAAAGAGGTGAACCTCGTGAAAAAAATATGCTTTTTAATAGTAGATAAATGAATAAATAAGTGATTAATATTTAAATATTCTTTAAATGAGGGTACATTTGTTAAACTTTAATCAAAGGAAACTATATATCAAAGGGCCTGACAAAATATAAATTTAAAAAACATGCAAACAAACGATTATCTCACTACTTAATGGCAAAATTTCAATTTTTTTAAAGCACGGATTTGAACTGAACTGATCATTAAATATACAAAACTGCATTTAAATAGGCCAATTTGCTTACCACCAAATTGAACGAAAAGTAGATTATGTAAAAAACAAAAGCAAACAAAATCTGGGAATTCTAAAATAAGTGGAAACAAAAGCAAATGAAATAATTGAATCAATTAAAATCCAAAGTAAAAAATATGTTTTCTGAAATGATTATCAGGTAACCAAAAAGGTATTCTCTAACATGAATCTGAACCCAAACGCTCATTCTTTAAGATGTATTTAATCATTTCTAAAAGTGGTGACCATTTTCCATCCTGGAGGGCCAGATAATGTGATGTCTCAAAATTTACTTTCATTTTAATTCAACATAAGTAGATAGATAGATAGATAGATAGATAGATAGATAGATAGATAGTTAGACAGACAGAATCTCTGTTGGGTGCTGAGCAGCTGGAAAGGAATCTCGGAAATCTTAAAAATCTTCTATCCTGTGGCCTTTCCCCTAAATCCAGGAGCTCTGCCCAATCCCCCAGGGAGAAAGAACTAACCACCTTTTAACAGTGTCTATGGTAGAACAGAAATTTCCCTCATGGTGGACTGAACCTAAAGTGGACCTCAAAGGAAACCACCCACTGCAATTAGTACATCAAATTGCAGTCTTGAGGTAGAATTCCTTCTTCTCTGGGAAACCTCAGTTTTTGCTCTTAGGGCCTTAAACTGATTGAATGTGGACCAGCCACATTATAGAGCGTAATCTCCTTTACTCAAAGTCAACTGGTTGTAAAAGTTAATCATATCTACAAAAACCCTTCGCAGCAACTTCTAGGCCAGTGTTGGAACAAACAACTGGGCAGCCTAGCCTAGCCAAGCTGACACATAAAGTTAACCATCAAAGGAGAGTGAAATAGCCAAGCCCTGGAGCAGGAGGTCATATTTATTTCAAAGCAAGAAAACCCTTCACAGCAACTTCTAGACCAGTGTTGGAACAAACAACTGGGCAGCCTAGCCTAGCCAAGCTGACACATAAAGTTAACCATCACAGAAGTGAAATAGCCAAGCCCTGGAGCAGGAGGTCATATTTATTTCAAAGCAACAGCTGAAGGAAGCGAGATGCAGCTATGAAGGAAGGGCTCTGAGTTAAGTGGGCTGGGACAGAAGTGGAAAGAGAGACCATCCCATAATGCTCAACCTGGAAAGATGATCTTCATTCTGAAAGCCAGAGAATGAGATGTTATATGACCTTTTCCATCCACAGGTGAAAAATCATTTCACTGACTGGAGCCACAGTACAATCTCAGAGTCCATTTCAATTTGTAGGCAGCCCACAGGAAAACATCTTGCAAAGTTGTTAGATTGCATCAATTGTGAGGTTGCAGAAAGAAAAAGATAGAGTTCCAGCTGCCCCCATCCTATGGTCTTGAGATATTTTACCAGCCATTTATTTAAAAAGTGAGCTCAACTTGCAGGGGCTTGTTCCTAACAGACCTTCTTACTCTGCCTCCAAACTGTTGGATTCTTATTCCTGCTGCTTGGGTTCTCCTATTTACACTTCTCCTCCTGGTTTCCCACTTTCCCAGTTTTAACTTTAACTGATATTTAGTGTTTCATATTCCGTGTTAATCAAACAGCTGTGCAAGAAGTTGGGTCAGATTCACCCAAGATTTCTCCCTCCTCTTCCTCTCCCTTCCCTTTTTTCTACTTTTTCTGTGAAATCAGGGTGTATCTGTACTGTTGTTAATCCCTTGGGAACAACTTCCTCACTCCAGCCCACAGCTCTGCAGAATAATCACATCCACCCAAACTCCCCAGCTTGGGATGATTCAGGCAGCTGAATTTTGTGCTTTCGATGGTATATTAATGGTTAATTAATACTCGATATTATAGTTGTTTGGGGGATTGGTATGATATAGGGCTGAAAAGTCAGAGAGAAACCAGAAATTTAAAACATTTACTTCCAATAATCAGTAAGTGGGAGGGAAGTTCAGCTGATGACCCTGGAGGCAAGGTCAGGCAAGGCAGCCAAATCCTAAGAATCTGCAAACACAGCTGGGAGAATGGGACCAAGATATAGATGTCCAGGCAGGCACAGGTTCTTGAAGGAATAATCCTGAGTGTGAACTGCAGGTCAGGAAAAAGAAACCCAGGCACAGTAATGGAAGCAGGAAAGTGGGAGTGACATTAAGACAACAACTAAAAATATCTGCCTTGCTCTGGGCTGCTTTCCAGAGGCTCTCCACGTCAGTTCTTATTTCTTGATGCTTTAAAAAGAACATACGGTGCCTGAGAGTTAGAAATGATTCATTAAAAGGGCACAAGATGGAGCAAGTTTATTGGATTTTTAGTCAAGACAAAAGCTCATTTTAGAGGTTTCCAAGTGACCACTTTCACAGACACTTCACTTACTGAAAAGTGAAGGGGATGTTTCTTTCACAAAATAGCCCTTTCTGTTCCCTTTAGAGTTCTGAAACTATTACCCCAACTACACATAAAATAGCACCGACCATTGCTTATTAATTGTGATAATGATGTTCTTCTCTCTTGGAATATGTGAAAACTTCAAGTTGAAGTTTGCAAATGGTCCTCTCTGATAGTGAGCTTGACCGATGCTGACACTAGGTGGTTTCAGAGCCGGTTTCATTGCAAGGCCAAGAGAAGTTCCTTACTTCCAACAAGGGGTGAATCAGAAGAACAAATTCGAGTCCCACTTTTAACACTATCCAGCCATGTGAGCATAAACAATTCACTTACCTTCTCCGAAGTTCAGTCTCAAAGGGATGTTGCTGTAACTCAGATGTCAGCCAGAATTATCCTTCCCCTTAGACTCTAGATTTTAAGATGGGCTTGCAACCCCATTCCATAAATTGTGGATAGCCCATTGTCCCTTCCAAGACAGATTCTGAAGATTCTGGGTGGATGTACATTCCCTGGTCACCCTGGCTCTAAGCTTTGGCGCTTACGCTTGCAGTGATACTTTGTGATGTTGCTTCCCATCAGACAGACAAGGGGAATCATCCCCTCTCCTTGACTTCCTTCAAACCCTCCCCACTTACAAAAAAGGCCAATTTTATTGGGTATTCAAATGCAACCTATTTAAATAGGATGTTCCACATCCTTGTTGTCTAAATCCATGGGACCTCCATTAAGCCAGACCCTCTTTCTCTTCTCCCTCTCTTCCTTCTCTGTTCTTCTCCTAATTTCTATTCATTCTGTTGCAGAACAGTTTGTCTGTTTCTCTTGGAGCACAACCTCCTTCAGACTTCCGCCAGGGTCTTGCATTCTATAATCAGTGGCTCATAAAGGTATTTTCCGAAGCAGATATACCCTCCTCTCTAAAAAAGACTGACTCCAGTCTTTAGATACTAGTTGTTTTCGCTCCCACTTTATGGTGACGAACTCATGGCACTAATCAACATGAACGCATATCGGGAACTAGTACCCAGGGACTTCTGAGCATGTGTAATATACTAGCACTTATGCTGAGAACTTCCACATGTGTCAATTCATGTGTTGCTTTCAAATCTCCCAAACCTGGAGTCCACTTCCTAAACTGAGTTCACTCCAGAAATCTATTATGCTGCCTCCCTCTGAGGTCTGGAGAGGTAGATCTGTCTTCAGTTGAGACTAAACGTATTAATAAAATCAATTTCCTAAGTTTATTGAATGGATTAAGTGGAATATTGCCTGCGAAACACGTACTAAAGAGATAAGCACCAGATGAGAGCTCAGCAAACATTGTCTCTAATTATAAAAATATTTAATAACGTGGCTATTTTCCTATATTTCACTCTTACAAATATTCCTGAAATGACCATACTTACATACATATTATTGTGTGATGATGGTTTGTTTGCAGACTGAAATCAGAGAGGTGTCAAGAGTCAAAGGGTTGACAAGTCAAAGTAGTTGAAAATTTCTATGGATATCACACAATTTCCCCCTAAGAATTGTATCACATTAACCCCCTCAGAGACCGTGTTTGAGAATGCCTGTTTAATTCAAACCTCCACCAACATAGGGTGTTATCAGCTTTTTTCATTTTTGTCAACATATATAAGTTGTATTTTATTTTAATTTGCATTTCTTTATCTATTAGTGAGGTTAAGCATATTTATATGCACTTTGTTTTATTCGTGTTGTCTACTCATTTTTTCTTGAGATTTATTTGAGCATCTGTTACATGCTGGGCCTGGTCCCTGGGCACTGGGAGTGTGGTAGTTATCAGAACAGATAGGTTTCTGCTCTTGCCAACTGAGATTGTTTACTGATTTTTGTTCTTACTTATTTGTGTTCTTAATTGATTTGTAAAGGCTCACTGCATCTTTAGGAAATTCATCCTTTGTCTATGATATGCTACAAATTTTGGGGGGTGATGGCATTTTTAAGGCAGAGGTTGATATAGGACATCTTTTCAGAGGGTAATAAAGTGTTAATTCTCAAGAGGAGCATAGATAGTTCTTCCATACCGGAGGCAAGCAGCTATCATTGAGTGATAATGATTTTCCTGATTCACCAGTCAGAATCAGATGGTAAGTTTCTTAACACAGTCTTGATAAGAGCTGGAGCATGGTAGAGGACAGGAGAGGCAAGGCAATCCCTGAATCCTGAATAAATGCCCTGGATTATAGCAATCCTTTTTTTAAAAAAAAAAAAAACTAATTAAACAGCACTTAATGGTATGGCCTGACAATGGAATCTCAGGACCAAATCCAAAAGTCAAAATTGAAGCAAACTACCTAATGTAACCTAATGATAAAGTCATTTGGGTATGAGATTGGAAATCAATAATTTTCATCTGAGTACAGAGCTCTCTATTTAGGGGGACAGTTTGTACCTTATCTGGGCCAATGTCTTAGAAATGAACATACAGGACACCGAGACCTGATGCTAATGCGTTCACCACCATTCAAGGCAGAGGGACAGGGGTGGTCACTGAGCCCACTGCCCTGGAAGCTCCTGGCAGTTCACCTGTGAAGTCACAAGTGAGCTGAGGCTCCTGGGGTCTTTTCTGTGAGATGTTTTCTCCAGGGGCGGCCACCTTCATGTGAGAAATCAGGTAAGGGTCTGGAAGACCAGAGCATAGCCTATATGGCTTGGAGGGACAGGGTGTCAGGAAAGGTTCCCCCCAAAGCACACACGTACACACACACGCACACACCTTCCATTCCCCATGGATACACCCTCCTCAGCACCTCTGTCTATAACTCTGAAACACCCCTCTTTAAACTGTAAATATCCTGAGAGGAATGAGTCCCTTAGGTGTTTATTATCATACCACACCTTAAAAGGAATCATTTCCAGGCTGACTACTGCTGCCTCAAAGGACTAAATTATGACTTTTGTGATCATTCCACGTGTGACCTGTATGTTGGACATTTGGGAATATTTAATATGATATTGAACTGTTTGTGTTTCTTTACCTCACACAGTGTACTAAATAAATACCCTTAGCACAGAATTACATTCAGAGGTCTTTTCATTAGCAAATACTCCAGAACACAAATAAGATATTACACCAAATAATGACCCTCCCAAATGCTCTTCACATATGTGTTTCTCAGGTTTACAACATATTTTTCTTTAAATTTAATAACAGATATCATTTATTTAGCTCATACTATGTATGTGTATAATGTATATACTTTGCTTATACTTTGTATGTATGTTATATATATATAATATATAATATGTATATGTATATTACATATAGGTTGTATATCTAATAATCTTTGCAAATAACACAATTACATATTATATTACATTATATTATATATGAAGACTATGTATATATTATACATAATCATCAGTCTTCATACAAAACCCACAAGTTTGACACTGTTATACTCATTTTATAAATGAAAAAAGTTGAGGTTCAGTAAGGATTGATAGCTTGCTGAATGTTAATATATAACCCAGCTTTGACTGAAACTCAGATCTCTCTTCCTCAGTCACAATATTAATAACAATAACAATAATAGCTAAGGCTATACAGTTCTACTGTGTGCCAGACAGTGTTCAAAGTGCGTTTTAAATACATTAACTCATTTAGCCATCATGAGATAGGCATGATCGTCACCCCATTTTATAGATGAGAAAACTAAGGCACAAAGAGGTTAAGCAAATTGCCCAAAGTCACATGGTTAATAAGTCTGGATCTGGTATTTGAACCCAGGAAGTTCCACTCCAAAGCTCTGTGCTCTTTTCACTATATCAAACTCCTTCTCTAGCATATACTAACTTTTTGCCAAAAACTTGGGAATCATGGAAAAGGAAAGAAGAATAAAGCATCTATAATCCCAAACATCTAGAATCATCCACAAATGCTATTTTCTTGTATTCATTTGTGGTCTCTATGAACGCATATTTTTATACTGGGGGAATCCGTTTTTATTGAGTGCAAAAAAAAATCAATTTTATGAACAGTCCAGAATTTACTTCTCCAGTTCTCTCCTGATGTTCATGTGACTTTCTCTCTATGTATTTGAATCCAGTGTTTACGATGTTTTTTGAGGTAGAATTAAGGGTGAAGGAGAATCACGTTTAACCTTTGCAAACATTGCTAAATTGATTCCTTAACAGATTGTTCATATTTACCGACTTATCTGAAATGTATGTCGGATAATGGGAGGAATGCCCATTTTGGCATACCTCCATCAAACTTTAAATTTCTTCTAAAAAATTCTAGCCACTTCGGAAGGCATAACATGGTATGTTGTTAATGTGATTTTGCATGTTTTTCATGTTTTTAGAGGCTATTTTTAATCTCTTTCTAGTGGACTTCCCCCCCTTTGGCAGTTGTTTTGAATGATCATTTACCCCCTGAGGATGAGATGGTTGAGAGATATAGACGCTTCCTGACCTGGTCCTATTGACTTTGCATGTTTTCAGCTTCCTTGCTGACCTCAAATGCCCCTGACTGGACACAATGCCTCATTCTGGATCCACGTATTTTAGCTGATTTTTTTACCACTTTCCCAGATTGGTCTTTTCACACTGAATCCACTTAATCCTGCAGGAAGGAAAAGAAAAAGGCCTCTCAGAGTCATAGCAGCCAAATTACCATCTCTTCTCTGCACCACTGCAGGGCGATTTTTCTGCTTTCTTGTAGGACTCATTAAGGGGAACAAACAGAACCATTCCTATGGCGATCGAAATGACAGCCAAGTGCCAGGCTGTGCTGGTATTTCCTTAATGAAGGACACAAGGAGCCCCTCAGCATTCTCCAGAGAAGCGCCAGCATGGACTGTTAAAAACATAGTTTTGGAATCAGACAGAACTCGGTTTGAGACCTCACTCAACCACTCACAGTCGACATAATGCGGAGAGATAGCCTGCAGAGTAATTTAACATGGGGCTGGTACATAATATGTGCTCAATAAATGATAGCATGATCATTATTAGTAGTAGTAGTAGGGTAGATGGATACCGGGGGCATATGGGAATGTGGACCAAGAATATCACCTGCTACATAAAGGAGGTTGTGGCCAGTAGGCCATCAGCCCCTGCATCCACCCCCAATGATGCACCTGGAGGGGATTCAGGATGGAGAAAAACAGGATACTGGCCCTAGATAGTTAAGGTGCATATCAAAGGAATAATTTCAATAAGCCCAGACTCTTGCATCTTCCCATACATAGAAAAGCACTCAATTCATTAACTTGAGATGTCTGGTTTTCTTTAACTAACAGTAATCTTTTGATGTTCTGACTACCTGGGTCTTTTGCAAAAACTCCCATACATCCTGGCTCCTCCCTGACCTCTTCAGGCAATCTCTTAGAGCTGCCTGATAGGCTGTCTCCCTGGCTTAAGTCCTCAGGAAGTCTGCCGAATAAAACACAATTCTCAGCTTTTAGGTTGTGCTTTTTTTTTTTTTCAGCCAACAGGAAGAAAGAGCCAAGAGAAGAACTTTGAGAAGAAAGGAGTCAGGGGTGATTTCTTAGAAAACTTAATGTCCCACCTTTCAATTTTGCCAGAAAGCAAAATACTAAATGTACTCTTTCTCCAATTTTAGTTATTTAGGCTCTTAACCATGCCTCCCTTCTTCTGACTGTAGTTTTCAATTGAATGACTTAGCTTCCATCTGTCAACAAATGGTGCAATTGACAGAAACCTCCACTGTCCCCTCGGCTAATTGGGCCACTCATCAAATGGGCTGCAGTTGATCTGTTCAATCAGAAGTCACAGTAGGAAGATGTCAGAGTCATTCCCATGACTGGCAAAGACATTGCTAAAAGACCAGAACGTTGGAAATGTTCAATCATACACTTCCCTGCAAGAATTTCAAGAGAACTTCATTTTCCAAATGTGCCTCTCAGTCTCTCAAAGACTTATAAAGACGATTCAGTTCTTTGATGTGAAGCTAAATATACCTGCAGTTTCAGAAAGGTCAAAGATGTTGCTTGAAAATGAAAATTTCAGGCTGTCAACTTCATGGTCTACATGGGAACATGGAACCTGTTTAGTTGACTCTTGCCATCTTATTATATGCAACAATCCTCTACTCCACTTTCCATATATGAATAAAACTAGCCAAGCCCTTTACACACACACATTTATTTATTCAATGACCATCTTGATTGATAGCCCTGATCAGTTTACTCATAACTCATCAACATAGTGATAAAGCTTAGTTTATTCCAAACTCTACATGTATCAGATCTGCTGCCTTTATCCCATCCTCACTGATCTTGTAATTTTGTGTAATCTTGTGTAGATTGGCATGCTAATTTTTTTTACTCCTCCCCAAATTATTAATAGCTTCCTGTGCAAGAAGTTTTTCTAAAATACAAATAATAACATAGTATTTTCCCACCAGCATTTCAAAGGCTCCCAAATATCTATGGTAATATTATGCAATAGACAGCAATGACGGAAAATTCTGTATGTGAACTGTTCAGTATGGTAGCCACCGGCCACACGTAGCTATTGAGCATGTCAATTTTAAGTAAAACGCTAAGAAATCTCATCTCTTTAGCAATAGATAAGGAGTTGGGCATGGGGTGAGATTACTGAATAAAAAATCAGCTGCAAATGTCTAACATCCAGTTTCACCTGTTCATTCAGCCTAGACAGTCTAAGAATCGAAAGCCATTAAAAGCACAAAACCTCTTTTCAAAAAATACCTTATTCAGTTGTAAGATTGTTTCTCTTACAGTCAGTTGCCAAATTTTAGCTGCATTTAAAATATATGTAGTGCCTGTGTTTTCAGAAAACAGATATAAATTAGGTCTGTCCTTTGCACAGTTTAAAATACTACAGCAATTTCTCTATGTGGAAGGAAGCAACTTTTAGCAAGTTCATTCCTTTAATAGATGTTCATACAATGAATAGACTCCATGTGGGCATCTGTGAATTCTGACCTGGAAAACACCATGAATTACTCTCTCATTTTTTCCAAGCTGCTCTTAAATCTAACACACAATAGTAGTCAACCAAGTTCTGATGCATGGAGTGAGACTTTATTTGCAGGAACTAAACTAATATTGGGTACTGTCATCCAAATGATTAAATATATATACACTTTTTCAGGTTTGTTTCTCTTATAGGTTATTACAAAATATTGAGTATAGTTCCTTGTGCTGTATAATAGGTCTTTGTTGGTTTTCTATTTTATATATAGTAATGTATATATGTTAATCCCAAACTCCTAGTTTATCCCTGCTCCCCCTTCCCCTTTGGTGTTACAAGAGTCTTTTGCAATAAGGAGGGCAAAAACCATTAACTGCATTCATAAGAAAGGAAGAAAAGAACTCTATAATAATCTGATCATCTCTATTGCTGTTCTCACAGGCCCAAGATCTTAGAGCTAGCAGGACAGGGCCAGAACTCTTATGCAGTCTGACCACAAGTCCAGAGCTATTTTCCCTACTCTCTCTGCTGCTCAGATTATGGATTGGTCACACTCCCCTGGGGCCAGGAGCTTGCAGCCAACAGTAGAAGTCCTCCCAAAATTGCAGTCTCAAAGTGAGAGTATGTTCTCACCATGTCATCCCATTATTTTCTTTCTGGAATGTTGTTTCTAGTAAATGAGGGGGAAAATTGCCAGTGACAGTTTGATAACTACCCCCAGACATGGTGGACAGAGGTTACCTTCAGCCACAAGTTGGGAAGTGGTCTCCATGGAAACCAGGAAGCAAGCTATTTCTCAAATATGTCTCAACAGCAAGAGCTCAATTATAAACTTTGTCAAGAGTTTGGATGTGCTAAAGGTTGAGTGAGGCTAGTCACACTTCTGGATGGGGGAAAGGGCTCCAGATAATAAAAAAATATATATATATATATTTGTAAAATCATCTTTTGGTCATCGATATATATCATATTATATATGCTTTGAATCTCATTCGATGCAGTTACTACCTCTTCTTCATTGTCACTTGAATTCAGGATTTTGCTTAGAGGTGAGAGCATGGTATAATGAATATTTTAGAAAAATTCTGAAACCAAACCTTTTTTTATGGAATTCAAATTCAAATGGGGCCTACTTCATAATAAATATGGAATTCAAATTCAATGGGGCCTACTTCATAATAAATATGGCACTGTGTCAAAAGTAATTCATTATGAGGTTTCCTGCTATTTCACATTAATGGATCAGTGGATCTACCAAACACCCCAATGAAGAAATGTGCTTTATTTGCCAGATGCCCTTCACAAGCAAGAAAATTAAGGTACTCTCTATTTCCTGCCAAGTATCTGGAATGAAAACAGGAAACATCTGGTCAATCATTTATTTCATCTGTCCCCAAATACCAGTAGCTTTCTCTCCAAACATGAAATTTTCACTGCATCTTGACTAACCCCAGATGTAAGACTCTGTAAATTAGTATTTTGCTCCACACAGAATAAGTAGCAGGTAATTGGCTAAGTGTTCCCACTTCAATTCAGATGTCCTGGCAGAATGTAAATACAGAATAAGACAGAGAGAGCTAAGTATAAAAAATAAAATACAGTCAACTCTTAGTCATTCATGGAAGCTTATCTACAACTTGTATTTAGCACCAAGCAGGTAACCTCTCTCCTTTCTTCTTCTAGACAGCTTACCTAAACCGGGAGTTGTGAATTTGAGCACACAACATAATTTTAATTATAGATAATCCATTATTAGAACATGTATTGGTTATTTATTGCTCTGTAACAAGCAAGCCCAAAGTTCAATGGCCTAAGACAATAATGCTTTATTATTTCTCACAATTTAGTGGGTCAGCTGGACATTTCATCTGCTCCAGGCACTGTTGGCTGAAATCACTTATGGAGTTGCATTCCGTTGGGAGATTGACTGGGGCTAGAATGTCCACAGTGATTTTATTCACATGCCTGGGAGGTCATGTAGCATAGCTGAAATGGCTGGTGGTTGGTGGGTCCTCTCTTTACATCAAAATAGCCAGGATCTTACATGGTGGTTTAAGAGAGTGAAAGACAAAGCTACTAAAACTCTTAAAGTTTAGACTCAGAACTGGCACAGTGTTATTTCTACTGTATTCTGTTGGTCAAAGTAAGTTAAAGTCCAGCCAAGATTCAAGAGGAGGAAAGACAGGGTCTACCTCTCAATGGGAAGAGTTGCATATGCATACAGGATTGGGACATAAGAGGAGTTATTTAAGGCCATCTGTGGATATTACCTACCACTGTCTGCCCTACAGCCATAACAATTTATGTCCCTCCTATGTGCAAATATCATCCCCCCATCCCCCCCAAAGACCTTCAGTCTCATCCAAAGAGTGCCTCAGGTGCACATCCAAAAGCCAGAATTTAAAACCAGGTCTGAATGTGCTTACATGTGGATGAAGCTACTCAGATGAGGTTCCTCTTGATCTGGAGACTTTGAAAACCAAAAGAGTAACAATAACAACACCAAAAACATGCCAAGTTATCAGTCCCTCACCCCACACAAATACACCCAACATAAATGATGAGATAAGAACAGAATAAGCACAATACACAACTTGTTCAAAAAATTAGGCACATGTAGTCAGTTCCCCCAACTACAGGGTGTGAAATGTTCCTTGATTAGGGGCCAGTTCTGCACTCCGAGATGACTCCCTAATTCACATTTCTCCTCTGCTCTAGGCTCTGCCCTCATGGTCATTCTGTTTGCATAAGAAAGGGCTCATGCTTAGAGCTGAGTTGTTTTCTCATCCTACTTCCTGTCACCGTGTCATGTTGGGCATCCAGAGGACTCTTGTCATTTCACACTTTTTATTTTAGTCCAAGCTGGGGGTGTTTTGCTAGTAAAATTATTTTAAAGCTTTGTGGGTTTTCTATGAATCTTATTGTGGTTCCCAAAGCCACATTCATGCTTCTCTCTACTTTGTCAGGCTGATGTGGGACAGTAAGATTCTTAGACTCCCTATTGTCTATCTGTGAAGGTCTACTGGTACTACCTTGCATCTTTCAGAGATCTTAAAAAGAGTTTTCGCACCGCTGATTCAAGGGGAGGAGAACACATTCGCTCTTTTACTGGGAGGAGTATGGGATGCATGTGGATGGAAGTGGCTATCTTTGGGAACAATATACCACAGACCTGAAAAGGACTTCAGAGACCATCTGATCCTACTCATTTTGGACCCAAGTCAACCCACTTTAGAGATTAAGAAACTAAGGCTGAAAGAGAACAAAAGACTTGACCACAATCATAAAGCAAGTTGTTAGCAAAGCAAGAAAGAAATTTCTCCTCTTAAAGTTCAGAGTGCTTTCTATTACATTTCCCTCTAAGTTTAGTTGGAAAGAAAGACTGCTTTAAAAGCACATTATTAGGAATATCAAGACAAATTATCTTTGAAGTACCTTTTTTATTATTATTCATACCATTGTTAGCTTCCTTTAGTATACACAATAGAGTTGACCGTACTGGAAAGATATAAAATCAAGAACAGCAATCAGTGCAAAGTGGGAAACCAAGCTCCAACTCCTGTATTTCGGAACATCTAGAGGAAAAAGAAAATGCTATTTGTTTGGAGGGTTTTAAGGCTCTTTTACTTTCCATTCGATTTGTCAGTTCATGTAACAAATGCTTTTTAAACACCTTCTACATGTCAGACTATATTCTCCACATTGGAGAATTGGCCTTTGAGATGCTCACTAGGTAGGAGTGTGGGCAGCTGATAGTTGGAAATATAAACCTGTCGTGAGAACAGAGAAAGCAGCTTTACTTGGGGCAGCTGATAAATGCCTTGTAGGAAGAAGAAGGGGCAGAAAATCACCAGGGTTTGGTAACTGCAGGGAGGCCTGAAAGATCAGAGAATGTCCACAGTGGGATACAGTTAGACTGTAGCCTGAATGATGGGCAGTGGAGGGGAGAGAGGCTCTGGGGAGGTCAGTGACATCACACAGCACTTTGAATTGGACAAGGAAGCTGCAGAGTCAGTAGTTTCACAAGCAGGAGTGGAAAGAAAGAATCGCAGTGGTGTTCTGTGCCAGCCTCAAATCAGAGGCCGTTCACCCCGGCTTAGAATTTAGAGTTTCCAAGCTCTTGGTCAAGATAACGTTTACGCAACCAAATTTCCGTTTGCATTTCTGTTGTTGTTGTTCTGTGTGGTAACAAAACCTGGTGATGAGAGCTGTGGCCACAGGTGTTGGAGAGAGGCAGCACAGAGAAAGACACACGGTCGTGAAATCAAGGAAAGAAAAGAAAGGAAAGAGACGCGGGTGCTGAGGAAGTAGCTGTCCTGAATGCCTCTTCGTTTTCTATTTGGGTCATGCCTTGTCCTCTAAAAAGCGTTTTAAATTTGCTTTTAAATCTTGTCCTCGTCCTGCAGGAGCATTGGCATGAGGCAGTTGGAACAGAAGTTGTAAAACATGTTTTGGGCAAAGTGAGTATACATTATTTGAAAACATCATTCATTTTGAGATCCTGCAGCATTTCACCAAAATGAACATTTAGCGATCATTTAGCTGAAAAAACGCTACAAGTTTAAAAAAAAAAAAAAAAAAGCCTAATATCCTGTGCCCAGATAAACCAGAGCAGTGTGACCTGCTTCAGATTTGTGTCTAACCTCCAAAGGCTGGCTACCTGTTTAACCACCACCGTGGCTCAGACACAAGGCTGAGGGCCAGACCAG
The DNA here is from genome assembly GCF_028021215.1 of Eschrichtius robustus. Taxonomy (NCBI): domain Eukaryota; kingdom Metazoa; phylum Chordata; class Mammalia; order Artiodactyla; family Eschrichtiidae; genus Eschrichtius; species Eschrichtius robustus. The sequence continues at coordinate 82,138,085 of NC_090839.1, read as the reverse complement.
TCGTATTCTGGAAGAGGCAATCAAGCTGCCTAGCAAAGAAAACAGAGACAGCGAGAAGGCGTGATGCCATGAAATAAATTAGAACGAACATCCCATTTTTATCTCCATGGCAGTCAGCCCATTCCATTCTCTGCATGCTATTTTCATATGTTAACAGCCGTTTGAGAGCTGAATAGGAGGAGAGGTGGAGTGTTTAGTGGAATGAGAGGGGAAGAGAGAGAGAGAGAGAGAGAGAGAGAGAGAAACCTTCGCTGACTGTTAATCCAGACCCAGTAAAATCCAGTTGTGTCTATTGTAACCAAATAGAATTGGAAATCGATGCAGGGGCTCACTAGTGAAATGAACAAGGCACTACCCTCACCCATCCTGGCCCTCTCTGCTCTCTGTGTAGTCTGACTTCCACTGCACTAGTTTTTATTGAAGAGGACATGACCCTGGATCTTCATCAGTGGTCTGTCCAGTTGGGACTATGGAACCCTGAACCGGGGCTCAGAACTCTCCTGGATGGAGATGGGAGAGGCTCCTCCAAGCTCAGCGGTCCTCCTGTGCACTCATCCCTCTTATCTCACAAGCCGGTGCAGCACTGCGGAAAGCATGATGCCGTATGATGGGCTGGGTGCCAGGCACTGAGATCGCGTTAGAAAATGGCCAGTTTCAATGGCAGATTTCATCCATTAAAACCTATTACTAGTTCCCTCCCGGAGCCCAGCTGGTTCCATTATAGAAAATTGGAGTGAAATGATGTCAGGTTTGTGCCATAAAAATGAATAGGAATCTTGCTTTTCATTATTTTAAATTGCAGATTTTTGCACTGATATGTATTTATTTTTGTCATTTCTCTCTGGCCCTGGTTGAGGGTCTGACCCTTGAATAATGAATAAACAGAAAGACACATGTTGGCACTTGAGCCTTGCCTGCGTCACCCTGGCTTTTCCTTCCATTTGTGACAAATTCAAAAAATGCAGCATTCTTAAATGGGTTTATAATCTGTACTCTTTTAAGCTGTCACTCAATCTCTGTCTCAGAAAATAGGCTATTGAAACTAAGGAGGAAATATTTCATAGGGACCTCAATGTTGCAAGCTTGTTTCCAGGCTTAGCCCTATGGTAGCTTTAGAATTAAAATAAGAACTTGGAGTAATTGTCACTTATTGAGATAAAGGAGGTTCGTTTGGAAACGCCAAGTATATTTTAGCAGCCTTAAAAATGATGACTTCTTTGGTTTGGGTATAATCGAGTTTTCTAGATGTTGCTTTCAGAACGAGGATTTTTACAGGATGAATCTCAAAAGTGGGCAAAAGGGCAAAGCAACAGTGAATATAGCAGTAATGACTGTGGGTTCATTTTAAAGTATTTTATTGTCAAAAAGGTTTTATATTTTAAGTGGCTACTGAGATATGAAGACCAAAAATATAATAAGCCCTAGAATTACTAGAGAGTTGAAGTACTGTAGAGATAAGATAACTTATACCCCAGGGTATCCTTGATCTTCAGCAAAATGTATAACTCACAATGGCCATTAGGTGACTTGGGATCATAGGACAATATGGATGTCAATACAGAATGGACCTTGACTAACCCAGAAGGATGGGACAGTGGAAAATGTTTCTGCAGTTGCCCCTCATGCTGCCATCTTTTCAGAAATTTAGAATAAAATAAACAAAGTTACAAAAGGAAGGAAGTAACAAAGATTAAAACAGAAATGAATGAAATAGAGAATAAAAAGACAATAGAAAAATCAACAAAAATGACCAAAATGATCTTGATAAAGAAATGAAGTGCTGAGGGCCTCCTGTCTTCAAACATACTATAAAACTACAGCAAACAAAACAATATGACACTAGAATAATGGCAGACATATAGACCAATGAGACAAAATAGAGAGCCCAGAAATAAATCTTTGCACGTATGGTCAAGTGATCTTCAACAAGGGTGACAGGGCTACACAATGGGGAAAGGATAGTATCTTCAACAAACGATGTTGGAAAAACTCCATACCCACATGCAAAAGAGTGAATGGACCCTTCTCTTACACCATATACAAAAATCAACTCAAAACAGATCAAAGACCTAAATGTAAAACCTGAAACTATAAAACCCTTAGAAGAAAACAGGGAAAAAACTTCAGGATGTTGGATTTGGTAATGATTCCTTGGATATGACAAAGGCACACATGATAAAAGCAAAAATAAACAAATGGAACTACATCAAATTTTAAAACTTCTGTGGAGTGAAGCAAACCATCAACCAAGTGAAAAGGCAACCCACAGAATGGGAGAAAATATTTGCAAACCAGACACTTGACAAGGGGTTAATATCCACAGTGTATAAAGAATTTTTACAATTCAACAACAAAAAACAAATAACCTGATTTAAAAATGGACAGATGACAGAATAAATATTTCTCTAAAGAAGATATACAAATGACCAACAATCACACAAAAAGATGCTCAACATTACTAATCATCAGGGAAATACAAATCAAAACCACAATGAGATATCACCTCACACATGTTACAAAGGCCACTTACCAAAGAAACAATCAAAAAACCAAATAATAAATGTTGGCAAGGAGGTGAAAAAAATGGAACCCTTATTCATGGTTGGTGGGGAGGTAAAATGGTAAAGCTGCTATGGAAAATAGAACAGAGGTTCCTCAAAAGATTAAAAACAGAACTACTGTATGATCTGGCAATCCCACTTTTGGGTATAAATCCAAAATAATTGAACACAGGATCTCAAAAAGATATTTGCACACACATGTTCATTGCAGCATTATTCAAAGTAGCCAAAAAGTGGAATCAGCCTGTTTATCAATGGTTGAATGGATAAAGAAAATGTGATGTATGCATATAATGAAATACTGTTCAACTTAACAAAAGAAGGAAATTCTACAATATCTGACAACATGGATGAACCTTGAGGACAATATATGCTCAGTGAAATAACCCAGTCACAAAAAGACAAATACTGCATCTTCCACTTATATGAGGGGTCTAAAGTAGCCCAACTCTTAGAAACAGAAAATAAAATGGTTGTTGCCAGGGACCAAAGGGAGGGGAAAAGAAGAATTGTTTAATTGGCATAGAATTTCAGTTTTGCAAGAGGAAAAAAAATCCTAGAGCTCTGTTACACAACAATGTGCATATAATTAACAATACTGTACTGTATACTTTAAAAATGGTTAAGATGGAAAATTTTATGTTTTTTACCACAATAAAAAATGGTTTTGATTTGTTTGATGTGATTATGATTATGTAAATATAAATTGCAAAAATATGAAGAGTTGTGACACAATTGCCGGTAGAATTTAAATGATTTGTTTATTTTGCACATCTTAGTGGCATTTTAAGGCAAATAGTCATGTGTAGAGTAAATGCTCAATAACTATCTCTTGAATTAGTGAATAAAATGGTTAACTTGTCCAAAGACAAAAATAAACATAATTAAAGAATACAAAATCTGTAGTTTAAAATATGATTAAAGACCTCATAGCAAGAACAAAACTTATATCCAAAAAGTGTAAACAACTTACATTCTCATTTTTAAAAAGTGATAAGTTTCAGATTGGCTTTTTTTCCTTCATGTATTTGCTACTTTTAAGAGAAATACTAAAATAAAATGGGGTGAGAAAGCTATAATGACAATGTTTGGCCAATTACATAAAGGAGAATGAAAAGCAATCAGGGCTAGCAATATTAAAATTAAATCAGATATTAAATTTAAAGCAGAGTATCTTATCTTAAATTTAAGCAGAACGTCCAAAATAAAGCATAACAAAAATTTAATGAAGTGAAAACTGTTGGAAATTCAAAAAGTGCAAGAAGCACAATGTAGTACTGGTTCTCAGCTTGTCATCATCAGCTCGTGACTAAGTGAGAAAAGATAGATAAAAGTTAATGAAAGGGGGAATTCCCTGGTGGTCCAGTGGTTAGGACGCCTCACTTCCACTGCAGGGGGCATGGGTTCGATTCCTGGTCGGGGAACTAAGATCCTGAAAAGTTAACAAAAGACATTGTGAAAAAGAGCAGGTAAATACAATCATACTTTAAGTACCCTACAAGTTAAACATTTCTGATGACTTTTGCTAACAGTTGTCTATTGTTTTTCCTCCTAAAAAAAGGGTAATAAATACTGAAAAAATTTCAGAAAACATGGGGGAAAAAGCATGAATTATTTATTGACAGGAATGACACTCAACACATAATAAGTGAAAAAGCAAGTTGCAGAAGAATTTTTAAGTATACCACCATTTATAGGAACTGAAAAAGGTGAAACAATAATACATATACTATGAAATTATTATATAATCATGTAATATTATGTAATAAACATAATAATCATACTATGTAATATTACATATATATAAAACAATCATTAATACTTATAGTATTTTATTAATGTTATATATTATTATATATAATTACTATATATTATATATAATTGTATATTATGTATAATTATATATATATATACACAAATATACTCTCTCTAACACACACACACACACACACACACACACACACACACACACACACTATGAGGAAAGCATGGGCACAAGAAACACCCCATTAGTATGGCATTACCTCTAATAGAAGAGGAATGTCATTGGGAAGAGTATAGACAGAGCTTCCACTGTTCTCTATGTGGCAGCCAATTTCCTTTCTAGGACATATGACCATATAACCCACTACATCTGACCCCTGCCACCTTTCTGGTCTCACAGCTTGCCAGCTGCTCCTTTATCCCTACTCCATGCACAGCTATATTCAGTTTCAGTTATTGGATGGTCCCTCCTGCTTCTGAGGCTTTGGACATGCTTTGTGTTTTTACCTGATTCAGGACTCACTTCCCAGGTCTCAGTGTAAATGTCAGTTCCCCTAGGCGGCTCTTCCTCTCTCCTGAAGTCCGTAGAGACACTCTTATTCTTTTTGCCCACAGCTGCCTGTTCTTTCCATCTCAGTTTATGGTTAACTGTTTATACTCTTGTCTATTCTCCCTTTTACACTATAAATTTTGGAAGGTCTTGTCTCTCTTATTCACAGCTGTATCCTGGGGAATAGAATAACAAGGATGGACACAATAAATGTTTCTGGAATGAATGAACAAATGAAGCCACAGAAGAATGGATGAAAAGCTCCACGTCTCACTATTAGGGCAATGCGCTCTCTCATTTCCACTGATGACTGGGACCGCTACATTTCTGTCTGCTCTTCCTGCTGGAATACCCATTTCACGGCATTGATGGGTTCACCCCCAGTACTTCCTACACCCCACTGCACCCACTGCAGCACTGACAGTGGAACGATACTCTACTGAACTGAACAGCAGACCAAGCCAACAAACCCATAATCCTGCTGAAGGCCGAGGCCAGACCTAAAACATAAGCCCTATGAAAGGAGGTACACTGGGACAGTATCATTTTACCCATGTGATGGCTGAGCAAAAGGGGCTTAAAGATTAATTGACTTTCCAAGGAAAAGATGGGTCTTTAACATAAGTGTTCTAACTCCCATGTGTGTTCTTTTCCTGTGGGTCTGGGAGAAAACATTACTATCTCTATTTCCTATCTCTCTTTCTATCTATCTCTATCTCAAGATTCCATTAAATTCAAACTTTCTAATTAAGAGAGAAGAACCACAAGCTCAGAGTGTTTAGCAGAATCAACAGATCTGAAAGGACTGACAAGGCTCTGACAGGCTCTCTTAGGCCAAGGTCAACATATGCAATTTAACATTCTTGATGGAGTAATGGGTTAGTTGAACTACATGACCTTCTTTTGACCTGTAGGAAGGTTATGTGATGGACTGGAGAGAGGTCTGGACCAGGGGACCTCTTGAGAGGTCTGAGAACCTGATTCTGTTCCTCACTCACGCTTTTTACCAACTTAGACAAGTCAATCTACCCCTCCAGACCACAGTTTCAATGATCTGTGAATAACCTAGATCATTGTTTCCTTAATATTACTTCATGTAGAATGGGTGTAACCAGGCTCCACCCTTTCCCCAAAAAAATCTGGTTCAGAATCTGTGTTTTTAAAGCTCTCCAGGTGATTTTTTTTATACAGAAGCAGGTTTGACAACAACTTACCTGGATGACCTCTAAAGCCACTTGACTACTTGTGTGTGGTTATGTGACTATATCACAACTGATTCATCTCTTTTGGATGGATGGAGTTTGTTTTCAAATACTTGCTGTTATCAGCAGTGTTGCTATGAGCATTCCTTCTTGTGTACATGTGTCCCTGAGCAGGAGACTCTGTAGGGTAAATTCCTAAGAGAGAAATCACTGGATTACAGAGTATGTGCATCCTCACATTTTCTCACTGTTACCAAATTGTTCTCCAAAGTGATTGCACCAATTTGTACGCCCAGGAGCAGTGTATAGCAGTTCTTCTTGCTCTATATCCACGCTTACACTTGATGCTACCGACTTTTTAATTCTAAATAATTTGAGTAGGTGCTTTGAATAAAATTCTTCAAGGATGAACTGTTCTTAGTGTCTGGTGTTCCTTTGCTGGTGCCCTACGTGTGTGCTTTGTTTGCCTATGGGGTAAATTTGTAGAGAATGCATTTGCCTGAATATTCTGTGTGCTCACTACATATAAGATTTAAACTAAATTTGAGAAGGAGAAATCCTATTCTGTTGTCTCTTGCTGAGATTCCAGTTTATGCGAAGGTGTGAAGTCTGTAGTCGTCTGTGTTGATTTTTTATCACAACTTCTATGAAATTAATAGCAATTGATAATAATTATAAGTTTGGGATGCTTAGATCAATTTTAATTTAGGGAAGTGTCATAGTGATTTAGGAAGTGACTTTTCATTACTATATCAATGAAAAAGGATGACCTCTAGGTGGCTGGATGGGATGTACATGTAACGTGTTATCGGAGGATACGATAGCTAAAGAATTACTTCTCTGTTTGCACCTGGATGTATATGTCTACAGTCCTCTAGTGAACTCCTTCAACAACAGATCCCTTGAAAATGGTTTCCTTAGCCTTTGGAGACCTTGGCAAGATATCTTCAGTGAAAATATCTAAGAGATAGAGAATGAACAGGCAGTTACATTTGGCTATATGAAGTTAGACCCACAGAGCTTTTCGAATGAGAAGCTGCCTGGAAACCAAAAGGTAAAGGGCATAAAAATATGAAAATATGGATCTAATGAAGATATAAGATTCTTTCCTGTCTCTCTCAGTCATGGAATATTGAAGGAATGGTAGTGGAGACAGTACGATTTTGAGACTGTATTGCTAAACACCCGAATGCCAAATTCGAAAGTGCCCTGGATCTTAGTGTGGGGTGTGAGTCTGCCTCCATTTAGGGGCAAAATCATCCGGTTGTCTGCCTCTCTGGGAGCCATGACAGGTGACTTGGAGAGAGCCAAGTTCAGAGGAGAGTGTTCTGATTGCCTAGGAACTAGGTGTGCTGTGTTTCTCTTCTCCACCCAGCACCCCAGACTCTAAGCAGCAGTGTGGAGGAGAATGAGACCCTCGGGGTCTTTAGGGTTAGCCAGGCTCTGTAAGGGAGGTTCAGAGAGGATTTGAGGGGGAAAAGTGGCTGAGATAATGAAGAGAACTTGAGTTTGACTGAATGTCCTTCTGAGAGAGCCTCGGATTTTTTTTTTTATAGGTTTTTTTTTTTTTTAATTTATTTTATTTATTTATTTATTTATTTATTTATTTTTGGCTGTGTTGGGTCTTCGTTTCTGTGCGAGGGCTTTCTCTAGTTGCAGCAAGTGGGGGCCACTCTTCATCGCGGTGCGCGGGCCTCTCACTATCGCGGCCTCTCTTGTTGCGGAGCACAAGCTCCAGACGCGCAGGCTCAGTAGTTGTGGCGCACGGGCCTAGTTGCTCCGCGGGCATGTGGGATCTTCCTGGACCAGGGCTCGAACCCGTGTCCCCTGCATTGGCAGGCAGATTCTCAACCACTGCGCCACCAGGGAAGCCCTCGGATTTTTATAACCAGATTGGATTGCAGAATTCATTGGACTGGACTAAAATTTGAGTAGGCCAGGGATGGAAAATGTGATGTTTTTCTACTGGTTCATGTTTCAGAACAAAATGTGCAGCTGTGAGAAGAAAGCTAGCTCTGTCTGTGTTTTGCTATGGCAGAGATGAGATTCCTCATCCAGGCTGACGATTATGATAATTTTCTTATTATAAAAATAATACATATTTCTTGCAGAAAATACACTTGTCATGACTCTTGATTTTTCTTTATTTTTGGTTGTTAGTTTCAGTTTATTTGGGGAATTAAATAGAGAAGATAGGGTCTAGGTCACCTAGAATAAGATGACTTTCACTGCTATATTGAGCCCGCGTGCACAATTAAGATTTCCTTGACTTTGGATGACTAAGAGAATTGAAAGGTATGTTTTTGAGGTGATCCATTAGGGGAAAATGTCTATGTGGAAAAGTAGAGAAGGAGCAGGCATTGACCGTCCACTACAGGAGGGCAGAGCTAACATTTCTTTAGAATTGCTCCATGGAACCCTTCTGAATTCCCGGTGGGGGGAAGACATGGCAACTTTTCTGACTGAATTCACATATTTTGAGCTTTATGATCTAATCATGATGAAGACAGTTTAGATTTGAACTAATTCCTTCTGCTAAATTACGTCACATAAGTGGGTCATGCCAACCAAGAAATGATGGCTCAGAAGGCTAACAAGTCACAGAAAGATTGTCAATGATATATTGGAGCCCAAAGGTAACAAACAGCCTGACTGGCATAAGGGTGCATTTAATGGTGTTTTGAGCCCTTACTGTATTCAAGGAAAATGCGTTTGTCTAAAACACCTCATTTCATCCTCACGAGAACCTTACTGGCTTCATTTTACAGAGGAGTAACTCAAGGCTTCAAGATATTTAATAACTTTCTCAAAGTCTCTGAATAAATGAGTAACAAATCCACCCCAATAGCCTTGCTCTTAATGAGTTTTTCAATATTTGGCTGGGCTATCTGTAGTCTGGAATGTGACTTTGCTGTCAGATCATATTTTAATCTAGAAGTAAAGTTATATTCCCTAGAGATCCAGATGGTTATAAATGCAGATTTTTAAAGAAATCCAAACTCAGGAAGCAAGGTTCCCATTGCATAGTTTGGTGTCAAGCACAGAAAGGATAGAGTTTTTTATTTTTCAGGTATTTAGCTAACAATAATAAGTACCAGGAAGAATGTTGATGGGTGAACTTGCTTAAGGTAAAGGAGCAGGAGCACAGGCTTTGGTGGGAAGATATATTCACATCAACAGTTTTCAGTCCACTCACTGAAGTCGTGCTGGCAGTGGTCTTTGTGTATCTGTGCCCAGGATGCGGCTTTTGAGCTGAACCTATTTTTAGGTTCTTGCATTTATGGGAAGGATGGGCTATTTGAACTACAGCATGTCTCAGAAGGAATGTAGACATGCAAAGATACAGTCTCGGTGTTCCAGGTGAAGAAAGTCCAGGAGACTTTGACTTCACGTCTCAGTTTTTTGGGCTGCTATAACAAAACCACTATGGACAAGTGGAAAGAGGCTTTTCAAACTCAACGGTGTGGCTCACAGGGTCTTGGTGCACCGGCCGGGTATCAGGCCTGAGCCTCTGAGGGGGGGAGGTGGGAGAGCCAAGTTCAGGACATTGGTCCACCAGAGACTCCCTGGTTCCACGTAATATCAAAAGGCAAAGGCTATCCCAGAGATCTCCATCTCAATGCTAAGTCCCAGCTCCACTCAACGACCAGCAAGCTACAGTGCTGGACACCCTATGCCAAACAACTAGCAAGATAGGAACACAACCCCACCCATTAGCAGAGAGACTGCCTAAAATCGTAAGGTCACAGACACCCCAAACACACCACTGGGCGCAGTCCTGCCCACCAGAAAGACAAGATCCAGCCTCTTCCACCAGAACACACGCAGCAGTCCCCTCCACCAGGAAGCCTACACAACCCACTGAACCAACTTTATCCACTGGGGGCAGACACCAAAAACAATGGCAACTATGAGCCTGCAGCCTGCATAAAGGAGAACCCAAACACAGTAAGTTAAGCAAAATGAGAAGACAGAGAAATACACAGCAGGTGAAGGGGCAAGGCAAAACCCCACCAGACCAAACAAATGAAGAGGAAATAGGCAGTCTACCTGAAAAAGAATTCAGAGTAATGATAGCAAAGATGATCCAAAATCTTGGAAATAGAATGGAGAAAATACAAGAAACGTTTAAGGACCTAGAAGAACTAAAGAGCAAACAAACAATGATGAACAACACAATAAATGAAATTAAAAATTCTCTAGAAGGAATCAGTAGCAGAATAACTGAGGCAGAGGAACGGATAAGTGACCTGGAAGATAGAATAGTGGAAATAACTACTGCAGAGCAGAATAAAGAAAAAAGAATAAAAAGAATTGAGGACAGTCTCAGAGACCTCTGGGACAACATTAAATGCACCAACATTCGAATTATAGGTGTCCCAGAAGAAGAGAAAAAGAAAGGGACTGAGAAAATATTTCAGGAGATTATAGTTGAAAACTTTCCAAATATGGGAAAGGAAATAGTCAATCAAGTCCAGGAAGTGCAGAGAGTCCCATACAGGATAAATCCAAGGAGAAACATGCCAAGACACATATTAATCAAACTGTCAAAAATTAAATACAAAGAAAAAATATTAAAAGCAGCAAGGAAAAAGCAACAAATAACATACAAGGGAATTCCCATAAGGTTAACAGCTGATCTTTCAGCAGAAACTCTGCAAGCCAGAAGGGAGTGGCAGGACATATTTAAAGTGATGAAAGGGAAAAATCTACAACCAAGTTTACTCTACCCAACAAGGATCTCATTTAGATTTGACTGAGAAATTAAAACCTTTACAGACAAGCAAAAGTTAAGAGAAATCAGCACCACCAAACCAGCTTTACAGCAAACGCTAAAAGAACTTCTCTAGGCAGGAAACACAAGAGAAGGAAAAGACCTACAATAACAAACCCAAAACAATTAAGAAAATGGTCATAGGAACATACATATCGATAATTACCTTAAACGTGAATGGATTAAATGCTCCAACCAAAAGACACAGGCTTGCTGAACGAATACAAAAACGAGACCCACATATATGTTGTCTACAAGAGACCCACTTCAGACCTAGGGACATGTACAGACTGAAAGTGAGGGGATGGAAAAAGATATGCCATGCAAATGGAAATCAAAAGAAAGTTGGAGTAGCAATTCTCACATCAGAAAAAATAGACTTTAAAATAAAGACTATTACAAGAGACAAAGAAGGACACTACATAATGATCAAGGGATCAATCCAGGAAGAAGATATAACAATTGTAAATATCTATGCACCCAACATAAGAGCACCTCAGTACATAAGGCAAATGCTAACAGCCATAAAAGGGGAAATCAACAGTAACACAATAATAGTAGGGGACTTTAACACCCCACTTTCACCAATGGACAGATCATCCAAAATAAAAATAAATAAGGAAACACTACAAGCTTTAAATGATACATTAAACAAGATGGACTTAATTGATATTTAAAGGACATTCCATCCAAAAACAACAGAATACACTTTCTTCTCAAGTGCTCATGGAACATTCTCCAGGATAGATCATATCTTGGGTCACAAATCAAGCCTTGGTAAATTTAAGAAAATTGAAATCATATCAAGTGTCTTTTCCGACCACAATGCTATGAGACTAGATATCAATTACAGGAAAAAGTCTGTAAAAAATACAAACATATGGAGGCTAAACAACACACTACTAAATAACCAAGAGATCACTGAAGAAATCAAAGAGGAAATCAAGAAATTCCTAGAAACAAGTGACAATAAAACACAATGACCCAAAACCTATGGGATGCAACAAAAGCAGTTCTAAGAGGGAATTTTATAGCTATACAAGCCTACATCAAGAAACAAGAAACATCTCAAATAAACAACCTAACCTTACACCTAAAGCAATTAGAGAAAGAAGAACAAAAAAACCCCAAAGTTAGCAGAAGGAAAGAAATCATAAAGATCAGATCAGAAATAAATGAAAAAGGAATGAAGGAAACGATAGCAAAGATCAATAAAGCTAAAAGCTGTTTCTTTGAGAAGATAACCAAAATTAATAAACCATTAGCCAGACTCATCAAGAAAAAGGAGAAGACTCAAATCAATAGAATTAGAAATGAAAAAGGAGAAGTAACAGCTGACACTCCAGAAATACAAAGGATCATGAGAGATTACTACAAGTAACTATATGCCAATAAAATGGACAACCTGGAAGAAATGGACAAATTCTTAGAAAAGCACAAGCTTCCGAGACTGAACCAGGAAGTAAGAGAAAATCTAAACAGACCAATCACAAGCACTGAAATTGAAAATGTGATTAAAAATCTTCCAAAAAACAAAAGCCCAGGACCAGATGGCTTCACAGGCAAATTCTATCAAACATTTACAGAAGAGCTAACACCTATCCTTCTCAAACTCTTCCAAAGTACAGCAGAGGGAGGAACACTCCCAAACTCATCCTACAAGGCCACCCTCACCCTGATACCAAAACCAGACAAAGATGTCCCCCAAAAAGAAAACTATAGGCTAATATCACTGTTGAACATAGATGCAAAAATCCTCAACAAAATACTAGCAAACAGAATCCAACAACACATTAAAAGGATCATACACCATGATCAAGTGGGGTTTATCCCAGGATTGCAAGGATTCTTCAACATATGCAAATCAGTCAATGTGATACACCATATTAACAAATTGAAGGAGAAAAACCATATGATCATCTCAATAGATGAAGAAAAAGCTTCTGACAAAATTCAACACTGATTTATGATAAAAACCCTCCAGAAAGTAGGCATAGAGAGAACTTACCTCAATATAATAAAGGCTATTTATGACAAACCCACAGGCAACATCGTCCTCAATGGTGAAAAACTGAAACCATTTCCACTAAGATCAGGAACAAGACAAGGTTGCCCACACTCACCACTATTATTCAACATAGTTTTGGAAGTTTTAGCCACAGCAATCAGAGAAGAAAAAGAAATAAAAGGAATCCAAATCAGAAAAGAAGAAGTAAAACTGTCACTGTTTGCAGATGACATGATACTATACATAGAGAATCCTAAGGATGCTACCAGAAAACTGCTAGAGCTAATCAATGAATTTGGTAAAGTAGCAGGATACAAAATTAATGCAAAGAAATCTCTTGCATTCCTATATACTAATGATGATAAATCTGAAAGAGAAATTAAGGAAACACTCCCATTTACCATTGCAACAAAAAGAATAAAATACCTTGAAATAAACCTACCTAAGGAGACAAAAGGCCTGTATGCAGAAAACTATAAGACACTGATGAAAGAAACTAAAGATGATACAAACAGATGGAGAGATATACCATGCTCTTGGATTGGAAGAATCAACATTTTGAAAATGACTATACTACCCAAAGCAATCTACAGAATCAATGCAATCCCTATCAAACTACCAATGGCATTTTTCACAGAACTAGAACAAAAAATTTCACATTTTGTATGGAAACACAAAAGACCCCAAATAGTCAAAGCAATCTTGAGAAAGAAAAACGGAGCTGGAGGAATCAGGCTCCCTGACTTCAGACTATACTACAAAGCTACAGTAATCAAGACAGTATGGTACTGGTACAAAAACAGAAATATAGGTCAATGGAACAGGATAGAAAGCCCAGAGATAAACCCATGCACATATGGTCACCTTTTTTCTGATAAAGGAGGCAAGAACATACAATAGAGAAAAGACAGCCTCTTCAATAAGTGGTGCTGGGAAAACTGGACAGCTACATGGGAAAGAATGAAATTAGAACACTCCTTAACACCATACACAAAAATAAACTCAAAATGGATTAAAGACCTAAATGTAAGGCCAGACACTATCAAACTCTTAGAGGAAAACATAGGCAGAAAAGTCTATGACATCAATCACAGCAAGATCCTTTTTGACCCACCTCCTAGAGAAATGGATATAAAAACAAAAATAAACAAATGGGACCTAATGGAACTTAAAAGCTTTTGCACAGCAAAGGAAAACATAAACAAGATGAAAAGACAACCCTCAGAATGGGAGCTAATATTTGCAAACAAAGCAACTGACAAAGGATTAATCTCCAAAATTTACAAACAGCTCATGCAGCTCAATATCAAAAAACAAACAACCCAATGCAAAACTGGGCAGAAGACCTAAATAGACATTTCTCCAAAGAAGATATACAGATTGCCAACAAACACATGAAAGGATGCTCAACCTCACTAATAATTAGAGAAATGCAAATGAAAACTAAAATGAGGTATCACCTCACACCGGTCAGAATAGCCATCATCAAAAAAATCTACAAACAATAAATGCTGGAGAGGGTGTGGAGAAAAGGGAACCCTCTTGCACTGTTGGTGGGAATATAAATTGATACAGCCACTATGGAGTACAGTATGGAGGTTCCTTAAAAACTAAAACTAGAACTACCATACAACCCAGCAATCCCACTACTGGGCATATACCCTGAGAAAACCATAATTCAAAAAGTGTCATGTACCACAATGTTCATTGCAGCACTATTTACAATAGCCAGGACATGGAAGCAACCTAAGTGTCCATCCACAGATGAATGGATAAAGAAGATGTGGCACATATATACAATGGAATATTACTCAGCCATAAAAAGAAACAAAATTGAGTAATTTGTAGTGAGGCGGATGGACCTAGAGTCTGTCATACAGAGTGAAGTAAGTCAGAAAGAGAAAAACAAATACCGTATGCTAACACATATATATATGGAATCTAAAAAAAAAAGGTTCTGAAGAACCTAGGGGCAGGACAGGAATAAAGACGCAGACATAAAGAATGGACTTGAGGACACCGGGAGGGGAAAGGGTAAGCTGGGATGAAGTGAGAGAGTGGCACAGACATATATACACTACCATATGTAAAATAGCTAGTGGGAAGTAGCCGCATAGCACAGGGAGATCAGCTCGGTGCTTTGTGTCCACCTAAAGGGGTGGGATAGGGAGGGTGGGAGGGAGACGCAAGAGGGAGGAGATATGGGGATATATGTATACATATAGCTGATTCACTTTGTTATGAAGCAGAAACTAACACACCATTGTAAAGCAATTATACTCCAATAAAGATGTTTAAAAAAAAAAAAAAGCTTTTGAGTGAACACTTTGGGAATAATTTTTAAAAAAATAATATGTACTGGTTGGCTTAAACAACAAACATTTATTTCTCACCGTTCGGAGGCTGGGAAGTCCAAGATCAAGGTGCCTGTAGATTCAGTGTCTGGTGAGGATCCGCTTCCTGGTTCACAGATGACCGTCTTCTCACATGGTGGAAGGGGCAAGGGAGCTCTCTGGGGTCTCTCTTTTATAAGAGACTGACCCCTAATCACCTCCCAAAGGCCCCACCTCCAAATACCATCACATCGGGGATTCGATTTCAGCATATAAATTCTGGGGGGTCACGTACCTTCAGGCTAGCACCCCACGAGGGAGGTAACCATCCTGAGGACTACACTCTGCTCCATAGGTTAGATCTTTTCCCTCCATGCAGTGAGGTGAGAACATGCATGACACCCAGCCCTTGTGAGTCCTGGGAGTTATTCTGACTGCTTCCAGAGGTTCTTTCCCAGCCTGGTTCGTTTTCTTACACACGTGAACAGAGCAGTGTTCAGCCAAAGACACAAGAACAGCCCTCTGCTGATCTCCGGCTCTCTCTCTGTCTTTGTTTTCTCCTCTCCAGGAAACTTCCATGCAAATCCTCATCTCCAGCCCTCCAGCCCAGACTCCACACCTGGCCTCCTCAATTCCACGAGGCCACCAGACTTGTCTTTGCTCCCCTCCATGTGCTTATAACCCGTGAACCTCTCCAGGCAGTGAGTTGGGGTATCCCTAGGGCTCACTTCATTTGTTTCCCTTCTTGTGGGTATCACTGTCCTGTGCTGTCTATTGTTCAGTTTCTGAAAACTCTGGGTTCCTGCATTTTATCTGCCTTCCTCAGCTGGATCAGAATTCTGATCTCTCTTTCTCCCTCATGGCTGGAAGTAGGAGTCTCCCTCATCGTATTTTTAAAACTTGATTCAGAGTTGCCTTTTCCAGAAAGATTTCCCCAGGATTCATGTTTATTCTCTGACTCCTGAGTGATTACCTATCAGATCCCCACCCCTGAGTCCAGTTGCCAGTTGAAATAATCTTCTTTATTTCTAGATGCACAAACTCACCTCCGAGTCACAACCAATCTGTAAGACAAGTGTGATCATTGTGCTTTTTATGGTCAGTTAACTAAGACCCAGATGGCTTAAATTATTTGCCCAAGGTAACACAGCAGTGGTAAAGACAGAACTCAGACCCACATCCTTTGAGTTTTCATGACCCATGTTGAAATAAATTCCATAAAGAATAAAGGGTTAGATGGAAAAAATGAGAAAATAAAACACTAGAAGAAAATATACATGGCTATTTATTTTACCTCTAGAGGTAAACAAAGGTAATGAGTAAAAGACAGACTGTTTTGTTGTAGGACTGTACCAGGACCAAAGCAGACTTGTGGATTTAGGCATTTACTTTGCTCCTCATTTTACCTCGTTAATACCGTTATTATACTGTGATAAATACATATTTATATAAACTTTCCCTCCCTCTCCCGTCTTGAATGTTTTCCTTAAGATAGAATTTTCAGAACCAGAATCTAGGAATCATGTTTATGTGTAACCTTCATATTCTTTACAGATATTTCTAAAAAGTTGGAAACAATCAATATCCTCACCAGTGTATACGAGGATGCAGATGGCATTAAATGTTTCCTAAAATTTGGGTCATCATTTTCATCTCCGCTGATTTTGCCAATTTGCAAAAAAATGGCCTCCTACTTTGTGGTACATTTTTTCCCCCCATTTCTGGCATGGCTGTACATTGTTTTAAAATCGTATTAGGAATTTATTTGTATTTTTTGTTTTATGGGAGAATCTAAGTGTTTTAAAAAAGTTTTTTTTTTTAAAATCTGATCTGTAGAAGATAATTACATAGCAAGGACATTGTCACATTTGTTGTAAAAATATTAAGAATAAATTTATTTAGCTAAAACTTTCATGGAAGAAATGGAGATTGCCTTAGAGAAGCCTTGATACTGAAATAGCAGGTTAGAAGAAACAAAGTCTGTACCTGCCTGAAATAAACATCTCTGCTGTCAGTTGACTCTATCTGCCTAATTTTCCGGATTTTATCTTGTATGTCTCTGGCTTTCTCCCCACCCCATCCCTACCCCCCATCTTTGAGCTGCAACTCCTCCTGTAAGTGGGATTTGAAGTATAAACACATGGTAATCACCTTTGATCCCATCTTCATCTCTCTCTCCTCCCCCTCTAGACTCTTCTTACGCAGTAAGTATCATAACAGTCACGGGACGGGCCTGTGAACCATCTGCCATTGGAGAGAGAGCCGCTGAAAAGAAATCCTGTGTAGATTAGAGGCTGTCTCCTTCTGTCTCTTAAACAAGCACAACTTGGATTTGAACTGCAGTATGAACAAGAGAGGTAAGCTCAGTGTCCGGGCCGTTTAATGTACATACAATTAGTGTTGCGTGGTTGAAGAATTCCCCCAAGGGACCAGGAGGAGCATCTGTCCATGAATATCTCAGTGGAATCTTTTATATGGAATCTCCAGAGAGGAAGAGCAGATCATACCATTAAGCAAGTCAGAAAGGTAAAGACAGTGACATAAAATATTTGTAGAAAATCTGTTTTACACGGCCATATCCTTGCCAGGTGAAAAAGCCACCCACTCATTCATTCACTTATTCATTCAACATGCACACACAGCATGTCCAGTGCAGGCAGTGGCAGGTATGTGCAGGAGTGGATCCAAGTCATGGTTCCTATGAAAGCTCACAGTTTAACGGAGGAGACCAGACAAGTAAATAAATAATGGTCCGCTATAACTGTAATGATGACCTTTGCAAGTGACATAGCTCGACTAGAATCCTAGCCTGGAAAACTCACTAACTGTGTAACCTTGGGCTTAAATTTTCTGAGGCTTTAATCCATCATTTGTAATATATGGATAACAATATCTATCACTAAGCCGTTTCTATCAGGATTAAACACATAATAACAACTTCAGGGACTATATTCAAGAGGCATTTAATAGGTGATTAAAAACAAAGGTATGTCCAAAGTAAAATGATAATTCAGAAAAGCTGCTCAACAAGAAAAGTCATCCCAAAGATATTTGAACTGGATTTTGAGGGAAATGTAGGAGTTTGCTAAGTAGATAAGGCAGAGAGGCAGTTGCAGACAGAGAGATGAGCACACATAATATCTGAGAAGCATGAAATCACAACCATTTTGGGTCAGTATTTGAAAGAAGGCATGTGGTAAAGGTGGAATGTCAGCAGGGGAGTGTGGCAGATTAGGTGTCATGAGGTTTCACATAGGGTCATGGTCCATGAAATAGCCCTTTAGGCTGAGCAAGCCTAAGAACTTGCTTTTTATCAGTGTACTGTGATAGGCTTAGATCTTCAGAGAGACTCACATTAGTCCAACTTCTGATAGACTGATATATAACCAGAAAGCCTGTGTATCTTTCCATTGAGAAATCTAACTAATAGTAAGGATTGGGTGCTTACATCAGCACATCAGCACACAGAGCACAGAAGGTGGCTTCTCAGCTAAGACAGCCTGAGGCACACTTCTCCCTAATAAGCAGAGTCTACGGGGCACTAGTGTTCTCTCTCTCCTGGACAGGGACGTCACCAAGGCCAAAAGATGCCTCCCTGAATCTTTGCCATGCTGACAAATGACTGCCCCTTCTGGTTGAAAATAGAATCCAAATTTCTTGAGATTGTCAACCCATTCATTTAGATCATGGTTATGTCTTGCTTCCATCTGGAAGACAGTACCCTGCCGATGACCCTGTGTGTCTTTGCTCTAAGCCTTCAGCTAGCTTGTTCATCACTGTATCTACACTTCCTGGAACAGCATCTGTCTGCATTAGCACTCAGCAAATATTGCTTAACAAATGAACAAGTTATTGGGTTCACTTTATTCCAATTTTATACCTAAACTTTCAGAAGGCTATCTTCCAGTTAGTTGGGGTGACCTCACTCTTGGTCTCTTTCCTCCATGTACCTCCTACAACCTGGTGGACCTAGAATTTAGAGAATATAGCAGGGGGAGCTGATGGAAGACTTCAGGGGAGAAGGTTAGGGTCTACAGAGTCTTGTATTTTAAGCCAAGGAATGATAATCAGAGGCCTAAGTTTATTGTACCTTCCTGTTCTTCACAGAAACAACTACCTTTTATCCTGTGTTCAGTAATTCTAGCTTCTCTAACAGATAAGCCCCGAATTGCAGAGTTTTAACACTATTAAGTTGGATTTTCACTCACTCCTGGTCCAGGGTGGGTGTTTGGTGGGTGTCTTCCATGCAGTGATTCAGGGATCCAAGCTCTTTCTATCTACGCTCTGCCATCCTTGAGAGCAGTAGTTGTTTACATATAGTTCCCCGTCCAGCGGCATCAACATCACGGGGAACATGTAAGAAATGCTAATTCCTGGGTCCTGAATCAGAAACTCTGGGGATGGGGCCCAGCCATCTGTGTGTTAACAAGTCCTCCAGGTGATTTTTATAAACATTAACAATTTAGAACCATATTGCTAAAGGAGGGCGGTGTAATTTTGGTAACTTGAATTGGAATTTGTTCCAAAGAGACAATGTTGCTATGAGAAATTAGATACAGTAGGAATGGTAATTGTACCACTGTTCAATAAATGTTTTTTGAGTTCTAACTGTGTGCCAGACCCCATGGTAGGCACTGTAGATACACTGATGATCAAGATGGTGATCTATTACTACTCTACTTCAGATATTTTGGATCAAATATGCTTTTATTGGCTTATCTGGGTACTTAGATTGGTACCCAATTAATAGATGTTCAGGCAATTAATAGATGTTTATCAAAAGAAAATGAATGATGAGTGAATCATTTTGTCCTCTTGGGATCCTGATTTCTAACCCTGGAAAAGAAGGAATTGGACTTCCAAATTAATCCCTTGGGCCCCTTCCAGATGTATTTTAGTAAAATACATCTCTAATATTTAGAGGGAAACCTCCCTGGTGGGTAGCCTTCTTGGCTCTTTCTGCTGCCTATGGTCACAGAAAATGTTTAAAAGAATATTCTGGAGCAAAGCCCCAATCCACAAATAGAGAGGGGATTTCTTAGGTTAGGATAATAATGATAACGATAATGGTAATAATAACCAAAGTTAACAATTAGTGGTCACTGCCTAAGAGGCAGGCATTTTACACGCGTTATTTTACAGAATCCTCGCAACCTTTGAGGTAGTTACTATCGTTTATCCATAGTAGAGATAAAATAACGAAGATTGAGAAGTTCAACAAATTGACCAAAGTCACACATTTAGTAAGTGGGAAGATGGGGATTCCAGCTCAGACTTTGTGTGTTTCTAAAGCCAGGGTGCTTAACTTCTAGCTTAAGCTGTGAAACCAACTTTAAGCTTATGACAATAGAAGTAAACACTTAGGCTATGGCTGGGAAGGAACTGGATTAGAGGGGGAAGAAAGTACTTAAAGCTTCTGTAGCATATTGATAGCAGATGCGCGGGGTAGTGAGAGAGAGGCCCTTTGCAAAAGATTCACAAGAAGGAAAGAGCTTCTACAATCAGACAGAGCAAGTCCCGGGCATTTCCACGCCTGGGTCCTGGCAGAGGTCCCGCCTACAGACTGCAAGCCTTTGGACAAATCAATTAACCTTCATGAGCTTTACAAGCATGTGGCCTATAAAAGGATGGTGATACCTTTAATGACTGTCTTGCATGGCCATTATGAGGGTCCAGTGAAAAAAAACGTAGCGCATATAAAAATGGTACCCATGGAAGGCGTTCTTAGAAAGTAGAGCTTTGTTATAGACCTTAACACAAAGCCATGGACATTGTCAGGGTGGATTGGAAAAGGAGATCCCTGAGTTGGGCTTGAAAATTTGTACAAATTCCACAGACAGATGAGAAAAGGACAATCGCTGCAGAAAGAGACTAACTTGTGTACAGAACCGTGGAGGCATATAGCAACACGGTGTGTCAGGCAAATAGTAATTGACTTGCTTGAGTGGGAGTACGAGATGTGGCTTGGGGATGAGCAGAAGACAAGCAGAGAGAGAGAGACAAGGCCTAGGGATGCTTCTGATATTTTCCCAAAGAATGAAACATCAGTGTACTTATACTGAAATGAAAACAAAAATATTGCTGAAGTATAAGTGAGAAAGTGTTTTGTGCAAATCCTCTGCAGGCTCCAGGGCACCAGTCCAAACATTAGTTATTGCTTTTGCTACCAGTGTTGTCAAGTTACAGCAAGCCGGGCCTTGCCATCCTTAAAAGACTGCATGCGCATCATTTCAAATGGTCACGGGAGATGCTAAAAAGAAAAAAAAAAAAAAAGCATCTAAGGGGAGGAGGGAAACCGTCTCAATCCAAATGGAGGATGATTTATTACCGTGAGTAATCAATAGTAGTAGGTCCACATCAATTTTATATCTAATTTAAAAATTTGAGGTCTCAATGTGCTCATTAAAGAATATAATGGATTTACATATTTTAATTATGTTTTATGGATTGTGAACATAATGTAATTAAGAGACTTTTCAGGAGGCATGATGAATGAACAGGGTCGCCCAGCATATGGCAGGAGACGCCACGCCGAGTGAAGTCGGGTGAGAGGGCTCCAGCCCACGGCTGAAGGCCCAGGTCAGAGCATCGGGACGATATTCACAGTGATGGGAGCCTCACGGTGCTGCCTCTCCGGGCTCTCTCACGTCTGCCCCTCCTCACCTTCTCCTGTGCTGCTGCCTGAGTTTACAAATCCATTAGCGCTTTTATTTTTAAATATGGTTAAAAAAAAAAAACCCACATAACATAGAACCCACCGTCTCAACCATTTTAAAATTTACAGTTGGTAGTGTTGAGTGTATTCACATTGTTGCACAGCAGGTCTGAATTTTTTTCATCTTGCAAAGCTGAAACCCTATACCCATTAAACAACAAACCCTCATTCACCCCTCCCTCCAGCCCCTGGCACCCACCACGTGACTTTCTGTGTCTATGAACTGACCACTCTAGGTGCCTCACCTAAGTGAAATTATTCAGTATTTGTCTCTTTTTGGTGTGACTGGTTTATTTCACTCAGCATCATGTCCTCAAGCTTCACCCATGTTGTAGCATGCGACAGGATTTCCTTCCCTTTTAAGGCTGAATAATATTCGTTGTATGTATATGCCACATTTTCTTTATCCATTCATCCTTTTTTTTTTTTTGGCCACGCCCCCACGGAGGCCTGCGGGATCTTAGTTCCCCCAACAGAGATCAAACCCGTGCCCCCTGCATTGGAAGAGTGGAGTCTTAAACACTGGACTGCCAAGGAAGTCGCTCTCCATTCATCCTTTGATGGACATTTGATAGCCCTGTTTTCTCTGCACGGTTATTATGACTCTCAGTTTGCGCCCAGCCTCAGTCTCAGGATTCCTTAGACTCACATCAGCCCACGGTGGGCCTTTACTTGGATACCCAGGCCACTCCCCTGTTTAAAATCTGTTGATCCCTGGACAGTTGTCACTCCTTAGTGTGACTTAGGCTGCTCTCACCATCTGGCCCCTTTGCCTTGCAGTTCTGGCCCCCCTTCAGCCATGCAGTCCGCCCATCCAGGCTAGGCCACCTCTACCCGACGTTCACCATTTTCAACCACATTTGCACTTTCACACATCCGGTGTCTGTGCCTGGAATGTCCGAGTCCACTACTTGTGAGGCCCTTCTGGATCCACCATCCTCTAGGCCATCTCCTAATCAAACAAAGAAGAGTCTAGGATGGGTTGGTCAACCACGGCCAGTGGGCCAATCTGGCCCTCTGCCTGTTTTTATAAAGTTTTATTGGGACACAACCATGCCTATTGTTTATGTATTGTCTGTGGCTGCTTTGCCATTACAAGTCAAAGCTCTTTAAAGAAAACATTTGCCGACCCCTGCTCCAGGCCATCTCTTACATTCAAATCCATCTTTGCTACTACCTAGCTATGATTTTGGGTAAGTCAACATTTCTGAAAGGGGATAATGATGATAATAATTTATAGCTTCGATTATTATTATTATTGTTACCACTTTCCAGCTTTATTGTGAAGACTGAGCTAATACCTATAAAGCCCTTGGCACACAGTTGTCAGCATGGCTGTTAAGGCAACGAGATCGTCTATTTTAGCTTATAAAACAGACACAGCACGATCCCAAGCAGTGGCTACAGTCCAGACTTCTCTTGCCTCGAAGGCAGCGAGGCATGTAAAAAATTAGGGTCCAAATTCTAGATCACACCTATTTTTTTTTTTTTCAGATTTCTTTTTTTTTTTGAAATTTCATGTAATGTCTGAAACAGTTATATTAACATATTTCCATACAAATACAAATATAAGATTTTTAGAAATTTCATGTAATGTCTGAAACATTTATATTAACATATTTCCATACAAATAACCCAATGAAAGTTTAGTATTAGTTGTTTTGTTTGTTTGTTTTTTTATACTGCAGGTTCTTATTAGGCATCAATTTTATACACATCAGTGTATACATGTCAATCCCAATCGCCCAATTCAGCACACCACCATCCCCACCCCACCGCAGTTTTCCCCCCTTGGTGTCCATATGTCCATTCTCTACATCTGTGTCTCAACTTCTGCCCTGCAAACCGGCTCATCTGTACCATTTTTCTAGGTTCCACATACATGCGTTAATATACGATATTTGTTTTTCTCTTTCTGACTTACTTCACTCGATCACACCTATTTTTAATGTGAACTTGGAAACTCCGATTTTCTCATCTGCCAAATGAGGAAAATAATACCCAGCCTTCAGGTTTACCGTGGGGATTCAAAGCAGCAAGGATTTAAATTGTGATTTATGGATGAAAAGCCTACTGCACACGGCAGCAGAAAGCAGGTACTCAGAAGAGGGCAGTTTCTTTCTTCTTCCTCCAGTCTGCCTTCTAATCGCTTGCTTTGTTCAATTATCTTTACAACACCCTTCTGCCTATGGAATGAATTGTGAACGGGCTCTTGGGCTGATGCCGCCGGGAGTGCTCCCTCCACTTCTCCGTGTGCTTGTGTGTCTCACTGTTCCTTCTCCCGGGGAATCATCTAGAAACTGTCATTTATATTGACCTGCAATCTCACCCCTTTCCCTTCCTCCCAATTACTATTGGCCTCTAGGGGGAGCTCAAGACTTCATCATTCTTGCTGGCCTGGGTCAAAGGCAGAGTACAGAGTCGGAGTCAACTAACAAATACTCAGTAATTATTTGCTGAATGAAGAGAGAGATGCATGGGAGGATGGATATCAGAGAAGAGGGTAAAGCTTGGCTTCTGAAGGCTTTTTCTCAGTTAAAATTTTACATTTTGGGGATTCCCTCTTCTTTGCTTTGTGTTTGGCTCTGAGGGCCCTAATTTGAAAGTGTTCCTCAACTTGGATGGAAGCAAATCCACCCTTTATCCTTCCCCCCATCCCTCATTAGAAAGATAGGCACCAACGAAAGTGGGAACCAAAGGCAAAGAACAGCCTGGTGGGCGTGGGTGCTCAGGCCAGCTATTCCAGAACCAGTGCAGAAGCATTCCCAGCCCGGAAACATTTCTCTTCATTTTCTTCACCTCAGATCATCCTCAGCATGGGAGGTCTTGAGACCCAGAATTGGAATCTTACAGGAAAGAGACCAAGTTAGCCACTGAGCCTCGGATCCTTGTTCAATTTGGGCAAAAACACCCTGTAACACAGAAACTGTCAGATCCAATTTATCTGACGGCTACGCTGGTGTTTGAGAACATAAGTTCCAAGTAGAAATAAAGTGTTTATAGCCTAAAATTGCCTCTGTCTCCTGAGGATGACTTAAGTCATGGTTCATGGTTGGTCAAGGACTTTGAGTTCTGATTCTTAGCTCGGTCATATTTTTTGTTCTGTCTCCCTATCTTGGAAGCAAACAAAAGGATGGGAGCAGAAGCAAGAAGAACTACAATCCTGCAGCCTGTGGAACAAAATCCACATTCACAGAAAGATAGACAAGATGAAAAGGCAGAGGGCTATGTACCAGATGAAGGAACAATATAAAACCCCAGAAAAACAATTAAATGAAGTGGAGATAGGC
The DNA here is from genome assembly GCF_028021215.1 of Eschrichtius robustus. NCBI lineage: Eukaryota > Metazoa > Chordata > Mammalia > Artiodactyla > Eschrichtiidae > Eschrichtius > Eschrichtius robustus. The sequence continues at coordinate 82,112,888 of NC_090839.1, read as the reverse complement.
AACCTTCCAGAAAAATAATTCAGAATAATGATAGTGAAGATGATCTAGGACCTCAGAAAAAGAATGGAGGCAAAGATCGAGAAGATGCAAGAGATGTTTAACGAAGATCTAGAAGAATTAAAGAACAAATAAACAGAGATGAACAATACAATAACTGCAATGAAAAATACACTAGAAGGAAATCAATAGCAGAATAACGGAGGCAGAAGAACGGATAAAGTGACCTGGAAAACAGAATGGTGGAATTCACTGCAGCGGAACAAAATAAAGAAAAAAGAAAGAAAAGAAATGAAGACAGCCTAAGAGACCTCTGGGACAACATTAAATGCAACAACATTCGCCTTATAGGGGTCCCAGAAGGAGAAAAGAGAGAGAAAGGACCTGAGAAAATATTTGAAGAGATTATAGTCAAAGACTTCCCTAACATGGGAAAGGAAATAGCCACCCAAGTCCAGGAAGCGCAGAGAGTCCCATAAAGGATAAACCGAAGGAGAAACACACCGAGATACATAGTAATCAAATTGGCAAAAATTAAAGACAAAGAAAAATTATTGAAAGCAGCAAGGGAAAAACGACAAATAACATACAAGGGAACTCCCATAAATAACATACAAGGGAACTCCTTTCCCAGCAAGGGAAAAACGACAAATAACATACAAGGGAACTCCCATAAATAACATACAAGGGAACTCCTTTCCCAGCAAGGGAAAAACGACAAATAACATACAAGGGAACTCCCATAAGGTTAACAGCTGATTTCTCAGCAGAAACTCTACAAGCCAGAAGAGAGTGGCAAGATATACTTAAAGTGATGAAAGGGAAAAACCTACAGCCAAGATTACTCTACCCAGCAAGGATCTCATTCAGATTCGATGGAGAGATCAAAAGCTTTACAGACAAGCAAAAGCTAAGAGAATTCAGCACCACCAAACCAGCTCTACAACAAATGCTAAAGGAACTTCTCTAAGTGGGCAACACAATAGAAAAAAAGGACCTACAAAAACAAACCCAAAACAATTAAGAAAATGGTAATAGGAACATACATATCGATAATTACCTTAAACGTGAATGGATTAAATGCTCCAACCAAAAGATACAGTCTTGCTGAACGGATACAAAAACAAGACCCATATATATGCTGTCTACAAGAGACCCACTTCACACCTAGGGACACGTATAGACTGAAAGTGAGGGGATGGAAAAACGTATGCCATGCAAATGGAAATCAAAAGAAAGTTGGAGTAGCAATTCTCATATCAGACAAAGTAGACTTTAAAATAAAGACTATTACAAGAGACAAAGAAGGACACTACATAATGATCAAGGGATCAATCCAAGAAGAAGATATAACAATTGTAAATATTTATGCACCCAACATAAGAGCACCTCAGTACGTAAGGCAAATGCTAACAGCCATAAAAGGGGAAATCAACAGTGACACAGTAATAGTAGGGGACTTTAACACCCCACTTTCACCAAGGGACGGATCATCCAAAATAAAAATAAATAAGGAAACACTACAAGCTTTAAATGATACATTAAACAAGATGGACTTAATTGATATTTAAAGGACATTCCATCCAAAAACAACAGAATACACTTTCTTCTCAAGTGCTCATGGAACATCCTCCAGGATACATCATATCTTGGGTCACAAATCAAGCCTTGGTAAATTTAAGAAAATTGAAATCATATCAAGTATCTTTTCCGACCACAACGCTATGAGACTAGATATCAATTACAGGAAAAAGTCTGTAAAAAATACAAACACATGGAGGCTAAACAATACACTACTAAATAACCAAGAGATCACTGAAGAAATCAAAGAGGAAATCAAGAAATTCCTAGAAACAAGTGACAATAAAACACAATGACCTGAAACCTATGGGATGCAACAAAAGCAGTTCTAAGAGGGAAGTTTAGAGCTATACAAGCCTACCTCAAGAAACAAGAAAAATCTCAAATAAACAATCTAACGTTACAGCTAAGGGAACTAGAGAAAGACGAACAAACAAAACCCAAAGTTAGCAGCAGGAAAGAAATCATAAAGATCAGAGCAGAAATAAATGAAATAGAAACAAAGAAAACGGTAGCAAAGATCAATAAAACTAAAAGCTGTTTCTTTGAGAAGATAAACAAAATTGATAAACCATTAGCCAGACTCATCAAGAAAAAGAGGGAGAGGACTCAAATCAATAAAATTAGAAATGAAAAAGGAGAAGTTACAACAGACACCGCAGAAATACAAAGCATCCTAAGAGAATACTACAAGCAACCCTATGCCAATAGAATGGACAACCTGGAAGAAATGGACAAATTCTTAGAAAGGTATAACCTTCCAAGACTGAACCAGGAAGAAATAGAAAATATGAACAGACCAATCACAAGTAATGAAATAGAAACTGTGGTTAAAAATCTTCCAACAAACAAAAGTCCAGGACCAGATGACTTCACAGGTGAATTCTATCAAACATTTAGAGAAGAGCTAACACCCATCCTTCTCAAACTCTTCCAAAAAATTGCAGAGGAAGGAACACTCCCAAACTCATTCTATGAGGCCACCATCACCCTGATACCAAAACCAGACAAAGATACTACAAAAAAAGAAAATTACAGACCAATATCACTGATGAATATAGATGCAAAAATCCTCAACAAAATACTAGCAAACAGAATCCAATAACACATTAAAAGGATCATACACCATGATCAAGTGGGATTTATCCCAGGGATGCAAGGATTCTTCAATATATGCAAATCAATCAATGTGATACACCATATTAACAAACTGAAGAATAAAAACCGTATGATCATCTCAATAGATGCAGAAAAAGCTTTTGACAAAATTCAACACCCATTTATGATAAAAACTCTCCAGAAAGTGGGAATAAAGGGAACCTACCTCAACATAATAAAGGCCATATACGACAAACCCACAGCAAACATCATTCTCAATGGTGAAAAACTGAAAGCATTTCCTCTAATATCAGGAACAAGACAAGGATGTCCACTCTCACCACTATTATTCAACATAGTTTTGGAAGTCCTAGCCATGGCAATCAGAGAAGAAAAAGAACGACTAGGAATCCAAATCGGAAAAGAAGTAAAGCTGTTACTGTTTGCAGATGACATGATACTATACATAGCGAATCCTAAAGATGCTACCAGAAAACTACTAGAGCTAATCAATGAATTTGGTAAAGTAGCAGGATACAAAATTAATGCACAGAAATCTCTTGCATTCCTATACACTAATGATGATAGATCTGAAAGAGAAATTAAGTAAACACTCCCATTTACCATTGCAACAAAAAGAATAAAATACCTAGGAATAAACCTACCTAGGGAGACAAAAGACCTGTATGCAGAAAACTATAAGACACTGATGAAAGAAATTAAAGATGATATCAACAGATGGAGAGATATACCATGTTCTTGGATTGGAAGAATCAATATTGTGAAAATGACTATACTACCCAAAGCAATCTACAGATTCAATGCAATTCTGATCAAATTACCAATGGCATTTTTTACAGAACTATACTACAAAGCTACAGTAATCAAGACAGTATGGTACTGGCACAAAAACAGAAATATAGATCAGTGGAACAAGATAGAAAGCCCAGAGATAAACCCACACACCTATGGTCAACTAATCTATGACAAAGGAGGCAAGGATATACAATGGAGAAAAGACAGTCTCTTCTATAAGTGGTGCTGGGAAAACTGGACAGCTACATATAAAAGAATGAAATTAGAACACTCCCTAACACCATACACAAAAATAAACTCAAAATGGATTTGAGACCTAAATGTAAGACTGGACACTATAAAACTCTTAGAGGAAAACATAGGAAGAACACTCTTTGACATAAATCACAGCAAGATCTTTTTTATCCACCTCCTAGAGTAATGGAAATAAAAACAAAAATAAACAAATGGGACCTAATGAAACTTCAAAGCTTTTGCACAGCAAAGGAAACCATAAACAAGATGAAAAGACGGCCCTAAGAATGGGAGAAAATATTTGCAAACGAATCATCAGACAAAGGATTAATCTCCAAAATATATAAATAGCTCATGCAGCTCAATATTAAAAAAACAAACAACCCAATCCAAAAATGGGCAGAAGACCTAAATAGACATTTCTCCAAAGAAGACATACATATGGCCAAGAAGCACATGAAAAGCTGCTCAACATCACTAATTATTAGAGAAATGCAAATCAAAACTACAATGAGGTATCACCTCACACCAGTTAGAATGGGCATCATCAGAAAATCTACAAACAACAAATGCTGGAGAGGGTGTGGAGAAAAGGGAACCCTCTTGCACTGTTGGTGGGAATGTAAAATGATACAGCCACTGTGGAGAACAGTATGGGCGTTCCTTAAAAAACTAAAAACAGAATTACCATATGACCTAGCAATCCCACTACTGGGCATATACCCAGAGAAAACCATAATTCAAAAAGACACATGCACCCCAATGTTCATTGCAGGACTATTTACAATACCCAGGTCATGGAAGCAACCTAAATGCCCATCGACAGACGAATGGATAAAGAGTATGTGGTACAGATATACAATGGAATATTACTCAGCCATAAAAAGGAACGAAATTGGGTCATTTGTAGAGACGTGGATGCATCTAGAGACTGTCATACAGAGTGAAGTAAGTCAGAAAGAGAAAAACAAATATCGTATATTAACGCATATATGTGGAACCTAGAAAATGGTACAGATGAACCCGTTTGCAGGGCAGAAATTGAGACACAGAAGCAGAGAAAAAAATGTATGGACACCAAGGGGGGAAAGCGGTGGGGGGGGTGGGGGGGGTGGTGTGATGAATTGGGAGATTGGGATTGACATGTATACACTGATGTGTATAAAATGGATGACTAATAAGAACCTGCTGTATAAAGAAATAAATAAAATAAAATTGAAAATAAAGAAAGAAATTAATTAATTAAAACAAAAACCAAAAAACAAAAGGATGGTTCCATGGAGGAAGGATTAGTTTATTGTCACCAGTCCTGAGGGCATCAGGGAAACAGGTAAAGTCAGAACTGAGTTTGGAGTGTGAAGGAGGAGTATGCAAAGTGAAAGCTATGGGAGGATTATCCCACCACGTGGGAATGGCCTGAACACAGGTGGAGAGTTGTGATAAAATCTAGGACATGCTGTATTGATGTTAAAGATGATTGACTCTTGGGGTCTAAAGGCGTCGTGGGAGATAAAGCTAGAATGGGATGGGTTTCACATCATGGTGAGACTGGTATTCATCCTTTCCACAAGTATTTTTGGAGCATCTATCACGTATTATGTTCTAGAGGCCGTGAGTAACTGAATAAGCAGGCTCATTCTTTGCCTCCAAGGAGTGTGAATTCTACCACACGATCTAGAGGTGACTGCATCCATCCAAGGGAGCGATTAGAGAAGATGTCAAGCCAGATGGTTACGTGATCAGAACTGTGGTTCAGAGATGTTGCTGTTAGTGGTGTGGAGAACGGACTGCAGGAGGGTAGAGATTCAGACTTGGGAGTTGTGAGGGAATTGCAGGGTGAAGAAGGAGGAGCTGAAAAGGGAGATGTAAGAAGTAGCACTAAGAGAGGGGGGAGCAGGGCTGAGAGTCTGTGGTGGGGAAATGGACGTAAGGAAGCTTCAAGGAAGGTGTGGCTGGAGGTAACAGATTCCATGGAGAGATCTGATCCAGAGACAGGCGGAAAGGACACTGATGGTTGAGATGGTGATGGCGTCAGCGTTCTTGATGGGGTGAAGACCCTATTGACACAGACTGAGGAATCGATGGGGAAATGAGGACAACAGGGACACTGGAGAGCTGTATCTTCAAGCAGTTAGGTGTGGAAGGGAAGGAGCTTTAGGTTAGTGGCTGGAGGGGCAGGGAGGAGTAAAGGTAGAATTTTTCAAATGGAAAGTGACTTGCCTTCCTGGTGAAGCTTTTACACTGTCACCAAGTGGGAATGTTAACCAAAACATTTGTTTTCTTGGGTAGGTATGCTCCAGTGCTGGTAACAACAGGTGGAGGAAGGTCCTCAGGGGGCATCTTGCACTCCTGTCTGTCTAAAGTGTTATGATATATGGCAGGAATATCTGTGAGCATTGAAATACCTGGGGTGTTGGGTACTCTCTCTGAAAAAAAATGTTTGTTATGCAGAAGGATGGCCTTTAATGGAAATCAGGGCAGATGGAAACCCTGCTTCTTGACTTTTGTGGTCATCTAAGTCTCTGCCTCGTACTATGTGACAATGGGCCAGCTACTTACGCTGAATCTCAATGTCCTTATTTAGAAAACAGCAACAATATGTCATCACAGAGCTATTTTGGAGACTCACATTCTGCACCATTAATTTTCTTGGAACCCAGCATAGTTATACACTCAGTAAACGTTAGCCCTCTCTTCCCCACACCCTCCTGGCATTTGATTGCCATGCATTTGATGACTTTGGCCTGAAACAACTCCCTTAACAAATGTTTCCACCTTAGATTAAAATTAATTCAAAGACAGGGACCAGGAACACATCCTGTAATGGACTAAGAAAATGGCATTAATTTTGTAAATTAATAAATATGCAAATGGAAGTTTTGTATGAAATCGGCTATATAAGCAGGAAGTAGGTTGTGCTGTAAGTTATGCATTGCCATATGGAGCAGATACCCTTGACTTAGCATGCAAGGCAGGGAATGCTGGAGCAGACCCTGCTGTAATGGCTTCTGAGAATGAGTGGTGTGCTGGTCCAAAAGTGGCCCTGGGTGCTGAGCCACGCAGCTGGCTCGGGGGGCAGGGGAGGCAGTGGAAGCCCCACGGTGAGTAGGCTGCTACCTGGGCCCTGCTGAGAATGATCTGGGCACAACCATCCTGCTGCCACCAAGAGGATGGGCAACCTTGAGCTCGTGTGGGACAGCCGCGGGTGCACCTAGCACTCTGCCTGGGGTTACAGGTTGGGAGGACTCTCCTGGGCTTCCAGAGCCTTGGCTGGTGGCACCACAATCCCAACTCCCAGGCAGGTGTGACTGGCCTGGGGAAACGTGCGTTGCTACTGGATTGATCCATCAATCACTAAGAAACAAATAGCCTGGGAACCGTCCAAGTGTTCCATGTCGTGCTAAGTAGATGCTGGAAGGCAGTGCTTCCCTGTGATGACGAGTCAGCAGAATCACACAGGGAACTTTTTAAAAAATAGATTCCTGGGCTCCTACTTCGGAAATTCTGAGGCAGCAAGTCTGGGCTGGGACCTAGAAAGTCGCTTTTCAAACTCCCAGGTAATTCTGATGATCAGTTAGGTTGGGAGGATGGTGCCTGCAGAGGAAGTTTCTTATTGGTCCCGGCCTTTAAGTGTCTTAAGCTTAGTTGAGAAGGAAAGGTTAGGCTTCCAGACCCAGTCCTGGCTGGTGTTCTTCTTTGCCCATGAGCTTAAGAGAGGGGCAGACAACACGCCTGAAGGAGACATTTCTAATAGCTAGGCAGAACAGGGAAGGCTTTTGGGGGCTGTAAGACACAGCTGGCTCTGAGAAACAAGGAGAAGAGAAGGCAGAGAGGCATTTGAAGATGGAGAAGCCCCCTGCCACGGGAGACAGGATTCAGGAGTTATCCTCTGGCGTGGGAACAAGCAGCTGAGAGCTGGACCATGGCTGGTGTGGAACGCCAGTTGAAGATGAGTTTATTGCCTTTGGGGGTTATTTTAGTTGTTTTTCCTATGGGTATGCTAAATAGTAGTACCTCTCCAGACCTGTGTGCCCATGGCCCGGTGTTTATAAAGCTGTGTGAAGATGCTCAAGTGATAATCCACATCGTTCAGAACAAGACAGCTCACACAACCCAGGATAATTTGGAAAAGAACTCATTTATCTTGTACGATGGTGATACACTGGACGGAGCTACGGTTGCACCACGCTGCTTGTCTCTCTCTCCTCGGCCTTCTTCTCAAAAAAAATAATCTCTCCAGAAATGAACACCGCATTGTTAATCAACTGTACTCCAATATAAAATAAAAAGTTAAAAATCAATCCATCCATCAATCTCTCCCACTCATCCTCTCCCTCACCTCTTCCTGTCCCTCATTCCTCCTTTTTTCAGGATGAGAATCAAAGGCTGGTCTGACAAGGATGAGGAAGCAATGAGACTGCCCCAGCCGGTATCCTCTTTAAAGCTCAAGGGACACTGGGAGCTTTGTCATGGTGAGCCTGACCCATCGATGAAAATGATCACCAGGGCTTCCCTGGTGGCGCAGTGGTTGAGAGTCTGCCTGCCAGTGCAGGGGACACGGGTTCGAGCCCTGGTCTGGGAAGACCCCACATGCCGCGGAGCAACTGGGCCCGTGAGCCACAATTACTGAGCCTGCGCGTCTGGAGCCTGTGCTCCGCAACAAGGGAGGCCGCGACAGTGAGAGGCCCGCGCACCGCGATGAAGAGTGGCCCCCGCTCGCCGCAACTAGAGAAAGCCCTCGCACAGAAACGAAGACCCAACACAGCCATAAATAAATAAATTTTTTAAAAAAATAGAAAGATGCTTAAAAAAAAAAAAAAAAAAAGGTCACCAGAGCTGCACGTTTAACCCTGGACGGGCTCTAGACATCGCCGTGCGGCCATGGTTCTCAGCAAGAGCTGGTCAGTTCCCGTGAGGAAGTTTCAGAAATGCACATCCTCCGCTTCTCCCTGGACCCGCTAAATCTGAAGCTCCAGTCTAGGACCTGGGACTCTGCATTCTTGGCCCTCTCAACTGGGGTTATAATGTGGCTTACCCTTCCCACTTCTGCAGTAGTCCCGTAAGGGGTGGTCTGGCCCAGTCTTACACTCTCTGCACGATGGAAAACTGCCCCACTCGTGACACTGCGTGGAAAGCAACGCCTCAGCCATCACGCTCTTAACCGACGTTACGAACGGGCCTGACATCGTGAAAGCGTGGGCTTCGCTGTCATGGCGATGTCCCCGGAAATCCGGTTTGCTTCACATTCAAAGCTGTGTGATCTCGGACGTAAGCCTCGGTTTCTTCACCTGTAAAATGGAAACGATAAGAAAACCGATCTCGCAGGGCACCTGCGAGGGTGAAAGGAAGCAACGCGTTCAAAGGCAAAAGGGGCCGGAGGAAGTAATTCCGCGTTAGCAAGCGTCGCCTGGAGCCGAATCGGCCTCCCTAGGACTTGCGCTGAATCCAGATGCTGGGTCTGTCCTCTGAGCCAACCCTCTTCCACTTAGCACATCCCCTCTGGAGCCTGGGACCCTGCCCCCGTGGATCCGCGAGAGCCAGCTGTGTTTGCCATCCCCGGAGGTATCTCATTTTACAGCTGGGCAAACCACAGCAGGCAAAGTTCACCTCTTCGCAAAGTCACGCAGTTACAGAAATGTCTGGGCAGCAGGTGGCAAAATGGTGTTGTTATCAGAAACACATAGATAATCATGCCTCGTCGCTAATCATTCTCCATCTAGTTCGTAGTTTATCATTTACAAGGGGCTTCCACATCGATCGCCTCATTCAGCCCTCCCTCCCAACGCCCCTGTGCGGGGTGACTTCCTGCGGAAACGCTAGTGCCTCACACTTGGGTAGCACATTGCCCTTTACAAAGCACTTCCATACCCGTTATCTCACTGGCTCTTCCTCACCACCTCAGGAGAGAGAAAGGGCAGGAATTGTCAGAGGAAGAAGCCAAGGAACGGAGAGGAGAGGAGAGGAGCCAAGGAGAGGGCACGGGTTGGCACAGATCCCACAGAGCATTGACACATCCGGGCCTCAGACTGAGAGCGCGGCCCCTTTACACCTGACCTGCCCCCCGCCCCCGCACGTGTTTCCTCTCACACATCTCCTGAACACGTGGCATGTTTCCCCCCCTTCTGGGATGTTAGGCTAAAACTAGCAAACAGTACATGAAACTTGTGTGCAGCCAGGACCACTGCTTTCACTGAGCTGAGTCATTACGTCCTTCGGTCAGGGTCAAGGTCTAGGCGCCACCATCACACCTGTGTGCACCTGCTGAGCGTCCCGAAGCCCCGGCCTGTGCACGCGGGGCCTCCGGGGCAGGCGGGATGGTGGCAGTGGCTCGGGTGCAAGTCCAGGCTGAGCATTCCTCTGTCAAGCAGAGGTTGAGAGACTCGGCCACATCTGCGGGCTCCCTTCCTTCTGCCTTCTGCCCACCGGCAGACACTGAGGTTGCAGCTGGCCGTCCTAAGCCTGTCAGTCCACTTAAGGACTCCTGCTCAGGCCTTGCCTGGCCTGCAATTACCAGAGGGAAAGAAGAGACACAAAAGCCACCCAGCCTCATATGCCATCTGCGTCACAGAGGGGATGCTCAGGCTGGGGACACAGCCAGCCACGCTGGGCGTGGTCTGTAGGGTCAAGGGGTGGGATGGGGGATGGGAGACAAGGCCACAGGTGGAACTGCTCTATGGGGGACCGGTGGGGGGGCACCCTACCCCTGGTGGGAGGAGCAGGGGGAGGGAGCTTTGGAGACAGAATCCCAGCATGGGTGGGAGTCCACAGGGAGTCACGTGCCGGACAGAGGCCGAGTGTGCCCATGGTTATTACTTCCAGGAGGGGGAAGAGGAAGAGGAAAGGAACCAGGTGCTGCCCCTGGCTCAGTGCTCCCCCTCCCATCCCTATTTCGGGCTCCTGTCGTTCCGTCTTTGTGGTACCATTCTCTCCTCCTTGTATGATTATGGGTTTGGTTGTGTCTTCTGAAAAGTTTACACCCTGAATGTTGTGTGTGAGGTGATGGGTTGGGATGGTGGGTTTATGAAGCGGGAATGACTCTAGGAAAGGGAAGGTCAGATTGGAGCCAAGGTCTGGGAGGGAATTGTAGCCCCGTGGGTCTCAGGGAAGCAATGGGGAACATTTGGGAGCAGGCATGAGGAAGGCCCAGTAAAACCTGTAATTTACATTCATGACTTTGCAAAGTCTACAAGCTGAGTTTGACTTTTCACTTTTTTTCTTTCTCTCAACAAACTTCCCTACCTTGAATAGATTGTTCTTTCCAAGATGCACCCCTTTAAGGGCTAAAGTCCTGGGTGATTATGTTAAAAAGCTGGCCGATTGGCTTCATGAGTTTGGAAGTGCTCTGGAAACTTCATTCTCAGGCAACATGGCAGAAAGGAAAAGATTTGGATTTAGTAGAGCCGGATTCAAGCCTTGGTCCTACTTTTTTAAAATTAATAGACTAATTTTAGGGCAGTTTTAGTTTCACAGCAAAATTGGGCAGAAAGTACAGAAGTTTCCCTGTACCCTCTGTCCACACACATGTGCAGCTTCCCTCACGACATCCCACACCACAATGGTACGTTTGTTGTAATTGATGAACCTACACTGATGTATTATCATGTTTACATTAGGATTCACTCTTGGTGTTGTACATTTTATGGGTTTGGACAAATGTACAGTGACATGTATCAGTCATTATAGTATCATACAGAATAGTTTCACTGCCCTAACAATCCCGTGTTCCACCCCTGCAACCACTGATCTTCTTACTGTCTCCATAGTTTTGCTTTTTCCAGGATGTCATCTAGTTAGATTGGTCGGACTTTTTATGATTAGGTTGAACCATGTGAAATTGACATTGTGTATAGGTTGGTATCGGCAATTTTGTACGGTTTAACGTGATAGCTGTGGGATGCTGGATGAGTCACTCAGCATCTCTGGTGCTCTCCTGCTTGTGTCTATCCATGGTCCTACTATGGACTCAAGCTTCTTCCACCATCCCTGCATCCCTAATCAGTCCCCAAGTCTTGTAGTGTCTACCTCTGAAATCTCTAGGATTGAATTCGTTTTCTCTACCTTCCTGGTATTGTCTCAATCCAGACCCTCATCCTATTATGCCTGGGCTCTCATAACAGCCCCTGAGTTATTTCCATGACCTGGCCCTCCTATCATAAGCAGAGGTAATGTATAGAATCTAGGTGTAGATCTGGATAGATCCTCGACTGCCTTAGTTACTGTTCGATGACTTCCACTGCTGTGCCATCACCTATGAGACACGGCCTGGATGCCACAGGGGAGCCTTTCTGATCTGGACCCTCCTTACACCTCCAGCTCTGCTCCCTGACTTCCCCTCTGTAGACCCGGGCACTCAGGCCTCGCACTGCACCCTCCTTCCCCACGGCTCAGTGCCTCTGTGCACATCCTGCTTTCCCTGGCTTAATGCTCTGTTCTCTCCCCAAACCTAGAAGAATCCTATTCCTCACACAAGAGCCAGCTCCCCCCCTCTTTGCCCTCAGCTTCCAGGTCACTCAGCACTTTCTAGTGTCTGTTTACCTGACTTTGAGCCAGAGGTGGGGACTCTGCCTTGTTCACCTTCGCATCCCCAGTGCTGGCATCCAGTAAATGCTGGTGGAACGGACGAACAAGTCAATAGGTGAATCCGTGTGGCATGTGGACATCTGAGGAGAAAGGCCAGGAACTATTTCTTCCCAAAGCAGAATTACAATACTTTGAAATTCCTTGTCTTCTCTTCTTAAAGCCCCAAACTGTGAAGTTTCAGACAAAAGTCTTGAGGTTTTATTTCAGGCAGGATTCTGAATAACAGCAACAAAACGCTTTCAAGGACAAAGGGGTGTCATTTTAGATAAATTCTGGTCGGTGATCTGACTGCCTTGGGTCCCAGTGTGTCATTGCTCCCAGGGGAGGACGTGCATGCTTGTGTGTGTGTGTGTATTGCGGGGGAGCGGCTGGCAGACAAGCAACCAAAGCTTCCTCACAGGGCTCTTAAGAAGCACTCTGTTTATACCACGATCCGTTTTCTATACAAAGAGTTTAGTGCCTCCATCAAGCCATTGCATATTCCAGTCAATCAAACCCAAAGCTGGCCGGAACGGAGACAAGAAAAGCTACATCAGATGGTTTGAATCTTCTGGTGACCGTGAAGGTTTTGAGTGTCCTACCCATGACTCACTAACTATAATTCTATTCTTCCAAAATATTGGGGGGGCTATCTCTATCGACCTTTATGCCTACATCCTATCTCCTCTTGTTATTGAAACATTAAGGACTATGGGTCACCAAATAGAACAAAAAGCCTCTTTGTACTTTTCCTTGGAGGTGACAACTGTAGGCAAGTGTTCTGAATTAACTGCCCCCTTCTCAGCCCAGCATCCCCAGGAGTGGTTGGAGACAACACCCCTTTCTTGGGGTTCAGAGCTCCTCCAAGTTCTCTTGGGGTTGTAGCTGTTCTGCTCTTGCCGGCTGGACTGATCTGGGCCTGGGTGGGCTCTGGTCAGGAATGTTTGCCAGACAATGTTGAGTAGATGGATTATAGGATGAAGATGGAGTCCAGAACCTTCTGGCTCACCAGGCTGTTCTCAGTGCGCCAAGCACAGATGATGGGGGCAGCTACCAGCCCCACATCCAGAAGATGTAGACCTCGGGATGTAATTCCAACTTGTCAATAACCCAGGGGACATGGAGATTATTACTCTAATAGGCCACACTGTTTTCAGATCTTTGTAGGCTGTGCACAAACTTATTTTTGGAGGCTCCATCCTACAATATATAAAAATATACCCATATCCCACAATAAACACACACATGTACATATGCATGTCATTAAAGATTGAGTGGGTTGCAGTTGATTAGTTTGTCATTTTGTTTTGTAAACATTTAATTAGGCACATTAATGTTTGCCTTTCTAGTTTTCGTCTCACATTTTGGAACCAAAGTATCTTTTTCAGGTATAGCTGCGGGGCTCTTTTGTCTCCTGCCAAAGTATTTTTTTCAATAATTTAAGATTTGTTTGACTAGCCAGCATTTGAACCCAGGCAACCTAACCTGGCACATGAGCACACTTTATTTATTTATTTATTTTTTTGTGGCTCCGCGCGGCTTGCAGGGTCTTAGTTCCCCAACCAGGGATTGAACCTGGGGCCCCCTGCAGTGGAAGTGCGGAGTCCTAACCACCGGACCACCAGGGAATTTCCCTGCCAAAGAATTTTAATGAAATATTTCCCAACGCAAGCATCTATGTGTGAGTCTTACCCTAGACTCAGCCCTGCGGAACTGCTCCCACTTTGATCAGCTGTGCTCTGGGCCTGCGGCACGGATGCCTTCTGAGGTCTCCCCCAACTACAACTCCAGAGAAGGCATTCACCTCTTTCCTGTTAGATTCCCTGATTTTGGATCCCAGACCTTCCTCTTTCATAATATACTCCCTCATTTTGGCAAATCATGTCACATAGCAAATTCTAGAGAAAGGTACTTGGAAGCCTGGAAAGTAATTTCCCACTTTTTATTCTTAGGAGGGTCTTCTGCTCTCAACAATCCCCTTTACGAGCACACACACACACACACACACACACACCCTCGCTCTCTCCTTTCCATCACACAAAAGTTTTGTTTTATAAAATTATAGTTTTGATCTTGGATTCTATTTACATTTTCGTTAAAACAATCTCATTTGCCTCAAGGCAACGTAGATGACTTTGATTGACTACTGTAAGGCATATGCAACTAAGGGTAGAAAAGAAAGGCACAAAAATGAGTGTTGGGAACTGAATTATGTCCTCACCCCAAAATCAGATATTGAAGCCCTAACCCAAATGCAGTGTGACTGTTTGGAGATAGGGCCTTTAAAGGGGGGTAATTAGGGTTAAATGAAGTCATAAGGGTGGAGCCCTCATCCACCAGGACTGGTGTCCTGATAAAAAGAATAAGAGATACCAGAGCTCACTGTCTGTGTGCATGCACAGAGGAAAGGCCAGGTGAGGACAGAGTGAGAAGACGGTCGTCTGCAAGCCAAGGGGAGAGGCCCCGAGAGAAACCAAACCTGCTGGCACCTTGATCTTGGCCTTCCAGCCTCTGGAGCTGTGAGCAAATAAATGTCTATTGTTTAAACCACCCTGTCTATGGTATTTGGTTATGGCAGCCCTAGCAGCCTAACACAATGAGTATTTTAAGGTTTTATCTTACTCTGTTGGTCATATGTGCTTAATAAATCTTTTCTTATCTGATCCTGGGAGAAGTTCATTGAAATAATAACAATTTTTAAAGGGACCAAATAAGAGACCTATTTGAAAGGACGGTCAGGCCTTGCTGACTCAGCTGAGGCTGGCCAGCAGAACAGTCTGGAAGCAGCGTCCTCTGAACCCCGGCCTCCCATGTTGAGGCCACCTGGAGCTTTTCAATCTGTAGATCTCACCTGTGTGCCTGGCGTACCAAGCAAGAGTAAGCGTTCTTTGCGCTGGCGGGTTTGCCTTTTGCCTTCTCCTCTGATGGAGTGATGTCGGAGCTTCCCCAGCTGTTTAATTCCCACGTGTCACTGGTTTGTCATTTGAAAGTTAAATCACAGACCTGGATGGCGGCCAGGTGTTGGGACTCCCCCCGCACCCTGCCCCGCTTCTAACTTCCGATTTATACCTGTTTACTTACTGATAAGCTGAAGTGGTCCCTGATGCATTTCCCAAATAATCCAGCAAATCCTTGAGATTTATTTTAACGATTGATTAGAAAAGTCAATGTTGTACACAAAGGATTAAAAAAAGAAATATTTGGAATCTACTTAAGTATCTGTTATCTCAAAGGCAGTCTTGACTCCTCCAAATTGATACGGCCACAGGCAGAAAGGGGTGGAAAACTCCTATATATATATATTGCATTGTCTATACAATGGGAAGGACGCTGGGCTGGCCCCCCAAAGACATTGATCCTAACCTGTATCTATCCACTGATGGATGCTATGACCTCTATCAAGTTATTTAACCTCACCAAACCCCAGTTTGCTTATTTTTTTTATTGTGGTAAAAAGCACATAACAGAAAACTTACCGTCTTAACCATTAAAAAAAATTTTTGTAACCATTCTTTAAGTGTATAGTACAGAAGTGTTAATTACACGTGCCTCGTTGTGTAACAGCTCTCTAGAACTTCGCTATCTTACAAAACTGAAACTATACCCACTGAACAACTCTCTATTCCCCTCCTCCACTGCCCCTGGCCACCACCATTCTTCTTTCAGTTTCTAAGAATTTGGCGATTTCTTTTTCATTATTAACAATACCCATCTACAAAAAAGGGAAACATCATTCTAATTTTTCCCACCTCCCATCCTTGTTGTCGGGCTATGTTGAGACCCTAAGTCACTCTTCAAAGGCCAGGAATTATTTCAAACCAGAGCCAACTTCCTTGAGGTGGATGAGGATAATCTTGATGTAAACTGACAGTTGGCTTAAAAAGTCTAAGAGTCTGGTTATTTTGGGGATGTCCAGAATTCTGATTGCATATGTACCCTAACAATTTTCAGGAGAACTGGAAAAACTCATTGAAAGGGTATATTGGGGGGAAATCTTTTCGCTTAAATACAGATACATGAATGCTGAGTACAAAGTTATTAACTGGCTTAGCTCCTCATCTTAGAGTTTCTTAATTCAGTCCTTAGTACGTTGTACTTGAATCTTTCTCATCTCTTACCTCAGTCAGCTGATTCCCAAGACTGATGCCTTCCCAGATGCAAGAAGAAAATCTACATCTTGGATTGTCAGGTCTTTTTATAGTTCATTCTTTAAATCCTTCCATTTTGTGTTTTGTAATAGATACAACATATTAGTACTTGGGTACAGGTAAATAATTTATACATAAATAAATCCATATGTATTGGAGTGCATGTTTCTTCCCCCCCCTTTTTTTTTTCTTTTGTTTTTTAATTAATGACAGGCAGGAACAAAAAGTTTCAAAGGCCAATAAACTACTTCCAGTATCAGTCTGGGTTCTCCAGAGAAATAGAATCAATATATATATACACATACACACACACACACAGATATTTATTTTCTATTATATTTTAAGAAATTGGCTCATGCAATTGTGGGAGGTGGCAAGTTGAAAATCTGTAGGGCAGGCTGACAACTCGGGTAGTATTTCTGTGTTAACAACCTTGAAACAGAATTTCTTCTTCTCCGGGAAACCTCTGTTTCACTCTTAAGATCTTCAACTGATTGGATAAGGCCCACCCACCATAACAAGGGTAATCTCCTTTAAGTCAACCAATTATAGTTGTTAATCACATCAACAAGATACTGTCACAACTCCTAGATTAGTGTTTGATTATAAAATTGGGTACTGTACAGCCTAGCCAAGTTGACGCATAAAACTCACCATCGTACTGTCCTATTGCCAAGTTTCCTAACTGATGATCTGGCTTCAGTCTGTCCCTGCCCCAAGCCCCCTCCGTGCCATTTGCAGACTCAGCTCACTAAAGGATGTTTCTGGGCAGGTGTCTCTGCTGGACATCCGTCACCACTGATGAAGACCAAGTCCTTGGATTGGCATTAGCTGCGTGTTAGAGCCCAAGTGCCTCTCACCCACACCCCAAGCTCTTTGTCAACAGAAACATCCTATTCATGTTCAGTCCCACTCCCTACTGATCCTCACCCCACCCAACCCCACACCCGGGCTTTTCTGACAGGGAGCCCCCTGGCGCATGCCTCGGGGCACGTCTCCCTCCCGCTTCCAGCTCTGCCTGTCAAAATCCCCCCCTCTTCAATCAACCTGTCCAGTATCCAACTCATTATCTTACTCAAAATATGCTTCTTTTTCTGTATTTCTGGGGCTCTTTTAATGTATTCCTTCCCCTTGCAGGAGCTAGGAATCTCAAATAAAAATTTAATAGATGGCAGACGGGGGAAAGATATTTCCAATGCCTACAACAGTCAAGGGAATAATTTCTAGAATATACAAAGAAATCCTTCAAACCAACCCAGAAGGACAAGGAAAACCAACAGAAAAATGGGCTGGAGATATCCCAAGGCAATACCCAGAAGGGGAAGCCCAGGAAGGCAATGAGTAGATGAATAAAGGCTCAAACTCAGTGGTAGTCAAAGAGACAGAAATTAGAACAACGTTGAGACACCGCTTTGTAATGGACCAGATGGCAAAAATGAGAAGGGTAGGTAACCCCAATTGTCAGATAGGGTGTGAGTGATTTCAGGTCTTTCCATGTCTTCATCCATCACTCTATTGATTTGGGAGTCACTACGTTCCTTAGCTGAGGTTTGTCTCTGAGCCCCATATCTGCAAATCCAACCCATTTTCAGTCCTCTCTCCTTCAAAGTTCCATTGGTTTACCCAAGACCGCATGTCCAAGACGGAACTTGCACTGTGCTTCTCTAAACCTGATTCTTCTCCCGTTTCTTCTACCAAAGGGCCACCTGCCATCCACTAGTTTGCCTAAATCATTCCTAACTTCCCTTCTCTGTCACCCCTTTCCCCATCTGTCACAAAGTCCTCTATATTTTATCATTCGTGTACTTGACATCTGTCTCCCATGTTCCATCCTTTCCAAATGCTACCCTAGATTAAGCTATTGTCACTCCTGCCCTGAATTACTCAAATTGTTGCTCGATGGTTCTCCTTCCCTACAATCTTGCTAATTTAATAAGGAGTGCTTTCTATTTGACAACCACTTGGACACAAGGGTGGATAAGATCCACTCCATGACCTCAAGGAACTTGCTCTTCTCTGGTGGGAGGGAAAGACAGATATGCAGAGAGAGAAAAAGTGTAGTTACTATGGCAGCAGGGAGGAAGAGTACCCGATACGACAGCCCATCCTTCGTAAGCCAGGCACGAGATCTTCTTAAAATTCAGGTCTGATCCTATGCCCCTGGCTTAAAACTCTCCAAAGGCTCCCTGCTGCTTTTAGGATGATATCCTTGATATGGTATAAACTCATGCATGGCTGTCTTGGCCTGCATTTATAGTTCCTGTATGAATTCTCTGGCTGTATGAAATGACTCATATCCCACACACATAAACCATCCTCTCTTTTGCCACTTGATGGACCAACCTATAGCACCCACTATAAGTTGAGTGGTATTTGGGGTTGGTGAAAAGTTGTTACAGTTCTGATGAAGTTGCGTATTAACTATTTGCAGTTTCCCCTGTCACTCCCCTGCTCAAGGATGTACAGTGATAAACCAACAGACATCATGCTCATTAAATGCCAGTAGTGTGCAATGCATCATGCTTGACATCATGGGGGGAGTCGAAGATGAGTCAACAAGCCCAACCACCTGCTTTCTCCCTACATCCCCAACTCCACAGCCACTGCCTCTTCCCTAAACAGCTCTCCAAGTCTGAATGCTGCTCCTTCCATGTCCAGCTCAAACACGTCGTGCTCCTTGAATGGTTTTCTGTTTTCCCCAGTGGAACGTCAAAGTCTCCCCTTTGAGCTCCTTTTGCACCGTCTGCCTGCTTCTCCCGTGTGGCACTCATCATTCCTGCCTTATGCCATCTTTGTTTACGTACACCACAAATGCCTGTCGCCGCCCAGACTCTGATCTCCTTTAACACTGAGACGCTCTCTGATTGAGTTTTGTGTGATGTCTGGCACAGTCTGGGTACCCAACAAATGTGCTAAATTGGTGAGAAATAGTTCTTGTTTTCCAGGAGCTCACAATTCTCTATTGACTATGGAGTCGAGTCCAACGTTTCTGGCAAAAATGTCAAAGCCTTCTAGAATCAGACCCCACCTTACCTGATCACCTTCTGCTGCTTCACCAGCACAGACCCTCTGTGTCAGCCAGCCTGGTCCTTCATCACACTTGAAATATGGCAGTTCATTTGTTTACTTCAACGGAGTTCATCAGGGTGAATACTGAAAATGTATGTTGAGAACCTACCGCATGCCAGACCCAGCTCTAGATAAAATGATGAGAAATTTAGACATGGTTCCTGCCCTACTAGAATGTATAGAATGAGAAGGAAGCCAGGGTTAAGCAAATAATAATTACGAATTGTGAAAAGCACTATGAAAGAAGCAAATATCGCTGTAAGGGAACATAATAGAGGTTGCCCAGGCTGCTCCCCTCCCTGGGACATTGACTGAGCCCTCTCTGCCCACCTGAATCCCACACCTCTTTCATCTCGTTTATCCCCATAAACTTCACTTCTGGGAAGTCTTCCCAGATCACTGCAGGCCCTGCCTGCCCCCCTGGCATTTATCACACGCGTAACCAAACCAGCACCACCGACGCTTCCTGCCAGCAAAGCTGCAATGAGCCTTTACCCTGGTGCAGGACTGCAGAGTGATCCCATCATCCAGGTGCTTCCACGGTTTCAGAACCAGGCTCATGGGCAAACAGTGCGATTTCTGGGATCTTTTGCATACTAGCTAACCATTAGAGAGAAAACTCCATGCAAGGCAGCCCAGCCAAGATGACTGCATAGCCCCCTACCCATCCCCCTAACTCATCCTTACCTGACCTCAGCTTGACTCATCCCTGCCTGTGTATAGTCATGAATGATCTCTCTCTCCTCCCAGTCTCAGCCTCTTGCTGAAAAGCTATGTCCTGTTAACTTATACTTAACTCACTCGTAATGATTTGAGCTCTCCTTGCCGATGCTGGGACGTCTCCTTCAATTCCCAAAAGCCTAACAGACTCCCTCCACCTGGGGACAGACCTGTCAGTTGCATCTCTTTTTCAAGGCAGTGGAAAGTTTTATATAATGACCGATAGGCTAGGCAACATGAATAAACAGTTGGGAGTCAGGGGTGAAGGGGTCAGGAGGGGATTAGTGTTTGGGATACTGTATCTCATATTTTATAGGTATTATTTCTAATTCTTAAGCATTCCTGCAAGGTAATATGATTATGCCCATTTTTATAGATGAGGAAAATTAGGACACAATGTAGATTTCTCAAAAAACTAAAACTAGAACTACCATATGACCCAGCAATTCCACTCCTGGGTATATATCTGAAAAAAACCAAAAACACTAATTTGAAAAGATACATGAACCCCAATGTTCATAGCAGCATTATCTATCGTTGCTAAGACATGGAAGCAACCTAAGTGTCCATCAACAGATAAATGGATAAAGAAAATGTGGTGCACGCGCGCGCACACACACACACACACACACACACACACACACACACAATGGAATACTGCTCAGCCATGAAAAAGAATGAAATTCTGCCATTTGCAACAACATGGGTGGATTTGGAGGATATTCTGCTAAGTGAAATAAGTCAGACAGAGATAAACAAGCATTGTATGATATCACTTACATGTGGAATCCAAAAAACACAACAAACTAGTAAATATAACAAAAAAGAAGCAGACTCACAGATATAGAGAGCAAACTAGTGGTTACCAGTGGGGAGAGGGAAGTGGGGAGGGGCAATAGAGGGGTAGTGGATTAAGAGGTACAAACTATTAAGTATAAAATAAGCTGCAAGGGTATATTGCAACACAGAACACAGGAAATATAGCCAATATTTGATAATAACTATGGATGGAGTATAACCTTTAAAAATTGTGAATCACTATATTGACACCTGTAACTTGTATAATATTGTATATCAGCTGTAACTCAATAAAATATTAGGACACAGACAAGAAAAATAACTTGGCTAAGAGGCAAGGAGGACAGTCCTGTTTTTAGGCGAGTGATTTTAATACACTGTGAGACATGTTATAGTAGAAGTTTGCATAAAGTGATGGTTTTCTATTATAATTCGAGTTTGCATCGGGAACGCCTGGAGGGCTTGTTAAAACACAGGTTGATGGGCCCCACCCCAAGAGTGTCTGATTCAGTAGGCCTGGGGCAGAGCCTAACAATTTGCATTTCTAGTAAGTTCCCTGCTGATACTCATGCTGCTGGTCCGGGGACCACACTATAAAAAGCACTGTTGTAACCGGTGTGAGATGATATCTCATTGTAGTTTTGATTTGCATTTCTCTAATGATTGATGATGTTGGGCATTCTTTCATGTGTTTGTTGGCAATCTGTATATCTTCTTTGGAGAAATGTCTATTTAGGTCTTCTGCCCATTTTTGGACTGGGTTGTTTGTTTTTTTGTTATTGAGCTGCATGAGCTGCTTGTAAATCTTGGACCACCTAGAGGGGTGGGATAGAGAGGGTGGGAGGGAGGGAGATGCAAGAGGGAAGAGATATGGGAACATATGTATATGTATAACTGATTCACTTTGTTATAAAGCAGAAACTAACACACCATTGTAAAGCAATCATACTCCAATAAAGATGTTAAAAAAAAAAAAGCACTGTTGTAAAACACGGTGTGAGCCCAGAGGGGAGAGAAACTTCCAGTGCATTTGGGGCAGTGAAAGGAAGCCTTCCTAGGGAAAGTGGCATTTGGGTTGGGCATGGAAGGTTGTATAGAAGGTCTCCAGCTCACTCACAGGTGCTGAAGGGAAAGACTGAACACATGCTGTGTGCAGACGTATAGATGCAAGGCAAGTTCAGGTGCGTGAGTAGCTCAGCCAGCATGTACAATTGGGGGCGGCTCTGCAGAGCTCTCCCTGGCATGGCAGGGGCTGGCAGGGCAGTTTGGGGCCAGATGGAAAGCCACACTAAAGAGTTTGGACTTCATCCCTTGGGTACCAAGCTTTTAATCAGAAGAGTAATGCAATTCTCTGTGCCTGATTGTATTCTAATTGTTCAATTATTAAAGATAAAAAGGTATTAATCACTAACTGTTCCAAGAAATGCTAGGGATATAAAAATCTCACAGTCTCTAAAAGTAATAACAACAACAAGTGGTATCTTTCCAGCCCTTTACTACAGTGATAAGGGCCTCACAGGCATGACCTCCTTGACTTTGTGACAGAGGTCCCATTTTAGAGATGAGGAGACTGAGATTTTCGGAGGCAAAGGCACACTTCTTGAAGGTAGTTGAGTAGGGATTTAGGTCTAAGTTAAAAGGATCGTTTTTGTGTTTTAAATCTTGCTTTCCATGATAACATCCTTGAGTTCAAAGGCTGTATCTCTACCATCCCTTTCACCCTAAACTTGTCCCATCTAATATGGAGAATCCCTGCTGGGCTCGGTAAAAGTAGCCAGAGCTCGCCGGGCAAGTCCTTTCCTCCAGCAGGTGCCCTGACCTCTGCATAAAGACGCAGGCAGGCGAGCAGGAGCTGTAGCTTGTTATCGGAAGGATCTGTGGTCTTCCTAGTGCAGGAATGTCATCCCAAGGGGACAAGCGGGATCTATCACTGTCAAACCCAGAGGCCGGTTTTTATTCTTGCAAACTCAGGGCTTTTCAGATCTTTAAGGCTGATCAGAGATAGAGCACTACAATAGCCGACTTAAATCTCAGCAAGTGGGGAGGAGAGGCAGAGAGAGGTACCTCGCAGAAAATAAAGTACGCTGACTCCTTTTGGGAAGATAAAACATAACTCTCAGCACACACGGTACAATAAAAGCCCTTGGAGAACAGAGAAGATCTTTGTCAGGAATTCCATCTCATTTAGCACCATTGTTTCACTGTGTTCCTTTCAGAATGAAAGTGATTCGTCTTGCTTTTGTTTTTGGTTGTCTTTTTTTTCCTCTCACAGAAATTTCTCTCTTCCATTAGGAAGCAAGCACTTTTTCCTCTCCCCTCTCTTCACAAACAGGACTTTCATTCTCCACATGTTTAGGCTCAGCTCACAGAATCCAATTCCATGATTTTTCCCCCCATTTTATCAAGTAGTGATTCAGACAATAGAGCTGCGCAGTGTGTTGTAAAAAATATTTTAATCATCTCATTCTTTGCAACTCAGTGTGTGTGTGTGTGTGTGTGTGTGTGTGTGTGTGTGTGTGTGTGTGTATGTGATGTTTGTGTGTCAGGCCACAGATATCACCATCATTTATTCGCTCAGGAAATATTTGCACTCCTGGGGACGTGAAGTAGTTGCTACACGAGGTGGTCACCGCACGAAGTGTGTAGCTGAAGAGGAGGCGACACAAAAAGGGGTTCACTATGGCACAGAAGTTAAAGAATCAGATGGCAAGATAAGAGATGTCCCAAGGGTAGATTTAGAGGCTCTGTTCCCTGCATTTGGACAAAGAAGGATACAACTCATAATGGCTACTTCTACTTCATTATGAATTTTATCAGAAGGATTTCTGTGAAAAACAGACTGAAGTTAACACCCTACATTCTCAGAGGTGTTGTACCCGCTGGGCGCTACTCACTTTATCCCATTATCTCCTGTTGTCTTCAAGTAGCCTCCATAAGGTGTGAGGAACCAAGGTTCAGAGCAACTGGGTGATTTTTCAAAAAGCTGGACAGCTCCAGAGAAGCAGAGACTGGTTTCAATCTCTGGTCCCGTGACAAGAAGGGAGGTTGGCTGGAGTGTAGAGAGGGGGGCCCTGGCTTGCGAGGCCAGTCCAGATTTTGCCAGCAGTCAGTGATCAACACTTCCTGTTCTTGAACTCCTTCTGGGGCTTTCTTCCCAGTCCTTGCCCCTTCCCAGACTCCCGCAGTGAACATCTGGACACCTGAAGGCTGCCTGGCCTTGGTGCTGTGCTAAACCAGCCTGGTGAGCTATGGGGCTCCTGCCCCCGGGGTGAGTGGCATTGAGAGGCTGTTTGCTGCGTGATTCTGAAGGATGGAGCGCTGAGAGGGTCCAAATCCCTGTGCTGGGGAGGGGCGGGGCCACACCCCCAATCAGAGGAGAGCGGGAAGCTCATCTGGCTTTCTCTGCCCAAGCCTCTCGGGCTTACCACTTCCGAACCCCTGGTAGAGACTAGAGGGAGCTATGTGTCCCAGCAATGGTGTCCTCGAAGCCACCAAGCCTTCCCTGTCCCCTCGGGCTTCCAAGATTCAGTTGATCTCCCTTCTATTCCACTCCTGTACTCACCATTCCTTCTCTATCTCTGTTGCTGTCTTTCCCTCTACCAGCGGGTCCCACCCGGAGTGCTCCCAGGTCTGGCATTGGCCCTGGGGATCTCAGTCACTCCCAGGACTTTGAATTATATATAGTATATTGTATTATAACATAATGCAATATATAACATATGATATACTTGCACGCACACATATATTATTCAAAGCCACGTGTGTTTGTATAAACAAATGCACATACATATATCATTCCAATGCATGCATATATTATTCAAAGTCATGTATATGTGTGAACATATGTATACACCACACACACACACTCATGCTCAAACACACATACATCTTGCATTTTTATTTTCACCTTGGACCTCTTCCTTGAATTCCAGGCTCATAAATCCAACAGCCTACTCAAATTATCCATAAGGAGGCTTAATAGAAATCTGTCTTAACATGGCTCCAGCAGAACTATTGCACTTCTCCTCAAACATATCAAGCCCCACTGCAAACTTTTGTATTTCCTTAAATGGCACCACGGTCATCTACACAGTTGCTCAGGCCAAGGATCTCGGGATTTGAGTTTTCTTCTTTTTGATTTCCCTCATGCCTTCCATCCAACCCATAAGTCAGCCCCATCGGCTCTAAGTCCCCCCAAAATGTCTAGAATCCAGCCTCCTCTCACCATCGGCACTGCCGCAGTCCTGGTCTGAGGAAGCGCCTGCTGGACTCCCAGCTCCCATGCTCTCCTCCCATCAGCCATGCTCCACACAACAGGGAAAAGGACTGACGTCTCGTCCTTCCCCTGGTTAACCCTCCAGTGGTTTCCCGTTTCCCTGAGAGTGAAATGTAAACTCCTCACCATGGTCCCCTAGGCCTCCCATCATCTGGTCCCTGCTTCTGTCTCCCAGGTCATCTCCCTCATTACCTACATCTGGGTACACTGACCATCAGAACATCAAGCCCGTTCCTTTCTTAAGGCCTTTGTGGTTTACTTTCCTCCTGCCTGGAGCACTTGCCTTGATCGTGACGGGCCTGGCGCCTTTTCATCTTTCAGAGCTCAGCTCTGTCATACCCTCCCTGAGACAATCTCCCTGACCAGCCTCTCCAGCTCCTCCCAGTTCTCTATTCAATCTTCTTTGTCCCACTGGGGTGTAGCTGAAGTGATCTTTTTCACTTACTTTTATACCCATCAGTTCATTTCCCCCTACGTTTTCATTGAAGAGTTCTACAGTTTTAGCGCTTACATTGAGGTCTTTGATCCAGTTTGAGTTCGTTTTTGTAGATGATGTAAGTAAGGTAAGGGTCCAACATCATTCTTTTGCTTGTGGCTACCCAGTTTTCCCAGTACCATGTGTTAAAAAATATTGTTTCTCCATTGAATGGTGTTGGCACTCATGGAGAAAATCATTTGACCACTGTTGAGGGTTTATTTCTGGGCTCTCTTTTTTATTCCATTGGTCTGTCTTTATGCCCCATTCCTTCTTTTTCACCACTAGAAGGTACATTCCTTGAGGGCAGGAGCTCTGCCTGGCTTCCTGGCACAGAGAGGCTCAGGGAATTTCCGATGACTGGCGGCCTGGGTTTATTTCTGCTCTTCCTTGCGCAGCCCTGATGGACTTCCCTGCGTGGCACCTGCTTGGCCTGTGACAGACATGTCACCTCCACGGTGAAGCCAGACAGACCTGCTCTTCTTCCTTCGACTTTGGGTCAGAGGGACTCCCGCCCTCCCCTCGTTCCAAACTGATCTCCGTGTCTGCCGGGTCAATTCGACCTTGCCTTGTGCCGTTCTGGTTCTGTCTATAACTGGTGGTCGTGTAACCAGCCTTTTCTCAGTCTGCAGCCCCCTACTTCCAGATGTCAACCCCGGGCGTGTGTTCTTCTTGGAGCCACACCCATCAGACCCTCAGGAACCCCAGAGGGGGCACACTCACCTGCCTTCCAGGGCTGCCCTGCTCAACTTGAACCCCTGCATCTCAGATGTATTTGAAAACAAAGGAGAGCTAAGCCATGCTCTCTTCCAGCCTCACCCAAGTCACATCTAACGATGTGACTTGTGTTTTGCTTTTGTTTCCAGTCTCATAAATAAAGCCTCAGTAATGGCAGAGAGGGAAACCAGAGGATGGGAACACAGCATTACCTCATCTCATTACTACACTGATGCCTTTTCAAGGCCAACAAACTCAATTAGCTCGTTGGCAATAGCTGTACCAGCAGTGGGGCTCTTGCAGCCGAGTTTATCGTTCTGAAGAAGGACGCAGAAAGGAAATGACGGTGCGGTTCACTATCAGAGCCGCCCGCAAACTCACCCAGAGTTGTGGCTCAATACCCAGGATGGCCCCCTTTCAACAATTTTGAACTGCTCCTTAGAGTTCAGTCTTTTGATATATTTAAACCTGGAGAAACCCAACGCTATTTGTGAAGCGTGTCCTAGTTATTTGTTACATCACCCATTCTTGAGCAACTTTGTCTTTTTTTTTTTTTTTCTGTAAATAATCAAGCCTCAGCAGCACTGAGACCTAGAGGAATTGGAAAAGTTACCAGCGGACACTTAGCAAGTGGCCTTGTCTCAGTCACTACCTATTTATTCATCGTTCTTGAGCATATCAAATAATCAGCCATCGTTTTGGGTAAGTTAGAGAAGGCAGAAAATTCTCATTCAGAGTAAGTGAGGATGGAGGACAGTCAGGGTTGCTGATACGTCAAAATAATGTAATATGTCAACCACAAGTGTCATGAGAGCGAGGAATGTTTTAGTTGAACAGTCCAGAGAATTTTACTTGTCCAGCCCTGTTATTTTACAGTTGAGAAAATCAAGAGACGAGAAGCTTATGTCCTATAGGTCACCTGGCTGGTGAGCAGACATGCGGAGTCACTATCAATCAACCACAGCCCTGTGCTGACCTAAGGGACAGTCCTGCAGGGTCTCTTTGGAAGGGACTTAGGGTCCAGAGACTAAGAGGATTTCAAAGCAGCACATGGGGCCTGCAGGTGCTTTCAAGGTGATGTTGATAGGATGTTTGCTTTTGTCTGTAAACTAAACAAGCCCTTCACAATCTTGGCACTTTTAATATTGAGCTCTTTGTGTATAGTTCTAAGTCTCAGTGACACTATCAAACATCAAAACAGTCTAATTGCATAGAAAAGAAACATACGGTTACCAAAGGGGGAAGGGGGTGGTGGGGGGGGGGAGGGATACATTAGGAGTTTGGGATTAGCAGATGCAAACTGTTATATAGAGAATGGATAAACAACAAGGTCCTACTGTAAAGCACAGGGAACTGTATTCAATATCCCGTAACAAACCGTAATGGAAAAGAATATGAGAAAGAATGTGTATGTGTATGTATATATATATAACTGAAGCACTTCACTATATACCAGAAGCTAACACAACGCTGTAAATTAACCATACTTCAATAAAAAATTAAAAAAAAAAAACAACTGTCCAATTGAAGGTATTCAAATTCCGTGGCTGGAAGGTTAAATCATACTTCTCTGGAAGCAACCTCTCTTTCCCATCTTTAGCCCTAAGATTGCTTTGCCATCCCTCCTCTTTTAGAAACAAGAAGAGGAAGCCACGCACAGAGGTCCCACATCTTGCCTACCAGCAACTGCTTCTCTGTCGAACTCATTTAGAACACACGGCGATTCAGTGCTGTGTTCTAAATGGCTCATAAATCATGCATTTCCTTCAGAAGGATTTTAAACAGGCTGATTTGCTGGGTAGCATATTCCCCTCCTCCCTTCGGGCAGACTAGCAAGTACTGTGTGTCTTACACATCTTTCATCTATTTACAGCTCCGAGAAGCCAGCGGCGTGGGGGTGCTGGTGACACGTGATTCCTATGGAGAAATGGCGCCAATCCACAGAGGCTCTCTCTGGGCCTTGGTAATGTAGGTGCGTCGTGGAACGCACTTCGGTGAAGCTGTGCTTGACGGTTCAATGGACAAACGAAAACCAAAAATGGTCGTGATGCTTTTCCAGCCGTGGAACTCTTAACAGGCTACTTGGATTTACCAGGGCTCAGATGCCTGTTGCTGTTTTCTCTCTGTCTCCTCATCTCTCTGTTTATCTTCACAACGAGGCCACGTATGTTACCGAGAAATATAGTAACTTTGGTGGCAGGCGTGGGCTCACATCCCAGGCCCATATCTTGCAAGTAAGGGACCTCACACACATTACATGACGGCTCTGACTCTCGTAGATGAAGGATAACAATGGGGTGAAGAGAGGATTGAGTAAGATAATAGAGCGAGAGTCCCTGGGCCAGTGCATCATAGATTATAGACGTTCTTCTTTCTTTATGCCATAAACATTCTTCGAGCACCTACTCTGCCAGCTCCACTTCTAGATAGCACGAAATAAAACAGGTAAAACCCTGCTTTCCTGGAACTGATGTTCTAACGCAGGAGACAATGACAAACGAATAAGTACGATATATAGAATGTCACGGTGATAGTGGTCACGGGGAGAAATACCGCAGGGCAGGGGAAGGGGGTATGTGGCGGGGGAAAAGGTGTTTGACATTTTTAATGTGCCATCAAGGACGGCTGCATGGAGAAGGCGGCGTTTGAGTAAAGACCTTAAGAGGTGATGGAATGCGCTGTGGATATTGGAGAAACAGTGTCCCTGGCAGGCGCAGAGGACAAAACACAGTGACGATTTCTACATAAAGAAGAGCTGTGCCCGCCCCGCCGTGGGTGAAGTGACAAGATGAGCACAGCTCTTTGCACCAGTCATGACCCTCCCTTTCTTCCTGCCTGGCTTAATCTGAGCCACACTCAGTATCAGGGGAACCACAGGCCACACGTCTGTGGTTGGGAGAACACATAGGCAGATGGGTTTTGCCAGATGGCAAGAAGGACAAGGAAGGCAGGTCGTTGACATCAGGAATATTTAAAGGTCTCCGCCAATGACTAGAACATAGCGTTAGAGGTTATATCTGTGTCCCCAGCGCCTAGCACATTGTAGGTGCTCATTAAATGCCTCACAGATGAATGGAGGGGTGGACAAGAATTCCAAGACGGCAGCAGTAGGCAGAGGTAGGAAGCTGGACACCAATCTAAAAAAAACCCTTCTGCGCACAATTCAGCCGGGTAGATAGAATCTAGCAGAGTTGGGGGAATAAGGCCTATTTCAGGATGTCTGGAGAATTGAAAAAGAGAGCAAGAAGTGGTCTCAGGCACAGTAAAATAAGACAGGACACTTAATATTGAAGCTGAAGTAGACAGTGGATTAGATGCTACACAGAAAGGCATCAAGCAGTCCTTCCTAGAGAAAGCCCTGTGCCCAAGTCTTTGCCATGTGCATCTGACACTGTCTCAGTCTTATAGGACCAAGGGCCTTTGTCTTGACAGGTCAACTAGAAGGACCATACATATTTTTTCTGGAAAGCTGAAGAAACTCAGGCCCATCACAGACCCTTGACTCATGGAGATGAGGGCAGGACCTTCTGGTTTGTTCTTGTCATTGTTGAGACCTATTGGACATACACTCTATCTCTTAAGGAGAACTTCATGTCCAATGAGACACTGGTCTTACTTTGTTTATAAGTCCAAGGCCTCACTCTAGGAGATGATCTTGTCTTGGTCCCCAAAGCTGAGGCATTGCCACTTCTGTAAACTACTGGCTGCAGCCAGAAATCACCTCCCATAAATCATAGCCGAGTTAAGGGGTCCTAATCAGCAAACTCCCATCCAATGCACAGAAGTGGATTTGTTTTAAGTCACTAACTGCTGGGGTGGTTTTTTTAGGTAGAAAGGCCAATGGCGGTGTGCCGCCAGAGGAAGACATAGAGGAAACAGGAAGAAGAAAAGGGTTAATAGCAGCAAGCAGGAGTTGGGTGTGATGAAGAGTAGCTGTGATAAGGCTGTCTTATGCCAAGGAATCCTGCCTGGGAGCTAAGCCAATGCTTTCGATCTAAGCTGTCTTTCTGTGACCCACTTCTGTCTCTTTGACCTTGCACGACAGACCCATCGTATGTCCGTGTTCTCACTTTGATTCAGGTCTCAGTAAGAGCCACCTTTGGATTCTGGCCCTGCCACTAACTGGGTTCTTTGCTGTCTACCCATCCCTGCCTTACCAATTATTCTCAGACTTGGGCTTTATAATGAAATGCTCACATTCCTGCTCCAACCTTTGTGTTGCCTGTTTATCTCTTACATCCGACCTAGCTCACCATCTCTCTGGTCTGGTCCTGGGCTTCACCCTCTGACTCTGCCCCTAGCAGGTGCCCAGGAAAATCTCACATCTAGGAGTTGGCGACTTGGCTGAGCTTTGGGGCTGGGATCCAGCCCGGGCAGTCTCTCATCTTTTCCTCTCAACATCGCCCCCGCTTCTGCAACCTGAAACCTGTCTTCTGATATCCTCCTAGATCCCACTGTTTTTCCATGTGTTCTTTCCTGCTAACCTGTTTTCCAGCACATTACAACATCGCTTACTGAGAATTTCCACTTCTGCCACTCTGTGGCATGTGGCCTAATGCCTTGCTCTGCCTGACCCTGCAGAATTGCAGCATTTCCCAAGTCAGCAGCTAGTTCTTCCAAAGGATTACTCTGGACTTTCCCTGCCAGGGTGGATTATACCTGCAACAAGAGTTATTAACTTGTGAATGCTTTGTGTAGGAGTTGTGCCTGAAACTGTTTTTACGTAGCAAGAATGTGCTTGATTCATGGAAAGACATTTTCTATTTGAGAAAAAAATTAAATCCCTTTTCTGCACTCCAGTAAATAAAAGGACTCTACTATTTAAAAACACTAGGAAAAACTAGCTCTTGGGAGAAAAATAATACTTTCAAGTCATGGTGAAACAAAGGCACACAGAGGGCAATGCTATGAATATAAGATACTCTTTTTAAAAATTTTTCAGGGAATAAGATATCCTAGAGAGTCTAAGTGATAGGAAGTCTATTAGTACTTTTCTTGAGGCAAAAAACATTTTTAGATCCTACACTCTCTTTATACATCTTTGGGGTATTTAAAGAGATGGCCTTAAACAGGCACTAAAATGTCTACAGAACTCCTCTTTAAGCGTCCCCAGTGCTCTTTAAAGAAGGTCTGCTATTGGCCAGGAGCCTAGTGCTGGGACTGCTGCTTGCATGGTGAAGTGGGTGGGCAGGAGGTATTTGAACTATCCATGAGCAGCCATTGACATGGGAACTCAAACATCTTTGTATGTGAGTAGACAGAGACAATCACATGTAATGCAAAATACACACATTCTAGGTACGATTTGCCATCTCTCCTAGATATTTCAGGACAATCTCATGTCCAATTATATTTCTTCATATACTTTCACTTCCTTGGAGATATTGTCTTTCCCCTGGAAATAATTGACTGAATGAATCTAGTCTACCAAGCTAATAACTGAGCAAGCTGAGATTTTCCAGTTACAAGTGTAATGATACCTTCCATCCTCAGTACATATGAATGAGGAAAGGGGCCATGCCTCTTCTTTACTTACATGCATGTATTTACATGCTTAATGTTTTTCTATCATGTAACCTTTAAATGAAAGGTAATTAATTAATTATATATATACACACACACATACGTGTATATGTATATATATAGCTATATATCTATATCTATCTATGTAAAATTTCAAGTTTTTACTTTTGTAAGACTTTGTATCATTTAGGAATGCTTTTGACTACATGTAACGTAAAATCAGACTAACAGCTGCCTAAGCAAGAAAATCATTACATTTTTCATATAACACAAATTGTGGGAAGGTGCTTCCAGGGTGTGTTCATTGGCTCAGTGATGTGAGGGTGCTGGGCTGGTACCTCTGGAGTCACTTGGCTTTTCCTCATGTTCACAAGATGGCTGCTGCAGCTCCAGGCATCAAGACCACACACAGGAATTTTAAGTAAGAAGAAAGTGTCAAAAGCAAAAATGAATTTTCCTCAGCAGATTCCTTTTCTACTTTTCTTCCTCCTTCTAAATCAGACTGTCTACCATAGACTTTTCACATAAGTAAAGTTACATGTAAGAAGAAATATATTGTAAGGCACTATGTTTGTCCGTGTTTTGGGTTTTGTTGCTCTGTGCATGGTATGTTTACTTCCTTGTCAGTGTCTGGGACCAGACTCTGTGCTCTCTGAGGCAAGGGTTTTGTTGATCACATCTCTTTGTCCTCCCACTACCAGGCTTGGAACACCGGAGATGTTTGGTGTTTGCTAATGACTGGCATATGACAAATTTCAGGTTTCCCTTTGCTCTTGAACTACTCACACCTTTGGGAAACTGAGGAGCTGGGGATCAGACTACTTCAGGGTTTTAGCCATTGTTTACACCAGTGATTGAGACAGAAACAGAGTGATAGCAGAATGATCATACCTGATTATGTGGGGTTGATATCAACATCTTCAACCCTCATCACAGGAGAACCTAAGTGTGCTCGGTTGGTTCTATGTCTATGTGTTAGATTTTTTTCTCTGCTTTCCACTCCCATGACACTTGGTACATTGCTCTGTATAACTCTGTCATATTGAAAAAAATAAGTATCTAAGTGTGTATCCTTTCTCCTTACTTGAGAATTTAGAATCCTCAAGGTCAAAGGACATTTCTTAGTTATATTTTTCCCAGCATCTTCCACGCTGCCTGGCAGGATAGTATTTATTTATTTAAATGCTGAGAAAATTGAATGAAAGAAAATTTTCTTGTACTGACATAATACATCTTCCAGATCTCCCGACATGAGTGGCCACTTATATGAAAATGACCCACTGTGCCTTCAGGGCACTAAGCAACACTATTAAATTTATTAAGTATATATTTATTGAGCATCTATCAAGTGAAATAAATCTACCAAGTGCAAATACAGCAGAGGGAGTGGTTTGAATTTACTGCTTTGAGCTCAGGCATTGACTAACACTCTTAATTATAGGAATACAGATACTTTTTAATTAAAAGTTGACTTTAAGGATTAGTGAGATGTTAAGTGGATGTCTACAAAATAGTGATCTTCCTGTAATTAGGCATATCCAAGTAGATGTGGGTGACCACCTGGATACAGGATGGAAATGAATGCCAGTTTCTGGAAGTTCCATGATTATAAGGCACAAGTTATGATTCTTTAGCTATGTTCTACAGGGCCTAAACTCACCCTACCTTGTTCAACCATTGGTAAAGACTTTGACCATCAGCAATGACTTGAAACATCAAGAGGTTGTGCCAGTGTTAATGGGGTAGTATGAAGCCTAAGAATGCTCTAATTCTGAACAACACCCTAGGCACTCATCATGATGAGTTTCTGGAGGA
The DNA here is from genome assembly GCF_028021215.1 of Eschrichtius robustus. Classification (NCBI taxonomy): domain Eukaryota; kingdom Metazoa; phylum Chordata; class Mammalia; order Artiodactyla; family Eschrichtiidae; genus Eschrichtius; species Eschrichtius robustus. Next base: position 82,079,062 of record NC_090839.1, on the reverse strand, counting down.
GATGTCCTCTCTAGGGCAAAGCAAAGTGACTAACGTTAGCCCGGCATGGAGCCTGGACCCCCAAAACAGAGCTCTGCTAAGCTCTGTTGGACCACAGGAAAAAGCATTTATCCTAAATTCTTAGACACATATGCCTTTAGATCAGAGTCCGTCTCCCGACACCAGCCAGTCCCAATGGAGAATCAATCAGAGGACGGTCATTAAGTTTGCTGGTGCCTTTTCTCCCCTTCCCTCCCCTGGCTGCCACGTAGGAGAAAAACAGGGCATGGAGGACCACCCGGGCTTGGTCTCAACTGAACCCTCTTACATGGAATGGGGAGAAGAGAGGTAAGCCTTACTTGCTAGGCTTCCGGTTTCCAGAGCATAGATAGAAGAGCTTTGGCAAAGGAGAGTGCCAGAGAGAAAAAGTCACAGCCATGTGAAAGAATTTTTAATGATCATCAGCAAATGTGGCTAATCAATGCCCTGGAAGGTAATTCATCTAGAATCTCTTCTCCACCCCTGGATGGGGAGGGGGTGGGTAAGAGAGGTATGACAGCATGTCCCCACTGGCTGGAATCACAGGTCACATCTGATGAGACGGAATATAGTCGGAATAAAGGTACACTTCTCCACTTAAGCTCCCAAAACACTTGCATGAATAGCAACAAATAGGGACCTCAGCTTCGACTTGAGGGTTTTGGCTAGCTCACCAAGGTTATCATTCTGATGTTTCCATCGTATTAGACCCTCTTTATTCTGCACTGGTCAGACCACTCCAGATTTGAATGCTGTTTTTTAAAAGGAACACGGCAGCCTACAGATTGTCTAGAGGAAATTAACAAATGCCATAGGAAATTGAATTAGAAAGTGCCTATTTTTTAAAATTGCTAATATTCTAGGATTTCAAGGTGCTGAACATCTAATCTCAAGGGATTCGAGGTTGTTGAATTCCTATCACGTGCACTGTGGTGGATGCTATCGAGGCGTTATCTGACTTGATCATCATGGCCTTTGCCCCTATTTTACAGATAAGGACACCCGGGCTACAGGAGGCTGGCTGAACCCGGGCTACAGGAGGCTGGCTGATTTTCCTGCGGTCGCACAGCTGGTGAGCAGCAAACCAGGATTGGTACCTTCGTCCTGCCCAGCTCAGAGTACACGCTGCTCTACTACATCAAGCATTTAACGTTCTGAGATGCTGAGATTCTGTGCTTCGGTGATGCTGTGACAGAATGATTCTAAGGGAGCCGTGTTTGAAGGCGCCACAGGATGGCTGGGGAAGAATGGGGAGGGTGGGGAGGGCGAGAGGGAGTGTGAGGTGGTAGGAAGAACAGCCAAATCACAAAGGTGATCATTCATTTGGTTTCCCCCACAAACAAAACATTCCTGTTGATTTCTCTGCGTTTCTACCAGGCAGGCATGTGACCTGAGAACAATTCCTTTATGAGGCAGAGTTTTTCTCATTTCCTGGCTCCTAATCTAATAGAAATGTCTAAACTAGTTGGCTGGCTCTGCCAGAGAGAGGAAAAAAAAAAAAATCTAGGATCAATCACTCCATTTGAAGCTGCATCTGCAGAAAAGATGTCAGGAAGGGGCAGGGAGGGGCCAAAGCTCTGTTTACCCCGGTGCTTCTCCTAGCAACTTCTGGCCCGTCTCTGGGTCTCTTGCACCCTGATGAAGGTGATGGCAGGGCCTCCCAGAGCAGAGTTCAGCTAGGGCGCTGTGCCCCGGCCAGTCTTCCAGCAGATTCTCCTTCTTTACAACCTGGCTAAGTGCCTCCTTTGCCTGTCGCCAACCAGAGGATCATGCCTTGACCAGTTTCTAGGCTGCATCTCTGAAAGTCTCCTTATTAAAGGCATTAAAAATATATATATCCTAGTGGAGAGCTTCCAGGAGTTTTTTTTGAAACTCTAGCTATCCCCATGGGACAATCAGTGCAAATTTATCCCCAGTTGTAATCCATCTGGCATGAGGACAGAGTCCTTGAAACACCCTTGCAAAGCAGTTTGTTTACATTTGTCACAAAAGGGACTGCTGTCCTGGTTCAACTCTTCCGTGGGTGGGAGAGAGCCTTACCCTGGTCCTAACTACAAGTGACTGATACTTGGGCACCTAACAAACATGCGGGATCCCAGGAGGCAGATACACTCAACAAAGAGCCTACATTGTCCTTAGATGTTTAACATTATCACATGAAGTTATTACCCAAACTCTAATCAGATTTCACTATTTTCACACTAATGTCCTTTTTCTGTCCCAGGATCCAATTCAAGATTGCATTTGTTTTGTTTTGTTAATTTAATTTAGTTTTTTTCCCCCCAGCTTTATTGAGGTATAATTGGTTATGTAAGCTGTTAACATTAGGGGAAACTGGCTGAAAGGTTTGCAGAACCTCTCGCTGAGGTCTGGGATTGGGGTGGGGATGGGAGGATTGACTGTAAAGGGGCAAGAGGGAACTTTCTGGAGTGATAGGAATGTTACACATTTTTATTGGGGTGGTGATTACGTAGATGTATAAATTTGTCAAGACATCAAATTATAGACTTAAAATAAGTACATTTAATTGTATGTGAATTCTGCCTCAAGATAGTTGATATTTAAAACATTTTTTAATCAAAATATAAGATCATGTCATCCCCATACATAAAAATCCACCAATGGCTTCTCATTACACATTAAATAAAATCCAAGCTCCTAACTTGGAAAAAAATTGAAATAAATAAATAAATAAAATTGACTCTAACGAAAGGTTGGATAAGGTCCTTAAGATACGAAGAGCTAGGGCTTCCCTGGTGGCGCAGTGGTTGAGAATCCACTTGCCAATGCAGGGGACACAGGTTTGAGCCCTGGTCCGGGAAGATCCCACATGCCATGGAGCAACTAAGTCGGTATGCCACAACTACTGAGCCTGCGCTCTACAGCCTGTGAGCCACAACTACTGAAGCCGGCACGCCTAGAGCCCGTGCACCACAACAAAGAGTAGCCCCTGCTCACCGCAACTAGAGAAAGCCCACGCGCAGCAACAAAGACCCAACTCAGCCATAAATAAATAAATAAATACATAAATTTTAAAAAGATACAAAGCTTTTATTACCCAATAAGAAAATGGGCTTGGCTCATTAATGGGCAATTTATAAGGAAATAAAAAATGGGTAATGACATTCAAAAAGAAGTTTAACCCTATTAACAATAAAATAAATATAATTTGAAACAAACAAAAAGATGACCACATGAAATGGTTTGTCTGAGGCTGGAAACAAACAGTAAGGTTTCCTTAACATCCCTCATTTTAGGAAGTTGCCCAGTCTCTTTCTATTAGGGTCTTCTTTTTCTTGCTTCTTAGACAGTATCTCCAGTGAAGTGAGATGTCAAAGAAAAATTGCGTTTAAATAGATGTTACTGTGTTGCTCAGACTTTCTGCAGAGATGACAGAGGCCAAGCACAGCATGAGAGCTGCCGAGTACGTGAACATCCTTAATTAAGAGGCATGGTCTCACGCCAGGCACAGGACATGCTAAGAGATGCTGAGCGGGCCTCAGCCAGCAGTGGTCCCACCACACAGGCTACCTGTATGGAATTTGGTTAAGGACGATGTGGAGGATTGCTTTGCAGAGTCACTAGTGTGTTCTGCCTCCTCTCCCCATGGGGCGGTGGGGGGGGGGGCTCAGGTCAGAAGGGCTGGGAGAGCATCCCATGAGGGTATTCCATGTGACCCTGGAGTTGGGGTCATTAGGAGCTAGGTGCCTGATCCAGTTGTGCCTGAGGGGCTGTGGAGTGGGTCTTGAACTCTCACTGCCTGGCCCCAAGGCAAAGACAGGACTACACTGGAAAGGCCAGAGCAGGAAGGGCAAAAGCTAGGATGGTCTCTGTGTGCCGGACGTAGAGTTGCTAACGGGACTCTTCCCAACCAGGACAAGGTGACCCCAACAGAGGGTGGACTTCAGGCTTGGAGTGGAGGGCAAAGCTGTGAGTAACCAGAGGAAGGAAGAATTGTCCACTTGAGGGAAATGCAGACTAGACGGATTCCTGGTGATGGGGGAAGTGTCTCCAAAGAACACTCAAAAGTCCCCAAGAAAAAGAGAATTGCTGCACCCAGAAGATCCAATGACAGTCACAATGGTATCAGTCAAGAAAGAAGTTTCCTGCCCCTTGCCTCTCCTCCCTAATTTCTTTCCAGCCCTGCAGAGACCCAAATTACATCCAGAAAGTGATGGAGTGAAAACGAAGGGAGAAGGTAAAGATCCACTGCTCCTTTGCCCAACTGCTCAGGGAAGGGCTGATCTGGGGGAAGAAAAAAAAAAAAAAAACTGAATGATAGTTTAGCGTTTGGATATGACTATAGACTAGATTTTTTTAAATCCCTAGAAAATGACACTCTTTATTATTATATCTTTTTTTTTTTTTTTTTGCCTGAAAATGATTGGGGGATGTTTTATTATCCTAGACTGAGCTGAAAAGCTGAAGAGCCTAACTGAAATTTCAGGGAGCATAAATGGAGACAGAGGACAAAACAGGGAGTCTAAATTTGAAGTTCAGTGGTCGATAGACTACGCTGTTTTCTGTCTACATCCAAGCCTAGTTTAATTATTAAACCTATTACATAGAATTCTCCTAAAAGGTAGGAGACTTTGGAACAAAAAAATAAGTGCATCATCCATCAAAAAGCTACATTCATCATCTAATCAGGACATGAGACATGCAGTTTTTATATATGAGGAAAACTGCTAGCACAAGCTCACGCCTCCCTCCTGCTTCCTGAGTCATTACAGGGATGAAATATTCGAACTGAACATTTAGGCCACCTTAGTCAGGATCTCACAATGTCCCTATTGTACTCTTATAATGCCAAATACCACTGGAAATGTTCTGTTCCGGGTGCTATGTTCAATAACTTGTCATTGATTTCTCTAAGAAATATAATAAGGTTTTACATGGAGAGGAGCTTATTAAAGCATGGGCGTATGCAAAAATACACCACAGCCATTTTTTTTCTCCTCCTAGTCCAGAATTTCTAGAGAAATTTAGTCTTTCTAATCTAATAAGAAATGCAGAATTCACCCCGTTGGTTGAAAGAAGCCACTTTTTCATGTCAAGGGATTTTATGATTCCCGGGTGTCATTATACAAATTGCAGAGGGCTACTCCTATAGCTCACCTACCAAACCCTATCCTGCAATAGGTGAGGTTTGTCTTACCTTTTCTTCTCTTGCATACAGAGCTGGCCACTGAGTACTTACAATATCTCCATCTGCCATGTTTCTCCCCTCTCTGGCCAGCCGCTCCCCACTCTTTTCCTTCCTTTATGTGGCGACTTTAAAATATGTTTTCAAATCTGTTGACACTCCACCCATCAAGTCCAATTCCCTTCCTCTTGAATATGAGCTGGTCTTAGTGACTGACTTCTCACAAATAGAATTTGGCAGAAGTGATGATGTGTGACATCCAGGGCTAGATCATAAGGGGCAATACAGCATAAGCCTGGACTCTCTCTTGGGACACTTGCTCTTGGAATCCAGCTACAGGTTTGATCCCAGGCCACATGGAAAAACCTCATGTAGCTGTTCGGGTCAATAGGATGGCTGAGGCCGCTATTCACAGCCAGCGTCACCTACCAGGCATGTGAATGAGGAAGCCTTCAACGTGACTCCAGCCCCAGCCATGGTCTGACTGCAGCCACGTGAGAGACTCTGAGTGAGAACCACTCAACCAAACACAGTACCACGTGAGACAATGTGTGATTGCTGTTTTATGCCACCAAGTGTAGGGTGGTTTGTGACACAGCTATCGATAATCAGAACACTGCCAAGATGTACTACTTGGGAACCTTTAAGAATGTACCCTTGGAAACACTGTTTCCAGTCTGGGAATATACCCTATGATTTAGAATACAAATTATGGAAATAACTTTTATGCATAGAGAGGTCTTTTTTAGGAAGAACCATTTCCCTATTACCGAACCCTTGGACTATAAAACTCTTTCAAAGCCACACAGTGAAATATTAGGAAGCTAGAAAAATCTCTAGCAAGACTGGCAAAAATAAAAAAAGAGAAGACACAAATCGCCAATATCAAGAACGTGATATGCTACTTATATCACTACACATTCTGGTATATCGCTAAAGATTCTGGGGCCATTAACAAGTTATAAGGAAATACTACAAAGCTTTAATTTAAGCTCATAAATTAAACAACTTAGAAGAAACAGACCAATTCTTCAAAAGCTGTATACTACCAAAACTCAACCAAGAGGAAGCAGATAATCTCAATAGCCCTCTAACGGTTAAAATATTGAACTTGTAGTTAAAGAGATCCCCCCAATTAAACTACAATGAGATATCACTACACGTCTATCAGAATGACCAAAATAAAAAAGAGTGACAACGCTTAATGCTAGTGAGAGTATGGAGAAACTGAATCCATCATTGTTGGTGAGAATGTAAAATGGTACAGCCACTCTGGAAAATAGTTTGGCAGTTTCTAATAAAATTAAACATGCAAGTATTACGTGATCCTGCAATTGTGCTCTTGACATTTATCTCAGAGAAATGAAAACTTAGGTCCACCAAAAAAAAAAAATCCTGTACATAGCACCTTTATTAGTAAGAGCCCCAAACTGGAAATAGCACAGATATTCATCAACAGGTGAATGTTTAAACCAACTGTGGTACATACATAGCATGAGGTACTACTCAGCAATAAAAAGGAACAAATGATTGTTTTTCTCTTATTCATCCTATAGCTGAAAGTTTGTACCTTTTTATCTCTTCCTATTTCTCCCACCACCCCCACCCCCGCCAGCCCCTGGAAATCACTTTTCTACTCTCTATTTCTATGAGTTTGACTTTTTAAAAAATTATTCCACATATAAGTGATGCCATGCAGTATTTGTCTTTCTCTGTCTGGCTGATTTCACTCAGCATAATGTTGCAAATTTCAGGATTCCCTTTTCTCTCGTGGCTAAGTAGTATTCCACTGTGTGTGGGTGTATCACAGCTGCTTTATCAATTCATCCGTTGATGGACACTTAGGTTGTTTCCATATCTTGGCTGTTGTGACTAATGCTGCAGTTAACATGTGGGTGCAGATATAATTATCTCTTCAAGATACTGATTTCATTTCCTTTAGATATATACCCAGCAGTGGAATTGCTAGATCATATGGTAATTCTATTTTTAATTTCTTGAGGAACCTCTGTACCTCCACACTGTTTTCCATAGGAATACATTATTGATACATGCAAAAAATTAGATGAATCTCCAGGAATTATGCTGAGAAAAAAAAAGTCAACCACAAAATGTGATATACTACATGATTCCATTTATAGAATATTTTTGAAAAGACACTATTTTAGAAATGGAAAGCAGATTAGTGAATGCCAAGAGTTATGGACTGGGGTGGGAAAAAGAGGGAGGTTGGTATGGTTATCAAAGGGCAGCATGGGAAATCCTTGTCGTGGTGGACCTGTTCAGTATCTTGATTGTGATGGCTATAGGAATCTGCATGTCTGATAAAATTGTATTAAGTTAAATGCACACACATACACACACAGACACAGATGAGTTATAAGTAAAACTGGAGAAATCTGAATAAGATCAGTGAATTGTGTCAGTGTCAATATTCTGGAATAATATTCTACTATATTTTTGCAAGGTGTTACCACTGGGGGAAACTGGGTGAAGAGCACTCTGTATTTTTCTTACAACTGTATGTGAATCCATAATTATCTCAATAAAACTTTTAACTAAAAATTATGTTATGAAGAGGCTGTGATAATATGGGATAAATTGTTTATAACATAACCATAGGCTATTTATTTATTTATTTAGAGGTTCTTAGTCTTTTTATTTATTTAAAAAAATTTTTTAACATCTTTATTGGAGTATAATTGCTTTACAATGGTGTGTTAGTTTCTGCTTTATAACAAAGTGAATCAGCTATACATATACATATGTTCCCATATCTCCTCCCTCTTGCGTCTCCCTCCCACCCTCCCTATCCCACCCCTCTAGGTGGTCACAAAGCACCGAGCTGATCTCCCTGTGCTATGTGGCTGCTTCCCACTAGCTATCTATAGTACATTTGGTAGTGTATATATGTCCATAAAAAGTTAAAATATTCATAAAATTTATATCCTGGGTGATTCAAAGAAGGCAAAAATAAAAACTGTATAAAATTTAAAATTAAGAGAAATGGGAACACCAAAGTGAACCAAGAAATACTATGTTAAAATTTTATTTTCTAAAGTTTCTATAATGAGCACATGATACTTGCATAATGGAAGAAAGAAACTCTATTAAGATGATGTTTTATTCACTTTTAGATTTTTACTATGTGTTAGAATACTTTGAGACCTAGGTTCTCAACTGAGGAAACTCAGTCTGAATGGTACATTTGTATTTTGACAGTAGAAGCAGAAGTCTCCAAATGCTGACTTTTAATAAAAAAGATTTCAGGCACCAGTCAGTGAGTTGAAGAGAAATGAGAAGGGGGATGATGAGGCATATTACTACTCCTTTCTGGGTCCCTGGAACATGTGGCATAGTGGGATTCCCCCACTTTGCTCTTGCCTAAGGCTGCTTACATGCCTCCGTGGCAGATTCCTTTCCTATCCTACTACCAAATTGAAATTATTCAACTGTGAAGATACAGAATTTCAAATTGCTCTGCCTGTTTCAGTAGGCACAAATTCCTCCACAGCGGGGAGATTTCTCTGGGGAAATTTTGAAAACAAGTAGAGATGCTGAAGGAGTTTGGAGAAGATTGTTTTCTGCATGGAGAGTTCTGAGTGCAATTAAGTTGTACCCCAAATTTAGAGAGGCTAGAAAATTTGGGGGGGAAATATGGTCCCCCATCAACGCAAAGAATAGTGTATCATTTCTGAATAGAGGAAACTATCACCAAATTACAAAATCATTAGAGGCAGAAGGCACCTAAGAGAAGAGCCATCATGTTGAACAACATCAGGTAACCCCATTCACCTTTAGCCTATGTACGTGGTGGCCCTGGGAGTTGTGCAGTGTACAACCTGCACAACTGTATTAATTGATTCTGATAAGTCTAGTCATTACCACCACTGTCCTTCCCCCGCCACCCCGCCGCACTTAGATACAATCCTCTTTTAGAGAGGAGAAAAGTGAAGCCCAGAGAGGGGAAGGAACTTGTCAAAAGCCATACAGCTAACCACAGAACCCAAGTTATTAAATTTTAGATTAATACTCTTTCCTCTCTACAGCGCCACCTGAAAGAAATGTTTTTACTTAAAAAAAAAAAAAAAAAATCCTGAAAACTATTTGTTTCAAATCTACACTGCTGTAACCTAACCAGGGCTATTCTCATGTTGAAACAGGAGTCAAATTGAGTCTGCACATTCTAAGGACAGTTTCCTCACATATGAAATGGGGATAATAATAGTGCCTTTTAGAGTTGTTTGGGGGGATAAATGAGTTAATATTTGTAGAACACTTAGAACAGTGCCTGTCATATAGAAACATATAAGTATTAGATATTATTATTAAGTGATATGTGGACTTTTGGGAGAACATGTACCTTTTATCTATGTTTTCACATGACCTGGCATGGCTTTGAGGAAGTGCTCTATTAATGTTTTGTGATGATGGATGGATGTGTGGATGGATGAATGGATGGAAAGATTGAGAGAAGGATGGATGCATGCGTGGATGCATGGATGGATGGATGGGTGGATGCATGGATGGATGGATGGGTGGATGGAGGCATGGATGGAGGCATGGATAAATGGCACCTCTAGCATTACACCTCTGGATAAATTACACCTCTGGATAAATTACACCTCTAGCATTATTGGTTCAGGTCAACAATCTTGGAGTTGTCCCTGATTCCTCTCTTACTCCATATAACTAATATATTAGCAAATCCTGCCGATTCTATATGCAAAATATATTTAGAAGCCAACAACTTCTTCCAACCTCCACCATCCTAGGACCAAGCCATCAGCATCTCTCTTAATTGGCCTTCCTGCTTTGACCCTTGTCTTCCCGTAGTCTATGCCCTTATAGAATGATCTGGCCCCAATTACTGCTACTCTGGAACCCCATCTATCACCACTGTCCTACTTTCTGTCTCTGACCCAGCAACACCAGTCTCTTAACTGTCCCTTGGATGCAGCAGGCATGCTCCCATCTCAAGGACTTTGCACTTACTGACCTCTCTACCTGAGATGCTGTCCCAGTTGATCTCTTCTACTTTCATGGCTCCCATCTAACAACTTCCCCTCTATTCCTTCTACTAGTGTAATTGAGATCAGGAAATCAGTGGATTAGCTAATGCTGGGGCTCTCTCTCCTTCAGAGATCGGGAGGGTGGCGAATCTTCTCTCATGAGATTGAAGGCTATGTCATTCTCAGCTCGGGTGTCCGAAGCCTAGAATACTACGTAATACTGTTTTGTCATAAAGGGCTCTGAGATTACAGTCCCTAAGGGCTGCCTAAACTTACCAGAACTTTTTATCTTCTGCGTTTTAGTTGCTTAAATTTTTTGAGCTTTGAAACCCATGCTGCAGAGTCACTTCTTATTTTTATTCTCTGTGATTGTTACTTGACATTTTGGACGGTGAGCATCTCAAAGCTAGGACTTCACGGTTGTATAATCTCTCCTCTTTCTGCCACAGACCATGATACAGAAGAGGTTCACGCTAACAGGTAACTTTTACAGAGCACTTCCTACGCGCTAATGTGTAGGTTGTTTGCAAAAATGGCAGCGATAATTTCCCTCCTGTATATCTTCCACTTTGCAATGTGAATTTGCAGCTCTTCCATCAAGTGATAGAGTCAGTTTCCCAATCACTGGGCGGGCCCTGTGGCTTACTTTGACCAAATACAATGTGGCAGAAGTGACAGCAAGGGGCATGCCTAGGCCTCAAGAGACTTTGCACAATTCGGCTGCGTCTCATGGAGCCCTGCCCAACCTCCGTTTGAACAAGCCCAGACTAGCCTCTTGGAAGATGAGGGACCACAGGGAGCAGCTGAGGCCAATTCAGACCAGCCAGCCCCAGCTGGCCTGCCAGCTGCCTGTAGATACATGAGTAAGCCTCGCCAAGGCCAGGAAAACCACATAGTGGGTTCTCATCCAAATCATCAACCCATAGAACTAGGAGGCAAATAAATGGTTGTTGTTTGAAGTCAGGGCTTGGCAAACCACAGCCCATCAGCCAAATCTGGCCTGCCTCCTGCTTTTGTAAATACAGTTTTATTGGAATACGGCCTCACTTGATTGTTTACGTACTGTCTAGAGCAGCTTTCCCATTATAACAACAGAGTTGGGTCATTGCAACAGAGCTGAAAATACTTACTATCTGTCCCTTTACAGAAAAACTTTGCAAACCCTGTTTAAGTCACTAAATTTAAGAGTGGTTTGTTATATCCATGAACTGAGCCAAGCATTTTAAATGATTATCTTTAAATTTTCACTGTAACCCAGTGAGGGTTTTTTTTCATGCCCATTTTACACATGAGGAAACTGAGGCATAGAGAGGGAGTGTACATGGAGGGGTCAGGAAAAAACATAAACAGTCTGGCCTCACAGACTCATGACTTTGGCATACTGACTCAGTAAATAAAGAGATGGGTTTCCATCTGAGTGAATGTATAGCTGAATAAACAGTTGAGGTCAGTTCCTTTGAGGTGGGATTGTAGATGACAATAACCTTTGTGTCAATGCTGTGGTACTTCTGGGCCCACCTGACTCCCTCACTGAAAGGGTGAGGAACCTCTATATCCAGACCTTAAGTGTTTTGACAAGTCTTTTATAAGTGTGCCCCTAATGGAGGGCTCAGAAGAATCACTGAAATATATTATATGTGGGAGGGAGGGAAGAAGCGAATAAGTAAGGGGTAGGGTGAAGAAGGAAGGGGTGGAGGTGAAGAAAGAGAGGGAAAACAGGGTTTAGAAAAGGAAAGAAGAGCAATCTAAATTCTATGGAGGATTAACCACCTTCCATTTGTGTCTGAATTCCATCTCATATCTGATGTTAGGTGGTCACTAACATCTGTCCTGAAGGTGGAATCAATCTAGAATCAATCTGTCACTGGGGAGACTTGGAGGTTCATCAGGGGTCATTTTTGAACAGGGTAAGGAGACCCTAACCTGTCTTAGATCTAAGCTCTGGTCTTTGCAGGCCCAGCATCCTGTGGAGTGGGCCAGGGGCGTTGGTGACAGGGGCACTCACAGCAGGGGGAGAGCGTCCTCCCCAGCTCACTCACTCCCCAAGAATAGGAGCACGTGGTCAGTACGTCACTGCAGCCCAGACAGAACAGAAATCCCCCCTGACTTTCTCAGCAACCTCTCCCACCCCCAACCTTGCTGATACTATTCAATAGCCCACGTTGACTTTGGGAGGAGAAAAAAAAATGTAATTGTTAAAGCCTAAATCCCTTTAAACTCTAAGATCAAAAGGAAGGTTTCCATCCCATGACACATAATTAAACATGCAGACGTGCCCAACTTTGATTCATGAATGCTTCTGCACTTCTAAATTGTTGCCAGGGAGATCAGGGCCTGAGAAAATTAAAACCATTACGCCTCAAAAGGGTACATGATTTTCACAGCTTTCTAGCGTGATTTCCTGTTGTGCAGAACTTTATGTTCTCCCATTTTCTCCTCCCTACCTCGGTGTCCAGGGCTGAACGGAAGCAGCTTTGCAAACATCTTTAGGTTGAGAATTCCTGCAGGTCCGGCATGATGTGAGCACAGAGCCAGATTGCAAGGCCCACCATCTTCTTACTGCTTTATGTTCGACCAGAAGGCAAATTCCCCACTTAGGCAAGATTCCCTGAGGATGGCCTCAGATGCTTGGGTGATGGGATGACAGCATGGTAAGGAAAGCCCTCAAACATATGGGATGTATTAAGCAGAGTTCTCTAGAGAAACAGAACCAGTAGGATCTATATCTATATCTATATCCTCTATATTTAAATCACTATTATAGGAATTGGCTCGTGCAATTATGGAGGCTGAGAAGTCCCACAACCGGACACCTGCAAGCTGGACACCCAGGACGGCTAGTGTTGAATTCAATCTGAGTGAACTGGGGCTTGTGAACTGGGGAGGCAGACGATGCAGATTCCGGTCTGGGTCTGAAGACCTGAGAACCAGGCGTGCTGAGAGGAGAAGATGCATGTCCCGGCTCCAGCAGTCAGACAGGAAGGGCCAGATTTTCCCTTCTGTCATCTGTTTCTTGTAACCAGGCCCTCAAAGGGTTGGCTGATGCTCTTCCCCACTGGGAAGGACAAACTGCTTTACTGAGTCCACCAGTTCAAGCACTAATGAGTGGGGGAATGAAGCCTGAGGAACGTGGGATGGGGGTGGGCAAGAGCACCTCCTGGCCCATCACTCTTTGCAGTTAATTAAGGTGGTGTTTCAAGTGGAAACCTTCCTGCTAATGGCAAACCACATCTGACTCTCTCCCCCTGCCCACAGTGGAGGGTGAACATCCCCCTATTTCTATTCCTCTTGCCTTTCCGGGAAAATCCCAAAACTGAAGACAGCTGTTTCTTACGATACCAAGCACTCTGCCGTCACGTCGGCCCCCCTGGATACTGCAGTGACATGTCTGTTTCAAGGAACAAGTAAAACAGTGGGAGGTTGCCAAGACAGAAAGAGCCCCAGGGGAAAAAGGGGCCAGGCAGCGTTCAAGTGTCCTTTGCTCGCTCAGTGACTTTCACATGTCCTTTAAGCAGGAAGCCACGCGACTCTGGCAAAGCAGGGGCAAGAGGCATGGAGCGCCGCTGGCTCTCATAGGAAGCATGCTGGGACCCTGGAGGCTCAGGCTGGTGCAGCAGGAGAAAGGCGGGACTAAGTGACCTTTTATTTCTTGGCCCTGAGGTGGACCGCCAGCAGCGGGTCCATGGAGATCAAGGGTCAACTAGCTCAGGTGTGGTTCAGGCAGGTGCCCGTGACCAAGAGACAGACCATACTCAGAATCAGAAGACAGCAGGATCGTGACTGTCACAGGTGTCACAGGGGAGCAGAATCTAGTCTCCAGGGGAAGAGGTTGGACCATGCACAGCTGACCTCACCAAACAGGCTGTGATCCAGGCTGAGCACGCCTTCCTGCCAGGTTCCTGTAGGGCTGGGCGGGAAAGCTGAGCTGGAACCCCAGGGACTCCTTCTGGACTGGTGAGATCCAGGCAGCGCGGGATGCCAGGGGCTTCCTCCAGTGTACCCGCCACCCGGCAACAGCAGCTGGCTTAGTGCCCCCCACCCCCCGGCCTCCAGCTCCAGGGCTCAGGCAGTGGAAATTCCGCCTGCCTCGCTCAGGATCCTCTTGGGGCCGGTTCAAGGCTGAGCCTCTAGGGGAGGGACCAAGGGCCCTGGGTGGGGGGGCTGAGGATTGTGAGATTATACCGTCCTCTTTACGGAAGTCTGGGAAAACTGGGTCAACCTCTAGCAGGGCACGTTTCTGCCAAAAACAGGCAGTGAAACCACGACACCAACGCACAATGTTATCTTAGAGGGGTGATTGTGGCTACTTTCCATCCAGGGCTGGATGAAATATTTAATCAACATGTTGCCAAATAATGATTTTGTTGTAGCATTTTATTGATAACTAGAAAAGACTAGCTCACCGACTCTCTGTTCGATCCGGCAGACTGTCCAACTCCCCACTTCCCACAGGTAATTACCTGCTCCTAATTGGGTCTGAAAGCAGCGGGTTTATATTTAAAGGTAGGAGCAGGGCACATTTTGTATTTTTCCAGAGACCATGTGGATGAGAGTTTCGTGCTCTGGGTAACTGTGGCTTAAAGAGCCAGATCCTTCGCTTAAGCTCTCTGTCTTTGGGGAAAATATATCACTTCCCAGAGCCTATGTCTCTCCATTTATAAATGGAAAGGAATAATGTGATGTTCCAATGAGATTAGGGCCACAAAAGCAGCTCTCCCAGTGCCTGACGTACGTGGGATTCTCAGGGATTGCTAATCTGTATCTTTCAAAGTGGAAAGAAGTGGTTCCCAATCTCTACGTCTTGCTGCTCTGGCGTGTCTTGCAATATCCTCTACCTCCACACATAATGCTTCCTAGCTTATTATTTCCTATCAATTACGTTTGCTTTTCAATATAGCTCTGTCAGGTCATCCAGACAGGTGAAGTTAGTCTGGTTGTACAGATGGGGAAATTGAGGTCGGCAGAGGGGAAGTGACCTGTCAAAGGTCGTCTCTCTTAACTAGATGATGGTGTCAGGGTTTGTTGCCACTGAGACCAAAGGGCTATTGAGCCTCGGGGAAGGAGAAGTGGGAGGAAAGGTGCTGAGAAGACAGAGTGCAAGTTACAGGTCCCAGCCATGCCCTGGAGAGGTAAGGGGGAGCACGAATGAATTCTGGCTCCCAGGAAGTGGGGTGAAAGATACCTAGGCTGGCTGGGGTGCGACACAGGGCTCCCCTTCCCGGGGGACTGGTGCTCTGGGGAAACCCGGCAAACTAAAAGGCCCAAGTAGGAGTGGAGGCAGGTGCAGAGAGTGGCCACCATCTAACAGCTTGATGAGCTTCAGAGAAGGGCCAGAACTCGCTTGCATATTGCTCCATGGTCGTTGAGACTGCAGAGTTGGGGCAAAGACAGAGCAAGGTCTGAGGCCTGCCCTGTTTGAGCCCCTTTCATTCAGCTAACACAGGCATGAATGTTTGCTCAGGGGCAGCCTACGGAAGAGGCTCCTGCCCCGACCCAGGGGATTCTGCCAGGTGGCCTCCTGCCTTCCTCCCTGGCTTCCGTGTTCTTCTGTCCCACTTTGGTGCTGGATCTTAAACTCTGCTCTCTGGCATGTTCTTTTACGACGCTGGGGATAGATCTAGATGAAGCATGGCTTTGGTCACAACCTCAACACGAAGACGTGTTTGTTGACACGTCTTACTTCCCTACTAAAATTTCAGTGCTTCCAGGGCAGGGCCTTGACTTTCTCACCTTTGAAACCTTAGTACCTGCCCCTGCACCTGTACATGATAGGTGATCGTTGAATGAATGAATGAATGAAATGAATGAATCTGGCATCCCACCAATCACTAGTATTTAAGCTTCACAAGGACAACAAGGAATGTCGTCCATGTCACCCATTGCTGAACTCCATGTCTGGTACATGACGGGCACTCAATAAATATTGCAGAATGAACGAAAGGTTCATCTCTATCGCAGCAGCTCTGGCCTTCTCCTTTTCCACTGATTCCTGCAGTGCTGGAGCTGGGAAACACTTTAGAGATGACTTGGTCCGAGTTCATTATTTCAGAGACAAGACAGCGTGACCTGGTGAACTCGCACGCGTTGCTGCCGAGTTGGGAGCAGAATCCGTGCATCCGGAGTCACATGCACTTGGAGGCCTGCCTGTGCCAGCGGTAAAAGCAAGGGCTCAGAGACTGTCTGAAAACCAGACTCAGGCTCATCTGTCGCTCAGCCAGGGAGACACTCAGATCCTCCAGCAGGTGGGCAGCAAAGCCATAGCATGAGCAGGGATTTGCGTCGGGTGGGCTTTTCTCTAAGCAGTCCTGTGGCTGAACGCTCGCGTTGCTGGGTGTCCCCGGGAGCCTCTGGTTCACTTAGTCCGCCCCCGAGGGTTTGTTCCCTCATTCTGAGCTCCCTTGGTGGACGTCCTTGCTCCTTCACCAGGTGGCTGCTGAAGCTCCCTTTGCCTGCCTTCTTGAAGGTGAGGGTAAAGCCCAGCAGCAGGGGTCTCAGGAGGCCTGGTTTCAAATGTTGGCTCTGCTGCTTCCTGGCAATAAAACCTTGGGCAAGTTACTGCTCTTCTCTTAGCCTCAGTTTCTCACCTATGGAAAAAGGGTTTAGTGGAATAAAGAACATACACCTTGTGAAAGTACAAAGCACGGTGCCTGGCAGGTGTGGCGTGTGGTGAGCATCTAATAAGTGAATATCAGGGACTACAGGTAGTACTCAGACTGAGGGAGGGCTCAGTACAGCGCTCAGAGCCTCTGTCATCAGACTTCCTGGGTTCGAATCCCAGCCTGGCCCCTTATCAGCTCTGTGTCCTGGCACCCGTTATTCAACCTCTCTGTGCCTGAATATCCTTATCAATAAGACGAAGGTGATAATGGGGTTATTTCATTGGGTTTATGACAGATTCAAATGAGTTAATTTGCAGAAAGCACTTAGAATAGTTTCTGGCACATGGCAAGTGCCAAATAAACATCAGCAATTCCACTCTTCTTATTATCTCATTTTAAAAACAAATTTAGGAGAGCCAGATTCTTTCTACTGAAAGCCTCGAGCTGAAGAGATGAATGCAGACACCAAGACATTGGTGCCAACATCTAGCTTATTGGCTGGTAATCTTATTTGCTTATCCTTGTTGTTCTCAAGCACAACCCACTGCTAGTGGAGCCCCGCGCTCGGATGACGTTCCCGAGCGGAGCTCGCTGGGCAGTGACTCCTACACGGTACGCTGTAAATGGCTGCCAGCAGCGAAAATTACATTTGTATTGATCTAAAGAACATTTTATTGATCAAACACGGGGAAAAGTAACCTTTGAAACATAAACCCATTATTTTATAACAATGTGTTGCCAGGAATAGGCAAAGGCTGCTTTTATTTTCCTTGTTGGTCAGTTGGCCTTCCCAGGGCAGCTTCCCATATAGGTAGGTGGTCTGGGGACCTACCCTCCACGAGCAGCTGAGCGATGACCAGCTCTCAGGTCGCCGGCGCCATGACCCCCTATTGCCCTCCATGTCTCTGTCTCTCTAGGCCTTTCTATTGGCCAGGCTCTTCAGCCTCTGAATATTTCCCCCGCCCCCCCCACCCCCGTCCTTGCCTGGCTCTCCCTTGCACAGCCTTTACATCTCCCCTCCCTCCTTGATCTCACTGGCTGAGTGGGAAGGCCCATCCTCCTTGGTGTTTCTGGATCATTCTGAGCAGTTGGGGGTGAGGATGAAGGGACCAGCTTGCCAGGACCTCCCCATGAAGCACTCACGGGCTGTCCCATCAGGTTTGGAGCACAAATTCATCTGAAGCCACTGTCCCCCACTCTTCCCCATGTCTGCTTCTGGGTCGGACTTTATTAAACGTCATTAAACTAAATTCATGTTGGTGTGGGCTATTAGGAAACTTAGGGCCTCTAGGTGAAACATTTTTAGAAGGGAGGCGTCACTCTGCAGCAATTTCCAGAATGACTCACTCAATTAATGCGTGCACACAGAGGGTTTCAATAGCCCTCATGGGGGAGCTAAAGATTTGTCCCCAGTTCCTGCCCTCAGTGGACTGACCATTTAGCCACACTAACTGGAGAAACCCACACAAAGGAGTAAATCACAGGAGGCAGGATTTACGAGGAGTTATGAGTGGCACAAGAATTCACTAGGAAAAGAATAGTCTCGTCAATAAATGATGCTAAGACAGCGGGATAGCCACATGCCAGAGAGTGAAGTTGGACACTTACCTCACATCCTATACAAGAAATTACCTCAAAATGGAACAAAGACCTATGTGTAAAAGCTGAAACTATAAAACTCTTGGAAGAAAACTTACGTGTAAATCTTCATGACTGTGGATGAGGCAATGGTTTCTTAGATATGACACCTAAAGCACAAGCAACCAAAGGGAAAAAAAATTGGACTTCATCAAAATTAAAACTTTTTTACTTCAGAGGATACCAACAGAATGGAAGGAAATGTATTCAAATCGTATATATATTTTTAAAAATTTTGGCTGTGTTGGGTCTTCATTGCTGCACCTGGGCTTTCTCTAGTTGTGGCGAGCGGGGGCTACTCTTCATTGTGGTGCACAGGCTTCTCATTGCAGTGGCTTCTCTTGTTGCAGAGCATGGGCTCTAGGCACGCGGGCTTCAGTAGCCGTGGCATGCGGGCTCCGTAGTTGTGGCTCGTGGGCTCTAGAGCGCAGACTCAGTAGTTGTGGCACGCGGGCTTAGTTGCTCCGCGGCATGGGGGATCTTCCCGGACCAGGGATCGAACCTGTGTCCCCCGCATTGGCAGGCGGATTCTTAACCACTGTGCCACCAGGGAAGTCCCTCAAATCACATATTTGATAAAAGTCTAGTATACAGAATATATAAAGAACTTTTACAACTCAAAAATAGAAAGACAACCCAATGTAAAAATGGGTAAAGGAGTTGAATAGACACTGCTCTAAAGAAGATAGGCGAGTGGGCAATAAGTACATGAAAAGATGCTCAACATCACCAGTCATTAGGGAAATGCAAATTCAAACCACAGTGAGGTACCACTTCACACCCATAGGATGGCTATTCTCAAAAGACAGAAACAACGAGTGTTGGCAAGGATACAGAAAAATTGGAATCCGCGTACATTGCTGATGGGAATGTAAAATAGTGCAGCCACTTTGGAAAAAATTTTGGCAGTTTCTCAAAAGGTTAAAGGTAGAGTTACCTTATAACTCCACTTACAAGGTAACTTATAATGACAATTCCACTTTTAGATATACACCCAGGAGAACTGAACTATGTTCACACAAAATGTGCCACACAAATGTTTATATCAATACTACTCTGAATACCCAAAAGATTAGAAACAACACAGATGTCTGTCAGCTGATGAATGGATAAATAAAATGTGGTTTATTCATACAATGGAGTATTTTTTAGTCGTAAGAATGAATGACATTTGGATACTTGCTATAACATAAATGAACCTTGCAAGCATTATGTTAAATGAAACAAGCTAGACATAAAGGCTGCATATTATATGATTCCATTGGTGTGAAACATCCAGAATAGGCAAATCCATAGAGAAAGGAAGTAGATTAGTGGTGCCAGGAGCTGGGGTAGGAGGACATAGCGGGTAACTGCCCAGTGAGTACAGCATTTCTTCTTGGGGTGATACATAAAAAGGGTGACTTCTACAGAATGTGAGTTAGATCTCAATTTTCAAGAAAGAGTAGCACAGACCCAGGGTGCTTTGGGTGGTCTGTTGAAAGAGGGAGCCATTAGGTCAGGACACAGCTGGGGGGAGGGGTCCACTCTCCTTCCTTGTGATTTCGCCCTGAGGGCGGCAGGCTCCTAAGATGACCCTTGTGACCCAGAGCACGAGGAGGCCATCACTCTAGGCAAATAGGAGCTGGTTCTATTTATGGAGGCGGAGGGCAAATCCTCATCTACCCTGTGCGCAGCGGCAGGCAGGCTGGATGCGTTCCCGGAGAGCATGTGGGCGGAGCCCTCACCTCACAGATGCTCAGAGAGGCTGAGTGACGTGGCTACAGTGACAAAGCTTACTGCCTGCAGATCAGGGGTTGGATGCCGTATTGCTGCCCTTGTACTTATTGTTTCACTCCTTGGCCAACTCTTCCTCTCTAATGACAGATTCAGTGATACCTGGTCTTTCGGCTGGGTCATTCTGGAACTCCAGAGAATTTCTCTCTCTTCCTCCTCCTCCTCTTTCTTCTTCTTCTCCCCCTTCTCCCCTTCCTTCTCCTCCTCCTCCCCCTCCCCTCCCCCTCCCCTCCCCCTCCTCCTCCTCCTTCTTCTTCTTCCCTTTCCCTCTCCCTTTCCCCTTCCTTTCTTTTCTGAATAAGTTGGGTAAAATCCATTTATACAGAGGCATTACATAAATCCCTCAAAACAAAGAGTGATTCTCAAACCAGAGCAAGCACAAGACTCACTTGGAGGGCTTGTTAAGACAGAGAGCAGGGCGCCACCTTCAGAGTTTCTGACTCGGTAGGTCTGGGGTGGAGCCTGAGAATGTGCATTTTTTACCCCTCTTCCAGGTGAAGCTGATGCTGCCGGCTCAGGCACCACACATCAAGATCTTGCTCGGTAGCTTGAACAGCGCATCTCCCAGCCTCTGGGCAGGGCTCCTCCTACATCATTTTATGCAGGGGATCATCTCACTTGTTTTTATAAGTCTCCAGAAAATTCTGTAGATGAATCTATATAGAATTTCTCCATGAAATTCTATAGACAAACCAATATTATTACAATCATCATCTGGAATTTATTGAGCATCTACTAAGTGTCAGGGGACTAAAGCTCATAGTCAGAGGAGTCTTTTCTAATCCTGAAAAACTGCATGCAAGTTAAACTCATTGATGGTTACGAAACAAACTCCCGTGGCTTCTCAGCTCTAGAGCAGGACTCAGGTGGGACAGAGGCTGGAGCTACTGAGTTTCAGAAATGACGTCATTGTCACCTGCTGACCTCCTCACCCACAGGAAGTTCTGGGAGCACTCTGCTAGAGATTTTTGTTTACTTGTTTCCTAGGTATCCATAGGAACCCAGAATCATGAACTTGCATGCTTGGGTAGGACCCTAGATGTCATCTGGTCACTTCCTTTCCCTCCGGGCGTATGTAACCTCTTCTCTATCTCTTGGTTTCCCACTGCAGTCCTACCTTTCCCGTGTCTCTGTCTAAAATGACACAGCTTCATAAAGGCTTCCCGATTGTCAAAGGAGATGGGGTCATTCCCTCTTCTGCCTCTCCACTGCATCGCCTCCTTTTTGATGTGACTACACAGAAGCAAGCACTTAAATACCAAAGCTTAGGGACTCTTACAGACATAGCGTAATCCTCTTATTTGCCAGGGCTGGAGACTGAGACCCAGGAGACAAGTTAGGATGTAAGTTAAAAAAAAAGAGAAACAGGCAGAAACTCTAAGAAGTTCAGAGGGCAGCGAATATTGTTTTCAGTGAAATGAGGTCTTGGTGGAAGGTCATTGGGCAGTGAGATACCTGGGTGGAAGGGAGCACAGGGAGGACGGACCTGTGAGTGGCCAAGTGGGGTCTCGAGGGGGTCGAGGAGTGGGAGAGAGAGGCAGCAGCTCCCGCAACCCATCAGTTTCCCATCTGTGACATGGGACAGATGGGAAACTTTCCCGTCAGTTGTTGAGGCCCCAGGCTTGCTGTGAGACCTAGGTGGAGTGAGTTAGACATGAACGGCTGTCTGCTCAGGCCTGGGGATTCTGGAGAGTGACCTGCACCTGCTCCCTCCTCCTGGGGCTCAATGGCCCAAAACACTCCTGTAGGGACCCAATCCCATCAGAACTGCATGGACTAAGACTTGGTCTGTGCTGCTCCAGGATGTGGGCAAGCTCTTTCTCCAAACCCTTTTCCAGAAATTCAACAACCATCCTAGACTCCTTCCCTACTCTGTCTTAGACCCAATCAACCAGGACAACAGAATATGAACCATTCAGATTATGAAACAAGACACAAAAGAGCCCCATGCTCTCACCTCTATACCCATTTGTCCTCGTCATCCCCCATTCTCCTTCCTGCAATTTAGGCTTCAAATATTTTTCTACTTCTTTTGCTCTCAACACACCATGCTCCCTGGAGCCCCCTTGCCGCTGCATTGCTGGCAATGGCCAGCCCCTTCTGCCCACTGGAGCGGACGCTGCCAGTGCCTCATCTATAACCCTCAGACCTTACACACGTTCATGTATCTGGCAGCCTTGCAACTGTCAGGGTCTATGTCTGTGCCTGAGGCTTTCACCAAGCCAGAGAGGGCTGAAAGTGCCGAGCACTCAACATTCCTCATCAGGAGTGGAGCTCAACCCTGACTTGGGAGTGGGTGCAAAAATACCCCAGCTCCCTCACCCAACAGGTGAGATAATTCTGAGACACTCATTTGGTACCTGTTCCCAGAGTTTATGCACAAACTGTGATAGCTGACTTAATAATACATCCTTATGGGTTGCTTTTTCTTCCCTTTATCTATTCCTAATTCTCTCTCTGGGGTTCACGTCCTTCCCAAATAAACTTCTTGCTCTCAGTTCCTTCTTTTAGAGTCTATTTATAGGGTGAATCCAATCTCAGACACAAATTAATGATCTCATGCTTAAAATCTCTGTATTGAAATATTTCCTTCCTAGACTTTTCCAGGCAGTAAAAGGTTGTGACCTCTATATGCTAAGGGTACTGTTTGCCTACCTCTCTCGGGGCACATTGTTTTCTAAATGCCTGTTGCCTGACAGTATCTCCTCATTATACTTTACTCCCGAAAGGCAGGGACCATGTGTTACCCTTCTTTCTGTCTGTAACATCTGCCTACCACCTCCCATAGAGTAGGTATTAAATGATGCGTGGATTGTTGCCTAAAAGTTGGCAGGCATCATAGTTTAGAGGAAAGAGCATTGAATTTGGAGTCGGGAGGTTGGACTTGGGGTCCCCATCTTTCAGGACATTACTTGTGTAACCAGGGACAGGCCACCTAACTTTTCAGGCCTCAGTTTCCTTTGTGAAGGAGATGCAAATTGGAGTCATACCTCTGGGGTTGTCTCCTCCATACCTAATAGAAGATAAAGAGCCTTCTACTTGGCACACCAGCAAAGAACACCGCCAACTGAGGGCTGGGTCTCCACCCTGAGGATGATTCTCTACTACCCACATTCGGGATTCTTCCCCTCGAATGTTGAAAGGAAGGCGGTACCCAGAAGCCCAGGAGCTGGGTCAGGAAGTCTGGTGGCTCCCAGCTGTGATGGTTTCATGCTCCAGCAAACTCACAAAATGCGGTGTAATTTCCCTTCCTCTTAACTATCAGCAGCGTGGAAGGAGAGCCACTCTCTCCCGCCCTACTCCCTCTTCCTTAGTTAGTCATGACTCATTAATTGCCACTGGCGAATGAGTTTTATTCTAATTTTCATGATCTAATTCAGAGATGTTTTCAGCTAAAGATCAGGATATAGGTTTTCAGCTTAGCTAATGAAATACCTAATGAACTGGCATTACTGACAATTACAGACAGGACACCTAGAAGGGAAGAGCCAATTGCAGCCCTCCACTGAGGTCACTCACCAGTGGCTCCTTGAAGGGAAAAAGCACAGATCTTGTGTTTATCTTCCTGATTGACAATGCTGTTCTGGAGACTTGGGCCCCAAGAAGTGGATTTGAAGAAGACACATTCGTCTCTCTCTCTTTTTCTTTTATGCTCTGGTTCTGCTTTCGAACCACCAGCATGATGTGAAAGTGGGCCTTTCAAGTGTAAAAATTACCTCCTGAAAATAGGATCAATGTATAAACTTGCATGTAAGTGAGACTCTATCAAAATAAAAATTCTGGACCTTAGAATAGTTATTCATCAGGGAGGGCAGATGCCTCCTCTAATCAGATGGGAATCTGAGGCAAAGGACCACAGAAAGCCAGGGAACGTTTAAGAAACAGTCTCAGAATTCTTGCTCAAGCCCCATGCAGTGGAGTCCGTGCTGCTCTTATATGGCCCCTACGCTCTCCCATCCTTGCCTCGTAGAGTGAAAATGTCAATTGAAGGTGGCAAAACCTGGGAAGAGAAAAGTCTTTAAAATCACAGAGCTTAATCACTTGACGTTGACAGTTTTTATGATCTCTGTTCCAGTGCAAGCCAGCTGGTCCAAGGAGAGTCTAAAGCAGCAAGCCTAAGCAAGTTAAGCATAGGCTTCAGGAGCAGGAAAAAAAAAGACAGCCCCCAAATGAGCTGAATGCACTGCAGAAGCCCTCCTACCTGGTTGCTCCCACCTCCCTCATTATCCCAAAGGCATGGGTAGGAGGGGCAGCCTCTGTGGCCCCCAGGTTAAATGCAGTCATCACATCTGGGTATAGGAGTTGGGCTTTTGGTCTCTGTGTTCTTCTTCCTTATTCTTTCCCCTCCACCTAATTTACCTTGACTTGAATGTCAAGTCATCTTGATTGACCTCCTCGGGTCTTTTTCTGGCTCTGTTACTGGGCATTCTTCCACATTGGAAGGTGAAAAATGCTTCCTTTCATTTCCTGCGTGCTCCTCCATCTTTGTCTTGTGGAGTGTCTGCTTTGGGCCAGTTCTTCTTGGGAGTTTGACAGCTTTATGCACCAGCTAATGTTTCTCATGCAACCTCGGTTGTTCTTCATGGTCATAGGGGAGCTCTGCTGAATTTAAGAGGTCAAGATGGTGGAGTGAGCGATCTAGTACAAGGGTGAAAATAAAAATGATTACTCCCTTGGGGAAGGCATTATACATTTCCCATCCCTAGCGACCATGGCAGTGAGGAGAGACTGGTCTTATCTTACACATCGATGTCACTTAGCATACTTGGTAGATACTGTTGGGGCTAGAAATATGTGTGAAACGAATAAACATTTGAATGGTTTTTAGACTGTTTTCTCTATGGTAAGGAAGCTGGAAAAAGGCCATCATCAAAACTGAGATCTCAGTCCCCAGAGGAAAAACAAACTTAGAGTCTGTGATGTAGAGATCAAATACAGGATTGACGCTGTGGCATTCAGCCATTCTGTGCAAGAAGGGAGTTGATCATCAGTGCAAATGCTATCAGGTTTACCCTAAACACATGCCAAAGCCTAGCCTCCAGGATGCCCCTTGTCCTCTCAAAAGTACACTTCATTTTAAAGGGGCAGAACAGGCATCAGAGAACACATGCCATTGGGAAACGCTAGCACTAGAAGGGGACACAGCGGTCCAGGACTTGGAGGTAGGAGACACAGTGCCAGGTATCCTGACTTCGACAGGAAGTCTGACCAAACTGTGGAGTGGCCTAAGGCAGCTCTGGGTGTGTGTGCAGCCAAGCCAAGCAGAAGAGGAGGGAGAGAAAGCCTGAGGGATGAGGGGCAGAGAAGCAGAAATTCCTCCTCCTGCTCAGGAATGGGCAGGGAGGGGGCGAGACACTGTGCAGCCTCGGACCAGACTGGGATGCCATCTCAGTGTAAGGCACAGACTAGTGCAGTAGTCAGACAAAGAGCACCGGCTACAACATCAAACAGGCCTGGATTCTCAGCTGAATAGCTCTACAATCTACTCACTGAACTTCTTTGAGCCTCTCTTCCCTCGTCTGTAAAATGAGGATCATAATAGCACGTAGCTCATGGGATTATAAGAAGGACTAAATTAGATATTCGGCATATTCACTGAGACTGTGTGCCAGGAGGTACTCGGGGCTCAGGGGATAGAGGACGAGAGACAGGTGAGTCTCTGCTCTTGGGCAATTTTCATTCCAGTGGGAGGCCGCACTTATGCAAAGGAACAAGACAGCTGGTTAAGGCACATGCTGTGATGAAAATGAACAGGGCTGATGGGGCAGTGACTCCTGACTTGGGGGAGGGAGGAAGAGTCTACATCAGAGAGGGGCTTTCTGAGGATGTGACAGAAGAGCTGTCACCTGCATGACAAAGAGGAGTCCACCAGGTGAGGCTCTGAGGCTAAGGGAACAGCACGCCCAAGGCACCGGGGTAGATCAGAGCTTGGTGTGTTTGTGCGGCCCCGGCACGGTGAGCGACCAGGAGGTGGCAGGGAAGGTGTCATCAGGTTTATGTTTCTGAAAGATCACCTAACATAGTCAGGTTATGTGTATAAGGCAGCTCACACCATATGTTCAGCGCACATTTATCGTGGAGATTGTAGAAATGTTTGTAAGCAGTGTCGGACACGTAACCTGTGCTATAAGAGGCCTTTATAAAGCATGTTTAGCTCCTTCCTAAAGATAGTAATTCAAAGGCAATTAAGATAGAGACCTGCCTTTAGCAGTTCAGAGTCTAGAAAGGATGCACCAACAGATCATCATCACGCTCAGGAATAAGTCCTAGAACAGACGTGTGTGTGCTGGGTACCTCAACAGCTCCATGTTGGAATTGGGTGGGAAAGAACCAGCCGGAAGGAGAAGAAGAAAGCTAGTTCCAGTTGGAAGGGAAACAGCATGATGGCTTTTGGCGTAAGTTCAAAGTGGTAGGTGACGCTAAAGGAGGCTGGGGACCCAGGCAGGGCTCACCTCGTGGGGATTTGTGAGCTCAGAGAATGAGCAGAACTGTGTCATGTTGGTGATGGGGGGGTCACTGGAGAGTTTTTGACAAGTGGGTACCTCGCCAGGGTCTGTTGTTTTGGAAGATCCCTTGGGCTGGAGGGTAATTTGGAGAAGGGCAAAGTGACCCTGACCATTGATTGTTCCGGTGGCAGAGACGAGGCGAGGGATGGACCAGGGTGGTGGACAAGAGACGGAAAGCAGGCAACAGGTTTAGTAAAATTTTGGAGGCAAAAAATCAGCAGGATCTTGGGAATTCCCTGGCGGTCCAGTGGTTAGGATTCTGCGCTTACATTGCTGAGGGCCCAGGTTCAATCCCTGGTCGGGGAACTAAAGTCCTGCAAACTGTGTGGTGCAGCCAAAACAAACAAACAAACAAACAAACAAATAAAACAATCAGCAGGATCTGACGACACAGGGTAAACACTCCATAGAATTTTTTAAATTTTTATTTATTTATTTTGGCTGCATTGGGTCTTTGTTGCTGCACGCAGGCTTTCTCTAGTTGAGGCGAGCGGGGGCTACTCTTCTTTGCGGTGCGCGGGCTGCGGTGGCTTTTCTTGCTGCGGAGCACAAACTCTAGGTGTGCGGGCTTCAGTAGTTGTGGCACGCAGGCTCAGTAGTTGTGGCTCGTGGGCTCCAGAGCACAGGCTCAGTAGTTGTGGCGCACGGGGTTAGTTGCTCCGCGGCATGTGGGATCTTCCCGGACCAGGGCTTGAACCCGTGTCCCCTGCGTTGGCAGGCGGATTTTTAACCACTGCGCCACCAGGGAAATCCCTCCATAGAAGTTTTTAAATTAAATTGATTGGACTGGAAGGTCAGAGTGGCGTTAACACCCTCTGTCTGGGGCAGTGGTGTAAGAGTTAGAGGTCAGATGCTAAGTAAACACTCAATAAATGTCTATTACTATCATAATTCCTATCTGATTCAGAGTCACAGACTCTCCTGGGAAATCCCCTCAAGGAGGCAAGGAAGACGAGAAATTAGTCCTGGCCTCAGGGGCTATGGGTTGTGCAGGGCCGGCTGGTGGGCTGGGAGCTGGGGGGTCAGTCCAGGATGCGGGAGGGGGAGCCAGCACATCACAGACCACTCAGCGCACCCCATGAACTATTATTGGCTCTGACTCCTTCACGTGTTTGTCAGAGTTTCCACTCATCACCAGTTGGGCGCCTGGGTGCACAATACCCACACTCAAAGCACCAAGGGCAAGGCAGTGGGGTCCTCAGGAAACGTCCCCCACCAATGTCCCCTTATGCTACCAACAGGCCACTCATGACGGCCTCAGTCCATCTTCACTTCCATCCAAGAGCATGCTGCCTCATCCTGACCTTCAGAAAGGATTGTGATCCGACCATGCGATCGCTGAAGGGGTCCAAACAGCCTCTGTACTTCAGCAAGTTCTCCACAGACAGATTTGAACCCAGAAGCAGTGACTGATGTGTCCCTTTCCCTGGGGCTTTGACATTGCACCACTTAGAGTCTACGTGCTCCATGCTCCTGGACTTGTAAATGAACGGTCTGCACGGCTGTACAGTTATACCCTCAATGGTTGAAAATTCTACATTTGTACAATACAGTCAAACCAGACGGATTAAAGTTATGCATTTATCCCTGTGTCTTCCATAGCTCAACTAAGAAAATTGAGTCAAGAAATGTTTTGAAGGTGATAAACCCGGAGGGACAACTAGAAGAGGTGAGGAAACAGGAGATGTCGAGAGATGACAACATTTTTCTGAAGATGAACCTCTACGGGGGGAATAACTACTGATTTAATAAAGGGGAAAAGCTGAACTCTAAGTGCCTATAAATGGTGTGGCTAACAGGAAACGAGCCAATACACACACACACACACACACACACACACACACACACACACGATCAGGAATTGGATTCACCAGGTAGAAAGGAGGCTCAAAACATCAATATTTGTTGGCAGTCTAAGTAAGGAGCATTTGCTTTCCAAAGACGGGTGTACCTAAGAATAAACCAGCTTGACCCCTGAAGACCCAGGAGAACAAGTCATTGTGAATGAATGGCACGGCTATTACAATAAATGTGCCTCTCCTTATCCCAACCAAAGACCCTATCAAGATCTGGGTTCCATGGTCTGAACTGGACGAGGCCACCTGGCCTTCTGCAGCCTCACGCACCGAAAGACCTCAGGGGGAGGTCTGGGTGAAGTCTGCTCCATCCCCTCTCCCCCAGCTCATGCACTTGTGGGAAAGATGGAGACACCCAACCGGGACCCCTCGTTTGCCATTCATCTAGCAGAAGCATGCATTTCTGGGTAAAGAGCAAGGACTACCATTTTGTACAGTGAGTTGAATTCCTCTCCTGCTGGGAGCAAAACCCTTGAAAGAAGCTGGCAGATCCCAGTTCTGTGTCCAGCTCCAGCGTCCCTTAGATACTCTGCTGAACACTGTAATGACCACTGTCCAAAGACCTTGCAGTGACCTTCTCCACACGGCCCCTCTGAGGGTTTCTCTCAGGCAGCAAGGAGGTCAAGTACACTACAGACTTCCTAAAAGCCCAGTGCCTTGAGGGAACTGGTCCTCAGAGGCGCCTAAGCCCTGGATGGGGCACAGGATTGGCTCTTACCCTCCTTCCCATGCTTCTGGAGCCTTTAAGCCAAGTCTGCACACTGAGTAGACCAAGACTTCAGAAAAAGAATGACTGAGGGTTATTTTCCAAGAGCACCCTCCCATCCACGGGCCTCACTGGCCGGAATCGTTGCAGACGGTGGACCCTGGACGAGGAGGCAGAGCGGAGACATCTCCCTCTGTCGCTGCCCACTTGCCCTCTGACTCTGAGCCAGTGACTAAGATGCTCAATGTCCTCGTCTGTAAGATGATGTGGAGGGACTATGCTTGTGTGGGTGTGTTTGTTACTTTTTTTTTTTTTCAGACTTAAAGAAAAAGTTGCAAATATAGTGAAAAGAATTCCTGTATCCCTTTGATCCAGATTCCTTGAATGCTGTATCTATCATAACCACAGTACAATGATCAAAATGTAGGACATTAACACTGATATAACACTGTTTTCTAATGTACAGACCTCATTCAAAGTTTCCCAATTGTTCTTCTTCTGGTCCTGGATCCAATCTAGGACCACACATTCTATTTACTTGTCATGTCTTTCATCTTTTAGTCCTTTATTATTTTGTTACTATTATTATTTTATTTATCACCATTCTAATGGTATTTCTATTATTATTAATCTCCTGAAGTCTTTAGTCTTCTTTATGATCAGATAAACTCAATTGTTTTACAAAATTCCCTTCGAGCTTTTATATGCTATGAATTGAAGCTTTCTTGCTGTTTGCATGAGCAGTTAAATACGCAGTATTTTGCAGGCCAACTGGGAAGGTTTGTGTAACACCCTGATCTGAGTTTATGGGAGTAAAGTTTCTGATAAAGTCTCCCTTGCCTTCTAGAACCTTTTTTTTTTTTTTTTAACATCTTTATTGGAGTATAATTGCTTTACAATGGTGTGTTAGTTTCTGCTTTATAACAAAGTGAATCAGCTATACATATACATATATCCCCATATCTCCTCCCTCTTGCGTCTCCCTCCCACCCTCCCTATCCCACCCCTCTAGGTGGTCACAAAGCACCGAGCTGATCTCCCTGTGCTCTGCGGCTGCTTCCCACTAGCTACCTTCTAGAACCTTTAAGTCTAAGTGCAGTCAAACATTTACATCCAGAGTTAGGTAGAAGTGATGGCATGGAATGAACATCTCACCTTAGCTGGTTGAACTCCGCTGAGTTCATTGGCTTCAAACATAACTAGGTTTACCCAGATACATGGGAGCTAGAGAGAGGTTGCACCCTGCAGGGGTGAGGTGGGAAAGCAACCAGGAGGGTGGCTGGAGAGGGTGCTGAAATCCAGCCTGGGGTCTGCTCATCACACCCACCTCCTGGCTCTGGGCTCTTTCTGCCCACAAAGGGTGCTTTTTCTAATTAGCACGCAGGTGCTAGTGGGGATTCTGCTAAGCTTGGTGCCCTCAACTCAGACCAACGTGTCAGAAAGCCAGTCGCTTTAACAGCAGGAGACAGAGGGACAGTGTGAATGACTCAGAGAAAAAGTGCCACCACCACTAAGAAGGCGTCTCTAAGCACGGAGGCAGGTGGGGCCACCTGGAACGCCATCATTACACAGGAAGGTGGCAAAGATGGAACTGGTCACACATCTCGCCCCTCGGCCAGGGACGGGGTACCGACAGATCCACCCTCCTTCCTCCCCGCCTTGAGTCCTCAGCCCCCTGGTGACCATTCTCACTGTAGCAAACACTATGTTAGTGCTTTTACTTTGTTAATGTTTATTTTTCACCATAAAAACAAGAACTGCGCCTTACAGAAAATTTAGAGAATAAGAAAAGTGAAGATTAAAACAAAACTAAATAATTATCGCTGCACGTACCACGCAGGTAAGTGCAGTTAATATTTGTTAGTGTTTTGTGCTCAGCTTTTTTAATGGGAGTCTTCTATATTATAAATATTTTTCTTAACATTGCTGTAGTTATATACTATCCTGCTTTTTAACTTTCTATTAAATCATAGATGTTTTGATGTTATTACATCATTCAATGTATTACATCAATTTTATATTGTTTTCTCAATTTTAATATCTGTGTAATGTTCCATTGAATGGGTTACATAACCTTTGCATCATGAGGTCTTTAACTTTTACTTTAACTTTTACCGTTAAAAATTACACTTTGCCCTTTATTTAGGATTGTTCTCTTAAGATGGAATCCCAGAAATGCTATTACTTGGTTAAAGGCCATGCATGTTTTGAGATTTACACTTTAGTTTTTTACTCTTCAGATTGTTTCATTCATTCATTCATTCATAAATTCATTCTCTCTTTGGCCCAGGAGAGATTTGAAAAGCATTTGCACACTGGAACTTGCTCTCTTTCCACTCCTAGAAGTCTGAGCTGCCACAGAACAAGCCTGTGCTAGCCTGGTGGATGATGAGAGATTCATGGCCAGGTCATCCCTGTTGTTCCAGCCAATAGCCAGTCAACCACCAGAAGCAGAATCTAACCAAAAGATGTGTGAGTCAGCCCAGTGAAATCCAGCATAAATTGCCAACCCACAGAATTGTGAGCTAAGTACATGAGCTATGCTATGGGGTGTTTTGCTATATGGCAACACGTCACTGATGGATCCCCTCATTTCTAGATGGGTTCATGTGACTAGTTTTGACCAAGAGAATGTGGACAAAAGTGATGTATGGACCACCTCCAGGGCTGGCCCCTAGAATCTTCTGAAAGACTGTTCACTTGCTTTCTCTTGGCCAGTGAGTCAGGAGAACAGAAGGCTGGAAAGAGACTCTAAGGGACGTAGTCAATCAAAATGGAAGAAGCATGAGTCAGATTTAATACTTAGAGGACAGCTGTCCAGAGAGTCACCCGAGCAGGAATATCTTGGCTGGACTTTGCGTGAACGAAGTGGTGAAGTGCTGGATGATTTTTTACATTGAGTCACTGAGGTAGTGGTGTGTGTGTGTGTGTGTGCGCGCGTGTGTGTGTGTGTGTTGTGTGTGTGTGTGTTGTGTGTGCGAGATAGCAACTAGCATTAATGAACCTAATGTTTGGCATTGCTACCTAATACTTGGAACTAGGTAATTGATTGTGTACCATGCTTATCCTGATATATCAAATCCAAAGACTAGATAGTGGAGAAGGATATATAATGAGAAATGGGTGAATTGGGGACAGAATATGAACAAATTTTTATCCCTGCTAAGGTGTTTATTTACTGTTTTTAATTCAGTGAAGGGCCAATTAGCCATTTTTCAGCAGGAGAGTGACAAGGTAAACTATGACAGTCAAATACTTTCTCTTTCCCTCTCTTTCTCTCCCTCTCCCCATTTTTTTACCTAACATGCTGTGAGCACTGTTGATGTTTACTAAATAACTTTTTTAAGCAAGGCAGGAAGGAGCCATGTGGAATGGTATTACCCTTATCCTCATAGTTCTGCTTGTTTTAGCAGTTCCATGATTTTCATTCTATCTTAATTACATCCATTGCTTTGAGTGATGGTGTCAGAAATTCTTACCTGAATTTAGTTCAATGTCTGTAGCTTTGCTTTGCTCCCTTTTAGCCCTCTTCAAGGCATGCACCAGTTCTTCGCTCATCGTCTTGGGAAGGACGCCCTGAGATCGCTCCAGACTGTGAAATGCATCTCTACTGATTTCTGTAGAATTCAATCAGCAGAAAGCCGGCTTAAGCCCGATGTGAAGTTTGCATGTTCTCACCTCCCTTCCAGAACAAGGGATGCATTGTTTTTTAAGGATAACGTTAAAATTTAAGGTTCAGAGAAGGTCTGTGAAATGCCAAAAACCTTTGCATTCTCTTGCTTCTTTCCCTTCCAGTAAATTTCTATGTGCAGTTCATCACATTCAATGAGGAACAGTTATGCTACCTTCCCATCCACTCTCCAAATTCTTTGTACTCAATGTCCTTTGCCCTGTCTTCTTTGTGGTTATTCAGTCTTGCTGAAATAATAAGCTCCAGGCTGTTTACAGCACTTTTTTATATCACTGAGTTAAAGAGAAGGTACTCAGGATAAGCATTTTTTATTTTATAGGGTCTGCCCATGTTGTCTGTGACCAAGAAATGAATAGACTTATCTTTCATTGACAATCTAGCTTTCATACTAATAGTTTTGTCCACTTAACCAACCAATAGTTGCCAACTTTATTAAGGATGCTAATGAATGTAAAAATATCATCAAAAAACAATAATTAACCTTGAATATAAAAGTATTAACCGGAAACACTCAATCACTTTCCCAAGCTTAGGAAACACTTAGAATGTATTAACTGTCCCCAAAGGAGTAATTAAAGAACTTAGCTGTTCGGTTTTAAACACAAGGAACAAAGGGTCAATCAAACACAACAATCTGTGATTGCAGATAAACATGAACAAAATGGTTGATATAAGACGCTGCATCCACAGAACTGGATGCTCCCTGATAGGTGAGTCTGTAACATTTCCAAGCAGGCATTTCTCTAAAAGACAAATCAGGGAATAACACCACCTACCAGAAACTGCCCGATCATTGCCTATTTGGGTTGATTCTTTTACATTTCACCTGTATTGTAATAACAGTAAGAATTTTTGATGCATCTTGCAAAATTGTGTTCCAAACAGGTGTTAAATGTGTGCACTGTTATTGGAAGTGGTCAAGACTGTGTTGCATAATGGTTTACAAAGCTGTATTGAGGAATTACTGACATATAACAAACTGCACACATTTAAGCATACAACGTGATAACTTTTGATGTCTGCATACACCCATGAAACCATCGCCACAATCAACATAATGAACATCTCTGTCAGCCCTAAAATTTCCTGTGTCTCTGTAATTCCTCATTCCTAAACCCCTGACCACTTGCCAGGCAACCACTGATCTTTCTGTCACTACAGATGAGTTTGGACTTTTTTTTAGAATTTTAAATCAATGAAAATATGCAGTATAGTTCATTTGGCATAATTCTTCTGAGATTCTTGTACTTTACAGAGGTATCGAGAGTTCATTCCCTTTTATTGCTGAGCAGTATTCCATTATACAATAAATCACAGCTTGTGTATCCATTCACCTGCTGTTGGACATTTGGGTTGATTTGAGTTTTGGGCTATTACAAATAAAGCTGTTATGAATATCTGCATACAAATCTTTGTGTGGACATATGGTTTTATTTCTCTTGGGTAAATAGCTATGGATCACACCGCATGAGTACTTTTAATTTTTTAAGAAACTGCCAAACTGCTTTCCAAAGTGGTTTTACTATTTTACATTCCAAGCAGAAGTTCATGAGAATTTCAGAATCTCCTAAAATTAAATTCAAAATATTATGTTTATTTATAAGTACTCATTTCTCTAGGGAAAGGGTCCATAGCCTAAATATTTGCAGCCAACGTATTTCCGATAATGATGTTTTCATTTATTTATTTTATCTTTTGCCATTGCATAATAAGTATCCATTTGGTTCTAATTTTTTTAAAGCAGTTATTTATTTCTAATTTTTTCCACTTCATTAAATAAATCTATTTCATGGGAAAGCTTTCTTCCTGTCTTCCTGTCTTTTATCCTTAATTGTCATGATGCAGAATTCTTCCAAGAGCTTCACTTATGCTTTCTTTTAGGGTGTTCATTATGTAGCTTAGCTTTTATTTTTGCTGTTCTAGTTTTTTTTTTTTTTTTTTTTTGAGGCTATCCTGAAAACCTACCCTCACTATCTGGACTGATCCTAGACCTGGGCCTGCTTCTCTCAGGCCAAAAACAAGTCTGATGGAAGGATAACTCCAAATTCCTGAGTTTTGGATATGGGTAGTTGAGTACATTTCTACCTCTTAGACAAGGTTAAATGAAAAGTCAGCTACTGAGCCAGTAGAACAGAAAGCTGCCTTCTCTGGGTTTGGGGCGGATAACAATCTTTGCTAGCTGCTGCTCAATATTTTTTCATAATGAGAAAGTGAGACAGACCTAGCCTGACAATATACGTAGCCAGTGATTGTATTATTTACTATTTGGTACATTCATATGTATTATATAATATTACTATTATTGTTTAGTATAATTATAAAATATTATGGTATATTGAATTATATTATTTGGTATATGTATATACCAAACTGACCCCAGTAGAAGTAGTTCTTATTCTAATCCAACAGCAATGTCACTCTTTGAATGTATGTGGCATCCAACAGTTTGGTAGGGCTGCTAAAATAAGCAGGACGGTGTATATTAGGTCAGGAAACTGTTTCCGCTGAAGACTTGAGGGAGCTTTGAGACCTTTTTCAAAGAACTATCTATGAAAGATCCATTGAGATCAGTTATTCCATGGTACTGCCATTTCACCACTTTGGAAGAGAGTTGGGCATTGTCAACTAATCACAAATACACTCACACCCTATACACCATCAGTCCCACTCCTAGGCAACACACACATGCATGCACGTTCAATAGAAATGTGTTTGCTTGCACCAAAAATGTATACGGGAATATTCATAGCTGCACTTTGGGTTGTATCCCCAAACCATAAAGCATCCCTATGTCTATCAACAACAGAATGAATAAATCCACCACAGAATATCCATACAATGGAATTCCACACAGCAATGAAAATAAATGACGTGTTGCTACTTGCTACAACATGAATGCATCTTACAAATATCATGTTGGGCAAAATAAACCAGATATAAAAGATACATAGTGTATGACTCTCTTTATATAACATTCAAGAGACAGGCAAACAAATCCACTGTGTATGAGTATGCATGCTAAAGTGGCAAAACTATAAAGAAAAGCAAGAGAGTTATTAAGATATTCTCTATCCTAGTCAGGGGCTCAGTTACTTTCCTGGAGGGAGAAGAGGATAGAGGTTGGGTGCTGGGTGATGGCTCGTGCTTAGGAGGGTTTTGTGTGTTCTCAAATCATTGTGACATAGTTCTGATTTTTGTAGTTTTCCCTATAATACCTATATTTAAAAACTTATTAAAAGAAAGTTTAAAAAAATAAGTCCTCCTGGGCTTCCCTGGTGGCACAGTGGTTAGGAATCCGCCTGCTAATGCAGGGGACACGGGTTCGAGCCCTGGTCCGGGAAGATCCCACATGCCGCGGAGCAACTAAGCCTGTGCGCCACAACTACTGAGCCTGCGCTCTAGAGCCTGTGTGCCACAACTACTGAAGCCCGCGTGCCTAGAGCCCATGCTCTGCAACAAGAGAAGCCACCGCAGTGAGAAGCCCGTGCACCGCAACAAAGAGTAGCCCCTGCTTGCCGCAACTAGAGACAGCCCACATGCAGCAACGAAGACCCAACACAGCCATAAATAAATAAATTAATTAATTAATTAATTTTAAAAAGTCCTCCACAGAGCTCTGTGATGATCTAGATGGGTGGGATTGGGGGGTGGGGGGGTGGGAGGGAGGTCCAAGAGGGAGGGCATATATGTGTACATATAGCTGATTCACTTCGTCGTACAGCAGAAACTAACACAACATTGTAAAGCAATTATACGCCATTAAAAAAAAAAAAAAGCCCTCCAGCCACTGTCTGTGGCGGCTGGTCTGGGAAGACCATGCACTGGCCACAGCTGCCATTTCTCTGTCTTGCTGGCTCCAGTCTGTGCTGACACCCGCCCCCTGGCCAATCGCCTCTGCCTCTCCCACATATGCTGCTTGGTTCTGCATGCTCCCAAATCTCCATCTCAGATTGCCTTTGGGGATGATGTTTTGATGTCCCTGCCATATTCCTCTGGTCCTCCAGGTGCCTCATCTTCGGTTCATTTCCTCTCCTACAGGTGCTCATGGCTTTGAGCTACTGTAGCTGGAAGTAGGTCCACCCTTCCCATGCTCTTTGCCCCCAGAGACCAGACACACAAATATCATCCAGTGGCTTAATATCCCCCCCCCGACCCCCCAGCAACCAGCCTGAGAAGGCGTGTGTGCATCCTTTTATCCCAAACAGCCTTTTCTCTGTTTTGTCAGCTGTAGGGAAAGAGACTTCGGAGAGGCATCCGGTAGAGGGAAGGCCACATTACACTGATTAATTGGCTTTCAATTCAAAAGAACAAATCGCTATCCTCAAAGTGAACTTACCAAATATGTCCTATTAAAAAAAAAAAATCACTGACCATCTTCTCAAAGGGCACACTAATTAAAAGTGGTTTGAGGATAGAATGGGAACAAATGATTATTGATTTCCTACTATGTGCCAGACATTGTATTAAACTCTTACGTAATCCCACCTTATGGAGCGTGTGCTGTTACCTCCAGTGTATAGATGAGGAAAGTGGGGCCCGCGGAGGGTCACTGGTGCACCCTTGCTCACTCTGGTAATGATGGAGAGAATCCCGGACTGAAACTCTGCTGGGCTTGGCTCCAAAACAAAGACTCTTTCCACACCATTATGGTGGAGAGCTTCTGGACAGGATGATATATAGGGCAGACCTGGCAAAATAAATGTTACATTGTAAACATCAGACAAGTCAGATATTTGCAAGGTGGGACAGGAGAGATCTTTCTGCCTGTTACCTCTATACTACCCTTGAGTGAACAAAGTAATTATTGGTTGGGGCAAACTCATGGCGTCTGGATAACTCATTAGCTCTTATTTGTTTAAAGTCTGATGGTGTATGACAAAAGGATTTGTTCCAGATGTCAAAGTAGCACAATGGAGTTTAACAGCCTGTGCATTTAGAAAAGCTTCACTGCAGGAAATCACTGGAGGTCACTGAGGCAGAGAGAGGCTGGTCAACGCCGGCTCAGCCTCACAATAAGTCCCCAGCTCTCCTCCCGGGAAGTCACCACTTTCTGTCCCAACTCATCCATAATTCTTTGTGCACGACTCAGAACGTTAATACCTTTTCCATCCTCTGAACTTGAGGTCCTTGAAGGGATTACTGAAATACATTCCTTTTGGGGTTTGCTACTGGAAAAACATTTTATCTAACACACACACACACACACACACACACACACACACACACACACACACACACCCCTATTCCCATAATCCTAACTACTTAATTCAACGTGCTTTGCTTTTTCCTTTGCTTGTCAGGAAGCTCAGAGCTCAATTTCCTACTCAAGTGCAGAGCTCTGCTCAGCCTAACTTCCTCAGAGAATTAGATGCCCACTCTGTCCCATGCCTTGTTTTATCACTATTTACATGATCCTCTATTATCTGTATGAATCTTCATCCACTTTGCCCTGGTTTCTTTTTTATCTTCTTTTGCTTAGCAAGGATTACCATTACCACCTGGCGTATCATTTATTCGTATAGTGGTTTATGATCTGTATTGTAACGGGAGGGATATAAACTCCATGACAGCACAGACGTTATTTATTCTATTCACTGCTGTATCCTTGGAGCCTAGAACAGTGCCTTGAAGACTGTAGGCTCACCATGCATTTCTCTGCCAGGTCAGGTTAAGTGCTTTAGCAAACAAGCCCCTAAACTCAGTGGCTTAAACCCATAAAGGGTTATTCCTCACTCAGATTGCAGCCCAAGATGGGTGAGTGGGGTCATTCTGAGACTCAGACTCTCCATCCCCTAGAGCCTCAGAATTCTCTACTGGATATTCTGCAGCTGGCCAAACACGAGGGGAAGAAAGAGGCATGGAGCGTCATGCAGCGTGCATCACTCTGTCCACATCCCATTGTCCAGGTCCCAGCCACACACCCCTCCCTGCGTGCCCAAGAAAACAAGGAGAAGGAAAGCGGGCATATAGCAGTCTCTGCATGAATGATATCACAGGACACATTGAACGGTAGTTTGTATTTCTTTTTCAAATCCTGGAATAATTTCATCATTAGAGGGACTAGGCTAGAGGAAAGAATGGGGTCTATTTAATATTTGGAAGTCACTTATCCCATAGTGGTTTGATTAAAAGATATTAACAAAAAGGTCCAAATCTTTTGACAATAGTCATAGCTACCACTTACTCTGGACTAGGCACTGTTCTAGGCACTTTACATTTTATTTTCTCCTCAGATATCTTTATGAGATAGGTACTACTATTGTCCTCATTTTACAGATGAGTGAACCAAGGAAGAGAGAGGTTAGGTAACTTTCCCAACATCACACAGCTAAGAAATGGCTGAACTGGCATTTGAGCCCAGGCAGTACGATTCTTGGATCTATGGATTTCACAAGTATGACAGCCTGCCCTAAAATGGGATGGGGTCAGCCAGACTTTCTCTTTGAAGTAACGGGTGTGTGGGGGGAAACGTGAGTGCCCTGTTGTTTCCTAGTCCAGGAGGATGGAGATGTGCTAAACCTTTACAGCCGATGCATACAGAGCCTGTTCTCCACCTACTTCTTTTTTTTAAAAAAATATATTCTGTTTTTAAATTTTTTTATTTATTTATTTGGTTGCGCTGGATCTTAGTTGCGGCAGGTGGGCTCCTTAGTTGTGGCTTGAGGGCTCCTTAGTTGTGGCTCAAGGGCTCCTTAGTTGCCGCTTGCTGGCACCTTCGTTGCAGCACGTGGGCTCCTTAGTTGTGGCATGTGAACTCTTAGTTGTGGCATGCATGTGGGATCTAGTTCCCTGACCAGGGATCGAACCTGGGCCCCCTGCACTGGGAGCATGGAGTCTTAACCACTGAGCCACCAAGGAAGTCCCTCCACCTACTTAGTCTCTTTCTTACACAAATGGCTACAAATGACACAAACAGCAGTTTTCCCTCTAAATTTTATCTGTTGGTCCCACTGGCTGTAAAGGAGAAATCAGAGTACTTCATGCTCTGCTTTCTCCCCTCCTTCCTCACCCCAGCTTTTCGACAATAAAAGATATTTAATGAGCACCTATTTGGTGCCAGACACTTTTCTAAGCACCAAAGTTTGGAGGAGATGAAGACAAGACAACTAAATGCCGTGCATGTTCCTAATAGCATCCTGGGTCATAAATTAAAAGACACATAGCAGAATATACGCCCAGCAGATCAAGTGCTGGGTATCTAAATATCTAGTATGATGCCAGCTGGTGATGAGTGCCTCAAAGAAAACAGAGGCAAGGGTGGTCAGAGACATCCTCTCCTGAGGATGTTTGGGCAGAGCCATGAATGACACAAGAGAATCCATCGCTTTAAAATGTGGAGTGAGAGGGTCCCAGGAAAAAGGAATAGCATGTTGAGACCCAGAGCTAACCACCTTTTGATTTTCGATGATTGCATGGCAACATTTTTACATTTTCAGGGTTTGTAACATTTACATTCCGCTTTTCAAAATAATTTATTTGGAAGTAATTACAAACTTACAGAAGAGTTAACAAGTTCAAAGAACTCCCATAACTCCTTCAGCCCTATTCCCCAGGTGTTAACATTACATTGATCTATATTCCCCTCCCTCCCTTTCTCTCTCTCTCTCTCTCTCTCTCACACACACACACACACACACACACACACACACACACACACACACACTTCTTTTTCTTCATTATTTGAGAGCAAGCTGTAGACGTGAAATCCCTTCATTTGTAAGGACTCTAGTATGTGTCCCCTAAAACAAAGATAATCTCCTACAGAGCCACCATACGAGCTTCCAGATCAGAAAGTCAACATTTTCACACTGCTTCCATCCAATCCAAAGATGCCATTCAAATTTTGCCAACTGTCTCAACTTCTCAACTATGTCTCTTTTTCCTTTATGGTCCAGGCCGCCATCCAAGGACATGTACTGTATCTCATTGTCATGTCTGTTAGTCCCCGCCAACCTGAAACAGTTCCTTATCTTTTCTGTCTCTCACGTCCTCGACAATTTTAAAGAGTACAGGCTTCACACGCTGTCAGATGACACTCAGCGTGGGTCTATCTGACGTCTCCACAACACCAGATCCAGATTGTGCATTCCTGGTAGGGATATCACAGACATGATGCTGTGCTCTCAGCACAGTGCTTTACGTATACACGATGTCAACTCAAGCTACCCACCACTGGTGATGTTAACCTTGATCACCTGGTCAGGCTGGTATATGCCAGGTTTCTCTACCATAATGACATCATTTTCCCTTTTGTAACTGGTTGTTATCTCGTGGGGGTATATTCTGAGATCATACCAATATTATGTACATCATCATATTACTACCCACCTACCTTAGCATGTCTGAACCAATACCTGCCTGAATCAGTGACCATAGGTCCACTATATCCAAGGACCACTATGGGCTGCCAAATAGTGATTTTCTGTTTCCATCAATCCTTTTATACTTATTAGTTTGAATTGTACTATAAGGTAGAGCTTTTCCTTCTCCTTTTGTTTATTTACATCAGAATGGACCAAGAGATTCTTACTTTATTTATTGTATTATAATCTGTAATACTTAAGCGCAGTTTTGAAACCACATTTTTTTTTTAGCTTCGTCCCACAGTTGAATTGATTCAATGTTTATAGCCAGTCTGTTTACCAGAGTGCTACTGTTCATTTGTTGGCTGAAGTTAATCATCTAGTATTTCTTTAACAAGACCCTATGGGATTTATATTCTCTAAGTTTTTATACCCTTTAAAATGGTTTTCTTCTTTCTCCTATAACAGCTTTATTGAGCTATAATTCACATACCATACAATTCATCCATTTGACTTGACAATTCAATGGCTTTTAGTATATTCACAGAGCTGAGAATGATTACCACAATCAATTTTAGAACATTTTTATCACTCCAAAAAGGAACTTGGTACCTATGAATAGTCACACTACATTCTTCCCACCCTCCCCCAACCCACTCCCCCCACCAGCCCTAGGTAACGACTGATGCATTTTTTTTTTTGTCTACATAGAGTTGCCTATTCTGGACATTTCACATAAATGAATTCATACACTATGTGGTCCTTTGTGATGGCTTCTTTCGCTTACCATAATGCTGAGTAATACTCCATTGTATGGATACACCACATTTTGTCTATCCTTTCAACAGTTAATGGACATTTGAGTTGTTCCACTTTTGGCTACTGTGAACCATGCTGCTTTGAACATTCATGTACTAGTTATTGTGTGGATGTAGATTCTCATTTCTCTTGGGTATGTGACTATGAGTGGAATTTCTGGGTCATATGGTAATTCTATGTTTAACATTTTAAGGAACTAACAAACTGTTTTCCACAGTGACTACGCCAGTTTACATTCCCACCAGTAATGCACAAGAGTTACAGTTTCTTTACATTCTCATCAACACATTATATCTATCTCTTTTATTATAGCCATCCTAGTGGTGATGAGGTGGTATCTCATTGTGGTTTTGATTTGCATTTTCCTGATGGCAATAATGTTAAGTATCTTTTTTTTTTGGTGCTCATTGCCCATTTGTATAACGTCTTTGAAGAATATCTATTCATATGCTTTGCCTATGTTTAAATTGGATTATTCATCTTTTTATTATTGTGTTGTTAGAGTTCTTTATATATTCCAGATCTAATCCCCTTGTTAGATGTATGATTTGCAAAAATTTTCTCCCATTGTGGGTTGTCTTTTCACTCTTTTTATGGTGTTCTTTGAAGCACAAATATTTTTCATTTGGATGAAGTCCCATTTATCTATTTTTCCATTTGTTGCTTGTGGTTTTGGTGTCATATATAAGAAATTATTTCTTAATGCAAGTCATGAAGATTTAACTCTATGTTTTCTTTTAAGAGTTTTATGTTTAGCTGTTACATTTAAGGTTTTGAACATTTTGACTTAATTTTTGTATGTGCTGTGAATTAGGGGTCCAGCTTCATTTTTTTGCATGTTGATATCCTGTTTTCCCAGCACCATTAGTTCAAAAGACTAGTCTTTCTGCCATTGAATTGATTTGGTACCCTTGTCAAAACTCAATCAAATATAAATGCTAGGGTATATTTCTAGACTCTCAGTTATTTTCCATTGGTCTATATGTTGATTCTTATGCCAGTACTAGCATGATTTTCTTTTGCCCTTGTACTTTAACAAAAGTTATACTGGGTATAAAATGGTTGGGTCTTCATTTCTTACCTTGAAGATTTTGGGAGTGTGGCTCCACTGTCTCCAGCACTGAATATGGAAAAGTTTGAGGCCCAATCCAGTGATTTTTTTTAAAAATTTATTTTATTTATTTATTTTTGGCTGTGTTGGGTCTTCATTGCTGCACGCGGGCTTTCTCTAGCTGTGGCGAGCGGGGGCTACTCCTCGTTGCGGTGCACAGGCTTCTCATTGCGGTGGCTTCTCTTGTTGCGGAGCATGCGCTCCAGGCACGCAGGCTTCAGTAGTTGTGGCACGTGGACTCAGTAGTTGTGGCTTGCGGGCTCTAGAGTGCAGGCTCAGTAGTTGTGGCGCACGGGCTTAGTTGCTCCGTGGCATGTGGGATCTTCCCGGACCAGGGCTCGAACCCATGTTCCCTGCATTGGTGGGCGGATTCTTAACCACTGTGCCACTAGGGAAGCCCCAATCCAGTGATTTTTATCCTTACAGCTTCCTTGATATTTTGATTCAATGCTTCTTTTTCTGTAATGGTCACTATTTCTTAGGATATCTCTTGGTGCTAATAGTTCCACGCCAGTTTTTCTTGAGAGCATGGTGTGCTTTCATTATGTGCATTCGATCTTTATTTTACGGAAAGTTTTCTTGGACTAAAATCTTATAATTTTTTTGTTTCATTATTTTAGTGTCTTCTTTGGGGACAATGCCTATGGCAAGTTGGAACTCTTTTGACTTTATTCTCTTCATAGATATGTAAGTAGGTAGATAGACAGAACACAATACGGAGGGATAATATAGAGATCGATATTATATACATATATGCGTTTATAGAATTATATGTATAGTCTTTGGTTCTTCCTTTATGTTCATTTCTGCTTGATTTTCTCAACCCTTTCCTCCATAATAAACTACTGTGTTTTCAGCTATACTAATTCTTCTTTATCTTTTCTTTAATGTAGCTTGTATTTCTCAGAATTTTTATATTTCTCTTCTATTTCCTTCTTGTTCACTTCTTTCTGCCAGCTTCAGTTTCAGCTCATTCTGTTATGGTGCCATATATTCTCTGTGTGCTTACATTTCTGCTTTGAGCTTTATTTTTAAATATTGATGCTTTATTAAAATATCCTTTAATGAACGAAACTGTAGTGCCACTATTCCTCTGTTCAAAGACCACGGTTCTCTCTATGCATTTCTCATTTGCCATTTTCTCCCACTTTTGACCTTTTTTCTTGTATAGTTTCTATACAGTTCTTGTCTTGGTCCCTTTTATATGATACTTTGTCTTTGACTGAAGTGTGCTTTTTTTCTGGACATACAATTTCTGCAAGGATTCTGTGTTGGGAAGGGTAGAGGCTGTTATTAGGGACAGAACTCAACCTCCCTGCTGTTCAATGAAGTTGCTCAGGACTCTTTGGTGCCCATGTGAGTAGGTCCTGTCTCTCCTCAGCTGATAGAAACAT
Organism: Eschrichtius robustus; assembly: GCF_028021215.1. Lineage (NCBI taxonomy): Eukaryota > Metazoa > Chordata > Mammalia > Artiodactyla > Eschrichtiidae > Eschrichtius > Eschrichtius robustus. The sequence continues at coordinate 82,034,487 of NC_090839.1, read as the reverse complement.
CCTCCCACCGCTGTCCCTCTTGCCTGCTCTGCCCATTGACGGATTGCTTCCTGCAAGTAGGGTGCCCTGTCCCAGCGGTGTTAAGCACTCATAAGCACATACAGGGAGGGAGTTAACAAAATAGCAACTGTAGCTGTCTTTGAAGTATTATGCCATGTGATGCTTTTATTCTGTTCTTTATACTTTTCTATAATTTCAGTTTTAAAATGTATATTATCTCTATAATCAGAAAATTGATGCATTTTATTAAAAGTAGAAGGTCCCCATGGCTACAGTGGAGTGAAAGGACTCAGGTGAGTGGGAAAACTGAATCTACAAGCTAGTCCTTGTGAAATGCCCTGGACTAAACAGTTAATGACAAGCCAACTGAGGGGGCCATAGGGCTCAGACCTGGCCAGGCAAAATTGGCCACTACAGTTAAAGAAAGTTAACTGAAAAAAAAAAAAAAGAGAGGAAAAAAAAAAACACACACACAAAAACCCTGAAGCAAGGCTGGACAGAGGGGAAATCTTATACATCGCAATCATTATTATAATCATCAAAACTCCGATGGGAGAGGAAACTGAAGCTCTGAGAGGTTAGGTAAATTGCCCAAAGTCCCTCCATTGTGACGATGCCGATTAAGTCCTGCTCTTGTAATTCCACATCGCAAGGCCTTTCCTCTCCTTCCTGCCTACTTATTAGCCCTCCAGCTGGGTGACTCAGTGTATGGCGATGCTATTAACCAAGAGAGGGGATGCTGGGGGGGGGGGGGGAGGGAGGCAGCTTGCAGGGAGAGATAATGAGCTCTGTTCTGGACGTGATGAGTTATTGTGAGTGGAGCGCTCCCAGCTCCACGGCTGGAATAACACAGAGGCAGAGGCGTCATTTCATGCGAAAGCCCACTGTTCCTGTCACCTCGCTCCTGTCAGTCAAACGAGGAAAGAAAATAATGTTTCTAGAACCCTTGCTGGTGGCTGTCTTTCTCCCAGAATGAAACCACCTAGCACAGATGACACTGGGATCTCAAAGAGACAGGATCTGACAGCGCCTGCTCTGAATGATCCACGGGCCAAAGGGGATGAGGATGAGCTCCTGGCATCCATCCTGCTCCAGGCTCTTGGGTGGGGGCATTCCAGACACCTTGCGGGGGGTGGAGGGTGGTAGGGGAGTGGTGACAGCCTTACTGAACTATTTTGTAACTTGAGAGATTTGCCTTCCCCATTGTGGTCCTAAGCAACCGGTCTCAGGGGATTTTATCAGGGCCAAGTTTTCCCCTTAAGATTGACAAGCACGGCATCCTGATCTATCCATTCTCCGCCTCTGTGCAGAGACCAGTTTGCCAAGACTGATGGCGAGGGTTCCAACCACAACAACACAGTAACAGAAAAATACACCCAGCCAAACGAATGCAACTTGTGTGAGATAAACTTTTTGCAAAAGAGGCAGTTGTTGAATTGCAAGCCTATTTTAAAAGTGTAACTGTATAGAAAAAAAATGGTAGGCTAACTCTTTTTCTTTCTGGTTGAAATAGTCTAACAGGCCTGTGACTTGCATTTTTTTTTTTTTTTTTTTTGGTATCAAATTTGGATTCAAATTCAGACTCTGCCACTTAACCGTTCTGTACCCTTGGGTAAGTAGTTTAGTCTCTAAACCTCAATTTGCTCATAATCCAATGGGCATCATAACACCAGTCTCATAGCATTCTTGTGAGGATTCTATTAAATGAGATAATGTGTGGAAAACATTCAGCACCGGGTTTGGAACATAGCAAGTGCAAAATAACTAGCAGCTATCATCAATATTCTTTTGCAAAATGCAATATGTACCCAAGTCCCCATGTCCCCACAAAAATATTGTGCCCTGTACCCAGTATGATTTTAGCTCTTGAGAACGGATGTGGCAGCCACGGTGCATTCTGATGTCTTCTTAGAGCCTCCTCTATAGGTAAACTCCCTGCTCCAGCATTTATGCAAATCGAGCCTGTTATAAAATGCAACAGTGACAACGTCCGCGGGTTAGGAATCATCTCTAGACGGTAAGCAGATGAGAGCAGAGGCCACTTTTTGTTTTATGCATCAGTGTGTCCCCAGCATCTAGTACAGCCTCTGGTGTATGATGTCTTAACATACATTTTAAGATTGAATAAGTTCATTACCTGCTATATGTCAACATCATTCCAGGTGCTCTGCAGACTTTGCTTCAATTCTTTTCTACACCCTTGAAAGTGAACTGACTCCCAGATCAGTGAGGAGGATCAGCTAGGTGATGCTGTGGTAACAAACACGCCTCCAATCTTAGTGGCTTGTAACAGTTCTTAATCACTGACACTACATGTCTGATGCTTGCTCAGCTGGCAGCTTTCCTCCCAAGCTTCCTCACTCCAGGATCTAGGGAATGGAGCAGCCACTGTTGCCAGTCCCAGGGGCACAGAGGAAAAAGCAGGCTGGATTGCAAACCGGCTGTTAACTCCCTCGAAGTGCTCATGGCTCTCTTGTGCTCACATGGCACCTGACCATGCCTGATGTCAAAGGACATGGGACGGGGGTAGTAGAACCCCATCGAGTGTCTGGGAGAACACATGGACTTTTTTGTGAGCAGCGCTTGTTTCTTCATGAGGGAAGCTGAGACTCTTGGTGGAATAACTTAGCCAGATGTTAAGGAAATGAATCACGGTCTGTTTGAATCCAGAGCGCATTGCATCCAGTTTGTCTTTTTGGTCTGCCTGTTTCTCCTGTCTTCATGGAGCCAAATATTTGGTCTCTGCAGGCGATCTGCTTTCCCCTAGATTTGAATAGACTGAGTAAATATAATCAGGTTGCCATTCTACATAAATATCAAATTCCAGCAAACTGACTCCTAAACAGAAGGACGTTCTCCAGAACCAGAGGAATATCTAGTTGGCCAGGCCCCAGATGACACCAAGAAGCTGGCCTTTGTCACTCTGATGTGGCACAGATTTCCAGGCCATCTAAATCTAAGTGCCAAATGCTGTCAGGATCTGTTGTGGTGATGTCCTTGCCATCCAGGCAGATATTCTACTGGTAATCCAAATCTAAGCCTGCTTCTCTAAAATGGCTGACTCTTCCAGCTTTCTGAGCCACTGCTGCCCTACAAAAACAAAATGCCAATCTTGTTACCTGTGCTCCAATCCCAGAAAACTTAGAATATTTCTACTTATATAAATGTGATGGAGGAGGAAAAAGTATCTACCTTCTTTTTTTTTTTTCTGAAACAATCACTTAGTAACTCATTATCCATCAACTGACATTTCCAAATAGTACAGTTGTTTGATTCCCATGCTTTTTAATTTTTTAAAATCATTTTCCTTCTGTGGAGTGAGTCCTGGTAATATTTGGTAAACGGACTATGAAAATGTACTCACAATACACGGTTCTTCAATCGTCAGTCTCATCATCCTCAGCCACTGAAACCTTATCTGAACCACTTACAAGAATCTGAGCATCCCCTGGAGTTTGCACTTTTCCTTTTCCCTGGTCCTCTCTTATTGATGTGTTAAAAAAAAAAAAAATTAAGTGGTCACGAGTCACACAGAAGCAGACAGAAAAGGTAGAAAAGAAATGTAAACTTGTCCAAGACTTAATTTAGCAGCTCTCCACCAGGGGTATGAATCAGCCTCATTTGCATAGCTTTTTCTAATCTCTATCTGCCCAGGACTCATCCAGAACCATTGAATCAGAGATCCAGGTAGGGGGACCAGGACACGTTTATCTTTAGAAAGTCCCAGGATGTCACTTCTGCTTTGAGAACCACTGAATGAGATCATCAACCACTGAACAGCTGAGCCAGCATTCCTTTCTGACCATCCCGACCCACTCCCCTTAACACTTTGCATGTATAATTCTCATCAAATGAATAGTACATTTATGGATGTTATGTTGAGGTTAAGATGTGTTTATTCTGCTCACCCCTACAAGCTTCTAGATGCTAATTAAGGTCATTTTCAATGTTTGTCTCCGAGTGAGCTGGAACAGTAACCCTCACTTGTCAAGCAGTATGGCCTCACCGCGTGCCCTCTTGTATCTTTCTGGTGCACACCAGAGGGGAGGGGACAGTTGTCTCACAAGGAATTCCTGCTGCAGCCTCCAACTCTGGCTGGTTCACCACCCTTGCTTGGGCCATCTACAAGGGCGTGCCGATCCGCCCCTAAACTCTGAATTTTCTGGCTGTGACAGTGTTGTCTGTCCTTCTACCTCCACGTGTCTCCAGATCTGACAGTGACCTTCCTCATTGGCTTGCAGGGAAATGTTGCCCTTTTCTTATTTATTTATTTTGATGTCGAGAGAGAAGAGAGGGGACAGGTGGGGCCACAGCTGAGTTGCACTGACTGTTAGAGACACAGTGTTTCCTTTCACCCTGCAGCTCTTCTTTCCTGCTACCGTAGGCCCTGGTGACCAGGTTGGACCACCATGGAAGACTCCTCCATCTGTAGCATTTTATCTCTCAGGAACTTCCTTCTCCTTCCTGCGAGCTAACTTCTGTTGCTTTCCCGCCTGTAGACTCTTTAGACCTCCCCGATATCTACATTTTGCATTTCATTCTCATCGTATGGTTGGCCTCTTGGGGGCGGGGTCAAGCAGGCAGGATCTCCACTGAAGGCTTCCATAGCGTCAACGCCCAGATTCACGGGGGAGAAGCTTGCAGCTCAGATCGGACAGTGAGTCGATGGGGAGGGGTCTGGTTGGGGATGTAGATGAGAATTTTATTCTTTTGACTCTTTCCCAAAGGATTTGGTGTCTGGAGAACTTTTCATCATACAAAGCAAGGTGGCAACTTTCCCAGGAAAAGGGGAGAAGAGGGCAGCAGGAAAGTAGAGTGATACTCTCTGCCTCTGTTTCCACTTTGTGACAATTGGTAGCTTTCCTTCTAAACTGCAGACGCCACTATTTAAAAGGAAACAAAGAGAACTTGTTCTATGGCTTAGCAGATCCAGGTACGCAAAGGGGCAGGGTAAGGTATGATGGGGAATACTCTGGAAGGCTATCCTTTCAAAGGACAGCTATCATGCTGAGTTGCCTCTTCAGAGGAGGTGAGGGAAAAGGGGCTTCAAAGCACCCTTCAGAGCTTCCAAAGGCATCCCTGTTTCGGGAGACACAGGAGCCTGATGTCTGAGAACGGAAAAGTGGGTTGTGAACTGCTTCAGACTCCTGACCCAGGATATCCCAGGTGGAGGGTGCTGGGAGGGCTGACCACCTGCCTTGGTGGTGGAGCCTGGGAAGGGTGGCATTGGGACTGGCCAGCACAGGGTTTGCAGGGCCGTGGGGAATGCCAGTGTTCCCACGGAGCAGGCATAGGTGACAAGGCAGCTATGGGGCCATCTTGGATCCTTTTCAATCAGGCTGCGCAGGGGGCCAAGAAGTGTCAGCAGAAAGAGGCCAGAGGACCACAGCTGGATGCCCAGGGGCTGAAGAAAGATTGTAAGTCACAACCTAGAATAGATACATCCACCCCGGTGCCCAGGTCAAGGACGCCAAGCCAACAGTCTCCAAGTGCACCGCAAAGGAGAAAGCAACAACTGTACACATCTGAACAGACCCAGAGAACAAAAAGCCAGACAACTCCAGAGTCAGTTCAAGCAACACCTCTTCTGCCCTTTCCTTCTCCAACAGCAGTCCCTGGAGGCTGGTGCTGTGAGGGTGGGAGGGGGCCGGGGCAGGAGGTTCAAAGGGGTTCATGGGGATACAGAGCGGAAGCAGCAGGAAGAGAAATTTGAGAATACTGACCCCTCTGCCCCCTTTCTTACCGTGGGCTTCCAGCCACGTTCAGAGTCTCTCTTTAAATTGTGGTGTGAACATTGTCGTCTCTGACTCAATCTGTGTTTGTAATTGAAAATAACTTGGAGATGTTCTACTGTCTAAGAGTGATCAGAGAAAACAAGGGTAAGATTCCCTCGTGAAATAAAGTTTAAAGGGACAATGAGAGACAGAATAAAGTTGCCTTGTAATTGCAGTCCACAGGTCTACAAAGAGAGGAACCAGGAGGGAGACGATAGTAGAAACCTATACATTATGACTGCGCTTCTTGAAGTCCAGACTGTTTTCTGTATTATATAATAAAAGGAAACCAAGGAAATGGACTTGAGTGCACGCTGGGACTAGAGCTTAGAAAATGGTGCCCTCGAAAGAGTCCTGGACTGAAAGAGTCCCAAGAATGAGGCGAAATTCAGATCCCAAGTCCCCACATAAAGATGTTCCTCTTTCTAGTGGTAAAGACCTGGATTTTTCACATTTGGCCTCGTGGCCTCTCTGCCAAGTACAGGAAAATTAAAATATGCTTTTGGTTTGAATTCCTTTCAAAAGTGTCCTCCTCGACTCTTTGCTCAGAAGCAACATCAACCTACAGTCTCATTGGAAAGAGGATGAAACCTAAGATGGAAAACAAGTCAAGGGTATTGACTGGAACCTTAGTGACAATGCCCATTTTTACTGATAAGCAGTGTGTGTTCAGACTCATCCCTGGGGGCTGCCCTTCAGAATGGTGGGTGGGTGGGCAGGTAAGTCTGGCGTGGCAAGATGCCCCAGAATTATGTGCTCCTTCTTGGAAGCCCCTACTCCACCAGATAAGGCAACTGTTTCCACTTGCCCCTGCTGTGTTCTGGGCAACACTGGATGCTGTAATTCATGACGTAGTTTTGTGAACTTGAAAGGACACTGAGATTGGACTCCCATAGACTTGGTTCAAATTGTGACTCTGCCGCTGGCTCTTTGACCTGGCCGTATAGCCTAATGGTGTTCATTCTCTTCTTGACTCTCTCTAAACCTTGAAAACTGGTTCTGAGGATTCAGTGAAGCTTTGGAGGTGAAAAACCTTTTGCACAATACAATAGACAATAGTTGATCTTTATGTCTATTTTTTATAATAAAACAATAACTCTGGAAGTTTGCTACTAAGACATCATCATAGTCATAAAGCAAAGAAATAATTCTTGAATAGATGGACACTCAATCCCCAAATTACTTGAAGTCCAGGAAGGATAAAACTGGTAGCACTGAGTGCATCTGCAATGAGAAAACTTAATATCCAGCCCATTTCAGAATGCTCGCATGATCCTGTTTTTATTTTTTATCTGAAGAAAGGTTTTTAGAAGTTCTGTCTCTACTGTTCTGCTCCCTTTTGCCTGGCAGTCAGCCTACTTAAACATTCTTCTCTTGTGTACTTTTTTTCCCCCTCCTGTTAAAATGTTCGTTGAGTGAGCCACTGAAATTTTTAAGCCAGCACTGGAAATGCCTGACTGGGCCAAGCACAGCTTTACGAACAGAGGGTATTAAAAAGATAAATTGTTGTGGACCGAAAGAGATAAAATTATATGCGAGTGTAAAGGGAGAGTGGCCAGTGGAAGGTATTTGAAGCACGCCTGTGAAGCCAGCAGGCTTGTAGGGCGCCTGGAGTAGCTCACACACCACACAAGCTTTCCAATTGGGAGAGCACTTTTTTTCCCCTGCAGTTCCCTAAAAATACTCCTTATGTAATGGGTTAACCCCTTCTCTGCCAAGAACTCTCACCAAAACACCTGCCATCCCCCATCCCCAGACTCAGTGTCATGATTCCCAACCCTTCTTGCCCTGGTCTCTCTCCTGGAGACTCAGGAGGTTTCTGTGTCCCTCTTCCTCTGCCTTTGATGTGGACACCCAGTTGTGCCAACCCAGCTGAGGTTCCCATTGGCTCCTATGGCGCCTCTGTTGACTCCTGTGGGGCCTGGATCCACATCCCTCACTTGGACTTATGTCAACAAACCCTCTCTTCAAAAACTTAAAAGCAGTTATTTCTATTTACCCCCATTTTATACCAACAATATTTCATGACTGTAGCTGTGTTCCAGACTCTGTATTAAAAGGTTTACATTTGTTACTTCATTTAATCCTTAAACCAGGAGTTAGCCAACTGTTTCCGACTGTTTCCGTAAAGGGCCAAATAGTAACTCTTTCAGGTTTGAGTAACTCTGTCCCAGCTACTCTGCAGCATAAAAATAACCATAGACAATACGTAAACAAGTGAGCCTGGCTGTATTCCAATAAAACTTTATTTAGATAATATTTAAACCAGTGAAACTGGCTGTGTTCTAATAAAACTTTACTTAGACAATATGTAAACAAGTGAACCTGGCTATGTTCCAATAAAACTTTATTTAGACAAACAGGCAGCAGGCTGGGCTTGGCCTGAGGCTATAGTTTGCTGACTCCTGCTCTTAACAACACTTTGAAGTAAGTATATTTTTAGTATTCGTTTTATAGAGGAGAAAATGAATCATAGAGAAAAGGTTAAGCAACATTCCAAAGATCATACAGATTTTAAGTGGCAACACAAGGTGTGTCCAATTCCGGGGCCCATGTACACACCATGTGGAAATGCCTGCAAACAATGAAGACACGTGCCTTAGGAAGAGAGATGGAAGACGGGCATTTTCCCCAGCAGCCTGCCCCATTCCATTATTACAAGGTTCCCGTCAGCTCCACACTGGCGATGAACTTTTTCTTGTGGGCTGGGATCCTGCTCAGGGCAACAGTGGCTCTTGTTGCTCTACCATGGGTGTCAGACTGGCGAGTCGACTGTCATTAACTATTCTGTATTGGAACGCAACTTCCGAAGGTTTCAGGATAAAGACAACAGCTGTTTCTTACTTTGCCAGGAATTTGAGTCATGTTTCTTCGTACATGTATTAATGGCATTTACTAATTTAACAATTAAATTATTGAGTGCGTGTGTGTGCACAGGTGTGTGTGCATACATGTATACACCAGACTTTGAGCTAAGTCCTGGAAATATACCATAAAACAGCAAAAAGGACAGACAGATGGCCACTAGACCTGGGTGTGACTGACTACATTTTGCTTAGGTCTATACAGTTTATTTAGTCTTTGTCTGTATCATTCTGATCGATCCTCAACCTGAGCTAGGTATCACTCAGTCCATCTTTATGGTAAGAAAGCTCAGGCTGGGAGTTGCAGAGACTTGCAGAAGATTCCACAGTGACAACTTTGGTGGTCTAGCTGAGTCTTCGGCTTGGGGCCTCTGACCCTGGACTTGGTAACCTTTCCACCGCACTTTGCTGTTCTGCTATCCCAAGGGCCACGCTCTGTCCTGTTCTCCTTTACCCCTTTACTCCTGCACCTCCAGCTGGCAGCATCTCTGTCTGAACTTTATGTCACCTGGCTCCTTTCCAGACCCTCTGGCAGCCGTCCCAGTCTTCATTTTCTATCTACCCAGCCTCTCCCAGGTTCTCTTCTCAAGCTCTTATCCTTCTTTGGCAGCCAAATGCCCTCTATTTTATTTTCTCCCTAGGGCACACTCATAGGATGGAGAAAAGCTGAGAGATTGTTCACTTTCTTAACAGGAGCTGGTTTCAATTCAGCCACAGCTGCTACACGTTTCAGAAGTGAGATGGATCCCAAGACAGATGGCTCAGCAGCGACTATTTTAAGCCCCAGAGTCACAAGAACAGATCCAAAATAACTCCGTCCAGCAGGGGTCAAATGCAGAGCAGAGCTGCTGGCTTTAGAGAAGGCATGACCCCAGATCTTTGGAGTGAGGCAGCACTGGTGTTTTCTAGTAAATAAGACTTCTTCTGCACAGACTTTAAGCTGTTTCAGGACTGACTTGGCCCCATGTTCAGCTGCTGCTCTCAAAAATATCTCCCTCGGATGGCTTCAAAGCTCTAATTTGAATATTTGTTACTGCTACCAAGATTTATACCAGGGGAAACTGCACTCCCCTGTGTATCAGTCAGCTAATTGCAACAATAATGCTGTGTAAGAAACCAGCTTGGAACTCAGTGGCTTAAAGCAATGCTCATTTATTCTCTTCATGCGCCCAGACTTGGCTGGGGGTCAGCTGATCTGGACTCAACTGGCTGATCTTTGCTCTGAGTTGTGGATTTGCTCCTGCTCCTCCACTGAGCTCTCATCCTTGTTGGACCAGCAGGCTTCAGAGCAAGTTCTCATGGCAATGACACAAATACAAGAGGAAAACGCACAGGCATGCTTCAAGCCTTTGTTTGCATGTGTCTGTTAAAATCATATTGGCCAAAGCAATTTATGTGGACAAGCCCAATCAATATCAATGGGGCAGAAAATATACTCTACCCCTGGTGGTGAGGAAAGGGATTGCAAGTTCCCATGCAAAGGTTGTGCATAGGAGAGGAGTGAAGAAGTAGGACAACATTGAAATCCATTACACCTGGGCTGCAGAGCACCTGGAGAAGAAGGCTGCATAGAGGGGCAGCAGAGAAACCTGGTGGTCTTTCCCCTTTGAGAAAGAGCAGCTGTGACTGCTCATTATCTTTTCCCCTCCAGGGAGGAATCAGGGCCATGGCAAAAATGACTTCTCCCTTTGGAATGGCCTTAAACTATCTCTGCACTCTTGTAAATTGGTTTCCTGCCTTCTGTCCACAGAGTGGCCTGGCTGATGCTGTTGAGTTCTTCAAACTGGCACCTCGGAGGGTTTGAATAGATTTGGGAAGTCCAGAGATGCAAACAGGATGGATGAGCAGTGGGTATTTTAAAGACTTGAGCCCCTTTATTTGTATACCTCTGTCCCTGCATGTAAGAGTAGCTTCAGTTTCAGTGAGAAGACCAGAGAGGTGGGCTCCCAGCACCTCACTGGAGATGGAAGCACACGCAAGATGACACTGTCCTGTTTTTGAGGCTGTCATAATGTGTCTGTGGACTGGCCATGGGAACGGAAGTACCACGTGCAGGGAATTTTACATACAAAGACCATGTAACACTGGACAGTATGGCTGCTAGAATCACACAGCACTCCTCACTTTACATCCCTCTGTCTGGCATACTGAGCCTTGGTGAAAGAGCATCTGCCTCCAGAGCCATGGGGGCAATAATGCAATGCCATCTGTCTTCCAACACTCTCTACTCCCTTGCCCTTCTTGATATGTTTATGACAATTTCACCATATGACATTATTTGTGTATTTGTTTATTGCCTAGATCTTCCACTATTTCTTGTGGGCAAGAACTCTATTTACCTCATTTAGGGTTGTATCCCCAGAACCTAGACTCGGACACATGGTATCAATCAAGAAGGAGTTCAGTAGATGTTTGCTGAATGAATAAATATATAGACTTGTTCCACTGAGTGATATAGAGTAGGTGTTTAATATATATTAATTTTTTCCTTCCTTCCTTCCTTCCTTCCTCCCTCCCTCCGTCCCGCCCTCCTTCCTTCTTTCCTGCCTTCCTTCCTTCCTTCCCTCCTTCTTCCATATGCAGATTGATATCCCCAACCCTACTTCATTTTGCATGATTCTGAAACTTGTTTTGCAAGGTGCAATGTAAACTTCCCCTTAGCTATATTTATATTTAGGGCCAAATGGTGATTTCAGAGGAAAAAAAAATCAGTCTTGACTCATGGCAGCCCAGACCTTTTAAAATTCAGATGTGAGGGCGCTTTAGCCACAGGAAGAAAGAAATAGCAGTTAGATATTTAGAAATTATCTTGGGACTTCCCTGGCGGTCCAGTGGTTAAGACTTCACCCTCCTATGCAGGGGGTGCAGGTTCGATCCCTGGTTGGGGAGCTGGGATTCCACATGCCTCGCGGCCAAAAAAGCAAAACATGGAACAGAGGCAATGTTGTAACAAATTCAGTAAAGACTTTAAAAATGGTCCACATCAAAAAAAAAAATAAAAAAAAAAAGAAAAGAAATGATCTTGCTCTTCATTAATAGGAAAATATTGGAAATGGGCAAAGAGCATCATCTAGGAATAAGATAGTCTACATTCTAGTGTGAAGCTAAGCAGATCAAATGTGGTAGACTGAATCATGGCTTTCCAATCATGTCCACATTTTAATCCCCAGAGCCTCTGAATATGTTAGATTACTTGGCAAAAAAAAAAAAGGAATTAAGGTTACAAAAGGAATGAAGGTTTCTAATCAGTTGACTTCAAGATAAGGAGATTATACTGGATCATCTGACTGGGCCCAAAGTCAAAACTTAGGTGAGCCCAGTTGTTAAGAAATAAAGGTTTAATTTTAATGGGGAAAAGGTGGCAGAAGAGTCAGTGTCAGAATGATGTTATGTGAGAAATAGTAGACCTGCCATTGCTGGCTTTGAAGATGAATGGGGCCATCAGCCAAGGAATGTGGGCAGCCTCAAGAAGCTGGAATGGAAAAGGCAAGGAAATGGATTGTCCTCTAGAACCTCCAGAAATGGACACATCCCTGCTGACACCTTGATTTTAGCCCATTTTGGACTTAAGGCCTCTAGAACTGCAAGACAATAATTTTGCATTGTTTTCCCCCACTAAGTTTTTGTTTGTTTTTTTAAACTTTTTATTTATATTGGAGTATGGTTGATTAACAAAGGTGTCTTAGTTTCAGGTGTACAGCCAAGTGATGCAGTTATACATATACATGTAGCTATTCTTTTTCAAATGCTTTTCCCATTTAGGTTGTTACATAATATTGAGCAGAGTTCCCTGTGCTATACAATAGGTCCTTGTTGGTTGTCCATTTTAAATACAGCAGTGTGTACATGTCCATCCCAAATTCCCTAACTATCCCTTCCCCCCACCCTTCCCCCCGGTAACCGTAAGTTCATTCTCTAAGTCTGTGAGTCTGTTTCTGTTTTGTAAATAACTTCATTTGTATCATTTCTTTTTAGATTCCCCATAAAAGCAATATCATAAATATTTCTCTTTCTCTGACTTACTTCACTCAGTATGGCAATCTCTAAGTTTCTAATGGCTTTAATTTGTTACAGCAGCAATAGGAAACTAATACAGCTGTTTACTAATCAGGATGATATTTTAATCTTTAAAACCAAGGGAGTTGAACTAGATGGTTCCCACGATCTTTGCAGTTCTAATTTCCTCTCGCTAGAAAAATCTTTGTTTTTGTAAACAGTCAAAGAGGCAAATGGGGTAATGAGTGGACTGTGGCGTCAGGCTGACCAAGCGTGGCCTCAGGCCCCTCAGCTCACTCTGAGCCTGCGGGCTATTTGGGAAGATCATCCATCCCCTTCCCACAGGTGCAGTGAGGAGTACTGAGTCAGTCGTGGCTCCGTACATTTTATTGGTTTTCTTCCATCTTTCTTTCAGTCCTTATTTCTCTAATGGATGGTTACTCTAATGGAGAAAGCATGCACATATAGGACAGTGCAGACCCTGCCCTAACTTTAACTGGAGCAAGCCCTGAGGGTTTAGTTGTTGCTTCTGTGTGTTTGGTGCTGAGTCTTCATCACGTCCACTTCTTGTGCTCCTCTGCAGGGACTTCCCCGAGATGCTTTGTAAGAACAAGAGTGATCACGGAGCATCCCCCTGGGACATGCCATCAAGACTCTGGCTTCCTCCACCTGAGCAGTAGTTTCTACATCAGAAAGTGCTCCAGGGGCTTCCCTGGTGGCGCAGTGGTTGAGAGTCTGCCTGCCAATGCAGGGGACGCGGGTTCGAGCCCTGGTCTGGGAAGATCCCACATGCCGCGGAGCAACTGGGCCCGTGAGCCACAGCTGCTGAGCCTGCGCGTCTGGAGCCTGTGCTCCGCAACAAGAGAGGCCGCGACACTGAGAGGCCCGCGCACCGCGATGAAGAGTGGCCCCCGCACGCTGCAAGTCGAGGAAGCCCCTCGCACAGAAACGAGGACCCAATGCAGCCAAAAATAAAATAATTAATTAATTAAAAGAAAAAAATAATTAAAAAAAAAAAAAAGTGCTCCAAATACAGCCAGGGGAGATGACTGGGATCCTTGGGGGACATGCCAGTTCAGGGAAGAGTCCAGTTCTCACCTTGGAACCACAGGCAAATACCCAATCGGGTTGTATTTCAAGACTCCTGATCAGAATGTGGATGGAAGACACTAAGAAAGGGAGGTATTTCGAGCTGAACAAGGGGGCAGCTTGAAAGATTACAAGCCTTCAGTGTGACCTCGGTCAGAGGCAAATAACTAATTGATCAGAGGGTTCTGTTTGAGGAATTATGGAGAAAGTTCCCCCATCCCAGGTGGCCCCCTTACTCTCTGTGGTCACACATTTTTTAAAGGTACAGTTCATTTCCCATCCAAAACTAATTTATATCTTTTGTAGCTACTTTATAATATCTAAGGCAATGCTGTGCTTTTATTTAACAAGCAATTAAGCCTTATATTTTATATTAGAGATCAGATTTAACATGGATACTGCAAATACCTCTGAAAAGGCAGTGCAGTTGGTATAACCCATTGAGGTATAAATCACTGATAGGTTATCCTTGCTGAGAGCTGAGAACTTGGGTGAGAGCAGACACACACAGGGTTTCTCAAACACAGGGAAGGTTGACATGAAAAGAATGGAAGGAAAATGGGTTGCAGAGAAAGGTAGCTGGGGGGACTGAAGGCAAATTGTATTAACTGCCCTGTGGGATTTCTTCAACTTAGTCCTAAACACCATCCTCAGAGGGAAATGGGGAGGCGCTCTCTGGAAATTGCATGCAAAGAGAAAACAGTCCCTTTGGTTATATGGGAGTCACTTTTGTTGGGGTTAATGTTTTGGTTTCCCACATGGTCATCCCATGAAGGCTACGGGGAGGGTGAGCCAGCCTGACCTCAAGGAGAAGGACATTTCCTTTATAGTCATCAGAGAGGAAAGAAAGCTTCAGACCTATCCTCTATGGATAGGTCTCAGGTAGGAGAGAGAGGGTTTGGCCTGACATATTTCTAGATGGTGAAGTCTTAAAATGACTCCTCTGTCATTTGGAGGCTGGGGGGGCAATTAGAAGGAGAACCCTGATAGGGGGCCAGTGGCTGTTTCTATCTCAATATGAGTAATCAAGGTTATCTTGACTTATGACATTTTCTGTGTTTATTTTCCTAGCGCTACATCACGATTGTAAGGTATATATTATAAAACTTGCTTTCATTCAACAGCATTCAGTTGTTCAGTCCCTTTTCTCTGCCAGGCTAGGTAGCCACGAATCATAGCTCAAGTGAGACTTGGTCCCTGCTCATGAGACACTCTCAGCTACACTACATGGTACAGTAAGTCCCCTACATACGAACGAATTCTGTTCTGAGAGCGCATTTGTAATTCGTTCGTAAGTTCAACAAAGTTAGCCTAGTTACCCAACTAACACAATCGGCTATATAGTACTGTACTAAACAGGTTTATAAGACTTTTCACACAAATAATACATAAAAAACAAACAAACACAAAAAATAAAGAAAACGTTTTTAATCTTACAGTACAGTACCTTGAAAGGTACAGTAGTACAGTATAACAACTGGCATACAGAGGCTGGCATTGAGTGAACAGGCAAGAAGCGTTACTGACTGGAGGAGGGAGAGGGAGTAGGAGATGGTAGAGCTGAAGGATCCTCAGCAACAGGAGACGGAGGGCAAGCTGCAATTTCACTCACGCCTTACATGATGGGACATGCATAAGCATGTTCCCATCTTTGAAAGTTCACAACTTGAAGGTTCGTATGCATGGGATTTATTGTATTAAAACATGAACCTCAGCAATCCTTGTGCGCTAGATTGAAAAGCTGGCCATGGGGTTTTAGAGCTTCTGTCAAGGAGCTGAGTCTATTTTCTCCACTCTTTGGATCCAGGCTGGTCTTTCGACTTGCTAGAATGTGGTAGAAATGACACTGCTCACTCTCAAATCCTAGGCCCCAAGAAGACTTGCAGTTTTATCTCCTTGCTGTCCGTGGGAACCCTGCATCCATCAGCTTGTGAATCAGCCAGGGCTAGCCTGCTGGGTGACTGATGAGGATGTTGGCCCAGTTACCCTGTCCCCCTAACCAATAGCCAGCCAACCCCCAGTCATGTGAGTGAGGCCCTGGATGGCCTGCTCCCCACAAACACTTGAGCAAGTCCAGTCCGTGACAACAGAGGCAGCTCCCAGCAGCCCCCGCTGCACTCAACCCAAATTGCCCACCCATGTGACCTATATACATGGTAGAGTTTTAAGCCACTAATCTGGGGGCTAATTTTTTATGCAGCAAAAGCTAATTGATGCACCTTGTACAGCAGAGAGGAACCCGACAGTACTTGAGTGCTGTTTTCAATGACATTGTCAAGGGCAATCATTTGTTAATTTAAGCCCTACCTAGGGCCTTGATTATGGGTGTTTATGGGGGTGGCTGAGGTGGGGGGCGGGGAGAAGCAGCTGTGCTGACTGAGCATTTGGCTCTGGGTGAAAGAAAAGGTATTTGAAATTCAAATTCACTCTCTTTTACTGAGGGACAATGACTTTGTGTGCTTTTAGGGAATTGTTTTTTTTTCATTAGTGAAGTAGCTGAGATAGTAGAAGAATCCACCCGGCCTCAAGTGATGGCTCTCCTAATTGTTCTCTACTGAAAGAGGTTTGGCCTTAAAAATGTCTGAGCTGAGAATCCCATCCTAATTCTCCCATCAGAAGACAATGTCACCCCACCAACCCCCATCCAGCCCTCTCCAAGTAATGCCATTGCCACCGCCCTCGGCACAGTGGGTGTTACTGGCTGACAAACCGGGGGAGAAATTTTCTGAAACAGAGACCCTAGCTCTCCTTTCTTCTGTGTTGTCTGCTTCTTTTTTGGAAACAGAGCTCCCACTGACATCAGAAAGAATCTCTCTCAAAGTGCCGAGACACCACGGGGCGGGCAGCGTCGTTCCCCCAGCGGCAGAGAATCAACTCCCAATGCATTCACTGTAGATCAAATTGGGTTAAATGCCCCCTTCCAAGCAAGCCTGAAAAAAATCCCCGACACGAGGTCTTTCATGCGTTAGACCTCGAATGAAGGGCAAGCCTCAAAGCCTGGCCTAGTTCTAAATTTAGATCAGTAATTTCATCCAAGAATGTAACTGTGTCATGAATACTTCTGTTTTCCTTCCCTTTTAATGCCTGAGTGGGGAGGATTAGGGCTACGTTGGTGCCTTGACAATTTTGAGGAGGTGTCATGTGGATATTTCTCAGTGAAAAGTTCAAAAGTAATAGGAGACCAGCTTAAAATGTCAAGTCACATTATTGGCAGACACCTAAGGTGATCTCTGCCGCTTTCCCTTGCTCTTAATTCAAGCGACGTTACATGTGCTATGACAACGGTGAGCAGCTGGGAACAGACTGCCTGATCTCTGGGAGCTGGCTACCGCAAGGACAATCTGAAGGGTCCTTCATGCATTTTCTCATCCTTAAATGGGTGCTTATTCTCTGGGGGGTCAGTATCTATGCTCTTAGGGCTATTGTAGCAAAGAAAGAGTAAAAGCCTGTCAATGTGCTTCGTACTGATTTTAAATATTTTTAGCATTTGAATGAATACGTGCTTATATATGTGTGTGTGTGTACACACACACACACCAAGGTTCCACAGTCCAATTAAATATCAGATGCCTCTGTTTGGGGAATGAATTATTTCAACTCATCCTGACTATCAAATGTTGAAAAGAAGGTCTGATTGACAACTGTATAGATATATTCATTTAATAGAAAAGTAAGACCAAAGTGATGAATGATTACATTATAAATGCAGTATGTTTAGGACTCAGAGGGAACAAGGGGGGCCCGTTCATCCTGCCCTGGAATTAAAAGGCTCTCCTGATGGGCATAGGACTGGCCAAGCCAAGATATTAAAGGTCTGCGCTGGAGAGGCCAGTGTTTCCGCAATGGTTTTCGGCATAAACCACCAGAGATACCGATGTTTAAATGAAGATTTTCAGAACAATCCACATGCTCTTGAGGTAAACCTTGGACTTACCTATCTCCCATATAACCTGCAAAGCAAGGCACGGGGTTTTGATTGAATTGCCTAGTAATTCTGTCATGAACTGCCCTGCTTTTTTCTTCCTTGAACACATTACTGATGGTAACAAGGGAGTTATTTTCAATCAAGGCATGCTACAATGAAAGAGATTTCTCCTAACATTGTGATCCTTTCCCCTGAAATCCATTTCAGATTGGCGGATAAAATGTGATTATATTTACACTTCCCTGACACAATTCAGGCAGCAAAATAACAGCCTGCCGGAGACATTTTTCTTCTTCATATTTAGATCTGTCAGTGCCATCGTGCTGGGGGAACAGGGAGGGGTGACAGAGGCAGCTGGGGTTGGTGATATGTTTTAGTTGGCTCACAAATAGAGACTCTCTGTGCACTGTGAATCTATCTCCCTCTCATCCCAGAGTTTCTTGAACGCCATCCTGAATGGTGTTCAGAGCAATGGTACAGCATGCTAATCAATAGTGCTCTATGCAAATCGAATTTCTCATTTTTGCCTTGACACAGTTCATAAATTATTTTGACATAATACTTTAACTGGTTCTTATTCATATGGGGATGGACGACGTATGACTCACCAGTATCCATGTAAGTCACCATTGTAATTGTACTTAAAATCTAGGCTTCCAGATGGCAAGGCTAAAATGGTAGATGGGACAGCCTAGAGGTGACATGATGTTGCAGAGGGTAAGAGATCCCTGGCTGGGGTGAGGGATTCTGATTCTGGTTCTCAACCTACCAGGGATTGGCCATATGTGATATCAGGAAACCCTTCTCTGGCCCAAGTGTCATCATTTGTAAAGTGAGTGAGTTGGTTTGGGGACCATCAAGATTCTTTGTGTGTGGAGTCCTGCCTATACTTCCCAGAGTGGCAATGCCAAACCTGTGTTCAAGTCTTCACTCTCAGGGGGAGGACTGACATTCTATTTCAACAAGATTGTAAAGATCATCAAGGTTCCCATGGACATCACCCTGGACCCTTCGTAAGTAACCAGTGTTTTTAACTCTAAATACAATACTCTCCCTCTTGAATCCACAGAAGAAGGTGACCCTTCTCTTTTTCAGGTCCCCTCTGAGCTCTTATTGGTAGTGGATGCTGTGATCCATGAATAAACGACTTGCTGCTTCCACTGCTCTGAGTGCTGCCAGCAGAGTCATCTACCCTCAGCCCCCTTTGGGCATTGCCTTAGCAGCAGAGAGCTACCGAACCCCAGACCACAGCCCCTTCCTGGACCAGCCTGCATCCAATGACAGTTGGATGTGGGGGTGTGAAAGCTGAGTCCTCTCACTCCAACTTGGGATGGCTCTGAAGGGTCCTTCCATCTTGAGACCTCTCCGTGGGCTTGGCTGGGGCTTCTGTTGAGACAGTATCACACAGTTCAATGTCTCCTTCAGTCCAAGGTGGCTTCTCTCTCCTCCTCTCCACTGGCACTTCCTCCTTTCCAAGAACACTCTCTAATAAAGTTTTTACATGTTCCTCTCCATCTCAGAGCCTGCTTCCCAGGGAGCCCAGCTGCACCATGACAAAGTGTGCTACCCTAGAGAAAGAGTTGAGCTATCTTTCATTCAGTCCTACAGTGTAGACCCCAGACCCAGGTTCAGCATCCAACCTCTGAAAACCAGGAGATGTTATACCAACCTACAAATGTATGGATTCTTTGGAAAAACTGGAAGGTCTCCAAATACTGAGACAAACACAACAATCAGCTGAGGCTGAGTAGCCTCTATCCTCCCGCTTATGCCACATTCCCCTCGATGCCTTACTGCTTGTTCTCCAGTGTGAAGCTGAATGCCAACAGCTATTTACCACTGTATTTACAGAACACAATAATATTTTTGGTGCCAAGTTAGTGACTCCCCTTGTCATCTGCTGATTCCTGGGCACAAGGAATCCAAAGTACCTTGGAAAAGCACTTATAGTTTGTAGTTTGGTGGGACTCCTGCTGCCCTCTAGTAAGTATATCCCCTTTGGGGACCAGCCTGCAGAGCCCAGAATTTCAGGAACAGAAAATACAAAGTCCTTCAGTGGGTCACTGGGTGTAATGATAAATAGGGGCAAACTTGACTCCACCTCTTTGTTCCCAGATGCATATATTCTTCCCATAGGGGACACAGTACCATATAAAGGTCTCTGATTTAATGTATATGCTGTGTCTTGAAGGATGCCACTCTATCCTTGCACAGTATTGCTTCAGCAATAGAAGGCTACTTCAGCATTTTTTGAGGTCATTTCCTTCTAGATTATATAGTAGATTATATGACAATGGTGGACAATATGCCCATGCTCAAATCTTCTTCACTATGAAGTAGGTCCCTGGATGGATGCTACATTGTATGGAATTTCATACCTGTGGATCAGGAATGTAAGCCACAAAAGAGAGGACTGATGGAGGCTCTGGGGGGTGGGGAGGGGGAAGCAAACCCGTAACAAGTTTGATATATATTTCTATAAGGAGGAACGCCTGGCCCTTCATGGATGGAAGGAACCCAATGCAGCTGAGTTGCCACCAATGGTCAGTTGGTCTCTTTGAAGACTAGTGGCATACTGGAGTGGTATGCTAGAGCCAGCTTGCAGCAGCCCTCAAAAGTCACTTGTGCACATCTCTTTCCAACTCTGTGTACAGTGACATCATGTTGGTAGCTGGAAATTTGGCACGGTAGAGCATTTACACCATAGAAATTGTAAAACACCACAAATGAGACTTTTTTTTTCAGAGAGCCAGTTGTTAAACATTTACCAGCACACCACTGCTTGTAACCGAAGCTATACATTGCAGCATCGTTCCCAACCTTCAATCCAAGTAAGCAATTTTGATTGCTTAAAACTAAATTATTGAGGGCTTTTGCTTCCTTTTATAATGTGCCTCTTTTCTTCTCTTCTCTATCTTCTCATTGAAAGCAACTAAGGATTCCTGATGAGATCCAGAAAGAAGCAAATTAAAAAAAAAAAAAAAGATCTTTTTGGTGCTGTCAGAACACAACCAAGGCTACCATGTCTTGAGAAGCCACATGAGCGATGCTTTCCCTTCCTTAAGGAATTTTCCAAGCCCTAGCCTGGAGCTTATATGGCCAGCAGAAAGTGACAGCCTAGAGCTTTCAGCACTACCTTGGGGATGGGTAGATATGAGAGTTCAGGGCTCAAAGACTTCCAGGGGTTGATATCTTGGAGAAGAGGACCTACAGAGACATTCTGTGTCCCTTCTGACTTCACCGCATTTGCTGAATCCAAAGCTGAGCTAGACAAAAAAGCTGATAAAGCAGAAAATGGCAGCTCAGAGAACTATACATGTACATATAGAACTTTTAGCAGTCTTGTGGTGCTAGGGAAAAATACTGGACTTCAGGAAGAGCCAAGAAGTTGGCTAAGCACTCATGGGTGAGTTTTAATTGCGACCTTAAGGGTCTATGCTCCAGGAGCAAGTATGAACCAAAAAATAGGCAAGCCCATGTAGAACCTTAAATCTAGTCTCCAATCATCTCGGTCCCTGATTAAATGAAGGCATTTGTACCTAATAGCCAGAATTACTTTAAGTCCGCTCTAGAAGAATATAAAATTATCCAGAACCCTACAACTTTTCATAAAAATGTCTGGCATTCAGTTAAAAAAAAAATATTATGCAAGCCAAGAGGCAGGAGCAAGTGACCAAAAGCCAAGAGGAAAAATAAAATGGAAGTAAGAATCAGACCTACAGGTTATACAGATAGTAAGGCAAGGACTTTAAAATAATATGTTTAGGAAAATAGGTTACAAGATGGAGAATGTCAACAGAGAATTAGAATCTATAAAAATAACCAAAATAGAAATTCTAGAACAAAAAATAATAGTAAAGGCTAAAATTGAAAATCAAGGGTTTAATAGCAGGTTAGGCATAGCAGAGGAAGGGATTCGTATATTGGAAGGTCACTTAGTAGAAAAATATACAGACTGAGCACAGAGAGGAACAATGTTTAAAATTACAGAAAGTAGCATGCAGGACATATAACACATGGTAAGTAGTGTAACATACTTATAATTAGATTCCTGGAAGGAGGAAAAAGAGAGAATGGGACAGAAGTACTGCTTTTTAGCGCACTGGCTGAAAAATTTCCCAAACCGACAAAAGACATTAAACTACACATTCAAAAAGCTTTATAGCTCCCTACAAGCATAAATACAAAAAATGCCATACTAGGCATATCATAATAAAACTCCTGAAAGCCAAAGTAAAACTCCAAAATAAGTTAGAAAAAAAAAAGACATGTTGCCTTCAAAGGCATAAACAATATTTATTCTTTAAAACAGCCTGAGAGCTGTTTTTCCAACAGCAATTACGTAAGTCAGAAGACAATGAATGTGCCTTTTAAGGTTCCGAAAGAAAATTATTTCTAACCTAGAATTATATACCCAGTGAGAATATCCTTTAAA
The DNA here is from genome assembly GCF_028021215.1 of Eschrichtius robustus. Classification (NCBI taxonomy): domain Eukaryota; kingdom Metazoa; phylum Chordata; class Mammalia; order Artiodactyla; family Eschrichtiidae; genus Eschrichtius; species Eschrichtius robustus. The sequence goes on along the minus strand of NC_090839.1, from coordinate 82,012,404 downwards.
ACTAAAAGTGATCTAAAGACATTTTCAGACAAGCAAAAACTGAGAAAATTGCTACTCATTAAATGCTCCCTAAAGGAAATTCTAGAGAGAGTGTTTTAGGCAGATATTAAATGACCCCATATAGAAACACAATTAGGTAGCAAAGTATTAAAAATAACACTGGAAAGGGTAAATATGTCAGAAAACTGAATACATATTTTAAGAATGTAAATTTATAATTTAGATGGAAATTCAAAGGGCCAAGAACAGCCAAGGCAATCCTAAAGAAGAAAAAAGTTGGAAAATATAACTACCAGATATCAAATTTATTATAAAATTGTGCCTATTAAGATAATTGATTATTCACAATAGCCAAAATGTGGAACAACCTAAGTGTCTCACACACACACACACACACACACACACACACAGTGGGATACTATTCAGCCATGAGAAAGAAGGAAATCCTGCCATTTGTGACAACATGGATGGATCTTGAGGGCATTATGCTAAGTGAGATAAGCCAGACAAAGACAAATATTATGTGATATCTTTAGGCATGGAATCTAAAAAAAGCCAAACTCGTAGAAACAGAGTATAGAATGGTGGTTACCAGAGGCTGGGGGCTGGGGGGAATTGGGAAGATACGGTTAAAGATGTTAAACTTGCAACTAGAAGACGAATAACTTCTGAGGATCTAATGTACAACATTTGATTATAGGCAACGATACTGTATCTTATACTTCAAAACTGCCAAGAGACTAGATCTTAAATATTCTCACCACAAAAAAGAAATGATAATTAGGTGACATGTTAGAGGTATTAGCTAAGGCTACGGTGGTAATCTTATTGCAATATATAAATGTATCAAATCAGCACATTGTATATCTTAAACTTACACGATGTTATATGTCAATTATATCTCAATTTAAAAAATACAACTGGTATGGGCACAAGTTTAGATCCAAACCAGACCAATGGAATACAATGGAGCACCCAGAAACAAACTCACACATATTAATCACCTGATTTATGACAAACATGCTACTGCAAAATTCTTGAGATGGTACTTTACAAAAGAGGATTCCAAATGGCCGGTAAACAAATGAAATGTTGTTCCACATCACTGGTTAACAATGATTTAAGTTAAATTATAACTATAAGATACCATCTCAAACATGGTTAAAGTTAAGGGGGGGAAAAACTGGCAATACTACACGTTGGTGAGGATCTGGAGAAACTGGAATTTTCGTAGTCCAATGGTGAGAGCGTAGTTTGGGAACGACCACTTTGGAAAATATCCCACCAGGTATGGTGAAGAGGGGAGGGCAAAGGGAGGGTAGAGGTGGCTCATAATGTCTAGGTGACATTGGGAGCCAAGGGGCTGCCACCTCATAGGCTAAATTATTGGGAAAAGGGAAGAACAGCCCTCACAATCTTTCCCCATCCGCTCAAAGCCAGGGTTTGGTGAATCCCAGTAATTAATCTTACAAAGAAGCATCTGATTTTCTGGGAATAACAGTTCTCAGTTTGACTCTGCTGATGCTGATTACTTATAGAATTTTCCAAGAGATATTTGTAGTAGATTTTTCTTTCCTTAAGAGCGTGAGCATGAAGCTACTTGCCACCAAAGCAGTGGCTTATTTAGCCAGTGCTGGCTGCTTCTCTGAGTACTGTGGTCCTTCCTTCTATTTCCAATTGCAGGCTCACCACCAAAGAAATACATGAAGAAACTGGCAGGCTCTCTCTACTAGGCTGGCTTCTGGAATTGGTCCAGCCCTTCCTACCTGGCGTCAGTCTTGGACAGGGATAAGTAAGATGATGGGCTCCCTACCTCCCCCTCCCCCATCCCACCCATGATGTCTTTGTCCTTGGTTCCTGGTTTTTCCTCTTGGCCTGCTAGGATAGAGGTTCAACTCTAAATTTCCACATGATCAACAGAATCTCTAACAACCTTGCTTAATTCCACATTGCTTTGGCCCCCGGACTGGACATTGCTTTTTATATTGCTCAGCTATTGTTGGTTTTGCCCTCCGTAGAAAATGTTTCTGCACCACAAGTCAGCGTTTCTAAGCAGAAGACCTGATAACCCCACCCAACATCCTATCAATACACTGGCATTAGACTCTCCTACCCCCAAACTTGACCATCCCACATCAGGCTGAACCTCATTATAACCCCAGATTTTGTGATTCATACTCTCTGGCTGAGTAGACTCACTCCATTCATAGCCTTCTCCTTACAGGGTATTTCTAGCATGCAATATGACTCATGGAAAAAAACTGTGAAAAATCTATCAAGCCAGTTGTTGGAATTCATGTGTGCTTGTCTGGCAGAAATTTAACATTTCAAAGGCTTTAGGGAAAATTGTGTTAGGACAGAGGATACTTAGATAATAGATTTATAACATCTGTGTTCGGGTGCAGCCTTCCTTGGTTATTAGATCTGTAAGTTGTTACTTAAAGATAAGTTTTTCAGTTTGATTTAGTTTAAAGGTTGCCTCTGAGAATTACACACATTCCCAGAGGCCACAGGGCAGTCGGTACAACTTAAATAAATTGGGCATGTTTGAATCGATAAATAAATGCATATGTCTCCACCCACTCCAGCACCATGTACATGGAAGATACTCTGGGGAAAGTTCTAAGAAAGGCTTGAGAATTAGCACAAAGCAACAGGAAAAATCCTTCCAGGGACAAGGTGAGGTAGGCACCCAGCTACCTGTGAGAGGAGTCAAACACACTCAAAGATAACGGGTCAGGGAGTATCTCTGGGAAGACTTTGGGATACAATGAGGAAGTTATCTATTTTTTTAAGGACTTTAATGTTTTAGAGCAGTTTTAGGTTCACGACAAAACTGAGAGGAAGGTAGAGAGGTTTCCCACTTACTCTCTGCCCCTACACGTGCACAGCCTCACCCATGATCAACGTCTCTCCCCAGAGTACACTTGCTGCAATTGATGAACCTACGGTGACACGTCACAATCACACAAAGTCCATAGTTTACATTAGGGTTCACTCTTGGCGTTGCACACTCTGTAGGTTTGGACAAAAGTATAAATGACATGTATCAACCAATATAGTATCATACAGAGTCATGTCACTGCCCGAAAAATCCTCCATGCTCCACTTATTCATCCCTCCTTCCCTGCATTCATCCCTACCCGCTGAAAACCACTGGTCTTTTTACTGTCTCCATAGTTTTGCCTTTTCCACAATGGGATATAGTTGGAATCATACAGCATGTAGCTTTTAAAGATTGGCTTCTTTCATTTAATGATATGCATTTAAGGTTCCTCCATATCTTCTCATAGCTTGATAGTTCATTTCTTTTCAGTGCAGAATAATAGTCCATTGTCCTGGATGTACCTCAGTTTACCCATTCACCTACTGAAGGACGTCTTAGTTGCTTCCAAGTTTTTACAATTATGAATAAAGCTGCTATAAACATCCCTGTTCAGGCTTTTGTGCGGACATATGTTTTCAACTCCTTTGGGTAAATACCAAGGAGTGTGATTGCTGGATCATGTGGTAAGAGTATGTTTAGTTTTTCAAGAAGTGGCCAAACTGTCTTCCAAAGTGGCTGATCCATTTTGCATTCCCACCAGCATGAATGAGAATTCCTATTGTTCCACATTCTTGCCAGTATTTGGAGTTGTTACTGCTTTGGATTTTAACCATTCTAATAGATGCGTAGGGGTATCTCACTGTTGTTTTCCTTTGCGTTTCTCTGATGACATATGATGTGGAGCATATTTTCACGTGCTTACAGATCACCTCAGAGATATTGCAGGTTCAGTTCCAGACCATCGCAATAAAGTGACTATTGCTATAAAGCGAGTCCCACAAATCTTTTTGTTTCCCAGTGCATACAAAAGTTATGTTTACATTAGGCTGTAGTTGATTAAGTGTGCAACAGCATTATGTCTAAAAGAACAACTAACATACCCGAATTAAATACTTGATTACTAAAAAATGGTAACCTCCATATGAGCCTTCACTGAGTCAGAATCTTTTTGCTGGGGGGTGTCTTGCCTCGATGTTGGTGGTTGCTGACTGGTCAGAGTGGTGGCTCTGAAGGTTGGGGTGGTTGTGGCAGTTTCTTTCTTTTTTCTTTTTCTTTCTTTTTGGCCGTACCGCACGGCATGCAGAATCTTAGTTCCCCGACCAGGGATCGAACCCTTGCCCCCTGCGGTGGAAGCGTGGAGTCCTAACCACTGGACTGCCAGGGAATTCCAGACAATTTCTTAAAATCAGACAACAGTGCAGTTTGCCACATTGATTGACTCCTCCTTTCATGAACGATTTCTCTGTAGCATGCAATGCTGTTTGATAGCATGTTACCAACAGTAGAACTTCTTTCAAAATTGGAGTCAATCCTCTTAGCCCCTGCCACTGCTTTATCAACTAAGCTTATGTAATATTCTAAATCCTTTGTTGTCATTTCAATAGTCTTTACAGCATCTTCACCAGGAACAGATTCCATCTCAAGAAACTACTGCTTTTGCTCATCCAGAAAGGGCAGCTCCTTATCCATGAAAGTTTTATCATGAGATGGCAGCAATTCAGTCACATCTTCAGGCTCCACTTCTAATTCTAGTTCTCTTGCTATTTCCACCACATCTGCAGTTACTTCTGCCACTGAAATCTTGAAGCCTTCAAGTCATCCATGAGGGTTGGAATCAACTTCTTTCAGACTCCTGTTAATGTTGACAGTTTGACCTCTTCCCATAAACCAAAAATGTTCTTAATAGCATCTAGAATAGTGAATCCTTTCCAGAAGATTTTCAATTTGCTCTGCCCAGATCCATCAAAGGAATCACTATCTATGTCAGCTACAGCCTTACAAAATGTATTTCATAAATAATAAGACTTGAAAGTCGAAATTACTCCTTGATCTATGGGCTGTCGAATGGATACTGTGCTAGCTGGCATGAAAACATTAATGTCCTTCTCCATCTCCATAAGAGTTCTTGGGTGACCAGGTGCATTGTCAATGAGCAGTAATGTTTTAAAAGGAATCTTCTTTTTCTGAGCTGTAGGTCTCAACAGTGGGCTTAAAATATTAAGGGAACCATGCTATAAACAGATGTGCTGTCATCCAGGCTTTGTTGTTCCATTTACAGAGCACAGGCAGAGTAGACTTAGCATCATTCTTAAGGGCCCTAGGATTTTCAGAATGGTACATGAGCAATGGCTTCAACTTCCAGTCACCAGCTGCATTAGCCCCTAACAAGAGAGTCAGCCTGTCCTTTGAAGCTTTGAAGCCAGCCATTGACTTCTCCTCTCTAGCTATGAAAACCCTAGATGGCTTCTTCTTCCAATAGAAGGCTGCTTTGTCTACATGGAAAAATCTGTTGTTTAGTGTAGCCACCTTCATTAATTATATTTGCTAGAACATCTGGATAACTGGCTGCATCTTCTACATCTGCACTTGCTACTTCACCTTGCACTTTTATGTTATGGAGATAGCTTCTTTCCTTAAACCTCATGAACCAAACTCTGCTAGCTTTAAACTTTTCAGTTTCTTCACCTCTCTTAGCCCTCTAGGAATTAAAGAGAATTAGGGCCTTGCTCTGGATTAAGCTTTGGCTTAAGGGAATGTTGTGGCTGGTTTGATCTTCTATCTGGACCACTAAAACTTTCTCCATATCAGCAGTAAGGCTGTTTTGCTTTCTTGTCATTTGTGTATTCACAGGAGTAGCACTTTAAATTTACACCAAGAACTTTTCCTTTGCACTCACGACTTGGCTAACTATTTGGTATAAGAGGTCCAGCTTTCAGCCTATATTGGTTTGCGACATGCCTTCCTCACTAAACTTAAGCATTTCTAGCTTTAGATTTAAAGTGAGAGACGTGATTATTTCACCTGTACACTTTAGAGGCCATTGTAGGGTTATTAATTAGCCTAATTTCAATACTGTTGCATCTCAGAGAATAGATAGGCCTGAAAAGAGGGAGAGAGATGGATAAACGGCCAGTGGGTGGAGCAGTCAGAACACACACAACATTTATCCATTAAGTTAGCCATCTTATTTGCATGCAGTTCATGGCACCCCAAAACAATTACAATAGTAGCATCAAAGATGACTGATCACAGATCACCATACAAATGTAATAATAATGAAAAAATTTGAAATATTGTGTGAATTACCAAAATGAGACACAAAGTGAGCAAATGCTGTTGGGAAAATGATAGGCTTGCTCGACACAAAGTTGCCACAAACCTTCAATTTCTAAGAAATACAATATCTGTAAAGCACAATAAAGTGAAGTACAATAAAATGAGGTGTGTCTGTATTTGCCATCTGTATATCTTCTTTGGTGAGGTGTCTAATAAGGTTTTGGGCCCATTTTTTAAATCAGGTTGTTTCCTTATTGTTGAATTTTAAGGGTTCTTTGTATATTTTGGGTACCAGTCCTTTAGCAGATGTGGCTTTTGCAAATATTTTCTCCCAGTCCGTGGCTTCTTTTCTCATTTTCTTGAGTATGTTATTTTTTTATGGGTTTATGTGTACAAGTCACAGTGGGGTTTGCACATGACTGATTCCATGAAGAATTACAAACTGAAAAATCATCCAGTGTTGAGCACTTTTTTGGCCAGAGACTGTAGGGCATAGTGATTAAGATAGTTGTGTATGTGCAGCTGGGGAATGGAAATGGGAGCGACCAAGTGCTCTGTGTCAGGCTGCTTGAGCTCAAATCCTGGTTATGCCACTTAATCGCTGTATAATTTGGTACAAACTACTTAACGTTCTCTGACCCAGGCTCTTAGCCTGTAAAATGGAGACAATTATATGGTAAGCATGTTGAGAGGCTATGAAGACATGTATGGATATATGTAAAGCTTTTAACAGTGCCAACATTTAATAAACACTCAATAAATGTTAGCCATTATTGTAATGCACACATCTCCATTATGGGTATTTTTGAAGATGCAGGAGAAAAAGATATTCCTACCCATGGAAATCACTTCATTTCATTGCAAAAGAAAACTAAAATGCAAGATACAGAAGTGAAAAGTAAAAGTGAGTACAGGCCATTTATGAAAACATTCTCTGTCACCTAAGACTAAGCAAAAAGTCTGGAATATAGTGGATTCTGAATACATGTTTAATTAATTAATCAATTATTTAACAGAAGGGCCAACCTGTGTGGTATGTAATTAAAAAGAAGGCGACATTGAGAATAAAACAATTTAAGATGATTTAATGACAGAAGGTGGGATGGAACCAAATCCTGAAGGATTTAGTCAGCGTCGGATTAGTAAGGGGAGAGGAGAAGGCCCTGGAGTGGGTATAACAGGTTGATAAATGGTTGGAAGAAAGGAATGCATTCATAAGACATGGAGGAGACAGACTGGTTGCAGGGGAAATTAGTTCAGTAGAGAAGAGCCATATTACTTGACAATAAATGATGTCAGCTGCCAATTTCCAAACCAGTTTGTGTTTATAGGAACAATTGATTTTAAGAATCACTTACTAGATTTCAACACCACCCCCCCAAATCTGCTTCCTAAATAGCTAATTTCAAAATAACCAGGTAACTAATGAATTAAACTATTGTGTCCCCCTGGGCATTCAAGACCAAATCCTCTCACATAATTTATATAACTTATTTCTCCTTCCTTGGACAACTATTAGATCTATTATTCTACTCTTGGGGTAACACAGTGAAAGAGTGATTTGGAATTCTTTTTACGTACCCAGAATCATAGGTCATTCAAGCAGCTTTGAGCAAAGTGTTTAAATATTTACCCCTCACTAAATGTTTATTGGTAAAAATTAAATTTGTTACACAACTAATCTGCACACATATGTCCACATAAAAACCTGCATGCAAATGTTCACAGCAGCTTTATTCCTAATCACTGAAAACTGGAGGCAATTAAGATGTCCTTCAATAGGTGAGTGGATAAACGAACAGTGGTCCATCAATACAATAAAATATTCTTCAGCGATAAAAAGGAATGAGCTAGCAAGCCACAAAAAGACATGAATGCATCTTAAATGCACATTGTTAGGTAAAAGAAGCCAGTCGGAAAAGGCTACATACTGTATGAGTCCCTTTATATGACATTCTAGAAATGGAAGAACTATGGCTTGTAAACAGATCAGTGGTTGCTAGGGGCATAGGGGAAGGAAGGAGGGCTGAACAGATGAAACACATGGAATTTTTTATCTGTATGACACTATAATGGTTCATGCATGACACTCACTATATATTTGTTAAAACTCATAGAACTTTACAACACAGAGTGAACCATAATGTACGCAAGTAAAAAGAATCATTTAGGAGGTCAGGGGATCCTAGGATAGAATGTAGAATGTGATGAAAAAAGTGAACTAAATTACAAATGTGTGAAACTTCCTCGATAAAGTTGGGGGGGGGGGGTTTTCACCTAAGTAATTTGAAGAAGAGTGGACACAATGCCTAGTCTACAGCAATCCTGTGGGTAGGCCTGGCCTTCCTGTGTTGCTTGGTCTTTGGATCACATCCACCCCCAACACCTTGAGAAAGACTTTCCCACTCCCTTGAGAGGTGCCTTTGTCTTATCAGCCACCCAATTACCCTAAGTGACCCCGGCCACCTTTGCCCAGACACTACACACATCTTAAGCATCTTACGAGTGCCAGATGGGAAAGTTGCCCAGCCTACAGCTACCCTAAGCTATGCAGGAGTCTTGGGATTTCTCCCTTCAGGTGCTACAAAAATTCAATGGGGCAAACCAAAGTAGAATTCAGCAGACACAGCAAAAGGCAGTGGTGGCTAAAATGCAAAATGTCAATAGCCCACGGTGCCCTTACAGCTGGTGCCAGTCATTCTACAAATTCAGCTTGTAAGCCAAGAGCAGTTTAGAGGCATGTCATCACTATTGGTCACTGAGCCACCTGGCTCGCCGCACCAATTGTTTTGAAATGTACCTGGGATTTGTTTTAATCAGGTGTGGTAAGATGACAGACATGGAGACAGCTGCTTTGGAAGAAGAGTTTATGCCTTACAATTCCCAAGAGGACGGGGCACGCCCGTCATACAGGACCACACGAGGAAGCACCAGGGTCATTCAGGAAGCAGAGGGAATGAGAGGAAAGTGTAGACCAGAGTCCTTACTACTAAATAAAGAAGTGGTGGGGAGTTGTCTGGTGGGGATGTCCCCTACCGAGCAGGAAGCAAACACAGATGTTGGAGTTTGCGTTGGAAGGTTAGTAATATGATTTCTGTGTGCTGTAAAACCACAGGGGTGGTAGGGACGTCAACAGTTTTGGCCCGTGATTTCAAGATGTCAAATCATCAATTACAGACTATCAAGGTTGATTATTACATTGGGATCCTGGAACAGAAAAAGGGCATTAGGTAAAAACAAAGGAAATCGGAGTAAAGTGTGGAATGTCATTAATCATAATGTAGCAATATTGGTTCATTAATTGTGACAAATATACCTTACTAATGTAAGATATCAATTATAGGGGAAACTGGGTGTGAAATATATGAGAACTCTCTATACTACTATCTTTATGACTTTTCTGTAAATCTAGAACTTTTCAAAAATACAAGTTTATTTTATAAAACTTTGAGAACAATTTATACATTTCTGTTGTTTCTTCTAAGCCTTCTTCATATTAGGTATGTGTGTTTCCACCAGAGGACAAGAAGGGAGTTGGTACTTCTTCTTTCCTAATATTCATTCGTTCATTTATCAAACTTTACTGAGCATCTGACTGTTTCTGGCTGGTGCCAGGGGCAGACAGAAGGAAAGAAAAATGCTAGCCCTGCTCTTAAGAAAATCCCCGTTTAATGGAGGTTACAGACACAAAACCCCAGCATTGCCTTACAAGGTGACAAGTGCTGTGCCGGGATTTTGTACATGATTCCTTGAGATACTCAAAGAAGTGTTTGGAGGATTTCAGGGAAGGCTTCTCAGCGGAGCCAACATTTAAAGGGCATCTTGAAGGGTCAGGAGCAATTTGAAAAATAGAACAGAGGGGAAAGGGCTTGAAAGCAGAGCTTGAGGTAAAGACACAGAAGTGGGAAGTCGTGATGTTTGGGAGGTGAAGATGGGCAGAACGCGGAAGCCATGGCTGGGAGTGGTAGGAGACGGGGCTGGAAAGGAATATTGGGCTTCAGCCTTTAGGAGGCACTTAATAAATGTTGCTGACTAACTGAATAAATGAATGAGTGAATGACCAGAAGCTGAAAGGCCTTTCATGATTTCTAGAGTCTAGATTTCATTCAATAGGCAACAGGGAGTTACCTTGGGTTTTCGATTGGGGAAATAACATGACACATGGGTGATTAGACTCTTGCCACTCCAAGTGTGGTTCATGGACCCTGTGATTCATGCAGCATCAGAATCACCCGAGTGCTGGTAAGAACTATAGAATCTGAGGTCAGACCCCAGACAAACCGAATCATAATCTGCATTTCATCAAGACCCCTGGGTGCTTTACCTGAATGCTTAAGTTCCAGAAGAGGCACTTTAGAAAGCTCACTTTGTTGGCAGAAAAAAAAAAGTAGTCTTTTTTTAAACTTCCCATCAGAAAAGAAAGAAAGGGAGGGAAGGAGAGAAGAAAAAAGAGGGGAAAAGAGGAAGGAGAGAAGAGAAGAGAGAAAAAGGAAACAATAACTCACATAAATGAAACGGACAAAAAACCTTCTCCCTAACTGCTTTCTTCCACCTAAGTCCTGTCCTTTGAAAGAAGAAGCATCTCTAATTGGAAGACTTCCAGATCCCAGCCAGCCTCCAGAGGAGGGACGCGTGTGTCCTTTGAAAGGGCTACTTTAGAACTGGGGAGGGAGGAGGGGCTGTGATGGACCGCTGGTGGCAGAGTGACAGGCAAACATGTAACTCTTATTCCCTCTGCAAGCAGATGAAACATGCACTTAATTTCCAGGAAAGTGGCTGCTGGGATGGCAGCCTAGGGAAATCAAAGGCTCAGCGGGCCCCCATAATTCACACTCATTTTGTGTAGCCAGAGTGGATGAGGGGATGGCAGGGTAAAAATGTCCCCGGCTCTTGCTAGCACACTGCTGTGTTGAGGCCCATCCCTCTCCTCTGTCTCCCTCTGCATGCTTGCCCAGGGCAGCCAAAATCCGGATTCATGCAGAGAAAGAAAATGGAAATGTCCCACTCTGCCCAGGCACAGGCTTCTGAGGCTGTCCTCTCAGACGAGCGACCCACTTCCACCACCTCGTGTATACTGTCTGCTGCTGGGGCACCCTCCTCCAAGGGACCCTCATTGAGATTTATTCTATTTACCTGCAAACCCTGAATTTACTTCTGAGGAGCTACACATGATAATGATATCCCTGTGTCTCAGACTTCTATTTGAGCTGAAAGACCAAACAGACCCTGGCTTGTCTAATGAGTGCCCCAAGTTCAATGATTATTCTCAGAATACAGGCAGGGCTTTATTTGGAGTCTCATTCTTTCCCTCCTTTCATCGTTGGGTTGCTACGAATGGAACCCATTCTCCAATGAAGGCTGGCAGCTGCTCAACTGCTCTGACCAGGCAGGTTCACCTATTTTTTTCTTGCAGTCCCTCATGAACACACTGCAAGATGCGCCACTTGTTCCCAGTTTACAGACAGGGGCATTGAGGCTAGCAGCTTGCTGGTCGCGTAGTTGGGGTTGCATCAAGACTCTGCTCTTTCCTCTGCATTGTTAGTGACATTAATTCAAGGTCAGAATCCTCTAGGAGCCACCATCCAGGTACCTTGAGACAGCATTGTCTTGGAATAGCCATCTCTACCCTGAAGACTGCCAAGTTTTTAATGATAACATTGATCTTTCATATTTGTTACTGCTTTCTGCTTTTTGAACTCCTTATCACAGCTTATCTCGTTTATGCTTAAAAATATATCATAAGACCTGCAGAGCTAGGTTAATATCCACAGTTGTTTGGAGAAAGGGATTGAACACCCCAGAGAATAAGCAGTAGCATGGTGTGGGGAAGGGATTTGGAAGAGACAAGAGGTGCGGGGGGCCCTCACCTTTCCACCTGTGTGCATCGATGTATGATTTCACGCAGCAGTAATTGGAATGTGTAGCCTGGAATTGATGAGATGGAACTGGAAACAAATGATTGTTGCCTTTGAAAAGCTGGAAGTTGCCATGAGGAAGAAGCAGCAGTCTTGTCTTGTGTGTGTGTGTGTGTGCGCGTGTGTGTGTGCACGCGCGCACGTTTGGGTGCCTTTCCAGAAGGCATATGAGAAGTGAGAGAACCCAGCCTCTGTGGCTAGGTCTCCAATGAATCCTAGTCACCCCCCAGCTTAGTTTGATTCAATTAAATAGAGAGATAGTAGCCCTGAGCAGGGCATATCACAAGAACTGGTAGTACCTGACAAAGCAACCACCCATCAATGGCACAGTTTGCCTGAAGATTTTATAGGCTTGGTGGGTAGAGACTGATAAGAGTCCTTGGTACTATGACCACTCGAGACTGAGATTACTCAAACGCAATTGGAAAGCAGAGCACCCTCCCGAGCCTCCGCCCCCAGACCACATCATAAAGATGCTGGGCGTGGGATGCAGACCCGAGATGACGGTTTTTCGGTAGCAAGGCAGAAGCGTTTTTCAGGCTGGTGTAGCTCTTATCATCTTTGAACCTCATCTTAGGAGAATTGATCCAAAATCCTAAAGAGAGTGACTGTAAGATTCTAGGAAACTCACGGTGCTGTAAGAAACTGAGCCACCGAATGAAGAGAATGAAAAGGAGATGTGCATCACAGCATCACAGCTGTGGAGAGGACCATTCCCAGCCTCAGTGTGGATAACTGGCATGGAGGAGCGGCAAGAAGCCTGCAGAAGTGACATCAACTCGGTGACCTGACGTTGGCAAGGATGGGGACAGGAGAAGGGGCACCATGGCTGTGTCCAGCTGTGACGCTGGAGCAGTTGAAGAGGCAGGAGTGGCTGAGGCTAGGAGGTGGGGCAGAGCTCAGGGGAGCGGTTATAGCTGAAGAACGTTAGTGACCTCCAAGATGGAGTGTGAGATGCTCTGAGATGTTACCAGCTTCCCATGGGGGATTAGCAGCTGCCCCTCTCTACCTGATGTTCAAGGGATTGAACATCCCTTAAGTGAATTGAACATCCCTTGGTTGAGTGAAATCTCACTCAACCTTGAACACCCAGTTCCAAGGACACTTCCTGAAGTGTTCTTTTCTAGAAGTGGGTCATCCCCCTCCAAACTCCCGGAGCTCCCAGATCTCTTAACCTTATTTCACATATTATTTTCCATCTTGTCCTTTGGCTGGCTGTGGTCCACTGGCCCCAATTAACTTTTCTAGACCACGACCACCTGCCTCCTGTTCCTCTCCCCTCTTTCCATTCAGCATCCCCTTCTAGATCCTATGCTCCTTGAGGGAAGAGACCTCATCTCTGAATCCTACCCCCATCTCAGCCAGAATGCTTCACCCAGTATGGACACAGTAATTTTGTTTTTGAATGAATGATTGCATGACCAATATAGGAGGCAAGATGAAGGCAGGATCAGAGAGGGAGATGGGGTGCTTTTTAGTCCCCTGGGAAAGAAACTGCTGTGGCTTTAGCCCCACTGCAGCCTAGTTTTTCCAGGAGGGGTCAACTCTTGCTCACAGTAGGTGAGCCAAGAGATGGAGGGAGGGAGACAGCCAATGCAAGCGTATCCATCCCCCTGGAGGAAACGTCCTTGAAGGACACCCCCGGCTATGTGCTGCTCCAGCTACATTCCCAGAAATTAGAGGCAGAGAAGGCAGGGAAAGAGAGTCATCTCAGAGGCTGGAGGGTGGAGGGAAGAGGAAGGAGAGGCCAGGGGCGGAGACAGCACCTTGCTGACTAATGAAACCCTTTGGTAGCTGGCCCCCACCAGCTCCAGCAGATTATCGCTGCTGAATCAGCTCCCTGCCAAGGCCAGACTCCCGCTCTCTTTTTTCCTGCTTGATTTGCCTAATGGAAGCTGACAGAGAAGTTCAACTCCGATTGTCAGATTTCAGTAGGAACCTCAAGGTGGGAGAGGAAGGCAGACATTTGAGGAATAAAAATAGCACACAAAATGAGATCCTTTATTTAGCTGAACCACTTCTTTAATGACTTACCTCTCTCTCCCTCTCTCTCTCTGTCTCTCTCTCTCTCCACCACCCCCCCCCCCACACCAAACACACACACACACACACAGAGTTGTGCCTACAAGTGTCTAAATTTTTGCTTGGGCTGGAGACCTTGCCTGGGTCCTATAGGAAAGGCAGGCCATCTGTCCTGGACGGTAGGAGTTGGCAAAAAGGGATGTCATTTAATGGTGAAGCTGGGAACTATTCTCCTGCATTCCTCCAAGTGGCATATCTCCCCTACCCAAACTCTTTCAATAGATCCATTTTCCAAAATGTGACTCAGGAAATTGGTGTGACCAGCAAGACCACATGCGTGGGCAGGCACTCGTACATAGGGTGGCTCCTTTGCCTTTTTGTGCCTCCTGTTCTGTAAAATGAGGTCTGGAGGGTTTGATTAACTTCTCAAAATCTGGGCTCCTCCTTAGAAAAATCAGTCTTACCTCCTATGGGAGGAAAGAAGCGGGCACAGGCGAAGCCTCTAGATATCCCCAGTCACATAGCACGTGGACAATAAAAGTCAGCTCCTTCCTACTTTGAAGTGGAATTTTCCATAATATTATAGGGAATCACCCAGCAATCTTAAGGGTCAGGGTTGGAAACCTAATTCTCTAGAAGGAGGTTGACTTGTTAGTCGCCTTTATTAGGCAGCTGCCACTCTGAGCGTTTTTTGAGTGCCAGGCACGATGCTAAACACGTCATAGCCATTCACTCGTGCAAGCCTCACCACAGCCCTGTTATCCCCATTTTATCCCCAACCAAGGCACAGTAAAGTTAAGCAACTTGCCCAAAGTCATCACAGCACGACTCAATGTTGAACCTGAAATTTGGTGTTTTGTTTTTGTTTTCGGCCACGCCGTGCGGCATGTGGGATCTTAGTTCCCTGACCAGGGATTCTACCTGTGCCCCTGGCATTGGAAGCGTGGAGTCTTAACAACTGGACCTCTAGGGAAGTCCCAGAAATTTGTTTTTAAGTTGTTTAAAAGCTTCAAATAAATAGAAAGAGCTCTGTCTTTGTTGGACACTAGGACCTATTTGTGAAACGGTCCTTCCTTTTGTTACGAGCAGAAGCTCGTACAAATGACAAGAACACAGATCTGTGTGTGCTGAGGACAGGGGGGGATTTGGGCGTCCTAGCGAGGTGATATTGGTCCTGGACTAGATGCCACCTTGAGACGTAAGCCACTCCTTATATTTTACCCTCTGCACATCTCACTCACCTCACACTACCCCCAGCCATGTGAGGGAGAGAGACCCTGAAAGGTCAAAAAGATATAACCCTGCTGTTCTGAAGGAACAACTAATCAAGACCTCCCCAAGCTAATAGCTCTAGAAGAGGTCTCTAGAGAGCATGTTCAGATCCAGTGTCCAGAGCCAACCCAGTCCGAGGTATCACCCATCATTCTAGGAAACTTAAAAGATGAGGTGTAGAGTCTTTTTCTGAGTGATTTTTGGATCTAGACCATGGTTTTTCTTCTATTTTTCTATTTCCCACCCTAAAACATTCATTGAGTGTTAGTGGCCATTTTTAATGGTGATCACGTTCCCTCATCCCTCATCATTTTATCCTCACTTCCTGTTTCACAGATGAGGGATCACAGAACAGAGAACTTATGAAAGTTGCCCAAGATGAAACAGCTAATGAAGACAGTGAAGGTCTAGAGTCCAAAGCCTGAACTCTGTTCACTGTAAGATGTTCCCTCCTTGGAGTCCTAGGCACAGTAGAGGCAGGGAGGCACCAAGGAAGAAAATAGTCAGTGACTCAAGGACCCTGGGACTTACTACTCTACACCGACCCCTTTTATTTTCATAACATGCCCGTGTAAGGGACCCACACAAACTGGCACCCAAGATGACTGTATTTCCCACCATGTATACCTTCTGGTTCTCTTGGTGTCTCCACCACAGGTGAATCTCCACTTTGACTCTCAGAATTCTGCACCAAAAGCAGCCCTGGCAACTCGCCCACCCCTCCCCTCCCCACCCAGCAAAAAAGGACAATCTTCATACACATTTATATTGCTTGTTGAACAACTATTTAAAAACCCATGCTCTACTCATTGCCATGCAAAGCAACAAACTTGCCCACTTTTTCAAGTGTCTCCAAGTGACTTTTAATTAATACAAATGTTTAACTGTACTTTCAGGAGACAGGCATGATTTTTATTAATCACCAGTTTCCCGTTGTCAGTGGAATGTTAACTTTGACGATAGAACAAAATAACAACAATCGTGGACATATATACACCAATATGTATAAAACAGATAACTAATAAGAACCTGCTGTATAGCACAGGGAACTCCATTTCGCTGTACAGTAGAAACTAACACAACATTGTAAAACAATTATACCCCAATAAAATAAAAAAAATAATAATAGCAATCGTGGCAAGAGGAATTCCCCCAACGTTCGCTCACTTCACGTTCTGTGTGCTCCATGAACAAGTGACTAGAAAAGTGGCCAGAGGAAGGCCGGGAACAAGACAGAAACAGTAAAAGGAGTCTGGAATCAATAAAATAAGCAGGACCTGACCAGCTCCTCACCTGACAAACTCATTCATCTCTACTCAACACCTGTCACTAGCTTCTGTTTTCTCCCCATCAGGGAGACAAACTGACCACCACCAACTCTGCCCGAGAGACACCAGAGAAATCCAAATAAAATATAAAGAATACCCATGAAACCGAGGCAAGGGGCATGCGAGTGGAATGCTATCATTGGAGGCTGAGAGATCTCAATACATTATGAGAAGATGAAAGTCAGATAAAAGGTACGTTGATGGATAAAACCGAGAAAGCCTCAGGTCACAATATGCTAAGGAAGGGATATAGTGGTGGAGAAGCTGGCCTTCTGAGAATAACCCAGGACAGACTCTATACTAGAGGTCTGGAAGAATAAAAGTAGGCAGTGAGAGGAGGAACAGAACAAAGAACTTAGTTGAGCATTTACTTGTCCTTGGAACAGATATGCCATTTAACTCTTCCCTCCATGCTTTTCTTTGTAGGGTAGAAAAAATAGAAGTTCCAAGATGGAAGCCAGGAGGCAGCTGGAATGAGATTGGAAAGGGAGTTTGAAGGGACAGGGAAGCAAGTTCCAAGTAAAGGAACTGGATGCTCTAATAGATGGAATTGCTGATGGACTGGACAAGCCTGAGGGTACGGTAAAGACATATTATTGTTTTATCACCAGGAAAAAGAAAGGAAGGAAGGAAGGAAAGAAACAAGGAAGGAAGGAGCTCCAAGTGGGGGGAAGAAACTCAGGATCCAAATATGAGGCAAAATAAAATGCGACTGTTTCTGAGCCATTAATAGAGTCATCAAGAAAGAGAGAGAGAAATCTATTTAATCTACATTCAAGGAATCTTTTCTCTTTAGTGGCATTACTCCCGAGAAGGAAACATAACCTTAGTATATTATAGGGCTCTGCAGGCTGAAAATGGTACATAGTCGTGATAGGATAGGACATATGTGTATATATATATATATATATAATATATAATAATATAATAATATATATATTATGTGTGTGTGTACACACATAATATATTAATTTACAAAACTCCAAGTTTTAGAATTAACCTATAGAAAAAAGTAAAGAAGCCCTCACTTTGGTTAGCGAACACCATGATTGAGTTCTTGATCTTCACCATATAAAAGTGATGTTTTAGGTTATAGAAATTGGAGAATGGAGGGAGAGATGGAGAGGAAATAAAGAAAAGGATGTGATTGCTAAAGGGCCCAACTTTGATGGTATAAATTCAGGCATCTGCTAATGTTGATGCAAGAAGAAACAGAGGTTTAAATATATCATTTAAAATTATAAGCAGAACCAAGATAAAAACACAAACTATAATTATCAAAAATTAGGACTTACGGAGTTCCTCCTGTATTCTATGTGGAGTCATGTATTCTATGTACAGTGACCCTGGAAGGAAGAGGGAAGATAAAGTGACCAAGATTTTCCTCTTTTATATTAGCAAGTCAGCATATATGCTTTACAACTGATAAGTTATGACCTATTATTATAAACATATTATCTGGAAGAGAAACAATAAAAGGAGGACTGAAAAAGTTGTAGCCTCTCTGGTTAGGAACTGGGGATCGGAAGGTGAAGCCTGTTCCTTTTTTGTTAAATAACTTTTGAACTATTTGATTTTTTAAAAAATATGCATCTAGTATTTTGATCAAAATTTAAATGAAAAAATATCTTTCTAGCATATGAAAAAATATTAATTCAGGAGTTACATTCTCTCCTGGGGAATTGCAACTCACCTCAAGATAATAGATTTATTTGCTTCGAACCAAATCTGAGAACTTGCACATGACTTGAACTTTTGTAAATTAATAAAAAAGCAGCAGCTACTCTTGTGCTTTACATTTAACTTCTGTCTCATGGCATGTTCGAATCACATGCCTTTATGCAACTGCCTCATCAAAGGTCCAAGGCACCATGCAGTCAGCTTATCAAATAATCCTCAGTTTGAGCTCCCTCATAAATCACATCCAGAGCCCCATCACTTAAGAGAAATTCATTTTCCTGCTCCCGTTCTTTTTCCATGTAAGTGACTGACCTTCAGATTGCTTATGAGTTCATCTCATACAGGCACTTTCCAATCTGAGTTTTAATTCCCCTCCTTCCTGCTCCTGGCAATTATCCCCTGATTCTCAATCTCGACTACTGCAGTCACTAGCAGGTCTATCTCAGATTCTCTGTCCTTCTTTTACTTCTTCAAAGGCCAGTCAGGTAATGCTCTTTAAAACCATACAGATAGGAAAGAAAGTGACCAGACAGGAACTCAAGTAAAAGTTCACCCTTTGCTAATAGTTGCTTGTATAGGAAAAGAAGATACGTGGTCCAGAGAACCAACATCTATTGAACACCCCAGACACTATGCTGGGTGCTTCATGAGAATGATCCACTAAATTCCCACAAGCAACTCATGACACAGGTATTGCTTCCTCTCTATTACAGACAAGAATCTGAACTTCATAAAAGCTGGGCACCTGCCCTGGTCACACGGTTATTATGGGACAATGCCAAATGTGAACTTAGGTCTGTTGGACTTCCTTTTTAAAATGTAAATCACAGTGTAATTACATTGTGGCTAGGGTTCCACATAAGACAAGTCACACTGAATAATGGAATGGGATTGAATATAGCTGTCTTCTAACCAGCTAGCTTGTAGGCAATCAAGAACGTGGAGCTGGTGCCATATGTTGGCATCAGGAAACAATCAACAGGATTGAGTGTCCAGGGATATGGGCTTTGCTCTCGTTCCTATGATCAATTAGCTCTGTAGACTTGAGTTTTCTCATTTATAAAATGAAATGTTTTTCCTGGATGATTATTAAGCTCTCTTCCAACCCTGAAGAATCTATACACACAAAAGAAATAAAGCTCATTAAAGTTATTGTCTAATTCAGATACCTTGCAAATCACTGAGGTGAATGAAGTGGAAAAGTGAATTTAAGGCTAAATGATAAGACAATAATTGAACTAAAAATAAAATCCTCATATTCTAACTCTTAACTTGTTACTGTCCAGCATGAAATGTATTTAAAGTACTGTAGTGCATTAGTTTGCTTGGACTGCCATAACAAAATACCACAGACTGAGTGGCTTACACAACAGAAATTTATTTTTTACAGTTCTGGAGGCTGAAATGTCCAAGATCAAGGTACCAGAGTGCCAGCAAGGTAAGTTTCATCCTGAGGTCTCTTCTCTTAGCTTGTAGGCAGCCACCCATCTCACTGTGTGGTCACGTGACCTCTTCTTTGTGTGCAGGAAGGGAAAGAAATAGAGAAAGAGAGGGAGGAGATGGGGTGTTGGGGTGGGAGTTCTCTAGTGTCTCTTCTTAAAGTGACACTAATCCTATAGGATCAGGGTTCCACCCTTATGACCTCATCTAACCTTAATTAATTCCTTAGAGATCCAATCTCCAAGGACAGAGTGTTAGGACTTCAATGTATGAATTATGAGGGGACGCATTCAGTCCATAACAAGTAGCTTTAAAAGATAGTGGTGTGACAGCATCAGATTTGAATCACCAAATTTTGTCCCCTAAGAAGAGTGAAGAAAATACCCTAGTAAAGATGTTGTCATAAAATAATGCAGAGCAGTGCTTTTTCAAACTTTCCCATGCCCAGGAATCTCCTGGAGAGACTGTTTAAACATATAGTTTAGCTGTGAAATTGGCTCTCAAATCACTTGTGACCAGAGCAAAAAAGAAAACATGCTCCTTATATACCTTTCACTGTCCACAAGGAAGTTTGATATAAATCCTTCAGGAGAACTAAATGTTTGCCATCAATTAATTCTAAAGTAAATTTATCATCTCTATGACACTGAGAAGTAAGTGGAAGGTGTTCTGAAGAAAATCTTGGATTTTATAATAATAAAGCTATTTCTTCCATCCTGTCAGTAAAAGTTGAAGCTGTAATGTCAAACCAACTCAATAAAATCATTATTCTGGGATTATGGATTACCAGATATTTCAAAATAAATGTAATTTTTTTTCAAATGCATAGAGTCATTGGAATTGGGTCAACAAAACATTGCTAGCAAAGATTCTTAGGGGATCTGCTTTGATGAAGAGATGAGACATCTGTGATAAGCATGACTCTTTTTTTAAAGAAGCAGTACTTCTGCAAAGCTTGAAGAGTTGTTTGTCTCCTAAATAGTTTAATCATTCTCCAGGGACTTGTGTTTATACAATTAATTTACTTAGAAACACTTTTTTTGTTTTTGTAGGCCAATAAGTTTTATCTAGAAATAGGGATGTTAATGAGGGGAGACAGGTTGTATCAGATTCGGAAATTCTGTGTTCCATATCTTTTACATCTGCTTTATGTAATTGGCCTCTGATGCCTGAATTTACGGGGTAGCCGAAGGTGTTGTTGATAAAATATCTATGAGAAGTTCTCTCTAAGAATAAATGAGATAACAGATTGCATTGGATGGGGCATAGTTCTCTGGTCCCAATGCTTCTCCATAATATTGGCTGAAAATATTCCCAAGCAGGTGGTTTGCACTAGCCTAGATGTTTTATAGCTCATCTCTTTTCCAAGCCAGTGGAGATGTGCAGGCAGGAGAGAAAAACAAAAAGAAAACAATAATAAAATTCCATTGTGTTTGATTTATGGATTTGTTCTACTCTGAGAGTCTCAGAGGAGTTCTTTTTCATAAGAGCCATAACTGATTAGAACGTAATGAACTATGGAAAAGAATCCAAAGATACTGAGATTAGCTCTCCACTGAATGGAAACTGGTCGCATGTGTATGAAATGTCCTTGTGCTGCCAGCTGCGTAAAATGTGGATGCATTCCTGTTGTCATATTTCCTACCTCCTAAGAGCTGGGTTGGAGAGCTGAAAGCACCAGCAAAAGGAGTAGGCAGGCCTTTGTGCTTAATGATTGTGTTACTGGGTAATATTGCCTGTTTTAAGCCAAGGTGCATGCTATTATCAACTTCCCAGAAGAAATATTTGTATTTCCTAACTTCTGCTAAATGACCAATCTAAATCTAATCACTGAAATCAAAAATTTTCATAGTTTACATTTGCCTTCCCTAGAGGGGGACTGGCCACAAAGGTTCGTGATGAGTTACAAAAACATACCCAGAACTGCATTGTCTATTTTTACATCACACCTGTCTCATTCGGTCACACCAATAGAAATCCAGTTCTGAATCAGTTATCAATCACCCCGAATTTCACCAGTCATTCCATAGACAATTCTATACTTTGGATCTGTGCTATCATATCTACCTGACCAGACAACTTTTCATCCATACATTTATTCAAAAAAGCTTAAAATTTGAACTGAGTGAAATGTAAAACTAAACCTCATCTCATTTGTTCTAATCCTTTATCCTGCAGTATTTACATTGAAAAGACAGGCAGAATGCAGAAATAGTTATAGTTTTCAGGGGTCTGCGGGGCAATCCCAGTAACCCTTTTCATATCCATGGGGATTTTATAGACTTGAATAATGTTTCCTTTGGCTTTTCCATATAATTCTAATCTCCTTTATATTCTTCCCTGGAAGCTATCTGAATCACCTGATACTTAACTGGCACAAAATCATTGCAGAAGCAGTGTTTCAGAGGATCAAAGAAATCCAAGATCAAAGAAACCCATACCCTCTAATGTCTCCCTTCAGTAACCCTTCCTAATCCCCTCCACCTTCTGTTAGCTTCTCATTTCTGTGTCAAGACCAAAGGGGCCCTAAGCATCTGCCACACATATAGATGTCAACTTCATTGAATGGACCATAAGGATCTGATTGTGATGCTATAAGATGGTACTATAATATATAATTATAGTACCAATATAATTAGAAATCAAACACTACTAACATATTTTGTATGACTTGACTCCTTTTAAATTTACTGAAACTTGCTTTATGGTCCAGAATATGGTCTATCTTGGTAAATATTCTGTGTATACTTGAAAAGAATATTTGTAACAAGAAAGATTAAAAAAGGAAATGTAAAAAACACTCGGTTAATGCAAGAGAAGACAGAAAAAGAGGAAAAAGGAAACAAAAAAACAGAGAGGAAAAATAGAAAACGAATAGCAAGATAATGGATTTAAGCCAATTATCAATTATCACATTAAATGTAAATGGCATAAACATCACAATTAAAAGACAGAGATTATTAGATTTGGAGTGGTAGGTAAGACTCAAATATAAGTTGCCTACAAGAAACTCACTTTAAGTATAAAGACACAAACAGAAAGGAAAGATAACATACTGTATTAAAACTAATCAAAAGGATGCTGTCATATCTACATTAGTCTATAAAGTAGATTTCAGAGCAAAGAATATTACCATGGATAAAGATCATTTCGTAATGATAAATGGGGTCAATTCATTAAGAAGACATAATGCTTTTAAACATTTGTGCCTTAAACATAAATTGAGTCGAAGAAAGGAGACAATACAGATGAGGAAGAGGAAACTGATAAAATTGAAAGCAAACAAACAAACAAAAAACAGACAGAAAAACAATGGAACCAAAAGCTGGTTCTGTAAGATCAATATAATTGATAAACCTCTGGACAGACTAATCAGGAAGAAAGAGAAAGAGAGAGAGAGAGAAAGAGAGAGAGAGAGAGAGGGAAAAGAGAGAGAGAGAGGCAAAAGAGAGAGAGAGGAAAGGAAAGAAGCAAGCAAGGAAGGAAGGAAGGAGGGAAGGGGGGAGAAAGAAAGGAAGGAGAGAGAGAAAAGACAGAAAGACAAACTATTCATACCATAATGAAAGAGGTAATATCATTCTAGATTCTACAGATAACAAAAGGATATGCCAATCATTTCAACAATTTAGATGAAAAGAGCACATTCTTCAAAAGATATATTCTACCAAAGCTCATTCAAGAATAAATAGATAACTTGAAGAGTCCTGTATCTATTAAATAAAGTTGAATTTGTAGCTTAAAACCTTCCCACAAAGAAAACTTCAGGCCTAGATTGCTGCACTGGTGAATTATAGCAAACGTTTAAGTAAGAAATAATACTAATTCAGAATTTTCTTCCAGAAATTTGAAGAGGAAAGAATACTTCCCAATTCAGTCTATGAGGCTAGCAATATACTTACTTAAAAATCAGACAAAGACATTCCAAGAAAAGAAAACTACATACTAATATCCCTTATGAACACTGATGCAAAAATTCTAAACAAAATTTTAGCAAAGTAAATTTTAAAATAAAATAATAAAATATTATGATCAAGTGACTTTTATCCCAGTAGTGCAATTTTGGTTTAACATTAGTAAAGCAATCAGTATAATTCACCATATTAACAAAGAAACAAAAAAGAAAGGAAACCCATATGAGCATCTAAATAGATGGAAAAATTATTTTAAAAATCCAACATCTATTCCAAATTTAAAGTAAACAAAACGATCAGCATTCTAGGATAGAGAGGAAGTTCTGCAATCAAATAAAGAGCAGCTATGAAAATAAGGTGACAGCTATCACCTTATTTACAGGTAAAAGACTGAAAGCTTTGTCTGTAAGACGAGGAACAGTTAAGAATATCATCTATCATCACTTCCACTTAACATTGTATTTGGGCATTCTGTGTAATCTATGCAATCAGGTAGAAAATAAAGAATTCAAATGAAACCATATTGAAAAAGAAGAAGTTATAATTGTCCTTATTACCAGACAACATAATAATCTATATAGAAAATACAATGGAACCCACAAAAAATGCTACTGGAACTAAAAAGTGCAAAGTTTCAGGATCTAAGATCAAGATACAAAAATAAAGTGTATTTCTATATAAACAATCAGGAATTGACATACCATTTAAAATAGCATCAAAAGATGAAAATATTCAGGAGTCCATCTAACAAAGTGTACAAGGATTGTACATTGACAACTACAAAACATTGCTAAGGGAATTTAAAGAAGAAATAGATAAATGGAGAGGTGTATCATGTAAAACCTAAAGCTATAAAATTTCTAGAAGAAAACATAAGGAAAACCTGTGTTGATCTTGTACCCCATATCATAGATATGACACTAAAAGCATAATCTGTAAAAGAAAGAATGGATAAATTTGACTGCATAAAAACTGATCTTTTCCCCTTCAAAAGACACTGTAATGAGAATGAAAGGCAAGCCATGAACTAGGTGAAAATGTTTGCCAATCATATATATAATAATATATGTATTATTAAGATATTCAGATTAAAAATATGCATAAATAGGAAAGCATGTTAAATATCATTAGCCATTAGGGAACTATAAATTAAACCATGATAAGATACCTCTACACACCTTTTAAAGAGGTTAAAATAAAAAATACTGACTATATCAAGTGCTGACGAGGATGTTGAACTGTTATACACTGCTGATGGGAATGTAAAATGGTACAACTATTTTGGAAAACAGTTTGGCAGTGTTTTAAAAAGCCAAACATATGCTTGCCATATGATCCAGCTATTTTACCCCTAAATATTTACCCAAGTGAAATAAAAGTATATTTCCTTTCAATGACTTGCATGTCAATATTCTTGGAAGATTTATTTGTAATAGGTCAACACTGGAAACAATCCAAATGCCCATTCACAGGTGAATGGATATGCAGAGGTGGTATATCCTTATACTGGAATACTACTCAGCAATAAACAGAGTGAACTATTGATACAGGCAACATCATGGATGAATCTCAAAATAATTATACTGAGTAAATGATGGGAGAAGAAACAACAGTACATACTGTGTGATTTCATGTATATAAAACTCTAGAAAATGCAAACTAATCTACAGTGACAGAAAGTGGATAAGCAGTTACTTGAGGAAGGGATGAAGGCAGGGAGGTAAGGAAGCCAAGAAACACAGGCAAGCTTTTGGAAGTGATGGATATGTTTATTACCTTGGTTGAGATAACAGGCATCAAAACTTATAAAATCTTATATTTAAATATATGTGCTTTATTTTATGTCAATAATATACCAATAAAGCTGTCTTAAAAAGTGAATGTATTTATCAGACAGACTATGTAAAGCTGACAATGTCCCAGAAAATTCATAATGCACCAAAATGCCAGCACAAAGCCAGCATCTGACTCAGTAAATAGAACTCATGTTCTAGTCCTAAATATAGTTTGCAATAGAATGGCAATACCTAATTATTTTAATAATCTAGGTTTTATGATTATTTATCCAGATCAGAAACTTAAGTTTATCTTTCTAGAAGTATTAGCTGAATTATAAGTGCACACAAATTTGCCTTGGGCAAATAAATCAACTCTCTACATACAGGTTTGAAGAACATTTATAGGCAAAAGTAACCCGAGTTTAGGATTCAAAATAAAAAAGATATCAGGTGCCCCTAAACTCCATCAAAGCCTCTAGGACTCCTTTCCAAGTTCCTTCTATTAATTGACCCATGAGTGATTGCTAACCTAGCTATGAGTGGGATATAGCTGGGTCCCAGAATGCTGGTTCCTCTAAGGTTTGCTCTGAGAGGGTGGTGAGTGGAGACCTCAGTCACACAAGGTTTCCAGCCCTGATCAACTTGACCCCCCTAATTGTCTAACTCTTGATATATGTCCAGGAGGAGAAAATGGGAGGAGGCATGCGTTCCTCTCTGGTCAGCCAAGGTACCATCTCTGAGCTGTCAGCATTTTCATTCAGCAGTCTTGAGGAATTCCTTCTGTCTCTACCCAACAAATTGGGCTCTAAAAGACTCCACCTCTTTCCCCGGAGCCACTGGGATGATGAAAGTACAGAGTCAGGCGCGCTACCATCACCAGCTACCTGTACTCTGGTCCAGCAGGGTCTTTCTTGCTATCATCATGCAACAGCAGAGCTCAAGCAGAAACCAGCAGAGGCAGAATGTTCCCCTGTAATAAAGCTGCTACATCAGCTTCCTGCATGGTGCCCTTCTGTTGGATGCTTCTTCTGGCTTCTCAAAGGTGAAGTGTCTGAGACTTGGACACCCCCCGCCCCACTCCCACCACAAGGTTTGGCTTCTTACTGCCACTCTGAGCCCATCTGTCTTGTCACCTCTGTTCCACCTTCCCACCCGTCTCACCCTCAGCTCTTGGAGCTCAGAATAGATCACAGTCTTTCTCTGACTGGGGCAGAGATGGATGCTAATTCCAAAAATGTGGGCTTGTTGAAGCCAGTTCTCAGGCTTTCCTGACTCTCTTTTCTAGGGCCCTTCAACTCAGTGGGACCCATAAAGACATAATCACTTTCTTTATCCCCTGCTACCAGGTTTCAAGGTAATCAATTCTGCCACACTACTGCCATTTAATACGAATTTACTGCATTCTGAGCATTGTGCTGACTGAGTTCTATGTGTGACATACTTCCTTAAATCTCTTTTCATTCCCCAAACTGCCCTTCAGATCAGTTACTGCTTTCTTCCTCAGTACAGGGCTTGTGTTCAACTAGGTTAACTTGCCCAAAAGCCACACAGCTGGTAAGTGGCCAAATTACCTCAAGTCCAGTGTTTTCCATCCTCCACTGATACCACAGTGCCTTGATTCTGAAAAATCCCTTTAATGGAGGAGCTTTCTATTATTATTGTGAGTTTCATTCTCGATCCATAATCTACTAATAATAGCAAACTTGGTCTTTGAGGCTTCTTCAGTTGGCTTTCCCATTGCCTGAGTCTTCCTGAGGTTCAGAGACACAAGAATATGGGTCCTGGTGTCATTATTCACCCAAGACCTTTTCTCAAAGGTGAAATGCAGTTAACCAACTAAACAAAGCTAAACAGTTAAAGGCTCAAGAATCCCATTAATATTTAATAAACAAATCGTAAATGACCCAAAGCCTTTCAAGCAGACCCAATATAACTTTCATACTTTCTGTTCTTGGTGTGAGAGTGAGTACTGCAAATATGTGTTTTTCTGAAAGTAGCCAATAGGGAATTCCCTGGTAGTCCAGCGGTTAGGACTCCGTGCTTTCACTGCCGGGGGCTGGGTTCAATTCCTGGTCGGGGAACTAAGATCCCACAAGCTGCACAGCATGGCCAAAAATAAGTAAGTAAATAAACAAACTAATTAATTAATTAAAAAATAAAAGTAGCCAATAATTGAACCATATCAATCAACTTGCAGTCTACACTTGTGAAGATTGACCACATCCCATTTTGAGCTACTTTGAGATATATATATATATATATATACACATATATATATGTATATATACATGGAGAGAGAGAGAGAGGTTTTTTTTTTTAAAGAAGAAGCTAAATTTGTATGAATCTGACAAACCATCCACTCACCTCTGGCTCTTTGAACCAGATGGGTCCATGAATCACATCTCCCACCAGGTGACCAAGCCCAGCCCCAAAGCTGCAAAGCTGTGCATGCCTATTGCCTGGACAGGGCCTCCCTTTCTACTGACCTATTCTCCCAAAAACACTATTGCCTCCCATCTCTCCTACGAGCTCCTGGAATTGTAGCTTTGTCTTCAACCCTGCTTCTGGCTCTGAAATTTGTGTTTGTCCCAGCATTTGATGCGAACACCCCTCCACCACCTGGAGCTGGTCTACCCCTCTGCCTCTCTTATTCCTACTTTCCCGGTTCTGACTGCTATTGTCCGGGGAAGGCCAGCATTGGGTCTCCCACAAAGCGGATCTTAGGCAGATAATTAGTTATAAGTGTGTGCGCATTACAGCTGAGTTTGTATTATCTATCAAGTTATGTGAAACATATATGTGTTCATTTTCATGCCTATTTAACACAGAAGTCCCTATCTCTGGGGGTAATGTGCCATTTTATCCGTCATTTTCTATCATGTGAAGATCATAACATCCTAATATTCTCAGCTCGGCTCTGCAATTCTCTAGGGAATCCCTTTTCCTGGTATTAATCTTCGCGGCAGCGCTCATTAATATGATAAAGCTCTCTGGTTTTAAACAGCTCTTACCCAAACAGGCTCTCCTTGAATGGGAGATTTAATTGTTTTTTCACTCAGCAAACAATCAGGCCAGGAGAGCAAAGGCACTGCAGACAAAACACCACCGCTCAACTCAGGAATGAAAGGCGTGTGTTTCCATTCTCTAACAGGCAGAAATGTCAGTGGATTTCAGAAAAGCTGGCTCAGCTGAGAAGAGAGAGCTATTGAATTCCCCCTTCTGGCTGGCAGACAGCTCGGCCACATGGCTCTCTCTTCCCCTGTCACTCCTGTTGATTTGCCTTCAAGGTGGTCATTCAGAGAGAGTGAAAGAAAAAAGCCACCGTTTGCCACTTCAGGCCCAGAGATTTAGCTGTGACTCCTGCTGGCTGCAGCTTCAGCACGGCAGCTCGGCCCAGAGGCTCCTGCAAACGGATGGCACGCCATGCCTTAGTGTCGTCTTTGTTCACATTAAGTAAGATCCTCTCACAGAGAGAGAAGAATTGCCTCCCCCGCAAAAAAACCCACAGCCAGGGGCATGGGTTTGATGGGTCAGTGGCTGGCCCTGGACCAGCAAATTCCATTTTCCTCTATACTTCGACTCAGTAAATCATGTTTTTAAGCTTATTGACAGTCGGCATCTACTCTGTTTTATTACCTGCTGCCTGACTTCGCTCTCTCCCTTCCACTGGCACTTCATTTTCAGGCTATCTGCATTCTAGCTGGAAAATTTTGTAAAAACCAAATTTTCAACTTTTTTCAAAGCACATTTAAAGACAAGTGACTCTGATTTTGGAATAAACCATGCCCCGATTCACTTCTAACATGATCATTAATCAAAATAAGACCAATTATCACTGCTGCAGTGTGGTAGAGATTGCTAGAAGTTCACCAAAATCAGTATCCTTTTCTTCTTGAATGTATTATTCAGAGGTCATGTGGGAAAACAGTTACATTTCTGTAACTA
The DNA here is from genome assembly GCF_028021215.1 of Eschrichtius robustus. NCBI lineage: Eukaryota > Metazoa > Chordata > Mammalia > Artiodactyla > Eschrichtiidae > Eschrichtius > Eschrichtius robustus. Next base: position 81,983,010 of record NC_090839.1, on the reverse strand, counting down.
GTCACTGTTGATATTTATAACTGTCCTCTCCCACTGCCATTTCATGCTCCCTTTGTTTTCAAGCAGGTCCCAAGCTGGTCAGGGTTCTTGACCTTGTGTGGTGATATGAAACTTCATTCGTGAAGGGTTTGAATATTGGGTGGTCCTGCCTTCATATGATTGGTATGGTTGCTTACTGAACATAGAGCTAAGAAATGGCTTCTCCAGAGAACTCAAGTTTGAAGTATTACCCTGAATAATCAAGACCTATCACTTCAGCCAGCAGAATAGCAACCTTATTTGCCTGTTGGTTTAATGGCATAAACAGCCCCAAAATGACCAGGTGGTATGCTAAACTTCCTATTTACCCTACCTATGCACTCTGTTGGAAGCACTCCGCCTGTGGAAATTAAGCCTAAAATGGCAAGGATGGGAAGCCAATTATCTGTGAGTTGGTTATCGGATCCTTTGATTCCCAGACCTGCGTATTCAGGCTATGAGAAAGAGCACTGTATGTTGGTCACTTATTGAAAGTATATTCAACATCAGATTTGCAGCATGCCTTCTCCCAACTGGTACTACAATCAACTCTTAATGAAACCATTTCCCATCTCTCTGACCAGCTGCCTATGTGTAACGTGATACATGGTAAGACTAGTAAATTCCATGGGCATGAGTCCATTGCACACTTATTTTGCTATAAAATAGTTTCCTTCTTCAGAAGCAATGTTGTATAGAATATAGACATGGAAAATAAGACATTCAATAAGTCCATGGGTTTCAGCTCTGGCAGAAGCACTGAAAGAAAGGAAGGAAAGTATGCATCTATCCAAATAATATATATATAATATTATATATGTATACCTTCAACTATATCACTTACTTAATTTATAAAATTAATATAATAAATTATATATACTTAATAAATTATTATTATTTTAAATGGAAAAGATGGGAAACCAAAAGGAATAAAAAAGATTTTCTGAGAAAACCGGATCACTAAACTAAGCTTGGTTTTGTTATTATAAACCCCTAATTTTCTCCATATCAAAGCTGCTCAAAAACAAAACAAAACAGAGTAAACAAACACATGTATAAAAGTTCACCAAACTTAAACCTTACCAGCACTCACTGGTTATCTCAGAGTTGTAGGGAATCGTTTTGCTCTCTCTGAAAACAATTGCTTACCTACTGTGTAACCTTTTCCCACTTCACCAAGAGAAAATCTTTGTTCTCTCCCCAAATGTTTTCTACTCAGTTTGTTTTTCTGCCAGGAAGATGTCTTTTCCAGCCATCTAAAGAGGGTCTCTCCAAATATCCACTTTCTCATTTCCCCATGGTGCTGCCCATACCACCACTGACAGATTCAAATCATAGGTTGGAAGTATCTCATTGAATAAATGGATTAAAGACAGAATAAATGAAAGTTCCAATTCCAGTAATTGTGAAATAATTTATATCTGATTAAGCTTCATGCAGATAACAATGATACAATTGTGATAAACAAAACAAAACAAAGAACAACCTTTCGGTTGGCACTGGAGAACAATCAAAGCAAGCAGAAACTGGAATGGATTCAACGCTTGAATGAGAGAAAATTCATTGGTGACAACTATGTTTATTTAGCTTTTCCCCTGAGAACTATCCCAGTATGCTCAGGGTAGGTTGCCTAGAACTCAAACAAAAATATACAGCCTTTTATCTTGGGGTGTCAGAAGGAAGAATTTGGGGCTTCCAGAATAGCTGAAAATTTAAGGAGAGGAAAATGGTTCAAAGGAGGGATCTACAGAAGGAGAAATTCCTAAATCTGCATGTAAACTCTCCTTAAACCCTTGACTGACATCTGAATCATGCATATGTAAGGGAGATGCCAAGTCACCCAGCAGAGAGCAACATCAGGAAAATTGAAAAACTTGAGGTGAGATTTCAGCTGTGACCTGCTTGAGGAGAGATAGAGTTCAGAGTCTGAATCTTAAGTTATAAAGTGTTGATAAACACCTTGGGCTGTTGATTTCTAAGAAGGGTCATGCCTTACATGTAAAGACGATTTCCCAGAACTAAGGATTCATTCTAAGAGAAAAACTGAAACTGACCCACCCTAACAAAGGATAAAACAGAACATTCACAAGTTCAAGGTAATTAGCCAGTAGTTAGATCACTTGCTAGAGCAAAAAGCAACTCATTCAAGGAAGATAAAATAATCCAGAGTTTATGCAGCATCCACAATGTCTAGTACAAAATAATCATTGGACATGGAAAGAACAATCAAATGTGGTCCATAGTCAAGAGAAAAATCAGTCAATAGACTAAGACCATATGATAACTCAACATTGTAATTAACAAACAAGGAGTTGTGAGCAGTAATTAAATACATGATCAAGGACATAAAGTAAAAGATGGTTCTAATTAGTGAACAGAAGATGAATATCAACAGAGAAAGAGGAACTGTATTAAAAAAGGAACCAAAATTAAATCTAGCACTTTAAAATAGAACATTTGAAACGAAAATTTCACTGGGTGGGCTTAACAGCAGATGAGATACATTAAAAAAAAAAAAAAAGTCATTGTGAACTTAAAAGAAAACAAAAGACTGAAAAAAATTGAAGTTCTCAGAATGTGGGCCAATATAAAATACTCTAATATATGTGTAACTGAAGTCCCTAAAGGAGAGAAAAATGACAGAAATAATATATAAAGAAGTATTAACTTCCAAGAATTTGGTGAAAACCATTAACCTACACTTCCAAGAAACTCAGAGAACCCTAAGCAGGATATATATAAAGAAAACCATAAGTAGGTCATCATAGTTACACTGCTGGAAACCAAAGATAAAGAAAATGTCTTCAAAGCAGCCAGAGAGAAATGACATATTATATACAGGGGAACAATGGTATTATTTATAAATAACTTATCTTTTGGAACAATGGAGATGAAGAGACAATGGAACTCTCCACCTAGAATTCTATATCAAGTAAAAATATTATTCAAACAAGAAAGCAAAATACAAACATTTCAATGAAACAAAATTTGAGAGAATGTATTGTCAGCAGACCTGAATTTTAAGAAATGCTAAAGAAATTTCTTCAGGCTGAAAGTAAATAAAACCAGACAGCAGTTAAGTTCTGTTAAGGAATGAAGGATGCCAGAAACGATACATCCAGTCAATCCTCGTTATTCATGGATTTTGTATTGGTGAATTTACCCATTCACTAAAGGTGTAACCCAAAATGAATATTTGTAACTATTTTGCAGTCCTTCACAGACATGTGCAGGGTGGGGAAACTTTTGAGTTGCCTGATGTGCACTGTTTCCACCTGAAGTGACATGCTGCCTTCTTGTTTCAGCACTCATGCTGTAAACTAGTGACCTTTTTGTATTTTATTTACTGCCATGGTTTTCACACTTCTGTGCTTTTGTTGGGATTTTGCTGTTTAAAATGGCCCCTAAATGTAATACTGAAGTGCAGTCAGCTGTGATGTGTGCCTTATGAGAAAATATGTGTGTAGGTAAGCTTAATTCAGACACGAGTTACAGCTCTGTTGGCCGTGAGTCCAATGTTAATGAGTCAACACTATATATTACTAAGGTGTCTTCAAACATAAACACACATAAAACAAGGCTCATTGTTAATTAGTTGATGAAAATGTGACCAGAGTCTTGCAGGAACCTAACCCTGTATCTCCCTAGGGACAACAGTTTAATATTCACTTACTCAGTGCTCACAGAGACTTAATAGAACATTACCATTAATAATGGAGTACCAACTGTATATCAGCAGATAAGGAAGTCAATTGTTCCTCATTAAGTTCTTCGAAGGCACAGGAATATTTAGTTTAAAAATGTTAATGTTTTGTGGGTTTATAAGGTACGTACATGTAAAATAAGTACAAGAACAACACAAATCTGAGGGGAACAGTAAATGGAGTTATATTGTACTGTTTCAGGATTCTTATATTTTATGTGAAGTGGTACAGTATTAAATCAAAGTAGGTTATAAGGGTGTATATTATAATCCCTTGAGCAACCACTACAAATTAATATGAAAAATTATAGTTTAAAAGGCTATTTAGTGAGTTAAAATGGAACATGAAAAATATCTGATTAATTCAAAGAGGTCAGGAGAGAAAAAACAGAGGAACAGAAGATGGATGGGACAAATACAAAACAAACAGCAAAATGGTTGGCTTCAATACAACCATAGATCAATGAATACATTAAATGTAAATAAAACAGACTGAAAAGCAAAGAATGTCAGACTGGATAAAAAGCAGGATAAATGAATGAATAAACAAATGAATGAACAATCTTGGAAAACTGGATCAAATGGGGTTAGTGGATATTTTGTCATTACTGGTAACCATTTAGGGAACTATTACCCCCTATTCTCAGCTCACACAATGTAACGGCAGGTCTAATCCCACTCCCGGCTCCAGCAAACCCAGATCTGGGCACTCAGAGCAGTTTCTCTCTATCCATGGTGATTGATTAAGAAACAGGCACATGAACCAAACTACACCAATATGAGGCACAACCAACAGTTTTGCTGCAATACTAGAAGCTCTTTTCTCACAAGTTTATAAGCTGATAAAACTGGATCTTCTGGTGGCCATCTTTGCCTGCTTGTTGAAGACAACACAGATAAAGCAGAGCTAAAAAAATATACACATATTTCTGATGTTACCCTTCTAGCCACTGGATCCAGGAATGCCTGAAGCTATATATACCCTGTCTTAGCAGTGATTTAAGCAAAAAAAAAAAAAAAAAAAAAAAAATCCCTCTTTTGGTTTCTATAACCGTCAACCAAAAGAGACCTGGCTAACACAAGTTGCAAACCAATTATTTTCCAAAAATATTCATAGTATCGGCTGAAATAAAATGTATCCGTTAAATGAGCTTGTTTGTAATTTCTGACCATTTTCTTCAACCATGAGAAATCCCTGCAAACTCATAAACCAGAAACGATATAGAGAGCTGCCTTTAACTCTTTGCAATTGATGGATAGTGTTCATGAAACATTGTGCCCTCTAATTTCCACATGACATATTAGGAGGCCCTCGAGGGTGTGCTCTCAACCGACAGCACTTCCCTCTTGGCTGTTCCCCTTAGAAGCTTCTTTACCTTTTCCCCAAACTATTTACTCATTGTCACTGGCCGTGGGTCTATATGTGGCAATATTAACTGCTTCTTCCCATGTCACAGAAACACTATTTATATACACAGCAACTAAAGCTAGATGGATTGCAAGTAGATGTTTATTTGCCTACCCTTGATGCTTTGGAGAATTTGACATAATCAATACCTCGTATGACTGGGAAAGGATATTACCTTCTAATCTTCATAAATTACCTCCCAAATAGTTGACTTTCTCATATCTCTTTACTCTGTAATGAAAGAATGATCTTTTAGGGACTTGCAAAATGAGTTTGCCTGTGTTTTAGAATCTTCCTCTACAAATGTCTACTGTCACAGATACAGAAAACAAGTCCGATGTCAACTGATTAAGTGTACACCGATGTGGATATGATATATTGATCAGCACTCACTCTGCACTCCATTCAAGAATCAATCTTGGGAAGCTTTGCAAGTAAGAGTAAAATGGCTACACTGCTATTCGTTTATTCACACAATATGGCAAATTCTCATTAAATGCCCAGTGGATTGAATTGAATCTATGTTGGAACAGATTTGTGCACAGAATGCAAAGGAATACATCTGAGGAGATTATTTTCTGTAGCTCAGGAAGCTGAAAAGCAGAGCATTGCTACCTCTGCCTTGGAGAGAAGAAGCAGGGTTTCTAAGGAGGAAGCATTCAGCTGGTGAGGAATAAGGAGAGGAGATGGGGCTGGGACTAGAGTGAGGCCATCGAGGGCTTAGGGAGCAAACCAAAGGCGACACTTGCTTTCAGGCACCCACATGATCCTGAGACCCAGCACATCACAGTTGTGCAGTGGGGGCCTCACTCCCCTTGCCCTAGTCTGGCCCTGAGTGTGGGGTATGGGTTACAGGCAAAGAAGGACGGAGGAAGCATTCTAAGCATAGAAAACTATGTGTGCAAAGAATCAGAGACGTGGACGCAGGTGTAGGTAGAGAAGGAGGAAGAAGGAAGTCCTTTTAATTGCAGAGAAGGATGCAGGGGTGGAAGGGAATGGAAGGGGAGGGGGGAGGGGTGGAAGGGAATGGAAGGGGAGGGGGGCATAAGATGAAACTAGAAGGGTGGGCTGTGGCCAAATTGGAAACGCTCTTATATGCATTGTGAGGATTTTTGCCTCTATATCATAGACAAAGGAGGAACAAATAGCCTTCAAGTTCTGGGTTGTTTCTAAAGGATCACGGTGATAAAATGGTGTGGAAACATGGTTGGGAAGAGAAACACTAAAGCTAGAATAAATCTGGTAGGAGGCTCTCCGTGGAAGAAAAAAACAGATGTCTTGGAGGGGCAGGGAGCAGACTTCAGCTGGACTTGGTCACTGAATGTGTCTGATGAGAACAGGACACATGTAACTCGATGATCTCTAGGCTGGGAAAGTGGGCAATTCGATCAACTAAGAAAGATAAGAACGAGAGCTGATTAAGGGAGGGAGCTGGTAATTCTGAGTTTGGGGCATGGTTTAAAACATTTGAATAAGTTAGCTTGTTTCTTCGTCAGCTTGGGTTGCTGCAACAAAAATACCATAGGTTGGGTGTCTTAAACAACAGAAATTTACTTCTCACAGTTCTGGAGCTGGGAAGTCCAAGATCAAGGTGCTAGCAGTTTCACTGCCCAGTGAGGGCTCTCTTCCTAACTTGCAGACAGTCTCCTTCTTGCTGTGTCCTCACCTGACATTTCCTTTCCTTGGTGCAAGGGCTCTGGTTTCTTCTTGTAAGGGTACTAATCCCATCATGGGCTCCACCCTCACGACTTCATTATTATCTCCCAAAGGCCCCTGTCCCCACATACCATCATAATGAGAGTTAGGGATTCAACGTAGGAATTTGGGGACTGCAAAAACATTCAGTCCATCGACACTTGGATAACTTTTTGATTTCATTGGCAAGAAAACTGGATTCGTTCTTTGGCACTCTGTAAACACAGCCAGCAGAGCTGCCTTTAATCCATTTTTCACATTTTCACAGCTGGTCACTAGGACTTGATGGGCAAATGAGATCTCACCAGTGACTTGACCCACTTTAGCTCAGGAAATATTAAAAAAAAAAAGCAATTCCCAGTTTTACTTGGAAAAAAATAAGCAAGCTTGTCCCCGGAAGCCCAGTCCTGACTTCATGGCCCCAGCTGACAGTCTCTTGGCTTTGGAAATTCATGTAAATTGTCTCCAGGGCCTTACCATTTTTCATAACCTTTATTTTAAATCAACTCATTGTTTCTGATCCCTTAGGCCTCTGCTGAAGAAAAGTTGCTATATCTTAGAACAAAAGCAGACACACACGATGCATACTACTCTAGCATATTAGTCAAATGTCAAATTCTCCTACTGCCTATTTTCAGAAATTAACCTTTCATCTCCTCCTCCCTCAGCACCCCCAAAAGAAATTCCCATATTGTTATTATTTTTTCACATCTCCTGGATCCCCAGATGTAGATGCAGGCAGAGCATGGCTCAGGGTTGATTTCAAAAGCTATAGGCTAACACCTGAATTTTTTTTTTCTTTCATTCCACCTCTTGCTAGCAGAAAATACACACACACACACACGCACACGTACACACACAGATTTCATGCAACTGTGAACATGACAAGAGATACCTTTTTACCTTCACTATAGCACCTCCCCAGTGGAATTTCTCCAGCCCTCACGCCCTGGGCAGAGTCTGTGTGCACAGCCCTCGTGCCTGCTGCAGCTCTCAGCATGCTCCGTCGTAATTGTCCATTTCCTCTCCTGCTTCCCCACGAGAATGGGATCTGTGTTAGTGCAGAGACCCAAACTATTTTACCTCCAGGGCCTAGGACAGCAGGAAGCACAGGTATGTGTTCCGTAAATGCCTGCTGATTACATGAACGAATGATGGATGATCAGGCACTCATGGTACTGAATAAAATGTCCTGCCTCTGAATAGCAGTGTTGCCAGAGCAAGACTTCTCTCCTATGCTGTTCTCTCTGTACAATAAAGGCCCTGCCCTTCCTGGTCCTTATCACCTTCCATGGTGACAGGCTTGCAGGGTAGTAGGTGGGGCTGAGGGGTGCCTTGTGAGGCTCACCCAGAGCCCAGGCTGTGGGTTTATAGGTGAAGGAACCCCTAGCTCTGACTGTCTGGCTCACCTCTGAGGACCTTCCCTCTTCTTCTGCCCAGGGCATTCCAAGGAGGCCCCCTGCAACTTGGGACCTGGACATGAGAAAGGTGTTCTCTCTCCACAGCTGTCACATTATTTACCTTGAAGCCCATAAGCTCCAGGATCGCAAATTCCAATTCAGAAACATCCAGGAAAATGATTACAAAAAGACACTTGGATGCTCCGGTTTAAAAAGACACGTTCTCTCCTATTGCACCGACTATGCTATTTCCTCTGGTTGACCCCCATGTTTCTAGTTGATTAAAAAATCTACTTTGTCTGGCATTCATGTGCTCATGTATTCAGTCAACAAACATGGCCAAGTACCTTCCATGGTCCAGATCTATCTCACGCTTCACTCCCTGTGATGAAGATCTTCCTCGACTTGCTAAGTCTGAGTTAATGACTCAGCCAGCACATTTCACATTCATTTCAATTATGCATTTGCTACTTTCACTCCCCCTCTCCATCGTGGGATGCTTGAGGAACAACCTAGCCTAGATTTAGGTCTAGAATTCCAGCATTCATTATGCAGACTCACGCATAGGACAAGGGCAGCGAGAAAGTGTTGTTCAGAATCCCACATTGTCTATGAAATCCCACTCTTCAAAACCACAGATTGTTCAGGGATAAATATTATATTTTTCCCTATAGGTTTTGAATCATGCCCATGGATTTCCTGTTGTTTCTTTTTGACACTAACAAGTGACTCTTTATGAATAGTTCCCTGTAGTGCACTTGCCTTTAAGGTGGACCCCACACCACAGTCTGCATTATTGGAGAATAACCTGTAACCTTGGGCAGAATCTACAGGTGTTGGTTCCTAGAAGGAAAACAGACAAACAAACAAAAATCCCCACTTCCTGAGGATACTTAGGGGTACAATTAGGAATCCATGGTAATTTCAAGGCCTTAAGGACAAACCAGTAGTTCAAAATCTGTGGTCATTTCATAGCCAAGGGTTACATTGGAATATCTAGTGTCCTGAATTTATGAAGTGGACCATCGTGTTACCAGCCAAATGCCCTAAGTATTACATATTATTAATTAACCTATGAGATTTAACATGCCTAAGAAGGTCCGGCACAGGCCAGCACCATCCCCAGAACGGGACAGAGTGTTGAGTAGTCTGCGATTTTTAAGATATCTTGCAAAAATAGGTATAGGATCCCTGGCAATATAAACAGCCAATAAGTCTTGTATTACCTGGCAGCACTTTGTTGGTGGCCCTTTAGGTCAAATAGACATGAGGGAAGGGAATTAGAGAAAAAGGGAGTGGGGGGAAAGAGGGACACAGAAGGATAGAGACAGAGACAGAGATGGGGAGGAGAGAGATTGAGAGCCTAGAGGGAGATACAGTAGATGCTGGAAATGCTGCTGAAGGCGGGGTAGAAACAGAGCGGTACTCTGGCTCCTTCCAATTTACTGCCTCCAGTTTCCCACGGATTCCTCCATTGGCTGAACCCAGACAAAGTCTGGGAAACGCAGTCTGCAGACCAGGCCCCGGGGGACAAAGCAGGCCGGGAAGGCAAGGCAGGTCTGAGGTCCCAGAGTCCCAGAAAGGGCACGGCAGCTCTGAAGGCTGCACAGCTTCACTGGACGGACCAAAGGCTGCACATGCACAGAGCAATGACTGGAGGGTTGTTTTGCAAGGAACCACCGCCAGTACTCAATGTTCTTGAAGATATGTCTTCGCCTGGATCAGAGCGGTGGAGAAGTGACCGCTACGCCTTGCCATTCCTCCTTACCTGTGTGGACAACTGGGTGTGCAGCCCAGAAGTTCCGCCCCCTCTCTGGGAAGCATCATCTGGAACCTCAGGGGGCCCTGAACGGCTGAAGCATCAGATGACCCCGTGAGAGGGAGGAGCTGAGCCGGGACTGGCACACACTCTCCCCTGCTGGGCTCATTAGAACTCTAGAGAACATATTAACACCTCAGAACCCTCTTCCTGTGCGACAACACAGTGAGAACATGTCTCCTATTTTCCTCCCAGCGCGTGTGTTAACATGTGTAGAGCAGGAGAGGGAGGAGAGGTTTTCACTTCAGTTCAAATCAAAGAAATAGGGGGCTTTTCAGACCCTAGTCCCCGGAAGTGTGAGAGGGTAAGAGCCAGGAGCCGTGGGCACCAGGCACCCACCAAGCTCCCAGCCCTGCCCTCAGCTCAGGACTCAGCCCACGCCAGAGGCTGTGGTCACAGGATCACAGAGGTAAAGGTCTGAGACTCAAGGAATTTAGGGTCAGAGGAGAGTCAGCTATTAAACTGGCTTGATTTAGGAGACCTGGGTATAAATCTTGGCTCTGCCAAATTATTTGTTAAATGACTTTGAGGCAGATGATATAAACCTCCTTGAGTCTTAAAGTTCTAATCTGAAAAATGCTGTTCCTCACATCATTGGGATGATGAAATAAATAGGATCCCAGCGGTATGTGAGTGCTAAATAAACGCACATACGTGTTTTTGTTAACTTTCCAAGAATGAGACTGTGATGGATATTCTTGACTCCGAGTGGGAACAATGATGATTTCGATCGTTATTTTGGTAGGAGCAAAGGAAATCCTTCTCTACACTTGAATTTTATAAACGAAGGCCTCCAAGCACGGGAAAAGGGAGTGGACCCTGCTCCTGGGATGTGAAAAGGGCTGTAGATTTTCCCTGCTTCTCCCCTTCTCTCCTCAGAGGAGCAGCGCCCTTTGAAACCTAGAAGGACCCTGTGGGGCTCCTGGGCAGGGAAGTTTTTCCTTTTTTTTTTTTTTTTTTTGTTTGTCCCCCATTTCTTGTAGGCAATATTCCAGCCTCCATGACCTTCCCTGAGTTCCAAAGGACGGATTGGAACAGTTGCTAATCAAGGAAGGAGCAGGCAGGAAACCAGCTGAGGCGAGATGAAAGGGACCAGAGAAGTTCATCAAGATTAGGAGACCACGGTGAGACCCTGCACACACCCTCATCTTGCCAGTAACCCCGCCCTGAACTATTGCTTATAAACTCCTCATCAAATCCTCCCAGGTTGGGACATAGTTTTCGAGGGTAGGAGCCCGGTTCCCTCCCAGTGCTGTGCCCAGCGTACAGCCTCCTTTCTACCAGTCTCCATGGCAGTGAAACTGTGCACCTCAGAAACAGCTTAACTGTTTCTTCCCCAGGGAGACCATTCCCTCCAGGGTGAGCTCACTACCTCTGCCGGCCTCTCCCAGACTAGTTGGGGTTCCCTGTTTTACACTCTCCCAGTCTGTTGTTCATTTCCTTCAGAGGATTTTTATCATGGTTATAATCACATGCCGTCTTGAGTAACTAGGTCTGTGCACTTCATGAATGCAGGGATCCTATCTGTCCTGTTCTCCACTGTGTCTCCAAAGACGGCAAAGGTATTGGTGCATGATAAATCCTTACTTAGTGTTCACTGGAGGAGTGAATGAGTGAATGAATGAATGATGAATATGTTTGGCAAGAACAATTATCCTCTCTGGGTCTCAGTTACACATTCTGTAAAATGAATATCCTATTACAATCATCCTTGTCTTCTTAGGGTAATGTTGTATGAAAAACTGGAATTCCACACTCAGCCAAGGACCAAGGTGTTCCTACCGGCCTGCAATTTATGGTCATTCTCATCCCAAACTGTTCATCCATAACAGACAAGCTGGAAATTGATGCCTGCTCCAGGTATTCCATGCCGTTTGAAGATCAGTTATTAAGACTGAGTAATTCCTAAAGGCCAGTCCAAGACCTGACCCCCCTTCAACCCCAATTTTCTCTCCTTGGGTCTCCATCCCAAGTCCTGGCATGTCTCATCATCAGTAGAAGTTCCAGGAAGCCATGAGGAAACACTGCCCGCTCAGGTCAGTGGTGACCTCCTGCTCATTCAAATGCCACCTCCCCACACCCCAAGGCAGCAGTGGGATATGGGTACCCCAAACACCACATTCCAGCCCTGGTGAGCTGGCCAGTCCTCAGGCTTACTCTTGGAAGGCCTGGCCAATCTCAGAGTCCAGAGCACTCCCCACTCCAGGGCTGCAGAACAGATGACTGGATTTTAATTCCTTTGGCCAGGCCTTTCCCACCGTAGGGACTCTCACAGGACCTTGCTCATAAGAACTGAGGCCAGTTTTTATCCTTAATTATGCATCTCTAAGGCCAACCTTGACCACATTCACTGGGCATTGGGAATAGAAACATCCTTCTTCTTTGCCAGTAAAGGTCTATTTGACTTTTCATACTATGACATTTAAACCCTGTGCTTGTCTTGTTTTAACTCCAAGTATAGCCCCTCAAGATGACACCTCTAACTGGAATGGTGGCTTTGCAAATTGATGTGAATGTACTTGGCAGTGTCTTGAGATGCTGAGTTCACAGATCCGTCCTTCCAATCATCTGAATTCAGTTTGATGCCTTTTGGCCCAATGTCAACAGACACTGTGAATGTGTATGGTTATAGAGCAGGGAGTTTACCCAGCATGGTTAGATGTAGATCAAAAGGAACAGATGTTTGCTTTAAGAATTGGACATAGGGTTGTCCTCTAAACATAATTGTCTTCTGTTGCCAGCATGTCTAATGCTGTTGGATAATCTACATTTCTCTGTGGCATTCTCTCTGGTTTCCTAGATTAAGTTATCCTAAGAATATTTTTAATCTCGTTGCACAATTCTTCTTTTCCTCTCATTAAACATAACTGAGATCTAGCTTTGTGCCAAACCCTATGCTATGTACTTTGATAAAGAAATGGGGTTATTATCTATTTCTGTCCCGTATTCTAACATAAGAGACAAAAAAGGAAACGAATGGCAGTGTATTATGACACGTACAATATGGGTATAAGCAAAATGTCATAGACACTCAGAAGAGGTAATCAAGGAAAGTTTCAGAGAGGTAGTGGCGCTTGAACTGAGTCCTATGTGAGAAGACAGAAGGGAATATTAGGTGAAGAAAAAGGCAAAGGCAAGAAAAAAGAGGGCAAAAGATAGAAACAGGAAATTGACAGAGGAAATTTTAAAAGCCAAGGAGCATAGGATGATACATTCAAAATCACAGTAATTAATTCCTATCAGACTGGGAAATCTAGAAAGCTGGATAATGCCAAGTGTTTCTGAGATGCAGAGGATGTAGATATTGGAGCAGCCATTCTGCAGAACAATCTGTCAATATTTAGTCAAATTAGGTACACTAATGCTCTCTGGCCAGCAATTCAACTTCTGAGCATCTATCTCCCAGGGAAATGTTCATACAAATCCATTGTAGCATCATTTGGGGTTCTGGGGAGTTGGAGGCAACAGATGATAGTGTGCAATGAATTAAAACTGAGATTAACATTAAGTCTAAACCTGAGGCTATAGAAGGAGAGAGACAGAAAGAGATTGAAAATGGGGGGAAGGCACTGCAGACAAAGGCAATGAGGCTTGGGAGAGAAGGTGTATTGTTTTCTGAAAGTCAGAAATGTTGGTCCTTCGGGGGTCCTTGGGTGTGCTTGGAAAGCAATGGAAGAAGGACTTGGACAGGTAAGTTGGGTGTAGAATATAAAGGGCCTTGTAAGTCATGCTAAAGGGATAGACACTTTATTTCACAGGCAGTTGAGTTACAGGGTAGACAGTAACATGATTGGATTTGGATTTTAAGCTAATCATTTGATTAACAGCTTCAGGGAAGAACTGAAAGAATGTGACAGATTATGTACCAAGGACCAGTGGAATCTTAGTAATAGGAGGGAAGTTCTCAATTTTTAGCTGCATCTTCCCTTCCACAGATAAGTAAAATGACAGTGATCTGTGAACAGTGTCATGAAGGTGCCCAGAGCCCCACCTCTGTCTGTCCCTAAGGGACATCTTCTACTTCTTCTCCAAAAGCCATAAACTGTCCCCAGAACTCTCCCTCTCCAGCCAAACTCCATTCATCAACTTCTTTGAATTGGTTCAGTGCAGAATCCTAGGACTGATTGACTAATAAGACTTGCTTTTCACCCTTGAGACTTGAAAGTTTCTTCCTCCTACCCACACTTGTTCTGGCTCACAGCCCAACATTCCTCAGGAAATGGAGGATCAGGGATGATGACTTACCTTGGAAACACAAAAAGACTCCCCAGGGAAAGCTTCACATTAGAAAATCAATGTGATTCACCATTTTAACGAACTTAAAAGAAAAATCACAAGAGCAGCTCAATAGATGCAGAAAAATTCTTTTCAACAAATGATGTTGGAACAACTGGATAATGTCCCCTGCCCGCCCCCGCAAGAATGTCTATCTATACCTCACAGTATATAGTAAAATTAACTCAAACTGGATCATGAAACTGAATATCAAACCGTGAAACATCTTAAAGAAAACTTAGAAGAAATTCATTGTTAACTTTTGCCACTCAAAGACTTCTTAGGTTCTACGGAAAAAAAATCCAACATCCATGGCAGATAAAAACTCTCAGCAACTTAGGAAGAGAGGGGAATCTTCTCAATTTGGTAAGGACATCTAAACAAAACCTATAGCTAACATCATTCTTAACGGTGAAAAGCTGAATGCTTTCCTCTTAAGATCAGGAACAAGACAGAGATATCGGCTCTCACCAGAGGTTCTAGCAGTGCAGTCAGGTAATAAAAAGAAAGAAATAAAAGACATTCATATTGGAAATAATGAAGTAAAACTGTCTTTATTACAGATGGCATGATTGTGAAGGGGATCATAATATGCCACCCCAAAGTATGCCACTTTGGCATATGGATTGTTTCAAGAGGAAGGCAATTGAGAATCAACAGATGTAGGAAGACAACTTCTTGGAGCCTCTCTTATCTGACTAAAAACAGAAAATTCTGAGAAAGGAGGTTGCTATAAATTCTTTCTCCAGGGGAGTTTTATGGCCGTGAAGAAGACAGAAAGTCAGCATCAAGAAGAGTCTGTATAAACAAACCTTACTAAAATAACCCTTATCTTCCATTCGTTTCCCCATATATTTATCTTCCCACAATTTACTACCCCTAGAAGCCCCAATTCCCCTTTGCTTTGTCTAGTTACTTTTCCTTATCACACTTCGTTAAAATGGTATATCAGGAACTTCCCTGATGGTGCAGTGGTTAAGACTCCATGCTCCCAATGCAGGGGGCCTGGATTCGATTCCTGGTCAGGGAAGTAGATCCCACATGCATGCCACAACTAAGGAGCCCACCCGCCACAACTAAGACCCAGCACAACCAAATAAATAAATATTAAATGTTAATAAAAACCACAACGTAATTCTCAACTTCTAAAATGGTAGATAAGCTTCCAAGTCTAACCACTTCGGGTTTTCATGTTTTTTCTCTGTATCCCCCATGCATGTAAAATTTAAAATATTAATTAAATTACTATTCCTTTTTCTCCTATTAATCTTTCTTTTATCAGTTTAATTCACAGGCCCCAGGCACAGAACCTAGGAAGGTAGAGGAATTGATGATGTAGAAAATAGGATGAAACCTATAAAAACCTAATAAGTGAGATTAGCTTGGTTGAAGATTACAAGACAAAAATCATCATAATTTTATTACTATAAATGAACAGTGGAAACTTGAAATTAAATTAAAAATACTTTTTACTAAGAGATTGACAAATAAATTCTAAAATTCGTATGGATATGCAAAGCACCTAGGATAGCCAAACAACTGTGAAAAAGAACTAGAAAGCTGGGGGACTAACATTACTTGATTTTAAGACTTACTAAATCCACATGTATATGGAAAACCGGTTTTCAACAAAGGTACAAAGGCAATTCGGTTGAGAAATGATAGTCTTTTCAACAAATGATATTGGAATAAGTGGGTAATTTCTCCTCCCCCTCCCCCCAAAATGTCTATCTACACCTCACAGTATATAGAAAAATTAACTCAAAATGGATCATACAACTGAATATCAAACCGTAAAACATCTAAAAGAAAACTTAGAAGAAATTCATTCTGAACTTTTGTTACCTAAAGACTTCTTAGATGTGATACCAAAAGCACTTCCTATGAAAGAACAAATTAATGAATTGGCTTTATAAAAATTGAAAACTTTTGCTCCTCAAAAGTCACTATTAAGAAAAGCCACAGACTGGGAGAAATTATTTGCCAAACGTGTATCTGATAAAGTGCTTGCATCGAGAATGTAGAAAGAACTCTCAACGTATAATTAAAAGAAAACACATATTTTTAAATTGGCAAAAGATCTGAATAGACACTTCATCAAGGAGTATGTGAGGCTGGCAGATAAGCACACGGAAATATGTTCAACATTATTAGTCATCAGAGAAACGGAAATTAAAACCACAATGTGATACTAGTACATACCTAATACAGTGGCTAAAATTAAAAAGACTGACCATGCCAAGTGTGGACAAGGAGGTGGTAAAACTGGAACTCAATAGAATACTACTTAGCAATATAAAAAAATTCACTAACAACAGACACAAGAATGAACCACGGAATAATTCTGCTGATTGAAAGAAGTCGGACCAAATAAAGAGTACATATTATATGAAATTCCATTTATATAAAACTCTAGAGAATATAAAGTACTGCCTCAACTCTGACTGAAAGCAGATCAGTGGTTGCCTGGGGTGAGGGGGGAGATAGGTGGAGACTACAAAGGGACACACAGGGACACAAAGAAACTCTCAGGGGTGATGGGTACATTCGTTATCTTGATTGTGGTGACGGTTTTGAAACAGGAGGGAAGGGCGGCAGGGCACGACTTTTAAAAGAACGACATAGCCATAGGACATGACAAAAACTGGTTATGTTAGGGGAACCGCTGACCGAAACGGCCCACCCTGGCCAGGCAAGATAGTAACCACTAGTACGAGTTATCTTACAATAGGAGGTCCTGGTGAGGAATGAAGAACTCACAAGTTACCACCAACTGGAAGAATTCGGGAAAGGTCAAAAGGAGAGAGGAGATGCCAGTCCTTATGTCCCACCAGCCTCCCAGAATCCTTCTCGCTGGAGTCATCTTGGCTGAGTGATGTGCTCACCACCAGGAAGGACCCTGAGTCAGAACGATTGGCCAGCAACAACCCATAAACTAACCCCATTACCATAAAAGCCGAGACCGGGAGCCACGTGGCTGTGGCTGCGAGGACCCCGCGGCTCTCCGCCCGGGGCCCCCTTCCCAATAAAGTCTCTTGCTTTGTCAGCACGTGTGTCCCCTCGGACAATTCATTTCCAAGTGTTAGACAAGAGCCCACTCTTGGGCCCTGGAAGGGGGTACCCCTTCCTGCAACAGTCAGAACGAACTAGGTCCAAGATGGTGGAAGATTCAACTTCCAGTGGACCTTGAGCCTCATTAAAAGCTCACCGTAATACATTAGCATCTAAATAACACACCCACCAGCACCATGACAGTTCTGAGGCTAACCATTAAAGGCCAAACAGTGGGCAGTGGCCCAATTCCTTGAAATCCCTGCCCCTTCCCCGAAATAGTCGGGATAATCCTCCCACTCATTAGCCTATGAAATTACCCAGCCCATAAAAAGCAACCATGCCATATTTCAGGGCCTCTCGCCTTCTGAGATGGCCCACACTCTGTCTGTGGAATGTGTTTCTCTCTAAATAAATCCATTTCTTACCTATCACTTTGTCTCTCACTGAATTCTTTCTGCGATGAGACATCAAGAACATGAGCTTCATCAAGTCCTGAGACCAGGTGTGTGATCTCAATTAAAAGACCGTGGGTTCAAGTCCCAACCTGGGTTTAGGCCGGTTCAAGTCCTGGTGCATGGGTTCAAGTCCCCATCTGAGTTTTATGGTTTCAGTTTCACAGGTATATTCATAAATAAAAATTTATAAAATTGTGTATTTTTAACATCAGCAGTTTCTTATATGTCAATTAAACCTAAATAAAGATGGTAAAAATAAATTTTTAAAAATTTGAAAATGGAAAAAGTAATGGTCAGAGAGTGCAGGGAAGGACCAGGAGATGCTGAATGATAAAAATCAAAGGAAAGGTAGTATCTCAGAGGAGAGAGTGGTCAGAAGCTGTAATGCTGACAAGAGACTCTGTCAGAAGAGGAAAGATAATACCCTCATGTATAAAATGACGCTAGTAAGGACAGATCTCTAACAGGGCTGTTTTGAAGATTAATTTTACGTATCTAAAATGCAATGGTTGTAATATGCAATCAGTAATTGTTAGTGATTAGTATTAATGAGACATCCAAGTTAATGCTATAGCAGTTAAGAGCATAAAATAATTTACAACTGAGAAGATGGTAGAAATCAAGGCTGGCTTCCTGGAGGAGGTGTTACTTGATCAAAGGCATAAAGAATGCAGTGTACTATTATTTAAATTTTTATGTCTCTGTAACCTGTTTGCACACTCTCTGGAGCATATTCAGTGTGTTCTGTTCTTATATCTTCCCTCACCAGGTCAGCCCCAGCTCCAAACATAGTGTTAAACAGTTTTAAACCTTCAATAAATGCCAGAGGGCTTCCCTGGTGGCGCAGTGGTTGAGAATCTGCCTGCTAATGCAGGGGACACGGGATCGAGCCCTGGTCTGGGAAGATCCCACATGCCGCGGAGTAACTAGGCCCGTGAGCCACAACTACTGAGCCTGCGCGTCTGGAGCCTGTGCTCCGCAACAAGAGAGGCCGCGATAGTGAGAGGCCCGCGCACCGCGATGAAGAGTGGCCCCCACTTGCCACAAATAGAGAAAGTCCTCGCACAGAAACGAAGACCCAACACAGCCAAAAATAAATAAATAAATTCTAAAATAAATAAATAAATAAATAAATAAATAAATAAATAAATAAATAAATAAATGCCAGAGTCACAGAGTCATGGAATTTTAGATTTCTAAGAGACCTCAGAGTCTTACTAGTTCAACTTTATTTTACAAGCAATTGAATTGTATTTTGAAGCAACCAAGCAAAAAGGAAAGACACTGAGGTAGGCAGGTTTTCTGACCTCATGGTGGCCTCAGGCAAACCACTTAACCTTTGTGGGCTTTGGGTGTTTCATACGTAAAACAAGGGCAAACTTACTGCCCGAGGACAGTGGGCTAAACCTGGTATCTCCCTCCCTCCACCAAGGTGACAGCATGAATTCTTATATCTTTCTCCTTTTAAAGTTTGAAAAACATTGGAGGTTCAGGCAGTTGTTTAATCTTATAAGTGGTTAAAAAAAAAAAAAAAATCTACCAGAGAAGGTACACAGACTTGGGAAAACCATGCTGGAAATTCTAGAGTCTCAATTTCAAAGCCAGCTCTTGCATGTGAATTTGGGATGATCTTGAGTATGTCGAAGCATGTTGAATCAATTCCCTTCTTAACTGGATATACTCACAAGGACGTCCTACGACATCAAAGGATGAGCCTCAGTGAGTCTCTTGTCCTCACCACCACAAAGAAAACTACAAGCTCAGAAATGTATCAAAGATGCACTTGTCGCATCTCTCATTATGCACTAAATATTACACTTGATTCTCACCAGCTATTCGTAGTAGGTACTTGCTAAAAAGTCACAGCAAGTGCTGAATTAGCGAATACTGAATCACTGCCCCTAGCATACATGCAGAATTAAGTTCCTGAAAGCCTCTGGTCACACATCCATTAACTGATCAATACAGAAACTTGTTTTATATGTGTTTCTGTTTAAAGACACTTTAGTTAATATATACTGTTGATTCATTACCATAGAACAGCACAGTAACTCAGGCCTGAGCCTAGTTTATCTAACACATCACAGCCTTCTTGCACGTAGGAACACTAGATAGCATTTCAACCGTAGTTGGGGGCCATTTTAAACAGCAAAATCACCAATAGAAAAAGCATACACACACACGCATACACACCCACAGAAACACGCGGCATTAAACAGACCATGGCAAGGATACTTGTTCACGGCTTGAGAGCTGAAACAAGAAAGCAGATTGCCTCTTGTTCAGCCTCAGCTGGGAAAGTGTATGTTGGCAACACAAATTTTTCGCCACCCTTCTTATGGCTGTGAACGACTGCAAAAGTACTATGAATATTTATCGATTTGGGGTTACGAATGAATTTCAGTGAGCCAGCGGGTGAATCTGTAAACACAGAATCCATGAAGAACGAGGGTTAACCATCCCTTGGTACTCAGCATCATCCCTCCCTTCCAAGCTCTCCCTGTGTGGCCACTGCTAGGATCCAGAAAACTACATTTCACAGGCTCCCTTGTCACTTGGATTCTTATTTAGGTTCTGCCAATGACGGGAACTCACATCGTATGTGGCAGGTGGGAGAGAAGCAGAAACAATTATAAGCCTTGGACAGAGGTGGGCAGGCGCACAGATTTCACCAGAAGGTGGTGTGATGTTTCACGGGTTTTTCCCAGCTTTCTCCTGTGAATCACCTGCTACGTTGGGTGGCTGTTTCTCGCAACTCCTGCAACTGCCTGATTTCCTGGGATCATTGCTGATTTCCCCTGGTGTTGGCATCCCCAGCTTGGCCAAAGTTCCATGGAGCACCTATGATGCTGTGATTTGTGAAAGGAAATATATATTTGTTCTTTGTCCCGATTTATGAAACACCGCGCCTAAAACCCTTAAAAATTCCTAAATAACAAGAGCAGTAGGGGTATCTTTTGTTCTAATGAGGTGACTCCGGGTGGGCTCCTGGATGGCTCTTGGATGGGGGCTGGTGACCAGAAAGACCAAGCCACGATTCGAAGCTTGGAATTTTCAGCCTCAGCCCCCATTCTCCAAAGAGGTTAGAGGGGCTGGAAATGGAGTCAATAATTGGCCTTGCCTACAGGAGGAAGCCTCCACAAAATCCCAATAGTATGGGGTTCAGAGAGTTTCTGGGTTGGTGAAGACATCTCTGTTCCAGGAGGGTGATGCACCCCAACTCCATGGGGACAGAAGCTCCTGCATTTGGGACTTTCCCAGACCTCGTCCTATGTATCTCTCCAACTGGCCGTTCATCTGTATCCTTTATCATATCCTTTAATAAAACGATAAATGTAAGTAACTGTTTTCATGAGTTCTGTGAGCTGCTCTAGCCAATTAATCGAACATGAAGAGGGAGTCATGGGAACGTGTAATTTATAGCCCCATCGGTCAGAGGCACAAATGACAACCTGGATTTGCAACTGACATTTTGAAGGAGGGGGCGGTCGGGGGAGTGTTGTAGGGCTAAGCCTTAACCTGTGGGATCTGACTCTATCTCCAGGTCGATAGCGTCAGAATTGAGTTAAACCGTCGCATACCGAGCTGATGTCACAGAGAATCGCTTGGTGGGGGAAGACCCCCGCACATCGGGTATCAGAATTGCTGTGAGTCTGATGGTAGCATGGGAGTAAAGGAGGGACCCAGGAGGAAAGACTGAGGTTTTTCCTATTCAGCACCCAATTCCCTGGGTTAAAGCCCTTTCTGATAACAACATCTAGAGTGGTTGCTGTGTCTCTGACTAAAATCACAACAGCAAACCTGTATCTAACCATATCACTTAGAGAGCCTGAAACATACGGATTTATATCGAACTAATACATTTGGAAGACAAACGGCCTCATCTAGCGAGCAAATTGCCCTCTCCACATCCTAACTTGCACCATGTCCACGGCCATGTTCTGAAAAGGATATCAGATGATTTGTGTTATCACATATCCAGATAGAACTAACATTTACAGGTTACTGGTGAAGTCCCAGGCATGACGCTAAGTACTGTAGAAAAATGATCTGATTTGATCCTTACCATGACCTAGTGGGGAAGGCAATATTAGCTTTTACAAAATGAGTATCATAGACATTTAATTCCTGGACCAGGGTCATGAAAGTAGTAAAGGGCGGAACAGTGATTCAATACAAATTTTCCCACCATGGCCCTGTGGCTGCTTCCCCTAGCTGAATCCTTCCAGATGATTCCATATCCCCCCTTTCCCTCCCACCACCTCAATCTCTCATTCGCCTTTAATAATTTAGGGGGAGACGAAGTCAGGTTTTGATCCTAGGAAAGAATAATTTGTGTATTTTACATTTTGTTTGAAGCTAATAATTAATGACAGAGGACCCATTTTCTCCATCACTGATGCGGTTATGAAATCAACACATCCTTGAGACAACAACCCTGCCTGGGTTGACAGCCACCTAAATTAGTCAGAAAATGACTGCTCCTTCTTCAGATTCGCAAAGTGCATGTGGGCATGGAGAATCTCTCTCCTGGATAAACCTTTACAAGCTGCATAATTTGGATCACTTCTCTGCTGACTCTCAAGTCTCACCAGGCTGTGAAGTCTACCACTACACAGGTCTTAGTGGATTCATCACTCCATTTGAGCCTTAACAGTCCGAGCAATGTTACGAGCTGTATGCCACATATTCATCTATTAAACATTTATGAGCACCTACTATGGGACGGGCATGACGCCTGTAACTAGAAGTGTCCTTGGAGTTGGGGAAAAGCCCCTTTTCATGGACAGGCATGAACACCTCTTTTATGCCATGTGATCTGCCCCTTTATGGGGCAGATGGTGAATAATGCCTTGAGTTCTTCTCTTCTGAGAATGAATGAGAAGGCTATTGTTATGGACTGAATGTTTGTGGTCCTTGAAAACGCACATGCTGAAGTCCTAACCCCCAGAGTGGTTGTCTTTGGAGGTGGGGCCTCTGAAGTAATTAAGATTAAATGAGGTCATAAGGATGGGGCCCTGATTAGATTGGATTTGTGACCTGCTCCCTGACAGGGTGAGAGCATGGGGGACACTTTCTATTCTTCTTCCATGGCAACCTCAGCCTTGGGTTTCCGGGGAAAGTCAACTCAGAGTCCATAGGGAATTCATACAGGAGAAAGTCGCTAGAATGCCTGAGACAGGAAAGAGTCTAGGTAACCTTTATTAACTTCCTTAGCTTAGTGGATAGTTGAGCTAATCTGGATGGTGGGGAAATGATTGTAGCCTCCTTCCTAGTACCTGGTGTTCCTGTACCTTCAGCTCTGCCCAGGCAACACCTGGACATTCTGCAGGATATGCTGGCTGATGGCCCCCAGTTCTCCTTACCTACTGACTCCCCTAAAAAACAGCAACAAGGCCCCTGTATTTGTCAAAAGGCTCAGTTACAAAAATGCCTCTTCTTCCCCACCCTCTACTTCGTCTCTCTTGCCTTGAATCGAAAGTTACGTCTGGATCTGCAGCAGCCATCTTGAGATTGTGAGGAAGAGGTTCAATGAAAGCAGAAATATCATCCTAAACATCACAGAGCCTACTAACTGATGCCAGGAAACCCTTATTTTTTTTTAAGGCACTTCTGTTTGGTTTTCTGTTACTTGAAGCAGGATACAGTCCTAATTGACAAATAGCTCCAGCTCTAGCACCTGCCAGTAACTGGTCAATAGCAGTGCTCAAAAATGTATGAATAATTAGACGCGTGCCGGAATGAACAAATCAATCGTTATACCCCCTGCAGCTCTTAGCTCAAAGCCTGACCACTAATAGGCACATGATAAATATTTGTTGGATTAAATTGCAGACCCAAAGTCATCATTTAGCGCGTTGAGGAGAGGGGCCCGAAATACTTCTCTGAAAAACCTAACTTCCCTTTTGAAGAACCCAACAAAACTGCCAGATCTCTGAGTTGAAAGAAATGAGAAATTGAGAACATCTAGTACCCAAAAGCGGTGCTCCAATTTAGAAAGCCTAAAATAATACCACTCACTCATCACACTTGTCTCCTGGCAAAGTACAAATCAGTGGCTTGGAAAATTCCTCCAAGCTCAAGGGTAACACAGACATTAGCCTACATAGGAAAAGCCCTCATGACCTGCTAGGCCTGCTTCCCAGGGAGAGTTTACTCAGGCTCAACAAAGTCCAGAAAATCACAAGGCAACTGATTTGAAACAATCGCTGCGAAAAGTCAGATAAGAAAGAAATGGTAGGCAGCAGAGCGCCACCCCGGTGCAGACAGAGGCAGCTGCCCAGCTGCCAGCACAGAGCCTGAAGGCTGTGCGTCCCCAGACGAGGATGGCATTGCCTTGTCACCTCCCCTGTGTCATCCCCATCCCCCCTTCAACAGCGGAGATTCAGCCCACCAAGCCCTCCTCAGAGACAGCTATGCAGATGGCCTGGCCTGGCCTCCACGGAGCACTACTTCTCATCCACTTTGTCCCCCAGCGAGAAACGGGGGTGGGACCAACACCAGGCAGATTACTGAACATGAATTATTAATACTTATTAGCATACAAAAATGCTCTCGGTGACAAGCACTGACGAAATATTGCTCACGGCAACTCGGCCCACGTGGAGTCGGCGAGACTCACAGGCCTGGAAACTAAGCATATGTTCAAATAGAACAGCAGCGATGACGAAGTGGCCACTCTACCCCCGCCTCGGCATTCGTGATGCAGGACAGAGGCAGCAGAGTCCAACCGTGTCAGCACAAGCTTTCGAGTCAGACGGGATTCTGATGTCAGCTGAAACGTGTGTTAACTACTCAGTTTTCTCATCGATAAGATAGGTTTACTACTATTGCAGCCCCAAAGCTAGATGTGGCTATTAAATACAATAATGTAGATAAAATGCATGGCAGAGTGTCTGACTACTTGGGTGAATGATAAGCACGCATGCATGTGCACAACCGTTTTTACTCAGACACTGTCCTTTACAATACTCCACAGAAGAGAAAGCCAAGGCTGGAGGGGAAATATGCAAGGGACAGAGCTAGCAAACTGCCAGAGCAGCAGCTGGAGCCAAGGTTCTCTGACATCCCGGCCTGTGTTCCCTCTCCAGGCCCCCTCTCAAGAAGCTGGGACTCAGCAGACAAGCACACAGGGAAAATGTCTTAAGAGACACAGCAATGCTGCTCTTGGAAGCCATAGAAAGCCTCTTTCCAGTTCCTTCCACTCTCTCTTTCCTTGTCCCCAGCTTTAGTACTGCGTGACACCTGAGCACAAGAATCGCCCAGCCCTTCTGGGGGTTCTCAGGGCTAAGGAGCCGGCTGAGCCAGATCAAGAGGAAATTAAAAAGGGCCTCAGGGATGGCAGACCCAAGCTTCATTAAGACCTAATGACAACCTGCCAGGAGGCGGAGCACCGGTGCTATGAGCTTTCTTCTCTTTCCTTTGTGGTGGCCTTTTATAGGATTTCGTGTCTGGAAAGAAGAGAGTGAACGTAGCCAGAAACAGAGGCTGGGCCGGCAGCCTGGGAAAATTACAGCCATACCTTCCCAACCCAAAAAACAGGCAGTGTGCTCTCATGTGTGTCAGGATGGTCCTTAAAAAGAGAGAGTACAGGTCACGGGGGCAAAGGTCACCTCTGAGATGCACGTGAGGGGTTACCATGTGTGATAATATGTGATTATCACACATCAAACAGTGGGGTCAGCAGCTCAGGCTGCGGACAGGGAGATGAGGTGGGCGGTAGGAAGGATCTTGCATTTACTGTGCACCAACCCTCTAAGTAAATTCCTGAGTAATGATCCCTCCATCCCCGCCCAACCAACACAACCATCCCCATCAAAAGACCTTTGAACATCGTGAAGACCTTTAGACCAAGGAGTCCGGGACAGCAGAAATTTGTAGAGCCTATGGCTACCCAGTGTCCATTTCACCTTTGAGATTGGCACATTGATTTCCTTTTGGGAAATTGCTCCTCTCCCACGAGATAAGAGTCTGGAATAGCCAAGAAGTAGAGATACGGCACCCAGGCAGGACTGATTAGATATTCTGCACCAGAATGTGAATCTTGAGCTGTGATGATGACCACGAAGATGGTAATACTTACCTATTCCAGCAGGTGGAGTGGTCCCTCTGGTGGGACCATCAAAATTCATGCTACCTGGACCCTTGAGATCCCTTGGCCCTTGTTCTTTTAAGCCTCATTCTTCAGCATTCCTGTCATTCCTCAGAGCTCTCCCTCCTCCAAATCACCATAAACAACGGCAAAAGCAGCTAATTATGTTATTGCCCAGGATCGCCTAGAATTCCTGTAGATCGATCAGTCTGCTGTTAATACAGACAACACAAAGCAAATGAAGAGTTCCAGGAGAGCAGGTACAGTGGTTACAATGACAGGGACTTGGAAGGAGCAAGACCAGGGTACCGATGACAAGGCAGCTGGGGGAAGAATTATATGGGGTAGAATATAGTTTTACACTTGGCCAGAGGATGAGAATATTTGTATCCGACGTAAACGCTCAGCAAAAGGCCCCCCACTATTAAGGGTGCTTAATAATTAGATGGATAGATTGGCCCTTTCTTCAGTATCAATCACCCTCCTCTGCAAATACCCAATGAAAGGACCCCGTGAACAAAATGGCAACTATTATTCTAAAGATGCAGGCTAACAGCAGGCTCAGCAATATGGACTTCCTCTCACTAAGGCCCTTCTGTCACCAGCTGTCACTCTAGACTGACCAGTATGCTGACATCGGTAATCAACCTTGGACGTGAAGGAGCACCGACAGGATAACATACCTGTAGGAGGTCGTTCAGCTACCTAGTGGCAGGTTGATTACATGGAGCGCCTCCTATAATAAAGGGCTGTGCAATTTATTCTGTTGGAGCAGCCCTTTTTTATGGATTTGATTTTGCTTCTGCTTCTTGGCCTACCAGGCCTCTCTGCTAGTATTGTCATCTGTCAAGTTACTGAATATGTTATTCACTGTCTCACACTACATTGCTTCTGACCAAAGAATGTTCTCCCCCGGCAGAGAAGAAAGGCAATGAGCTGATGCCCATGCAATTCACTCTCGTCATGAATTCTATCACCCAGGAGCATCTGACTTTACAGATGCGTGGAAGGGATTACTGGTGGCTCAATCACAGTGCCAGGTGGAAGACAAGACCTTCAAGGTTCTTTCTGAAAGTTGTGCACCAGGCTTCAGCACATGGTGCTCTTGCCTCCAGAGCTAGGACACATGATGAATCCCTTACCAAGGAAGAAAATGAGAGAAGCAATTCTCATGAAGATACCTAATGACCCATTTATAAATGTTTTACTTCCTGTACCCATGATTTTGACTCTTTTAGGAGAGAGTGTGGAATTGGGAGCTGAGACCTACACCTAGATACTTCCCGCTATTCATTTATCTGGGACAAATGTGGTTACCCCATTGTCTGGGAAAACTGACTGAAGTAACAAGGAGAATTGGGCTGCTATTATACAATAGGGAGTAGGAAACGAACAGATGGAACGCAGGGAATCCCTGGGACGGTCACACCACTCTGATCTGCAATAAAGGGTGATGGGAGATGACAGCAACTCTGCTTGGGCAGGTTCACCAAGGGCTCAGGATGCAGATGTGGGTCATCCTAACCTGTCCAAGAGCCCTCCATTGGCTGCGGTGCTGGGAAATGATGAGGGAAAGTGGAACACGTACCGGAAGAGAGAAGCATTACAGACTGGTGGAACACCAGCTCTTGTCCCATAAGTAGTTCAAGCTTTCATTAATTCATTCAACAAATATTTACTGAATGCCTCCCATATACCAAGCACTGTCTGGGACAAGTGGCAAAGTAATGAATAAAACAAAATTCCCTTTCTTCATGGAGTTTTTGCGGATAATAAACCACATAAATAAGTAAAATATATATTATGGTAGAAGGTGGTAAGGAGCACAGGGGAAAATAAAGGCAGAGAAGGGAAATCGGGTGTTGGAAAAGGAGGGTTATGATATTAAACCAAGTGGTCAGAGCAGACATCCCTGAGAAGGTGTCATTTGAATAAGGATACGAAGGACATGAAGGAACAAGCCATGTGGCTATTCCCAAGTGGAAGGACTAGCCAGTGCACACATCATGCGGTGGGGATAAGCCAGCCCTGTTGGAAGAATAGTGCAGAGGCAGGCCGGCTGGAGCAGAGTGAGTGAGAGGGATAGGGTCCCAGTCAGGGAGTCACAGATGCCAGATCACGGATACCCTCCAGGCATTTTGGGGAGTTTGGTTTCTAGTGGAGACTGCTGGAAGCCCCTGGGGGTTAGGGCAGGATGGTGTCTACTGATATGACATCCTTTTCACAGGTTAACTCTGTCTGCTGTGTTGAGAATAGTGTATAGTGGGCAAGAGGAGGAGCAGACAGGCACACTAGGATACTACGCAGCAATCCTGGCAAGAGCTGGTGGTGTCTGCATCAGGGTTATAACCGGGAAGGGGTGCCGAGGGGTTGGATTCTGGATGGAATTTGAAAGCAAAATCACTGAGACTTGCTGACAGATTTGATACAGCATAAGAAAGAGAGGATGTCAAGGACGCCCCTAAGGTTTCTGGTCTAAGCCACAGAGATGGGAAGGTGGCACAGGTTTTAGGGGAAGACCAGGAGCCCACTTTGGACCTGGACCAATAGGTATGCGAGTGGAGATAGAGACGGGTGGGTAGATATAAATAACGCATGTGGTCAATGACAAATATGCCTTTTTGTATTTTGATTAATTTCCCTCTTCTTTCCTCTTCCTTTTGCCTCACACGCAGTGGAGGCTGGGTGGGTGGTAGTTAAATTAGCCGTCTACTTCGTAGACTGCCGAAGATCCAGACGGGCTCACGCAGAAGTGGAGGCGAAGTAAATATCAAGCAGAGATTCCGAACGTGGAACTGGAGGCATGAGCGATAGGAGTTTAATTTGCTCTTTTTTTGGTAAAGAGGTGGGAGTATTTTCAGTTGTACAGGAATATTGAATTGTTCGGTGACGGTATTTCGAGAAATACATGTACGGGAAGAAGTGTGGCTGTAGATAACGCATGGCAGTGGACAGTTATTAGTTTTTGGCTTTTCTGTACCCATCCCCTCTTCCTCCTGCTTCCTTCTGGGGTTACGGACCTCAGGTCTCCTGGGTAATGAGGAAAATCATAGTGCCTGGGACCATATACCAGGTCTGCAACTTCCAGCTTTAGGCATTTTGCACCAGTCTCTCAACCTGCAACTGGAAAATGATTGTTGACACTTGGGTGAGACTCAGTCTGGAACCTATGGACCATGGTCCACGTGTGGAGCATTTGGCTGGCTTGCCTTTCCCTCTGGATCTGATTTACCCGTCATTTCCCCAGTGCACAGAACTCTCAGCCCTGAATCCACTCTAGTGGACTATGGTCTCGTCCTTTTGTCCTAATTCCTATAAGGCTTTTCCAGCCAATCAACATAGAATTAATTCTTGACTGCTGTTCTTTATTGGAATTCATTCACTTTCTTGGAAGCGTCCCAAAGTTTCAGGGTGAATGAAGATGAGGCGTCAAAAGTCTATGCCAGAAAAGAGTCAGGCTGGGCAGACAAATATCCTGACACCTGAGAAATGTAGACTATCATGAAAGCAAAGTAAGCCCGAGGTGGGCATCAGGAGCCAAAGAATGACTGAAGGGCTCAGAGATCTGGGGAGAAGGGGTTAGGAGATGACCAGGACAGAGGGTAATGAGAATACATGTCAGAGGCAGAAGCAGTGAGATGTTCCTGGCTGACCTTGTTGCTTTTTTCCACCCTGTCACACGGATAATCTGGATCCATTTAGGAGACACTGTAACACCTATTGTTTCCATCTGAGCGGCTCTCCTGAGTCTATGATTTCCACAGTCCTCCAACAGTAAGTATCATGCTGCCAGAAGCTTCAGAAGCTGCAACTCCCTGCTCAGAGATTTTAAAACTGCACCAAGACCACAATTAGCCGTGGTCTTTGCAACACAGAGCTTTGGAATGTTGGCCTCCACTGCTACGGGACCAGTTTCTCCCTGTCCCTGCGCTCTACTGGCCTCGGCTCGCTGCCACCCTCAATGTCCCCTCCCTCACCACCTTGGAAATGAACCATCGCTGTCAATTTCCTGTCCAGAGTGACTTGCGGAGACGTGCTGGGGAGCATTTTATTGATGTTGGGAAATTGGAAAGCATCTCAATTTCTCTTGCACCAAGATTTTATTATTTCCTTTGAAGTGAATATTCAAATACACCAGACTCATCTCTGCTCAAATGGAAGTATGAAAATGCATGTAAAAATCAAAAAGAAGAGCTTTCTTTGGCTGTCTCCCATTTTGTAGCCTCCATGTCCTTGTTTGCCTGCCTTGCATTTGTTAATGGAAACAAGCCTCTGTACATCCACCATCAATGGCCAAACAGAGCACCAAAATCCCAGGGAAGAATTATTCTGCGATATTTAAAGTCTTATTTCTCTCAACAATTTTAGCTATGTATCCTTCAGAGCCAGAAGTCATCCTAATAAAAGACAGCTGATTTTTTATGAACATTTTTCTATATGTTCTATGATAACATGTATCACATTTATAATCAAATAAAACAATAAGCTATTTTAATCTCATACCATAGGCCTCAGCTATGTGGAGTGGGATAATAAAAATAAAATTATATTGGACTTGGAAGTGATAGTTGAGGTCATCAAGAATCCTTCCATGGGAACTCCCCGGCGGTCCAGCGGTTAGGACGCCGCACTTCCACAGCAGGGGGCCTGGGTTCGATCCCTGGTTGGGAAACTAAGATCCCAACAAGCCGCAAGGCGCAGCCCCCCCGACCCCAGAAAAAATAAATAAATAAAATTTTAAAAAAGGAATCCTTCTGGAACAACAGTGACGGATGAAGATCCTTTTGAGGGACACTCTAGTGGTGAGGGTCAGGAGAGTTCATTTGCCATTACTAGTTTTCTGGATCTAATTAGAAATGTCTCCACGACAGGGTCAGGCACAAAGATGTTTCCCTGCGTTGGTCCTCCCTAACCGCCACTGCCTGGTATATGCTGAGGGGCCCACAGGGGAGCCAAAGAACCCCAGGTCTGATGGAGCCAGAATGCTGCCCAGCGGCGCTGGCTTCGGTGTCTAGTGGCACTTGTGACAAAAGAACCTTGATCTAGACCTCGGATGGGTGAGCCCTGACCCCCGTGTACCTGTCAGTTATAGCTCTTCCTACACACCTAGCCTGCGTCGCAGCAGCAGACTGGCCTCTGCTTGAATACTACTCTATTCGTTCAGTTACCCTGCCTCATGCTCCAGGCTTTTTCTGGGCTTGGAGCCCTCCTTGGAATGCCAGCCTAGCCATACCTACTTAGCTCTTGGAGTCTTTGCAGGGCTCAACACTGCTCCATTGCTGGAAGCTTGCTGGATCTTGCAAGGATGGAGAGACCTCACCTAATGTGCACCAACTCCACCTGACCAACTCCACTCTTCTCACTGAAGCTGGTACACATGCTGCTGGTACCGGCATCTGCTCAACCACACCTGAGCCTACGATCACCTTTAAACGCTGTGTCTCAGCGTCTGGGGCAGACCTGTGACACTGGCTCAGTCTCGGTGACTTCTGCCTACAGCTTAGCGGTCAGTCTTGGCTGCTCCTTCTCCCCACTGACCCTGAGTGGCCATCTGTTCCAAGTGTGCCTCACACACATATGGAGCTTTTCAGATACGTGCAGACAAAATTGGATCTGGCCTGGTCAGCCACTGTACAGTATTGACCCCAGGCCCTGGCGTTCAATGTATCTCATGTTCCATGGATGTGCACGGAGGCAGCAGTCATTCAACAGCTGTGTGAAGAAGGGCTGGCTCCTTTCTCAGCAATTCTAGACCTAATCTCTACCCAAGAAAAGATGCAGCCTTCACTGTGACTGGAACAGGAATTATTCACTCTCCAGCCGGGACATCAGAAACCCGCAATTGTTTGAGGCTTTTGACAGGGAAGGATAGCTCTTTCTAGCTCATTTGTTGCTATCGAACTCCTGACTCAACCCACCTGCAGTCATTTCTTGACAAGCCAGCATTTCAGGACAGAACTTTTACCATTCCCCGTACGTAGGACATTCCATGAAATGGAATTCATGGAAATTCACAAGAAATGAAGCTATTCCTCAATTCAAGAACCAGAGTCCCTTGGCCCCCTAGTAAGTACCATCCAGCTTCAAGAAAAGTAATGAAAAGAAGGGCAGGGCAAAGCTTGAAAACCCTTTGTCACTGGGAGAGCCTCTAAATAATGCCTTCTCTTTAGAGGAGACAGTAATTTAGATGGCCAAACGTGAGGACTTTCCGAGGAGAGATTGTGTTCATTCCCCAAAGGAAAACTACAATGAAAGTAGAGGTGGAGTTCACATTTTTCACCGTCTCCGCAGCAAGCATATTTTATTAGAAGGGAGCTAAAACTTGGCTGTCGGCTGAGTTAGTATACAGGCTTGGAAGCTCCGATTCACCACGACGGGGCTGATGAGCCAGCCCTGTGGGATCAAGAGACCAGCAGAATATATTTCAGAGAAGCAGGGGCCAGTAAACATCACCATCTCAGCTTCTTCTATGCCTACGCACACATGCACCCACAGTTAAAACCAGCCATTATCTAGTAAGTAAAATGCATTCAAAGTGAATGCTTTGTATTATTATCATTTCTATCCTACCCAGTTTATCTGCCTCATCTTTGGGATAAATCTCAATCTTTATTTCTAATAGGTCCCCTTTAATCTAATTCACAGTGGTTTGATTTAAATAGTTAGTGGAAAGCCAGGTGAAATAATATGATGGAAAGCACCTACTCAAAACTCACCAGTGCTAAATATTGTCTCAAGCACAAAGATCCTAACCCCTAGGCCAGCGTTCTGCGCGTTCCATAATCTGACTCTGACCAACGTTTCCAACCACATCTTCCAAAACTTGTATTTTGCATTTTAAGGCATCTGTTATTTTATTGGCCCACATGCTTCTTATTTTCTTCTAGGAAATATGCTTCGTATTTTATCCCTCCCACCACTGCTTCTCCCAAATGTTCCTTCCCAAGTCCAAATACGTGGTTTTAGAAGTGACCTTCATATTCTTACAAATTCTGTGTTTTCACAAGATTCCCCTTCTCTGCCCACGGACGTTGGTACAACCTGAACTGGGCACTTGCATGGGATTTTAGAACTTGAACCACAGTCTGAGTCCTGGCAGTATGCTAATAGGAGGGCCCAGCACCATGGTTCCCACCAAAAGGAGAAAGACAGTGAAAGTGACAAGCTGAGCAATTCAGCGGTGAGAGTAAGTGCTGGTGATTTCAAGCCACTTGTCCCCTTTGTCGCTGTGACCAGCTATACCTCTGCCCATCCCACAATTTTATGAGCCTTACTATAAATTCCCATTTTAACCTACACTATGGAAAGTTGATTTTTCAGTCATTTGCAACCACGATTAATTCCAATGAACACATGTGGTGTGTGCTTTCCCACCCATTTGCCTGCCTTAGTAGTTGCTGTTTCCTCTCTAAGAATTCATTCTCTCATCTCTAACTCACAGAGGCCTATCTTTCTTTCAAGACTGAGTTTAAATGCCAAAGCCTTAATCGAAAATGGCAGCCCGTGTTCCCAGCTGAAGTGGTGATGTTCGCTTCTGCTCTATGGCACTCACTACTTCTTTAGGGCAGTAATGTTCTCTCTTATAATAAAGCTCTACATGCATGTGTCGGATCTTGCCTCTCATCCTCCATTAATTGTTAAGTATCCTAAGGGCAGAGATGGTGTGATCATTGGTTTGCTTTTCCCCGTAAGATCCAGCAGTAGGCTGTGATGTGAGAAGAAATATTCTTTTAGCTTTTTCTTGAATTGTATCTCCATCCGATTCCTCCAAGTCATGGGAGCAGACTTTTGGAAGTAGTTAAGTTTCCCAATCAAGCAAATTCCAACTGACAACACTGTGTTCTAAGCATTCAGATTTAGGCTCCTGGAATAGACACTTTACCCATGGCAAGGCAGCTGGACACACAGCCCCTCTTTTAAATTCTTGCTCAGAACAAGTATGCAAGCACGTCATTTCTGCAGAGCAGCATTACCCATGGGGGTGTCCCATCATTCTGAGCCACTATGAGGTTATGGAATGACGTTGCTGGCGGGTCATCCAAATAGTACCCCTCGCTGAATTTGGGGCCGGGATCAGGAAACTAACAAGAACCCACAATCTGTGGAAGTTGCTACCCTAAGAATCATCAGACTCACGCAGCCTGAAAGATCAATAGTCCAAATTAAATGTATCCCATGCTTTTACTCATGTTGTTACTCTTGGGATGGCACCCATTCCAACCCTTCTGCCCTGACTATTGAACTCTTTCTTATCTTTCAGGGTGTTTCTCAAAACTCAAGTCTCCCTTAAGCATTCCCTCTGCCCCCACCACTGGGGGCATTTTCACCCGCTTCTGCTCCTCCTCAGTACCCTCCTTCCCCCCTCTCGTAGCTCTTATTGGTTAAGAGCATACATCCTCTTTTCTTTATACTTGTACTGCCCCTGTCTGTCTTCCCGAATAATGTACTGGCTGAAGTTTGTTCTTTTGGTGTCCTATTTCCCAGCATGAAGCCTGGCACAGATTCGGTGCTCAGTCAATATTTATTGCAGGCATCATCCTGTAATTAGATGATGACAACAGGAAATATTTATCTTCTTGCATCTAGGTAGAACTGAACCTGATTAAGCAAGGCAGAAAGGAGTCTGGGCAACTCCTCTGGCATGCCAACGGAGGAAAAATTCATAACTTATCTCAGCAAACACTTCTAACACCGGTGGAGTCTGTTCAGTGATGATAAATATGTTTGTATTGTCACTTCGTCTTCATCTGCTGTTTGCTCCTCTTTGCTGGACTGCAAAATCCTGGAGCAGATAGAAACTATTACCTTTCTTTACAACCTTCACTGTATCTAATGTAAGATAATGAGCAGAGTGGACAGGTAATAAATGATTAATTGATTGACTCAGTTAATAAACGTTTCCTCAGCTTTCACTGACTGCCAAAGATCTATGAACCAGGACGTTTCAGTCCAGTTGGAAATATTGTGTTTTATTACAGTTTGTTGTTTATGAATTTGAATCACAATGGAAACATTAATCAGGTCAATATGGGAACAAAGCAAGGGGTGATGAATTCTGCCCCAGGAAGTGCTTTCCAGAGGAAGGGATATTTGAGCTTCATTTTGCAAGTACGCTGGCCACCCAGAGGAGAAAAGACTTTAGGCTGATGGTCGTCTGTGAAAGTGTCATAATTTCATGCCTAAATACAGCATGGCTGTGTTTGCCTGGCAAAACCAACCCATATAATGCCTTACATGCTACTGAATGGGTCTCGACTCCGAATATAGCATGACGAAGTGGAGACAGCCAGCTACAAAGCATCAGAGGCTGGGTTCCGGGCCAGCAGTACAACTGCAAGAAAGTCTCATCCCCTCTCTGAGCCTTAGTTTCCTCATCTGTAAAATAGATATGACAACCCTAATCAAATGAAAACTCAAAGTATGAAACTCTGCGATAGTCCCTAGAGGAAGTTCTTTCTTTGCTCTGCTCTAGTGCAAATATTCCGCTGGTATTTATGGTTTCCCATGATCCACTGCTGTAGTCTCCCTTTATTCCTCTCCTTTAGAGACCTCATTGCTTTCATGCTGAAAGATAAACAGCAGCCCCACTGCTCACCCAAGGAGCAGTAGACAGAGTAACGGTGTGCAAGAAGCAGTTAAAATATAAAATAATAGCAAGGGGCTGAAACTGCCCCTGACTGCCCATTGCTGCTCTCATTTTTATAGTCCATTAAAACCTACAATCACTGTAATGTTTATGCATTATTGGGGAGATAAATCGCATAATTCTCATTTTGCAATTTAAATGTAATTATGATCTTACTAATGACTAAAACCTGAATTTGCTAGACTATCAGTTTTTCTAACCCTTGCCAAAATTATAGGTAATTACTTAAGGCTTACAATAATTATAAGTCCATCTCTTAAATAATTAATGTGCACTTTCACGGTACAAAACAGCTAGTAATCAAACGACCTCCGCTTACACCGCAAACCCATGCAATTAGTCCTATTGTGTAGGCCTGTGGAAATATACCCATTTGCAAGAGTCCCTTCAGTTGGCAAGCTGAAACAGAGTTGCTGTGTTTTATAGCGTCAAATAAGGGAGAATTCCCCTGTTGCCACGGGGCTAGAAAAAGAAAGCGATCCAGGAAAAGGTAAGAAATTCAATATTAATCTACACAATATGTACTATTGTAGCTGGTGGGAGCTGGGCTGAGGAGGGGGAGAAAAGTGTGGGATGCTGTCAGGGCTGGACTCGGGGAAGTGGGGAATGATGTAGTTTTCACAAAGCAACTAAGTCTGGGGGTTTGGGGGGATTATCACCTGTCTTTTGGTCCCTCTCTTCTTCTTTAGGGGGCATGCTAATTCCATCACATAAATAACGTGAGGTTTTTGCCTTGAGGAATAAACCCACTAATGTGCGTTACAAGCTAGGCAAACAGAAAATTAGAACACGCTCTGATAAGTGTTAACGATTTTTCACAAAGTATTGGCAGATACGGGAGCTCTGAGCCACGAACGCTGTTTCTCACTACAGTGAGTCTTCTACATACGAACGAGTTCCATTCCAAGAGAGCGTTCGTAAGTCCAGTTTGTTCATAAGGCCAACAAAGTTAGCCTAGGTACCCAACTAACACAATCGGCTATATAGTACTGTACTGTAATAGGTCTATAATACTTTTCACACAAATAATACATAAAAAACAAACACAAAAAATAAAGAAAACATTTTTAATCTTCCAGTACACTGCCTTGAAAAGTACAGTCGTACAGTACAACAGCTGGCACACAGGGGCACGTTCACGTCTTCGAAAGTTTGCAACTTGATGGTTCATGTGTAGGGGAGTTACTGTATTTATTATACGACTCATAAAGAACGTTTAAAGGTTCCTGAGACTGGAGCGGGCCAGTAAGGAAAATTCCAGGCAACTATACACCCTCGTGCATCCATGTCTATAACCCAGGGTTAGGGTGCTTGGTAAGTCGGAGCCATGGTGAGCATCTCTTAGTCACAATGCCAAATGTTCTTGATTTAGGAAACACTGGGAAACGAGCTCCCGGATCCATCGCCTTCTCGATATTCTGTACTGGCTATTTGCCTCCCCAGCTCTTTCTATCCTCGCCACACTCAGCTTCACTCCTGTCTCCTCCAAACGCTACAGAGCCCCTTGACGTTTCCCTCTTCACACAAAATTTAAGCTTATTTGAAGAATGTTGTTTTTATTAATTTTTTGTGTCAGTGTGGCTGGGCCATGGACCCAGATATGTGGTCAAACATTATTCTGGATGTTTCTGTGAAGGTGTTTTTGGATGAGATTAACACTTCCACTGCCATCACAATTGCCCTCCAACCCAAACCACTAAAACTCCAGCCTATCTGGCCTTATAAAAGAATAACCCAGGCGGAGGGGCGGGGGGCAGCTGTCCAGTGAGGTGAGATTGGGGAGCCTGGCTGAAGCCTTCTCTTCCACCTTTATGACAAAAGAGTTTTAAAAATTCTTTTGATGTGGACCATTTTTTAAAAGTCTTTACTGAATTTGTTACAATATTGCTTCCGCTTTTTGTTTCGGTTTTTTGGCCGTGAGGCATGTGGGATCTTAGCTCCCCGGCCAGGGATCGAACCCGCACCCCCTGCATTGGAAGGTGAAGTTTTAACCACGGGACCGCCAGGGGAGTCCCCAAAAGAGTTGTAAAACTAGTTATTAAGGGACGCCCCTTCTACATGCCAGCATCGGGGAAAGGCATCTACAAAGACATGTCTACCCTTTCCACTTTTTAGAATTTTCTGTCTTTCGATCTGTGATGTAAGTAGTGTCATGTGTGCTGGGGCGGGTGGTGGTGGTGGTATTAGTGCCCCTTCCTTTGGATTTCTGTTTGAATTTGTTTTTTGTGTTTTGTTTTTGTTTTTATGTCCTTGTACTTATCTGATCCAGGAGGAGAGCATGACAAGAGAGGGCAGCTGGGAAGGAGGGATAGCCCTCTCTGTTTCTTCTTATCCCCCCAGCGCATCCTCCAATGACAAGGAAGGCATCTGTGCAGAAAGCGAGAGCTGGTCTAGAGCAGGCAGACTCCATCCATACGAGTCCCCTTTTCAGGCACTGGAACCTTGACTGTGGCCTGACATTTCAGAGGACCCTATGCATAGCTTACATTTAAAAAGTAAGACCAGAAAATCTCCTTCTTGGGATGCCTAAGCGGAGAGGCAATTGTTCCATCTGGAAGCAAAGAAAGTGAAATCTAGGATCCTGGATACATGACAGACTATGGGCACCCATATGCGGGGACTCCACACCCCTGTGTCCCCTTCCTCACTTGGTGAATGTATAGGGTTCTTGATGGGATGCAGTGTGATATAGGAGACCCTCTCGCTTCTGCAGAAAAAACGAAACATCCCTGATATTCAGGGAGTTAAGAGACTGAATTCCAATGCAAGTCCTCCACTCAGTGCTGTGTCCTCCTAGGAAAGTCACTTTCTCTCTCTGGCTTCACTTTTGCTAAATGAGGAGTTAAAGGCTCCAGTTCTGGCAGATTTTGATTCTAAGATCTGGCTCTGCACACCAGGACCTCCCGTAAATGGTGAGAGATTTATGTTTCTTAACTATAATCAGCAGCTTAGTAAAAAAAAACCTGCAGCTTTTGCAGCAGGGAGATGTTATACCTCCGCGCTCTGCCATGGGTGGGATGTCGGCATGGAGGATTGCCTGACATCTGCGGTTTCTGGAAAAGCCATCCAATACCACCTCCAAATCCCCCAAAGCACCTCTGGTTGCATCCCCGATCTCTTCTGTACAAATAGCAGCGCCGTTGCCAGTTGTTCTCAAACGAACGCTTGATAGATTCCATCTCTTCGGACGATAGGGCTCTGCACTGGCCCCACTGAAGTTTAGGGATCCGTGGGAAGAAACCTTACCTGTGCTGTCAGCTTCACACCTCGTCACCCTCGAGCAAAGGGCCTGACTCAAAGGACAGCACAGACTCTGTTGCCAAGTATGGCAGGAAATTGTCCTCCAAGGCATGAATTTCTCATCACTTGGCATGTCACCCTGCAGTGGTACTCAGCCCCCTTGAATCCACGATGTGATGGCATATCAAGACCCAAGGAGCACCTCCCTCTCAACTTAGAGGGGTGAAAATCACATGCCTGGTGGCTCCAGCCCCACCCAAACTCATACCAAAGACTTGAAAACCACTACCTTGGCATACGTCATCTTTGAGCCAACAGGAGCGTGGCTGAGGGTGGGCGGGTGGAATGTGGAGGCAGATGGTGGACCTCCAGCTGCAGGAGGCCTTTCGTGTGCTCGCTGCATTCTTATGCCCCAATTTCTTCCCTGGATGATTACTCCATTTTCTCACAATCAGAGTGTCACTCCACTGTGGGCAAAGCTACAGAATTCTATATGATGGAGAGAAAGTATGACAAAGAACAGCAACCTTTGGAATCCAATGCATTTGGTTCAATTCCAGCTACAGTATTCTTAGCTCTAAGGAGCTGGGCAAGTTACTAGGTATTTCTTGGTCTCGGTTTCTCAGTGTGAGAGATTGGGATGATAATTTTCTGGAGCAGTTGTTAAAAGCATCAGTAATGGTTCTTAAAAGGTGCACATAGTAGGTACTTAACGCATGAGAGGTGTAATAATCATTATGTCTAAGTCCAGGCATTTCGGGGACTATTTTTAAGTCCTACCGCTTACCCATCAAACAGGGCTTTCATGCCCCCTCGCGGTACCTGTCATAGTTTTACCATGGCCTTGCATGTACTGTTTTTTCTTCTCTAACCAACATTTCAGTTGATTTAGTCCGGTTGCATCTCAACTCCAGGTTCACCTTCAGACACTACCTGTGAACTCTCCCCTGACCCTACTCTGGAACCTGCAGGCCAGATGCTCTCACCCACCCAGGCTTGGGTCCCAGACCCTAGTCCATGGAGAAGCAGGTGCCCAGTCTGGGTCCGTCCTTCTGGTAGGGTTCGTAGCAGTCCCCCACTGGGATGAGCCCAGACCTGAACTTCAATGCTCTGCTTGGATCCAGACATCACACCTCTTACCAGGCCTTCTCCCCAGGAGGCCTGAGCCTACTGTCTGTATGCCCAGCTGTGTGTATTGGCCCGAACCAGAAACCACCTCTTGCCTGGCACCACCCCAAGTACATGCAAGGTCAGAAGGACTCTGTCTCAAGGGCCTACAGCAGAACTGATATCACTATGAACACTGTTTGCTGCAAGCCTGAGCTGATCCCAGCTCTTCAAACATTTATGTGGACTGTTGGTCCCCCAGATTTGGCCGGATCTTTCTCCCTCCTCTTCAAACCCGGAGTGCTGAAGTTGTATTCACTACTTGCAAGTCCAGCAGAAATATGGCATCCCTAGGCTGTGTCACTTTCCCAGCATAGCAGCCCAAGAGGGAGCCATGATTCCTTACCAAGGGGAGACCAATTTTAAACCTCCATCGGGTGCAGCATGAAGGATCACCTCTATTTTATCAAACAAGACATAGTGGACCAATTGAGGAACTCTCATAGAATGATCACTGTTTTTTATGTAAATGGATAAAGTTATTTTCATGCGTATGGCTGGAAAACATCTCTTCCGTTCTCTGGGTCTGTTACAAAAATTGTACTCCAGGTCACCATATTGTCTGGGAAATCCTTGAGTGAGTCTTCAAGAATAAGGAAACGATTCTAGGGACATTTAACTCCAGAGTCTCTGCAAGTGAACCAATCACTCTAAACAGTATCTTTGGTTAACAAAAGTAAAGGAATAGCTTCTTCTTTCTCCCAGCCTCCTTGTCTTTCACATGGCTGGAGTACAAAGAAAATGCAAACCCTTTTTACTCTCAATTGAAGGTAATGGGATACTAATGATAATTTAGGGAATATCTTTTTTAAAGAAATGGATTTCTTTCACTGAAGAAATGGTCTTTTTCCAGCCACATTTGGTTGTTTCTCTACTGCAGCCCATGGCCCCAGGCTAACAGACCTTTTTGCTAGGCTCCTTCTTTACATCACTGTAGTGACCTCGATGGAGTCAAGCCTCTGCAACTTCAGTTTCCCTCTCAGATGGATCAAAAAGCAGCCCTCCTTCCACTGTGTCATCATGGGCCTATGATGGTCACCATGGTGGGCTCCCCAGGGATGTTGGCTGGCAAGAGCAGGTGTAGAGTCTCCCAGAGCTGCTAGAAAATCAAGCTGTGATGTCAAGAGAGCTCACAGTAGTAGAACCTATACTGAGTTCTGTTCTGATTCTGCTGCTGTACCCAACCCATTTCCAGAGCACCTCTCCCCTTCTCCCTCTTCCCTTCTCCTGCACCAAAGCTCCCCTATTCCTGCCTACGGCCCAGTGGATAGTTCTTCATCCAGCAAAATCAAGCCTTCCTTCGTGGATGTGCGATGACGGTTAGATTGGCTTGGATTTGCAAGCCAAGCCATTGAGTCCCATTTCTGAACATGGCCGACAAGCCTTTATGTCTTTCAAAGACGAAACACAGCAACTTCCAGCCCACTTTGCATTCCCACACTAAGGAGTAGAATGGGGGAAATGGAGGATCAATTATGGAATCCCTCTTCACTGTGCTCCCTGCTGTGTGGCATGTGCTGTGCACCGAGGGTCGAGAGTCGGGGTAGGGTGTCATTACCTCGTGCTGAGTGTCCATCATGCAGCCAAGAACCTCCTGGAGCGTTCTCTTTAGTAGCAAAGAAAGTCATTTTTTTCAGAGTTGGGTTTTCAGGGTAGCGTTAGATGAAAAAAAAAAAAAAAAAAATAGCAGAAGGGCCGGTTGTTGGCGAGATAGGGGGAGAGCTGTGACAGCAGATCTGCAGACCTCACTCAACTTCATCCAGGACAAGGGTGTCACATTCGATTGCATTTAATTAAACTTAACTCTACATTCCATTTCGAAATTGTGACATTTAGAATTTTACACCAATGTAAAACATTTTCATTTTGTCATAAAAAAGTGTCAGTCTTTACAGGAAATAGAAACATTCCCCCCCCCCACTGCCAACACCCCGTCAAAGAGCTCTGTCACTGTCCCTTTAATTAGACGCTCATTAATAAATCTATCTTGTTCTCAAATCCCCACGCACTTGGTGAAGTGCTTCATTAGCACAGGAAGAGGCGATTTAGATTTCCTCTGATAACAGCATCTGTCGCTAAGCAAATTAAGGCAGGATGTGCAAATGTATCTTAAGCCGGACATGCTCCTGTGGGGTGAGCTGAGGGGGAGGCTCACGGCAGAAAAG
Organism: Eschrichtius robustus; assembly: GCF_028021215.1. Lineage (NCBI taxonomy): Eukaryota > Metazoa > Chordata > Mammalia > Artiodactyla > Eschrichtiidae > Eschrichtius > Eschrichtius robustus. Next base: position 81,940,873 of record NC_090839.1, on the reverse strand, counting down.
ACTATCTTTAAAACTACAGTCTCGCATCCTCAGTGTACGGGGCCATCAAGTACCTTGCCTTGTTTTCCCTGTGAAGACATTTTTATTGATTAAAGAACCCAGGAGCCACGCTGAGGTTGGACGAGAACCAGGAGGGCGCGGTAACCTGGAATTCCCGTGAAGACAGTCATTCCAGACAGAAGGGGGGAGTAATTGTGCCACATGCTGCTGAATCCTGAGTCAAATGAGCAAAGAGAAGTGACCATCGGATCTGGCAGAAGGGAGACGGCTGCTGACTTTGGCAAGAGTGTTTCCATGGGTGGCGAAGACAAATACCTGATCATTGTGAGTTGAAGAGAGACCATGAGATTAAGGAAGAGGAGTTGGGCTCTAAAAGGGAGCAGAAACCTGGGGCAGTAGCTGAAGGAGAAGGCAGGCCCCAGGGAGGGCATTTTTTAAAAGGAAGTGAGCTTTGGCAATACCTTCCTAAGCTGATGGCAATGGCTCTGGAAAGAGGGAGAAAACCAGTGCTGAAGAGAACATGATAATCGTAGGAAGGGCATGTGTTTGAGTGGTGACATTAGCCTTACATCAGAGCCAGACCATGTCATCCACTCTGTAAGGAGGGAAGGCAGAGAATGTGTGTAAACTGCAGCCAGGCGAGTAGATAACAAGGCGGCAAATTCGGGTCACTCTCCCACTGCTTTTATTTTCTCAGTGAACTATGACGTCAGACAAGCCTGAGGAGGAGGGAGTGAGAGGTTGGAGGATGTGGGAGAATCCACTCTGGAGATGTAATGGGACACCTGGGCAGTGCTGAGGTTCCACCTGAGGATTGTAGTCATGAACTTAAAGGGAGAGCTGTCAGCTCTGTAGGGTGATCTTCCGTGGCCGTGTTCAGCGCTGGGCAGAGGGGAGAGGTTGAAATTTGAGTTGGAGGAAGTTAGGATGGTGGGAGGGAGGAGTGGGGTATAAGGATGAGTGCAAGGGAGGGATGATAAGGATGGAGTGTGGAATCCAAGCTGGACCAGGTAGGAAGTGAACACACAGAAGGTGGGGCAGAAACGTGGCAATGTCAATGAACTGGAGGACCCGATGGCATCAAAATAGGGGTATGAGAGAAAGTGAGCGGGAAACATGGTGATGGTTGCCTTGGTGATGGTTATCCTCTGCAGGTGGAAGTCTTCTTGTATCTTGTTGGTGACCCTGAGGCCAGTCATTATCTTGTCCATGTACTAGGGCTTGTTGAGGATAAGGGTTGGGACCAGGACAAATGGAGTCCTAGGAAGTCACTGGCTAATGCAGGAAACCCTAAAGAATCAACTTTGATTGACCTCCACTAAGAATGTGTTACAGAAATCAAAGTAAGTCGAACCAGGAATCATGACATAAATCTGAGGGCAAGAACCTGGTACCCAATAGGAATCAAAAGTGCATCCAGGGGCTTCCCTGGTGGCGCAGTGGTTGAGAATCTGCCTGCTAACGCAGGGGACACGGGTTCGAGCCCTGGTCTGGGAAGATCCCGCATGCCGCGGAGCAAGTAGGCCCGTGAGCCACAACTACTGAGCCTGCACGTCTGGAGCTTGTACTCTGCAACAAGAGAGGCCGCGATAGTTGCGATGAAGAGTGGCCCCCGCTTGCCACGACTAGAGAAAGCCCTCGCACAAGAAACGAAGACCCGGGGCTTCCCTGGTGGTGCAGTGGTTAAGAATCTGCCTGCCAATGCAGGGGACACGGGTTCGAGCCCTGGTCTGGGAAGATCCCACATGCCGCAGAGCAGCTGGGCCCGTGAGCCACAATTACTGAGCCTGCGCATCTGGAGCCTGTGCTCCACAACAAGAGAGGCCGCGATAGTGAGAGGCCCGCACACTGCGACGAAGAGTGGCCCCCACTTGCCACAACTAGAGAAAACCCTCGCACAGAAACGAAGACCCAACACAGCCATAAATAAATAAATAAATAAAATTAAAAAAAGAAATCGTCTAAAAAAAAAAAAGAAAGGAAGACCCAACAGAGCCAAAAATAAATATAAAAATATATAAATAAATACATAAGCTAGGGAAAAAAAAAAAAAGTGCATCCAGAGCAGAGCATGTGAAGCTGGAAGTGAGTAGAAATCAGAGGGTATAGAAGGAGCATGTGGTGTGGACATATCCATGTGTAGACGTGTCAATGCACAAAGGCCCAGGTGGTCCTCTGAATTTGCCAGTGTACCAGCCATTTCCATACTTAGGCGTCTCCGCACTTGGGTCTCAAAGGCACACAGTGTGTCTTTTAACAGCAGTAAGGTGTCACAGTCCCATGGGTGGTGAACAATACGGTGGAACAGAGGACAGTGGGGCAACCCAGGTCAGTGACCACGGGGCAGGGCTACACTGGGCTATGTGGCTGGTAGGATAGTGGTCATGCCTGAGGATTCAAGTGAGAAACAGACTACATGCTCCACTTCTCCCAACTCAGTATTTACAGGGCAATGAGATAGTCAAGGTGATGAAGCAAAGTAAGGGCAATTAGGAACACTGGGTTCTAGACCCAGCTCTGCCACAAAATAACTAACTAATTCAATAATAATTTAACTTTGGGAGAGCCAATAACTGCCAAACAATGTTGGGAGACGTTATGATCTAGAACAGTGCATTATATTTCAAACATTAGTGTGCAAAAGAATTACCTGGGAAGCTTCTTGAAGTACAGGTTCCTGGGCCTGGTGACTCTGATTTTGTGTGTCAGGAACAGTGCCCATGTATTGCATTTCTAAACAGCTCCCAGGGGATGCAGATGCTTCTAAACCCTGGACCACACCCTGAGTAACCCTGGTAAAGGAGAAAATGACGAGGAAAAAGAAAAGAGGAATCAGGAACATAGGCGGCCAAAGGACACACCAAGGAGAGAGATAGGCTGAAGATACTTTTCAGGGCCTTCACACCATTTGTGAAGTTGTTCTTTGTGGGACAGTAGCCAACCTTTCAGAACTCAAGGTAAGGCTGGATCGTGAAGGCCTGCTATACCATGGTGATTAATTTGGACTGCTTCCTTCAGGCAATAATTTTTTTTTTTATCAATTTATTTGTTTATTTATTTATTATTTACTTTTGGCTGCGTTGGGTCTTCATTGTGGGGCACGGGCTTTTCATTGGGGTGGCTTCTCTTGTTGCGGAGCACGGGCTCTAGGTGCGCGGGCTTCGGTAGTTGTGGCGCGTGGGCTTAGTTGCTCCGTGGCATGTGGGATCTTCCCGGACCAGAGTTTGAACCCGTGTCCCCTGCATTGGCAGGCGGATTCCTAACCACTGAGCCACAAGGGGAGTCTCAGGAAATAATTTTTGAGAGTGGAAGTGATGACAGAATGAGAATAATGCCGCAGGAATGTTATTTTGGCAGCAAATTGCAGGGAAGACAGGAGTCATCACAAGGGAGACTAGAAGGAAGGTTATTACTCAGTAAGAAATGGGAGGATTATAAAAAGACGAGGAAAAAAAAAAAAAAGACGAGGAGCAGAGAGAGGGCAGGGGAAGCAGGAGAGTAAGGCTGAATCTGGGAAATGGTAAAAAAAAGAAAAAAGATCAATAGGGCTGAATGACAAATTACCTAAATTACCTGCAAAGGAACAAGTGATGGACAATGATTCAGGATTTTTGACCTTCTGGTCTTTTATCTTTGGGACAGTTTTAGAGAAAAATCACCAGGAATATATCTTCTATGTGGATGTGGAATCAGAGACAAGAATTAAGAAGTGAATTTGCAAAGAACATCTGGTTTATCAAATAAGAAACATAACAGTTCTTTAAAGTAAAACCCCACAAAATTACTAATTTTACAGTTAGTCCATTCATGATGGAAAAGCGTTTTTGGACATGATTTTCATATTTGCACACATGTCATATCCTTAGACATCTGAAACGTGAAAGCCAGAGGTAAGCTTGTTTTGTCGTGAGTCTGGAACATACAGGAAGGGTGCAAGGGTAACCTTGTTATTTTTGGTTCTCTTGGGTTCTGGTTTGGCGTTTGATTGCTTTGGCTTTGTTTTCTGATGCGGGGACTTGAGGTGCATGATGGTAACTCCTACTGGTACAGGAGGTGTCTGCTTTGTTTGCTCCTTTCCTACACTCTTTTTCTGAAAAAAGAGATGGTGAAGCAGAGTAGGAAGAGCTCTGAGCCGGGGGTCCGGAGACCTCGCCTGGGGACATGGCAAGTCATTAACTATGTAACTCAGGCCCCTCTTGACAAGGGAATTAGCTTCACAGGCTCCCAGGTAGCTTCCAGAGCTGACAACAAACACAGAGCTGGGATTCTACTCCGTTTCAAACACATCCTTTTTCTCCAGAGCATATCAACCTCACCATGAACTATACTCAACAGGGCTACTGGAGAATGCAACATCCTGCCTTTCCTGCCCCCTCCCTCCCCCTCCCTCTCCTCTCCTCCCCTTCTCTTATTTTCTTCTCCTCCCTTCCCTTCCTTCCTTGCTTTTCACTCCTGTGCCCTTCTCTTTCGCCCTTCCCTCCACCACAGATACACTCTTAAGCTCTCTTTTGGTCTCACCTTCTGCACAGGAATAATAGAAATTACCCACGTGTGTGCCCCACTCCCTCACTTTTCCTATATCTAGAATTTTCCTTGCTAAATCTGCTACCAGTAGGTGAGACGCCAATATTCCAGATCCACTCCTTTGCATAGAGACACTCTCTACAGAAGCCTTTTATAGCAATGTGAATCATCCCCCAAAAGGCGATGGTATACTAGTATTTGCTAATTCATCAGATGTCCATCAGGCACCCCACCGAGCACCAAAGCGTTGGAAGGCAGAGGAGAGAAGAGGCATTTCTGAACTGAGCTGGGCTCAGAGGGGTAAGAGGTGTTGGACCCTGGCTAGTCCCGGCTATGAAAACATCCGCCCTCTCTTCTGGAGAGAGGAGACAAGCTCTGAGCCCATCTCTACGTTACTGTGTGACCCAAAGTCACCACCTTCTGAGTTCTTAGCGTCCTCGATTATAACATCAGATGTGGGAAAAGGTTCCCATCAAGTTCCGGAATGACGGCTTTCAGGGTATGAGACAGAGGGGAACAGAAGCAAAAGGAAAGAGACTAATGGAAGCAAATCTACTTTACTGTTTTGCCCACGGCCAGCCAAGTAGGAGTGCAAGTTACTCATGGTTAGACAGTAAATTGAGACAGTCCAGGCTTATGCCTGGGATTCCAACTTAATTATTAGGAATGTCCCCTTCACTTTGAAAAGCATCACAGCACAGATCAAAAATTATATGCTCATCCATTCAAAGTGAATGTTTCCCAAGGACTCAGAAGAACTGGCGCCCTCCTGCCTCTGCCACACAGGCTTGCTTTCTTTCTTTTTTTTTTTTTTTTTCTGTCTTAGCTGAAGCCAATCAAATCCAGCTTATTTCGTTTGACTAAAACACACACATGTAAAGCAGCCATCATCCCAAATCAAGACTCCCCAAATGCATTCTTGCATCCAGAGCCTCACAATTAGAGAGCTGATCTTGACCTTTGGCTGTTGGCCTCGGGGTACCACCTATCCTAAAATGTGTAAGGCAAAAGAGCTTTATGCTTTGAGACCAATAGGGATGAAATCAGCTTAGGATAGAAACGCTTAAAACCGAAAGTAACAGAAAGGTTTCCATGTCAGGTATTGCCGCGGAAAAGCTGGATGAATGTTTGGGGATTTCTTAACCCAGGCACTTGTGGCCAAGCTCCCATGATGACTATCATATGTAAGGTTGCAAATGGAAGGCACCGACTCCCCCCGCCCCCCGCCTGGCAGTAGCAGCCATGATATTCAGTCTTGTCATTGGTCAATGAACAGGCTTCCTCCCTCCTCCTTCTCACTCTGAATAATTCTTTTCCCCAATAGGACGATAACTTCCTCATCTTGGCTCTGCAAGCCCTCCATTTTATGAGATCTCAGAGGCTCAAAGCAGCTATCTACCATCCAAAACAGCCTCTGCGTTCATCTTCCGCGGAGGATCTCCAGCTCCTTTGCAAACAAGCATTATTACAACCATTTTATAAAACCAAGACAGAGAGAGCTCCCCGGTGCCTCTTAGGAGTGGTCTAGTGTGGCGGTCTTCTTAGCAGGCCACACGTGGGAACTTCTCCTTTTCCCCTCCCCATCTGCCCCTACTCATGGAAGGAGCCAGGAGGGCAAGAAACCCAGAGCCTGCAAGACACAAGCCAAAGGAAGGGCAGTCAGAAGACAGCGATAAAGGGCAGGGTGCTAGACTAAACCATGGCCCCCAAAGATAGGTCCACGTCCTAATCTTCAGAACCCACAAGTGTTTTCTAACAAGGCAGAAGAATCTTTGCAGATGTGAGTATGCCAAGGAGCTTGAAATGGGGAGATTATCTTGGATTATCTGGGTGGGCCCTAAATGCAATCATATGTATCCTTATAAGAGGGAAGCAGAGAGAGATTTTACACACACACACACACACACACACACACACACAGAAGAAGACAAAGTGACCAGAGAGGCAGAGACTGGAGTGATGAGGCCACAAGCCAAGGAATTCTGGCAGCTAGAAGCTGGGGGAGACAAGGAATGGATCCTCCTCTAGAGCCTCCAGTGGGAGCACGGCCCTGCTGAGACCTTGATTCCGACACAGTGAAACTGATTTCAGAATTTGGCCTCCAGAACTGCATGAAAATGAATATGCGTTGCCTTAAGTAACCCATTTGACGGTGATTAGTTACAGCAGCACAGGAAACTAAGGCGGGCAGTTCCTGCAGTACCCAAGGTGTAAAACCAGAAGGGGCTGACCTGGAGTCAGGGGGTGGCAGTGGTGGGGGAGGACCGGTCAGCCAAGGAGTGACGGAGCTGGAATCAACTGCATGTTAGAAAGATTGACTTTGGGATTAAGTAGCTGTGACTTCCAGCCTTGGCTTTGTCACCTACCAGCTGCACGATGTTTAGCCTCAGTCCGAAATCTTTGAAAAGAACATAATAATATCTGATTTTCAGGGTTGTGGTGAGAAATACAAGAGTTAAAAAAAAAAAAAAGAAAACCATCTCCTATGTGGAGGAGTAATGACTACTGATGTGGGGAAATTTAACAAAAAAAACCAAACTTATTTTAAAAGACTAGAGGCAGAATCCATATTAGGGAGAATCCAAATTAGGGAGAGATGTGATTTTGTTTGGGAAAATACCTTGAGGCCTTCTTTGGATGTCGATGGGGAGGATACCTCCTGTTTTCTGCCCCCATCCTCTTTTCTCTTACCCACCCCCCATCCCATACTCCACATGCTCCAATGGGGTAGAGCACAAACATAGAAAACTGAACTTCTCAGTCTAATAAGGAAGGAGGAATTTGAAGTTCCCAGAAATGACGAAATGTTGTGTCCCCAAAAAGATGTGTTTAGGTACTAATCCCCAACACTTATGAATGTGCCCTTATTTGGAAATAGGGTCTTTGCAGATGTAATCAGGGCCAGATGAAGTCAGGTTGGATTAGGGTGGCCCTACTCCAATGACTGGTGTCCTTAGAGGACAAGGGAAACTGGGGCGCACAGACATACACGGAGGAGGACGGCTACATGAGCCAGAGGAGCCACCTAGCAGAACACCTTGTGATGACAGAGGCAGAGATTGGACTGATACAGCTGCAAGCCAAGGAAAACCAAGGATTGATGGCCATGACCAAAAGGCAAGAAAGGATTTCAGAGGGAGCATGGCCTTGCCAACAGCTTGATCTCAGACTTCTACAGACAATCGATTTCTATTGTTTAAGCCACCAAGTTTGTGGTACTTTGTTACTGCAGCCCTAAGAGACTAATACATGGACCTGAGTCAAGAGGATGAGAAACAGTTGCAGAAACAGGCACACAGTTGTCAAACCAGGAGAGCATCCCTGCTGGGGAGAATGGCCCGGGAACTTTCAGGAAACATATTGTCTAATGCTCATTTCTAGAGGGTTTGCTGTGACACTGACCTTCAGTGACTCTTCTGTTTCACATGAACACCCTTGGATTTGTCTGTTGGGGAATCGAGTATGCATTGCTTATTTGCTGCCTCTGGGTAGAGAGAAGAAAATACCCACTGGTGTGAGACCTACAAAGGGACAGGAAATTGGGACAAGAGGAGGCCACAAGACACAGACACGAAGCCCCTTCAGAATCCCAGAGGTTTTTGCCAAGAGGACCGCTGTGATTTTCCTACTAAAGAGCAAGGTGACAAGTCAGGGCCTGAAGACTTAGGGACCCCATCAGTCGTAGGACAGAATGGGCTACATTCTTACTAACGTCATGGCTGAAGCAGGAATCCAAACACAGGACTTGGGACAACGAGTTGAGCGACTGTTTATTTTGACCAGTTTCAAAGCCATTGTGCTCCGGCTATGGCCGGCAAGACCAGCTGTGCCTTCCCTGCATCCTCACTAGCCTTTCCTCCCTCTGAAGAGCGCCGTTGCCCATAAGGGGGCGCCTGCCTCCCCACGCCCTTCCTGGAAATCCTCCCAGGAGGCTTGTGTCCCCAGCGCCTGACCTTGGCCATGCCTGGGAGAATGTGAGATCAAAGGAAGGAAAGTGCTCCTTTCTGGTACTTCAATCAGGGAGAGAAGCAATTAAAATATGAATTAATCTAAGTGAGATGGAAATGCAGATGTAGAACAAGAGCATCTCCATCACCTTGAACCTGAGCTGCACGCAGTTTAGCTCCTGTGATTAAAGACATTTTCATGCCATTAAAAACCTTCTCTTCTAATGTTACAAACGCTATGTCAGTCAAATGCCCAAAGCAGCCTAGGTGAGGACTGCCCTCTCCTTGGCTACTCCCCTTGATCCTTTCAGAGGGCTGGCGGGTGGGGGGGGGGGCGCTCTTAGGAGTGGGTGTGGAGGGTTTGGGGAATGATGGGAATGCAGGTACTGAGCTGAATGGAAAGAGTCCTCGCATGTGTCTCCTCTCAAACAGATTCTGTCTAATTCTTGACTCTTTTGTGCAGCCTGAGTCCTGGCTGCCAGATGGCACTGGGAAGACAGAACTGGGAAACTAACCTTCTGGTTTCCTGCCTGTTTCTTTGAAATGAGTGACAACTGTAGTATGTATTTCCAGAATTTTGCCTCTGCTTCTCTATAGTCTTAAGGACCCTCCATTGACCCTCTGCAGGGTGGGGTGAGGCTGTGACCCCAGAGGAAGGGATGCATGTAAGTCAGCAGTTGCCAACCTTTTTGGCATCAGGGACTGGTTTTGTGGAAGACAGTTTCTTCAGGGATGGGGGGGCGCGGGGGGATGGTTCAGGAGGTAATGCCAGCGATGGCGAGCGATGGGGAGCAGCAGATAAAGCTTCACGCGCTCACCCACCGCTCACCTCCTGCTGTGCAGCCCGGTTCCTGACAGGCGGCGGATGGGTACCAGTCCGGAGGCCTGTGGGTTGAGGACCCCTGGTTTAGCACGTGGAACTTTTGGTGCATTGATAATTTGCCTTCAATACTGGGCCAAGAGCTTTATGTGACCCAGTTGAGTGGACTTGTACCCATGTCACTGGAGGGAAATAGAAAGTGAGGGGCCTGGAATGGAGAGCACTTTTCTTTCTTTCCTTTAAATGCGAATAACAAGCTGAAACCTGGTCTGTGGCTGGTGGGTAAGGACCGAGCATTCTAGAAACAATGAGCAATGTGCTCAAATTACTGCAATTGATAACTTGCTAATCATTCGTCGATAAGCCCTACTTAATCTATATGGAATTCCTGCAACACAAGACTCCAGCCACTGCACCCCAAACGTCCGTGTGTGCGCGTGCGTGCCTGTGCACGTGTGCCATCCGAAAATGAGAACACTTCCGTCATCCGTGAGATGGATTGGGCCATAATTGATTTTCCATAGACAAATGCTTTAAATTTTGGTAAACCCTTTGTAACATCTTAGTCAAATTAAACAGCCCTTTCAAGGCAGATTTATAGTGCATAGGATTCCACTTAACTGAGACAAGCGATGCAATTTCAGTGCAATTTAAAGGGTATTTCATTTAGAGACAGAACCAATCCTTGTCAAGGCCCTGGAGGTAACAAGAAATCTTCCTCTTCTCATTTGCTTGGAAGCAGCTGCAGTCCATTCCACGGGGGCTGAGCAGCCCAGGGAGAACTGCGAACGGTTCGGACTAGTAGATTTCACGACCCAGGTTCATTGAAGGGGAAATGATGAAAGGGAGGGGATGCAAAAGAAGGCAGGACCTACCCACAACATCCAGAGCCTTTCTCAGACTTAGGAGGAAGTGTCCGGTCTGGGTGCACAAATGACTACAAGGCCTTTCTTCATTCCAGGCGGCAGCAGATTTGAGCACTGGCTGGATTTCTGCCCCCATTTGCTCCCTGGAGCTGGTGCCCTTAAGCAAGACGCAACCTGCACAACTGTACACAGCGGCCCCAGAAGGATGACATCAGGAATTTTACATACACATATGACCTTCCTTAATGTTTACCACACGAGGAGGTTGAAATTACTGTCCCGATTTTACAAATATGAATGACTGGGAGGCATGAAACACTGTGTCCACAGAAACGTTGGTTGATGGGATTCTAGCCCAAGTCTATCTGGTTCTATCCAACCTCTCTCCTAAGTCACCAAAGACTGTGAATTCAACTGAAGGGCCTGGGAATCTTCTTCCAGGGTCAAAGGAAGACCTGGCAGGTGTGAACCTCACATCTTTGAAGATGCTGTTGGAAAGGGGAGCAGATATCCTCAGTTGGCTGTCCAGCTTCCGCCACGAGGCTCCTGCAGTTGTGAGGTGACTCAGTTTTGTCTGTCCTCAAGGTTCTGCCTCACATCAAGCTGAAACTCCCCTCCCCTTGCCCTAAAAGAATGACTAGTGTCTGGACCAACAATTGCAGGTCTCTGTTCTAAGGGACCCACTGGCAAAGCCAGGAATAGAGAGGGGACCTGGAGCTGTTTCGCCCCTGAGTCTTTGCTCTTGAAGGCAACTAAAAGTCATCATCCTGCCCATCTTACTGTAGGGTTCTGAGAATCAAGAGATGAAGCAAATGGACTACAGTACCCTTGCAGCTGAGATGAGGAAATAAAGAAAACATACCCAGCTTTTAACTTAATAAGTTAACATTGTTATGTATTGTTATATATCCTATAATATATTGTTATATATTTATATATGTTTACGTTGAGTTTTAATGTATTGGGCTTTCAATATATTAGTTTTTAAGCAAAATCTATTCCATTTAAAGGACTGTCTTTTATGCTGAAATTAAACGTCTTTTACTGTATTGTCTTTTTCAAATATCCTTTATTAATCAAAGAAGGTAACCGATAGTTGCGTGTGTGTATGTATGTGACTGTGTGCGTGGTTTTATTGTAGCTCGTTTGTGTTTTATAAATCCTTCGACTTGGACAAAATTTAAAATTTGGCAAGTCTTTGTCAGTATCACAAACATTTGCAAGTGTGTTTTTATATGTGTGTGTGTGTGTGTGTGTGTGTGTGTGTGTGTGTGGTTTACATTTATGGGTCCATGGTCCCAACGTTATAAGAATCACTGCCTTAGCCACAGAGAACTAACATTCACTGAGGGCCAGTTCTACCTTTTAATACTCACGACAACCCTGCGAGATAAATATATCTAATCCAAGATAATGTTGTTGCTCAAAGAATTTGTGTATCTTGTCTAATCTCTCACAGTTAGGTAGCTGAAGATTTGAACCGAAGTCCCTCTGATGCCAAAATACCAGGACTTTTTGTTCGTTTTGATGTTTGTTTTTCACTTTACCACATTGTTTAATAGCTTCCTTTTATTCTTATAGTTCCATAGTGGGGTACTCGGAGGAAATTTGCTGGCTTTGAATTAATCAGTAAATTTCATTAATTCTTTCCCTTGGTGCCCACAATATCAAATACCTATGTCTGCAGAAAACATGTTTGACCCAATTGGACAGATTTTTGGAGTCCATAACTCAGTGCAACCAAAAGAGAGCTATTGGAAGATTTAAACCACATTCCATTTGCTTCTTGGTTTCCTTGGATCAGTGATTCTTAGGAATTTTTAGGTCCACTGGAAATTAAATTCCATAAAGGCAGTTCATTTTTTCCTGTTTTGTTCACTGCTGTACTTTCTACAACCTAGGCCATAATAAATACTCAAACAGTGTTTTCCAAAAAAAAAAAAAAAAAAAAAGTGTTTTCCACATCATACAAAAAAAATAAACTCAAACTGGCTTAAAGACTTAAATATAAGACATAATACCATAAAACCCCTAGAAGAGAACATAGGCAAAACATTCTCTGACATAAACTGTACCAATGTTTTCTTAGGTCAGTCTCCCAAGGCAATAGAAATAAGAGCAGAAATAAACAAATGAGACCTAATCAAACTTACAAGCTTTCGCACAGCAAAGGAAACCATAAACAGAATGAAAAGACAATCTAAGGAATGGGAGAAAATATTTGCAAATGATGTGACTGACAAGGGCTTAATTTCCAAAATATACAAACAGCTCATACAACTCCATAACAAAAAGACAACCCAATCAAAAAATGGGCAGAAGACCTAAATAGACATTTTTCCAAAGAAGAATACAGATGGCCAACAGGCACATGAAAAGATGCTCAACATTGCCAATTATTAGAGAAATGCAAATCAAAGCTACAGTGAGATAACACCTCACACCAGTCAGAATGGCCATCATTAAAAAGTCTACAAATAACAAATGCTGGAGAAGGTGTGGAGAAAAGGGACACCTACACTGTTGATGGGAATGTAAATTGGTGCAGTCACTATAGAAAACAGTGTGGAGGTTCCTCAGAAAAGTAAAAATAGAATTACCATATGATCCAGCAATCCCATTTCTGGGCTTATATCCAGACAAAACTAATTCAAAAAGATACATGCACCCCTATGTTCATAGCAGCACTATTCACAATAGCCAAGATATGAAGACAACCTAAACATCCACCAACAGATGCATGGATAAAGAAATGTGGCACGTATATACAGTGGAATACTACTCAGCCGTAAAAAGAATGAAATGATGCCATTTATAGCAACATGGATGGACTTAGAGATCATCATACTAAGTGAAGTAAGTCAGAAAGAGAAAGACAAATACCATATGATATCACTCATATGTGGAATCTAAAATATGACACTAATTAACTTATCTACAAAACAGAAACAGACTCACAGACGTAGAGAACAGACTTGTGGTTGCCAAGGGGGTAAGGGGGGTGGAGGAGGGAAGGATTGGGAGTTTGGGATTAGCAGATGCAAACTATTATATATAGAATGGATAAACAACAAGGTCTTACTGTATAGCACAGGGAACTATATTCAGTATCCTGTGATAAACCATAATGGGAAAGAACATGAAAAATAATGTATATATATATATATATATATATGCACAACTGAATTATTTTGTTGTACAGCAGAAATTGACACAATATTATAAATCAACTATACTTCAATAAAATTTTTTAAAAAAGTGTTTTCTGAATGAGTGAATGAAAGAAAAGAGACTCATTTGAGTATCTGATAAAAGCTACAGACTATCTTCCCAGAAAAATGCACAGAGGCACATGGATAACACCGTGCATGGCATTTTCAGGTTCAGTAACCCCCGGAAGCTTATCTGTGATTCACAAAAGCTTAGGCTATTTTCTCATGAAGAAATAGCCCTTGACACTTACCATTATTGGAGGAGCAAGGTCTTTGGCTCTGGACTCTTTCTTCTATGTGGATGGGCACCTGGATGGTGCAAGGTCATCAACAATTTGGATCATCCATTGTTTTACCTACTTGATCTGAATGTCTGGGGCATTTCTGGATCTGAGAGGTAAAAAGAGAAATAACAGCCATCACTCAGTGAGGTTATATAGTCTGCCAGGCACTAGGTTATGCGTTTTATGTATAATTGATCTAATCCTCATGTCAACCTTACCAGGTAAGCATTGTCATACCTGTTTTTCATTTTTTTCATTTTATTTTTTAACTGAGGTTTAATTCACATATAAGATTATATTAGTTTCAGGTGTACAACGTAATGATTCTATGTTTATATATATTGAGACGTGATCACCATATTAAGCCTAATTAACATCTGTCACCCTATATAGTTACAATTTTTTCCTTTTTTTTCTTGCGATGAGAACTTTTAAGATCTAATCTCTTAGCAATTTTCAAATGTGTATTACAGTATTATTAACTATAGTCACCATGCTATAATTACATCCTTGTGACTTATTTTATAACTGGAAGTTTGTAGCTTTTGACCCCCTTCACTCACTCCCCACCCCACCCCGTAACCACCAATCATCAATTTGACAGTCGGACTTTGAAAATCCAGTTGTTTCCATGACTTGACAAAGTAGTGAAAGCTTAAGAACACCAGGATCCAACATGCTTTGTGAAATGGGGTCTCCTGACTGCCACTCTTTCATTAAAAAAAAAAAAAGAGAGACACAAAGCAAGTGCCCAAATCTGAGTTGATATGACTGTAGACTTAAATGTTTTTTTCATTTTTATTATGAAAAATTTCAAACACACACAAAAGTAGAGAAAATAGCACAATGAAGCACCATGTTGCCTCAGCAACCATGTTTCTGCCAATCTTATTTCATCTACCCCACGGTATTTTTATTGCAATTTTTAAGCCATCTTTTCCTTGATGCCCTCAAAATGCATCCCAATAAAGACATCCCAATAGAGACAACCTGACTCATGTTTAAGGTAGCCACCATTTTTAAACATTTTATTTATTTATTTATTTATTTTTGGCTGCGTCGGGTCTTCATTGTTGTGCGCAGGCTTTCTCTAGTTGCGGCGAGCGGGGGCTACTCTTTGTTGTGGTGCATGGGCTTCTCATTGTGGTGGCTCCTCTTGTTGCAGAGCATGGGCTCTAGGCTCGTGGGCTTCAGTACACGTGGGCTCACTAGTTGTGGTGCACAGGCTTAGCTGCTCCGCAGCATGTGGGATCTTCCTGGACGAGGGAATGAACCCATGTCTCCTGCATTGGCAGGTGGAGTCTTAACCACTGAGCCACCAGGGAAGTCCGGAGGTAGCCATCATTTTTTATACTTTAAAGAGCAAGGAATTTGTGGACAACACAATCTGCTCATTAAATCTAAAGAGAATGCAATTTGAAGTTACTCATAGGCAAACGAGAGGAGACTCACCAAGCACACCAAGTAGACTGAAACAGTCTTTCTTTCAATCTGGCAATGCAGGTTCCCTGGGATCTGCTGAATCAAGCTGTATTCCCCAAAGTACTTGGGTCTTTTATATTAGTTTCATTAAGGTAGTTCTGGTTCTTTACTTGTAGCAGAGCTTGGTAAATGAGAGGCCACCTGAGAAGCAATTAAACTAAACCAGAAAATCTTTCCTGTTCATTTCATCTTGTCCTTAAATAGTTTACACATCAATTGAACTGGGAAGAGCTCATGGTGGTTTATGATGATTGCTCCACTAGGGGTCGGCGCCTAATGAGTTGGGTACTTATCTGTGACCCCGACAAGATGACTGTAAATGAACAGACAAAAAGACCAATGGGACTAGTTCTCAAGGCTGCCCACAGAATCAAGAAAGCAGAAGTCAGTGGAGTTGGTTTTTCAGTTTTCTACTGAAAAGTAGAAGCTGGTGGAGTCAGGTAGATTGAAACACCTAGGGTTTTTTTAATTTAGAAAAATAAGGTGCTTATCTTAGCTCTTGACAAATTACAAGATATCTCTTCAACCTACTCTCTTTTGGGGGGACCAGCCTTCCTCTTATTTCTTCACAATATCCGGTAAACTTGTGGTTCCCATCAAATGATTCCATTGAGGTGGATGGCTTCACTTAATACAAAAGATGTGTACCAATGTCAGTCTAGCGGAGTGGTACAGTGAAGCTTACTTGCTTGTACCACCACAGAAGCATACTGAACATGGCGAAACAAAACCAAAAGATCTTAGTAAAAGTGCATTTGCAGACTGAACAGATAAAATCATAGTGACATAGTATGGCATAATCAAAATTCTCAATAATTGGCAAACTAGAACAAAGAATCTCCTTTTTCTCCCATTCACTAGCTGTATTAGCCAGATTTTTTTTAGTGTTGCATAACAACCAACCAAATCTCAGTGATTTGCAGCAACAAATATTTGTTTTAAGCTGTGGGTTGATGTTTGGCTGCGGTTTGGCTGTGTAGCTGGGCTCAGCTGGGTTATGTTGCATCCAGGTCTGTTCCCTGTATTTTCGTTCCAAGACCCAAGGGGCGACAGCTACCTGGGGCATATTTTTCTCATTACAGGGAGTGGATGCTTAATAGGGCTGGTAGAAATTCGCTAACTTCTTCAACCCTCCGCTGGGAACTGGCACAGTGTCACTCATTACCCATATTCCACTTATCAAAGCAAAGCGCATGGTAAAGTCCAAAAATGGATACAGGTGTATAATCTATAGACTCCAGTGGAAGGATCTACAAAGTCAGAGAGAAAAGGGAATGGAGATATAAATTCTCTTCTGAAAAAGATTTGGGAACACTAGTTCAGCCTCCCACAATAACCATGAAAAGAGCCAAAATTGGCAGAAATGTGTGTCAATGTCAAATGTGCTGACCCGTGACTTTCTGGTAAGGCAAAGAGTGCTCTCACGTTCTTGACAGCCTTATCCTGTAGCCCCTTTGGCAACAGCACCAATGTTTCTATTTACACACCATAAGTATGGAATAAGGCATGGATTTTCCTCTTCTTAAACAAAACATCCGTTACAACTTTTGCCACAAAAAAAGGCTATGTCAGACAGCAAGTATATCAGGGTAGAAAAATCAGCACTCCTCAGGCTAAAATAAATTATTTGGGATGGAGACTACCCACTCACTATTAAGTGCTTTCACAGAAAGGGCATTTTTTTAATTGAAAAGTTTAAAATGAAAGGGTTGGACTTCTTTGGCAGTTAATTTTCAAGATTAATGTTTGCCTATCTCTTTCTAGGTTCCTTGAGAGAAGTTAGAAAGTTCTATGGGCTTGACACTAGGGGCGGAGCCATCCTATCTCAGGCTACATTCATTTGGTGCCCTATCCAGAGAGAAGATACGAGGAAGGTGGCCCACGGGGGTGAGCCGGAGTGACACTCTGCGTGTTCTTCTACTCATCCTCGGTGATTAGCGTCACCTAAGATGAGGCTCACGAACTCAAACGCCTTCAGCTGCTAGATCTATAACAGGAATGAGTGGCACTGACTGGGAGTCAGGAAAATGTTTGCATAAGCTTGAGGTTTGGTGGCAACTGACACTCAGCCTTGGTATAAAAGAGATGACAGAGGATGATGAAGATTGAGTTCATGTCCCTTCTAGAAGAGGGGCCTTTCAGTAATTGGCTCTAGCTAACTGCCAAGTGCAAATGTGGGGCTTATGTTGTCAGACACAATTTTTTCAGAGAAACTGGAAATCTCGACAAAATCTCCTAATCTCTTAATGTTGACAAGGATAATAAATTCTACTGCAAGAAAGAAAGAGAGAGGGAGGGAGGGTGGGAGAAAGGATACCACTTCGCAGGTCCACTCTGTGAGTGAGTCAAACAAAAGCCATTCATAAGGCAAGGACGGCCGGGATGGCCAGTGTGTGGCCCCCATGTGTGCGCTAGCTCCTTTACCCTGTGGCAGGGCTGGACACGGCAGGACACTGAGCGGCGAGAGGGACGGTTACTCCCAACTTCTCCTGAGTCAGACCATCACACCACATCCTCATTATTTTGTGAGAAGTGACATGAATCCCATAAATAGCAAACCTGTATTCAAACATAAATGCATGTTTAAACAAAGCATCCATGATTGAGTAATGATTCACTCCTTTGAATCACCCATGCCATTACTCCCAGGAGTATGGATAACAGAATTTAATATCAATATTTAATTTTGAATCCACGAGCTCAATAAAAAGAAGGAGCACGTGTTTATGGGATGTCTGTTGTGGGTCAGCCCTCTGCTGGGCACTGCGTAGACTGTAGAAGGAGCCGGCACTACAGGGCGGACAGCGGCAGAAAGAGTGATAACCGTGCGAATGGCCAGCCTTGGCCCCATGCCTGTTCTCACCTCACAGGCCGTGTGCCCTAAGCAATGGACTTAATCTCCTAAACCTCCCTTTCTTCGTGGAAAGCTGAGTTCTTCTCAGATTTGCAGAATGCATTTGCGATTTTATATTTAAAGTTCCAAGTTCAATACCTGGTGCTTATTACATGTTGGGAAAACTTTGTAACATTTCTGTGCCTCAGTTTCCTCTTCTACATAAGAGGATAATAAGAGTTCCTGGCTCAGAAAATTGATATAAGTAGAGAGACAATGTGTATACAGCTCTTAAAATGAAGCTCAACATGTAGTACTTAATCCATATGTGTGTGTGTGTGTGTGTGTGTGTGTGTGTGTGTGTATGCTGCTATTTTTTCAATATTTATTACTATTATTAAGTAGACTTCATTATGAGGAGTAAATAAATCTATCAACATTGTAATGGGTCATCTATGTCCCAAATGAGATATTGTCTTCTATTGTATCTGCAGGAACACACCCACGGAAGATGTCATAGGTGGCCATATAAACACGCGCACACACATAAGATGAATGAATGAAGCTAAGGGAGGAGAAAACTCCAGGGAGGGAGGTATCCTGGCCTCCACATATTCTAATGACCTTTCTGGCCCTGTTTTTCCAGAGCACAGCTCTGCCACTGGAATTGCATCAGAGAAGGACCCTCAGAGACTTAGGGCAGGCAGACCCTTGGGAAGGGGATGATGGGCTGGTGAGGTAAGAAGGGCAGTCAAGGAAAGACACCTGCTCAGAAGAAGAAAACGGACTCCATAATCTTGCATTAGCATCACTTTTCAGGTTGTAAATTACACTTTTGGAGGGATCGAAAATGAGAAAAACAGGTGGGCTGGATTCTTTTGAGTCATCAGCCATGTGTCTCTGAGGAAGGAGCTTAATTTATTTAGTCCTCAGTTTCCCCATTTACAACAATAACATTTAATTGTCTGAAAGGTACTCGGAGATCCTTGGAAGAAAGGCACTCCATGAAAGCAAACTGTTCTCATTATCCTTTGGGGGTCTTCGGCTCCCGACATTCACGGGGCTCGCGCCGCACCTGTCAGAGATGGATGCGCCCGACAGGGCGGTGAAGGAGAAGGACGTAGGGAAGCGATTTGGGCCGCTGGGGAGCAGACAGAGAGCAGAATGGCCATTTTCAGGGGGATGCTTAATGGAGAGCCCCTCCTTCTCGGAAGGAAAAGCTGGCAGAAGCTTTGTTTCACGTGAGCACAATCCCCAGAACAGTGAGAGGAGGTGAGAAGCCGGCTTAAGTGGTGCTTCGCGTGGGGGGAAGCTTCAGCAGAAAAGCGGGGGCGGGGGTGTGTGTGTGTGGGTGCCATCTGCCGCCTCCCTCCTGTTACCTAACTGAGAAAGGGCTCCCCATGGTGCACGGCCTGTTCTGGAACTTGAATCGTGAGACGCAGCTGTGCTACACCTCCTTAGGCATCCAGTCAGCTACTTTCCCTAGGCCCCCAGGACTTGTGCAACGTGCCATGCGCGGTGATGGTGTAGCATGTGTCCGGGAGGGGGGTGGGTAAGGGTGGGATGGGCTGCTGTGATGCTAATGGCTTGGAAAGTCCACCTCCAAAAAGTCTCTGGGTCCGCGGACATAAAAGAAACGTGAAGGAAGACCTGGATTCCAAAGACAGGCGCACACATCCTGGCACATGTGTCTAACCAAACACGTATATACGCACACAGAGAACACGTACACGTAGGGAGTTGCAGAAGACCGTGTGTTCAAAAAGAGGAGAGTGAAATTATACAGAGGTTTCGTTATTTGCAAAGTTCAGTGTTATTCAGCTTAAGAATTTTAGAAACGAAAAATGTGTTTAAATAGACATTTTCAAATCAATGCTCCACTCAATGCACTTTGCACATAGTTAAAACTCAATATTTATTGTATGGGATAAATGAGGGCAAGGAAGGAAGAAAAGGAGAGAGAGAGGGAGGGAGGGAGAGAGGTAAGAAGTCCCAATAATTTCAAAGCAGAAAAGATTCAAGATGAGGTGAGGATGATCTTTAAGTCAAATTCCTCTTCTTTTTATTTTTCTTTCTTTCTTTTTTTCTTCCTTCCTTCCTTCCTTCCTTCCTTCCTTCCTTCCTTCCTTTCTTTCTTTCTTTATGGTTGCGTTAGGTTTTCATTGCGGCGAGCTGGGACCACTCTTCGTTGTAGTGCGCGGGCTTCTCATTGCGGTGGCTTGTCTTTGTTGTGGAGCACGGCCTCTAGGCGCGTGGGCTTCAGTAGTTGCGGCACAGGGGCTCAGTAGTTGTGGCTCGCGGGCTCTAGAGCACAGGCTCAGTAGTTGTGGCACACGGGCTTAGTTGCTCCGCGGCATGTGGGATCTTCCCAGACCGGGGCTCGAACCCGTGTCCCCTGCATTGGCAGGAGGATACTTAACCATTGTGCCACCAGGGAAGTCCCAAAATTCCTCTTCTTTTATCTTGACTAAACACAAAGAGTTAAGTCCCCTTCTAAAGAAATAATGAAGAGGGAGAAGGGTGATTTGGGGTCCAGGATAGCTTAGACCCAATATTTTCTCCACGTCCTGTTCTATTCTGGAATATTTTCTTTCTCTTTGGGAGGGGAGGGGCAGATAGCAGAGCTAAAATCTTTCTTCTAGGCCTTTGCTTCAAGAGGTGGCCAGGTAACCAGCTCCCCTTGTGATGGATTCAGGGCAGGTTCAGAGGTGGAGGAAGCCTGGCCCTGGGAGGTAAAAAGGGACCAGGGAAGGGACGGAGCCTGCACAGCAGAGCCAGAACTCTGGGACTGAGTGTAGCCCTCGTCTAGGAGTTCCGGACTGTTTCCATGCCTCTGTTTTTCTTTTCTGGTTATTGTTTTTATTTTTGCTTTTCCCTTCTATTTAGTTAGGTTCTTTGTTTATTTTTAACATTTCAGCATCTATCAGCTGTGCTAAGGAAAACAACAGAAAGTTATTTGTGTGCACATGAACACATACACACACCCCCCAACAGATTAAAGGGGTTGCAATTCCTCATGAAGGAAGCGTGGTGACAGCAGTGGGAATCCAAATAGAACCCCTTGACCTGAAAGGAAGACAAACCTCGGGGGGAAGCCTTGAAGACTCTGGCCTTCTTTTAAACAAGGGAGTCAGTGCTTGTACAAGGAGTCCCAAAAAATAAGAGGATGTTTTCAAGGCACTTCAAGAAAACACAAGGCTAGATCTCGAAGAGTCAACACCAGGTCTAAGCCAGCCCACCAGCACCAACTGCAAACACACAGATACAAGCCGGAAGGCACGCTCCTTCCAACAGACACAAAGCAGAGGTGAGAGTCAGGATGGGCGCCACACAACGTGTGCTCTTTTAATAAATGCTACTTGGGAATAACAAACACAAGGGAAAGTGAACAATTATTTTCCAGGAGTCGAGAAGCCAAGTCTCTGCCAGCATTTTTCTGGTCCTGAGGGACACCTGTTTCCACAGCAACCGCAACTTGGGGAGAAGGCTGCCTTCAAGTTATCTATCCCAGGAAGATAGTTAGTCAGGGCTATCAATTCTGGATGGGCAGAAAGAGCACAGAATATGAGTCACAGACCTCACTGGGGCTTAGGGAGGTTGAAGAAATTGGTACTGTGGTTAATCCACAGAGTCAGCTGTCAGAACCAATCCTGAACTTCACCCTCATGACTTCTTGCTGAGTTTTGGCAGCTCCTGAACCCCCTGAACCTGGGTCCTCATCCTGGCAACCTCCACCTGATGGTGACAATGATGAGGAAGATGACAGCAGTGATGATGGTAATAAGAATGACAATGGTGATGATAATGATGATGAAAGAAATAACCGTGATCGTAACAGAAATGAACACTGATCGCTAAGTGCTTCACATGCATTTTCTTAGTTTGCCTCACAAAAGCCCTGTGACTTAAATGCTAATCTTGACCCACTTCACTGATGAGGAAACGGCCGCTCAGAGAGGTTAAATAACCTGACCAGAGGCACACAGACAGCAAGAAGGACATGATGTATGAACCCAGCTCTGTGTAACAACATAGTCATTCCTTTCAGGAGCAGGATAGCTTAAGAGCTCAGACTGTGCAATAGACTTCCTCAATTCCATCCTGGTTAGAGATTTATCAGTTGTGGGATTTATCACTTAATTCCTCTGCGCCTAAACGCCATCATCTGTAAAAGAGGAATAAGAATAGTAGCTCCTCCTTGTTTTGTTTTTGAGAATTAAAAGAGTTAACACACGTAAAGCAGTGCTTTTCAAACTTTAACCTGCGAATAAATGACCTGGCCATCCTACTAAACTGCAGTTTCCATTTGGTAGGTCTGGGATGAGACCTGAGAGTCTGCATTTCTGATGAGCTTCTAGGCGCTGTAGGTCTGCAGATCACACTCTAGTTTGCAAAGCGGCAAAGCACTTGGAATTACACATGATAAACCATAAAGAAGTATCGGCTGTTATTATTACTATTATTATTTTAGCCTCCTCTAGCCACAGTCCTCTGCCAGAACTCATGACTGGTTTTGAGGGTTGTATCCTGGCAGCCACTCACCCCCTGAGAACCCTTAGCTTATTTTTGGTATGCAAACATGCCATTTGGAGTAAGCATGAATGGGCTACCTCTGTGAACGGCCTTCTTTCTCTGCTGTCTGCATGAATTAATTAACTGAACCCATGGAGGATTAACTTCTGCTGGAACCTTCATGAAAATGCCTTCGTCCCCCAAGAACAAAGCAAGGGGACTCATCTGCTTTCTCCTCCCTCTGACTCAAGCAAGAAGTCTAGGGGGAATGGAGTGACCGTGTCCACAGGCCAACGTGGGTGGGCACTAGGATACAATGCCCAGATCCCTTACAAGGAAGGACCTGTTGCCCCAGAAGGTGGGGGTGCGTTGGCAGGTAGACCTCGGCATCAGCCACCTCGGGGTTACCTCCGCTGCAGTGAGGATGGGTAAGTGCAGTGAAACCGAGCAGGATCCTGGGGGGCCCTTCTGGGGACAAAAGCCTTTTCACGTCCCCCATTTCTTGTTTGTAGGAAAAAGATTTCAGCCTCCTAGACCTTCCCTGAGTTCCAAAGGGCAGATTCAAACAGTTGCTACTAGTTAGGGGAGTGAGGGAATGCAGAAAGAAACATCAGTGCAGCATGGGGCCTGGGCCTGGCTCCTCCTGGGAGTGGGAAGGGTGATTTACAAACCAATCTGATACAGATCTCTGAGTTCTTCTACAGGAACTAAGGCCCCCACCCAGGTGGAGGACGGTAAATTCAGGCTGTGCACAAGCTCGTGGACCCCAGACTGGTTGGGACCAGAAGGCTGATGACTGAGATTCCTGGAACACCACCTCTAACCAATCAGAGGACAGTTACACACCCTGCAGCCCTCCCCCCCAGAACTCTGCCTATAAAAACTTCTTCCCTGAAACCCATCGGGGAGTTCGGGTCTTTTGAGTGTGAGCCACCCCTCTCTCCTTGCATGACTCTGCAATAAATAAACCTTTCTCCGATCCAAACTCTGATATTTCAGTTTGTTTGGCCTCTGTGCATCAAGCACACAAACTTGGGTTCAACAACAGCAGGGGGCATGAAGGCCAGGCCATCTCAGCCCAATCACAGGCAACTCTGGAGGGTTCTCTCTTTCTCTCTAGAGGTCCCCAGGCCATTGGTCAAGGCTGACCTTGAGCCTTGGGTATCACCCTGGATTTCTCTCTCCCCGCCCCTGCTCCTTCTCACTCCCAGAGGCACCGCATTGGTTTCCTGTGACGGCTGTAACCAATTACCACAAACTTGGTGGCTTCAAACAACACAAATGTATTCTCCTATAGTTCTGGAGGTCGTAAGTTTCACTGGGCTAAATTAAGATGTTGGCAGGGCTGTGTTCCTTCTGAAGGCTCTATGGCAGAATTTCTTTCTTTGCTTTTTCCAGCTTCTCGAGACTGGCGTCTTCTTTGGCTCACGGCCCCCTCCTCCATCTTTAAAGGCAGCAGTACAGGCATCTTCAAATCTCTCTCTAAGCCCTCTGCTTTTGTTGTCACACCTTTTTTTACTCTGACCCTCCTGACCTCTGATGCTCCCTGCTGTACAAACTCTTGAGATGCTACTTGGACTCATCCAGATAATCCAGGATCATCTCCCCACCTCAAGATCCTTAACTTATTCACATCAGCAAAGTCCCTTGTACCATGCAAGGTAACATATTCACAGGTTCCAGGGATTAAGAGGCAGACATTTGGGGGGCTATTCTTCTGCTTCCTGCAGCTATTCCTAAAAATATGGCACACATATGACTCCATCTCAGAGATTGTTTTCTGGGGAACCCAACCTGCAACACTACTATTTAGAAACACTACCTCCACAGCCTGTCTTATTTCAGCTCTGGAGTGTTCTTGCTAACAAGGGGTGAGACAGAGGAATAGCCATGTAGATTACCTAAAGCACACGACCATCCAAATAAGAAACCTTCATCACCTATGACATCATGTAGAGTTTGCTAACAAGGGGTGAGACAGAGGAACAGCCATGTAGATTACCTAAAGCACACAACCATCCAAATAAGAAACCTTCATCACCTATGACATCATGTAGAGTTGGCTTTAGAGAATCCACGTATGTCTGTCCGTGTATTAAAGAAATAATTTTACCCAAGAATAGGTCTGGCCTTTGCCCTTGATTCCTAGAAGGTCATCCCTAAGCTCTTAGAATGACCTGCCTGATAAGAGTGTCTTTGTTTACTTGGGAGCCTTGGGCCACCCCCTACAGTCTAGATGATTTATAATGGAGGGCTTGGGACATGTGGTATGAGCTAAAACTTTGGAGGAGCTCAAGACTGAGGTGAGCCATGTGGGTGGGCAAGTATGTCTAGATGTCAAAGCCCCATTAAAAACTCTGGACACCAAGACTTGGGTGAGCTTCTCTGGGTGGCAATACTCCATGAGTATTGTTGTACATTGTTGCTAGGAGAAGACAGTGTTGTCCGTAACTCCAGCCAGAGAGGTCAACTAGAAGCTCTACATGTGAAACTCTCCTGGCTTCTGCCCCATGTGTCTTTCCCCTTTGCTAACTTTAATTGGTTTTATTCTGCCATAATAAATTGTAACATTGAGTCTAATGGTTTTCAGTGAGTCTGTGAGTTCTTCTAGCAAATTATCAAAACTAAGGGTGGTCTTGGGGACCCTGAACTTGCAGTTAGTGTCACAAGTGATGGTGCTCTCGGAGACCCCCAAACTCTGCTCTGTTTAATGCACAGTATTTAGGAAATTTCCTCCCCCAAACTTTTCCTGGCAGGACCTCTATGTCTTCTTTATTTTTTCCATTCCGATTGCCTGATCAGCTCTTCTCTGTAGCCACCTTTAAATTAGAGACAGGTATTTCCCTCTCTGGCTGCTGCAAAGATCCAACCCAGGGCAATGCTGAGTCATTCTGGAATCTTCTTGGGACCTGGGAGGGCAGAGAACTGTCTTGATTCAACAACTGAGGCTCAAAGTACATTAGATGTCAGAAACGGCTCAGTTCAACCTCTTTTTTGTTGTTGTTGTTGTTACCATTCTCATACACCGGAAATACAAAGACGGGAAAGACCTCCTCTAGAGATGTAATAGGGGTGGGGTGGGCACACAGCCATTAGTGCGTGGTCCTCGCAGCAGAGAGTGTGGTGAGAGGCAGCTCGCGGCCTTCTCCCCAGGGCCCTCCAGACCCGCCGGCCTTGGGCTGCCGGGTGAGCTGGGGGGCCCCGAGACAGGCTGAGGGCCGTGTCCTGCAGGGCTCCAGAGCCCTCGCCACAGCCACCCACTGGCCGGGCCCAGGCCTTGAAGCAGCAGCGAACCTCTCCCCCTCCCCGCCTTGGGTGGCCCGAGGAGCCTGAGGGCCGGCTGCGTCCTGGGCGCCTGGTTCCCTCAGTGACGATGGCTGGGCAGGGTCTGGAGACCTGGCCCTGAGGGCGCCGCCAGCTGAGCTCTGCCTCCTCAGCTGGACCTGGGCACCGGCGGGAGGACCCAGACGGGGTGCTGGACGACCGCTCCTGGGCGGGGTAACCGGCCCCCGCGGGGACCCCCTCCTCTTAGCCAGGGCCTGGACCTCAGAGGGCAGAACCTGAGCCTTGGGACCCTGCCCTTTCTTGTCAGAACAGGGAATAATGTTTGTTTTGGTGGAGGCTTACAGGGACATGGTGACCTGACCGTGACCTGACCTCAAGAACAAAGGATCTGACACCAAGAAATCTTCAACAGCTAACCACGCCCCTCCCTCACCTTTCCTATGAAAGGGCTTTGCTGAAAGCTTTCAGGGAGTTCAGGGGTTTTTAAGGCATGAGCCACCCATCTCCTTGCATGGCCCTGCAGTAAACCTTTCTCTGCTCCAAAGTCCAACGTTTTGGTATTGTTTGGCCTCACTGTGCGTCGGTTCGGTAACAGACAGGCAATGCACATGGAAGGGACAGACCAAGACTGCAGTGCGGTAAATTACGTGCCCCTCTAGGTGCTGATTACAAACAGAAAGAGGGATCAACAGGGACCTTTCTTTGCTCTATCTGCCAGGAAGCTCAGGAAAAAAAATCACATCACCGTCAACTGTGTTTACCTTTATAGTGAGCAAAGCTTTGTTTTTACTTTTCCTTTTGGCCCTTCATTTCTGTTTATATCTTTATTTTAATATATTCAGCATGAATTTACTGTTTATTTTTATATTTGGACCTCAGTTGTACAGGATTAATCATAATTCTGACTCAACCACATACCTTGATCATTACTCCCTGCATACTATAGTGCTTGTTTGTTTATTTGTTTGCTTGCTTGTACCTTAATTCATTTATTTTTAACAATGTAATAAGCAACTATGAATGCACGCCCAAAGCAAAAACTAGATCCACAACAATAACTTACATTGTGCATTCACTCCCTATTTCAAAACATCTAAAATAATTTGTACTTTCTTTTCTTGAGAGTAAAATTAATAAGCTGTTCTTCAGAAAATTTTCCAAATAAAGGCTTACATAAAGAGAAAAATATTACCTAGAATTCATTCCCTCATGCCCACCCACTTCATCAATAGCAGTTAATATTCTATTCTGGCATATTTACATTTAAATATTTTTCTATGGTTTAAGTCATAATGTTTAAACCATATGGTTTAAGTATGGAAAGTTTCACATCTTTTTTTTTTTTAACCACTTCCTACTATGTATTAAATACTTCATTTAACATCACGTATTACATCATTTCTTATTTTTGACTCTGAACATTATAAGCCCTATTTGGATAGTACCATAACTGATTTAGTAATTGACTTATTGTTAGACATTTAGGCTGTGGCTTTTCTGAGAGGGATATGATAAGTCATATTACTAGATAATATTTTATATGTAATTATTCTTTTACTTTTTTGTCGAGTCTTCTGTATTCTGATTCTCAGAGACTGGATGCCTGGGACATTGTTTTGAGGAAACAATTGGACAATGCATCTCCAACATTTTAAACCTGTCCAACTGTTTTCCAGAAAGATGACTCCAATTACTACTGACCTTGGCAAGAAGGGTCCCTGCCCTGGTCCCCCACACTTTCCTGGGCCCCTCTCTGGCCTCCCTTGGGCCATGGCACTTCCTATGGGTCAGGGGGATAACCCACTGGGAGCCCATGACCTCTGGCTTTCTAGATCTTGCTCCCAGCACCTGGGGTCTTGGAATTGCCTTCCTCTGGTACCACACCTGATTCCACGGCTTCAGAGTTTCTTCCCTGGGGCTGTTTCCTCAAGAGAAGACCTCAACTGCACTGTGCATGCCCCAGGCTGTGTGTGGTGGGTGGGTTACCTGGAAGGATCTTGGATGTGCACTTGGGGGGGTCCACACGCCTGTGTACAGAGCCCCTCCTAGCACAGGTGGAGCTGGGGAGGGAAGAGGAGCGGGAGCTGCTAGGGGCCAGGACCGCCAAGTTCTACCAAAGAACTCCTGAGAGTCCAAGAATTATAAATTCACCCAAGTCATTAGGAAGTCCTACCTATTTGTCTAGGTAGGAAGACTGAAAATCCTTAACGCTTCTTAGCTTTGTTTGTAACTATTAAATCTGTAGGCACATGGTACGTGGGCCCCCACTTATACTCTTGTTCTGGGCCCCGAGCTTGTTAGGGGAGGAACTGATACCATTTCTAGTCTTACCAGCACCTTGGAATGTGTCTGCTCACCAGCATTATGGCTTATGATCATCCTTTGTTAATTTGGTGGATGAAAAACACTGTCTCGTGCTTGTTTTAAAATGCATTATATTTGGCTATTCATATTTTTATTTTGTTAATGATTTGGGTCTTTATTTATCTACTGTGGCCTCAGATTTTCTTATAAGTTTGTAAAGACTATCTTTCTATTAAGGATAGTAAACTCCGTACATGTAACAACTAGCCTAGAGCTAGGTAGGTGGTGTCTGTCCAGTACATAGCCCCTCCCCCCCCAAAAAACTGCCTGTGATTAGCAGGGTAGAAGGTGGGACCAGTGAGGTAGGGGCAAGTAAAAAATGAGAGAGCTGTGGGGACCCATTTGATTATAGTCATTAACTGGTGGTCACTAAAACAACCAACCAAAATCAGGAAGATGAGAGCAAGGAAAAGAAGACCTAAGCAGGGCATTCTGAAGAAGTTCTGAAAGTGTGGATCATTACCTGTGGCTTGGTTTGCCACTTACAAATTCCTGACCGGTGACCACCGGATTCACGTAATGATTCCCTGGACATGCACTGGCATTCAATAAATGCATGAAGAACTGAATTCTTGAATTTAGCTGTAATCTAGCTAAATCGAATGTCCAAAAGCAGAGTCAGTGCTTCCCCCAAAATGATCTCCAGTCAACAAGGAGCTGATCTTGTTAAACCACAACCAAATCACCCCCTCAGGGGCCTTCATCCCATTTTCTTCTTCAAACACCCAAGTGGAATCTCTTCATTTCTTTCGGATAGTTGGCCAGTAAACGCTTTAATTACAAGTTGAAAGGAATAAAATAAAATCATCTGGTGGAATGGTTTTAATTAGAATTTAGAGCGTCGGGCGAGCAATTAGTGCATCTAAGAATGGAGACTGTATACACATATTTGTCTCTGTTGAGCTTCACTGCTTTAAATGAACACTTGACTCAGCTTCCTCAAGCTAAACAAAGGCCCTCATAATGGTAGCACTAATAATAATGCAGCTGGAACCAACAGAAAATGATAAAAGCCATCACTTACTCCACGTCCTCGCAGGTCCTATGGCAGGACGTCATGGCAACGTCACCAGTCTTAGTTTTAGGACAAGCCATGAAATTCTTAAGATTCTTAAGATGATAGACTCAGTTTAAATTAAAGCACAGGGAGAAGAGGGAACAGTGAAGGGAGAGAAAGGGGACTGTCACGTCTGACACCTGTTCTGTGTCAAGTACTGAACATCACCTCCTTTCCTCCTTGCACCCGTATGTGCCGAGGGTGTTATTATAGATGCAATAAAAAACCTTACTGAGCGAAGTAAGTCAGACACAGAAAGACAAATATCATATGATATCACGTATATGCGGAATCTAAAAAAAAGGGTACAAATGAACTTATTTACAAAACAGAAGTAGAGTCATAGATGTAGAAAACCAACTTATGGTTACCAGGGTATGGGGGGAGGGATAAATTTGGAGATTGGGATTGACATATACACACTACTATATGTAAAATCAATAACTAATAAGAACCTGCTGCATAGCACAGGGAACTCTATTCAATACTCTGTAATGGCCTATATGGGCAGAGAATCCAAAAAAAAAAGAGTGGATATATGTATATGTATAACTGATTCACTTTGCTGTACACCTGAAACTAACACAGCATTGTAGAGCAACTATACGCCAATAAAAATTTTTTTTTAAAGTTCCAGTTTTAGAAATGTGAAAAAAAAAACGAACAAAAAAAACCCCGCTGAGGCCCAGAGAGATGAAGGCATTCCTGAGCATGGACCACAGCAGGGGCAGAACCCTGGATGGTCCAAAACCAAAGTCTTTGCTCCTTCCAAGAGAAGGGGTTTAATCTAACACCCAAAAGAATTCTTCTTGGAACAGACTGATTTCTACATCTCAAGTGTGAGCTCACTCTCTGACTGGGAGGTGAGAGGTACAGGAGCTAAGAGCGAGGCTGGTGCTTCCCACAGGTCAAGCGGGGGTCACGCCACTGGTTCTCAATCTTGGCTGAATGCTGGAATCACTGGGGAGCTTCAAAAAAATAGCAGTGGCAGCTCTCACCCCTGGAGGTTCTGAGTTCGCTGGGATGGCGGACAGCCTGGATGTGGGCATTTTGTAAAACTCCTGCAGTGAGGCTCATTGACTGCCAAGGTTGAGGACCTCCGAGTTCCATGCACCATATGCATTGAGAGAAGGTTGTGGAAGTCTCATTTAAGAGTGAAAATGACCCTCCTCTGAGCTCTGTGAGCTTGTGCCCATGACACTGCCCTGGGCTCTATTCCTGTCCCTGCAGGAGACCTGGCAGAGAGTCACCAAGTATCAGAGTGAAAGACCCCAGGTGGGGAGCCGGGGTCAGTGTCTGACACTGTGATTTTGGCCAAGCAAGTTCATCTGAGCCTTAGTTATGTATAAACTTAGTCATCTGTCTTCATTTTATAGATGAAGATGAAAATTACCTGGCTGGGCTAGAGTGAAGATTTTAAAAATTGCATTCCTACCATGCCTAGCAAATGATAGTTGTCAATAACTGATAATTATTTGTTTAAATCATGTAGTCCTTGAAGGCATAGACCATACCTGTTTGATTCTCTATCTGCAGCACCTGGGATAATACAGGCTCTGTTTGTGCGGTAATTGATGCTCCTGTCCTGAATTTTCCTATTCCAGAACCACTGCATGAAAGAAGTTTAGACTCTATACCTCTTACAATGCAATGAGTATCATTGTCACACATTAACATCTTGGTCCAGCATTTCCATGTTAACAGATTTTCCAGAAAACTTAAGCAAATGCGTTTGGGATACATCACATGCTAGAGTCTCCCTTTTGGAGAGTCACAAGTCATATAAGCAAAGTCAATCCTTTAAAAGAATACCTGCAGTGATAAAATCTGTTTAACATTGTGTATACCAGCATATTCCAAAATATATGTTTCCTAAGTACACATAATGGAACACTTTTTAGTATGCATTCTCACTAACATTCTACGGGACTCTTGTCTGGAGAATCTCACCCTAGTTTAAATTTTATAGTTAAAAAGTTATTCACAGGAAAGAGGCCAGTGACATGGCCGGCCGCCTGGGCAAGACCTTGCAAGGTGCCTGCCATTTGAGAGAGTTTGGCAACCAGTTTTGTGGCTGAGACATCTGATTTCATCAGTTTACTCACATGTTATAGCTTTTTCTAGGAAACAGATTCACAAATACTAAAAGCAAAAGAAATTGTATGAAGGCATAAAAACTCTTTGGAGTTTAAGTTAGTCAAGTTCTCCTAGCTTCAGAAACCTCATCTGTAAAGTGAGAATAATAGAGTAAACCTGTGAGCTAGGGATTATTTTAAGAAACTGTGGAAGCCACTGGTGCTTTTTGGCAAATATTTCCCAGTCTCTGCCTTCTAGTCACAAGGTAGGATTATGTGTCCTGGATCCCCTGGGGCAGAATGGGGCCATGTGACTACCATGTAATGAGTTATGAATGAAGCTGAGCATATGTCACTTTGGGGCAGGAGAGTTTTGTTGCTCGTGTGTACTCTCCAGGGCTACCTTTCTATCGAGAATGGCCCCCTGTGCCACCCAAGATAAAGGCTATTTCCTCAGCCTGGGTCCCATAAGAAGCAGAGCCCACCTGCAATGGACATGCAATGTGAACAAGAAATGAACGTGCAATGTTTAAGCCACTGAGGTTTAGAGGTTGTTACTGCACCACAGCTTAGCTTGACCTGTGTGATTCGAGTCAAATGAGATAACGAACATCAAATGTCATTACAGTTTCTGGCGCATAGTAGGTATTCCAGAGATGTTCATTCTTCCTTTTCTAAAATGGGGAGGAGGAACACTCTCTAGGTGACTTGCAGCACACATCTGAACACGGGTCACTCTATCCTGATGAGAAGGTGCACTCAGGAAAACAAATTACACATCAGAAAATACATCAGAGCAGCACATGCAAAATAGAGTTCTGTTTTGGGGATTTGCTTGTTTGAGTAGTTTTTTCCCTTCCTTCCTTCCTTTCCTCCCTTCCTCCCTTCCTTCCTTCCTCCCTTCCTTCCTTCCTTCCTTCCTTCCTTCCTTCCTTCCTTCCTTCCTTCCTTCCTTCCTTCCCTCCCTTCCTTCCTTTCTGTGCATAATAAGCTCCTAGAAAATGATGGATAAACTGAACTGAATTTCATACCTCGGACATTAGCTAATCCTGCTGTTTTTCAGAACAAAGTGAAAAGGGGGCACAGAGCAGGCACCAAAGGCTCCAAGTGGCAGCGGAGACCCGGACTCCTTCCAATGCTCCCCCCCTCCCACACGCCTCCCTCTCTTCTTTTCTTCCCTCTGAAATGGTTCTGGATTTAGCGCTTCATCCCATTTTACATAATTAGCTGCATTTTTACTTCTGACTTGGGATGACAGCCCAGCTCTTGTTTGCTTGCGCTTATAAACACAGACTGGAAACATTTCTCATTCACATGCCCTGGAAGGCTCAGAGGAAGGTGAGCCTGAGGGCGGTCAGCAGCACAGTGGGCTCGTTTGTGCAAGCACTTGACCTGCATTCTTCTCCCATCAGGGAGTGAAAGCAAACCTTTGTCATCTTAGCAGAAAACACAGGCTGCTTCCAAAGGAGCCAGAGTTGCCAGGTCTGCTTCCCTGCCTCCCAGCCTTCCTCTCCCTGCAGCTGGGGCCTCACAGGTCCACCTGCCGATTCCACCCACCTGCAGTTACTCCCCTGCATTAAGGAAGGCCGAGGCACAGGGAGTCGGTGGGGCCCTCTGGCTCCAATGTCAAGTCCTGCCCTCAAGGCCCAGGCACGTGGGCTTTTGTGCAGAGTTCCAGCCTCATTTCCTGCCTTGGTTTCAGTTCTAGAAACACAGTCTACCCCTCATTCCAGGCTGCCCCCGACCTGGTGAATGTTCCAGCACCCAGTCACTATGCCCGGGCTCTGCTCTTCTCAGCTCCTCCCAGGGACCAAAACCCCACGTTCAAGGTCACCACTGAGGTTGTCAATTGATGCACATGACTTCCTTCTCCCTGCAGGCTGCCCACAGAATCACCTAGGGCCAAGGCTTTATCCAGCCTTCATTTTCCTTTAGTGAGGTCTGCCACCTCTTCCATGCCTCATCTTGGATTCTGGATGCTGAAGCGTGCCAAGACTGCGGTTCAAGGCTTTTCCTGGTAAACTCGACTTCCTACCTGGGTCAGCCTGACTCAAGTGGGACGGGACCTGGTCCAGTGCCCAGCTCCTCCTAGGCTGCACCCCACCCCTCTGCTGTGTTTAACTAAGCAAAGCCTGGGCAGGATGGGCAAACTGATTCAAAGATATATAAGTAAATAATGAAAAAAATACACAGCGCATGGAGAGGGCAGAAATCATAAAGATGATCCTCAAAGAACCAAATTTTAGAAAACAATATTTGATAGGATGATGTAATCCTAATTTCGTGTGCACTCAGGTTAAATTCTCTCTCTTCTTCTGTGTAACGGGGCTACGATCACCTCCCTGGGGAGGTCATTGGAAAGGTCGTAGAAAGGTACGTGGAACAGTAGCCCAGTACCCGGTGTACACGTTTTACCTGGCATTTGTGTGCTGCTGTCTTTGTGGTGGTGGTTGCATAGCTCATAATCGGGGCTGCACTTTTGCCTCTGTGTTTCCTGCACAGCCTGGAGCCTTCATGGCTACATGGCAGGGAACACAGGAAAGATACTCTTGACTGGGGTCTCTGCTCGGGCTGTCCTTTGGTTCAGTGATCCCACAAAGGGGCAAGAGGCAGCACCTGCAGAGGTATATCCTGGGAGATTAGTACCTACTCCCAGGCCTGACCCACTACTCCACCTTTTCCGAACACTATTTAGCGTCTGTGCACCACAAGGGCTCAGAAGGAAATCATCCCCTGTAGGATAAAGGATTCCCAGAGGAGGTAATTCTGTAGACTTTTCCTGTGAGGTCAAAGCTCCCGGCAGCCAGGTGTACCCTCTGCCTTCAAGTGTGATTATGTCTGGGCTTCACCAGATGAGGATGTGAAGTGCAGAAACCTGTGCGGTGCTTGTATAACCCCAGCCGATCCTGCAGCAATCATTGTCTGAGTTAGCTAATGGCAGGGTATGAGGCCCTCCCACTGAGATTCCATTACCTTGTAATTTCCAGCTTGTTCACTGTTGCAATAAAGCCCCTCTGTCTTATAATTCCCCAGCATTCATGTCTCATCTTCTCAAGAACTGAAGTATGTAAGATGCTTTCGGCTGGGGATTCATTGAAATAAGTTATTGAACTGAGGCCGAGAGGCTTCCAGCACTAGGCTGTTCATCTCAGAATTTATGTTCATGCTTCCTTTGGAAGGTCCAATGTAATAGCAAACAACGTGCTTTCTATATGTTTAAAAAATCGTAAGTACAATGGAGGTGGAGGGGCAAGGATCCCCACACTTGGAGCTCCTTAGCAAGAAGAGACTTGCAACAGCAGACTGGTTTCTGATGTCATTTCTATGGGGCTGAGATGCTGCAGTTATTCACTCAAAGCCATTCAATGGGGTGGAGTAAGGATGTCTACACATCCTCATTACCCTGGTCCCGGAGTCTGGCAGAAGAATTGATCTATCAGATGACCTCTTTGTTGAAAACTGCTGCCCCTCCCACATCTTGTTCTTTGGCCTCTGAGATATGGTCCTTCTCTTCTCTCTGTGGACACAGGTCCCTCCCCGGTTCTGAGCATTCATGTGGTCATCTCTTCAATCTCCCCGCCCACGGCGGCCCCTCTCCCTTCCACCCAGCTAGCTGCCGCCTTTCTCATCCTCCCAGGATAGCGTTCTTCTCAAAGCTGTCACTGCAGGAGCCTCACCACCAAGCAGAGAATCAAATCGAAATGTCTCAGGGTGGGATTTGAGGACCAAACACCGTGTCTCTCCTTGAAATCCAGCAGCACAGTTTGCAAGAGCTGCCGCGGAGGGATCCCAGGAAGGTGTCGAGAAGGGAACATAAGGGTCATAAGGTGCTGATGCACCTCACCCCACCGCTCTCCTCCTCTGACAGCTTTCCAACCAAAGACTTGTGGAGTGGAGGTCCTAAAGCACCAGTTATTCTAACACCCAGATTATACGACACTCCTATGGAGAGGCGGGGTCCGTGTCCTCACATTTTGAATCTAGGAGGCCTTTATGACTGCTTTTACTAAGAGTGTACGGCAAAAGTGACCTTATGTGTCTTCAGATGCGCTTGACTTTCTCTTAGAGCTCCTGGCTCTGTGTAAGCAGTCTGACCACCATGAGGCCACTGTGTCATAAGGAAACCCAAGCCACACAGAGAGGCCATATGCAGATGCTCTGGTTGACAGTCTCACTGAGCTCAGCCTCTAAGTCATCCTATGCAGGGCACTCAGATACAGAAGCATCCAGATACTTCCAGCCCCCAGCCACTGGACTCACCCTCAGCCACTGGAAACTTCTCAGCTGAGGTCCTAGATGTCATGGAACAGAACAGAAACAAACCATTCTGACTGTATCTGTCCATATTTCTGCCCCAGAGAACCTGGAAGCATAATAAAAGCTTGTGATTTTAGGCCACTGAATCTGGGGTGGTTAATTGCACAGCAGCCGTTAGCTGGAATGGAGGGAGATGGTGAAATGACTCCCCCATCCTCTTCCAAACATATCTTCTACCCAACTTGAGGGTGCCTGAAAACTTTGCCTGCCTCCCCCAAGGATTCAACAGGAGAAAAGCCCTGAGATCTTCTTGCTCAGCTTGTTTTCTCAATTGGCAGGGGAGGAGAAGCCAAGGGACTCAGGGCAGATACATTTCAGTGAGGGG
The DNA here is from genome assembly GCF_028021215.1 of Eschrichtius robustus. NCBI lineage: Eukaryota > Metazoa > Chordata > Mammalia > Artiodactyla > Eschrichtiidae > Eschrichtius > Eschrichtius robustus. Next base: position 81,904,970 of record NC_090839.1, on the reverse strand, counting down.
CTGGGTGGAGAGGAGGCTTGCAGACCCCCAGGGGTGGAGATCATGTGCGGCATCGCAGGGGAGGGACCCGGCAGCTGGTATCGCAGTGGAAGGCCTGGGCGTGAGCTGTGGGTTCAGAGGGACAAAGCTGGGCTGGTCATAGGAGGGACATGCCATAGAGCCAAGGTCAAGATCATCACCCCGATACATCTGGCTCCAAGCAACTCCTGGGCATAAAATATCCAAATCTTCTAGGAATTCTGATTTCAACTCATTTCTAGTCACCTAACAAGTACCCAGCATCTACTAAGCAGGAGGCCAGGTTTGTGAAGAAATAGATGGAGAAGATGCATCTTGAAAGATGTAATTTCAAGTCAGGGGAAATCCTTCTCTGTCCTGGGTATACTGTCTCTCTGGAAAATTACTAAGCTACTTAGGATTATATATAGAAAAGCCTTTCCAGAAATTGCAGCCACAGGAAGGCCAAGGCACGTTCTGCTTTACCGTTCCGCCAGTTGCAGGGGTCTCTCACTTTGGAGGGGAGGGAGAGGCTGTCCCCTCCCTGTGTATCATGTTCCAAGGAGAGAGGAGGGGCTCTGAGCATACATGTGGTCCTCCAAAGAGAACCTAGGCAACACCCTCTGGCTGATCCCACCGCTTTGCCAGCTGGCTGCAGAAGAGAGCCTGCAAAAGCCTCCTAAAACCACACAAAGCCGGCCTAAGAAGCGACAAAGTGGGTTGCAGCTGCCTGGCGAGCGGGCTGCGCCTAATTGCCTGTGATCCCCACTCAGCCCGCGGCCGGCACGCCTGCAGACACAGCCCGTTGTGCTGGAGACCTCATGACTGCAAACTCCCCTCCCATCCCACACAGTCCTCAGAAACGGCGAACGTCTCTGTCTTTGGCCCGCCTGCCTGGAAAGGTCATTGCAGCAGCAACTGATCCCCCACTGCCATTTCAGCCCTGCGCACACATACGAACCTTACACGCTCAAGGTCAAAATAGTTACTTGCTGCTGCTTTATATTGGCCAGACCCAGGCTGGACCCTGTGCAGAGGCAGACAAGGCTTGGTCTCCACAAAGCAGCACATCTTAAGCATCCCCAGCCATTCTAATTTCATGGATCTGGCATGAACCCCTGGAAGCTGGATTTTTAAAATCTCCCTACTTGAGGTAACGTGCAGCCAGGTGGAGCACTCCAGCCATGAGTAGTGCGGCTAATAGTTATTCAGCACTATTACAGGCCAGGCCCCGTGTACTACAAACTTTCTCTTTTCATCTGTAGAACAGCTATTAGTGAGGTCTTCCCTCTTGGAAGAGTGAAAAAATTAAAGTTTAGGGAAGCTAAAAGTAATTTGCCCATACAACTCTGCACCCACTAGAATGGCTAAAAAGGAAAAACAGTGACAATACCAAGTATTGGTGAGGAGGCAAAGCAAATGGAACTTTCATTCACCGCTATGGGGAATGCAAAATGGTCTGGCCGCTCCAGAGCACATTTTGGTTGTTTCTCATAGAGTGAAACACATACTTATCATAGGACCCAGAATTCCACTCCTGGATATTTGCCCAAAAGAAATACAAAACATATGTCTGCCCAAAGATTTCTACTCAAATGTTCATAGCTGCTTAATAGCCATAAGTCAATCTAAATATTCATTGACACGTGAATAAATAAACCAATTGTGCTGTATCTGTCCGCTAGAATGCTACTCAGTAATAATAAAGAACAGTGTACTGATGCATGTAAAACGTGGATGAATTTTTAAAAACATGTATTAGGAGGAAAAGAAAAAAAAAAGCCAGAAACAAAATAACATATACTGAGTGATTCCATTTATATCAAGTTCTAGAATAGCAAACTCATCTATGATGACAGAAGGCAGATCAGTATTGGCCTGGGGTCTGGTGATGAGGAGTAGGGGTCACTGCAAAGGTCATGAGGGTACTTTGGGGTGATGTGGAAATGTTCTCCATGATTGTGATGGTGGTGACACGTTATAAATTTTCTCAAAACTCATGAAATTATCCTTAATATGGCTGCATGTTATTGCTTATAAATTGTACCTCAGTAAAGTTGATTAAAAAAATAATTTGGGAGGATGAAGCCAGCATGGAATTTCAGCACAGGTCGGTCTGATTCCGAAGCGTCTACTGCCGCCCCCCAAAGGCCTGCACGGGGATAGCATCTCCCTGAGGGGCGGCCTGTTATCTACTTACTCAGGATGGAATTAGAAGCAAACGGGGGTTTGGGGGTGCTGGGCTCTGGGGAGAAGGGAGAAGGGCCTTCAGACAGCTGAGAGAGTACTCAGGAGAAGTGTTCCCGACTTCTCAACTGTGACGAGCGCTCTGAATGTGTCCACTTACCCTTATGTCTCCGGGCATCCCTTTCCTCTTACAGGGATGAATAAAACAGTTTGCATTTCAGAAGCTGAAATCGTTATCAGATTGAATCCCCTGGGGGAGCTTGTTAAAAATATCGATTCCCTGACCTCACTCCCAATCCACCAAAACAGATCCACAGAAATGAGGCTTAGGCATCTGCATTCTTAAAAAGCTTCCAGGAGATTCTGATAGTTTGGGAACCACTCTGATGCCACGTTTCCTCCCAGCTCAGCTACATTTCCTGCAGAGATGCATTGCCTTAAAGATAGTCTCAATTTTCCAACTAATTGCAGTAACATTTGAGCCTGGGGAGTTTTCTATGACCAACTTCTAAACAAGGCCTGGAATTGAGCCAGCCCTCAAGTCTCCCTTTGAGCCATCACCCCACTCCCCATCATATGAAAAGTAGCCTCTGTAGTCAAAGGCTGGTGATGAAGATTCATGGCACAGCCTGTTCCCAGAAGGTAGGAGTATTTCCCCCAGGGAGACTGCCAGGATACAATCTCGGCTATCTCCCTCTTTCCTTTTAAGAAATAAAATAAAAATTACAAGTAGATTATGTCAAGCAAAGTATTTGAAATATGAATCCTAGATTGTAATACATAAAAGGAAGAAATTGTGTATTCTTTGAGCCTTTATCGATTTCTGGGAGAATCAGCTTAGCGTATGTGAAATTACGGACCTGGAGGATTGTTGTTGAAGCTCTAAGTTCAGGTTCATGCAGTCATTTTATGAAGAGTGCACCACGGTAATTCTTTGATTGTGCAGAACTGTGTCTCCCCAAGTTTTCCTGCATGCCAAGCAGTAGAAGGAATGTGGCAACAAGCAAGGGAAGGAGTGTGAACCTCTCAGCCCTAGGGTCTGCCATCATCACCCACCTGTGACCTGGTACTAACCAATACACTTACAAACTGTCTTTAGAACCTACATCCCTTAGAGAGTGTTGCAAACTCTGAAGACCTGGGAAAAGGAAGAGGGACACCAAGACTAAAGGGATCTAGCCTCCATCTATCTAACAAGACCACTTTCAAAGGAAGTATGATTAAAACACATGCTGATGCATATCATTATTGCTCTTATGGTGAAGAAGACTTCTTTCCATGACCTGTCTGAACAGGCCCCAACTACCGCTCCAGCCTCATCTCATATTCTCATTCTCTCCCTCTCTCCTCCTCATGCAGATGGGCCTTTTAGCCTGTCCTGCCACAGGGCCTTTGCCCAAGCTCTTCCCGACTCCTGGGATTCTTCTCTTCTCCTTCTTCACCTAGTTAATTTTTATTCCTCCTTGAGATACCAATTTAAGCATCCCTTCTTCCAGAGCGGCTTCCTGTGATCTCTCTGTGTCCAAACCTCCATTATAATGGTTCACACACTATGTATCCCCTTTGTAATAATCATAATTGTGACCTTATACTGGTTTGTGTGGTTATCTGATGAGCTCCATAAGGGCAGAAACTTCAATCATATCTTATTTACCTCGAGGACCTCAGTATCTAGCATAATCCTGGCACATATACACACAAAAATATTTGTTTAAGGAAAAAAAGATGAATGAATGAATGATCATCTAGTGCAAATTCCCCATCTTGAAGACGAGGAAACCCAAGCCCAGTGATGTAAGTGACGTGCCTTAGAGAACCTATTGCAAGTTCGTTACAGGGTTGAGACCAGGACTAAGGGTCTTGCAACCCTAAGCCCAGAACTCTTTCTCAGATGCCGCCATTCCTTCCAAATAAAATGATGACTCAGTTGGAAAAAAGAAAAAGAAAAAAGAAAACAAGCCAAAAGAAAATCAGAGAAAGAGCTTTCCATTGAATGGACCATTTTTTGTGCTCAAAAGAGAAAGGACAGAACACAAAAGAAATCATGAAAAGAGGCAGGGGATATCATAAGCAAAGTACTTGATATGAATAATAATGAACTAAAACATTCCTGCTTATTGCTTATCTAATTTTGAATTTTAATGAATAGCAGGGGTAGTAATTACACAATTCCTATGTTTATAGAAAACCAACACATGAAACCTCATAGTTCGATATTTATGAAGTGTCAGGTTCCCTTAAATACTCAGCTTGGCAATTAGAAGGGGAGCTATTCATTAACATTTTAAACTAGATAAAGAATAGAGTTGTTATTTATTCGTTAAAATTTTAAAAACTGGAAATTATACACTAATCTTTTGGGTGTATCCATATCATTTAATTAATCATGAGTCAAAATGTTACTAAGAAGTATGTGTCTACACACCTAGAAATAGATGTAACACCTATTAGCAAATGGAATGATTTAATCAGAGTAACAACCCAGATTCATCTTCCATTTGTATTGAGAACCTGACTCCAGATGCCTGATAACTTAGAAAGAGCAGCGGCCTTAGAGTCAGATGGAGCTGGGTTTTGATTACTTTTCTTCTGTGTGACCTTTGGCCACTTGTTCACCTATTCTGGAATCAATCCTTTATCCATAAAACGGGATTATAATCTTACTTCACAGGGTTGTTGGCAGGCATTAAAGTTGCATGGAGTATGGTGACTGGTTCAGGGTAGGTATCTTGCGAGTCATGAAGAACATTGCTCTGGCCCCTGCTCTGGCCCAGCTACAAGGAATAAGCATCTGGTTTTCTACAGGTGATGGTCCTAGGATACCACAAGTGGTCACTCGCAAGCTGGTGGTATTTGAGGATGCTAGGAGGCTCTGTCTGAGGGTTATAGACCAGGGCTCTGCAGTGAAAGCCTTCTAAGCACCAGATGGGGACCATGTGTGTTTGGCTCATCATTATATTCCCAGTGCCTAGTACCCAGAATATAGTAAGTGTTCATGGATATTTATGAATGAACAATGAACAACTGTATGACCACCATTTGGCATCAGCACCTCTGGAAAGTTCCTGTGATGCTCAGGTTTCCTCTCTTTTGCACAGGTCACTTGTGTTCCTGGGCTTTCTCCATCCTCCCAGATTACTGGTATCCAGAGGAATCCTGCCTCAGGACCTTATCAGCTAGGGCCTTTTCCTGACAGCCCCATGCCCCAGGGTTCTAGGATTCCACCTCACTCCACACTTCCTTTGTCTAATTTTCAGATGAGTTTGGGAGTTGACAGTATCAAACAGTTCATGCACTGCTGCTGCTTTGCTCTTATCAGGAAGTGCAGACCTCTTAAATCTCAGCACAGTGTCTGGGTCCTGGAAGTTCAATATTTGCCGTGCCCATGCCAAGGTTTGAGATGGGATTGCTCCAACTCCCTGCCTTGCTTGCTGTCTGCCCATTTCCTTGTGCTCTGTCCGGCTTTAACTATGATTTCATTTCTCCACGTCTCTGCCAGTTTCAGAGCTCCTTACTACCATGTGGCAGTGTCTACAAACCAAATGCAGGGCTCCCCAGAAATGGGAACTGAGCAAGGGTAGACAGTCCTCTTTCTGAAGAGTGACCTGGCATCCCCCCAGACTTCTGACAGAATCTACAATTTCCTACTTGGTGAACTAAGTAAGACAGATCAATCACAGGCTAACTGCCTGTCTCCCCTGTTCTCTGGACATAGTATCTCAGTCCATTGGGGAGAGAGGAGCTATAGGTATCTCAGTCCAGTCCAGGACACCAACCAATGGTACTTAGAATGGGACAGTTGTGGGTGCTACTATATTATGCATGCCTTTTTATTCTGATGTTTAGCCTCTGGGGCCTTACCCACCTTGGGAAGACTGCCTCTCCTAGGACCAGCCAATTCTTAGAGTAAATGACTGTCCTACAAGTGCATCTTTCACATGCAAACCAACCAGTCCAAAGCCCACACCCAACCTTCTCCTTTACTGAGCTCTTAAATTCCAGGCCAATATTCCCCTCCGCTAATCACCCAGGGCCAGGTACCAGACAATTTAGGACAGTCCCTACACTCCAGAGCCGGCTGAAATGATGAAAACCAGCCAAACATAAGCCTCCTCACCCTGACTCACCTGTTTCTTCTACTCACAGAAAACACAATAAAGGCTCCTGCCCACATTTCCCCCCTTGTTCCCTCTGCCCCCAGACTGACTCTGGTGCTTCCCCATTTGGCCCTGCATGGTGTGGCATGCCCCCTCCTCTTGAAAACTGTGAGTAACAAACTACCTTTTCACTGGAAAGCATCTCCTGATTTGTTGGGCTCACCACACCTGAATAATAATGAAACAGGCACTCATATTGTCCTCTGATCCAAGCCCCAGAAAATCTATTCTGCCCTTCTTGAAAAAAGTGAACTCTCAGAAACTGACAGCATGAGTTGAATAATGAGCTGGAGCATTAGATGCATTACAAGGAAACAGAGTGAGAAAATATTTCCTGGGTGCAGATGTGTGGCTTATGTGGTTGGCGGACAGTAATTTCCCTCCACAGCAATATGATAGGGCATAGGAGTGAAAAGAGAGGAATGTTATGGACTATTCAATGGCAGCAAGATCACCCCATATGGGCACCTTTATGGTGGAGCCTGGGTCTGGTTGTAGATTCTGTGTGCAGAATCCCTGCGCCCCCAACCCCCAAGGTGTTATGAGGAACTAAACCAAAGCTGAAGAATGCTAATGGCCACCATGAAGTATATGGAGCCTTGTTGAATGTATTTGATTGATTGCATTCTGGTTTGTAACAAAGCTGCTGGCATGGGCTGAATGGTGTCCTCCTAAAATTCATACATTAAAGTCCTAACCCCCAGTACTTCAGATTATGACTGCATTTGAGATAGTCTTTAAAGAATTAATTAAGTTATAATGAAGTCATCAGGGTGCATTTTAATCCAATATGACTGGCGTCCTTATAAGAAGAGAAAATTTGGGCATAGACAAAAACAGAGGGAAGGTGATGTGAACACACAGGGGAAGACAGCTATCTACAGGTCAAGGAGAGAAGCCTCAGAAGAAACAAGAAACCAACCCTACCAACACCCTGATTTTGAACTTCTAGCCTCCAGAGCTGTGAGAAAACAAATACCCAGTCCATGGTACTTTGTTATGGCAGCCCTAGCAGACTAATTCAGGCTCTGCTCTCCTCCATCACTCAGGTATGTCTGAGAAAGGGAAGAAAGGTCTGTTTAGCACCGTAGAATGTACTTTCCTTTCATTTATTTTTTTCACCCAGGCTGCCAATAGACTCCTACAGCCCCAATTTAGATGTAGATGGCAGCAGCAAGTGAAGTTACCACATCAAAACATGGGCATGAATATAAGTGTTTGAGCTCCAGCCCACAGAAACTCTTATCTCTCCCAGTGCCCACATCCCTTGCCCACAATATTGCCATCATCAAAGGCGCTTTTGAAACTTGGAAACCCTGAACCATCCATAAATTCAAAACTTGAATCAATCCTGTATGCTGTGGCTATGTTGGATGATCAAGCAGAGTTAAAAGGGTGAGCCACAGCGTTTTAGGTACATGCAGATCAGGCTGTCAGACTTGCAAGAACTTTGCAAGTTCTTTAAAATGTGGTATCAGAATAAGAAAAGGCTTATACCTGCACCCTGTGTGAAGACTGAAAAGTTATTAGGGAAAGAAACTCTGCCGGTCAGTCTGGTTGGAATTGTGGCATATCTAACCAAGGTTAAAGCCAGATGCTTTGGTATCTATTTAGAGAATACAGAGTAAGAGCCAGATTTCAAATCCAAGATGGTAATTCCTTAACGGCTACAAAGCACAGACGAATAGGAATACTGGCAAGCTGCCTGGAATAGGAAGAGCGCTGGTCTTGAAATCAGAAAACCCGGTTATTAATCCAAGTCATTTACTTTCCACAAACATCTGTTTCTTGATCTAAAAAAAACTAGTATCACTCCATATCTATCGCTCACATAATTAATGGGAAAATCATTGTGAAAACGCGTGGAAAACTCTAAGTGCCAAGCGAAGGTAGGGACTTCTTACTCTTTAAAAGGAGATCATGCCTTCATCCTCGGGACAACAGCAACTTAAGTGTTTAGAATCATGCAGAAAAATTGCCAACACAACCTTCTTGCCATAATTTAGCTTTGACTTTTTATCATAGGATAATTTTAAACTTAGGGAACTGTTCCGGGATAGCCTTCCTGCAGTGACACGCCAAGGTAAACATTTTGCATAACCATAGTAAAATTATCAAAACTAAGAAGTTAACATTAAGACAATATACCAACTAAATTACAGATTTTATTCAGTTTCCCAGTTCTTGCACTAATGTCCTTTTTCTGGTCCAGGATTTAGTCCAGGATCCCACGTGGCATTTTGTTGACATGTGACCAAATTCTTCTGCATTGAAGGATTCTCTCTCTCTCTCCTTCCTTTCTTTCTTTCTTTCTTCCACTATGTATTTATTTATTTACTTATTTTGTGTGTGTGTTTAGAGTATGAAGTCTTCTGGGGTTTTTTGATACATCTTTATTGGAGTATAATTGCTTCACGAAGCTGTGTTAGTTTCTGTTGCACAACAAAGTGAATCAGCCATATGCAGACATATATCCCCATATCCCCTCCCTCTTTTTTTAATTTTTTTTATTTTTTAAACATCTTTATTGGAGTATAATTGCTTTACAATGGTGTGTTAGTTTCTGCTTTATAACAAAGTGAATCAGTTATACATATACATATGTTCCCATATCTCTTCCCTCTTGCATCTCCCTCCCTCCCACCCTCCCTATCCGACCAATCTAGGTCATCGCAAACATCAGCATGAAATTTTGGATATTTATTTTATACTTTGGGTTTTAATTCAACACTAGCTTTGGCCACTAGGAGCTCCTTCAGCACTGGTTTCTGTGTGCTTTCAACATGCTCCATCTTTGCTTCTTTCTGTTTGTTGGTTAGTTTGGCTGGTTGGTTGGTTGGCTGGTTGATTGATTGGTTGGGGCCATCTTGCATTTTGCCTGCCCTAGCCCTATAAGCAACCACTTCCCCACATGCCCTACATTTCATCAAGGAACACTAAAACATCAAAAGCACATATCAAAAAAATAAATAGGGGCTTCCCTGGTGGCGCAGTGGTTGAGACTCTGCCTTCTAGTGCAGGGGACACGGGTTCGAGCCCTGATCTGGGAAGATCCCACATGCCGCGGTGCAGCTGGGCCCGTGAGCCACAACTACTGAGCCTGCGCGCCTGGAGCCTGTGCTCCGCAACAAGAGAGGCCGCGATAGTGAGAGGCCCGCGCACCGCGATGAAGAGTGGCCTCCGCTCTCTGCAACTAGAGAAAGCCCTCGCACAGAAACGAAGACCCAGCACAGCCCGAAATAAATAAATAAATAAATAAATTTTAAAAACAAAACTGAGCTAAAACTCAAGCCAAAATAAATAAATAAATAAGTAAGTAAAAAGTAAATCATGTTGTGAAAGATAAAATGTGAGTTTAATTTATTTTCTAGGTTTCTACCAGGTTCCCTCACCATCACCACTTCCTCGCATATAGAAAGGACCCTATAGTCTTAAGAAGTAGTTACTGGACACCCAGTATGTGGTAGGCACTGGGTCTACCAAGATGAGTGTCATCTGATGCCATTCCCTGCACTCAAGGACTTCTCAGTCTATAAAAGGAGATGATTTTAGCAGCTATGCTGCAAATAAGTGGTTTATAATACCCAGTAATAAAGAGTACACCAGACATTTATACTTAACCCTCTTTGGACCATGGAGAAGATCAGCTTAATTTTAGAGTCTGTGCTCTGAGACAATGACTTGGCATATGTTCTAAGTTGAATAATGGTCCCCAAAGATGCCCACGGCCATTGAGTACGGCCATTGTAGTTTGTGTGTGTGTTGGGGGTGGTGTATGTATCTATACCCACATGTATCATGATGTTAATTGCCAGGCCCCTGCCGGTGTTCCGTAAGTGATAATCCTTGGATCCTGTAAATATGTTACCTTACTTGGTAAAAGGGATGTTGCAGATGTGATTAAGTTAAGGATCTTGGGATGGGGAGATTATCTTGGATTATCTCAGTGGGTCCAATATAATCGCAAGGATCCTTGTAAGAGGGAGGCAGGAGGGTCAGGCTCAGAGAATGTGAGATGTGATGATGGAGACAGTCATGCCAGGCCACCAGCCGAGGAACGTGGGCAGCTTCTAGAAGCTGAGAAAGGCAAGGAAACATTCTCCCCTAGAGCACTGCTGACCCATTTTAACTTTCTGACCTCCAGAACTCTAAGAGAATGAATGTGTGTGGCTTTAAGCCACCAAGTTTGTGATAATTTGTTTACAGCAGCAGTAGAAAATGAATGCAGCTGATGAGTCCCATGACCGCTGATGGCCACAATATTTGGTCACCTGTTATTATCTGTGCGTCATCAGGCGGATTGAGAATTGTGATTTTGTGTGACTGAGAGACAGCTGCTGTGACATCAGCATTCACAATGTTGTCCAGCGGAAACGGGTTAGGAAATCTCAAAGTTGGGTGGAGGGTGGGGGCCAGGGCGGGGTCACATCCAGGAGAGTATCTAAGTGTTTGAAAACAGGATGCTTTCTGCTGCTCAGGGCATGTCATTCCCAATAACTTGCCCGCTTGGAACACATCCCAGGGCCCATAGGCAGCATCCAAAGAGGGACTTTGAATTGAACCCCAGCCAAGTATGGAAGGTGAAATATCTATTTTATTTCTCCCCTGTCACCGGGCTGCCTCTTTAACCATTTGTAGGTGTGGCTAAGCTAACAGAGGGAATGTTTAGAGGGTCCCAATCCTTTCACTTATTCTCCTAACAGTCACTCAACACTTTGGCAGGAAGGGAAAAGGAAAAAGGCCTTTCAACATCCTTCTGATGTCCAGACTATTATGAAATGCCCACTTGCCTCATTGGATGCCTGTTGCCTCTTGAGCTCTATGTTTCCTTTTGGTTAAAGATTTGTTTTTCTATGTTGGCATATATAAATTCCCAAAGTTTCAAGCCTACCTCATCACAAAACATATAACATAAGTAAATAAAAGTAGAACAGATCCTTGAGAATCCCTTGGCTAAATCTATAGGCAAGACATTCTTCAAAGAATGGAACTGGCTGGGCTCCATTTTTGTCTTCCTGTTATAGAATTTCTACTGCCTTTAAAAAGATTGGGGGCTGTTCACTGGTAAAGATGAGATTATCGGTTTGATGTGGTTCAACAGCGTGCATGTCATCCCAGCTGATACCCTTTGCCTGTTTCAAAGACAGACTGTGAGTAGCTCTAATTCCCATGTGTACACCAAGAGATCAAATATGAACACTTCCTGAGGAAATGAGAATAAAATAGGCAGCCCAGAGATGCTCCTGTGCCCCAATTATATTCCATTTTCAGGTTGTGTTCTACTTCTTAAAATGAAAGAAAATTGTGGAGTGTTTCTAATCTTTGCACTTCGGATTGAATCCATCTTCCCTGAATTGTTTCCAAGTGGGTTTGCGTTAAGAAGGGCTTTCAAAATAGCCAAGTAGCTGGTCTGGATGATTTGAGACTTGAGCAATTGGAAAATGCTTTGTTTCACCAAAAATGTCACCAAACAAGTTAAAAGCCAAATGTATCCATTTTGACTTCTACAGATTTATTTTTATTTCTTTCCTTTCAAATGAGACGGGGAGGCAGCATTTATTAAATACCTAAAGCATTCCATGCACTGTATTGGTATTTTATGTATTTTATCTCACAAGTACAAGACAGAACTGCTCTTCCTCCTTTGAAGTGTAAGAAAACGGAGATGCACTTTTTTTTTAAGAAACTATTCCTGTTCCCCAGGGTAACCAGGATGTAAGTTCAGGTGTAACTCAGAGGCAATGTGTTGTGACGAAAACAACAGGTGTTTTGGAACTGTATTAGAATGTTTACACAACTGTGTATTAGCTCTACGGCTTGGGCAAGTTACATAACCTTTCTGAACTGTTTATTTATCAAATGAGGAGAACAATATATAACTTGTTGAGCCATCATAGTGTGTGCGTTTGTGTGTGTGTGTGTGTGTGGGTGTATGTGTGTGTGTACACCCATACACTCATGTATATTAACTCGGGCCCCTAGAGTTGTTTCATAAATGATAACTGATATTAATCAATCAATAGGTAATGACTGGCTACCTCTTAATTGGCAGGAACTATGTCAGGCACTGGTACTCCATGGCATAGGATCGCTGCCATTTGTAATTGTGTTTTCTCACCTAAAGCAAGACAACGGGTTCTTCCACTACAACCAATATTTGCAGAGAAATTCCTATGTGCAAAGTCACTGTTTTAGGCACCATAGGAAACTTAAAGGTAACATCGCTAAACCATAAGCAAAACAACCATGATGCATAATGAGCCTATTATATTGACGCACCAGCTTCTCCCAGGAAAACAATCTGCAGATCGCTTGGTGAGTCTTCAAAGTGCAGGGAATTCTGAGGATACCCGAGATATTCAGCTTCAGAAAACCAGTTTCCAGGTTCTCATTGTGCATTTATACTCTTTGCTAAAACTATTTTAACTGAGAAGTCACCTCCAGTTGAAGTGACTTGGATTCTCAGTCCCTACTTTCCTTTAAACAATCACATTTCTCACATTTCACAAAAGACAGACAAATTTCTCATCCATCCCCATTCATACTATTAAAAAAACAAAACAAAACAACTTCTGAGGTGTTGAACAAAAGAGAATTTAAAATGTTGCTCCTGGGGTTGGGGAAATATGATCTCCAATAACTGCAAAACCAGTCCTTTTGCAAGTCAGGTAGTTTCTGATTCTCTACTTTCAATTTGAGGAACTCAGTTGCATTGCAAACAGGCAGATCATTAAAACTAGTTTTTAGTGGTAAATCAAAAGGAGTCTTTTGCAGATAACCAAAACAATTAATGTCCTTTTTTGTTTTGTTTTTAAATTCTGTTCCCATCTACTCATTTAAGGACATGAGTTGTCTCAGCACTTAAATAAATAAAAATTCAAAACGGGAATAAAATTTATACCAACTACTTTCATTTAAGTGATAAGTAATATTTATTCATAGATCAATGACCTACGTAAAAATTTTCCTTCTACCTTATCAAAAGATGTGATTTCTAATAAAATTGTTATGTTTAGTAATGATCACACTATGTAATGTATTTCTCTCATTTTGGTAAATTAGATATAATAATTATACTGTTTGTAGTTCATTCCACATTTTTAAAAGATAAATCTCAGATCATAGAAGATTAAAATCCATTTCAACTTATAGACCAAGAAAGAGAAGAGCAGCTTCTGACATCCAGGAGCTGGCCCGGTGCTCAGAGCCAGGCCATGCTGCTCTCCTGTTGGGTAGCAACAATCTCACCAACACCAACATCAGACCAGGGGGCCGATGCTCTGCGCTCTGTGACTACGATACACACAGTCTGTTACTATGACATGTTGTGAGACAAAACAAAAACAAGGAAACAAAACCATTTCAGAATCTTTCATAAGCACAGACAAAACCAAAAATGTCTTAGCTCCGGCTGCTATAACAAAAATATCCAGGTGGTTTAAACAGCAAAATTTAATTCTCACAGTTCTGGAGTCTGGGAAGTCCAAGATCAAGGTACTAGCAGATTCGGTGTCTGGAGAGGACCCACTTCCTGGTTCCTAGATGGCATTTTCTTGTTGCAGCCTCATATAGCAGTAGAGGTAAGGGAGCCCTCTGGGGTCTCTTTCGTAAGGGCACAAATCTCATTCATGAGGGCTCCACCTTCGTGACCTAATCACCTCCCAAAGGCCCTACGTCCTAATACCATCACACTGGGGATTCAAAATTTTTGGGGGGACAAACTTTGTCTATAGCACAAAGTCATTGTGGAAACCACATAAGTACCAAATATCGCCTTCTCCCAGTTAATATGCGTGATTGTTGATTCTTTACCAATTACACCTTTAACCATGCTCTCCTCTCCTTCCAGATAAGATTTATTAAGACAACCAATCATAGACTTGTCCCCACTTCCTGACAGCATTCAATCCACAGTAAATTCCACTTGGAGTAGCCTTCCCCAATTACCTAGCCAAAGTCTGAAACCCATGACAAATCCTTTTTAACATCCTTTTACTGAGATGCCCAACACTTCCCCACGGTGTACATTCTCCTGGGCTGCAGTGAGGGATAAGCCCAACTTACTCCGTTACAGCTGTGCTTCTGTGGTGTTTGGCTGGAGAGCATTGGCTAAAGGGATGTGCCACCAAGATTCAGCTGAAAACCTCACTGCCCTGGACCAAGACCCAGTGCTGGTGTTTACACCCGAGACCCTCTGTGCCTCTACCTGTTTGAGATGCCCTCTGCCCATGGCTGAAAGATAAGTCCATGCTAAACTGAGCTCCAATATTTTGTTAAATACTTCAGCATTAGGTTTACCTTGTTTTCCTGGGAATGTGTTCCCTTCCAACATTTTTGTTTATCTCATCTGATCTGTATTGTTCTTTGGTGAAATTGCTTTCTAATCTTCTAATACCTGCTCCTGCAGTCTGTCTGCTTGTCTAGGGTCTTGAGTGTTCTTTGTCTATAACGGGAAACGTCCGTAGTGAGATGTATCCGTGAGGGTTCAACCAGAGAAACAGAACAAGTGGGAGCTATCTATATTAAGAGGTTTCTGGCAATGAACTGGCTTATGCAATTGTGGGGCTGGCCAGGCAAGACCAAAATCCAGAGTGCAGGCCATCAGAATGGCTGAAACACTGGGGGATGTGCTGAAGCTTCTATCCACAAGCAGAATTTCTTCCTCAGGGAAGCCTTGGCTCTGCTTTTGAGACCTTTCAACTGCTCAGATCAGGCCCACCCAGATTATCTAGGATAACCTCTTTTACTGAAACCAACAGACTTTAGACTTTAATCATGTCTACGAAACATCTTCACAGCAATATCTAGTTTAGCCTTGGACTGAATAACAGAGGGACTGAATTATAGCCTAGCCAAGTTGACATATAACATGGACCATCGCAGACAGAATATGGGACTAGGTCTGATAAATTTGTCCTCAAGCCAGGCCCAAGGGCTGTGGAATTCACTGTGTCTCCTGAAACTGGTCTCTTTTTTGGGGGACCAACTTTGACTTGGGTCATCATTTTAAAACCTTAGAAGGATGTTTCCTGAGTCCTCTCTTGGTGTTCCTGAGAACTTTTTATCTTTGTCTGCCTGAAATCAGGAGGTTGTGTCTGCTCCCTGATGATGTCTGGGTGATGAGTGGCCTTCAGCTGGGACGCAGAGCCATGAAGTGGCACAAGCAGCTCCTAAAGTACACCAGCAGCTCTCCCAGGCTCTCCGTCTACACTGGGCCTCTCCCAGGCCAAACTCTGCCATCCTCCTGTTTTCTCACTATCATGCTAACTTGTGTGCTTATCTCATTAACTGGCACTATTTCACCAGGAATAATTCAGAAATGCAGTGGCCACTTTGGGGAGCTTTGGACAGGACTGAGAGTATTCATTTGAAAGGTACCTTTGAATAAAAAAGTGAAGAAATCCTCAAGAGGAGATTCCCTGTCTTGTTTGTCTATGGGACGGAGCACTTTGTTTAACCCAGGAGTTGTCCCCTCCTTCGTTTTAGTATTTGAGAATTAAATAATTGCTGACTTTTTAATTGTTTGGGCTGATGAAACTGTCAAGTGTGTACAAGTTGTATCAAAACCAGCTGCATGCCTCTCTCTTTTGTGAGCCGATATGTCAAAATCTGTTTTCCTACATCTAAACCTTCTGTCCTCTCTTTGTAGAGAAAACATAATTAGCCTTTTAGAGTGATGATTTCAGATTTGCCTAAAGCCGGCTGCCTCTCAAAGCTCTCTCTGTCCCTCTCTTGGGGAAAGAAAAGTTAAAGAGTTAAAGATTTTTTTAAAAAATCATTCAGTTGTTATGTCAGAACTCTATGAATGAATATCTAACCCAAATAAGCACTCAATAATATCTGAAAAGGGACTTCCCCGGTGGCACAGTGGTTGAGAATCTGCCTGCCAATGCACGGGACACGGGTTCGAGCCCTGGTCTGGGAAGATCCCACATGCTGTGGAGTAGCTAAGCCAGGGCGCCACAACTACTGAGCCTGCACTCTAGAGCCCGTGAGCCACAACTACTGAGCCCACGTGCCACGACTACTGAAGCCCGCACGCCTAGAGCCCGTGCTCTGCAACAAGAGAAGCCACCACAATGAGAAGCCCGCGCACCGCAATGAAGAGTAGCCCCCGCTCACCGCAACTAGAGAAAGCCTGCGTGCAGCAGTGAAGACCCGACGCAGCCAAAAATAAATAAATAAATTTATTTTTAAAAAAGTCTGGAAAAAAGAGAGGAAATTTAAAATGGTGTTTTTGTGGGCCTCAAAAAGTGTATCTATATAACAGCCTTTGCTGCTACAGCTATGAGGAAAATTAAAAATGGCTTTAGCGCTAAGATAAAACAAGACTACGAGGTATGATTCAGTCTTTAAAAATTCCTTTATCCTATAAAAATACTGACAGCACACAGTTTTATTTGTATAAGTACCGAATTACTTGTTTCATATTTAAACTTTCTAAACTGCCTACACTGGTTTTATGAGTTAGTTAAGTTACCATTGTCTCCTTAGGTTGTTTAAAATTAAAAATTTATACATGTAAAATTATATTCACTTAAATGAAATGATAATAATGGATGTATCGTTAAAGGGATTAATGTTATAAAATTCCTGCAATGCTACAAATCATAGGGAGTTAATGTGATAGCCAAATTGTATTATAATTTTCAGAACCATAACTAACTTTAAGACCTTAGACAAATTAATAAATGATCTTGGATGCCTGGACAGTTTTTAAATAGAAAAAAATACAAAAAACTTGTCATTAAACATAATTTATCCTCACTTTTAAAAATTACAATAGATTAACAAATTATGCAATTGTTTTTAGATATTATACATTTACATTTCTTTGTTCATTTATTCTCATCAACGTTATTAAAATGATATGAATATTTGTAGAAAAAAATAAGCAATTCTTGGTTTTCTATAATCTAGTTTTCTCTTTTGTCGGGAGAAAAGAAACCTCTTTAAGGGAAATATTCATGCCTTTTTCAAACCTTCTGTAGACTTTTTTGGATATCCCTGATTTAATTCTATTTATTGATGGTTCAAACTTGTAAAGAAAAACTAAAAATTGCCAAGAGACTCTGCTATACAGAGTTGAATTTACTCTTGAAATATAGGCTTCTCAGAAATTAAATCAGTTTAGTAGCCTAAATGCTCTTTGCTCTTTGCCTAAACCTACTAACTCATGAATGATAAAAGAACAAATATGTATACTATAAGAGGTAAATGGTTGGAGGTTAATCCATGATGTTTAAATGATTTAAAAACAAAGAAGATTTCCTGACCACTACAGGGACCCCTATAAAATGGACAGAAAATTGGCTCACTCCTGTCATGGCAAAAATCCTTATATTCCCCGTAGAGCCCATGCCCCACCAAGATTCTACTTCTTCCATGAGGATCTGCCTGCTTGTACCTGTCTGCTTCACACTAACTTACCCTGTGTGTTTGGGGGGTACCTATTAGAGATATCTAGATATTTAAAACTACCACACCTCCCAGGAAGCTCTGGAATGAAGCAAGCATGGGAGACTGCAGGTGAGAGAACAGATGCCCTCTTCATTCAGACTTCCTTAGTTGCAATTTCCACAGTGATCCGAACCTTGTTGTGGACCCTCGCAGATGTCACGTATGATACAATGTCTGCCCTGGACGCCCAATGAATGAGTCTAAATTCATTAGCCAGAGTTGCCATGGGCAATCATATAGTGCTTGATTTCCTCCAAGATTGTGGCCCCTATGTAAATACTACAGGGCAAGTGAAAAATTCCGAGGCTCCTGGGTCTCTAAAACAGGTCCTGCTGGACTCTGGGGTATGTTTTCATTGCCTAGGTTTTACAGTCTAGGTCTCTTGTTTGAGATCTGTTACAGGGACTAATAATCATGTGGTTTCTGGTAACTGCCTGTGCTACAGCTGCCGATGTAGCCGGTCCAGAGAATTAAATGCTTCTGTGCAGCCCATTGTCACATCAGACGAACCAACACCTTGTTCTATACCAGAAGGAGAAGGAGAGATTGACCCTCACCTGACTACAGACTAGGTTCAGGGGACCCCTTCCTGATCTTAATCAGCCAAATCTCAGCAATCTAGACATGATGGATGAATATCCTGTGGTCTGACTTCATCTTGCCTAAAAGGGGGAACCAAGAAAGAGAAAAGCATCCCCTGATATGTAATGACAAACCTGCCACTTACACCTAAACCTTGGAGCTGTTAGGTACTGACTCATGCTCACAGCTAGACCATGGTGTTCCCCTATGGCTATCAACAATCTCACAACACATGAATATCAGATTGTGTTATCTGTGATCATGATGAAGTAAAATAATAACCAAGATCACATCATAACTTTGTCCAAGCATAGGAAGAACATCACTGTGCAAACCACAAAAATACAATGCCCAGCCCCCCAGCCCCGCCCCAGCTACTATGAGTGACTGCTGGTTCTCCACCATGACAGCTTTCACTCTGCTCTTGTCTTTACTCCTTCCACTTAAGACTGATTAAGTGGAAATCAGTCACTGATATGTCCCCATATCAGTGGGGACAATCATAAAATTGTCCCCACTTCCCAACAGCACCCAAGCCAGAGTAAAGCCAAGCTTCCATCAACTCTCTCCAAAATTACTTAATCAAAACCTAAATCATATAATAAATCATTTCTAACACCCTCTTACTCAGACACCCAGGGGTTCCCCATGGTGTGTTTTCACCCTTGTTTCAGAGAACAATCCACCCAACTTGTTCCACTACAGGTCTGTTCTGTTGGGTCTTTGGCTGGAGGGCAGTTACAATACCAATTTTTTGCATAGAAAAAATAATGAGAGAATTAATCAAAGTCTTCATGTGTATATGTGGGTTATTTTTCCCCTTAGAGGAAAACCTACCTGAAATTGGATCAACATATAAGAAAGTCCAGCTGAAATCTGCAGTGCGGCAAGTAACTCTGAGCACCTGATTCCAGCAAGTCTAAAGCCAAATCTATCCCTAGACTTTTCCACTCTGGGAGCCGTAGATGCCTTTTTACTCAAATCACTTTGAGTTGGTTTTTGTCTCTTTCAGCAGAAAGAAATCCTGCCCATTAGGGATGATGTGGAATGACATGATGGAATGCCTATAAAGCAGGCCATGTAGGCTAGCTACAGTGATAGCGTTCCTTTGTACATCAGCACAAATATATGGAAATTAAGTGAAAACTATTCTCACTGGATACAATCAGGGGGAAGTGAGAACAGAACCTTCCTTGAATTTTAAGTAAAGACCTCCACATACTGCCGGCCCCACTGTTTTACAGAGTGACAAAAGAGACCTTAATTACCTTCCACACAGAACAAAGAATTTGTGGTATAAATACCACAAAATAGAGACGGCTTCTTTTACTGTAGTAAGATGCCTAGGAGATGCTATGGCAGAGCAACACCTAAGTGGGTCCAAGTTTAAGAAAGGCTAAAACATACCTGTGAAAGTGAGTAAAAGGCTTTAAAATACTTGCCACGGATATTAATTTATATCTTGAAGGGAATCGTTTACTCACCGGACATAGCAAATGGGAAGACCTTAACCATTGCATCTACACATTCAATAATTTATCAACCCACCTTTTCAAAATTTAGAACATCTTAGTAGACAGCAGCTAAGGCAGGAAATTCATGCAGGAGACACAGGAACTGCAGTTATTCTTGGAATGCTCTTGCTGAAGTTATTTGTTAAAATGGTCCTTAAATCTTAACAAAAGTACTTAGTTAATTAAAATACGTCCAGCGATCACAAGAGTTGACATTATTTCTCAACATCACTCTCAGCAAATAGATGTCCGTGTTCCAACCATTCTCATCAAGAAAGTTGCATTTAAGTA
The DNA here is from genome assembly GCF_028021215.1 of Eschrichtius robustus. Taxonomy (NCBI): domain Eukaryota; kingdom Metazoa; phylum Chordata; class Mammalia; order Artiodactyla; family Eschrichtiidae; genus Eschrichtius; species Eschrichtius robustus. The sequence continues at coordinate 81,884,782 of NC_090839.1, read as the reverse complement.
GCCCGGTATCAAAAGACCACAAGGAAACACAACTTACATTTACTTAGTTCTTTTCTAATTCTTTATATAGAACCACACCGTCAGGTTCACCACAGGCAAAATGGATGTCAGGTATCTCTATTCCTCTTTAACAGACCAAATTCAGCTGTATTTGCCCCAAGCCATGCACTTATCATGATGCAAACACACAGACTGGGTAATCAACAAGTATGGGTCATACATAGAATCATTAATAGAGGGGACGTGAAAACATCTAAGCGCTGAAGAATCCAATCATGACCTCTGAAAGACAAAGAGACGTAAAAGGAATACATGGAGGTGGGGTGGGGGCAGCAGGAGCTATGAAAATGCGCGGAACTGATGAAGCAGTTGTTAGGAGCTGCCCTGCTGACGCGGATGAGAAAAAAAACTGCTCAGAAAAAAGCACCACGGGAAGCCTGGGAAGCTCAAAGCTTCTCCCAAGTGTAATGATAAACATGCTAATAGGCAAGGTTAGGTGCCAGTGAGCTGGGGCATCATACCTCATCACAAAGAAAAATGAATTTTACCATGTTGGCATCCCCGCGCCCAGCCAAGGATGGCTGCCGTGGTACCTTCCGTGGCCCGTGTAGGCCCCCATCATTAAAAGGTTGAATTAGTCATGTAAACAAATTATCTCCAACAAAGGGGTTTACAAATGCTGGCTAATTAGTTTCAATTCCCTGAAGCTTTCCACTGTTTTTAATTCAATAACACAGTGTAAATTCTCCGGTTAGAAAAAGTCTAATAGGAATTGGCAGAAAACTAAATAATTGATATTGTCGGCAATTACAGCAGCAAGTACCCCAGTGTTATTGTTTCCCGGGAAGCAGGATGGCAGTGATTCCCAGAGAGGATAAAGCATGAAGTGTAATGAATTAACAATAGAAAACCGTAGACAGCTGGTGCTCAACGTCCTCTCCATCAGCTCAGTCTCTAGCTGAGAAAAATTTTTAAGTACATATAAATAGACATACCTGGCTTGGATTATAATAAATCCTCATAGCAACCAGCACTGTAATGGCCAGCTTGGAAACGGTAATGAACTAGCTGGGTGACACAGCCAATCTCTAACCATCCATGAGACTTGCTTTCATGGTCAGTACAAACAGGGGTAATGGTATCAGTTCTGGGGTCTCCAGGCTCTTCCTGGTCACACATGGAATCATTAATAGAGGGGACATGGAAACATCCTAGCAGTGAAGAAGGTTCTGAAAAGGCAAGAGTGACGTCCTCCAGCTATTGTCACTGTTTCCAAAAATCTAATGGAAACTGAGTATTTACCCATCATGAAAGCGCCTAGGCCAAAGCTTCTTAAACTGGGGTATGTAGACCCCAAGCATACCTGGTCACGTGCCAGGGAGGAAGAGGAAGGTGCAGGAGAAATATGGCAAGTGCTCGTGGAGCACCAGTTTTACCTGAAAATTTAGATAAACACTCATTTACTATTAATTCATTGTACATATTTTAAAATGTTCTAAAGTATTAAGTAAAGCGTGTTCTTAAAAGTCATGTAAAACCAAAAGACCTGTGTTAAAAACAGCAGAGTCCTGCCCCCAAATTCCCCTCTCCCATTCCATGGAAACAATAATTTTCTAGCATTTTTAGCTATTTTTCCCATTAATTCTATTTTTTTTCCTAAATAAGATATATCTACTACTCTCTGGTAATTCATTTTAAAGCATAATGTAGTAACTTCTGATTTTGATAGATAAAGATCTAGTTCTCCTTTCTCTCAGCTTACCTTTCCAATACACTTATATTACAAGTTTTATTCAATCCATATTCCATGTTTTTATTATTATGGCTATAATTATCACTGCTGAGCTGAGTAGTATACTGTGACCTCCTTTTTTCCTTGTAACAATTTTCTGCCCCCTGTATTTAATAATTGTTTTTCCATCGGCTTGGTTTTCCTTGAGCCTAAGGCCACGTCTTCCCACACTCTATCACACCTCTGAGGTATGTCTCTCAAAACGTGTTTTTACAACTTTCAGATAACCTCTCAGTTTCATTTGTTTTCTGGGCTATCCTCTCTGGAGCCCCCTCCACTACAGTCTGAAATGATTTCTCTTTAGATCTTCTACACCACTGTCATTGTGGACTTAACCTTGTCTGTCCTCCTGGCAATCCTTTTACCTCTCTCTTGGCTTGAACACTCTGCTATCCATAGTTGAATAATAATAATTTGGCTACATATAAAGTTCCAGGTTAGATATTATTTTCTATCCAGTTTCTGAAGGCATAGTTCCATTGTCTTACTTTCTAATGTTCCGTTTTAGAAGTCTGATGCTTTTTTAGAATTCTTAGTCCTTTGATTTGCTTTCTGGAAGCTTTTCAAAACATTTCTTTTAATTCCTTTTTTCTGAATTTTCATGATGATTGTCTTACATGTCCTTTCATTCTGGAGGTTTTTCTACATCTTCTCCTTGATCATTTCCTCTGTACTGTTTTCTTTGTTCTAATCGATTCTCTCATTTTCTTATATTTTGTTTCCTATGTTCCGTCTCTTTATCTTTCTTTTCTCCTTTCTGGAATTCTCTAGGTTGTACTGTCCAACATTTTTTTTTCTGTTTTTTAAAGTGCTTATATTTTCAATTTCCAAGAGCTCATTCTTGGTTCTCTAACGGTTCCTTTTTAGATCATCCTTGTATTTCAAGGATACCATTTCTTCTCATCTCATTGATGATATTAAGTATTGTCATCTTAAAGTTAACTTCTGCTCCCTGCATTGTTTCTAATTCTTTTTTCGCCCAGTTTGCTCTTTTGCATACAGGAAATTTTCCCTAAAAGCCTACTGATCCTTGACCATCTGTTCTAATTTAATGACAAGACATTGAAAAACAGATTGGAAGTTCTGTGAGCACGGATGAAGCTTTTCAACGGATTGACTTTACTATTGAGTGGCCAGCTGATACTTTTGTTGGAAAAGTCCCCAACCCCCATCTTGGTATTTGTGTATCTTTTCTCTAAGGAAATCCAATTTCTCTGGTGAAAAGAGCCTCTCTTCTGCTGTTTGGGGGTTATATGCCTGACTGCTAGCATCCTGCAGATTGTTGAGAGATAATGATTGGATTTATTTAGAGAGGTTTACTTAATTCTCCAGATGTCCTCCTCTGTAACAGATGCTTCCAATCCTGCAGCGTCTAGAGTTCCGTTTCTCCAAACAATGTGGTTCTCCTGTCCTGTGGGTGTGGGTGGCATGATTCAGCACACTGGGTGGGGCTCATGAGGGACCTGTGACTTCAAATGCCAAGTCTCTGTGGGGTTCATCAGAAAGAACTGACTTGCTTTCTTTTTTTTTTTTTTTGGACACACTGCGCGGCATGCGGGATCTTAGTTCCCTGACCAGGGATCCAACCTGCGTCCCCTGCACTGACAGAGCAGAGTCTGAACCACTGGACAATCAGGAAAGTCCCTGGCTTGCTTTCATAGGTCTCGCATCTCGAGCCTCACAGCTGTTCCCTTCTACGAGAACATGTTGCTAGTCACCCTTCCACCCTCTGCTTTTACATCTTTACATATTGTGATCAGAGAACCATGTATCCTTATGCCCTCTCTAGCATGTTTCCCATCCATACACACAACTAACTGTGTAGAGACAAACTATTTAAGTATTTGGCTAAGGGATTAGTTACATTGATTAACCAAGACTATGAGATTTGAGATAAGAAAAGGACTTTGAGTTTGGAGACGTTCTGCAAAGATGCATGCCCATACACTTTAAAAGGTTTGGGAACACTAATCATTAATCATTAAGCCCTATCTGAAGTACTGAGAAAATAAATCCAAGTTTGGAATTTCTCCCAATGTTTGTGCCACTTTTTTTCTATCAGAGCAAAATTAAAAGGAGAGGTGGCTTGCTATTAAACCTATAAGTATTGTGAAGACAAAAGACATCCACTGAATGTATGAAAAGGTTAGATGGTTTATGCAGTCCACTGGGTCTGTTTATTTTTTTTGCCTTTAAGACAATGCCTGGACCATCTTTAAGGGTGTCTTCATCAGTGGACTGTGTCTGCAGAACCAGATGGAAAAGGGCTATGGTCAGTTGATGGATTAACAGAATGGAAACCTGCTCAATCGACAAGCTAATAATCAATTTGTCTGAATTCAGTCAGTGGTTTTGCAGAGAGCAGGCAGGTTGACAGTTAAATTACCTCGCCCTCAGCTCTCTCTCCAAAGACTCAGGCAGGAAATGGCACATCTGTGTTTTACAGGGAAAAAAATTAAGAAGAAAGAGTTAACGGAAGCCTCCATGTTTAAACATTCATTTTAGCTAAAATGTCTAATTAAGATGGTGGTGTCTTGATGACTTAACAGATCCAAAAGCAATGTTTTCTTACTGCAACTGCTCATAGCTCAAGGTCTGCTAGCCAAGCATGAAGTTTTGTTGATGAGAAATACAAGCGTATAGTCAGGCCTCTGGATCCTGCTATTAAAATGTACCTAAAATCATGTTCTTTAAGCAGAATCGGGTAATCACAGCGAACTGACTTTTTCACTCAGATGATGAACCTTCCCAGTTGATAGATTGGTTCATAAGTAATGTAACTCAGAGTTAATGGATACAAAACATCATTGTCACCAAACTTTTTACAACAACAACAAAAAAATAAATTCTAAGCATTAAATATTTTTCTTCGGGATTGAGTCTGCATGAATCGAAGGGTTTTCCCATTTTGTAGCAGACTTTCATGGCCTCTGAAGCACTACGTGTATAATCTTCCTGTGAAGTGCGGCTGAGGCTGCTCTAGCTTACGGAGTTGACCTGGTTGTTGGGTACCTTACTCCTCCTTCCAGTCTGCCCTGGTTTGATGGGAGAGGTCACCCAGCTCCTACTTTATAGCCATGGACTCCCAACCCTTCAGCAGGATAAGAGCCTACAGGAATCTGAAGGATTGAACCCACCTACAATATGAAGGTCAGGATACGGAGCTGCAGCAGAGAGGGGAGGGCAGTCATTTTCGTTTTGCTTTCAGAATCACTAGCTGGGGTTCCATTTATTTATTTCTTTATTTTATTTTTAAAATTTTTATTGGAGTATAGTTGCTTTACAATGTTGTGCTAGTTTCTGCTGTACAGCAAAGTGCATCAGTTATATGTATACATATAGCCACTCTTTTTTAGATTTCCTTCCCATTTAGGTTAAATGTTCTGTAATTTATTGATGCCTAGTAGGCAAAGTGGGATTAGATGATGTATAACAAGATAGATGCTAGAAATACAGGTATAAGCAATATTGATTATCGATCAGAACTGTATCATGATTAGGGGGTGGCAGATAAGTATATAAGATTTTCTTAGAGAGTGTATTTGGCTTTTGGGAAAAAAGTAAACTTCTGTTTAAGGCCCTTTTCCTAAACAATCTGTGGTTTCACTGACCCATTTCACAAATATTTATTGAAAAATCTATCCTATGTCAGTCACTCTGCACAGACTGGAAATGCAAAGATACAGAAGATATAGTCTCTGCCTTAAAGAAATGATAGTCTGGGCTGATCAGAGAGGCATCTGGGCGAATCAGGGCCTATAGGACACTGTGTCAAGCATGATAGTATTAGCCAATATTTGCTACAGTGCTGACTTTCTATCAGGTACATGTTCTAAACACTTTAAATACACACCTCATTGAATCCTCACCATAGTTCTAGAAGGAAGGCATTTTTATTCTTATTTTTTATTTTTTTCAGGGTCAATCTGTTCTGTTTTATTGAATTATCAGTTTAAGACTTACAGCTGAAATTATTGTAGCTTTATAATATACAGGTACAACCCGTATGTCTCCAGCGGTAACATTTTCTTTCATTAGAATGCCTCTTGGGGACTTCCCTGGTGGCGCAGTGGTTAAGAATCCACTTGCCAATGCAGGGCACACTGGTTCGACCCCTGGTCCAGGAAGATCCCACATGCCACAGAGCAACTAAGCCTGTGCACCACAACTACTGAAGCCTGCACTCTAGAGCCCATGGGCCACAACTACTGAGTGTTTGAGCCACAACTATTGAAGCCCATGTGCCTAAAGCCCATGTTCCACAACAAAGAGAAGCCACTGCCATGAGAAGCCCGCGCACCGCAACAGAGAGTAGCCCCCGCTCCCCATAGCTGGAGAAAACCCGCGCGCAGCAACAAAGACCCGACGCAGCCAAAAATAATAAATAAATTAATTAATTAATTAAAAAGAAAAGTGGATTAGTCCACAGCATGGCATATTTAAAAAAAAAAAAAAAAAAAGAATGCCTCTTGGACTGTACTACACAAACATCATTGAACATACTTATTTTTGGTACAATATTTTTTTCACCACTGGTTACATAGGAAAATTTGATGTTTTTCCATAAACTCTATACCACATTTTAAGCAAAACTATGGATAGAATAAGTCTTGAGTTAATAAATAATAATAAAAATACATAATAAATCTTGAGTGAAATAAAATTAGTAGAACAGAGTCATATTGATATAATAATGTGTAGAACGCTTTGAAAAGCACACTAAGTGACAGCAACGGGGATGACATCTGGGATGTTACATACAAAGCAAAAGTGTGTTAATAACCATACAGTTTGGTGAGAAAGTGATGCTTTAAACATATTATATACTAACCTAATGTATCTGATATACAGGTGTTTTACTTTGTTCTGGTTTTATGTTAGGGAAATTAGTTGGGTATTTTATGTTAATGTACTAACCATATAATTTTTCCCATTAAAATAGCGGGAAATAGGCTCTCAGTCAGCACTTTTTGGGCGGTAAGTCTGATTATCAAGAACAAATTATTGACTTAACTGGGAGGCCCTGTTCTTTATTATTTTGCAGCACCAGAACTTCCTTACCATTATTTCTCTTTTCTATAATATTTTTTTCTTTTCTTTCTTAACTTTTTAAAAACTGAACCATTGAGAGTAAGTTGTCTACATGATGCCCCCAAACCTCCAAATACTTTAGTACAGAATTCCTATAAACAAAGACATTTCCCACTTAACCCCCCCCCCAAAAAAAGATCAAAATTGGTAAATTAACACTGATGCTCTGCTACCATCTAAGCCATAAGACTCCACCCAAATTTTGTCCCTTGTCCCCAAATTGCTATTTATAGTAAAAGGATCCAGTCCAGGATCATGTGTTGTATTTTTTTTTTTTTGTCAAAGGCATTTTTATTATCTCCATTTTACAGATGAAAAAACTGAGGCCAAAAAAAAGGGAGGTGGAGTACCTTGTTCAAAGTTGCACAGCTTGGGCCGAATTTGAACCCAAACCCACTGGCTCCGGATATCATTCTCTTAATCACCACATGCAGCTGTTAGGAACATGGTATGCTGAGGAGCTGTAGGAGCTCAGAAGTGGGGCATCTAAACTAGAGACGGGATGTCAAAATGAGTGTGACGGGGGAAAACCAGCAAGAGTTAACTGCAGTGAAGAACTGTGTCTAATTATAACTCAATACTTCTCTGTAGAGTCTAGAAGACAGAGTAAAGATGCACATTGAGGGGGAAAAAAAAAAATATATATATATATGTATATATGTATGCCTCATCAGGAGAGGACTAAGGATCAATAAGCCAACAGGATAGAAAGGGGCAGTGAGTGTAGACTAACCCCTGGGCACCTTTGGGAAGCCTCCTTCAGTGACCCACACTCAAATTAAGGTGTAAACGTTGAAGCTGGATTCCCACCTATGGTGTCTACATCATATAGCTTCTCAGAGGCCATGGTTACCCGTTCTCAGGACCCACAGACCCTGAGAATTACTGCAATGCCCAGAGCTGTGGTTTACCAGGGGTTAAATACACACAATCCTGGAGGGAACTGTGAGTTTTCCAGGGGGCAGGCTGCCCTGGGGTGTTCTTGATGGACATGGAGGAGGAGGAAAGGATTAAGGCAGAGCAGTGGATTACCAAGGGGTGCCGCCTAGTTCTGCAGTTTGAATGTGTATGAGCACGTAAGGTTATTTGGGGGAGCATCTGCTTTATTCACTTACACTGTGAACCCCTTGCCTGGGAGCCAGAAAAGGATTGGGGTCCACACACTCTAGCCTCACATCCTTAACAGCCGAATCAAATGTTCCTGCTTCCACTCTTGGCTTGGACCTTGTCCTGGACCTTGTCCTGGAGAGGCTTTTCTATTCATCCAGCAAGGACATAAGTCTCTTAAAGTCTTAAACACTTAATTTCAGTAACAAAATAAAATGAAAGAAGGGGATCTCTTTCTACCTATGAAAGACCATTAAACTCTGGTTTCAAATTATCTGTTGCTAAATAAAGTGTTTTAATTTTCAGCCAGAGTGTACGGGGTATGAATCTTGAATTACCTTCTTGGGCCCCTGGGGCCTGACTTCTCTCCACTTTTAGTGTCACTATCCAGTCACCAGTCCTCAGAGGAGAAGGCACTTTGCTATCAAGCCTCAGAGGTTTCTGGTGTTGGGTTTTAGGTCACTCTGCATAATTTTTGACTCTTTCAGAGAAATCTAAAGGCTCAGGAGCTGGAAATCCTATACTCACCTGGACCTATTTCTTCTCTTCCTATTTATTTCTTCTGATTCATATTCACTCGAGTGCCATTGAAGTGAATTCTACACCTTCGTAAATTTACTACATTTATTTGCTGTTCTAGCCCAGGGGCCTCTAAGGTGGGTGCATATTCCTCACAACAGGGCATACAAGATGTTCCATTGGGGTCTGCTAATAAAATATTAAATTTTGTATTTATTTTATTTTGGGACCACTCTTTCTTAACCTATATGTTTGCTTTAAAATGTAGGTAAGGGACTTCCCTTGTGGAGCAGTGGTTAAGAATCCACCTGCCAGGACTTCCCTGGTGGCACAGTGCTTAAGAATCTGCCTGCCAATGCAGGCGACACGGGTTCGAGCCCCGGTCCGGGAAGATCCCACATGCCACGGAGCAACTAAGCCCATGTGCCACAACTACTGAGCCTGCACTCTAGAGCCCATGAGCCACAACTACTGAAGCCCACATGCCTAGAGCCTGTGCTCCGCAACAAGAGAAGCCACCGCAATGAGAAGCCCACACGCTGCAACAAAGAGTAGCCACTGCTCACCGCAACTAGAGGAAGCCCGCGTGCAGCAACGAAGACCCAACGCAGCCAAAAATAAAAATAAGTAAATAAATTTATTTAAAAAAAAAAAGAATCCACCTGCCTGTGCAGGGGACACAGGTTCGAGCCCTGGTCCAGGAAGATCTCACATGCCACGGAGCAGCTAAGCCCGTGCGCCACAACTACTGAGCCTGTGCTCTAGAGCCCGCGAGCCACAACTACTGAGCCCGCGCGCCACAACTACTGAAGCCTGCAGGCCTAGAGCTTGTGCTCCGCAACAAGGGAAGCCACTGCAATGAGAAGCCCGTGCACCACAAGGAAGAGTAGCTCCCGCTCGCTACAACTAGAGAAAGCCCGCGTAAAGCAACAAAGACCCAACACAGCCATAAATAAATAAATAAATAAATAAATAAATAAATAAACAAAATGTATGTAAGATATTAATACATGTGTGTATGTGTGTACATATATCATATATATGTATATACTTGCTCAATTGTTTAAGAAGGGGTATATAATCCAAAGCATTTGTAGATTACCATCACAGCCTAAAAGCTGTGGCCTTGCATCTTTTGCTTATTCTTTCACTCATATATCCAATCATTCTTTCCCTTATTCATTTACTTTACAAATATTTAGCAAGTACCTTGTATGTGACAAGCCCTTGCTGAGTGCTAAGTATATGCAGATAGACAGAGCACCATATCCACCCTTGGATAGCGTATCGTCTGGTGCGAGAGGTAGAAATTCAAACACATAAGTACAGTACAAAATGATACGTGCTAAAAACAAAGAGTCTGTACATGGTGCTCTCCGAGCAAAGAGGAAGGAACAACTAACGCTGAATTGAACAAGATCAGGAAAGCAAGTTATCGCAGTGACATCTTGAGGACAAGGTTCTTTCAAGCAGAAGGAGCCAGGATAAAGGCACAGATGCATGAGAGCGCGTGACATGACGGGATAACAGCACACCAGCACAAGCCATTTGAAGTGTGGATGAATTACGCTGCACCTGGGGCGGTGGGTGGCGTGGGATGAGGGCGGGAATGGCAGGCAGGAAGTGGTAGCAGCTGGGAGGTGACTGGGATCACCTGGATCCATGTGTACGAATATGATCTGGTTTGGATTTCGTCTCCCAGGTTCCTTCTACAAATAACTGTGACCCACAGGCCAGCACTGTCAACATCATGCAGAAGTTTGTTAGAAAAACAAATACACTATGCTAACACATATATATGGAATCTAAGAAAGAAAAAAAAAAGGTCATGAAGAACCTAGTGGTTAGACGGGAATAAAGACACAGACCTACTAGAGAATGGACTTGAGGATATGGGGAGGGGGAAGGGTAAGCTGGGACAAAGTGAGAGAGTGGCATGGACACATATACACTACCAAACGTAAAATAGATAGCTAGTGGGAAGCAGCTGCATAGCACAGGGAGATCAGCTCGGTGCTTTGTGACCACCTAGAGGGGTGGGATAGGGAGGGTGGGAGGGAGGGAGATGCAAGAGGGAAGAGATATGGGAACATATGTATATGTATAACTGATTCACTTTGTTATAAAGCAGAAACTAACACACCACTGTAAAGCAATTATACTCCAATAAAGATGTTAAAAAAAAAAAAAAAAAGAAATGCAGAATCTCAGCATGCACACACACACAGATCTACATTTTAACAAACACCAAAATCAAAATCGTGACTTTAACAAGATCCCCAGGTAATTCTCCATCATATTAAGTTTGAGAAGCAAAGTACAGTTATAGTGAATGACAGGCACAGGCTCAAGAGTCCAAGTATCTGGCTTCACACCTGGCACCACCAGCTGTGTGATCACAGGCAAGTTTCTAAACTCTTTGTTAATAAAATCATTCACTTATAAAATCACTTTCTTTCATCTATAAAATCACTCTAATAGAATTTTCTACTTCCTAGCATTGGAGTAAAGATTAAATGAGTAATCCACTTAAAAACAAACAAAAGACCCTGGTACAGTAAATGATCAGTTGAGTATTAAATACATATTATGATTATTTCCATCGCTCAAATACTCAGAGCTCTTCTCTCTGCTTTGTGCTTGAGGGATTCCTACAGTGCTCTGCCTATTCAAAGAGCAAAGATGAATGAAAGATCCTGAGCTTAATAAATAATCAGGCTGATGCTGATTCCCAACCAGTCCACTTTCAGAGAATGTATCACTTATTGCTAAAAGCAATTTGCAATTTTTGAGCACCTGTGATGAGATGGGGTGTTAGGGAATTTACAAACATTTTGATCTTCACAATGGAAAGAATACTATCCCCATTTTCCTGATGAGGAAATTGAGTCTCTAGAGATTAAACTGCCTGTGGTCATGCAGTTAGTAAATAGCAGACCTAAGATTCTACCAGATGTGTCTCACCCCAAAGCCCATAATCTTTTCAACAAGCTGATCTGTCTTAGAACAGAAAATACTCCCCCCTAATAAATCTAGTGGCTAATGACTTATACTATCATCATAGGACATATGTTTTGAATTAAAAAAATAATAATTTCAAGCTTACAGAAAAGTTATAAGAGTAGTAGAATGAATACCTGCAGTACCTTTTACCTGGATTCACCAACTGTTAACACTGTGCCACATTTGCTTTACTTCTCTCTCTCCCTCTCTCTCTCTCTCATTTGAAATAAACTGTAGGACATCATGTGTTTTTACTCCTAAAAACAACAGTGTGCATATTTCCTAAGAGCAAGGACATTTGCTTACATAACCACAGTGCAGTAATCGAAATCAGGAAGTTTAACATTGATGAAATACTATTACACGATCTACAGATACTATTCAGATGCTGCCTATTGTCCCATTAATATCTTTTATAACAATTATTTTCAGCATTCACAACTGCATTGACTGTCATAGACAATACTTACCTCACTGTAGAAATTATACACACCTTTTGTAGAATTCTTGGAAATCACAAAAAATAATTTAAAAATAAAATAGCAATTGCAATCATGTAATTTCTTCTAGAATTGTATATGTGTATGCACGGGCGTATGCATTTGCAAACTTGAAATCATACTGTGTACAATTTTATCTTTCTCAATTAACATTATATCCCAAATATTGGGGTCCCAAGTGTTCCAAATATTTTCCTAAGGCTAAAATCTCTTTGTAAATAAATGTTTAATAGATGCATAGTATTCCATCATATTTACCTCATCTTTCCTCTATTGTTTGACATTTTCTATTCAATTTTTTTCTTATACGTAGCACTGTAATGAACACTTGTACACATTATATACTAACAAATTGGCATAAATTTAATGTCTCAGTGACTTTTATAAGAGAGCCACTCTTTCGTTTTAGATCCTTTATGTCAAATTTTTTTTTCATGTCTTAAAGCTTAGGCTTTACACAAAGCCAAAAATAAATTCAATATACAAACAACCACTTAAGATTTAAATAAAAATGTAAATGAGAGCTACATAGCTAATTTGACTATTTTCCCTCTCCTCCAACCATTGATCCAGGAGTTCAGGAATAAAACCACTAGAGAGGGACTGGGGTTTCAAATCTAACCCAACGTGTAATCTTCCATTACCTAACTTACCTGTCACAACCTATGAGAAGCCTCCCGACTCATATCAATAAAACTAGTTCCATTTCCTCCTGACTTTATGCCTGGTGTAGCCTTAATGACACAGACTTGGAATTGCCTAATTCTTTACCAGGGTTCTTGGTTACAAACAGCAGAAACCAACTGGATAACTTCAGCAGGAAAGGATATGATGGGGCATCAAGCTCAGAAAACAGGAGGTGAGAACATGCATTGTCAAGGTCACAGCACAACCCAGCAGTTCAATTAGAGTGATGCTGGTGTCTCCACTGCTGGACACTTACACCTACAGCTTTACTCTGGCCTGCCACTGGCACCAGGAAAATTCTCTTTTATTCCTATGTATGTATTCACATCAGTCCTTCAAACTTTAAAGAACTGGGCTATATCGCCTGATTTGTTCTAGCATAGGGCATATACTATGCCCTAGTTTCTGGTAAGTGGGGAGAGGAAATATCTACCTCTTTTAATTTTCAGAGTGAGGCAAAACCTAAAAGAAGAAAATTTGGAACTGAATAGCCAGGAATACCACTGGAGGCCACTGCCTTGATTATATAACACTTATACAGCATTTATCATTATTCTGATTATTATAAATTTAAAAATTGTTCTATTTAATAATTGTAAGCATCTGTCAAGCATTTAGAATACATCTATATTTGCTCTGTGACCTCACAAATGAAGAGGAACCAGAGTCTCATCAGTTTATATCATCCAGCTTTGTTATGGAAGATCTGAAGTCAAACGGGTTCGAGCCCTGGTCTGGGAAGATCCCACATGCCGCGGAGCAACTAGGCCCGTGAGCCACAACTACTGAGCCTGCGCGTCTGGAGCCCGTGCTCCGCAGCAAGAGAGGCCGCGATAGTGAGAGGCCCGCGCACCGCGATGAAGAGTGGCCCCCGCTTGCCGCAGCTAGAGAAAGCCCTCGCACAGAAACGAAGACCCAACACAGCCAAAAACAAAACAAAACAAAAAAAACGTTAAAAAAAGATCTGAAGTCAAATTTCCCTTTATAGGCAAAAGCATCACTGTCAGTCAGTGTAACACTCAGAATTAATCACTTCTGGAAAACAAATGAAATTGGAAAATTATAATTTTCTTTTCTTTGGGTGGATCTAAAACCTTGCTCCTTGGTGTGATCTCACCCAGATGGAGATGCAGTAGACATAAAGGTGTGAGAAGCCTGCAAGGTTTAATCCGTATTCTTCCCTGTCCCCAGCAACAATCCTATTTCTCCTGGATAATTAGGTTCAATCACCTTACTACTGCAAGGAGTTGTCTCCCAGAGAGTGTGATAACTGAATCTCTGGAAGGCCATTCCACTGTTCCACATGGCTTGCTACTTCAGAGTATAAGACCGATGAATACCATGGGTATCAGACCATTACCTTGCTTGTTTCACTGTAAAGGGAGTTACTTGTTCAGGAGTGAACGTTGATTGAGCAGCTGTGTCAGTGTAGAAGACACTGAGGAAGCCCACAGATGCTATTAGTGGCAACAGCATAATGGACAAGGAGAAAAACTCTAAATCTAAAATAAGTGTCTATTTTGTGAAGAGAGATTGTACTCCACTCCAGGATGAAAAGAAGTAATAAAATCAGCAAACCAGCATGTTATCAGCTGCTGTCCATCACTAGGTATGTTGCTGTACTGGACTCAGTGCTGGTCACTGATTAACTTGGCAGTGGCAGAAGCCAAATCAAACTTGAAGAGGAGAAGTCTAAGGTCTTAAGTAATGCATACACTATATTGCTGCCTCTGTAAACATTTTGCTCTTGAGCTTATTAAGCAAGAACTGAGGAAGGAGATGACTGACATATTCCTAATTATCGAGAGCTTTGCAGTAAAGGCCTTTTGTGGGCTTTGACACGGAACACGATTATTCTCTACATTCTGGGTCCTTTCTGGGAAACCCATTCATATGACTTCCCCTATACTCCTTGACATCAATATTCTAAACTTGTTTTCATCCAGTCCTAAATCACCTTCACAAATCATTTTCCAAATTGGATAGTAAGAAATATTGCTTGATGTTGTACCCTTTAGGGGAGATCTCCCTTCTCCACCAAAAGTGGAGGGAGGACCCATAGATTCAGGCATTGGTTCAGGTCATGGGATCTTGTGACCCCTACTGAAGTTGGTCACTGTGGTGGCAAAGAAAACAGCTAAAGCCATATAATATTAAGAGACTCCTAAAAAAAAAAAAAAAAAAAAAAAAAAATATATATATATATATATATATATATATATATATATACACACACACACACACACACACAACTTTTACAGGTTGCTTTCCATTTCCAGTTATTACAAACACTGGCTGTATTCCCCGTGTTGTACAATACATCCTTGAGCCTACCTTACATCCAATAGTTTGTGCCTGCCACTCCCCCACCCCTATACTGCCCCTCTCCCCCATCTCAAGAGGTAGCTCAGATGAAGGTGGTTCCCTGCTCTGAAAGTCATGGTTTTCTTCTAGAATTCTAAGGGTCTGAGCTGACACTTTTGGGTCTTTCCAAAGGCTCCTTCCAGGATCCTTAATCATCCCAGGTATCTCCAACACCACTGGATCCACTGGATCAAAATATCCAAGTAGTATGTCACTTTGGACGGCAATCCTGAACTTCTCCTGTGTCCCACTCAAAACAGACGGTGTTTTAGGTCACATGATATGTGGGTTAGAACATTATTCACAAGTATATGAATAATGGTATATGCTGCCTCCGAAAGCCAGAGGCCCAGCATGTGCCATGCCTCTTTCTTAATGACAGGATGGAGAAGCTACAGCAGCTTGCCTTTTATCTTAGAAATAATCTCTGCTCTAAATTACTGAACATCTACAGCTGCATCAATGTTACAGACACCTTCATCTTTATGGAGATTATTTCTGCACTCTGGCATGCATATGCCTTGTCAGAATATCCTAGTACTTGACACTAACTGCTAACTGGGTTAACAGCATGATGTCAAAAATATCTCAGGCCGGTGTAATATCTTATGGACTATCAAGATAATCCAAATTTCTACAGGTTGTATTATGACAGAAAACAAAAAGGCTTTTATAGGCCTGAGATACACAGGAGAAAGTGTACTGCTGTCCTTGCTATGCAAATGCAGGTTACGTTTAATCTTCTTACTAATGCGTATCAAGAAGAAAGCACCTACTAAACTGACAGCCACATACCAAGTCCAGATGCTGTGTTGATCTGTTCAGTAAACATACCACATCTGGCACAGCTGCTGTATTGGGGGTTATCTTCTTGTTAACTTTAAAGAGTCTGTTATCATCTGTCAATATCCTTCTTGTTTTTCAGAGGCAAGAAAGGCTTGTTGAAATGGGATATAATAAGGGCTTACCACCCCTGCACCATTCACATATTTGATGTTGGCACTGATTTCTGAAATTCCCCCAGGAATCATTGGTTCTGAACATGTCACTGGGGCTCCATCTGGCCCTTCGTAATATAAGGACCCTTAATCTACACGTAAAAAAATAAAATTGAGACTTCTACCAGTTGCTAAATGTATCAATTGCAATTACACGTTAAAGAACTAGTGAAATAACCACGTGTAGATCTGCGGGCCTGATGAACCAAATTTGATTTGTGCCAAAACTCCATTTATCACTTGATCTCCATAAGCTCCTACTCTACCTATGGGACTCGGATGGCTTATCAGATCCCCTCATGTCAATTTTACTTTTTGTTTAACAGACTCCCACCCCCCAAATCTAGGCATCATTCATTTTTTAGTGTACAGTTACCTCGGCAAAGATATAAAGATTCATTTCAGGAAGGATTTGAGGACATATCCACATATATATTTATAGGTATATGTATGTGTATCTATCTACCTATCTATATATTTATCTATTAATTATCTACCTATCTATCTCTCTAGTGATGTTGTAGGTCCTTTTTTTGTTTCTTTGTTTTTGTTTTCTTAAAGGCACCCAGACTTCCCTTCAGTCAATGGGCTCTGGTTCTATAAATTGACTTAGATCTGGAAATTATTGTGAGTCTTCTTCTATTCACCAAATATAGTTTTCCCTGATTATACAAATCATGCAACACCTTAGCCAGGTGCCCATCTGTTTCAACCTTAGCAACTCCATGACCAACCATCATAATAGAAGTCTGCAGATCAAGGGACCTTAATTTCTAGTTTAGCCTTCCTGCCCAAACAGCAATCATATAAACCTTGCCTCTGATGGTTAAGCGCAGCCATTCTTTCTGCTTTCCCATAATCCCATCATGCCCTTTCATGCTGGGGAGTCAAGTTCCCCTACCATCGACCATCATTTAAACCTTGCCTCTGATGGTTGAGCGCAGCCATTCTTTCTGCTTTCCCATAATCCCACCATCCCCTTTCATGCTGGGGAGTCAAGTTCCCCTACCATCAACCCTGGTCTACAGTGGACAGTCCCTATCAAGCCTCTCACGGACACTAGAACCCCCTACCAATGACTTTTGTGCTGCTTTCATGAATAAAATGTTCTTGTCCTCAGTTTTTAACAACCTTAACTCATCAAAGTCATGAAACAATGGGTAAGATAATTAATATCTCTGAAGAATAAATTGTGTAGCACAGACTCAGATAGATGACTTAAACTTGGGGGAAGATTATGAAGATGTACTGATAACCCTAGCAGAAGGAAGAACAGTACTTCTGATGTTCTTAATGAGATCGAGATAAAACATTTGCCAGACACATAACCAGTCCATTAAGAAAACTACATCAGGACCAGCAACTGCAATTGGAATGCCCATCTGGTGCAGTTTACAATGATCTATTGCCATTCTTTGAAACCCATCCGTCTCTGGCATGTGCCGAACCTCTGCTGTTTTGTGTACTGATAGTGGCACTGTCCTTTTTGATTTTTCAGAAATGGTTTGCTTTTTGGTTTAAATAAAAGGAACTTCAGGGACATCCGTTCAGCCCATTCTTCTAATTGCCAAATGCAGTTATTTCAACACATATGGATAATTATTTTAACACATAAGAATTGGAAAAATAACTTCGGTAAGGTTTTAGGAGCCCAGGGAGCATTTGTGAGATGGACTTGCATTAAAACTCTACTCTAACTGCTGGAAGGCAATGATATTCTATGTCCCCAGGATTAGTACTAACTCAGAGCCACTGTTTAATAATACCCAGCCAGCCAGCACATTTATCCTGGTAAATGGTTACAGGTTCCTTTGTGGAAGGCGAGGGGTAAGATCTCCCTTGCGTGTGATATCGTTAGGGAATTAGTTGGAAGCTATATGATAAATTCACTGCAAAATTCCTGTGCCCTGAAGTCCTCTACCTTATTATCAAGCAGCGTCTCACATCTAAACCTCACCCAGAGTGGGCAAATATTGAGTCGACATTTCAATCAACCGACAACAACAAGAGCCAAAAATTAGAACTAGGACTCGTTTCTGAAGTAACAAATTGAATCCAGGATCTCTGATAAGTTTACTCACGTCAGCGAATTCAGATTGATCTAATCTCGTGGCATTCCTTCCTAGGTCAAGCTGGTTTAGAATGCACTTGCACATATTTTCCGCAATTTTATTTATTTTTTACGAAGCGACAAATTTCTGTCATTCTTTTGTTATAGCGCCATTCTCACAGTTCTGACGTTGTAATTGGTACCTTGTGGCACGGTGGGATCTGACTCCACAGCTCTGGAAACTCTGATAGTTGCAGGAATTACAGGGTCATCAATAAAATGATAAACAGCCTCTTCAAACAGAGGGGAAGGGACCTCTCTGGCTGGCAGAGGGTAGGAAGCATGGGTTTGGAGTTTGTATAGTCTCAGAATACTCCGAATCCTCCCATAAATCCACATTCTTGTTTTTGGCGGGTCAATTTGAGCCATGCCTCCACTTTCACGTAAGAAAACTAATGAGACTGTTAAACCAAACGTCACCAACATTCCGCAGCCAAAGAATTAATTGCTTTATCTAGTTTCTGACTATCTCAGATCTGCAGCTGCAGGAGCTAAGAGGTTTTGTTCTGTTTTTTATTTAACCCAGCCATCATGGAATCTTTGTTCAGTCTGTCCTTGAACCAAGAACTTAGGGACTTGGGCTTGTCATCCTCTTTTAGGAACAAGTTTTTGTTACAAGCAGCCATCCTCCTCAAAGACATTGAATTTCTAAGGTTCTTCATACTGCCATTGTAGCAGTCATTTAGTCATCCAAAGATCCTAGGTTAGATGACCAGAAGTGATAATTGTGTCTTGCCATCGCACGCCACGAAGAGCCAAATTCTTATTCTTGAAAATCAGTATCATCTCAGTCAGGATTCTTGACTGCAGAGGACAGAAACCGACTCTGGATAACCCAAGAAGAAAGAGAAAAATTGTAAACAGGTGTTGGATAGCTTGGAAAATTATGAGAAGGCTGGAGAGCTAGGCTTGGGGAAATTAGCAAAGATAAAGGAAGGCCAGCAGTCTTGAGTTTGACCAAGGTCTACCAAGCTCCTGTTGGAAAGAATACAGCTGTCTACACTGCTCTCTGTGTCAATGGACACTCACTACCACCACTACTGGTATCACCACCTCCAGGCAAGCGCCACAGCCAACAAAATTCTCTCAACTCTGCTCCCTCATCCTCTGTGAACAATAACCACTGCCTCTGTGTCTTTGTGTGACTTTCCCAGGATTCACAGTTCCAGGCTGGGCAAAATATCTATCTTCCTCCCTAATTGTTTGAGATACCCTTATAGGCAAGGATTTTGCCTTATATACACATAAACTCACACAATGCCTGAATCAATTCAATCAACACACCTTAGGTGGCATGATGCTGGCAAGAATGTGAAACCATGTCTTGCCTTCCAGCCTTAAGAGTGATGATCCAACCACTGAAGTTGTCCAGCCAGGCTCAGTCACTTTAAAATTTGCCCCCAGCTCAGCGAAGTGCCCTGAGCCAAGCATAAAAGGAACATGTGTAAGTATTTCTCCCAGTTCTACCTCTTTGAGTGGAGTTCTTCACCCTGTGAAGTGAAACTTCCTTCTGTGGTCCTAAGCTTTCCACACTGAAATTTCAAAGACATGTCCCTTGAGCCTGTATTATCTTTCTTTTCTTTTTGTAAAAAAATTTATCAATTTATTTATTTTTGGCTGCATTGCATCTTCGTTGCTGCACGCGGGCTTTCTCTAGTCGCGGCGAGTGGGGGCTACTCTTTGTTGCGGTGCGCGGGCTTCTCACTGCGGTGGCTTCTCTTGTTGTGGAGCATGGGCTGTAGGCGCGCGGGCTTCAGTAGTTGTGGCTCATGGGTTTCAGTAGTTGTGGCTCACGGGCTCTAGAGCGCAGGCTCAGTAGCTGTGGCGCACGGGCTTAGTTGCTCTGCGGCATGTGGGATCTTCCCGGACCAGGGCTCGAACCCGTGTCCCCTGCATTGGCAGGCGGATTCCTAACCACTGAGCCACCAGGGAAGCCCGCATCTGTATTTTCTGAGTCCTGTTTGTGGAGCTGTGCCAAGCTCACTGAAGACTGCAGTGTAGGTCTGACCCAGAGGCCAGACTAAATGATGTGACGTTCTCCAAAGGGCTGTGCAAGGGACTGGGACTTGGTAAAGCCCTTTTTCATCCAATCCTCTCCATGGGACATAGGCTGAAATTACATTTCGTCTCAACTTTTATTCTCTTCCCAACTTCTCTCTTGGTTCACCACAAATTACCAAAAAGTCACTAAGGAAATGGCCTATGGGCTGTCTAGTGCTAGTGAAGACTTCTTGTAAAAAGTCATCCATGCTCCTCTCTTCCTGAAGGAACCCGTTGAACTGGAAAGAAGAGTTTCCGCAGGAACTTTGAAACTCTAAAGGGCCATGTCATTCCCAAACAACACTTGGAAAATTAGGTAACTCTGACATGTTTTTCCCTCACAAGAGACTGAGTCTTACTCAGCTACAAAGAGGATATGGACCTGATTAGAAAATCAGCTGGAAAAGAGGTCTTTTACTAAAAATTGAGTCTTTATAGAAATCATTTCTACCTTCGAAATTTAGTTGGCACACTGATTTGATACGGAACATTACACTTTGGCTATTTCAAATACAAATGTAAAGTGCCAGTAAAACAAGAGAAGGAAAGGATTTTACTCTAAGTTATAGACTCAGGAAGAGGAAACATAACCTTGGCCTCATTAATAACCTCCATTCACCTTCTACAAAAGAGAAACTACTATTATCTGGGAATGCCGCATTTATTCCCTTCGACACCTTGAGCAAAAAAATTCCAAGCAGATGTTTCTCATATAAAGTGTTGGTTGGGGAAGATCTGCGTTAACATTTTAATCCTTCAACATTTTTCACAATGTTTTTACATTTCCCCAATATTAAATGGATTGAGTTTCCCTCCCTGGAAGAGAGGACATTGAGTCACGTGTTTGGAATCACATCAAGGATAGAATGGGATGTGCTCCATTCCAAGAGGCAAGTCACCAACTTTGCTGGTGAACGCCCTCCTCAGCTACCTTTCCAAGTCGGCACAGCAGGGTAGAGCAGACAGAAAAATATTAGGTATGCTTCACATGAGCTGAAGTGCAGCCAAACAGCATACTTCCAGGGTCCACTCTGGCAGGCTGGCACTCTGAAAGACGCAATTTCCCCACTTCCAAAACTCAAAGATTTTTCAGTGGCACAGCATCATTCCAATAAAACACTGGTATTTTATTCATCTCTTTCTGAAATACCATACTTTTATTTTGCAGGCATCTCTAAATCACATCAATTCACAAAAGATCAATTTCTTGCTGCTATAGTCAAATCAGATGTTACATGCACATACACACACACACCATGGGTTTTTTTCTTTCTTGTGCCAGTTAGTCATAGATTAGAAATTTGTAGTCTGAATCACAAAGCTCCCTAAGGCAGGGAAGAGCACTAATAAATACAGGGTATGTATCCAGTAGCCCTTGTCCTATCCAGGCTTAGGTTGCTTCCCTCCACCCTACCTCCCAGCTCACAGCTCAAATTGTCTCTTCTCCAGGGAATTTTGCCTTTGTTACAGGAAACCTTGTGTATCTCATCTTTGGAATTATTATTTGTCAGCGTTTACACAAGTGTGAGGGTGCTGATATCATCAAAACATATTTCAAATATGACTATCTTTTTTTTTTAGCAATTTCTTTTTTCTTTTTTAATTTTTATTTATTTTTTTATTTTTTGGCCACGAGGCACGTGGGATCTTAGTTCCCTGACCAGGGATTGAACCCTCGTCCCCTGCATTGGAAGCATGGAGTCTTAACCACTGGACCGCCAGGGAAGTCTTTTATATTTCCTGTAAAATCTTAGAACAGAAGGGAACTCAGGGATGTTGCAGTTCAACCGGCTCATTTTACATGTGGGGAAACTGAGGCTACACAATAAACATAAGTCAGTACACATAGATCCCAGGTCTCGTGCTATGGGTTGTGTGCTCTTTCCTCTGCTTCAGGGGTAAGCAACTTTCTTTAAAGGACCAGATAGCAAATAGTTTAGACTCTGTAAGCCATATACAATACCTGTCCACCTTTTAAAATAACATTTAAAATTATGAAAACTATTCTTAGTTTTAGGGTCTTACAAAACCAGACAGCAGACTGGATTTGGTTCAGGGGCTATAGTTTGCCAAGTCTTATTCTATTTCATAAGATACGCATCAGTCATCAAAAATTAAGGGAATGTTTTCATGCTCACAGGCCTGTGAGGTGGTTGGGGTCCTTTGCTCCACATGACTCATTTTGGGGTCCCAAGCAGAGGGGCGGTGACTACTTGGGACAAGTTCTAATGGTGAAGGTCATAAGATCCCAAAGGGGTGACGAAAAACATGCAATGCCTGTTAAACTGCCTTAACTGCAAGCTTAGACTCAGAATTGCCAAATTGTGGCCTTACTCACATTGCACATGGCCAAGCCCTACATCAACAGAGCAGGAAAGAATACTTATCCTTTGGAGCTGGTGAGACAGGGAGTGACTCTCTGTGGAATGTTAATGGATAGGATTCTCAGAAGATGGTGGTGGTGATGACATAGTTTTTAATCTTACTGGATCCCCCCCATAAAAACAGACACATCAACTAAGATGGCAAATCAAAGACCCGCAGATAAGGTACCCCCTATATCCCCAAATGCAAGCAATAGCAGCCATCAGACTTACATAATTTAAGCATCTTTGTGGAATGAAGCAGAAGTAGGGCAATAAAGCTTCTGATGGCTTCAAGAAAAGGAGAAACTCAAAATATCAAACAGCTACTCATTGAAAAGTACTACAGACTAATGCCAGAGCATCACCGTAAGTGGGAAGAGTTTTGTAAGATCCAATTCATGGATGCATGAAAGAAGCCTAAGATGAGGTCTACAGCTTCTGGAGCAACCTGGGCCCCATAAGCTCTTAAAACTAGTCCCTTTCCTGGGAAAAACTCCTTATTGATGAAAATTTCTCGGAGCAGAACCCAATTTGGGGCAGGACAGGGATAATCGGGGCTAGGAAAAAGAAGGTCCAGATAAAATTGGGGAACAGAAGAGAGAGGGATCTCAAAAAGAACAAGATCTCTTTTTTAAAAAAAAAAAAATTCACCTGTATAAATAATAGAAGCAGTTATAATTTCAACTCTAGTGCTGCTTTCTGGGAGGAAACACCTTGTATTCATTTCCTTGGGCTGCCGTAATAAATTAACACAAACTTAGTGGCTTAAACCAATAGAAATTTACTCTCTCATTGTTCTGGAAGCTAGAAGTCTGAAAACAAGGGTCAGCAGTGCTGGGCTCCCTCTGCAGGCTCTAGGGAAGCATCCTTCCTCACCTTTTCCTAGCTCCTGGTGGTTCCCAGCACTCCTTAGCAGTCCTTAGCTGTAGGAACATAACTTCAATAACTGTAGCAGCATAACCTCAATCTCTCCTGGACTCATCTTCACATGGCTTTCTTCTCTCTTACTGTCTCCTCTGTGTCTGTGCCTCTGTGTGTCCTGTCTTCTTATAAGGACACCAGTCACTGGATTTAGGGTACAATCACCTCATCTTAACTCAACTACATCTGCAAAGACCTATTTCCACATAAGGTCACATTCAGGTACCGGTGGTTATAACTTGGATATATATTTTGGGGAGACACGAGTCAGCCCCCTATACACTTGATTGTGTTTCCCCTTGTTTTTCTCTCTGGATCTTCTTTATCTCTTACCTTCGGAGGCTTCAGTGGAAGTGGGTACAGAGAGTATTTATTGTTGAATGAGGCCTTAGACAGTGAAGAAAATTCCCTTAGGGGCCTACTCCCAAGGCAACTCCTTTTATAAAATGTTTTGTGCACACACATCGTGGACCAGAGCCTGGAATGCTGCTGCCCCCTTAGTAGGAGAAAATGTTTATGATACTAGCTAGGCAAAACTTTCTTAGATTATAAAAAACACAATGATAGAAAAATTTGATAAATTACAGTTCATCAGAATAAAAAATTTAAGCTCATCAAAAGACAGTAAGAAAATGAAGAAAAAAGCCACAGGCTAGAAGAAAATATTTGCGATACGTATATCTGACAAACTACTTCTATCCAGAATACAAATCAACAACACTGGAATACCATCCAATTAAAGACGGGCAAAAGACTTGAATAGGTGCTTTAAAAAGGAAGATATATGAATGACCAAGTCTATCAGGAAAACTAAAAACACAAAGAGTTACCTCAAATGTGCTAGAGTGGTTAAAATTTAAAAAGGATGGAACATGTCAGTGTTGGTGAGGAAATCAAGCAACTGGAAATGTTAATTGGAACTGTCATAAAATAGTAGAATCACTCTGAAAAACTGTTTGGCTGTTTCTTATACGAAAGTTAGACATTCAGTTGCTATGACTCAGCAGTTCTACGCCTAGGTATCTACCCAAGAGAAATGAAACATATGAGCACAAAAAGGGCTTATACCAGAATGTTCTTAGCAGCTTTATTCATTATTCATAATAGCTCCAAACTGGAAAAAACAAAAACCAAGTCTCCACTTGGTTGCTAAGCTACTTAGCAAAAAGCAATGAACAACTGATACATGCAATGACCTGGATGAATCTCAACATCACGTTGAGTATAAGATGGCACAGAAGAGCATATTGTATGATTCCGTTTCTGTGAAGTCCAGCAACAGGGAAGCGAAATCTGCTGATGGGGGTCAGCAGATGGGGAAGGGCATAGTGGGTGGTAAGCAACAGACTGGAATGGGGATCAAGGGAACTTTCTGCCATGATGAATATGTTAGGCATCTTGTTTTGGGTGGCATACAATCGTCAAAACTTACCACACTGAACTTTTAAGACCTGCGCATTGTCTTTTAGGTAAATTTTACCTTAATTAAAACATAAAGCCCAAGTTTCTTCAGGTAGCTTGGAATGCTTGCTACCACCGAACTTTTATTTATCTCTCTGACTTCATCTTTTGTTTAAACTCTGGGCACAGATTCAGGTCTAATCCCAGACACCGAGATGTTTGTGCTACAAATGTTCATAGTTTGATCCTCAGAATAAATCCAAATTCTATTCTGCTCTCTCACTTCCTTCCTTCCTTTTTTCTTTCATTGATTCATTCAATCAGTGCTCTTCTAGGCATTGGCTATACAGTGATGACAGACAAGCTAGAAAAGATCCTTGCTTTCCAGAAACACAGAGTCTAGGCGGGGAAACAGATTAGAAACAAGTATAATACTTGGAGACTGATGAGTGATATGAAATAAGCAAAGCAGTCTTACAGGATAATGAGTAACTAGTTGTCAGGGGAAGTATTAGTTAAGGCGGGGGTCCCCAACCCCTGGGCTGCCAGCGGTCCACAGCCTGTTAGGAACCAGGCCGCACAGCAGGAGGTGGGCAGTGGGCGAGCTAACGAAGCTTCATCTGCCGCTCCCCACTGCTCACATTATTGCCTGAACCATCCCCCCAACCCTTCCGGTCTGTGGAAAAATTGTCTTCCACGAAGCCGGTCCCTGGTGCCGAAAAGGTTGGGGACCGCTGAGTTAAGGAGTTTAGGGAGGACATTCGGAGGAGGATAACTTAGAGCCGACGTTGATCAGGGGTTGCCAATGCAGGAACCTAAGGGAAGGGTATTTCTAGAAGAGGAAATAGGAAGGGTGCAGGTCCCAGGAAAGGAATCATCTTTGAGGGTGTGAGGAAAGGACGTGGGAAGTAGGAAGCCAAAGACCTGCAGCAGAGGGAACCAAGGGAGCCAACCAGGTAAGTGAACATTGGGAGAGGGAGGTGGAGGCCAAATTATGCCCGAGTTTGGATCTCATCCATTCATTATAGGTTTTAAGCAGAGAAGTACCATGATCTGCTTTCTGTTTTAAATGATTATTTTGGCAGTTGTGTGGCAAGCACATTTTAAGAGGAAGCAATTAGTTTCGTAAGAGGCTCTTGTGGAAATCCAGGGGAGAGATGACGAAGGTTTGAACCAGGAAAAGGAATAGAGATGGGAGCTTGTGCACAGAGTAACCAGACTGAGAGAATCTTGGTCACGTCTACACTAAGGCTATTCACAATCCTTGGACGCTCTAATTCCAGACCTACTCTGACCACTTCCTTACTTCCTCTGAAATTCCCCATTGTATCAGTTAACTAGGGCATGTCTTACTCCACTGGGGCTGCTGTAACAAAATACCATAGAGTGGGTGGCTTATAAACAACAAACATTTATTTCTCACAGTTCTGGAGCCTGGGAAACCTAAGACCAAGGCCACAACAGATTTGGTGTCTGGTGAAAGTCTGCTTTCTAGTTCACAGATGGCTGTCTTCTCACTGTGTTCTCACGTGGGGGAAAAGTCAAGGGAACTCTCTGAGGTCTCTTTTATAACCTTTATCCCCTTGACAAGGGTTCTACCCTCATGACCTAATCACCTCCCAAAGGCCCCACTTCCAAATAGCATCACAATGGGGACTAAGATTTAACATATGAATTTCGGGGAGACACAGCAGTCTATAGCAGGTCACAATGGTACTATGTAATCAACTATGCAAAAGCACAGTGACTTAAAACAGCAGTCACCTATTCTCACTAATCTGTGGGGCATCTGGGGATTGGCTCATACAGGCTGAGTCTTCCGTGCATCTGTGGCTCGGGAGGGGGAGGGGGTGGCTAATCCAGCTGAGCTCAGATGGAGGGGCTTGGCTCTGCTCCCAGGACTCTCACTTTCCTCCTGGGACCAGCAGGCTAGACCAGGAACGTCCTTCTCATGGCTATGGCAGAAGTGTCCTAGTCCAAGTACAATCATGCAGACACTTTAATGAAGCTTCGTCTTGTGTCATGTAATGCTAACATCCTATTGGCCAAAGTAAGGCTTGAAAGCCTAAACCAGGAATCAAGGAGCCAGGAATATCTTCTGCCACTTTATGGGAGGAACTAGAAAGTCACATGGCAAAGGGCATGCATATAGGGCAGAGTGAAGGTGTCCCTCGAATGCAATCTGCCACACTCATTATCAGGTTCCTGCCTTGGGCCACAAGAGTGACTGGTCAAATACAGTGGCTCTTTCAGTATAGGTGGCCCCTCCTTGCTTCTATGGGGACAGCTCAAGGCATGAGTATTATTAAGGATGGGTTTGAAGCAACCATTGCTACTCAGTTAGGAAGTTGTTGTTGCTGCTGCTGCAGCTGCCTCTCTGTCTCCAAGGAAATGTTCTAAACGTGGTAGTTTATTAATAATAAAGAAGATGGGCCCTGTGACAAGAAAAAAGAATGTAGCATTCAGTAGTGAAAATAAGTGTACTTCGAGAATGTTGCACTGCACACAAATACAAACTAGGAGTATGAATGGGGCTTCCTGAAACAACTCTATAAAGTTAATATTTTAAACAACGTTTCAACTTCAGATCTTGAACACTGATGAACCACCGTGTCTATGAGCTAAATGACACCTTCAGCTCATCTGTCCCCAAGTAGGCGAGACTAAAGCTTCAGACTGAGGTTCCATTAATTGCCCAACAGTGACAAAGAGCCTCAGCCTTTTCACCTGGCAGGTAATCTCCATCAAGGGAAAGAGAAGCCAACTCCAGGTGAGTCTGAGACTGACAATGAGAGGATATTGCCAAATGGCAGATGCATCTCCTGTAGGACTTAACCAATTGGAGGAAGAATCCTTGCAACTGTGGTCTTCGTGTGTGCGTGAGTATGTTTATGTGCATGTTTAACATGCATTCCACAAACATTTGTTATATACTTGTTCTTTAGAAAACATTATGCACGAGCTGGAACAGGAAAGAAAGAAAAAAAGGACTGATTCTGCTCTCATGGGCTCCTTTTCCTGCAAGTGAGGAAGAAAAATGTGTAAACAGATCATTCAGATGCTAGGTACTATCCTGTGCTATGCTTGTTCATCTGTGTGCACCTCTGTGTTCCTCTGAGCAGGATCCTGCCTTACAAACATGCCTGTGACTCCTCTTATTTCCAAAGCCACCCTGGAAACCCAATAAGTAAACTTTAATGGGTGTCCCAGGGGTCATCAGAGGAAAAGCCACGATTCTTGTTCTGGCTTGAAAGTTCATGAGAGGTTAAGGTGGGGAAGATTCTCCAGGCTCCCCCTACTTCCTTCTGGAGGAAGGACAGAACTCTAGATGATGAGGAGGGCAAAGGGAATGGAGAAAAGACCAAGAATTTAAAGCAATAAAGGAGCTTCATGCTCTCCCAGCAAATAGGCCCCTTAAATTCATCTAGCCATACAGAAGCATATTAGGTCAATGTTTGGAGTGGAGAACCTGTAAGGATCCAGATGTAGACTGTGACCTAACAGTTCTGGGCAAAGTTTCAACTTTCCTAGTCACTGCAACGCAGCGCTAAGAACAACCTTCTTCTCAGTAAAGAGTGAAGACTCTACTTGTGCTAAGGTGTTCATGCCCTCTTCCCAGGGACTGAGATTTTTTCATTTTTCTGCTCCCTGCCCCCAGCGACAACGGGTTGCCATCAGTGCCCTTTACCAGTGCCTTGAAGAAGTTCTTCTTGTTCTACTCTGATGCAGATTGAGACTGTCGTTCCTTAGAGAAGGTCAGGTAGACAGGTCTGGGTGGAGTTTCAACAGTGGCTGCTGTTCCCTCCCTCAGCCAAAACCACGCGGGAGGAATCCTCAGGACCCCACACCCCACATTTCCCCTATGAGTGCCTGGTGGGATTCTTGGAGAAAATCCTGCAACCTGGGGTGAACTTTCCTATATCTGCAGTTCCCAAGGATGTCCCATTAGCAGTCTAGCCTACACGAACACATTTTAGTAATTTGTAAGCAATTTCTAACTGAATTTTCTTACCCATTTTATGTGACATCAAGTGACATCTGCCCAGGTAAGCAAATGCTCAGATCTTATTTCTTCCTACAGACACCCATCTCTCTCCAGATTTCGGTTAGTTCTTTGCCCTGCTACATTGTTCTTTGGTTTTGTTTTGTTTTGTTTGATGGGTTTAAGAAAAGCAATTAATTTTCAATGTGTCTGGACTTTTTTCTTTTGTAAGGGTGGGAGCAATGCTCTTTCCAGCTCTCTACATCTCCAGGCTTAGTTGCTGGTATATTTGATCAGAGTTTTTGCCCTTCAATTTTGCCCTATCTGTGCCCAGGGATTTGGTTCAGTAACAAGTGATTCTCTGTTCCACACTTCTCTTTTGCCAAAACTTCTGCTGGAATTTCCACCTGCCTCCCTCAAATAGCTCACCCCATGTGATGGCAGAGTTTTGCAGGATGCTATATGCTGTGACTATATCATAGACATGGCTGGGGCAGAAAAGTAATGCATTACCAGATTTCTCTGAGCATCTGAAATCAGCTCTTAAAATGTCAAACATCCCTGTGATGCCCTGCTGTTCCCACGTGGAACATTATAATTTTTCTCTTGAGGGAGGTGGAAGGCATAGAATTGGTGCTATTCTTTACCCATGTAAGTCAATGAGGTACTTATTAAACACCTACTATGTGCCTAGGGTGGTTTGTTTTAAGCTCTGTGGAGGGCTATGGAACATGACCCTTGTTCTTAAACTTCTGGACAAGAAAGAGGAATGATCCAGACCTCTAGTTACATGAGTTCAAGTGCTCATAATTGTCAGGTGCTGAGCGTCCCTAAAATTGTCAAGCTTATGATTAGGAAAACTCTCAGTCCCATAAATATAGTCCAAGCCAGAGCCTCAGTATTCACCAGCAGTAGATAGGCTGCCCCTCATTTGCTTCTGATCTATCTCCTGATTTCCCAGTTACTGATCCTATTTTACAGCAATGACTACGTGACTTTTAGACGTAGCTTTGCCCCTTAATTCTGTCTCTTTCTTCCAAGACAGAGACTAATACCTGCACTTTTCCAGTGATGAGCTCTATAATCCAGTTTCATTTTTGCTCTCATCTCTGTGTCTCTTTTTCATGCTTTTTCTAGTCACATCGTCCCAGTGCAGCTGGCTGTCACAATGTAGCCTTCTATCATCTCTCAGTGATACATGGTTGGTTGGCACCACTAAAGCCCAATCACTCCTTTTCTTGCATCCCTCTCCCCCAGGTCAGTCATAGAGTGGCATTTGGAGGCCTGGGAAGAAAAGCAAGTGGAAGTGGTGGGATGATCCAAGGGCACTGGTGACACAGAAGTGAAATACTACTGTTGAGGGATAGGAAAGACAGTCTCGGGACCTGGGCTCTTAGGCTGATACTCTATTATATGAAAACAAAGCCAGAAAAGGAAGAGAAATAGGCAGTTAGAGGCATGAGATTTGGAGTCCTACCAATGTGGGGACCAATCCAGGCTCCATAGGTGAGTCTGCTGAGTGACCTGGAGCACAAGTCTCAACACCTCCACATCTCAGCCTCATAGACTCACATGAGGGTTACATATGTTTTATACAAAGCACCTGGCACATCATCTGGACCATGAAACATACTCAGTAAGTTCAAACAGCTGTTGTAATTATAGCTGATACTGTAAGTGGACCTTGGCCACAAAGGACCAGGAAGGAGCCCAGTTTCCCAACACTGTGAAGCTACAGTTGGAGAAATAAGGAAAACACGATTAGATTCCAGCCCAGCTGAGTGTTAAATAGAGACTCTGGCTGCAACTAGATGTAGCCAAGATGAGGCATTTCAATAACCTGGCTGTGTCTGTTTCTGGCCCATTTCCCTCTGTCAAGGCAGAAGGAAGGGGAGACACTACCATTTCCTGAAACTTCCTATACACCAGCCACCATGCCAGTTACTTCTCATTTTCATTCCTCTTGGTTTATCAACTGCCTTTCACTCTACACGTCCCAACCTCCACGGTAGCCAATGGAGGGATAGGAGCGCTGGTATCATAAACTCCTTTCCAAATACTCAGCCATACAAGCAGTCAACATTACTCCCTGAGCATATATTAATGTGGGAACCCTGCTGCGTGCATGTAGACATTTCCCCTCCAAGGGTTCCTGTAAGCCAGCTTCCAGGACATTCTGCCTTAGGGCATTGCTATTGTGGTCACACACCAGCATGATAAATAATCTGAACAAGCTTTCTCAGGTGCAATATTTATGGTTCAGTTTGAAGCAAAGAACAGTCAGAGGCAATGGGTAAAAACTAATTTACTGTGATGTCACCGTGGATATATAGCAAATAGCTGTAAACAAGTATGTACAATATAATTAAAAATATGATAACATTATAAAATAGGATGATGGCTAGTTAGAGAGGAAGATCTATCAAGCAGGAATTTGTGTATATCACTTGAAATATTGCCTCAATTACTTGCAGTCATCAACTCAGGCTCCTCATCTCAAAAAACAATCCTTACAAATGCCGACTTCAAATGACAAACGCTGTTTATTTCTACACTTGGTTTCCTTTCATTCCATCTGTCCACAGAAATTTCCCTTCAGTGTCTGTTGAACAAATTGCTGCAAGACAAGGATAATACTCAAGTTCTTGAACTCTACCCTGTCTCATTCCTGACTCCTCAATGGATCTTAGCATGAGAGTTGAGTTAGAGAAAGCATCCTTAAATCTCTCAGTGTATGACACCCAAGAATGCTCATGCACGAAAGCAAGGGGGAAAAAATAAAAGCAAATGGAATGGTTCATTAATAAACACAATTAACTTACCTATACCATTCCAAACAGGTGAACCAATTCTCTGGTTGCAAATGAGCTCAGACACCAGGTAGTGTGAAAACCTGTAGCTTCCTAGGGATCCCACAAGAGAGATAAAGTGGATCCCTGATGGCTGTGCTGTGTATTTCCAACCCTGTCATCCTTTTCAGTAAGGCTGTGTCAACCTTTACAAAACCGACCCTAAGTTATTTAAAAAAAAGAAACTCAAAATTTATCTCTAGTTCTGCATCATTCTCCTCAAGCTACTTCTCATGCTTGACTTCTGGTTCCTTCCAGCTACAAAACTTTCTCTTTTCCCATTTCCATCCTGGCCTCAATACTTAGCACTTAGCTCACTTTTCCTTGCTATGATCAGGATTCTTATCACTCATTATCTGAAGCAGCTTGAGGAACAACTCCTACTTGATTCATTCAACATCTAGAACTTTCTATTATTCATTTCTTTCATGTGCTACTTCCCAAAAGGTTTGCCTTCTCCTGGTCCACAAGTAAAGACCAAGTTTCCACTGCCTACTTGGTTTGTGTAGTTTCTGAGGTTTCCTGTATTATGCCCTGGTCCACCTAGAGCCAACCCAATGTCCTGTTAGTGTCCTTACTATATGCAGATTCTGAATTAATACAATAAGTATTTTCACTCCCCTCACCATGACTTACCTGGAAATTTTTTTCTCTTTCCTTTTACTCAATCAAATGTTACCCACACCCCATGTTCTGATTCAAATTTACCACTTCCGTGAAGCTCCCCTCACTTTTCTCTCCTTAACTAAGCTCTTGTTTTAATTGTCTTAAGTAGCAACAAAATCTAAAATAATCATTGATAATTGCTTTGTATCTTCCCACAAGATCTGGAATTCCTTGAGAAGAGGGATTACCCCTTATTAACATTTATCCCTCTTAGTGATGTTAAAAAACAAGACAACAGACCCAAAATGGAGTCACTTACGGCAAGCCCCACATCACCAAACTGAGACTTATAGTTTCAGATCTCCCAGACCAGTCAGTCAGGAATTGCCTAATCAGCATTAGTTAGCTCATCTGCCTGATGGACCCCTGCATCCCCTAAAGGAAAGTAACTTTGCAGTAACCAACCTGCTTCTTTGTCCAGTATAACTTCCTTGTTTCTGCTCCCTTCTGGCTATTAAAGTCTCTTTTTTGTACAGCTCCTTGGAATTCCTTGCTACCTGCTAGGCTGGATGCTGCCTGATTCAAGTCAATTTTCCTCAAATAAACTCTTAAAGTTTTTAATATGCCTTAGTTTATCTTTTCACAGTTCTGGTGTCAGAAGAGGGAATTGAAGGAATGGCTCCCAGGAGCAACAAGTAATCAGGCAGAAACACCTGTCTGAACCCCTGAGCTTGCTGCTTTCTCGCTGCCTCTAGATGTCATGAGTAAGTCCCTCTCAGATTCTACCTCCACAGCTTTTGTGTTATGAACTTTCAGACTTTATTTGAGCATTTCTTTTTCTGGACTGGGTCCAGAAATCAACCTGAGTTGGAATAAGTCTAACTTTGAAACTGGACTGGGTCCAGGGTCAGACTGGGTCTGATTTAAGCTGGACTGGGTCTGGGTGAGGCCTCGGGTAAATAAAATTTTGTGTTAAGGCTGAACAAGGACTTTCCTGTGGCGCAGTAGTTAAGAATCCGCCTGCCAATGCAGTGCACACAGGTTCGAGCCCTGGTCCTAGAAGATCCCACATGCCCTGGAGCAACTAAGCCCGTGCGCCACAACTACTGAGCCTGCGCTCTAGAGCCCATGAGCCACAACTACTGAGCCTGTGTGCCATAACTCCTGAAGCCCGCGTGCCTAGAGCCCATGCTCCGCAACAAGCGAAGCCACCACAATGAGAAGCCCGCGCACCGCAACGAAGAGTAGCCCCCGTTCACCACAACTAGAGAAAGCCTGCGCGCAGCAACGGAGACCCAACACAGCCAAAAATAAATAAATTAATTAATTAATTAAAAAAAAAAAAGGCTGAACACGCATGTTAACCTTGCCAAAGATAATTTTGAATTACAGTGGAGACCTTTTAAGCTTAATAAGCTTATCCATTTATGAGATGTCCTAGAGAGAAAAGGGTCTCAGCTAAGCACTCATCATAAAGGGTAGAGGGAAACGTATTTTCCTCCCGTACAGTTTCTGGTGGCAAGGATGGGACACCCCACTCGCACCAGAGCCTGTAGAGGGAATTCTGTGAAAACTAGCAGAAGCCAGCAAAGGGTGAGAATTCTTGCCAAAGTCAGCTCTCTTCAATCTCTAGCTGTAGTGCCTGGCTGGGAGAGGAAGGTAAAATTTCACGCTGTCCCTTCCTTTCTAATTTCAGATTAGCAAGCCAAAAAAAAGACCTTTTTTTTCCTAAGAATTAGATCTTTGAATTATGACTTATGAATCTGCTTTTGGGTGGTCTTGGTTATTGATCCTTTCCCTCCCAGGGAAAGATATCGCCTTCTTGTTTGTCTTATTTTGTGTCTTAAAAACTTGGCTTGGCAAATGTCAAGTTGGGGGCCCTCCAAAATATGGCTGGATGGAAATGTGGGTTGCACCTCATTTGCAGCTAGATATGGCTGGACAGAAAAGTGGGTTGTACTCCGTTTGTGGCTAGGGTCTTACCACTGTTACAGGCTGTCAGAGAATTGTCTAAGTCTTTCTTTCTTTTGGTTATCTTTTGCAGGGGCTCTGGACCTTGGGAGGGTAATATCTTTGGCACTCACTTTAGGGACGCCTCTTGCATCCAAGGGATTTGTTCAGTACTGCCAGGAATATTTACCATTTGCCCCAGCTGAAATCTCACAAGATATTTGACTTTTTTAATAGTTCTATGGTCAGAAGTTGGCCAGATTGGAAGCTGATATTGGGACCCTGATAGAAACTGTTTTTAAAGCCTTCTTCCCTAAGCTAAAATGAAACTATGTACCCAGAAAGAAAGAAAAACATTTTGAAAGAAAAGCATTCCAAGACACATAGCTCTAAATCTAGAACACAGGAATCCTTTGATTTTCATCTTAGATGAAGATCTTCTCCCTGATCTAAAGAAGCAAGCTGAAGACAATATAGTCGGACGGGTATGCCACTCTGTATCATTCAGGTTACAATCCAATTCTTTGAGGAAGTAAAATCAACTATACTTGTCCTACAAATTTAGTCTTTACAAGAACAGAAATAAGGATCTAGGAACAATTTAAATCCCACTTACCCTTTTTGCTAATCCCCAAACCTCCCCTAGTCTTCTCAAAAGGCTCGTAGATGTTGTAAAAGATCTGGACCTTGGGAACAAAATTTCTTTTTCATGGAACTTGCATTCTTTCTGAAGATTAGGCCTGCAAAATATCTGAAAAGTCTCTTCCACAAATATTAGTGAAAAGCTTGAGCCATCTGCCATCTGAGCAGGTAAACTTATTCCATCTGCCAGAAACACAATTTGGATCCCACTGTTCTTTTATAAGCTAGTGAGCCTTACATTATCATACCTATCTCATGGCTAAAATTTGAAAATGAAAGCTATAATATCTCTGTTTGCATCTGTCTGTATGTTTATGTATATTTTTGTATGTATATTATAAATGTGTGACATTTTTCTATGTCCAGATGGTATTGCCAAAATTAATTTGTAGAAGAGCTCTATTTAACTGGCTTAAAGAAAAATAACTGCTTATCGAAGTAATTGTTCTCTCAGAAAATAGAAACTAACCCAAATGTTTTTCAAATTTACATGATCAAGGATAATCTTCAGTAAATAAAAGCTAGTGTAAGTTTGTTGGTTTAATTAAAATAGGCATGTCTTCAAGGCTTTCAGCATTAAATTTAGTGCAGACATGCAACTTTTATTCTACTGGGATTTACTAGTCAAATAACTTATCTCTGTTACAAACTTTGTCAGCAAGAAAAATAACTTTTAAAACAATGGTTAGATGTTTAATGTCTTGTGAAATATTCATGGGTAATCTAAACATGATTGCTCTTAACAAGTAAATTAAACAGATGTAAGAAAAATAAAAGTTTATAAATAAACTTTTGAACAGTGATGAGGTTTTATAAAATACAGTTTTTAGGGCTTCCCTGGTGGCGCAGTGGTTGAGAATCTGCCTGCCAGTGCAGGGGACACGGGTTCGAGCCCTGGTCCGGGAAGATCCCACATGCCGCGGAGCAACTGGGCCCGTGAGCCACAACTTCTGAGCCTGCATGTCTGGAGCCTGTGCTCCGCAACAAGAGAGGCCGTGATAGTGAGAGGCCCGCGCACCGCGATGAAGAGTGGCCCCCGCTTACCGCAACTAGAGAAAGCCCTCGCACAGAAACGAAGACCCAACACAGACAAAAATAAATTAAAAAAAAAAAATGCACTGTAATTTCTAAAAAAAAAAAAAATACAGTTTTTAGGATCCTTTGGTAACTTGAAACCTTAGAGTTTTGCTGACTTAAGTTAAATGGTGGAAATTAATTGACTATCTAGGTCATTTCCAATTAAAGTAAAATACTGGAACATTAACTAATCAACATATGGCTCCCTATCACAGAATAAACTAAAGACTGGGTCTCTCAGTAAATGTATTTTGTGCCACATTGAAAAATTTACTATAAGGAAGAATGTACTTCTAGAAATTATAAATAAATCTATAAATTTGTCAGTCCACAGATGCTAGTGTAATAGTTCTTAGTTTTCACTAGGAATTAAGCATTCTAAGGGTTAAGAATTCTAATCATTATATGTAATTTAAAACTACTTAGAAATAATAAGGGTGAAAAGAAACAACTGTATGAAAAGTAGGCAAGAAAAGTAAGATGATTGATTGATTATTCCAGAATCAGAAAGAGGAAAAAAAAATAGAACAAAACCTGCATGAATGTTAAAACGTTGCAGAAGGTTTATGAAAAAGGAATCGTGGGAAAGAAATTTTACGTGTGGACAAACTGGCTAAGATTGGAATGGATTTATTTCAATTTTTTTAAAATGAGTTTTAATATCAAAGGTACACTGATGCAAAACTAGAATTTTTTTTTTTTTCTGTTAAAAGGATGAAAGTTTTTCAAGGTATTGTTCTGTTCCTGTTAAGAGATTTTGAAAGGTTTTTCTTTAACTTTTAAGTAATCTGTTTAGAAAGCAAAGATTTTGTGTTTTACTTTGCTTCATGTTGTCTTTATCAAGTCTTTGATTACTTAAGAAAATTGAATCTTCTCAGTATTAAAAGAGTTAAGTTTTGCTCACAACTATGTAACCTTCTGTATTTGTCTTTAAAATCTTTTATTGTCACTTTGGTTAAATAGCTAATTAAGTATTGTTTCATGATGATCTGTGATCCTTTTTAATCAAGTGTCCAAAGCCTTTTGATATTTTTGACAAACGTCCCAAAATAAAATTCTAAATTAAGTCTTTTTGATCTCAAACTAATTTGGGGATTTTACAGAGGGCCCATGGAACATCTCAAAAAAATTGTTTTCTCTCCTTATAAAAAGAGAGATGTTAAACTAACTAGGCTTATTTGGTGTGTTAAATTACATGGGAAGCATTTTCAAATAAGAAGTAATAATTATGCTATCTTTGTATGGATACATGGTATTAATATATGTTCCAGAAATTGTATAAAGTTCTGATTGTCCTGGTTTAGCATTTTCAGTTATAATTCTAGTTATTACCTTGAAATGCTGTAAGTCACAGAAATAAGCAAATTTCCTTGTCAATTGCATTATAATGAATTATCGCCAGATCTTTAACCATGGCCATTTTTATGGGTTTTGTTTTAGAGACATTGTTTCACTCTGCTTTTGTATCCTCAAGGAGACTCATGAAAAGAACTCTGACAAGTACAGGTTTCTGATAACTTTCAGATCATAAAACTGAACTGGGTAAGAATTCCCAGAACTGGTGGAAAAAGTAGATGCAAGCAGAACAAGAATTAATTACACAGGACTGAATGAACTGATGAGGATGGTTATAATTTGTATGACTTTTTGTTTGAAAAACTGCTGGTTCTTTAAGATTTAGTTTTCCCAGATTTAAGGAAACTTTTCCTCTTAATCTATCTACGACTTAAAAGCAATTTGGTAAAGTATATCTTTTTGAACTAAGATAAAACAATTACTTTTCCCCCCTACCTGGACCCTCCAGAATTTGGAAACTTGGTGAGTATACTTATTTCAAGCAGTACAGTTATTTGCATAAATTCAACAAGAAACTGTTCTTGTAAAGGATACAAATGGAGGCTGGTTATATTACGACGAAGGCTTTGACTGGAATGTCATGTTTGAGAGAGATGTGCATAGACTCAGATATGACCAGGCAGCTTTAAAGAGCTAAGTTTGACTTTATGGCGCCAATAAATTCCCCTGGGAAAATCGTCTTGGTACAGGGTTCCTGGCAGCTTTGCCAGGTGAGCAAGGAAAGTCACTTCCTGTCAGGCTCAATAACCTCAGGATATTTGGGGGACCTTGAGAAGAGAGGAATTCACCCAACCTACAGGTATGGCAGGCAAAATCTGATGGCAGGTCTTTGGCTTAGCTTCCTAGCCTTGAGAGGCTTTTAAGAGTTCAATCTGAGAATCATTATGAAATATTCCAGCAAAGCAGACTCAAAAAGAGCCTATATGGGGCTTCCCTGGTGGCGCAGTGGTTGGGAATCTGCCTGCCAATGCAGGGGACACGGGTTCGAGCCCCGGTCTGGGAAGATCCCACATGCCGCAGGGCAACTAGGCCCGTGAGCCACAACTACTGAGCCTGCGCGTCTGGAGCCTGTGCTCCGCAACAAGAGAGGCCGCGATAGTGAGAGGCCCGCGCATCGCGATGAAGAGTGGCCCCCACTTGCCACAACTAGAGAAAGCCCTCGCACAGAAACGAAGACCCAACACAGCCAAAAATAAAATATAATCAATTAATTAATTAAAAAAAAAAAAAGAGCCTATATGGTCAGTCACTATTCTTGCTGCACTTACGAAAACTGTCAGGTCACATTTAATGAAAACAAATTATTTGTACTGTGATTATATTTGGTAAGAATAGGGGTGACTATAGGGAGGAAAGTTATGTTCACACCTTTGTAGAGAGTAGATTCTAGTCCTGTCATTTGTCCTTAAGGTTTTGTTATATACCTGAAAATTGGACTGATTTCCAAATTTTTCTAGTTTCTTCAAATATCTGGCTACCACTCTCCAAACTAACATTTCCAATTTTCTCATGCCCTTTTGATTGGAATCACTAAGAACAAAGTCTGTCTTTGAACCTCCTTAGTAGGCACTATACCAGGTCCTCCTCGCTACCTAGACAGCAGCCAAACTTCAGGGATTTGAACCTTGGGTCCCCAACTCCCAATTAAAAAGGACTCCTTCTTCAGACTCTTGGAACTGTACACCAGCTGGAGATCTAAAATGAAAATTGACTAGGGAGGTTTCTCCCAAGAAGCAGAGGACAGCTTGTGTAGGCAGCTCTCCCAAGATCAAGATCTTCATCTCCAATATGAAACCTTTATTCCATTGCCTTTTTGCTGCTGATTGCTTTTCTCTCTGTTAATGTATGGGAAGGGAGTGTTCCTTAACTCTGGCAACTATCCCTGAATCTGCTGCTAAAGCAACAACTGCCCAACAAGAATCCTTAGACTCTCTGACCAAAGTTTATATATGGTCAGTTGGCTTAAGAAAGTGACTCGTTCAATGAGGTCTTTCTTTGACTTATTTGATTTTGATTGGCTTGGTTCTTGGGGACCATAGCTACAAACTGCACTCCAGACATTAGGAATTATCCTTCTAAGAGTAATCATAATAGTCTCCCTGGTGCTCTGTATTCTCCCAAAAGTTTTAAATGCATGTTTGCAGGCACTAATCACCAAGCAAATGATCTGTGTAAGGACAGAACATTGGAGCAAAGAGAATGACCAACTTAAAGAACATGAACACCACACAAAGATTCAGCAGCAACACTGAGAACTCGAGAGTGGTAGCTGGGAGTGGCACTAACACCTTAAATTTTTATCAAGTCTCTCAGATAAGCTGAGAGTCTGATCAAATGGAGGAAACTGTTAAAAACAAAAACAAGACAATAAGCCCATAATGGAGTCACTTATGCTAAGCCCTGTGTCACCAAACCAAGGCTTAACTTAATTACAGTTTTGGCTCTCCGAAAAATGGAATCTTAAGCTACTCAAGCAGGAATCCCCTGGTCAGCACTACTTTGGTAATCTGCCTGATAAACCCTGGCCATCACCTAACGGAAAGTAACTTTCAGCAATCCACCTGTTTTTTTGCCCAGCATAACTTTCTTATTCCTGCTCCCTTCTGGCTATAAATTCTGTATAGCCCCTCAGAGCTTCTTTCTATCTGCTAGGTTGGAGGCTGCCCAATTCAAGTCAATTTTTGCTCAGAGAAACTCTTAAAATTTTTAATATCCCTCAGGTTATCTTTTAAGAGTGCCTAGTATAATTGTTGGCCCATGGTAGACACTCAATAAATTATTTTGACTGATTGAATCAGGAAGAATGTTTGGCAATTATAGGATGGATATTTGGGGCCATATAAAAAGAAATTTCTAGCAACAAATATTGGGCAAAGAAAAAGAATTAATCTGTCTGAATTAGGGTCTAGCCCAGGGCCCATCAAGAAAGGACATTCTATTAACTAACCCCCAGCTTCGGGCTGAGCTCTGAAGTGTTTACCACTGGATAAGAGAGGAAATGAGAGGTATGGAAGTCAGGCAGAATAGATAAAAAGAATAAGAGCTAACAGTGCACAATACATGCCAGGCCCAGTCCAGGACACTTTACATATATTAGCTTATTTAATCTTCACAACAACCTTCTGAGGGTCTTTACTCCAGTTTTTAGAAAAGGCAACAAACTCTGAGAGGTGAGGCAACTTGCCTAAGTTCAAGTAGCCATTAAGTAGCTACATTGTTTCTCAGCATAAATATAATTAGTGCCCTGGAGAAGAGAACTAAACAAAATAACATCAAATGTATTTAAAGGAATAATTCAAGAAAAACGTTGAGAAGCAAAAGATTTGAACTTACGTATTGAAAGTACACACTGTGTCCCTGGAAAAGCTTGATAGAGAATCAGTATTACTAAGACAATAAAGTTACTAGGCTTCAAATATAAAGAAAGGAGGTAAAAGCACAGCTGAGTTTTTAAAAAATACCAAATCTCTCTTATAAAAAGAGAGAAATCAACTGGCTTCCCATTACTCTATAGCAAGGTTCATCACTAGAAAACACTTGAGCAATATCAATAGAGTCTAATTTAAGAATTTCATATCCAACCTAACTGTCACTCAAGTATAAAAACACAAACACTTTTGGTCCTACAAGAGCTTAGGTAATACATTCCCTATGAGCCTTTCTTGAATAAGCTACCAAAGAATAAACTTCAGCCAAGAAGTGAATAATGATGAGATGTTGGCAAAAATACTGGACTCGAATCCAATTTTCCACAGAATTAAGTATAAAACAACTGAAAATGTTATACATGACAACTTAGAAATTATATAATTAGCCAAAATAAAAGCAAAACGGAGAAATCAGTTGAAAGGTAATATTGGTACCCTGGTTTCCTCATGTTTTATGGTGCGGGATGAAAAGACGTTCTCTCAAACTGATCAATTAAGAATGCTTTAATTTGGGCTTCCCTGGGGGCGCAGTGGTTGAGAGTCTGCCTGCCAATGCAGGGGACACGGGTTCGAGCCCCGGTCCGGGAAGATCCCACGTGCCGCGGAGCAACTGGGCCCGTGAGCCACAACTACTGAGCCTGCGCGTCCGGAGCCTGTGCTCCGCAACGAGAGAGGCCGCGACGGTGAGAGGCCCGCGCACCGCGATGAAGAGTGGCCCCCGCTCGCTGCAACTAGAGAAAGCCCACGCACAGAAACGAAGAACCAACACAGCCAAAATTAAATAAATAAATAATAAATAAAATCAATTTGCTTTAAAAAAAAAAAAAAAAGAATGCTTTAATTTAAAACAAACAATAACAAAGTCAGAAAAGAAAACAAATTACATAGCTGCCCTTTCAGGTTAGGCTAATAAAGTGTTTTCAGTCTTTTCCTATTGGGATAAAGGAAGATGTATTTAGACGAAGTCCAAATGAAAAGAGGCTGTATCTGCATATGTGATGCAGGAGATAAATGAAGAGACAAGCTTGTACCATCTATTCCAGTGGAGTCCTGGGGATATTCTTCCTGATTCTGATTGAAGGTAGAGGGCAGAAATAGAAATTCCCTCATATTTAAAGCTATGGATGGGCTAGGTGAGGTGTAGGAGACAAGGCATAGGTCTCCTATAAGGGATAAAAAAGAGATCGCAGATGACAAAGATGGAGGGGTAGCAAAACAATGTATGGATGAGTGCTTTAGAGAAATTTAAATAGAATATGAGCTACTGAAATAGTTTTATACACAATTTAAGTACCAATTTAAAGTTTAAAATATTTGCACCACTGCTCAAAACTTCTCCTCCAGTGCAAAGAGCTACCTAATCACCTTCCAGCAACATCCTACCTATTCTTCATGATTCAAGTGAATCCTGTCCCCCCTAAGAAGCCTTGATCAGCTTGACTGCAAGTGAAACCTGCACTGCCTCTGTATGCTATGGCTGTAATGCCATCTCTATCCTGCCCAAACTCAAGGGGCCATTGATTTAAACCCTCTCTTGACAACATCTTCTAATCCCTTCACCCTATATTCGCTCACTCCAAAAGCCAGCAAATGTTTTCGAACAAAGAGGTACAGATGTTGAGTATCTGCTGCGGGGGATGAGAGAGGTAGCTGAACAGACATTGAGAAAGACGTGGAATGACATTCACACCTCGGCTGAGGTTGAAAGCAATACATTTTTAGACATGACCAGGTGTGGTTGTGGGTAAAGAGGTCTACACTTGGATCTAATAGGCTTTAATCTCCTACCTTCATGGTTTTGAATTCTAGCTCTATCGCTTCCTACAAGCTGCAGGTCACAAACTCAGCTGTGCACAAGATACAACGTTCCTTATTACTATGTCTTCCCTACTTCCCCGGAGCTGTGTCTATGCTCTGAGGGGCTTACTTGGTACCAAGGCTTCAGCAGACAGCCAGGGCTGGGGGGGGAGGGGGGGGCCTCTGCTCCTGGGTGAGTCTACCTGTCCTCACTGGCATCCCGGTAAAGAGTTTTTGTTTCTACGTGGTTTTCTGTCTGATCCACATGCAAGGCTGTGTCAGGCCAGTTTGCCTACGCCCCCTTCTCCCAAGTCTACCCTGAGTCATGGAACCTCCTCAGAGTCCACCAAAGGTGGTCCAGGTCCCTTTGCTTTCAGATCCCCTTGAACTGTACATGTTTTCTTCTTGCTGCCAAGGGCTCAGCTCGAGGGAGAGGAAGACAGACAGAGATCGATGTCCAGGTCTCCGCTTTCAGTGTCCACGCTTCCCTCCTCCCTCCTTCTCTTCCCTCTTCCTGGGAATACGTTTGAGTCTTGGTTGGGAGGGGAGGGAGGGACTGATCATGAGGTGCTCATCATTCAATGCCTCTGGCCCTCTCAGCCTAGGCTTTTGAGACTCAAAAGCCAGTAATGGATTGATATTCATTGTGCCATCCCTTCTCAGAGCAAATAAGAGTATTTTAGCTGACTGTGCGGTGGGGGAGGGGTCCCCAAGACCACTCCCAGGCTCAATTATTTGCAAGGAGCGCTGATAGGAATCTTCATAAAGTCGTACTCGTGGCTATGATGGGTTAGAATGAAAAATACATACAAAGCAAAAGGTGCGTGGGAAATCAAGTGCAAGCGTCCAAGACTCCTTTCCCAGTGGAGTCACACAGGTTGTGCTTAATTCCCCCAACAATGGGTTGTGAATACCCATGTGAAGTGTCGTCTACCAGGGAAGCTCATTAGAGAGTCAGTGCCCAAGGATTTTGCTGGGGGCTGGTCACGGAGGCACCCTCTGCCTCGCAGGCACCCAAATCCAAGACTCCCAGAAGGAAAGCAGGTGTTCGGCATAAACCACATTGTTCATACAAATAGTTTAGACACAGTGAGGCCGCTCTTTTCAGTGAAAGTGGTGGGAACCTCCCAAAATCCGAGTTACCAGACAACGGCCAAGGGCCAACCTTGTAAGCAGGCTGACAGGAAGACCAGGGGATAAGCCTGAGTTAATATTTCAAAATATTATTTTGCCACAGATTTGTTACTCCCAGTTTATGGAAAAGCAAATAGAAGCTAGGAGAAGTAGAGGAACTGTTAAAAACAAAGAACCAAAAAAGCAGTAAAGCTTATATTTAAAATTCCTGATTGCTCACCATTCCTGCCTCTATTTCCTGTTCCTCACCTTGTTTTTACCCTTATATCCCATCCTGCATCAACTTCATTACTTGTTCTTTAATCATTCTTTCAAATCTCCTTCAACCTTTTTCTATAGAAGACGCACTGAATTACTTGAGTGCTCTTTCCGGCCCCCTTCACCACCACCCATGAGCTCCTGGAAGGTAGTTACATCCTCTTACTCATCCTCATAACCTAAGTAAATGAGTAATAGCATCTGTGAAAGGAAAAGCATTTCAAGATCAGAAACACAGTACCTCTGAGAGCACTCAGAGCATACCTGAGTCG
The DNA here is from genome assembly GCF_028021215.1 of Eschrichtius robustus. Lineage (NCBI taxonomy): Eukaryota > Metazoa > Chordata > Mammalia > Artiodactyla > Eschrichtiidae > Eschrichtius > Eschrichtius robustus. Next base: position 81,840,532 of record NC_090839.1, on the reverse strand, counting down.
TCAACACAGAAGAGCATACCTGAATATCGTCAAGGCCGGTGACAGCTGGTGATGCCACTTTCTCCACCTGACCTGGCGTTCAATTTAGTCCCTTCAAGCCCAGTCCCTCTTCCCATATGTGGGGCTCAGCAAGACTGTCCATTAAGTCATCCATCTATTTGAGAGGTCTGCTCTTAAACGAGAGAAGCGCCCCAGATGTACGTGCACTGATCGGCAGCTGGCTGCATCCAGGACAGGGGCTAAGGAGAGGAGAACCAGAAGAAAAAAAAGCAAGAGCTGTAGTTTTAAAATTTTATTTATTTCTTTTTCTATTCTTTTTCAAATTCTTCTCCCATTTAGGTTATTACAGAATATTGAGCAGAGTTCCCTGTGCTATACAGTAGGTCCTTGTTGGTTATCTATTTTAAATATAGCAATGTGTACATGTCCATCCCAAACTCCCTAACTATCCCTCTCCCCAACCCTTCCCCCCCGGTAACCAGAAGTTCATTCTCTAAGTCTGTGAGTCTGTTTCTGGTTTGTAGATAAGTTCATTTGTATCCTATTTTTTTTTAGATTCCGCATATAAGTGATATCATATGATATTTGTCTTTCTCTGTCTGACTTACTTCACTTAGCATGATGATAATCTCCAGGTCCATCCATGTTGCTGCAAATGGCATTATTTCATTCTTTTAAAAAAAGCAAGAGTTATCAAAAGACTCCTATAAATCATGAGCTGCAAGTGATTGTTCCCCTGGCTTGACCTGGCAGCCACTGCCCTCTGGCATCCTATGTTCACACCCTGCACTTCCAAGGGACCATCACCTGTCTGGGGACCTGAACCGGTGTCAGCACGCGAGTAACACACAGGGGCCCTGATTTCTCAGCGAAGAGAAACCAGGAGCAGAGGTTTACCTTCACAAACAGCAGGCAGTCACACACAACGACAAGTGACCAGAGGAACAGGTAACCAGTAGATTTAAAGGAAACATCAGTAATATATGTAGTGTGCATCCAGGAGAGGGAGCAAATTGTTGGCTGGAGAATTTTCTTTTTAATTAAACAAGTAATGTATGCCTGCATTTAGTCCTATAAATGAAAATGTATTCACCACAGAGGCATGAATCCTATTAGGCCCTCCTGTACATAAACTGTATGGGTGATTACCACTGATTACTGTACTATTAGAGACTTGTACGTGGAGTGCCTTGATTGGAGCATGCCTGGCTCCTGAAAGGGCTCCCATGTGCTTTGCCTGAATTGTGGGGAATCAGCAGGGCTTCACATTGCCTGGCAATTCAATTGTAGGTTTGAGTAGTTGCAGGCTGGGGGATGCAGATGCACACCATCAAATGGAATGCTTTCTTTACTTGGGTCAGAGAAAGGGAAAAGATGTCCGTGGTGTCAAGGAGGCCTCAAGAGTCTCTTCTTACCTTGAGTGCAGAACCTGTGTGCAGACCCACCTGGCAGGTACCTCCCCAGATCACTGAATGATGCTTTCCCAGTGGACTCAGAGACTATGGTCACTTTTACTCTGTATCATTCAGAAAAATCACACCTGCAGCCTAAGCTGTTCCCTCTAGACATTTGTATCTCTTCAGAAATCACAAATGGAGGTAGACCAGGGAAGTAAGCTAAGGTCACCTGGGCTTTCACCACCACGCCTCTCCTTCCTGACCTGCAGATGGGCTCTGCAAGCTGCATCTGACCACATCTTCTCCTTCCAACTCATTCACTCCCTCTTTGCTCTTCCTCTGACATGGACTCTGGCTCTCCAACACTTACATTTCCTTCCATCCAAAACACGCGTGCTACCCCTATGTTCACGGCAGCACTATTCACAATAGCCAAGGCATGGAAGCAACCTAAATGTCCATTGACAGATGAATGAATAAAGATGTGGTACATATATACAATGGAATACTACTCAGCCATAAAAAAATGAAATAGTGCCATTTTTAGCAACATGGATGGACCTAGAGATTATCATACTAGTGATGTAAGTCAGAAAGACAAATACCATATGATATCACTTGTATGTGGAATCTAAAATATGACACAAATGAGCTTCTCTATGGAACAGAAACAGACTCACAGGCATAGAGAACAGACTTGTGGTTGTCAAGGGGGAGGGGAGGGATGCAGTGGGAGTTTGGGGTTAGCAGATGCAAACTATTATATATAGGATGGATAAACAACAAGGTCCTACTGTATAGCACAGGGAACTATGTTCAATATCCTGTGATAAACCATAGTGGAAAAGAATATTTTAAAAAAAGAACGTATATGTATATATATATATATATATATATACATATATATATATATATATATATATATATATATATATATATATATATATATATATGTATATAACTGAATCACACTTCTGGATAGCAGAAATTAACACAACATTGTAAATCAACTATACTTCAATAAAAAAATAAATTAAAAACAAAAACAAAAACGTGAGGTATGCAAAGGGCCACACATATGAAATAATCGGAATACACAAACGCATAGTGTCTCAGTCAGCTCAGCCTACTAAAACAGAACACCATAGACTTGGTGGCTTTAATAACAAACACATTTCTCCCAGTTCTGGAGGCTGGGAAGTTCAAAATAGAGTGCCAACAGGTTCCATGTCCAGTGAGAACTCATTTCCTAGCTTGTAGATAACTAGCTGCCTTCTCACTGTGTCCTCACATGGCCAACACATCAGAGAGCCCTCATCTCTTCCTCTTCTTATAAGGACACCAATTCCAACACGGGGGCTCCACCCTCATGAGCACATCTAAACTGAATTACGTCCTACACAGATGTGGAGAACAAACTTAAGGACACAAGGGGGGAAAGCTGGGGGTGGTGGTGGGATGAACTGGAAGATTGGGATTGACATATATACACTAATATGTATAAAATAGATAACTAATAAGAACCTGCTGTATAAAAGTAAAATAAAATAAAATTCAAAAAACAAAAAACAAAGCAAAAAAATAAATCAAAGTGAATTACGTCCTAAAGGTCCCACCTCCTAATATCATCCCATTGAGGGTTAGGGTTTCAGCACACGAATTTTAGGAGGACGCAAAAAAGCAATCCACAACACACAGAGACAGAAAGCAATTTTGTCGTAGCTAGGGATTGGGGGAAGGATTAGGAACTCCTTAAAGGGTACAAAGTTTCCTTCTGGGGTAATGAAAATGTTCTGGAACTAATCAGAGGCAAAGGTTGTATGACATGGTGATTGCACTTAATGCTACAGAATCATATACTTTCAAATGGTTAATATAGTAAATTTTATTATGCATGCTTTACCATCACCACCACAACAGAAAGGCTTGTCCTAACATGGGATTAGTTTACATGATAAAAACAATTAGGGTTTAGCTGTGAGTGGTTGATAATCTTATGCTTTTAATCAGTTTTGTCAAAGCCTGAAGCCAAAGGATCAACTAGCAGTAGGAATTTCACAGGTACTAGAATCGATAGTCCAGAGTATCTCTCGTTTTTGACCTTCAATTACACCATCACACCACAGTCACTATACCACTGCAGAGGTTCACTATTTGGTTTATATATAAATTATGTGAGAATGTATTTTCTCTCTCTCTCTCAGGTTTCTGGGTTGGTAGGAAGGGCATTTTTATGGGCAATTGTTGCTGGTTAATTCAACAAACTCAGTCTTAACAGGCCTTGTCCTTCCCTCCGAATTACTAAATCAAGGGTCTGTCTCCATCCAGCCAGTGACACCTGCTCTGCTCCCCTTGGGTTGAAACTTACCCCTTTATACACAGACACCCACTCCCTTCTCTCTCATCCCATAGTCTCATTCCTCCCCTACCAGCCCCATCCCTACTTACACCCTCCTTTGAACCCGTCAGAGCACAATTCTCAAATCATTACAAACAACATTTTCATACGAATAGATAATGAATACATGTCAGAGTTTTATTTAACTCTTTACTGAGGCAACCAGCAGAATGACAGGACTGATTTGATGGAATATGAGAAATCAGGATTTATACAATCCATGGGGAAGAGAGGGCTGAAGTAAGACTGCCAAGGTAGGTACAAAACTAGTTAATGTCCTACAGGGTAATAAAACCTTTGGGCTCGTCTTCTTCTTTTCCAAGCAGAAAAAAAGGAAAATCATCATGCCTCGCCGGTTTTCCGCAAATTGGCCTGTAACTGTATAGGACTGTGAAATGTCTGAGCCTAAATCAGTTTTCGGTCAAAGCCAGTTACAAACCCAAGAGAGTCAGATGATCCTCCTGTGGACATATTAGAAAAAGCTCTAATGTGGCACTAAAAGGTCATGTTACCATCTTTTTGGCCTTATTTCCAAGTTTTGCATTTTTTTTGTGAACAAAGCTTTGCCATATGTGTTTTTTTTTTTTTTTGATGTAACAACCTGACTCAGCCACGGTCCCCAGCTACAATCAAACACTAATCTAGGTGTTGCTAATCAGCTGACTTTAAGTAAGGGAGGTTATTTTGGATAATTTTGGTGAGCCTGATTCAATCCATTGGAAAGCCATAAAAGCAGGGCTGGGGCTTCCCAGGAAGAGAAACGGTTCCTCCTGTGAACTACAGCTTCAGACTGTCCATGACCCTCCCTCCCTGATGGCATGCATGCCCAGTGGATTTTGGACTTAGCCAGCCGCCACAATCACATAAGCCAATTTCTTGTAATAAATTAATGAAAATATATCCTCCCTACTGGTTATGTTTTTCTGGTTGAATCCTGACTGATACACTTCTTTTGTCTGATGTAAATCCATTGTTTTTCTAAGAGCAAACTCCCATCTTCACAAAGTAGAACCAAGTATCTTCCAAAAAGTAGGTATTCTTTAAATGTCTGCTGGCTCACACCAACCAGGAAATATCCTCTACCACCAAGTCTCAAGAGATGGGTCAGTTGGTACTTAATGAACAAAAGCTGACCAAACAGAAATTGACTTATACTGTCCAGAGGAAAGAATAATGACTCTTTTTTCCTTGAATGAGACGAGGGATTAACAAAGTCTCCCTCCTTGACCAAACTCTAGTCAGGGTCCCTGAAGCTTGCTTCTTGACTAGACCTAGTCCTTGCCAGCCAAGCCCACTTTTAGCAAAGAGACCTGCTAAGACAGCTTTTTTGAGACTACCCTACCCTTGATACTCAACCAAGTTCCTCTTCCAAAACCCTTGATACCTAACCAAGTTCCTCTTAATTTTCCATGCACTCCCTCACCGAGCCCATTGGCTTATGCAACCCCACTGTCCCTGTTGTATTTGGAATTGAGTTCAATCTCTCTCCCCCATTGCGATAGTTTTGAATAAAGTCTTCCTTGGCATTTTAAACAAGTGTCAGAATGATTTTTCTGTAACAGCACTAAAAAATGTCTGCCCTTACCTCGTGAGGTTCCCTTTATGTCTCCATCAGAACAAGAGGTGTGATTTTCTCTAGCATCACTACCATGCTGAGAGAAGAGGGCACATTCCTTAATAATGATGACACAGCATGTATTGAATATTCACTTTTGCCAGGCTCTGTCTTAAGTATTTTACAAGGATTATCTCCTTGCCCCATACTTCTGCCCAGACTTTTAGTAGTCCCTGCCTGCAACTGACACCGTGAGCTCAATATCCTCATTTGGTTAGTCTGTTGATCTTGATGCTCTGGGAATTCACCACATTTTCTTGCTGGCATCATGAATATCCAGCAACGTGAATATCCATGTCCATGGTGTTTCAGTACTTGGACTTTCTCATCTTGAAGTGGATCAAGTTTGCCTTTGGTTCCTTCAGCCATACCAGCAGGCCCCGGTGCCCTATTCTAGGTATCATTCTCCACAGGAATCTCAAGCCTTCAGGAACTCACTACTGTTAAACTCTGACTAAAGGATCTATTCTATATCTGCGTTTACCTACATTTGAATCTCAACTCCAGAGGCTGGCATTTGAAACACCTCTCTCACTGAAGGTGTTAAGGCTTGGTTTTCTTCTTTAGGCATTCCGGGTACCAGATGAGAGGTTTAGGGGCAGTATTGTTTCAAAGGTAGGAGAGGAAGACTTTGCCAAGACACAGGAAAGCTTGCTCTGGACAGTTAATCCCATCTCCATATGCTGACATCCGAAGAGCATAGAAGTCATGGACAGACAAATCAATATGTGAACATCTTTGGAAAAAGGGAGAATCACTGAGTACTGTGCATAAGTGTTTAGGTATGAACGAAAGTTGATTTATGTTAAACTTTTACCCCTATAACTATTTTGATGCCATGATCTTGGTCCATGACACATCAGCCTGGGCCCAGCTGACTTGAAAAAAGAAATGGACCCAGAGATGCAAGAGCCTTTCTGTCACTTTGCTGTACTCTGAAGGTCTCTGGGAAAGGGCCGTGGAGACACTCAGCATCCTGACAATAACTCCAAGGTGCTCAGACAGGATCCCAAGCCCCACACACCAACACCTGGCAGAGGCCATCTGTAAACCAAGCAGCAGGTCAACAGGAAGCATCATTTAAACCCATACTCATAAATAACATCAACAACAGCGGTGCCTCTCGCTCACCAGATGGAGCCCCCCATCCTGGATTGAAGAGCTCCAAGAAGATCAAGCACTTGCCAGCAGGTCCTCCTGGAAAGCTTTATCTTCCTGGGGCTGGAATGGCTCCCAGCAGCACAACTACAGCTGCACAGCCTGCTTTTTAACAAAGCCTTCCAAGGAAGAGAGCGAGCCAGGTGGGCCTGTCCGACCCACTTAGCCCAGGTGGGACAGGCACCGGGCATGTCAAGGTTCTGTAATTAACCATTCACTGCTGCCTTCCACAAACTAGAGCTGTAATTTCCCAAGACTATCCAAGGTGACACAGGATCCTCTTCTAAAGGCATTAATTAGGAGCATCTCACTCCCTGTGGCAGGGGTGGAGCAGATCTTTCCAAGTGGAGTGTGTATTTATTTAGAGCTATTACCACATAATATTTACAAGATACTTAACATGCATTAATTACCCTGTAATGAACTCTATGGCTATAATATCCATGTTCTGTCAGGACTGTAAAATGCACCCCTCCCCCCTCACCAAGCACACACTCTTTAAAAATCACCTTGGGGGGAAGAAGAAGAAAAATTAAATTTAATTGCATGCCCATTAAATGCCTATTTTTAATAGAAAACTTGCAAATGATGTGAAAATGCAAAACAGGGTACACAGTAAATCAAAAGCAGATAACACTTCTAGACGCACTCTACTGTTTTTATGAGCATGTTTTACAATCCATTCATTATGCTGTCTGTCCTTTTGAAAGCTGGTTATTATACAGCTCATACAAAGAAACATGTGAATGGCTGTGCAACAAGCCATGAAAATCAGGACAAAACTGAACATTTCTGCTGTTATTTGAATCCGCCTCCCTCAAATCTCTGCCTGGAGAATTCTTACAGGAGGCTCATCCTTGTAACACCCACTCAAAGCCTTGTGTCAAGGAGAGAGAGGGGAAGACTTGCCATGCAGTTCATGATTCAAGATGGCGGTTATCCAAAGAATGCACAGCCGCTATCCTAAGTCTTCAGGTGGTGGCGTTTTCTCTGGAGGCTAAGAGATGAAGTAAGGAGATCAGGCTTGCACAGAATGATCTGCCTCTTAGAATCCCAGGTCACCCCCTGTATATTCCTCCCCCAGGATAAGTCATCTTTATGTTACCCAGGGCATATCACCATCCAGGCTATCTTTCAATCATGGGAACATCCTAACTCATTGAGCAGAGTTGAACTGATTTAGTTTTCAGGAAAACCTTCCTAATTTAAGACAAAATCTTGTTTCTCTCTGAATTCCACTCCTTTGTTCCAATGTTGACCTCTGGGCATAAAAGACTTCACTCCCTCTTTTACTTGTTCACCTTTTCAGTATTTGGTAACAGGCATCTAATGCCTGAGAGAGTTCAACTTTTTGGTGGTGTGAAGAATGTCTTTACCTTGCTAGAGGTCATGGGCAAAATAGGTAGGGTTACTTGGAAATTTACCCATGGATAAATAGAGAAACCTGAGCTTCCAGACCCATGGCTGTTCATAGTGGGCCTCCTTTGCTAGGATTCCCCACTGCCCACCCATAAGATGGAGGCGTCTGTCTCCCTTTCAGATTCTTGATTTGTCTCTTTGGTGGCAGTCACCTGCCAGGAGTCTATCCCAGCACATTTGTGCATTTCCCAATTACAGCTTCCAGTTTATGATAAATGCAGGGAGCTTCTTTTATAGAGCTTACAACTCCTGACAAGCATGCAATAAAAGTATGAAATGAACATCTTATTCCAAGAGGAGGATTACAGACAAGAGGACTAGTTGACACAAATACACGCTGGAAATGATCCAAACAAGAGGAAAATTGAATACATTTCCTAGGTAATACCCAAACATTGTTTATTTTATGCTGCTGAAAAAATGTGAAAATTATATATTGAATTGTCTCTTACTCACCAAAAGAAATACCATGGCATAATATTGACATCCCTTTGGGTTGCATTTCTTGGAGCATGAAATTGAGAGAATTCATTCAACAAACATATATTGACATCCATTTTGTGCCAGATACTATGCTAGATGCTGGGGCAGGACAGCTGTGGATTCTGCCCTAGAGGTATTCATGAAGGACACAGATATAGAATGCTTATAATGTATTGTGTGCTGTCATCAAGCCACTTCTGATTTGCCAAGAACGCACAAAGGGGAGAGTAACCAACTCATCCTGGCACAGCTGAGGAAACCTGGCAGAGGCAGTGATAAGCCAGCTGGGTATGAAAGGGCAAATACGATTTACAGAGCAGATAAGGGTAGGAAAGACATTCCACGCAGAAAAAGCAACTAGTCAAGGCCAGTAGAGTGAAAGAACATGGCAAATTCAGCAACAATGCTAGTTCGTTTATGATGGAAATTTAGGGGCACGTGAGCAAGAAGAGGAGGAGGCTGATAAAGTAGTTTGGGTTTATGTCATGCAAGGCCTTAGATGCCTTGCTGAGGCGTTTGAGGTAAATAATGGAGGAGATATGGAACAATTTGAATTTTTGAGCTGCAAAAATTAAAATTATGTTTTTATGGTAGGAATAGAAGTTGTTTGGCAGAAGACAGAGTGGCGGATTGACTCAGGTAGGTGAGAGGTTATTTCAGTAGTCTAGGAAGGCACTGATAAGGGCCTGGATGTCAGGTGTGGCTGTGGAAATGGAGAAGAGGAGACAGAGGCAAGAGATGGTCAGGTCATAGAGTTGTCAGGGTCTGGAGAATTGGTGGATGGGGCAGGATGAGGGAGAAGGGGGAATTCAGAGGATTTCTAGGGTTTTTGCATGGGCAATTCGGCGGATGAAATCATTAACTGAGATGCATTGTGGGTTCATTGTGGGCTCAACATTTTTAATATTGGATATGTGGAATATTTGGTGCCTATAGGATATATGTTTGAAGAATTTAGAAAAGGCATTTCCGAAGTTTAAGAGAGGTTACTGGTAGGTGTTAACTGAAAGCATGAAAGAACAAGATGACCCAGAGAGACTATTGATTTAAACCATGGAAATACCTATTTAGTGGATGGATAGAAAAGAATGAACCCAAAAACAAGATGGAGAAGGTATCATCCCAGGTGTATAGAAGAAGAAACCAGAATATATTGATTACAAGGATGGTGGTGGTATCCAACAAGGAGGGCCAAATGCCCACAGCTCCGCTGAGTTCCGCACATGACCATTTTCTACCGCTCACCCCTGACAGCAGTTTAGATCTCCAGATTTTCCTTTACTGAAGTCCAACTTCACTTACCTTGGGCCAGAATTGGCCTGATGTGTTTTAGGTCTGTTACTTCTCCTTTGAGTTTGGGTCCTCTGCTCAACCCTTAGTAAAGAAGTCTTCAGATTCTTCCACAATAAAGACAATACCTCCCAAGGTGTACTGATCTTCCTATTTCTCAGCCAGGCACTCGCCCAGCAGTCACATTACCATAAGTCCGCGGTTCTCAAAGTGTGGTCCCAGGACCAGCGGTGTCTGCATCTCTACTTGGAAATACAAATTCTTGGGCCCCATCCCAGATCCACTGAATCAGAAACTCTGGGTGTGGAGAGCAGCAATCTGTGTTCTAATAAGTCCTCCAGGTGATTCCGATGCCCATTCAAATTTGAGATTCATTAAAAAAGAAAAATAATGCTGATGGCTGTAGCTTTCTAAACATCACAGATTCCCTGAAGAAAAATGTGCTAAGACTTCTGCCTTTGATAATGGATAGATGGAGTCTGAAATGAAAAGAGTTTGATGTTTTCTTCCTAAATTACATTATATTTCAATCATAGATGATATCTGGAGTCTAATCTATGCAATGAATACTTCCGAGTCTTTGGATCCTTATTATTAGTTAAATGGAGAAAAATGGACAGAAGGTAGGGTGATTGGCTATTCCATTATTAATCACTGTTAAAGGAACAGTAACTAAATGCCAAACTTATGTAACGGGAATCTTTTTCTTCATCTTTTGGCAAGATGATGGCTATCCTAGGCTTTAATATTTCTATAGTTTACATTAAGGCGTCTAATGTATATTTCTTTGAAATAACTGAAAAAACAATATGTTTTGTATTTCATTATTAGCACACAACCCCATCCTGCAAGGAACTCGGAGAAGCATAACTAGAATACACATTAAAATAGTGAACTAAAATAAAAGATTCAGATAAGATGCTAGTCTTAGCACAGAAGGGGGCTCTGGAAGTCTCCTCCTGTCCCAGATATTAACCTTTTTAGCTGTTAGAGGTAGGGCAGCTGGTAGGTGATGCAGGGGAAAGATCATAGTAACAGAAAGGCACTTGGTAAGGGCATCTTACCCGACAGAAGCATTAAAATTATCATAATGCCCTGACATTAAGATTTTCATAATTCATTAATGATGAGATTATTCATGTTGTGCCATTTGGGTGTACCTGATTGACCCCACAGTGCCGTTCCCTTCCTGTCCTCTGTCCAGAAGACCCCATGCCTAAATACAACCAGCTTGACCAGAGAACCTGAAAATCTCCATCCTGTTTAGACTCAGTTCTTTACTCAAATATGGATTATTTAATTATATGCGTCTACATACAGTGTTCAAGTCTGGTTTTTCCATTCTGAAAAATCACTTTCCACATCCTTGTACCTAGTATATAATATGCAACAATAAATATTTTACTAAGAGAATGGAAGCACGGCAAGGAGAAAAGACACTGGAATAGAAAATTGAGCGATCTGAGTTGTGGTCCAGACCACTGCACAAGCAGATTATGTGTTAAGTTACTTCCTTTCCCTAAACCTCAGCTTCCTGACCTCTGAGATGAAAATATATAAAAGGTTCATTATTCTCAGCCTTTACTAGGATGGATTAAATAAGAAAAGAGAGGCAGAAAGCCAACAATCCGTCTGGCGATTTCACAGTCCTATCCAAAACGTCTGCTACCTTCTTCAGAAGTTTCTGGAAAATCCAGGTGGGGGCTCCACTTCAAGTGAATGGGAGTTGATATATGATTTAGTCCAAGGGCCATGAGAAACTCAAGGGTCTAAATCGCTGTTTCCCTGAAATTATTCCATTATCTCACATTTCACGCGAACTCACGTGAAATGAGGCAAAAGCAGGCTCTCATGGAAACCCCAGTGAAGCAAAACTGGTGATTCTCACGAGCCTCCAACATGCCCCTGATAAATCTGCTGACACCACCTAAACCGGAGCCTCTCACAAGGTTAACAGGAGCCCATCAACAGGGAGGAAGATGGAAAAGTGTCTCCTGACCTACATTCTGGGAGCTAACCCAGGTCATTTTTCTATCAGTCTTTGAAAACAGACTCAGACTGATGTCGCACCCTGGTGTCAACCCCCCCAAAGTGAAAGCTGAAACTTCAATGCTTAGTATATAAGTTTTAGTCTTTTAGAACGTTTCAGATGATGCCAAACAGTCAAGGGTATTTTAAGGCCTCCAGAGAAGGGGTAGGGGTGTCGTTAGGGGAGCAATGAAAAATAAGCAGCATTTCTTGAGAACTAAATGCCATGCAATGGCTGTACTTTACATGTGACATCTTGTTTAAATCTACCCTCAGAGTCACTAGTTTACAGCTGAGGAAACAGAGGCTTAGAGAGAGATTAAAATGTATATATTCTCAGAGATTCTTAATTGACTTAATCAAGAGCAGCTGATATCATCCAGAAAGGAAAGTGCAGATCATTTTGGAACCTGATTTAAAATGCCTGGGAAGTTTTTGTCTATTCTTTCTTTTCTGCTAGGTAAGATCACATTTTGCAAACTCTTCTGTAGAGGTTAGCAACATTTCAGGGGTATTTGCTAAAGATCTATCACGTTATTCAGAGGGAATAAAGAAAGGAGACCGAAGGTTTCTGATGCAGTGTGAACGTTCATGAGACTTTCAGGAAACAGGACTTTCAGGAAGTGGACCTTCAGGAAAGAGGAAATGCAGCTGGGAAATTATCACAAGTACGGTGTCACAGTAAAAATTGTAAAATTGTTAAGAAACAGGTATAAAATGGACACAACTTTGGAAATCTCAGCTTTTACAAAAATCCTGAGTCTTTTGACAACAAAACCATATGGGGTAAAGAATTGGAGGAAAATAATACAGTGCTGCAATATTAAGATTAGGACTTTTCCACCTACAAAATGGGTGTTAGAAAAGTCGTCCTTCACCTGCTGAGGATGACTTATAAGATGGGCGCCACGCCTCTGTGGTGGGCTACATCCTCCTCCTGATATGCTGCACATTCCTGGTCCATGAGTCGGGAGAGGGGCTTCCAGAAAGTGTGGGAGAAGAGATGTGCTTGGTGGTAGGGAGTGGAGACTCTCTCCCCTTCTTTCAAGATTTGAGTCAACCTGGAAGGGAGGATTCTGAGCTGCTCAGGAGATGCCCTTGGGCAGTGCTACTGTAGATAAACACACGTCCCTGATGGCCTGGGTTTTCTCAAAGGGAAGGTAAGTGTGACAAGGAGGCAGATTTGAGAAAGCTCAGTGACAGCTTTGTGAGCTGCCTGTACTACTCTTTGACCAACCCAAAAGACGGAGACGGAGGTGGGGAGGAGAAGGGGTAGGAGGGGGAGGAGGAGGGCGAGGAGGGAGAGGGGGAGGAGGAGAGAGGCAGTTAGGTTAGCTTTGCCAAATCAGCACGACGAGACTACTACAGAAAGCTGAAACCAGAGGGTGAGTGGAAGATATATCAAAATCAGGTTTCTGTAGGAAGAGAAGGGGCAGAGTATCGCCAGGTTTATGAATGAAGCTGGCCAGATGGGAGGTGCCAAATCAGAGCACAATGCTTATGTAAGCCCAGTCCTGGCGGCCAAATCCAAAGTCAAAGAGAAACTGACACTTTGCCTTCAACTCTTCTTTTTTTTTTTTTTTTTTTTAGTTGCGGCATGCATGCAGGATCTAGTTCCCCGACCAGGGATCCAACCCGGGCCCCCTGCATTGGGAGTGTGGGGTCTTACCCACTGGACCACCAGGGAAGTCCCTTTACCTTCAACCGTTTAAATGGACCCATTTTTTTCCCCAGGAAAGCATATTATTAGATCCAGTAAAATATCCAGGCTTTTGTCTCTTGTACTGATCCACACAATTGCCCATTCACCTATAATCACCATTCCCCTACTCTTGTACAAGTTTCTGGTTATCTATTGCTGCATCATGACCCATGCCAAAATATAGTGATGTAAAATGACCATTTTATTTTGCTCAGCCTGTGGGTCAGGAAGACAGCAGGGTGCAGTGGGAATGGTTTGCGTCTACTCCATGATGCCTAGGGCCTCAGCTGGGATCACTCAGATGGCGGCGGCGGGGGGGATGACCTCTGAGGGCTGGAATCATCTGGAAGCTCTTCACTCACATATCTGGTACCTGGTCTGGAATGACTCTGGCTGGCATCAGTGGCAAATGTTGTTCCAAATGTGGCCTCTCATGTCTTGGGCTTCCTCATAGCATGGTGACCTCAGGCTGGTCAGTGGTGGCTCAGAGATCCAAGAACGAGTGTTTCAGCAAACAAGATGAGAGCTACCTGACATAGCACTGAAATGACACAGTGTCACCTCCACTGTACTCTATAGGTCAAAGCAGTCACAGTCTTGCCCAGATTCCATAGAAGAGTATGGAAGAACTTGTGGCCATGTTTTAAAATTGCCACTCTTCTCTTCTTGGGCATCTCTCTCTTGCCCTGTCTCTTCATGCCAAGGTTTTGACTCTTCTCTGAACCCTTTCTTCTTGACATATCTGTATATGCATCTCCTGCATTCTTCCTCAGACATAATTCTGTTTTTTTTTTATTTCCAAAAGCTATGGGTAAATGGTCCCCAGGTTTGTACGACTTGGGCTGGCCTCAAGTTGATCTATGCTAAGTTTATTTATACTAAGTCCTGTGCATGCATTATCTTATTGGATCCTTATTAAAACTCCCTGATGAAGGTATAATTATTTCCTCATTTAAAAAGTGAGGAAACAGAAGCTTGACGAGATTAAGTAATTTGTCCAAGGTTCCACAACTAAGTAAGTGGTAGAACCTCAGTTTAAACCCTCAGTCTTAATCGCCAGGCTATACACTTCTCTCACCAGCGCTGTTCAGTGAATACTTCCAGCTCTCCATACCTAGGTGTGCAGAATAGGATTATATTTTCTACCATCCCTGCAACATAGTTGGTTGGGGCCATGTAACCAGTACTGGTCAGTGAATGGCAAGCAGAGGTAACTAATGTCATTTCTGGGGCAAGCATTTCACAGCTGGTGCAAGACCCTCCTCTGGAGCTTTCTTGTTCCTCAAGCACTGAGACTGGCATTATTGGAGACGGTGGCCGCTCAAATAATGAGCCCCTGGGTGACTACAATGAGCAGAGCCCCCTTCCATCCCACTGGGGACATGTAGCATGAGTGAGAAAACTTTGTGGTTTGAAGCCACCGAGTATTGAGCTATTACACAGTATTACCTGGATTATATTATCTAACTGACTATATCATCTCTTTGAACTTCAGTGCCCATGACTATGAAATGGGATAATAATTACTACCTAAAGGGACTATGAGAGCTATTGGAAATAGTATATGTGTGTAAAATATCTTGTTCAGGTTTTAAGCCAAAATGGGGCATCATAATGTAGGATGTTCTCACTATTACAGATAAGGAGAGTACAGGGCACTGAGCGGATGGGAACTAGGTGAGCTCAGCCCTACTCATGTGGACAGCCCAAAGGCTCACCCCACCCACTGGAGACCCCCCCCCCCCATTAGCACCCTCTCTGGCACTTGTCGGATGCCAGCAGGGTGGCTCCTGGCTGAAGGACATAAGAGAGAAGGCGGAGAATGGGGAGAAGCAGAATTATTATGACTTATTATGAGTGTGATGTTTGCCAGGATCAAAAATGGTGATAGTGGATAAGATTTAAGCCAGTAGGTAAAATAGAACCAACAGAGAATAGAACCAACTGCTTCTCTGCTATTCTCCCCTAATTTTGGTCACAAGAATAACTTTATGGAACTGAGGTTCCCAAAATAGATTTCTTTCATAACCAAGTAACAACCAGGTAGGAAAATCATGTTTTAAATGCCGAGCTTCATTTCCTTCTAGATGAGGAATTTCAAAAGCATCCCCTAGTAGGAACCAAGGAAGTGCCTCTTATTCAAATGGATGCCAGTCTATGATTGTCCAATTATTCACTGCATTCTGCCTTTGATGGCCCAGATGTTCTCAATTTCTTGTAATAAACTCTTTCGTCTGAAAAGTCGTTCTACTCAGAAATGCAAAATCCTCTCCAGTTCGCCAGCTTTTTTCTTTTTTTTTTTTTTTGAGCTGGTATAATTGGCCTTCAATTTGCTTATTGTTTTGCAATAGAAAGCCCAAGTTTAATTTCATTTCTGTAAGCCTGTAGACAAGAGCTGAACATCCCACCATTTAAGTCATTCTCATTACAATCCACTTTGGCTCTGCCCACCCCCATCTCCATCATCAGGTTGAGATTACAGGAAAAACTTTTTTTTTTCCTCCTTATTTTTCTGCTTAGAAAATGAAAGAATTGTTTCCCATTGCAAAATATTTAAATTTGAGTCAATCACAATATCTCTTCTGTCCCCTTCTACTCTTGAAGAAAGCAAATGTACTTATTAGCATATGTAATGATTAATCAGTTGATTAACATCTTTAGTCACCAATCTAATCATACCAGCCAATATTTATTGAGCTCCTTACGTGATCCCATAAACCATGTAAAGCCCTGTGGGAGATACAGACATGTATTCGGTAAGTTGCTAATCCACAGGTCTATTTGTGGAGGTTGGGCATATACATCATAAAAATATAACAAATTATCCATAATAGATCAATTCGCTCACTCAAAAGAATTACTTTAACAAACATTGAGTAAATACTTTACCATGGTTAAATACTAGAAGATCAATTTTTTTACCTGTCTTTACATTTCCATTTTTTGTGGCATTAATAAAGCCCCCTTTCTTTTTTCTCTAAATGGTTTTGTATTCAATTCCATGTCCTGCATTAAACAAATTTCACTTCACAGGGTTGAGGAAACTAAGTTGTCTGATATGTCTCTGACATGTGTTCTAGACTATAGCACAGAGAAACAATGTCCCTTAGTGGTTGTAGCACCGGGCCTGGAATCAGACAAGCTGGGTTCATATCTGTAGTTATGTGCTTCGGGTGTGGCCTCAGTCAAGTCAGTTATTCCTAATACCCCAGTTTCCCTATCTGTGATGATTAATCTTATGTGTCAACTCGACTGGGCCACAGGGTGCCCGGATTAAACATTATTCTGGGCGTGTTGATGAGGAGGTTTCTGAATGAAATTAACCTTTGAACCAGCAGACTGAGTAAAGCAGATGCCCTCTCCAATCTCCAACGTGTGTGGGCCTCATCCAGTCAGCTGACGGCCTGCCTGAATAGAACACAAGGTAGAGGAAGAAAGAATTCACTCTTCTCTGTCTGACTGTCTTCAAGCTGAGACACTAGTCTTCTGCTTTCAGACTCAGACTGAAACTATACAATCAGCTCTCCTGGGTATCCAAGCTTGCCAAATGTAGATCTTGGGATTTCTCAGCCTTTTCTTTTTTTTTTTTTTTTTTTTAAATTAATTATTTATTTATTTATTTATTTTTGGCTGTGTTGGGTCTTCGTTTCTGTGCGAGGGCTTTCTCTAGTTGCGGCAAGTGGGGGCCACTCTTCATCGCGGTGCGCGGGCCTCTCACTGTCGCGGCCTCTCTTGTTGCAGAGCACAAGCTCCAGACGCGCGGGCTCAGTAGTTGTGGCTCACGGGCCCAGTTGCTCCGCGGCATATGGGATCTTCCCAGACCAGGGCTCGAACCCGTGTCCCCTGCATTGGCAGGCAGATTCTCAACCACTGCGCCACCAGGGAAGCCCTTGCAGCCTCTTCTGAGCCAATTCCTTATATATATAAGGTTCGGTTTCTCTGGAGAACCCCAACAGATACACTATGTATAAATTTAGCATAATAAGACATAAAGCATTAAATGGTATAATATAGAGAGGATACTTAGAACAGTGTCTAGCACAAGTTAATATTCACTGCTATTCATCTCTAAGCTATGGTGCATAGAGCTTTCTGACCATTTATATCCAAAGATTGTCTCTCCACTGACAATGCCCTCATCTTGGACTGCACCCTCCAAAGACAGAACTGATGCTTCTTTGAAGCACTTAGATGATGTATTCATTTTCGCCTTTTGTTATCTCACTTGAAATCATATTGTCTCCACTCAGCGGAAAATGATTCTGTTGGGTCACACACAGATTCAGAGAAACTAGAAATAATCAGAAATTACTTATACCAGTGAAATGTCAGGTGAGTCTGCATGGGCCATTCTTCCAAGAACATTTTTGGTAATTCTGTAGATGAAAGAGGATTGTGAAGGTTTTGTGAGCCTTTCTTTATTCTTCCTCTTCTTCTTCCAGATGAGAAGAGCTCTCAACAGACCTTTGTCGAAGAATAAATTTCCAAGGCTACCAATTTGGATCTCAAAAGCCCAGATTCAAAGAAACTCTCAGTTCATCACAGGCACTGCTACCTACAATAAATGTCTGAATAGCTATCAGTTAAGGTACACACAGAGTGGATGGGAAACGGATAGTTACATTATAGATTGCTCTGTGAATTGAAGAGGTCTTTGTCTGAGGACAATAGTAATATGAGCAAATATTCAGGTTTTCAGTTATGGGCCAGCCAGAGGATCAAGCAAGAAATCAAATTAAATCTAATTGACTCAGCTATACCAGTACCGTTAGTACAGAAAGCAAGCACCACCAGACATCCTTCCCCAGGTCTCCTGGCTCAACTCTAGGAAATGGGGCTGGATTATACCCAATCTAACACTTCCAGGTATCTTTCTGGTTAAGTACACTGAGGTTTTATTCTTTCTAATTGAATTGGGTCGATTCACAGCCACGAAACGGTTCCCCTGTGCCTTTCGCCAAATGAGAATCTTCTTAAAACTCTAGGTATGTTTCAATAGGAAATCTTCTCTATTAGTTATTGAATGTTACTAAACTTAAGCTCTGTTAGCAGGATGGCCGGGAAAACAATCACCTCTCATCAGTAATTGTGCTGTCAATCAATTTCAACAATTTAACAGTCAGGTTTGGCTTTACCCACAGCGGCTGTTGGCTGCATTTCGCTCAATAAGAAAAAATCTCTCTGTATCTATGTATGTTTTTGCTCCGAGCTGCTCTATCCTCATATGTCTTATTTCAGTGGAAGGCATCCACATTCACCTCATCCATCATCTTTGCACCTCCCTCTTGAAACCTCAGCCAATCAATCACAAATCCTGATAATTCCATCACCCACATAGCTTTCCTATTCACCCCTTCCTCTGCTTCACTTGGCCATTTCTCCTATTTAAGTAAGAACTGTCATGGGTGGGTAGCTCCAGCCAAAAGGCATCCTGGAGTTCCAAGTGGAGAGGAGAGAATGAGTAGAGAGGGTGATGGGGTGGTAGCTTTGGAAACTGATTTAAGGGAGAAGAATGAAACTTGCCAGAGATGGGCTAGCAGGTTAAGTCACGAAATGTCACAGATGTAAGATAAATAAATCCTAAGCCCAGTGTTTATCTGAATGGTCTGATTCAAGGGGACTGGGTCAAAAAAAGAAGGCATGATCCTGGACAGTAGTCATATCAACATTAAGTATAAGTCAAAAGAATACCTTTGAAGTCCCCGTTCTGGTTCAAGTAAGGTTAAATCTGCAAAGCAGTGTCAATCAGTTTTAAAGCAAACAAAAGAGCTAGAGGTCAACTCAGATCTAAGAGCCTCCTGCCCATGACCACACCATTTAAAATAGTTTATACACATATAAGCCCCTGGTAAAGCGCTCAGCGGCCACTGTTCCCCAAGGGAGAAACAATCAACAAATGTATGAATGATCTTCCTGCTTTCATTTCTAAATTGATTCAATCAAGGCCTCGGTTTGGACAATTATTGATTACGTGTAACTGGAATTGTATTTAAATTTCTCATCTCACTTTTATTCTCAGAAATGCATTCTACTACCCCTCTCAAGTGCTGATAACTATAATCAAGCTATCAAAATAAAATAATTACAATAACGATAATAACAATAGACTTGTATCACACTTTATAGCTTATGAAATGCATTCCAAGATGCTTTCACATTTATTAATCTCACACATCAAGGGGCATTTTCCCACATTAACAGAGATTTGTCTTGAAAGTAAAAAGGATAAAAAAAGTGAATGCTCATTTGTGAATTAGCACTTTACGGTCTTTGTGGCAAGCCCTGTCTGTGCTCATCCTATAACCTCTCAGATTTCATTGCCATTCCTGTGTATGCCAGTCTAAGAGCTAGCATCTCTATCTTTGCTGGCTGGCCTTGGGCTTGCAAAATCCACATGTGTAAGGTGGGATGGAAGTGACTGGGAGTTAACATCTTCCCAGAATGTTCACATCCCTTAATCAATGTCAGAAGGGTGTGGGCGTATAAATACCCCAACTCCTTTACCCCTTGGCTTGGGTAATTCTAAAGTATGTGCTGTATAGCATTTCCTGAAGCCTTCCTGAAGGCTTCAGCTTAGTTGCCAATGGTGGTAGCTGGGGTTTTGGCTGGATTCCGCCCCCCTCTTTTGTTACTTCCCCATTACCCAACCATGTATGTTCAACCCTCCTCTCAGAAACTGCTTCTTGATTGAACCCTATTTAGACAGTGTCAAAATAACCATAAATTTTCTGAATCAATGGACAGCATGTGACATACAAAAGATAAAAACTCATGCTAAACTGAACAATCCGAATATCCATCTGGACATCCATATTATTCCTTTTTTTTTTTTTACTTTTTTAAATCTATTTTAAAAAAATTTTATTGGAGTATAGTTGATTTACAATGTTGTGTTAGTTTCAGGTGTACAACAAAGTGAATCAGTTATTCATATACATATATCCACTCTTTTTTAGGTTCTTTTCCCATATAGGTCATTACAGAGTATTGAGAAGAGTTCCCTGTGCTATACAGTAGGTCCTTATTAGTTATCTATTTTATATATAGTAGTGTGTATATGTCAATCCCAATCTCCCAATTTATCCTTCCCCCTCCTTTCCCCCATGGTAACCATAAGTTTGTTTTCTACATCTGTAACTCTATTTCTGTTTTGTAAATAAGTTCATTTGTACCACTTTTTCAGATTCCACATATAAGCGATATCATATGATATTTGTCTTTCTCTGTCTGACTTACTTCACTCAGTATGACAATCTCTAGGTCCATCCATGTTGCTGCAAATGACATTATTTCATTCTTTTTTATGGCTGACTAATATTCCATTATATGTATGTACCACATCTTCTTTATCCACTCCTCTGTTGATGGACATTAAGTTTGCTTCCATGGACGTCCATCTTATTCTTTAAAAGAAAAAAATCTCTCACCTGATAAGGTTGTGGCTGCTATTATCACAAATTTGTCAACATAGCTTAAGAACAGAGCCTTGAAAGGACAATATGCTGGAGTCTAAGAATAAAAATGAAGTCATTGACCTTGACCTCCCAGAGTTCACAGTCTGGAGATTAGAGACAGACACCAAAACAAAGCGTCGACACACAGTGGACCAGTGACCATGAGCTGAGGGTATGCAGAAGAAGAAGAGAGACTGACTACTCACCAATGGTCTCTTTAAGGTATAACCAGACTCTGAAACACAGGAAAACAGCAGAGCCAAGGAAATAGCCGCCTCTGACTGCACCACAACAGAATCAGGTGGTTTACTCTCTGTAGACTGAATTCACCAGCGGAGGAATGGGTGTCAGTAAGACATCATCTCACAGTCTAAAACAAAAGGACAAAACCAGAAGTACTGATCTTAGCAAATCCTCAGCAATCTCAGCATTTGTCACAAAGCTTGTTTGTCCTATCAGAAAAATTGATGTCTTGCAACCAGTTCTTGTACAAACTGTCTCCGAAGACAGAGCGGACATAGATCAAGTTACAATCATGTTCTGGTTGAAGAAAACAAACACTTTCCACAACGATGCATCAGAGAACAAAGAGCAGGGTGTTTCCAACAATCTCTGTATCTCTGCTTCACAGAATGAGAGCTGAAATATTCACTTACGTGTAAAATCAGCTTTCCCCACCCCTTCTTTCCAGTTTCAAACATGAGCAAGATAATTTTAGGACAAAAAAAAGTACAGCATTTCTTTATACAGTTGATAAGAAACAGATGCAAACTTGTTTCCCTAAGAAACTATACGGAACAAATATATTAAAAGTTTCCAAAAGGATTATGATACCTTTGATGGTAGACTCAACACTGATTACTAATAGGTTTGTCCAAGATCAGTCAGCCACGTAGAATGAGGGCAGAAATTTAAATAGCAGGCTGCTATTTACTTAGAGAGCTATCTTCTTGCTTTCCAGACAGCCATATTTTGCAAGCCTCCTCTTATGCAGTATGATTTCTTTTAGTCCTCAGAGAGTTCTTATTACAGACAGATAGACAGCAAGACCTCAAAGAAGGAACAGCTGCAAGATCTTTCCAGGCAGCCAGAGCCTTAGTGAGCCACAGAGAATTTCCTTGGACCTGATAGAACGATGCCCACGTACCCAGGTGTGACACAGGACAGGCAGAGAGAGAAGGAGGCCCCCAAGGGTTCTAACACAGCTGTGCATCTCTCTCCCCAAATCAGCCCCGAAGAAGTTTCACACACTCCATGTCTCCCGTTCCTCTCCTCCAGTTCTCCCTCTATACATACTCCAATCAGGCTTTCCCCTCTCTTATTCTGCAGAAACTGCTCTTTTCAAAAGCACTGACAACCTCCATTGCTAAATCCAATGGTCTATCCTAGTTCTACATGGTACTTCATGAGTCAACAGCATTTATCACAGTTACTCACCTCCTCCTCATCAATTCACCTTCTTCACTTGGCTTCCAAGACCCCAGACTCTCAAGGTTTCCTCACACATTGCCTTTCAATTTCCCCTGTTGGGTTCTTCTTCTTCCCAAACTCTTAAGATTAGAGTGCCCCAGATCTTAATCCTCCATCTCTTCTCTCTACACTTTTTCTCCACCTCAGAGCATCAAACACCATTTATATACCAACAACTCCCAAATCCATGCCTCTAGCCTAAACTTCCCTCCAGAACTCCATATTTGTACATACAACTGTTAAACATTTCTAGTGGGACATATTCATACCTTTATTCTGGACATCTGATTCTTCTGCCTCAACCACCCTACCTGTAATCTTCTCCATTTTCGTTGATAAAAACCTTGAAGACACATTTGAGTTTTCTCCCATCCCACTGCAAATCCACCTGCAAATAGATTTCTCCCAACCCAGCTGCAAATCCCATTGGATCTACCCCTTCATTATGCCCAGAATCTGACCCTTTTTCACCACCCGGTCTGAGCCATCATCGTCTCTGCATTGTAACTACTCTTCCTGTTTCCACCCTTGCTCCTTCATTTTATTTCCCAAACAGATCTAGGATTGTCCTTTTAATTTTTTATTTTTTAAAATTTTTATTGGAGTATAGTTAATTTACAATGTTGTGTTAGTTTCAGGTGTACAGCAAAGTGAATCAGCCATATGCATATATATATATATCCCCTCTTTTGTAGATTCTTTTCCCATGTAGGTCATTACAGAGTATTGAGTAGAGCTCCCTGTGCTATACAGTAGGTCCTTATTAGTTATCTATTTTATATATAGTAGTGTGCATACGTCAATCTCAATAGGATTGTCCTTTTTAAATGTATGTCATAGCATGTGCAGACTTGGGTTCAAACTCTCCAATGGCTTCCATTTCATCAGAAGAGAAGCCAAAGTCCCTCCAGTGTCTGCTTGATCTGAGGCACCACTACCTCTTTGCTCTTTCTCCCATTACTCTACCATCCCTAACTCCAATCTGCATACACAGGCCTCCTTTCTCTTTCTTGAGCATACCTGACATGTTCCTGCCTGAAAGCCATTAAACTTGCCTTTGTCTGGCCTTTGTCTATCTAGAATTCTCTTCCCCTTGATGTATGTTTGGCTCATTACCTTCCCCCACCCCACCTCCTTCAAGCCTTTGCTCAAATGTTACCTTTTCAATGAGGCCTATGTTGACCACCCTAATTAGAAATGCAACACAATAGCCAGCTCCCTCAAATAGCTCTCTCCCCGTACCATATTTTCTCATATCTCCTCTGGTATGTTGTACAATGTTATTTATGATGTTTATTGCTATTGTCTTTCTCCCCCTGATAAAATACAAGTTCCACAAGGACAGGTATTTTGCTTTTTCCATTCACAGATCTATCTAATGCCAGTGTCTACAAGAGTGGCCAGTACATGCCAGGAACTCAACAGATATTAGCTGATTTAATTACACGAATAAATGAAAAGAGTGGGAAACAAAGAAACCAAGGGAATGAGGTGGAGGTGAAGGGCAGACAGTGGTCGAGAGTGGCCTCTATTCCTGCCCTTCCCTGAATCCTTATCCTGTAAATAAACCTCTTTTTCTTATGAGAATTTGAGTGAACCCCATTTCCTACCAGCAAAACATCCATAACGAGAAGAATCATCTAATTTCTCCCCCGCTTGGGGGTCCACAGACCCTGCTTATGACTTATTAGATCGAGTTCAAAGACAGCATCCAGATTCAAGGTTCTGTCCATGTGGGTCAATCTCTCAGCTATCTAAATCCTATTCAACCTTCAAGGGCTATATCTTTTAAGAAAATTTTCCTAGAGACCAATAGAACATTCACTTGCTCCACCAGACATGTTGAAATTTGATTATATCAAATTTATCACATGGTGTATTTGTGTTCCTCCTTAATTGTGAAATTGTGTCTCTCTACAATAAACACGTAAGCAACTTGAGAGGATGCACACTAACGATAGCTGATATTTATCAAAACCTTATTAGGTGTTGTGTACTGTTCTAAACTCTTACATGTATTACATCATTAATCGTCACAACAACATCATAAGGAGAGATGTACTATTATCTTTATTTACTGATGAAGATACTGAGGCACAGAGACTTTTACTACCTTGTCCACTATTATAAAGCTAGCTAACAGATGAGCTAGGATTTATACTTAATGCAATCAAGCCCCATATCTCACATTCATAACCACTAGCGTATTTCAGAACTTTCCCATTGATGTCTTACAGTACATTCAGAGGTGGTATCCAAAATATGTCCCTCTTCCTAGAAGTGTGGTCCACAGACCAGCAGCTTCAGCACCACAAGAAACTTGATAAAAATGCAGAATCTACTCTCCACCCACCCCCACCTACCCCCAGTCAGAACTTGCAGGTTAACAAGATTCTAAATGATTAGTATGCACATCAAAGTTCAGAGACACTGAAAGATTTAACTTAAATTGTATTAGTAATAATCATGCAGAAGGAGGGAGGTAAGAGGTGTCTCAGGGAAGAGCTGGAAAGTCAGAGTAGGGGTGGAATAGCTTAACCTAGGGTTCCTAAGAAGGTGGGCTGAACAGAGGTGGGTCTGATAATGGATCCTCATATCTCAGCAGACATTGGGTTTGACGAGTGACACACAACACCTGTTGCTTGCCACAACTCTGAGCTGCCAAGGAGTTTCTCTATATCTTGGACAACTACGTTGCGGCCAGCACTATGGTATACCCCAACCCACTATAAACAAGGGGTCCATAAACATGCTAGTGTAGTTTGGAATCCAAATACCTAAGCACTCAGGTGCACAGGCAAAGGAAGAGGAGTTAGAGTTGAAGAGGCTGAGAGATCAGCAGGTGTTCCTGGCAGAGTAGCTCCAGGGGGCCCTGAGTCTCTGCCTTCACACATATTGGATGCTTTTGCAGCTAATATGCCCTTTTAGTGCCATCCAGGCTAGCTGCAGGGTGAGTGTTCTAACAATGCATGTGTTTTCTTCTAATTAGAGCATCATCATTATTTTGAAATACTTGATATGAAAACATCCTATTGGATTTGAAACCCATTTGCATTATCGCAAGAAATTTCGACATTACATTTGTCAGTGCAAAAAAAAAAAAAAAAAGAGAAGCTGTTAGCTCCTTTAAATACACTTCTAACTATTGTAAATTTTGAATAGTTGTAAAAACGGTTTTAAATTTTTTATCACCTACCAGTATGAATAAATCTTCTTGCCAATGGTAACTATCAAAAATTTGAAAAGATCATCATTAAAAGGTCATTATCAGGAACTGAGTATAGCCTTGTCAAGCACAAACCTGATGTAAAAAAAATATGTTAATTGAAGATAATGGCTGATTAACATAATTAATCAGATCCAACCAGACCACCCCACCTGCATATAATAACTATGAACTGTGGATATCATACAAAACAAATAGCCACCTGAAGGCACTGAAGAGTATACAGAAACAAGTGTATTCCATTGGAGAGTCCACGCCCACAGGAGAGTTGTATGGAGTTATTAGTTATTTTCAAAACTTTTAGCCTGAGATCAAACATGGTTAGCATGGAGCATGAGGGAGTGGGGGGGTACCAATGGAAAAACCACAGCTTTCAGTGGTCCAGGGAAACCACTGAATCTGGGTCAACAGTAGCCACCAGAGAGAGAGACAATATACCAGAGAGAAATCCCACAATTCTGTCTTCCCATAACTGTGGCTAACTCATAAACCATGCATGCAGGGAAAAGAAACAAAGCAACTCAACTAAATACTACAGATCTGAACTGAGATCAGAATTAACAACCAAGACACAGAGATTACAACTCAAGTCCAACCAAGATAATTGCACAACAAAACAAAACAAACACTCACTAGAGAAAAAGAATCCAAAATCTCCAAACTGAATATTCAGAATTTCTAGGATATAATTAAAAATTATCTGAAATACAAAGAAACAAGAAAATGGAACACACAAGGGGAAGAAATGACCTATAGTCAACCGCAACATAACCCAGGTATTAGAATTAGCAAAATGAATTTTAAAACAGCTATTATAACTATCCTCAATGAAGTAAAAGAAAACATGATGGTGATGAACAAAAAGACAGGAAGTGACCATAGGCAAATAAAAATAATAAAAAAGAACCAGATGGAAAGTCTATAAATTAAAAGTACAAAGTCTGAAATTTTAAAGTCACTAGATAGATTTAACAGCATGCCAATGACACAAGAAAGAGTATGTGAACTTGAAGAAAGTTTAATCAGAATTATCCAATGTGAAGAGCAAAGAGAAAAAAGACTGAAAAAAAAAAAAATGAGCAGAGCTTCAGGAACCTATTAAGTAATGTAAACCAGTCTAACATATGTGTAATTGGAGTCCCCAAAGGAGAGCAGACAACAAATGGGGTAGAAAAAAATTTTGAAGAAATGGTCAATATTCCAAATTTGATGAAGGACATACAGCTTCTTATGGAGAGCTGCAGATTAAATTGCAACTCCAGTTTACCAAAAAAAAAAAAAAAAAAATATATATATATATATATATATATCTTCCAGCATAATGATGTATGTAAAAGAAGGCACACTGCTCTCCAAATCCCTATACTCTATTTTTCTTCTCAGAGGCACAGCATAAAATTTCCATTTCAATGACAGTGTCACTAATTAGTTAATGCAAGTAGAACACATTGCTTTTATTGGGAAGCAAGCAGTGAGCAGTCCCTGGACACCACAGAAAACACAAGCCTCATGGGTGCAGTAACACAGCTGACTGCACTGTGGATACAGAACACACACCACTCGCCAGTGGCAGACAAGTAGAAGACAGTGGAATTTAATGTCTGTCACTTGCACAGTGTGTTTGTAAATAGAGGCATGATGAGGATCAAGGAGGCAAACTCAGAAAGAAGAGAGGGAGAGGGTGCTGTAGGAAGGAAGAGAAAAGGGGAGCATTTGTGGAGAAGTCTTTTGCTTTTTATCTCAGAAAGACCAGAAATTCTCTTTGGCAGATGGATATATCTCAGATGAATAAAAATGAGAAAATAAATTACCTCATATATTACTTAAATGTACTGTGCTTACTAGATAAAAATTTTCAAGATGTGATTTACAGAGCAAAAGTAACAAAACAGTATTCTTGATGGCATTCAAGATAGGGGACCACTGGTGCAGATTCTCTGTGCTCACTTTTAATGCTGGGACAATACATCAGAAAACTCACATTTTCTGGTAGTCTTGTCTTGCCTCTTTATGGTCCCATTCTTCTTGTTCATCCCTGACTTACTTCCAAGTGCCCAATATGTCCAGGTCATCTCCAATGGTCAAGGGAACTCCTTGCAGTACGCCCACCTGATTGTTCCCCATTCTATATACATTTTTCTCTTCAATACTTATCATTCCAGGGTGCCATATCCTTAGAGCTCTGCCAGTTATTCTCATAAGCACAATGAAGATATCAGGAGAATGCAATAAAATTCAACCAATCTCTCAGGTCAGATGTCTTTACTAAACAGTTCTTATTCAAAATATGCCATGAACTATGGGAAACCTGAAAATGAAATAAAGGCATCATCTCACGAAGAAGGGTCTTGGTAAATGCTGAAGAGATGAGAACTATTGTTAAAACTGAGCAGTGACTCTACTGCAGAATAATGAGGGGTCCCACAGCACCATGAAAGAAGATACCCATTTGGCTGAGGCTGAAACTGAGACTCTTAGAGATTAAGCAACTGGGGCAAGATTAGACAGAATAAATAAGGAGGATTAGGATTCAGTTTCAAATTACTAATTTTAAAGCGTGTGTTTTTCCACTACATGTCCTCTCTTACAAAAGGTGAGTTTTAGCTGCTGGAAACTCAAATACCTGAACAAATGGCTTGTTTGTGAACTGATAGGCATGGGCACGGATTCAAATTGTTGATGGAAGCCGTGATCTTTCTTGACGGATATTTTCTCCAAAATGTGTTTGTTTACATTTGGATCCAGGAGCGTGACCGCCATCATTTTAGCATTTAACCCTTCCTAATTAATAATAATAGCACAACAATGCCTTACATGTGAATATCTTTTCAATACTTTCAAAGTATACTGTGAACATCACTTGAAACACCTAATATTCTTTTAAGTCAGGAAGGGAAAATATGATCATGCCCATGCTGCTGATAAATGAGCTAGTGCCCCTGGCACACAGTGAACTCAAGAGACAGAATTTAAAGCAGGTTTTCCATCTGGTGGTGCAGAGCTTTTAAAGCTAAACCACATGCTCCTTGAGGAAGAGAAATGTTTAATGAAAACATACTATTAAATAAAATAGTAGAATGACTCTGTGAGAACTGAAATAGGACACTGAAATGGTGTCATTTATTCCAACTCAGCTTTCACACAATTCCTCTGCATCTTCAAAATAATAGTTCACGCACATATTAAACAAACAAAAAGATGATCAAACTTGGGTAAAAATAATATGTGTGTAATCTAAAAGAGGAGGTGGTTTTTTCTTAAAATGATTAAAAATAAGAAATTGAAAATGTAATTTATTTATTTATTTTTAAAATGTCAGTGACTGAGATTAGCTCAGAGGCCATATACTGTGTGGGGAATAGATTGCACTGAAATAGTCCAGCCAAGACCGAAACCAAAAATAAAACAAACCAAAAAAACCCCACAAGTGAACATACAAAGAACAAAACTAACAAGCCCTAGAGAGGGAATGGGGTTATCAGTATCTAAAGTTGATACAATGTATTATCTAAAATGTCTAGCTTTCAACAACAACAAAAAATGAGACTTGCAAAGAAAGAGGAAAGTGTAATCGGTACATAGAAATAAAGCAGTTAACAGACTCAGCCTTTGAGAGGTCCCAGATATTGGATTAGCAGAAAAAGATTCAAAGCAACTGTCATAAATATGTTCAAAGAACCAAAGAACCAAATATGTTAAAGAAGTGAGGAAGACATGATGACAATATCTCATCAAATAAAAAATATCAATAAAGAAATAGAAAAATATTTAAAGAAATAATGAATGAAAACTTCCAAAATCTGAAGAAAAACATTAAACTACACATTCTAGAAACTTAATGAATTCCAAGTAGGATAATTGCAAAGTGATCCTCACCCAGAAATATCATAGTAAAAAGGTGGAAAGACTTAAAAACAAAGAGAAAAGTTTGAGAGTAGCAAGAGAAAAAATGATTCATCACACACAAAGGAACCCCCCAAAAATTCACAGCTGGCTTCTCATCAGAATGATGGAGGTCAGAAGGCATTTAGATGACATATTCCAAGTACAGAAAAGAAAAAAAAAGTGCAAAACAAGAATCTTATATCAACTAAACTATCTTTCTAAAGGGAAGACTAAATAAAGTCATTACCAGGCAAACAAAAAGCAGAGAATTTGTTGCTAATGGACCTGCCTTCTAAGAAATCTAAAGGAAGTTCTTCAGACTGAATGCAAGTGATTCCAGATAGTAATTTCACCCACACTCACACACCCACACCACACACACACACACCAAAGAGCACTGGTAAAGGTAATCATGTGGGTAATAATGATAAAATTTGCATATTTCTTCTCCTCGTTTCTCTTACCTGATTTTTTAAAATAAATCTTTTTTTTTTTTTTAATTATTTTATTTGTTTATCTATTTATTTATTTTGGCTGCGTTGGGTCTTCGTTGCTGCGCGCGGGCTTTCTCTAGTTGCGGCGAGCGGGGGCTACTCTTTGTTGTGGTGCGCAGGCTTCTCATTGCGGTGGCTTCTCTTGTTGCGGAGCACGGGCTCTAGGCACACGGGCTTCAGTAGCTGTGGCACGTGGGCTCAGTAGTTGTGGCACACGGGCCCTAGAGCACAGGCTCAGTAGTTGTGGCGCATGGGCTTAGTTGCTCCACAGCATGTGGGATCTTCCCGGACCAGGGCTCGAACCCGTGTCCCCTGCATTGGCAGGCGGATTCTTAACCACTGCGCCACCAGGGAAGCCCCTAAAATAAATCTTTATTGGAGTATAATTGCTTCACAATACTGTGTTTGTTTCTGTTGTACAACAAAGTGAATCAGCCATATGCATACATATATCCCCATATCCCCTCCCTCTTGAGCCTCCCTCCCACCCTCCCTATCCCAGCCCTCTAGGTGGTCACAAAGCACCGAGCTGATCTCCCTGTGCTATGCTGCTGCTTCCCACTAGCCAACTATTTTACATTTGTTAGTGTATGTATGTTGATGCTACTCTCACTTCCCCCCAGCTTCTCCCTCCCCACCGTGTCCTCAAGTATATTCTCTATGTCATTATTCTTTATTCATCTTTATTCCTGCCCTGCCACTAGGTTCATCAGTACCTTTTTTTTTTAGATTCCATATATATACGTTAGAGTACGGTATTTGTTTTTCTCTTTCTGACTCACTTCACTCTGTATGACAGACTCTAGGTCCATGCTTGTAATGTACTGCTGGACCCATAACATATAAAAATGTAATATATTAGCCAACAAAAGCACCAAAGTGGTGGGTGGGAATAAAGCTGTACTGGAGTAAGAAAATGACACTAGATAGTAAGTCAAATCTACAAGACATAGGAAGAGAACCAAAATTGTAAATATGAAGATTAACATAACAAATTATATAGATATATATATACTGCTTGTGCTTTTATTTCTTCTCTCGTCATCTTTAAGATTTTTTTGTATTTTGAGATAAAAATTTGTATATTTTTATTTTTTAAAAATTTATTTTATAGAAGTACAGTTGATTTTCAATGTTGTGTTAGTTTCTGGTGTACAGCAAGGTGATTCAGTTACACACACACACACACACACACACACACACTATATATATATATATTTTTTTTTTTTTCATATTCTTTTCCATTATGGTTTATCACAGGATTTTGAATCTAGTTCCCTGTGCTATACAGTAGGACCCTGTTGTTTATCCCCTCTGTATATAATAGTTTGCATCTGTTAATCCCGGACTCCCAGTCCATCCCTCCCCCACCCCCCCCTCCCCCTTGGCAACCACAAGTCTGTTCTCCATGTCTGTGAGTCTGTTTCTGTTTCATAGATAAGTTCATTTGTGTCATATTTTAGATTCCACATATAAGTGACATCATATGGTAAAAAGATTATATAAAGTAATAATTACGACAATGAATTCTTAGGCTTGTAACATATATAGATGTAATATACATGTACAACTATAGTACAGAAGAGGGAATAGAGTTATATAGGAGTAATATTTCTATATAGCATTGGAATTGTTAGTATAAATCTGAAGAAGCATCTGACAAGTTAAAACGTACACTGTTAGAGCAACCACTAAACAAATATGTTGTTTAAAAAATAATTGAATGAATTAAAATGTTACACTAAAAATATTCACGTGAGGGAAATGAAAGCACTAAAGAAGGAAGAAAAGAATGAAGACGAGACATGAGACATAGAAAACAAAAACTATAATGGCAGGCATAAGTCAAATTGCATCAATAATAACAGTAAGTATGACTGGATTGAACAATCCAACATAAAGGCAGAGATTGTCAGATTGAATAAACAAGATCCAATAATATTCTACCTTTATGTGACACACTTTAGATTCAAAGATACAAACAGGATGAAAGTAAAAGGGTGGGAAAAAAAGATATATCATTCAAACAATAATCATAGAAAGTTGGAGTAGCTATTCTAATCTCAGACAAAAGTCCATCCATCAGGAAGATATAACAATTATAAACACATATGTACCTAACAACTGAGCCCCAAAATACATGGAACAAAAACTGACAGAATTGATGGGAGAGATGGACAATTCAACCATAATAGTTGGAGACATCAACATTCCCATTTTCAGTATTGGCTACAACAACTAGGCAGAAGATCAACAAGGAAATAGAAAGATTTGAGCAACACTATAAACCAACTAGACCTAACAGGTTTTACAGAACATTCTACCCACCAACTGCAGATACACATTCTTCTTAACTGCACATGAAACATGCTCCAAGATAGGCCATATGCTTGGCCAGAAATCAAGCCTCAATCAATTTATAAGGATTAAAATTGTATAAAATATATTATTTAATCACAATTGAATTAGAAATTAATAACAAAAAGAAATTTCAGAAGTTTATAAGTATATGGATATTAAACAACACTCTCCTAAACAGCCAATGGGTCAAAGGAGACAAGGGAAATTACAGAATACTTTAAGATGAATGAAAATAAAGACATGACATACAAAAATTTATGGATGAAGCCAAAGCAGTGCTTAGTTAGAGGAAAATGTATCACTATAAATGTGTACATTACAAAAGACTGAAAATGTCAAATCAAT
Source organism: Eschrichtius robustus (assembly GCF_028021215.1). Taxonomy (NCBI): domain Eukaryota; kingdom Metazoa; phylum Chordata; class Mammalia; order Artiodactyla; family Eschrichtiidae; genus Eschrichtius; species Eschrichtius robustus. The sequence goes on along the minus strand of NC_090839.1, from coordinate 81,807,807 downwards.
AACCTGATCTAACTTATGACACTGGACAAAAAAACAGGAAACTAAACCCAGAGCAAGCAGAAGGAAGGAAATAATGACTTAGTTTTTCCACAAGTGACTATGTGAACCATTATAGTAATCTTCTGGAGGGAAAACGGAGCTAAATGGAGAGTTTGGTACTGGGTAGGGTAGAGTACAACCTTATGTGAGTGAAGGTTTCTAGAAAATGGTGACAAAGAAAAAACTGAAGTTCCTCAGTGTATCTCCTGTGCCTAGACGATAATCTGGCATATAGTATAGGCTCAAGAATAAATGGATTAATTAATTAATCTTTTTAGTTAGGAAAAAATTGCAGGGCTAAGTACTGGAATATGTGAAAATTTTTCTCAAGAGAAAGGGTGGAGGAATAAACTGTTGTCACAAGGTCACCCAGCAGAGAAGGGCCAACCAAATGTATTGTGGGGTCACTGGGGATGCTTCTACAGCCCAGGGGGATAGTGTGGTTCTCTAGCATCGATAGTACCATGAATTACCGTTGATTGGTTTTGGTGTTATTTTGAGTCTTTGATCCTTTCTAGTGTGCCCCACCCCACCCCACCCCTCCAGAGAAACCTTCTACCATTCAAAAGTCTGGTTCAAAGACAGAAAGCTGGAGATCTAACACAGTGTGTGGCTTGTGATTAGAATAATCCCCCACTGATAATTCATGTATTCAGCATGAGGTGCACCGAAGGCCATCCACTTTCCATACACCAAATATTTCCTTCCCAGGGAAAATAAACTTTGCAATCACACTCCTGGTTATCTGCTATTATTTTAGTGACATGGCCTTGAGCTCCCACAGGACAAATTTAATTTTCATCACACTGAATAAAAAAATACCAGCCATGCTGATCTATGAGGAAGAAGGTAGGTTGCACAAAATCAAATGGCAATATATTGCTGCTGCTCTAAAAAAGAATTGCTACTCTAGAGAATTCTCCCTTCCTAAATGGCTATAAAGGCCCCATGCTCCAGAAAAGTCAGAAGAAAAATTACCTCCCAGCTTGTGCATTTATTTTTATGGCTGCGGTTGATGGTTCCCTCCCACTCCTGCCTCTGACATACCCCAGTGCCTGTCAATTCCCAGACCTCATCCTACACCAGTTTTCAAAGTCCCAACTGGGCCAGTTTCCTGAAATGACATGATATGGTTGGCTTTTGTCAGGCATCCACGTCAAGAATTATAAAGTGAATGAGTCTATCTGTCTTTATAAGTGTGTTGTGAACTTTATAGTTTAATATTAAACTTGCATCATAAAAAATGGCTCATAAATGGCTAATAAAAGCCGAGTTTACAGCTTATAAAGTGTATCAGTACTTTACACGGGTTTGCTTAGGAAGATTTATGTGCAAGCTCTTTGTCTCCGGGTTAAAGGTTATTTCTAACCCCCCTCTAAAAAAACATTACAAATAACTATTGAAAAATGGCCCTTTGGTTGAACCCTGTGTGGTACCAAATTTGAGGCATCCAAGAAATTCAAACCCAGTGTGCTGGTGCTAATTAACGTCACAGGAAATGCCTGGGGTTCCAGAGAGGCCCAGGGTGGGTGACACCTTGGGGTCTCCTTGGGAGGTACAGCAAGTTCAGACAACTTGGCAGTAACCTTGACCTCAAGTAATGTCTACATGACCCCTAGTATGAAATCGGGTATTAGTCCCAATCCTGAGGGCACGGAGAGCTTTGTGAAAACAGCAGGAAGTCCAACACACTAAGCCTTAAACTGGAGAGACAGGAGAGACCGTGGGCTCCCGCCAAGAGCACGTGAAAACTCCTTTAATGACTTCTGTGAAATGGCCCGCTCACTCCTCCCGCCTCCCTTCCCGTCTCCCGCTCCACCCAATTTCACTTTTTATTACCCATTGCACTGCTTTATCCAGGTTTATACACTTCGTTATGTTCTCTGCTGTCACTTTTCTTTTTTAAACATCTTTATTGGAGTATAATTGCTTTACAATGGTGTGTTAGTTTCTGCTGTGTAACAAAGTGAATCAGCTATATGTATACATATATCCCCATATCTCCTCCCTCCCGCGTCTCCCTTCCACCCTCCCCATTCCACCCTGCCAGGCGGTCACAAAGCACTGAGCTGATCTCCCTGCGCTATGCGGCTGCTTCCCACTAGCTATCTATTTTACATTTGGTAGTCTATATATGTCCATGCCACTCTCTCACTTCGTCCCAGCTTACCCTTCCCCCTCCCCGTGTTCTCAAGTCCATTCTCTACATCTGCGTCTTTGAGTTTTACTTGAACTCAGCGGCTGGCAGCTGTGTCGCCACCACTGTCCCCCCTCCCGCCTCCTCGTGCACCTCTGCCCTGCCAGAGACCAAGGTCTTTTATGACATATCGACTTCTGACTCGAGACACTGGCGAAGATGCAGCATTCTGTGATGCAGTACCTTGGATGTGAGTGTAGGAACCTGGGTTCCTGCATTGGTTTTGTCACTAAGTAGCTGTGATGCTTTGGGGCATTTAATCAGCTTTTGAGAAGGTCAAATGTAAAAGGGAAATGATAGAACTAAACGATCTCCAAGGTGCCCGAACAATTCTCAGGAGCTGCCTGGTCTACTAAATATGGACGAGAGCTCTCTGCTTCCCACCCAAGACTGTTAATTAGGACAAAATGAGATTACGGCAGTCCGAGACCTTTGAATACTCTGGTGCTCTTTCCAAACCTACAAGATTATATTACTCATTAAAGGGTGATTTCAGCACCTTCCTTGTCAGTATACTGGTGTTTTTGTTTTTGTTTTTCTATCTCAAGATCAAATAATCAAGAATTATGCCCCTCCTGCATTTTTTAGGAGAGCAGTCCCATGTTTTTGCAAGAGAGGCATTCAATCATCCTTGCATTTACAAAACTAGGTACCAGAGAGAGGAGGTCAAAGAAATAAAGTGCAGAGAGTATGCCCTTACTTAGCTTTCTAAAGAAGACAAAAATACCGAGTTATTACATCGAAAATAGCATGCCTGAGGGGAGCAGAATGGCTTGGGGCCTTCTTGCAGGAGAAAAGACTTAAGCTGTGTTGTGGAGGCAGCAATGGTTCTTCATAATCCGAAATTGACACAGAATGGGTTTCAATTTTAAAAGATTTGGAAAGTGAGGAGCTTCTCTGTCATGAATTGCTTCATCCCTGCCAAATCTTGGTGACTAGAGCTGCTTGGACTCACTAGGGAACAGTATGAACTCAGGTCCTTCTACATCTTCATTTCAAAACGTTGACAAAAAGCCAAATCTTTTAATCATCAATTGTAGCAAATACAAAATCAGGGTGCTCCATGGGCTGCATTCTTTGTTCTCTTTGATTTGAAGACCTTCTCCTTCTCCAAAAAAAAAAAGGTGTGACTTGAATAAAAGTTTCCTGACTCCACCCCCCTCCTCGGACAATGATCAAAGCAGGAGGAACGTGGTCCAAGGTTAATTCTTTCTCTGTGACTCATTTGCCTGAATCTGAGAAGAGACAGAGCTCTTATGCGATGAGCATAAAGCTGGGAAGATGGTGTGAGACGGAGAGACGGCTTCAGTGGGCTGGACCCCCAGCATCCAGATATTCCAGTTATTTTCCAGTCATTCTGGATTGTAGGAGCAAATAACTTCTCCATTTGACTTCATCCAGGGGCACTGGGCTCCTGGCACTTGGAATCCAAAGCATCCTCACTAATGTCTCCAGGCATCACAGCTCTTCAGAAACATACCTCCATCAACTCTTCCCAACTCACTCCTGACCCATCCCTTACCTGTCACCCAATTTCTCATCCTGGATCCGTATCACTTGTGGTTTCCCCAACCCCACCATGCCTGTTCACAATTCCACAGCTGTGCATATTCTTTTTCCTCTCTCTGGAACATTCTTCCTTAATCTTCTGTCTGGAAACTTTCCATTCTTCTCTCAAGTCTCTGCTCAAACACAGTGGCCACTCTGAAAGCTCCAACTACGCTGGAATCCACAGGTTTATTGGCATCGAAGACACAACTGTTTCGGCATCCAATGAACACTTTCGAACCCAGAGGGGATTACAGAAATCCACAGGACTAACAGACACAGCTTCCACCATCAAAGAGTTAACCATCTAGCTGAGGAGTAAGATTCATTCCATGGAACAATATGAGAGAATGTACAATCAAGCCCCAATTTGGGCAGGACAGATTTTAAATGCCAAAGGAGTGGAAAGAAGGAAAAAATCCATCCCAGCTGAGTCTGCAAAAACTCCAACCCATGGCTCACATGTATATAGCAGCTGAAAATAGTGTGTTCTCACCTGTTGTACTGCTACCAGCAAAGTACTGAAATTTTCTTCCTACCCAGGGTAAGGGATTAAAAAAAAAAAAAAAAAAAAAAAGCAGGCAGGAAAAAGAAAATACAGGATTATAAACATTCTTACCTAGGAGGGGAAACAGCATAGAAATGCAAATGAGGTTGTCAAAATTTGCTTCACTTCTTTCCCCAAGCAATTCTACTTCTGGGTGTTTATCCTAGAGAAATATTCTGAATGCACAAAGAGTCAGCATTGTTAGTAATGGAGAAAAATTGCAAACGAGTCCATCAGTAAGAGACTGGTTGAACACATTTTGTTATAGCTGTACTGTGGAATCCTACTGCAGCCATTAAAAGAAAATGGTGTGTTTCTTTATGTACTTTCATGGAAAGACCATTAAAATCTATTATTAAACAGAAAAAAATAGCAAGTTGTAGAAACATTGCTGTGGTATGATGGAGTTTTTGTAAAACACAGAGGCAGAAAATACTGTATCTCTGTACAATCATTCATTCAGTCAGTCAACCAGTCAACAATTATCTGTCGGCTCCTATCATGTGCCAGGCAACGTCCTGAGTTTTAGAGAATCCACAGTGAACAAAATAGCAAGTCTTTACCCTCCCAGAGTTTCCATTATAGTAGGAAGAGGCAGACGTGAAGCAAATAAGCAAGTAGGACATGCCATATATCAGATGATGGTGAGGAGTCTGGAGAAAAATAAAAATAAGGCAGGGGGCACACTGCCATTTAAATAGCATGACAGAGAGAGCAGAGACCTGAAGGAGGTGAGGTTGGTGTGGCCATCTGGAGGGAGCGCATTCCAGGCCAGGGGACTAGCCATTGTCAAGGGCACAGTGCCTGGGGTGGGGCAGAGTGAGGAAAGAGGGGAGCAGAATGAAAGGCACAGAGAGGTGGCGGGGCCACTTCACGCGGAGCTTCAGAGGCCAGTCTGACCTTTCACCCTGAATGAGCCAACAAGCCACTGGAGTGCTGGGCGAAGCATAATGGGATCTGAGTTCGGTCTCATCCGGGCCACTCCAGCTGCTGTGTTGAGGACAGATTGCTGGGGAGCAGAAATGGAAGCTGGGAGACCATTTAGGAGGCTAATAAAATGACCCTGTAAGAAACGCTGGTGACTTGGACCGGGATGATAGGGTAACTGGGAACTGGTTGAATTCTGGCTGCATTTTGAAGGTCAAGCCAACAGGATTTTGCAAAAGAGTGAGTATGAAGTACAGGAAAAGAGCTTTTCTTTTCGCAAAGCCCATGAAAGAATGAAGTGGCCATTAACTGAGGTGGGGAAAAACCATGGGAGAAACAGGTTTAGGGGAGGCTATGTACATATCAAATGAGAACAGAAATGTGTGGATAATTTATGTGTTTTCCCTAGATTCCCTCATATCTTTTTCTTCCTATCCAAACTGGTAGCTAAACTCTGTAATTCCTAGAGCCAGGGATTTGAGAGCCAGGGCAGAAACAGAAGTCACGGGTAGTCCAAGGATCGTTTTTATTGTGTAAAAGACTGATCAAACCTCATTGAGGAAATGCTGTGGGGTCTTGGAGCAGGGGAAAGCAAAAGTCTCTCAACGGTAAAAAGCTAGAGAAAGGACACTTCCCCCAGGCTGAGGAGGAAGAGAGAAGTCTGAGGGGTCTGGACTGGGAACCAGGTCCCGAACTTCAGCAGTCCTGCTAGGGATGCAGCCAAAACTTGGAGAGGCAGCAGGATGGACTGGTCCTTAGGCTCTGATTCTGGCACCTTTGCAGAATTTCCAGCCCTGAGTAGAGTGGAGGGCAGCAGAGGGAGCCATAATTTAGGGAGACCATGAGGGCAGGGACAAGGGACCTCTGAGAAGTAACACATGGGGGCCAATGACCAAAATCCCACGGCCACCTGCCATGCCTTAGATCTACATAAAACCCACCAGTTGGCCCACAGCAATGGCAATTAAATTTTCTGCCAGCTTGACAGAGCAAGGGGTTCGAATCAGATATTACCCTGAGTTACAGAATGTGAAAAGATGATATTTCTTCTACATCTGAATTCATGTGGTTAGATTTACGTCCTCCATACAGGAAAACAAATATCAAATGGTCGAAAAGAGCACAGACCAAACTGCTTTACTCTCTGAGTTCTGTGTTGTTTGATTATCCCCCCGCCACATACACAAATATGTATATCTGTGGCACACTTGTGTAATTAGTATTATTTTTTTATCCTCACTTCATTGCAAAGCCCACCTGTTGAGAAATCCTGGTAAAGACCCCTTTTTGTCCACTAGTAATCCTTTTGTCACCACACTCTGCTATACAGATGGATTTTTATCCCATGGAATAATAAAAGGTTTCTCAAGGAAGGGAATATAAATTCATTTTTCTTGTAAATGAAACTATATATTTTAAATATGCCAGGTTAAATAACTCAATAAAGAAATTTCACTAAAGCCACTCGTCAAGGGAACATCATTCTGTGCACACACACATCCCCCTCCAACAAATCTGATTTGAAAGATCCATCTGGTTGGCATAGCTGATTGCATTTAAGTACACCATGCTTTCAGACATAAAGATCTATCTCTGCAATAGCTCTCTCATAACATCATCTTGCTCCAAGACTAAGACTCTCGAACAGGAGGAAAAGATATGTAGTTTGCCGATAGTGGCCGCAGGAATGAGATCAAAGGCAGACAAGTCCCTTCAAGGAAGGAGGAACTGCCTCCCAGGAGCTGCCTTGTTGAGGAAAGACAGGAATCTGTCATCTCCTTGGGCCATTCAAAGAGGGAGTGATCAGTAAACGCAGCCTCGCAGAGTCTTTACAGATGATGACTCAGCATGCCCAGTGGGCCCAGGGAGTACCCCCAGGCTCACAGACCCATGTGCAACAGGAATTTGGAGTATGAAGGGCTGCAGTGTGCAAGGCTCCTAGAGTACCCATCAGCGTCCCAAACCTGACTCATGGCCAAGCTCCCTTGGCTGCTGTGATAAGCCTTAGATCTGTAACCTGTCCAGGTTCAAGAAACCATGGGGGCCCTAATCTGGGAAGCTGCTTTGTGCCTGAGTTGACCATAATCAAATCTTCCTAAGGGAAATATTTTCAGTTGCTCACAAGAACATGGGGCCAGGTGTTATTAACACCCAGCTGTCCTCGTGGCTGAAGAATCTGCCTCCTTCCATGTTTCCTACAAGCCCCTTCCAAGAGGAACTCTGATCCCCTGAGTCTCGGCTCCAAAAAAATAAGTGCCTATAAAAGAACAATCAGGCCAGTGTTCCCTGCTAGGGCCACCAACGCACATCCTCTGCTGTGGATTCCAAAGCATCCTTCCTCTCATTGCCCGACCCACCAACAAATCCTGTCCTCAGGCTTAGGCTATTCAAGCATGGAGAGATCAATAAATTCAGCCTCACCAAGTCTTCACAACATGCCTACCCCCAGGACTGGCTACATAATTTGTTGGGTCTAGTGCAAAATGAAAATGTGGGGTCTCTTATTCAAAAATTATTGAGAATTTAATACAAATTTTAAATTGTTAAGAATTTCAAGACAGCATCAGCAGAGTGTTAAACCAAGTGGAAGCCCTCTCTGGCCCCTGTGAGATTGCACGTTTTGCATGCCTGTGAGGCCGGCCCTGTCTACCCCATCTACCCAAGGCCCAAGGCCCACTCTCGTCCAGCAATGGGATAACAATGCTTTCCCGGGGTCTCCCCACAGTAGTTGGTCCTGGACCAGACCTGAGGAGAACCACCCAGGCCTGCCCAAGATGCAAGGGATGATGAGCTGGGCCAGCAGGGCTGTCCTGGAATCATTTCTAGGAGGGGAAACTTCCAGGTCATAAAAGTAACAAATAACACCTGGGGAGTGATTTGGGGAGGTTTAGGAGGTAGGAGATGGAAGGGAATTTTTGAGTACCTAGGGTAAGCTTTGGCCTTACTAAAACTTCCCAAGAAATGGAGAAAGCATCTTCCTTGTTATATAGTTGAGAAAACAGAATAAGAAATTTGCTTCAAGTTATGCAGGTAGCAAGTCATGAACAGGTGTTACTGTGTCTTTATCTTCAGGAAACCACTTTGAGGTAATTTTTGGATATCCTCACTAACAACCTTAAATCCTTAAATTTGAATTTCTCCAGGGAACAAAGAGTAACATGAACTACTCAATACATTTAAACTGTTTTTATGTACCAGACACAGAGCCGAGGGCTTTTGTGTGTGTTTTACATTTAAACCTCCCCCAAACACTAATATGTGGGCACTACTGTTTCCTTATTTTGCAGTGGCTAAAGGTTAAGAAAATCACCCATAGCTCACCTATCTAGGAAAGGGCCAGCCTTCTTTAAGACCGTGCCTCTACTACCAAATGTAAAACAGATAGCTAGTGGGAAGCAGCCACATAGCACAGGGAGATCAGCTCGGTGCTCTGTGACCACCTAGAGGGGTGGGATAGGGAGGGTGGGAGGGAGATGTAAGAGGGAGGAGATATGGGGATATATGTATGTGTATATATGATTCACTTTGTTATAAAAGCAGAAACTAACACACCATTGTAAAACAATTATACTCCAATAAAGATGTTAAAAAAATAAAAATAAAAAAATAAAAGAGTATAAGGAATCATTCTGCCTACAACACAGGCAGTTGCAAAATATGATGTTCTAAACATACAGAGCTTCTAAAGACTATTTCCACTGAGAGTTTGGATGTATATTACATCAGAATGTAAACATGGTAGAAGATAAAACTTCATTAAAAGAGGCAGCAGTCAAGAAATCTAAAATAGGCGGGAAAACTGGTCATGCGTCCCGGAAGCGTCATCAAGCAGCTGGCATCACTGGGTCTCTGGGGTTTGTTACTTTTGTTGGTTAAAATGTGCTTAATTGGAAGAAGTAATTTCTAAAGGTCTAACTAAGCTCTAAGATCTTTAGAATTCCTGTTAGCTACAAAACTTGCAATATTGCTTTTTCCTTTCCTTGTTCATTTGTTTGTTCATTTATTTGGTTGGTTGGATTCAAAGGCTTCTGGGCTTACCTTCCTGGAGCAATTTCTCTGACCAACTGCTAATAGCGAATAAAGGCATCCACCAACTGAAATATTGGAGACCAGGTAATGTATACTGTATCTTATGACTGCTCTATAGAAACAAAACTCTAAAGGCCAGAAGTCTCCTTTCTATTCTAAATGCTATCATTTTGATGCCACTGCATCTAGCAAGAATGTTTAACCCAGGCAGACCCATCATCAGGACCAGGACTCAGAAGAGAACTGTGGACACCCCAGCACTATTGTAGCCCAACATCTGTCCTCAGATGGCAATATCCTCCCATTGTTCCTTGCAGCCCTCTCCCTTCCTGTGCTGTATTTGTCATTTGACCTTTCGTGGCTCAGTAACGCTTCCCCAGGGCCTCACGTAACATGGGTCCTGAGCACGCATCAGGTCTCTGTATTTCTGACCCTCAGAACTATTTCTTGCACACAATTTCCACTTATCCTCTTGGCTTCATTAGCATCTGGCCACTCCAAGGAGCCACCCACCCGCTCCAGCTTAATCCCCAGACACCCGCTGGCCGTGGCCTCAGACAATTTGACCTGGCCCATTACAGTAGAGGTGTGGAGTTTTTGGACATCAGGAGGACTTGGCCTCACTTCTTAACTTTGCTTTAGTTTCCCCCTAGCAAACTGGAGATCATAATACACCATGTTAGTTTGTGTTAAAGATCAGATCTCTAAAATGTACCACTCAGGATTAAAATGCCTGTGATTGAAAATGATGAAGAAGAGGAAGGGAGGGGAGAAGAAGGAAGAAGAAGAGAATTCCAGAGATAAACCCAAGAATTTACATCCGGCAAGTTACCCTGTTACCAATGGGTACCAAATGAAACAGCTGAGATCAATTAAATTCACTGAAATCTGAGATCAGTCATTTTACAGAAAATGATTTCGATGAAATTAATTCAATCTGCAATTTTGGTTTTTAAGCAGCAATAATGATTCCCTTGGCTAAAATGTCAGGCATTCAGAAGGGGAAGGAAACTTTATTATTACCGAGTGGGGTATCCCCCAAGAGTTCTGGCTTAGATCTGTAGCTGAGCCAAGACATCTGGCAATTTCAAAAATTGAACTTGATCTTTAACAAATATAGACACAAATGTGATGAACATAAAATCACTCTTCAGAATGAGCCTTAATGGGCTGCACTGCCTTTCAGAAACATTTTCTAATGAGCATTCGGACATGAAGTGATTCCAATTTGTAATGCATTTGAGGCAAACCGAGAGGAGAAATTGCATTTGCTTTCCCCCACTGGGCTGTTAAGGGACCCAGATTGACAAGCCTCAAAGACTTAGTTGTGGGCAACGCTCTTCGCGTTCCTTCCCCTCACTGGCTGGGGCTGGCCCAGGGAAGGCCCCAGCACAATGGAGCCCTCCAGAACTGTTAAAGACCAACAATCAACAGGCAGCCCGGGCAGCAAACAGTGAGGGAGTCCCTGTCTGTGCCACGCACCTTGCTAGACATTGGCTGGAAAATGAAGAGGAGCAAAGGACACAAAGACGAAAGAGACACAGAACTCATGGGCCAGGTGTGGGTGGTACACCCAGCCTTCTAAAATCCTGGTCTCCATTCTCCCAAGTTGTTGGGATAACTGGCCTTTGACATGCTCTGACTACCAATATGTACCCCAGCTATTTCCTGAGCTTCTCAGGGAGACCTGTTCCCTTACACGTGACAGCCTGCACATTTGATTCATGTTTTGCCGATGCACCAAGGTGGTGCTAACATCTTAATGTGTACCTCCTTCCACATCTTGCAATCAATTTAACCCAGGCAGAGCAGACTCTAAACTTGCTATGTGGGCTTTTTCCACGGGCCACCAAAATCTAGAGAGACCCAACATATGATAGAGATTTTTAAATTCCAGGCCAATTTAAGTCCCTTTCTCTTTAGCTCGGCCATTGTTTCAGCAGCTCTAGTTAGGAATCCATCACTGGCCCCGGGCCAGGCACTTAAGCAACCATTAGAGATGGATTGAGCCAAAGAGCCAACATCAAGGAGAGAGAATTCCTAGGCCTTGGGCATCTTGGTGAGTTCCAGGGGAATAGCCCACTCTGCTTGGTGTATCTGGGCCAAGGGCTAGTCTGTAGAATTCCATTATGCAAATTAGAAAAGGTACTCCTCAGGGTAGGGAGAGCTCCAAGGGTCCACAGCTTGGGGAGCCTCTGGTTCTTTGGCAAACAGAGCCCGGAGTGGACATCAGTCCCACCCACCCCTCAGCCGTTGTCCTTGCACAGGTCACAGCCTGTTCCATTATAAGCAGTGGCTGTGTTTCAGGGAATGGTGGACTTTCTTGGCTCCTTCCCAGACTCTTTCCTGTGTATTTGCTCCTGAAAAGTCCATTGACAGGATGCCTCTGGCTTCCAAAATGACCTGGGCCTCTACTCATCATTAACCCATTGCTTTCCCTGGGGCATTACCTGGACTTCCTTGGAGAGCTTTGTCACCCTTGGGCAAGCCCACCAGGCTGCCCTGTTTCCAGCTCCCTGAGATGCTAATATTCATGATCCTGGAAAGATCATTAATAATTGTTCATAACCAATAGAGTGGGGAGACCAAGAACCTTGCTCTGCAACCAGGCTGTCTGCCTTGCAATTCATGCCCCATCCTTTCTTAGTCATGAAAGCTTGAGCAAGTTTCTTAAGCAATTTGTACCTCAGGTACCTCCCCTATAAAGTGAGGATAATGATAGTAACCTCACAGAGTTTGGAGGAGGATTAACTGAGCGCACAAAGTGCACTTAGACAAGTACCTGCTCCATGTGATACTTAGCATGTAAATATTATTATTATGTTTATCTAATGAAGGTCTTTTATAATAGATACAGCGAACTGTTCTACTATGTGCTCTCCACATTCCTGTGTGGTTGAAAATTGTTCAAAATAAAGTTGTGGGAAGCCACAAAATAATTCTAAGTGAGGGATATGGGTCAGCCCCTCCTACTTTGCTTTAGTGCTGGGAGTCGGGTTTTGCATAAACAGGACTGTATCACGTATGTTCGTATTAATATACGCATCATTGGTACATAAATGGGATCACATTTCACGTGCTATAGAAAGCTCCTTTTAAACTCTGTGAGCCTCATTCTCCACATCTGTGAAAACGAGTAATAACCATAGGAGGCAATACATTTAGTGTGTCTACCAGTTCTTCCCCCTTATTTCTAGATCTCTACACAAGCTCCTATTCTTCTGTCACCCTGACTATCTTGTGTCCCTTCTCTCTGCCCATCTCTCTCCCAAAGCATCAGAGCAAAAGTAGAAGAAGAAAAGACTCACCCATGATCCATCTCCCAGAGAGGGTCCATAAAAACGTTGTGCTGTGTTTTCTTTCTGAGCACGGTACGGCTGTCCCCTCTAGACCCTGGTTTTGTGCCCTACGCAATGAAGATGGAGAAGGATGGGAACACCAGCCTGGAGAGGTGTCATGAGCTTTAAATGAAACTATGCAGATTTAAGTGCCGGCATTGCATTCAATACACATTGGTTCTTTCTAGCCAGGGTGCTGCTTAGAAGGTTGATCCGAATCAGTTATATTTTTCCTAAAACTCAGTACACATTGGCCTGTGTATAAACCTTTTCTGTTCGGGGTGATTTTTCTGCCTGGCATCACTCCTCTGTCCTTTCTCTACCACCCTGTGTTTTGCTGATGGCAAATCAATGGCACATTTTTCTTAAACAGCCTGCACTTGGTATTTTACTACCGACCATGAGGGCCCCCGCCTTTTAATTACTCCTGCTGAGCCCAGCACTATATATAACACTAATGTTTCTGGGACTGCCAGCAATTAAAACCAAAAATAAATAACACATTACAAGCTGCAAACCCAGCTAGGCCCGGGGAATGCTACGGATGGATAGAAGGCTTTTGTTTCTAATTGCTCAAGTTTCTCCAGGCCCTACAGAATGTAAACTCCTGACAAACAGCTGCTGGCCAGGAGATGGAGCAGAGGAGGCCTTGATTTCCGTCTCTTTTCCGATGTTCTTTTGCTTGCTCTGGGCCCCCAGGAACCAACTGACATTCTTCTGCTTCAGTGTTTCACTCTGCAAAAGGGAGACGCTCGTGAACACCGCTGAGTGTATGCACGTCCATTGATGAACATGCTGTTCTGGGGCATCTATCAAAATGGAACAAGCTGTATTGATTTTTGCCGCTATCTTTGTTTTTCTAACCTGAATAGAGTACTGAAAGGGCAGTTTTGATGAATACTTATTTCATCTATTGAATGTGTGAGTTTCATACCAGAGGTTGTCCACAACCAGGACGAACATTTATAAAATCAAATTGCTAAAGCTCTCTTTGAAGCCCAGCTTGGACAAATAATTATTTTTACTTTTTGCTACGGGGAGTTCTCATGCAGCACCCATGTCAAAGGGTTGGCTGTGCTTCCAACAGCTTCCGCTTGTGAGAAGCAAGAGGTCATTTTCACCAAGAAGGACACTGAGACTTATTCAGTCCCTGCCTCTCACCATACCTTCCAAGGAGCTCTGAATTTTTCTACCTAGTAGACACTAGATTAAAGGATCGAAGGGTCCTGACATCGTGAATGCATCTGACACATCGTGCAAAATTGTTCTTAGAAAGGTTGCACCAGTAAAAACTCTGTTTTGCAAGGTCAGGAATGATTCTCCCTATTGGTGCTGCTGGATGCCTCCTGAATGGTTCCTCCCAGAACTGAGAACCTGCAGACTCCAGACCAGTTCGTTCTCTGCCTCAACTCTGAACAGCCTTCTTGGTGCGGCTGAGACAGAGCAGGAAGGTACAGGCTGCTGCTGATGCAGGCAGGGCTGGGCACCTGCCTCGCCAGCGGATGTGGCTGCGCTGCAGTTGAGTCCCCCGCCCCCCCCGCCCCCCAGTCTTACTGCCTAGACTGCCAAGAAATGCAAGATGTAGACTTCAAACACACCGGGGCAAATTCACATGCGTTGCCTTTACCCGTGGGTGCTGGCGGTTTTGCTGCAGGCAAAGCATCTCTCTTAAGAGCAACAAATAATCAGCCTCGACAGCAGCAGTACTGAACTAACGCTGACTCATGAATGTCATCATCGTTCTTTCCTGCTATGGGCATTAGTCCGTGTTCAGCCCTAAGCCAGAACGTCTGCATAGAGAACAAAGCTGATTATCTCCACGATGGCTTTATTGGAGGCACGCTGCTAATGCAGGTAAAAAAATGCAACGCTGGGGGAAGAAACATGCAAGGACAAGAAGACAAGAGGGCCTACGATTTGTTCCCATTGCCCACTGCTTCCTTTTGATGGGTCCCTTCAGGAGGAGGGAGCCCATGAATGGCTTTTAGTTCCACGAGAAGTGCTAGTCTGCCTTATTCATTAAGCTCAAGACTCATCATGTGTTGACTGCCAATGAGCCAAAAAAAAGTACCAGCTCTCTCCTCCAACTCCAGCATTGCTTGCCCCTCTCCTGCACCTGTCAAAGCTCTGGGCACCAACCTCCTTGCCCTGAGGGAGGACTGAGGGAGAGGGCAGGGGACAGGCTGTCAGCAGCCCAGCTGTCTGGCACAGCCCAGCTGGAAGCTCAGGCTCATTGCCTCTCTGTGTCTTTTCAAGTCATACCCATCAACATCCTTTTTTCACCCTTGTCATGTCCCTGGCCCCTACCTCGACCCTCAGCCCCCGCCTCCCCCCTGGGATTGGCCGGCTTCCCTTGAACACGTGTTTTATTTCTTGCCTTGATGGATATCTTGGCACAGCAGCCCCTGCTACACACTGGACGGAGCCCCATACCCACTTCATTTGAGGGGTGATCATTCTTCTCTTGCAAATATGGAGTGCAGAAGGTTACAGCACCTACCCACCGCTCATGGTGATGTTAGACCTTTTGGCCTATGAGAGAAGTGGCAGGAAGGACCAGAAGAGAACAGAAGAATTCCTTCCTTGGAGTGCAAGGATGGCACAGGAGGCAAGGTCCCCGTGACCCCCGGAGGGAAAACGAAGAGCCTGTGTGCCACCTTCCACAGGAGGTGCAAACTCAGGTACCTCCGGGGCCGGACAGATAAGACAGATGTGGGAAACTAGCCTTTGTAAAATAACAGGGAGAGTGAGCTGTAAGTGCAGAATGCACACCCCTCCAAAGGGCATGCAAATTCAATTTGAAAAAAAATCACTATTCCGAAAAATCCATCCACGGACCACTCTATAGAGGCTGCTGGTTTTGCCGTCCCTGGAAAATGGCAAGTGTCTGGCTTAGAGAGGCAGACACCTGGGTGCCCATCCTCAGCTCTGTCACTTACTTGCTGCCTAATTGTGGAAATGCCACTTCCCCTTCTAAGCATCCACTTCCCAGCCATGAAATGATATGACTCACAGCACTATTGGGAGGTTACAGGAGCTCTTCTGTAATGAGCCCAGCCCAACGCCTGGCTCATAGGGGAGCAAACACACACTGGGTTCCTTTGCTCTGAAGTCTCCCAGAGACTTCACTTTCACTAGGCAGATAATAGTAGCTGAGGACTTATTCCCCAACAAGCCAGGCGAGTGGACCTCTTGTAAAGGCATCGAGTTGTTGGAATAGGTAATCTGGGAACATCCAGTCAGTGAAGGAGCTTCATTGGTGTCTAATAATCCTCAGTGACAAAATTCTTTCTCAAGTAAGAGACTTTGGAAGTAGATAGGGGCTCAGTAGCATCATTCATTCATTCATTCATTCAGTCACAAAATCTTATTAAGCACCTACCAGGTGTAAAACACTGTGACTTCTGCTTAGCTGCTTCTGGGTCTTTTAACTTCTAGCCCCAGAGCTTATTACAGGCAGTTCAGATTGATGATCTGATTTCACTCAGATCACAGAAGTACAAGGAATATCTTTTCTTACCCAGGCATAAATATTGATCAGATGACTTTTTAAATCATCTAATTGCTGATTGCGCATCTGTTTAGAAATGTCCAATATTCCCTCAAAGCAGCTGCATACGAACCTGAACTGTAATTTTCCCAACACATCCGTCAACATTTACGCCCAGTGGTGTACCACCTACAGAAACGTACGAGGCACTTAAAACCACAGCTGGTTTTCAGCGCTCACACTGTAATTCACCAATTACCAAGGCTTAAAAAACTCATTCCAGGGTGGACCAGGAATTATGTAAACCACAGATATGACAGTGATTATACCTGGCCCTTCTGGGTGGCTCTCACCTCAGCCACAGGAATCACTTTGCAAATACTAATTAGTTGCATTCATTCAGGGATGCCCCGTGTGGAATGTGACGGTCACTGGAAATGGAAAGAGAAGCCCTGGAGCCACTCTGCTGATTGAACGGGAAGGTCAGTGGCTCAGAGCCCAGCTGTATTTCACGTGGTGCATCAGAGAACAGAATGAGGTAACAGGTGGTTCAGGCAAAAAAATGCCGGGACCATGGGAAAAGGAATGGAGTAATAATGGCCCAAGGGCTCCCAAAATTCATAGAGAGGAGGGAACACTGGAGTGATGATTAGGGTGGTAAGAATCTACCCTAGATTCTGGATAGAATCGACAGCTATCCCAAACTGTCTGTACCTGGTTGAGATTTGCCAAGACCTCTTGACGTGACCATCAGGGTGGTTGTTTAACTATCTCCTGCCTCCAAGTACACATGTTCACTGCTATCAATATTCCCACATCACAGATTCAGTCAGGTAATTATCTGCTAGGAATCTCTAACTGCCTTTAACCCCACCACTGCTATTACTTTGTATAAGGGTTGGGGGAGGTCCAGTGTGCCGCCTGTTTTTGTAATAAAGTTTTATTAGCACACATACATTGTCATTCATGTATATAGGGTCTATGGCTGTTTTTGTGCTTCATGGCAGATTTGTATAGTTGCAACAGAGATCGTATGGCCTGCAAAGCATAAAATATTTACTATCTGGCCCTTTAGAGAAAAAGTTTTCCAAGCCCTGGTCTAAGGCAGGGCTTTTAACACTTCTCCTCCAAAGTACTTCAAACCGGAAAGGGCATTCATTGTCTTCTTACAAGTGCACAAATACTTTGATGTCGCCATGTTTATCTTAAAATCATATGACTTTTGCACTACAATATATCTCGTTTGTTTTCATATAAAAAAATTACAGGTATTTTGTTTGTCCTAAATCTGCAGAGAAAAATTGATGACCCAAGAAAATGTACAATGGTTATTTCATGCTTTCAAATGAGAAGAATGGGCTCATGGGTTAAATTCTGAACCTTTCAAGCTAGTAATATTTTAAAAAGGAATTTTACACAGGGAGTTGATTACAAAGGGCATGGAAGAACTAAGACATCAAGAGGGGACAGTGAAACAACTAGGAGATTGTCATAGCAGGAAGCACTACCCTCCCACATCACCACCACCCAGGGCTGGAGGCAAAGGGAAGAGGCAGAGGTGTTAGAACCCGGGAATTGGGTCCATTGGCGGAAACCGGAAGCACGGTGGACCTGTGATGGGGACGGAAGAGATGGGTGATGGAGGAGCAACAGCAGCTACCCTGGCCTATCCTGTCCTCTGTCCTCCAATCTCCCACTGGTGCCCCCTACTGGCGGAGCCCAGATAGAAGCCACATGATGGTTCCCTGATGGGAACTGTAGCTTTGCTACATGACAGAGTGAGAGAAGGGCAGGCCATGGGTCTGAGAGCAAACAATCAAATGACTGGCACAGATGGCCCTGAGGGGAGGTTGCCGTCACTAGTCCATCCAGGTGGCCACCAAGAGGCCAAAGAGTGACAAGAGCCTCAGGGAACTCATTACAGTGCAGGATCTGGTCCTCAGAGCCTCCCTCTGACCACGTGTTATATTCATTCTGATGAAATGAAGCTAATGCATAAAAAACCATAGTAACCATCTAGCTGATGAGACGTTGGAGAGGCCTGAACATTATTTCCCTGTATGAAAACTGTTAGGAGCCCCAAATCATCTGCAGACACTTTGGAGCATGGAGGCCAAACCTGGGATTGCTTGCTTTATGATCAGTATGTTTTTAGACATCGGGTTCCCATAAGCTGAGTGATCGTCTCCATGGCAAGGCTGTCCATGCCATCAAAAACAGATCCATCTCATCTTTGGGTCAAGGCCCCTTTCCACGGAACTGTGCCCACAGGAGTCTTGCCCGTGTTTGCTCAGCGACCCACCCATCATGCTTTCATGACTGGCTAATGGGCGACTCTTTATTTAGATGGCTAACAACATCCATCAGGTCTCAATCTGGCCTGGGAGACAGTCTGCCTCTTTGAGAAGACACATCTTTGCTTTTATTTATTACATGTTGCTATTATGACTTAACTGTCAGAAGACAGCCCTTTCCAGAAGACTAGCATGGCAGGATGGGGGAATCAAACAAGGCAGGTTTGCTACAGCCTCTCACATGCTACATGCAGGCCCTCGCTATGCTGTCTTCCTCTGTTTTCCCGGTCCTTGTCTATAGAAGACAGTTCACAGTGTGTTAACCACATCCTGCATTTTCCCAGCGACAGGCCTTTGCTGACCTGCTTTCCCCCAAGGAATGTCCGTTCCCAAGCACCTTCTAATGCTCAGGGCCATTCTCGGTGCCCATCTTTCATTGATCCGTCCTGAAGCCCAAGTCAAGCTAACTCAATTGCCACTCCTCCAAGGCCTCAGAGTACCTTGTTGAAATACTTCTACTGTAAAATACTCTTCCTTTATTATGGCCAGAGGTCTTCTTTGACTTCCAAAATTACCTACCAAAGGACAGGAACCATGTCTTCCTCACCTCTATATCCCCAACAGTGCTTGGTATACAGTAGGAGCCCTATTATCTGAATTAATAACTCTGACAGATGATCTGGTTTCTCTCTGAAGACTTTCCCCTGAATCATCCTATTATTAGACGGCTTTGGTTTTTAGAATGTCCTTCCTTCTTTTGACCTAAAATCTTATTATGTTCATCCGTTTGTCTTAGGTTATCCTCTGGTGTTACACAGAATAATTCTATTCCTCCTTCCATGTGGCAACCCTTTTGATATTTGAATAAAGGTCTCCTTTTCTCTCAGCTATACCCTCTATACTTTGGGCTGTCTACAATGCCCATCGCACTGGCTCTGTCTGATGACTGTCCACTCCTGGGATCTACCCTTCACATCTACTGGACTTTCCATTCAAATGATGCTGACGTTGAACATGATGCCTAGGTAGTCATATGCGTTCATTAGCTGTCATGTGCTCCGGGAAATCATGTTAGACAACTTCATTCTCCCACAGCCCCCACTTCCACCTGAGCTTATCAGCTCTTCTGAACAATGCAGGCTATTGGACGACTCTTTTCCAGACCAGCTCTAGATCATGGCATTCCTGGGCTTCATCTATAGATGCTACAGCTGGGACCCTCTGTTGGGGATTAAGCTGTCTGTGCCCAGCCATCCTCTTAGTTGCCACAGAGGTCTTAGTTCATATTAAATTAAATTAGCTAATATTACTTAAAGTGCACCACTGTGTTCAATCTTATAATAATCTTCTTCTACAAACCAACCTTAGGATAGTAGATCATTGAGAAAGAGAATGAGAGAGAGAGGGAAAGAGTTAGACTCAATTTCTCTCAGGCACCAGATGTCCACATGCCCAGAATCAACAGTTCACCCAGGCCACTCTCACCAGGATGGATGCAATAGCCACCTCCAACCTATTCTCCACACAGTACCACACAGTATCTGCTGTGAGCTTTTAAATGCCAATCTGGTCATACCGTTCTCCTGCCTAAAACATTCCAATGACACCCCTTTGTTCTTGGGACAAAGACCAAAATTTCTAGCCTGGTCTTTGTGGCCTTCCGTAGATCCTTTAGAAACCAGTTGACTATCCTTTACACCCCCTCCTCAGCCCAGATCAAGCAAATTCCTCTGTTACACAGTCTCATAGCCCCATGGACCATTACTACATCATGTGATTTTACACTGACTTGTGTGACTCTTTGAATCAGGTCTGTCTTCCCCTCTAGAGTAAGCTCACGTGGCAGGGACCATGTCTATTTCTGCTCATCCCCGTAGCCCCAGCATCAGGCACGGACCTGACACATAAAAAGTCTTCAATAAAGCATTTGTGAATGAAAAGAAAGAAGGATGGTGTGGTAGGCTGAATAATGCCTCCCAAAACTTATCCACATCCTAATCCCCAGAACCTGTGAATTTTACCTTCTACGGCAAAGGGGACTTGAAGATGTGATTAAGTTAGTGGTCTTGAGATGAGAGATGCTCCTGGACTATCCAGGTGAGTCCAATGTGATCACAAGGTGCTTATAAGAAGGAGGCAGGAGGCTTCCCTAATGGCACAGTGGTTAAGAATCCGCCTGCCAATGCAGGGGACATGGGTTCGAGCCCTGGTCCTGCAAGATCCCACAGGCCGTGGAGCAACTAAGCCTGTGCGTCACAGCTACTGAGCCTGTGCTGTAGAGCCCACGAGCCACAACTACTGAGCCCGTGCGCCACAACTACTGAAGCCCACGTGCCTAGAGCCCGTGCTCCGCAACAAGAGAAGCCCCTGCAATGAGAAGCCCGTGCACCACAACGAAGAGTAGCCCCCGCTCGCCGCAACTAGAGAAAGCCCACGCGCAGCAACGAAGACCCAATGCAGCCAAAAATAAATAAATTAAATTTAATTAATTAAAAAAAAAAAAAAGGAGGCAGGGAGGTCAAAGGAGGAAAGAAGGGATGTGACGATGGAAGCAAGAGGTTGGAGTGATTCAAGGGAGGGGTCGAGAGCCAAGGAATGCAGCCAGACAGGGGAAGTAGAAGAGTCAAGGAAATGAATTCTTCCCTAAAGACAGCAGCAGGAACCAGCCCTGCCCACAACTTGCCTTTAGCCCAGTGAGATTGACTTTGGACTTCTGGCCTCTATAACTAGAGGAGGATAAATCTGTGTTGCTTTAAGCTGCCACGTTTGTAGTAATTTGTAACAGCGGCCACAGGAAACTAATATAGATGGGAAGAAAAAAGAGAAAGAAAAAGACAAAGATATTTCTATTTCACATTTGGAAAAAAGTAAGAAATACCTTACCTAAAAGTACCTATGAGAAAAGATCTTTTCAGAAAGATCTAAGTACGTCTATCGAGGTAGAGACTGCCGTCCTTGGAAAGGGCCTCCTATGTGAGAATATAGTGCGTCAATGCATCAAATTCTGGCAAGGACTTTTCCGCTCCCCCGGCCCCACCCCCCACACACACCTTCCGGCCCTTACACTTTGTATGTAAGTGAACACACTCCCCCTGCTCTGCTGACACCTGGAAACTGCTTTTTTGTGTTTAGGGCCCCTCTGCATCCTTCCAGGAATCTGACCCTCACTACGCCCCATCTCTCCCCCAGTGGCTCCTGCCTAAGTCCTGGTAACTCAGAGGGCTTAAGCAGCCCCTGTTACACCTGAGCTGCCATTCACAACCAGTGAGGGGGGACAAGAGCTGGAGCCCACGTCTTCGTGGTCCTTGTACAGTGCTCTGTCCACCACCCACGATGCCTCCTTGTCTACAGGTCAGAAAGATTAGGATGCTTAGGGCCTTTACCTAGGGAGATAAAAATGACTCTTCCTAAAACCTTGCCAACCAGAGAGATCCAACTGCATTTCCATCTGCAAATCCTCCTCGAAAGTATTCCAGAGCTTGTCTTTTCTCCCTCATTGCAGGCCAAGGCTTGCCTGGCATGCGTCCTAATTTCCTTCTGCCTCAAAAAGCCCCCTGACCAAAGAGGGCTGGTTCTCCTATTCAAAGCAGTGCAACCTCCCTGCCTCAGCAAATGACATGACATTTGCATAAAGCCTGCATTGAGATGCTCCGGAGTGGGTGATGCATGCAGAAAGGGCCTTGCTCGGTTCCTGCCCGTCACCCTCAGCGGAGATCCTCTGCCCTCTGCCTCTGTTTCCGCACAGCCAGCCTCAGAGCCAGCACGGGGAGGGAGGCAGGAACTGGGCCAGCTGCCTGACGACTTTAATGTTAAAATGTGTTGAACATTCACAGGCCACAGAACTCTGCTAAGTGAACCAAATGGGCCTCCCTAAAGCCATATGCTCACTCCATCACATCCCAGCTGCAGCCCTCCTGCAAACAGGGAGCAGACTTGCTGGGGAAGCTTTGGGTTTTTTTTTTTTTTTTTTTTTTCTTTCTTTCCTTCCTGTTGAACTGCTAATGCCAGATGCTGATGTCACAATCTGAGCACTGGCAGAGAAAAGTCAGCAGCAAGCAGAGCATCCCCAGGGAGCAGGAGCCTGTCCTTTCTTAACAAGCACTTTTTAGAGGCATCTTTAAACTTTGGCATCCCCGGTACATACTTAAAGGATGAGATCATTACTGAGTGATTAGGAGCTGTAGCAGAGACTGGCTAAAACTCTCCTCTTTCCCTTGGGCCCCCGGCTAGCCCACATTTGTCAGCCTTCCTTGTAGTAAGCTGTGCCCAGTGACTGAGTTTTAGCCAGTGGAATGGACCATGTGACACTTCCATCAAAATACGATCTTCCACGGTCTAGGGTTACCAACCATCCCAATTTGTCCATGACTGTCCCGATTTTAGCACTGAACGTCCTATTTCCTGGGAAATCTTTCAGTCTCTGGCAAACAGGAATGGTTGGTCACCCTAGTGATCTCCCCCCACCCCTACTATCACCTGCCAGCTCTCTACAGAGGCTCCTGGGCCCAAGATCATGGTTCTCAAACTTCAGCTTATAGCAGCGTCACCTGAAAGGTTGGATAAAACATGGATTTCTGGCCCCAGACCCAACAGTTTCTGATTCAGTAGGTCTGGGGTGAGGCCCAGGAATTTCCGTTCCTAACAAGTTCCCAAGTGAGACAGGTGCTGCTGGACCAGGGACCACACTTTGAGAACCCTGCCCTAGGTCAGAGGGTCTCAAACTTTGCTACCTGTGAGAGTTACCTGAAGAGTTTAAAAAAAAAAAAAATCCCATTACTCAGGCTGTTCCCCAGATCACACCAGCATCTCTAAGGATGAGCCCTAGTTGGCAGTTGACTTTTAAGCTCTACAGGTAGTTCCAATTTTCAGCCACGTTTCAGAACCAGTGCCCAAGACCAGTGTGTTCAAACGTTAATGTCCCTGTGACTCACCTGGAGATATTATTAAAATACAGGCTCTTATTCAGTCTGTCTGGGAAAGGGACTGGGTTTCCGCGTTTGTAACAAGTTCCTAGGTCATGACGAAGCCACTGGTCTGAGCAACTACACTTGGCGTAGCAAGGCCTCAGCTCAGTGGTTCTAAGACTTCGGTGTGCATCAAGTCACCTGGAAAACCTCGTAAGAACATGAAGATTGCTGGGCCGCACCCCCAGAATTTCTGACGCAGTAGGCCTGGGTGGGGCCTAAGAATTTGCATTTTTAACAAGTTCCCCAAGAAAGTTCTGGCTACTCGTGCCAGAAGAAGAGAAAGGAGTGGATTCTGAGGGACAAACCACAAAGGTTCACGACCTTGATACAGATCCCGACCCATTTTAGGGAAGCGCTCAAGATCCTGAAATGAACAATGAACACAACAGAGGCCCCAAGGACTCCCTCTGATGCTGAGAAATGGACAAAAAATCCATCTTAATCTCAATATTCACTATACAGCCTCTGATAGAGGCCAAACCAGGTGAGGTCAGAAATATCTTACTATCAATATGTCTAGGGGTTCACATTTACAGACTGCTTTCTACGTGCCAGGCACTGTCACAGCCACTGAAAATTCTGTCCTTAGAGCAACCCTAGGAGAGAAGCACTATTATCCCCTTCACACTGTGTCTGAGGAGACTGAGACACAGAGAAGGTAAGTAACGGGTCCAAGGTCACGACACTAGAGCCAAGATTTGAAACCAGACAGTCTGACTCCAGTGTTCACGGTTGTAATTATCCCCTGTACTCTCTCCCTCAGGGAGCAGAAAAAGATGATGACCTGAAAAGAAACATCTAGACATTATTATTTAAGATAATTAGCACAAATATCTTTGTCTCCTTCCCAAGACTGGTACTCACTAAGGCTTTAACTGTTTACAGGGAAAATATAAAACTACAGGAAAAAAAGACATGAAATAGTCCATCAAAACCTTAAAGGATCACTGAAGATCCCCAAATGCCTGCCTCGTAGCAGAAGCCTGGAAAACCATGAGCAACATTTTTGCAGCCCCCATCCAACACATGATTATGCTGAGAGCAAATCAGAAGCAATGCCCAACCCATCTGTGACTTTGGACGAGTCACTGAACCTCACGTAGCTTCAGTTTCCTCATCTGGAGAAGGAGGGCTAAGAAAAGAACCTGCCTCCTAGGAGTGTGGTGAGAATTAAACCAGGTATTACATGTCAAGGGTTCAGTCTGGTGTCTGCATTAAAGAACTGGTAACTATTATGATGCTGTTATTAGTATCAGTTTTTTAAAAATCTACTTTGAAGGATGATTATGAGGATTGGAAATACTATATGTGCCACACCTGGCACTAAAACAGAGAAAATGCTGTTATGAATATCCCCACCATGGACATGCGTCATGTAACCTTTAAGGAAATCAGTATTTATGGAACACTTACCATGTTTCCAGCACTTATTCACTCATTCATTCAACAGTTACTATTGGGAGGGGGTCACATTTTGCATGTATGTTGAAGGTGGAGAATATATGGGTGGACCAGATGTGGGATGTGGGAGAAAGAGAACTATCAGAGTTGCTCAAGAGCACACAGCCCTCGGCACCACAGCGGAAGTGAAACAGATAAGGGTAGAAAGAAGGACATAAAGCTGGAGACGTGGACAAAGTACAGCTCCTGAGGAAACCTGTGCGTGAGAAGTGTGTTCTTCTCTCAGAGGGCAATGGGGAGCCATGCAAGGGCTAAGAGCAGAGGAGGGCTGACTTGAAGATGAGACTGAGTGCTGTGGAACCAGCAGAAATTCTTATATAATATAGCAGTTTGGGTGAAACACAGAGGGGCCTGAACTAAGGCAAGCACAGGAGGAATGGATAGGAGGGGAGATGTGGGAGTGAGCTGCTGGGGTGCTGGCGTGAATTGTTGGCTGGTTGAATGGAAAGGGTGAGAGGATAGAGGAGCCCAAATGGAGTCTCAGGTTTCTAGCTTGGTAGCCATGCCAGAGATCGCCAGTCATCAGCCCTTCTTCATTCTCCCTGCCTTCCTTTCCATCAGAAACCCAGTTAACTGCTCATCTTTTAAACATACATGCCCTTCCCTGGAGAGGCTGTGGAGAAAAGGGAACCCTCCGACACTGGTAGGAATGTCAATTGGTGCAACCACTAAGGAGAACAGTATGGAGGTTCCTCAAAAAAACTAAAAATAGAGTTGCCATATGATCCAGCAATCCCACTCCTGGATATATATCTGGAGTAAACTCTAATTCAAAAAGATACATGCACCCCTATGTTCATAGCGGCACTATTTACAATAGTCAAGACCAGGAAGCCACCTAAATGTCCATTGACAGATGAATGGATAAAGATATGGCACATATATAAAATGGAATATTACTCAGCTATAAAAAAGAATGAAATAATGCCATCTGCAGCACCATGGATGGACCTAGAGATTGTCATACTAAGTGAAGTCAGTCAGAAAGACAAAGACAGATACCATATGATATCACTTACATGTGGAATCTAAAATATGACACAAATGAACTTATCTACGAAAGAGAAACAGACTCACAGACAGAGAACAGACTTGTGGTTGCCAAGAGGGAGGGGCAGCAGGGGAGGGATGGATTGGGAGTTCGGGACCAGCAGATGCAAACTATCATATATAGAGGGGATAAACAACAAGGTCCTATTGTATAGCACAGGGAACTATCTCAATATCTGGTAATAAACCATAATGGAGAAGAATATGAAAAAGAATATATATATATGTATAACTGAATCACTTTGCTGTACACCAAAAACTAACACAACATTGTAAATCAACTGTGTGTGTGTGTATATATATATATATATATATATATATATATATATATATATATATATATATTTCCCAGAATTCCTTGCAGATAAAGGTCACCATGTAACATCATTCTGGCCAATGAGATATGTGCTGAATGGAACTTTCTGGAAAGCTCCTTAAGGGGGCTCACTCAGCTGGAACACACCATCTCATCCCACTCTTCTTCCTTCTTCCTACCTGGAATGTGGCCAGGAAAGCAGACTGAGAGGGGGCATGCAGGGGCCATACTGAAACCACAGAGGGGTGGTAGCGCTGGACAGCTGAAGTGGCTGCTGACCAAGAAGGTTGTTTTCATAGCACAAAGGACCATTTTATTCTGGTCTAGGTTAGAGCAGAGTGTATTATTTTCTTTTGACTTTTCACCATTTGCCACCGAATGGAACCGTAGAACCATAGAATTTAGAGTTTGGCAGTTTCCTCTTTTCAATCTCTCTTGTCTGTCAAGGGGAAATTAAATGATGGAGAACTGCCTCTAGGAATGAATACATACGTCCAGGATGAAACTCCTCTCTGAAGTGGCAGCCTCGCCCCTGTTTCCAGTCTTTGCCTTTATCCATCACCAGACTGCATGGAACAGTCTTAATTCATGTCCATACATGAATGTATAAGTCACTTAGCATTTTCACATACATTTCATCACAGCCGCCCCTTCAAAGAATATCTAAGGGTGAATTTCTATCAGGAAACATTGTAGAAAGGATAAAGATGTTTTACTCTCAGCCTCAATGGAATGAACTTGGAAGATGTCCTACCCCACGGAAGCTGGGATGGTTCTCCTTCATGAAGTGTCCTCATGACGTGGCTGTCCAGATCTTGTTTAATACACCACCATCCAGGATTTTGCCTCTGCCCTGCCGAGAAATGTGGTATTATTAACTCACGTAAAACAGATTCCTTGCTCAGGGGCAAACTCAGCATTAACCAAGCTTACAGGCCTAATGTCTAAAGCTAAATAGTGGTTTCTCAATTTACAGTGAGAAAATTTATAACTGCCACAAAGAGGGTTTGCGGAGCGTATAAGCAAAGCAAGAAGAATTCATTCGATGGGCCAAATGTTTGAGATCCTCCTATTAAAGAAGAGTTGGCCTTAGCAATGGGATCAGTGGTTAACCACAACTTTCCCATCCATTCCGTGTTGGTGGTGCCTGTGTATTCAGCACTACAAACACTTAAAAGACCTCTGCTAAGGGTCCCGCCACCCCATGAGGGGACCTGATTTTCTACAGGGATTCTCCCGACCGCCAAGGTCTTTCTTTGAATATGTGAATTGCTATAATAAGGTGGCCGTCTGCTCTCACTGTCTCTTTAAGGTGACTTTGCCCTGTTCTGCTCTGATCTATTATGTATCTATATTAAAGTTTAACACTCAGAAGGCATCCCTCACTTCTAAGATCTTAAGCAATGACTCACGTTAGACCCCAAAGGCTGACAAGAGCAATGAAACTAGACTGATTTCTGCCTGTGGCATAGAAGCCTTTCTCATAACTTCATAGTCTAATGTTTTGTTTAGTACCAGCGAGCCTTTAAATTCTGGGCTGTAGGGAGATTTTTCAGAAAGGCCCCACGTAGCCCTTCTGCTTAGAAAGTAAGCTGCCATTTCCCCAGAAAAGGACTTTAGATCAGGATCTCAACGGAATTCCAAGGCTGGCTGGGTATCATTATGCCTCTGTTGGTGGGAGCCAGTTCACGGCTTAATTCATACTTGAATCTTACAGGGCAATCATTGACATGGTAACATAACAATTCCCTTCACTGTCACCACTTCCTGTGGTTCAAGCCTTCTCTCTTCTCCCCAGCAGGCCGGATGAATCATACTGTATTTGGACAGCTAAATGGTGAGCCCACATATAAAAAGGGTTTTCTGGCACTAGAGGTGGGTTCCAAGCACATCGCTGATGAGATAGTCAATTTCTCTGGCACCGGCATGATGGAAACAACTTGCTGGGGATACACAAGTCGCCATATGCAAAAATACGTCATTTCAAGGGGCAATTTGCATGGGTGGATGCAGCACTGAAAAACACAGGAGGAGAAAAGGAGTCATTTGGCTCCTTCCTCCCTTTGAGCTGGCACCTGTCTCCGAACAAATAGCACAGAATCAGTCCTAAACCCCTCTGTCACTGGCTGTCCACCTAGAAGTGTCAAGGGGATCAGAGGTGGCACCCTGCTGCCTGCTGCCCACAAGTCCCAGAGCACTCTCCGGACCTTGACTACAAAGCAAGATGGTTGAACTAGTTGGGTTCTAAAGGTCCTTCCAATTCCTAGGTTCTATTTTAATTGATGCCTAATTACAGAATTAGGCTCTCCAGGCACATAGGGATCAATCCACTTCACAATAGAAAAAAAGCAGTCATTCCTTTGGCAAGTATTTATGAGCATCCTCTACATAGAAGGCATGCTACGTTCTGCCATGGGAGACTCAGTTACAATGGAGGTGCTACTTTGATTCTACCATTTTGTCCTGACAACACATTGATGCCACTGGAACAAGTTGTTAAAGTTACAAGGTTTTTTACTATTTATATTTCCCTGTGTTCTGTGCACATCAGCCTCTCTATAATAGGCAAGAACAAATCTCACTCCCTGTTAGGTCTGTTTTTTTTTTTTACTTTAACCTCTGTATTCTACCGCTTTTGCTACAAGTTAAGAATGTTGCCTATAGCCTGAAATATACAGGATAGCCCATTCTCAAGGCTCTGACCTTTAAAGGTGTAACACTTTTCTATTCATATAGAGTTAAAAAGTTGCAGAACAGAGAATAACATTTGTTTTGTTGGAGGTTTACAGGAACATCCTGACATGACCTGACCTGACCTGACCTACGTGGACAGCTGCAAGAACAAAGGATTCTGACACCAAGAAGTTTGGGACAACCAACCACACCCCCTCCCCTTTTAGTATAAAAGGAGCCTGAATCCTAACTTGGGGAAGATGGTTCTTTGGGACATCACCTTCTCAGTTGGCTGGATTTCTGAGTAAAGTAGCTTATTCCTTGCCCCAACACCTCGTCTCTCAATGTATGGCCTGTTGTGGGGTGAGCAGTAGAAGCTTGGACTCAGTAACACCTCTGAATCCACACCTCAATTCTACCCCATCCCTACTGGTCTTACCAGCCCCTCAGAGCTGTCATCGGACTCAGATAGATGCTGGCGTCAGGGAGGGAGCAAGGGGCTTGGTGAGAGTCAAGAATGTGCACCGCTGAGGACTGAGGTCGTGATCAGAGATGGAGGGATTAGAGCCTGACTTCACTGTGAGCTCTGAGTTCAAGTTCAGGCTTTGCCACTTATCAGCTTCGTGTCCTTGAAAACTGCTTCCCTTGTGTAAAAAGTGATTAAGAACAGATCTGCCTTATAGGCCCCATGTGAGATCAGGAGAAATAAATGTGATAATGCACATCAAGTGCTCAGCACAGGGCCTGGGAGAGAATAAACACTCAATTAAAATGAAGAGATTATTATCATCAGGGATGAGTGAGGTTTAGAAATCTGACTCTCATCAAGGATGTCTATGTCCAGTTACTAGCGGATAGGATAAGAGCCCTATGCATCAAGATAGCTGTGTCCAATCAGCCACGTCGCAGGGTCTTCCTTAACGTAAAATGCTGTGCCTGCTCTCACAAAGCTAGAGACCCTAAACATATGTGACTGAAGGTAATAGAAAAATATCAAGTGGAAGGCGAAGATACCAAAACCAGTGTTCAGAGGAGGGCTACACAAAGAAAGAAGTGAGTGCTTTCATTCTGGAAGCATCACAGAGGGCTTTGTGGAGGTGGTAGCATCCAAAGCCAGGTAATATCGAGGCAGCTCATCTAAGCCCGAGAACAGCATGAGTACACACAGGGAGCTGGACATCCCAGGACCCATTTAAGGCAATAAGAGAGTGAGTCCCACTCTGTACACTGTGTCTGCCTCCAGACCCCAGGAGAGGGTGGACATGAAGAGAGGGAGCCCCGTGCTTCCCTTTATGATGTGAGCTCCTCTGTGTCACTTGAAAGGGAAGGGCACCTAAGAGCTGCCATGTAGCAGATAAGGCTGTAGTCCTAGGCTGCCCACATTTCAATCTTGGATGTGCTCCCTTGCTAGCTGTGTGCCCTTTGGCAAATTATTTAACTTTTCCTGCTTCAGTTTCCACAGGTGAAAGATGCAGTTAATCGTACTGATAGTGTTGCCAAAGGGATTAAATGAGACAATGCAAGTACAGCAGGTGGCATGCACCCTCTGAGCCAAAGCCACAATAACCGCATACAATCATACGATAATACAACTTAGCAATACTGTATCATTATATAATATGAGATCCCCCTGGGCTGGAAATGTGCGGAATATCGTGTGTAGTGCCACCAATCCTCTGAGCACTGCTTGTCACCTCATCTGGAAATTCTATACCCACTTCAGGCCACTAGAATAAACTGGAGAGTTAAGATGTTTTCAAAGTAGATTTTCTTTTCAGAAACAGATAAAACCAGCCTTTTGAAAAAAAAAAATCTCTGAAACTAATTTCAACCTCTTGGTGGTCTACTCCAGAAAAGTGACAACAATGACGACAGCTGATGTTTATTGAGCACCTACTATGTGCCAGGCACTGCTCTAAAAACTTCAAATGTATTAATTCCTTCCAGTCCCTCCAGACCCTGACAAGGTGAGTTTTATTGTTACATGAATTTTACAATAGAGAAACTGAGGGCTCCCTTAAAAGGACTCATATCCAACCTGGGCTGGCCCAACAGGAAGTAGGAATTCATTTCTCAAGGCAAAGAGACTTCCAACGTATTCATCCTGATTTTTGCTCCAAACCATGCATTTGCCACATGTGGGAATGGCTGACCCTCCCGCTACCGCCATCACCAAGGGAAACAACTGCCTGGCTGGGATGTCTCCCTAGGCTGATGCAACCAGAACAGCCTGCCCAGCAAGTGACAGCCATCACTGGGTGGTGTCATTGACACTTTCTGATTAGGGACTCTGTGATTCCTCCCACCCCCACCCCCCACCCCCACTTCCTGGAAGAAACTGGAAGAGATTGTAAAACCCAAAAGGTCAAGATCAGACTGCCCTTCTCAATGAGCACAAGGTTACAGGGCCATCGTCCCAGATAACCATCAGCATCACATGCCCCGTGCTGGCCTGAGTTCAGACGCATCCTCACGGTGCTCCCACGGGGATGCTCCTGATGACAGACAGCAGGAAGGTGCAGATGCCCCACAAGTGTTCACTCTCAGGAGCTGCTCCCCATCTGCCTCCAGTTCTATCACTTGTCTTACACCCTCCCTTGGGGTTGCAAGAACCAGATTCCTTTCCAGAGAGAAATCGACACACAGACAAAGAAACAAAGAGGAGTGATGAGCTGGAATTTTTTCAAGAAAAGGCTTTGATCTGGAAAAAAATAGAGGCTGTCCATTTATTTATTCATCCCTCCACCCAACTTCCTAAAAAATACTCCTTTTATCACTTTCATACTTTAAAAGTTTAATTATCATCTATAAGATAAGCTTAAATTTAAGGCTCTTCAAAATCTAGCCCTAAACTTTATAGTCAAATGTATTTTCAGGGATCCCATTGGATCTGCTCCAGCCCATCTGCTTCACCCAGAGCTCACCTCCCTTTACGCTTGGTGCACTGGTCCCTTCCTCGGTGTGTTCATTAACACTATTCCTCCTGCCTGTGATGCCCTTGCCTCTCCTTTCAGGGATGTGCTCATGTCAGCTTCTTGGACCACTCCATCACACAAGACCCCTCCCTTTCCGCAGGAGAGGGCTGTCCATGTGCTGCACTGGCCTGCCAGGGGCATGTCATCTTTTCACTGCTAGCTGACATTCCACTAGTTTACAAAATTCAACATTAATCTATTTTACTGAGCATTTGCTAAGGGCAAGATACCCTGCTATCTCTGCCCTGCAGAGATCTGAAGATGTAATCCCACCCTTCAAGGAGTTCATCATCTGATGAGAAAGATAAACAGATGTGCAATGAAACTCAGCAGCCAACAGAATGAAATAAATGCTCTGTAGATGCAGAAGGCATGTGTAGATGCATGGTCGAAGGTTAAGGAATTCTAACACACAGCCCTCCTATAGGGCCCCAAAGTCCTACAATAAACCGGACGAGGCGCTGGACACAGACCCACAACATATCAGCCACTGTAGAATCATCCCAAGGTCTATTCTATTAGTACAGACATTCTTTTTTCTTTAGAAATTGTCCACTTGGAAGGCACGTGTATGTCTTCCTAAAGGGGATGTGGTACAGGATGGTTCCATCTGTATGGAGAGAGAAGGGTCGGGAAGATGGAATGTGACATCTGGAAATGGGAGGCCAGAAGCACCATCCGGGAGGGAAGGTGGAGAGATCTGAAACAAGAAGTTCCACCCATTTCATATAAGCAATCTGGTGTCAGCCCAGCATAAGAGCTTCAACAGGGAGGAGTAGACATGACAGGTGTCCAAGAGTCCAGGGTGCCCAGCAAGGCTGGAGGGGTGAGGCAGATGTCAAAGGTGAAAGTGGCAAAAGCCGATGTCAGGGACCAGACAAGGCTGGAAGATCACGGCAGCAGGGTCTTAAAGGCAGTAGCTGGCGAGGGTCAGCGTAGGAGCACAGGGAGAAGCCCACCCACCTGCAGGCAGAGTCCACCCTCCACCCTCCTCCGGGGCTTCACACCGGGGCTAGTTCCCTCTGAGTGAGAAGACAAAGTGCTCCTGCTACCAGCAGAGGACCTCAGCCCTTGTCCTTCTCAGGGCCTGAGACCCAAGTAAAACAATTCCCGCCAAAGCCCTGCAATACTGTTCCCTTCCTTTCAAGGACACTAAGCAACCCCCAACTTGAAATATGCTCTGAATCGTCAGATGCCTTCAGCCCCTGACATGCAGTCATCACAGCAGCCATAGCTTAGAGGATGGGCTGCATGTCCTCCTGAGTGTATTCAAAAATCAGTTTCATTCTAACCTGGCATCCAAACCCAGTCAATGCTAGACTACACGGTAGACTTGGAGAAGTTGGTTCATGGTGGCCCTCATGATCACTTTCCTATAAGATTCAGGGACCTGCCCCACTGATACACATGGAGATGTCCCTAATGTCTCTACTAAGCACATGCCCATCAGGGGCTATACCACAGCGACAGACCCAGTGACCCTCCCAGGAATGAGGAGAAGCAGTGCAGCATCATGGTTACGAGAATGCACCACGGCACCAAACAGCTTGCCTTGAATCCAGGCTGTGTTACTTATTTGCTGTGTGACTGTGGGCAAGTTACTTCACTTCTCTGTGCACCATCCATAACTAGTAATGACCATAATAGTACCCACTTTTCACCATCCATAAACTAGTAATGACCATAATAGTACCCACTTCATAAGCTTGGGGTAAAGATTAGATTAAATATATGTAAAATTCTTATGCAAGTACTGGATA
The DNA here is from genome assembly GCF_028021215.1 of Eschrichtius robustus. Classification (NCBI taxonomy): domain Eukaryota; kingdom Metazoa; phylum Chordata; class Mammalia; order Artiodactyla; family Eschrichtiidae; genus Eschrichtius; species Eschrichtius robustus. The sequence continues at coordinate 81,774,196 of NC_090839.1, read as the reverse complement.
AATTATAGGCATTACTATTTGGTTTTTTGTTTTTAAATGGACAACATTTTTTTTTTTTTGGTTGCACTGCACGGCTTGAAGGGTCTTAGTTCCCTGACCACGAATTGAACCTGGGCCACGGCCGTGAAAGCACCGAGACCTAACCACTGGACCACCAGGGAATTACCAAAAAATGGACAATGCTTTGTCCAAAGAAGCGAAGAAGTGAGTGTCACAGAGCTGAATCCCATGCCCTGAAGCAGCTGAGTGGTTGGTGGTGCTGAGCGGAGGCACAAACCCCGGAGCTCTCCATTTCCATCATGTAGTAATCCACCCGCCACGCCCCTGAGCGGAACGGCCTTGGCTCCACGTTTAACTGATCAGTTTCATAACCCAGGCTGCCTCCTTCATCTTTATTGTTCTCTGTGGTCATGTGATCTATTTATTCCTTTCCTCTATATAAATATCATTTCTGTTTTCTGTATTTACTACTCAAATTGATGCATTATACCACAAGCTGTACATTTGTCTTCATTCTGAAGGAGTAAATAGATCTTTCTCTTTTTTTTTTTGTAATTCAATAATTTGGTTTTCTATACAAAGCAATTCAAGTTTATACTCCTGAGAGAAGGGGAAAAAAACAAAACAAGCAAATAGTACCACCTCAGTATGAAAAGAGGGAGGGGCGAGGGAGAGAGAGAGAGAGAGAGAGAGAGAGAGATTGATGCAGAAACCCTGAGGGTGAGAGAGAGTGCAATTTCACAGGGAGAAATTACCTCTCAAACATCCGAGGTCTTTCACACCATTTGAATTCGACACAACTATTATTGGCAAGGGCTGGTTAGGGCAAGAAGACAGTTAACGGGTCTGAACAAGGCGCTGTAAACCAGCCAAGAGTCTTCTTCTCCAGATGCTTGTAGAAGCCAGAAAAAAAAAGAAAAAAAGCTGTCTGAAATTCATATTGGGAGTTGGAGGACACCCAACAGTGACAGGGACAACCGTACACAGGGGACCAGGAGGTCCACTCTCTTGGCTGACGGATGAGGTGAATGTTAACTTTTCTCCACCAGCAGTTTGTGGAGTGGAATTCCAGTCTCAGCCAAACAAACATCACGTTGGGGCAGCAGAAGAGCAGAGTGGCTTCGAGTCGGCGCTCCCACTTCCCAGCTGTGTGCCACCAGGCGGATAACCTCTTCCAAACCAGCCCTTGGGTTTCTTTTAAAGCCCACTTAAAGGCTCATCTTCCTACAACCCCAAGTCTCACCTACACACTCCAGCTGGGAGCAATCTAGCCCTCGACTATGTCCATGTGTGTGTTTACATGTGTGTATATGTATATATGTACACCTACATGTCTGTATGTCTATTACATCATATCCCTAATGTGTGTGTATACATATCTATGTGTATATGTATATATGTGTGTGTGCGTATGTATATATATATATATGTGTGCGTGTGTGTGTACTGTTTTGGAGCTGCAGAAACATTAAGAACTATCTGTTTCAATTCCCCTCTTTCACAGAAAACGGGAGGAGGTCCAGAAGCTTTAGGAGACTTGCTTAAGGTGACACAGCTGGGATTTGAACCCAACGAGACACCTGGCCTTTGCTCCCACACGGCGCCCCTAGAGGGGAGTCTTACAGGACTGAAAGGCTTATTTTTACAAGCTAAGCATGTTCAGTGCAGGCTCTGAACGCCTGAATACTCACTCCAAAGAGGGAGCCCCACGCGAAGCTCTTTTACTCCTCAGCTTGTTCACACCTGCTGCCCCAACACTCAGGCCCCCAGGCTGGTTTACACATCCTCGTATCTCCCACAGTGCTTACAAATGGAAGCTGCTCAAGAAATGTTTGTAAATGAATGAACGGTTGAGTGGGACACGAGTAATGGAACTTTGCAGGGAGGTCTGGGGGGATAAAGATTTGCCTAACAGTTTATGTTGCTCTTGACGTGCCATGCTTTTTTGCTTGCCCAGGAGGCCAATAGCACAAATACATGCCTTGCCATGAAAAATTCACAGCTGTGCATTAGTCAGATACCCTGGTGACATTACTTGCAAACTGGAAAGCCAAGGTCACAGCAGAAGCTGCCGTAAATCAAATGTGTCTTAAACACAGCATCTTCCTGTTGGGAAATCTGACCCATTTACTGCATTTCCCCCAGGATAAAGGCTACTTAGCACATCTCCTGCTTAAAGAGAGGATGCCTGACACTCAAATACATCCAACTCCACCCTGTAACATCAGCCACTGGCTCCAAGGCATCAACCCCTCTCCCCACAAACAGCTCCAAGGCAGAGCTTATCTGGTGCACGGTGCATTAGGCAATCACAGGAGAAGATGTGAAAGGCTTTAAAGCAGCATTTCCCAAACTGTTCCACATGATATTTCTAGGTGTTTGGCAAATATAAAAGCATTGCACAGTCAAAGAATTTGGGGGAAGCTGCGTGTACTACATCCTATTCTTGAGAGTTCCACAAAGTGCCTATGAAAAACCCGCAGTGAAGAAACCTGTTTAACCTGGCTTTACCCAGGGTCTCCCAATCATTTTGACAACTAACACTTTATACCAGGCAGCAGCAGCTCTGTGGAACTGCCGGCTCTACGGTTATAGCTATTTATAACTGTAGAGGCCACTGGGGTCCTCATGCCGACTTTCCCTCCCACTTCTGTGGGGCCTTAGGAAGAGTCATAGGGGAACACTGTCTGCACGGGAGAGAAGGGATTCAGCTCTTTCTGGAGATGATGGAGAAGAGAAATCTGCCCACAGCCTCCTCATTCACAAATGTCCTCAAGAGGCCTGTCCAACGCCCCTATATTTAGAGGTTGTCAAGTAAAAGCAAATCAGGACTTAGTAAGGAGAGACTTTTATTCAAAAGGATTATTGCCAAATATGGGGGGGGGGAACTATTGAAATAGAGGATAAAATCCTCTATTTTGTGTGCCCATAAAATCTGCACACAGCTCAGACTCAGGCAGAAAGGGTTTTCTTTTATAGAGAAGGGTAAGTAAGCCTAGGAAGACCAGATGTGGGCGAATGAGATGAAAAGGTGGCGTGATTGGATAGTCAATCAAAGAAGGTTTCATGTGGAGGCCAGCCTGTTCTCCGGAGGGGCATCTGCTGGCTCAGGCTGAGCGTGGGCCAAAGGCCAGGGTGTGGAGGAAGGAGGGGAGCTTAACCAAAGTGTGGGTAACAAGCATTTTGTTCCAATGGATCAGTGTGGATAAAACAGTTCAGCTAATCCTTTGTGGGACAAAGAATGAGAATTTGGAGAGTCTGGGTCTGGTCTTGTCATTGGTAAACAAGCTGGGGGCAGCTGTGGGTCTTATCTAAGGCATGTGGAGAAGGGTGGTCCTTTGCAGTAAGCATTTCTCCAGAACACAAAGGGTGAGGGGATTTCCTTTAACCCTCCCTGGCTGGTTTCCAGGAGTGCAGGACTCAGGCACAGTTTGGCAGGGCCTGTTCACAGCTATATGAATTCAGCACCAATAATATCTGAGTAACTCGCTTCTCCCCACTCTTCACTGGGGTGCTGGCATGGTAAGAGTGGTTCTGTTAAACCTTCAGGCTTTTCCGTGGAAGGAGGGAGATACATACAGTCATAGGGAGGAGTCTGAACTCTACCACATGGCATGGGTGCAGGCAAAAAAGGAATGGCCGAGATACCAGGCCACCTAACCACTATGGAGTCTTCCCTTCTTCCTCAGTATGGAACTCAGCCTTCCTTGCAGCCTGGTGCAGCCACAACATGGCTGAGTTCTGATAACAGAAGGATGCGGAAAGTACTGGGCAGGACTCCTAGGAGTATTCCTTAAATAGGGATGGAGAGCTGGGGCAATGTTTTGCCCATCTGCTTTTATTCCTGCCTCAGCCTGGGATGTGAATGAGAGGGCTGGAACTCTAACCACCACCTTGGGTCACGAGGTGACCTTGACGATGGAAACCATACACTAAGGATGATAAGAAAGGAAAATAGAAGGAACTCAGCTTCCTGAAGATGAGGTGAGCTGCCAGCCGCCCCAGAACTCTCCACCCCCGTGCTTTTATTTCTTGGAAGAAAAACTAAAAAACAAATTTCTTTGTTATCAAGCCATTGTAACTTCCAATCTCTGTTGAATCAGCCCCCCAAAATTCCTGATACACAGAGATGGGGAAACAGCAGAAAGGGACAAATCAGTAATACTAAGAACACTTTCTACTATTAATCTTTGAAAATCTCTCTTGGCACCCTAAGGCCAAACTCACTAAACATAAAATTTTCTAAAACTCAAATTCTATCAAGAACACCCCTTGCAGACTTGTGTAGTGGTCCACAGGGCACAGGTAGGGCTGGGGGCTGTACTGAACTCCAAACTCCTTTTACTGGAAGGCCAGGACATGGCGTGACAGCTGCAGATGTGCACCAAATGGCTCCATGGGCTTTGTCTTGCCAATGCCACTCAGTGCCAAGGTCCCAGGGATGTGCTGCCTGCAGCTGCTGCTCGTAGGGAGAACAAGAGAAAGTCAGATAGGGAGAAGACATTTAATTGAAATTCCCTCGCTCAGGCAGACAATGACATAATTGTTCAATAAAGCTAGCCTCAAAATAAGCCTCTAAATAAACAAGCAGGTATCTTCACCCAGACCTGTGCTTAAATACTCCTGCACACTGGGTCGTGCCCTGGTTGACTGTGGCCCGTGTCCCATCACCAGGTTAGCACAATAGTATCTGATGCAGAGCAGAGCTCTGAGAAACTATGTCTCACAGGCATGATCATTATGAAGATTGGCTTATGAACGCTGAGAGCTCTCAACTCTCTCCAGAATGGATTGTTCAGGTACTCTTTCTCAATGATACAAAAAAAAAAAAAAAGCGCTATGATGATACAGAAAAAAAGCTTGGTCATGATCATCGGCAGACCTGGGTTTTTGCTGATGTTGGTATTAACCCATCGCATGACCTAAATTACCCACGTATTCTGGAACTCATGTTTCTTCACATGTGTATTAGTGCCTTCTTGCTGCTGTAAAAAAATTACCACACACGAAGTGGCTTAAAACAATGCAAATGCATTATCTTACAATTCTAGAGTTCAGATGTCTAAACAGGTTGGTAAGCCTGCATTTCTTCTGGAGGCTTTAGGAGAGAATCTGTTTCCACCCCTTTTCCAGCTTCTACAGGCTGCCTGCATTCCTTGGCTCGAGGCCCCTTGCTCCTCCATCGTCAAAGCCAGGAGCAAAAGCATCTTCAAATCTCTCTCTGATTCTGAGCTTCCTGCCTTCCTCTTATAAAGACACTTGTGATTACTCTGGGGCCTCCCAAATAATCCAGGATAATCTCCTCATCCCAGAATTCTTAATTATATCAGTAAACTTCCTTTTGCCACATAAAAAAACATACAATTTCCAGGGACTAGGATGTGGAAATCCTAAAATGGGAGCCATTATTTTGCCGAACACGGTGTGAAAATTTGAAAGTTGGGAGACAAGCCAAAGCGCATGCCACCCATTAACACCTCGTTCACCATTATTACGGTTCAGTTCCATCTGGTCTTCAAAAACTGTTACAGTCCCACAGTTCTGGCCTTTTGACCAAACTGGAGATGCCTTGATGAACTTAGTTACCTGTTCAGTACTTCATTAAACACTTATGGAGTGCCTACTATGTGCCAGGCACACCCTATACCCTATGGGGCACAACAAAGTTAAATAAGGCATGGTCATGAGACAGGCTGGAACCTGGGACCCTTGCTGCAGTGCTGCAATGCTTGCACCTGGACAAACATCTCCTTGAGCAACAAAATACAAAGAAACTATAAGGGACTAAAAATAACAGTGTGCATGCACAGTTGGGACAAATTAGGGACAAGAAGATACAAAAAGATCAAAAAAATGCAACTGCCACTTCTGAAGAGCCGGGAACAAAAGCAGGGTACTGCACATGCCCCCTGCACACAGCAGCACCAAAGAGATGGGCAGACCACCTAAGCCACGTCTCCAGCCCGGCCCCTGGACACACCCCTACCCTCCCCCCCATGTAAGGAACCATCCTGCCCCCACTTCAGGGAGCGAGCAAGGGAACCTGTTTCTTGTTTTTGCTCCCTCCTGCGGCCGCTGGAGCCCCGCAAAAGACTTGCCTGAATTTTTTGACTGGCCTCTTATCAATTTCTATTGATTGCTGAAGGCCAAGAACCCTGATCGGTATCAGACTCAGGCTTCAGGCAGATTTCAGTACAGCAATTGCCAGGAATAAGGGGTGCTGCCTTCTGAGTATCTGTTTGTTACTTTATAGGTTTGAGTTTATCAGGCAAGCATGAATGGGGCTTGTATTTCATTTTAGTACAATATTTGCAATTTTATAAGGTGTCTCATGTTCTCAATTGGGTAGCATTTTAGATAAAACAATTCTTTGTTTTCTTGGACTGTCCTAGGAATTGTAGGACACAGCATCTGTGGTCTCACCTAATAAAGGTCAGTAATGTCCCCCAGTCACTGGGACTCACACATACACACCTGAACATACGCACATTTCCAAATGCCTCTGGGGCTGGGGTGGGGTGGATGGGACTGCTCCTGGTTGAGAAGCACTGGGTGAAAAATTGTGGACAAAACAGATAAGCCTTCCTTAGGCTTTCCATCTAATTCTTAGATTGTTGCACAATTCTAGTAATCCGTGCCTTTTCCAGGATTTTAAGACTTCCAATGAGCACATTAAAATTATTTCTTTTATGATTAAATATTAACAGTTTAGCCCATGGGGCAATAACGCCCACCTTTTTGCTATTTTGTGGTTAATTGTGTCCTTCTAAATTCTAATCACAGCTGGAGACTTACGACCACAGGGATCTCTGAGTGCCAAGGTACACCACCCAAGTCTTACTGGGGATGGTGAACCAAGGAGAGAATGCACTGCTAAGTTTTGCTTGGTAGGGAGTGTGAATTAAATGTCTGACTATATAAGGAGCGCTACTTTTCAACAGCATTAGCTCATTACACAATCAGCTGTCTTGGCCATGGCAAGAACAGAGTCTCCCAAATTAAATCTGTAGTTGGCTTTTTCCAGCCAATTTTCTGGAGTCAGTAGTTTGAATTATTCCAAAGTTGTGGATAAAGACCACCACCAACAAAAAGTGTATCTAGGGCTATCTCAGCCACCATGAGACCTGTTCCTTGCCAAATGGAAGAAAACCTTCATGAGGAGGGACAAAGCATCCTTCCTTTCTGTGTCCCTCTCTTTGTCTGCCTGTCTGTCCCTCCCTTTGGCAGTCACACGGTGAAAGCTGGCTTTCAGTCAGTCTGATAATGAACAGCTGGTACTTGCTGGCAATCACCAAGTTCTCAGTGGTGACTTCTGAAACAGCAAGCAACCGCAAACTGTCTTTGCTGCTTGTCTTCCTCTGAGTGAAATCCTCCAGTTTTCCAGGCTCCAGAAGGGAAGTAACACCAGCCATTAGGATTGTTACTTAGTTAAATAAGGACAAAACATTCTCTGAAAGAAAATTTAACCTTACATGCTATCTGGGCTTTCCCTTTCTTGTCCTATTTCTGGATGTTAAGGATGAATGTGCGATTTATATGTCATCGATATAAACTGCAATTCAACATTAAAGAATTCACAAATATAGCTGAAGCCCAGGAAGGATGAGGACTTATCTATTATCTGAGGTCTTTCAAGGGCTCAGAATAGTTAAGCAGCTATTCTCCACAGGGGGGCCTGGTGCTAAGGGAAATCTGGGTGGCTCATTCCTGTAAGGTCACCCTACACCAATAGGTCAATAATCAAGTCTCATAACCAAACTTGGATGAGACCAACATGTAAGAGAAGCCTCCATACATCCTCATCTAAGGATGAGTGAGCTCTGCCTCTCTTTCCCTGAGGACCGACCTCTGCAGAGTAGCTCACGGGGGACCCCACCTCCTCCGGCCTTCTGCAATTTTCAGCATTAGGGCAGGCCAACTTCTGCTTCATTGCATCAAACCCCTCAGACACTGATCCAGCCCTCACCATGCACCAGACATCGGGCAGGACCCAGAGGAAGTAGGAAAATAGGATTGTTTATGCCCTGAGCATAAAGCAAGTCACAAAGAGACACACACAGCAATGTTCTCCCTTCTATCATATGGACAGAGCCAGAGATGGGACCAAGAAGCACAAATGCAGAGCCCAAAATAGAAACAAACGAGTGCCATTCAGTGTACCTCGGGCTTCTATGGAGGCTGGGTACAAGGGACCCTGAGGACCCAAGAGAAAACGTGATCATCTCAACCTGGGAAGGTCATTCCCAGCGCTGTGACTCCAGCAGGATGGTGGGAGTAGAGACGGCCATTAGTGGACAGACATGAACATATTTATATGTTTGCTTATGTTAGAATTACTTGCTGATGGTTCACAGATGGAGCAAGAGAGAAAGGGAGGGGATAAGATTAATCCCCCAAGTTAATGGCTTTCATAATTGAGTGATGGTGGTTCCACTTACCAACAAGGGAAGGACCAGGCTTAGAGGGTTTGATCATGTTTATGCCACTAGCGCTGCTTAGAGCCCCTGACATGTCCCAACTGATCCCAGTGTCCTGGGTGTGTCTGTGGCCCATATGAAAGTGTCTGAGATCCAGGAGTGCTGTACTGGAAGAGGTACCACAGAAGTTCAAGTATCCAGTTCTGTGCTCTAGCTGAGCATGAGTGTTCATATATACTGATGCCAGCTTTCAGGAGAGCTTCTCTGGGCTCCACTGGAGGCCCAGGAAGAAAAGCATGACATTGACTGGAACGATAGGAAAACCGGGAGGAACACACGTGCCTCACCCTTCCTCCTGCAGGTGTCCAATCTCCCTGCAGTGCCCCCAACTGGCAAGGCCTAGCATAGAGCCAACTGACCAAAAAAATGTGATGTCGCTGAGTCCTAGCTCCAGCATGGCAAATTGGACTAGAGGGTGGGTGTGGGGCTGAACAACAGAGCTTATCATCACATCATTCAGGACCTCCACTCATACCCACTGACACCTTAATACCCAACCTGCAGAGGCACAGATATTTATAGCTATGAGATCTAGACAACTGAATATGATTTGAGAATGGTGCTCAGTAGGCAATGAAGTGGACCCTTCCTAAGAGAAATTAATCAAGACACAACTTGAAGCTCCTGGGGCCGATCCCATCAGCAACTCAACTTCTCCCTCTCGGTGCCTTCCCACTGTACACCCTCACCTGGACCTCACTGGAGGGATCAGGTGCTGAGTGATGCTTACCCAGTAAAACAACCTCCGGCGAGAAGGAATCCCGCCACGAGAAGCATTGGTTGACTCCTTAGCAACAGTCACATATTCTTGTCCTGAGAAGCTGGTAGTAACCTCCGCTTCTCCATTGGCTCGTTCCCTGGCCTACGGCTCTTGGTGACCCCTCACTGTCACCCTGGTTTCCATCCTGGTAACAGCCCTCACCTTTATCCTTGATTGTGTGCTTAGATGGTGGACTATGGTAGATCAGATGGATACCCAGCTCTGACCTGTGAACTTCTGACTTTGAACCCTTCCCAATGCCAACACCATGTTGAATGTCAAGAGCTTCCAAAGAGGAAAGGAACTGAGGCAGATGCACAACCCTGACTACAGCCAAGCAGAGATGAGATTGACACCCCGTCTTAACCTCAAGACCTCAACTTCAAGGTCACACCAACCATAACCACTACTATCTCTGGGAAACAGTGGAGCCAATTTAAAAAAATATTGTACACCAATGTCTGAAGTCCTCTAAAAAGAGTAGGACAAACAGGGGGAAATATTGGGTACACAGAGACCTGTAAAATGAATGGGTATAATAATACCTACTGCAGAGACTCTTCTGGGATGAGTTGAAAACACAAGTTGTGAATGGATAATATATAACATCAATGGAAGGATTGTTAGTACCACTCCTGCACTTGATCTAAGTTCCAATGCCAAGTTTTCAGAGATGAAAGTAAGGGAAAAGCCTTGGGAAGCACATCTGCTTGCCCTCTTCTTTAATCACTGTGTTTCATCAGCAACTTCTGCAGTTCCCCTGCAGAACAAACCTCATTCCAGCTCAGAAGGCAGCAGGTGAACACAGTGGTGTATGCATTCCAGAAGCTCTCAGGCTCGTTTCAAAAAGCCCCATTTTATCCAAGTGAATAATACGGTTTCCCTTCTGTAAGCAAAACCATGATATATAGGCAAACTCCATGTTAATTGGATAAACCAGTGGTAAAACCCCAAAAGAACAATTAACTTTCATGTGAAATACTCCCAGCTGAAATCTTGGAAAACTTGCATGTAATTAGTACTCTCTTCCAGCTCTCCGAAGTATAAAATACAATACATTAGGGCTTGTAACACTAATATCGCCAAGAACACAGCTAACGTGGGGAGTCTAATTTGCCACTAATATGCGGATGGCAGGCTAGTTGGTGCTTTCACCTGTTCTGGCTAATTGTTTTTAATGTGATTTAGAAACTCTCTGCCCTATGATACATGGCTCACAATGTATCAAGTCCCTGGTGCCGGGCTGTGGTGAGTCAGGAAATTCAGATTTCTAATTCAGAAGTGACCTTCGAGGTCATTTGGACCAGTTCTCAGGCAATGGGTTATGGGCCTGTTGCATCGTAATCAGCTCAGGACAGTTTACAAATGAGAGTTTCCTGGGTTGCACCCTCAAAGATTCTGATTCAGCAGGCCTTGGCTGGACCTCAGAAATCCCAATTAAAAATAAATAAATGAACACCTTTCTGAATGCCACCAGAATAGTCTGTGGTCCAGCCATGCTTGGGAACTATTGATGTCCCAAACCTTCTACTCAATGCAGAAATTCCCACTATAACTTGAGTGACTGGTGGGCATCCAGTCTCTGCTTGAACACATCCAGGAATAAGAAGCTCAGCGGCTCAGCTCCAATCGACGGCAGCTGCCTGGCCCACCGTGCTGAGAGGGCTTCTGAGGCTACGTCTAAATCCAGTGGAAGAGAGTGCCAAGTTGATGAGCGCTCTCTGCCCTCGGCTTAGGTAGGGGCAGTATACCAACATGTATTTTCCATTCCCGATGAGAGATATCTACTCTCATAAATCCCACTCAATAGCTTTCAGTTTATGAAGATTGAAAAAAAAAAGTGGTCTAGTTTCTAAGTTAGCCTTACATCAGAGTATTGCAAGAGAAATGACTAGAAGGTCAGAGTCTGAAAACATGGATTTTAGTTGTGGTTTTAGTTGGGACTCTACCGAAACAGTCCTACCTTGAGAAAATTTGCTTACCCCTCTGAGTGTCAGTTGCCTGTGTACCGAATAAGGACATGATATCTGCATGGGAGTGTTTTGAGACTCAAATACACTTAACGACTGTGAAGAGGCTTTGAAAATGCTTATTTATTAAAAACAAAACAAAACAAAACAGTAAAGTACTCTTATTGTCAGTATGCTATCAAACATGAGCGATATTTTCCCAGGAGTACAGGTGCTTGAGCAGGTAGCCAAATATGTACATGTAGTAATAGGAAATTCAAAACACTGAGCCTTTCTTCCCGTAATGATATCAAGCCTCCTTTTGTTATCAGAACAAAGGCTTGTTCAAACCAAGAGCAATCAGAAAGCGGATTTGCCTGGTTCTCAAAGAGCTTCTGTAAACATTTTGTAAACACCCACCTCTCTGCCTTTCCCTGCGCCTTCATCTGCAACCACCCAGCCTGAGCGTCAGCTGGAATCTAAGTGACCTGCCCTTGGCCTCAACGCATTTGATAGAGTTGTGTAATTCAAATGGTGACTTGACCTGATGGACTTAACTGACCTCTGTGTTTTTGAATGAAGAGACTTAATTTGTTAAAGGCCAGATGAGATAGACACTGATTAGACTGAAAGATATGAGATTGTAAAACTGAATGATTTATCAGGCTGTTAATGATCTCCTTAAGGACAAGGAATAGGTCTAACCTACCTCTGTACCTTGCAGGACTTAGTGATAATATTTTGTACACTGGCTGAACTCAAGACCTGTTTGTTGAATGAATGAATAACAGATGGAATAAATGAATAGTTCACATGTGACTTCCAGAGGAACTAGGGCTGCTTGTGCTGCTATGACTACTAAGACAGACGTGTGTGTGTGTGTGTGTGTGTGTGTGTGAGAGAGAGAGAGAGAGAGAGAGAGAGAGAGAGAGAGAGAGATGCCAAGCATGTCCACCCATCTCCAACAAAACCAACTGATTTAGTCAATGTGTTTAAAATTTGACCATCCAGGCCAGTTGTATGACCTTCATTTCTGCAAGATACGTCTCACTGTATCATAGCTCATCAAGGCAGGAGAGGATGGTGGTTAGTGGGGACAGCCCCAGTGGCCGGTGACCCACTGTGAGTCCCATCTGTGCCTGTACAGCAATTAAACACGTTACCTCTGCGTTCTAGTTCCCTCTTTTGTAAAATGGACATCACGATAGTTGCATCGACATCTCCAGCACACAGATGGGTCACTACTGTGAGGACGACATGGAAAGCACTAAGACCAGCATCGGGCACGTGCTCACTGAAAGGCTGTTCACTATAAATGGTACGTTTCCAGATCGTATTAACACAAGCCATCAGATCAAGAAAAAGCACCAAGTTGACCGGTAGGATTTCTATCCCACCCAAAGGAACCAAAATATTGTTCCGCTGAGACTCCTGCAATTCAGCATCCCAACCTGTCAATTCTGCTAAACTATTTAATCTTATAGGAGCTGTGGGAAAGGAAGCATGGAATGGGTTGGGCAGAACTTGAGCAAACGGTCATTTGTTGAAAGCTACCATGTGCTGGTATCTTAGTCAAAATGCCGCAGATTGGGTGGCTTATAAACAACAGAAATTTGTTGCTCGCTGTTCTGGGGGCTGCAAGTCCAAGATCAAGGCACCAGCATGGCCGGGTGAATGCCCTCTTCCTCGTTCAGGGACCGCACCTTCTTGCTGTATCTTCACATGGAGGAAGGGACTAGGGGTCTCTCTGGAACCTTTTTTTTTAGGGCACTACTCCCATTCATGAGGGTTCCACCCTCATTAGTTAAGCATCTCCCACAGGCCCCACCCTAATACCATCATCTTTGGGGGTTAGGATTTCAACAAATGGATTGGGGAGGGACAAACATTCAGACCATAGCAGGTGGGCACCCTGCTTCTCACCAAAAGGATAAGGAAGATTCCATTCATATGTACCTTCATCTTTAATCCTCCCAGCAGCCCTGATAGGATTATTCACCTCAAGTTACTGATAAACCACAGAGCAAACTTAGAAAGCAACCTGCTGGGATTTCCCTGGTGGCACAGTGGTTAAGAATCCGCCTGCCAATGCAGGGTACACAGGTTCGATCCCTGGTCCAGGGAGATCCCACATGCCATATAGCAACTAAGCCGTGCGCCACAACTACTGAGCCTGCACTCTAGAGCGGCGAGCCGCAACTACTGAAGCCCGCGAGCCTAGAGCCCGTGCTCCACAACAAGAGAAGCCACCGCAATGAGAAGCCCGCGCACTGCAACAAAGAGTAGCCCCCGCTCACCGCAAGTAGAGAAAGCCCGCGCAGAGCAATGAAGACCCAACGCAGCCAAAAATAAATAAATAAATTAATTAATTTTTTAAAAAAAGAAAGCAACCTGCTTAGGATTTGAACTAGGCCAGTGTGGTTCCAAAGACTTCCATTCATTCACATAATAGTTATTTATGAAATGTTTACTATGTAAAAGTCCCCATGCAAGAGGCAGAGGAAGACGAGAGTTGCCCTCCCTGACCTCATGAAACTTAAGTCCCATCCATGACTTTTTCAACTGCATCAAAATCACCAGCTATAGAATCAAATCTTATCTTAGACGTGTATTTGACAATAGCACAAAGTAACCTATGTTTGCAAAGTTGCTGATTAATTTAACGATGGTTTAAAAGAAAAAATAACTCAAATTTAGTCACACCCATTATATGACAGTATGGGCACGTGCTCCTGTAACTGGCATTGAGGATTTCTACTCTTGGAGCAATATTCTCTCACTTAAAAATAAATGACATTGATTTATCATTACAGCCTTTTTATAGAAGAATTTATCTCAACAGAACTTTTAAAGATATAAAATATACAGCTAATGTAGCCTTAGGTTTCTTAACAGAACCAAATCAAACCGAATAATAAATTAAAACGGAATAATAAAATGATCAAATAGTGTAAGATCAAGTCAGAACTGATTTGGAAGCACCTTTTATAATTACTAGGCTGGAAGCAATCTCTGTAGATTCGGCAGAACTGAATCACAAAATGAATTAAGACCATATCAAATTATTAATACTTTTCACATGCTGTAAAAAGTCTTCCTTCCTGCCTCTCTGGGAACTGGAGCAAAATGTCTCAAATAGCAGGCAGGGAAAATTGAGGAAAATTAATAAATAGGATATTGCTTATTGTTCTTTAATAGCCCCTTGTCTAATCCTTTGAACGTTTATGGACCTTTATTCTTTCCAAAGAATTTCCAAATGGCTTATCTCATTTAATCTCTGTAAGACCCCTGCGAGATTCTTGAGTCTCCTGGCGCAGTATGTGGTGAAGGGCCTGAGGATTAGACTTGAGGCTCCTCCTCCTGGCTGGGCACCTGCAGGCAAGTTCCTTAACTCGTCCATGCTTCCCTGGTCTCACCTGGGTAGGGAGGATGGCAGTGCTGTGGTGGAGATGCAGTCAAGAGTGCCAACAGAGGGCTTCCCTGGTGGCGCAGTGGTTAAGAATCCTCCTGCCAGTGCAGGGGACACGGGTTCAAGCCCTGGTCTGGGAAAATCCCACATGCCATGGAGCAACTAAACCTGTGCACCACAACTACTGAGCCTGCACTCTAGAGCCCGTGAGCCACAGCTACTGAGCCTGTGAGCCACAATTACTGAAGCCCGCGTGCCTAGAGCCCGTGCTCTGCAACAAGGGAAGCCACAGCAGTGAGAAGCCCATGCACCGCAACAAAGTAGCTCCAGTCTCCGCAACTAGGGAAAGCCCGCGTGCAGCAACGAAGACACAACACAGCCAAAAATAAATAAATAAAATAAATGAATTTATTTTAAAAAAAAAAAAGAAAGAGTGCCAACTGAGTTCCCTGGTGGTCCAGTGGTTAGAACTTGGTGCTTTCATTGCCAGAGTCCCAGGTTCAATCTCTGGTCGGGGAACTAAGATCCTGCAAGCTGTGCAGTGTGGCCAAAAAGAAAAAAAAAAGAAAAGAGTGCCAACAGCCTCCAGCTGTTAATGTCTTCAGGGTCCACCTCAGCTTAGGGGGCTGTGGTCCCTCTGTCCTCAGAGCATCTGCAGGCCAATGACCAAGTCAACGCAACTCAGGCCAGGCTATTTCCACCCCACAGGGGACTACCTGAGTGGGCAATCTGCTCTGGCACTCCCCACTGGGCTGGCAGAGGCTCTGTCAGCTCTGTGTTGGTCCCACAGCTCCCCCTGTCCAATCCTGCTTCCTTCCACTTAGCCGTCCATAAATGTTATTCCTAGTAAACCTTTGGCACTCCTAACTCCCCCTCAGCATCTGCTTCCAGAGGGCCCAGGTGCCCACCTACTAATAGTGCTTACCTGGGAGGACCATAAGATAATGAAGGTGAAGGTTTTAGCCCAGAGTTGGCCCACGATAAGTTCTCAATAAATATTAGCTACGGCTGGAATCCTTTCCCCTGCTTTGTACTTGGGGAGTAGAGGCAGTGCTGTTATGTGATTAACCAACTAGACTAAGTTTTCTCTGCCAGTCAGCGATTTTAAAAGATGCCACTTCAAAGAAGACTTCAGAGAGTCACATCGTTGGACTCTTGCATCAGTCATCATTGCCAAGAACTCACACTGGGTCACTCTCAAGGGTGAGCAGCGTTTATTGCTCAAGATGAGGGAGGTCCCTGGGAAGATCTGGCTCCCCTGGGACTGGTGCTCCAGATTATCGGCTCTGTGGTCCCCACAGAGGCAGAAGTCCCGGTAGCTCTCTGTAGACTCTGTCTACATGATAATACCCTGTTTGTTTGACCTTTTTCATTACGTCTCAACTGACAACTTTACCCGTTTTACAGCTGTGTCTCAATCAATTGTCTTTATGGCATGGGTGTATATGTAACCTCTGAATGGCACTTTGTGCTTTTCAAACTGTACAAACAACTTGGAAATGAAATGCATTATTCCAGGTGCCGATTTATTGCTGTATAGCTTTTACCATTTTGAGATTTTTAATTCCTCAGTTCAGGACATAAAAATTACTCCACTCTCCTCCTTTCCCTACCTATGAAATGTTTCAGGTGCCAAGCCCTGTACCCAAATCTTTACACCTTACATCATTTACCCTCCCCAAAACTCTTGAGGTGGGTGTTACACAAAGAAACTGAGGCCAGAGAAGTTCAGCATCTTGCCAGAGGTCACAGGGTTTGTAAGTGTCATTTGGGGCTTATAGCTTTATGAGCTGTGGGTGAGCAAGAAAGAGATTTATTTTAAAATATATTGAAAAAGTAGCAAAAAATAATTTGGGGGACAGTGTCAGAGGCGTACAGAACCATTGAGAGGATGGAAGCATCCACCTTAAGTCTATGCAGGCTGGAAAAATGCCCCACACTTCATGCAAAAGTTCCCTCCCTTGTTTTTATGCGTCCCAAGCCCAAGTCCAGTGTGGGTCCCTCTGATGGGTGAACCTAGGTCACAAGCCTGGGTCTGAGAAAGCAAGTGTCCAGCACTGTCAGCCCTTGAAGTGCGTGGTAGTCTTTGTACATCAACAAGTCTCAGAAGTTGGGAACTTTCTGAAACACAGGGCATGTGTAGAAGGAAGAAAAATGCCCTCTACCCCAACGATGTCCACGGAGCCTATGAGTCTATTAGGATACATGGCAAATGGAAGCTAAGGAAGCAGATGGAGTTACAGTTGCTAATCAGCTGACTTTGAAATAGGAGGATTATTCTGGATTATCTGAATGGACCCCATGTAATCACAAGTGTCTTTGTAAATGGAAGAGGGATATGGAAGAGGCAGTGTTTGAGTGATGGAGTGTGAGAAAGACTCAACCAGTCATTGCTGGCCTTGAACATGGAGGAAGAGGCCTCAAGCCAAGGACTGTGGGCAACCTCTGGAAGGTGGAAAAGGCAAGGAAATGGATTCTCCACCTGGAGCCTACAGGAAGTAATGCAGCCCTGCCAACACCTTAATTTAATCCTGTGAGACCCAGATTGCACTTCAGACCTCCGAAATGATACATTGATAAATTTGTGTTGTTTTAAGCCACTGAGTTTGTGGCAATTTGTTACAGTCATAGAAGACTAATACAGCAGGCTATAGCTTTGTGTAGCAATAATCTGAGTGAGACACGGAAATAATGGAGAGGAAATAAACCCAAGCTTTGGAAATGATGTCTGGTAGAAAAGTATGAGCTGAGACAGGAGTAAAGGGCTTGCCAGCCCGTGTTTTGGCTCCAAGTTACTGTGTAAACCTGCATACGTGGAGTGAAGGTTTGAGAAAGACATAAAGTTTTACAAGCCAAACAAGGTTATGCAAAATTTTGACTATCTCAAGCCTCCAAGTTACCCAGGTGCTACCATGAGATCCAAAAAGATAGAATCAGCCATAGTAAAATCAGAAACACATGGAACATTTGGATAGTGGATCAGATTCGGAGTAAGTCCCTTTAACGTGTACACTCACTGCAGGAAAGCAAAACAAATTCATTTAAGACGTAAGACGGCGAAGAAGGGAGAATGTAAAAAGTGTCTAGGGCACAGAAGGATGAAAATTAACAGTGCCATATTACTAAATTAAGACTTATAAAGTTAGATTGATATTCTCTATATCAGGTATGCTATTTTCATTTTTAAAAAATATTTCTGGGGATTTTCAGATCTTTGCTACCGATCCTATCTTCCTGGTTTCCCTCATGAGATCCTAGAACCCTCCACTGTACGAAGGTGGTGATGTTGGGCACTAGCTGGACGTAAACATAACTCCTACAGTTTGAGAGAAACTACTAGAAGTGACTTTTTATAGAATTCAGCTCCCATTTTTCCCCCCAATCATTTGAGCTCACAGCTGTGGACCATGTTTTTCAGTCTCTGAGTTTCCCTAAGTGCCCCTCAGCGACACAGAAATTGGCCATGAATTCTGATCATTTATCTGTTCTGATCAGGCCTTTCTAATGAAGCTTGCCACACCCCCAGAAGGCCAAATCCCTTCTGGCAAACTCCTGGTTTTGTGATCCCTGATCTGCCCTGTGCTATCTTCCCTACTCTCTGCGTGGCTCCCTTGGACTCCCAGCCTGACAGCTCAGTGATGCCTATACCCCCATCCAGCCCGAAGGACCAGGGATGGGAAGAACTTCCCAGGCACTAGATGCTCATACAGATTCTACGGTCATCCCAGTTCTGTTTGTCTTTAGAATTTCTAATTTCTTCATCATCTTTTTTCCGATTCGGCCTTGAGTTCTTTCTATACTGCTTTCTCCCTTGGGGATGTGTATTCAATCCAAGCATCTGCTTACAGCCTCCTTTTGAATCCTCAGGCATATATTCATTGAATTGCTGTTGCATTGTTTTCTTCCTCTCTCAATAAATTATCCTGTCTCCTCTTCAAGGTCTCCCTCTCCAAATTCCAGGTTCTTCGTGTGCATGAAAAATCCCTCTGAATTTATCTTCATCTCCTGTGCAACCTCACCTTGATTATTTTCCATAGTTGGCATGTTCCTGTCACTGCTTGATATCAACACACCGTGTAGCCCACAGGAAAGTTTGCTAACTTTGCTCCTTGTTTATGCTGGTCTTCCTCCTGCATGGATAAGCTCTAGGAAGCAAGGTGGCTACCCAAGCAGAGACCTCTCAGCCCCTGAGCACAGTAAGCCACACAGAGTTACCAGCCCAGAGCCCTGCCCGCTTCTGCCCAAGTCAGGAAGGGTGACTTCAAAGCTGAGCAGAACGGCAGAATGGCCCCTCTGGCCCCAGCCGCCATGTCTGGGCCTGGGCCACCCCAGAACTTCCAGTCCCATATGGGTCCCATAAGCCTGAGGCTGATGGGGATGCCTGCTTATACACCAAGAATCATTCCGGTTTAATTTGAGTGATAATATAACATGGCATCAGGCACTTGGAAGAGAAAATATAAGCAGCATACAGACGTCAGGAATGACTCCAAGGGTAAACCCCCTTATGCATTCCACGGGACCCCACACACACCAAAAGGAGGGATTTCATGCTTTGCCGATCCAAATAAGGACTAAGGGTAGGAGAAATTTTTTTTTGGCCCCTACATAAAACTAAAGTGCCTTTCCCTTGGGAATTCCCTGACAGTCCAATGGTTAGGATTCTGCATTTTCACTGCCGAGGACTCGGGTTTGATCCCTGGTCGGGGAACTAAGGTCACGCAAGCCGCACTGCGTGGCCAAAAAAATTTAAAAAAAAAATTTTTTTAAAGGCCTTTCCCTTTAAAATGATGTGGTCTCAGGGAAACCCTCTGCAGGGCAAGCTGGGATGATGACAGCCAGAGTCCTTCACTGGGAGGCCAGTGAGTCAGGAATCACCACGGCCCTTGTGTTCGCAAAAGGCTCCACCTCTTCCAGCTGCACAGTCTGGGACAAGTTATTTAATTTCCCTGAGCCTCCATGTCCTCATGTGTAAAACAGAGACAATGAAAGCCAGGTAACAGGATTGCCTTACAAATGAAATGAGAGGATGTATTTGATTATGGTGTCCGCCCTTCTCCCTGGCTTTTGATCTGATGATGACCTTCTGGTCAATGCTACATCTGGCATTGTAGCTGGTGGTTTGGTGGGACTTCCACCAGTACAGAGGATCCTCCAGGCATCCTGGACTTGGGCGAGGCTCATCTTCACACAGACCTGGATCCACAGCACTGGGGTGAGCGCATTCCTCAGGGGTGGGCCTGCCTGGGTTCAAACTTTGTTTCTCCCCCTTGGTGGCTGAGTGGTCTTAGACAGGGGACGAGCATCATGCTAGCACTGATGGGATTTTCTGAGAATTAAAAGAGATAATTCCTGCAAAATATTTAGCAAATATTTTTAATACATGTTCATCAATATCCAAGTCCTTGATTATTCTGACATTTTATCATTTTCCTAGGGGGACGGGGATGGGGAATATGAGGTTATTTCCAGCTAAAAGAGAAGAACAGGTGAATGTGTATAGCACTTTTCCAAGTTCAGAGTTTTGTGTACATTAATCCTCAAAACTGTAAAATGAGGCAGTCAGTATTGCCGCCAGTGCACCGAGGAGGAAACTGAGACATGAAGAAGTTCAATAGCTTTTCCAAAGTCACACGGCCAGTAGGTGAGAGCACCCATCCTTCTGGCACTTCACCCAGTGATCTTCACCGACTCTCACACTGAAAGTCAAGTAAACCAGAACTCGTCCTCGAGGCTGGAGCTACGACAGTTTTCTTTCAGACCTTTAATAAAACCATCTGTTTGCTTTAGTGCCAGGTGTAGCATCTCTTCTTGTCTGCCTGCCACTTGCCTCTTATCAAGAAAAGGACATCTACTCAGTTATTCAGCTGGTCTTTGAGATCCCAGGCATCAAGTAGAATCACTCTCTGAGGTCAATCCAAATGATTATTTGAGAGACTCAATTTCCTTTAGAGAAGGCACATTGTCAGTTCAATCTACTGTGGAATTTGTAGTATTAATGAATTGAAGGATACTTTAGGGATTTCTCCCAGATGCTTATTTTAATTTAAGCTCTAGGGGTTTAACTTTCCAAAATACTCAATTTTGTTCATTATGAAAACTAATAACTGGCTTATTTCACTGCTAATTTGGGTACGAAGGTTAATTATCTATAGTGGAGTGGTCTCGAGCTAATCTAAAGTCTACCTGAACACGGCACTGTGGCTAATTGATTTCTCCCATGCACTTAGAAACGAGTATTTCTTTGTGGAAAAAAAGCTCCACTGACTTGGATTCTTTTTTGCCTCTGTCTTTGTAAAAGATGCGGTGTCGTTCCAAGATGGTGGGCAATCTCTCCCTTTTCTGGATACGGTGGAATCCATTCAGTTATGTATGTGAGAAGGTCCCACTCAGTTCCAGCTCAGCGTCTTCTTTTCCACAACCCAGTCACCACTCCTACCCCCCACTGTTTATTCAGCACAAGGTTAGGAAATGTGGATATGTATTTTATATTATGTTAGCATGATCCTGATCAAACCAGAATGCCTTGCCTTCTAAAATATACCAAAAATAATACCCGTCAGAATGGCCATCATCAAAAACTCTACAAATAATAAATGCTGGAGAGGGTGTGGAGAGAAAGAAACCCTCTTTCACCGTTGGTGGGAACGTGAAATGGTGTAGCCACTGTGGAGGATGGTGTGGAGGTTCCTTAAAGAACTAAAAATAGAGCTACCATATCCATCAATCCCACTCCTGGGCTTATATCCAGAGAAAACCATAATTTGAAAAGATACATGCACCCCAATGTTCATAACAGCACTATTTACAATAGCCAAGACATGGAAACAACCTAAATGTCCATCAACAGATGAATGGATAAAGAAGATGTGGTACATACATACAATGGAATATTACTCAGCCGTAAAAAGAATGAAATAATGCCATTTGCAGCAACATGGGTGGACCTAGATATTATCATACTAAGTGAAGTTAAGTCAGACAGAGAAAAACAAATAGCGTATGATATCACTTACATGTGGAATCTAAAAAAAAAAAAAAAATGATACAAATGAGCTTATAAAGCAGCTTACAAAACAGAAACAGACCCACAGACATAGAAAACAAACTTATGGTTACCAAAAGGGAAAGGGGGGGGATAAATTAGGAGTTTGGGATTAACAGTTACATACTACTATATACAAAATAAACAACAAGGTCCTACTGTGTAGCACAGGGAAATATACTCAATATTTTGTAAGAAACTATAAGGGAAAAGAATCTGAAAAGTTTTATATATATATATTATATATATATATATATATCTGAATCACTTTGCTGTATACCTGAAACTAACATAACATTGTAAATCAACTATACTTCAATAAAAAAAAGACTAAAATACACCAAAAATAATGATCACAGCAACAACAGTAAATCTATTGTCTTGCTCTCTTTATAGTTCCAAAGGGTAGAGGGTTTCACATACATACCCCTCATCTTTCTAAAAATTCAGTGAAGCACATAGGATGCTTTATTTATTCCCCTCTTTAGCAGATGAAGAAACCGAGACTCACAGAGACCCAGGTTCACACAATATCAGGTGTAAGGCATGGGAGCAGAACATAGGTTTCTTGATTCCTAATTCTGTGTGCTTTCCACTCTACCACCCCACCTTTGTGATCTGTAACATAGTGAAAAGGCATGTTATTTGCAGCATTATCTACTATTTCAGATACACTGCTATACCATTCTATTTCTTGCGCGCCAAGAAACCCAATTTTGTCTCCAGGAAGTAAGACAGGCTAACGCTGCCCACTGGTCCTAGAGCATACTCCATTAATTGACGTTCGTATCTCTGCCTGTAAGGTCAGCCCTTTCTGCCTCTGCTGCCTCTGTTCTTATAGAAGGTGAGGTGTCCGGATCTAACTGATGCTCCCACTCTTCCCAAAGACTAAAGCCAGATTTGGCCCTGAACTTCCTATGCATATATTAGTCTTGGAGCTCTCTTTCCCCATCTACCTCTGATTTATTTAAAAATTACTTTCTAAACCAACATGAAGCAGCTCAAAATTAATTTAAACTCCCCGAAAACTGAATTTGTCAATGTCCACCACTGTAATTTGTTACGTTGCATTATAAACTACGACAGAACCATGGCAATGTCAGAACTCCAATGATGTAGTGTGGTCTCCATCTACAATATATCATAAGAGCAGTTTCAGCTTCGATGATAGATGGAGCAAATCTGGGAAGAATTTTTAAAAAGACCTAAATTTCTAGAATTTTTTTATTCCCTTTAGGTGGCCAAAGGCGTCACCCCCCAAGAGATTACTGAAAGTCTAAATCATTTTTTCTCCTTTTTGCTCTGCATCAAACGGAGGTCTGCAAAGGAAATTAACCTGGCATGTTGGCAGAATTGCTGAGGCATAATTGCCTGTGTTATATAGCCTTGTAGCTTTGGCCATGACATTGCCCCATCAGTTGGGAAAGGAAAAATGAATCTGCTTTGGCGTAACTATCTACAATCATGGTCTGTCCATGCCTTTGTCAAGGTCCAGGGTGCCAGGTCCTTGATAGGGTTTATCCCCAAGGAGAGGAAAGAACTCACCTGCAGTCTGCACACCATGTCTTGGGCTCCTTTTTGAAGCCAACACTTGTCAGGCAACCTGCTGGCTTAAACGCATCAATGCCAGGCTGAGGCTCTACGACCATGGAGAAAAACCAGCCTACTCTGCAGAGATGCACCCTATGTGGCAAGCAGCAAATGCAGTGCATCCACAGATACAGATGACATACCATCATTCTGGTCCTTCCCAGAGCCTTAGACTCCTCTAGCTAAATTAAACTCGACAGTCCAGGCATCTCATTTTACGGAAGAGGAAATGCAGGCCCAGCGACTCACACCAGGTCAAAAGCTGGACCTTAGAACTGGGTCTCGGGACCTCGGGCCCCTGTGTTTTACACTCTAATCCAGCAGGGCTCCATGGCAACTGCCTAACATGCTGGTATACCCTGATGAATTCTGAGCTTGGATGCAGTTAATTCATTATTGATAATACATTTAAAACTTGGGAATTATTTTACTTATTTTTAAAACAATTTTTTAAAACTTTATTGAAGTATAGTTGATTTCCAATATTGTGTTAATTTCTGCTGTACAGCAAAGTGACTCAGTTATACATATATATATTCTTTTTTATATTCTTTTCCATTATGGTTTATCACAGGATACTGAATATATCAATAGTTCCCTGTGCTCTACAGTAGGACCTTGTTAAAACATAAATTAAAGTAGCTGTCTCTGTGATGACCTTTCCACTCTTTAGCCATCCTACTTGTTTTCCTGAGTGGAAGAAAAGGGGAGGGGAGTTGCAACGGGAATTGTAGGTACCTCTTGGGACTAAAATACATACTGAAGTTCAAATGACTTGTATTAGATTTTTATGGAATCTAAAGTGGGGGCAGAGGTCTACCAACAGTATGGGAAGAATTAGAATACAGCTGGGGCCACTGAGGATAATTGTTTCAATGTCACAATTTGCCACGAAGACTACTCTTTCTTTGCTATGTTCCTTGCTCCCATTTCTGGGACTGTGTTTCTCCCCACTAATAACACACACATCCATAGATAGATAGATAGATAGATAGATAGATAGATGATAGATAGATAGGTAGATAGATGATAGATAGTAGATATATAGATAACACACACACACACACACGTAACTCATGTGGGCAT
Organism: Eschrichtius robustus; assembly: GCF_028021215.1. NCBI lineage: Eukaryota > Metazoa > Chordata > Mammalia > Artiodactyla > Eschrichtiidae > Eschrichtius > Eschrichtius robustus. Next base: position 81,749,880 of record NC_090839.1, on the reverse strand, counting down.
ATGAACAGCACAGAGCAAGCCCAATAATCTGATCATACAGATGTGCCAAGGACTGAGAAATGGCCAGGAAGGAGAACATGGGTGGGTGCAGACTGACCACTTGATGGTGTACATCAGCTGTGGTTCTCACTCTCAGACAACTGCAGCTTCCAAACAGACAGAATTATGTCCAAGGGTGGGAAGGGAGGTGGCCAGGATGAGACGCAACAGTGGGCTTCTCACAAACATCCTCTGGACCAGTCATGGCCCTGATTTGGCTCCAAAGTCTCATCACTCTGGTGTTCCTTCGGTCAGCAATGGCCCCAAAACCACTCAGGTTGCTGGTCCTCCTTAGATTTACCAGCTCTTGTGGTTGCTGTGGAACCTGGCCGCTGTGACAGGGAATGAGATGGTGCAGGACAGTGGATTATGGTCCGGTCCAGTGCACAACCTCTAGGGAATGACACTCGCTGTGTGACCTTGGGCTGGTCACTCAGCATCTTGAGGGTCAGGACTCTCGTTTGCTGCTCAGCACAGTACCTGACCCATACAAGTGATTAATAAACACCAGCTCTCATGTTTATCAGGTTCGAAAGGTCCAGCTACCTCAAATATGGTCCCTTATGGCTTGGCTCTATCTAAGCTTGATTATAAAGGCTTGGTTTATTCTTATCTCTTCCACGTCACTGGCAACATCACAGCCCCACCCAAGGAGAGAGGGGATAATTTCATCCGCTAGAAGATACTTCACATTCTGATACAGATGAGGAATACACTGTACTTGAACCAACCAACTTGAATTAATCGCAGCTGTTCTGTGTCTTAGCAACTATTATGTGATTTACCTTTGCCGCAGGTTCCTTTAAAAATGGAAATATGGGGAGTAAGTACTGGGGAAGATATCATTTAATGAAGAATCAAAATTTAATCTAAAACATGAAAAAGAACTCAAAATACCCATGCTTCAAGAACTTGGTGTGGGGCTTCCCTGGTGGCGCAGTGGTTGAGAATCTGCCTGCCAATGCAGGGGACACGGGTTCGAGCCCTGGTCTGGGAAGATCCCACATGCCGTGGAGCAACTGGGCCCGTGAGCCACAACTACTGAGCCTGCGCGTCTGGAGCCTGTGCTCCGCAACAAGAGAGGCTGCGATAGTGAGAGGCCCGCGCACCGCGATGAAGAGTGGCCCCCACTCGCCGCAGCTAGAGAAAGCCCTCGCACAGAAAGGAAGACCCAACACAGCCAAAAATAAAAATAAATTACTTAATTAAAAAAAAAATTTAGATTTAAAAAAAAAAAAAAAAAAAGAACTTGGTGTGGTATTTCCACAGGTTGAGAGGATTTTTTTTAATCGAGAGAGTAAAGATCCATCACACGTTTAATGTTCCTGCGAATCATACCAAATCATATTTTACCATGATCAGACATAAAGTGCATTTTAGTCTGTATTCTCATATGCATACCGAATTCTAAAACTGAGTTATAGTTTCATCCATGTCTCCCAATCCAAACCACTGTGGATGGAGAAACAGCGTCCTTCTGCACCTTGGTATTTACTAAAACGGGGCCGAAGTCCACTAGTTTTACACGTCAAAAACATATACGCTACAGGGGAAGTCAAATGTGGAATGTGAGGGGCAAATTCGGCCCCCTCGTCTGTGAGCTGCTTTAATTCACCTAGGTTTCCAATGTCGTAATGAGAAGATGAATTCCGGATGAGCCTCCCCCAGGGCGAGGGAGCCCTCTGAACAGAGCTTGTTTTTCTTGAACACACAATGCCATTTGCAGATTTCCTGCTGTGGGTTCTAAAGGGAAATTGTCTTTCCTACCACCACCTGCTCCTGGAAGACAAATGCAGGAGTACAGTGGGTTTCAAAATGTGTTCTGAAGAGCCCCAGGCATGGGAGGGGAGGTTCCAGGGAGAACTAGGGAGGAGAGAAAGCCTGGTCCTGGAAAATCTAGCCTATTGTTTCTTTTGTCTGATCATCCTGCACAGACAAGTGAAGATGCTCTCTGTGGCCCACCTGTAGCTGCCCGTACTGCCGGCTCTTGAGGAGGAGGTGATTGAGTGGGGATGGAGGGTACGGAAACCACCCTCCCTAATCCTTCTTCCCTCATTGTCTTGGCCATTGATGCTCCTGGATTTAAAAAAAAAAATCTCTGAACGGAGGAAAGAGCATGGCTGAGGGATAGGAAGCATCCTTAGATGTTGGTGGGTTCCAGGGAGAGAACTCTGCAACCTGCCTGCCTCTCTTGACAGCATCCCAGAAGTGGAAGAAGGACAACAACAAAATCAGCAGGTGTTTGGGGGAATCAGAGACCACAGGGCTGCCTCGTCTCAGGCAGAGCTCAGAAAAGCAGCGAGACCCCAGCAAACCAAAGGCTGCTGGATGCATCTCACCCATGGGTCTAAGGGAGCCTCATGGCTTTCCCACCTCTCAGAGCCTCTTGGGTGAAGGGTATGTAGGTTTCCCGGATTCCAACAGCAGCACGGCACAGAATGCCATGAGAAACTAAGAGGTTTTGCAGAAGAAAGCTAACCTAGCGGGACTGAGACTGCTTTCCTTAGAAAGGCCTGCTTGCAAGGCTGGCCCTTGGCTGGCATCTGGGAATTGGGATTTTGGAAGGAGTCTCACCATGCTTTAACTGATAAGTGAGGCTTTCTGTGCCTAAACTGTTTGTACAATCCGTTTTATGCTAAATGCCTGCTTTCCTTCTGGGACCCTGGAACGTTGGCAGGTTCTAAGCAGAGGGGACCTATGTGACCGGCTCCCGATAAAACCTTGATCACTGAGTGTCTAATGAGGTTCCCTGGTAGACAGCATTGCACACGTGTTGTCACAGCTAGTTGTTGGAGGAATTAAGCACATACTGTGCGACTCCCCTGGGAAAGAACTCTTGGAAGCTTGAGCCTGGTTGCCTCAGGCTTCGCCCTGTGTGCCTTTGCGCTTTGAGGATTGTGCTTTATACTCTTTCACTGTAACAAATCCTAACCATGAGTACGACTATATGCCGAGTCCTTCAAGTCCTCCTAGTGAATCGTCGAACCTGGGCGGATCTTCAGGCTCCTCAACACAGAGGCTGTGGACTGGTTAAGGGGGATGCTGCAGAGAGTGACCTACAGGGACCAAACACTGAAGTCCGGACAGGTGGAGGGATGCTTCAGAGGATGCTACCCCAGACAGATAACCAAGGAGAGACCCTCGCTTCCAGGGCCAGCACTACCAAGGCCCCCCTTCACGCACATCCCACCCCAGAACTGACTAAGAGGACCAGAAACTGACTGAGTTCCCATCCCTGCCACGTGGTGGAATGGGGGCTTGTGAAAGAAAGTTTACTTTTAGAAAATTCAGTTTCATCTCTATTACCCCATGCTTGTTCTTGCTACACACAAGCTCTCTAAAGAGAAAATCTGTATCATACAGGATTGCGAGGAGGCAGTAGCATAAAGGCGTAGTTCACCCTAGTCTAGCTGACCTGTTCCCCTGCGCTATCCCAAAGTGTGGGGTCTCAGTCCCCAAATCTATAGATGGTCTCCTTGAAGAGGATCTAGCAGCATGTATCTCTACGGGCCAATCTCCCTTCCTCTTGATGCCTCCTTCACCTCCACTCTCCCCAGTCCCTGCCTCTTATAATGCATCCCTGACCCACACCCCCTCACTAGATTTTCTCTAAAAAGTAATCCAGTCCCACGTGTCTCTGCTACTTATACATCTTCAGAGCCTTGGGCCAGAGCCAGAGGTAGCAGACACCCTGCTTTCCATGGTTCTGCTCTCGGTAGAGAAGAAGACAGATACAGAAGGAGCTGGGAGTAGGGAAAACTGGGAGATGATTTGGTTTTCATGTTTCCCTTTGATTTTCTTGCATGTTGTGGGAGTAGGAAGGCCTCATCTTGCTCCCTGAGAATTAAAATCCTGCCAGCTACCGTCACCAGATCTGCACGTGAGGTCTATAGCCTACCACCAGCCCCCTCACTTATGGTCTAATGTCCGAAGAGCATTCACTGCCTTTAAATCCTTAGATGCTTTACGAAGCCGCCTTGTGGTATCTTAGCACTGGGAGGACCCAGGCCCATTTCTCTTCTTAAATCCTGGGTCTTCCTTATATCTCACCCAGCCTAGAGAGATTAGTAGAAGGAAGGGTGTCCCATCACATATTTTAAAAAATGGTCTCCTCTGAAGATTTATTTCCTTTGTGGGAAGAATCCTGAGGTTTTAAATCCATAAATCAACAGTTTACAGTTTTCAATTCTGACTAAATTTGACATGCTAAAACTTAAAACCATCGTTAAGTTCTCTACTATTTTTCACAATTAGCACACTGGGCCCCCAGTCTAGGGTTCCCCATTCGACAGGGCGCCCCAGAGGTGTGCTGTGGGGGGGGGGGGCGTGGTAGCTCTTGATATCAACGTCAAAGGCAGCACTTTGAATAGCCTTAACTTCCCCTTCATAGGACACAATAGATCAATTATTCATTAGCTTATCTAAACCATTTCTTGAAGCTCTTTATATTTTCACCTTCTAATGGAGTCATATTTCTTAGATGATAATTAAGGTTGAAAGTAGTTAGGACCTTTATGTAAATTCCTTAGCCAAGTAATTCCATCATGAGTCTCCCTCAGAGTCCGGTAATGTCTCAGGTGCCAGAAAGCCTGAAGGCTCCATCATTAGGCCCTCCCTGGAGCCTCTTTCCTCCGTTATGAGAACCTTCCATGCCCACCTTTCCCCATGCTTGAGAGCAGATCCTTAGTCAGCTCCCACTGCTGATCAAACTCCAAGCACTTCTCTCCTCCAATACAACATCTAAATGTCTCCAAAGACATCAAAATGCAGTACTGGAAAGAGTGATTCCTTCCTCTTTTGTCTCACTAGAGTGGCCATTGAACCCAACTTGATATTGCAGTTTAATTGCTATGAGAGCATCTCCACCATAAAGGCGTCACTCATCTCCATGAGAGCTTCAACATTCTACTTCACCCAACTTTCTTCCTTTCACTCTTTAATGTTAACAGGGCACTTTAACTTCCTCTTCCTTTGAATGTTTTATTTTAATTACCAGAGGAATGATTTTGTACATGAAAGGATATGGGAATTCAGGCTGAAAATTCCATTTCTTTCAGGAGCATCAAATGTGATAAGCTTCCTTACACTAAATACAAGTATAATGTATTCTGTTTGTTGGGAGTAGAGTGTGTGTCTTTTAAGAGAGTATTTTGCTAATAAGAAAGACTAATCGTACACAGAGCCTCACATTTTACAAAGCACTCTTCCGGTCATGATCTCAACCCTGCGCAAAGTGAGGGTCAATGCAATGATGGCCATTTTATAGATGAGGGAACACGCTAAGTGCCTTGGGACATTCACAGCCAGTCCTATTCTCTGGTCGCGATACCACAATGCCATCAAAGCAGGCAGATCTCACATCTAAAACCTGCCCACACACAAACTGACCTCAAGCGTTAGAAACACTTGACTTCACACACATGCACACAAGTAAGTGCATGTAAAACAGGTAAAATCTGAATAAGGCCTGAGGATTATTCTAATATAAATTTCTTGGTTGTAATGTTGTATTGTAATCATGGCAAGACATTACCACTGGGGGAAACTGGGGGAAGGGTACGCACGACCTCTCTGTACTATGTTTTGCAACTTCCTATGTATATATAATTATTTCAAAATAACAAATTCCAAAAAAATTGATTTCACTTGAATTTAAATGTTTAGAAATCTCCTTTATTTTTCAGAAGGATATTTAAGTTTGTTTTTTATTTTTATTTTTTTAACATCTTTATTGGAGTATAGTTGCTTTACAATGGTGTGTTAGTTTCTGCTTTATAACAAAGTGAATCAGCTATACATATACATATATCCCCATATCTCCTCCCTCTTGACTCTCCCTCCTACCTTCCCTATCTCACCCCTCTAGGTGGTCACAGAGCACTGAGCTGATCTCCCTGTGCTATGCGGCTGCTTTCCACTAGCTATCTATTTTATATTTGGTAGTGTATAGTCAGTGCTACTCTCTCACTTCGTCCCAGTTTACCCTTCCCCCTCCCCGTGTCCTCAAGTCCATTCTCTATGTCTGCGTCCTTATTCCTGTCCTGCCCCTAGGTTCTTCAGAACCTTTTTTTTTTTAGATTCCATATATATGTATTAGCATACGGTATTTGTTTTTCTCTTTCTGACTTACTTCACTCTGTATGACAGACTCTAGGTCCATCCACCTCATTACAAATAACTCAATTTCGTTCCTTTTTATGGCTGAGTAATATTCCATTGTATATATGTGCCACATCTTCTTTATCCATTCATCTGTCGATGGGCACTTAGGTTGCTTCCATGTCCTGGCTATTGTAAATAGGGCTGCAATGAACATTGTGGTACATGACTCTTTTTGAATTATGGTTTTCTCAGGGTACATGCCCAGTAGTTGGATTGCTGGGTCATATGGTAGTTCTATTTTTAGTTTTTTAAGGAACCTCCATACTGTTTTTTATAAAATAATGACTCTTCTAATAAAGGCACAAGTAATATTGATATGCCCTACTCCAATAAGACCTCATTTAACTAATTACATCTACAATGACCCTATTTCTAAATAAAGTCACATTCTGAGATTAAAGGGGTTAGGACTGGGACATATCTTTTGGGGGGACAAAGAGGAGAAAAGATGCAAAGACGGACATGCACACCAGGAGAAGGCCATGTGATAAAAGAGACAGATTCGAACAAATGCATCTACAAGCCAAGGAACACCAAAGACAGCTGGCAACTCCAGAAGCTGAGAAAGGTATGGGACTGTCCCCCTAGAACCTTCAGAGGAAGCATGGACCAGCTGACATCTTGGTTTCAGGCTTCTAGCCTCCAGAATTGTGAAAGAATACATTTCTGCTGTTTTAAGCCAAAACAAAACCAAAACCAAAATAATGGATTCCACTGTCAATTACACACACACAATAATGCATTGCTCCACTCCGTGAGGGAAACAATGGCACGCTTTTGTTTTATTTAAATTATTTTTTACTGATGAATTCCAAAATTACTACCACAACGAAATCCCATAGTACGATTCCATGAAATACAATGGAAAATTATTTCAAAAGATTGCAGCAAGGGGTGACGTAAGACAACATTTAGCAGGGCTACACTTAAAGCGTGCACACATGGGTTTGAGTGTTTGAAGCCACACATGAGTCTCCATATGAAACGGCTGCCAGTAGGGCTGGTATAGAACAAAGCTCACTCAGAGCAAGAGAGACCATGACCTGTTTACATCCAGACTAGCCAGACAACACCCACAGTATCATTATCTTCACTGTGGGGCACCATAATTTAAGAGGGACATCAATTAACAGCAGCTGAAACCACGGAGAATGACAAGATTTCTCACCATAAGGAACTGGTGAAGAAATATTTAATCTGGAGAAATCGATATGTAAACAGGGCTTTGGAGCTGTCTTCTCAAATTTCAAGGGCTGTCATGTGGAAGTAAGAGTAAATCAATCTGCAGAAATTAGAGCTAAGATCAGTGATGGATGTTAGACAATGGACCACTTGGCTCTATAAAAAGAAGCCTGAGTCTCATTAGGACTTGCCTGCTTCAAATATAGGGTTGGCCAAAAAGTTCATTCGGGTTTTTTGAAACATCTTGCAGAAAAACCCGAACGAACTTTTTGGCCAACCCACTATGGCCCCAAATGGTCTTCTATGTTGCTTAGACTCCCTGCCATTCGTGTCACTTCTTCAGGATAAGGGAAGCTTTTCCAGAGGATTTCTATTACCAATGATCTAAAAAACATAACACCTCAAACCATTAGTTCCTACACACACATTTGCACAGATTAGTTTCATAAACTAGCTGTCACCTATCAAAGCAGAAAACAAGCCCCTAAAAGAATGGGACACCCAATCAATATAGCATAGAGGAACCTGCAAAGTGGGGTGTGTTCCAGGGAGAGAGCTTGGGAGCAAGGAACACATTCAATAAGAAGCACCCACTGGAAGTTCTTCCTTCAAAGCCCCATTTGCAGACAAGAGGGATTTCTACCACACCCCCTTCCATTCCAGGATGAACTGCTCTAGAGAACCTCTTGGCTTTATACACACACACACACACACACACACACACACACACACACAAGTGCATGTAAAATAGGTGAATCTGTGTAATGACATTGTTCTAATGTCAATTTCCTGGTGTGCTATAGTCACACAAGATGTTACCATTGGGGGAAACTGGATGAAGGGTACACAGGACCTCTCTGTAGTATTTTTTGCAACTTCTTGTTTCAAAATAAGTTTTTTTTAAAACCTTGATTTTAGTTGAATTTAATTTTTTTCATTTCCTTTATTTTTCAGCAGAATGTTTACAAAATTTTTGACAGTCTATAGATTCAATTATCAATCACCCTTACACAGGCCCAATATATCTGACACCAAGACAAGTAATTGGCTGTCCCTCCCCACACCCTCTGTCCACCTGCTCTGTCAACCTTCCCTCACGAGATGACAGACCCAAACCTGCCACTGGTGGCCACCCCTTCAGTGGGAGGGAAGGCATGGAGGCAGGAGAAGGACGTAGATCAAGCAAAGAAAGAAAAAAGGAAGAAAGGGGAGACGGAAAAGGGAAAAGAGAAGGGAGAGAAGCAAGCAAGGAAAGAAAGAAGAAAAGCCAGCGTTTGTCATTCAAAAAGATAAACATTTTACAGCCCAGCTTGACTGTGTCAAGAACACTTGTGTTTTAATAGTATGCCTGCAAGCTTTCAAAACAAGTGTTTACCTGTCACAATAAACAGTTATGAGTGAGGAATACAAAACAGAGAGAACCAGGAGCTGGCAGGCTGCCAGCCCTGCTGCGTGCTGCTCGGTACTAAGCCTGTCATCCAGGCGACAGCAGCTCAGCATCTCTCGTCTCCACAGTGAGGACTGCTATCACAGGTCGCAGTGCCTCTGGGCTCAGGGGAGGCCAGTTAGAGCCAGAGGGGGCTGGGGGAACCCAGTCCTCAAAGGACACACGGCAGCAGTTTCTGGCTTGAGGGCAGCCCACAGGGACCTACAGGAGCCCACAGGTCCCAAAAGATGGGAACCTCCAGAGACTGCTGGAAAGACCCTTGATGGAGAGCTGGCACACAAAATGCCATACACTCCCCGTCCTTTTTGTCCTTTAATCTTCACAACAGGCTCACGAGTGAGGTAAGTACTTTGATATTTATAACTTGCAACTGGGAGCTGGCAGCCTCATAAAAACTAACTTTTATGGAGTATGTTATACTTAGGAAGAGCTTTCACAACCACCTGTCTCAGTGAATCCTCACAATAATCACTCGACATGGCTGGGCTAATAGTATCATCCCCACTTTGAGGAAACTGGACAAGATCACCTCCAAGCCTCGAAGTCCATCATCTAATAAACAGCCAAGTGAGAACTCCAACACACAAACACATGGCTCAAACGACCTATGGTTCTCAAACCCGGGTGTGCAAAAGAATCTCGAGTCACTAGCTTAAAATGCCTTACTCCTGGGGTTTTATCAATAGAATCAGTAGATATGGGCTGTGACTCAGGCATCAGCACTTTTAAACATTCAGGAAGCCGACTGAGAGCCAGGTGACTCTGAAGCAGGTCATCAGGGACGTGTAATTTGAGAACCAGCATCACTAAGAGAACAGCATGCAACCCTGCCCTTGTGAAGCTTCCATTTGGAGCTGAGCTGTCCAACACAGCAGCAACTAACCCATGTGGCTACTGAACACTTGAAATGCGGCTAGTGGCATGTGTTGAAATGATATTTGGATATATTAGGTCAAATAAAAACTTATCACTAAAATAAATTCCACCCCTTTCTTTTTACTTTTTAAAATGTTACCAGGAAATTTAAAATTACCTATGAGGGATGGATAAACAAAAAGGTCCTACTGTATAGCACAGGGAACTATATTCAATATCCTGTGATAAACCATAATGGAAAAGAATATGAAAAAGAATATATATACATATAACTGAATCACTTTGCTGTACAGCAGAAATTAACACAACACTGTAAATCAACTATACTTCAATAAAATATCCAAAGAATTTTTTTTTAACTTTTAATAAAATTACCTATGAGGCATGCATTAGATTTCTATCAGGCAGTCCAGGTCTAGAGGGGTCCAAGAAGTATATGAAAGGCAAATTTAAACACATTACAGCAAATGGCTAAGATAGAAGGATAACGAGGTGAGTCCAGTAGCTCTGAGAAGACTCTCAGGGGGTGTTTCCTCTTTGCCCCATTTAGTCTCAAAAACCGAGCAGGAGCACAGAGGGAAGGTGGGGGGCAGAAGGAAGCAGAAAGAACAGCATCCATTCACGATGTGTTCAAGGCACCCAACTGCTTGGTATTACTCTGAAGGGACCAAAGATGGAGCACGAGTGGCAGGCAGAAGCCCATGAGTGAAGTCTTAAAAGCCAAGCCAAGAAGCCTAGGGATGGTCTTGAGCAAAACGGACAGTCACGGAAGGCACTGAGGAGAAATGAAACACGGTCCAAACTGACACTGAGACCATCCACTCTGGCTGCAGCGTGAAGGATGGATGTAAAGGTAACAAAATTAACATCAAGAAACCAGTTAGTTACAACAATAGACCAAGTGGGAGTAATAAAGGCCTAAATTAGAGCAGTGGTTGGAAACTCGGAGAGAAGATGGAGAATCCAAGAAATTCAAGAAGTGCTTAGGAGATGAAACCTGGTGGAGCTTGGTGATCAACTCCATCTGGGGAAGGAGGGGAGGGAGTCCAGGCTTTGGTGATGGTGAGGGTGGCTGGTGACCACACAAACTGAATCTGGGAGCTTAGGAGGCAGACCCTTTGTGTGTTCATGTGGAAGGGGATGTTAATTTCATCATGTATAGGCTGCACACTGCAGAGGCCTGTGTGACTTTCACATAGATAGGCTCCCTAGAGAATAAGCAGGATACATGAGCTCTAAGTTCAGAGATGAGCGGGATGGTGTTCATATTTGGGAATCATTTGTGTACAGAGAGTAATCAAAACCAGGGGAGCGGACTGAAATTCCAAAGGGAGAGCAAGACATGGAGCCAAGTACGGAATCTCGGGACTCAACAGTGTTTGGTCCTGAAACTCACATTGTTTAGTCTACATGTTGACACAAACTCATTTGACTCATCCCAACCCCCGCCCCCCCACCAACCACTACCCCCACTGCCAAACTAAATACCTTTCGCCTGAACCAACTGGCTCAGGGGATTTCACAGATCCAGGACAGGAAGCCACTTCTGAGACCCTTGACTGTATTGCTGCTATGGGAGTGGTTGGCATTGCGGCTTTGCCTAGGCAAGCTCAATAAGAGTTAGGAAAAGACATTATAGTCCTCTATTTCCAGAACTTAGTACACTTTTTTTTCTTGAATGCTGAAGTTACACAGAAAAATAAGTCACTGAGCTTTTTCATGTCTTTTCAAGTGTTTTAATAGAATATAATTTCCTAAGGACATGGATACATATTCAAAATTCTTTTGCATCTTCATCCAAGTCCTGCTTTTAGGGATTAGCAGAGTGCCAGATACTTAGGAAGATACAGTCTCTTGAAAAGTAGGCTTTCAATAAATATTTATGGGAAAAAAAATCTATACCCCATCAAAATACATTGAATTATCGTGAATGAATGAGATGGCTATTCTGTTAAGTGGCCTTGAGCTATATCATCAATAGGAGTATTAAAATAGCTACTAACTATTCAAGTCTCCCTAGATAAACCCACCCTGTCCCATGGTTCGGAAATTATTACACAACAGTTACTCCCAAATTTATACTTTCATGATCTCTCGTTTAAGTTCCAAACATGTGCTCCCCATTGCCTACTTGGGCTTTCCACTTCCACCTGTATTAATAGAAGAAATCACAAAGTTAACATAATCAAAACAGAACTCTTAGATTTTTATCTTCAAAACTGCTCTTCCTTCCTCTTCCCTAGTTGCTCAACCAAAAACCCAGGAGGCATCCTCAGCTCCCCTGTATCCACCCCGGTACCCTCCTGTTGGTCATTCATCCTCATTGCCAATGCCAAATCCCTTGTCCAAGCCACCCGTGGACTATGGCAATGGCCTTCTTCTTGGCTTCCCTGCCTCTTCTCCTGGCTCCTAGACTCCATCCTCCAGTCTTTAGTCAAAAGGAGCTTTTGAAAATGTAAATCAGATTGAGTCACTCCCCACCTCCTCCTCTATCCCAACTCCCTTTATTTAAAACACTTTGGTGACTTTTTAATTGAATTTGCAATAAAACCCAGACTCTTGAGCGGGGTCTCCAACTCCCTACAATATTTGAAAGTGGCTTCCACCCTGATATAATTTCCAAGCTTTTTCTTTTCTTCCTGTCTTCACTCTGGCTCTCCCGTCTGCATAGAATTTTCTTCATACGAATGACTCCTTCTTGTTATTCATAATTCAACTTAAATAATACCCTCCTCGGAGGTACCTTCCCTAATCACCTAATCTAATTTTAGCCCGTAAGGACTAGGTCTACCCTATATCAAACATAATGTAAAGCTTGTATAATTAAAACAGTGTGGTCTTTGCCAACGAATACAGAGATAGGCCAATGAGCCAGAATAGAGAACCTAGAATAGACTCAGCTACATATGGAAATTCAGTACGTGATAAAAACCCATCTCACATCTCTAAGGAAAATAGGGCTTTGTAAATAAGTGATGTTGGAACAACTGGAGAGTCATGTGGGAAAAGATAAAATGGTAACCCTTTTCGTGCCCTTCCCTTTGAGAGGCTGTGAGCTCACAATAGCAAGAATTGTGTATTAATCCTGGTGATCTCCATAGTGAACACACAATAAATGCATGCTTATTGCATAGTGTTTAGGAGTCTAGCTTTTGAATCACTTTTTGAGGTTCAAATTCTGGTTTTACCACTGTGGCCCTTGGCAAGATGTTGTACACCACTAATCTTCAGATTTTCCATCAATAGTGAACAGGGGGAGAGAGAGAGAGAGAGAGAGAGAACTTGTCTTTTGGGGTTGTGTTAAAATAAAGCATGTAAAGCATTTAGCATGATTCCTGGAGTTCTGTATGTACTCAACAAATGTTGGTTACTGTCATGAACACAGGGCCAGAAAAAACAATGGCTTTGACATTTTAGTTTTATTTTCTTTATTGTCAGCATGATCATTGTTAGCTACTATTGTTTCTGAAAAGAATGAAATGTTAAAAAGAACTTTCCAACTTTACCATGACCTTCAGCTTCTCTGAGCCTTGGTTTCCTTACTTATTCAATAGGAATGATAACATGCAGCTTATAGGTCTTTACAAGAGTAGAAGAGGACGTGTATTTAAAAATCAACTATCTACGATTTTAAAAAAATCAGGGTTTGGAGCAGAGAAGATATTTAATTGTTGGTATCCTTCTCCTTTCCCTCCCTCCACATCTCTCAATGGCAAACTCAGTGTCATGAACAAGCTCAAAAAAGCAATGGCCTGCTCTCTGCTGATCCAGGTTTGAGAGCCAGTCCTGCTGTGGGTGGGAGAAAATTCCAGGAATCCTCTACCTGTGCAGCAGCTGGGCATCTCATCAGTGTGGGTCTAGTTCCTGTCTGGCCACAGTCCACACCTCCAGGAGGTGACGGCTGTCTTCGCCCGTTTGTCTGGATTTCTGCCTCAAAACTCCCATTGCTCAAATCTGTCCATACAGGAGTCCTGCTCAGTTCTGCCCCGTTCTCCTCGGGCTCTAAGTTCGCCTTCTAAGCTTTATCACTCATGCTCACCCCTGTGCCCTGCCTCTGTCCCACTGCAGCCCTGCAAAGCCTGACAGCCCAGCTGCACCCCTCCCAGCCTCTGGATTCCTGCCCCCAGGGCCTGGCTCTGCGAAGGGCCCAACTTCCATCCTTGCAGTACCTTTTAAGGCTGGTTTTCTCTAAAGGCTGGACAAGGAGATTTGAGAATCTCTGTTAAACAATCCAAGAAAAAATATTCCTATAGAAGAATGCTCTAGGAAGTTGGCACTGTGATTCCCAGACAGAGCATCTTGCTGTATAGCCAGCCTTAACATCGCCCAGCATCGGAGCAGCAGAGATGAGCAAAGACTAAATAAAACATTAGGCTCAGGCCAAAAGGTCAGAGCCCTCAACCATTAGCACCCACATTACCAGCCCAGGGCAGAGATCGCTCTGCTGAAAGTCACTTAAAAATGCACTGCAAGTCACAGAGACGTTCTGCTTTTAGGAAAGCAGTTGAGTCCCCAGGTCCTCCAAGAGATCAAAGGACATTCTTTGTCCTTTAATGAATAAGCTGTTAAAGAATAAGAGGAACAATTGGATTCTGAAGTGAGAGAACAATTAGGCACCGGCATCATTTCCAGCACGTTGCACGCTGAACCATACTTAGAAACTGGAGAAAACCCAGCAGCACACATATGATTTAAGGAGACGGAGCACAGTTTGTTACTAAGAATGTAAAATACAGCTGGTTTTCCATTGCTCAGTCCAGAGTTCCCATGGACTTGTTCCCTGATTGGAATCTTTAAAGGAGCACTGGTACTGAAACCAAGCAGGACCCTGTGGGGCCCTCCTGGGTACAAATCCTTTCCATGTTCCCCATTTCTTGTTTGTAGGAAAAAGACTTCAGCCTCCTAGACCTTTTCTGAGTACCAAAGGGCAGGTTCAAACAGTTGCTAATCAGGGAAGTGAGGGAACCCAGGAAGAAAGGAAGAGCAATAAAGAAAGAGCGCAGCCATGGGGCAGGGTCCTGGTTCCTCCTCAAGGAATAGACATAAGCAACATCTTTGAGTTCTTCTGCAAGAACTAAGATCCCCACCCAGGTGGAGGATGGAAACTTCAGGCTGAGCACAAGATTCCTGGAGCACCGCCCTGTTACCTCACCACCAACCAATCAGAAGAAAGTCACACACCCTGCAGCCCTCACCCCAGATTTTGTCTATAAAAACTTATCCCTGAAAACCATTGCGGATTTCATTTATTTTTAAGCACAAGCCACCCATTCTCCTTGCTTGGCTCTGCTGTAAACCTTTCTCAGCTCCAAACTCCAACGTTTTGGTTTGTTTGGCCTCACTGTGCATCAGGCACCTGCATTTAGTAACGGTGTGACTAGGAGACATTTTGCCCTTCCCAGAGTGTACCTCACCCCAACCATTACTGGATGTTCTTGAATGGCTTACACAGTTCTGCCACAAGATACTGGGTATCGGCATCAAATGGTCATCATCAGTCCAGGCCTAGTTCACCTAAATTTGAAGCAATTTTGAGTCTACTAGTGCAGTTGCAGGGAGAGGGAAGGATAGAATGTGAGGATTACGAGTAAAGCTGTTAGGGAACGCTTGGCCGAAACTGCCTGCCTTGACCAGGCAGGATGATAGCCACTTGCATGAGTTGTCCCAAAACAAGAGGTCCCAATAAGGAACACGGTGCTGCCACCAGAAACTAACCAGGAGAATTCGGGGGGGGGGGGGGGCCTAAAGGAGGGAGGAGACGCCAGTCCATATGTCTTACCAACCTCCCAGAGTCCTTCGTGCTGGAATCCGTCTTGGCTGAGAGATGCGCGCACCACCAGGAAGGACCCTAAGTCAGACCAAACGTGGGCCAAGCAAGATGACGGGCCAAAGACAACCCGGAAACTAACCCCATCACCATAAACCCCTAGACTGTGAACCATATGGCAGAACACTTCTGGGTTCCCTTACCCTGCTGCTCTCCGCCCGGGCCCCCCTTCTCAATAAAGTCTCTTGCTTTGTCAGCATGTGTGTCTCCTCAGACAATTCATTTCCGAGTGTTAGACTAGAGCTCATTCTCAGGCCCTGGAAGGGGTCCCCCTTCCTGCAACAAAGCCAGAGGAGATAGAGGCTAGAAAGTAGGGAAGCTGTAGGTAAAGAGGGAAGAGAAGCCACCAGGATTAAAGGAGATAGTTCATATGTGGTTGCTGAAAGCTCGGGGTGACTCCTACAATTGAGATAATTGCTAAGAATGTTATGTCCAGCTTCACAGTTTACACTTTAATTCCTGCCATCACCTCTGGGTGAGAGGTTCTGCCCATTCACACATGGTCTGAGGTTTTCCAGATCTCTTTGTCTTTGGCTGTGATGAAACTGGGCACAGGTCCTCAGGAGAATCTACTGACCTAAGTCCTCCAAGGTGGAAGGAAAGGATAGAATTACAAGCCTGGGAAAGAAGCCTTGGAGGTCCATCTTTCTAAAGTGCTCAGCAAAGCATTTTGTGTAAAGAGATGCTAAATAGATGCTGGTTCTGGAGTTTTCGGAGGTGGGGGGGAATTTTCTGGATCACCAGCTACAACAGCACTAATGATTACTTACTGTATACTCGCAGGGAGGCTGGCACATCCCCCGGTACCAGCTGCCTGCATCCTTCACCCTTCCTTGCCCCTCAGCTGAGCAGAAAACAGGGGTTATCTTTAACCTAGAGGCAGAAAATAATAAAAGCTTCATGTAACATGTTCACCTTTATACCATTAAAGAGAGAAAGACGGGAAGGAAGAAGAAAGGAGAGGGAAGGGAAGGGGAGAAAGGTATCCAAATAAATACCCTAATCCTACAACAGACCATTTAGAGCAGAGGTCCCCAACCCCTGGGCCACTGACTGATCCCAGTCCGCAGCCTGTTAGGAACCGGGCCGCATAGCAGGGGGGGAGCGGCAGGTGGGCCAGTGAAGCTCTATCTGTCGCTTCCCATCCCTCCCTGTCGCTCGCATTTCCGCTTGAACCATCACCCCCCATCTGTGGAAAAACTGTGTTCCGGCCCCTGGTGCCAAAAAGGTTGTGGAGCTTCCCAAACTCCCACCTCCATCTCTCGATCATTTTCACTGCCCTTACCTTCAAGATCTGTTATTCTCCCAGAAAAGGAGGACTTTACTTTCCAGAAACTGAACATAACAAAAATAGATTAATTAGGCTGCAATTATTCCCATAACAAAAGGATCCCTGGCTTCATAAAAGATTTGACTATGGGATTCATTTAAATAGAGCAATTTCCTTCTATTTTTCAAATATGATTAGATTTACATGCAACTTCTCTCAGGCAAAATGAAGTCCAACTATAATGGGAGTTTTCCAATATCTCTGTTGAATTACAAGTTGCCAGAAATTATAAACTTCAGTGCTTCGGGGTTCAAATCACAGTGGCCCAGCGTTCATACATAACATGAAAAGATGGAGAGAGAACTGGACAGAGAGGCCCGGTGGCAGTCCTGGCAGCAACTCGCGTGGCCTTGGGCCCATCACATCTCTACTGTATGCATCAGTTTCCTTACGTGTTACATGACAAGGTAGGGCTAGATTTCTTCTCTGGATTTTTCATTTTTCAAGGTCCAGGAATCAGTGAATTATTATTCAAGTTCCTATTTGTGATTCCCCCTCCCTTGGATTAATTCAGAAGAACTGGATGCACTTAAGGATGCATTTCCACTCAGCAGAATTTACCTGCCAGGCTCTGAGTGCGAGTGAGACAGACATAAATGCAGTATGGAGACCACTTCCTGAAAGCTGACAGAGCATAAAGGAATATGGAAGGCAGGCTGTAGGCTAAA
This sequence comes from Eschrichtius robustus, assembly GCF_028021215.1. Classification (NCBI taxonomy): domain Eukaryota; kingdom Metazoa; phylum Chordata; class Mammalia; order Artiodactyla; family Eschrichtiidae; genus Eschrichtius; species Eschrichtius robustus. The sequence continues at coordinate 81,732,349 of NC_090839.1, read as the reverse complement.
GCAGAGAAAAGATATCTCTACCTGGGTGATAGCAGGGCGCACCAGAAAACATCTAAGCTAATTCTTGAATCGAGGCAGACAAGGCAGAGCATGGTGGAAGGTTTCTAATGGAAACCTTAAACACAGTGTTAGCTCTGCCCGAGTGTTAACTAATGATCTGTCCTAGCTTAACTCTTCAGCTTCCCAAACACACCAGCAAATCTTCTGATGAATCTTAAGGGAAAAATTTTCCCCATAGGTTTCTACCATCCCGGGGAGAGAGGTTGGAGAAATTTTCCCCTTCCAATAGCAATTATGATAAACTTTCTCTTACACTGTGTGAACTTCTAATCAAGGTCTAGGAAGCTGCATTCATTCATTTTAACGGATTGCTGGAACAGTCTGAACAAGAGATCTTGCTAATAAGGCCTTGCCTGAGTAAGATGCCGTGCATCCTTCTGAGCAGGAAAAAAAAAATCCTTGGGAAACAAACAAAAAAATGCTTGGCATGTTAAGGCCAAATTCAGAGGAAAAATCACTCTGGAATCTCTGGTTTTCTCAAGTCACAATTTACAATCTACATTTCAAGGTCAATTGAACCACTTGATGGCCAATTTGGGGACAAGGAAAGAGCTACATGAGGAATTATAAATGGGCATCAGGGTTCCTGACACCAGCCAGATCCGCACAGCCACACTCGACTGAGTCTGTAATGATCTCAGGTCATTCCAAAAAGTGCAGGTCAAAGGGGCTCTCTGAGCACAGGAACCGTTGATTTAACACCAGCCTGGTGACATCCGTTCTGCTCACTCTGTGGGTGGACTTCCCACGTGGGGACATGGCTCTAATGAGCTGTGAGGGGGGGCGGATCGGGATTTAAAACATTTGTGGAAACCTGACCCTTCTCTGACAGCCTGGGGCTCCCTTTTCCACTCTGAAACATCCATCCTGTTTTAGAGACAACACCCTAGGTATTCAGATGGATCATGATTGGTGGAGGCATGAAAGGGACCATCACCCATGGAGATGGGGGAGTCATTCACGGAGTCATCTGCGGGAAGGGATTAGGGGAAGGTGCCTGAGGAACCAGAGGAGAGAACTGGTCTGTGTCCATGTTCAAACGTAATGCTTCTCACTGTGAATGGTTAAGGGAAGCCACAACTTTTTTGAATGTAGGGGGAAAAAATCTATCTCCAGGTTTACACTAAATGCCTCCGTGGGCAATCAAATATGAATTTATTTGGCTAAATTCATTTGGGTGCCGTCATTTGAAGAGGGGTAGCCAAAATGTATGAAAGGAGTCAAAAAGTACAAACTTCCAGTTATAAATAAACAAGTCATGGGGATGTAAAATACAGCATGGGGACTAGAGTTAATACTGTATTGTGTATTTTGAAAGTTGCTAAGAGAGTAGATCTTAAAAGTTTTCATCACACACACAAAAAAGTTCTGTAACAATGTATGGTGACGGGTGTTAACTAGACTTATTGTTTTGATCATTTCATAAAATATACAAATATTGAACAGTTATGTTGTACACCTGAACTAATATATTATTGTATGTCAGTTATACCTTAATAAAAATAAAATAAAATCAGGCCATAATTAGACAAACAAGTAAATAATATTACAGTATAAAAAGGGAAAACAAGGACTTCCCTGGTGGCGCAGTGGTTAAGAATCCACCTGCCAATGCAGGGGACACGGGTTCGAGCCCTGGTCTGGGAAGATCCCACGTGCTGCAGAGCGACAAAGTCTGTGCGCCACAACTACTGAGCCTGCGCACCACAACTACTGAAGCCCGTGCACCTAGAGCCCGTGCTCCACAACAAAGAGAAGCCACCACAATGAGAAGCCCGTGTACCGCAATGAAGAGTAGCCCCTGCTCGCCACAACTAGAGAAAGCCCACATGCAGCAATGAAGACCCAAAAATAAATTTAAAAATTTAAATAAATAAATAAAATCTATTAAAAAAAGGGGAAACAAAGTACTATATTAATACTTAATTACACTAATGCATTTTTACAAAATGGGAAGACTTACATCTATTTATTGGTCTGACACAGTGATGAATAATAACATTATGGTTTAATAATGAATAACAACTTTAAAAAATTAGATTTTAATTTTAAAGATATTATTCACACTTAATAAAATATTTCATCACTGAACTAAAATTTGAATTTACCAAATAAAAATACTACACTTTGCAAAAAAACAAAAAATTAAGAGTAGAGATAAGGAAAAGATTAAGTATTTTTCTTTAACTTGTCTAGTCTCTGGGAAATTCAGGCATAGCAGAAGAGAAAGCTGGATTTCTAGAACTTGAAAAAAAAAAGTTACTAAGCCTTATCTTTGTAGAATTTGTCTTAAGATTATGAAGCGTTATAGCAATTGTCCCCAAATATTTGAAGACTGGAGTAGATGTGGCTGCATCAGAATCACCAGGGACATTTATTAGAAATGCAGATCCTTAAACCCCATTTCCCAAGATTTGAGTTCAGTGATTCATTGGTGGCTCAATCTTCTCACTGCTCATTTGAGGAAAGTGAGCTGTGGAAACTATATTTGTCTTTCTTGATCAATCTCATTACGTTGTTGTTGAGAAAGGCAGAGCGTAAGTGCATGTGAAATGATGCAGCTGGCTCAAGACTGAGCCATGATCCGTCCAACGTTCTTTCCTGTGCTCTTTTTTTTTTGTCCATTTGGAGGACTTCCTTCCTCTTAAATCTCCTGCTTGTCTAGCTGAAACACCCAGTTACTTGAACGTCATATAGTCTGCCCCCGAACCCAAAGCAGAACCTGTGTTCTTGCATTAAACCCTACAGCTCAGTGCTGCACTTCATCAAAGCCCGTGCTCAGCCACTACGCTCGCACGTGCCCCTAATACTTTGTGACACCCTATTACTACAGTGCCTTTACGAGCTTCAAGGAAAATTACATTTTAAATTACAGCATACAGGCATAATAGAAAATCTAATTGTAGCAATGACAGTTTATTTATCAATCATTTATTATTTTGATTTATAGGGTGCCCAACTTGATTTAAAGGTAGCTAATGTTTAAAAATCTCAAGGCACCTATACAACCACATACACACTGAAAGCAACAAAGTGAATAACTCCTGCTTTTCTGCAGCTCATCTTTCCCATACCGAAGGCTGAAGCTAGAAGCACAACGAGGTCGATCCCGGGGACCTGCAGGCAGCATCTCAGAACGTCTTAATATCAAATCTCATTGATTATAGAACGTAGCAGATGTAAACTGTCAATGTTAACATAGAGCCAGGGTCCGTGATATTAATATTTCTGTGTCCCAAGTTCACAGAGCTTGAGAATTTAGAGGTAGAAGGGACTTCCAGAGGTGACCTGACCCCCACATCCCATCCTCCTCCTTCCTTCTAAGGAGGTGCCTTTAAGATTCTCAGAAAGGGGTGTATAGGTGCAGGTCAGCAGCCCTTCAAATGCAACCCGCTCCATGGTATAATTTCCCACAGCCTTGCTTCAAACCTTTCCTCTCCGCCAATCCTCCCTGGCTTTTGTTCTAGGCTCTGAGCACCTCTCTGACTCTCAAATTCATCCTTACTTGAGTCTGGTATGTCCTGCCAAGCCAGGCTCTGCTCCTGGCCCACCCCTTCCTGGGCTTAACTTTCACATCCCAGGGACATAGTCTACCTGGCACTAGACTTCACCTTGCCCTGACTTGCCACTTTACTGTCCCCATACTGGCTCTGGAAGCTCTGAATGACCTCACCATGAAGCAAGACCCCAGTTAAAAGTCTTGGGAAGTCTGAAGTCCCAGACTTGCGGTAGCAACTAAATCAAAATCAGAGTCTTCAAGATGGAGCTGTGCCTACAGGCCAACTTCAGGGGTCATAATAGGGTCTTCCAGAGTTTCCAGTTCAACTCAGCACATACACACATGCCAGGCACCAAGCTTACCCGGGCCCTGCCATGAAGGGATTTTCCCAGACCAAAAGTTGTTCGAATCCCTGGTCTTCCACCTTCAAAGGCAATATTCTTCCCATTACACCCTACTATTCTCCAGTTCAACATATCCCACTTTGTTTGCTTTGTTCAACCACCTTGTTTGGAAAAGGGCTTAGGTTCTCTAAGCTGTCACTGTGAGACAGAACTCTCATTTCATTCTTCAGGGCTCTGATATTTATCTACTAAAGAGGGATATGATCTGCTTCCAAATATTAGAACACTTGGTTGTCAATAGAAGTCTAGTTTCCAAATGCCTTGATCACTTATTAATCATTACTTCTTGAATGATGCTAAAATGGTCTGTAAGGACTCATCCTCCTCCCGCAGAGAGAGAGACTGATCTCTGAAAATAACTGGTGGCTGAATCATCTGCCTTCTTAAGCAGCATGTGGACCCCTCGTGATTCACAGCGGAATGCCCCCCAGTATATATTTCTTGCAATAAAAATGTAAAGGTTTGTAAGAATATGCGAAAATTGGAACTCTTTGTACAACGCCAGTGGGCATGTAAAATGGTCCACTCCTCTGTGCACAATAGTTCGGCAGCTCCTCAAAAAGTTAAACATAGAATTACCATATGATTCAGCAGTTCCACTCCTAGGTAAATAACCATTTTAAAAACGGGCACCCACATTGCTTTTTGTTTCGCAATGGATGATCATGAAATACTGAGAAATACAAATACTCCCCTCCTAAAAAAGATAAAGACACGCTTTCCAGTTATTTTCAACCAGAGATAACTTAGATTAACAATCGAGATTATATTATTCATCACATATATATGTATATAAAATTAAATTTATTTTACTAAAATTAAAAAAGAAACCAAAACAGGTACTCAAACAAGTACATGTACATGCATATTCACACCGGCCAAAAGGTAGAAACAGTCCAAACATCCATGAGCAGGTGAATGTATAAACAAATGGTGGCGTATCTATACCATGGAATATTAGGCAGTCAGAAAAAAGAATGAAGTACTGACACATGCAACAACATAGATGAGCCTTTAAACATTATGCCACGTGATAGATGCCAGACACAAAAGGTCACATATGGTACAATTCCATGTACACAGACAATCAAGAATAAATAAATCCACAGAAGCAGAAGTCAGGTGGGTAGTTGCCAGGGGATCATGCAGGGAGGCGCAGGATAAAATTGCTTAACTGGGATAGGTTTCACTTTGGAGTGATAGAAATGTTTTGGAGCTAGGTAGAAGTGGGAGTTGCATAACCTTGTGGATGTACTAAATGCCATTAAATTGTTCACTCTAAAATGATTAATTTTATGTTTGGTGAATTTCAACTCATTATTTTTTTAATTAAGCAATAGATGAATTGACTCACCTTATGATAATGAGTTCGACTGTTAGTGTACATCGTAGAGATTCTTTTGCTAGTCTTATTTTTGTCTTTTCGTCTGAAATAAAGGGAGTCTCTAACAGGTTTTTAAAAGGCATTAAAACCTGCCCAGAGAGTCAAAGCCAGTGTCTTCCTCAGGCCGTGCACAAATGCAGCTGCTTTGAGCCTAAGTCTTAGAACCTGCCAGCAGGATGCAGACCTGGCCCAGTGAAGTTTGATCAGCCTGCCCTCAGGCCCAGGACTGGGTAGGTCATCGTTGGCCTAGAGGGATGTGCAGGGTATAAAGGGGAGGTGCTGCGTCAAAGGCTAGTAGTTGTGCTATTCATAGAAAAACTGTAATTATGAAAAAGCGGCTGGTGGGCTGAGTCCAATTCTTGGAGCTCCTGGATCTTAGATTCTAGTCTGGGACACAGACACTATACCCAATAACAACTCAGTGAATACGGATGTTAGGTAAGTGTTCTTGACTAGAGAAGCTTGCTTTCTAGACAAGAAACCAGAATAATGTGCTAAACGGTGGGAGGGGAGTGGGGTGGCAGGTGGTATGAGTTAGGTCGGGGAAACCCTCTCTGAGGAGGTGACCAAGATTTGGGCTCAGACCCAAACACTGGGGAAGACAATTCCAGGTGGTAGAACAGAAAGCGCAGAGGCTTGAATGCAAGAGTCGCTTGGGGGCAGGTTACTTCCCTCTCATGGCTGCTAAAAGCAAACGTGTCCCCTGTGCTCACGTGGACAATTGCTCCAACACAGAGGGGACGAAGCCATGTAGATCTTGGGCACAATCCACCACGGACCTCACAACAAGAGGTAACTTGTGGCACCTCCTTCCTCTGATTATCAAGGCCGGCATGAGATGCTTTCGTGGTGTAGAAGCCTCCTGGGGGGTGAAGCAGGAAGAGTCCGCTCAGCAGCTGCTGTATCCGGCAGGGGACGGGTGCACACCCTCTAACTGTACAATTAAACCAAATCCCTAGCAGGGGAGTCTATGCCTTCAGAGAAGCTACAGAGCCAGGTGGGCCCCGTGCACAGGGACCCGCAGTGATGCAGGGACACGGCCATCAGGTACACGGGGGTGTGAACAAAGCCGGAAGGGGGCTGTGGGCCTTCCTTGGCAGGGCAGGCCTGGTGGTCTGAGCCAGACGAGATATCCTCCCCCTGCAGGCTGCATGTAGCCTGCCCCCAACATCAGTGAGAGAAAGGGATGCCAAGTGATCTGGGAAAGGCCTCTAAACACAGCCCTTTCTTCCACGTTCCATGCTTTTCATTTTCACAGCAGCAGTTGAACAAACCCTAGGCCCGCGGGGGCAGCAGCAAACCCTACTTTCCCAGATTTCAATGTCATGTTCTTATTTTAACCCAATCAGGCCACCTAGTTGGAAATAGCCTCTGTGTCACATCTGATCCCTGCTGGAGCGTTTCCACTGTTCCTGGGCGTGAGGCAACACCCCCTAGCTGGTGACCAGGAGCAGGGCGCAGGGGGCAGAGCAGGAAGGCCTGGCATTTCAGAACCAGCCTCAGGCCACCTGTGTGGACACGCTGCTCTGATTTGCACCAGCTCAGGCACACAAAGCCTCCTGTCTTTCAAAACAACTTCTCCATTGGAAAACCCAAGGGGAACTTGACCACCAAATGCCTTCCCAGGAACCCCATCCTCTACTCTAGTCTGTGTTTCTATTCATTTTTCTGGAAATCATCTCTTCCAGGAATTCTGCCTGGACGCCCCTCTTCAAACCGCCTGCTCTCTCGTAACAGCTCCCTCCAGGGCAACACCATGATGAATCGATTTATGTCCTCCTTTTTTACTGTCATTTTAAAAAATGGGTAATGGAGGAAAAGGGTTCTTAATTAGACTGTTTCTCAAACTTAGAAATAAGAAACTTCTCAAAAGCAAGCAACTTATTTAACTAGTATTCTTGAGCCCTTTATTTAATATTAGATGTATTCATTTATTTGCCTTATTTAACCTCCACAACAAGCCTGCAAAGCAGGCTGTTTTCACTGCCTTTTAAGATAACGGAATTGGTCCAAAGTCACGCAGCTGGAAATGTGCCATCAGGGATCCTGATGCCCAGTCCAGCACGGTTTCCATTTACCTGCCTCCTCTTCCCTGATGTCTCCTTCTGTCCTGCTCATGTAGGTGCTAAGTAAACATCGATGAACTGGTAGCAGAGAAATGTGGGGCAGGCTAGTTGACACCGGTTTCAGAGTTCAGGAAAGAGAAACCACCACTCAGTTGCTAACAGCAACTCTGCCCTACCAGCTCATCCCACCTCCCCAGGGTTACAGGTCATCTGGATTTGTACTCAGTTGATTCTGAAATGCTTAAATTAGTAAAAATGGCTCTTCCCCCTTCACAGGACCTGAGACACAGTGAGCTCTTGGCCTCCTGCTGAGTCCAGAAATGAGGAGAGGGCGTCAGCCCTGTCCCCCCGCAATCCCAACCAGGATCCTTGAATATCCCCTCAGCCACCTGGGACAGATGGGTCTTGAAGCCCTGGTACATCTTCCAGGAGGGCTCTTTACCTCCCAGGTCTGGACCCCGAGGGGAGGAGGATTCCAGACAAAGCTCCGATCAGCAACCCATCGTAGGGTTTGGTCATTGATAACTAAGGTCTAGGAGCTCTTGGAGGCCAATTTCCAAGGTGGCACCAGAAGAAAAGCGGCTGAGATGGAAACTGGGCCCAGTTAGTGGCAATTCTTCTTAGTGTCACTACTTTGCCTTGCACCCTGCTTAACGTAGTGTCGACTCATTGTACCACGCCAGCCAACCACTGGGGGCAGTCAAGCTGTCAGCCCCAGTATTCAAAGGAAGATCAGATTCAGGAACAAAAGGTGGTGATGAGAATTCAAGGCAGAAGCTATGACTCCAGATGTACTTCCGAGGACAGCGTTCAGCTCTGAAAGGGACCCTGGGAAGACCCAGCAGCCCCGCATCTCAGCCTTGGCCTCCACCCGTCCTCTGACCCTAGTATCTGACCCTTGGTGCCCCCGGGTTTCTCTGAGGCACTTGGTGGAGAGGCGGGGGCTGAATAATGGGAGAAATGGGCAAACAGCACTTCCACTTTTAACTGTGATCGTGACCCCGTCATTTAGCTTCTCAAAATCTCCATTTTTGCCCTCCGTAAAATGGGATGAGCCATGACCCCTTCACTAGTTCGCTGTGAGATCTAAAGAGATCAACGCGTGTCAAAGAGCCAGCCCAGGGTCCAGCAAATGGGACGTGCTTAACAAATGTCATCTGCCTTCTCTCCAATTCCCCCATCCTCATTGGACAAGTCAGAGACCAGCTAGGTTTGCCGAGAATCGGAGGAGGACTCCTCTTCAGGGGAGGTGGAGGGAACTGCAGAGGAGACCTGGACAGGTAAGCAGTGCAGAGGAGGCGGGTGTCATTAGGAGATAATTGACTGGAGAGAGGCCACACAGCCCAAGGTGAGCCACAGGGCACTTTACATAGCAGTAAGGTCGATTATCAGGGGATGTCGGCTTCCTCGGCGCTGCTATTAACCTATATTGCTCTTATTAACCTTTCAGATGAAGAATCTTTCAAAAAGAATTATATTAAAGCACAATCCCCTGTGCGTTTAAAATATGTGAATGTTCCATGCCCGTACTCCTGTGTCATCAGATAATGAACACCTGATTGCCCGGCTACCGCGATGAGGCTTTTAATCAGAATACTTTCCTTTCTCTGCTGCAGGCTCAGGCCAGTCCTGGGAGCTGGGGAAGTGCATCTGAGGAGTGTTGAAGGGCAGGACTGGTAAAGGGGAAACAGATTTTTGAGGAGAAGCAAAGGGCCACCCACTTGGGGTGTGTTCTCAGGTCCTGAGAGGGAGCTGGGGGGGGGGACCCTGGGGGGACCCTCCCCAATGCTGCTCCCACAACTTGTCCCTGAGCCTGGATTTTTTTTTTTTTTTTTTTTTTTTAACAGAGGACACACTTTGGTTTCACATTGAGAGACTGGAGGTCAAGAGCAATCCCGGTAGAGACAGAGAACTGACCGGCTATTCACACATATTAATTCCGAGACGCAAGTGGCAGAAGCTGATTCTGTGCTGAGCATACATAAGTGCAGGTCAGGGATACCGAGGTGGCAGAAACCTAAGGGGGGTGTTGGAGGACCAGGAAAGAGTGGAGACAGGACCAGAAAGAAGGGAAGGGTGGCGGGAGGCCGTCTTCGGACATAATTGGTTGACCTTGCCCGTTCCTGTAACCGCCTAAGAGCGAGACAGGACACAGGCTCCCCTCCCCGGAGTCAGGCAGCCCCAGAGCTGTCAGCCGCCTGCCCTTCCACACGTGCAGCCCCCACCTGGCTGCGTGCTTGACCAGCGCCACAGCTGCAGTGTCAGCAGCCTCCGCAGTGCAAGGCACCATTCAGGGGCTGTTTCATTTTGGATAGTTGAGATGCTGGCTTGCTTTCTCCTCCGCAGCGCCCGTGTGCCACAGGAGATTAACCTGTGCCCCTGAGAGTTCAGAGCTTCCAGAACAAAGCCTGGTACATAGTACATAGCGAGTCCTCAGTTTCACCTTATCCACGGAGAATAGTGGAAGTGAGAATGTGTGAGGCGGACACGAGAAACAGCTGAGGGTTTGCCCTTTAAACACAAACTCAAAGTAGGTGCTGGAGACTTTCCATCCTAATTTTGCCAACGTCAGATTTACTCCGCAATCTCTCAGGGTTTCCCCCCACCAAGAAGCAACTTTCCAACCTGGTCATGCAAAGTCTTGGAAATGGGATTTCCCTCATATTCCATGCATCCACTCATATTCACTTAAATCACAATCTTAACAGACTAAATGGACGGAAAATATTGCCCCTAAACACAGGCCAGAGAGATAGACGTGGGGGCCATCAAAACCGTGGACAACTCTAGACCTAGGTCATGACAAGCATGCGTGATGGTTACTAATATCAACCCATTTCACAGATGAGGAAACTGAGTCACCAAGAGGTTAAAGAACTTTCCCAAGGTCACACAGCCAGTAGTGGCAGAAGCAGGATTCATATCCAAGCATCTGGTTCTTAGAATCTGTTTGTTTGTTGTTTTTGCCATGATTCTCTACTGTGTAAAGATGGCAGGTTGATAATTTAGTCCACAAGTATGGGCAAGACAGGAGCAAACCAAGGCAAGGACTCTCGGATGAAAGAGAGGTTCAGGTGAATGGGTGTGACCTCAGTACAAGCCCTGTGGTCATAAGAAGTTGAATGTCAGGAAATGCTGGTAACCCAGAGGGCTAAACAGCAGGGTTGAGAAAGGGACCAGGATCTTGGCCAGCAGGGGTCTCAATTCAGGCAAGAATTGTGTGGCAGGTACAAAGCCAAGGTCATCTCATGAACCAGCCTTTATCTCAAGATAGATGCCCAGGAAATGAGCAACCAATTCTTCATGAACCATATTGGAGATATAAAGGTGACAGGGTACCTGAAGTTTCTTACAGTTGAAAGATCCAGAAGGCGAACAGAAGGCAAATACCAGGAGTTCCAAGGACAAACCTGGTAAAGCTACATACTGTCTCCAGGACAAACTGGAGAGCCTGCCCGTCAGAGAGGTAGTCCTGCATAGTGGTTAGGAACACATTCTCTAAGACTGAACTGCCTGCCTGGCTTCCCAGCTCCTCCACTCACTAGCTGTGTAGCCTCAGGCAAATTGCTGAAGCTTTCTGAGCTTCATTTTCCTCACTGGGCAAACAGGGTTGTTGTGAAGATTACATAAGTGAACATAGGCAAGGCTTAGTTCAGTTAATGCCCACTACATAGTCAGCACTAAATCATCCTGGGCAGAACAGGCAAAGATACCAATACTCAATACTCCCCTTCTCTCTAGAAGGGGAAAAAACAAACCAAACTCACACCAGCGCTATCTCAAATGCAGAAGTAACAACATGGTTCCAAACACTTGCCACCATGGGTATAAAAGTCCCAGGCATGTTAGGAACTAAGTGATCAAATGCAAAAATATCAATAATACCTAACCTGGGGTGTTGTAAGATTACAGATAATGTAGACTGGGGGTGACAGACCCAGATGCCTTCGGGGGTTTGAAGAGGCAACAGTATAGGAGGACAGCAAGTCTCCAATTTGGATGTGCAAGTAACATCTGGAGGGCTGGTTAAAACAAGGGTTGCTGAGCTCCACCCCCAGAGATTCTGAGTCAGTGTGTGTTGAGGGGGGTTGCCTAGAAACAGCACCTCTAACAATTCCCAGGTGATGCCCCAATGCTGGGTCCCGACCACACTGTGAGAGCCACTGGCCTAGAACAATAAGGAACGGTAAAACTGTGGAGCGCTGATTATTGGCGTGTAGAAATGTGGCCTCGAGTTACCAAATCTTCAGATGTTTGAAGGAAAAGTCTTAAACCTGGAGTTCTTTGTGCTAGAACCCGGTGCCTAGAATGCTCTGCAGCCCAAACAAAACATGGCGGCCCTTGTGTGACTCCAAGTAGAACATTCAGGAAGGGTGACGACATGGGAAGAAGTGGCCTGGGTCCGTGCAGATGGTGACAACGACGGGAGGAAAATCAGCCACAAAGAAGGACAAGTGGGAGGCTGATCAGATTTAGGGCTTAGATGCTCTGCTGCTGTTATCATGTCAAGAAAGTGGAGCAGCTTGTGTTTTTGTCTGAATTTAGAAGCAAGTCTTCTTGAAGACAGTATGTAAATGTGATAAGAGGAAAAAGAAAAAAAAAAAACCAACCCTGAAAGCTGTAGATAACATTCTAGTAAAAAGAAAGAGGTGGCGGGGCAGGGAGAGAGAGAGAGAGATTGGGGAGGGGGGGTTAGCGTCCTAACCAAAGCACACCTGTCATCTTTTAGTGAGAATTTCTGGGACGCCACGTTAGGGATCTGAGAGAGCCAAGCTGCATTAAAAAAAATTTTTTTTTAATTCTAGTTTCCTTTTTTTTTTTCCAAAAAGGCTTTCTGAACACCAAGAAATGCAAGAGTCTCAAGAATACCCCCAGAGATCCAGAAACTTGTTTTCATTTATGCAGGTTTCCCTGAATAGCACTTGCTAATGCAATTCTCTAATTGTTTATAATATTAATTAAATGGAAGTACACATTTGATTTCTACCGGAATCTTTCCATCAGTATCATCAGGCTTTTTTAATGATGATCTAGTTTCCCGTTGTTTTTATGAGAAATATTACCCTTATGACAATCAAGGTCTTTGTGTTTTTAATACAAGACATAAAAGTAAAATTTTTTTTTCCAAAATGAAAGTTCAGAAGGGAGAATTTGTTCACATTTTGCTAATTAATTCACTCAGATACATAGAAATCTCTATTTTGTGGGTTTCTTTTAAAATTTGCATCATTTAGACCAGTTAGAACTAAAATCCAGTGATTTCTACTTACCATTTTAATTGAACATTTTGATTAAAATCAGTTCTACACCAGCTAAATTCAAAGTCCAAACTACATATTTAAAAATGGGGGTTGGTGAATGTTTCATGGTAAGGATTTTGTTTTGTTTGCCTTACGTACTTTATTAACAGTTTGGTTTGAAGGTAAAGATGTAGACCTTAGGAGTTTCCTTCCAGAAGTGGGACTGAAGGCAGGCACAAAAGACGACGCCCCAAACCCCAATCGGGCAGCTATTTGTAAGTCAAACCAAAGGGTCTGAGAATATGGTACCACTAGTTTTAGGAGACGGCAAATGATCAGTGCTCCAGTTATCAGAGGAAACTGTAAGGTGTGAAAAATCGATTATACTCAATATTCCTCAGCGGATAACGGGGAGTTTGGTTAAATTCAACCAGTGCCCTCATTATGAGCACACTTGGATTGTGTAAGAGACCCAAGGGCAGGGTCTAAGAATCACTGACTCTCAAAGTGGCCTTAAAAGTCATCTCATCCACACAGCTGTCTGTCTCTTTTTGATTGTGACTTATGCTGTGACCACATTCTAATTCTGAGCCCCTTCCTACTCATTAAGTTGACACATGTGCGGCTGTATTGTAATCTCTGATTCACTTAATTACCTATGCTGTGCTCAAGATCCAAGGCCATATACATAAATCGACTCTTTTTTAGATTCTTTTCCCATATACCTGACACTAACACAACATTGGAAATCAACTATACTCCAATAAAAATTTTTTTTAAAAATCCAAGGCCACAATGACTGTTTCCACAGGAATAAGATTTCCGGCGGCTTTCCCATCCCCCTCAACATTCATTTTCATGCTGCCTTCATCAGCTCTCCTGGACACTCCCATCTTCACGGAATGTTCTCCATGCCAAGCCAAGAGGCCTTCAGAATGGGCCATAAACCCAAATTACAGCCATGGGTGTCTCCTGTCTAGGCGGTATCCATATCCTCCTTTTTTCCCGGGGCTCATGTGTCAGTAGAAAGAATCCTTGAAAACACCACCTCCTGGTCCTTAGTCTCCTACCTAGGAAAGATGTCATGGTCCCCAGCAATGCTTCTCCCCTCTTTCTGCATAGATTTAAAATGACAAAGCTCATAGTACAAGATGGTAAACGTCACCTTGTGGCAAAGACAGTCAAGCTCTAGGAATTGAGTGCATCTTCCTCTTTGATTCTGGCTAACTCCATCATTTAATGAAAGCTTAGAGGTGGAGAAGTGACTGGCCCTGGGGCTTAAATGGGGAGTAGAATTCTGTGCAACATTAGGATGGGAAATGACCAGGTTCCTTATTTTTGCAGTGAAGAGACTAAAGTCTAAGGTGGTGCAAAACAGACATGGTTCTCATTCTTGTTTTACCAGTTACAAGCAGGGCTACCTTGGGAGGATGGCTGTAGCCTCTCTAACTTAATTTACTATTCAGCAAAATGGGGAAAATGATCATCACCACACAGGTTCATCGTGCAGAAGAAACAAGAGTGTCCTTGTGATGGACCCCAAGCACTCTGCACGTGCAGGAGACGCTTACAAAGGCAACTCCTTTTTCATCCACTTATCTTTTAAGTCGGGGCACCAAGCAGTAAAAAGACCATCTCTTGGAAGCCAGATTTTGGAGCTAAATTATGCTACTAATACCTGTGCTATTTCACCTTTCTGAGCTGTGACTTTCTTGCCTGCAAATGGGAGATGCGAGGTTGACCTCACTTACTTGACACATAGCACTGGCACAGAGTGGACACTTGATCAATGTTTATTCTTTTCTCCTCTGAGTTCTTATCCTGGCTGTGGTATGCATCTCTATGTAACCTTGGGAGAGTTATTTAACCTTTCTGGATATGAATTTTCCTACTCATAAAACTAGGGGATTTGACAAGATTCTCTTTGAATTTCTTTCCAACTCTTACACTCTATGATTCTGTGACTTTGAGCCACTCAAGGGATATGGTAATGGGTTACGTTACACAAAAGGCTCTGTAATATGATAAGCTGTGACACTGGCTTCCAGCAAACTCTCCTGCTCTCCCCAGCAGAATTCCCTATTGTTCTCTGTGTAATGAATAATCCAACACAACACATGCTCTGAGCCCTGCCCATGTCCACACTCGGGGCCAGCCAGAGGCAACATTGTAAGGCTGAAGAAGGCTGCTGTCAACATCTCCTCTTCCCCCGGCAACGCCCCTGCCCAGGTGAATGTATTCACTTACTTTGACATCACCCACCAAGGACAGTATCTCATGCTCTGACTACTTCCTGCTCCCACAGCAGCCTCAAAATTCCCCATCCTTTTGTTCCATTCCTTTGGGACCCAGTGTGCTTCCTGTTCATATGATGAAATGACTGATTTAAGTACATATCACT
This sequence comes from Eschrichtius robustus, assembly GCF_028021215.1. Classification (NCBI taxonomy): domain Eukaryota; kingdom Metazoa; phylum Chordata; class Mammalia; order Artiodactyla; family Eschrichtiidae; genus Eschrichtius; species Eschrichtius robustus. Next base: position 81,717,295 of record NC_090839.1, on the reverse strand, counting down.
TGCTTTAAAAGATACAAAGGTGAACAGGACAGAGTGCCTCTCCTCAGGAGCCTTCAATCTTAAAGTGAGGGGGTCCTAACACACGATTATCAATTGGAAAACATCAAGTACAAAAATGAAAATAAAGAACGTTCTTTTAGGAAAGGAAGAGAACATTACTCCCTGAAGTGAGAAGGGAGGGCTTTTGAAAGGTGGCATTTGGGCTGAACCGCAGGTACAGGTAGAATCTGGTAAACAATGATGGAGAATAAGAGCATTATGGGCAGAGAAAAATTATAAACAAAAATATTAAGTCAGAAAGTATACAGTGAGTTTCGGAAACCGAGAATAATCTGATTTGGCTGGGCTGCATGAAAAGAAGCAATGAATGAGGTCCGCAAGGCTACTTGAAAGCCTATCATGAAGTGCCTGGGAAGCCTAACTAAGGATTTTTTCCATAGACAAGGGAGAGCTATTGTAAGTCATGGGGCAAGGGTGTGGCTGGGGAGCAAGGGTGGAGGGGCAGGTCAGAGATTTCCGAAAGAAGCTTAATCCAGGAGCTATGTTTGGGAGGACCGAAGCAGAAATGTGGGAAGTAGGAAGCAGGCTAGAAGATGTGTAAGGGATCAGGGGAGAGGATGAGATGTGAGACTCAAGGAGCAGCCAGGGAAATGGAAACAGAAGTGTAAGCGGGGGAATCAACAAGCCTGGGCTATGATGACACAATGAGGCAAAAAGTGTGAGAAAAAGAGACAAAGGATCAAAACCTTGATGCCCAAAACATAGAAAAGGGAAGTCAGACAGAAGACTGGGTTTGGGTGGGAAGACCGTGAATTGGGTTTGCCAGACATTGAGTGTCGAGGCCTTTGGGGTGACCAGGAGAGGTGTCTGGGCCCGAATTCAAAAGGGGAGCAGGGCTGAAAGCCCAGATTGGAAAGTCAGCTGAGCACAGTGAAACGGCAGCAGAAGCCAGGAGATTGATTAAGTTTGTAAAGCACGCATTGTGAGAGAAGGGATGGGCGCCAAGCACCAAGCCTTGGGGAGAGCTACATGCATGAGGCTGAGGGAGGAAAAGGAGTCAGAGAAAAGGTGTGGGCACACGGCCAGAGTCAGCACCGTGGAAGAGCAGGAAGCAAGGGGATTCCAGGACTGGTCAGGGTTGGTGGGTCTGCTTCCAGGTATGTCTTCACTATAATCCAGAAATAGTGCCTTATCCTGCAGCTCCTGGGTTCCTCTGCGGGGGCAGTTATTCATGACAGACAGCCCTACCACCCCTCTCCTGAGAGACTCAGCCTTGCTCTGGCTCAGGTGGGAGTCCCAGCCTTTGCCAGCATCTTTGTCAGCCCCCATAGAACAACTCTGTGGGTGTTCCCACAGAACAGCTTTAGTGGGTACAAAGAGATAGTTTCCTTTCAACAGAATCCCTCCTAGAAGAGCATAGCTTTGTCTGTGGGAAGACCTTAGTGCCCACAAGGAGTAGGTGAGGTGCTGCAGAGAATATTCACGAGCAGATGGGAAGACATCAGAGGGTGAACGGAAGCTGTTCTGCATAACAGAGGGGGATAAAATGAGAAACTCTTGAGGGCAAGCTGGAACGGAGAGGCTGAGGTCCTGAGATGGGAGTGGAAATGAGGAAAAGGAATCTACAAGCTACAATAAGGCTGGGCCCGGGGGTGGAGGTGGGCTGGTGGGGAAAGGACATTTTAAGAATTGATATCATGCAGAGGAACCTTAAATGCATATCACTAAGTGAAAGACGTCAATCTGAAAAGGCTATCCACTGCATGATTCCAATCATATGACATTCTGGAAAAGGCTAAACTATGTAGACAGTGAAAAGACTAGTGGTTGCCAGGGGTTGGGTCAGGGAGGGGATACATAGGCAGAGCACAGAAGTTTTTTAGGGCAGCAAAACTGTTCTTTACAATACTACAATGGTGGATACATGTCATTATCCATTTGTCCAAACCTATAAATGTACAACAACAAGAGTGAACACTAATGTAAACTATGGACCTTGGGTGATACGGCATGTCAATGTAGGTTCACCAGGTGCAATAAAGGTGCCACTCAGGTGCTGGTGTTCATGGTCGGGGGAGCTCGATGGGGAGAGGGATGCATGGGAACTCTCTCTGCTCCACTTTGCCAGGAACCTAAAACTGCTCTAAAAAATAAAACCTAGTTAAAAGGAAAAAATTGATATTGCTTCCTTGCAATACTTGTTTACATTGCTGCTATGTAAACCTCTCTTCAGTCAATTCTTTCTTCCCTGTCTCCCAACCCTCCCCCACCAAGACTTTATCAGAGTATACTGAAGCCAAAACATCCTCAGCATACATGGATTTCTTTTTTTTCTTCTTTACTATGTGAGAAACTAGTGAAGAGGCTAAGTTTTAGGCACAGAGATAATCCTCGCAAGCCCGGAATCCAGGAGACACAGGGGACTAGGAGAGACCAAGTCTTAGAGACGTTACAGAAGTTGGGAGGAAGTTTGTATTTTCCCCAATGCTGGAATTGGAAGGGTGAGGCACCCTTATTCAGACCTCAAGCCCAGGGAGTCCCCACTGACAGCCTGGTTCCATCTGGAAGGCTCCAGGTCGGCACAGTTCATCAGCGCTGCATCTTACAATTGCTGTGATTCTGGAGAACGGGCTGCAGTAGAGGAAAGGGCACCACGTGAACTGGGGACGGGCAGACAAGTCCCTTGTCTGAGCTCTGCCATGACCACCAGCTTTGACCTTGACCAAGTGCTTAGCTTTCATGGTCCCCTCTGCTCTAAAATTCTCCACTTCTAAATCAGGACTTCCACCTTTCTTTGACACTTCCAAGAGAAAAACATGGTTGGTAAGCAAGTGAAGCAGGATGCAGTCAGCAGGCTTCCCCACCACCCGTGTTATTGAATCCCAGCCTGTACCGCATTTCCTGCCAGAAACACAGGGCTTCCTTCGCTTCAGCGGCAAACACGGGTCCCGCCTGCCCACTCCGGAGGGCTGACGGTGCTCCCCGTTCACCCTGGACTCCTGCAGCAAGTAATCACCCGCGGGCCCCTGCAGCTGCCCGGCAGGCTGGGCAGGGAGGAGCCCAACAGCCCTCTGCGAGGCCCAGGGCGGCAGCAGCCCCGGTAGCACTGTGCATGGCGAAATGATCTTCCCCGACTTTCATTAATCTCTCCAGGGCCCCCTGAGGTCAGAGATGTTTAAACAGCAGTGGAGGTTGAACCTGCTCGCCAGGCCAGCTCACTCATCTAACTCCCCCAGGGCCGCAGCCTTCCTCAGTCATGGCCAAACCACCAGGTGAATGCTAGGTGAACGGCAAGGTGTGCAAATATTTGGCTTTATCCATGATCAAATAAATCATTTTTCCTTGCCCTGAGCTCTAGGAAAACCCAGCAAAGCTCCTGGACCTGCCCAGGAGCAGAGATTTATGCACATAAAACGTACCCTGCTTAAAGGAAACTCAAGGCTGTAGAGGAAGTCCGTTTTTTACACACACACAAATTACAACTAGGATCTCACAACTTTGCTTTTCCAGACACACACCTTTGCAAAGCATGTCAGCCTGTGCAGAGCAATAGGTGATGTGATGCAGGGAAATAAAATATCTTTATGTGATGAGTTAACATGAGGTGTAGTCTTCAAAACGGCTTTGCCATAGTTATTCGGGCCCATGTCTACCATGCGGAAGCTGCTCAAGGATTTCACGTTTTCCAGAAAGTTCTGAGTCCTGGACCCGCGGCAGTTGGTACAGCACGGCTTTGTCCCTTCCCTGAAGGAAAACCAAGGCCAGCGTTCCTGGGACACGCTGGCAATCAGAGGAAGCCCTGCTGTGCCTCTCACATAGTGTTCTAGATCCTGGCGCCTGTTTTGATTCCTTCCAAATGACACTAGATGAGCTAGGGAACGAGGGGAAGACGTCTAGTCAAATTGCTTTGTGGGCTTCATCTTTACCAATTGTATGAGATGACTTACTCCAAGAAAATTCCACTGTTGTCTACTTTGTGCCACCACCTTTGATTGAGTGGGTTTATGTATTTTGGTGCAGTCTCCTAGTCCTGTTTCAGAGTGTACGGGGCAGACACTATGTGGGAATCCGTGTGCTTTGTATGATTTTTTAAGTCCCAGCTCTTCGCGTTTTCCCAAATGGATAGTGCCAGCCTGCTGCCTCGGCTTCCTCCTCCCTCTTCTGGACTCTTTTATAGAAGGAAACGGCAATGATCCGCTGCCAAGCAGACACCAACACGCACGGGTCCAGCCTAGATGTGGGTAGCCTGTCGCTGACACCAACATAATGACACCACCCACCAAAGCAAGGACTCCCCACACCTGACACAGGTCTGGTCCATGATCACTGCACCTGACACAGGTCTGGTCCATGATCACTGCACCAGGGACAAACAGGATCTTCTCTCAGGTTGCGGTTTTAGAACACAGCACGCATCTTACTTGGAACTACATACAGCCATCCTCCACCATGAATCTCCAGCATCCTCAAACACAAAGAGCTGCTTGGGATGCTCAGATCACTTTACTACGAGGAGATAAGAAGCAGGACACTGGGCCAGAGCCTTCCTTCTCGTGCAGGTTTAATCACTGGTGTCACAGGACTGGCACTCTCCAAGAGAGACGAGTCCTCTCTCTCCAGACCACAGACATTGACCCAGGTTCTCACACTTAAAATTACATTGCCCCATCTCTTTCTCAGGCCCCATCCTTGTGATAAATCCGTCAGAGCTGAGTCTCTAGATCCTTCTCTGACTGGATTCATGCTCCTCCACCAATTCTCTTCACCTCTTGCTTTCTCTACATCCTTATTCCGGTTTCCTCCAAACCTTTTCTCAGACACCTCATGTCTGCCTTGGGGTCAGTGGGGCTGCCTGGCTTCTTCCCTTTCAGCTTCCTTCTAAGTCATTACAAAGTGCTCATGCCCCAAACCCACACTGGCTGCAGCATACTTAAACCATGTCTAGCTACTCCAAAAAAGAGAGGACGGTGATACACCTACAATACATTGGGGAAAGTACACTGATAAACCAGGACAAGTATGGTCATGGTGGAGAAAGGAGGATAAGATCTGTAATTATTGAGCATCTACTATGTGCCAGATACTTGTTTAAAACCCTATTCTTCTTAGACCTGGCAACAAGCAAGTGAGTTAAGCCATGTTATCTCTATGCTACAGCTGAGGATTCTGAGTCTTGGTGAAGCTTAGGGAGCTGCAGAAGACCATGCACTAGTCTGACCCAGGTCTCTCGGACTTCTTATGAGAAATTTCAGCTCACAGATGGGGCGTTGGGCCCTCCTCCTCCACTTGAGTCCCTGCAGTTTTTCCTCCTGCCCCTGTCAAGTCATGCCTTTCATTCAGGTCAGAAATATAAATTTAACATCCCACAAAATCTCTCACTGGTGGAAGTGGACACAAGGAGGAAACATGAGAAAGCTCAGTCTTGAACTTTATATTTTGAAATAATTATAGATGCACAGGAAGTTTAAAGATAGCACAGAAAGTTTCCATATACCCTCCACCCAGTTTTCCCCCATTTGAACCCGTAAGGTTTTATATGCAGTAATTGTGCTATTGGTCAATTCTAAATATATTCTAATTTCCATTAAGATTTCTTCTTTGTCCCATGAAATATTTAAAAGCACAATTTTAAATTGCAGACATATGGAATTTCTTAAACTTATAATTTTTTTACTGATGTCTAATTTAATTGTATCGTAGACAGAAAATGTGGTTTTATGCTATTTTTTAATATTTTCCGAAATTTTGCTTTATGGCTTAGGACATGGTGAATTTTTGCAAATGTCCGTGTATGCTAGAAATAAATATATAATCGCTAATTATTAGGTACAGAGTATGCCCTTTGTATCTTAGAGAGCTTCAGAAGATATTTAAATAACCTATGCCCTTATAAATTTTTGTCTGCTTGGCCTAATACCACTAGTGATATAAAATCCCCTAAAATCATTATGGATTTGTCCAATCACCTTGTAATTCAGTCAGTCTTTGCTTTTATATATTTTTGAGACTCTATTATTATTTCCATTTTAAAATTTTTATATATTTCTGAAGAAGTGTTACTTTTAACTTCCCATAGATGCCATCATTATGCCAATTATTCTCTTTGCCTTAGAAAGCATTTGTCCAACGTTAATACAATTGCTTTCTCTTGGTTAGAAGATGTCTTTTTCATCCTAATATTTTATATCTCTCTGTGCCTTTGGGTTTTAAGTTTGTCACTTGTACATTGTGATGGACTTTTCTTTTTTTATTCAATCTCTCAATGTCTGCCTTTCAATATATGAGTTGAGTCCACTTACAGTGAGTATACAAACTGATTTTTATATATTCATTTTTACTATTCTACAATATTTTGTGCTTTCTCATCATGGTTTTTATGCTTCTTAATGTTTCCTTTCTTATGTTCTTATATTAATCAATTTTCCTTTATACTTTTATTTCCCTCAGCTACTTAGAAGTTACATATCCAGTTTCTATCTGTTCATCCTCAAAAATTTAACATGCCTACTGGGCTAAACAAGATCTAAAGTTAATCAGTATCTCTACCCTCCTCCTAAACAATTAGATAGACTTAGAACTCTTCATTTCGATGAACCCCTCTCGTCACCTTGAGGTTGTAGACCAGCATTTTAATTCCTTCCTCCAGGTGTGAGGCACAGGATCTGTGGTCGCCATGTCTCCTGATGTGTGAAGCTGATTGGAAAGAATAAAATCAACATGCAGAGAGAAACTGAGATGAGAGACAGGAAAATTCTGACAGAATTTGAAATCCTGGCTCCATTTGTTGCCAAACTTGAGCTGCAACCTTGCCCTTCCTGTGGTTTACTTAATCCAACTGGGAAGAGAGCTTTCTCCATCAATCTTAGACCAAATGTCCTGGGCTTCAATCTGATTGGACAACTCCAGTCACATGTCTTTTCCTTAACCAATCCTCTGCTCATAGGGGCGAAGTTTTACTGAGTTAATTGAGGAAGTGGAGAGTGGTATCATTTTCTCCTGGATGACATGGGCCACATGGGGGAATGATGGGTCTCTCACACACACACACATAAATGAAATCCTAAACCAATCAATCAGGAGTCACCTGATCAGGCCTAGTTAGGTAATAGGCCTGATAGAGTCCTGCCATCCCCTAAAGGAAAGTGACCGTGCAATAACCAACCTGCTTTTTTGCCTAGCATAACTTCCTTGTTCCTGCTCCCTTCTGCCTATGAAAGTTTTCCATTATGGCCAGCTCCTCCAAGTTCCTTTTTGTTAGATGGGATGCTGCCTAATTTGAATCAATTTTTGCTCAAGTGCTTAACATTTTTAACATGCTTCAGTTTATCTTTTACCAGGTAGAAGTCAGGCTCTGAGTCTGTTGGGGCAGAAGGATGAGTCCCTGATGGATCACGGAGCTGGCAGCAGCCCTCAAGTGCCCACCTCAAGAACTCGTTAACAGGAGACAGAAGGACACTCCTTCCTTGCTTAGTCATTGGAGTTTGGGTTTTTCTTTTCTATGTAGACAAATCAAATTCCTCCAATACAGATGTCATCAGCCTATAAATCATGGAAACTCGAGAGTAAGGAGTGGAAGAAAGTGCCAAGGGAGAGGAGATAGGAGAGGAGAAAGGGCCTGAAACACCTATATTTAATGAACAAACAGAGGAAGAGATGCCTGTAAAAGAGACTGAAAAAGAGCCAAGATGAGATTGTTGAGAATTAAGAGGGTAGATGTCCAAAGAGGGCCAGAGCAGGGTGTAGGTAGATGAAGCCCTCCCTCTGTTGTGGGTTCCTGTTCAAGGGGATGAGTGAAGAAAGGGCCTCAACAGACCCCAGGGATGAAGAGCTCAGACCCCCCGCAAGCCAAACACTTCAATGTCAGGAAGCCTTAATGGGTAGAAATCTTGTCCTTATACGAAGCTGAAATCTGCCTTCCTGTGATTTCCACCCATAGCCTCCTGAAGACACATTGAATAAAATCCCACCCTTGACTTCAAGACAGTCCTTCTAAACTTTGAAGATGACATTCTTGTGCTTCTCTCCTCCCAGATGAAGACTCATTAATTAACTCTCAAATATTCATCACACTACTGGAATCCCAGGTCTTTTGCAATGCCGGTTCCCCTCTTCTAAATGGCCTTTACCTTGTTACTATCCCTGAGTAGGCACAAGCTGAGACAGGCTGATGAGTCCCGCAGACCATCACCTCCCTGGACTGGCGTTGTGCTCCTATAAGTATGGTCACCATGGCACGGGTTTCTTCTGGCGCTGATCAGCTGGTAGCCTACACTGAGCTTGAGGCTTCTGTTAAGTCAGCTCATCCATCAAAGACAAACATGTTGACATCTTTTTAAATGACATCCAACCTCTGCAGAAGTAGGCAGAGAGATCAGATCCTAAAAGGCAGTTCAGAGATGTCCCCTGACAACACTGGGTTAGAAATCAATTTTGTTTTAAATAAATTTATTTATTTATTTATTTATGGCTGTGTTGGGTCTTTGCTGCTGCGCACGAGCTTTCCTCTAGTTGAGGTGAGCGGGGGCTACTCTTCGTTGAGTTGCGTGGGCCTCTCACTGCGGTGGCTTCTCTTGTTGTGGAGCACAGGGTCTAGGCAGTTGTGGCACACGGGTGGCAGTAGTTGTGGCTCGCAGGCTCTAGAGCACAGGCTCAGTAGTTGTGGCGCATGGGCTTAGTTGCTCTGCGGCATGTGGGATCCTCCCGGATCAGGGCTCGAACCCGTGTCCCCTGCATTGGCAGGTGGATTCTTAACCACTGTGTCACCAGGGAAGTCCCTAGAAATCAATTTTAAGCTCTCGTCTATAGTTTCAGGGTGAAGCAGCCCTTAGATGACTCCAGCCTCATTAGCAAAGCAAATGACACAGGTCCCACAACCATCCAAGCATCTGAGTTGCCTACTTCCCTTTGGTGACAAAGACAATTGGCATTAAAGAGTTTCAAGGAATGGTGCTGGGGCAATAGAACACGAGATGCTCTAAAAATGTCTCCTTCAAAACCATATTCACAGAAACTGGAAGAAACTCTAGGGGTTTATCTAGAGAGGTTTACAGAGGAATGAAAAGACCACAGATTTCATAATCAAAAGATGTGGATTGGCTTCCTGGCCTTACTACAAGGGAAGCTGTGTCATGGGCACACTTAATCCCTCTCTTGGCCTCAAATCCTTTATCTACAAATAGAGATCATAATATCTGCTTCGTAGGGCCTTGTGAGAACTAGGAATGATGGAAGCACCTGATCCAATGATAACCGCTCAGCAGATGGTAACCATTAGCATTATCTAAGCCAGCCTTCAATCTGGGCGAGAAGTCACCTCTATGATATCCATACTTCACGAAAAAAAACCTTTCAGAGTTTCTAGTTATTAACTCATACCCGTCATTTCTTAAGTTTTCTGGAAATCTGTTTTCCTGAACCGGCCATACAGCTCTGGCAGGGGCCGTCATGCCTTCAATATTACAAACGACAAGGCAGCCTGGCCACCTCCCCCCAGGTTCCCGTCACCTCCGCATCCTCAGACGACGCCCATTCATCTTTGTTAAGTCCAGAGCAGCAGCTCCCCACTCACTTCCCCCGCCGGCTGAGCTACGAAACTGCCAACAAGGCAAATCAAGAATTCATGACAAAGAGCTCGGCTTCTGGGAGTTTCCAGACTATAAAAACAGTTTAGCTCGCATTATTCATATGATCCATGAAACCCAAGATAAAATCAGCAAGGCAACCGACAATTCTCTTTGACTGTGGATTTGATTTGTCCATGAAAGAGCCACAGATGAAGAAGTTTCATTCGGAGAGTGATTCCAATAAGGATTTGATGGGAAAGTGATGCTCAGATTCTAATCAAAGCAGGCAAAGGTGCAGTAGCCCCCCTCTGTGGTGTGCTTCTGGCAGGTCTCACCATCCAAACAAATCAACCCAAAGCAAAAGGCTTCCGCAAGCCTGAAAGTGCATGAGAGATCCACTCTTTCAACCTAAACGCTAATCTTCATTAAATGCTAATGTTTTTTAGGACCTGACACATTTTGCTTAACAAGCATTTCCGCCTCTAGATAAAGTATGTAAATAAATCCAGGAGTCACTCTTCACTTCTCACTTTTCCTCATCTCCTACATCCAGTCCGTCAGCAAGCACTACACTGCTTATTCCCAAACAACGTCCTGAGGCGGCCCCTTCTCACCACCTCACCTCCACCTCCACGGTCTGAGAGCATCTCCCGGGCTGAGTGCAGTCACCTCCTGGCTGCCTCTGCTCTTGGTTCATTTCACACCCAACTCAGAGTATGTTGTCAAGAAAACCAGCCTCGTTCTTCAAACCTTCAGTGTTTCCCATCACACTGAGAACAGAATCCAGTTCTGCCGGGGTCCTCGGTGCCCCAGTGACCACCTCTCCCCCCTCCCATCTCACCTCCTGCCACCCGCTTCCCCTGAAGCCCATGCTACCTTGCCCACCTCTCTGCCCCCCAAACACATGGAATCTTTTCCCCTTTGGGACCTCCACCTTTGCGTCCGTTCAGCTTAGCGCCTTCTTCCCCCAGGTCTCATCAAGTCCTGCCTCAAATGTCACCTCCTCAGAGAAGCCTTCCTGGACCAGCTAACCAGACCCTTCCCAACTCTATCAATCCCTGTCTTCTTTGATACTCTGTTTTATTTTCTTGTATGTCTCCATTTCCTTGCCATGATCTGAAATTAGCTTATCTGTCTGTGTTTATTGCTGATGGTCTGTGACCCTCCTCACCTCTGGAAATGAAAGACGCAGTAGAGCAGGAACATTTTCTGTCTTGGCCTCATGGCTTCCCTGGGCCTTGGGGTGGTACCATGCAGCGGTGGAGAGATGAGCACTAGTGTTGAAACTCTGTGAGTTCGGATTCTAGATCCATCATTTAGTGGCTCTGATACCCCTCTGCTTTTAGGTCCCATGAGTGCTTCAGCCACAACCCCAACCCTTCGCAAGGATGTCTCCATTCAATCCTTACTGGGGCCTCATGAAATAGGCAGGAACATGTTATTAGCCCATTTTATATGAAACAACCTGGGTCTCAGACAGACAAAGTCCAAGTTCACAAAGCTATTCATCAGACAGAAAAGGGAAGAACCAAAGCCCAGGAGATGTGGGCTCGTGGTTCCATGCCTGGTGGTTCTTAGGATATTCACATTTCCAAGCCCCAGAACGTTCACTGAGATGGGTGCTGAGGACACAGAGGTGAATTAGACATCAGTCTGTCTTTGAGGAGCCGACAGATCTGGAAACAGATCTGTAATTGGGCCGGGCTTCAGGGAGCCAGGCACAGGGGCTGGGGGGAGGGCACCTCACCGGGAATGTGTGGTGTTAGGAGAGGCTTCCCATTCCAGCTGAAAACAGTCGGATTTGGCAAAAGGGATCAGGGGAGAGAATGCTGCCCCGGAGAAAACAGCCTGTGGCCTAGGCTGAGACTGGGGACCAGGGCAAAAGTATCACAGTCTGCTTGCCGAGTTAATCGGCTTAGAAGATATATAATTATGCGCTAAATGGCCATCCTCCTCTCGATGCAGCAAGTGCTAGAAGGGCAGGAACTGAGTCCTTATTCACGTCTGAATCCCCAGGACCCAGCAAATACCTGCTACTGAACAACAACAACAATAGCAATAATAGCTAACATTGATGGAACGCTGACTATGGGGTGCTTAACAAACGTTCCTACTAGCAAGGGCTCAATAAATATTTATTAAATGAGTGAGTGAATGGATGAGTAGCGAGAGTGGTGAGACAATGTTGGACAGTGAGACAATGCTGGACCCTCACAAGGTCATGGGTCAGGGAAGGGGGGCAGTTCTATCCAGAAGGCAGTGGGTGGGGAGCACTGCCAAGGGGCTCGAAGCAGAGAGCGACAGGGTTTGGGGTTCACTTTTAAAAGTTCACTCTGGCTGCTACGTACAGAATGGAGTGGAGCAGAGTGAGAGAGGAGATGGGGGGCGCCAATTGTATACCTTGCAGGATGAAGAATGGGTGATACTAGAACCATGGAAATAGGCAAGTACTCTCAGAGCTGAGTTTTTAAAAGGAAGAAGATGGTGGATGCCATAAACCATAGATCAAAAGACGAACAGTCCAACTGAATAAAAACATCTGGCATTTCTTGAGAGCTTGCTCTGTGCCACGCACTATTCTCAGCGCTTTACACCAGTTAGCTAATGTAATCCTTGAAACAACTCTATCAGACAGATACAATTATTATAGCCAGGTCACCCAGTCAGCACCCATGTTCTAACTAATAAGCTATCTTCCCGGACTGGCCTCTAGTTATGACTTCTGCCTCTTGGGATGAAAGCAACCCTTTATTTCATGAATCTGTCGTCCTACGTGAACGAGGTTCAAAGACAAGGGAAAGAGAAATTGGACATGGAGGATGAAAAGAACTGGAACCAGTGGACAGGACCAGCTTCAGGGCTATGAACTCAGGTGGTCCCGGAACTCAGAAGGGCCCCTAAGTCAAAACAGCCCTGTAAGTGGTTACTTAGTTGCATGCACAGCTGTCGCTGTCTTAAGAGTCTAAATAACTTTTGAACAAGGGGTTCCCTATTTTCATTTTGCCCTGGGCCCCACCCATGACGTAGCCAGTCCTGCTGCTGGTGGATATAAGTTGCACGCAGCAGATTCCAGATCCGCATGGAGAAAGGTTTCTTTTTTCGTGCAGAGTGACTGAATTGCGTCCAACTGCGACCTTCCCCTTTGGTGCATATATTCACGCCAATGCGGCTACACAACTACACAGCAGAGATGTTGTAGAAATAATTTACTCTTCAGGTAGAGGGTTAGACTAGGTCATCTCCCCAGAACGATCTGCATCATTCAGAGTAATGATAGCATCTCAGATGACAGCAAATTGCCTCCTGTGACCAGTCCTTTGCGGCCGAGGATTTTAACCAGGGGTGCGGACCAGAATCACTTGGCTGAGATGTTTTTCAAGATAAATGTGCCCAGGCTTTACTCAAAACATTGACTCCAAATCTTCTTTTATAATTTTTTATTTATTTATTTTTGGCTGTGTTGGGTCTTCGTTGCTGCGCGCAGGCTTTCTCTAGTTGTGGCGAGCGGGGACTACTCTTCGTTGTGGTGTGCGGGCTTCTCATTGCGGTGGCTTCTCTTGCTGCGGAGCACGGACTCTAGGCACGCAGGCTTCAGTAGTTGCACGTGGGCTCAGTAGTTGTGGCTCACGGGCTCTAGAGCGCAGGCTCAGTAGTTGTGGTGCACGGGCTTAGTTGCTCTGCGGCATGTGGGATCTTCCCGGACCAGGGCTCAAACCCGTGTCCCCTGCACTGGCAGGCGAATTCTTAACCACTGCGCCACCAGGGAAGCCTCTTGACTCCAAATCAAGGGACTTGAGTGTGACAGGGATGCCGATCTTTGGAAATGCTCTCCTGGTGATTTTTAAAGGCACCCCTGATTAAGGACCACTCCTAACACAGAGGCTGTCTACGGCTCCTGTCCATCTAGACCCCACTTAAAAGGCACACAACGCTTTGTTCAATGGGAAGGGAGTACCGGGCACAGATACCAAGTTGAAGCTCATCAGTTCTTAGATCTTTCGTCCCGCAGTGAAATTACAACTACACTGAACCTGCCCTACCTCTAACATCTCAACTATCCAAACCCCCGAACGACTCAACAAAATAGGAAATGACCCCAAAACTTAAAAGGAAGATAGACCCAAAGAAAGAGCATATTTGATCCGTGCCCTCTTCACCACCTCTTTGCCACAAAAAAGCCAGAAAACCCTCTGCCTTATCATCCTATAGACCTTTTCTTCTTCTCAAGCTTCTTCATTATAATAACATTCTCCTGCAATGGATTAACAGAATCATGTTGCACCGGTTAACAGAATCCTGCAGGGTCTCCAGAAATAGCCTAGAACTATAGAGAACTGAATAGAGCAGGCGGAGGTAAAAGTTAGCCAGCTTAGTTACCCCTAACCTACATCATCTCAGCAAACTCAGGTGTCTACCCACCGCCTTATATGAGCAGGCACCATGTTATAAAGTTTTGTCTCCTTCCAGAAAAATGCAAACAATGTTTTAACGCTAACGGCCACCTGCTGTGTTTTTCTTTAATGTGATTTGAAACAGTACCGTTCCAAATTACATGATTCATCTCTAAATTTAGAAATCGGCTCCTAATACTCATTGCCTGTTCTGAATGGTAAATAACGTTTTCCAGTTTTCATGTGAGAATCATTGCCAGGAAGCTCTTAACTTGATGCCTTGTGATCCTTGAGAGGTGAGCGTGAAACTACTTGCTACACATCACAGACACACAGAGACCCTGTCTGCGTGCTGCAAAACAACAAATGGTTTAGTCAATTCTATGCAAAAATAAAAAAGTCCCCCTGGACCATGTGAAACAGTGGCTTGCAACTTGGAAGGTGTTACGGACTGGATGTCTGTGTCCCCCTAGAATGTACATGTTGAAGCCCTAAGCTTCAGTGTGATGGTATTTGGAGGCGGAGGCTTTGGGAGGTAATTAGATGAGGTCATGAGGGTGGGGTCCCCATGATGGGATTAACACCCTTGTAAGGAGAGACATAGAGAGCTTGCTCTCTCTCTCTCCACCATGTGAGAACACAGTGAGAAGGCAGCCATCTGCAAGCAAGGAAGAGGGCTCTCACCAGGAACCAGATTGGCCGGCACCCTGATCGTGGACTTCCCAGCCTCTAGAACTGTGAGAAATAAATGCCTGTTGTTTAAGTGAGGTTATGGCTAGTGCAGGCCGTGAGTCACCTGGAGCTAAAGCTTAAAATGGGAGCTTCTTACAGAAAATTGCAGAGGAGAGTTTAAAAGAAGTCAGAGAAATGAGCAGAAATAAGCAAGAGTCCTAGTAAAGGAAGCCAGAAAGGGATGCTAAAAGGGACCCCCAAAACTCATGAGGCCAGAATCTGGAGCCATGGAGATAACAGCAAGGGCCACACGTTGACAGTGAACTACAGAACATTTCCTGTCATGGCTGGCCTTCTAAAGGGCCAAAGACCAAACAATAGTCTCTTTGAGTCTGACCCATCCACTGAAGCTGGTGAGATTGCCCTACCCTAGCATGTTATGATTCTCTGCTTCTTTCCACATTCTAACACATTCACACACACACATGCACACACATACGTACACACATGCACATATACACACACAGTGTCCCCACTACGTTTGACAGAGCTATGAAGTGCCTTGGTTTCACACACTGCACATCTGCACTCTTCACCAAGACAGACCTTCAGAGAAATCTCCATTCTTCTCCTGACAACCTGACAGTTATTTCCCAAATCCTGGCACCCATCACCACGCAGTAGCAGGGTGGCCACTCAGGGCTGTTTGACATTATTACTCTCGGGGCCATGTCCACATACATCACTGAGGTAATCAGCACCTTTTCTGCAGTCCTGTTCCCTGATGCCTGCCCTTTGGTCATTAACCTTAACAATGTCAACAGTGTTCACAACCCCAAGGCTCAATTAACTCACGAGGCAGGCTGCCCTCAGAGACGGGAGCAGTCAGGCCATAGCTCAGCCTGGGCACCCACCGTCTGAACTGGATTGTCCCCACCAGTAGGGAGAGCTTGGAGAAAAGCAGAAAGACAAAAGGGATTGGCCTTCCATGCAGCTGTTGTACCAACCTGGTGCCAATATAGCCAGATGGACAGTAAAATACTTCCCTAAGTAATGTGGTCATTTGGGGCCACATGTCATAAAAATATAACTAAAACAGATAAAACAGTAGAATCAAGGAATAATGATTATCAAAGATTCCCTGCTGTCGTAGAAAACTGAGGGACAATTGGAATAGCCTCTGGGTGAATGTCACCTATCCTAATGCACTGGGCTGGACCCCTCATCATTGATCTCTGACCCTCTGAAGAAGCACACAAGTAATTTTAGTATTCTGATTTTACACATAAGAAAACTAGGTTCAGAGACTAGTTTGGCCAGCACCCTGATTGTGGACTTTGCAGCCTCCTGACCTGTGAGAAATAAATGCCTGTTGTTTAAATGAGATTATGGCTAGGGCAAGCAGTGAGCTACCTGGAACTAAAGCTAAAAATGGGAGCTTCTTACAGAAAATTGCACCCCACTGTTCATTGCAGCACTAGTCTCAATAGCCAGGACATGGAAGCAACCTAAATGTCCATCAACAGAGAACTGGATAAAGAAGATGTGGTGCATATATACAGTGGAATATTACTCAGCCATAAAAAAGAACAAAATAATGCCATCTGCAGCAACATGGATGGACCTTGAGATTCGCATACTGAGTGAAGGAAGTCAGACAAAGACAAATATTATATGATATCGCTTATAAGTGGAATCTAAAAAAAAGGGTACAAATGAACTGACCTACAAAACTGAAATAGAGTTACAGATGTAGAAAATAAACTTATAGTTACTGGGGGGTAAGCAGAGAGGAGGGATAAATTGGAAGATTGGGACTGACACATACACACTACTATATATAAAATACATAACTAATAAGGACCTACTGTATAGTACAGGGAACTCTACTCAGTACTCTGTAGTGGCCTGTATGGGAAAAGAATCTAAAAAAGAGTGGATATATGCATTTATATAACGGATTCACTTTGCTGTACACCTGAAACTAGCACAACTTTGTAAATCAATTATACCCCAATAAAGTTTTTTTAAAAAAAGAAAATTGCAGAGGAGAAGGTTAAAAGAAGTCAGAGAAATGAGCAGAAATAAGCAACTTGCCCTGGATTGCACAGTCAATAAATGGCCAAACTGAGTTTTTGAACCCATGACTATTGTGGTGGACAGAATAACATCCCTCAAAGACATTCACATCCTAGTCCCTGAAACCTGTGAATATGTTCCCATAGCAAAAGGGAATTAAGGTTGCTAATCGGCTGACTTTAAAATAGGGGGATTATCCTGAATTATCTGAGTGGGCTCTATGTAACCACAAGAGCCCTTAGATGTGGAAGAGGGAGGCAAAGAATCAGGGTCAGAGTGATGTGATTCGATAACGACTCCACCAGCCATTGCTAGCTTTGAAGATGGAGGAAGGGACCGTGAGCCAAGGAGTGTAGGCAGCCTCTAGAATCTGGAAAAGGCAAGAACACAGATTCTCCCCTAGAGCTTCCAGAAGGAATACAGCCCCTCTGACACCTTGCTTTAACCCAGTGAGACCCAAGTCAGATATATATCTTACCAGAATGGTAAGATAATAAATTCATGTTGTTTTAAGTTACTACGTTTGTGGTGATTTGTTACAGCAGCCATAGAAGACCAATACTAGCATCCAAGTCTAAAGTCTTTTTCTCTTCATTATGACCACAGTTAGTTTTCTATGACTGCACAACAAATGACCACAAACTTGACAGCCTAACAGCAGCATTATCTCCCAGTTTTGTAGGTCAGAAGTCTCATGGCATGGATGGGTTCTCTGCTCAGGATCCTTCAAGGTCAAACTCAAGGTGATGGCTGGCTGTGTTCCTTTCCGGAGGCTCTGGGGAAGAATCTATTATCCAGCTCATTCAGGTTGTTGGCTGAATTCAGCTCCTGGCAGTTGTTGGACTGAGATTCTCAGTTCCTTACTGGCTCTTGGCTCCTAGAGGCCACCTGCATTCCTTACCTTGTGGTCCCTTCCATAGTCAACACCAGCAGCAGAGAAGCTGCTTTGCATGGTACCCCTCTCACTTCAGGAAGGGCTCAGACTCAGGCCCACCCAGATAATCTCCCCACTGATTAAAGTCAACTGATCAGGGGCGTGAATTACAGGCAGACCTCATTTTAGTGTGCTTCACAGATACTGACTGCATTTTGTACAAATTAAAAGTTTGTGGCAACCCGGCAAGTCTATCAGTGCCATTTTTTCCAACAACGTTTGCTCACTTTGTGTCTCTGGGTCACATTTTGGCAATTCTCTCAATATTTCAAGCTTTTTCATTAATATTGTATTTGTTATGGTGATCCGTGATCAGGGGTCTTTGATGTTACTGTGATTCACTGAAGGCTGATGGTTACATTTTTTTTATCCATAAAGCATTTTTTAATAAAGATATGTACATTGTTTTTTAGACATAATGCCATTGTACACTTAATAGACTACACTATAGTGTAAACATGACTTTTATATTCACCAGGAAACCAAAAAATTTCTATGACTCACTTTATTGTGATATTCACTTTATTGCGGTGGTCTGGAAACGAAACCACGATATTTCCAAGGTCTGCCTGTACATCTGCAAAATCCCTTTGTCATATAAAGTAGCAGAATTATGGGAATAATATCCCATCACACTCAGGTCCCACCCACACCCAAAAGGAGGGAATTATGCACCAGAGGGTGGAAATCTTGGGGGGCACCTTGGAATTCTGCCTACTACAAACATGTATTAGCATGTATCAGCTGAGTTCACCATGCTTTACTCCATTGCCTTTCTAGGTGAACCACAAAAATCTTTGGAAAAAAACACCCTAAGTCAACATTGCCTTGCCTACCAACCCCATTCCACACCCAAATCTCCCACTGTTTTCTCTCTGTGTTTATAGCACTATGCATGCACCGTATTAGAAACTGAATAATGTTAAGAGCTAACTTTTATTGAGCCCCAGGTTCTGGTCTAAGAAACATGTATCCCCACAAATCTGTGAGGTGAGTATTAATACCACTCCAATTTTACAGGTGATAAAACTGAGGCACGGAGAGGTTAAGTAACACAATTGCTCTTAATCATGGGGCAGAGCCAGGATTAAAAAGCAGGTCATGTGATCCCAGAGCCAAGCTCTTCACATGTTGCTAGTTTCTTAGCAGGAAGAGGAGCCCTGGAGGACGCTCATATTTGTGGATCTGGGGTTGACCGCACTGACTCTGGGAATTTCTCCAGTGTGAATATTTTGTTCCTCCTTTCAGGAACGAACAAGTTCACAGCATGTTCTAAGAAGCCCAGGGAGTAAGGGGAAGATTTGACAAGGCCATATCTCCAAATCCAGTGAAGAGATTCCTCCAACCCCCACCCCCCGCCCCCAGAGTTTCATGCAGGAAAAGTACAGGGACATCTGGTGACACACTTTTAGCAAAAGCCAGCTGTGTGTCACCCCACACCAACCCCACTGGGAGCGCAAAGCGGAGCACAGAAGAGGCAGCAGGGAGTTTGCTAACAAATAATGTGTGTGCCTCCCTCCCACACAGAAGGTGGGACCATGTCAGGAAACAGTGTGACCATGTGCTTTCTCCAGAGCTATGGTTTCATCGTCTTTCTTAGGACCCCTGGTATACTTAATCTATGGAGAATATATTTAGAAATTAATCTTTCGTTGTGCAGGGACAATCCTGGTGCTGTACTAGTAAAAGCTCACCTGTTTAGACCTGGGTTGGACTTTCAGTCTGAGGGCAGGTGCTATGCCCTGCTTTTCTTTTTATCATCCTCTGTATCAGACTTAATAGGGGCTCAATAAAATTTGTTGTTGGTAGGTTGACGTTGTTCTCAAAGGCCACAGACCCTCCATGCTGCACGTACTGTTTTTGGCAACTGTAATCATGTCTGTCTAGACAGAACCATCTGCTTTGCTCTGCAGGGTCCTAGAGCCATAAAGCCCAAGTCTCTCCTCCCCTTAGTGACTCCCTGTTCTTGGGCAGTGGCCGTGATGGCACCTCAGCCTTGTGAGAATCATTAAAGTCTTAGTGTGCTTTTGATGCTACATCTGACGATGACTTTGTTCCACTTCAGCAGATCTTATGTGATGGGCAGGCACCCAAAGGAATCCACGAGACTCTTCCAGCGGCAAACTTTTTCAAACTATACACGCTCTCTACCCTCATTATTTCCAATACAACCCAATGTGGGAGATTGACACAGGGAGTATCACCATTTGTAAAAATTTCTAACATGGTACTGAGTCATTCTCAGCAACCTCAACCCCACCCCATGCACACACACAAAGATACACCACCAGGTTGATTATTCTAGAATCATGCCAGTGATCATTATTAACAAACAGAGAGTTGACACTTCATTCCCGCAAAGGTCAAAATGGAAATTCAATTTAGGAATCTGAGTTGTATCAATCTGCACAGAACAATCTGAAGGGAAACAGTTGAATTTTCTTGGTCTTAAATTACTTTTGAAAATGAGCTTAGTTGGTAGCCAGCATTCTAAATTCATTCAATTGCTATTTTAAAAAATAGTCTCTTTGTCACCTTAACTAAATTGAACTTTTCTTTTTTTAAAGAAAGCTTATTTTCCAGGAGCACCTAAGTCTTCAGAGTTCAGTTAAGATTCCATATAACTTTCCCACCCACTCTGTGAGTCCCAGGTATTTAATGTTTTTAAGATTTAATGGATGTAACTCGCTAATCAAATTGGGTATGTTTGGCTCCCTGTTTCTTCCTGGTGGTAGAGGCTACTGGCTGCCTTCCAATATCTTTTCTCTCCTTCTTTCCTAAGAAGCTAAGTTCTCATTGCATTATCTGGAATGCAGATGTGATACTGGAGCTCTAGCTTCCATACTGGAACAAGAGGAAAAGGGTCACACACTAGAGATGGCAGATGGAGTTTGGAGCCTGGTAACTTGGAGACGCCACCACTCCAGCCCTGGACTACCATATCCAGACTACCTTAGCTTTAGAGAGAAAGAGTCTTCTACTTTTCTCAAGCCACTCTAATGCTGGATTTTTCTACTACCTGCAGGCAGCTCTAATAATAACTGATACAAATGATAACTTCAAATATGCCTTCCAGCTTAGATATTCTAGAATTCCAATGTGTTTTTTCTTATTTTATCCTTGGCTTATCATCTCATATTAGGAAAAATTAAGCTCAGAGAGGTTAAGTGTCTTGGCTAAGATGCCACAAGAACAGAACCTGGGTCTTTTTTGACAAGTAGGTCTTGTGTTTACCAATGCCTCTGGTGATAAAAAGCTTCAAATGTCAACCCACAAACACATTACCATTCATCTTGACATCAAATCCCCTAATGCTTTTGCATTTGGTTTCTTAGAAAAATACAGCTTGCTAAAAGCTAAATTATCAGAGCACACCATCAAGTAGAATAGCACTCAATGGTATTCCCATCCATCATTTCTTTCCCGTTAAACTGGTGTGCATCGATTGCCCAGTCTAGAGAATTATGACAATCAATAACGTTCTTCAGAGAAATAGTGGGTGAGACTAAAGAAATTAGCTTATTTTGTAGTGGAAAGAAACAAGATGTCAATCAAACCCCTTAAACCTGACCTCAAGTAAGTACAGGTGCCAATATGAGAAAAATCTAAGTCATAACTGCCAAAGTCACCCTGATGGGAGAAGACTAGCGCTCACACGCTAACTCGCCATGAAGAGGGCATGGGACACAGAATGCCTTGTCATAGTAAGACCTCCTGTCCTGTGGGACACCTCAGAGGACTCTATTCCACCCAGGAGCTCTCCCTCCCCACTGCCACACCTGATGTCATAATCCACGTTCTGATAACCACTACTGATGAACAAGTTACCCCAAAACTTAGCAGCTTAAAACAACCATTTCTCACAATTTTGGTGATCAGGAATTTGGGAAATGCTCAACCGGAAAGTTCTAGCTTGGGATCTCTCATGTGGTTGCTTTCAGATGCTGGCTGGGGCTGCCGTCATATCAAGGCTTGATGGGGCTGGACATTCAAGATGTTGCATGCACGTGGCTGACAGTTAATGCCAGCTGCTACCTGGGATCAACTAAACACCTACACGTGGCCTCTCTAGCATGAGGGTCTCAGTGTAGTCAGACTTATGTGACAGATGTCTTTCCCCAGAGAACCATGAGGAAACTTAATGGCCTTTGGTGAGCCAGCCTCAGAAGCTGTAAGCCATCACTTCACTGCATTCTCTTGGTTGAGGTAGTGTCTTGGTTGCATCAGCCCATCCAGATTCAAGGTGAGGGGATTTAGACCCCATTTCTCAATAGGAGAAGTATCAAAAGCTTGCAGTCTTTTTTTGACATCTCTTTGCAGACCAAAGTTGGGGGGAGGGGGCATGAGTGGGTTCCAAAGTAGAGAAACAAGGGAATGGACTTTGAAAAAGTGTTCGCTTAAGCTGAATGGCTTTGTTTCTCACAGTGCTCTGGTGTTCTTCCAAGCTGACTTTTCCTTATTTCCTCCTCAGCTTCAGCATATACTCTGCTCTGTTGTGTCCATTAACTCCGGTGCCACTTGACCGTGCTTTGGTAACCTGTCATGGTTCCCCAGGCCCTCCAACCCACATCACTCATCTTCCCTCTGTGTAGCACAGGCCCATTACTCAGCTCCAGGTGGGACATCTCTCTCCTTTAGACAGGCCACCGTCTTAGTAAAGCCTGCCTTCAATGTGTCTTCAAAGCAGAAAGTGAAGTAGACCCCGAATACAAGGCAGAAAGAGTATTAGAAAGTCTTTGTCAGGCTGTCAGAGTCCATACTGCTTTGCCAGGTAGAATGCATGTAGGAACCAGAGGAGCAGCAAAGAAATTCCATCCTCACTGAGATGTCAGTGCATAGAAGGGACAGACAACATGCAGGCAGAAGACAAGGACATCCTGTGATTGTCCCATGAGGCTAGAAGTTACAACCTCCGTGTGAATGACATCCCCTCCAGGGTTAGACTTTGGCTTCTGAGTCCCCACCTTGATCATCTCCTTGCCTCCATTTCCAGACTCACCTCCCACCACCTACCAAGTTCTCCATGCTCTACCAAATGGAAATAGAATGACTTGCCAAATCAGAACCATGCACAAGGAAGGAATGATCAGAGAAGCTGTGTTCCCAGAGAAGCTCAAAATTCCCCTGTGCTAAACAGAACCTTTGAAAAGCCCAAGGCTGGGTTCACGTAGTACCAAAATACTTCAATGTGCTCATCCATTTGTCCCTCCAGTGTGTTGGGGGTGTGCAGGGGGGAGGAGTGAGAACACCAGGGAAGGCTGGCAAGCTAAGTTAGCAGTTTGCCTTTCTTCAAACAAATACAATTGAACAAAATCCTTGATGCTCAATATTAAAGTTTATCACAAATAAAGAAGTATTGCTCTACAAATCATAGATGACACTGTCAGTGCTCTGCCCAGATCCCCTTGGATACTTTTGCTTTTTCTTTGTGCCTCCACCCTGGCTTCTGGATTCCTCTGTTTCAAATAGCCAGCACTTGCAGCTCTTATCACAGGATGCCGGTGGGCTACCAGAGGTGCCCACCTGGACAGAGAGTGGGTCTGCCTAGGAGCTTACACCCCCCCCCACCCCAGGAGGCTCTCAGCCAAAGGCTGGAAAGTGTGGGAGAATGAAAGCCCAGTTTACCGCCTCAAGACAGGACAAACTCCGAGGTGCATTTCACACTCCAGAGCTCCCCTGAGGAATCAGGCTGGGACTTTGCTTGAAATTGCACCCCTGTGTAGTTCCTTCCCCTTCCCTGCTTTGATTCTCCTATTTCCTTACTGATCCCCCAGGGGCACATCCCCAATAAATCAAGTGCACAACATAGAGAATCCTAAAGATGCTACCAGAAAACTACTAGAGCTAATCAATGAATTTGGTAAAGTAGCAGGATACAAAATTAATGCACAGAAATCTCTTGCATTCCTATACACTAATGATGAAAAATCTGAAAGTGAAATTAAGGAAACACTCCCATTTACCATTGCAACAAAAAGAATAAAATACCTAGGAATAAACCTACCTAAGGAGACAAAAGACCTGTATGCCGAAAACTATAAGACACTGATGAAAGAAATTAAAGATGATACAGACAGATGGAGATACACCATGTTCTCAGATTGGAAGAATCAACATTGTGAAAATGATTATACTACCCAAAGCAATCTACAGATTCAATGCAATCCCTATCAAACTACCACTGGCATTTTTCGCAGAACTAGAACAAAAAATTTCACAGTTTGTGTGGAAACACAAAAGACCCCGAATAGCCAAAGCAGTCTTGAGAACGAAAAACGGAGCTGGAGGAATCAGGCTCCCTGACTTCAGACTATACTACAAAGCTACAGTAATCAAGACAGTACGGTACTGGTACAAAAACAGACATATAGATCAATGGAACAGGATAGAAAGCCCAGAGATAAACCCATGCACATATGGTCACCTTATCTTTGATAAAGGAGACAAGAATATACAGTGGAGAAAAGACAGCCTCTTCAATAAGTGGTGCTGGGAAAACTGGACAGCTACATGTAAAAGAATGAAATTAGAACACTTCCTAACACCATACACAAAAATAAACTCAAAATGGATTAAAGACCTAAATGTAAGGCCAGACACTATCAAACTCTTAGAGGAAAACACAGGCAGAATACTCTATGACATCAATCACAGCAAGATCCTTTTTGACCCACCTCCTAGAGAAATGGAAGTAAAAACAAAAATAAACAACTGGGACCTAATGAAACTTAAAAGCTTTTGCACAGCAAAGGAAACCATAAACAAGACCAAAAGACAACCCTCAGAATGGGAGAAAATATTTGCAAATGAAGCAACTGACAAAGGATTAATCTCCAAATTTGCAAGCAGCTCATGCAGCTCAATATCAAAAAAACAAACAACTCAACCCAAAAATGGGCAGAAGACCTAAACAGACATTTCTCCAAAGAAGATATACAGATTGCCAACAGACACATGAAAGAATGCTCAACACCATTAATCATTAGAGAAATGCAAATCAAAACTACAATGAGATATCATCTTACACCAGTCAGAATGGCCATCATTAAAAAATCTACAAACAATAAATGCTGGAGAGGGTGTGGAGAAAAGGGAACCCTCTTGCACTGTTGGTGGGAATGTAAACTGATACAGCCACTATGGAGAACAGTATGGAGGTTCCTTAAAAAACTAAAAATAGAACTAGCATATGACCCAGCAATCCCACTCCTGGGCATATACCCTGAGAGAACCATAATTCAAAGAGTCATGTACCACAATGTTCATTGCAGCTCTATTTACAATAGCCAGGACATGGAAGCAACCTAAGTGTCCATCAACAGATGAATGGATAAAGAAGATGTGGCACATATATACAATGGAATATTACTCAGCCATAAAAAGAAACGAAATTGAGTTATTTGTAGTGAGGTGGATGGACCTAGAGTCTGTCATACAGAGTGAAGTAAGTCAGAAAGAGAAAAACAAATACCGTATGCTAACACACATATATGGAATCTAAAAAGAAAAAAAAGGTCATGAAGAACCTAGGGGCAGGACAGGAATAAAGACGCAGACCTACTAGAGAATGGACTTGAGGACACGGGGAGGGGGAAGGGTAAGCTGGGACAAAGTGAGAGAGTGGCATGGACACATATAGACTACCAAATGTAAAACCGATAGCTAGTGGGAAGCAGCTGCATAGCACAGGGAGATCAGCTTGGTGCTTTGTGACCACCTAGAGGAGTGGGATAGGGAGGGTGGGAGGGAGGGAGATGCAAGAGGGAAGAGATATAGGGATGTATGTATATGTATAGCTGATTCACTTTGTTATAAAGCAGAAGCTAACACACCATCGTAGAGCAATTATACTCCAATAAAGATGTTAAAAAAAAAACAACATGTGCACATGATCCCTTGAGCAAGGGCTTCTTTGGGGGGCCCTTGAGCTAAAAACTCATTAAGATGTAAACTAAATGCTTCTTGCCCCACTCTGGCTAGGCACTGTGGACACTTCAAAGATGGACACGCACTGGGGTGGGGGGGTCAGGGCTCATCATGGGAGAGACAGGGAGTCACAATACAGAGCAGAATATTATGGGTACCACGAGTGGCTAACCAGAGTCATAGATCCTAGGTAGATGATGAATACAAAAATGGGCTCAGAAGATGGAGCTGCTGACAAGGAGAACTTTTATGGAGAACATAAATCTAATGAGAGCCTTGATTGAAGAGGAGGGTAGAAGGCATTCCAGTGGAATGAATTAATAAGGTGTATTAGTCAGGGTTCTCCAGAGAAATAGGACTAACAGGAAATATGTAAGGTGAAGTTTATTATAAGGAATTGACTCCCGTGATTACGGAGGCTGTGAAGTCCCATGATCTGCTATCTGCAAGCTGGAGACCCAGGAAAGCCAGAGGTGAAGTTCAAGGACTGAGAGTCAGAGAGCCAATGGTAGGGATTCTAGTCTGAGCCTGAAGGTCTGAGAACCAGGAGTGCTGAGAGCAGGAGATCAGTGTCCCAGCTCAAGCAGTCAGGCAGAGAACAAATTCATCCTTCCTCCGCCTTTTTGTTCTACTCATATCCTCAATGGATTGCATGATGCCCACCTACATTGGGGAGGGCCACCTGCTTTACTCAGTCCACCGATTCAAATACTAACGTCTTCTGGAAACAGCTTCATAGACACCCCTGGAAATAATGTCTAACCAGACAGTTGGCCATCCCCTGACCCAGTCATATTAGCATATAAAATTAACCATCAAAGAAGGACATAAGCAAAGATATAACAATAGGAAAGAGAAGCATGGATCAAGGTTCTAAGAGCCTTGCACGTATTAAGCATTTCAGCCTCACTCCAACTCAATGAGGCAGGGACCATGCTCATCCCCATCTTACAGAGGTGAAAAGGAGGCACAAAGTGATTAACAACTTGCCCAAGTCACACATCTGATGGTAGAACCAGGGAGGTGAACCCACAGGTAGACCCAGCCAGGTTGATGCCACAGGCCAAGTCTTAGCCGCCATACCCAGCTACCTCTCTGAGCAGGGCAGTCTGCCTGGGAAAGGAGCAGCAGAGGTAAATGTTGTTGGAAAGAGCTACTGAGACTGAATTGTGAGGTGTCTGTGTGTCAAATACAGTTGGAATTGTTATACCTCATTCATTCAACAAATATTTACTGAATAACAACTATGTGTTGGCTTGGTGGGGAAATGGTCATACACCAGAAAGACATGGTCCCTTTTCCCCTGGAGTTTACAATCTTATCCAACTAGGTACTTCCCCAAAGAGGGAACAGAACGAGCTGAAAAAGCATTTTGCTTCACAGATTGATGCAGCAAAACAAAATTAGAAGAAAAGTTAAAGTTATTTGGGGATCATTCTTAACGTGTCCTTTTTTAACTTAACTAGGTGGGGGGAAAACATAATCTCCCACCTTCTTAAGGTACCTATAGACCTGGAGCAAATAACACTGTGGATGGGTTAGGGTACTGCTGGCTGTTGCAGCAAAAACAATTTTTTTTATGGTTTAGTAAAAATGAAGTTTATTTTTGACAGATGTTCCTGGTTGGCCAGTAGCTTTCCTCCATGCAGTGATTCAGGGACCCAAGCTCCTTCTGCTTTATGGTTCTGCCAACCCCTAAATTCTTCTCCTCATCCTTATCTGGCTGACAGTAAAGGAGAGAGAGCATTAAAGAAGGTACATGTGTTTCTTAAGTGATATCGGTCAACTTTGTTCACGTTGTATTGGGGAGCTAGACTCATCACATGGCCACACCCAGACACCCCAGTGGGCCATGTGGCTGCTTCTGGAAGTCACTTCCCGCAGTAACTCCACACTACGGAAGAGGAAACACAAAGTTTGGTGGAAAGGCTAGTCACCTCTGCCCCACACTCTGTTTTTTCCTCTACCCTCACACTGTACTGAGACATCATGTTCAAACAGAATCAATTCCAGGAACACTAACTTCAAGGCCACCTTGAATGTGGGAAAGAAGCCACATTAGGACCACATTCAGTATTGGAGCAGAGTGGCTGGAGACAAATTGAAGGAATAGGAATTTATTAACCGTAATGTCCAATTTTTTTAAATAAATTTATTTGTTTGTTTGTTTATTATTTATATTTGGCTGCATTGGGTCTTCATTGCTGCACATGGGCTTTCTCTAGTTGTGGTGAGCGGGGGCCACTCTTCATTGCGGTGTACAGGCTTCTCATTGCGGTGGCTTCTCTTGTTGAGAGCACGGGCTCTAGGCATGTGGGCTCAGTAGTTGTGGCTCGCGGGCTCTAGAGCGCAGGCTCAGTAGTTGTGGCACATGGGCTTAGTTGCTCCGCAGCATGTGGGATCTTCCCGGACCAGGGCTTGAACCCATGTCCCCTGCATTGGCAGGAGGATTCTTAACCACTGTGCCATTAGGGAAGTCCCTGTTCAATTGTTTTTATGTGACCGTCCCCTAAGCCTACAGTTGATAGAGCCATCTCCTTTACATGCTACCTGCTTGACATACTTCTCCAATGCCAGCAGCAGAGATAGACCTAAATTTTGAAGTCTGGAGAAAACTCCCCCTTCACCCACACACAAATGCTATTTTCTAGTCTGCTTTTCAGACTCACCCTGTTTGAGAACATCTGAGTTCCAGCTGAATACTTGGAGAGCTAAGGTCTAAGAATCAAGATGGAGGAGCATTAGGGGAAGGTACAAGGAGGCCTTATTTTAATAGGGGAGGACCCTAGACTGAGACTGCCTGATGTCTGCCAGCACACCTTCTTTGGAGGAATTTAGATCCCCCTTCCTTCTTGCATAGGGGACCTGCGGATTGCATTAGACAATTCCAGAGGCAGAGAGGATCTTCAAGATTACCTATTCCAAAGCCTTCATCTGATAGATGAAAAAACTGAGGCTCAGAGGGGTTAAGTGACTTCCCTGAGATCACACAGCTTTGAGTGGCAGAACCCAAGGATGAGCAAACAGTGGGGTGTCACAGACATGGGGTTTGCGCTCAGTAAATATAAGTGTCTATCTTCCCTAGGTTTGCCCAGCCTTCTCCCTGTCCTAGCTCATCTCTCCTGCTTCTTATCCAGGCTGATATGACCAACTCTGCAACACAAAACTGTCATTCTGCTACATTCTGCAGAATCTGTTAACAGAATTGTAAAGGTTTATCTCAACGCACACATCACCTTCCTGTCAATTTCTCTGGCAAGGGAGCCAATAATGGATCTTGTCACTGCCAACTCTATCCCATACCAGGGTTATTTGGAAGGGTTGAATTCAGACAAATAATCAGCTAGATTGAGTCTCCTTTTACTAAAGCTCCAAATCATCTCGTTTGTGCATACCTCGTCCCATTTCACATTCAAGCTGATTTGGGCAGACAAGACCATGATGGTTATTGCCCAGAAGACACTCAGGTGTCCTGATCATATTCCAAGTGAACCAAAAACTGGAGAACCACGTATCAGGCCCCTGTGGAAATAACAAGTCACCCAGTGGAACCTCCACCCCAGTTTCATTATGCCTGCATCTGCAAATCCGAAAGTGAGGCTGGTGGGGAGGAAAACCCGCAGCTGTTTTTCAAGAAATTAATTTCTATCCCTGCAGTGATCAGTCCTGGGTAAGTGAGAGAATCAAATTATCTAAGTTACTTCTGCTGGGAAGGTTGACTGCTCTGAATCCTGATGAAAAATAACACAATGGTGCTATTTAATTTAAAACCTCCGTCTGCTTCACTTATAATTCATAATGATTATACTTCGCGTTTATGTACTATCCAAGGATCACAGAGAAGTTTGATGGCATAAATGATTCATCCTTGGGACCCTTCAGAGAAGCAATGCTGGCCTTTCTTTCTCCATAGGGCAGTGAAAAGGGAGGACAGAGCCTGGTAACCTGGATTCCCAACTGACTTTTCAACACAAATCAACACTCCCTCTCTAGTTATTTAGAAGTTGGCATCAATTCTGGCCAGACTAATATATTACATAAACGGACATCATGATATCAGGAGTGTAACAGAGATAAGAAGTTATGGCTTGCAAATGTAAATCAATAAAGACCATGGGCTTTCAGCCATTTCTTTCTGAGAAAAATGCTTCTATTGCTTCCAGCAGCCTGGCCAACATATGATAGCCTTCTACAAGAAAGTCTTAAATGTTGATCTAATGGGTTCATGAATTCCAGAAACAGAATGAACCGTGTAAAAATAACAATAAACACGTGGTCCGCACTTTACAGTTTACAAAGCACTTTTGTATCTATTCCCTCATTTACATATTCCTCTCTTGCATTACCTTATGTGCTTTGCACTACTGGCTAAACCGGAAGTGATTATTCACACTCCCTCCGGGCAAAACGCAGTGCCCAGCTGCCCTCACTGTACTACACGTGCATTCACACGGCCGCAGGGCCCCTGCAGAGAGGGTTGGCTTTACTCTGCTCAGTTACTAAGTCACCAAGGGCCACACCATTAGCCACCCTGGCCCTTCCATCAAAGGTCATGTATCTCTCCTCTATTCTGAACCAAGAAAAGAATTAATAATAATAGTGTCCGTGCTTTGTCACATGCCTACTCCACAACAGGCAGTTTGTCAGGGCTTCATACACGTTAAATATTGATACAGTCCTTACACCAGACTCGCCAAATGTAACACAAAGGAAATAACTGAGGCATCGACTTGCCCAAGTTCAGAGTTTGGTAAAGGGTAGAGCCATTCAGATCTTCCCCAACACATAGCCCGTACACCTCCCCCGGGAAAATCAGGACAAGGAGAGAGAAGTAGCTAGCAGATACAGGCAGACGCCAGCCCTGCCAGCCATCTCTTGCTTCAGTGCTCCTGGAAACGATGCTCTCCCTTCCTTGGGGGCGGTGCTGAGGGTCTTGAGACCCTGTGTAGCTCGTGATGGGCTTCTCAACTGCTGCTATGGCTGCATTAATAGGAGAATGATATCCAGAATAAAGGAGGACAATTACACTGCAGGCCCCATTCTTCTGAACAGACATAAAACACCTTACCCAACTAAGAATGGTAATTTCCCGGAACACATTCACAAGAAAGGGACTAACCTAACTACATTTAAACAATCGGACACAAGGGGGAAAGACCAAAACAAGCTGTAAGAGGAATTAGGCAGAGTTGTGATGTCTGTCTTCAACTATTTGATGGGATGCCTTAGGGAGAGAAAGCAGACTCGTTCTGTATGTGCCACAGGATACAACTAAGTTGGAAATTAACAGGCAAGCTGGTTCAAACCCCTGCAAGAAATGTGACCTCTTGGACCTCCTGCTATTGCTGGAGTAACATTAGCCTCTACTTCCTAGCACTGCTATGACGACTGAATGTGATAATGTATCTAAACGTTTAGCCCCGTGTCTGAACACTGTAATCTATCCGTCA
This sequence comes from Eschrichtius robustus, assembly GCF_028021215.1. Taxonomy (NCBI): domain Eukaryota; kingdom Metazoa; phylum Chordata; class Mammalia; order Artiodactyla; family Eschrichtiidae; genus Eschrichtius; species Eschrichtius robustus. The sequence continues at coordinate 81,686,280 of NC_090839.1, read as the reverse complement.
TTACAAGGCAGGATCCTTTGCCTTCGAGAGAGAGAGAGAAATGGCGGAAAATGAGATTTCTTCTCAGGACTAATTTTAGGCCAGATATTTTGAAAAACAAACACAAAAACAGCTAGCCTAGCTGTGGGATAAGGCATTCGATTCCTTTCCTTCCTGCTCCTTCACTGCATTGAGAAAACAGCCACCCATCTTTTCAATCAACGTCTCCCCTCCTTATCCCTCCCTGCTCCAGCCTAGGCCCCTGCTACCACAGAAGAGTTTCTGAGTCTCTAGCCCTTTAAATAATTGCACATTCCCGAGAACAGGGAATCATTTGTTCTGAAAATCTTCCTATATTGCCTCGTAGCTGAAAGCTTTCTGGTCCACCTTCTGCCTAAAATAGATCATTTGGGATGATGGGAACAGCCCATTGGGTAACAGACCCTCCAAACCTCAGGACCCCAACAGCCAACTCAGGTTTCCAAGGCACGCTGACCAGAATCTAGCTGGCTTTCTTGGTCTCACTTTCTGGGTCACAGGAACGCTGGTTTTTTGTCCTAAAAAGGGGGATGGAGCGGTGGAGAAAAGCAGCCAACAGATGCTCAATGCCCATGAAAAGCTGTTTCCATTGCCCACAGCTGTGTAGCTCCGTAGGAAGGACACTGCCATGATTGTGTGGGGTGACAGCACTTGGGCACCACCGCTTAGTGTCTCCTGTGTGTGGGAAGGACCCAGGCAGCCTCCAGAATCTCGGCCCATGCAAGGGAATGTGCCCCTGGCCAGAGAGGGCCTCCCACCCCATGAGAAGGCTGGCCGAGGCAGGCAGCACAGATAGATGTCAGGACAAACTGGGGCATGGACTGAAGGAGAGATGCTGGTTGATGGTCAACCTGAGAAAAAGGCATTTGTGCCCCCATCCCCCAGCCATAACAAACGTCTGGCTTGTTCCCCAAACACATTGGCCCTCGTGTTCCTCTGCATGGAACGCCTTGATCCCTCCCACTCTGTCTACTCAAAAAGCTGCTACTCTTCCTGTTAAGCTCATAGATTTTCTCTTTCGTGTGACTGTCTTGGATATCCAAGCAGAAATAATCATTTCCTCATCTGCAAGTACATGACATTTTATCCATACTTTATCTGATGGCCCTAAGAATGTTGTCTTAGAGATAATTATCTATGCGTCTGTCTCTTCCAACAGACTTAGATCTCTTTGAGGTCAAAGTACAGTTTAATTGTCTATGTATCTTCAAGTTTAAATGTGATAACCTAATTATTTTTGTTTTCCTTTCCCCACCCCCCAGACTATAAGGTCTATATGGAAGCAGGAGCCATGTCTGGTTACCTTCGTATCCCCAGAATCCAGCTTAGCACGTGGCATTTATTTTCTGAAAGACTGGACAGATAGATAGAGGGAGGGATGGGTGGATGGGTGGATGCTTGGATGGATGGATGGATAAAGGAGGCATTATAAGAATGGAACCAACAGAAGTCAGAGAGGGAAAATCTCACCACTGACACTTGGGATGAAGGGTAGTGTGTCCAGAGAGTCTCACAGAAGAGGGGTTGCCTGTGGTAAGCCTTTAATAAAAAGTAGAATTGTAGCAGCTAGAGTAAGAGAAGGAGGGCTATTCAAGCATGAGACAGAGATGAGGGAAGATGCCACGGGAGGAACGTGTAGAGCAGCAAGGACTCCTAGCAGCTGGAATGTCTAAGAGGCCACAGAGGGGGTAAGCTGGGAATGTAGGCTTCACGTGTGTCACACGGCACCCCGAGTGTCCTGGTATAGAAATTGGACTGTATCACACACGAAGCAACAGGAGATGCCCAAGGGTTTTATTTCTGTTTTGTTTTAGCAGAAGTACACATACAAGGCATTGTGTTTGGGGGCTAAGGCATTAAGTCGTCTCTTAAAACACATGATTGAAGCATTATAGCTGTGGATAGTCCATTACAAGCTGTTGGGACCACGATTTCCCAAACCTCCTAAGCCACCAGGTAGGCGAGAAAACAAAGCCAATAAGCTCTGAAGGCCAAGGCGAGAAGATGAAGCCTGGATCAAGATTTGCTGCCAGCCCATTTGGGGAGAGGCCGGCGATTAAAGAGGACGGCAAGAAGGGAATGGAAGAGGTGGCCTCGCAAGAGCTTCATGTGGATGGCAGCTTGTCAACCTGGGATAACAGCTTTTCCAAACCATAACCAAGAGAGATAACGCGCAGGACCCAACCTGGGTCCTGCCATTTGGGTGCAGGCAATCAAGGCCACGTGTCTTATCCCAGTAGGTTTGCAATCTCCTTCCCTCTGGGATGTGTCGGCATCTGAAATCTCACTCTTCAGCCCCCGCAGACACACACATGCATCCAGCTGCCCATTCTCATTGCAATGTCACTTCGACTCTGGGTCTGCTTCTGGGGACACGTGCTTCTATTCTGGGTAAGGAGGGGCGACCAAAGAAAGGAGCCTTTCCAGAATGGAGACACCCAAGGCCCCACCTACACATCCCCTCGCGCCTATGGGACCCCTGCTACGCACTACTTGACTCTGTGGCCCTCTGCTCTTGGAGACCACCCTACTCCACCAAGGGAAGAGGATTAGGGCTGTTCATTGTTCTGTTTTGATGACAGATGAAGTAGCAAAGTGGAGAGCAAGGCAGAGCCCCCTGCGTGCTGCGCAGTTTTCTCCTGCTTTGATTCCCTTCTCGCCTTTCCTCCCATCCAGCCTCCATCCTCTCTCTCACCCGTCCTCGCAGAAGCTGAGTGCTACCCTCTCCACGCATCAGCTGGATAAGAGCTGCAAACAGACAGTTCTATCTGCTGCTTCTCACAGTCCAGTCTGTAACATTGTTACCTCCATGGTGCCCACAAAAGAAAATGAGGAGGTAGCGCGATTGCAGCGATTCTAATTACCGTATGCTATTTGGGCCGCCTTCAGGCTTCCAAGGCGGTGCCGTTTCCCTGAGATGAAATGACAGAAGCCCCTGCACTTGCCTCGCTCTACTTATTCTCCTGTTGCTTACAGAACATTCTGTACCAGGCAGCAGCATGCACAGATACCCCAGGCGGGGAGGAACCACAAAGATGTCTGCCATTGGATGAACAGGTCCACGTTCCGTGGGACCAAGGCAGGTGCTCTAACCTGAGTCCCTGTATATTGGGGCTTTAAGGATCCCTGAATGCACCTCAGCCCCCAGGGTATGCAAATTTCCTTATATGTACATATATGCATTTATCTGGAGGATTCAAAGCTTTCTTTGGCTTTTCAGAAAGCCCAGTATCTTTTTTTTTTTAATGTGAAAATGATTGGCCTATAGGGAAAAGTGTCTAATTTATCAAGATTTTCATTTATTCTCTGCATACTCTTGGGAGAAGCAATCCCCTACATCCCCACCTCCACCATCCCCCACCAAAAAAACAAAAAAAGAAAGAAAAAGAAAAGAAAGGGAGGACGTAGATTGAGATTGAAATTAGAACAGAGTCAACAATCAAGGGATCAGGGCATTACAAGCAAGAAGCCCATGTCCTCTCTGCATGGCCAGAGCAGAAATGATTTGCAGCTACATTACAAAAATTAATTTAGTTCAACCCATTTATCTCTTGCCAGGCTTGTGACCTCTTGGTTCAAATTCTAACCAATTTTTTTTTTTAACATCTTTATTGGAGTATAATTACTTTACAATGGTGTGTTCGTTTCTGCTTCATAACAAAGTGAATCAGCTATACATATACATATATCCCCATATTTCCTCCCTCTTTTGTCTCCCTCCCACCATCCCTATCCCACCCCTCTAGGTGGTCAAAAAGCACTGAGCTGATCTCCCTGTGCTATGCGGCTGCTTCCCACTAGCTATCTATTTTACATTCAAATTCTAACCAATTTTTTTTAAACATAAGCTATACCTTTAATTTCTTGCCTGGGCTACTGAAATACCCTTCTAATTGGTCCACCTGTATCCACGCTTTTTATCTATTTATTTAACTTCCCAACATAGACAGGAGTTGAAAGAACTGGGCAATGAGAAAAACATGTACCCACCCACCACCTGGATTTGACAATGAACTTCATACTACACCTGTTCTCTCACATCTCTATCCATCTATCCAGCCTCTTCCTATCCATCACACCTACTTATTCTTTGTTGGTGCTGTTGGTTTGAGTACCTGTCTCTCTCCTGCCTCCTTCCATTTTATTCCCCACACAGTAGTCAGTGATCTTTTTGTGGTATATATATTCAATGGGATACTACTCAGCCATAAAAAAGAACGAGATTTTGCCATTTGCAGCAACATGGATGGACTTGGAGGGGATTATGCTTAGTGAAAGCAGAAAGACAAATATTGTATGATATCACTTATATATGGAATCTAAAAATTACAACAAACTACAGTAAGTCCCCTACATATGAACAGGTTCCATTCCAAGAGTGCATTCATAAGTCTAATTTGTTCACAAGTCCAACAAAGTTAGCCTAGGTACCCAACTAACACAATCAGCTACATAATACTGTACTGTAATGTGGTTATAATATTTTTCACACAAATAGTACATAAAAAACAAACACAAAAATAAAGAAACCATTTTTAATCTTACAGTAGAGCACCTTGAAAAGTACAGTAGTACAGCACAACAGCTGGCATCCAGGGGCTGGCATCGAGTGAACAGGCAAGAAGAGTTACTGACTGAAGGAGGGAGAGGAGGTGGGAGATGGTAGAGCTGAAGGATCCTCAGCAACAGGAGACAGAGGGCAAGCTGCAATTTCACTCACACCTGACACTGATGGAACACACTTTCACATCTTTAAAACTTCACAACTTGAAGGTTCGTATGTAGGGGACTTACTGTAGTGAATGTAACAAAAAAGAAGCACACTCACAGATATAGAGAACAAACTAGTAGTTATCAGTGGGGAGGGGGAAGGGGGGAGGGACAATATAGGGGTACGGGATTAAGAGGTACAAACCATTAAGTATGAAATAAGCTACAAATATATATTGAACAGCACAGGGAATAGAGCCGATATTTTATAATAACTATAAATGAAGTATAACCTTTAAAATTTGTGAGTCACTATATTGTACACCTGTAACTTATATAATATTGTATGGCAACTACACTTCAATAAAAAATTTTTTAAATTAAAAATAAAGAAGTCAATGACCTTGTGGAAACAAATCTGATCATATCCCCCAACCTGCACCCCTGCTGTGGCCCAAAAAGGCTTCACTGGGCTCAATGTGCGATAATGCAATGATACAGGCGATTGAATTCAATTGTGTGTACAACTTATAGAGAAGAGTGCCAAGTTTGTTGGCTATGCCACATTAAATTGAAGTACGTAAAACTGGTTAAGAAAAACGTTAAATACACAACACATACTAATAGCACATAAGCCACAGATAAAGAGTCTTTTCAACTAAACTTTCCACTGATTAAAAGTTAATGTTTTGGCTTTAATCAGAGTTCCCATGTTGCATTACAGACTAAATATGAATATCCTTCCATGGCAGCTAGAATTCCAGATGTTTCAGATTTGATGAGGAAAAAAAAATAACCTCTGTCTTGCCATTGTTTTTAATATGAATTCAGTTCATTCATCCTGCCAAAGCAGTGCTGCATTAGGACAAAACAAAACATGCGTGTGACTTAAATGCCATTATCTCCTTTAGACCAGAATAGGCATCTGCCCCAGAGGTTTCAATATGAGGGTCAGGGATTCATGCCTTACAGACGATGCTTTGTCAGGCCTCTGCAGACATTCAGAACGTGATGTGATACAAGTTTCGATTGGAGATATATTAATAGATAAGAGTATGTCACAGGACTTTGTTGGCATATCATTTTATTATTGTTATTATTGAGAGAACATGGGAAAAAAGCTTCCTCCGACAGATTGCTCTATGCACTGCTGCAAACTGAGTCCTGCCTCTGTTCCTGATTTTCTCTGACTGTTGACAGCAAGTCTGGCCAGTCCTATGGGGCTCCCATCCATACCCCAGGTGGACACAGAGGAGAGGTAGATTGCACCCAGCAGCCATGGAGAAGGTGGATGGCACATGAATTTGACTTGAATGGCCAGGCGTTAGTTCTACGAGTGGCTCTGTGGGGTCAGTTAGAGGCCTGGACTCACTCTGGGGGTCAGACTCTGGGGCACCCACCAGTCAACAGTCAACACAGGTGTTGTATGATGAACATATTCCTGCTTCCAGGTGCTCTGGACAAAACGAAAGCCTTGGAAAGCCCTGGCCAGTTGTTTCCCTATAGGCATGCACTCTTCTTTCTTTTTGCTAGAACTCCAACTTTAAATGAGGTGGCATGTCACCTCCACGGGTCGAATTATGATTGGTTTAGGCCAATAAAGCCTAGCTTATTCTTTTTTGCCAGGTGTATGATTTCCTAGAGTCTCTTGTGCTGGGAGTGGCCTTGAGATCTTGTACTGGCCAATGAACCCTAAGAGAAGTGTGATAGGGGAGGATCCCAGGAAAGACTATCCTCCATGATAAAAGGAGGCCCTTTGCTTTTCTATCTGTCCCTTTGCCCTGTACTGAGCACAGTGAGTGACGGCCTGATGCTTGGAGCTCTAGCATCCGTCTTCAGGTCATAAGGGACTACCCTGAGAAGAAAAAGTGATCATGCTGAGGGTAACAGAGCAAAGAGATGGAAAGGGCCGCATTCCTTGATGGCATGGGTGGAGGAGCTGCAGCCACCCTGCAACTGCGCACCTTCTTGTTCTCTGAAAAAATTAAATACCTTTACAACTTAATCCACTTCTGACCAGGTTTTCTGTTACTTGCAGCCCAAAGCATTTCTAACTGTTGAAGAGAATTGAGCTTAAATACATGATGGTGCAAATGCTGTGTCAGAGTTTTCTAAGTGCTCATCTATGCAGTTCTCCTTTCGTCTGGGTACGCGGAAGGATGACTCTTCCCTGCTGCCTTGAAGTTAAGTGGTATCATGTGACAATACTGACCAATGTGTGCGTGTATGGAAGGGACATACGTCACTTCTAAGCCCAAGTATTTAATTACATCCATGAGATCACCCAGTTTTCTTTATTTCTGCAATGGCAAACAATGAGGCCCAGTATTCCAGCATCAGCCTATATCCCCAAGGGACCGTGGAGCAGAAATCCTTGCCCATTGATGAATGCAGCATGAATTAGAAAGCAAACTGTTGTTGTATGAAGCCACTGAGATTTGGGGGGTTGTTAGTTACCTTGGCATAACCTAGCTATGCTGAATAATGCAGATAGTTGTCAATTTTACTTCTAAAGAGTCAGTCTGATGTGATGTACGTAGGATTTTGCTATAAATTGATCAGGTCATGGCAGATCCATTGATATGTTTATTAAGCTACTCAACAGTCATCATCCCTTTCTTCATTGCTGATAGAACAGAGATTTTCTTCAGGGTAGCAACATTTCCAGACCCAGGGGATGTCCAACCTCAGAGGTATCCAGGCCCACAGTATGGCTACCTCATTCCCTTTTGATAGACACTCATTTCCCCAGATTCCTTTGTAAATCTTTTGGTTAATGAAACACAATGGAAAACCTGCATATAAGGGGTGAATAGTAGTTTTCTGGGGCTGCTGTAATACAGACTGGATGGCTAAGACAACAGAAGTTTGTCGTCTCACAGTTTTGGAGTCTAGAAGTACAAAATCAAGATGTCAGCAGGGTTGATTCCTTCTGAGAGCTGTGAGGGAAGGATCTGTTCCAGAACTTCTTGGCTTGTAGATGGCTGTCTTCTCCTGTGTCTCTTCAAATTACCTTCCCTTTGTGCCTGTCTCTGTCTCCAAATTTCCCCTTTTTATAAAGAAACCAGTCATATTGGATTAGGGTTTACCCTAATTACCTCATTTTAATGTGATTAACTCTGTAATGACCCTGTCTCCAAGTAAGGTCACAGTCTGAATTAATGGAGGTTGAGTCCAGCTTTTTTTTTTTTTTGGCAGGGACACAATTCAACCGATAACAGGTTTTTTGTTTGTTTGTTTGTAATGCAGGAGCATTACTCATCCACTTCCTTTAGGTTTGGAATGCTGGTGTGAAATGTTATATAGGGAGCTAAGGCAGCCATCTTGTGATCATGAGGGAGGAGACCAAAAATCACAAAGAGGCCCAGAGAGTAACTTATAATAATTTTTCTTATAGTTTAAGCTTCTTTTAATTACAGCCACATATGAACTCATATAGAAACCAGAAGTCCTTAAGTAGACTATCAGCTCTGCCTCCAACTTTATAGATAATGATAGATAAGTCATTAAACACTACAGGGCACAGTTTTCAACATTTGGTAAAGAAAACTGATACTACTGGTCCTTAACGGACTTACAATACTGATAGAGAATCAAATGAAATAAGGTTCAGTCTTTTTGAAAAATTGAAAACCCAACAAAAGTTATTTTATATTTATTAATTAAACAGTTAAATATTGAGTATCTCCCATTTGTCAGCACTGTGCTAGGTTTAGAAATTATGTTCAAAAATAGGTGTGATCCCTATCCTTTTAGAACTTCTGGTCCAGTAGGAGAGTTAGTCAAATAAGCACACAAACAGCCACCAAACTGAAAGTGAAAAAATAAATTTGATCCAATTATTTAAACACACAAGGAGCTGATGAAGTGCACTCAATATTGTCTGTGGGTTTTCCACTGAATTCCATCAATATGATTTTAAAGCATGAGTTTCAGGACTTCTTTTTTTTAAAGAAGAAAAAGTATTCTCATTGTAATTAAGCATTCATCTAATTTATCAGCAAAATGAGACATATCTGAAAGTTAAAAAGGGCACTATTAATAATTATTCCAGGAAAAGGGCGTAAAGCTGAGATGCTCCAAGAAACCAGGACATTTGGACAGCCAGGTTATGATGGTGATTTGTTTGGTCTAAAAACTGGGATATTAGGAACATGAAGATACAAATTAACAAGTCAAAAATTTAACAAAACAGAACATCTCATTTTGCCGGGATGAGAGAAAATGGGAAGCGATTTATGTTTGATGTGGAGGAGATTGAGAATTACACACTGAAAAATAATTTATTTTTTCATTTTCCCACAACTTCTGTATGTAAACAAAAACCTACATTTCTGGTATGCTAGAAAATTTGTTGCAAGAAAAAGAAATAAGTGACATGGCTGCAGTTTGATGTGTAATAATAGGCTACCATGAGACAGATTGATTTGTGCTGTGCTAAGCTGGCAGAGAACATCCATCCCTGCTGTGGCTTGTAAAAGAAATTTAAAGGCTACCCCTGTATGTTAAATGAGGCTAAAATTTTTGATCAATAACTTTTCTTCACAAAAAACAAAAAAGGATAAAATAATCCAAGATTGATTCTAAATACTAAATGCCCACTACCAGCTGACAGAAATACTTTGCAAGCAATATTTTGAAAGTTGCCAGTAAATTGGCCCAAATTGTGAGAGGGATTTTTTTTAAATGTGTTTCATCATATTTTTCACTCGTTTCTAAAACTGAGACCAGCCGGGGATGTCAGAGAAGATGGTGTGCATAGAAACATAGCTTACCAGCTCTGTTTCACAAATGGGTTTGAGACATTTTGATAAAATAGCAAAGTTTTAAAAAAAAGAATCTTAGAAAGATACACTGTATTGAGTTTACATGTCCTTTATTTACCTAAACATTCCTTTACATTGAATCAGCATCCATATTTGTGATTTAGAGTCTATGAATGCTACCCCCCACCTCACACCTAAAAATCTCTCTCTTCCTTTTCTTCCTCCATCAGAACAGCTGCAGATCCTGAAAAGACCACAATATTCTCTACTGTGGGTTAAAGCCTGAGTTCATTCTGGGACTGCTTCTTACCATGCAAATAATCTAATCAAGTTATGTAATTTCTACATGTGAAATGGGAGTGATAACAGCTATCTTGATTAAATGACAAAATGGCAGGGAATACTAAACACAGTCCTGACACTCAATATTCTCAATAAAGCTGACAACTTTATCCTTAGTTCCCTGCCTCCCTTTTTGCTCTCAAAAATTCAATTGACATCCAGGAGGGGTAAAAACCAGAGTTCATTTTTTATTTAATAAATATTTTATTGACATATAAGTACACAAATCACTAATTTAAATGATGAACATTTAGAAAGAAAACGCACCCCATGTAACCATAAAGAAATTAATATCCCTTAGACCCCCCAAAAAAACTCCCAACTACTCTTTTTTATCTGGCTTCTTCCATTCAATATCAGGTGTATGAGATTAATCAATTTTCTTGATGTGGCAATAGTTCATTTTCATTGTTGGGAGTATTTTATTGTATCAGCATATCATGACGGATTTGTCCATTCTTCTCTTGATGAAGATTTCGGCTGTTTCCAATTTTGGCTATTTTACAAAATGGTATTAGGGACATTTTTGTCTTTGGGGTCAGAGTCTACATTTCTGTTGAGTATGTACTTAGAACAGGGATTGCTGGATCATACAGTTACTGTATTTAGCTCTAACAGGTTTTGTCAGGGTTTTCCAAAGAAGTTAACTATTTACACTTCCAGTAGCAATGTACCAGAGTTCTAATTCCTTTACTTTCCACATTGCCAATACTTGGGGTTGTTGGTTTGTTGGGTTTGGGGTTTTTTATGTGTTTTAGGGTGTATGGTAGCACATTATTTGTTTCCACTTGCATTTTTCTGATGAGCACATTTTATATGTTTATTGGCCATTTGCGCTCCATTGTAAAGTGCCTGTTTTGAGTTTTCTGTCCATTTTTGTGGGTTTTAATCATTTTTGTTGATTTGTAGGAGTTCTTTATATATTCTGGATATGAGTCCTTTGTCAGTTATGGGAACTCCCACTCTGTCACTCCCCTTTTCATTCACTCATTGACACCTTTTGATGAAAAGAAGTTCTTAATTTTATACACTTCATTGAATCATTTTCCGCATTACAGTCAGTAGATATTTTGGCTTAAAAAAATCTTTGCCTACCCCTACCATGAAGGTATTCTCCTGTTTTCTTCGAAAAACGTTTTTGTTTCCCTTTATTATTTGATTGATCCAGTTGGAAGTTTTTTGATATGGTATATAAAGTGGTTGTCAAGATTACTATTCTTTTCCATATGGATAAACAATTGACCCACCTCCAGATAAATAAAAGACCTTCCTTTCTCTAGGTCATTTTCCTTTTTTCATGCATCAGATGACCACTATGACTAGGCCTCTACTAGCTTTTCCCTTGTTCTATTCTGCCCTGAACCAGAACCACATTGTGTTAATTATAGGGGCTTTGTAATAGGTCTTAGTACCTGGAAGTGTAAGTCTTCATACTTTGTTCTTCTTCAAGGTCATCTTGGCTATTCTTGGCTCTGCATTTTCTTATGACTTTTACAAAAAAGCTTTTTAAATTCCACATAATAAGCCTTTTGAGTTTTTGATTGGGATTCTATTGAAACTTAGATCAATTTTAGGAGAATTGATGCTTTTACTGTTATAATGCATTAACATGTTATACCCCTCGATTTATTTAAATTTTCTTCAGTGATATTAGCAGTTTTTTAACATAGTGGTAATGAACTTCTTTTTGTCAGATTTTTGTCTAGGCATTTTATATTTATTACCAAAATTAGTATTTTTAAAATTTTATTTTCTAGTGACCTGATTAAATTTACTTAATTTTAATAATTTATCTGAATAGAATTTTTGGATTTAAAACCAACTACGTTATCTGTGAATAATACCATTTTTATTATTTTTTTAGTCCTTACTTATGTCCTTAAATGTGATTTTTTTTTTCTTGCCACATTGCAAGGGTTAGGAACCACAGTACAGTGTTGAATAAAAGTTGTGATTATGCACATCCTTGTGTCACTCCTGACCACAAAGAAAATTTTTCATAGTGCGACATCAAATATTATATTCATTAAAGATTTTTTTTGGTCATACTTCTATTTCTTACATGTTAAGAAATTCTAACTTCTATTTCTTCTTTGTTAAGAAGTTTTTCCTCTTTATAGCATGCATGAAATTTTTTCAGATATTGAATTTTATTAAATACTTTTTCTATCTCTAGTGAAATAATTATATTAGTCCCCTCTTTACTCTGTTAATGTGGTGAATTGCATTGATTTATTTTCCAATGTTAAGCTAACCTTGCATTCCTAGAATAAACCTAACTTCACATGGTATACTGTCCTTTTTATATATTGCTGTATTTGATTTGCTAAAATTAAAAAATTTTTTAATTTTATGCTCACAAAAGTGATTACACATGATTTTTTCTTCTTTCAGTATCATGAAAATGGTTGAACATGAATCTTCCTTTCTTTTGGTAGCAAGATTATTCTGGCCTCATAATAAATTACAAAGTGTTCCCACTTTTCCTATTTCCTGGAAAAATTAGTGTAACAGTGGTATTGTTTCTTTCTCAAATGTTTGCAAGACTTCACCGGTGAAGGCATCTAAGTTTGGAGTTTTCTTTATGAAAATATTTTTAATTAAAAATATTGCTTCTTTATTAGATCTAGGTAGCTTTAATTTTATATTTCCCCTAGTTTCAGTTTTTGTAAATTATGTTTCAAAAAACTGTCCCTTTCTTCTAAATTGTCAACTTTATTTGCAAGCTGTTCACTTTATCCTCTTATTAATATTTAATGTCTAAGGGATTTTTTTTATTCTTAATATTGGTCATGTGTTATCACTCTTTGATTCAAACAGCTTTTTGGACTTTTGTTTGGTTGTTTGTTTTTTGTTTTTTTACCCATCTGTTATAGTTTCTCTTGGCAGGAAGAGTGGTCTGAGGCAAGCTACTCTACCACAGCAGAACATGAAAGTTTGGCAGGGCCACATTTTAGCAATGTTCCAAAAAGATGAACTAGCAGAAAGCAGCTCCCAAAGGAAAAGAAATGTGTCACCCAGGATGTAACCCCAAGGTCTCCTTGAGATAAAAGATTCCTCATAGTTCTCTCTAAATCCCTAGGAACTAGCATCTTGCGAGCTCTCAATAAGTGTCTGCTAAATTTATGAATAAAAGAAAGAATAATGGCAGCCTGACATGTCACCCCAAGGGGCCATGTATGTCCTGTGGCACATCAGCAAGTTTTTCCAACCTGGAGAACGCCAGCAGTCAACAGTAGGCTAACATTTGGGCAAAAAGCACATGCCATCAGGAATGATAGATTTCATGAGAGCCATTCAACATGGGATCAGAACATGGCCTAATCAGCCTGGCTTCAACATATGAGTTCTTTCAACGCATCTCACCAGAATCAAACGACTTCTTTCCAACAGAGTGTTGCTACTGTGAGTCTACAATTTACTTCTGGAGGAAAGGAGCCACGTATTGTTCTTTGATTCTGTAACAAAGAGTGGAACACTAGAAACAACCTAAATATCCTTGAGCAGAACTGGCCCAACAATTAATACAGCCTTGCAATAAATTTCTATTCACTTACTTTAAATGTCAATGAGGTCGAATATTTAATGACATGAAAAAGCATCCATGATCTACTGTTAGGTGAAATAAGCCAGCCACAGATAAGTATAGTATGGCTGCATTTTTGTTTAAAAAAAAGAAAGGCTGTATATGCATAGATAAGTGTTCTGAATAGATATCAAAATATTAATATGGTTATATTCAGATCATGAGACTATAGCTAATAAAAGTTTTCTTCTTTGGCTTGTCTATAATTATAAATGTTTTATAAAAATATTTCTACTTATGAACAGTAATTTTCAAAAGTTCTTCCTTAAAAAGTGCTGCTCTGTGCTTGTTCCACTGGAAGGAAGGGGGAGAGGCCCACTTTTGCAGATTTCGAGGATGAATTCTTCTGCCTGTTGTTTTATTTATTATTTTTTTTATTTCAGTTGCTTCGTTTTAAAATTTTCATTGGAGTATAGTTGATTTACAATGCTGTGCTAGTTTCAGGTGTACAGCAAAGTGAATCAGTTCCATATATATATATATATATATATATATATATATATATATATATATATATATACACACACACACACACACACACACACATCCACTCTATTTTTTTTTAGATTCTTTTCCCATATAGGCCATTACAGAGTATTGCGTAGAACCTGTGCTATACAGCAGATTCTTACTAGTTATCTATTTTATATACAGTAGTGTGTATATATCAGTCCCAATCTCCCAATTTATCCCTCCCCGCCTTATCCCCTGGTAACCATAAGTTTGTTTTCTATGTCCGTGACTCTACTTCTGTTTTGTAACTAAGTTCATTTGTACTCTTTTTTTTAGATTCCACATCTAAGCGACACCATATGATATTTGTCTTTCTCTTGGACTGGCCTAGGGATGAGGGTTTTATGAGGGCTGCTGCCAGCCTGGCTGATGGTGGGTGACGCTGCCCTTCACTGCCCGCATTTCACTGTAATGGGAAGAAAGTGCAAGATGTGGGGAGCAGCACAGCAGCCAGAGCAGCCTGCCCTGCTGAGCCCAGCCCGGAAGGAACGAACGAGATGCTCTGTTGCCAGAGGACAGGAAAAGACAGCCCCTCTGCTGTGACTCAGGCTGCTAATTACCTGCAGATACCATCAGTGATTACCTGACCCATACGCAGGGCAGGAAGCAGGGCCCAGCTTGTGGACAGCTGCAGTTTGCTCCCTGTCACAACTGCCTGATGGGCCACCCTGCCAACATGGTTTTCCCCGGCTTCTCTGTAGACACGCTGTGTTACTATGGTAACCACAGGGGCACGTGGCCTTGCATCAGTTATTTCACTCTGCACAAGCTCTCTTCGGAGGGCATCTGCTCTACAGCAACTGAGGAGCAGCCCATCTGAGAGATGGTGGGGCAGTTTCTGAAGCTCTCCACTGCAGGACCCAGAGTGCCCCATCTCTTGCTGTCACCTTCCCCAGCCGGGCCCCACTAAAGATCTTCCCTCAACAACTTCCCATCCCTTGAGCAGTCAGCCTTTAGGGCCCGATGGGCTGGGCTGAATGCTGATTCTGCTTCTTACCAGCTGTGTGATCTTGGGGAAGGCAACTAACTTCTCTGAGCTTCACCGTTGCCATCCAGAAGATATTAACAGTAATAGCTAACATGAACATGTATTCATTTGCTTAATCTTCAGCCCAGCCCCTTGAAGTAGCTGACATATAGTTTGTTCCACAGTTCAGTGATGAGGAAGCAGAAGCAGAGGTGATTGTGGAAATTCTGCAACTCATACCTATTCATTGACAGACCATGTGCTCAGAACTGGATAGTCCTATGCCAAAGCCTATTCTCTTAATGCTATGCTAAATTGCTTTTCCTAATAAAAATAACACTTACCTTGTACTGTTGCTGTGAAGATTAAATGATACTTTTTGAAGAAGTATCCAACAGGGCTTTTGCAGAAAATAATTAATCAATGCTTGTGAATGCATTTGTTAGTTAATTCAAATGTAGTCTCAAAAAGGACAAAAAGATTCCAGACCCCTCCAGACACCAACTTTTCAACAAGTTGTCAAGACCAGGCATCACTACATAGCAGCATCTTTGGAACAGCCCTCTTCCCAGAGACTCCTTGGGAGCACTGCCTACTTAGACTGGCGATTCTCAACCTGCCATCTGAAGTCTTGCCGAGCAATATTTTTTGGTTGTGGTTGGGAAAGAAACAAAATAAAGCAAACTTTTAAAATTACTTTTGGTGCTCACAAATAAGGGACCAGGACAGCTCAAATCTCCCAAGGATACATCCCCTTGTCGGTGTTTGTCTTTGCTGGTGACTCCAGGATGCCCTCCAAGTGAGCTATATGATGGAGCCACCACTGTCCCTCCTTCCCAATCATCCCCACTCACAGGGCTTTGGAGCAGCAAACATGGCGAGGGCCAGAAATGCAATGAGAGGTCGGTCCTTGGCAGGTAAAGCCGGCAGGAAGAAGCACACCTAGAATTGTTACTGGTGGAGTGAACTGGAGAAACGCTCATTGTTTGAGGTTGGTGCTCACTGCCAATAGGTCACAGAAGGATAATCTAGGCAGAAGGATCAACAGAAATAAGCACATCATATTTAAGTAGACATGGGATTGAGGGAGCTACTCCTTTGCGATTGTGACAAAACCCTATGTTCCAATTAAACACTTCTTCATCCCAGTGGTGCCCGCGTCCAGGCACACTCCCAGTGGTTAAGAGCTGCTGCCTTCAGCTCTGCTTGCGGACAGTGGCTCATCAAGGGGACCAAAGTCAGAGCCATTTGTGCTTCCATCCAGTGGACCCTCCAGAGACTCCCTTTGAACAAGTACCTGGCCTTCCACACTCATGTTCTGTCCTTTGTCCTCCGTTCAGTGAAGGCTCTTAGGGAAGGAGGTCTGTTGTTCCTCTTACATCTCTCTCCTCTCCCACAGTGATGCCTCATAAACAGCAGAGACAAACTGAAAGCCCAGCTCCTCCTGTAAGAGCGAGGGCAACGCCACAAGTACCCACTACTTAGAATAACTTCCCATCTGGTTTAGGGCACTAAGTTGCATCAGGCTGGCTGATTATCAAAGCAACTAGAAGCGCTACCAAGACAAGAACAGGGGCAGAAACATATCCAAACCCCACCAGCAAACATTCAGCAAACAGGTTAATTATAAAACCTACCCCTTATTTAATACTTTCATTGTGACACATTCCTTATAAAGTACTGAATTTACACCATCTCATCAATAATCACTACAAGATAGCTATTACCACCCCATTATACAGATGAGTAAAGTGAGACCCAGAGAGTTGAAGTAACTTGAGGAATCTCACGAAGCAAAAAGTGCAGTGTTGGAATTGGAACTTCTCCAAACACAGTACCTAGTGTGTCAGCGGGCTGATGCTAGGGTCAGACCGTCAGTCATAAGTGGTGTGGACATGGTCCAAGCAAGTGCTGTCTTTGGCACTGACCACAGGGTGAGGGTGAACAGGCAGAAGCACAGATGTAGCTCAGGAAGGATCCCTCTGTCGGGTGACAATTACATTCCAATTGCCTCTATCTTACCCTACCATTTGTCTCCTACTGAATTCAGGGAGAGCACAGAGAAGGGTATTGTCTAATAAATTTAAATGGTAGCGATGAATTGGAAGCCAACCCAAAGCCAATACTTGCAGATGGTTGCATTAGTGGTAATATGTGGTTGTATTATTCAAGATCCTTTATGTGACAGCTAACAAGTAATCAAATAAATCCCAGGGCCCATTTCTGCATGCAGTCCTGTTCCAAAAGAAACAGTTCAGAAGCCAAGGGCATTAATCAGATCCCAAACTCTATGTGCTTCTCTTAAGGAACCTGAAGAGTTGCTAAGGTATGACTCACTGTAAGACTTTAAAAAAAAGGAAACCTTTATCCTCATCTCCAGCTCCCTCATACTTTTCAACTGCTCAGGAACTTCACTCTAATTGTAAATCAACTATACTGCAATAAAAACTTTAAAAAAAATCATTTGTACACCTTAAAACTTAAAAAAAAAAAAAAAGAACTTCACCCTGGAAAACCACCGTGGAAAAACAAAACGAAAACAAACAAGCTTTTCAAAAGCCCAGACAGAGTGACATTTGTCCCCGCCTCTCATCCCTCATCTGCTATCTGCTCTGTCCACCTTCCTTATTCTCTGCCCCCCTGACATGTTCTCAGTACCAGGAGTCCGGGGGGAGGGGGGACTCCCACGTAGCACCCTCTCCAGGCTTGGATCTAGTGAACACAAGGAGACCACAGAGAAGAGGAATGTCTCCAGGATCTGGAGTCCAAGGACACCCCTTCACTCTCCACCCAAAGAGGTGTGCACAGCCTGTGCACAGTTGTGTGTGTGTGTGTGTGTGTGTGTGTGTGTGTGTGTATGAAACAACTCTCATGGAAAATTTCCAGTGAGCAAAATTCTCCATCTTTGTTACTAATGGAAGCCAATTCAAACCGGCTTAATCTTAAAGGAAAGACTGTTTTGATTGATTAACCGGAACCACACATAGGCCAGGGTGATGCTGGCCTACAGTGGGCCAGGTCCAAGGCCAAAGAGGATCAGAAATCCATCTCTCTTCTCTCTCTCTCTCTCCCCTTTCCCTACACTCTCTCTTTCTCCTGCCTTCTCTCTCTCTCCCCTCTCTCCTTACTGCATACAATACATATGGCCCCAGGAACTCTGTACTATGTCTTTGCAGCTTTGTGTTCGAAGAGGATGGGAGCTTCATACCCAAGGTATCTTTTCTTGCCCCAGAGGAGGATTTAGATTGGTCTTGTCTGCATCATGTGCCCATTGCTTGGACACATGACTGTGACTATGGGGCTAAACATTGTGACTGACTCAGCATGGGTTACATACTCACCCCCATTAACAAGAAGCAACAGTGTGTGTGATTAGCTCCCCCACCCCACGAAACCCACAGGTGTGGTCTCCAAAAGAAGAAAGGTGCTGCCTAAGATGAGCAGGCGAGAGCACTCATTACCATGACGAATGGGGAAACCAAGGCTTTTCAATCCTGGACTCATTTACTAGGCTCAGTTTAGTAGGGAAAGTTGCAAATTCCTAAGTACCCAAATAGGATCCAAAAATGTCCACTTGGATCTTGCTATTTCCTTACTCAAAATTTTCCAATGGGATCTCCATGGACTATTTAAACATATTAATCTGCTTTGCTAGAAATCAAGCTACCCTCTACAATTTGAGTCAACCCTCCCATTTTCTTGCTGGAATCATGCATGTCAAGTAAATCATTTGATATTCTGCTCCATAAACAATCTTTGTACCTTCCCATCTCTGAGCTTTTCCTTGTGTGCTTTCCTCTGCCTCAAATAACATTCCTGCTTCTCTACATATTCACCTCCCACCTGTTAGTGCCTCCCTTTGCTAGTTTATCTGAAGCCCCCTTAAATGACAGCTGGTCACCTCTGGCAGAGAGCAGCCCTAACTCCAGCCCCGGGTGTTCCCTATTTCCCACTCCTCTCTTTCACCCCGCTGCTGAAATTCCACCGTGCCTGACAGCTTAGCCATCCCAGAGATAAGAGGATCTGTCCTTCTGGCCAATAACCTTCCCTCTCCCTTCTGAAGTCCCAAAGCACCACTTTATGCCACATGCTGATTTGTTGATTAAAAACGAGATGATGCATTTAAACATCCACACAGGACCGCTTTCTTTTCCAGTCATCATAAATAATAATCACCATTATTGTAACTGTAACAGATCTCAATTCCCCTGCTAAGCTGGACACATATTTGCTGAATGAGAAAATAATTGGATGAATAGATGGAAACTAATGAAAATAGTGGATATGTTATTCTCATGTTGGAAATCTTAGGATGGATACTTTGTATATTTTAAAAAATTAAAATCCCCAAACATTTGAGAGGACTACTGCTAGGGGCTTCACCAATTCCTCAATTTGCTAACATCGCTCAATTTATCCATGGCATACTGTTTTTCCATGAAAAGCACTATAGAATCTTTTTTTTTAAATGTTATTTATTTATTTGGCTGCATCAGATCTTCGTTGCGGCACAAGGGATCTTCGTTACGGGACACGGGATCTTTCATTGTGGTATGCGGGCTCTTCATTGCCATGTGCGGGCTCCAGAGCGCAGGGGGGCTCAGTAGTTGCAGCACGCGGGCTCTCTAGTTGTGGCACATGGGCTCTAGAGCGCGCGGGCTCAGTAGTTGCCGTGCGCACGTGCTTAGTTGCCCCAGAGCATGTGGGATCTTAGTTCCCCGACCAGGGATTGAACCCGCGTCCCCTGCATTGGAAGGCAGATTCTTAACCACTGGACCACCAGAGAAGTCCCCTAATGTATCTTTTTTGATCCATTTTTCCCCAAAGTAAAACAATGTTTCTTGTTTCATGAGCATTGCTGGTACAGGGCAAAGAGAACAGAGAGGAACAAAGCAAGGGGAGGTACCCGTGCTGCTGGTGACCAGAGGTGCGTCTGGCTGGGTGAGTTGCTCCTGTCCTACTTACGGAATTCAACACATAAATCCAGGCCTCACATTCCCATGGGGCCTCAGGTTTGGTGAAAAGTATTCAAAATCACAAATGTCACAGTCCTCAAATGCCAAGGGTCTACCCTAACTGCAATGTGCCTGGCACAAGGCTTGGATCTAGTAGATGTCCAAAACATATTGAACTAAGCAATTGTTCTGTTTAGACACTTTCATGAAAGGGACAATTCACTGGTTTATATTTTGAGATATATATATAGAGAGATAGATAGATATAGAGATAAAGATAGAGATGCACACACACAACACACACATATGTGTGTGTATAAAATTTTAAATATCATGTATATATGATTTTAAATGCTCTCTTACAAGTTGGATTTATTTTAAAACCTTCCATTGTACTTGGATTAAGGATGTGATCATCTTTTGCTTGCATACACAGCTTCACCCCAGATCAGATAGAAAGGTAACAAAGCATTGTTAAGTCTATGTGGAAGAGTTTTAGCTACCACAAGAAAGCATGCAATATTTATTCAAGTGTCTGTATTTCCATTTCTGAATAGAGGAAAATTAATTTTCGGCCTCCTCAGATCATGAGCAGCAGACTTTAGTTAAGAGTTTTGGAACAGGCTAGCTTTGATGAGACGAGCTGCATTAAGCACAGATGACCATCCAGGGAATTTACTAAGCTGGGATGGATTCATGCAAGCTGCCAGCACTAACTTTTTACAAACTCCTTTCCTGATAATAACAGGGAGTAGACACAGACTTGAAATTTTTGGCAGTAAAATTAGCTTTAACATATGACTCATGTTTTTTCTTTCTAAACATAGAAAGGGGGGAGGGGAGAGCAACCTAAAATAATTTAAGGCCTCTCTTATAGGAAAAGCAGGCAATAGTTGGCTACACGTCAGCATGCCCCAATTCTGTGTAACGTCTTAGACCCAGGATCTACCCTCTGCTAAAGTATCATCGTGCTTTGATCAGCAGCGGTCAAACTGTCCCCATCAACAAAGACTCTCAATGAGTCAAGATGACAAGATCCATTGTTATAAGGAAGTGAAATGACAATGGGACCAGATAGGCAAGAATGCCCATTATTATTCATAGCCTCCTGGGGGAAAACCAGCTCCACTGTAACCATTTCTTCTCCTGTATTCAAGTCCTTCTAATTCAGAAACTTAACGACAGAAACAACATCACCTCAGGGAAAAGGCTGCATGTGCTGGGTATACTATGTGTTGTTTGGAGTCTTGGTTTTTATTATTGGAGTAGAAGACAAGGCGTATGGGTTTAGGGTTAGGCTCCAGCTCCAAGGTATCATCTGTGCACACTTTTTTTTTTTTTTAACATCTTTATTGGTGTATAATTGCTTTACAATGGTGTGTTAGCTTCTGCTGTACAACAAAGTGAATCAGCTCTATGTATACATATATCCCCATATCCCCTCCCTCTTGAGCTTCCCTCTGTGCACACTTCTTAATCTCTTTGTGCCTCAGTCTCCTTATCTGTGCAATGGGGGTAATGACACCCACACTGCAGGTTATGTAAAGATTAACATGCGTAATTATATGGAAACATATCTCTGTGCCTGACACAAAGATAGTTGAGAAATAACAGGTTATAACCCTACGGAAGTTATTTGTAAACTATTTGACATGAAAACTCATTCTTGGTTGTAACAAATATACTAGATGGCACCAAAAGTTCTAGCTGGAAAGTGAAAAGTTCTGGTAAATGGGTGATTTGGCATCTTGTAGATGGAAAACTGCAGCCGATTGCTACCTACTTTGGTGGAATTCAAGGTGGCCTGTCACACTGGCTTCCCCCACTGCTTACTACACACTGTGGAGACCAAAGAATTATTCATACTGAGTTCATTCTTACCAATACTCTGAGGCAGTGGTGTCTACTCCTGTGATGGAAATTCAGATGAAAGCTTTTATTTCTGTAAGCACACAGATCTAAAAAGGGTGGACTTGGAAACTATAAAATAAACTACTTAAGCTTCCCTTTATTTTGGTATTTTCTTGCACTCAAAGCAAATCCCACAGGACAGCCTCATTCCCCTTCCCTCCATTTTTTAGCAGGTGGGAGTTCTTTCAGTCTCTTCTTTGATTACACACACACACACACACACACACACACATATCTCTACACAAATACACAAAACCTAAAGAATACTAGAATATATGGTGCTCAGTATCACTAATCATCAGGGAAATGCAAACCAAAACCTCAAGGAGATATATCACCTCACATCTGCAAGAATGGTTGTTATCAAGACAATGAGAGATAACAAGTGTCAGTGAGTATGTGGAGAAAAGAAAATACTTGTGCGCAGTTGGTGGGACTTTAAACTGGTTCATCCACTATGGAGAACAGTATGGAGGTTTCTTAAAAGATTCAAAACAGAACTACCAGACAATCCAGCAATCCCACTTCTGGGTGTATATACAAAGGAAGTGAAAACAGGTTATCAAAGAGATAAATGCACACCCATGTTCATTGCAGCATTATTCACAACAGCCAAGATACGGAAACTACCTAAGTGTTCATCAGTGAAAGAATGGGCACAGAAGATGTGGTACATTCATACAACAGAATACTATTCAGCCACGAGAAAAGGAAATCCTGCCATTTGCAACAACCTGGGTAGACCTTGAGGACATTATGCTGAGTGAGATAAATCAGACAGAGAAAGACAAATACTGATTGAAATCCCCTATATGTAGAATCTAAAAAAAAAAAAAAAAAAAAAACCTCCAAAAAACAGAGTGGACCAAGAGCTGGGGATGGAAGAAGAGCAAAGGTATTGTTTAAGGGTACCTCCTTGCAACTATTAGATAAATAAGTCCTGAAGACCTCATACACTGTATAGTGATGATAGACAACAAAACTGTATTATAAACATTAAACTTGCTAAGAGACTAGATCTTAACTGTTCCCACCACTAGAAGAAATGATAATTATGCGATGATGCAATAGAGATGTTAGCTAATGTTACCACACCAATCATATTGCAATACTATCAATGTGTCAAAGCAACATGTTGTACACTTTAAACTTATACCATGTTCTATGTCAATTATATCTCAATTTTTAAAAGTATATGAGAATATAACAGCTTCTCTGATGTTGCAGCATGACACTGAATAGGAGCAGACAGTGTCAGGTTCACCCCTGACCCCCACCCCACCCTCCGGGTCCTCACTCGCCGTGAGCATCCCTGAGCCCCAGGGCCAGGAAAGAGCACCCGGGCCGGTTACAGGCTGCCCTGCCCCTACTCACGCTCTCGGCCCCTCCCTGCTTGCCTTTGCCCACACACCCTCATTCACCAGCCAGTTCCTCGAAACCACTGACACCCAGGTCAGCACCACGGTCCTGTCTTCTCTTCCTGCACACAGCGGCCGCTCACTCGGGCTTCCTCCTCCCCAGCGGGATTGCCTAAGTCTGCTAGGTGCTCAATCCCGGTGCCTCACGGGGCCATAAGGCTTTGAGGAACACCTACCTTGGTTACGAGACACCTTGGAATACCTACTGCTAAAGCAGTTATTGGATCTTGAACGCAATCTCAAAACAGTTACATCTGAATGATGTAGGAAGTAGAAAAGGCCCCTTCTACTCACAACCAAATGCCATCTTATGGTTCCTTACCAAGTGATTGGAATGTCAGGAATCTTTTTTATTGGGGGGGGTCATACTACTTCTGCAGAGTACCCCCATTAACATGCATTCCACAAGGGCTCAGGGACACCCAGCTCTTTGCCTGGATTCTATACTTTTTTCTGATTCTAGAACCTTCTGGCCAGCTGTGCCCTCTCCCCCACGTGATGTCCAACCAGTCTGGTCCCTGCCCTCCCTAGGCTCACCCTCATCAGCAATGCCCCACACGACCACTCAGTGCCGGCTCTGTACCCTCGGAAGCCCTCATTCTACCATCAAGAAAGCTGCTGTATGAGTCATTTTTTCCTGGATTGTTCTGTGCCTGGATTGACCTCTTTGTCTTCACTGGGGCCGGGAGAACCCACTCCTGTCCCAGCCTTCTTGAGTGAGGGATGCTTCCCTGACCCCACACTCCATATTGGAGCAGGAAAGAGAGTGACAGTCTGCCACCACCCCGCCCCCCCCCCCGCCACTACATCCAGACAACAAATCTCTACACTTTGCAGCTCTTGCCATCGGTTTGCCACCTCCAGATACTTCTTCACATGCCCAGCATCTATGAGCTTGTAACATCCTCCCCCATGTTTCTGGAGGGCTGGCTCACAACCTTCCTCTTTGCTCTGCTTGCCCCACTCCCACCTCCCGTCATCTCGGACAATTTCAAAATCCTTGTTAAGAACCTGTCTGATATCCTGGCTTCAATCACCTGAAATCTCTAGTTTAACACTATTCTATTACAAGGCTCTTCAGCCATGTACAAATAAAACTTCACCTTGGAGCTTCTAGCTAGGCTGAACTACATGACCTTCAATCTCTCTAATGCCCATCTCTCTTTTCAACTTTCTGTCTTTTCAGTTCACCTCTTTTTCACACCCACTGACCTTGCTGTATGAACACAATTCTACCTCTAGTCCCAGGGCACCTTCATGTTTCCACCGAGTCAACTTTCTTTCCTTTCTTATGTGAGCAGGACCTCAGAATCAACCATGCCTCTTGCAGCCATCAACATCCCAAGACGCCTGTATCCTCTTGGTCACCTGCCACGATCAACAATACCACTCCCGCTGCCCATCGTCCACCCCTCAGTGGCCCGTAATATCAATCACCAGAGTATAAACGTGCTGATCAATTCCATTGCATGAGCCCTCCACCCTCATCCACCCTCGTGAGCCCTTAAACCCTCTGCTCACCATCTGTTTATCCATCTTTGGTTAATTCTCAAACTCATCCCTTCAATGTCCCTTTCAAAGTGTTTCCACACTCATTTTTTACTCTCTGCTGAGTTTGCTTCATCCATCGCTTGCTTCTTCCCCTCCATTTTCAGAAGTTCATCTGTTCACTCATGGCCTCTGCTTTTCTTCCTACTGACCCTTTATTAATTAATTGTTCTTTCTCTTACATGTTCAGCCTTCCATCTTTTCTAATGAGGCCAAAGTTGAGTTCATCACCTCCATCAACCTGCTTATCCCCCTGCACATGCTACCCCCATTGATATTCCCATTACAATGATCACACACGTTAGAAAATGTAACTTCAACTCTGTCATCTCCCTGTTTGTTCAGCCTGTGGCCAAGATTGCTAGCTTGCAAAACCCATAGTCCCCCTCTTCCTGGACACACAGTTAGACTACATTTCCCAGACTCCCTGGATGTTAAATATAGTTGTATGAAGGAGCTGTAGCTAATGGAGTGTGGATGGAAGTGATGTGTGTCACCCCTTGGCCTGGAAACTTCCCACACAAGTTCCTCCATCCTATGGTACCTTTAGGCTACATGAAATTGAAATGATCTCCAGATGCACCTTGGAAGCCACATGTTGAAGACAGCAGAGTCTCTGTTAGTGGAAACCCTCAAATGCCATTGTGGGTAAGGGCAGCCTCTCCAAACTGTTCAGCCACCCAGTACTGCGACATGAGCAAGAAATAATCTACTGTGTGGGAACCATGATATACTTTGAAGTCATATTGATTTACCTGTATAACTAATACATTCCCAATTGTCCAGCACTGTTGGTTCTACTTGTACAGCATCTTTAGGATCAGTCCCTCCTTCCTAGACCCACTATCACCACTGCAAGTTTCAGCTTTGATCTTTTCTGTCACAGGGTCTATCACAATGGCCTCTGAGTGCTCTCTCTGCCATCCATGTCTTGCCTCTGACATCAATTCCATCATTAAGAATAAAGTTTCTAAAACAAAAATCTGCTACTTTATCCTGCACCTCTAGAAGCCTTTCATGTTCACAGAATAAATCTCGTACTGCTTAGCACGGCACACAAGGTTGCACATGGACCTGCCCTAGACTATCTTCAGACAGCCATTTACTTTGGGGCAAATGCAAATGGACTGTCCGTCACTTTTGCTTTTACAAATGCCATTCTTCATAGCCTTAACTATAAGAAAAGAGAGAATTTTCATTTGTATGACACTTGTTTTCTTCCCTTTTATACCTGCCATTGTGTACTGGTTCTGAGGTAGGAAATAGATGGGTCCCTGGGCTGGACAGCTTGTTTTTGTCAAGTGGAGAAAAATTGAAGCTTTGTTCTCACCCAGACACACCAAGGACAAAGCTAGTGGCAGAAGCTGAGCTCTGCTGAAGTAAAGAGATAAGATGACCACTCCTGAAGTCAAGGAAAACTTCCCTGCCTGCACATGAGCAGGAAGGCTCCTTGAGGGTCAAAAAGGGAGGGGGAGCCACCCCATAATAAGTGTGGACATGCACCCACAGTCCTCTGAGGTGGGATCTATCTTAGCAAAAAGTTGCACACACATCTTGGGGAGGGTCCTAGGACCAATCAGGTGTGAAAAAGAAACAAGATAATTAGGGACTTCCTGGTGGTCCAGCGGTAAAGAATCCACCTTCCAATGCAGGGGATGCAGGTTTGATCCCTGGTCGAGGAACTAAGATCCCACATGGTACGGGGCAACTAAGCCCATGTGCCACAACTATTGAGCTCGTGCACCTCAAGGAGAGGGCCCGTCTGTAATTCCAGAATCTCATTTTCCACATTAATACTGTAGAGCCCATTTCCACGGCAGAATCTCAGACTATCAACGCCAGTCTACAGATAGCAACCATCACTGAGCTCAAAGATACTAGTGTCTCCATCACTAGTACATCCTCTATTAAAGAAGTGGCCTCTGGCCCTCCTAGGTACAAAGTCAGTTAGTAAATTTTCAAGTCTTACATTGTAAATCCATTCCAACCCCCTGGGCATTCCAAGAAAGTTTAGGTGTCTCTACTTTGTTACTGTAGGCCACTGACATGGCCAGGCTTCATAGAGGTATTCATGTAAATATTAGAACCAGCTCCAGATAGCCTTGCCAAAGCATTACATTTGAATTCACAAATAAAGTACACTAAAGGAATGTGACAACTGCCTGCCACTTGTGATATGCGACTTTCTTTCCCTATAAAGGACACTGTTAGGACAACTGGTAGACTTTGTTTTTTGTTTTTGTTTTTGTTTTAATTTTATATTGGAGTATGGTTGATTAACAATGTTGTGTTAGTTTCAGGTGTACAGCAAAGTGACTTTGAATAAGGTTAATATATTAGCTAAAATATTACATTAATGTTAATTTCTTCATTTTGATAATACTGAAGTTGTATGACAATGTTTTTGATTTTAGGAAATATACATTGAAGTATTTACGGTTAAAGGGCAAATGATCTCTAACTGACTCTCGAATAGTTCAGAAATAAACAGTATGTATGTATGCATGATGGGAAGAGGAGAGAGAAAGGAAGGAAGGAAGAGGAAAAGGAAGGGAGGAAGGAAATGGGGAGCAGGGATAAAGCAAATGTGGGAAAATATTAACATTCGGGAATATGAAGTTTCTCTGCATCATTTTTCAACTTTCTTAAGTCTGAAACTATGTCAAAATAAAAGATTTTAAACGTTCCAGTCAAAAAAAAAAAAAAAAAGGAGAGAGCCCACGTGCCGCAAACTACAGAGCCCATGTGCCCTGGAGCCTGCGTGCCACAACTAGAGTAAGAAAAACCATGCGCCGTACAGAGAAAGATCCTGCACGCCTCAACAAAGATCCCATGTGCCGCAACTAAGATCTGACGCAGCCAAAAAAAATAAGAAAAATAAATAAATAAAATAAAATAAATATTTTAAAAAATAGAAGATAATTAGCCAAAGGTAAACAAAAACCCAGAAGGACCCTCCTATATAAGTGATTTAAATCACCTCTTCACTGCACTCCTCATTCAGGACGCCTGCACTCCTCTCCAGGCGCGTATTTCTGCCCAGCTTCTGACTTAAAAAAATAAACCGTTTCTCTGTGCGCTCTCCCATACGTTATGCTGTGCCTCTTATGATAAACTTTGTACCTGTTTTTACAGTTTTTGCCTCCTTGAAACATTCTTGCTTTCAAACAGGGGAGAGAGCCAGGGCCACTTTGCTTCTAGCCTCTAGGCCCTGGTGGTCTAGTGGCTAGGATTCCTGATTTTCATCCGGGCTGCCCAGGTTCAGCTCCTGGGCGGGGAACTAAGCTCTCTCTTCAGGACTGCTCGCTGCTGTCTCTCTGAGATGAGTTCTAGGTGGAGGATTGAGACAGCCATCACCCCTTCTCAGTAGATGCTTGCTAGCTAGAGCTTGGCTTCCAGCCTCTCTCTTAGGCCCTTTACCCTGTTGGTCTTCAGATGACATGCAAGCTGCCCCCAAGGCACTTCCTGCTGTGAGAAGCAGGGCTGGGGGGACCCTGAGGTCATGGCCGCTCTACAGCCTACTCTTCACTCCTAAGCATCTGTCTCCAAATGCTTCAATCCCTCTCTGCAGCTAGCAGCCATCCATTTCCTCCTTTGAAAGACAATGCCAAAAGAGAAAAAATTAGGTTAAGAGAAAGAAGACACAATTTATAAGAGTCTTTCCTTGTGTATTTCTCGTTCCTTCTACTTAAGACATCATTACCCATGATTTGTGCGTTGACACTCTCTGGATATGGGAAAGCCCTGTATATAGGAAGGAAATAGACACTTTGATGGATGTCTTCTTGTTTTTCTGTCATTCACTTAATAACATATCTTATTCCAAACCATAATAGCAAGTAGTTTTTAGATTGCATCTTGCAGGGGAGAAAATATGTTAGAAATGGTCTT
Source organism: Eschrichtius robustus (assembly GCF_028021215.1). Classification (NCBI taxonomy): domain Eukaryota; kingdom Metazoa; phylum Chordata; class Mammalia; order Artiodactyla; family Eschrichtiidae; genus Eschrichtius; species Eschrichtius robustus. The sequence continues at coordinate 81,657,655 of NC_090839.1, read as the reverse complement.
TCTCTGCATAATCTTTTCTTTGGTACCGTTTAGGAGGAAAGATATTCACTGATTTACCTGCGGGCTGAGGAGGAGGGTGCCCTTGGATAGACTGTGGGGGCAGGGCGGGCACCAATTTGACTGTGGTTCATTTGTTTGAAATGCAGACATGGTCATTTCCTATGAAATAAGCTGACCCTGCAAATAAATTCCATCCAGGTGTAACATTTTGTACTGACCTCGAAGATCTTTGATATTTTTCCTTATTGATATTTTTCCACTGTGAAGGGTCCTAAATTCCTTAGAACTTCCAAGAGTCATCGTGAAATGTCAGTGGTCTTGCCTTCTGGTTTTCTGTCTTCCTCCTCCTATTCATGTAGTCATCAGGCATCACTAAGTGTACCAGGGGCAGTGTACCAGACATATTAGGGTGAACTGGGGCGCAGGCTCTGCATTCAAATAGCTGCACATCGTGAGGAAGGTCGATTATGCAAATAGAGTTAACAATCGATGTATAGATAGCATCTTATCCGGCAGGGGGCTTAGAACACAAGCCCATGAGAACACAAGGGCAGGGGCATGAACTCCAAGCTGTGTACTGAAGGATGAGTAGGAGTATCTGGGCAAACAAAGTAGGCAAAGGACAGCCCAAGCCGAGGGAAGATGATGTGCACTGGGACATGTCATACCAGAGGCTGCCATGCCCGGAGATATGCACATGCCTCCAGGAGCACGAAGTGATGGAAGTAGCAGAGGGAAAGAAAGAATACTTTAAAAATAAAAAAGGACAGAGACTTTTATTCTGAAAACAGTACATTTAGCAAGCACTTAATGAGCACCTACTGTATGTCTTACATTGTATGCAAGCATCATACTACTGATAGAACTTCACTGACTAATCCGAAGTTGATTTTATTTTTTTTAATTAATTTATTCATTTCTGGCTGCACCCCGCAGCTTGCGGGATCTCAGTTCCCCGACCAGAGACTGAACCCAGGCCATGGCCGCAAAAGCCCAGAATCCTAACCACTAGGCCACCAGAGAACTCCCCCTGATTTTAAAGATATGTATGGACCCCAGACAGCAAACCTCAGTTCAGAAGTGAGAGTGCTGGGACCATCTACTTGATATATGTGTTCTCAGCACATATATAAGATACTGTGGTTAGTTCTACATCAAGGCTGCATAGCACAGTGGCTAGGGACACAGTTTCAGTAGCGTAGGTTTAAATTCTGGCACCCCAGGTACTAGCCAGGTGAGTGCACCTAAACTGTCTCCATCTCAGTTTCCTCATCTATGATTTGGAGATTACCATGGCACCTACCTCACTGGGTTATTATCAGGAGTAAAAAAGCTAATTTATTAAGCACCTACAAAATACCCTGGAATATAGGAAAGAACTGTGTACTTTCTAAATATATTAGTTTGTTAACTAAATAAAATAGATTTTATTGGAAAGCTTATCAAGAAATGATCCCTGCCTTCAGGACCTGAGAATAAGAGTTATAACCTGATTCTAAAGGACAGTAACGAGCTCTTCACAAACCTTAGCCATAAAAACTGGGCCGCACCTCCACATCAAGCCAACTTGCTGAAATTAACCCTGAGATTACTGTTGCTATTGAAAACTGCTAATCTGGGGAATCTGGTAAAGGTTGGTCCTCTCTAGACTAATCTTCATTCACAGCAAAGAGCAGCAATTCTGAGATTTTACTTTGAGTAGGAAAGAAAGGATGAGCAGAGGGAGTTAGGTTTCCTCCCTGGCCACAGACTATTTTCTGGGTGGGGATAAAAACCATTTCAAACGACCTCAATTTCAAATTCTTTCTCTTTTTCCGTTTTCTCTCCTCACTCATGAGGTACTGATGACAAACTTTACAGTTCTTTTAGCTTAAAGGATAAATTTTAATGCAGAGTAAAAATCGACTGGTATTTAGAGTTGCTATTTGTTAGTATGAATGTTAAGTAAATTTTTTAGAAATTAAAAACCTCTTTTTCTACTCTGATCCCTTGAGCCAGGTAAAAACAAGGATAAAAAAAAATTTTTTTTTTAAAAGCTTGACTTTTTTTAGTCAGTACTTGCTCTCACAAAAACACTGACTATTTGCTGGTGTTATCATTTTCTGTCATCGCGTCAGCCATGTGGAGGCTTTGACTGATTCTAGGAAAAAACAGCAGGATGGGGGCAGGGTGTTAATTTCCTTGAACAAATCTGGTTGACCCACACCCTCAAAGGAGGTTCCAGGGCACATGCAAGCCTCCTGCTGTCACTGAAAAGGCTCCATCGAGCCTCAACAGACACTGTTTCCTAGGGTCTTGGGGAGACCTTGCTAGGCGGAGTCTGGCACCAGTCTCAGTGTGCCCAACATCCAGGGAAAGGGCATTCCAGGGTTTCCCCTTCATCCCATTGGTTTGGGGTGGACGGAGCTTTTTTTCTTTATGTTCCATCAGCAGAGGGAAGAGGTGGGAATAATCATGTCAAAAATAAAAGATATTACAACCACTGCCTCCTTCTCAAATTGGGTCCCGATTAGGACTACCATTAAAAAAAAAAAAAGAAAAAAAATGTCGAATTTTCAGCCTGGTGGCCAAAGACCCATATAGGTAGAATCTGAATATATAATCTAATCATCATCAGTTTTAGCTGGTTACATTAAGAAGAAATTATATGCACTCTTTAACCCAAATTAAAAGGTTACTCGGAGTTATGGCAAATAAGCTTTGAACTTCAGACCTCATACAAATCAGAGATTCTTACCTTCCTCTTGCCAGGAGTTGTGTTTAAACACCCCGGCCTCCTCTGAGCCTACAATTACGCCCTCCTTCAACCCCTTCAGTAACAAGCTCTCAAGGCTACCCTTCCAAAGGGCAATCGCTTACAAACCACAGAGGTACACAGCCCTGGATTAAAGGATACTGTTAAATATGACTTTGATTTAGTGGCTCTGATTTTATCTTTTGTACTGTGCAAAGAAAAAAAAAGCAGTAATGTTTTATCAGCAGCTACATGGTAAGCACATTGTACACTTCAATTAGATTCCCTTTATCTAGCGCATCCTGCCTTAAGTGAACTGCTGCCTTGTGCTTCTCCCATTCCCCAGGCAGGCACACGCAGCCCATGTTGAGGGTTCTAAGATGCTTTATTAAACAGAAAATTAATATAATGCTATTGTGTCAGCTGGTAGCTTCTTGAGAGTAAAAGACTTTGCAATATTTTATTATCAGAACCAAATTCCAGCTTCTGGGAACTGACAACCTAGAGACTTTAATATCCATGCTTTCCCAGGAGAAAATTGCATAAGCCCCAGTGTGAAGCTTTGGCTACAACCACATGGAGCCAAAACAACAAGTGATTATATGAATTAAGCCAAACACCTGGCTCTTTCCTGAGCAAGCATAAAACTGATCTTTATACGGTGTATAAACTGATGGGAGTTGGGGGATTTGTGTAGATTTCATTTGTTTACTCAATAAATGTTTAAATGAACCCCTTCTATACCCAGCACTGTAGGTCCTGGAGAGAGGGGAATGAGCCATGCTCTGGACTTCAAGGAACTCACTGTTTAGTAAGGAGAAAAACAGGAAACAAAAGAATTATAATACCATATGTGGTGGTTGCTGTTGTCATTATCATTTACCCAATATTCAATCCTTTCTCTCATTTTTCTTACTAACAGATGCCACTTGTGTTTGGGTTGGTGATGTGCCCAACTCTATACTCACTTTATCAGTTTCCTTTGTAGCTAGGAGTAGGCTGGTAACACAATTCTGGACAACAAAATATAAGCTGATGTCTAATGGGATACTCTGGGATAGCTTTTGCCTGCTTTAATAAAGAGGACAGACATGGCCAGTGCTGCACTAATTTCCACCTTTTGCATTGAACATAGATGTGATGCCTGGTGCAGCAGCAGCCATCGTGAAACCATGAGGTGACAAGCATGCAAATGAGAGCTAATGCTCAAAGCATGGAAAATAGAAGGACAGAAAAGTCCTGGCTTCCTGATGACAACACTGAGATCCTGAGTCAATGCCAGATACCACCAAAACCTGGATGTTTTGTTAAATAAGAAACACCAAAGAAACATTTTTTTTTTTTAACTTAAGCCATTCTTCATCCAGTTTTCTGTTAATGTATAGCTGTATTCCTAATAAAGACCGGCATAAAAGCTAAAGATGTATACAGGTTACAGAGGAAGGTGTGAGTAACTATTCTTGGGTTGGGAAAGGTCAAGGAAGGTCATACTTCCTCCTTGGGAGGATATACTTCTTCCCTGGAATGACATTTAGATCAGTTTCAGTGGAAGCACAAAAGTTCCCTTGAGGGGATGTGGTGTCCAATGGAGAAATGCAGACTAGACTGAGGGACCAGCACATGTAAGGTTGGGTAGCATGAAAAAGCAAGCATGCTGGGGAACCAGAGTGGCTCAACATGAAGGAAGCATGGGTTTGGGGAACAGAAAGTGTGGAAGTGATGGTATGTGAAGATGGAGACATACGCACACGGGAGCTAGACTGTAAGGGGCTTTGAAAGCAGATTAGGAAACCAATAAAGGTTTTAAACAGATGAGCGATGTGAGTTTGAAAGATAACTCGCTTCCATGGAAACATGAAAGAGAAAGGGGTGGGGGTTGGGAAGGTGGCTTGAGAAAGATCAGTTTGGATATAATTTTATAATTATCCAGAACTATTTAAACCCTGAAGCCAATGAGCAGTTTTTATAGTATGTGGGAGAGAAATAATATTTGCATTTCAAGCCCGGCGCATACACTATCTTATTTAATCTTTCCTTAACCCACTGGGTTGGGCGTGATATATCCTTTTTACAGATGAGAAGACTAAATGTACGGAGCTTAAGTAGTTGCCCAGGTTCGCACAACTACGGATAGGAGGTCTAGTTCCTAAGGCCACGTGGGTCTGGTGCACCACCCTGCCTGACACCCCCTGCTCCTATGTGACAAGGGAATTTGCCCCCAATTGGATGGGGGGTTACAGGTCCCCAACACAGGGACCCAGAGATCACAAACATGGTGACCTGGAAACCAGTCTCCTGACTCTAAGAAGTATCATCCAGAGGAAGGACACGGGTAGACTGATCTTGTCGGCATGGTACAGGCGTACATAGGCTCTGCCAAAAATAGATCTGCAGGGAAATCCCTCTTGATAAGAATTCCCTAGATCTGTGGGAACCAGAATCATTGTCTTCAAGCTTGTCCAAGATAGATCACCTCGAGACATTTATTTATTTAATATATTTTTTTTAAATTTTATTTATTTTTGGCTGTGTTGGGTCCTCGTTGCTGCCCGCGGGCTTTCTCTAGTTGCGGCGAACAGGGGCTACTCTTCGCTGTGGTGCACAGGCTTCTCATTGCGGTGGCTTCTCTTGCTGTGGAGCACGGGCTCTAGGCGCGCGGGCTTCAATAGTTGTGGCGCACAGGCTTAGTTGATCCGCGGCATGTGGGATCTTCCCGGATCACGGCTCGAGCCCGCGTCCCCTGCATCGGCAGGCGGATTCTTAACCACTGCACTACCAGGGAAGCCCTCAAGACATTTTTTAAAATGGTACTACTCATAATAAATCCTTTAAGAGTAACTGGGCTTCCCTGGTGGCGCAGTGGTTGAGAGTCTGCCTGCCGATGCAGGGGACGGGGGTTCGAGCCCTGGTCCGGGAAGATCCCACATGCCGCAGAGCAACTAAGCCCGTGCGCCACAACTACTGAGCCTGCGTGTCTGAAGCCGTGCTCTGCAACGAGAGGCCGCAACAGTGAGAGGCCCACGCACTGCGATGAAGAGTGGCCCCCACTCGCCCCAACTGGAGAAAGCCCTCACACAGAAACGAAGACCTAACACAGCCAAAAATAAATAAATAAATAAATTTAAAAAAAAAAAAAAAGAGTAACTTTTCCCAATTGCCAGGCACTGTTCTAAGTGCCTTACATACATTATTTCATTTAATCAACAACAGTATAACACGGGAAAACCTCCAAAGCAGGGTTTTTATGTTGCGCATTAAACTGCGTAGAGGCTGCCGATGTGGAGTGGTACCCACCAGGGGGAAGGGAGGGAGCTGCCCGCCACCTGCTCCCTGCTATTTAAAACCTCTGCAACGGGGGGCCGAAATGTGTATTCCTTCAGGGCAGAGCCTCCAGAGAGAGGAACACAGTGGCTGAGCTGGGCTGAAGGGAGAAAAGGAAAACAGCCAGCATTTATCAGGACATATTATACGACTGAGCCGGAGCCGGGGCCTTTGAAAGCCCATACAAAATTGACTGCACAGTACCCACCCCTGAGCTAATGCTATCAAGAGGGCTGTTTAATGGCGTTACCCAGGAAGAATCACGGCAGTTTTGTTCCTGCCCAGCGAGGAAATCCATTTTCACTTAGGACATCAACCAGGAAGTTCCACAGCCAGGCAAATGGAATAAAGCATGGATCCCATGGCCCCATGTGGGCAGCACACAGGTGATAATTCTGATTGCGAACATCTATCGAGTACATATACATGCCAGGCACAGCCCGAAGCACTGTATGTTTGTTATCTCATTTGATCCATATGAGGTGAAAATGCCATCTCCAGTTTATTGATGAGGAGAGGGAGACATAGAGGGTTTCAGTAACTTGACCAAGCTTATCCAGCAGCTGAGCCGGGGGTTGGGGGAGGGCTACAAAATACAAGATACAGAGTGGTCAGATCAATGAGAAGGGAGGCAGAGCTAATAAACTGAAGGGTCCATTCTTGCAGTGGTTAATAGGAGTCATATCAAGTCCAATGATGGCCAGTAAGGCACTGGCACCAGCCAAGCGGACTGGATGTTGGCCATGGGCACCCACCAGAGTTGGTAGGTGTTGAATGGCTGAATGTGTGCCCAGGTGATGAGCAGGCAGCCAGCATCAGGCCAAGTATTTCGGAAGGAAGCCAAGTTTCCCAACAAGAGCACAAGAAAGATCTAGCTCTTGGAGCAAACATTGAACAAGTGTTTAAATGAAGACTAAACATCTTTACCAGGCTTTATTTTATTTCATGGTGCTCATTAATTCTTTCACTCAATCAGTAAGCATTTGTTGAGTACCCACTGTATACCAGGCATGGCTGTAAATGCCTAGAATACAACTGCGAATAAGAAGAGACAAAAATCCCTGCCCTCATGGAGTTTACATTCTAGTAAAGAGAGAGAGAGAGAGACCCTAAGAAAAAGTAATAACTAGGTAAACTATACTAGAAGATGATGTGTGTTATACAAAATAAAACAGGGACAGATGGATTGGGAGTGCTGGGACTAGGGCCAGGGCCCCAGTGAAAAGGTAACATTTGAGCAACACTTAATGAAGGTGAAGAGCTTCTGATCCAGGCGTTAGAAACAGCCAATTCACAGGCCCTAAATGAAAGCAGTGTTTGGGCTTCACAGGGGAAGAGAGGAGAATCCAGCAACACCAGTGGCAGGAATAAAAGCCACTGAACATGGCGCCCTGGAGTCTAGGGGATGGGGCTCATGTCCCAGCTCTACCAGGTTCTGAGCAGGTTCTTCACCTTTCTAAGTCTTACTTTCCTCATCTGTAAAATGGGAATAATAACTGTAGCTGCCTCACAGGTTCTCATGAGGATTTAATGTGACAATATGCAGAAAGTGCTTAGCACACTCGTGCAGGGCAGATAGTGAGCCCTCAGTGATGTCAGCTCCACCGTGGCCTCTCCCCTCAGCACCTAACTCCATATTTGCACTTCCATGGTTACCTTTACCTGAGGGGCAGGGGCTGTGTCGTACTTAACTCTGAATCTCCAGACCCTCAATCCGGATGTGGCACGGGGTAAGCCCAGGGTGTAGCGGGGGTGTGGAATAGGGGACTGAAGATGACCCAGCAGGGAAACTGTAGGTAGAATTGTAACTCCAGTACCTAATAATGCAAGTTATTGGCTGTTGCATTGAGCAATATAAACACTCTCTAAAGATGAGAGTTGGGTCAGGTGTTCCAGACCTCAGCCTTTAGAGGCGGGGGAGATGTAGCCAGGGACGTGGAAGAACCACCGAAAACAGACACTGACTGGAAGGGAACCAAGTGAACCAGGCCTGTGAGGCCCTTTACGGCTCTTGGACAGAGGTATAATTTGTGCGGGGTCCAGGGCCACTGCCATCCATAAAGCAGGAGAAGTTGGAGCCTCCTTCTCCTCTGCAGTGTGCCGCCCGAGTCTCAGTGCCAGCGTCTGCCCAGCGCGACTTCCTACAGCTTCGCATCACTGCACTGAGATGGGTCATTAACGAGCTGGAATTCAGCTCATGCCTCGTTCATGGGATTTCTCTATTGCCAGTGACAAAAACAGGTACTTTCTTTCCCCCTGGAAGCCTGAATCTGTGCTTTTCATGTATCTCTGTCCTCAAATAGCCTGGGGACAACTGGGCTTGTGTCTTAGGTGAAGAACAGAACAGGAAGAGGAGCGAAGGAAAATCTATACTCAGTGGGAGGCTGGACCCCACGCCCACGACGGGGACATGGCTTGTGCACAGGCTCCCGGGCACCACGCTCGGGCGGAAGGTGCCTCAGGAGCTGCCGTTAATTCCCGAGCCTCTCCTGCAGCCAATTTTAGTCCAACTCCTTGATTTAATTACACTCCCACGTACAATAGGAAGCTTGCATTCTCCTATACGCAATGAATATTAAGCTGACAGACCTGTAATTTCCTCCGCCAGGCGCACTCCCATGTTTACATATTGATTCCACATGTATTTTCTAATTTTCCATCCTCCTGGTCCTGTGCTCACCACCTTATCCCCATAATAATTTCTATCAGCAAGCACATACGTCCTCCTTCCCTCTCTCCTCCGACCCCACCCAGATGGCGAGCAGCACACACTTGAGCAATCTGAGCCCCCTTTTACACCTGTCACAGCAGTGCAGCGAGGTCTGGGCTCTGGGCTCTAATTGGAGGCCACATGGCTATAAACGGTCAAGGACAGTCAATAAAGAACAGAGCTGCAGGTGGGGCTCTGAGGGTGAATGGGGAGATGGGAGACATGTGCACATGCTCACAGACATGAGAGCTAGCCTTCCTCAGGACGGCCTCCCTCCATAAGGTGGCCGGCACCTTTAAGGTATTCAGGGGACAGCAACATCTCGCCAGGGAGGGAATAGGAATAAAAGTCAGGAGCAGGTTGGGGTGTCCAGCAAAATTCAGCCTGGCTCCCATGTGTCCTCTCCGGCAACGGTTTGTAATTTTGTGAGTTCCCCTGGTGTCTTCGTCAGTACAGCCTGCTGTAACAAAGCACCACAGAGTGGGTGGCTTACAAACAACAGATATTTATTTCTCACCGTTCTGGAGGCTTGGAGGGCATGCTTCCTGGTTCACAGAGGGCTGTCTTCTCACTGAGTCCTCACATGGTGGAAGGGGATGGAATGGGAGCTCTCTAGAATCTCTTTTATAAAGGCACTAATTCCATTCATGAGAGCTCCATCCTCATGACCTAATCACCTCCCAAAGGACCCACCTCCCCATACCATCACATTGGGGATTAGGTTTCAACATATGAATTACGGGGGAGGAGGGCACATTCAGTCCATAGCACTTGCCTTTAGTCTTACGTAGTAGCCTCCCTATCATTTCTCTGGAACCCTGTCTCAGGGGCAGCTCACTCTTGGCTCCATCCAATTTGGTCTCAGGCCCAAATCTATGCATGTTCTCTGATTCCATTTGAACACCCCCCCCCCTTAGTTTTGATCTTGTTTTGTCCAATCCCTGGGTCTGTTCTCACCCAAAACCTTCCTCTAGCACCACCATAGGCTCTGACTCTTCCTTCCTTCCCCAGGAACATTTCAGGGGTCTGCCGTGCCAAGTACTGGGCTAGACCTTGGTTGAACGGGCACTTGGACTCTGGTTTCAGGCTCATGCTCCAGCCAAGCCCTAGGTCCCTTGCTATCTGTGAGGAACCTCTCCACCAAAGACATGCAGAAGAAAAGAAAGGAAGCTCAGAACTATTCAGTGCAGGCATCTTTGCCTGCATCTCCCAATAGTTCGCCTTTGTGTTGAACCATTTGGACACTTCTAACCTGCTTGGTCCTCAAAGAAATTCTTCATTCATTGGCCCTGTGGAGGTTGATGACCAGATGAGCTCCCTGCTTACTCTTCCATACAGGACACTGGATAACACTGTGAGGGGCTCCCAGCCCTTTGAGAGGATGAGTGACACCACGCACATCCTCCCATGAATCATAGTTCTCATTCACACAAGTCATTCCTTGAAAGGACTGGGGAACAGAAGAGAAGCAAGCCCCATGGATATCAGAATCTCCATGGAGACTTGTTTCAGTCCCCATCAACACTTTCTGATACGTACCCCTACTGAGACTCGCTGACAGACAACTGCTGTTTACATCTGCAAAGTTTAATAAGACACTTAAATGGACATTTTAATAGAGATGCATCCCTCTGGATGAAATACAGATATACTTTGGAAACCACATGAAATGTAGATGGCTTAGCCTACTTAAATTTTTAACCTTAATTTGAGTGCCATGTGCTAAATGCATAGTGCATTATTTCATTTCCTCTTCACTAGAGACCTACAAGGTAATTATTGTTTTCATTTTTATTTTATAGATTAGGAAATTGAGGTTCATAAATGGTGAAGGATCTGCCCAGGTCCCACTGGCACTAAGTGGCAGGATGGAGATTCAAACTCAGAAGTCTTTATCCCAAAGCCTATGTTCTTAGCCACTATGCAGAAAAGACATCCAGGTGTGATCAGGTGACAGTACAGACTGCCCACTCATCTCCCAGGACAGTGCATGGCGGAGCCAGCAAAATTCGGAGTTGGACTCAATTTGAGGACAAAAATCTCCATTTTATTAGGCTTTCCAGAGGTCCTAACAACAGATGACCAAATTCACAGGGCCAGCAGTTAAGCCAAGGGCCCCTTATTCTTTGGGGAGGGGGAGCTTCACAAAAGCCTTCCTACATATCAGCAGTCATCTCATTCTCTCTCTTAGAGGCAAGGGTCCAAGGGAAGCCATTCTCCCACCTGGGGCCACAAAGGGCACCTAGAACTGATCAGAGACTAGGATAATCTTAAAGCCAAAGTCACTCAGTTAGGCAGCCTGGGGTCGACCTTCACTCTAAGAAGAAACCCGTCAACCAGCCAGCAGAATTCTTGTTACTGGACACAGCGACTTTTTTCACCAGTTCTGACAAGTTCTTACTCACTGATTTCCCTTCTACAGACTGAACGTAAATACTGTCTTTCTATTATTAGTATTTGTTTAGACAAACTAGGAGTTATGGTTTCGGTTGAGGCTGGCTTTCCTTTACACGCTCATCCTGAGCACACTCTGGCCACCCCGGTTAGATTGAAAGACATGCCAGGCTAATGGGATTTTCTGGTGGTCCCCAGATCTCCTTAGCAACACATTTACAAAGGCTCTTAGAATAGGTTGCGTCTGCAGCTGACTAATTCCATCCATTATGTGTTGCTTCATATTGGTTCCATTTGGAAGAAGATCTTTCCCTCTGCGATCCTCAATTATCTCCCTGATAAAATGGGGATCATTATTTAGGATGATGATGATGATGAAGATGAATATGATAACTGACCTGTATCATAGGATTGCTGTGAAGATAATCAAAGGAATGTATGTGAAAATGTAAACTGTCAAGTGCCCAACTGAAGCAGATGTATCTAACAGACTATATGATAAAATAGAGCAAACACTGAAGTGGGAGTTAGATTTCATGCTATTTCCGAGGCTGGGCACAGCACTTAACATTTCAGTGAAATGTTCTTCTCCCACCTGTGAAATGCAAGCCATGACCCTTGCCTTTCCCACTAGCAGAACTATTTTGGAACCCACGTGAGCATTCTGGAAAGTCATTCGTAAACTGTAACATGGTGTGGAGGCGTACAGGACAGCCAAATTCACCAAGGAGGTTTCTTACATGAAGAAATCATATGGCAAATCCTTTTGTAAAGCAAATAATCTCCTGCTCACATATGCCTCATAAGTCCAAAACACACTTAGATTTCAATTTTAAACCAGCTCAAATGAATGTGCCACATGTTCATACTGAAGTGAACTTTACTCAATGGATGTTTGATAAATGAATGAATGAGTGAATGAATGACTAAATGATGCCAGGTATAATGAAGAGATGGCTCTCTTCTTATATCACCAACTCCACATGAAGTTTTTTTTTCCATTTTTTTAATTGAAGTATAGCTGATTGATAATGTGCTAATTTCTGCTGTACAGCAAAGTGACTCAGTTATACACATATACACATTCTATTTTTAATATTCTTTTCCATTATGGTTTCTCCCAGGAGATTGGATATAGTTCCCTGTGCTTTACAGTAGGACCTTGTTGTTCATCCATTCTAAATATAATAGTTTGCATCTACTAACCCCAGACTCCCAGTCCCTCCATCTCCCTCCCCTCTGCCCCGTGGCAACCACAAGTCTGTTCTCTACGTCTGTGTGTCTGTTTCTGTTCCACATGATGGTTTTCAATTCCTCCATATAATTAGCTTCGTGAACCACCAAGCAGCGTAAATCGTTATTGGTACTAAGAGTATCTGAATTATTGAGAAATCGCTCTTACTACAAAGTTTTATTAAGAAGTGTGACTCATATAGTGTTTCTGTTAATTGAGCATCAAGTGAGGGCAATACACCCAGATGCAGAGAACTCACCAGGTGAGCAGTGGAGACTTGGCTTCTGCACCCAGCCTCACAGCTGTCCTGGGTCTCTGTCCCCACCCAGTGCCCTGAGCTCTGGCAGCTGTAAGGAAGACCCTGCCAGCTTCTCTTGTGGTCAAGCTGCCATCTCTTTTCTCCACCCACTGCAAGCCCTGTCTTTCAATGTCCGGGCTGCAGTCTCTTCACACCCCATTCAAAACCGCATAGTAAACAAACAAAAAACACACAATAGATGGTTCCTGCTTACTCTGCCAGCAGGAGATGAAGCCACAGCTGTCTGATTTCCTGGGTGCCTGGTACTGTGCTTGCTTTGCCTGAGGCCATTCTTCCTGTCCTTTACCCCACAAGGACATCCTTCCTTCTCAGCCCCTGAACCCCACACCTTGTGTATGACACCCCTATATTACAGGATGCTATTCTCAAGTGCATTTTCTGGCCCTTCCCTAATACTGTAAAAAATTAATGGACTGGAGATTTGTGTCCAGTTCTCAAAGAACTTCCCTTAAAAAGCTGCAATAGGAGAAAGCCTAGTTCAATGGTAAAAATGATGACTAGCTTGGATGATAACCAATTCAGATAACTGGCCATAGACCTCTAATCTTGCTGGCATCCTCTGTCACTTAGCAGGGAACCAGCTGATCATTCCATCAAAACATTTATTTTGTCAGCTGTCACTGTGTGGCGCCCACACGTCTCAGCTGGGTAACTTAGGCTGAGAAATGGAAACTTGACAATATCAGAATCATTTCATCCCTGTCACGTGCCTTTCTTGTCAATGGATTTCAATGCATTTCTGCCTGGCTTGGCAAATCTAAGCCATGATCTTGCTTTTAGCTGCTGGGTCCCTTTAATTATTACCACCAATTCCAACCAGCTTGAGTCAGTGCGTTTCCAAACTACATTAATTCAGCAAGTTCCACCCACAAGATTTCTATTTATTCTGTCCCACATCCACCTTTATAAACACACACACACACACACACACACACACTTATCCATTATCACTCTGAACTGGTTATTTCTTCTTAGCAGCAAACACATGTATGTACACGCATTGACTGATTTTCATGCACAGTTTTTCTTTAGAGTAACTTTACTCCTGTCAGAAGGAAAGTACTAGATTCTTGATAATGTTAACTAACTAAACTAATGCCTATTCAACCCTGAGTCCTTCCCATCGGGCACTATTAAGTTCACAGGCTATCAGTCATCATTTTGAGATGTGAAGCAAAAAAAAACTCCAAAAAATGGTTCTCAGAGAAAAGCTACCTCTTATTTTTTTATAATCCCCAAAATGAAATGAGGACATCAGACATCTCATGAGAAAGTGATCATGAAATAGCCTGTCCCACCCATCAGGACTAGGGAGGCACCACTGGCCTCCTCCCTTTATAGGGCCCTTGCCTGCTGGTCTCCAGGCAAACAGTGCTTCTGAGCATTGCACCAACTAAAGTGATTTTGCTCTGATGTCGAAGGCTGGGAACCCAGGTGTGGAAGGGGGATGAATGTGAGTTTTCAACTCAGGTCTGCATTCAAACCAAGCCCTGGAACCTGTGATCATGGATAAGCTTTATCATCTGTATAACGGGGATGATAATAGGGTTGTCAGCTGGGTTCAAGTTAAGTAATGCACACACACAAAGGCCCAGAACAGAGCCTGTTACTTCGTAGCACCTCAAAGGTATATGCTACACCTACTGCTGCTACTGTTATTATCCCAGCTCAGCCATTACCCAAGTATATAAACTGTAATACTTCTTATTCTGAAACAATCCTTGGACTCTTCACCCCTCTCAAACAACAACGACAAATAGTGTAGAGATGCTACCAGCTAACTCCCAATACATATCACCCTCTTCTTTAATAACATAATCATGATTTCCCACGAGCAATATTGTCAGCCACTTGGAAGAGTACATTCCACAGACCCCCTTGCATCTACGTGCAGACACGACTAAGTTCTGGACAATAAGATATAAGTAAAAGTCATGTGAAATTAAAAAAAATTTTTTTTTTAATTTCAGGAAATATCTTTAAAAGAAGGAAGCATTCCCTCTTTCCTTCTACTTCCTCCATCTTGTTACCTGGAACATTTATGTGAAGGCTGGCGCTCTAGCAGCCGTCTTGGATTATGAGCAGCAGTCCCCAAACTTTTTGGCACCAGGGATAGGTTTCGTGGAAGAAAATTTTTCCACGGACTGGGGCGGGGGGTGGGATGGTTCAGTGGGTAATGCGAGAGATGGGGAGCTGCAGGTGAAGCTTTGCCCGCTCGCCCACTGCTCACCTCCTGCTGTGTGGCCCAGTTCACAGTAACAGGCCTCGGACCAGTACAGGACCGTGGCCCGGGGGTTGGGGACCTCTGATTATGAGGACAAGCCCATAGCCTAGGAATGCAGAGTAGGAGGACTCTGGGTCTCTGACATCTTCTTATAATGGCTTTACCATTCATGGGCCACTTATTCCTGGACTTCTTTTATATGAGAGAGAAATCCATTTTTACCTTATGTAAACCATCAAGTTATTGAGGGGTTTCCTGTAATAAACAGGCAAACGAACTCATGTGCCTGATTTCTCTCCTCCTCCCCATCAGCTCAAGGGCCAGTTGGGTTCCGACTATTTCTTCTCCTCTTCCTTCATTTCAAAGAGTCTAAGGTCCCAGGATAGACGTTCCCATTCGCTGAGTTTAGATCAGGTGCCTGACCTTTCTCCATCAGGGATGAGGGACATTGAATTGGAGGAAGGAGCCTCCAGAGACTTCTGGACTGACTGACCACACGTTCAGGAGGTGAAGGTAATGTCCCAAAGGGAAATGAGGGTGCCACTGACAGAGGTCCACCACCAGACCTTCTCTTCTTCATTCTCTCACGGAGCACCTTGTCACTTCTGAGACCGTGGCAGGAGCAGTAATTAGTGTGTTTGTGACTGTGAGTGCCAACATCTCTGCCTTCCCAAGAGGGACGAACAACGCTTTCATCATGGGGTGACTCTAGCAGTGGGACAAGGAGGCACGTATTTGTGGCACAGAAGAAGGTTGGGGGCTACTTTGTTCCAACATTTATGGTAAGTCTCCTAATGCCAGGCCTATTCTAGACACTGAGGACACAAGGATGCAGAGTTAGCTGTCCTGCCTGGTACCCACAGCCTCGAGGGAGATGCACACGTTGACAGACAAGTGCGTGATACATGCCAAGTTAGAGACCTGGCTGGGAGTTCACAGGAGTGCACAGAGCGGCATGTAACCCAGGCTGGGGGGACTTGGGGAGGAGGAGGGAGGAAGAATAATTTCCACAGTGAGTCCGACTTCGAAGCAGAATAGGAGTTGGGGTAAGCAGAGGGCTGAGCAGGCTGGAGGCAGTGGAGGGAGGGAAAGCAGAGTGGGTCCGGGGAAGCGCAGGTTACACCACTGGTCTTACTGGAGCCCAGAGTGTGAGGGGATGTCATGGGCCATGGGGAGTTGCCTCACGGGATACGGAGCAGAGCCTGGAATTTATTCTGTAACCAAGGGACAGCCATTGCAGCATCACAATCACAAGGAGCAACATGATGAAATACGCATTTTAGAATGATGAGAATGATGACTCAGTGTGGAAAATGGATGGCGGAGGAGGGGGCCAGAATCAAGCCCCAGTAACTGACCAGTCAGGAGCCTGCTGAAATAATATAATCAAAAAGTAACGGTGCCCTGAACTGAGAAGAACATTGCTTTACAGATAAAAGTACAGCAATGTTCTTCTCCCGGCCAGTTCTTTTTTGTTCCCCCAGTGAAAGCCAAAAACAAAATGCTAAATGACAGGCATGTCTGCATGTATCCAGGGGAACAGAAGCCAAGTGTCCAGATTGCTGGGACCCCACTTGGTACTCTAGTGGAGCATCCAAAAATTAGCACTTAGCTCAGTGCTTCTTTAGACCGTCTCTCTGGAATGTCAATGATTTCCAACAAGCCCATCCTTTGTCAGGGGTTGGAAAGGTGACCAATCAGAATGGTGTTGTGGGTTATACCAGTATTTTGAATGAATGAGAGAGGGAATGCATGAATAGATGAATTTAGCAATTAATTGCATTTCTGGATCAGGGCCACTCTGGTTTCCACAGTAAAACTTCAGGGTTGAGGAGATTTTTGCCCGTTTCCCGTTTCTGCCTCTCTTTCTTAAGTACTTCTTAAAAGGACAGGAAAGTGTTATTGAACCATCCCTACCTCTCCACTCCATGGAAAGAATTGAGCAATTATCCTCCATCAAAAACAGTATCCGGGAAGGGTGTGAGACAAGTTATAGCCTGGAATTTTAAATGATCTTAGAGTCTTTTACTGACAGCAAGGCAGATAATTGGGGAAATGTAGTTTTGTAAATGCAGAATAAAAGTTAAGCAGATAGATAACATATGGAACCTGAATTATCAAACACCTTGTTAACTCTGTGAAAAGTTTCACCGAGCTGTCGGCCTTCACTTCGGAGCCCTGTGAGAAGTAGATTTCTTCCAGGTATGGCACTTGTCCTGGTGGGAATGAATTCAGCAAAGGAAATAATGTGCCATATGCCTAGCTCGTCAGTGTTTTTATTTATGCTGAATTGTCCGTAATGAGTTTATTCCCTTTCCATTCTGCCTCTTAACCTCTTGAAAGAAGACAAGGAAAGTCTCTAGGGTAAATCCACATTCAGGATTATCAAGCAGATGCTGATCTACATCTCATATTTAGAGAATTCTAAGAATATTCACCAGCGCCTCACTTTCCCTTCCACTGTGATCAAACACATTCATTAGCACTTTTGGGCCTGGGGACCCTGAGATGCCCCAGAAAATTTCCAGGGGCCTTCTCGCCACCCTAAGCCAGGACACACAGTGTTTGATCACACAAAATGATAGCACAAGCTAATGTTCAGCCAAAAAGTACATATGGACCACCTCAGACCCATGAGGATAGCTACTATAAAAATGAAAATGACAGCAACAGTCAGCTCTACCCACCACCAGAGCCTCCCATCAAGCCTCTTAGATAGCCTCAACCACCAGAGGGCAGACAGCAGAAGCAAGAAAAACTACAATCCTGCAGCCTGTGGAACAAAAACCACAGTTACAGAAAGATAGACAAGATGAAAAGGCAGAGGGCTATGTACCAGATGAAGGAACAAGAAAAAACCCCAGAAAAACAACTAAATGAAGTGGAGATAGGCAACCTTCCAGAAAAAGAATTCAGAATAATGATAGTGAAGATGATCCAGGACCTCGGAATAAGAATGGAGGCAAAGATTGAGAAGATGCAAGAAGTGATTAACAAAGACCTAGAAGAATTAAAGAACAAACAAACAGAGATGACCAATACAATAACTGAAATGAAAACTACACTAGAAGGAATCAATAGCAGAATAACTGAGGCAGAAGAACGGATAAGTGACCTGGAAGACAGAATGGTGGAATTCACTGCTGCGGAACAGACTAAAGAAAAAAGAATGAAAAGAAATGAAGACAGCCTAAGAGACCTCTGGGACAACATTAAACGCAACAACATTTGCATTACAGGGGTCCCGGAAGGAGAAGAGAGAGAGAAAGGACCAGAGAAAATATTTGAAGAGATTATAGTCGAAAACTTCCCTAACATGGGAAAGGAAATAGCCACCCAAGTCAAGGAAGCACAGAGAGTCCCATACAGGATAAACCCAAGGAGAAACACGCCGAGACACATAGTAATCAAAGTGGCAAAAATTAAAGACAAAGAAAAATTATTGAAAGCAGCAAGGGAAAAACGACAAATAACATACAAGGGAACTCCCATAAGGTTAACAGCTGATTTCTCAGCAGAAACTCTGCAAGCCAGAAGGGAGTGGCATGATATACTTAAAGTGATGAAAGGGAAGAACCTACAACCAAGATTACTCTACCCGGCAAGGATCTCATTTAGATTTGATGGAGAAATCAAAAGCTTTACAGACAAGCAAAAGCTAAGAGAATTCAGCACCACCAAACCAGCTCTACAACAAATGCTAAAGGAACTTCTCTAAGTGGGAAACACAAGAGAAGAAAAGGACCTACAAAAACAAACCCAAAACAATTAAGAAAATGGTCATAGGAACATACATATCGATAATTACCTTAAACGTGAATGGATTAAATGCCCCAACCAAAAGACATAGACTGGCTGAATGGATACAAAAACAAGACCCATATATATGCTGTCTACAAGAGACCCACTTTAGACCTAGGGACACATACAGACTGAAAGTGAGGGGATGGAAAAAGATATTCCATGCAAATGGAAATCAAAAGAAAGCTGGAGTAGCTATACTCATATCGGATAAAATAGACTTTAAAATAAAGGATGTTACAAGAGACAAGGAAGGACACTACATAATGATCAAGGGATCAATCCAAGAAGAAGATATAACAATTATAAATATATATGCACCCAACATAGGAGCACCTCAATACATAAGGCAACTGCTAACAGCTATAAAAGAGGAAATTGACAGTAACACAATCATAGTGGGGGACTTTAACACCTCACTTACACCAATGGACAGATCATCCAAAATGAAAATAAATAAGGAAACAGAAGCTTTAAATGACACAATAGACCAGATAGATTTAATTGATATATATAGGACATTCCATCCAAAAACAGCAGATTACACGTTCTTCTCAAGTGCGCACGGAACATTCTCCAGGATAGATCACATCTTGGGTCACAAATCAAGCCTCAGTAAATTTAAGAAAATTGAAATCATATCAAGCATCTTTTCTGACCACAACGCTATGAGATTAGAAATGAATTACAGGGAAAAAAACGTAAAAAAGACAAACACATGGAGGCTAAACAATACGTTACTAAATAACCAAGAGATCACTGAAGAAATCAAAGAGGAAATAAAAAAATACATAGAGACAAATGACAATGAAAACACGACGACCCAAAACCTATGGGATGCAGCGAAAGCAGTTCTAAGAGGGAAGTTTATAGCTATACAAGCCTACCTCAAGAAACAAGAAAAATCTCAAGTAAACAATCTAACCTTACACCTAAAGAAACTAGAGAAAGAAGAACAAACAAAACCCAAAGTTAGCAGAAGGAAAGAAATCATAAAGATCAGAGCAGAAATAAATGAAATAGAAACAAAGAAAACAATAGCAAAGATCAATAAAACTAAAAGCTGGTTCTTTGAGAAGATAAACAAAATTGATAAGCCGTTAGCCAGACTCATCAAGAAAAAGAGGGAGAGGACTCAAATCAATAAAATCAGAAATGAAAAAGGAGAAGTTACAACAGACACCGCAGAAATACAAAGCATCTTAAGAGACTACTACAAGCAACTTTATGCCAATAAAATGGATAACCTGGAAGAAATGGACACATTTTTAGAAAGGTATAACCTTCCAAGACTAAACCAGGAAGAAACAGAAAATATGAACAGACCAATCACAAGTAATGAAATTGAAACTGTGATTAAAAATCTTCTAACAAACAAAAGTCCAGGACCAGATGGCTTCACAGGTGAATTCTATCAAACATTGAGAGAAGAGCTAACACCTATCCTTCTCAAACTCTTCCAAAAAATTGCAGAGGAAGGAACACTCCCAAACTCATTCTATGAGGCCACCATCACCCTGATACCAAAACCAGACAAAGACACTACAAAAAAAGAAAATTACAGACCAATTTCACTGATGAATATAGATGCAAAAATCCTCAACAAAATACTAGCAAACAGAATCCAACAACACATTAAAAGGATCATACACCACGATCAAGTGGGATTTATCCCAGGGATGCAAGGATTCTTCAATATACGCAAATCAATCAATGTGATACACCATATTAACAAATTGAAGAATAAAAACCATATGATCATCTCAATAGATGCAGAAAAAGCTTTTGACAAAATTCAACACCCATTTCTGATAAAAACTCTCCAGAAAGTGGGCATAGAGGGAACCTACCGCAACATAATAAAGGCCATATATGACAAACCCACAGCAAACATCATTCTCAATGGTGAAAAACTGAAAGCATTTCCTCTAAGATCAGGAACGAGACAAGGATGTCCACTCTCACCACTATTATTCAACATAGTTCTGGAAGTCCTAGCCACGGCAATCAGAGAAGAAAAAGAAATAAAAGGAATACAAACTGGAAAAGAAGAAGTAAAACTGTCACTGTTTGCGGATGACATGATACTATACATAGAGAATCCTAAAACTGCCACCAGAAAACTGCTAGAGCTAATTAATGAATATGGTAAAGTTGCAGGATACAAAATTAATGCACAGAAATCTCTTGCATTCCTATACACTAATGATGAAAAATCTGAAAGAGAAATTATGGAAACACTCCCATTTACCATTGCAACAAAAAGAATAAAATACCTAGGAATAAACCTACCTAGGGAGACAAAAGACCTGTATGCAGAAAACTATAAGACACTGATGAAAGAAATTAAAGATGATACCAACAGATGGAGAGATAAAAAAAAAAAATGAAAATGAATAAAAAACAGAAAATAGCAAGTGTTGGTAAGGATGTAGAGAAATTGGAACCCTTGTGCACTCTTGGTGGAAATGTAAAATGGTGCAGCCACTGTGGAAAACAGTATTGTGGCATCTCAAAAATTTTTAAATAGAACTATTGTTCTATATGATCCAGCAATGCCACTTCTGGGTACATATTCAAAAGAATTGAAACCAGAGTCTCTAGGAGTTATTTGTACACCCATATTCATAGCAGCATTCTTCACAATAGCTAAAAGGTAGAAGCAACCCAAATGTCCATTGATGGATGACTATGTAAGCAAAATGTGGTAAATATACATACAATGGAGTATTATTCAGCCTTAAGAAGGAAGGAAATTGTGACACCTGCTACCACATGGATGAACCTGGAGGACATTATGTTAAGTGAAATAAGCCCGTCACAAAAAGACAAATACTGTAGGATTCCACTTATATGAGAAACCTAGAGTGGTCAAAAATTCACAGAGACAGAAAGTAGAATGGTGGTTGCCAGGGGCTGCGGGGAGCAGGGAATGGGGGAGTTAGTGTTTAATGGGTATAGAGTTTCAGTTTTACAAGATGAAAAGAGTTCTGGAGATGGATAATGGTGATGGTTGCACAAAAATGTGAACATATGTAATACCACTGAGCTGAACTGTACACATAAAAATGGTCAGGATGATAAGTTTCATGTTACATGTATTTCACCACAATTTTAAAAAAATTAAAAAGCATCTATGGGCCTGGAAGAGAGAAGAGGTACCAGAGTCAATGCAAAGCACATCATTGCACTGTGACTCTTTTTAAACCTAAGGGGCATGTGTCTTCTCTTCTTCTTGCCCTCTGCCCTCTCAATCCCTCCCTTCCTCTCTCTACCCTGCTGAGTTTGGACATGCAGAGACCATCGGTGTCCTCAGAGCTTGGGAGCCCTCTGCTCTACCCCCTCGCCCACCACTAAGGTCATTGTCACCAAGACTTCAGCCACCCTCCTAGTTCACAATGAGCCCCAAATCGAAACTCCAGATTCCTCCTTTCCGCCAAGTTTCAGACCCACATTTTCACTTGCCGACTGGAAAGGGCTCCCTGCAGGTGCCACAGAGAACTCATTCTCTCCCCAGACACACCTCCTTCCGAGTTCTGATCTTAGTTAATAGTGTTACTTCTTCAGCAGGTCCTGGGACTCTTTCTTGAACCACCCCTACCTGCCTGCCTCTCCTTTCCTCAGCTCCCAGCCATCACCCTTCCGTTTCTATCACCAAAGTGTCGACTCTCTTCCCTCCAACAGCCCCTTCCAAGTGCCCTGGCCACCCTGTGTCACATCCTAACTGATCCCTCAACTTTCTCTATTCTCTAAATTCCTACGTTCCGTTTTCTACACACCTTTTTAAAAACATAGATGTGACAATTCACTCTCCTGCTGAGAAACTTTACCAAGGCTCCCCGTTGCTTATAAGACAAACCACCTCCAATGTCCCAAGGCAGAGTGAGGTAGTTTCAAATAGCTCAGGAAATAAACTAATTGGCCCAGCTTTGACAATTTCCAGTCTAATCACTTGTGACATGAAGGCTGTGGTCATTTAGGAAGAAGGCAGCTGTGGGAAGCAGAATTCTAAAGATGACACCCCAAGATTCCTGTCCCACGATTATTAAATCAAACATGAATCGAGTGACTGCTGTGAAGGGATTTTGCTGATGCAATTAAAATCCCAAATTAACTAAACTTAAAGTACAGAGATGATCTGAGTGGGCCTGACCCAACCAGGTGAACCCTTAAAAGAGGGAGCTTTTTCTGTAGCAGAAGAGGGAGTCAGAGAGAATCAAATTGAGGGAAGGATTCAACGTGCTGTTCTGGCTTTGAAGATGGAGGAGCCACGTGCAAGACCAGAGACCAGCCTCTTGCAATGCAGAGTGACCCACCCCCCTAAACTCTGCCAACAACTGAACGAGCCTGGAAGCAGCATCTTCTTTAGACCCTCCATGCAAAAGCCCAGCCTAACCAACACCTTCATTTCAGCCCTGTGAGACCCCAGGCAGAGCACCCACCCAAGCCCACCCACATATCTACCTAAAGTACCGCAGGCTAATGGATGTGTCTGGTTTGAAGCAGCTAGTTTGTGGCAATGTGTTACACAGCAATAGGAAATGAATACAGCAGCTCTCTGCATGTCTCATGATGGGGGCGGAGAGGGCTTCCCGGAGGGCAGGATGTGCTGGGCAGACAATTCCCTAAGTAGCTGTTCCACCCACCAACCCACTTTAAACAGTTCCATGGACCTCTATCTGTCCTTCATTACTTTCTCTGCCCTCCAACAGATTCACTTGGAACTTCATGGACTTTTCAAAAACAAGCATTAAAATTGTAATCACTTTTATCCTAATCTAGATATATGTCAGATTGCCAAAGTCTAATATATCATCATCTTTCCCACACATCCTTGTATAAGGTTGTAATAAGCCTCACAAATTAATATCAACTCCTCCCACTACCTCCATCCCCCATTTCTCTCCTCTTTCTCCCTCTCTCTCCCTCTCTCTCTCTCTCTCTCTCTCTCACACACACACACACACACACACACACTCACTTACTGCATGATCACATTATGCCTTTATCTCTTAACTGGAAGGAAATAAATGGCCATTTTCAATAAGAAAATAAAAGAGTATTCACCCTTAACCAGTACCCACACTGTCCGTTAATTCTGATTTCTGAACGTGAACTTTGGAATCACTTAAGAGCAAAATCTGAATCCCAGATGCCTCATTTAGTGGCTAAATGACATCTCTCAGTCTCAGTTTTATCATCTGTCAAATGCATACAATAATATCACCTACCTCATAGCATTCCTATGAGGATTAATTTAAATAATGCTCTTGGAGTCCTGAGCAACTGCCTGGCGTGAAGTCTGTACTCAGTAAATGGTGCCATTATTATCGCAAAGGAGAGGAAAACGTGATCCTTTAAAAGTAAGGACATTAGAACCAGCTCAGGCTCACTCAAGGCTAGGTGCCCACAGTAGTTTGGTTTGGTTAGGGTTTTGAGTTTAGCCTGGTCTAACCAATTCTCTCCCTGTCTCTGAGTCCATCTTTCTGCCATGGAAACATTACCAAGCTACTTGAAACTTGAAACTTTCCAAGAAACTACCAAGAAACTTCCAGCTACTCATTTTTGAGTTACCTGCAGACACTTGGTTGGTGAGGAACAGAGAAAGGAATGCAGATAGGAGCCATCATAGCATCTCTTCTGTCTGGTGCATTCCAGAGTGAAGCCCAGGATCCTGAGCGCCAGAAGCACGCAGCAAATACACCTGCACCCATCAGGAGGTGCTCCTCTGGGCTGTGACTGCTGTATCCATAGGGGATGTCAGAATGGATTACTGAAAATGTCAACAACAAATCAGCGGAGACTAAATGGCCACAGAGAAGTGCACAGTGAGCCAGTAATTGCTCTGCATCTGAGTGTTCAAAAGAAAGAGCTCAAGAACACAGAAAATGCAGTAGAGCTTGCCATGGTACAAGGGGCCTTTGCTACCAGCAGCTCTTGGGACCTGGGCAGAGTCCAAGGCATACTGTGGTCCCAAGTGTTCTTGGCCTGGCAATGAAACTGACCTGCTTAATATCATACTCATTACCTCACTTTTGTTACTTTGATTTTTCATACTGGAGCCTAATCAAGGGAACTTTGTGAAGGAGGGCTCTTACATAATTTTCAAGGATTTGGAAGAATTTAGAGCTACCTTTCAAATTCAGGTCCTGGGTATGTTATTTTAATAACATTATTAAACTCTCTGATTCCAGTCCGTTCTTTGAAACATGAGAACAAGTGATTCCCCATGGAGCTGTCAGGATCAAGCGAGAAAACATACAAACAGCACCTAGCTCACTGCCTTTGACACAATACAGTATGTGCTTGCCAAGTGATACCAGCTTGTAGGATTGCATTTCACACTGGATGAAAACTTCCCCCATTATAAGATTCTCCGATGTCTTATAGGCAAGTGTGTGGATAGGTTTTGAGTAGATAAACCCCTGAACTCTCACTGGACCCACTAGTGGATTCCAAAAGCAAACCTGATCTGGAACTTTCAGTTGGGTTAGAATGGTGGGAAATGCATGCTGCCTTCATTGAAGGAAAGGGGGAAGGGCTGGAGAAAATGAATAAATGGGAATGCTTTATTCTACAGACAAGCTGAAAAGTGCTTTTAGGGCATGAGAATTACCCAGATATGCACAGGGTTCTACCATCCTGTAGGGACAAAATAACATGACTGAATGTGCCCACATCACTAAGAAAGGGAATCCAGCAACCTTGTCAACTCACTGGTCTAACCAGTTCTCTCCCTTTGTACAGACTCCTTTGTACATGTGCTACTGAGAAAGCCTGCTACAGGAGGGCAGGGTCTGAAGGAGAACACCTGGGGGCATTGCCTCTCTGGGAAATTAAGTGCTCCAAAGGGAGCAGGCAGGTACAATTCATCTCAGGCAGGAGGTCTCTACCTGGGGTTTGTAATCATAATTTTGGATGGAGGGGAAAAAAGTACATCTTTAGTTTTCCGTTACCTCTAACTGAAATCTAGCATTTCCTTCAATTATGGATGCAGACAACAAACTGCAGTAGAATCTGCATTGCCTGTGACTTTATCCCTGATAAAATCACAGATATTTACATATCACATCATGTCTGTTGCAGATATCACAAAATAGCAATTATGCTCATCGTGACTTAAAATTAGGCCCATTATTAGGCTCACCACTAGAAAGTGTTACCTAAGGTGTTAATAAAGAAACAGATCCATTACTATGTCACAAATTTGTTTTTGTAATATTGTGATAAATAGTTTAAGCATAATTGGTTTCTTCTTTGACCTAAGTTATTTTACTTCATTCTTTAGAAATGGTTTTCTGGGAAGGGGTCTATAGGGCTCACCAGACTTCCAAGGGGCCCAT
Source organism: Eschrichtius robustus (assembly GCF_028021215.1). NCBI lineage: Eukaryota > Metazoa > Chordata > Mammalia > Artiodactyla > Eschrichtiidae > Eschrichtius > Eschrichtius robustus. Next base: position 81,631,575 of record NC_090839.1, on the reverse strand, counting down.
GGCTTAAGTGGGGGGTAATGAACCTGCTGCCTGAGCATTAGGACCCAGCGCTGTAGAACGTGTCCTGCCCATGAGAAAAAGTGATTCCTAAGGAGGAGTGCACACTCTGCACCCTGGTGAGGAGGACAAGAAATCCTACAAGGGAAGGAATAAAAGGAACTGACTTGGCAGAGCACCCACTTTATGTCACATACCGTATTTTAGTTAAATACGGTACTCCCTAAGAGCAAACGCATGAAGTGAGAACAATTTCCCCCAATTCACAGATGAGGAAACTATGGCTCAGAGATATACAGTCACCCTGCTAGGAAGTGAAGGCACTAGGTACAACTCCAACCCAGGTCAGTTTGACTTTCTACTCTCTGACTATGGCAATGAGAGTGAGACGAAACTGCTGGACAAACCAAGAGGTCAATGCACCCAGCAGAGAAGAAGCCACCTTGGGTGGTCTCGGAGGTGTACCACCTAGAGTCCCCTTCATGAGAACCTGCTGCGAGGAATCCAGCTTCGGCACCTTCAGCTCCTTGACAGCATCTGCTCTGAGGACACACCCTCCCCAGCTACTCCCAGTGATGGAGGAGGGCTAGGCCATTCCTGCCTGCGAAGCAGGTCTCCTCCAGTGGACAATCTGCCTGCAGCCCAAGGCTTCTCCTGTTCAACTACATCCTCCTTCCTTCCCTCCATCCTTTCACAGGGGCCAGAGTGGCAGCGTGGTGTGAAGGCTCTCCTGGCCTCTTCCTGCTCACTCTCCCCTTTATCCTTCACAGGTGTCTCCTTCAATCAATTTCTTGGATGCCTACTTCCATCTTGATGTCTGCTTCTTGCAGGACCCAAATTAATGCAGCCCCCAAGTCTGGGAAAAGCTACAACCCTATCCCCCTCTGATGGGCAATCAAAGGAGAGTGTGTTTCTTATGACAGCTTCATGGGCCAAAGAGGGACACCCAATCTCTGTCTAAGGACTGTCACCTGGGGAGTACATCATGGGAAAAGAAACACACGTGGCACGGGACAAGGCTGTTAAGGCTGAAAACAGGGTAACTATACCAAAAGTCAAGACAGTGGTTACATCGATGGAGAATATTTGGGGGAAGGGGGCATGAGGGGGGATTTCTGGGGTGCTGGTAATGTTCTGTTTCTTGAGCTGGGTGCTGAATAAAGAGGTGTGCTCATGTGTTGACAATTCATGGAGACGTTCACTTATGATCGGTGCAGTTTTCTGTCCATCTATTCCTCATTAAACAGTTTTTTAAAAACTAGGTATATTTATAGTACTTAGCACCTCTCCCAGTGAGGTGGGATTTGAGGGGCTGCTCTCTGTATATATAGGATGCAATGTATTCATTAATTGGGGGGGCGGGTACTCTGCACACAAGCTCCAGGGATCCCTGTTGTGAACTTGGCTGTGGTCCTTAAAGAACCTTAAGGCTATTTATCTTGGGGTCCTGAGTCGCTAACAGAGGTTCTAGACTTACCGGATATAAATGCCCTTTATAGCCAAATGTCGGTTGAATAAATAAATGGCTTACTTATGTCTTGACATTTTGGAGATGTCAGAAGGAGAAGAAATAGGGAGTTCTACAATCCTCGGTATTGCCTGTGACAGGATTCAGTGCTTGACTTTGAAAGCATGATGTGTAGCTCGCCGAGAAAATGAATCTTCCCCGGGTGGAGAAATGTGGATATATGTTTGACAAATCAATTCCTTTCTTGGAGGAGAAGAAGGGAGACTCCCACAGAGGTCAGGCAGCTCAATTACCAGAGGCAAAGCAGAGCAGCGGAGGTCTTGCAGAATCCAGGAGGCCCCTCACGCTGACGGCTGCGCAGGGACTGTCTGGCTCCCCCTGGTCGGCTGGGCACCACTGCAGCGAGCCTCTGAAATTAATGACATCCTCACTTCCATGAGCAGGGCCAGCCTCCGCCTTCCGTCTCACCAGTTCAGAAACATCTCAAGGCTAAAAGGCATGCAGTGCTCTGCTAAACAGGAAAAGTGCCCCCACTGGACCACGGGAGCCCGGACAAGGGTTGCCTTTCTCCTGTTCATTCTGCCAACCCTCTGCCCCGGGGGCCCCCTGCCTCTAGTGCCCATGATGGAGGTCATTAACCTCTTCCTCCCAGGCAGAGGGAGCTAGCACTGTGGTACCCAGGCAAGTTACAGAGAATATGGCTTCAGCTCAACAGCAGCACATGAGAGGCCGTGAACTGTAAGGGTTAAGGGCATGGGTTAAAAGTCTCACTCTACCACTCAGTAGCAGTACGACCACGGGCAAGATTTCAACCTCTCTGTGCCTCAATCTCCTCATCAATTAAAATAATGATTTGTTATAGTACTTACTTCAGAGAATTATGAGATTTTAATTAGTTAGTACATAGAGAGCACGGAAAAAAAAAAAGTGCAATTGATAGACATCAGCTATTATTATCGTGGTAATCATTAGTGATGTCCACCAAATATTTCTTGCTCTCTGTATCCAGGTACCTGTCACATGGTAGACTGCCCCAGAAAGGTAAGCTATCCATGAGACTTGTTTTAGTCAATGAAATGTATCACGTGTCATTTCCAGACAGAAGCTTTAAAAACTGGTGTGCAGTTCACCATATTCATTTTTTCTTGGAAAACACGGCAACATGGAGATGAAGCTTCCTTCATTCTGAAGGCTTGAGTGGGGAAGATAAAAAGCCAAGCTCCCAGCCCACCTTAGGTAGACCTGTAGTATGAACAAGAAATATATCTCCACTAAAATGTCACATTTATTGGCCGCTTTGACCTCATCTTGTCTTTTCTACCTCAACAAAAAATGGTGCCTAAAAAATGAGGTGTGGCCATTAACATGAACCTCAAGATGTGGAATTAACTTAGGATTCGGGGGGTCGGTCTATCGTAAGGAAATCATTATTGGAGGCTGGAAGGATGGCAAACTCTGATATGCATGGTTGAAGTATGTGGTAAAATTGTCACCTGCTATAACCCAGAATACAGGTAATATTTTGTGGCTCTAGCGAAGTGAGTTACAAGACAAAATCTGTGTGTTGATTGCAGCTGACTTCATTTGGCCAGGTGATACAAGAGGGTAGCTCAGCAAAGAAGCAGCCAGTTTGCAAGCAGGAATAAATAGAAATGCAGAGTCCCGAAATTCAGACACTTGTAGATTTAGAACAGTAAACATTAGAGATAAAGTTGAGAAGTACAAAAGCCAATGAAGCCTTTGCAGCAAGAATCAAACCAACAGTGTAGCCTCATACCCGTTGTTGATGCTTACGAATGTCCTTACAGCTATGCTTGGAACCCCAGCACCACACAGGGAAGCAGAAGAGCTTCTGCACCTGTGGTTCAGAGCGTGTGGACTCACTCTGGCCCATGCCCAACTCTAAGACCCAGGGTCCTCCCAGGGTCCTGGCCCGTGTCTGGTTCCCTGTCTTGTCTCACCTCCTGCCTCACAATTCCCAGTGCCCGTCTTTGCTCTCCATCCAAAATTCCAGCGTTTTTAGCTCCCTGTCTTGCGCCCCCGCCCGGTGCTTCTGGGGATCTTCTCCCGAGCCCTGGTCCTCGTGATTCTGTCTCCACCAGCTCCTGTCAGGCCCTTGAGACTCAGCAAACCTGACACTGTGAATACGGCCCTGACCAAACAATCCTGACTCTGTGACATTTGCTGTAACTCTCCAACACGCCCCTGACTTTGCTGTCTTTCTGGGCTTCCTCTAGTGGTCTCAGCCAAGGACTTGCCAGCTTCCAAGCCACAACTTAGCGAGTGTGTCAGTCACTTGGACATGGTTTGCACCAGCCCGGTGTTCCCCAGGAGCCCCACTTGGGACCTTACCTTTGTCTAAACTTGGTGCCCAAAGCTGAACACCATAATCCAGGTGGGATCTCACAAGGGCAAAATGCAAATGGACCATCACCTCCCTTCCCTAACTCTTAACTCCTATTAATGCAACCTGAGATTCCACTGGCTCTTTTATTAGCTTTATGCCTTTCAATGAACCTACCTACCTGCCCTTCAGCACAGAGCCAGCGCCCCCAGGAGCTTCTGCTCTTGGCATTGCGACTTTGTTGCACCCACATTCTGAACCTTTTCCTTCTTCGTTTATTGACTCTGCTTCCAGACTTCAGATTCCCTCTGCTCCTGGCCACAAAGCCTCCCCTTAAGCTCTTTTGCTATGACCTATGGCTCTATTTCCAGGCCACAATTTTCACGTGTTCCTTGAATTATAGCTGCTTCCAGCTAATGAAACACCCCAGCCCAGGTCAATCTGGCCTACGGGACTATCATGAGATGATTCACGTGGTTGGCTTTCCCACTGAGCACACCCCAACTCAGAGGAAAGAAGTTGGACTCCTGCTGCATTGTAGGCTCAGAATGCACTTTTGCTCAACAAAAATGCCCAGGTGTTTTTCACGTGAACAGCTTCCAAGATGCAAAGATCCCTTATCCTATGTCTGAACATTTCATTTGCTGTAACTACATATAATTTTAACAACTTATTTCAGAGCTATTGGCCACAAAATTGGATTAACTAAAATCCTTTGTTAACACACTGTCAACAGTAAGTACAAGTGGTCCTCTTCTGATTTATTTCATTAATATGTATTTATATGGCCACTCATTTATTTTTTTAAATATAGTGAAGTTTCACGAGCCCGAAATTGAACCCCAAAAATGAGACAACTAAATATAACCTACGTCTACTTCTATGTTCCTTCCTGATACCATTGGTCTACAACTAGTGCAAGAAAAGGAAAATTGCCAAACATGTTCTTGGTCAATCCATGCTCACTTTACCTGGTCATTCCTTTCCTTTCTGATCATAAACGAATTGCCAGATGCCTGCCTGATCTGACCTTGGGCAACTTTGAACTTCTGCCCTCTCCTGACCCCATTGTTAGCCCAGGGATCCTTGATGTTTGGCCACTCAGTACCATGGGCCTGGGGCAGCATTACTTTGCAAGGCTCAGATTTGCCTTGCACATATTTAGGACTGACATCTATTCTATTCCCCCATGGTTTCCCTCCTGATATTTTTTTCTTCCTATTTCCACAAAACATTAGTTTGCAAATGTCCCATCTTAGAATGCTTTTCGTCTTTAGAAAAACCCACAGTTCTGTTCTTTTGAATCTGGAAGTTAAAATGTAACATCCATGTTCCTAGCCACATGAGAAATTACATCCTGTTGTGTCACCCCTGATATTAAGTCTGCCTGGCTCATACACCTGCACAATTGTCAATTGCCTAATTTTTTCTCCCCAAGACACCTTAACATCTGCTGGGTTTTCAGGCAACTCATTATAGGAATTCAGCACCTGGGTTGCCTGTGGAGTGTCTGCTCAGTTTTCCCTGGGAAGAGAGTTCCTAAGGGGCTCTATGCTCATCTATTCTTCAGATAATTGATATGGGCAAATCTCATAAATGTCAAAGGAAAGTGTATTCAAGATGCTTCCTTTGGTACATTTTAAGGGCAACAAAGCTCATTCTTAAAAGGCTTAAAGGCAATATATGAAGGGTAATACCATAGCAGGTGTTTACATATAAAGAAAAGGAAAGAGAGAGACGAAGAGCAAGAATGTGGGAGGAATAGAGACGGGGAAGAGTAAGAAAGGGGGGGAAGGGAGGGAGGGAGGAAGAGAGATAGAGGACGAGTATGTCCATTGAAATCTACTCATGAAACTTCCTAGACTTTGCAATGCAGAGCCATATGGCAGGCCCTGTGAAGAACACCCCAAGAGTATGAGGGTCCACTGCTCTCATGAAGCTTACAGTCACATGGTGGGGCGGGGCCAGGAAACAAATCTTGTGAATTAATCAAAGGTCCATCAAAAGACTGCAGAACCCTTGGATTGGTGAAACTACTCATTGGCTCGGCCCCATAAATATTAGCAGTTCTGTACACAATAGAGGAATATGGGCCACAGATCACATTACACCGTTGGAATGTGATACCAATAAAATCTTATAACTGTTAATAAATTTCATCATAGACAAGTGTTCTGAACAACAAAGTTATTGTCATATTATGCAGTTGGCCCAGAGTTAGCAGATGTTTCAATCTGAAATAAGTCAGTATGAAATCTTTTACAACACATTACCTTGTACAACAATAAAAATTTTTCCCTGATTTGTGACCACTGAACAAATATAATTTTAAAATAAGGGACTTCCCTGGTGTTCCAGTGGTAAAGAATCCGCCTTCCAATGCAGGGGACACAGGTTCGATCCCTGGTCAGGGAACTAAGATCCCACATGCTGCGGGGCAACTAAGCCCGCGCGCCACAACTACTGAGCCTGTGTGCCACAACTACAGAGCCCACACGCTCTGGAGCCCACACCACAACTAGAGAGAGAAAAAACCCGCACGCCACAACTAGAGAGAAGCCCACGCGCCGCAATGAAGCTCCCGCGTGCTGCAACTAAGACCCAATACAGCCAAAACTAAATAAGTAAGTAAATAAATAAATATTTTAAAAAACCCATAATTCTCAACTTTAAAAATTCTCAACTTTAAATAAATAAAATAAAACTTTTCTGCTTTCCTCTGTGCAAACTGCCTACTTCTCACCCCCACCCAAAAAAACCCTCAAATCTTTCAGCTGAATTATTCCCAACTCAGTCATCCTACCATTAAGCAGCCATTAATCTGCAAATGTCCTCGCCTCTTTCAATTATCCAACATAAACTTGCACCCAAACTCAGAACCTCACACCCACAGAAGTAAGTCTACATAGAATTTTTAAAAGGAATCAGAACAATGCAATGCCATTAAGTGGTTTTGAAAACTGAGTGGACAAACCAATCAATCAACCAAGGAATTAAGAAATTAATGCAAGAACTTGGAATCTGGTAGGAAAGAAGTGAGGACATTTGAATTGGGCACACTATCAAATCCAACTTTCAGCAGTAGGAGCAGAACGCTTCTTTTTAATTTTTTTAAAAATAAATTTATTTATTTATTTATTTTTGGCTGCGTTGGGTCTTTGTTGCTGCGCACGGGCTTTCTCTAGTTGCGGCAAGTAGGGGCTACCCTTCGTTGCGGTGCACGGGCTTCTCATTGCCGTGGCTTCGCTTGTTGCGGAGCATGGGCTCTAGGCACGGGGGCTTCAGTAGTTGTGGCATGTGGGCTCGGCAGCTGTGGCTTGCAGGCTATAGAGCGCAGGCTCAGTAGTTGTGGCATGTGGGCTCAGTTGCTCCGCAGCATGTGGGATCTTCCTGGACCAGGGATCAAACCTGTGTCCCCTGCATTGGCAGGCGGATTCTTAACCACTGCACCACCAGGGAAGTCCCTCTTTTTAATTTTGATTAAAAATTAAACCGTCACCGGAACAGTTGGTCTTCAGTTCTACGTCATTTCCGCTTCTGCAGATGGAGAAAATGCTTTCTTGCGACACACTCATGTTGACCCCACGGAGTACAAGGTAAACAGATTGTGCTGCTGGTTTCAAGAAGCTGGCTTCTTGACATTTAGTGTGAAGGCAGGGAAACCCTCAGACAGCTATGGAATCAGAAATTATGTGTTAAGTGCAATTTTTAGTTCCCTGGATATGAAATACTCACTACTCTACATTTGAGGACTCACATGTGAGTCCTAGTGTCTAGAAAGATGGCAAAAGACAAAAATCATAAGGCGCAATCTAATAGTGTGCTAGTTTTGAGGCATAATCTAATTATTTTATAATTTGTCATGTTTCTTTAAAAGGTTTGATAAACAGGCTTTTTTTTTTTTTCCTATTCAAGTCTTCCTTCTTGTTCTCCTTGTTCTAAACAGAAAGAACAATCCTGATGATTATGAATGAGAATACATAGTCTCTGGTGGGATCAAGGCTTCTAATTCTATTTCATCCCATTCATAAACCATCCTAGGTAAGACCGGTTGAATACGAGTCCTGAATTATTCAGTGGAAACTGCACTGAAATATCGTGTGAAATAAGGGAGAGCCTGTAATACGCATTTAGTATTCTTCCAATCTGCTGTCCTGTGTCCTGCCTTTCTAATCCTTCTCCCTACCCTCAGCTCAGCAATTCCCTTCAGTGGCATAGATACGTGCACACATACCCATTCTAAATAATCCCTTCCTTTCTTTACAACACAAGGAGGTCTCCTTTAACATACCTCATTCCCTAATAAAATCCTTTTTTAGAGCTATTTCTAAAATAAAGAGTTGTTTTCAAGAAATAATTATAAATAGTACCTCATTAATTGGGACCCAGCCTCAGTAATTTTACATACGTAAGAAGAGTATAAAAATGCCATGTCTGGTCCCTTATGAGCACAAATAATTTCTACTATTATCACAGTCATCCTTCTATCCTGAGGGTATGGGTGGCCCATTTCTAAAGCAGGTGTATTTAAAAGAGCTTGGTTTACATGAGACCAACTTAAAATGAATTAGCAAATGAAATCCAGGGATACCTTTGAGTAAGAAAGAGGACTACAAATGGAGTGAGGATTGAAAATGTAAGATATGTTTGAATCCAACAAAGGTTAAAAAAATGATTTTGCTCTGCACTTTCTGATAGAGTTCAATGAACAGATTCATGTCATATATGGAAGAGTGGAAAGGGCAGGGAGATGATTTGCCTAGGGGAAGAGGCAGAGCTAAAAGGCCAGTGGTTTGGGAGTCGAGGAGAAGGGGGAAGGTAGGAAGGAGGAGGAAGAAGACAGAGCTGAAAGAGAAAGGAGACAGAGGGAAGAAGAATCAGATCACTATTTTAAATATTTGTAGGAAATAACATATTAGAAAACAAACTGATGAAGCCCCAGAGAGCAGAATTCAGAGTAAGCATAACCGTTTCAAGGAGCAGATTTTTCAGCTCTCTACAAGAAAGTATTTCCGAGTCATCAGAGCTAAAATGAGATATGTTATAGGGTACTGGGCACCCCATCAGATGAATTATCCAAGCGGAGGCTAGCTCACCATCCTTCCTGGCTCTTCTCCAAGAGATTGCCCCAGAAACTCAGAGATTCTAAGACAATGTGATCACCTCAGTAGCACATGCCTATGATAAAATCAATAACACAAAGGAGATACAATCCCTTCTTGTTATGTTCAGTAGTTATGTTCTCTCAAGTCACCATGAATGCTGAATCATTGCCCCTAGGGGAAGTACAGGGCTGGGTTCCTGTGAGCCTCTGGTCACAACATTTTCGCCAACTAATCAATACATAACCTTGTCAATCCCAATCTCCTAATTTATCACTTCCCCCCACATTTCCCCTTTGGTAACCACAAGTTTGATTTCAAGATCTGTGGGCTTAACATATACATACTACTATACATAAAATAGATAACTAACAAGGACCTGTGTATAGCACAGGGAACTCTACTCAATATTCTGTAATAGCCTATATGGGAAAAAAAAGAATGGATATATATTTATGTATAACTGATTCACTCTGCTGTACACCTGAAACTAACACAACATTGTAAATCAACTATACTCCAACAAAAAAATTTTTTTAAATAAACAGTTTTATATAAAAAATACGTAACATTGTCTTAAGTGTGTTTCTGTTTAAAGACACCCTATTTAATATATAGAATTGATTCTTTACCATTGAACTCACAGCCAACAGCACTATCACTCATGCCTAAACAAGGCTTATCTAACACACATATTCTCTTCTTAAGGCACATCACAGCCTCCTCACACTTAGGATCACTAGACAGCTCTCCATCACTATGCTCAGAGGCCAGGGAAGTCACCCCCAAAACAGCAGAAAAATGCAAAAAAAAAAAAAAAAAAAAAAAAGTGGCACTAGATAGTGAAAAGGACACTTGCTTATAGCATGAGCTAAAACAAGAAGGATCCTGGTTTTTCTTTCTTATTTATTTATTTATTTATGGCTGTATTGGGTCTTCGTTGCTGCGCGCAGGCTTTCTCTAGTTGCGGCAAGCGGGGGCTACTCTTCGTTGCAGTGTGCAGGCTTCTCACTGCAGTGGCTTCTCTTGTTGCGGAGCATGGGCTCTCAGAGTGCAGGCTTCAGTAGTTGTGGTATACGGGCTTAGCTGCTCCACGGCATGTGGGATCTTCCAGGACCAGGGTTCGAACCCATGTCCCCTGCATTGGCAGGCGGATTCTTAACCACTGCGCCATCAGGGAAGTCCGATTCTGGTTTTTCTTGACTCTGCTCACAACACTCACTCTCCCAAGAGAGAGACTCCAGTGACCTCCCCTCCAATCACTTTCCCCCCTGGTTCGATGTGCCATGGCCAGGAGGGAAGTGTCACACAGTGGAAGCACAGGTGTTCTGTGAATGGGGTGGCCCATTCCAAAGAGCAATCCCAGGCAACCCTATTGGCATTTACCATGGTCTTAAAAAAATACAATAAAATGGAATTGAATGTAAGGTCCCAACAGACTGGCAAACGGTTGAGGGCAGAATCTATGCCTGATTTATCCCCCCAACACCTCTTATAAAGGCTCAGTACCTGGGAAAACTGGGTTTGGACTCAGACTGTCTCAATTTGAATTGCCAGTCTCCTTACCAAAGTTACTTACCTGATTTTGGGTATGTCTCAACTCTCAAGCTACTCTATTCATCTGTAATATAGGATGGTACTAGTACCTAACTTCCAGGTTACTGCAAGCATCCCACCCTTGTTTTGACGGGACTACGTAAACCCTTGAGTTCTTATACAGTCCAATAGGGAGACACCCTAAATATCAGACTTCTTAATGACCTCAGCTAGTTGGGGCCATGGAGTTTCATTTAGATTTATTTAAAGGTGGAAATTCTTGTACCTCTGTCACAGTAATCCCTCCCTGATACATACAAACATACATACATACATACATACATACATACATACATACATACTAGTATCATTTAAGCTCCTGCCTGCCCCCTGACGTGGGCTTCATCACTCTCTTCTCAGTGGGAGTAATTCCTTCAGCAGCTCCTGTTCAATGGGGCTGGACCAAGCAAAGCTTGTGGTTGGGGAGGAGCAGTGATTGAATCCGTTAGGTGGCTTCAAACCCACATCCCTCTGTGCCCACAACTGCAGAATGAAGGTAGAGTCTGACTGGAGCGAGCCCATAGTCCCTGCTCCCCCCACAGAAAGCCAGTGGATCCTGGGCACTACAGAGAGGACCCAGGGCTTGTAAGGTCCAGGAACAGAGAAGCCAGGAGAGGCCATCAGAAAGAAACCAGCAGCAGAAAAGACAGGCAGAGAGTAAAAGGGAGGCTCAGACAAGAGCCAGAAAAACCAGCCAGGGAAGGCTTAGAACAGCAGCATCACAAAAATAACTCCAACCCAAGATCCTATTAGGTGTATTAATAGTCATTAAGTTTTATGATGATGGAGGTACTGTTTTAAGCCCTGCAGGTATACTAATCTCACCTAACTCCCTAAACAACTCTTCCAAATACTATTAAGAACTCCACCCTATACAAGAAGAAGCAGAGCACATAATTCACCCAAGATACCCAGCTGATAAGCAAACAGGTTACTTGCCTCTTGAAGCAGCAAATCTTCACTTCCATCCCATGTACAGGTAGAGCTGACCTAGGACTTGGGCAGATCTGATCCTAACAAGGAGAAGGGAACACTGGCTGGGGTGAGGGTGCCATGGGGCAGGGTCAGACCCCTCTGACAGTCTCTCATCCCTTCAGGGATGTCAGGAGAGGCAAACAGAATTGATTCAATGTACAGTCACTACTCATGATTCACTGTAATCATGTTCTATAAAGTCACTGCAAATACCGAATTAGCGAATACTGAATCATTGTTCCTGGGAGAAATATATTTTCATCAACCAATCAATACATAACCTTGTTTTATCTCTGTTTCCGTTTAAAGACACCTTATTTAATATGTAGTTGATTCATTAACATTGAATTCCCAGACAACAACTGCACTGTAACTCTGCCTGAACAAGGATTATCTAACACATGCATTTTCTCCATAAGATTCATCCCAGCCTCCTTGCACTTGGGAACACCAGACAGCTCTTCAGCAGTATGCTTGGGGGCCATTCGAAACAGAAAAATTGCCAACCAAAATCACAGAAATGCGAAAAATGTGGCACTAAACAGACTACAAAAGGGACCCTTGTGGACAGTCTGAGCTGGACAAAAAGCGTGTTGCTTTGATCGACCTCAGCCGGGAACATATGTGTTGGGCAACTCAAATTTTTCTCAGGTCTATGCATGTCCACAAATGCCTGTGAAAGAGCGAGTATTGATTTGATGATTACAGATAAATCTTAGCAAGTAAGCCAATTCACAAGTGTGGAATCAATGAGTCATGAAGATCGACTGCAGCTTCTCCACTAGCCATGCTGCCTGGAGCAGGAGAAGCACCTGAGCCCATTTCTTCATCTGTAAAATGGGCCTAACACCACCTTCTCCCAAGGTTGCCAGGGGCTGTGAGGGTCACGCAGGGAAGCAGGCCATGGCAGTTTGTGAAATGGGCTCAGAAAGCTTTCACTCCCTTCTCCCTCTCTCCAGGGACATATGTGGATTATCTCCAATCCCTACACTGATGAGAAGCCTCAGCAAGGCTGAGTGAGTGCTCAAGGCCACACAGCTGAAATGCATCTGACCCAAGATGCTCCTCAAGGAAGAAGGACCCATTTGAAGTCCTCCCATTCTGCTGCTCAAATAACTGCAACATGAATGGACTCAGTTGTCCATATTGTTTTTCTTCCCTTCTCCTCCTCAATTCCTCTTCTCTCAGCCCAGGAAGACTGGCCACAGGGAGGAAGAAAAACAAGCCGATTAGTCTGGGCTGGGCAAATACCACCACAGAGCAAGCCTGCCCGTGGGGAGTTTATGGAGTCAAGTGCAGACATTGAATCCCAGCACATCACAGCACTGAAGTCATCTTCATCTTTTAGCTTTTTCCAGGCCATTCATTCACCAAATAGACAAACATCTGCATTTTTGCAGATAAAATGAACGCAGAAGGAGCCATTTCCAAAGATAGATGACTGTCCTTTTTCCTTCAGCAAAGTTTAAAAAGGTAAAAATTATCATATTATGGGCACGGTGGTCATGGAGAGAAAATGAGGCCACTGCTCAACGGGAGAAATTGCTCTCCTTGCTCGGGAATGTTTTAGCATTAAATTAACTCTCCTATCTCCTGCCTGCTAATAGGAAAGCTTTCACCTCTCTGTTTGGCAGGGGATCTACATTTGCATTTAGATGGAGCTGTTGTAAAGATGGCTCTGCACAGGGGCCTCCATCCCTTATTTACAATGGCAGCCGAGTGATAAAATGATTATCACATAAGTGGTTGTTTCACTGCTTTTGATAGAGCTGGAACCAGAATGGGAAAGGCTGTCATGTGAATTAGTCAATGAAAGGAAAGGATAGTTTTTTCCACGTGGTGAGAGCCCTGTGGCCTCTTTGACAACCCTGAGGCATGCTAGCTCCCTCCCGTCTGCCAGAGCAAGGCAGCCCGGACACTGGATGCCTGTAAAAAGGTAGCAGTGGCTGCTGCTACTGTTGCTACTGCTGCTTCCTGGACAGATACCACATTACGGTTTGCACCTCACAAAGATACAGTTTGCACCTTTTCACACCTCATTTGAGGAAGGCAGCACGTGGACTGTTGTTCCCAAATTTCAGATGAGAAAACTGAGGCTTGGGAGTGGGGTGCCATGATTCTCCCTTAGCCATACCTAGAGAATGAGAGAATTTGAAAGAGATCCTAATCCCAACACAATGCACTATTACCAACAAGCCTCCCTAATCAGCCATCCATCCATCCTCCCAGCATCTTCTCGAGTGCCTAGAATGGAAGGTACACTGAAGTGGGAATCCAGAGAACTAAAAGCCATTCCGATTTCTGCAGCTAACCGTGTGACCTTGGGCAGCTCCTCCCACGCACACCTTTTTTTACTCTCAAAGTTTTTATCTGTAAGAGTTAAGGATTTGGACAATGTATCAGAAAGAAAAGCTATATCTCTTGTCTGAGTGTTGCAGGTTCTTCTAACATACAAGAACCTGTCCTGCAGACTAAGAAAATGTTCAGCTGTCAAGGAAATGAGTCCATTCCCAGCTCTAGAGCACTGTTTCTCAGACTTAAGCTGCCATCAGAATCACCTGGAGGGCTTGTTAAACTACAGTTTGCTGGGTCCCAGAGATTCTGATTCAGTAGGTCCAGGATGGAGCCCAAGAATTTGCATTTCTAACAAGTTTTTGGGTGACGCTGATGTTGCTGGTCTAGAGATGACACTTTGAGAATCACTGCTCTAGAAATAAGAAAGTTCATACCATTGCAGGAAGGACTCTGACCGCTTTTTGTGCCATAACTAGAGCTTTGTCCGTTCCTACTGTTTTTGCCCACCTGTGATGACATCAAATGGTGCAAGCCCAATCAATGAGATATCTCACCATGCATGTGCCCTTATTGGCTAGGGAAATAATGACCACAGTAACTGACCACACCAACATATGGGCAACATGTGAGGAAATGATCTTGAAACGTGTCAGTGGAAAAATTCTTACTTTGTCGAAACTATAAAACCGAGTCAAGCAAGGTCTTTGGAAAGCTGGTCAACTTATATGTGTTGCTTGTCTGTCCTATAATCAATAGCAGTATAACTTCCCTTCATCAGGTGATAGATTCAAAAATAGACAGATTTGTTATGTAGGATGGATTAACAACAAGTTCCAACCGTATAGCACAAGGAACTATATTCAATATCCTGTGACAAACCATAATGGAAAAGAATATGAAAAAAAGTTATATATATATAACTGAGTCACTTTACTGTACAGAAGAAATTAACACAACATTGTAAATCAACTATAATTCAATAAACTTAAAAAACAGTAGACAGATTTGGCCCCAGATCAACCAAATGGATCCAGAGGAAGAACATCCAAGAAGACTCAGGATAACCCAGGATAACATCCAAGAAGACCTTCACAGCAGATATTGTGTTGTCCCTCTAGACCCAGAAAACGGTCATGCTAATTGGTGTCTGTCTCACTGTGTGCAAGCTGGAATCCACTCACACATCCCAGCCTGGGAGACAGTTACTGAAAAACAAACTCCTCATGTCTATAGCTGGGCATCAGGAACCCCCAAAAGATTAGGATAATGAGATGGTCTCCAAGGCTTCCTACAGGAATTAAATTCCCTGTAACTGAGTGCCCCAATGCTTAAGGTGACTTATTGCTCCAAAGAGAAATCCCCATCATATTTTAGACAACAAAATTATCCTTAATTAAAAAAAAACAGTTGCTTAATAAAAACCGGAAAGCCCAGTTTGCTTGAGCAGATCGTGCTCTATCCGTGAACCCCATGAAAATAAGAGACAAGAGGAAGAAGGTGGACAGCGGTGGTATCAGCTCTCTCAGAGGCTACCTTTTCCCTGCCTGGGGCAGACACTGCTTATGTCTGAGTAATAAACTAGAGAAAACTTTCCATCATCCACACTTAAAAAAAACAAAAAAACAAAAAAAGAAACACGGAAAGCCCAGAATGTCCAAAACCGGTTCTCCCCAATCTATATTCTTTGGTCTCAGAATGGCATGCACCCATCGCTGCCCCCGCCCAACACGCACACACATACACAGGATTCTTATACTGGATCCTTCTCTCTCCCCTTTGCTACCGCCTTGGGTAGGTACAAGGACTCAGCTGAGCAAGGGCTGATGAAAGAGGGAAAGGGAGAGGAATGACGACTCATGGTGACTGTGTCCTTACGGGCTAAGCACTTGGCATATACTTTTTAGAGTCCTTGTACTGGGTTTGTTCTGTATCACGTCAGCTAAGATGGGATTATATTTCCCAGAATCCCCTTCCCTGCAGAGCTCTGTGTCAGTGTGACCACAGCAGACATTTCACGTGAGGTTTGGAAGTGGACCTGAAGTAGCAGCCGTATTCCTTATTTGCCTGCAAGGTCGGTGCTGGGTACCAGGCAAGGTTTCAGCTCAGGTGCACTGTCACTCATCCCTGGATAGTGAGGGAACTCGCCAGACAAACAACTAGGAAATGGTGGAGCTGGAATCCCAAATTTCAGGGTCTGATCAGTTGGGTAGTCCAACCTCATCTGGCGGGGGGAAGGGTGGGGAAGAAGCCTTCTGTTAATGCACCATCTTTAGCCTGGAAAAAGATAGAAGTTCCCTCTGTTTCGTGTTCTTTTGATTAATATAGACATAGAGACAACACGTTAGAGAACTTTAGCTCATCATCTACTGTGTATAAATAATTGCTGATCTTTAAGCTGAGATCTCAGCGTTCATCAAAGCACCCTGCCTTGACAGCACTCAGGAAACAGGGTCGGCAGAGATGCCTGGGTAAGTGAATGAGACTGAGTGGCCGTGCTGGACTCGGGGGGAGGGAGGGTTAAAAGATTGCCACCTGCTACTGCTGCTTCACCTCTGGCCCCCACTGCGGAGTAATGACCCCTGAGAGAGAACGGGGAAAACCGGACAGTGCTGAGTGTGGAAATGTAGATGAAAAGAAATCAGAAGGCTTTTTCTTTCATGTTTCAAGTATCAAATTATGCTTGACATTTGAATTTTCCCCAAGGCTCACTTCCATAAAATCATGCCAAATTACCCTGAAAGGGTTGGAGCTTCCCGGAGAGACTTTTGACTGTAATCACACAGGTTTCCTCCATTGTTCCAGACACTCTGGAAGGATGTGGAGGAGAAAGGGGTGGCGGGGGGAAGGGCAGGTGAGGGAGGGCTGGCTGAGGGACGGCGGGGTGGCTGCAGTTCTGGTCAGAGACCCACCACCGTGAGGCTGGGCATTGAAGCAGCTCCTCAAAATGCGGACATCCCAATGAGCTGGGAGAGCGTGAAGAGACCAAAACATTCCAAGGCAAAGGGACATGTAATAATACTCATACTGGCTAACGTTTATGGAGGTTTATTGCAAGGCAGGCACTATGCTGGGACCCCTACTCATTTGAAATTCATGACAGCCAGGCACTGTTATTATTCAGTCTTCGAATATGAAAGCTGAGACTAGAAAAAAAGTAATTTATCCTGGTCTTCCAGATGCCAAAACCTGAGCACAGGTGCTACTTTATTGCCTGAATGACCAGGTGTAATGCCAATGCCAAAGGAAGAGGAAAGGAGCAATGCAGTGCCAAAATATTCTTGGATATCAAAATATCAACAGACATCATTGTCTGATTGAATCAACCACATCACCCAGTTCCAGGGGCTTCATCTAGACTAGCTTATATTCACTGACTGATCAGAAAGCACTCATTCTATCACATCATTCTCCTGCCGGACACATGTCGATGTTGGTTGGGAGTGGACACCAGGGTGGGAAAAATTTTTAAGACCAGCAGAAGATCACTGTTGCAAGAGGCGTTGGCCCTTCCAAGGAGGTCCTTCTGGATCTTGCCTGGGAAGCTGGACCTGCTTCCTGTGGACTCCTTGCTGGCTTTGTTCTCTGAGTCGCCCACAGACTGTGGTTTGCATTCTTGTTCTCACTGTACTTTGTTCTTTGCTCTTCCCAAGCCGTGCACTTTCCTCCCGTGCAATGACACCAGCTTAATAGCAGTCTCCATCATTTTCTCACCTGGACTACTGCTGAAACCTCCTAACAGTTCTCCTCTCCAACTCTTGACCCTTCTGCATTTCTGCCAAAGAGATCTTTCTAGAAGCAAATCTGTACCGATTGCCTGCTCCAAACCCTCCCATAGCTTTCGACATCTTCCGGGATCAGGCCCAGGTGCTTCATGGGCTGCACAAAGACCTTCTAGCTCTGCTCACTGGGGCCCACCTCTCTCCAAGCCCTGCTACTTCCTCCGTGCTCCATCCACTGTCAATCATCAGCACGTCTACAAATGCACAGTGCTTTCTGTAACCCCCCGGAACTTTGTGGGCCACCCTCATATCCTCAGGCAGATAAAGTCATGATGGGGGGAGGAAGCATGTTCCAGGTAAACCCATGCCCATTCTTCACTTCTCACTCAGATGCCACACGCAGGCATCTCTCTCCGAGCAACAAACAACACAAACAACCGCCTGCACCTCGTTTCTATGCCCACGTACTTGATGGTTCCCTGGGATTGACAGAGGTGACTGAGTGGGAGTTTTAGCCACATGTGACCATTGAATAGGCGACACATGGAACCAACTAGCCATCCAGGGGTAAAGTTCTCTACCAGGAAACGATTCTCTAATAGCATGGAAACCACAGCTGACACTATAGAAAAAGCCAGCTCTAGCTTCCAAGTTGTGGCACTCCAGAGAAGAAAACTTGGAAAATACTGTGCTCATTGCCCAAGTCAGACATAGCTCAGCTTTACAGCAGAGACAACACCAATGAGGCAGTGAACCATGTGCCCATCCCCCCAGCAGGTAGATGCCAGCATCTTGCTCGGCCACTGTAGGCCTCCTCCATGCTCAGAGGTATTAGTTCAGTCTGCATGACATGTATCTTTCTACTCCTGCCTAGAAGCCTCTCAGAACCCCAGACCAACTGGCTGGACCTTGACCTTTTGGCAGCGGATTTCACAGAGAGCTGGGCCCCCAGTTATCTTCTGCTTCCATTCCCAATGAATTATAAGCACTGAGGTGTTCCCAGCCTGTGATTTCTTAGGTCTTCCTGCCTTGGCCTCAGCGCTGACCCAAATCAAGCCTACGTCTCCAATGCCACTTTGAATACCCAAATTTGAACTTCTACTTCTATCTTTCTGGGACAAGGACTATTCCTGGACCAGTTCATCTAACCTGAGGCTCACCTGTTCTTGGCATCTTCCCCTACCTTGTCACTCAAAAAAAAAAAATTCATTTTAATTATATTATCTCTCTCTCTGCAGGACACACTGAGTCAATTTGCAAATTCCTCGTGACATCACTCAGCTTGGTGCTTTACAGAGAGTAGGTTTTCAATGAATATTGATTTGAAACATTAATAGTTTTAGTTCACAATGATGAATTGTGACTATGGGCTGGAGATTATCACTACTAAAAGTCCCCAGTGGATGAGTGAGTTTAGAGGTGACGCCATGGCCTGACCAGTTCTGCCCCAACATGGGACTCCTTTACGGGAAATCTCTGCACTGCAGCTCTCCATTCAGCTGGCTAAGACTTTCCAGGAGCTGCACCACTGTCTCAAGCTCTTCCCACCTTATCTCCCTTCCTCCGCTCTCCCTTCACATGCATCAGGCCTGCATAATGGCTGACAGCGTTCCCTGCCCACACAGTAAAAGTCTGAAGGCCCCACAGGCTCCTCCTATCCAGCCTTCACAGGTAAGGCTCTTGCACTTCCAACTACATGTTGGCACCCCTTTCCTGGAGGGTCTACACTGATACAGTATCATTCCACAGATTAGGACACTGGGATTCAGAGAGGCTAAATATCATGCTTTAGGTTGCAATATAAGATGATACGAAACAGAGAGAATTTACATCTTGGGAGATGAATATCATAGTCTAAAGCATGACAGCTCTATCCCTGTTAGTGGATGAATTGTCCAAGATTCCAGACAAGGATGGCTGAAGCTGAACTTGCTATGGTTTGGGCTGGGCAGACATGAGAACCAGAAACATTCGGGTCAGTGCCAGAAACCAACACGCAAGCAGAAGGTCCAGTCTGCCACCCTGGGATGAGACAGTCAACACAAGTATCAGGAGATCATTCGGAATTGTAAAAGGAATGTTTTGGACATTCAAATCCTGAATGATAATCCACAAGGAAACAGAAATAAGGAAAATGGGGCTAGCCAGGGTCATGCTCCCGAGGAGGTCCATTGACCCAGGCCTCTCTCAACTTGGGCTGCCTGTACAGTTCTCCACCTCCTGACATTGCAAAGGTAACCCGGACAGATGGCAGCTGAGAAAAGCCAATTTCCCTCTGTGCCTTATTTCCTTCCAGTTAGAGCAGCAGGGTTCAAAAGCACAATATGGATGACTATTGCTGAGCTGACACTGCTTGGCCATTTTCCAAGTTGATGGGACTTTGAGAGCGGTGCATCATCTGTCGGCTCACGAGCCAGACAGAGCAGAAAACAGAGACTGGCATTGAACACCACCTCCCACTTCTTCTTCAAGGTTTCCTAACACTTCAGAGTATGGGGTGCTCTTTTTAACATCAAAAAAACCCAAAGAGCCTTCTCCTCCAAAATGGTAGTCATTATACCTTTTATCCATCGTTTGAGGAAATGGGTAACAACTATTATGAATGAGGAGATTCTTTAAAATAAAATCTGTATTTCATGAATCTTAACATTTACAGAGATTAGAAAATCGGTAATACACAGACAGGCAAGGTGTCTTACCTATTTGGTCATAAGACAAGGCTTTTCTGAATATAATTTTCACATATATGGTGTTATACTGGATCCTGACAGCAATATAGATGATCCCCATTTTACAGAAGGAAAAAATCGAGGCCCAGGGAGATCGAATGAGTGGATAAAGTCCACTTAGTGGAATTTGGTGATATGCAAATTTTTTTCCACTCTGCCAGAAGGGTGCTAAGTGTAATGTGTCTGACTCCTTCCTGATCATACATGTAGAAGACAATGGAACTTCAATGGCCTGAAACAATACTGTCTGGATTTTAAACAGAAAATGGTCAATTTTCTAAAAGGAAAGTATTACCAAGTCTCCCTGTCAACCTCTCTCCCTACCCACGCCGTGGTGGCTGTCCATGGCTGGCCTCTGTCTACACGTCTGTACAGCTCAGAATCCTGTCCATCCTACCCGGTGTGAGTGACCTGAGAGCAGCCATGGTAATCTGGTCTCTCCATACCCTTAAGGTCCAGCACAGAGTAGCAGTTCAATAAATACTCCTTGACTGTGGAATAAATGACTCTGAGAGGACAAGTCAGGACAGAATCTCCATGGACTGGGACAAATACACTGAGTAAATTCCAAGTCGCTAATTAAAGTGCTGAGGCCCCTGCACTTTGCTCAGACAGAAACCAGGAAACCAAGGGACAGAATCCAGACCCTGGATCTGTCAATCAATGACAGCCCATCAGTTGACCATAAGATAATGAAAACCTGATCTTGTGGTCGTCAAAACCCAGCGGGTGTTGTTCTGAACATACCAGCATCATCAATTTTTACAAAATGATTTGCAGGACTCTTGCTGCGGCAGAGCGGGTTTGAGGAGGCAGCTCGCAGGGGTGAGGCGTTCAGGGTGCGGTAACACAGACCCTGGAGCCATATTTGCTGGGTTTGTACCCCAGCCCCAACATTTAAGCACTCTATGGCTTTGGGCAACTCAGGTAGCATGAATCTCATCATCACAGAGAGAAAACTTCCCTGAAAGCTCAGTGCAGAGCTGTGGGGGAAGCCGGATTCCACTACGGCAGCAGCAGGGTTCATGGCGAGAATCATGGCTTGTGGGTGGTCTCATCTTTCTGCAGCTTGTAGACCCTCAGGCTTAGGAGGTGTTTCAAGCACACCACCTTGAGAGAGTAAGGTGTTCTTGAGACCATCTGTACTGAACCCAGTTAAGACCTCTATATAAACGTTTAAGATTCTGGCAGCACATGCAGAGACCTACTCTTTTAGCCACAGGCTGCTGGAGACGGCCTTGTAGACAAATTGCTCCCAAGTCAGCCTGTTCTAGCTGAACAGCTATTGTAGACCCTCATAATCTGACTTCATCATGGAGACTGCCACATTCACTGCCATGCGACTGACAGCATCTTGGTGCTCCGGCTGGGTGTCAGGCCTAAGCCTCTGAGGTGGGAAAGCCGAGTTCAGGACATTGGACCACCAGAGACCTCCCGGCCCCATGTAATATCAATCAGCGAGAGCTCTCCCAGAGATCTCCGTCTCAACGCGAAGACCCAATTCCACTCAATGACCAGCAAGCTCCAGTGCTGGACACTCTATGCCAAACAACTAGCAAGACAGGAACACAACCCCACCCATTAGCAGAGAGGCTGCCTAAAATCATACTAAGTTCACAGACACCCCAAAACACACCACCGGACGTGGTCCTGCCCACCAGAAAGACAAGATCCAGCCTCATACACCAGAACACAGGCACCAGTCCCCTCTACCAGGAAGCCTACACAACCCACTGAACCAACCTTACCCACTGGGGGCAGACACCAAAAACGGGAACTACGAACCTGCAGCCTGAGAAAAGGAGACCCCAAACACAGTAAGTTAAGCAAAATGAGAAGACAGAGATGAAGGAGCAAGGTAAAAACCCACCAGACCAAACAAATGAAGAGGAAATAGGCAGTGTACCTGAAAAGAATTCAGAGTAATGATAGTAAAGATGATCCAAAATCTTGGAAACAGAATGGAGAAAATACAAGAAATGTTTAAAATGGACTTAGAAGAACTAAAGAGCAGACAAGCAGTGATGAACAACACAATTAATGAAATTAAAAATTCTCTAGAAGGAATCAATAGCAGAATAACTGAGGCAGAAGAACGTGACCTGGGTAAGTGACCTGGAAGGTAAAATAGTGGAAATAACTACCACAGAGCTGAATAAAGAAAAAAGAATGAAAAGAATTGAGGACAGTCTCAGAGACCTCTGGGACAATATTAAACACACCAACATTCAAATTATAGGGGTCCCAGAAGAAGAGGAGAAAAAGAAAGGGACTGAGAAAATATTTGAAGAGATTATAGTTGAAAACTTCCCTAATATGGGAAAGGAAATAGTCAATCAAGTCCAGGAAATGCAGAGAGTCCCATACAGGATAAAGCCAAGGAGAAACATGCCAAGACACATATTAATCAAACTATCAAAAATTAAATACAAAGAAAAAATATTAAAAGCAGGAACGGAAAAACAACAAATAACAAACAAGGGAATCCCCATAAGGTTAACAGCTGATCTTTCAACAGAAACTCTGCAAGCCAGAAGGGAGTGGCAGGACATATTTGAAGTGATGAAAGGGAAAAACCTACAACCAAGATTACTCTACCCAGCAAGGATCTCATTCAGATTCGATGGAGAAATTAAAAGCTTTATAGACAAGCAAAAGCTAAGAGAATTCAGCACCACCAAACCAGCTTTACAACAAATGCTAAAGGAACTTCTCTGGCAGGAAACACAAGAGAAGGAAAAGACGTACAATAACAAACCCAAAACAATTAAGAAAATGGTAATAGGAATATACATATCGCTAACTACCTTAAATGTAAATGGATTAAATGCTCCAACCAAAAGACATACACCGGCTGAATGTATACAAAAACAAGACCCGTATATATGCTGTCTACAAGAGACTCATTTCAGACCTAAGGACACATACGGACTGAAGGTTAGGGGATGGAAAAAGATATTCCATGCAAATGGAAATCAAAAGACAGCTGGAGTAGCAATTCTCATATCAGACAAAATAGACTTTAAAACAAAGACTATGGGGCTTCCCTGGTGGCGCAGGGGTTGAGAGTCTGCCTGCCAGTGCAAGGCACACGGGTTCGAGCCCTGGTCTGGGAAGATCCCACATGCCGCGGAGCAACTAGGCCCGTGAGCCACAATTACTGAGCCTGCGCGTCTGGAGCCTGTGCTCCGCAACAAGAGAGGCCGCGATAGTGAGAGGCCCGCGCACCGCGATGAAGAGTGGCCCCTGCTTGCCACAACTAGAGAAAGCCCTCGCACAGAAACGAAGACCCAACACAGCCATAAATAAAATAAATAAATTAATTAATTAAATAAAAAAATAATTAAAAAAAAAAAAACAAAGACTATTACAAGAGACAAAGAAGGACACTACATAACGATCAAGGGATCAATCCAAGAAGAAGATATAACAATTGTAAATCTTTATGCACCCAACATAGGAGCACCTCAATAAATAAGGCAAATGCTAACAGCCATAAAAGGGGAAATGGACAGTAACACAATCATAGTAGGGGACTTAAACACCCCACTTTCACCAACGGACATATCAACCAAAATGAGAATATATAAGGAAACACAAGCTTTGAATGATACATTAAACAAGATGGACTTAATTGATATTTATAGGACATTACATCCAAAAACAACAGAATACACTTTCTTCTCAAGTGCTCATGGAACATTCCCCAGGATAGATCATATCTTGGGTCACAAATCAAGCCTTGGTAAATCTAAGAAAACTGAAATCGTATCAAGTATTTTTTCTGACCGCAATGCTATGAGACTAGATATCAATTACAGGAAAAAAACTGTAAAAAATACAAACACATGGAGGCTAACCAATATGCCACTAAATAACCAAGAGATCACTGAAGAAATCAAAGAGGAAATCAGAAAATACCTAGAAACAAATGACAGTGAACACATGACGACCCAAAACCTATGGGATGCAGCAAAAGCAATTCTAAGAGGGAAGTTTATAGCAATACAATCCTACCTCAAGAAACAAGAAAAATCTCAAATAAACAACCTAACCTCACACCTAAAGCAATTAGAGAACGAAGAACAAAAAAACTCCAAAGTTAGCAGAATGAAAGAAATCATAAAGATCAGATCAGAAATAAATGAAAAATAAATGAAGGAAACGATAGCAAAGATCAATAAAACTAAAAGCTGGTTCTTTGAGAAGATAAACAAAATTGATAAACCATTAGCCAGACTCATCAAGAAAAAAAGGGAGAAGACTCAAACCAATAGAATTAGAAATGAAAAAGGAGAAGTAACCACTGACACTGCAGAAATACAAACGATCATGAGAGATTACTACAAGCAACTCTATGCCAATAAAATGGACAACCTGGAAGAAATGGACAAATTCTTAGAAAAGCACAACCTTCCAAGACTGAACCAGGAAGAAATAGAAACTATAAACAGACCAATCACAAGCACTGAAATTGAAACTGTGATTAAAAATCTTCCAACAAACAAAAGCCCAGGGCCAGATGGCTTCACAGGCGAATTCTATCAAACATTTAGAGAAGAGCTAACACCTATCCTTCTCAAACTCTTCCAAAATATAGCAGAGGGAGGAACACTCCCAAACTCATTCTACAAGGCCACCATGACCCTGATACCAAAACCAGATAAAGATGTCACAAAAAAAGAAAACTATAGGCCAATATCACTGATGAACATAGATGCAAAAATCCTCAACAAAATACTAGCGAACAGAATCCAGCAGCACATTGAAAGGATCATACACCATGATCAAGTGGGGTTTATCCCAGGAATGCAACCATTCTTCAATATACGCAAATCAATCAATGTGATTCACCATATTAACAAACTGAAGGATAAAAACCATACGATAATCTCAATAGATACAGAAAAAGCTTTTGACAAAATTCAACACCCATTTATGATAAAAACTCTCCAGAAAGTAGGCATAGAGGGAACTTACCTCAACATAATAAAGGCTATATGTGACAAATCCACAGTCAACATCATTCTCAATGGTGAAAAACTGAAACCATTTCTGCTGAGATCAGGAAAAAGACAAGGTTGCCCACCCTCACCACTATTATTCAACATAGTTTTGGAAGTTTTAGCCACAGAAATCAAAGAAGAAAAAGAAATAAAAGGAATCCAAATCGGAAAAGAGGAAGTAAAGCTGTCACTGTTTGCAGATGACATGATATTATACATAGAGAATCCTAAAGATGCTACCAGGAAACTACGAGAGCTAATCAATGAATTTGGTAAAGTAGCAGGATACAAAGTTAATGAACAGAAATCTCTTACATTCCTATACACTAATGATGATAGATCTGAAAGAGAAATTAAGGAAACACTCCCATTTACCATTGCAACGAAAAGAATAAAATACCTAGCAATAAACCTACCTAAGGAGACAAAAGACCTGTATGCCGAAAACTATAAGACACTGATGAAAGAAATTAAAGATGATACAAATAGATGGAGAGATATACCATGTTCTTGCATTGGAAGAATCAACATTGTGAAAATGACTATACCACCCAAAACAATCTACAGATTCAATTCAAACCCTATCAAACTACCAATGGCATTTTTCACAGAACTAGAACAAAAAACTTCACAATTTGTATGGAAACACAAAAGACCCCGAATAGCCAAAACAACCTTGAGAAAGAAAAACAGAAGTGGAGGAATCAGGCTTCCTGACTTCAGACTGTACTACAAAGCTACAGTAATCAAGACAGTAGGGTACTGGCACAAAAACAGAAATATAGATCAATGGAACAGGATAGAAAGCCCAGAGATAAACCCACGCACATATGGTCACCTTATCTTTGATAAAGGAGGCAAGAATATACAATGGAGAAAAGACAGCCTCTTCAATAAGTGGTGCTGGGAAAACTGGACAGCTACATGTAAAAGAATGAAATTAGAACACTCCCTAACACCATACACAAAAATAAACTCAAAATGAATTAAAGACCTAAATGTAAGGCCAGACACTATCAAACTTAGAGGAAAACATAGGCAGAATACTCTATGACATCAATCACAGCAAGATCCTTTTTGACCCATCTTCTAGAGAAATGGAAGTAAAACCAAAAGTAAATGAATGGGACCTAATGAAACTTAAAAGCTTTTGCACAGCAAAGGAAACCATAAACAAGATGAAAAGACAACCCTCAGAATGGGAGAAAATATTTGCAAATGAAGCAACTGACAAAGGATTAATCTCCAAAATATACAAGCAGTTCATGGAGCTCAGTCTCAAAAAAACAAACAACCCAATCCAAAACTGGGCAGAAGACCTAAACAGACATTTCTCCAAAGAAGATATACAGATTGCCAACACACACAAGAAAGGATGCTCAACATCATTGATCATTAGAGAAATGCAAATCCAAGCTACAATGCAGTATCACCTCACACCAGTCAGAATGGCCATCCTCAAAAAATCTATAAACAATAAATGCTGCAGAGGGTGTGGAGAAAAGGGAACCCTCTTGCACTGTTGGTGGGAATGTAAATTGATACAGCCACTATGGAGAACAGTATGGAGGCTCCTTAAAAAACTAAAAATAGAACTACCATACAACCCAGCAATCCCACTACTGGACATATACCCTGAGAAAACCATAATTCAAAAAGAGTCATGTACCACAATGTTCATTGCACCTCTATCTAGAATAGCCAGGACATGGAAGCAACTTAAGTGTCCATCGACAGATGAATGGATAAAGAAGATGTGGCACCTATATACAATGGAATGTTACTCAGCCATAAGAAGAAACGAAATTGAGTTATTTGTAGTGAGGTGGATGGACCTAGAGTCTGTCATACAGAGTGAAGTAAGTCAGAAAGAGAAAAACAAATACCATATGCTAACACATGTATATGGAATCTAAAAAAAAAAAAAAAAAAAAAATGGTTCTGAAGAACCTAGGGCAGGACAGGAATAAAGACGCAGATGTAGAGAATTGACTTGAGGACACAGGGAGGGGAAAGGGTAAGCTGGGACGAAGTGAGAAAGTGGCATGGACATATATACACTACATAAAATAGATAGCTAGTGGGAAGCAGCCTCATAGCACAGGGAGGTCAGGTCGGTGCTTTGTGACCACCTTGAGGGGTGGGATAGGGAAGGTGGGAGGGAGACGCAAGAGGGAAGAGATATGGGGATATATGTATACATATAGCTGATTCACTTTATTATAAAGCAGAAACTAACACACCATTTTAAAGCAATTATACTCCAATAAAGATGTTAAAAAAAAAAAAAAAGAGTCATGTACCACAATGTTCATTTCAGCACTATTTACCATAGCCAGGACATGGAAGCAACCTAAGTGTCCATCAACAGATGAATGGATAAAGAAGATGTGGCACATATATACAATGGAATATTACTCAGCCACAAAAAGAAACGAAACTGAGTTATTTGTAGTGAGGTGGATGGACCTAGAGTCTGTCATACAGAGTGAAGTAAGTCAGAAAGAGAAAAACAAATACCATATGCTAACACATGTATATGGAATATAAAACAAAAATGGTTCTGAAGAACCTAGGGGCAGGACCAGAGTAAAGATGTAGACGTAGAGCATGGACTTGAAGACATGGGGAGGGGGAAGGGTAAGCTGAGACGAAGTGAGAGAGTGGCACTGACATATATACACTACCAAATGTCAAACAGATAGCTAGTGGGAAGCAGCCGCATAGCACAGGGAGATCAGCTTGGTGCTTTGTGACCACCTAGAGAGGTGGGATAGGGAGGGTGGGAGGGAGATGCAAGAGGGAGGGGATATGGGGATATATGTATACATATAGCTGATTCACTTTGTTATACAGCAGAAACTAACACAACATTGTAAAGCAATTATACTCCAATAAAGATGTTAAAAAAAAAATGATTTGCAGACCAACTACACTACTAGGCTATGCAAACCAAATGCCAAACAATAAATTACAAAACGGGGGGAAAATCAGACAAATGGGTGTTTTGAGTACCATAGAGAAAAAATAATTTTCTCCAGCCATAGCCATCTGTGTATCGAGACACAACAAACCGTTCTGTGCTTTCATTCTGAGCAGAGAACACTGATTAGTTGCCAGGTTCTCAAACTCTTTAAAGTCTGTTTTTAAACTCAAAGGTCTGACATTCCAAAGCATAAATGTTGTGGGTTTGCATATCATGGCCTGGTGTGTTTGCAGTGTGGCAATTCCAGGCATGTCAGCAATTCCCCACAAAAGGGAGAATTGAAGGAATGCCTTTCTAGCCAAAAGATTCCACATTCACATGCTTGCCTTGGCATCTATCTTCTTCTGGATGGCTTGGGGGAGGTGATGTGACCACTGGGTCCTATTTCAGAACTCACGGCAGCAGGACCCCGGCCTGGACCCAGGGGAAACTTGGCCATCTGGTTCACTCTCTTCATTGGTCTCTTGTCCACCGGGAGCTGAGTACTGGGCAGGGATGGAGCCAAGGTTGTCCCATGGAAAGGTGTCATGAGGGAAGGGGCTATCTTTGGGAAAATCAAAGAGATCTTCCTGGCGATTACACTTAATAAGTTTTATCCAGTGTGGAACTACTTCCCTTTGGCTGTAAAGCTTCTGTGCGTACTAAGAGATACACAAATCCAAGCCACTGCAACTTTATAGAAATATGGCAGCCAGTTATACTGATAACGAAAATAGCTGACATGAATTGAGTACTTACCAACTGCTGAATTCCTTCCATGCTGTCACAGCTTGTAGCCAGCCCAGAAAAGGAGCCCATAGCAGGGGGTACAATAGCAGAACCTGAATGGAAGGAGGAGATACTAATGTGTGGGAACAAGGAGAGGAGGCATCCCAGAGATGAGCAGGGGCAGGAGGCTGCTAGCCCCTCCACCTTTTTCCACTCAACCCTCCAGCCACACTCAGAGCAACTCAGACCAACTAGGATCTTTCCAGCTGTGACCTCTGCGCTGTTCTCTGTTTGCTACCTTGAAAGCCCTGCTCACCCCACTCTGTCCTCCTCTGCCTGGGAGGCTCCACCCTCCACTGCCCTAGGCTGCCTCAATTTGTTCTTTCTCTGTGCTTCCAAAGCCCTCAGAGAAGCAAAACATAGTTACAATGCAGTGTGCTGTCACCTCATCAGAACAGGAGCTCCTTGAAGGTAGGGACCAGGAGCAAGTCATCTTTGGTCCTTGACTAGCCACGAAATTGATACTCAGTAAATACTAGTTAAAGGACTAGACAAACTAATGGTATAGTACACAGCTTCATTATTAGGTTGGATACAAGAAAACGTTCCTCTGACATTCTATAGGCTCCAAAGCACTACATAATTATAGGCTAATAAAAATTTAAATTAATGAAACAATGTTGTAATTAAAGAATTCGTTTTTTTTTTCCATGCCTGTCCTCTTCAGGGCATGAAGAGATACAACGCAACAACTGCTTAATAGATCAAATTGCTCCTTGATATTCTTTTTCTTACCCTTGCTACCATTCTGGTCTCTCGTTATTTGTCCACATAAACTTGTTTGCAAACTTCAAAATTCATTGAAATAGGCTAACAGCAGGTAACCAGTTAATGACTATTAATAGTCACTTTAAAAACTACCCATTTTCGAGCTGATTTTAGCTCCGACCTTGTTGGGTTTCCTGGTTATTAGGGGAGGCAGTCTGTACATAATCACAGCCTCTATAATTATTCCCAAATGCAATTACATTTCCAACAGGAAATCCTTCTCTAGAAGTCATCCCCAGCCTGAGCAGCTGGACCGTTAAGTTCGTGGAACACTGGGTGAGAAGGCCAAAACCTCGTTTCCATTCCAGTGGTGACTCCAAAGTGCCACAGTGCTCTGAAATGTTAATAGTAGTGGGACTAAAGATGAGTTTTCCTTATATATGTCTGCTTCCCATTCAGCATAAGGAGGATTGTGCTATTTTGATTATAGATTTGATTACAGATTATACTATAGCCATAGCATACACGAGTATACCATAGATATAGATAGATTTGATGATAGATTGTACTGTACCATAGATTATACTATTTTGTAATTACAAAAAATTATTTGTAAAATGAAGACAAATTAAATTTAAAAGCATATTTCTTAGTTAGGAAGCAAGATTCAACAATTTTTAAGTGTTAAGTCAGAAAGGCAAACCAGAGTAGGAACACAGGATGAATCCAGGACTGAATCTAAATCAAACATACATGCCTCCAAGATCATGCACATGTTCTGCATGGAACACGTATGTGGCTCTAAGGTTTCCAGCAGCCAATGGTGAATAAGGATACCTGAGCAATTCCCCAGGTCTGACTTCAGACAGGAACAAACCAATTAGAAAAGGCTCACCGTTTCCTGACTCTGGGCCCAATGGAAACGTCTCACTGAGGTCTTATACGAAGGCTGGTTCTGCTAGTGGCCAGGTGAGTTTTTCTAATGGCCTGAGCTGGCCAGCCAGGTCTCACAGACAGCTCGCCATCGCCCCTTGGGTTTGCCAAGCCAGAAGCACACATCCTCCAGGGCAGAGCTGCCCCAGGTCCGCTCTCTCCATCATCTGTAATCTACCCCATCCTCTCATGGTCCTTCTGCTGACAATTGGTCCTCCTCTAGTTTCTCTCCTGCTCAGTCCTCCCAGTTCAACCCAACATTTAGCTACTTTCTCAGCTTCGCATCCTAGACTCGGCTCCTGGGACTCAGCTGAGCCTTTTCCCTTCATGGTGGTGAAAAGCTTCTGCAAACTGGTCAGTCAGTCTTCAAAGTCCCTGTGCCTGCTTATGGCCTGGGTCTGGTCCCCCTCTCATTGCCTTCCTGCCCTTCTCACCAGTCAACCTCGGGTGAAATCAGAGAAAACAAACAGCTGCTACCCCACGTAATCAGATGGCTATCTACAGCAGTCTCCTCAAAGCTGGTGCCTCAATCAGCGCCTGTCTACTCGGCCCACCAAGAGAGAAGGGCAGAAGCCAACAGCAAGCTTGCCAAAACTTTGATGGTGCTGCCAGGACAGCCAACCATGGGAGCACTGGCCTTGCTCCCTGTGCAGAGTCTAGACTAGCTCAGATGTGGCTGGCTCAAGGTGACTCGCATGAGGGCTGAGCTGCCTACCAGTCATATGCTGGAGGACCACTTATCAGTGCCTGATGGATTGGGAATCTTTAGAAAGGTCTTTCTCCAAGTTGGTTTGGAAGCACAATCTGGAGCCTTGCAGCAAGTCTCTTGTCTGAGCATAATAGCACCATCAGGGATTGAGTTCTTACTACCTTCCAGGCACTGTGTGAGACAAACTGCACGTGTTGTCTCATGTAATCACACCCACCCCAAGAGGCAAGTACTACTGTCATAATTCCCATTTCACGACTAACAAAACACAGTCCCAGGGTAGTTCTGCATCTTACTCTAGGTCTTGCAGATGGCACGGCTGAATCAGGAACTCAGACCCAAATCTGTTTGAATCTGAAACCCATGCATTTACTATTGCCCTTCACAGAGCAGCAGAGCAATGTCTGCTGAACTTAAGGAATTGGCAGGAAACCTCAGGCTGTTTCCCCTTAATGAGGAGGAAGTAAGAGGTAGCTACCTCCCCTGTTTTCCCTACCTCAGCTCTTTACAGTTAGAGCTCGTTATTCCTGATTTAAAAACAGTTGTTCCCATGGCAACCCCCTGGCAGCCTCTCTTAGCAACCATAGCCATCTTTCACCATTTTCACAAAGTTGGTCAAATACAAATTGCTTTTTGAAAGAGTTTTCAGAGGCAAAACCAAACTGACCAGTTGACCAGTGCTTAACTTCTTATACATCTTAAAAAAATCAGGGCAAGTTTTGAAAACTACTACAAAGTGGTTTTTCTAGTGAAGTGGGTGAAAAAGGAAACACCCAG
The DNA here is from genome assembly GCF_028021215.1 of Eschrichtius robustus. Classification (NCBI taxonomy): domain Eukaryota; kingdom Metazoa; phylum Chordata; class Mammalia; order Artiodactyla; family Eschrichtiidae; genus Eschrichtius; species Eschrichtius robustus. Next base: position 81,599,463 of record NC_090839.1, on the reverse strand, counting down.
ATTTGCAGTCCAGGATAGTGTTCTAAACCTAAACAGCAATATGTAAACTCCCCAGTGTGAAATTTCCCTCTGGTTGACAAAAGGTTCACAAATAAAAAGAGTATTTACAGATTGTATTGGTTCTCTGTTGCTGCTGTGACAAATTGTTGCCAATTTAGTGGTTTAAAAACACACACACACACAAACTGAATATCTTACAAGTCTGTAGATCAGCTGTCTGACATGGAACTCACCAGGCTAAGATCAAGGTATTGGCAGCGTGCACTGCTTTCTAGAAGCTCTAAGAGAGAAGCCCTTTCCTTGCCTTTTTAAGCTTCTAGAAACTGCCTGCTTGCCTTGCATCATGGCCGCCTTCCTCCTCCTTCAAAGCCAGTGACATTGAGCTGAGTCCTTCTCAGGCTGCCATCTCTCTGACAGCTCTGACAATTCCCTCTTCCCCCTGTAAGGACACTGTGATTACATCGGGCCCTCGGATAATCCAGGCTAATCCCTCTATTTTAAGGTCATCCGATTGACAACCTTCATTCCATCTGCACCCTTAATTCCTCTTTGCACCTCTTTAGGATGAGCACATCTTAGGGGAGCTATTTTTCTCTCTACCACAGTGGATAAGCAGCCTATGCAGCTTTTCCTAATGAGCAAGAAAATCGTGGGGACGATGGTGGGGTTTCTACCCTAACTCCTCCTCCTTGTGTCCAGAGCCTCCCTGCATCCTCACCCTGGTCCAGAGCCACCCTCCATCCTCACCCTGGTCCAGAGCCTCCCTGCATCCTCACCCTGGTCCAGAGCCTCCCTGCATCCTCACCCTGGTCCAGAGCCACCCTCCATCCTCACCCTGGTCCAGAGCCTCCCTGCATCCTCACCCTGGTCCAGAGCCTCCCTGCATCCTCACCCTGGTCCAGAGCCACCCTGCATCCTCACCCTGGTCCAGAGCCACCATGCATCTCTTTGGCCTCCTCCTCTTGTGTATTCTGGCTATCGGCTAAAGTACATATTTATGAAGAAAAAAAAAAATTGTGGCCCAAAGTCTTTTCCCCAATCTTTACCCCAAACAACAATGGTTTGTGCTGAGAAAAGGTCTGTGGAGCAGGACTAGGCCACTTAAGCATTTGTTACATGGAGTTGGGAGCTGGTAATGCGGCGACTACCAGGGCGCCCACTAGGGCAGGACAAGCTGGGGATGGGGAGAAGCTCAGACTCAGAGCTGCTGACGTTTGCAGTCGACAGTGATGGATGCTGGAGAAAGGGCTGACTCCATGAAGTGTAAACCTTCCCTGAAAAGCTGCGACAATTATCCCATAAAGACATTTATGTAGCAGGACAGAAAACAAATCCCCGCCGTAATCAATACAAACAAACTGAAAGCCATAATTTCCTGGGGAGAAATGGCTTCCAGTGCTGGCTGAAGAATGCACCAGAATGTCATCAAGTCCTGTGCCCGGTTCTGTGCTGACACCGTGGAGGGAAGTGATAGGGGCGAGGACCCTCAGGAGCCCCCCGCCCTAGCTGGAGAGGGGAGACACAAACTCCTGAAAAGCTAACTTACAACAGCGAACACACTATGTGAAGGGCCAAAGAACTGTGAGCTGCTTTTTAAAGAGTCAAAGGAGTTTGGAAGAGATGGAGTCCCTGCGGCCTGGGGAGAGGGGAGTGAGGGGGTTGGCAAACAGAGGTGAGGAACAATAAGTGGCCAGCGGGAAGTAGGGCTCTGCTGCTTACCAGTTGTGTGACTCGGGAAATGACTTCACCCCTCATGCCTCAGTTTCCCTGTCTGTGGAAAGGCAGTGATCTCAGAACTCTTGGGTTATACCTGTTGAAGCGAGACGTCGAGTACAGGGCCGGGAATGCAGTAGGCATGCTCTGTATTGGATTTCGTTTGTTTGTTTTTGTTTTTTGTGGTAAGAACACTTAACATGAGATCTACCCTCTTAACAGATTTGTAAGTGTCCAATCCAGGACTGTTATCTACAGGCGCAGTGCTGTCCGCAGATCCCTAGAACTCATGCATCTTGCATAACTGACTTGTATGCACCTTGGCTACTACTCAGTGTGTTGGTTCTGGTGCTGCAGCTGTGATTGTGAGAATACTTAAGCCTTTGTAGAAAGGTGGGAATGAGGCTGCACCCGTAAAGCTCTGGCTAGACAGTGAGGAAAGAAAAGAAGGGGCTACAAAGGTGAGGCAGTGAGAACCATTCAGAACAGGAGGAGCCCAGGCGGGTGGTCGGACTTCCCTCACTTTAGGGACAGAGCCTCTGTTCAGCAAAGAGGTCAGGCTCATGTTGCACAGTGGTCCCAAAGGCTGCCTGAGAAACCCTCTAGGAAGCCCCCATGTGAGTGAGATCAAAAGAGAGACACCAGGCCATTTGCAGCTTGCACAGAGAGAGCTATTCTAGAATGCATAGTTTTCTGGAAAAAACCAGAGGTCCTGACTTGGCCACACTCTGAGCCCATTTCCTCACTCATAATGTAAGGATGACAGTCACCTTCCTCAAAGGGCAAGAGCGAGGATTAAATGAGGAAATGTCTTTAAAGTGCTCAGCACAGTGTCTGGCGTAAAGTAAGTGCTCAGAAAGTATTAACTATTATTGTTCCAACGGGTGTGTGCTCATCTTTTCTAGTGGTTTTCAAATGTGTTTCTGTTGATTTCAACAGTGAAACATTTTTCCCCCCAAGAAACCTCATGTGGTAGAAGAGGGTAGGCCTGGTTGGTATGGGGGGTCAAGGCCCAGAGCCTGCCTTGCTCGGCCTCCTTCCTCCCCGCAGGGCACCTCCCTGGAGAAGGGCCTCCCTGTGCTCTTCTGACCTGGGCTGGCCCCAGCTGCTCTACTGCGAGGCCCACAGACGAAGGCACCTTGGCCAGGGTCCACATTAGGGCCTCTCCACCTGGAGCTGAGACTGGTTTCCGAATGACCAGTTCATTGAACAGCCAGTTTTCTGAGTCAGTTTGATAAAAGCATGCTTGTCATTCCACCAAATGCCAAGGCATCAATGACTCATTTCTGAGTTTCCCAAATCATCAAAAATGTGCTCCAGTTTTAACTACTTATTAGGTTTAGAGCAATGCCTATTGGACCCATGGGTAGTGCTGTGGGGAGCCGGAACTCCTTAGCCAGGTGCCTTCTCATCCTCAGCACAACCCTTGGGTCTCTCTTTCACTGACCCCCAGGTCCACCTTCTCTACCACCAGGAGCCTCTTCCCCCCAGGTCCCTGCCCTTGGATGCTTTGTGTTTGCCCACCCTTACCCTCGGCACCTTGGTCTACCCTGCCCTGCCCTCGGCCCTCTGCTGCTCAGGAACCCCGGTTGGGGTCTGCAGCCCAGGCTGTGTTCTCAGCTGACCCCTCTCTCCACCTTCCTCCAGCAGAGGGGGGCCCCTCTGATCCCCTTCCCTGGGCTCCAGCCACCACGGGGCACTTAGGGCCCGACACAGGACGAATAGTTCCTAAAATCTTGTTCTGAAGGCAGAATGAAAGCTGATCGCCTACAAAACTTCCCTAAAATCATCTAAACCTTTTGTTTGAAAAATTCAACCAACAGTTTAAAATAAACACAATTTTAGTAAACTTTGCAAATTCTTTGAATTTGTTATTTGGCAAGTTAGCCATAATGAATTCTCTGTTGGCAGACTGTTTTTTGGAAAACTGACCTAAAACTGGAACTCAGGCTCCAGATTTCCAGTCCTATTTGCTTTCTTCTAAATAATATTTCTCAATATTCATTTGTAAACACAATCAGTATGTCTTTACTGGTAGGTTAAATTTGGTTTCTTTTTTCTATTTTTGGCAACTTTGTTTTTGCAAAATGCATTTCCTCAATTTTTTTCAAACTCGCTTTCTTTTTTAACATGCAGTGTATTTAAGATGTTAATGGCCTCGTTTTAATTTGCACATATTCTTGTTAATAATGAAATCTACTTAATGTGAGTTAAAACTAAAGGCCTGTCAGGGTAATTCACAAACATTTTTAAACTCTGTAGCAATTCTTGGAGGATTGCCATTAATATGTTTAAGGACTTTCAATGGATATACTAAGTGGGCCTTGGTATTAACAGAAATAGCAAACAAATTAAAATTGGACCCTTGGTAACAACTGGGAAAAAATGAATATGCACAGCCTTCAGCATGCAACTGAATCTAGTTGTACGAGTGCCTCCTACACTTTAAGAATATCTTTACTGAATAACCATCATGCTAATAAGTATCACTGAAGACTGGTATTGAGTCACCCGACTTCACTATTTTCTTTCAGGAATGAATGAGAGAATGACATCAATCAAATTTAAAATAATGCAATCCTCATTTGGCATTGATGTTAGCTGCAATCTCTATTTGCAGCGTATAGCACATTTTCACGTGAGCAATGTAATTCACAAGGAATTAAAATTCCAGCCTAAGAGACATCTTAAAATCCATTCTCAGGCCATGGAGAATATCCCAATGATCCATGAGAAATGTCAAAATGATCCCCCATTTCCACAGTGGATTACAACACCGAGAACAGTGCCCAACGCTGCAAGGATAAATCTCTCTTCAGGTTTAATCTCTTTGAGAATTTGGTTTACACTAAAATAAAAACACTTTGCTGTGTATTTGTACGTAAAAAAAAAACAGGATTTAAAGTGGAGATTTAATACCTTATCCTGTTTAATCTTCACAACAATCTTTGGCAGTAGGTATTATCATCACCACTCAAAAGATGAGACACCTGAAGCTCAGAGAGCCTAAATGACATTCCCAAGTTCACACAGCTAATGAGAAGTAGGCAGGCATTAAATTTAAGTCTCCTGGCTCTGAGCCAGTAAGTTAAAACAACAAACATAAATCGCTTATCATATACATGGACCCTCCTCTTTTTTCTTTTTTTCCCCAGGTTTATTGAGATGAATTTGACATAGAACACAGTGTAAGTTTAAGCTGTACAACACAGTGATTTTATATATGTATATATTGCAAAATGATCACCACAACAATGTTAGTTACCACCTCCAGCACCTCACATAGTTACAATTTCTGGGTGTGTGGTGAGAGCTTTTAAAACCTACTCTGTTAGCAACTTCCAAGTTTCTAATACAATACTGGTAGCTATAATCACCATGCACTACATCACCTCTCCAGAACTTATTCATCTTATAACTAGAAGTTTGTATCCTCTGACCCCCTTCACCTGCTTGCATTTTGTCTACGGCGGCTTTGCATTACAAGGACAGAATTGGGTAGTTGCAACAGAGATTGTATAGCCTGTAAAACAGAAAATATTTATGATCTAACCCTTTGCAGGAAAAGTTTACTGATGCCTGCGCTGAAAGCAAGGGCAGAAATAAAAGTCAACTTCCAGCCCTACTAAATAGAGGGGGAAAAAAACCCAAAAAACAACCATATGGGAATCAGGGACTTGAGTTCCCGTCTAAGCTCTGGGATGGGCTTAGTCTTATATATTGGACAAATCAGTTCCCTGTCTGGACCTCAGTCTCCTTATCTGTAAGATAAGAAAGTTAGATTAGATCAGTGATTTTTAAACCAAAGCTCTTTCCCTCAATGCCATCTATAGCCATGTAAAGCAAATTATGAGAGACCTAAATGTCCATCTACAGATAAACGGATATAGAAGATTTGGCACATATATACAATGGAATATTAGCCATAAAAAGGAACGAAACTGAGTTATTTGTAGTAAAGTGGATGGACCTAGAGTCTGTCATACAGAGTGAAGTAAGTCAAAAAGAGAAAAACAAATACCGGATGCTAAGGCACATACGGAATCTAAAAAAAATGGTCCTGATGAACCTAGTGGCAGGAAGGAATAAAGACGCAGACGCAGAGAACGGACTTGCGGACACAGGGTGGGGGGGGGAAGGGTAAGCTGGGATGAAGTGAGAGAGTGGCATGGACATATATACACTACCAAATGTAAAACAGATAGCTAGTGGGAAGCAGCCGCATGGCACAGGGGGATCAGCTCGGTGCTTTGTGACCACCTAGAGGGGTGGGATAGGGAGGGTGGGAAGGAGACGCAAGAGGGAGGAGATATGGGGATATATGTATACATATAGCTGATTCACTTTGTTGTACAGAAAAAACTAACACAACATTGTAAAGCGATTATACTCCAATAAAGATATATATTTAAAAAAAAAACAAAACACAGACCTATTCGGGTAAGGGCTGGGGCTGGGGGCTGCAGTCATAACTCATCATCTCCCAGTCTTTCCCTGTACTCAGGGGCTCCTGTGGGGGGGGGGGGTCTCACAGTCCCTCACAGCCCCAAACACAAAGGCCACTGAGCTGACCACTCTCTGAGCCCTTCCATAGTCAACGTCCATGATTCTGAATCCATGGCACCTTGCAAACCTCCCAGATTTAGAAACCTCCAAATCAAACTTCATCTTTGGGAATTTTCTTCATAACCAAACCACAGCTGAGATAGACTGAAAAGGAAATACATACATGTATACATACATACACGCACACATGCATATATACATACATATCAGACATTTCCCCTACTTGGCCATAGGACAGCCTAATGTATATCTTTCTGCTTACTGGAATAAACTGGCACTTTCTGTGATCTGCCTTGGGCATTTTAAAACGCAAAAGCAGAGCGTCGGCTTTGGGGAGCTGTACAACGTGAGGGATTGTCACTCCGGTGACAGAGCACTCCTCGGGACAGTGCTGCTTCAAACGTCATCAGGCAGGTAACAACATTGTGAGTTATTTGTTGCCTTGAGCAGGGACTATTCTGAGCAGCTCAGAGGTGCTTTGGAACTGCATCAAAGAGTATTTTGTTCCCTTAGCAGAGGGCTTCTGAGAAAGAGAGCTGGTCAGAGGTTCTTAACATCCTGAGCTCTGGACCAGAGGTCAGGGCGCTGGCATAGCCATCCCTCTGACACTCTCCCTGTACCTGTGACGAGTTCTCTGGGCTCTCTGGGGTCTGGCTTCCTTATCTGTGACCTGAGTAGGCTGCACCGGATAATAACTGTGTATCAGGCTCTGTGCTAAGGCTTTGCATACATAGCTCAATTAATGCTCACAAACCCTCTACATACGTCAGATCTCCACTTTATGACAAATGTAGGAAACTGAGCCTTACTAAGTTAAGTAACTTACTCAAATTTACACAGCCAGTCAGTAGGACAGCAAGGCTTTAAACTAGCTATAGGAAGCAGTTTATCAAGATGGTTAAAGTATATATGTATAACTGAATCACTTTGCTGTACACCTGAAACTAACACAACATTGTAAATCAACTGTACTTCAATTAAAAAATTTTTTTTAATTAAAAAAAAATTTTAATGGTTAAGGTATGGCTCTGAAGTCAAATAGCTTCTGTTTGAATCCTGGTTTTGCCACTGATGGGGTGTAAAGCTAGTCAGTTTGTTTAAATACTTTGATTTCTTTTTCTATAAAATGAATAGGAGGGCACTACCTGCCTCACAGAGTTTAGAGGATTAGACGATTTTTACAAAACACCTGGTAGATACTGAGTCATAATTATGGGCGCTATTACCATCATCTGGATAATTCCAAAATCCATGTTACTAACCACCCTGTAAAAATGGAGCTTTCCTCCCTATCTCTTCTCTTCTTCTCTTATCAATGTCACTGATGACCTACATCAGGCCGAGGCCAGGGATTGGTCAATTCTTCATCCTCATCCCACCCCTAATCTCTCAGCAGCATTTGAAATACTTTCTTGTCTAGGCTTTGGGACACCACATTCTTCTATTTTTCCTCCTGCCTCAGAGGTCACTCCTCAACCTCCTTTGCCAGGTCCTCCTCCTTTCCCGGACTCCTAAAAGTTGGAGATCCCCAAGGTCCTATTCTCATACCCTTCTCTTCCCCATCAACACTCTTTCCTTAGGTTATAATGTGTGACCCACAGCTTCCAATGAGCTGACAGCTCTCAGATTCCTCTGCCCTCCCTGGACCTAGCCTCAGAGCCCCAGATGGCTTCATGTTTCTACTTGGATATCTCAAAGGCATCACAAACTTAATGTCCTAAACAGAAATGCTGGTTTCCTCTCTACTCAAATTTCTGTTCTCCTTCCAGCCCATGTCAATAAATAGCATCACCATTTACCCAGTTACTCAGACCACAAACCTACTCTTAGTTCCTCTCCTTCTCTTACATCCATATCAAGTTCATCAGTAAGTTCTTTTTGCTGTACTTCTAAAAATATATATTGACTCTGACATTTTTCACCATGCTCACTGCTACAAGTCTAGTCCAAAGCACCATCATCTGCTTTCTGGGTATCTCTAACAGCCTCCACTAAACTTGATATGCTTCCTTTTGAGCATCTGAATACAATTTAATTTGTTTCCCGAGAGAAGTTACTGAATTTTAACCCTGTTTCTTTAAGGACCACGGGCTTGAAAGCTCTCAGCTCGATAGAGCTAAGCCATGTCACTTTGTTTTCCTGTTTTAAGAATGGAACAACTCATGGATGAAGTCAATTTGGTCATTTTTGCAAACCGGAGGAGAATTTGAGCCCACCTGCTCTTCCATCCACCCCCTCCCCACTCTGCTTCCACCACCTGACCCTAATCAACAAAGGTACAGGCTGAACTTTGCTGGACTGGCTAGCAATCATCTGCTCATAAATGACGTGGTCATGAGAGTCCATGCTGGAATCTCTGGCCTGGGGATAAAACGAGTGACCTGGAATCAATTAAAGACTATGCCAGGACAGAGAAATCGACCGCATGTGACAAGCCAGGTTAACAACACATGTCCAGGAAGGTATGGTAAACTCAATTCCAGATGAGTTGAATGGAAAGCCCACAGGCTCCAATTAGAAAGGCTTCGGAGAACAATGAACAAGAGGGCAGTGATTCTCTGTGTTGACACTCATTCAATAGGTATTTTTAGGATCCACTACTATGGAACCATTTCAAATCTATGTCAAACACAGTTTAGTTATCATAGAATCAAACCACATCAGGCCAAAGAAGACTAAACTTCAGACCTAATCTAGGGTCAGAGGTATCTCATTTTGAGGTTCAAAACCTCTAGATGGTTGATGAAGGTAGTCTACGCATGATTTTTTGATACATGTTTGAAGAAAACTTAGCCAAACTCATACAATGACTGCTGCAAAAGCCAATTGCTTTAAATATCTTTGCTTTTTTCTGAAATTACATCAACTCAGTTACACACCACTCACATCGGGATCCCTTCCTCTACTTCTGAGATTAAAAAAAAGGAAAAGACAAATTTTTACTATGTTAAAGTACAATTCTCAGGATTTTAAAGACATAACTCATGCAAATATAAAATGAACACTTGTCAAAGATTTTATTCTACTTGTTAATTACTGAGGGAACCAGTGAGACGTTAAGACTGGTTCAAACAGCATTTAAGGAAACACGTCTTTATAGGCAATTAAGTAAAGGGCTATTCGGATAAAATTTCTGAACTAGACACAAATCCTTTAATGTCCACTAGGGCAGGAGGCTTTAACTTCGGATTTTCTGTTCCATTGAACAGAAATCATTTGCATATATACTGGACAAAAGTCTACAAAAGTTAACATGTAACTTTACTAAATTTGAAAATTTTACCAATATTAATCAATAAGAAACCCCTCTAAATTTGGGTGGGCCTGTGCTCCACTGAAAGGACATGTCACCCCCTTTTTTGGCCTTATTTCCAAATTTTGGACAACTCAGCAGTCTCTCTACCACCCTCCTCATATCATAAATAATCTCCAGAGAGGCTGGTGTCAGTATGTTTGGGTGGCTTACTCATATATGTACGAAAAAAGGGTCTTCAGTAACCATACATGCCTCCTTGAATATGCTCTATAGCCCTTCAGAATAAAGCAACTTCTGTGCAGAAATTTTTATATGGAATCTTGGACTGGACTTTTGAAAACCTCTATTATTTGTTCTTCTATCCTAAGGCTAGGAAATAAGCTCAAGACACTCTCTCCACCAGATTTTACCTGGTGGTATGTACCTATATTTGGGGATGAATTCCTCTCTTCTTGAGGTCCCCCAAATTAGTGAAGGTCCCTGGCCTAGCAGGAGGTAGGCTTCCTTACTGACACTGGGATTCTGTAAACCAGATACGAAGCTGGTTTTCTTGGGAGTGATTTGTAGGCAATGGCTCCACGTAGCAGGTCAGTAATTGTATTAGTCAGGGTTCTCTAGAGAAACAGAACCAATAGGATATACATATATAGGAAAAGATTTATCATAGGAATTGGCTTACACAATTACGGAGACTGTGAAGTCCCACAGTCCGCTGTCTGCAAACTGAACATCCAAGAAAGTGGGTGGAATAATTCTAGTCTGAGTCTGAAGCCCTGAGAACCAGGGGAGTCGATGGTATAAACCCCAGTCCAAGGGCAGGAGAAGACTGATGTCCCAGCTCAACAGGCAGGCTGGAAGCAAAAGGGGGTAAATTCTTCTTTCCTCGGCCATTTTGTTCTATTCAGGCCCTCAACGGGCTGGATGATGCCCACCAACATTGGGGAGGACAATCTAGTTTACTGAGTCTACTGATTCAAATAGTAATCTCATACAGAAACACCCTCACAGACACACCCAGAAATAATGTTTAATCGAGGCACCGCATGGGGCAACCACAAAATAACCATCAGAGTAATTTTCCTTAAGATTGGGTCTGTCATACCTAATTAAATGAGAATCCTCCTCAAATGTGACATCCAGTCATGACCTTGGCTGCACAATTGATTTGTCCAATTATATTCCAGTAAAAAAGAGGACAGATTCTAATGAACCCATGCCAAAACTATATTGCCATTAAAAAAAATAAGGAGATATTCAGTAAAAACATTTATTTTTGAACTCTAAGGAATTAGTTAAGAATCAGATACCGTTAAAAGTTTTACTTAGTTTAAAAGCAAAGTCTACTAAATTGAGGGTTAGTGAAGAAGGAGAAAAGGCTTTCTCATATTTTCTTACATGTCCATAAAATATAGAACATTAAAACACCATCAACAATATTGCAAACAAACAACTCAAATTAAATTTCCCTCATCAGTCTCTTCAGTCCCATATAATTGATTCTCATTCTGCTGGGTGTGGGTAAGCAGGCTGCTTTCACACGGTAGGCTGAAAAGAGTCCTTGAAATCTTGACTGTCTACTGATGCAATCTGAAAGTTGGTTCAGCTATGTCAGCTCAGAAGCATGTGCCTTAGAGTCTATTCTTAGACATATCAATAGTTTAGAGTATTTGGTATAATCCCTTTCCAGGAGGTGCTGAGGCTGCCCTTTTGTTGAAGAGACAAATTCTAGCCTGCAGAATTTTGGGCAAGCCTCAGAAGAAAGCAGAGACCTCTTTGATTATGAAACTGAATGACCCTGGTTAATTTATTACAGTAATCAATAATGTCAGAATGGAGAAGAAAATTCTATATTGGGGTAGAGTGCATATCCATTTCATCAGAGTTTGATTGCTGCTTCCCCTGAAGGTAAGAACACGTTGTGGAGAGCAAGAGTATTGACCAATCTCCAGGGCATTCCTATAACGTGTACAACTTCTGAAATATTTGAATTAATACCATTTCAACTATGGAAACTTAACCTAGGGAGAGCTGAACATCCCTTTTGATTTGACAATTTTTCCCATGCAGCTCTTATGCTAATGTAGAATTGATTTAGAGGTATGGAGCAAACCAAAAGAAAAACCTAATTATTTCTAGCATCTGTTTTTATAAGGCAGAATAACAAATCTTTATGATTTCCAGGGGACCTCTTGAAAATCTAAAATATTGTGTTAGATGTAAAAAATATCCTGGGAATGTCATTTTATCTTTCTCAGTTTAGATCCAAACTTGGGCAAAATCAAAAAGAGTTATCAAAGGAGATTTAGTCACTTGATTAAGACAGGATCATGGATGCCCGAGGGAAACAATTTGGTTACCTATTTAATCAAAGTGACAATATAATATTTTAAAGGCAACATGATTATAAGGAACCTGAGCTTGTGTACAGTGAAGAATCTTTGCTCTTTGTTGTTGTCGTTTTTAAATAATCAAAGACACGATAAAGTCAACAAAAAGACTAGAAAATTATCCTAGTGAGACACAGAATCTCTACTACTAGGCGGATAAGAGCTGTAAAATCAATTTATCATTTTAACAGAGAGAAAGCCAAATTCAAGTAATGAATTAATATAGTTGTAGCATAAGTTTTCTTTCTTCTTTTAACATCTTATGAATAGGCCCATCAAAATTGAGCAAACTTTGCCAAAATTTTAATACACTTTGTATCCTCTTTTCAGACTCTGGTATTATAAACCCAGACAAATAAAAGCTGTTTATTTGTTCACTAAGCTCTTGTATTCTGGAACAAGCTGACATTGTAGGACAAATCAACACTCTATTTTTCTTGAAAAACAAAATTTAATCCCATTGCCTCACATACATAGTTGTATTTCTCGATCACTATTGCTCCTGGTATAGCTTTGAGCACCAATATTATTTTATTGAGGTGTAACTTACATCATCAAATTCACCCTTTCATAGTGTACCATCCTGGAGTTAATGACACGTGACATGCATTCCAACACATAACTAACACCACCACCATCAAGGCATAAAACAGGTCTTCACACATACCCTCAAATCCCCTCACACCTCTTTTAATCAACCCCTCACCCCACTCCCAGCCCCTGACAACCACTGGTCTGTTTTCTGTCCTATATTTTCACCTATTCCAGAATGTCCTATAAATGGAATCCTACAGTATGTAGCCTTTTGAGTCTGGCTTCCTTCACTTATCATAATGCATTGATCTTCATCCACGTAGTTGCAGGTCTCAGGAGTTTGCTGAGTAGTGTTCCATTGCATAGACGTACAATATAGCTTGTTTATCCATTCATAAGTTGAAGGACACTTGGATTGCTTCCATTTTTGAGCAATTATGAATAAAGACTCTATAAATATCCGTGTACAAGTTTATGCATAAACATAAGTTTTCATTTCACTTGGGCATATCTAGAAAGGGAGGTTGCTGGATTTTATGGAAAGTGAATGTTGAACTGCCAAATTTTCCAATGTGACTATACTGTTTTGCATTCTCATAGAAACATATGAGGGTTCCAGTTGCTTTGCATCATGGATGGAGAGTCATTCTTTTGCATGTGGGTGTCCAATTGCTACAGCATTTGTTGAAAAGACTATAATATCTCTAGTGTTCCCTTTGTACCTTTGTCAAAATTGATTGCCCATATATGGAAGGGTCTAAATCTGGACTCTGTCCTCTGTTTCACTGACCTATGTGTCTATCCTTTTGCCAATACCACACTGTTTTATTAGTGTGTCGTTATAATAAGTGTTGAAATCAGGTAGTGTGAGTCTTCTAACTTTGTTCTTTTTTAAAAATGTTCTGTCTCCGGACTTCCCTAGGGTTCCGGTGGCTAAGACTCTGCACTTTCAATGCAGGGGGCACGGGTTCGATCCCTGGTCGGGGAACTAAGATCCCATATGCCACGTGGTGCGGCCCAAAAACAAAAAGTTTTTTTAATTAAAAAAGATTATTTTTAATGTTCCGGTTCTTCTATATTCCTTGCCTTTAATATTAGAATCACCTTGACGATTTCTACAGAAGTCTTTCTGGGTTTGACTGGGGTTGGCTTGAATTTATAGATCAATTTGGGAAGAACTGACATCTTGACAATATTGAGTCTTCCTATTTACAAACATAAATTCATTTTAGACCTTTTATTTTATTGATGATTGTACTATAAATTTCAGCATACAGAAGTCTTACATAATTTGTTAGATTTATACCTAAATATTTCATGGTTTTTTGGTGCCATTGTAAATGGTATTTTTTTAAATTTACAAATGTTCATTGCTAATACACATAAAAATACACTGATTACTATATATTGACTTTATATCCTGCATCCTTACTAAACTCATTTATTAGTTCTAGGAGCCTCTTTGTGGATTCTTTGGGATTTTCTATATAGACAACCATGCCATTTAAGAGTAGAGACACTTATTTTTTCCTTCTAATCTATATGCCTTTTCTTTCTTTTTGTTGCTTTTTTTTTTTTTGCCCACCAACACTAATCATAACTCTTAAACAAAATAATTCACTTTAACCAAAATTATTTCACAGAGAAAACTGGGAGAAGGGAAATTGAAAAGTCACTCTTGTACACAAACATTTTACTAAATTATCAAAGTCCATGAATACATAGAACAGAACTATCTATAGCTGCACACTTCTGTGCTCCTTCTTAATGTGATAAAAATGAAGAAGTTTTCTTACTATGATCCCCCAAATATAGCCACTCTTTAGCATATAAAAATAATAAGTCAAATATATAAATTTAAAATACACTTAGTCATCAATGTTTAATTATCCATTCTTAGAAAGTATCTAAGTAAACAACAATTATCAATTAACTCAATTTAATATTAATTCAAGGTTTCAAGTTACCTAAAGATGTTGGAAATTATGTCCAAGCTGACAGACTACACAGCATAAATACTGCTATGAAAACATTTTTCAGAATTATCATTCAATTTAGTTAAACAAAATTTACATTTTTTTAATAATCTTAAATGCTATGTAGGAATAATGTTAGTTTATTTGATCAGTAAACCAGGTTAGGAAGTTCATGAGAAAAAGCACCAAGATCTTCATACTTGTAAAGTCAAGGGAAAGATATATAGTTATTGCTTATTTTTTAAATCAAAATTATTGAACCAGTCTGATTTTTCTAAAGATTTATCTTAATTATGTGAACTTGGATTCTTATACTAATGTGTTTATGAGCTAACATTTTCATTAAGAATCATTTTTAAAATTTAGTAAAGTGTAGTTTACTTATTTTCTGTATTGGGGGAATATGAGATTTATATAAGATTTATCAATTTCTGACAACTAGTCAGATCAGAGCTCCTTTATTTTAAGACATAATAATCTAACCTGGAGGTAAGAAAACATTTCATACTTGTACAATGTGATATCAAGGCCTTTTGTGAATCACAGACACACAGCCCTCCTGACATACAGACAGCTCATAGCTTCAGTTCTATAGCTTCAGCCTCAAGTCAAAAATAACCACAGAAACACAAAAATTCACCAGTTCAGATCTCAAAGAACTATTCTTTCCAGTGAGCATGAAATTCTTAAGTGATTTGTGCTCACAAATAGACAAACATAAATTTTTTTTTAAAAAAAAGGTTCTCAAACCAGAATATCTGTCTCACCTGCCAGAGAAGAGATCTCCATCATCCATTCACAAGAGACCATAAAACCAAAATCCCAACTCTTGCTAACACCAAGGGGAATAACGAACCAGAAACTTAAAAAACCCATAAAATCTATAGACATGAAAAACAGAAGAAATCTAGAGAAATAGAAAGCCAGCAAAATTAGAGTTCTGTTGCCACCTGGGATTCACTCTGGAAGCAAGAAAAGATGTGTCTGGGCTTACACAGCCCTTGAGATGCATTTCTCAAGCAACACAGTTTAATCGGCTCTGTCGGGTTAGTCCACTTGGGCATCTCTGTAGAGCAACCTACAAAAAGCATAATTTTCAAAAAGATAAAATCTTGACTCTTGTGTAAATATAAAATGAACACATGTCAAAGATTTTATCAATTCATTAATTAATGAGGGAACCAGTAATGTACTAAGGCTTGTTCAAAGAATATTTGAAGAGCTAGGTATTTAAAGATAATTTACTACAGAAATGTTAGGATATGATTTCTGGGTTAGATACAAAACCATTGAAAGTTCAACAGGCTAATAAACTGTAATATTCGGGGTTATCAGTTCAATCAGACAGAAAGTACTTGTATCTCTACTGGACAAAAAAATCTCCAAGTTAACGTATAATGTCATATAGTCTGAATCTTTAACCAATAGTAAGCAGAGTTGAACAAAATATACTCCCCCCCCTTGGGTGGGTCTGGGGCCATTCATGATGTTCAAGGGACATGCCACTCGCTTTATTTCAAAGCTCTGAATAATTTTTCTGAACACTAAATAAAAGCTGTATTACTTGGGAGATAAAAGCTTCATGCCATTGTGTTCTCGGACAGCAAAAATAGTCAAAGATTGATTGCTCTTGATTGATGAAACGATATCCTGTTCCCTTTGCCCAAGACCACAAAGCTACTGCAGGTCAAGGCTGAGGCTAGAACCGAGGATTTCAACGCCCATCATTCTACATACATTGTTTGAAATACTACTCTCTAAAGAAGGTTGATTGGTTCAGACAGTTTCAAGACAGATCAATAAAATGGGGGAAATAGACCCTCAATGCTAATGCACAGGTCCCCATTAGAAGAAGCTGATTGAGGTAGAGAAGATTAAAGAGAGTGGACCTCTTTCTGAAAGGGTGGAAAGAGGTTCCAAGTTTGAAGTTCGTAACAGTAAAATGCCCAGCATAATCCACCCCCACCCCTTGAATGCCTCCTTCCAACGATATTGCAGACCCCAACCTGAGGGAATCCCATTCGGCTAAGTTCCTGGCCTGTTCATTGACTCCGGAAAGCCAGTGGGGGGATAGATTTCGATTCCAAAACGTGACTTGTGGATTTAGTTCTCAAGCCCACCCCACCCACCCCCTGCAGCATGGCCAGAGGAGTGGTTTTGCTGCTCTGCTCTGTTTCCTAGGGTCCCTTAAATCACCCTTGGGTTTTTTAGTTTAACCTTCTCTCTCTGCTTTAAAAACAAAATGAAGATGGGCAGGAAAGTTTCCACACCCCAGGACTATGTTTTCCAAACTGCTGGAACATATACTTTTAACCTTTATGTAGCAAAATAAAACACAGGTACAGATAACCACATGAAACGATGCTAGTGAATAGTTACAAGATGAGCATCTCTATAACCACCACCCAGGTCAAGAAATAGAACTTGGCCAGCCTCCCCAGAAACGTACTTCCTTCCTCCAAAAGTTACCTTGCTGGACCATGTTTTAAGTGGAGTGGAACAGAAAATATTGGTGGGTATGAAAAAGAGCTAAGCCTTGTATTCTAAAACTTCTGTTCCATATAACTTTTATGTCAAAGTGTCAGTACTGGGACACAATTTCTTATTGCGGGTCACAATCAAAAACAGTTTGATAGCCACTGCCATCAGTAACACCCCGCCTACCGGATCACCAGTGGGGAAAAGAAAAGGCCACGATTTTGTTAGATCTCCTGAAGCAAGGGCAGGTACAGGCTTCACATTTTACAGTGACTGTAGCATTTTCTTTTCCCACACCTATCAGAACATTTTAGAAAACATAAAATATTTTTAAGTAAGATGAAATATCTGTCCAAGTTATGCAAAAAAATGAATATGTAATATTATAAAGAAAGCAATTAATCCACACTTAAAACTAATTGCCTAACCCAGTGGGTCTTTAAATTATTCATTAGTGCTATTTAAAAATAATTGCAGTTTATGAGGAAAACCCATTATGGATTTCTTTTAAGAACTAAAAAAAAAGGGTTTCCTTTTTTATTTTCCAACTGCTTACAGCTCTTGAAACCAACCCATTTGTAAACCAGTTTAACAGTCTCATGATCCCCTCCCCAATCTAATCAACTTGAACATTTATCATACCAGCACTTCGCAAGGGTCCCTGTAATAGACTCTGAACTCGTGGAGAGGACAGTGATATTGTTCTGAAAGGATATGAGAGGTGTGCCCAGAAAGGAAGAGAAGAAAACGACTTTCAGAGAACAAAGCAAGAAATGAAGATGTAAGCGTTTCTGCAGATGAAGTTTATACCGGTTCCTCCATCTCCAACCAAGTGGCCTGGGGTTTCCCACCGTGTTTGCTCCTGTCAGCCAGGGCTTTGAGTCCTCTCTCTTCTCTCCTCATCTACTTCATGCCTCAAGTTCCTTAATCTCTGTTTCTCTGGTTCCTTCAAAGGACACTCAGAACCATGGCCATGAAACGGTAGGACTGGAAATGACTTTTGTCAAGTTTAGTGGCTTTTACGCTGTGTTCACCAGCACCCCAGGAGCTCCCAGTGGGAAAGGGCTGCTGAACCAGCAGGGCTCTGTGATTCCCCAATCCCACCCCGACTCCCCACTCCCCAGACTCCATCAGAAGAGCCTGCTTTGAGTCATTTAAGATTCCATTTGAAGGAAGTGTTTTTCTGCTAAAAACAAAACTTAAAAGTGACTCTCATGGTGTACCTAAGGACACCACATCCCAGAAAGGGGAAGCAACTTGCCAAAAGTGGGACAGTCAGTTACAGAACTGGGAACAGACCTGGCCCCCTGACTCTGGGTCTAATGATTTACCCCCTCCATCAAGTGAGGTATGCTGAAAAGAACATGAGCCTTGGGTCCAGAATGATGTGGATCTAAATCTGATCTCAGCCACTTTCTAGTTATTTGTCCTTAGAGTTACTCTTTTTTGTAAGATATCTGAGCCTCAGTCTTTTCCTCTGTTAAAAGAGGAAGTAAAAATACCAGCCTTGCATAACTGGCTAAGCTACTATAAATGAAAACACCTTATATATAATACACACATACTAAGTGCTCAGGTGTGAACAGCGTCTTTATCATCAGAGATGTTCCATAAGTACCCCACTGAGAATGTGCTTATGACAGTCATCACTGTGCCAAAGGTGAGAGCATGCGTACGCACACGCACACACACACACACACACACACAGAGTTATTATGACTGCAGACAGACACAAAGAAGACCTTGAGGGCTACAATTTCACGGATCCCCCTCTACCTTAACAGTGTAGGTCCATGGACACCCAATCCTCTTGGAGTCCTCCTACCCACACCAACACCTCTTCCTTCTTAACCTTGTTAAAAGCAAACAAACTGGGGGTGGGGAAGGCAAAATAAGCAGAACGTGGACTTTTTTTTTTAAAGGAGTGTTTCTATTTTTTTTTAATTAATTAATTTATTTATTTATTTATTTATTTATTTATTTTTGGCTGTGTTGGGTCTTCGTTGCGGCGAGCGGGGGCCACTCCTCATCGCGGTGCGCGGGCCTCTCACTATCGCGGCCTCTCTTGTTGCGGAGCACAGGCTCCAGACGCGCAGGCTCAGTATTTGTGGCTCACGGGCCCAGTTGCTCCGCGGCATGTGGGATCCTCCCAGACCAGGGCTCGAACCCGTGTCCCCTGCACTGGCAGGCAGATTCTCAACCACTGCGCCACCAGGGAAGCCCCAGAACGTGGACTTTTGACAATCATGATAAATATCAATTTGTAATGGTAAGCAAATAAACATAGTTTTGGGGCTGGACGAAAAGATGGAATCTGGTTAATTAAATTAATGACTATGGTGAAACACATCTTACTGACACCTGAGATTCATACTGCCTTCCTAGGGTAACAATACTGTGATTTTTATGGTCTTTCTTTCTGGAGCCAGCTCTCCCATTCATTGTTCTTTGGCTTGATTACGACTGACCCCACCCCACTTCAGAAGTGGACCCTGATTAGCTGAAGCCAGTGGGCGTGTCCCATGCCTCTGGCCACAGCAATTGGTTCTGGGATGGGACATAACTCAGTTAGGGCCCAGAGGAGAAAAAAGATGTTTGATGGAACTACTGGGAGAAAGCATCTCTCTTCAGCTGATTCTGATTCTTCTTTTATTTAAGTCTTTGATATTCTGTTCATCATGGATTTTTGCATTATTTTTTTTTACACGTAGCATGAAAATATTATGTACCTTGATTACTGAGTTTTTTTGATGCCCACTTAAATTTTGCATCTGAGGCAAGTGTCTCAATCCTCTCAGTCTTGCCCTGGCCCTGGAGGGATGTGAGGCTCACAGCTGCCATAGATATTTCTTTTTTTACTTGAGGAGAGACTTGGGAAATGAGATGGGGCCACCACATGGAGCTTTGGGAGGAAGCCATGGGAAGTACATTGGACCAAGAGAAACCAAGTCCCGGTTATTTGAGCTACTGGATCAAGTTTTGCCTAAAGTTTAGTCCTGCTGCTTGACAATTTACAAGAACCAGTAAATCCTCTTTCCTCTGACTTATAACCAAAATAATGCAAACTGACATGATAGCTAATTACAAGGATTTCACCTCTGAATGTCTTGCAGAGAGTGTTTCTAAATATCTGAGTAACACTTCCGCTCTAGAGACACATGGTCCATCAAACAGAGCCAAGTGTCTTTGCTGGCTGTGGTCAATTTTCTGAACAGCAGCTTTCACTGTAGAGTAATATTTTATTCTATAGTTTATTAAGCCCCTTTTACATGCCAGCTACTGTGTAAACACTCTGTATACTTTATTTCCTGTAATTCTCACCCCCTCAAGATGATACCAGGTCATACTATTATTATCCATATTTTACAGGAAAGGAAGCCAAAACGGAAAGAAAAAAAAAAAAAGCAGCATGTACAATGTCACGGGAAAAGTGGCAGAGGAGGGGTTCACAGCCAAATCTGCTAGTACCAAAGCTTGTGTTCTTAATCACCACCTGATACAGTCTCAAGATTTGGAAGGAAATACCGTTACAGATGCTCAATATGTATTTGAGGGATGTATGAATAAATTTGTTACTTAATTAGTTGAAAGGTGAAATGTTAGCCATTTTGATATCTACTCATTTCATTTCAGTTTACCTCCCTCTACAAATAGAGTGTGAAACAGCCTCTTTAGGTTAAGTTTGGGTTAATAGAAGTTTTTCTATTAAGGACATGATTCTCAGGAGTTGCACATCATCAACATTTTTGAACACAAATTGATGAAAAAGCACACACAGATGGAATAATGGCTCTATATCTAAAGTAGTTCCATGGCAAAGTTGGTCTCCTCACTTCAAAGTTTCGGGGGGAAATCAAACCAGGTCAAGGGCTCCAAAATGTTTTGTAAACTCTGAGGCAAATATACAGCTAATCATTACTATGTTTTTATGTTTATTTTCTTGAGGCAGGGACTCAGTACCCAAAAAGCCTAACTGAATGCTGAATTTCTCTCCCTCTATGACCTAGAGTGATCATTTGATGAATATGCTTATAAGACAAAATCAATACAATCTTAAGCAATAAATTTATCTGACAAAGGTAAATATCACAGTACAGAGTTCCAGGTTTTTAGCATTCTTAACCAAAGCAATAAATAGACTCCTCCCAAAGCAAAGATGGAAATATAATTATTCAGTCTCTCCATGTCAGATTTGCCCAGAAACTGAAATATTGTTAGCAAACACGGATTTAAATTTTGTGCTCCAATGAATTGGTAGATCTCTTAGTTTATTGTTTTGAATCCTCTGCATTCTACCACAGGGAAATTATGCAAACTCTCACACTACACGAAAAGAATACTGAAAATTACAGAATTTGCCTCTTAGCTGGAAGATAATTTCATGAATCTCTTCTGATCTATTGGCATGGTAGCCTGTGTACATTTGTGTCACTGCTATTCTTAAGACCCATGATCTGATACATGCACTAACTGTGCATGAAACTGCAATGCCCAGCCAACTGTTCAACTCAGCAAATAAAATTCAGGTGTTTTTCTGTGAGGAACTGGTTGCTGAACAGACTTAAGTCATCCTAGAGTCCAAGGTTGGAAATTCACTGTCTGCTTCCAACTCTACCAGCCGGTCAGAAGCCCTTGGAAAGCTTTATGAAATGGAAACCCTAGGTCCCACCCCAGGCCTGTTGGACGGGCATCAGAGCCCAGGGAATCTGCCTTTAAATACACCCATCAGGTGATTCCTCTGCACTGCCAGATGGAGAACACTTCACGTCCATGACCCACAGAAGAGGCAGAAATAATGCAATCCTTTACTTTGTCTGCATGACACTTAACCTAACTACTTTCATTTTGTTGTATTTATTTACTTACTTATTTTGTATAAAACTTGTTGGACCCACTCCCCCCAACCCCAGCCCTGCACCCTGGCTGCTATAATGTCATGGAGGAACAAGCTCACAGGCTTTGCTTCCGTCTGTAAAGTCTACACTGCTTAGAAGCTGAGAGAATTGTATTTATCATGGAATCTTAGAAGGTGTCTGTTTCAAATGTTCCATCTGCATTCTCCACAGTAGTTCTCTCCCGTTGAGGTTCACAGTTTTCTCTCCATTATAAATAATACGCTTCAACTCTATGAAGGCAGCAAGTCTTTCAGTTAAACACCTCTTTTCACCTGACCATCCAAAATCGTAAAAAGTAACAGAGTGTAGCAGAAAGTACATGGGCTTTAAATCCTGCACTTATTACCTGGCAGATTATTGAGTCCCATTGAGCCTCAGTTCCCTCATCTGCAAAATGGGATTTAGTGGCATTATTATAATATATTATATATACCTCATGGAATTATAAGAATTAAATGAGATAACTCGTGTAAAATGTATGCACTAAAATAAATGGTAGCTATTATGAGCATCTTTATGACTAAAATGATGGTTTCCAAATCTCTGAACACTGGAGTTCTGTCTTAGATGTTGTTTAATCTACCATTTTCTTACTGAAGGTGGGAATGTAATTCCAGCTATCGTTTGCCCTAAGCAGTGTTAAATAAACAGATTATTTTATTTAGGATTGGGGAGGTCATACTCCCAAAATGCTTTTCTCTGGTCAGATAACACCTGGAATGATACAATTATTTCTGGACACCCCTCTTTAAAAAAGATACTGACGGGCTTCCCTGGTGGCGCAGTGGTTGAGGATCTGCCTGCCAATGCAGAGGACACGGGTTCGAGCCCTGGTCTGGGAAGATCCCACATGCCGCGGAGCAACTGGGCCCGTGAGCCACAATTACTGAGCCTGTGCGTCTGGAGCCTGTGCTCCGCAAGAAGAGAGGCCGCGATAGTGAGAGGCCCGCGCACCGCGATGAAGAGTGGCTCCCGCTTGCCACAACTAGAGAAAGCCCTCGCACAGAAACGAAGACCCAACACAGCCATAAATAAATAAAATAAAAATTAAAAAAAAAAAGAAATAGAATTAAAATGCGGGCATCAGAGATGAGCTGTAAGGCCCCCCAGCACTCAGAATCTAAGGATTTTCCTTGAACTCAGCACTCTGCTTCCCTTCAAGCTAACAAGAAATGTGTGTTAATTTATTTGTAAACAGTCATATTACAGTGCTACCTTTTCTGAATATTCAAAAATGGCTCGGTTCTTGCTGGGAATGGTAGCCTGCAAATTAGAAAGGAACCACTGTAATTCACATGAGAGAAACAACCCCAAAGACATAGATATATGAGTCACAAAGGTCAGCTGCCTCAGTGAATGATCTAAGGGGGTCCAAAAGCCCCATTTACAGGCGTTGGGCTCTCCAGACTGTTTAGAGCTCTTGAATATCACGATTACTGGTAGAGGTCCCCACACAAACAACCCTGGCTGCTCTACAAAGCCCTGGCCACAGAAAACCCATCCAGAGGAAAGCAGGGACTTTCCTTAACCTGGAAGGCAGACCATTGTTTAACAGGACCTGAATCCCCTAAATTCAGAAAAGAATAGGAAAGCTACTTTTTATTAAACTTGATTTTCGTGATCCAAGGCATGATGCAGTAGATCAGGAACTCTGAAATCTCTAAGTTTATTCCATAAAAATATAACAACGTTTGCTTTGTTTGGTAATAATGCCACTGTATTAAAACACATGTTTTCTGGGAAAATCAAAGTCTAACGAAATTTTTTATGCCTACTACAAAAATAAAGGAATTAGCTAATCTAGATGATATATAAGTACCCTTCCTGCAAATAAATTTCATGCCTCTGTGACACTCTATCATTTCATTCTCCAAACAAACTATTATGGGTGCAATGGTCTGAACATGTCCCCCAAAAATTCATATGTTGAAACCTAACCCCCAAGGTGATGCTATTAGGAGGCAGGGCTTTCAGGTGATTAGGTCATAAGGATGGAGCCCTCATGAATGGGATTTAGTGCCCTCATAAAAGAGGCTCCAGAGAGCTCCCCATCCCCTTCAGCCATGTAAGGATACAACAAGAAACCTTTGACAAGGCAGAGAGCCCTCACTTGACCATGCTGGCACCCTGATCTCGAACTTCCAGCCTCCAGAACGGTGAGAAACAGATTTCTGTTGTTTATAAGCTACCCAGTCTATGGCATCTTGTTTTACCAGCCCAATGGACAAAATCAATGAGAGAAGCCATCTAAGGCAGAAGAAGACAAAGGGGCATAAAGGGTTTACACCCCTTGCTCTGGGTCATGCAGTGGAAGTGGCAGAATTGGCACCAAACGCAAACCTGCTTCTCCTGCTGGTATGTTATAGACTGAAGCAGCCAAAGGCCCTGGAGACAGCTATTGGGCAGTGGTGGACAAAATGCCAACCAAACCTGGGCCAACCCAAGGCAAGAGAATAAACTGGAGGGGGTGCCATATTAAGACCCAAGGTTAGAAAGAGTGAAGCCAACACCAGAAATGCCAAAATTAAAGTGGAAGATGGGAAAGAGGCTTTTTTGAAAATCAGTGATGTTCCAGATATTCTAAGAGGCACTCTCATACCAAGCAGAGCCTTGGCATTTGCAAAGTTAACATGAGTTTCCAAATCTTAGGTTTGAAATCTTGTGAGTAACCTGGAAGTCTTACAACGTGATCACAAATTAGACCTCCATGTGGAAAGGCAACACCCCTATTTTGCACAACTCCAAGGGACACGATTTACAATATGGAAGACGTCTTCTAGAGTTGTACAACATGGCAGACCTGCAGCGTGGTTGATATATTAGAAGAGATCTGAACTAGTGAGCAAGCCTAGCTTACTGCCCAGCATCTGCATCTTGATGTGGCCTTGGTGCTTTCTCTATTCAATGTCAACGTAAAATATTTTGTGTCTTTATGGAAAAAAGAAAGAAGATCCCACTTATAAGCCAGTTGCAAAAATGAATAGTGGAAATAGAGAGAAAGTGAAGTATTGGATAAATTCAAGGGTAAGATATCGAAGTTCGTAGTTGCTTGGAGGCACCCAATACTCTATCAGGAATCAAGAGAAAGTAATTTCTGAAACCGTTCAGCGAGTGTTCCAGCAAGAATTTATTTTAATTGCTTTATAAATTGCTTTAATCCTATATTTAGTGAATCATTAGGGGCCTGAAAGGGTCACTTAAAATTTTCACTTATGCTTAACTAAGTTTTATAGAGAAAATTACATGTTTTAATAGTATTCATAGAATTGGGGACTTGCAAAGGTCTCAAGATGTGTCCTTTAAAATAGCAAAGGTCTGTGACTCAATATCACTTAATTCTCACAATAGCCCTGTGAGATAAGGATAATTATCCTCTTTTTACAGATGAGGCAACTGACCTCGGAGAGTTTGAATTATTTGCAAAGTAAGCAATTTGAAGGAAGAATTCTACCTCATTCATCTTTCCATCTCAAGGGTCTGGCACATGGCAGACACTCGGCATTATTATCTCAAGAGATCTCAGAGCGTGGTCCCCAGAGCGGCAGTTGCAGCATCACATGGGAACTTGTTAGAAATGCAAGCTTCCATGCTCCACCCCAGACCTCCTGACTCAGACACACCAAGTACAGGGCCCAGCAACCTATGTTTTAACAAGCGCTCCAGGAGATGCTGATGCCCAAGAAAGTGGGTAAGAAGACTTGTGTTCAATGAACAGTGAATGGAGTGTATCCAGGTGGGAAGGGGTGTATCCAAGTTCCTCAGAGCCCTAAGAGAAGCAGGGGAACAAGTTTCAAAGAGCTAGGATAGTCACATCCCAGTTCTGGAATGCCCTCTGCTGGAGTCTCCCCTCGTCCTCATTCTCAGAAGGGCCAGGTGCTCTCAAACCACAGTCTGCCAGGATTTGCTCACAGCCGCAGTGCCCACACCTCGCCTCGCCACCAGCAATGTGCAGAGAATCCGGGTCCCTTCCCTGCAGTGAATACAGTTAGTCAAGTTTCTATTTTCCTTTCTTCCTCCCAAATCTCCCACAGTGAGGGCGACCTGAGGAAAGAAGATTTCATCTTGCACAAAACCAGATTTATCTTCGTTCTTTGCACAACAATACAGTGAAAGCCCAAATGATTTTTCCACATTTGGTAGCACTCAGAAGTTTTTCATCAGTGCAAGAATAAAGAATAGAACTACTTTCCTCATTTCTGTTTACGGCAGCAGTACAGCTGAAAGAAAACAATTTAAATCCATCAACCACTGAGATATTTTTGACTTAAGACAAGCACCAAAATTTCAGGTGTTAATCTAGAATCACAGCTTGTCTGAGATGAAAAGGGCCTAGATGATCATCTATCTAGTCAGTGCAAGATGCCGTGCAGTGGTATCCAGATACAGTTTCTGTTAAAGAATTATGTATATATTATAATATGTTTCAGGAAAAACTATGTAACTTTCATATCAAACCCATGATTTCATGGATATTATTGCTTAGGGTAAAGCTAAAGTAATTAGTGGGTAAAAAACAAAAATGAAATGATTTCAGAAAACACCAGTATAATAAGCAATAGCCCAGGTGTCATGTAGGTATGGCAGAAATCATGAAAGTGATACACGAAGTTTGGTGATTAGTTAATCACCCCTAATAGGGTCCTGGCAGGAAAGAGAATTCACCCCACCTGGATGGTTCAAATGGAGAGACTCCAATGAAGGAAATTCTTAGGGAGTTGTAGGCAGGGTTAAGGGAACCAAAGGTGGTGGTGAGACATCCAGAGACCAGCGAGAAGGGGAAGTCATCACTGCCCTAAGGCTGAAGGGACAGGGAAGGAAATAGGGTGGCTGGAGCTGTGGAGGAAAAATGGCCTGGCAAGAGCCAAGACAGAGCCCTGCAGAAACGGAGCAGGGAAAATAACAGCTCAACCTTTCCTCCTGCCCTCTCATCTCCTGTCTCTACTTCCCATTGGCCAAATCCAACCAGAAGCCAGAAGGCAAAGGAACCAGGCGATCCCAATGGTAGAGGCCAGCCTCCAGGATACAGGTGGCGCAAAAGGTGAGTACAGTGGTGGGAAGGGCAACGGCTAGTGACAGGGAGACACAAGTCTATTGCACCTGCTCCTTTTTAAAAATTTTTTTTTATTGGAGTATAATTGCTTTACAATGTTGTGTTAGTTTCTGCTGTACAATGAAGTGAATCATATATAATGATTATATATATATATATATCCCTTCCCTCTTGGACCTCCCCCCCGATCCCACCCATCTAGGTCATCACAGAGCACCGAGCTGAGCTCCCTGTGCTGTACAGCAAGTTCCCATGAGCTATCTCGCACCTGCTCCTTTTAGACGTGCAGAGCTATCCACCCAGCAGGCAAGGCAGGCCAAGGGGGCTTCAGGGAGAGTCACTGGGCTGGCTAGAAATATGACTATAGAGATTGGTAGATCTCAGAAAAGTTCCTTAAGCACTCTGCACTTCAGTTTCTTTATCTGAAAAGTGGGCAGATTATTTCTACGTTGCAGGTTTCTTGGGAAGATTATAAACTACACGTCACATTGCTGGGACACAGAAGATGCTCAATAAAAAGTAGCAACTTTCATGCCAAGTGAAAGAAGCCAGACACAAAGTGTCACATATTGTATGATTCCCTTTATACGAAACATCCAGAAGAGCTAAATCTATAGAGACAGAAAGCAGATTGGCGGTTGCCACAGGCTAGGGGGAGGGGAGAATGGGGAGTGACTGCTTAAGGGGTTGGATTTCACCCGGAGGGTGCTTGGAGGAGGATAATGAAAATGTTTTGGAACTAGACAGATGTGGTGGTTAGACAACATTGTGAATATACTAAATGCCGTTGAACTGTTCACTTTGAAATGGTTGTACTAATTTGCTAGGGCGGCCATTAAAAAGTACCAGGAACTTGAGTGGCTTAAACAACAGAAATTTATTGATTCACAGTTCTGGAGGCTGGAAGTCCAAGATCAAGTTGTCTCATGGTTAGTTCCAGACCTCTCTCCTTGCCTTGTAGATGGACAGCTTCTGTGTGTCTCTGTGTCCAAATTTCCACCTTTTACAAGGATAACAGTCATATTGGATCCAAGGACCCAGCTACTACACCAGGATCTCATTCTAACTAATCTGCAGCAACCCTATTTCCAAATGAGGTCAATTCTGAGATACTGGGGGACTTCAACATATGAATTTGGTGGGGAGGGGACGCGATTAAACCCGTAACAGTGGTTAATTTTATATTATATGAATTTCACCTCAATAAAAAATGGGGAGAAAAGTAACTAATTATTATGATCATTATTATGAAAGTCAGTGGCCCATTATCTCAAGGTTGGGTGTAGCATAAAAACATCTATCAAGAATTAATTCTTCAAAAAAAAAAAAAAAAAAAGAAGAATTAATTCTTCATGGGCCCTAATTTAGCCTCTTCCAAATACCACTACTTTGACTGTCATGGATAATGCCCACCCATCCCCCGTACCTTCAAAAGCACCTGGAGGTATAGATAATGAAGTTTTCATGGGGATATTAAGAAGGTAATTAGAATGTTTGTTGAAGATACCAAGCTTTTACCCTGGAATGAAAACTGTATACAGTGTAGCATGTTTTAGTAAGCATAAGCATGCCATAGCAACCTATTCAGCGACCTTAATGTCTGTTAATTCCTTACTAAAGACATTCTGACAATCCTTAACTAATTAACTGGGAGTTTCCTGCTCTCATCTACACTGGCCTCATCTTCACCCCACGCTGGCTGAATTCTGCTGAGCCTACTCACTCCCTGGGGGGCTCATAACACTCCTGCACCCTGTCACTCTGTGATATGACCATTGCTTACGTGTTGCCTTTAGCGTTGTCTGCAGCCGGACACTGGGTCACTGTAAATGCTCAGAGTTCTCTTTAAGCATGAATCTTTGTTTCCCTCCAGCATGCTTCGTCAAATGGGAGCAATCCGATTCATTTGTGAACCCTGGAGATGGCACCTGTTTGGCCCTGGAGTCCCCTGTCTAAACCTGGAGCTCCGTCTTAAGTCAGCATGGTCTCTGCCTGCTCCACTGTGCCTCCTACAAAATCACATAGCTCTACAGTCCCCACCCTCCACTGTGCCTCCCTGTGTATCATTACATCACCAAACCCATCCCTGAGAGCAGCGCTTCTAGAGATTCATGTCCCCCACCACGTACTCTACACAGCAGATGGCAATATGAACCCCAACAGTGTAATTTTACCAGGAAGACAGCAGACCGCTCCAAAAACCAGTTAGAAGGGGGAATTCAAGGCTAAAGGAGGATGTCAGGGCAGGGACAAGGCAGGACAAGAATGACAGGAAGTGAGCAATGGTCCAAGGAACTCACTGGGAGGTTCTTATTCAGGGTTGGCCACCAGCACATGGCATAGAAAGTTCCAGTCTCAGAAAAAGGCAGCAGAGAGAGGGGTGATTTTGGCTTTTCATGGTTCTCCCAACCAAGATCAAATTCACACCGGAGCTGGGGTAGACCTTGGTTATCAGTCAAGGTTAAGGCTGAAGTAGGAGAGAAGAGGGGCAAAGTACCATGATACCATTTCCCCCATTCCCCATGGGGTGGTCCCACCTCTCCGAAGATATTCCAAAGCCCCTGAACATCTTTCTTCCAAGCCTCTCTTCCCTACCACCTTGCTCTTAACTCATATTTTTTATTCCACTTTCTACATCTCTACCTTTATTAGTTACCTATTGCTGTTTAACAAAGCACCAAAATCTAGTGGCTGCAAACAACAATGATTTTCTGTGCACGATTCTGCAGTTTGGGCTGAGCTCAGCTGGGAAGTTTTGTGCTGGCCTCACTGGGGGTCACTCATGCAGCTGTAGTCATGTAGGAGCTCAGCTAAAGCTGGGTGGCCCAAGACGGCCTCACTTATATGCCTGGTGGTTCCTGTGGGCTGTTGGCTGGGGAGATTCCATTCATTTCCATGCGGCTTCTCCAGCAGGATAGCTCAAGTTCCTTACATGATAGCAGCAACATTCCAAGAGAACAAGCCTCATCTTCACTGAAGTCCCGCCAGAGAAGTCACATGGCCAAACCCATAGTCAATGTGGGAGGGCAGTAAACAAGGCATAGATACCAGGGTTAGGGGAAGCGCCCACCGTGGCCAGGCACGATAGTAACCACTTGCATGAGTTATCTTACAAGAGGTCCTGGTAAGGACCACGGAACTAACAAGCTACCACCAACTGGAAGAACTGGGGAAAGGTCAAAAGGATAGAGGAGATGCCAGTCCATATGTCCTACCAACCTCCCAGAATCCTTCTCGCTGAAATCCATCTTGGCTGAGCGATGCACGTGCCACCAGGAAGGACCCTGAGTCAGAACGATTGGCCAGAGACACTCTGGAAACTAACCCCATTACAATAAAACCTGAGACTCTGAACCATGTGGTGGAGCAGTTCTCCTGGGTTCCCTTACCCTGCTGCTCTCCACCTGGGCACCCCTTTCCAATAAAGTCTCTTGCTTTGTCAACACATTTGTCACCTCGGACAATTCATTTACAAGTGTTAGACAAGAGCCTTCTCTCGGGTCCTGGAAGGGGTCCCCCTACCTGCAACACCAGGAGTCATGAGTCACTTGGGGCCAGTTGATGTTACAATTTAATTCACCATTTCCAAGGATCCAATAAGGAGAGAAAATGAAAACTGAAGTCATCAGACACTTTTTAAGCACCTACTATGCGCCAGAGATTGCAGTAATTGCTAGAGAAACCTAACTAGATAAGACAGGGACCCTTCCCATAAGAAATTCGCAGTCTAGTGGGGACATATAAGAAAATAACTCACAACACAGTGTGATAAGATAACAACTAACAGCAAGGAGTAGTTGGCACTAATGAGGAAGTAATTAACTATTAGGATCACACCCATGCTTAAAGCCTTTCAAGGACTTCCCATTGTACTTAGAATAAAACCCAAATTCTTTATATCAAACTAGGAGACCCATCATGAGCTGTCCCTTTAATTCCCTGACCTTCTCTCCTGCCTCTCCTTACAGGATTACAGTGTTCCAGCCATAGTGGCCTCCTCATGAGTCTTTAAACACCCAAAGTTCTTTCCAGGTTATGACCTTGACTGAGCCATTCCTTCCTTCCTAAAATGCAACCCCTTCCCGCCAACATCCAACTCCAGCGTGATAATCAGGGTCCACTCATGGAAAACATAACACACACCCTGGTGCTTCAACAGAGGAGCTTCTATTATGGGAAATTAGTTACAAAAGTTTTAGAAGAGCTGGAAGAGCCAACGGGGAAAGTGAGGCAACCCAGAGGTTAGCAACCTGCAGAAAGGTGCTACCAATCCCAGGAATGGAGGGACCAAGGTGGGAGGTGGTACAGATGGAACCCAGGAGCTGGGGCCCCAAGCAGGAGCTGGGACTGCAGGGGAAGGGCCTGCACAGCAGATGCTTGAACCTTGGAGAGACACAGTCGCTGCAGAAATGCCCCCTAAAGCCGAGAGAAAATGGGAGATACACCTTGATTGTCTCTTTCCCACCCCACCAAATTCCTGCCATTGCTTCCCATTTGCCAGATCTAGCCAGAAGCCAGTTTGAAAGGGAGCCTGGGAACTGCAGTTTACAAAGGCCAGCCCCTTCCTATATAGAGCAGAGCTGAGAAAGGGCAGGAAATAATTTGAGAGCAAATAGGCAAATAGTCTTTATATTACTGACTCCTGCTCATCCTTCAGGTTCCAGCTTTAAGTCACCTCCACAGGGAGGCCTTCCTTTGAAACACTAGGTTAGTCTCCCCCTGTCCTCTATCACAAGACTTGCTTGTCATTTCCTGCATAGCATTTAACAGCTATGAATTTCTTCGGTGAAACAGCAGTGAGACGACACCACTACACACCTATTAGAATGGCCATAATCCTGAACACAGACAATAACAAATTCTGAGGAGGATATGGAGCAACAGGAACTCTCATTCATAGCTGATGGGAATGCAAAATAGTACAGCCACTTTGGAAGACACTTTGATGGTTTCTTACAAAACTAAACATACTCTTACTATATGACCCAACAATCATGCTCCAAATCCTCCAATTCTGATTTCTTCTTGGTTTATTCCAGGGAAGGCTGTGTGCACTGTGAACCAGCTGAGAGCACATGTTCCCACATATATAAGAACAGCTGAGGGGTCACCATCCCCTCCCAACTTGGATTTAAAAGAAATACTATGAAAAAATAAATAAATAAAAGAAATACTATGTACTCCAGCTCTAGCCATTTATCATTTGGTATTTAAGTCCATCTCCTGGCTGGTTCTAGTACATGAAGGTTAGGTGCTTCACTAGGGAGGTGTCATCAGGATTTCATGTTCCAAGGTCACCTATGGCAGTATGTCCTAATTATGACTTGAATAGCTACGATGAGTGAGAGCCCTCTCTTTTTTTTTACGTTTGAAAAATTTGTGCATGAACTGAAAAAACTAATCAAATGCTAAATTCAGATGAACAAGCAAAATGTATTTTTCAAAAAGTTCAATAGAGAGTTACCACATGTCTCAGCAATTCCACTCCTGGGTATATGTCCAAGAGAACTGAAACCTTACGCCCCCACAAAAATTTGTGCATAAATGTTCATAGCAGAATTATTCAAAATAGCCAAAAGGTGGAAATAGCCCAAATGTCCATCAAATGATGAATGGAAAACAAAATGTGGCAAATCTATACAATGGAATATTATTTGGGTCTAAAAAAGAGAAAACTACTGATACATACTACAACATAGATGAACCTTGAAAACATGATGCTGAGTGAAAGAAGCCACACACAATAGGCACATGTTATATATTTCCATTTAGAGGAAATGTCCAGAATAGGCAAATCCACAGAGCAGCAAGTAGGTGAGTGGTTGCAGAGGCTAGGGAATGGGGGATAGAGAGTGACTTCTAATGGGTATGGGCTTTCTTTTTGGGGTGATGAAAATATTCTGGAATTATATAGTGGTGATGGTTGCACAACTCTGTGACTATGCCTAAAAAAAAACCCCATTGAATTATATAATATAAAATGGTGAATTTTATGCTTTGTGAATTGTATTTTAATTTATAAATCTTCACGAAACAAGTGACATCTCTGGATTAACACATCGAGCCCATTTTCATAATCATAACATATTTTTAAATGGTATCAAGCTGAGCAATGGTACATGGCAACCTAGTGAACCATGAATATGGTCAGTGTTCTGAGTCAGGGAACCCCGAGAGTTCATCATTTCTTTGTAGCACTTCTTGTAACAATCGTTAACATGTATTAAGGGTTGACCACGTGTCCAGGGCTGCTCCAAGAACTTCCCATGTTTAAACTCATTGAATTTTCACGACAACCCTGTGAGGTTGGTACTAGTATTGTTATCTGTATTTCAGAGATGAGGAAACTAAGGCCTCAGAGGGTTATATGTCCCAAATCACAGAGCCAGGACATATCAGAGGGGAAGTGATCCCTGGCTCCAAAACCTCTATTCTTACCCACAACACTGGGCTGTCTTTCAATGCCATGAATGCTGTTAATGTTGCTACCTTACTAATATTTTAAATCTGAATAGCACGTCACAGTCTACAGACTATTTTAACATAACTAAAGTAAAATGTAATTGAATTCAGTGTTGAAATAGCATCCTGGGTTAAATTCAGATTCTACAAGTATTTATACACTACCTAATTGATTTTAATCGTTTTTTTCCCCCGCCGGTATATAATTTCACAAATAATGCCTAAGACAAGGAGTGCACTCATCATTTGAATAAAAACAAGAGTATACCTTATTTCACCCCGTGCTTTTACAGTTTTCAAAACACCTCCACATACATTATAATATTTGATCTTTACAAAATTCCTCAAGTTAGGAAAAATTAGAAACAATTAATCCCTATATTTCAGATGATAAAATTGAGGCTCCAAAAAGTCGAGACAGAACTTGAACTAAGGTCTCCTGGCTTGTAACCTTCTATACAACATGCTGTCTACCAACTGACTCGTTTGGGGATAATATACTCACAATAATTCAGCTAATTTGGCAAATGCTGTTTTGTTATCTCTGTTGTAAAAGGCAGCATGCCACTTTCCCTCCATCTAGCTAGAACCAATTTCTAATAAGAGCATGCTCCAATAGAAGTGTTTCTGTGTTAACTATCATTATTTCCAATGTTGAATCGAAACATTCAAACAACTGGATTTATGTACAACATGTACGCAATGAAGGTGGGAAAATGACCCCTGATTCTCCTTGGCATCAACATTCTTCATTTAATTGGGGGTTGGGATGGCCATGGGGTGAGTATTTGGACTGGGTCCCTGTCTCCAGAAACTGCACAGTGAAGGCAGGGGAGCTGCTCTCCTCCTGGCTAGAATTACAGGAAGGAAGGAGATTTCACATCTCTTATAGGCGTCCCATCCCGAAGACTGTATTTCCCTCTGCGTTTTCACAGCCAGGAAATCCCTCATCAAATCCAAATAAATCTCCTTCTCTTCTCTAAGCCCTCATCTTGTTCTGTTTTCTAGGAGGAGCAAGAACAGCTGGTTGTTCCTAAGAAGCAGCAACCCCTGAAATCTGCCCACCCCAGCACGCTGTGGGATTCCAAATATTTAGTGTCAGACATCTGAGTGTTAATTACCTTACCGTGGCTCCCACATGCATGCTGATGGGTGCAAAGCCAAGCTGGCTGAGCTAAGCACTGCAGGAAGAGAAAGCAGAAAGCAGGTTCTGGAATCCCCAGAGGGTCCTAACGTCACCCAGCTTCTCACACTTGTTTGTTACCATCCCTCACTCTACCCCAATGCTCTGCATCTACCACCACCCTCACCCAGACACCCACATCTGCAAAGACACACGCACGCAAAGAAAAACTCTGGGATTGAGCTTTCACCCACTTTCTCAGCTCCCCTCCCACCCTATCTCACCCCACCCTGATCCATTTATTTCCTCTTGGGCGTTGGAATGTTCCCTCCTCCCTTAGTCCAAAACTAAAGCCTCTTCTCTACAGCCACATGTCTTATCTAGTCCCTTGCCCACAGCTAGGGTTTTTTGGGAACAGCTTTGCACAGTAAGTGCTTTCTCATATAGCCCATGGTATTTTCCCACGCTGCAGAATGACTGGGAGAAGCAGAGTCTGCATCACACATTACTGACAGGAAGACTTAAGGAGTAATCACTGCAGAACAAACACCCCATAAACATTTGGTACACCCTGACCAAGGATGCAAAAGAAAACCTTAAAAGTTTGTCACTGGGCCTCTTTTCACAAAATCCACTGTGGGTGGGAGGGCATTTAGCTGGAACTAGAGCATAAATATGGTTATTATATAAATATAATAAAAATATCTAATTTTATAATATATGTAGTGATCTAATCAATAAAAATCATAAAAAGAAAAAACTAGATCATTAAAAAAAAAACAGTCCCATTAACCAGAGATAGTTCTGGACCCCACCTGCTGTTACTACTGGGGGACTGGGGTCCCTTGAGGACTTGAATCCACATAATCCTGGTCTCCATGCTCCTCTTGGGTCCTTTGCGGACCTTACAAAATCTCTACTCTGCTCCTCCTGCAAATGAAATGTTATCAGGAACACGCAGATCCTGGGCTCCAGGCCCTCGTCACCTGGTCCCCCCCACACTCCCGGTGAGAGGTCTAGATCAGGGACTGGCCAATGGGACTTCTAATAAGGTTCTGACCATTCCACAGAATAGAGAGGACGTAACCTTATAATCACATACACAGCAGCCCTTAATGGGGGGAAAACTCCCCAGAGAGCCACCAAAACCTTTATGTATCACCAACTTAGGCAATTACTTACTGTTTTGCAATTAAATTCACTCAGGAAAACGGAATCATTACTGTGAGGAGTAGCTAACCAGCAAAGGGTGAAAGTGTGCTTTCAGCCATATGGCAGGCAATTCCCAATAATGTCGACAGAGAATTGCACATGAGTAACTGTGAGGCAAGTCTCATCCCTGGGAGAGGCTCTGAAGTTTCACTATCACAAAGGGAAGCGGTAAAGTGTAGGGACCGAGCGTGGCTGCATAAAGCCATCGTTTTCATGCAAACAGACAGACCTTCTAGGTCAAGTTGACCAATGCCACCCAGTTCGTTATAGAGTATTCTTCAATCCCATCCAAGTTTTAGGGGGACAAAAGAGAGACTATCTTTTGCAAAAGCTTCATTTTTAACTTTCTTTCAGCACATTGAGATTCTGCTCATAGCAAAGAAACACTCAAGAATAGTGACTGTTTTGAGTTAGTGAATAAAGATCCTTAATATGCTGAGAATCGTGCGGAAGGAATGCACAAGGTCTCAAATACAAAATGGACCACCGTAGGCCGTGTTTGAGGTTGCTGGTAATCTTCTCCAGAAGGGACACACTGAAAGCAATAAACACAGAGCACCCATCCTATTAATTGTTGTCACTTTCTCAACAAGGAGACAAAAGGACGTCTTAGAACAATCTTTGTCATCAGCCTCTGCACAGACAGGTGTGAAGGTTATCAAACTGGCATCAAGTCACTGGATAGTGCCAGTCCTGGCACAAATATGCTCAGCCTGGGTCAAACCCCATACAGCACGTTGTTCAGTAAAAATCATCATCCCTATATCAAAACAATCCAGATTTTCACTCATTTGCATGAAATAAAGCCCCTGCCCTAAGGGTTAGTTTTATAAAGGCTGGGTGTGGATTATAAATTCAGAGAGGAAAGACATTGCTTCTTGCTTTTATTTTACTCCTGTAGGCTCTTAGTATGTGATTGCTCCATCCATCCCATAAGAAGGAGGGATGCAGATGAGAAAGCAAGTGGAAGAAAACATAAGAGTTAATCGGGAAAAGGCAGGAGATTCAGGAGAATCCTTCACTGGGTTCACCATAGCATTGCTTGCCTGGAAGAGAGTGAGCCAACCGGGGGTGACGACTACAAACAGAATAATCCCAATAATAATAATAATAATAATAATAACAGCTAACATCCACTGAGTGCTCTCTGTGAGCCAGGCACTGAGCTAGGTGCCTACACACATTACCTGACTACATCCTCTCAATACCCCATGTGAATTTCAACCTCCCAACTTCCCTGCGTGGTAGGTACTACTGTTATTCCCATTTTACAGATGAGGAAATTGAGGTTAAACAATGTAGGAAAGGAGATATAAAGTGAATGGATCGGTTAGGAAAGGATGGAATTGGGCAGGGTAAGGGATGGTCACTGAGTGGCGGAGTCTGGCCAAAATATGCAGGGGAGGAGATAAGTCCGCAATGTCAACAAAGGCAGATGAGAGTAGGTGGGTACCATGGATCCCAGCTGTCAGGCAGGGTCCAGGGTCTGGGTCATTAGCGGATGAGTCAACCAGCCCAGTGGTCCACAGTAGCAAGCTCTAATCATAGGCACAGAAAACACATGTATTGAGCAGCGGCTCTTTCATAGTTGCTGCCACATGAGATTCTTATAACCACCCTGAGGTACAGACACTGGGACAGAGGCTCAGAAGAAAACACCTTACCTAAGCTCTACTTTGGGAATCAGTAGAGCCGTCACTCAAGGATCATTCAAGCTCAGGCCACCTGTTAAATGCAGCTGTCTCCCAGGGCTGCTTAACCAGTTCCTGATTCATATACTCCTGAAACATTCACACGTCGACCATTTGGAGTATAAACCAAAGTCCCAGAGCCTGAGTGACCCCCTGGATAACAAGAGAAGACCATTTCTACGATGGGATGGACTGTTAGTTCAGCAAGTGACCTATGGTGGCAGGGGCAGGATACCCAGGATTAAAGGGCAAGGCAGAGGTCAAATCATCAAACTGAAAGGAGTGAGACAGCAGGCATGCCAGGGGGTGCCCAAGTCATGGAAGAAGAGAGGCCGTAAATTAATGGATCAGAATGAAGAAAGAGGCCCATTGCACCCGCAAATGGCCTCAGTGTCCCCTGCAGCAGTGAAAAACTCACCAGCAAGAAACTGCACTGCTGCGAGAAGGGAAGGGGATCTGTGTCTTTCGGAAAGTCTCTACCTGGATGCTCTAGATGCTGGGATGGTAGATGACAAATGTGAGCCTCCTTTGAATTCTTACCCCTTGGGATGACCAAGATCCAGCCCAGCATCTTTTTTTCTCCAACACTAACATCCTTCCCACTTAGTCTGATGTGGTGTCATCCCCAAGACCTTATTCAGATGCTCCTTTTTAATTCACTTCCAGGTGAAACCCTGGCAGTCAGGCACTTTGAGGCAGGTCTAAAGAGCTGGAGCTTCCGCTTGTGTTATTAACTGTGTTATTAAAAGCTTCCTCCCAGTGATGCGTCCCCAAACCCTCAGAGGCTTCTAGCCTCTGTCTCACCTGAGATACAGGTAGATGCCCCTTGTTAAGCTGTCAAGGCTAATTACCAGTTCACACTCTAACCTCTTTTCTAATTTAGAAAGACTCTTCATTTCAGTTCCTTTTGACTTCCTTGCTTCCAATTTTTTCTTTTCAGCAAAATGAGAGATTAAGGTCTAACAACTGTAATGAGAAAACCATTGGTTAATTTTTTTCTAAAGATAAGACTGTAACATTCTTTTCAAATAAGGGAACAGAAAGGTTTTCCAAAGGAAGCAGCTGGAAAGGTGATAACTAAATGGGAAAACAGTATAGCAACAGCAGCTACACTTCAGTCTGCAACTTCCTTCCCAGGTCCCTTTGAAGCAGGCTCTCCTGAAAGCATTTGTTTCTTTACAAGAACAGAATGTTTGAAAACCAAAATTAAACCAGGCTTTTGACCCTATGGTTAAACGGAGTTTGTGATAATCGAGTACAGAGCTGGGTTTAAAATAAGGGGAGAGGAATGCAGCCCCCGTAAACTTGGTTGGGGAATCAGAAATGGCCGTTAATGAACCGGTTTTGGTTTTCAAGAGTGGATGTATGCAACACATTGATGGTCAATTTTCAAATAATTTGCCTCTTTTTAAAACGTACTTACCACACACACCCTACTTCACCTCATTTAATCATGTGTTGGTATTTCAAAAAGCACTTCAGAATCTAGTGTGGCTCAAGGTTCTCACTCTGAATTAGAATGCTAACTCCATCACAGACTTGTCACCCTGTACTCTTGCTTCAAGCCAGCAGCCAGAGTGAGCCTTTTAAAATGGGACAGCTCACATGGCTCTGTGCTTAAAATCCTCCAAGGATGTCCCTTTATCAGTCAAAGCAAAATCCAAAGTCCTGGCTAAGACATCTAAGGCCGCCCAGTCTTAGCCCCACCTTTCTCTCTCTCTTCCTCTCTCTCTCCCCCTCTCCCCCAAGCCTGCACCTTGCGGTTCCTAAAACAGCCTCACCGCCCACTCTGTTTGCCCTCTGCAGAGAATGCTCTTCCCCCAGGTTTCAACGTAATTTATTTCTTCACCTCTTTTAGATCTGGACACAAATCCCCTTAATAGTGAGGGCTTTTCTACCTTCTCTAACCACCCTACTCAAAACAGCAAACCCCTCCCTGCAACACACACACACACACACATTCCTTATTTCCTTTATCCTGCCTTCTTTCCTAACACTGCATTCTTCTATTGTTTATTCATTCCGTGAATTCCACCCCCCTACTGCGCCCCCTGCCCCAAGAGGGCAAGGCTTTGTCTATTTTGTTCATTGCTGAATCCCCAGCACCTAAGACAGTGCCTGGAATATGGCTGTCACTACTGAATATTTGTTGAATAATTTATGCATAGGCCTGGCACATAAAAGTTGTCTGAAAAATTCAAATTCTTCTTATGGTTACCAACGGGAAGGGTGAAGGGGAAGGATAGATTGGAAGTTTGGGATTGACATGTACACACTGCTCTATTTAGAATAGATGACCAACAAGGACCTACTGTATAGCACAGGGAACCCTGCTCAATATTCTGTAATAACCTAAATGGGAAAAGAATTTGAAAAAGAATAGATTCATGTGTATGTATAACTGAATCATTCTGCTATACACCTGAAACTAACACAATATTGTTACTCAACTGTACTCCAATATAAATTAAAAATTAAAAAAAAATAATAATAATAAAGAAAAATTCAAGTTCTGGCTTACTAGTCCAAACTGACTGATCCAAGGCCTGGGAATTGTCTGCCTAGCTCAGGAAACAAAATAGAGGATTCTAGTCACCTGTCAGCCACTAGCTACCTCCATAAACTTCAGAGCTCACTCTTGCTCCTGCTATAAGCGCTGGCCACTTTATATTTTAATTGCATATTTACCAACCAACCCTCCTTAGACAATGAGTTCCTTGGCAGCAGGAGTTGGATTTTTTCATATTCAACATACATTGGGTAAATGGTTACCATGTGTCAAGCACTAAGCCAGACATTCAGGATATAGAAATAAAATACAGCGTTGATCTAAGGCTGCTGCACATCTTTGGGCAGGCTGGGCTACTCACATAAAGTTGTGCAGTGCACAACCTGCACAATGGTACATAACGGCCTTGTAATGATGATCAATCAATGACCAATTCCAATTGATCATACCTTCCAATGTCTCTCATGTCCTTTTGCTGCACTGCTGGTGACCTGGTATATGTCTAATTAATCTAATTAAATAATCTTCCTGGATTATTGGTTTACACTTCTGTGACAGCCATGAGAATGTGCTTTGCAGGGACTGTAATTGGCCAAAGGCCTCCACTGCTTGGATGTTCTGAAATCCATTGCCCGATCTGGGGCTCCCTGCCCACGACTGAGCATGACAGTCCCACCAGGAAATTCACTGTCTAAGGAGGGATGACAGGAAAATACACAGACCCGTTCCCGGGAGACACATGCCCCTGTGATGGCAGATTGCAGCTTGAGGACTCTCTGACAGCCTTTCCAAACCTTCCTAAGAATACACAGCCATCCAGGACACTGTCACTCCCCCCCGCCATCCTTCCCTTTCTCCTTTGCTCATGGTCAGGCTTGCATCCCGGTCTGCTGGCTCTCCCAGCCTTCTCCAACTCCCTCCACAGAAACTCACAGGTGTTTCCCCTAATAAAACCTTTGCATGTTTAATCCTGTCTCTGTTTCTGCTTCTTGGAGGACCTAGACCAACACCCCTTCTTAACTCCCCCAACTCTGGTTTCGATTCCTTGCAACAAGTCCCCCAAATAGAGTGAGCTTCCCAACAAGAAAATCAGACCGTGTTTCTCCCTGACTTTGAATTCTTTGCGGGCTCTCCACCACTCACAGGATAAAATCAAACTTGCTGAGTGAGACATGGGAACATACGAGGCCCTTCTTGCGCGAGTCTTCCCCGACTTTTCCAGCCCCTCCCAGCCTTTGCTGCCTCCTATCTTATGCTACCACTGCTCCAAAATACTGTAATTTCCAAAAGGGCCATGCTTCCGTAGCCTGCTTTATTTTATGTTTATGTTTCCCCTGCCTGGAAAGCCACTCATCCCAACCTTCCATGGCCCCTACACACACACACACACACACGCACACACCTTTTTGTGTTCAAGATTCAGCTTCAGTTAGGTGTGTTCCATGGAGCCCTCTGTACCGCTGTCAAACTGACTTGGGTCTGGAGCTCTAAAATCTCAAAAAGCCTCCTTTCCAGAACTCTTCACAGCACAGCGTTTAGAGGTTTCCTCTCAGGTAAGCTCCTCAAAGGCAGCAACTATGAGGGGGACCTCAATGGACTATCTGCTCATCCCCCCCTCTTCCAGGGGCCTCTCCCCGCTCCCAGGGCCCCAGACAACCACATTCTTCACCTGGCTCCCCTCCCCACCACATGAACCAGATGCAGGTATGGAGCACTTGAGACAGTTCCCTGTCCAGGAGGGAGAGAAATCCAGGCTACCTTTGGGCGGTTTGATCTGCAATATCCTCTCCCACCGTTTTGTGAGTAACAGAGAAGAACTAAACTAGTGTCCAGAAAGGAGGACAGAGGAGAGGTAGTTCTAAGGCCTGCCGCTTGCATCGTCCCCCTTGTTATGCTATGGTGAGACGCCCCAATATCCTTACAAGAAGCTTCTCTTTTCTGTTAAGCTAGTTTGAAAAAGACAGGCTATCTTTTTCATCTCTGCATCCAAAGTGCCTGGCATGAAGGAGACACTCACTAGATGTTTGGAATAGAATAAACGAACAAATGAATGAATGAATGGAGTGGGTGAGTAGAAAATTCATGGTGGAGGGCAATGATACCTGTCACTGATAGAGCAGAGCACTCTGAGAGACACTGGAAGACAGCTCTCTGTGACAAGGCAGTGACACTGGTCTTAAGAGACCCAGAGAGAGAGAGACTCACAGTAATGTCATAATGAGGGCATTCCATGCACCTGCCGGAGGACCTGATCAGGAAACAACTTCCAGCCCCTCCGGATGTCTTGAAGTCAGCCACGCCGCTGGTTATTAGTGCTCCAACTGCTGCCCTAACTCAGCAAACACCGGCTGACGGTGCAGGGCCCTACAAAGAAGTCTGTCCTGAATTTCTTTAAGTGATATGTCACGCTGTCCCAGTGCCCATGCCTTTGAATTCAGTGACATGGTCCTTTTGAGGACAGGTGTCTTAGTAGCAGAGAGTGGACTGAAGTTGGAGGTCTCCTTCTAGCCCTTAGGTGTGCCTGGTGAGATAGTGTCCTCCTCCCAGCAGTGCATGGTACCCAGTACACGAGGTTCTCCCTGCAAAGTGCTTTGCAGAGGCCAGGTCCTAGTAAGTGCTCGATAAAGATGGCCTAGCCAGTCTCAGCCTTGGTTTCCTGTCAGTAGACTGAATTAAATTGGACCGGATGCTTTCTAAGGTTTTTCCAATTCTAAATGTCTATGATTTTTATCAGTCATAGCACAGTTTGGGGGCATAGCTTTGGGGCATTCTCAGTGTCACCCAATCAAGCCTCTGCCCAAATCAGAACCTGCCAAGGAAACAAGCCTCCCATGAGGACTAAAGGAGCCATATCGGGGATGGTGACAGTGATGGCAATGTTCTTTTGTGGAGTTAATGGTCGTTAGCGGGTCTCCAAGGGCCCCCCGAGGACCTCTGCTGCTAATTAGGAAAGATGCAGCAAGAGGCGTGCCGGTCCCCAGGGCCCCCTCTTCATAATTCCTCATGATGCCTACTTCTTTGTGGTTGACGCTCCGTCCCATTAGTGCAGGCTGCTCTCCTTATCTCTGACTGATGGGTATAAAGTAGGACAAAGGCAGCGAAAGGAGCCAGCAAGTCTGGGTCCCCAGGCAATGCCTGAAGTGCCATCCCCCATATGTGAGCCCTTATCGCTGGAAATCTCCCAGCAGAATCTAGGTGCTCACTGGAAACCCTGAACTTGACCTATCTTCATTCCCTCAGTATTTGTTTAGGGCCTCTATATGTGTCACTAGGCACCAAACTTATAAACAAGCAATTAACACAGCATAATAAGTGCTTTCCTAAATATGCGAAAGTGTGTTGAAAGCTCCTTGCTCCGCTGGAGAAGGTCACAGAGCTGGAAATTTCTGATCAGGACTGAACAGGCTAAGTGAGGACTCGATGAAGGCCAGCCGTGTCTACCTCGGTTGCCTCAGTCCACACCACAGCTCCCTCCTTTCTCCCTGCAGCCCTTATAAACTGAGGTCCCAGCACACCTAGGACCTGAACCCAAGTGGGTAATGACAGCGTAATGGTTATCCGCCATTCCTCCCCTAGACACGCTCTTCATCTTTTTCCCCACCCTACCCCCTGTTCCCAGGAGACTGGCCACTGTGGACTCCATCAATGGGGTCCCCTGGCTCCCTGGAGTTGAACCAGGAGCCTGCAGGGCAGGAGGAGAGAGAGGTCAGAGCGTGTACCTCCCCAGCTCCCTCCCTGCTGGGCAGTGGTTGGCAGTGCTGGTTCCTCCACCTAGGACCACACTCCTATTGCATCAGCTCATGCAGACTTCTAGGACCACCCCCTTCCCCTGAGCCTTCTTCCTGCCATCGCCAGCCCAGGGTACCAGACTGCGTCCCATCAGTCCCCTTATAACCTGGCCCACATCTGTGTAAACAGCCCTGTCACTCCAGTCTTCCCAGCTTCTCCTTTGGAGTGTGCCATCTGTTTCCTGCCGGGACCTTGCCTGAGACAGATGTTGACATAAATACTTTGAGACTAAAGGATTTAGATCAATCCCAGAGTTATTTCCCTGGTGAATACAATATTTTATAGAGGGTCTCATTTGTAAACTTAAAGAATTTTACAAATGAATATCTAAGAAACCTTCTTTCGGTATCTTTTTCCCCCTAGAAGGCTTTCAGGAAGCTTAAAAATCCCCTGGAATTTGATCCTCCTGGATTTCTGGTATGCAATCACTGCTCAGAGTCTTTTAGTAACTGCAAAGACTCCCCCACAAAGAACTAGGTAGGAATGTCTCACTCAGATATTCAGAACCCGTTACAATTAGGCACCGACTGACCCTCCTCACTGGCTTAATCCTCTCCTCCCACTCTGCCCCGCTATGATCACAGCCCCTGGAGTACTGCCTCTCCCCTTGGTTCATTCTGGTTGTTTCAGCTGGCATATCCCGTCCCCTCCAAACACCATCCACCTTCCATTTCTCCTGTTATTGAAGTCCTAGCCATTCCTTGAAGCCCAGTTCAAATCCCCCTCCCAGTCTTGCCTGACACTCTACTATTTCTGGCCTTTAATCCATCCATCTCCTGTTTGCTCCCTACTTTGGGTTCCCAAAGCATCTTTATTTTTTAAATTAA
Organism: Eschrichtius robustus; assembly: GCF_028021215.1. Classification (NCBI taxonomy): domain Eukaryota; kingdom Metazoa; phylum Chordata; class Mammalia; order Artiodactyla; family Eschrichtiidae; genus Eschrichtius; species Eschrichtius robustus. The sequence goes on along the minus strand of NC_090839.1, from coordinate 81,554,995 downwards.
CACCCAGTAAAACTGGCTTCCTGGGGAATATCCATTTCTGTGAGTTTTAACACATGAATAGATTCATGTAACCACAAACACAAACAGGATATAAACCATTCCATCACCAACAAAAACCCCTCATGCTATCCCTTTAGAGCTATGTTTACATGTATATATGTTTGTGTATATATGTACGTACGTATAGAGAGAAAGATTTATTATAAGGAATTGGCTCACGTGATTATGGAGGCAAGACCTAAAGTCTGTAGGGACTGTCAGCCAGCTGGAGTCCCAGGAGAGTTGGTAGTGTTCATCCCAACCAAAGACCAGCAGGCTTGAGACCCAGGAAGAGCTGATGTTTCAGTTCAAGTCCAAAGCAGGAAAGGCCTATGTCCTAGTTTGAAAGCAGTCAGGCAGGAGGAATTCTCCCGTACTCAGAAGAGGATGAGCCTGTTTGTTCTATTCGGGCCTTCAACTGATTGGATGAGGCCCACTCACATTAGGGAGGACAATCTGCTTTACTCAGTCTGCCAACTTAAATGTTAATCTCATCCAACAACCCACACAGAAACACCCAGAATAATGCTTGGCCAAATATCTGGACACCCTATGGCTTGGTCAAGCTGACACATAAAATTAACTATCATGATCATATAAATGGAATCAGACAGTATGTAAACTTTTGAGACTGATTTCTTTCACTCAGCATAATGCATTTGAGATCCATTCAAGCTGCTGTGTGTATCAGTAGTTCATTCCTTTTCATTATATAGTAGTATTTATTGTGTAGACATACCACAAAATGAATAGTTTTTTCTATTTATTTACTCATGGAAGGATATTTGTGTTGTTTCCAGTTTGTGGCAATTATGAACATAAACATTCTTGTATAGGTTTTTGTATGAACGTAAGTTTTAATTTCTCTAGGATAACCTGAGGGTGGGATTGTTGAGTCATGTGATGAGTATATTTAATTTTATAAGGAACTGCCAAAGTGTTTTCCAGAATGCCTGTGCCATTTTGCGTTCCTACCAGCAATGCATGAGAGTTCCGATTATTTCCCATCTGAAGTACTGGTATTGTCAGTAATTTCCTTTTTTTTTCTTAGTCATTCTAATAGGTATATAGTGATACCTCATCATGGTTTTAATCTGCATTTCCCTAGTAGCTAATGATCTTAGACATCTTTTCATATGCTTATTTGACTTCCATATATTCTGTTTGGTGAAGTTTCTGTTCAAGTCTTTTACCCATTTTCTAATTGAACTTGTTTTTTGTTGTTTTTTTTTTTAACCCCTGAGTTTTGAGAGTTCTTTATATATTCTGGATACAAATCATTTGTCAGATATGTGATTTACAAATATCTTCTGCCAGTCTGTAGCTTGTCTTTTCCAATTGTATTTTTCACACAGTAAAAGCTCTAATTTTAATGAAACCACATTAACCAATTTTTTTCTTTTATGAATCATGCTTTGGTTTCATGGCTAAGCACTCTTATCCAACCCAGGTAGCAAGGATATTCTCCTATGTTTTCTTCTAAACACTTTATAGTTTTACATTTTACTTTAAATAGATTATCTCTCCTCTCTGAGTTAACTTTTGTATAAGGTGTAAAGTTTAGGTCAAGGTTCATTTATTTGCATACAGATGTCCAATTGTCCCAAATTCATTTATTGAAAAAACTATCTTTTCTCATTGAATTCCTTCAAAGAGTTATCAAAAATCAATTGGCCAAATTTGCGAAGGCTTATTTCTGGACTCTATTCTCTTTCATTGATCTATGTATCTAGCCATTCACCAATACCACACTGTTTTGATTATTGTAGCTTTATGGCAAGTCTTTAATTGGGTAATGTGATTCCTTTCACTTTATTCTTCTTTTTCAAAATTGTTTCAGTTATTCTGAATCCTTTGCCTTTTCATATAATCTAAAATAAGCCTGTCTATATCTGTATATAGATATTGCTTGGATTTTGCTGGAATTTTATTAAATCTGTAGATCACACCTTGCCTTCTGTGACTGTGTTAAATGTATTTATTAGTTTCAGGAGGTTTTTGTACATGTCTTGGGATTTTCTGTGTAGAAAATCATGCCATCTGTGGATAGAGAGTTTTATTTATTTATTTCCAATCTGTATGCCTTTAATTTCTTTTCCTTGCCTTATTGCACTGGCTGGAACTTCCAGTGAAATGATGAATAAGACTGATGAAACTGGACATCCTTGCCTTATTCTCAATTTTGCAGGGAAAGCATTTAGTCTTTCACCATTAAGTATGATGTTAGCTATAGTTTTTTATAGATGTCCTTTATTCGATTGAGGAAGTTCCCTTCTATTTTTAGTTTGCTGAGAATTTTTATCATGAAGAGATGTTTTATTTTGTCACATGCTCTTTCTGCATTAATTGATATGATCGTGTGGTTTTTCTTCACTGGACTATTAACGTGGTGAGTAATTCACCATGTAATCAATGTAATATTGATGGATTTTGAATACTGAACCAGCTTTGCATTCCTGGGGAAAAATGCCACTTAGTTATGGTATTCTTTTCTTTTTACATATTGCTGAAAGTGATTTGCTAATATTTTAAAAGAATTTTTAGATCTATATTTATGAAGGATATTGATTTGCAGTTTTCATTTTTTTATACCTGCTTTGTCTGGTTTTATATCAAGGTAATCCTGGCCTCATAAAATGAGTTGGCAAATGTTCCTTCCTCTCTGTTTTCTAGAAGACATTATATAGAATGGGTTCTATTCCTTTACATTTTTGGTAGTATTATCCAGTGAAAGCAGCTGGTCTTAAAGATAACTTTTACAGGATATTTTAAACTATAAATTTAATTTCCTGAATAATTAAAGGTTCAAGTTATCTCACATCTTGAGTGAGTTTTGGTAGTTTGTGAGTTTTTAAGGAATTGGTTCATTTTACCTAAGCTGTAGTATTTATAGCTGTAGAGTTGTTCATAGCATGCTTTTATCATCCTTTTAATAATGATACCTCCTCTTTCGTTCCTGATTTTGGTCATTTGTGTCTTTTCTATTTTCTTCTTCGTCAGTCTTGCTAGACCCATGGCATTTGATATCTCCTTTCACTTTTTGATGTTTCTTTCTCACTTTTGTGCATTGTAACAGTGTTGTCCCCAAGCATATTTTATGCATTCCCCCTGCCCCAAGATTCTTCTTAGGATCTAAAATAGAGCCCCACATATTGCTTAATGGACGATAAAATTTTCTTTTCAATAAGAGAAGCACCCGCAGGTCTGGGTATAGCTCCTCTGAGAATGCAGTTCTGACTCCCTAAGCTAGATTTTGATGGCACTTTTGTCTGCTGCTGCCACATTTACCTTATTAGAAGCAGCAGTGCCTGCTCCTGGCGGGGGTGGGGAGGTAGGGGAGGGGTGGTCGTCACTTCTCTCTACCTGCCCACACCCTCTCCGCTAAGTGCCAGCAGTTCTCCAGTGCACTGGTCAAGTAGAGGGACATTCACTGACTGATTAGGCTAGGGGTTTAGGTTTTCTTCCTCTTTTTCTCTTGGTTGTGTTTTTTTCTCCCTTACTTCTGTAAGTCTGGGGTGGAAATAGTGGGGGCTGGTTATAGTCAGTTCCCGTTTGGGAATCACTTAGCCCCGAGATGGAAGATTCCTGGGTTTCTACGTCTTCTGAGCTTTGGGAGGATTTGAAGAAGAAGGAGGAAGGGGAGGAGGAGGAGAAGGAGGAGGAGGGAAGGAGAGGAGGAAGCAGAAGAAGGCTCAAGGGTGCTTCACTCCAGGAAGGATGAGTGGTCCACTCCGTTCTGAGCATGAGGATAAACACTCCATTCGCTTCTTCCATGGTTTGCTAGTGTTTCCTTCAATCGGCCTGTCTTCACTTGTTGGAGAGACGGAATACAGACGGCCAAACGTGACTGGTATGGGCTTAGAAGAAACGGAATGGAAGAGTCTGTCCAGCCTGCCTTAGCTGTATGTCTGGAGTCTGCCCCTAGGCTAAAAAGAAAGGCTCTGTGACACCCAGTCTAGTTCACCAGGAGAATGCACTATGGTTTGGAGCAAAAGCTTCTTGGTGTCAAAGAGCTGCCTGGACCTCCACTCTGGATATATGTCATTTAGGCATCTCATAAGGTGGGGCTGGGGGAAGCTGTGACAAGAAAAGCTTTGAGGATTCGGGTGCTGAGCCCCCAGCCGTCATTCTAGACTTACACAGGGCTGTGTTGCAGCTGATGATCAAGAGGCCACCATGGAGACTCGATGGCCTCCCAAGAGGGGCCATAATCTGGGTCACCCCACACATCAAAGCATCCAGGTAACGGGCCCCGGGGCTTAATTAAAAACCAAGCCTGTGCAGTTAGAGAACAATTCAGCTGAAAATGTTTTAGGAGCTCCCAGCAGTTTACTCCATCCACAAAGCAGGCTTTCTTGTCACTGAGCCTATAAATATTGATTTCATGATAATGTCAGTCTTCTGAAAACACTAGCACAGCCTGGATCAAGGCCCTGGGTCTCTGACTCTGCCCCCTCTCCTCCTCCTTCTCACCAGCTTGGGCCAAACTCTAAACCAAATCACACAAGCAAACCACAAACAGCTCAATAAACCCCAAATCGTTTTTATCCCAATAGCTGTCATAAAATTATCAACAAAATTCTACAGCATAATTTTAAATAAATTATATTAAATTCCACTCAGCTTTTCTGAAGTACAGGAAGAAATTAAGTTAAAAAGTGAAGAAGCATTCTTAGAAAGCATCCCTACAGTGTCCTTTTTAAAGGCTTGATCAAGATTTATTAAGTTTTAATTATCTGTGAAGCACATTACTGGTTACTCTGATGGATACAAAATAAGCAGTGAGCATGGTCAACCTTGAGAGCATTCACTCTAGTATGAAGACAATTACACTTGGGACCAGCGATTAAAATCCAGATCTCGTGCTTATAGGCCGTGTGATTCAGGTTCTAGATTTGTGGACAAATTTTTCAGAAATATAAGGCTCAAAGAAAAATCTGTGAAACTTGTGGGTAACTCCCTCAGGGTGTTTTGTGAAGAATAAAATAAAATTAACTCGTGGGAAAGCAATTTAACACAGTGTCTGCACATGGACACTGGTCAATATCGGCTGGTAAAATGGTTAAATGGATGAAGGCTTGCATCGATCAGCTTACTTACTATCCAGTTGGAACACCAAGAAAAAAACAAATTAAACAATGAAGAAATAACCTTACATTATGCACTGGCTGTAATATAAACTGCACACTTATGAGTGGAATAAAGTAAAAAAAAAAGCAGCACTTGTAGAGCGAATTTGACCAAGAAACACTTTTGGAAAGGAGGAAGACATCGGTTGGGTCTGGAAAATGGGCACAGTTTAGATCTGTGGAGATAGAGCAGCCAGCAGTGGAACAACCAAGAATAAAGAGAGAAACAAAACAAGAAGGGGATATGCAGCAGCCAACATCCATACGCAAGCCATCAGATGCCACCACAAGTGGAACCAAACAAAATTAAAACAGTGTGTGACACCCAAGTACTACTTAGCCTCTAGCTATACCCTTAACTAAGCTCCACGGCTCATCACACCAGAAATGACACATACTCACAACTCCCAGCTTCAGCCTCTCTGCCAGAACCTCTCCAGGATTTCTGGCAGAGGAATAAGCCTCAAGACACAGTCAGCAGGCATCCACGTGCAAAGCATCTTCCTTGACTGCGAGTCTTCTCACACCTCAATCTCTAGTATTCTCCAAAGGAAAGATTGCTTTTTCCTCTTTGAAAGGGGTAAGATCAATATATACAACTCTCCAAGGTAGGCGATGGAGCGGGTGTGCAGGCAAGCTGCCCTGGAGCCCCCGGAAAACACTTCCATTAGCAGGTTGAGTGTAACGGTTTGTTTACATGCCCAAGCGCCCAAGCAAGCTCCTTGCAGTGGGAAGCGGGGAGGCATCAACCAAACTCTTGATAAATTCTAGTCATCAAGCTAGAGAATCTATTTCCCGCGGAAGGGAAAAATGCTCTGTGTTAGAAAACGAAGCAGAAAAGATTTCACATTTTCAAGAGCACAGACTCAGCATTCTGTACCAGACAGCATGCCAGGGACCTATGTGTGTTACCTCCTCGGTTATCACAATGGCTTTAGGAGGCTGGTAAAGGTATCCATAATTTACAGCTAGTGAAACAGATGCCACTTAGAGAGATGACATCACAAAGCTGGAAAATGGAAAAATCAGAATTTGAGTGGGTTTGTCTGACTTAAAAGCTTGTTGGTTGTCAAGGGGGAGGGGGTGGGGGGAGGGGTGGACTGAGAGTTTGGGGTCGGTAGATGCAAACTACTACATATAGAATGGATGGACAACAAGGTCCTACTGTAGAGCACAGGGAACGATATTCAGTGTCCTGGGATAAACCATAACGGAAAAGAATATAAAAAAGAATGCGTATATATGTATAACTGAGTCACTTTGCTGTGCAGCAGAAATTAACACAACATTGTAAATCAACTATACTTCAATAAATAAATAAATAAAAAGCCTGTTCTGAATATGCTAAGTGCTGAGACAGATAACAGGGCCCAAGAAGGAGTAAGTTACACTGTGGAGTCCCCGTCCATACATGTCAATGAAATTTGGGGCAGTGATCTGTGAGACAGGAAGGGCAAATAAATAAATGAAAATGATGCGCAAATGTAAGCACAGAGAGGTGTGGGAGACGAGCACTTGATACACACAAGAGGTTTGGTGACAGGGTTGTGAGATATCATTCCTTAACATCATTACACTTCATTACAGATGCTTCACAGTCCTAAATTTTGTATTTATTTGTGGCTTTTTTTAAACACAGTCCCTTTTTGATATGAAAGTCATGCTGACAAAACAAGATTGATTAAACTTTCTAATTATCTGTCATCACAGCATGACCAGTGGCAAATGGAATGCATTTTCTCATTTCTTCCAGCAAAAAGAAAGAAGAGAGAGAGCTCCCTACTGCAAGACATAAAGCTCTTCTGGTTCACGCAAGTGCTCAGTAAAAACCTGCATGGCAGGACAATAAAAGGGGTAGGTGACAACTCACAGCCTCTCAACAAAGCTGAAAGCAATCAGCCAGAGCCAAAAGTAAGGACTCCAGAACGAGTGTCCAATGCAGGCACCTTAGAGAATATTCTCCTCCTGTCTTTAATTTTGGTACCAGATATAACTGGGTTATATCTGCCCTTCCTATGGTAGCCATGAAACAATCCTATTGAAATTCTATGTGAGTGTCTACTTACAGCAACACTAGCGGCTAGAACAAATAACTTAAATTATCAGTATCTTAACACAAAAGAAATGCATTTCTTATCCAAGCGACAGCCCAATGCAGGTGTTCCTGGCTGGTCAGCAGCCTTCCACAAGGTGATTCAGGGATCCAGCCTTTTTCTATCTGTGGTTGCCCATCCTTTCCAGCCTTAGAGTCCCCTCAATCCAGCCAGTGGATGGGGGAAAAGGCACAACCACATTTAACCTCTTTAGCATGTAAATGGCACTTCAGACACAGTTCATGGCAAGAACCAGTCATCATACCTGTGCGGGCTGGGCAGCCACTTCCCAGTAAAACTCTGATCCCTGGAAGAGCAGACTTTGGTGGGCAGTGAGTCATCTTTCCACTACCATATCCTTTGCCCATCAATATCCACCTGCCCCCTTTTCTCCACAAATGCATATACTCACCCGCTCCTTGGGTCTCACTCATTACTATATCCAGTGCAAAGCACAGAACTCGGAATGTCATCTCCATCCAGTTTTTACAAAGCTCCTCATGGAATGGTAAATAATCCGCCCCCCCCCCAAAAAATTTATCTACCCTACATACGCTCAACATATACTGTGGTGATTAAAGCAGGGACCAGAGAACCACCAAAAAACCTCCCATTCTCTCTGCTGAAGGGAAAGCCAGCACTCACCAGTAACATTCTGTTTTCTAATTTTTTTTTCCACCAGTGCTGTAGCCTTAGAGGCACTGAGCTTGCCTTCGAAGTTACTACAGACACTTTTTAGCTTGTCCATTGCATAATGTGAGTCTGGACCTGTTCAGCCTCTGATATCCGTATCCTCACCTCACCACCCACACACCAAGCCCACAGTATGTATTTTAGGCTTCTTCTAATGTCAGGACCCCTCACCAGGGAGGGCCTGAAACTGGGAACACATCCTTTTCCTCTTAGCAGAATTCTGAACATGCTCTAAACTGGTATTAGAAGGAAGTCATTCTAGAAATGTTCTGTATATTTGGCAGGCTAAGTTTAGCACTTTATAGAGTGGTTTTTATTAACTTCTTAGAAACAAAGAAGCTATGAAACTGTATTCTTCCTTCCAATCTATGGTTTGACCATTTCATATGCATTCAAGGACTGATTAAAACCAAAGGCAATCAGTTGGTAACGTATCTCCTAGGCTATGTATGTCTATATTGTCCCTTTAGAGTGGTCTCATTAAGAGTTTATGTTTGCATCCCAACTATGTTCCTCTTTACAAACCATAGTACTGTCTTTTGACTTTCTGCATTGTGGCAAACCTTTGGTATTAGGCCATTTCCAAAAATCAAATCTACTTTCAAAGGTATCCATTACCAAGTCTGGTGAGTAAAGTGGATGACCAGAGCACTCTCGAGTTGGGTCAAAACTACGGGGTATATTTCAGGAGGAGCACGCAAGTAATCTGTGTATAAGAATCCCAGGTGGACCTTTGTAAAAATCAGCACCCCAGGTGGGAATGTGGGGATATGTACATTTGTCGTCCTTCACATTGTGGAAAAGGTTTGAAGAAAGCTATAATATATACTTGTGAACCCACCACCCAGTTTAAGAAACAAAGCCTTGCACATACATTTGAACACCCCCGGAACCACTCTGTGGTGGCAGGGTCACCCTACCTCTCCACCCTTGCCCAGAGTCACCAATGTTCATGACCTGGGGTCTCTGTTTCCCCTAGGTGTGTTTATACTTCTTTATACTTTTACTCGATAGGTATTGAAATGATACGTAGTGTTGTTTTATAGATTCTTGAGCCTTAAACAAATGATATGCTATACTCATCCCTGTACAACTTCCTTTTTTCAATCTTATATTTGTAAGATTTATCCACGTTGATAGATACAGCTCCAGTTCATTCATTTTTCACTTTCGTTTGGTGTATGAATATAACACATTTAATCTCTTCTCCTGCTCTTGGACATCTAGTTTATTTCTAATTGGTCACGACTATATATATATCTGCTATGACATTTCTGTATGTGTTTCCTTATCCCATCTATATATTTTAAGAGTTTCACAGGTATTCTGCTTGTCCATCCAGATCAAGAACTGATGCTCCAGCGAAGGAGTTCTCAACATGTGGTCCCTGGACCAGCATCATTCACATCACCTGGGAACTTGTCAGAAATGCACATTACCAGGCCTCACCCCAGATTTACTGAATCAGACACTGGAGGGGCAGCGGGTAGTGTGAGCTGTATTTTAACAAACTTTCCAGTTTATAACAAGATTCTGATGCTTGCTAACATGTAAGCACTACTGTTCTAGTCTGATGTAATGATGTCCCTGGTTTGCAGGTCTTGGAACCCAAATTAAAATTTCTGAAATGTTTCTGCAGTGGCTGAACACTGAAACAAATACAGAAATTCCCACTGACGGCTTCAAAGCACTAGATGCATTTTAATGCAATATACTAAGGTCTAAGGAAGAGCTTTGAAAATCATAAAGCATAAGACAAATTAGTAATAGTCAATGTGGAAAATTTGTTTTAAGATATTGTTGTGCTGCTTTATAAGTCATGACTCATGTAACTATAGACAACAGCCAGGGAACACAGAAATACAAAGGCATAAAGTCATTTCAGTCAAGTATAAGTGTTTAAAAAAACACTCAAGAGCATCAGAGTCATTAAATATATTTCTGAATGAGTTTCAGTATCATCACGCATATGGCATGGAATTGTTTTCCTCTGTATTTCAATGTGTGCTTTTGCTTGTGTTTTGGCTGTCTGGACGACTTAAAATTCCATGCTCTTGAAACAAACAAACAAAAAGTCCTATCCCTGGATTTGTTGGTAAAGCATGGCAGCTTTCTAGACTTAGATAGGGCAGTGAGGAGAACAGGGTGAGAACTGTCTGTCTGCCAGTTGCGGAGGGGTGGGGGGATTAGTCAGATCCACAGTGAACAATCAGCAAACCAGGCATGGCCCAGTGCCCGAAGGGCTTGGCATTTTCCCATCACCATTCAGGGAAACAGTTGATACCATGGGTCTTTGCTGTAATTGGAGGTGCCCAGTAGGTGAATAAGCATGGCTTCAAGTCATAAAAACAGAACATGCATAGAGAAATCCAAGAATCACCAGTAGTTTTCATCTAGGGTAGGGTCTGGTCAAGAGTAAGGAACGTCCCCATTCTCATTGAGAAGCTGGGGTTACTCAAAGGACCGAGGAAGAGAAGCCAGTGGAAGCTCAAGTTCTAGGATAGGGGATAGGGGAAATCAAGCACAGGGACTCCATTAGCAAATGGGAGGTGGTGTGACCCTGGGTCCAGAGGGCAGCCCTTGGACATCATCTAAGGATCAGAGCTGCCCAAAGAATAAGTCAAAGGCAAGTCCTTGGATGGAGAGATGGAGCATCTAAATGCATCTGGTCTCAATCAGGTTAGGCTCAAGAACATGGGCAGGTGAGGGGTGGGCTGAGTCTCTGTAGGAGCATCAGTGGGCCCAGATATGAGAAGCTAGGGAAGGCAGACCATGGGAAAATGAAGAGGGGGCGTCAACAGAAAGGAGAAGAAAAAAACAAGTCAAATGTTTAATCTACTGACCTATGCCTCTCTTTCCCCAAGGGACTTCTGAATAAGACATCCAATCCCCTCCCTTGAGGGAGCAAGGTGAGTGCAAGAGGAGCCTCCTGAACTCAGGTGGGCACTGTGCAGAGCCAAGCGGAGCCAGAGAACAGGTACGGCAAGTTCTGCCATGCTAGAGACATGAAGGTCAGGCCAGGAGCGTAGCTTACTCCATTCTGAATCAGACAAGGTGGCTTGGGGGAAAAGGTGGAGCCAAAATAAGAAAGGAGAAGGGAGAAGGAACAGGTTAAGGATCCAGGAGAGCCAAGACTGAGGGAAAAGTCAAAAGGACAAACTGGAGATGTTCTGGATCAACTCTGGCCACCAAAGCCAGAGCCTACAATGGTACTCAATGGAGCCAGACAGGATGGACAGTATCCTCCTGGGTCACACTCAACCAGTGGGAAGAAATGGGCTTGCGACAAAATTCCTGGTCTCAGAGAAGTGAAGAGAACAGAGTCCTTATAAGAGACATTCTTCCCTTCACCCTCTCCACCCCACCCCCCCAACCCTGTCTCTAGGCACGCTTCATCTCTCAAGTAATCCAGACAGGTATTAGACCCAGAACACTGGATACTGCTAAGAAGTTTGACAAGACTAGAAAGGCCAGGGTTTCTTTCACTGAGTCCTAAATAAACAATGATCTAACTCACAAAGCCGACTCTCACTCATTTGCAAATCTAATTTATGTAAAACCACCAGTGACCATAGATAGATTGTATCACCCACCCCTAAACCACTTTCTACTGTGACAACACCAGAATCTTTGGTCTGCTTTGTGTTTATTGAACTGAAATGAACCCACATTTGGAGCCAAATGGTTGTTGAGAACTTTCTGAGTGCCAGGCCATGTGCCCTGAGGACAGAAAGGGTGAATTGGACCCAGTTTCCTTGTCTGGGACAAGGCAAGCATTGAATAGGAAAGACAGTAATGTCAGTATATCATTCCAAACTCATCTGGTTAACCGGGTCAATATTTATGTCAAGTTTGGGGTCTTCCTCTCTCCCTAAAAAGAGTTTCTGATTCTGTAGTGATTTCACCAAAGTGTTAGACATTTAAAAACAGGGCAATTGCAAAAGGAATATTTATTACTACATTGGAGCCTTAATGTAACACTATTTGCTTAAGAACACAATTGATCATTAAGTTGGGTACATTGTGGACTGGATTTAGTTAATGAACTACTAAGTGAACCCTTCCAACAGCATTTTATCCTGAGCCCTGGACAAACTACTATTATTTTTCTCTAATCTTTTCCATCACTCACACACAGGGATTGTCAGCATGGGCCCTAAAAGGGAAACACTTTCTTCCTTAATTACAAAAAAAAAAAAAGATTCAGTTCTGTTGATTCACAACATTCTCTTTAGTGTAACTCTCTAAAAGCACTTAAATTCAACAACAGTTTTGCTGTTTATTAAGCCAAGTGGGTGTCCACTAACTGGCATCAGTGTATTTCCCACTCACATTTCGTGGGTCCCCTGTCGATAAGACATTGGCAAGAACCAGATTCACTATGTGTCTAAAGACACTGGATGGGAAGTAATCCCATGACTTCTGCTATCATTTTACTTGTTAGTAAACAAGCACATTTCAAACCAGAGAGAGGTTTATGTAGAAAGGACACACACTCTCAGATGGTGTGTCTATGCTTCCAAAGGTAGAATTACAGTTTGGCTTCTTCTCTGTCCCTGAAGACTAATGTATCATATATGCACAGGCCCTGCCCCAGGCAAGTCTGGCCATGTTCCAGGCAAGGGAAGCAGAACCAAGTAGGAATACCAGATCCATTTCCTGAGGCTGCTTAACAAATTATCACAAACTGGGTGACTCAAAACAACAGAGATTTATTCTCTCGCAGTTCTGGAGGTTGCAAGCCCAAAATCAGTACCACTGAGCCAAAATCAAGGTGATTGGCTGCCTGAGGAAGCTCTAGAGGAGAATCCATTCCTTGCCTCTTCCAGCTTCTGGTGGCTGCCAGCATTCTGTGGCTTGTGGCCCCATCACTCCAATCTCTCCCATCTTTTCCTCTATGTTGGTTGAATCTCCCTCTGCCTCTCTCGTAAGGACAATTGTGATGGCATTTAGGACCCACTCAGATAATCTCAAAATCCTTAAATTAATCACCCGTGCAAAGACCCTTTTTCCAAATAAAGTAACATTTACAGGTTCCAGGGATTAGGACCTGATACCTGTGGGAGCCATTATTCTGCCTCACTCGGCTGCCCTGGAGGTTAGGCTGACATCAGAACTTCACCAGGAATTAACCCATGCTTGGCTTCTTCCGCTCCCCTACCTGCTTCCACCTTCCCTGATCAGTTTTCCCTGGGAGCACATCCTCCATCAATCACTGTCTTGTCTCTGAGTCTATTCTCAGGCAACCTGACATGAGACAGTAAATAGCAGAGGGAGAGGAGGATAATATATTAGGTTGTATTGTTTGAAGCCACCAAATTCATGGTCATTTGTTACAGCAGCCATAGGGAACTAATACACCTGGAGTATAATTCACTCCACAGAGACTGTTCCTCCTCGATGCACTGACAAGCGGCTGCTGTGGGAAAATTAAACTCCCAGACACTTTCTGGTCTGGTTCATCTGGGTGAAGCTCCAGTAGCCCGAGGATAATCAGCTGATAAAGGTTGCAGGTGTGAACAGTTAAGAGGAAATCATGCAAAACCTAGAGAAACCCACACAGAGCAAAAATTAAAAAAAAAAGGCGGGGGCGGGGGGGAACCTGGGCAAAGCGCCGACCTCCCCGGCAACAGGTGCAATTAATTCCTTCCCAGAGACTCCACTCTCTCTCAGCCTCTGACTGTAGGAAGCTCAGCTCCCCTGGAATCAGCATGCATGTCCCTCAGCATCAGAACCCTCATTTCTGCGTCTGGGTTCCTTGTGACATAGTACTTATCTCTCTAGAGCTAGCCTCTTACCATCTCTCCAGACTGCCCTGTTTCAAGGGCAGGAATTGGTTGGGCTGGTGCTTCTATTGGTTTGCTAGAGTTACCATAACAAATTTCCATAAACGGGGTGGCTGAAACAACAGAAATTTATTGACCCACAGTTCTGGAGGCTGGAAATCCAAGAACAAGTTGTCAGCAAGCCTGGTTCCTTCCAAGGGCTATGAGAAAGAATCTGTGCCAGGCTTCTACCCTAGCTTCTGAGGGTATGCTGGCAATCTTTGGCATCCCTCGTCTTGGAGATCTCTGTCTTCATCTTCACATTGCTGGTGTTCCTGTGCGTGGCCAAATTTTCCCTTTTTGTAAGAATACCAGTTATATTGGATTAAGGGCTCACCCTACTGTAGTATGACTTCATCTTAAGGGCATTTGCTACAACCCTGTTCCTAAATAAGTGCTGAGGTACTGGGGGCTGGGACTTCAACATACGAATTTGAGAGAGACACAATTCAACCTGTAACAGTGCTCAAGGGCCTACTACCTTCTTACAGATTTTTCTGCCGTTTACTGTCTGCCTCAGTTTCTGTCCATCCCCAGCCTCTGGACAAGCTCTTTCTATCTTCCTGCCTAGGGCAGCCCTGGCACAGATACAGACCCGTCCCTGGCCTGCCACCAACTGACTGTCATCTTACCCTTACCTTGTTCTGACTGTTGACCTGGAATTCTTCCCAGCTCTTGCAGCTCTCATGCTGGTACAGTGTAGGCATTCAATAGTCATTGGATTAGTTCATTGATCGGTTACCATCCAACAGGTGGATGTACTTCCAGATTCTGACCTACCTGGGCTGCCACAAGTATATATATATGCACTTAAGCCCCACTCAGCCACATCTTCAGTCATGATATTATCCAGCAGTGAGATATCGGAGAAATGACTGAGAATCCATAATTCTATAACTCCTGCACGGCAGGCCCAGGTTATACATGGCAGCCAAGGAAGAGAAGCAAGCACACAGCTTTCTGATAAGTCAATAAAGAAGATAAGATCACTTGCAGTCCCTAACTGCCATCAAAAACTCCTGTTAAGAAAATCAGACCGTGTCTCTTTGTGGCTTCAAAGTCTTAGAAAGTCAGTGTGATAGAACTTGAGCCAGGAACGCTAACAAGAAGTCCTGTTAGATATAGTTTTCCTAAGGCTTTCAGATTAAGTTCAGCTCCATAATTACCTAGATCTACCTGCCCATCTACTCCCCTCCCCACCCTGTCCTTCCCTCCTTTCTTCTTAGGTGTCCATGCTCCTCACCTTCCTCATCCATCTTATGTCAACACTATCAAAAATTCCAGAAATCCTAACTTCATCACAGATAAATTCTGGGGTGAGGACACAAGAATCACCATCCATTTTTGAGGTGTCAATATACACAAAAGGCCATGAGCCAAAGATAGGATAGTAGGAGGTCATTTCATTTCCTACTCCTTTAAGAGGTCATTTCTTTTCTTACATTGTTTTTATTAAATATTAAATACAAAGATAAGGATGTTTCTAATTTGTGCCAAGTTTATAAAGAAAGCCTCTAACAAATGTGAAGGCCCCAGATCAAAACAATTTCAATGAGTTAAAACTAGTATTGCATTGGATTCCATGGATATTTTTTTTTTCCATGCATCACTTAACTCAGTGGGAAATAAGTAAAAGAGAAGATATCCTACATCTGCACACTTGATCTGGTAGCTTTAAGTCAGTCCAATTTTCCATCCCATGAGTTGTGGTGGGATAAACTCTGTTCCCACCAACAATCTCATATACATCTTGCTTTGTTTGTGTTTTGTACCCATTTCTACTCAGCCCCTACCCCTTGAATCCTGTCTTCTCTATTCAACTTCAAGTTCACCCTTTATATCTATTGACAGCTCATGGGAGTTTTAACCACAGCAAGATTTTGACTCGAACCCACTTATCTAGAATTGTTCTGAAATTCTATGTTTTTATCAGTTCCAAATATCTGAAATCTTTTCGGGTCCCATTCTTCTGTCTGTTGTGTCTGTAGGATCTGAGCCTCCAGTCTTGTTATGTATCAGTTCACATAACAGCCAAGCCCAGCCTCATACAAGGGGAGGATTTGGGAAATGCCCATCATTTTCTGAAACTGTCCTATTCTGTTCACCCATGAGTGGTTATTTACAAAAAGGGTTAAACAGCAAAACCCAATTGAATGATACTTTAATCTTATCTGCCATAGGACTGGGGCAGGGGGTAGGGACACACAAATAAAAGTAAATATTCAGTATATCATTTCTGAGTAGTGAGGAAGGCTTACTTATATGCTCAACATGGAACCAGTTCTTTTGATTCAGAACTCTTAAAAAACCTGCATGGTGAATGCCTCACTGTTAAAAGGGGTGCCACATACATAAATATATCATTGCAAAACAGCCTGAAAGGCAACAACCACAGGCACTCAACAAGGTACAGAGATGAGGCCCTCACCTGTCCTTGGGGAGATGGGAAGCCCAAGGTCCAGAGATGTCTTTCCATAGGAAGTGACATCGAATATGAGTGATAAAAGAAGAATAGATATCTTTCCCCTTGCTCTACTTTTTTAAAGTTTTCACCCAATATGGCCCTTCCCTTCTGTATGGCTGATTTTATGTGTCAACTTGACTAGGCTTCTAGTGACCACTTGTTTGGTCAAACAGCAGTCTAGATGTTGCTGTGAAGGCATTTTTAGGTGTTACTTTAGGTAACTAATAGTAAGTCAGTAGACTTTGAGTAAAGCAGATTATCTTCCATAATGTGAGTGGGCCTCATCCAGTCAATTGAAGGCCTTAACAGCAAAGAATGAGGTTCCCCAAGGTAGAAGGGATTCTACCTCAAGACTGCAACAAAGAAACCGTGCCTGAGTTTCCAGACCTGCTGCCCTGAGGAATTCAGACTCAAGACTGTGACATCAACTCTTCCTAAGTCTCCAGGCAGCTGGCCTGCTCTCCAGATTTTGGACTTGCCAACCCCCACAATTACATGAGCTAATTCTTTAAGACACATAGATGATAGATAGATAACATGGATAAATAGAGAGGTGAGATAGATAGATAGATAGATAAAAGACAAATGGGTGGATAGATAGATAATATGGATAAATAGAGAGATGAGATAGATAGATAACATGGATAAATAGAGAGGTGAGATAGATAGATAGATAGATAAAAGACAGATGGGTAGATAGATAATATGGATAAATAGAGGGATGAGATAGATAGATAAAAGATAGATGGGTAGATAGATAGATAATATGGATAAATAGATGAGATAGAGAACATGGATAAATAGATGAGATAAATAGATAGGTAGATAGATAAAAGATAGATGGGTAGATAGATAGAAGATAGATAGATAACATGGATAAATAGAGAGGTGAGATAGGTAGGTAGATAAGATAGATAGATAGATAGATAGATAGATAGATAGATAGATAGATAGACAGACAGATAGATATCCACTTGGTTCTGGTTCTCTGAAAAACACTAATACACCTTCTAAATCAAAAATGTCTAGGGTAAGTGGGTTTTGACAGAGCTAATTCAAGACCAGCAGCAGCAACCACATTATGAAGGAGGGTTGGGGGCAGGTGAAGAACCCACAATGTCAGGCCTTCTGCGGGTTGGCTGCACAACCATCAAGGGAGTTTCTTCTCTGGCAACTTGAATAGGCCTCCTCGTAAAGAGCAAGAAATCCCCTGAGGCAGGTCTCTGGGGGACTCAAAGATGTGTTGCTAAGTGCCATCACCCCTGGGAAGGTACTCAGAGGCAGATCCCCAGAGATCTTCCCTTGTTCAATGGACTGAGGGAGCCCCAGAGACTTGGAACTCCAGTGAGTGAGAGCACTCAGGAGCTAGGGAAAGGGTGGTGGGGAAAGGGAAGAGAAGTCACACAGTTTACATTCAGAGCAAGGGAAAAAAATCCCACTGCAGGGAGGTGCTCTCTCTGACTTTTCATGCATCCCCACGGCTGCCCTCTGGTCCAAGATGGAATCTGAAACACACAGTTCTGAAGCCTCTAGGTGGGTCCCCCATGCCTCTTGCCATGCTCTCATCATCCCCCCAAACCTGGATGCTTGTTTGATTAGGGTCTGCCTGTGTCATTGGATGGTCCTGGTTTCAGAATCTTGATTCTCTAAAAGAGGCTCAAATGGCTCCAGAACCTCAGCAGGGTCTCCCAGGACACTTGGGAGTTGACTCAACTTCCAAGAAATGCTGTATGAAGTCAAGAGCTATTCACAAGAAGAGCTCACAAGATGGAGAAATGAGGGCCGGCTGAGAAGTCAAGAAAGTCTTCCTAAGTCACGCTTTGAAGAAAGGATTCAATTTGAGTAGATGAAGAATGGGATCAAGGATGCATCTTAAGGAAACAAATGGCAGCCTGCAGGGGAAGACAGGGCAGAGAGAAGACCCACCGGCTAGATCACAGAATACAAGTCAGGACATTGTCAGAAAAAAATGTGGAGGCAAGTAAGGGCTCTGTCTCAGCTTTTCACGTATCCATGAGCCACATCTTCATTCTGAACCTCCCTCCGTGACCCTCGCTTATACCTGATTCTTGTCACTCTCAGAGTGACCTAGCTGACCGTGCCCAGGCTGCAGCCTCTCTGTGATGCTTGGTAATGTTGTTTCCGCACTAACCTCGGCTGCTTTAAATAAAAATCCTGGTTCTTCACACTGCTAGTTGGCCTCAATCTGCCTTCAGAATGCCCCTCCTGGTTTGACTTGACCCCATGACCAGGACCCCTCAGTCTACCCACGAGCGAGGAGCAGACCTCTGGGACGTGTTGCCTGACTTCTCTACTGGACAGTTTACCCTGAGCCTCCACCATCAATGGTTGATCATTTGCAGTTTTAATAGAGATGCAAATCCAGATTATAAAAAGCACTTTTAAAAATAGAGTGTCTTTGCCCGTAGAATAAAGCAGCACATGCACAAACACAGAGCGAGTGAAATGCCTGTTTGTAAAATAAAGCCGCATCCTCCAAGTTGGGAATCATACCGTCCCCAGAAAGTGGTGCCACTTTTCTGTGACGGCGTGACAGGGTCATTGAATCGGGCTGCTACGAGTCTGTTGAGAGAGTGCAGCCTTGTGGGATGAATTAAATGGTCATTTCCACCTGTCACTAATTTCCCTTGCTGGGTGAGCCACAGCTCTATTAATCAGGAGAGACCTTGATTGGTGCAGCTTCTCTGTCTTTAGATTCAGGTGTGCCTGATGTGGTCTGTGGAGTGCAGAAGGGGCTCTGGGCCGGCCAGCCTGCAGGCAGCTGCCAGAGTGGGTCAGTGAATCTGATTACACTGCTGCTCTGTCCAGAGTGTCTAGCTCTTTTTTTTTTTTTTCCCCTCTCCCTAAAGAATGGTGTGATTACTTTATGCCAAACCACTCAAGGATAATTCATACTGTCAGGCACCCCTTGTGTTTGCCCATTATCCGACAGTTTTGGGCTCACTTCATATTCCAGAGTGGCATGATATAATGTAACGCGATTTGAAATACTGTAAAGCAATAACCAAAGTAACAAAGTTTGACATCTTGAATCTCAGAGGAGGTATGCACACACTGGCTACACTGTATTTCTACTTCCCCGGTACCTGCTACTTGATATTATTTGACTTTTTAAAGCATTATCTGTTTTTAAATGCAATTAGAAGGTTGAGGCATTGGCAAAGGAAATTCCTCATGCTTGAAAAGAACAGTCAGTGACATATCCGTCCTAGACAGAATCTCTCCAGTGGCGACACCATGCACCTGCACATATGACATGAATGGTTAGTGCACACCCCATGTCATGTGATGAGACCATGCTTGCTCCTTTATGGGAGCCGCAAAGGTCTTTGTACATCACACCCATCCAACCAAACCACAACTATTTATTGTGCACCCACTATGCGTAAGACTTTCAGATGAAGGAGTTGGCATGAGAATTGGAAATCAGATGGGGTATGATGAAAACTACCAGCCAGCTTAGAGCAAATGTGGTTTAAAACTTGGAAAATAAGCTGGATCAAAGCACCAGGCTTACTTGCCCAGCTGATTAGTCTGTTCTTCATATGAGCCAAAAGCAAGGGTTTGGGGCCAAATGGGGAGTGGCTGTCTTAGCCTCAGCAGCCCGAAGTTCCAAAAAAGTCAAGAAAACTTGCTGCCTCAGCACTAAGGCCCAGATTTGGTCCTGAGCCCATTCTAAGGAAAGAAAGAAATTCTTAAAAACAAAGAAACTTCCTACAATCCTTTCTCCTTCTCAAACAATTACCCTGTCCATCTTTTCTTTCTCTGTGAACTTTTAAACAACAATTCCTGCTTGCTGAGTCCATTTCCTTACCTCCTGTGCTCACGCCAGGCTCCTGCAATGCCACTTTCATCCAGTAGTTCCAGTGCAATTCTAACTATTGCTTCATCTCCCCCGCTCCCTTGCACTTGACCTCTGAGCTGCTCCTGGGATGTGGACTACCTTGTCCTTCATAACATGAAGCCTGCCTCTGTTTCCTCCTTCTCACCTCTCAGACGGCTGATTCTAGGTCCCCTCTGGGGTTTGTTCATTCTCTCCCAAAAGTTCTGTGCTTGGTTTTCTTTCTGCTCCATGCTCTCTACCAGGGCAAGCCTGTCTGTCTCCCCATTGATTCCAGGGCTACATTTGCATTTAGAACTCCCAAATCCTTACCTCTGGCACAAACCTGATTCCCAGTTTCCAGTCTTGGAGTTCCAGTTGTCTGCTGAGCATCAGCTGGCTGTCTGGTCAACCTCTCCTTCTAACTGACATAAATGTTGGAGGCAGCCAATGCTCAGCTTGGGGCTGTTCACTCTCCTTCATCTCTCCTGATCCAGCGGCAAGGACTTCTTGGAGTTCCTTGAGCACGTCAAGCCCTTCCCCAGCTCCTGGCTTTCCAACTTTGAGTTCCCTCCTCCGAAAATCCTGTCCTCAAACATCACCCCCTCGGAAAGTCTTTCCTTGCTCAAAGGGGCTACGCAGGGTCCCACGCTTATTCTAGTCCATCACTTATCACATTCAGGGATTATCCTGTTTATGTACTTATTTGCTGTCTATCTCCATTGCTAGAATGTAAACTGCATGAGGGTAGGTGCCCTGTCTTTCATTTAAACCAATTTATTCCCAGCACTTATTAGGGAATAGTAAGTGCTCTATAAATGTTATTAAACGAGTGATTGCTGATGACTCCAACAATTTTATATTCAGCACAGGTGTCTTCTCTGAGCTCCAAATGATATGCCCAGTGGCTTACTTGGCATTGCTTTTGATGTCTCATAAATCATGTCTAAACCTATATTCTTGATCTTCTCTTGTTGCTTTTTTACCTTCTTCACAGTAAATGAATGGGCCCAGTTACAAGCTGCCCAGCCAGAAACCCAGGAGTTGTTTTTGATTTCTCCCTCTTCCTCATTCCTGCCCATGTCCGCCTCATGATGAAGACCTGTGAGGATCGCCTCCAAAATACACCTCAACCCTTCTCTCCAGCTTCACTCTATGCCATCTCCCTTATTAGCCACCATTATATCTAGAAAGGAATAGCCTAACCAGTGTCCCTGATTGCACATTTCCTCTACATAGCACACAACATTTTCTTTTAGAAATCTAGTGATGTAATATCCATGTTTAAATATTTTTCTTTGCATCCCACTCCCATGACATCCTACAAATTCCAGCATGCTATGTCCCTAGTCTTCTATCCCAGCTTCATCCCATGATCTTCACCAACTATTCACCTGCCACACTGGACTCCTTCCACTTCCTGGGACACTCAGAGCCTTTGCATACGCTAGTCCCTCCACCTGGAAGGCTCTGTTCCCTCCTTTCCAAGAGACTAGCTTCCTCTGTACTTGAGGCCCTGGCTTAAAGCCTACCTTCTCAGTTCACTAAGTTGGTTCTTCCCCTACCGCCATTATTCTGTTCTCCTGTTCCCAGTCTGTTTCCTCATGGTACCACATAGCTCTCTCCTCCACTAAATAATAAATGTCCCAATCACAGTTTCCAAGTCTGTTTTATTCTACAATGTATACCGAACTCCAGGCATAACTTACAGGATATGTTTGAAGAGTTTTTGAACTGCATGAAAGAAGGAAGGAAGGGAGGGAGGGAGGGAGGGGAGGAAAGGAGGGAGGAAGGAAGGAAAGGAGGGAGGGAGGAAGGAAGGAAGGGAGGGAGGAAGTAAGGAAGGAAGGGAGGGAGGGAGGGACGGAGGGGAGGAAAGGAGGGAGGAAGGGAGGAAAGGAGGGAGGAAGGAAGGAAAGGAGGGAGGGAGGAAGGAAGGAAAGGAAGGAGGGAGGGAATGAGTTTCACAAGTACTTTTAGACCAAATAAAAACTTTATCTTTCCTCATCATAATACATCCCACCAAACATCCCAAATTCTCTCTATCTCCATTGATGGCATCACCAATCACCATGCTGCCCAAGTTAAACATCTCAAAATCATTTCATTTATTCTTTCATCTCTTCCATCCAGTAGACCACCAAAAGTTATCATCTCTACCTCTAAAACATGTCTTAGATTCCCCCTCATTCTACATCCCTGCTTCTTAGTAACTTGGATACAGCTTTTGTGATGTCTCATCTCATCTCCAAGCTTTAAACTGAATGAGCTTCCTGGCTGGTCCCTGCTTCAGACTAGCCCTCCTGCCAAGATCCAAACTCTAAAATAGAAGTGTGATGTCATTTCTCTTGAAATCCTTCAATGGTTCCCCATTGACTGAAGAGTTCTTTGCCATGGCATTTGGAGCTCTTGAGATTCTGACTATATCCTACACTTCCTGTCTTATCTCCAAGGGATGCCAGAGATTCTCTTTCTCTCTCAATTCTCACAGGCACCTTAATCATCCCCCAATCTTATGCATGCTGCCAACCTTTATCTTAACCACGTCGTCAGTCTAGAATCCAATTTCAACCCCTTTCCTCTCTGCAAGACCCCAATTCATATCCAAGTCCTATCATCTTCCAGTAAATTAAGTAAATGTCATCTTCCCGTAAATTAAGTAAAAGCTAAGCATTTTTACATAAACTTTAAATCAATTATTGGACTTTTATATGTATTATAACACATGAGCAACTAAGCTCTCTCCACAGTGAGCATCTACTGTGTGCTAGCCTTTATATATTGTCTTTACACACACCCTCTAAAATAAATACTACTATCATCCCTACTTTTATAGAGTAAGAAATCAAGCTTAAATAAATGGAACTACTTTACCCAGGTCACCCAGTTAGCAAATAGGAGAGGCAGGAATCTAACCCAGGTAAGTCTGTTTTATTTAAAGCACTATTTGGTACATCCTCAAAAGACCGAGGTCCCATTTGATTTATCTCTAGTGCTCAATATCTAGGCTACAGATATTGTAGACAATCAATAAACGTTTGTTGATGGAAGGAGAGAGAGTGGAAAATCATCAGGCTTCCCAAGGTTCACAAGGGAAACCAGGAGACAACTTTGTCATTTGGCTGAAGTAACTATTCAGTCAACATTGAATCAAATGTGAGTTGAATTTAGTTACCCCAAGTAATAGAGCTAGATATGTCTCCCAGATTGAAGACAGAAAACTCCCTTCTATATGACTTTGCAACTTATCACTGTCAGAAAGGCTGAGCAGGGAGCACTGGGGCTGAGCCGAAGAGTCTGGAAAATAATCAATTGAATTCAAACTACCATACATCATGGATGTTTAGAGCCAGAAAGGACCTGGGAGATCAGCAGCTTCTCTTCCTTCATTTCATAGAAGAAGAAAATAAAGCCCAGCAGGGGATGTAGCATCTCCTAAGCCACCCAGGCTAGTGGAACATTAGGATGAGGAACATACTGGAACCAGTCCTTATCTCTCCCATGGACTCACCCATTGTTTGCCAGAATGAGCCCTCGGTTGTCAAAATGACTCCATTATTCTCTTTCTAAATAATTTTAAGATAAATATCCAAACTTTTTCTTGCCTTACATGCCTATTTAGAACTTTTATGTATTCTTTAATTAATGGTTATACTGTTTTCCTCAAAAGGATCGTCTGCTTAAATGTTTTGCTTAAATTTGGGGCAGGGACGGGGAGGAGGGAATAAGATAATTTATAGCATCAGTCAGCAAAAAAGCCATATATTTAGAGAACTTCCATTTTCAGATATGGAATGTGACTTTTCTAGCCATCAGCCCACCAAACCATAATAACCTTAAACCTCTCGCTCTTAAGATAAGGGAGACCAAATCAAACTCAGGTTAGAAGGGGTGGGGTTCAGATGGCAGGAGGATGGTGCTGAAATACCACATCAGCTAGGATGCTCCCAGTTGCAACTCACACAAAACATTGCTCAAACAATAAAGAGAATGTTTGTCAACTCATGCAGCTGGAAAGTCCACTGGGAGTGGTGGCATCAGGTGAGGTTTGCTCTAGTAGTACAAATGGTATATCCATGACTCAATTTCACTTAACTCACAACTGAGGTTACGAAGGTTAAAAAAAAAAAAAAAAAGCATAGGTAGCTATCCTCAAAGAGCTCACTGCCCATTGAGGGAGACAGATATAACATCTGGGCATGCTGAATCTTCTTCCTCACCACCTATTCACCATTCAGCTCATTACGAGTGCATAATGAGAGGTATGCACAGAAAACTTGAGAACATAGGAAGAGGAACTTCCCCAGACTGGGCATAGCACTCAGGTTTTCTCCTTAGAGAGGACAGGAGGTAGGTCTGAATCCTTAAAGAACTAGTTAAAATTAGTCTGGGAGGTGACGTGGAAGAACTAGGAAGCACGAGGGCAAAGAGATTATATTTGTGGATCATGGTAAAGAACTATTGACTGTTCAGTGCTGACAGAGAACAATCCAGACAGGGAAGGGAAAGACCAAGAAGTAGGTAGCCTCAGATAACAGAAGGAGATTCACAAAGGATGGAGAGTAAGATTCTGGTCACCAATTCCAATGTGTGGGTGTTTTCCCCATACATCCAAGCAAGTCTCTGACACCAGCTGGGTGTCTTACAGTTCAACTCAATTCGACACTATCTACCCAGAGAGAGCATCAGATTCCACAGCTTAAGGTCTCAGTCCTATAAGACTGTCTCCCAACCCCCTCCCACCTCAGATGCCAGTCGCAAGCTCAGGGCATCACCTGTGCTTCTGACCAACCGGCTATAAAGGTTCCCACGCCCTCCTCCTTAAGTTTGATAAATTTGCTAGAACAGCTCACAGAATTCAGAGAAATATTTAATTTATTAGATTACAGGTTTATTATGAAAGGATATAACTCAGCAACAGCCAGTTGGAAGAGATGCACAGGGCAAGGTCTGCGGGAAGGGAGACAGGGCTTCCATCCTTTTTGACCACACTACTACTCTCCTGGAAACTTCATGTGTTCACCAACCCCATCTTTTTGGGTTTTTATGGAGGCGTCATTACATAGGCAACATTGATTAAATCATTGGCCATTGATGATCAATTCAACCTCCAGCCCCTCTCCCCCTCCTCTCCCTGTTTAGAAGGTGTTCCAACCTCCTAAACACCTGCTTGGTTCCCCTGGCAACCGGCCCCCATCATTAGGTGTGGTCTAAAAGTCACCTCCTTAACACAACAAAAGATACCTTTATCTCTCTCATCACAGGAAATTCCAAGAATTTTAGGAGCTCTGTGCCAGAAACTATGGATGAAGACCAATTATATATTTCTTAGTATAAATCACAGTATCACAGAGAGACACCAAGGAGATGAAGGGCCACCCTTTAAGGAATTAAAACAAATGTATATTGGGGGAGTTTCAGCATATAGGACCTGAGAGTGGAGGAGGGAGTCACACAGGTAGAATGAGAAAAGATGGAAATGGTCTGATCCCTGAAAAAAGCCATATTGAGGACCTATGCATGGAAGAGGGCCCATGAAGGAGATACAGAATAAATACAGGCAGTTGTTACCTGTCACAGAAGATCAAAAAGACTCTTAATCATGAACACTTCCCCTGAAAAAAAAAATTCAAATTTTTGTGTGTCAATAGGAACCTTTTTATGGAGAAAGGATCGATAGATTTCATCAGAAATTCAAAGATACCTGTGACCCAAAATTGACAAAGAATCACTGAATCACTGGCAAAAAATAAAAATAAAAAATAAAAAAGGAAGTCATGACAAACAGTTTTAAATCCCCCAGAGGACTAGTCATGTGAAAGGCAGAACACTGGGAAATACAGAGGTCATTGGTGGGGGGAAAGGAAAGATTGAGGTTTTACCATAATGGGCTGAAAAGTGTATAGTAGGGGAGGAAGTAGAGGCAGCAGGTCCAAACTACTGTTTCTAGAAGTCTGACCCTAAAAAAGAGGAGGGAGCCTGGGATAGTAACTAGCAGTGAACACTGGAGTCTAGAGGGTCATTTTTAGAATGTGGGTGAGTCTATCATGTTTACGACTTAAAGGGAAGGAATCAGTGAAGTAGATAATGGAAGAATCAATCAGAGGCTTTTTGTAGGCCCAGAACTCTGACCAAAACTTCCTCAGCCTAAAAATATAGGTTGCTGGGTCCAGCATTTGGTGGCAAGCATTCCATAGCCACATTTATCTACATTATCCTCATGCAGTTAAAGAGAGAACAACAGAACAGACTTCCCACAAATTAACTTTTTTTTCCTTTGTGCCCCAAAATCCCTTGCTATGTAAAGGCCCACCTGGGAAGGCTGTCTGCAATTCCCTAACATCCCCTCTCCTCTTATACCAAAGAAACATGTTATAGAATATCAAAAATACAGTGTTGTTTTATGACCATGAGAGAGGCACATTTCCTTTGTCCTTAAGATATACAGACAAAATGTTAGTCTACATTGAAACTCCAAAATTTTTCTTCTTTATACCCCCAAATAAAGCATTTGGCAAACACCAAATGTGGTACCATGTTTGCATGAGTCAGCTATTGATGCGATAAAGCTGCAAAATAAGTCAACCCCAAACTCAGTACCTTACAACAATAAACATTTATTCTCTCACTAAGGGTTCTGTGGGTTGACAATGAATTTTCTGACTTAAGCTAGGCTCAACCAGATGGCTCTGTCGCAAGCTACAGGTTGGGCTGACATCTATTCAATGCGTGTTCTTTCTGGGATCCAAGCTGAAAGGGCAGCAGCTACTTATGGGAAATGCTTCCAATGCATGTCACCAGAGCACAGAGAATGGCTAGAAACAAGCAAGGCTCTTAAGGCCTTGGCCTGGAACTGGCCCACTGTCCATTCCATTGGCCTAGGCAAGTCACCTGGCCAAACCTAACATTAATAGTGCAGGGAGAAATATTCCACCCTCTCTCTAGTGGAGCTGCTGCAAAGGCAAATGGCAAAGATCATGAATGTATAATTCTACTACAAGGAGAGGTGAATAATGGTGAACAATGATTCAGTCTACCACAGTGTGGACCAGGATTGGGGAGGAAAGAATAGTCAGGATTTGCATGCATGTTAAAGAGTACCTTTTTCCTTTTCCAACATTCAGCATTCAATGGAATCCATCACTATGATTACACACTCATACAAACACACACACACACACACACACACACACACACACACAGAGGCACACACACCTTTAAGGTTGTTCATGTCCACCATCCCACTTCTTGGTATGAATGTACCATCCTGGAAGCATCTTCTGAAGAGGTGGTGTGATATAGGGGAAAGAGCCCTGTATGAAAAGTCAGAAAAGCCGGTTCTAGTCCTGGTTCTGTCAGCAACTGGTGTGTGACATCGCTCCCAATGCACGTGCATACAGAAAATATTGGCAGTAGATTTTACACCCGGGACCGCACTCTCTGGGGAAAGCAGCAACTAATCCTGTGAGGCCCCAGGTGGCAGACACGTCTTCTAACCTATTCTGTTAGAGCAGAACGAGGTCCAAGTAGACAATATTCACCAGGGTCTTTGGGGGACATTTTACCTGTAGGTAGGAGCAAATCAAAGTGCCCCAAAGCAGACTTCCCTGGTGGTCCAGTGGCTAAGGCTCGCCCTCCCAATGCAGGGGGCCCAGGTTTGATCCCTGGTCGGGAACTAAGATCCCGCATGCTGCAACTAAGAGTTCAGCCAAATAAATAAATAAATATTTTTTAAAAGTACCCCAAAACAGAGCCCTGTAAAGAGATCACAGCATATCCATGGCTCAAATGTAAATTTCCTGACCATTCCACCCATGTTTTCCAGGAAAACCTAGACTTTCTCTTTCAGTGTGTGCTGCACCCACTTTCAGTCTATAACAGAGCTTCCTTGCCTATGTGCCTGAGCACCTGGCATCCTGCATAAGGGTTGATGCACCAAAATATTGATCCCTTAGGTCCCCTGGGCAGCCAGGCACGGCCTGGGATCCATGTTGCTCCTAGACCCACAGCCTCTGGCCACAGGCAATGTACTCTATTTCCCACAGTGTGCCATGCAAAATCATCCCTTTCTATGCGTGCCCTGACTATAAAAAAGCTTGAGAAGCCCTTGTCTATATACTCAAAAAAGGTTAAGAACTTCGAAAGTATATTCTAACATTGTCTGAAGAACTAGTAGAATTCTCAACCGGTGCTCCAAGAGAGAATTAATCCCTAATGCCCAAAGGCATCAACTGTATGTAACAAATTAAACTCTCTGGTCATCTAGAAAGGTACTAGTCATATTCTGCTCTTGGAAGAATTGAGAAAAAATAGTCACACAAATCAGCTTCTGTGTTCTGTGGTTCCAATGAGGAGCCCAGTTGAGAATAACTACATGACTGCTTGTTGTTTAAATCAATGGATTCTAACATTTTTTTAGAAAAAAAAACCCAAAAAACTAGCTGTTTGTCAAATAGACACCACCTAGTTCAAATATCTAATTTAACAAAATAAACATCGCACCAATATAGATGTATGGGGGATCACATGAATGCTATTACTCTCTTCAATGGTTTGACGTTTCTTGCAGATGTTTTCTTTTATCTTTCATTTTTACAGAAAAAGAAACAGGGACTGGAAGGGTTCCAGAAGGGGCAGTGGCTCACTCCATCATGCTGGTTACTCACAGAGATGGGATAGAACCAGGGTCTCTTGATCCCTTCCCTTCTTCTCTCCTTTCCTTTGCTCTTTTTCTGTCAAAAGCATGTTTTCTGATTATTTTCCATTAAATGCATCGTTCACATTCACTCTCCAGAGAGCACTTTTGAAGCATCCTTATTCTTTTACCCAATCACTTAGCATGGTTGCTCTGTGAAATCTGTGGTTTGGAAACCTTCTTCTTGCTCCTAATTATTTCACTTCTTGGATTCCTAGGATGTGTGCACCTGATAATCAAGAGTTATTCATTGGAAGTCTTCATTACATTTGATACAGATAATACAAATTTTACTCGTGAAATGCTACTCAGGGTCTCATTTTTGAATGAAGACATTGATTTACTTACATTTTCAGAACACACACAATAGGCAGAGAATTAAAATAATGGACAACTAATAGAAAACAGGTGTGACTCTGAAACTTAAATGGTGCATTCTCCAGGCTTAGCGCAATGCTGGGAGAAGAATGTTTACCATACAATAATAGAGACACCAAAAAAAATAAATAAAATGAAGTAAACAATAAGTTCTCATTGAATGAGTGCAGCTTCCCAGCTGGAGCCTATTTCAGCATTGAGCAGTGCGACCAAAAATGAACACACAAAGACTGCTAAACTAGGTTGGTTTTATTTCCCCTAGAGACTGGGAAGAAGATGGCAAGAGTGTAATTTAATTTCTGTAAAATATTTTCTAAACAAGTTCAGGGGCTGTATCATTTGGGTTGACAAATTGAATACCAGGTCTGAAGTCCTTGTGATAAGGTATATGCCCTGACTTCATAAGAGAAACTCATCACTCAAATCCATAGCTGAGAAGGCAACAAAATTTAAGGGAGATACACAAAGCCACTAAAGGCCAAACCTGCAGGCAACTCCCGATGCCTGACAGGTGAAGGGCAGAGGATTAAATCTGCTGACCTCAGTGTCCAGAAGAAGCTGCAAGTGGTCAGGACTAACGTAAGTGGTTATTTTTGGCAGCCTGTGTCTACGGGTAACACTGATTTAGTGCCACCAGCCAGTTTTGGTGGAGTGGCCATCATGCTTGAAGAACCTCTTTGCCTCCTGCTCTGAGGTCTGAATTACACTCTGTCAAATTAGGCTAATTCCACTCTTGGTGCATTTCTATAGATCTCATTGCACAGATGGATTGAAATAGTTTAGGGGAACTGAGATGGACAAAGGTCAGTCTTTTTTTGTTCTTTTTGAAGACTGGCCACCTAAAAAATCCAGGCCTGATTAAGGGGAGTGCTACAGAGTGAATGTTTGTGCCCCCCAAATGCTGAAACCTAATCCCAAATGCTGCGATGGTATTTGGACGTGGGGCCTTTGGGAAGTGATTAGATCATGAGGGCAAAGCCCTTCAAGTTCACACAGTAGCTGGTCCAGAAACACAGAATCTGAACCCCTGTACTGGACACTGTTACTACCTGGATCCCGCCTGCTATCCTGCAGCAGGGAGAACGGTCAGCACCCAGCTTCCAACTGTCAGCACGTCAGGTCGGCTGCAGAAAGCCATGTGCCCCTGGTCACACCACAGAGGCAGCCCACATCCTGATCCTGAATGCAGTGAGAGTATAAAAGCTCAGACATTTCCATCTGACCTAGGATGCTGGCGGACAGCAGATTTCAGAGTAGCGGCCGCTTTGGCCAAAGATTTATGGGGCCTGCTCCAGAGTTCCACTTCTTTCCCAGTCCCTTCCTTTCATAAGGGATCCCTAATAAATGTCTTGCACCCCAAACTTTGTCCCAGCATCTCCTGCCAGAGAACCCAACCTGCGACACCCCAGTCTCTTGACTACAAATCTGCTGTTTACTTCCGTAAGAGTCACAGATACGCTTCTTTGAAGCCTGAAGGACAGCCCCTCCACACAGCAACGCCTGAGGCAAACAGGGCAGCAGCTCACTAGGTTTGCGTTAAGCCGAAATCTCTCCAAGGTGAGCACTGTGTGCAGACATCTAAGCCCTTGGAGTTACTGCGATTTATGTTTAATGTGCAAATGCTCCAAGGAGGGCCGCGCGCGGAAGCCAGATCAAAACATTTATCCTCACTGTGGCTTAGAAAAACTTATTAGCTGGCTGTATAGCATATTCAGGAGGAGCAGGAAAAAAGGTGGGAAAGAAAAAGAAAGAAAAAAATCTGCAGCTACCAGATAAATGGAGAGAGCCCCTCGGCGTGCAGGACGGCGGTGGCGACTGTAATATATTGTGATGCATCGCCAGCGAGCACTCGTAGAGCAACCACAGACCATGTCTGACATTGCCTCCGCTGACCTTTTCAATATTGCCCAAGCACTGTGGAGCCCGTGTTTCTAGAGGAATTCAAATCGAATGTACTCAGGCAGAAAGGATTTGGCTGTGGGCAAACCCTATCAGTCTCTTCACGTTTCTCCTTGTCATTTTCATGTAAATTGTAATTCTTTATTAGCATGGCCAGTCTTCCGCCCAGGTGCACGAGGCACAGGCTAAATGGCAGCGGGGCCACATCTGTCTGCACAGAAAGCCACACCAGTAGCAAGGACACCAGCGCAGATCACTCCCCAGAACAGGGAGAGGTGCTGAGCCCACCACGGGCCCACTT
This sequence comes from Eschrichtius robustus, assembly GCF_028021215.1. NCBI lineage: Eukaryota > Metazoa > Chordata > Mammalia > Artiodactyla > Eschrichtiidae > Eschrichtius > Eschrichtius robustus. The sequence continues at coordinate 81,523,638 of NC_090839.1, read as the reverse complement.
GAAAGCACAAAAGGGGGAATGTGAAGTTCAAAGAGAAAAAAGGATCTACCCTCTTAACAAATTTCTAAGTGTACATACAATACCATACTGTTAACTACAGGCACCATGAACAGAACATCTCTAGACCGAATTCATCTTGCATAACTGAAACTCTACACCCATCGAATGGCAGCTCCCCATGATCCCCTCCCCCTGTCTCTTTTCTATAAGTTTAACTTTGTGTTCTTACAATACACACACACAAACACACACACACACACACACACACACATACAGAGGCATGAGGAAATTCTTGGAGGAGATAGATGACAGGTATGTTTATTACCTTGACTGTGGTGAAGGTTTCACGATTATATGCATGTGTCCTAACTTAGCAAATTGCGTACCACTTTCTGTATATCAATTATATCTCAATAAAGCCATTAAGATAAACAGACACATGTGTAAAAGATGATGCTTGGAATACTAGGTGTACATGTGAATAAGGACGGTGTTAAGTGAAAGAATGTGTTCATCACACTGGGGTGCATGGAATACACTGTAAATGCACCTGCATAAAAGATACCTCTAAGAGTGCTTGAAAAATACAACAAACTAAAAACAGAAGGGAGGGGGCTTCCCTGGTGGCGCAGTGGTTAAGAATCCACCTGCCAATGCAGGGGACACGGGTTCGATCCCTGGTCCGGGAAGATCCCATATGCCACGGAGCAACTAAGCCCCTGAGCCACAACTACTGAGCTTGCGCTCTAGAGCCCGCGAGCCACAACTACTGAGCCTGCGCTCTAGAGCCTGTGAGCCACAACTACTGAAGCCCACACACCTAGAGCCCGTGTGCCACAACAAGAGAAGCCACCGCAATGAGAAGCCCATGCACCACAATGAAGAGTACACCCCGCTCCCCGCAACTAGAGAAAGACCACGGACAGCAACAAAAATTCAGCACAGCCAAAAATAAATAAATAAATAAATTTTAAAAAAGACCCAGTTCAAATGTCACCTCTTTAAAAAAAAAAAAGGTAGGGAGAGAGGAAGGGAGGAAAGAAGGAGGGAAGGGAGGAAGGGAGGGAAGGAGGGAGGGAAGGAGGGAGGGAAGGTGGGAGGGAGGGGGGAGAGAGGGAGGGAGGAAAGAAAGAACAGACTAAACCTTGCCATTTGGTCGGCTCTTGGTTTTCTTTTTATAATTTCCCCCAAGTAGGTCATCATCCCCATCGCTCAGCTCCATACATTCCTTGGCTGCCTCAGGAGGCAGGGGAGCCCCAGAGAAGGGCTGGGAGGGATGACTGGTGGTGGGAGGTGGCAACAGCGTAGACCACATAATCTTTCTCTGCCTTCACTTCAGCTAAGAGCAAGGTCGGAAGGGTGAGGGAAGCCAGCTTGGCAGGACCTGTTTAAGGCCCAGTACCTGCCCATGGAAGTGCTCCAAGGGCCTGTTATGGGCAGGCTCTGCAATCATGGCTTCAGTCTTTCCAAAGCCTTTCCCTTATTCCTGCTCTTCACGTGCCTTGCTTAAATATGGTGGTGTTCTCAAAATGTGGTCCCCAGAACACAAGCACCAGCATCACCTGGCAACCTGCTAAAAATATAAATTCCCAGGCCTCATCCCAGAGCTACTAAATCAGACACTCTGGGATGGGACCCAGCAATCTGAGTTTTGACAAGTTTTCCAGAGGATTCTGGTACAAAGTGTGAGAACCATTTCTCTAATAGCAGCTTTTGCCTGTCTCTCTAGCCTTATCTGCATCCAACCCAGGGACATTTAACCAGAGGAGGGAGGAAAGAGGAGATTCATCTCACCACTGTCACCCCCCGAGGGGCATATCTAGCTGGGAGGAGCTTGTGGATTTTGGAAAATAGAATCAACAATTTAAAGTTCCCAGAAATGTGGAACGGAAGAATCAGAAGAGAAGGATTTAATGGATTGACTCCTTCCCAGAGTGTGTCAGAGCTTCCAAAAGAATAGTAGCTGGAGGTTGTAATGTGGGAGAAACTAGAATCACCTCTTACCTGGCATCCCTGGAAACAGGTGAGCCTCCTGGGGAAGCAGCCATGCGAGGGAATCTAAGATCTGTGCAGGTAAGAACCCAGGTCTGATTCGGCATGGAACATTCTTAGCTGGATCATCAGGAGCCTAGCTGCCCGCTGGAGGTGGATGCACCCAGGCACTTACAGGAGAGATTGTGCAGCGCCCCTGCCAGGTGCCTGGCGCAGGGCTCCAAGCGTCAGCAATGCCAGGCAGGGTAACGGAGGCAGCAGCCCAGCCTCGGGACAGGACGTGGAGGAACATGGAACTCATCTACCCAGATAACAACTCTGTGGTAGCACCAGCACCCGGCTTGTGCAGCCTGCCCCAGTTAGGGCTGGATCAGGAGCTGGTGAGCCTCACTTTGCTAGAAAAAGTGACACACACTCCTGTTAGGAAACACTGGGAAGACAAGATCTGATGGATCCAATCCAACCTTGCAGGTTTAGGAGTGTAAATGAATTCAAGGACTTTTTTTCCCCCAGGTGTGGGATCTCAGGCTTTTACTGGGGCAAATACAAATGTGCGCTAAAGAAGAAAGAGCTTACAAAGAAGGCAGAAAATGTTTACAAGACATCAGAAATCTTTGAGAAAACAACATTTTGTCAAGTTAAGTGTAAATTAATTTTAAAAAACACATGGATTGTATTTCTCTAAAAATACGCACAGCTCTGAAAGTCACGGGGGTGTAGGAAGCTGGTAAAATCTGTTTTGGGTTTGGAAGAGCAGGCTCCAGCATATTTGGGAGTGAGGTACAGCGCTTCAGGAAACAGGTTTTTCCTATTATCTTTCTTTTTCTCCACCCATAATCATTGGGATACAAAGATTTTTAGAGGGAAAAAACCTTAAAATTCATCCACTGGACTACCTTGGTGGACACATGAGAAATCTGAGGCTTAAGGAGATTAAGTAACGGTGTATGGTTTCACAAGTAAGTGATGGCAAACTTTAGAGTACTTGAGGACCAGATCATAGAAAGACAGGGTCAAGGTCCAGGAGTGAGGATCATTAACAAGTCACTCAGAAGGCTGGCAATAAGACACTAACGCCCCATTATCCATTGAGAGATACATACATAATCACATAATGATAAAAGGACCAATCCACCAGGAAGTCACAACAATCCTGAATGTGGACACACCAAACAACAGAGCCTCAAAATATATGAATCAAAATGGATAGAGCTGAACAGAGAAAGAGAGTAATTCACAATTGTTGTTGGAGACTTCACTACCCCACTCTCAGCCATTGATAACATTACTAGATAGAAAATCAGCAACAATACAGAAGAATTAAGTAACACAATCTGCCAGCAGGATGTCATTGACATATATAGAACACTCCACCCAACATCAGCAGAATACACATTTTTTATCAAAGGCCCATGTACATTCACCAAGATATATGTTTAATGTGACTGCTGGTATGGTACACTTAAGTCTATCACCTTGCCATTTGTTTTCTATTTGTAACTTCTGTTCTTTGTGACACTCTCTTTTTCTGCCTTCTTTTGGATTAGCTTAGTATTTTTATTTTTCCATTGTATCTCCTATATTTGCTCATAGGCTATAACTCTTTGTTTGATTATTTTAATGCTTTGTTTCTAAATGTATCAGTTTACCTTAAAGGACATTGTACTGTTTTACAAACAATATAAGCACCTTACAAAAATATACTTCCATTTCTCCCCTCTGATCTTTGTGCTATTGTTGTCACACATTTTACACACACACACATATATAATATATATATATATATATATATACAATAAGCCCCCAAATATATTATTAATATTTTGGTTTAAATAGTCAATTCTCTTTTAAGGAGATTTAAATAATAAGAAAAAATTCTTGTAGTAACCATTTCTGTTGCTCTCCATTCCTTGTGTCAATTCATATTTCAGTCTACTCTGATTTTCCTTCTGCCTGAAGACTTCCCTTAATATTTCTTGTAGTGGGAATGTGCTGGTAATGAATGCTTTCAGCTTGTGTGTATCTCTGAAAGTACATTTATTTCACTTTGGTTTTGAAAGATTTTCACTGGGTATAGAATTGTAAGTGGACAAACTTTTCTTTCAGTACTTTGAAAGTGTTCCCCATCATCCTCTCACTTGCACTGTGTCTGATGAGAAATCAAATGTCACCCTTATCATTATTTCTCTATACAGAGCATGTCCTTTTTCTTTGACTGCTTTGAACATTTTCTCTTCATCAGTGGTTTGAGCAACTTGCTTACACTGTGTCACAGTGTAGTGTTTTTTATGCTTCTTGTGCTTGGAGTTCATTGAGCTTCTTAGACCTGTATGCTTATAGTTTTCATCAAATTGGAAATTTGTTTGGTCATTTTTTTCCTCTGAATTTTTATACCCTCCCCCTCCTCTCCTCCAGGGACTCCAATTACATGTATATCATGCTGTTTGAAGTCATTCCACAGCTCACTCATACTCTTTTCACTTTTTTCTCCTTAATTTTCTTTTTACTATGTAATTCATTTTAGATAGTTTCTATTGCTATGTCTTCAACTTCACAAAACATTTCTTCTGCTATGTCTAAATTTCTGCTAAACCCATTCCATGTATGCTTTTTTTTCATCTCAGACATTACAGTTTTCATCTCTACAACTCTGACTTGGAGAGGTATATATATATATCACACATACATATATTCCATGACTCTACTTAACTTCTCGAACATATGGAATATAGTTATAAAATCTATTTGAATGTCCTTGTCTGTTAATTCTAACACCTGTGTCAGTTCTGGATTGTTCTGATTGACTCATTAGTCTCCTCCTTACAGACCATGTTCTCCTGCTGCTTTGTATGCTTGCTAATTTTTTATTGCATGGCAGCAGACTATATAAATTTCACCTTGTTGGATGCTGGATGTTTCTGTATTCCTATAACTATTTTTGAGCTTTGCTCTGGGATACAGTTAAGTTACTTGGGAATAGTTCGATCTTTTGAGGTCTTGCTTTTATGATTTGTTAGGCAGGTCCAGGACAGGGCTATTATACCCCACTATTACAGCAAGACCTTCCTGAGTATTCTACCCTATTTCCCATGAATCACAAAATTTTCCAATCTGGTTGGTGGAAGTAGGAACTATTCCTGACCCCAGGTGAGCTCTGGGTACTGTTTTGTGATCCTTTCAATTATCCTTTTATGCATGTGCTCATCAGCACTCTGCTAACACTTGAGGGGATTCCTGCAGATCTCCAGGGTTATCTCTTCATGCAGCTCTCTCCCTTTCGGTACTCTGCCCTATGAACTCTAGTCACCTTGGTCTGGACTCCCAGCCCCATCTTTTCAATCCAGGGAGACTGCTGGGTTCCTCCTGGGGTCTCACTCCCTGTGTCACAGCCTGGAAACTCAAGACAGTAAGCTGAGGCAGTGTTGGGCTCCCTTCATTTGTTTCTTGTCTCTCAGGAATCACTATTCTTTAAAAAACAAAACAAAAAAACAAACAAGAAAAAACACTGTTTTATATATTTTGTCTGGGTTTTTTGGTTGTTTCTGGCAGGATAGTAAATTCCATGACTGTCACTCCACCTTGGGTGAAAGCAAACGTCCTATAGGAGTTTAAACTGGGGCCTGAGCCCAGCCACAGGGATCTTGGCAAAGAGGCCAGAGCTGGGAATTTATCATACAGCATCAAGCAGGAATGTTGTCTCTGGAAGGCTCTCTGGGAGCCCATGGTCAGCAAACTTATCAGTCATTTTTAATCTCAGTGGTAGTCGAAAATGCACATCAATATCTTCTCTTTGTGCTCATACTGGCTAAAACAGAAGGGTTCAAAGTGAGTTTCACTGAATATAGAGTTTGTTCATTTTTTAAAAATTGAAAACAGCTCATTGACCCAATTTTTTTAAATTATAATTTAAACTTAATTTATTATAACCATCATATAATAGAATGGTAATGTTATGGCTGTCAAAATAACTTTTAAATAATGGTATTAAAAATAACAGATTATATAGCCCTTATAATCTATAAAGCAATTTCATATGCATTATCTTTTTTAATCTTTTCTAATTTCTTTAATATAGAAACATACACTAAAGCTCTTAATGGTTATTTGACCTCAAATTTCATCAGCTAGAGCTAGGACTCAAACTCAGATAATTATTTAACTGTAATTTACAATGTATAAATAATTATAGACTCCAACTTTTGAAAAAATTGATGTCATGGAGAGAAAATTTAGGGTCTATTCTAAATTAAGGACAACAAAGAGACAAAATAACAAAATGCAAATCATAACTCTTGACTGAACTTCAGTTCAAAAAAACTATAAAACATATGTAGGGAGAAAAGTTGGGAAATTTGAATATGGATTGGATATTAGATCATATCAGAGAAGTATTATAAAATTCACGGATTTGCTCATGATATTATCATTTATAGGGGAATACTCTTATTCCTAGGACATATGTGATGAAATAATTTGGGACAAAATGTCATTATCTCTACAACTTATAAATGATTCTGGAAAAATTATATGTATATATTCACACACATATATAAATAAAATATGACAAAATGCTAACAGTCATTGAATCTAAGTGGTGGGTGTACAGGTATTCACCATATGATTCAGTCAATGTTTCTGTATGTTTGAAAGTTTTAGTAATAAAGAAGATGGCAGGTGAATGAAATGATAATATCAGACTCTAAAAGGGAAGAAAAATAATCTATGCATGAACAAGGAATGGCTGTAGAACTATCTATCCCCACTGGCCATAAGGAATCCCAGGACTATGGATTTTCCTTCCTTATATCAACCATGCGGACAATTTTAGTCACATAAGTGAAATTTGAAATACATTTAAACTAGTAACCTATTTAGATTAAAATATTGTTAAAGTGAGTAAACTAGTATTTATGCAAATATATTTGAATGTTCTAAGCCTTCTTTGTTACAGCAATAGAAATTCAGATACTTTTTATTGTAGGAACCCATTTCCCCAACAGCCTGACAAAAGTAGAGTAAGAAAAAGACTGCAAAGTTAATAACAATCTTAACGTACAATTTACATGTTAAGATGTACAGTCAATTGTCATTCTTCCTGGTACTTATGTTCTATAAAGTTGCCAGGAACACTAAAGTATCAAATGCTGAATCATGGCTCCTAGAGGAAATATGTACATATACAGATACATGTCTCCCATGGGTTATAATCTTAACTCCTCCAAACAATACATTCTGGTAGATTCTGTTGTCCTTATTTTCCTGAAGAGAAAATGAGGTTCAGAGTGCTAAGTGATTTATCTGAGTCCCCTCCACACACAGGTGCCAGAGCTGGGATTCAAAGCCCTACCCAACTGGCCTCAGAGCTGGAGCTTCTTACACCACCATGTGCTGCTCCCTACCATCTCCATTATCTGGTCATCTCTCTATGAAGCTGAAACAAGAAGGCAGAGAGTGGCCTTGTTGACTTCAACTGGCAATGTGCGTGTTGGACGACTTGAATTTCTCGCTGTTCTGCACATGTCTGTGAATGACCAGAAAGTACAGTGAGTATCCATTTGGGGGTTACAAATAAATTTTAGTGAATCTGCAAATGATGCAGATAAATTGTAATTTACGATTGTGAAACTTTCTACTACATTGTAATAGGCAGTACCCATGTTAAATTCATTTCTGTTTGTTCAACAGTGCTTATGCCAGAGAAGGTGCCTGATATAACTTTTTTTTAAAATAAATTTATTTATATATTTATTTATTTTTGGCTGCCTTGGGTCTTCGTTGCTGGGCACAGGCTTTCTCTAGTTGCAGCGAGTGGGGGCTACTCTTCGTTGCGGTGTGCAGGCGTCTCACTGCGGTGGCTTCTCTTGTTGTGGAGCATGGGCTCTACGTGCACGGGCTTCAGTAGTTGTGGCGTGTGGGCTCAGTAGTTGTGGCGCATGGGCTTAGTTGCTCCATGGCATGTGGGATCTTCCCGGACCAGGGCTCGAACCCATGTCCCTTGCATTGGCAGGCGGATTCTTAATCACTGTGCCACCAGGGAAGTCCTGCCTGATATATCTTTGATAAATAACTGAATGAATGAATGTAAAGCTAATACCCTAAACCCAATAGGTGGTGCTTTATAGATAAGATAATTCAGGGCTAAGACAAACAAGAGCAGAAAAAGAATCTCTAAATCTTTCTTGGCTTCAACCATCCAAAGCAAAGATGAGGAAGCAAGCACTTTGGGAAAAAGTTAAAGCTTGGGACATTGCCTCCAGACTCATGGGGAAGGGTAGGCAAGAATGCACATTCAACAGTTGCCAGGCAGTTCCTAAATTACAAAATAGGTTGTATACTTATCAAAACAGGAACTCACTCTAAAATTCAAGACAGGGACTTCCCTGGTGGCACAGTGGTTAAGAATCCGCCTGCCAATGCAGGGGACATGGGTTCGAGCCCTGGTCCGAGAAGATCCCACATACCGCAGAGCAACTAAGCCCGTGGGCCACAACTACTGAAGCCTGCGCGCCTAGAGCCCGTGCTCCGCAACAAGAGAAGCCACCGCAATGAGAAGCCCGCGCACCGCAATGAAGAGTAGCCCCCACTCACCGCAACTAGAGAAAGCCCGCGTGCGGCAACGAAGACCCAACGCAGCCAAAAAATAAGTAAATAAAATTAACAAATAAAAAAAAAACTACTCTATTAAAAAAAAAAAGTCAAGACAGATTTTCTCCGGTTTTGAATCGTGCTTAGTTCCCAGTCCACAAAAGCCAACATTATATAGAATCAAGCTTGTGACTGAGTAAATTGAGTAACTGAGTAAATGCATAAAGTTCAAACTTTGCTGCTAGCTCTTTAGTCCACAAATCTCATGATCAATGAACAACCACATCCTTTCTTTCAAAGTCTGTTGGTGATTGGTCACTGCACAATCTGAATAACAATGAATAACAATCTGTCATTCAGTTCACACACAGACAGCAAAGTGTGTACTTGTGTTGCTTCTTTATCTACCAGTGATAAACCTGTGTGACATATTATAAAAATGGGTAAGTGGAAGAGGGAACTAGCCAACAAAGATCAGAGTGCAGCAAAGAAACAAAAAGAGATACTACTGGAGGTGAAATTTGATTCTACTGTTAATGGCATTATAGAAAACCATGGGAATGTTGACACTGCCTCAGAGACCCCAGACTTGCAGCCAAAACAAGTTAGTGAAGGCAAATGTATGGACATAAATGAGGAAGGATTTTAGAAAAACAAGATCATGTCCCAGAGGAAGTGATGCTTACAAGAGACTTCACGTGAAAGGAACACTCCGAGAGATACCTGACGACTCTGAAAGCACACAGAATGAAATGTTGAAAAGCTGATTCGGATTCAGAAAGGAGTATGACAGTTCACCAAAATGCTCACTCTGTATCATAAATTAAACAAAGAGAAGTTGAGCACTATTCAAACTACTCTTGATAATTTTTTTAAAGAGAAATAAGATGTTTTCATTCTCAGTGTTTCAAATGTTTTCAATTACTTTACCAAAGAAATACAGTTTTTCCTATTTTTAAAATTTTCCTACACATTTGTAACTGACAGCAAGAATGCTTTTAATGTTTTGACAAAAAATTTAAAGGCCACTGAACAATCGAAATTTTCCCTTTGGTTATTAAGATCACTCTGCATGGTTTAAGTTTACAGGGTCACTTTATGGTTCCCACCATCATGTGAAGCAGCTAGGAATGTCTGTATGGGCAATGATAAAACAATATGCTATTTATCATTAAACAAGGCTGGTAAATAAACAAAACAAAATAACAATGAAGTAAAAAAAATTCCATCTATTTTACTTTTGCATGAAAAAAATGTGTGCATTCCTATAAAACAAGCAGCATACTGATGAAGTTCCAGAATTAGATTTTGTGTGAGAGTTGGACCTTTCTTAAACAAAAATTCATAGCTTTGACATTTTCAGTAAGAGGAAAAAAAAATTTTTAACTGTTTACATTTAGAAAAGAGAGAAACTCTTGTGAAATCTATCAGGGCTGTGAACAGAAGTGGGTAGGGGCTCATAACTGCCTCTGACAGTTAAAGCCCCTGACTCTCCTTGTGATGCTTCAAAGTGTCCCTATACCTAATGAGTCAGGGCCTTGCCCTCCCAGCCAGGCCACCCCTCTTGGAGGCCAGGCTACATTTCAGTAGCCTTCTTTTGTAGCCTAAATGGCACTTAGCTGCCCTAGGCAGCTAATAATTCAATCAATACTTGTTGATTTATTATGAATTAATTTTTTTAAATATGCACACAATGACTTGAGATAAAGCTATCACCCTATTCAAACCCAGCCTACTCACTGCCACAGAGCTGCAGATCAGATCAGGATGCTGTCTTTAAAATCCCTGATACCCCATACTTTACAGTGGGGCGGGGCAATAAACAAGACGGGCTTTTGGCGGAGGGACAGCATCTATCCCACTTGACAACACAAAGACCGAGCATTAAAAGCCCAGTTTAGTCCCCAGGTGTTTGTTGAGCACCTACCACGCCAGGCATGATGCTGCGAGCGCAGGACACAGAGATGCAAGAAACTACCCTCCGCGGAGCTCACCAAGGCCAGGTGGACACGTGCACGCATGACTATCTACAAGGCTCAGCAGGAGCACGACAAGGAGGCGATCCTACTGTCAAGGGATGTAAGGGAAAGTTACGGGAAAGATGAGATGACTCCAGGCCAACTACAGGGGCGGAGGTGTCCATCAGCTGGAGCTGCAGAAGCAGGGCATGAAAGGGAGGAGGAGAGTGAGGGTGGTTCTAGGCAGCCTGCTCCATGTGCCAGTGGAGCACAGGAGGCCTTGTGGGAATGGCTTGAGATGGTCACTCCAAGGCAGGCAGTCACCGTAATGCCCGAAAACCTACTTTCTTCTCGGTCAAGGGAGACACTTTAGTTCCGTCAATCAGAGGTAAATGTTGGTCTTGGCTAATTATCACCTCACGCATCAGCAAGCTCTCAGCCCTACCCAAAGCCTTGCCTGTGCTCAAAGAGAGAAAACCATGGGAGGAAGGACAGGATTATAATAAGGAATAAACCTGGGGAGAATAACAACCATGAGTGTTCTTTCACTGCTCTACACCCAGCAGGCAACACAGTTCCTAACAGAGGGCTGGCAGCCCATCTAGGCATGTAGACTTAGCCCCAGTGCCCTTTAAAGGAGCCTTTGGTTGTGCAAGGGAAAATCTAAATGGAAGGGGCAGAAGCAAAGAGTGTAAATCTCTCTTCCTTAGTGAAAGGCGTCTTCTTTGATGAAGGCATTTTGGCTAAGATTTTTTTAAATTATAATATTTTTACTGTTGAGAGACTTGACGTTTTCACTTGGCAGGCTCAAAGAGTTTTACTGGGGGCTGAGGCAGCTGCAAAAGGTATTACTGGGTCTTTGCTCTAAGGAGGATTGGGTCTCCACAAAATAACATTCAGCCCAAACCAAGGAAAAATATAGCTTTTAAGGGACTTCCTGTGGCGAGGGCTGGTCAATAAATTTTAGGAACAGCAATATCTGATATCCATTATTAAGTTGTTTCCTGTCCCAAGCTGTCGTTTCCTGTCCCAAGCTGTCGTTTCCCACCATTCCCCAAGCCAAATTCTCTAGGGAAGTCAGTGTGGGTGGGTTGAAGGTGGGGCGCCTCTATTCACATTTGGTGGGAAGCAGTGAGGAAGGCACAAGGGCATAAACAACCAGAGACTCTGGGAGGCGTGGCTGTCAACCACGCAGCACGCACAGAAAAGGGGCGAAACAGAGTAGAGGCTCCAGTTATACCACTTGGTGAATAAAGGAGGCTGGTGGACCAGATGCTCAGGTTACCTCCTGTGCTCCCTCCAGAAAGCTTCCCAGCTTTTAGGTCATCGCCAGTGGCTAGAGCCGCTTTTCAATTGTTTGAGCCTCCTTGCGCGTTCTGTGAATCCACGTGCAGGTCTTACCAGACTCGCACCAGCTCTGCTGCTGCTTAAATATCCCACCTGCCACCTGCCAAGACCCACTGCCTCTCTCCTGCGTGCTCGGCACAGTCAGCCCAATCGCCTGCTGCAGGCACCAAACGGGACGACAGTTCTCAGTTCTTGGCTCAGGCAAGAACTCACTAATCGGTCTCATCACCAAAATACACGTCATCCTCATGGAGTCAGATTCACCCCACCCCACCCCCCATATCCTGGTAAAAAGGCGACATCTCTGGAAATCCTACCAGGTTGCTCTCTTTTCTCATCCCCTTAAAAAGCTGCTGATCCTCTGCGTTCAACCAACTGTCTTCTCCATCAGAAAGTTTGTTCCCAATAAGATAAGGAAATGATCTTGAAAGAGAAGCTCCCCAAAAAGAGCACAGCAGTCCAAAAAGGCAGGCTCATTTACTCGTTTAACAGAGGTTTCTGAGCTATGTGCTAAGTGTAGGGAACATGATATGGATTTTTTTAAAAGATACACAGAATATGGAGGCTGTCCTCTTAAGCTCAGTCTTGCAGGGGAGGCATCCATTCATCAAATTATCTTGTGGCTGATGTGAGAACAAACCACAAGTGGTGCCATGAAAGGAAGGAACTCATTTCTTTGAGAGTTTTTAGGCGAAGAGCTGGCGGATGAGCCCGGGCAGCCAAGAACTTCTTCCCTGAAAGAGTGTCGTGTATTTGAGATCTGGGAATAAGCAACCAACAGTTAACTAGGCCAAGGGGCAGGGATGGGAAAGCAGTGTGTCTGGGGAGGCAGGTAGGTGCCTGTGGATCAAGGGAACAGTGCAACTTTGAGGAGCTGAAAGGACTCCAGAGTGGGGAAAGCATAGAGCATGTGAAGCAAGACCATGCACAGCTTCTACAGAGGCAGCATATATGGCAAGAGGCTCGTCCTAACCTGGCTCCAAAAATAGCTTCAGAATGATGCAAACCTCCCAGTATCCACGACCTTATGGAATCCACTCCCCTTGAATCTCAGTGGGCCCTGCATCTTAATTTTGACCAATAGAATGTGGTAAAAGTGATTTTGTGTGACTTCTGAGGCAGAGACATAAGAAGCTTTATGGGGACTTCCCTGGTGGCACAGTGGTTCAGAATCCGCCTGCCAATGCAGGAACACGGGTTCGAGCCCTGGTCCAGGAAGATCCCACATGCCACGGAGCAGCTAAGCCTGCGCGCCACAACTACTGAGCCTGCGCTCTAGAGCCTGCGAGCCACAACTACTGAAGCCCACGCACCTAGAGCCCATGCTCCACAACAAGAGAAGCCACCGCAATGAGAAGCCCACACACCGCAACGAAGAGTAGCCCCCGCTCACCGCAACTAGAGAAAGCCCGCACGCAGCAACGAAGACCCAACACAGCCAAAAATAAATAAATAAATAAATAGAATTCCATAAATATTCTGATATGCCTGGTAAATTAAAAAAAAAAGAAGAAGAAGCTTTAGTTCTTCCATCCGGAGATCTTGGAAAGCTGGCATTGCTGTAAAACTGCCATGCCACGAGGAAGCCCAAGCTAACCACTTGGAGAGGCTGTGTGAAAAGAGAGAGGTGCCCAAGCCAGCACCTTGCCCAGGAATCCAACTGAGGCACCAAACACATGAGTGAGGAAATCGTCTTAGGCATGTGTCCCAGTTGAACCTTCAGAAGACTCCAGCCCCACCAATAGCTGACTGCAGCTGCTTGAGAGACCACAAGTGAGAACCACCCAGCTCATCAGAACCGCTGAGCCCAGTGCATCCACAGAACTGTAAGAGTGAAATAAATTATGGTTTTAAGCCACTAAGTTTTGGGCTGGTTTGTTCTGCAGAAATAGTAGAAAAATTGGTGCCTAGATGTTGGGCACTGCCAAAAAAACAGAAACAAAAACAAAAACCCCCAAAACAAGGCTCAAGACATGAAAATGTTCCAGTGGATCCAGAGAGTTGTCCATTTCATGTCCTGAGTAGCAAATGCTGCCCAGACAGGCTTAAGGGCACAGTGCCTGCTTGACAGAAGCCGGCCTCTGTCTACCTGTTGAATTTCTACAGTCTTTAATTTGAGTCATGTGCTTTTCTGACAGACACTGATAGTTCAGTGTGGCCTTCTGGGCAGAGTGCTATAAAATTGTAACCGAGTTGATTAATACGGTGTCTCTATTTCCCCTCTTTCGTTCACTGCCATTTACAAGAAAACAGCGAAAGTGTGCGGCAAAATATAGCCCTGTCAGGATCCTGCCTTAACAGAAATCATTAAAAATGCGAAACTGTCAAATCTCAAGTGTTCTATATCCAGAGGAACATTATTGCATCCTCTCTGGCATCCCTCAACATCCCATAATGCTCCTATCAGTGAAAAAAAAAATCAACAGCGTGATGTGCAGATGTTTCTTCTGGGTTTATTTTCATCTGGTTTGGGGATGACCAGGGTGATTTTTGAATTCCAACTAGACAGTTACACACAGTATTCCTGCCTTCCCAAAAGAAATATATTTTATTCATTACACCAGCCAGATGAAAATGCCCAGAAAATTTCACCTTGGCCTGGAGAAGAATTCTAGTACTATTGGTAGAGATGGTAGATGTCATCTAATCTAGCTAATGACCTGATTCATTTATTTCTTCATTCAAAAAAACTTCCTTCAATGCCTCCTATGAGCCAGGTACTGTGCTTTCCTCATCCAACTGTTTCCAGTGTGGTGGGAGACTGGTCTAAGCCTGAAGAGTTTCATTTACTTGGGAGTTCTGGGTGGAGCTACCTCTGAGCCCAGGTGTAGGCCATGAGGGTCTGTGTTTTTCTATCACTCAGATTTCCAGAGTGGCATTGGCACCTTTCCTTCAGGATGCCTGGTTATTCAATTCTTTCTTCAGTTCCAAGAAGTATCGCCCATCCTTTCCATAAACTCCTTTTTCTTTGTTTAAACTAGCTGGAGTCCATTTTTACTGCTAACAACAGAGGAACGCCACCTGATACATTCCTACTTACAGACCAGCAGGCTTCTCTCCAGCTTCAAATAAAACAGAGAGCCCTGCTTTGTGTCAGTCTTAAACCCTTCCAGTTTTAATGTCCTTTAGATGCAGTGGAAGCGGTCACTTTTGGTCATATTACCTTGAGAAGCTGCTATGTGCCAGACCTAATGGGGAAGTCCACACTGAAAAGGCACAGCTCTCGAAGCTGTATGGACACATCCCATCCACCTTACTCACTGTAAGCTCCTTGCTGTGAGAGACTATGGCGTGTTCATTTTTGTATCCTCAAAAATTCCTAAGCATATGTGCTCCAAGGGCAGTAGACATGGTTTTTGAGACTCATTAGAATGTAGATGGCCATTGGATGGATGGGAGTCTTGGAAACAGATGACAATGTCTCTGGAGATTGGAGAGGATTTAAGAACTAAACCCTAGGGAACATCAACATTTAAGAAGAAGAAAGAGGTAGAAAGAAAAGCCAGTAATAGAGGCAGAAGAAGCAGTCAGAGACGTAAGAACCAAGCATGTTAACACAGAAGCCAGAGGAGACCAGAGTTTTGAGAATTGGATAATAGTCAACAGTACCAAATGCTGCGAAGAGTTTAGGCCAGTTGAACACTACGAAGAGTTCAAACAATTTGGCAACAAAAAAAATCACTGATGACTCAAAAAGTCATTCCCAGCAGAGCGATGACAACCAAAGCCAGGTTGTACTGGCTGGGGAGCCAAGTCAGGGCATGACTCTTCATTATTGTCATAAAAGAGGAAAAGAAAGAATGGGCCATACACAGTGGCAAAAATAAGATGGAGAGAGTCTGTGGCTGTTCTTTGTAAAGGTACAAATTATTAAATGAATAATTATTTTTAAATGAAATGTCCTAGTTAATGCTTAATTATCTGACTACCACAACACCCCAAATTCCATTTTAAAATAATGAAAATAATTGGTATTTGTGTAGGACTTTGTGGTCTACAATGCATGGGTTCATGCCCTTTCTCTCTCGTGTTCAAGCAAAACTGATTTACTCAAAACCCCAAACCAAGAATAGTCTTATATTGAATCTGAGACGAACTAAGACTCTAAAACCCTTCCTTTGATCAGGGACTGAGAGCACTTGAAAAGAATACTGTGGTAATCCTCCCATTCTCCACCTCTGAAAAAAATGTAACAAGCACTGATGCAAATAGCCAGTGCTTCTCTGCGCTTTGAACTAAAAATCACCTAATGACAGAGGAGCAAGAAAAGTGCCTCTGTGAAGAGTTTCTCTGATAGAGACAAAGACAAAAAAACCCACTTCCTAACATGGTCAATGAGGCTTAGAAAGAAAAGCCAAAGTCATTTTCATGCCACTGGATGCCAAAACTTTTATCCCCGTAATAATGCATTTTTCTAGGTTTAAGAATTTCCTCTTCATGTTGGATGTGGAGAGTATACATCCACAGGTAAATATGATAAAATAGCTCAGTGGATCCCTTCTACACTACATGCTCACTGCCCACGAGCCAGCCAACTTCTCCAGTGAAGGGGCCTCGTCCACCCAGTTCATATTGTATTCTCATAACACAGCACAGTGGCTGGCATGTCATAATTCTCTGTTTAATTAATTAATTAATTAGTGCTTTACCTAAGGCCCTCATCATCTCTTGCCTGAACAATTATGTTCCCTAACAGTTGCCCCTGCTTTTTATTCTCTTCCCTGGTATCAGTTATCTATTGCCCCGTAGCAAACCATCACAAAACGTAGGGTCTTAAAACAATAGCAACCCTTTATTTTGCCCTTGAGTGTGGAATTGTGGCAAGTCTCAGCAGGACCAGCCCTTCTCTGTTCCATGTGGCAGTAGATGGGATGGCTCAACTGGGGACTGGAAAGTCCACTTCCAAGATGGCACATTCACATGGCTGGTAAGTTGGTACAGATTGTCAGCTGGGAGCTCAGCCGTGTCAGCTGGGGTCTTGAATTCCTCTCCCTGTGGACCTCTCTGTAAACGCTTGGGCATCCTCATGGTGTGGTGGCTGAGTTCCAAGAGCAAGCATACCAAGAGAGCTAGGCAGAAGCTGTCTTCCCTCCTATGATCTGGCTTGGAAGTCAGGCAGCATTTTAAGTCTGCCCAGATACTCCTCCACAATAGGAGTGTCAACCTCATATTGTACGAAGAGCATGTGGAATGTCTGATATTGTTGCAGCCATTTATACAATCTGCCACATCCTCTTTAACCATCTTTCTCAAGGCTTCTAGATTTCCTGTAACTCAAAGCTGACTGTGGTACTCTCAGCTTAAAAACATCCAGTGTTCCCCTTTACTACAAGGATAAATTCCCTACTCTTAGTGGAAGCACAGAGAGCATGGAGGGCATAAAAGTCTTCCATGGCCTGGTCCCTGAGTCCTTCCTAGTTTTACTGCTCACCTGGTCCCCCAAGTTCATGCTGGTAACACCTCTGTTCTTGCTGCTAATCTCTGACAGGTCATTTCACTTATCTGATCAGATGCAGCCTCACCTGGAAAGGATGAGTGATCATCCTCACCATTGCTCCTCTACCACCATCAGGGTTAGGATACCCTCTGTATATCATCCGGAGCAGCCTTCCATTGGACAATTTAAGGAACAACTTATTTTTCAGTTTGTCCTTGAAAATGATCTCCTGGAGAGAACAAACCTTGTTTTATTTATATATTTATATCTATATGAATGCCCATAGATATAATATATAAATTCATATGTATAATATATATCCCAGAACCTCACAACAATAAAAGTTATCACTATATTAAATGATAAAACTGTGACACACCAAGAATAAGTAACTTTATATCACCATAAATGGCATGGCTAGAATTTTAATCTCCATCTTCCTGGTTCTAAAGCTCTCACTCCCATACACAGTGATCTACAAGGTTCTTAAACATACCACTAGCACAAGCAATATGAAGAGATAAATATTTTCTCCAGCTCTCAAAACTAACAAAATAAATTTAAAAGAAAAATAAACGTAAAAACAGGCAATAATCATAAAACAAAGGACCATAAGCTTATGGCATCATCCTTTTGGAAAGTCTAGAAAAAAAGGACTAGAAATTAGTGCTTCTTATACCCATGTGCCGCCAAAAAGCAGAACAGAATAAAGATGGTCAATGGACACAATCCTAAAATATCTCATAAATACCTCATAATTTCTAGAGAAGCAGGCTGAGGGATGTGAGGCAGTCAGGGGAAAAGATGTAGAAACGCTTCAAAAATGAAAGCCCTCCCCCAGAATCTCAGAGCCTCACCTTTGCTTTTCCCTGGCTGGAAGGAAAGCTAGAGAGGGAATAGAGAATGATTATAATTGCTCAAAGCTAAATACCTCCAGCGATAACAAGGATTTAGCAATGCAGTAAAGAAAATAAATAAGACACGATATCCTGAGGGAGGGAGAGACTTGGAAGGGAAAGAAACACAGAGAGACCCGGTTTTGCCTCCCTCTTCCCACAGATCAAAACGTTGTGGCCAAAATCCCTTGAGTTTCACTTTCTGTGTCTTCCACAGGCTGGGAGCAGAGTCAACACAGCCACTGGGGAGAGGTGGGTGAAGTCAGGCAAGAGAAACATTGGGCCTAAAAGTCTGTTTAAAGTGAAATTTTAGGACTCTGCCTGGAATTAGGGAAATGACCCAAAGCCCAAGAGTGACCTCAGTGATAACCCTAGGAGAAGACTTTTTTTTAAACTAAGTTGCAGAAGAAAGAGCAGAAATTGGTCCGCTAACCATAATGGCCCACATCCCATCTTGTTCTCATTCTCCCTCTCTCTCTCTCTCTCTCTCTCTCCCTCCCTCCCTCTCTCTCTCTCTCCTCTTCCCCCAAACTCACACTCCACAAAGAGAAGATAAAAAGATACCAGAGTCAAGGAGACTTGACTCAGATTCTGTTGGAACAAATAGCATTGATCATGCTAAACATGAACACATGGGTGGAGGTAGGGAAAAACTCTTAGCACTTATGCTACATAACTCAAGCAAAACACAGTTATCATATACAGATTACAAAATAACTGCATTTAAAATATGTAAAGAAATAAAAGGTATAATTTTAAAATGAGCAAAACTTAGGAGATTTCCAAAACTTCCAAAATAATCATGCGGATTTGCAAAAGAACTGAACAGAACCCCTAAATATGAAAAAATATGTAATTATTAAAATTCAGAACTCATCATGGCTGGAAGAGCTAAGAAACACAACTGAAAAGAGAATTAATGAACTGGAAGTAGACAGGAAGAGCTGATCCAGAATGAAGCACAAAGAGATGGAAAATTGGAAACAGTAGGAAGGAAAGAATGATATGGTCTAACATACACCCTAACCAAAGTTCCAAAAGAAGAAAAATATACAGAATAGAAAATATTAAAGGTGCTAAGGGCTAAGAATTTTCCAAAAATATTAAAAGATGTGAATCTTCAGATTCAGGAAACGCTACAAATCTAAAGCAAGATACCTAGAAAGGATACTGTGATGTACCCACAGTACATCACAGTAGAACCACAGAACACCAAAGGCAAAGAAAATCTGAAGCGTAGCCAGGTACAAATGTCAGACCACCTACAAAACAATGCCCATTAAACTGCCTCCAGACTTCCTTAACAGCAACTATAAAATCCAGAAAAGCACAGATTAATAACTTGAAAGTGCTAAGAGACTGTCATTTTTATTAATGCTTCACCACTAAGTGAATCTAAGAACTTTTAAATATAGTCATAAAGACAGAGAAGGGAAGGCCCGACAATAATAGCTAAGTTGGAATTTTTTTACTGGCTCATCGAGATGGAGACTTAGATTGGAAAAATAAATATTGAAATAATAGGATATGCTATTTCATAACAAAAAAATAAAGTGTTGAAAGAAAATACATCCAGATAAACGATGATCCCATCCAAGAAGGAGTATTAAGATAAATACAAAGTCAAAGAAATACTGAATCTATGACCTACAGACCTCACTAAAGGGCTATCCAAAGGATACACATCAGGGAAAAGGAGATGATCTACAAGGGAAGTCTAAGATTCAAGAAAAAATGTTAACTAAATAAAGCAATAGTCATGACAGAATATCCAAAGCAGATGTTGGCACACTATGGATCATGGGTTAAGTTCAGCCCACTGCCTGTTTTTGAAAATAAAACTTTATTGTAACACAGCCTCTCATTTGTTTACATACTGTCTATGGCAGTTTCTACGATACAACAGCAGAGTTGAAAAATTGTAACAAAGACCTTACAGCCAGCAAACCTGGCCCTTTATAGAAAAAGGTTGCTGACCCCTGATTTAAAGCATTTGCAAAATAAAACAAAAAACATAATAATTTATGGGTTAAAAGAAAAAATCAGCAAAAAATATTGATCTACAATAATATGTAAAACAGGGTAAGTGATTGAATTTAAAGTGTTCTAAGGTCTATTATTATTTGGAGAGAAAAGATATTGGTTAACTTTGGAATTTATGTTTTTTAAGCATATTAAAGCTTTAAGAATAGTGACTGTTTTGGAGTGAAAACTTCCAAAACAGTAGAGGGGGAACATGAAATTTTAAAATACCATCAGTCCAAAACAGACAGAAAAAGAAAATGACAAAGCAAAGAAAAGGCAAATCAAATAGAAAGTAGAAGCTACAATGCCAGAAAGAAGTTTAACGGTATCAGTCATAAATGTATAGACTTATGGGAAAAGAATCTAAAAAAAAAAGAAGAGTGGATATATGTATATGTATAACTGATTCACTTTGCTGTATACCTGAAACTAACACAACATTATAAATCAACTATACTCCGATAAAAATTTTTTTTTAATTTTTTAAATGTATAGACTAATATTCACCAGTAAATAGAGAATGTCAAACTGAGGTTTTTAAAAAACAAGGATATGCTAGTATACAAAATGAGTATTAAAAACACAGAAGAAAAATTTTTGTGTAGCTTACTGATATCAAATAAACTATACTTTATGGCAAAAGAGCACCTTTATCAACAGAGAGGGTTGTATCATGGTCAAAGGTTTGCCTCACCAGGAAGATACAGCAGTTCTATATTTGTTCATGATTAACAGCATAGTCTCATTTACAAGATAAAAATTACAGAGCTATAAGACAAATTGTCAAATCCATCAACAGAGTGAGAGAGTAAAATGCATCTTTCCTAGGAATAAATAAAGTAGACAATCAGTAAGCTATCGAAGGTTTGAACTACACAATTAACGAGCTTGACCTAATGAATATGTGTGTGTGTTCCTGCATCAAACAATTATGGAAATCATATTCTTCCCAAGCTCTCATAAAGCATTTATAAAAATTGGCATCATTGCAGGTCAGAGAGTTCTTAAAGCTTTTCATAGAACCGACATCTGATAAATCACATTCAACCACATTGATTCAATTAGAAATCAGCAGTAAGATAACTTTAAATCCAATGCATTTGGACACTTCAGAAGCACACTTTAAGAATATATATTTTTTTATTCTGGATGGTTCCAAACATACATATAATCAATCCTATGCTTGTATGCTTGTATCAACATTCAAACACACACACACACACACACACACACACACACACACACTTTAAAATAACTCATGGGTCAAAGAAGAAATCATCATGGGAATATTTAAATACTTGAGACTGAACCATAATAAAGTCTTCTACATCAAAATTGTTGGCATGCACTAAAGCAATCCTCATAAGTTTAATTTATAATCTTAACTGCTTATATTAGAAAAAACAAAGACTAAAAATTAGTGATCAAAGCATCTAATTTAAGAAGTTAGTAACAGAACACAGAATAAACTCAAGGAAAGTAGGAAGAAAATAATAAAGATACAGGCTAAAATTAATGAAGTCTAAAATAAAGATAAAATACAAAGGATCATTAAAGATGAAAGTAGGTTCTTTGAAAAGGCTTAAAAAGTAAACAGTCTTTCACTGAAAGTACTTAAGAAAAAGAGACAGGGGCTTCCCTGGTGGCGCAGTGGTTGAGAATCTGCCTGCCAATGCAGGGGACACGGGTTCGAGCCCTGGTCTGGGAGGATCCCACATGCCGCGGAGCAACTAGGCCCGTGAGCCACAACTACTGAGCCTGCGCATCTGGAGCCTGTGCTCCGCAACGAGAGGCCGCGGTAGTAAGAGGCCCGCGCACCGCGATGAAGAGCGGCCCCCGCTTGCCACAACTAGAGAAAGCCCTCGCACAGAAACGAAGACCCAACCAGCCAAAAATAAATAAAGAAAAAAAAAAGAGAAAAAAAGAGAAAGAAGTCACAATATCATGATTGAAAAGGCATAACTCAAAGAAAACTGATTAAAATAAAGACAATAAGAGACATGATATACATAAGAGAACACTATAAACACCCTGATACTGATAAATTTGAAAACAGAATAAACTGACATTGTCTTGAGGGATAAAGTGTATGGAAGTCACTCAGGAAGAAATAGAAGACCTGAGTGCTCCTCAAACATCTAAAGACATTGAATCAGTATCTTATCTGATAACAAAGAACAAACTCATAGAAATGCCCCCTGAATAAGTAGGCTTTCAGTTTTATGGGTTTTTTTTCTACTTTAGAGTTACTTACACTAAGGTTATTCATATCATATAAAGCCATGGTCTTTGGCTACTAACTGTTATAACTGTTTGGAGATTCAGGGAAAACTATATAACCAAATACTTCAAACATTCAGAAAATAGGTCATAGAACTAAACTTAACATGTAAGTTCTCCAAAACCACAGAGCAAGGCATTGATACATAAGGAGCTTCAAACAAATTATGAAAGTTGAGTTTCACATTAAAGAATAGGTGAAGGGGATTAAGAGGTAAACCTTTAGCTCTAAGACAAATAAGTCACAGAGATGTAATGTACACATAGGGAATATAGTTAATAATATTGTAACTACTTTGTATGGTGATGGATGGTAGCTGGTCTTATTGCAGTGATCATTTCCTAATGTATAAAAATATTGAATCACTATGTTGTGCACCAGAAACTAATATAATATTGTATGTTAATGATAGCTCAATTTTTTTAAAAAAAAGACAGGTATCCAAAGGTGATCTGTCAAGTCACCCAGATTAGGAATTAAGACATTCCATCCACTGAGTTTTCCCTTGAAATCCTGAAGTGGATCTATAAAGTGCCTGTAAGTTTTCCAGAGCAGATGTGTAGTAATATGTCCAAGGCTGCTGTGTTTACAGTTCTCTGAACTGCAGACTTCAGCCTTCCTTAGGTTAAATTTCCCCTTGACTGTTTCCCAGGGCTCTCATGGTGAACTGCAGTTCCCACCTCAATGTCCCTTCCCTCAGCTGTTTGCTTTTTTCCTAGGAAACCTGGAAGAGTCAAGAACAGGTGGCTTTGGACTGTCAGAACAGAAACTCACTTGTAGCCTTGCAGTGGAAAGGGAGCAGGAAGCACACACACGATAGCTCTTCTGTCGTACAGAGCAGGAAAGAACACTCCCCCACTTATCCAAAGGCACCTCTGGGTGCTGCTTCATCCTGTTAGATCTCGCAATCAAGGTGGGCAAGACACAGAGAGAAGGAAGGGAAGCAACGCAGCCGTGGATTTTTCCCACCTGACTCCACCCCATCCACATTTAGCACAAGCTTATTACCATCATTTGCTTCTCCAGTGAATGCAATTAAACGCACCTCCATGTCTGATCCACTGGGAACCTGAAATGTTGCTTACAAATTACCTGCCTTCCTCGGCCATTACCGTGCCTGTGTAAGCCAGCATTGCACTAACAACCAGAAGGGAACTGCAGAAAAAGCGCAGCTGGGAAGGGAGATGAACCTGAGTTTATATCCCTCGTCGTGGTGGTTTCACACCTCACAATTTAGGATGTGCTTCAGCAAAATTTAATTTTAACATACCGTTACCAAAGCTTTAATTAAAAACCCCATTCCCTTTGGACTTGCTATTTGTCCTGGATTCGGTTACGCCCTATCCCAGATCCATATAACCACCCTGTTTTCTGGCTGAGGTGGCCCCAGAGCAAGGTCTCTGCTACTGCTGTCACTGCCACTACAGACCCAGTGCCCACAGTGACAGTTACTACTGGTCCCCGATGTCACCAGTGAGCCTGCCCAGATGGCGTCTTGCCTCACACCTGTGCCATGCACCTCTGCATCCCAGCCGCCACTCTGGGGCTTTCACAGAGCTCCTAAGGTACACAGTGCCTCAGGACCCACCAGGCACTCACGCTTCACCTGGAAATGCAGGGCAAACTTTGAACAATGGGAGATGGATGTCAATATATAAATCCACCCCCCCCCCCTTTCCCTCTCCGAAACACAGCCTCTCTGAAGATTACTTGAGTGATGGAGACGTCACCTTGTGATGAAGCTGTAAATCAGCTGGAAACACTCCCTCAATATTTGCTCCCCAGCTTTCAGCCTCACTCCTGCCACCCTGGGATCCCACTCCCCAATAAAGTGTTCGGTCTTAAGCCCTTAAGCCTCAGGCTCTGTTTTGCAGGGAACCTGGAATGAGACACCATTCTTTAAAAATGGGTTTCATCCTTTTCTCTCTGTGCTGCCTCCTTCAGGAACTGGACTCCTACTTAAGGGCCATGAGCTCAAGCCAAAGCGGATCACTCACACACACTCCAGCCTGCCCCTTGCCCGGTTCCCACCCCACACTAAATCAATCACAGAACTAGCAGGAAATCATGTACAAAACAAAGGTTCAGATTCAACTTTCAAAAAGAAATTTTCTGTTGAAGTGTTCCACAGCTATATATATATATTTTACAGCTATATTTTTTTATGTAGCCAGAAAGCGAACACTGAAGAATCCTTCTTTCAAGCAAACATTGGTTCAATAAAATATGAGGCAAAAAAGAGGGAAGAGCATTATTCTTCAAGACCGATTGTCATCACAAATTAAAGCATTTTAACATTCAAATATAATAGCTTATTTTAAGGCAGTTGGGTGGCTTCCTTAAATTTTATTGACAAGAAAAAAAATTAATTTTAAAAATCAGAATGTTTAAAAGTAATTTATCTAATCATGCACGAGTGATGTAATATGGAGACATAACAGAAAATTTTCATTTTGCTAGTCCATTAGATATTATGTTACATTTCATGTTTCTGAATCACTAGATTTCAAAGAAAAGCAAATGATATTACTGTTACGATTTGCTTTGCTATTGTGTGTTAAAATGAAACATTTTTACATGAACTATTCATTTTTATTTTTTTTTAATTCTTAGGATTTTAATTAGTGGAAGGAATGACAGGAGGATTTCACGTGGCCCAGTGGCTACTCTCTGCTACATCAAATTCTACCCCTTCATGATTGGGAGCCAGAAAACCTTGCAATGCGTGGTGGTTCTTTGATAAACCACATCTTGAGATGTGAGTTTTTCTATCAGAGCATTCCAGCCTTTTCAAAAACCTGTTATCTTCTTTCAGTGATGCTAACCATACAGCACAAATATCAATACTAAAGTGAAATTTCAAAAGAACCACATGCTTTACGGAAGCAAATGTATTCACTCATTGGCTATTTATCCCAGTGACACACCTGTCTCAGCCACAATTCAAGACTTTGCAAACAGATTTCGTTTGGCGTGTCAGGACTCACAAAGATAACCTGAAAGATTACAACTCAACGAATGTGCTGCCTCTTATTAGATTCTGAATAAGCAGGTAGATATAGATCCTTCACTCATTCAAAGGGACAAACTAACACGTTTATTTAGCACTGCTGTCAGGCACTGGGCTCACCATTTTGCATACATTATCTCCTCTGATAATGTGATAGTTAGGACAACATTAGCTGCTGTAACAAATAAGACCCCAAATCTCAGTGGATTATCATACTCTCTGCAGTGTCATCCACTGGCAGGCAAGGATAGAAGAAGTGACAAAGGCACACCCATTTCCTAATTTCCTATGGGTTTCTTGGGTCTGATGTACAGTGTGAATAAATGCTTCTAGCTCTTAGCCCTTTTCTGATCAATGAAGCACTTTTTTATTAATATTTTTCTTTGTATGTAAAGGAGGAACCGTAACTCTCCGTAGCTGTATATATAACCCTTTTCTCCTAAAGAGGGGTTGGTCAGTGCTCCTATATTTTTCATTTTTTGTCAAAGCAAGAAGTAAATACTTTAGAACTGTTAAATATATAAATAAAGTGAATAAAGTTTAGTGTTCCGCATGGTAAAAAAAAAAAAAAAAAAAATGGTCTCACATGGTGAGACCAGAGGAGAGTCCTCACCTAGATGGGAGCAGCTTGGGGGGCAGTCATCAAATGTAGTCACTGGCTGGACAACCCATTCTCAGAGAGAATCTACACTGCACAAAAGGGAGCACACTTTTGGGGGGTTAACTAACCATCTCCCTCCTTCTCCCCTCCCTCTATCCCTTTATCCTTCCTCACCTCCCTCCTTTTCTCTTTCCTCTCCCCACCACACACACACACACACACACACACACACACACACCCAGCTGTGCACACACAAACCCTATGAAGTAGGCATAGGTTTTCCATTTGACTAATGATGAAGTGGGCTAAGAGAGGTTTTGCAAATTTCCTGAGGTGTAATAATAACCCAGGTCTATAAGACTCTAAAACCCTGGGTCTTTCCCATATATCATGTGACATATAACAAGTATTTGTACAGCTCTTTCAATATACAAAGCACTTGGGGCTTATTGGGAACTGGTGTGTGAAGTGGCATGCCCTTTCTCAGTTCATATCAATAACGTATTTCTCACAATTTTATTCAATCAATGTTGAATGAATTAGTGGGTACCCCAGGGGACTTTGAACAATGATATATTTATTTATTTATGAAGGGTCTTTTTTCAGGTTCATTTTAGAGAATAACATAACATTTTCATAGCACAATAGTTTTTAACATGGCAAAAAATTTTTATAAGATATATAGGTTTGACTGTAATTTCAATGGAAGGCTTATATTCACAATTTTTTTAAACAACTTTGATTTGGTTTGTGGTTCACTAAAAATAAAAGTGATACTTAGAACCAGTTCTGCCTGGGTTCAGTAAATTAATGTGGTAAGTTCTGGTTTATAGTTAAGTTGAATTCTGGTTCCTAGTAAAAACAGAGTCTTATTTCAAATAAAATAGCTTGTTATGTGTTTTTTTTAAAGCCTTTTCCTATAGAGTTATTTACTCCTTCTTTGAGGCAATAAATCTTGGATAAGATGAATATCCCTTCTACTTTCCTGTCATGTGCCCCCCTCCACCCACCCTCTGTCCACCAATTCATTTCATTTCTATTTCTATTTCGCCTTCTAAGGTTTTTTATATTGACAGCTCAGGTAATTTAAATGATGTTTCTGAGTTCAAGTTTTCAGCGAACCTCAACTGGAAAATAAGCATGAGGGGTGTTCCAGTGATCTATCTTTGTATAACAAACCAACCTAAAACTTAGTGACACAAAACAACCATTTTTGTTATGCTCAATGCTTCTTTAGACCTGAGATTTGAGAAGGACCCTGCAGGGACAACTGGCAGGCAGGGTAGCTGGAGATTGGAACCATCTGAAGGTGCCTTCACTCACATGTCTGGTGACTGATGCTGACCAGAACCTCAGATGAATCTGTTGGCTGGGACATCTATATCTACATCTACCTGTGGCCTCCCCATGTGGCCTTGGCTTCCTCATACTGTGGTAGCTGGGTTCCAAGAGCAAGCATCCCAAGAGAACAAGAAAGAAGCATGTAACATGAGAAATCACATGGCATCATTTCCACCTTTGCTCTATTGTTGAGGCAATCACAAAGGTCTGCCCAGGTTCAAGGGCCAGAGGACATGGAACCCATCACTCCACAAGAGGGTTGTCAAGGTCATGTGGTAAGAGAATGTGGGATGGGAGATATTATTGTGACCATCTTTGGAAAACATAATCAGCCACAGGAGGCATACCCAATAAAGTGGCAGATGCCTGTCCACTCTTTCTCGCAGGCTGCTGCTGCTCACAGAATCGCTGCACATGTGGCCGGAGAGAATCAATGGAGGCCTGACCATACTGTAATGCTTACTGGACTTTTAGAAAGGCTTGGAATTAACGAAGGAGAATGACAGTAAAAAGAACTTAATTCTCTAGACTAGATGTCGCTATTGTCAGATGCACAGACCTGGCCCCTGCAGAGCAGGCCGCTTGGTCCCAAGCTCCTGGAATGCTGCCAGGTTGTACGAGTCAGCTTCCCTCCCTACAGGGTCAGTGCCCAGGTATGTGTCTCCTCCACCCAAGGTCCAGAACACAGTTCTCCAAGGCTTGAATAAAGTCTGCTGTCATCCTCTAAAATCTGCCCTCCTCTCTCTAGGCTGATTGATAATGGAAACATACATCCCTTCAAACGTATGACCTTGCCCTCAGCTCAATGTTAGCTTACTTCCCAGAGCACCGTGCATTTAGTGCTGAATTCACCAGGGGTGGGGCCTCCAATGAATACTCCAGGCTGGGTTTGGCCATTCTATTCAGGGCTCTTTGTGTTTTGCTGCAGCAAGGTGAGATTGTGCCTTACTGTAACTTCTGCGTTTAGCTCCCTATTTCCTGTGAGCAAATGCATGAAAATACATGCACACATAGCTTGCAAATACATAATCACATTTGATACTCAGAATTACCTGTTGGTATAGATATTAATATCCCCATTTTGCATTCAAGGAAACTAAAACTTAGCAGAAGGGCATGCTCAAGTGTCTTAAACTAGGATTAATAAGTCAACCTCTAACTCCCAGTTGTTCTTTCCTTTGGCCCACACTGGCTGTGCAGATTCAGAAATTCTAATTTTGAGTCTCGTGCATACGAGTCAATATTTCCCACCTGATATTAACTCATTCATCATTCCCTTTACAGGAGCCTTTGCCACGGGTTGTAGGTGGCTCCCCATCTCTCTTCTCCTTCCTCCTTCCCCACCCCTCTCTTTGAGACTATCAATTTATTTTCCATCATTATCCTTTTGGTTTGGATCTGCACCAGTTTTCTCTAAGTGATAGAACACCTTGTATCCCAAAGAGAAATGCTGCTACTCTGCAAAGCAAGCCTTTGAGTCTCTTTTTAAAGAGAGTTCCTACAGTGTGGCAGATTTTAATGACCCCCATCTCTCATGCCTGCACTGGGTCACCTGAGCCACACTGCTCAAAATGATCTAACCACCTCGTAATGCCGGCCGAGGCAGACTCAGGCTCGCCACAGGGCACCCAGCCTAATCCATTATACCACTCAAAGCCATAAATCACAGGATTCTCCCCCTACCCTCCTTTCCCTCCCACCAAAAGGAGAGCTCACATGAAATCTATTTACATGGGATGATTATTCAATTAATTTTTTCATTACACTTGCCAGGAAGCATTGCCAGGATTTCTAAAACTGCCCTGTGTGTTTGCATTAATGATGACGGTGGTTTGTGCTACTTAATTTAGCAATCACGGCCCATTTGGAGGTCATGCCCAGCCATATGCAGATTGGAGATGGTAGAGGGGCAGCTTCCTGATCAGGAACACGTGAGTGCCTGACACATGTCTAGGATAAGCACAGAGATATTAATATCTCTACGTGCTGTCCCCACAGCCATTCCCACTGTGGTAGCCTTAGCACAGGCTTAGGGCCCTCATCCTCAACAGCCCAGGTGAAACAAGACCTCTTGGTTGCTCTCCCTGTCTCTCTGACCCCTTCCAATCCACCCCCCATACAGGCTGCCATAGTGATCTTCCTAAAGGGTAAATCTGATCCTTTTGCCCCTCACGTCAGTGGTGCCCAGTGGCCCAAGGAAGAAGGTACAAGCTCCCATCCTGCTTTGCATGCAGCACCCTTTGCATGCACCTGGCCAGCCTCAGCTCTCTCTACCCACTCCTCCACCCCAAGAGGAGACCTGCTCCAGCCACATAAATACCTCCAAGCTACTCACAATTCCTCAGCCAAACAAGCTCTCCCTGGCACCCAGGCTACTTCCTCTGCCTGAAGTGCTTTTTACTCCCTTATCCACCTGGCAAATTTGCACCCACTCTTCAATACCCAGCTCAAAAGTCCCCTCTCTTGGGAAGTTTTTACAGCTCTCACAAGGCACTAGCAATCTTTCTGCGGTCTCCATAGCGCATTGTAAATGCTTTACTCACAGCCCATACCTCGTATTTTAATTCTCTGCTTTTCTGTGAGTGAGTTAGATCAGTGTCCTGGTCATTCTTTCTTGTATCCCTAATACGGGGACACTCAAATGAAAACTTTTTTAAAAAGACAGATTATTTGGAATTTACCTAGACCCACTGAGAAGCCCCAGAATTGGTATTTTTTTTCCTACTAAAGTATAGTTGATTTACAATGTTGTGTTAGTTTCTGGTGTACAGCAAAGTGATTCAGTTATATATATTTTTTCTTTTTCATATTCTTTTCCATTATGGTTTATTACAGGATATCGACTATAGTTCCCTGTGCTATACAGTAGGACCTTGTTGTTTATCTATTTTATATATAGTAGTTTGCATCTGCTAATCCCTCTCCTAATTTATCCCTACCCACCTCTTTCCCCCTTCGGTAATCATAAGTTTGTTTTCTATGTCTGTGAGTCTGTTCCTGTATTATAAATAAGTTCATTTGTATATTTTAGATTCCACATATAAGTGATATCATATGGTATTTGTCTTTGTCTGACTTACTTCACTTAGTATGATAATTTCTCAGTCCATCCATGTTGCTGCAAATAGCATTATTTCATTCTTTTTTATAGCTGAGTAATATAGCATTGGTATTTTTAACAGTTTCCAGAGTTGTTTCTTTTGCTGCCAACCTGGCCAGGTCCATAGACCCTGAGTTGGGGACCTACCACCCCAGCATGTGGCCTGCCTCAGAGCAGGGGCTTAATGATTATTTTGTAAAAAGTGGAGGAATGCATGGCTATTGGGCAGACGGAATCACAGAGTAGGGTTGTGTTGATAAAGGCAACAGGGCAGCAACTGCTCTTTCCTCACCATTATAGGCCAACACTGAACTAAAAGGGATCCTAGCTCTGTGAGCCTGTTAGAAAAGAAATGAATGAAACATCAATTTGGGTCTCACATAAGTGCACTGACTCCTAGGCTCCAAGCACAGTGTATACCTGCTGCCTAGCACCTACCCTTTCCCATCAGATCTGGGTGCCGATGAAAAGAAGGATGGGCGGGCAATGCCTGTGCAGACCTGGGCCTCAGCTGACGTAGTGGTAGGAGTTGCTACAGATGCTAAGGATGCTCTGGAAATCCAGCCCTCTCCCCCTTTGGCCAGGCACCGGGAGAGCCTTCAGGATCCACTGGCCCCCACAGGCTGTGAACCAGAGTCGTAAAGTCACCTCCTGTCCTATGTTGCTGAAGCCAAGCCCTTGGACTGCTTCTGCCTCCTTTCTGGAGGGCCAACATCTCAGGGGGGATCGTCTGTGGCTCCCAAATTGACTTCCCCTCCTGGTTTTACTTAGAGAATGCAGGTTCATTCTCAAGCACTGGTATATAATATAGGTCATATTGAGAATATAGATCCTATTTAGCTGATCAGGCTTTCATCATCAGTCCATCAAAATCCCCACTGGCTACAAACCGTTCCCTGTGAGGACCAGGGAATGGAGGGGGGGGTGTCTCTCGTTGTGGCTAAGTTCACATCTGAACCTGCCAGTGCTTTTGCACAAAGGCCTGGCCCTCCCTACCATGCAGGGCTGGAGCAATCTCGGTGCACTGTTGATCTGAGGTACACAGAATTAGATGCCTGCCTGAAGCCCCCTCTTGGCCGCCTTCCATGTCCTGAAATGCTCACCCCAGATTCCACCTAGGGGCCTGCTGACATGGACATATATCTTCCCAGGAGTAACCAACATGCAGGGCTTTTAGGGACTGGATGCTCAGGTAAGTCATCACTAGCCCTTGTACTCCAGCTGAGAAAAAACTAAGAAAACCTAGAAAAATCTAGAAAAACCCAGAAAATGAGAAAATAGGGAAATAAATGAACATTTATTGAACTTCTACTATGTGCCTGGGATTAAATATTCCATTTAACGCCCACAACCCCCTTATAACACAAGTATTATTCTGCTCATTTACAGAGGAGGAAACTGTGGCTTATGTGGATTGGGTTACTTGTCTAATTTTGTACGGGAGTCAAGACCATGGCTATTTGACTCTAAAGCCTTTAATTATTTCATTGTCTAATCCTTTCCCCAAGTGGAACCTTCCAGCAGAGTTTGAAGTAAAAGGCTTGAGTCTTGTCTACGTACTGTGCATTTTAATTTGGGAAAAACCTGTAAAGAAAGAGGCAGTGCTTGGAGCACACATTACCAATGTTCGGGCAGCATAATACCTCAGGGTTCCTAGAAAAGTGGGCAGTAGAGGCGGGTCGAGGGCCAAAGACCCCTGTGAGCTGCTGAGCTGGGGAAGCTCACTCTCCCTGGTCCTCTACGGGGTAGGGAGGCAATTGGTCCACCCATATTTCTCTGGTTGGGAGGAGGGCTGAAAAGAGCCAGCTATGAAAATTCAAAATCAGACCCACACATTTATTAAGGAGACAGGAGCAGGGGAAACAGGGAGAAAATTCCAAAGAATAGTAAGACAGTTTGTCTTCGAGGAAATGGGGAGACAGTAGACTCACAAACATGTAATTACAGTACGCCTGAGTGTCTTGCTGCATTCTCATCACTAGAAATGTGCCTAAAATATGGGGTGAGCCCACAAGGGGCAATTAGTTCTAGTGGACAAAAGAGGTAGACGGAAAGCTGACACTTGAAGGGTGAGGACAACATTCTACCCCTGTGGACTCAGCCTGTGTGAGGGTAACTGGAAGTGGACGGGCCTCCAGAGCTGGCAGTTCCCTCCTAACCACAGAAAGGTAGCAAGCGATGATTTTGCGTCGCCGGGCAGGAGATTTACTTAACTTCTTTTTGGTGGAGACCTATAAATGTTATCATGGTTCCTGCTGTCAAGCTTTGCAGTCCCTTTTAAAAACTCAGGCTCTTAATTCACTACACGGCCTCCCAGGAAGCGTGAAATCCTCCACGGAGGGACGATTCAGGGTGAGGAAGGAGCTGGCGCTTGCAGCCATGTTTCCCGAGGGGCCTTCTCGGTGCTCCCTTCCTGGCCCTCCCTCTCTTCCCCTCCCCTCTCCTCTCCTGGAAGTCCAGCTGGCAAAGCCAGTGGTAGAAGACACATGAGAA
The DNA here is from genome assembly GCF_028021215.1 of Eschrichtius robustus. Classification (NCBI taxonomy): domain Eukaryota; kingdom Metazoa; phylum Chordata; class Mammalia; order Artiodactyla; family Eschrichtiidae; genus Eschrichtius; species Eschrichtius robustus. The sequence continues at coordinate 81,490,572 of NC_090839.1, read as the reverse complement.
CTTTGGAACTCATAGGATGGCTTAATGGAAGTCCTTCTGATTTTCTCCTGTCAGACTTCACAGCATTTGTACCACCAGCCTCCCCTCAGCCCCCTTGGAAAGACTGCCATCAGCAGCCATCTTAGTTCCCTTCTTGGGATTAGTAGTAAATCCCATCATTGGGCCTTTTGAGCAGACTTTTGACTGCCTTTGGGCCTTTGTATTAGACACTGAGTCAAGAATGTAAATACTCTTTAAGCTACTCAATCACTATAGTTCCTTTCCAATTATCTAACTAAACACAAGGTTAACCTACAACTTGAGCTCTCTGGTCTTCATCTGAAACAGAGTCAGGAGAGTCTGTGAAATGTTTGTTGATATTGTGAGAAAGGCCATATGACCTTCCGCCTGCGTCACTGAAGAAGAAGGGGAGCCTAGAGGGTTTTGTTTCCTTTCTATTATTATTAAAATGAATATGTGGGGTTTTTTGGGAAAACTTGAAATATTCCAGAAAGTATTGAAAATAAATTTTTTTTTTAAACCCTCATAATCCCACAATTCAGAGATAATCATTGTTAACATTATGGTACATTTCTTTACATACACACACACACACAATTTGCAATTTATGACTTTTCCTGCTATTTTATCAACTAGTTTTCATAGGCAGCCAATCAGTTAGTAGTCTTTTGGTTGTGAGAGGAAAATATAACTCAAAGTGCCTGAAGCAGAAAAGGGGATTTATTGGCTCACACAGATGAGAGTTCAGGGATAAGCATGTATCAGACATGGTAGAATCTGGAGTTTCAAGCCAAGTCCCTAAGGCCTGACCTCTTGTCACCGCTGCTCTGCTTTCCTGTGTGGTCTCCACCTCAGATTGGCTTCCTCCTCAGGCTGGCAGAATGGCAGTTCATGGCTCTGGGATTCTCCTCACAGCTTCATAGCAAGTTCTAACAGAAGTCTCATATCATTACCCCTGAATTGGTCCCCTGCTCATCTCTGAGCGAGTCCCTGTGTCCAGGATGATACAATTCTCTGATTGGCCAGGACTGTTTCACATGGCCACTCTTGGAGCCAACAGGAACAGTCTCTGCCTCCCATCTTAATGCACTGAGAAGGCAGAAATGGTTTCCTGCAAAGAATTTGGGCATTATGCCCAATGTCACAATATTCTGGTAGAACTAGTGTCAGTGACACTGTCCACTGCTGCTGTTGCAGCTGCCATGTATTTTAAGGATTCCTGCTGCCCTCTGGCCGGTATCTCCATTGGTGCCAATGCTGAAATGAGTAAGAGGAGGAAAACACATCATGAGACCTTCCATTTTTAGGTAAATCTTATTTTTTAATTTTTTCATATGCTTCAGTGGCTATTTGTGGTAGAAGACTTACAAAGTAGTAACTGATCCTCTTACTTTTAGCCCCAAATCCCAAAAGACGGGCTAAATATTCTGCTTATTCTACCTGCTCTGTGATAATTTATGAGGTCCATACCCTGAACCCACCTACTGACATAGCTATGGGCTCCTATAAGGCGTCTTGGCCCAGGATAGTCCCTGGTTGGTCATTGCATAATTCTTCCTTTATTGTTTTCCTTCATGTATCTTTTAGTGGGAGCCCAGAGAAGTCTGTAGAATAAGATGCTTGAGTCTTTGGGGTTTGGAAGGCTGAGCACATTAGATTTTTAAATCTATAGGTTTCAGGCATGTGAGTGCTACTGCCATATAGAACATGGGAGGGCTCCCATCATAACCATCAGAGGAAAAGGAAAGGATACTAGGGAACAAAAATAACCATGTGCACAACAAGCACTTTCCCATGTCCGCAAACATCCTTTGAAAATATGATTTTAATGGTTGCATAAAACTCTGTTGTACGAATGTACTGTATTAACCAGTCATTGTTGGATGCTTTCTAATTTTGTGTCTGTTTTGCACTGTTCTAATGTAATGCTATAAGGAATATCCTTGCATATAAATCTTCAACTGCTTCTTTAATTATTTCCTCGGGACAAATTTCTAGAAATGGAATTTTTGGATCACAGGCTTTTTACATTGGACTTCCAGAAAAGTATTCAGTTATAAGGCCACCCACTGGGTATGATCTGGGTCTGTTCTGACCCTGACCATGCTGTTAACATGAGAAAAAGAATATTGGGATTGAGGAGAAATGATAAAGCAGATGGCAGACTGAAAGTGATTTCTTAGGAAAGCCTTAGGAGAGGTAAAGTTGAATCAAAATTAAAAAGTGGAGCAAAAAGTTATCTTCCTTGGCGTATGTATGGAATGCAGCCATGAAAGTGTCCTTCTGGAATCCATTTTGACATAAAGGTCACCCTGAACAGTATAATATTGATAGACCCCTGGGTCTTGGGAGGTGGGCTAGAAAAACTTTTTCTCAGCCATTCAGTTTTTGTGAAAGTCAACTAAATATGTTAAATAAAACCTGCTTTTCTTATTTAACCATTCAAGCTACATAGAGACAAAAGTGAATCTAGTCACTCATTCATTCATTCATTCAACAAACATTTCACAAGATGTTTATCTGCAAAACATTATTCTAGGAATTTGAGGCTACAGAATTTGAAATGAAGAAAATAAATCTAAGAGCTAAGCAAAACCTTCCACACATTAAAGAAATAAATCTGAAATATGTGCATTACTCTTACTGGAATAGAATGGTTCCTAGGTGAGAATAAGACCTGGTGGTGAGCTAACTGATTTTATTAACTCATCCAGAGATAGAATGTATCAGACAGAAGAGAGAGGTTATCAGAGAACATAGAAGAGGGAAAATGAGAGAGACCCATTTTGGCAGTGCCCATCAAAGCTCTCTTCCAGTAGTCTAGGAAGCCCACAGGAACACATGATTTGTTTGATTTCTCTGTGGACATAGATACATCAGACCATCAGAGCCTGATGATACTAAACATTCAAATCCACCGCCAAGGCCCCTTGCTCTGATCTCTTATAATCCATGCAACCTTCTGACAATTTGACTTTATATATAGTTTTCCAAGATGGAGAAAATGTGCAGATCAGGCTAATGTGAATGCCTGCTCCTCCTGTACGTTGTATTTCCCATTGTAAATTAATGAATTGACATTTTAAAATTAAGTTTATTTATTTTACTTATTTATTTTTGGCTGCGTTCGGTCTTCGTTGCTGCGCGCAGGCTTTCTCTAATTGTGGCAGGCGGGGGCTACTCTTCGTTGCAGTGCGCGGGCTTCTCATTGCAGTGGCTTCTCTTGTTGCAGAGCACGGGCTCTAGGTGCGTGGGCTTCAGTAGTTGTGGCACGTGGGCTCAGCAGTTGTGGCTCGCGGGCTCTAGAGCGCAGGCTCAGCAGTTGAGTCACATGGACTTAGTTGCTCCGTGGCATGTGGGATCTTGCCAGACCAGGGCTCGAACCCGTGTCCCCTGCATTGGCAGGTGGATTCTTAACCTCTGTGCCACCAGGGAAGCCCCGTGAATTGACATTTTGATTTATAGACATGAGTTTCTTGTGAGCTGGGTTAATTTGCACCCTGAGAAACTGGCCCACATAATATGCCGAGAGAATCAACCTTCTAAGCCTTCAAGGCTGAGGTTAGATTCACCAAAGTAATACCATCCTATACAGCCACCGATGATGAACCAACCTGCTCAGCACAGTATCTGGTATATAGAAGTTGTCCAACAAATGCTGCTTGACTTAAATGGATTTGAATTGAATGGGTTTGATTAATTAAGGTTGGGTGTGAGAGAGAGAGAGAAAGACAGAGACAAGGACAGGCTCATAGACTTGGGAATTCACCAGTATGGTCAGTTGAAGCTATGTGAATGAATAAGGTCACCCAGGAGTAATGGAACCTGTAGAGGGAGGCAGGGGATCTGATGGTGGTAACTTAGCAAATTTCCATAAGAAGGAGCTGGAAGAGGAAGAACAGTTACTGGGGCATTTGAAGGTCAGGCAGAGAGGAAGACTGAGTAGTGCTGAGGAAGTTCTAGTTTATCCTTCTCTATCATTACTTTCTCCATAAATTATCTACATCACTAGCTTTAAAGATTATTTATGAATAATCTTTTGTAATAATCCAAACTCCTATATCCATGTGACAATGTGCCATCTATAATGAGATGCCTACTGGGTTCCCTAATATAACCCATGAAACAGAACTCTTGATGCTTCCCCTCAAAACCTTTTCCTCCTTCAGTCTCCCCAGCTCAGTAAATGGTTCTCTAGTTGTTCAAGCCAAAACCAAAGCATCACCCTTAATTTTTTCATTTTCTTCACTCACCTCTCCCCCAACCCCACATCAAATCCATCACTACCTTCTGTGGCTCCATCTAAAAAATATGTCTCAAATTCAAAACTTCCCTTGTCTTCACTGCTCTTCATCAAGCCACCAATATTTCTTGCATTCTAATGATCGTCCTGATTATGTCACTGGCACCTTTGTTCTTTCAAAAATACACATGGGTTCATGTCGCTCCCCTGCCTAAAATTATTTCATGGTTTTCCACTGCAATTAGGATAAAACACAAAATCCTCCCCATGTGGTCTAAAAGTTCCACATAACTAATCCTGAATAATCCTCCAACTCCATCTCCTGCCACAAATCCGCTGTTGACTATGACCCAGCCACAGGGCTTTCTTTCTTTTGCATGAACTTACCAAGCTCATTCTTTCCTCCAAGACAGGGCACTTGCTACTTCTTCTGCCCCTAGATTCCATCCCAATCTTCGCAGGACTGCCAGGTGTTATTCAGATTTCTCCTCCTAACCATCTCTAAGGACCCTATCAAATTACCCAGTCCCAACTACAGCCACATTGAAACGCATCACCTTGTTCTGTTTTCTCCATGGCGCTCCCTTATTTGGTAACGTGCTAACTGTCCTCTTCACTCCCATCTCTCCACCACACGCATCCCATGAGAGCAGGGACATTTTTCCCCACCACTGTGTTCTCCAGGATCTAAAACACTGCCTGGCACACATTAGGTGCTCAGTAAATATGTACTCAATAAAAGATGAATCAATAGAAGATTAAGAAGCTAAAGGAAATTCTGTAAGAGGAGGACGAAGCCAACAGCCTGCTCACTTTTTACCAGAATATATTTTTCTCCACCAAGAATCCCCATTAAAGAATTTAGTTCCATTTGCAATATTTTATTTTGCATTCAAAGACCCAAACACTTGATCTCTCTGGCTCTTCTTAATGGCCTCAGGAGGAATGCCAAAAACAAAAAAACAAACAAAAAAAATCCACCCATGCTGTGGAAATACCAGAAAGATGATTTTCATGCATTCAAACTCAATATTTACACTGGAATACAGAAATGTGATTCTAAGAGAAAAAGACTAACAAAAAGATACAACTCATTGCAGTCTAGTCCTACTTTCTATTTTTTTACCTTGAAGAAACAACTTAAATTCTCTGAGCCTTAACATCCCCAGGTGTAAAGTAGGTGTATCAATACCTGCCTCTTTCTTCTAACTCTCGGGTCTATTTTAACTCATAAAGTGTGAAAAATATCTAACAATGGCTTAAGGTTAGAGATTTTATAGGTTATAGAGCTTGTGATTTTTTTGATAGCTTTGGAGAGAAGAGTGAGTTATTATTTTTATGGTCGTAATTCAGAGACAGTTTATCACATTATATAACCTCGAAAATAATTGTTCTTTGACCAGAGGAATAATATGTTTACATTATGGATTGTTACACTAGTAATAGGATCCATCACTACTGCATTAATGAAAAGGAAGATGCTAGAATGAGAGGAATGGAAAATCAATTTATCTACTTTTCCAACCCAATATTTATATGCTGACACCAAGTGCTGATATAGAGTCAAGTATCAGATGTTTATGTAATGTCTCAAACACTACAGGCAGCCAAGATTTTCTTCTGCAAATTCCAACTGCCTGACTTAAGTTCCAAGTAGGATTTCTTGCTTCTTCTGCACATCCATGGTATTACATTGAATATTTTCCACCTGTGATTGGTAGAGTGGGATAAATAACTTAATAGTTATGTAAGTTAAATTTTTTGCTGCAAATACCAAACAACTTGACTAATTTTGGCTTAAAAACATTGGGGTTTATTTGAATCATCCAGAAAGAATTCTGGGAGAGAACAGTCCTAAAACTGATATGGTAACTCAGTGATGCCATCAGAAACCCAGTTGGTAAATGTTTAACAACCATCCTGAAGGGAAAGTCCTGATATGTCATATTCGCCAATTTCCATAGTGTACATACTTCCACCATGGCTTGATTTTAAACCTCCAACGTGATATAACTGACTTCGGAGTTGGGAAGAAATACTCAGTAGCACACCATTACAGAGTATTTCCACCATGCACGTAACAGATGTAACTAACCTTAAGAGCATTAGATAATAGTAAAATGAAATAGAAGAATTAGGAAATTAGGAGCTATGGGCATTATCTTTGTTTTAATAGAATTTATTTAATTGTAAGTTTATATAAGGTAATTTTTAGTAATGGCTGTGCTGAGGGGACTTCCCTGGTGGTCCAGTGGTTAAGACTCTGCGTTCCCAATGCAGAGGGCCCGGTTCAATCCCTGGTCAGGGAACTAGATCCCGCATGCCACAGCTAAGAGCCCGCATGCCACAACTAAGACCAGGCCCAGCCAAATAAATAAATAAATAACTTAAAAAAATAATGATAATAGCTGTGCTGAACAACAGGCTTGCAAAATTTCTGGAAATTTAACAGTCAACTCTCGCAAGCTGGTACAGCCGTGTCCAACACACCACTGAATGCAGGTTCTTTACATCATTTTGCTCTTCCATCTTCTAGGTGTACACTTTTCATCTGCGTGCTTGTCGTCGCCTTATGGTCGCAAGAAGGCTGCTGCCCTTCCAAAGCTCACATGTGCATGCCAGGCAAGGAGAAGAAAAAGGGGGGACTTCCCTGGAGGTCCAGTGGTTAAGACTTCACCTCCCAGTGCAGGGGGTGTGGGTTCGATCTCTGGTCAGAGATCTAAGATCCCACATGCCTTGCGGCCAAAGAACCAAGACATAAAGCAGAAGCAGTGTTGTAACAGATTCAATAAAGACTTTAAAAGTGGTCCACATGAAAAAAACCTTAAAAAAAAAAAAAAAAAAGAAAAAGGCGTGAAAAAGCAAAAGCAGCATGCCAATTTTTAAAAAAATACTTGCCCAAAGCCCCACTCGGAGGCTTCTGTTTACAGCTTGCTTGCTGGAACTGTCCACATGTGCCTAGGCCAAAGATGGCTAGGCAGAAAGGAATCACGAATGAAGGCTGGGTTGGCCAATTAAATGGATCTGCTATAACAATAAAAATATCTCTGGAACTCCAACTTTTAAGACACCATACCATGCTCAGCACAATGACACATAGAGATGAAAATAGAGTGGTTCAAGACTCAGTGCTTGCCCTCAAAGACTCTTGGAAGGTAAGACATACACACGTGGAAATCTAGCCAGCAATTCTTTAACAGCACACTGAGACCCGAGTGTTGGCACAGAAGCTAAGTACCTCTGGACCTGCCAGAGGCAGGCATCGCTCTGGACTGGGTGGTCCCTTTCAACAGAAGGCTCATCATCACAGAAAGAGAAGTCAGTTCAAAGAAGTAACTGCCAACAGGTTTATAGATTCTGCTTAATTTGAATCATTAATTAGTACACATGGGCATGGCCTTTGTACACTCCCCAATTTTAGTTATTTTAGCTAATTGCATGGGAGGCTGAAATTTGTGTGGAAATACGTGGACTAAAATTGAATTGCTCTCTCTGCAATGACCTACCTGCTTTTTCTAGGTAACAGATAATTATCATTTTTCTAAGCTTAGTCCAATACTCCTCAAAGCCCTCTGGGATCACATTACTGGTATCAAGTGGTTTTTCAAGTGTTCCATTTTTTAAAAATTCTATCTTTCTACGCAAGGAAGAACACCACAACAGTGGCTTAAAGTATCATGTGAATAGTTCCAAATGATGATCGTAATACTGATTTGAATATTATTGCCATTCCCCTGGAAAGTTCTACCATCATCAAGGTTGAATGATATTATGCCTGTATTTCTTTAAGTGTTCAGAGCTCTCTCCTGCGCCTAGGCAGAGTGGAGGACCCTCACTCTTAGCACGAACAGACGTCACCTAAGCCAACAAGAATGAAGGTTGCTCTAAGTTGCTGAGCTACACCAGCCTTCGGGGCTGTGGAATCAGGCCATCCATTTTGCCTGATGCAAAAGGTTATTATTCTCTTAACTGCCTTTCAGTTTTGCCCTTTTAGCTCTGTACGGGTCACCACTGAATTCCTGCCTGAAAAAATCTGGCATAATGGCCTGTTTGGCACAAGGATAGGCATGGAAAGTTCAGAGAAATTTGGACTACGCGGTCCTTCGGGACCTGTGATAGACAAATAACAGCATCCTCCCCTCCCCCAGGTAACCCAGAAACCTTTCTTTTCCCCCACCACCCTGCTTTCTCCCCACTGTACTCACTGTGCCCATACAAAAATAAGACATTAACCAGCTGGTGCTGCTGCATACCTGACTTCCCCAAAACACACTGCCTTACAGCAGCAAACATGTCTCCTTCCAGCTCCTAGGTGTGCAGAGTTTCTGGGACAGCCCAGGATGTGGGTCAGCTTAGCCTGGCTGAGCCTTCCAGTGGGGTTCATGCCCGCTCTCTGGGTCTCTACCTCTCTTCGGACCAGCAGCTCCCTGGTGCACGGTCATGGCCTTTGTCACTACGTACACACTGAATGCCTGTGACTATCCCACTAGTCACCTGGGGGCTAAGATAGGGGTAACACTCTAAAGAAAAATTTAGTAATGGAATCAAGTTGCACAAACACACTCGGCATAGCTGGTTGACAATGTAAAACATTACATGATTAAAAGTGAGAATGGGACTGGATAGGTAGGAGTTTGATAGATTTAAGCAAGGGCATTTTCAAAAGAAGAAACACATCTAAGGGAGGCAAAGGATCTATATGGGAATGAGTGTTATCTCAAACATACATCATCCTAACTTTTTTTTTTTTTTTTTTAAATTTTTCTGGCCGTACCGCGTAGCACGCGGGATCTTAGTTCTGCGACCAGAGATCGGACCGGTGCCCCTTGCATTGGAAGCACAGAGTCTTAACCACTGGACCGCCAGGGCAGTCCCACATCATCCTAACTTTTATAAGGTGAGCTATGAATAAGGTAAACCAGTAGACTGGTTATACATTGGCTCTGTTTCTCTATCCCTAATTTTTAACTATCTTTCCATTACTTGATTTGTTAATAATAATAATTGTAGAATGGCACAAAAAGAGGAATTCTTCAGAATGCTTTTATAACATAAACATTCATAGTATCTAAACAATCGATTTGTTTTATAGATTCAGGTTTCTTTAAAACCAGAAATACCTTCCTACAGAGACTTTTATTCACATGTAAAGAAATCACAGCCAAGGAAACAGTGACTGAAGGATTTCTTTCTAGGCAGGAGGAGACCTCAGTCACTCAGTTCTGTGGTCCCCTGGCAGTGGCGATGCATGCAAAGATTACTTATGTCTTTTATTCATTTCAAATGAAGTCTGGAAGAACAGACATTTAAAGGCTGCACTGGTTTGGATCCAGTTCCTAAGTTTTGCCTCCAGGGGATTCAGAACTCTGGCCATTGGACTGAACTGCATTCCAAGAGCTGGAAGGTCACTGAACCTTCTTCCTTCATGTTACAGATGCTGAAAAAGAAGCTGGGAGTTTACTCAAATAAATTTGAATAAAACTGGGACTAAAATCCAGGTCACCTGATTTCCCAGGTGAAGGCAATATTCTACCAGTCACCTCCCGGTTCCCTCTTGTGCTCCCAGAGCATTTCCTGTAAGCCCTCTCCTCCCACCAGCTTCTGCAAAGTCAACTCTTCAGAACAGGCACGAGAGCCTTGACTTCAGACAGAACTCATTTCAAATCACACTCATTTCAAAAGGACACCCATTTGCTGGGTGTCCTTGGGCAAACGGCATGGTCGTTCTCTGCTTCCACTTCCTCCTCTGTAAAAGGGTGCTAATGATATCTAACTTGCAGTGTTATTAGAAGAGCAAATACAATAACACACTGCACAGGGCCTGGCCTGTAGGAGCAGAGCTACAAATAGTGGTCACGATGGTGACAATTAAGTGACTCAAAGGCCTGTCCGGGGAGGATGCATGCACAGAACACCTGGTGGGGTCTTATGGCATCACCTGGCCTGAGACCTGGGAAGGTTTCTGTAGTTTTTCTGCCCTGGGACAGCAGAACTCAGTCTGCTGGGAGAGAAGATATGGAGGCCTCCCAGCCCTGCCAAGTACCCTGTTTGGGGACTTGGGAAAAGCAATAATTTCCCTGCTGCACATCCTCACCCACCCTGCCCAGGGTGTTACCATTAATTTAATGACTCAGATGAGGATAAATGTACCGTTGGAGTGGGATGGAGAAAGTGGTAATGGATCTTGAGATTCAGAGATTTCCCTGAGGATAGGGAGATAGATTTCCCAGAAGGTAGATGGAGATGTGCCCCATGGAGACGGGAAGAATGGGATGCTTGATAAAAGGGTCCTGAAGGAAGGGGACCAGTGTGGGGAGAAGGACCCCTGTGGAGAGCCTGCTGGGCTATAGGGAAAATTATACTGGACAGTGTTAAAGTTTCCTCCTCCAATGTTTTAAGTCTCCTGATTCACCCCCACATTCGTGAGGACAATTTAATCCAAGCTTGAGGGATAATATGATGGAGAACAAAGCATCAGGAGAATAATGAAAAGGGGGACCTGCCTGAATTGTCTTGGAGGTAAATGTTGGGTTCTACAGGCATACACACATCCCAAGGACCTACATGAATTATTAGAGCTAGCACTGCTTAAATCCAGAAGGAAAACAAATATATTCTCCTATCCCACCCTGTCTCATAATTTGAGAGGTTCCCTTGCACGTTGGAGACCATCCTGCACATTATTGTACAGAAAGTGTTAGTTCCTGTCCTTCACCCCCTCTTTTCAAATGGCACTGTATGGTGAATATATCAAAAAAGAAGCAGACTCACAGATACAGGGAACAAACTAGTGGTTACCAGTGAGGAGAGGGAAGGGGGGAGGGGCAATATAGAGGGAGGGGATTAACAGGTACAAACTATTAGGTATAAGATAAGCTACAAGGGTATATTGTACAACATGGTGAATATAGCCAATATTTTATAATAGCTATAAACGGAGTATAACCTTTAAAAATTGCGACTCACAATATTGTATACCTGTAACTTATATAATATTATACATCAACTACACTTCGATTTTTAAAAAATGGCACGATATGGTCATTGGAAATAAGAAAGGGCCCATTAGAAAGCCCAGAGATAAACCCACACACATATGGTCACCTTATTTTTGATAAAGGAGGCAAGAATATACAATGGAGAAAAGACAGCCTCTTCAATAAGTGGTGCTGGGAAAACTGGACAGCTACATGTGAAAGAATGAAATTAGAACACTCCCTAACACCATACACAAAAGTAAACTCAAAATGGATTAAAGACCTAAATGTAAGGCCAGACACTATAAAACTCTTAGAGGAAGACATAGGCAGAATACTCTATGACATCAATCACAGCAAGATCCTTTTTGACCCACCTCCCAGAGAAATGGAAATAAAAACAAAAATAAACAAATGGGACCTAATGAAAATTAAAAGCTTTTGCACAGCAAAGGAAACCATAAACAAGACAAAAAGACAACCCTCAGAATGGGAGAAAATATTTGCAAATGAAGCAACTGACAAAGGATTAATCTCCAAAATTTACAAGCAGCTCATGCAGCTCAATATCAAAAAAACAAACAACCCAATCCAAAAATGGGCAGAAGACCTAAACAGACATTTCTCCAAAGAAGATATACAGATTGCCAACAAACACATGGAAGGATGCTCAACATCACTAATCATTAGAGAAATGCAAATCAAAACTACAATGAGGTATCCCCTCACACCAGTCAGAATGGCCATCCTCAAAAAATCTACAAACAACAAATGCTGGAAAGGGTGTGGAGAAAAGGGAACACTCTTGCACTGCTGGTGGGAATGTAAATTGATACAGCCACTATGGAGACCAGTACGGAGGCTCCTTAAAAAACTAAAAATAGAACTACCATATGACCCCGCAATCCCACTGCTGGGCATATACCCTGAGAAAACCGTAATTCAAAAAGAGTCAGGTACCACAATGTTCATTGCACCTCTATTTAGAATAGCCAGGACATGGAAGCAACCTAAGTGTCCATCGACAGATGAACGGATAAAGAAGATGTGGCACCTATATACAATGGAATGTTACTCAGCCATAAGAAGAAAGGAAATTGAGTTATTTGTAGTGAGGTGGATGGACCTAGAGTCTGTCATACAGAGTGAAGTAAGTCAGAAAGAGAAAAACAAATACCATATGCTAACACATGTATATGGAATCTTAAAAAAAAAAAAAAAAAAAAAAAAGGTTCTGAAGAACCTACGGCAGGACAGGAATAAAGACGCAGATGTAGAGAATTGACTTGAGGACACAGGGAGGGGAAAGGGTAAGCTGGGACGAAGTGAGAAAGTGGCATGGACATATATACACTACATAAAATAGATAGCTAGTGGGAAGCAGCCTCATAGCACAGGGAGGTCAGCCCGGTGCTTTGTGACCACCTAGAGGGGTGGGATAGGGAAGGTGGGAGGGAGACGCAAGAGGGAGGAGATATGGGGATATATGTATACATATAGCTGATTCACTTTGTTATAAAGCAGAAACTAACACATCATTTTAAAGCAATTATACTCCAATAAAGATGTTTAAAAAAAAAAGAAAGGGCCCATTGCCCAGCCATATACCTCTCAGTGGCCACACAAAGGTCAGAGAGAAGGCTGGAATTACCACCTGTTAGAACACTGCAACTCTCTCTTAAAGTCAAGTTCCTATAACCTTGTTAAGCCTCAGTTTCCCCATCTGTAAAGTGGAAATAAAAGCTTGACCTCATATGGGTTATCACAGGGCTTAAATGAGCAGTCCCAGTTAAAGCACCCGTGCAGCACCTGGCATGTGGCAGGGTTCACGTTAGTTTTCTTCTTCTACACCTTAATAACTCACCAAGGTCAACCCTCAAGTATACATGTGAAAAACTGAGTGCTTCCAACAGCACTGTGACAGAAGCCTACAGTTGGGGCTCCCAAAGGAAGCTTCTAAAAGAGTACCTATTGTAGCCTCTTCAGAAAGAATATTTTGACAGGAAACTGTTTCTAGGAATAGGGCACAGTGTTATTTCCAGGAAGAAAAATCACTAGTTAGAAGACCAAGGCAGCTGGATGTTGTTCAAAGTTCCCCCAAACTGGGCTGGTTCCTATCAAGGTGTCGGGACCTGGGCAAACATGTATTGTGAGGGCTGCCTTAAAATAGAGGAAAAGAGACTTTAAGGGAAAAGAAGCCCCAGAGTGGCAATCTGAGGGGTGCTGGCAGACAGAGAAGGCACAGTCCACTGCTGGGGCTTGGCGATGAGAGGGAGGGGGAGGAGCTGGGGGTCAGCGGCTAATGAGAGGACTGGCCATGGAGTGCCCTGACTGCTCGCTGGAGCTCTTTTGAATAAACTGTTGGCAGAGTGACCTTGGTCTCTTTAACTTTAATGAGCCCTGATCAGATGCCAGTAAGTTAGGAGCTCAGGACCGTGACCTCACTGCAGGCCAGCCAGTGCTGCCAGGTGGACGGGAGGCTCCAAACTCCAGGGATTCAGCCCTTAGGAATCCCCTTTCTGGAATCACTGCTGATGGGCTATGCTGTGGAACTCAGCACACTGTCCTCTCCCTCCCTGTAGGACCCTGCAGATGGTCAAAACGCAAGCTGGTCCCACTCAGCTGCTGAGTCTAGGAAAGGAAAGAGCCAAGAAGTTATGGACACAGCTCTGAGGGTTTTTTCATCATCTGAAGGTTCAATATTTAGAACAATATCGATTCGATTTATCTAGTGTTGTAATGGTCCATTGGTTGCTAGGCAACAGAGTTCTTGCTTCCCTGTTTTCTGGGTGGCTCATGGGAGTTTGACTACCAAAGAGATTACTTTGTGTATATGAAACTAAATGGACCATAGGTGCCATACATAAGTGGAGGAATACCATTTTACTGGGCAGCATCAAGACCACATTTCCTATCACATCTCGGTAACTGCAATTCAACCTCCAGAACAAGAGGGCCATTCATATTCACGTGCCCCTACAAGATACCCGCTGAGAACAATTTAACACAAAGTTGTGCTGATGCATAAAACCCTATGTTGTGTGCTTACTGTTCCACCCTCATAAAGTTCAAACCTGCACTGGGGCAAGAATACGTTTATGCCTCCCCATTCTGGTCCCCTCCATACCCCACAATGATAACCAAAAATAGCAACCTGGATTATAAAGGGCAAATTCTGGTTTGCACTTAAATCTTGGTATGGCAGGGTCTTTCCTCATTTCTCTTATCCCATCTTCTCCCCAACTCACCCCAAAACTGCCTCCCTTTTGGGGAGGCTCTTTTGTAAGTCCTTTCACTGTTTCTTTAAAATCCCAAGTCAGAAGCAGCAGGCAAACGAGGCACTGTCAGCTTGGGCTGTATGGTTCAGTGACTTGGCATTAATGATGTTTATTTTGGAACCTGCATGATGGCCTGACCTATTTTAGTATCTCTGCTTTAACCATACCTCCCTCCCCTACTTTTCCAATTAGAAATGAAGGCAGAAGGGATTGTGGGGAGGTTGGGGAAGGCAGGGAGGGAAAAACCCGGAGCTCACAGCTCTAGGAGTCACACCTGAAGCCGCCCACGTTGACCATAACACTAACCACTGTCACAAAGGTGATTTGAAGCCCTTCTGGAAAGGCTGGAATTCAGGGCTGTGTCCACAAAATGGGAAGAGCTTCCAGAGGCCCTGCTCTGTCCAGGTTCCCTGGTTGGTTGGGTGGGTGGGTGGGGACCAGGAGATACACAAACCAAAGGCCACATCTGGTATTGTTCGGCATTTTCCTCCCTGGAAAGACCTGTTCGGGGAGAGAAATGATCTGGTTCTTCCAAAGAGAAAAGCTGTCGGGAGGAGGGGGAGAAGGAGAGAGAGGCAAGTGCAGGCAAACAGCCAACTACGCACATGTACGGAGAGCAGGAATGTAAAACAGATGCTGTGCAGGAAGATCAGCCACTGCCCTGGGAGCGTCGTCATCGGCCTCTGGAGACCAGGGCTTCTCAGATCCAGGCGAATAACACAGCAAGTCACTGAAAACTGCACACGCATCATAACTCACTCTAAGGAACGGCCCTTCTGGGTTGCCTGGTCCCCTGTCTCCACATCTTTCTCGTTGCTGAGTGGTAGCCAGCGTTCCTCTGAATCGATGTTATTCTGCCTCTTTAACTAAGACTGAGGAGGTGCTCTCACCCACACCAGAGCTTCTTCCCTGTGATGGAGAGCAGGGGCAGCAAGACCCAGAGCTCCAAAGAGGCAGGCGGTGGCCCTATAAGCCCTGTCCTATGGCTCTAGCGGAATGTATTCCATGAGAGTAGGGGTTATGAGAAAGCAAGAGGACCCGGGCCACTATGTGAAGACCCTAACAGAACAGTTGTAGCACTCATGGAACAAATGCTGACATCAAGGTCAGTGTATAGAGGACCCATGGCAGTTGCTGCTGTGGGCAACTCAGGATCCCATTAATGGCTACCAAGAAGATGCTATGCTTAAATGCAAATCAAAAGAGGTACTACCTCACACCGGTCAGAAGAGCCATCATCAAAAAGTCTGCAAACAGCAAATGCTGGGGAGGATGTGGAGAAAAGGGAACCCTCCTACACTGCTGGCGGGAATGTAAGTTGGTTCAGCCACTGTAGAAAACAGTATGGAGGTTCCTCAGAAAACTAAAAATAGAATTACCATATGATCCAGCAATCCCACTCCTGGGCATATACCCAGATAAAACTATAATTCAAAAAGATACATGCACCCCTATGTTCATAGCAGCGCCATTCACAATAGCCAAAACATGGAAACAACCTAAATGTCCACTGACAGATAATTGGATAAAGAAGATGTGGTATATATATATACAATGGAATACTACTCAGCCATTAAAAAAGAACGAAATAATGCCATTTGTAACAACATGTATGCAACTGGAGATTATCATACTAAGTGAAGTAAGTCAGAAAGAGAAAGACAAATACCGTATGATATCACTTATATGTGGAATCTAAAATATGACACAAATGAACCTATGTACAAAACAGAAACAGACTCCCAGATATAGAGAACAGACTTGTGGTTGCCAAGGTTGTGGGGGGGGGAGAGGGATGGACTGGGAGCTTGGGGGGTTGGTAGACGCAAACTATTACATGTAGAATGGATAAACAGCAAGGTCCTATCTATAGCACAGGGAACTATTATCCAGTCTCCAGGGATAAACCATATGGAAGAGAATATTTAAAAAAGAATGTCTATATGTGTGTAACTGAGTCACCTTGCTGTACAGCAGAGATTGACACAACATTGTAAATCAACTCTACCTCAATAAAAAAATAAAAAAGAAGAAGATGTTGTGCTGTGCTTGAACCACCCGGGATGCGCCAAGGGGAGAAAAAGAGGATATAGAAGACGAGTGGTCCCAGCGCTGGGTGTGACAGAGGTCAGAGGTATGATGTCTCCTCCCACTGGGTTGGGGTCTAGGAAGCAAATCCACAGGAGTTAATATAACTCAACCCATCAAAGGGCCACAAGAACATAAAGGGTCAAGTGAGTCTTAAGAGAAATAAAATTAAGGAGCAAGTGTCCACTGTGGAAAGTCACTAAAGTTGAAGGTAGTGATTAAGTCCAGCTAGCAAATTTCTCCCTGAGAACTGAGCCCACAGAGCAAGTCTTATATTCTTTAAATCAACAACTTCTATGACCCCTGAACTGTATTGACAAAATCAGAAACAGTCCTTTTTCTAAGCATTCCTCTTTGCTTTTCTGAATCTCCTTTTAGAATTTCACACGGCAGGGAGGCACTGCAATATTTTGGGTCCCAAAATATTTTTCAGGAATGCAAGCTGGAAATATCAACCTGTCAGACATTGTCTTAAGTTATTAACTTGTCTGGTGGATGCCTTGGGAGGCTGGGGGACATCTGGCCAGGCATTTTTCCTCCTTCTCTATATATTTCTTTTCTTTCCCCATGTGTTTTCCTAGGACTGTGATTCACATATTTATAATTAAAGCAGAAAAGGGGGAAGGAGTGTTCTTACCCCGTTCCAGGCAAGGCTTTCACCTCTGGAATCTAGATTAACAACGTTACATATTGAGGTCCTGGAGGGATATGGAAGAAGGAGGAGAATGACAAGAAAAAGAAGGAAGAAGAGGAGGAATAGAAGGATTTCACTGCAAATTATATTTCCAGTTCCCAGACCCAGAAGGTCATTGAAATTTCTTGCTCCTACATAATTCTATGACGCTGAAAGAACATATCGTTTTCTAAGTGGAATCAGGTTTAATGGAGGAATATCATGCCTTAAAATTAACTAGAATAAATTAATTCCTTAAGGAAACATACTAGCAAAGCACGAGAAAACTAAGGGTACCCAGAACTGATGTGCCGATTAAGAGGCGTGATCGTAAGGATGTCAGTTGATAGGAACTCCTGCTGCGTCTATGCACACAGGCGGCTTTGAAAGATATCAACACTTCCGAGGGCTGGATCACAACCCACCAGTTAGGAACTGCCTGGGTGCTGGTTGCTTGACTGAATTCAGGCAGTCTGTTTTGAAAATAGCCCACACTCTACCTAACAGCATCACTTTTGAACCAGTTTGCTGGGTGCTCTGTTTACTGCTCTGCCCAAGCTCAAACGGTGGGGTGGATGACAACTTCAAGTTCAAACTGAGCTAAGAAAATTGGTTGAAGAAGAGAGTTAACAGAAAGTCCAGCAGTGAGGAGAGCATCGAACTAGGGCCGCTGGTTGACAGCTAAGTCCAGTTTAAGAGAGACACTGAACTGAGACAGTGGAACTGCCAGAGAGAAAGCCAGGTGATTCTAGAAAATTCCATCCTAACACATATCACAGGAGTCAGGATACAACCCTAGAAAATAGGAAGAAGGAACCAGTGAGGCAGTCTGATCGCTCCGCATGGGGATTTGGCGAGGTGGGATTATCACTCATTGACATGTCAGCATTCTACATGGAACGTCATTTCTATTTTCGTAATCGAGAAGTTTTCAGGAAGAGCACTCTTGATGTACTGCTCAACTGACCTTTTGTTAGTTCTGGGAGAAGAGCAGAGAAGTCCGCCGAGAGCTGGCTGCTTATGCTAAACAGCTGGGCTGGAGTTGGAATGACATAAATGTAGACATCCATTTCTAGCACCTCACACTAGTAACACAGCTCCAGGGAAAGGCAGGGGACTGACTCCTTTCTAATTAGTCAGAGAAGCTTTTGATAAGAACCCCAGGAGCTCCTTATCCCAAAATATCACTTGTCACATGAGCACATGGGCCCACGAATGCGCCCTGAAGGAGATGGATGAGTGGTGCCAGTTCTAAATCTCCTATGGGGTTCCCCTTGACAGGCTGCTCTCATGATTTAGGGCACCATCAGTGGCCCTGGTTTGATTCATCACTTGGTGATTCATCTTTCCCAACAAGCTATGGTTCCTGTTTTATAACGCCCTTTCCATTTCTTTCCTTTGAAGAGAGAGAAATAGGTGCTGAAAGCCAGGTTTTGGAACAGAATTCTGGCTTTTTCTTGCCAGAATTAGCACTCGGTAAGAAGGAGAAGCAAGCTATCAGATCAATTTCAGGGAAGACTATACATATTGACAAAACAATGCCCATTTACATCAAATATGTCACTTCTATTAGTTCACGTACTGGTATGATAAGTACTATAAATAGCCACGGCAACATATGACCAAGTGAGTGGATTTTTCTACCTAAACACTATGATTAATTAAAAATAAGCACATTTGATTTTTTTAAAGTTAAATTATATTTTGACCCTTGAGTACACAGACTTGTTACCATATTGAATCTTACATTTCTGTCCTAAAATTTATTGTCGCCATTTTGAATGTTGTCACGTAGTCTGTTTTGGCTATTGTAAGTCCCCACAGTTCTTACTTTTACAGTATTTTTAAGCAACAGTTATTGTTTTTATGACAGAAGCAATGCATGAGCATTATAGTGAGCTTAGAAAAATAAAATTTCAGGCTAATATAAAGAAAAAATTACCTATTATACTACTACTCAGAAATAATCATGTTTCATAACTTGTTGAATTTTATGTATTTACACATAATATATTTCACATTATACAAAAATATATAAATTGGGATCATCTGCTATAAAGGTAACATAGTAACAGTTTGTCTTTTTCTATGAATAGCCTTCATCCTAGTCAGCCCTCCTCAGCCCCTAATGCCCAGCTACCTGGAGGGGTTTATTAGAGAAAGAAAGCATAGAAGAAAACTAAAGTTCAGCTTCTAGAATTCAAAACTAGGATTTTGTAGCAGATAATACCTGGCAATCCCAGGCATTATCTAAAGAAAGTTTTGTCTAAATTTCTCTAATCTCCCCGGCCCCAAACATCCCAAACCAACTGTTTTTATGATCTAGATTAAAGGTATGTATGTAAGAGAGGTCCAGCTAGAAAGAGGAAGGGGGAAATTCCACCCTCCCATGTAGGTGTGCCTATTTTCCCCTCTTCTGCCTGAGAGGGGCAGGTATTTAGGTGGATGAAGGTACTATGGAGAGCAAAGGAGACTGTCTTAGTGCATTCAGGCTGCTGTAAGAAAAATACCATAGATTGGGTGGCTTATAAACAACAGAAACTTTATTTCTCACAGTGCTGGAGACTGGGAAGTCTAGATCAACGCCCTGGCAGATTCCGTGTCTAATGAGAACCTGCTTCCTGGTTCACAGGTGGCCCTGACAGGTGGTCCCCCCATGCTAGAAGGGACAAGGGAGCTCTCTGGGGTCTCTTTTATAAGGGCTTCCATCCCACTCATGATGGATTCACCCTCATGACCCAATCATCTCTCCAAAGCCCCACCTCCAAATGCCATCACACTAGGGATTAGGTTTCAAAATATGAATTTGGGGGATGCAAACGTTCAGTCTACAGCAGAGACCCTAGGTCTCATTCTTCATCTCGGACTTCAAAACGTGCCTCTGAGGCTTCTCTTGCACCATCCTGGGGCACAGTCGTGTCTATTCGGCTGCAGAGCATCGATCAGGGAGGGAGGACACCTTGAGGTGCGGCTCTCCTGAGCTGCTCTGGGCTCCTGGATAGCAGGAATACAGAGTAGAGAGCTAGATGGGCTGCCCGGGGATGTGGCTGAGCAAGGCAAGCCTGCTACAGACACCAGGACGCAGCACCCCCTCCAGGCCAGCAGGCTGAATAGAGGATAGTGTAGAAGCTCAAAGATCATTTTTTATACAAAGGCTATCATATCACTGACTTTCTTGAACTTATAATATTGATTCAGCTCTGGGTCAATTAGACAATGTCTTCCAAAAAAAGTTTTCCCACAAAGGGCAAATAGTTGGTAAATTTCCTAGATCCTTACAGTCCCTAGAATAGTTTGCTTCTACCTTCAACCATAAACGAAAATTCAGCCTGGTTCAAAATCCATGGATCTAAACAATTTCCCTATAAAACCAGTAGATGCTATTCCATCATCTTTTATCATTTAATGTTAAAGAGCAGAAGTCTGAAGCCAGACTGCATTTTTGTTCTCTTGTGGTAAAACTGATTTTTTTTTTTTCTGCCTGGATATGTAAATAATTTTGAGTGGCTGATTTTATTTTTTTTTATATAAATTTATTTATTTATTTGTATTTTTTATTTCTGGCTGTGTTGGGTCTTCGTTGCGGCGTGCAGGCTTTCTCTAAGTTGCAGCGGGCGGGGGCTACTCTTCGCTGCGGTGCACAGGCTTCTCATTGCGGTGGCTTCTCTTGCTGCAGAACACGGGCTCTAGGTTGCAGAGCATGGGCTCTAGGTGTGCAGGCTTCAGTAGTTGTGGCATGTGGGCTCAGTAGTTGTGGCTCGCGGGCTTTAGAGCGCAGGCTCAGTAGTTGTGGTGCACAGGTTTAGTTGCTCTGCGGCAGGTGGGGTCTTCCCAAACCAGGGCTCGAACCCGTGTCCCCTGAATTGGCAGGTGGATTCTTAACCACTGTGCCACCAGGGAAGTCCCAAGTGGCTGATTTTAATTCTTAGAATTTTTTTTAATTTCCAGGATATGAGTGAGTGTGAGTGTGTGTGTGCTGCCTGGAACATAGCAAGCCATTTCAATCTTTAAATTCAGATGTGTTTTCAAATTCATATAGATTCCTTCAACATACTTTCGATCTTTACATTTTATTCCATTTGCTCTGTTTCTTTCCTCAGAAATCTCTATAATTCTTAAGTTTAATCTTTGTTTCATGCCCTCCAAATCTGTCGAATTCTTCTTGCTCTTATCTATTAGTTCTTTTCCCCTGAGCTCTGAGAGAGCTTCTCAAGTTTGCCTTGGAATTTTCATCTTGGCACTCGTATCAGTTTCATTGATTTCTCCCTTTAGTACTTCTTTCTCCCTTTCTGCCTCAGTTTGTTAAATCTGAATCTCATCCCATTAGACCCTTCACCTCTTACATTTTGTCTTATTGTTTTGCTTCTTCTTTAATCAAGGTCATGCCTTCTTGCAACTACTGTGGTCAACAAATAGTTTCTAAAAAGTTCTTTTTGTCCTCACAGTAAATATTTCCAAAACTGTATTTCTCCACTGAGTACACTGAGAGATGGTCCCCTTTCCTTATTCTGTGGCATATTTTCCAACTAGCCTATGTTAATTCTTATAATATTCTCATCTTGAAAACAGAAGAGTATAATTGGGATCTCTCAATAGATTTTAGTGTGAATTTATGTGGGTTCCACTCACAAGCCCCCTAAGTGCCAGGAGGTCCCCTTCTTGATCTAACTCTAACGGGAACATTGGTTAGTATAGCTCTCAGTTCATATTTAGGATCTGATATGCATTTATCTGGTCCTAACTTTTGTTTTCTCCCGTCCCCACAGCTTGGTCCTCTAATATTGAGAAATAATGGAATATATGCTAATTGATTAGGATGTGGATGCAGTAAAAAACAGACCCAAAAGTTTATAAGAGCTCAAATACAGTAGATATATATTTCTAACTCATGTAAAAATTCCAGAGTTCCTGAATGTCATCAGGCAGCTCTCCTCCAGGTGGTGACTCAGGGACTCAGACTCCATGAATTTCCATCCAGAAGATGGAGGAAGAAAAAGGGAACACGGAAGAGGCACAGTCTCTTATACAAATCTCCAGACTACCTTCTAGAGCTGCACAAATCACATCCACTCACAAGTCACTGAACACAACTAATCCATGACCACATCTAGCTACAAGGAAAGCTGGAAATGCAGTCTAGCTATGTATTCAAGAAAAAGAGAAGGAGACATTTTGGTGAACAAGTCTGCCACATTTTTCAGAACAGAATCACTAGTACATACGGTTATACAGATTTTCCCTGCTTTCCCTCCTTATCAACACTGCTTTTCTTGATTGTGGAAGATACAACTCTCGTTTATTCAACTACTGATACTATGACTTCTCTGTCTCCTTAGTTCTTGGCTATTTTGCTTAAGATAGTCCATTCATCCCAGGCTCAGCCCCTATAATGCAAACTCTATACCCAGGCCAGGCAGACTTACATCATGCTAGAAATTAATCAGAGAAAATGAAAAGGAGAGGAGGAGGTGTCCAAGACAAACTAATCCCTTTTCTTTAAACACCTGGGAACACTCTTAGCTTTTCTCTAGCAACAGAGGCAAAACAAAGCAATCTCGCTGGGCTAACATACCTCTAGCTCAGTAGTTCTCAAACTGTGGTCCTTGGACCAGCAGCATCAGCACCACCAGAAACTCTGGGAATGAGGCCTGGCAACCTGTGTTTTAACAAGCCCTCCAGGTGATTCTGTTACACAGTCAAGTGTGACAACCACCGCTCCGATTTAAACTTGGCTTTGACCTGGGCCATAGCAAAGTACCCTATGTCAACTCGTAGCACTCCATTTGAGTTGTAAGCAAACCACCTAAGAGGAATATTTGGAATTCTAATCTTGAAAAGCTAAAAATATAGAGCAATGATAAAACTTTGACACTAATTCTCTAATTCTCTGTGCTAGATCAAAATGACCATCAGTGATGAACACAGAATCACAAAATATCTGATATAGAAGGGATTTCAGAGATCATCAAGTCCACTCACCCATTTTATAAACTGGAAAATTAAGGTCCAAGAAGAGTATGTGGATCTCCCAAGGTGCCACCTCTGGTTGGCGGGAGAGCCAGTCCCAGAACCCAAGACTCCTGATTCTTGGTCCAGCTCTCTTTCTCATGAGATCATGTTTGTAAAGCCCTCTGAAAAATATAAAGTGTACAGTGGTTGCATTATACGAATATTGCATTGAGTTCAGATCATTTGAATTCCAAATCTTAAAGAGCCAAAGTTAAATGTACGTGTAAATTTGTTCTCTAAGCCCTGTCCAAATGCAAATAAAAAATGAATGAACAGCATTGCCTTAGAATTACAGAACACTTCAGAACAATTGATATTGATATTAAGAAATGCAATGAAAAAGCATCAGGCAGCAGCTTCTGATATCTCCTTTTTGTATTTTCTTCCAAAATGTATGTGATGTCATAGAAATCTGAGATAAATTTCCACTAACTGTAGGGTCAATAGACCTGCATAGAGAAAAGCAATCTGTGGGTTCCATATACCCTACTTCACAAAAAGAAAAACTCAAGCATCACAGAGTAAAGTAAGTCAGAAAGAGAAAAACAAATATCATATGCTAACACATATATATGGAATCTTTTTTTTTTTTAATCAGTCATCAATTTTATACACATCACTTTATACATGTCAATCCCAATCGCCCAATTCAGCACACCACCATCCCCACCCCACCGCAGTTTTCCCCCCTTGGTGTCCATACGTTTGTTCTCTATATCTGTGTCTCAACTTCTGCCCTGCAACCCGGTTCATCTGTACCATTTTTCTAGGTTCCACATACGTGCGTTAATATACGATATTTGTTTTTCTCTTTCTGACTTACTTCACTCTGTATGACAGTCTCTAGATCCATCCACGTCTCAACAAATGACTCAATTTCGTTCCTTTTTATGGCTGAGTAATATTCCATTGTATATATGTGCCACATCTTCTTTATCCATTCGTCTGTTGATGGGCATTTAGGTTGCTTCCATGACCTGGCTATTGTAAATAGTGCTGCAATGAACATTCGGGTGCATGTGTCTTTTTGAATTACGGTTCTTCTGGATATATGCCCAGTAGTGGGATTGCTGGGTCATATGGTAATTCTATTTTTAGTTTTTTAAGGAACCTCCATACTGTTCTCCATAGTGGCTGTATCAATTTACATTCCCACCAACAGTGCAAGAGGGTTCCCTTTTCTCCACACCCTCTCCAGCATTTGTTGTTTGTAGATTTTCTGATGATGCCCATTCTAACTGGTGTGAGGTGATACCTCATTGTAGTTTTGATTTGCATTTCTCTAATAATTAGTGACGTTGAGCATCTTTTCATGTGCTTTGTGGCCGCCTGTATGTCTTCTTTGGAGAAATGTCTATTTAGGTCTTCTGCCCATTTTTGGACTGGGGTGTTTGTTTCTTTAATATTGAGCTGAATGAGCTGTTTATATATTTTGGAGATTAATCCTTTGTCCGTTGATTCGTTTGCAAATATTTTCTCCCATTCTGAGGGTTGTCTTTTCATCTTGTTTATGGTTTCCTTTGCTGTGCAAAACCTTTGAAGTTTCATTAGGTCCCATTTGTTTATTTTTGTTTTTATTTCCATTACTCTAGGAGGTGGATCAAAAAAGATCTTGCTGTGATTTATGTCAAGAGTGTTCTTCCTATGTTTTCCTCTAAGAGTTCTATAGTGTCTGGCCTTACATTTAGGTCTTTAATCCATTCTGAGTTTATTTTTGTGTATGGTGTTAGGGAGTGTTCTAATTTCATTCTTTTACATGTAGCTGTCCAGTTTTCCCAGCACCACTTATTGAAGAGGCTGTCTTTTCTCCATTGTATATTCTTGCCTCCTTTATCAAAAATAAGGTGACCATATGTGCGTGGGTTTATCTCTGGGCTTTCTAATGGGCCCTTTCTTATTTCCAATGACCATATGGTGCCATTTTTTAAAAATCGAAGTATAGTTGATGTATAATGTTATACAAGTTACAGGTATACAGTATTGTGAGTCACAATTCTTAACGGTTATACTCCATTTATAGCTATTATAAAATATTGGCTATATTCACCATGTTGTACAATATACCCTTGTAGCTTATCTTATACCTAATAGTTTGTACCTGTTAATCCCCTCCCTCTATATTGCCCCTCCCCCCCTTCCATCTCCTCACTGGTAACCACTAGCTTAAAAAAAAAAAGGTTCTGAAGAACCTAGGGGCAGGACAGGATAAAGACGCAGACATAGAGAATGGACTTGAGGACACGGGGAGGGGGAAGGGTAAGCTGGGACGAAGTGAGAGAGTGGCATGGACATATATACATTACCAAATGTAAAACAGATAGCTAGTGGGAAGCAGCCACATAGCACAGGGAGATCAGTCGGTGCTTTGTGTCCACCTAGAGGGGTGAGATAGGGAGGGTGGGAGGGAGGAAGACGCAAGAGGGAGGAGATATGGGGACATATGTATATGTATAGCTGATTCACTTTGTTATAAAGCAGAAACTAACACACCACTGTAAAGCAATTATACTCCAATAAAGATGTTAAAAAAAAAAAAAAAGAAACTCAAGCACCATTAAAAGAAAGTGGGAAGCCAACAGACCCTTCTGTGACTATCTCAAGAAACTATAGCAAAAGCAACAATGAGAAAAGTGGACAACACGAATACTATTGGAGGTGATGGTAGATCGGACCCCACCCTCCACCGGCCCCAGCCTCAGCCGCACCCCAACATTCAACATCCCTCTAGAGGTTGCAACTCCCAGGAATGTACAAGGTCGTCTGAGTCAGAGACTTTCAGTTTCTGAATGCAATAAGAACCATGCACTATTGGACCTAGAAGCCAGACCTAGAACATTCCAGAGATTGAGAGCAAGTGAGGTAGCCATGGGATTGTGTCCCAGGTCACTGATAAATGGAGTTGAGTGTTCCTGGCTTGGTTTTATTGGTGGTCAGTTGCCTAGTGCCCAGCTGGTTCAGACAGGATTGGAGAGGACATGGCAGCCCCATACACCACAGGGTTGCCTCTTTCCAGGAGGAGCTTCCCTTCCAGTTTATTTTTTAGGATATGAGCTGAAATAGACTTCTCTCTGCCTAAACTTTGTAAGTGGCTTAGCTGGGTCTTTAAAGAACCTTTTTTTTTTTTTTTTTGGACAGCTTTATTGATGTTTAATTCATATACCACACAGTTCACCCATGTAAAGTGTGCAATTCAGTGGTTTTTAGTATGTTCACAGATATCTACAACCATCACTGCAGTTGATTTTAGAACATTTCACCAGCTTGAAAAGAAACGCTGTACCTTTTAGCTATCACATCCTAAGCAGACACTGATCTACTTTCTGTCTCTACCGATCTCCCTGTTCTGGATATTTCATATGAATGGAATCACGTAGTATGTGGTCTTTTATGATTGGTCTCCTTCACTTAGCACAGTGTTTTTGAGGGTCTTCGTGTTGTAGCATGTAGCAACACTCTAGTCCTTTTTATTGCTGAATAATATTCAATTGTATGGATATTCCATATTTTATTTATCGGTTGATCAGTTGATTTGGGTTTTTTCCACCTTTTGGTTATTATGAACAATTGTATTGGGAACATTAGAACTGTCATCTAGTCTGAGGGTAAAGAAATTTTGAATAAAGGAATTTCCTTAATAACTGGATACTTTTACATTGTTTATCATAGTAATTCAATAAATACTGAACACCTGCAATGTGCAAAACAAAATGGAAGCTATTTTGAGGTTATAGTTTTTAAGAATATTTATAACAGCAGTAGTGAGAAGACCATCTCTTACAAAGCCCTTTGATATTATCTTAGGGAATCCTTATTATCATAAGAATACTCTATGAACCAGATATTACCAGTCCCATTTTACAGCAGACATAAGCTCTGAGAATTCAGCATCACCAACCTAGTGAGTAGAAGACAATTCGGAGAACTTCCAGTCCTACCTCTTGTTAAGATGTATTTTCATCTAATTTTTATAGGGAAGATATCCTTTTAGAAACATTATCCCACAACAGTTGAGATTTCTGCAGCCCCTTGTTATGAATCAGAGACCGGCACATTTCTCCTGTTCTAAATTCCAATAGCTCTTTTTTACACTTTTATTTTTTTTTAACATCTTTATTGGAGTATAATTGCTTTACAATGGCGTGTTAGTTTGTGCTGTATATCAAAGTGAATCAGCTATACATCTTTTTTATACTTTTAAAAATATATCACCTTTTGTGGAGGATTACTGGACTGAATGTCAATATTATGACATAGTATGAGTGTGTTTCGTGTTTGGTAATTGCAATCATTGTTGCTTTTGTTGTGGTCATCCATTTACAATGCTTGGTGTCAGTTTATCTCTTGTAAAAATAAAATACAGTGTGTGTGAAAAAAAAAATATGCCTAAAAAAAAAAAAGTATATGAATTTGAGAGTCTACAGTTTTAAGTAAGGGCCTACACAGTATAATAATAGCAACTTTAAATAGAATCCAGAGAATTCCCTGGTGGTCCAGTGGTTAGGACTCGGCGCTCTCACTGCCGAGGCCCCAGGTTCAATCCCTGGTCAGAGAACTAAGATCCCACAAGCCGCACGCAGTGCAGAATGAATGAATGAATGAATGAATGAATAAATAAATAAACAAAATCCAAAATCCAAGAGTCAGAGACCCCAAGAATAGGAAGGGCTGATAACAGAGATTCTTGGGGAAGCAAAGAGAGTCATTCTAGGGCATTCTGAGAGACAATAAAATAAGGTGAAGCAGTGTTGGGTGTCTGGAGCCAGGGATCCCAATCAGGGATCAAGGGTCAGGAGTGTGGAGCAACTCTCCTAGGGGAGTGATACCTTTGAACACCATCCTTGAGGTGGAGATTACTTCAACTGAACCTATCTCTCATGATATTTTGCTAGACTTTGGGTACAAGTATTTGATGGATAATGTTTTAGTTTTTCATTTGTGCTTAATATTTTACATATTAAAAAATAGTTCATCAAAAAATATATATATATCACCTTTTTGCCTTTTATCATTATATTCGTGTTAAGGGTCATTCCCTTTGCTAGCTGTTCATAGCACAAAGACTGCACCAGAAGTCCACTGAAAAATCTGCTAGCCATAAAGTGTCTGGGACATTTTCTTCAGCGATATGGAATGATTCCACCATTACCACAATGCTTATGGTTTTCTTATTGGTGGCTCCCTTTCTTTGAGGCTGGGCAAACCTAATAGAAATACTGGCCATGTGAGCTCATGCTGGATGGATCTGGAGTTGCTGAAAGCCAGGAGCCTATGCAAGTCGACACCAAGGAGGGCCATGTGTTTACTAAAGGAATATTATCATGAGAAAGGGAACCGCCAACCAGAATGAGGAAGGAGACGGGAGCCAAGGACATCAGACAGAGGCTGGAACTGGACAGAAATGGGGAATGAATTCAGCGGGCTCATGACAAAGCCTGTGGATGAAGCAAGGTAACTGAGGGCTGATTTATACTGCATCCTTGCTTCCTGGTTAAAGGCAGAGTTGTCCAGCTGAAGGGAGCAGGGCACAACTGAACGCCCTAGGCTGTTACTGAGTCTAGTTTTTAGATTTCACTTTCTAAGGACATCATTATTACCATCTTCAGGGCACAACTGCCACCTTACAGGCTACAAACATACAACAACCTAAATGTCCATCAATGGGGACAAGTTAAACTATAGTAAGTCTGTACAGTGGACTACTGTTGGCTTTTCAAATAGTGGTGGAGAGCTATACACTTTTCTCAGAAGATATTCATGACATAGTGTTGATTTTAAAAGATTATAATAAAAAACAAAGAACAAGCTTATGACACAGGGAACAGATCGGTGGTTGCCAGAGGTAGGGGGTGGGAGGGTGGAAGAAATGGGTGAACTGTTTTGTTTTTTAGTTTAAATAAACTGAATGATTTATATTTTTTAAAAAGGTTATATGACACCATGAATATTATTTGAATATTATTCCATTTGCATAAAATTGTGTGCACACAGGTATATGTGTGTGTGTGTTTATGTATGTGTGTGTGTGTATAATTTTATGTCTCTATGTATAAAGGGACGTAGAGATCTCTTCCATTTTGAAAGTATATTTACCAAAATTAAAACTGCTTTCAGGATAAGTGGATTTTTCAGTGACTTTTTTGCTTTTCTTTTAGCTCTTTCCCCTATTATCTTTACCACTATCCTTATCCTTATAACTAAATGCTCAAAATTCACAAAACAGTCTGCTTTAAGATAATACTATTGATTGGGCACCCACCAGTTGCTAGTTACATGAACTGTCTCACTAGAATGGCAGAGCAATTCTTAGAAGTATAATATTGCAGTCTGCATTTTTAAATGAGGCAACTAAGACTTAAAAATGTTGAGAAATTGGTCCAAGGTCAGACAGCAAGCAAATGGCAGAGCTGGGACCATAGTTTAGGACTATGTAACTCTACAGTACATGCTCTCAGTCACTGTACTGCGCTACTGTGAAAAATGTGAAAAGCACAGGCCTTACATGGTAAAGACTATGACCATCAGTGAGCATGATTTCCAATGTTATTTATTCTCCAAAACCACAGGAACTCAGATCTGCCTTGACAAGAAATGTTCAGAACCCACAAAACTATTCAAAACTGAATTACTTAATCCTCTTCATATACCAATATCAGACACTGCAGTGGTTTTAAAACGTGTCTGTAAATTCTCTGACACTCTTTCCATTGAGAGGCAGTATCTCCATCCCTTCCTTTGTACCTAGGCTGGCCTTAGTGACATAACTAACAGAACACATTGAGGTCACTGCATGACTTCCAAGGTGTCCACCTTGCTCGCTGGGATGCTCACTTTTGAGCCCTGAACCACCTAGGGCCACTCTGATAGAGGAAGCTCAGGCCATGTGTGGAGATGCTGCAGGGGACAACCCCTGCTGAGAGCCCAGCCAACAGCCAGCATCGACCCCCAGACCCTTGGGTGAAGATGACTCTGCATGGCTCTAGCCTCCAGATGACAAATCACCCCCAGCTACTGAATCTTTCCAGCTGAGACCCAGACACCAAGGGTCAGAGGTAAGCGATCCCTGTCTAATTCCTGACCCACAGAGTCCATGAGCATAATTAAATGGTTGTCTTACGCCACCAGCTCTGACTCCAGCACATTCCTTCAATAGCTATCCATTTTACTGAATTCTTACTAGTGACATTTGAGTCTTGTAGGTTATTTAGACAGGAGTTATTGGCTCTAATCTCTTTTTCCATAGAGCTAGGACAAGCTGCAAGCTCCCTGAAGGCAGGAATGACTTTTTCGTATAGACAATTATATCTCAACACTCGCCACAGTGCCAGGAGCATATGAGTAGGCGGTTTCAGTTACCTCTCTAGTTATTTATCCCAAAACTTAGTGGCTTAACACGGGGGTCGGCAAATTATCGTCCACAGGCAAATCCAGCCTGCCAGCTCTTTCTGTAAATAAAGTTTAATGGGAACACAGCCACAATCATTCATTTATAGATTGTCTACAGCTGCTTTCACTCTGCAGCGGCAGAGCTGAGTAGTTGCAACGGAGACTATACAGCCTTCCTGCAAAACCTAAAATATTTACTATCCTATCCTTTACAGAAAGTTTGGGAGTTCCCTGATGGTCCAGTGGTTAGGATACCACGCTCTCACTGCCGAGGACCCAGATTCAATCCCTGGTCAGGGAACTAAGATCCCACAAGCTGTGCAGCTTAGTCAAGCTGGCTTAACACAACAATGATTTATTATTTCTCCCAATTCTGTGGTTGGTTGGGCTCAGCCGCACAGGTTTTTTCCTTCTACATTGTCACTGATGAGGCTGCATTCATCTGAGAACTTGGTTCGTGCCAGGACATCCAGGTTGGTCTATTCACATGTCTGGAGCCTTAGTCCTGTTGGCTGTGGCATCTTGATTCTCTTCCATGCAGCCTCCCTCTCTGGTCTCTCATCATTCATTAGTCCATCCCAAGTTCCTTAGTTGAAACTTCCAAGAGAGAGAGCAAAAGCAGAAGCTACCAAGCCTCTTAAGATGTAGGCCCAGAATCTACACAGCATCACTTCCATTGCCTTTTATTGGTCAGAGCAAGTCACAAGTCAGTCAAGATGAAAGGAAAGAGGTCTCTGGGTTGGAAGGAGCAACACGGACGTACAGAGAGAGCAGAAATTGTTGGTGGCTATCTTTGGAGGCTATCTATCATATAAAGCACACAGTAAATATTTGCTGAATGAAGGCAGGAGAGATTTACAAAGGCATAAATGCAGAAAGAAAAGGGAGCAAGTAACAGGATATGTCCTAGGTTATCTACATAGGGAGGCAAGATCTCCATGAGCTGCCAGCACTAACGGAGGGCCAGTGGACCTGAAGAAAGATTCCAAGTGAGTACAGAAAGAGAAATCAGGAACATAGTCAGTGAAGCCATTTGGGGATGGAAGGCTGCAGGGGTAGGATTAGATACCAGGTCTACATAGCAAGAAACATCAGATCTCCTCAGAGTAAGTGCAAGAGTCATACTTCATCAGTCAATGCCAGACAAGAACTAGCGGTGACTGATGAGGAGGCAAAGCACTGAACTTTCGTGACTATTTGCAGCATCTGGATGAACGTATCGGACAGCCTTCTCTTGTCCTGGTTGTGTGTCAGACCAGATGGCTGACCTCAGTGAGTATGACTCCTCAGGCTCAGTGGATGTGTCGACAGCATCGGATAAAACAATGATCCAAACTACTTAGTTAACAGGCTTAGAAGAACTTGTTACCACCCAAGAAAGGAACATGGCAGCTTCAATAACAAAAAAGCATTACCTTCCAATTGTCTATATAGGTTGCAACTAGCAGAGCTAGCAACTCAGCAGGTAAAATGACTGGAAGAAGAAGA
Organism: Eschrichtius robustus; assembly: GCF_028021215.1. Taxonomy (NCBI): domain Eukaryota; kingdom Metazoa; phylum Chordata; class Mammalia; order Artiodactyla; family Eschrichtiidae; genus Eschrichtius; species Eschrichtius robustus. Next base: position 81,458,433 of record NC_090839.1, on the reverse strand, counting down.
TGAATCATGTTCATTATTTCACTCAATCCTGTGAATATGTTAAAATTTCCACCATTTCACAAAAGGGGAAACTGAAGCTTGCAGAGATTAAAGAACTCTCCCACGTTCATATAGTTAACATGTAGAAGAAGCATGATTTGGACCCAGTTCTGCCTGAATCTAAAACAGTCATTTTGCTTCCCTATGGAATACAGAAATTGCTATATATGGAAAACGTAAAAATATGAGGCTTCATCTGCCTAGAAAAGTTTGTCTCAAAATATGTCCTGTGCAATACTAATACCTTGAAATGGTCCTCCAAAAAATGATCCCAAGGTAAGTAGTAAGCATGAGAGCTGATGCATGATAGAGACCCTTATGAAAGTCACATGAGCATTTGTATATTTAAACAGAAATCTGTCTGAAATCCAAATCCTTTTTTTCACTGACTGTCCACCAATATCCTGAACAACTAGTGTTCTAAGGAACATGCTTTGGGAACATTCTATCTAGGAAGATGAAGCAGTGAGAGACCACTATTTTAATAATCTCATTAAATGCAGCCATTGGGAACATACTTTTGGCAGCCACTAGAATTGGGAGTACCCAATGAAGGGTGAAGCAACTTTAATACACATAAAAAAAGGTCTTATTCTTCACAGTCTAAAGTAAGCTTAAAAACCTTGCTGCCATGCTAAATTAAAATATAAAAAAAGCCATGATCATGTGATTAAAGAATAGGCCCCTCTGGCCTCCCCAAAGCAGCTGTGGGTGTCAGAATTAGAGGCACAACATTGTATTGGATGTGCTGCAGCTCCAGCGTTTTGTAGAGACTCAGAGCAAATTTGACCCAGCTGACCTGGCCTGCCAGAGCTGGCTATGGGTTCATTGCTCCTGTCTCTAATCTGCAGATGGTACCTGGAAAAGTTAGCATCTTTTTATCCTGTCATGTTTACATAATCTCAGTAACTCAGAATTGAGGTGGCAGTTAATTTTGCATTGCTGGTGGAAATGTAAAATGGTGCAGCTGTTATGGAAAACAGTATGGGAGTTCATCCAAATTTAAAAATAGAATTACCGTATGATCCAGCAATTCCACTTCTGGGTATACACCCAAGAGAATGAAAAGCAAAGACTCGAAGTGATATTTGTACACCCATTTTTCACAGCAGCATTATTCTCAATAGCCAAAAGGTAGAAGTCACCCATGTGTCCATTGACAGTTGAATGGATGAACAGAATGTGATACGTATGTATAATGCAATATTATTCAGCCTGAAAAAGGAAGGAAATTCTGACATATACTGCAACATGGATGAACCTTGAAGACATGCTCAGGGAAATAAGCCAGTCACAAAAAGATAACTACTGTATGATTCCACTTATGTGACTTAACGGAGAGCAGTCAAATCATGGAGACAGAAAACAGAATGGTGGTTGCCAGGGGCTGAAGGAAGAGGGGGAAGGAGTTATTGTTTAATGCAAACTGAGTTTCAGTATGGAAAGATGGGAAGATGGGAAGAGTTCTGGAGACGGATGGCACTGATGGTTACACAGCAATGTGAATGTACCTAATACTATCGAAGAACTTAAACATGGTTAAGATGGAGTGTGGCTCCAGTGGTGAAGTGGGTTAAGGTGTGGTACGTATAAAAATGGTTAAGATGGTAAATTTTGTTATGTGTATTTCACAGGGGAAGGAATGGAGGGAAGGAGAGAGAAAGGGAGAAATGAAGGAAGGGAGGAAGAGAGGAAGAGAGGGATAGAGGAAGGGAGGGAGGACGGAAGGAAGGGAGGAAGGAAGGGAGGGAGGGAGGGAGGAAGGGAGGGAGGAAGGAAGGAAGGGAGGAAGGAAGGGAGGGAGGGAGGGAGGGAGGAAGGAAGGAAGGGAGGGAGGAAGGAAGGGAAGGAGGGAGGGAGGAAGGCAGGGAGGGAGGGTGGAGGTTAGATAATGTTTTATTTTGCATCTAACAGGAGCAAGAGGGTCTTCCTAACAGCAAGGCTGAGCTTGGAGCCCTGCACCTGCCCCCATCCTCTCAGCAACCCCCCCCACGTAAATTCACACGGGGCAGAGCGCTGCCCTCCCCAGGCCTCCCAGAGGGAGGAGGCGGGCAAGCCCTGCAGCTGGTTAATCACCTGTCACCCCATCCTTCATTCACAGGTGTCCTGGAGCAAGAATCCCACACGTCCTGCACAGCGGTGAGCATGGCAGGTTTCAGGCTGAACAAAAGAACCAATTTAAACTATAACAAAGAATTGCTTCAAACCTAATGAAAATCAGGTATTGAAGGAAAGAAGCCCTGTCTCTTTCTGTTTCCTTTTCTTGCGGGGAGGGTGGGGGGTGCGGCTCTTGAGACCTGGCTCTGGAGGGGAATCCAGGATGGGTCAGCCTCCAATAAGGGATCCTATTCACCAGCCACCGGGCAGGTAACTGGTGGAAGCCTCTGGGACCCCATACAGTTTATATTAACTCCAATAATCTTCCTAATTGCCACTTGTCATTTCCTCATAATGTCCTCCTGTTTGGACTAGACTGAAAGTCAAAAACATTTCTGAAGCAGTGGTGAAACAGGGGAAATGGTCATCAAAGCAAAAGTTAAGTGTTGTTCTACTCCTACGGAATTGGAAGGAAGGAAGGAGGGTGGGGGCGGGGGAGGGAGAGAAAGGGAGGAGTTGGGGAGGGGGAAAGGAAGGGAGGGAGGGAGGAAGGAAGGCAGGGGAAAGAAAGAAAGGAAGGAAGGAAGGAAGGAGAAAGAAAGAAAGGAAGAAAGAGAGAGAGAGAAAGAAACAGAAAGAGAGAGAGAGAGGGAGGGAGGGAGGGAGGGAAGTAGGAAGGAAGGGAAAGAAAGAAGGAAAAAAAGTTTTAGTGCAATTGTGTGAAACAAGAGAACACTCAAGCTGATAGCATTTTACATTGACAATTACACTGGAAAACAGGACAGTGTGCATTAAGAGCAATACAAATAAATACACCTTTTAACCCAGTAATTCCACTCAAGGGATTTGTTATAAAAAAATAATTTGAAAGAAACAAAAAGCTACATGCAGTAGAATAAAGATCTCAGAATTATGTCCAGTACTGAGAAACTGCAAAGAATCTATCTAGTAATGTGGGAATAGCTAAGTAAGGTATGAGAAATTAGCTTCATGATATATTATTGTGAAATAAAATTCATATTTTATGGCAAGGCAAGAAAAATTTAAACATTAAAAATTTTCTCTGCCCTTGGGCCTTTTCTTTCCCCTCTACTGTGCGTTACATATCTGCATTATACATCAACCAAACCTCCCCATCAACAGAATATACCTGCTCAGCCATAAAGAGCAACATTCTCCTAGCATTAACAAGACAAATCCTTAAAATATAACATTCCTTCTTGATCTGGTAAGGGGTCACAATGACACACCACTTTGTATATCATTTAATGTACAGCCCTCTGTCTCAAAAAACTTATATAACTGTGCTTTGACTTCTAATGGGCAGAACAGTTCTCAGAGCTTTCTGAGATGCCGTTCCCAGGTTATAATCCTCAGTTTGGCTCGAATAAAATTTTCCATTTCTTTCTTAGATTTACTGATTAATTTTTCATTGACATTGTATAGCCACAAAAATAATTATAAAGAACATGTCACATTACAGAAATTTTCTAGAAAAGCATTAATTAAGAAATGAAGAATTTATACTTATGTGTATACTCCAATTATAAGTATATAAGATATGTGCATAGAGACTAACTGAAACAGAATTTAATTTAAAACTAAAAATTGTTGCCATAGTAAGTGTAGTAGAACTATCAGTGACTTTTTTTCCTTCTTAAAATGTTTTGTTTAGATCAGCCATGATGGCGGAGTCAAAAGACCCTGAGCTCACCTCCTCTCGCAAGTCCACCAAAATCACAACCATCTGCAGAACAGCCATCAATGAAAAAGACCAGAACCGGCCAGAAAAGATCTTCAACAACTAAAGACATAAACAAGGAATCACAACCACTACCATTGCACAGAAAAAAGAAAAAAGAATGAAAATAAACTAGGACAGTTTAAGAGACCTCTGGGACAATATCAAGCACACTAATATTTGCATTATAGGGGTCCCAGAAGGAGAAGTGAGAGAAAGGGGCTGAGAGAAAGGGGCTGAGGAAGACATAATAGCTGAAAGCTTCCCTAACCTGGGGAAGGAAACAGTCACCAAATCCAGAAAGTACAGAGAGTTCCACACAGGATTAACTCAAAGAAGACACATAACAAGACACATTGTAATGAAAATGACAAAAATTAAAGATAGAGAATATTAAAAGTAGCAAAGGAAAAGCAACAAATAACATACAAGCGAATCTTGTCTGCATTATTGACTTCTATACCCCCAACACCCAGGACTGAACCTGACACATACTAAATGTAACAGTTATCTATTGCTGTGTAACAAACTACCTCAAAGCCAAGTGGCATAAAATAATAAGAAACATGAATTATCTCACACAGTTGCCCTGTGGCAGGAATTTGGGAGCAGCTCCACTGAGTGGTTCTGGTTTATGGTCCTCTCATGAGACTGCAGCCAAGATGTAAGCCTACAGTTATCTGAAGGTTTGACTACAGACTTCCAAAGTGGCTCACTTTCATGGCTGATCCAAGAGAGAGTAAGGCAGAGGCCACAAGGTCTTTTATGACACTGGAAGTCACACATGTTATTTCTACAATATCCTCTTGGTTACGTAGGTCAGTCCTATCCACTGTGGGAGAGGATGACCTCCTGGTGAATACTAGGAGACAGGGGTCACTGGGGGCCATCTCAGAGGCTGACTACTACACTACGTGTTCAATTAATATATTGATGAATAAACTCATGATTAAATGGTAAAAAGAAGTCTGACTGCTTGGATTCACATTCTGGCTCTGACACTTGCTGGATGATGGTTTTGGCAAGCTATTTAACTTCTGTAAGCCTCAGTTTCCACATCTATAAAATAAAATTGCTGTAAGCATTAAATTATATGTGAAGTGTAAAGGCCCTTAACATGATGTGGTGCATATAAGTGCTCAAAAAATGTTGTCTATTTTTTATTACGGTTACTATTAATTCTCGACCATAAGTCTCCTCATTAATATTCCTTTGTAAGGGTTTATTCTTCAAGGAGAGAGAAACTCACTTGTCTAGAAAAATTGTTTGAATCACTTTACTTGTGCAAAAACATCCAAAACATTTTCAAGTTTGCTCTGGAAGCAAGATAATTGGCAATAGAAGATTTTAAGATTTATTGAAAGAAGAATATCAAGGCCACTGGAGAAAGCTGGTATTTGGGAAAATTGGATCAAGATGGCAGCTGAGCATAGGTTTTGGTCACTCTCCCTACCCAGGAAGAAACAGAAAATCAATACTACCAGTGGAATATAAAAAAGTGTGCCATCAGCAGACCAGAAACTTTTAGGAATTCATAAAAGAGAGGAAGCAGATGGGCACTGTGAGATAATAGAAAAAATATATATATACACATTGGTCTCTGCCCTCAGTCCCTGGCACAGAGTCCCTAAAACCCTTGTAAATTCCTAAGTGATAAGAACACTAGGAGCATCTTTTATTTTAATGAGTGATCCTGGGTGGGCTCCTGGGTGGCTCTTGGATGGGGGCTGGTCACCAGAAAGACCAAGCCATGATTAGAAGCTTGGAGTTTCCAGCCCCACCCCACCCCCATTCTCCAGAGAGGGGAGAGGGGCTGGAATGGAGTTAACAATTTATCATGCCTACATGATGAATCCTGCTTAAAATCCCAATAGTTTGGGGTTCGGAAAGCATCAAAGTTGGCAAACACATCCACACTGGGAGGGTGATGCATCCCAAGTCCACGGGGACAGAAGCTCCTGTGCTCAGGACCCTCCCAGACCACACCTTATGTGTCTCTTCATCTGGCTGTTCATCTGTATCCTTTATCATGCTCTTTAATAAAATGCTAAATATAAGTAAGTGTTTTCCTGAGTTCTGTGAACTGCTCAAGCAAATTAATTGAGAATAAGGAGGGGGTCATTGGAACCTCTGATCTATAGCAGGTTGGTCCAAAGATCAGGTGATAACCTGGCCTTGCATCCAGTGTCTGAAGTGGGTGTGGGGGGCTCTGGTGGAACTGAGCCCTTAACCTATAGGATTTAATGCTATCTCCAAGCAGATAGTGTCAGAATTGAATTAAATTGTAGGACACCCAGTAGTTGGAGTCACAGAGAATTGCTTGGTATAAGGAAAAACCTCCACATATTTGATGACCAGAAGTGTCAGAAGTGAAGTGTCCTGTGTAAGTAGTAAAAGAAACACACAGGAGATGGACTGAACTGAGGGTTTTCCCTACACCAAAGGGAAAGACTGGGTTTTTCATTTTAGGTACAATCATACCTTGTTGGCAGTAATGATAAAGCTTTTTTTGAGGGTGTTTGATGCATATATCTAAAAAAAAAAAAAAAAAGTTAATGTGCATGTTATTTACACTATTCCAATACTAAGAACCTGTCTTAAAGATATATACTAAAACATGCACCTAAAAAATTACCTGTGTGTGTTTGTATATAAGTATATACACCAAAACATTTTTCTATAACTGCAAAAAAATTAGAAACAACCAAAAGGTCTATAAATGGTCATCATTAAATAGATTATGAAACACTATGCAGACATGAAAAATTATAGGGAAACCCCATATGTACTGACTTGGAAAGTTCTTCAGAATATATTATTTATTTCTTATTATTATATCTTATTTCTTCATATTTAAAATTAGCTGGAAAAGGCAAGTTGCTGAACAGTAGACAAAGACTGCTGTGCCATTTTTGTAAAAATAAAGTCTTGTACTTACAATTAAACATATAATACCTGTGTGTATGCATGTGTGTGCATAAATTCATAGGAAAAAAATCAGAAACTTAAAAACGAATCTTTTAACAGGGCTGTATCAGTCAGAGTCCACTCAGGAATCAGAAATCACAAAAATTATTTCAACACAGAATTTCATAAAAAGCAATGATCACCTAGGTATAGAGCTGTTAACTAGGTAACCGGAAGTTACCACAGAGGTAGCAACTGCAGGGAGCAGCTGCCCCCTCTAGGACGGGAGGAACAAAGAAAAAGGCCGGAATTATTTAAACTTAGAGAACTTAGAGGAGAGGTCACAGGGCCCCAAACCTCTGAGGAGGGGAGAATGGACGCCTGATGCTGGTGGCTCTGAGGGGGCATGATGGAGCTTGTCCGCAAGAGCTGGAGAAACTGCAAAGTGGGTGCAGCTACTACTACAGGAAGAAACCACCACTGCTGGGGTGGCACTAACAAGAACAGGAAGTCCACCCGGAGCAGACAGACAGGAAGAAGCAATTCTCGACTTCCTCCTCCCCTTGGCAGTCTCCCTCTAGCCCCACTTTGGCAGACCCTAACAAAGCCCAATGTGATTTTCAGAGTTGCTGCTCCAAGATCCAAAAGCAGACTACGGGAGCCAATGACTCCATGCAAAGAGTCAGAATTCCAGTGGAGAAGGGTCTTCCTGAGGTCATGTTGACAAGGCTTTGAGACGCCTGGCAGATAGTTTTGCAAACTCTCTCTGAGATGTAATGAGCAATTACCTTCAATGATGAGCAAATGCCTCTGAATCCATGGACCATTATTCAGAAGCAAGGTGGGGCTGGAAGCTAATGATTCATTTACTAGAGGTAGCACTTCTCAACTCAAAACAGCACATATTTCCATTTCTATGGAGCAGGAAGAGTCTTTTATGTTTAATTTTTATCAAGCTGTGAGATGAGGTTTGAGCTGTGGGTGTCTCGTTGATGCCAGCTGTGCTCAGGAGGTTCTGTCTCTCCAGTGTCTTTAAGATCCTGCCCCTGCAGTGTCCCCCCACAGGCAAGAGCACACAGCCAGATGAGACGGCAACTTTTCCTTAAAGCTTCCTGAGAAGTTTTTCATCCCTCACGATTTTTTTTCAATTTCATTCATCCTATTATCTCAGAAAGCCCCATTCAGTATCAGTATCAGTCACTCACCAAAAGCATCTCTAAAACAATAAAAGCTTCAAGGCAGCCAGACTGCCTTTTTGATACTAAGCGCTGATGGGCTTATTGTGTGTGTGTGTGTGTGTGTGTGTGTGTGTGTGTGTGTGTGTGTGTGTGTGTGTGTGTGTGTGATAGAGAGAGAGAGAGAGAGAGTCAGAGAGAGAGAGAGAGTGAGGGAGAATAAAGACAAGGTTTAGAGTTTTACTTTTCCAAGACACCTGGAAAAGCCAACTGGGAATAGAACAGAACAGAATAGGATTTCCCTTAAAACAAAGAAGCTGATATGCATCAAAATAATTTCATTCCATGAGTCAGCACCTTGAGTTTCAGTCCAGTTACGTCATTTGCTTTTTTGGAAAGCAGGATAATAGAAAAATCTAGTCTCATCCACACCACCAAACATAGAACCAATGAAGAACTAGAATGGCAGGAATGGAACCAGTTCTGTTGGTTCTTCCAGAGACACCCTCTTGGTCTAAGCTTTGTAAACTGACATCCAGAGAAATGAAATAATCTACCCAGAGTCATACAGCTGCTAGCAGGCTAAGACAGGACTAGAACCCAGGTCTCCTCGTCCCCTGGTCAGTGCTGTGTCCATCACCCCACAATGCATATGTAAAACATGGAGAACATGAAATGTTCACCAGGAATCCCCTTGGGATCAGCAGACCATGTTAGGAATAAATAGTTGATGATCAATTTAGAATAGAGTTTAAAACACAAAAGGTAGGTTCAAAGAATTAGAGATAGCTTCTCAACTATCTTTGCAGAATGGATCCTGTTAAATGGAGATATTCTGACTTCCTTCTTGAGGATGTGAATGCAGTTCAGGATCAGGAACTGTGATAGAATAGCTCTGCTTAGCAGAGAGGTCAGAAAAGTAAGATTCAGATTAGAGAGTCATAATCCTAGGAAAAGGGAGCGAAACTAGTAAAACTATGCATTATTTGGGAAAGAATGGGGGTGGGGACATTAGCAGCTCTGCCGGAGATGGACTTTGGGGAAAAAAAAATATCTAAGCAGAATTCTTAGATTATTAGCTGAGCTGCATGTGCTATAAATTCCTACGTTAGTTAGGGCAATGTTAGCTGGTGAAACAAATAAACCTCAAAGATTGTTGTTTAACCTGTTTCTTGATCCTAAAGGATGTGATTCTCTTTCTATTCTGCTAGGTATGGTGGACCCTGCTTCTGTTTTTCTGCTGCTGCAGAGTTGGTGCTGTTGCTATGCTCTGATGTGAAAGTGATAGAATGCGCACTCATCTACTCTGTTGTACTTTGCCTCCTTCTGTGAAAACAGCACATTTTTATGCTACAGTCTCACAAGGACCTTTGTATCAGTCAAGTTAGGTTAGTTTATGCTGCAATAACGAACAACCCCCAAATCCCAGAGGCCCCAAAACAAAGCTTAATTGCTCCCTTCCTATACATCCATTGCAGATGGTGCTTTGTTCATTATAACCAGGCAAGAGCCCAGGCAGATGGAAGAGCTACCAGCTGACTATTTGCAGGTTATTGTGGCAGAAGGAAAGAGGGCCTGGGTGAGACTTCACCAGGAATCAAATGTTCTGCCTGAAACTGATACACATTGCTTCTACTCCCAGTTCACTGGCCAAAACTAGTCACGTGGCTCCACTCAAATAAAACGGATCCAGGAAGTACAATCCTACCATGTATTTGTGAAACATAACTTTTATGGGAACGTCTTCAGCTTCTGGTCCCATGTCCTCCCTTTCTAAGGGTTAAAAATTTGTCCACATAGCTGGTAGGGCCAGTTCTCATATCATCTTCATCATTATTCTCCTTTGCACCCATTTCTCCACAGGAGAAATGTACAGTTTCTCCCTCCTTCTTTTGTCAAAATTACAACCCAAGTCCCCGCACAACCATGTGGCAACTCATATATATGGAAACCTGGAGGGGCGGTCCAGTGAACCACTTTCAGAAATCGCCGGACTCTGAAGTCCAGTTTGGGCTCATTTGGAAGAGCTGCTATAAAAATGTACACACAAATGTGCCTGAGGGCTGTGCTCTGCACGTACATGGAAGCCAGATGTCAGCTGTCGCCTTGCTCCTTGGCCCCTCGGACAGTCTGATTTTCCCACTGGACTCCAGTCACAGAATTTCAAGTTCCCTCCAAAGAATCCAACCTCTCAGAAGTTCAAGAAGCAATATAGACTTCAATGAAGATTTTTTTAGGAGGAACGGGGGAGGGGCTGTTACAGAGATATCTAGCTATACACTGAAATTTGGTCTCCCTTTCACAGTGGGCAGGTCCTACATCAGGACCGGATCTTTACAAACTCTCTTGAATGCAGGGTGTCCCACATGGCTTATTTTTTGCCAATGGAATGTGCATGGAAATGTTGTGTATCATTTCTGAGCATGAGTTTTTGAGAAGTGTTTGTGTCAACTACCTGACTTGAGTTGGTGTCTGGCTTTGTCACTTTGTGGCCATGTGGCTTATTCATTTCACCATGTCTTCTTGGCCAGCTTACTCCATCTCATTGTTTACTTCATCTATGAAACAGGCTAATTATATCTGCCTCCTTCAATAATTACGGGGATTGAGTGAGATAACCTATACTGGTAGTTTTTAAACATACTCAGGGGCTGCCATGAGGAACTCAGAGAGAGGGGTTTTCCATGTCTCAGCTCCCACCCTTCTACTCAATCAAGTGACTCCAGTTATATCAGTTTTGCATATTTAATCTTCTCCACATGACTTTGTTTGCAGAGAATGTTCTATAGCAGAAAAACAGTTTGAAACTACTAACCAGAGTAAAGATATTTGATGAAATGGAAAGTGCAAATCTAATGAATTAGGATCCATTCTTTTACACATTCATCAATATAGATTGGCCCTGGAGCTGTTCTAAGCACTAAAGATACAGCAGTGAACAAAATAATGGGGAGGACAGACAGTAAACATATAAACTAATAAATACATAATGTGTCAAGCGCTCCAAAGAAACGCAAAGTGAGGTCAAAGGATTGGGTGATTGAGAGTGTTACTCTAACAGGGTGGTTAGGAAAGACTGCTGATAAAGCGATGTTTGAACAGACCTAAAAGAAGGAGGGACTGATCCATGCAGGGGTCTGGTGGAAAAACAGTAAGGGAGAAGAGAGGTAAAGAGGAGAGGCCATAGGCAAGATCACACGAGGCTTTGCCCACCATGAAAAGCACCGTGCATTTCATTCTGAGTGAGATGGAGAGTTGGAGGGGGGGGTGGAGCAGAGGAGGGACATGATCTGATTTGCATTTTAAATGGATCATTCAGGCTGCTCAGAAGAGATTAGACAGCGAGGAGTCGAGAGCAGAAATAAGAAAACCAGTTAGGTGATGGTAGAGACAGAAGAATAGAGGTGAGCAGCGCTCAGACTCAAGATGTATTTTTAAACTAGAGCTGGCAAAATTTGCTTATGGATTGAATACGACGCGAGAAAGCAAAGTCTAGGGTGGCTCTAAAGATTTTAGCTAGATGATTGGTAGAATGGGGTTGCTGAGATGAGAACAAGGGAGATATAATATGGGGGAATTTGGGTGGAAAAGGAGAAGAATCCAGAGTGCTTTGGTGGCTTTAACTGTGAAATGTCTCTGACTCAGAAGAGATGTCAGCCAGACAGCTTGATGTGCAAGCCTGGGTTTAGGGTAGAGGCTGGGTTAGAGCTCATCATGCGTGGATGCTACTGAATATTGGGAGACTGGAGAAATCTCTAGGGATTAAGGACAAATGGAGAAGAGGTTCAAGGCCAGTTAACATCACTTATCGAAAACTACATTAGAAGTATAATCTTTAACCTATCATACCTGATCACACATTAAAAGGATGAAAGTTACTAAAATAAGTAATTTGAATATTGTACTGTCATTTTACCATGAGAACTTGAAGAGATAAGAAGGAAAGAAGAAAAAAAATTAAGATGCAGTTTCCAAGATACAAAAGCATAACAAAAAGTAGGGATTAGGAAGAGGGGAGTGAGTCCAATAGTACATCTCCCATCCACTCTAAAATTAAAGTTTAGAAGGGAGCTGTAAGTTCAAATATACCAAGAATAGAAAAAAACCCACAATTTATTTAGTTAAACAGGTTTAATTGTGAAACAGTATTAGACTAGTAGAAAAAAAGTTTCCTTCCAATTGTATTTAAGTAGAAATAGAAAAGCTCAAATTATGAAATAATATTTGTGATGAGAGAAAAACAAAGAACTTCATTAAGCAGAAAAGAAGACAGGTTGAGGGAGAAAAGGATAAGTACGATTACAACATTAAGCAGCAGTCGGCTGTATTCAGCTTCTAGTTTTAAATACCATCTACTTAGCAGCCCTGAAACAGCCTTTCCCAACTTTTAATTAAAATGCCTTTAAAAAGACAGAAAAAATTAAAATTCACAACTCCCTAAGAAAACAGGACCAATGGTCAACCTACTTCCGGATAGAACTGGGGAGACTGTCCTTTATGAAGCAATGGAACTGCAAGGAAATACACAATTGATGGCTCACTTGGGCTGAAAGCAGATACATATCATTCCTTCCTTCACCCATATTTGCTCTCTGGTTCAAAGTACGTATCATCGGAAACCTGAGAAATATCCCCTCTCCTGCAAGAATGCTGATTTTTGAGGCCATCCAAGTGCAATTCTTGAGGCCATCCAAGTGCAGTTCCTCTTCCTCCAAGCTCTACCTCTCCCCGCCCAAATCAGGGGCGCTTTACAATATTCAGTCAGAACCTGTCACTCCCAGAAAACAACTGGTCCCAGGAAATGGGCTGGGCTGGTGGGAGAACAGGAGTACGATGCACCCTGGAAGGTAAATTCCCGGGGAGGGAGGCACACAGGAAGAGCTATTGGTGCAGTGGATTCTGGGAGCTGTAGGTAGGGCTTCACTTCCTACACCTGTTAGAACCTTAGGCTGTGGAAGAAAAAGGTCCCATCTTGACTAGCAGAACCTGCTTAGAGTATACCTGCCACACACTGACGACTGGTCTTAAGAGCTTCGTTCACTGAATCTCTGAGAAGCATGTCTGACCCAGTGCATAAGTGAACCCAGCAGGCAATGAACATACCCAGCCATTAGTGGGAACCATGACTAAAAGTATCTTCCTCTGTCAAGGGTAAGTAAAGAGACATTACCAACACCATCACTAACATACTCTAAATAAGTAAATAATAAATAAAATAATAACAGAAGACCTGGTGAAACAAAAACACAGAACAGGTAGGAAAGAATGTTACTATCTAGACTAAAAGGAGAAGCAAATCACCAAAATAAAGAAGGAAATTTTAGAAAACTTATTCAAGATAGAACACTTCTGACCTCTATGACCTAGGAATGGAAAGCCAGGAAAAAAAAAAAAAAAGACTGAAAGGAACACACAAAAAAATAAGAAGGAAACTAAATGAGATAAGAAAAACTTGCAGAGAAATTTGAAATGTCACTGGGCAAAGAGCATGACTGCTTTGTTCACCATTATATCTCCAAGGACTAACACAGCACCTATACACTACCTGTCTACGTTCCAAAAGCTGCCAGAAGTCTAACCAAAGCACCAGAGGGCCACTATTTCACATCATAAATATTAGAATATGCTTCCCTTTCATGTAAAAATAGTTCTCTATTAGTAGGTTATATATCTTGATTTTTTCCAATACTCTGATAATGTATTCATAATCTATTGAATTAATAATCATTAATAATCAACAGTTCACATTTCTGATAAATCAAATGCAATTGGGGAAATAAGATCATATACACAGCAAGTCAATTAGCTCAACACAGGATTGTAAAAAACGTAATAATAAAAATAATGTCAATGAGATCATATAGAGTACTGTAGACTGACTGTATCTCCCCAAAATTCATACGTTAAAACCTAGTCTTCACCGTGATGGTTTTTGGAGGTGAGGCCTTTGGGAGGTGATTAGATCATGAGGGCAAAGGTGCCATAAATGGGATTAATGCCCTCATGAAAGAGACCCCAGAGAGCTCCCACCATGTGAGGTTGTTCTAAGAGGATGACTGTCTACAAACCAGGAAGCAGGCTTTCACCAGACACCAAATCTTCCAGTGCCTTGATCTTGGACTTCCCAGTCTCCGGAACTATGAAAAGTAAATTTCTGTTGTAAATTTCTATTAGGGCTATGCCCACAGAGTTAAGTTAATGGCACATCTCCAAATTCAGAGAAACATTTAGGGCCACTTAAAACCATTAGGATCAGTGCCTTTTTTGGTTTGGATATATGTGCACTTGTCTTCCTCTTGTTCAAAACAACTCCCTGTGCTATCAATGTCTCTCCATCACATTGGTTAAGGGATGCAATAATTGTGTAGTATTTTATCCTGCTCAATGTGTTTTCATATCCATTATGTCATTAGAGCTTTACAGCAACCCAGAGAGGATGTAGATCAGGTGTCTGCCTGTGTCCATGCCGAAGAGGTAAGTAGCAGGAGGAGAGAGGGCACTGCGGCTTCCCAGGACACGGAGGGGAAAGGACGGTAGCTTCACATCTCCCATCACAACCCTTAGCTCCCCGTCCTGCCTCTTCTGCTCTCCGTCCAGCCTCTAGTAAACTTTGGGACACTGTGCTCAAATCTAGCAACTGACTCCTGGAAACTGTAGTTGCCAAGCAGACCAAGGACTTCCTCAAAAGAGCCTGGCTGAGAAACTTCTAGGATGACAGTGGCCAAGATCCGTAAAAACAAATCAGAACATAAGAGATATTGGTTACTTTGGGGGAGGAAGGCAAACAAAGTGTATGAGACTGTGGTTCTGGGTTGCTGTATGTTCTAGTTCTTGGATATATTCAAATTGTGATAGTTCATCGTACCATATGTACCCTTAAGATTTGTGCACTTTTCTGTATCAAGGTTATGGGTTCAATGAAAGTGGGAATTTTTTAAAGGCACAAATACCTTTCTAATTCCATGCTTGCCTTTTCCTCTCTTTGTGTCTCTCGGTGTTTAACATTCTTTTTCTCTTCTCTTCTAGGGTGAATCACCCTACTTGTTAAAATTGTACTACAGCAAATGTTGGTAAATGATGTGCCTTGTGGTGGTGATTAAGTCAAATCAAACACATTTGTCACTGAAGAGATGGCCTCCAGCTGTTTATCTGGGAAATATAATTGAATGCTAATGGAATAAACACTATAAGCTGCCGGTTTTACTTTCACTAAGGTGTAGGCTAAAGTATGAGAGGGTGAATTTCCCTAAGTTTAAAATACAAACAGAATTTTTTAAATACAACCTAAGTCTTCCAAAGAACTTATTAGCACGGGTGATTTCATCCTCACTCCCACCAAAGAAAAATAAACACAGATACTCTTATTTACATGGTACAATTGGTACTTTAACTTCAAAGTTACTATGCTTGCTACTTGCATGAGAACTTATCAAGGCATTTCACATTGAACTTGGCTCAATTTTCACTTCCCAGAAACACTTGTTACATCCCTGCCCTCAAGCCACACTCACTATCAAATAGCAGTTATCAAGATTTGGACAGAAGTGATAAAAGCCTCTGAAAATTTTTGTTACATGACTCAAAAAGTAGATGTGTGATGTAAAAGATGATGATATTGCAAATGGAAGAGATGAGTTGGAATAAAATTGTTTCAAAGAAGAAAAATGTTTGATGGCTTTCTGTAACACTTCTGAAATATTCTAAGCGCTCTCTGGACTGAACCACAAACTCGAGTCCCACACTGAGGAGGCCTGTGTCTCAGAGAGCTGAGATATACTCTGAAAAAAACAGCAAACACAGACCCAATAAAGACAGCAAGACATCAGTGCAGGTCTTTTTTATCAAGCGCCTTTTGACAATGTGGTCTACCAAGCTGCAACGTTGTAAGGGTCTGCTGTCCCTTTTGAGGGAAGAAATCACTCACACAGAGAGCAACTAAGCAACACGCCCAAGATTTCAAAACTGGAACCCAGGTTCCCAGGACTGTTTTGTGACTGTCCATGAAGATAGCTAGAAATAATACAGGTCAAGCATTAATAAATTCCATGGAAAGTGTAATAGGAAACAAAAGAAGCTTGTATTTGGGATGCTGACATAGCCTTGGACTGTCTGTTGGGAGTGGACCTGACCAAGACCCAGGGGCCAAACGGACCGACAATGGGGCAGGGGCAGTTGGAGGGGTAGGCAAGAGGCAGGCCATGCAGGTGGCAACCAGCGTCTTGGATGTCTGGCAATGGCTATCATCAGAGGCCTTGTAGAAAGGCAGAGCCCAGGATAAGAGTCCCTCAGCAGGCAATGGGGACCAACTTCCAAAAGGGCTACAAGTGCTGTGGGCACAAGAGACCTTGCAGGATTCCAGGACTGTCCATGGTCAGAGATCAGATAAATCCTATTACACACCTGCCTTCAGATACTCACTTTTCTACTCTGTCTCATAAATTTTTGCATGTGGCCCAACGCCTCCCACTGTTGAGAAAGATTCCACCAAACAAGCTGACACCACACAGGGAGAGAGAGAAGACAATGGGTCCTTGAGTTCATTTCCTGACCACCTCCCCTCCTGGGAGAGAGTTCACCTCTGTCTCTCAGGTCAACATGACTCTAGTCACTGCTCAACAATTTTCAGAAAATCTCCTTGAATTAGAACCAGGGAAATACACTGTTAATAGATACTTTTTGCTCCATCAAATCGTTTTTCCCTGTTCCCCTCTACTATCTTTCCATTCAAAATTCTTTAAAATTACACACAAAGGGGAAAAAAATGTAGGTCGGCACGCATGCTAATGACCTTGTGTTCATTCCTCCTCAAGTGCAGCACGCCAGCAGAACCTTGTCACGCTTTTGTTTTACTCTCCGTTCTGTGCTGTAGCACACACTTGTTCTGCCCTCGCTTGGCAGGTACAGCAGAACCAAAGGGATTATACACTTAGCATCTGGAAATATTCCACCAGCATCACAGACCAAAATCTATACTCATCCCTCCTGTGCCAAGTTAGGTAAAATAAGAAAAAGAGAAGCCTAGGTTTGCACACCCAGAGCAGCCCCATCAGAGGAAGCCAGCAGGCTAATGCAAATCTTGTATTCTAAGAGCCGGTGACTTGTTCTGGAAGTGAAACGTGCATGGGGCTTTTAAGCAAGGAGAAGACGTGGAAAGACTTAGGTGATAGGCTTTTAACACTGCCAGGGGTAATGTTAAAATGTTCAAATTCATGCATACTACGCTCTCATAATATTTCTCCAGAAAATGGAGCCTAACTCCAGGCTTTTCATGAAGCAGGCAAACAGAGACTAACAGAGCACCGTTCGAACTCTGGGAAGTCAATTAGGCTCACTCATATCTGCTCCCACCATAGGTCTATCCCGCATAGGTTTCCGATTCCTGCCCCTGCACAGATTTCGGGGAGCCATGGAGCTATGGCGCCACTTGAGGATAATCAAACCCCCCAAAGTGAAATTGTCACAGGCGAAATATTACTTTCGTGGTTCTCAATCTTTGATGTGCATCAGAACCACTTCTGGATGCCTGGACCCCACTGCAAACCTAACCCAATCAAAATCTCCGAGGATGGGACCCAGGCAGGCCTAATAGTTAATAGCACATAAATGAGTTGGCTGTGCTTCCCCCAACCCCCCACCCACCCTGGCCCCACCTATCCCTCTTCAGAACCATGGCTCCTCAGTAAATATTGGTTTGCACATTCATTTATTTTTACATCTCACTCTGCCATCTGTGACAATGAGTGGTTTCTTCTTCGGAGAGATATTCAGAAGAAATATTCCATGGGAGGACATCTAATTGTAAAATAAAAGGGAGAGAAAATACAAGGGTCTTATCTCCACACAGAATCCATTAGCTCTCTTACCAGACCCTTCCCACCTCCTTCCCACATCAGTTGACTCATCGCCAACATAGAAAAGGCTTTACCGGGGCTTCCCTGGTGGGGCAGTGGCTGAGAATCCGCCTGCCAGTGCAGGGGACACGGGTTCAAGCCCTGGTCCAGGAAGATCCCACATGCTGCGGAGCAACTAAGCCTGTGCACCACAACTGCTGAGCCTGCGCTCTAGATCCCGTGAGCCACAACTACTGAGCCCGTGCGCCTAGAGCCCATGCTCCGCAACAAGAGAAGCCACCGCAATGAGAAGCCCGCGCACCGCAAGGAAGAGTAGCCCCTGCTCTCCACAACTAGAGAAAGCCCGCGCGCAGCAATGAAGACCCAATGCAGCCAAAATAAATAAATAAATTTATTAAAAAAAAAAAAGAAAAAGAAAAGGCTCTACCAAACCTAGTTTTGGGGTCTCAGGTGTTCAAATAAATAGAATGTTCCCTACAAAAGGGGAGCCAAGATTGCAGGATCCTTGTAAAATATGCACAGGTGGGTCCAGGCCAAATGCAAATCATGCTCAGGCCCTGTTTGCAGAGCTGGCCGTGCAGGGAAAAGAGCCCCCGACAGGGAGTTCCGAGACCTCAGCCTTTTCCGCCTCCGCCACGTAACAGCTTAGTAGGACTCTGGGCAAGTCACCTTCTCTCGAGCCTCAGCATCTTCACCGTTTCCGAAATAGGGCTGTGACACAAGTAGCTGGCGTTCCCTTAAGCGAGCATCCACACTCATCTTCCTTCATCCCAGCCTTCACCTTCGAATCTGCTCCAACCTCAGCCCAGAGGCCTCAACCAGGGGTATCGGAAGAACTCATGGGGGAGGCAGAACTTCGCTCCTGGTTACTGTTTACCCTAGTCTCTTGGCCTCATTTCTACCTCTCTGACATGACCTGCCCAGCCCCCATCTCTGCCATGGTCACAGAACTGAACTGGAGCAAGAAGGAGAACCAGGCCAGCACCCTGACACCCAGCTTTGATTCCCATGTCCTAGGCTCCTCTGCTCTCCTTCTCTGGAGCCTCTTCTGACACCTAGACTAGCCCCTGTTTCACCCAAATCAGTATCTATCAGGAATCTCACCTTTTCATTTGTTCTGCTTTAGTCCAGCTCCTGGACACCTATTTCATATTGCAGATCCCGTCTTGGACTGAAGCCTTAAACTTGAACTCCAACCTAGTCAGTGACTTGGCCTGTTTCCTACTGAGAGGCATTCCCGATACCAAGAGCCTACAGGACTGTCCAGCTAGGTGTGCCCCCCCTTCATGGGAACCCCCACCCACCCATTACTGCTCACTGCCCATCTGCCAGTGCTGCCTGAGCAGCAACCAGAGTTTGCCCAGCCTTTTCCCAACCGTCCCTACAGTCGCTGCAGCTGGGTGGATTGCCCCAGAGCCTGGCTTACCCCAGGAGGTAGGCTTGGTGCCATGTTCCCCCCGCTTCTGGCCTGGCTCATCATTCATGTCCCTGGTAAATGAAGCCCCACCCCTCATCCTGAGCCTGGCCCTCCAACCTGCAACTCCATCCCCTTTGGAAAATGTATGCACTACCCTGACTTAGTGTGACACCCTTTCTATTGCCAACCGTTCACCCAATTCAGACACAGTGGACCACTCCCTCCAACACTGACCACTTTATTCCCTTAGAGACTGTATTCATTTCCTTTTGATGCTATAACAAATTACCACAAACTTAGTGGCTTAAACAATCCAAATTTATTATCTTTATTAATATATATTTACAATCTTGAGGTCAGAGTCTCACGGGGCTAAAATAAAGGCGTCAGCCAGTTCCCTCTGGAAGTTCTAGGGAGAATCCTTCCCTTGCCTGTTCCAGCTTCTAGAAGCTGGCCACATTCCTCGGTCTGTGGCCGTTTTCCAGCTCAAAGCCAGCAACCGCATCACTCTGACCTCTGCTTCCATTGTCACCTCTCTCACTCTCCCGCCTCCCTCTTTCCTTATAAGGACCCCTGTGACTACACTGGGCCACCCAGAATAATCTCCCCATCTCCAAATCTTTAACTTCATCACATCTGCAAAATCCCTTTTGCCACATAAGGAAACAGACTCACAAGTTATGAGATTAGGATGTGGACATCAGGGGCCATTATTCTGCCAACCTCAGAGACCAGGACATTTCTCTCTCCGGTTCTTTTTCTCTCTCTGACCACTCTGCCTCGTTTTCCATCACTGGATCTTTATTCCCCAGTGATCTCTTAAATGTTAGTGCCCCCCCCGATTTCGCTACGGTCCTGCTTCCACTACCCACACTCCTGTGTACTCTCACCCACAGTCATGATTCAGGTCACACACCGATGAATTCCTAAATAGAGGTCTCCAACCTCCTTCCTCCTGAGGTTCAGACCTCTACATCCAGCTGTCAGATGCTGGTACTCTGCCTGGGTACACCAGTGTTCCCAATGGGCAGTGGGCTCCAGAACAAAGTCAAGAAGTAACCAACGTCAAAGCCCCAGCAGGGGGACCTCTGGAGGTTGTATATCCTCTTTGGTGCAATGATTGAAGAGACCAGCTTATTCTTGCAGAAGAAATAAACATGGGCAGGCAGAAGAATAAATACAAACATCTTCAATTTATTCATCTTACATTCTTGATATGTAAAAAGTCCCACTTTCCACATCTTGCTCTCCTAGAACCTTACCCATAAGAGGGAAAAAAAAAATAACTTAAAAATAATACAAGGAAGAAAGTTACACAGGATAACAATGCCAATGACACTCATTTATAGAGAACCTATCAGGAATTGTATTAAGCAAAGTACGTGAAATATTTCATCTCCTTTAATCGCCACGACAAGCCAGTGAGGTATTTTTAATACCAAAAGAAGAAAGTGTGTCTTGGGAGGTTGAGTAACTTGCCAAGTTCACACAGTTAATAAGATACAGAGCCTGGACTTGAACCAAGGTCTGCCTGACACCAGTATCCAGGTTATCAACACTTCTCTCTTACCTCCAACACACACTGTGTGGAGGTAAGAGAGAAGGCAGACGCCCACAGATAAAGAAGAGCACGTGAAAGCAAAGAAGAAATGGCTTCTCTTCTGCCATAAGGCAACGTGCATCCTTTCTGGTGTGATTTTTCTTCCCATGTTCATTCCAGAATTCTGCAGGCCTGGAGAGACAAATCTCAGTCTCCTTGCTAACTAGCACACATGCCACCATTTCCCAGGCTCTGGGGTCAGATTATCCAGCCCGGCAGCCCCGAGAGGGTTGGAGTGATGAACGTGCCTTAGGGACAGACAGCCTGGGAACTGCCCGCCCAGTCACCACAGGCCCCCATCACGGCTGTGTGTAATTTACACTGGTCAGAGGAAATCATTGCTGGGTATTGATTCTGGATGAAGACGAGGCAAAGGGAACAAATACAGCCCAGTAATAACCCAGTGAGGGGGAAAGCCGAGAGGAGAGACCGCAGGTTCACTTAACTCCTCAGTGGTCGATAGGCTGTTTATTGAGACGCATTACTCTTCCGCTCCCAGATCCCAAGAGTGCAGGCATCGCCTGGGAGCCTGTGGCTCTCGGGCTCCACACCCCCGCCACTTCTGTGCTTATCCTGATGGATGCAGACTGAGCTTTGTGCGCTGTTGGGATCCCCAAAAAACACAGTGAAGGGAAGTAGTTTCATCCGGTAATCCTCCAATGGGAGCAGATGTGCACTTTCTAACCTCCTGTCCTACCCACCTTCCTCCTCCTCTCCACACCCCCTCTTCCTATTTATGACTTTCTTTTCACAAGTGTTAAATGATTCATTCTGCTACAAAAATGTTGTTAAGAATGAGAGAGACAGACAGACATTGGGAAGGAAGAAGGGAGGGAGGGAGGGAGGGAGAGCATCGCCTTCCTCTTTGTGGGGACAATATTTTTTCATTATCCCACCACCCACTGAAGTCTCTGAGCACCTTGTTACTGACAATGAATAATCAGAACAAAGGACAAAAAACAGAAAATTGCTGAATTTGAAGCTATGTCTGCCACTCATGGAGAAGCTTTGGTTGTGAAGAAGTGATTCAGATTAAGATAAGAGTGTAGCTGTGAGGCTCAAGAAGTCCTTCTGTCTGAAAAGGAAAGATGTGGAGGTGAACAAGGTCAGAAGTGTCGACAGGAAGAGGCTGAGGTATCCCAATGGTCAACTGCCAGATTTCAACGCAAATTTGACCTCATTCATTGTAAGCATTGAGCAATTCCTCCCCACAGGCCATACTCTGATTCATTTCTTGATAGCTGTCTAGCAGTTCTTTAAATATGGGGTTCCAGAAAGATGCATGGCAAAAGGAAAATGCATGATTTCTTTCTTTCTTTTTCTCTATCTCTTTCTTTCCTTAGGTGAGGCAACACTTCTGTGGTTCTCATGCGTGTTTTTTTTTTTACATTCAGTACAAATAATTGCTATTCTTGGCTGTTTATTCCAAAGGGATTCTTCCAGAAATACCTTGAAAAAAGCAAGGGCTAAGCTCACTACACATTCATTCATGAATACAAGAATTGGTTGAGTGCCCACTGTATGCCAGGCAAGTAAGACTGGAGACCAGTTCTCTAGATAAGAACAAATGGCATATTGTTGACCTTTTAATGACCTTCATGAGTGATATCAAGAATGACCAAGTATTTCCAACCCATTCCCTGATGGTCCAGTGGTTAAGACTCAGCTCCCAACGCAGGGGGCCCGGGTTCGATCCCTGGTCAGGGAACTAGATCCTGCATTCTGCAACAAGATCCTGCATGCTGCATCTAAGACCCAGCAAAGACAAATAAATAAATAAATATTAAAAAAAAAAAAGAATTTCCACCCCATATCAGACCACTTGCCCTTTCAGGCCCATGTTCTGGAAGTGGCATCAAGGAACACTTGAAGAACAGGGTAATTACAAACTCTACCTTCAACATTCTAAGTTCCCTCCAATAATGGGGTGACACCAGGCTGTTGCACACAGCATGATGCCTGGCACACAAGAAGTCTCACTAGAAGAGACCAAGCATGGAAGACCGTGGAGGTAAACCATGGAAGACTACTGCGTGGATTTAAAGGCAGTCATGTGCTCATACTCGATTACTTCCAAAGCACTTGGAAAACAAAAACTAACACTGAGTGAACATGATTCTACGTGAGGCATTGTGAGATATACTTTATACACATCATCTCCTTAGAGCTCCCAATGGGCCCTGGAGGTAGGTCATTCTACCCATGAGCGAATGGGCACAGGAGGTGAAGGGACCCATCACAATCTCTGCTGCTCTCCTGCTCCCCCTGGAAGCTGCAATGATGCTCCACCCGCCTTTGGGGAGAGCTGGGTGCACTGGAGAACCGTGTAGCCACATCCTGAGAGAGAGAAGCACCAAGGTGGTACCTATCTCTGCTCTTAGGAAACCCCTGAGTGCACATCCTGAAGAGGATTCAGGGGTGACTTCTCATCCAAACCAATGACACAGTAAGGCCTATTTTGCCCCCAACACTCCACCCAGCAGGGGCCCAAAGGATTCCCATAGTTCCCTCACCAGCCAACTGTAGTCAGTTAAATTTCATCATAAATGACCCAGACTCCTTGGTATATAGAAAGAACCTACTTCCTACCATAGAGGACACAGTACTTGAGAGAGTGTTACAGCCCCAAAGGCTCTTCGGGTTTTTTTAGTTCAGTTATTATTTAATTTCATTAAGAGACTACCATGACCAGGGCAGTGCCAGGCACCAGAGAAGCAATGGTGGACACAACACACATGTGCTCTCTGCCCTGGCAGTTTACAATCCAGCAGTCACTCCCTTTCAATAGAGACACTGCCAACCCAGAAAGTGTCCAGGAGGAAGGCAGGTGGGAATAAGGTCAAGAAATCATGTGACAGGACTTCACAAAACAAAAAAACAAAAACAAAAAAACCCTGGTGGCGCAGTGGTTAAGAATCTGCCTGCTAATGCAGGGGACACAGGCTCAATCCCTGGTCCAGGAAGATCCCACATGCCGTGGAGCAACTAAGCCCGTGTGCCACAACTACAGAGCCTGCGCTCTAGAGCCTGCGAGCCACAACTACTGAGCCTGCGTGCCACAACTACTAAAGCCTGTGTGCCTAGAGCCCGTGCTCCACAACAAGAGAAGCCACCGCAATGAGAAGCCCGCGCACCGCAACGAAGAGTAGCCCCCGTTCACCGCAACTAGAGAAAGTCCGTGCGCAGCAACGAAGACCCAACCCAGCCAAAATAAATAGAAATAAATAATTTATTTTTAGAAAAAGAAATCATGTAACAAGATAACAAAACCAGTGGTAATTTTTGAATACACTAGTGGTCACCAGTGGGGAGAGAGAAGGGGGAGGGGCAAGATAGGGGTGTGGGGTTAAGAGGTACAAACTACTGTGCATAAAATAAATGAGCAACAAGGATATATTGTACAGCACAGAGAAATATAGCCATTATTCTCTAACAACTTTAAATGGAGTACAACCTATAAAAATATTGAATCACTATGTTGTACACCTGAAACTAACATAACATTGTAAATCAACTATACTTCAATAATTAAAAAAAGAGAAACTAACACAACATTGTAAATCAACTATACTCCAATAAAAACCTTAAAAAAGAAAGAAAAACAATTATTTTTGAAGCTGGGCGATAAGCACATGGGGGAACTTCCTAC
Source organism: Eschrichtius robustus (assembly GCF_028021215.1). Taxonomy (NCBI): domain Eukaryota; kingdom Metazoa; phylum Chordata; class Mammalia; order Artiodactyla; family Eschrichtiidae; genus Eschrichtius; species Eschrichtius robustus. Next base: position 81,433,957 of record NC_090839.1, on the reverse strand, counting down.
TATTCTCTGTATTTTGGGGTGTGTCTGAAAACTTCTATCAGTCAGCTGTAGAATCAGTCATGCTGAAAATGAAGCAAACATGTTGTGTGTTGCCCAAGAGGCTAATGAATACCCCTTAAATTGTTCAGCACTTTTGAAACCAGCGTGGTCACAATCAATTCTCCCAGGAGAGGTGTCAGGGGAAGTAATAACTCCTCCTATGTTATGAATGAGGAAAAGACTAGACTCATAGATGCTCAGAGCTGGAAGGGACCCAAGAATTCAATTCTTGATCCTAAGGTTTGACTTGATTGCAATCCCATCCATCACAACACATTAAGATAGGTTTGAGCCCAGTATGAATAAGAACTTTTTAAAGTCTGAAAATGGTATAGGCATCCTTGAAAAGAGGGTGCATCTCTTGGGACTTCCCTGGTGGCGCAGTGGTTAAGAATCCGCCTGCCAATGCAGGGGACACGGGTTCAAGCTCTGGTCCGGGAAGATCCCACATGCCGCGGATCAACTAAGCCCGTGCACCACAACTACTGAGCCTGTGCTCTAGAGCCCACGAGCCACAACTACTGAGTCCCCGCTCGCTGCAACCAGAGAAAGCCCGCTCACAGCAACGAAAACCCAAAGCAGCCAAATAAATAAATCAAATAAATCAAAAAATACAAAAAAAAAAAGAGGGTGCATCTCTGGCCATGTATCAAGCAGAGGGTGGGATCATGGATTGAAAGCTTCAAGAGAGCCCTCCAACTATTACTTTGCCACTGTGCTGAGGATTTCAGAAGGCTTTTTTGTATTTCCTCGTTGGTTCCTTCCTGGGGAGAAGCAAGGAGAGCGGGTCCTCCAGATAGGACTTTGGTTCCCATGTGCATATTGGGAGGAAAGAACACCAAAATGAAAACCACGTCCCCCCCCCCCCCATTTAATGAACAGGAACACTCCGCCGTGCGCTTGCTGAGTTTATATGCGTTATCTCACCTAATTTTCATATAAACCTAGTAAGCAAATACCATAATTATACCGAAACGGAGGCACGAAGAATGAAAGTGACATCCAGCTGACAAAAGATTCTTGGCAAGAATCTCAATACTAACCTTCAGTTGATGGAGAGAGCCCCATTCCTGGGTCAGTTTGTGCTCCTTTCCTTATTTAGAATCCTCTAGCACCCAGGGAAGCCAGCCCAAGACAGACACGGGCACTTAGGGAGTGGAAAGGAAAAATAAAGGCACCTGCAGAGCCAATTAGTGAGTTGAAATTCAACTCCAAAACCTAACTGTTGGTTCCCTGAGCTAAAGTCAAGAGCTTTGATCACTGTTACTAACTCCCAAGCAGTGCTGACTGGCCTCGGTTCCCCGCAGGGAAAGGTAAACATTCTTGTGGAAATGCAAACATATCACTTATGGTCTAAAATGGCCTGTAATGGAGGCATAATTTCTTTTGGAAACAAGCCCCCTATAAAGGTACAGGTGGTTGTTTTTAACCGCCTGGATGAATGATCTTTCCGACTGCAGCCAGGACTCTTCCTCTGGTATTGACAGCACCTGCAGGGCAGATAAAGAATGAAATATGCATTTCATTTCCCTACCAAACTCCTGCCGGCTCTGCTTTAAGGCGTCAGCACCTCCCCCACTGGGGAGGTGAGTGTCACCCACTGTAGTTTTCCTCTGAAAGGGAGGTGGATAGGTGAGGTTGAGAAGGTATAATTATGGGTAGAGCCTGGAACATCTTGGATTGTGATACCCGGCCAGGCTTTCTCTGCCGAGTGCACCCCTGAAAGAACCTTCCCCTCCACCTTTATCAAAACCACTGTCGGGGGAGCACCCCTGTTATTAAATACCGCTTGGCACGTCTGCTTGGGAGGCGTAATCACAGGTGGTAGGCCTGGAGGGGAAGCTGTTCAAGGGGAGAACAGAAAGAAAACACAGGGTTGAGCTGACTAAAAACATATAAATGAGGTGTAAACATTTTATTAGGGACCTAGGAAGGTGAGAAAAAATGAAGAAATGGAGGTGTCGGGGTTGGGGGGAACTCTGAACATTTCTTTAGTTCTTGTGTGGATGGGTCAGAGCCCTTTTGTTTTTCAATCCTTGGTGGGGGAGGGCAGAAAATTCTAGAAAGGTGAGAAACATGGCAGAATGTGTGGTCCTGGCATGGCCACATTGCCCTGATGCACCTGCTAACTCATTTCAATGAAATAACAGAGTAATGCATCAAGAAACTAGAAAGCTATTGGCAGTGTACCTGACCTGGCCTTTGGCAGGTGCATCAAAACCGCAAATGACCTGAAAAGACCCAGGCACTAGGACGTTAAGTAGGGTTTGTGACCCCAGAGTCATCCTCATGATGGGCCAGTGAACTAAAGGCAGTTCTCAGTCACCAAATAATAAGATTATCTTGGAGGAGTGGTTAACAAACCCGACTGCCCATCGGAATCACCTGCGGGGCTTTAAAAGTAACTCAATGTCCAGGCCTCACTCCAGGCCAATTAAAGCAGAGTTTCAGGGGATGGGGCTCAGGCATTCCTACTTCTTTTAAAGCTCTTCCAAATGATTCTAATGTCTAGCCAGGGTGGAGGCTCTACCTTAGAGGAAACAGGGCTCAGCTCTATGGCCAGGGACCATCCATCCCCACCTGTCACCCCAGGAATACAGCCATTCCTGAGCCTTTATTGAGTGCAAGGTAATGAGTTAAGTGCTGAAGGCCACACAAATCAGAATAAGATGGCCTCTGCCCAGTTTACAAATGCACTGAGGGAGAAAGCTTGTATCTGGCACAGAGGGGAGCTCAATGAATATTTATGAAATAAAAGAACGAATGAATAAATAAGTGAATAGCTTAACAATAGTAAAACAGCAAATGAAATACATGAAAAAGAGAGGTACACACAGAGTGAGGAATGGTCAAAGGGATGGGGTGGGGGGAGTCTTTATAAAGGTAGCGTTTGAATATAAAGGTAGCATTTGAATTGGGCTTTGAAGAATCGGTAGTAATAACATTTAACATTTGTTCAGAGCTTAAAGTTGATCAATGTTTTACATACATTAACTCATTTAGTGGATTTCAATTGCCCTTGAAGTTGGCATTTTAACCCCGACTGTAGAGGTTGAGGAAAGGTCAAATGGCCTAACCAAGGTCAGATGGCTAGTGAGGGAGGGAGCCACTGACCCTTTATGACACTGCTGACGACTTACCTCCTAAGTCACTTAAGGGGAAGGACATTCTAGGCCAAGAAAAAGTATAAGAGAGACTCAAGTGCTCCAATTCTGAGCATGTGGCTTGCACAGGGAAGGTTGGGTTTTTTAATAAAAGGTGTATCTCTTTTAGGAAGAGAATTGTGAATGCGAGGAGAAGAGCAGACTGGAGGGCTGAGATATTGGTGAAGGTACCCCAGAGACCCCGGAACCCTCAGAGCAATTGGTGAACATTTCTCCTGAGGCCCTTAGCACGTTCCCCAAGGCATTCTTCTTGGGTGAACTTGTCTTATCGCCCCTCTTTTACGACAAGCTCTTTGGCCAGACACTGGCCATATTCATGTTTGAATTTCTCTGAAACCCAGCCAGGGTGGATGTAGGTTTTCTGAATCCTGTAGTTTATACAATTCAGGGGGACTTCATGAAGAAAAATAATAAAATTATAAACACCAGATTAGGTACAAAGTGAATATTTGTTTAGCATGAAGAAGAAACTCACAGCAAAATGCAAATTTCAAAAACTGACAAATATAACAAAACCCCCAAAATAGCATATATTTTTATTCCTCAACTGCCTGATATCCCTCTGTAATACTTCCTTAACCTCCAATTTTTTAACTGCACAATCTTTGATTGCCTTTTCATATGATAAAAATTTTCTTATACATTTTTTGAGAGCGAGTATGGTTGACCAAAACTTGTTTTGTGTTATCAAGAGTTTTGAAATGTTTATTTTAGCATCACAACTTGTCAATGGTAATGTTACATTTATCAAGTTATTTCCTATAATAGCTATAAGATTTGGGGACAAGTGTTCTTGTTCAGGGATATAGCTTAGATTCTCTTGATTTGATGACCCTTGTTTACCAATGTGTCATAAATGTCCTCGTTGCAGGGGTGTGGTAAGTTTTATGTTATCTTACAGGAAGGAAACTCCATTTTGTCTAAACATGGATAGGAATCAATCCTTGTTAACAATTTTACTTGTCTGATACTTGGAAGAATTTTCCTCAGACTAGATTATGACTCTATACATTTCAAATCTTCTTTCTCCCCCATTTCTTACTTGTTTCTGGTTCTGGGTTCTGTAGGATCCGGTCATATTACTATATGACTTCTGGCCTTGTACCACTGTGTCATGATACCAGGTAAGTCAGTACCATGGAGGTTAAGAGTATTCCTGGAAGCCATACCTACACCAGGAAGGCAAGAATCTGACTATACTTAGAAATGAGCAAATTACATCCATCCATGCCACTAAACCCAGTTGAAAATGCATACCACCTCAACTTCCCCTTCAGAAGATGAAAAAAGCAGATGACCACTCCTCTGGTGACACTCAAAACAAGTGGAAGGAAGTTGATAAATGGAATATTGCCTGCCATAGCAGTAAACAAAGGATGTCACAGTCATCAGCGATTGCAGCCCTCCTACGTGAGCTGGTGAGCCCTGAGGGAACTCAGGAAGGAAAGAATACTTGCCATCTAGCAGCCATCAGACTGCAGCCACTCCCTATGGTGACCCCTGAGGAAACTCTGGATATGAAAACACAGGATACTGGCCCCAGACAGCTGAGTGCATATCAAAGGAATGATTTCAGTGAGCCCAGACCCTTGCATTCTTCCCATATTAGAAAAGCGCTAAATTCCTTAACTTGCACTTTCTGGTTTTCTTTAATTAACAATCATCTTTGATGTTCTGACTACCTGCCCTTTGTTGCAAAATTCCTATATGTCCCAGCTCCCCCCTCACCTCCCGCTTGGAGCAGTTCTCTCAGGGTTACTTGAGATGCTGCTTCCCGGGCTTGAAGTCCTAAAAATTCCCGCCGAATAAAACATAACTCTCGACTTTTAGGTTGTGAATATTTTTTAAGTCAACAAAGTGTAATGTCATGAAAGGGGGGTCAGAGCAGAAACAGACAGCACTCTTAATCAAGTCCACTTATAATAGCTTAGGTTTACAAATTAAGCAAAAACATACAACCATCAAGACACATTGCCAGGGCTCATCAAGGCCTTAGAAGGGACCCAGGCAAGAGAAGAGTTTGAAGCTTCAGCTTCATCAGCTTCAAAGTAGATCTACCTCTGGACACATTCCTGTGCTTTTCAGAGAACAGGTGCTGAATGAATGAATGTCTTTTACACTAGGCTGGGAGCTGGGATCCCAGAACGCTCCAAACAAGTGGGAGGGACCTGCAGGGGCTCTCTCCTTCATTTGTGCCCCAGGGTGTCAGGTCTGGCTCAGAGCAAGGCCCAGAATTGAGTGCATTGTTTCAGGAGTGATCTGACCCGTGCAGGGCCAGCAGAGTAGACCCCTCACCTTGCTCAGGCCAGCTAATTTGCCTCTATTAATCCTAACAAAAGTTGCTTTATTGAGTTTTTTCCTTTCCTTCTCTTTTTGCCAAACTTCTCATGACACTGATGCACACTGAGCTTACAGTCAACGAAAACGTTTTAATTTTTCACACTTGCTAAACCAGTTCTCCTCCAGGCTGTAACTGAGCAATTTAAGGTGCTGTGATGGTTAATTTTATGTGCCAATTTGATTGAGTTAAGGGATGCTCAGAGAGTTAGTAAAACATTATTTCTGGGTGTGTCTGTGCAGATGTTTCTGGAAGAGGTTAGCATTTGAGTTGGCAGACTGAGTAAAGAAGACCGCCCTCACCAATGCATGTGGGCATTGTCCAGTCTATTGAGGGGCCCGAATAGAACAAAAAGGCAGAGGAAGGGTAAATTTGCTCTCTTTGCTTGTGATGGGATATCCATCTTCTGCCCTCACACATCAGTGATCCTAGTTCTTGGGTCTTTGGACTTGGACTGAATTATACCACCGGGTTTACCTGTTTTCCAATTTGCAGACAACAGATTGCAGGACTTTTTGGCCTCCATAATTGCATGAGCCAAGTACTACAATCAATCAATCAATCAATCCTATTGATTCTTTTCCTCTAGAGAGCCCTGACTAATACAGTCCAAATGCACAGCTCCACAGTGATTCCAGTTAAATTCTATACTCTTATGTTTAGCCCACACTCTGGCCTCAGGAGATGGATCTGACTCTCCTGTGTGTCATCTAGCATACTAACAATTGCCACCCTTTCTATAATGTCCAAGGCACTGATTCTGAAACATAGACTGGGATGTGATCCTGAGGGGAGCTCTGCAGCTCAGCCTCCTGAACCTCCTCTCTGGCCTGACATTAATTTATCAACATCTTTGGGGTCCATATGTTCAATCTATGTTTAATCCATCTGACTGCAATGGTATACAACCCAAATTTCAAGTTCACAAGGATATCAAATGCCAGGGACTGGGAATCCACTTCCAAGATGGTGTCACTCCCATGTGTGGTGCCTTGGTGCTCCTTGGCCTCTCACTCCACAAGGTGTCACATCCTCCAGAGCCTCCACTCCACAAGGTGTCACATCCTCCAGGGCCTCCACTCCACAAGGTGTTACATCCTCCAGGAATCTATGTACCTTCTATATTTCCAAATCCTGCGGTCCAAGGATCTCATCAAAATAATTAAATGAGGTTGGTATAAGATGCTTTTTTTCTTAGTGCATCTATCTTTTTTCCTGTTGACCGTCACTTCGTTTTCTACAGTCTGAAGACACTGGCTTACAATCATGTGCTTATACAGCATTTCCCTAGCTCATCTGACTCACAGCTCTCTCTGGAGAGCAGGACTCTTTGTGATAGGTGAGAATACAGCTTTCAGTTGAGGTCAGTGATTCCAGAATGTATTTGTATGCAATGTCGTAATAATACCTTGCACTTGGTATAGGGCTGTGAGCTTATAAGGCTCTTTCTTGTACAATTTCATTTAACAGAAACTACCTAGGAAAAAGGCAAGAATTCTGCTTTATGAAAAAGAATAATGGACTCTAATCATTAATGCCCCATCCAACCCCAGGACATATGACTCTGAAAAGCCAATGAAACTGTACTTCCCATGTGAGCATTATGAAATCCATGCAACATGATACCAAGATGCTAAATGCTATCATCTCCACCTTACAGTAATCATTAGAGCAAGGAGAGACTTCTACAAGGCACTGATGCCCAACAGCTTGGGAAGAATCTGTTATGACTTAGGATGTACCTAAACAGTCCTTTCCCAGAGATTTACACTTTGGCTGCTTTCAAACAACCATATTAGATTGGAGACAGGATGAGGTGTTAATTATAGACAAGGAAACTGAGTTCAGAAAGTGGACAAGTGGTATGGTTTATAATAGGGATAAAAATCCTCGAAGTCTAGACTTGAATTTTACTTCTTACTCACCACCTGGAATAAAACATAGATGATGCAGAGAATGGAGAAAATAAATGGAAACAAAGCAGAGACCTGCAAAACACAGGTTTCTTCAGGAGTTAAGAAGATAACCATTCCAAATTCCTCAAAAAAATTAAAAATAGAGCTATCATATGACCCAGCAATCCCACCTCTGGATATTTAAAAGAATTGAAATCAGGATTTCAAAAAGATATTTGCATTCCCATATTCACTGCAGCATTATTCATAAAAGCCAAGATGTGGAAATAACCTAAATGTCCATCAACATATGAATGGATAAAGAAAGTATATGAGGGCTTCCCTGGTGGCGCAGTGGTTGAGAATCTGCCTGCTAATGCAGGGGACACGGGTTCGAGCCCTGGTCTGGGAAGAGCCCACATGCCGCGGAGCAACTAGGCCCGTGAGCCACAACTACTGAGCCTGCGTGTCTGGAGCCTGTGCTCCGCAACAGGAGAGGCCGCGATAGTGAAGAGGCCCGCGCACCACGATGAAGAGTGGCCCCCGCTTGCCGCAACTAGAGAAAGCCCTCGCACAGAAACGAAGACCCAACACAGCCAAAAATAAAATATAAAAATAAATAAATAAAATAAAAGATTATTTTAAAAAAAAAGAAAGTAAGTATATGAGTTGTCAATTGAGTTGATGGTACGAGAATCATAAGGCAGAATTCTGGAATCAGGATCTCACCTGCCCTTTCCTGAGGGCCTCTGACTTATGGCAGGTAAGCAGGTCAGAGGATAAGAAAAAAACAGAGAACCTGAAGGACTAGAGATGGATGATGCAGGGGTCTTCTGGAGCTTCAGCATACCTCACATTCGGAGGGCATTTTGGGGCACACCACATTTGTGAGCGCACAAGCCATCCTACATTTCTAAACATCCTTAACCTATAAAAGGATTTTCACAGACATTATCTCAATTCGAACTCACAACAACTCTGAAACTAACTCTATGAGACAGAGAAAAAGGTGCCATTGTCATTTTTCTGATGGACCAACTGAGGCTCAGAAGGGACGAGGGACTTACTACCCCAACACCTGAATACCTTCTGTTGCTCACAAGTTTGTGGGTCAAGAAGTCTTAGATGAATAGATTCCCTCTGCTCTATGTGACACCAGCCAGGGAGGCAGGGACTGGGAATCCACTTCCCAGATGGCGTCACTCTCATGTGTGGTGCCTTGGTGCTCCTTGGCCTCTCACTCCACAAGGTGTCACATCCTCCAGGGCCTCTCCACATGGCTTGGACTTTGAACAGCCATGAAAGACACACTTCTATGGCAGCTGGCTCCCAAGAGGGAGTAAGTGGAAGCTGCTGGGCCAGCAAAGAGCTATGCCTAGAACTGGCATAGAGTCAATTCCACTGTACTCCATTTGCCACCGCTGTCACAGGGCCCACTCCAAGTCAAAGGGGTGGACACTCTCCACTGCTTGATGGAGTAGGACAGTCACCTTGCAGAAGAGTATGCAGGATGAAAGACTGCTCTAGCTACCTTTCCCACAGACCAGAACTTTGATTTCCAGAACCCTACTCCCTTGTGTTTCCCACCAAATAATACTTCTTGATATGGCCCAAATATGAATAGTGCACATACACCCACCTTAGCAGAAGGTAAGTGCTTTACACACAGCTACACACATCCCCTGTATAATGTTTGTCACCAAGAAAACAATTAAAACGTAGTGCCATCTTTAGCAATTACAAATTCACAAGTTAGTAGTAAATGTTTTTTTTTTAAAACCAGTAAAACATACATTCAGAATTAGCTCATTTGGGATTTGTAGTGATTTTAGAAATATGTTTGCCAATCACCTTATCAATTCTAACAAAATTGGAAGGGGGATGTTTAATCTACTTAAGAAAATCAACTCTGGATATTTGGCAATCACTTTATCAGCATCATTTTCACATAAACACTGTGCTTATTGATGATTCTTATCTAGTCATTAAAGTAGGCCTTGTATTTGGCGAAGCACTTGTCATAATTCTGCGATTCTTGCTCACTAGGGCTGGCCACCCTCCAAGATACTCCAATTAAGCGTTTACTACTCTGTCACACTTTCAGGGGCCTGAGTCGACATAAAGTTAAATTCTATCTGGAGGACATATCACAGGCTACAGCTGTTCTGCTTCCGTGGGATTTTTTTTTTTTGGTCTTGTTTTTCTAATGAAGATAATCTATGGATCCTGTTCATAAAAGGAGCACACAGCTCCAAATCATTACCTCCTGGCAGTGACTACTTTTTGAGTCCTCTCTGCTTCAGCACACTCCTTAATGGCAGTTGAATAAATATCTAAGATGCAGACTTCTCGGTCCTTTCTGAAGGATAGCATCTTCCAACAAGGGGGCAAAAAAAAAAAAAAAAAAAAATTAAGAAAAGAATATTTACAGAGCATCAAACTATGTGTTGAACACCAAGCCTGGTACCCCCAGGGTCTCTGCCCTTAAGAAGCTCACAGCACAGCAGTGGAGACAGTACGAAGCCACACTAAGGGTAATTCTGCACTGTCTGGGAAGGACCAGGGCTCTCACCCTCTCAAGTAACAGCTCACAGGACCAGGGATGGACACGTGACCCAAAGACAGCCAGTGTGACCTATGGCTGTGCTCGGGCAGATAAATGGGTCCAATCTAATTCTCACCAGAATTTTCAGTAAAAGGCATAGAAGATTTCGCCAATAGGAGTGATAAGCACTGGAGCTGACAGGGCACACAGACTCAGGGACTGGGGCAGACAGTTGTCCAGGAAAAGTCAGTCTGCAGAAGGAGCAGAATTGAGCAAACCAGCAGCATGTGACCCCGGAGACAGAAAGAGAACAAAACCTCCGTTATCATTCTGGTTCCCAGCCAGAGTTCCTGAGAGGTTGGTTCTATTTGGATTTTTTTCTTGGATTCTGTGAGCTTTCTTTGCAATACAATAAACGCCATTTGTGTTTGAGCTGGTTCGACAAGTTTCTGTACCTTGAAACTCAAAGGCCTGAAAGAATCTCATGGTTTGGTTTTTTTTTTTTAGATTTCACATATAAGTGAGATCATACAGTGTTTAGCTTTCTCTCTGACTTATTTCACCAGCATAATGCCCTCAAGGTCCATCCATGTTGTCACAAATGGAAAGATTCCATTCTTTTTTATGGTTAAATAATATTTCATTATATTTACATATATATACATATATATAATCACATTTTTCTTATCCATTCATATGTTTATCGTTTTTTTTGAAAATAATAATAATAGTCTTTCACAGATAATCAACATAATAAATCAATTCTGGGCCAATAAATAAATATTTTTTTAAAAACCCTAAAAAACCCAAATCAAACACAAAAGCAACAAAAAGCAGTTTTCTACTTTCCCTGCTCTGAGGTTTTGCTTTTGCTTCTCTACCTACCTCTTCATGCCCCCTCCACTGCCCCCATTCCCCTCCCCACCTGCACTACCCACCTGCTCTTCAGTCCTAGTGCAAGGGTCAGCTTTTTCTCTCCAAAGCACTCCAGGATTAATCCAACCCACTTCTCCCACCGCGGCTATAGTTCATACAGACTATTTGTCAGTTCTTCTACATCCCCAGCCCAACCCAGGGAAGCCCCAGCCTGTACCTCCTCTTGCACCCTGTGCTGTTCTGATCTCAGCATACCTCCAAACTTAGCCTTCCCGAGCTACCATGGGGATGAAATGAAGTGAAGCTGAAAGGCAGGAGCACAGTCGTGATGGCACCTAGTGTTCAAAAAAGGTGGATGGAATCTGAAGATTCACAGACAACAAATAAGCGAAATGGGGTATAATCGAAAAGGCACTGACACTGAATACTTGCTCCACTGATTGAGGGATCATGGCCAAGTTTACTTAACCTTCTGAGCCTCAGTATCTGCATTGATAAAAAAGAGGTAATAACCTCTACCTCACAAGACCATTGAGAAGAATAAAGGAGACAATGTCTGTGAAAGAATCAGGCACTGTGTGGTCTGTAGGCCTAAAATTAACAGCAATTCATTCTTGGCTTCAACCACTGACTGGTTCATTGTAATACTATATAACTTTTCATGGGCAGATCATGTTTCCCTGGAGGTCAGAGACCGTGACCTACTTCTTCAAATTCCTAAACTTAATATTGATACATAGAAAGTTCCCAGTAAATATTAAATGATTTATTGAAAGCTATATACTTTAGACTTTTATTAGCACACACATACAACATCATAAGACCCACGTTCCCATTCATGCAACTACATAAATCATTCACTGTGTTCCTGTAATCTTTTCAAAGAGCTAGTATAGTCAATTTCCAATTATCTGTGTCAGTGGGGAACAGGAATAGTCTGAATAATGAAACCCACAAATAATCCATACATTTAATTTTAGCAGCTGCTTCCAGCCAGTATGAAAATTTCCTGCTGTGAATGTCACTGTTCTTCCTGCCCCTCCTTTCTCTCTGGCAGGGGCAGGTATTGCCAAAAGGCATCCTCATCAGAGAGAAGGGAAACCCAGAATCTAGATGATCTGCGGGCTTTCTAATCAGCCTTCGAATAATGAAGCCTGGCTCTGCTTCTTAGGAGGCATTGCCTGGTGCAGTGGCAAAGGACAAAGAGGAATTATAGGATCACACACTAAATTCCAATCCTAACATCACCCTGACGGCCATGGTCACCAGCCATGCATGTCCTTTGGCTAAATCAGCCAATGTGGGTCTGACTCCTCATTCTGAAACAGAGACTCACAGGGCAAATAAAACAGGAATCACAGCACACAGTGCCAGATCTACTTTATTCAGTTAGCAAATATTATTGAACGCCTACTCTGACATCTGCCAATAATACATGTGTGTGTGTTACATATATATATATATATATATATATATGTATATATGTATATATATACATATATATACACACAAAACAATTACTGTGCCTTTGGAATACAAGACAGACTCAAGAAGAAATGGGCCTGATTTGAGAACCACTTCATAGGGCCACTGCTTACCAGAATATTGAATGCAAATGTCATTTGAGTCTCCTAATTTCAGATTATTCTAATAATAGCCAAAATGCAGTTTGTTATCTTTGTAACCAAGTCTTAAAAGTTAATATGCTTTTTAAAAAAAGGATCAATTTATGACCTCCAGTCTTTCCTGAGTTGGAAACTGTTCAACCTAAGTTTGCCAACAAGGGGCCTGAGGGCTGACTCTGGGCTCAAAGGTGTTTGTCTCTCCCATTGTGGGTGCTCTCCAGGGCCTCCTCCATCCTGTTTCTCCCCAACACTGAGAGCACATGACAACTGCTTTTGTCACCTGACACCCAACCTCTTCACTAACTTACATCATCCACCTGGCTTCTCCAGGCATTTCCTCTGTAGTCTATGGCCTGTTGTACTTTCTAAATTGCAGCAGAAATACCTCCCATCCCACAAGCTCTTCTTACAATGTGACTTCAATACCCTTCCCATGAAGAGATGGGGTCTAGGTTTCTTCCTCTAAATACGGGCATGTCTGTGGACTTCTGCAGAAGTGACCCTAAGTGACACCCAAGGCCAGGACCATCTCCACCTGTGGGTGCTGAAGCTGGCTCATACCAACTGTGCACCTCTCTTCTGAACTCTGTGTTCAGTGGCTTAAAATGGGCCATGATGGGGGTCTTTGCATCATGGAAATCAGCAAACATGACAAATAGGGCTTTTCCACCGAGAAAGCCAGTTGTTTCCCGTTTCCCAACACACTGCTTGACCCGGTTCTCTTCTGATGCTCACTCCTGGAATTCAGCCGTCATGCTGTGGGGAAGCCTGAGCAGCCCGAGGAGAGGCCCCCATGACAGGAAACCAGAGCCCCTGGCTCAGCGCTCACTGAGCTCCCAGCTGATAGCCAGCACCAACTTGCCAGCCATATGAAGCCATCTGAGAGTAGATCCTCCAGCCCCGAGTCACATCACCCTAGCTGACACCATGCAGAACAAAGACAGGCCTTTCCTACTAAACCGTGTCTAACTGTGGGCAACTCATGAGCACCTAAAAAGGTTTGGGATGGCTTATGCAGCAGCAACAGTGACCAGAACCCAGTTCCTGGTAGCTTGGAATAGCCTGGCTCTGCCCCGCATGGGCCCTTTTACCTACGGGCACCAACACCACTCTTACTTACTGGTTCCCACTGTTTCACATCCCACCTGGGTTCAGGCAGACCTGGCCCTTTCTTTGTATCAGGGCTGACGTCCTCCCCTCAGAGAATTCCAGAATCTCCATCCCTAGCTGCTCACAGTCTGACTCATGGCAGCTTGAGCTGGAGCTGCTCTGAATCTGTCTTCCTGAATCTCTCGCTCTGGATATTCCAAATTTGAAAGTGGATGCTGCCTAGAAAGCTGAAAAATTAGGGAGTTCGGCTCTTCTGTACCCACTGCTGTCATCTGGATGCCTTGTCCCAGGGGTGGCCACGCATCTGAAATTTTAGGCAGATTTGGAAAACATCCCTATTTGGTGCTACCTGAGTTACCGGCTCCACCTCGCTTTCCCTGGCTCACTCTCAGGCATACGTCTTTATGGGGGCAGGACAGGTTTTCCTAACTTGCCATCTCATTCCTGCCCACGTGGGGGTTACACTGGGTGTGAAAGGCACGCAGTGAATAAGACTCTATCCTGGCCTGCAAGGGCTGCCGTCTACTGGGTGTTTGCACTGAGGGAACTGGGGAAAACTTGATTTGGGTTTTAAAGTTTGAATAAGAGTTTACTTGGCAGAAAGAAAGAGAGAGAGAAAGAGAGGAAGGGAGAGAGAGAAGGGAGGAGGGAGGGAGAGAGGGAGGGAGAAAAATTAAATAAATTCCAGGCAGAAGGGAAAATGTAGGTGGAGGCAGATTTGTCAGAGTGAGAATTTGAATGTATTTGGAGCAAAAGGTACACAGGCAGAGTTCAGAAGAGGACGTGGGGTCAGACGAAGCGTAAATTCGTTCCACGGGCAATGTGGAGTTACCACAAGCAAGACCGAAATGACATGGTGTGATTTGCATTTTCTAAAAATAACACTCTTGGAGGCAGAGTGGAAAAGGGCTCAAAGGGGGACTTAACTGCCAATCAAAGGAGGCCAATCTGAAGGCTATTTCTAGGCAAGAGGTGATGAGGGCTCAAAAATGACACGGTGATAATTAGAAGAGAGAGAAAATACTTGTGGAATAGAAACCACAACATTTGGTGAGAGTTTGCATCTGGGGGATAAGGGAAGGTGTCGAGGGGTTGGAGTGTATGGAGTAGGAGTATAATAATAGCAGTAGTGGCAACAGCAACAAACACAGGCATTGTTTTAAGAGTTTTGCTATATTAAGTCATTTAATCCTCACATCAGTCTTATGAAGTGGATTTATTATTTTTTCATCTATCATTATTATCATTATTATGATGATGATCTTACTTTCTTTCACAGGTGCGGAAATTGAGGCACAGTGAGATTCAGTCACTTACCCAAAGTCACAGAGCTGGGATATCAAATGCAGCTTTTAGTGATTACCCATCACTGCCTCTCCAGGGACCAACTCTGGGGAGAGGATGCATAGGACAGTCATCAAACTACGAAGGGGTGGGTCTAGCACCAGAAATGGGGAGGAGAGGGAAACTCAAAGGTCCCTGGGAACAGAAAACAGAGCTGTGTAACAGATTTAGTGTAAAGGACTCTGCTTCGTTTTACAGCCTCAGCTGCCCAGCTTTCAGGGCTAATGGCCCCACGAATGCAAAGCTGAAGCTCTTGTTGGGCCTGGAGTCAGTTCTGAGGAAGTCAGGGCAGCCTCAGTAACCTCAGTGCTACTGCCCTGGGAACTGAGCCTGAAGTCACTCTCCCAGTTCTAGACCCTGGGTCCTAGCCCCTGTCCTGGGTTTCCCCTGCCCCTTGTTCCCACTGATGCCAACTAGATCTGGATGCAATCCCACATGGAAGCCCCAAGAAGCAGCCTTGCCTTCCTCCCCCTCCCAATGCGCCCTTTCTGCAGAACCAGCCAGAGCCTGGGCCATAGGCTCTCACACTGTCCTGCCTAAACCAACTGCCACATACCGGCTGCCACCCAGGCACCCTGCTGCTGGGCAACCCTGACGGATGGGTTCTTAGGAGCTCACCCTTCTAGGATTAATGAGACTGATGGATGCTTTCAGACGTTGTGCTGGAACTAGGTCAGGTCTCCCCCATGCCTGCCCTACCCTAGGTGGCTGCCCTGTGTGCCCAGCCTCCCTCCTTCCCCATCCCGGCTGACCCAGCGCTGGGAAAGGACATCAGGCCTCCGGATAAAGCTGTGCAGAACCAGAGCCACAGGAAGGGGGAAAGCGACGGCAGTGTCAGAGCTGGCAGTAAGGTTTCTAGCTTGGGAGGAGGAGTGATAACACTGGCAGAAGCAGAGTCGCTGGAAGGGCGTGAAGCCGTTTTGTGCCCTCTCTTCTGGGTGGGTGAGATCCCCGGCCCTGCCACTCACACTGTGCAGGCAGCTGTGCCCGTCAAACCACCTGCATCGCAGAACGCCACGCCAAGGGACTCACTCGGGGCTTGCAGCTGTTTGGGGGTGGGGACACGGGGCTTCGGATGATTCCAGGGCTGCTGCACAGCGCTGCTCCTTCCAGCATGTCTTTCCAATGGGGCCAATTTTCCACTGCACAAAACCCACGAGCTGCCGATCTGTGGCCGTTTGTGGGTCGTTTGTGCTCGCTCACGAGGACCGGTTGTCATTGAAGGCACCCCTGATTTCCACTGCTGACCGTTACGGCTGCATGCAACTAACTCTAAGTGAATTTCCACAAAGCCTAAAGACACAGGACACTTCATTTCAAGACATTAGCTTCCAACCACATCAAGAATTCTTAAAGCATCCAGGACACGGCAGTAAAAGGCTCGGCTCTGTGGCCTCCCATGAGCATCTGTTTTGGGTGTTTCTCAATGGTACCAGGGTTTTGACCTTTGCAGTTGCCATCCCACATGGAGAATGAACACTCCTTCCTATATGCCTTCTTCAGAGCCCTGCCTTTCATCCTCATGGGAAAGTTTAGCAATGTATGCCCAATCCAGACGATTTTGCACAGCAGCAATTAGCAAGCCAAAGTTCATGAATAAAGAGCAAAGTGATAGTCTGTGTGGGTACATAGGAGTGTGGGTAGGTGAATGATAGATCAAGAAATAGATGATAGATAGATAGATAGATAAATAGATAGATAGACAGATAGAAAAAATCTCCAATACGTCAGGCCTTACCATTTGGGAAGGATAAAATAGGGTCACATTATAATGAATCCAAGCCCCCCAAGTTACTCAGGAAGATAACCAGCCCTTGTCAAAGGGTCCTCCAGTTATTTCTGGCAGCCCACAAGGTAGGGTACCTTGTAATGCTTGTTCAAGGACTATAATGTCAACAGTCCCTGTGTGGGAAAATAATGCAGGTTCCGAGGGATGTTCCCGAATTTGCCATTCCTCAGCCTGGCCAGGAGTATCGGGCGCTATGCAGACTCCACCCAACTCCACACTACTCACGGCCCCCAGCTGTGATGAGAGACCAGTCCCTTCTCTAGAATCTCGCTGCTGAAGGTGTGGTCCACGGACCTGAGCATCAGCATCACCTGGGAGCTTGTTAAAAACGCCCCGGTCCCACTCCCAGAGGTTCTCACCTAGTGAGGGTGGGGTTCATCTAGCGTGCTTCTCAAACTTTAATGGCTGAGGATTCATACAGGGACCCAGTTAAAATACAGATTTTGATTCTCTGAACTCTATGATGGGGCCTGAGACTCTGCATTTCTACAAACTCCAGGGCAGTGCTGATGCTCGTGGCCCCCAGTCTACACTTTGCGGAGAATAGTTCTCTCGGCTGCAGTCTTAGCCCCTCCACCTAGTTCCTCCTTTTAAAAGCTCCCCTCACCCCCCGCCCCAGAACCAAGAACATGTCTTACTTCTGCCAATTTTCTGAGACAGGAAAAAAGATTGGAATCCTGCCTCTAAACCCTAGAGGAGTCCAGAGAAATGTGCTTTATGTTGATCCAGGAAAGATTCTAGAAGAGATGGTTTCTGAGCACTTAAAAAAGGAAGCAGCAAGGATTCGTTAAGAACTCGCCATGGCAGGTTAGCCTCACATGCGGTTTCTCCACTGGGTACAGGACTTTTTGAGGTCACACACACTTGGCCTTTGGCGTTGCAGCCTTTCTCCTCCACACATCTGAGTCTACTCCCTCCCCACCTGCTTGCCTCCTTACGCCAGTAGGCAGGACCAAAGCCACCCAAAGGTAAGAGCCTCACCTCCTGGGGCTCAGCACTGGGAGGCTATTACAAATAATCTGTCCCTGAGCTCAGGCCCAAATTCAGGTAGTTGCCCTTATCCCCTGTGTCTCAGTTCAGGGAGAAGGGCCTCAGTCCTTGACCTGAACACCTATTCTAGCAAGCTGCCTGGTACCCTGGATCCCTTGGCCTCAGGTCTTGCTTTGTTTTGGCTAGCCTCTTCCTCAAATTAGAAGCCCTGAGTCTCAACCCTAAATCAACTATCAGGAATCTGCAGAATGACAACCCCCAAACCAACCACCTTCCTACCCACCTGAATCCTCCTATCAGGACGCTCAATTTGCACCATCACTATAGTCTCCTCCTCATGGTGATCTGGGCATCCATTACTCACAACTTGCCTGGACCACAGTCATTAAGGAAGATGCTTCATGGGCCAGATGGAAACTTCCCTCAGCTTCTGTATACGGGTCTGTGCCTGATCACCAGATCTGAGTCCTTCTCTACTCTACCAGCCCTTCAGTAAGTGACCAGGTCAGATCTAGCCAAAACCTGAGACGGGCAACAGATCAGGGAAATGTGGTCAACATAGTATACTAGCTTCAGCAAGATTTCTCATCAAGTCTTTCAATGGATAAGAAAGGCTACTTATTAAAACAAAAAGTAGCTTCTGTTCTCATGGAATGAATATCAGAAGAGTATTTGCTTTCTTAAACAGCTTTATTGAGCTATAACTCATACATACAATTTACAATTTAAGGTATACAATGCAGGGACTTCCCTGGCGGCGCAGTGGTTAAGAATCCACCTACCAATGCAGGGGACACGGGTTCGAGCCCTGGTCTGGGAAGATCCCACATGCCACGGAGCAAATAAGCCCATGTGCCACAACTACTGAGCCTGCGCTCTAGAGCCCATGAGGCACAACTACTGAAGCCCACACGCCTAGAGCCCGTGCTCCACAACAAGAGAAGCCACCACAATGAGAAGTCCATGCTCCGCAACAAAGAGTAGCCCCCGCTCACCGGAACTAGAGAAAGCCCGCGCGCAGCAACAAAGACCCAATGCAGCCAAAAAAAAAAAATTTATAAAAAAAATAAAATAAAGTATAAAACGCAATGGCTTTTAGAGTTGTATAACCATCACCACAGTCAATCTTGGAACATTTTCATCATCCCAAAAAGAAACTCCATATCCATTAGCTGTCACTCCCAAACCCTGCCATCCCCTTCAGCCTAGGCAACCACTAATCTACCTTCTGTCTCTTTAGATTTCTCTGTCCTGGACATTTCATATGAATAGAATCATATAGTTGAAATCTTTTGTGATTGGCTTCTTTCACTTAATGCTTCTGAGGGTCATCCATGTTGTAGCATGTATCAGTACTTCATTCCTTTTTATGGCTAATATTGCACTGTGTCAGCATACCACATTTATGTATCCATTCATCAGCTGATGGACATTTAGGTTGTTTTCTACTTTCTGACTACTATGAATAATCTGCTATGAAGGGCTTCCCTGGTGGCACAGTGGTTAAGAGTCCTCCTGCCAATGCAGGGGACACGGGTTCGAGCCCTGGTCCGAGAAGATCCCACATGCCACGGAGCATCTGAGCCTGCGTGCCACAATTACTGAGCCTGTGCTCTAAAGCCCATGCTCTGCAACAAGAGAGGCCACCGCAATGAGAAGCCTGCTCACTGCAACTAGAGGAAGCCCCTGCGTAGCAACAAAGATCCAACACAGCCAAAACTAAATAAATAAACTAAATAAATTTTAAAAATCTGCTATGAACACTCATGTATAAGTTTTTATGGGGACATATATTTTCATTTCTCTTGGGTGTACACCTAGGAGTAGAACTGCTGAGTCATAAGATAACTTTACGTTCGACAATTCAAAGAGCTGCCAGACTGTGGAAGAATATTTGCTTCTGCATTAACTCTAGTGGTACGCCACAGGGATCGGTCCTTGGCTTGTCTTATTCAAAGTTCTTAACCTAACCTGGCTAAGAACGTGGGTGGTGTCTTCATCAGTTCCCAAGGTTTTACTTTTCAGGAGTACCCCCGCCACATGCCAAACTCTACTGAAGAAAACTTACACCCCCTTTGGACTGTGGTCTCTATCCACAACTGAGCCCACGACCCTATATAATAGTTTATCTATTTTACACTACAGATTCTTCCTCTACTCCCTACCCTCCACCTGCCCATCTCCTTTTAAGAGATGCCACTGCTTCCTAGTTCTGCTGAAAAATAGAATCCATCAGGTGAAACTTATTCACATCAATATCCACCCTTTGCCCTTTCCTCTCCATCTAAGTGGCTGAGCTCTCCCTCCCTCATACGAGGCTAATCCTACCATGTAATACCTGAATCTCCCACTCTCCCTCTTCCTCAGAGACTTCATCAATTGTCTTCTCAGTCTCCCAAAATTCATTATCCTCCCTCCCCATGGTCCATTTTCATTGATCTTAAATAAGTTCAAGTCTCTCCCATCTTTAAAAATTATGAGTATTATTTTTAAAGCTCTCCCTCCCACTAGTGCTGCTACCACATCTCTCTGCTTTCTTTCAGAGTAAAGGTTATTGAAAAAGATGTGCAGTAACTTCTCCATATTCTCACTTCCCACTTATAATCTTCAACCTACAACACCACTGAAACGTTCTGGCAAAGACATCGCCACCGTCCTGTATTTTGCTAAAGTCAATGAATGTTCTTCAGTCCTCATTTAAACTGACCTCTCTTCTTAAAACCTGTCCTCATTGCTTTCTCTTAAATTTTTTTTTATTGAGGTAGAGTTGATTTACAATGTTGTGTCAATCTCTGCTGTACAGCAAGGTGACTCGGTTATACACAGAGACATTCTTTTTTTCATATTCTTTTCCATTATGGTTTATCCCAGGAGATTGGATATAGTTCCCTGTGCTATAGATAGGACCTTGTTGTTTATCCATTCTAAATGTAATAGTTTGCATCTGCTAACCCCAAACTCCCAGTCCATCCCTGTCCACACCCCCTCCTTGGCAACCACAAGTCTGTTCTCTTCGTCTAAGTCCTCACTGGTTTTTAACTCTCCTTCCAGGCTTCCTGATGAACCTCCTTCCCCTGTTTGTTCTCTTCTCCTCTCTCACTCTGGAAATTTGCATCCACTCCCATGGCTTTGAATTCTGCCTAGGTGTGATCACCACTTTTAAATTTGTCCCTGGGCTCCAGATTCATATCTCTAACTGCCTGACCAACATCTCCATTTGAATGACAGAGAGGAAACTCAAATCTAACTTGACAAAAAGCAAACCATTTACTCCCATCTCCTACAAAAAGAAAAAAATCGCTCCATCCTCAAGGTTTGCCTATCTCAGCAAATAGCATCACCACCATACAAAAGTGCATGCACAGAACTTAGGCATATCCTTGATTACTATAAGTATGTTTTTTCAGCTAAACTTCCAAAACCCCTATCGAATATGACCCTTTCTCCCACCTCCCCTGCGACTTCCCTAGTGAAAAACTACTACCATCTCTTGCCTGGACCGCTAACAGTGACCTAATTGGTCTCCTGCCTTCACTTTGCCTGCCTAGAATACATCCCCCACGTGGCAGCAATGATGATCTTTCAAAATCATAAATCAGATCACACTATATCACTAATGAAAATTCCCCCCAAATCTTTCCATCACAACCAGAATGGAATCTGAGCTCTTTAGCAAGGTCTGTAAAATTCTACATGACCTACAATATACCTCCCCCACCTCTCTCCCACCGTCCCTCCCCACCCTCCTTCCTCTTGCTTAGGACACTCCCCAGCTGTTCTGGCTTGTCTTGCTCACGAAGGCCAAGTTATTCCTGTCTCTGGAGCTTTATACCTGCTGCTTCTTAGTCATCTTGTGACCTTCCTCCAGATTGTCACATGGACGCCTCCTTCTCATTCAGGCCTCAACCAAAATGCCCCCTCCTTTTCCCCTTAGCACCCTAGCTAAAGCAGCTTCACCTAGTCACTCCCTTCCACGTTACCCTATTTTATCTTCTTTGTGCCACTTGTGGATGACTAAAGTTATCTCATTTTCTTGTTTACTGTGTGTTTATTACCTGTCTCTCCCCATCACCACCAGAATATAAGCTCCTTGAGGACATCTATTACTGTCCTTGACCTATCAGAGGTTTGCTGGATGGATAGATGGATAGATGGATGGATGGATAGACGCTGACCTCATAAGGCTCCATCTCAGCCTCTCTTTACTTCACACACTCTTCCTGAACATTTTCATCAACTCCATATTCAACTATTGTCTCTGGGCAGGTGATCCCCAAATCTTTATCTCTAGCCCAGCTCTCTCCAGACCCCATGGATGGATGTATTCAGCTGCCTTTTGGACATATCTAACCAGATGTCTCAGTGCATCAACCTCAAATGCCCAAACTGAAACCTATTCCTCTTCTTAATTTCTTATCCAAATGAAGATTGCCACTATGTACTCAAATGCCAAAGTTGGGATTCTGGGCATCAACCTTCACTCCTTCCTCCCAAACGTTACCAAGACCTGTTGATCTGATCCCAGATCTATCACCCCCATCAGCCCTCACCAGGAGCACTGTAACAGCTTCAGTGCCCTCTCCACCTCTAGATGTGCTCAATCCCCTCCACTCACAGCCTCAGTGGTGTTTCTTCAACTCAATTTTTCTGTTCCCCATCACCGTGAGGATGAAGTCTAAAGCCCTCAGCCGTTTATGATCTGGCTCACTATTCCCCACCATACATTATACTGCTAGTATTTGAAGTGCTTGCAGGTTCTTCAATGTACATTCATGCTTTCTCTTGCCTCTGAGCCTTTGCCCTCTGCCTGAAATACCATCTATACCTATATCTTCTGCTTCTACTTTTTATACAGGATTTATTGAGGGTGCCACCCCTGCAAGGGAGCCTTCCCTCATGCTCCATGCCATCATCCAGGTCTAGATTAGGGACTTCTTCCACCTGTTACCATAAAACCCAGTACCTCTTTTATTACACCGCAGGCACTGTATTATATTTGCCTTTATACATATATGTGAGTTCTCTGAAGGCAGTGACAGAGCCTTAAACATCTCTAAATCCTCCATACTGAGAACAGAGCTGACACAGAAAAGGCATTCAAATATGTGTAGATTGATGGGTGGAAACTTGTGGGAGTACAGCGTATATTTTGGAAAACCTAATAAGGGCTCCAGGCATTTCTGACAGGATAGAGTGATGAGCTGGGTTTAACAAGATAAAATTTAATTGGAACAAATGTAAGGTTCTGCCCTTGGGTCCAAAAGGCACATATGCGGGAACAGGGAACAGTGTGCAGCTGCAGTTTATATGAAAAGCCTGGGGAGCTAGAGTTGTCAGGAAGCTCAGCGCGGGTCAATAGTGTGATCTGACTGCCAAAAAAATTAACGCAACCTTAGCTTGCACTAAAAGTGTAGCCTCTAGAATGAGAGAGGACGTACGCACATGCCAGACAGACTATACCGTGGTTCTGGGTTTGTTCTGCGCATCACACTTCAGGGGCCAGACTCTCTAGCAGGCTCTGAGGGAAAAGACCAGTGTGGTGAGGGGACTTCAGGTAAAGTCAGATGAGAAACAGGTGGAGGATCAGGGGCTGCTTCGCCTTCAGAAAGTGTGTAGGTACCTGCTAGTTACCTTGGAACATCCAAAGATACGTGACCTATTGTAAAGTATTACTTTCTAACCAATCAGGCTGTCCACATATGGACAGGTAAGGGGTCTCCTGTCAATGGGTGCATTTCAAGATGCAACAGAAGCATCTTTTCAAAATACAGATCTGATTATGTCTCTCTCTCTCTCTCACACACACACACACACACACACACACACTCTCACACACACACTCACAATCCCCTTTTCCCACACACATCTCCCCTACCATTCAACCCCTGCTTTAAAACCTTCTAAGACTTTCCAGTGTCCTTAGGGTTCAAAAGCACAACTCTCCCTGCAACCTATAACGCTCTGCTCTTTCTGGCCTCACCCTCCTCTCTGCCCCCTTGTTCCCTCTGCCCCCTTGAGAACCTCTCACCAGACTCTCCTGCCTCAAGGCTTTTGCCCGGGCAGTTCCATTCACATGGAAAGCTCTTCTCTCCCTTCTTGAACCTAATTCATGCTTTGCATCCGTTAGCTCTTGACAGGCTCAGGCTCCACCCCTTCAGAAAGCAGATCATTGCCCTATTCCAGGCTCTCCTAGCCCCAGATGACTCCTTGTTTCATTTTTTGCTGTCTCCCCTACTAGACCATAAGCACCAGGTGGGCAGAGACTAAATCTGGGTTTGCTCACCATCTCATTGCCTTGTCAACACACAAGAGCTTCATCATATACATGCTGAACAAGCCAATGAATGAAAAGATGCGATGACCAGAGGCGATGACTATTTGGACATAACCTGAAGGGAATTAAAAGCCTCCGGTCAGTGGTCAGTCTAAATGTGCTTTAAGGTCTCTTTTTAATGCCAAAATATCTGCTCCTCACTATCAAAAATCCCACCCATAATTCAAGGGAACCTCAAACATTAGCCTCCAATTTACCAAGGGCCTCTCACGAGTCCCCCACCCCTTTTTTAGTAACTCTTTTAGTGCACTTGCCATATCCCACCTAATCCTAAAGACATTGGTGATTTGTCTTAGCCCCTCCACTCAAGGAACTTAAAATCCATTTGGGGAGATGTCATATTCACCTGCGTACCCCTCCCAGCACACCCCAACCTACAACCAGTGCTTGGTACACATTTGTGTTATATATGGGTAAATGGGTAACATTTACTTGACATTTCACTATGCTGTGTTTCACTGTCTTGTTTTTCAATTATGCAAGTGTGTTTGCACATTAAGTGGCCTATAATACAGGTCAGATCCCATCGTAAGAAGATGCACGAATACTTTTGACTACACCAGCATTCTGTTTTATCAAATCGTTTGAAATAGGGAGACAAGTAGGCATGGGATGTTGAGATCCCAGTTACGAAGGGATTCTGTTGCAACCCTTTCCTTGAATGAGACCTGTGTGTGCGTTAATGAATTTTTAAACTATCTTCCTTCAGGCTGCCAATTACAGTCAATTTTCACTCATCTAAAAATCATAAACAGTAAATTAAGCCGAACATTACTCATTTAATACTTCCCTGTGGGCTTTCTATTTTTCCCTTCCCAAACTTAAGGAGGCCCTATTAAATATGTACGTATGAATTCAGAAGCCATTTACTCAGAAGAGGACAAGAAAATTTAACTTTGTTTTTCTAAGCTGAACTTAATTTCCATCCCACAACCCCATCTGAAAACTTTAGTCTTGCCAATACACGGCAAACTCAGTTAAATTCCGGATCTTCTTTTCTGTCTCCAGCCTGGCTCCCCGTTCTGGCATTTAAGTTCTGGCCCTCCACTCTCAGTAGATTTATAAAGCTGTGTTTTGGGGATGCGGCATTCTGTCAAGTCCTCAGGTCACCTCTCCAAGCTGACGTCTGTTAAGGTGTCTCTGTCACTGTCTAGTTTCAGGCGTGGCCTGGTATCAGTTAGGATTGCGTTCCACTGCAAATACTTGTTGTCCTGACTTATGGTGAGTTAAATCAGTGTTTCTCAAAGTCTGGTCCCCAGACCGGCTGCGTCAGAATCACGTGGGTCCTTGTTAGAAATACAGATCCTCGGGCTCCACTCCAGGCTACTGAATCAGAACCAGCAATCCGTGTTCTAATTAAGCCTTCCAGGTGATTCCGATGCATGCTCAAGCTTGGGAACCAAGAGAGTTTATTTTCTTTACAAAACACGAAGTCTGGAAGTTAGTGGCTGTCGCTTGGTGACACCACGGCCACTCCCAACTGCAGGGAAAGCTAAGGAAACACCGTTAACGCTTTGGGTCCCTGTAGTAGAAGGTGGCAGGGGAAATGGAGATGGAAATTGCATTGGTTTCTGCCCCAGAGCTGTTGTGCTCTGTATGGCAGTGTCCCCTTTGTGTAATGATGAGCCTTTGGGTACACCAACAGCCCTTGCTCAGCTACCTGCCACCCTGGCCTTGGAGCCCTCAAGCTTCTGCTGCCCTCACCTTGTTGGTTCAGGGCCATCAGGAACTTGGTTTCTCATCCCCCAGCCTAGACTCCTGCAGTAATTTCCGGACCACACCACGCACAGCTCCTGCAAAGCAGCCGTGCCCTCTAGGCTCAGGTGCTCACACTCACTGGGAAGTTCTGTCACCCACCTCCCTTTGGCAACAGGGCATCAGGAGGGCTGTGGAGAGGCAGGGTACAGCACTGGCAGGCCCCTTACCGCCTTACAAATCATCCCAACCCACCCCAGTGAGAGTCCCCTCTTTCAAAATCTCATCTTAAGTAGAAAAAAAACAAAAAACAAAAAACTGATTCTCCAAAAATCTCTCTGACTTGCACCAGGATTGCATCTTAAAAGCCAAGCATTTGAAGCCCTTTTTCTCTGACTCTGTTCTTGAGACAACGGAAGCCTCCAATAAAGGTCTGTAGGGGGTACTGGTGGAGGGAGTGGTCCAGAGGAAAAGAGAGAGGGAGGGGAGGTGGGAGGCATTGAATACTTGACAGCATCCTGTCAAATCCAGAGTGACTTCATAAACACTAGCTGCTGTTTTCAAAAAACATCTTTGGGAGGGGATATTGTACAGATGTTGGAGTGTGTTGGTGGGGGGTGTCTCCCTTAATGCTGTGTCTACAAAGTCCAAAATAGCAGTATGCGACGAAATCTCTCTCAAACCCAGTTATTTTCAGAGGAAACCTAGTGGAGTGGAAGGAATAGCAGGGTAAGAATGGAAAGAACTGGGTTTTCTATCCAGATCTGTCACTTCCTAACTGGGTAATCACAGCCAAGTGACTTCATCTCTTTGAATCTTAGATTATATAACCTATAAAAGGGAAGTGAAAAGATGTGCCTGGTGCATATTTTCATACCTGTTTTACAGATACTGGTTGTGAGGGTCAAATGAACTCAGGCACACAAAAATACTTTTTTTAAATTGAGGTATAATAGACACATAACATTATATTAGTTTCAGGTATACAACATAATGATTCAATATTTGTATATATTGTGGAATGATCGCAAGTCTAGTTAACATCCATCACTACAGACAGTTACGAAAAATTTATTTCTTATGATTTTTTTCTTGTGTTTTTCAAGGTCTACTCTCTTAGCAACTTTCAAATATGCCAGACAATATTATTACCTATTGTCACCATGCTGTACATTACATCCCCAGGACTTATTTATTTTATAACTGCAGGTTTGTACCTTTTGACCCCCTTCACCCATTTTGCCCACCTCTCATCCCCAACATAAAAGTACTTTGAAATAAAGCAGTGATTATACAAATCAAAGGTCATAGAAGTACCATTATTTTCTGTCTTTATAAACCAAAGGCAGGATAATTATTTGCTTTAATAGAACCAGGGTTCTTTAAAAACCAAATTAAATTCCAATAGAGTTTCTAGATTTACCCTATGGTCATCTCTTCAGACATTTCAAAGAGGTTAGGGAAATAAGGACAACAGAAAAGTATGTTTTCCACGTAACACAGCATGTTATTTTAGGTCAAGTATAACCTCACTGATCTTCTGCCTGCTTGATCTACCAATTACTGTTGAAGTCTCTAGCTGCCATAGCAGATTTGTCTACTTTTCCTGGTGGTTCTCTCCGTTTTTGCCTTGCATGTTTTGACAGTTTATTAGGCACATACACACTTAGGATTACTATGTTTTCTTGGAGAATTCACATTACACAATGTCTTCTTTATCCCTGATAGTTTTCCTCGTTCTTAATGTCTGCTTTTGTATGAAATTAACATAGCTACTCTAGCTTTCTTCCAACTAGAGTTAGCAGGGCATTTCTTTCTCCATGCCATTACTTTTCATCTGAGTCCTTATACTTAAAGTAGGTTTCTTATAAACAACTTATACTTGGGTCTCTTTTTATATTTTAATCCACTCTGACAAACTGTCTTGTAATTGGTGTTTTTACACCATTCACATTTTTTTTCAGCAACAGACACCTTTATTTTCAAGGTTCTTGGAATATGTTACCACATTTTTCCCCCAAAGTGTTGTGACAATTAACACACCCAGCAGCAATTCAATATAAGTGCCTACAGTGAGCCAGTCCCTGGGAATAAATGGTTGGGTCCACATGTAAGCATCAGTTTTATCACATCCTTGCTAGCACTGGGTTTTAGTCTCAGTTTGCATCTCTCTAGCATGAGGAAAGCAGAACTTCCATGAATGTTTGCTTACTTATTGGAGCAACTCCCTATTGTATGTATGGATTGTCCATTTACCTCTTTGGGGTGCTGATGTTTTTCTTACCAACTTGGATTCGTTCCTTATATAGTAGAGATCATTGCACTTTGTTATTTTTATGTCAGAGACTTTGAGGGCTGAGTGAGACCTGGAGTTTATTTGGCCTAAACCCCTTGTGGTGGGTTGAATGGTAATGTCCCCAAAAGATATGTCCATGACCTACCCCCACCCAGAGCCTGTGAATATGACTTTATCTGGAAAAAGAGTCTTTGCAGATGCAATTCAGTTGAGGTAGCCCATTCCCATTTAAAGTGATAATTGATCAAGTTTGGACTACTATCTCCCATGTCGATGACTGTTTTATTGTTTTCTGTTTGTTATATTTGTTCTCTGGGGGGTGTTTCTCCCTCTTTTTCCACCTCTGGTTTTAACTGAGTGTTTTATATGATTCTATCTTATCTCCTCTCTTAGCGTATCAATTATACTTCTTTTTAAAAAATTTTTAGTGGTTGCCCTAGAGTTTCCAAGATGCGTGTTTAATCTAAGTCCACCTCAAATAAGACTGTACCACTTCACATGTAGCACAGGTATCTCATAACAGCATTCCCAGTTTGTCCCTCCCACCCCTTATAACATCCCTGTCAATCACTCTCTCTATGCTGCAATCACCCAATGTAGGAGTTTCTCACTCTCAGGTGAGTCCACACTCAGCCTCCAGCAATTCATCAAGATTACCATGTAAGTGTTCCTATCTGCTTATGGCCCCAGTGGCTTCAGGTTCAGGTAAACAAGCCTTGGCTGTGGCTCTCTGGATTTGCCTGACTCTCCAGACTTCAAGGTGGTGGTTTGCTTGTCAACCTCAGTTCTCTGAGGAGTCCAAGAAAAGTTACTGATTTTCAGTTTGTTCCCCTTCTTTTCATTGTCAAGGACAGGAGTGACAACTTCCAAGAGCTGAAGCCGAAAGAAATCCAGCAGATTATTTTACATCATGGAGATTATAGTTGTGTTTGCTGATTTCCCAAAGTATCCAGTCCCTCAGCTCAGATCTGCTCTACCCCTCTGGCCAGGCCTGGACTAAAGAGAGAAAGCAGTTCCTAACTCAGATGCAAGAGATCACTCAATCTTCCCATCTGATCTGAGGACCCCTCCTGCCTAGTGTTATCTGCACAAGACAAGAACAGTTACGTTCCTGTCCTGTGCTACCTTACAACCTTAGTGGCACTGGTGTAACTGTCCCAGGATGTGGCTGCTGTGCTTTCAGTTCAGGAACCTCAATTTCAAGCACTGGAACATGTGAGCTCAGCTCCCAGATAATCACTATTAATTAGACTCTCATCCACCCCACAGCTCACCAGAATTAACCTGCTCTGTCCAAAAAAAAAAAAAAGTTTTTTAAATCAAGCATTTGATTATAATATGTACTTTTAAAACACTTAGGCAAATTGTTGGTTTAAAACAAAGAAGAATTCTGATTTCCCCAGAACTCTACCAACCTGAACTCCTGACTGGCAGGGCCACACAATGAGAATGGGTGCTTGCACTGATGATCCTGCAGCACTACAAGATTCTGGAGAGCTTTTGAATCATCCAAGAAAGATTAAATTATGTTCAGTAGCACTTTAACGTTAAGTGCATCTTATACTGTATTCCACATCGATGGAATCTGATCATTCATATGAAGCACAAGATGACTCTCTTCCTCGCCCAGAAGCCAACGCGTTTTAGTTCAATTTGAATTACAAGGGTCTGCTGAACACCTACTACCCTGGTACACACTGGAAGGCATATTCCATTTATTTGTGGGGCTCACAATTTCATGGTTAAGGAAAAACAAACAAGCAAGCAGACAAACAAATAAGCAAAACAGACAAGACACACCTTATAACCCCAGCACCCAACACATCCACAAGTTAATTGAATGAGTGTTTGCTCAATGACCTGTAGACAAAGTGCCTTATAGGCACAGAAATGCAGGCAATCACAGAATGTGATGCAGGGAAGAGATATTTGAGCTCAGCTATGGGGGACGCTCAGGACTCTGGCAGTCTACAATAAAGTGGAGGAAAGTATGCTAGCCAAAGGGAAAGTGATGAGAACTTTCAGGGAATGGAGAAAAGTCTGGTGTTTCTGGAATATGTGGGTGGAAAATGCCAGGAAATATTGTCGAAAAAATAAATCACAGAAGGCCTTGAATATCATGCTGAGAAATTTGAATGTTTTCCTGTAGGCAATGGGATGCTGTCAGTGTTTTGAGCACACGTGTTTTGGTCAGATGTGCTTTAGGAAGGTCACTCCAGAAGCACCTGGGAAGATGCATTGGGGTGCAAGGGGGAGACGTGAGACACAGAGGCCAGTTAGAAAGCCACTGCATAAGTTCAAGCAAGAGATAAGGGATTGCAGTGATGGAAAATGGAAATAGGTACATGGCTGAAGAGATATTGCAGAGGTAGATTCAACAGCACTGGGCAACCAGTCCTCTGCGAGAGGTAGGAGTTGAAGATTGCTCCAGAGTTGTTTGCAGAAAGAGCTACATTCCCCACCCCACCCTATAGGCACACCCTTTGCAATGTTAACAGCTCCTACCACCATCAAGAGGTGGAGTCTATTTCTCTACCCTGTAAAACTGGATTCCAGCTCTATACCAACACTGAACAGTTAGGCTGATGTGGAGGGAGAGGATGCTGCTATAATAGAATACCATGGACCAGGTGGCTTTGACAACAAATACATATTTCTCACAGTTCTAGAGGCTGGGAAGTCCAAGATTAAGGCATCCGCAAATCCAGTGTCTGGTAAAGGCACTCTTTCTCATTTGCAAACGGCCGTCTTCTCCTTGTATCCTCACATGGCAAAGAGACAGATCTTTTGTCTCTTTCTCTTCTTAAAAGGCATTATTCCCATCATGGGAGCCCCACCCTCATGACCTCATCTCATCCTGATTTACCTCCCAAAGGTCCCACCTCCAAATGCCATCACATTGGGGAATAAGGTTTCAACATATGAACTGGGGGGAGGACACACACATTCAGTCCATAATTAGACCTCTCCTTGAACTCCAACCACCTTGGCTGGGTCCTGCCCTCCTTGCCTAACTCTTACCAGACCCGTATTTCTGAAGTCAGGACCCTGCCCTGAAAGCTTTGGCACCGCCTAGACTCCCGCCAGGTGGGATCAATCATTTATAACCAAAGCCCTGCTACTCAGCCAACTTCGAGAAATGTCACTCTCCAGAGACTCCTCCTACAGCCCGACTGCCCCTGCACTGGGGGATTTTTTGGAAACGAAAGGCAGCTGAATGGAGCCGGAGTTCACCCGTGCCCCTTGGCTCTGCCACCTGAACAGCAGCCTCTCCTTCCCCCATCGCCATACCGTCATGGGGCCAGTCCTGCAGCTGGATTCATACATCCCACTTCCTGCCCTTCCATGGTTTCCACTGCTTCCCTCTCCAGTTTGGTGTGTTTTGCAGAGGAGCCAGTTTTTGTGCTTCATTTAACCACTTAGTCAATGGTCATACGCACCTATCCTGTGCCAGGCATTGCTTGGGATGCAGAAGTGAGTTAGAGAGCATGCTTTGTAGGTGCTCCCAACTCAGAAACCCCTATCATCTGGAAAGGGCAGGAGAATGCACACAACAGAGCTTTCTTAATGGGAGAGCACTTGCCCGCAGGCTCCACCGCTGACTATTCAGCGGGCATAGGGCAACTGAGCCAGTATCCTCATCTAGCATAAAAATCAAAAGTAAAAGCCTTTCTACAGCCCAGGATTGTATGGGACGAAATGAAGGAAAAGACCAGACCTTGACTTAATAATGGTTCCCAGCTCACTGGTGGTTCCAGGTCCAAGGGTCCAGCTTTCCAGCATCCGGAACCTCAGGAGAGGGGCACCATCAGGAGGTAGCTCCCCCATGGCGAGGCTCTGGTGAAGTGTTTGCAGCATCAGAAAGCCCTTAAAATGCTCAGCTTGAGGAGCTGCCAGGTCTTATCTAAAGAGCCAGGCACTTGGCACTAAGTCTGGTGGGGCCTGATTCATAAGGAACCCCTAAGAACCGTGGACAAGGGCATTTACAGACCTAGAAAACCCTGCATGCTCTTTTTAATTTTTTTATTCTCCCCTGAGAAAAGCAGGAGTTAAGAGATTTGGGGGCCCTCAGCCAGGCCTCCTCCCCCAAGGTCACTCTCCCAGGCATTCCCACTGGTTCTGATGCAGCCCTGATTCCCAACTACAGCCAAGGAGCCCAAGTGCAAGGCTCAGGAGGGAGAAGGCAACCAGACGCCAGGCTCCCTTGCCTGGAGAGAAAGAGAGCATTTCTCCTGAACACACAGGCAGGCGTCGGCCAGAAAATGTACAGCAGTTTCAAATGCCACAAGCGGCAACTATAGCACCATGCGTGCTCCAGACAAGCACTCCCACCAGGCTCCATTCCCCCCGTGAGACCATCATAGCCCAGACCCTGCCTCTGGGGGCCTAGGTTGGCTTAGCCTGTTCCTTCAGGTACTAGATTTCCCCACTTCCCCAGTTATTGTAACTCACTTAATCCTTACAACCCCCCTACAAGGGATGTTTGATGACTCTACTCCTTTTACAGATGTGGAAACTGAAGCACAGATTGGTTCTGGTCTTGCCCAATGTCACAGCGCAAGGAAAGGGTGGGGCAGGATTCACACCCCCGTGCACATCCGAGCAGGCACCCCTCTGCTCCTCCTCCATTCCCATGCCAGCCCTCTGTCCCCTGACCGCAGAAGAGTGATTCACAGGGCCCTTGCCTTGGATGCCAGCTGGTATGGGTCTGAGGTCTTTGGAGGGCTTACAAGATCCCCTCACTGAGCCCTCAGAGGCCCTGGGATGAAAGGGATTAGGCTAAGCATGAACATTTTTTCCTTGTTAGATTGTCCATTTTTTCCTTTCACCGCATTCCTCATTTCAATCATTCCTTTTCCTTTCCAGACCCCAGGAGCCAGAAATAAACACACGCAGTCTTTGCATTGATGTAAATAACCATTGGCTTTATTGAACCCATCTGCTTGGGCTATTGGTTGAAATCACAGCTCTGGAGTGTTTTCCAAGTACCCCCTAGGGCATCGGGAAGTTTAGCTGCTGCCCTGCCCAGGCAGGTTTGTTCTGCTCCCTTCAAGAAGGACCCTTACTATGGAAGCCATGTGTTCATTTTCTCAGTATCCTTAGAGCTCAAAGTCTAGCCATTTCTCCCCACAAACAATCAATTTCTCTCTCTCCTCTCTCCCATCACCCCAAGAAGCTACCTCCTGCCTCCCAGGCCCACAGACTGCGTGGCCCCATCATTCTGTCCCGGGACCTTAGGTTTGAAGGCAAACAGAGCCAATAGGTACCTCCCAGTCCCACCCCAGCCCCACGTAGCTGCCTTGTGGTTTTCCACCTTCAACTGGGGCTCCTTTCTCTTCTAACAACAACAGTAACAGTTAAGTGTATCAGACACTTGTTATGTGCTAGGTACTGCTGTAAGCCTATGCAAGTATTATTTTTTTTATCTCACAACAACCCCTAGGAAACTAAGCCATATACAGAGTTGAAGTAACCTGTCCAAAATCATACAGCTAGTAGGAGGTAGAACCAGGATTTGAACCCCAGAAGTCTGGCTCTAGGGCTGGGCCTCTACAAAAAACTCAGCTCTTCAAGCCCCACTTCTCTGGAAGCTCTGGGGATCAGAGCCCAAGTCTTCTGCTGTGCATGGTTGATCTTTTGTCTTCTGGTTGAGTCACTCTTGGTTTTGTTTTTTGGTTTTGTTTAGTTGTGTTTCATTTGCTTTGTTTGTGTCTTTCTCTTATTTTCTTTATCTCCTGAGTTTCCCTCACGACTTGAGCCTTTATTGTACTCAATGGCCTCCTCCTTACTTCTCTCTTCTTTCTCTCTCTTGCTCCCCACATTCAAGCAGTAGCCAAGTCCTCTGAATTCTTTCATTTCAGAAAGGTTTCTTGAGTATCTCCTTCATGCCAAGCACACAGGAGGTGATCAAGATGGATGGAGTCCTTCTGCATGTGGCATTTTCAGTCCATTTCATTGGCCTCTCATCTCTGACACCTCCCATCCCCCATGCCCTGGTCCCAGTTCAGGCTGATTTTCACACCCACCTGTGCAATTGTTGCTCCCTCCCCTGTGTGTTTGCCTCACTCTGCACATGACTGATGAATAACTCTTAAATAAGCCTGCCTGGGCTTCCCTGGTGGCGCAGTAGTTAAGAATCTGCCTGCCAATGCAGGGGACACAGGTTCGAGCCCTGGCCCGGGAAGATGCCACATGCCATGGACCAACTAAGCCCGTGTGCCACAACTACTGAGCCTGAGCTCTAGAGACCGCAAGCCACAACTACTGAGCCCAAGTGCCACAACTACTGAAGCCTGCGTGCCTAGAGCCCATGTTCCACAACAAGAGAAGCCACGACAATGAGAAGCCCACACACCACAACGAAGAGTAGCCCCCACTCACCGCAGCGAGAGAAAGCCCACCCACACACAGCAACAAAGACCCAACACAGTCATACATAAATAAATAAATAAATTTATTAAAAAAAAAAAAAAAAGGCTGCCTTACATCAGGTCTTTGCTAGAGGCCTTTAACTGGAGCTCAGACTTGGAGCTCCAAGCCATCCAATAGTCCCTACGGGATAACATGCCAAATCCCCAGTCTGGTACTCTGGACTCAGACTGTTAGTTCCAACTTGACCAAACATACTTCCTACTGCATTCCCTTATTTAGCCCAAGACAACATTTCTTAGAGGGCAACCCCACACTTGCATCAGAATCACTCATGTGCCCGTTAAAATGCACCCTTCCCCAACCTTCCAAATGAGAACTTCCAAAGGTGGGATCCAGGAATCTGCCTTTGAACAAGCTGCTTGGTGATTGGCATGCACTCCATGGTCAGATACCCACCTGCCTAAGTGATAGCCTCTGAACTACTGAGTTCACTCTGTTCCACACACTAGGACCCACAGTGCCAACCCCATCATCAGATCTCCATGTCTGATCCTACGCATTCTTCAAGGCCCATCTCAATGGCCCTTCCTCTGAATTACCTACTAAGAATCTACCTTCTGTTACCCCAGCTGAAATCAATCTCTCTCTCCTCTTTCAGTATTAGAGCCCTTGTAGAATCTGAGTGTCTTTCATTGCCATTTGCTACTTCCTAGCTTGTATTATTGTTATGTATGTGTCAGTCTTATCACCATTACTAGGCTGTAAACATTTTAAAGACAAGAGCTATCTCTTAATCAACTGACCAGGATGTTATGAGTGTAGCAGCCAAAGGAATCCTTTAAAAAGTCTCAGTATGTCACTCTTCTACTCAAAACCCTCCAGTGGCTCCTCATGGCCTGGGAGTAAAGCCAAAGTTCTTGTGATGCTCCACAAGGCCCCGTGTGGTTTGGTCCCCTTTACCTTTGTGACCTCCCCTCCCAATACTCTGCCTCTCACTCCTCCCACTCCAGACACACTGCCTCCTTGACAGACCTCAAGTGTGCTCCTGCCTCAGGGCCTTTGCACTGGCTGCTGGATCTGCCTAAATGTCCTTCTCCCATCTAGCAGCCCAGCCCATTCCCCCACCTCCTTTTAGAATTTGTTCAAATATCACTTTCTCAATAAGGCCTACCCTGTCTACCCTATTTAAACCTGCAATTCACCCCTGCACTCCTGTTACCCCGCTATACTTTTTATTTTGTCCATAAGGATAAGCATTATTGATTTATTATAAATGGATTTATTTATTATATTTACTGCATTTTGTCTTCTCCCTTCACTATACTATAAGCTCCAAGCTTCATTTTGCCCACTGACATATTCCAAGCACCTAAAACACTGCCTGACACATAGAACATGCTCTGTAAATATTTGCTGAATGAATGAATAAGTGAGTGAGGTGAGGAATGAATAAATGGAGGGAGATGGGGAAGCAAAAGTTGAATTACAGGCCTGGGTGGGGCCCACTCAACATTTCTCACGAGTCCAGGCCAGGAGTCAGAAACAGAGAATAAATTAAGTCAAGGGTGTAATATGAGCCATATATTTTCAATTCTGTCCTAACAGGTGAGACAGAATAAGGGCAGGCCAGGACCGGAAGTAGTGGAGATGGCTGTCACCATCACCTGAATCTGATGTCACTCGACCAGACAGCTACAAGGCCTCAGCAGCCTCTAAATGACTTTCCTGGAGCTTAAGTACAGAAGAGAAAGGGGATGTAAAGAGTCAGCACTGGTGGGGACAGGCAGAGAGAGTCCTGGGCTCTAACTGTCAGGGTCCCGTCTGCATGTATGAGTTTCCTATTGCTGCTGTAACAAATTACCGCAAACTTAGTGGCTTAAGACACCACAAATTTTAATCTCTTACAGGTGTGGAGATCAGAAGTCTGAATGAAATGATGCCATTTGCACCAACATGAATGGACCTAGCGATTATCATACTAAGTGAAGTAAGTCAGACAAAGAAAGACAAATATATGATATTGCTTATATGTGGAATCTAAAAAAAAAAAAAAAAGATACAAATGAACTTATATACAAAACAGAAATAGACACACAGACATAGAAAACAAACTTATGGTTACCAAAGGGGAAAGGGTTGGAGGAGGGATAAATTAGGAGTTTGGGATAAAAATAGACACACTAGTATATATAAAATAGATAACTGACAAGGACCTAATGTATAGTACAGGGAACTATACTCTATATTTGGTAATAACCTATAAGGAAAAAGAATCTAAAAAAGTGTGTGTATATATATATATATATATATATATATATATCTGAATTACTGTGCTGTACACCTGAAACTAACACAACACTGTAAATCAACTATACTTCAATTTTTAAAAGTCAAAAAAAAAAGGGAGGCTGAAACTAGTCTCAGTGGACTAAAGTCAACACGTCTGTAGAGCTGGTTCCTTTTGGAAGCTCTGAGAGGAGAATTTGTTTCCTTGACTTTTTCAGCCTCTAACAGTGATCTGCATTCCTTGAGTTGTAGCCCCTCCTCCGTCTTCAAAAAGCATCCCTCTCTTCT
Source organism: Eschrichtius robustus (assembly GCF_028021215.1). Taxonomy (NCBI): domain Eukaryota; kingdom Metazoa; phylum Chordata; class Mammalia; order Artiodactyla; family Eschrichtiidae; genus Eschrichtius; species Eschrichtius robustus. The sequence continues at coordinate 81,396,971 of NC_090839.1, read as the reverse complement.
GACTCTGACCCTCAAGCCCCTCTCTTATAAGAACCCTTGCGATTATATCAGTCCGACCTGGATAATCGGAGAGAAGCTCCCCATCTCAAGATCTGTAACTTAATCACACCCACAAAGTCCCTTTTGCCACGTAAGGTAACATTCACAGGTTCTGGAGATTAGGCTGTGGAATATTTGGGGGCCATATTCAGTTCCCACACCCTACATAGAGTCAAGGCAACCTCATCATATAGCTGGGCCCACTCATGCCTTCCGAGGTGTATCTAGGAAATTTGTATCCAAGTGAACCCCTCCACTGGAGAGGAAGTGAGATCCCCAGGGAATCTGTCAACTAAGGGACCAGTGAGAGGGACCGCTGCCAGCCCAGACCTCCTGCTCAGGTTTAGGAAACTCTCACACGTTCACTTTGCCTTCTTACTTCAGAAAACCTTCTCTAGAAGGACTTTCAGTCCATGTTCTGCACTGGCTGCCATGTGATCTCAATGGCCAACCAGCCACACCCTGATTCACATTGCAAGTGGAAGCCCTCTCTGCGGAGGTGATATTTGAAAAGACACATAAAGAGAGTGAACCAGTCATCAGAAGGACTCCAGACTGAGGGAATAAACATACAAAAGCTTAAGAAAGATGGAACTTGACAAGTCTGAGGAAGAGGGAGAGGCTAGGATGGCTGAAGGTCACGAGCAAGAGAATTTAAGATTGGAGATGCAAGCAGAAGGTAGATTATGCATGACCTAGGGAGCCATGAGGAGAAGTCTGGAGTTTTCTAGGAGCAAGGATAAATCGATGAGAATAATAATAACCACAACAGCTAACCATTGTATGCATAGTAACACGTATATGTATACCGAGACGAACATATATAGTACCAGGTACTATTTTAAGTACTTCATTTACATCAGTTTAATTCTCAAAAATTTGCATGAGTAGATGCCATTATCCCCATTTTACAGCTGAGGAAATTGAGGCATGGAAAGGTTAAGTAACTTGCCAAGCCCACACAGCCAGCAGGTGGTAGAAGCCAGAATTCAAACCCAGGTGATCTGGTTTCTCAGTGTGTGTTTTAAAGGGCTGCACTGACTTTCCTGCTGAGGACTTCACACAAAAAGATCATTCTGTGTGTGGTGGGGGAGGAAGGTGAATAGGAGCACAGAATATTTTTAGGGCAGTGAAAATACTCTGCATGATACTATATAATGGATACATGTCATTACACAGTTGACCCTTGAACTACATGGGGGTTAATTGGCATATAACTTATAGTCAGCCCTCCGTATCTGCTGTTCCTGGGCATCCATGGATTCAACCAACCATGCACTGTGTAGGACTGTAGTATTTATTACTGAAAAAGACCCACGTGTAAGGGGACCCGCACAGTTCAAACGCACACTGTACAGGGTCAACAGTACGTTTGTCCAAACCCCTAAAATGCACAACACCAAGAGTGAACCCTAAGGGTGATAATGATCTGTCAATGTAGGTTCATCAGTTGTAACAAATGCGTTGCTCTGGCGGAAGATGCTGACAATGGGGGAGGCTGAGCACGTGTGGGGGCAGGGATGCCTTCACCTTAATTTTGCTGTGAACTTAAAACTGCTCTAAAAAATAAAGTCTTTTTTAAAGTTAGGTATACACAAATCAAGTGATGCAGCTCTTCCATTTCTAGGTTTTAATCCAGAGAAGTGAAAATACACGTCTACAGAAATACTTGTGAGTGTTCTTAGCAACATAGCAACTTGTACATGAATGTCCTTATTTATTCGCTGTAACCAAACACGGGAAACAACCCAAATGTTCACCTTATGGGAAAAGATCAACAAATTGTGGTATATTCATATAATGGAATAACACTCAGTAATACAAAGAAATGGATGATTGTTATACACAGTAAAAAAAATACCCACAATCTCAAAACAAATTAATTCTGACTTTAGCAGGAGGGTGGGCTGTGGAGGGTGAGCAAGGGAACTGACAGACTACCTGCTGTACAGCACACAGAGCTCAGCTCGGTGCTCGGTGATGGCCTAGTTGGGTGGGATGGGGAGCGGGGGTGGTGGGAGGTCCAAGAGGGAGGGGATGTGTGTATTCGTATGGCTGATTCACTTCGCTGTGCGGCAGAAACTAACCCAACACTGTAAAGCAATTATACTCCAATAAAAAAAGAGAGAGAGAGAGAACTGGCAGACTAATTAAGAAAGTCTTGTAGCATCTAGGTTAGAGATGTTGGTGGCAGGCCTGGGGTGGAAGCAGCGAAAATAGAGAAAAATGAATAGACTTAAGATAGATTTGAGATCTGGGAGGAATCAAGGCTGATTCCTAGGTTTTCAGCTTGAGCAACTGAGTTGATGCCTTTACTGAAAAAGGAATAGGCTTGGTGGGGAGGGTCCCCAAGCCCAGTATCCCTGCCCTTGCGGAACCCCTGAGCCCTCGTCAACTCTCAGCCACATTCTAGAGAAAGCCCAGCACACAGATGCCAAGGTTAGCCTGCACTGGCGGGCCCATGCCAAGAACCACAAAAGCCTCATTTTATTTAAAACACACGGTTTGGCAGAATTCCCTACCTAGACATAGACAAGCCCATTACTTCATCTTGTGAGCTGCATTACAACCTCTGCTTTCGTGTATCTATTAGCAAGACCTCTCAGCCAAAAATCCAGCCAGCCCATCAATCATTCTTCCTGGAGGCCCACAGACCAGGCAGCTGAGGCTGGGAGCCTGGCAGACATCCATAGACATTTGCACAGGGGACTAAGCCCCAAAGGCTTTCCTGTTTGTGTATAGGGGGCCTTATTGCTTTCTATTTTTAATTAAAAGCAGATTTTTATCAATCCCCCCAAAAATCTATTGGGGGAACTGTAATTTTGCTTCCAATCTTCCTATTTAATACTCCCCTAATGCCCATAAAAAGCTCTGGAGTTTCAGTTCATGATTTGAATCTTTACAGATAATTAGCTGGTAGAACGACTTGGAGAGAGAAGCAGGTATATATTTTCACAGCTTGGTGGGGAGTGGGTGGGTGAGTTGTGGGAGAAGCATCCCCAGGCACACCTCCATTCCAGAAACATAAACACGCAATTCATTTAAAGGTACATTCACTTAGGTTCTTTAATAGCTGCCTTAAAAAGTGCTTTTCCCTCTGATTTCTGGGGCACCCTATTTTCATGCCACTTGGCTCTTCCACCTTCGACCTCTCCCTCCAGGTCCTCAGACCCTCCATCATTAAACTTAACCTGCTCCCTGCCACCTCGGCCCCACCTCCTTGCCTTATATTCCAAGTCAGTCCCCTTGGACTTGGACAGGCCTTTCCTGTCGCCTCTCCGGCCCTCTGTTCCTCCTCCCTCCTGCTCAGCCCATCCTCACACTTCCCTCCCTCCCCTCCCTTCCCTCCTTCTCTTCTCCTTTCAGACTCAGCTTCTGTGACCACCTTCTGCATGAGTCGGAAATGGTGTCATATGTACTCACCTTTAAGCCTTATAGTAATCACGTGAAATAGTAGTGTTACACGCACACGCACACAGGCGCACGAGCACACACTTCTTTAACATCTGAAGAATCTGAGGCTCCAAGAAGTCCAAAAATTTACTCAAACCCCACCTTCCCCTTTATTTTCTCTCCCTTTCCACTCTCCTTTGTCAGGTGATAGATACATATATGCATACACACACAGATACATAGGCAGACACTTAGGTACATAGATGGACAGACTGACAAAAGGGCAAATACTCAATAGTAGAAGAAAGACAGGTTGGTAGGTAGGTAGGTAGCTATAGATAGAGAGAGACAGACAGACAGATGGTAGAGGAGGGGAGACTACAGCAGCTGGCAAAAATCAACCAAATACCTCATTCCACTATTTTGTCCCTTTTCTCAAGAAGCTCTCCCAAATCTTCTGCTACGAGGAATCGTAGCTCAGTGAAAACTCCATAAGGTAGATTTTAAAGGCTGGAAACAAGAAAGTAACAAAGAGGCTGTGTGGCTGCCCAGGTGTGAATCAGGACACATGAGGCAGTGGGTGTGAAGGCTCTTTCTTGATCAACAGTTAACATTCTCAAAGGTGAGAGGGGATCAGAGTCATCCCTAATGGAAGAGAGTTCAAGGTCCAAGGGGAGGTGGCTTTTGACGGTGGTCCTCCACCTCACCATGCATGTGAGTCGCCCAGAGGGCTTCTTAAAGCACAGATTCTTGCACTCCACCCCAAGAGTTTCTGTTTCATGCAGTCTGGGTGGGGCCTGAGAATGTGCATTTCAAACACGTTGCCAGAGGATGCTGATGCCGCCGGTCCAGGGACCTCACTTGGAGGACCACTGCTAGAGAGTGATGTTCAGAGCTTAATCTGGCTATTATGATGATGTTAAATCTTTTAATCAAATCTCTTTTAATCAAATCATATTACCTGGCATATTTGAAAACGAAAGAAGCAACACTGGTTTGATCGTTTTCAAGATTGGGTCAAGATTTCAGAGGATGACTGAACTCTGATCCACTGAACACCTCGCCCCATGTTTCCTGACGCTATCGGGACCTCCATCTCTGCCTACGATATTCCTACCCATCTGCCTCCTCCTGCATGAGAACAAAGACCCTGTCTGTCCTGTTTGCCATTAGAACTCCAAGGCCTAAAACTATATCTGGAATTGTGGATGTGTGTGTGTGTGCTTGTGTATCTGTATGTGTATGTATATGTGTATGTACACACACACATAAAAATGCATACGTGTGTTTGTGTCTGGTGAATGAGCCAGTGAATGGATAGGCTGCCTATATAAAGGACTCTCTGAAATGGGCAGGAGGAGGGAAAAAAAAAGGGGGGGCGGGGAATTCCCTGGCGGTCCAGTGGTTAGGACTCAGTGCTTTCACTGCCGCAGGCCCGGGTTCAGTCCTGGTCAGAGAACTAAGATCCCGCAGGCTGTGCGGCGCAGCCAAAAAAATGAAAGGGGCAGGAGAGTGGGCTCAGAGCTGGCCCACCTGGGTTTGAGGCCCAGCTCCAGGGCTCAGAGCACTGAGCAGGAAATCTCTGAACTGCCACTGCTCCTGCCCTAACAAGGCCCCCTCCCGCAGGCAGTCCGAGGTGGCTGGCTCAGCTTCTCTAAGTATACTTATCTCCTAAACTGAAGACATCTGATCTCCCCAGCCCTGTTCTCACTGCTGGCATCAGCTCAAAAGAGACCCAGTGGAGGGGAAAAGTCCTTCCACCAGTATTAAAAATACTCGTATTGATCTCCTGCTGACTGTGGCATCCCTCACTCTCCATTCCTGGTTTTTCTTGCTGTTTTCGTTCTACACAGTCCTCCAAATCAAGCACAAGATCATCTGGGCCTGGATCAAGAGGCGGTTTGACCCTCCCCACAGTGTCACATCCAAAATCGTTCCTCTCATCCAGCACATCATTTGCAGGGCCCGGTGTAAAATGAAAATAAAGGGGCCTCTGTTTCAAAAATTATTAGGAATTTCAAGACAGTGACAGAGGGCATTAAACAACCCTGGACAACTGCACAGGGTGTACCCACCACATGTTTCTGGACACAGTGGATAGACCCAACATTCTCCCCAAGCTCCAGGGAAGTTCTGCCCTCCTCTGACACTTTGTCTGTGGGATTAAGGGGGTGGTTCTTGAGTCCACACTGCTCCTGGGAGTTCATCAGCTCCAAGTGCAAAAGGTCCTTGCCCTCTAGGCCCATGGGGTCCTTTGAAGTAGCTTCCCAATGGCCCTCCCTGACCTGACAGAATACTCAAACATGTGGGTAGAAGCCCCTTTAGGGAACTGCTCACACCCCCTCCCCCCTCCCCATTGATCGCTAACTCCTTGTAGAGACTGTGTGCATTCTCCAGAGCATTTTGAAATTGACACGAACTGAGTTGCTGCAGGTGCCCATGAAGATGGGCATTTCCTCTTGGAGCGAAGGAGACAGGGACATCTTAGGAACCACACCCTGTTTCTAAAAATGGGTCAGCTCATTATTGGCAGGCATTCTCAGAGGCCTCAAGGGCAAAATAAAATCAAGTGCAAAATGCCTATTAACTTCCTGAAGTTTCAAACCAGCTGGGGAAATTAGAAAAACTAATAGAAAAATAGATCTTAACACCCTGCAACTGAGGTAGCTGAAAAAAAAATAGGTAAAGATGAGATCAATCACACGGGGAAGGGTCGTTTCCGCAGTACAGCATCTCTCTAGGGGGACTGAATTCGAAACTCTGCTGGGGGGAGGTCAAGAAAATTAAAGGAAGTTCTGGAATTTGGGCTGCACATTAAAAATCACAGAGAGAGCTTTCAAATAGAAACAAAAGCAAAACTGAGCCCAGGCCTTACCGCAGGCAATTCAATAAGAATTCTTTCTCTATAAATTGTTAAACTTGTTATATATTTTAAGAACACACAACACAGACGGACATTATGCTGACCTCCCATGTACCACATCAACTCTCAGTAATTAACAGTTCAGGATCAATCTTGTTTCACCTGTGTCCCCACCCACCTCTCACCCCCTGTCCCCAAAAATACAATTGTTTTGACACAAATCCCACATGTCAAACTTCAGTATGTATCTCTGAAAGATAAGGACTCCTTTTTAAAAAATAACTACAATAGTATATCACACCAAATAATAATAATAAGGTATCTTTATAACAATAATTCCTCAAATCTATCAAAATCTAATTTCTCCTGCTGTTTGACATATTTTTAGGCATTTGTTACAGGTGGAATGCAAATAAGGTCTGTGTGTTATAATTTGTTGATGTAGCTCCTAAAATTCTTTTAATCTATAGGTTCTTGCTCTATCTCATTCTCTTTTATTATGAAATTTATTTATTTTTTTAATGAAGAAATGAGGACAAGTGTCCTGTAGAGTTTCTCACTGTCTGTATTTTGCTGTTTGAATCCCCATGGCATGGTTTAACATGTTCCCCTGTCCCCGTATTTCCTGTAAATTAGTCATTAGATGTGGAGGCCTAATAAAATTCAGATTTGAATTATTTGATAAGACTATTTCATAGGTAGTATTGTATACTCCAATCAAAGATATTTAAAGGTCTTCCCTGGTGGCGCAGTGGTTAAGAATCTGCCTGCCAGTGCAGGGGACACAGGTTTGAGCCCTGGTCCAGGAAGATCCCACATGCCACGGAGCAACTAAGACCGTGCGCCACAACTACTGAGCCTGCGCTCTAGAGCCCGTGAACCACAACTACTGAAGCCCACGCACCTAGACCCCGTGCTCAGCAACAAAGAGAAGCCACCACAATGAGAAGCCCGCGCACTGCAACAAAGAGTAGCCCCGCTCACCGCAACTATCATTACCCAGATTCATTAATTTTTTAGGGTTTTTTAAACCTAGGGTTTCCAAATCTATGATTCCTTCTTTCAGCAGCTGCAATGTTTCTATAAAGAGAAACTTCCTTTTATCAACCATGGGGTTACCTGAGAAACAGTTCAAATAGGAAAGGCAGCAGAAATGCTTGATACTTTCTCTTTATTTACCAGTTTTTAAAATAAGGAGCTGGTTCCCTGGCATCTGCCAAATGTGAGGAAATGTTCATAGTTGTTATTTTTAGAGTGTCATTAAGAACTCATTAATATAAACATACTCAATGTGTTTCAATTTGTTATTCTAATTCTGTTCAAATTATCCTACCTTTGGTCGGTGGGAGCCTGTTTCATTTCTCTTCTGAGTCCTCCTGAGATAATCCTTGTCATCACTGATAGCTTCCTTGCACTCCTGGGACAAGATGCTTCAGGCCCATAGGTACTTTCCTGTCCCAAACTAGAATCATCCATTTCTCTAAGAGGTCCTGGCTTGGTTTTATGCAAAATAGTATTTAGAGGCCACAATCCAGGTGCTAAGGGTGCTTGTTGCTGCTGAGTTGGTGATTGTTTCTGGGCCTTTGCAGTGGATAAAGCTGGAAAGTATTTTACATTTTAAGGGGAAAAAAGAGTTTACATCATGCTTTTGGGAGGAAGAGATATTGAATAATATCCTCCAAACTGAGAAGGAATTTTGAGACTGAAAAACGAAGCAGGGAACCCAAAGTGCAATTATGAAGTTTATCGCAGGTAACTTATATACAGGCAGGATCAGGCGGACGGCAATCCAGAGGCATTCACGGCTGCACTCCATGCATCAGAAAGGGGTACAGGGGAGTTTTAAAGGATCTAAAAATAGATCTGATTACCAAGTGAGAAGCATGTCTGCACCAATGGGAACCAGGGGTTTTTCTTCCCCCTGGGGGGTCTCATGTCCATTAACCCATCTGCATCAGCAAAACTCATTTTTCCAGTTTTCATAGCGGATGAAGGCAAAGGTAAAAGTTGCTAGGGAACTTATCTGGCTTGGCTGCATTCCTTGTGAGTAGACTAAAGCTTAGTCATGCAGAAAGGGGAAGAGGTAGGACTGGGGGCCTGAGATGGAGCTGACAAAACAGAGTCAGCAAGGTTCAGCCATACATCATATTCCAATTCAGATCCTGGACTACAGGGTTTTTATTGACCCCAGTGATTTTACATGTGTAACATCTTCCATTTTTTAAAAAAATCCCAGTATCCGAATTCATAATTATTAATTAGTTTTATCCCTTACTACACCCAAGAGTCTCCAAATAACACTATCAACTACTAGCAACAATATGATTACTTAAATCAGTTTAAATTTTTCCCAGCCTTTCCTTGTTACAATTCATTGATAATCTCCTAAACTTCTAATCCAGAGGTGCCTGCTCTATCTCTTTCTTTGTCACTGTGCAAAAAATTATTAACCAAGAAATGAGGACGAGTGTCCTGTAGAGTTTCTCACCAGAAAACACATAGTCCCTTCCTTTCTTAAATAAATGTAGCAGACCACACACTTAGCTTTCTTTACTGACTTCTGGAGACTGCTCCCTCATGCTACATGGAGATCTTCCTCACTCCTTTTCACAGAGGCATGGTATTCTAGCGTGGGATGTGACATAGCGGTTTCTGGGTTACTTCCAGGTATTTTGCTATTACAAATAGAGCTGCAGTGTAGAACCTTATGTGTATGACTTCTTATATTTTCATGCTCTCTTGTGAATCTAACATACAGCCAAAGTTGAGAACTCCTGACCTACAGAGAAAAGCAGGTTGTTAAGAGACCCAAGTTCGAATCCCAGCTCTGCCCTTAACTTACTCCTTGTAAAATCTGGATAATACTATCTGGATAAAAATCTACCTCACAGATTTCTGGAGAGGATTAAATAAGCTAATATATGGAAGGTGCTTAAATCAGTTCTTAGTGTATTTTAAAAGGACTATGTTGTCATTGTTGCTATGAATCTTTAAATTTCTTTTTTTTAATTGAAGTATAGTTGATTTACAATATTGTGTTAGTTTCAGATGTACAGCAAAGTGATTCAGTTACACTTTTTTTTCAGATTCCTTTCCATTATAGTTGCTATGAGATTTTGAATATAGTTCCCTGTGCTATACAGTAAATCCTTGTTGTTTGTCTATTTTATATATAGTGGTGTGTACCTGTTAATCCCATACTTTTAATTTATTCCTCCTCCCCCACTTCCCCTTTGCTAACTATAAGTTTGTTTTCTATGTCTGTGAGTCTGTTTCTGTTTTGCAAATAAATTCATTTGTATTATTTTTTAGATTCCACATATAAGTGATATCATATTTGTCTTTCTCTTGAAATTTCTTATTTAGCCTCCCTGCCTCAGTTTCCTCAGCTGTTCTATCTCAGGATGTTGTCACAACAAAATTATATATATCATCACTGTGGGACTTCTCGAAATAGCTATCATCTCTGAAAATGTGGAGAAAGGGTATTATTTTCATCACCGTGATTACAGAATGTCCGGTTAGGAGAATTAACAGTATTCTTCTGGTGGGACTCTCATCTCTGGAAGCTGTCTATATAGGGTTTCCTTACTGGACTGAGTCCGAAAGACAACCTGTCGATTCACTCAAACCACTAATTTAATTGACTTTTTAATTTTCTACTAAATTGACAAACTGAGTAAATTGACCAAATTGGCTGTTTTGATATCATTTAGACTCAGCTTGAGTGGAGCTAATCACGAAAGGGGAAATAATTGTTATTGACATTGCCACAGTGATCAAAGGCACCCCTGGCATGGCTGATGGGGAGCACAAGGACCCTTACCATGTCCACTGGCCTCACGCTCCACCCAACTAAGGCTCAGAGAACAAACACTGCCTGATCCACTGCACTGCACTACAGGGGGGAAAATTCTGAAAAGGATCAATCAATACATAAGTGAACATTATTGGCAAGACTCCATGTGCCCAATTCTGAGTGTAGTGAAGAGCTATCTAGGCTGAGGAGACTTAGATGGTCCCTGGGGTACAGTGAATAATGACCCCCAAAGATATCCCAATCTTAATCCCTGGAATCTGTGAATGTTACTTTACAAGGCACAGGGGACTTTGGAGATGTGATTAAATTAAGGATCCTTCCATACAGAGATTATACTGATTTCTGCAGGTGGGTCCAATGTAATCACCAGGGTCCTCATAAGGGGGGGACCAGGAGAGATTTGACTACAGAAGGGAATAAGACATGTGAGGATGGAAGCAAGAGGATGCAGTGATGTGAGGAAGGGCCACAAGCCAAGCAATGCAGGCAGACTCGAGAAGCTAGAAAAGACAAGAAAACGGATTCTCCCCTACAGCCTCCAGAAGGACCCCACCTTGCCAACACCTTGCTCTAGCCCAGGGAAACTGACTGGACCTCTGGACTCCAGACTGCAAGAGAGCACACGTGTGCTGCTGCAAGCCACCACTTTCACAGCAGCCACAGGAGGCTAACGCACTCCCACCAGCTGTCTTCCAGCCATAATCCTCGGTGCAGACACTTCAGGGCAGGAGGGGACATTAAATGGCAGCGAAGAGTGGCAGTCCTGTCCCCTGTTTCTGCTTCTAACGAAGCAGTTCTGTTTTAAATGTGGGCTCCGTGTATGATTTCATGGTGGGGGGAAGAAATGACTCTTCTGAAATGGGGGGAGGGAGCAAACTGAAATAGAGATAGTTGATATTTGTGGATCTCATACATGGAAAACACTTGGATAAGTGCCTGGCACATAGTGAACGTGATAAAATGCAGTCGTGGTGGTGGTGATGGTAGTTATTATCTGCTCTGATTCCATCCAGCTCACTGCCGTTCAGGGACTTGCCCAATAGCATCCAGCTCCTAGTAGCAGAACCAACATTAGAACCCAGGTCTTTATAATCCTAGGGTCGACTGCAATCCGCAACCAGGATCTTCCCCCAAATAGGAAATGCCACCAGCTGACCGTGACTTATACTGAAATTAAACTTGCTGCATAAGGGCTGTTTTGATTTTATGTGTTTTGTCTGCAGTTCCAAGGAGAGCTGACCACGCTGGCTGTTCCCTGTGTTGCCCATTACTCTGGTGGGCCGCGGTGCCTGCAGGTGATCGGATATCAGAAGGGGCTAGCTGCTTCTGGCTCCCCCAACCCCACCCCGCAACCAACAGCTGGAGAGAAGACTGCCGTGGAGATGGCGGGGCAGGCCGGGGCGATGGGCAGGGATGGTGAGGCAGTGGCGGAAGCAGCTGCCGGCTCGTTAAGGGCACTCGAGTGAAATCTGGGCCGTACCAGGCCCAGCCATATGCTCAAATGCAAACCACAGCTGCTTGCAGGCGATTCTGTCCTCTAAACGGCAGCAGCAGAGATAACATATTCTCCCAGCTCTGGAGGCAACTTCTCTTGCTGCTCTGTCACTTGCTTTGATGTCCCACTGAGGAGGTGTCCTGTTAGCCTAGCATCAAGTCAAAGCGATAGGAGTTTTAGTCTAGCCAGTACTTTTCTGTAACTGCACTGTAGGAGAATGGGGGTGGGGGGAAGACACAGCAGATGAGCCAGGAAGACACAATCCTTTGTCATACACAGAGCTCTCATTGTCTTTACCTAACTAGAGCCATTGCTTCCTGTCTGAATAAAGCTCCTCACCTGGGCTTACAAGGTTCCCAACTATCTTGTGCCTACTCACCACTCCAAGGTCTTTTTCTATTCTTCCACTCACACCAAAAAGGATTACTCACTGACCCCCCACTATGCCATTCCATTAGAACACAAGCTTCAAGAGGGAAGCAACTCTATCTTTCCAATGCTGTGTCCCCAGTCCTCCATATGTTTGACACACAGTGGGTCTCAGAAATATCTGTGAAGGAATGAATATGGCTTATTTTCAACACCTGCACGGTACTAAACAGTGCTAGGCATTGACTGGCATGAGATCTTAGCTAAGTTTCTAAACCTCATTTACAGGATACCTGTAAGGGTGAAAACAGAGACAAATACACAAAATGTCATCAAGGACATGTTCAACCTGTTAAAATATAAATAATATTATCCATATTTCCAGACCTGATGAACACCCTACATAAAATTGTGTAAATAATAAGTTCATAGGGTTGACGTGAGAATCAAAGGAGATAACATGTATGAAGTGTGCTCAGTCCCTGACACAGAGTATAGCTCAATAGATGTTAGCCAGGGCTTCCCTGGTGGCGTAGTAGTTAAGAATCCGCCTGCTAATGCGGGGGACATGGGTTGGAGACCTGGTCTGGGAAGATCCCACATGCCTTGGAGCAACTGAGCCCATGCACCACACCTACTGAGCCTGCACCCTAGAGCCCCAGAGCCACAACTGCTGAGCCCGCATGCCACAACTACTGAAGCCCACGCACCTAGAGCCCGTGCTCCTTAACAAGAGAAGCCACTGCAATGAGAAGCCTGTGCACCGCAACAAAGAGTAGCTCCCACTCGCTGCAACTAGAGAAAGGCCGCACACAGCAACGAAGACCCAACACAGCCAAAAATTAATTAATTAATTAATTTTAAAAATAGATGTTAGCTGTTATTACCATGTTGCTATTTTCACAAAGACTAATAAAATAGCAACAAATGCAGGAGTAAGTAATTACAGTGAAAAATGAGAGGTGCTGTCACAACAGTACAAAGTCCTGTGCAGCCCCAGAGGCTCTATCTTAAAAACGTATCTAGAAACAGAACACTTTCACACCATTTCCACCAATACCGTTTTAGTCCAAGCCACCCTCATTTCTCACTTAGTCTATTTCAGTTGCCTCCTAACTCTTCTCTCTGCCCTCACTTTGCCCTTTCCCCTCCTCCCTGCCCTAGTCTATTCTCAACACAGCAGCCAGGGGTCCTGCTAGAACTTAAGTCAGCTCATGTCACTCCCCTGTTCAAACCTCTCCAGTGGCTCCCCATCTCTCTCCAAGCAGAAGCCAGAACTACTATTGCCTACAGTGATGGTTAATTTTATGTGTCAACTTAACTGGGCCACAGGGTGCCCAGACATTTGGTCAAACATTATTTTGGGTGTGTCTGTGAGCGTGTTTCTGGATGAGATTAACACTGAAATCTGTAGACTGAGTAAAGCAGATTGCTCTACTTAATGTGGGTGGGCCTGGTCCAATCAGTTGAAGACCTGAATAGAACAAAAAGGCTGAGTAAGAGGGAACTTCTCCTATTTGACTGATGTGAACTGGGCCATTGGTCTTCTCTTTGAGGCTCAGACTGAAACATCAGCTCTTTTTGGGTCTCAAGCCTGCCAGCTCTCAGACTGGAATTACACCACTGGCTTCCTGGGTCTCCAGCTTAGAGATAGCAGGTCATGGGACATCTCAGCCTCCATAACTGTGTGAGCCAATTGCTCATAATTCTCTTAATTACATAATAGTATAAATAATAGTATATTATACATATATAATAACAAATATACACATCTGGAGAACCCTGCCTAATACACCTACAGGCCACCCACACTAACCACGGTGCCCTCCCGTGCACCACCATTATTTCTTTAATTTCAACTCTTTCCACTTTCCTTTCTCTCTCTTTGTTCCAGCCATGTTGGTCCCCAAACATGAGAAGCCCAGTTAAGCTTAACGACCTCAGTGCCCACCATGCCCTCCACCTAGAATGCTCTTCTAAGTAAGTGCCTCACATCTTCACTTCTTTCAGATCTCTAACCAAATGTTATATGACTGTGAAACTTCCCCAAACCTACTTATATGAAATCGTGTGACACACACACACACACACACACACACACACTTTCACTTTATTTCTTTTAAATTGCCTTAGTTTTCTCTATAGCACTTACAATTATCTGACATACTACATCTTCACTTGTTTATTTGTTCAATGTCTATCTTTTCTCTTCCAAATAGAATATAAATTCCTTGAGAGTAGGAGCTTTGTCTTGTTCACAACTGTGTTCCCAATACGTAGACTTGTACCTAGTCCTAGCACCTAGTTGTGCTCTATGCCTACCTGTTGACTGAATTAATGAATATATTAAAATTTTAAGTCCGATTCTAGAGGAGAGAAAGGTATTATAGACAGGTGGCAATAAAGGATATACAGGCGATCAGAGTAGAAGACTAGAGTTTTGCTGAGTGTTGGTTAAGAATTAGGTAGCAAAGAATTCAGGGTTTTGCCCCCCAACAAGGACCTGGAGGACAGACACTCCACAGTGCTGATTAAGAGCTGATCTTCATGCTTAACAGCCAGCAGAGCAAAAAGCATGTTTGACATCCTTGCCTATAAATTAAGGAGCCCAACCAGGATATAAGTTTGAGGTGAGCAGCTTGAGTAGCCCCATTCAGGGCCAAGATTTTCCTCAGGAAACAGTTCTGGGTCTGCTCCAACACTGAGATAAATTGGAGACAGAGACCCTAAAGTTCAGTGCCAATGAGAATAGCTGCAATATTTTTAGTTGGAAATAGCCTACCAGAGCCATAAAATCTCAATGAAGAAATCAAACATAGAAGGTCTAGTTTTAAGCAATGTGACATCCTGGTAAAATCTCCAAGAGAAGCAGGTGGTGAAATATTGCCCCTAGTAAGTAAATGAGCTGTCTTGCAATAAATGGTTGTCAGAAGAAAGAAGTTGAGAAGGCTAAAGTTGTCATGTACATCATGGTCAGGAAGAAGAGACCAGAGGCTGGAACTGGAGAGAGCTGGCTCTGTCTACACTAGAATAGTAACCAAATGGGGGACCCAGTGCTTGCTAACTGTCCCTGCCCATGAGATAGGGTATTAACTGCTCTATCCTATTTCATAGGGTAACCACAAGAGTCAAAGGAGGTAAAGTTTGCAGAGGTGACACTGTGAGATAACAGCAGTAGATTATGAGCATTGTGTTTTAGATGAGATGTTCCATGGATGTAAGTTAGGTGGGCAAAGCTTTCTAAAGAGGACTAACTGCTACTTGGGAAAGAAGCCTAACTTAATTAATGTTATACCTACGACACAGCTTGCATCCCCCCAGCCATGAAAGAGCTTCCTTCCTTTCTGTCTCTCCTGCCCATCCTAGTCTTGTTCCAATCAACACGGCATTGTTGAGCTGCACACAGACAAGAACTTGTCTCTTTGACAAGCCACCTCTTCGAGCCCTGTTGACAGTTGTAATCAGCTGTTACTGATTATAAAAGTCATACATGTTTGAAATGACATATGTCCAAGGTTCTTCATCACAACATTGTTTATAACAACAAAAAAGGATTTGTAATAGTTTGTGTTGATATTTTTTAAACTGAGATACTTGTGAAGAATGAAATTCTATGCCAGAATTCCTAAGAATCTAAGTTCTTTAAATACTGATATGACATCACTGCCAAGAAATATTACTAAGTTAAAAAAAAGGAACAGAATGGTGTACATATAGGTATGCTACTATTTATATAAGAAAGAGAGAGAAGAAAAGATATCTGTGTGGGGGGGTTTACTTGGATTGCGTAGAATAACTCCGAAAGTATGCCCATGAAACTAATAATACTGCTGCCTCCAGGGAGAAGAAGTAGGCAACTGAATGAATGAGTGAACAAATGAATGAGAGATAGAGATGTTTGCTATCTATCCTTATACCTTTTGAATTTGTCCCACTTGAATGTATGTCCTTAAAACTTAAATTAAAAATAAAAGGACAATATAAAATACATTAGATGTGCTCATTGTAGAAAAATTTCAAAACACAGCAAAGTATAAACAGCAAATAAGTATGACTCCATTGTTTCATAACTAGAAATGATCATTATTAATGCTGATTTCTTTCCAGTTGTTTTCTCTGCATATTTCACATAACTAAGATCATAAGGTTTAGAGATTTGTATATCCTACCCTAACGTAGTGCCATAAGCATTTTCCCACATCACTGAAATGTTAACAGAAAGATTATTTTAATGAATGATTTCTACTCCATCCTATGAATGCACCACAGTTTAACTAGTACCCTTGATCACTTAAGCAGTTTCCAATTTTTTGTAATTATTTTTGGGCACTGATCTCTGACTGAGTCTCTGATTATATCTGTAAGCTGAATTCCTAAAAATAGGCTTACTGGGTGAAAGGGTATGATTTTTTTTTTTCCAGTCTCTTGATACAGACTGCCAGAGTCCCTCCAGAAATCCTGTACCAATTTATATCCCTACCAACTGTGTATGAGAGCACCCTTTGCACTATAACCCAGGGCTGTTCTGATGTCACCACTGGGTGCCAAAATTCTAGTCGTTCTCCAGCTTTGGATCAGAAATCAATAAACAGGACAGCCACTCTCAGAGCTGGCAGGCATAAATGATACAAGTTTGATAATTGCTTTGTAAAAGCATCTTTTCTGGATTCCTGAGACAGTTATCCAGAATTGGTAGATACTAAAAGTACCATTATCATGAAGAATAACACTGTTCCGAGTATTCTTTGTCCCTTGCTGAGAGAAAACTCTATTTTATAAAGCAAATTTCTCTCCTTACAACCAAGCACCCCAGGCTTTAAATTAAGCCACACAACAGTGCTGCAAAAGAATATCAACAGTACATGGATTTCAAGCTGGTTTCAGAAGCAAGACTTCTAGTCTGAACATGGCTACGTAAATAAGTAGGTTTCTCCTCATTTTACTCCTTCTCCCCCTAGAAGTCACACAAAAGCAAAAAGAGAATTATAAACTACACAAACTGTGGTTTCCACAGAATTCGAAGATGAATATAACCCAAAGTACATGTAAGGGTGCCCTGAAGAGGCCGCGACTGGACTGAGATTCAGTTAGGGGAAGTGAAGAGTAGAAGAAAAAATAGAGACGGGCGAGTCCAGCAGGGACAAATTTCAGAAAGTGCCACCTAAATGACATGGCCTGAAGGTGAAGGCTCGCTGAATGTTTACAGGGACTAGGTGGCCAGAACAGCTGACTTGGACGCTCTGGGACCCCGCTGGCTCACAGCAGCAGTCTATCTTCGTGGAGCACGGGAGGGAGCGAGCATCAGAGGCTGCCCGGGCCCCTCCCCACATAGGATCTCCCGCCCATGAGCTGGCTCAGAAAACCCAGCTCATTCCGTTATGAATAACACCACCAACAACAACAATGGCGTTATCATTGCTGGAACAAGAATAATAATAGCAGTAATCGCATATATAATATCACGCAACAGACTGGGAGAAAATATTTGCAAACAACGCAACCAACAAGGGCTTAATTTCCAAAATACACAAACAGCTCATACAACTCAATAACAAAAAAGCAAACAACCCAATCAAAAAATGGGCAGAAGACCTACATAGACATTTCTCCAAAGAAGACATACAGACATACATGAAAAAATGCTCAACATCACTATTATTAGAGAAAAGCAAATCAAAACTACAATGAGATACGACTACACACTGGTCAGAATGGCCATCATTAAAAAGTCTACAAATAACAAATGCTGGAAAGGATGTGGAGAAAAGGGAACCCCCTTACACTGTTGGTGAGAATGTAAATTGGTGCAGCCACTATAGAAAACAGTATAGAGGTTCCTTAAAAAACTAAAAATATAGTTGCCATATGATCCAGCAATCCAACTCCTGGGCATATACCCAGAGAAAACTCTCATTCGAAAAGATACATGCACCCCAGTGTTCGCAGCAGCACTATTTACAATAGCCAAAACATGGAAGCAACCTAAATCAGGGTCCCCCAACCCCTGGACCGCGGACCGGTACCAGTCCACGGCCTGTTAGGAACAAGGCCACACAGCAGGAGGTGAGTGGCAGGTGAGTGCGTGAAGCTTCATCTGCCGCTCCCTATCGCCGGCATTACCACCTGAACCATCCCCCCACCCCATCCGCGGAAAAACTGTCTTCCACAAAACTGGTCCCTGGTGCCAAAAATGTTGGGGACCGCTGACCTAAATGTCCATTGACAGATAAATGGGTAAAGAAGTGGTATATATAAACAATGGAATACTACTCCACCGTTAAAAAAGAACGAAATAACGCCATTTGTGGCAACATGGATGGACCTAGAGATTATCACACTAAGTGAAGTAAATCAGACAGAAAAAGACAAATATGATATCACGTTGTCTACGGCCATACCACCCTGAATGCGCCTAATCTCTGCTGATATCACGTATATGTGGAATCTAAAATATGATACAAATGAACTTATTTACAAGACAGAAACAGACTCACAGACGTAGAAGACAAATTTATGGTTACCAAAAGGGAAAGGGGGTGGGGGAGGGATAAATTAGGAGTTTGGGATTATCAGATACAAACTACTACATATAAAATAGGTAAACAACAAGTTCCCACTATATAGCGCAGGGAACTATATTCAATATCCTGTAATAAACCATAATGAAAAAGAATATGAAAAAGATTATATATATATGTATGTATATATATCTGAATCACTTTGCTGTACACCAGAAACTAACACAACATTGTAAATCAACTATATTTCAATTTAAAAATTTAAAAAGAAAAAAGAATTTAGATATAAAGGTTAAAAAATGTATATCATATAGATTATAGACAGATAACAACAACAATAATAATAGAGATAACTGCTTCAGCACCAATGCAGAGAGTCTATAAGAAAAAATATGGACAAAAGGTAGAAAAATTATTCATTTCAAAAATTTTACAATGAAATGTGGCTGGCAAAGCTCAAGGAAGAAGTAGAAATAAATAGAATAAACACCACAGAAATGAAAACAAAAGCATTAAGGTGCAAAATGCAGAACAGACACTGAAGAAAAGAGAATAAGGGACATAGAGACAGGTATGTGAAACCTGAATAAAAGAACACAAAATGAAATGAGTTACAGACATGAGAGATAAAATTATAGATGTGAAAGACACACGAAGGAGACCCAATACTAGACTCCCTTAAAATATAAAAAATAAAATGAACCAGAACAAAGAAGGAAAACAAATACTTAACAATACAATTCAACCAGCCTGAAATGAAAGGCTTGATTTTACGTGTTGAAAAGGTCCCTCACGGTCAGGAAAACTGACCCAGAACAGTGAACACTGAGACATTGCCTGGCAAAGTTGCTGGACTTTAAAGATACAGAATCTTGGGCTTCCCTGGCGGCGCAGTGGTTGAGAGTCTGCCTGCCAATGCAGGAGACGCGGGTTCGCGCCCTGGTTTGGGAAGATCCCACATGCCCCAGAGCAACTGGGCCCGTGAGCCACAACTACTGAGCCTGCGCGTCTGGAGCCTGTGCCCCACAACAGGAGAGGCTGCGATAGTGAGAGGCCCGCGCACCGCGATGAAGAGTGGCCCCCACTTGCTGCAACTAGAGAAAGCCCTCGCACAGAAACGAAGACCCAACACAGCCAAAAATAAATAAATAAATTAATTAATTAATTTAAAAAAAAGATACAGAATCTTTTGATCCAGCATTTGAAAGTTCGATTACAAGAGAGAAAGATCAGGCTGACTTCAGATTTCTCCACATTCAACACTTCAAGACACTGGAGAGATGCCTAAAAATCCCCAAGGATTCAACATCTGAGCCAAGAATTTTATATTTATCCAAATCATTCTCCAAGAATAATGACTCTGAACAAACAGTTCTGAACCTGCAAAAACTCAAGGAACGTTATTCCACAGCAGTTCTTGAGGAAACTTCCAGAGGATAATCCACAGCAGTGTGAGAAATGCCTTGGGTTCTAGTGCAAGAGTCTTAAATACATTCACCTAAGAGCAAAAAATGAAACACAAACATAGGTTTGGATGGTGGAAGAGAATGTAAGTGTTATATACCCTGACAATCTAGAAATAACAACAACAAAAGAAAAGTTTACAAAAACGGACCAGGGAAGACCAAGAAGGAAGGAGATATAGTAATTCTGCCATTTACCTCATCTGTAACAGATAAGAGTCCGAGAACATTATTTAAAGCTGACAAATCAAGTACCCGAGGTGTATGAGAAAAAATAAAAGCTTACTGACAGTTCAAATGTAAACTGCAAGCAAGATAATATTATTGACTAAATTTGGGAAACTAAGGAGAAGGAAGGAAGGACAAAAGAACAGGAAACACATTAAGTTTATAACTGTTCATATTAGGAAACCGTTAGATACTGTGTAAAGAAATAGGGACTATGAGAATTATATAAAGCTATAATTAATTTTATGATGGTAGCAACTACAACAAAGGTACCAGCCTTCCTAAATATCAGAAGAACTACACACACACACAAAGATCACAGAGTAAATGTGCAGAAGCAATTATAAAAAGAGTACACATAAAATAATATGAAAAACTAAACCCAAGCATACATATCAGTATGTAGATGAGCCTCAATCATTATTAAAAGTAAAAGTTTTTCAGATTATAGCATAAAGAAAATCCAAACTCTATGTTGTAAAGAGATAGAATAAAACAAAATGATTTTAAAAATGACTGGACAAGGGTATACCAGGCAAATACAAACAAAATGAAAGCAGAGTTTATGACATTAATACTATACAAAGTAGAATTAAGGCCAAAAAGCATTAAATGATACAAAGAAGGACATTTTATAATGCTAAAGGGTACAGTCCACAATTAAGATATCAGTTATGAATATTTATATACCTGATTACATAGCAGCAATATTCCTAAAGCAGAAATTATCTAGACATACAGAAAAATAAACAGCAACCTGCCAGCTGCAGAAGACTTTAATTCGGTTCTCCCAGTCCATGATAGAACAAGCTGACAAAACATAACATAAATCTTTGGTCCTTCACACCCAGCAATGCCACAAGCAAAATGACATGGGCATAGGTTATTTATTTCAGCATTGTTTGTAAAAGCATGACTTTCCTGTTCATCAATAAATGACTAGTTAAAACAAATTATGGGATAACAATTCAGTCACCTGTACCATAACGAGGGAGAAAAAAAAGGATGAGTATCTCTATGAACTCACAGAAATGCTTTCAAGTGTTCTTCATGTGAAATGGTACCATATCTCCTCACTACTTTGGTTCTTGCAGTAGAGAGCTACGCTGTTTACACTAGCCCCTTCCCAGAAAGGAAACTGTACATTCAAGTCCACTGCCACGTGACTTGCCTGGGCTTGACCATGCCACATCCTAACAGAAGTTTTCAATGTAATTGCAGAGCTCTGCTCAGAAAAATTGATATTTTTCTGTCAAAAGTGTGGGCATGTCCCACACTGGGACTACTCTTCCAGCCTGGGTGCCAGAGTGATGAGATGCATCGAGAAGAGACACACAGACCCACAGCAGCCCACCTAAAACACAAGCAAGAAATTACTGTTTGTTTCTGTAAGCCACTGAGATGTGAGATTGTATGTTGAGTGGGTAAAGTTGGCCAATACAGAAATCATCCAAAAGTGGCGATTTTAGGAAAAGTTGGATTTTACTGTCTGCCTCATTGTCAAGAGATTTTCTCCATATGATACTTTGTAGTACAATACCTAATTTCATGTACTTATTTCGTGAACACTTAGACAGCAGTTACTACATGCCAAGAACTACTCCAAGCACTTTACAACAATTAATTTACTCAATTGTCATAAAATCCTATATCCTCATTTCACAAATGAGGAAACTGAGACAGAGAGAAGTCACGATCATATGGCATGTAAGCAGCAGAGTCCAAGTTTAAACCCAGGCAGTCTGGCCCCAGAGTCCATGTCCTTAACCACTATGCCATGCAATTATCATAACCATTGATATATATTGAGTTAATTTATACTAAGCACGTTTGATCTTATTTGATTCTCATGATAACTCCAAGAAGTGGGGGGACCTGAGACTTCAAAGATGCAAAGTTACTGATCCAAGGTTACATGTTGACCTTGATGGCAGCAATGTTCTATAAAGATGATGTTCCGTAGAGAAAAAATCTCCAAATACTAATATAATTCTTCCTGTTCAAATCTGGTGTCAGGTGGACGGGGGAAGAGGCATCAACCAAATCTTACCATCACTATATTTCCAATTCTCTTTGTGCTTATCACCATCATGATCATTAATAAATGTTTGCTGGACGTCTACCTCAAGAAAGGCATTGTGCTAGGCTCCCTTCCCCCAGTTAAGATTGGAGACATAGGCTTACTCTCATTAGGCCTTGATATGGTGAAAGATGCAATAAACAAACACCCCAGAGGACCAGGAAGCATCCGGCACCCTGGTCAGGTGGCTCTCACTTGGTGACTACAGTTTTCACAAGACTGCATAGCAGCCAGCTGCCCCAGAAAGTAGCAGGAAGAGAAAACACAATATTCCTGTCCTCCTGTTTCATTATCACCAGGGAGGGCGTTGGCATTAAAGGAGCAGTGTGAAATGGACAATTCACACATCTTCTGAGTTTCTCAACAATGTCGGTCCCTGCTGTTGCCACAGCCGCTCTGGCTGCCGCTGCCTCGAGGTCTTCTCACAACAAGAAGAGTATTAGACGTGGACCAGCGAGGAAGCGTGTGCAAACAGGTGCACGCACACGCACACACACACACTCCCTACACCCCATTCTCCACTCCCAAGAAATGGCAGGGAATATGGAAAAAAGAAAAGAGGCAGCAAGCATTCGAGGAAGGGCCCCTCTTTCCTTGCTGAAAGCTTCAGAAGAGCAATGGAGTCCTCCTGCAGCTGAAGGTTACAGCCCAACGGCCCCAGTGGAATCTCTCTTCTCCAGTCTCTCCCTTTAGTACCAGACAGACCACTTCTGGAAAAGAGTGGCACAGGGCCTTCAAGGTCTTGTCTGGTACACCCACCACCTGCAAACAGGATGCAGCCAATGAGAATAAGGGCCTACCTTGATCCCTGCCCAACCAGCCCTCCTGGAGCCTCCTGGGCCCAGGTGAAGGCTCAACCCCTCCCAAACCTCTGGGCCACTCTTGCTTTTAATTGGGAAGTATTGGGAGCTCGACTTCCATACCCTGAGCATTCAGACTTAGGGCAGCTCAGTTTTGATTAGGTAGCCTAATTCTGGAAACTGAGCTTCCTCCCCATTGTCACCTGTATTAGGATTCTCCAGAGAAACAGAACCAATAGGAGATATAGGTGTAAAGAGATTTATTATAAGGAATTGGCTCCCACAACTATGGAAGCTAAGCCCCATGATCTGCCATCTATAAGCTGTAGAACCAAGAAAGCCAGTGGTATGGTTCTAATCCGAGTCCAAAGGCCTGAGAACCAGGAACACTGACGGCTGTAAGTCCCAGTCCAAGGGCAGGAGAAGACATTATCCCAACTTGGCAGGCAGGCAGCAAAAGGGGCAAACTCCTCCTTCCTGTACTCTTTTGTTCTATTCAGGCCCTTGAAGGATTGGATAATGCTCACCCACATTAGGGAGGGCAATTTATTTTACTGAGTCTGCCAATTCAAATGCTTATCTCATCCAGAAACACCCTCACAGACATACCCAGAAATAATGTTTAATCTGGGCTTGGCCCCATCCAGTTGACATATGAAATTAACCATAACAACACCTGTACCCCAGCCTCTGGCCACCAGACCCGTTTTGATAAACTGCCGGCAACACTGTTCCCTCCAGGACAGAGACCTGCCAGGTTTTTGCTAGTCTCTCCTTTCAAGGCCAAGTTCCTCATCATAAAAATCCACCTGATTATTTCTTGCTGAATCAGTGGCTGTCATCTGTCTTCTTATTTGGTCCTGTTGTAACACATTCCATAGTGCAAAATAATTTTGAGATTAAATGTCCCCCCACAGGACCCTACAGTCCTTTGGGGCAAGGGCCATATAGGTCTGTGTCTTATTCCTCTGTGTGCCCCTAACAATCAGCCCCCCAAGGAGGCACTCAGCCAATAGTTGTTGAATGAAACCCCCTCACCAAGCCATGGCGGTCTGGCATCCCCCTTGGGTGGTTGACATACAAAGGGCTAGAAAGTTTAGGTCAACCCAGGAGAATTACTAACAAGAAGCCAAGAGACACACTTGGCTTCTTGTTGAGGGACTTCCCTGGTGGCGTGGTGGATAGGACTCCGCGATCCCAATGCAGGGGGCCCAGGTTCAATCCCTGGTCAGGGAACTAGATCCCACGTACATGCTGCAAGTAAGAGCTCACATGCTGCAATTAAGAGTTCACATGCCACAACTAAGGATCCCGCCTACCGCAACTAAGGAGTCTGCCTGCTGCAACTAAGGAGCCCGCCTGTCACAACCAAGACCCGGTGCAACCAAATAAATATTAAAAAAAAAAAAAAAAAAGCCCAGTTGAAGGAGACTAAGTTTTGCGTGTTTCTGTCACTGTTGCCATGGGAATAGAATGCCTCCTGTGTGGCACATTCATATAAGTGGAGTATTCTTCCCAGCAACATCTCTGAGTGGAATTCCCACTGCAGGGATCAGGCCTTCCTCTCCTGGGCAGCACTAGATGCCATCCTAGGGGCCCTAGAGTCTACAAAAAAGGGGGAGACCACCTCCTTCTCCTCCTCAGGCCTTCTCTTTATCCCTCTCCAGCTTTCATCATCTCCCCCTCCCTTCCTATCCAGCCCAAATGCTCAGATAGCAAACTGACCTCACAGGGTCTTCTCACAAAGATGAGTGTCTGATCTGAGTGAAGTGGGGGTAACAAAATCACCTCCAGGTCAAGGGGACATTTCAAGCAATTCTATCTGTTCAATAACAACAGTGGAGTGGATACTAATGCTATGGAGTCTAAGCTTGTACTGCTCGCCACACAACAGGCCAAAACTCGAGAGATGAGTTCTTGAGGCAAGGAATAATGACTTGATTCGGAAAGCCAGCAGATGGAGAAGATGGTGGGCTCGTGCCCCAAAGAACCACCTTGCCTGATTTAGAATTCAGGCTCCTTTTATACTAAAAGGGGAGGGAGTAAAGTCAAATACTTCCTGGTTCCCATCAGCCTTGGGAAGGGATGTGTTAATTTCTTCCTCCCTGCAGTCATTCACAGGTGGCCCTGGTCGGAATGTTTCCTGTGAGCTAAACAGAGGTTTTTTGTTTTGTTTTTTTAAATAAATCTATTTATTTTTTATTTTTGGCTACGTTGGGTCTTCGTTCCTGCGTGCAGGCTTCTCACTGCAGTGACTTCTCTTGCTGAGGAGCACGGGCTCTAGGTGTGCGGGCTTCAGTAGTTGTGGCGCACGGGCTCTAGAGCGCAGGCTCAGTAGTTGTGGCGCACGGGCTTAGTTGCTCCGCGGCATGTGGGATCTTCCCGGACCAGGGCTCGAACCCATGTGCCCTGCAATGGCAGGCGGATTCTTAACCACTGCACCACCAGGGAAGTCCAACAGAGGTATTTTAGCTTAATGCTCATTACCTGGGAAGATGTCCCCTTGACCTGGAGGTGATCCCAGAGATGGGCCATTATGTATAATTAAAGCTTGTAGGCAACACCCCTTTAGTGATTAACTTGTAGTAGAATACAAAAGGTTCTTCCCTATTACACTAACACAGCTACTCTCACATGAAGGAAAAAAATGGCCTGGATGATGGACATCTGTGGGAAAGAAAGGAAGCACGCATTTATTGAGCAAATATTTTGTGCATTTTCTCACTTAATTTGATATTACTACCTCCATTTTACAGATGAAGCAATTGAGGCTTAGAGATCTCAAGTAACAGTTAAGTTATTTATAAAGCCAAGACTTAACCCTTAGATTCTTCTGAATCCCAATCCAGTACTCTTTCCACTATACCTGAGTGCCTCCCAGTAATGATGAGAAAACATCATCCAACCAATAGTTTTCCCTTCCATTTCATCTTCAGTACTTCAGATAGGTTACCTTCAGTTTGACCTTTGGCCCCACTCCTTCCTTCCCTCTGTATTGCCGAAATAGTCAAAGGGTTGGGAAGGCAACAAGTGAAGGGAAAAAGATTAGCCACACCACATTATTGATCCCTTGGTCCTCCAATATTGGCTGGTTTGGAGTCATGCTTCTGACCTACCTGCCATACCTGAAAGTTTTGATGTGCTTTCTGTACTATTTGGGGGTCAATGTCTGCTCAGCCCCTTTCTCTTGTTTCATAGTACATGATTCCATCCTGTCCTGTCTGAAGGCTATACTGACTTTGAAGCAGTGATTCTCAAAGTGTGGTCCAGAGCCAGCAATGTCAGCATGACCCGGGAAGTGGTTAAAACTGCAGATTTTCAGGCCCCACCCCCAACCGCTGAATCAGAAACTCTGGGGGTGGTACCCAATAGCCATCATCTTTTTTTTTTTTTTAACATCTTTATTAGAGTATAATTGCTTTACAATGGTGTGTCAGTTTCTGCCTTATAACAAAGTGAATCAGTTATAAATATACATATGTCCCCATATCTCTTCCCTCTTGCATCTCCCTCCCTCCCACCCTCCCTATCCCACCCCTCTAGGTGGTCACAAAGCACCAAGCTGATCTCCCTGTGCTATGCGGCTGCTTCCCACTAGCTATCTATTTTACGTTTGGTAGTGTATATATGTCCATGCCACTCTCTCACTTTGTCCCAGCTTACCCTTCCCCCTCCCCGTATCCTCAAGGCCATTCACCAGTGGGTCTGCATCTTTATTCCCGTCTTGCCCCTAGGTTCTTCTGACCATTTTCTTTCTTTTTTTTTAGATTCCATATATATGTGTTAGCATACGGTATTTGTTTTTCTCTTTCTGACTTACTTCACTCTGTATGACAGTCTCTAGGTCCATCCACCTCACTACAAATAATTCAGTTTCAACAAAAAATCTACAAACAATAAATGCTGGAGAGCGTGTGGAGAAAAGGGAACCCTCTTGCACTGTTGGTGGGAATGTAAATTGATACAGCCACGATGGAGAACAGTATGGAGGTTCCTTAAAAAACTAAAAATAGAACTACCATATGACCCAGCAATCCCACTACTGGGCATATACCCTGAGAAAACCATAATTCAAAAACAGTCATGTACCAAAATGTTCATTGCAGTCCTATTTACAATAGCCAGGACATGGAAGCAACCTAAGTGTCCATCGACAGATGAGTGGATAAAGAAGATGTGGCACATATATACAATGGAATATTACTCAGCCATAAAAAGGAACTAAACTGAGCCATCTGTCTTTTAACAAGCCCTCCAGGTGATTCCCAAGCATTCTCGAGCTTGAGAACCCTAGCCTTTAAGGCTTGTTCTCTTGCCCTCTGAATACAGCACCTCTTTCCAGCCCTTTTTCCATCTCTTCACTTCCCAGGACCCAGTTTAAGAAAGGTGGAATTTCAGTGGCAGGTGAGATTTAAACTGACATTTTCCCTCCTTTCTAGCTCTGTTGGCTACCTGATTGCAATAATACTCCAGAGGCCCCACCCTCGGAAAATACCTATTCAAAATCAGAGCAGATTATTTTAAAATGCTTGTTGGCACATTGATGCCACTGGCTGGTTTCTACTGATTAATTAATCCCTATTTGACCTGAATTAATTCCTAATCTGTGTAAAATGATGGAGATTTGCTGGAATGCAGCAAATTTGAGACTCTAAAAACCAAAGGCATGTGGGATTCAGCATCAGGCTGCCATGAGGATTAAAGTACTTCTTCAATTGGTACATTATTTGAAGTTTGATTTTTCCTCCTTTCTCCTCTCCACCCCCACCTCCTACCAGGAGAAGAAAAATTACCAGAAGACACGAGCATATTGTCTCCCCTTCTCCCAAATAAAGGTAAACTGACAGCGCTTTCAATGAAAGACTGCATGATTGGAATTAAATGTCAAATACAATTTTCTGTTGGCAATTCAAAGTGTTGGTGTCAAAACCATAACTGACAGTACGGCTGGAGATTAGTATCTGTCTGGATCTTAGCATCACACTGCGGGGAAGGTTTATGATTTAGTAGATTAACACAGCTCTCTTCACGCCACCACTTAAGAGATAATTTGTTGAAGCAGGAGCCAATTAGATTGTGGTTGCCCCTGAGCAGGAGGCTCCCTCCCCTAAAGTTCTGTCAGGCGTTTGACGGCTCACCCTGCTCCCTGTGGGGGTCTGCCATCATGACGGGTGACAGGCAGGCGAGGTGAGCAGGCCACAGCTGCCAACAACCCGGCTGTCAGTAGCCACCGGTGATGTTTGCTGGCAATGTCTCAGGGAAAATGGATTTGCTATTGATCCAACCAATATGAAATGTCCTTCCAGGTTGGAGATTTGATATTTCGTTTCTGCTTCTCACGTGGGATGGAAGGAGGAGGGGGACTTCCTGGCAAGTCATTGAATCATACACTCTACCACAAGATTTCTTCTAGCTCTAGGAAAAAGATGACGATCCCGGCTCAGAGAGGTTAGGGGACTTGCCAAGATCACAGCGTTTGGGAGGAGGGGGAGCTTGGGAGTTGGTATTGCTTGATACTCACAAAGTGATAGACACTGACTTCGGTACTTTGATCTCCAATGTCCTGTGTAAGATTCACAAAGTCTTTGATGTTACTGTAAGGGCAGACGAGGTTAAGGGTGTAAGTAACTTGCATAAGCCAGAGGAAGTCCACCACAGAGATGGGTTACAACTAGGTTTCCTAATTCCCAATTCAGCGTTCTCTGCAACATCTTGCAGAGTATCCCTAGAATAAATATTCCAACTGGGAAGGGGATAAAAGGGCTTTGAAAATTGTTCTTCTATCTTATACGCATGACATTTCTGCCGAGTGACAGCCCACAGAACCCAGATAATAAAATAAATAAAACGGATGCTCTGTGCCTTGACCAGCCATAAATTGTCAGTGGTTCTCTGCAAGCCTGATTTAAGAGTTTCATCTTGCAGAGACTATATTTGTTCTTTCTTTTTTTTTCCCCTCTTGTCCCCACTTCTGGGGAAGAAGGAGAAACGATGAAAGCAGTTGGTTCCGTGCAGCATTTATATTATCCAACAATGCCAGGATGTGACAGCATAGGAGACTCAGAAGATAATGTTCAGACTCTGGTTTTAGAATGTTTACTCTCTTCTGGGTGAACTCTGACATCCAAATGCATTAATGCGGTGCCATTTTCAACTCTCATGCCAATCTCCATCCTTGTACGTATTGGAATTTTAATGCCCACTTCCCTGTTTGAGTTATGGTAATTTATTGTAATAGTACATTTTGACCTTTTCAGTATTTTGTATTTTTATTGGATAGCTGTTTCACCTCTTCCCTGGAGGGTCAGCCAGGCTGAAAATGAGAGAGAATGCTAAGACCAACCAATCAAAATACAGAATATTAAAAAGGTCAACACACAAGAGCAAACTACTAATTTGGAAAACACACACAGGCGAAAAGAATGAATGGTGACCAGAGCAAGAATAAGTGGACAGGAGAAGGCTAAGGGGTTCCTCTGAACCCACAGCACGGCAGTTAGCTCAACCACTGAATGTAAACTAGCCCATCATCAGAAACCAAAGGAGAGTAGAATCAGTGCAAACTCCAAAGGGTGTAAACTATACTGTTTCTGTTTCTACCTGGTCAATGCAAATGACAAAGAGAGGTAGAGGCGGGTTGAAAGGTCCCAGCTTGAAGATGCCAGGGCACTTTTGAATATGTAATAACCAGAGGACACATCAAAGATATCATATGAGTTCAACCCTCTACCTGCAAGCAGATGAAAGTCTCCAGAATCTAGAATTGATGCTCATCTATTTCTTTTTCAAAGCTCTCCATCCAGGAAGGGAAATCCGCAAACCTCCCCACTGACTCTTTCCAGTTGAACAATATTAATTAAGCCACAATAATAAGCATAGCTGGACAATCAAGATTAAACGAATCATAAAAGTTCAAAGCATACTAATTCAAGTGGACGTTCAGGTCTTGTCTACTGAAGGTTATGGTCACCAAGTCACTGGGAAGCACACTGAGTGAGTAACCTGAGTGTAGCCCACTTACCCACTGAAACACACTACACTGGTTGTTAGCAATGCAGAAGAACATACACAGAAGGTTTTGGATAGGATGACTGGCACCAGAAAATGGAAAAGGACTACTTTAAAAGAGTACTTGTAAAACAGGGACCAAAATCTCAGTGTGAAGAGTGGAAAGTTTTTGACTGCAACTTCATCTTGAAAAATAAAATGAGAATGTATGAAGAGATGATTCTGTTTTCTATTTAATAAACTATAGGTTAAAATTCTAATCATATTCTCAAAAGCAAAAAGGATTTAAGGGGTGACTGGGAAGTTTGGGCACAATTTTCCCAACAATGTTTTATGTTAATATAGATACATCACCCTTCACAACACCTTTGACACAATCACGAAAAGCATAACTTAAAAGATATTCAGAGGACCCAAGATAGGCGCTCCTCTAAATTCTTTGACATTCCAGTTTTTTCTATTTAATATCTTGTTCTTTGTTTTCTATTATTCGGTTTGGTTGATTTCCTTTTATTCAGTTGCTTGTGAGATCCTTATTTGTCAATAGATTTGAGAGAAATGAGCCATCCTACTATATCACATTCATCAACTTCATGAAATCCTATATTGTTTACAAAATTTGCAATTTCCATTTGCTTTATATTTAGCACTGCCAAAACATCTGAAAATCATATGCAAACTGACCAAACACTTATGCCATACAAGTTTGTGTTAAATAGAGTCACGTTTGAATAGGGTCTAATTTTTAAAGTTTGTTAGCAAATATCTGACAACTCTTAATTCCCTGTGTAAACAAACTTTTAATTACAGGTACTCTAATAATGAAAACTCAAGCACATGGATCCTAGACTTATCTAAGTGCAAACCAGAATATCTTCAGCATAAAACATACTATAACAGACATAAAAGTGATTGTTGGAATATATTCAACTATTAACACTTTCTAATCTGACTCTTATGAATAGCAGTCCAAGCAAGTTGCATCGTTGAATAAGAATTTAGGGTTAGAAACACTATGCAGATTTGTAATGACTGTTCTTTAAGAATATTCATATGTGGGCTTCCCTGGTGGCACAGTGGTTGAGAATCTGCCTGCCAATGCAGGGGACAAGGGTTCGAGCCCTGGTCTGGGAAGATCCCACATGCCGCGGAGCAACCAGGCCCGTGAGCCACAACTACTGAGCCTGCGCGTCTGGAGTCTGTGCTCTGCAACAAGAGAGGCCACGACAGTGAAAGGCCCGCGCACCACAATGAAGAGTGGCCCCCGCTTGCCGCAACTAGAGAAAAGCCCTCACACAGAAACAAAGACCCAACACAGCCAAAAATAAATAAATAAATAAATAAAAAATTTTTTTTAAAAAGTGTCATTGATTTAAAAAAAAAGAATATTCATATGTAATACACTCGTCAGGGGGGAGGGATAAATTGGGAGATTGGGATGGACATATACACACTACTATATATAAAATAGATAACTAATAAGGACCTACTGTATAGCACTCAGTACTCTGTAATGACCTATATGAGAAAAGAATCTAAAAAAGTGTATATATATATATATATATATATATATATATATATATATATATATGTATAACTGATTCACTTTGCTGTACAGCAGAAACACAACATTGTAAATCAACTATACTCCAATAAAAATTTTAAAAATTAAAAAAATACTGAGATTACACAGTTAAATTAAAAAACACTTTTTAAAATACTATATAGCACATGATCCCTGTTCTTAAAAAACTATCCTTTATTACATATTTACTGGGTACCACGAACTGTACTTTATATGCATTATGTTACTTAATTCTCATAAAAGCCCAAGAGGAAGGCATCAATACCTACAAGTTATAGATAATGAAATAATACACAGAAGTGAAGCAACTTGCTGGAGATAAAACACCTAATCAGTGGCAAAGGCAGGGCTCAAACCCAGGTCTTTATGACTCCAGGCCCTTGTTTCTAACCACTCTGCTGTAATATACAGAAAAGGCATCTAGAAGAATTAAGATACTGCAGTAAGATTGTGGATGCTTTTATTCACTTCTTTGTATTTTTCTATCTTTTCTACATTTTCTGGATCAAAACTGATGGCTCTTATAATCAGAGAAAAGAGAACTAATTTTTATAAGGAGTTATGGTTAGAGATGGGAGATCATCTTGTTGCTTGTGGCTAATGGAAAGAACTTTCTTTTGTGGAGAAAAGGGAGGTAAGACTCTGGCTGGGTTACAGCTCGAGGGATGACTCCCAGCGGGCAAGGGGCCTCCAGAGGGAGGGTCTGGCACATCCTGTAGGTGCCACTGACATGGAAACTGCCCACTTGACCTACTGAGGAGCTGAAATCACTGTTTGCGGTGGAGGGAAGAACACTGACCACAGTCAGAGACAAGGACACCCACCATGTCCTCTGAAGGCCTGTCTGGCTGCCCATCCCCCACTCCACAGGCCCCACCTACAGCTCAATCCTCCCTTCTGCCTTGAGGCCAACTCTATCCCAGGTCAGGGCACTGAGCGCCGCTAGTGTCTCCAAGACCTCAGTTCCCCAAGAATGGGGCCCTACCTTCCCACAGGACTCTCGGAGACTTCCTCAGGGCTTTCCTATCTGTGCTCAGGCCTGGCCTAGCTCTTCTTGGGCTGCACCTCAAAGCACAGCCAGCCATATCTTCTTGGGCCTCCTTGCCACTGACATCTTAACTGTCTGAGCCATCCTTCTTACCAGTCCACACAGCCTTTCAGCCAAACTTCCCATCCATTGTCTGTCAAAGTCTCAACTTTTTTCCCAAATGCTTAACTTGGGCTTTGCATAGTGAGTTACAGGGAGCTGAGATGCTTATCTCCCAGCTGTCAGGGTAGCAGGTGGGCCTTGGACCCTACATCCCTGGCCCCAAGCAAGCTGAGTGTGCCCTGTAAGTGTTACCATTTTGTGAAACTTGGGGCATGCAAAACTTGGGAAGCACCAACTGTGAACCACCCTGGTGGGTTTTCTTTGTCCCCATGTACCACCCCCCGCCCCCCCCCCCCGGCTTTTCTTTTTTGGCCACACCACGTGGCATACAGGATCTTAGTTCTCTGACCAGGGATCGAACCCATGTGGAAGCACGGAGTCTTAACCACTGGACCGCCAGGGAAGTCTCCTACCATCCCCTTCTAAACTGGTCCATCTTACACCGACTGAGCTCCTGCTTTGTCTCTTGGTAATTTAAATAATTTGTGTACTGTGTGTCAGGTACTCTTCTTTCTAATTGCTTTACATTAATATGGCTATGACATGATTGACAAGTTCTCTGGGCCTCTTTCACTTCATCTGAAAAATGGGGACAGTGGTACTCTATCTGAGACCCCTTCCAGTCTTCTTTGGGAGTTCCAGGAATGAGCACCAGTACCCACGCAGCCTCCTCTCAGTACATGGCTTAAGGACGTGGCACCTTGCAAGAAAAGGAGAGATCGATTTAGAAACAGAAAGGAACACTTTTCTCTAGGATGATGTTTTCAAACCCTTAACCTGAAAAAAAAAAAAAAAAAGGTTGGAATTTCCAGTAGAAGTGGAATAATAGAAGAAAGAATCGGCATTTGGCTGGAGGAAGCAGGTTTGTGGTGAAATGGACCCCAAAAGTGATGGGTGGAATTGCAGGAGATGCGCCAGTTAGAAAATCAAGCTCGACAGTAAGAAATCAGCTTCCAGAGAATTGCAGTCCCAGGCTCAGGCCCAGAAACATGACTGGGCCTTTCCACACGGCTCTAACCAATAGCTAATATATAGTATTTACCCAAGGAAGATGGTTCCAGAGTGAGGAATGAGATTTAGTTAGTTACCGTAAAACACATTATTTCTTGGAGCTCCCAGTTGCCCTATGAGAAAAGCCATTCTTCTTTTTCAATATATGCCTGAATTTTGCAATCTCTCAGGCTATCATCAAATGGTTTCCATTTGTTTCAAAAGACAATTTATCTGCCTTGAGGTTTTACCTACCAGAACTTGGTGCTAGTATCCCTCGCTGCAGTGTTACAGCATCCACCCAATTACGCACAGGGATAACAGACAGAGCCTGTTAACCTCACACAAAGGCAGCTTAAAATACCATATTCCCCTTTGCAGATATTGCTAAAACTATCATCAAAAATTAGATGAAAATCAAGAGTCCTCTCTCTGGTGGTTTATGGAGTCTTCCCTCTTTTTTCCAGGCTCAGTCACTTGTGATTACTGTGTCTTTGCCTTGACTCCTCTGTGTAACAGATCATCAAATCCACTTTTGTTCTAGGAATTTGTCAGCTAATTGATACTTCCAGGCTCAGAGGTACTGAGCTTGACACCAAAGGGCCTTTTTCTTTATATTAATATAGCACCTTTCTCAAGAGAGTAAGCATTTGCAAATACCAACTAATTATTTATTGCAGGGATTTCACTGAATTAGAAAGTTCAGAAGTAGATAAAAACTAAAGATCAACAACTCTTTCTTATATAATTACTGTCCATGCAAAGCTTATGCTGTCCAGGCAATAGTCGTACTCCAATCATGGTCTGAAGTAACTCCTGACCAACCGAGAACTAGTAGTGTAATTATAGGAGGCTTTAAACACAGTAGGTGAAGGAAGACTAATAGACCAAGTGTCAGAAGACCTGGGTCTATGACCTTGTACCCCAAATCTCGGTTTCCTCATTTATAAAATGAGAAAGCTGTAGAACTCTTAAGTCAGCAATATTAGGTTTCTATTCTGAGTCATGTGGGCAACCTGCCCCACAGGCTGGCCCACGTCAGGAGTGGGGAAGATAGACAGACATTTCCTCTATGTAGAGAATTGGTCCCTGTTTCTCTTTCGCTCCTTGAAAATCGAATGCATCCTTCACAGCCAATTTCAGTCTTTCTTTCTCTATGAAGACTTATTCGACGCCATTGGTTTGCAGTGAACTTGCCCCAATTGGAACACTGTTACCACTCTGCATTGGCAGGGATCATACACTGCTGAGTACTGTTCTTATTGCTGTTTATATCTTGTCCAACAAACTAACTGGTAAGCACTTAATGGAAGAGATGTTTCTTATGTCTTGAACGCTGATCCCCTAAATCAGAGCATAAACATAGTAGGAAAGCAATCTTTTGTCATTTTATCTGTTTATGTTACTAGTATTAACTTACGAAGGGAATCCTTTCTGAAAATCTAGGGGCCCAGCACATATATCTATGCCAATAGCCTCTCACTTATACTATGTAACTTATGTCTAAACTAAGACCTACTCCAAATCTCATTTTTTTCCATTCCTTTTGTCTCCTTCCTGCTCTCTCCCTCCACTTCCCTCTAAGTGTACCATCATTACCACCGTGATATTCTACCTTTCTTTGAAATTCCTCTTAAAACATCTCTGTATAAATAAGTAAGGGGTAAATAGTATTACCAAACGAATATGAAATTTCAGACCAGCTGTTCCAGCTGGGATGGAAGAGAGAAGAGTCACACATTAAACATAGGGGTTGGAGAGAAAATAATGCTTTTGAAATTGCTTCTCTTCTAGGAGAAGAGCTCTATCTCCTTCTCACCAAGAAGATGGCAGATCACTGGGCATCCTTGAGGACTATGTTTTACTCTAGACCTCATCAAAAGGTGAGAAGGGAGCAGAGGGATGAGTAGGTATAGAATATCTAGAGAATTCTGCCTCTGGCAATATGATGCTTCAGATATTTTGAAACAGCCCCACAAAACAGTCAGATGATGGAAGAACTACAAAAAATGTAAGTGCGCTGCTGAGCTCACAAGAAAATAAGGAAAATTCCCAAGGGCAAAAAAAAATGTTTTATAACATGAGACTCGTAAGTAAACACCAAAGTTGGGTAGCCTTGGGAAAACGCTAATTCCAAGACTCTAGAATTTTGGAGATTAATGGCCACACCTAAGGGAAGAGGAGACCAGGCTACGTGTCCAAGCAAAGCAGGGGAGAGAAACCTTAAAAACTCTGCGTTAAACAGAGTGTCCTAAGGACCACACTCTAAGTGAAAGGAAGGGTCAAGAAGTAAAGAAAGATATAAAGATATCAACAACACATTTCTCAAGTTAGGTTTAATGTATAAACACTGTTCTCTAAAACACAAGGAATATTTACAAAAAATAAGTATGAGCTATTCCACAAACAATTCTCAAAATATTTTCAAGAATTAAGTATCATGCATAGCATGTTCTCTTACTACAGCGCAATTGAGACAGAAATCAATTTTAAAATTAACTTTAAAAAAATCAATACATTTGGAAATTTAAAACATATTTCCCCATAATTCATGAATCAACATAGAAATAACAGAAATGTTTAAACATTTATAATCAAATACAATATAACAAAAATACTATATATCAAAACTTGTGGCATACAGATAAAGGAATAGGTAAAAGGAAATTTACACTTCTAAATTCTGACATTAAAAAGGAAAAGCTAAAAATTAATGAGTTGCACATCCAACTTAAGAACTTGGATGGAATAGGGGGATAAACAGACAAGAATATAAATAGAGTAGAAGAAAGGAGATGATAAAGATAAGAACAGAAATTAATGCAATAGGAAACAAAAGTACAGTGGAAGGAATAAACAAATCCAAGAGTCGATTTATTTTTAAAGATCAATAAAATACCCAAATTTCTAATGAGATTCAATAAAGCAGAAATAAAAAAGTCACAAATAAATAATAGCAGAAAATTTCAAATGAAACATAACTAAAGATAGAACAGAAGTTAAAATGATAATACAAGAATACTATGGAAGGACTTCCCTGGTGGCACGATGGTTAAGAATCCGCCTGCCAATGCAGGGGACACGGGTTCGAGCCCTGGTCCAGGAAGACCCAACATGCCACAGAGCAACTAAGCCCGTGCACCACAACTACTGAGCCTGTGCTCTAGAGCCCGTGAGCCACAACTACTGAGCCTGCGTGCTGCAACTACTGAAGCCCGCGCGCCTAGAGCCCATGCTCCGCAACAAGAGAAGCCACCGCAATGAGAAGCCTGCACACCGCAACGAAGAGTAGCCGCTGCTTGCCGCAACTAGAGGAAGCCCACGCACAGCAACGAAGACCCAACACAGCCAAAAATAAATAAATAAATATATTAAAAAACAATACTATGGAAAAGAATATGCTAATTAATTTGAAAACTTAAGTGAAATGAAAAAATTCTAGAATAATATAAATTACCAAAACTGACCCAAGAAGAGATAGAAATTTTGAATGGTCTTATAATCATGAAAGTCAAATTATTGAGTCTGTAATTAAAATTATTTTCCACGTAGGTAAAGCCAGGCCCAGACGGATGTGCAGTAGAGTTCACTAAGTATTCAAGGAAAATACTATTCCGATCTTATATAAACTCTTTCAGAGAATAGGCAACTTTATAGGCTACTATAACTTGATACCAACACCAGACAAAGATGATCTGGAAAATTAAAATTACAGGTCAATTTCTCTCATGAATGTTGGTACAAAAATTGAAAACAACATATTAGCAAAATGAATCCAACAGTATCTAAAAATAATAATTTACAATGACTAGATTGGGGTTATGCCAGAAAGGCAAAACTGATTCAATATTTAAAAATCTGTGTATGTTCGTCTTCCCTCCTCATTCATTCAGATTAATTCAGAGCAATTAACGCCTCAATATCATCTTACACAGTCGCCTGGTTTCTTCCCTTTCCTTCTGAATCCACTCAACCCCAACCAAAGGAAGTGCATTCGAGGCCATGGTTTCTTTTTCAGCTTTCTCACAGACTGGTATATTTCCCACAGGAACATTAACACCTTCCAAATGTGATTATCCCAATCTCTTGAATGTCTGATCTTTCCAGCATTTCAGGGAATTATAAGGAAACACAATACAATAGCATGAGGCCCGTTTCCACAATATTTAGAAAAAGCACTTAATCCCCAAACCAAATATGACTGTTAGAGTAGTTTACAATCTTACGGTCAATTCCCAAGTGGATATAACATTTCCTAAACCCAACATCTCATGTAATCTAGATCCATGTTGTTATCACCAATCACAGATAAGGAGTTCATATTAGTTTAGTGAAGGGATTAGCCAAAAAAAAAAAAAAGTAAAGGAGGAACCAAAAAGCCACGTGGCTTCAGCTTTTCCACCACATCAGTCAGTCCTGCCCAGTATCCAAAGTCCACCACCTATAAAGTTAATACTCACCTGAAGAAGAGAATTTCATCAAGATACTAAGTTTGCCGTATCCTAAGAAAACACCTCTTGGAAAGGGCAAAAAGAACCAGTCACCTCATCCTTCCTCAAGACCTTTCCTTTAAGGTCCAGCCAATAAAACTTCGCATTTCCCCCAATAATTTGTGCATGATTCTCTCTCCAACCCTGCATACCTGGCACCCTAAACTTCCTGGAATAGGGCTCTGCCCGGTAACACAGCAGCTACTCCATCAAAAATCTACAGCCTGGTACCCTCCCCTGACCCCAGGAGCATACCCTTGTCTGTATTTCTCCAAATCAGAAGGCTCTCAAGGCTTACTTATTTGTGCAACATTTCCATTTCTATAGCTGCTGCATCTTCCTTCCATTCAGATACGCCTTAGCTTTGTCCCATAATGTCTCCCTCCAAGGAGGACATCCTCTTTAGTTTCCATATTTGCCCCAGCTGGAGAAACCCACTTGAAAGATTTCTGAATCTCAGCTGCCTCTAGGGAATTTCCCAAACCTGCTCTCAGTGATAGCATGAGGTCTAAAATCCCGTAACACCTGTCTTCTTTCAATACTTGAATTCCCCAAGCCTTGACGGCTTCAACACTACTTTCCCAGAACACAGCTTCAGATGCATTTTTAAACCTTCAGCCTGCCCTTAGATGAGGGGCTCCTGTTCCTCCAGCCTCCCTCTGAGCTAAGACATTTTCAACCTCTCAACATCTTTCTCACCACCTGGTCCTCTTCCCAAAGGTATCTCCAGGCCTAAAGGGTTGAAAAGTATTTTTAAGCTGATCCCATTTCTCCCTGAGTTACCTCCCAAGATCTGAGCATTATCTGCTCACATACCAATTCTCAAATAATCTCACTCACTTACTGTACAGTCATCCTTCAGTGTCTGCAGGGGATTGGTTCCAGGAACCGTCCCCCGGCAAAACACACCTGTGGATACAAAAATCCAGATGCTCAAGCCCCTTACGGTAGGTCTTCCTTACCCTCGGATACAGAAGTACTTTGCTACCTCCAATGAGCAAACTTGATTCCTAGCAATAGGAAATTGTTTTGTTGTTGCTCTCTGCTTCCTTCTTAACAACTCACTTTTAGATAATTCCATTAAGTTGTTCCTGTGACTCAGTCTAAAATTATATACCACCTGCATACAGAAGCCTCATCCCCATTCTGCTTAATCTGTTCTTGGACAAACACCACCAATTCCCAATGTTTGAACCCACCTTCTATGTATTTCTACGGAACATTTTCTCTGAATGGAAAAAAAAAAAAAACCCAGAGAATACAATGAAATTTGAGTCCACTAATACTAAGTCACTCCACAATCCAGATACTAAAGGCATTTTACACCAGAAGTCTACTTATTTTGAAGTGAGCTTTTTCAAGAACTCAGAAGTTTGCGCCCCTACCAAGCCCAGATTTCCTGCTAATCAGATTCGAGGCACAAACTCTCTCTCTCTGAATTTTGCTAATGAAAACCAGAGCTTCTCTTAACAATGCAAGTTTCTTCAGGAGGCTAAACCAAAATCCCCAACTTATTTGCATAAACTCACCTCGGCCTGCTGAAGGACAACTGGTGTTAGTGATTGTAAAGGGTAAATGGACCAGACCCCAAACTCTTGACCAGCATTGGCCATGGCTGCCATCATTCCATCCCTGCTACATTCCTAACAGAGTCCAGGACTTCAAATCGCTCTCTAGGGCTTCCCTGGTGGTAGAGAATCCGCCTGCCAATGCAGGGGACACGGGTTCCAGCCCTGGTCTGGGAAGATCCCACATGCCGCGGAGCAACTGGGCCCATGAGCCACAACTACTGAGCCTGCGCATCTGGAGCCTGTGCTCCGCAACAAGAGAGGCCGCGATAGTGAGAGGCCCGCGCACCGCGATGAAGAGTGGCCCCCATTTGCCGCAACTAGAGAAAGCCCTCGCACAGAAACGAAGACCCAACACAGCCAAAAATAAATTAATTAATTAATTAATTTTTTAAAAAAAATCGCTCTCTAGTCAAAAGCCTGGTGATCTAGACTGAGCCCCACATGCGATTCAAAAGGTCCTCCCATTTCTTTACCTTAAGATCTTTACCTTGGAGTACCATCTGCTTCACCTTCACATGGCAAAGAGAGACATACCAAGACAAACCCAGGGAGGAGGACTTGAACCTTTTTCCCTATTCCCCAATATTCTTGAGGTCTCCACTTTGTCTTGGACCCACAGTAGACCTCCCCCACCCCCCCGCCCGAAGTCCCCAATCACTCCCAAGATGAGACCATGCAGCCAACTTAACGCAGTTCTCACTTTAAGCATCAGAAAGCAAAAACAGTGGAATAAAACCTCTGACAGTCTTCCCCTCTCAGGATTTCAAAGGAAATAAGAGATGAGACTACAGCCACTAGAATCTGTCCGGCTGATTACTGGTGCTGATGGTGACAAGCTGCTGTTTACTGATTCATGGAGTGATAAGGAGCAAAAGCAGAGAGTCTGAGAATGTACTATATATATTCCTGGAGCTGTGTTCTCTCTACGTAGCCACTTGAATCAAGCCATATGCACTGTGGGCTGACTTTGATTCTCAGCAACAACTGTTTTAAAAAGGACAGAGGCAAGGATTCCAGATTTGTTGACTTGTGTTGTTCTTGGAGAAGCAGGGGGAGTAAGAGTTCTGTTTCTAGCACTTCCCATGGGAGACTGTTTCCAAAGGAACACAAATCATTCGCTGGAGGCAGGGTATGTTAGTAGTAGTTTTGGGTTAGCAGCAACATATGCCAGGCCCTTCAAAGAGGTGTGGGCTTAAACAGAAGGATTTTTTTTTTTTTTTACTCATATTCACCAAAAACGAATTCCTCCTCCTGGCTTATTATACGAACTAACAGTACTCAGATGTGGTTATAACATATTCTGAAAGATTTATAACATCGCATGAGCACGAGAAGAATTTTTAGCTGAGAAATTCCAGAATAGGGCCCTGACGCTGGTAAGATAAGCAATGCTGGAAGCTTAGGTTCTGATGATGGTTTTTTTATTTCACTGAATCATATATTCAAACATTCATTCAACAGGTTTTACGTGCCAGGGCTGAACCAGATTCTATAAGGATTAGGTGAGGGTAACCTGGCTGTGTCAAGGTCTTCCTTCAAAGTACAGGGGTGCTTCTGCAGGTAGGACTGGCCTTCTGAGGGCTCCAGGTGCACACGTCCACCTTGATTCTAACTGCTCAAAGGAAGCCCAT
The DNA here is from genome assembly GCF_028021215.1 of Eschrichtius robustus. NCBI lineage: Eukaryota > Metazoa > Chordata > Mammalia > Artiodactyla > Eschrichtiidae > Eschrichtius > Eschrichtius robustus. The sequence goes on along the minus strand of NC_090839.1, from coordinate 81,355,478 downwards.
TCTTCTTGTGGTCAAGAGACCACCAATAAAAATAAAGTTCTAACAGAACTCCTCTGGGACTTCCCTGGCTGTCCAGTAGTTAGGAATCCACACTTCCACTGCAGGGGGTGTGGATTCGATCCCTGCTCGGGGAACTAAGATCCCGCATGCCACACGGCACAGCCATAAATAAGTAAGTAAGTAAATAAATAAGTAAATAAAAAGTTCTGTAAAAGGAGTTCAAGAGTTGATTCACTCCTATTCTAGAACCACCCCCACAGCCAAAATTACCAATCATCACATTTCAAAGTTAGAGGAACTCTGGTTCAACTATTCACCCGATGGTTGAGTCCCTCTACAATATCCCCAGCAAGGCAGCAGCAACCTGTGCTTAAATGCCTCCAGTGCCAGGGAACTTGCTACCTTAGAAGCACTTCTCAAGTTACCTGTCATTCTCAGGACTTGAGTTGAGCTGAATTCTGCCTCTCTGAAGCTTTCACCCACTGGGTTCCACTGTTTGGAGCCATGGAGACCAAGCCCAATCCTTCCTCCCCAAGATACCAAATGTGCGTCTTGAGTCCTCCCCGCTCCTAGCTGAGGACCAGCACTGCTTTGATCCGTTCATCACATAGCAAGCCCATCTACTGAGGTTTACTGTGTATCACTGCAGTTGCTAGATGCATTCCCTCCATTACCTCATTTAATTCCCATAACCACTCTGTGAGGATTATATGCCCATTTTATAGATGGGAAAGCTGAGGCTCAGAGATGTTAAGTGCTTGCAATATGCTTGCAATAATGCCAGGTAAGATCACATTTACTCTTTTTTTTCTTTTCCTTTTTATAAATTTATTTATTTATTTTTGGCTGCGTTGGGTCTTCATTGCTGCGCGCAGGCTTTCTCTAGTTGTGTCAAGCGGGGGCTACTCTTCACTGTGGTTCGTGGGCTTCTCATTACAGTGGCTTCTCTTGTTGCAGAGCACAGGCTCTAGGCATGCGGGCTTCAGTAGTTGTGGCACACGGGCTCAGTAGTTGTGGCTTGCAGGCTCTAGAGCGCAGGCTCAGTAGTTGTGGCGCACGGGCTTAGCTGCTCCACAGCATGTGGGACCTTCCCGGACCAGGGATCAAACCCATTTTCCCCTGCATTGGCAGGTGGATTCTTAACTGCTGCGCCACCAGGGAAGTCCCACTTTTACTCTTTTTTCAGCCATATCACATAGTTTATCTCAACTAACACTCCTTTTCATAGGAGGTGCTATTAAGCCATGTCTTTCCAGCTGGGAGCAGTTGGACCTGTGTATGGGACCTGACACTTTTCCCAATGCATTGATCTGGTTAAATCTGGCCACCTCATCCTTTCGTTTATACCCTTCAGGATATTGATTTTTATCTCTAACATGCTTACTAGGCTTCCAGCTTCATGTTGTAGGTTAATTTAATAAACCTCTTTCTAAACATTCATGCAAATCACAGATTAAAAGGAAAAAATCAGGATGCAAGAGCAAAGCTCCAAAGCATGTCACTAGACACTTCTCATTGGATTAACATTTACTTTTAAATCAGTCCCTTTAAAAATAGAGCTCTTTAATCAGTAACTATTCCACTCACTTCTCCTTTTTCTTGTCAAACACCATGCTGACTTTCAGCATTCTGGATGAAGTTAATCACACAAAACTTGCTCGTGGCGAACCCACACTGGCTGCGAGGATCTACGGCTTCCTTTTCTAGGTGCTCACGTGCCAGCCCTTTAATCTTCCATTAGGCATTCTTAAAACCTATTTAGTTGCAGATTCCATCTTCTTTCTTGGTTGGAAATCCAAGCTCCATTTGCTTGTCTCCAATTTTCCAAACCACTAACATTCTCCATGTTCACAAAGACCACCCATAGCAGTTTGGATGATCAAGTTTGACAGGTTTCTTCCAATAACATGGGGTATAATTTTCCAGCCTAGAATACCACAATGTCTGTTTCATCATCTATAAAACAGAGACTATACTAGCTGTACTCCACAGGGTGGTTTGATAATTAAATGGCATACTACACCCAAAGGACCACTAATACATAGGAAACACCCCACTCCCAAATGTATAACAAGCCACATCATTTCATTTCTTCCTGAATGTCATGTCAGCACCTCCATTTCAACTGGCCTAAATACCCAACTCTTCTAAAATATGCCTTTTTGCCTAAGGTTCTTAATTCTATACACGGTGCCACTGTTCTTGCAGTCACTCAAGCTTGACTCGCAGAGACAGCTTTGATTCATCACTTGCCTGCATCCCACATCAACCAATGTTAGGTCTGGTAGATTCCACTGCTGCAGTTCCTCAGACACCAACCCTTTACTTCCACCCCACAGTCACTGTTATGGACTGAATGTTTGTGTCCCCTCAAAGTACATATGTTGGAGCCCTAACCCTCAGTGTGACTCTATTTGTTGATAGGGCCTGCGAGAAGACGATAAAGGATAAATGAGGTCATAAGAGTGGGACCCTAATTCAATAGGGCTGGTGCCTTTAGAAGAAGAGGAAGAGATCTAAGAACGTTCTCTCTCTACCATGTGAGGACACAGCAAGAAGGCAACCATCTACAAGCCAAGAGGAGAGTCCTCTCCGGGAATAAACTGGCTAGCACCTTGATCCTGGACTTCCCAGCCTCCAGAACTGTGGGAAATAAATTTCTGTTGTTTAAACCATCCAGGTTATGGTATTTTGTTACCATGTGTCTACTTTGCAGCCCAAGTAGACTAAGATAGCCACCACCTTACTTGAGGACTTCTTACCTGGTTTGCAGCAAAAGCCTCCTGACTTGTGCCCCATCTCCTACCCCTCTCCACTCCAATCCATCTCTCTCACTAATGCCAGCTTACACTTCCCAAATTCTGACCCCAAATTATCAGTAGCTTCTTACTGTTTACCAAATTGAGCATAAACTCACTTACTTTCAAGATATTCCAGACAAGCCTCACATATAAACCCTGTTTATGATCCCAATCTATCCCCAAAAACTCATATCCCCCATTCTTGATATATCCGCCATTCCAGTCAAATGAAACTTTGCACGGTTCCTAAGAAACACCATCGATCATTTGCATCTGTTATTGATCTCTGCATTCAAATAGTGTGTTTTTCAGGAGTGTATTCAGCTGTAAGAAAGTGTAACTGACTAACAGTGATGTAAACAATTAGGAGTTTATTGTTGTCCTATAACAAGTCCAGAGATGGGAAGTTGCTGCTGTTAGTTTAGTTGCTCAATAATGCCACCAGAGATCAGGAATTCTTTTCCTTTTCCCTACCTCAAGATCAAAATGTGGTTGCCACACCACCAGACATCAAATCTAGGTTCAGTGCTTGAAAATAGGAGAAAGAGAAGAGAAGGAGCATGGCAGCTAAGTCTGTCTCTTTTGCTGGAAAAAGTCAAAACATTCCCAGAGCTCCCCTCCCCCCAGCCCCACTGCAGACTCTCCCACTTACAACTCATTGGCCTGGATACTATCACATGGCCACTCTTACTTGCAAGGGAGGCTGGAAAGTGAACATTTCATCTGAGCAAGGCACATGCATCAATACCCACAACAAAATTGGGACACTGTTAGCAAAAAAATAAGAAAGCAGTGGATATTGAGTGGGTAACTAGTATAGACACAAGCACCTGACACTCATTTCTGGTGGGAGGATTTTGTCCTTATTTCTTTTCAAACATCTACCAAAATTTCTTGCACATACTTTATGTTCAATACCATATACATACAGACTGGTTGTAGTATAGTTTATGATTGCCTACAAATGGCTCCACAATCAGTATTTCCTGGCCCCCGTTAGGTATATTGGAAGGAGTAAAGGAAATTATATTTGTCCTCAAGTCAGAGAGGCAAAGTGACTGTTGCTAAATTACTTTCCTGAAACACAGTTGTTTTTAGATCCGTTTCACATCCCCGGCACCAACATTCACGTTTGCTCAGCAAAATCTTTCTTCACGGGACAGTAAACATAATAACCTTCGGCCTGGGCTTGGTCAAATTACTCTGACATCTATATTTCTCTGGCTTGACTGGACAAGCTTTTACTATAGATGTATTAAGAAAACTTGGTTATGAGCAATAAAATTAAACATCATTGTGTAAAGAACCATTAAAAGGCAGGAAGTAGCCATTAGCAATGATACTACAGAATAACTAATGAAATACAAATAAATATTTAAGTAAATCCAGACTGTAAAGCAGAGTGCATAGTGTACCTATCCATAATCACTGATAAGATATATTGTGTGCAGGGGTGTTTATATATAGATGGGCCTGGAATTGGAATAAGTATACAAATAAAGACAGAGAGGTTAAAAACATACATGTTTACCAAAATCTTGATAGTGGTCAACCCTGGGCACTGCATTATAGATGATTTCTATTTTTTGTTTTTGCTTGTCAGTATTCTCCAGGTTTTCCAAAATGAACCTGCATTGTTTTTATAATAAAAAGCAAAAGGGGTTTTGTTTTTCTTAACTTTCAGGAGTTCTAGGCGACAAGCCTGCCTTCTGATGCTTCAAGTGATGATCCAAATTTGATTAGACGAGACAAGGGCTGGTAAACTTAAGTGGCCACAAATTTAAAAGAGCCTCTATTTATGACACCGAAACCATCTGAAGAGCAGGAATGAATCACTAACTCTTATTTGCAGCTTTAGAAATACAAGGAGCAAAATATAAAGACAACTTGAACCTGCAAGTAGGGGGTGCACAACAGAAAATAATTTTCTATGGAGGTTTACTTACACATTTCATATCTTCAGAGGTTCCCATTCACTGTGAAGTGTGACCCCAAAACAATGAAATTGTTCGGCAGGGAGGAACTATCTTCAGTGCTATCAATGCTGCCACCTGTACTTCAAGCCTCCTTGAATAAATAAATGCTGGCAAGCTCATTGCTCTTCTTCTTTTGTTTTAGTAATGGAAAGGCTTTACACAGGATGGACTCAACATCAATTTGATGACAATGACCATGACATCCAAGTGATTCCTATTTCACATGCAGTGCTGAGCTGAGTGCCTGCTGTATCTTACTATTCACATGACAAAGCAGCCACTTATCAATTACAACTGGAGCAGAAAAGGTTGGGAAGTCCTAGAGAGCCTGGGATAAGGCTGGGGATTGCCGCTGGATCTGGTGTCCCAAAATTAACCCCTGGATATCTCAGTAAAATCATGACCTGCCCTCTAGAAGACTCTGGTTTCAACAAGTTACTCTTTCCACTATGAGGTGCTGTGATTAAGATTTACACAATATGTTACTATAAAATAATGACACAGTTTGAAGGTATAATGTTATTTTTTATATTAAGAAAAGAAATGGAAGAGGGTCAGAAACGATATTTTGGCCTAAGAATATAGGATGATACAGCCCAAGAAGTAAAAAAGATCTTGAAGTTATAAAACACAACAGACCATAGTCATCTAGATTTGATTCCAGTTTCTGGAATTAGACATGGCATTAGACTGGCATTAGACATGTTCTACGCTCAAGGGGGAAGAAATACAGGTGTCTTTGGATTTTCCTTTAGATTGTCCTGCCTGGATTCCAAAACAGGGAAGGAGGCAGGGACTCAAGATAAATGCTTAGTCCAGAAATAAATTCAGTGCATTGGGCTGAGCCTCTCTGGAGAGTGAACTTTCCAGAAGGGTGAGGGTGTAATGCTATATAGAAAGGTCAACTTTCTATAGAATGGTCAACTATGAAAAGACTGTTGTCACCTCAGCACTACTAGTCCGTTTGGAGGTCTCCTCACGTAAGCATCACTTTCAAAAAGCCAAGAACTGCATTTCCCAGAGTCCCCTTCCCCATATGTGGTGAGTTAGTGTCCCAGTGAGAGGCAACCACTGGAGATTTGGAAGGTAGAACAAAAGCACATTATGCTCTGAAGGGAGATGAAACAAGACAGGGTCAAACAGGAGATTTGCTGTGGCTTCCCAGTGAACACTTTTGAACCCTTCATTTTGGTAGATCAGGCTAAAATCACTGATGAAAGATTACCCCAAACTTCACTTCAGTCCCCTATGTCTTTCAATGTCTAAATAAACCACTAAATCCCAGAGCACAGAGGATTTTTAGGGCAGCAGAACTACTCTGTGTGATACTATAATGGTGGATACACATTATCATACATTTGTCAAAAGCTATAGATTGTACACCACCAAGAGCGAACCCTAATGTGAACTGTGGACTTTGGGTGACAATGTGTCAAGGTAGGTTCATCCATTGTAACAAATGTACCATCTGGTGTGGCATATGGACAGTGGGGGAGCATGTGGAGGTGGGGGACAGGGGGTATATGGGAACTCACTGCACTTTCTGCTCAATTTTGCTGTAAACCTAAAACTACTCTAAAAAAAAAAATAATAATAAAGTCTACTCTTTAAAAAATTCTTTGTACCCAGAATAGCTTCTGTTTTCCGCACTAAACCTGAGGAACCTGTGGATTTGCCAACAGAAGTATATTGGAAACCTTAGAAAAAGCCATGTGAAGACCATGGTAAATGTGAAAACTTTGTGAATATAAACATTCAGATTGCGAGTGTAAATATGAAACTTAAATCTCTTGTAAAGAGGATCTGGTTAGAGTGATTACCATATTCTCTCCAAATTTATAAAACTGAATTTTTTCTTTTTACTGTTTTACAGTTTTTGTATTCTTTTCCTTTATTATGTTGTGTTAATGTTATGCTAATGTTATAATGCTATGTTATGTTTTATGTTATTTTGGAATTCAGATAGATCTGTATCTCCATTTTCTCCACATTCAAATCTTGCCAAATGTATATGAAGCCTCTAAGCACAGGTCCTGGTCCACAATAGGAGCCCAATCAATTTTCATGTCAGTTCTCATTTAGTCCTGTTTTATTAAGCATCTCCCCTGTACCAAAGCTAAGGGATAATCCCTGCCTTCAAGGAGTCTGTAATCTTTTTAAGAAGACAATATATAGATAACAAATGAATAATAGAAATTTTAATAGTTTAACATAGCAATTCAGGAAAACATCCTAAGGTAACGTGTGGTTAACTGCCATAGAGAGGATGCTGGCAGTAAAACAACAGGAGTTAAGAGATGGTACCAACACTCTTGAATATTCATCATCTTGGAAAACCCCAGGCACTTTTGGAAGACCAGACAGTAAGAGGGAGCCAAGGAAATGGAAAAATCCTTTCCCTCCTCCACATTCTCTTCCACAATATTTTACATCCAGTGAGATTCTTCAGGTTGAATGGAGCCAGATATCTAAGTGGATTAATTGTTCTTTATAACAACATTTTGAACCATGAAGCATGGGTGACCTCCCATCACTCGCTCTCCACTAGCTAAATCGTGCAACTGTAATAAACAAATAAATGGAATTTGCCTCCCTGCCAAGGATGTGCTGCTGTCATCTTTCCACCACAGTCATCAATTAAAGGATTAAATAATGAATGAACTGGCAGAGTTCAACTATAATCTTCAGACTCAAACTCCAAAGATGCTCCAGGAACAGCAGTAGGGGATTTATGGTTTTCATTTTCCTTCACCTCATTCCATGAGGGTGCACACAGCCATAAACACACTCATTCACACACACGCACATGCACAAACACACACATTTGCACACCACATGCACTCTCTCCCACGGCATCTCTTGCCATTTGCGTGGCTTTTTCAATTAGGTAATGAACTTATTTAACTCATGGAGGGAAACGTATTCGTCTTGGAGGGAAGTTGCTTTGATCCTTTAGTTGAGAACAGAGCTCTGGTAAATCTGGCCAGAAGTCCCAACCTGGAGTGAGGCCAGGAGAGGACAGGCACTCAAAATCCCAAGCCAGCAGACACTCCGCTTGACGTGTGCGACAGTGACTTGGAAGAGGGCTGCTGCTCACAGGGGCTTCCAGCTGCCCAGGGACACCCATCTGGGGTGCATTTTCTCCAAAGGCTAGTGAAGCTACAAGTATGCATGAGTTCAGCAAAGATTTAGATAAAGACATGATGCCCACCCATAATGCAATACGGAGAGGTTGTTAGAGATGCTGAGTAACCACAGTGGTAACTTATACTTATAAATCCTCCACAACAGGACAGGCAGCGTGCCAAATACTTTCCATGGATTATCTCATTTAAGCCTCACAATAACCCCGTAAGGTAAGTACATGATTAACCTGGTCTTTGAAATGAGAAACCTGGTGCTCAGGGAGGTTAAATAACAAAAAATCACACAGCTGGTATGTGGAGTAGAACTGAGATTCAAACCAGTCAGATGGATTCCAGAGCCTACTCATATAATAGCCGCATGTCTTAACTTCTTTTATATTTTTTAGCACTCCTAAACTTTTGAGATTCATTGTATAGAGTGACAATATCCATTATCATATTCTCCACAAATTCTCCCTTAATACCATAATGAGAAACAGACTAAGCATATGCAGGCACAAATTACATGCACGCATATAAGTGTGTACCCGTGCACATACGCAAACACTCACGTGTAGCCAAGGAGGGTGACTAACGGCCGTACAGAGAACACCCTTAATTCTCTCTTTCTGCCAACCAGGAAGGATGTGCAGATTGAATCAAACTCTCAGACACCGTCTTGTCCAGCACCCCTGCTACACCTCAAACCCAACACTAGACAGGTAACATCACCTGGGAGTCCTTAGCACCTTAGGAACATGAGAGTCCATGACAAAACATGAGCAGACTACATACAGCCCTAAAGAGGGCAAAAAGGTGTCCATATGACCCCACGAATGAGTTATCAACCATCAGCATCCTCTCCCAGAACTAGTTCAGGGTAATTATAATCAGGTCTTGTGCTGGGCAAACACACCGGTTAAAGTTGATCCACTCAGGCCACATGAAGGTTGTTGCATGCCCCCAGCCCCATGCCCTCCTACTCTGACACCAGGGTAAGTAGGCTCATTAGTCTGATCCATCTCCTTCCCTATCCTCCCTGCCAGCTGTGCTCCTGAGACATCAGTCCTGCCTGATTTGCTCTTGTCGGCAGTGTTGGCTGAGGGTGGTCCTTGGCAGGGGGGACAGAGGGGAGCTTTATCCCTTCTTAGGAATGATCAGGACTCCCAAGGCCCAGGGGCAACCCTGTTCCCTTCAGCTCCTTACTGTAGAACTTGTCCTTTGCCTTCCAAAGGCACATGTGGTGTCTGGAAACATTCCTGTGTCTTGAAAGCCCCATCTGCTCCCTGATGGAAGCTGCCCACGCAAAGGCTAAACTTCCCTCTGTTGTTTTATAAAGAGCACAGCCTCCTTTGCAAGTCTCCAAATAAAGTCCTTCCCTCCCAAACATAAACACTGACACCCAAATGTTTGGTTCTATTGGGTCTCTTATCTCTATTCACTCACTAAGGGAGCTTAGCCCAGCATAGTGTTTTACCAAAGTCCTCCCTACCTCCCAAAGGCACTGCTGAAAAGGAGCCCAGCTGCAGCCCCCTCATTGCCTGTGGCCTAGCCAAGGTCAAGAGAACCAAGGGGAACGGTAACTCCTCCCAGAAGTTACATGGTCTGAAGGGGAGGAGATCACAGAACCACGTGGCATTCTTGCAAATGCTAATGCATTCATGAAACTGGGCTACTGGGCAGAAATGGGCCTGGCCTTGAGGTCATAAAGGCAGGAATAAATCTTTCCAATGTTGTTGTGATTTCCATCTCAACATTGAAAAATCACTGTATTTGTTTTAAATCATAGGTCTCTGCTGAAGTTTGGGTCCCTTAGAGAAGAGAGGATGGGACAGTCTACCTGGAAAAGGCAGAAAGTTGACTAGGAGCAGACCTGACTGGACACGGGCGGAAGAAGTCCTTGGCACATCAGACTGGCCTCCTCTGCCAGGGAAGGCTTGTGCCAGTCCCAGGTCCGGCTAGAGGTCACTACTGGGGCAGAGGGGCCACAGGGACAACACCGCTCTGTGCTCTGACCTCTCCTCAATCCTTGGCTTGCTAAAGAGCCCCAATATTTCCTTTCTACTCACATTCCCTTTGTAGGGAACATCCCCTTACCCCACCCCAACCCTGAGCCTACAGAGGTCTTATATGCCACACCCCAACTGGATATCTGACTCAAAACCACTTTCGGGGCCACAGCTAGTTAAATTTCTACCCTTAAAGAAACTTTAGCTTCGGAATTCCTTGGCGGTCTAGTGGTTAGGACTCGGCGCATTCACTGTCGTGGGCCCAGGTTTAATCCCTACTGGAGGAACTAAGATCCTGCAAGCCGCGCAGTGCGGGCAAAAAAGAAAAAAAAAAGAAACTTTATCTTGGAGATCCAGGTCTGTGGATAGGCAACTGATGCTGGGCACGAAGACAACAGACATGGATTTGAGTTCCAATTTTGCTACACATTAGCTGTGCTGCTCTGGGCAATTACTTTTAACAACTCTAGGCTTCAGTTTCCTCACCTATGAAATGGAGACCTTGATAGTAGCTCCCATAGGGTTCTCGCAAGAATTACTTCAGGACAAGCACTTGGAACAGGACCTGGACAGTGGCAAGCTCTCCATAGATAATAACAATTATTATCATTTTTACTACCATTTCTATTACCATAGTAACACAAAGCCACGTGTAACCAGAAGTCATACCAGAGTACAAATTAAGAGTATTGAAGATGAAATCAGTCTGCCAAGTGAAGCCAAGACAAGAAACCATGTGGCCCCAGAAGAAGGGAAGGAAGAAGGGAGGTAGAAAGGATATAATTCTGCTGCCTTTTCAGCTCCTTGAGACCCACTCTGAATCCACTATTAGATGCCTTGAGATTCCCCCATATCATGACTATAAAAACCCTCTCTCTTAGGTACACAGATTGCCAACAGACACATGAAAGGATGCTCAACATCACTAATCATTAGAGGAATGCAACTCAAAACTACAATGAGGTATCACCTCACACCAGTCAGAATGGCCATCTTCAAAAAATCTACAAACAATAAATGCTGGAGAGGGTGTGGAGAAAAGGGAACCCTCTTGCACTGTTGGTAGGAATGTAAATTGATACAGCCACTATGGAGAACAGTACGGAGGCTCCTTAAAAAACTAAAAATAGAACTACCATATGACCCAGCAATCCAACTACTGGGCATATACCCTGAGAAAACCGTAATTCAAAAAGAGTCATGTACCACAATGTTCACGCAGCACTATTTACAATAGCCAGGACATGGAAGCAACCTAAGTGTCCATCAACAGATGAATGGATAAAGAAGATGTGGCACATATATACAATGGAATATTACTCAGCCATAAAAAGAAACGATACTGAGTTATTTGTAGTGAGGTGGATGGACCTAGAGACTGTCATACATAGTGAAGTAAGTCAGAAAGAGAAAAACAAATACCATATGCTAACACATATATATGGAATCTAAAAAAAAAAAAAATGTTCTGATGAACCTAGGGGCAGGACAGGAATAAAGACACAGACATAGAGAATGGACTTGAGGACACGGGGAGGGGGAAGGTAAGCTGGGACGAAGTGAGAGAGTGGCATGGACATATATACACTACCAAATGTAAAATAGATAGCTAGTGGGAAGCAGCCGCATAGCACAGGGAGATCAGCTTGGTGCTTTGTGACCACCTAGAGGGGTGGGACAGGGAGGGTGGGAGGGAGACGCAAGAGGGAGGAGATACGGGGATATATGTATATGTACAGCTGATTCACTTTGTTATAAAGCAGAAATTAACACACCATTGTAAAGCAATTATACTCCAATAAAGATGTTAAAAAAAAAAAAAAAACCCTCTTTCTTACATTAGCACGTGTGGTGGTTTATGTTCCTGGCAAGTAAATAATCCCCAGCTAAGTCTCAGGACCTCCTCCACCATCCATGCCAGGTAGAATTAGTTCTGTCACCGACTCCTCCTGTTAACTGGGGCAAACCCCACCTCCCCCTCCAGGACACGTGTAGGACTGTCATCCCATAAAGACTGATGCCCTGTGACTCTTCTTTCTCAAGGGCCTGCCCTTACTACTCTACCCACAACCCTACCCCTTTCCATCAGTACTTCCATTTTCCCTGTCTCCTTGGTAGATCAGGACAAATTTGAACATAGTAAGTGATCAGAAAAAGAACAGCAGCCAGCTTGAAGTCAGCAGGTGGTCTGAATCACTTCCGTGGGAATTTCCCGCAGCAAGGGCAATGAGAAAAGCCCGTTGAGCTCTGAGAGGGGCAGTAAGACTTCAATGATGGTATCCACCTTTCCAGGTATTACTCCAGTTTTCAAGTCTACCTACATGGCCTCCATTTAACACAAGTGTCCCCAAGACCATGACTTGGGCTCAAGACACACAACCACAAGAGAGGGCATCACTCAGGGGATGATCTCATTATATGCTTCCAGCTTCTGCAAAAAAACCCACTATCCTGGGGACACAAGGTCATCCTGGGCAACAATGACAACCCTAGATGGGAAGAGAACCAGTGTGGAAGAAACACTTGCTCACCAGTTATTAAGCACAAAGGATTTCCAGAGATGTTCTCCCACTTAATCCTTGCAGTGACCCTTCAAAATTGGTATGTGCTCTGGTTAATGATGCTGCATTACAAATCACTCCAAAACTTAGTGGTATAAAACAACAATTTGATTTTGCTCATGGTTTTATGAGTCAGGAATCTGCAAAGGGCTTGGCTGGGCAGTTCTCATCTGGGGCTTCTCACATAGTTGTGGTCAGACATCGGCTACGCTGCGGTCGTCTGAGGGCTCAACTAGCCTGGACGTGCTAGATGGCTCACACAGATGGCTGCCACTTGATGCTGCTGTCAGCTCGTTGCTCAACAGGATCTACAGACGTGGCCCCTCCAGGGTAGCTGGACCTCTTACACTGGAGTTGTCTCCCTGCCAGAATACGTGTCCCAAGACCCCAAGCGGAGACGGGATGGGAGGAGCCTCAGAAGCCACTCAGCATCACTTCTGCCACATTCTATTGACTGGAACAGCCACAAGATGCACCCAGATATGAGGGGAGGAGACACAGACACCCACCTTTCACTGGGAGGAGTATCAAAGAATTTGAGGCCAGTTTTTAATTGCCACTATGTGATTATTCCCAATATGAAGTCGGGGGAACTCAAAGAGGATTGCTAAATTGTCAAAGATCATATTCCTAAAAATTAACAGAATGGGAATTCAAACCCAGCCTCGTCTGATTCCAAATTAAGCACCCCTTTGGCTAGGTCACAAATCCCCAGTAAACTGGGGCAGTCCTGCTTTCTTTGCCTTGGTAATCAAAATGGGTGAAGGGACTATAAGTGCACGCTATCTATAGAAACTTTAGAAACTCTTTTTTTTTTTCTGTAAGCATCAACCTGGGTGCCTTGCCTCCCTGAGTTATTTCTAAACTAGCAGTCAAAATCTACCACCCCCACCTCCATGTTGGATCCCTTCCCCCAGGGCTGTAGAACAAAAGGAGGTGATGTCACCATGCTGAGGGCCAGAATGGAAGGGAGCTCTCCAACTTGTCACCAACTCTACCAGTCAATAGTGTCTTCCCAAAGGCTGAGGCCATACTGCTCTCGTACTCTGAAAGGACGGACACAGCTATTGAATTAAGAGCTCTACTGTGTGCGAGAATCCTACAGGGTGAGAGGCTGCACGGTCACTACTCAGACTCCTGCAATCGTTCATTCTGAAGACACTCAGAGATATCTCCTGCTCGTCCATCTGGAATGATAAGCACAGACATTATGGGTATCAAACATGGACATGTACATCATCTGAACTGCTCGTTGGGAAGAATTCTCATTTCCAAATGATCCTTCAGGTGATCACAACAGATTACAGGCTTAATTGCATCCTGTTCATAGCCACTGAATGTTTCAGCTGGGTGACTTCTGTTGTCAATCTTTCCCCCTGGAGGATGAAGTGTTCACACCCTCCAGTTCTATACCAACTGCATCCAGCGAGTCCAGTGGCCAGGTAGTCCAGAAAAATCTCTCTAGCACAGCAGCTAAGCACTGGTTTTGAAGTTTTATAGTCCTGGATTCAAATCCTAGTTCTGCCATTTATTCAGCCTGTCTCTCAACCTCTTCAAGCCTCAGGTACGTGACTACCAAATGAAGATAATAAAAGCATCTTCTTCATTTGGGTTGTTATGAGATCATGTTAAGTGAGACTAAGTGACATCATGCACTTAGCACAATGCCTCACACCTGTTAAGCACCAAACAACTATTAGCTGTTGTTATGATGCCAGAAATAGCTAGAGCCTTCTGGGATAATACTGAAACTCAGGCTGGAAGGGAAGGGGACCAGTCAGGCCTCAGAGACCTCACAGGTACAGCAGTTTTAGGTAGGCAAGGAGACAAATCCCAGAAGATCAACTAAGGGAAAGAAAATGTAGAAAATCATGCAGAATCTGATATTTGGAAGGTTAAAGAGTCCACAGGAACCATGTCATAAGCGTAGACCAGAGGCCCTTGTGCCAGAGGCCCTTGCCTCTCTTTAAACAATGCTCTGAAACACCGTGCAGGCCAACATCCACATAAAGAAAGGAAGACTTGTAAGGTCAAACAATAGCTCCTGTCTTAATATAGGCAGATACAGAAATTAAGGAGAAGTAGCATTTATTGAGCATCTACTATGTGGGAAGTATAGTACAGTCACTTCTACACGTATTGTATCATTGATTCCTCACATTATGCTGAAGAATTGGAATCCCTGCCTCTATTTTTTGAAAGGTAAAGAAACCGAGGCTCAAAGAAGTTAACATACTCAAGGTCATGGAGTTAGGACATGGATGAGCTAGAAGTTGAAGCTCAGCTGACTTTGAAACTTGCATTCTTTCCACTCTATTTTGCAAAGAAGTTTCAGAGAAGACCAGAGTGTGCTGACAGGCTTTGAGAGATGGCTGACTCCCCTACAGTAAGGAAGAAGAGGAGAGTTGTCCAAAGGTTCTCAGCCACAACTGAAGTATCATCTTCTGCTTATTTTTTCCTTGGAAGTTCCATTCTCTGATTCCAGTTGTCTTTTCTTGCCAGAAAAGCAGAAACATTAGGACCTGACGTTGAACCTGTACTTTCCTGACCTTTGGCATTTACTCCCTCTGTAACCTTAATTTTGAACTTCCATTCAAGCACATTAAGAAACTGTTTGACCTTGGTTTAAGCGGTTTGTTCTCATAAGAAAGCTTTGCATTGGCAGCACCCAAAACAGAGGCCCTGGTCTATAAGGAAGAAGGCTGGCAATTGTGCAAGAGATTTTGACAAATGGAAGCACAACCACAAATTGCTCTTGCATATCTTAACTTGCACACAATAAAATATACACTAATGTAACCACTGAATAATGAAAACTAGGTCACAATAATGATGTAGAAGTGACCTAAAAGCATGTCTTTACCACCACGCTGAGAAGCCAGTGGTGACTCTCTGTTTCAAGGAAGTGGCATTGTTCTGTATTACACTCAGAACTGTGGTGTCTGCCTGATGGGAGTGCAGCTGAATCTCTTGTCCCCTGTACCTAAGACGTATGATGAGGACAATGTTTATGCACACTCTCCACCCAGCCCTGTATATGGAATCAATCTGGAATTATTCTTTAAAGAGGATTTGAATTTAGCAACACATGGGAAATGCCTGTGTCGGGAACATGTTAGTACACTATGTCAAAACAGCTGTACTAGTAAAACATTTCACATTGCACCATCATAGAACAGTAGTCTGACACGAATGTCAGCATGTGCCACCTGGTAAAGTTTTCAGAAAACGTTGTGGTCAACTTACCTGTACTAATTTTCTGTCTTCTCCTATGTGAAAGATGGGAGTCACCAGTATTCTGGATTAGCTACTAAAATTTTTTTTCTTCGAGTACTTTTCCCAAAGAAACAGGAAAAAATATCTGCTTTGAGTATGATCATATAATGCCAGAAAGAAACTTGCCTATTTAACCCAAGTACTGCCTTCCTTGAATCATGACATGGATGCCCAGGGAATGTAAACCACATGCACAAATCTACCTAGATAGGGAGTAGGAGAACCAAGTTTAGAACCAGCTGACTTACAGATAAACGTTTTGGCAAGGCAAATATTCAGATATGGCAGGGCATAATTCCAAGGGGAGAAAATGAAAGCTAAGATTTCATCTGGTTTCATTTGGATGGGGGAAAAAAAGCGTTTCTCTTATTTAAAAATAAACCATTTTAAGTAGGCAAGAAAAGTAGTACGCTCTTGGGGACAGGAGAGAAATCCCTGATTTTATACCAGCTCAACATACAAAATTTCAGATTGAAATATTATGAAGCAATATCTAGTGACACATAATTACCTGAACATTCATATTTGTAAGATTTTAAATGTTTAAATGACAAATTATAAACATATTAATATCATACGATTTTGAGCATCTTATATATATTCTGAGGACAAATTATATCTTGACACTTGCTGCAATGGAAAAGCCTCTGGAATAGAAGTCAACAGACTTTGGTTTGAGTCCTAGATTAGCCACTAACAAGCTGGGGGGCCGGGGGAGAGTCACGTCATAGTTCTGGGTCTCAGTGTCTTCAACTGTAAAATAAAAATGTTCGATTATATAATCACCATGGCCCTTTGTTAATCCAAAGTGCAGGATTTGATTATTTTTTTTTTTCTTAGAAGACTGAGAAGAACAGAGACAATGATGGATATGATCATAGCCCTAAGGTTGCTAGAAGTCGTTGCTCAAAGGACTTGAAACAGCAAGGAGTCCCACAAAGTCACCCTGGGAACCAACTTTTGTCATTCTCCTACCCTCATCTTTCCCAACATCTCCACCCCTTTGGGGAATTCCATGCACTGTGGAAGTTAAAAGATAGGGCCTGATTGGAAACCTATGCTCCCCCTTTAAAAGTCTGTGGTCTCAGCAAAGGAAACTATAAACAAGACGAAAAGACAATCCTCAGAATGGGAGAAAATATTTGCAAATGAAGCAACTGACAAAGGATTAATCTCCAAAATATATAAGCAGCTCATGCAGCTCAATATCAAAAAAACAAACAACCCAATCCAAACATGGGCAGAGGACCTAAATAGACATTTCTCCAAGAAGATATACAAATTGCCAACAAATACATGAAAGGATGCTCAACATCACTAATCATCAGAGAAATGCAACTCAAAACTACAATGAGGTATCACCCACCTCACACCAGTCAGAATGGCCATCCTCAAAAAATCTACAAACAAGAAATGTTGGAGAGGGTGTGGAGAAAAGGGAACCCTCTTGCACTGTTGGTGGGAATGTAAATAGATACAGCCACTATGGAGAACAGTATGGAGGTTCCTTAAAAAACTAAAAATAGTTTTTTAGTTAGAACTACCATACGACCCAGCAATCCCACTACTGGGCATATACCCTGAGAAAACCATAATTCACAAAGAGTCATGTACCACAATGTTCACTGCAGCTCTATTTACAATAACCAGGACATGGAAGCAACCTAAGTGTCCACTGACAGATGAATGGATAAAGAAGATGTGGCACATATATACAATGGAATATTACTCAGCCATAAAAAGAAACGAAATTGAGTTATTTGTAGTGAGGTGGATAGACCTAGAGTCTATCATACAGAGTGAAGTAAGTCAAAAAGAGAAAAACAAATACTGTACGATAACACATATATATGGAATCTAAAAAAAAAAAATGGTTCTGATGAACCTAGGGGCAGGACAGGAATAAAGACGCAGACGCAGAGAATGGACTTCAGGACATGGGGAGGGGGATGGGTAAGCTGGGACGAAGTGAGAGGGTAGCATTGACATATATACACTACCAAATATAAAACAGATAGCAAGTGGGAAGCAACCACATAGCACAGGGAGATCAGCTTGGTGCTTTGTGACCACCTAAAGGGGTGGGATAAGGAGGGTGGGAGGGAGATGCAAGAGGGAGGAGATATGGTGATATATGTATACGTATAGCTGATTCACTTTGTTATACAGAAGAAACTAACACAATATTGTAAAGCAATTATACTCCAATAAAGATGTTAAAAAAAAAAAAAATGTCTGTGCTCTTTCCCAAGACATTTCATTTTTCCTTTACTATCGCAGGGTCTCTCTACTTTCACTAGTTGTAATTTCGGGAACATCTCAGCATAAACACCATTCAGTGAAAACACACATTCAATGTTGTAAAGGGAAAAAAGTAGAAAATCAAATCCCAAAATCAGAACTTCACCTTATGAAAATGTTCTAAAATTTAAGGGAATAACTGAAATTCAGCTGAAAGTTGACAGTAGGTATACGTAAACAATGTGTGATAACTCCAGCCCTGCTTGGATGGGTGGGAGGTGTAACGGGAGACTCTGTTCTTTTCTTTAGGGGGTCCCAGCGCTTCACACCAGCATTTGACTTCCATCCAATCTTCTAGGTTAGGAATTTACGTGACTATAAAAACAGAGTTTTCGCTTCTTAAATTGATGTGTATTTTGGGCGGTTAGCTCTAATTCTCTTTCCCTGTTTCTTAAGTAGATCGTCCCTATTTGTCTCTCAGTATATTCTTTCTCCCACCTCTTCAACTCTCCCAAGCACTGTTCAGTGCTTTGACATTTACTGCTAATAAAAATAATAATACTTATCATCTGAAAGTTAGTAGTATCGTTTGAAAGTTTTATGTACATTTATTTTTCCTTGGATTTATGTCACTCTCTCCTCCAAGCAAAGAATAAATAAATAAAAGCACTTTATCAAATTTATAACCTACTCAAATTCAGAGATTTCTGAATAGGAAACAGACCAGGGACACTTTGCCAAGATTAACTCAACTAGAAAACCAAAACCTTGCACATGGTGCTTTGAAGAAAGATGTTAGTCTTTAAAGATTGTGTCCACACATGAAATGTGTGAAGTGGATAACTAGGGCAATTACCTCTATAGCTGAGGCCTTCTAGCTTTACCTTTTCCCAGAAATGCTCAGGTAACAAAGGCAAAGGGAGTTTTCTGGTCTCAATTATATCCTAATAATTGTTTCAATTCTCTGCTTCCTTTTGAGTGTGAAGATCCAGGCTAAAAGGCTTTAAAAAACAGGCTGAAAAGGTTTCCCAGACGTGAGATAGATTTTACAAAAGAAACTTCTGGCAAGCTTAATGTAAGTAAATCAGAAGCATATGGACTATGTTTCCCTCAAAATACCCATGGGTTTGAAAGCCCAGAAAACACATAAAAAGTAAAGGGAAACTGTTTTCCGAAGCTGAGCTTATTGGAGAAACTGCATGCTGTAACAGGAAGCCTGGCTCAGCTCCCCCAAAAGCAGGGGATGGAAACGGTGGTCAGGCAGCCCATCAGCTCCTGCCCTCAGGCTTATGCTGACAGTCCTTATTTCTGAGGATGATGTGATTGATGGTGCCTTGACCTGTGCCGATGGGTGTGACTGAGAAAACCATTGCTCAGCGCTTCCCATACTGAAGACATGACTTCATTGCTCCTTTGCAACCATCTGTAGTGAATGTTTACACAGCCTGTTTCTGTTCTTAGGGCCTCTCAGGCTAAACAATCAGGCTGGTGGTGAACATACATGTACCGAACACAGTGTGTACCCGTGGGGAGGAATAGAAAAGAAATAGATAATCATATGCCACCCCAGGAGATGAATTATAGACTCAGACTTAGAAGAGGCTTTAAGATTCCTGAGTTCCTCCTTCCACCCAGTGTGGGAATTCTGGCTACAGCTTGCAGTCCAGATAGTGGAAGGAAAACTCAAAACATACCTCAAAGGGAGAGAGCACAGTTTGGAGAGTCAGAGGACCTGATATCTGGTCCCTGCAATGCCATGACCGTAGACCTGTCCTTGGACCCCTCAGAGTCTCAGTTTCCTCCTCAGTTAAATGAAAGTAATGGCCAAATCGTCTATTGGGGTTGCAAAGGGCACCTCAATAAATATTATGTCTTTTCACCACCCAAGCCCTAAATAAGTAGAAAAACAAGACAAAAAAGAAGACAAAGACCAGAATTTTTACCTTTATTCCTGAGAGAGGGCAGGTTGGAAGACAGAGTAAAATGAAAGACAAATGGCCTTGCCACCTGAACCCCAGAATGAGGCAGATAGCTCATTTAGTCTCAGGCCAGGCTGGGCTGGGACAGGCTGTCAGGGGCCAGGGCGATTTTGAAGGAAGGCTTAGAGCTTGAGGAGTACAAGGTACCCCAGACTCTGGGTGCATAGCTCACTCCCAAAAGGAAATAGCATGTCCAGATTACTCTTTTCAGACTACCAATCAGATAGACCCCCCTGCTCCCATGAAGAGGAGTGATGAATATGCAGAGAACAGCCAAAGGTGGCTCACAAGATGTGCTCTCTCCACCTAAAATGGAAATACCAGGAAAAGCCAGCTGAGCAAGATAAAGCATGTGAAAGCCCTCACACACACTATGAAGCATTGTGTGCATTTTATGCTTTTGCTCTACCCGTCTGCATTTGTTGAACATCTACTATGTGCTCAGTCCTGTCACTCGCTTCCAGGGATTTTAGGTTGAATAAGACATTGTTCCCTTACTTAAGATTACAGTCTAGGGACTTCCCTGGTGGCACAGTGGTTAAGAATCGCCTGCCAATGCAGGGGACATGGGTTCAAACCCTGGTCTGGGAAGATCCCACATGCCACAGAACAACTAAGCCTGTGCACCACAACTACTAAGCCTGCGCTCTAGAGCCCACGAGCCACAACTACTGAGCCCATGTGCCACAACTACTGAAGCCCGTGCAACTAGAGCCTGTGCTCTGCAACAAGAGAAGCCACCACAATGAGAAGCCTGTGCACCACAACGAAGAGTAACCCTGGCTTGCCGCAACTAGAGAAAGCCTGCACGCAGCAACGAAGACTTAACACATCCAAAACATAAATAAATAAAATTTTTTTTAAAAATGATTATACTCTAGTAGGAGAAACAGACAAGGAAGCCGAAAATAACAGTATACCATGAGCACACTAAGATTCTGAAGTCTGCACAATGTATAACAAAAATGCAGAGAAGGGACATCTAACTGAATGGATGGCTATGTAAGCCTTCTTTGTGGAAATATTTGAGAACAAGGTTTGAAGAACACAAAAGAACTAAGTGGTAACAGAAATTGGAGTGATTTTCAAGGCAGAGAGAAGTCCAGAAGAAGGAACAAAGGAAAAGGATGGGACATTTCAGAGAACTGAAAGTCATTCTGTATGATGATAGAAGAAATCATCTTAGTGTTATGTAGTATAATCAGAAAACAGCACTACAATCTAAAACAGTATGGTAGAGTGTCAGTGTAAGAATACCCAGAGTATGGGAATACAGTAAGTCCACTACATACGAACCTTCAAGTTGTGAACTTTCAAAGATGCAAGCATATTATAAACCTATTACAGGGGCTTCCCTGGTGGTGCAGTGGTTAAGAATCCACCTGCCAATGCAGGGTACATGGGTTCGAGCCCTGGTCCGGGAAGATCCCACATTCCGTGGAGCAACTAAGCCCGTGTGCCGCAACTACTGAGCCTGCGCTCTAGAGCCCGCGAGCCACAACTACTGAAGTCCGCGTGCCTAGAGCCCATGCTCCGCAACAAGAGAAGCCACCGCAATGAGAAGCCCGCGCACCACGACAAAGAGTAGCCCCTGCTCACCGCAACTAAAGAAAGCCTGTGCACGGCAACAAGGACCTAACGCAGCCAAAAGTAAATTAATTAATTAATTAATTAAAAAAAAAAAACCCATTACAGTACAGTACTATATAGCCGATTGTGTTAGTTGGATACCTAGTCTAACTCTGTTGGACTTACGATCAAATAGGACTTACGAATGCACTCTCGGAATGGAACTTGTTCTTATGTAGGGGACTTACTGTAACCCAGAGAAGGTGAATAGTAAATCATTGCTCACATGTGGCAAAGGAAAAAGGAAGAAATAAGGCCAAACAAGGAGACAAATTTTCTATTTTATGTGAAACAAAAAGGGGATTATTTTAAAAAGGAGTGTGTGTGTGTATGTGTGTGTGTGTGTGTGTGTGTGTGTTATAAGACTGGAAGGAGAGGGGAGACCTTCAAGATGGTGGAGGAGTAAGACGTGGAGATCACCTTCCTCCCCACAAATACATCAGAAATACATCTACATGTAGAACAACTCCTACAGAACACCTACCGAACGATGGCAGAAGACCTCAGACTACCCAAAAGGCAAGAAACTCCCCACTTGCCTGGGTAGGGCAAAAGAAAAAAAAACAGAGACAAAAGAATAGGGATGGGACCTGCACCTCTGGGAGGGAGCTGTGAAGAAGGAAAAGTTTCCAAACACTAGGAAGCCCCTTCACTGGCAGAGATGGGGGGTGGGTGGAGGGGAAGCTTCGGAGCCACGGAGGAGAGCACAGCAACAGGGGTGCAAAGGGCAAAACGGAGAGATTCCCACATAGAGGATTGGTGCCAACCAGCACTCACCAGCCCGAGAGGCTTGTCTGCTCACCCGCCTGGATGGGCGGGGGCTGGGAGCTGAGGCTCGGGTTTCGGAGGTCAGATCCCAGGGAGAGGAATGGGGTTGGTTGCTTGAACACAGCCTGAAGGGGTCTAGTGCGCCCCAGCTAGCCGGGAGGGAGTCCGGGAAGAAGTCTGGACCTGCTTAAGAGGCAAGAGACCAGTACACCCCCTAAACGAGCTCCAGAGATGGGCGTGAGCCGCGGCTATCAGCGCGGACACCAGAGATGGGCATGAAACGCTAAGGCTGCTGCTGCAGCCACCAAGAAGCCTGTGTGCAAGCACAGGTCACTCTCCACACCTCTCTTCCCAGGAGCCTGTGTAGCCCGCCACTGCCAGGGTCCGGTGATCCCCAGGGACAACGTCTGAGAGAACACAAGGCACGCCTCAGGCTGCTGCAATGTCACGCTGGCCTCTGCTGCCATAGGCTTACCCAGCATTCCATACCCCTCCCTCCCCACGGCCTGAGTCAGCCAGAGCCCCCTAACCACCTGCTACTTTAACCCCGTCCTGTGTAAGCTAAGAACAGATGCCCTCAGGCGACCTACACACAGAGGTGGGGCCAAATCCAAAGCTGAACCACAGGAGCTGTGCAAACAAAGAAGAGAAAGGGAAATCTCTCCCAGCAGCCTCAGGAGCAGCAGATTAAATCTCCACAATCAACTTGATGTACCCGGCGTCTGTGGAATACCTGAACAGACAACGAATCATCCCAAAATTGAGGTGGAGGACTTTGGGAGAAACTGTAGACTCGGGGTTTGCTTTCTGCATCTAATTTTCTGGTTTTATGTTTATCTTAGTTTAGTATTCAGACTTTATTATCACTGGTAGATTTGTTTATTGATTTGGTTGCTCTCTTCCTTTTTCTTTTTTAATATAGTTTTTTTTTCCTTTTTCTCTTTTTGTGAGTGTGTATGTGTATGCTTCTTTGTGTGATTTTGTCTATATAGCTTTGCTTTTACCATTTGTCCTAGGGTTCTGTCTGTCTGTTTTTTGGGTTTGTTTTTTGTTTTGTTTTGTTTTCTTTTATTAGTATAGTTTTTAGCACTTGTTATCATTGGTGGATTTGTTTTTTGGTTTGGTGCTCTCTTCTTTCTTTTTCTCTTATTACTTTTTAATTTTTTTTATTTTTAATAATTTTTTTCTTCATTTTAATAACTTTATTTTATTTATTTTTCTTTCTTTCTTTCTTTTTTTCACCCTTTTCTTCTGAGCCGGGTGGCTGACAGGGTCTTGGTGCTCCGGCTGGGTTTCAGGCCTGTGCCTCTGAGGTGGGAGAGCTGGGTTCAGAACATTGGTCCACCAGAGACCTCCCGGCTCCACATAATATCAAACGGCAAAAGCTCTCGCACAGATCTCCATCTCAACGCTAAGATCCAGCTCCACTCAAAAACCAGCAATCTATAGTGCTGGACAACCTATGCCAAACAACTAGCAAGGCAGGAACACAACCCCACCCATTAGCAGAGAGGCTGCCTAAAATCATAATAAGGTCACAGACACCCCAAAACACACCACTGGACGCAGTCCTGCCCACCAGAAAGACAAGATCAAGGCTCATCCACCAGAACACAGGCACCAGTCCCCTCCACCAGGAAGCCTATACAACACACTGAACCAACCTTACCCACTGGGGGCAGACACCAAAAACAATGGGAACTACGAACCAGCAGCCTGCAGAAAGGAGACCCCAAACACAGTAAGTTAAGCAAAATGAGAAGACAGAGAAACACACAGCAGATGAAGGAGCAAGGCAAAACCCACCAGACCTAACAAATAAGGAGGAAATAGACAGTCTACCTGAAAAAGAATTCAGAGTAATGATAGTAAAGATGATCCAAAATCTTGGAAACAGAATGGAGAAAATACAAGAAACATTTAACAAGGACCTAGAAGAACTAAAGAGCAAACAAACAATAATGAACAACACAATAAATGAAATTTAAAATTCTCTAGAAGGAATCAATAGCACAATAACTGAGGCAGAAGAACGGATAAGTGACCTGGAAGATAAAATAGTGGAAATAACTACCACAGCGCAGAATAAAGAAAAAAGAATGAAAAGAATTCAGGACAGTCTCAGAGACCTCTGGGACAACATTAAACACACCAACATTCGAATTGTAAGGGTCTCAGAAGAAGAAGAGGAAAAGAAAGGGACTGAGAAAATATTTGAAGAGATTATAGTTGAAAACTTCCCTAATATAGGAAAGGAAATAGTCAATCAAGTCCAGGAAGTGCAGAGAGTCCCATACAGGATAAATCCAAGGAGAAACACACCAAGACACATATTAATCAAGCTATCAAAAATTAAATACAAAGAAAAAATAATAAAAGCAGCAAGGGAAAAACAACAATATACAAGGGAATCTCCATAAGGTTAACAGCTGATCTTTCAGCAGAAACTCTGCAAGCCAGAAGGGAGTGGCAAGACATATTTAAAGTAATGAAAGGGAAAAACCTACAACCAAGATTACTCTACCCAGCAAGGATCTCATTCAGATTCGACGGAGAAATGAAAACCTTTAGAGACAAGCAAAAGCTAAGAGAATTCAGCACCACCAAACCAGCTCTACAACAAATGCTAAAGGAACTTTTCTAAGCAGGAAACACAAGACAAGGAAAAGACCTATAATAACAAACCCAAAACAATTAAGAAAATGGTAATGGGAAGATATATATCAATAACTACCTTAAATGTAAATGGATTAAATGCTCCAACCAAAAGACACAGACTGGCTGAATGGATACAAAAACAAGACCCATATATATGCTGTCTACAAGACACCCACTTCAGACATAGGGACACATACAGACTGAAAGTGAGGGGATGGAAAAAGATATTCCATGCAAATGGAAATCAAAAGAACGCTGGAGTAGCAATTCTCATATCAGACAAAATAGACTTTAAAACAAAGACTATTACAAGAGACAAAGAAGGACACTACATAATGATCAAGGGATCAATCCAAGAAGAAGATATAACAATTGTAAATATTTATGCACCCAACATAGGAGCACCACAATACATAAGGCAAATACTAACAGCCATAAAAGGGGAAATCAACAGTAACACAATCATAGTAGGGGACTTTAACACCCCACTTTCACCAATGGACAGATTATCCAAAACGAAAATAAATAAGGAAACACAAGCTTTAAATGATACATTAAACAAGATGGGCTTAATTGATATTTAAAGGACATTCCATCCAAAAACAACAGAATACACTTTCTTCTCAAGTGCTCATGGAACATTCTCCAGGATAGATCATATCTTGGGTCACAAATCAAGCCTTGGTAAATTTAAGAAAATTGAAATACAATTTCAATTCAAGTATCTTTTCCAACCACAGTGCTATGAGATTAGATATCAATCACAGGAAAAAAATCTGTAAAAAACACAAACACATGGAGGCTAAACAATACACTACTAAATAACCAAGAGATAAGTGAAGAAATCAAAGAGGAACTCAAAAAATACCTAGAAACAAATGACAATGAAAACATGCTGACCCAAAACCTATGGGATGCAGCAAAAGCAGTTCTAAGAGGGAAGTTTATAGCAATACAACCCTACCTCGAGAAATAAGAAACATCTCAAATAAACAACCTAACCTCACACATAAAGCAATTAGAGAAAGAAGAACAAAATAACCCCAAAGTTAGCAGAAGGAAAGAAATCATAAAGATCCGATCAGAAATAAATGAAAAAGAAATGAAGGAAATAATAGCAAAGATCAAAAAAACTAAAAGCTGGTTTAATTGATAAACCATTAGCCAGACTCATCAAGAAAAAAAGGGAGAAGACTCAAATCAATAGAATTAGAAATGAAAAAAGGAGAAATAACAACTGACACTGCAGCAATACAAAGGATCATGAGAGATTACTACAAGCAACTATATGCCAATAAATTGCACAACCGGGAAGAAATGGATGAAATCTTAGAAAAGCACAACCTTCCGAGACTGAACCAGGAAGAAATAGAAACTATAAACAGACCAGTCACAAGCACTGAAATTGAAACTGTGATTAAAAATCTTCCAACAAACAAAAGCCCAGAACCAGATGGCTTCACAGGCGAATTCTATCAAACATTTAGAGAAGAGCTAACACCTATCCTTCTCAAACTCTTCCAAAATATAGCAGAGGGAGGAACACTCCCAAACTCACTCTACGAGGCCACCATCACCCTGATACCAAAACCAGACAAAGATGTTACAAAGAAAGAAAACTACAGGCCAATATCACTGATGAACATTGTTGCAAAAATCCTCAACAAAATACTAGTGAACAGAATCCAGCAGCACATTAAAAGGATCATACACCATGATCAAGTGGGGTTTATCCCAGGAATGCAACCATTCTTCAATATACGCAAATCAATCAATGTGATACACCATATTAACAAATTGAAGGAGAAAAACCATATGATCATCTCTACAGATACAGAAAAAGCTTTCGACAAAATTCAACACCCATTTATGAGAAAAACCCTCCTGAAAGTAGGCATAGAGGGAACTTACCTCAACATGATAAAGGCCATATATGACAAACCCACAGCCAACATCGTTCTCAATGGTGGAAAACTGAAACCATTTCCTCTAAGGTCAGGAACAAGACAAGGTTGTCCACTCTCACCACTGTTATTCAACATAGTTTTGGAAGTTTTAGCCACGGCAATCAGAGGAGAAAAAGAAATAAAAGGAATCCGAATCGGAAAAGAAGAAAGAGAGCTGTCACTGTTTGCAGATGACATGATACTACACATAGAGAACCCTAAAGATGCTGTCAGAAAACTACTAGAGCTCATCAATGAATTTGGTAAAGTAGCAGGATACAAAATTAATGCACAGAAATCTCTTACATTCCTATACACTAATGGTGAAAAATCTGAAAGAGAAATTAAGGAAACACTCCCATTTACCACTGCAACAAAAAGAATGAAATACCTAGGCATAAACCTACCTAAGGAGACAAAAGACCTGTATGCAGAAAACTATAAGACACTGATTAAAGAAATTAAAGATGATACAAACAGATGGAGAGATATAACATGTTCTTGGATTGGAAGAATCAACATTGTGAAAATGACTATAGTACTCAATCTACAGATTCAATGAAATCCCTATCAAACTACCAACGGCATTTTTCACAAAACTAGAACAAAAAAATTACACAATTTGTATGGAAACACAAAAGACCCCAAGTAGCCAAAGCAATCTTGAGAAAGAAAAACAGAGCTGGAGGAATCAGGCTCCCAGACTTCAGACTATACTACAAAGCTACAGTAATCAAGACAGTATGGTATTGGCACAAAAACAGAAATATAGATAAACGGAACAGGATAGAAACCCCAGAGATAAACCCACGCACATATGGTCACCTTATCTTTGATAAAGGAGGTAAAAATATACAATGGAGAAAAGATAGCCTCTTCAGTAAGTGGTGCTGGGAAAACTGGACAGCTACATGTAAAAGAATGAAATTAGAACACTCCCTAACACCATACACAAAAATAAACTCCAAATGGATTAAAGGCCTAAATGTAAGGCCAGACACTATAAAACTCTTAGAGGAAAACATAGGCAGAACACCCTATGACATAAATCACAGCAAGATCCTTTTTGACCCACCTCCTAGAGAAATGGAAATAAAAACAAAAATAAATAAAAGGGACCTAATGAAACTTAAAAGCTTTTGCACAGCAAAGGAAACCATAAACAAGACGAGAAGGCAACCCTCAGAACGGGAGAAAATATTTGCAAATGAAGCAACTGACAAAGGATTAATCTCCAAAATATAGAAGAGGCTCATGCAGCTCAATATCAAAAAAACAAACAACCCAATCCAAAAATGGGCAGAAGACCTAAACAGACATTTCTCCAAAGAAGATATACAGATTGCCAACAAACACATGAAAGGATGCTCAACATCACTAATCATTAGAGAAATGCAAATCAAAGCTACAATGAGGTATCACCTCACACCAGTCAGAATGGCCATCATCAAAAAATCTACAATCAACAAATGCTGGAGAGGGTGTGGAGAAAAGGGAACCCTCTTGCACTGTTGGTGGGAATGTAAATTGATACGGCCACGATGGAGAACAGTATGGAGGTTCCTTAAAAAACTAAAAATATAACTACCATATGACCCAGCAATCCCGCTACTGGGCATATACCCTGAGAAAACCGTAATTCAAAAAGAGACATGTACCACAGTGTTCACTGCAGCACTTTTTACAATAGCCAGGACATGGAAGCAACCTAAGTGCCCATCGACAGATGAATGGATAAAGAAGATGTGGCACATATATACAATGGAATATTACTCAGCCATAAAAAGAAACGAAATTGAGTTATTTGTAGTGAGGTGGATGGACGCAGAGTCTGTCATACAGAGTGAAGTAAGTCAAAAAGAGAAAAACCAATACCGTATGCTAACAGATATATATGGAATCTAAAAAAAAAAAAAATGGTCACGAAGAACCTAGGGGCAGGACAGGAATAAAGACGCAGACATAGAGAATGGACTTGAGGACATGGGGATGGGGAAGGGTAAGCTGGGACGAAGTGAGAGAGTGGCATGGACATATATACACTACCTAATGTAAAATAAATAGCTAGTGGGAAGCAGCCACATAGCACAGGGAGATCAGCTCGGTGCTTTGTGACCACCTAGAGGGGTGGGATAAAGAGGGTGGGAGGGAGACCCAAGAGGGAGGAGATATGGGGATATATGTATAGCTGATTTGCTTTGTTATAAAGCAAAAACTAACACACCACTGTAAAGCAATTACACTCTAATAAAGATGTTAAAAAAAAAAAAAAAGGGCTTCCCTGGTGGCGCGGTGGTTGAGAATCTGCCTGCCAATGCAGGGGACACGGGTTCGAGCCCTGGTCTGGGAAGATCCCACATGCCACAGAGCAACTGGGCCCGTGAGCCACAATTACTGAGCCTGCGCGTCTGGAGCCTGTGCTCCGCAACAAGAGAGGCCGCGATGGTGAGAGGCCCGCGCACCGCGATGAAGAGTGGTCCCCACTTGCCGCAACTAGAGAAAGCCCTCGCACAGAAACGAAGACTCAACACAGTCATAAATAAATAAATAAATAAATAAATAAATAAATAAAAGAACGTGAATTTCTAAAAAAAAAAAAAAAAGACTGGAAGGACACATCCAAAAATGTCTACAGTGGCTCTAGCTGGCTAGTGGGATTACTAATTATTATTGTTTGCTTATCTTTATTCTCTATTATAAACAGTTACATTTCTTTATAAAATAACTAATAAAACTGACATGGTTACAGGAGGTTTTCTATGTAAATTACCCTTTCAAGTGGTGCCAAGTATTCTCTTGTATGATATTGTTGGCTCTTTCCAGGAATCAATTATCAGGTCACTCGGCCCCAGGTTATACGGGTCCTAGTTGTGCGTCTCCTCCATTGCAACTGCGATCTTCCAAAACACTTTCAGTGAACACTAGGTGAATACAGTGATACACTAACTCCCTGGTTCCTGCTGGGAGGATTCATTCAGTTGCAAGCTCAGGAAAAAGGTCAAGTTTCCTCATTCATTCATTCATTCATTCATGTATTCATTCAACAGTGTTTACTGAGACAAGCCCTGTCCTAGGTGCTGAGAGTGGAACAAAACAGACTCAACCCGACCTCATGTAACTTACTGGAAAAGAGAGCTATGGAAGACCCATGTTTCACACCTACAGCGAAAGCTACATATTATTACACATTTCTGCTAAGACTGTGGTCCCATTTTGTTCCCTTTGTGTTTCCACAGTTAAATATGTCTGGGTTAGCCCAAAATAATCTTTTTTAGATATGTGAATGAATTTTTTCTTTTTATTTAATAAAAATACTATACATACAATGCAACCTGTATGCATTCTTCTCCACTTGCATCTTTCACTTAAAAATGTATCTTGAAAATGACATGATATCAGTGAACACTTTATTTTGCATATGAGCAAGCACAGATACGTTTCTAAAAGTAAAATGTGCATTCGGGATTCTGACAGACATTACTAATTTGCTCTCCACAAATGTTCCAATTTACTCTCCCCGCCGACCCCCACCCCCAGTGCATGCTGTCCAGTATCCTCCTGAACCCATCATGGTATAAAACTCTTTGTCTGTTTGTTTGTTTTTTAATTTATTTTTGGCTGCATTGGGTCTTCATTGCTACACGCAGGCTTTCTCTAGTTGCGGTGAGTGGGAGCTACTCTTTGTTGCGGTGCGCAGGCTTCTCATTGTGGTGGCTTCTCTTGTTGTGGAGCATGGGCTCTAGGTGTGCGGGCTTCAGTAGTTGTGGCACGCCAGCTCAGTAGTTGTGGTGCATGGGCTTAGTTGCTCCCTGGCATGTGGGATCTTCCCGGACCAGGACTCAAATCCATGTCCCCTGCATTGGCAGATGGATTCTTAACCACTGCGCCACCAGGGAAGTCCAGTATCAGACCCTTTATCTTTGCCCAAACAAGAGGTAAAAGGTCATATCTCATTTAAGTTTTCATCTGCATTTCTATTGTGAGGGCAGAATATGCTTGAACAGGATTAAAGAGCCATTTTGCTAAAAGCCTATTTACTGCTACCAAACACAATCTCTTTAAGCGACAAGGACTGCAAACTCTCCAGGAAAAAAAAACAAAAAACGCAACAGCAGGCAGTATAAATCTGTTCTCAACCACTACTGTGAAGCAATTGACTGTGCTTTCCACCTATAACCTGAGCATTCAAAAGCTGCTTTCTAGACCACAGTAGAGAAATCACAGAGGAGACAGAAACCAACATGTGAGTGCTTACTCTACACCAGGCACCAAGCTCTATATACACTCTCATTTAATCCTCCTAACACTTTTAATACATGAGGCTCTGAGAGGTTAAGTACCTGCTCAAATTCATATAGATTATAAATGGCAGAGGAGAAACCGAACGCAGATCTAAATTCCAACATCCGTATTTTACACACTACACCACAGGCCTCCTGCTATGTCAAGGTGTTTGAAGCCCATTGACCTGCATCCTGAGATTCATATGCTAAGAAGCTGTCTTCTGACTTTAATCATGACCCCGTAAACAGAAATACACTATAGGGACTTCCCTGGTGGCACAGCGGTTAAGAATCCGCCTGCCAATGCAGGGGACACAGGTTCGAGCCCTGGTCCGGGAAGACCCCGCATGCCGCGGAGCAACTAGGCCTGTGCGTCACAACTACTGAAGCCCGCATGCCTAGAGCCCATGCTCCGCAACAAGAGAAGCCACCGCAGTGAGAAGCCCGCGCACCGCAACGAGGAGTAGCCCCCGCTCACCGCAACTAGAGAAAGCCCGTGTGCAGCAATGAAGACCCAACACAGACAAAAATAAATAAATAAGTTTATTAAAAAAAAAGGAAAAGAAATATACTATAGTATTGCCTATCTGTGGAGCCCAAATATAGGCCTTGATAAGATTTCCCATGATCCCAGCTTCTCTTAAGACTTACCTGCCACTTAAGACTCAACATCGAATTAACTTGTAGAGTTATTGAAGACATCCAATCCTCAGCACCAGGAATTGTGCAGAGATTTAAATATTACCAATAAGACCAAAAAAGTTGGCTGGAAATTGGTATATATATTGCAGAGCTGCACCACTTAGCTCAGCAAGGTGGCCTGGAGGATTTTTTTAGATAGCATGTTGGTGACCCATCTTGGGAATGAATACAACAAAACCCTACAACAGTATATTGAGAGAACCAAATTTGACAACTGCAAAGCTCCAAATGAGATTTCTAGCCAATGATATTTCATTACTTCCCATCAGCGTTCTTAACACAAACATGATTCAGAACAATAGGAAGACAGCCTCTTACCCAGAAGCTGGGTAATAGCTGGATATTAGTTCAGGCAATCCAATCCCCGCCTACAGTATGAGGAGTCAAGAGTCAGTAAGAAGGAAAGTTTTCTTGAGAGAAAATATCCTTCACAAAAATCTTTTACGTTTCCAAGCAACCTGCCCCCACATGTGGTGTTCCAGACAGGGGTGTTACACAGGGTGTGGTCTGGGGACCATGTGCTCCTGGGCCACAAGGAGATAATTATAGAAATTGGGAATAAGTATTTAGAAACTTTTTATGGCAATTTGGCAGAGTAATTTTATGTCTGTTTAATCTAATAATAAAAAAACTTGGGACTTGTAAAAAAATTTTATTAAAGCCATTAAAATGAAGAAGTATTTTGACATGTGATAAGTGTTCATAGGACAGGGTCGCAATTACTCAGGATAAGGAAGCCCAGGTGTTTTATAACATAATGAAGGATTTCCAGGGGCCCCTACGTGGCCAGGAGCACATGACGCAGGGTGCCTTCGTGGTGGATCAACACCGCCACGTACCACAATTCAAAAGTTGAAACCACCACCAGGGTTACCATCGCACAGTTGTTGCAATTGGAAGTTGTGTTAAAAATGTGCAAAGTGGCTCCTTTGGAGAGAAACTTCTACTTACCATTTCAAGACAGGGCAGAGCAAAAGCCTCTGAGAAAATACTTGAAGAATTATGTCACATACTCCAGAAATCTGCAGCCAAGACATTGGGATAGCCAAATTCCAGGGAACTGGCAGGAATTCCCAAGGATATGCTAAGTGAAATAAGCCAGACACAAAAGGATAAATATATGTGATTCCACTTATATGAGGTACCTAAGACTAGGTAAATTCAGAGAAATAGCGGCATGACATTGTGAATGTACTTAATGCCGCTGGATTGTATGCTTAAAAATGGTTGAAACTGTAAATTTTTATATATTTTACCATAATAAATAAATAAGAATTCCCAATGTACTTTCTGAGTACTAATTGCTTATTTTAAAAAAACCAACAACAATAGAATAGCTGCCAAAAAACCGGCCTCTTTCTGAGGCTGGATGAACACCAAAAATAAATTAGTTAATTAAAGCATAAGGGTCATCCCACCTGGATCCAGTTATTCTACCTGAAAACCAGAAATATACCTTTTGCTCATAGGGAAAGACTAGGGAGTAAATATATATATATATACACACACACATATATACATATATACATATATTATTTTTTAAAAAGCAATCAAGAATTCTACCAGGATTAAAAACCCAGTGATTCTGTGTCATTTGACACTCCTAATCCGCCCATCTTATTGAAATTTCCCCCACCCCCATGCAAAGTCTTTCTCGTTGCCTATTGTCTGAGCTCACTCAGCTGATCAGGTTGACTGGGTGAAACCACCAGGCTTCAAATGCAAACTTGCAAACACCCTGCACATAGCTAAAGAGGGTATCATTACATGAAGACAAATTCTATTTTTCATTTAGGATATGTAAGTAAGAGTTCCCTTTGAGAGTCTCCAAACAATCTCTCAACAAACTCTTCTCCATAAATTTCAATGGTTTTATATTCTTCTGGGACTCTTACATCTTTCTGCATCCCTCTGGCTCACAGTTAGACTAGACGTTCTCCAAGTACCCATTCACCAGCATCTCCTTGTCTCTGTATATTCTCTCTTGGCCATCCCATCTACCCCTCAACTTCAGCAAGCCTAGTCTTTCTCACTATGATTCTGACCTTTATCTCCCTACAGCATCAAGTCTCCATTTTGACTGCTTATTGAACAATTCCACAATGATGTCCACAAACACTTCAAGCTCAGCATGATCAAACATGTATCACCTTATCTGCTAAACTTGATCCTCTTTCCCTCTTAGACATGTCTACAAATGCAACACCATCATCCTCCTAGTAAACCAAACACAGAATCTCCCTTGACTTCTGTGATTCCCTCTATGTTTCCCCCCTACCTTCTGGTTTTCCTTCCCTCAATCCATCTGGCACATTCCCTGATTAAATCACTCCTCAACCCATCTGAAGTGTCACAGAAGCCAGAGCAATAGTTGATCATTCTCTGCAAATACTAGAAAGTTTCAAGGATCTCAAATCACCACAAGCCAGGGGTTAGTGCAAGCACAGATACAGGAAGCTGTAAATTGCCTAGAATTCAATAATGGGCACCCAGAAGCTGGAGACACCCCACTTTTCCACCGAACCTAAAGGTATTACCCCTATTACTTAGAGGGGGAGTGGCAATTACAATACATCCTTCCAGCATTGTGAGATAGAAGTCAGCACTAGCATCAGAAGAAGCTGGAGGAGGGAATTTCCTGGCGGTCCAGTGCTGAGGATTCCAGGCTTTCACTGCCAGGGGCCTGGGTTAGATCCCTGGTCGGGGAACTAAGATCCCACAAGCTGGTGTGGGAAAAGAAAAGGAAAGAAAAGAAAAGAAGAGGAGAAGAGAAGAGAGGAGAGGAGAGGAAAGGCAAGGCAAGGCAAAGCTGGAGGAGTTGTAGACTTCGCAGGATAGGAAGGGGGCAGCTATTCAATCTCTCACCACATATGGCATCATTTATGTGCCATGTATGTGCCAAGCACTGTACTAGGGAGCTAGAGACACCGAGAACCAAGCCATGGTCTTTCAAGGAATTCCCAGTCCAAAGAAGAGACAAAAAATTGCAGTAAAGGGTGATCTTGCTTTATTAGACATACACACAGGACACAGGAAGGCAGAGAAAAAAACTCTCAATACTGTTGGGAGCTTGTGTGAAGTGGCAGAGATTGTGGAAGACTTCACAGAGGCTTCCACCTCTGAGGTCTGAGCTGGGATTTAAGCCATAAAGAAAGAGTGCCTTAAAGTAGAGGGGCCTTCCAGGATGAGGAACCACATGGACAGAGTTGTGAGGGCAGGAGGAAACATGGGCTTTTAGGAAATAGCTAGTGTTATAGCATGGCCGTGAAAAGCAGTGGCAGGAAATGATGCTAGAGAGGCATTTGGGTCCACAATCACGCAGAACTTTGTACAGGAAGCTAATCCAGACTCTTACCCTTCTCCCGTGGCCTGAGAAGCAAGGATTACAAATCGCAAACAATTAGCCCTTAGAGGTGGTTGTGAATTTACACATCATCTAGTCGGTCCTTTCATTTCATAAGCCAGGAAGGAAGGTACAGGGAGAGGATGCAACTTGCCCAGGGCCTTCGGATGTCTTGCATATAACACCTTCTCATGAAATTTAAAAGCCCCACACACAGAGTCTCTGCTAAGAGCTAACCACGTAAAACAGATCCAGTGGCATGAGAGGAGTGAGGATGCAGCCAGGCACCTGCTCCAGGGCACTCCTCTTGAAAGCAGGTCTGAAGGGAGAAATCGTCATGTGCAGAAAGAACAGACTGCACGGAGACTTACCGAGGAAAGATAAACACCTTTCAAAGGCAAGCCGAACACTCCCCGTGCGTCATCCCAAGCCAGATGTGCCAAACCCCAGAATGTGTTAGCAGCACTTACGGCCCTAATAGCCTTAACCATTCATAAGATAAACAATTAGCCTGAGACATAATCAAGAACAAATGGTCAAGTACAAGCACATAACCTCTAATCTCAAAATTTTGAAGGGTCACTCTTTTTTGTTTGTATGTTTCAGCAGCAGCAGCAAAGGGGGTTCTGAGCGCTTTGTGAAGGTTTGTGGATGCAAGAAGCTTACACTAGTTATATAAAGACAGTGGGGGTACAATCAAGCATGAACTTTGGATCTACATGGAGCAAGGTTTGAATGACAACCCATTCACTTAGTAAGTATGACTTTGAGCCAATTTCTTACCTAAGCCTCTCTAAATTGCCTGGCACAGTGCCAGGCACAAAGTGCGTGCTCAGATATGCATGGGTTCCCTTTCCACTTGTCATGCCCCTGCGGGAGAGTTTAGGGTTTATTTTACATAAAGTCACCTATGGGCACTTTGCTGGAGCACATCTATTGCTCAAATATGGAAATTGCCTACAGAGTTTTATATTTCAACATTTGTATTATCTATTTTAAGCATGTGATTTGGTATAATCTTGGGCAAAATATTTTCCCTATAAGCTTATCTTAGTTTTTTTAATGAAAATCAGTGAAAAAAATAATTATTTAATGTATAAATATTTATAGCCACTACCCAGGGACATACATATACTGCAGAGCAAGACAGACATCTGTGGCACAAACCAAGAGCAGGATAAAAATGTACCCTCTACAGATAGATATAAGCTGTAGTTGCCTATGAACCCTCAGTGCTTTTCTCACTAGCAGGACCTACCCATTTCCAGGCAATGAATCATGATGAGTCTAAGTCAATTGTGGACAATCCTATTTGCTTTGGCAAAATACTGATTTTTGCAGCCCATCTTGCAGCTAGGAATAGCCATGTGATCAAGCACTAGACAATGAGATTTGAGAGCCAATGTGTTGGTGAACTTCATGGAAATATTCTTTTGCTCCTCAATGAAGGGACGATCCTTTTTGTCACTCAGATCCCTGCTTCCTTCCTTGAATATAAAAGGCTACGGCAGCCATATGGTGACCATGAGGCATTAAGCGTGAGGTCCCAGTGTCCATACCCAGAGATGACACAGTGGAAAATGAGAAAGAGCCTTGATGGCATTTGGAAGCCACTACTCCAACCACAGAACTCCTAACAGCAGACTTCTTGTTATGTGAGACAACTATCTTTGTTGTACAAGCCACTGTGAGCCTCGTTTTTGAGTACTTGCAGCCAAAACTACATCTTAACTCAATCAATTTCTAGGCAGGGTTAAGAATAATCTACAGGAGGCAACTAGGCATATTTGGAGTTGGAATTCCATGCCCTCATGGGGTAGGGAAATAGCTGTCACCAAGGAAGAGGCATTTCAATAAGTGCTTGAAGGTTGGGCAAAAGATGGGAGGGAGAGGTGAAGGCAGTAATAGCTTTTGTAGAGAAAGCTTGAAAATGAGAGAAAAGAATAAGAAGGCTTCACGTTTGTCATCTGACACTCTAGGAGGGGAGTCTTTACAATGAAAACGTATAAGGATTTTTTTTTTTTCCAAAAAAGTCTAAGTCAAAAAATTGCGGGAGTCACCGAAACCTGCTTCGCACATTCGACAACTTTCATTGTTCTTACTCACTCCCCATCCTGAAGGCTCTGTCTATGACCGTGTGCCCTGTCCAATGGCTCCACCCCACAAGATGCTTCATCTCAGGTCATACAAACTCACTCTGGCACCGAGGTTGGCTCTTGGTCACTGGAGCCTGGACCCTTTTGACTTCAGTGGTGCTCACTACAAGTCAGCCTACAGAGAGTGCCCCCCATGATTCTGAAAGCCACGTTAGAATAAGAAACCAGTTCACGTCTGGAACTGGTTTCTGGGAAACATCAAGAAATGCAACCCACATTTTATCCCCTCTCTCTCATTCTCTCTCTCACTCACTCTCATTCTCTCTGTAACACTTGAGGAAATTAAAAAGAACCTATTGGTGTATAGCACATTGGTACATCAAAGTCCCCAAAGGAAAATATTTGAATTTCTTCCATCTATTTTCCTCTCCTGTTCTTTATGCTTCTCAATGAGAAGAAAGGTAGAGCTTACATTTTATGTCAACACAAAAGGCCTCCGTTTGTGTGCAGTACTTATTAAAGTACTCAGCGATTCAATGTCAAGGTATGTATTATACATACTTTTTTTTTCTAGGCCATTATCAGCTTTCTTACAACACTATTATTCTTCAGCCCAGCTAATGCTTCTGTCAAAGATTTAGCAACAAGCATGGAAAATGTCAAACAGTGGGGAAGAAACCTAGCTGTTTCCACAACTGCACAAAAGGCACGAGTTGTCTTTTATGGAAAAGCAGCATAATTCAAAAGCCAACGGATGTTTTATCGGGGGACAGAGTAGTGGGATGCTTTATTTGTTTTTCTCTGCACACCTGAGTCCATCTCCTCTGAATAGGTTTCCTTTCTTCTCTTGCCAATATACTTAATAAAATAGGGCCTACGCTGTTATCACTGCACCCTCTCCCCAGGTGGTATCTGGCTTGGAACGTGACAGAAATCAGCCTAGAGAGTCAGCCCTGTTCTGTCTGCAGAACAGTGTGAAAGATTTAAGGAGCACTAAAAGTCTCCTCTAGAGAAAAATATTTTCCCAACCTGCTTACCAGGGTGCCTGAAATTACAACCCTTCTGCTTTAAGGCATTGAGAGCCTCCATTAAAATGCAAATATGTTAGGTGAGTTATTTTATCAAACTTTCACATCTTAGCTTGAATTCGTTTATGGCTTAATTCAAAACCCTAAAGTGATGGGACACAGTTTGGATGAGAGAACAGGTGATATGGAAGTTCAGGGTTTAAAATGTGTTGCCTAGGGAGCAGGCCCAGGTAGCAGGACAAAGTGGGAGAGCAGAATATAGTCGGAAGGCACCAAAAATGAGGTCCAGAGTTAATACACACATGCAGATGCTATCAACAATCCTGGATGAGCAACAGGCTGGACGGTGTGGTCAAGAAGTTGTCATGTTCACACTTCAAAAACATAAACTCAAGGAAGCATCAATGTGCATATGGCTTATTTTCTCCCCCCTGGATTGGCGTCCTCAGTTGGATTTACTTACCATTTCTTCCTGTCTGAGTGTGCTCAGGGCTCTTACCCACTCCCTCCCCAGCAGTTTCAGAGGTCGCCTAGAGCCTATGGCAGACACTCCCTGTGTTCTCCAATATTTCCATTTCTCCCCCATCCTGCCCCCTTGAAGTTCGTCACGGCCGTATGACCAACTTTGGTCAACGAAATATAAGCAGAAATGGTATGTGTCACCATTTCTGCTTCCAGGCAGAAGCATTTCAGCACTTAATCATGGTTTTCCATGCTCCCTTCTTCTGCCAGGGTGAACTCTGAAGCATGGTGAACTTGAGAAAAGACGCTACAATGTCAAAGCAGCTGGGAATGGTGGACAGAGAGAACAGCTACCTGGAAACCTGCTGAGACCTGAAGATGACCATAATAAAGCAGGAATAAGCTCCTATTGTGTAAACCACTGATATTCTGGTGTTATTCCTTCAGCATAACCTAGCCTACCCTGGCTGATCCATACCCCACGAACAGCACCTCAGGAAATCTCATCTG
Source organism: Eschrichtius robustus (assembly GCF_028021215.1). Taxonomy (NCBI): domain Eukaryota; kingdom Metazoa; phylum Chordata; class Mammalia; order Artiodactyla; family Eschrichtiidae; genus Eschrichtius; species Eschrichtius robustus. The sequence goes on along the minus strand of NC_090839.1, from coordinate 81,316,085 downwards.
GCCCTCTCCATTACCATATACTCATCATTCAGTAAATATTTATTGAGCACCTACTATGTGCCAGATAATATTATAGGTCCCAGGAATTTACTAGTAACAGTGAAGTTACCAACAGTAAAGGACCAAGTAAAGTCTTTGAACTCATGAAGGTTACATTCTAGTCAAGGAAGAAAGATTATAAATAAGCTTGTTAGGAATAGGCTTGGTTGAGTATAGCAGAAAACCCAAATAATATCAACTGAAGCAAATTAGAGGTCTAGTTTCCCCTCACATAAAATAAAACTGGGGGTTGGCAATTCAAAACTCATAGGGTGGCTCTACAATGTCATGGGTAATACAGACTCTGCCAATCTTTCTGATCTACCATTCTTAGCATGTGGCTTCCATCTTTCAGAGCACCTCGTATTCCAAAATGGCTGCCACAGCGCCATTCCTTTTACAGCCTAGCAGGAAGAAAGAGAAAAGGGAAAATGCAGGAAGAAAGAGAAAAAGGAAAATGCAAAAGGAGGTGCCTCCCAACTAAGTCAGGCCCCTTTAAAGAGCCTTCCCTGAAGCCCTAGCCCATACGTAATATGTAAAATGTACTGGCTACTCCTACTTTCTAGGGAGGTTGAGAGGGAAATATAATCCCAGCTGCATGTATTTTTGCCACAAAGAAAATAGAGTTCTGTTAGTAAAGAAAAGAATAAGCATTTAACAGTCTCTGTCACAAGAGGTAAACAAATAAAGATTTCATCTGGTGCTAATATTTTGAAGGAAAAAAATACGATAAAAAATGGAGAGAGAGTAACTTTACCCACGGTGGGGGACAGGGAGAGAGGCCTTTCTAAACAGACAGCATTGAATAGTGGAAAGAAGTCCCCCATGGGGATATGTGGGGAAGGGAGCCCCAGGCAGCAGGTACAATGAGTGCCAAGGCCTGAAGTACTAAGGAATAGAAAAGCCCGCTGTGAGTGGAGTGGAGTAAGGGAGAATATAGGGGAAGATGAGGGCAAAGAGGCAGGAAGAAACTAGGTCAGGAAGGACCTTGTGAATTTCATTCTCAGGGTGATAGGAAGCAAGTGGGGGCCTGAGGAGTAAGCAGGGAGGGACATCATATGCTCTTTAATTCTGGGTGCTGTTGGGAACTGGTTTGTAGGGGAAAAAGAATGGTGACCAGTTAGGAGGCTGATTCAGGCATCCAGACAAGAGATAACAGCTCTGTACCTATAGTAGGATGGATGGATGGGCAGTGCTAAGGATGCAGCTGCGATCAGCAATCATGATTTTTTTATAAACCCCATTGGCCTTGATGGGTAACTTTTTCTACCAGAGTTTGGCTGCTCATCTCTGGGGCTCAGAGAAAGTTCATAGACAGTTGGGTTTTTCCAGAATTGGAGCCTTGCTGGGAGAATATGATTGACAGGGGCTGAGAGAAGCTAGGAAGGAAGGCTGTTGAAACAGGTCACTGAAATGAGGGACTCTTAGCAGGATGCGGAGGGAAGTGACAGAAGGCAGAGGCTGAGGACGTGAAGACCCCACCCCCGCCCCCAAGGGTCAGCCAATTCCTGTTTCCCACCTGTAGCTAATGCTTATAGCTTCTGCCTCTCTGCCCAGCTTCAGCAGGTAGACACATGGCTGGACTATCTGCCTGGCAGCTGCTGACCAATACCACCCAGGCCCCATTTGTCCCATATGCTGCTGCTCATTGGTTGGTCCTGCCTCACCCTTTTGCAACCCAAGTGTTGGGCTCCCAAGTGTCTTGGAAGAAAGAGCAAACCCTACTTCTATAGTGGAGTGGTTAAGCATAACAGCTGAAGTTAGGCTGTGGGTTCAAATCCAAGCTCCCCCACCTTCCAGCTGTGTCACTGTGAACAATTACTTAACTTTCATCTGTAAAATGAGGCTATTCATAAGCCTCGCAGGGCTATTATAAAAATCTAATGAATTAATGAAAAACACCCAGAAGAGTACACAGCACACAGTAAAGATCTCAATTACATGTTATTATTTATCATCCTCCTGCATTACTCAGATCGAATCTCACTCCCTCCTAAAACCTCCCCTCCACACCCCAGCCTTCATTTATCCACTTTCTCTAACTCATTTTATGCTTACTATTCATAACATACAATCTTCATCTTACAACGTGCCGTCCTGTTCTCTAATTGTTGGTATCACTCAATCTGGCACTTGAATCCACACTAATTACTGTATGCTAATATATAAAATCACGCCTTGTCCTAATTCTTCATGCATGTGCCTTATCTCTTCTCTCCAACTATATATACTAGGAGACCCCCATAAGCCAATTTTATACCTCTCTCACATCTTCACAGTGGAGAATGCAGTGCTGGACACGTAACACAGATGCACTAAGTACTGAGGTCCTTTCATCTGGAGAACTCTAGAAATCCTGTGCATTAGGGAACCAAACAGAAGTGGAAACATGCTTCAGAATTGGAACTGATTTCTATAAACCTCTAGTTAAGCCAACTGTTCTTTGGGCAGTGCCTATGCTATCCTGGGGAGAACACTGTCACGTATTATCTTCTAAAAGGTCTCCAAAATACTTCAAGAAATAGTCTGACTTATTCAAGATTAAAAACTCCAACTGAAGCCTGATCCTCAGGCCTCCTGGGCCAGCTGGCCCTCAAAAGAAATAAGCTCTTCCAGATCATTAGCCCAGGGCCTCTCCAGCTAGAGAGAGCAAACCTGTAAGCAGACCTGTGAGCCTGCAGAGAAGCTACCCTGCACTGAACCCACTCTCAGTGGCTTTGGCGGGGGCGGGTGCTGGCTACGGTGAAGAAATAGCCACACGCAGCACCGTTGAAAACTTTTGCAATGCACAGTAGACTGGTTTGCCCATCACACAGCCTCTCGGCGCATCCTTTGAATACAGCTAATACTGCTGAGGAGCAGTGGGGGCTGGGGGTAAAGGGCCAGAAACTGCAGCCAGACCACCAGAATTCAAACCACCGCTCTGCCACTCACTGGCTGCATGGCTTTGAGCTACTTTAACCAATCTGTGCCTCAGTTCCTTCATCTGAAAGTGGTAGTTATAACAGCCCCTGATTCTTCTGGTTGTTATGAGGATTAAAAGCTTTTCAATTGTTATAGTGCTAAGGACAGCGCCTGGTTGTAAGCATTATGCAAGTGTCTGTTAAATAATTTTTTAATTGTATTTATACGTGTGTGTGATTATCCCTGCCCCGGGGTAACAGGAAAGGCTACCCAAAGCTGGCATCTGTAATTGAGTAAGACTCAAGGTGCAAGGGAGAGTCCCTTACAATAGTGGTTCTCAACTTACCTTGCGTTTAAATCACCTGGAAAGCTGTGAAAAACCCAGATTCCTAGGCCTCACCTCCAGCATTTCTGATTCAGTAGGTATCAGTAGGTTGGGAACTGAGAAACTATCAATACATTTCCAGTAAGTTCCCAGGTGATGCTGATGCTGGCCCAGAAACCCACTTTGAGAACCACCGCCTTTCAGAATCAGAGAGAAGCAGGTGCAGAGATGCAGGAATATAAAACAACCTGGCCTGCTCAGTGGAGAGAAAGTAGTCTAACACAATTGGATCAGAGAGTGGTGATGGAAAATGGCAAAAGAGGAGGTGGGACGAGGAGGCAGGAGCTGATCCCAGAGTGAAGACACCTGGCACAGATCCTGTGCACTTGGAGGCCCTTTGGGAGTTTACAGCTTAAGTAACATGACCAGTTTGTGTTTCCAAAACCATCATTTTTGCATTAATGTGAAGAATGGACTGGAACAGAGGGGAGAATAGAGAAAGGGACAAAAATTAGAAGAAACCAGAGGAGAAATAATGAGGCCAGAGCTGGTGCAGGTGCAGTGAGATAAGAAGAAAGAAACAGAGAAATCTTAGGGCACAGAATTGAACAGATGTGCAGAGACCTCTGTGTGATGGGAGGGAGAAGGAAGGGTTAAGGGTTACTCCAAGCTGGCCAGCTCTGATGCCGGGATGGAGGAGGTCCTATCAACTGAGAAAGGAATGCAGGGGACAAAAGAGATGTGGGGGGAAAAGAACATTATAAATCCAATTTACAAGGGTTTAGAGGCATCCATGATGCCCATTAGGCAGCTAGAAATCCAGGTCTGGAGTTGCCCAAAGAAATCACAATTAGAAATAAAGAGCTGGGTACCCCCATAAGCAAGTCCAGGTTAGAATCAAGGCTGTGGGTAAGGTGGCCAAAGGAGAGAGAACTGACTAGGGAAACAGCCCGGACAGAAACTTGACTTAACTTTTTAAAATGGGCTCAGCGATCAAAAGCAAGAAGGGAGACAGGGAGAATGAGAAGAGGGTAGAGAAGCTGAGGCCCGCAGGACGAAGCAAAGCTATGACAGCATCCTGGTGCTGGGGCTGTCATCTTACTAGCATTACAAACCCTTCTGACCTCACCTGGGTTGAAGGGCAAGTGTCTGTGCTGGTCACTGTCCGTTCTTGGGTCCACTGGCTGCCCTTCCCCGCTCAGCCTGACTCCCTGCAAATTGCATTTCTCAGGCTCCTTTGCCAACTGGCTTCTGGTTAATTTCTGCCAAAGAGAGGCACTGGGAGGAGACTGGGGAGAGGAGGGTAGTAAAATCCAGGTTACCCTCCCCATTTTTGTTCTCCGTCCGCAGCCCCAGCTCTGCCTTCTGTGGCTTCTCAGCAGACGTGTGCCTCTGGCTCCCTGGGGTCTGGGAACATTCCCTCCTAACTCTTCGGTCCCTCCAGCTGTGTGTGGGTGGGGAGGAGCAGCTCGCTGCTGTTGCTCATCTCTACACCAATTCACCAGCCCACTTGGCTTTTCAGTGTTTCCAGCACCTCCTAACTAGTTCCCGTAGGAATTCCCTCTACTGAAACGGCTGGTGCAGCCTCTCTGGTCCTTGCTGGTCCCTGATTGATAAACACACAATGATAATACATCAGTTTCTCTCCCCACAACTTATTTCAGTCTCCATAAAACTATTCAGGTTGGGATTATCCAAATTGATATTAACAAAGCTTTCTATTTAAAAATTACAGGGAAAAGTAATTTTAAAAGAGGCAGTAAATGAAGATAAAAGCTGAAATAAATACATTGTAAAACATAAAGCTGTAGAATGATAAATTAGTTCAAATATTGGTTTTTTTGATAAGACTACTAAAATAAACAAACCTCTGTCAAATATAATTAAGGGAACATTTTTAATTAGAAATGAGAAAGGAGATAGGACAAAATACAGAAGATAGATTTTTTTCTCCAAATCCAAAGAGAATGTTATGCACACTTGTAGGCTAATAAACTGAAATCTTCAATGAAATGCATAATTTCTAGAAAGATATAGATTACTAAAAATAACTCAAGAAATATAAATCTAAACAGAATAATAACTGAGGAAGAAACTGAAGAAATAATTTGATAACAACTAAAAAAAAATGCAGTTTGTCCCAATGTTTCCACCAGAACAATTTTCATACTTTTAAGAAACAGATGATTTCAATGTTGTATAAAATATCCAGAGCACAAAAAGAGATAAGAGTACGTTTATATCCATTAGGCAAGCATGATCTTCTTCCTAAAATCTGATAATGATAAAATACACAAAAAGAAAATTACAGGCACATATCACAAGTGAATATGGATAGGAAAAGCTTAAATAAAATCCTCACTCTAAAAAGAAACTTGTTTTACTGTAACTCTTTAGTTGGTTTTTCTTTTTTTCTGGTAACAGCTTCATTGAGATATAATTCTTACGCCATAAAAAATATAAAACACTTTATGAATTTATCCTTGCACAGGGGCCAGACTAATCTTCTCTATGCCGTTCCAATTTTAGCATATGTGCTGCTAAAGGGAGCACAAGAGATGATAACTTCATAAGTTAAGTTGAAATAAATTACGAAGGATGGTCAGTTTGTACATTATAGAAATAGATAACCATTGGACAAAACTAAAATAACTCAAATCAAAGGGAAAATATCATCTGGAGAAAACATTCACAGCAAATATAACAAACGGTTCATGTCTGTGTTATGTAAAGAACTTATACATATTGATACCAAAACATTAAGTCCCCAATACGTAAACTAGCAAAAAACTAGAGAAGACAATTCATAAAAACAGAAATACTACTAGTAAACAAGCATCTGGGAAAACATTCAACTTCTCTTGTAATCAAAGAAATGCCCCCTCAAATAATGTGGTAGCATAATACACTCACTACATTAGAGGAACTTCAGAAACTATCCAGTATTACAGCACTGCAGTAAAACCAGTCCCCACACACGCCATATAAATTGATATCAACTCCTGGAGATACATATCAGGAACCATCTTAAAAGTCCATAATATCCTTTTATCCTAAGGATATTTTAAAGAATAAAAATTAAAGCTACATGAGATGTTCATTGCAATGTCATTTTAACAGCCAAAATAAATAAATGAAAGACCACCTGAATCCAACAACAGGAAGATTATTAATGAAAGGTTAAAAATTACTGTTTAGGGCTTCCCTGGTGACACAGCAGTTAAGAATCCGCCTGCCAATGCAGGGCACACGGGTTTGAGTCCTGGGCCAGGAAGATCCCACATGCCGTGGAGCAACTAAGCCCGTGCACCACAACTACTGAGCCTGCACTTTAGAGCCCGTGAGCCTCATCTACTGAAACCCGCACGCCTAGAGCCCGTGCTCCGCAACAAGAGAAGCCACCGCAATGAGACGCCCGAGCGCCACAATGAAGAGGAGCCCCCACTAGCCGCAACTAGAGAAAGCCTGCGCACAGCAACAAAGACCCAACTCAGCCAAAAATAAATAAATAAATTTATTTATTTATTTAAAAAATACAAATTACTGTTTAGAACTATAATAAAAACTACAGTTTATCAAGCACCCTCATATACACGACTCCTTTCAGTCCTCAAGGGTCCCAGGAGGTGGGAAGGAATCACGCTGAGACTCAGAAAAATTAAGTGATTTGCACAAGTGACTCTCAAACACTTGCTACCAAATTCCAGGCTCTCTCAATGTTAAAGTGGGTGGTTGTGAATATCTGCTCTGAGCCTCAGTTTCCTCATCCAGCAAATAGGGCTAATAAGAATACCTAAAGAGTAGTTAAGAGAATCCAATGAAGCTCTTAAATGGCTGTGAGCTCTTCACACAGGGTATGGTACACAGTAGCACTCAGTAAATTTTAAGAATAATGATAATACAAAGTTGTATCAATTCAATACGATTACAGCAATGTAAATATGTCCGCAAGTAGATGAGAACCAGAAAGAGGAAGGAATAATGAAAATGCATGCTGCAAAAGCAAGGCAAGAGCAAAAGAATCACTTTTCTTTTTGGAATTATTTTGGTTTTAGTACAATACGTAGAAATCTGGAGGGAAACAGAATATACAAAAATCTCCTAAAAAGGAATTGGCATCTTTGGAGGAGCCGCATATTAAATCTGGGATCACTGCCTCTAGGACACTTGAAATAATAAACTCAGCATATGTGCCCCCTGGAGACGTCACATGGTGTGGGGAACTGGCCAGCGGATGGCGCTGTTTCACTTGCCCAAGGGACCAAGGAGGCATTTATTGGCCTCAATAATATATTAGTGCTAGTCGTTCGGTCTTCTTTAAAGATTAATTCTTTTTTTTTTTTCTTTTTTTCCTTCTTAAAACTGAGACTCAGAAGCATCTCAAACAAATCTCCATGTAGTTGGGAAATAGATCCAAGTCCACTCCTGATGAACAGCAACATTCCAAGGGAGATGCTTTGCAGTGAGGAAGGTCAATCTGCAGGACCAAGGAGAATGTCGTTACTTCTCCCTTTGGTCATGTGACTAGAAGCTACCATCAGTGTTCAGCAAAGACTTAGCTAGTGTTAGCCCCCCAGGTTTTTAACCTACAAACTGGGAACAATTCAAACCACCGGAGAGACAGTTTTCAGAGTAATGAGGGAAAAAGCTAGAGGTGTCCCTTGGCTTTTCCTCCCAAAAGTCAGCAAGGCCTGAAAATCTCTACTACAAAGGCATAGGCAGAAAGTAACTCCACTCTCAGCACCTACATTGTGACAGGCTTGTAAAGGACAGGTAGGAATTGGTGTAGCTGTGGTATAGAAATGAAGTCGATCCAGGCTGTGGCCCTTGAGCTTGAATCGTCAGCAACTGCCTACATGAGTCAGAACTTATGCAGTTGGTATATGAGCTCCAATAAAGGAAGTGACAGTTCAGCAAAGGATATAAATTCAGAAGAGAAATGTCAGGGGATGACACAGAACCCAGCATGACCAGAGGCTGAATCACACAGAGCTCAGACTCAGGTCTAAACAACACTCCCCTACTTGGGATGTCAAACAGGCATCTCAAATTTAATATGTCAAACACCAAGCTCCAAGTCTTTGCCCTCACCTGCCCTGCCCACAGCCTTCCCGTCTCAGGTAACAGCAATGCCATCCTTCCAAGCCCTCAGCTGGAGTCTCGTTAACTCCTCTTTTTCTCTCATATCTCACATCCAATCCATCAGAAAATCCCATGGGCTCTATCTTCAAGAGACACCCAAATCCCTCCTCTTCTCATCACCTCCACTACCACCCCCGCTGCAATCCAGACCACCATCACCTCTTGCTGGTCTTCTCGTTATAGCCTCTTAACTGGTCTCCCCACTTCCACCTTGGCCCACCATTCACTCTCTTCTCAACACAGCAGCCAGAAGGATCCTCTTAAAATCAAAGTAGGAGGACACCTTAAAAAAACGAACCCATTAAAGAGCTAATAAATTGGTTTTCATCAAAATTAAAGCGACTCTCCAGAAAAGTACTACAACATGAATGAACCTTGCTAAGTGAAATAAGCCAGTCACACAAAGACAAATACTGCGTTATTCCACTGCTATGAGATACCTAGGGTAGTCAAAATCATAGTCAGAAAACAGAATGGTGGTTGCCAGTGTCTGGGGGGGAAGGGAAAATGGGGAGTTTTTGTGTAATGGGTATAGAATTTTCGTTTTGCAAGGTGATACTGGTCACATGACAATGTGAATAGTCTTAATATTAATGAACTATACACTAAAAATGGCTAAGATGGTAAATTTTATGTTATGTGTACTATACCATAATTAAAATTTTTTTAATTCTCAAATTGCACATTTTAAATATGTATAGTTTACTGTTTGTCACTTTTACCTCAATAAAGCTGTTTTTTAAATTTTTTAATTACATTTTTTAAAACTAAGTAGGATCACATCCCTCCTCTGCTCCATACCTTCCATGGGCTTCCCATCTCATTCAGAGAAAAAGCCAAAGTTCTCGGAATGACCTACGAGGCCCTACATAATCTGGCTCTGAAACCAGCGTGCCCTCATTCCCATTTCTCTCCCATTCACCCCACTCCAGCTACACCAGACTCCTTGCTGTTTCTCAAACACACCAGGTGCACTCCGGGGGCACTGACATGTCCTGTCTGCTTTGCCTGGAAAGCTTTCCCCCCAGGTAACTTTGTGGCTCACTTCCTTACCTCTTCCAAACCTTTACACAAATGTCACCCTCTTAGAGGGGCCTTTCCTGACATGGTATTTAAAACCGAAATGCTTCCCCCACCCCCTGAGTCCCCATCCCCCTTCTCTGCTTTATTTTTCTACATAGCACTTATCACGGTCTAATATACCACATTTTTCTTATTTATTTTGTCTGTTTCTCACCATTAGAATTAAACCAGAAATACAGGAATCATATTGGTTTGTTCACTAATTATACCCCCAGCAACTAGTACAGTGCCTGGCACATAGCAGGTGCTTGAAAAATATTTGTTGAATAAATGAATGAGTAAATGAATAAACGAATGAAGGAACATTTATCTGACCTTGACAAACAAGTGTAAGGATCCTTTTTGAAGATACCCCAACCCAGTCTGTATAGCTGGATATCTGTCAAGCTTTTCCAACCCTCATGAGAGTACTCTGATACGATGCCATCAGCATTCCCTTTCTATATTATCAGTGGAGGCTCAAGATCACATGGGCCACAAATGGCAGAGCCAGCATTTAAACCAAGAATTTGTCATCAGCTACCAAGTCCCACCATGCCACCCTGAGTACCTAAACTTTTTTCAACTTTCATCATTCATAATGGCACTGCTGACAGATCTTAGTTGAGCAGTTAACCCTCGTGCCATAAATTTCTATGTGTCACACCCAAAACTCAATATATTAGAAGGCTACCCTTCTGGTTTCTAAAATGGAAATTGATGACATTGTATGCAGGAGCATAGGAGCTGCAAACCCGCACCCGAATCTCTCCATCTACCTGGAGGCAAAAATAGAAAAGTCAGAAGCACTCAGAGCTGCAGGCCCTCCCCGCTAGAGATATTATACCACCATTCCAGGCCCAGGTACCCCCCACACTTAGGAGGGTCCAGGGTTTGGTTTAGCAGCTGGGGCGTACAAAGAAAGAGGTGCAGCTGGAGCCACCCATGCGAGGACAGCACTCTCCCCCTCCCCCCTCGAGGTGGCCTGACATCTCTGAGCATCCAGAAAAGAACACAAATAGACAGGTTTTTATGAGGGCCGTAACCCAATTGACAAAGGCGAGCTCTCTCAGCCTGGAAATGTCCCTGCTCTGAACCAGTTGCCTTGCCAACAAGCCACATGTTTCTACTCTGCAGAATCCAATTTCTGAGCAATGTGACAGTGACAGGTCCAGAGACATGATACAATTCCAAGGTGCCTTTGAACACCTGCTGAATAGCTAAGAACAATGTGGATCCCTGGATGTACTTAGCAACATGGGAGGCACGCTAGGCAAAGGCAGGTCGTGCCCAGTTTATGCAACAGCCCCCCACCGACTCCACCCCATCCCAGCATTTTGCAAACTACAGGTAACATGCAGCCATGTCCTTTATCACCACCATCATTATAATCTTTGTAAATACTTGCATGGGACTCACTCTTTAAATGTATTAAGTTATTCAACGGTCATGACAACCCTATGAGGTAGGTATTATTAGTATCCCATTTCAGATGAGAATTTGAATAATTGATAATTATTTGAAAAGTTGATAATTTACCCTAATTCACATAGCCAGAGAAATGTAGAGCCAGGATTTGAAACTGGACAGTCTGCCTCCAGAATCCATCCCCTTAAACACTTTGCTATACTATCAATCTCCAATATTCCCTAAATGGTAAAACCGAGAGATTGTTCTAGTTATCATTACTGCATAACAAAGCACCCCGAACTTCATAAAGTAAAATACCCATTTTATTATGCTCACGGACAGTGTGGGTCAGGAATTGGGACAGGACACAGTGGGGGCACCTTGTCTCTGTCCACAAAGCCTATCTGGGGTATCAGCTAAAAAGATTTGAAGCTGAGAGGGACTCAACAGCTGGGGATCAGTATCATCTGACGCATCTTCATGCCTGGCAGGTGATGCTTGAGATCCACTGGGACCTCAGATGGGTCTGTCAGCACCCACCTGTGGTCTCTCCATGTGGCCTGGGCTTCCTGTCAGCATGGTGGCTGGGCTCCAAAGCAAGTGTCCCAAGACGCAGAAAATAGAGCTGTCAGCTTTTTTTTTTTTTTTTTTTTTTTTTAAGAAGTAGGTTGTTTGTTTGGGGTTTTTTGGTTTGTTTTTTTTTTTTACAATTTTTTATTTTTTATTTTTTGACCGCATCACGCGGCATGTGGAATCTTAGTTCCCCAACCAGGGATTGCACCTGCACCCCCTGCACCGGCAGCACGGATTCTTAACCACTGGGCCACCAGGGAAGTCCCTAGCTGTCAGCTTCTTAAGGCTAAGACCCAAAAACTGGCACAGTGTCATTTCCACCATATTCTATTGGTTAGGAAGTCACGAAGTCCACATTCAAGGGGAGGGGACACAGACTCCAGCTCTCAAAGAATCTTGGAGTCGTTTGTTTAAACCACCAATGAGACCATTTAGTACAACCCCTTCAAGTTCCAGCTGACCAGCTGAAGCTCAGAGAAGTTAAATGATTTGTCCAAGATCATATAACGTGCAAGTGTTAGTGGCAGACAGAACCCAAGTGCCTCTGTGCCCTGTCTCATACTCTATGCCACTGCTTCTCACTTGGCTGCACCTTGGAGTTGCCTAAGGAACTTTTAAAAGTGCTGATGCCTGGGACATCCCTGGCGGTCCAGTGGTTAAGACTCCGCTCTTCCAATGCAGGGGGCTCAGGTTCGATCCCTGGTGGGGAAACTAGGATCCCACAAGCTGCATGGTCAATTAATTAATTAATTAGTTAATTTAATTAAAATGCTGATGCCTGGGTCTCATCTGCAGAGATCCTAATTTGTTTGGAGTGTGACCTGTTTGGAGGGCATGGAGATTTGTAAAATCTCCCCGGGGTCTGTAATGTGCAGCAGTGTGAGAGCCATGCTCTGTGCAATTCCCCACGATGGTTCCATGCAGGCGACACAGGCCACTGTTTCACTGTGGCTCAGCATTCGCAGAGGTCCTAGCCTGCCATGGGGACAAGCCCCACTAGGAACAGATTTCTGACACCTTCCTCTGGATCACAGACTCCATCATGAACCATTCTCCTTTCTGAGATACCTCTCCTCAGCTCCTTCCCCTCCCCACCTCCCAGGTGCCCCTCAGAAGCCAGACTTCTTTCACACTCAACTCCTCAACTATGAGTCAAGTCCACCTCTTGGCCACCACCTGCCAACTCCAGGAATTCAGTTTACCTTTGGGACCCCTCAAGAGTAGAGACTCAAAGGCCAGGTTCTCCTGCTCAATCCACCTCGCCCCCTGGATGACTACTAAGCCCGTATTTGGAGCCCCCTCCAGCTCCGAATATGCCTTCCTCCCTCCAACTGGGCCACACAGCACTGGTGTTAAGAGTGCTGTCTAAATCATGCTTTAAAAGGTTGGTTCTGTGAAACCACTGGTCAATTTGCTGGGAAACTAAAACTATCAACTTGGTTATTTCACTGAAATAATTGGTCAGTTGCATCATATGTCATGCATTATAACAAACTGGCCAGAAGCATTGGCCTAAACAAATATTTTCAGTGTTTCTCCTCAGATTTAAATTCTCATGAGGCTGGATTTTAAAAAAAAAAAACAAAAAACATAACAGTGGAGAAGCAGCCCTTCTGATATTGCTATTCTACTGGATTTACTGATTTATATTAGGTCAGGAGAAGATCTCCCAAGAATAATTTTATAAAATATATTTACTCTTCACTTTACACAAAGATGAACCTTTCTAAACTTCCCAGGCAATTCTTTTTTGTAAATTGAACTCTGCTGTAAATGTTCCAAAGAAGAGGCATTTAAAGGAACGCTTTATCAAGGATCATTATACTACTTTCTCCAATTTTGTGTTTGCTTGAAAATTTCCATAATAAGATTAAAAAGGAAGGGAGAGAGGAAGAGAGGAAGGGAGAGTGGGGTTGAGTGGGGAGGGAGGGAGGAGAGCTAGTCACCCTCAGGGGATTCTATGGTAAAGTGAAAAATCTCTGTGTAAGGTAATGTAAATAATACCCTCCCTGGCCAAAAAAACAACAACAAAAAAACCCAAACCTGCATTATTATTTCTGTGTGTGTATGCATATGTGTGTGTTTCAAGCTGTATATATGTATATGTCAACACATATGAGACATACATATGATTTTTAGCATATATGTGACATATATCATATACATTTTATAAATTCTAACTTCTCTAGTCTAAAAATCTAAAATAATTATTCTTATAAAGCATTTATCTCCATCAGTCTTCATTTCTCGCTCTCTCTATTTAGGTCTCACCGCTGGGCAAGTGAGAGGCTCACATCCTGCTTGGCTTACAAGAATCCCATCTGCTTTATACATGTGTATAGACTATAAGACATAGTCGCTCTTTGGGTGGACAGAGCAACGTTCCATGCAGCCTGCAATCACTTCTTCCACGTGCCCTTTCATCTGCCTTGGTTTTCCTCTATAAATTCTTAGTCCCACTCCAGTCCACGATAGAGTTCATCAATTCTTCCTCAGTGCCCCATTCACTGACGTAAACTCTGAAAGGCACTGCTTTGCAGATCAAAGGGCTTACGAGGTGCTCACCTAACGTGGATTCCAAGGGATTGGACAGACAACAAAGGGAAGCCAATAAGAGCCCGAAGACCTGTGGGTCCTCGCAGCCCCAGGAGAAGGAGCATGCGCGGTGCCAGAAACTAGGGCAAGGCAACGCCTTGAGAACGTCCTGAAGAGCCAAGGTGGATTCTCACTCCTGCTCTTATATTTGTATTTCCATCTTTCTCTCTGTGCACATAGCCTGGCAGGCACTTAAATGCCCAGTCATCAAAATTAAACAGCAGATGACATGATTCCCTAACTCCTGACTTAGGATCCCCTGACAGAATTCTTTCCAACAAGAACATGAGCTAAAAGACCCAAAGGCGATGCTGAATCCTTGGTCCCTAAACATGTTTTCCTCAGAACACACTTCAGTCAAAGAGAATCCAGTCCTCTTCCACTCCTTGTAGACCATTCAAAGGAGAAACTGCTAAGGATAATTCCCAAATGGGAGAGCTGTGCCAATGTGAACCTGAGAAAGTATCTTAGTCTTTTTTCAAATTTCTCCTTTCCACCAGATGTATCATGACTGGTATCACCAAATCCTTTCACCCATTCTTAAGTATTAAAATAAGGAAATTTTTTAAAAATCAGTCAACAAATGTCCATAAAATAATTTCCAGCAAAATCTTTCCAGCAGAAAAAGATATAACTATAAATGTTGAAGTTATAAGCCATGGGATGGTCATTTTTATATATAAATACATAACGATATATTCCATGAAAGGTAGAGACCAGCCATTGGCTGATGCATTAAAAGCCAGTGTTTAAGCTGATAAAAATTATATGAGGGGTTGACCAATGTCTAAGTAAACAAAAATTACAGAAAATACTAACTGGGATGGTTTTCTTCAAAATGGAAACAATGTTGACATTCGCAGTTCTTTCTTTCCAAACTCATTATTTATTACTCTCCCAAGAGGAAACCTTTGAATGAATGCATCCTATCAGCTTGTGGCAAATTGTCTTGTCTAAAAATTGCCTCCATAACACTGCTTATCTTACATGCACTTTGCACAATGTGATTTCTGCACCCCTCTCACTGAGATGTGGGGATGTGGTTTCTCCTCCTGAATCTGGGAGGGCTTGTGACTGGAGTAAGTGATGTATTGCAACTTCCAAGGCTAGGTCAAAAGATACAACTTCCAAGGCTAGGCCAAAAGATGTGGCTCTCTTGATATGCTTAATCTGAAATGGAGTCCCCATGCTGCGGGGAAGCCCAGGCCACATGCAGAAGCCACATGTAGTTGTTCCAGTCAACAGCAATAACCACCACACAGACATGCCCTGAGGGAGCCTTTGAGGTGACTCCAGCCCCAGCTGAAACCATATGGGAGACCCTGATCAAGAACCATCTAGCTTAGCCCAGTCAACCTCCAGAACCATGAGAGATAATAATAAAATAGTTATTGTCATTTTAAGTCACTAAGTTTTCGGGTAGTTTATCATGTAGCAGTAGGTAACTGGAACGTATTGTAAACCATCAGCCATTACACAATTGAATAGTATGCATACAATGGTAGTATTAGAAGAAAACTTAATTTCATCAAGACCAGTTGTCCATCCAATAATGAGCCTCTTCAAATAAAACCTTAGTCCTGGGACCGCCCTGGTGGCACAGTGGTTAAGAACCCGCCTGCCAATGCAGGGGACACGGGTTCGATCCCTGGCCCAGGAAGATTACACATGCCGCAGAGCAACTAAGCCCGTGCGTCACAACTACTGTAGCCCATGCGCCTAGAGCCCGTGCTCCGCAACAAGAGAAGCCACTGCGATGAGGAGCCCGCACGCTGCAACGAAGAGCAGCCCCCGCTCGCCGCAACTAGAGAAAGCCCGCGCACAGCAATGAAGACCCAACACAGCCAAAAATAAATAAATTAAATTAAATTTTAAAAAAACCTTAGTCCTTTGCAGTATTCAGAGCAACCACATATGCATCTGCTACTTTGATCCTGAAGCGTTATAACAAGCATAATAATTAAGAGTTTAGACTCCAGAGCCAGACAGACCCGGACTAGAGTCCCAACTTTGCCAATTTCTAACTGTGTGAACTTGGGCAAGTCACTCCAATTCTCTGTTTTCTCACATGTAAAATGGGTTAATAATAGTACTTATCTCATATGGTTATTGTAAGTGTCAAATGAGATGTGTGCAAAGCATGGTGCCTAACACAGAGGAAGTGTCCAATAAGTGAGGTCCCATTATTGTGGTACTTGATGATGATGTTATTATTAGCAATATTTTTCAACATCAGCCTGTAAATATATTTCACATCATATATCTGCCATAATCCTGAAAAGTAGGACTTATTATTCACAATTAAAGAAACCAGAAAGGTCACTCGACTTGCCCAAGGTCACACAGCTTGAGGACTGTCTTCCAGTTCACTTCCCCCTTTCACCACAGCAGCCTCTCTACCGAGTGGCTTTCCGGCCTATGATGAAGCACTTTCAATGGTGGGGTACTCACCACCCACTGAGGCAGCCCTAATAATCCATCTTCTAGTAGCACGTTTATCCTACTGAGCTGGAATCTATCTGCATGCAACGTCCACCCACTGGGCTAACTGCCCTGTAGGGCCGCCAGGATCAAATCTGCTCTCTCTTTCACATAATGGCCCCTGAATTTCTAAAGACTTAATAGTGCAACCCCCACCAAGTCCCTTTTCCTCCAGCCCAACAGCCCCAGGTTCTTAGGCCATTCCTCCTCCGGCACATGATGACGAATCTCCTTCCCACCAAGGCCTCCTTCTCCGCCTCAGGTTTGACAAGAGGCATATACTATTGATGATGGAGAAGCTTTCATCCTGCCCCTGGAGGCTTGTAATACATTTATGCTTTCTCAGGATGACACATACTCCAGGAGTACTAAGAATTATTGTCAATCTCTGTGGCATTGTAAAGGATTCTGGCATTTCACCATATAATCTTTTTTTTTTTTCTCCCAAGGGTCTGCCTGCTTGAGAAAACTGTCATATTCTATAGCCAAGAGGAGCCAAAGTGTTCTGAGGCAGATAAGCATATACCTCTGCCATGTAGTTTCTTCCAAACACTTTCCTGATGCATCAGCTGTGGGAAGGGAGCTAAAATAACCTGCAGTCATAGATACTGCAGGCCTCAACAGCCTTAGAAGGAAGGAAGTGTCTTTGTCAGGATAGGCTAGGTTATGCTGCAGTAACAAAGAGCCCTACAGTCTCTGTGGCCTAACAATAAGATTCCACTTTTTATTCAGGCAAAGTTCACTGTGGATCTGGCAACACCCCAAGGCAGACTCACGGATCCAGAAGGTTTGCATTTTATAGCTACACATCTGGAAGACATGGCTTCCAGGACACTGTGGCAAGGGAAGAGCCAGCTCTTAACTGCTTCAACCTAGAACTGACATAGATTACTTTTGCTGATAGCCCAGGGGCCAGAACTAGTCACATGGCTCAACCTAACTGCAAGAGGGCTGGGAAATGTGGGTGAGCCCATGGATAGATATTCAAGGAGCAGTAAGTATTCTGCCACACAATCTTAGAGGCCCTTTGACCCTGAAACATCTCCTGCATATCTGGTTAATCATCATGACACCAAGCTTCCCCACATCCCCTTCTGATGGCTCACAGGCTCCTCAGCAGCCATAGTGTTTGATGGCTGCTGTCACCGGTGTCACCCTCTGAGCCCCTGCACGCTGATTTTTATTGGCAGCTACAGACAGCTCCCTCCCATCTCTCTCTGCTGCCACTGACTTCCTTGAGGTCCTCATCATTTCTTTTCTGAATCTATCATCATAGTGTTCTTAACTGGTTTCCATCCCTCTCTCCGCAACACCACCCTCTATTATCTTTTATAAATTCTAATCTGAGTATACCTTTATTCTCCTTCAAATCTTCCCATAGCCACTGTGCCAAAAGGACAGATCCAATTTCCCGAGAACTGAGTGAAGAACCTTTTATAGTCTGGTTCCAAAGTCCCTTCCAGCCTCAGCACCCAGTGCCTCACTCCTGTGTTCCCCGTGCTCAAGCCAACCCAAACTCATGCCCACTCCTCTAGGTGCTACAGCACTGCCCAGAGTGCTCCTTCCAATCTGTAGCAGCTGAAGAAACTCTATTGATCCTATAATACCCAGCTCAAGTATCCCACCCTCTATGAAAACTTCTCCAATTCTCCCCAACAGAGTTAGCTACCCCCTGCTCTGGGTTCCAGATACCCTGTTAACGTGCCTCAATTGTGCTTCTCTGTTGGCACATTCATCTCTTCCACTTGGTGGATCTCTTACTGGCAGTGGCTGTGCCTTATTCATCCCTGTATCTCCAGGGGATAGAATGTTTCCTGGCCCAGGGAATGTATCAATAAATGTGGAATAAGCCCATGTTACAAATTGCCCCATTCTATCTAATACTGCTGAGAAAGAAGTTATTCCTTCATACACTGCTAGATTTTTATTCCAAAACAGGAAATGGAGAAGATAATAATTTTCTAGCTCAGAGTCTGGGCTAAGGGTTTGAAAGGAGAGCATTAAACTCCCAGGAATTTTCCCAGCATCATGAAGACCAGAAGCTCCAGGGCTACCACTTTGACTTTCTGGATTGTTGTAAAGTGGCCTCTCTACTCCATTTGGGAAATCCTATGAGGATGGACTGAAAATAAATAGCTGTTTGATTAGCCCCATATTGCACCAGTTCAGTGCATTCCTCCATGCCCTGAAATGAAAGGAAAGCAGGTATGAAAGCCCTGGTTATTCCGAGGAGGGGTAGGAAAGACTTAAAAACTCTCCAGAAAGCCTTCAGCACTGTAACTAAATGTTAATGTTTAAAGATATACCAATATTTCAGGAAGCCACTGGTAGTGCCACACTAAAGCTCATTCTAGTTTTGAAGAGAAATATTTGACTTGGAGGGACGGACCCCATGCTGGCTCCAAGATAAACTTTCCTAGCTCTCTCAGGCCAATTTTAATGCTAAGAGCAGCTCCACCGGAGTAAAAGTTCATTTTTGAGAGCCAAGCTGTGAATTATGCTACAGGCTGAGCTGAGCAGTTGGTCTTCTGCTGATGATGGCAGAAGCCTGAATATGATACAGAAGTAGAGGGGGTAGCCAGGGACATCCGAGGGGGATTATCACAGAAGGTCAGACTAATTAAATCGAGAGAAATCACCAGAGAGCCGGAGCTCCCACACACATCATCTTCAAATGCTCTGACACATGCAGGGTTTGATAAAAGAGGGTTGAATTGCCACTTTCATCTGCCTGAAAGGACAACAGTCAACCAAATAAAACTTTTTAGTATTGGTTTAAGCCCAGGTGGGGAGGGAAGAATTCAAAGTGCTGCCAATTCCTAATTACACAGTTGAATCACAGACAGAGAGAGTGGGGAGATGTGAAGTACAATTCTCTCTCTGGTTAGCCATTTAACGCACGCTTGTTGAGCACCTACTATGTGCCAGGCAGAGCTCTGGGTGCGAGGGATAAGAAAAATAAATATTCCTTTTCCCCCCAAGGAGCTCACAATAGATAAACGTTTATGTAACATTATTATGCAGTGTGATCAATGCTCCAATAGAGTTATCTAAAGACTGCAAGGAGCACTCTAGGGGGAGTCTAACTGCCCAAGTGGTGCCAGGGCTGGTACCTTAAAGGAGGCAACACATGAGCAAGGCCTTAAGACTAAGAATTCTACAGGTGGTGAGTGGAAGAAAGGCAAGCAAGGCAGAGGTCACAGCACTTGCAAAGGTCAGGAGGCTTGACACTGGACATTTTGAGTGGTTTGGAAGTGCAGATCAGATGGGACATAGAATCCATGTCAAGGAATGCTGGAGGTGAAATGGATAAGGCAGTTGGTTATCTGACACTGAAGGACCCCCGAATGCCATGCAAAAGCATCTAGAACTCATCTTGTAGGCAACGGGGAACTACTGAAGATTTTAAACGGTGACATGATCCAAAATGTATCTGAGAGATTCCTTGGCCACAGATGGAAGACGGGAAAGACATCTGGCAGAGGATCTCTTTCCAAAGGTGCTAACAACAAATGCCCCCGGTGGTGCATACCTCACCCCCCTTTTCCTGCTCATCCTCACAGGGCGGAAGCTGCTGATAAGCAATTCCTGAGAACCTACTGTGTGTTCCCAGCACTGTGCTATCTGCACTCAGAGCCATAAGAGTGTGCTGAAGCCAGCTCCTACTGGCTTATACTGGCTCATACCAGTTCATATTGGCTAATGAGAGCCAATTATGCCCATCTCTTTTTGGCTTCAGTGACGTCCCATTGGTAGCCTGAAATCAGCGACGGTGCAAGGCTTTTTCCACCTTAGAAATCTGCAAATGCTACAAACCAGGGCTTTTTTTTCTTTTCTAGAGAGCCATTTATGAAACATTTACCAGCACACCCCTTGAAAAGACCCAGTTCCAGCCCTCCATGAGAGCAATATCTACTTAAAGAGAACAAACTAATACATATGAAAGGATGCAAGAACAACTCAGTTCAGCATTTGTACCCACTAAAGAAGGAATCATGAAGCACGGGCAGGTGGTGCGGGGTGGTGGGTAGAGAGAAATAAAAGCCCAACAAGCCCAGGTTTTCCTCATCCCATACCCGGCCACTCTCACCCAAGCTGGGGCTTAATCGATTAGGTCCCATCTGGTGTTAGTTATCATGACTAGTGATCTCCAACTGTAGTTCTCAGAGGTGACATGTGACCTCAAAACTAAGCATGCTGTCAGAGAACTACAGATGTAGAAGGAGCCTCAGAGAGAGAATCCAGCCAAAATCCCACTTCAATTCATCCATAAAATGGGGCATCATATGGCAGTGATTTACCTAAGTCCTCAAAACAGTTAACAGTGAAATGGAAACTTGAATACAGTCAGTCCTCCTCTCAGCTCAGCCTGTGATCCAGTGCCCACGTCATTTTTTACATTTGTAAACAAATGTCCCACCATGACAGCTTACCCTTTCCATGGACCCTCAGAGAACACATTACAGTATTGTCCAAGACTGGCATAATCTTCCTGTCCTCAGCACTCCTGGGGAGGCCTGGTAGCCAGGAAAGGCATCTTAGATACTGTTAACTGAATGGAAATCTATTCAACAACATACCAAAGCATCAAATCAGAAAATATGTGTGCAGATTGTCCTCTGAGGCTCCATGAGAAGTTTGGCCATGGGTCCTGGGCTCAGGTTCTAGGGCCTAGGAGCAGGCTGAGAGCACATGAAAGGAGGGAGCTCTCAAGATCAGCATGCAGGGATGACAGCAGAATCAAGAACCAAGTGGGTGGTTAAAGGGCCAGAAGAGGAAGACAGGTAGACAGGGAAGAACAAGAGGATCTGGAATGGAGGGGAGGTAGGGAGGGACAGCCTCAACAGTGTCCCTGGGGCCTGACCCACAGCCACTCATGTTTTCACTAAATACCGAGAGCTTCAACTGTGGCTCCCCAGAATTTGGACCTCATGCTCCAAAACATTTTCCTAAAAATATTTTTGGAGCTAAAAGAGAATTGCCAACTTTTTCCTTTGACAAAGCAAGAACAACAACAACAAAAACCTCACTAGCACCATTTCATGAAATAATAGATATTTAAACCACCAAAGTTTAGAAAAAACAAATTCTCAGAATCAAGGACATTTATTTAAATTGACGACATATAGCTTTATGAAAAATACTAGCCATGACTTTGTTCACTGTACCATGGACGGCTGCACTAGATCAGGTGGGAGGAAGTGCTGAGCCAGCCTAGACATATGTGCAAATCACCCAGCTTCTATATGTGCATGTCCTTTATCTCAATTATGGTAGCTGAAGAGGGGGAGCATTCTCTTGGGTTATTTTCTCCAGCACCAGGTGGTAAGCACCATTGTTAGTCTTTCCAGAATCCCTTAGGCCTCTTCCATTTACAGTATCTTGAGCCTGGTTCCCAGCGTTACTGTGACATCCACTGCTCACATCTCACAACCTAATATGAGAAGAAAGAAGTAACCCTAGTTCCTTTGCCTTGTGTAAGACCATCTTTGCACCTCTCTCACCCAGGTATTAGAGATTTCAAAGAAGGACAAACTAAGCCCAAAAAGTTAACAGAAGGAAGGAAATAACAAAGAGCAGAGAAGAAATAAATTAAAGAGACCAGAAAAACAACAGAAAAAAGCAACAAAACTAAGAGCTGATTTTTAGAAAAGATAAACAAAATTGATACAACTTTAGCTAGTCTAAGAAAAAAAGAGACTCAAATAAAATGGGAAATTAAAGAGGAGCCATGACAACTAATACCACAGAAGTACAAAGGATCATAAGGGATTACTATGAACTATTCTACACCAACAACTTGGATAATCTAGAAGAAATGGGTAAATTCCTAGAAATATACAACCTTCCAAGAGTGAATCATAAAGAAATAGAAAATCTGAACAGACCAGTAATGAGTAAGAAGATCGAATCAGGAATCGAAAAATCTCCCAACAAAGAAAAGCCTAGGACCAGATGGTTTCCCTGGTGAATACTAACAAACGTTTTAAGAATAATTATCACCAATCCTTGTCAAACTGTTCCAGAAAACTGAAGAGGAGGGAACACTTTCAAACTCATTTTATGAGGCCAGCATTACCCTGATACCAAAACCAGATAAAGACAATACAAGAAAAAATTACAGGCCAATATCCCTGATGAAAAAAATTTTTAAATTCTCAACAGAATATTAGCAAACTGAATTGAACAGTACATTAAAAGAATCATACCCCATGATCAAGTGGTATTTATTCCTGGATGTAAGGATGGTTCAACATACACAAATCATTAATGTGATATATCACATGAAGAGAAAAAAGCTATAAAACATATGATCATCTCCATAGACGCAGAAAAAGCATTTGACACAATACTTCTTTTCATAATAAAAACTCTCAAGAGGGAATTCCCTGGCAGTCCAGTGGTTAGGACTCTGGCTCTCACTGCTGAGGGCCCAGGTTCTTCCCTGGTCAGGGAGCTAAGATCCCATAAGCTGCATGGTGCGGCAAAAAGAAAAAAACAAAGAAACACTCTCAAGAAACTAGGTACAGAAGGAATGTACTGCAACATAATAAAGGACATATATGACAAGCCCACAGCTAACATTATACTCAATGGTGAAAGGCTGAAAGCTTTTTTCTAAGAAAAAGGCATTATGCTAAGGGAAATAAGTCAGGCAGAGAAAGATAAATACTATGTGGTCTCACTTAAATGTGGAATCTAAAAAAAAAATAAACCCATAGAAACAAAGAGTAGAATGGTGGTTGCTAGGGGCGGAGGGGTGGGTAAAACGGGGAGATGCTGGTCAAAGTGTCTAAACTGGATATGAGATATAAATTCTGGGGACTAATACACAGCATGGGTGACTATAGTTATAATACTGTATTATATACACTGTATTATATACTTGAAAGTTGCTAAGAGATTAAATCTTAAATGTTCTCAACACAAAAAAGAAATGACAGTTATATGAGATGACGGAGGTGTTAACTAACCCTACTGTGGTAATCGTTTTGTAGCATGTAAATGTATCAATTCATCACATTGTACACCTTAAACTTACACAATGTTAAATGTCAATTATCTCTCAATCAATCTGGGGGAAAACAGTGCTAGAGATTTCATAAATAGAAAGACATTCGTTGGCCCTCTACATTTAGATGTACTAAATTCATAAAACATGACCTCAAAGCTCAAAAGGTTTCTAAAGCTTTGACTCCGTGCTGTGCTGGCACTTGAGTTTAAAATTCAGACTGATGTTTCACGTCTCCCCAGTCATAGAGAGAAGGGAAAAAAATGGCATACCAGGGCACGTGAACATCATGACCCATCCTAGGTCCACAGCTGTTGGTAAGTTACAGAACCCCGAAATGTCAGTTAGAAAAGAGGTCTTTTGAATTACCTAACCCAGGACTCACAGATTGGTTTCACTGCACATATATATATCATCTGAGAAGGAGTGGCTGCCTGGGGTGCTGGGGAGAAATGAGGCTACATCTGAGCCCAAAGGGGAAAAAAGGCTGTGATCGAATTTATTACATCTGCCACAGGCTCTGGAAGAAGAAAGGCAGCCCTCATCAGGGACTCAGGCAAACTCCCTTTGTACAATTAGAGAAACCAAGGCAACAAAGGGATGCAGCCAGTACATCCAGCTCGCCAGGTCCGACCCTTCTCAGCTCTTGTTTGCTCATCAATTCCCACACCTGAACGCTGTGTGACACCTGCCAGCAACTCCCCCTTCCTGGTCCTCCCCCTTCCAGGACTTGCTTTCTCCTTCTAAAACAAGCTGAAAATTCAGTCTACAGTAGTGTTCTACCTGCTCCATGGGGCCCCACAGGGAGTTCTGTTTCTGGAACTTCCCACCTGTCCTACTTGAGCCATTCCTGGGTTGGCAGGTTTTTGATGTGACACACCTCATCTCCTTAACCTGAGTCCCAATCTAGGTAAAGTGCCCTTACCTAGATTGGCACTTAACCACACTTGACTTAACTAGTGTTTGGGTCGTAGCTATTCCTGTATTTCTAAGCCATAAGGTCCTTAAGAGAAGGGGCTGGCTCTTTGTATTCTGGCTCTTTGTATTCTGCCCTATGCATAACATAGGGCAGGGACTTCCCTGGTGGTGCAGTGGTTAAGAATCTGCCTGCCAATGCAGGGGACATGGGTTCAATCCCTGGTCCGGGAAGATCCCACATGCCCCGGAGCAACTAAGACTGTGCGCCACAACTACTGAGCCTGTGCTCTAGAGCCCGTGAGCCACAGCTACTGAGCCCGAGTGCCTAGAGCCCGTGCTCCGCAACAAGAGAAGCCACCGCAAGGAGAAGCCCACGCACCGCAACGAAGAGTAGCCCCTGCTCGCCGCAACTAGAGAAAGCCCACGCACAGCAACGAAGACCCAACACAGCCAAAAATAAATAAATTAATAAATATATGTGAAATGAGAAAATGAGAGGCTATAACTAAGCCTCTTGTTACTCTTTTGTACTTCAGAGTTTCGAGACCAAAGTATACGTTTTTAAATCTGACAGAGAAATGCATTTCGCCTCCTTCCTGCTGTACAACACACCTCACCCACACCACTGAAGCTCCCGCACCATTTTTCCAGGTAGTCACCATGCTTGCCTCACAGCCCTTCACTCTTTTTTTTGCTTAGTGCAGTAGTTTTCCAATTTTATTTTAGCAGCAGAACTCTTGGGTCAAATGAAATATTTCACCAAAACCCCAAAGATAAAATGGCAAAAGGCAGTGCAGTGAGGGTGCCCTGCTCACATGCCCCTTGCTCCTTTCAGCAGCCCCTGACGCATCCCCACTGCACTCCCAGGGCCCCCAGATGCCTAGAGTTCAGAGCATCTCGCACCGGCTTGTACCATTCTCTCCAGTCTCCTATCCCCTAGCCCAGCCTCTACTCAGCTGCCAGCCTAATATTAACACTGGTCTAATCTTAACACCCCTTTCAACCTGCCATCAAGTTCACTCCTTGGTGCCATCAAGTTCAAACCCTTCCTGCTGGTTCCTTGGCAAAAACTTAACTGGACACACCTTCAACCTATGCCCCCCCACTTCTCTCCTCTACTTGTGTCCCTCTGGCTTCAGCAGAATCTCCTATGCACACCATGCTGCTCTCACTGACGAGACTTCCTTCCAGATCCAGAGCCCCCTCCTTGCCGAGTCCCCCCACCACCGCCTTCAAGTAGCCCATTATCCTCCCCACCCCCAGCCTCTTTCAGATTCCACTGCTTGATGCCACTCTTCACTCACGCCAAAATCCAGGGAGTCACCCTAAATCCTCCCTCTCCCCGACCTTGCACATCCAATGAATCACCAGTGCTGGGATCTGGCCTTGTGAATATAACTGAAACCCATACGCCTCTCTCCCTCCTCACTGCCATGGCCTCATTTTTGGACTCTCTTACCTCTCTTAGGGATTCTTGGAAAAGCTTCCTGATGGGTCTCCCTGCCTTGCCAATTCACCCTGTCCTAAGCCTAAGGTCATCCACCCAAATTATAGTCCCCTTCCACTGCCCCCCTTGCTTAAAATCCTTCGACAGCTCCCACCGGCTTTGCGTTAAGGTCCAAGCTCTAAGCTGAGTATAAAAGGCTATATTCATCCTCTGGCCCCCACCTACCTTTCTGAACCCAGCTACCACGCCCCCAGGCTCAGCCAGCAGTTCAGCCATCCCAGATCATCACCATTTTTCCATAGGGCCCTTTCTCTCTCACCTCAGAGAAAGCTGACGTTCCACCAATACTCACTGGGACAGACTTAGTTGTTAAATACAGAAAGACTTTTGAACAGGTTGGTAAACAGCCACTGCCCCAAGCCCCCAAGTGCCTCGTGCTGTTCCAGTCATTCCACCCCCGACCTCCAGCAATCCCAGGGTGAACGTCTGGACCAACAAGGAGGAAAGTTGTTAAACACCTTGGCTCTCACCCCTGCCTGGGGGCCTTTGCATGTACCCTGTGCCTGGACCACCCTTTACCCCAGCCCCCCCACCCCCACCCCCACCCCCGGTATCCCCTGCTTCTCCCCCGTGACATCCTTGTCCCCCACCCCCAGGGAGAGGCAGGAGACTCCTCCAGTCTCACTGTGTCACTCCCTCCTCTGTCTCCTCGTGGAGCCTTCTTCGTGCTTCTATTATGCAACCTGCCCTGTCGTATTGTGACTTGTTACTCATCTCTCCCTCTCCCACTCAACCAAGAAGCTCCCTGGGAGCTACGGCCACGTCTCATCCACATCAGAGATGCGCAATATGTGGTTTGGTGAACTAGGCCTCCTAGCAGTTTAGAGAAGCCCCACCTCCTTATAGCCCTCTACCCCCCTCTCCTTCACGTAATCCCAGACTTTCACATCTCTAGGACCACCCCAGGGGCCTTACTTTGTGTGGAGCTAAGCGCACAGAAGGCACTCCATAAATACCACTTCTAAGGCTGATACGTGTGCACCTCCCCCCTCCAACATGAGCACATAACAGCCCTGCTTGGCTGAACTCAAGAGACCCAGCTGGGGCCAAGTGAACCGGGAACTAGCTGCCAAAAACGGCTAAGCGCGCTCGTCCGCGCAGCTGGCGGAGCCAAGAACCACTCGTTCCAGCTCCTCCTCGTAGAGGAGGAGCACTTTGCCCAGCAACCCCCCACCCCCCACCCCCGCCCCCGCCACCCCAACCCGAGAAGCGTTTCCTCCTGTCCTCAGTTGAGATCCCAAATAAGGCAGCCCCAAAGCTGGGTTACAGAAAGATAAAGGAGGGGCTCAAACAAGGCTCTGGTTTCAGCTGCGTGGTGCTGTGTGTTTTTAAAGGAGAGAGAAAACAGAATCAAAAGAATGTCTTTTCTCTTGCAGAGACAACCACAGGCAAGATCACCCAGGCTTTCCCACCTTCAGCAGACTTTTTTCCTAACGGGACTCAGAACACAGGGAGAGGGTGGGTGTTGTCTCATGGGCTTGGAGCAGCGAAATCTGATAAACAGAAGTGTCATCAGTGCTTCCCGGGCAGGCTGGGGAGGAGGGGAAGAAGGAAGGAAAGGAGGGAGGGAGGGAGGGAAGGGGAAGGGGGAGGGAGGGGAGGGAGGACACATGTAATCGGCAGCTACCACAGGCCAGGCACTATGCCAAGTGCTCTGCACGTGTCCTCTCCCTGAACCATGAAAACAACCCTCTGAGCTTGGTATTATTCCTATTTTAAAGCAGAGGGAACTGAGGCTTGGGGAAGTCCTCTGATGTGCCCAAGGGTGGAGGGCTAGCAAGTGGCAGGGCTGAAATCATAAGCCAACATATCTGACTGTGATTCTCACATGCTCTCTGCAGCACTGGCCCCTCTCTCCCTTCCTCTGAGTTTTCCCAAATCTCCAACAGGATCAAGCTTTGCTTGACATCCAGTCACTCTCCCCGTTTTCTGCTTGACGGCGCAGGTCTATACCCGCTGTGGCTTCTCAACATCAGGGGAATTTACTCAACACCCACATGCATGCATGTGCTTTTCACAAGGTCAGAGCTAAAGATTAACAGTGGATGGGGGATTAAGGACAGCACTGTTTCCACATGCCCAAGGAAAGTGGAGCGCTAGAGTCGCCCCTTATTTGAGCATCTATTCAAAGTATCACCTACGCTGGCCAGGCCTTCCTTGGCTCCCTATCTAGTGTTCTTCTTCCCCATCCCCCACTTCCCCCGCTATTACAACACACTTATAGTTTCTCCTTTCCCCTTACCACAGTCCGGAATTACTCTTACCCACGTTTCCTTGTCCAGTATCTATGCGCCCACTAGAATGTGAAGTCCAGCTATGACTGAGGCAGAGCATGCTGTCCAGGAGTTCTGAGTCAGACCAGAACCCCAAGGTGGTTTATTCCACAGGCCAAACCCCTCTACCTGGTAGGTCTCCCCACCACTCAATTCACTCAATTTACCTGGCCTGAAAGAGCTGTATATAATGTACTACCTAACATGAAGCTGGTCTCCAGCTGGATGTAGAGTCTCAACTCTGCTGGCTTCTATCTCTAAGAGATTCTTCCAGAAGCATCAGCCTAGATCTCTTCTAGATCTTAGGAGAGCCACTGCAAAATGAGACAAGGGGTCCTCATCAAGGATGCCTTGCTCTGGCTGCCCACACCTTGCATCAGGCTGACGGAAGCACTACCTCATTTTCCCATGAACTGCTTGTTTGCCAGTCATAGGTATTTGGCTGTAAGTTTACAGCAGTTCCTGAAATGCCAGTCAAATGCAGATTCCAGGGTCCTGAACTTCTGATTCTGGTATGTTGTGACTTCAAATCTTTCCTTCTTACTAGACTCCTGGAGAAAGAGAAGAGAGATTGACCCCGTCTCTGCACTTGTTACCTGTTGACAAGCCATCAGCCCTGATAACTCAGAGTTCATTCATACAAATAACGGCTGGTCCAACGTTACTTTAAAACTCTTGCACTGGTGATTTTGGAGGGACCAACAGTTCAGTCACTCACCTCCACTAAGGGGACAATGTCACACAGCAATAGGTTCCCACCCATCCCCAGTCCTTCAGGCAACTTGCTATTTCTGAGCATGGTCAAGATTTCCTTCTCCACTCAAAGCTCCAAAATCTGTGTGTGGATGGGGCTAAACAGTTACACTCAGTGGAGAAATCAGGTCAGGCTGATAGCTACTGCTCCTGTCACTTATCTCCAGGAAGCTCTTTAGGACGAAGACCTTGAAATATCACGCAGAAAAATCTCACCCAGCCTGTCCCTTTGCAAAGACCAAAAGCTCTGGTCTGGGGAGCAAGCATCGCCACAACAAGGTCTCTCCAGCCCCACACACACTCATATGCCTGACTTCTGCTGCTCCTCTTCACACACTTGTTTCTGTCCAAGTGGGGAAGCTGGGTGGTACCACCTCTGTACAAAATCATCCCTGGCACAGTCACACTTGAGAGAGAAGCCGAAGAAGCCATAAGCCACAATCACCCATTCCAAAATCCCAAACCTAAGAGAAGCCAAAGACTAAACCCTTGTGACGTCGCCAAATTGATCGATGGTGGTGAAATTCCATGACTCACACAGGTGCCACGGAACCTGTCTCACTGATAAGCATAGTGTGGATTCCCAGCAACTATGTTCAGAAGAGGTCCCTGGTTCAAGGCTTCCTCCCACAGTGGAAGCACCTCCTCTTCCCAGATGGCTCCCATGATGGCTCCACCCCATTCATAAACCAGAGCCTGAGCTTATGAATGAGCTCACACACAGAGCTGAGAAGTCTTACAGAGAATATGACTCCTGCCCCCCCACAATTCAATTCATCAAGTATGGTTATTGGTTTCAAGTCTACTTTTATGTTAATTTTGGATATACTACTTCCCACTCCAAAGTAGAAAAGAACCAGAGTGCTACCCAGTTAGAGGAAACAACTCATGGAAGTCTTTCTTAGAGTTAATCAAAGGTACCCTTGTTTCTCAAATAAAATATGCAAAATTAAGCAAATTATACCAAGATTGCTCTTTGTTCTTTTCATTTCATCATAGGTTTGGGGTGTCACCAGAATGGCGCTATATTTCTAAATGGCATTTCTCTCCCCAGCACAAGAGCTGTTTTGTCTAGCTTACACAACTGCCAGCCATAGCAGTGTCATACACTTGGCATTTCCACTCCTCTGAGTTTCACCTTTCCAGCCAAGAACTCTGGCCTTCTGTACCTGCTCCCCACTGAAAACACTCTCTTGAATGTAACTTGACAACCCAATTCAATTCAATCCACAAGCATTATATTTCCATTCAGTAAATTTGTACCTCTCAGTCCGCAATTAAGAAGGAAATATGGTCCATGTACCCCCTACATCTTACAGCAGGAAGAAAAATGTAGGTATCTGGCTTAAATGAAAACTCCCAGCAAGCTAAGATTCAAAAATCAGATCCCGAGTAAAGAGTTTGCCCTTCTCTAAGTGGTTTCTGAACCAGCCAAGTGTTCCTTCTCCCTGTCACTCACACGGGGGACCTTCCCAGCCATCCACCTTCTTATGAAGGGGAAATTCAAGGTCCAGAAGTAAGCAGTGGGTATGATTTAGTTGCAACCCTGAGCCCTAACTCCAAGACACTACATGTCCAAATATGTTACTGCCATCCATGCATTTACCCAAAGGCTGATCTCCATCAATAGTTCTTTTGTTTGGAGTTTTGCAAACTCTACTGTCAAAGGCAGTTACCATTGGCAGATGTGAACAATAGCAGTGTTGGCTAGTGTTTCTCTGACTTAACCAATCTGCCAATTCCTCCTGCTTATGAGAAGTGCCTGAATGACACCTCCACTGGCCAGCAATCTGCTGGGCCTCTTCTTCCAATCCTCTCCTTCCCCCACCCCCTTGTCTGGGTCATGTTTCAAGTGTTTTTGGTTACTGTGGCATGTTGCCTGTGAATGTTAAATGCTCAGCAATCTTCGGGCTCCTAGCGCTTTTGTGCAAATAGGTTGGCTTTGAAAAAAAAACAAACTGATCTCAACAAAAGAGAGCAACACAGCAAGTCAACAGTTCAAATGAAGTTACAAAGGAAGAAGGCTGCCTATTCAACAAGAGGTACACACCACAACACAGCACAGCATGGGGAGGAACTAGGGTGTATCTTTTGGGGAGGCAGGATACATGGGGGAGTAATGACTGCCTGCCAGGAAATGAATCCTGCAAGGCCTTGGGGAAATATGAGAATCCCTAGATCTTGGTGTCCTCAAAAATGGAAAGATTTGTACCAATCTGATGGCGCTGTTTGTGAAGATTTCATGAGGGGAGACATGTGCTTGGCTCAGTAACTGTGAGATCAGATTAGTAACTAAAACACACTGCTGAGGGGAGACCTGAAAATTATCCAAAGTAAGTCTCCACCTGCAGATATTTCAAATCTGGATGTTCAAAAAGGGATGCGTATGCATATGTTTTGTACACACACACACACACACACACACACAGTTAGCCTGTATTCTTTTTGCATTCCTTGGAATAAACAATGATTACCATAATAATAGTAATATGGCTACCACTAATTGAACACTTACTACTTGCCAGGCACTGTTCTAAGCACTTTATCTACACTCCTTTCATCTTCAAAACAGCCTTTCTGGGGATGACTAGGGTCCCAGTTCAGACTTGAGACTCAGAGAGAAGTAACAGACCTCTGAATACACAAGTAGTTAGTGGCAGATCCCAGAGTTCACCTTCTGGACCGCCTGACACCCATGTCCAGGTTCTTATCACTACACTGTGCAACCTCTCTTCTTAGGGAAAAAAGGCTGCTAAGTATACGAAGGAAATGTCCAGCCAGAGGGGCCTCCTGTTTCCCAGATGCCGGGAATTATGGAAAAACTGCTAAAGCAAGCTTCGGTTCAGAGAGAGGTGGATTTCTCCTTGTTCGAGCTGCCAGTCTGTGCTGACAACCAACATGTTCCAACAGACTTACCCAAATCGCTGTCCTACCCAGTGAATTCCCCTCCCCCGTGTGGCAGCCCCAACAAACAGCCCAGGGTTGCCTAGTTCAAGGGTGTGACCTCTCTCCAGTTTGCAGAGACAGCAAACGTACCCAGGGAGCACGGGACACTCTCAAAGCACAGACACACGCCAGGCCTAATTAGCTTATTTTTACCTATGCTGCTCCTCCCAGCAGGGTCCAATCCCTGCAGCCAAAAGGCTAAGAACCCTGCTGCCAGCATCTCTGCAGCGGCTTCTCAGAGCCTGTTCATAATTAATTTTATAAAGGGCCTTGGCTCCCCATCCCCATTCCATGTGCCTGATTCAGGTGAGATCATGACAGTAATCGTTGCCAAAGCTCTGTCCAGTGGAATATGTGCCCACTGGTATGTGTGTGTGCATGCGTGCATGTGTGTGTGTGTGTACGAGAGAGAGAGAGAGAGAGAGAGAGAGAGACAGAGAGACAGAGAGACAGAGAGACAGAGAGACAGAGAGACAGAGAGAGAGAGATTCTTCAACACACCAAGAAGCTAACAAACGATGCTGTCATGCTTTTCAGATCTAGGACTGGCCTGAAATTCAGGAATTTATCTAACTAACTGGGTGCTTTTGTGTGTGTCAGACACTGCCCTCAGCACTGGGGATGTAGAAATGACTCAGACATAGGATCTCTGTCCTCAAGGAACTTACCATCAAATAGAGCATCTACGCATATCAATGACAAGACAGGTAGTCAGTGCTGTGAGAGGCATCAGGGCAAGCTGCTACACGACCAAAGAGAGGGAACATCTCACTCAGTGTTAGGAGGTCCAGGAAGACTTCCTGAAAGCCATCAAAAACTCAGAACCGGGCTCCCCTGGTGGCGCAGTGGTTAAGAATCCGCCTGCCAATGCAGGGGGCATGGGTTCAAGCCCTGGTCCGGGAAGATCCCACAGGACACGGAGCAGCTAAGCCTGCACGCCACAACTACTGAACCTGCGCTCTAGAGCCCGTGAGCCACAGCTACTGAAGCCCGCGTGCCTAGAGCCCATGCTCTGCAACAAGAGAAGCCACTGCAATGAGAAGCCCGCGCAACCGCAACGAAGAGTAGCCCCCGCTCGCCGCAACTAGAGAAAGCCGCGCACAGCAACAAAGACCCAATGCAGCCAAGAATAAATAATAAATAAATAAATAAATAAATTTATTGAAAAAAAGCAATATGCACCTGTTCCAGGAAAAAAAAAAAACAACTCAGAAGCTAGCACAGACCCTGGCACGATAAAGGCACTCAACAAATACTTTTGGATCAAATAAAGTGTCTTCTGTAT
Source organism: Eschrichtius robustus (assembly GCF_028021215.1). NCBI lineage: Eukaryota > Metazoa > Chordata > Mammalia > Artiodactyla > Eschrichtiidae > Eschrichtius > Eschrichtius robustus. The sequence goes on along the minus strand of NC_090839.1, from coordinate 81,282,860 downwards.
TGACTGAAAGTTTCTCTATATTGACTCCCTGAAAACCTAATAAGAATTAGCTAGGCATATTTGTATCAGCTAGGCATGCTTTTGCCTACCTCAAGTAGCTTAAACAATTAGGGGGTTATTTTTTTCATATAATAAGAAATCCAGACATAAGTGGCAGTTGGTATTGGTCCAGCATCTCAATGATGTCAGAAATGACATCTCAGTGATTCTCTTGATCTTTCCCACATGGTCACAAGATGATTTCCATAGCTCCAGACATCACACCTAACACCAAAGCACAAAAAGAGAATGAAGCATGGCACCAATTTGGCTTCTCTTTTTAAAGAAAATCTTTCTTCCAAAATCTGCTCCCCCCCCGCAGTAGGTTTCTGATCACTCCTTGGCCAGACCTTGCTAAATGGCTACTTCCAGTTTCAGAGAACCCAAGAAAGTCACAGTTTTTAGGCTCCATAGTGAAGACAAGCAGTGTCTTTTTGCATCTGGCTTATTTCACTTAGCATAATGTCCATTTTGTAGCATGTGTCAGAATTTCCTTGCTTTTTAAGGCTGAATAATATCCTGTTGTATGTATGTACCATATTTTATTTATCCATTCATCCGTTGATGGACATCAAGTCCTACCTATTTTTTATGCCCCCGAAATAATGCTTTCTCCCATAACCAGAACATTCTAGCCCTCAGTAACCTTTCTCAGGGTATTCACCATCTCTGTGAGAAATAAACACCTATTTTGTTTAAGCTACTGACATTCTGCATTTTCTATTAAAGTCAAATCTGGTCTTTATTAATATACCTCATTTGTCAAATGAATATATTCACAGTACCCACCTCTGAGGGCTGATAATCATATGGTATGTAACTGTGTGATCACACCAGTTGTTAAAATACTTCCACACCAGGACTTCCCTGGTGGTCCGGTGGTTAGGACACCATGCTTCCATTGCAGGGGACGCAGGTTCAATCCCTGGTCAGGGAACTAAGATCCCACGTGCCATGCAGTGCAACCAAAAAATTTTAAAAATTTCCATATCCATAAATAGAAGTCACCTCAACACCCGGGGGAAAAAATATGAAAAATTAAGAATTGATTTAGGACTCACTGATATTGTTTCAACTTTATAAATAAAGTTAGTGGTTTGTTTTTTGTTTTTTTGTTTTTTCTTTCAGTAAGAACTTTTTCTCACCTCTCCCAGGACATCCATGTGCCGGTGTGCACTTCGTAGTACAGGGTTTAATTTTATCCATCAGCAATACTAATCCTGCTCACTTGTTTGCCTAAGTAATGCCAAAACCACAAAACCATGGGCTTGGTTCAATGTTTCCCTCTCAGTCAGTGGTCTTGATGTTTTCCCCACCCCTGTCTCTCAGAACAAGGACTCAGCCTATGTGTCCCAAAAAAGACCTCGAATTCAAACTTGAATTCACTCGGATTCATCTTTGCTGAAGCTGTGGCTTTCACACCTTTCTCTCTCTCTCTCTGTGTTGCTGATTACAATCTTAAAATTTCCCCCAAGGTGTAAGTCAAATCGGTAGGAGAAGAAATGTTACAGAAATGATATGGGGTGGGGAGTTTGTCAGGAGGTCTGACCAACCAACAATGCTACATGCCAGTGAACGCGTGAGGGTGGCCTCAGTGTAATAAGAACAGAGAACCTTGGGCCTAAGGGTGCTGGCTCTGCTGCCCACAGCCGTAGGGCATATAAGTACAGTGGCTGATGAAAGAACAGGGAGCCTAAAATGATCTGATAAGGAGCTGGCCCCGCCGCAGAATCTTAAACAAAGCAGGAGCATGATTAGCGACGGGAGCTCCGCTGCATGGGGTGGAGGACTGGAGAAGGCGAGAAGCAGAAGCAAGGACAGCCAGGGCAGACACTGCAGGAGTCAGCTAAGAAGAGGACGGATCCTACCTATGCTGGGCGACAGGAGGAAGAGGTGCGGCTGGGAGTCTGCAAAGGAGAAACTGCAGGGAAGGACAAGGATTTGATGACTGTCCGAATCTGGGGTACGGAAGTCACAGGAATCAGAGCTAGAACTGCCAGATGTGTCCCCCTGAGGAACAAAGAAAGTGGTGGGGCCCAAATTCAGGCTCTTGGAAAACAACTGAATGGAAAGGGCTAAAGCCTGACATTTGAGGAAAGAAGCAGAGAAGCTCTCTGAACTCAGATTAGTAGGAAAATAGTCTACTGTTTAAGTCTAGAGCAGCAAATCTAGCCCAACCCCAGGATATAATAACAGCCTACAAGGTGATGGAACAAAAAATGGGTAAAGGTGGTCAAGACTTGCCTTAAAGTTACTGGGGTCCTGTAGCCAGCTCTTACCAGGAATGCTGCACAGCCTTTATTAAAAAATAAATTATATAAACTTATAATTAAATAAACTATATTGGGCTTCCCTGGTGGCGCAGTGGTTAGGAATCCGCCTGCCAATGCAGGGGACACAGGTTCGTGCCCCGGTCCGGGAAGATCCCACATGCCGCAGAGCGACTAGGCCTGTGAGCCACAACTACTGAGCCTGCGCGTCTGGAGCCTGTGCTCCGCCAACGGGAGAGGCCGCGACAGTGAGAGGCCCGCGCACCGCGATGAAGAGTGGCCCCCACTCGCCGCAGCTGGAGAAAGCCCTTGCACGGAAACGAAGACCCAACACAGCCAAAAATAAATAAATTAAATAATAAATAAATAAATAAATAAAGTAAACTATATTAAAAACGAAGGTGATGAGGGACTTCCTTGGTGGCGCAGTTGATAAGACTCCACGCTCCCAATGCAGGGGGCCAGGGTTTGATCCCTGGTCAGGGAACTAGATCCCACATGCATGCCTCAACTAAGAGTTTGCATGCCCCAACTACGGAGCCCACCTTCCGCAACTAAGACCCCACGCAACCAAATAAATAAAATTTTTTTTTAAAAAAGAGGTGACGAATATTTAAAACTCATCACTTCCTAATTATTTTACTGTTACTACAGTCTATGCCCTTGAGGTCATTTATATGTGTTGTATCAGCACTGTGGAAATATTATGGAATAGTGGGCTACTGCACATATCCGCCCAACTCTGGGTTTGGTGATGTCACATGAGTAGTTTGCAATCAGAAATGCAGGGATTATTTACACCATGGAAACTTGCAAGTGCTATGTACCAGCTCTTCCAGGTCAGGGCTCTGGAAAGCAGCCTTCCACTAGGGTGAAAGCTGGTGTCTCTCATTCAAGTAGGGGCACTTGACCTTGCAGTGCCTTCCCTCACCAAGGCAATACTCAGTCCTTGGAAGCCTCTTCCATCTATCTGCCTTACATCCTCTGGCTTTTGGGGTGCCAAGCTTGGGATGGCACCTGGACCTTAAATGGCCTGCATTAAAGCTTTTGGTGTCTTCAGGATCTCCAAACTCTATCCAAGTCTCTCGTTTGTTCTTTAAGGACGCTTCTTTAGGGCAGCAGTACACTTTCTGCTCTTACCCAGGCACCTACAAAGATGTAGCTTCTGGGTTAAATTAAGTTCCCAGAGATATGTTGTCAGGGCCTGCCAATCTCCTGCAGGACACTCCCCCACTACTATGCCTTGTCCGTTCACACCAAATGGCTTTCTGTCAAGAAACCTTGTTATCTATAATAGAAGGACAAAGAAAGTCACCAAAAGGCAGCTTAATAGGCCTTTTTAAAAATTAAGTGGAGCTGTTCCAGCCATGCAAGAGGGTTCTGGAATCCAAGCCCCTCTCCCCAGCCCCCACCATCACTACCACCCCCTCCATTCAGACCCTTTATCGTCCCTGCTGCTCCGTTTCTGTAACAAACAGCTAGCTCATCTCCCTGATGCTGTTTAGTGCCCCTCTGCCCACTTCATCTGTTCTCCACATGGCAGACACCAATCCTTCCTAGATGTGAACAGGATAGGAGGCCACTGCCTTTGGCTCACACTCCGTGGCCGGGATGATCTGGTCTCCATAACCTCTCCAGCCTCCCTTCTCGGCAGCCTCCCCTGCTCCCCTCACTCTTTCCTAGAGCACCATCCCCTGGCTCCCCTGGCCTTTCTACAAGTAGACTGCTCTCTCCATAAGGCCTCTACCCACTCCATACCCACTCCCAGCCTTTGGCCCGTCTTCAGGACTCAGCTCAAGGGTCATCCTCATCCCAAGACTGGGTTGGGGGCCTCTCTTTGGGACCCCCAGCCTCCTAGGCTTCCTGCCATCATGGTACTGACCACATGGTATTGCCACAATACCTTCTCTTGCTGAAGCCATCAAACCCAACACCACATGTCCCACAGCCAGAATAGCACCTTATTTATGGTAAGACCTTATTCTGGGCATTTAGCTTGGCCTGGCACACAGTAAGCATTCGGTAAATGTTTGAATGAATAGATGGATGACATCAGAGCCTTGGTGTGCTGGCACTTACAAGTATGCCATCTCAAGGGCGAAAAGGTCGGTGGTTTAAGAACACATGCTTTAAAGGGACTTGGATGCACATTCCAATCATGCCTCCCACTCACTGTGTGACCTTGGGACCATTCCTGATGTGAGTGCTTATAAGAATTCTCTATGTATTAACTCATTTAATCCTCATAATCAGTCTATGAGGAACACACTGTCGTAGTTACTACTACTATTACTTTTTTAATAATAGTAATAACTATTAGTTATTAATAGTAATAACTATTACTAGTAATAACAGAAGAGAAAGCTGAGGCACGCAGAACTTGCTAAGTGGGAAAATCAGCATTTGAAACCTCACACTTATCCCCTAGGCTTCACTGCACATCAGCAGCTTAGCACAAGGCCAGACACGTGGTAAGCACTCAAGAAATGTGAGCCTCCCCCAGACCACAGCTTTGGGGAACTCCAGAACTCAGGTCAGTTTCCCGTATCTAGGAGAGCACTCTCTCTGCCTGATCAATCTGTTGCTATCATCCAGGACCAAATCTTATAACATTTGTGCCATTTGGTTCCCAGCGCCGGCATCGTTGGGAAGGTTTCTGTCCCACAAGGGAAGCAGTGTGGGTTGCCGTAAAAATGACCCTGAACTAAGAAGACAGGGCAAGGCAAACTTCACATTTCTAAAGCTCAATTTCCCCATCTGTAAAATGGAGTGGAAATACAGTTGTCGACAACTTCACAGGGTTGTCCTTAAACTTAAATGGGGTATAAAATGTTAAAGTATTTTGTAAATTATGGAAGCTATAAAAGATATTAGTTATTGGTCTCAGGGGAAGACCAAGGGGGTAGAGTGGTGGTTCAGGTGTGGGTGGGAGTGATTGTGGGGTTGTTCAGAAAGAATGACTCCTTTTCATACCCCTCTCTTTTCTCCTCCCTTGAGCGTGAGCATGGGCAGAACAGCAGCCTGCAGGTCTGTTGCTACATACAGATAAAACAGAATTTCTGTGTTGGGAGTTGCTATAGACTGAATACTTGTATCCCCCCCAAAATTTGTATGCTACTTTCTAGTCTCCAGTGTGATGGTATTAGGAGGTGGAAACTTCGGACGATGATTAGATCACAAGGGCAGAGCCCTCATGAATGGGATTAGTGCCCTTATAAAGAGGCCCCAGAGACCTCCTTTATGCTCTCCACCATGCAAGTTTATAGCAAGAAGACAGCCATCTATGAACCAGGAAGTGGACTCACACCATGAATCTGTCTGTGCCTTGACCTTGGACTTCCCAGACTCCAGAATCCTGAGAAACAAATCCCTGTTGTTTACAAGCCATCCAGTCTGTGGTATACTGTTACAGCAGCCCAAAAAGACTTAAGAAAGGAGTTTTGTTACAAATTATTTTGAACTGACATGATTTCCAAAAGCAGATCTGCCATATAACTATTTTAGCCTCCACATCATGAAAAAAAAGAGCTCCAAAACAACAACAGTCATAACACGAACACACACACACACACACACCTCAAACCATTATTTATAACTGGAAAAAATTTCTTGATGGAAGTCCAACTCATACTCATTCCATATAGGGTTTTGTTTGTTTATCTGCAATGTAAACCATTAGTTGCTTGTTTTATAGGGTTTGAATTACTGGAAAACCTATTACCAGCAAATAGGATTGGCAGCCTGACTTCACCAGGCAGACCTGAACATTTGCATTTTCTGGCTTTTGTATGCTTAAGTTCACAAACTAAAGTCCTCATCAACAAGCTTTTTACATATGAATAGATTACAAAGTGTTTATAGGTCCGAGTCCTTCCAAGACAGTAGTTAATTGGACTCACAAACAACAGCAGGAGAGCCTCATTATCCTGATTTAACAAAGGAAGACACTTCATCCGGAGAAGTTAAGGGACTGGATCCAGGCCCAGCACTGAGTCTAATCATCACTGTCATCAGGATCGTTATCGTAGTCACTAATTTTTAACATGCTAGGAGGGCACTCCAACAATCTGTCCTTGTCCTCCAGGAGCTCATAGATTAATAGACCTTTGATGTAACCATTTCTCAAAGAGCTAAGTAGGTAATAAAACATAAATTGAGAGTCATGTATTGAGAGTCATATTCTGATGCCTCAGACCTCCATTCTTCATTAGAAGAAGTCAAAGGAACCAAATCCAAAACCATGGGGAGGTCAGTGCTCTGCTGGGTCTCAGTTTCCCCATCTGCAATAGAGAACCAGTGCCCCCGATCATGACTTCTTTTCCTAAGGATCACCTGGCACACTTGTTAAACACTCAGATCTCCAGGCCCCTACATCACAGGTCTGGAATGGACCCAGGATCAGAGTCTAGGGAAAATACTGTTTTAACTAAGGGTGCAATAGAGGACAGGACGAAAGCTTTGGGGCTAAATGTGTCCAAGGCACTGTCACATTGTTCAGTGCCGCCCTCACAGCTGCTGACCCAGAAATATGGTCTATTTTTAGAAGTTCAGACAAACCCAGAGCCTAAGAGATCACTTATCTCCATAGTACACAGAATTGAGTTCAGCTAAGAATGCTGAATGGCAATGATCACCCAAGTAGGACCATGATGAGGTGCCTTTTCCACAGGGCACAGCCTATCCAAGAGTAGTCAGGAGGGCATAAAAATGAGGAATGGTCCAAGCCAAAGAGTTTGGGCTCCAAGTGACGTGGAACAAGCTCCTTACCTTCCTTGAGCCTCAGTTTCCTCAGTGGTAAAGTGCAATTAATATACAGCATAGGGCTCCCCTGGTGGCACAATGGTTAAGAATCCGCCTGCCAACGCAGGGGACACGGGTTCAAGCCCTGGTCCGGGAAGATCCCACATGCCGCGGAGCAAATAAGCCCGTGCACCACAACTACTGAGCCTACGCTCTAGAGCCCACGAGCCACAACTACGGAAGCCCGGAAGCCCGCGCACCTAGAGCCTGTGCTCCGCAACAAGAGAAGCCACCACAATGGAAGCCGGCGCACCGCAACGAAGAGTAGCCCCGGCTCCCCGCAACTAGAGAAAGCCAGAGTGCAGCAACAAAGACCCAACGTAGCCAAAAATAAATAAATAAATAAATGTTCTTTAAAAATATATATATATACAGCATAGATAAACCTTGAAAACATTATGCTAAGTGAAAGCTGCCATTCGCAAAAGACTACATATTGTATGATTCCATTTATATGAAATGTCCGGAGTAGGCAAATCCATAGAGGCATAAAGCAGATTAGTGGTGCCAGGGGCTGGGGAGAATGGGGAATGACTGCTTCATGGGTACAGGGTTTCCTTTGGGGGTGATGAAAATGTCCCAGAACTAGAGAGTGGTGATTGGCTGCACAACACTGTGAATGTAATGAATTCCAGTGAATTGTGCGTTTTAAAATAGTGAATTATATATTCTGTGTATTTTACCACAATCTTTTAAGAATGCAATTGACAATAACTTGCCTCCACACTCTCTCCCCAACTAGCAGTTAGGAAGTCAGTGACAACAGAAGGGACACCCAGCCAGGCAGGCTGGAGCTACTGTGTCCTCCTCTTCATAAGCATCTTAGAACCAGACTGATTGCCTACATGCCCATGAGGATATCTCCTTCTATAACCCAATTCTCCACGTGCATTACCATTCAGTCTTTTAATCTTCTAAACTGCCATACAGGAAAGCAAGGCTCAGAGCATCTAAAAGCTTTTAAGTGGGTGGCGTAGCCAGATTCGAATCCAGGTCAGTCTGAGACCAAAACCTGAGCTCTTTCTATTATAATACACTGTCTCCCAAGAGCAATGATATTAATTTTTTATAAACATACACATACTTTGTATACTTTTTATACTTTACAAAAGGCTTTCAAACTCTTTGCCTTTATTCGCCTCATAACCCTGTGGAGTAGGTACTATCTCCATTTTACAGATGAGGCAAAGTAATGTGTTCTGCCCAAAGTTACTGGCCAGATCCCAAGAGTCTGCTCCTCTTCTTCCCCTGAGAGCAGTTTCCATGCATAGAAATTAGATTACAAACAGAAATAGGGTAGGTCCCGTGAGAACTTTCTAGATCAAGGGTATGGAGGAAAAAAAAGAAAGTTTTTTTGTTTGGGGATTGCTTTGTTTTTGTAAACCTTGTATTGCTAGTCATCTATTTTCCCATCAGACAGGGAAATGCTGACCCTCCTGAGTCCCCAGCTGAACTAATGCACATTAGCTCAGTTAAATGCACATTTCTTCCCTAAGAAAAATCCCAGCAGAGGAAATATGTTTAATCTGTTGTTTCTAGCATCTGAAAAAGAGCAGAAGGAAAAAAGGCAATAGACAAGAAACTCACAGAAGCATGATGTATTGACTCCTTTCATTAAACTAAAATTTATTGAGCATCTACTATGCCCCAAGCATGGTTCTAGGCAGATTTGGGACTTCCCTGGCAGTCCAGTGGTTAAGACTCTGCGCTTCCAGTACTGGAGGCTAGGTTTCGAGCCCTGGTTGGGAAGCTAAGATCCTGCATATGCCTCGCGGCACGGCCCCAAAAAAAACATACAATGGTAGACAGGGTGGATACCTGACCTCTGACCACTGTAGTATTTTCAATCCAACGCGCGGTATTACATAAACCAAACGGATCACCTAGAGAGCTATTTTAAAAACAGATTCCGTGGGCCTCCCTGGTGGCACAGTGGTTAAGAATCCGCCTGCCAATGCAGGGGACGCGGGTTCAAGCCCTATGCCCGGGAATATCCCACGTGCCGCAGAGCAACTAAGTCTGTGCACCACAACTACTGAGCCTGCACTCTGGAGCCCGTGAGCCACAGCTACTGAAGCCCACGTGCCACAACTACTGAAGCCCACGTGCCTAGAGCCCGTGCTCCGCAACGAGAGAAGCCACAGCAATGAGAAGCTCACACACTGCAACAAAGAGTAGCCCCCGCCCGCCACAACTAGAGAAAGCCTGCGCACAGCAACGAAGACCCAACACAGCCAAAAATAAATAAATAAATAAATAAAATTTTTAAAACATAAATAAAAAAAAATGTAAAAAAATAAAAACAGATTCCAGGGCCCTGTCCCCAGAGATATTAAGTGAAGCCTAGGAACCTGGATTTTGAAAAGCTTTCTCAGTGATCAGAAGCAAGAGCCAAATCTGAGAACCTAGACTAGTCCTTCCGAAACTTGCCCAGTCATAAGAGGTACCTGCAGTACTTGATGAACATACAGATTCCCAGGCCTTTCTCCTAGGATGGAGCCCGAGACTCAGAATGTTTAAAACAAGCACATCGGGTAATTCATGGGATCCAGCAAGCTTGGGAAACAATGTTCTGGCAGGGTTAGAAACACCACATAACCCAAATCTCATCCCCCCAAGCACTAATCACTTCATACAGGAAGAGTAACAGTCCCACAAGGCATTATGGAGCCCCCATTATAAAATGAAACCAGTTGTCTATACCATTTGGGAAGCACTCCCTTCTCATAAGATTCTGCCCCTTTCAACAAAAATTCAAAAAGAAAGAAGACACACCTTCTATGTGTTTGTGCTATAAACCATTACCATCAAATCAACTTGAAAGAATTCTGATTTCAAATAAATTGTGCCTCTGTGCTAAGCCCTGCAATTCCAAGTTAACCAGAAGGAATTTCTCTTGTTAAGGCCATGAACCTGCGTGTACCTCTAATACCTTATAAATAAATAATGGACGTAAAAATAGCAATAATGAACTCAGAAAAATACTAGCTAATTTACACCATAATAGAAATACCCAGGGATCTTTAACTGAAGGACGGATGCCAGCCTCCCTAATAAGTACACCAAACCATAATATTCCACATGTAAGTGTAATTTCTAAATTGCAGTGTATAATTCAGAAGGGTGTATGTTCTCTGAAAGGCAAAAAGTATTTATATGAATGCTATTACTCAGCTGCATCATCCCCTGATGAGAAAAATCAAAGAAATTATTGGAACAATGTATTCCTTGAGACCCAGGAGCAAAATGTCTCAGAAAAAGGCTATCATTAATCTTTATACAGTTGTGGAGATAAACCAATGCTCCGTGGCACATGAAGCACTCAGAGCTGTGAGCCTTTGTGTGAGTGGCTTCACTCCTTACACCCCCAGAGGGCTAAGAGAGCTGCCACTGCTCAGCATCTGTGTCCCCAAGATCCGCCACTGACTGACAACAAGAATGATGGGGTCAGCTAATCGGGTCACCACACACCAGAGTCAATTTCCCAAAACCCAAATCTGATGTCCTTTGATAAAACCTAAGTTCCTAATTTTGGCACATGGGATCCCACCAAAATCAGCCTCTACCTACCTCTGCAGCTGTATCTTTAGCCATTTTCACTCCTTTTCCCCTGCCCTTTATTTCCTTACTTTACATCTTACACTCCAACAATTTTAGAATATTTTGAGTTTTCTGAACATACATTGGTACAGTGGTTCTCAAAGAGGGGCAACTTTACACCACACACACACACACACACACACACACACACACACACACACACACACACAGTACATTTGGAAACTCTGAAGGCATTTTTGATTGTCACAAGCAGAGCTGTTCCAAGCATTTGCAGGTGGAAGTTGGGATGCTGCTAAACGTCCTACAGTGCACAGGACACTCTCCCACAGAAAGTAATAATCCAGGCCAAAATGTCAACACTGTCACTGTTGAGAAACTCTTCCTTGGTAAACTGTATTAATGGCCCCAAATCTTCACCTGTCCCTGTAACTATACCCTCAGCCCTTTAAGTTTGCAGTCCTCACCCATTATGGGCAGGGCTTTGTTCCCCACCCCTTGACTCTGGACTCAGCCACATGACTTGCTTTTGCCAACTGAATGTAGCAGAATTGATAGAGTACACGTTTCCACTTGTTCTCTTGCACCTCAGCTGGTGCTGTGACAAAGACATGCTAGTGGTCTGGTACCAGGAGGAGAGTGAGAGATGCATGGAGTGGAGCCAGTTCCCAACTAAGCACAGGCTAAATCCACCATTGTACAGGCAAACCCATAAGAAATAATGATTATCATTTGACACCACTGAGTTTCTCGGTGATTTGTTACACAGTGATAGCTAACTATTACACACACGTGCTGCTTCATGCCTTTGCATACGCCACTCCCTCTACTTAGGAAGCCCTCATCCCTCACTCCTATCTTACTTGAAAAACTGTTACTAATCTCTCAAAATCCAACCTGGAGATCTACTTTTCTAGAAAGTCTTCTCGGATTCCCTGCAGAGAAGTAAGCTGTCCCTTTTCTTTGACACATTTTTACTGTTGTACTGTACTATGCATATTAACTTGTCTTTCTCTTTTACTAAATAGTGAACTCCTTAAAGGCAGAGACTTTGTTTCAACTCTCTGGTCCTAAGGCAGCACAGCACTTAGAGTGGACATTCAGGAAATATTTATGAAATGCAAAGGGGTGGATTGGAAGTTTAGGGGAAGGTGATTATCAAGGACATTTATCAGCTTTGGCTCTCACACTGGAATGGTGCCTGGAACATGGCCCAATCCTTGTGACAAAAGAAGAGACTGTTTGGCTCCAGCCTGCAGTCTGGATTTCCCTGCCAATCAAAGTTGTCATGGAGAGGAGCAACCTCTGCCATTACGGTTTAGCACAATGAAACTGTTTAGAGGAGAGCCTTACCTTCAGGAAATTCCAATGAGCCTGTTTTATTGTTAGCCTCCAACAGTGATGACTCCTATGGGATTAAACAGAGTGTAAAGTAATTGCTAAAACATCCCCCGCTGTGGACAGAGAAGGCTGAACAAGACATAATGCTCCCACTTCACTTGGGAGGGAGGGGACTGGCTCATGGAAACTAAGAGTGTTATTGGAGCTTCACAGGGTAGGAAGAGGTAACCAAGAGAGAAGATGCATGGTGATGCAAAGGAAAGAGTCCAAACTTTGGAAATGGACCAGCTCAGGGTGAAACCCCAACCATACCTCCCATCACTTCATGCCTCTGAATCTTGATTTGCTCATCTGTAAAACAGGGATATAAAACACTTCTCCTCAAAAGGGTGTGATGATAAAAGAGATAATACACATGAAAATGCCTGATGCAAAGGGGCTCAATAATTTTAGTTCCCTTTCCTCCTGTGAAAACTTGGAGTAAAAACATATCAGAACAAATATGCCAAAATTATGGGACCCAGACCAAGAAAACATAAGCTCCAAAGAGATAGTCTTACCAGAAAACTGAGTAGGAAACAACTCAGTGGGAATTGGAAGACACTAGAAACTTCCTTCCCCACCAATAGAGAGCCATGTGGCTGGATTCTGGCCAGAAGGCAGCAACTCTCATCTGCCTCTCTCTTGCAAGGATGGCTTCATGAACAAATGACTTGAACAGTCATACAGGGTCTCCTGCTCAGAGGAGCCTCACACTTGGTTTAATGGTCTGCTGTTACTGTCTTGAAATTCTTTACAATTTTTGAACAAGGGGTGCCAGATTTTTATTTTGCACTGAGCCTTGCAATTAGGAAGCCAGCCCTGGGGCTTCCTTGGTGGTGCAGTGGTTAAGAATCCGCCTGCCAATGCAGGGGACATGGGTCCGAGCCCCAGTCTAGGAAGATCCTACATGTTGCAGAGCAACTAAGCCTGTGTGCCACAACTACTGAGGCCACGTGCCACAACTACTGAAGCCCACACGCCTAGAGCCCATGCTCCACAACAAGAGAAGCCACCACAGTGAGAAGCCCATGCACCACGATGAAGAGTAGCCCCCGCTCGCCTCAACTAGAGAAAGCCCACACGCAGCAATGAAGACCCAACTCAGCCCAAAAAAATGAATAAAGAAAATTTTAAAAATATTAAAAAAAAAAAAAAAGAAGCCAGCCTTGCTCTCTTGTTCTTCATTCCCTATGAATAAGGGACAGGATAGCTTTTCTCCAGGAACTCCTGTCTGGTAAAAGATATGTGTACCTCACAGGACCCAGCCCAGTGGGAAAGTCTAGCCTGAAAATTCGTAGTCATCACTAGCAGAAATCCCTAGGAGAGGACACTCAGGGGTGGAAGGTTGGGGAGGATGCAGACTCCTGCAGACCAGGACTATCAGATAGGGTGACTTCAGCTGCAAGTAACAGAATATGGGACCAAGAGTGGTGATAGAGACACGTAATTAGCTCATCTAAATAGAAACCTGGAAAGAAGCTCTACCAGGATGTTTCAGCATCTCTGTGACTCTCCTTGCCATGACTTCATCATCACAATGTGACTGTAGCCATTCTAAAAACATGTCTTCCCACAACGCCACTCAGAGGACGGGAAGGAAGGGAGCCTCTTCCCATACCTATTTTTGTTAGAAGAAATTATCTTTTCCAGAAGTCCCCCAGCAGACTGTCCAGTAGGTCTCACTGTCCAGAACTGGGACAGATGGTCACAGCTGGTTGTAAGGAGAGCTGTTAGGCAAGTACAGATCTACCATAGGGGAATGAGATGACCACAGCTGCCTTATGCCATCTGAACAAGGGTGGGTCCTGTTATCAAGGAGGAAGGAGGAATGTCAGTGGACAAATGACCTTGGATTTGATGTCATCCCAGTCCCATACCTACTCCTCCTCTGAGGAGCTGATGGAAGCCTGCCTTTCCATCTCTTGCCAAAACTGTTCAAGGTTGCCCAAAGCCCCCTGCGTAGGTGTGGCAGAGGGAGTAAGGACAGTTCCTCATCCTATGTGGACCACTCAACTAGTTTCAGAAACATTCAGAAGCTCTCTCATTTACCACCAGATCCATGTTCTTAGGTAATTTCTATACGCCAAGCTTCAGTTTTCTCTCCTGTAAAATGGGAATAATAATGCATGCTACATAAAGGTGTGGACAGGACTAAATGAGACCACTGTATTAAACACTCAGTAAATGTTAGTTCTACCTTCCCAATGTGTTACAAGTGAAGACAGTAAGCCCCAGAGGAGTTAAAAAACTTACCAAAGTGGGACTTCCCTGGTGGCACAGCGGTTAAGAATCTGCCTGCCAATGCAGGGGACACGGGTTCGAGCTCTGGTCCCGGAAGACCCTACATGCTGCAGAGCAACTAAACCCATGAGCCACAACTACTGAGCCTGTGCTCTAGAGCCCACAAGCCACAACTACTGAGCCCACATGCTACAACTACTGAAGTCCGTGTGCCTGGAGCCCGTGCTCCGCAACAAGAGAAGCCACCGCAGTGAGAAGCCTGCGTACCGCAACAAAGAGTCCTTACCGCAACTAGAGAAAGCCCGTGCGCAGCAATGAAGACCCAAAGCAGCCAAAAATAAATAAATAAAATAAAGTTATTGGGAAAAAAAAAAAAAAAAAAAACTTACCAAAGCTTACAAAGCCAGAGGGCAGCAGAACTAAAACTTGAACCCAGGCCTTGCTGATGTTGGGTCTGTGCCACCTCTTTGCTCCTGGGGCATTTTTCCACCCAGCACATTCCAACCCCTGCCTTTGCACCTGGATGACTTTTAGGTGTTCAAGAGTTTCTTGCTAAAATGCAAATGCCCTTGGGAAAGGTATCACCATTATGAGCCATTTCCTCCTGGAAGATGGCTGCTCTCCCAACAAAGGAAGGTCTTGTGGGAGCTAAAGGCCAAGTGGGAAACAGAAAGAGTAAGAAACAGGCTGAGAGGCCCCACAGGCATATTTTCCAACTTTGCAACCTTGTCTCCAAAAATCACACACAAAGGAGTCAGGCAGGTGTAACCCCAGGTGTCACCACCTCAAACATGGTTGTATTTTCTTTGAGCTGACAGAACAAGGGTAGAAATGTAATATAGAATTGTGTTAAGTCATATTAAATTAGGGCACTATTCAGATCCTGGCATGGAACTTTAGATAATAACAGTTTATTGATTTGTAAATTACATTCAGTCAGAATTAGGTCTGTCAGCATAAAGCTGGATTTTGGTAATGCAATTATTTTCAGCAACACAGCATTTGGATATCAATATCAATAACATTTACCTTTAGAGAAGAAAAAAATAAACATCTACTACCATGACCATTAAGAATTATGAACCTCCCTATATAAGGCATTAGGTGGGAAGGTCCCACAGGCTGTGGCCCCCGAAGCCTGGGACATCCATCCACGGGGAAAATACAGACTCACTGATTCAGTGTCTGGTGAGAACCCACCTCCTGGTTCATAGATGGCTGTCTGCTCACTGTATCCCCACATGGTGGAAGGGGCAAGGGAGCTCTCTGGGGTCTCTTTTATAAGGACACTAATCCCATTCATGAGGGTTCTACTCCCATGACTTAATTACCTTCCAAAGTCCATGCCTCCTAATATAAACACACTGGATACTAGAATGTAGCATATGAATTTGGGGGGCGGGGGGGACACAAACATTCTGCTATAGCACCCCCCATCTGCCTTCACCATGATATAAATAGTAAGAAACCCACAAGCTGTGATTTGAAGAAGCTTAAGAGACCAGTTCCTCAAACTTCATTCTCCCCTGACATCAAGCCTGGAATTCAACCCTTGATGCTGTGTATTCACTCATTGGTGGCACAAATATTCTGTTCCAACCCTAACTGGTTACTGCAATTCAATTCTGGCACTACCACCTGCAGTTAGCACAGACCCACGAGTTAAAGGCTCAGTGCTCTGTAAGACTCTCCTCACTTCAGATGCTAATTGTGTTTCAGGGTGTCTCAGACTACCTATGCTTTTGACTGACTGACTATAAATTTGAAGGTTCCCGTGACAGGCTTGATAATTTGTTAGAATTACTCACAGAACTCCAGAAAGTGTTATACTTATGATGACAATTTTATTACAAAGGATACAAATCCGAACCAGCCAAATGAACAGACACACAGGATGAGATATGGGAGGGTCCCCAATGCAAATCTTCCATACCCTCTCCGTGTGGAATCAGGACATTTCACCCTCCCAGTACATGGATGTGTTCAACAACCAGGAAGCTCCACTGAGCTCTGGTGTCCAGAGTTTTTATTGGGGTTTCACTGTGTAAACACAATTGATTAAATCACTAGCCATGTGATTAAACTCAATCTCCAATCCCCCTGCTACCTAGAGGTCAAGCTGGCTCAAAGTCGAACCCTCTAATCATATGGTCAGCCTTTCTGGGGACCAGCCCCCATCCTGAAGCTATCTAGGGGCTAACCAGGAGTCATCTTATTAGCATAAACTCAGGTGTGATAGGGGGTTCATGAATAAAATAGACACTCTTGGGCTTTCTTGGTGCCACGGTGGTTAAGAATCCGCCTGTCAATGCAGGGGACATGGGTTCGAGCCCTGGTCCGGGAGGATCCCACATGCCACAGAGCAGCTGGGCCCTTGCGCCACAACTGCTGAGCCTGTGCTCTAGAGCCCATGGTCCGCAACAAGAGAAGCCATCGCAATGGGAAGCCCGCGCACCACAATGAAGAGTGGCCCCCGCTCACTGCAGCTAGAGAAAGCCTGTGCGCAGCAACGAAGACCCAACGCAGCCAAAAATTAATTAATTAATTTTTTTTAAAAAAAGATACTCTTATCATTTGGGAAATTCCAATTTTAGAAGCTCTGTGCCAGGAACCTGAGACAAAAACAGACAAATTCTTTATTATCCAACACACATGAGCTGCCTTTGCCAGCACAAATATAGCAAGGCAGGTAAGCCATGGGGCCCCTGAGTCTGTCATTTCCCTTTTAAGAGGAGACACAAAAAGAGCTAGTTACCTTGGCTTTTTGTTTTTGTCATATTTATTTCTGTTTATTTTTCTGAACTGATATTTCTTTTCCTGATACCCTAAACCAAATTCTGGACCGCTGAAATTTTGCCTGCCCAAAGTACCAAAGTAGGACCCCTCCTCACCCCCAGATCCAACCTCCTACCACAAACACATCAGCATCAACCACTAAGTATCGTTTCAATGATATTATAAACGCACAGAAATTTTTAAATAGGATACTCATTTTGTATTCCTCACAGCCAGCACATATTAAACTGCCAAGAACTTATCTGGTGCTCAATAAACACTTGTTCAGTTTAATTAGCTGATTAATTTGAATATTAGCTATAACATATCCAATTCAGAAAACCACAAACATTTAATGAACACAAACTGTAATCCAAGCTCTTGAGAAATAACAATGAATAAAGCATAGTCCCTGGTCCCAAGGAGCTGACTATGGCATAAAGAAGACAAAAAATGACAATAATAATTTCATTAAAAAATTTAAATTCTGTAATAGAATCAAAGTACTATGGGAACCTTAATAATGATTATTATTTGAGTAGCAATGTGTGTGTTGTGGGATGGAAGGTAAGAATGAAAAAGATGGAATTCACAGAAGAGAAGACATTTGAGCCATCTTTCATTGGAAGAGTCAGACACCAGTAGAGGAGCATAGGCAAATTTTAGGCAAAGTAAAACTGTGGAGTGGGTGAGAAGGGGGCTACAAAGGGAAGCACAGAGTAATTTAAGGGTGATAGCATTATTCTGTATGGAACTAGGGTAGATACATTTTTCTGTGCATTTGTCAAAAAACGTAGAGCTTTACATCACAAACGGTGAACTTCAATGTATGCAGATTTTTTTTTTTTCTTTAAATATCAACCAGGAGATGGGAGGATCCCAGGATGAAACACAGACTGTGACAAAATAATTGAAATGTTTTACAGATATATGAACAGGGTTGGAGAAAAGAATCACTCATCTAAGTAACTTTGGAAAATGTAAGGCAAGAGACAAATGGAAATCTACGTAAATATGGTACTCTAGTTGGTTAAGTTGTTTCTCACAGGGTTACAGGTTAAAAATTCTGAAACCATTTCACATGTACACTGGGACTGAACTAATGGGTAAACAGGTGGTGGATTGTGGGAGCCAGGTTTATCACTATTGGTGAGGGAAATGACAGATAAGCAGGAGAGAAAGGCTAGAATAAACCACTGGGTGCTAAATTCTGCGACATTATCATGAATTCCCTTTTAGCATATTATAGACACAAGTGGACAGAAATCATTATAGATATGTGTGTAGTCATGAGTTAGTATACACACACATATTTCTTGGCTCTGTCAGCTGGGAGGGCCTAGAAGCAATGACATTCCAGTAGCAATGAGCACACCATGTACCCACATCTTAACTTCTAACACCATTCCCCAATAAAAGGAACCAGGGCTCCTTGGAATATGGCTGAGTCTGAGGCTAGGGCAGGGAAAATACAAAATGAGCCCAGAACATCTTGTAGTGCCAAAAAAATTAACTACTCAAAAAACAAAAGAATAGGGACATTTAAAAAAAAGAATGCAGGAGCCAATTTGAAAGATCCTCAGTGGTCAAAGCTGTAATAATTTAGTGTAGTACTGGATGTTAACCCAAAGTATACAATAAACATTCATGAGTCCATACCGATATAAACAAATGACCTAATAAATAAATCTAGGCTTAGAGACAAGGTTTCCTTACAGAAGAATTCCAAATAATTTATATAGATACTCTCCCTTCCAGGAAATGCAGCTTTATCTCCTACACACACACACACACACACACACACACTTCTTGAGTGTATGACGCACTTAGTGACTTGCATCTAAAGAAAAGAGTATATAAAGGGAAAAAAAATAGAAGTAACTACAGTGAAGAAATCTGGCAAACACTTCCTTAACCAAATGATCAAGGTTAACATCAGTAAACCATGTTAATAGTTTACACCTTTGATGTGATGTGATGAGAATGGTACTTCACCTCTATAGTCTTCTTCCCAAAAACCCATAACACCAGCCTAACCAGGAGAAAAACATCTGACAAACCCAAACTGAGAGAATTCTATAGAACACATTCAACAGCAGCATTCCTCAAAATTATCAAGGTTATCAAAAACAAGACTTGAAAAACTGTCACAGACCAGAGAAGACTAAGGAGAGATGACATCTAATATAATGTGGTATCCTGGATGGAATCCTTGAGTAGAAAGAAGACATTAGTGGGGGGAAAAAAAAACAAACCCAAAATACAATAAAATCTGAAGTTTAGTTAATAGTCATATGCCAATGTTGGTTTCTTAGTTGTGACAAGGGGGCCGATCAGTCAGGTGTCATAGAAATGAGGGTAAACAGACTAGAGACAATCTGAGCTAGAAACAACAGCACTTAGTATGTAATCAGATAGGCTAATTAGGTTGGTTTGGGACAATAAGGGAAATCAAAGATTACTGAATATTTTTATCTTAAATAACTGAAAGGTTGGTTATGCTACGAACCAAACAGGGATTTCGGAGAAGATTAAGGGGACAGATCATGAGCGTGGTTTGAGCCTGCTGAGTGTAGAGTACCTCTAGTAGACCCAGGTGCAAACATACAGCAAGCAAAATGAAGTCCAGACCTGACCTCAGGAGGGAGGTTGAGGCTGTACAGGAAGCAGTGGTCACCAACACACCAAGTGCTCTCCAGAGCAGTCCGATTCAAAATGCCCTGGAATGGCAGTCTCCCCGTTGCTACATTCAGTTCGAAACCATTTCAAACATGATAATAGATTTAACTCAAGACAAAGCTCTTTTTAAAAATGATTACGTAAAAAAAAATGTTTAAAAATAAAAAAAATAAAAATGATTACGTGACCTTCAAGAAATTCCATCCACCTCTCATTTCAGCCTTGAAATCCGAATATGCTCCCTCCAAATGAACTTTACATGTCCAAGGTAAAATTGACACCATGGGCTAACGATCTTATAATTTACTCTTAAATGATGGCTGAGCAAAGCTATGTAGTATAAGTTAGTGTAAACATGAAAACTAATTAGAAATCATTTGAAGAGGCAGTATAACATGGTGGTTATAAAGACAGGCATTGACAAATGACAGACTAGGTATGGATCTTGGTTTCAACACTGACTAGCAGTGTAATCTTGGGCAATTTACCAAACCTCTTACAACCTCTATTTCCTCATCTGTAAAATGAGGTTTAAAAACAAGTGTTTAGATATAGTACCCCACAATAGGGTAATTGTGAGAAATGAATGACACGCCTGGCATATACTAAGTCCTTGAATAAATGTTAACTTATAGTGGTAACGGTATAGTAATAGTAGTAGTAATGTTTGCCTACTCAGTTTCATGTGTATCGTAATTTTGTATCATACTAACTTTCTTGAATTATTGTAAGAATGTTTTCGTTTATATAGTCACTCATCAACTTGCTAAGACTGTGTAATATTTTACAGTAAATGAGTAATAAAACACTGGATCAATTCATTTTGTCACTGGTTTACGACTTTAGGGAAAAGGAGGCTGGTTTAAAAGAGGGGAAAAAAGTGAGTCAGTTGTATCTTTTTATTTATAGTTTTTTTCAGATGGCTGGCATTTTGAAATCCTCATTTTGAGAGGAAAAGTCAGTCTCACAGCTGTGATTTTTCCCATCTTTGTAGAAAAACATGCCTTTCCTAACACCTGGAAGGACTCCAGAAGGAAGCTAAGGTGATACCCGTTGTGATGCCACAGACTTTCTGCAAAAACCTGATGAACATGCCAGGCCAAACAGAAAGGAATGTTGTAGGCAAGATTACAAGGTTTGTAAAACATCAGCAAAAACAAATCCCACCTATTTAAAGGATGACATTTGATGGCAGTACAATGGAATTAGCTCTCTTTGTAACAAAAATTTAAGTGCAGTTACCTTGCAAGAAAAGAAAGAAAATGTAATTAATTAATTCCAGTGATGGTTGACCATAATGGAAAAGACACAATGTGCCACCATTGAGCTCATTTGCATTCGATTCAGAAGACACTTCTCATGCAAATGCATCCACTTTATTTTAAGTTATTAGTTAGGTGATAGACTGAAACCAGGAATCTTGAACATAGCAAAGAACATTTTCTTCTAGTCCTTTTTATACACGCCCAGTGTGGTGTCTTGCACTTTGTGGGCAGCTAAGAACTGTTGACAATTTTGACCTTGAGATGAGTAATTAGAAGAGAAATTAATTCTAAATCTTGAGTGTCAACAAATAATTTTAAATCTTGTAATTGATTTCAGACACCGCGGACAAAACAGAGGAGGGATTAAAAGCCACTCAATAGGGACTTCCCTGGTGGCTCTGTGGTTAAGAATCCGTCTGCCAGTGCAGGGGACACGGGTTCAAGCCCTGGTCCAGGAAGATCCCACGTGCCACAGAGCAACTAAGCCCGTGCACCACAACTACTGAGCCTGCACTCTGGAGCCCGTGAGCCACAACTACTGAAGCCTGCTCGCCTAGAGCCCGTGCTCCGCAACAAGAGAAGCCACCGCAGTGAGAAGCCCGCACACCGCAACGAAGAGTAGCCCCGCTCACCACAACTAGAGAAAGCCTGCACGCAGCAACGAAAACCCAAAGCAGCCAAATAAATAAATAAATTTATTTTTTTTTTAAAAAGCCACTCAGTAGCTGTGAAGTTGTGGGCGACTGAGTCTCAGGTTCATTATCTGCAAAGTGGGACTATAATGGCAGGGCCTACCCCATAAACTCGATCTGAGGATTAGGTGAGAGGACAACTATCACACTTAGCACAGGGCCTACAGAGATGTCAGACATCAGTAACTAGTCCTCTTTGTAAATAATTAGCAAATACCTCTCAGTGGCTGCACTAGGGGAGGTATAATTTCTCCTCTACCCTTGTAGGGTCTCTGGCTGGGCCTAAGAATTAAATTGACATAAAACAGATCAACAGGATAAAAGCATACAAATTTACTTAGTAATTTTTACATATACATGGAGCCTTCACGAGAAAAATGAAGACCCAAAGAAGTAGTTATGGCCCAAAGCTTATATACTAGGTTGGAAAAGAGTGGTGAATGGTGAAAATATGACAAGACAAAGGGGTGTGGGCTAGCACAGTTAATTGTGGAAAAGTAACTAAAAAAAGGCTTATTTAACAAGGTATGTTTGTACAGATTTCTCTCTGCCTTGATTCCCTGTCTCTGGTGTTAAGAATGTTTCTTTCCTCCTAGTACAGGAAGGGCACTTTGCACAGGGGCGTTTTATCTCCTGCTTTCAAGAAGAGAAAGGAAGGTCAGAGTGCCCTTCTTGCCTCCGTTATTCTTCAAAGTGCCTTTAAAGTAATCAATATGCCCAAATGGCATGTTCTGGGGTGACATATTCTGACATCCTACACTGCCTTTACACACTTGGGGCACAACCCAAATCAAAGGCAATAAAATGAGAAGTACTATCTATTTCACTGACGAGGAAACTGAGGTGCAGAGAAGCTGACTTGCCCAAGGGCACACAGAGCCAGAATTGAACCCAAATTCCTTTAACTTTAGAGCAGTTCTTCACAGTATTCAATGACTGCCTCTCTCAAAGGGGTACGAAGGTCATCGGAACACATGCTCTTTACCACCCACAAAACTTCCAAGGTAACGAAGAAGAGGTGAGTTTAGGAAAGGAATAGAGTATCAGAAGACATTTCTGAACCCTCTCCATGAACCCCTCTCCACAAAGGCAGCTGACATGATGATCCCCATGGAATCAAAGACTCCCAATCCCAAAGATCAAATGACCCTCAACCCCAAAGATGCACCGACGGCAATTCTTCAGAAGCTGCCCAGGACAGGGTGGAGAAGGGAGGCCCAGGAGAAAAGAACCGGGGCTGTCTGGTACTCAGCCTACTTCAAGTCTAAAGATGGAGGGAAGGATAGTATTTCACATTGGAATAATCATTATAATACATGAATTTCATTAAAGCTTTTTCTCAAGCCTTTTTTTAAATCTGGTTACAAAAGTAATACATATTCATTATAATAGACTTAGAAAACATACAAATAAAGGGAAGAAAACAAGTCACAATACTACTAGCAGACACAACCACACTTAACAGTCTGATACATTAATTTGTTTTATGTAAATATGCATATTTTAATAGCAAAAAAGGACATCATCCTGTTCTTGTTATTTTGTAACCTGCTTTTCAGTAATATTTCATTCACCTTTTCCCAAAGCATAAGTTTTCCCCTCCAAGTCCCCTGATAGCTCATTTAATGGCTGATACTCTCCTTTGTGCATTTATTAGAACTTACTCAAACAGTCTCCAATTCTGAGATGTCAAGGTGGTTTCTAGCTTATTGCTACTACAAACCATGCTTTTTGTACAAACATATTTAGCCCAGTCATGATGATCTCCCTAGTATAAATTCCTAGATGTAACTATTAGGCCAAATTATGTGCTTATTTTTAAGGCTTTTAATGAATGTTAACAAAATGACCTCCATAAAGGATGCACTGATTTATACTCCCACTAGCAATGTATGAGGACACTCTCTTCAAAAACAAAGAACAGGGACTTCCCTGGTGCCACAGTGGTTATGAATCTGCCTGCCAATGCAGGGGACACGGGTTCAAGCCCTGGTCTGGGAGGATCCCACATGCCGCAGAGCAACTAATCCCATGCGCCACAACTACTGAGCCTGTGCTCTACAGCCTGCGAGCCACAACTACTGAGCCCGCATGCCACAACTACTGAAGCCCGTGCGCCTAGAGCCCGTGCTCCGCAACAAGAGAAGCTACTGCAATGAGAAGCCCCACGCACCGCAAAGAAGAGCAGCCCCCGCTCGCCGCAACTAGAGAAAGTCCACGCACAGCAACGAAGACCCAACGCAGCCAAAAATAAATAAATAAATAATACAATTAAAAAAAAGAAGAACAAAAAGCTGCTCAATTATTGAATGCAAACAGTTCTGTTAATACATTTTAACAGTCAAAATATAACTAAATAAGAGCGAGAATACGTTTATTTTGTCCTCTCTACAAGGGCCTGCTCCCCCTTCCAGGAACTCCCCATCCTCCGTCTATCCTCAGTACTTCAAGAGAACAGCCCTAACTCTGTCACTGGCTTATCCAGGAAACAATGGTGCCCACTCCCTATATATATTCCTGGATACTGCTGAGGTAATCCATTGACCAGATTTTATCTAACTTTGCAAATTCTTATCCTTTTAAAGACAGGATTACTTTCTGGGTTGCTGACTCAAGGGAACATTCCTTTGAAGGTAAAAGATCTATTAACATATAAAAGAACAGTACACCTGGGCAAATCACCCATCACCTCAGATAATCTGTCTTCCAGGAAAACCACTTAAAACTATGTAAAAGTTCACTTCTCAAATCCCAACAGTTTTGACCTATTTGGGTTCCTTTAGTCATAAGAAAAGCTCATTGATCCTGAAAACCTAAAAAGCCTAGTAAATAAAGGAAAGATTGGAAGCTACTGATAAAATAAGTAGTTATTGGAGTTCAGGATCAATTCACTTCCAGTCTGTTGGAGAAAAGCTAATTTATGGCAGAAAACCATGATTAATCTTAGAATAAACAATATTATGGCGCAAGTGAGTTATGAGTTACTGGAGATAGGAAGAATATTTAGAACATGACTTATTCAGACATGTAATTCTTTCCTTAGCTCAGTAAAGTTGTGTGGCAAAAATGCCAAAAACAGCTTTGCAATTGGAATATGCAATTTAAAATAAGTAAAGATTACTCCCAGGTAGTTTATTGCTTTAACTACATCGAGCCATGTCCCTGTAGCAGACTGCATAATGACTCTCATTTCATTTTTTGGTTTGTGCCAAATATCTTCAGTTAGTTTTGCTTTATTGGCTTCATGCAATTTATTGCAGCACTAGAATGTGATTGTAATGCAACTAGTATTTTAGTTTTAAAATATCTTTAAAATATCTTTAAAATACCTTTTTATCTTCCACTGGTGATTTTTCTTCTTTACGGTGACTATACTGTCTGCATTAATACCAGCCATAGAAATTACACAGTGTGGAACCTTGTTTTCAGCAGCTCCTTTTCTCATGAAGAGCAAAACCGTAAGAGCCAACTCCCATAACATGGGTGAGAGCCAAGTATGTGCCCGGGGAGAAGCAACAACATAAATAACAGAATTTACAACTCAGTAAAGTGATTGATTTGACTACAAATTACTAGAAAGCCTAATTTTCCCATTGATTAGAAAAGAGGTGAAATGTTCTTTAAGATCTTCTATTTATAAGTAGTCTTCAAATAAATCCCTGAAATGCAGACCCAGTATCCAAAGTAGTACCTTTTGGAGAAGACTAGAACCCTTTAGATACTCTTCGAAAATATATATAGTTAGCCTGGTTTGTATTCATTAATTTGACCAACTTCCCAACACAACTGTAATCTGCTAAGGAATTTTTAAATTATTTCCAATTTTCTGAAAGTTGGCTAAGTAATGTGCTAAATATGATTTTACTTATAGTTAGACCAAATCAATAATATACAGCATTATCTTAGTGGTGGTTTTGTAGGACAGGAACAAAGAGGACTGGATCCTCCAGTTCTAAGAGCTCCTTATTCTCGGCACCTTTGCAGAGCTGTACCAGAAAAGAAACAAATCAAGTCAGACTAGTCACTTAGGTTCAGCTGAAAACATATTTCTCAACCATTTCCTTGTATCCTGCCTAAACTTTGCTGTGAATAATTTATCCCATGGACTAAGGTATCCCACAGACTCTTTAAACAGTCTCCTGTTAAAATTCAGAATTCCAGGGAGAGGTAGCATAGCAGACTATTATCAGTCATTACTTCTTAATAAAATGAGTTTATTAAATTGATATATAAACACAGCAGAGTCATAATGGAATAGCATACAGGATGGTTATATTTTGAAGGAGAAAGGGAAAGTTCAAAATATGAGTTCTGCACACAATAATCTCAGCTAGCACATTGCAACAGGGGCCAAGGAGCAGCCAGAAAAGAGCCCAGAATAGTGGGCAACAATAGACAGGAGTGCCAGGAAATCACAGGAGAGCATAGAAAGTGAAAATAAAAAGGCTTCATTAAAAACTAAGAGTAA
This sequence comes from Eschrichtius robustus, assembly GCF_028021215.1. Classification (NCBI taxonomy): domain Eukaryota; kingdom Metazoa; phylum Chordata; class Mammalia; order Artiodactyla; family Eschrichtiidae; genus Eschrichtius; species Eschrichtius robustus. The sequence goes on along the minus strand of NC_090839.1, from coordinate 81,256,690 downwards.
TTCAAAAATAATAACAAGCGTTGGCAACTATTTGAAGAAATTGAAATCTTCACGCATTACTGGTGGGAATGTAGAGTGGCACAGCCATTGTGGAAAACACTCTGACAGTTCCTCAAAAAGACCCAGCAATTCCATTCCTAAATATACAGGAGAATCAAAAACACATGTCCACACCAAAGCTTCTACGTGAATGTTCAGAGCAGTATTATTCATAACAGCTAAAAAGTGGAAACAACCCAAATATTCATCAACCGATGAATGTATAACCAAATGTGCTATAATATATTAAGTGGAATATTATTTAGTAACAAAATGAATGAAGTACTGATATATGCTACAACATGGACGAACCTTGAAAACATTATGCTAAGTAAAAGAAGCTAGTCACAAAAGACCACATATTGTAAAATTCCATTTATATGAAATGTTCAGAATAGACAAACCTATAGATACACAAAGTAGGTTAGTAGTTGCCTAGGGCTGGGGGTTCGGCAGGTAGGGAGTGTCTGCTAATGGGTGTGAGGTTTCCTTTGGGCAGTTGAAAATGTTCTAAAATTAGATTACGGTGATGATGGCACAACCCTGTGAATATACTAGAGAACAATGAACTAATAAGGACCTAGTGTATAGCACAGGGAACTCTACTCAATACTCTGTAACGGTCTGTATGGGAAAAGAATCTAAAAAAGTGGAGATATGTATATGTATAACTGATTCACTTTACTGTACACCTGAAACTGACACAACATTGTAAATCAACTATACTCCAATAAAAATTTTTTAAAAAATGAGCTGTATACTTTAAATGAATAAATTAAATGTTATGTATATCTCAATATACCTATTTAAAAAACTAATTATACCTGGAGTTGACCCAAGTTCCTCATCCAGTCCTATTACCTATATTTCTAATTAACTTCTAACTAACTTATTCTGAAAGAACATAGAAATGGATAACCTAACAATTAAAAATGTAAAGAATGTGAACCCCAAACCAAATAGAACTGGATTGGAATCTGAGCTTCATGAACACTTTCTGGACCCCTGAGGTAGACAGTTTGTCCGGACCATGACTGGTTGCTCTTGCCCTGATCAAACACTGAGTACAAGCCCTCCAACCTATTTGCCATCCTATCTTGCTAAGTAAACAACTATATTTTCAAAATAAATTCCAGATTTTAAGTTTTCATCAATAACATTCTAGGATACAAAAGGTTAAAAAAATAATAAAAAAACCCAATTGCTCATTAGAGGCAGTTTAAACATATTGTTGAGTGTCTTCCAACCCATCTGAACCACCAGGAGAATGATGACCTGGCCTCTTAATTGGAATGCCAGGGAAGAAAAAATACAACCTTGACATAATTAGGTGACTGACATCACGACTGGAACACACAGGAAGCTACATAGAAATTCAAGCTCAAAGCCTCTCATAAACAATTTCATTTGCCAAAATTTTACTTTTAATGAAATTTGGATTTAGCCTTAATAGATTTGGTGGCACAGCTGCCCACAACATGACTTCTGTAAGGAACTGTAGAAAAATAAGTATTGACCACTGAAAGAGTTAGTCTTTTGGAGCTTACACTCTGAAGATAAACTCTCTAGATTTCACAGAATCCAGAATTCTCTGTATCTGCTATAGGAAACTCCTCCATAACAACATATCTCATTATCTTTAAGACAAAGTATAGGTGTTTACCGCAGCCCTTAACAAAAATTTTACACAAAATGACTCTTCGGATTACAGATTCCCTCAGACTGAACATAGAGTTTACCCCATCTTCGAAAAAAGCTCTCTGTCATCCAGCAAATGTTATAGACTCCTTAACTTGACGGATTTATTCTCAGAATTCCATATTGTCTTTCTTCTCAGCAAGCCTCTGAACCAAGCATCTTGCATGAAGAGCAAAAAAGCTTTTGGGTACAACTTGTCCACAGGTACAACTCTACACTCTGCTTCTTACATGTGATAAATCTTCTTGAGGAGTTAGTTATGAACAACGAAGACTTCATACCACATTTATTAGTCTATCCTCAGCCTTCGATTCTGTGGACAGGGACTGTCTTTGCACTAAACAAAATTCCAATTTTAGACAGAAGAAAAGAGGGCTTTCTGAGTCCTACTTCATTTTAGCATGTACACAGTAGGCAACTTTATTCCTATTTCAGACACGTGGGATGCCTGCACTCCCACCATTGTTAATAGGAGATGGATGAATACTCTGGGGTGAAGTTTTTCAACAGGAAGAGCCTTAAGACCCAATTCAAACTGTAGGCTAATCACTGTCAAAAAAAAAAAAAAAAAAAAATCGGTTCGAATTCAACTGTGCCAAAGAGAAATGACTGATTTGGGTAGGACTCTGTGAACGTTCAAATAGACTATACTACAGAGTTCCATCCATCAAGTGACCACATGCTGTAGTTTAAGGGTGTGATTTTTTTTTTTAATAAATTTATTTATGTATTTATTTTTAGCTGTGTTGGGTCTTCGTTGCTGCACGCGGGCTTTCACCAGTTGCAGCGAGGAGGGGCTACTCTTCATTGCGGTGCACAGGCTTCTCTTTGCCGTGGCTTCTCTTGTTGCGGAACACAGGCTCACGGGCTCAGTCGTAGCTCGCGGGCTCTAGGGCGCAGGCTCAGTAGTTGTGGCGCACGGGCTTGGTTGCTCCGAGGCATGTGGGATCTTCCCAGCCCAGGGCTCAAACCTGTGTTCCCTGCATTGGCAGGCGGATTCTTAACGACTGCGCCACCAGGGAAGCTCAAGGGTGTGATTCTTAAACAATTCATCCTGGTGGGATATCAGAGGACTGTGTGAGAATTCAGCAGGGACTCCCCACAGGTCACTTCGTGTCCAGGAAGCCAACTACAACCATGGCCTTCCAATCTTTCTTGCCAAAATGCTCCTTTCCTGGCTCTGTGATATAGAATTACAGGGCCTCAAATAAAAACCTCTCTAGGCATTCAAATTGCTAGCTGCATTTTGAGGGAAATTTTTTCTTGCGTACAGGCTCTGCTGTAGCTTACCACCTTGCAAACTTGAGATAACCTTTGCTTCAGGACAAAAACACAGGCCTTTACAACTTCTTTCCTGAATAAGAAAGGCATCTTTATGCCTGGGGATCTATTGTTTCCCTGGATAACATTACAATAGACCATCCTTGAAAGCTCATACACTGAAGCTGACTCTGTATGTTCAATCGGAAAAGGAGGGACTTTGGGTTTGTTTGCTTGAGGGGTTGTCAGTTTGTTATTTTATGGATAAAGGGTAGCTCATACACTCACCAGGGGATGGAGAACCAGGTTTGAGGTTCAGCCTTCAGGAACAATGCCCAAAATCACACCACAGAACTGAGTTAGTGAGGACACCGTTAACACTGGCCCTGAGCTCTGGACACCTCGATTGGCCGGTCGGCCTCTTTCACACCAGGAGCACCACTCTGCCACCACTGCTGCTGCCTCTTGTACTGAGAAAGCACCACACCCCTGCCTTCTTGTAACTGTGGCACCAAGTGTCGCCGACCCTTTCGAGTGGGACCTCAATGAGACCAAATTCAGTTCAGACATAAGAGAAAGTTTTAGCCTTTGATCAAAGAACGGAGAGGCGGGAGCTTATGCTCTACACGTTCTCCCCGACAGGCGGCTGGCGGGGTTGGTTTACAGAGTGTGGAGGGAGGGGCAGAGCTCTCGCGGGTCCTACGCAGGCCTGTTGCACACGGGTCTTCTCTACCCGGCCCAGCGCACCAAGCTGAAGTGTGGGGCGCAGGCTCGAAAATCTAATCCTAAATGTTAGGTGCAAGGACTCCGCACACGGCCCCCTGTAGGCAAGTGAAACTAGAGTAGGCACAAAAGGAGTTAGACCTTATTCTTACTGACCTTTTCAAGTCGGGCTGCAACAAGGGTCCTCCTGCCTGGTGTCGTTGGAGCCAATAGAATGAGAACGTGTTCGGTTCAGACGCAAAGGAAAGTTTTATTCTTTGATTAAAGACGGGAGAGGCGCAAGCTCCCGCTCTAGAGCACATTCCCCCCCAACAGGCTGTGGGCAGCAGGGCTGCTTTATAGGGATCTCGTCAGCGGGGACGCGAGCAGCAGAGTGCTCGCGAGACTGGCGCAGCTGTGCTGCTCACGCTCGCTCCAGACCTTAGTGCCGGGCAGAGCGTTTCTGCGCACGGCCCACCGCCGCCATCTTGAACTGAGGTATCGTGCGCTGCGCTTCTGCATACGGCCCCGCCTGGCCAGCTGAGGCGTCTGTGCAAGCGTTTTTGCACTATGGGAACTCTGGTCTGAAGGGCCGGGTGCGAGGCGTCTGCCAGTTGCACTCTATGAGCAAGTGAAACTAGACTAAAACCAAAGGAAAAAAAAGGTTAGACTTTATTTTATTACCCAGATTCTGCTTTTACGTCTTGGGAATTGTTAATGGGCTTTGCCAGTGACAAAGCCCTCTGCCTTTTGTCCCGCTCAGGTGAGGCCTGTCAGCTCTGCATTTTGGGGCAGAAGTCCCTGGGGGGTAGGCTTCCTGCTTGTGTGACTTGAGTGGGAGGTTACTGTTTCCTGCCAGCCTTTTTCCCTCTCACAAAACTGCTCCCATCCGTGAACCATTCCTCTTCGGGCGTTTGCGAGAGGCTCACTTTCTCCGTCAGATGTGACTGGAATAGACAGTGTCTGTGGTTTCTATACAATCATGCTCCAGGGGCCCTGTTTCTGTGGGTGGCAGGATTCAGCTTGTGATAGGCTTTTACGGTAGCTCCTGGGTTGTCTAAAAGCATAGCGTGGGTTGAAACAGCCTTCTGGGGGATAGCCAGTCTGTTCCCTTAGAACTTATTAAAGCCTGAACCTGGTGTGCAGTCCATCTAGTGACTGGCTGACCAGACATGAACATTTTAGCCTCCTTTAGCGGGGTGGTAGTAGCTGCTACTGCCCGTAGGCAACGAGGCCATGCAACCACTCGAGTAAGGGAGTCCCAGTGTTTGAGCTAACACTCCAGTGGCAACCCCCATTTTCTCATGTATGTAAAGGTCCAAGGATTTAGCTACATCTGGGAGGGGCCAGAGCAGGGACCTGAAGTAATTGCTTTTCCAATTCTTTTTTTTTTTTTTTTTGGGCACTCATTTCCCCCACCAGGGCTTGAACCCCGGCCACAGCAGTGAAAGCCCGGAATCCTAACCACTAGACCACCAGGGAACTCCCTTGCTTTCCCAAGTCTTGAAAGGCCCCTTCACATTCTGAATTCCACTGAAAAGGATCATTATCCTTTCCTTTCAACTTTTCGTATAGAGGCCTAGCTATTAGACAAGCAAGTTAGGGATCTCGAGGCAGCGAAACACGGCCATTCCCAGGAAATCCCTAAGCTGCCTTCTAGTTTTAGGAGGGGTGAGGCTGCAAATGGCTTCCTTCCTTTCCTGGGATAGGTTTCCCTGACCTTCTGTGAGAATGAAGCCTAGTTAGGTCACCCTACATTGTGATATTTGAAACTTTTTCTTGGGCACCTTAAATCCTTTATCGGCTAGATGGTTCAGAGTGGTTACAGTATTTTTGTCAGAGGCCTCCTTAGTAGGGCTGGTGATCAGAACGTCATTTACATACTGGAGGAGGGTTCCTTCCTCCAGATGTAGGTCTTTTAGGTCTTTAGCTAAAGTTTCCCCAGAGATAGCGGGGGAATTTTTTGAACCCTTGGACCAGGACTGTCCAGCAGTGTTATTGTTGCATATTTAGGTCCTGACACGCAAAAGCAAACATTTCTTGTGACTCTGGGGCTAATGGAATAAAGAAGGCATGTTTTCAATCTAATACAGAATGCCAGGTCCTGGTGGACAGTAGAGTGGTCAGCGGGGTGTAGAAATTAGGGACTACTGGATGTATATCCTCGGTGGCTTCATTGGCTGCCCTGAGGTCCTGCACCTCTGGTATTACCCACTGGGTATCTTTGTGGGGAGATTGGGGGTGTTACAAGCTGATTGACATGGTCTAATAAGGCCCTGGTCAATTAGGTCCTATATAACAGGGGCAATGCCCAACAAGGCCTCTCGACGAAGAGGGTACTGTTTTCTACTGGGCCATGTATAATTTGCCATGTATAATTGCTTTACAATGGTGTGTTAGTTTCTGCTTTATAACAAAGTGAATCAGCTATACATATACATATATCCCCGTATCTCCTCCCTCTTGGGTCTCCCACCCACCCTCCCTATCCCACCCCTCTAGGTGGTCACAAAGCACCAAGCTGATCTCCCTGTGCTATGCGGCTGCTTCCCACTAGCTAGCTATTTTACATTTGGTGGTGTATATATGTCCATGCCACTCTCTCACTTCGTCCCAGCTTACCCTTCCCCATTCCCATGTCCTCAAGTCCATTCTCTACATGTGCATCTTTATTCCTGTCCTGCCCCTAGGTTCTTCAGAACCATTTTTTTTCTAGATTCCATATATATGTGTTAGCATATGGTATTTGTTTTTCTTTTTCTGACTTACTTCACTCTGTATGACAGACTCTAGGTCCATCCGCCTCCTACAAATAACTCAATTTCTTTCCTTTTTATGGCTGAGCAATATTCCATTGTATATATGTGCCACATCTTCTTTATCCATTCATCTGTTGATGGACACTTAGGTTGCTTCCATGTTCTGGCTATTGTAAATAGAGCTGCAATGAACATTGTGGTACATGACTCTTTTTGAATTATGGTTTTCTCAGAGTATATGCCCAGTAGTGGGGTTGCTGTGTTGTATGATAGTTCTATTTTGAGTTTTTTAAGGAACCTCCATACTCTTCTCCACAGTGGCTGTATCAATTTACATTCCCACCAACAGTGCAACAGGGTTCCCTTTTCTCCACACCGTCTCCAGCATTTATTGTTTGTAGATTTTTTTGAGGATGGCCATTCTGACTGGTGTGAGGGGATACCTCATTGTAGTTTTGATTTGCACTTCTCTAATGATTAATGATGTTGAGCATCCTTTCATGTGTTTGTTGGCAATCTGTATATCTTCTCTGGAGAAATGTCTGTTTAGGTTTTCTGCCCATTTTTGGATTGGGTTGTTTATTTTTTTGATATTGAGCTGCTTGTAAATTTTGGAGATTAATCCTTTGTCAGTTGCTTCATTTGCAAATATTTTCTCCCATTCTGAGGGTTGTCTTTTCGTCATGTTTATGGTTTCCTTTGCCGTGCAAAAGCTTATAAGTTTCGTTAGGTCCCATTTGTTTATTTTTGTTTTTATTTGCATTTCTCTAGGAGGTGGGTCAAAAAGGATCTTGCTGTGATTTATGTCATAGAGTGTTCTGCCTATGACTTCCTCTAGGAGTTTTATAGAGTCTGGCCTTACATTTAGGCCTTTAATCCATTTGGAGTTTACTTTTGTGTATGGTGTTAGGGAGTGTTCTAATTTCATTCTTTTATATGCAGCTGTCCAGTTTTCCCAGCACCACTTATTGAAAAGTCTGTCTTTTCTCTGTTGTATTGTTCTTGCCTCCTCTATCAAAACTAAAGTGACCATATGTGTGTGGGTTTATCTCTGGGCTTTCTATCCTGTTCCGTTGATCTATATTTCTGTTTTTGTGCCAGTACCATACTGTCTTGATTACTGTAGCTTTGTAGTATAGTCCGAAGTCAGGAAACCTGATTTCTCCAGCTCCGTTTTTCTTTCTCAAGATTGCTTTGACTATTCAGGGTCTTTTGTGTTTCCATACAAATTGTGAAATTTTTTGTTTTAGTTCTGTGAAAAATACCATTGGTAGTTTGATAAGGATTGCATTGAATCTGTAGATTGCTTTGGGTAGTATAGTCATTTTCACAATGTTGATTCTTCCAATCCAAGAACATGGTATATCTCTCTATCTGTATCATCTTTAATTTCTTTCATCGGTGTCTTACAGTTTTTTGCATACAGGCCTTTTGTCTCCTTAGGTAGGTTTATTCCTAGGTATTTTATTCTTTTTGTTGCAATGGTAAATGGGAGTGTTTCCTTAGTTTCTCTTTCAGATTTTTCATTTTTAGTGTGTAGGAATGCAAGAGATTTGTGGGCATTACTTTTGTATCCTGTTATTTTACCAAATTCATTGATGAGCTCTACTAGTTTTCTGGTAGCATCTTTATGACTCTCTATGTATAGTATCATGTCATCTGCAAACAGTGACAGCTTTATTTCTTCTTTTCCGATTTGGATTCCTTTTATTTCTTTTTCTCCTCTGATTGCTGTGGCTACAACTTCCAAAACTATGTTGAATAATAGTGGTGAGAGTGGACAACCTTGTCTTGTTCCTGACCTTAGAGGAAATGTTTTCAGTTTTTCACCAATGGGAACGATGTTGGCTGTGGATTTATCATATGTGGCCTTCATTATGTTGAGGTAATTTCCCTCTATGCCTACTTTCTGGAGGGTCTTTATCATAAATGGGTGTTGAATTTTGTCGAAACCTTTCTCTGCATCTATTGAGATGATCATATGGTTTTTCTCCTTCAATTTCTTAATATGGTGTATCACATTGATTGATTTGCATATATTGAAAAATCCTTGCATTCCTGGGATAAACCCCACTTGATCATGGTGTATGATCCTTTTAATGTGCTATTGGATTTTCTGTTTGCTAGTATTTTGTTGAGGATTTTTGAATCTATGTTCATCAGTGATATTGGCCTGTAGTTTTCTTTGTGACATCTTTGTCTGGTTTTGGTATCAGGGTGATGGTGGCCTCGTAGAATGAGTTTGGGAGTGTTCCTCCCTCTGCTATATTTTGGAAGAGTTTGAGAAGGATAGGTGTTAGCTCTTCTCTAAATCTTTGATAGAATTTGACTGTGAAGCCATCTGGTCCTGGGCTTTTGTTTGTTGGAAGATTTTTAATCACAGTCTCAATTTCAGTGCTTGTGATTGGTCTATTTATATTTTCTATTTCTTCCTGGTTCAGTCTCGGAAGGTTGTGCATTTCTAAGAATCTGTCCATTTCTTCCAGGTTGTGCAATTTATTGGCATATAGTTGCTTGTAGTAATCTCTCATGATCCTTTGTATTTCGTCAGTGTCAGTTGTTACTTCTCCTTTTTCATTTCTAATTCTATTGATTTGAGTCTTCTCCCTTTTTTTCTTGATGAGTCTGGCTAATGGTTTATCAATTTTGATTATCTTCTCAAAGAACCAGCTTTTAGTTTTATCGATCTTTGCTATTGTTTCCTTCATTTCTTTTTCATTTATTTCTGATCTGATCTTTATGATTTCTTTCCTTCTGCTACCTTTGGGGTTTTTTTGTTCTACTTTCTCTGATTGCTTTAGGTGTGAGGTTAGGTTGTTTATTTAAGGTGTTTCTTGTTTCTTGAGGTAGGATTGTATTGCTATAAACTTCCCTCTTAGAACTGCTTTTGCTGCATCCCATAGGTTTTGGGTCGTTGTGTTTTAATTATCATTTGTTTCTAGGTATTTTTTGATTTCCTCTTTGATTTCTTCTGTGATCTCTTGGTTATTAAGTAGTGTATTGTTTAGCCTCCATGTGTTGTTTGTATTTTTTACAGATTTTTTCCTGTAATTGATATCTAGTCTCATAGCACTGTGGTCGGAAAAGATACTTGATACGATTTCAATTTTCTTAAATTTACCAAGGCTTGATTTGTGACCCAAGATATGATCTATCCTGGAGAATGTTCCATGAGCACTTGAGAAGAAAGTGTATTCTGTTGTTTTTGGATGGAATGTCCTCTAAATATCAATTAAGCCCATCTTGTTTAATGTATCATTTAACGCTTGTGTTTCTTTCTTTATTTTCGTTTTCGATAATCTGTCCATTGGTGAAAGTGGGGTGTTAAAGTCCCCTACTATGATTGTGTTACTGTTGATTTCCCCTTTTATGGCTGTTAGTATTTGCCTTATGTATTGTGGTGCTCCTATGTTGGGTGCATAAATATTTACAATTGTTATATCTTCTTCTTGGATTGATCCCTTGATCATTATGTAGTGTCTTTCTTTGTCTCTTGTAATAGTCTTTGTTTTAAAGTCTATTTTGTCTGATATGAGAATTGCTACTCCAGCGTTCTTTTGATTTCCATTTGCATGGAATATCTTTTTCCATCCCCTCACTTTCAGTCTGTATGTGTCCCTATGTCTGAAGTGGGTCTCTTGTAGACAGCATATATATGGGTCTTGTTTTTGTATCCATTCAGCCAGTCTGTGTCTTTTGGTTGGAGCATTTAATCCATTTACATTTAAGGTAGTTATTGATATATATCTTCCTATTACCATTTTCTTAATTGTTTTGGGTTTGTTATTATAGGTCTTTTCCTTCTCTTGTGTTTCCTGCCTAGAGAAGTTCCTTTAGCATTTGTTGTAGAGCTGGTTTGGTGGTGCTGAATTCTCTTAGCTTTTGCTTGTCTCTAAAGGTTTTAATTTCTCTGTCGAATCTGAATGAGATCCTTGCTGGGTAGAGTAATCTTGGTTGTAGGTTTTTCCCTTTCATTACTTTAAATATGTCTTGCCACTCCCTTCTGGCTTGCAGAGTTTCTGCTGAAAGATCAGCTGTTAACCTTATGGAGATTCCCTTGTATATTGTTGTTTTTCCCTTGCTGCTTTTATTATTCTTTCTTTGTATTTAATTTTTGCTAGTTTGATGAATATGTGTCTTGGCATGTTTCTCCTTGGATTTATCCTGTATGGGACTCTCTGCACTTTCTGGACTTAACTGAGTATTTCCTTTCCCATATTAGGGAAGTTTTCAACTATAATCTCTTCAAATATTTTCTCAGTCCCTTTCTTTTTCTCCTCTTCTTCTGGGACCCCTATAATTTGAATGTTGGTGTGTTTAATATTGTCCCAGAGGTCTCTGAGACTGTCCTCAATTCTTTCATTCTTTTTTCTTTATTCAGCTCTGTGGTATCTGTTTCCACTATTTTACCTTCCAGGTCACTTATCCAGGTCACGTTCTTCTGCCTCAGTTATTCTGCTATTGATTCCTTCTAGAGAATTTTAAATTTCATTTATTGTGTTGTTCATCCCTGCTTGTTTGCTCTTTAGTTCTTTTAAGTCCTTTTTAAACATTTCTTGTATTTTCTCCATTCTGTTTCCAAGATTTTGGATCATCTTTACTATCATTACTCTGAATTCTTTTCAGGTACACTGCCTATTTCCTCTTCATTTGTTTGGTCTGGTGGGTTTTTACCTTGCTCCTTCATCTCTGTCTTCTCATTTTGCTTAACTTACTGTGTTTGGGGTCTCCTTTTCACAGGCTGCTGGTTCGTAGTTCTTGGTGTCTGCCCCCAGTGGCTAAGGTGGGTTCAGTGTGTTGTGTAGGGCTTCCTGGTGGAGGGGACTGGTGCCTGTGTTCTGGTGGATGAGGCTGGATCTTGTCTTTCTAGTGGGCCGCATCCAGTGGTGTTTTTTGGGGTTCCTGTGATCTTATTATGATTTTAGTCAGCCTCTCTGCTAATGGGTGGGGTTGTGTTCCTGTCTTGCTAGTTGTTTGGCATAGGGTGTCTAGCACTGTAGCTTGCTGGTGTTGAGTGGAGTTGGGTCTTAGCATTGAGATGGAGATCTCTGGGAGAGCTTTCGCCATTTGATATTACGTGGAGCCAGGAGGTTCTGGTGGACCAATGTTCTGAACCCAGCTCTCCCACCTCAGAGGCGCAGGCCTGACACCTGGCCGGAGCACAAAGACCCTGTCAGCCACACGGCTCAGAAGACAAGGGAGAAAAAAAGAAAGTAAGGAAAGAAGGAAGGAAGGAAGGAAGGGAGGGAAAGTTATTAAAATAAAAAAATAAATAAACTTATTAAAAATAGAACAATTGAAAAGTAATAAATAAAAAGAAAAAAAGAAGAGAGCAATCAAACCAAAAAACAAATCCACCAATTATAACAAGCACTAAAAACTATACTAAAAAAAAAAAAAAAAGGACAGACAGAGCCCTAGGACAAATCGTAAAAGCAAAGCTATACAGACAAAATCACACAAAGAAGCATACACATACACACTGACAAAAAGAAAAAAAGGAAAAAAATATATATATCTTTTGGGAAGTCTGAGGTCTCTGCCAGCATTCAGTAGGTGTTCTGTAGGAGTTGTTCTACATATAGATGTATTTCTGTTGTATTTGTGGGGAGGAAGGTGATCTCCATGTCTTCCTCCTCCGCCATCTTGAAGGTCTCCTCAGAGGGTCAATTTAACAAGCAGTGACCATGGACCCTCAGGCCATTCCAGCTGCAGGCTGATGACACATGGGAGATTAGTATTGCTCTTCCCATACCCCTCCAAAGAGTCTCCCCAGGATAACTATCCCTGTTGCTCTCCTAAATTATACTAAACTCATCCAAAGCCAAACTCCAGATGAAAGTGACCCATGTAAAAGAAGGGTCATAATGATAAGAGCAAATATCAGATGTCTAAGTGACCCAGTTATATATATTTTATTGAGTAAGGACTAAGAGAGGGAAATAAAGAGAGAAAGAGACTAGTCCTGCTATGAAGCAAAGTCCAGGGAGAGATTGGAGATCTAAATGCCCTCTCCAGTGAATCATGCAAGAGCACTTTGTCACAGCTTGAACTCTTCCCTGACAAGTTCCCATTTTCGATTTTGTCCCTAAAGAACAGCTCAGGTGAAAAGGAGGGGGGCTGAGAATGGGTTTATTTGAGGATGCTGACCTATTACAGCCCACGCATAGAAAGAGTTTCCTTTTTCTCCTGCAGCCACCTTAGAAACGTTTCCAGAGAACGCAACATCTCCCACAAGATGTGTAATCCTTATCAATGTGGCAAAGGGGCTATCAAAGCAGCAAAGATCACATGGCTGTGAAGATAAAGGTTTGGCAGTTCCTGGGTGGGCTTATCAAGGTTTAGCAGTAAGCTAGTTTTGTTGCTTCGACTGCATTTAAAAAGTTCATTGATTTGTAGCTAATACCAAGTTGTCATAGTTTCATGAGTAACAGCTTGTGGTTTGCAGAATCAAAGCCTTTTCCTGAATCAATAATAGTGGATTTACTGAGGTGGCTTGAGCATCTGCAGAGAGAGGAGAAGCCAAGAAAGATGCCCTGGTAGAGAAAAGGAGTAAATGTGGTCAGACCATAAGTGGTTTATGAAAGAGGAAAAATGACACTCTCCTTCTCAAAGCAGCAGAAATTGAGCCTTTTAAGAATTCGAACTAACCTGTAAAGAGACTATTGTTTTGAAAACATTTACAGATTAAAAATGTGCATACACACATACAATAAATTGACTCTAAGTGGGGGGAAGGCCAAATTGAAGATTTTTTTTAAAAGCTCATTAATTGGTTTAATCTTCATCAAGACAGCTTTTCCACATCCTGAGCTTGGCACAACTGAGTATTTTTCTAGACCCAGCTTCTTGGAAAACATTGACCTCTACCTCTCTTTATTCCCTAGGGGGAAAATAAGCACATGCAGGTAGGCACACATGCAGACTCACACACACAAACCCATTATATTGTCCCTAACTGTACTAAGACATATTTCTAATAATATTTTAGTGTTGTGTTGGACTTTCATAGCATTTTCTCAGCCTACTCCATTTACGCTTCATAGTATCCATGTTGGACTGAGAGAGCTGTTATTTTTATCCCCTTTTGAATAAGAAAAAAAGTTAGTCTTAGAGGGAGTCAGAACATCCAGCCCAATTTTCTTAGTGGTACCCAAGGCAGACATCAGTAACTGATCAAAGAACTGTTTTCCAAGAAGCTCAGATTAAGCCTTAGAATCCTTCTGTCAGCTGACCTTCAGGCAGCCACTATCAGTTGATAGAAGATGACATGAAAAGTAAAACCTATTTGACATCCTGGACCCAAGTGACCTGCCCAAGGTCATAGGACTACTTCATGGTAAAGCCAAGTCGCACATCTCTTCTTTCTGTGCTTTCTTTATGAGGTAGAAAGCTTTTACCCCTGTGAGGTAAGTTTGCCTTTTCCACAACCAAAAGCTATGGCCACTTGGGGAATTTTACATCCTTTCATACAGCTGCCAAACCCCATTCATGCTCACTATTTTAGAAAGCTTAAGACATTACAGAGAGTTCCTAGAAACTTTGAAATTACGTATGTGGTTCACATCATATTTCTACCAGACTATGTTGTTCTAGGTAATATGTAGCTGTCAGAATCTTTAAAGCCTAATATTCTTTAATTTAAATATATATTGAGCCCAAATAATTTCTGAGAGTGATAAATGCCAAGAAAAAGATGAAGCAGAATAAAGGCCTGAAGAATGACAGTGGGTGGGGATGAGGTGAGCAATTACGGATGTGATCAGGTAAAGTCTCTCTAAGGAGGTGACATTGGAGCAGAAACTTGAATGAAGTGAGGGGTGTGTCATCTGAAGAGCTGGAAATAGCAAGAAAGGAAGGAAAGGAAAGGCCTTCGAGAGGGAATAAGTTGTGCATGATTGAGAAACAGCGTGGGGAATGTGCTAGGAGATGTCAGAAAGGCCATGGTGAGGAGTTTCCATGGTATTCTGGGCATGATGGGAAGACTGTAGAATTTAAGGCAGGTAAGTCATAAAGCTGACTCAGTTTGGAAAGATCACACAACCAAATATTTATTTTTAAAGATTACTCTGAGAGTAGTGTGAACAATGTACTCAGCAGAAGGGGGAAAGAATGATGGTGAAGCAAGAAGTTGAGGTCACTCACTGCAAAATTCCAGTTGAAGTTGTCTAAATCAGAAGTGAGAATGACAAGCCTGATGGCCAGAGGAGAGTAATCCATAAACAGAGACTGACTGGGGGTCATTAGCTATGTAGGCTTGGGTCTTCCTAGAAGCAGACCTGTAGACAGGAGTACACATGCAAGAGATTTATTGGGGGAAATGCCTGTGAAGGATAAAAAGGCATAGGCAGAGAAGGCAGAGAGAGCCTTCAGACCATAGGGCAGGTCTGGCACTTGCACAGGAGAGGGGGGAAGGATGATGGGACCAGAGGAGTCTCAGACTGCAGCACAGTTCCCAGAAAGGGTTAGCAGGGGGAATCCTCGTGCCAAAATTGCCACAGGAATGGCCCTACCATGCTTAGTCATTTACCAGGAACAGCCTGTGGGAAGCATGGTTTCAGCAGGGACGTGGGGGTGGATCCAGAAGGATAGCAGCTGAGGTCATCAGTCAATTATGTTTCCCACAGCAGGAGATCTGAGCAGCTGATTTTCATGGCCACCATAGCAGCCAAGAATGTGGATGGGCCCATCCTCTCCTGCCTTCTCAGGGACTTAGCTCCTACATCTTCATCCTATCCATCTCTACTCAAACAAGCTTTAGGAAGTTGCATCTTTAGAAAACCTTCTCTTGATCTCAAACCCTCCTCCAAATAATGCTTTCTCTTGTCCCCATACACATCCAGTTTTTTACAAAGAGTTGTCCACCAAAGGTGCTTCTACTTTCTCATCTCCATTCACTCTTCAATCCATTCCTCTCTTCTGCTCCTCCCATGGCACTGAGGCTTCTGTTAAAACCAGCAGCAACCTCCATCTTGCTAAATCCAATAGAGACTGAAGTTCTCTTCTTACCTGATCTTGGCAGAATTTGAAGAGGTTGATGATTCACTCCTTAAAATAGTTTCTTTTTGCTGATTTCTGTGATGTCACATTCACAGTGTTTTCTTTCTGCCCCTCTTACTATTCCCTGCTGGTTCCGCACTCCTTCTAAACATTCTCACTCTATTTTCCTTCAGTCTGGAAGAGCCTATTGCCTTCCTGTGTGGTGGGAAGCTGCCTTTACATCATGTCTTTCATCCTTTTTCTCTGGGGCTTAAAGTAAAAACTCTGTGCTCAGTCCTCCAAGTTTTACCTCCTAGGAAATCACAAATCCTTTCTTCTCTCCACAAAATCTGTCCCTTGCAAATGAAAAGGATTTGTTTTTCCTACCCTTATTTAAAAAGTAACCTATTTTGAGAACAAGGCTAAGCCTTTGTTCTAAGCTTTGTCTGCCCTTCTCTGAAGCAGTGGAATGCCTCATTTTCAACGGTGGAGAGTCCTAGGACAAACCAAATTGCTGAGAATGAAATATCTCAGCAGCAAACTGTCCATCAAGCATATCCACCTGTATATCTCAGAGGTATAACAAAATATTACATGCTTAAAACTTGTGATCCTCTCCACATCCAAATCTGTACTGTCTCTAATCTCCCTCCACGAAGAGAATGGTTCCTGTGCTCATTCAGTTGCTCAGGTCATGAATCTGGGAAACAGATTCAACTTGCCCTCTTATCCGTCCCTCTCATCCATCACCTCCAGTGGAGAACCAGATCTTGCCCATTCTGCTGCCTCCACCCCCAATTTTCTCTCCCTGTGTTCACTTCTCTCCATCTCCACTCTACCACCCAACTCTTAGCCATCATTATATCTTCTCTGGATTACTGAAATAACCTTCCAACTGGTCTCCCTGCTTCCCTTCTTGCTTCTTTCTAATCCTGTCCCCACACAGTAGCTGAATGATCGGACAAAGCCCATCAGGTCATGTGAGCGCCCTACTCTATATTCTTTTAATGCTTTCCCAATGCACTTGCAATAAAATACAAAATGCTTGTCGTGACCTTCAAAGTTTCACATGTTCTGTCTGCTGCCTCCATCTCTAGACTCACAGCATGCTGCTTTTTCCCCAGGCTCTGGCTCCAACACAGGTGTTCCCATGGTCTCTGAATGTTCCAAGTACTTTCCTTTCTCTGAGACTTCACATACGTTAATCCTTTATCTTCCCAACACCCATCCTTTGCCTTCTATTCAACTTCCTACCTCAGATTCCTTAAAGAGGATTTTCCTGAACTTTTCAATCCAAATTAAATGCCTAAGTTATGCTCAAGGCACCCATTTCTTTTCCTTCATGGCAATGATTGTCATCTGTAATTTAAAGTCATTTATGAGGTTTACCTGTTAAATGCTTGCAGCCCCACTAGACTTAAGGCAGGGACCATGTCATTGCTCATCAACTATCACAATCCCTAGCACATAGTAGGGACTCACTATTTGCTAAATTAAAAAATGTTCTCGGGCTTCCCTGGTGGCACAGTGGTTGAGAATCCGCCTGCCAATGCAGGGGACACGGGTTCGAGCCCTGGGCTGGGAGGATCCCACATGCCGCGGAGCGGCTGGGCCCGTGAGCCACAATTGCTGAGCCTGTGCGTCTGGAGCCTGTGCTCCGCAACAAGAGAGGCCGCGATAGTGAGAGGCCTGCGCACCGTGATGAAGAGTGGCCCCTGCTTACCACAACTAGAGAAAGCCCTCACACAGAAACGAAGACCCAACACAGCCATAAATAAATAAATAAATAAATAAATAAAAAAAAGAGTTGCTCGTGACTGCAAATTAAAAAAAAAAAAAAAAATGGTCTCGTATAGGTAGAGTTATAAAGGAAGAAGGAAGAAGATGGAACCTTAGAGAAAAGAGATCATGTAAAGAGGAGGCAAAGGAAGAGGAGCCAGAAAAGAAACAAAAAAGATCAGGAAAGAAGTAGAATCAGAAGAAAAAAGAATTTGTGATTTTGAAAGAATTACATGTTAGAAAACTGGGCAAGAGTTTTTAGCTATACGTCCCAGACAGAAAATACCAAATGTTGGTGAGGAACAACTGGAGTTATCACACATTACTGATACAAGTGTAAAATGGTACATGAACTGTTTGGCAATATCAGAGCTGAGCATATGCATACTTACTGTACCAGCAATTCTAGTCCCAAGTTTATGCCCAAAGGAAGTATGTGCATATGTGCACCCATAAAAACACGTACAAGAATGTTTATTGCAGCACTATTTATTCTAGTTAAAAATTAGAACAACCCAAATGCCCATCAACAGTAAAACAAATAGTAATATATTCATACAATGGAATATCATATAGCAATGAAAATGAATTAATTATACTACACACAATGACTTGGATGCATCTCACAAACTTGTTGTACAAAAGTGTTAGACATAAAAGAGTATATAGGATTTGATTCTATTTGTTTAAAATTCAAAACCAGGCAAAACTAATTTACAGTGTTAGAACTCAAAATAGTGGTTGCCTCTGGGGAGAGTATGAAGTGATGGGGCACAAGTGGGGTTTTGGGGAGCTGGTAGGTTCTGTGTCTTGATCTGGGTTTAGTTTGTGAATATTCACTGCACTGTACACTCATGATTTGTGCATCCTATGATTCCTATACTTCAATAAAAGTTTACTTAAAAAGACAACTTGGTAGTCTTCTATTTAAATTGCTTAGCAGCTTAGCAGTGCCTAAAATAGATTATCACGAATCTTTTCAGGAAATGGAAGTGTTGGTGTGTATGCCTCTGCGTGTGTATGTATGTGTGGGTGTTGAACATTGAATATTCTTCAGAAATGCAGTCAGGTGAAAGGAAACATCAAATTTATTATGCTTTCTTAAATAACTTGGCTTATGTGCCATAGTGTTTCCATAAAAGATTCTCTATTCAATGAGAGTCAGTCTACTTGTGTTGTTAAAAGAATCTTAGGTAACCCCAACCCCATGCCACATCTATCAAATTTCATTTTACCCTCCCCTTTTATTCAGTAAATCATGCAATCACTGAGCATTTTCTCTACACCAATCCCAGTGAGAGGTGGTGGGGATTCAGAGAAAACACTATATATATATATGCCCTTCTTATCTCTATTCTTAGGGCCTGAGGAATTCATCAGGGATGCTTGCCAAGAGTGTCTAAGCCTCAGGAACAGGGGCAAGACTGTGTGAGGTGTTCACCTAGAATAGCTG
Organism: Eschrichtius robustus; assembly: GCF_028021215.1. NCBI lineage: Eukaryota > Metazoa > Chordata > Mammalia > Artiodactyla > Eschrichtiidae > Eschrichtius > Eschrichtius robustus. The sequence goes on along the minus strand of NC_090839.1, from coordinate 81,238,021 downwards.
GAAATTATATAATCAAAGGGACAAGGGAAGCCAGAGTCCACTGGGAGAGAGAAATGGTACAAAGAATCACAGATGGTAGGCAAGCTGACCTCAGGAAACAGACACTAAAGAAATCAGGCCCAGGTCAGGAAGTAGATGTAAAGATGTCCCAAGAGAACAGCAGAGAATCAAGAGTGGCAGTAGGTGGGGTCCATATCCAGTGCATCGATAAGGGGTGCATGGTCTCTAAAAATTTAAAAACAATGTGAAACTGATTAAAAGTCTAGCTGCCTTTTGTTATTACTACACACCAGCAATCCTAAAACAATGTTTGTAAAATACTCCAGCCTCTGAATGTTTACTACAGTAGTGTTTATAACAGTGAAAAGTTGGAAGCAGCCTAAATGTCCCTCACCTGAAGAATGGAGGATTGGGTCATGGTATATTCATACAGGGCAGTGGAAGCAGATGACCCAGCACTCCATATGTCAACCTGGGAAATTCCAAAACATAATGTTACTAGTTGCAGAAGTCTACATAGCCTAATGCCATTTACACAAGGTTTTAAAACACATAAAATGAGAGTTATATGTGGATCCGGGTTGCAAAAGTACAGAGTGCGTGGGCATGACCAGCACTGGGAAGGGCAGTGACCCCTGGAAGTAGGGAGGAAAGAAAGCAACCAGAAAGAATACACAGGACATATATTTGTAATTTTTTTTTAAGCTCAGAAGTGGAAACCACAGTGCATAATTTTTACTATCTGTTCTTTTTCTACATGTCAGAAATATTTCATAATACAAATAAAATTTTGAACCACACACACACACACAAAATGGTCCTGCCTGCTAGAGATGACTGTGCCTGCCTGACCCTTAATACACTAGTACAGGTGAATGATTCACAAAGAAGCTGACATATGTGAAGGTATCCAGAGCCCATTGCTATCGGTGGCAAGAGGTGGGCATGGGACCAGGTTAAAAAAAAAATCTGGTTTTCTCAGAAAGAGGCTTTGGTGGTGTGTTATCTGAAGACAAGATGACATGTTCTTAACACTGATGTAAGGTAAAAAGGTTAACATCCATGTGAAAACCTGCCCAGAACCACCACGTCTAGACCTTATACGTAGGCAGGCAGGCAGGGATGACTCAACTCTCAACAGCTCTGAGTCTGGGAAACAGCATGCCTGTTAGAACCAGGTGCCATGACATTTTGGAGTATGTGTTGGTAAGGTTCTCCATGTTAAGTAGCTTTACATGTTGTTATTAGAATCACGTTAGTGCAGCGCTAGAGCAAACGTCCCACGTCCACAGATGATTCTTTCCAAGAAACCTATTGGTTTGCTTTTCTTCTCTTTTCCTTCTCAATAGCAGCTGACAGACCAAGGGGAGCTGGCCCGGGCCTTTGATGCCAGTGCCAGTTGAACAATAGCCCTGCTTGTGGCAATCATCCTCTTTGTTCAGCCAGGAGAATGCTGAAGCTGTTGCTCGTTGGATCCTGTGTATGTGGGTGGCCAGAGCAAGGTGCATTTGGCAGCCAGATGTAGATTCTGGGTGGTATGAGCTGACTGTCCACATAGCTAAAGCTTGGGACTTGGCTGGAACTCCCCTGACCAGTGCAATCAGAGAGACCAGATGGACTCGCCTCCTGGTCCTTTGAAGATGGTGTCCTTTATTTAGCTAAAGGGAAGAGACAGCCAACCATCTGACCTGGAAAGCATTCTTGGGCAGCCCGGTTCTTTTTGTGCACATCTAAAAGAAAGGGAAAGAGCGCTGTTGAAAGGAAATTTGGGGAGAGCCTTTGCAAGCCACTGAGGAGCTTGTAAAATCACACTTAACAAATGGGCACCAGAGGTTCTATTAACCAGTGGGAACTTCCCATTTATTTTCCTGGGGCAGTGCCACTTAGAACGCAGATGACACTACAGGGAATTTGTCACCCTTTCTAGGGGTTTCCTTGCCAGTGCTGCTGTAGTGCTGCTAGTGCTGCTCTGGCTACGACTGCCACCAGAGCCATTTCTAGCCACTGGAGTTGCTCCTCACTTTAGACCACCCTCCTTAGGAGGACGATCTGGACATGAGTGGTAGGCTGGGGTGCAGGGGCTTTGCTTGCCACGCCCTTGTTGGTGCTGCTCTCCGGTGGAGGTACTGAGATCGCAGTCCCGTGGGGATCCAGTTTTGGTCAAGGTGGACTGTAGCATAGAGCTCCATCCCTGCCCACACCAGGTCCTGGGATTCCTCTAAAATGTAACCCACTGGGCTAGGCCCTCTACTTAAAAAATCCATTTGGAATCAACCAACCACCTTATGTTTTGAGCTCTGACCCTCTAATCCAGTTTCCACACCGTAGCTTCATACACTCTCTGGCTAACACCCTTCAGATAGTCTACCTAGTTGGATGAGTGTTTCATCCCTTACCACAAACTCTTTGCCCATAGAGCCTGCTCTATTATCCTGCTCATCTGACACTTGTTGGAGTTGAGGTTTGTGTCTGGGAGCACAGAACCACTATGCACAGTTGTATAAGTTGTTCACTGCACAAAGTCTTCCAGCCAAGATGGTGAATGGGGACTGAAATACCATTAACGGGTCCTATGGACTTATACTATCTCCATTTCATCAGTACCTAATGAGTGCAAGTGCCAGTGTTTGACACCTTTTTTTCCACTTGATTAAATAAACACACCTCTTTTTTTAGCAGAGCTATTACTCTCTCAATTCCAACCTCATAGTTCTAGTGGAAGCTGGCAATCTTATTACCTAGTAACCAAACACCTGGCCTCAGGAGTGGCTGCATGACACAAGCTGGGACAGAGTCTTTTTGATGCGTATGTAAATGGAATTATTTTCTTAATATCATTTTTAATTGTTCATTGCTATTGTATAGAATAAAACTAATGGTTTTTTAATACTGATCTTGTACCATGTAACCTTGCTGAATGCCTTTATTAGTTTCAATAATTCAGGACTCCTTAGGAATTTCTATATAAAAAATCATATCATGTGCAAAGAGAGAGAGTTTTACTTTTTTCTTTCCAGTCTGAATGCATTTTATTTATTTTTCTTGCTTAATTGTCCTGGCTAGAACCTCCAGTATAATGTTGAATATAGGTGGTAAAAGCAGACGTCCATGTCTTGTTCCTGATCTTAGGGTGAAAATTTTCATACTTGCACCATTAAATATGATGTAAGCTGTGAGTTTTTGTATTTTATGCACTGTATCAGGTTGCGGAAGTTCCCTTTTATTCCTAGTTTGTTAAGTGTTTTTATCATGAAGGGGTGTTGGAATTTTTTCAAAAGTTTATTCTGGGTCTACTGAGATGACTGTATAGTTTTTGTCCTTTATTCTATAAAATGGTATATTACAACAGCTGATTTTTGAACTTTAAACCAACCATTAATTCCTGGGACAAATCCCACTTGGTCATGATGCATAATCACTTTTATATGTTGCTAGACTTGGTTTTCTAGTGTCTTATTGAGGATTTCTGTGTTTATACTTAAGCGAGATAGAGGCCTGTAGTTTTCTTTAATTGCAGTGGCTTTGCTTGTTTTGGGGTAACATTAATACTGGCTTCAGAGAATGAGTTAGGAAGTGTTCCCTTCTCTCCCATATTCTGAAAAAGTTTGTGAAGATTGGTGTTAATTATTCTTTTTATGTTTGGTAGAATTCATCTTGAAACCAAGCCCAGGCTTTTCTTTGTGGAAAGTTTTAAATTACTAATTTAATCTCTTTATTTGTGATAGGTCTATTCAGATTTCCTAATTCTTGAGTCAATTTCGGTAGGTTGTATTATCCTAGAAATTTGTTTATTTCATCTAAGTTATCTAACTTTGTTAGTATATAGTCCATAGTATTCCCTATAATCTTTATTTCTCTAAGGTAGTGATCTCACCCCTTTCATTCCTGATTTTAGTAATTTGAGTCTTTTTTTTTCTTAGTCAGTCTAGCTAAAGGTTTGTAAAATTTGTTAATCTTTTTAAAGAATCAGCTTTTGGTTTTGTTGATTTTCTCTACTGTTTTTCTATGCTCTATTTCATTAATTTCTACTTTGGTCTTTATTATTTCCTTCCTACTGCTTGCTTTAGGTTTGTTTTTCTTTTTCCATTGTCTTAAGATAGAAAGTTAGATTAGTGTTTTGAGATTGTCCTTCTTTTTAAATGTAGGTATTTACAGCTATAAGTTTACCTCTAAGCACTGCTTTAGCTATAACCAACAAGTTTTGGTATGTTGTGTCTTCATTTTCATTTCTCTCAAAGTGTTTTCTAATTAGCTTTGTGACTTTCTCTTTATTTAGGAGTGTGTTGTTTAATTTCCACATATTTTTGAACTTCCCAAATTTCTTTCTGTTACTAGTGTTACCATTGTAACACTAGTAATTTTATTCCATTGTAATTGAAGAACATACTTTGCATAATCCCAATCCTTTTAAACTTACTGAAGTTCTTTTATGGCCTAGTATATGATCTGTATCACAGGATGTTCTATGTGCTCTTAAGAAGAACATATATTTTGCTGTCATTGTGTGGAGTGTTCTATAGATATCTCTCACCTCTATTTTGTTTATAGTGTTATTCAAGTTCTTTATTTCCTTGTTGAGCTTCTGCCTAGTTCTATCCATTAGTGAAAGTGGGGTTTTGAAGTCTCCAAATATAATTATTGAATTTTCTATTTCTCTCTTCAGTTCTGTCAGGTTTGTGCTTCATGTATTTTGGGGCTATGTTTTTAGATGCATTTATGTTTATAATTGTTAAATCTTCCAGATGGATCAATGCTTTTATCATTATAAAATTTCCCTCCTTATCTCTAGCAACATTTTTGTTTTAAAGTCTATGGTATCTGATATTAGTGTAACCCCCAGCTTTCTTATAGTTACTATGTGCATGATATATCTTTTTCCATCCTTTTACTTTCAATCTATTTGTATCTTTGAGTATAAAGTGTGTGTCCTGTAGACAGAATATAGTTGGATCTTGTTTTTTATCCAGTATGTCAATCTCTGCCTCTTAATATAATTATTTAATCAATTCACATTTAATGTTATTATTGATACAGTTGGATTTACATCTGCCATTTTACTTTTTGTTTTCTATATGCCTCATGTAATTTTTGCTCTTCTGTCCTCCTTTACTCCTTTCTTTTGCATTAATTAACTATTTTCTATGGAACATTTAAACTCCTTTTAATGATTCTTTCACTATATATAGTTTAGTATTTCTTAGTGGCTTCTCAATGGCTTACTATATACATCTTAACTTATCAGAATCTACTTCAGATTAATTTCAGTGAGATATAAAAATGTTCCCTCTATATAGCTCTATTCCCTCCTCCACCTTTTTTTTTTTTGCTATAATTGATATACATATTACATCTATATATGTTACAAACCCAACAATACATTTCTATAAGTATTATGTTATATAATTTTATGTCTGTTAAAGAAGATGAGAGAAGAAATGAGAACAAGTATTTATAGAGTTTGTTATATTAACCTTCTTATTTGCCATTTCTGATTTTCTTGGCTTGTTCCATGTGCATTCAAGAAACCATCTGGTGTTGTTTCTTAACTCCTATACAGCTTTGCTCCCACTTGTGTCTTTTGTGCTGTTACTGTCAAATATATTACCCTTTTATACATCATCAGCCCAAGAATATCACATACGTATTGTTTTATGCAATTGGTTTTTAAATCAATCAAGAGAAGAAAGGAGAAAAATATGCATTTATATTCTCTTTTATAATTACATAATTACCTTTATTGGTGTTCCTATTGTGTGTGTGTGGATTTGAACTACTGCTTGGGTCACTTGCTTTCAGCCTTTGACTTGCAGAATTTTCTTTAGTATTTCCTATAAGAGAGATCTGAGAGCAATAAATTCTCCTGGTTTTTGTTTATTTGCAAATGTCTTTATTTCACCTTCATTTTTGAAAGATAGTCTTGCTGGATATCAGATTCTTGGTTTACATTTTTTTTTTCTTTGAGCACTTTGAATACGTCATCCCATTTCCTTCTGTACAACATGGTTTCTGATGAGTCAACTATTAATATTGGATTTCCCTTGAAATGAGTAGTCTTCTCTTGCTTATTTCAAGATTTTCTCTTTGTCTTTGTCTTTACACATGCCTGGTGTAGAGCTTCCACCCTGTAAGTGGAGGTTTGGTGGAAGAAGAAGCCCCCAGACCTCTCAGTTGCTCCTTCCTGGATTAGAGCTTCTGCAACATAGAGCTGGAGGGATGAGAAATGCTAGTGGCCTGCCCTCCTGGGGAGGCGCAGTAGTCCTCAGCTGGGATGATGCTCTTGGCTCACCCACTCAGAGTGGAGCTTCTGTCACTTTGAGTTGGGGGGTAGGGAGTGGGGGCAGGGAGAGGAAGCAAGTCCTGACTCACATGTGACAGACTCTCACTGCTCTTATTGCAGTTTTGTAGATTTTCTTGAATAAATGTTTCTTCATTTGCTGTGTGCCTTTAGAATAATTTCAAGATAATTCAAGTTATTGTTTGTTAATAATTTTTACCCATTATGGATGTTTCACTGGGGAAAAGACCAGCAGAGCTCCTCAGACTGCCATTCTGGAAGTTCACTCCAGAATACACTGTTTTAAAAAGCTACATAGCTTTATATACTTCTTTTTCCACTTGACTTAATAATCCCCTATATTATTACAGACTCTTCATAAATATCATTTCTAATTATTGCACAATAGTCCATCAAGTCAGATATACCAAACTTTAATAAACTTTTTGTTTTAGAACTGTTTTAGATTTACAGAAAAAATAGGAAGATAATACAGATTTTATATATATGCTATACCTGGTTTTACCTCTGTTGTCTACAGTTTACTTTCTGTTTCCTTCTAATTTTTCACCATTTTAAGTAATGCCATGGTGAACATCTTTGTGCATAAGTATTTTTATATTTTAGGTTATTTACATGAGGTAGATTTTTACAGAGGTTTCATTACCTGGTCAAAGTATTTTAGAACATACTTGACTCTGTAAGATTAAAGTCCCAGGCTTGGGTCTATTATCACAATTCTGCTTAGCATCAGAGTAGTAATTACATTATGATTTCTACGCTAGTTCAAGTAAAAGGTGTACCTCTTAAGCATAGCCACTAGCAAAAGATGATCATGAAACTAAATAGTTTGCAAGAATTGACTGAGGTCCTAAGTATGAGGTGATCTTTACACCCCCAGGAAGACTTGTTCAAGTCTAACCATGCCAGTCACCCTTACTGATCAGCCTAATCATGATTAAATATATAAGAGGGCAATTAGCCTTTTCAATTTGACCATAAGATAGAGAATCAAACAAAAGTTACTTATATTTGGCTCTATGTGGTAGAAAGTTGGTCAGACCAGTCATTCTCAAAGTGTGGTCCCCAGACCAGTAGAATCACTGGTCTAGAGAGACCAGATATATGAGGTAAACTTCAAGATAACCATTTGGGAGTTATCTGATATAGGAAAAAAGAGGTAATAAATCACTAAAGTTATAAAACCACTTTTTGGTATTCAGGCCAGGCTGTGGCCGGAGGGAGGTTGCTTGGGCTCAGTGCACATAGCAGGCAAGCTCAGTATTCTCTCTGAACTGGGATTTGAGAGCAAGGTCTTGGTACAGCCTGTTCCTCTCCTGCCACTAGTAATTCCCAAGATGTAGAGAAAGGGCAAATTAGAAGGCTCCTGGAACTGTTGAAGGCTACAGAGGCTACCATACCACCTGAGAAGCCATTGGCCAATGGCCCACAGTGAGTGAGCAGGGAACCATGGTCACACAGGCTGGAAGAGTCATCCTCAGAGAGGGCATAACTGTTTCTGAGGCTCTGCAGAAAAGCTGCACCAGTATGCTTTCTTTCACCCACCCCAGTGGTGATGAGAGCATGAGTGTCATGATAACAAAAACAGGGCTTAGTTTGCATGCCTTGTATTCATTTAAAAAATCTTATAATATCTGGGGAATTATAAATGCTTCAGAGCATAAGGGACAAAGCCAAACCCTAGCAAGCTGAGGGGTTCTCCTAGAGTTCATGAGCTCTGACTTCTTCCTTACCCCAGTCCCTTGGAGTAAGTGATTGGCTATGGGGCAGGTAGAATATAGATGAGGCTGGAGCACAGAAACCCATGGAATGGCCCCAAATCCTTCCCCCAGTCCTATGTGCTGGAGGTTGAGGCAGGGAGTGGGGAAGAGAGGAGGAATGGAATTAATATCCAGATCTAAAGGAAATGGGCGGTAAAAAGAGACCTTGTCACCTGGAGGAAGACAAGGTTGGCCAGGGCCAGAGGGCGATTTGGTCCCCTTCTCTAATTAAAGGAGGGCTGACTGTCTGATCTATGACTGAGGGGCAAGGAGGGAAGAACGTGCATCTCTAGAAGACCTCAAGTATAGGAAACCCACTCCTAGGTGGGCAAAGTGGAAACATTAGGTCTATAAGGTACAGTTCCCACTTCTGCTCCAGAAGTTCATAATTGTTAGGAACTACCCAAAAAAGAGGGAAAAGACCCACATTTCTTATTGTAATCCCAAATGCTTCCCAGGTTTTACCAATCTGAGGTACAAAGAATGCTACTTTAGCAGATAATCCCAAATTTATCTAGTGCCAAATCCCCACCTGCATAATTGTCAGACCTCTGACCCTGTTGGCATTTCCCCTCCCTGTTATCCCCCTGGAGTGCCCAGAAGGTCTTCCAGTTGCTTCTGCAGGAGCCTGGCCCACCACCTGAGCCCTGCTCCAAACTGACCTCAGCCTTCCCCTCGGACCAAGAGCTCTGGCAGCCTGCTCACGGCTGCCCACAAGGAAAACTGTTCTGGGACACCCTGTTACTCTACCAGGAGAAGCAAATATCTCTTTGTCACTTGTCTTGTTTGGTCTGGGGACTGGGAGAAATTAAGATATCCAGGCAAAAGAGCAATCTGGAGTTCAGAGACCAGACAGGTCAGTTTGTACTGCATTTTTATGGGCACAAATAAATATTATGGAAACTGGCATTTCTAATTGCCTCTGATAAATAGCAGTATGCTACAGTGCTCTGTGGTTTCATCATGGCTTTAAAATTAAGACACATGATATAACTTGCACATGCAATTTTTCAATTTTTTTCCTTAACCTTCGTGGATTGTCAGAGATGATAATGATTATTGTTCACTTGGCTAGCTCTGGCCTGGCAGAAGCCTGCAGAAGGAAACAGCCTAACAGCAACATTAGCCCTTTACAGTGGGTTCAACAAGCACTGCCTCTGGCCGAGGCCAGGGTATGAGGGGATCATCATAGAGGGGCTGCTTTTGGGAAACTTGCCCACATTCCTAGGAAGAGAACATTTCAGCCAACAGATTGATCAAATCCCATGGTGGTATTGGTTAACTTTTTTTTATATTAATTTATTTTTTGCTTTTTAAAACTCTACTGAAATTTTTTTTTTTTTTGCTCAAAAAGTAGTGCATAACTTTAAGCAAATCAAATAATTCAGAGGCATTTAATAGTCTCTCCCTTTTTCCCTTCAGTGCCACCATTTTGAGTTTGCCATTTTCCCTACATACATTTAAATACATCTAAACAGGGGCTTCCCTGGTAGCGCAGTGGTTAAGACTCTGCCTGCCAATGCAGGGGACATGGGTTCGAGCCCTGGTCCGGGAAGATCCCACATGCCAAGGAGCAGCTAAGCCCGTGTGTCACAATTATTGAGCCTGTGCTCTAGAGCCCGTGAATCACAGCTACTGAGCCCACGTGCAGCAACTACAGAAACCTGCACACTTTAGGGTCCGTGTGCCGCAACTACTGAGCCTGTGTGCTGCAACTACTGACGCCTGCGCGCCTAGAGCCTGTGCTCCGCAACAAGGAAAGCCACTGCAATGAGAAGCCCGCACACCACAACGAAGAGTAGCCCCCGCTCACCACAACTAGGGAAATCCCACGTGCAGCAATGAAGACCCAACACAGCCAAATAAATAAATAAAATTATTTTAAAAAAAGAAGTATTGCCTTTATCTTCTTGTGATGCTGTTTTCTGATTTCCCTACCACTGCTTTGAAGAGTCAGTATTTGAAAAAAGAAAAACAAAGAAATGGTTAACCTCTTCATTGGCCTTCAGCGTGGTGGCTCCAATGAGCTGTCATGAATAGCTTTCCGTAACAAATGGGATTATAGTCCTCTTCATCATTCACCCTTTTCACCCCAGTACAGTAGCAATGCTGAGACCTTCAGGGATCACATCAACCAAATCCCAAGGTAGAGATATTTAAATTCAAAAATCCACACTCACTTGCACCTGTTCTTTCCTGGCCACCGTGGTGCATTTGGGCTTTGCATCTAACTCCTTGAAAATTTATTTTAAGGTAAATAGAGTCTTGTTTTGAGAGTGAAAAGTTATTTCAACATGCATCCCAGACAGCATGGCCGCAAATGGAGTATAAACGCATCAGGATCCCCACTTGAGATTTTCGTTTTAGCCCAGTGCATTCAAAGCAGTAATCTACATTGTGCCAAGCCAAGTAGTGAGTGACTATGCTAGGAGGATTAAAAGATTATTATTTTTTAATCCACTGGAACCCAAGCCATAGTCCCTCTATCGGTAACATTAATAACTATAATGGACTAAATTCAGATACCTCTTTTCTTCAAGATTCTGAAAATGTTTTTTGCCAAATGTAACTTACCAAATCACAGATTGATTTTTAGAGCTGGAAAGATCCTTAGAGATCAACCAGACAAACTCCTTATTTAAAGATGATGTTTGAGGCCCAGGGAAGACAGATGACTTGGTCCAGGTCTCTCACATCCACTTACTGACAGAGCAAAACTCAAACCCAGGCGGTCAGATTCTTAGCCTGGGGTGCTTCCTCCCACACTCTTGCTATCCAAAGTATGGTCTGTGGACTTACCACGTGGCATCACCAAGGAGCTTGTCAGAGAAGCAGAATCTCAGGCTCCATCCCAGATCTGCTGAATCAGAATCTGCATTTTAACAAGAGCCCTCTTCCAGTGTCTGTGTGTACATTAAAATCTGAGAAGCCCTGCTTTACATCTCACTGCCACTGCCCACAGCTCCATGACCTTTGCATTTGACATCAGACCATTTTCTGGACATGCCCAAGAAAGTGCAGTAAAATAAGTACAATAATCCTGTGGAAAGAACACTCCTTGAGAAAAGTGTTATAGTGACATCTGACCACGGCAATGAAAGAAAAAGATCAGAAGAGTATTCCTCTGGTGTTTTTGCAGCAAACTTAACCTGCGCACTTGGAAAAACAGGGTCCTTGCTCTGAACAAGCTTACAAGATAAGAGAGAGAAATCTAGGGCCCAGGGAGCAAAAATAGCATTGAATTCTAAATCAGGATGCAAAGGGTTTAGGGAAAACTTCCTGTGGGACACTCCTAATTCATCCTCCTCCCTGGTGCCAGAAACTTCTAAACTGCAACGTTGACCGACTCTTGTCCTTCAGTGACCCACCGCTGCCTGCAGGGTAAAGTCCAAAGTCCCCTGAGTTGTTCCTGTGCTTCCTCTTTAGCCTCATCACCCTCTTTCCACATCACCCCTCTTCACACCAAGAACACTGGGCCGCTTGCAGTTCCCTAGTCTGCCATGCCTTCGTTCATCTTGGAGCCTTTGCAAGACACTCCTGCATAATGCATCCTCCCTTCCTCATCCCTTCATATGGCTAATTGTTGCTCATCCTTATGGTCTCTGACAACGTGCCACCAAGAAACATTCTTCAAATTTTGGTTAGGTGCTCCTCCTCTGCACTCCCATTATGTCCTGAGTTATTGACTAAATGTTTGTATCCTCCCAAAATTGGTATGTTGAAGCTTTAATCCCCCAGTGTGATGGTATTTAGAGGTGGGTCCTTTGGGAGGTAATTAGGTCTAAATGAGGTCATGAGAGTAGGGCCCCCATGATGGGATCAGTACCTTTATAAGAAAAGGAAGAGACACCAAAGCTCTGTCTCTGCCATGTGAGGACACAGCAAGAAGGCAGCTGTCTGCAAGTCAGGAAACAGACTCTTACCAAAAACCAAAGAATCAGGCTCTCACCAGGAACCAAATCTGTCAGCACCTTGATCTTGGACTTCTCAGCCTCCAGAACCCTGAGAAATAAATGTCTGTTGTTTGAGCCACCTTGTCTCTGGTATTTTGTTATAGCAGCCTGAGCAGACTAAGATACTCTGTGTCCCCCACTGTCGTGCTGGCTGGTTATTCCTCATTTGTCTGTCCTGCAAACAGCAGGCCCCTTGAGGGCCGGGAACATGTTTCTCATTGTCCATCCCCAGGACATTGGGCTCGGCACATAAAACACATTCCATAAATGCTGTTGAATGAAAAAGAAGAGTGTGTGAATAGATTTGTGCTTGCAGGAGATGGAATTTGAGCTGATCCCTGAAAGACAGATTTTAATAGCTATGGAGAGGAGGAAAGGCATGAATAGAGGCACAGGAACAAGGATGGTTATGAGCGTATGAATGAGTGCACGGAGAGAATTAGGGAAGTGAGAAGGATGGGGAAGTTTTGTCTAAGACAGTGGTGAGAGAAAATGGGGTTTGGGGTCAAGCAAAGGAATTTGATTTGCTTCTGTTACTGCTGTCAATTCCTCCCTCTCCCCACCCCCCCCCCCACCCACAGAAGCACACAAGGATCTTAATTCCTGGACCAGGGGCTGAACCTGTGCCCCTTGAAGTGGAAGCATGGAGTCTTAACCACTGGACTCCTTAACCAGGGAAGTCCCACTGCTGTCAATTTTTAAAATGTTTTCATTAAAGTATAATATAGATACAATAAAGTGCATATATCTTGAGATTATAGCTTGATGAATTTTTACATACATACACTGTTAGGGGCTGAATTGCGTCCTCCCCCCCCATTCATATGTTTGAGTCCTAAACCTCCAGTACCTCCAAATATGATTGTATTTGGAGACAAGGTCTTTTTTTTTTTTTTTTTTTTAATTAATTAATTTATTTATTTATTTTTGGCTGTGTTGGGTCTTCGTTTCTGTGCAAGGGCTTTGTCCAGTTGCGGCAAGCGGGGGCCTCTCATTATTGCGGCCTCTCTTGTTGCGGAGCACAGGCTCCCGACGCGCAGGCTCAGTAGCCGTGGCTCACGGGCCCAGCTGCTCTGCGGCATGTGGGATCTTCCCAGACCAGGGCTCGAACCCGTGTGCCCTGCATTGGCAGGCAGATTCTCAACCACTGCGCCACCAGGGAAGCCCTGGAGACAAGGTCTTTAAAGAGATATTTACATTAAAATGAGGCCATTAAGATGGGCCCTGTGTCCTTATAAGCAAAGGAGATTAGGAAACAGACACACATAAAGGGACCATGTAAAGACACACAGAGAAGATGGCCATCTATAAGCCAAGGAGAGAGGTCTCAGAAGGAACCAACTCAGCTGGCACCTTGATCTCAGACTTCTAGCCCCAGACTCTGAGAATATAAACTTCTGTTGTCTAAGCCCCCCAGTCTATGGTATTTGTTACAGCAGCTCCAGCAGGCAAATACACACACTGGGGGTGCACCATCCAGACCCAGATACAAAACATTCCAGCATCCCCCAAAAAATTTGAATTTGACTGCAGTGACAGAAGTCATTTTTGGTCCCTAAGCAGGTGACTCACCAAAGCAAAATGGAATCTTAGGAAGATTAGCAAAGTGATTGGATGAACCGGCAGTAGGGGTGGTGGGGATGAGTAGGGGAGAAAAGAGGGGGAAGGGCATGGTTCACAGTCTCTTGCTGAAGTCAAGGAATTGGTGAGAGGATAATGGTGAAGGAAACGAAAGTGCATTTTAAAGGAATGGAAAAATAGCAGTGATGAACAAGAGGGAGGAATCAAAGAAGACTCTGAAGTGTTTGTCTAGGAGACTAAAGTGAGGAAGTATCGAAGACAAATATTGGCTATTTGGAGAAAAGAGTCAGTTGGAATGGGAAATGCCACACTGGGTTTGGGTCACGCTGGGTTTGAGGGGGTGGCAGCATATTCAAGTGGGTATGACATATCCAGAGGTGGAAATATAAGACAGGAGCCCAAAGCAAGTGAGGATAAGAGTGTGGATGTGACTAGGGTCAGAGAAGTGGACCGTGTATGGAGAGAAGGGAACAAAGGCAAGAATGAATGCTAACACAATAATGAAATAATAATAACTAACATGATTATGTGCTTACTTCCTGAAAGGTGTGCCGTTTACATATTTAATCCTCACAACAATCCTGGAAGGAACATTCTGTCATTATCATGCCTGTTTGACCAAGGGGGAAACTGAGGCACAGAGAGATTAATTCACTTGTTTAAAGTCACACAGCTCATCAGTGGTAGATCTGGTTTCAAGCCCAGGTACTCTGACACCAGTTCACTCAAGTTAGTGTGCTTAGAGGAAAGAGGAGCCAGCAGCAGAGACCATCTGAGCTCCTTTTTATCCCCCAGTCTCCAAATAAACTGGCCCAGTGCTATTCTATTCTGTAGTTTAAAATTCCTCAAGCTGTGGTGCTGATGTCTTCAGAAATGAACAAGTCTTTGCCATCAGTAAGTTCTTCCCAATGCCTAACCTCAAACACCCTGGTTGCACTTTAATAAAGGATGCTGCCTTCCCTCTCTGTTCTGCTGCCTGGGGAGTTTGGATCAGCTGCCTGTCTTTATTATTATCTTGCAACCTTGAAGACAGTATATTTATTAGCAGTTATTCAAATTATTTAAAAATGTGAACTTCTCACACTCTTTCTGAACTCTGGCCCTTGAGTCCAAGCTCCTCCTCTGTGGTCTCTTTTCTCCCGGACAGCTCAGGTTTCGTCATCAATCTGGCACATGGAGCCCCAGTATAGCTCATAGTCCCCGCAGGTCTAGGGGAAGACAAGATTACATTTCCACAAATGTGCTTCCATGCATATTTTGCAATTTCAGAGCTGTCCATAATCCTGAAGAAATATCTTATACTGAAGCAAATAAAAGACATTGGCAGGTGCAAAACTCTGAACCACCAGAATTTAGCCAAAAGGATTTCTAGGCCATTCTCTTCAAACAATTTTGTTTCTTCTCCTATTGTGCTCCAGATTTTCTCTCTCTGTGTGTTATTTTTTAAATCTTTTCCTGATAATTGTGCATTTATAAAATAACAAACACCTCATATGCAGCCGGCAAACATGCAAACTGTTTCATAATTAAAGAGATTCCTATTCCCCAAAACCTAGCATATGTGGTTAAAACACATGATTTGCTCAGTGTTTTAATGGAATGTGTGGCTAAAGGGCCAGAGCCCTACTCAGAATCACCAGGTGAAATGATGCTCAGAGCATTAACCATTATGTTTGTAGTCTTACATTGCCTTTATCATGTTATATTTATTTTTGACCAAGAAAAATCCATTCCTCTTAGCAGAATTCTTTGGAAAGACAGAAAAGAGCCATTGGGGAAACAAAATGCTAAATCTAGAAACATTCTAGATTCCTATTTGTTGGGTTTTCCCCCACCAAGTCATCTGAGAGATATTTCTTGTTCCATAGCAGGTATCCGGCCACGAACATCATAACCTAATTAATCATTGTGGCTATTTATACGTATGACTTGCATGTAGAATGTTAATTATAATCATATCAACAATTACTATTAACAAGAATGAATTGCACATGTATTGAGCTTTATGATTTACAAAATAATTTAACTTGTTTAACTATTTTATTTTTATTTATTTATTTATTTTTTATAAATTTATTTATTTTTGGCTGCACTGGGTCTTTGTTGCTGCACGCAGGCTTTCTCTAGCTGTGGTGAGCGGGGGCTACTCTTCGTTGCGGTGCGCGGGCTTCTCATTGCGGTGGCTTCTCTTGTTGCGGAGCTCAGGCTCTAGGCGAGCAGGCTTCAGTAGTTGTGGCATGCAGACTCAGTGTTGTGGCTCGCAGGCTCTAGAGCACAGGCTCAGTAGTTGTGGCACACGGGCTTAGTTGCTCTGCGGCATGTGGGATCTTCCTGGACCAGGGCTCGAACCTGTGTCCCCTGCATTGGCAGGCAGATTCTTGACCACTGTGCCACCAGGGAAGTCCCTGTTTAACTATTTTAGATTTCCCCAATGACCCTGAGATAGGCAAGGTAGATTTTACTTTATTTTTAAATTTATTTATTTTTTGCTGCATTGGGTCTTCATTGCTGCACATGGGCTTTCTCTAGTTGCGGTGAGCGGGGCCTACTCTTTGTTGCATTGAGCGGGCTTCTCATTGTGGTGGTTTCTCTTGTTGTGGAGCACAGGCTCTAGGCACGCACGCAGGCTTTGGTAGTTGTGGCTTGTGGCCTCTAGAGCTCAGGCTCAGTAGTTGTGGCACACGGGATTAGTTTCTCTGCGGCATGTGGGATCTTCCCAGACCAGGGCTTGAACCCGTGTCCCCTGCCTTGGTAGGCAGATTCTTAACCACTGCACCACCAGAGAAGTCCCAGCAAGGTAGATTTTTGTATTCCCATTTTATAGGTAAGAACATGGAAGCACAGAAAGAGATGAAGTGAGTTTCCAAATAATATATAGTTGGAGAGGTAAAGCTTTGTAGGTCACATTTGCTTATAGATTGACAGGAGAATGAATATAATCTCGAGTTATGATTTATTTACAGAGTTTAAGTACTTAAACTATCTACCCAGTGAGTATCTATGTAGCCAAGCAAATAATCTCAAGACACAGCTAGCCGTTTCCTATCTTGTAGATTATATCAGCTGAGAAACTGTCCATCACATCTGTCTAAAGAGTCCAAATTTGAGACATGTAATTCTCTGATAAGTTTCAGTTTTGAGGCTAAAAGTTCTCAAACTTTCAGAACATGATACCAGGCCAATTTTGCCTCATTTAGATGATGGGGTAAATGTTTTTAATGTATTCCTTCCATGATAAAAGTGGGTGACCCATTTCCTTCATTAACATCAATAATTCACATTAACACTTGGATAGCACCTTAGTTTGTCAAAGCATATTCACTTATAGCATTTGATTCTGTCTGAGACTCTATGAACCACGTTGGGTTCATAGTAACATTCTCATTTTCCAGACACGAAGACCAAGGTACAGTTAATAAAATAGTCAAGTATTTAAGGCATGCCTACTATGTGGTGGAGACTACACTAAGTGATGGGGTGATAACAATACTGATAAAAACAATCCCGCCTCTTAATGTTTTCAGTCTAGTGCAGGGAGTAGACAACGAAATAATCACACCAACAAATGTAAAATTTGAACTGAATGTAATACTGCTTTCATCCACATATTCCATCAAAACATTGTATAAGCCATGTGTTTTAAGAAACATGTAAGGTGAGGGAGCTTCAAGATGGCAGAAGAGTAAGACGTGGAGATCACCTTCCTCCCCACAAATACATCAGAAATACATCTACACGTGGAACAACTCCTACAGAACACCTACTGAATGCTGGCAGAAGACCTCAGACCTCCCAAAAGGCAAGAAACTCCCCACGTACCTGGGTAGGGCAAAAGAAAAAAGAAAAAACAGAGACGAAAGAATAGGGACGGGACCTGAACCAGTGGGAGGGAGCTGTGAAGGAGGAAAGGTTTTCACACACTAGGAAGCCCCTTTGCGGGCGGAGACTACGGGGGCGGAGGGGGGGGCTTCAGAGCCACGGAGGAGAGTGCAGCAAGAGGGGTGCGGAGGGCAAAGCGGAGAGATTCCCGCACAGAGGAGCGGTGCCGACCAGCACTCACCAGCCTGAGAGGCTTGTCTGCTCACCCGCTGGGACGGGCGGGGGCTGGGAGCTGAGGCTCGGACTTAGAGGTCGGATCCCAGGGAGAGGACTGGGGTTGGCTGCATGAACACAGCCTGAAGGGGCTAGTGCGCCACGGCTAGACAGGAGGGAGTCTGGGGAAAAGTCTGGAGCTGCCGAGGAGGCAAGACTTTTTCTTGCCTCTTTGTTTCCTGGTGCACAAGGAGAGGGGATTCAGAGCGCCGCTTAAAGGCGCTCCGGAGACAGGCACGAGCTGCAGCTATCAGCGCGAACCCCAGAGATGGGCATGGGACGCTAAGGCTGCTGCTGCCGCCACCAAGAAGCCTGTGTGTGAGCACAGGTCACTCTCCACACCCCCCCTTCCTGGAGCCTGTGCAGCCCACCACTGCCAGGGTCCCGTGATCCAGGGACAACTTCCCCGGGAGAACGCACAGCGCACCTCAGGCTGGTGCAATGTCACGCCGGCCTCTGCCGCCGCAGGCTCGCCCCGCATCCGTACCCCTCCCTCCCCCCGGCGTGAGTGAGCCAGAGCCCCCTAATCAGCTGCTCCTTTGACCCCGTCCTATCTGAGCGAAGAACAGACGCCCTCAGGTGACCTACACGCAGAGGCGGGTCCAAATCCAAAGCTGAACCCCAGGAGCTGTGCAAACAAAGAGGAGAAAGGGAAATCTCTCCCAGCAGCCTCAGGAGCAGCAGATTAAATCTCCACAATCAACTTGATGTATCCTGCATCTGTGGAATACCTGAATAGACAATGAATCATCCCAAATTGAGGAGGTGGACTTTGGGAGCAATGATATATATACTTTTTTTTCCCCTGTTTTCTCTATTTATGAATGTGTATATGTATGCTTCTGTGTGTGATTTTGTCTGTATAGCTTTGCTTTTACATTTGTCCTAGGGTTCCATCTGTCCAGTTTTTTTTGTTTGTTTGTTTGTTTGTTTTTAAGTATACTTTTTAGCATTTGTTATCATTGGTTGATTTTTTTTTTGGTTTGGTTGCTCTCTTCTTTCTTTTTAAAATTTTTTTATTAAAAAAATTTTTCTTAATAATTATTTTTTATTTTTTAAGTTAATAACTTTATTCTGTTTTATTTCACTGTATTTTATTTTATTTTATCTTCTTCTTTCTTTCTTTCTTTCTTTCTTTCTTTCTTTCTTTCTTTCTTTCTTTCTTTCTTTCTTTCTTTCTTTCTTTCTTTTCTCCCTTTTATTCTGAGCTGTGTGGATGACAGGCTCTTGGTACTCCAGCCAGGCATCAGGGCTGTGCCTCTGAGATGCGAGAGCCAAGTTCAGGACACTGGTCCACAAGAGACCTCCCAGCTCCACGTAATATCAAATGGTGAAAATCTCCCAGAGATCTCCATCTCAGCGCCAAGACCCAGTTCCACTCAACGACCAGCAAGCTGCAGTGCTGGACACCCTATGCCAAACAACTAGCAAGACAGGAACACAACCCCATCCATTAGCAGAGAGGCTGCCTAAAATAATAATAAGGCCACAGACACCTGAAAACACACCACCAGACGTAGACCTGCCCACCAGAAAGACAAGGTCCAGCCTTATCCACCAGAACACAGGCACTAGTCCCCTCCACCAGGAAGCCTACACAATCCACTGAACCAACCTTAGCCACTGGGGACAGACACCAAAAACAACGGGAACTACAAACCTGTAGCCTGAAAAAAGGAGACCCCAAACACAGTAAGTTAAGCAAAGTGAGAAGACAGAGAAACACACAGCAGATGAAGGAGCAAGGCAAAAACCCACCAGACCTAACAAATGAAGAGGAAATAGGCAGTCTACCTGAAAAAATAATTCAGAATAAAAATAGTAAACATGATCCAAAATCTTGGAAATAGAATGGAGAAAATACAAGAAACGTTTAGCAAGGACCTAGAAGAACTAAAGAGCAAACAAACAGTCATGAACAACACAATAAATGAAATTAAAAATTCTCTAGAAAGGATCAGTAGCAGAATAACTGAGGCAGAAGAATGGATAAGTGACCTGGAAGATAAAATAGTGGAAATAACTACTGCAGAGCAGAATAGAGAAAAAAGAATGAAAAGAAATGTGGACAGTCTCAGAGACCTCTGGGACAACATTAAACACACCAACATTCGAATTATAGGGGTCCCAGAAGAAGAAGAGAAAAAGAAAGGGACTGAGAAAGTATTTGAAGAGATTATAGTTGAAAACTTCCCTAATATGGGAAAGGAAATAGTCAAGTCCAGGAAGCACAGAGAGTTCCATACAGGATAAATCCAAGGAGAAACATGCCAAGACACATATTAATCAAACTAGCAAAAATTACATACAAAGAAAAAATATTAAAAGGAGCAAGGGAAAAACAACAAATAACACATAAGGGAATCCCCATAAGGTTAACAGCTGATCTTTCAGCAGAAACTCTGCAAGCCAGAAGGGAGTGGCAGGACATATTTAAAGTGATGAAGGAGAAAAACCTACAACCAAGATTACTCTACCCAGCAAGGATCTCATTAAGATTTGATGAAGAAATTAAAACCTTTACAGACAAGCAAAAGCTAAGAGAATTCAGCACAACCAAACCAGCTTTACAACAAATGCTAAAGGAACTTCTCTAGGCAGGAAACACAAGAGAAGGAAAAGACCTACAATAACAAACCCAAAACAATTAAGAAAATGGTAATAGGAACATACACATTGATAATTACCATAAATGTAAATGGATTAAGTGCTCCAACCAAAAGACATAGACTGGCTGAATGGATACAAAAACAAGACCCGTATATATGCCGTCTACAAGAGACCCACCTCAGACCTAGGGACACATACAGACTGAAAGTGAGGGGATGGAAAAAGATATTCCATGCAAATGGAAATCAAAAGAAAGCTGGAGTAGCAATTCTCATATCAGACAAAATAGACTTTAAAACAAAGACTATTATAAGAGACAGAGAAGGACACTACATAATGATCAAGGGATCAATTCAAGAAGAAAATGTAACAATTGTAAATATTTATGCACCCAACATAGGAGCAGCTCAATACTTAAGGCAAAGGTTAACAGCCATAAAAGGGGAAATCGACAGTAACACAATCATAGTAGGGGACTTTAACACCCCACTTTCACCAATGGACACATCATCCAAAATGAAAATAAATAAGGAAACAGAAGCTTTAAATGATACATTAAACAAGATGGGCTTAATTGATATTTATAGGACATTCCATCCAAAAACAACAGGATACACATTCTGCTCAAGTGCTCATGGAACATTCTCCAGGATAGATCATATCTTGGGTCACAAATCAAGCCTTGGTAAATTTAAGAAAATTGAAATCGTATCAAGTATCTTTTCCGACCACAACGCTATGAGACTAGATATCAATTACAGGAAAAAATCTGTAAAAAATAGAAACAACACATGGAGGCTAAACAATACACTACTTAATAACCAAGAGATCACTGAAGAAATCAAAGAGGAAATCAAAAAATACCTAGAAACAAATGATAATTAAAACACAACGACCCAAAACCTATGGGATGCAGCAAAAGCAGTTCTAAGCGGGAAGTTTGTAGCAATACAAACCTACCTTAAGAAACAAGAAACATCTCAAATAAACAACCTAACCTTACACCTAAAGCAATTAGAGAAGGAAGAACAAAAAAACCCCAAAGGTAGCAGAAGGAAAGAAATCATAAAGATCAGATCAGAAATAAATGAAAAAGAAATTTAGGAAACGATAGCAAAGGTCAATAAAACTAAAAGCTGGTTCTTTGACAAGATAAACAAAATTGATAAACCATTAGCCAGACTCATCAAGAAAAAAAGGGAGAAGACTCAAATCAATAGAATTAGAAATGAAAAAGGAGAAGTAACAACTGACACTGACAAAATACAAAGGATCATGAGAGATTACTACAAGCAACTATATGCCAATAAATTGCACAACCTGGAAGAAATGGACAGATTCTTAGAAATGCACAACCTTCCGAGACTGAACCAGGAAGAAATAGAAAATATAAATAGACCAATCACAAGCACTGAAATTGAGACTGTGATTAAAAATCTTCCAACAAACAAAAGCCCAGGACCAGATGGCTTCACAGTCAAATTCTATCAAACATTTAGAGAAGAGCTAACACCTATCCTTCTCAAACTCTTCCAAAATATAGCAGAGGGAGGAACACTCCCAAACTCATTCTACGAGGCCACCATCACCCTGATACCAAAACCAGACAAAGATGTCACAAAGAAAGAAAACTATAGGCCAATATCACTGATGAACGTAGATTCAAAAATCCTCAACAAAATACTAGCAAACAGAATCCAGTAGCACATTAAAAGGATCATACACCATGATCAAGTGGGGTTTATCCCAGGAATTCAAGGATTCTTCAATATATGCAAATCAATCAATGTGGTACACCATATTAACAAATTGAAGGAGAAAAATCATATGATCATCGCAATAGATGCAGAGAAAGCTTTTGACCAAATTCAACACTCATTTATGATAAAAACGCTCCAGAAAGTAGGCATAGAGGGAACTTTCCTCAACATAATAAAGGCCATATATGACAAACCCACAGCCAACATCATCCTCAATGGTGAAAAACGGAAACCATTTCCACTAAGATTGAGAACAAGACAAGGTTGCCCACCCTCACCACTATTATTCAACATAGTTTTGGAAGTTGTAGCCACAACAATCAGAGGAGAAAAAGAAATAAAAGGAATCCAAATAGGAAAAGAGGAAGTAAAGCTGTCACTGTTTGCAGATGACATGATACTATACATAGAGAATCCTAAAGATGCTACCAGAAAACTACTAGAGCTAATCAATGAATTTGGTAAAGCAGCAGGATACAAAATTAATGCACAGAAATCTCTTGCATTCCTATACACTAATGATGAAAAATCTGAAAGTGAAATTAAGAGAACACTCCCATTTACCATTGCAACAAAAAGAATAAAATATCTAGGAATAAACCTACCTAAGGAGACAAAAGACTTGTATGCAGAAAATTATAAGACACTTATGAAAGAAATTAAAGATGATACAAACAGATGGAGAGATATACCATGTTCTTGGATTGGAAGAATCAACATTGTGAAAATGACTATACTACCCAAAGCAATCTACAGATTCAGTGCAATCCCTATCAAACTACCACTGGCACTTTTCACAGAACTAGAACAAAAAATTTCACAATTTGTATGGAAACACAAAAGACCCCGAATAGCCAAAGCAATCTTGAGAAAGAAAAACGGAGCTGGAGGAATCAGGCTCCCTGACTTCAGATTATACTACAAAGCTACAGTAATCAAGACAGTATAGTACTGGCACAAAAACAGACATATAGATCAATGGAACAGGATAGAAAGCCCAAGGATAAACCCACGCACATCTGGTCACCTTATCATTGATAAAGGAGGCAAGAATATACAGTGGAGAAAAGACAGCCTCTTCAATAAGTGGTGCTGGGAAAACTGGACAGCTACATGTAAAAGAATGAAATTAGAACACTCCCTAACACCATACACAAAAATAAACTCCAGATGGATTAAAGACCTAAATGTAAGGCCAGACACTATCAAACTCTTAGAGGAAAACATAGGCAGAACACTCTATGACATAAATCACAGCAAGATCCTTTTTGACCCACCTCCTAGAGAAATGCAAATAAAAACAAAAATAAACAAATGGGATCTAATTAAACTTAAAAGCTTTTGCACAGCAAAGGTAACCATAAACAAGACGAGAAGGCAACCCTCAGAATGGGAGAAAATATTTGCAAATGAAGCAACTGACAAAGGATTAATCTCCAAAATTTACAAGCAGCTCATGCAGCTCAATCTCAAAAAAACAACCCAATCCAAAAATCGGCAGAAGACCTAAATAGACATTTCTCCAAAGAAGATACACAGATTGCCAACAAACACATGAAAGAATGCTCATCATTAATCATTAGAGAAATGCAAATCAAAACTACAATGAGGTATCATCTCACACTGGTCATAATGGCCATCATCAAAAAATCTACAAACAATAAATGCTGGAGAGGGTGTGGAGAAAAGGGAACCCTGTTGCACTGTTGGTGGGAATGTAAATTGATACAGCCACTATGGAGAACAGTATGGAGGTTCCTTAAAAAACTAAAAATAGAGCTACCATATGACCCAGCAATCCCACTCCTGGGCATATACCCTGAGAAAACCATAATTCCAAAAGAATCATGTACCAAAATGTTCATTGCAGCTCTATTTACAATAGCCAGAACATGGAAGCAACCTAAGTGTCCATCGACAGATGAATGGATAAAGAAGATGTGGCACATATATACAATGGAATATTACTCAGCCATAAAAAGAAACGAAATTGAGTTATTTGTAGGAGGTGGATGGACCTAGAGTCTGTCATACAGAGTGAAGTAAGTGAGAAAGAGAAAAACAAATACTGTATGCTAACACATGTATATGGAATCTAAAAAAAAAAATGGTCATGAATCACCTAGGGGCTAGACGGGAATAAAGACACAGACCTACTAGAGAATGGACTTGAGGATACAGGGAGGGGGAAGGGTAAGCTGGGACAAAGTGAGAGAGTGGCGTGGACATATATACACTACCAAACGTAAAATAGATAGCTAGTGGGAAGCAACCGCATAGCACAGGGAGATCAGCTCGGTGCTTTGTGACCACCTAGAGGGGTGGGATAGGGAGGGTGGGAGGGAGGGATACGCAAGAGGGAAGAGTTATGAGAACATATGTATATGTATAACTGATTCACTTTGTTATAAAGCAGAAACTAACACACCACTGTAAGGCAATTATACTCCAATAAAGATGTTTAAAAACAAACAAACAATGAACAACAACAAAAAAAATGTAAGGTTTTAAAAAACATGCCAGGTTTTTATGAAAAGGAGAAGACTGTATTAGTCTGGGAACCTAGAATACGGGGATATGGCTTTTTTTTTTTTTTTTTTTGGCCACAGTGCATAGCTTGCAGGATTTTAGTTCCCAGACCAGGGATTGAACCTGGGCCCACAGCAGTGAAACTGCCAAGTCCTAACCACTGGACTACCAGAGAATTCCAGGGATTTGGCCTTTTCAAGGAGACCCAGCACAGCTTTCCTGGGGAAGTAAAATGATCTGAGGGTATAGGGGATAAGTAAATGGAAAGAGAAGAGATTGATTTTGGAGGCAGAGAAAGAAGCCCTGTAATGGAAAGAAGCTCAGCATGACAATTGGAGGTCAATGTGATGGGATGGCAGAGCATGGAAGAATGCAACTCAGTGCACAGCTGAAAAGATTGCTTCTATGTGAAAGGTTTTAAACTTTCATTCTAATGACAATGAGAAGACATAAAAGATCTCTAAGTATTGGGAAAGGGGCACAATTTGGTCTGTGGTTTGGAAAGATTATTCCAGGTATGATGTAGAGGACACATTGAAGGGAGCCATTGAATAGTCAGATGACTATTTCAGATGTGCAAGTGAAGGAGGGTGGACCATGGATTGAAGTTGGAGAGAAGATGGATTTGAGAGATTTTTAATAGGTAAATTTGATGGGACTAGATGGTAGGTTGAATATGGGGATGAGTATAAAGAAGTAAAAGGTGACCCCAACATTCCAGGCTTGTGCAAATGGGTCATGGTTGTACAATGGAGAATACTAGAAGTGCAGACTTGTGGCATGGAGATCATGAGTTTGGTTTGGGATGATCATAAGACATCCAACAAGAGCTCCAAGAAGAGTTGATTTATGGAGGTGAAACATAGAGGTCTGGGCTAGGAATACAAATTTGTGAGTCATTCTCATGTAGGTGATAATTAGAGCCATAGATGTGGATGAGACACGATCACCCAGAGAGAGATTATGAAGTGAGAAGAAAAGAAGGTCCTAGAAAGAGCCTCTTTGAAAAACACATCCATTGGATTTAGCAGTATGGAGGTCACTGGTGACCTTAGGAGTGGGAGTCAGAAGCTAGATTGCAATGGATTGAAGAGAGTGGGAGATGAGGCTATGGAGACTATGAACTAAGCAGCAGTTTCAGAGTTGGTTTTGAAGCACACTTAGGCTCTAAGGCACATGTAATAAAAAATATAACAATAAATAATGAAAGCCAGTTTTTAGTTTGAATTTGAAAATACGGAAATAAGCAAAGTTAAAATTTGCTTTGCGGTTTGTCTCACCTTCCTCTTCTGCTACCCTCTCCTCTAAGCATTCAAGATGCTTTCAGGATTTCCCACTCCAGCTTGACTTTCCAGGCTGACCCCATGTCCTCTGGCCCGTTGGCTCCCTGCCTGCACTACTTAGCACCCCCAACCTGCTTTTAGAAAGCTGGCATACTGGGGAAGGACCTGGTAAACCAATTCTTACCAAGTGTTGTGTGGTAACACTCTGGGCTAGGGGTTTGCTTTTTCACTGGGGACAATTCCATAACAAGTCTGAGGGTCTGGGCATACAGTTTAGGATGGGCAGGTATAAACTAAGGGAGTCTGATAACGAGATCATATTGTGGAGTGGAAGTAGCACCAACATGCTAGATAATCTCAAATAAGTCATTTCATCTCTCTGGACCCCCCCGTTTTTCATTTGTCAAATCTGGTATTGGATTATATCTCCCAGCCCTTCCAGGCCTGGCATTGTTGGTCTCTGCAGCAAACCCAGACCCAGTTGATGATATGCTCCTTGGGAAGGGGAAGAAGGGAGAGAATGGATGGAGAGAGAGAGAGAGAGAGATGGGAGAGAGATGGGAGAGAGACAGGCATTTCTCCTGCCCCTAGGTAGAAGAAGAAGAAGTCAGGGCTGGGACTGAGGTCTGATATTCAGGTCACTACCACCGGCTCCAGGACCATTTTCTTATGCAGGACCCAGGTTCTGTCAATAAGCTAATGTATCCCTGCTGGTATAAAAGACAAGATCAGCCCACACTGGTCTAATCTGATCTCCTGCCAGCAAGGAAGAAGGTTTAAAGTTAGGTTAAGCTAGAACAGAATCAACTGAGGTGTGTAAATCAGATCGCGTTCTTAGTGCTCCGAGAAGCTGCTATTTTTTAAAAGAGAACTCCTGAAGGCAATCTTCAGTAAAGTGAGGAGTCCTTTTGTAGAAGGCATAAATGCCCCTGTCTTTATCCCTTTTTAATCACCTAAATGTTCGTCTATCAGGTTTCCATAGGCCACCAGGTACATTTGTGCTTAATAACAACATGCAGTAAAGAAGTGGTTGAGATGCTCTGATAAAGATTAATGCTTGACTTCCTCTTTCAGTTCTTTCCTATACTGCATTTCACATTGAAAACCACTTTTCCCTTTGCACTGTAGCTTTTGAAATATCCCTTATGAAGTCACTTTACGCAGTAGATAGTGAAGAAGATGTGCTGTTATCAGGAACGGGATGTGACGTGCATCCAAAATACCTCCCCTAATGAAGAACCGTAGTCTGGAAACAGACGGATGGTGTGTGACAGGTGAGCAGCTCTGTGTCTGAGCTGTAGTTTGGGGAAAGGGATTCCAGTAAGCTGTATGAGTGAGGCCTCTGTGTTTCTGTCCTTGTTGGCTTCCCCTCCCAAAGCAGGCTAACACTCTGACCTCCATTTACAGTCACCACTTCGTTCATTTGGAGAAGACAAGCTGTCCAAGTCAATCCATTAGTTAGCCTTCTGCATTAACACAAAACACATGGTGCTCCATGCTTCATTAGTACAGACAAGGTGTTCCAGTCACTGTGTCCCTGCATAGAGCATACTGCGGTGGCTGCCCCCACATGAATGCCTTCATGCTCTGTACCTTTCCTAACACACCGCCTCAGTCCATGGCCGTTCTCTTCACTCGACGAACCTGGACAAAGCCTTCTGATCTCCTGCCAGCAGCCACTTCTGTGTTGATTAATACTTCCGTCCCTCTCTGCGCCAGGCCAAACCAAGCTGGGCTTGCCTCCTCTAGTGTTTGCTGCCCATCCAGAAGAACAAGAGAACTGCAGCTGGACAGATCTGTCGGCCCAGGGCCGGCCCTAGAGACGAGATGATTAGGGAAGATAATGATGAATGAAGGACTCACAGGTGAAAAATGACTTCTTTGGAATCCTTATTGATCGGCCAGCTGAGGCCTTTTTCATGTGGAACCTAAATTTGACATCTCAAATTGAACCTGACTCTTGAATAGCTCATGCAATTTTAGACCTGGCAGTAATTTTAGATGGAATCTAGGGCTTTGCCTAGATGGGGAAACCGAGGCCCTGAGCATGAAAATGACTTACCCAAAATAACACAGAGGGTCAATGGCAAAGTCAGGGCTGGGACTGAGGTCTGATATTCAGGTCACTACCACCGGCTCCAGGACCATTTTCTTATGCAGGACCCAGGTTCTGTCAATAAGCTAATGTATCCCTGCTGGTATAAAAGACAAGATCAGCCCACACTGGTCTAATCTGGACCTTGGCTCCAAAAGGGGTAGTAAAAAAAAGATGGACAGAAGGGGGCATAGTGCTTGGGGAGGGAGGAACCAATCTGATAAGGAGTAGCCAAGAAAACTGCTACTGCTACTGCTACTAATATATGAGGGGCTGGAGGAAGGCACAGATGGTGCTGAAAATGCATAGTCTCCTTTTGGAGAGAGCTCTCTTTCCTAAGAAACCTTTCACTTTGGGATGTATTTACTCCATGAAGTGAAGAATCTGAGGATGGAATGAAGAAGCTCTACCAAGCAGGCCCTGGCAGTCAGAGGCAATGGGGAATGGTACCTTCTCTTAACAGGCAATCCAGGGGTAGGGCCTGGATTGGGGAGAAACACAAATTGCCTGAAAGTACAGCAGGGGATGCCCCTCCCACAGAGTATGAGAGATCCAGATTCCCCACTTCAAATGCAAACCACACTGGGAGCCCCTACCAGCCCCATCTCAGTGATCAGTTAACAAGTTGGCATGCATTATCACCGCATGGGTTTGTAGCCTGCAAGTAAATGGGTAGTCATGGTCAGGGCTGGGCAAAGACCCACTCTGCCTGCTTCACACAGCATAGCTGCGCATAGCTGTGCACATGCTCTCATAGCACATATGCTTCACCTAGCTGTGCGTAACTCCACAGATTGTGGAGCTCTGGTCCATGGAAAACAAAGCATCACCTCATCGTCCCATTCTCAGTAAAGGTTCTTGGATCCCCTTGTTAATGAGAAAGGAGAATCATTAGAGCCACACAACAAACAGTCACATTACTCATACATACCTTCAAAACAGTGTACACAATTTGCCAAGTACTGTGCTAAGCACTAGGCTGCAAAAGGGACTAAGGTCTAGCCCTGCCTGAGCTGGACACATCTAGTGGGGAAGACAGATGTCCACACGGCTAACGAATGAAATGGGATAAGGGCTATACAAAAAGAAGGGAAATGAACTAAAATTTGCCACTAAGCTACTACGACCCAGTAACTTTCATCCATTCCTTCATTAGCTCATTCACCAGACATTTATTAAATGTCTGTAGAAGCTGTGCGAAGAATGCAAAGACGAATGGAAAAGATCTTTGCCCTTGAAGAAATCACATATTACAAGGGAAAGATAAATGGATAAACAATAAGTTAAAAAAATGTTACAGTTGCTATTTCAAACGTCTGTGCATGCACAAAAGATGTTCAAAGGAGTCGATTTTTAAGCATCTCAAAGTGTCTCAGGTTTTTTATAAAAGGGTACATACTGTTTGAGTCCATTTATATGAAGTTCTAGAACAAGCAAAACTAATCTACTATGAAAAACGCAGAACAGTCGTTGCCTTTGAGTGGGGTGGGTGGCACTTCCCTTGACTAGGGGTTGGGTTATACAGTTATATGCATTTTTCAAAACTCATTGAGTAGTACACAAGATTTGTGCATTTCATTGCTTGTAGATTTACCTAAAAATGAACTCTAAGCAAATATTGAATTCTAGATAATGATATACATGATGAAGTATTTGGGGGGAGGAGGTGTACCGATATCTGCAACTTACTTTGAATTGCATCCAAAAAATAAGACAGAAGGATAGAAGAATGCATAGATGAATGGAGATGTGTTAAAGCAAATATAGTAAAATGTCAGTTGTAGAATTTAGGTAGTATGTATGCAGTTGTACACTGTACAATGCTTTCAATTTTTCTGAAAGCTTGAAAAATTTCAAAATAAAATACTAGTGGGGAAAAATGAGTCTTGAAAGTAAAATAGGCATCCCCCAGGCAAACAGGATGAGAAGGGGCTAAGCTAAACCCATTTCCACTTTTGTAACCCTCATCTGCCTTTCCGCCTCCTCTACAGAGCCTAAAATAGCTAACTATTTACTTATCTCCTTGCCACTTTGGGTAGTTGTGTGGCACAGTTCTGGCCAACGAAGCATTAAGTGATCTCTGCTGGTTCTTCTGGGAAAGCTTTTGTTTAGTGGGTGCTGCCCCTTCCTGACTCGAACACAAACATGATACCTGGAGATGCAGCAGGCTCTTGCAACCATGAAGGCAAATCTAAAAGAATAAGACTCCTGCCCTGACTTTACTGAGCAGTGGAACCAGTGTCAGCAGCAGCCCATCTCCAGACTTCCTGCTGTATTTAAAAAAAAAAAAAAAAGGATGGACTTGAGGACACGGGGAGGGGGAAGGGGAAGCTGGGACGAAGTGAGAGAGTGGCATGGACATATATACACTACCAAATGTAAAATAAATAACTAGTGGGAAGCAGCCGCATAGCACAGGGAGATCAGCTCGGTGCTTTGTGTCCACCTAGAGGGGTGGGATAAGAAGGGTGGGAGGGAGACGCAAGAGGGAGAGGATATGGGGATATATGTATATGTATAGCTGATTCACTTTGTTATAAAGCAGAAACTAACACACCATTGTAAAGCAATTGTACTCCAATAAAGATGTTAAAAAAAAAAAATCCTTGTTTGTTTTAGTCACTGTTAGTCATGTTTTCTGTTACTTGCAACTGAAACATAATGAGCACAAAAGTGTAAAACAGCCTGGTTTTCAGGTAATTACAAGCAATCTGATGGCTGGATCCAGAGTTTGGGGAGGAAAATGTGGAGTAGAAGATGCAGCTATAGAGGTTGGAATAGGCCAGACCCTGGAGGACTCAATGCAATACTAAAGACTTTGGATTCTCTGAAGGTATTAGAGCATGGGGGTAACCTGATCAGATTGCCTTTTAGAGCAGTGGTTCTCAAACTTTTATGAATATTAGAATCATCTGGAGTTAAAAGTGCAGATTCCCAAGCCCCACGTCCAGAGATTCTGATTGTCAGAGATGTTGTTGGTGCCCTGCCCATATCCTCTCTTTTATCAGCAGCTTCTGTGACCAGTTCCATGCACAGACAGCTTCCTGTCTCAATACCTCTGTGATTCTCTGCCTGATGGCTTTCTCTGGTCACAGAAGCACGCTGTGTGCACCCACGAGACAGGCCAGAAGTGTCAGGGAGTTAATGCTCCCAAGGGCAACCTTTGACCAATGAGGAATGGGAGCTGGTGGATAAATACTCCAGCTTCCTCTCTTACGGGTGGGAAAATTCTGAAGTGTGTGCCTAGCAGCCTCTCAGGTCCCCTTGGGGTTGAGTTCCACTTGCCCACAGTGATAACTCTCTCATTAATATACTTTTCACTGGTTTTCTTTCCTTCCCTGTCTCCCTTCCCCAGACCCCCACCAGTACACTGCTGGGATCACCTCTCAAATAAACATCTGGCACCCAAATCCTTGTCTAAGGTTCTGCTATTGCCAGAACCCAAACTAGGACGCTGATTCAGAAACCCAGGGTGGTGCCTGGGAATGTGCATTTTAACCGTCGCCCCTCTCTAAGTATTCAGATAGTGGACTGAATCTCAGTCCCTCTACCACAAGTAACTTTCCCTGTTGCCACTGGCAGACGAATTTGTAGATTAGAGTGAAATTCTTTGGTGGCAAGCAGATTTTTCAGTTGAATTGAGACCAAGAGATTAAGCAAATTCTCTAGCTAATTCAGTTAATCTGTGAAAAGTTTTCAAACATAAGCATTTTCAAAGATAAGAGCTAACTGCAAGGGCCCCAGATCAGTTTATGACATTGAAACAGGTCAGGAGATTGTCAAAACCCCACTACATAAATAAATAAGAATAAATAAAGAATCCTGACTGTTCCTTACCTCATAACACCCAGAATAATTTTTCGTCTGAATTTATCTTTTACTGAAAAAAGAGAGGACAACTAGATCTTATCAGCTGAAGCAGTAATTTTATTGTGTTTAGGGGCCAGGTAAAAGCTGTCTCCTGTTGTTTTAACATTTCCTTACTAAGAAAGAGATGGGTCACATATTTTGATACCATTTTTTGGCCTCAAATTAGGATCCTGGGAGGAGGAGCTCGTGGAGAAGAAGTGGATGCAAGAGGCGCCAGATCGGGTTGTTGGGTTCCTCTGATGAGGCCATTTCACCAGCCATGAGCATCAGCTTCCTCTTCAAAAGCTCAGGTAAGGTGACCAAAACAAGAAAGGTAGTGTTCCCTCATGGTATGCTGTGGCTCATGAATTTTATTTATTTATTTATTTAGCTGCACTGGGTCTTAGTTGCAGCATGCGGGATCTTTAATTGCGGCATGCATGCGGGATCTAGTTCCCCGACCAGGGATCAAACCTGGGCCCCCTGCATTGGGACCGTGGAGTCTTACCCACTGGCCCACCAGGGAAGTCCCTGTGGCTCATGAATTTTAAAAAAGCATCTTTTAAAGCGGTTTCCAAGTACTGTTCCAGGGGGTCAGTTATTCCCACAAAGGGAACTTTTAGACTTGCCTGAAATACCAGCACCTCATTAGTGATGGTGGGCAGCCATGCCATTCCCTGTACCTCCACACTGCCCCAGCTTTGCTTTTGGTAGGGCATCCCGGTCTCTGTGCCTTTTTTGTCAGGTGGAATCACAGCACCGTTCCCCGCTGTTGTTATCAAAGGTTAGGCCTAATGCCATTGATGACAGACAGGTTGTTAGAGAGCCTTCCCATCAAAATCTTTAAGAGTTGGACATTTCTCTTCAACTCTATCTACTGATATCATTTCACTGGCTCTTCTGTGGGAAATGAAGATGCAAGCTGTCAGAAAAGTAAGTATGGGCAAAGCTGCGGACTGATAGAAGATAAAAGAGGAATGCAAAAATACCACCTGATCAGCTTTTCTTTAATCTTAACAGAAGGGACGTAGGGAAAGTTTGCATTTCTACACCTTGGGTTAGTGTTCACTTGCTGTCTTTTTCTGTAGTTGAAGAGTGAGTTTTCACTCCGAGGAAGCATGCAATGCCACCTAAAAGTCTCAAGGAAAGCTTAGAAAGAGAGTATTTTGGCACAACAGGAAGATAGGAACAATTTTACCCATACCCTGAGTTACAAGGGAAAAGGTTACTTTTTTCACTAAATCACTTTTATTGCTTGCCAATCACAAACAACTCTTAGAAAGCCTATAAGTCTATGCACATGCATTTCTGGGTAATACAGAGATTCCAAGAGGTAGGGGGCACAGTCTCAGCCCTGGAGAAATTCAGTGTCCTAGAAGAGAAATGACAAGATTCTAAAAGGTAAATAACAATCTGAGCATGCATATGCTATGTGATAAATGGCAACAGTATGAGTCAGTAATATTATTACAAGGTTCACATAGGTATCTCTTATTACAGGGTTCACATAGATATCTCTTAATAATAGGACAGACATCCCCTTCCTTAGGATATGTTATTTATTGGGGGAGCACAGGGAAGGTAGGAATGTAATTGCTTAGAGTAATTTTGATGTTTGCACATAAATGCATAATGATATTATCGATCCTGGATACAAACTATCAGGAGAAGCAGTTGTGAAACCTGGTGGGAGTTTGCACCTGGCAGCCTGGTTTCCCTACTCATCAAGAAGCCGAGGAAAGAACCCAAAAGTACCTGCGGCTCCCAGGATGTGGCAGTGACCTGGGGTGCTTACCAAATGGAATTAGTACTAGAAGATGAAGAAAGTTTGAGGACAGTATACAGCAGCATCAAATAGGAAGGAGATTGCTGCTTTTATCCCCAGCCATCAGAGTGCTTCACAAAACAGTATTAGAAGCTGCATTTTATAAATTACACCATCATAGGAGATTGTGAATTGGCATGAAAAAAAAAAAGAGAAAAATTTCTTTTTTTTTTGAGAAACCTATTCATTGTGAAATTCAGGAGCTATTATTTGGTCCCCAAATAATTGTCCACATTACAGCAATGAATACTCTATTTATTTACTGTGGTTATAAGAGCAATGTCAGATTTCTTAAAAGTTTTGATTAAAGTGTTCTGTTTTAAGTTTTAATTAAAGTGTTTTAAAACACTGAAAATAACATCTCCCAGAAAATAATGAGTTTCTTCCTGTTAGCTGTTGAATCATTTACTCCCATATCTGAATAATAACAGCACATCAAAGCCAGCAGTGGTAATTAAATGATTTGTGAACATAGGTTAACAAATTAGTGCATTATGATGTCATTGTCTAATTAGGGTAAAAATGCTAGTCTTACCTAGAAGACTGACAAAATAGTAAAACAAAAAGGAACAGGTAAAAAGTGCCATGCAAAATATTAGAACGTATGTAATGTCATTTTTCTGCTTACTACATGAGAGGGGTTATGAGCGTCTTTCAGATCTTACCTATCCAAGCTATACACACCTTGGATTAGTTATGTTTTCAAGGTGAATGGGAAGCTGTCTACACGACCTCAAATAACTGAATTGTTTATAGTTTTCATATGACAACCACCAGCAGCCCTGGCCTGTGAAGACACCTAAGGGAAAGTTCCTTTGAATTCCCCTTTATGTATCAACAAGATTTAAAAAGAAAAAGAAAAAAAAAAAACAACTCAGAGGAAATAAGGAATATTCATCTCTCACTCTTATTATAAAGAATTTTCAATTTATCAACCATTTATTCTACACATATTTACTAGGCACCTACTGTATGCCCAGCAAAGCATTAGCTTTTTGAGGGGCATGAAGATGCATGAAACAGACTTCTCTCAAAGTTTTTTTTCAGTTAGAGAAATAAGGCATACAGGTTATAAGGTCATAAACATTAGGTAGAGACAAAGTGCTGTAGAATTTCAGGAGAGGGATTGATAACTTCCACCTGGGGAAATCAAGATGCAGTGTCAAGAGCTTGGTCTTAACTGATGGGAAGTGATGGGGGGTGAAAGGCTTTGCAGACAGAGCGAATGGCAAGCACAAAGGCACATGTAATTTACTATTTATTCTGCCACCAGTTGGGAAGTTTAATCCCAATTACATCCCAGAAAAGAAGCCAATTCTGTGCTTATTTCTACTGGCAATGGAAGTGTTGGGCAGCTGAAAAAATTTACCCTCACAACAGCCAGTAAGTTAGTGACCCAGCAGGGGTTTGGAGGCTCCAGAATTCTTTTAATCCCCCGTGATTATTTAAACAACTGAGCCCTCTAAATATATACAAATCTTGTATTTGAACGGATTTGGAAAAATAAAGAGGCCTGTGAAACGCACACACCACTCTTTCAAGTCTCTGAGCAATGCTTGCAATATTGTAGGACACTTTGGGTCCTAGCGATAGCTTTTGGCAGCAGGGGAAGTCCTCCATCCCACCTTTGTTGGTGTCCACTCCACTGACATATCCTCCCTGCAGCCTTGGGAAACAGCCTCAAATGGCTGGCTAAACACACAGTAAGGACATGTTGAAGGAAGTTTCCTGCTTTCCCTATTAGTTGCAAGAATTGTGTGTATAAGTGTAAATGTTATAGCAAAGATCAAGCTGGTTATTAATCCACGTCAGGGCAAAGAGGAAGAAACTATCAGCAAAGAGAAGTGATTTCTTTTTACGCATTTGCTTTGAAGGCTAGAATTTGTTTAATTAAATGAGACCTTCTGCCCTGTTACTGACACGAGGACCTTTTCACTTCACACTAGGGACCTCACGACAAGTGAGCCATTAACACTCTGTCTCAAAGCCTAAGCCTGCCATCATTTCCATTATCCTTGCTCATTCACACCTTGTCTTCTGGCCACTGTTGTTCATCTCTTCAACCTAATATCATCAGCCAGTTTTTCTTTTTAACTTTTACCAAAAAAAAAAAAAAAATTTAGGCACACCTTTAGAAGAGTGTATTTTCCGACATGAGTTACGTAGTAAATAGAGATGTGAAGACCTTGGAGGTGATTCAAATGGGAGCCATGACGGCTGAAAGTTTGTAAGATAAAAAAGTTTCTTTCGTGTGAAAGAAACTAGCTTAGGAAGACTGGAAGGGAAAAACAGGCATGATCCGACACTGTTCTTCAGAGGTAAGGAATGTCTAGAGCAGACGTGGCTGTTAGCTTCCATCACTGTAATTGCTGCTTTTATAGCTTGCTGCTGCGATCTGGCTTGTAGGGCCTCACAAGGTGTCCCCCAGAAATCAAACACTTATTTGGGAAGGCGGGACCTTGCCTTGGTGAAAGAACTATTGTCATTATTGCAGGCAGGAGCGGTAGACTCCCAGCCCTGCGGAATCACCAGCTTGCTGTGGGAGATCTTGTGAAGGTCATTGAATTTACCCAGTCTTCAATTCTTGCCTCTCTACGATGAGAATATTGGACTAAATGAGCTCTAAAAAGGGAGACCATATAATTTATTATAAAAATAACGGGACATTTTTGCTAGGACAAACTGTCCAGTCAAACTGGACAATATGTCTGCATGACAAACCAGCACACATGGGCACACCATCTCAGAAGTGCCCTTGCATGCTGGAGTCTGTGATTCCCAAGGCTCTCCTCTAAGAGCGACCCCAAAACTTCCAATGACGCTCCCAAATTCAAAGGGAAAACAGACACAGTAGCATGATAAAAAAAACAACAACAAAAAACAGCTACTTTGGAAAAAATATTTTAAATGCAATTTCACTGTTGCTGTAGAAGTAAGAGGCAGAAGCAACCTCATGCCAGAAATTAAGAATCATTTGAAATAATTTGTTTAGGAAGGGGTATTGAATTCTCTCCCAGAATCTTCTGAGACTAAAAAAAATACAAAGAGAAAGATATATTCTATCATCTACCAATCTAATCTGTACATAAATTTGGCTGAAATCAAGGTAAAATTTCTGTAATAAGCAAAAATAAACTAAAATATTGTCAAAGAACAAAGCAAGACTAATTAGCCCAAACTACGGTGAATTAGGAATTTTAAACTCATTTTCAAAATGTTTTCTATTAAATTTCTAGTCTATAACATAAATTCTGTTACTATTAATTCTGACACAACTTTTAAAAACTTCAGCCTAAGACAATCTAAGATTCTCTAGACTGAGAATCTAGAACACACACATTCCATTACACAAGTGCTCAGAATGTGTGCTTTCAGCGTCTTTAAATTCCAGAGATTGAATGTGGTAGAGGGATTGGTTTATGGTTGGTCTGGGAGTTAGCTTTTGGGATTTTTGCCATTTCACCACCCATGGAACATTTTAAAGTGGAAAGTTTAATGATTTATCTTTTGTACAAGTTTCTTTTCTGACAATATTATTGTTGGAATAAAAGACCTCATTTGAAAACAAAGTCTGACAGCATTCTGAGAATCTCAGGTTAAGGAAGAACATTCTAAGGACCAGAAGTTTCCAGCAGTGAAACAGACCCACTTGTAAGAAGGGAAGTCCCCATCACCTGAAGTATTTCTGTGGATACTGGGTGGCCATCCCTTAGGGCCACAATGGAGACAATTTTTCATTGGATGAGAGGCGGGGTGAGGTGGCCTCTGATGTACTAGCCACTTCTAAGACTTGCCAGTTTTGTGATCCTGGGGTTCCTAGGATTCTGGCTCTGAATCAGTAGCTAAAATATCACCTAACACTGTTCCCTGGAACAGTGCACTTAACACACTAGCATCTTCCCATAGAAAACTAACACCCTCGGTGTCCTATGTGTGCTGATATTAAATCGCTTTCGTTATGCTTGGCCCAGAATGAGGCTCAGTTTTATTTTGACTAAAACAACTTTAATGCATCTGGGAGAAACAAAAATCTCTAATAACACACCTCCGGTCTATGAAAAGAACCCATTCCTACATAGCCAGTCCATAGTGAGAGAGGAGCACTTCGGTACACAAAAAATCTATTGCAGTCATTTCATATTTAGTGAAAAGCCAGAGGAAGTAAAATCAGACCTGGATTGAGTTCAACACCTGAGTCAGTGGTGCAGTGTGGACAAATGATGAGAGTTTCCATTCATTTACATTGGCAGATTTCCAAGGCTGCTCCACATCTGTACAGTTCAGCCTCCGTGGGCGGGCAGCAGGGCCGAAAACATGCAACACTGTGGTGCCACTTCTGTGGCAATGAACAGGGCTGCTGCTGACCGGACTTAGCACTGGTTGCAGCAAACTCCATAACTCAGGGAAAAACCCTAGAACTTCAGTAGGAAGAGGAAGCAACACACAGGAGGGTGAAGAGGTGAGCTAGAAATGATTCATCAGTATTAGGGGGCGTTAGATGGGGTTTGCCAAAGAAATTAGCTTTACAAAGATAACTCAACCTTGAAAGAGTACTCTTTTCCTTTACAAGGCTGGGCACATTATGAATTAAGAAATTCATAACGTATGCTGTTTCAAAACATACATTGAATGTTTGGATTGATATGAATGCCAATAATTTTCCTCTTTGGTGAGGAAATAAATATATTTTTCTACATGACCTTTGACATCTCTAGGAATGGTCTTCCTACAAATGTTGAAAGTAAAGGAAAACGGGACTTAACTGTTCTCTTTGAGTCTTATCTCTGAAACGGGCTAAGTCAGTTTGTAGTCACCTAAAATGTGCCTGGAAAAACTAACCAAATAAAAGACAGGTAACAAATTAACTCTATAAGAATGAAGTGTACTGAACAGATAGATTAATTCAAGGCCAAGTACAAGTATTCTGATTTGCAGGCTTTTGTGGGACTTGTGGGAAGATGTAAAGTAGCCATCATCAGAGGCCCTTACTCACAGCGGCTGTGTTCTTTGCAGATATATGGTAGGGCCATTGCCCAAAGCATTTTGGCCCTGGTAGTAGAGAGAGTGAATCCAAAGGCCTAAATAAGCAGCTGACCTTCAATGTGGCCTTAGGTAAATCATTTCACCTTCTAATCCTTGTCTACAAAACTGAGGTAATAAAATCTATTTAACTTGGTTTCCATGGTAATTAGATTTCACAATTCATCTAAGTATTTGAAAAATTTAATGAGTATATAAAACGTACCAGGCACAAAGTAAGGATCTAAGTAGACATTTCTCCAAAGATATACAAATGTCCAATAAGCACTTGAAAAGATATTCAATATCATTAGCCATTAGGGAAATGCAAATCAAAACCACAATCAGATACCGTGACACATCCACTAGATTGGCTATAAACAAAAAGACAGATAATAAAAAGTATTGGTGAAGATGTGGAGAAATGGGAACCTTCATACGCTGCTAGTGGGAATGTAAAATGATGCAGCCGCTTTGGAAAGCAGTCTGGTAGTTCCTCAAAAGTTTAAACATAGAGTTATCATAGGAATTAGCAATTCCACTCCTAAGTATACACCCAAGAGAAATGAAAACATATACCTGCAAAAAAACTTGTATGAGTATTCATAGAAACATTATTCATAATAGCCAGAAAGCAGAAATAACTCAAATGTCCATCATCTAATGAATGGATCAAAAAAATGTGGTATATCCCTATAATGGAATATTATCTGGCAATGAAAAGGAATGAACTATTGGTACATGTTACAATATGGATGAACCTTGAAAACATTGTACTAAATGAAAGAAACCAGTCACAAAAGACCACATATTATATGATTCCATTTATATGTTCAAAATAGTCGTCAGTAGAGACAGAAACTAGATTAGTAGTTGGTTGGGGCTGGAAGGGAGATGGGGAAGGAGTTTGGGAGGTGACAGCTAAGGAGTATGGGGTTTCTTTTATGGAGTGATGAAATTGTTCTAAAATTGACTGTGGTGATGGTTGCACAACTCTGTGAATATATGAAAAGCCACTGAATCATACACTTTATTTTTTATTTTTATTTTTTAAGATTTATTTATTTATTTGGCCACGTCGGGTCTTAGTTGCGGCACACGGGATCTTCATTGAGGCACGTGGGATCTTTCGTTGTGGCACGTGGGCTCTTTGTTGTGGCGTGCGGGCTTCTCTGTAGCTGTGGCATGCAGGTTGTCCCTCTCTAGTTGTGGTGCACAGGTTCCAGAGCGTGTGGGCTCTGTAGTTTGTGGCACCTGGGCTCTAGTTGAGGCGCGTGAGCTCAGTAGTTGTGGCACACAGGCTTAGTTGACTCGGTGTGGTCGGGGATCTTAGTTCCCTGACCAGGGATCGAACCCGCGTCCCCTGCATTATAAGGCGGATTCTTTACCACTATACCACCAGGGAAGTCCCTGAATCATACACTTTAACTGGGTGAACTGTATGGTATGTGAATTATATCTCAATAAAGTTTTTTTTTAAAAAGGGATGTGCCAGGCAATTTGCTAGGCATTCGATATATAATGAATGTGAAATGCACATGATGTGTGCTTAATAAATACGATGCAAACACATAATGCCTCATTTGCTTTGAATAGAGGGGAAAAAGAACTTTTAAAAGGAATACAAGTGCGTGTGAAATATAAAAGCCTAAATTAATGTGCTAATTAGGAATAAAATAACCATAACTAAGACCTATCAACACGTAGTATCATACTGGGATATCATTAAACTGTACTTGAGTGTACAGTGAGGTAAAGACTTTAGCGGCAATCATCTTTGGTAATACACTATTGAGTCATAGTGTTACTTAAACAGAAAGCAAAGGGCATTATAAACTACACCTGAGAATCAAAGACAACGAGATAAAAAGACCGTTTATTGCTAGAGGAGAGATCCGAAGAGGAAATAATGCCTCTCTGTACCATCCTGGCTGTCGTATTCTGAATGTACATGATTCCCCAACTTCCCATCTCCAGCACACAGTCACCCTTAATACAGGAAAATAAAAGTCTTGCCTTTTCCCATCTTGGCATTTATTTTTTTTTAGAGGAAGCATATTTATTTATTTATAATTTTTTATGTATTTTTTTAGATTTATTTTTTATTTATTTATTTATTTTATTTATTTTTGGCTGCACTGGGTCTTAGTTGCGGCACACGGGATCTTCGTTGAGGCATGCGGGATCTTTCGTTGCAGCATGTGGGCCTCTCTCTAGTGGCACGTGGGTTTTCTCTCCAGTTGTGGTGTGCAGGCTCCAGGGTGCGTGGGCTCTGTAGTTGTGGCGCGCAGGTTCCTGAGTGCGTGGGCTCTGTAGTTTGTGGCACGCAGGCTCTCTAGCTGAGGCGTGTGAGCTCAGTAGTTGTGGCACGCAGGCTTAGTTGCCCCGAGACATGTAGGATCTTAGTTCCCTGACCAGGGATTGATCCCACATCCCCTGCATTGTAGAGCGGATTCTTTACCACTAGCCCACCAGGGAAATCCCCATCTTGGCATTTAAATGAACAAAAAAACCATTGCATACTTCCCTAGTCCTTGACCTTTCTCATTTTCTGTTAGCCCCAAGAGGCTATGATTTTACAGCCTAAAAGCTAATGCAAACCTCAGAATTACTGATGGGCATGGGTTCCGTGGAAGAACTCACCATCCATATCCTGCTCAAGCAAGCCATGAACAGCTGGGGAAAGATTCTAACACCTATCTGAGCTTTCAGTGGCCCAAGATCTTAACGTTCTTGTCTAGGCTTGACAGTACAGATAGAGTAAGACATTCTGGGGTAGCACATTAACACAAGAAAAGGCAGATTTGCAGAATGTTTCAAGTGGCAGTCATGTATCTTAGAATGTGTAGTTCTGGAGGAAAGAGCTGGTGCTGTCCTGACACCAGTAAGGACCAAAACTCTGGTGGAAAACATGTGTGGGTGCATGAAAAGTTTTCTTCAAAATGATAGGGGCAAAAAAGAGAGATCACTGTGTGGAGGAGACCCAACAACAAGAAAAAAAGAGTCGAGGATAAAGATAAGAAAGGAAGGGAGGGAAGACAGTGAGGATGGAGAAAGAGTACAATAGAGTCTGTTGGTGTATTTAAAAATCGCCAGAGAGAGAAATGTTAACTTTAACCACCAAAGAGAAAAAGAACCTCTTTCAGGTATACCCCTTTCATAAAATGAAATGATGGCAGGAGAAAGTGAAATATCTTAAAAATGAATATATGTTAAAAAAAATTAGGTGGTTAGCAGAGGACAGAGATGTCACTTCAAAGTACTAAAGAGATAATGAGTGGACATAAAATTATTCATATGGATATGACAAGGGGATTGGACTTGTGTGCCCAGAAGAAGGCCATGACAAGGATTGATGTGCAGCAGTGGGAACACAAGGAGGACAAGAGTGAACCATGCAATAAAAACGGAGGCCAAAATTGACTGCACAATGAATCTGGCTAAAGGAGAACAGTCCAGAAGACAGTCAAATCAGATTCAATGACAAGAGTAAGAAAGAGAAGAGTAACTACAGTGCACCCCACACAGAAGCAGATTTGAGTGAAATTCCAAAGCATTTACTGAAAGACTTACCTGATTTTGAAGAAGTGTAAAGCATACATATTCAGCTGGGAAGAGCAAGAACTTGGAAATAGAATACAAGGTCTAAGCCTGAAAAACAAAAAAAAAAGTCAGTTTGCCATTTACAAATAAGTTTGTGTTCCTTCTTTTTGTTCACTAATTGTTTTCTTTGTTTGGCTTTGTAACTGGGAAATACTTTCGCACAGCAGCAATGTGCTAAGTGGTGGATAAATACCAAAAGTGGCCCACAAAGTTCTGTTTAACTATTAAAACTCTACCTTCACAGTAATTCTGCTAGAATCAGCCTTAGTTCTGAGTCCTGAGATAAAGGAGTGATAAGGTACAAGAGAGAAGAGGAAGAAAAACAAGGAAAGGAAGGGATGAGGAAGAGAAAAAAAAAAGAAGAGGAACAAGAAGAGAAAGAAAGATGATGGGAGGTTTTCTTTTTTCTTGGACACAGAGTTTCAAATCCTGACTTTAGTTCTGATGTCTCTGCTAGGTATTAGGAAGCTGTCAAACTCATGGTCAACTGTACGGTATCTATGACTAACACCCCTTAATTTTCCTGGGAAGAGATCATTGGAGTTTTTAAAAATGTGGAAGAAGATATTTGGTAGCAAGTTTCCTCTAGGACAATTAGTTCTTCTAACCATTCCTATTTCTCACAGCCTCACCCCTCCTTTGCTTCTCTGAAGGATTCAGTGTTTTGACTTAGAGCTTCTGATGAGTTTTGGTGTACAGGGATAGGGTGGTTGTAGATATGAAATTTATGAGATGGGAATTAACTACGTAGAAAAAAAAAAAAACCCCTGGTTTCTTCAACTGTATATGGAGAATTGCTATTATTAAGTATAGATGAAGTATAAATAGACTATTTAAATCTCTTAATACGGGGACGTACTCAAAATCTAGCACATTTCAAAGCACTTTATCAATGGGTGAAAAATTGTGTGATTACTCAGATTTATAAGGGATGTAATAATTTAAGAATGTAGATAAGTGACAGATATTTAGAAAAAAACATGGAAAAAAAAACATGGAGAGTCAATTTGGAAATTAAGGTAAGGAAAGAGGCAATTGAAAAGGCATTAAAAAATAGCAAAAATGGTCAGAATTAAATATGACATTTGCATAAGCAAGAAAACAAGATTAGTCAAGCTATGGAGAAGAATTACTCTTAGAAAGAACAGAATGAAAACGAAAAGACTGTACAAATAGCCCACAGATTAGATAATTTGAAAGACAATTGTTAAATTGTAAAAAAGAACAAAAGATGACTGAGACTGAAGAAAACCTTCAAAAGGACACAAAAATTGTTTAAGTTGTAAAGGTATGTGTTCCATTTGTAGGATAAATAAATCTGTGAGAGGATTGGAAGGGGAGACTTTAAAATGTAATTGGCCAATAGAAGGCCTTATTGGTGACCCTTCAGGGGGAAAAAAAAAATCTCCAAATGGACAATGAACTATCTATCATATGGAGTGTTTTAGTTGAATTTTGGGGGTTTTTTGTGTTTTTTTTTTTTTAGTTGAAAAAAAAAATTTTTTTTTAATGTACTGCCTCCACTGGGGTCATTATGCCTCTAAATTGCATAAGCAAAGAAAATAACGCCAGATGAAAAAGTTTGCTTAGTAATGTTGCTTATTTTTAGCTGTCCAGAAGTTATTTTTATTCACCTTATTTCCTAAGAAGCTCAGCAATTTTCTTATTTATCATTTAACAACATTTAATTGAATACTTTATTACATGTAATTGCTAGATGCCTGCTCTCAGAAAACGGATCTGAGGATGTAGTCAACAAAACCAGGTTCAAGCCCCAGCTCTGTCACTTACAAATAACGTTAAGTAATTGAACCACAGTTCCCTCATCTTTTTTTTTTTTTTTTTTATATAATGATGTATTTTTTAATTAATTAATTAATTTATTTATTTATGGCTGTGTTGGGTCTTCGTTCCTCTGCGAGGGCTTTCTCTAGTTGCGGCAAGCGGGGGCCACTCTTCATCGCGGTGCGCGGGCCTCTCACTGTCGCGGCCTCTCCCATTGCGGAGCACAGGCTCCAGACGCGCAGGCTCAGTAGTCGTGGCTCACGGGCCTAGCCGCTTTGCGGCATGTGGGATCTTCCCAGACCGGGGCTCGAACCCATGTCCCCTGCACTGGCAGGCAGACTCTCAACCACTGCGCCACCAGGGAAGCCCTCCCTCATCTTTTTATAAAATAAAGGTCTTGAACTAGAAGAAATTATATGAACTCTTAATCCCTTCTAGGTATGTTTATTATTTTCTAAAAGACAAATTAATGTGTAGCTTAATCTTTACATTGTAAGTAATTGCAATCTTCAGGATGGTTTTATATGTGTAAATTTTCA
Organism: Eschrichtius robustus; assembly: GCF_028021215.1. NCBI lineage: Eukaryota > Metazoa > Chordata > Mammalia > Artiodactyla > Eschrichtiidae > Eschrichtius > Eschrichtius robustus. The sequence continues at coordinate 81,193,443 of NC_090839.1, read as the reverse complement.
CTAAGATTTATGGACAGACTAAAATAATCCAGAATTTATAGAAACAGCAGGTGAGAAGAAAAAGAATAAATGGATTAGGGCTTCAAGGGCAATATTTCTGCCATTATATGGAGGAAATATTTAGATATCATTTAAAAATTTTAAACCCAGAAATTACATAAATAACATGCAATTGTTGTGTTAACAATTAAGATGTAAGTACAGATAGTCCCTGACTCACTATGGTTCAAGTTTTGATTTTTCAACTTTACGGTGGTACAAAGGTGATACGCATTTAGTAGAAAGCATATTTCGGATTTTGAATTTTGATCTCCTGGACTAGTGATATGTGGTCCCATACCTCTCGTGATGCTGGGCAGTGGCAGCGAGCCACACAATCACCAGGGTCAACAACCAACTTTACAACCATTCTGTACTCACATAACCATTCGGTTTTTCACTTTCAGTACAGTATTCAATAAACTACATGAGATATTCAACACTTTATTATAAAATGGGCTTTGTGTTAGATGATTTTCCCCAGCTATAGGCTAATGTAAGTGTTCTGAGCACGTTTAAGGTAGACTAGGCTGAGCTAGGATGTTTGGTAGGTTAGGTGTATTAAATGAATTTTTGACTTAACAATATTTTCAACTTACAATGGGTTTATTGGGTCACAATCCCACTGTAAGTCAAGGAAGATCTGTATATGTTAGTATATTAATATATTAATAATAGCTAATTAATATTAATAAATTGTATTATTCATAGCTAACAAAATGCATAAATGTGTCAAATGTGATGTAATTTTCATAATAACACTATGTGATTTTCGCTATGATTATCTTTACAGATAAATGTAAGATAATTTACTCTGAGGCTTGGAGATATTTAATAACTTATTCAAGATCTCACAGACTGTGTGGTAGGGTCCAGAGCCTTTTACTGCCCAAGATGGGATATTACTGTATACACTATTTGTAACTTACTTTTCAAATTTATCATGTCTTCACTGTGGTTCTCTGTTTATAAATTTACTTCAATAGCTTCATTTCTAAGGATTACATGATATTCCATTGTATAAATGTACTATAATTTATTTAAACATTCTCCCATTTGGGGGCATTTAGTTCATTTCCAATTTTTTACTCCTTGTAGGTGAATCTTTGCACATTATCTTTAAATATTCCTCAGAATAAATTTTTAGATACAGAATAACTGGGCCAAAAGCCATGAGCATTTTTAAGACTTTTTGTATTAACCAACCATGTATTTTACGTTATTTCTTTATTTTTTCTTAATAAATTTATTTATTTATTTACTTATTTTGACTCCGTTGGGTCTTCGTTGCTGCACACGGGCTTTCTAGCATGCGGAATCTTCCTGGGCCAGGGTTTGAACCCACGTCTCCTGCATTGGCAGGCGGATTCTTAACCACTGAGCCATCAGAGAAGTCCCTGACCAGTATTTTTAAAAACTCTGGATAGTCAGAATGGAGCTTACCTGGGGCAGAACTTGGGTTGGGATTTGAACGAGGGTATGAATGGCAGGAGGAATCCTCCTTGGATGCTGGAAATAATTTTTTTAATGTTTATTTATTTATTTATTTGGCTGCGTCGGGTCTTGGTTGCAGCACGTGGGATCTTTGTTGCTGCCTGTGGTATCTTTGTTGCAGCATGCAGGATCTTCTTGTAAGTTGCAGCATGTGGGATCTTTAGTTGCGGCCTGTGGGATCTTTTAGTTACGGCATGTGGGATCTAGTTCCCTGACCAGGAATCAAACTCGGGCCCCCTGCATTGGGAGCACGGAGTCTTAGCCACTGGACCACCAGGGAAGTCCTGGGTACTGGAAATAGTGTATGTCTAGATCTAGATGGTGGTTACATGCATATATATACATGTATAAAAGTTCATCTAGCTGTACATTTAAGATCTGTGTACTTTGCAGTATGTATGTCATACAGTATGTATGACAATACAGTGTGTATTGTCAAACAATCTCAGATTCTTGGCATTATGTAAACCAGACATCTAGGGTCAACTGGGGTTTCATTTTATTCCCAGATATTTTTATATGCTTTTGCTGTCATTTAAACTTATTACATATAGGCAGTAAACACATAAACACAATAAGTCAAACTCTGGCAAGCTGACAGACTTTTTTTTTCTTCTAAGTTTAGATGAAGCCCCCATTTCCAATCCCTAACAGCTGGATATTTAGGTAGCCTCCAATTTTTTGCATTTTCCTTGTACATAAATTTTTGTGTGTATCTTTAATTGTTAACTGAAAATAAATTTCCAGGAAGCTGGCTTTCAGTGATCCGAAGAGGGGATGACATGAAAACCCTGTGCCAGCAGTATTCTAGAAGTTAAATGGGGCACATGTCTCAAAAGAATAAGATTTTGATTAAACACTGTTTAAACCACTTGGACCACCTTAGAATAAAAGACTCAGATTGTAGCATTTTTCTTATCCTTAAAAAATGTTGGAGTTTGGAGTAACCCAAGAGAGAATAGTGAAATATTCTACTTTTCCTAAGCATACCCAGATCTAATTTCTCTCTCTAGAAACTCATTCTCAGTCTTTAAATTTTAAAAGACAGAACATAAGATTTGGTGACTTTTCCAAAATCTTAGATACATTAAAAAAAATGTTGACCTAACTTTTGATAAAGCATGCATGCATCTCTCATTATTAGCTTTGTTAAGATACAGAAATCAAGATCCAAGCTCTTTTTGATTTGGACTATATTGTACAGGCAGTATTTTCATATTGCTGAGTAATTACTTGGTTGCAGGTGTGTTTACTTTGACATTACTTAGATCTGCTTTCATTCTGCCCTTCAAACACCCATTCCTTTCTGTTTTCTAGAACATATATTGTGGTTGGCAGCAGCGAGTGAAACCTCAGCCTCCATCTGCATTTCTCTAACCTCTTAGCACAATAGTGTAGACATTTGTTTGTGAACACAATAGGATGGAATCCAGTTCATCTGTTAACAACTTAGTGATGTTCTAAGCTTTTACTTCCATGTTGTAGACCCTAACATGACTTCATGTCTTGGCTGAGATTCAGAGTTTCAACATACACAGACAGATACAGACTTTCTTTTCCCCCTACCATGCTGGGCTGTTACCAGCAGTTTCTGGGGCATGAAAAACATCCGAACTGGCAAACTTCAGAAAAAGCAGGCATTTTTTTTTTTTTTCCAGGAATACTTTGCTTCATTGTGACAAAAGGCCAACCTGTTCCCCTGTTTAAAATATGCAGTGGAGTTATTTTAGCTTCTGAAATTTTCAATGCTGAGTAAGAATATATACTGAGAAAAAGGAGGAAAAAAAAAAGAGTTCTATCAACTCTTCTAAGCTTAGTAATTTTGTGGTGCTCTGAAGCTTTCAACATTGGTCTGGATCCTTGCAACCTTCACCTAGATAAGTGCTTAGGATGCTAGTAGTCAGACTTATACCTCTCTTCTCCCTGTAATCATCCTGGTGGGAAAGGATTCTTCTCTGCAGAAACTAAACAGCCCCAGAAAAAAAGATCTACAGATACTAGCATTTATAGGTCCATCAGTGACAAAGCCAGCTTGAAGAATCATCCCCTTGTGATGAAGCTCTCCAGGCACCAATCTTCTCTGGAACCTGGTATTTCCAATTAGCTTATTATTGCCATATTCTTCAGTATGAACAGACAGCCAAAGAACCAGGCAATGGAGGAAAGCCTCTGATATGAAAGACAGAGACCAAACAATGCAGGTTGGGGTGCGGGGATGGAGGATAAGGAAACGGAAATAAAAGTTTCAGGGAGTAGAAAGAAAACTTAACAATGATTAACAAAAGTGTTAGGGAGAGGAACCAATATAATATATGCGTAAAATAAGACTGAGATGCCTTAAAAATGGGACAGAGAACAAGAAATAGTTCTTGGAGGGGACTTCCCTGGTGGTCCAATAGTTAAGACTTTGCACTCCCAATTCGGGGGTGCCCAGGTTCGATGCCTGGTTGGGGAACTAGATCCCGCGTGCATGCCGCAGCTGCAACTAAGAAGTCCACATACCGCAATGAAGATCCCGCAGGCCGCAGCTAAAACCCGGCGCAGCCAAAAAACATAATAATAAATAAATAAATATTAAAAGAAAAGAAAGAAATAGTTCTTGGAAATTAAAATTTGGGAAGCAAGTTCAACAGGAGGGTTTGAAGACATAGTTGAAGAAATCTCCCAGAAAGTAAGACAAAGAGATGGAGGATATGAGAGAAAAGATAGAACAATAAGAGGATCAATTCAGGAGGTTCAATTCAGAAGATCAGTAGTTGCCAGGGTTGGAGGGGAGGGGGAAGGGGAGATGAATAGGCAGAGCAGAGAGGAATTTTAGGGCAGTGAAAATATTCCATTATGATACCGTAATGATGGATACATGTCATTCATTATATGTTTGTCCAGACCCATAGAATGTACAACACCAAGAGTGAACCCTAATGTAAACTGTGGACTTTGGATGATTATGATGTGTCAATGTAGGTTCATCGGTTGTAACAAATGAACCACTCTCCAGTGCAGGGGACACAGGTTCAATCCCTGGTTCAGGAAGATCCCACATGCTGCAGAGCAAACTAAGCCCATGTGGCACAACTACTGAGCCTGCGCTCTACAGCCCGTGAGCCACAACTACTGAGACCCGTGTGCAACAACTACTGAAGCCTGCGCACCTAGAGCCTGTGCTTCGCAACAAGAGAAGCCAGTGCTCCACGACAAGAGAAACCACCGCAATGAGAAGCCTGCGCACTGCTACAAAGACCCAACACAGCCAAAAATAAAATAAGTAAATAAAAAAAAAAAAATGAACCACTCTTGTGGAGATGTTGATAACCGGGGAGGCTATGCATGTGTAAGCACAGGAGGTATATGGGAAATCTCTGTACCTTCCCCTTAATTTTGCTGTAAACCTGAAACTGTTCTTAAAAAAGAAGTATTTTAAGAAAAGCCTAAAAAGAGACTTCCCTGGCGGTCCAGTGGTTAAGATGCTGTGCTCCCAGTGCAGGGGGCATGGGTTCCATCCCTGGTCAGGGAACTAGGATTCCCGCATGCTGCACAGTGTGGCCAAAAAAAATAAATAAAATAAAACAGACACCCTGGGTAGCACGTACCATCACCAAAAAAATCTTAAAAAAAAAAAAAAAAGCCTAAAAAATACGTTACAGGGAGGAAAACCAGATCCTATATAATGGGTTGGAAATCCCAATGGCATCAGACTTCTCCATAATGAAATTGGAAGCTTAGAGCAAATGAAGCAATGCCTCAATATCCTGAAGGGAAATGATTTGCAACCCAGAATTTTGTTCCCAGGTAAACTACCAATCAAATGTGAGGATAGGATAAAGACGTTTTTAGCCATTAGAGAATTTAAAATAGTTCCACCAATATTCCCTACTGGAATACAAAGAGTTACCATATGATTCAGCAACTCCACCTCTAGACGTATACCAAAAGAACTGAAAGCAGAGACTCGGATACTTGTACATCAATGTTCATAGCAGTATTGTTACATATATTTTACCACAATGTAAAAGGGTTGTAAAAGGAAGACAGTATTGTCATAGTAGTCTACTTGGCATTACCAGATCTTTGGGGTTTTTAAAAGTAGTCAGAAATTCAGATTAGTATAGGATATCTCCTGAGTTTTAATTTGCAATTTTTAAATAACACTGTATGAGTCAGACAAAAATAATTCCACAGTCATTTAGCCTCAGTCGAGACTTCTACGGAGATGTATCAGGCTGGCCAAAAAGTTCGTTCGGGTCTTCCATAGCATCACACAAAAACCCGAACGAACTTTTTGGCCAACCCAATACTAGCAGGTTATTTATGATGTGGCAGAAAGACTGGGATTGAAGAATTACAGATTCTACTCACTGCTTTAAATTACTTTATAGCTCGTTGGTTGTGTTTTCCTTATCTGTAAAATGGTATCACTGATAGCTGCTATCTCATTCAAAAGTGTTGGGGTAAACACAACACTGTCATATAGTACAGTCAGCTTCTTCAAAGATGTCATACATGATCCTTACATCTGATGTCATTGTGTGAGTAAATTGATAAAGAAAGTGTCTTCAGTCTTTTGCTTAAAAACAGAAAGCTATTCTCTCACCCCATCCAGAGAGAGGGTGTTCCAAGTTGGGGGTGGGGGTGGCGTCAGCTTATTGAACAAAAGTCAGGATGTTAGATTTCATGGGCTTGTTCTAGTATTTAAAATGTTTTTTATTAGGCAATAAGAATCTTGCTTTACCCTCGTTATTTGGTAAGATGCTTAGATAACTAGCAAGCATTTCTAAGATCTAATGAAATACAATCTTAAACTCACTGAGCCCCAGTTTCTTCATCTGTAAAATGAGGATATGCTCTACCTTGTCTACTTGGCAGGGTTGTTTTGAGAATTCCATGAGGTCCTTTCATTCACCTCTTCATTTGGTAAATATTCACTGTGAGCTTACGAACTATGTTGAATGCTAGGAATGTAATGCTCAGCAAGAGACATGGTCCATACCTTCCTGAAGCTTTCAGTTATGTGGGATTGATTACATATGTTAAAGCACATAGAACAGTGCCTGGCACATTAGTAGATGTCAATACATATTAGTTTCCTAACTGTGATGGTCAATTTTATGTGTTATTTTGACTGGGATATGCGGTGCCCAGATATTTGGCTAAAGATTATTTCTGGGTGTGTCTGTGAGGTTGTTTCCAGATGAGATTAGCATTTGAGTCAGTAGACTGAGTAAAGCAGATGGCTCTCCCCAGTGTGGGTGGGCATCATTCAATCCATTGAGGGCCTGACTATTGAGCTGAGACATTAGTCTTCTTCTGCTCTTTGACTGGGACTTGTATCCTTGGAGCTCTTGGTTCTCAGGCCTTCAGACTCAAACTGGAACTTAAACCATTAGCCCTCTGGTTCTTGGTCCTTCAGACTTGGACTAGAATTTATACCATTGGTTCTCCTGGTTCTTGGGCCTTCAGACTCAGACTGGAACTATACCACTGGCTTTCCTGGGTCTCAAGCTTATAAATGGGAGATTGTGGGACTTCTCAGCCTCCATAATTTCATGAGCCAAATTCCTTCTAATAAATCTCTTTACCTATATGCATATGAATTTGAGCATCTAGTGGGCCACTTTTGGTTAGCAGAACTGGATATAGATTTGCATTGGTTCTATTGGTTCTGTTTCTCTGGAGAACCCTGATTAATACACTTCCCTTAAAGTAAGGACCCTCAGGGCTTCCCTGGTGGCGCAGTGGTTGAGAGTCTGCCTGCCGATGCAGGGGACATGGGTTCGAGCCCTGGTCCGGGAGGATCCCACATGCCGTGGAGCAACTAGGCCCGTGAGCCACAACTACTGAGCCTGCGCGTTTGGAGCCGTGCTCCGCAACGAGAGGCCGCGACAGTGAGAGGCCCGCGCACCGCGATGAAGAGTGGCTCCCGCTCGCCACAACTGGAGAAAGCCCTCGCACAGAAATGAAGAACCAACACAGTCAAAAATAAAGAAAGAAAGAAAGAAATTTATAAAAAAAAAAAAGTAAGGACCCTCAAATTTACCCATGCATATCCAGGTCAGTGCCCTGAAATCAAGAAGCTGGACCTCAGCTGCAACCTGGTTCCTTATTTTGTAGGGTCATATTGCCAATATTTATGGCAATCCTAGGCCATTACTACTCATTCTGTAAGTATAGGAGTCATTCTTCTGCCCTATAATATAAAACTCCAGTGAGAGAGCAAGTCATCCAAATTATATTCCCCAGAGAGCAAGGAAATGCAGCTTTATGTCCAGAGCAGAGAGGATTCAAAAGTTTACCAAAGTCTTAGGAACTTAAATTGTAGGCAGGGATAATATTGCTGTTCATCACTGTCTACTTATTTTCTATTTAGAGTTTTATCTTCCTAGTAGAGGGGGTTGGTTTAATAGAGTGTCAGGGGAAATGTCTAGTGAGTGTATTGATTGAATGTATGATGATAAATGTGGGCAACTTATCTCCTAATCTTCCTCTAGGTTTGCCTAGCTGAGGGTGAATAAAATTATTTTTAATATAGCCAAGAAAGTTTTTTTTCTTGGCCTTGGGATTCTGGTGCCATACATATGCCTAAATAACTTTTTTCCCCAGAAAGAGTAAGAACTTGTAGATTGGCTCCAGGTGGAAGATCTTTCTGTACATGGTACTTTATGCCTAAATGTTAAGTTTCATCGTTTCAGCTAGGAACCATTAAGTTATGCTAGGATACTACTTAAGGAAGGAAACAAAGAAATACATACACTGTTCACATATCAAATATGTTCACATTTTACAGAGAAGATGGTCCTAATACCTCAAGGGGGAAAAGCCAGGATTTTCATTACCAAGAGCAAGAAAAGGTTTCTAAGGCACGTCACACACTGTGTGCAAAATAGAAGCAACCTGAAGGGATAGGAGGAACAAGGCTGTATAGCGAAGCAAATTAATTTATGTCAGATTCCATTTTCTAATATGCAATATTTCTGAAAAAAGTTTTACAGAAGACAGCGTTCTTATTTTTGTACATCTCCTCCCTTTTGCTTGCTCGAGACAAATGAAATGCTGAAAAGGTTATTACTCTGATGCTGTAACAGAAAGTGTACTTCTGTCATATCCAGAGTGACTAATAATGTTCCGGCCAATCCATTACTCCATTCAAATTATAGGGTTTACTTGCTTTTAAGGTCACTTGGGCTATAATGTTGTTATTGTCCTTTCTTCTGCTCTGTAGTCTCATTTTCACAGAGGATTGGTAGAAAAATAGAGGGGATATTGGGTACCACTTGTTCATGGGCATAATGCCACTGGCACCCTTTCCCTGTGGTCCTGCATCTTCTTGCTAATGACAGACATGCATGCAACAGGGGTTTTAAAGGGGTGTGATATTTGTGTGTCAATATGGAATCGATAGCAACAACAACAATAACAACAGAAATTGACTCCTGGGTATTTTTTCTTCAAGTTAGAAACTACAGTGGGAATACTTAAAGAACATTTGTAACTCAAGAAAACTTGTGGAGCTTGAAATAAAAACATCATAGGTTATATTAAGCAGAGTGGTAGAAAAAGGTTTTTAACCAGAATTTAACTAAATTTCTAATAATTTTATTTATTTATTTAAAAAATATTTATTTATTTATTTGGTTGCGCTGGGTCTTAGTTGCGGCTCGCTGGCTCCTTAGTTGCAGCACGTGAGGTCCTTCATTGTGGCATGCGAACTCTTAGCTGTGGCATGCATGTCGGATCTAGTTCCCTGACCAGGGATCAAACCAGGGCCCCCTGCATTGGGAGTGCAGAGTCTTAACCACTGTGCCACTAGGGAAGTCCCTCTAATAATTTTAAATTCCACTAAATAGTTAAACCACATCTCAAAAACTGTAATAAAAAATTCATTCAAACCTTTGAAAGCAAAGAATCATTCCTCTCCAGTTGCCTTAGGTTAACCTTTATTTCTGTCCTGTCACTTTTATGTAAGGAAACACATGGCCTCAAACTTTGCTTTCTGGCTGTAATAATTTCCTATTGTAGGTTCGTCTTTAGTTAGTTTCCAAAAATCTTACATGCTTAAGGCTTTGGAGCCACGCAAATTTCTGCTCTGTAGTCTCACTTTCACAGAGGGTTGGTAGAAAAAGAGGGGTTGGGCAGTTCTCATTCACAAAAGAAATAGAAACTTTTTGTTAAACTGAAATTGTTTGGGAAATTCTAAACTGACTGTTGTTGTGGCTGTTTATTTTGTGGAAATAACTAAATGAGGAAGCTTAAGATAGTAAATAAAACACAGGACTCCTGGGTTCTAAGTCCAACTCTATCACTGTGTTGCTGTGTGACACTGGCCAAGGTACGATCCCTCTCTGGGCCTCTGTTTACTTGTAAATTGGGTATCTTTGACTATAGCATCTCTAATGATATATAATATATAATTACATATAAAATGGAATGTGATATATATGAATATAAATACATCTCCTGAAACAAGTGTACAAAGCAATGTAGTCTATAGAGCAATGTCCTACTAGCCCGCTGGGCTAATCCTTCCTCGTTTTACAGTCACACTTGGGCCAACACATTTGGAGTCCTTTGCATTTTCTTGTAGGCATGAAGAAAAGCATTTTGCTATAATATATTAACTTCTGGATTTCTTTTTCGTAAAAACGCAAGGTTTTGGCTTAATATGTTTTCCCCAGCTTTTTATTTTATAACATTTCAAACCTTCAGAAAAGCTGCAGGAATATTCAATAAAGAGCCATATACCCTTCACTTAGATTTACCAATTGTTAACATTTTGCCACATTTGCTTCTTTTTTTTTTTTCTCTTTCTCTACTCCCTTCTTGGATATATAGGCATTGCTGAACCATTTGAGAATTTATTGTAGACATCATGACACTTCATCCCTAAATACTGTAGCATATATCTCCTAAGAAAAAGGATATTCTCCTACGTAACCACAAGATAATTCCCTGAGAAATTTAACAATGATTCAATACTATTATCTAAAATAGACTCTGTATTCAAATTTCCCCAATCATCCCAATAGTGTCCTATGTAATTTATTTATATTTTGTAGTCTAGCATCCAATCAAGGATCATCTGTTGCATTCAATTGTCCCTCTCTTTACTCTCCCTTGTTCTATTGATACAATTCCTCGGCCTTTTTTGTTTGCTTGCTTTTCGTGATATTGACTTTTTTTTTTTTTTTTTTTTTTTAGCCCGTGACACATGCTTGTGGAATCTTAGTTCCCAGACCAGGGATTGAACCCACGCCCTACCAGAGAATTCCCAATATTGACATTTTTGAAGTGTTCAGGCCAGTCATTTTGCAGAATGTCCCTCACTTTAGATTTGTCTAGCTGTGTCCTAATGATCAGTTTCAGGTTAAATATTTTTGGAAGGAATAGTGTGTAAGTACTGTTGTGCCCTCAGTGCATCACATCATAGGTGTGTGATATCATACTTGGTGCTGCAGGGTGTGGTCATTTGGTTGAGGTGGTAACCACCAAATGTTTGCAATGTTAAAATTCTATTTCCCCATATAATTAGTAAGTGATCTCAGGAATGACACTGAGACTTTGTGGATATCCTGTTTCTCAAAGGTTTTGGCATCCATCATCAAAGGTGACTGTAAGGTTATTATGTTTTGATTGTCCACTACAAAGGTGAATTGGGATAATCAACAGATTTCTGGCAGAATGGAAGAAAGAGAATGGACTTGACCAGAGATAAGCCCGGGTGTGCGTGTGTGTGTGCGCGTGTGTCTGTGTGTGTGTGTGTGTGTGTGAGATGAAGTTGCTGAGGTAGAGAAACTTTGACGTGCTGTTAGCTAAGGTTGGGATGCCTAATGTGGGGAATCCAAGAAAAGTTAACTTTTGGTGGGTGTTGAGCAGAACACACTCTACTGTTTCTGTCTTCGCAATTTCTCTACAGTATAAGACCTAGAGCTTGACAATAATGGGTACATACAATATGATAACGCATAAAATCTCTTTGTGGCTTTTTTTATGGTGAGTTACAGCTTCCCTTCTTCTTTCTTTTTCCTTTTTTCCCTTATTCTTGCCCTGTTATATTTTTGATTGTAATATCACTATATTTCTGTTAGATAAGATTAAGGTATTATTAATGGGAAATGCAATTAGAAATTAATAATATAGGAGAAGCAAAAGTTTGCAGTAGATTTTGCAGGTGGTGAAGTGCTTGATTCCATGTGATCAAGAAAGAGTAACAAAGAATCTGAGCACACCTCTGTTTTTATCTTGAAGAATCGTACCACAATATGTCCATATTTGTTTTTTTTATGTTTCTTTGATTTATTGGAGTTAATTTTCAACAAAAGCAGAATTCTATACTAATGTGTAGTACTAGTTATTAATGATAGGGAGAACAAACAAAATTTTGCAACAAAGAGAACTCATTCTGTACAAAAGAGCAAAAATAAATAATAATAATAGTCATGATGATGATCAAGAATGTTAATGAGCTTCTGGAAATAAGATAAGATCCTGGAAAGCAAAGGTATTCTAATAATAGTACAGTAACTGGAACCAAGATGGAACCAAGAGCATGGAAGGTGAATTGTGCCCGAGATTACATTTTTTTTTTTTTAATTAATTTATTTATTTAGGCTGTGTTGGGTCTTCGTTTCTGTGCGAGGGCTTTCCCTAGTTGCAGCAAGCGGGGGCCACTCCCCACCACGGTGCGCGGGCCTCTCACTATCGCGGTCCCTCCTGTTGCGGAGCACAGGCTCCAGACGCGCAGGCCCAGCAACCGTGGCCCACGGGCCCAGCCACTCCGCGGCATGTGGGATCCTCCCAGACCAGGGCCCGAACCCGCGTCCCCTGCATTGGCAGGCAGACTCTCAACCACTGCGCCACCAGGGAAGCCCCCCGAGATTACATTTTAAGTGGCAATAATAATCTGGCATAGGAAATGAGGAGGTAAAACCATGAAACAATAGATTCCATGTATTCAAGCAACAGAAATTAAGAAGTCTGAGAATAGACTTTTTTGCCTTGCAAAATTATACCAGCATATGTCCTCTTTCATTATCTTCAGATTTCTCTAATTTATCAGACGATTCGAACCCAAAGCAGGGAGAACAATGTTTTACTATGATGTCAGTGTTTTAGGAAAAAAGAGCCAGGAATTTGAAAAGTACTTGCTTTTTGCAAGTACAAAGATGTCATTGTTGTTGCTGCTGGGCTTCTAGAATAACTGCGTGATTGTTGATTATGAAAATAGATAATAGTAGTGGATACAATTTGTCTTCGAACAGGAGTGCTATGCCACTAAATCATGCACAATGGAGATTACAAGAACAACCAACAAAGTGCAGGATATTAGGATGACTTGCTTTTAAGCTGCAATACAGCCAAAATATACTGTTAAGAACCCAGAATTGTTTCATGAGTGAATAATGAAACAGCCATGTTTTATTAGCTTTCTTTAAAACTATATACAAGTTGAACAACGTTTTAAAGCACTTTTTTTAAAAAACACTTTTGCAATTTCCTGGAGCCATGATTTCTTTTTTTCTTTGAGCCACAGTGGTTAATCTGATTTTGGTGTTTCAGTAATTACGTCAATTAATGTATGCTGAGAGTAATTTCATTTGTTGAAATGGATACCAGGTGAATATGTAATTAGTGGAAGGTTGTCTCTTTAAGACTTTGTGTGCAATTTTCCAAGATTAGCCACAGTATGGAAGAGTAGAGTGTTAAATTGTAATAATTTCTGGTTAGTGACCAAACTAGTATCTATTTTATTTCCTGAAAATTGAAGTAAAATGACAATTTCCTCCCACCTTCTCCTACCAATCAAAGACACATTATAGGGTGAACAACCATCCCAGCTGCGCAGGTCCCAGTTTTAGCACTGAATGTCTTCTATCTAGGGAAACCCTTTGGTTCCAAGCAAACCAGGACAGTCAGTCACGCTAGTACACACATCTCACTCAAAAAGAAATATTATACTTACACAGTTTTGTTTATTATTATAAATTTAACATATAGAAAATCAATTTAAAAATAAATTTCCATCCATATTGCCACTAAAATAAAGCAACTATATATGTAGTTTTGTTCCTTGTAAACTTTATATAGACAATATATAATTTAATAATTTAAAAAGCAATTGTAGTCACAAGGTATGTACAGTTCTATGTCACTGATTAACAAATACATATCCTCAAAAAACCATATGTATAATTTTAATGAATCCATAAACTTGTAACATATTTCCATGTTATATTACTTAATTACCCTTTATTGTAGGACATTTATGTTGTTTTCCTGTTTTTTTCCCTATTACAAATGATAATGCTAATAATATCTTTATATAATATTCCTCTTTTAAATTTAAGAAATAATACTTTGGGGGAAAACATACATATGGTAGAATCGTATTGACAACTTATAAACAGTTCAAATTATAAATATTTTCTTCTGCTAGCTAGTTTCTCATCAGCTAATCTGCTATTGAAATAACTATTTCATGAAAATTCTTGGTAATATGAGCCCATTCTAGAAACTGGCTAATATTCTTTATTTGGATAGTTGAAACAATGTGTTTGTTTGTTCTGAACCTCAATAAATTTTCATCACAAATGAAAATGTCGTTTCCTCTTTTTAGGATCTTTCCAAAGAATTAATGGCACTTGAAGAAACATGAGATCACTGGGTAATCATAATCGTAGAGAAACATCTACTGTGTTCCAAAATTGACAGAGGCATTGAGGAACATAGAAATACTACCAACTCATTTTTGAGGACAGATGCTTGGTAGGAGCCAATTTTTATACTAAGTCTGACCAATCAACTCTCCCTTGATGCTTCCTTCCTTTTTGGATTTCTGAAGTAGAAGTATGAAAATCTAAAAATTCAAGTCCTCTTCTGTACTATAATTAAAAGACAACAGCCTGAGCCTACAAAGTCTCAACTCAAATACAGAAAGGATAAGTTATCAAATCAGTTAACATTTATAGGGCACCTGCCAATCCCTATCCTCTAGAGTTTATCAAGTGATAGGAAAAAGTCATGAGATGTGTATATAATAACAAAATAATAGAAGAGTGTGGTAAGTTTTGTAACAGTAGTGTGGAAAAAGGGGTCGTATCTCTTTGTGCACCTGCATATTTATAATGACAAAAACTGTAAGCAACCTAAATGTAGACAAGATATAAATAAATATGTTATGGAATAATCATATACCAGAATATTAGGCAACAGTGAAAATGAATGCATAGGAACTATATGTATCAACACCAATAACTCTCACAAATAAAACATCAAATATAAAAAACAAGTTTTAAAAGAATAGATTTAGGTTGATATCATTTATATAAATTTTGAAACATGCAAAAGAATACTATATGTTGTTTAGGGATACTTCCAATGAAGCAAAAATACAGAGAAATGCATGCAATGATAAGCATGGAATTCAAGATAATGATCCTCTATGGGGAGGGTGGGGAAGGGTGGGGAGGCTGAGGAGTAGAGAGTGAGGAGGACTCAGTACGAAAGTAGATACATAGGAGGGTTCAAGTTTTTTGGAAATGTTTTATTTCTTAAGCTTCTGGGAGAGTACATGATTGTTCATTATATTATTTTGAAATATATAATAATACATTGAAATATACATAAATTAAAGTGCCACATAAGGAGAGAAGAGGCTGTTGATTCTGAATGGAAGTAGCAATCTGCATAAACTTTTTGGATGAGTTGGTGTTGATGAATAAATTGGTCTCGATGGATGAGTAGACATTCAGTAAGTCCAGATGGCAGGAGAGGAGATTCTGGGGTGATGGACTAGCATGGGCAAAGGCATGGAAAATGTTCTGGGTAAGAGCTAGCTTAGGATGCATAGAAATATATATGCTGGAATAAAGGAGGTTAATACTGTAACTGGGACCAGATGGTGAAAGACCTTGAACAGAACTGAAATGTAAAATAATTTACTAGGCTTTATAAATAGGAGCTTATAATTAGGTCTGGGTTATAATTTATTATATTCTTCATGTAATTCCAAAGGATTGATAATTTCTTCAACCAGGATGTTATCTGAATCTGATCCTTTTAGATCTATCCTGCTCTTCAAATAAAAATAAAATCATGAACCATCACAAGTCATCTACCAAATCCAATAGAGAAATTGATCCTCAGAGTTATAATCAGTAATAAATACGGAGATCTCCCACTGGTAGCATTAAAGAGTCATTTACAGTTTTTTCTTATGATTATCCATCAATTTCCCCACCTGACCATGTCAATGACCCTTTAAGTATCAACAGAAAGGATTGCCCTGAGAAGGAATAGGAAGACTAATTGGTTTTGTGAAAATCTAAAGCTTGTTAAATTTGCCAGAACTACCTTTTCATGTGATCATCATTTGGTCACCCGCAGGTATCTTTCATTGGCTTCATATGGCAGAGTCTGAAGAATACGGGTTGATCAATGTGTCATTCATCAGGGGCACCTGCAGAGATGATGAAAGATTGTATTATTGTACGATATTATAAAAGCTGCACAACATATAGCAAATTGAACTACATGTTTCCTCCCCCAGTTTTTGTGTACATTAAAACTGCAGTTTGAAAAACAACTTCCAGTGCAGAAAAAAATTAAAACAGCAGGTGATAATCAGTGCAAAGTTGCAACAATGTTACTGCTGATGGGCTACCTGTCAGTTAAAGCAAGCTATCACATCTCCCCAGGAATACTTACTATAAAAAACGACTTACGAATGTTAGAGAGGGACATTAATGTGTTAGTCTCCTTATTTGTTCATTTGGAAATGGCATAAAGATAGGTCCATTAGCCAGCTCATTTCTACCTTGGTCTCAGGGCAGACACACACACAAAGTATGTAACTGAAAGTTATAAATGACCAAAACATAAACCTTAGTGCCTTGAGTTAAAAATCAATTTTCCTAATAAATTAAATTCAAACATTATATACCAATATGTAATATCAAGAAGGATGTATTAATAATTGCTGTGTTGGCAGAGTGCAAAGTGCAAGACTTAGAGGGATGTAAAAATTTAGTAATTTAGGAAATCTGATACCCAAAATAGCTACCACTGCATAGAAGGCTCAGAGTTTAGTTCAGTTGTTGAGCTATAATAGTATTCTCTGCCTAGTCAAGGTTGAATGTTCAAGATGTAGTTTGAGTATTAATCATTGATTCGAATAAAAGATTGCACAACTGGAGAGGCTCTCCTGGGTTAAGTTGTTTATTCCTTAATACAGATGTAAGTTTTTTCCTTTGTGTATTCCAGAACCACTTGAGCGTCTTCCCTACTAAAGAAGCAACCTTTTTTGGAATTATTTTTTTAGCTTTACTCTTTATCAACTACAAACTTTTAGCTAAGAATTCACCTAAGCGTCTGCTGATATGAATTATGAATTCATTCAAGCTGCCCATTTCAAGTTTAAGCTTTATCTTTTGTTCTGCCCAGTAAGAAATCTGATGATATGCTATGCTTTATTTTGGTTTACTTACAGTATTCCATTGGATAGTCACACTGTATGGTATTGTGTGAATAAACCAGAGCTTTCTTATCCATTTTACTGTTGATGAGCATTTTGGTAGTGACATCAGTACATGAAAAAAAATGAAGTCTTATATAGGTACTCATATGTACACAAACAGTACCCCCACATAGCATTACATTTTTTTTGTTGTTGAAGTGTAATATACCTACAGAGAAATGTAATTTGATGAAGTTTTACACACTGAGCACACATGTGCAGCCAGTACCAAGCAAAGGAAACAGAACATGACCAACTCTCCAGAAGCCCTATTTATGGCCCCTCCCAGTCATCAGCTCCCTTCAAGGGTAACTACTATCCTAACTTCTGATAGCACAAAAGAGTTTTGCCTGTTTTTGTACAATACATACTCTTGTGTGTCTCACTTCTTTTACTTAGCATCATATTTATGAGATTCATATATAATACTGCATTTAGAAGCAGATTGTTTGGGCTTCCCTGGTGGCGCAGCAGTTAAGAATCCACCTGCCAATGCAGGGGACACGGGTTCAAGCCCTGGTGGGAAGATCCCACATGCTGTGGAGCAACTAAGCCCATGTGCCACAACTACTGAGCCTGCGCTCTAGAGTCCATGAGCCACAACTACTGAGCCTGCGTGCCACAACTACTGAAGCCCGTGCGCCTAGAGCCTGTGCTCCGCAACAAGAGAAGCCACCGCAATGAGAAGCCCGCGCACCGTAACGAAGAGTAGCCCCCACTCGCCGTAACCAGAGAAAGCCCGCGCACAGCAACGAAGACCCAACATAGCCAAAAATAAATAAATAAAATAATTAATTAATTAAAAAAAGCAGATTGTTCATTCTTAGTGATGTATAGTGTTCCGTTATATGAATATATCACCAATTATTTACTTTACTATCAATGAACATTCTGATTGTTTTCCAGTTTGGGGGTTATTATAAATAG
Source organism: Eschrichtius robustus (assembly GCF_028021215.1). Classification (NCBI taxonomy): domain Eukaryota; kingdom Metazoa; phylum Chordata; class Mammalia; order Artiodactyla; family Eschrichtiidae; genus Eschrichtius; species Eschrichtius robustus. Next base: position 81,175,478 of record NC_090839.1, on the reverse strand, counting down.
TGTTGCTCTGAGCTGTTAATAGATATCTTTTGGTATATATTTGATATTAGCATATTCCTAGGAAAGGAATTTCTGGGCCAAAGTGTTTTCATATGTTTACCTTTAAGATATATTGCAGTTTTCCAAAGTGGTTGTACCATATATATAGCATTTGATTGCTTGAGGAGTCATTCTGAGGAAGGCATTTCAGCATAACAATTATGAGAACAAATTTTGGAGTCACTCAGGCCAAATTCAGCTTACCACAAAACAGCTATGGCAAGTATGCTTAAACTTCTTACACCTCAGTTTACTTACCTGTAAAACAGATATAACAAAACCTTTTTCAAGATTTATAAGAATTAAATGAGATATTTATTTTAATGCAACTTAGAACAATGCCTGGCACATAGTAAGTGCTTAGCTTATTATATGGTGTCTGTTAATCATTAGCTCTTACAACATAGACAGTATGGAGAATCAGAAACAAATATGGCCAATATAATCCACAAACAATTTTAATTCTCTGATGGAAGAAAATTGAGACTGTGACCCAAAAGGCATTACCAATTCCAGTGAGCATTACACTTGCACCCTGAAAAAAAATCATTTAAACATTATCCCAAAATGCATTTGCAAATTACTCTTGCCAGAGGCAAGGTTCTTGGATGCAGTGCATTACCATCCATTTTTTTTCCTATCAGACGTTACTCTTTAAAGACAGGACTGCCAAGGGCTACTCTGGAAAGTCACTAATATTATACTTTTTATTATATTTGCCAATTTCACACCTTCCTCAACCCAACCCCCAAAGTTGTTGAAAAGTGACTGTAAGTATGTTAGTTGCTAGTTTTCCTTGAAACTTATCAGTATTTATGTTCCACATTCTTAAAAATACTAAAAATAAGCCCAGATCCTTGCTTTAAATTACAAAGACCTTGCCTTTTTTTTTTTCTTTTGTAGGAATGAGCTTGATAACCTCAGAGTAGATTTCAGCAGCTGCTGGGACAATGCCTAAGAAGTTACACTGTGTACAGAGGTACTGTTTTAGTTAATGGCTCCAGGGGCAGCAGGCTCAGTTATCTTAGGCAGGTAATTTTGGAAGGTGGCACCGTGTTCCTAATAAATTGCGTCAGATCCCATCTATCAGTTACTAGTTTCAAGAAATACAGCACTCAATCTACTTGAAAATATGTGTTTTGAGAAGGCCAGTGGTAGACCTGAAAAGGGACTTACTGAACATATTGAAACTCTTTGACTTACAGATGAGAAAACTAATCATTTAACAGTCTTGCCTAAGGTCAAATGGTTTGTTCCCTGGACACTTAGAAAGCTTGAGTCTCATTCACGGTTCAGTGGTTGCTGCTCTTCGCTCTTGTTTCTTGGCGTCCACCATCCTCCTATCCGGTCCCATCCCCTACCTCGACTTCAGAAAGATCAAGACCTGGGATCCGGAAATGGGGACACTGAACAACTGTGCCTTAAGGGAATGACCAACCATTAAATTGTCGTAAGTGCAAGATGAGTGAGGTTTGCCTGCTAGAACATTAAGATCTAAGAAGGAAGATCTCTGTTTTATGGACCACTGTATTCCCAGCACAGTTCTTGGTACATAACAGGCTCTAATAATTGTTAAATGAAGAAATGATTGAATGAATATTAGGTAAGTCAGGTTGTCACGTCCTTTTTCTTTTCTACCTCCTTCCAGTTGTACTAACAAAACGTGCAGATTTAGATTCAAAGAGGAAAAATCATGTACAAAGCGCCCAGTACGGTGCCTGATTCATTGTGGGCAATTAAAAAACGTCCGTTCATTTTCCTTTTCTTCCAAGGGTAGGGTACTGGGGGTAAGGGGTGATGTACCACGGTGTTTATGTGCCCGGACATAAACTGACGTGCGTAACTAACAGGCTGGTGGAAAGGGTTGTCGGCGTTTTTCTGATCCGTATCAGAAATTCCAGTGCCCCGAAAATGTACAGCTATTTTACCCAGAGAGGCTGGTCGCGTTTGTTGATCTATTCTGGGCTGCAGTCAACTCTTTTAATACAACTTTTTATAAGCATCAGCTACTTTGCGGCGGGAGGAGGGGCAGTGACAGGAAAAGCAGGGAACCCCCTTCTCCCCAGATAAAGGAAGCCCTCTGTGGCAGGGTCTGTGTTTTGCGGGTCTAACGGGTCCTCGGTCTGCGGCGGTCCCCGCCCCCTCCAGCCCCGCCTCCTCGCCCTAGGCGGCTGCAGCTGAGGTTCAAGTTCGGCACCCGGACGCGCGCTCGCTGCTCCGAAGCCTCTTGTGCCTCTCAAGGGCCCCCGCTCGAAGGCTAGGAGGGCTCAGAGGTCATTAGGGTGCGGGGTCACTCGGCCACGCGTTGTGCTACCACGTGGGAGAAAAGTTTCCAACTCTGCCATGGGGCCTCCCAGTGCCCCCCAGCGGAGCAGAGGCCCGCGCTTTGGCACCCGCTCCGTTTTCTGTCGCCTGCAGTCGCGCCCCATCTCGGGGAACCCCCGCCCCCTACGCCCCGGTATCCTTCTCTGAATCCCCTCCTTCCCTCCCTGCGAAGGTCGCACCAGGAAAATACCCTGGGAGGGGGTCTCTGGAGAAGGCGGCCGGGGAGCCTCCAGCTGGCCTGGGGTAGGGGGGTCCAAGGACAAGTGTCCCGAGGAAGGCGCGGAGGAGGGCGCGGAGCTGGGCGCGCGGAGTAGACAGGCGACAGCGGCCCGCACTTGACCCCGGTGCGACTGGCGGGAACATTCCGCGGCTCCCACACTCCCGCGCGCCAACTCTGGCGGGTCGCAGCTGACCCCACGCGGGCTGCACCCTCCACGCCCCCACCCGCCCTCGCTCCCCTTTCCTGGCTCCCCTCCGCCCCCAGTGCGCAGGCCCGGCCGCCCCAGCGCGCATGCCCTGGGCTCGCGAGCGCGGCCAGCCCCCAGCCTTTTGCTTTCTACACACTCTACAACTGGGGAGGGGGCGGGGTGGAGGGAGCCCGGCCGGCCACGTGATCCAGCCGGCCGGGGCCGCGGGGGCGGGAGCGCGCGCCGAGCGAGGAGCGGGGAGGGTGGTGCGCGTGCGCGCGCGGGCGGGCGCGGGGCTGGGCTGAGGCGGGCGGCGGCGGCGGTGGGCCGGCCGCGGAGGGGGAGGAGCGGGAGCTGAGCGAGGCAGGCGGGCGGAGGATGGGGCCGTGCCCGGGCTCCCGCTGCAGCCGCCGGGGGACACGCCGTGCACCCTCCGGCTCGGGGCTCTCGTGGCGGCGGCGGTGGCAGCGTTAGCGGCGGCGGCGAGAGCGGCGTTCCCGGCGCTTCCTGGCCGCGCTTCTCCCTCAGGCTGGGCGAAGAGAAGAGGCGGCGGCGGCGGCACACCGGTGTCTCTCCCGCTGGAGATTTCTTTCTGCTTTCCTCGTCGACTGACTCGCCCCCTCCCTTTTTTGAGGAAGGGTGACCTCTTCTCTGGGACTGGAGAAAATATTTTTTTGAGGAGGGGGGGTGGGTGGCAGCCTCAGGGGCTGCTTCTTCTCTTCTTTCATCTCCTCCTCCTCCCCCCTCCAAGCCCGAAAAGCAAACCCCACAACTGCTCCAGCATCCTCCTTCCCTTCCTCCACCTCCCTTCTCCACCTCTTCCAGTTTCGCCTTCTCCCCTTCTAATTATTTCATTATTATGCTTCCCTCTGTGGGGGGTCTCGTCCCTCTCAGGTCGCTTAGAAGCCTTGGCCTCCCCTGGATGCATTTCTTAAAAATTTTGGAGCCAGGGAGTGAGTTTTGTCTGAGGCGTGTGTGAGAGGCGTCGGGGGTGTTTTCCTGCGCGAGGGGCGGGTGAAGTTCATTGCCCCCACTTTCCCGCGACCTTTTCGGGCCCGATTTGGAGTCGAGGGGGGGCAGGCGTTTTCGGGGGGCGGGGGGCGCGGCGGAGAATGGCCGCGGGGAGGGCTCCCCGGAGCCTCCTAGTCTCTTGATCAAAGCATTCCGCTATTCTGATTTATTGCCTGCTTGGTGAGTTATTTTTTTTTTTTCCCCCTCTAAAGGAGACCTGTGTGTTCAGCCATTACTTTGCTCGGCGCTGCTCACAGGAATCTCCGACCCTCGGTGCTGTGGGCAGCCCCGCACTTGGGATCCTCGCTTCTCGCCCTCGCTCCCGTCCCTCCTCCCTCTCTCCGCCCCTTCCCCCTTTTCTTTCTCCGCTCTTTCTTCCCCTCTCTCCCTTCTTTCGGCCGCCGTCTCCCCCGCGCCCTCCTCGGGGCGGAGGGAAGCCGAGAAGGGGGAGGGAGGGATTGGTGTCAATTTTTTTGTGCGGCCGCGGCCGGAGCCTGTGGCGGGCAGGCGGCGAGCGGGGAGACCCCGGCGAAGCAGAGTCATGGATGGCCCGACGCGGGGCCATGGACTCCGCAAAAAGCGGCGGTCGCGGTCTCAGCGAGACCGGGAGAGGCGCTCCCGGGGCGGACTGGGGGCCGGCGCGGCCGGCGGCGGCGGGGCCGGCCGGACCCGGGCGCCCTCGTTCGCCTCGTCGTCGGGCTCCGACAAGGAAGACAATGGGAAGCCCCCGTCCTCCGCCCCGTCCCGGCCCAGACCCCCGCGGAGGAAGCGGAGAGAGTCCACCTCAGCCGAAGAGGACATCATTGATGGATTTGCCATGACCAGCTTTGTCACTTTTGAAGCGCTGGAGGTAAGGGGGACCCCCCTCCCCCCGGTTTCCCTTTATAGGCACGACCCCCCCCCCCGGCTGCGCCCGGCTCTGCTGCCTCCCCCGCCGCGCTCCGGTCGGTCTGTCTGTCTGTCTGTCTAGGCTGAGGTCTTATTGTTGGGGGGGGAGCTGGGGGCGCGGGCAGACAGGCAGCAGGAGGGAATCGACAAGCCGTGCCTGGTCTCCAGGTTTCCTCGTTCTTTCTCGCGTTCCCCCTGCGCCCCCTCCCCGCACCCCCTCCACAGCAGATGGGCAGAAAGAAAGGGGTGCAGGCATCACAACAATGCGCCCCCCTCCACGGAGAGCTCTGCCCCTACTCCTTCCTCCTCTCCCTCCCCAATCATGGCTTCTTGGCTGGTGGAAGTCTCTGCTGGGTTTGGGGCGCCTGTGGACGGTTCTCTGTGTGCTTTATACAGAGCCATATGTCCCTGTGTGTGTGTTTGTATAGACCTTTCCTGGGTGTCCTCGGGACCAGAGACTGATGGGGTTTTGTGGTTCTTTGCCCCCCTCCCCTGCCCCCTTTTTTTCTTTTCATTTCTTTTTTCTTTCTTTCCTTTTTTTTTTTTTCTTCTTTTTTTTTTGGTGAAGCTGGGGAAGGGGGCGTTTTCTCCTGGTTGGGAGAAAGGAGGGAGGAGGGGAGGGAAGAGAGGAAAGGATGGAATATCTTTCTGTATTCCGAACAGGGCTCTATTACAGAAAGGGTTAATTGTAATATTATCTATATACATATATATGCACATGTGTGTGTACATGAGCAATTAGGTTAAAGGACAGAAAAATGTATACTAGAGAGGACTGGTGGGAGGAAAGAATAAAATCCTAGCTGGTATCTGAAGGGCTTGTCACCCAATTGTCCCTCTCCTTTTCCTTTTTTTTTTGTGTTTTTTTTAATCTTTCTGATTGGCTTTGTGTGTGTGTATATCTGTGTGTGTCTTTCTTTATTCTTTGGGCACCTGCAGCATTGATTTCCAAATGCACATTTTCCTGCCAGCTAAAGGGCTCCTTGGGGGTGGTGATGGGGGGCAGGTAGGGGGAGATTGTCCAGGGGTCAGAGGGAAACTCTCTTTACCTGGATGGATCTGATTTGGTGCTGGCATGGGTCACTGGCCTGTATAAAGGTAACCCCCTTTTTTCTCCTCCACCCCCAACACACCACACATACAGAGCGCTTTGAGACTCTGCAGAGTTGGTCCGGCTTTTTTAAGAACAAAACCAAGCTAGGAGTTGGTTTCTAGCCTTTTCTGCACCTGATGTGATGGTTTGAGGTTCCTGAAAGAAACTTTTCCTTTTCCCTTTGGTTTTTGCTGTTATTATGGTATTGTTTGCAATGCTCAAATGTAAGCTTTGTTAATGACAGCTTAAGTCTCATATGCGGTAACTGTACAGGTTTAGAGGTTTAGACGGCTGGTTCTGTGTGTGTGTTTGGGTGTCAAGTTTAAATATTTTTAAAAAGGAAGCCTTCCTGTTAGGGTTGTTCTTTTCTGTTTGAACTGCTTTTTGGTTGGGCTGCTGGTGGTGATGGTGGCTAGTGGTTGGGGAGGAAGGGAGGGTGGTGGTATTGGTGGCCATAGATTCTGATGTTAGTGATTGAATCAGTTGTCCTTGGGTTCTAGAACTGGTGGTTTATTGGCTAAAATGGATCTTACGGAGTTCTTTTGAGTGTTGAGGCTCACCACTTATTAGGATAATTCTAACTGTGGCTTCAACTTTGCCAAGGTGGGAGGGTACTGTACAGTGTGACCTCTTTCTCTCTGTCTCTCTGCCTCTCTTTTGCTTTAAAATAGGAATTGAAATGTCAATACGTGTCCTAATACATGAATTAGAAAATGCTGCCTAGGATTTGGTTGCTATCAGTGGTTGGTTTAGGACAGCATTTGAAAGAGCTGCTTATAAGTGGTTTTGCTTCCTGCATGGTTATCCTGCTTTGCTATGTGGCCCTTCTCAGTAAGTAAGCAAGAGGGGCCTCCAGATTCCCATGAACATTTTTGAAGGCCAAGTAAAGATAAATATAACTTATGCAGTTGTTTTTGATTGTTCTACTTTTAATAAATATTTGACTGGGCTTGTGATGTATATGTCTATCCATCTGGCTTTTGAGAGAAAATGTGCCCATTCCAGTTTCTTCTGGGTGTAAAAAATTTTTAATTTTTAAAGGCCAAGTTTGAAATGTACCATTAATACCATTCCTTTCCTTGCTGTGATTATTTTTCTGCTACTTTTCTAGATTCAAAACCCAGGTTACTTTGGTTAGCTGAATATTATATTACCTTCATATCTGAATATCATTTTAATATTTTTGTGTGGGTGTAAAGGTCTAACTTTTTAAAAAGTTTCTTTAAAACTTTATAGAAAAATTTAAACATATACAGAAGTACAGAGAACAGTATAACAATCCCCAATGTACTGATACACCACCACCAGGTTCAACAATTGCCAACTCATGTCTCATCTTTATGCCATCTACTCATTCTCTCCTCCCAGATGTGATATGAGAAATTGGTATGTATTTCTAAGTGGTAATGACTCAAAAAAAACCCAAAAAACAAAAAAACAAACCCACCCAAACCCATACCATTATCACACCTAGGTTAATTAACAACAGTTCCCTAATATCATCAAATATCCTGTCAGTGTTCACATTTAGGCATCCTAATTTTTGTAGGAAAGCTGTAAATACACTTCTGAGGTTAAAAACACACAGTGGGGAATAAAAATCATCATGTATGTCTGGTTCTCTGGGAAAAGGTAGAACTGTTTGCTGCTTATCACGTTTGTGTCCATGCTGGATGGTCAGACATATGTGTGTGGTGATCATTAAAATAAAACCTCTGGTGTCCCACTGTACTCAGTTTGGAAGATTTACTGAACTATCACTAAGAAATGTGAGAGCTTATTAGGAAACAGGCAACTAAACTGTGAACTTGGACAGAAATGTATGTTACAGGAGTGCTTGTAAATGTTAAGAATTATTAGAGATTCTAAGCGTTATCCTAAATACATACTGTGTTTTTTTGTGTGTAGAAATGAAATCAGTTGTCACCACGTGTCATCAAGGTTGCTGCTAGTATGATACTGTGATTAGAAACCAGAAATATTAGCTTGCACAGCTTGGCTTTTAAGCTTATGTGGGTTCAGAGCAGTAGCTAGCTAACTGTGGGGTGTATACTTTGGGTGTTAATGGACACATCATTTGACTCCTATGGTTTTGTCTAGAGTAGCTCATTTTGACTTCCCTTTTAAGAAGAGGCTCCTAACTCATAATGAAATGTCCTGATAAAATTGTTCCAGACTAACTGTGGTTTTACTTATAGTACTGGAGGAAAAATAAGAAACTTGTCTAATGAGAACCTACATTTTTATGTTGATTTATTTTTCACTACTGTTGGTTCTTATTTAAAATGAAAGCTTTGGATGGGGTTTGAGAAGTCCCACACTTTATATGCAGTGAAACTGGCAGAGGTAGTTTCGTATTCTGCAGGGACACTTGTCTTGAGTAATTGTGCCCTGAAGTTCAAGTATGTGATTGTGAAGAGTCTCATGATAGAAGATAAGAGGGTAAGTGAGGAGGCGAAAGTTGAACATGGTGTTCTTTTCATTATGCATTTGAGAAGTCAGAATTACCATTTGGTATGGTATTGTTTATTTGAATATTCTTTTGAATACAAGTGAATATCCCCAGATATCAAGCCTCATTAAAAAGTGGTTTCCAGCAAACAAAGTATAAATGGGAATGTTGGGGTTCTAGTACTGTCAGCATACCCTGATGTGCCAGATAATATTACCTTTCTGTCGTTATTTGCATTTCTTTCTGTGTAGTCTTGATTAGGAAGCCATGTGAGCACTATGACTGAAAATTTGCAAATCCATTATTTTCCCCCTCACTCGGCTGCTATGTACTGGGTTCTTAGGGCAGCCTCCTTTTGTACAACTGACCAAGGGAAGCAAAGATGAAATTGTGGGATTAGCAGGTAGGAGGCTAGTTGGAGCTTTGCAGGCTTGTGAAAATGAAGGAAGACTCATTTCTGGTGGGTGGAGGATCAAACTAAGACTTTCATGTGGTCTTCATTTCCTATGTGTTTCAGGGCTTACCCGCACTTTGGTAGCATAAATAGGCTGTACAGAATTTGATGTGCTTGTAACGTGCCAGGTTAGTAGGCTGTAATAATTTACTATGGTCAAATCTCACTTATTCCGTTGTTTAAAAAACATTAATCGTTTTCCTTGTATCAGTCAGCAAATATTCATGGAGTGTTTGATATGTGCAAGGTACTAGAAAGAGTACAGACACCTAAAATATATATAGTGTCTTGAAGGAGTGTGCAGTTTAGTTGAAAAATTAAGTCCAGCACCTATAAAATGATTTTGAAACAGGCACTTGAATGCCTAATACCAACTAAGTGCAATAGGCTTTCAGAGAAGGGATAGTGAGATAAGCTGAAGTGTTTGAGAAGGCTTCCTGGAGAATATGGGGCCTAGAAGGCTGAAGTGATTTGGATAGACACGGAGGGAGTCGGGGGGTGGGGGGCATTCTAAAAAGAGGGAATGGTGAAGAAGGCACAGAAACAAGATGGGTGATTAGGTTTTGCGGGCAAGGAAGTGCTGGTAGAAATGAGAACAAAATTGTGTAAGAAAGAGTGCTTGTTTGGGAGTCGGGAGACCAGTGGAGACCCACACTCCAGGCTTGGCTGTCCTAACTAGTTGAGTGACCGTGGGAAGGCACTCTTTAAAAGCCTCATTTTCTTTTTCCACAAGTTGAGAGGTTTAGAGTAGTTTTAGAGCAAAGGTACCCCAAGCTGGAATGGAACATAGTTCTGTGGACATTCATAGGTTGTGTTCCAGACCAAAAAAGTGTGATCTACTCTCAGATAGTTTTGGAACTTGATGGGCTAGACAAAATTAAATGGGTGACTTGTTCTGCCCAGGTTAGAAGTCTTTTGTAATGTGTATATGAGTTTTGAATATTAGAGAAGGAGAAGTGTTTTGCCTTATTTCCTAATTTATATGACCACAGGGCACTTTCATTCTTGGGATTATAATTCACAATCTATAATCCAGTATGGGAAATGCTGGAAAAGATTTCAATGGTCCCTTCCAGATCTTGGCACTTGGTAGTCTCTGAGCCTAGGGTGAGTGGGCTGATGATAGACAACTTGGAAAACGAGGCACAGAAGTTTGGAGTCAGAGTAGAGGCTGCTGCTTAAGTAGGAGTGGCAAGGGGAGTGTGAGATGTAAATAATGATGATTAGTCCACTTTTCCTTCTGCTCCCTTTTCCTGCCTGGTGTCAGCCCTTCATTGATTGTTAGTAACCCCACACATGAGGTGAATATTGGTGAGTGATCTCATTAATAGTTCTTTCATTGTGATAGCAGCCCAATTCTGATGCTACCAAGCTGCCTTCCAGCCAGAGTGAGTTTTAGCCTATCTTGGTTCCTTCTGGTTTCCTGTACTGCTGATTTTTAGCAAGCTGGGAAAGAAGGCTGGATGAGAAAGGAGGTTGACACTGATGTTAAAATAAAGGTTTCAAATTATCTGCCTTTTGCTCGTTTATGTATGATGTGTTCATTCAAGAAAGGTCAGAACCCTTCATCTGCTGTTACACAGCCAGTGAAAGCTATGGAGCTATGTTTTTGCTACATTTTTTGCTTTCTATCTTGGGAAGTTTGGGATGGGACTGTGGAGTAAATGGGTCGGTTCCAGCATTTCACTTCAGACAATTTGCATAGCTTTAGGGTCTGAGGAGTTCCTAAGTGGTGAGAAAGTCTATAGAAAAAAAAAGGACTGTGAATGTGCTTGGTTATGAATTCAAGTATATTACTATGCTTACTGAATTTCAGTATTTCACTGAACAAGGCAGAGCATCACTCCAGAAGTATTTATGGGAGATGAGGTCGAAGATGGCAATATGGTGATTCCACATGCCTTGTGTTAGTTGTTGAGATGAACTACTTTAGATCTTTTTTGGAAGTAGGCAGGGTATACATGAATCAGTAAATTTAAAAACTGAATCACAAAGTTAGTGTGATTACCCTTTGATCCTTTTTGAGAGTGTTTTCCTCTAGCTTTCACCATTGAAAAAGGGTTAAAAAAGACAGGGCATTCAACATGATTCCAGGAGATTCAAGGAGCATTGAGGGTGTTAAAGAGATTCTAACTATACAACAGTTCTATATGCTGTCAAAAATAAATGTTGATTATTTAGTTTGAGAGAATGTGAGGATTAGAAATAAGGTCCCCAAGCCAAAAAAATAAGAGTTGAGGGCAGCTGTTAAAAAATAATTTAGGTTCCACTTGCTAAACTTGGAAGCCTTTGGACATAAGGTCAATTGCACTTTTTGATGGAGGGAGTGTGTGTGTGTGCACGCATGCAGAGGGTGGATGGTGGGTTAGTGTTTTTACATTTTATTTTACCCCTATGCTGTAGTATACTAATACATTAAGTGTAGCCTAACTTTGTAGAAGTGCCTCATACTATTTTTTTTTTTTCTCAAGAAACAACACTTTTTTCAGGGTTAGGATTAAACCCAATATTTAGTTGATATAGGAAAAAGACCTTGGTAATGGGATAGCAGCTATTCATTTGAGAAAGTTCTGGAAAAAAATCAGATTAAAAAACTCTCAAATAATTGAAGTTTGGAAGAACAGGAAGGGAATTAATTTGGCGAAACCCAAGACAGGAGAGGATCAAAACCAATTTAGGGACATTTAGCTGGGTCAGAACAGTTTTTCTTATATAATGTATACCCATTCAATGAATAGATGAATGCAGAATTTTTTTTTTCTAGAAGTGGGGCATAGAATTTAAGGCTGGTGAGACCCTAAATTTGCGTTTCTTCTTCCAGATCTGAACTGTGTTCTTCCTTCATTTCTTCTAACAAGCCTGCAGGGTAGGGGGTATGCAGTCAGTACCTATTTTGTAAGGTCACAAAGAATAGATCCTTTTTATGCTGTTAGTGACTGAGGAGGGGAGGGGTGGATTTCACTTAGTCTGGCTTCCTTTGCTTGCTTAGGAAGAGATTAGGCAAGTACAGGCTTCTTTGTGTCATTCCTTTTCAGTCTCTGATTCCATCTTTTGCAAGGGGACTTGTAGCCTGAAATCATTTGCATTGCTGCCGTATTTCTAGGTTTTTGTTTCACATACTAGTGCATGTGTCAGTCTCATCCTAGGATCCAGTAGACTCCCCACCGCCCACTGCCCACCTACCTTCTTCTCTCCCTCCCTCCCAACTTCCTTCCCCCTTTCCTCTTCTCTTCCTTTACTGAGATAGAGTTATCAAAATTACGAATTTTGAAAGGCAATGGATTTAGGAAGTTCTGAATGAAATGTAGAAACTTTAAATTACAAACCTTCATTATTTGAACATTGACAGTCTGTTTGAGGGACTCTGAAGGTAGCACCATGAGGGTAAATTGCTTGCCTCAGTTTTCTGGGCTGTTATCAGCTCATCATTCTGATTTCTCATTCATTTGTGAGCTCTGGTTAGAGTTTGCCTGAATATAAATACCACAAATGACCAAGTACATACAAATATTTTGTCATTTTGGCTTGCTACTATGCCATGTAGTGCCATATCTCTGGGCCCTGGAAAACCCAAGTGTGTGGAGATATGGCATTTGGACACAAGTAAAATGGAGTCACAAGAGGAGAAGGGAAAGCCCACAGTTTGTAAGTAAAGGAAAGTGGTTAATGCAGGTTGGGATTCATTTTTGACAGAAAGCCTTCAAGTTGCAGGTACTGTGTGATTGTTATTAACTGAAGCGTTTTGAAATGACCTGGGTTAGATAAGGAAACACAGCCTGTGAAGACAAAATGCGACTCTTGGTTATACGGGTGAAATGTGATACCTTTAGACTGAATCTGGGACAGGATTTAAGTCAATGCCAGGGTCAAGTTGTGATGATTCCTGAGGGATGTCAGGGATGTTGCTTTCCTTGTCTCCACACTTACCTTCCCGTATAGCACAGCCCACCAACTTCATTTTACATTTCTGCAAAGTTTCTCATGGCAGTGATATTTTAGAGCTTGAAAAGAGGAATTAAGAGAGTCTAGTATTGCAGTGATTTCTCGATAGTTATAGTGAAGTAGAGGTTTTTTTTGGTTGGTTGCTAGGGTCTCTGTTCAGTTATGCTTACTGGCTAAAGCTTGCTGGCTAAAGGTGATTTAGTGAATAGTTTTCCATAGTTAGAAACCAAGTAAGAAAAAAAAAAACCTAAGGAAATAAAGATGTAGATGGAACAGTAGTTGAACATTAGAATATCACTTGTTTTCCAGCCACATACTAGAAATTCCAATGTTCCACCCATTCTCTCTGTACATGTTCAGTTGGCAAAAATAATGAAGGTCCTGGATTGTGCTGTTCTAAGAAATGATCTTGTATAGTTCAAGTGAAATTATACTTTCACTGGGGCAAAAGGGGAAACAAGCATTTGGCATTGTGCGTTGCTACATATTACAAAGTTTGCTCCTTTCTCATTTGTTAGGCTGATCAGTTTGATTATTTGTGAAAATTACAGTTTTGAGATTAATGTGCATAGCTACATCTTCAGGGGGTGTTATCCTAAAGTTAGGACCTCAACTTTTTCAGAGAAGTCTTTTGATCCATTTCAGTTCAGCTATTGTTGGTTGATGTGCTTTCTAAGCTAGAGCGGCATTAGAGGCACAGATGTTGTCTTTAGAAATGCTGTAGTTCTACCTCTCATTTTGCAAATGAAAACACAGCCTAGAGGGGTTAATTGTCCTGCTTAAGATCACACTGGGAGTTAGAGGCTCTCACTGTTATCCAGTGAAACTAGGAGACTGCTTTTCCTCATACTTGGATTCCTAAGGATTGGGAACATTGGAAGGTAAAAAAAAAAACAAAAAAAAACCAAACTGCAAATGAGGATGATCAACCATGATTGTAAAGATTCCCATTTTTTCCAAGAAATGTTCTGATTATTACCCAGTATCTTTCCCCCAGTGTACAATTGGCCTTTCTCTGCAGGTCCATTAGTCTTTTTTAACACCCCCCTCCCCTCCATAATGAGGATGTAAAAGAAAAAATAAATATTAGGGTGATGATATGAGGGTTTTTTATCCTTGACTAACCGATGGAAAGATAAAATAATTATTTGAATGTAAGATGATCTTAATGTGACCCACTTAAAATTTTAACGTAATTTTTTTGGGTAGAATATTTTCTTCGGCCTGGCAATTCAGAGAGACTCAGCGCAACTTACTGAAGTTGGTAGCAGAACATTTGAAACAAGTGAACTTTGGAATATGGTTGAGTTGAAGACTCAACCAAACTTTTCTTCTGAAGAAGAAAGACTCAAAATATTAAATCCACATGATGTGTTGGCTAAGGCATCTTGGCTGTTTATTGCTGAACCAGAAAATTTATAACAACTGTTTGTCATGTGTATATATTTATAGCCATTCATACAATGAAAAGAAGTTTTCATGAGATTGTAATAACATATCAAGATGGATGTAATTAAAACAGAAGCAGATTGACACCCTGAATTAAATGCAAACCATAAACCAGGATACCTGAGCATTGGTACCTTACATATTTGCTGCAGGGGGCAGTCAGCCAAATATGCAAATAAAAAGACATTGATGAATTTCCCCGGGTGTGTATGTTGTGGTTGCAGAGAACCCAACTATTTTATTAATCTTTTATCAAGCATTGTTTAGATTGCAGCAGCAATGGAATGTATTAATTTGGCAGACCAAATAGCTTAGGACCAGAAAGTAGGAAATAATAAGGGGAACACATGATTGATATACTGTCCTATAAATAACACATGCAACTGACAGAGGGGCTGAGTAATCTTTAGATCTGTGCTTAATGTCACTGATGGAGTTGTTAAACCAGGATGTTTGAGTTGAACTTCAGTCAGAGAGGCTGCCTGCCATTTAAAATGCAGGTCTATCTCTAGTTATACCCTGGACTGATGGGTTGACAAAATTGGTTTAAATCGAATTTTTGTAAATTGGGTGAATGCACCAGGGGAATCTTACTGTGAAAAAATATGATTAAAAAAGAAAATCAAGTATGGTACTTCTTCTCTTTGCATAGGAGCTTGGATTTTGTTAGAGTGAGTCTCTTTAGATGGGCATTGCTTTTCCTGAGACAGCTTAAAACTGCATGTGTGCCCCGTGCTCCTGGAAGAAAGTGACTGTGAGATTTGCATTTTCTGTACAGGTTTCATACCTCACTTGGTCGGTGCTTCCAGGAATAATTGGTGGTGATTTGCGTAAGCCCACACCATTCAGATTTCAGAGGTTGGTTTTCAAGTGCGTGTAAGGAGGGCTTGCAGCTGTGAATATGGAGTATGATTTGCATATCTGTTCCATTGGGAAGTCCAGGCATGTCATAACCACTTCAGAGCCATGATAGTATGGAGACACCCTAGCTATAATTTTTCTGTATGACAGTTCATTTTTAAAATTGTAAAGATGCCAAATGCAGGACTGTATTGTTATTAAGGAAGTCGGTGACATCTGTTATATCTTGTTTAACCAGGGGAGGAAAATGCTTTCATCAAAACATCTAATTATGCCCTCTCAACTGATGAAAGATCTTTTGCTAAATTTTTGGAATTGGCCTTAACGGAGGAAGAAGCTGGCCTCTACAGGAACTGTGAAGTAAATTTACTCTTTTTATTTGAAAAATACTTATCGCTAACCGTGGTGACATAAGGGTATTTTCATTTTATCAGATTGCTCTTGTGCTATGTGTTGAAAATAGGTGTTTTCAGAAGTTGTCTAAGCCAGCATGAAGTTTTTGTTTTTGTCCTCCCTCCCACCCTCATAGCATGTGAGGCCCCAGAGGCAGTTTGTACTTACAGATGTGAGCCTAGGAAGATACTTCGTGGCTAACAGCCACCTGGAGAGGGAGCAAATGATAATTACAGGTGAGAAGCTGGGGGATAATTCAGCCTGTGTGCTGGGAGGTGTGATTTCATACCTGAGTGTTAAAACCTTCCCTGTTAGACAGTTGTGTTGTTTTAAAATTAGTTTTATTAGTCTAATATAGAAGTGGCCCAGATTGTTCCAGGTCATCTTCAGTTGAAGGAATATAACTTTTTAAGCACTGAATATATAATGTGATTCCAGAAATATTTCCTGTGTTTAAAAGTAGTTAGTTTCATGTAATACCTGTGAAAGTATCAAAAACTGTGTTTAATTCAGCATATCTACAACACTTCTCGCTTCCTTGATCACTTTATAAAAATTGTTAAATTTTTTGGCAATGTATTTTGGATCATGCACACTTTAAACTTGTCCAGTAAAGCCATCCTTTATCTGTATTTCAACCCAGAACTAGTTGTATCTGCAGTAATTCTGTCTCCAGAATCACAGATAACAGCAATAGTAATAGTAGTAGTAGTAGTAGTAATGATAATAAGAAACTTACTGATAATGCTGACCTCAGAGCAATGCTTTATTTCTTAAATTTCAGCGTACTTCGTCTTTTTGAAATGATTTTCCCATGGATTGAGATCTTGGGGAAAGCCTAAGGGAGTTTTTGAAGTGTTGACCGTGACACAGTGTACTCTGTGTTTTATTTGGGACCTGGTGGGAAGTTCATGTGCTGTTAATTTTTTCTTGGTCTGTTATATGCTCTGTCATGGCTTGTTGTGTGTAACTTGGGAATATGACTGGAACCTTGGAAAAGAGAGAGCCAGAGTTATCTTCCTATATTTCTAATGTATTGTTTCATTTCCCTCTATTCTCTAACTTTAGCCTCTGTACTCTCCCTACATATATCCTTCTTGAGGTATTTGAGGCTCTCAGAATTGTTGCTTCCTTTACTCAGTAATCCATGAGTAGTAGGTACTCAGTCAGTGCTTATTTAGGGTTGATCTATTTCCACAAAAATTCCATGAAAAAAAACTTTAGAAAAGGGAGCTACTACTTACTTAGTACTTACTCTGTGCCAGGCATTGTGCTTGGAATTTTGCATTCATCGTCTCATTAGAGCTACGCTGTGGAAAAAATGAATGATATCCCTGTTTTATAGTCGAAGACACTGAGGCTCAGAGAAGTTAAGTCAACTTGCAGAAGGTCAGTATGAGAGGCAGGAAATGCAGCGGTTTCTGCCTGGCCTGAAAGCTCGAGCTCCTCATCCCTTTCCGCTCTTCTTTTAATACAGATTCATTTTGTGACAGAGTGCTGTTCTTTTAATACAGATTCATTTTGTGACAGAGTCCCAAATGGGTCTCTGGTAGGCTACATTTGTTTGTTCCTTGTTGCTGCTGAAAATTGTCTTGGTTACAAGGGATTTTCTAGGTGTAATAATAGGATTTAGGGAGGGGAGAGTACCTCACCATCTTCTGGGAAGTTCTTTATTTTGTTTTTAAAAGCTGGAGTTTACCATAGGTGGCTGCCACTCATACAGTACATCTGTAGCATGTTTGCTGTTGGTTTGATTTTTTTTTTCTCTCTTTTTCTTTCTCTCTGTCCCTTTCACTGTTTTTCCCTGTATTAAAATCTGACCTTTTTCCTGGTCACACAGATCGGGTAGATTTTAAGCCTTTATCAAAGGCAAGTGCTCAGGCTGGTAATATTGAGGGTAACCGTGTACTGAATCCTTCCACATACTTAATGTTGCTGATTTCTTACAACAGCCCCTAGAACAGAAGTGTAGAATTGGAGAAGGGACTGGCACCCTCTCAACAGGGCGTTGTGGGTATAAGCTTATTTTCTACTCTAAATTCCTAAGTATTTTGCTTGATTTTAAACTATTCTAAGAAGTAGCACTTCACTTGGCAATCTATTCCACAATAAAACAGACCTTACTGGTAGGTTTTTGTTTTTGTTTTTTAACTAATAGGTACTGCATTCTTTCTGGTGAAAGAATGTACTAAGATATCTTTATCTTGAAGGTACCAATGACAAATAGTACATTATTTCCTCTGTCATTGTTTCATTATTCTAAGCACATTTGCAAATTGTTCTCCCCCATAGCCCACTCCACCCTGTAGAGGTTTGTTTATGCTACAAAAGAGTATGTGGTCTCTTCTCTCAAAAGAGAATGTGACTGTTAGATTTGCTTCTTATGGAAATCCCAGCTGTGATTAGAGTACCGTACATTTTTTTTTTTTAATATAAAGTTATTTATTTATTTATTTATTGACTGCGTTGGGTCTTTGTTGCCGTGCGCGGGCTTTTTCTAGTTGCAGCGAGCAGGGGCTACTCTCTGTTGTGTTGCGCGGGCTTCTCATTGCGGTGGCTTTTCTCTTGTTGTGGAGCATGGGCTCTAGATGCGTGGGTTTCAGTATTTGTGGCACATGGGCTTCAGTAGTTGTGGTGCATGGGCTTAGTTGCTCCACGGCAGGTGGGATCTTCCCAGACCAGGGCTTGCACCCATGTCCCCTGCATTGGCAGGAGGATTCTTAACCACTGTGCCACCAGGGAAGTCCCAAGTACCGTACATTCTTGAGAAGCCCCCTCTTCATCTCCTCTGGGCCAAATTGGGCCTCCACACAGTTCATCTTCTAGGACTTGGGGATTCAGACCTGGCTGATGACCATCCCTTAAGGAGTGGTATAACACACACACGCACACGTGCAGTACCCTCCCTGGGTCTGACATTTCAGAAGATTTCTGGGTGAAAATATGAAGATAGTCAAAGTAAACACTTCTGTGAAAAGTCTCTTTTTGGAGAGAGGAGGCAGTTTCTTCTCAGAACCGTTATGCTCTGAGACCTGCAGTCTTGCCCCTCTCTCTCCAACTACAGTTGAGCACGGTTATCCTTTTGCACATCCAAAATGGAAATACAGCAGATTTCAGTTTTTAGCAGTTTATGATTGTAGGGGAGACCCAAGTCAAAGCATGTCCTTTGAAATTTAACTATAACTATAAAACTCTAGTGTCGTAGGCACCATACCTTTAAGTTCAGAGTTTTAAAAGCGATGCCTTATACCTGAATTTTATATATTTGTACAGTATGAGTTCTGTATCACTCTCGGGCCTGTCCCAGATTGTGAACACTAGGTAGGATCTGTGTATTTTAAACTTTTCCATGTGTTGTTCCTCGCCTCTCGGGTGGTTTATAATACCCCTGTTGTGATGTTTTCTATTAGGTTGGGTACAGATGGGTGTCAATTTCACTTCAGGGCAGTGGGTGCCCTCTGTTTACTGTTTTCAGATGAACATTACCTTAGCATTGTGTTGTAGATTTCTACATTAGCTGCCCATATTTCATCTGTACTCTTATTTCATTTAGTATGGTGTCCCTGGGATTAAGGACAGAGAAATATGTATGCTCAGGCTGATTTGGAAATTACATTGTTGAAATAAAGCCCATATGGCCATTGTAAAATGGTTAGTACTGCATATAATTGCCTTCCCAGTGATGTGCTTTGTCATTACTTCCATCTTCCAAGAAGCACTCCTGTAGCATGCTGACAGCAATGGCGTCATTAGAAAACATATGGACATGCAAAGGCATTAAATTGTCTTTAGCTTAAGGATTAGATTACAGTGTTAGAGGATGGGTCACCACGCTTTCAGTCGATAACTCTTGCTTAGTTCAGCACTACTAGGCTGGATGATAGAGGTTTGCAAAGGTCCTATTTACTTGTTAGCTGAGTATATTTCATATCTTTCCTGCAATTTTGAGGAAGTCTTTGAGCTGTGCATAAGATCTTATCACAATATTGTAGTCAGCTGGCTTTTCTGGGGTTTTGCTCACAACTGTTCATGCCTTGTGCAGAGTTCTTTTCTAGGACATGATACTCCCTCAACCTATGCTTTCCTGAATGTAAGTCCAAAGCTGGCTAAGGCAGGAGGTCATTTAGATGTAAAAAGAGACTAAGTAGTGGAGTCAGGAAGTCACCAGGTGGCTGCCATGTGGCCCAAATTTATATCCTCCATTGTATAACATCTGTCTCCACGTGGGTCCACCACCCTTCTTCCTTACCCCCTTAGAAGCAGTGAGATTTTTGCAGCCTAGAGGCTTAGCAGTAGGTCCCAGAAGCTCAGAGACGATGTAACAGGGCATGGAAAGAGATCCCAACCTGCCCCCTGCCCCCCATAGTAGGACATGCCTACTATTTGGTTGTAGGTATTTCAGGGATACAGCAGTTCTGGAACATGGTATGGTTTGAATTTTTAGGGTACTTTATGCAGCTGCCAGTGAAAAATAAGTGAAATCACAGAATGGAAAGTCATTTATCAAATTTAATGTTTCTCTTTGGAGTCTCACAGAAATAACATGGACTTGGGAGACTTTCTGAGTAGTAAGTGACTTTGGAGATCATTTGGGCAGTGGTTTTTGGGGCACCTCAGGGGACACTGAGTCAGTGGAGGGGAGGCCCTGACCTCATTCAACCAGAGCTCCACCTTTACCTGTTTTATATATTATGTATTAAGAGTAAGATTCTCTTTAGGAAGAAAAAGGTATCTGAATTCGTCTGTTCTTTCATTCAAGAAATATTTATCAATTGCTTCTGTGAGCCAGGCAGGCACCGTTGTAGGCACAGGGGATGCTGTAGTGAATAAGAGAAATATATATCTGCTGTAACGGGGTTTATATTCTATCAGGGGTGGATGACATGCTGTAAATCATAAACAGATACATAATGTGTTCAGTAGTGACAGGGTTTTTAAAAGCAGGTTAAAGATATGATAGTGAGAATCTGGTATGTGTGTGCAGATGTGCAATTTTATAGAGGTGGTTTTAGATAAGGCCTCTTCGAGGAGGTGATATTTGAGCAGAAACCTGAAGGAAGTGAGGGAGCAAGCACTGTGGATAGCCAGGGGCAGAGCATTCAACCAGAGCACAGAGCAAGGGTGAAGGCTTGGAGAAAGGAGTGGCTTGGTGTGTGAGTAACTGTAGGAGGTGATGGTGGCTAGAATAGAGTGAGTGAGGAGGAGAGGGGCCGAGATGGGGGAGACGCCTGTAGGAACTTTGACTTTTAAACCCAAGTGACTTGAGAAATTTAAAAACAGTGAGAACGACTGTCTAAAGCCCTCATTTCCCAACCAATAAAGTCTTTGAACTTCCCCAAGATCACTTAGCTGGTATTAAAACAAGACCCGATCTAAAACTCACAGGTTATATTCCTTTATGGGAGCCTCCCATTGTACCTCACCGCCACCACTCCAGGCCTTAGGAGCTATGGGGCATCTTTTTTTGGAGACCAGAGTATTTGTCTCCTCTCCTGTTTATATGGATATGGTTCTCCCAAAAGACATGCTTCAAGAATATACAGAATTCCAATGCTTAATCACCACAAATTGGAAACGAGCTCTGTTCTTCAGTGCCAGAAGTCACCACCATTTGGGTGATTATTTTAATAACAGCAACAACAGTGATAATGATGGCTAACATTTATCAAGGGCTAACTGCATGTGATCGTCATTCTACCCAGAGCATTCTCACATTTAACCCTCACAACAGCCCTGTGAAGTAGGTAACATTATTATCCTCACTTTAGAGATGACAAAACTGAGGTTCAGAGAAGTTAAATAATTAACTTCCCCAGATTGTAGAGCCAGAATTTGAGGTCAGACTGTGTGATTTTAGGGCCTGCACTGCCTCTTTCATGAGGAGGAGGGTGGGTGGGCTTGTCACTGGATAAACATTCACTGGAATATGCTCTCCCCACCCCATTTTAAAAAGATGGTTCTCAAGCTGAGCCCTAGGAGTAGTACTGTCTTGCTGCAACCCGCTTTGGTGTTTGATTATATAAAGGATTTCACAGCCAGTCTGGCTTAGTCCTGGCAACTCTGCTGATTTTAGGTGGATTGTTGGTTAAGCAGATACCTTTTGGTCTTTCTGAACTGAATTTGACTGGGACATTTTTCAAGACCTGTACTGTGAAGTATGTTACAGAATTCAGACCAGTGTTTTCAAGTCAGCAGACCCAATTGAATTGGTCTTGATTTTTTTTCTCCCCAGTGGAGTAGAAGCCCCAGACACTATCAGTTCCAGTATTCCCTAGAATGTAGTTTTTAGCACTTGTGCTTTTTGAGGAGCTTTTTATGGTGAGCTTGCTTTAAAATATATTTGTGTAAAAAATGCATGTATATGTATATATAGGGCTATGAAATATTTTGTAACTATGGAATAGTATAAAGCATAACATGACCAACACCCATGGACCCACCACCAGCTTTAACAGAGCTTAGCACTTTCTTAAAATTGGGCTAATTTTAGTGTGTATTGTCTGAGGGGGAAGCGAGTCAACTGTAAGCCTTAGAGCAGGGGATTCTCAAATCTAGCTGCACATTAGAATCCCCTGGGGAATTAAAAAAAAAAGTCCCCATACCCATGGGAGGGTGGAGGGAGCCCCCACCCCATCATCAGAACTTTTATAAGCTCCCCAGGGGATTGTGTTGTGCAGTCAGGGTAGAGACCTTCTGTTCGAAGGAGGGTGTGTCAGTTTTTCTTCACTGGGTTTTCTCAGATGCCCAGTACCAAGCCATGTGTTTAATGAACTGTACTCCTAGCCTTTTTTTTTTTTCATTTTCTCTGTCGAACTTTTTAATGTGGTCTGCTTTCCAAAATTTTGAAGGGTAATGTCCTGGGATGCTCCTCTCCTGATGCTGTCTTCCTCCCATCCATAACTGAGAAAAGTTGGGGATACATTTACATATTTTTTACAAAGCCTTTTAGAGACTAGGAAGGAGACATTAGAAAGGGGACTGAGAAATTCAAAGGTGCTTCTGTTGGAAGTGTTTGGGATTAGCTGAAAGTTGTTATAAAATTAACATAGAAGTCATTGGGGACAGCTGATTTCATGTGGAAAACCATGCATCTTTACAGGAAGGCTCTGAGCTGTTGGGTGGCAGTTGAGGGCTTTTTTGGCCTGAGACACAGCTTTATCAATAAGATGTGGGGTAAGATGTACCCGTAAGATGTGTGTGACCACCAGAGTGGCCAATTCTCTGTGGATACATCTGAGACTGTGACATCTTTCAGAAGTACTGTCAATCTTATTTGGGGCCTGATTTTCTCCTGTGGGTCTTAGTTCCCTGGGATACCCACACCCCTTCTGCCCATTTATCCATTTAATAAATGGTTACAGAGTTTCTTCTCTATGCCAGGCACTGTTCTAGGCACTGGGGCGGGGGAGGGTAAACAGAACCTCTAGCTTCAAGGAATGACATTCTGGGTGTTACATTCTGGTGTCACATTGTTGTTTGGTGTGTCTAACAGAGAAAAAGGTGTGGTGGGGCTGTAGTCCTCCCCTAGAAAAGCTCTAGGGGAGCCATTAAGCAAAACGTTTTTGCCTCATTTTGCTTAAATTAAGTTTTTTGGTTCTGAGGATTTTGATTATTGATGCTTTCATGAATGTATTTCTTCAAGGGAGGTTAAGCATTGGGGCATTAAAGTTTGCAGGGACTTTCGGAATCAGCTGGATTTTATCTTACTAGTTACCAGCTTAACATGATGGGGACGAAATAGATGTACAGCTTAAGGTTCAAGCTTAGAGAAGATGCTGGAGAAATAATGATACTCAATTCTCTTTCTACTTCAAGTAGAATCCCCTAATTCACCTGCATGCTCATAAATTTGGGGGAAAGGAAAGCAGAAACGGAAAGTTTATTTCTAGGGCTCTATACTGGGCCAGGCTATGAGGTTACTTTCACTGGGAAGACTTAATCAGAAGTGAAGCTTAAATCTGTCACAGTTTTCACAGCAGTCAGGGAATTGGGCACTGATGAAGACCACTGGATCCCCAAATAGAGGGAACGCGTTAGAGATTGTTTGGAGTCAGTTAATAAAATAGATCGTAAGAAGAAAATGTCAAGTTTGAGTGAAAAAAGTACTGAAAAAGAAATCTTACAGCTTTTGGCTTATGTGGAGGAAGAAAACAGTGGTTGATATGATTTCCTTGCTGGATCATCATCTTCATCAGATATAGTTGTTGACTAAAGAGGGAAAACTAAATTTCATCATATAAAGAAGTCTTTATATCTGTGAGCTCTCTAAAGAGAATCATCTAAAAATAATAAAAAAGCAAGTATATGTTGTTTTCATCAGCTTTTGGATTGCTGAAGTAGACTTTGACTTCAGTGTGTGAAGCGGGTGGGTGGGAAATGAGATTTTTTTGTTATTGTTGTTCAGAGGATGAAACACTCTCTTTCTAGCTTAGGCTTTCCTGGTGGGTTTAGACAACTGTGGGTCCTCGGGGACTGCGTGTGCAGGTGAATAGAGATTCCAGTACCTGTGTACCTGCCCAAATCGACAGGTGTGGGAATAAGGGCAGGGACTTCTGAGGGTTCATGGAAGTGAACCGAAGTTTTGCACCAAAACTCATGTAGAGATACCAGATGTTTTGTTTCTCCTTTGATTAGAAAGGACATGAAGGTACTTAATAGTTTTTCAACTTTAACTCCACCATTAGCTCAGGATTGATGTATTCGATAATTATAATGAGAACTAACATTTACTGAGTGCTTGCTATGTGTCAGGTATTCTAATTTCTTAATTCGTGTAATCCTCACACAGTGGTCCCTTGAGGTAGGTGCTGCTGTGATCTCTATTTTGTAGGAGAGGAAACAGCTACAGAGTTTACACTTAAGATCACATAACATGTAAGTGGTCAGCCTCATTACGTTCTGGCCTCAGAGCCTGACTTGAACCATTGCACCACAGAACTTAAATCAGTGCTTCTTAAGAGTTTTATTCTGATCTTGTTTTAATGGGGCTTTCGACCCTTCCTTAATCCCTCCTCACTTCTGTACATGTTTTCAGAGGTGATAATATACTCCTTAGGCTGTCGCCTTATTACAGATGAGAAAACAGATCTAGAAAATTATGTTTTGTAACCACTCAGTAGGACCTACTGAGTTAGTGGTAGGACAGCAATGTGGAACCCAAGTTTCCTAATATATAGGTCACTGCTTTTCCCACTGCACTGTATTGGTTCCATTAACATTTTTTTTAAACTGAACTAAATAAAAATTTATAAATTTAATTTGTGTCATTCCTGTGGAAGGACTAAATTAAAATAGCTAAGGACTGCGTGATTTTACCCTAGGGAGGAGGATGGTAGGCATTTTAGAAACTAAAGTTTGCCTGTGGGGTTATCTGACCTACTCCTGAGGACATCTTTCTAGTCTTTGGTAGGTTTACTTAAAAGTGGAAAGTAGAGTATAAGAGCCATCCTCAGACTTAGGTTTTGCATGATTTGAAGATTCCTGGAAGGGCAAGTGTTTTTTTTTTTTTTTAAGATTTAAATTGGTTGTGTGTTCCACTGGAGATTAAAGTTAAAAAGACATGAATGGGGGGGAAAAAAACGGCTTAAATGCAAGCCTTCCTTAGCTACATTTCCCTGTCTGGCAAGTAAGACTTTAAAAGAGGGTGGAAAGAACCACCTTGATTCTTGGTGTTTGGCTTTTTGTTTTTGTTTGTTTTTTCTTTTGGTCCTGTGATTCCTTTTGTTGTAACCTCTTTCCTTGGCTAATGCTTTGTTTAAAAACAAGTGCTCTGGTATTCTAAAACAAATTATTCAGCAGGCTCCCTGATTGTGCTCTCAGATAAAAGATCCCAGGGTAGTGCTCTTTCTGTCTTTGAATTGCAGTTGCCTATGCATACCCAAAAGCAAAATTCAGTTTACTGCAGAGCTTCCAACCCAGATTAATGTGGTTATCTTAAAAGTAGAGAATATAAATTTGAAAGGGGAAATGTGGATTCTGCTTAACCCTTCAAAGGCCTCTAATGGGAACCTGCTGTAATGGGTCATAGAGTTTTGTCTAGGGTGAGAGACTGCGGGCTCCAGTTTTTCTTTGAGTCTTTTGCTAAATGACTTTGGTTGTGTCATTAACGTCTGGAAATCTTAAACTCTCAACGACACATTAATGACAGAATAGGGGGCAGGCTCCCAGACTGTGCTGTGGAAAAAGCACATGTTCAGATTTTGCCAATGACCCCGAATCCCATGTGGCCACAGACTAGTAATTTGATTTCACAGTTTCTATTCTTAAATTTGCAGGATGAGGTTCCTAGTGGGAGTAAATTTAGTGATGATAACATATCAGCTTCCTTTTAGGGGAGATATTGTAACTGTGAGAAAAATATTCATGAAAGCCTTTGCCAAGTATTTTTTGTATTTGGTAAGAGCACCCTTTCAGTTATCAAAGCTTCTGCAAAATTTTTCCAAATAATTACACTTGGTCACCCATGTTGGTTTAGAGAATCTGGATTGGATGGTTTCAGATGGTTGCAACTCACGAATTATTGCTTTGTGTGGTGGTTTCCAAACCCAGTTGCACATCTGTACCCCCAGGGGAGCTTGTTAAACATACAGATTCCTGGGCCCTGTCCCTGAGCTCCTAAAAGTTAATCCCTGCTCTGTAGCTCTGGTACATTTGTGTTTTCACAGGCTTCCCAGGAGTTCCTTTACAACAAACTCTGGTACAGAAATTTTGGAATCACTATTATAGAAAATATTCATTCTTGAGTCATTTCTTGGGGTGGCAGTAATGGTGGTGGTTTAAAATAAGTAATTTCTATGCTACCGAACACTTTCTGAAAATAAAACATTCATGCATGTTTGGTTTTAAAACTGTACATATTGTAATAGATAGCTAGTGGGAAGCAGCTGTATAGCACAGGGAGATCAGCTCTGTGCTTCGTGACCACCTAGAGGGGTGGGATAGGGAGGATGGGAGGGAGACGCAAGAGGGAGGAGATATGGGGATATATGTATATATATAGCTGACGCACTTTGTTATAAAGCAGAAACTAACACACCATTGAAAAGCAATTATACTCCAATAAAGATGTTTAAAAACAAACAAAACAAAACAAAAAAAACTGTACATGTTGTGAAATAGAACACATCCTGAAATAAGTGTAGTTTACAGCTCGGTGAATTCTCACAAAGTGAATACTCAAGTAACCAGGACCCAGGTAAAGAAATAGAACATTGCACAAAATATCTGAATTTTATTACGTCTTCCTCTTCCACCCCTTCTCCTCAAATCCCAAGAAACTAGGAATGTAAGTAAAGGTTGATAAAACAGTACAATAAGGTACAAGTGTAAAAACTATTCTGCCTTTCTGTACTAGATGGCTCTTAATCATTATCGTTTCTGTAAGTTTCTGGTGACGTTAAATTAAGTTTGTATTGTTTATCTATGTTTTGATTCAGCCTTAAAGCAGTTCCTGACAATGCCTGTGTGTTAATGCTCACAGCATACATCAAGATTAAGCTCAAAGATGTATCTTTTCTGAAATTTAATTCACTGAAAATATTCTCATGATAGTTTTGAAAAATGTGTAAGGACAGATTACCAGCCCTGGCAGTTATGACTTTGGTAAACAAATGAGTCTTGTCATTACTGCCAGGGTAGCCTATTAAACCTGTCTCAGTAGCCAAAATGTCTTTATCTGGATACATGAGGAAAAGTAGCTTCTTGGTTAACAAAAATAAAACAAGTTCTGCTCTCCTCTCTATCCACCCCAGAATAATCTCTCCTCTGATCAATTCCATTCAGAGCATTTAAAGCCAAAGGTAATGAAGTTTCCCTGAGGGTTTTTCTTTTTTTTTTTTCTTTCTTCTGTTTCCCTTTGATTTTGACACTGAAGAATCATTAGATTCTTAGTGGGAGGAATCCTAGCTGTATTAAACAGCAGGCTTGCTTGTTTTCTTCGGAAGGAGATGCTTATGGTAAAGGGACTGGAGCAAGCCCAGCACCAGAGCTGTGCTAGGGTGAAGGAAGAGAGCTGTGGCGGCTGCACATCTGTACTTCTCTGGCAGGCAAGGTAGGCACGTGGGCTCTGTGCACACACAACTGCCCCCTTCCCTGTTGCTACCTCCCCCTCCCCCATCTTGGTTATCTCCAGTATCAACTGAGCAGGTGACAAGACTCCAGTCACCCTGCTCTGGACAACTTTCCATCTTTTCAAAAGTACACCAGAGCAGGGGTCCCCGACCCCCGGACCGCTACCGGTCCGCAGCCTGTTAGGAACCGGGCGGCAACAGCTGGAGGTGAGCGGCAAGCTATCAGGCGAAGCTTCATCTGCAGCTCCCCATGGTTCACATTACCGCCTGAAGCATCGCTGGCATTACCACCTGAACCATCCCCCCGCCCCATCCGTGGGAAAATTGCCTTCCACAAAACCGGTCCCTGGTGCCAAAAAGGTTGGGGACCACTGCACCAGAGGCTTGTTTTCTTATAGTACACTGATTAAATAAATATTCCTGTGTGCACGAAGGAGCTGAAATCTGTTATGGCACTCTGCAGTTATCTGTCCATTAGTAGCAAAGGAACTATTGCCCGTTTTTCTACTCTCCCCTCTCCTTTTTTTTGTTTTTTTTGTTTGTTTGTTTGTTTTTTTTGTTTTTTTTTTGCTGAATCCCCTCTCCTTTTTATTCTCTCTACCACCAAGATTCTGAGAGGTGCAAGTAACAGATAAATTATCTGAGCTGTGCTTTCAGGCGCGTGTGAAGCAGGAGGGTGGTGTCGTGCACTTTGGTGCGGCATGCTGTTGGGGCAGTGCCCAAGGTGCGTGGATAGTAGAAGAGCTTGAGTGATTTAGATTAGAAGACAACTTCTTGCTTTGGGGTTGTTGGACCTTTGTCTCTCTCCTTCAACTCTTAGCAGAAGTGGTTTTAGGAAGGTCTTTCAAATTAGCTTGCCTCTATTAGAGGAAAGGGTGCTTCTGGCGTTGAAGTGGTTCTATGTGTCTGGTGTCAGACGTGGAAGCCACGGAGCCTCTGTGAGACTTGGTCCCACTGTGTTTATTTATTTACAGGTTCCCTTCAAAAGGCAGTGGCCGGAGGGATCCTCACCATTAGGGCAGGTAGCCATAGTGGACAGTGGAATGACAGGAATTCTAGCCTTGGTGGTGTTGGTGGGTTTCCTTTCTTTTTTTGGATGGGGGTGTAGTTGGTTAGCATGAATGTATGTAGATAAAAAAAAAAAAATGACTGATTTAGAAAGTGTTATTTGTAACCCTTTATGTGTAAGCTGTCAAGCACCTCCATAATAAGGAATGATTTGTGTGCTAAGTGTGAAATGATGAATACTTCCCTGTTCACACAGGGCATTAAAAAAAGGGTCTGGGACCGGGAGGGAGGAGGGAAGGAGGAGAAAGACTGGGAATGGAACATAGGAAATTAAGCTTGCGGAGAAAACACTGTGCATATTATTTTGGTGTGAAGGAAGTGTCATGCAGAGAGTGTGACCAAAGGGAGGTGTTGAAATGTTAGCAACTCCTAACATCTACCGCTAAGAGGGGGACCCCCTTTGACGGAAATGAGATGGGTGCCCTTGTGTAGATGTGACTTCAAAAAATGTGAGGAGCCTTGTATCTGTAAGCAGGGAAAACTGTTGGAGTGGGTAAAGTGAAATCTCTTAGTGTGTCTCTTCCAACTGACTGTGGGTAATTAGTTGGAAATGACATTAACCTGAGCTTAATTGTAATTTTGCATAGTAACAACATACCAGCTGTTCACTGTATTCTTTCCTGGTGGTGCGATTTAATTATTTTTTGCTATCTTTTAAGCTCTGATTTTCTGTTGTGTTTTCATTTAACCCCTCCTTGCTGCCATGTCCGCAACCCCCGCAGTTTAGCAGTAGTGTCATTTCTGCTGCTTTGGTGCCCACTCCGTGCTGAGGGCTTGGGATGATCTTGGTTTTG
The DNA here is from genome assembly GCF_028021215.1 of Eschrichtius robustus. Lineage (NCBI taxonomy): Eukaryota > Metazoa > Chordata > Mammalia > Artiodactyla > Eschrichtiidae > Eschrichtius > Eschrichtius robustus. Next base: position 81,146,234 of record NC_090839.1, on the reverse strand, counting down.
CTAATCAGTTGGCTTTTTAAAAGGACACGTTGGAAAGTTACCGAGATGAAACATGGGTGATTGCAAACCTTGTGTGTTTTGGGCTCCTCCAAAAGATTTTAGCTCATGATTTAAATAATATGGATAATTCCAGGCCTATCCAAGGTGCTCAAAATATCAAGTGAACAAGCCGAAAGAGAAGTTAATTACTGAACAGTGATTGCTCTGATATAACCAATTATTGGTTCATTAAATGTTTATTACCTTTTATATGTTCCTTTCCCCCATAAGGGCAGTTTCTTTTTTGAGTCATTAAAACAGAAATGGGATTAAAAAAAAATTCTGCTTAAAAAATTTCCACAAGACTGAAGTATTAAAAAGGTCTTGTGTGATCTGACAGCTGAATAGCCTGTTTTTCTTTGGTCTGTTGAATTAGTAATTAATGAAATGTATTGCCTGAGCAGAGAAAATAAGATTAGTTTTGCTTAGAAAGAAAACAAAAGCAAAACATTAACACTTAAATGCAGGTTAATATTAAAGTGCAGTATAAGAAGTATAAAAAGATGCTGTGTCCCCACACGTGTGTAACCTCCATTATCAACATCCCCCACTGAAGTGGCATATTTGTTATAACTGGTGAACCTACACTGACACAGTATTGTCACTCAAAGTACACAGTTTACTTTAAGGTTGACTTTTGGTGTTGAACATTCTATGGGTTTGGACAAATGTATAATGACAGGTTTCAACCACTATAGTATCACACAGAGTACTTTCACTGCCCTAAAAATGCTCTGTGCCCCGCCTCTTCAACCCTCCCTCCCTCCTAACCCCTGGCAACCACTGATCTTTTTAACTTTCTCCATAGTTTTGCCTTTTCCAGAATGTCATATAGTTGGAATCATGCAGCATGTAGCCTTTTCAGGCTGGCTTCTTTCACTTAGCAACATGCATTTAAGATTCCTCCATGTCTTTTCAGGCTTAATAGCTCATTTCTGTGTGATACAGAACTCCTTAATCATAACCGTTAGGGGCAAACAAGGAAAAAATTACCAATTGTACAAAACCCCGAGGAATAAATTAAGAAATATTAAGCTCAAAAAAAGAAGTATAAAAAGAGTGGAACTCCTTGAATAAGATTCTCAATGGTAACACTCATTTAATTAATTCATTCATCACTTTCTTGAGCACCAACATTATGTTTAGGAGGACTGGGGTTATATAAATACAGAGGGGGCAAGGGGCCCTGTCCTCATAGAGCCTCTGGGTTAGCAGAGCAGTTAAACCAAGTGCTTTAGTAACCATTATTGAAATGTCAAAGCAGTAGTGTTAGCAGGCAGAGGTACATTTCTGTGGGGCAGGGGTGGCAGTTATGAAGAGAGAATTTACTTTTGGAGGCCGCGGTATCCTGTGGATTGAGAGCAGGGGGAGGGTGGTTATGAAGAGAAATCTTGCTCTTGGAGGTCGTGGTGTCCTGTGAATTAACAGCAGGTTCTTTGGAGCCCCCATCACTTGGGTTCACATCCCAGTTTTGCCATTTACCAGCTCCGTGTTCTTTTACTTCAGTTTCCTTATCTGTAAAATGGAAAAATGGTAACGCAGGGTTGTTGTGAGGATTAAACAAGTTAAGTGCTTGTGACAGTGTCTCGCATGTATTGAACATCTTAGGTGGTAGTGTCATTTTTGTGGGATAATGCAACAGAGAATTCTTTCTTAGGGGAAATGGTAATTTAATTGGATGCTGAGGAACAGAAAGATGTTCCAGGCATTTCTTGTATTGTCATGTGTAACCACATACTTAATTTATAATGCCTAGAGTAATGTGGGCTTATGTAGCACCATTGTCAAAAGATTACAAAGGGCATTTACAACAGTTTATTCTCAGAACAGCCCTCTGAAGCAAGAAGACTGTTTATGCACATTCTGCTGAGGTGTGAAAGGCTGCAGAGAGCACGGCACTGCCAACGACTGTTCTTTAATTGAGGTGTGCATGGAGCCTGGTTTTATTGTGGGTAAATTAGACCAGTGGAAAGAGGGAACTTTTAAAACATTTTTGTTTAAAAAATTGTTTTTGGGGGGCAACTATGTTGTGATAAATAAATTACAAAGATGTTTTCTGTAGTCTTTAAGCAATAGTGAAACTTTGTTTATTCCTAAAAGTACCAGATCGCAGACAGTTGAATTTAGAGGAAGTTTATAATAATGATGATCATAATGAGTATTTGTTGAGCACTTACTATGTTCCAGGCACTGTTGATCGTCATAACTCTGAGGTTGTCACTCTTATTATCCTCATTTTACAGATGAGGAAGCCAAGGCACTAAGGTGCTCAGTAATCTCCCTGAAGTCATGTAGCAGTGTAGATCTAGGGCCTAAGCTCTTATTCAGATTTGCTTTAAGCTGTATAAAGCATTTCATTTTGTTTTGTATGTTTTACAACAGCCCTTTGAGAAAGGTCTATTATCTGCATATTATAAGGAGAGAGAGAAGTAGTCTATGAGAAGCTAATGGGGCATCATGGTGAATTTAGTTTGGAATGAAAAATTGGAGGTGGTTATTTTATGCTCTTGCATTATTCCAAGCAAGGCACTTTACTTCTGGGCCTTGGGATCTATAAAATGAGAAGAGGACATTCTGTCCCATGGACTCACACGATGTTATAATTTGGGGGGAAATTTGAATCTGTACAACTCTGAGTCTATGCAATTCTTGTGTAGTTTGGACTCAGACTTATATGTGAGTCTTGGGCCCACCACTTACAGATGTGTCGATTTACCTAACTTGTCTGAACGTGTCTTATTATTTGTAACATGGCACTCTAGTTCTGCCTCTGCTCAGGTAATATAATAATATTGTAAGGTAATAATATACCTAGCTCTCCATCTACAGTAGGTAAGTGGGATTCTTATTAATTGGTATAAAACCAGGGGTCACACAGGAAGCTGGGCCTGGGCAGGAACTCCAGCCTCTTGACTCCCCTGGATCCTAGTTCTCTCCGGCATACATGCCGTGTTGCTGGGGATGAGGAAGAGGGTTATCATAATGAGATGTGCCCTGACTTAATAGAAACTACGGTCTTGATTCTTTCTCTAGACTCATCAGGTTGTCATGTGTGTGAAATGTAGTGACTCCAGTAAGGAATTTGTTGTTTTCATGAAGTACGGCCGTGAATAGTAGACTGTGAGCAACATGGGCAGGGGGCCTGCTATCTGCAGTTTATCCTGTGCAGGGGGCTGGGATACCTGGCCCTAGAACAGGGTCTAGCATCATTTATAGTGTGAAGGAAGGAAGGAGTGAACAATCTCATTGAGCTGTAGGAAATAGGAATGAGAAGGGGAATAGGGTTTTTAAAATTTCACTTTTGTAGGAAAGAGGAAATTGAGGCACCTGATTGGGCAGGTTAAGCCTAGTCTCTTAATCACCAGGTCTTACAAGTGGACATAATTTATACCCTTGAAGGTATTGCATGGCAGTGCCCTTCTGTTAAGATTTATTGTGGAACAAAATTTTATTCAGGTCAAGAATTTCTTCTAAATTAGAGCATATTCATTCTTCTTTTGTGGTTTGAGTCTGTGGAGTCGAAACTTGTCAGGAAGGTTTAGCAAAGCTGTGCTTCTAATGATGTGGAGTTCTCACTGGCAGCTGTGCTAAATAAACCTCTTGCTGTAAACTAGCCACGAGTAAACGTCTGGTTGTGAATCATAGCGCGACCTTTCAGGGAAAACAAAACAAACAAACTACCAAACACACTAATCAGATTTTTTTTTTTAGTATCAGGGTTGTAAACTCTGACACTTAACAGTTTGTCAGGCCCACTTGGAGCAGTTAGACAACTTCCTTTCTCTATTTCTGTTTGTGCAACACATGGATGTGTATATCCTTTAACAGCATATTAAGAAAAAATGTTAAAGCTTTTCTTCCACATCTCTGGTTTACTAATCATGGAACTTTATGCAAATGCAGGTTGCTGAGTGTCACTCAAGACCTACTGTATCTGAATCTCTCAGAGGGTGGGACCCAGGAATCTCTTCTGAAGAGCACCCAGAGAGATTGTATGATTAATCAGATTTGGAAACCACTAAGAGAACTACGATATTGTATTTTTCATCCATCCATCTATTCTTATCCATTTATCCATGTCTTGAGGAGATGAGAATTGGTTACTCATGGGACAATGGTTTTCTTAAGAACTGGGCATAGAAACCAGCATTAGAACGTAATCCTTGCCCCATGGGGTTCACAGCCTGGCTTAAAAGTTTTTAACTTTGGGTCGAGCTTTAAAGGATTCACAAATGTCGCAAACGTCATGGGCAGAAGATTTTGTGTACACACGTTTTTCTAGCTTTCGTCAGATTCTCTAAGGGGTCAGTGACCCATAAAAGGTTAAGAACCAAGGTCTAGAGCTTCTACAACTGTTCTGAAAACAGTGGCAGAGGGCAGTGTTTCTGTTGCCACCTACAATGTTTTTGACCTTTACAGAGGCAATAGCAGTTTGAGAATTGCACCTGTTTTCTGCCCCATTTAAAAAATTTACAAAGAAGAGAATAGTGTAGCACCTGGGTTGTGGTCAGAACAAGATAAAGGGTTATAGAAAGTAACTATTTGGTGAACTGCCTCAAATTTAATGTCAAGTTGCTGCTTACGGTAAAACAGCCCAATGGTCAGTCTGATGGAAGAACCTTTTAAACCAGCATAGCATAGGCAAGGTCCACTCGTTTTCTTACAGTATGTAATTAGCTGAATTATAGATAACAATTTTTACCCCATGGATATACATAAAGACTGTCTTATTTTTGTTACATTCGATCCCCAGCATGTCCACTGAATTGCTTAATTCCAAAATAACGTTACCTACCAGCTGTACTGCTGGCTCATCCTTCCTTAGCTCCTAAAATCCCCAAGTAACACTGTTCATCATAGAACAGAATTTGATATTAGAGAGGTCCATCTTGAACTGCTGTAGAAGTTTTACTTAGCAAAAGTACTAGAACCCCTTATGTGTAATATTCTTATCCCTAAGGATAACTTTGTAATTCAGTTTTAATTAAGGTCTTCCCTTCTCTTTTTTTGACTTCATATGTTTCTTTGGGGAACAAAAATTCTTCAAATATTGTAGCTCTGGTGATGCTACATTTTAGGGTTGGATAGTTTTGGAAAAAGAGGGCAGTCAATGGAATTACATGTTATTAATGGGTAAAATTCCTTGTCCATTTATTTGGAAATTGTTCTTTTGCGGTCTAGGAGGGAGTTAGAGGCCTACTTCATTGTCAGTGAAGTCTTATAAAGTCTTTTTAGGCTCTTCAAATGTCTGTATCACTTATTTTGAACTTGTGTATGTATTACCTTGCATTATTCATTATTCTCTTAAAAAATAGTGACTATTTTATCTAAGTAGATTTTAACTTACTGGATGGTGATTATGTCTTCTAGGTCTTTATAGTCTTGCCATTATTTAGCATACTGAGTCATAATAGACACTCAGTAAATATTTGATTAATTGGATGTGTTGATTACCTTTGAGTCTTGGATCCCCAAGAGACCAGAAAATGGACTAAATCTGGAGTTAGAACTTGATACATGCGTTGGAAGTTAGGAATGTAAAAATGGATTGTCAGATCTGTCCCTTAGGCTTATTCAATATTCTCTTACTATTTTTTATGTTCATATACAGCTGAATCAGTTCATATTCTCTAGTTCTTTAAAATCTTAAGTATATAGAATTCCACAGTTATAAAGAGAATTTTGTGGTAGAGCCCCAACACTTTTCATTTAAATATTAAATGAAGTGAAACTTCAGAGAGCTTTTTATTAGTTATTGCTTTTAAAAAGAAAGATCTCACCACAGACTTGATCACTAAAAGATACCTGCTAATCAAATAGATATCACCCTTAACCTGTCATAATCAAATACAGTCTTATCAGCTCTATTTGGGTGGAGGGACTATTGAAGGCTTTTAATGAATGAATGACTGTCATCGGTTATCTCGAAAATCAGGATTTGTAGGCTTGAGGGAGAGGGGTCGGACTGTGAAGGGGTTTATCACAAACCATACTGCGTGAGAAGAGGATCTGGGAATGTTTCTCTTGTAGAAAAGGTGGCTGCCTTAAAGTATTTACAGAGTTGGTTTCAGGAAGAGGGATTTAGATCCAAGTGGTCCCATTGGAGGCACAATTTGGCATTCTCTATGAAGAGAATAGATTTCTAATAGTGCTTTCTGGGGTCTTGAGTTTAGCTGTTGAAGGCATTCAAACAGGCTCACTTATCACTCACCTGGATTATCGTAGTGGGGGGTTAGCACCAGGAATTAGTGACCTTTGAGGTCTCCCCATCCCAAAGATACTATAATTATATGATTTTCTAGCCAAAGTGTTCTGAGTAAATCTAGTCATGGTTCAAAGTCCAGATCTGCTCCCCGTGACTTCTTTTTCTTTTTAAAGAACTTGTTGTTGGATGCTGTTTACTTAGTATTTAATCTCATGGCCATCAAGTGTATTGAACTGGAACAAAACCAAGTTTATCCAGTCTTCCTGGTATCTAGGTCTCTTCTCGTAGTCTGAGCTCTTAAAAGTAAGGTCATTTAAAAGTAGCATCTTGGCTTCCTTATTGCCTGTGTGTTTGCAAATCAAAATGTGAATTAAGTTTGGTAATTTGGAATATACAGGTTTTCATTTCAAGTCACTTAAGTGACATCTTTAAGGAAGATGGTCATGCTTTACTTACTGTAGGGCTCGCCCACCTCTTTCCTTCAAAAACCAACAAAAAACCCCTCCAGTTTTCAGGCTGAAAAGGTATTTTGTGATGGCTGAAAATATGTCTGAGAGTAATAATATGGTCTCTAAACACAATTAGATCTGGACTGGTGAGGCATTATTACAGTAAATGGATATTTTGTAAATATTGGTTTTTTGGGGGAAAAAAGCAGGGGGTGGCGGTGTGCAGGTGGGGTCAGTCTTACCAGGAAAGCTGAAATGAATTCTTCAGCCGTGAAGAACCAGAGGGCACTGTGGCTTAATGTTCTGGCCCTAATTCAGCATCCCGTCTCTTTAGACACTTGGCTCTGATTCTTTCCTCTCAGAACTGAAGTCTTAAGGATTAAGAGAAGAGAGAATGGAAACGCATCATTTTCCCTGCCAAAGGAGGTACTTAAACTGGGAAAGGAGGAGGGGACTTTAACAAATCAAGCCTTGGCAAGGAAATCTGTCATGAATCAGCAATGACTTGGAAAGCCCCTGTCGCTGTATTTTACAAAACTAAGCATTTGCCACTACCAACATTTGTCTCTTGCTTACCTTTAGGATCAGCTTCAGGTTGCTCTATGGAGGGAACAAATTCTTTTTTTTTTGCCCATTTTGACAACATTAGGTAATTAATTTACAACTAGCTCAATTAGACTCCGGCCCATACAGTGTGTGCATGGCCTTTTAAAGAGCCTTTGTTTTGACGCTAATTGAGCTGGTTGTAGCAGAGACAGCCAAACAATTTACATTTATCTTTGGCAGGACACAAGGGCTCTCTCTTGGTATGGACAGCTGCATATTCTGTTTCTTCTACCAAGTGTGGTACTAAAATGCTGTGTGCTTATTTTAAATTTTTAAGAAAACTTTGAAAATGACAAAAGCATATATTATTGTAGACAAATTGGAAGATTTAGGTAGATAAACAAGAAAGAAAATAAAGATCACACATAATCTTATTGCCACCAAGGGAACCATTCATAATCTGGTATTTGTCTTTCTATACTTTCCCCCCTTATAAGGGAATGCATGCATCTGTGCATATACACTTTTTAATATGTTCTGTTTTTACAAATATGCAACCACACCGTACAAACTGAATTGTAATCCACTTTTTTCCTGCTCAGTAAGTTGGAAACATCTTATCATTTCATAAAATGTTGTTCTGCAGCATTTTAAACGGCTGCATGGTATTCCATTGTGTGGATGTACCAAAAAGTATTCAACCAGTCTGCTCTTATTGGACACTTAAGCTCATTTCACGTTTTTGATATTATAACCAGCATTGTGATATATATTCTTGTTACTAAATCTTTAAGTTCTTAATAATTTGCAGCAGATAAATTCCTAGATACTGAGTTACTTGGACAGGGGCATATATGTTTTAAAAATTTTTGGTGTGTATGTACTGTCAAATTGTGCTTCTCGAAGGTTGTACCGTTTTTCACATTCACTCGCACTATATGAGAGCTTTATTATGCTTATTCATGGTATTCAGGAGAACAGTATAGAAAGTATTTACTCAGAGGTGGGTTAAATCCTGATCAGTGATTTTACCGTTGCTGCTAAAATTTATCTCAACCTTATAAATCTTCTGTTCCCAGTATCAGGTGAAAGAAGCCAGCTACCTCATATAGTACAAGAGAGTTTTGCTTGTTTTAATAATGGTATGCTATTTTGTTTTGAAAAGGTAGAGACTAAATAAGTAAGTAGGTGCTTCATTAAGACAGAAGTGGTTTGTTTTTCCTCAGGGAAGATTCTGAAACAATATTTTTCATATGAGTAAGGACCAACCTAAAGAAATAGACTAAAATCAAAATAAGAAGTGGATAGCTTTGCTCAGTACATGAGAAAATATTTACCTTCTTGAGGTGACAAAGCCCATGGATGTGTTGCCTGTCTAACCTATGACTAGAGGAGCAGGATAAACTCTGGCATCTCCATCACGGGTAGCCTTGGAGAAGCCATCACAATACATTGTCTAAATTTCTGTTAGAGTAACTACTGCTTTGTTTTATAGTCTCCTTGTCTAGACTGCAAGGCTAGAATTCACAGCAGCTGATACTGAATCTTACTTTCTGTATTTGTAATACCTGAATGTTGGACATGTAGTTAGACAAACAGCAGGTATTCATTGTTAATTGGATGAATAAATGAATAGACTAGATATGCAGGAGAGTTGAAATTAAAGAAAAAGATCTTTCAGATCATCTGGGGCTCCCCCCGCCCCCACCCAGTTTTATAGCTGATGAAACAGGCTTAGAAAGATTAAGTGACATCTTGCTCAAGAGCAAGTTAATGATCCAAGCAGAAGTTGGAGTTCTCTTACCACTCTGTATTTCTCAGATTCTTATAGTGCTAGGATTGTGTGTTTTTCTCAGGGTGGTACTTGGTATGATTGTATTTAAAATCAATAGTAAATTCTCATTTCGTACATTGTACAGCTTCCCTGAGTCCTTTGCTTCACTAGTGAGATCAGCCTCAGTTTTTGTTAAAATTCAGCACACCCTTAAGTCACATTTCTTTTTTTCCTTTCTCTCTTTCTTTAATATTCTCACTTCTCCAATTTCATTCTTAGTAGACATTTTAATTTACTCCCAGCAGTATTGCCATCTGGATGTCAAAATGCATTGAATTGACCTCTTATCTGGAGATCCGAGTGAAGGTCTCACCTGCCCCAGGGATTTAGCCAGGAATTGAGGCAGGTAAAACAAAGTCTTCTCCCAAGGCCCAGGTGCTGCTGGTCTGCCAACCTGTACTTTGATTCACGGATGGGGTGCAGATGTGCCTTGTTTTACTGTTAGAAAGCAGCTTCTGAATACAGTTTCTGTTTGAAACTTTTCAGTTTGCCAGTGCAAAATAATGTCTGCAGCAAAAGTTCATTTTAGGGTAAACCAGGAGTAAAGGGGAATTAAAGAGAGTTTTTTTTTTCTTTTTTTAACCTTTCTGTGTTTTAGTTTTTTCCTGTGACTTTAGCCTTTTCCCCTTCTTAGTGAATTATTATAGAGTTTTATTAAAATTGTAAGTTCTGGAAATTAGACGCCATGGTAGTTAGACCAGCACGGGATACGGTACTCTTAGGTTCCATAGTATTTCAGAGTACATCTCTTTACTGTATGTTAAATGATGGGGAAGTATATAATAAAATGTACCTTGAGAGTACTTACCTATTTTATGTCCTGTAACATTCAGTACTTGATGCAAATGTAGCAGATCTTGACTCAAAAAAGGACAAAACTGGTTATAGCCCAAGAGAAGGATGGCAGGTTCCTTGTTGATGGCATAAGTTCAGCAAAGTCATACAATTTGAGACCTAAGGGGCCTTTATATTATCTAGTCCAACTCTTTATTTTACATATGGGGAAAGAATTAGCCACTGGTCCAGGGTCATTCAGCAGGTAGAGAGAGGCTGCAGGCTGAACCTAGGACTGAATGCCAACTCTGCTGTTCTTCATTTTCTGATCACAGTTGAAGCATTTAGTCTAATCTCTCCTTAAAAGAGCACACTATTTGATGTTTCATTGACTTGAAACCTGTTGTGATGCCTACGGGCACCCAAAGGCTACCCTGTTGTTCATTTTTCCTGGTTGCCTAGGTCATTCCATGCTTCTCTGAGGGTGGGCTTGGATATGACTGGAATGAACGGTGTGTTGAGACAGCTTAGAGAACTGTCTCTGATGAAATGACTTCTTACTTTTCTAAGAAAGCAGTGAAAAGACAGCAAGGGGACTGCTATTTCCTAAAACCATTGACTGTGGATGGAGAGAAGCCCCACGTGGCAGATGGTCACAGCCCTTGGCAGCTGCATTGCTGTCTTTGTCCTCTCTTGCAGCCTTAGATATGTGGGAGCCTATGGTTCTTAATCCTAACCTGTATTCCTCGATTCAGTGTATGATCTTGGTCAAGCACCTCACCTCTTCTGCCTCAGTTTTCTCTTAGGAGATTCAAGGGGGCTACAGTGGATGATTTCAGAGGCACCTTCCGGGCCTTGAATAATTATTCTGAAAATGATTATCTATATAGAAGTTTATCCACATGATCAAATAACCAAACATGTATTTCTAACAGTCCGTTTATTACTGTTTTGATTTGTTTTCATGGGATTTTGGAAAATGTCTACAGACTTTACCGTGATCAAGCTGCTAGCAATTATTTAACAGAACACCCAGCAGGTGCTCGGGGGCTATGAAGGAAATAGTGTCCAGCCTCAAGGAGACCAGAAAGATTTCTTTATCTCCCAAGCTGGGGATGGAGGACATTCTTCTCTTCCAGTGGATTTAAGCTCCATGAGTGCAGGGCCTTTGTCCTTCTTTTATAGTGCAGGGCTCAGCAAATACTGGTTGTATGAATGAAGCAATGAATCCACTTGTCAGTCTTGCTTATATTTACTGGAGATGTCCCACTGAGATTTGTTGTTTTCTTCAACCTGTAAGTGCTGTTAACTTGAATAAATTTCCCAGAAAATATTCCCCACCTTCTATAGAAGAATGAGACCAAGATGCTCTGAGGCTAAATGAAAAAAACCCATAAATGCTACATTCCTTTCTTGGAAATTCACTTTACTATCAGCATATTGAAAGCATTGAGATGTCTGCCTTAAAATAACTTTGTTCAACCCGACATTTCCCAAACTGATTTGAACTCAGAGTCCTAGCCATTCCACACCCCCCATGGAGTAGTTGTTAACATCCTGCAGAACTTTGACCTGTGAAAGAGAAAGGTTGGTATAGAGAGTAGTAATAGGAAATAAACAGAAGCAGCAACATTAGTAAAGAATAGTTAATACAATATATGACAGAGTATATATGTTAAGCATTGCTTCTGGCAGTCCTGTGTGAAGTTGTGGTAGACTTGTAGGGTTTTTTTTTTTTTTTTTTTTTAAATTTTCTTTTAAAAATGACTGTTTGTGCCTCATTGGAGATTTAAGGTTTGGTGGTAGAGAGATTAAAGGAAGTTGCAAATGATCTAATAGCTATTTTATAGTTATGGAAGTTGAATGGTGGAGTTTTAACTTGTGTCAAGGGCTTCCCTGCCAGGTACTGCAGGGAAATAATGATGAAACGAGTCTGTGTCTGCTCCTTTAGGAGCTGGCTGTCAGTGGAGGAGACAGACATGTAAACAAATTATAGCAATAACGTGCTCAGATGTGTAACGAACAGAAAATAGGACAGAGGAAGGAATGGTATTTTTTCCCTCCAATTTAGAACAGGGTTGCTGTTCATACAATAAGCCAAAACCAAACTAACTGGAACCCCCATAGGTCTCCCAGACAAAATTCTCATACATCAAGACTCAGATGATTAGGCTACTTTATGCTTTCCCTGATCCAGCATAATTGCATCATCTGTGGTCCCATCAGAGCCTTGTTTACACCTCTGTCATTGGCCTTATTACAGTTGTATGTGAACGACTTCAGGGCACAGCAGGGTCACCTTTGTCCCTGTATCTCCAGGGCCTGCAGCATCTACCAATACCCACAATGCATATTGGCTGTTTTGTTTAGACTTGGGGCAAGGCATTGGGGCTGTGTAATTTACTCACTTTAAGTAAATTTAGTAAATAAAAATAAGTTTTATACAAAACATAGACTGGGAAGGTAGTAGTATTATTAAGAGTATGGCTCCTTCCCATAGCATTTTTTCCCTGAACACCTATGTATGACTTAAATTTCAAGAATTCAATAACATTTTTGTAGGAACTCAACAATTCCACATCATGAAGTGTTTTTATTTCACATGAGTGTTTTGTAGTCATTAGTTTTTGTAGGACCTTTCTCTTACACCCTGTACTTCATCTGGAATATCCTAGAATAAGTTCAGCTTGATATTCTATTCCCCGCCAGTGGTTGTGTTTGAGGTCCAAGGTCAAGGTGTTGATTGATGACATTTCCCTTTAAAGTATTTGTATCCATCTGCAATATGGGGGCAGAGTGACTCCGAGTATGGTGCAATGGAAATAAGTGACATGATTTTGAAGTTCATTTTCTTTGTGACCTTGGGCGAGTTACTTAACTTTCCAATAACTGAGGAGGTAGGATCAGAATTAGCACAGTTGCTTCTAATGCTGACATTCCATGATTCTCTGGGGAGGATTCACTTTCATGGAAGGTTTAAAAGTGGATACATTGTTAGGTTAAATGGCTTTGCTTGGTTACTTTTTTTGCCCCTTAACGGATATAGGAGTCTTAAGGCTGCTTGTCATGGAGTAAAACCAAATTACCTGGAACTCTCAAAGACTGCAATTCTGATCCTATTTTTTATTTTAAGGGGAAGAAAAATCTGACAGTAAAACAAGCTTGTCTATATCCATGAATCAGGAAAGATCCATCCCATTTTTCTACATACACAGTACACATAACCATATTGAGTGAGGTGCTGCGAAGTCTTAACTGAAAACGAAATTGGTTGTGTTTTTCAGCCTAAATCTAGGAAGAATTGTAGTTGATAGATACATTTTGAGTACTTTCATCTAGAGTTAAGGAGTTGCCTTGGGGAGGGACTTCCCTGGCGGTCCAGTGGTTAAGACTCTGAGCCCCCACTGCAGGCGGCAGGGATTCGATCCCTGGTGGGGGAACTAAGATCCTGCATGGCTGCATGGCGCTGCCAAAAAAAAAAGAAGTTGCTTTGTAAGAAGTTAAGAAGTTGGCTCCCAGCTTTATGATGAAGATGATACTGGATATCCTTGGATATGTCACTGAACCTTTCAGAATTTCAGTATCCTCAGTGGTTAGATTTGGTATCTTTCTGATTACTAACCGCTCTGTGACTAGATAATTCTAGGCATTTATTTCAGGCTCCTTCCTGTTCATTTCCTTGAAAGATAACAATATCGCCATCCCGCCCCCTACATAATCCCAGACAGTTGTTGATTTGTGAGGGAGAGGAATATTTTAAAACACTTCAAATGGTACATTCAAGAAAATTATATTAGTTACCTATTGGTATATAGCAATATTACCGCAAAGTTAAAATTTTTATGGCTTAAAATAACATATTTATTATTAATCTCATAGTTTCTGTGGGTCAGGAGTCTGGCACAGCTTAGCTGAGTCCTTTGCAAGGCTGCAGTCAAGATGTTGCCCAGGGCTGGAGTCTCATCTGGATGCTCGCCTGGGGAAGGATCCACTACCAAGCTCGCTCAGGTTGTTGGTGGAATTCATTTCCTTGCAGCTGTAGGACTGAGGGCCTTATTTCCTTGCTAGTTTGGGGCTCCCTCTGCTCCTAGAGGCTGCCCACAGTTCTTGTCATGTGAGGTTCCCCTCCACATGACTGCTTATTTCCTCATAGCCAACAGGAGAGAACAAGGCAGATGCTACCATCTTTTGTAATGTTATCACATAATCATGTACACATGATCATGTACCTCTGTCATCTTTGCTGTATCCTATAGGTTAGAAGCAAGTCACAGGCCCCTCTCATACTCAAGGAGAGAGGCTCATACGTGGGCATGGACTGGTGTAGGCAAGGATCGACCACCTTAGGAGTCTCTCAGCCACACATGTGAAAGACAGAAACCATATTTAAACTTTTTTGTTTGTATTTTCTTGTGGATCTGTGCTTAAACACCTTATTTGATAGTACAGCCATAGTTATCAGTAAACATTGATTAAGAATCCTGTTCAGTTAAAGCTTTGGGCCCACTGTGTTTTTGTACCATGCCCTTGTTTTTCTGAGTCCACAGATACTGGTAAAGGCAAGGTTTGAGGCTTCGTCATTCTTCTGCCTTCCTGCCTGGCACTGCACCTGTAGGTGTTAGGTACTAAGTGTTGGTTGAAGGATTGTAGAAGCATTGAATTAATTCGAAGAAGGTCTCTGTCAATAGACTGAATTATTCTCCCTCCCCCAAATTCATATGTTGAAGCCCTAACCCCCGATGGGATGATGTTTGGAGATAGGGCCTTTGGGAGGCCTTAGGTGAGATTATGAGGGTGGGGCCCTCATGATGGGATTAGTGCCCTGATAAGAAGAGGCATTAGAGAGCTTGCTAGCTCTCTCTCTTCACCATGTAAGAACACAGGGAGAAAGTGGCTGTCTATAAGCCAGGAAGAGAGCTCTCACCAGAAACTGACCATGCTGGCACCTTGATCTTAGACTTCCAGCCTCCAAAACTGTGGGAAAATAAATGTCTGTTGTTTAAGCCACCCAGTCTATGCTGTTTCCTTATGGTAGTCCAGGCTGACCTACCCCACCCTCTGTTCTCAGTGTAACAAAAGATAGATGTCTAAGTACAAAGGTTGCAGGATGGCAGTGACCCCCTGGCAGCCAGTGAGCCAGGAAGAGTGGTGCTTAATTGCAGCCATTGCCATTCTTTACTGAGTTTTCCTCACAAGTATTTGTAGAGGGCACCTAGACATTTTTTTTTTTTTTTTCTGGGCAAAATGATGATCTAAAACATACTGCCTTTGGTTTTTCAGTGTTGGACTGCCAAACAGGAACACTTAGTGAAGACAAATGTTGCTCTTGAAAAGTCTTGATGGTGGGAACTTACATAGTGAATTCTTAATTTCTTCTTCTGGAGTCTTAACTTTAAAAAATTCGTTTGTTTGTTCATTCATTGGTTCATTCATAGGTTGAGATGCAGAGGGCTCAGTACCCTTTCCCCTGTTTTCTACCTTTCTGACTTTAGTAAACTTACTTTATCGCTCTAGGTTCCCCCTTGGTAAAATTGGGATATTCACATCTGTCTAAAAAGAATGAAATAATTACGTAAAGCTCCAAGCATGTAATAGGCGCTCACTGAATGACAGTTTGACTAACTGTGGAGGAATGATTAACATGTTACATTTATTTATTCAGTTTCATTCATCATACCAGCAATGGCATGGTATAATATATTAGAGATCTCAGTGAGTAAGAGGATTGGGGTGGGAAAGGAACCAAGAAAATCTCACCATCTTCCTTCTGCTTGAAAACAGATTTTTAATTCTTGAACAGGGTTTTTTTTTTTTTTTTGAGTATTTTTAAGCCATATAACACTTACTTGTTTTTAATAATTGTAGTCAGAATAATCAAGCAGTGAGAGTCATTTTTTGATGTGGTACTTAGTTGTAATGGGAGGAATCACAAGTGATTTAGAGGGAGGACCTTAGAATTTGAGAAATCCACCCCTTTCATTTTCTATATTAGGAGGCAGAGTGTGTCATGTGGTGACATGCAGTCCTATGGAAAAGAAGAAATAGGCGTCATACATCTTATCTTTTATACAGACTCAGCATTTTCAGTAATTCTGTTGAAACAAACACTAAAGAAATTTAGACCCGGTGAAACCCACCGAGGTAAGCCTGACCCCCCTCAGGGCATGCTGCATCCCTCTGCACTGAAGAGATTGAATAGCTGCTTTAGGAGTCAGGTGTCAAACTCCCTCAGTGATCAAAATTCAGCTCCTGAGTTAAAGGTGGATTGTATTTGTGTTTTGGGGGCTGCAGGAAGGGAGGAGTGGAAAAGAGACTTCTAGCCTGGGGCTCCTGCTGTTCCCTTAGGGGATTTAGGGCCTGTAAAAACACTTTGAGGTCTCTGAATGGCAACACATAAATAGCAGTGACCCTTAATTGAAAGGGAGGAGACCAAGTGGACCAGAGGTCAGGACTTTACAGTGATGACTAGTGGCCTGGGGGTGCCAGCTGAAATGGTCTGGATTTTTTTTTTTTTTTTTCCTTACAACTCTTGCCCTTCCCCCTTCCTGGGCTTGGAGATCCAGGAAGGAAGGAGGAGGGACCATTAACTAAACTAAGATGTGATGTGGATGGTCCCTGGGTGGACTGGAATTTCAGAGGAGAGGAAAGCCCCCAAGCCTTTTTTAAACTAGTGTATAACAACCTGACTGCTACCAGCAGTTTGCCAATTACCCAATTATGACCCAAATTTGCACATTTAAAAAAAGTAGTCTGCTACTGTTCTTCCTTATACAAGGATTTTAGTCACTGTACATCTTGTGTCTTTAAATAATGTATTAGGAACATTTTCAAGTCTGTAAGTGCTTTTTTAATGAGAGTGTGAAGATTTTAATGGGACTAGATTGCTTTTCGTGACATTTCAGAGTGACTTAATTGTAACAATGTTGAGAGGCTATATTTTAAAGTTTGCTAAGTATGTCTGCTGTGGATTATAGTCAGACACTTAAAAGGACGGATGGATGGATAGTGGAATCAGATAGCTTTTTCCTCACTACTTTACTCCAAATATTAGCTCTTTCCAAATATGGTTACAACAAACCAGGTACAGGTTAGGGCTCTCTTAACCCTTTTAATTTTAAAATAGGAACAGAGGCTAATAACTGAGGCTAGTGGGGATAGTTTGAGATAAATTCTTTAAGACTTACTTGGGCAACGATGTTTGTCCAGTGACATTTGCTATCTCTTTTTACAGAGCCAGGAGGCTAGGCTGTCTTTGTTCACACTCCCTGATAGTCCCTGAACTCTCTTCTCTGTTTGCTTAAAAAAGTACCTGTCTTATGTCTCATTTTTTCTGAAGATTTAGCAAGTGTTTCTAAAATATTGTCACTACCAAATAACAGTTTACTTTTTTAATGATGAGAATTTCAGACTCCTTGTGAAACTCAATTTTTTTCCTACCTTCATAACAATGGGATTATTCAGAGGTCTTTTCCTACACAAATGTTCTTAGGATTCTAGAACTTGTGGCAGGCTTCTCAAAATTAGATCAGATGGTCAGACAGTTTCAATACCACTCTTAGGAGGGGTTTGTATTAGTTTCCTAGGACTGGGATTGCCTAACAAAGTACCACTTTATTAAACTGGGTGTTTAAAGCAACAGAAATATATTCCCTCACCGTGCTGGAGGCATGCAGTCTGAGATCAAGGTCTCAACAGGACCATGTTCCCTCTGAAACCTGTCAGGGAATCCTTCTTTGCCCCTTCCTAGCTTCTGGTGTTTTGTCGGCAGTCTTTGGAGTTCCTTGGTTTGCAGCTGCTTTACACTGATCTCTGCCTTCGTCATCACATGATGTTCTCCCTGTGTGTCTCTGTCTTCCTTTAAGGACACCAGGCATATTGGATTTGGGGCCCACCCTATTCCAGTATGACCTAATCTTAACTAATTACACCTGCATTGAACCTGTTTCCAAATAAGGTCACATTCTGAGGTACCAAGAATTACAATTTCAACATATCTTTTTTTCAGGGGATACAATTCAACCCATAACATGATTCTACTCTAAAAGCATCCAGGAGATTCTGATGCAGCCTTCACAGGTTCCCAAAGCATGGTTCCTGGAATGTCTGCACAGACAGAATTCATCAGGAGCACTAAAGCAATTATATATATCTATGTATGTGTGTGTGTGTATAAGTATGTGTGTATATATATATATATATATATATATATATATATACACACACATCACACACACACACATATATATACATACATATATATATGTATGTGTGTGTGTGTGTATATATATATATATATATATATATATATATATATATATATATATATATATGGTTTAAAGAAGAAAAATAAGCCCCCAAATCACGTACTCACCACCCAGCATAAAAAATAACACCTTACCAATACCTTTGAAGGCCTTGGAAAGCCTCAGGTGTTTGTTTAAAATGCAGATTCTCCTCTGAGGGGTTAGGTCAGAGACATTCCGAGCGACATGAATTAGAATTCAGTAACTTTTTTTAACCACAAGGTGTGTTTTAAGTTGGTCTAGAAAATTTAACTTTGGAGTGGGATGGAATTTTTTTTTTTTTTTCCTATTACAGAATAGAAAAGCTGCACAGTGTGGTGGAAATGTCATTAGCTCCTCTTCTGTTTGGGATGGTTTCCTGAAAAAGAAAAAAAAAAACTCACCTGTAATTTTCTGTATTAGTTTAGATCTGTGGCTTAGAGAGACTTACAGTGGTGCACACTTAGTTTTGTGGGAGGAAGGTGTGTATGTGTGAAGGTAAGGGATCTATTATTGATTATGTTTCTTGCATTCTTGTCTTCTGGGAATTTTGTGAAGATTAATATCTGCTAGATAATTTTAAGTTTGTAAAATGCCTTGAGTTCCTTGGGGGAAGTGTTAACATAAATGTAAAGAAATTATGCAGCACCTGAATTTGGTTGTTCATCCTTTTTTTAGTGTGTTTTAATTAAGAACTTAGCACTATTTAAGTTGGATGGGTGGGGAAAGGCCTTAATCACTCAAACATGGTTAAATAAGTAGGTAGGAGCAGCATTTAGGCTGGAACCCAAGAAGGAATAAATGAACAGGACCTCTTCTGGATATCAGTCATTTTCTATGGCACTTGCTGAGCTGAGCTGTAGGTTAATGTCTCCTCCCATGTTTACATGGTGCTCTTAGAGAATCAGGCCCCCACAACCCCCCTTTTAAAACTTATTTACATACTTTCAGATTCCTTAGACCTTTCTAGTTTTCTGGAGTGAGGTGGAAACCTTCCTTGTTTTTTTGGGCTGCGTTGGGTTGTTGCTGCATGTGGGCTTTTCTCTAGTTGCAGCGGTTGGGGGCTACTCTTCATTGCGCTGTGCGGGCCTCTCATTGCAGTGGCTTCTCTTGTTGCGGAGCACGGGCTCTAGGTGCGCGGGCTCAGTAGTTGTGGCGTGCGGGCTCTAGGACGCGCTGGCTTCAGTAGTTGTGGCACGCGGGCTCAGTAGTTGTGGCGCACAGGTTCTAGAGTGCAGGCTGTGGCACGTGGGCTTAGTTGTCCCGTGGCACGTGGGATCTTCTTGGACCAGGCATCGAACCCATGTGCCCTGCATTGGCAGGCGGATTCTTAACCGCAGCGTCACCAGGGAAGCCCCTGGAAACCTTTTTTTTTAAAAAAAGAGTTTGTCTCACTCTCTAGGTACTCGAGGAGCAAGAAGGCACCTGACAAGCCATGTTGACTTATGGTACCCTATGCCTGTATGGCCCAAGCAGCTGGCTTCCAAACTACCTCCTTCTGCCTGTTACACAGAGCTTTGTGTTCGAGTGGGTGACACCTTCCCAGGACCACTGAAGAGTGGGGAAAGGAAACAGTTGCCAACACCCCACAGTCCAGTCATGCCTGTTTGGTTTGCTGTGTTGTCACAGTCTCACCTGTATGTTTGTTTGTTTGTTTGTTTTTTTAAATTTTACTGAAGTATAGTTTTTTTTTTTTTTAACATTTTTCTACTATTTTTTTTTAAATTTTATTTTATTTATTTATTTATGGCTGTGTTGGGTCTTCGTTTCTGTGCGAGGGCTTTCTCTCGTTGCGGCAAGTGGGGGCCACTCCTCATCGCAGTGCGCAGGCCTCTCACTATCGCGGCCTCTCTTGTTGCGGAGCACAGGCTCCAGACGCGCAGGCTCAGCAATTGTGGCTCACGGGCCTAGTCGCTCCACGGCATGTGGGATCTTCCCAGACCAGGGCTCGAACCCGTGTCCCCTGCATTGGTAGGCAGATTCTCAACCACTGCGCCACTAGGGAAGCCCTGTATGTTTGTTTTTTGCCTTGTTGCTCTGTGAACAAAGAATCACCTCATCCTCCTTTCTGTGGCTGACCCCAAACTTGTAACCTTTCTCATTCATTCACCATGTCTATTAAGCACCTACTACGTGCTAAGTAGTAGGCACTTGTGAATTACACAGAGTTTTTGATGCTGTGGAGCTGTCTAGTGGAGGACACAAACATCAAAAAAAAAAGAAAAGTCAAAACCAATAGCCAAATAGGTATAATTAGATGAAGGGTAAAAAGGACAATCACAGGCTCTTAGAGTATATAACAAGGGAACCTAGCCTCTCTAGGGTGTTTTAAAGAATGACACTTCAGCAAAATCTGGAATGATCACTGGAAATTAGCAAGGAAGAAGGAAGAACAGGAAACATTATCTTCTAAGAAGTATACCATGAAATTGTTTTTTCTATTCCTTTCTCTCTGCCCTTTTCCTTCCCCACATAGCCTTACAGCACAATTTCAACCATCCAAAGTGAGCCAGTTGCTTTGCTACTTGGATGGTTGGAGGTTGGGGGCTTCAGGAAGGGGGTGAGAGTTAAAGCTGAATAGAAATTAGACAGCAAGTAGTTTTTCTTTATTGGTATGGTTAACCCATTAAATTGGGCTCTTGGCATACTATTTCTCTAAATTGTGCTCTGGTGACCTTTTTGGAATCCCAGTGCTGTCCTGCAGACCCTTGCTGTATGTCTGGGGTAGGTTAAGGGCTTGGGAAAGATACACGTGCCGAAGGAAGTCCTTTTCGGCACTCTTTCTATGTGTAAGAGGTAACAAAGCTTTAAGATGTTTTACTTCTTAGGTATAATTTTTCAAACTTCCGACATCAAAATCACCAGGAGCCTATTAAAATATGTACTTTTCTTAGTCTTTTTATCCCAGGCCTGCTGACTTGGAATCTTAGCAGTAGAACTCCTGGGTGTTGTCAAGCACTCTACTGAGAGCCACTGCCATGATGGCATGGATCACCAGTGGGTCATTCCAAGCGTAAAGATGAGGACTTTCATTGTTTCTTATCGCCAGTACCAGCTCTGTAATTTGCAGGGTGCAAAGTGAATATGCAGAACCCCTTATTAAAAAATTATGAACAGCTTAAAGAGGGCAACAGCAGAGCATTAATCAAGCGTGGGGCCCTCCTGAGCGCAGGTCCCTGGAAGGCTGTGCAGACTGCAAGCCCATGAGGCTGGCCCTGCGCACCACTTTTGTTTTCCTTCATAAAGTGAACTGCTTGTTGCTCCCTGTGTACCACACTGTTTGTTGCCTTTGTCCCTTGGGTCTCCCTGTATGAAATGCTGTTTTTCATCTCTCTCACCTGGGCTCACCTCAGTTTTTGCATGCACTTGTTAGAATCCTGCGAAAGTTGCCACTGCAAGTCTCTGTCCTTTGAGGGCACGCTGCTCTTCATCCTTGTATCCCCTGCCATTAGCTGAGGCTCTGCCACTGTTTCCTCATGAGTTTGCTGAATAAAATACTTTAACCTGAATACTTTTTTTAAAACTTAATTAGGTTACGGACCCCTGGGAATGCAGATCTGGTTCAGAGCGAGGTGTTGCCCTGGCAGAGGTGTTGCGTGAGTGGCCTGGGCTGCCTGAGCATGACTGGGGTGAGACAGAGTGCAGGACTGGATGGGAGACAAACTCAGGACATCTCTGGCAAGCTGTGTATCCTGCGTGGTCGACACCTTTGGTGGCTGTTACCCTGCCTCTGATGGTCAAGATTTCCTATCTGCATCTCTCGTTAACCTCTGAGTTCCAGGAAATGACAGCTTTTCCTAAGCCATTTAAGTTCAAATGTGCTGTTAGCAGAACCTGAGGAAATGTTTCTTGTGGTAGAAAGGGGACCATTTGCTCAGTGGTTACAGTTTGAAACTAGACATTCCTGGATTGTTTGAGTGAGTATGTTCTGGAGAATTCCCCAAAGCTGGATGCACGTGGTAAGTGAAGTTGTGGCTCTGTAGGCTGAGAATCAGGCCGTGCTTACTACACTTAAAAGGACTATTCCTGCCTTGAGGTAACCAGAGGTAGCTATGAATTTGGGCAAGAGGTCTATGAAACCTCTTCATCTCACAGATGCACAAGCAGCTGGAAGTTTGGAGAAGTTAGAGAGCATGTTCAAGGTTGATTCAGATATTTGGTGCCTGAGCTGGCACTGGAATCCGTGATTCCTACTCCTCTTGAGGCCTCAGTAAATATTTGTTCAAAGATTATTTTATTCTTTCTTTGAAGATTATCGTCTGGCCTTGACCTGATGGAGTTAATGGAATGAAATATGTACTTCCCCTTTGAAATTGTTTTGAGGAGTTAAAGTGAACAGATTGTCTAAAACAGTGCTGTCCAAGTGAAATATGTGAGCCACACATGCAATTTAAAAGTCTTTAGTACCCACATTAAAAAGTAGAAAGTGGTGAAATTAATTTTAATAACTTAACCCAATATATCAAATATTTTTAATCATTTCAATATGTATGCATATATGTATATATCGATATATCCTATATATATCAATATAGAAATATTGAGATACTTAGTTTCTTTTTTCCCAGTGTAGTTACTGTACCGGACAGTGCAGGTCTAACATATACTAGCTTAGGGACTGACCTGGTGGCGCAGCAGTTAAGAATCCAGCTGCCAATGCAGGGGACACGGGTTCGATCCCTGGTCCGGGAAGATCCCACATGCGTCGGAGCAACTAAGCCCGCGTGCCACAACTACTGAGTCTGCGCTCTAGAGCCCATGAGCCACAGTGACTGAGCCTGCGCACCTAGAGCCTGTGCTCTGCAACAAGAGAAGCCACCACAATGAGAAGCCAGCGCACCGCAACGAAGAGTAGCCCCTGCTCGCCACAACTAGAGAAAGCCCGTGAGCAGCAATGAAGACCCAACACAGCCAAATAAAAAATTAAAATAAATAAATAAATAAATAAATAAAATATACTAGCTTATACATTTCATTTTTATTTTCTCTCCTTTTTTAGGATGCTTTAACCCATACTAGTTAGCATATGAGCTTGTTACTGGTGTAATGATACACCTGGGGAAAACAAGGATTTGGGATGTAAACTAACTTGTTAGTTTTAGCCTGAGAGTTGGAGGGGGTCAGGTGAATGCAGAATGCTCCAACATGGATTTGCTGTAGATCTGTCTTTGTGCTGGGCATCTGGAGGTAGTGCTTGCAGCCTCTTAGGGGACAGAAACCACCTTGTATGGAGACATGTGCTGTCAGTCAAGGAGAATCTCTCTGCTGTTGAGTCAGCCTAGGCTTTGATCTCCTGTCTGCACAGAGAGCTTGCTGCTGAATTAGATTTTTGCTCCTCTGGAAATGAGAAGGAAAGTGTAGGTTTTTTGAGTAAGGTTACTGGTCAACATGTGAAATCTTCCTCGGGCCATTTAATTAAAATCTGAACATCAAGTAGATCATATAATTATTAGCCTAGGTATTGATAGATCATAGAAACTAGCAAATTAAGATATCAAAAGACCCACACACATATTTGTCATCAGGTCTGCCCTGATTTCTAGATAAAGGCTAGTGTATATATATGGTTTGTGGGGTGTGATTTGAATGGAAGTTTTTCCTTCATTTTTTAGATCACTGCTCAAAGTCTACTGACAGAATACAGGGAGACAGCCTTGATTAGATTAGACCAGATTGGATTAAATCAAATGGTTAAAGCCTTTGGAGCCGCTAGCTTGTAGGAGACACCATAATGGCCTTCATAGCGTCCCTAAATCCTATTAGGTAAGTTAATCTTATTGAAGAATTTAGGTCTGCATAAATCAGCATTGCCCTTATACTCTCTCTGGTGGTCTCTGGCTCTTCAGGTGAGCTGATGGTAAGTTTCTTGGAATAGGTTGGTTATGTTAGTTTGGGGCAAGTTATTCTAAACAACTTGAAAGTAGATACCTGCAGTTGGTAGAGAGAATATTCCCTGTAGAAAAACAGTCTGTCTCCTGGCTGCTCTTTGGCATGGTGGCTGTTAGTGTCTGTTCCAGGGATGATTTTAGCCCTGGTTTTGGGGAAAGAAAGTCAGCAGAGATGTGTGTAAATAGTTGTAAGATCAGCTGCTGTGTCATTGTGGCAGGTGTGGGGGTGGGTTGATGGGTGGGAGCTTTATTTTTAGGCTTTGTGAAATCATCTCTTATAGCCTGTGTCCATTTTAGAGGTTGTCACGAAGAATCATGTGCTGAGTATATAGCATGTACTAAACGTTGGGAATTAAAGAATCTTGGAACTTGGAAGCTGGAGGCATCTTCGTCTGAGATTTTTGAGGGTGCGCTTGTAGTTTTGTTGTTAGTTCGAGTTGCCTCTTGCCTGTTTCTACAGATGCAGTGACCATATTTTTCTGAAGCAAAACATCCTTTTTTTTTTTTTTTTTGGATTGATCCCTTGATCATTATATAGTGTCCTTCCTTGTCTCTTGTAACATTCTTTATTTTAACGTCTATTTTATCTGATATGAGTATTGCTACTCCAGCTTTCTTTTGATTTCCAGTTGCATGGAATATCTTTTTCCATCCCCTCACTTTCAGTCTGTATGTGTCCCTAGGTCTAAAGTGGGTCTCTTGTAGACAGCATATATATGGGTCTTGTTTTTGTATCCATTCAGCCAGTCTATGTCTTTTGGCTGGGGCATTTAATCCATTCACGTTTAAGGTAATTATCGATATGTATGTTCCTGTGACCATTTTCTTAATTGTTTTGGGTTTGTTTTTGTAGGTCCTTTTCTTCTCTTGTGTTTCCCACTTAGAGAAGTTCCTTTAGCATTTGTTGTAGAGCTGGTTTGGTGGTGCTGAATTCTCTTAGCTTTTGCTTGTCTGTAAAGCTTTTGATTTCTCCATCAAATCTAAATGAGATCCTTGCCAGGTAGAGTAATCTTGGTTGTAGGTTCTTCCCTTTCATCACTTTAAGTATATCATGCCACTCCTTTCTGGCTTGTAGAGTTTCTGCTGAGAAATCAGCTGTTAACCTTATGGGAGTTCCCTTGTATGTTATTTATCGTTTTTCCCTTGCTGCTTTCAATAATTTTTCTTTGTCTTTAATTTTTGCCACTTTGATTACTATGTGTCTCGGCGTGTTTCTCCTTGGGTTTATCCTGCCTGGGACTCTCTGCACTTCCTGGACTTGGGTGGCTATTTCCTTTCCCATGTTATGGAAGTTTTCAACTATAATCTCTTCATATATTTTCTCGGGTCCTTTCTCTCTCTCTTCTCCTTCTGGGACCCCTGTAATGCGAATGTTGTTGTGTTTAATGTTGTCCCAGAGGTCTCTTAGGCTGTCTTCATTTCTTTTCATTCTTTTTTCTTTAGTCTGTTCCGCAGCAGTGAATTCCACCATTCTGTCTTCCAGGTCACTTATCCCTTCTTCTGCCTCAGTTATTCTGCTATTGATTCCTTCTAGTGTAGTTTTCATTTCAGTTATTGTATTGGTCATCTCTGTTTGTTTGTTCTTTAATTCTTCTAGGTCTTTGTTAATCATTTCTTGCATCTTCTCAATCTTTGCCTCCATTCTTATTCCGAGGTCCTGGATCATCTTCACTATCATTATTCTGAATTCTTTTTCTGGAAGGTTGCCTATCTCCACTTCATTTAGTTGTTTTTCTGGGGTTTTTTCTTGTTCCTTCATCTGGTACATAGCCCTCTGCCTTTTCATCTTGTCTGTCTTTCTGTAACTGTGGTTTTTGGTCCACAGGCTGCAGCATTGTAGTTTTTCTTGCTTCAAAAACATCCTTTTTGTCACAGGATTTTTTTTCCAATTTGTGAATATATGGACAGGCAAAGTTTTATTACAAAGGCACATAAATTGTGTCAAATATTATTATAGATTTACTGTCTTTTGGAAAAAGAAAAAAGTACAAGAAATTGGGGCTGTTCAGCTCTGAATGTACGCTTTACTGCATCCACAGTGAGGACTGGTGGAACTGTGGGAAAAAAAAAAAAGTAAATTAGACTTATATCTTTGCTAAAGGTGGTTTGGTTAGACATGGATAACTTTAAGACCTACAAGTGATTATTACATACTGAATTGGCCTCCAGAGTTGAAGGAAAGTTTTTTCTAGGCATCTTTAAAAATAAGTTGCATAGTGCCTCAGCTAGGAGCTGAGTGACCACCGTTGAGATCCTCTGAGTTAACTGGTTCGCAAGCAGAATGTGAGGCATCTGATGTTGCGTCTGGCTACTCAATGAATAACCATGAGAAGATTCCTGTATCCAAGGGGCTGAGGAGAGTCTTTGACATGGGGACTTGCATTGTTGTCATGGAGTAGGGACTTCTTCTTGATAGAGCCTAGGGGACTTGTAAGCTCTGGGCTCTGCCTGTTCTTAGGCCAAGAAGTGAGTTAAGCTCAGTTTTTTTTTTTTTTGTTTGTTTGTTTTTTAATACAGCAGGTTTTTATTAGTTATCCATTTTATACATATTAGTGTATACATGTCAATCCCAATCTCCCAATTCATCCCCCCCACCCCCACCCCCACCCCCTGCTTTCCCCCCTTGGTGTCCACACGTTTGTTCTCTACATCTGTGTCTCTATTTTTATTTAACCTTTCTGGTGGGGCAGCCCTGTGTCTGTGTGCTGTCCTCAAAGACTAAAGAGAATTTCAGGTGTGGGCCAGACATGAGTCTGAAGAACAGTTATGATGGATGAATGGTTTTGATTTGCTTTTAAGAAGGAGAGTGCAGCTAGCCCTCTTTGGATGAAGATAATATCTCTATCCAGCCCTCCTCTGTATTAAGTGTACGGTGTTCTCTTCCTGTATAGCACTTGTATTTTCAAGAGCCAGGGTCATTGACAGAACACTTCTCACTCTTGAGTTTCAGAGCATAGCAGAGTATACACGTCTGAAGCCAGAAATGTAATTTTCTCTAAGTGTACTAAGTATTACTTTAATTCTCCTTATAGTGAATGCACATGCTCACACAGTTGTGGGTTTTTTATGCTCCTTGAGGAGGACTAGCCCCCTTTTTACTTTTATTGATTCTTGATTGCGCAGTTCTCAGGGTTACCTTTGTTAGGAAGCAGCTGCTGGGAGAATGTGTGCTCGTTTTGTCCTTGTGACCTTTACTCCTGTGCCCCTCTGACACAAGGCTCACCCTGCCTGCCCTCTCTGCATCAGCCCAGCTTTGTTCTTCTGGGCTTCTTGTTCTTATTCTATGAAGGATACATCCTTGCTTCTCTCCATCTCAACTTAGTGTCCATGTCTGTTGAGGCAGTTCTAGATGGGAAGAGGTTAGGGAGGGAATTTGAACAAGGAGAAAGATTGGATCTGATTAGGAGAAATTTATAAAACTTCTGTATTCAGTGCTAATCGTTTTCAGATGCTTTGGGATCACAATATACTTTGGTCTGGAGACCTTTGAGAGCTGCTTTTAACAGCCATCAGACAGCCCTGCCTGCTTTTTCTCCCTGTCCCATCTCTGCTTTTCCCGCCCAGTTTGCCTGGAAGAGCACACCAAATCTTTATAAACTCACTCATTCTCCTCTTTTAAAGGGCTTCTTGATTTGCTTCCCACATCAGCTGCTCCCAATCTTGCTTGGGCTAGCTCCCAATCTTTCTGAGTCCCTTTGGGAAGGAGGAGAAGCTGTCCTCCTCTCCGTAGTTTACAGACCCTTCCATGTCTTGCCCCAGAGCCTCACAGAAAGCTATAATAATGCCTAAAGCTTATTTATGTACTTAAAATGTGCCTAGCACCGTGACGAGCCCTTTACTTAGATTATCTCTTACAACCAAGTCAGCTTGATAAAGTATATGTGCTATCACCGTCTTCACTTTACATATGGGAAATTGATGCCCAGAGAGTTCAGTAATATGCCACCATGTTCACAGCTGGAATCAAGTGATGGAATCAAGATTCAAACCAGGTAGCCCAAACCCAGGGCTCACGTCCAGCTCTTCAGGGAAAGGTTGCGAGTTCGCAGCCAGGAGAGCTATATGCTCATGGCAGCTTTTTAAAAGCTGAGATATCTGTTACACAAACCTAAACACTTATGGTCTTTATATTTTCAGTTCACTCAGTAAGCCTGGTGTTCTGGATTGATCTTTGGTGATGGCAACTATGTGTTTTAAAAAACCAGAAAGAGGGACTTCCCTGGTGGTACTGTTGCTAAGAATCAGCCTGCCAGTGCAGGGGACATGTGTTCGAGCCCTGGTCCTGGAAGATCCCACATGCCTTGGAGCAACTAAGCCCGTGCGCCACAACTTCTGAGCCTGTGCTCTAGAGCCCACGTGCCACAACTACTGAGCCCACGTGCCACTACTGAAGCCTGCGCGCCTAGAGCCTGTGGTCTGCAACAGGAGAAACCACTGCGATGAGAAGCCCGTGCACCACAATGAAGAGTAGTCCCTGCTCGCCACAACTAGAGAAAGCCGGCGCACAGCAACGAAGACCCAATGCAGCCAAAATAAATAAATAAATAAATAAATAAATTTATTAAAAAAAATAAAAACAGAAAGAAAAATGTTAGAGGTGGGCTTTTTCAGCTGTAGTCCCCCTTGGCTGTGCAGTCAAATAACAGGACTCCTGATGAAGAAATAAGGCCCTAAGTGCTCTTGCTTTGGAAAGGTTAGTTAATTGGTAGAGGTTGTGTTTCTGTGGTTAATTTGTGTTCCTGTCTTAGTCACACGTGAATGTTCACAGGCATTGGGTGTGTCATTCAGCAGTCCCATAAAACAAAGCGCTCTTCAGCCTGCACCAGTTGGTGCACCTGAATAACAATAGGGAAGCTTGTTGACCGTTTGGCACTTCACAGCCCAGTAATTAGAAACTATAAAACAATAATACAGACATGAAGCAAATCCTCCAGTTAATGAAAAAAATCTACACTCCTGCTTTGTGGCTGAGTGCAGAATCACAACTGGCTGCTTATACAACAGAGCAAACACTTCAGGGTTTTGGCAGCTGTTTTATACATATAAAAAGCTCTAGGCTCTACATTAATTTGGGGGCCGTCATATTTTTAAAAAAATGAAAACAACAGTTGCCTGGCTTTCTTGTTTTTTATAAATTTACTGTGGTGATTCTCAAATCATGGTCCCTAAACTAGAAGTATCAGCATTATCTGGGAACTTGTTAGAAATGCAGATTTTTTTTGGTCCCACCTATTGAATCAGAAATTGTGGGGGTGGAGCTCAGCAGTTTATGCTTTAACAAGTCCTCCAGGTGATTCTGATGCACTCTACAGTGTGAGAAACACTGGGGAGTGGGTAAAGTATTTGGGGCATGGGCGGTGGGTCCCCTTTTGGGCCACCCAAAGGTGAGCCCTAGGCTTTTGACCAGAGCTTGGACAGCTGTCCTGAGAATGTATGAAGGCCCCCTGCTCTCAGGAAGGCGGGAGGAGGTGTCTCAGGGAAGGAGCTATGCCTTTTTGGGGACCTGGTTGGGAGAGAGGGCTTTGACTGTGGCTTACTACCAACTTGTAAGGAACCATTTCAGTATTTCATTTACCATCTGGGCTGTGCTGGTGCAGTCAGCTCCGACAGACCCAGATTTACTGGGCAGAGAAGAGACATGGGGACAGAAACAAAGACCATCTTATTTCTCAGGCCGAGCCTTCCAAGTGCTGCTGATGCCATGTGCTCATCCTCGCAAAGAACTGTCATTAAAAATGGAAGGTTAAGATGGGAGTGGGGTGGTGATAGGACAGATTGCTTCTTTTCTCTGTACGTCCCCTCTCTCTTCCCTATTTCATGTCTCTGCCTCCAGCTATCTTGGCGGATGGGATTTGTTTAATAATTTTCTTGGGGCCTCCTGACAGATGGCCCCTCTGCCACTTCCTGACTGTGCGGTGACTGCAGCAGGGACACATTTCAGAGCCATTAGAAGTCCATGCACAGCTGACCACTGTATCTCTTGGAAAGGCCTCTTGGGAAATAAGAGCTTGCCACCAGTGTGAAATGAGTTCTTGACTGGTGTTACCACAAAGGCTCCGGTTCCTAACACTCCGTGAACAGCTTGGTTGACTGTCTGCTGGGGACAAAACCTGATACAAACAGAAACACCCAGCCTGCAGTTTCTGGGTGTTTATCCAGATTTTAAAATTTTTTTATTTTGCTCACAGTTTTACTGCCTTTTAGATCATTGAGTTTTCTTATTCCTTAAAAAAAAAAGGGGCATAGGACTTGTTGGTCAATGAATGTATGCTAGTCTTTGATTTAATCACCATCAGCACAGGAAAGCAGCAGGGATAGAGGGGTGAATGAGACATATCCCCTGTCCTCCCTGACCTCCAGACTGATTTCTGGGGGGAGGAAACTGACCAAGAAAAGAACCACCCAGATCTTGGGTTAACTTTATTCCCTCTGTGTTCTCAAGTGGGAGAACTTGTTTGAATTCCTGAATTTGATGTTGGATCACAAGTCTAACATGAGGCTTTTTTTTTTTCCCCCTGGAGGGAGAGAATAATTGTATTACCAAAGGTACTTCAAATAAAGGAACCTTCAAAGCCTGATGCAATCTGATATTAAGATACCAGAATACAGAAGCCTACTGTCACATTAAAGCAAGGTCTTGGTCATTCCCTGAAATCTTGGGTCACTAAGACATCCAAGGAAGGAAGCTAGTTGCCAACACATCTGGAATTCTGGTGGAAACTGTGAATGTCTGGACCATTCATCATTGTGAAGGCTTGTTTTGTATTTATTCTGAGGGATCTGTGGCCTGTCGACTCTTAGGAGGTGGTAGTTGTTGATTTTCTTTCCTGCGACATTCAAGGCTCACGGAGAAGCCAGAGGCTCACACTGGAGTGTCTGCTTTCCTGGAAGTCAGAAAAGATGGTCCTTTCTGCCAGATGAGTGGGTGGCGTGGGAGCCTTTAGCCCCTTGGATTGTCATGAGTGGTGTAGCCTTACTGTATTGGGACAGGAAGGCTGACCCATCATTCTCCCCAGCCTGCCTGCCCTTCATCTTGATTTAATTAAATACACAGCTGATGATGTCAGCCTGCCTCCTGGCTCCCTCAGCTTCCCCCTTGGAACAAAACATCCGGGCAGACAGTCGTGACCATTAAAGCCTCAAGACCCAAGCTTCGTTTGTTCTGAGGTAATTAAAATAAATCTGCCTAAACATCTCCAAATGCAGATAAAACCTAGTGCTGATTAGAGGTGACCCTCTAGTAAACCTGACTTGATTAGGCAGAACCAGTGGGGTGCAGGCAAATATTTGAGACTCTGGCCAAGCTGATTATTCCATTGACCTTTCACTTGGGGGAAAAAAACCCATTTGATTCTTTCTATCCCAGAGTACTTGAAAACTATTACCTGTGACAACTAAAGGACTTTGGTGAAATAAACAGGCAAGACCTGTGGACTTGACCTTACGATTCTCAGTCAGCTACCACCTGGGACATGCTTGCTTCCTGGCAGATCAATGGAGAATGGATTTTGCCGGAGGTCCTGGCCTGGAACGCTAATTAAAAAGGACGTTCTAAAATGCACCCAGGCATGTTCTGATAAAGTCGTAGCAGATGTGGGTGGTGAGGTTTTCTTTTAAAGTCACAGTTTCTTTGTTTATTAAGGTAACTTTTAACAATTTGTTACATACAGAAAAACCAACCTAGAACTGCTTTAGTGTTTATATCAAGACCTCATTGCCAATTTAGGAGAAATTTCCTTAATTGCTTTGTCTGCTGGCTCCTGTAATACTGGGCACACCTCTCTTACCATTTATCACATTGTGCTGTAATTGTTGGTTTACTTCTCTTGTTCTGTCTTAGAAAGCAGGGAAAATGTCTAATTCTTCTCTGTGGTTGCCCAAATGCCCAGTACACTGAGCCAGATACAGGGGTTGGCAAATTATGGCTTATAGGCCAAACCAGGCCACTGCCTGTACGGGAATGAACTAAGAATGATTTTTACATTTTTAAGTGGTTGAAAGAAATCAAAGGAAGAATATTTCATGACACATGAAAATTATGTGAAATTCACATTTCAGCATTCACAAATTTTATCGGAATACAGCCAGGTCCATTCTTTTACATCAGCGGTCCATCCCCAACCTTTCTGGCACCAGGGACCAGTTTCCTGGAAGACAGTTTTTCCACAGACTAGGGTGGAGGGAGGATGGTTTCGGGATGATTCAAGCTCATTACATTTATTGTGCACTTTATTTCTATTATGATTACATTGTAATATAGAATGAAATAATTATACAACTCACCATAACGCAGAATCAGTGGGAGCCCTGAGCTTGTTTTCCTGCAACTAGATGGTCCCATCTGGGGGTGATGGGAGACAGTGAAACCTGACGTGTGTTGCTTTTGTCCGGTCTACTCTGTAATCTCGTTTCGGTTGCTGTCACTGTAGAAAACCCTGCTTCACAAAGATAGGATGTTGGAAGTGGAAGCAGGCTTTTCAGTGCTTTTGTGGCAATCTCAGGATATTCTGTCTTGACTGTAATCCAGAATGTACGGAGATTTGAAGTTGTCTCAAACATACTTTTAAGGCCACCGTCATTTGCAGTCTCAAGCAGTTGATCCTCTTCTAGCACGGACAAAGTCGATTCACCTGGCTTTTTCACAAATGGGTCGCGGATCCATTCCTTCCCAGTTTGGGGGTCTTTTGTGGTTGGGAAGTAATGCTCAAACTTTGGAAAGCTGAGATAGTTGATCATGCACCAGCTGGGAGAAAGAAGGCCCTGGCTTAGTCTCTTTCAAAATCTCTGCTAATGTTTGAAACATGTCAAAAATTCCAGTGTTCACTCGTCGCCCCCATAATTCCAGTTAGGCTTTGAATGCAGCCACTCTGTCTGCCGACTTGAACACAGTTGTCATTCTCCCCTGAAGTGACAGATTGAGTTTGTTGAGCAGGTTGAATATGTCACACAAATAAGCAAGTTTTGCGACCCATTCTGTGTCACTGAAATGTGCTGCCAGAGGTGACTGTTTTTCTAAAATAAATCTCTGGAGCGGCTCTTGTAACTCAGATACTCTGGCCAGTGATCTACCTTTAGAAAGCCATCTCACTTCTGTGTATAAGAGAAGATGTGTGTGTCCTGTGTCCGTCTCCTCATAGAGCTGCACAAACAGACATGAGTTAAGGGCCTGTACTTTAATGGGGTTGATAATTTTAATTACAGCCTGCAAAACGTTAAGTTCAGGTGACATTTTTCTGCTAGCCAGCATTTCTCTATGGATGACACAGTGCGTAGACTCACATTCAGAAGCGACCTCTTTGACCCGAGGAGTGAAACCAGAAAGCTGTCCAGTCGTCTGTGTGTATACCGACACAAAATGACCAATTCGGTTTTCCTGATATGTAATCATTCAAAGACTCGAATAGTTCTATAGCTGTGGTGTTGGTTGGCAACAAAAGTGCACATAACATATCCTCATGCACATCCTCCTGAAAAATATATCGCACAGAAACAAGCATTGTGGGCTTCCCTGGTGGCACAGTGGTTAAGAATCCGCCTGCCAATGCAGGGGACACAGGTTGGAGCCCTGGTCCGGGAAG
The DNA here is from genome assembly GCF_028021215.1 of Eschrichtius robustus. NCBI lineage: Eukaryota > Metazoa > Chordata > Mammalia > Artiodactyla > Eschrichtiidae > Eschrichtius > Eschrichtius robustus. The sequence continues at coordinate 81,112,639 of NC_090839.1, read as the reverse complement.
ATCCCACCTGCCACGGAGCAACTAAGCCCGTGTGCCACAACTACTGAGCCTGCACTGTAGAGCCCGCGAGCCATGACTACTGATGCCCACGTGCCTAGAGCCCGTTTTCCGCAAAAAGAGAAGCCACTGCAGTGAGAAACCCTGTGCATCGCAACGAAGAATAGCCCCCGCTCATCGCAACTAGAGAAAGCCCGTGCTCAGGGACAAACCCAACGCAGCCAAAAAAAACACCAAAAAACAAATAAAGCATTGTTGTCTTCTTGTCAACATCAGTAGACTTGTCAACCTGGATTGTGTACCATGGTGACTCATTAAGCCTCACAACTGTGCCTCAGTATCCTCTGCTATTTCATCAATTCATCTGTTTATGGTGCTAGCTGACAGAGGAGCATGTGCCACCTTTTGAACTGCAGCCTCTCCTAAAAGTTCACGACACATGTCCTTAGCAGCAGGCAGGATCAACCCTTCAGCAATAGTAAAGGGCTTCTTAGCTTTAGCAATGTGGTTAGCCGCTAAGAATGATGCTCTCAGTGCAGACACATTTGATGAAGTGGTGGCCTTCAATAATTGCTTCTCTGTGTTCACGTTTTTTTCCTTTGGAAAACTCCAAAGGCTTGGCTTTTAATGCAGGGTGCTTGGTCTCCATGTGGCGAAGCAGTTTTGAAAGTTTTAGGGCTTCGTTGGATAGCTGGTCACTATATATTATGCAAAGCGGGCTTGGAGAATGTGAATCACCTGTTGCAATGAACCCATAACTTAAGTACGACTCTTGGTATTTTCTTTTAAATGCAGCTTTCTTTTTGTTGGCAGTCAGAGTCTTCTGCTGTCTCATCATTGGGTCTTTCCCCCTTTTCAAAGAAGCTCTCCAGCAACGTTTGTTTTTTACTCATTTTGGCTAGGGTTAGCTTGTGGGCTTCCCAAAACTGTGACTGAGACAAGTGCGCAGTTTGGGAAAGAGGTGTGGACGGAAGTGGTAAATAATATAATGGGTGGGCCACGCGTGGACTGAAATAAGTGTCGGACTCTGACTTAAAGCCTGCCACCAGATGCAGCTGTACAATTGAAGTACATCAACTCACCACTATAAAGCCTGCCACCAGATGCAGCTTAACTATCATTTGTCAGTCACTGATAGGGTTTTGATATGTCTGCAAGCAGTTGATTTATTATGGTCTCTGTGCAGTCAAACCTCTCTGCTAATGATAATCTGTATTTGCAGCCGCTCCCCAGCGCTAGCGTCACTGCCTCAGCTCCACCTCAGATCATCAGGCATTAGATTCTCATAAGGAGCACGCAGCCTAGATCCCTTGCATGTGCAGTTCACAGTAGGGTTGGCGCTCCTATGAGAATCTAATACTGCTGCTGATCTGACAGGAGGCGGAGCTCAGGCGGTAATGCGAGCGATGCTGAGTGGCTGTAAATACAGATGAAGCTTTGCTTTCTCACCTGCCGCTCACCTCCTGCTGTGTGGCCCAGTTCGTAACAGGCCACGAACTGGTACTGGTCCTTGGCCTAGGGGTTGGGGACCCCTGATTTACATTATTGTCTTTGGCTACTTTGGTGCTACAATAGCAAAACTGAATAGTTGCAGCAGAGACCCTATGTCCTGAAAAGCTTGAAATATTTACTATGCGGTATTTTACAGAAGTTTACCAACCCCTTTCTAATTATATAGTGAGCATATCATAAATTCTTACTGTTTGAATTATTTCATATACAAATCTGAGTTTCCAGATAGGGCTATTCTGATCCTAAAAGTGTTCAGTGAATACTAAGTGAATGAATGACTGATTGACCTATTTCTCTTGTTATCCTTTTGTAACCTTAGGTTCAGGTGTTAGTGGTGCTCGTTCATTTCTGAGAGCTAGACAATTATATAGAACTTCTCTTCTGAGGAACTTAAAGAATTCTGGGCTTACCTGGTGGCGCAGTGGTTAAGAATCCGCCTGCCAATGCAGGGGACACGGGTTCAAGCCCTGGTCCGGGAAGATCCCACATGCCGCGGAGCAACTAAGCCCGTGCGCCACAACTACTGAGCCTGTGCTCTAGAGCCTGTGAGCCACAACTACTGAGTCCGTGTGCCACAACTACTGAAGCCCGCGTGCCTAGAGCCCGTGCTCCGCAACAAGACAAGCCACTGCAATAAGTCCGCATACCGCAACAAAGAGTGGCGTAGCTCCCACTTGCCACAACTAGAGAAAGCCAGCACACAGCAAAGAAGACCCAGTACAGCCAAAAATTTAAAAAAAAAAAACAAAAAAAACCTGTTAATTTTTATTAACTTTCCGGGTTCTGAACCCGTTGTATGGGATGCAGAGACACCAAAAGGCACACAGAGGTTAAACTGACCAGGTCGTACAGTAAAGAAATGGCATGACTCTTCGTGTATTTATCTTTTTCTCTCTTTGCTGAGGCCATTCCCTGTGATGAGAGAGAATTCATGTAAGCCTGGGGATATTCATGAGCAAATTACTGCCCAGTACTATACAACGCATTCTTATAGACATCAGCATCTTTGTTTGTAGGCTCTTCACTTCATTACCAGGGAAACTCATTTAAAAAATAAACCTATGGCTTAAAAAGTAAACACTGCAAGAATGATAGCAATTACCAAATGTAAACATTGTGGCCTTTGAGAACCACTGTGAAATTGTTTAGTGAATTAAATTTATTATGCTTTTGATATTCATGTATGTACCTCCATTGAGTGTTTAGGAATATGCTTCAGTAGGTAAAGTTTATTTTTAAGACACTCATGTTCTTAGGTAAAACAAAACAAAACAGCAACTGGCAAATATACAGTGACTTTGAAATCTGGCGTGTTTTTGAGAAAGTATCTTTAAAATGACCAGTGCCACAAATACAAGCCCATTCATATGCAGTAGAGTTGGAGTATCCAGGAACAAAGTGAGAAATCTGTAACTTATAGAAAATTTCTAAATTGAAATATATAGTCTGCTGGAGTTTGAGGGAATGGAGGAATTTGGCAGGAAGGAGAAGGAAGGAAGGTTAGGAGATACACAGAGTAAAGAAATATGGGTCAAAGTGATCCTAGGAATCTGAGGAAGCAATGTTTTTCTCAAAACAATGCCACTGTACTCACTTATTGGGTATCCACCATGGGACAGGTACCTTTTTATACAATTTTGCCAGCTTTACAACAGCCCTGCATAGTAGGGAGACTATCCCTATCTTATGGATGGGAAAGTTGAAGCTTAGGTTAATTGGCTTGCCTGAGGTTTTACAGTTAGTAGCCAACAGAGCCCAGTTTCAAACCCAAATCCGTCTGACTCCAGTCTTTATGTTGTTTCTACCGTCCCACTTCCCCCGTGCTTGTCTCCCAGAGATCTCATCCTTGAAAAGATGCATAAATCCAGCCTGAAGCCATACCTCACCACTTTGTGCAAATGAATCTCTTTTCCATTTCACCTGTTGTTTTCCTTTCGTTTGTAGGACATCTTTGATTTGTGAGCTTCCCACGCCCCTTTCCGTGTTAACCATTTTGATCAATATCAAGTTGATTTTGCTGCCTAAGGTAGAGGGACTTTAGGTAGGAGATTAAGCACTGTAACAAAAACTCTTGTAAAACCAGTAACCTCCACCCAATTGAAAAGCTGTTCGGTTTGTCTTTGATGGTATGTTTTCCATCCTTTGGCCCTGGCACTCCAGGGGATTCTCAGAGGAAGGGTTGAGAAACAACATTCCAGGCTTAGAGTCCACATTCCTTGGGTTCTGTTGGAGGACTTCTTGGCAGCATTCAGAGAAGCCTGTGTTTTCCTAATTTTCCATCCTGGGCCACCTGCTTAAACCCTTCCTGCTGTTTTCCTTTTGTACCTATGTGGTTGGCGCTCCTGGGGCTTTTTACCATGGCTTTCATCATTTATACCACTGAGTTTTACCGGAGCCTTTCATTTAAAATATTGATGTTTGACAAAGTTACAGACTTTTATTTATTTATTTTTAATGTGTTCACTACTGAACCTTTTTGGACTTTATGGTGGCAGCCTCCAGAAGAGAAAAAATCAATCCAGGCAAATTCTAGGCAGAGGGCAGAGGGTGTATGGTTGATGGAAACCCGTTTATTATTGATTTCTCAGGATGCAGATCTTAACTGTTGATAAATTTGGAATTTACTTATTTGGGAGGATGGTTCTGTAATGTCAATGAGAAAAGATGATTTTGGAAAAGATGCTGGCTTGGATGTGGCTGATTAGCCAGTGCGAAGAAATAGTGCATTTTCACTTTTCAACCTCGTTGCGCAGAGAATGTAGAAAGCCCATAGCATTAGGAAGTGGGCAGCCTGCAAATCAAAGCAGTTGAACAGGGAGCAGCCCAGGAATGCCCCATGTCCTACATGGATGAGATTGGTAGAAACTCTGTTTCCCTGCCCATGTTAACATTAGTCTGTCTGCAGAGAATTCTGTGTATGCAGGTAGTGTTTTTGATCTCCAGAAAAAACAGACTAAAGAGGAGTGAAGTGAAGACTGCAAGCCTGGAAGGATTGATTGGTGAGGTACAAATGTTCAGAAAAGAACATTTCTTGAAGGTGAGCTTGTTTTGTCAAAATATTGTGGAAATTCTAAAGAAAAGGAAATTGAGTCAAGTTAGTAAGAAATTTTAAAAGGGAAAAATCTGAAAGGGCTTAATTTGAAAACTGAAAGGTTTGTCTTTGCCACAGTGTTTCCTATTCTATAAACTAGGGTGTTTGGGAGGTGGAGCAAAAATGTTTGAAACCTTTCCTTTCACCAGCTTCTATTGATTAGTTAGTTTACTCCCGTAAACACAGGTACTGTTTAGTACTGGTTAGTACCTCAGCCATCTGGTGCTGGTAGTTTTTTTTGTTTTTGTTTTTAATATCATATGACCTGCTTCTACAAATAAATTGTGAATAAACTTAACGAGGATAGCAACTGGTGTGATACTTTTTAAAATCTCTAGGGCCTAAGGTCAATGACCAAGGGGAAAAGAAACTACTTTCTTTAAAAACCCTGAAGCTCCCATTGTGTTTTCCTGGTTTTGCTAAGGGGAGTGTTCACGATATTGTAGGTTAGGACTGTAGACAAGCCTTGTCTAGAATTATGGACAAGGCTGTCCTTGCGAATGATAAAAACATGTTGCAGTGCTCCACGTATGTTTGTGTCTTCCATGCGGAAGATATTCTGGGCCACATCTGTCTTTGCCATTTACTTATTACCTTTAATGGTGCTGCCCAGCCACTCTGTGACAGTGTTATTTTAACTTGAAATAGCATGAGGGTTAGGAGAAAGTACCTTGTGAATGTGAAGGGGGATTCTCCTGGGCACCTGTAATTGCAGTGATTTGAACTGCTTTCACAGATTCGTAGGAGAGTGTAATTTTTCTTCTTTATTTGCTCCTTTTATCTCGTTCTAAAGCCAGTATTACCTCCCTTCCCCCATATACTTCTTATTTCTTCCTTCCTTTCTCTCTTTTTTTTTTCCTTTAAAGAAACCCTTCCTATTAAGAATCAAAGGCATTTGGAGCTTCTTGTTTTTTTATTAAGAGTTTATTTGACTTTTTAGTACTGTGTAGGAGATGGGGAGAGTCAGGGCCGTTTTGTTGTAATTGCTTCCTGGAAGAGCGAACCATCTTATTACATGGGGGAGAGGTGTTCTTGGGCATTATTTTGCCATTCTAGGTGTGTTCTGGGTATTGCTGGTGGTGGCAGTGACCTCTTCTTAGAGCAGGGTCCTCAACACTATTGACATTTTGGGCTGGATAACTCTTTGTTGTGTGTGAGGGAGTGTCTTGTGCATTGTTGGATGTTTAGCAGCATTTTTGGCCTCTGTATCACTAGCACCCCCAAAGTATGACAACCAAAGTGTCTCCAGACATGGCCAAATGTCTCTGGGGGGCACAGGATCACCCTGGTTGAGAATCCTGCCTTAGAAGAAAAGAAATGCCTTTGAAGCAGAGGGTGGCCACGAACCTCTTAGGGCTGGAGCTTCATTTAGATGCTTTGGTATATTAAAAACACCTCTCAGGGAATTCCCTGGTGGTCCAGTGGTTGGGGCTCCACGCTTCCACTGCTGGGGGCCTGGGTTTGATCCCTGCTGGGGGGACTAAAATCCCTCAAGCCACGTGGCGCGGCCAACAAAAAAACAAAACAAAACACCTCTCAAATATCAGTGATAAGGGCGTATTTATATAGTTGAAATTCCTTTGTAATCCATAAATATCATTTTAGCTCTTAGCTTAAACTTCCTAGGGACTTCCCTGGTGGCACAGTGGTTAAGAATCCGCTTGCCAATGCAGGGGACACGGGTTTGAGCCCTGGTCCGGGAGGATCCCACATGCCGCGGAGCAGCTAAGCCTGTGCGTCACAACTACTGAGCCTGCGCTCTAGAGCCCATGTGCCACAACTATTGAGCCCCCGTGCTGCAACTACTGAAGCCCGTGCGCCTAGAGCCCATGCTCTGCAACAAGAGAAGCCACCGCAATGAGAAGCCTGCACACCACAATGAAGAGTAGCCCCCGCTCACTGCAACTAGAGAAAGCCTGCATGCAGCAACGAAGACCCAACACAGCCAAAAACAAATAAATAAAATAAAACAAATTAACACAAACAAACAAAAAACTTCCTAGCACTAGTAGTGTGATATGTTATGTTTTATTATTTTCAAAATGAGGGGGTTTGTAGTAAAATGTAGTAATGTCAGAGGTCTCTCTCAACCCTCACGTTTTATGATTTAGTTATAAAACAAATCTTATGCAATTATAGAATTTCAGAGCTGAAAGTTTGTGATTGTTTAGTCCACTCCTGTTAGTTCTATCCAATGGGGTTTCCACAAATAGATCAGGCCACAAAAAATAGTTGCTTTTTACAAGTGGACATTATTAAATGCTCATATTTAGAGAATTTATCAGAACAGACTTTTATAAAAATGATTACTTTTTTACCGACTGATTGGAATTCAGGTGATTGACTGCCTGAATTTCAAATATGTCTGTTGTTTGCAATTAAGCTTTTAAATGTTGGTGTTTATTTTTATAATCTCATGCCCAGGCTGGTATTTGTATTGCCAAATAGCTTTATGCTCTGCTACCTTGATGAGGGAAACTGACTTCTCAGAGTATTTTGGCTGATATATTGGGATTAAATTGTTAAGTCTTCTATTCCAACTGCTTTTTAAGCATAATGAGAGTAGAGAAATTTTTTCTTTTGGCTTGCGGGAAAGGTGGTTAAGAGGGAAATCTAATACCTATTATGGATTTATATGCCTCACATGTGATGTGCCCAACCAGAAATAACAAGATACATACCAGATGTGAAGGTGCCAGCTAATATAATTATGCTAGGGATCATTTTCACCATTTGAGGGCTAAAGTACATTTCTTCATCTCTAACAGGATTTAGTATAGTTACTTACATTTGAATCGGGAGCTGAGATTAAGTACCTATGTATGCCTGTGCTTTTACTAGAAGTGTTGGGTAGTGTGTAACTTTTGTATTTCTGGAGCTTGATAAACTATAAAGCATAGAATATTCAGATTCATGGCAAGGCTTAGATGGATGGAGAGGTGAATTCTAGTGGAAGCCAACAGGTGAGTGTGCTTTTTTTGGGGCTCTTGCTTGGAAAACCATTCTGAAGGTGTCATCGGACACAGTGCTGTTCTTAAGCCTTATTGGAAATAACAGGTCTCTTAACCTGTGCTAAAAAGGTAATTTTGTATGCATTAAATATTCAGCAGAGGGCTTGAACTGTGCTTACTTTGGCAAACAAATAGATCCCAAAATGAATCAAACAAATAGTAATGTGGAACAGATTGAAACACTTGAGGATTTGTCTTAGATATTTAAACTCATATTTTATCCTCCATGTCTTCATAATACCCTCAGAAAGCAAAGACTCTTTCGGAAATGGCAGTGAAAGTGCAGTATTATCTCAAACTGCAGTTATGGTTCTGGACCTGGTCCATGGGCCTATCTTTCCTTTTACTCCTGGCCTATGTAGCCAAAAGAGAGTCCTTAAGGTGTTTATTTCAAAGAGCAGTTTTTAATGAAGCACTGCACATGGCATTATTATCATTTCTAACACAGAGAACTCATTTTCAATTTTGCTATCAAAGAAAAATGACAAATAGAGAATGCAAGAAAAACCAGATGGACTAACTGTATTAGGAGCTTAGTATGCATATTTTGTGTCACATATTAGCATTCATTAAGTCAAAAGGGAAAAAAATGAGTTTTGCCTACATGCATTAAACCAATAAGGCTGGCAGAGTTCCAAGCTAGCTCTTGTGGATTAATTGTTTTATAACTGTTTTAATTAAAATTGTACAGTATATGATTAACCTAAAAGTTTTTTCACAAAACTGTTGAACAAATGAGACATTAATATTTTACATTAACCATGGTGATATTGCTGTGGTTTCCAGAGCGACTGCTTGTTCAAGTAAACCATGGAAAGTGCTGTGTCTCATGCTATGACCAAGGAAACCTACAAACAGAGAATAACTTAGTGAAAGGACCAGTGTAATGGCGTTGTGTGTTACACTGAAAATTCCTTAGGTGAGCATTTATGGAGTCAGCCTCCCCACTCCCTATCAGTTTAGAGCTAAGTGTCTGTCAAAAATTGTAATATTGAGGAGGTTAACAGTGTAACATGGCAAGAATGAGTTTATTATGTCTTTTCCTTCCACTCGGCTTCATCTAGTGTTGGTGTACCACATGAGATTGTTAGATTTGAAGGGGTTGGCCAGTAGAAATTATTGACATTAAGTTCTGGGGTTTTAGTTTAGGAGATAGGTACCAATGTTGGTTTTGGAATCAAAGGTTAGGTAGGAAAGGTTTGGATGACCCATCACTTTTATTTACTTGCCATTCTTAAGGTTGGCACCAGGCTGACTTAAGAAAAACACATCTCATTTTGCAAATGGTAAAACTGAGGCCTAGTAAAATTTCACTATGTGTAACTGTGGCTCCTTCAATATACAGATCTGCATTTCTCTCACTCATTCCCCTCCCCATTTATGCTCCCATCTTAATGTATTTCAGTTCATTAAAAGATTGGGATGTCTTTCTTCTCGCCTCCTCTAAGCCTTTCACTCTGACTTCACTCTGTGGGTTCAGGTCATGGTACTATATAAATTCAAGGTGCTGGTGGTATTTGAACTCCGTAGGAGCATGTTTTAAAAGGTAAGATTCATACTGCTCAGTGGAAATGATGATGACAAAACTCAGGTTGTCCTGACTGTCCAGAAAGTGATAAATTCTTTAGGGTCCTAGGCTGAGTTTACCTATTAGGTTCTATGACACTTGATACAAGATCATCTTTGCAGTGTTAGATCTGCAGAGTCTGGGATGCAGCATCTGAGCAACAGAAATATATCTGCCTTGCATGTACTTAGTCAGGATTATATGGCGTTGTGATGTGTCCAGAGTTTAGCTGCAGCCCTGATTTGATTTCTTCGTTACCTTGTCCCATTGTTTCTTCCTGGTACCATAAGGTTCCCTGTGCTAGCCTTCTCCTCTGCTCTGTATAATCATTCCCTCTCCTAAATTCCTTCTGTTTAGCTTTTTAAGCACCATCTTTTGAATAAATTATTCATATATTCAGTATATTTGAAGTAGTTAATAATCAGAGTATAATCATACATTTAATGGTTGTATAATTGTCTGTACAAGTTGCCATATTTGACAGAAACCAGCTTTACACAAGTGATTTTCAAGATAAATGGTTTATCAGGCACGTTGCTATCTGTTCATTTCTTTAGGCTCTCGAGTTCTATCACTGTGTGATATTAGATCATTAGAAATGCGCATACCTGGACCATATTATTTTGGTGCTTCAGAGAATTGCCATCGTGGAGTTAGAGTGCTGTGTCCTTGGTAAATGGAGAGTAAGAGCACTCAATTTAAGAATTCCATATTCTATATTCAAAGACTATCTCTGTCTTTTGAAATACCGTAAAATGAATCTGATATCTTAATGTTACACACACACACACACATGCACATATACACTAACATATATATAGAGAGAGAGAGAAAAAAAGAGAGGGGGAGAAAGAGAGAGAGAGAGACTATATCTATCTATCTGTCATCTTCTTTGACAATTCGGTACAGGAAAAAATACCCTCTGACCAACATCTGCATTCTTTTAACTTTCAAATGTTTATTAAATGAATGAATATTATGTAATTAGGTAAGAGTCCTTTTGCACATTCTAGGAAATTCCAAACTTCATTCAGTAACCAACTTTAGATATCCCAAGTCCCTGGTGGTCAAGTACTATTACTCTTCTGCTTGGTGAGTACTGTTTTGCATCTACTTCCAACAGGTTTTTCTTCGGTTCGAAATGGTCTTGAGGGCCATGGTACATCTGTACTGGAGACGTGCATAGTCACTTCACCGTATTCCCCATGAAAAGGGAAACAATAAGAGGAGTCAAGCATATGGTTTTCCTGCCCTGTAAGATCTGAAATTCTTGCTGTTAAGACAGTACAGCAAGAAAGAAATGCCCAAAGCAGGACTTTTCAGGAGTACCAAAAGTAGGAATAGGAAGATAGTTGGGGTCTTAACTACTTTCATTCTACCTCTTTTCTCCATTTCATTACCTTTATGATGTGTTCTCTGCTCCCCTGAGTCTCATTTCCAGTCCAGTAGCAGTAATTACTGTTGAGGTAAACCTCCCAGCTATGAGGCCAGCTATCAGAGATGTCTGCAGCCTGCCTTCCACCTCTACCCCTCCATAAAAATTAGGCTTGTACTGCTCTTCATCAGCTCTATGGCTACACTTCTCTCATTTGTTTTTCTGATGCAGCAACAGTCTTCCAAAAATACCACCAAGGCTAATAATCCTTTTGCTGTTCAATACATCTTTTGTCTGAGGCTTAGTTACTGTTGCAATTGATGGCATGCCAGCTGATGGCAAGCAACAAATGAATGTTTAAGTAGTGTGTAATTCAACAGATGTGCCAAGCCAGGTGATTTTCCCAATAGCAGCCACACAGTGAGTGGAAGGAGAGCAGTAACTGAGTGTACAGTGGATTGTTCCAGATAGTCTCTGTTTTGGCTAGCTCATTCTTGGTGATTATAGATTGATGTATTTTGCCTCTATTCAGTTTTTGTGGCTCTATTTTGCTACTTTTTTTGATAGATGTAGGCAGTGTGGCTTCCACTTGGGGATGTTTAAATTTCAAATCATGAAGAAAGTTATGATGATAGTTACAGCTTTAGTAATTTCCAGTGATCATCACCAAATAATATTTTCTGGGAGTCCCAGGTGTATAAGACTCATCTTCTAAGTGCACAGCTAGTATACCACACCCTCTATCAAAGCATAGTGATTGTGACTGGCCCACTTTTAACATTACTCAAGGAATGAAGGGAACTGCCTATCCACTATTACTACACAGTACTTAAAATATACAATCCGATACATCTTAGCACACAGCAGTCTTTGTGAAGATACCTTGTCAATCAAGATAAGTAAATATCTTCTCTCTTTTCCATGAACCCAGCAGCCAATTTGCTTATATTATAGTTCCTTGTAAAACTGTTGTTAAATTACTTTGTGGCTGGTTATGTCGCTTGGCTAGAAAAATGGTATTGGAATCGTCAGCTTTAGTCCTATGCTGCCCATCTTTTGTAACTTATGGTCAGCCATATGTCTAGACCAGATGAGGTAGGACGTATGATTGGATACAAGTACATTCTTGGAAAATATATCAAAATCGTATTCTACTTAAAGTGTGAATTAGGTTTTTCCCCCCACATATCTTCATACCCAGAGCAAGAACCTGCCATTTTTCCCCCTGATCATACTAATAATAATAGTTTCTTGGTAGTAATGATTAACATAAAAGGAGAGTGCGGGGGGGGGGGAGGGTAAAGGAGATTTGATCATCGAAGGACACATAAAGGGCCTTTAACGGACTGTAATGTTTTACTTAACCGTGACTGTAGTTACAAGAGTGTTCATGTTATTATTATTTTAGAAAACATACATGTTTTATGTGCTTTTTTTGTATGTGTAATATGTTTCACTATGTATGTATATTTACTGGATAAAAAATGTGGAAAATACCCCAAAAGCACAAAGAAAAGTGTTTTCTTTAATCCTTCACCAAGAGATAATCCCTTTTCTTTTTTGACATATATCTTTCCAGTATTTTGGGGACAAATATATGTTAAAATATTCTGTCCACTCTCATGGCTTCAGATTTTAGTAGAAGTATATACACATATGTGTGTATATGTATGTATATAAGCCTGACTTTTTGGTTTATTATATTATAATATTTTGGCATGAGGTTTCTGGAATTCTGTAGAATTAGTATTAATAGCTATATAGACTGCCATTGTTTGGATATATCATAGTTTAGTTACCCAATCCTCTATTATTGACATTTAGGTTATTTCTGATACTTAAATCGTAGAAATAACATGTGTTTATGTTGTAGGTATTTGAAATTAAAGAGGCTAAATTGGACTCTTAGTTAGTATGTAGACATTTCATAAAAGGTAAATTTTATTAGATGAGATGACTCTGGCTTCAAAAGCTGCTTGAAAGCTGATTTTTTTTCCCTTTAAGGAAAATTGAAAAAAAATTCAGTTTTTTCCTTGTATGAAGTAGGTGTGTATGGTGTGTTGTGTGTAAGTTGAAATGGCTCCAACATCTTTACACTCTTTTGTGGGCTGGGAAGTTATTTTATTAATTCACTTACTGAATAGTTATTGAATACCATCGGTATGCCAGATGCTTTGTGCAGCTCTGTGGATGTAGAGATGGAGACCTGGTTTCTGCTTTCACAGTCAGGTGACATAATGAACAATAGGGCTTGGGTGTTGTCAGCCCATAGACTCTTGAGTTTATGGATCTGAACATTTCTACTTGGATGACTTTGCTGTGATCTGTATTATTAAACGGTGACTTAGGAGCTTATATACCAGCAAGGCTGCTACTTTATCCTCCTTGCCTAAACCCTTCATCCCTAAACTGTATGTTGTTCTTTCAGGTTGAACCCTGGAATTCAGACCTGAATAGGGCAGAATTGGAAATGACCTTTTCATTCACAGCATGAGTGTGACTGAGGATGGGCTATGCAGTAACTCCTCTTTGGTATTACTAAGGCTTTTCCAGCTCTAAAATTCTGTGATTTTCTGATGGTTGGGCCTCTGGAGCTCCGAACACTGAATCTTTTCTCAAATGTTAAATTTGTTGTAGAAGGAAACAAAAATTAGATACCTCCTTTTTGAGATACCAGCTGAATTTTGGAGTACAAATACTGACTCAAGAATGAAAGAAAGGAGAAGAGTACATTTGCCCATCTCAGGAAATCAGACGGGAATTGAGAGTATGCCTGTGTTCACCTTCTGTAAACAAAACCAGTAATGGAATGATAATTTTTTTTTTCCCTTCCTACCTCATCCTTCCAAAATAAAAAACAAACCCATAGTTTTAGGGTTTCTACTTGGAGAGACATATCTGTGGCTTGAGGCTTCAAGTTAGGAATATGATGGCACAGAAAAACCTGTGGGGCCCCAGAAACATCTGGAATCATTCATGATCGGACCAAAATAAAATAAAATTTATTTTTTAGGTAATATATTGGGTCCTGGAAGTATGGTGGCTGTAAATTCTTTAGCTAGGAAAATGTAAAAGGAAAAGTTTGTGGACGGGTGTGTTCTCCCTCTGTTAAACTCTAGAGCATAATTAATTAAGCAGTGTGGCTGTACATTTCTTACTTGTTTTACTTGTACCATCTTCTGCATGTGTCCCAGCACTCATTAGCCTTGGACAAATCACTTAAGAAATCTGTTTTCTTCACCTGTAGAATGGGGTACTAACACTTGCCCAGCCTATTTTGTAACGTGGTTAAAATGATCAAGTAAGAAAGCATATGTGAAAGTGCTCACTATAAGTTGATACTTAGGTATCAAAAAAAAGAATGAATGGGAGTAGCACAGAATGCTTAACTCTTTGGCCACTGTGTGTGTATGTTGATCTCTGCCACTTGGATTTGGCAGCCTACTATGCAAGTGTGTAAGTTTGAGATTGATCTCAGGGTTTTGGTTGATGATGATGAATAATATGGCCATGAATAGATAAAGTTCTGAAGATGTCCTTTAGGATAACTAGATTTGTCCCCCTCCCTGAAAGTTGCTGGTCAGTTGGGTGGAGCATCAGTTTGTGTAGGGAATACTAGTTATTAAGATATTTTGTTCTATTTTATTTAACTTTTGGTGTCATTCAGAAAAGCTTTGAGCTGGCTTACCAAAACATGTACAGTTCACCAGGATTAAAATAAGATAAGGATATTGGGGCAAAGAGAAAACACATGTAGAGAAAATAAAATAAAACCATGTTAAGGCTAATGGGCAGATTCACACAGCATAGGGTAGGGTCTTATGCAATAGGTAGAGGCGGCTTCCCAGGGAGCAGAACAAAGAGGAAAACATTTTGCAACTTTATCAAGAAATCTCCTCAGTGGAGAGGATGAGGGCATGAACTCTGCCCTTCTAAATGCACAGTAGTGATTTGTGAAACAATTGTTTTTATTCTCTTTCTCAGTGCATATTAATAACACAGTGACAAAGCATGATTCAGGGAAAGAGTAACCATAAGGGTCAAGATCATGAATTCCATGTAGGAGGCTCTGAAGGGCTGGCTTGAGCCAAGGAAAACATTTAGAACATGTCAAGGAGTAGATGAGCTGCCCGTCCTCAGGCAGTCCTCCACAAATATTCTTTATCCCAGCTGGGAGCTGGCATCACTCTCTGAATGGTTTCCAGTGATGTTGTGGCACACTTCATTGGCCAGGATCCCAGAGACCCAGGGATGGAGATGCCTGTCTTGTCTTGAGAGTTAAGTGTCTTCATAAGCTGTTGGCATTTCCTTCTTTTTCTCGTTTCCGGCATGTCTGTTGTAAGGATCAGACATGTGAATTGAAGTAGTTCATTGCTGGAAAAGGCAGCTAAATGCCAGTTGTGATTTTGGGGCTCTGGCTATGCTGCGAACCACTGGAAATTTGTGGATTGTCAATAACTCATTTTATTTTAGCCGTTGGGTGACCATTCAGTGGCTGTTAATTCCATTTATAGCTCATGGTGACTGAATTCAAACCCATCATGTTTCTAGAGTTTGTTCCTGGAATCAAATCATTGGTAAATGCTTTCATTAGAGAATTCAGCTTGAATCCTTTGCCTGTTTTTCTGTTTCCCTGTTGTTACTAGCTCTAGGTACTCCGAAAGAAAAAGGAAAAAAAAAATCCTCAGAAGGACTATGTGTTTTTATAAACAGGGATTGTATTCTGTGCTTTACTGGGACACAGAAAGAGACTGTCTGGTTAAGACAAGAGATTGTGGCACTAAAAAAGGAAATTGGCAGGCCTGTCCTTGGTACTTTTAGTAAGAAAAGAAAGGGAAAGACAGGCTGGCTGGGGATTATATTAAAGGAAGCCCTAATCCTCACCTGACCCTACATTCCCTGAACCTAGAAGGGTAGTGTTCCTACGTAGCAGTCATTTTGGGGAGCTAAAGACCGATTTGTTCGGCTTTCTGCCTTGTGTATTTAGGGTCTTAATGAAGAGATGGAAGCCTCTTAAGGCACAATCATGGCTGTTCTGGCATATTGCTTTCTTCACTTTGCCAGAGCCAGCCCCGTCAATATCCATCGCCAAGTTTGTGTCCATATATGTTGCTTGTGACAAGAGGAAAGATTCTCATTAAGAATTTGGCCCTATTGGTGGGAATGTAAATTGATACAGCCACTATAGAGAACAGTATGGAGGTTCCTTAAAAAACTAAAAATAGAACTACCATATGACCCAGCAATCCAACTACTGGGCATATACCCTGAGAAAACCATAATTCAAAAAGAGTCATGTACCACAATGTTCATTGCAGCCCTATTTACAATAGCCAGGACATGGAAGCAACCTAAGTGCCCATCGACAGATGAATGGATAAAGAAGATGTGGCACATATATACAATGGAATATTACTCAGCCATAAAAAGGAACGAAATTGAGTTATTTATAGTGAGGTGGATGGACCTAGAGTCTGTCATACAGAGTGAAGTAAGTCAGAAAGAGAAAAACAAATACCGTATGCTAATACATATATATGGAATCTAAAAAAAAAAAGGTTCTGAAGAACCTAGGGGCAGGACAGGAATAAGGACGCAGACATAGAGAATGGACTTGAGGACACGGGGAGGGGGAAGGGTAAACTGGGACGAAGTGAGAGAGTAGCATTGACTATACACTACCAAATATAAAATAGATAGCTAGTGGAAAGCAGCCGCATAGCACAGGGAGATCAGCTCAGTGCTCTGTGACCACCTAGAGGGGTGAGATAGGGAAGGTGGGAGGGAGACCCAAGAGGGAGGGGATATGGGGATATATGTATATGTATAGCTGATTCACTTTGTTATACAGGAGAAACTAACACAACATTGTAAAGCAATTATATTCCAATAAAGATGTTTAAAAAAGAAAAAAAGAATTTGGCCCTAAAATTGGTCAGAATAAGGCTATGTTTGTATTTCTGTCCATAGCCTGCCTTCCTTATAGGTAGAAAGTCCTTTTTATAACTATAGGGTAACTGCGCCAGCTAATACGTTAACTGCGGTTTGATGTGGGTTAGTTACTCCAGAAGTCACATCAACTACTTGACATCAGTTTATATTCCAGCATGTGCTCCTCAGGCAAAAAGGGGGTTGATAATGGACTGTTAAGGCCAAGAATGAGAATCTGATTTCAAAAACCTAGAAACCAGAAATAAGAAGGGTTTAGTGGTTTTGTTTTGTTTAGAGCATACTTTTTCTTCATAGATGCTTTAAGTACAAAGTAGTTCATATTTTTCCTAAATATGAAATGTTTTCAACATATTGCAAATACGTAATTTATACATTTACCATTAGAGCAAAATAGGACCAGGAAATCGTACTCCTGTTTTGTAAATAGAGAATCAAAGGCATACTTGGAGAGTGGCAGTGGTCATCCATTTGTGTGTTGGACATGGCTGAGAAGAGAACCATTTTAATCAGCTCGTTTTTATTTATTGAGTAAAAGGAACCAAGTAACAGTGGAGGGCATAATGGAGTCAGGTATTCAGCTGTGTGGTGAGGGTGAGAGCTGTTTTATCTCAGTTCCTCTGGTGTGGCCCCCTTGCTTTGATGACAGGTCAGTTGGCTAGAGAAAGAATAGTTGAGCTGAATGCTCTGTTGAGGCTGAGAGGGACAAGAATGGGCATCAGGACAGAGGATGTCTGTGGGGACAGACGCTGATGGTTGTGCACAACGTCCTATACATTTGGGCTCCCACATATTTTAGTTGGTTGCATTTGTTATTATGTTAGTCTTGGTGTCTTTAACCCTGTGAGTGACAGTTGACAATGGTGCAGGTCTTTGATAGAGGAGAAACTGGTCTGACCAGTTCTCTTTTCTTGATAATGCTTTCACATTTGCAACAAGATAGAGGAAGAGAGGCCTTGCTTCTCTATTCTGGGAACCTTACCAAATCTAATAAGGAGTCCCTGGTAGCAGTAACCCCTTTTAAGTAGCCCAAGTGTGAGACTCTGATCTTTTTTGTGTATGTGGCCTAGTTCCTGGATGAGAAGCCAGCTCTGATGTTAGGACTTTATAGAATGCATAAAACTTAAGTTCTGATGTTTGTTTTTAGTGTTCCTTTTTTTAAAAATTAAAGAAAAAAAAATGTGAAAGGAAACATTCTAACCATGTACTATATTCTGCCTATGGGACCAGTGAAACTTACTAAGACTTTTAACAGATTGACATAGACACTTAATTCTCTCTAGGACTCTGTCTTTCTCTTTCAAACAGAATCCTGTACTTTGATCATTTTGCAGGGTGGTTTTTTTGTTGCGTTTTGACTCTTGAATCCACAGCCATATGATGAGTATATTTGTATGTGCATATAGTCACATCTCAGGACTGGCATCATCTTGGTGGATTTTTAAGAAAGTTTGAGGACTAAATTTTTATAGTTTTTATTTTATGCTTTTGCAGACCTTGGGGGAAGGTGTGAGGTGGAGGTGGATAGGAAGACTGAAAGGGAGGCTAAAACCTGCATACCTAAAGTTGAGTCAGCAACTCCTGAACCTACGGTTGCAGGGCTCAGAAACAGCTCCAGTTATTTTGAAGGATACCATATCATTCTAAAAATAAGAAATTATTTGCAGCCACATCAATGAGTAACATACTCTGCAGCGTTTTAGAAGGGAAGTGAGGCACAGGGAAATCAAAGAAACCCGTTATACACCCTTAAGTATAGCCCTGGGATTACCCAGGGTGGCTTTCATAGAAATTGAAACCCACATCCTGGGATGTTAGCAACCCTGGACAAACTCTTCCGCTCCCCTTCCTTGAGATTATTTTCCTCTAATTCTTTATGCATTTAGAGAATTGCTGAGGAAAGTCCACGTTCTTCCTTTTTGAAAATGCAGGTGTTTTTAGAAATGACCACACTCTAAACTGAGTTCTGAGCCTTCTCTTGTAATTTTTCAGGCTGTGGTCTGGGTGAAGATAGAAAGATGGAGGTCTCATACCAGAATTTGGTTGAAGTCAGCTACGTCAGGGTATCTTGACTTACATAAGTCTTACAGTCCAAGTATTAGATTGGTAAGACCCTTTTGTGTCCCTGTAGCCACCAACCCATTTTGGGAGGAAAACCTGAAAATAAAGAAGGACTTATTTCATTATTCTGTAAGAATCTCATTTCTCTTTTTAATTAAATTTTTTTTTTTTTTTACTAAACAAGCTTTCTTTTTTTTTTTTTTTTAATCTAAGTTCTTATTCACTCCTGAAACACTGTTTTCCTACTATGCTTTGTATATAGCAGCAGATTTTCACTTGGTATGAAAAGTAAGTCCATTGGTTTTCACGTGTAGATGCTTTTCAGGAACACACAACTTCTCACCATCCTTTTTAACAATAAAAAATCACATTGGCAGTTTTGGTGCCTGTTTATGGAGATTCCTTGAGAATTATCAACAGATAGAAAATTCCCCTAGGCAGATAGAAAATGTGGTCTACTTGGACATCTTATTAAGTGGAGCTTTTTGCATATAAGGGCTTCTGAAGATGTTTCGGCTGTCAGAGCTGAAAGAGTTTAGAGGGCCTGAAGACCAATCTTTCTTTATAAATAAGGAGAGCCCAAAGCCCAGAGAAGTGAGTTGCCTGAGGTTGAGAGTTAGTTAGTGGCCCCCACTCGTCTCCGAGCTGCTCATCACACTACGTTGACTAACAGTGATAACCGGTACATCCAACAAAGAATATAACGCCCAAGTTTTCTAGTCTTCTGAATCTTCAAAAGAAAGCTAAATTGTATTATTAAAGTTCACGCTAAGTGTCTTTTATTACATTATGATTGTTTGAAAATTGTGTACTGTTGTAAAACCAGACTGCTTAACTAGAAAACCCAGCATTAACCTAGCCTTTACCAAGTAGTAGTGAATATATTGCTGTATATAGAGGTAGAAAGAGAAGGTTGTCTGTTTGAAGAGTCAAGAGAAAAGATGGTATCTTGTCCTCAGCAAGAGGCCCCACATGGATGAAAGGAGAAATTGAGACTAGTTACTGTGGTTAAGGAAATGGTAGTGCTCAGATGCTGATCTAATCGAGTTTTGAGTTTTGTTTGCAAAACCACCAATTTTTATTTTGGTGCTTTTCAGATATTCTTACAGCCTTCCTGGGGAGATTTATTTTTTGGAGACATTGCTCACATTGTTTACTCCTCTAGGTTAAGTGTACTAGGCCATCTGTTGTTAATTTTATAGTTGTATTAAATTCCATTCTTTGCCTGGCTTGTAAGCACCAAAAGCAAACTTAGACAGAAGCAGAATCATTTGCAAGTCATGTAGCTTTGTGCTGAATGGTGGTTTTTATAAGTGCAGTTTTCAAATGGGCTGAGATTCTATGCTGAGTTTGGGGACAAGTAATTTAAACCTGGGGATCTTTGCCAGTTCTCTGGGAGAGCTCTCTCTGAGACGCTGGGCAGTTGTTATTCCAAAGCAAGCTCTTGGGGTAAAGCTGGCAGTGATATTGATAAATTGCTTTTAAGATGCTTGGAGCTGAAGGACAATGATTTTGTAATACTCTTTCAAGTTCTCAGGATGACCTCTGAAATCTGGAACAGCTAATCTGAAAGGCCAATATTCTTTAGGGCAGGCACAGGAAAAGCTTGTCCTCTCCTTGATCCTCGTGCGAGAGTTTCTTGGAGAAGCCAGGCCTATGGGTCTTGGCGGCCGGGCGGAGACATTGAGAGCAGTTCTTCTGGCATTTTCAGTCTCCCCTGAGGCTTTAAAGAACGTTGCAAGGAGAACCGAGAATCATCCCTCAGCTGTCAATAGCCTCCTGAATTGGCTTCTAGGTGTTGTACATGGGACCACTGTGTGCAAAAGCACAATTTATATTTTATCTGGATCTCAGCATCAAGTTGCTCTTTTTCCAATAGTTTTATGGTAAGTGGTGGTTTCTCTGGTAGGATTTCCATTGCGAGTTGAACAAAAAAAGATGACAAAATGGGGTTATTACCTAACCAAATTGCCTCGTGTACAGACAAGCTGAACTGGTGCTTTGCCTGGAGTTGGCCTGGAGTTTTCAGAAACTCAATTGCTGCCTTTATAAGGCTGTGCCTGGGGTTGTATTTCCAATCTCTCTCAACTTTTGTTCCTGTGGAAGGGAGGAAGTGGAGCTGTGACAGATATATTGCCAGATAGCACACAATAGCACACAAAACGAGAAAGACATGGCGTGAGCCATTCACGGAGACAGATTTACACTCTGTGCTGCCCTCAAACCATAGATCCATCTATTTCAAAGAAACAACCTGCCCACTGTATTATATTTCAGACAGGGACACAGCTTGGAAGAGGGATGCTGACTCCTTCTGTTTAGTTTTGCCAACAATGCTGCATATTTCGCTGTAGTCAACTACTTTTGTGGGGATGGGAAAGTTTATTTGACAAAGGAAAGCCTGTCTCTAGATGAGAAGCTGAAGAAGGGAGATAATCAGGGGAAAGTTTTGGCCATGCTGTTGCCTTAGTGAAGTGTATATGTGTAGTTTTGCTGGTTTTTGTTACTATTTGGCCAATTGTATTATCAGGCATTGGGGGTATTACACCTGTTCCACAACAAGAAAAACAAAGCTAGAGAGATTGTGATTGACCCAAGGCAAGAGTGTTTGACATTCATGGTTTCTTTTTGGTTCTTTCCATAGGCCTGTTTCCTAGAGATATGGCAGAATTAACATGTGTCAGTTTGTTTCATTAATGTTACATGGTGATAACATTGCATAGTAGTAAATAGCCTGAGTTCTGGAATCTGTCTGCCAGGGTTCACATCCAGGCTCAACCATGCCCTCACTACATGATCCCTGTGCCTCAGTTACCTTACCATTAAAATAGGTATTTCAGGTCTTACCTTATAAGGCAGCTCTGAGAGCTAAATTGAGTCAATACATGTAAGGCATTTAGAACTAAGTATTTTATAATCTTAGCTATTACATTTTTAAAATGTGTGTTGATTTCATGGCAGATATGTGTGCTACCTGGTAGATTGTTCTATAAACATTTCAAATATAAAAAATAACTGCATGCATTAAAATTTACTTTCCAGATTGACAGTTTTAAGGAATGAAAAAATATTTTGGTAATGGTCCAAACTTGGAAGAAATCAGGGAAAGAGAGGACAGTGTGTGTGTAGTTTTACAGCCGTACATGGTGGGCTTGTAAAATATGTACAGTTGACCGTTGAACAACACAGGTTTGAAATGCACGAATCCACTTATACAGGGATTTTTTTCAATAGTAAAGTATACTACAGTGCTACATGATTCAAGGTTGGTTAATTCCACAGATGATGTACTCTGGATATGGAGGAAGCAAGGATAGGAGGGGCCATGGATACAGAGGGCCAACTGTAAGTTTTACTTGGATTTTCCACTGTATAGGGTTGGGCACCCCTAACCCCTGCATTGTTCAGTGGTCAGCTGTAATTGTGTATCTTCTGTTGGTAATAATTTATTCTGAGGAGGAGAAGCAAATGTTGATTACACACCTCCTCTCCTGTGAGGTAGATTATTTTTGTTTTTGATTTGATTTATTTTGACTGGATAAGACAGTTGTTTGTCCTCAGTTGAATGAATCTAGAGATATGAGAAAATGTTTTTACTTTTGTGACATGCAAGGACCTTTGAATGAAATCAGTCACCTTTTCTTGAATAAACCATTTTCATTTTTTTTTTATAAAGCATTCATTCATTCATTCATTCATTCATTTATTTATTTATTTATGGCTGTGTTGGGTCTTCGTTTCTGTGCGAGGGCTTTCTCTAGTTGCGGCAAGTGGGGGCCACTCTTCATCGCGGTGCGCAGGACTCTCACTGTCGCGGCCTCTCCCGTTGCGGAGCACAGGCTCCAGACGCGCAGGCTCAGCAATTGTGGCTCACGGGCTTAGTCGCTCCGCGGCATGTGGGATCTTCCCAGACCAGGGCTCGAACCCGTGTCCCCTGCATTGGCAGGCAGATTCCCAACCACTGCGCCAACAGGGAAGCCCATTTTCATTTTTTTAAAACTTGTGTATTTTTTTTTTTACATAGATACTACATTTTTAAGTCAGATATGTTTTTAGGGTATCGTTGTTTTCTGTTATATTGGAAAAATATAATTGCACGAGTGTGTTATTCTCAGAATGAAGTGGGTTCAGGCATGTTGCCTTACACTAGTAGGAATCCCTTAGTAGTTTTTCTTCAGCAGACATTCATTGATTCAAGTCAGTCATTGATTGATTTGTGAATACCTAAGTAGAGTTGTATAGGTAGGGGATTTTCAGAGTTAACTTTTGAGCATTTATAGCATTTTGTCCACATGGCAAATACACTATGTGAGTTCAAATAAAGTCTGGTATGAATTTACTTACTGCATTAGGTGAATAATTCCAGGCCTGTGTTTTTTTGTTTGTTTGTTTTGTCATCACACTTTTTAATTATTAAAGTTTTTCTGTATTGTGGTAAAAAACACATTACATTTATATCTTAAACATTTTTAAGTGTACAGTTCAGTAGCGTTAAGTGTAGTCACATTGTTGTGAAACAGAACTTTTTCATCTTGCTTGTCTGAAACTCTATGCCCATTAAACAATAACTCTCCCTTTCTCCCTTCCCGCAGCCCCCAGTAACCCTCATTCTATTTTCTGTTTTTGTGAATTTGACTACTTTAGATACCCCATCTAAGGTGGAATCATAACAGTATTTGTCTTTTTGTGACTGGCTTATTTCACTTACATAATGTCCTCTAGATTCATCCATGTTGTAGCATGTAACAGGATTTCCTTCCTTTTTAGGGCTAAATAACCTTCCATTTTATTTATATACTACATTTTGTTTATCCATTCATCCTTCTATGGATGTTTGGATTGCTTCCACCTCTTGGCTGTTGTGAATAGTGTGCTGCTGTGAATATGGGTGTGCAAATATCTCGAATCCATGCTTTCAGTTCTTTTGGATGTATGTTCAGAAGTGAGATTGCTGGATCATATGGTGTATCTATTTTTAATTTTTTGAGGAATCTCCATACTGTTTTCTATAGTGGTTGCACCATTTTACAATCTTACCCACAGTACACAAGTGTTTGCCAAGTCTGTCTTTTAAATAGCGCTACCCTAACTGACAGAGTGGTTTGTGGAGAACAGGGTAGCTGTGAAAGTTAGGATAGCCGGTTTCAAGCTTGATCAGGTCCTTGGAATCAGCCTCATAAGTACTGGGTAATCATCCTTGTTAAGGTCATACTGCTGGACCAAGGCCTGTAGATTGGCACTGAATTGTGCATGGAATTGGCCTGGGTGTTGGGAGACTTATGCTGCAGTTGCTGTAAGTGATCTTAGGCAAATCACCTTAGTGCTCTGCTCCCCACTATTATCATCTGTAAAACGAGGGGGTTGCACTTCTCCCTTAATTTACCTGTTCCAGAATCTTATTGGCCATTGTAGAACCCAAGCATCTAGGGAAGATATTATGTACAGCTTTTTGTAATTATTTGATAGATCAGATTTCTCTTAGCACCAATTTGGGTTCTGTTTTTCTTTGTTAAACATATATTTTTCTTACTCTTTTATTGCCCCAGACACTAAGAGATGTGGAGGGAGACCTTGGCGATTAAGAGTGCCGGCAGCCAGTCAGAATGTCTGCGTGAAAAATCCTTGCTCTTCCATTTACTAGGTGTATGACCTTGGACAATTTAATGAACTACTATGCCTCAGTTACTCCATGTGAAATGGAGATAATACTACCTGTGTCCAGTTCTTGTGAGGTTTAGGCAAATTAATGCATGTAAGGTGCTTTGCATGGTACTAACACATAGTAAGCACTCAGTAAGTGTAAAGTCTCATCATCATATAATATCCTAGTTACAATGTGGAAAATGAGTGAGGCCATCTTCCATTAGAACTCCACATTTACACTTCCTGAGGATATTGCTTCCTTAACAATGTTTTCTCTGGGGTGGGAAGAGTATACCTATTGTACAGCAGGAGACACTGAATGGCAGAGATTATGCTTTATTTGACTGGGATTAAAACTTCAATTTCATGATTGCAGCCCTTCTTTGCCTGGCATACTGTCTCAGACTTACTGACTGTAAGGCCTCATAAGAATGGGTTTTCACGTTAGAATCTGGTAAGAGCTCTTCCTGTGCTCTTCACCTTTTTATTAGCAGTCAGCCTTCCAGGCTGACCTGAGGTAGGATCATTTTGGTTTCTCTGCAGACCAAGATCTACCTGCTTGATGCTGACAGTTGGGAAAACATAGGATGTCTGCATCCTTTTAGAAATATAACTTGGTACTAATACTAGCTTCTTTAGTACTAATTTAGTACAGCCACTTCAGAAATCTGATTTACGTACTTAAAACTTGGCCAGTCTATTCAAAGGTGGGTAGATCTTGCGTATGTCTGCCTTCTTGTGGGTAGCAGCAGTGCTGCAGTTACTCACCTGCTGCAGTTCTGTTAATCAATATAGAGGCAGAGAGGGGAAGACCTATCCAGGAAAAACAAAGCCTCTGCTTGAAGAGTCCCCAACTCGCGTTCAACAGATGAGGGACATGTTGGTACCTCACTAGGTCTCAGTTTCCCCAACTAAAACATAAAGGGTCTGAGCCAGGGGATATTTCAGGGCTTTTCAAGTTACGAGAGTCAGACATCTTGAGATTGGAAAAAGCCCCGTGGGTTCTTATGGCTTAATAGATACCGACTTGGGTCCTTGGACCCTTTAATCAATAGAAATTGGTAAGAGGCCAGATTAGAAATTCAGGCAAGGCTTTAAACTAGGAGTTGTGCTGCAGCACTAGGGAGCGAAAACAAGTAACAGGTACCCTTGCTCACTCCCGAGGCGGGGGGGTACCTGGTTTCTTAAATGGGGTGAGGGTCAGGGTGGATCAGTGGGTTGTGCAGGAGGTGTAGCTTTGGTGGTCTGCCCACCCCCTTGATGGTGCTGTGTGCAGGGATCATGTGTGGTACCCTGCTTCTGCTCTCCGTACCTCAGAAATGGCAGTTGGTTTGTGGCCTTTTTGTATCTTATTGTTCATAATTGCCCCAACTGGACATGCATGCAGTTATTTTTACTCCCTTATAGTTTCCTTGTATTCTGTTGCTCAAGGAGACTGTTGTCCAGGTGCAAGCACTCTGGTAAAGGGTCCCAGGTCCCAGCCCTATATCATTATGAAGACACTCTGAGAAGTGTTTTTATTGTGTGTCTTGGGAAGAAGGAGGCATGGGGAGGTAAATGGGTGGGCATTTGGGGAGAAACTGGAAAAAGGAGAGACCAAGGAGTTCTGATGATCTGAAATGAGCTACCCCTTCTGGAGTGCTTGAGTGGCAGTTGTACCCAGGGACGGTCTCAAGCCCTTCTCTGAAATGGCAGCCCCATCAGACCAAGGGAGTCTTTAATGATGGCTCTGCTGTGGCCCTCAGTAGGGCCAAGGCTTGCTGCCCTGCTTCATAGCTGAGATGGAAGGATTGATGGATCGGTGCCCCTCTCCTGTTTTTTTGCTAGCACTGTCTTCGTACGCTGTTGCCATTTATGTTTTTTGATGAATGATTAATTAGAAAAATAACCATTTGTAAATTGTGAGTGAACTAGACATTTGGCCCTGCCTGTAGGGAAATGGCGCCTCTGAGCCGGGTGTAGCTTGCAGCCAGTACATCAGAGAAGCAGTATTCCCAGACCAGTGATGAATTTACATGAAGTTCCTTTGCAGCATGTTAATGACGGTTACAGCCGAGTAACTAGTGAAAAATAATAGCAAATGGGAAGAGTAAATATTTAATGCCTCTATATCATTTTTAGCTTGCTGTAAAATATGCATTTTGATTTAGGAGGGAAATGAGGGAATCTTGGACATTAAGAGTCAATGTAAGCTTGTCTGAGTTACATTCTGTTTCCTTTTCTTTCTTTGTACTTAAGTAAATTAAAAAGATAAAGTGAGTTGTTGCTGAGGCAGATTTCACTAGGGAAGTGGTTTTTCTGTAAGTTTTAGGTTACAAGATGCTTCTTTCCTGGCAGTTTGAATCTATATGTCCGGTCAACATCATTGATTAAATGCCTGGTGTGTACAGAGGCCCATACTGTCTTTAAAATACAGCTTTCATCATGTTACTTTCCTGCTTTAAAACTTCAGTGACTCCTCACTGCTTCTAGGCTGAAAGCTGGACTCTATAGCCTAGCTTTTAGTGCCTGTGTGCTGTGACCCCAGCCTGCTTTCCTGCCTTACTCCCTAAGAGAATTCCATGTGGACCCTTTGCTTAATCCAGAGTGCTTGACTCCTTATCTTTCTAACACGCCAGAGGCGTTCTCTCACCATTGCACCTCTGCTCAGATCATTCTGGGGCAGAAATGACCTTCTGTTCTTCTGTGCCTATCTAAAGCCTACCCTTCCCCCAAGGCCCAGTTCTAGAAGTTTCTCTGACTTCCCTGACTAGATAGAGAAAAATAGAGAAATAGAGAGAAAAATGAAAGTGGGTCACAATTCTCTGTCCCCTCCAGTTTGCCACCTCTGTACTTTAGTGAATTCAGAATGAGTCCTACTTCCCCCACTTCCTTCTTGGCCATCTTCTAATTCTAGACAAACAAAGCTATTTGTCCAGGTGGGCAGGTTGTTAACAACAGAAATTTCTGAGGATTAAAATTGAATTTAGTAGGGAAACTGGCCTCAGGGATAGTTCCGTGTTTTCTGAGATCAGAGAGTTTTGATGCGGCTTAGCAAGAGGTTGCGCTGCTTTCTTCTGAGGCCACGCTGGTAGAAGTAAGGTACCAGAGAAAGGGTCCAGGCCTTATTACTCCGTTGTTAAAATTGTCTTGGAGTGTTGAGTTCAGAGCCAGATAAAATGATAATATTCAGAGAAAATGATCAGGATGGTGAGGTGGGCCTGAAAACATGAAGGCTGGGTGGATAGAAGAGAACAAGGGAGGCTGTGTCCTCTGTTTTCAAATATTCAGAAGGCTGTCTTCAGGAAGAGAGGTAATTAGACTTCACATATGGACCCACGAGTTGAGAACAAAGACTGTTGGGGGCTAGGTTATAGGAGGACGGATTTCAGATCAGTATAAGAAATACTTTTCTCATACTGTTGAGAAAAAACGAAATGGAGACAGTAGCTTTCCCAAGTGTGAAGTGATGTGAACATAGGAGACGGTATTCTGATCTTAAAGATATATGGCCTTATAGTGACCGAACCACAGGTACTAGAATGGAAGATTAGAATAGGTCATTTTCTCCTCCAGAGTAAAACCATAGGGTTTTGGAGAAGGATTCAGTAGTGGAAAGAAACAAACCCCGCTGTGTCCAAAACTAGGAACAAATCCTGACGTGGATCAAGAAATAATAGGTACTGTTTTCTAAGCTGGTACTGAAATGATGATGAAAACAGTATGAAATCTAGAACTGACAGTTATTAACACTGGATTCAAGGACCTCGAGAGTAGTATTTAAAAAGGAGAAGATCCTTGCAGAATTATCAGGGAGTCATAAGCAGTTTCAACATTAACCTTTATCTCTTTGGAAAATTTTAAAAGATCTATTGTTTTAAAAATAATAATCATAGAAAAGTAAGACCACAAAATTGTCTTGGCACAAGTAATTTGGATTTATAAAGGCTAGTGTTTAATGGGGACAGAGTTTCAGTTCAGGAAGGTGAAAAATTCGGGAGGTGGTAGATGGTGAGAATTGTAGAATAATGTGAATATACTTAGTGCCACTGAACTGTACAGTTAAATATGGTTAAAATACTATTTTTTATATTATGTGACTTTTACCACAATAAAAAGAATTAAACATTCCCCAGGATACAAATTTTAATGCATGTGTATATCTTTCTTTATAGAACATCATACCTTTTGTCAGAGTCTCAAAAGTGACTTTGACTCAGAAAACATTAAGAATTACTGATCTGGAGTTGTGGTTCTCAAATTTTTGGATTTAATCCATGTAGGTGGGGCAGAAGTTCCTTACCTCACCTTTACCATCCAGCATCAAGATAAGCAAATATTAGTATGAGCCATATATAGATGATTTTACTTTATAAAGCAGTGTCCCATAAGCTTAAAAAATGTAATTTTGTTGTACTTTCCTTGGTGGTAGATAGCAAATGATTTAAAGAGCGTAAAAATTACAGATGAAGGTTTATTATACTAGCAATTTTTTGGGAAGTGGGCTTGTTGTATATATATATCTGCTTTAGCTGTAGGGGTTTGGATTATTCTTATTTTTAGCCACACCACATAACGTATCTTAGGGTCTCATTATTGAAAATTACAGGACAAAAATATAAACATGTACCACTACACATTGAGATTAACCAGATAATCTTCAACAAGTCAAACTTCTAATGATAAAATTGAACTAAAAGTAACTTAAAACTGAAAGGCAGGAATAGCAGTATTGCAAACTGTGACTGACTCAAGACAGCACTGACGCTACAGTGATAATACATCATCTTTCCCGAGCACTTGAGAATTCTGAGTTCCAGAATTGGTGTGAGTGCCCAGAAGACGCTCTGCAGCATTGTAGGGCAGCCCGAGTTTTTGGTAGACCAAGATTTAAGTTCTTTGTATACTCTGCTAACTTGCTGATTTTAATTAATGCAGATTTTAGGACCCCACCCCCAACACTTATTAGGCAACCAGCAACTCTCGGTCATATTAAAGATGAGTATCTGTGTAATTGCATATTTACCTTTGAGAACTAAAAAAAGATGTATAAATCAGTTACAGATCTCCTGTGGTTACTAGTAGTTACAGGACCCTACTTTAAGGAACACTAGTCTACCAGATTAATTTATGGTTGTAGCTAAATGATACCAGACATTTTGAGGGAGGATTAATATCTAGGAGACTATCCAAATAATGGCCTTTTTTTCTCATTTTGTTTAAAAATTAAAAAACAACACAACACAACACATCAGCCTAAATGCTTCTGATAACCAGATACCCTTTCTTTTTAAATACCCCTTTATTTACCAACTGCCTTACGCCTGGCCCTGGAGTAAGATCAACAGCTGTGTGTGAGTAAGTTTTCCCCCCTCCCTTGCTGTGCTCTTCCTATCAAATTGAAATACCCTGGCATTTTCTTCCCTTTTTGAAAACACAAAAGAGGATTAGGCCATATAATGGACTATTTATGTGTCAAATTAAACGTTTTACTCCGAGGCTGTTTTTGAGTTATGTGAGCAGTAAAAATTTGTATTAAGCTGCCAAGCCTTTTAAAAAAAACGCGTATTATTTAGCTGATAGCCTGTCACAGTCTGATGGACCCGTAATGGTGTTTTGAGTAAATAAGCATTTGAACAATTATGAAAGTTATGTTTACATGTATATTAGACAGCCCGGGTAGGGAGTGACCAAAAGTTATTACCAGTTGACAGCTGCTGTCTGGTGACCAATTTGAAGTGAATCGGTGGATTCCCTTCAGTGTGGAGTGAACAGGTTTCCCTGTCAGGGGAGCAGGCTGTGTAATCATCAGTGTGCGTGTGGGGCCCCAGCCCTGGAGGCCTGCACGTTGGTCAAATGAGGCACTGGAATAAAACGTCTTAACTCCATAGTGAACCGCTCCTTAGATTTACAAGTGTGGTCTGTTTTATTTCATTTTATGTCTTGAAATTTATAAATATGTTCACAGAATACAGGCTGTGCAAAACAAAGTATCCTGTTCTTGGGAAGAGGGACCATGTATGTTTCTTTGGCATCTACTTTCTAGGGCAGTGATCTTGAAATTTTCAAGATCATGTGTCCCTGTCAATAATAAATATTTTTATATTCACATCTAAATTGTATACATATTTACACATATAAAGCTTACACAAAAAATAGGAGTTTAAAGGATAGAGATAAAAAAAAAGTGTGCATAGCTGATTTTACTTTTGTACTTGAGTGAATCCCCTTTGCACATACCCTGGGATAAGCACACCTTGCGTTAGAGACCAAGGCTGGTACCTTGATACCTTTGCGTCGTGCAAAGGGCACCATGGATCATAGAGCTGTGACTTGGGCATGGCATTCATAAACTTGGGCAAGTCTTTTAATTACCTTAAGCCCCAGTTTCCTCATTTGTAAAATATCGATAACTACCTGTGAGGTTGTCATAAAGATTACTGATAGTAAACATCATATGTCCACTTAAGCATTTGCCGGAAGTCACCTCATCTCTCCCTGACCCTTTCTAAAATAGCTCCTTCCTCTCTAATCACTTTTTTTTTTTTTTTTAACATCTTTACTGGAGTCTAATTGCTTTACAATGTTGTGTTAGTTTCTGCTGTATAACAAAGTGAATCAGCTGTATGAATACATATATCCTCATATCCCCTCCCTCTTGCGTCTCCCTCCCACCCTCCCTATCCCACCCCTCTAGGTGGTCACAAAGCACCGAGCTGATCTCCCTGTGCTGTGCGGTTGCTTCCCACTAGCTATCTATTTTACGTTTGGTAGTGTATATATGTCCATGCCACTCTCTCACTTTGTCCAATCACTTTTAATGCCTACTCTGCTTTACTTCCATTAAAACAGCTTTTCGCCATATGAGTTAATACTGTTTAAGTCTTCACTGGATGGGAAGCTTTGTGAGGAGAGAGACTTTTCTTCCCTTGTTCACTGCTGTATCCACAGCTCCTAGAAGAGTGCATGACACACAGTAGATGCTCAGTAAATATTAGTTGAAAATGGAATGTTGGTCACTTAGTAAGTTGATTAATAGAGGCCATTATTTCTTTCATTGAGTGCCCTGCACATCGTTGGTGCTCTAGGATAGTAGTAGTAATTCTTTGTGTGTGATTTGCTCACAGTGGGATCCAAGACAGGAGGTATTTTTCCTGCAGGAGAATGGATTTTTTTTGTCTATTACAGCCAGCTGTTTATCAGAGTGAGGTTAGACATGAAGTCTGTAGCCCTGGCTCTGAGCCAAGTGCACTGACCCCCGCCCCCCCCCCCCGCCCCACCGCCCCGTGTGGTTCTGATGCATCACCTTGGCCTCATTAGCAGCCTTCTGTGGCCCACCATGCCATCCAGCTGAGAACTTCACAGGGCCAGGGGTGACGGGCCATATGGATGTGTCTCAGGGAGGGCAGTGGCATTGCCGTGTCAGGTCTGTATAGAGGACAAACGTAATTTCTTATGTGGTTGACAGGGAGCAGTGGAGGGGAAAGAACCACACCTTTGGAAGACACTTTTCTTGGCTGCTCTTTGAAATGAGTTGTTACAGAAACACCTGTTACTTTGAAGGCCTATCATTTTTAAGGTCACACTTTTGATAGGGCTATGAAATAAAGGCATATGGAGCGTTTTCCAGTGTTGCTCTGGAAACATTCGTGTGGTGATTTAATAGGAGGGATGAATGAATATGAGGTTCGGGAGTCTTTACATGTATGAACAATTACATATGCAGTTCAGTAGCCTACAAGCATTAAAAATATAGCATTTATTGATTCCTTATATCTTTCAGCTTGTTTCTTATCTGTTATCTCTTCAGTTGATATGGATTTGTGCTCAACTTTCCTAAAAGGGGAGATGGGGAAATATTTTCTGGGATCAGCTGATATATTGCTCTGAATTTGACCATTTTAAAGGGTTATGGTAGATATCAATCTGGGTTGTGTTGTAGGTGAAGGATGGGGGCGTTTTCTTTATCCTCTTCTGGCCCACATCCTCTAACAGGCTACTTATTAAGGGCATTCTGGGCTGTACAGCATGAGCTAAGAATGTGATCAAGCTCATCACATTAGCCCTATTTTCCAGGCTTGAAAAATAAATTAAAAAAAAAATAATCGTCTTAAATAAATATAAAAATAAATATAATAACCTCGAGAACCCCTGGAGGTTCTACCATTCAAGAGCTTAGTGGGGAATGCAGTACCTGAAAGACCTCTTTTTGAAGATGATCTCCTTCAATTAATCTAAAAACATCGGAACCCTCCTCATTTTAACTTAAGAAAAGGATCTCTCTTTTTTATGGTATTTTAAAGAGTCATGGTAGATGGAAATGATGGGGAAATTGTTGCAACATGCAAAGAGGTTTGGAGTTGTGTAGATCTTAGTACAAATCCTGACTCAGCCAGTAATTGTCTATGCAGTTAATTAACACTACCAGAAAAGCTGGCTCACGGTTATGTGTAAACTTTTATTTCCAAACATCCAGAAATTGTTCAGAGTTATCTTACTTATTCTGAGGGGTAGGCTAGGAAGCTGTATGAAGCTGTATGGGCAGAAACTTTTGGACAGCCATTCTCAAACTTTACTTTGCATTAGAGTCTCCTGGAGGGCTTATTAAAATGCATATTGCTAGACCTCCTCCGCAGTTTATGGTCCAGCAGGTCACAGTGACGTCTGAGGATTTGTATTTCTAACAAGTTCCCAGGTGGTGCTGATGCTTCTGGTCCAGGGACCTCACTCTGAGAGTCACTGCTTTAGGATGTAGATCTCTTGCTCCTCTTTGCCAAGGGAAAGGAAACTGAATTGCAGGGGCTCCCTTTTCTTTTCGCAGAAGCGTTGCCTCTTTTAAGCAAACATTAAAACAAGATTTATACACTGCATCCAAGGTGTCATGCACTGAGCTAGGTGCACTGGGAATAACTAAAGTGGTCTCTGCTCTTGGGAAGCTCACTGTTTAGAGAGGGGATTAACATAAGAAAACAGCAGTCAGGATCTAATATGACACGTGCTGCAGTGGAGATGTCAGGGACAGATTCTTTAGATATGCTGTGGGGACTGGCCTAAGCTTTCCTCAGACTATCTCAGCATTATATCTATGGGTGTAAGCAAAACAAAGCATCTGTTAACTCTCAGATCAGCTTTCTCTCTTCTTTGATTTCTTGGGCGTCCTGAACTGTGTATTCAGAGCCTTCAGAGTTGGCACTGTCAGCTCCTCACCCCAGCTTTTGTGGAAGGGTCCCTCCTCCTTTCCCTTTCTCGTTTACGTTTTAAAATTACAATTTCAGACACTGTCCACTGTAGCAGGAGGATTTGTAACAAGACCAAGTTAAGTGATCTTGGTTGAACTAATGTATGAGACAGCTTCAAAAATTCATGAGGTACCAGGGGAACTTTCTGTAGCTGGGTCAGCATGCGGCGTTTCCCTTCACCTCTTCAAGCAGATCAGACATTTTGTGACAGTGCAGCAGTTTGAAGTAGAGCCTTCCAGGTTGTGGCCCTGCTCATTAAGACACTAAGACAGACCTGAGGAGAAAGAGCAAGGAGACTGGGTTGTTACTTTCAGCTGCCCTTGTTTCCCTAACTTTGAGCAGTGACTTTGGGTTAACTGGTAAAAACTGGTAACTCCAGTTATGCATAGAACTAGTGTCTAGGGCAAATTTTTCTCCCCAGGTGATCTCCTATGGTGCTATTGGTGTTATTAAGGAGTATCTTGATCTATTAATAATAGCCCCATAATTTTAAGCACAGTGAAGCAAGAGGTGTGTGTGTGTGTGTGTGTGTGTGTAAGAAATGGAGTGACATGGTTAGTTATTAGTACGTTCCCTACCATCTCCCTGTGAAAAGCTTCTCTAGACAGGAACAAAGGATGTAGCTAAATCCAGTGACAGGTTACAGTGCTTTCCCCATTTTATTGATTGTTCATTTCTAGTCTCTGACCTTATTTACTACTTATTGATCTAATAGAAAAGCAAATAACTTTCCCTACACAGCACTTAGGTGAGCTGGGCTTTGATGACGTGTCTCCCAAAGGGTTTTTAAAAAAGTACTTACCGGGACTTCCCTGGTGGTCCAGTGGTAAAGAATCCGCCTTCCAGTGCAGGGGACGCGGGTTCGATCCCTGGTCCGGGAGCTAAGATCCCACATGCCGTGGGGCAACTAAGCCCATGCGCCACAACTACTGAGCTTGCGCACGCCACAACTAGAGAAAAGCCCGCGTGCCGCAACGAAGAGCTCGCGCGCTGCAACGAAAGATCCCGCATGCCACAACTAAGACCTGACACAGCCTAAATAAATAAATAAATAAATAAATAAATAAACAAACAAATGAAAAATAATACTAAAAAAATTAAAAAGTACTTACCTACTGAGTGGCAGCCTCTATACCATCTAATGTACATATACACCTAATCTGTGAGCTTGGGGGCCCTTTCTTGGTTGGGTCACTGATGTCACAGGCTGGCCCTGTCATTTTGGCTCCTCTTCTGTAAGATCCTACACATGCTGTGGACTGCTGTAATGGCCTTGCAGTGCACACAGTCTTGGAGTCAACACAGGGAGCATATGTGAGATCCCACTGGAGATGATGTGTTGCTGAGTCAGTTCTGGTCAGTGTCTGCCAACATGTCAAATTTTCACACTGAAGAAAGCCAGAACCACTTTATTGTTATAGATTTTATTCTGAGATCTCAATTTGTGCTTTTGAGCTCCAATTTGCTTCCAAATAAGTTCTGAGTTTATTTAAATTTTATTTTTGGCTGCTTTGGGTCTTTGTTGCCGCACGTGGGCTTTCTCTAGTTGCAGCGAGCAGGGGCTACTCTTTGTTGCGGTGTGCACGCTTCTCATTGCGGTGGCTTTTCTTGTTGCGGAGCACGGGCTCTATGCATGCGGGCTTCAGTAGTTGCAGTGCACGGACTCAGTAGTTGTGGCTCGCGGGCTTAGTTGCTCCGCAGCATGTGTGATCTTCCTGGACCAGGGCTCAAACCTGTGTTCCCTGCATTGGCAGGCGGATTCTTAACCACTGCACCACCAGGGAAGCCCAAGTTCTGAGTTTTTAATTGCTAAAAATGCTTAATTCTTTGCTATATATGCTTGGGGAGGGAGAAGTTAGGATTTGAGTTAGGTATATATATGGTAAGGAAACAGTGGCATGGATAATCTAACACAGGAGGTAAGATAGATTCCCTAATGTCATAGATGACTCTAACTATATTAGATTCTTTTTATGTTTACATTTTCACATTTATACTTAGGGTGAGGTATGTTGTGGGAAGCAATGGAAATAGAACTTGGGGAATGGTCACTGATAATCTGTGAATAATATAATCTACACAGAGATAAAACCAGATCCCTGTTTGTGGGATTGATGGATGATTTTACTGGTTTCTTTTTCTTAGCATTGTTTATTTCTGAGTACGTAATACATTCATATGATTCAAAAACCAAACTATGTAAAAAAGCATATAGAGAAATGTCTCACTCCTATCCCTGGACCCATATGCCCTATTCCTCAGCCTCCCATAACTACCTTATTAGTTTCTTATGTATCCTCCATAATTTCTCAAAGCAAATAGAAATACATTTGAATGTATGTCATATAATAGTCAGATATTATAAACACAGTTCTGCATTTTGCTCTTTTGTGATTATCAGTGTATCTTGGAGATCATTCCCATCTCAGTACAGAGAGAGCTTCCTAATACTTTTTAAAAGCTGCATAGTATTTCATTGTATGGTTGTACCATAATGTATTTAACCAGTTTCGACACTTAGGTTATTTCCAATCTTTTGCGATTACAAGTGATGCTGCAGTGAATAATTTTGATCACATGACATTTCATCCATGGGTGTATGTATACCTGAAGGATAAAATCCCAGAAGTGAAATTTTTAGTCGAAGTATAATATATGTGCATTTGTAATTTTGATAGTTATTGCTAGTAGAGGTTGTACCAATTTATATTCCCACCTGTTGAAGAGTAGGGATTTCCCCGCAACCTTGTTAACTGGGTGTGTTGTTAAACTTCTTAATTTTTGCCAATCTGATAGGAGAAAATTGGTATCTCAAAGTGGTTTCAATTTACATCTCTTACTATGAGTAATAGTAAGCATTACTATTACTGAGCATCTCATTACTGAGCATCTTTTACTATATTCAAGATCTAATAGTACTTCATTTTCTGTGAATAGTCCGGTCATATTCCTTGCTTGCTTTTCTGTTGGGTTTTGTTTTGTTTTTTTCTAAGTTTTAAGAATAAACTATTTTGGAAAAGTTGCAAAGATTACTGAGATTTTTTTTCTTTCCTTATGCCATTATTAGCTGTGTTAGTTATTTTAGACAGTTTAAGGACATACAGGTCTCCTGATATTCTGGGTCTTGTCATAGGTATGTCAGGCCAAAGAAGGATGCAAATCTAATTCATGACTCTCAGCTGCCTCTGGGGATTTTCCATCTGGAGTGACAGGTTCGGGAGATTCTGCTGAGCCTCTGACTCTAGCCTCCATTGTAGGACGTATAATTCAGAGCCTATCTTCCATTCTTCTTCTTTTACTACTGTCAGTTATTAACTACAAAGGTTATTGAAGTGAAAACCTTGCCTGGAGTTTGTGTTTCTCGAGATTTACTTCCAATTATAAATGTGGTTTTCAAGTGACTGAATCTTTCATAGACTAGGTTTCAAGCACATTAAATATTTGGTCGTCCCTCTCCACCCCATCACATGCTAATTGAGAAAATGAGCAGCTGTAATTTTTCTGGAACACAGTGCTGTCATTTTGTCCTGTTAATTGGTTCAAAGAGTAAGGAGCTAAAATGTGGAGGCAGAGGTGCTTTTCCCAGTTGGAGACGTGCCTTGAATCTTTGTGTCCCGGAAGGGTCTGCCTCACCTGGAAGTTAAAAGCATTGGCTTCAAAATAAGACCTCCTGGATTCAGATTCCTGCTTTGCCAGTGCTGGCTGTATCTCCTCAGACACATGTTTGTGCTTTACTCTCTCCATTTATAAAATAGGGATAATGATAGTACCTGCTTCATTGAGTGATTGTGAGGATGGATTAAGGTCATAATATGTGTGAAGTGCTTATTGGCACTGGCCTGGGACATTGTAAGTTGCCAGTAAATAGTGACTTAAAAGGGACAGTGATTTCGGAGCCCATGGGATAAAGTAGCAGTTGTGTTGCATTTGACGTTGGTTGATTAGCTTTTCTTCCTGCTCTGTCCTTTACCTAGAGAGGAGTTTAACCTACTAACTGAAATGTGACTCACACAGAGGGTATTTGAGTATTAGTGAGTGCCAGACTCTAAACAAGATGATATGTGAGATGCTGCCCAGAGTCTTCAGGGAACTTGCAGTCTGACAGGAATCTGAGCACAGACACCTCTAAACGCAAAGCTGACTGTCACCAACCTGGGGATACAGAGAGAACATAAAGTTACTCTCCTTTTACTGGGGTGCCTAGGGTATGTGTCTTCAAGAAGGGCACCATTTGAGCTGAGAACCGTTAGTAGGTGAAGCAGGGATATGAGGGAACCTGGGCATTGATGATAAATAACATTTCTGTAGGGTTTTGCAATTTGGGAAACATTTAATATATTTCATCTTACCTCAATTAAACCTCATAAAATAGCTGAGTTTACTGCTGAGGAAATGGAGGGTCACTTAGGTTACGTGATTTGCGCAAGGTCAGACAGCTCCTTGGTGGTGTTGGGGTTTGACTACAGGTCTCCTGACTCTGAATTTCCAGATGTTTTCCCCTGGTATCTTGAGTGAAAGGACGGACACCAGCAAGGGGGCGCTCAGAAGAGAATGTCAGCAAAGGAGGCGCTTGGAATAGCTCCTAAGTGTCCCTGAGTTTAGATCAGACTCTTCTAGGACATCAGAGCTAGAAGGAGGCCTGAGAGCAGCCAGCCTTTTGCTGTGACTGATGAAGATGGCAGTGTGCTTGTGAGGGACTTACAGGGACCCATACGGTGCTGGCAGGCAGCTTTATGGAGAGGGCAGAGAGTTCCCCATGGCTGTTCCTGGGTGGTCTTCAGGGGTTGATTAATTGCTGGCATGGAGGGAGTTCATTATAGGAAAAGTAGGTAAAGTTAGAGGGGGGAGGACCTGTAACTTGAGAGGCAGGCAGTTTCCCTGGGATATTTTCCTGAGCAGCACAAAAAAAGGGCTATAGTTTAGTATTCAGATGTGGTTCCAGTTGTGCAAGGACAAGGAGAAAGAGGCAAAGGCAGAGAGAAAGGGAAGGAAAATGAGTGGATGATGTGAAAAAAGGTCAGTGAGAGATCTTTGTGAAAGACACATCCTCAGTGTCTGTGGGGCACGCATCCGAAATCCTGGGGACTTGGTACGTGGGAGAATGTCTTTAGCAGTTCTCTGACCTGAAGTGCTCTGGGCTGCCTTGGGTGTGTGTAAACTTTTGTCATGGTGTGGGGGGCACAGTGGCCACTACATGTTGTTTCTCAGGATCGCATTTGGGGTCATTTCTACTTTGGATAGGAGGTTATTCTAGGCAGAACTGGTGTGGACCAGCAACATCAACACCCCCTGAAGTCTTGTTAGAAATGAAGATTTGGGGACCCCCTACCCAAGAGCTTACAAAATCAGAATCTCCAGGGGATAGGGTTCAAGAACGTGTATTTTAACAAGATCCCCAGGTCATTTGTCTGCATGTTACATTTTTGGAAGCACTGCTATCATCTAGAGGCCTTTCAAGGTCCTCCTTAGGGTTCTTTGCTGCTGCAGTTAACATGTCATTCACTAAACTTCTATTGAATTTTTGTTATGTAGGCACAACACAAGGTGGACTCCAGTGTGGATCCTGCCTCTCCCGGAACATACGGTCTAGATGAAGAGATAGGATTGTTTACAAATAACTAGTATAAAGACAGAAACTATTAAAGGCCTGTAAGGGAGGCACAAAGAACACCTATGGCCATGTGGAAGGTGGACATGTTTCTGTGGGTGTGTGCAGGGTAGGTGGTGTGCAAAGGAGGGAAGCGTTACCTTGGACCAGGACTCCTGGGTAATTCTAATCAGTGGTCTTATGCTTCGTTGCAAGCCTGATGGTGGCTTGACTTTTGCCAGAATATGGCCATACCAGTGTGTGGACAGAGGCCTGTCTGAAAACTGTTCAGCCTGCCCCATCACTTGACCGGGTCTGCTCTTGTCGACCTGATAAATGTTTTAAAAATTGTCGGGATTATGTAGATGACTCACGGAAGGACATCCCCGGCATCTGCTTTTGGATCTCCTCTCACCTGCACCGCCTCAAAAGCCTGCATGTCCACCATTCTGTAAAGGAAAAAATTGATTTGTCACTGAATTTCCATGCCTCAGCCTGGGAGAAATGTAAATGTTGTACTGGCCTTTAGTACTCTGCCTCCAAGCCTAGATTTAGAGCTGATCATTATACTTTCAGAGTAGGTTAGGTATGAAAATAGCAGCAGCTTGAAGAGTCAGAGGAAGCTGTTTGCTCTTATCTGCTGGTTTGGTCAGGGTGGAAGTACCAATATTAATACATTCCACTTAAACAATAAAATAACTCCCAAGGGAGAGGAACTATAAACTTTAGTAAATATCAGAGATGTTAAATGCTAAAAATAAAAGCTCTCTGCAGCTGTTTGGCTCTTTAAAGAGAGAGTTTATTGGTCAGGATTTCTGGTCTGGTCATGCTGTGCTACCCCCCCTTTTTTTTTTCCTGTGTGCATGTATGTAAATTCATTAGAATATAAATTAGTTAATTAAGTAGTACAGTGTTTCTAGAGTGTGCAATAGTAACCTGGCTAGCTAACTTAATTAAATCCTTTGTCATTTTCTGTGAGAAACAAGTTTCATCTTGGGAGGTCACTGTGTCCTGGCTGTTTTACTTCTAAAATGTACCTTGATTCTATCCTCTCCTTTCTGTCCACCTTTTCTCTGGCCCAGAAACTTGGATTGAATCATCACCCGGGCTTCATTCTCTCTTCCCCAATTGTTTCACTGTGCTGTCACCACTGGAGATTTCTTTCAGAAATCCCATACTTTGCACATTGCAACTAGAGCCTAAAAAACCTTCAGAGGCTTCCTGTTGTTCATAGGACATACCGTTTTCCAAACTCCTTAATATGCTATATGAGCCTCTTTACAGTCTGGCTCCAAAATACTGTTCCAGGTTCCTTTCGAAAGGCTTATTCTTCCCTATTGCCCAGCCCACAGAACTATCTACTGTTTCCAAGTACAAACAAAATATAACCACTAGCAGCCCTACATTGGTAGGGATGACTCTAGGTGTTTGACAGCTGTTATCTGATTACAGTGTTAAATTTAGCATCAAAGAGTTCTGTCATTTGTCTAGGTCATGCACCTTGTCAAGTGTTAGAGCTGGGATTTGCATTCAGATATTTTGATATTCTAACTTCCAGTTCCTGCTTTTATGTTTCTGTGCCTTTGCTTATATGTTTTCTATACCTAAATGTTCTCCTCTTCCCTTTTTTCTTGTAAGACCTGGAAACTTATGTGTTAGGCTTTCCTAACAAGGTGCTTCCATAGGTCTTTTTACCTATCTCAATTAAGCTGGATTATATAATTAGTACTAGAAGTAATAGTACCTAGTACTAGTAGAAGGAGCTGGTCCTAAATCTCAATTTTTCTTCCTTTCCCCTACAAATACTAGCTGCCTAACAAGTATTATAGAATGAATGCATGAATGGATGAAAGGATGACTGGGTAGATGGATGGTCTAGTCTGGGTCCTTTTGTGATTTGAGTAGAGTGTCCCTTGGCTAAGTTCAAGGCTGCAGAATTGCTATGTGGGAAGAATGCATGTCATTTCAGCTATATCAGATTATAGCCAGGGATGGCCCAACAAGCAAGGATTAAATACCAGTGAGTTGTTGATCTTTTATTTGGATCTAAGTGGAAATTTAGCTGAAGAATTTGGAATGAGTCTGTTCATGGAAATTATTTATTTTTTAAGAGTTGATTTTCTGATTTGTAGCTATAGTAGTTTGCTAGGGCTGCCGTCACGAAGTACTAGAGACTGGGTGGCTTAAACAACAGAAATTTATTTTCTCAAGTTTTGGAGGCTAGAAGTCCCAGATCAAGGTGTCGGCAGGGTTGGTTTCTTCTGAGGCCTCTCTTCTTGGCTTGCAGGTGGCTTCCTTCTTACTGTGTCTTCACGTGGTCTTTTCTCTGTGTGCGTGTTATGTCTGAATGTCTTCTTCTTATAAGGACACCAGCTATATTGTATTAATAAGAAATCGTTTTAACTTAATTACCTCTTTAAAGACCTTATCTCCAAATATGATCACATTCTGAAGTACTAAGAGCTAGGACTCCAACAAATGAATTTTGGGGAAACACCATTCAGCCTGTGACAGTGTATAAAGGAAATTCCTTTACTCCACCCCTCCCCTCTCAGCCTTTTCCTTTTGTTTCCTTTTGGCAATTTTGTTTCATCAGAGGGCTCAAGAGGAGAAGTAAAGATAGAGAAAAATGAATTTATTTTGGGTGGATTTCAGGAAATAGCTGGTGG
Source organism: Eschrichtius robustus (assembly GCF_028021215.1). NCBI lineage: Eukaryota > Metazoa > Chordata > Mammalia > Artiodactyla > Eschrichtiidae > Eschrichtius > Eschrichtius robustus. Next base: position 81,070,959 of record NC_090839.1, on the reverse strand, counting down.
GGGGAATGGCTCAAGCTGTTGGTGAAAATGAGATTTGGATACTGCCTACATACATTTGTATTGTCTTGGCATATTCTGGTCTGGTTTTCTGGACATATGAAAGCTGACTGTGTGGTGGAGGTCTAGTCTGTTACTAAATGAAAAGGGAAATTGATAATCTTGCAGTTTGTTTTGCCCACCTGGAAAAGTGAGAACTCTATACTTATCTTTCAGCCCTTCTTCCTAGAAGTAGCTCAGGGACTTGGTGAGCACACTGAGGGTAGGCCCAGGACAGGTTAGCCTTGTACCCTCTGCCACCATGGCTGACGCCGTACCTGGAACTAGCAGATGTTTACAAAATATATGTCAAATGGAATTACTGAACTTGCTTGGCTCAAATACTTTGTTTTTCCCCAGAGCTTTTGTGAGGAGTTTTTCTCTATCCTTGTTTAATTCCTACTCTTGTCTCCAGTTCTCAACTGTGGCTTATGCCTTTTCTTCCCATTCTCTTTGTAATTATCAAGTAATTTATTAAATAGAGACAAGCTTAACTAGACATTAAATAATTGCAGGTGTGCAGCTGAATTGAGCTGCTGTCCTTTAACTAGGAGCTCACAGCTGTTTGTGTTGTATTGTGTGATGAGATTTCACCTTACCTTGTTTCGTTATGTGATATCTTGCATATTGTAAAATAAAAGAATGTTTATTAGAAGCGTCTGCTCTAAGCATCATATAAAGGCTGATATGTTCCCAGGAAACCAGTATAAAGACACTGGGAGGCCAGGTCTGGAGCCTTTGCAACCTCTGATACTTCTCCTTTCCTGGGATTTTTTCATTTTTGTTGAATTTTTCTTGTTAGGGAACACCTGATTTGCTCCTGAGTCTCAAATATGACCAGTCATCATATTTTAAAAGTATTTCTTTTGCTCTTTAACGTTAACTGTTAAAGCAAGATTTTTTTCATTTCTTCCTAAGAGATCAGTGGTATGTCCAACAGGTTGGCGCCTTCTGTGTTTTAATTATCAGACCTTATCTGCATGCTTTTTACACAAATTTGCCCCATTAGAAAGAGTTGTAGCTTGTATAATTGTGAATTTTAGTCCTGTGTTATGTTGTAGTGCCACCAGTTTGCTTTCTTTGACTGGTTTCACATAACAATTGCTAGAAGTAGACACCAATTTTATAATACTTAGTTCAGTGCAGAATGGAGAGTAAGCTGAAGGATTGTTTGGTTACACTATGCAGTAAACCCAATGGTTGCAATAACCAATATACATGGATCTACTCTTAAGGACGTAAGGAATGTCATGCTGCCACTTACCAGCTGTGTGACCTTGGGCATGCCACTTAAATGTCTTAATCCAAGTTTCTTCACCTAGGTAGTTGCAAGGATTAAAGAAATTTGTATTTGATATTTGCATGTACACAGTATTTGCATGCAATATTTGCATGCACATAGCGTGCCAGGCACTATTCTGGTTGTTGGATACATTTGTGAAAAAAAGCAGACCAAATCCCTACCCTGGTGGGGTTGACATCTGACTTTAGCTTTAACTGTCAACTAGACAGAATCCGCTTGGTAGGAGAACATGATAGCTAACATTTATGAAAAAAATTTAATTGAAACATGTAACTAATAACACTGACTTTATTTGGTACATTTAAACCCTATTTCTATCTAGTTTAGTACGTCTGCCTTATAGAGCAGGTCTTAGAGAGAGCCCTTCCCCATAGAATAGCTGTCCATATTAACGGTCTTGGCTGTTAAAAAAAAAAAAAAATAGGTGCAGAGTCTCTGCATCTATTATTTTGGGATTCTTGGTCTTGGGATGCTGACTGTATAGCCTCCTTCTCTAGGTCTTTGCTTTATAGGTTGTTTCTAAGATTCCTGAAGGGGACTCAGAGAATGAGCTCTGAGTGACGTGTTTGATCCTTTGAGTCTGTTTGTGAAAGCCCAGTTTGTTCAAGTCTGAATGGCTCAGAGAGGACAGTGTGATGTTTAGCTTACCTAGCACTGTCTTGTATCACTGATTTGTTAATATCTGCAGAATCACAAGCAGAAAAAATATCCCAGAGCATCAGATTGATTAGTTCTCTTGTATTCTTTTTCATGGGCAACTGAAAGAAAAACCTTTTTCAGGAAAGCTCTTTCTCCTCTTTTTGTGTCTTTTTCTGGAACAGAAAGACAACATTGTGATAGCATTTTGACTGTGGGATTCTGGAGTTCAGACATAGGGGGGTGTTAGTGACCAAACATCACTTCCTTGGGGACAGGGGTGGTGGTTGTCAGTGAGTCTAGAGCTGTATCTTGAGAGGAATGGGCAGCGGCTCCTACAGGGACACAGAGATGTCAGGCACCGATCTCACAGTCTGCTGAATGCTGGGTTCACAGCAGTTGGAGTATTTAAACCAGGGTTAACATATAGTGTGTGTTATTATGAGAGATGTATGAGGTCAGAGTTAGGACCCCATCATGTGGTGGCAATTTGCATTCTTTATTTCCTGTATTTTCTTTTAGGGAGGGAATACATAATATGTGATAATGAAGAAAGACATGTTTTTGTGGCTTTTTAAAAAATTGAATTTTGATTTAGGATATTTTATGTCATGGATGTTTTTTGAAGGACATGAAATTTGGTTGCTTATTTAGAAGCTTTTGAGAAAATTGGGTCTCTGACACACAAGCAGTCCCACATTGAATTCCCTCCGTTTATTGCTGCAAAGACATGAACATGTTTGTCAAAGATGTGGGAGGGGTGTTACATGCTTGTTTATCAGAGCCACCAAAAGTAGCTCAGACATCCCTCACGACTCAGCTGATGCCCTTGCTGCCTGGTTGGGTATTTGTGTACTAAGGACTTGCTTCCTTGCTGAAGGCTAGGAACATGTCACAAAGCCAGATTGCTATGGGGATTGTTGCAGTGAGCAGACTTAGCGAGATTGCACAAGGCTGGCTAGTGCCCAGGTTTAGACTACCTTGGAAGAATTGGCTTGAGGGCAGAGAAGAGAAGTTTGGAAAACTCCTTTCTTCCTCTTTGGTGGCATTAACCCCTGTGAAACCAGACTCAGCCGCTTTTGTTCTTTTTCCAGAACTAGGGTAGTATCGCTCATCTGGACTTAAACTAGTTGGTATTAATCACAGGAAGAGGCTTTGTGTGGGTGCCATGTGCAAATTGTTGAGCTGTTCAGGTGGGGTTAAATTTGACACCAGAGGAATGCATTGGCCCCGGCAGGAGGTAACAGTGGGTTGAGGAGGTCTGCACTTCAGCCAGAAATTTTTACTTCATAATGTTTTTTTGTTGTTGTTTGTTTTTTTAACATCTTTATTGGAGTATAATTGCTTTACAATGGTGTGTTAGTTTCTGCTTTATAACAAAGCGAATCAGTTATACATATACATATGTCCCCATATCTTCTTCCCTCTTGCGTCTCCCTCCCTCCCACCCTCCCTATCCCACCCCTCTAGGTGGACACAAAGCACCGAGCTGATCTCCCTGTGCTATGCGGCTGCTTCTCACTAGCTATCTATTTTACATTTGGTAGTGTATATATGTCCATGCCACTCTCTCACTTTGTCCCAGTTTACCCTTCCCCCTCCCCATATCCTCAAGTCCATTCTCTAGTAGGTCTGCGTCTTTATTCCTGTCTTGCCCCTAGGTTCATAATGTTTTTTAAAAAAATTTATTTATTTGTTTATTTGGTCGTGCCATGTGGCATGTGGGAATCTTAGTTCCCCAACTAGGGATTGAACCCGACCCCCTGCAGCAGTCCTAACCACTGGACCACCAGGGAATTCCCCACTTCATAATATTTTTACTCTAACTTCTTGCTCTCAGTGTTGAGAAATGCCCATCTGGCCATTCAGATAGTTTGGGCAAGTTTTCACCCATGAGAGTGCTCTCCTTAAAGATGGTGAATTGACTCATTCATGGCTCTTTAAAAATAAGCACATTTCTGAAACCATCCATCCTAGTGTTCAGCAGTCCAGATAACAAGGTACTTTTGTTCTGAGTTTGTTGCAAGCATGCACTGACTAAGGGTGGAAAGGGCAAAACCAGAGATTTTTCCTTCTGTTGAATCTTTTCACCATAAGGATGATTTTGTCCTTTAAATAAAATAAACCGGAGCTCTCAATTTTATTAAGTGAGGAGTGTGGGGGAGATAGAAATGAGGCAAGGTGCTATCCCTGTTTCTTAGAAAACTCTCCTGATACTTTTTGAGCTCTGTCCATCGATCAAATTTGAGTCATTGCTTCAGTAACATGACATAAAACATCTTCCTCCTTTTTAAAAGTATCTTTCCTTTAAAAATTTCTAAAACATGCCAGAACCTTCCCAAGTCAGCTTAATAAAACAACTCAAGTGTGAAGGGATCTGAAATTACTTTAAACAAAGCAAACGATTCTGACTCTCCTACTTGGGAGACATTTTCTTCTTGAAGGCCAGCCCTCTAAACTGTGGGACGATCCAAAGCAAAATCCAATTAAAGTCCCCTAATTCCCATAAGTAATTTCTTTCCTTTTCTTTTTTTCTTTTTTTTTTACGATTTTCTTTTTTTTTTTTTTTTTTTAATTGGGGTATAGTTGTTTTACAATGTTGCGTTAGTTTCTTCTGTACAACAAAGTGGAGTTCCCTGTGCTATACAGCAGGTTCTTATTAGTTATCTATTTTATACATATCAGTGTATACATGTCCACCCCAATCTCCCAATTCATCCCACCACCCCACCCCCCGCTTTCCCCCCTTGGTGTCCATACGTTTGTTCTCTACATCCGTGTCTCTAAATTATCCTTTTATATATCTTACTTGTATGCAGCTTGCAAGTGAATATCACTGTGAGAGCTACAGTTTGTCAGGGTTTAGATCTTAATTAGCTCATGAGATTGCATCCTTTTGAAGCTGTATACCACAGGTTGTTGGCCAATTTTCCAAAAGCAATTAAAATGCCCACTGTTATAATTAAGCTTGTTAGTGGTTGTATGTTCTAGTTATAAAATGTATTTGGCAATTAAAGAAACTGAGTTTTGGGGCTTTTGGCTGGACTCTTTGGGATGCAGTAAACTGGCTTCCACCTTAGTATCCTGTTAGGAGAGTCACTGATATGGGTACTTAGATGGTGGGTCATATCTTAGGTCCTTGAGTATTTATTGTTATTCCATAAATAAGAGCAACCTTAGGTTTTTACAAAAAAGCTAAAGTTAGGGAATGTGAGTTCCTGATTATGTCCTACTCTATATACAGGAGACAGAAATCTAAATTTCCAAATTACAGTCTTGTAGCTGAGAAATCCTTTTAAAGAAGCATTGTCTTATCTTTAAGAAGGTAGCTTGACTATGACAGTGAACAATTTAATCTGTTAAACTAACATCTCTTGTGCTCTGGTCAAATTTCTTGTCTGTTTGTTGAACCAGGAGTTTGGCGGAAATGTTCCAGGTACAAGACGCGGTTAATATCTGTTTCTGAACCACACAGTGTGTAGAAGTTGGTAAGCGGTGTTTCCACCATCTCACAGTGAGATTAGTCTGAGCTGGCCCATGGGAGAGGCTGTGATTGTCAGGGCTGCCCTTGGTGGCAGATATAATGCTTAGTGGCTTTCTTTGCACGATGCTTGCCTTTTATTCTTTCTTTTCTTCTCTTGACTATTTTGGACTATTTCTTTGTTTCTCAACACCCAGAGTGGCATGGTGGATGAGACCATGGGACAAAAGAGTCATTTAGTGTACAGGTGGAAATCAGTACTTAAAAAATGAGGTTGAGGTTTTCTTGTGTATTTTATTTTGAAATCCATTTAGCTAGCACACATGGAGGAAAATGGACCTCTTAGTTTATGTGGTTCCATCTCTTTGCCTTGCCTGTTTGTGCCCCTCACCCCCCACCCCCATGCAATTAACATGAAGATGATAGTTTAAGAATGAGCTTAGAGCATTTAGTGCTGGGCAGGTGGAATGCTTCACAGGATGTTAAAATCAAAGAGAAAGAGAAAAGGGCAAGTGTTTTGTAATTACTGTTTGGTTTTGAGGAATAGTGGAAGGATTGAATCCTATTTTAAATGTACTTCTTTCCAGAGTTCCTTTAAGGTCTTGATTAATGATTTAAATTATTTTCTTTATTGTGCAGAAAGATTATAATTATTAGAGATACATTTTTCTTGGGAAAAATACTATTTGTGGTTCTTGGGATGTTAAGTCTATAATATATTAGTATAGAAAAAACTTGAAGTCTTGTGGGTCTAAGGACATTTGCTTTAATCCATATATACTAGCACTTCCTGGGCTTTCTTTGTATTAAGTTTACCATAACTTATTTCTAGCCTTGTAAAAATAGAGGGAAGAAACCCCAAATTATTAGTTTGGTTTCTTTGAATTCTACAATTTTTCCCATGTACAGAACAAAATAAAACCAGTGTTTGCTGCCATCCTACAACGGATGATTATTGGTTCTGAGGAAATGACTATCTGTAAAGTATACATTTGTGTGTAATATGTGGTATTTATTATGTGTGGTGTTTTATAGTTAAAATATAACATAATCATCATGAAATAATACACATGAAATGAGATGTGATGGTAAGAAGAGATTGACTTAAAAATAAACAGGAAATAAACAGTAGAATCTCTATAAGCAGTCTGCCTTGTAGACCTAATCAGTCAGGCTTAACTTGTACTTTAGTTTCCTGCATAAAGTCATATTTAGCCTCCCAGTTCAGGATAATGCCCCTCCTTTGTGTGTCCATAGCACTCCATATCTCTCTCATTGTGGTACTTCCACAATTGTTTATGTCTGATTCCTCCACTTGACTATAAACTATTAGAACATGAGCAGATATTATGCTTTTTATTTTTCATTTTATTTTACTTTTCCTCTTTGAATTCTTTAAAAAAAATTGAAGTATAATTGATATACAATAAACTTCACATATAAGTGTGTTAAGTTTTGACGTAGTGTATACCCATGAAACCATTCCATGGTTAGGATAATGAACATCTACCAACCCCCAAAGTTTCCTCATGCCCCTTTATAATACTTCCTCCTGCCTTTCTCTATTCCCTGTCCTGAGGCAACCACTGGTCTGCTTTCTATCTCTATAGATTAATTGGCATTTCCAATAATTTTATATGAATGGAATCTCATACAGTATTATTCTTTTCTTTAGTCTGGCTTTTTTCACTCAGTATAATTATTCTGTGATTTATTCACATAGCAGTGGTTATCAGTAGTTTCCTTTTTATTGCTGAATGCTATTTCATTCTTTGGATATAGCAAAGTTTGTGTATCCATTCATCTCTTTTGGGGCATTTAGATTGTTTGCAGTTTTCTGCTATTATGAATAAAGCTGCTGTGACATACCAATCTTTGTACGAACATATGTTCTCATTTGTCTTAGGTAAATACTTAGGGGTGGAATGTCTGGGTCACATGGCAGGTATATGTTTAAATTTATAAGGAGCTGCCCAACAGTTTTCTAAAGTGTTTGTACCATATTAGATTCCCATCAGTAGTGTGTGAGAGTTCCAGTTCCTCTGTATTCTTGCCAACACTTGGTATCGTCAATATTTTAAAAATTTTAACCATTCTAATGGGCATGTAGTAGAAATCTCATTGTGGTTTAAGTTTGTATTTCCTTAATAACTAGCGATGTTGACCACCTTTTCATGTGCTTGCCATTCATATATCTTCCTTTGTGAAGCATATGTTCAAATCTTTTGTCCATTTTTTGAAAACTGGGTCGTTTGTTTTCTTCTTACTGAGTTTGAGTTCTTTACGTATTCAGAATTCAAGTCTTTTGTCAAATATATGATTTGCAAGTATATTATCCCAGCCTATGGTTTGCCTTTTCATTCACATTAACTGTCTTTTGAAGAGCAGAATTTAAAATTTTGTTGAAGTGCAAATATCAGTTTGTTCTTTTGTGGATTATATTTCTGGTGTCATTGCTAAGAAATCTTTGCTTAACCAAAGGTCACAAAGGTTTTCTTCTGGAAGTTTTGTACTGTTGGATTTTACATTTAAGTCCTTGATTCATTTTGAGGTAATTTTAGTGTATGGTGTGAAGTATGGATTGGAATTAATTTTTTTTCATATGGATACCCAATTGTTACATCATTTGTTTAAAAGACTGTCCCTTCTCCCTGAATTAGCTTTGCACCTTTATAAAAAATTAGTTGTCTATATATGCGTGGATCTATTTTATTCTCTATTCTGTCTGTTCTATTAGGTCTATGTGTCTATCCCTTCTCTCCGGTATCACACTGTCTTGATTACTGTAGCTTTATATTAAAATCTAGTAGTATGAATTTTCCAGCTTTATTCTTTTTCAACCATTGTTTTGACTATTTAGTTCCTTTGTTTTTCCATATAAATTTTAGAATAATTTAATCTATAATTAAAAAAAAATCCTCCTGGGATTTTGATTGAAATTTCACTAAATCTGTAAATTTCACTAAATTTGGGGAGAATTGTTCACTATGTTGAACCTTCTAATCTGTGATCATAGTATATCTCCCCATTTGATCTGTTTTGATTTCGTTCCATCAACGTGTTGCAGTATTTAGCATACTTGTCACATATATGTTTTATACTTATTCTTTCTACATAGCTTCAATTCAAAAGGTTCAGAGACTCCTCTTTGGTGCTGTTCTTGAGATACGTTTATATTATATCTTTCTAATAATAATTTCAGTTGTGTTAATCTTCACCATTGCCTTAGTTTTCCTGAGGAAACCAAATTTTATTTGGAGTCAAACATGCCACAGGAGGTCATTGACTACCTAGGTAACCTGCTTAGATTTAACATCAATGAATGACTTTAAAACAATTCATATAACTCCTTCTTTGGCTCATATAATTTTTCTTGAGGCATAAGCAAAAGTGGTTTCAGAAATGTTTAGAGCAGTTGTAATCCAACTGTGTTTGAAAGAAGAATTTTAAATGGCTGAAGAGCTGACCACTTTTTATGCTGGGTAGGTAGCAGCCCAGAGGACCTTGGTGGCTCTTGAAGAGCTATCAATATTTCTTACCTGGAAAGCAATGAAGGACATATTTTAGGTTGGGAATAGATAATTCATAGGCTAGTGGAGTGCCGTGTTTCAGTGGAAGGATTCCTTAGAGATCATCAGTTCACAGAAAGGGAAAGCGAAGCCTGAGGATCATACTATACTCTGAGACTTAGTGTCCTTGGAGGATCATACTATACTCTCAGTGAATTCTTCTTGAAAGCCAGTCTGTTTGCATCAAAACCTACAGAGACATAGCCCTTCCCACTCAGCAGATTATGTACGGTCAGGTTAGGCAGTCAAAATGGAGAGATAGGAATTGGTGTTGGGTTATTAGAGTCAGGGTGGTCATTGATCAGAGATGATGATGTGACCTGTAGGATCATTATGAGAACTTCCCATGAGGGACAAATGTGGACGATGATTGCTTACATAAACTAGTGCAGTTAACTTTGTGCCAGGCACTACTCTTAAGTGATTTATGTTTATGGGCTCCTTTAATCTTAACAGCCTTGTGAGGTGTAGTTACTGTAATTATTCCATTTTGTGAGTGAACACAATGAGGCACAGAGAGATCAGGGATTTTTCTAGTGAGTGACAGAGGTGGGAGAGGAATCTGGGCAGTCCGGCTCTAGAGTATGCACGCCTAACCACTGCACTGTCGACAGACTGCCCAAGAATGTGTCTATTATGTGAGCCCATAGGGGAGTGATCCCCAAAAACCTCTCTGCCAGCCTTGGGGACCTTGAGTTTCAGTTGTTTTTTTTTAAGTTTTAAAACAAGAGAGACTTCTGTTAGTGGTTAGATTTAGACTTTTCATTTCTGAAGTCCGGAATTTTAAAGTTCTTTGAAACATATAGGTTTTTTAATATTAAGTATATGTGTGTATGTAAAAGTTTCACTTGTTTAAAAAGTCCCTTCTCTCCCTTAACTGCATACTATCTGTTTTAAATGTTTGTTTCCCAAGTTTTTTTTTTTTTCCTCTCTGAAGAGGACAGACTCAGGCTTATGTCAAAATGCAGTTGACTGTGCCTTAGATTTGGAATGTGCCAACAAGAGACTGTACAGCTATGTATACGGTTGGCTCTTCAACAATGTGGGGGTTAGGGCCACTGGCCCTCCCCACAGTCGAAAATCCACATATAACTTATAGCTGGCTTTTTGTATCTGTAGTTCCTCTCCATTTACAGTTCTGCATCCACAGGTTCAAGCAACTGGGGATTGTGCAGTACTGTAGTATTTGCCATAGAAAAAACTCCACATTTAAGTAGAACTGCACAGTTCAAAGCAGTGCTGTTCAAGGGTCAACTGTACTTATATGGGGCCAGGTATAAGCACTCTTAAAGAATCCCAGTGACTAAAAGGACCAAGTACAGTACTGGGAGAAGAAGCTGTGGAGCAGCTGCCTGCCTCCAGCCAACAAGGCGCTCCTGGGTGACGTTTGCCACCAGCTCCTTGGGTGTAGGCGTTAGAGAGTATGAAAGCCGGCCTGATGGCTCTGTGTTTGTGGCTCCACTTGGAAACTTTACAGTATTTCAGCTGCTTGCTCCTGTGTAGGCACAGAACCGTAACTTAACCATAATGCTTGACTGTAACTCTGAGGGGAAATGAGGACAGGAAAGTTGGACAGCATTTTCCACTTGGTGGAGGATGGAGACCAGAAGGAAGGGATGGAAGGGAGTAGAATAAAAGTAAAAAGTGATGAGTTTAGATATATCTTGCTTGAGGTTTTCTATTGTAGAGGGAGCCATACCCACAGTAGTAGCATTTGTACTTTGGGAAGGGGGTGGAAGTAGATCTTCTGGAATGTAATCTGGACTGATTCCTTCTTGAATGGGGGAACATAGATGATTGTGTGGAAAAGCTCTCACTCTCTCTCTCAGATGTACCCACATATGCACACTGTTCTTGTTTTTGCTAACTACAGAAGCTAAACAGAGGGCAGTTGGAAAGAGTTCATCCACTGTTTTAATCCTTGGGTGAGATTGTTAAATGATAGCCATGTTCTGGTTAGCACAAGAGTTTTTTTGTCCCTGGCAGCAAAGGAGGCCAAAGATGGTATTTGAACTTTGGCTCTTCAATTTAAGTCACTAAAAATTTATCGAGTGTGCCAGGTACATGACATGAACATGAGATATGGCATCTAAAGGCTAATTGTTATAGTTTATGTTGGTCTCGATAGACTTCCACTTCTCATATAGATTTCTATACTTCTCATAAAAGACAAAGATTATCATTGATGAAAGATATTAGAGATTATCATTTTAAAAGTATTCAGTAAATATTACCCATTCTCTCTGAGAATGTATGGGCATATCAGGATCTTTGGTGGGTATGTTAGTTTCCTGTTTGCTACTGTAACAAATTACCACAAAATTGGTGGCTTAAAACCACACAGATTTATTATCTTCAGTTTTGTAGGTTAGAAGTCCAACATGAGTCTCACTGGGCTTAAAATCAAGGTGTCAGCAGGACTGCATTCCTTCTGGAGGCTCTAGGGGAGGTTCTGTTACCTTGTCCTTTCCAGCTCCTAGCGCTTTCTCGCATTCCTTGGTGTGTGGTCCTGCCTTCATCTTCAAAGCCAGCAATAGCAGGTCGAGTCCTTCTCATGAAACCATCTCTCTGTTTTCCTACTTGCATAGTCACATCTTCCTCTTCCTTTGAGATTACATTAGGCCTACGTGGACAAACCAGGGCAGTCCCTTTAAGATCAGCTGATCAGCATCCTTAATTCCATCTACAACCTTAATTCCCCTTTGCCATATAACATAATATATTCACAGATTCCAGGAATTAGGACGTTCAGCATCTTTGGGGAGCCATTATTCTATCCTCCATAGTAGGGGAGACTTTTTCGAAACTTTGCTCATTTCCCCATCAAGTGAAATTATATAAGGCCCTCCCTCTCACCCTTTGCATAATGAATTGTTACCTGTGAACACATGCTGTGTGTGTGAGTGGTGGGAGGCTTGTCACTCATTACCTTAAAGCCTCACTCTTCATTGTCATAAAACCCCAGTCACCTAAACCTTTGATGATTAGTTTTGTAGAATCATAGTGTTGGAAGGAAGCTAGAGATCGTTGTAGCCAGCCTGCCCTGCAGGTGCTTACAGACACATTATTACATCTTTTCCAAGTGGCTGTCCCACCTTTGCTGACGTGGAATGGCCTGCTTTGGGAGGTCATGTCTTCTTTGCACAGCTCCATTTTTCTGTTAGAAAATTCCTGCTTTATATTGAGGGGAAGTCTCTCTCTCTGCAGGTTTCTATTGGTTCTTTTTTGTTTTACTCTCTGGGGTCATATTGAATAAATCTAATTTCCTCTTTCGCACTTGAAGCCCTTGAGATTTTTTTAAAGACAGCTATCATATCCCCCAAGTATTCAAACTAAAAAATCTCAATTTCTTCAATTGGGTCTCATATGAAACTATTTTGAGGCTTCTTTCCATCCTGGTCCTTCTCCTGAATATGATACAACATGAAGAAGGGGAGACTGAAGGATGATTTAATAGGAGCCTTTAAATGCCAGGGGGATTGTTACACAGAGGAGGCTGGTAAGATCTCTGCCATTACCACGGAAACAAGAAATCACAGGCTTATATTATGGCTAAAGAGATTTAGGTGTCAGAAAACCTGTCTTAACCTTGTGGATTGAGATAGTGCAGCGGACTGCCATGGGAAGTTGAGGGATCTTTTGCCCTAGAAATCTATAAGACAAGCCTTTAACCTCAGAATTCATTTATTTTGTGTAAGAGACTTTGCTTTAGTTAAATGTTCTGCTTAAAGAACATTCTTGTCATTGCTTGTCATCCATGCCGATGCCTGGATTTCCCTCTTGCGTTGGCTCATTGGATGTAAGGCATCATCATGACTGCTGTTAATCACAGGGGGAAGGAATCTGGTTCAGGGCTTTATGAAGGAAGGGAAACAGTGGCGTAGCTCAGGATAATTAATAGCAAGTGGAGTGACAGTTTGATTCCCTGGTAGGGACCCTGGCATTGTTGAAGGAAAAAATCACTTTATTCTTTCATAGAGAGAGGCAGCTGTAATTCTGGTTGGATGGAATCCAATTAAAAGGAACTGACATGCAAATTGATGATCAGACAGTGTGAGCATAGAAAAAGTCCAAGAAGAGTTCTGTAAGAAGTGGCAGAGAACAGTGTTAAGTAATTTGGCATGGTAATGTGTGTAAGAAAAATGGAACCATATGGGTTGGCTACCTGAACAATTATAAGTCTGGAATCTCAGCCAGGTGAGAGCAGGAGACTACTTGGTTTGATGGGTTTATAGCTACTGAACTTTTAGACATTTTGGTGTTGAAACGTACATTTTAGGAATTATAGCCTTTCACAATAGAATGATTATAAATCATCCCAAATTGGAAGTGGTTAAATAAAATATTCCCAAGAATATATGATGGGAATCCAAGCCTGGCTCTTTGAAAGAAGATCTCATTGTACAGATATACTTCACCTGACCTAATGATGTGTCCTCAAAGATTTGTGTGAAAATTGACTCCTAAATTTAGGATGAAATAGGACAGCTTGCCGTTTATAGTAATGCTATTATGAATCCTTTTCTAAAGTGAAAAATCCATTTATAACCAAAGTCATGACCAATTTATCCTTTGAGTAAATTCATAAGTCCATGTGTTAGGTTTGCTTAAACAAAGGTACTTTTCTTTGAAATGAAATAATTGTAGAGACACGTAGCAGTTAAACTTTAGAGTAACAGAGGAAAAAATGGGCAGGATTTTTTAAGAAGTCAGTATATTGCTTTTTAGGGAGGAAAATTCTGCTTAAGAAGTCAGATAGCCTCTGCTGTTACAGTGGGAGAAGGAGAAGGCTGCCCAGTGGATTGCAGGGAGATTTATTAGGATCTTTTGGGAACTGCAGCAGAAAGGGCTATGAAATTTTTTGAAGAAGGAGCAAGGAAGTAGGACCACAGCATTTATTAGACTTTATTCAGAAGAAAGCCAAAGAAGGTGAAATGGAGTTCACCCTGAGAAAGCTGTGGAAGATTGAGGAGCTAAGACTTAGCAGCAGCAGCAAGAAGAGACCAGGGTGTTGTGGGCAGAGTTTCCACTCAGCAGGAGAGCATCCAGTTGTCACTCTGGTCGGCAGCAAGGGATGTTAACACAGGAGATTCAGAATGACCAGGGTCCAGTTTTTGTTGGTCCAGGTGTGAATAGTGTGCTTGCTGCATAAGGTGTAAGCTCCAGGGGATCTTGCCCCCCTGCAGCCACTCTGCTTGGGTACTCCTACAGCTGCGTACTCCCTGCCCAGGGCTGTCACTTTTACTTTCCACTCTGCCCAAAATGCTCTAACCCTCAGGGGTCCTTCCCTCACTTGATTCAATTTTCTGATAGAAGCTCCCTTTTCAGGGAGACCTTTCTTGATAATCTAAAGTGAACACTGTTTCTTCCCTTAGTCTGCTTTACTTTTCCCCTCAGCACTCATTTCCACCTCAAGCATAAGTTTATTTGTTAAATGTTTTTCCCTTTTCTCTCTAGTAGAAGTAAGTTCCATGAGAGTTGAGACCCAGTTTGTTTTGCTCACTGTATTCCCAGCACCTAATCCATACAAATTTGTGGAATGGATTTTTAGGGAGTCTTTATTTATATGAGCTTGGAATAAGAAGGGGGACTCAGTTGCTCTCCTATATTACATAATATGTTATATAATTATAATAATTATGATGGGCTCAGCACAGAGTGCTGTGAACTTTGAGAAATAAGCTGGGGATAGTCATCACAGAATTGGAGACTGGAGCTGGAGTGGTTTAGAGTTTTGTTTGGTAATCAAGACAAGGGAAGGGTATTGTAGGCTGACAAAAGAGGGTAAATACACTTGCAGAGATTTAGAAATGAGTCTTGTCTTTGGGAGTCCTTCAGTGAGCTCGATGTGGCTACTAGAGCACAGGTGCATGGTGAGCCTTGACACAGAGGAGTGCGAGGTGTGGTTGGGAAGGACATTTTATAAGTATGTCAAGATCTGATTGGGGAAGTTCTTGAGTTTGGACTTTACCTTTTGGGAAGTGGTGAGCCCAAAACTCTTTAATCAGTATCCAAAAGATACCCTGAAGGAGGGATTGGAAGAGGGAAGGGTGGAGAGGTAGGATGTAGAGCAGGGTTGATGTGATTTTTCCAATCTTGAGATGCAGGAGAAAGTTTGGGATCCCCATGTTGAAGGACAAGAAAATGAAAAGCAATTTTCTTTGTTAACTAAGATGCATGATGATATACTGTGTATAGGTAGTGGATAAAGGTTGAAAACTAATAGCTCTTGTAACTGTTTAGTTTTTCCAATGGGGTAAAGCTGTGCCACTGGGACACAAGGAGAGGAGAAGACCATTTTGGTTCATAGAATAGAAAACTTTAACTGGGAAATGCCTTGGCAAATGGATAGGGATTCTTATTCTAGCTCATGTGTTTTAGCAGCTGTGCAGCCTTGGACAATTCATTTACCTGCACTTCTGGTTCCTTTCAAGGATGGGCTTTGTTGATATGCTTACATTGTTAATGTGCAGAACAAAGTATACAATTTTGGAAATTTTATGAAAATTCCTTTTATAAATATTGGGTAACATTAGGAGTCCTTTCCTTTAATAGAAATAGATATGAAGAGAGTAGAACTTAAATATTCTCATCACCCCCCCCAAAACAAACAAACAAACAAACATGGAGAAATAGATCTGGAATTGCTGTTTTCCTGGAATATGGTATTACCAAAGTGTCAGAGCCCCTCACACCCTGAGAAAACATGACCAATTCTAAGAGTTGGCCTGCACAGTTTTTAAAGCAGACAGTAGAGGAACGACTTTTCGCTGCTCATATTCTCCATGTCAAAACACGTTCTGTGTCAGCAGTTGGTGAGAGCTACTGCAGAGCAGTGCAGAAGCAAAAGGAGGATTTGATCATGTTGGATGTACTCCTGCATATTAACCTGCAGGTCACAGCAGTTCTTGTTCCAAAGAGCTGTGTACCAGGCAGTTGGACACTTTATCCTGGTTTTTACTCCCTTCATCATTCACAGCATCTCCTGTCGGGTACCCCCCCCACCCCACTTCAGCCTTGGTCATTTGGAGTAGTTGAATTGTGGTCTTCTATGTATACAGAATGCTGTATAGGCTGCATAGTTCTCTGAGATCTTTTAGGAAATTTGGGAAACTTTACATTTTAGAATGCTTTCTTCACTTTTTTTTTGGGCTGTGTTGGGTCTTCGTTGCTGCACGAGGGCTTTCTCTGTTTGCGGTGAGCGGGGGCTACTCTTCATTGCGGTGAGCAGGCTTTTCATTGCAGTGCCTTCTCTTGTTGTGGAGCACGGGCTCTAGGCACGCGGGCTTCAGTAGTTTTAGCATGTGGGCTCAGTAGTTGTGGCACGCGGGCCCTAGAGCGTGCGGGTTTCAGTAGTTGTGGTGTGTGGGCTCAGTAGTTGCGGCGCACAGGCTCTAGGATGCACGGGCTTCAGTAGTTGTGGCACACGGGCTTAGTTGCTCCGCGGCATGTGGGATCTTCCTGGACCAGGGATCGAACCCATGTCCCCTGCATTGGCAGGCGGATTCTTAACCACTGCGCCACCAGGGAAGTACTTTCTTCACCTTGAGAAGGGGGAAGGAGAGGAATGTTTTATAAGGATTGCTTTGAAATAGGTCCATTTTGAAGAGTTTTAACTTGGGCAAAGGACAGAATAGCTTAGTGTCTATTAAGTTCCTAGAGTCCTGGAACTGGGTCCCAATTCCATCTTTTCCACTTATTAGTTATGTGACCATGGGAAAGTCACTTAGTTTCCCCATCTGTAACATGGGGGATACACACCCTAGTCCACTGGCCTCAATATGAAACAGCTCATTACACTCTAGTGGTAGTTTAGTGAAATGGATGAGTAGTCTCAGTTTACCTCCACAGGCAGCCGCAGAAGTCAAGCCAAGCATCCTGGAGTATCTGGGAATCACCTGGAAAGAGGATAGAAGTCTGCAGCACAGTGGTAGGGGATGGATGGGTGGGACCCAAGAGTAAACTACAGAAGCAGTTGATCTTAGCAAGCAGGAAGGGGTCTCCAGGGAATTCCTGAGTGTCAGCAAGGGATCTTGGTAATGATGGGGAAAAGAAATGACTCAACTGGAGGAGTCAGACCACCTTGGACGTCGCCCCTGAACCGCCACCAACATTGTATGTCACATCCCCGTGGGTGAGTCATGTTTCCTTTCTGACCGTCAGTTTCTTTGTCTGTAAAATGATTAGATGATTTCTTGACTTCTTTTCTACTCTAGTAATTTCACCACTTCATTGGCTTTCAAGAACTGTGAGAGGCAGGAGTGTCACAGAACAACCTGCCGTAGACCTTGGCCTGTGCAAATCTTTAGTTTTGTTTTTTTGTTGTTTCAAAGAAGTTTCTGTTCAAAAGACCATGAAACATTTCATCATTGGACTTTGAGGGAGTTGTCTCTTTAATCTCTCACGTTTCCTTTTTTCCCCTACAAATGATATCCACAGGACTGCTGTTGTCTTACGCTCTCTGGATCAGCACTTTTGCAGAGAAATGAAAACATTGCACTTTTAAAGGCACAGAAAGCAAAAACTGTAGCATCAGGATTCAAGGTTACAGGATTGGTTAACTTTCTGGTTTGTTTTGCTGAGCTGAATGAAAAAGATTTAATTGAACGTTGCTGTGTATGGATTAATATTAATAACCACAAAAATCCCCCAGTGGTAATTTTTTTCCTTCTTTGCAAAGAATTTCAAATTATGATCTAGGACTGGGATTATTATTGTCAACTGGATATGAATGTGAGAAATGTGGAATAAGAGGATGAAGGACGTGGTTGGAGAGGAGCAACTCTTGGGGGTGATTGTCCAGAGAGGACATGTGTTCTGCATTCTTGATGTGTAGCATTCTTTTGAATAGTGATTTGTTACGGTTCAGATATGTATCTAGCAACTGCCCCAGAGCTTTATAACATTAGTCAATAGAAATAGTATTAGAAAAAAAGTCATCAAAAGTAGAATTTTTCTTTAAGATTTAAGAACTGAAGTGTTTTTAAACTTTGATATTCCGAAGCGAAGAAGTTGTTAGGTTGGGTTTGAGAGTTCCTAGTAATACCCAAGTAGATCTTTACCACAGACTTAAAATACACTCATATGTAGTCACTTTTTTGGCTTGTTTGTTTTTGTTTTGTTCTCTATCCTAGCTGACTTTAGGGGAAAGGCAGTGTGGTATTGATATTAATTTATTTGTAAAATCAATAGCAATATATCAAACACTTGCTGTATACCAGGATTTACCACCATTAAATAAGAGATGGCCCCTGCTGCTCTCACGGAGTCCCCCTGAGTAAGGTTCAAAAGTTCGAAAAGTAAGCATGATTATCTTGCAAATAGATGACTGTAAGAGTGTGTAGGTATGCTGTTATTTCCAACAGATTGCCTACCACATAGCCTACATGCGCTGGAGATACTCATTAAGTACTTTGAGAGGATGGAAGAGGGGGCATTTGCAGCTTGGAAAAAAATCAGAGAAACCTTCATGAAGGAGGCGACATGACAATGATGTTTCAAAGGACAGGAAAGAGTATGCCATGTACATGGGCAGGGTTGACATTCCAGGGAGAGACTAGCATGAGGAGGTACCTGCCTCCTTTTCGAGTCCTGAAAGTAGCAAGTACTTTGTTGCTGGAGGTCTGGGTTTGTCTTAAGGGCAGTGGCAAATGAAATGCAGAGTGCAGGCTCTTTGAGGGCTGTCTGCTAAGATTCAAGGGGAAGATGTGCTGGGGAGTTGTATGCTGGGAATAGTTGGTAGCTCTCCCGGATTTCAGTGTTTCCTGAAATAGATGTACACTGTGATGTAGAAGTACCAGGATCAGATCAGTTAATCAGTATCTGGTTAATGTACATGTACATGCAGAATTTGGGCAGCAAGGTGCAATATGTAGAGTGTTATATGAAAATACTGGATGCACACAACTACAGTATTAGTTTGCACAAGAAATCATTGTGATGCAGGTTGATGGAGAGCTAAAATGAGGAAGGGGGTTAGGGAGAGATGTCAGATCAGCTTCCCCCCCCACCCCGCCTGCAGTGGTTCTCAATTTGGCTACAAATTATAATCACCTGGGGTTCTTAAAAAATTTCTTAGGTACAATTTACATGTAGTAAAGTGCATAAATCTTAACTGTACAAATCAATGTATTTTGACAAATACACACACCCACATACCCTTCAAATTAGAGTATAATCATCACCTGAAAAAGTTCTTTAGTCCTCAGTTCTAATCAGTCCCTTCCCACCCCTCCCATAGGCAACCACTGTTCTGATTCCTATCATCATAACTTAGTTTTGCCTGCTCTTGAGCTTCATAAAAATGGAATCGTATGGTGTGTACTTTTGTGTGTCTGGCTTCTTTTGTTAAACATAATATTTTTGAGGTTGTTCTGTGTTGTTACAGGAATCAGTTCTTTTATTGCTGAGTAGTCTTCTATTGTGTTAGGTGTACCACTGTTTGTTTAATCATTTCCCTCTTGATGGACATTTGAGTTGTTTCAAATTTTTGACCATTATAAATAAAGCTCTATTGTGCAAGGGTTGTTTTTGTTGTTGTTATTGGTTTGTGGACATAGGTCTTCATTTCTTTTGCATAGTTTCCTAGGAGTGAAATTGTTGGGTCATAAGGTATGTAGGTGTATGTTTAACTTTATAAGAAACTGCCAAACAGTTTTCCAAAGTGGTTGTACCAGTTTACACTCCCACCAGTATTTCATGGGAGTTCTTGTTGCTCCATATCCTCAAAAAAAATTAGTGTTGTTAGTCTTTTTAATTCTAGCCATTCTAGTTGGTATAAAATGGTAATCTCATTGTGGTTTGAATTTGCATTTTCCTGATGACTTAATGGTGTTCAACATGGTCTTCTTTTGTGAGGTGTTTGTTCAAGTCTTTTGACCATTTTAAATTGGGTTGTCTGTTTGTTATTGATTTATAGGAGTTCTTTATATAATCTGGTACAAGTCCCATGTCAGATATATGTAATATGAATATTTCTCCTAGTCTGTGGCTAGCCTTTTAAATTTCCTAATGACGTCTTTTGATGGGCAGAAAATTTAAATTTTAATTAAGTTTAGCCTGTCTTATTTCCCCCTTGTATGTTTTGAGTCTTTTGTTTCCTCTCTAAAAAATCTTTACTTAGCCTAGGTTAAAATATTCTCCCTTGTTTTCTTCTTTACATTTATATGCATTTACATTTTGGTTTATGTTCCATCTCAGATTTTTGTGTGTGGTGTGAGGTAAGAGTAAAGGTTCATTTTTTTCCCCTTACATTTATCCAGTTGTTCTAGCATTATTCTTTGGAAACACTTTGCTTTCACCATTGAATATCCTTGGTGACTTTGTTGAAAATCAATTGCCTTTTTAAGTCTATTTCTGCTTGTGTCTATTCTGGACTCTTTATTCTGCTCCATTGATGTATTTGTCTTTCCTTCTCCCGATACCACACTGTCTTGATTACTCTAGCTTTATACTCTAGTTAGTATTGAAATGAAGTAGTGTGAATCCTCCTACTTTGTTCTTTTTCAAGATTGTTTTGACTATTCTAGGTTCTTTGCTTTTCATATAAAATTTTAGAATCAAATTGTCAAATTCTAAAAAAATACTGTGGTACCCAAGCCATAGTCCATGCCAGTTAAATCAGAATCTTTTGGAGGTTGAATCCCAAGTATTTCTTAACACTCTCTAGGTTATTCCAAATGCAGCAGAGATTGAGTATTAATGTGCCAATGGGATTTTAGTATGGTACCCTAAAAAAGAAATTTGGTAGTAGATTACTGGGGTGGAATGCATGTGTAGGAGTTGAAGTGGGCCGCCAAATGGAAGAGATTGTCAGTGCTTATGGAAAGAGGGAGAGTTTGAATGGGAATGATGGAAGGGTAGTGAGAAACTATGTGGTCTAGGAAAGTTCTCTCTCCTGGGGGACATGCAGTCCCTTTGCTGAAGTGCTGTCTTGTGCAGCTACCATTCCTGATCACTCAGGATTTCCTCACCCTAAGCCAGCCACAAATGTAGCCTAAAACCAGAGGTTTGAAAGCTAAGGAACACTTTTGTTGGGTAAAGCATATAAACACATTATTTTATAGCATAGCTTTCCCCTGGATTAGGGAAGTGTTTGTGAAATCTGGATAATAATGAACTGGGTAGGCACTTTTTTTTTTTTTTAAGCTTTTTGAAGGTTTTATGTCTTTTTAATAATGTCTTTATGCAAACATTGGTTCATCCATTCTTCCCATGGGTCGGTAGTTTTGTCAGAAGTGCTGCCTCCCTAAAAGGCTTCAAAGAAAAAAGGGACAAAAAGTTGCAATCAAATAATGCTGTTCTTTGGGAACGTATAAGCTCTGTGGCCTGGTAGGTGTTTGCTTGTGGCTTTTTTTTTTTTTTAAAAACACGTTTTCCTACTTGAAGAGAGAGTTTGGAACTAGTCAGCTGAGTCCCTCTTTCTGAGATACAAGTTCCCTAAACAGCTGTAGAGAATTAATTTCAGTCAGAGCTGGCAGAGCTTTAATCTCAACTTTCTGCTCAGTGTTATGGAAAATCCTCTCTAGAAAATAACCAGTATCTACCTGCTATGGGATGTTAAAAAATTCAGATGAACGTTGGATTTTTGAGTGTTTTCCTAGTAGAAGCAGCATGGAAAATCCTTTAGTGAGCTAGATTTTACAGTGCACACAGAAAGCAAGGATTGACGATATATTTATATTTCTGTATGTGTGACATGTTGGCTGTACTATCTTCTTGTCTCTAATAGATTTCAAATATGCCATGTCCAACTCCAAACCTCATTTCTCTGTGAAGGGTGAGACATCTTAGGAAGAAAGAGCTTTAATATTATCAAACTTTTAACTCCTTTATAAATATATATGTATTCTCTTCAAGGCAGGGAAGCAGGTGGGCAAAGGGTGGGAGGAAAGCTGCTTTCCTTTTTCTATTTACCGTTATATTTAACAACACACACACATATATTTCTTTTATTAATGTTTTTGTAAAGAGGGAAAAGCATTCACAGACTCTGCTTTAAGAAACCTTCCTCTATCCTGCCTTTTTAATACCTTTATTTCTAGGATTTGTCTGTAAGGCAAACGTCACTTTTGTAGTGGTAAAATTCTAACAAATAATTTTCTATTTTGTTTAATGTTTAAACTATGTTACTATATTATCTTCTTAATAATTTCATGACTGTGTACTAGTACATCAAATTGTGCCATTAGGGCTTCCCTGGTGGCGCAGTGGTTGAGAATCCGCCTGCCAGTGCAGGGAACATGGGTTCGATCCCTGGTCCAGGAGGATCCCACATGCCGCGGAGCAACTAAGCTCCTGCGCCACAACTACTGAGCCTGTGCTCTAGAGCCCGTGAGCCACGGCTGCTGAGCCCACATGCTGCAACTACTGAGGCCCACGCGCCTGGAGCCCGTGCTCTGCAGCAAGGGAGGCCACCGCAATGGGAGGCCCGCACACTGCAATGAAGAGTGGCCCCCGCTTGCCGCAATTAGGGAAAGCCCGCGCGCGGCAACACAGACCCAACACAGCCAAAATAAATAAATAAAATAAATAAATAAATTAAAAAAAAATTGCGCCATTAATTTATGTTCTAATGTTGGACGTTTAAAATAATTTTGTGCTGTTATACCACAAAGAGCTTATTTTTACTATGTAGGATTCCCCTCAATTTCTTTGATAGATTCTCTGTTGTAGAATAACAACAGGGTGCCTTTTTGTTTTAAGGGTTTTTTTAGTGTATACTATCTTTACACTGTGTACTATTTTTATACTGTATACTGTAGTCATCAGTATAAAGTGTACTTGCCTAAAAATATAATCATTTACCTTTTTAGAGATAAAAAGGTACTGGATTTCTTTCATAACTGTATCCCTAAAGAGTTGTACTTTCCCTTTATTTTTGTGTACTAGTTTATTTTGTGTACTAGTTTAAGCCCCATTTATGTTTGCTTTTTACTGGTTTATGGATTGGAATTTTTTTTCTTAACTGATGTGAACTTTTAATGTTTTACGTATGTGTGTGTATGTATGTATATACATACATATATATTAACCCTTTGCAGTATTTATCATGAATATCTTATCTGGCTTGTTCCTTTTTATTTTAGTTTTTCATTATAAAGGAATTTATGAGGTTGAGTTTTTTGTTTTCTTTTTTGACTTCTTCTGTGACCTTAAGATGAACAAACTTGTCATTCTTTCAAGATCTAACACCATTTTGTTTTTTACCTCCTAATATTTCTTATGGTTTAATTAAAAGGAGTTTCATGGATCCATTTGAGTTTGTGTTGATTCACGTACCCTCGTCTTAACCTGTAGTGCAGTGAGGAAAGTTGGGTTAAATCAGGAGCTTGCGTTATTCACAAGTCTCGGGAGAGGAATAGAAACAGTCAGAATTCCTATCTCAGCTTCCGGTGGTGTCTGCAAGTCTGTGTTTACTTACCTATAAAGCTGGGATGAGAATAACAAATGTACAGAGAATTTTTTTTTAATGTACTTAAGCCTTCTCTTAAGCACTGTTAAGAATCTCAGGTAGAGGTGTTTAAAATACCAAATAGCTGTAACCTTTGGTTAAATGTGTGTACCATCATTTCTTGGATTTTTCTCAATAGTCGGAGACCACATGGGATCTTTGGAGTTTTTTTAAACTAACCCCGACTCTATAATCTGTGGACATTAGGGATCTGGATACAGAAAAACCTGCAAGTTGAGGATGTCCATCAGAAATATACAATATGTGCACCAGATCTGAGTACTTAGTGAGGACTTTGGGGACTATATAACAAAAATGACTTCAGAAAATAGAAACACTGGAGGCAGTACATATAGCAGTTTAGAAACATGGGCTTTGACAGAAAGACTTGTTTAACCCAACTGTACCACCTACTTATGTGACCATGGATAAGTAATTTAACCTCTCTAACCTCAGTTTCCTCAGTTATAAAATGGGGATAATATTGATGAATCATTTAATTAAGTAAGAGAATGTATGTGAAATGCTCAACATGGTGCTTGACCCACAGCAAATGCCAAGTAAATTATAGCTGGTATTACTGCCTTTATTAACAGTTAACATTTATGTAACATTTATGACCTATGGAGCCCTTTAACTTGCTGTTTCTCATTTGTGAATCTGGGTGCTTTATACAGAATGGATTTTTAAATGTTCCATGGACTTTTTATTTATTGCCTCAAGAGGTCATTTCCTTTCAGGTACCTGTGCAGCTGTGTACACTCAGTTGGCATTTGTCATGTACCTTCATGCCAGTGTCTTCTTATCTAAATTAAACTCTAAAACCCTGTGTGAGTACAAAGATTGTATCTTATTCAACTGGGTTGTCCTTGTACACAGCACTAGGACACAGAGTCCAGACCCTTTGCTATTAGAGCTCTAGCTCTACAATTTATTATTCAGGTGACCTTAGGCAAGTCAGTCTCTGGCTTGCCAAGGCCACCCTGTCCTCATCTGTAAAATAGGTAACAAATGTGAGGATTACTTTAAGTGATGTGTTAAGAAGTGCTTTGCATAGCAAATCGCAAATTTTTTTTCCCGTAACTCACTGTGCCTAGCTCAGTAGTTGGTGCTTAGAAAGTATATGTTCATTGGGGTTGGAGGCTGATGTGAAGGCAGTGGACCCAGTTCTTAACTTCAGTATCAAGATACGTTCATTTAAAAAGTGAAAATTGTTTTTTGGGGGCCAGTCGTCATACAGGGTTCTATGGCAGGCTCACTAATACGCTGGTACCTTGCCTTGAAGTGTTTGCTTCTTGATGTTGTAAAATTTGGGCATAGTTACACATAGGTTCTCAGAGCAGGTTCAGCGATTTAACCCTACCTTGAGGAAATAAACTTAATATATAACAAGTAAATATGGATTTCAGAGTATGTGGTCTCTGTGGTCAGTCTGGAGAGGTGCATATGAGGATATTCAACAAACACTGGGATGCTGGCTCTGTGGAAGACTCTTGGCTAAATCAGTCTTGTTTCCCATGGAATTTCTTTTCCTGGTTGACCACAGGTGTATTTCTATGTGTCCTGTGTGTTCTCGGTTTATATATATATATTTTCCAATCTGATTTTCAGAAATGATGATGCTGAGATTTTGGCTGTGGTCAGTTTCAGTAGACAAGACCCAAACACTAGGTATCCATTTCTGTCTTGAATAAAAAGTAAAGTCTTGTTATAGAGAAAAAAAGCAAAAGTATTTAATAAAAAAAAATTCTGTGTTCATTTTGGAAAATGGTACCTTTGTTAATCCCCTAAGAGACAATTTATTATATTCTGACAGTATCATTGAATAGTCCAAGAAAGCATGATGCCTCAATTTAAATTTATTTTTCCTGGCACAGTTTTTGTTCTTAAGATTTGTGCCTGAAGGAAGAGGATGTTGTTTCTCATGGGGAGGGGAAGTGCCTAGTGGACAGAAAAAGGTGAAGAGTGTTATTTCCTTGAATATAGATTGGGGTTTAGTTTCCACTTAAGGATATTTCTGGGAAGAACAGAGCCAGTTCTACTTAGCAGCTTGGTTTTTGCTAATTATGGAGGGCAGGATATGTTTTCATCTAGTCTGTTCCATCAAGTCCTGTTTATACTTCTGGGATATGGGGAGTTAGCTTTGATTCAGGTGAGGTGCACAGGTGACATGTGTCATTTCTATCCTAAGATGGTAGAGAGGACAGGCTGTTTTCAGATAATAACTGTTGGGGGCTAAGGCACAGGAACCTTTGGCATTTTCCTCAGATTAGTCAGTGGATGGCAAATTTGATGAAAGAGCAGAGAAGGAACTGTTTTTATTAAGCTGTGATGTAATCCCTATGTGATTAACTCTTTATGGCTTTTTAAAAAAATTAATTAATTTATTTTTGGCTGCGTTGGGTCTTCATTGCTGCGTGCAGGTTTTCTCCAGTTGTGGTGAGCGGGGGCTACTCTTCTTTGCGGTGCGCGGGCTTCTCATCGCAGTGGCTTCTCTTGTTGCAGAGCACGGGCTCTAGGTGTGCGGGCTTCAGTAGTTGTGGCGTGTGGGCTTCAGTAGTTGTGGCACGCGGGCTCTAGAGCGCAGGCTCAGTAGTTGTGGTGCACGGGCTTAGTTGCTCTGCAGCATGTGGGATCTTCCTGGACCAGGGCTCGAACCCGTGTCCCCTGCATTGGCAGGCGGATTCTTAACCACTGCGCCACCAGGGAAGCCCCTTTATAGCCTTTTAAGTACAGAAGAAATTTGCATTAGGAATTAATAACCAAGAGTCTTTGATTTTATGAAGTCTGAAAAAGTGATGACCAGTTGTCAATATTTTGGTCATATTCCACAAGTATCCCCTCAATCCAGTTGGTAGAGAGAGGTTTGAATGTGGTGACCGTAGTGAAACCTTCCTCTGAGAAGGGAGTAGTCAAGGCTACAGTCTGACACCATTTAAAAAAATATTTGGGTAGCAGAAGAGCGCACCCCACTGGGGTGTTTTTTAAAAGTTTTTAGAAAAAATTTAAAACAACATCCGTGACTTTGTTACATTGTGTAAACAGCAAACAGTGTTAAGGATGAGCCTCAGGGATAAACCACCATTAGCATGCCCAGTGTGGTGTATTGTCCTTTTCTTGCCCCAGTCAGCAAAGTGGTCCTAGACTTTGGCACCAGGGAGTCTCTCAACATTCCCGTTGTTAAAACACACTTCCTGTGGTTTGTTTATCTTCGTTGGGGTTCCTTAGTAGCAAATCCCAAACCACTCACTTTTTCCCAATAGTATTAATGTTCTAAGAGGGGCTATACATTATATTAAAGTCAGGGTAGTTCTCCACGGGAATGCTGGTTTTTAAATGAGCCTTATTCAGCCTTTTTTCAGCTGGTGTTTCATTACCACCAAGGATTTATAATGCAATAGCTCTGTGGCAAAGCTGGTAAGAATGCCAGCTTCGCTAATATTTAGAGTCATAAAATTCTGGATATTGGACAAGCTCTTAATTACTCTGAATCCGTCTTTGTCTTAATAAAAGTTGGATTGTACCCACTAAAACAAGATGGCTGTGTTTGCATTAATCTCCAAATGTAGGTTAATACCTTTTTAAAAGCTGTCTCTTAGACAAGAGACTTGAAAATTAATTTCCCATTTTCAGCTTAAAATGAAGAGCTTTTCCACATGTGGAGTTTGACGGGCTGCCATTTTTCTGATGTAGATTCAAGTGCCAATAATGACTCTCAGTTCCCCTCCATTGTTGTTTTTTTTTAAGGTTTAGGTAAGGGAAAAAGTCTCTTCTGGTGTTTGGAGACTTTGTTTTTTCTTAAAGCTGCTTCAAAGTAAATAGGTAGAGTTCTGTTTTCTCCAAGGAGTTTGAATCGCTGGGGATGAGGGGCATGATGAAGAGCTAGATAGTGGGAATCCTATTTTAAGTCATGGCTGGAGAAATCTGGGTTTTACCTATACCACTGTGACCAAGCTAGATATTTTAATATTTTTTTTTGTTCTGTAATGTCTAAGTACTTACATACTGGGAGGTTTCCCTGTAATGGTAGGTTCTTAACTGACTTCTTCGAGTGCAAGATAGAAAATTCTTTTCCTTTTTTTTTTCTTTTTAAGCCTCCTTTTAAGCCTCCAGAGTATCTACTGCTATGCAACCACTTAGTACCACTAATTCCAGGATTCATTTCTGTGCTACAGATGGTCAGTGAGATTATAAGGGCTCTGAGAAGATTTTTATATAAATTGAGGTCTTCTCAGTTGAGAATCTCTGTCTGACACACTAATTTTTCTTCCCCACTTCCAATGCAGGAGTCTCCAATGTGCTATATTAACTCGGTTCTAATTTGATTATCAGTGGGGCTTGGGGCAGAGGGAACTAGTGACAGGTTTAAGGAGGAGAAGTAGAAACCAATATACTGTAGTCAAATGAGAGGGAACAAGTCATAAAAATCCTCCTCTTATTAAAGGTACAGGTGTTAAAAGTATTGCTTTTCTGTATTTCAGTCTCTTCATTTTATAGATGTTTTTATATAATAAAATATTTATGTAGTAAATGAGAACCATACACAGTTTATATTAACTATACAGACTTCCAGGCATCTCCCCCCTGGAAATTCTGATTGAGCAGGTCTGGGATAGGACCTAGAAATCTGATTCTTATGATCAAGCACATTTGATATTCAGACAACTCCATTTCTTCCTCCCAAAGCTCCAGGCTTCCATGGATAATTTGTAGAATACACTTTTCCTCTCTTTTGTCAAGTCTTTGACCCAGTATGATTTTGTGAGGGGATGTCTTAAATAGAACATTCTGCAAAAACTTTTATGTAGGACAATATCACTGCCAAAACAGACACTTCAGTATATAGTTTTTCTATCAATAATGATGGTAAAAGAATAAAGAGGCATCTGAATGGGCAAGTACCCCAAATCTGTCATTGTGAATGATGGAACTGGGGTGTCAGGCCTGAGGACAAAAGGAGGTAACCCAGGTGCTGTCTTCAAACACCTGCAGAGTTATCCTGTGGAGGAGGGCTTGCACTTCTGGTGGTCCCCCCAGAGCAGACTTGGGACTAACAAGTGGATGCTGAACATAAGAAATAAGTGTGATGGAGGAGACCAGTGGACCTGCAGCCTTCATGAGATACTGCTTTACCTTCTAATTATTTGTAGCCTGTGGAGCTATTATTTTCCCCCAAAGAAATCTGACTTAGACTGCCAGTTAATAAGAGAAGAATGGAGGTGCTCAAGTGGAAGCAGCCTGAGAGGCATGGGCAAATTAAGCCTCTCTTTTCCCTGAAGCTTGTAGGACCCTTCAGGAGAGGCTTGGAGCTCACTGCAGTGTGGTGAGTCCTCTTCAGTGAAGGTGGCTGCGCAGGTGTCCCCCTCTCTGCCCCCACATGGTGTTTGCGAGCTCCGTAAGGTTCGTTGCTGTAGACAGCTGGCATAGGTCAGAGGGCAGGGCTTAGTGAAATGTTGCTTGCATGAAAGTGCTGGAGGAAATGTATATCTCACGTTCAGTGCTGAATGAGAAGATTTCTAAGCTCCTTTCTGACCCAGAAAGTTTATGGTATCTGCTTTGAAGATTAAGTCTCAGATCTCAGCATGAATGACCCAAGGATGTAAGCTCTGTGCGGGCAGGGACTTTGTTTTCTTTAGTGCTGCATTTCCAGTGCTTAGAACAGCACCTGACATTAGTGGGTGCTCAGTGAATATTTGTTGAATACATGAATATAATGAAGAAGGTGAAAATTATCTAAGATGGTACATTGTGACCCTCTCCCCTCCCCTGCCCCCACTCTTGTCCTGGAGAATTCTCATTTAACCACCCATCTATCTAGTGATCCATGCTTCTTCTTCCCTTTGGCCATCCATCCTCACTCCATGGCTCTCATCTCCTCCTTCCCAAAACATGTTTGACAAAGGGGAATAAGGAGACCAAGGAAACTGTGGAAACCAAAGTCTTGTCAGAAAGAGAGTGAAATTCCCTAGGCACATGAATTGGGAAGCCTGTTGGCTGATGATTTGACTTGGGTATTTCCTGTGATTTTCAGTTGTTGTGGTATGTTCCTGTTCGCAGAGAGAAGTGAGAATTTGTTGTAGGTTTATGGCCTAGATTAATTGGGGTATTTTGTGAAGCCTCTGAAGTGTTATCACTTCATCTTTATCCTTGCCCACTATTACGCATGAAAAGCATTTGAATTATTTTAGAGAAGATGTAAATTTGCTTGTGTTATCCAGTGTCAGCTTAAAGCTGATTAGCATTTTGCATCACCTTTGCAGCTCATAAATCATTCACTTCCCTTCTCAGTGAGCAGGCCGTAAGTCAGCGAGGAAGCACCTGCGGCAGGCCCAGCCACCTCTTGTCCTGTGATTTAGAGAACACTCTAGACTTTTTGTGGGTCCCTCTGTGGCCTGGTCTCTGGTAAGGCTTTTCCTACATGGGAAATGAGTAAAAACTTTGGGTGGATTTTTCCCAGGGAGGTTCTGAGGGTTCATCTGGACAGGAGAGATCCACACACTTACAGTTCATGAGCCTGGTCCAGCCACAAGTACGGTTCTTTGACCTATTTGGTGTTTAAAAATTTTGGAGGCAGTTGCCAACATTTAAAAATTAGGAAATTTCATATAAAAATCCAGATTTGCGATTATTCTTGGAAAATCTGAGGGTCTGGCAGACGCTGAGTTCCAGTCGGTGCTGAGAGCAGGTGTGCACCAGAGGTGGTTAGCTATCCTCAGTTTTTGTATGGGCTGAGCCAGCTTTACTCAAGGCCCTAAGTTATAGATACGTGAATTTGTGACGCCCTGCTATAATGTGTGGTTTTTTTTCTTTAATAATACCAATTTTAACTTGGTTGACTAACAATTAGAGGCCAACATTTATTGAGCTGTTACCAAGTATTAATACCAGGCACTGTGCTAAGTGTTTATGTATATATGTTTATTTATGTAGTCCTCACAATTACTCTACTTTTATGCATGAAGAAATTAAGGCAGAGAGAGGTTAAATAACTTGTTCAAAGTCACCCAGCTTGTTCAGGGTCACCTGTCTCCTAACACTGGCCTGCTCCTCAAACCCATGTCCTTTGAGGAACGGTGGGTATCAGCTGAGAAGCTGGTGACAGTGACACACTCCCTGAATCCCCAACCTGCACCTGGGAGAAGGAGCCTGCCCTGCTCCAGGCATAGTTACAGGGGGGTATTTGAAAGGCAGCCCCTTATACGGTCCTACTGATTTCTTTCAGCCTCTTGTTTTCATCATCCATCCTGTTGTTCTAGGGTGCTTTTTTGTCATGTATCAAAGCCCTGTTACAGTGAACCCAAACAAGTCATTGACATTTAAAATTAAATTGCACCAGGTATTGTCAATAGCTACACTGCTTATTGACAGTGCATTGCTAATTACATTGAGAGAACATCCTAACTGGGTATATTATGCCAAATCAAATTGGAAACATTGGCTCTCTACCAGCAAATTCATTTTGATGTGCAGAAAGTTTGGGAATTCACAAATCTCTCACCAGTCTCAAAATACTGGGTTTATGGAAACTCTTTAATGATTTTTTGCTAAAGTTTTCTTGCAGCAAAGGGGAATTCTGATCTCTCCACTGCTAAGCCAGGCGGGGGCAGAGGGGGAAGCCGTGCCTTTGAAAGGGAGAGACCTACAGATTTGGGATGGGGTACATTTCAGTGCAGGGGGGTGGGGGGTTAGCTGTTGGGTTCCTTATCTGTATATCTAAGCCACATACTTAGATCCAGCTTTTTTTCTTCTTCTTCTTTCCTATCTTCTTCCTC
Organism: Eschrichtius robustus; assembly: GCF_028021215.1. Classification (NCBI taxonomy): domain Eukaryota; kingdom Metazoa; phylum Chordata; class Mammalia; order Artiodactyla; family Eschrichtiidae; genus Eschrichtius; species Eschrichtius robustus. The sequence goes on along the minus strand of NC_090839.1, from coordinate 81,039,710 downwards.
CTCTTCCTCTTTTTCGTTGCTTTCTCCATCCTTCTCCTACCCTCTCCTCTATATGTGGAAAGAGAGGGAGGGAGGGAGAAAGGAAGGAGAGAGAAGGAGGGAAGGAGGGAGAGAGAGTGCGCACACACACACACACACACACACACCCCAACTCTAGGCACTGTTCCTAGTGCTTGATGTGATTTAATTCATTTGATTCCCACCATAACCCTGTGGGACTGATATGCTACAGATAAAGAAACTGAGGCAGCGAGAGAGTAAAACATTTGTTCAAAGTCACATGGTTAGTCTACTCTTCCTAGAGCGCAAAAGTAGGCTGCCCTGAGGCCAACGGTTCCACCTCCTGGCTCATGTTGCTTGTGCTCTGAGGGTCTGGACCTAGGAGTTCCTCTGGGGGCCTTGCAAGTAGCAGTTTAGTTGGCAGGGCAAATTAAGTATGCGGGGTATGCTGTGCTGAACCCAGGGAGGGAGGGAGGGAATCCAGTCTTTGCTTGTGTTATACATGCTTATTGGTTTGTGGCAGGAGTGATTGACGCCAGAATCAAAATGACGTAAAGCAGCTTCCCTCAAGAAGCACTACTCTAATGGTTTTTTTCCTCTTTGTTGCCCCAGGTCCCTTGTGAATAGGATTTAGCTGTGATTCAGCTGCTGCTGTTCTTTTGGTAATCAGTGTGGAGGAGGGAGATGAGGGCTGCTATTAATGGCTTCTTATTTCACATTCTCCTAATCAGATATCCCGTAGTTATTAATGTGCATGCAGGATGCTCTCTGGTGTCCCTGGATGGTTTTGTTAGGTGTACTGGACTGTTAAGCTTTCTAAGATGGAATGTTTTATTAGGTTCTGGCCTGGGGGTTGGATGGCTGGAGGTTGTTAAAGAAAAAAACACTAAGAGAAAGGAATATGGTGTAAAACCAAGCTTATGATCTTGGCGGGGGAGGGGAACGGTACCGTGCAGGGTATGTGGGTGGGTGGGACAGCAGTCCAGCAACATCACCTCCCTCTCCTATAGCCCTGAAAACCTTACCTTGGTAATACCCTTCAGATATTAAAGGTGAAATAACTGAGAACTATTTACTAGGCAGCTAAATGCAAATTCTCTCCCCCATTAGTTTTAATTAGGATGAAATCATACATTTAAATAACCACTTCTTCTAATAACGGAACTTCTTATTCACTCTGAACCCAGGCAAATGCCTCTTTCTGTATGAACGGCCCACCTCTGAGTCATTCCACACCTGCATGTTGACACAGCCAGGTTCCTGATGTGGGTGTAAAGATCTGGGATTTCAGAGCGTGACTGGCACAGAGAATCTTGGGTATACAGCTTTCTGCACTCTACCTTGGGGATAGACAGGATAGTCCAACCAGAGAATAAAGAGTGTGCAAGTTCAAAACAAAACAACCACCTAAACCAGATTCTACTTGGTTTCTATCTTACTGTTTCTTTAAGTGTTTAAAGGGGTGCATTTTAAAAGATCCTCCACCCATTTCTTCCATTTAAACAAATGTTATTAAGAACAGTAATAAGCAGTTGAATTGAAAGAATTAGATCTTTGAGGCTTTTACTATCAGATTTGTTCTAATTCTTTAGTTTTTCCTTGATGTAGTATATGTGGTCTGTTTTGAGAGAGTGTGGAGCTGTGATGATGTGTAGAATGGTGGCTGTTGTGTGTGCATGTGTGTGTGTGGGGGTGGTTGGGGGAGGGTTGAATCTTCTGTTTGGAGGATCAGAAATAAATAAGCAGCTTGGCTTCAACCCCTCAGTGGCATAACCAGCTAATGAATGAGAGGACTGCTAAACTCCCAGTTGTCTTCCTGGCTTGGAAGACTTAATAAAGTCTGACTATCTTTTGTGGGCCAGTGATAGGAGAAATCAACAGAAGACATGTAGTTTATAGCAACCTGAAATGTGCCAGAGACATGACTAGCTGCCTTTTTGGCCCTGGGGAGGTGTGGCTGGCCCTGCTTGCATCCTCCAGGAATGGGAATTGTGCCAGACACCAGCTAGACAAGACCAGCTGCTTCTTCGATGTTTTGTGGACATGATTGGCTGTAGCTTTTGATCAGGACATTGTTCCTAATGAAGTCTGACCAGCATCATTTAGACAGGAATGAATGACAGCTGATGTGCAGGATTTTCCTTGATTGGCAGCAATTGGAACTAGTAACCAGAGGAGGTGGGGGGAGAGAAACCAGCTCTGATTGACAAGAGCTTATCTTTATTTAATCTACTTCCAAAGCCCTGCAGTTGAAATATTAGGCAATTGAAAGAAAGGAAGATACAACTGTGAAACATAATTAAAGATTCTTGACATACTTTAAAATGTGTTCAATAGGAGAGCTATGAAGAGAGTCCAGGTGTGAGGTTAGTGCTGCTCCTGTGATGTGAGAAAGAGAGGGCTTTCACATAGGGATCGTTACTTTTTATCCAAAATTAAAAATAGTGGTGGGCTTTGAATAGTTCTAGCTGTAAAAAATTCTGGTTCTATTTACCATTCCTTTGACTTGCCAACCTGCTTGGAAAAGTTTTCTGTGCAGAGGCCAAAAATGGGTACAGTATTAAGGGTGGTCATTTCTCATCAAGTTGTTCCATTGAGGACTTGAATCTTTAATGTTCATGTGTTTTGAGAAAAGATGACAAGCAGGAATCTTAGGCTTGTTTCCTGAGGACTTGTGTGTGATTCCCTGAGAGCTAATTGCATGTAGTGTGCTGGTAATGTTTTACAAGTGGGTTGGGAGCTTGGCATCCTGGTTCAAATCCTGACACCACCATTTCCCCCTTGTTTGTATTACTCCATTTCACCATCCCCTCCTATTTGGTTTTTAAGATACACATTTGTACTCTTTTAGTAGCTCCCCTTGAAATGAAACCACATATACTCTAAATTTAAAGTTCATCTATACCTTAATCCCTTTGGGCAATGCGGGTGAACAACCTTTAAGTCTGATCGCCTTCCTCCCTGCAACTAAGTCTGATATTTTAGTTTTACCTTTTTTTAAACACACAAATTAGATGTTATTATCCTTTTTACAGATGGTGTTTTAGATTTACCTGTATGGCTACCAATTTGTTTGTTCACAATTTCTTTAATTTCCTTTAGTGAGTGTCTACTTGTAGTAAATGCTCTTTTTTAGTTATCTAGGATGTCTTTGTTTTGCCCTATATTTCGAGAGGAACTTTGTCTGGGTACATGATTCTAGGTGGAAAGTTGTTTTTTTCTTTCTACCTTGTAGGACTGTTGTGAAGATTACCTGAATTCATATCTGAAGCCCCTAGCACTATGCCTGGCATGTTTGCTTGTTAAATAACAGTGGCTATTACATTCTCAGAAAAATATTGGAACAAATTTGAGACAATTTAGGTTTAGTTGGAATGTCCATACTTTTATGCTTTTTTTTCCTGTTATTTCCTTAGAACTTTGATTTCACTAAGATTTGGATAGGAGTGGATTTAATAAGCAACATTACTAACTTAGAAGATAGACAAAGTTTGATTCAACTGGTTTCTGTCACTGGCTAGTTGTATGTACTCTTTGCAGGTTATCTTACCTAAGACTTGTTTTTCTTGCATATAAAATGCTTATCATAATACTGTTTCTCAGGGTCACTATGAAAATTGCATGAGAATACATTTAAAACTCTTAGTGAAGCCTCACATAGTAGGTAGTTGTTTATGTTAATTACTAGTTTCTTGTGAACCACTTTTATGATTTTTATCTACAGATGTTATCAACTTTTCTTTTTCTGCCCTGCCTCTGTTTTCATTTCCTATTCCCCAAATCCCTGAAAAGAAGGAGTGTCTTCTGCACAACTGACTTTCTATTCTGCTGACTAGGAAGGCCTTCTGCAGACTGATGGCTCTGGCTTGGAGGCAGCACTTTTATACTTATTCGTCCTTAGGTGGGAAAATAGATTTCCAGACTTAGTATCTATACTTTGCTACCTGTAAGACTTTCTTTCACTTACCCAAAAATTGTATGCTCTGGTTTTACTTGTGGCTTTGAACAAATGACTTAACCACTCAGTGCCTCCGTTTCCTCATCTGTAATATGGAAATACTAATAATTCCTTTCCCATAGGATTGTTGTGAGGACTAGATGAATTGATACATGTACAGATCTTAAGTGTCTGGCACAAAGGAAGTGCCAATACTTTAGCTTTCATCATTGTCATTGTTAATAGCCAGGACTGCCTTCTGTGCCGTCCTGGATAAAAAAAATTGTGTGTCTGCTATAGCTTTGTCCTTTACCTGTTTAATCCCCAGTGCATGTGTATTAGCTTCCATATAACACTTATCTCATTTGTTCCTTAATAACATTGTCATAGGTTAGGTAGGACATGTTTTTTTCAACTTTATCTTCACATACAATAAAATGCACCCATTTTAAGTATACAGTGCTGTGAGTTTAGAATTGAATCACTGCCATAATCAAGACATAAAACATTTCTATTGCACCCCAAATTCCCCTCTTTCCCACTTAATCTTCCATTCTTACACCTGGGTCCAGGCAACCACTGATCTGCTTTCTGTCATCATAGATTAAGGTTCACTTTAGTTTTTATATCAATGGAGTTATATTTTTTGTATTCTTATATCTGGCTTTTTTCACTCATGGTAATTATTTATGAGGTTGATCACGTTGTTGGTGTGGTCTAGTGCTTTGTATTGTGTGGTATCCCATTGTATGGGTGTACTGTAACGTTCTTAGCCATTCTGGGTTGTTTCCATTTTGAGGCTATTATGATAAAGCTGCTGTGAACATTTATGTACAGTTCTTTGTGTAGATACGGTTTCATCTCTCTGGAGTAAATATTTAGGAGTAGTGTTTACTGATATGAAGGGCTTAGAGGTCACACAACCAGAAAGGCACCATGCCTGGATTAGCATTTAATTATTCAGCTACTGACTTCTCTTCAGGATCCACTCCATTGGACCAGTGGTTTTCACACTTGTAGAGCACCAGGACTCTTTCACATGAAATACTGCTCAAAATACCCATTAAAAAACCAGACTAAAGTGATGTGGACAGGCTCCTTGGAAAGTTTAGATCGTCCTTTTTTGTCTGTTAACCTGCTAAGCACCCACGCTCTTCTCGTTGAACCCCTTTGCAAAGTGCTGCACCACTTTGGCTACTTCTTGGGAGCATAGTCTGGGGCCCCTTGAGGTCCAGTCTTTAAACATCTCTTCTTCTCTTTGTAGTCCCATCACCTTAGTTGTTTCAGAATGGGTCACTGAGCACTTTACCTCTGCATTTTGGTGTTCTAGAAGCAAGAAACTCTCACTTTTTACAAATACAAAACAAACCAAAAAACCCCACGCATGCACAGTGCATAAGTTAGGCTGTACAGCTGGTGAGATTAGAAACATTACCACTTGCCGTTGCTGTCAGTCAGTGCTGGTTATGTATCTCCTTGATTCAAAGGGCTTTTCAGGGAATGTAGGGTCAGATAGGTCCATTCAAGCTTTTAGGCTGTTTACCTTTGTCACCCGGTACTATTTACAGATGGAGCAGATGCCAGTATGTTCCATTGCCCTATTCTGAAGCAGTGGACTCTCATCTTATGTTATCAGAGCCCGGGTTATGAAATTTGAAATGCAGTTTTCCTCCCTTGCACTGTTACAACTGCATTAAAGCATTTTAATCAACCTGCTTTCATTGAAGTGTACAATTTTTCTTCTCATTACATCTGCAAGCTCTCAAGTTTACAGACACGATCTCCTTGGCTAGACTAATATTACTTGGTCATTCTTGCATGCAAATTTAAAATTTAATATCTTGCTGCAGGTCTGTTGAGTTTTATGCAAATTCCAATATAGATTATATTTTGGAGCTGTAAATTAGAAATTACATTCAAGGGGGGGAAGTAATATATGTGTGGGCTTAGAAAAAGTAACCTTGTAGTTTGCATGGTACATGGCATTTCTTCCAAAGAAATGGGATTTTGAGTATTCTGTGTGGGTTTAGAAGTTGTGTTGTCCAGTTGTGTTACTGGTAATAAAAAGATAAAAACAATGCCAGTTCTTGCATCAACATATTTTTTAATTTTAATTTTTATTATTTTTTTACCTTTTTATTTTATACCAGAGTATAGCTGATTAACAGTGTGATAGTTTCAGGTGCACAGCAAAGGAACTCAGCCATACATATACATGTATCGATTCTCCCCCAAATTCCCCTCCCATCCAGGCTGCCATGTAACATTGAGCAGAGTTCCCTGTGCTATACAGTAGGTCCTTGTTGGCTATCCATTTTAAATATAGCAATGTGTACATGTCCATCCCAAATTCCCTAACTATCCCTTCCCCCCATCCTTCCCCCCCGGTAACTGTAAGTTAACTATAAGTTCGTTTTCTAAGTCTGTGAGTCTGTTTCTGTTTTGTAAATAAGTTCATTTGTATCATTTCTTTTCAGATTCTGCATATAAAGGATATCATACCATATTTCCCTTTCTCTGTCTGACATACTTCACTCAGTATGACAATGTCTAGGTCCATCCATGTTGCATCAGCATTTTTTAAAATGACATTTGGCTATTTGGGATAGCCATTTGGGATTAACTGGGTTCTCCCACTTATTTGTTCATTGAACATACAGTTATGGATGCATACTAGGTACCTGGTTTTCCTCTTGGCTTCGATGATACATCAACAAACAAAACAGTGTGTGCCCTTATGAAAGTTACCTTCTACTTGGGAGAAACAAGTCACAAGCAGATAAGTACATATTTTTTATATCTGATGGTGATACATTCTGTGGAGAAAAATAATGCAGGGTTTGGGAATAAGTGAGTGCTGGGAGCGGGTGTGGGGTCAGGGAAGACCCCCTAAAGTCACGTTAATGCAAAGACTTGACGAGGAAAGGAGGTGAGCTGTGTGATTTTTCTTAGGAGAATGACAGGAAGAGAGACTGCTAAGTACAAGTGTCTCAAGTGAGTACTTCCTGCCGTGTTTGAGGAGCAGCAAGGATGCAGTTGTGGTTGGAGCAGAGTGGGAGGTAGAAGCGGAACAGAGAGAGAGAGAGACAGGAGGAGAATCCAGGGAGTGGTTGGTAGCAGAATGGGGGGGCGGTGTCATGGATCATGTAGAGCCTTGTAAGTACTGGGAGGACTTTGGCTTTTGCTGAGTGAGATGGAGAGTTGTACTGGGAAGTATTAAGTAGGCGGTGACTACTGTGTTGAGAATGGAGTTTATGGAGGCAAACACAGACCTTCAGATGATGGAGATGGGACACCAACTTCAGCCATTGCAAGTCTGTACCTTCGGAGCTGACTGCAGAGGGCTGGTGGCCAAAAAGAAGCTAGGATTGGATAGAAGAACCTGGCATTGTTGGCATTTTTGTGTTTGAGCATCCTCAAGATTCTTTGCCTGTGGCAGAAGCCTAAGCATCTATACTGTTGGTGCCAAGCAACCTGTGTTTTAACAAGTCCTTCAGGTGACTGTGATGCACTTGTTAAAACACAGAATGCTGGGTTCCCCCCCCCCACCCCCAGAGTTTCTGATTCAGGAGGATGGGGTGGGGCCCAAGAATCTGCTTTCTTTATACCTTCTTGTTCCTAAGTGATGCCAGTGCTGCTAGTTCAAGGACCACACTTTGAGATCCATTGCTCTAGTGAATAGGACTTGATAAATTATCTGCAAAGTTAACTTTCTGCACTTCTGCCTTGAAAAATAATGGGTTGAAGCCTTGGCTCTGAGCCAAACTGCCTGGGTTTGAATCCCAGCTTGTTACTGTATTGTGACCTTGGACAGGACATTTAGAATGGTTCCTTGCACATAGTAAGTTCTCAGTGAAGGCTGGATATTATAATATGGCATATAAGTATAAAATGATGTGGTGGAAACAAAACATGAATAATTTGCCGAATGTAAGCTCTGGAGTAAGCATTAAAAACACTATCTTGTTTTGTTTTCAGGATGAACTGCAATGTACAGTCATCCCTTGATATCCACGGGGGATTGTTTCCAGGTCCCCCCTCAGATACCAAAATCCACGAGTGCTCAAGTCCCTTATATAAAATGGCATAGTATAGTCGACCATTTGTATCTGTGGATTCTGCATTTGTGTATACTGAGGGCCACCTGTATTAATACTTCTGTTTTATACACACAGAAGTGACTTACTCATAATCATGCAACTAGTAAGTAGCAAAGATGGGTTTCAAATTCAGGTGTCTCTGGCTTCATAGCCTGAGAGTTACCACCGTGTGTGCTGCCTGGCAGCACTGGATTGGCTCTCACACAGACTCAGGTTCAAATCTGAGTCCCCCCCCCCCCCCCCCATTTAATATATGTGTGTGTGTGAGAGAGAGACAGGCAGACACAGAGAGATTTAGATAGAAAGAGAGAAAGCGAGAGATAGTATTTGCGTTAATTTTCTAGATCTCTGTTAGGCCATGTTTTCCTAACGTAAAATTGGGATAAAGCATGTAGACTTAACGGGGTTTCTGTACTAAGTAGAGTATAGATGGATTATCATTGTTAGTTGTTTTCTTTCCTAATTAAACTTCAGAGCCAAATCCAATCTAGATAGAATGTATTTCTCGGATTTTTCTTTATAGTTCCTTATAAGAATGGGTTTTTCCTAATATGAACTTTGAATTTTTGAATTTTGTGGACAGGATTCTTGTCATCAAGATCTCAGCTTGGGAGGAAGAGATCATGTTTCCTTTAAAAACATCCTTCTCTGCTTGGGGTTCTAGTGTCGTCATCTCAGGAAGTTCACACACTGTTAGGAATAAAGCTTTCCCAGATAAGGCATCTGTGTAGAAGAATTAAGTAGGTGGGAAAGTAGGTGTGTGGGGAGACCACATGTCTAATTTTTAAAAGAGCTAGTGTCTCATGGTGGTTTGCAGAAATTAAAAGTATTACATAAAAGTCGCATATAACAGTAATCGTTACTGTCATAAAATCCCAGTCCATGGATCAGTTGTATGAAACCTGGTCGTAAACTTGCAAAAGCCATTGATTGACAACTAGCTGTCACAAAGCTCTGAACTTTACCTCTTTCTGTTGTAGCAGTAACTGGTAAAGCCCTTGGTCCCTAGGGATTGAAAGAGAAAATTTATATTCAGAAGATACATAGACAATTATAAGGAACTCTTATTGACTGTAGGGGAAAGAGAAACGGATAGCTATTAAAATAAAAGTATGGCATTTGGGCCAAACAGGCAGCCCCATCTGTCCTGAGAGTCCCCAAGGCTAGCACTGGGTATAGAGTGAGTCAGGTTCTTAGAGAAGATTGTGTTGTTGAAAACAGGGGTCCCCAAGCCCCAGGCCTCGGACCGCTAGCGGTCCGCAGCCTGTTAGGAGCCAGGCCGCACAGCAGGAGGTGAGCGGCGGGTGAAGCTTCATCTGCCGCTCCCCATCGCTCGCATTACCGCCGGAACCATCAACCCCCACCCACGCCCCTTGGAAAAATTGTCTCCCACAAAACTGGTCCCTGGTGCCAAAAAGTTTGGGGGCCACTGGTCAAAAAGAACAAGCTTGGTCTTGGTATCTTTTTTAGAGTAGATGGAAATATGAGTGTATCAGAAAGCTCTTGTGACAAGTTTTGTTTCAGAAAAACAATTTGCTTAGGGGTAAGTTATCTAGGAAAAAAATCACTGATATGGCATAAATACCTTGTTCCTCAGTGATGTGATTATGTGACCAGGGAGGCGTGGGGTGAGGTGGGAAGAGCATGAGCCTTGATGACAATTACCTAACTAGAAGCAGGCTCACCTTAGATGTCTCTGAGCCCCAGATTACCCTCCTGTAAATTGGGAATACTGAAGAGTTGGTTGTTAGGATTAAATGAGTGGCGTATACGGTGTACCTAGTCCAGTGCTTGATTAAATAGTGATGAGGCTGGTAGATTTTAGACATGTAAAGATCAATGAGGGTGATTCGGAATGCATTTCCTATTTACTGACCTGAATTCCTGTGGGACACCCCCCCCCCACACACACACAACTTTATGAGATCTAATTCACATACAATGCAGTTCACCTATTTAAGTTATGCAGTTCAGTGGCTTTTACTGTATTTACAGATATGTGTAGCCATCACCACAGTTTTAGAACATTTTCATCACTTCAGAAAGAAACCTGCATCCTTTAGCTGTCACTGCCCTATTCCTCCATCCTTTCCCTGCCTATTTCTTACAGGCTCCATCTTCCTTCTTATCTTTTTTTTCAGTTGTGGACTATGCCAGTTTGCCTGTTGCTGGATCATGTGATTGAAATTCTCTGAATTTTTCTGCAAATAACCAATTTAGCTTTTCCCCCTCTAAAGTATTTGTTTCTCTGGGTGTTGAAGCAGCTGCTGCAGCCAACGCAAGGGCTCACCATTTTGCACTTTGTGGCCGTTCATATGGCAGCTTTATTCAAAACCGCTCCTTTGCTGCTTAAGTTATTTGTCTTATACAAAAACAGTTCTCCCCGGCTTGCGGCTTCTCTGCTGCCATGTTGACAAATGTTGCTTCTAGTGAAATACACAAAAATAAATAACAGCAAGGGAGAAGGGAGCATAGAGCTAAGTGAATTCATTTTGCTTCTTGAGTGCCATTCTCATTTGTTTTAAAAGCCACCCCGGCATTGCAGGCTGGAAAGGAGGAGGCAGAGGGAACCGCAGGAAAAGAATGGGCCACATCTGATTCTTTTTTAAAATAAATTTATCTATCTATCTATCTATCTATCTATCTATTTATTTATTTATGGCTGTGTTGGGTCTTCATTGTGGTGTGCGGGCTTCTCATTGCAGTGGCTTCTCTCATTGCAGAGCATGGGCTCTAGGCAGGCGGGCTTCAGTACTTGCAATACGTGGGCTCAGTAGTTGTGGCTCGCGGGCTCTAGAGCTCAGGCTCAGTAGTTGTGGTGCATGGGCTTAGGTGCTGTGCAGCATGTGGGATCTTCCCAAACCAGGGATCGAACCCGTGTCCCCTGCATTGGGAGGCGGATTCTTAACCAGTGCGCCACCAGGGAAGTCCCATATCTGATTCTTTGAAGGGACTGGTTGAACAGGCAAGTTGAGGGGTATCTGGAATGTAGAGCCTGGGGATAAGGAGGAGTTTACCTTCTTAAGGTAATCAGAATACCTTGCAGATATTCAGATCGTGACAGTAACCCCCATTTGGGTAGTCTTCAGAGTACACTTAGTGCATTCAGTTGTTTTCTCATTCTGTTTACGATGAGGCTCACATTTAAGACTTGCTGACTCAGTAGTGAATGATTGTAGTTAGTTTGTGTGTGATGGTGTGGTAGGGTGTGTGGGCAACTGGGAAGATCGAAGGCGTGAGGCTGTTGGACTTCTCAGTGTTCAGACTGAAGGTCTGACCTAAGTGAGGAGATGGGTGGGGGATGCTAACAAGTATTGATTGCCTGTTATGAGCCAGGTGTTTCCACAAGCATCATCTCATCGAATAGTCCACAAAGGTTGGTGGTCTTATCTCCATTTTATAGATTAAGGAGAACAGAGTTTTATGGAATTAAGGTACTTATTTGTCAGCAGTCACCCAGAAACTAGGGAGTGAAATACATGGAAACTCATTGCTTCCAGTCTTCAGAACCTGTTCCTGTTCCATTGTAATAATAAGCAGTAAAAAGTGTGGAAGGAAAAAGTGGGAGGGGCATTGGAAAATTAGAAACAGGGATAATAATAGCAAGTGGTGCAGACCAAAATGTTTTGTTTAGAAAAATAAGTCACACATCTTTTTTGAGAGTTTTTATTAAGTAAAAATCACCAAAAAAACTAAAGTAATTTTAAAGTGCACATGAAGCTTTCTTTGAGGTGGGTAGGGTAAAAATGATCACTTGACCAACTATGATTGACTAGAAAAAACATTTCCCTGAACTTTCATAAATTGTCTTAGTAAGCATATTGGTGAGGCAGTGGCTGATAAATAATAGCCTAATTGGTCACGTAAGGTGTGGGAGGTTTGCTTAGCCAAAAGTCAGCTTTCACTCTGGGTCTTGCAGATTGATTCCTGCCCATTTGTTAAGTGACTTTCAATGCTGTTTATCTCCTAAATACTCTTGTTATTTTTTGTTGTTGTTGTTGTTGGTCTATTTCTGATAAGGGCTGCCTCTGGAGAGGAGACATGGAGAAACAAGAGTGATGTGAGAGAGACTTACTTTTCCTTATATTCTGTGTACCTTTTGAATTTTTTTTCCATGTATTATTCTGTATGATAGAAGGGTGGGGAAGGGTGTATAGGCAGGCAGAAGGAAAGAAGTTGGGAGAAAGGAATGGAGTATTAGTCCGAACTTCAGGTCTTTACTCATTAGTGGTTGAACCTGAAGGATTTTTTCTCAACATATAAACTTCTTCAGCCACGTAGAAATCGACATAAAACAGGTGCTTGCATATTGCCAGGTACTGTCAGGAGGAAGGAAGTACAGTATAGTGTTCAGGATTATAAGAGTCTGAAACCCAGATTTCCTAGGTTTGAACACTGTCTCTGCCACTTAGTGACTGGTTGTGACCTTGGACCTTACTTAACCTTTCTGTGTCTTGGGTTCTTTGTTTTTAAAATGGTGATTATAATAATACTTCTTTCATGGAGTTGCAAGGATTAAATGTGTTACTTAATCCACATAAAGTTTTTATAACAGTGCCCAGCACTCAGTACTCATTGGAAATTAAATGACTGTGATCATCACAGGTGCTGATTTGCCTCATTACTTCTCTGCCTCTCTTTTCATTGTATGTCCAAATTCCCCCTACTCAGATGCTCAAACAGTGCTCCTATGCTGGCTAAGGAGCCCTTTCCCTGAGTTTAGCTGGTTTGGCACTGGCTCCTTGGAGTGCTATTTTCTGGCAAGAGCAGGATGTTTGGACCCGGGAGAGTGAGCAGGCTGGGTTGGGTCCTGACTGTCTTCAGCGGTGTTCAGTCTTTTGGTGGGAGGAAACACGACTTGTCAGACACAGCTTTTGATTGCCCAGGTTTCCTGTTGTACAGATGGGGTCTGGAGTCTCTCTGGACCCCTTGTCATGGATCCAAGCCAAGGCTTTTGCTTGCTGAGCCAGGAATAATATAGGAATTAGTCTTTTTCTTCTTTATACTAAGCACTGATCAATCTGTAGCTAACTCTGTATCTAATTTCTGAACCAGATGCCATGAATAACTGCCCCTGAATGTGTTTGCCAATAAAAGGATAAGTTTAAGGCTTTTAATCAATGCTGCTTACACTCAGTATTTAAGGTCAGAGTCTTGTGTGAGACTTATTTTAATCAGGATAATTGTTGGGTTAAAAAATGAATGGTTTTTTTGAGATTATGACACTTGTGGGTGACTATAGTGAATTAATCTTCGAGAGGATGGAAAATTGTCAATTTCATAAGCGTTCTCGTGCTCTCTAGTCCTTCAGGTCTCTTATGGAAAAATATGACTTTGGGAGGAAAGCATTCTTTATCAATGGGAAAAGAGATAAGAGACTAATATAAATTTCTAAGGAGTCACTGATGGAGGGAGCAGAAGGGAAATTAGAAATGAAGCTGAGTATTTTGGATCTGCAGTGAGCTGCAGAGCTGTGGGCTATGGCTAGGCTATGGCTGCTGTTTGTATTTTAGGTAATATGAACTTGTAATTGTGTGTCTGCAGTGTACCTTTCTCAAAGGAAGCCATGCTTCTTGACCCACGACTGTGTATTGCCTAGAGTTTAGAAATATCTAAGGTTTAGATATTGGCTCCATTGAATGGCCTAGGGCAAGTTAGTTCACCTCTTGGACCCTCAGTTTTTATAATTATAAAATGGGGATGGTAATAGCACTTCACAATTGGAAAAATACGGTGTGATCACATAACATGAGAATGGGAAGAGTAGTGCCTGGCACATAAGAAGTGATGAAAGGGGGGTTTCCTTCCACTTCTTTGCAGGGATTGCCTGGCTTGCTCTCACACATTTTGTCTGGGGTGCATCTGGATACATGTAACATGGAAATTTTCCTACCTTGTGCCAGTGAGTTGGAAATTGTTCCTGTTGACCTGGCTTTTGTGCTCAGTGAAAGGGATGAGAGGAGTGAGTCAGGAAGTTGCCAAGTTCTGGAGAGGCTCAGTGGTAATTCTCTTCGTCAGTGGCTCCCTGGCTCGACAGTTCTGAGTGTACAAGGATTGGTGGATTTGGAGAACTAGGCTCTGCTTCTTTGGCTATGGGGAAGTTAGTTTGTCTTTCCAAAGTTGTTTCGTCTTCCATAAAATGGGGATGCCAATAACTTGGGATCTGTGAGGGTTCAATATGGGTGATGGTTGTGAAAGACCTTTGTAAGTGGCAGGGAACTCCAGAACTGCATGGTGGTGATGTTTTCATCATTGTGAGTTGGCAACAGTGCTTATCCAAACGTCAGTTCTGGTGTTTTGCCAAATGTTAAAGGCTCAGTAAATACCCTCTAACTCAAGGAAGATCTGTCTCCACTCCACAGCTGGAGGAGCTTGTATCCAGAAGGCAAGACAGCTGGGCTCCCAGGATTTCTGGGAGAGCTGGCAGTCCTCCCTTAGCTCTGGCTCTCAGACCTGCAGGCCAGTAATGGGGGATTGTAATTAAGCTGGTGATGAACAGTGCTGCAGTATAGGCCTTTGCCTGCCACAGGTTGGTTTCTGCTGTTCACTTGCTGTCTAACAATGGCCTGTTCTCCTTTGCTTCAGCTGTGACATCCTTTCTCAATGACCTTTAGGAAGACAGAGCTGGATCTGTCTTGCTTCTTGCTGCCTACGTGCTGTTGTGTGCAGAGTACCCTTGCTGTCCTTTCCTTCTTCTGGCGAAGGGGAGGCTACAGAAAGTCAGATTGCCAAACACCTCTCTCCATGCCTCTCCCGCTCCAGACCCCAGCACTGTGTGAGGAGAGGCGCTCATCTGGCAGAAAGGTAGGGATAACATCCAGTACATGCAGAGGCCCCAAGAGATTATGATGAGCACAGAGCAGGTTAGGAGGAGCAGCAATGGACAGTTTGGACGTGGGGATTAAAGTCAGCTAGTGCCAGTTAGTGGAAGGTCTTTTCTCTCTCTATGAGGCTTTTGATTTCAACTCTGTATGATGTAGGGATTTGTTGGAGGATGTTAAGTAGCAGGGGATGATAGTATGAGGTCATACTTGCTCATGGCAAGATGGATGATGAAGGATGGGTGGTGAAGGGACTGGAAATAGGAACACAGAAGACAGTTGCAGTATTTCAGGTGGGATGTCGTGTGTGGCTTGCCTGTCTAGGGCATTGCCATTGTGGGTGTCAAGGAGAAGTTGCAAGAGGTTTTGTTGGTGCAAAGGAAACTGACATTTCAGTGCCTGCTTTGTACCAGGAACTTCCAGTACTTTACATACATTAGCTCATCTGATTCTAACAATAGCAGTGAGAGAAAGGGGGTTTTGTTTTGTTTTGCCATTTTGCAAATAAAGAAACTGAGGTTTATAGGATATGTAGCTTGTCTGAGGTTCCTGGCAGCTGGTAAGTTGTAGAGTAGGGACTTTAACTTGATTCCATCAAACTCAAAAGTCCTTTCTCGGGCTTCCCTGGTGGCGCAGTGGTTGGGAATCTGCCTGCCAATGCAGGGGACACAGGTTCGAGCCCTGGTCTGGGAAGATCCCACATGCCGCGGAGCAGCTAGGCCCGTGAGCCACAATTACTGAGCCTGCGCGTCTGGAGCCTGTGCTCCGCAACAAGAGAGGCCACGACAGTGAGAGGTCCGCGCACCGCGATGAAGAGTGGCCCCCGCTCGCCGCAACTAGAGAAAGCCCTCGCACAGAAACGAAGACCCAACACAAGCCATAAATAAATAAACAAATAAAAGTCCTTTCTCTTCCCACTACACCACACTGTGGCCCTCAGGACACAGCCCTCATGTAGTGGTTCTGCATTAGCAAATAACTTTGCAAGGACTAGTCTATTAATAGTGATCTCTTTCAACATTCCTATGAGGTGAGGGAACACAGTTAATTGTTCAGCTGAGGGATTAGAGCCATTGGGAGGTTAAGTGACTTGACAAGGTCATCATCTATCAAGTGGTTTTGGGGAGAGCAGGAAGAGGTGAGGTTTGGAGCAGACCATTCTGAGACTGTAGTCTTACAGAAAACAAGAATTTGTCAGTCCAATTTTATAAATCCAATATTTCTTTTAGTTCGCAGATTAGGAAAACTATAGTGGAGATGGTATGCAAGGCAAGTGCCTGAGGCCAAGATGGCACAAAGCATGGTGGTATCTTGGGGTTACTTTATAATCACACTCTCTCCTGTTGCATAGTCTTTAATTAAATCAACAACCACCACCCCGCCCCCCCCAACTAATAATCTTTATTAAGCATGGAAATTGGAGTAAGGGTGAAGAAACTTGTCTCTTAAAAATATCTCAATAATAAATTATTTCCTTTGCTGTAAGAATTGTTTTGCTGAGCTTAATAATTGGAAGAATTCTCACTTTAACCCAGCTTCTTTTGTTTCATCTGATTTTATGTGTTTGACTTTATTATTGGTTGCCATGGGGATACTTAGGGTGACACAAAGAGCAACATTATGATGAGAGCCATGGGAAACCCTTGTTAATTATATTGTGCCTCCATTCCTTGTCTGTCATTTTCTCTGTATTATCATTATTATTACTAATTTATTTTTTATTTTTTGAGAGATGAATGCATTGGGTATAGTGGGGCCTGAGAATGAGTCTAGAGCTTTGCCTTTTACTTGGCTGGACACTTTGGGCATGTGGGATCAAGAAATAGATCACTAGGTATCTTGTAATAGGAGTTGGAGGAACTGCATTTGGGAGGAGGGAGTAAAGGCCAGGGATTGGAAAGATGCTGAACTACAAACCTGAATGATGTCACATTTTGTTAACGGTTATCCCTTGATGCGTGCACTTTCATGATTTAACCCAGCCTTGCAAACAGAGACCATACTTTGGCCAACCCTCAGCCTTCTAGTGCTTTCTCTCCAGAAGTAACAGAGTAAATATATAACATTGGCTTGTACATGTGTGGCTGGTAGCTGTAGGTAGTGAGGTGATCACCTGCCCCATTGAAACCTTGTCTGTGTAAGATGCTGGTGAAGTGATCTGGTTTCTGTAGCCTGGGTGCCGAGTATGGGGGAGAAGGAAGTGACAGTCATTTACAGTGTCATGTTTAGTCTTTTGCAGATGTGCTTACAGTTTTAACAAAGGCAGAGAAGAAATTATAGGGTGGGAAAGGAATGCCTACAGACAGCCTGCTAAAGCCTAGGAAGGAGGAAACTAGTATTTGTGTTTTAGGAATGCTAAGCCCTTGCTTACATATCAGCAAGCAAAATATTGGCATTCACTTCTGACTTGAGGAAGGCATCTCAGAAGTCAATAGAAGGAAATGCCTAAACACAGGCCTTACTCAGAAAGAGAGGAGAGCCGTGGAAATGCTCAGGATTATCCCATAAAAGCCCTTTGCATATTTGAAGCCTGTAATGAAATCAGCCTTGTTCTCTAGGCCAGACAACTCCAATTGTTTTTCTTACCTTTCTTCATTGTATCTTTTCTCGTCTCTTTTATGCTTTTGTCACCTTTCTCTGTTTCTTCATCTTAAATAATACCAGTCAAAATTGAACTTTGTGCCCTAATACAGGACTGATTTGCTAGTGACTGCTAGTTTTGATCAGAAAACAGTAGATGAGGAGTGATGTCGGTGGTGAGGATGCTGAAATCTTTTTCTTTGCCTAGTCTCATTTTCTCCTCCTTCACCTGTGCGTAGTGTTGGTGCCTGGAACGTGGTGGGCATATAAACTGAACATCTGCTGAATGAGTGAAAGGATATATACCCGGTTCTTTGCTTTAAAAGTCAATATTTGCTCTGGGGCAATTAAAAAAAAAAACACCTCATTTTGTTTTTCATTATAAACGCCAAAATCGTTGGCTTGAATTGCCACAGCAGAGCATTATGCAGCTTGTACAAAGACATAAGACTTTTCCCAAAGAAGACAATTCCTCTCTCTCCTCTCAATTAGTCCCTTAATCCTTTCCTTGCTTCTTCTCTCCCTCCTTCCCAGCTTCCCTTCTTTCCTCACTCATTTATTCATTCAGTTCATTCAGCAAAGACTTTTTCAACCTCTGCTGTGAGCCAGGCATTATTTTAAGTGCTGGGTATATTATTAGAAACAAAAAATAAAGTTCCTGCTCTCATGAAGCTTATATTTCAGTGGATTAAGGAATATGATTGACCAGAAGAAGTAATCCTTGTTGGTGACAAGGCTTTCAGGGAAGTGAAAGGTTGGTGGTTGTGTGGGTGATAGAATTAATGTCTGCTCTTTTGTCAGAGACTTGCTGGCAAGATAGGTTGTGATTCCACTTTCCTTTCTATTTACATCACCATCTGAGTCCCTATATAGCATTTTACCTGACATGCAAGATTCCATTTGGGCAGGGTTTTGTCAGTTATCATTTATATATCCTTTCTTGAAATTGGATTAGATCTCTTTGATTTATTTGGAGAGAGAAATGGGTAATACACAGTATGTTTCTGCTGAATATCTGTTTTGCTGTGAATCTGACACAGTAGTGTATACCTTATTTTTATTCCAGTGTGTTTGATTTAACATTCCATTATTCAGAGATTGGTGGGTTTTTTCTTCTTACCTTTCCTTCTACACTGTTTCCTTCCAGTTTATTAAAAAACAATCCAATTAATATTCTTAATGCCCCCCCATAAGTTTCAACAATTTGAACACAAAGTACACAAATCAACCCTATGAACTAAAACCCAAGCCTGTGACATTCATTTGTTCATTCATTCAGCAGATGTACAAAGCAAAAGAAGATACATGTTTCCTCTCCACAAATTTCACAGTCCAAGAGGACAGTGAAATAAAGAAACTTAAATTAGAATTCTCTGGGGTAAATATGCCAACAGAATTCTGAATAAATATCAGTGCGCATTTAAGACATAAGTAACTAAGTCAGCCTGGCTTGTCAGAGAAGGCATGACAGAGGAGGTGATCCTTGATCTGGATCTTGAAGAGTGAGGATGTGTTTGCCTCTCAGGACCAGCTGAGAGATAGCTAGATTTCATTGGTCTTGCTGTAATCTCTGAGGCGTTGATACCCAGCATGGCTTTCTCTCCAAGTACTGGACTTGGGGATGGTGGTCTCTTTGCAAATACAGCCTGGGTTTTGTTTCTTTGTCTCTAAAACAAGGTTGACATCAGGACCGCTTCTTTATTTTGTTACTGCTGTTGTTCATCAGGTGGATTCAGGTGGATAGGTCTTCAATTTTCATGGTGCTGCATTCCAACATTTGGGGTAGGTTACTGCATGTTAACTTTCTGACTTGGGCATAGTTATTAAGCGTATCAGGAACTAGCTGTCGGCCCTTCTCCTGCCCTCCTTCTGCTCAGGTAATCTGGAGTAAACATAGGAAACAAATCTCCGTTGTCACCATGTTTGGTTCCCAACTCAGAACCTGTGGAATGGCCAGGATGCCATCCAGTGAAAATGTATCGGGGAAGCCAGAGCGCAAAGGATTTCTTTTAAGAGTTTAGGAAAGCTCACTGACATTATTTATTACTTGCTGAAAGGCCCAGTGAATTTGCCAGTCTCCTTCTTGTTGTAAAAATTGCCTTCAGTTGTTGAAGTTGTGGAGTTTTTCTTTTAACCCCCATCTGAGGTCTTTCAGGGGAGACAACTGGTGAGAGAGTAGGCCTTTCTGCTTTTTGTGTCCCCAGGTAAGAGATGATCATCAACAGCATTATATCCTGTGTAGGAAGTGGGCTTGCCTAGATCATTTCAGCCCAGCAACCCATCCTCATTATTACTAATGCCCAGAGTTAGGGCCTGGTTTCTCTTTGTGTTAGAAAAAAAAAAAAAAAGGGAAAGTATAGGTGTGAGTGAGGAGGATGATAGTTATAATGGTAGGATCATACCGAATATGCAGTAAGCACCTTGCAAGTGTTTGCTTATTTAATCCATATGACAACCCTACGAGGTAGATCTCTTCTGTTGATAAGCAGACTGAGTCACAGAGAGTTAATTTGCGCAAAGTCACACAGCTGTCTGCCTTGGGAGCCCAAATGCTTGATTGCTATGCCTGAGCCAGATGCCTTGATGATGTGTGACTAGTCGTCAGACATCTGGTGTCACCCCTGACAGCTGTGTGCTGGGGAGTCAGATCTCATTGGTGTCTGTCAGCAGGTGTTCTTTGGAGTGAGACCCTTCTTTTTGTGACTCGGTTACAGCTTTTAAAGACTCTGTTTTTTAGTATGTTTTTAACCTCCCCGCCAGCTGCCCCGCCCCGCCCCACCCCTGAATATAAAGGACCCATTTCAAAGATTGAAAACCTTTTGGAAGCTGAACCTGACTCCCAGGTCTTCATGTTTTCAGTTTTTATAGTTCTTGAAAGATTACTTTTGCCTTTCCATCATAGAGAGGATCCCATACAAATAGAGGCTTTAATTTTTGCTTGCATTTTCCCATTTTGTGTTTTGACTTCTGGCCTAAAAAACGAAAGAAAAAAATGTTTAATATTAAATTGAAAATGAAAACCATGTCTTTCTCCATGAACTTAACTCTGTTGCATCATATGATATAAACTCAAGCAATAAAGCCCTGCCCAAAATACAAGTGTCATGTGCTATAAAAAACACAGATTAACATAAAAACTTACCAGAATAGTTTCATTGGAGGTGAATTTTTTAAATGAAGATTTGTTTTATAGTGAAAACAGAGAACAGTTATTCCAGACCATAGAGAGAGGCTCGTTTAATATATTTAAATTGGTCTCTTATAAATCACTGCTTTCTACAGAGGCTGAATGGAAGGCAGAGAAACCTAACTCCTTTATGCAAAGAGCTGCTGTCCATTTAAAATAATTACAAGTGACGGGTAAAGCATCTCCAACATAATGTTGCATACGAATGGGAAAGTAGGTTTTGATATTCAGAAAACTCAAGTTCCACGCTTCTAGCTGTAGTTATTTGGCTTAGAATGTAAGGCACTTATCACATAAGGTGGTTGCCAATAGACTTGAAGGCAGGTAGATTTTCCCAGTGGTCTGCTAACTTCTTATTCAGTCTTGACCAACCACTAATACAATGCTGAGAGTTGCTTTCTATTTTCCCCCCTCTAGCTTGGGTCTGTTTGGTGTACTGGAGTCTATGGATCAGAAAGTCTGTAGCTTGCAAGCTACAGATAAATGCTTCCTTCTACTGCCTAGAAATGGCCCTGGACTGACAGTTTGTTGTCCTGCCCTGAGAGGGAATAGGTTCCAGATCTGGTCTTTAGACTAGATTTGTTGGGATCCTCTGTGCCATCCCAGAGTGGTGTGTTGCTGGATAAATGTAACATCCACCAACTTTGTCAGATAATGTGTCTGGCCTAGCTGCGGTGCTGTGATTGGAATCGAAACATATGGCTTGTTATTAGGGCAGTGACTGGCTGTGGGGGACATGGATGTCTGTTGTTTTTCATCGCTTATTGATTCAGTGAGTTAGAATGCCTTTCCTTTGGTGCTAGCATTAAATAGTTCAGTCCTGTTAGCCATTTTGTAAGATTGTCTTCATGTGTGATTTGTGTATGTTTCCTTGATCTGGGGGGTACAGGGTCAAGGACTTAGGGGAAGGGATAATTGTTTACAGGAAAAGTGGAGGGGCATGGATTGGAGATCAAATAGGAGGTTGGGGAATGTAGGCTTCCTCTGAATATTGAGGAAATTCTTTAATCCCGATTAACTTTGGAAAGTCCCTTCTTTGCTCTCACAGTAGGGAATTTGGCTGGGTGAGCTAATACTTGGAATCGGAACCAGGAGTTGTGGGTTAAATTTCTCCCTGGCAAAGACCAATATTTGGGGCTTTCCTCTACTCGTGTCCTGCTGCCTCTCATTGGGTCTTTTCAAACTGTATACAATAAAGACTGTCTTGATAAATAGTTTGGTTGTGTTTTGGGTCGTTATTAAAGGTTGGATGAAGCTGTTTTTTATTCTTTCAGCACACTTATTGAGTACCTACTATGTGCCAGACGCTGTTCTTGGTCCTGGGATTTATTGGTATACAAGAGCAACAAAATCCTTAGTCTTACAGAGTTTGTATTCTAGTGGACTGTTATGTTACAGTGCTCATTATTTGAGAGGACCAAGGTGTTAGCTGTTGCTGCTGTAGCACGCTGGCACGGATTGAGAGAAGAGACTGGGATTCAAGTCCTAGTAACTGTCCTGACTTGCTGAGTTTCTCTGAGCCTCAGTTTTCCCACCTGTAAAATAAGGAAATTGAATATTCTTTTTATTATCAATAAATCATATTGAATGATTTATAGGGTCTTTTCCTACTTGTGTAGTTTATAATACTGGTTCCTCTGAATATTTTAGCCTTTAATCTGAGCTGGGCTTGTAGCCGGTGACCAGTGTTCACATGTTAATTTAAAAAAGAGTTTTTATTACTCAGCCATAAAAAGGAACGAAATAGTGCCATTTGCAGAGACATGGATGGACCTAGAGATTGTCATACAGAGTGAAGTAAGTCGGAAACAGAAAGACAAATACCGTATAATACTGATTATATGTGGAATCTAGAAAAATGGTACAGATGAACTTATTTGCAAAGCAGAAATAGAGTCACAGATGTAGAAAACAAACTTATGGTTACCAGTGGGGGAAGGGGAGGTGGGATGAATTGGGAGATTGGGATTGGCATATATACACTACTATGTACAAAATAATGAGAACCTACTGTATAGCACAGGGAACTCTACTCAGTGCTCTGTGGTGACCTAAATGGGAAGGAAATCTAAAAAAGAGTGGATATATGTATATGTATAACTGATTCACTTTGCTGTACAGCAGAAACTAACACAACATTGTAAAGCAGCTATACTCCAATAAAAATTAATAAAAAAACCAAAATTTTAAAAAAGTCTTTAGACTAAGGAAGAAGATAATTGTTTCTGGAGAGTTGATATTTCTACACATGGTCATGAAATTTTTTTTAAAAAATGTGAATTTATAGATTTTCCTAAGCACATTACTCCAGGACATTTTCATTCTCATCACAGTGAACGTCTAAGACAACATTTATTTTTCAAAATCTTGTGACATACAGGCTCTTGGCAGTATATTCACTGCTGAAGCTACAGTGATGGGAGCCTGGCTTTTGAAATAATGGTAAAAGAATGCCATGGGACAGAATTTTTAAAATATCATGGAAACTGAGTTGCTTCCCAGATTTTAAAACGAAAAGGAAAAAACAATAAGGGAATCTTCATGTATTCTGGAAGCATATATGTCCTGACATAAAGTCTGAGTTTCCCTTGTGTCCTATGAACTGGTTGGTTGCAGGTGAGGAGAATTGCCTTTTCTTACACGTGCCTCAGAAACACTCATCATTGTGTAAGAAATAACTTTTTTGTTTGTGTGAAATCGTAATATAGAACCCATTCTGCCATGCACCTCCAATATAGAGCTCAGGGTTGCAGGCCTGTTAATCAAGTGGAAATATGGGAAGTGAGAAATGAAACATAAGTCTTATTTCACACCTCTAAGTGATTGACTGCAAAGAATGAACTTAAAAATAATAATGCAACCTTCTTCTTGGCATCACACCTTTTAATAAGACGGTTTAAAAATATTTAGGGTGAACCTTCATCAGGATGCTTTTAATTGCTTCAGCACAATTTAGCAGTATATTGAGGTGATGCCACCACTGTGCCCAGGATCCTGGAGGAAGATGCCTGGGGGGCAGTGTCACTCACTGATACATTGAGGATGATTTGGTGGAACCCGCTCAGGTTTGGGGATCTCATTTTCCTCTCAAATGCATGCTGTGAGGGTAGAAGGCATGGCAGCAGTGGCTAGTATGAGTATGATTTACATCTGTTTTTAAGTTGCTGTTCTTGTAAGAACAGGTACATAAGGCATCCTTGTTATATCTACCTTTGTAACAATATCTCCTCATCCTTCTAGGTCCATTTCAAATGCCTTCACCTCTGTTACGTCTTTCCTTACCACCCCCAAGTGGCTATGATCTCTCTCCCTTATATTTCAGACAGATTAGACTGAGACTGTGAGTTTTTATACCAGATTGACCACTTAAAGGCTGTTTGATCTTGGGCAGATTACTTTGCCCTTCTGTATCTTCATTTCCTCATCTGTAAAGTGGAGATAATAAAAGCACCTACCTCTTAGGGTCATGGTGGTTCTTAAATGAGTTAGTATAGGTGATACACGTAGAACAGTGTCTTGCATTGTGCTGCTGCTATTTTATCAACATTATTATTTTACTTCCCTCTTGGTACATAGTTCATGTTCTCCTTTGCTACACTGATGTATTTAACTTCTCTGCCTTAAATTGTGCTGGGTTCCTTCCAGGCTGAGATTCCTTGTAACGCCTAGCGTGGTACCTTAGACATGGTAGGTACTCTATGAGCCCTCTGGATCGTTTCATACAGCATTTTGTTAAGAATTCAAAGCAGGGTGTATTCTCATTCTGAATTTTAAAACCTTGGGGACTGATCTTGTTTGTTTCTTAACTGCTGAAACTGTAGCACCAAAGCCAAACACTCACTCATGGTCACCCACTGGGTGGCCTGATAAGAAGGCTAGTCACTCAAGGCTATGGACTTCATTTTCTTCTTGCTGATATTACTAGCATAAATAAGTTGGCTTCTGATAATTCTCTGAGCAATTTAGGCCAGGTTAATACTGACCAGTAGTTTCCTGAAGTGCCATGAAGTGGCGGGAACATGATTTATGTCACATGGGCTCCTGCTAGGATGAGCACTGGAGGACCAGCTGTGCTTCTGGAATTATGAATGCCTGTCAGAGGAGCTGCTTTTATTCCCAAGAGCTCCCTCCTCCCCGCTTCTTCCCTTTAAACCATCAAGGGAGTCCCTGTGGTGATGAATGGAGAAGTACAGGGCTGAACTGGCTAGTTGTGGATCTTTCCTCAGCAGTTCTTAGATACAACTGTGATTGAGGACATTCTGGCTGGCTGACACCTCAGTTGACAGTACTGAATTAAAATATAGAAGTGATGAGTGTGTGGGGAAAGACCTTATAAAAAGAAGTGGTACTTGGCATTCCAGCCAGGTTAGATCTGCTTTTCTAAGGTAGGCACTTTGGCACATACAAAACTTGTATGACTTCAGCATGCAGAAGATTGCACTTCACTTATCAGCCAAACCCTATTCACATTAGGAGAGTGTTGCTAGTGTGATAAGTATGTGGCTGTGTTGTGTTCTGAAGCCAGTGTTCAGAAGCTGATGAGTTCTTTGACTTTGGGCTCTGGAAGAACAAACAGCTCCTTGAGTTTAAACTTGTCAAGTAAAAAAAGCAGCTTTGGTCCTAAGGCTGTGGCTTTAAGGGCACTTACTTACATTTGGGCCTGTGGAACAAGGTCCAGGACAGATGATGGATTCATTTTCCTCCACAGACTCAGCAAGGTCTCCCTGCCCCTCTCTCCAGGCTGCCCATGTAAGTGTATTAATAATGCCTCGGAGAGATTTTAAAAATTCCTCAGAGGAATCTGGAGAGGATAGAAGGATCTCCTTGATAGTTTAGGAATGTTGATCTTATCTCTTGATTGGTTGCATGTTGTTTTGGTTTCTGCTCAGGCCAGAATCTTGTTGCTGGTTATGTTGTCTTTTCTCTACACCTTCCCCCTACCCCCTATCCACACCTTTCCCCCATAGTCTGCATCATATGGGAAATGCTTTAGTTGGGTTTCAAAAAGTTTTGGGTTGTATGTGTGCAGTCCAACCAGCTAGTTGTTTTTTTAAAAATCGTGGTAAAATACAGATAAGAAAAAATTTACTGTCTTACCTACTTTTAAATTTAAAGTTCAGTAGTGTGACATTAACCCTGTTGTGCAGCCAATCTCTAAAACTCCTTTCATCTTGCAAAACTAAAACTCTTTGCCCGTTAAATAACAACTTCCCATTCTCCCCTCCCCTAAGCTCCTGGCAACCACCATTCTACTTTATGTCTCCATGAGTTTCACTACGCTAGGTACCTCATATAAGTGGAATCAAAGTATTTGTCTTTTTGAGACTGGCTTATTTTACTTAGGATGATGTGTCCTCAAGGTTCATCTAAGTTTTAGTGTGTGTCAGGATTTCCCTTCCTTTTTAAGGCTGAATAATATTCCATTATATGTACATACCACATTGTGCCTATTCATTCATCCATCTATGGACACTTGGGTTGCTTCTACCTCTTACCTATTGTAAATAATGCTGCTATGAACATGGGTGTGAAATATCTCTTCAAGATTCCTCTTAAAATTTTTTTGGATATATATCCAGAAGTAGAATTTCCGGCTCATATAATTCTATTTTTAATTTTTTGTGGAACGGCCATACTGTTTTCCATAAGCAGCTAGATCTTTAAGAACTGCATTTACATTAGCTTTCTCAGGCTTTGATCTCCAGAGTGCCTTGAGTTGTCCCTGAATGGATGAGTTTCTTAGTTAGTCTCCTGCCCTAGCACACCTGAACTTTGACACACTGTTCACGGCTCACTTTGGTTCTTGCAGGTTGGTGCTTCTCATTAGATTAGACCCAGAGGACAACCTTCTCAGGCTCCAGGGCAGAATAGTGGAGAAGCAAGTTGAATCTTAGAAAGCCTGAGCTCAGATGCTCACCTGCTGCCATGCTTCTCACACTTGTGCTCAGATAAGAGTTGGGTTGACATGACAGTCTCCCACAGAGTTTGATGGTGCAGCGCCAGATGTGTTCTTCCCAAACCTCTCTTCTGCCTTTGGGCTTGCGTCATTGGAAAAGCGTGTGAAGCAATAATCCACTCTAACACCCTACTACTGTATACTTGAGGGAGGATTGAAGACTAGATTAAGAAATGAGCTGCCTGTGGGTTATAGTGCTAAACAGTTGTGTGTGTATGTGGGCAGTAGGGAATGAGGGATGAGGTGGGAGAGAAAATCCATAGATACTTCTACACCCCACTCATTGCAGTAGTTAGGCTGTATGGTTCAGAGTCATCTCCCCTGTACATGAGCCCTTCTGTACTAAGGCCACTTAGGCATGCAACACTATTAAGGACCAAACTAGGGGTCACTTGCCATTTCTCTTCCGTCAGTGCAGAACCTGCCAGGTCTTTCTGATGGCTTATGGGCGTGATCATTAGCTGACTTCAGCAGGTGCATTTCCTCAAAGGCCTTAGCCAGTAAGCTAAGGTCTACATTTCAGATCGTTAGGGGTTCTACCTACTTTGAGGCACACATTGTGCCTGCTGCCTCATAATCCTTTTCTGTCCATATCTTCCAAGACCAGTTGAAGTATCACTTTGTGAAACTTTCTCAGACCCTCCCCCAGGACAAGTTAGTTACTTACTCTTCTGTGCCCCACTTTGAGGTTATTGTCATCTTTGCACCTGACCAATTGTATTGTTATTAGCCGTGACATTCTCTCCTGCTGGAGAGATACTTTACCTTCCTCTGTGCAAGTGCCATATTTTAGTCCTGTCTGTCTCTCCCAGGACCTTGTGCCGTGTTTGGTATATTGCTGTGTCTGTGGCAATTGTCTGGTAAATACTTGATTTGTCCACAAGTGACTGATGCAGTGTGGGATAGAGTAAATTAGTAGTTTTAATCATGATCGTCTCCCCACATAGCTGTTTGACCACATCCAAACCACTCACTGTCTCATGCCAGATTGTAGAAAGTGAAAGAAAAATGAGCCTAGGTTAAAAATAAATATTAAGCGCTTATCATGCTAGGTATTTTGCTAAGCACTTTACTCATGTTACCTCATTTAATTGTTTCAGTGACCCAGTGGAGTACGTTTCCATTTTTTAGTGAATGAAATAGACACCGAGAAGGGTGGTTATCTGCTAAGTTCAAATCCAGGTAGTCCAGCCTCTGAGCACATATTTCGTTTTGCATGACATTAGTGAACTAATGGTCTAGTCACAGACTTAGGACACATTCGGCACCACCAGCTCTGGACCTGCAAGCTGTGGGGTGTAGATTGAGCGGGAAGATCTTGGGGGACACTGAGTCGTTGCACAAAAGAGCCAGGTTTCAGTTAGTAATGGGAATGGAGGGGAGTGATCAGTGTGGAAGTTGGGCCATGGAGAAGGTTGTATACCATTGGAAAGGGGCTCAGGAGAAACAGTTGCCTGAGTAGGAAGGACGGGAGCTGAGGGAGAATGGTCCCAGAGGAGGAAATATGAGGATGAGGTGAATGAGTTGGCTGCAGGAGACAGGTTCCTGAAAGGAGAGGCCTAGGTTTTAGGCAGCCTTCAAGGAGGCCAGGGAAGTGTGGCCTGATGGGATTAACTAGTCTCAGGGCTCTAGATGGAGTGAGGGCCATCTGTGTGGACTGGGCCGTGGGTGTCCACACCATGAAACATGTGAGGCAGAGTGTGGGCACATGTGTTCACTTACGTTCCTTCCCCCATCCTGTGCAGCGAAGCAGAGCACAAAGGAAAAATTAACAAACATCCCAAGTCTCTCCACACATAGATCAAAACATATTGATGTTGTCTTGCAACTCTGATAATTTCATTGAACTGTATGAAGCTTAAAATTGATACATAGGCATCCCCCTGATTAACATTAAGTGCTGCTGTCAGTCTGACATAGCTGGATAAACCAATATTGAATAATCTATTAAATATGTCACACTTGAACAAGGAGTGTAAATCATATTATATTATTTCAGCTGTAATTAGGTGGGAGATAAAATCACAAATAGACGAGTTTAGTGAATATTTCTCAGTGTGTACACAGCGTCACTGGAATTTCTTTCCTCGCTCCACGGGGAAAAAGAAGTTGACTGCTTTCCAAGTATTGACTGCTTCCAGGAAGTGGGAGGTTGAGGGGTGACTTATGTAATGTTCACAGAGTGGGTTTCATTTATAAATTCAGTGAGATTGGCTGCAATCTTCCTGCAGTTAATGGTGAAGGAAATGCACCATTCTGCATTTAGCTGGAAATAGCTGGCTCTCCAACTTGGATACCTAATTGTTCCTCAGGTTATAATATGTTTATGCCTTTATTTCTGCTTCCCCTCCTTTCCTGGGAGCTGCCTGTTGCCTTTACTGTCTGGGAATTAATGATGCAAACCAGAGCTAGTGGGTGAACAGGGTGGTGTACTGCTCAGTCCTTCGTTGCTTCTCTTTCCCAACCCGCAGAGTAAGCTCGATTATTGAGAATAAATGAGGGACATAAGCCAAGGTGAAAAAGATAAGGAGATTGTGTTAGGAGGGTCCAAATGAACCAACCTGTAGCTAAGAAATGGAGATAATTCTAGTCCTTCCTTCACAGGGTTGTTCTGAAGAATAAAACACACGTTAAACCTTCAGAACAGTGCTACCACATAGCAAGGGTTTCAGTACTTATCAATTGCTTTCATTATTATAAGAAAAATAGTTGGTTTTTGTGGTGGATAGTCAGGATGGTATGAACGTGGAATTCAGGAGCATAAAAAGGTATCTGACTAGAATGGTTGTGTCTCCTTCCAAATGGTTGGTGTTAGTGTAACAGGGTAGAAAGTGTTAGTTCTCATTTGGGGCTGTTAACATGTCAGAGCATGTTATAAGCAATGTATACCGGTCATCTCTTATTGAGAGGCTATGGTTTTCTTTTTTGCCTTTTTGGGGGTTGGTTTCTCAAATATTAGTTTGGTCCATTTCTGGTGATTCTGTTAATGAAGCAAAATATCTTTTACACTTTTACATTATAAGTGAGGACCTTAGAACTTTGTGTGGATGTTATGATCATTCAGTAGACATTTAACAAACTCCTGTAATGTACTAGGTGTATGTGTGTGAATATTTTTATAGGAAGTGTTTGCTTAAAGCTTGCTACATGTGGGATGCTATCCTCAGCCCTCAGTTCACAGGGATTTCCATAAAGGCAAGTGGAGGAGCTGAAGTGGGCTCATTCCTGGCTGCCTGAGGTGGATTTTGAGGTGCTAGCCTCTTAGCTCCATTGGAGCCAGTAGTTCTGGCTTGAGCCAGCTGGACTTGGGGGCCTGAGCTGCATGGCGTGTAGTGTGTAGGCTGAGCTACATGGAGTTAGAGGCAGTTAGAATGCTGCAAACAAGACCTTTGTGGGGGTCTTGTTTCAGAGAGAGTGGTTTATAAAGCAAGGATTCCCAGAGACCTACAGGAGAACAACAGAAGGCAGACATTTCCCCATCCAGGGCAATTACTCGGCTCTGATTTTTCTCATTACTTTGCATAAAAATTTTCTTTTACTCCCCCCCACCCCCGCCACTCTCTCCGTCTGTCTCTCTCTGTCTGTCTCTCTCTGTCTGTCTCTCGCTGAGCTGTACTTAGAAGGACTTAACGGCACCATTTTAAGTTAGACGATAAATGTAAAACTGATCTGCTCATGAACACTGATTAGTTGTACTTAAAAAAAAATAATTTCACATAAAGCAGGAACAGATTGCTCCTTGAAGGAGCTAATGGCCAGTTGGTTTTAGAGTGGATCACAGAAGGAAATGTGGCTTCACCTGCTGGCCTCTCCATCCCAGGAGATGAGTGTTCTGTGTTGCCGTCGAGGGAGGAAGAACTAAGGATGGCTAGTCCTGCAGTCATGCTGGCCACAGGGTGCTCATGGCTTTTGAACATTAATGTGTGAATTCCCCTAAAATCTGCAGAAGCACCAGAGATCTTTGTACATGTACCCATAGGGCTTTTGTTGTTGTTGTTGATAGTTTGCCTTTCTGTTCTATGACCTTTTTTCAAGATCAGTTGTTTCTATAGCATTAGCATGTACCTAAAATGTGACACTTAAGTATGTAGATTTGAAGTTCCAAAGGCAAAATTGCTTGGGTTTAATACTTAGTCAAAACCATGCATTGAGTGCTGCTGGGTCCCAGGCATTGTGTTGAGCACTGGGCTTGCGGAAGTGCGTGAGCACTGTTTCTGCTCTCACGGGTTTAGTTCACAGTCTGGTGTGGAGTAGATGGTCTCAGTGCAGCAGCAGTAGGGACACAAGGCATGTTGGTAGCATAGGAGCTGCAGTGTTAATTCTGTGGGGGATGGGGTGAGAGTGTCTAGGAGGACTTCACGGTCAGGGTGGGTTTGGAGGACAGTACGGAGTTTGCCAAACAGACAAGAAGGCACATCGCCAGGGCAGAAGGACATTGGTGTCTTGGAAGGAGTAGGAGCTGGGAATCCAATCCAGAGGTTGGGATTTTTTGTTTCAGTTCTACCTCATACATGTTTGCTGTGTGACCTAATTTTTTACTGAGAGGGGAGAGAAATGGGGACCCCCATGTCTCCCTCCCTTTTGTTTGGCATAGGGAACAGGACTGTATCCAAAATTGTGAGCTTGCCCAAACTCCAGATAACTGAGGCTTACAGAGCCTGAGGTTTACACAAATTAGTTAAGTCAGATCGAGGTTCAGCTCAAACATTCACATTGGTCCAGTGCCATTTCTGCTGCCCTACATCCAAGTTGTTACTCTGTGGTTTCTGTGTTGTTGGATTTATTCCTTTTCTCATGCATTCAATAAATGTTTCCTGAGTTGGTTATAAACAACTGTACAGTCTGACAGAGGTATAAGGGTCTTCCTGTCAGGGAACTTACAGTCTTAAAGTGGGAATTAACTTTGAAAATATAGGCTGATTCAGATTATAAAAAGCTGGACTAAGGAGTTAGGACTTAATGATTTATACCT
Organism: Eschrichtius robustus; assembly: GCF_028021215.1. NCBI lineage: Eukaryota > Metazoa > Chordata > Mammalia > Artiodactyla > Eschrichtiidae > Eschrichtius > Eschrichtius robustus. Next base: position 81,008,157 of record NC_090839.1, on the reverse strand, counting down.
CTCAACCTAAAGAGGATGCCAATGAGTTTCTGAATTTGAGCCCAAGGCAAATACTTGTTGATTCCTTGACTTTATTTACTACTGTAGAATAAAGCTTTAGTGTGTTTGAATAAATTTTAAAAATACATGCGTAAAGGTAGGCCTTGCATTGTGTGAGAGAGTAGAGTATGTAGGATTGTGGACTCTGAGAGCCAAACAGCCTGGTTTTGAATCCTACCTTCACTATACGAGCTGTGTAACCTTGGGCAATTTGCTTAAAGTCAGATTGTCTCATCCCTTACGTGGAAAATGATGATGAAAATAATATCCATATAAACTTATTGTTAGGATTAAATGAGCTAATGTAAATAAAGTGGTAGGTAAGGTGCCTAGTACATTAATTAGCAAGCACTTTGTAGGGATTAACTATAATTGGGGAGTTGTCTGGTTGAGCCTCTCAGCTGGTTTGATTTTTCTTTGATGCCCTAGAACACTGTGACAGTTCCTCAACTTGTTGGTGCATCAGAATCATCCAGAGAGCATTTTAGAATTCACAGCCCGAAGATTTCCATTTTCACCAAGATGAAGTAGCCCCTTTCCTCCTAGATCCTCCCCCTTAATCTAACAACATCGGACATAACACAGAAGCAGTCGTAGTCTCTGAAAGATAGAAAGAAGAGAGCAGGCTGCTTACAACTTGGGGACTTGAGGAATGACATGGTGGTGAGTCCCTTGGGTTTGCTTACTGACTCCCATGTATCTTGGACAGAGTACCACAAAAACTTCCAATTCGTAATCACCAGGAGGCACAGACCAAAAAAGCTCTGAGAAAAGCCTCTTTCCCCTAGCCAAAGGCCTGGGAATAAAAAGGCGAATTAACAACAGGAAACCTTTTTGGCAAAACCCTCCCTACTGCAGCCAGACACGGAAGGAAAAAACTACACTCTACACCACCACACCCCACCAACCCTCTGTTTCAGTCCATCTTCCCCCTGTGCCCCATGGAAGCAGGCGGTGCACTTCCATTCCCACGTGGGGTGGTGTCAGCAGAACTGAGCAGGGTGCTGATCTTCCACTCCCCTCTGTGGGGAGCTAGGCAGCGCTCTGAGGCAGTGCCAGGGAAGTATGAGTGGGGTCCAGCTCTAAGCTGAGCTTCCACTCCCACCCTGCAGCAACAGGCTTCTCCCTCCCTGGTGGCAGTGGGGCTTAGGAGAATCTGATCTCACACCCTCTCTCTCTCTCTCTCTTTTTTAAATAGATCTTTATTGGAGTATAATTGCTTCACAATACCCTGTTAGTTTCTGTTGTACAACAAAGTGAATCAACCATATGCATACATATATCCCCTCCCTCTTGAGCCTCCCTCCCACCCTCCCTATCCCACCTCTCTAGGTCATTGCAAAGCACCGAGCTGATCTCCCTATGCTATACGGCTGCTTTCCACTAGCTATCTGGTTTACATTCAGCAGTGTATATATGTCGATGCTATTCTCACTTTGCCCCAGCTTCCCCACCCCCCGCCGCCCGTGTCCTCAAGTCCATTCTCTGTGTCTGCGTCTTTATTCCTGCCCACTAGGTTCATCAGTACCTTTTTTTTTTTTTTTTTTTAGATTCCATATATATTGATCTCACACCTTCTCTTGAGGTAATGAAGCAGTGCCCCATCTTCACTTGGAAGATGTCAGCAGGGTCGAGTAAGGAGCTGAATCCCCCCTCCCCCTCTGCCTTCAGCAGGCAGGGTGACTCAGTGCTCTACCTTGCCAGGGTGGTAGTGTTGGCGGGCCCAGGAGGAGGCATACTCACCTAGCCCTCACGTTGCCCTTCAGCAGGAGACTGCCTACTAAATAAAGGTGTCCAGGATACAATAAAAATCACAAGAACAAGGAAAATCACAGCTTGAATAAGAACAGCCAATAACAGATTCTAACACTGAGATGAATCCGATGTTGGAATCTGAAAGAATTTCAAAGCAGCCATCATAAAAATGCTTCAACAAGCAATTATTATTAGTTTTTTAAACAAATGGAAAAAAAGGGAAATCTCAGCAAAAATCCATGGGACCAACATGAGAGAACTTTTTGGTGTGATAGAAATATTGTATAACTTGGTTGTCATGTATACCTTTGTTAGACTCATCAAACTGTGTTCTTAGAGTGGGTGCATTTTCTTCTAAATGAATTACATTATAGTAAAGTTGATTTACAGTAGTGCATGGGGCCAGTCTTCATCCCTGGAGATTTGTTCAGTAGGTGTAAGATGAAGTCCACCAATTTTTTAAAAATTAGTGCCCCAGGTGATTGTGATGCTGCTAGTGACTCTTGGGAACTCCTGATCTCTCCAGAGTAATCTAGACTAGTTGTGAATTCTTCAGAATATCAGTCTGTTAGCAATCTGTGCAAACAGAAACTTGTTCTGGTAAATTATGAATTACCAGATAAGTACTTGCAGAATAAACAGAATGCATAATTAGAAACCATTAAGCATATTATCCCCACATGGAAATAATTTTTTGTATGTTTTTTGTTGGGTAATGTTGTAAAGAATGTTACATGGCATCCTTAGAAGCTGTAACTTGTCATGCTGGGTCTTAAAGAAACTGCACTGTGGTGTGTTTGCTTTTTCTGCTATTTGGCCACACCTTTCTCTCCATTCCCTTTCAGAGCATTTTCTCCTCGTTGGCTAATGACAGGATGGATTCCACATCTGCTTGTGCGAGCTACTGCTGCCTTGACAGTCGTGGTTTTCATCAGTACCTCCCTGGGGGGGTGGTGCTTTCTGTCAACATCCTGCTCTTAACAGAGGCTAGGAAATGATTCCTAATCCAGTCATTAGAGCTTTTAAGCCTCTCCCATTGGCCTTACTTTAACTCAGTGACTCTCACATTGCCTCCTAGGCTGGATTTTCTAATCCTGCCAAGGAAACCTATGGGTTCTCCCCGACTTAAGGGGCACTTCCAACTCAGGCCTTCTCCCCCTTTACTCTGCCAGGTACACCTATACGTGTGCAAAGTGGCTAAGGCTGGATGTGAGGGGTGGCGGAGCTGTACTTGGGGATGCTTTCCTCCCAGGGCACCCCTTTCAAAGCAGCTGGGTCATTTGTCCATAGCGGAACTAGTCAAAGCTGCGTCAGGGGGTTGGCCGCCTGCATCTCCTGCCTGGGCCCAGTGAGTTGCCAACACTCCTCTCTGGGTGCTAGAAGGAAATTCTTTTTTTTTTTTTTTTTTTAATCTGTTAACAGATTTAAAGCAAACTGTGTCTGGGTGTCAGTGTGTTATTCCTCATAGCTTTTCTGTTTTGACACTGTACCCTTGGAAGCACCCTGGGTCTGGTTTCTTTGCTTTAAATAATAGATGCCTGAGATTGGCTGTTGGTAGGACACCCTCTCTCTGAGTTCACCACGGGGTTCTCTTGTTCTCGCCAGAGCTGGATCTGGTCTGTGGGTCATTCTCCTGGTCTCCAGCCTTCCTAAGTACTCATTGCTTACTTAGCTGGTCTTCATTTATATTGTGTGTTTTTGTATGTGTCATGGTTACAGTCATCAGATGACTAATGTCAGAGGAGGTCAGACACAGTTACAGCTTCTAATCATGTTGATCTTTTGGTAAGGGAATTATTTGTGGGGAAAAAATACACATTAGGAATCTTCAGTGTGCATTAGAGGGGATAACACTTGAAAAATGTGCACATGATAGCTGTCTCCAAATATTTATGTGGATTGTGGTTTCTAAGAGGAATTAGTTAGCTTTTTCTTTCCTAATGTAGAACCAGGACCAGTAATAGGAAGGAGTAGAGAAACATGTTATGGCCCTGTTTCAAGAAGAGCATTCTGTCTGACTTTCCAAAATGTAAATAATAGGTGTCATGTCACTGGAGGTATTCAAGGAAGGTCTGGGTATGGTAGAGAAGGTGTGGATATTGGGAAACTTCTAAGCGTATTTTCAAATCTCATCCTCTGTTGTTCTTTAAAAAAAATATGATCCATGAATGCAACTGTGGAACCATTCCTGGCTAAAGGTTTAACTTGCTTGCTTGTTCAGTAAACCTAGATGTCAGTAGCAAGGAGTTTCATTGTTGCCTCAGGCAGCCCTGGAAACTGCGATGGCAGGACTATGTGTGTGTCTCTTCCTGCCTTTCCTTTGAGATGCCTACATTGGTAGTACCTTTCCCCACTGTGGTCTGTTTTTATCATGTGTCATGTGCACCACCTTTTCCAGCATCTCTGCTACTTGACCTATTGGAGAAAGCCAGGTAACTGACCATGAATTCTTCTGGGATTGAGGCAGACAGCTTCTTCAGGAGTGGGCCCCCATTCCCATTCCAAATGAGGCCTCTTTCACTGAAGCCTAAAATAAACTGGGAAAGTAGTTGTTTGAGTAAGAACCATAACCTCTCCCTTCACCTCTTGCCTTCACTTGCCCTTCTGTGGTTAAAACAACTCAAGAGTGTTTGGAGGAATAATAAAGGTACAGTCTCTGAAGAGAACTTCAGAGGTGTGTGTCTCACTTTAGCTCATGGGCATTTCTAGGTGACCCCAGCAAGTGTGGCTATTAGTGAAGCAGGGAAGGTTGGTAGTATGTAAACGTTTCAGTATGGGGGATCTTTTTCCCTGCCCCATGCCATTTTCTAATTGGCCACTCAGGGGTTTCTAGTCCCAAATACTTTTGTGGTTGTGTTTTGGTATGTGTGTATGTAGTGTTAGTAGTCACTTATTGGAATAGTTGTGTTTATTTCAAATTGTATTATGTGTCTTTCTAAAAGATATTTGTTAGTTGATAGTTCAGTGAAGATATTTTGGTTTGATTGAAACTGTTGCTCCCAGGTCGTGGTATAAGCAGCTAGCATTTCTTGAGCAATCCCTGTGAACATTTCCCTTTTATGTAGACCGTAACATAACATTTTCCTGGGTTTTAGAATAAAGCCCTATAGGTACTACCGCAAGGCCTTTGAGGTTTGATCCCTAAGACATATTTGTATCCTTAATGATTCTCAGCACAGGGTTTTGTGTTCAGTAGGGGATCAATAAGTGGTAAATTTTGTTGAATATAAAATTGCTTTCAAATGATTTTTGTTTGTTTCTTTTAAAAAGAATACTTTGGAGAAAACTTTCCACTTCAGGTTAATTGCTTCTAACCCTTTTTTGTAACACTCCATGAAAGAAAGAGGATTTTGAATAGTTTGACCTCTGTGGGGTGGAGGGCATTTGCATTTTATCAGGTTTCTGAAGACAGATCGTTCATGCTAGTTAATGTTGGTTTTGTTAGCTTTTTAAATTGAAGTATAGTTGATTTACAATATTGCAGTTTTAGCCAATAAATGTTAATGAAGCATCTACTGTGTAAAGCACATACTGGCTACAGATACATAGAAATAAATAGAAAATAATAGTTTTTGCCATTGAGGATCTTATCATCTAGTTGGAAATGTAACATCTAAATACACTAAAAATTAATTAACAGTGAAGGAATTCTTTAGGATTCTTGGATTGTTTAATGTAGTGGTTCTCCAACGTTACTGTGCCTCAGAATCACCTGCAGGGCTTGTTAAAATACAGATGGGACTTCCCTGGTGGTGCAGTGGTTAAGAATCTGCCTGCCAATGCAGGGGACATGGGTTCGATCCCTGCTCCGGGAAGATCCCACATGCCACAGAGCAACTAAGCCCATGCGCCGCAACTGCTGAGCCTGCACTCTAGAGCCCGTGCTCCACAACAAGAGAGAAGCCAAAGCCCGCGTGCAGCAACTAAGACCCAATGCAGCCATAAATAAATAAATGTCTAGATAGATAGATAAATAAATAAATATTGCTGGGCCCCACCCCCAGATTTTCTGACTCATTTGGCCTGGGTCCTGAGGATTTGCATTTCTAGTCAGTTCCCAGTTGATGCTGGTGGTGTTGGTCCAGAGACCACAGTTGGAGAAGTGCTGGTGTGATGTAGTGATTCTCAGCCTGGGCTGTACAGTAGAATCACCTGGGGAGTTTAAAACATCCATGTCACTCTAGACTAATTAAATCAGAATCACTGTGGGGTGGGACCCCAGTCTTTTTCTTTTTTTTTAATTCCCCAGATGGTTGTAATGTGTAGTCAAGTCTGTGACTTACTGGTCTAACACATATTGGGGATGTAGAACTTTAGGATTCAGAAACAGAGGATGTTACCATGGCTGTAGGAGTATGGACAGATCATTGGAATTATTTAGCCTAATCTTAAAGAATGATAAGTGAAAACAAAGGGATGATTTCTGTTCTTATAAAGGCAATGCTGTGAACAAGTCCAGCCTGTTTTCTATCAGTTTTTTGAGACAGGCTGATGAGCTTGTGAGCTCTTAGGAATAGCATGGATTCCCATCCAGCAAGGGGTCAGTGAGTAGGACAGAGGGAGGGGCTTGTCACCACCATCAAAAACAAGCATTCACTGACCACCCTCTTTTCTTCCTGATTTAGACAGAAATCTGTATTTACCCAAACAAGCTGTATGTCTGTGTATCTGGAGTGAGGTGTGGACGTGGGCTGTGGAATAGTGATAGTGAAACTTTGAAAAATGACTCTGCCATTTTTACATTTCATCTCTATAAGCTTCTGTTTATTCATGTATAAAATAAAGGACTACACGTAGTTGTCAATAGTCAATGTATGTGAATACTAGTACAATATTAGGAACATTGTTCTGTTTATCATGAGATCCCCCAGAATCTAGCAATGGGCATGGTGCATAGTGTCTGCTCATTAAATCCATGTTTGTTGAATGAATCATATAGGTGGACTTTCATATCAAGTACCCATGCATTAGCAAGGACAGGGAGAGCTTGTTCCTGAGAAACTTTACAAATAAATGTTGCCACCTTGCATTTCCCAGCTTGGGCAGGAAATCTGTTAAAATAAAGGAATGCAAATGCAACAAGTAAAGCTGGAAATATATTGTCTTAATGAGTCCTAGTCATAGCTACCTATGATCTAAAGAAGTCTTTCCTTTTCAGTTCCAATTGATATTTAGCCACATCAAATTTTAGATGTTACTGTTAAATTTTATTTTTAACTTTATTCAGTTAAATTGATTATAAACTAACTTGGACTATAAGAATAAGCCTGTGTTTAATTTCTTGGAACTACTAGAGCTTTTGTTATAATAAATTTCATAGGGCTCAAGAAGTTATAAAATTAATACTAGAGATTTGGTGCTTGTTAAAATCTTGACATCTTCTGTTAAGGCCCATTGGAATGATGTACAGTGAAACAGCTGTCCTGTGTTGGTGATAGGGCTCTTATCCATCCCCAGGTCCTGGGAAGCATGATGCAACTGTGGTCTAACTGCAGCGTCTGGATTTTTTGCCCAGGGCAAAGAGGAGGAGGGAGAGTAAAGAAACCTGATCAGACCATCTGATGCTAATTTCACAGGTGGCTGGTCACTGTGTGCCTGACTGTTGTTATTTATAGAGCTCTAAGTAGGTGTATCTACACTTAGGGACCTGAAAGGAAGGTTTGCATCAGGGTGTAGTGGTAAAAGCACAGAAGTGGAATCTAGGGACAAATGGTCATTGGTGAGTGTCATTGCCGGAGTTAAATGGGATCATTAGAGGCTGTCATGGTTTCCGCTAGCACCTCATTGCCTTTCCTGAATCCTTTTGAAAACAAGCAACAAACCAGACTGAAACAACCGTGGATAGTCAGTCTCTCCCTTATTTTTAATTGAGGTTGATAGGATTTTAATCAGGTTGACTCATACTGATTTCAGCCACAATTTAAAGAGCTATCCACAAAGCTATAAATTAAATAATTAGAAATATATTTCTAGAGCCAAAAGGACTTGATCATTTTTTTTTTTTTTAATTTATTTATTTATGGTTGTGTTGGGTCTTCGTTTCTGTGCGAGGGCTCTCTCTAGTTGCGGCAAGCGGGGGCCACTCTTCATCGCAGTGCGCGGGCCTCTCACTATCGCGGCCTCTCTTGCTGCGGAGCACAGGCTCCAGACGCGCAGGCTCAGTAATTATGGCTCACGGGTCCAGTTGCTCTGTGGCATGTGGGATCTTCCCAGACCAGGGCTCAAACCCGTGTCCCCTGCATTGGCAGGCAGACTCTCAACCACTGCGCCACCAGGGAAGCCCAGGACTTGATCATTTTGAAACCTTGCAACTCAGATGGGACTTGAACCCATGGTCTTTTAACTGAGATCACACACCTGGTCTCAGGACTTAATGAAGTTCAGGTTCTTTATGTCTCATTGCAGAAAGAATTCAGTGAGAGACAAAGTGATAGGTAAGAAGTGGATTTATTTAGAGAGAAACACACTCCAGAGACAGAGTGTGGGCCATCCTAGAAGGTGAGAGGCCCCGAAATACGGTGTGGTTAGTTTTTATGGGCTGGGTAATTTCATAGGCTAATGAGTAGGAGGATTATTCCAACTATTTCAGGGAAGGGGCAGGGATTTCAAGGAATTGGGCACCACCCACTTTTTGGCCTTTTATGGTTAGCCTCAGAACTGTCATGGTGCTGGTGGGTGTGTCATTTAGCATATGCTAATGAATTACAGTGAGCTATAATGAGGCTCAAGGTCCACTGGAAGTTGAATCTTCCGCCTTCTTGGACCTAGTTGGTTCTAACCAGTTTTTGTCATGTCCTATGGTTATGTCATTCTTTTAAAGGTTGTGCCTTGCCCCCTTCCCTGCTGTTTCAATTTCCCCCTACTCCCTCTCCTGTTCCCCATCTTACCAATGGAAAAACAGATCTAGCAGGGTTACATACCAGCTGAATTTCACAGTGGTGAACCTGGGGCTGGAATCTGAATCTCAAGTCTCCTCAGTTTAGCTCTATTTCCATCATATTAGTCCTCTAATTAAAGTACACTTCTCTTTCTTTAAATTCAGGACTTTGTCTTCACAGCCCAGATGAAGGTTATCGTTTGTTATGGTATTTTCTCAGAATTACTTTGAGAGTTGAAAACATGCTTCTGTTATTTTCATTTCTTAAAATGAAAAATAGTATTACAAATTCCTTCTATTGATAATACATCTGCCTACCACCACCAGCTTTTAGCAATGGCAGTGCCTCCTTGGAGAGAGAGGGGCCCTTTGCGGGTGCAGGGACTAGCCAGAAGCAGGAAGCAGCAACAGCAGCCGGCTTGGTTAGCTGCTGCGAGTGGGCTGGAGGCACCAGCACATAACACCTGGAGGTATTGGGTTCTGTGAATCACAGCTTGGCCTTGGCATCAGCCCTGGAGACCAGCTCTCCTAAGGGCAACTCTTTTCTGCCCTACCCTCAGTGGCCTGTTGGCAGAGGCCTAGAATAATTGTTTGTTTAAAGTTTTACTAGCTAATTATTCTGCACAGAACTGACAGACGTCTCTGTTAGAGTACTTCCAGTCTCTTGGAGGCACTTCACCACATGACTTGTGATCTAACCTCAGTGTAGACTGCAGAGGCTGGGTTTTGTTTGTTTGTTCTTCTCTCCTTCCCTTCCCACTTGTTTCAAAGGCCACACACTAAGCTCTGGAGAGGGAGCTGCCTGTGGGCTGAGAATTGGCTGCCTCACTCAGGCCGGCCCACGTGTGGCTGCTGGAACAAGTACCTTTGGGTCAGTCATTCTCAGGTTACCGTACACTGGCGTGAAGGCCTGTGCTCTGTGTTGGACACTGACCGTGGGCTTTGTAGCAGAAAGGCTCGTTAGTTCTCCATCTGTAAGTGGAGGCGAGGAGGTTAGCTCAATGTTTCTAAACCTTCAGAATGGATGCTGTCTCTTTGGGTTAGGTTAATATGTTTGAGAAGGGGCCAGGTTTTAGAACCTTGCATTGTACTGAATGACCAGTAGGGTCTCTTCCAGTGCTCATGGTTTTTCATGGTTCCTCCAGAAGAAGAATTTCAGGCCACAGGGAATTTATTTGTAGCACAGTCAATTCTCAGTTATCTGTCTTGTAAATGTTTTCTATTCCAGAGACCTTTCCCCAGTGAGTTCCCAGGTTATATTCCGCGCTCCCTATTTGGTATGCACCCAGGGACTGAAAGATAATTTTCTTCTTGATTCTAGGAAAAGCTAACTGAGAGGGAAATCTACCATTAAGAAAAAAAAAAAAAGAGAGAAAGAAAAGAAATCACACCTTATGTTACAACCAAATATAAGTAGCTTTTAGAGAGCATCCTCTATTGGGAAGGAACAGTGTGTTATGTTGCCTTGTCATTGGGAAGTTGATGAGGGTTAACTATATTTTAGCTCTCACTCTTGTGCCTTGCAAGAATAATTCCCTTTTCTGAAAGGCTTTGTTGAGTCACTAAGAATTATTTAAATGGACTTTAAGTATTTAGCTTAGTAATGAGATTCCAGTTGTATGGGTTTGTTGTGTATTAGCAGTGGCTTGAAGTTGTCTCCCCTGCTCTGGGTCTTACCTCTTACCCATACCCAAGTCCCTGGTCCACATGCTGTGGTGCTCCCTTGGCATGTCCAGCCCTGCCACGTGTGCAGAGTAAGCCCTTTGACCCTCTTAAGGGGGTGCTGGTCATCTTTTTTTTGCTTCACTTATCTTGCTTGTCATCTCCAAACCTGCTGTGGCTTGAAGTACTGCTGCTCTGATGGCTCTCTCCTTTGCCTCATTGAGGATCTGTTTGAGATACATGTCATTCTTTGGAGATTAGAACATTCACTTTAGAGGGAGGGATGACTTTAAACTGGGACTGGTAGAAGTCAGTTCAGGAGGGATCAGGCTCGTGGTGATTTTAGGAGGTGTTTCCACTCTGGTCCTGTAACCACAGGGTTTATACTGAGCTGGACACTGGCCATTTAAGTAGATGCTTCCTCTCCAATTACAGAGTGGCTCCCAGCTGGCAGATTTCTCACTGGGATTCAGTTTTCTTGGCTGCTGTTGTTTGTTGTGTTCACACTGAGTTTTGCGGCATCCTTCCAGGCTCTTGAGTCTTTTCCAAGCAGGAGAGATAGCAGAATGCTTTGCCCTCCCCTTCTTTTCTCCTTTTGGATATTCCATGGCTATTAGGGAAGGACTTCCTGTGAAATAAAATGAAGGCAAAGGAAAGTAGCATGCCTGTGGCATAAAAATGCTGTTAGCAAGCTTGAAGCATATCAGAGAGATTGGTCCTGAGAGTAACGTTTACTGCTTTTCTGCTTTTGAACTTTTTTTTTTTCCTTTGCCTGTTTCTGAGGTCTGGGATTTATCCTGAGTTTAAGAACGGACTGTTTTTGATCATTTGAATAGGTATCACCATTCAGCAGGGAATACATGTGCAGACTGAGATGTCTCTTAAAGTCAATTTGTAGTATAAGTCATGTGAAATGATTTCTTTAGTTGGTAATGCATTTCTACTTTAAATTCTCTGCCTGGATTTATGCATTCATTTCCTGTTTTACCAGGTGATTTGCTTTTATTATGCTGCTATGACAGCCCCCTCCCACCTTTAGCTACCACCCCCAGACACTTGAGCATGTTTTCTAGTGTGAGTAGGCATTGAGCTACCCCAAATGACATGAAGTGCCACCCATACAAGATCAGAAACAAGGAGAGCCTGGATTCCAACAAAATCTACCTGCCTGCTTGATCAAGCGATTGCAGGAAAGATTATGTGGCCCTTTAACATTGGTTTTGGAGAGACTCAGTTAGATGGATGGAGTCCCAGTGGGAAATCAGTAATCAGCTGCCAGCTGGAAAAATCTCAAATCATGGGATGATCTTTTCTCTCACAGCCTGGAGTACTCAGCCAGAGGAGAGCCCAGCCATTCTTTTTCAAGGTCCAGCTGTCTCTTTGAAGAGGAGAAGAGGGGATAGAGGAAGCTGTCTTCAGCTATGCTGGAGCACCTCAGTTCAGGGGCTTTTGGTTTGCTTTGCCCCTTTGCCTTTTGCCTTTTCCCACTTGGGGTTTGCTGTTGTTTTTCCTTTAGGGTGTGAGAGGCTTCCAACCCTGGGCAGGCTCTGAAGGAGTGGCATCAGGGAGATGTGTTTTGATTTCACATTAATTTCCTTTCGTTAAGAGGAGATGAGCAGCTGGTTGACCCAGAACAATGCCAAGGGGAGCTGGGGAGTTGTTACTTGTAAATGTAGAGGAAGAAAGGAACAGATACTGGGAGGCAGTGCATGATGTACAGCTGATGCCTTCAGAGAATAGGGGCTTGTCTTTCTGTGATTCTCTCATAACCATGGCAGAGGTAGTGGGAGGAGGCATGTGGCTTCTTGGGTTGAACTCCAGTGCAGAAGTCAACATTCTGCTCATTTAATTCACTAATTCATTAATTTCACAAATATTTTTTGTGTTGCTACTGTGTGCTAGGCATTATTCTAGGTACTAAGGATACAGTGGCAAATAAACAAACAAACATAAAAGGTCTTTTTCCTCATGATATTTAAATTCTAGTGAGGTATAGTGGCGAAAATGCATTTATAATGATGATAGTATAAGAAATAGTACGAAAGAAAAAAAAGATGGGATAGGGAGCTATTTTAATAAGTGTGGTCATGGGAGGCCTCCTTAAAAATCAGCACAAAATAAATAAATAAATAACCATTAGAGAAAACAGAGTTTTTATTACCTTAAATATTTTAAACACTTTAATTTTAAATGATTTTTTTTTTCTCGAAAGTTTTGAGGGTTTTCCAAAGACATAGCTTCCCTTCTTATCTCTGGATATTCAGCTTTGGTTAGCTGGACTAGAGTTCATCATTACAGTTGCTTTTAGTGTAGATTGGGTTAAGACAGTCTTAGATTTTAGTGTAGATTGTGTTAAGACAGTCTTAGACTGTGTTAAGACAGTCTTAGAAAGTACACAAAGGGTGTACTTTGCATAAAATTTTTCTGTATGATTGAGAGGCTCCTTCCCACTCCACATGGCTGTTCAGCAGGGTTTGCTGCTGTTGTTTTTTTTTTTTTTTTACATGGTAGTAAGTAACTTTTGGGAATCTGAAATTTTAAAGTCCCCTCCACAAACCTGACGTGAATGATAAACAGTACATAAACAAAGAATCCCTTCTTCAGAGCAGAATGCCAACAGCTGTAGACGTAACTCAGTGGCTGTCCAACAGCACAACCCAGGGCGGCGGCTTTTCACTGTCAGGAGGGTGGAATGGTGTGGTGTATTCTGTGGACTGCCCTGAATAACAGGACTTATGTTTTCTGCCAGTTCCTTTGAAAGGACTGTATTGTATGAAAAGAGACCCTTCATTTGTCATAACCCTACTGTGTGCTGGGCTCTTTGCTATTGGATCACACCTGACTAGATCAATTCCACAAGACACCCTATCACAGTGGTTTCTAAAACAGCATTTCTTAACCCATTAGTGGGTAACAACCAGCATTTTTTAAAAAAGTGGAATCAGATGGTATCAGAGTATATCACACTTAGTAACCTTTGTTTCAGATGTATGTGTATAGAGATAGGGTGTGTGTTTGTGTGTGTGTGCACGTGTATGCTTGCATGTGCATCAGATCCTGACAATAGTGTATTTTTATTATGTTGTGCTTTAAAAAGTTGGAAAAACATAAGCCTATCAGATGAAGTTTGGTATTATTTTCAGATCAGGAAACTGAGACTCTGAAGTTAAGGGCATTGTCTGTAATCATAGTAAAGTTTGAAGTCAACTCTTTCTGGCTTTTCCACATTTGATCTAGAACATGACAATTTTGTTACAGGACTTTTCATCTCTGATGATTTTCTAAGATTTTGGAGTTCACAGAGACACTGACTTGCCCCTGAACATTGTTTTAAAATCAGATTACCAGTTCCAAGTTTGACTGGTTTCTCAAAATATCTCTACATGGTCTATTTCCGGAGAAGGGAAAAGAAAGATGAATCTAGTTACTTGTCTTTATTAACAGACAAGGAAAATCTAGAAGCTCTTTTCCTCTTACAGAAGGACAGCCTAGTTTTATCCAAGAGGAGAAACTAACTGGAAGCAGTAGCAGGCTCTCTCTTTTCAGCATTCAAGAAAATTTTGTGTTGGTGAGACCAGTGTTGATGTAGTGAGTGGGTAGACATAGCAGGAGGAATCTGCCACCTTGTGTAAAATGTTTTGGTTTTCACTAATCAGGCATACTTTTGGATAGACTTAATTAACATTTGTTCTAGTAAGTACTGTTACAACATTTGCCACCAGTCCTACCCACTTCCCCAGCCTCCTGGGAAAGAGGTGGAACTTTCATGATGTTTAGGCAGCTATTTTGGCCTTAAAGGACAGACTTTTCAGAAAGGCATTATTTTCTCTGGCATTGCTTCGCTCTTGCCTGTAGTCACTTTTGAATGAATTCCTGATTGGTTCAGCTAGACTTTTTCTTTTTTGCGCAGAAGAAATTGACCTTGTTGAAGATGCCAGAAAAATACAGTGAAAACCTGCTACCTGCTCCCTTATCTTCCTCTCTGTACTACTTTGTTACCCCACCCCACTCGAGCCCCCAGTAAAAAGTGACCTTTTGGCCCAGGGCCCTATCTGAGTGTTTTGTGTGGCAGAGCTGTCTCTGGCTGACTCCCAGGATTGTTAATGACTTCCTTCTCTGTCTCTAAATAATTGCTTGAAAAGACAGCTGTGGAGAGACATTGCCCCCAGCTTGCAGGCTTATTAATTCCAGCCATATGGAAGAGGGTGCAAAGAAAGAAGGTGGAAGTTACTTTGCCAAGAGTAGCAAGTGGAGGGAAACAGAGATTCAGGCTTTAGGGGAAGAGCAGCACCACCACATTGCAGACTAGACTTGGAGTTTGTGAGGTCTGAGTAGATTTCAGTCTAAAGAAACTTCGTTAAATCCCAAATAGAGGGAAGCAAACTAAAAAGCAGTTACTCTATATTTAAATTCCTTACAGTAGGGTTCCTCTGGTATTGTTTGAATATAACGTAGCCTGTAGGATACTTGTGTTTTTTTGTGCACCTCTTCAAGAACAGAAGCATGCAAGTAGTGTGCACAGTCCGAGGAACAAAGAGGGAAGACATCCAAGAGATTCCCTAAATGTCAGCCTTCATGGACTTGATCATTATTCATAACTTCTGCGTTTGTCTGTTTCCACATTGGCCTTTGAAACAAGTTTCAAAAAAGATATTCTATACCTTGCTCCTTAAAAAAAAAAAAAAGAAAGAAAAAAAAAGGAATAGTTAGTCAAAACATGTATAGACAGAAGGAGAATCAAATACAGGTAGGAAGTAAATACTCCAGTTAGCTGTTCAGCTCAGCTCTAATACTTCTGGCACTCAGTGTTATAAAGGAAACAAGATAGGGCACTTGATTTTTATTTTTCAAGAACAGGAAACATATCAGGTTTCAAAGGAGATGCAAACTCTTTCTAAAACCAAGTTATAAAACAAGTTTATGCAAGTCTTTAGACAAAGGGCATTAAAGAAATGAATGTATAATGCAGCAACAAAGGTTTCCAAGAAGATGCAGAACTCTTCCTGTGGGTGACTTTTTGGTGTCTACTCCACAAACATCAAGGGTGTGGCCATTAGGGCCACTTTCACAGAGTGCAGCTAAGCGTTTTAAGTTTCCTGTGATGCACTTTTTTGCCTGAAAAATAGACTAGGTGGGTAATTTCCATTAAAGCTGTGGTTTTCAAACTTTGATGCACATTAGGATTACTTGAGGCACTGTAAAAAGTTATCTGTGCCCTGGCTGCATCCCAGACCAATTAAATCAGAACCTCTGATGGTGGACCCCAGGCATCAGTATTTTGTAAAACTGATTCCAAAGGTTAACCTAGTTTGAGAACCAGTGCATTAGATGATCTTTACTTAATGTTAATTCCTTCAGATGAATATTTCAAGTAGTTAAGTCCTAGAATGCTATTATTCCATGTTGTTGACTTAAGGAAGTCCATGCAGTTTCTATTAACATTCTCTTAGGGACATTGAAACTTGTATTTATGCTGGGACCAAGGGCCACTACATCTTTCTTCTTCGTAACCAGAACCAGAGTATTCATCAAGAAGCTATGTAGGATCAGCCTTAGCTGACCTTATCGTGGCTGTTGGAGAATATAGGACCTTAGATGAAGTATAGGGTAAACTTTTACACAAATTATTTCTGGCTCTGGATAGGCTGTTGTCTTGGGAGAATGCCAGCATCTCTCCAAGTGAGATAAGGAGAGACATGTATTCCCTAGTTCCTTTTGAAGTTAAAAACATTGTTACATTTAATATCTGAACTCTCTGACCCTTACAAAGGTGATATGACAGTGGGTATTTGCTTAAAATAATCAATTCTTCTTTTAATTTTGAACTTGGAATAACTGAATATATCTCAAAGGGTTGAAACATCAGAGGATCATTGTTTTTATGTAATCTGGATTTTATCACAGTCCAAATAATGCCTCTTTGGGATAATGGAAAGTGTGTGTGTGTGTGTGTGTGTGCGTGCGTGCGTGCGCGCGCGCGCGCATGTGCGTGCATACGTGTGTGAGAGAATGAGAAAGAGATTGACTGTGAATGACAATTATCTTGAATTGAATCATAGTGAAGCATACAGCAGGAATCATACAATAATAGTATTCTGGTTAAGAGCCACTTGATTTTTTTGGCCTCGGGCAAGCCATAACCTCTGCTCCTCACTTTCCTCACCTGGAAAATTATAATACCTGCCTCTTAGGATTATTTTGAAGGTTAAATGAAATAGTTCATAAAGCACTTAGGATGGTGCCTAGCACATTGCCAGTACTATTTAGGTGTTTATTAGAGCATAGTATCAACTTGTCCCACTCAGAATATTCTAAAACTGCTTTATTGTGTAAAGGCTTTTAATGGAGATGCTTTAACATCCGTAAATTACCTTTCTTTTGCTTGCTCAGGAAGTTCTTCTTTCTAACCTAAATTCTTTATGCTGTGCTACTGAGTCTCATGTGGGATTGCTTGTCCCCTGAGACCCCACTGAGTGAGTTCCGTCCTCAGATAACTGAAATGCAGTTATTCCCTCCCTAGCCTTAATTCCTATATTCTAACTCTCCGGTTGACTTCTGGGCTCCACTTATCTGAACCCACCCCAGTTCTTCCATGCTGTTGAGCAGAGATGTGCTTGGGGCTGATTATGATGGGAGGATGACCTCATAGTTTCTGATGCCATCTTCCAATGTATATAACTCAGCCCTAAGCATGCTTTTTAAAAATAATGGCTCTAAATTGCTGACATTTTGTCATCTGCTCAGACTCCTAAATCTTTTTCTGCTCCCTGGACTGAATGGGATCAGCTGGAGCAAGATGCCTTTGTGCAGTCCTGCATTTACTGTGCTTGAGTGACCTCCAGTAGAGCTGTGTGTTCCCTCTGAGTAACGTGGGTAATGATTACAGCGACAATGCTGCTATTGTGTCCAGAGGTTTGGGTCTGTAATTTCATAATGAAATGGAAAAACATGAGATTAAAAACCTGAATCTAGCACAGTAATTATATTTAAGTATCACAAGTCATCTCTCTGTATTTAGTTTGGTGTTTGAGATTTGGCCTCTCTTTGTGGAATACAGTCACGTCATTTCATACGTCTGCAAAATGGAAGGCTTCTAATTTATGGCTAAAATGTGGGAATTGCTTTCTCTTAATGGGAAGGTGACGAGAATGGTATTAAATTTGAAGGATCTGGTTTCCTTCATTGACTAGAGTCAAGAAGGGAGGTTGTAGAACAACTGCCAAGGTAAAGATATGTTTGGGTCTTTTCATGGTTTAATTCCCAGATACTTAGATGTGACTACAGGCTCTCTCTTTAGAAGTTAACTGACATAGGCTGGCCTGGGAAATTCTCCAGGCCTTCAGCAAGCAGTGCAGTTGCAGAGGTGTAAATACCTTGCGTGAGGCTGTTTCTGTAAGGATGAAAGACTTACCTCCGGTTCGTTTCCCACAGGTAGGTTAGTGCACTGGCTGTGCCTGGTCTATTCGCTACCGGGGACCTTGCATGTACCTGCAGGCTCTTTAGTTTGGCTGAGCCCTGGTGGGATGGGAGGGTGGGGAAGGTGTAGGTGGTGGCAGCTGGCAGGTGTTCCTGGGTGGTGAAGGATGGTGAGTTAGGCTCGGGGCTATTCCTTAATATGAAGTTAGAGGGGAAGGTGATTTAAGACTAATGATATCTCCGTCTCCTTGATTTCTAGGAAACATCAGATATAAAATGATCATAGAAGGAAGCTGTGAAAGGGATAATTATTATTGTCAGTCATTTACTGATTATCTACTATGAGCCAAGCACTTTTTGTTACCATCTTTAAACTTTACAGTAGACACTGCTATAAGGGCATTCTGTCCCTATAATACCTCCCACCACGAAGTAATTTCCGTTGATAGAGGCACTACAGATTATCCCTGCTTCCCCAAATCTTTCCTCTCAGATTCTCTGTGATTCTA
Organism: Eschrichtius robustus; assembly: GCF_028021215.1. NCBI lineage: Eukaryota > Metazoa > Chordata > Mammalia > Artiodactyla > Eschrichtiidae > Eschrichtius > Eschrichtius robustus. The sequence continues at coordinate 80,989,899 of NC_090839.1, read as the reverse complement.
CAAGGCCAAGTACCTGGAGGATCTGAACTGCTCTGGGCCACTGTTTGTTGATGGAACTGTGGTCTACCGGTCACCGGCATTGGAATCACCTGGGGAGCTTGCTGTACCTCCCAGGCTTCATCAACACGCCCTACCCAGGAATATTCTGGTTCAGTCAGTTAGGGGTGAGAGGGTTTGAGGTCTAGGAATTTGGATTTTGAACAGCCACCCAAGGGATTCTTATTTACAATAAATCTTGAGAATCACTGCCTTAGGGCTCTCTCTCGCAGGAGCAGGCTATTCCAAAGGATTTGTTATGTTGAAATTTGCTCTGTGGAACATGGGCCTATTTTTCAGTCCCCTGCCCCTTGGTATCATTGTCTTGGGTGAAAATGCCTGCTTTGATGGATTCCATTTCTTCCGGATGTAAGGAAGGCTGGGCTTCTTTGCAACTTTACCCACCCTCAGGGGTCGCAGAGAGAGAGGAGGGAGGCCTGCTAGGGAAGAGGTGGCCTGCTCCAGCACTAAACTTGTCACCATCTACGGCCTATGGTAGTTTCTGTTTCCACTGGAAACTCATTGAACATTCTATCACTATTTATGTTTTTGGTGTAATATATAAAAACAGCAATTCAGGGGACTTCCCCGTGGTTCAGTGGTAAAGAATCCGCCTTCCAATGCAGGGGACGCGGGTTCGATCCCTGGTCAGGGAACTAAGATCCCACGTGCCGTGGGGCAACTAAGCCCTTGCGCCAAAACTACCGAGCCCGTGCGCCTCAACTAGAGAGACCATGCGCCCTGGAGCCCGCACGCCACAACTACAGAACCCACGTACTCTGGAGCCCGTGCGTCACAACTAGAGAGAGAAAACCTACACGCCACAACTAGAGAGAAGCCTGCGCGCTGCAATGAAAGATCCCGCATGCTGCAACGAAGATCTCAGGTGCTGCGACTAAGACCCGATGCAGCCAAAAAAAAAACCCCACGGCAATTCAATGAAATTGAGCGAAGATTTATTGAGTAGCTGCGGAGTCTAAGGTGTCATGCCAAGGGGGACGGCATATGTAAGTAAAACAGTTTCCAGCCTTCATCCAAGGGGCTGTGTTCTAATGCTGTCCTCAGTCCTGACTCACAATTCTGGCGGTCTGAGCCTGTCCTGTGATAGGGTCTTCTACAGAGGGAAGTCAAAACAAAGCGCTCCGGGAATGTCGGGGTGGAAACAGTTCATCCCAGTTAGGCAAAAGGCTTCTTTGGGGAAGTGGTCCAGGGAAGTGGCTTTCAACCTTGCCTGTGTTTTAGAATAACCGGGGAGAATTTTTAAAAAATCTTAATATCGAAGCCATACCCCACAGCATCAAATCAGAATTTTTGGAGTTTGATCACAGGCATCAGTATTTTTTAAGGCTCCCTACATGATGTTCCTGTGCAGCCAAGACTGAGAGCCCCTGCTATAGAAAGAAGGGCAAATCGGCTGTCATTGGGATGAGGGATAGGCAGAGGCGGAAAGGTATTCCAAGCATGAACAGAGGCCTAGAGGCAGCAAAGTGAAAGCTCTAGCTGGAGAATGCTGCTCAGTGGGGTGTGATTGGAGCACAGGACTCCTGGAGTGAGTGGGGAGGGAAATTATGCTAATTAGGTAGGGTTGGATTAAAGTGTTCTGCCAGGAATTGGGAGACTTCATGTCTTTGCACTGTGCTTGGAACTCCCACTCACCTCCTGTTAACATGGAGGATGAGGCCCTGGGAACTTGTTGCAGCCCCAGGTACCGGTTGGTCAGGGCAGGTAACATGAGGCATGCTCAATTAGTTCCCTTTGCAAGGCTTTTTGCCTTAGACCGTCCATCTCAAGCTCGTGCCAGGCTTAGCACTTTCTCTTGGTGTCTGTTGTTTGCCATTTTTCTTTTTAAAAGCAAACTGAAGGTGACTTGGGGGTCAGTGTGGTAGGAAGGTATTGATGTTAGGCAAGAACATGGCAATATTTTTCGTCTTTTTGCTGGGCTCCTGTGAGCATGTTGTGGGAGAGTTGATGGGCATACCGGGGGCAGATGTTTGCAAGTAAAAGTGTGTATATTTCTGTGTTCTTGCAGCTGCATTCATTTTGTGTCCGATTCCACTGAGGCCTGGTACTTTATCTGCTTATTGCTGTTTCCAGGAAGTTAATTTGCAGGTGCTATTAATGTGCACGGTTCATATACTTCATTTATTCTTTCTCCCTCGAAGCCTCTCCTCTTTATTAGGCACTTTGCATTTGTCTGTTTGGTGCCTGTATTTTTTTTTTTTTTAAATGATGTTGATGATTTTTATTTTTTTTTATTTTTTAAAAAATTATTTATTTATTTATTTACTTATTTATTTTTGGCTGTGTTGGGTCTTCGTTTCTGTGCGAGGGCTTTCTCTAGTTGTGGCAAGTGGGGGCCCCTCTTCATCGCGGTGCGCTGGCCTCTCATTATCGCGGCCTCTCTTGTTGCGGAGTACAGGCTCCAGGCGCGCAGGCTCAGTAATTGTGGCTCACGGGCCCAGTTGCTCCGCGGCATGTGGGATCTTCCCAGACCAGGGCTCGAACCCGTGTCCCCTGCATTGGCAGGCAGATTCTCAACCACTGCGCCACCAGGGAAGCCCGGTGCCTGTATTTTTTATGCCACTATTTTGATAGTAACATTACAGGTAAAGCCACTCAATTACGTAGGACTCTTTCTGTGCTTTAGGCAAGTGCATCTGTGTAGCCCAGGGGGAGGTCCATGTTTCAAGGTTTTGTTTCTCGTTACAGATAGAAAAACCAGGAGAGTTCAAGAGAGAGCTCATTTTCTTTCATTATTAGCGAGGAGACTATGCATTCACAAACAAAAACCTTAAAATAGTTCATAAAATAGTGCCACTCATGTACCCACCCTTCCATTCGTCTATTGACCCTCCCTGCCATCCACCTATCCATTTGGAGAAGGTAGTACAATATAGTAGTTGAGAATAACAGACTCTGGAGCCAGTCTGCTTGAGTTGAAATGGTGGCTCCTCCACTTGTTTAATCTTTTTTTGTCATCTTTAAAATGGATATAGTAACAATCTCATAGAGTTGTGATGATTAAGGGATTAATGTCCGTAAAGTGCTTAGAAAGTGCCTGGGCATAGGGAAGTTCTAAGTTTGCTGCTGCTGTTATTATTATGGTTGCTGTTATTAATCATGGCAAATAAAATGTATTGGCAGATGAATTTGGTCCATTGGCTTCCAGTTTTGTGATCTTAGAATTTATACAGAGGAAAAAAGTTTGGAAAGGGAGTTTGGGCTGGATCATGGAGGGCCTTGATTCCAGATTTTAAGATTTGTAAACAGTGAGAAGGCCTTCCGGTTTTGGTCTTGGTAAGAGACGTCCATCAGAAAGTTATTCTTGCACCTTTGCACAAAATAAATCATTTGCAGAATTAGAACAATTAGGGGACTATTTTAGTGGTCCAAGGTACAATAAAATGAATGAGAGTAGTGACAACAGAAATTGAGACTTGGCAGTGGGACACGAAAGGTTCTTTCTGTGGTTAGATTCTCTTGTACTTGGCTTGAGAAGGGAAGATGGGAAATTAATTTGGAACCAAAAATTTTGGTGAATTGATGCCCTCCATCTCCACCCTTGATGAGATGGGAAATTGTTATGTACGTATCATTACTGGTTATTGGAGGCAGAGGGGCTAGTGCCATTCTGTTCTGTGCTTTTACATGGCTCATTATCAACAGGACGCAATTAGCTCTTGAAGGGTGCCTGCCTGTTCTCCTCTCCACCTAATTACTGTGTGGAGCTTGGGTTCATGCACAAAGTTACCTTGATTACACAGTAAGTTTATGGAGCTGTAAATGTTCGTACACTACTTGGAGAAGGCCCTTCAGACTTTAACATTCAGGACTGCTGTGGGTGGGCTGAGAACAGCCGTGATGGATATGTTTTCCAGATTCCATGGTGTGACGCCTTAGGTTTTCTATCCCTGTTCAAGTCTTCTCTTCTTCCACAATCGATAGACAATGCAGTGAAAAGACGTAACCTAACCGAAGATAGATGGAGTGGACCAGAAGTTGAAAATAGGGAAGAGACTGCACAGTCCTGCAGTCTGTCCCAGAATCAGACATTTTTGTGGCGTGATCTGGAAGAAGAAAAACATTTATGGCCGAACCTCACTAAATTGAACAATTGTGGGGATGGTGCAGACAGATTTGTGGGGTAGTTGGAAAGAAATGCAGTTCTATTATTTTTAGTTATAGACTGGTAACTTGAGCAAGGGCAATGAGGTATTGCCTAGCAATACTTTTTTTGTTGGGGGGATTGGCCTTCATGTATAATTCGGAATATCAGTCATTAATATTAAATATATTTGATTATTTTCCTCTCTTTGATGGTGTGATCATGTCTGTATGATCTCATTTATGCTCTCATTTGCCCTGATAGCAGACTCTTTATGTTTGCAGTAAAACTTCCTTCAGCCTAACTTGAGTCTAGATTGCCCTAGAAGCTTTGAATTAACTACGGTACGTCTGAATGTGGAGGGTTTTTATTGAGAGGATGCAGTGGAATCACATGTGGAAAGTGCTTAGTGAACAGATACGAGTTCGTTTACTCCCTCTTTCCACTTTGAATGAGGGAGTGGCTAAGTTTCAAGTTTTGGGATACTGCTTTCTTACCTCCACCCCTAGAGAGGAAACTTGTAGGGGAGATGTTCTGGGACCTAGGGATGGTTGTGAGTGGGAGGTGGGGAGGAGTATTACCCAGAGCCCAGGTGTCCCTGGCGTCTTGTCTAGAGATCAGTGGTTCTCAAACTGCCATGTGCCTGAGAATCATCCTCCCCCTGTTTCCCCAAGGGATGGGGTCAGACTTCACAGATCTTGAGGTGCTGCTCTCTTGCAGAGATTAAGTATACAAATCCTGAATCCAAACCTGGACTGCTGTGCTCCCCCAGTGCCCACTCAGCATTCCTGGGCTGGTAGGAAGGCAGATGTTTCCTCGGCAGAGATGTGAAGCTCTTGCCTTCTTTTTTTGTCCTTTTAAATTCACACTGAAGAGAGTATTAGATATGCAGCAAAGCAGGAAGGAAAACTGACCTTGCCTGTCTCCAGAGTCTGAGGGAGATAAAGGAAGTGCCTGACTTGGAGGCAGCTGGAGATCTGTGGTGTTCCAGAAGACCTCAACTCTCAAATGGGCTCTTGGCAGCCTCACTGATAATCACAGTGTGATCGCTACTGGGCTTCCTTATTTAAGATGCTCTTAAATTTTCTTTTCTAACAGTATAAGGTTATGTCTTCACCAGCTCCTCAAATTTTAAAAAAAAAGAAACGGAGGCAAAACAAATCCCAGAACATTTTTTTTCCTCTTTCTAAAGGTTGCAAACATAAATCATATTTAGAACAATGAATGGAACTTATTTTTTATCTTCAGAAAGCTGGGCCTCTGGCATCTTAAAAAGTCTCTTTATTTTAGAAAGGAAGGAGACTGGTAAAGCGGAAGGGCTATGCTCCCGGGATCAGGAGACTCGGCTTTGCCCCCAGCTGCCTGGGACTAGTTGGCCAGAACCGGTCTCCACTTTGAGCCATTTTCCCTCTCTATAAAATGTGGGGCCATCAAGCTATTTCAGTGAGAATGCTTTACGATTCTAGTGATGGGCTCAACGCCTGCATCATAGACAGTTTGTAGATTTTGTCGCCCTATTTCAAATTTGTGAGGTATAGTGTCTGCCATCTATCTTTGTTGCACTCGGGGTGTCTCTTCACTAGTGTTTCATAAAATTGTGGTGAGTTAGTGCTGGGGGGACCTTACGAGAACAGGTGGTTCACCCTGTGTTCATTTTACACACGAGACACATGGATACCCCAACTTGCTTTCCCTAAGGTTGGGGAAACATTTGGGGTCTTTTCACCTTTCTCTTCGGTGTGTTTTAAGACGTTGTGTTGCCCCCTCACCAAGGTGTTTTCTTTCAATTCCATATTCCTTCCATTTTCCCTGGGACACTGGAGTATTCAGCTGTAGTTTTGGGCAAAAGTACTCCTGTGGCCTCCCATGTTTTAAAAATTATAAACTCCCTGTAAGAAGAATTTGATCATATTTGAAGAATTTGATCATATCATGCTAATATATTTATACACTTTACGGATGTATTAGGTTAGAAAATATATATGTTAGAAATTACATAAGAATGGTATGAGAAATAATTATAAATAGAAGCTCTGATTTTTTCTCAGTGTCCCAGTGTATCAGTTTATACCTTCTGTGGAGTGTGAACTTGCTTTGAGGACCACTGATCCCAGACCATGGTGGGCTTAGAGTTTAGACTACCAGCTATGCAGTTTCCCGTGGCACTTGTCAAAAATACTAATTCTGGTACCTCAACCCAGACCACTGAATGAGAACATCGCCTGGTAGGACCTGGGAGTCTGCATTTTCAGCCAGTTCTCCTGGTGCCCCTGAGCCAGTTTTGGCAACCGCTGTTAGAGACAAGCAGAAGATATATCGTTTGTAGTACCTATAAACTGCATAATCGTACATGGAATTTCTCAAAACCCCTTCAGGATTCTCTAGGTGCTTTTTTGGTTTGTAACTCCAAATATTTGCTATTGTACTTCAGTCTTTTTCTCATTAGAAATCTAAATATTATTGGAAACCTAAAGATAATGAAAAATTAGACAATCAACCTTTACCAAAGTAGATTTAAGGGTTGTTTTTAATAACTTATGTGTCTATAACTATATGTTTGAAAGGACATTTCAGTATCCTAGTTATTGAGCATGTACTCTCAAACATTCAAATAAAATCAGTGTCAGATAAACATGTAACAGGAAATTTGTTTCTAACTATACACTCCAGGTCAGCCTGCTCCCAGCTGCCTTGTGGATGTCAGGGTTATCTGTTCCTGTATCAGCTTTGGGAAAGCTCCTACACAAAGTTCTAAGTAGCAAGAGTGCAGGCCATTTGAGAAAGTGTGATAATTAAGATTCAGCAACTAGACTAAGGCTGAATGAATAGAAATCAGAGCAGCAGTTGAGCTGGTGGGAGTGAGTAAGCCATAATTATATCTGGGGTCACCAGATATATCCCTGGTGTAGAATTCCAAAGCAGCCCCTCCTTTTGCTGTCTTCTCCTACCCTGAGATTTGGCCAGTTATCCCTAACCAAATTTGGTCAGGTACACCGCTGGGGTGAGATTGTGAAGCTACTTTTGCACACATACTGTGATTTGGTATTTTAAAAAAATGTTCGGGCTTCCCTGGTGGCGCAGTGGTTGAGAATCTGCCTGCTAATGCAGGGGACACGGGTTCGAGCCCTGGTCTGGGAAGATCCCACATGCCACGGAGCAACTAGGCCCGTGAGCCACAACTACTGAGCCTGCGCGCCTGGAGCCTGTGCTCCGCAACGAGAGAGGCCACGATGGTGAGAGGCCCGCGCACCGCGATGAAGAGTGGCCTCCACTTGCCACAATTAGAGAAAGCCCTCGCACAGAAACGAAGACCCAACACAGCCAAAAATAAAATAAATAAATAAATAAATTAAAACAAAACAAAACAAAACACCTAAGCCTTTAAGCTCCTCAAGGTTAAGGAAAAAAAAAAAAAAAAGTGTTCACTTCCCCGCCAGCCTCAGTTCAGTCTTTTAGTCTCTCTTGCAGTAAGTGTGCCAAAGGTCAGGAATTCTGGCAGTTTGATTCAGCTCTGCTCCCCTGATAGCAGCTAGCACAGGCCTTGGGACATAGAGCCTCCTGACATGAACTGATGCAAGTATCAGTGATTCAGAAGGTCCCACATGGTGGAGTCTCTGCCCACTTATTCAGCCACACACAGGTCTTGTAGCTCTCCTGGCTCCTCCCTGCACTTTTCCTGGAAAGGGCTCTGTTGTTGTTTCTGAGCCTTCCCATTTGTTTCTTCTATTCTCTCTGTCTGAAGTACTTCCAACCCCCTTCCAACCTTTTTGCTTGGCTAATTCCTACTTATCTTTTAGATAAATAGTTACAATTGACACTTCTTTTGGTCTTCCTAAACTAGGATAGGTATCCCTGCTGTGTGCTTCCGTGGTCCCCTCACTTCCCCTAGAATAACTTTTATCATAGTTTTTGGTTCTTACTTACTAACTGTTACCCCTAGAATAACTTTTATCATAGTTTTTGGTTCTTACTTACTAATTGTTATCCCCTAGACTAGAGTCTGCTCCACCAGGACGAGGATTCTAGTCTTCTTGCTCATCATTGTTTCCTCATTGCAAAGTGTAAGGTGTGTGACATGGTAGGTTCTCAATCAACATTTCTTGACTGAATAAAGTAAGTACATAATAAAACAATATATGTCAGTTAATGGGGTTATTGGTAAGGATATACTTGTCAATTTCAGTAGTGGTAATTAACACTGCTAGGTTTAACTGCTGGGTTTTATGAGAAAGAATGATTAAAAGTAAATAGAAGGGAAATGGAACTTATGACCAAAAGGTTTTATGTATCTGTTGATGCCTACTGCTGGGCAAAACTGTCTGCAAATAAAGCAGAGTACCTTGATGGACTTAATTTACATACTATAAAATATAAAAAAATTAAAGACATTACTATGCAATATGGTATTTACTATACTATGTACAATCTGTAAAAAAAACACTTAGGTGTCAGTACCAACATGCATTCATTCATTTATTCATTCACTCAGCAGGTTTATTCTTTGTATATGTGCCAGACACTGTTCTAGATGCTTAGGACCCAATGGTGAACAAAACGTACAATATCTGTCCCAAAGGAACATACATTCTAGTGGTGGAGACAGTCATTAAAGAAAGTAAATAAATAATCTAGAATATTAGAAGCTGGTAAGTGCCATGGAGAAAAAGGAAGGAGGAAAGGGACACAGGAAATGCTACCGTGTGTTTTGGGGGTGGTGGTGGATGCAATTTTAGATTCAATGGCCAAGACAAGAGTCACTGAGAAGATGGCTCTTGAGTAATGATCTGAAATGGGGTGAGGAAGTGAGCTGGGCAGGTATCTGCGAGAGAAGAGAGGTGCGGAGGCCACGAGGTGAGATGGTATGCTTGGCTCTTTGGAATGTGCTCACCATCCTTCATGTTTATTACATTAACCAGACCAGCATGTTGGGATCAAAGTGAACTGTTTATCAGAATCTGTATATGTTTCCTGTCTTTGGACAGCTGCCCTAGCTAATCCTTAGCCTGAATATGTACTTTAAAGGTAGTGGATTTATTTCTTTTTACAAAGTTTGTTTGATAGAAAAGGCCCTACAGAAGCCTTTCTTTTTCCTTTTGTGGGTCAGAATTCCTGCTTTATTATCTGTGCTTACCCTCTAAGCTCTAGTCTGTGGCAGAACCACCTCTCTGAGAGCTTGTATTCCTTGAGGGCAGGGTACATTTCTTGTTTAGCTAGTTTACACAAGTCTTATCAGCTGTCCCCTGCATGGGGACCTGATAAGTTATTTTGGCTGATAATGGAAGGGCTTTTCTGTCTACTTCTGTCCCCCCTTGATGGCTTCCTTATCTGTTCTCCTGTAGCACTGTGAACTCATTTCATTACTTAATGAAATTTTATCTTATGTTATTGCTTATTTTGTGCAGCTGTCTTATCTGTCCAACTAGAGAGGAACTTGCATTTTCTTTCTCAACCTTGGAGTGCTGGCTCATAGTGGATATGCTATGTATACATCACTGGTTGCTGTTGGTCAAAGTGCTTGTCCCTTTTGGATGAGTGAACCAATATCTTACTTTTCCAGTGTTTTATTTATTTTTTTGGTTTACAGTCTATATCTTGAGTTCAGTTTTACTTAGGACTTGGCCTGGGTACACTGCTGGAGAGCCCAGGAGAATAGTATAGTTATTAAGGGAGAAATCCTTTGTGAATTCTTAAATCTTCCAATGTAAAGATTTTTGGTTTAGAGTGGTTTTCTGCAGATTGACAGTTCTTCCGAGAACCTCTGTTGACTGTTCATGACAGACACGTTGTAAATTAATTGTTCTTTTAAATTTCATTGACATTTTCTTTCTCACTTGGTGGTCATTTCCTCAAAAATATTTGCTCACTCCAAGGCAATTACTATAATGCCTAATAAAAGAGAATGAAAAAGCCAGGTTCAGCTGTGGGTGCTGGTCTGGGCAGTTTCTAGCTCCTCCCACAATGGTGGGCAATAATCAGATCTGTGTCTCAGCAGAATTATAAATGACTGCATTTTATGGCTCTCCTTAGGAATTGCTTTGCTTGGAATACTGTAGTTGAAACTGCTGATGTACTGTGCACTGTTTTCTGTTGGCAGTCTACTGTGAATGGCACCAACTGGAGATAACTCTTGAATAAATACTGCCACTTATTACACGTGGTCGCTGGTCCCCCTCAGCAGACCGTGCATGTGACTTTGAGGAGGTCATCCAGGAGCCCCTGATGTCCACCAGTGTATCACCACTCACTGGATATGCTTCCTTATAGAGTGACTTTTTGGATTGCTTTTCTGGAAACTTCTGTGTCCCGATCCATCTCTGTTTCCTCGGCCCATACATGAAAGTCCATATAGTTGTTGATAGTTATGGAAAATACAACCTGAAGACTTGCAGTCAAAAAATAAATCCCTGTCTGCCCATGCCAGTCAGTACCACCTGTAAGCTAGTTAAACTCAGCATCTCACAGGTGTTCCTAGGGAGGAACACAGTGTCACACACTCGTTTCTTTGGGGCTATTAACATTTTTCAGAGCTCTTTAAATTTCATTTTCCAGTGACACCATATTAAACAGGGAAATAGGAGGGAAGGAGATGGGAGTTTTGCTGATGGATGGACCTGGCAATCATAATGCATACACACGGGGACACACACACACAGACCCCTGTAGTTTACTCTAGGTGGAGTTTCACAGCAGTGTTGCAGGTGTCTTCTGTGGGGAGTTAGAGCTTTCAGTCCTCATCATATGAAACTTCCCATACCTTTGATGTTGCATTAGAGCTCATTTTTGATTTCTGCAGCATGTCAGAGAATTGCCTGACTTGGTTCCTGGTGTGGCTCTGAAATGCTGAGTTTAGGGTGGATTTGAAGTGTCACTTTGGTCCTTACTTTGCAAAAGTCAGTGAAGAGTTGCCATGATAATTAATCCTATAATGCCTTTAATGAAGATTTAAATCATCATTCTCCTGATCTATTAGTTTTATTCCTTGTTGAGAGCCGAAATATAGGAGGATCATGGGCTCACAGTTACATGGATGGTGACAGACCTGGGTTGTTGTTGAGAATTGCAGATTTTGTCATCACATGTGTCATGTCTTGAGTTGTAGCATCTTTGGGTTCCATCAACTTCACCTGGGAACTTGTTTGAAATGCAGATTTTCAAGGCCCCATCTTGATTTCCTGGGGGTGGGGGTGGGGGTGGGAGGAAGCCAGCAATCTGTGTCTTAATAAGCCCTCCCAAGATTCTGATGCACACTCAGGTTTAAGAATCACTGAACCAGGGGGGAGTTGCTTTCCTTTCAGTCTCTTGAGCTTGCAGCAGTTAATATTTTAGCTTTTATATGAGGGAGGACAGTTACGTCTTCCTTTAAACTCTTCCTTGGTGCAGTTGATTGTCAGATGCAGAATGCTGACGTGAGGATGGATTGTGAATATGACCCACTGTGGCAGTGTTTACAGCCTCAGCCCAGTGCTCTGTGGTCTTAATTAAGTAGCACCTTTGGTAATAGGTAGATAAATTTACAAGGATGTTGTGAGGTTGCATGGCAAGACTTTCAAAACACACCAACTTTATGTTTGTGGCAAGTGCTTTGTCCAGTGTTGGCATTTTTGAAATCATCCTTTAACTCTGTCCCCAGCCCAGAAATTTCCTTGTGAGAACTATATTTACTTTAGACAGACTGCTATGGTGGGAGATAGTCAGAAGGAGGGGACAAATAATATAGAAAAGCAGACTTTCTTTGTATTTCTTGCTGAGAAGAAAAAAATTCCAGTGAGGAGCTAAAGAGGCTTCATATCTTGAGTGAGGCAAATGATCACAGTAGGATGGTAGAGGAATAGAGTGCAACTGTAAGAAAATACCCAACTATATGCAGACAAGAAAATATGTGGGGGAAAAGAATATGAAAAAGAAACAATGCAAATTCTTCTGCGTGATTTTTGCAAATCTTTGTAAAGATGGAACCAAGCAACCTAGGGAATCAGGTAGGTAATCATCCTAAAAATTACAGTAGCGATGAACTCTTTCCTTCTGAGACAGGCACAGGAATCAGAGCCAACTTTTATTTCCCTTAGGAAATGTAGATGTGATGCCCCCAGTGAGCACTAAGTTAATATTGGATGATAGTATTCCAGCAACTGGGACAAAGATAGTTTTCTTTTTCCTGACTGATTCTAACCAAGGTCTTTCACTAGCTTCAAAACCACAGAAGAAAGACAAGAGTATGAGGATAAAATTCAGAAATTTTGCTTTTTCTTAGGATATTCATCTAAAGGTTTAATAGAAGATGATGTTAGAATGGAATATAGTAATAGCTTATATTTGTTGCTTCCATGTATGAGACATTGTTCTAAGGGTTTTACAAGTATTGGACCATTACTCCTTACACAGTGTTATGAGCTAGGTTCTATTATCTTCATTTTATAAGTTGAGGAAACTGAGGCACAGATAGAAGTTAGTTCACCCAAGGTCACACAGCTAGTAAATGGGATTTAAGCCCAAGCAGATTCATTCCAGAGCCCTTGCCTTGTACTGTCATACTCATCTGTGGGCTCCTTCTTCCTTATGATTTCAAGTAAAGAATTGTCATGGATTAGCTTTTTACTACAGTAAAAGTGCTTGTTTGTCAGACCCTTCATCATATTTGGTCCTAGGAAAAGAACTCTTTGACCTTATTTAGGGAGTTTTTTGTGTTTTTGTTTTTGTTTTGCATTTAACATCTGATCAGGAAGTATTTGTTGTGTAATATTATTACACCACTGAGTGTAGATTTTAGGTGGAAACTTAAAATATTTATAGCAAGTGGTGGCCAACTTGCTCATATGATGTTTAGTTTACTGGACCTCATGTTGCCTCCCTGAAGCTTAAATGATATAGTGGCTGCACAGGGGTATCATGGAAACGAAATGTCGTAAGTGTAATGAGCTCAAATAAGATGAGCAGAGTCTAATGTGTTTTTTTAAAGTTGTTGTTTTCCTCCTTTTAACAAAGATGACACCAAATTGGAAACATCTGGATTATGTCACTATGGGTATTTAATTATTTTTTATTATAAATCACCAAGATCAAGATTTAACATGCTGATTTCTAGTTATATTAGTTATGTATGGCTATGTATAAAATTACCTCAAAACTTATCTACTTAAAAGAGCAAACATTTACTATCTCATAGTTTCTGTGGGTCAGGTATTCCTGAGTGGTTCTTGCTCAGGTACTTTCATGAGATTGCAGTAGATACTGGTTGGGACTGGTATCACCTAAATGACTGGAGCTGGAGAACCCACTTTTAAGATGGCGCACTCACATGGCTTTTGGCAGGAGGCCTCAGTTTCTTACCACATGGACTTCTCCAAAGTGACCTCTTGACATGACAGCTGGTTTTCCCAGAGTGAATGATTCAAGACAGAGACAAATGACCTAATCATGCAAGTCATAACTGTCACTTCTGCCACATTCTGTTAGTCACAAGGGAGTCACTAAATACAGCCTGCATTCAAGGGAATTAAGCTACCTTGTGAAGGGAGGAGTATTAAAGAATTTGTGGACATATTTTAATCATCACACCAGGCATGACTCCATACCTACTAAATCAGACTCTCTGGGTATGGTAATTTGCATCTTTAACAGACTCCCCCAGACGATTTCTATGCACACTTAAAGAACAACTAGGTAGGTGTTCAGGTGATATTTGTTGGGTGATTCAGTCTGGAAGTAAATGGATAGTATAATGTCACTATTCTGGTTTATTTAAGAAGCCAGATATATTTTTCATGTTAGTGTTCTAAATTTAGTGTTCTAAATAGTTAAGGTGTATGCTTAGGCACTAAGTCTGGTACTTAACTAGGTAATATAGTGAACGACGTATTTCCTTAGATTTTACTTTATCTGAAAAGACCTTTAGTTTTCATTCTGTCACTCAGATGAGCCCTCCTCTAATTTAGCCTGTGGTGTCTGAGCAGCTACCCTCAGTATATACACATAGCCAGAGTAGGAACTTCAGCTCACAGTTATAAAGATATTAAGTATATGGCTAGGTAGGGCAAGGCAAAAGGGTATCCTGGGGTTTTTGTTTCAGGATCTAGGGAGCTGGGCAAAATGTCTGATGATCCTTATTGGCTCACTGGCTTCTGCAGCTGCATGCTTTCTGTTAGGAGAGAGAGGGGTACAAAACCAGGGGGTTGCAAAGAACAGTCAGATGGCTTCTGGAGCCCCTCTAACCTGGACTTCACTCCCTCTTAGATGTTAAAGGCTTTCAGTGGACAATCAGGCCCCCTTCTCCATCATAGCCATCATTTTCTTACCTTCCCATCAACGTAAGTCCTCTGAATCCTTGCCTACAAGGAATGCAGCTAGTTATTTCAGAGTGGAGGGTGCACATCATGGAAATACATGACTCCTCTTCAAATCTATACACCAACCACCCATCTTCTTCTCTCCCTGCCCCTAATGAAAGAAGGCAGATAAATACAGATGCTCAGAACCCTAGTCTCACATTTCATCTGAAATTCCTTGATTGGTAGAAGCACACAATTAGGGGATAAAAACCCCAGAGAGGAAATAACACAGCGATGCCTGTAAAGAGAGGCCTTTTCAGCATATGTGAGCATTGCACCCAGAGTCTGTGATCACACACTGGAACGGCCATATGATAGAGCTGACATGGCCCACTAGGTACAACAGATTGTTCTGCTTGTAACCAATCAATACCACAATTAACAAATATTTATTGAACACCTAGGAAGCACCCTGGTTCACATGGCCCTCATCAGCTACTTTTAAGAGTAATGCAGAACCTCCTAACCTGTCTGTCTGCCTTCAGGCTTGCCTCTGCCCCAGTTAAATCAGTTCTGTACATTGAAACCAGAGTGAATTTTCCTAAAATATACAAACTTGACCAGGTCATTGACTTACTTAAAATGCTGTGGTTGATGATCAGCATCCAGATAAAGCCCATACTCCCTAGCACAACTTAAGAGGTAAGTCATAATCTGGCTCCTGCCTGACTCTGCTTCCCCACTGCTGCTTCTCCATATACGTTCTAGCCTCCAGACACTCCCCACTCCACGTGCCCCCAACATGCCTGCCTTTATGGTGCCGTATAAGAGTGGATAAGGGGGCTTCCCTGGTGGCGCAGTGGTTAAGAATCCGCCTGCCAATGCAGAGGACACGGGTTCGAGCCCTGGTCTGGGAAGATCCCACATGCCGCGGAGCAACTGGGCCCGTGAGCCACAACTACTGAGCCTGGGCGTCTGGAGCTTGTGCTCTGCAACAAGAGAGGCCGCGATAGTGAGAGGCCCGCGCACCGCGATGGAGAGTGGCCCCCGCTCGCCGCAACTAGAGAAAGCCCTCGCACAGAAACGAAGACCCAACACAGCCAAAAATAAATAAATTAATTAATTAAAAAAAAAAGTGGATAAGGTAGTGGCCTTAGAGCTCAGCTCAGTAGGCTTTGATTCAAGCCACAGCTCTGTGACTTACAAATTGTGTCATCTTGGACAAATTATACTAGACGTTTCTGAGCCTTCAGATTTGTTCCTCATCTACAGAAATAAACTACTAGCCTCACAAGAGTCTTGTGAAGATTAACTATGATAATATTTAAAATGCTTAGTGCAGTGCGTGGCCCATAATTAAGACTGAATAAATATTGCAGTTGCTGTTATCGATGATGTACGGAAGGCCCCTGGCACATAGTAGCTGTTTAATAGAGGAGAGGCCTTTTCCTCCCTGAACCTTAGTCTCTTCTCTGATCATGAGAAGCCCTAACTCTGACATTCAGAGTCTGATTTGGGGTGGGAGTGGCATTGGTGAAGATAGAGATACAAGTTTTTAAGAGACAGAGAGGAAGTCGGTGGAGAAATTGAGGAGCATAGATTTAAAAAGGATTATGTGTTTCCCCCTGATTTTTCCTCCAGTAGAATATGACTAATAACATCATTCCTTGTGGGGCAGGGAAAGATGGTGGTGAGCTGGGATTCAGAAGAAACTGACAATCTGGCCTTTGTTAGATCATTTGTAAAATGGGTTTACCATTAGAATTAACTCAGATATTGTGTTTAAAAGCTTTTTGAGGAATAGAAGGCGTACTGTGAAATAAGGTGACAATATTATGCTGCCAGTCCTACAATTCACAGCATGTTTAAAATATGTTTTTGAAAGCAACATTTTTATATTTACATACAATTGGTGCTGAAGCATATACCCCCTAGAGATGGAAGTCGCTAGGTGGTTAGGGAGAGTTACACATCCTGGAAGTATCTCTCATGCTTCTCCTCATGCCTTCTGTATCTCTCCTTTGAGAAGAGCTCAACTTTTGCAGTGGTTTTCTGGCCACAGTGCTTTTACTCCACACCACTCTATTACTGTCATAAAAGAGAAATCTGAAGGGCCTCATGGGAAGAATACTTACCATGGACTCATGGAGTTGGGAGGAATTGATTGAAACCTAGAACAGATAAAACTTGACCTAACACTCAGTTTTCCAGCCTGTGATCTGGGGCTGATAACGGCCATGCTGTCCCATCACTGTGAGGTTTAAGAGGCACATGTGGATAGCTAGTGTGTGTCTGGCATGTAATCGAGACATGACAATCTTTTCTTACTTGGGTGCCTGAAATGGTTCCCCAGTGTCCCCTGAATATCCAGCTCCAAAGTCTTCAGTCAAGGAGGGGCCTCCAAAGATGGGCTCCAGGCTCCCCCTTTCTGATCTTATTTGTACCTTATTATCTCTAAGTCGTCCCTACCCCCACCCCCAATAATAATTATCCTCCAGACTGAAAGTCTTTCAGGTGATCTTTCAGTTACTCACAGCCTTTTCCTTCTCCTGTGCCTTTGGCCTTGTTGTGCTGCTATTGGGGATATGTTTCCCAAGCCCGTGGGACATGAAGGTCCTGTTCACCTCATAACTTTTCCCAGTACCACCCGTCCCTACCAGGTGGGATCAATCCTTCATTCCCTGTTCTTCCAATGCATGTTGTTTTAGTTCTGTTACAGCTCTTATCACAGTCTGCCTTGTAGTCATTTCTGTGTTTCCCCATCTGGATTCAGAGCCCCTGGAGGGCATAGACTGTTGTTTTATTTTGTGCTGTTTTTTCTCACCCCCACAGTGCCTGATGCAGTAGGGGTTTAGTAAATACTGCTTGAATCAATGCATGAATGAAATTGTCTCTCCTAGTCCTGTTTGCAATGCTGTAATGCAGACCAGGTGAATGTAGAATTTTGGCTTAGTGGATTTAGTTTAGCATAGGAAGTGAGTTTTCCAAGAAGCAATACTAGCTTTGAAAACAGAAATTGCCTTTAATCTTGTGGAAAACACATGCCAGCCCTCTCCATAGTAGTCTCAATTACAGGAGAGCATTGCGTTACTGTAAAAACACAAATAAATAAACCCATGACAATACAGTGTTTGGGAGATAAAACCACATAAAAGCCATCTTTCCCCAACTCTTTGGCATGGTAATTAGGGTATTTCTGGGAGAAAAAATAAAAAGACACCAGCAAAGAACAAGTGATATTATGTTTAAAAACACTTCTTGCAATTGGCAAGGTGGGAGTAGGGGGTTATATTTTCCATTCAGCACAAATGTTCAGATACCTCCCAGCTTCTGCCAGACCTAATGCTATATTGATTGCACTGCATGATAAATTGGGCACTAGGGTTGCCAAAGATGCCAGGCAGTACCTGGAGGGCAGAAGGTATCACCCAGAAGGTAGTGCTGTGAAATTTGTCTGTCATACTTCACCTGAACATGACATATTCTTCTAAGTGCTGGGTCTCCATTGGCTCAAGCACCCCCTCCGTAAATCCTTTGTTGTGGGCTACAGCTTTACACTGGATTTTGTTTACTGATGACTATTTATTTGACTGTCTGCCTGGCTCTTTTTTACCCTAGGGTTCTGGATCCAGCTTCTTTTGAGAATAGAGTAAGAATGATTTTGTCAGCCACTGAGGGCTAAAACCAGACTGAACAGAACTTCTCATCAGCCACTTCGCATCACCTCCATTTCCAGCACCCTGGGCAGAGCTGCCACCGTCTTTCACCCATTGCAGTATTGCAGTAGCCTCCCAGCTCTCACCTCTGCCTCCTGCAGAGTATTCTTCACCCAGCAGCCAGAGTGGCCCTTTAGAATGTGCTTCAGATCATATCACTCCTCAGTTCAGAATCCTCCAACTAGTCTCCCATTTCACTGAGAATGTAATTCAAAGATTATACTTACTGTGGCCTCCAAGATACTGCATGGTCTGGAGCCTGCTATCTCCCAACTCATCTCCCGATGTCCCTTTCATTAATCCTCTCCGACCCTTGAGCTTTCGTGCTGTTCTTAAACCAAGCCAAGCCTTCCCAGCCTCAGAGCCTTTGCACTATTGTTCTCTTAGCCTGGAACATTCTGTACTTGGATGTACATGTGGCTCGTACCCTTACTTCATTCAGGTCTGCTTACGTGTCACCTTGTTGAGGAGGTCCAGTCCACCTGTGTCCCTGGTGCTAGAACAATGCCTGGCATATGGCAAGCACGTAGGAAGTCTTTGAACTGTGAATAAGCATTGCCCAGCTATTCTAGCCAACTTGGAGAGAGAGCGTGTGGTCTAGGGGACAGTGGCTCTGGAGTCAGATGTCAGGTCCACGCTGCTGGATTTGTTATCCTCCTCCATTTGATAGATGTTCCACCTTGGGAAACTTCTTTAACTTCTCTAGGCCTATGTTTCTCTACTTAGATAAATGAGATTGTGCCTACTGCATGTGATCATTATGAAGAGTTAAGTCAGATAATGTTTGTAAAGTCCCTGGCATTGTGTCTGGTGCACATATTGGATGCTTCCTAATTATTATTTCTCACACATTCTACTTCCTAGTTGTAGACTCATGTTATATGGGATAAGGGGAGTGTCTAAAAATAGTTTGAATGTGGTTTGTACTTTTCAAGTGTTCTTACTTTATCTTCAGAGTTAGACACTTCTCAGACTCTGGGTGTTAGCTGGGGCAGCTCTGTGGGCATATCGGGGGATTTTGATCAACAGAAAAAGGGAGAAGTCAGCAGCTGAGCCTCGGGGAGGTTCACAGTCCTGCTTGTGATTCAACAGGGACTGCATTTATGAAAATGGCAGTTGAGTCCAAGGCAATTGAGACTTTGGGCTGTGCCAGCAAGTGTGGTATTTCCATTTACATCCTCAGAGTAAGTACAATTTCACCATTATTCCATTGAGGCTCTCCTTGCCAAGAAAAACCCATTGTAAATTTCTGGTTTAAAGATTCTGCAGTTTTAGGGAGTCATACTTTTTGTTGCTTTAACATTTTCTTGGCACCATAAATTTTAAGCCCCACTGGTCTACCTTGTAAATACTATACAAATGTTGTGAAAAGCTGAACCACGTCATTTGTTTTTCTATGTTCCTTATAGGAAATGGTGATGCTTCTGCCCCCACCCGCTGCTTCCCCTCGGTTTCTGCTCTGGCAGTTTGGAGTGAGAAAGTGAGAGTGAGAAAGAAGACAGATTGTCAGCAAAAGATAGGAAGGAGCTTTGCTTTGTGGACAGGGTTGAGCCAGGCAAGAGAGAAAAGTGTGTGGCTGGCAGGGTGTCTGCGTGACGTGGATCCATTGTGTGGATCCCTCCTGCTGGACCAGTGGCCAGCTCCCGGCCAGGCCACCCGGGTGAGGGCCTCTGAAGCAGAGAGCCCTGCACAGTCTGGAGCCTCTCTAACCCAGTCTAGTGAATAGGACTCCAAAGAATAGGAGCCGTGTTCCCTTTGTCACCTACAGCCCTGCTTTCAAGCCTGCACAGTGAATGTGCACTTGGGGGCTCAATTGGCACTTGGAAAAATCTGCAGGAACTTTGTGTGTGCTCAGTGTGTGCCCAGCAGCGTGGGGGGAGTGGAGCATGCACTCTGGAGATGTCTGGGGGCCAGTCCTTGCAGAGGAGGGGCTGCCCTCTTTATGCTGTTGGGTTTGCCGAGAATGTGCTGCCCTTGACAGTGTTGTGGCCAACAGGAAAAGCATTCATGCCATCTTAATGAAAGGCAGCAGTTCCTTTCTTCAAGAATAATAGGTATTCTTTTATGGAGCTAGCCCCTTTTTTAGAGATGGAGAGAGAAGCCAATTATTTTTCAGTTAAAATTTATTTTTTTAAATAGTGATACCTCAGTTGCAAATTACCCTGGTTTTGCTGTAAAGACATTTACAACTAGTCTTCTGACATGGTTTTAAGCTGCCATGTTGTAGAATCTTCAAATAGTATGCCAAAATGTGATAAGGCATCAAAGACTTCCATATCCCATCTGTGTAGCTGATTGCCTTCCTCTGTAGCTAGAAAATGGATATGTTTTCTGAAGGGGAATGGGTCTATTTCCCTCACCCAGCATCTTGCACACAGTCTGACTTACCTCTTTTTATTGCAATTGGGGAGTTTTTTTCCTGTGGACTTGATAATATTTACATCTTAAGAGGGAGTTTGGTAGGGGACAGAGTTGTCAGGTTGAAAGGATTAGGTATTTGAAGCACCAATCTAAAAGTCATCTTTGGGATGATAGATTTTTTTATCATTAAGAAACAAGGTCAGGACAAGTAGATTTTAGTGTGTTGGAGGAAATGCTCTGCTGTTTTGCCTCTTTTACAGACTGCTTTCTGATCTCTTTTTTTTTTTTCTTTTAATGCTTAAATGAGACTTGGGATAATGAACTACACATTTCAGCTGTGCTTATGTTCTACATATAGATGGTGAGAGACGACAGAGCCATCCCTGAC
The DNA here is from genome assembly GCF_028021215.1 of Eschrichtius robustus. Lineage (NCBI taxonomy): Eukaryota > Metazoa > Chordata > Mammalia > Artiodactyla > Eschrichtiidae > Eschrichtius > Eschrichtius robustus. The sequence continues at coordinate 80,969,028 of NC_090839.1, read as the reverse complement.
TATTTTTCACCCTGTTTACTCTAAGAGGCCCCTGTCAGTAAATGACTTCCTTTTGGAGGCAGTAATTTGTGTTTGGACTTGGGTGACTGTCAATCTGAGTCCAGTCAAGAGAGGTCATGCTATCTGCTTGCTGCAGTTTTCTAGTGGGAAGGCAGGCCAAGCCTTTTGCCTCTGAAATCCAAGTACTACAGGGGATAGAAATGATGCCTAGGTTTGGGTATAGAGAGGCATTAGTTTCTGAGTAAAGCTGTTAACTGTGGGCACAAGCTTTCTTCTTGGGAGACAGGTAATGTAGAACCAAAGATTTCTGACATCTGAGAGCTTTCTTTTGCTGGTGTATCTCTAAAAGGGAGGAAGGAAACATTTTTTGGTCATCCATGTTTCATGCATGGTGCTGGGTACTTTACCATATATTAATTTATTTAATTTCCATTCATTTCAGTGGAATTCAGTCATTTCATCAACTCCTGGCAATTAACATATCCAATCACATTCTGCCCTCCCCAGATGTGTTAGAAGAATATTAGCAGATTAAGTCAGTTTGGGTTTAGTACTTTCCTTTATGTGTTAAACTCATTTATTCTGGCTAAGATTGGAATTTGGGATGGGACGGAACTGAAACTTATGTGGAGTGACATAGGTTGAGTGCCTGAAATGAAGGCTAGCTTCACATAAGTGGCTTCTCCACGTTGTTATCCCCATCCTTTTTGTAGATAAAGAAAACAAGGGCCAGAGAGGTTATGAATCAGCTCTGGTCTCCTATCCAGTAAGTGATAGAGCCAAGATTCTAGGTTGGGACATCTGATTCCAAATCCACTGCTTCTTTATACTGCAGTTACCTTCCTGCTCAAAGTATGTCATTCACCCATTCATTCAGGAGGTATTTGGTTGGCATGGACTTCGAAGCCAGACAGCTTTGTGACTGTCTGGTAACTTCCTCAGGTAACTTCCCCTGGACCTTCAGTTCCTTCATCAGTAAAATGATGGTAATAGAAATAGAACCTATCTAGTAAGTGAAGTGCTTAAAATAGGTTGTTGTGAAGTGTTTCTAAATAGTAAATACTCAATACATACTTGCCATTCCTCTTCTTTTTTCATCATCACCACCACCACCACCATCATCATCTTCATCATCATCATCAGAGGCTCACTCTGATCAGTCACTAGGGAGACAAACTAGGATGCAGCTATGCTATTGAGAGTCACTAGTTCTGATGTATGAAGCAAATATAAAAATACAAAACCAATGACTGTATGGTAAGTTGATAACTAAAATATGAGCAGGGTGCTGGGGAAGCTTAGAGGAAGGAACGTTTATGGTTTTAATTGCCAAGCTCTCTAGCAGCTCATCCTTATAGCTTCCACCCACCCCTGACCCTTGGTAACATCCCTATCTTACTCATTTCTTGTTGAAGGCAGTATTTAGTGTACCAGGTTTTATGGCTACTTTGTGTGAGAGAGGATATGTCTGGCTAAGCGATCATTTGGAGAAATAAGATGTGTACTTAACAATTGGAGGACTGTCAGGGACAAAATAGATTCTAGTACTCTGGTGTGCAGTGTTCTGTGTGAGTGCCACAGGAAATCAGATGTGAGTGGGTTCTTGTGGGTTGGTGAGTGAGGTGGACTTTTTGGGGAAAGTGGGCCTTGAGTTGGAGCTGAAAGAACTTAGAATTAAGAGCTGCGAAAGGGTGGAGAGCCTGATTGGAGGTGGAGTTATGAGACTAAAAACACAGGCTGGCTTGGCCGGAGAGGGATAGGCCTGCCTTGGGATGTGGGTGGTCCCAGAGGCAGTTCCACGCCATTGCTGCAGGAGAACCTGCCTCTGGATCCCAAAAGGATGCACCCAGCCTATCTCCACCATCAGTGAAAACCCGTAATAGCAACTTTGTGTTCATGGTGATGTTTCTGGTCATTTGGCAGGAGATAAAACCCAGAGAGACCCACAGCACGGACCCTAGGTCTGAGTGGGTCTGTGAGCACCAACCTAGATGCAGCCTCTTTGTTTGTGAGCTGTTTGTCTGCATTTAAATGCCATTTACATAAGGAACTGTCAAAGTTGAGTTGGCCCATGATTATTCCTTGATGTATGTTGAAGAAAAAAAAGAAAAGAAAAGAAAACCCTGGCTAATGAGGAGCTGGGTTCCTTTTCTCCACTGATGACAGCTTCCTTTCTGATCTGATGGTCCGTCAGAAACGAAGGTGGTGTGTGACTGTGGGGTTATGTCCCCGCTGAAGCCGTCTTTCCCTCAGAGTTGTAATTGATGGGGAGACCTGTCACTTGTTATGCTGATGCTGTGCAGATTTTTGTGCAGCTGCCAGCCAAGAGAGTTTTAGGACATTATCTGATTGGGTGCAGCTTGTGGCAAAAGCGATAATAAATAGAGAGCTGGTGAGGGTAGATTTTGATTGACCCAAGATTGTATATTATTAAACTGAGTCTGCATGTACATGTCAGTTTATGAAGAACCAGACCCATAATCCAACTTAGGGCTGTGGCAGTTTGGGTTTATTAAATGTGCTTTATATCACTATTAATATTGAGAAGCAGAGAGGAATATCTGTAATCTTTTAATCTATGCAATAATGGTTTGGAGGGAGATTACCAGACACATTGGACTATTGTTTGCCTATAATTGTATTCAGAACTCTTCGAAGCATTGATTTGTTTCTGGCATACTGATTTGGCTCAACAGTCTCATAAAGCTCTTTTATAGTCCTCTTTGCTTTGGATTTTCCAAAAATAATTGGAGAATAATAATAATGTAGCTGGCAATAAAGAAGAGAGAGTAAAGTTGAAAGCAGATTTCTAGCCAAGTGGATAGCCATAAACATCTTCTGTGCTCATAAACACCTGGGTCTGTGACCTTTGTGTTTATAAGATATTTATCGCCTCATGGGCTCTCTGCTTGGGGGTTATCACTTCAGTGCCTTGTAAAATTTGATTGTATTTTGTAAGTAGATTCTGAGTTTTTGCTGAGTAGGGGAAATGTGTCCCTCTCCTTAGTTTTCCTTGGGAACAGCTGATCTGCCAGCAGGAGCAGATCTTCCCAAGGACAGAAGCAGAGAGCTTGGTTCTAAGGAAACGGTACAGTGAGACCCAGCAAGGGCACCTTTTATACTGAATTAAGTGGCTTTTAATGGAAATGACTTTTGAATGGAAGGGAGTGGGGCACCACATCGAACAAACTCAAGCAGTGATGATGGGTTTTCCTTTTTAAGTAGAAATGAAAATTTTGATCCAAATCAAGGAAACTTTCTTGGCATTGTTGCCACCTTCTCATCCTTTCTTCCCATTTCCAAAACAGGCCTGGGGAAATGAGCTAGAGAAATGCTCTCCAAGTTCAGTTTCACTGACTTTAATAAGAAGGTATGATTAAGTGCTGCAGAGGCACAGTGAACTGCCTTCCATCTTCAGCGGTTCTTTAAATGTTTCTTCAGGAAATTCTAGGCACTCTGTCAACTTGTATCTTCCCCCTTATGCTGTTGCTTAATTGTTCCTAAAGGAAACAACTGGATCCCTGTGAACTGACAGATATGCTGGGTTGCCTACGTAAGCTATTAGTTGCCTGGTTCATGGTGCACACAGTGGGTAGCAGGCATATGGGGGAAGTTTCCAAGAAATCGGCATCTTCAGAGAGTTTTATTATAACTGAACTAGCTTTATTCTAACGAAAGTATGAGCCAGTCTTGAGGTGTATAGGACCCGTATTTTTCAAAGGAGACTATTCTATCTAAGACTTAGTTTCTTGTCCCACGAGGCTAATTGCTGCTGCATTTCATGGAGTTTATGAGGTGTGCTTTCCTCTGCCCTGCTCCAGTCAGACAGTACTGCTTGGAAGTAATATAAGCACAGGATTGATACAGAGCTGCTTCTACAGTGGCACTCCTCAATGGATTGTGCTGTAGGAAGGAAGGAGAAACCTTACCACATGGCAGGAGAGAATGACATACAGAGGCAATCAGTCAGTCAGTAGAGATATTTATCAATCACCTACTCTGTTCCGGGCTTTGTGAAACACAAAAGAAGTATGAGTTCCAGGCTTCAAAGGCGCATTCTATCCAGTTAGGGAAAGAGAAGTTTAGGTCAGTGTTTCTACAGGTGTAGACCAACAGCATCATCATCCTCTGGGAACTCGTTAGAAATTGCAGATTCACAGTTATCATCCCGTGATCACCAAAAGAATGAGAGACCCTGGAGGGTGGAGCCAGCAGTCTGTTTCACAAACCCTTGCAGATGATTCACATTTATGCTAAATGTCTGTGTTAGGTTGAGCACTTCCAGGGGGAATAAATTAGTAAACAAGACACAAGGGAATTAAGGGTTGCTTGCTTGTAGGGTTCAGCAAAGGTGAGAATAAGGTACTTTCCAGTGGGATGCTAACCTGAACTGTCAATTAGGTGTGAGAGGGGTCAGAGGAGGGAGTGGGCAGTGGATCATCAAGGCAGTATTTCCTGGGCGAGGGAGTGTTGAGCCAGGTTTTGAGGAATGAATAGAGAGGGAAGATGAGGAGCATAAATGAGTACACGTGTGATGGTGAGGGTTCTGTTCCTTCAAAGAGCTCAGTTAAGTGTAGGGAGAACACGGACTCTCAAACTCGAGCCAAGAAAAATAAATGTAAAGTCAAGTACAGAATTTAGGCAGTTTCGTGAAGAAGAAAAAAATGTTCCTCACAAGTTGAATTCTAGTGTGAGTTCATCTCTTTTATCACATCTGGCAGGGGTGCAGTTAATTGGGGCCAAGGATCTTGCACCTGGAGAGGCTTAATAAAATGAAGATCTCAAGAAGAAGCTCTTATTTACCTAAGGCCACTGCTTTAAAAGTGGGAGGCCGATGGCTCTCGTGAAAAATAGAGGTGACTCTGTGTAAAAGGGATGAGGTGCCTGCATAGGTAAAGCTCCCAGTATTTGTAAGATGTTCTGTGTGTACTGGAGAGAGGGATCTGGAATCTAACATGGGGATGGGGGTGGATCCAGAGGAGTGGGGGGGGGTGTGAGGAAATATAAACTTAAGTCTAGTAAGTTTTTCCTTTTTTTTTTTTAAAGGCAGAAAGGAGGCACTGAAAGTTACGGCAAGTAACAAGATGAGAGATAATTTCATGAATCTAATTAGAGGGGAATCAATGACTAGAGGGAAGTAGATGGGTTAGGAGGCTATTGTAATCATAAAAGTGAGAGATGACCAGCGTTTGAACTAGTGCAGCTCTCGAAAAATGGTGGTGTGAGCAGTAGTAGGAGGTCATGGTAGTTGAAAATGGAAGAGAAGAAGCAAAGGACCAGCCACCAGTGTCTTCCATGGGTAGTTTAATAAACTCCTTACAGCTGTCATTGGTGGATCTTAACCATCACCCTTTTAATGATATGGAGATCAATTTTTTGCAGAAGGTCCAAAGGCTGTGTAGCTAGGAAGTGGCAAATTTAAGACCTGACTCAAATCTGTTTGCCTGAAAAGCCTATACCCTTTCTGCTCTAGATGCTAAACTTTGGCAAATAGAATGATGCATTTTGTTTAGAATTGGGCAATTATTATTATTATTATTTTTTACATTTATTTTTGGCTGTGTTGGGTCTTCGTTTCTGTGCTAGGGCTTTCTCCAGTTGCGGCGAGCGGGGACCACTCTTCATCGCGGTGTGCAGGCCTCTCACTGTCGCGGCCTCTCTTGTTGCAGGGCACAGGCTCCAGATGCGCAGGCTCAGTAGTTGTGGCTCACGGGCCTAGTTGCTCCGCGGCATGTGGGATCTTCCCAGACCAGGGCTCAAACCCGTGTCCCCTGCATTGGCAGGCAGATTCTCAACCACTGCGCCACCAGGGAAGCCCGGCAATTATTGATCTTGGCAGAAATCTTGACTGCTGGGAGGAGGTGTTAAGAGAAAGGGAAACAACAGCATAGGACATTAAAAGTTCCTTTGGCGAAAGTATATCTGAAAGTTTCAGCACGGGACAGGTAGCATCTTGCCCCACCCAAAGGTAGACACAAGGGCTGTGCTGTTTTCTTTGTTGACCAGTGGTCCAGAGATCAGAGTTGAGAATGGGTTCTTTGACCCAGTGTTGGCCTAGAGAATTCTTTGAATCCTGGTCCAGCAGAACATACTTATGGCTTCTACTCCTGTTGTGCTTTGCTGTGCAGGTTTCAATTTCGGAACATGGAGCTTTTCACGGTCCTACTTCAGCTCACTTTCTGCAAAGGACAAAAATAAGTCCAAACTGAAATACTAGGGAGAAGGGGAGAGAAAAGATTACAGCTAAACTAGGGACCTTGAGTTTTTTAATCCAAGCTATTTGCTTTTTATCTCCACTTCTTAGCATGCATATTGGTACTTAGCAATGTTAGGAGATAGATGAAATCATAAAAGTAAGTCATCATTTTATCTCCACACCTGAATCTCCTTTTCAGCAACTTACTCTCCTTTTCTGCCTTTTCTCACACCTTCTCAGGTGGGATGTGCTGCTACATCTGCCCTGTCCTGAGTAGAAGCTGCAGGGATACCTTGTTGGGTGTCACATTACTCCTGGAAATTCGATTGTGCTGGACAGTAGTTGGCTTAGCAGTAGGATAAGGCCGCATGCCTCATTAAGTTTGAACTCTACTCTGTAGGTTCTTGTAGGGGCACGGGGAATTTGTTTAGATAAGGAGCCCTTGAAAGGAGCCTGCTTGTTGAAGTGTATGTCCGCAGCAGCGATGAAAAGATGCCTAAACATATGTCCCACAGCAGCTAAAGTCCATCAGCATCGTCTATCAGCAAATTGGTAGATTACCCCTGCTGTTAATACAAGTCTTCTCAGTTTACTGGCTTGTGTACTTAACTGTTGACTGCTGTTTTTATTAGGGGAAACTAACACATCAGACTAATATTGCGGTGCCAGGCCAAGTGATCAACAGGTTTCGCTTACGTTGGGGATCGCTTCAGCTCACGCTTGGCTCATGCCACACCATGTCATGACATTGACTTTTATGTGCACACAAAAGGAAGTACTTGTTAAATATTAGAGTTTATGATTGCTAGGTGGAAAACAGGCAGGAAGTTCTCAGTTATACAGGGAAAACCGTTAAGTGTTTTGTATGAAGTGACAAAGAAAAATGGGTATGGTGGGTATTGAGGTGATTTTGTTAGGAACTTTCAGAGGAGTTGAGAATTACGTAGTATTCTGAGGAGACAGGCTGACTTTAAATCCTAGCTGTGTGATTTTGACCCAGACCTTACTTCTCTTTGCCTTAATCTTTTCATCTATAAAATAGGGATAATACCTCGTAGAGATACTGTGAGGATTTAGTGCTTCGCTTAGTCCCTAAATATAAATACTCAATGTATCAGTCACTAATATTTATGACAGTTATATCATTAATTATCATTATTATCCTTTGTGGGAATTGGTACCTTTTTGTGGCAGAAGTATACATTCTATAGCAACAGAAACCAGCACTGGCTTATTTTCTCCTTATCTTGGTTGGGCTGCATTGTCTGCACTTTCCATCAGCTCCATAATGCCTCAGTTCTGAGAACCCGCCTTGCCGGACAAGCCACTTGAGTGTCTCTGTTTCTTTTCTGTGAACATCTTCACCTTTCCCTTGGCTTTGGTGAGGCCATGGCAGGGGAGCAGTCAGATAAGGATGTGAACATTTGGCACATCCAGTGGCCATAGTTCTCGCTCTGGTTTGTCTTTTTAAGTGTAGGGTAGTTACTGGTGAAATAGAGCTTTGCAACTACTTAGGTATCTGTGTGTGTGTGTTTTTTAATTAGTTAATTAATTGTTTATTTTGGCTGCATTGGGTCTTCACTGCTGCACGCAAGCTTTCTCCAGTTGTGGCGAGCGGGGGCTACTCTTTGTTGTGGTGCGTGGGCTTCTCATTGCTGTGGCTTCTCTTGTTGCGGAGCATGGGCTCTAGGCACACGGGCTTCAGTAGTTGCAGCATGCAGACTCAGTAGTTGTGGCTCGCGGGCTCTAGAGCACAGGCTCAGTAGTTGTGGCGCGTGGGTTTAGTTGCTCCGCGGCATGTGGGATCTTCCCGGACCAGGGATCGAATGCATGTCCCCTGCATTGGCAGGCAGATTCTTAACCACTCTGGCACCAGGGAAGTCCCATGTATCTGTGTATTTTTTATTTCCTTTGGAGGGCAAGTGAAAGCTGCATCTATTTTGGAGATTGTGAAATAAGACTTTTAATGGCTAATTTAAAAAAAGGTTGGTGAGGTTGAGCCATAAGCAGAAAATACTTTTGCTACATTCTGGGTGCCTCCTTTTCACTGATGATTTTGTGTGGATAGTAACTTAAATTCAGGAAATATGTTTACTGACACATAATTTCCTGGGCTACTCTAGGGAGAAATTTCTTCACCCAGTAAATAGAGCTTTCTTTAGGTTTTAGGCAGTTATCTTTTTAATATTAATTTTTGTGATCCATATGAATGAGGCCACATGTCCATTAACAGTTTTAGACCTCTTCTGCTAAATGGATTACTGCCATTTGTCAATATAAGGGAAACTTTCCTGAGACAGAAGGACCTAAAACAGCAGTTCCCAACTAACTCTAGGGTCACATAAGGATCACTTGAGGAGCTTTTAAAAAATTCCAATGACTGGGCCACTATTCCAGATATAAAGTTGCTCTAGCATGGGGCCTGAACATTGGTGTTGTAAAAAAATTCTCTAGGTGATTCCAGTGTGTAACCAGATTGAACACTAATCTGAATGGAGTTCCTTTTGATGGAAGAACCAGTGGAGTGAGAGCATTTCTAGTTTTTCTCAGCAGGAATTCTGTTGTCTTCCATTGCAGTGCCCATTTTGACAATGGAGTGGTGCAGTTGTGCCTGGATTGCAATTCAGAGGGTAGCAGTTGTGTCTTTGGTATCTGAATCCTCTGCAGGCAGTGTAGTGCCAGGCGTGTACTAGATGCTCACTACTGCCCTCCCTCCCTACTTGTTTTGGATGACTAAAATGATGGAATTGAGTCCAGATTTACCAGCTGGTCATTTCCCCTTCTGTGGTCCATGAGGGAGTAGGTCCACAAGCATATACTTTTATTGTTCTAGGAGGGGGAAGACTCCCAGCTTTGAAATGCTTTTGGCATAAAACTGATCTTTGATTAAGATCAGCAAAGGCTTGCTGTGTACAACATAAATTGTCAGGTAAAGGGGGAGGGTAGTACATGCAGTGCCATTTATTACCTCTTTAAGCACTAGTCCTTCCTTGTGCGGGTTCTGCACACCAAATGGAAACAAGTTCTCTGTTGCCCTATTTTACTCTTTTTTTTTTTTTTTAATTTATTTTTGGCTGCGTTGGGTCTTCATTGCTGCGCTCGGGCTTTCTCTAGTTGCAGCGAGCGGGGGTTACTCTTCATTGCAGTGCACAGGCTTCTCATTGCGGTGGCTTCTCTTGTTGCGGAGCACGGGCTCTAGGCGCATGGGCTTCAGTAGTTGTGCCACACGGGCCCAGTACTTGTGGCTCACGGGCTCCAGAGCGCAGGCTCAGTAGATGTGGCACACGGGCTTAGTTGCTCCGCTGCATGTGGGATCTTCCCAGACCAGGGACGGAACCCACGTCGCCTGCATTGGCAGGCGGATTCTTAACCACTGCGCCACCAGGGAAGCCCCCTATTTTACTATTAAATACAAAATAACTATTTTGTTCAGGGGAATCAGGAGCCTCTTTTTATTGTTTCTTCCTTCCTTTCTTCCTTTCTTCCTTTCTTTCTTTTCTTTTCTTTCTTTCTTCCTTCCTTCCTTCCTTCCTTCCTTCCTTCCTTCCTTCCTTCCTTCCTTCCTTCCTTCCTTTCTTTCTTTCTTTCTTTCTCTCTTTCTCTCTTTCTCTCTTTCTCTCTCTCTTTCTCTCTCTCTTTCTCTCTTTCTTTCTTTTCCTTTTTAGATAGCCCAAATTGCATCAGGGCCTGCAGCTATAGTTATTCATAAAGGGAGAATTCTGTGAACAAAGGGGACCATGGCCTGAGAGTTTGATAAACTGTTACTTGTTTGGTTTGTAGATTGAGCAGTACCAAGCATATATTAAGTAGGAGTAGCCCCCCTTGCAGTCAGATAGTGCTTTTTAGTGTTAATTTCCTATCTATAAGGTTGTTTTAATCTTCCACAAGGCTGGATTAGCAGGGCAAGTAATTGTCTCCAATTTATGAATAAAAAAATTTAAGACTCAATGAGTTTAAGTGACCTGCCTTAGGTGATGGAGCTGGGCCTTGAATCTATGGCTTTTGACTATAAATCCCTTCAGTACACTGAGTTTTGGGGAGTGCTTTTGCCTGGAAGTGTGACGAATGGAACTTCAACGTTCTGTTTGTCCTAGTTTGAATCCTTTGTTTGTGTTTGTGTGTGCTTGCTTGCTCTGTGTGTGTGTGTGGTATGTGTGTGTATGTGTGTTAATATTAAGTGTCTTGCCATTTGCCTCTGCAGAATGCAGTTGATAACTGGTAATGTACATTTGACATTTGATGTAGTGAAGAGAGTGTCATCTTTTATTAACGGTTGTGATTTTTTTTCTCACCAAGGAGCCTGCTTTCATTTTTAATCTACTGTGAGTGTGAATATTCACATATAGTATTTTATTTGTAGGCAAAGTATTTTCCCCAGCCTATGCTGTTTGCTTAAAATGATAATGTTGAAAGTTTAATATATTCAGTTTTAGAAGGGGAAATTTTTCTGGGTGGTTTGGGGGTTGTTTTCATTCATCTGACAAATTATTGAGTGGCTACTGTGTGTCACGTGCTATTTACCTTTACTTCCCTCTTAAAGAAGGCTAGGATAAAAGTAAAACTGTACATACATTAAGGGAAAAAGAGTCAACACCCATTTTGCTTCAGCTCTGTCTTTGTCAGGCCAGCTGACTACTGAGCTTTATTGATTTCCTGACTTTTAGGAGAGAGTGTTTCCCCCAGTTACCTGATAGGCCCAGGGTGGGAAATGCTCTCGTTGGTCCCCAGCAATATCTCATGGAGAGGTGGTTGTGGCTGCTGGGAATTTTGGAAGGAGCCACAGTTGGTGCTCCCTGGATTATGTAGTCTGTCATTCCATCCTGCTGTTTCCTCTCTTCCTTTTTTCCACCCTCTTACAAGCAAAGCCTCTTTTTGTTTTCTGGTTCCTGCATCCCAGAGGGATGGTTAATTATGCTTGAATATAAGGTATGCAGTCAGGGTTGAAGATCTCAAATGCAGAAAAGTGGTTTTTGTACTCAAGAGCCACCTCCCTTGTGCGCTAGTGCAGCACATTTGTCTCTATCAGGACAAACCTATTCTACAGAGATGGATCGTAACCATTAGAAAGGAAACAAAAAGAAGAAGCTTCCCCCGCCCCACCCCCTTGCCCCGGATTCTGAAGATGGCTGCAGTAGATGCTTCAGTAGAAATTTGAAACATAAAGGGGATGTGAGGACACCACATGAAGCTCTTCTTACTTAGAACATGAGGACTTAAAAAGATGGGAAGAAAAGCACTCATTCCATTTTAAGGGGAGTGAGCATTTGACTTGCCACCTTGGTGAGGATAAACAAAGCTTATCTTTTTGGTTGGCACCAGAGGGGGCTTTTAAAGTCTCATGGGAGGAGAGAAGGGTTGTTCAGTCATTTATTTATCATACTTGAGTTGAGTCACTGAAATCCTTGGTGGAGTGTCTCAGGTTGCTCACTCCACGTGTCTGTGGCATGGTGCTTGCTTGCATATGCTTGTTCCTGCTGAGGAAGCCCATGGCCTGGTTTCTTTCCTCTTCTGTTTTTCTATTTTGTTTTGTCACTTTTGTAGACAAAGGCATTCTGTATTAATTCTTTTGTAGCAACTTCCATGCCTCAAGTCATTTCACACAGCACAGATTGTAAATAAGCATCCCATGGAACTTGATCAGTGGCTAGGGAAAAGGGTTGACATCTCTCTCTAAGGCATATCAACCCAAATCTGTCAGCTCACCCCCCCATCCTTGCTGGCAGAACCCCGATTTCACTTAGGTGTTTACTGTCCATGTGGACTTGAATTCAGGGGGTACATCTTGACTAGTCTAAGCCAATAATTGCACTCCTCATGCCAGTTAAATGTCCAGGTCTCGCTAATTTGACATTACGGGAAATCTTGTATGGGTGGTTTTGGAAAGTTTCCTTCTGTTTGAGGAGAGGAGAAATGTATAGTTTCTACTTCTGGTTGTTGTCTGCGTGTGGCACCTTGAATGTGGCAGCAGCCATCTTTGGTCCATGAGCTGACCTTGGAGCACAAACCAACAGCAGAGCTAAAAGAAAGATGGAAAGATGGTATGTTTGATGATATTGTTGAGCTGCTGAATTAACCAGCCTGGATTCATTCTACCTCAGGGCTTCTTGTTATATGGAAGGAAAAAATTCTTATTTAAGTTATTTTGATTGAGTTTTCTGTTTCCTACAGTCCAGTGTATTCTAACTGATAAAAGCTCTTACCCGTCCACATAGGCTGGTCTGAGATAGAATTAGAAAATGGTGAAAATGCTTTTGCATGTGTACTACACACACAATTAACATAAACATCATCAATAGTATAACATTCCATACTGTCTAGTGTTCCTGTACTTTGCACCTACATCATTTTTGCTGGCACCTTTCTCCATAGCAAGGGAACAGGCCATCAGAATGAAAAGCAGCCATTTAAAGGCTGTTTTGGGGGTTTGCCAGCAGATTTTCTATAACAATTGACATGGCAAATAACTCCTAAAACTTAGTATGAGGCAAACATTCCTGATAGATTTGTGTTTCTTACAGTTGGAAAGTGACAAATAACATAACTTGATATATTTTCCCCTTGTCTTATTTTCCTAAGAAGCTCCAGTCTAACTTAAATGCTTAGTGATACTTCATCCTAAATTCCAAGTATACCTTTCTTCTAGTTTTTGCTAGTTGGTTTTATTTATTTTAATTATTTTAACAAATTGGGAATCTGTATCACATCCTAATTGGAAGTAGCTAACCACCTTTGATTCCATTATTACTGAGGAAATGTTTCTGATTTGTTAAAAATGAGGGTCCCAAATAATGGAGCATATTTATTTGAGTGCATTCATCCATTCAGTACACATTTATTGAGCTGTTACTAAAAGCCAGCCAGGCAGTTGAATATTTTTCTTTGGTTTGGGTATAGGGCACAAATAACGAAAGCACTAGGAACTCAGAACTGTGGGTAACAGAGCATTACGTCAGGGGAAAGTCATTTTTCATTGCTGGTCCAGGGGAGAGTTTTGAAGCTGACTTAGAAGTATTGATTTGAGGAATGCCAATGATTTTCATCTCCTTTTCCCATCTCTGAACTGAATGTAATCCCTTCAGAGGTTTTGAGAGTCAGAAAACCTTTATCATAGTGAAAGGACAGGAAAAGACTTTCATAGAGATCACAGTACTGAAATCATTATTCAAGAGGAAAATTTTAGGGTCAAGTAAATAGTTTATTTATATATTATGATTCTCATCTCACTTTCCCCAACCATAAAAAGGGGAAAAAAGGTTGAAATTTTTTTTTCATCCTTTTGCGATATGCTACTTTGAAAGGTTTTTTTCCTTCTTAGAAAGGCATAAAAACAATCTCCTTGACTTAATTTCAGTTACAGTTAGGGGACAATTGTTCTGTGAGTTTTCTGCCCTGATGGAGGCTTGGGGCATCATCACTGGAAGTAAGGTGCCGAACTCCAGGATTACTACTGCATCCTGAGGACTCCAGAATCCAAACAACAACAACAAAGCAGCTTGAACAGCTTCTTGATTGGCTTATTACTGCTGCCAGTCCTGGTCTGGAATCACCTACTCTTTCTGGGCTGGATAATTTGATCTTCTCAGTAGATCAGAGTGTCTGAAGACCAAGTTTCTTTTGTCTTTTGAGTGTCACTGTAAGCCTTCTAGGAAGCCATAGCATATCTTCCCTAAGCCGGGACGCAACTAACCTCTCAGGGTTGGTTTGTTTGTTTGTTTTTTTTTTTTTTTTTTAGTTACTTGACAGTTTTGTCCCTTTGTCTTGGGCATCAGTCGGGGATCCCAGGTGGCTTAGCTTTAAAGAGAACTTGTACTAAGTGGCAGGGAAAAAATAGAATCACCCATATTGATACTGAAAAACAAGTCTCAGGAGGCTTCCAGTTGTACCCTAAATCTTTTCTCTTAGGGTGTTGAGAGAGTGAGGTGTAGAGTCTGAAAGTAAAAATCCTTACATCACTTTACTCCATAATTGAAAAGTACTTGGCTTTGGCCCTCGACATGGTTTAAATAATGATAGATTTAAGTGATGCTTTGTAAATGACTTAATTTTCAGGGTTTTAACTCATTTGCTAAATTGGCTCAGCAGCGGTAAGCAGCATTAGTGTTCTGTGCAACATTTTCAAAAGATTGTTTGAGCCAGTGGTAATCCCTAAGGTAGCCATTGTGCTAAAATTCTGAGAAGGACCTCCAGGTGCCTGAAATACGTGCCTTTCTTTTTTCAGAGGAAGTCATGTGTTGAGGTTGTAAGATCTGGATCTGGATTTAGCTTATGTAATGTTTTAGACCTTGCTTTTGTTTTTTTTCATTTAAAATAGCAGCTGTTTTTTTCCTCTGTTCATGTACTGGGAAGTGTAGGTTAAAGTGTCAGTTGAATGGTGGTTTTGAATATGGCAATGGGTTCCTTGGAGCTATGTGTGTACCTGTTGGTAGTTCTAGAAGAGTTTCAGTCACTGCTGTATATCCCCCATCACAGGGAAGATCCTGACGACCTCAGCAGCATGTCCCGAGCATCCGATAGCCTCAGAGAACACTGCTGACCCACTCACTAGCCAAAGGCTGGGTATTGTGGACTGCCCTGTCTTTCTCTCTGCTGGGTCACCTGGTGTTGGATAGCAGGGAGACTTTAATGTGAAGGACCTTTTCACCTACTCACATTGCCTCTCATGTTGCTCCCACAGAAGGCTAATAAATTTTCCGTGATGTAACTCGATAAATCAACAACGAGCTAAGAGGAGAATGGCAGAGAGCTACTGAGGAAATCTAGTCCTTGGTTTTACTCAGAGATCATTGAAGAATTTTGCTTTGTAGGGGAGAAACAACAAACACCTGCTCCTCCCAACAAAGACAACGTCATTAACTATAAACTGCCTCCCATTGCCTGAAGGCAAATCGATAGACGTCAAAAAGCAGTTCTGAGGAAACTGTCTTGGTGACAGTAAATACTCATTAGTTGGCCATACTGTGAGATGTTGCCTGGAAGTGTTTAAGATTCAGAGAGCATATAATTTCCCTCCTGGATGTCCACAAGGAGCTCCTGGGATGCTTTATTGAAAAGTCAGAAATCAGGTATTACTGTGCCTCAGTACTTCTCAAACTTTAGCTTGCAACAGAATTACCCAGAGGGTTTATTGACACACCGATGGCTGGATTCCACCCCTAACAATTTGGTAGGTCTGGAATAGGGCCTGAGAATCTGAAATACTAACAAGTTCTCAAGTGATGCCCAGGCTGCTGGTCAGGGAACCATCTACTGAGAACCAGTGTTCTCTCTGATCCCCTGTCTCTTTCTGCTCATCTCATTTCCATGCAGCAGGTATAAAATCGAGCACCCCCAAAGCATTCACCCTCACTGTTGACCTGATTATTATATTCATAATTATAATTAGATTTTGACCTTATAAGAGGTCAGTCATATTTGAACTTCACATTAATTGTAAATCTGTATTATCTGAATTCTTGATCCTAAAAATCTTGCTTGGACTTGAAATCTGTCCTAGAACGTCTTTGGAAAATTCCAGATTCCCGGTTCATGTATTACACTCCATGGTAATTACATTAAAAAAAAATTACAAAAGATTACATCCACACTCAGAATCATCTGGAAGCTTTAAAAAAAATAGTCATACTTGGGCCCCATTCCAAACCGATTGAATCTCTGGAAGTGAGCACCAAGAAATACATAGTTTTGAAAGTTTCTCAAGAGATTCTAATGGGCAGCTGGGTTGAAAAGCCTCTCTCTAGGCCCCGGGGAGAGAGGGGAGCAAGAGAGTTCCAGTGAATCCTTTACACTTGCTTTTACCTGCTGCTCTGCCTTCTTTTCACTGTTAAACAAATTATCCCATCATTATACTGTATCACACCCCTACTTCACCCTTCTTTTCAGGTTGGCTAGCCTCATCACATTGTATGTCATTTTCTCTGGACTTAGGAAAACAGCCCAATAGACTGTTCACCCAAGTGTATGTAATGAAAGGCCTTTATTCTTCAGGTTCAAATTATTTTAAAATGAGGTTGTTTTGTTTGGGGTCTAGCCAGTCACCTCCTCTACACTCCAGTTTGAGCATCTGTTTTAGGCGGAGTTCCCTAGTCTGCCTTCCTCACCTGACTAAAGGAACAGTCAGGCCGTGTTAAAGCTTTCTGAGCCAACCCTTAAAGCAGGAGGGAGGTTTAGGGAAGAGCCAGGCTCCCTCCCTCATTGTCAACAGAATGAATGTTGTCAAATCACTTGATCCCAGGTGTGTGAAATAATACACAGGAGGAATTTCTGCTCTATGACTTTAATCTGATAAACTCTACTTGCTCTGGCGTGTTGGACTCTACGTGTGTTCCTCTGCTACCACCAGCATAATCCCAGCCTTATGTGTAGCAGCTAGCATGCAAATCAAAAACTCAGACCCAGCCTTGATGCAGACTTCAAACAAGAACTACTTTGGAAAGCTCTGTGATGATGCTAGGCACTTAACATTACTGCTGCTGGGCTCCTGAAAGGAGCCAGGAAGTGGCAGATCCAGAGAATTCCGTAAAATTTCCTATTGAGCTTGGGCCTGAAGCACGCGACTGTTGCAACCAAATAAAGCAAAACCAGTTTAACTGTTGCTTTTCTTGTCTCCTTTTTCCTGTTCTCATTTTATAGATTATATTCTCACTTTCCTTTTCCTTATTTATTTATTTTTTCCATCCATATCTTTTCTGTTTTTCTCTCTGCTCCATCCATCTCTCCCCTACCTCTTTGTTTTCTCTTTTCCTGTGTGTTTTCTCAGTTCCCACTTTTGGAGAGCCAGGAATCTTGTATAATTTGAGAATTAGCCAGACATTGGGGTATTTATCCAAAGTGAACCTTGGATGGTTTCCTTTAATGCTCATTTTCAATCTTACTAATATCTAGGACCAATTGGCTGGTGAGCAAGCTATAAAGAGCACCTGTGCCCTTAGAAGTCATCAAAGGTGGTCAGAAACAAGGAAAAGAGAATTTAAATAACACCCACAACCCACCTGGAGCCCAGGACATAGGAGATGCCGATACAAAGATGGCAAAATCCATAGCATGTCTGTGACAGTTTTCTTCTTTCATGCTCGTGGCAAATATCATAAATAGATCTCAGAACTCTGATCTTCTGATTTTTCTTAACCCAGTGCTCCAGGGCATATTGGCAACTAGACAAGATGAATCCTCTCATCCTTGTTAGTGGGAGTTTAGAGGGAATTTTTGGGGAGGGGAAAATGCTACAGAACTAAATCCCATCTTTTCAGAGTTCTTTTGATTCAGTGTTGAAGATTTGTGCCAAGAGACCCCCAAACCATCATAGATACTGCAGCCCTTTTCTTTACTGACTTTTAAAAAATATATATTTATTTATTTATTTGGCTGTGCTTGGTCTTAGTTGCGGCACGTGGGATCTTTGTTGCCACATGTGGGATCTTTTTAGTTGCAGCATGCGGGCTCTTAGTTGCGGCTTGCGGTATCTAGTTCCCTGACCGGGGACTGAACCTGGGCCCCCTACATTGGGAGCCTGGAGTCTTAACCGCTGGACCACCAGGGAAGTCCCTCTTTACTGACTTTTAACCCATACATGTGACAAGAGCAAAATTTCTAGAGATTGTGGTAGAGGAAGAATAATTACAGTGAGTTTAAGAAAGGCTGAAGACTGATTTGGTGTGAATACTGCTTAGTACAAGGAATAGAGAGTTTCAGTGCAGGTTGCTGGTTTTATTGGGAGGTCAGTGGTCGGACAAATACTTTTCCTAGAATCATGTAGGGGACTTAAAGTGTTGAATGCTGTATATAACACCCCAGAGGTGAAGATGTACAGGTGGCAGTCTGATTATTGGAAAGAGGGTCAAGAGATTTGACAGTATGAGAATTTGGGCACATTTGAGCAGTAGCAGTTCATTGTCCTAGAACAGATTGCCTCCTGGCCATGATTTATTGATGTGCTTGATGGGAGGGCTCAACACGAGCCACTGTTTATGGTTTTTTTTTTCAGTTGACCATCACAAGGCCTTAAATAATTGTGTGTGTAGGAAATGTCAAAGTGACAGACTTGGGTTCAAAGGACTGTGCATTTTTACATATCCACCTCTTGCCCTTCTTTTTTTCTTTTTTTTAAATTAAATTGTATACTTTATTTATTTATTTATTTAGTTAGTTAGTTAATTTATTTTTATTTTTGGCTGTTTTTGGGTCTTTGTTGCTGCGCGCGGGCTGTCTCTAGTTGTGGCGAGCTGGGGCTACTCTTCGATGCGGTGCGAGGGCTTCTCATTGTGGTGGCTTCTCTTGTTGCGGAGCACGGGCTCTTGGCGCGCGGGCTTCAGTAGTTGTGGCACGTGGACTCAGTAGTTGTGGCTCACGGGCTCTAGAGCACAGGCTCAGTAGTTGTGGCGCACGGGCTTAGTTGCTCCGCGGCATGTGGGATCTTCCCAGACCAGGGCTCGAACCTGTGTCCCCTGCATTGGCAGGCGGATTCTTAACCACTGCACCACCCAGGAAGTCTGCCCTTCTTTAACTTGAATGTTTTCATCAAAACTAATATTTTCTCGTGTGTAATATAAACAGATTCATGTGCACGCTAGCTGAGAAAGTGTGCACAATGTTATAGTTTTATGGATGGTGGCAAGTGTGGCATCTCTGTCATTGTCCCGTGCCTGTGTGTCTGGGAAGATGGCTGACCACATCTCTGAAACAATCAGCTGTGGCTAAGTTAACAGAAAATCGATACCTGGATATGGATCAACATATAGAATAAAGATACTGCATTCCAAAGAAATTATATAAATTGAATTATTTAAACTGGATTTAGGGACAATTATTGTAAAGGTAATCTGTGATAAATCGTTTTGAGGTGATTTTTTTTCTCCCTCTTTTATATCCCCATTTGAAAGCCCTTAGTTTAATCTGTGTGGATGAGGTGGATTCTTGTGGGGTTAAATCACTCCAGTTTATACCTATTGAGGGTAAATTACCAAACTAAGCTCCTTAAGGGCAATGACAAAGAGCTTTGCCATAGGTGCTCAGGAAACCTGCATTCACTTTCTGCACACATGAACTCTATTTCAATTAGTCCAAATACTTGGAATCCTAGAAAAAATTTAATAATGATGATATTAGCATTCACTCCTTGCTTCAAAGAAGTATTGAGCACTACGATGTGCCTGGCAGTGGAGGACTACAGTTTTAATGATGATACCTATAGTTTCTGCTTTGCACGTAGTAGGGGAGACCAGAAAACCAACGAGTAGTGCACAGTAAACGTTAGGTGTCATTGCTCTTGTGAGTGTGTTGGTTGCTCTAATGGGACCTTTTGAGATGCGCCTGTAAGAGACTTTGACCATGCTTGGGATTGTTAAGGAAGGCATCATGAAAAAGAAAAAGTGAAGGGTCAGCGCCTGGCCTGGAATGATGGCTAAGAGGACTAACCAGGCTCAGTTTTTTCATGTGAAAAATGGGGATAATAATAATCCAGGTTCAGAGAATTGTTATGAGGATTCCATGAGACTAATGCACATGGATGGTGTGGTAGTTCTGGTAACTGAGAAGCCGTCAGTGATGATAGCTGTTCCTATCTATCACTCATCTTTTGTTCTGTGTAACAACCCTTTGAAGAGAGGAGCACTTTTCTCTATTTTGAAAGATGCTCAGAGGGGTTAATTTGCCCAGGGTTATCCAGCTAGAACTTGGTAGGGCCAGGCTTTGAATCTAGATATCTCTCTCCTGGTTACCTTACCTCTTGTTCTCTTTATGCTACTCTGGAGGCCCAAGATGATTCCAGCTGCTTCCTGCTTCATTATTCCCCTAAGTGCCCCACTGAGAGGAGTCTGCAATTTCTTGCTCCTCCTCTCCCTGCCTCCTGGTCGTGCCATGAGTCACTGCTGAGCCATTTGTGTCAGAGAGGGAAATGGGGGCTTGCTTATCACATGTAGCAATTTGCTGTGAGTTCTTGCTTATTTGCCAGGGACACCAGCAGAGAAGTGTTCATCAAGAGGCATCATGTTTGTTAAGGGACCACATGGTGTATTTTAAAAGCTCTTAGCTCTCTCTGGCATCGTTGATTGTGCTCTAGCAGAAGAAGTAAAGCGACACAGCCTTTTATTAATATTACACATGTTTTCCATTTAACTTTGACTGGTTAAATTTGGCATAAAATGGAAACTTGCAAACCAGCCTCCCTGGGATGTGTGGCTTCTCTTATGCTAGTTATGCTGAGGATCTTTATCGAACAGGGGGCTCAGATAGTCTCTGCCTGCAGCTAGGGCCCTGGACTAGATTTTCTCTTTCGCTTTTCTTTCTTGGTGGCATGGGTTGCCTTGTTTCATGAAGCATATTGATAAGGATAAATGTTGAAATGGGGAACTGGTAGGTGACAACTGGAGAACATATATATGTGCTCCCATATTCTGATCAAGCTTTGGTATGTTGTATGTTTGACAAAACTGGGTGGCCATTGCTTGGAGTTGACATGAAGTTTGAGGAATTTGTAGCTCAGAATTTGGGATGATTCTTAGAGTTCATGTACAGATGATCTTTATTTTACAGGTGAAGAAACAGGTCTAAAGGGATGATGATGGTGATGGTGGTGGTGGTGGTGATGATGATATGACAGTAGCAGTGAGAGCACTAACACTTTTTAAGCCAGATGCTCTCCAAGAAGCGTTATGCGTTACCTTATTTGGTCCATACAATGACTTGGGGTATGAGGCAGGTATTTTTATTATCTCCATTTTACAGATGAGGCAGAGAGGGGTTCAGTCATTTGCCCAAGTCACACAGCTGGCAAGTGGCAGAGCTGGAATTTGCACCCAGGCTGTCAAGCTCTGTCAGAATCTTTTATCTCAGTCTTTACACTGTAACGTGTATGTGACTTGCCTCAAGTCATGAAGCTGTGCAGAAATCATCTCAGTCCCACATCCTGTTCTTTTGATGACTGAACTATATCAGTGATTTGTAAAATTCTTCTAGCTGTGGAACCCTTCCTTAAATAGAGAGATTATTAGATAGTATAACCAAATAAAAAAAGCAGAAACCTAGCTGTTGTGGGTGAAGTGAGATAGGAGGGGACATTAACCATGTGTTCCATTTATTTAGCCCTTCCTGTGGCTTCTCAGAAATCCACGAGGCATACTTTTAAAACCCTGGCTTTAGTTAGGGACATGAGCTTCAGATTAATGTTTTTTTAGCCACAATTAAAATTATAACAGGGAACAGATATCTCTGGTCAGATCTGTCCCATTATCTCTGTTTGTATCTCCACTGGAGGCAAACTCTGAAGCTTTTGTAGCTGCATTATTATAGTTTTGCAGGGTCTCTGGGGGAATCAGAATCAGGTATGTGTTGGAAAAAGGCCTTCCTGATATTCTCAAGAGGGCATCAACCCCCTCACCTGCTGAAAATCTCTGGGCCGGAGTCAGCATTCTGGTCTGCATATCCAGTGGTCAGTGAATTGCTGATCTTTACTGCCCATCTCTTTGCTTGGACATCGTATAGTGCCCCAGGGTCATCATTCTGATCAGTACTTGTGTTGTAATTACCTGATTTTGGCTCTGTCTCACTCACTAGACTGTGACCTAGTCTTCTCTCTGTCTGCAGTGCTGAGCACTGTTTAGCAGTAGCTCACTAAATGTTGGTTGAGTTTTTTTCATCACTTTTTAGAGTTCCAGACTAGACATAGATAAGAGATCAAACACGTGACTATGACTTGACCCCAGAATATCTTCTATAGCACAACCTTATTTTCGTCCGTTCCCAAATAATGGAATAAAGGGATGAAAGCTGGTTTAGTTGGGATGCTAGTTTGGTAAAAAAAAAAAAAAAAAAAAAAAGTGACATCAGTCTGAGGCTCTTATCTGTTTTGAAAGTTATGGAAAAGCCAAAGATTTTGTTTTTAGACCTTTTTTCTCCCAGATTAAACAGTTTCTTCCTTTGTAAAGATAGTTGGGGGAAAAAGGTAGTATGAGAGTGTTGAGTATTCAGGAAAAGTAGGCCTCAAGCCAGGAGAATCACTTCAAGGTCTCAAGTCTATTCCTTATTGGTTCGCTAGTGGTCTAGTAGTCACCTACTTGCACTTGTCAGTTTTTTGGTAGGTGAAGGAAGTG
Source organism: Eschrichtius robustus (assembly GCF_028021215.1). Classification (NCBI taxonomy): domain Eukaryota; kingdom Metazoa; phylum Chordata; class Mammalia; order Artiodactyla; family Eschrichtiidae; genus Eschrichtius; species Eschrichtius robustus. The sequence goes on along the minus strand of NC_090839.1, from coordinate 80,946,750 downwards.
TAGCAGGAGAGTGAAGTATGTGGGGCTCAGGAGCTTGACAAGGGTGGAGGGAGGACTGGGAGATAGAAAGAGGGGAATAAGAAATAGGAATCAGTCTATGCCAGTGGTTCCCAGAGTGTGATCCCTGGACCAACAGTTTTAGCATCACCCAGGTACTTGTTAGAAATGCAAATTCTCAGGTTCCACCCCAGAGGCACTGAGTCAGAAACTCTGGGCAGGTCCAGTATTATGTATTTTTGAAAACCACTACTCTGCTAACTCTTCCCCCTGCCCAATTTAAATCTTCCCAACTGTTGCTAGTTTTTTGTTGATCCCTGTAATATACTTTGAGTATGTGTCGGTGAGTTGGTTGGTATTAAAGGAGGACTGTTGAGGAGAAGTAAAGAAATCTCCTTGTATTCCAAAGGCATTTCCCAGAGTTAAGTTACATGTGTTATTAGTGTCTATTGCTTTTGTTCAGATTAAGCTCTGAAACAAAGTTAAGATTATCATCAAGCCTTGAGCTTATTAATAGCTGTTTCATTTGTTTAGTTCTAATGTAAAATGTCTGACATCTGTAGAGGAAGTGCTTCATAAAAATGCACACTTCTTAAGTGCTCTACTAGGAGACACTCTGTGAAGCCCACAGGATGTTAAGATTAAGCAAATAAATGTAGTTTTGTTGAGCTCTCCTCAGTGTAATGAGTGTGGTGGCATTCAACTATGTCACTTGCAAATGGTATAGCCTTGGATAAATTTTTTATTTAATGTTTCGCAAGGTCCATATCTGTAAATTGAGTGTAATATTAATACCACAGTGTTGTTGAGGTTATTGAGTGATACATTTAGCATATAAAACACATTGCTGTAGTACGTAGCATATAAGTGCCTTATACAAACTAAACGCTCAATAAATATCAGTTTCTGTGATGATGGTGGTGATTATAAGAGTTAAATACCATAGTTTAATATTACTGATTCAGCATAGAGAACAGTGGGATATGTTCTGAAACTTTTGGATGATAACTGGACTCATGAAAACTGTGGGTTCCCAGAAAATATTACATGTCATTTCCAAGATTTATAGCTCATCTGTGCATTCCTGTTTGAGAGTGCCTTATCTAGAATTTCTTACCTAGAAACCGAGGTGATAAGAATACCTTATCTTGAAATCTGTTATTGTCTCAATATTATGCTTTAATTTGGAGAAAAATTCAGTGGATTTAGAGACATGCTTACAAAGAAGTGAATGAAATGCTGGTATGAGAGAGTTTGGTTTTGTAACCAACATGTAATCAGATGAACATGTCCCAATTAGTTTGGTTGCCTTCAGAGATATCTTAGAACACTGTGTATGTATTGAGCCTGTTATTGTTCAGAGCATCCTTTTTAAGAATTTCCTTCAGAACCTCAAATTGAGTTAGTTTTTAGAAACACCCAAAGTTTGCTGTAGCTTATTCTGATGTTATAAAGTGAGTTATTAAAATGAGTAGTTCATTTTTGATCACAGAGGTGTGTGACAAGGAGGTGGTGGGATGATGTTTTTTGCCCCTTTCTGTGGCCTTATGATGCTGTTTGGAATTTCAAAGGAAGAGTTTAGTTTGCTCAAACTCTCCAACCCTAAACCATTGGTAATACCAATGAGTATCCCTTATTTTACCTATTTGGATGTCTTGGATATATTTTTACTGGGACCACACTTTTAGTCAATGAACCTGAAGTTAAGTGTTTGAGCTTGTGGTCCTATGGGCTTGATTCTGGTGTTTTGCCTCAAAAGTGCATCACCAAAAATAGATAAATGGCAGGAAATCTTACTGTAGTGGCTGGCCCTCTGCTGGCTGCATGTCCTAGCTCAGGACTTCAGAAGTTTAAAACTTCACTGATAGCCAGGCATAATGGTGAGGGTTTACTCAGAGCCAAGGTGAGGTGGAGTCCTGATTGTAGTTGTAGGCTGATAGTGGAGGATGTACCAGGTGGGGGTGGGATGGTGTCCAGGCAGAGTCTGGGCAAAGGGCTGTATTTGATACCCTGTCACACTCACAGGTGACTCTGGGCTGTTTCTCTGGGGTAAGGCGAGGTTGTATTTCAGTGGTACGGTTGCAGGCCTGGAAGAGAGGCATTTTGAGTAACACTGTTGGACTTCAAATTTTCCAATGAACCTGCAGGAAGTGGTCAGTAAATATCTTGTGAATTAGTGAAAGAAGGATATTAGATGAATGGCTTTAGGGGTCAACCAAAAGAAATGGGTTTCTCCCATCTCAGGACTCAGCAGAGGGGCATTCATACTTGAATGGAGAGTGGTGAGAATTTGTAGTAGAGCAGAGTAGTAGGTAGTAGAGTAGTGAGATATTGCTTAGGGGCTTGTTGCTAGGACAGAGTTCTTAACAACAAGTGTGTACAAGAGATCAAAATTGAGCAGGTCTGTTGGAGAAGATCATAAATTCCATGAGGGCAGGAAACATGTCTGTATCGTCCAATGCTGAATACTTGATGTGGTGCCTAGTAGGTGTGCAATAATTATTTGTTGAATGAGTGTTGAGTAGATTAATAAAAGAATGAAAGTGGATGATGATACAGTGTGTGATGTTTGTTGGCTGACCTAGTCGGAAAGTAACAGGTGGAAATGTTAATATTTTAGATTTCCTCAGAGGCTAGTTCCAAGATGTCTCCTTTATCAGTGAAGGAACTTTCTGATGATTTAGTTCAAATGATAATCAGTCGGGACAGCAGAGCTGCAAAGTAAACCTGTGTGTCCATTTTATAGATGAGGAAACAGAATCAAAGAATTGAAGTAATTTGCAAATAGGCCCACAACCAAGATTATAAGATCTCAACCTAGGTTTTTCAACTCTTGAATACAATCTTCCTTTTTACTTCTATCATTCTTCCTTTTTACTTCCATCAGTCAATGCTAGAGAGGGTTTTGCTTTGGAAGTGGTTTATTAAATAGTATTATATCTTTGTATCATATTAGAGTGGTTAGTTATTAAGCATGAAGAAATAAATAGGGAAAATTCACATATTGGCCAATCCCTGTTGCTCTACTTGTTCTGCTAGTTATCACCTGGCTGACTGAATAATGATGATGATAAAACTGAATGAGTAAAACAATTTGTGATTTAAAAAAAAAAACAACCCTCCATTCTACTTATTGGGCTGCAGTTATTAGAAAGAAATAGAAACCCCAGTTCATCTTAATATAGGCTACTTATTTAGGAAAGGAGATATTTCAAATTAAATTAGCCTTTCCTTTGCATTGTATTGCTTGAGACAGTTTTCATTTTGCCCACCCAGCCCTTAAATGACCATTGGTGTAAGGAAACCAATCTTACTGGTAACTGAATGAAAGAAATTAAGCAGACACATACAAAGAAACCCAAAATGCATCTGAGAAGGATGTGGTCTTCTAAGTTTAGGTCATTCATTGAGGCATTTGGCAGAGATGGGTTCTGCAGATAAAACTGTCACGGTTTTCAGAAGTCATCCCAAGACAGTGGAGAGGAAACATGACAGACACTGGAAAGAGACCCTCTCTCAGATGATGAGTAATATATATTTTATACTCATATTAATATTTCATTGGTGAGAAGGTCAAAATCTACATTTAAATGGAAATATTTAAAAAGCAGAAGCATAATATTTGACTAAGTGAAACACTCAGGGTTTTTCAAGAACACAAGCTGTACCCCTGGGACCTTAGCCCTCATCTTAGCCCCAGCATTTGGGAATCTGAGTTCCCCCACTCCTCTTCCATTTGACCCTGAATTGTGTTACATACTACCTAACACCATGCCCTGTGAATATGGCCTCATTCAGTCCTGTAAAGTTATTTAAATCCCTAGAAACTCATTTTGCCCATCCTGTGAAATAGATATTTTGGGATTGTGGGAATAGGCAAAAAATGGATGCTTTCAGTTGTAAGTAATGGAAATGCCCAACCAATGAAGTGTCTTGACAAAGAGTCAGGAATAAGGAGCTCCCAGGGTTGATTCAGAGAATCAAAGATCCAAGCTCTGGTTATCCTTTGTTTCCTTCAGCCATTCAGTGTGTTAGATTTCACTTTAGGCTTGTGACCTTATGGTTATAAGATGGCTGCCATGGTTCCAAGAGTAATGTCTTCCCGGCGTTCAAAAGAAGGGAGGAAGGATGCAGGAGCAAAAGAATCTTCCTGGTTCATGTTCCTCTCTTAACAGGGAGGAAGATTTTCCTCAAAAGCCTGCATAAAGACTTGCCCTTGCATCTCATTGACCAGACTTCAGTCTCATTATCAGCTTCCCACTCCCACCCACAAATAATTATAAGGAGACTGTCAAATAACCATGATTGTCTTAGAGCACTCATGCTTGACTCCCTGAGGCTGGGCACATTGCCTCCCTTGTAAACTCAGGGCTCTGTTATCAGCAAAGAAGAAAGGGGAAGGGGTGTTGTCTGCCACACTGATACCCTAGTGTGATCTTCTGAGTGTGAAGTGCAGGTGCACACCAGCCTGTTTCCTCTGGGTGTTTAGTGCTTCCTTGGTTTGTAAGTGGCCACAGTGACATGGATCAGAAGCAATCTGGAAAAGGAAAGTTAATAATTTGGGGCTACTCCTAGAGAAGTCACAGCAGGGAGGAGTGTTTGCAAATGAAAGGGAGGGTCCAGTTCTCTAGCTCTGCTGGTGAACTAGCACCACATAGGGTGGACCAGGGCTGACCCTGGACAGTGAGCCGAGTTCATCCAGAGGCCCCGCATTCATTCTTGTGTGCACCGCGTTCTTTTCCATTTTCCACCAAGACAATCAGAGACAGCTGCTGATGTAGATGACAGAACTACTGGGATTCAGGGGGCCGGGCTGTGGTTCTATTCTGACGCTAATTGTGGATAATTCAGTTCTGGAACTTGAGATCAGAATAAGTGACGTGCAATTTCTGTTTTTAAGAGGCTCACAGTGAGGAGCTTCACTTTTCTGGGTCTTTGTTGCCTCATAACAGAATGAGGGCTTAGATCAAATGACCAGTTTCCTCCCTTCTCACTACTAAGTTTTATGATTTCTTTCAAGTTTGTTTGGGCTTCATTTTTTTGTCAGTGACTTTTGTCAATATGTTCTGCAGACGTTTTGCTTTCCAGGCACACCGTTATTCACAAAGCTTGCCACTGTCAGGTGTCGTCTGAGAGTGCAGTGGAAAAACATAGCTGAACTCTCTATGATTATTCTGGATCATGCAGCTCTCATAATGGAAGCCATGATCACATTAGCCTTTTTGGCAGTCTCATTACTCTGTGGCTTTTATTGGGTTTGCAGTCAGCTGCAATTCCAAGAACAGCATTTGGAAGGTGACTTTACAGAGACTTGGGGTGCTGGATTTTTCTTGTCGCCTTCTTCCTTTTGTCAATTCCTTTTCCTTTAATTTTGTACCTGGCAGTGGGCCCAGAATCCATGATATTGATAATAAATATTAACATATTTTGAGCTCTCACTATGTACCAGGTACTATACTAAGTGCTTTACAGGTATTGTTTCATTTAATATCCAAAGCAACTTTCTGATTTAGACTTTATTAATTCCCGTTTTACAGATGAGGCAACAATATGGAGTGAAGCTAAGGAGTTTGAGCAACACTGTGTAGTTAGCTAGTGGTCAAGGCAGGACTAGACTCCAGGCAGTTGGGCGGAAAGCTCAAGTTCTTAACATTGCAATGAAACTTAAGGCAATTTTGGTTTTCGCTTATTCCCCTAATTATCCCTGCCCCCACTCCCTTCTAACACTTGTATAGTTGCTTTGAAATATTATTACCTGTCTTATGATTCAAATTGACTTATTAGAATGTACTATGTAGAGATGAAAAAGTTATAAAGTACTGTAACCATAGATCAAGAGTTTATTTGTTCATTCGTTTGGGTGTTCATTCATTCATTCTTTAATTCATGATTGACAGTCCCTGAGGTGTCGGACTGAGTGTTGGGGGTCTAGAGGGGATTGAGACCTAGTGTCCTGCCTTTGAGGAGTTCACAAAGCCGTGTGGTAAAGGTGGGCTCCAGCAGGTTCCATTATTCCTTGTAGGTCATGGTAAAGACTGCATTTCATTGTAAATGTGATGAGTTCAGAGCATAACATCTACTTTGCTCTACTGTAGTCTCTAAAGCAGGGCTCATCTTTGAGCCTCAGCACCAGTACATCTCTGGGGGTCCACTTGGCCTTCCTCTTTCTGTCCCTCTTTAGTGCCCCACTTTTTTCCTCCTTCAGATTGGTTTGTTGTTCAAAGGTTGGTGCCACTAGGAATGGGGAAACCTGTGAACTGATTTTGATACAAGGGAGTAAAAGACTAGAATCAAGTCCTTGCTCAGATCATGCTTTGGGAGGGGGGGCAAGGGTAAAAAGCTGAGCAAGACACTTGAGCACAAGAGCAAAGAGTGGGCCACAGGTGAAGGATGAGGACAGAGAAAGGGAAGCTGGAGGGCTCTGAACTTGCAAAGGCCTGACCCAGCACTTCATCTCTAGTGTTTGAAAATAGCTCTGTTCCTGCCTTCTTTTTTTTTTTTTTAAGGATACCTTTAATTTATTGATTTATTTTTGGCTGTGTTGGGTCTTCGTTTCCGTGCGAGGGCCCTCTCTAGTTGTGGCAAGCGGGGGCCACTCTTCATCGCGGTGCGCGGGCCTCTCACCATTGCGGCCTCTCTTGTTGCGGAGCACAGGCTCCAGATGTGCAGGCTCAGTAGCTGTGGCTCACGGGCCTAGTTGCTCCGCGGCATGTGGGATCTTCCCAGACCAGGGCTCAAACCCGTGTCCCCTGCACCAGCAGGCAGACTCTCAACCACTGCGCCACCAGGGAAGCCCCTGTTCCTGCCTTCTTCCCACGCGAGTAGCATGTGATCGTCTTCCCAATTTCTTCCCTCAATTTCCTCCAAGGACCTGCCTCTTCCTACTAGATTTATTTTGGAGAATAGAAGTGGGGAAGGGGTTGGGGGGAAGCTTCTGATTCTGTAGAGAGAGAGACTGGGGTACAGGATAGAGAGAGCAGTCATCTGTACCTTGTCCATATTATAAGCCTTTAGGGACTGTCAGAGTCTTGTCATAGATCCCGTGGGTTGCTATAAGCTACAGGTGGCCTTGATTCCCTCACAGGCTTGGGCTCCTGCCCCCTTCTTACCATACAGGGTCGGGTCTTTTTACCTGAGTATGGCAGCTCCCATTCAGGGGAAGCAGTTCCTTTCATCAGAAGGGAAGCGGACTGCAGTCTGTACTGCATTGCCCCTACCCGTAACCCCATTAAGGGGTTGTAAATAGTACTATAATGATGTCTCAGTCATTTGTTTTGATGTATCTGAGCTTTTAATAAATCAGCCACAGCTTGCTTAATAGGAATATGAGAGCAGAGCGTGTTGCTGCCAGCAGCTGCTAGTAAATTGTAAAGCATTCATCTGTTTTACAAGGGAATTAAATGTTTGTTCTCTTTTAAGGGCTTGTAACTAAACAAGGGGGTGGGGTGGGGGGATGCAGAGGGCTGCCTGATGCCCATGCCCTCCCAAGTGCAGTAACAGCTCTAGGTACCTGGGGGAAACACCTGTAACCAGAGCCATATGAATTACAGTGCCCCCAGCTAAACCCTGTCATTATCGGTCGCTACTCCATGTGCATCTCCAAAGCAATATTTATTGGATAACATTTTTCTTCCACTTCAGAGGATCCTGTGAAATACAAGTCCCATTTCCCCTGCCCTTTTTTTTTTCTTAAGACTCTCTAGGGAAGGAGCGTTAGATAAACCATATATCCAGTATGACTGATGTTCAATTGTCTGCAAAATTGAGTTAGCTTATTTTATTTGACTTTTGTGTTTACATTTGAAGTGGACTTTCCCCCCGTCTTTTCAACAGCATTGGCTTTATTTATTAAGTCATTCTGAGAGGGAAAGCATCAGAGTCAGTGTTTTTGGTAGAGATAAAAATGCGGAAGCCAGGTAACCAGGATTCAAGCTGTTGGCTACTTATTTTGTGACCTTTGACAAATTGTGTAGGCTATTTGAATCTGTTTCCTTATTTTTTCTTATTTGTAAAGTTTGTAATAATTACAGATTAACAGGAAGTTGCAAAGATAGTATAGAAGAGATACAGGATAACCTTCACTCAGTACAGTGTGTGTATTTAGTTCTATGTCCTTTTATGCCTGTGTAGATTTGTGTAACCACCACTACAATCAAGCAAGATACAGAACTATTCCATCATCACAAAACTCTCCCTAGTGGTGCCCCTTCATAATAACACCCTCATCCCCCACCTTATCTTCTGGTAAATCTGTTTTTCATTTACATAATTTTGTTATTTCAAAACTGTTACCTAAATGAAATCATACAGTGTATGACCTTTTGAGATTGTTTTTCTTTTCATTCAGCATAATGCCCTTGAGATTCATCCCCAATAGTTCACTCTTTTTTATTGCTAAGTAGTATTCCATTGTATGGATGTGCCAGTTTGTTTAATCATTCACTTATGAGGGACATTTTAGTTATTTTCCATTTTGGGCTATTACAAATGAAGCTGCTTAAAACAGTTACTTATACATTTTTGTGTGGACACAGGGTTTTGTTTCTATGCAGTAAATGCCCAGATTTGCAATGGCTGGGTCATATGGTAAGTATATGATTAGTTTTTAAGAAATGCTCAACTTTTCCAGAGTGATTGTACCATTTTACATTCTCACCAGCAGTGTATGAGAGAATTAGTTTATCAGCATCCTCTCCAAAATTTGGTATTGTTATTAGCTGTTCTAACGGGTATATAATGATATTTCATCATGATTAATTTGTATTTCCCTAATGGCTAGTGATGTTGAACAACTTTTTATGTGCTTATTTGACATTTGTATTATCCTCTTTGGTGAAATGTCTATTCATGTCTTTTGCCTGTGTCTTATGGATTATTTGTTTTTTTACTGTAAAGTTTTGAGTATTCTTTATATATTCTAGATACGAATACTTTGTCAGATTTGTAGTTCAGAAATATTTTCTTCTATTCTGGAGCTTGTCTTTTCATTCCTTAACAGGGTCCTTTGCAGGGCAAACGTTTTTTTTTTTTTTTTTTTTTTTTTTAATTTTTATTTTATTTATTTATTTATGGCTACATTGGGTCTTCGTTTCTGTGCGAGGGCTTTCTCTTGTTGCGGCAAGTGGGGGCCACTCTTCATCGCGGTGCGCGGGCCTCTCACTATCGCGGCCTCTCTTGTTGCGGAGCACAGGCTCCAGACGCGCAGGCTCAGTAGTTGTGGCTCACGGGCCTAGTTGCTCCGCGGCATGTGGGCATCTTCCCAGACCAGGGCTCGAACCCGTGTCCCCTGCATTGGCAGGCAGACTCTCAACCACCGCGCCACCAGAGAAGCCCCCAGGGCAAACGTTTTTAATTTTGGTGAAATCAGTTTTATCAACTTTTTTCTTGTATGGATTATGCTTTTGCTGTCATGTCTAAGAACTTTTCACCAAATCCTAGGACCTGAAGATTTGCTCCTACGTGTTCTTCTTGAACTTTTATAGTTTTACATTTTCCATTTAAATTTGTAATTCATTTGAGTTCATTTTTATATAAGGTATGAGGTTTAGATCAAGGTTTGTTTGTTTGTTTTTGCCTTTGAGTATTCAGTTGCTCCAGCACTATTTTTTAAAAAGACTTTCCTTTCTTCATATTGATAGAATTACTTTTGCGACTTTGTCAAAAATTAGTTGGCCACACTTGTGTTGTGTTGGGCTATTTCTTGGTTCTCTATGCTGTTCCATTGATCCGTGTGTCTAACCCCTTGCCAATACCTCACAGTATTGATTACTGTAGCCTATATAATAAGTATAAGAGTGATTCCTTCCACGTTATTCTTTTTCAAAATAGTTTTAGCTATTCTGGTTCCTTTTCTTTCCATACAAATTTTAGAATAATCCTGTCTATAGTTAGAAAAATCTTGCTGCAATGTTGATAGGAAATATGTTAAACCTGTATACTAATTTTGGGGAGAATTGACATCTTTGCTATATATATATATTTTAATTAATTAATTTATTTATTTATTTTTGGCTGCATTGGGTCTTTGTTGCTGCACGCGGGCTTTCTCTAGTTGTGGCGAGCGGGGGCTACTCTTCGTTGCAGTGCGCGGGCTTCTCATTGCAGTGGCTTCTCTTGTTGCGGAGCACGGGCTCTATGCGCGTGGGCTTCAGTAGTTGTGGCACGCGGGCTTCAGCAGTTGTGGCTTGTGGGCTCTAAGGCGCAGGCTTCAGTAGTTGTGGTGTACGGGCTTAGTTGCTCGGCGGCATGTGGGATCTTCCCGGACCAGGGATCAAACCCATGTCCCCTGCACTGGCAGGCGGATTCTTAACCACTGCTCCACCAAGCATGTCCCGACATCTTTGCTATATTGAGCCTTATATTAAGTACTTGAGCAGTGTGCCTCTCCATTTCTTTAGATCATCTTTGATATCTATCAGCATGTTGTAGTTTTCAGCATATAAGTTCTGTACGTATGTTTTTAGATTTACAACTAAATATTTCATTTTCTGAGAGATTATAAATGACATTGTGATTTCAATTTTGGTTTCCATGTGTTTGTTGTTGATATATAGAAATATAATTTATTTTTTTCTGTTGATATCTTCAGCTTCCCGAACTCACTTATTAGTTCTAGAAGTTTTTTTTTGGTAGATTCCTTGGGATTTTATATGAAAACAATCATGTCATCTAGAAATAGAGATGGTTTTATTAATTCCTTTCTGATCTATATGTCATTTATTTCTTTTTCTAGCCTAATTGTACTGGCTAAAACGTCCAGTATTGTGTTGAAAAGCAGTAGTGAAAATAGACATCCTTGCCTTACACCCAATTTAGGGGGTTGAGCATTCAGTTTTTCCCCACTAAGTATGACGGTAGCTGTTATTTTTGTAGATGTTTTCTATCAAGTTGAGGAAATTTCCCTCCATTAGTGGTTTTCATAAATGTGTACTGAATTTTGTCAGTTTTTCTTGTATCAGTTGATATGATAATTTGATTCTTTTCCTTTAGTCTGTTTGTATGATGACTTACATTGATTGATTTTCTGCTATTGAACCAGCCTTGCATCCCTGGAATAAATTCTACTTGTTCATGATGTATAATTCTTTTTACATATTGGTAAATTTTATTTGCTTATATTTTGTTAAGGACTTTTGTGTCTGTATTCATGAAGGATAGTGGTCTGTGATTTTCCTCTTTCGTACTATGTGTGGATTTGGCATCAGGGTGATGCTAGCTTCATAAAATAAAATGGGAAGTGTTTACTTTCTTTTCTGATGTACGCATTTATTGTTATAAATTTTCCCTTAGCACTGCTTTAGCTCCCACAGATTTGGTATGTTGTAATTTCATTTCCATTCAGTTCAGGGCATTAAAACATTTTTTTTGAGCCTTCTTCTTTGACCTATGGATTATTTACAAATGTGTTTTTTAGTTTCCAACTTATTGAGGTTTTTTTCCCGTCTTTGTGTAATTTATTTCTGCTTTGCTTCCATTAAGGTCAGAGAATATGTGCTGTATGATTTCAGTTCTTTTAAACTTACGTTTTGGGTTATGGCCCAGGATGTGGTCTACCTTGATATTTTTTTCTGTGGTCACTTGAAAAAAATGTGTATTTTTCTTTGTTTAGTGAAGTGTTCTATAAATGCCAGTGAGATCCTGATGAGTGGTAGCGTTGAGTTCTTTTACTTCTTTATGGATTTTCTGTCTAGTTGCTTTATCAATTTTTGAGACAGGGATGTTTCATTCTCCAACTATAATTGTGTATTTGTATATTTCTCTTTTCAGTCTGATCATTTTTGTGTCACATTTTGAAACTCTGTTGTTTGGCATATACACATTTAGGATTATTACATTTTCTTGATGGATTGACCTATGTATCATGTAATGTCCCTGTCTGTTCCTGTTAATTTTCTATGTTCTGAATTTTACTTTATTAGATATTAATTTAGACATTTGCTTTCTTTTGATTACTCTTTTCATAGTATATCTTTTTCATGTTTTCAGTTTCTACCTATCTTTATCATTCCAGTTGAACTGAATTTTTTGTGGATAGCATATAGTTGGGTCATTTTTTTAAAAATCCATTCTACCAATCTGTCTTTTAATTGGTGTATTTGCATTTAATGTTATTATTGATATGTTAGGCCTTAAGCCTGCCTATTAAAAAAAAATTTTTTTTTTTTAATTTTCTGTTTCGTTGCCTCTGATATTTGTTTTTGTTTTCTTTTTTTCTGGCTTCCTGAAAGCTACTTGAACATTTTTTTTTAGGGTTCCAGGTTGATTTTTTAAATAGTGTTTTTGAGTATATTTCTTTGTATAGATTTTTTTAATAGTTGTACGGGGTATAATATTATACACATATAACTTATCACAGTCTATTAGTTTTGACATTTTACCTGCTTATATTAAGTATAGAAACCTTACCTTCTTTCACCATGTCCCATTTAAAAGATAATTATTTAAAATATTTTCTTTACATGAATTGAGAACCACATTAGACAGTGTTATGAGGTTTTTTTTTAATAAATAAATTTATTTATTTATATTTATTTATTTTTGGCTGTGTTGGCTCTTCGTTGCTGCTCTCGGGCTTTCTCTAATTGCGGCAAGGAGCGGGGTCTACTCTTCATTGCGGTGTGTGGGCTTCTCATTGCGGTGGTTTCTTTTGTTGTGGAGAACGGGCTCTAGGCACATGGGCTTCAGTAGTTGTGGCACGTGGGCTCAGTATTTGTGGCTCGCGAGCTCTAGAGCGCAGGCTCAGTAGTTGCGGTGCACGGGTTTAGTTGCTCTGCGGCATGTGAGATCTTCCCGGACCAGGTATCGAACCCGTGTCCCCTGCATTGGCAGGTGGATTCTTAACCACTGCACCACCAGGGAAGTCCCATATTTACCTATATTTTTGCTCTTTCTGTTGACTTTTTCTTCCTTCCTGATGTTTTAAGATTTTCTGCTTTTCATTTTCTTTCTGTGTAGAGAATTTACTTTTGTCATTCTTGAAGGGCACGCTTGCTCATGAAAAATTCTCTTAGTTTTCCTTCATCTGAGAATGTCTTGATTTCCTGAAGGATATTTTGCTGTGTATAGAATTATGGGATGATAGTTCTTTTCTTTCAGCCATTGAGAAATGTTGCGGCACTTCCTTCTGACCTTCATGGTATCTGATGAGAAAAAAAAAAATCTGTACTCAAAAATTTTTTTCCTACTGTAAATAATCCATCATTTCCCTCTGGATGCTTTCAGGATCTTTTCCTTTTGGTTTTTAGAAGTTGGACTGTGATGCATTGGTGTGAATTTCTTTGGGTTTATGCTATTTGGGGATGTCTCATATTCTTGAATCTGTAGATTTATGTCCTTTGGCAAATTTGGGAAATTCTTTGAAAAATTTTTTAGCCCCCCCATATTTTCTCTCTCTGGGACTAGAAGACAAGCATGTTAGATCTTTTGTTATAGCCCTACATGTCCCTGAGGCCGTTTTCAACTTTTAATCTTTATAGTTTTATTTTATTACATATACTTCTAGTTTTTTTTATTATTTGGAAAATATATTTAACATAAAATTTACCATTTTAATCATTTTTGAGTGTACATTTCAATGACATTAAATATACTCACAGTATTGTGCAACTATCACTACCACCTATTTTCTGAACATTTTCATCACCCAAACAGAAACTCTGTACCTAGCTATTAAGCAATAGTTCTCCTTCTCCCTTCTCCTCAGCCCCTGGTATCCTATATTAATCTACTTTCTGTTTCTGTGATTTACCTACTCTTGGTATTCTGTATAAGTGGAATCATGCAATATTTGTTCTTTTATGGCTGCCTTATTTCACTTGGCATGATGTTTTCAAAGTTCATTCCCTCATAGTATGTATCAGACATTTATTCATTTTTAAAGTTGACTAATATTCTATTCTTTGTGTGAACTACATTTTGTTTATCCATTCATCTTTTAATGGACACTTGGCTGGTTCTACCTTTTGGCTACTTTGCATAACACTGAAGAGAACACGAGTATACAAATATTTGGTCACTTCCTTGCTTTCCTTTCTTTAAGGTATATATCTAAGAGTGGAATTGCTGGGTCATATGGTAATTCTTTGTTTAACTTTTTGAGTAACAGACAAACTTTGTTCTTTTTTTTAGGCCTATTTTCTCTCTTTTGTTCAGATTGGGTAATTTTTACTGTTCTTCCTGTTCATTGATTCTTTCTTTTGTCCTCTCCATTCTGTTGTTGAGCCTATCCTTTGACATTTTTGTTTTGCTTATTATATTCTTCAGATCTGAAATTTCCATTTGGCTTTCTTTGTATCTTCTCTTTATTTTTCAATACTTTCTACTTTCTCATTTGTTTTAAATGTGCTTATAATTTCATGTGGAAGCACATGATGGCTGTTTGCAAATCCTTAGAAGATAATTCTAAAATCTTTGTCATCTCACTGTTAACATCTGTCAGTTGTCTTTTCTCATATAAGTTGATATTTTTGGGGGGTCTTTGCACGATGAGTGACTTTCTTATGAAACATGGCCATTTTAGGTATTACATTATGAGACTCAGGATCTTACCTAAATCTTTTGTTTTAGCAGACCTTCTCCGGCATTGCTCAGGTAGGGGAAGTGGAGACCACCTTTGTTACTACTGGGTGTGAGTAAGAGTTCAGCCTCCTCATTTGGCTCTTGCTGATACCACTTTGTCTGGGGAAGGAAGGAGCATCTTGTTGCTGTTCCCACAGAGTCTCCATTGATACCTCAGGAGTAGGGATGTTGAAAATTTGATGAGCTGGTTGTGAAAAACCTGAATCTCCAGCAGGCCTCCTCTGACACCACCCCAGTGAGGGGGAGGGATGCCTGATTACCCCTCGGTGTGGAAGCCTGAACTTCACTGATAACAGTAGAACGGGGGTAGTGGTGGCTTGTAACCACTGGGTGGAGGTGAATCTTGGCTTCCCAGGCAGCATTTACATCACCCTGGTATTACCCTAGGGGATGAGAAGTAGAGGAGTTTGGGGCACAGGTAGAAGTCTAGGATCTCCTAGCGTGGGTGGGGTTAGATCCACAGTTTTTCAGTGGAGTTTGGCTGTAGGAGAGCAGTTATCTCAAAGTTTTCTATTTTGCTAATCTGCATCTTTCATGGCATTTTAGCTAGAGACAGCAAGCTTTTCTTGGGGCTTCTTTTGTCTGTGCCTGTTGATGTCCCAGGTTCCCTGTTTCTCTAGTGCTCAGCCTGGAATTTATGAGACAAGAAGAAAACTTGTCACTTTGATATTCCTCATGTCCCAAGTTGCCTAGCCATTCTGTCTCTTCTCTCACCTTCCAGGGTCATCTTATATTTGTTTTATAGATTAATATCTAAGGCTTTTCACTGTACTTATCAGAAGTAATAGGGGAAAGTCCATCTATTGCATCTGGAACTATTTCTTTATTTTTAAAATATTAATCATAACTATTAATGTACCTACATCTCTATGTTACCATGATGTTTAAGTGAGATAAGAGTGAAAGAGGTTTAGATAATTAAATTCTGTTTGAACAGCAGTTATTCCTAAGTGACATATGGAAGTCATCGTGTTCTAGAGCAAGAGTTACATGTTTTATGAGGTTCCCACAAAGGAATGAAAATTCATATATACTCTCTTTTTCTCCCTGACACCATCCTACCCACTTATCCTTTTCTTCCTCTCTAGAATATTACATAAAGAGATTTTACTCAAACTTGTGGTTTGCAGTTGGAATACCCTAATAACAATTGTAAGTACTGTGAACCATTTATTAAGCACTTGTAATTGCCAGGCACTGTGCTAAGTGCCTTTCAGTGATTTTCTGAATTCATCCTATTAGATGCTGTTACTGTATTTTGCAGCTGTGGAAATAGAGGCTTAGAGAGGTCAAATAATTTGCTAAGCTCACTTAGGTAGTGAGTGGTAGAGCTGGGATCTGAACACAGGTCTTAGAATTTAAAGTTCATGCTCTTCTACATTCTACTTCTTTTCTATAGTCTCTCTTGTACTTAATCATGCAACTATTTAGAGCTTTCTGTTCTGTTGGTGAGGGCCTAGTCAGAATTCTTAAACATCTTATTATTTTTGTTTGTTTCAATAAAAGGTAAAAGATACTACCTAGATTTTACCCAGTATTAATTTCTTAGAATGCCATAGTGGTTTTATCTGCAAGTGTGTTTGCGCGTTTCTTAATGTTTCTGGCAAAATTTAAGATGTGATCAAGTGACTGTATTCTCCCAATTGATTCATCTTTACTGTCACTTTATTTTTACTTCTGAAAGATTAAGTAGTTATTTTTCTCACTTCTCTCTTGGAGAGTGAGTGATTCATTCAACAGTTATTTATTGAGTGACTACTTTGTGATAATCACTGTGCCTGGGTGCTGGGGATATTCAGTAATGATGTGTTTCTTTATTCTTGAGATTGTTATGTGACTTTAATTTTATCTTTCCTAGGAATCTTTCAATTCACAAATCATCAGTAAGATTTTATCCTTTTTTAAATTTCTAGAGGGCGGTCTTATAGACAGCATATGTGTTTGTGAGGAAGAGTTTGGTTTAATTCTTAGGAAGATACTGATACTCCTAAAATTATTTATGCCAGTGTCTACAGTGTATTTTTCAATGCAAATAGAGACTTTTTAGATGAATGCTTTGCTTCTCAAGCCCATGATTGTTTTGAGAATGTAAAAGACCTGCAGGAAAAAATCACTTTACCCCTAATGTTGAATGCTGAGAAAAAGGAAAATTCTGGTTAGGAACATTACTTATGATTCCCACAGTGTGTCTGGTATACCTAGTCTGTGTAAAATAAAACTTCCAAAAAATAGAAGAAAATGGCTTCAAACATAAATTAAAGCTGCTTAAAGTTCATGGGTAAGCTAAGTACTAATACTAAACTAACCTTGCTGTTGGGAAATTAATATTTTCTGTTTTATTGCAATGGAATCGTATAATTTTATTATTAGATAGGCCCTTATGCATTTGCCCAACCCACTCACTTTAGATATGAAACTTGAAACTGTAGAGGTGAGGTGATTTCTACTGCCTTTTTTGAAAGAGGCAGGACTAGAATTTGACCTCCTAACCTGAAGTCCTGGACCCCTTTTAGTGTATCACCTGGAACACATATTAATCATATTTTATATTGCTATCTGATGGATGGTATGAATAATAGCAGTATTGATTTTCTTAAATTTTATCATTTCATACTAATCCCGTATATATCCAGTGTTCTTCCTGCTTGGGATTTCAGTTTTCTCAACTCAGGATCACAGGCAAAGCACTTACCATAGTTCATCCCTTGTTGAACTCTGTAAACATTTACAGATTGCTTCATTAATCCACATTGCTTTGTTTCTTAGCTTTCTAGACTTCACATGTTGGTCATAGTCTATATAACAGCCATACTTACAATAAATGCCTTCAGGTAGGTGGATAATTTTTTGTTTTGTTTTTCATGAAAAGGAAACTAAGGGGCTGGGGATTATGACTCTTACTGTGAGGACCCTGCTTCAGGCTCTCACCCTCTGCTTCTTCACTCTTATGAGCTTTGTCAACCAGCTTCTGTTTCAGGTCTTCAGGGATAGTGAGTCCTGGGGACCCTTGTTTGGCTCATTTCACTGTTGGATGGCTTTCATTAAAAAAAAAAAAATTTCCTTGGATTGAGACACAGTTAGCTTGCATGTAGCTTCTCCGCTATGATTCTTCTGACTGGATGGAATAAATCAAATTTCTCTGTTTCCTGCCTAAATGTTCCGGGTTGTTTGAGCCATTCCTCACTTTGTAGATTTTAGAGAATTCACAATTCTGTATGCTTCATTTTCTTGTCCCCCCTAAAGTGACCCCAACACTTAAATGGGTGCTTCAGGAATAGGTCAGGTCCCAAGGGGGCAAGCCCGACTCTCTTGTCCAGGGCTCAGTCTGGGGACTTCTCCCCTCAGCCTGGACCCCACCGGGGGGAAAGTGATCTCCAAGCCTGGCGCCTGGGGGCTGTGCTTTGAGAAGCATACTTTAAATAATACATTGCCTGTGTCCTCTCCTTGGTTTCTAGCTGATCTCTTAAATCCTTATTATTAACTATTAATGCCTTAACTGGTCATCTTGATTCCTGCTGTCCCTCTCCCTGTATTTCACCTCTGCACTGGTCACTTCTTTTTTCGTACTGTGTGGGAGATCTTCTAGACCCTTCGGTTTCCGGTTTTGATTGTCCTTCATCTTTTGCTCCCTCTTCTCATTACGGACTTGAGTTGGATGCACTAACTAGTTGCATGGCCTTGGACAAGTCACTTAACTACTGCCAGCCTCAGTTTTCTCAATTTTGTAAAGAGTCATAGCACACCTCCTCATGTAAGAAATCAGTGAAATAACGTGTATGAGAATGCTTTTGTTTATTGGGTTTTTTCTGTTTTGGCTCAGCTGTGTAAGTGCTAGCCCTGGAATTTTTCACAGGTTCCCTTGGTGGTTGTTGCCTTTGACTGGTAGCGTATTGGGACATTTGTACACAGTGGACATGGACTAACAAGCATTTGAATGCTCACATTTTTTGTTCTTCAGGGAACTGCTGTTTCCCTTTAAAAAGCTAGGACTTTGACAGCTTCAGAGGAAGGGATGCATGAGCTATTTTTTTTCCTGTTAAATTAGTTCAGTGAGACTCTATGTGCATAGCAGTCCTTAAGTTCTTTGCTTAGATCCTTTGGCCCTCGGCACTTGGAGCTATGGATTTGTCGAGAATCAGACATGTGCAGTCTATTCAGATGTCAGCTGACAAGGCTCCTCCTCTCCTCCCCCAAGCTGAGCAGCCCCTTTGGAATGTCTAATGAAACCCATGCTCGTGCATGCTGCATTAAAACAAAGCAGGCAGCCCTGGAATGAGCCCTACAAGGTACTATTACTATATATTAGGTTTTATTTGCCTGTTTTGACAGTGCTGGGCAAATGAGGGCTCTGCTGATACAGCTGAATCACAGTGAGCTGTCTTTGTCGTCTAACTTCTCCCTCCTGGGTCTGGCGTTAGTCCTGCCTGCCAAACACTCTTTGACACAAGAAAATGACAGAACATTGTCTTCTTGCTGATAATAGGGCAGGTTGTAATTGATTTACTTAGTACTTTGAAGGGTGGAAAGTAGGGTCTTGAGGAGCACCTGAAATTTTGTTTATTTATTGCCCTGGAGATATAGATCATTAGTTTATTATATGCAAGTTCACCTAGCAGACTCTGAGATGAAAGATGTAGTAGCTGAAATGGATTTGATTTTTAAGATAGCCATAGAAATGGTCTATATTACACAAATAACATAAGTGGATGTTTCTCAATAGCTGGAATTTAATTTGTACTTTCGGACTGCCGTTTGATAAGACATTTCTCCTGGGTAATGAATAGCACCAGTGTCCTAAGGAATTTTTCTCTTTGTCTCTGACTAAGGGGAAATCAAGCTGCCAGCTGCAACAAGCTCAGGAGTGAATTCTTGGCCAGCCCCAGAGCTATACATTGCCTTGTGGACTGTTTGATGGCACCTTGGACATTTTCCTGACGCCATGAGCACAGCTGTTAGAGATGTGGGGTCTGATGAGCCATGCTCTGTTCTGCATTCACAGTCTCCTCCCCACCACCTTCTCATAGAGGAAGCCAAACAAGGATCTAGTGTGTTGATAGATCAGTGAAAATTTATTACTACTTCTGGGAAAGAAGCACAGAGTTGCATTTTCTGCGTGTGGTTGGTCAAGAATATCATCTTTATATGTCAGGGTAGCAGAAGCTTTGTTTGTTGCTGCTGGTATCAGGACAATCACCTGAATATCAATTCATTGGGGTG
Source organism: Eschrichtius robustus (assembly GCF_028021215.1). NCBI lineage: Eukaryota > Metazoa > Chordata > Mammalia > Artiodactyla > Eschrichtiidae > Eschrichtius > Eschrichtius robustus. Next base: position 80,926,959 of record NC_090839.1, on the reverse strand, counting down.
TAGTTATCAATAATGGTAAAAGAAAAAAATGTGAGGTTGGAACTTAAAAATTCTAAGACTTTGTTGGTCTTGCACTGTTCTTCAAATTAAGTCAGAGCTGAAACTCCCCTATCCTGCTCCTGAGATGGTCACTTCCTCTGGGCTTTTCTTGACTTTAGAAAGAAGTTGACTTGGTGACCTTCAAGGTCTTTTCTTTCTGACTTCCTGTTTAACTCCAAGGTAAGTCTTAACTCTTGTTTTAGTCATTAGTTTCAAATGCCTCCCCTGCTGAGCTTCTTTATGCTGAGAGCAGAATGGATGGAGTTGTACCTTTTCTTTCCTCCCTTCCCCTGTGGTGCTCTGATTACGTGCTGAGGTGATGGTGGCCAGAAGGCCATGCAGCCTAGGAAGGAGGAAGAGAAGTGAAGGTACTAAATTAAAGCACTGTCAACACCAGGGGGAGAGCCCTTGAATTAAAAAGACTTCACAGAGTAGTTACCGGGTCTGCCTTACTCTTCGGCGTCAAGGGGGATTGGTCTTCATACCTACTATAAGCCTTATGTGGCCAGAGACTGAGTCTTAGATTAATTCTGTTCGCCCTGACAGTGCCTTATATAGAACTGGACATCAAGTAGGTATTAATTATTTCTGCTTTGCTTAACTTCTGGAAATCATTGCAGTTGTCAAGTGAACAGGACTATTAAATATTATATAGGAAGGGTTCATGCTTGTAGCATTTTCATCATTCCAAATATTGTGTTCATTGAAGCAGAGAACCTTGTCAAGACAGCCATTACTAACATTTACAGAATGAAAGCAAGAGCTATTAACTCCTGGATAAAAATTGAGGATATTGTGCTTTCAGAAGAAACAAAGGGAGTTTTAAAATATTTCAATGGGAAATCTCTTTAGACTTAAATATTTTAAAAATAGAAGTAGAAATAAAGAAGTTAGTAGAGGGGAAAAGACAGTGTTGTAAGAGCTTTAGGTCATGGTCATATTAAGGTTCATTGTTAAGTTAAAACAAAAAAATTGTTACCTGCTATGTATCCTCTTTTGCAGGATAATTTTCTTTTAATGCATCCTGAAAACTGACCTGAGAATTTGATGAAATGTCAGACAAGCTGACAAACTGAGAGAGGCTATCTTAGTAACTAGTCCTTGTTCTTACACCCATATTCGTCTATTTGTGGCTGTCGATTCTAGTCACCTCCATTCTCATCTTCATCCAAATAGAAGCATTAAAACTTAATCTCATGTGGATGCCTGCTTTGTAGATTTAGGAGAACAAGAACATGTGAACATGCCTGGTTAGCCATCTAAAGAATTTGTCACCAGCTAGTTGATTTCAAGAGCCAGCCAGCTAGGTTGTGCAGGATACTTGTTACTGGATAGTTCCACATCAAATACATGCTCTAAATGTTACTCTGTTAGATTCCTCTATTCCATTAAGCCTGTCAGGGCCAGAGTGGAAAAAAAAATCCTAGTGAAGTATCTAAACTTTAAATCATAGAGTTTTTGGGCTAGAAATGACTCTAAGGGTCTAAGACAAGTGCTCTAAAATTCACATATTTCCTGAGGTTAGACAGGTAGCATAAGTGAATGAATTGGACAGGTAGTAAGCAACAGGGAGCAATGGGGTGGGGACATTGAGAGGCTGCAGAGGTGTTCAAATTCAGAAATTTTACAGGACATTATTCCTACCTGGCCAGCAGTTCTAAGGGCTGATTCAGCTGGCATTTGGGAGACCCTGGACCCTATGTTTCAGGTTACCTATCTTTTTTTCCAGTATGATGACCTGCATAAAGATAGGAAAAGGCACTTACCCAAGGACAGACAGCTAGTGAGGGCCAGAGCCTGATGTTCTTTCTGAGTCTCAGTCGGATGGTCTTTCCACTGCATCATAGTGATATCTAAATGGTAAGGTGGGAGCACCCTGATTTAAATTAAGAATTAAGATTTTTTTTCTGAGCCATTTACTTTTTTAGAGAGGTGTAACTAACATATAATTACATGCACTGATCTTAAAGGATAGCTTGATAGATTTTTATATATGTATACCTTCATGTCTGTATACCATGCAGATCACCCCTGGAGTTCCTCATGGCTTTTTCCACTCCTTACCGCCCTCCACCCTCTCCATGCACCATAATCACAATTCACCATGGAACCAAGGCAGTTCTACTTACAGAGCTGTCACTGGCTCTCTTTCTCCCCACTCCTCCCTCCTCACTACTTCCTGCTTTAGATTCAGTTGTAAAGAGCTATAGCAAACACAAGGGTGTGTGTTGCTTACATTTTTTTCCCCACGTAAACCCAGCAGGATGTCTCCCTTCAGAGGGTTTTGGAGGTGCTGCTTCTTGCAGTGTCAACTGCTTTATACAACAGCACATTTAGGACACATGATATTAATTATTTGGAGGCCACTTTTCCTTTGGGAGAACTTCAGAAGTTTTTTATTTCATGATTTTATTGAATCAAAGATCCATATTTCATTGCAGTGGGCCTAGTGCTCAAAACCTTGGTGATTGACGGACTGAAAATATAGCTAAGGCAACACCCAAAACAAAACCCACCTCACAGGCAATGCAGCTCATTTAAAAAAAAAAAAAAAAAGCTGGTTCCCAGGCTGAAGCTGTTAAGCAGATTTTTATGCAGGGCTTCAAGTTACTAAAAAAGCAGGATTCAATATGTCCTTTCCTTTGATTTGTAGGAGAGGGTGAGAAGTAATGCTGTTGCTTTTCTCCCCCCTTCAGGGTTTTATCATATTCTGAAAGCAACGCTTGAAGGACCTATAAATGGATTTGGGCTCTCTCCTAGTGCAGGGATTAACATAGAATTACAGGAGTGCTCTGCATGGTGGTTGGGAAAAGAAGGAGGATGCTGTTCTCTGTTTTGGACAGACATGGTGCTCCTTTCTCTAGTCTGCTGATGTTCCTTATAAAGCAGCCTGTCACTTTGAAAAATGCACACACTGTACCATCTTGCAGTTATAAAGGTTAAGTAAGCATCTTGAGCAGTGCCCCACTGCTTTTGTACTTTCCTTAATGTCAGCCGATAAAGGATTATTGAAAAAAGCTTGCAAGGAGATAAAAGGCTTGCAAGTTGAGGTTGAACAATTGAAATTTTCTGTTCCCAGTGTAGTAAATTACCAATGGCAGATTTAATGTTTGTTAATTATCAGAGCAAAGTACTAAGGATTGTTTTCTTTTGCCTAATTAATTACCTCATCTGGAGTGGAATGTTAATTCAGATAAATGATTATTCCTTAATACCTCTGAAGCTTTCCTTGGAGTCTCCTAGAATTGCCAGTACTGAAGTATGTGGGATAAGAGACCAACATGGCTGCTTTCCTAGCTTTTTCCCATCTGAGAAGATGGCAGGATAACTCGTTTATCTTGACTGACCTGGTTTTCTGGGTGCTATTTAGGGGAACATGGCTTTGCTTCCTTGAATCATGTGCCTTACAATCAAGTTTTTCAGTTAGTTTCTCACGTGATTCTGAACTTAACACTGGACCTCTTTTTATTTATTTATTTATTTAAAATTTATTTTATTTATTTATGTATTTATTTTTGGTGCATTGGGTCTTCGTTGCTGTGCGCAGGCTTCCTCTAGTTGTGGTGAGCGGGGGCTACTCTTCGTTGCGGTGTGCGGGCTTCTGATTGCGGTGGCTTCTCTTGTTGCAGAGCACGGGCTCTAGGTGTGCGGGCTTCAGTAGTTGTGACACGCGGGCTCAGTAGTTGTGGCTCACGGGCTCTAGAGCGCAGGCTCAGTAGTTGTGGCGCATGGGCTTAGTTGCTCCGTGGCATGTGGGATCTTCCCGGAGCAGGGCTCGAACCTGTGTCCCCTGCATTGACAGGCGGATTCTTAACTACTGTGCCACCAGGGAAGTCCCCTGGACCTCTTTTTTAAAAAATCCTTTGGAGAAATTCATTTTGGGGTTCTGTGAACATTAAAGATGATGTCCTTTGGAAAGGACACTCTAGTTTCCTTCACTCACTTTTCATCTCAAGTCACGTTACCTCCTCATGTTTATTGTTGGGGAAAAAAAGGATCCTTTAGAATTCAGAATCCTAGAGACAGGTTTTTCTTCTTTCTTGGACCCAAGTTTTGTCACTTCTAATAGCTAAAAGAATAATATTCAAAAAAAAGCTAAAACCATGACTCATATATAGATATAAAATGTTATACCTGTCAAAGATTTTATTTAACTTATTATTAAATGAGGGAACGAGGCTGATGTTACACCAGGTAAAAAGAAGTCAAAGAATCACAAATTTATATGGAGTAATGTTGAAAAGAATGTTAGATGGACATAAAACTGACTTTTTTCAGGGAGAGGGCAGGTGGTTGTCCTAGAGGATAGATATTATTTGCATCTCTTTAGACAGTTTATGGAGTTACGAAATAGCCTAGTCATGACAGAAGTACTGTCTCTGTAGGATGAGACTCCCTGGGGGCTTCAGTTTTCCCTGAAAGTAGGTCTGGTGATCTCTTTTACCTATTTCAGGGCCAGAAGTTTCCCTTGACACAGTTTTGCATGAGATTTTGGTCCAGTTCTGTAGAATGATACTGACTCTTCAAAGTAGATGAGAGATAAAAAATATGTGACTTATTTTTCTTTCTAGAAGAGAGGTTAAATCACCGGTGAGAAGGACTGGTGGATCTAAGCCACTGCCCTGGTGAGCCCCAGCCTCATGTGACTGGTCACCTCTCACCGTCTCCTCCTGATAGGTATTTATGAGCACTTTTTTCATAAAGATGTGAAAAGGCAGCAGGAGTCTAAGATTATCTGGAGGGCAAAGTCTGGAGCCTGGTATTAAATGGATAGTCCTGTTTTCTTCTGGTGTTGCCAAGCTGAGCTGTTTAGGATAATGCTTAGAAAAACACCTCTTGAGCCAGGAAGTTGTCTGATTAGTGAAGGGACTTCTAAGACACTCTGCTCAGACAGCACCCAGGTCTAGCACAAATATTCACCCGAGTCTTCCAAAGACATTAGAGCTCAGGAGGTGTGTGTGTGTTTATCTTGTGATAAACCATAGTGGAGAAGAATATGAAAAAGAATGTATGTATATATGTATGATGGAATCACTTTGCTGTATAGTAGAAATTAACACAACATTGTAAATCAACTATACTTGAATAAAATAAATTTTTAAAAAATTAAGAAAAGAAAAAAAAAGAGTCTAGATTAAGATTCTACCTAATTATAGAGTCTACTGCGGTAAGCCACAGCTGGATTGAGTAGTGTGGTAGCCTTGCTCAAGAGCTGGGAGGCTGTGTGCCTGCCCCTTCACACCAAGAAGTCCAGGGTATCGAGGGTGCGTTAAAATGAAGCCACAGAGACATAAAAAGCACCATAACACCATTAAGTCCGGCAGCCTCTGGAGGAGAGGCTGACCAAATAGCCTTCTGGCTTCTGCATTGTGTTTGGTGCTCTGGGTATCTCAGGCTTGCAATCTGCTGACCTGTGTCTCTGACTGACATTTGACTTGGACTGTGGTTCTTGATGCCAGGAAGTAGTGTTGGGATAGGAGTCTTTGTCCCAAGCAAAATAAATTACTGGTCCCACTAGATGTTAAGTTTTTTTTTTCTTTTTCATTTCATTTTATTTTTTTTGGCTGTGTCGTGTCTTAGTTGTGGCATGCAGGATCTTCATTCTGGCACAGTGGTTCTTTGTTGTGGCGCGCGAGCTTCTCTCTAGCTGTGGCGTGAGGGTTTTCTCTCTTTAGTTGTGGTGTACAGGCTCTGTAATTTTGCGGCAGGCAGGCTCTCTCGTTGAGGTGTGTGAGCTCAGTAGTGTGGTGCATGGCATGTGGGATCTTAGTTCCCCGACCAGGGATCGAACCTGCGTCCTCTGCGTGGGAAGGCGGATTCCTTACAATGGACCACCAGGGAAGTCCCAGATATTAAGTTTTTAAACCCAAATATGTCTTACTGCCTTCAGAACCAGGGTTTAGAGCATATCAAACTGGTGCCATGTCTCCAATAACTCTACTTTGTTCCAACATGGGGTAGATTACTGTGAGATTTTATATTCAAATACTCCCATATTCACTTTGTTTACAAAATGACTGTAATAAAGCATACTGTTTCCTCTTCCCTTTTTTTTTTTTTTTTTTTTCCCTTCCGCAGTGCAGCCAAGTGAGAGCAAATCATTCACAGTCAATTTTTCGTTGCGGTTTTCCTTCATGCTGGAGAAGGGATGATGCCACTCTTCCTTGCTGTAGCCCTGTGCTGGGGTGTGGCTCCCTCGCCTTAATTTGTCATCTGAAAGCAATTTTGTTCAATTAAAGATTAGAATTAAATTTCAGTTGTAGAGCTTCTGTGCAGAGGAAATGATGCATTAATGAACACACAGATGTCATCTTGCAGCCATGCTGTTTGCAGAACAGTTTCTTCAGGATTCAAATAATAAAAGGGACCATGGCAGCAGGAGCATTGTTTACTCGTTGACATACTAAGTGGAGACTTCACAACTATTTGCAAACCATTTATCATTCTGTATACTGAGAGGGAAAACATACTTTATCTAAAATATTTGAAATAATGACTCCTAAAATCAGATAACATGAGCCTTAATGCCAGGTGCCATGCAGTAAATTGCATAATGCTGTTGGGTTGGAACTGAAGCCATGATTTGTGATGATGCTAATGATCTATCCAAATAGATGGGAGTTGAATATAAAAAGAGAATATTCCTAGAAAAAGATAAGGCAACTAGTGGATTAAAAGTATGGTAGGAGAGGGATCGTATTTCACTTATTGGAAGACCCATCTGCTCTTCTGTACACACATTATATAAGTTTCACTCTCTGTATTACAAATATCCCACAGGATGGATAGGAAGTTCATATATCTGCTTTCAACTTTTTTTTTACTAACAGACATGAATGAACAGAAAGATTTATGTCTCATGTGTAGAATATTTCAGGATGGTAGGCTTTTTTTTTTTTTTTTTTAAAGGGAATTGTATATTTAGACTGTGATATTCTCTGCACTGCTTTGCTTGATGACTGTGACTTCTAGGGAGGAGAAGGCAGCAAGTGGGGAGTGCGGGTTTGGGGAGGTGGAGAGGGTTTCTGTGAGATAGCATTGGTTGCTGTGGTCTCCAGGCCTGGGCCACGCAGTGCTCTTTGGCACTCATGGTTACTGTGCATATTTCCAGATGCTGCCCAGACCTGTGTCCAGTGTGTCCCGAGTCACTGTTAGGTTTTTTATATGATCTCTGTGCTGCACAGAATTTCTTAAATGTATTTTGAATGCAGAGGGCTCTCAGTATCAGGTGGCATCCACCCTGGTCTTTGATGTCGATATGGATGAAATCTCACTTGATACTTTTTAATCTCCTAGTTCAGGGACCTTTCTCATTCCTCTTCCTCTGTTACAAAAAGTCTCTGTAATGTTTGACAGGGGTTAATGGTTTCTCTCCTTGAAATGTTTTCTTTTCTGTGCCTTCTGTGACATCACATTTTTCTTTTTCTTTATCCATGTCTCGTGCCAAGGCCATTTCTCTTCTGTTCTCATTTCCTTATCTAAACCCCTAGCTGTGCACACTGCCCTGAGTTCTATTTTTCTGACTCTTCTCATTAGCACATCATCCATGATCAAAATGCCATTAATGTCCCAATTTTCATTTCCAGTCAGAATTTACCTTCCCAACTCCATATCTCTGTGTCTGTATCTGGAAATTCCATTAGAATCCCAGCGCGTCTATGATAAAATGTACACACTTTCGTCAACTCTTTTTCATTCTTTCTTTTCAGTAATGCCGCCTACGTTTTCTGGTTAAAATTTTTTTTGGTATTTGTAGCTTTCCCCCCACACACACACTTTTTTTTTTTTTGCCTCTCATGATTACTTCCTATTCCTTGTCACTTATAAGTCCTTTTTCCTTTTCACTTTTTTTTGCTACCTGCTTTGTTCAGGTGTTCATTACACATCATCTGCACAGTTTCAGCAGCCTCATAATTGGTCTTGTGGTTCTGGTATCTCTTTCCCGCAAACCTTCCTGTAGTTGTCTGTTTGTCTGCTTATTTCAATATACTGTTCAAAAGCCTTCCATGGCTTCCTGCTGCCTGTCAGATGAAGTTCAAATTTCCTAAGCCTGGTGATTAAGCAGCCCATTCCCTCCCTTAACAACCCAGCTCTATCTTTTACTAACTTTCCCTCATAGGTGCTCATTCTGTTCTCCTTATTCTCCCATATCTGCCTTTCAAAATCTTGCCCTTGCTAAAGCCCAGCTCAGATGCCTCTTCCCGGAAACCTTCCATGATTACCCACTGCAGTGTACTCTCCTGCTCCAGGAGCAAGTGGGTGCTACACTTCTATTAGGCCACCTGCCGCATACTGCAGGTATTTACTTAAGGATCTTATCGCCCTGCTGGGTCATAATTGCTGTGATAGCAGGGATCATCTTATTCCTTTTGTATTTTCAATAGAACTTGGTCCATTAACTTTGGATTCAGGGTGTTGTTGGAAGTACTTGTTGGAAGAATAAGTTGTAGAGCAGGTCCTTTCACATAACAAGTGCTAGAGCATCTTTAGTTAGAGACACCTAGGTGAGACGAGGTTCTGGTATATATCTTACAGGCCTTTTCAGTCCTCTTGTCATAATATGTCGTACACCTGTGGTAAGACAAGGCTGGTTAGAAAGGTTAAGAGCACAGGATCTGGCTTCAACTATGATTGAGAACTAAGATAGGAGTATTTGCTTCCGTCCTCCCAGAGGTTTCCTGGTATAGCCTAGGATTGTGATTTGCTTAGAGGTGCCTTAATCTAGTCACATGTATCTAATGAGTGTGTAGATCCTGGGTTAGCAGGCTGGGGGTCAGGACTGCTGGCCTTTCTTCCACGTGCTTGATGATTCACGTGGCAGGGTTATTGTCAGCCTGGAAAAGGGACCCATGTGTCGCTCAGTGATTCTTTAGCCAACTTGAGCAAGATAAACAAGCCCCAGAGACAGGGGTCTTCTGCCAGGCTTAGCCTTCAGCATGTACTGCCAGGTTGTCTGGGGCCTGTTCTCGTCTGCCTTTAAAAGAGGACGAAGGAGCAGTGGGAGCTGTGTTGACTGGCAGTATCCTTTCATCTGCTTTGTTGTGGGCTGTCTTAGGTTGTCTGAGGGTCAGGTGACATTTCTCTGCTGTTCAAGGAGAATCCTGACTCCCTGAGCTGATTGTTGGGCTGGAGTCTAGGAGGCAGGCAGGCCTTCAGGACTTGGTGGGAGATTGTAATCTGAGACCATTGTTCCTGGGCTGCCTGGCTGAGTTAATCTTTCACAGTTAAAAAAATGTTATAAAGAAGTAAATCCAAGTTTCTTGTATGTTAAGCAACCCCTAAAGTTTCCCTTGCTGTGGACAAATTAGAAAACAGTTTATGTGTAAAGTTCATAAGTCAGGTAGAAACTATACACCACTGAGCTATAAGCTTCTGCTGCCTATTGGAATCATTCACTTATGCTAGTATTCACCTTGACCTTGTTGCTCCCTGAGAAGATGGTGCTCATTTTTGAGATGAGAACATTTGGCTCAAGTGGTGGTAGGTACATCAGATATATCTACTTGTTGCGCGTGACACATCATAAAGCATGTATCAGAGATGAATGTTAAAGTTCTTGAGTAGAATTTTTCTTCATTTAAATTGTGACCGGTTCACATATTTAACACAATATCTTCCTGCATGAAGATCCTTAACACCAACGTTTGGATGACGTGGACAGTCAATTCTTGGTTGACTGAAGTTTTTATCCGAGGCTGGGTTCACTCTGCCAACCAGTTTATGTGCAGCAACACAAGCTAATTATGAAGCTAAATCTTCCTCAAAGCACATAAGACTACTCCAGAGCTTAATAATGAATGTGCAACGTTTGTTCCATGCTTTGCTTTTTACCATGCTGTGCACACATTCTGATTTGAATCTCACAACAACCTACAAGGGAGCTGTAATGGTTTGTCTTCCTATTTTATAAGTGAGAAATTTGAATTTCCAGTAGATGCAATAGCTTGTATAAGATCAAGCACGACTTAAAATTTGATCTTAGGCCTCTAGGCCATTGCTCTTTCCACTACCCATATTGACTTTTGAATATAAGTGATACGGGGATTAGGCAGTTTAGGAGTAATTGCACCTGTGTTCTCCTCTGCTAGCTTGGAAAATGAAGAGCTGTCCTCATACCTATGCATTGTGCTGGAAGAGGTATTTACCTTTGGTTCGGCGCATGCCTGTAATACACCTCGGTCCTTCTTGTGAGTAACAGTCACTGCCCCTGTACAACCACTCCTTCTGAATGAAGCAGATCAGCCACTACTGACATGGGAGTTTGAAGCAGTGTGCTGTTAATGCTTGGGTAGGAGCTGTTGGAACATAGCGTTTTACCTATGAATTATCTAAGCAAAAGACTCTGGAAAATGACATTGTGAACAACTGTAGGGGAAATTATGGAAGGCTGGCAAGAGAGACAGTTCCACCAGCTTTCATTAAACATATGTAACATGTTTTTGTGTGTACTATATAATGTAAAAGGCAAAAGGTCTGTTGAGTCTTATTCAAGAACCCGTTCTACCTTGATATCTTTGCTAGTCTTCCGCTTCTAAGCACTTCTAATTGCTGTCTCATTTTTGGATATATATTTTAATTCTGACTTGAGTGTGACATTGCTTCCTTTATTTTGTAAAATTTCCCATTTGTGTGTATTTTTTTCCAAAAGGAGTATGAACTCTTTAGGTCCAAGTTCTTCTAACACCCTTGCCTCCTTTTTATGTTAAGCCAAATTCTGGTTCCAAGGGAAATTATGGTCTCCAAGGCTGTTAGTGTCTCCTCTTACTCCATCATAGATGTAATGTGCTTACCTTGTATTCTGTTTGAGTCTTACTGAACTCTTATGTTCATTGCATTCTGTGTTCTTGGGACATTGTGAATGCCGTGTGCAAACAGAGCAGCAGAGAATGGCAGGCATGCCTATTACGTAAATTTCCTCTACTTGTGCATGTGTTCCACTGTCTCATCATACTTCACTTACCAAACACAAGTTCAAAGATAAGATTATAGAGCATTAGACCAAGAGATGAGCCTTTCTGAGTTCAGGGCCCTGGGTGATTGCACAGGTCGCTCACCCAGGAAGCTGGCCCTGAACTTAATAGATAAGAAAGCATGGCAGAGACATATACACGCCCATCCTAATGTTCTTTTTGTTTTCACATTGAGGAAAGCACGGATAAGCTCTTACTTTCTTTGTTTGAAGCTCAGGCTTCAGAAATAGGAAAGGTTAGAACATCAATCCATTGTACTGTTCGCCCCTTTATCTATAATTTGCTTAAATGTTTTCTTCCATCTACTTCCTTTCTTGTCATGTTGGGTATGTCCATAACATATGTGTCAGACGTTATATCTGCATGTGAGCCTAAATTCTATTCTAAGCACCAAAATGAAAACAGAATGCTTCTGTGTTTAGTTTCTAACACATTTGGGATACTGGAGTATCTCAAACATCGTTTTACGGTAGGCTTTTAAAATTTTAGCCTCCCACACCAATTATATAACTCATTTGTCTTCTTTTGGCCTGTCATGTCTGGTGGAAATCTGGGCTTCTTGTGCCTCCTGAGAAAATAGGTTCTTTTTTTTAAATTAAATGGTGGTGGATTAACATCCTGTGGTCCAGTGGCTGCTGGGAAGTAGAATTTGTAGAAGATACTGTTACGAGAATTGCTATTAAATTAGCAAAGAGCCCTCTTTGCTGTCTCAGATGAGAACCATGAAGTTGACTTACACATTCAGGGTGGCACTTGATATAATCTATATTCTCAAGAGACTCTCCTTTTACTAATCAAGAGGCTATCACCTGCTCATACTTTGAAGAGAAAGGATAAATGTTCCAGGACTTATAAATTCAGAGCAATAGCTTAAAAGAGTGTAGTGGTTTAACAGATATGTCTGGCTCTGGAATCAGACTGACTTCAGGTTGTCTGCAGCATAGAAACTGGAGAAATTTAGGCACATTTAAGGAACTTAAAAAAAAAGCCCCCAGGGATTGGGATTTAGTTGCATTTGGGTGGGGGTCAGGCATTATTTGTGTGTGTGTGTGTGTGTTTTTAAAGTTTCTTAGAAGATTCAGTAAACAGCCAGAGTTGAGAATTACTTGCCTTAACATTTCTAAACCTCAATTTCCTCATCTGTATTGTGGGAGAAACAGAGTTCCTAATGTATAAGGTTGTCGTGAGGATTAGGTAAATGAGCACACCATCTGGCCAGTGGTAAGTATATAGTAAATGTGAGCTGCTATTATTATTACCACCCCTACTGAGTCTTCGTTGAGTATGGAAGCTAAACTGGCATATATTTCTTAAGCTTAAAACATGTGCTGATTTGTTAGAAATGCTGCCGGGAATAGAAATGGTACACCTGCCCTAAGGGAATGACTTGGGTGGGATTTGAATATCATGCATAGCTTCTTGCCTCCTGCCTCCCAGAGAGAGTGTGGCAGAGAATGGCTGGAACCACCTACTTTATGTACAGAGTCATCCCTGGATTAAATACTTCTTTGAGGAAAAAGTTGATTTATTAGATGCTGGGGATATGGTAGCACATCAGGCCCAGTCCCTGCCTCAAGGGGTTCACAGACTGGTGAAGGTATGGAAAAGTAAATGGAAAGTATAGTACAAGAGGAATAAATGTTTTGTTAAGGATAATGGAGAACTTAAAGCTAAGTTGGAGATAGCCAAGCAGAGAGGGTTGAGTGAGCTAGGAGGAAATAATATTACTGGCAGAGGAAATTGTAGTTTTAAAGAGACTTAAAAGACTCTTGGCACAACTGGGGAACTGGGGAGGTGGGTGGAGTCCAGGAGATGGTGACAAGAAATGAGATTAGAGCTGTAAGCAAGGGCCTAGGTAATTGAAGCCTGTGTGGACCAAAAGGAGTCCACAAAGGAGATTAGAATTGATCATGAATTGAAAGTTTCATGCAAGGAAGTGACACACTTAGACTTGCACTTTAGAGGTGTCACCAATCCTGCAGCAGGGTGAAAGACTGTAGACGTGGATACCAATTAGGATGTTGGTAACGGAAGTCCAGATGAGGAGGTCTGAATTCAGGTAGGGACAGTGGAGTCACAGAGAGGTGGACAGATGGCAGAGGGATTAAGAAGGTGGAACTGATAGGAGTCAGCCCAGGCCTTGTGTCTATTGGATGGTGGGCATCTAGGATGGACATTCTGCTTGTCTACTCTAAACTCGTGATGCTTCCCCTTAAAAACCTTTAATGGTTCTATATTGAGTATAATCTGCCCTAAACATTTTATTTTCATCTTTATCTCTTACTAGACTCTTCTATGAATCCATTGTGATCATGCTTTGCATATTTATCCCTCCCCCTCTTTCCCCCAATCCTTCCTGGATGAGCTTTTTACTCTATCTGTTCTAAAACTATTGTGCTGAATGTCTAGGCATTTGGCAGTATATCAAGTAAATATATGCATTTGAAAGTCTAGGTCAGCTTTTCTCAAGCACTAGAGAGACTCTTGATGCTCACTCTAAGGCATCACTGTGTATAAAGAATTAACTTCTCTCCTATGCATCTAAATGGTACTAGTTTGGTACTTTACTGAAGAGAATAGCCACTTCAATCATTTTTTTGTTCTGTGGATCAGAATAGAATTTGTTTCTTGCTCCTGCCCCAGTTAGATTGTAAACTTAGTGCTAAGGTTTCTGGCATTAATATTATTATTATTATTGCTAAATTGACTGTGATTGCCTTCATCAGATTATTAACACAAAAGCCAAGGGGCTAAAAAGGTTTATTATGCCCAGTTCTGGTTCTGTTTTTGTGTAGAGCTTGTGGGGTAGAAATGGCTTATAGGTTTCTTTGCGACACAGATAGTTTGATAGATGCCCTATAGTTCATGTCTAGAAAATGTTGGCGACTTCAGACTTATTTTAGCATATCTTAGGAAGCTCAGAACAGGTTACCCGGTTGAACCTTACAGAGAGAACAACGTTACTCTCCATCAGAGGTACAGACTTTAGGGCCCCAGGACTCTGGAATTGGGCCTCTTTTCAGTGATTATAGCCTTCATGCACCCTGTGAACCAACCCGCTGTATGTACAGGAAGGGAAGAACATTGTGACCATTCTGATCATTCCTACAGGAATGCCTAAGAGTACATCAATGAACAGTTATTCACAACTAGGTGTTCATATTGACTGATAATTTCTGATTTCATATTGTTTTTTGGACATATGTATAGGCTGACCTTCTGCCTTTTTGATACAGTCAAGAATTCACTTGATCAGTACTTTCTTGAAGTAACAGAAAGAGTTGTGATCCAAAATATTGAATTTTAAGCTTTAAAACTATTTTTTTCAGTGTTTATACAACACATTTCTATTGAGTGACTACCAAGGACCAGACATGGTATTGAGAGAGATTTGATGTGATGTAAGAGTCTTCTCCCTCAAGAGATTAATATTCTAGAACAAGCAGTGGTGATAACTAAGCCACCCAGTTGATCTGGAATTGCATAAAACTTTTACCACAAGCATTGAAATAAGGATTTATCCCCTTTCCAGTAAGCATCTACCCAGTATCCACAAGGCTGTTGCAACTTCGAGCTTATCTAGTGAAATGGCAGGTCATGCAGACCTATTTGACTTTGGGTGTTGCCATGACTGGATGAAGTTGGATTTATTTTATCTCCTGAGGAAAATGTGTTGGTGAGCAAGCATTACCACATCTTCCCTTGCTTTTCTGTTTCAATACAGTATCCTATTCAAAGACGCAAATCCCTGATGTTTTGTTAAAAGAAATCTGTGGGCCAGATCACATAATACTTGGTGTGTTTGATGGCTGCCGGCTAATTAGCTTGGGACTTGCTCCCTAGAGTTGTAGTACCCCTCTGAAGTCTTCATTGCATTGTTAATACCAAAAGATGATCCCCTGTCACTTTCTTTTTTTCTTTTCTTTTTTAAAATTGAGGTATAATTGACATATAACATTATATTAGCTTCAGGTGTACAACAAAATGATTTGGTATTTGTAATACATGATCACCACAATAAGTCTAGTTAACACCTGTCACCATACATAGTTACAAAATTTTTTGTTGCTGTGATGAGAACTTTTAAGATCTATTCTCTTACCAACTTTTAAATATGCAATATGGTATTATTAACAATACAGTTGACCCTTGAACAACATGGGGTTAAGGGCATCGACCCTCCACACAGTTGAAAATCCACCTATAACTTTATAGTCGGCTCTCCGTATCTGCAATTCCCCATACGCAGATTCAACCAACTGCGGATTGTGTAGTACTGTAGTATGTATTTAGTGAAAGAAGTCCACGTATAAGTGGACTTGCGCAGTTCAAACCCATGTTGTTCAAGGGTTAATTGTAGCCACTAAATGTGGTTATTTCCTGTAGCTTAATGATTTATTTATTTGCCAAATACTGGGATTTAGTTTCTCAGAGCACGCTGTTCTACACAGGTATGTAAGCTGTGATTTGTAATGTCTATTTATTATATCAATAAATCACTTTTAAAGGAGTACAGGAAAAGGTACCATCAAGATGCTTGCTTCCCTCTGTGTAGTCTAAACCAGAAGTGTCCAAACTTTTTGGATTGTGTACTCCTATTGGCAAAAACGTTTAGAATAAGCATCTCTGTTAAATATGTATACATATACGTATAAAACTTTTATGTACTACTGGACAGTATATTTTAGAGATCATAAAACACAAAATTAGAAATTATTAAAGAATGAGATGAAAAGCATTTACAAATAGACATTTTACTGTAGTCTTTATCCTGGTAGACATCTAACAGATCACTGGTATAGACAGAAAGTGCTAAGGGTGCCTGGGGAGTAGATATCATCCCTAAGGCACATGGATGGAGAGGGAGTTATGGGCGAGACATAACCAGTAAGTCATGGCAGGGCATGCGGGAAGACAGAGTCGCTACCATGGGGTTGGTGCAAGCAGTAGGGAGCCATGGGCTTCTTACAGGGAGTCCTGAGCTAGAAGTGGACTTGTAGAAGGTGAGTGGACAGGATAGAGGATGGGCGTGTGTGTGTGGAGAGAACGTGAAGAGACAGGCTAGGATCCCATTCCCACAGAGAAACTGAGGTGAGAAAGGCAAATAGAAGGGTGGTGGCAGGTAGGGTGGGGAACTGGTGAATATTTTGGAACTGCTGTGGAGCCAGCAACTTTTTTTTTTCTTTTTAGACTTTAAAAAGTTTTACTAGGGGTACAGAGGTGCATTACATAATGATAAAAGATACAATTCTAAACTTATATGCATCTTATAGTATAGATTCAAAAGTACAGAGCAAAATTTGACAAAACTGGAAGGAGAAATTCACAAATCCACCATCAGTATAGATGACTTTAATAATATCTCATTAGTAATCAGCAACTTACTTTTAATGATCAGACTGCTAAGGAGGAAGTGAGTCTTGAAGCCTGCAGGAGAACAGTGGTGTGTATCAGGGGAAACTCAGGGTAGGGAGGCATGTGGGGAGAACTGGCCACATCCCAGAGCCTTATTATGCCCAGTTCCACTTCAGCTTTTTAAGGACTCCAACAGTGTTTTCAGGAAATGGTTTATTTACTCCCTCCCCTTCTTCTTTCAGATTAAATAACAGGAACCAGTTTTCACCACTAGGGTCAAAGCTAAGTTATTAGGGGGCAGGAAATACTTTCCCAGTTCTGTTATCTACTTTCAAACTTTCTGCTCTTTTACTCCTCTGTTGGAGGAGATAGATGTGTAGCTACTGCCTGTGCAGCCCCTGTGAAAGTGATGGATCTGAGGCTTCCAGAGATCAATCTGGCACAAGAAGTAAAGAAGCAGCCGCATGGCTCTCTCTTAGAGGCAGAGTTTTCTTCCCTTGGACAGGATAGAGCTTTAATTGAATCCAAATCACATCTAATCCCATGAATGCTGGAGAGCAGTACATTTTTAACTAGAAGAGCATCAATTATTTATTAGCCATGATACTAATTTACCCTGAGTGTGTGTCTTAGAGCTGGCTGTTCATCCCTGTGTGGCCACTGATGTAATGCCATTGTGCTCCTGTACTCAACCAAGATCTCTGAATTTTCTAGCCTTGTGTTTTCCTGAAGCTATTATTTTTTTAATGTGTATTAAAATATTTACTCACGGATATCATCTTGCACTGCTCTGAAAAGAGGAGGAGAAGGTGGGGATTCCTGTTGCTGTGACTGTTTTTTGCTTTTACACCTGAGGGCTATTTGGGAGGTCCTCTCTGGGGGAGCCTTCACTCAACACTGGGCTTTGGGAAGTGGAGTGGGGCTTGCCAGCTGTACTTTGCTGCTGCTGCTGTATCTGTTATTTGGTACTGTTGGGTTCCAGGATAAATCTCTGGATCTCACAGTTACAGATGTTTGAGACTTTGAACGTCTGCCCCTGGAAAATGCCCGCAGGTTTTGGTGTCCCTTATAGCATCCCCCTCACCTCCTTGCCAGGTTAGTTGACCCTTCAACAACATGGGTTTGAAGTGTGCTGGTCTACTTACACATAGATTTCTTTCAGTAGTAAATACCGCAGTGCTACATGCCCCGATTGGTTGAATCTGCAGATGTGGAGCTGTGGATATGGAGGGCCGAGTGTAAATTATAAGCTGATTTTTTACAGTGATAAGTGTAGGGCACCCCCAATTCCTGCTTTATTCAAAGGCAAACTGTATATTCATATTCTGCCTGTTCGTAGAGTAGTAATTGTGATGATGGCTAACAGGGACTCGGCATCGCTTAAGTCCAGATACTCTTCTAAGCACTTCGTATGTATTAACTTATTTAACTCCCACCACAATCCTGTGAGGTAAATACTATTGTTATCTCTAAGTTACAGGTGAGGAGAACATTAAGTTACAAGTAGTAAGTATCAATAAGTTGTCTGGTGAGCCTAGTACGGGCTACGGAGTGAAAAGCTGAACTGATATACATGCCTTGCCACTTAACCAGTCACAGCCTTTAGTCTCTTCATCTGAAAATTGGTTATCAGTGGTACCTGCTCACAGGATCTTGGAGGGTGTGCAATTCTGCACATAGTAAACTTTTAAAAAGCATCAGCCACCACCACGACCACCCACCATCACCACCACCCTCATCTGCATCATCATAATCACCTATCCAATCATATGAGATACTTCAAACCCCTAAGGCAGTCTCAGGATAATTTGCTTTGGATGTCAAAGAATTGTTGAGCTTTACTCCCTCCTTCCTTGAAAATACAATGGCAGGAAAGTTGGAAATGGTAAGTCTTCTCCCAAGCTGGAAGTCAGGTAGGATATTTTCAGATAGAAAGGTAATTTTTTTTTTCCTGTTCTCTTCTCTCCTCCCCCATCTACCCCTGCTCACCTCTAGGGGGTAGGGATGAGGGTAGATGGACTGGAGGAGAGGGTGGTGAGAATGTTGGTAAAAGAAAAAAGTAACCATCAAACATGTGTGCAGAACCACTCCAGCATTTAATTAAGGCCTGCAGCCCTTTGTCAGCCAGAAACTCTTCTCATGGTGAGAGAGGCAGAGAACCTTGTCACTGTCTCTAGAATTATTTGTATAATTCAGCAGCTCTTTCCCTCAGATGCTTACCACACGGGGTTGGGGTATAAAGACGTACGAGTAGAATTGCTGAGGTTCAGACACTTGTGTTCACTGTTCAGCTGAGAGCCACTTAGGCTGTTCTTGTACAAATGCATTAGATTATGGTTAAGCAGCTTATGGACATAAAAACACATTAGAACTTTACAGCACTCTATAAATTATAGTTTTTGCAGCATTCACAGCCACAATGCTAGGTAATTACATTCATTAATCTACTACTAAGAGCACATAAATTTGCCTCCCAAACGGTACTGTATGTGTCAGTGCTCAGCCGGGAAGAGAGCTTTTTTCCCCCTCCTTCTTTGTTCCATCTCCCCCTGTTCCATTAAGTCTTACGCAGGAAGGTTTTGGATGGTACATTGAGGGATTCCCTAATAGAGTCCAAGAAGCCCATTTCTTTCCAGGTTCGGCTCCAGCAGGAAGCCTTGTAGGTAATCTTTTTATGTTGAACTACATCTAGTAGCTATTCTCAATGCATATATTTTCTTTTTGGAAATGGACAGGTGTCTCATTTGGAAAACCAGCAGGGGTAAAGCAGTTGAAAAGAGATTTATTGTGGAATCAGTAGCAAATGCTTTTTCATGACTTCTTTTTGCCTGTCTCTAGGAATGGTTTACATGGTGGTCTTTTTTAATTTTGGATGTGTCGTGAGTACAAAGGGTTGCTCTCTTCCCATGTCAAACTTTCCTGAAGTTTCCATCTTTCCATTCCATGTGTTGATGGGAAATGAATTTCTTTTCTTTCTTTCTTTTTCCGGCAACTTTTGCACTTCTCATAAATTATGGAAGGCAGATTTGGGGGAAAAAAGATGAAAATTTATGTGGTGTTATTATTCCAAAGAGCAAATTGTATTTTTTTTTTTGCATTATTTTACAGGTTAAATAGACCAAGTGATGTGCTTATTAAAAAAAAAAAAGGAATAGAGAGGTATGGAAAGGTTGAGTCCCAAACCACAGTGTAAATCCTGGGCAGTGCTCAGACTACATCCCAGGCTTCTGCATTCGGTTCCATGCATGTGTTATGATGGCATGAGCTCTGGAGCCACACAGCTCTGCATTGAATCCTGGTGTTGTCTTCAAGCTTTGTGACCTTGGTCAAGTTAATTCATAGTAATAGAATAGCTAACTTTAGTATATTCCAGAAACTGTATTAGTTTATTCATTTGAGTAGCTACTTTGTAAGTTAGGTGCCATAATTAGCCCCCATTGTATAGAAATGAGAAAAACTGAAGCTTCACAGGGTGTTGTGGTAATTAAAAAAGGTATTATAAATATAATATACAGTACCTCGCTCTGCACACTGAAAGATACTCAGTACACACAGTCTTGAGGATATATGGAAAACAGGTCCCAACATCTTTCCTCCATTGCCAAATATAACCTTTTATAATGACTAACGGTTTCCCTTTGTAATGACTAAAAACTTGATTGCATTAGCTAGGAAGAGGAATTCCTCAGTTAGCATTTATTATCTACTTTATGCTAGGAAATATCCCAGGCACTTCCCACAGATTTTATTAAGCCTCATAACTCTATCCCTGTATTCGAGGAGTAGAAATGGAGGCCTAAACAGGCTGGAGATTTGCTAAAGGTCACAAAGCCACAAAGCAGCAACACCAGTGCTCAAACCCAGATCTAACTGCCACCAGAGAGGGCACCTGCTTTTGTCAGTGCTAGATAGAGCAAAAACACAAAGGAGGAAATGGGAAATGAATAAAGAGTATGGGCAGCAGTGAAGTGCAGTAGTTTTCTTAGAAGGAATTTTCTGTTGTGGGAGATAATCTAAGAAAATGGTATGATAGGCTCTCTAGCAATAAAAGAGTTTGATGTAAGCAGCTTTGGCTTCATGTCCTTTAAAGCAGCGCCCGTTTTTAGGGTGGGGTGCAGAGTCCCTTTCTTCAGCAGGCAGGATGGCATTCTTGTTCCCTGAGGAATTGAGAAATATTTGGGACTACCCGTAGCACTAAATGGTATTGTAACACTGGATAACTGCTGAGAAGGAAAATGGTTGCTCTGGTGTAAATCAGTGTGCCGACGAGGGAGTGACAGAATTGCAGGGTGGTATCAGCCTCAGCATCTTGTTTCCAACCCAGCTCTTCCCCCTCTTACAAAACAGCTGCCATATTGGATTCCAGTTGAAATCACCAGAGCCTGTTGCTCATCAGGGCAGGGCTGATGCTGTTTGTGGCATGGAGTGTACTAGCAATGTGATAGCAACTGGACAAGCGAAAAAGGAAAGCCTCCCTCTGGCACGCTGCCATCCAAGGTATAGTTTAAACCACAGGCTCCATTTTTGCCCCATAACTGATTTCCCTACCAACCTATCTGCTTATGCACATACCCTCCCAAACTCACACAGCAGGCCTGGCCTTTATCATTTCAGGTCCTGCAGAGCTGTTCTCTCTCACTGTGGTACTGATGTCAGTTTTAACAGCCATCGTGTATATCGACACCTCCACTGATTGCAAGTGTATATGCTGTTTCCAGTTTGTATAGCCAGTGGTTACCTTTCACAGGCTATGAAGGGGATTTCACCTTTATGAATGTAATTTGCTGAGCTTATGGTGGCATCAGTAAATCCTCCCAGGATGTGGAAGGGTTGATTTTCCTACATCTAGATGACATTTTCCAGCCCCCTTTCCTCATGGGACCAAGGGCCAATGTCACACCGCATGCTTCTGTGTGAGAGAAGTGAACGAAATTGTTTAAAGGGAAGGAAGTTGTTTAAAGTATGTAACTTGCAGACACAGTTTCTAAGATATATGCCTGTGAGGATGTACAGGTTTCCCCCACTATCTGAAAGTAGGGCATTCCCATGAAACCTTTCTTAAGCCAAAATGTCATAAAGCCAAGAAGCAATTACCTTAGGACACAATCTTGCTAAAGGATACACAAAGTAGAGATAAAGCACAGATGCTCACAGACACAGTTCAAAGCTATGGCGACTTGATGCTAAGATGCTGAGTGTAGTTCCCAGGAAGGAGCTTGGTGGTGCCACTCTTGCTGCTTGGGGTGGATGCTGCCCTCTGTAACACCTCTTTTGCAAAACAGACACTGAATGCTATTTTTGCTTTAAACCTCTTTCCATAAAAATGAAAATCCTCTTCGGATTTCTTTTGGTTAGGGAAGACAGATGCCGATACAGGTTTTTTGTAAAAGCCAAGTGGTATATAGTGGACTTTGGAAAAGTGGGGGATACCTGTATGTGTGTGCCTTAGGCATGGGCAGAATGGGTTATGTGTCAATACTTAGTAACTCAAAACTCTACTGAGTTAACTGTGGACAGCGCTTATAGAAAAATTAAAGTGCTGCTTCTTAAAAATGGGAGAACATTTTCAGAAGGGACTTCCAATGCTTTCAGCAAATCTCTTTGGCTTATGTTTTTATTATAGAAGTCATTTTCTCAAGTCAGGCACCCCAGTTGCCTATTAGGTAAACACAGAAAGCGTAGATTATGAGTTAAAGTATCGACAGCATTTCAAGTGCTATCAGAGAACATTTAATTCAGTTTAATTTTGTGATAAATCTTGTGTTTAATCCTCTGGTTACTCTGTAATCATGTCTCTATTGATCTTTTCTGAGTGACTGCCTGCAGTTTAATAAACTTTGCCATTAACCCAGAGCTTCTAAAGGGAGAGATTGATTCCATTATCAAATCTGATAGACCCAGTAAGTACCTAAACATCACTAAGTCTATCTATAGGAAGTTTTGGTATAGAGACAAGCCTGTGGCTTGTTCAGCAAACTGAGTAAAAATGTGGACAACTTTGCATGACATAATTGCCTCAGAATCAGTATCCAAGTCTCTTATGCAAACTGACACTGCCTTTCATTTCTCCAGTCAATGTAGTAACCAGTGGAAAGGACAGTCTCCTTTCTTCCCTCAACTACAATTATAGTATGTAATTTTTTTCTTATTGCAGAAATAGCTTGAGAAGTTTATTTCGTCCGTGTCTCAGGTCAGTGGGTACACCTTAAATACTTTTCTGTGTTCTGGGAAAGCCTGCAGGATAGTTCATTTTATTTTTGCCCATATGATGCTAAAGGAAAGAAAATGCTTCTGGCTAAAACCTGAAATAGAAGATGGGGGGTCGGTGATAGGAAAGGGAGTGTGCATTCATAGGCTGGAACTGTGTGAACAAGCTCCCAGACTGGGAAGACTTTCCATGAAACCTGTGTACATGTCTCATTTAGTGATAGAGCATTTGCAATATACGCTAAACAAGAATTTGTTTTTTTGCACCTGTGGGTATTTATAGCTGCTGTCATTATCCATTAATATTTACTGAGCCACATAGGCAGAACATGTGGAATTCAGGGACTGGAGCATTTGTATAGCTTCTTATTTTTTTAAGGTCAGAATGGTGTCATTCTCTGCCACTTTTCATCCCTGAAATAAAATGGTGAAAATTGTCAGTTTTAGAGAAAAGCCAAAGCTTTTATTTCTGTCTGGATTTTTATTGCTGATTTGAATCCTTCAGAAAGAGTTCAAACATTTGACGTCAGTGGCATAGCCTTTCCCTAATTATGCTTTGGAGGGGAAATGGAGGTGAGTAGAGGATTTTATAATGAGACAGTACTAAAGTATAATTTAAAATTTTCTTCAAACAAAAGGTCATAATCCTGACACTTACAAATAAGGCTGTAATGACTTGGTGTTAGGGAACGAGAGTAGGATTAGAACCAAGGGACTCCAAGTTTGTTGACAATAGCTGACTGTCTGACTTTGGGATGTCATTTGTTTACCAAGCCTCAGCTTCCTAATTTAGAAAATGAAAATGATGGTGCCTGCTGTATAAGGTTATTAGGAAATCAAGTGAAATGATGATTTTACCTTGTAAACTCTCAACTCCCAGTTGCTATACTAATATTAGTGGTTATAAAAAGTCATAAATTAGTCCTTACTTTATATTCAGAAATTGTCTGACCTTTTATTCAATCATGTCTAGTTCTCAAATCAAAGTCAAGTTGGGACAAAAGAACTCGAAGGGTGCTTTCATGTAAGAGAAATCTCACAGAGATATTTAAAGGTCTGGGAAATATGATCTGGAAGAAAAGCTTCTACTGAATCAGTGAACTCTAAGCTACATTGGTTGAACGTTTTATATGTGCTAAATAGCCTCCCAGGATAATAATAACATCAGGGAGTTTAATGGAACCTAAGAGATTATCTCATGGAGGACCCTAAATTTACAGATATTGAAATAGGTTGGTCTATGCCCTTGGCAAGCCAATTAAAATTAGTTTGAGAAAGGCTGTAACAGTTGCTCGTGGAGTACAAGGAGGTGTGTATACACATGGGCATGTTGGTTCTCTGTATCACTGCTCTGTAAATGAAGGAATGCCTCCTCATTTCCAATGGGAAGTTGACTACAGTTTCTGGGAAGTTGGGAGAAAGTTAGCATTATTACTCAAGTAATAATTATTTCATAGTTCTCTAAACACCTATCTGAACCACTTGAAAAACTTGAGCCATAAAGGGATTGTCTGTCATCCACATACCCTTCCCAATATGCTGTATAAACTATTTATATTCAGGGCCCACATAATGTGAATTTTGCCAGAAGTTGCTTTTCCTGTTACTAAATAATCCCAAACATTAAATTACCTTTGTGAAATTGCTTCCTGTCTGCTGAGTGGACAGAATGTGCCTTTTGTGTGTGTGTGTGAGTGTGTGAGGGTGTGTGTGAGTACGTGAGAGAGAGAGGGATTGAGAGATTTTGTTCTACTAAATGAGCCTCTCCTCGAAGTGGTTACTTATACCCATCCGCGACCTCTGTAGCCCTAAGTAAAGTCAAATATCAAGGTGCTGTCTGCCGCCTGTTAATGGAGGTTTGACTTCTTAAGAGCCAGAGCTAGAAGGACATATTAGTGGTCTTCCCTTTTGTCCCACTTCGTAAGATTTGGAGTCACAACAGGATTTTTTTTTCTTATTCTCTTCTGGGGAAGTTTAAAGGATCAGAACTGGTATAGCATGGCAGGAAAGAATGGAGGACTCTTCCATGGCTCAGAATCCCAGTCTTTATTTTGCTTTCTGTTTCTCCTCTGGTTCATTATTTCACTCTGTTGGAAAACTGAAATGAAAGGATGCACTGCATCTTTCCTTAAGTAATTAAAGATTCATTGGTCACTTAAAATGAAGATGTGGTAGTATGTGGGTATCTGGGGAAGAGAAGAAATTGGGAACATTTTAAGGGAAGAAAATAAAAGTCTGTACCTTATTACTAATCTGGATATGGAGAGGTCTCCACTGGCTAATCAGGGTCCTTGTCTCAAATATCTGGATGATAGTATCAACCACTCTTGATTTTTCTGTGAATAGAGAGGTATTGAGGCTCAGTAAATGGTAATTTAGCCATGAAATCAAGCCACAAAGATGATGGCAAGACCTGACATGTTTCCCAATCAGTCTCCTTTATCGTTTTGTTTTCTCTTGGGTTGAATAAGGTAACTTAACGTTATCTCTTGAGGATCTGTTCACTCCCTCTTAATACATAGGGGAATAATGGCTTTACCAAGTATGTGGTGGGGGATAATGAGTTTGAAAGTTCTTGGTTAGAAATGTGAGGAAGGAGGAGGGAGGGACTAGTACGATTCATAGGGTGGGGGCACAGCCTCTAGAGTAAGAGGAGCATTCATGGTGTCCTCCTTTCTCTGATTCATTTGTTCAGAAACAGCTCACTGTGTGCCTCATTCTGTGTTCTCTGCTAGGAATTCAGGGATGATGAAGTTATAGACACTCTCCCTGTGGAGCTAAACCTGAGTATTAAGGGAAGGCCCAATTACTAACTGTTTTGCTGCAATGTAATAAGTACATTAATTAACCCTTTCCCCATCTTTTGCATAGAATGCCTAGTCAAAAATGAGTAATGGCTAATTAAAAGGGGTATCATTAGCACTACACGTCCTCTCAAGTGTATGTGTGACCTCAGTGAATTAGATTTGAGTGGATGAGAAAGCAGTAGAAATTTGCATCTGCTCGCCTCTCTCGAGGCAGCAAACCAGACTCCTGCCCTCCGAAAAGCCTGAGAATTGTGTGGTGTTCACTTTCTCTTCTGGCTTGCATTATGCTCTCCTCTGTTGTGTGGGTTCCCTTCCCCTTTTTTGGACTTACCCTTTGTGTACGTTATTGCCCTTAAGCCCTCACTGATGAGATTTTCTGCCTCAGTCATGCTGTGCTCAGCTCTCAGAATGCTGCTGTTATGGAGGAGTTAATTTTTTCTTAAGGTTTCCTTTTCGTCATGCTGTATTTCTCAGATTATCTGGAGGGACTGTAATCCAATTTTAGGAATCCTTCAGGGCTAAGAGCCTAAACTGTTTTAAGCAATAGCATCTGGTTGCCAGGGACTCAACCACTTTGAGCATGTTAAGGTCTAACAGCAGCCAACTCTCAATTATCTATGGGAATGGGAGACTGCTGGGACTTTTTCAATTCACAGAGTGTACAAAAATCTCACTTAAGCTGATAGTTGTGATCTCATCCCATAATTTAGGAAAGCTTCTAAGCTGCTGGGTTTGAGGTTTTTTTTTTTTTTTTTTTTTTTTGCTCCTCACTTCTGCCTCTGACAATAGCACCACACCTTTGACAGGTGTTTTCATATACTGAATTTGTCTGTGCTTGTGCTCTCTCTCTTTTTAAACCTTTTTTTTTCTCTCTCCATTTGGATTCCCTTATGTCATATGCATCATTATGTATTACATATAGTATTTTAATAAGCTGCCTCTTTGTTTTTACATTTAGGAAAGGTAAAAATTTATCTATGTTTTCTTTCTTTGCTCTTTGATTAATGTGTTCACAAGAGAGGATGTGGCCAAACAGTAACCAAGGTACTTGAAGGAAAGATAGGAAAAACTCTACAAAAGGTTAGCCTCTGAATAGCTGAGAGAGGTGAAGAAAAAGAAGGCACAGTGTGAACTCCACCTTATCACTGACAGTGATGTGAAGACCGGGCACTGCTCCTCGGTCTGACTGAGACATTCACGTCCACAGCTGAGTTGTCTCCAGTGGAACGTTCATGGCCACATTATAGGCTAAAGCCAGTCCTTTCAGAATGTGGCTGTCCTGTTGTTTCAGGAATGTGAAAGATGAGTTCCTTTTGATGGACACCCAATGTCATCTAGTAATTGGTAATAACAATATGTCAGTTGTGCATGATGGCCAGGGTTGCCATTTAAAAAACAGGTCTATTGAGGTATAATTGACATACCAGTAAATTGCATGAATTAAAAGTGTAAAATTTTAAAAGTTTTGACACGTGTATACACCCATGAAACCATTGCCACAATCAAGACACTGAAAATGCTCATCACCCCAGAAGTTTCCTCATGTCCTCATATAATCTCCTTTTCCTGTACCTCTAAGGGAACTATTGATTATTTTACATTTCTTAGAATTTATTGTAAGTGGAATCATACAGAATGTATTCTTTTTTGTTTGATTTCTTTTACTCAGCATAATTGTTTTGAGATTTATTCATGCTGTAGCATGCATAAATAGGTTATTCCTTTTTATTGCTGAGTAATAATATTCCACTGAATGGTTATATCACAGTTCATTCATCTGTTGATGTACATTTTTTTTTTTCCAGTTTTAGGCTATAACAAAGCTGATATGAGCCTTCATGGGCAAATCTTTATGTGGGCATGTGTTTTTATTTCCTTGGGGAAATACCTGAGAGTAGAATGGTTGGAGCATATGGTAGGTATACTTTGAACTTTTAAAGAAACAGCCAAACTATTTTTTTAAAGTGGCTGTACCATTTTACATTTCTACCAGTAGTATATGAAAGTTCCTCAGCATCCTTGCCCATACTTGAGATGGTCATGCTTTTTCATTTTAGCCATTCTAATATGTATGTAGTGGTTATAATTTGCACTTCCCTAATGATTACTGTTGCTAAGCATCTTTTCATGTGTTTGTCACCCATATATCTTCTTCAGTTAAGTATTGGTTTAAATTTTTTGTCCTTTTAAAAAATTGGGTTATTTTCTTTTTATGTAGTTTTGAGAATTTAAAAGAATATATTCTAGATACAAAACTTTTATCAGATATACACTTTGGAGATATTTTTTCTGTTCTGTGGCTTGTATCTTCATTTTCTTAACAGTGTCTTTTGAAGAGCGGAAGTTTTCATTTTTGATGAGGTATAATTTATCAAGTTGTTCTTTTATGGATTGTGCTTGTGGTATCTTATCTGAAAAATCTTTGCCTAACCCAGGGTTACAAAAGTTTTCTTCTAGACGTTTTTTAGTTTTAGGTTTTACACCTAGGTTAATGATACATTTTGAGTTAATGTTCCTAATTAGATTGAGATATGGATCAAATTATACATATCTATTTTGCATATGGATATCTACTTGTTCCATCAACATTTGTTAAAAAGATAATTATTTCTCCACAGAATTGTTTTTGCACTTTTGCTGAAAACCAGTTGTCCATGTATCAATAGGTCTATTTCTGGACTCTATTCTGTCGATCTGTTTCTCTATTTTTATGACAATACAGGGCTGCAATTTTAATCCAACGTGAAGTATAGCAATAGGAAGCACCTTACTTGCTTCTTGCCTAACTCACTTTAGAGTAATAGCTCACCGATTTGCACGAGTTCTGGGATCCTTTCTTAGATAATCTAACAGGTGGCAAAATGTCTGGCATATAGTAGGTATTTTGATTTTTGTTTTTAAAAGATGAAAACATGAGGGATTATTTTTTTGAATGCCATATTGATTATTTTATTTGTAAATTCCTATAAGTCTCCTGTACTTACTAAAAAGTTTAGGTCCTGAAAGTCTGTTCATAAGTCCATTTGTTCAAAACTCCAAAGTGGGGGACCACTGTGAACATGTCCATATAGAGTTAAGTTTTAAAAGCACTGTTATGTTTTGTTTCTCTAATTTTCACTTCTTATTATTACTGTAAACCCTTTTACTTCTTTTGCACTTAAGAGAAGTGTTGGAATCAGTGTTTGTAAAGCCATTCAAAAACAAATAACAAATGCAATATAATAAACCAAGAAAGGACTTGACAGACTAAAATGACAGCACACAGCTGATAATGTCTTGTGATGGTAACAGAGAAAGCACTTTTTCTTTTTCTCTGGGCTTCTTTGTTATTTTCTTTGCAAATCCCTAAGATCAAAGAACTAATAGAAGAGGTTCTGCTTAGATTGCACCCCTTTTTCACACATGTACATACACTTGGGCACATGCAGGCACACATATTTGTAAGTGATGGGCTGCCCTCAGACTAGTTTGGCTGGAAAAATCAGATGGAGGCTCTCTTTCTAAAACCTATTTCATGCAAGGCAGGCGAATCGTGCCCTCATTTGCTGTTGTCTCTGGCTTCACCTCTAATCAGCAAATAGAGCTGTGCAGCCTACACAGGGTTCATCTGCAATTCACTGCTCTCCCTTAGTTGGTGCAACACCGAACCATCTCATTTTGAACTTTAAGAGTGGCAGAGGAAGCCTTTGGTGGAAGATTGTAATTTGGGAGAAGGGAAAGTCAAGAGCAAGATCGCCTATTTTGAAGACAGGCTGGGTGTTGAAGGAGATTGCCTTGGTTAGTCGGTCTCTGAGCCTCCCTCTCAGCATATGCACTGCTGTGACCATGCCCTCCATCACCAATGACCTAAAAAATCACATAATTTCAACTATTCAAGAAACCTGTTCCCCGCCTGTTGTACATAGCTTGTGCACTTACCCCCTCTGTTGCCAGAAAATATGTCTAAATCTTTTTACCTCCCAGCTAGCCTTCTGTTGTTGGCTGGCTGGCCTTCTTACTTCTTCTGTGATTGTCAAATGAATGCCTTAAAGCATTTTTTCCAGATCTCTTCCTTATCCTCCTGCCCCCCTCCCTTGCTAGTGTGCTAAATGCTTCCCTTGCTGAGTATGGGGCATAGTCATCTTATTTTCAAAAACCACTGTAGATAGTTCTGATAGACATTAATTTTCTTTGTGAACCACGGTAGACTAATGACTCAACAGGCCTTTGAAAATTGCCATTCATCGATCCTAAAAAGTTATTGTATAAACCAGACAATTTTTCTTCTTATATTGAAGCAGTACTTTATAGGCTGCCCAAGTTTCTTTAAGGAAATTCTTAAATTAGTTGCTGATAATTTGTTGGTGGATGGATATATGCACATATACACATGTATGTAATCATGTGTGCAACTCTTTAGAATGTTGTAAGGTGAGTAGTTTATAAGCTATTTGTCTTTGAGTCTCATTGCTTACAATGGACAGTTTTTGTCATTTCACCCCCAAGACAGCCATTGAGAAATTAAGTGATTATTTTACTTGATACACAGTAAACAGTCCGTATAGGTTTATAGAGGGAACAAACAAATAGCAGCCTGTTTTTTTCAGGAACTGTTCCAAAGGGTCTATGCAGTAATTTTATAAATAAAACTGTATCTTTGAAAGTATAAAGATACTCTCTAAAGATAATCTTCGAAAACCTCTTATGTAATAAAAACTTTTAAAAGACTGCATTCTTTACCTCTTAAGCTACCACCTCTATACACATTTTGAGCCTCTCTTTCTTCCCCTCTTCCCCTCTTCCCCTACACAGCCTCCAGAGTTGAAAATCTCAATATTAATTGGAGCTGAGATGATTGTATTGCTGCTGCTAAGACTTCAGCAGGTCTCTTACAAGCTAATGTCACGGCATGGGGTCCATTTGCTCCGTGTAGCTCTTCTGTGGTGCAGTGAGAATGCCTTGATTAATATGCTACATGAAAATAAAATGGATTTGGAAAAAATTATACCATACTCTCATAAATATTAATTCACATTTGTATGGAATTGCACATAATTTTCAATATACTTCGGAGCACCTTCAGTGTGAAAAAAAGATTTGGTCTCCGAAGAGAATGGCATAATTTTTTTCTAAAAGCACAGCTGATACATTATTAAATATCATTTTTATTAACCCTATACTCTACATCCACATGATGTAGGGCAGTAGGTGGACGGTGTGAACAAAGAAAGGTGTTTTTTTCAGCCTGTGGGGAGTTTATGTATTACCGTTAGAAGTGGTACAATTTAATCATATTATATAGAAGCAGTCCACAGTGGGACTTACCTGGCTGCTTCTGCTAGTGTTGCCATTATACCTGAGTGTTTTTTCATGATAGCTGACTAAATTGGTTACATTTGAGGCCAAATTCTGAGCAGATGTCTGACACAGCTGACTGTGGTCGTGGACATCAGACAAAGCAATAAACATAGCAGACATTTGTTGAACATTTGTCATCTGTTAGGCATAGTGTGCAAGGTTCTGAGACTGGAATTAATGGCCATGTGTACTTGCTTCGATCTCACCTTGTCCTCTAAACACTTCCTCACCACATCTTCATTGCCTTGGGAGACCTGCCTCTCCAGTGGCAGAGAGTAAATCATCTGCGGTGGAAGCAGCTAGAAGTTAGACCAGAAGCTACTCATTTGCCTTGTAGGATTATTATTTTTGATATATTCTTGCCCCAAAGATAAGGCCCTTCTCCTTTTCTGGGGCTTCTTGCTATTTGCTGTGATCCTTCCTGTGCGCCAGCAGTGCCTGCTTATTTGGGTTTCTTGGTTTCTTGCTTCTATCAGCATTTCTAGCTTGCCTCGCTCACTCTGTGTTAGAGACAGCTTGAGATATTATTAAATCACTATTGTGGTTTATAGATTTGGATATTTTAGTTGTATTATTTATTTAGCAAGCATAATTTGACCATCTATTACTTGCCTGGCTCTGTAAGTGAAGCACTGGGGTTACTGATACTTAGTACCGACCTTATTCTTTCAAAGAATCATGCTACCAGCTGCCTCAGGGCTTTTACACAAGCTGTTCTCTCTGCCCAGACTTTCAGATCTAGGTCAAATGGCAGTCATCTCCTCAGCAACAGTCCCCTCCTCTAGGCTAGACCATTTCCCCCAGTTTTAGCACCCTGTTAGCTTTCCCTTAGAGCAGTTAGTTCAGTTTGCAATTATATATTTGTGTGATTTGATTAGTGTCTGTCCCCTAAATTCTAAGTTCCATGATGTGGGGATTTTTCTCCCACACAATTGTTTTCCCAGCGCCTGCAGGACAGTGCTAAGTTTGTACTTGGAATGTACTAGGTGCACAAAAAACATTTGTTGAATGAGTGGAGACCTGAGAACAGTGCTTTGCATTACAGAACGGTCTCCCTGAACTGGCAGCCACTGGGAAGGGTTCTTGAACTAGAAAAGGGAGGGGAGTAGAAGGGTGGGCTTTTGAGGCCAAGGCAAAGCAGATGTAAATGTCCAAGGTCCCCAAATAATGGCCGTGGCTGAATTGGGAAAGACATCAAGGAGCACCGTGTGTGTCAAGTCGGGAGTGCTGAGGTATTAGGAAGAGGTAGAATAGATAGATAACTGCTCCAAGAATACTGGCTGTGAAGGAGAGGAAAGAGAGAGTGGTATTTTGAGAATGAGAAATGGATGAAGGGGAATGTTTGTTTTTGTTTTTATTTTTTATTTTATTTAAAAAATACATTATTTTATTTTTGGCTGCGTCGGGTCTTAGTTGCGGCAAGCGGGATCTTTCGTTGCAGCACGCATGCTCAGTAGTTGCGGTGTGGGGGCTCCAGAGCGCATGGGCTCTGTAGTTGCAGCACGTGGGCTCTCTAGTTGTGGCATGCGGGCTCAGTAGTTGCGGTGCGTGGGCTTAGTTGCCCCACGGCATGTGGGATCTTAGTTCCCCGACCAGGGGTCAAACCCATGTCCCCTGCGTTGGAAGGCAGATTCTTAACCACTGGACCGCCAGGGGAGTCCCTGGTTTTACTTTATTTTTAAATGTGCATTTAGGACCACAGAAACTGAGAAACTGTGTGCAGATGAGGCTCCAGGAAGGAGCATTTTCAGTGTAAAGAGGAACATATCTATTCATTAACAAATGATTGAATGCCAAATCATTTTAGTGTTATTGCTTAATGTGTACATTTCTCAGGGTTCTAAGGACTTTAACATATATTGTATCAGGTCATATCTGAGTCCATTTTCCATGTGGGCTCAGAGTTGCAGTGACTTACTCCAAGTTTCATAATGAATAATATCAGCATCAGAGCCCGAACCCAGGTCTTTTGGTATCTCAGGATGTCCTGACCTGCCTGAAGGCACAGAACTAACCTATGTCATGTGGCCTGAAATGCTTGCCTGTAGTTCCTACAGGTGCTGCTCCCTATTCCAGAACATCCATGATCCTTCTCCCACCCTCCCCCATCCCCCAGCCACACACAGGAATAAGTGAAAAGTTGCTGTTGATCTTGGTGATAATATGGTTGTTACATTTTGCAAAGAAGATGGGAATTAAGGATGCTCAGAGGAACTTGTGGTAAAAATATAATGCATTAAGGAAACATTTTAATCATGTGAATTGACAGTTTCTTTCTTGCTGGCTCACATCCACCTGGCCCTGGTATGTTCAGTCTTGTGCTGATTTTTTTGAATTGCGCATGCACTTAGTACTCCTTTTCTGAAACGTAATTGATGTACCATCTTGGGAAGTGAGTGTATTAAGGCTCCTCAGGGAATAGCATGCACTGGACCTAGGGGAGAGCCAGATGGAAAGCTACTACCCCAGGCAGGAGTGAAAGCACTTTTAATGGACAGATACTTTGTGCTTTGTTGAGCTTTTTCTTCCCCAAGAAGAATAGAAAGGATATATTTGTGGCATTAGGGAGTCAGAAAAATTGAGAGCCATGTTTCTTAGTTTTAGGTAGTGTCATACCCCACTTTCTTGCCTTTACTCCCTCCCTTCTAGGAACCCCATTTAGCCTCTGTTTTGGGTGTGACGCTAGCTACCTATGTAACCACCACTTTCCTTCTCTTTTTTTCTACAGAAAGATGTAGCACTTAAGCCTCAGGAACGCGTGGAGAAACGCCAGACCCCTCTGACCAAGAAGAAACGGGAAGCACTTACCAACGGCTTGTCCTTTCACTCCAAGAAGAGCAGACTCAGTCACCCGCACCACTACAGCTCAGACCGGGAAAATGACCGCAACCTCTGCCAGCACCTCGGGAAGAGAAAGAAAATGCCGAAGGGACTCAGACAGGTGAGGAAGCTTAGGGTTTGTTCATTCCTGTGGCTGCTCTTCCTCAGGTGCCTGCTTCTCTGGGGTTCTTCCTAACAGGTGGAGAAGATATTATCCTTGGTGGGTGCCGGAGGGCTGCCCTGCAGAGCTGTGTGTTTGCTTCTAAAAGAATATACCACACCAAGCTCATTGTTTTTATCACAGTTTGAAACTTTAGCACGGTACCCTTTCAGTAACATGTGCTCTGTGTAACAAAGCCTGATGCTGTCGCTACTGGCATTGAGGGCAGACTAACGGAAGTCTTGGTGATGGTCCAGGTAGACTGGCTTGCAGGGAGAGATCCTCTGAGGTAAAACAAAGGAAACAGGCAGATTTTTTCAAATACACTGTGTATCTCAAGGTTCTGAGGCGCTAAAAATGGTTATCTGCATGCAGGCAGTACCCTGCATAAGATTTATATTTTCCAGGGAAGCCCAAATACTGTGGCATGTGGGAGAGCACTGGAAGAAATGAGTTTGCCTTTTGGTTCTTTAGGTGTCCTCCGCAGCCTATAATTCAGGACTGTCTTTGTGATGTGCTGATTGTATGAAAGTCTGGTAGTGGGGCTTACTGGGCTGTTTAATAATTAGGTTTCAATGATCCACAAGAAAATACAGCTCTTGGCATTTGGGGAGCCTTTCTGCCTGTGGAAATCCCCATATGAGATAGATTAATAATGAGAAATGAAGCTGTTTATAGCAATTTTTCAGCACAAATCCGGAGGCTTTAGCACCTGCTGAGTTACCTGTGTCCTGGGTGTGTTTTATTTGCTTTTGGAGGGACCACTGGGTGGAATTGACTATCACTTGAAGGAAGCAGAGGAAGGGAGTGTGGTTCACAGAGCAGGTGCTGCTAATTAGAAGCTGAACAGGTAATTCCTAGTTTGCAGATGTTTCTCTGCAGAGGGAAGAGATCTAGGATCAGACAAAACAGTGGTTCTAAAACCTCACAGATCATTAGAATCATATCATGAGCCTTATTAAACACATATTCCTAGCTCTACCCTAGAACCTGATGAACCAGAATCGCTAGGAGTTTAGGCACAGAAGTTTGTCATCTCAAATTTCCTATTTGATAATGGTCAAGCCAGTTTGGAAATTTTTCTTACAAAGAATCAAGAATATATTTTTGGTGATGAATTTCAGTTAAAAGATTTGAAAGATCAAAGTCCTTAATAAGTTTGGTGTCAGAGTGGAACTTGATGGGTAAACTTCTGAGAAAATACCTAGAGTGATGGATTTCAGCATGGACTCATGAGGATCTCAGGGAAGTATCCCCAACTCTGACACACATGGCGGTTTTTCTTTGTCCTGAAATGAAATGCCAGGTTAGAGTTATAATGATTATTATTAACATTTATCTGATGCATAGCACGGTACAGTCGTTCAGTGAGGGAGTTTGTGTAGTATAATCTACAATTTTCACAACAACCCTGGTTAGTAGATGGTATTATGGTTACTTTACAGATGGGAAAACTGGGGCTTAATGAAATAAAGTGACTTGTCTGAGGCCACTTAACAGTGAGGTACAGAGCTAGGGTTTAGACCCAGATTTCTCTGCCTGTCTCTGTTTCCCCTGTATATTCTGCTTCCCTTGTTTGAGATAAGGACTCCAAGTCGTGAGATGCAGGGAGTCTACAAGTATTTTTAGAAACTACATGAGTTGGTTTGGTCAGAGGGAGTGATTGTGGTCATAGAAATGGCCTATGAAAGCTCAAGAAGAAAACAGGATAAACTATCAAGTACAGAGAGCAGAGAAGGAGCTTGGAAAATTGAAGGCAACCACATTTGGATGAAGATTTAAAAAAAAAAAACTTTTTGTTTTTTTTTGACAGAGAGTGGGGTGAGGGAGGAAGGGCTGGGTTCTATAAAAGATAGTTTTCCTGTGGTATTTGTGACTTCCGACTCATGCCTCTCCATGTGAGATATGTAGCAAAAGTGATTATTCCCGATGGAGAGAGGTTGCAGTGTAACCACTGCCTCTCCAACAGGGTGGGAGGAGGGCTTCTTACCCTTTCAGACAAGAAATCAATTTAATTCTGAGCTTACACACAGCTGTGGTTCCTCATCCTTGACTCTCTTACTTCCATACTTGATCTGACTTTTCTGTTCTCTGTCTTCGAAATCCTTCCTTCTACTCTGTCCTCTAGTGAAAGAGTTTATGATCTTACAAGAAGGCAAGGACCTGTATGTCTCAAATTCGAGTAGCTTTTTGGTCTTAATTATCCATCTTCTGGTACTAATGTTATTTGAAATCAAAGCTATCCTTATTTCAGGGAAAATATTTGAAAGGCAATTAGTTTGACTCACTTTTTATGAATCATGGAGAAGGAAAGAATGAATCGTATCTTTGGCCTATGTAAGAGTTTTAAAAACAAGTGGTGTTTTCTTATCTTCAGTGTTGATGCCAAAGTATACTATCCAAGTGTTATTTTAGTAGGAAGGGAAACAGAAGTTGATAATTGAGGTAAAGCTGTAATACTTTCATTTATAATATTCCTAGCATCATATGTGCTATTATGAAACCCTGAACAAATCACTGTCTGTTGCTGCCCATCTGTAAAATGAGAGATTTGGATTAGAAGGTTTCTCAGTTCCATGATTCTTTAAGGTTTTGAATAACACAGATATATAGTGTTGCTGAGGTCTGTAAAAGAAGACCATAGTAGGTCTGAAAGTATTTAGTTTTGGAGTCTGTAACTGGTTGGCTCTGTGAAGACATTAAAGGAGAAGAGTGAAAAAAAAAGCTCCAGCTGAGCTTGCACCCATCCCGATGAAGCAGTATATTTTGCCCGTGCTCTTCTCCATTTCCATACTGTTAAAAGAAAGTGTTCTAAGTAGTAACCACCCCAGTGGAACTTACTTGTTGGGTTATGTTTTTAAGTATAAATACATACTGACTTAGAAGATGCTGAGCTGGCAACTGTCTTGTAAAATGGTTGCACTTTTTTATATGGCAAATTTGAATTTTCTTCTTAATTTCCAAAGGGGTTTTAAAAAATGAAGAAAGGAGTAAGTGTTATATAAAAGACTACATGTCTTTCTGACCCCCCCTATGCTTATGTTTGTCCTACACAAAACTATTTGCCCACTATGTGAGTACTCAAACGTTATATTAAAAAGTTTTGGCTCTTACTAATAAGGATATGGTAGGTTGGTTTTTTTTTTGTTTGTTTTGTTTTGTTTTTCCTACTTTGACTTGGGAGCGGGAAAATCAAAACAGAGGTTGATAGGTCCTCTGCATAAGGACCTTTACTCTCTAACTGGGAAACTACTGAAGAGCACATTGAAGTCATGTGCTGCCAAACCTTCCAACTGACCGAGCCTTAACTTCTGCAGAAGCGTTTTGGGAAAACTTAACTCCTCTGAGGACTTTGAGTTTAGTTTTCTTTCAGTATGTCTAACTTCTAGACCACAGGGGATGCTTTAAAAATTTAGTGCTCTGTAGTTGAAAACACTGAGCAGAGGGGTTTTAAAAATAGAAAAGAGATGAGGAAAAGTTGATAAGGGTTCAGAGAACTCTCAGATTTGGCTCTGAGTGGATATTTCTAAATCTTCATTTAGTCCATTAGTCTGTCCCGTCTTTCTCTAGTATGAACTGAACCAGAGGAAATAGGCTTAAGTGAGCTAGGAGGAATTTTTAGGTTCTATGAACTCTTCTAACTAACAGACACAAGGATGGGTCATCAAAATAAATTCCGGAGTCTCCCTCCTAACTGAATTTTAACTGCCAAAAAGCCATTCATCTAAGGACAGAATTTCCCAGAGAGAGGCAACCTATTGAGATAGCTTCTAGCCATAGGAGAACACTATTTGGGAGGAAAATAAAGGAATTCGGGAATATTTCAGGAGCCCGGCAGTTAGACTCTAACCTTGCTGGTGAGAATGGCTTATGTGGGAATGCCTTACGTGGTTTAAAAATCTTTATACAAATTGATCTGGGTAGGTGTTGCTTGTAAAGAATGGAAATTTGCTCCTCTCTCTGAAAGTCTAGTTTGGTGGAGTCAAACTCGGTGGAGGATTAATAGCTGACATTGTAGACATCAAAGATGTATACTGATTTCTAGGAAGAGGAGGGATTGATCCCAGTGCCAAGTCTTTAGAATTAGAGCTCTTGTTTAAAGCTTTGCGTGGTGGCTGCGTCTGCTTTGTGTATTGGCATTGCATGTTCGCCTTGTTTGGAGTGAGTGGTTGTGTTGGTCAAGGGCCCAGGTGACTAAACCACCAGCTGAGCTTGCACCCATCCTGATGAAGCAGTATATCTTGCCCGTGCTCTTCTCCTTTGAGAGCATTTACTACCAGAGGCAGATCCTTTATTTCAGTGGACTCACTCAGATTGTCGGAAGACTTCTTGGTGACATTTGTTACTAGTAGAAATTAACTTGTGAAGGAGGATTTATAATGGAAAACTTTGATTAAGCAGACCCAGTTCAAGTCACATTGCTGAAGACCTTCTAATTAGTTCTGGGTGGAAATCCAGGCTGAAATCACACAGGTATTTATCCAGTTTGACGCTAGAGCCTACAGGTTTCTGGAAATCAGAGCATTTGAAACACTAATGTAATTAGGTGTTATACTTTAGTAATGAAAAGACATGCACTTTGCTAGGTGCTCTTTCATAAATACATTTGTTATAATGGTTAAATGACTGAAGGTATATTGAGCTGGTATCAAGAAATGTGAGCTGCAGTTAAATCGTTTTAACTTCATACTTCAGAGTTTCAAGTTTAATGTGTTAATTGGGATTTCATTTGCTTTTTAAAAATTGTGTAGTCATGTGAAGGTTACAAATTGAGATATTAAAGACAATTCTTTATTTTTCCTTCTGATGCATTTAAGTTGCACACTACTTCTTTCCCTTTGCCAAAACTACAGAAATAAGAGTAAAAACATGTAAGAAAAGACTGGGACCAGGAGTGAGGAAGGAGGTTGGCTTATAATTGCTCTTGGAATCTTGATTGACTTGAAATAAGGATAAGATGCCAGTTTTTAACATCTGATTTTTGAGGAACCTCCAACCCAGGCCGATCTCTTCTCAGAATTAGTTGTGTATTATATTGGAGGTATTTGTTTGGTATTTGGAAACCTGCGACTATTATAACAACAGATTATGTGAAGGTTTTTGGTGTGTCCCCCCCCCCCCCCCCCCCGCCCTTGGGCTTTAGAAGCAGTGAGTTTATTTTTTGAGTTCTAGAATTTTTGTTTTGTGTCTTTTGACCCCGTACATTGTTGTCTGGGATATATTCTGTTGGCCCTGCATGTTGGTAAGAGTGAGCATAAATATCACTTGACTTCTGTGAGACAGATGTTTGAAGTGAGGTGGCCAGTAATAAATTTTATCCCAAGTGATGTATATAACTCTTAATTAAAATTTAGTAAAAATTGACCAAAAAGAGGACATAGCACATTGACTACCATCTCATAAAATAAAACCCATAGAGAGAAAATAGGCTGAATTGGAAAAGGAACTGCAATTAAAAGAATGGGCATTAACTCAGCTCCAATGATCCTGAGACCTATAGAAATTGTTTAATAAAACAGTGACATTCACTAATCCCAAAGTAGGAATTTGTTATACGTATGTGTGTGTGGAGTTTTATTAAGGGCCATTTAAATATACTAAATATACTATATATTCTTAGAGGAGTAAGATGGGCAGTGACAGAAATCATTCTCAACTCTACGTACTGTAAATTCCTACAATACTGGTGATTGAAGGGTGAGGCAGCATGTTTTTCTCTTTACAAGATTTAGACACTACACTTCGGATACTTGATGAAGGTAGACAGACTCCCTTTATTTATATTAAAACTGCATTCTGTGTTAATTTAATGGTAGCTTTTCCCTCTTCTGAAGATACAGTGTTGTCTGCATGTGGCCAGATCTTAGCTACAGAACGTGAAATAAGCCTCCATGTGTTCTGCATTCTAATCTCCACTTACAGCAGTCCCATCTCCACACAAGTCTGTACATGACAGGTAATGAGTGGGAGGTGGGAGTGGGTAGGTGGCTGTGTGGTTTGCAGTGGTGTCAGTTGGGGAGCTGAACAGATGGTTGTGATAGCCACGTGTTGCGAGATTCCCGTGGGAGTTGATGGTGGTGACAGGCGACTCACAATGTGCTATTTACAGTTTGGGTTTACAGTCTTTCAGTGACATCTGAATGCTCTTTAGCAACTGCTTTCATTACTGCCTTTCGAGGAGCTGCTAATTGAAAATGAAATTGTGGGTGGGCTTTAAGGCAGGCCCAGGCAGCTCTGTGTGGTAAATGTTACTTGAGAACTGTTGGATATTTTAAGGCCCAATTTGTAATTCTTCTTCCAAGGGGGAAAAGCTAAAGGTGCATTTGAAGATTCAGTATGTGCACATAGGCAGAGCCGAATGTCTCATCCTGCCCAGAGAGCCAAATGTGGACTCACTGGGCTGGAAAACAAGCCATCTGCCCAGGGCTCACCTTTGTATGGTTTCCTTTAAATGTGTATAACTGTGTAAGGTTCTTATTTTAAACCTGCTAACATCTTGTAATTGCCATGAGTTTTTTGTAGGACATCATCCTTCTTTCTTCCTCTGCTGTTTGTATAGTGACTGTGCAGGAGAAAATGATGATCTGATCTCTTGAACTCTGAGATGTTATATTCAAGGTCTTGCATACAACTTTTCTTCCTATAAACCTTTTCCTATCATACAATTCTGTTGAAGGCAGTTGGGGCCTCCAAGCACAATGAGGGAAGAGGAGGATGGAGGATTAGATTGGACTTTGTGGATGGTGTTCTTGATTCTCTTATGGCTGCCTCCAGCTGCGGGATTGTCATTTGTACCTCATCTTCAGAGTTTGTTAGCTAAAGCATCAGTAGCATTTCTGAAATGGTAGCTTTTGTAAGTGTTTACATGTTGAATTGTTTTATTGCCCATACTCAAAATAGCTTTGCACGGAGAAATCTTGTGCTGAACAAGGAATGACCTCCCTCTTGGAAGTGCTGTTAGCTCTCTTTTTAATTAAATGTGAAGATAGATACAACATTACTGCATCCTTTTTAGCTTTCCCTTGAACATTTCAGTGAATACTGTGAGACAAAACCATACTGAATTATATGCTTTGTTTGAGTAGGGCCGATATTTGCTTTTAGAGCGTCCCTGAGGGGCTGAGGGGACCTTGATGACACACCCCTTGCTGTACTTAACCGTCAGTCCCATTAGACCTGCTTTGCCACAGGAACCCAACTGTTTTAATGTGCTTGAGTTACTGCTGGGTCCTAATGATGTTTAAAAGACCCTATTTGGGTATTCTAAATGAAT
This sequence comes from Eschrichtius robustus, assembly GCF_028021215.1. Lineage (NCBI taxonomy): Eukaryota > Metazoa > Chordata > Mammalia > Artiodactyla > Eschrichtiidae > Eschrichtius > Eschrichtius robustus. The sequence goes on along the minus strand of NC_090839.1, from coordinate 80,885,991 downwards.
TCTGGAGCATTTTGTCTCTTGATACAAGTCGTGATGATTTTGTACCAAGCAATATAACAGAGTTCTTTCAGAAACTCAGGGTCTTTTCACATCTAGAGGTGTGTGTCCTTATACTAGTGTTCACAAACACACACACAGGAGCAGAAACCAAAATGGCTCACAAACTTGGGCCAAGTCCTGTCCGGGCCTGCCTGGTGTCTTTCAGGAGGCCCGACAAGCTCTGCCATGGGGCCTGCGGAAACACTTGACCTGCATTCATTGATCACAGCTCTGCAGAAGCTGTCACTTCTCCCGCGCCTCTGCCTACAGTGACGCCGTTATTGCTGGTCATTCTGTGACCACCGTGCACCTGCGATTGCTCAGGAAGCACTCACGTCACTACATGTCTTGAAATCATGTAGTGCAAGGCTGGACGGTCCTAATTGCTAGTGATGGTTCTGAGTGGCTGAGATTGGCTGTGATTAGATTGAGAAGCAATTAGCTGCATTTTATGGATGGGAACATACAGAATAATGTTTCTCAAAGGGTGGTCTTCAGACCACCTATGTCAGAACGACCCTGGGGCTTTTATTAACATGCAGATTTCCAGACAGCACCTCTGACTGGTGGAGCCACAGTCCCTGGGATGAGGGTAAGAGTGTGACACCAAGTTCCTTAAGCAACTCCAATGCAGGTGCTGCAAGAATCATACTTTTAGTAAACTGAATCGTGTTTTTTTTTTTTTTTTTTTTTAGAAAAGAGAAAGGGAACATTTCTGTGCTATTTGCAAAACTTGTAACAAATCTTAAAGTTTTTAAACCGTGTCCTGTTTGAACTAATTTTATCAATACTAGGACCACATTCTGGTTCTGTATATTTACTAATTGAGTTCTTTTTCAAAATATTATTGGAAAAAAGAAATGTTTCTTCCGAATACTATAGACATTACATTATAAAAAATGTTTTCAAAATGGCTGCTTTTTGGTAGTTTACTAGAATGTAGCCTCAGTAGAATAATTATGTTGTATTCTTCTCTCTTTATACCCCCAAGCTCCCTCAAAGAACACAGCTTTTTATACATCTGGTAACTGCAGTTTATTCATTACTCTTTCTTTTAGTTTCCTTTTTTTTTTGGCTACACCATGCGGCATGAGGGATCTTAGTTCCCTGACCAGGGATCAAACCTGTGCCCCCTATAGTGGAGGTGCGTAGTCTTAACCACTGGACCGCCAGGGATGTCCCTTTTAGGTTCCTCTTATTGCTTTCTTCTTTCAGCACCACAGTGGTATTTCACTCTTAACGTTTATAAATTTTATGAATCCTCCATATTATAAAAATTGGTGGTATTCAGTGGCAGTATTGGGGGGCAGGTGTGAATTAAATCTGAAAATACTGCCTAGGTATCAGTTGAGCCTAAAGACCATTAACTGTTTTCTTCATTAGTAAGAAAGCTTCAATATAATAAAATTTTATACTTGAATTTCTGGTTTGGGTTCCACAAATTCAAAAGGAAATATTTTCCTTCTAAAACCAGACAGACCAAAGGCCCTCAGAAGAAATTTTGTTTAAGTAGCAAAACGTAGATTTAGGACTTAACAATTGCCTGAGGTGTGTCAACAGTGGGTAGCATTTGTTTTTAATGCATTGCTCTGAGACCAGAAATACTGTTCCTCTGGAGATGAGTGCAAAATGATCTCCTGAACAGTTGCTAATGAAATTATCACACTGTATGAATAAGACTGTTGATAACAACTTCTGATGTAAAAAAATACTGTCATCAAATTTCTCTAAGAAATAATGAGGATGATGGGAAAAGCCCCTGCCTCTCAGGTGAACTATAAAGCTGGGCAATGGGCCCAGCTCACATTGCTAGAAGGCTGAATGGTACTTTCTGAAACTTAAGCAGCCCACTTGCATAATTTATCATCACCTGCCTCCTACCTCCTCGTATTAAAACTCTAAATTTGTATTTCTCAAATGAATATGGCAGTGGGGAGTATTAGGGCGAGGCATTCGCGGGCTGTGATTATGTAGCTATGTGTGAAGGGGGATATATTGGGATCATGTAGGGAGTCTATGCCAGCTGCCCCCTTGGTTCTCTAGGTAGAGTGAGGAGACAAATTGACATACCAGAATACTGAGAGAGAAGGATATGGAGTTTAAAAAACCTTTCCCTGATGATTCTGACCCTGCTCTTTTCTGCTTCCTCTTAAACCTGATGGCCCATCTTTCTTCTTCCTTTTCTATCTTGGAGCTTGTCTTCAGGCTAGACTTTCAGCTTTTGGGCTTTCATCTCACTCTCTCCTTCCCTTCAAAATCTCTTGCTTGCTTCTCCACCCAGTCAGGATTGCACGGGAAGCCACTTAGATTTGCTCTTAAAGTTACAAAATGCCTTTGCCACCTGGTTCATTGCTCCCTTGACCATGCTGGTCCTTTCCCCTCAACATTTATACTGGTCATCTTACCTGGATTCTTAGCATAGTTCAGCATTGTTTTGCTCATTGCTATTTACTGTCTTGTTCAAAAAGTTTCAGTGACCCTCCATAGCCAGTGAAATAAAATCAAAGCCGCCTTAGTGTAGGACCTCCTGGATCCCAAGTTTGCTTCAACGTACCTTTCCTGCCTTGCCTCCCTCTTTCTGCTCTCCATAAACACCAAACCGTTGCTGCACTTGGCTGTTATTTGCAAGAGCCCTGTGTTTCCTCCACACTGCCAAGCCTGTGCCTATGCTGTTCCCTTCATTTGGAATGGCCTTCTTCAATAGTCATATTTATCTTTCAATGACTACTTCAAATCTACTTCTTCCTTGAAGCTTTTATCATCTTTTCTCTCCGAATTAATTGCATTTTCTTCAGAACTCCCATGATCCTCTGTTTATAACTAGGGTGACCCCAGAATTTATCACCTCATGTAGGACATTTCTGAGAGTGAAAGGGGGCACTATGAATAATTACCTTGGAACAATAAGCATAAATCAGGACTTCCTGGAAAACTAGGATTATACAGTCACTGTCTTTATAATTCACTTTTGACCTTTTTCATCTTGTACCCTGTTTTAGAGTTGGTTGAATACACATCCTCCCCACCTAAAGTCAAGCTTCCTGAGGACATTTCTCTGTGACACAACAAGGGGCCCAGGATTGTGCTGCATGTAGGAAGTAAAACCCTTGAAACCCGTTTCAAGGCTATCCCTGCCTGGAAAACCTGAGATACCTTTCGTGTTTTCCGTTTCCGTTGTCGAGCCCTTGCAATTCATTCTCCATACAACCACCAGCGTGAGCTTTTAAAAATACACATTTGATCATATTATTCACAGATGTGAATTCACTCAGTGTTTTCAAATTAAAATTCAGATTCCTATGGGCTCTAGTGCCTGGCTCTCCAGCGCTCTTTCTTCAGCTTCATGTCTTGCTCACTGGGTGCTGCCCCTCTGTCCTTCCTTCATTTCCTCCAACATGTCAGGTTCTCTCCCACCTCAGGTAGCTTACACACGTTGTTCTCTCCGCCCAAAGTGCTCTTCCTACTGCTCTTGGCATCATGGGCTCCTTCTAGTCTTTTAGGCTTGAGCTGAAATGTCAACTTCTTAAAGAGGCTTTTCCTGACCATAATGTTCACTCCAGGGGTGTCCCTTTATTCCCTTCTCCTTTGCACCCACCTTTTTAGTTTCCTAACACTTAGCACAATTTATAATTACAGACTTTTCCATTCTGTATCCTTCTTTCTGCCCCTTCTGCTAGACTCCAGGCTCTGCTGAGGCAAAGTACCATAGCCATTTTCTCCACCATAGTGTTTGTAGCACATTGCCTGGCACATAGAAGAAGGTGCTTCATAAATTAAGGTTGAATGATTGGAGGTTGGAATAATAATTATTTTTGCAATGATGACATTGCCAATTGCATGCTCTTGTTGCATTCCAACGTTAATTGCTTACAGCAGAAAAAAAAGCCAATACAGTATGACCTTTGTTTTCCCTCTCTGGGGATATGAATGTAAAATGAGATACTGATGATCAGCAGATACACACCAGGCAAAGATTTAATCCAAGAAGTCACTGCCCTTCTGGTGGATGGCGTCTGCTGGTCTCCCATGGAATGTATCAGCATTCTGTCGTCCCAGTGTCCTGCCCATCAGTATGGTGAAATTGCTACTGCAGCCAAGAAAAGCTGGCCCAGGGAAACTGCAGCATTCCATTTTTCAGAGATCATCCCAAAGAGACTAGACAAGCAGCAGAGACAGAGGGGATGGTGGGTGGGAGTGAGGTGGAATTTACTGAGTCCTCTTTTACATGCAAATATTTTGTGTGGGGTTCTCCTTTTTTACCATAAAAGTACAAACTATTTTTAGTATCAAAGCATGAATAGCATGTCTTTGCACTGTAAAATTATTGTCCCACATGCCCTGTGTCTAAAATATTTTGACTTTAGAGAACAGTTTTGTGTTATTTCCTTGTTAATTGGCCTAATTAATCCATTCTCCCCATAGTCACTCTTTCGGCAAACATTAACTGAGCATTCTTCATGTGCAAACCTTATATAAGAGACTCTGACATAACAGAAGGGATGTATAACCATGGTAACTCTGCGCTTGATGCGTTCACAGCTTAGTAGATCCATCCTGACCTCATGGAGAACTCTCAATGTAAGTGAGGCTGAGACTGGTGCATTAAGTGTAATTCAAAGGGAGACACAGTTGAGCATCTCTTAGAGAATGAATACCTTCAGACACGTGTACTAAAGTCCTTTTCATTTCTTTCCCGCCATGCCATTTCCCTCTGCCTTTTAAAGAAACTCATGAGAATAATGCTCTATCCTACTGAAGGCATCAGTAACTGTTAGAAACAGTGCTGTGTTGTTTATTAGTTCTCTTGGGTTCTTAGTTTTACAAATAAAGGCTTTGGCATTCTCACACTTTTACTTCAGGTGCAGTTTACTAGGAATTACCTGGCCCAGTAATTTTATTAAAATCTTAATGGCTTGCCAGTGTTTCCAGAAACTGCCATTGTTTTTGACATGGACCACAAAAATAGGTGGTCCTATTCTAGATTATTTCTAAAAATAATCTAAATTATTTCTAAAATTATTCTAGAAAAATATTTTCTAGAAGTGGTTTTGCTGTGTTTATAAGCCCAGTTGTAACTTCTTACTCTTGGAACTCTTGGTATGGGAAAGTCATGTTTCTGTCAAAAGATGGAGCTCTTTATGCTAATCTGCACAAAACAGAAACTCTCTCTCATTTTATGTCATTTCTGTTTACTGGAGGTAGACAGTTATTTTCAATGCAAGCAGAACTTCAAAAATTCTTAAATATTTAAAAGGAATATTTGTATAGGTGTTTAGGTCTCAGATTTATAGGGAGAATACTGATGGGAGATTGTACAATTAGTGATCCCAGGAGTAGATTGTGGAGCAGTTACAAATTTACTGGCAAGTTATATTTTTTCTTCTAGAAGATAATTTGTAAATTGCTTTTTTTTTTTTGTTTTTGGAAACACTAGCTTTCTTAGAAAGTGTTAGAAATGGTGGTTTCCTGGTGAATTTCTCAAAAAACTGTTCTATAAAGTTCACTCCCCCTCTCACACTACTTGCTTTCCCTTGGCATCCATTCATTAAATATTTATTGACCATATACTCCTGTAGGCAGACATAATTTTAGGTGCATATAGCAAACAAAATGACAAAACTCTCCGCCTTGGAGGAAGTTACATTCTGGTGGATTCAGTCTTTTTAGCTGCAAATTCCATTTAAATGTCCAACGCAGACCTTTCTTCTCGGCTTCCAGTTTCATAAATTCAGGTGCTTATCACTTTTTTTTCCCAACCTGGATCATTCATAAGCATTTCAAATTCAACATTTTTCACATTGAACTCTACAACAGTGGTCCTAAGTTTGCTCTTCCTCTTCAATTTCCTCACTTAGTTAATGTTCACAGCGTCTGCTAAACATCCAAGCCATAAATCTTCTTCTGCTAGAAACCTGGAAGTCATACTCTTTTTCCCTTCACTCCTCATATCCGCACATCCTCTAGATTTATGTCCTATGTATTTCTCATCAGTCCCTCTTCATTTACCACTTTCTACCCTGCCAGTGCATTGGTTCAGGTCCTCCTTCTCTTGGCTATATTAGTAGCTTCTTTCCTGGCTTCTCAGCCTCTAATCTCACCATTCTTCAGTCTGTCCTCCAAATTCCTTCTAATGTAATCGTGACAACATACAAATTAAATCATGTTACTTGCTTGAAGAGACTTCATTGACTTGACTTTACTTACAGGCTAAACCAAAAACTTCTTTGTGTAAGTGTAGAACTGCATGCATTTTTATACCTTTAGGAATTTCCCCATCTTGCTCTTGGTGTGCTTCCTGACCCCAGTAGGTACCCTTATCACATCAGCCTTATCTATTTCCTAAAATGTCTTCTACCCCCCTCTCCCCCACAAATCAGAGTTCACTTTGCCTTAGTGAGTATGACGTGAGTTACATGTGAGAAGCACAGTCCTATTAAGTCAGAGATGGATGATTCCACTTGTTAGAATAACATCGTTTGAAAGGACATATTTTTAACTGAGAAAATTTTCAATTAGGTAGAATTTAATATGGTGCAGGAGAAGTAAAATGAAAAATTTTAGAGGACCATGGGAACAAATTTTAAGGGGAATAGTCCAAAAGCATTAAAAAGACAAACTTTTTTTCATGGTGGTCATTGCTGGGCACTTATATTGGGGTAGCAGTTGGGGATGACTGAAGACTTTTGTTAATGGAAGTGTTTTTCAGGCTTAGGAGTTAATAAGTCAAGGACTGCCTTTACTGAGAACTCTTTGGGGGTTTTTCATCTCTAGAAGAGGAAACTGTGCTTCTCTGTGAGTGAATTCTTTAGGGGTTCAAACCAAGGAACACTAGACATGATCCGAACCTTTTTATTCTTTTAAGTTAATATTGAAATGAAAACTTTTATAGATACAAGGGCATTTCTGTTACCAATCAGGTGTATAAACTTGGTGAGGATTTAAAAATGTGATCTATGTTGGTTTATTTTTAAATAAGGTACCTGAAAAAGTGACCACAAATATGCTAAAAGGTTTATTTGAAGTAAACACAGTATTATAGCTCCCCTGGCATAATTATTCCATATTTTGTCTTGGTGAGTCAAGGCACAAAGCAAGGATAATCACAGTGTTTGTAGAAAACAACACTTCGAGCTGGGCTCCTATTATTTTGATTTTGGCTCTTTTACTTGCTCCAGCTTCCACATTCTTTTTTTGTAAAGCTTTGGTAGAAATGCTATTTTTTTTAAGGCAACTTATTGTCTTTATTATTTCTACCAAAGTTGCTGTATTCCAGATCAGCATAGTTTTTAAGGTATTTTTGTGTCATAGGTGAACTGTTGTAGCAGAATGAAGCAGTCATTTTAAAAAGCTGTGTTTTCCTACCCATTTCCACATTCCTTTTAAAAGGCTACTCTTGGAGGTGGAAATAAAACTGTTGATGAAAAGAGTGAGATAAGGAATAACTTCTCTCTTACACTCCTGAGGTGGGGTCCTTCACTATTCTTGTGCGTGTCAACCTAGTACATCTTCTTTCCTTGACAACCAGGTAAGAGACAACGTGTAAAATTGATTGGACTGTGATTCAGAGAGTGGGAAACAACCAAAAAGTGTATCAGAACACTTCTACGTTAGAGAGGCCCCTTCTACACTTTTTCTTTGTTGGTTTAGACAATATGAAATATTGTGTTGATATGTAGGTAATTGAGGACAAATTGTGGCTATTGATATGAGAAATGCTCTTTAGGTTTTTCTTTCAACAATTACGGGGATCTTCATTCAGGGCAGTGAAATTATTTCTCCTAGACGTTACATGCAGGCAGCTGGAAGAAGAGGAAGTTGTCTTCACATTGTCTTATGGCTGTGACTTTCAACTCACTTACCAAGATATTTTAAGCACTATAGCTAATTAGAAGGAAAGAGAGCAGTTTTGTTGTGAACATTTTCAGTGAAGAATAGGATGTCAGCGTTTGCTGTTGTATTGTTCAGGCTGTATGAATACTTTATCGCAGAAAGTACCTGGAAATCAGGAGTCTTGGGTTACAGGTTCTGTCTTGCTGTTGACACATTGTCTGTCCTTCACTGAGTTATTGACTGTCTTTGACCCTCAGTTTTTGTGACTGAACAGTAATGCAGACGGTGTATACTTCTAACACTGGGAACCGGTAATATGTGTGAAGTTGTAAGTGCTGGAATACTTAAAATTTCCTTTTCCTTAAAAGTGTTAATAAGCAGATTTTAAAAATCATGAATTACCTGGACTTTGGTAGTATTAACATAGTTTAGATGAACCTGCACTTAAATATGTACTAAGTACGAAGAACAACACCTAAGAGTTTCTGCTTTGCAGTAATGACTCACTTTGGTAAAAATTATGATGTGCATATGGTTATTAGACTACTATAGATCCCAGTGGGTACATTAGATTGAAAAACCTTAAACGGAATGGGCTCATGCATACTGTTTTTAACAGATGATAAAAGCCTTTTGCTGAGAAGAGGTTAATATGAAATGGTAAGACATCTTTGTTTAGGGGCCATACCTGTTGGCAGCTATCTGAGAATTGTAATTTTAGATCTTTCAAATTGAAATCATGGAAATCTGTTTCTTATGAATAATTCATAGTGAAGTAATGCAGTGAAATTATTTCTAAATTTTACTTTTTTAAGCATTAATCCATATTATTGGACACATCAGGTTTTAGTTTAGTTTTTTTAATTTTGCAGAAAGTGAATTTTGGGGTACATGTATTGCTTTTTCTGGTTTAGAAAATTCTTCCCTGTACCTCATTTATATAGAGTGAATGAAATTTGTAAGAAACAGTGTCACCTCACTGGGACTGCTCAACAGTCATTTGGCTGAAGCGGTCATTGTATTGCGTTTCCTTTCCTGCTCTTTTGCAAATGAGCTCTCTTCCTTCAGGAAATGGTTTATGTGCATTCCACATGTCCAAAACCCTGTTGTTATTATAGAGACATGAGAGGAATATAAGAGATGGATCTCTTATTTTCCAGGGCTTCATCCTTGGGTTACCTAATTACTTTGAAACAGTTTAAAGTGAATAAACTGTGAAAAATACTCTTTGAAAAGTTGTTGAATGATAGATATGCTCTTAGTTTCTCACTAATCTCTCTTGTGGTTTTTCTACTGCCATATATTTTTCTTGGGAGAGTTTTCTTACAGCTGTATTTGTGATCTTGGGCTAGGATTTATGAGCTGCCACCATTAAGGTCTCCCTCTGGCTTTGTCATCAGAGAAGGAGGGTTGTGTGTGGTTTGTTTTCTTATTGTTAATATGTGAGAATTTTTCCTAATAAAAATAAATGCATAAATGTTTTTCTTGACATTGTGTTTTTAGGATTGACTTATTAAGAGAAATGTGTCAATTGTGAAAATTTCTTCCTGAGATTAAAGGCAAAATTTCCAAAACAGTATGCATTGTGGTTGTCTGAAGAAATGTGTATCTTCCGGTTTTAGCATTAGACTTGGGATTTTTTCTTAATTTAATTGTTATAACTAGGGCCAGTAGAAAAGTTAAATGAAACAAAAAACATTGTGGTGGGAAGCAGAAGGAGGAAATTCAGGACATGTAAGAAAATCTTTTTGGATATTCCGGATGATTGTTAAGATTAGTAAATATTGACAACCCCAAGGATTTTTGAGTGGCACTCTGCAGGCTGCCCTGCATTTGTAGAATTCAAGCACATCAAACTGCATCATCTTTGGTTTTTTGACCTTCTGCACTTATTCTGTGAAAAGCTTGGATCTCTGACTAAGCCAGCCTTGTGGTTAAATATAAACTATTACCAACTAGTTCTCTCCTCTTTGGGCTCCTAGAGAGATTCAGTGGGGCAGTTCAAATCTGTTTGCATTATTAATTCAGCTAGCATAAGCTAACCCTTTATTTCACTGTTCTTAAGAAATATGTATTTTAATCTGGGGACACAGGTAGAACGAATTGACCTATTAACTCAGACTTCTCTAAGACTTTAGAAATGACCTATTTAAGCTGTGCCTCTTTTTAGCACTTTTACTATACAGGCCCTGATATGCAATATTGACATATACAATAAGCATTAATGTGGGAACAAAACGGCATTTCATGCTCTTACATAACCCTTAACTGTTTCACTTCTCAGACTGATTTTTGGTTGTGGCCAGCTCAGAAACTCCCAATTTAATTAAGACTGTCATGTTATGTGCCAGAAAAAGCGCTTCTCTCCTTACAGATTTCACCACTTTTTAATGAAGACCATTTACCTGTAGACAGGATATGTTACATTAGGATACGATCTGGGTTAACCCTGGGCTTATGGAAAAGGGTATTGGCAGCATCGGTGGCAGTATTATCTCTCAGTTGATTTTGTACCCTGTTTTCAATATTTTCTATATATTCCGTTCCCTCAGGTGTTGGTTTCTTATTCTTGTATTAAAGGGAAACCAATATTGATGTTGTTTCCCTGAGGATTTATATAATAAGCAAAAAAGAAATGAGAGAAGTGAATTTTTATTTTACATGTCTGAAAGTGCTTAACCAGTTGTTAGACTATCTGTTACTACAGGATGGTAGCCACTGGGCCTGTACTAAGTGTTTGCCTGAATCAAATCTATGAATAGTTGGCCAAGCCACCTCCTCTTCCTGCCTTTCCTATTTTTTTTAAAGCAGTGTAATTGACATAAACTAGACAGTAAATGTTCCATTTTGAGTTAATTTATGTATATGGTGAGAGGTATAGATCAAAATTAATTTCATTTGTATATGGACATCCAGTTTTTCCAAAGTCATTTTGAAAAAGCTATCCATTCTCCACTGCATTGCCTTTTACACCTTTGTATAAAAAAATCTGTTATCCATATTGTGTGGATTTATTTCTGTACTGTCTATTGTGTTGCATTGATCTATTTGTCTTTTTGCCAATACTGTAGCTTTATAATAAGTTCTGAAATCAAGTAGTGTTAGGCCTCCAACTTTGTTCTTCTTTTTCAAAGTTGTGGCTTTTCTAGGTCCTTAGTATTTGCATACTAATTTTAGAGTCAGCTTGTTAGCTTCTACAAAGCGTCCTGCTTGGATGTATGTTGAGATTATGTTGATGTTATAGAATTATTTGGGGAGAATTAACAATTTAAAAATAGTGGAGTTTCTAACTCTTGAATAATGTATATTATCTCTGTTTATTTAGGTCTTATTTAATTTCTCTTAGCAATATTTTATAGTTTTCAGTATACAACTCTTTCTCATCTTTTATCAGATTTATTCCTAAGTATTTCATATTTTTGGTGTAATAAATTATATTGTCTTAAAAATTTAATTTCCATTTGTTCATTGTTAGAACTATATAGAAACATGTTGACTTATCTATATTCATCCTGCAACCTTGCTAAATCACTTTAGTGGTTTTTGTAGATTCTGTCTGATTTTCTACACAGATGGTCATATTTTTAGTGAACAGATACAGTTTTGTTTTTTGTTTTTTTTTTAAATTCCTAGCCTGGATGTCTTTTTTTCTTTCCTAAGTTCGCTGGCTGGAACCTCCAACATCATGTTTAATAGAAGTGGTAAGAGCAGACATCCCTGCCTTGTCCCTGATTTTAGGAGAGGAAAGTAGCTAGTCGTTCACCATGAAGTCTGATGTTAGCTGTATGTTTTTTATAGATGTCCATTATTAGGTTGAAAATGTTTTGTTATATTCTTAGTTTATAAGACTTTTATCAGTAGAGGATGCTAGATTTTTATCAAATGCCTTTTCTGTGTCTATTAGGATGATCATGTGAATTTTTATTTTATTTTATTTTTTTAAAAAAACTTTTTATTTTTTATTGGAGTATAGGTGATTAACAATGTTGTGTTAGTTTCACATGTACAGCAAAGTGATTCACTTATACATATACATGTAGCTATGCTTTCTCAAATTCTTTTCCCATTTAGGTTATTACATAATATTGAGCAGAGTTCCCTGTGCTATACAGTAGATCCTTACTGGTTATCCATTTTAACTACAGCAGATCATGTCAATTTTCTTGTTTTATTTTGTTAATATGGGGATTCACACTGATCTATTTTTGAATACTGAACCTTGTGTTTCTGGGTAAACCCCACTTGGTCATGATCTGTTACTTTTTAAATATATTGTTTGATTTGATTTGCTAACATTTTTAAAATGAATCTTTGCATTTATGTTTAAAAACAAAATTGACCTGTAGTTTTCTTTTCTTGTGATGTCTTTGTCTGGTTTTGGTATCAGGGTGATGACCTCGTGATGGATAAGGAAATATGCCCCCCTTTTCAATTTCTTGAAAGAGTTTATATAGAATTGTTATTATTTCTTCATTTTATTTTATTTTTTTATAAATTTATTTATTTTTGGCTACATTGGGTCTTCGTTACTGCACGCGGGCTTTCTCTAGTTGCGGAGAGCGAGGGCTATTCTTTGTTGCTGTGTGTGGGCTTCTTATTGCGGTGGCTTCTCTTGTTGCAGAGCACGGGCTCTAGGCTTGCGGGCTTCAGTAGTTGTGGCACGCGGGCTCAGCAGTTGTGGCGTATGGGCTTCGTTGCTCCGCGGCATACGGAATCTTCCTGGACCAGGGATTGAACCTGTTTCCCCTGCATTGGCAGGCGGATTCTTAACCACTGCGCCACCAGGGAAGTCCCTATTTCTTCTTTAAATGTTAGGTAGAATTTATCGTTGAAGCCATCTGAGCCTGGAGTTTTCTTTTTGTGGGAAGATTTTAAATTAAATATTCAATTTCTTTTCCAGAAATTGGACTATTCATGTTATTTATTTCTTGTTGAGTCAGTTTTGGTAATTTTTGTCTTTTCAAGGAATTTTTCCATTTCATCTAAGTTGTTGAATTTATTGGCATAAATTTGTTTAATAATATTCTCTTATAATCCTAGTATCTGTAGAATCTATAGTAGTTCTGTATCCCTTTTTGGTGTGCTCTTTCTCTCTCTCTCTCTCTCATTTATATCAGTATGACTGGGGACTTACTAATTTATAGACCTTTTTAAAGAACAAGCTTTGGTTACATTGGTGTTTTCTGTTTGTTTGGTTTTTTTTTCCTGTATTATACTTCACTAATTTCCTCCTTTCTGCATACTTTGCATGTTTTTCTAGTTTTGTAAGGTTGAAGCTGAGGTCATTGGTTTAAGATCTTCCTTAGAAGATCTTAGAAAAATATGAACATTTAGTGTTATAAATTTCCCTGTGAATACTACTTTAGCGGAACCCCATTAATTCTGATGTGTTTTCATTTTCATTTATTTCAAAATACTTTCTAATTTCCTTTGTGATTACTTCTTCGATTCATGGTTTATTTAGAAGTGTATTATTTACTTTCTAAATATTTGGGGATTTTCAAGAGATCTTTCTGGTATTGATTACTCATTTAACTCTATTGTGATTAATAAAAAATTCTTTGTATGACTTAAATACTTAAAAAATCTTCGGGGGACTTCCCTGGTGGTGCAGTGGTTAAGAAGCCGCCTGCCAGTGCAGGGGGACACGGGTTCGATCCCTGGTCCAGGAGGATCCCACATGCTGTGGAGCAACTAAACCTGTGCGCCACAGCTACTGAGCCCGCGTGCCACAACTACTGAAGCCCACGCGCCTAGAGCCCGTACTCTGCAACAAGAGAAGCCACCGCAATGAGAAGCCTGTGCACGGCAACAAAGAATAGCCCCCACTCCCCACAACTAGAGAAAGCCCTTGCGCAACAATGCAGACACAACGCAGCCAAAAATAAAAAATTTAAAAATAAAAAATCTTTTGGCACTTGTTTTATGGCCCAGAATATGGCATATCTTTGTAGATGTTCCCTGGGTACTTGCAAAGAATATAATTTCTTCTGTGGTTGGGTGGAGTGTTCTATAAATGTTAATCAGGTCAAGGTGGTTTATAGTGTTTTTCAGTTCAATTATAGCCCTGCTAATTTTTTGCCTACTTGTTCTATCTAGAGAGGTATGTTGAAATCTCTTACTACAATCATGGTTTGGTCTCTTTCCCCTTGTTCTATCACTTTTTCAAAGCTCCATTATTAGATACATAAACGTTTAGGAATGGTATATTTCCTTGATTAGTCACTTTATTGTTATGAAATGACCATTTCTATCTCTGATTATAGTTTTTCCTCTGAGTCCTGCTTTGTCTGATATTAATACATGCACACACACTCCAGTTTGCTTTTGAGTAGTGTTAGGAAGTTTTTGTTTGTTTGTTTGTTTACATTTAACATATTTGTATCTTTATATTTAAAGTGCATTGCTTGTAGACCACATGTCAAGGGACTTGCTTTTTAAATCCAATCTGATAATCTCTGCCTTTTCATTGGAATGTTCACCATTTACATTTAATACGGTTACTTATACGATCAGCTTTGAGTCTATCATGTTACTGTTACCATTCGTTTTCCATTTGTCATATCTTGTTTCCTTTTCTCTCTTTCCTTCCGTCTCTTGGATTAAAAAGGTATTTTTTTAAGATTATATTTTATTGGGACTTCCCTGGTGGTGCAGTGGTTAAGAATCTGCCTACCAATGCAGGGGACATGGGTTCGATCCCTGGTCCAGGAGGATCCCACATGCCGTGGAACAACTAAGCCCGTGAGCCACAACAACTGAGCCTGCGTGCCTACAGCCCATGCTCTGCAACAAGAGAAGCCACCGCAATGAGAAGCCTGTGCACCGCAACGAAGAGTAGCCCCCTCTCGTCGCAACTAGAGAAGGCCCACGCGCAGCAATGAAGACCCACCGCAGCCAAAAATAAATAAATAAATAAAAAAAATAAAATAAAATTAAAAAAAAAGATTACATTTTATTTCCTGTGGTGCTTTTTAGCTATATTTCTTCATTCCATTTTTTTTAGCAGTTGTCTTAGGGTAAATATTACATATCTTCAGTCTGTCACAGTCTATTTTCAAGTGATATATCATTTCATGCTTAGTATAAGAATGTTACAGTTTCTATTCCATTTACTTCCATATCCTCCTTTCTAGCTTTTATGCTGCTGGTGACATGAATTTTACTTTTACATATATTAAAAATTCTACAACAGATTGCTATTATTTTTGTTTCAACAGTGAGTTACGTTTTAAAGAGGTTTAAATAACAAGAAAAAATCTTACATTTTTCCTCATGTGGTTACTGTTTCCAGTGTCCTTCTTTCCTTTGCATAGATCTGATTTATAGCTGAACATCCTCCTTTTGCCTGAAGGACTTCCTTTAACATTTCTTGCTGAGGGAGGTCTACTGGTAATGAAATCTTTCAGCTTTTATATGCCTGGAAACATCTTTATTTTGCCTTTGTTTTTGAAAGCTTTTTTTTTTTTTTTTTGCTCACTCTAGAATTTTAGGTGTACAGTTTTTTATCTTTCAGTACCTTAAAGATGTTGCTCTACTATCTTTCATTGTTTGCCATGAGAAATTTAACGTCATTCTTAACTTATTTTCTCTTAGTGTAACATGTCTTTTGGGGTGTGCTTTTAAGACTTTCTCTTTTTCCATGATTTTGAGCATTTGGTTATGTATGCCTTGGCATAGTATTCTTCACATTTCTTTTGCTTTAGATTTGTTGAGTTTCTTTGATCTGTGGATTCATAGTTTTCATCAAGTTTGAAAATTTGGGGCCATTATTTCTTCACGTTCCCCGCCCTCCTCCATTTTTGCCTATTCCAGTTACTGAGGTATTAGGTAGTTTGAAGTCTTCCCACAGTTCGCTGATGCTCTTTTCAGTTGTCTTCATTCTTTTTCCTCTTTGTATTTCATTTTGGATAATTGCTAATGCTGTGCCTTTAAGTTTACCTATTTTTCTTCTGCTATGTTTAATCTGTTATTAATCCCATCTGGTGTATTTCTCATCTCAGACATTGTGGTTTCATTTCTAGATGTTTTATTTGAGTATTTCCATATCTCTAGTTCACTATTTGAACATATGGAATATAGGTATAATAATTCTCTTAATGTCCGTGTTTGCAGTTAACTTTTGTGCCAGTTCTGGGTCGATTTCAATTTATTGACTCTTCTTCTCATTTTAGGTCATGTTTTTCTGTCTTTTTGTGTGCCTGATCATTTTTCACTGGATGCCAAAATTGTGAACTTTACCTTATTGAGTGCTAGATATTTTTGTATTTCTGTCAGTCTTCCTGAGCTTTATTCTGGGGTGCAGTAAAATTACTTGGAAATAGTTTGATCCTTTTGAGTTTTTCTGTTATGATTTGTTAAGGGGGATCTGGAAAAGAGCTCAGTCTAGGGTTGATTATTCCCCATTATTCTTGCAAGGCCTTCCAGAGTATTCTGTCCAGTGCTTGAAGTATGAATTTTTCAGTGTTGCCAGTAGGAGCAGGCACTGGTCATAGTCTTTGTGAATGCCAGGAATGTTCCTTCTGATCCTTTTGTGTGTATGTTTTTCCCCAGCATTGCAAAGTTTTCTCCTACTTAAGCATTGGTCTATAATCTGCTGCCTACTCAGGGGACCTCTCGGTAGATCTCTGGGGTTCTTGCACTGTGTAGTCCTCTCTCGTGTGAGCTGTAGTTGCCTTGTTCTCCTCGCACTTTCAACTCTGTCTCCTTAACTCATGGAGTCTGCTTAGTTCTGCCTCGTTTTCTGCTCCTTGCATTGTACCCTGGAAACTCCAGGCAGTAAGTCGGGGCATTTGTAGAGCTCTCCTCATTTGTTTCCTGTATCTCAGGGATCATTGTTCTTAGTTGCTTCATGGCCAGTGTCTTGGAAACCATTGTTTCCTATATCTTGGTGGATGTTTTTGGTTGTGTCAGGCAAGAGGGTATATCTGGTCTCTGTTATAACATCTTGACCAGAAATGGCCAATCCCGTATTTCTTTTAATGATGTCACCATCCCTTTTTTTCCCCCAGCCTAGTTCAAGACCATAATTCATTCTTCCCTGCCTTCTCTTTTGGTCCAATCACTCTTTCAAGAAAGAAAGCAAGTCCTTTTTTCCTCCCTACTATTTTTGACATTTCTTTTGTACTTGATACTAACAATCTTCAGAGAAATACCATCATAATTAACTTATACCAGAAAAGTAAGAAACGTCATTGGAGTGGAGGGAATATTGTCAGAATAATCTAAAATTCTGTTACCCTAGTTCTCTGCCATCTTAATACATTTTAATTAAGTGTAAAATTTTCATGTCTTGTATATTGAATTATACAATTTAGAGCAGAATTATTTCATGATGAGTATATTTGCTTAAGTATTTTGAAGAAAATAATATCTTTTGTGGGGAGGTTATACTTTCCCAGACTCAGCCTTTGCCCCTGCTACATGTTGGATTGTGGTTCTAACTCTGTCCTCCCACCTTCATTACAAGTTGTGTGTGTGTGTGTGTGTGTGTGTGTGTTGTGTGTGTATTTTGCTTTCCTGTTTCCTCCACCACCTGATATGCTACTTTAAACCAGACTTGTCATTCCTGGATCTCTACAGTTCCTGGCATAGGGGTGTTCAATTAACGTTTGATGATTTGGACTGAGTAGGCTAGAGTTTTAGGCATTTAGTGTGTTGTTAAGGCTTTACCTAGAATTTCTACATTACACAGATTTTCAACTGTATATTACACTATAAACCACATCTACATCATTGTAGCTTGTTATTATATGCCTCTGGTATGTTGTGAAAGAGCTGTCAGAGAATGAGCTCTTTATTACTTGGAATTACTAGTTAACTATTGTTTTGCCATTGATCAGAATGTCTTTTTCATTCTGCTGTATTCATTGTGGTATTTTACTATAATTAGAGGTAGTCTTTAGGTACAAGGCTTTCTGGATCTCCCTTTGTGACCTTGTGGCAACATCACTTACTTGGTAGGGATCAATCAGGATTTTCTTCCTTCCGTTTTTGTCTTGCCATTCTTTTTGTAAACATGTGCCACCTTCTCTGTGCCACCCCCTCTCCTCCTCATCTGCAGCCTGACCCAGTACTATGTTTTAGAGGGAAAAAGAACAGAGTCCAGCTTTTCTTAAACCATTTCCAGAAGAATTGCCTGAAGAGCTCTTGAAGATAAAAGGCTATATCCCCCTTTGTCAGACAGCCTGCCAGTTTGAGTGTTGACTACTTACCTTGGCTGGGGACTCTTGGAATCGATGACTCCCTTTAAAATTCATTCTCGTTTCACTTGGTAGAACAAATAGCTTTGTTTTCCTTTTATTGCTCATCTTCTCCTCACAAAATAAAGTATATGATGTTTCCTCTCTGAGTACACGAAATATTCTTTCAGAATTTCCTCAGGCCTAAGGTCTGGATGGGTGTGTGTCTGTCCTGTGTGTGTGGTGTCTGTGATGTGTGTGTGTTTATATTTTTCAGTGTCACTGGATTCATCCAGTTCTAGAAAGACTTGCAATTTGCTCACATTGCATGGTTCTGGCTCCCTCTGCAGCTCCAAATGGAAAAGTGCTTTGTTGTCTTTTGTTGCTGAAAAATCCAACCCTTAGCCTTCTTTCTTTGAATAGAGCATCCCAGCTGGTATGCAAGTACAGATTGAGATTTTAAACTTAGGAATGCAATTTTTTTTTTTGGCAAGGCTTTTTGAAGACTTGAAATCACATTTCAGGAGAGCTCCAAGAGGTGAGGAAATGGTGAGGAGGGTAGGGAGAGAAGGGAGAAAAGGCAGAAAGGACAAGCCCAGTTGCAAAATTAGTTTGGTAAGTAGAAGGTTAATTTACTTAAAAATATTTACTGTAAACCTTTATTAAGAAATCAGAGAGTTGCAGATTAGAAGCCTAGAGCTATTGTAGAATTTCCAGACCTATTGTATTGGATTACACACCTAGGACCTTACTGCACTTCTCAGTCGCATTGATGAGGAGAGTGATTTGGCCTCCAGTGTTGGCTTGGTTGGTGAACATTCAGGATGACTTGGCTATGGCTTGACATCTTAGCTTTAATTATTGACTTTTAAAGTACCCTGGAAAAGTTGGTTCTCTCCTGAAATATAGAGCTGCTATTAGATGCAGCAAAATGATCCCTGGGTTCCAGAATAGAAGTTCGGTAAGAGCAGTCAACCAGGTTGACCTGTAATGGTAAGTAAGGGCAGAATTTCTAGACACTTTTTGCCCCAGTGAAGTACAACTGGGTACATTCAAGGATGGCTTTTGGGATGCTGGTATGTTCTGTTCGTTGATTTGGGTGCCCGTTACACAAACGTGTTCATTGTGTAAACATTACACTTCCGTGGCTTTTTGTTGTTGTTGTTGTTTGCATGTTATACATCAGTAAAAAGTTTTTTAAAAATATCTCATACATTAAATGCTTTTAAAGGACATTCATCAAAGTACTACTTATACAACTAATGGCACACGTGAGTGCGCAGATGCCTGTTCTGTGAAATAGTCCCTGTTTTAATCATACCACATTGAATCTTATCTCCTTTAAGGGAGTCAGTACAGATATGTACATACCTAGATATGTAAGATGACTTTTTTTTTTTTCAGCCATGCCACGAGGCTTGTGGAATCTTAGTTCCCCAACCAGGGATTGAACCCAGGCCCTCGGCAGTGAGAGCAGGGAGTCCTAACCACTGGACTGCCAGGGAGTTCCCTAAGATGACTTTTATTTAATAGTTAATGAGAATGCTTACATAATAAATTCATGCTTCTAGAGTTCTTTCATATTTATAAAGTAAATTTTGGCCCTTTGAAACATGACTTTCAGCATCATTTGTGTGTGTGTGTGTGTGTGTGTGTGTGTGTGTGTGTGTGTTTCTTTCTTGATTGTATAATTCTAAGACTTAGGGTCCCTATGAAATGTTAACCTCTGTTCCTTATTAAACCAAATAACATTTGTTAATTTTCTTGTAAGGTCACAGTGATGTTGGTTCTGTTTGAAATCAAGTATTATAAATTTTTAGAATCCAAAAGGTAGGGAAGTATTATGAGCAGTTTTATTATCCACTCCTCACTTTCCCCTCTCAAATTCTGTACTTGTATAAATATCAACTTTCTTTTCTTGAAACCTTTGTGCTTTCCCCCCGTGTTGTTGCTAAACCTCTTATACACTTTTTAGTGTAAAGCCAGACATTCTTACTTGAAAATGTAGTGAATAGTTGTTAAAATTCAGCGCTGGTTTGTGCTGCTCTACAATTTGAGAGTAGAGGTCTAGTTTAGAAATTTATTATTTTTGCTGTTTAGACTTTAAAAGAAAAACAATTAGCTATATAACCTAGTTTTTAGTCCTTGAGTGAAACTCATGAGCCCTGTTGATTTTTATAGACATTAGCAAGCTCAAACTTTTCTCTAGAGGTCTCCCAAAACTGTCTGCCTGGCTTTATGTTGAAAGGACTGTAATCTACAGAAGTAGACGTGACAGTGAGAAGCGCAGGATATTCTCAGAGGAGTGTCTGATGTGGAGCTCTGTAGAGAGAGTGGGATTCCATGGTGGCGTGTTTCTGTCGTAGCTCTTGTGTAGCAGTCACAGACCCTGAACCCAAGGACTGTATTTCTATTTGGAGCAGACATTGACCTCTTTTTCTGGGCTGAAAACAGTGAAGTATATCAGTTTTGGTAGCTCCGGTTGTAAGAAACTTAAATTAGTTTGAAGTGGAATTATCCTGATGAAAGGGCAGTTGAAAGCCCTTGACACTGGACAGAGGATTGTCTAGTGTCTAATCTTGGCTCAAAATGCACCAGACATAATGAGAGTCATTATGAACTGCTGATCTCTTACCCCTCCCCTCAGCAGACCCTATTAGACTTGCAAAAATGCAAACACTGTGTGTGTTTGGCATGGTGCCCGCTGTGTACTAGAAGAAGAAAGCGTACCTTGTTTGCACTCCAACCAGATACTGGTGCATCGTGTTACAGCTCTGCTTGGTTCTGAGCTCCTCTGTTCAGGCTTGTCCTGACAGATGCTGTCGTTGCCACCCCTTAGCAAGACAAATGCAGCCACTCTGCAGGAGTTGGCTTTTTCCCAGCTGTGCTTGCCAGTGCCCTAAACTGATGTGCTTGTGTACCTGTGGAAAGGTAACAGCCTGTGGGCCTGTTATCTGCTGCCACGATGGGCATTACCTTTTGAGTTTTTGCCATTTCTGAAGGAGAAGTTTCAGTTCTCTTTGGTCAGATAAATATGTGAACCCTGAACTTCTCTTCCTGCTTTTTTAAAAAGACAGATGTTTGTTAAGCACCCACTAAAGATGCCCAAGTAAGGTCCCTGCCCTCTAGGAATCCACTGTTTTTGTAAGTAGAAATATATGCAAATAATCAAAATAATCAGGACCTTAGTAACTGTGTCCCTAAAGGACTCTGGGAACAAAGAGGAAGGGGAGATCTCTGGGGATGTGTGTCAGGCAGAGAGTCCTCTCATGTGGGCTATGAGGTTAAGTAGAGCTTAGAGAGTGTGACTTATGTGTCGCTGGGGTCCAAGGTCAAGGAGTAGATGTGGCTTGAATTGAGCTTGATGGACCTAGGCTGGGCCCTGGTTTTGGAGGCTGCAGGAAATGAAGAATCATCATAGAATTTTAAAACAGATGAGTAGCCTCTTCAGATTGTTGTTTTTAAGAAGCATTACTCTGGCAGCGGTGTGCAGACTGGGATTATACAAAAAGTGGTGGGAGTTGGGGGAATGCAAGATTATTAACTTGGGAGATTGAGGCATGGAGCGTTTTTGAACTTAAAAAGAAAGATGAGGTCCTGAGTTCAGATAGAGTAGTTAAGGGCAGGAAGGAGCTTAGAGATATTTAGGAATCTTAAAGATAGGACTTGGCTAACAACTGTGATTAAGTGAGTGAGAACAGAGAGTAAGGAAGGAGGGTCTAAGGTTTTCAGTTAAGACTCCTGAAGGACTTTATAAATACTTTTACAAAGGAAATAGGGAGGGCAGAGCAGGTTTGAAGGATGCATGATGCTTCAGTTTGGGGAAGCTGAGTTTAAAGTACCTGTGGAAGTTGTAGGTATCAATAAGTAAATTTCAGTGTAAAATTTGGACCTAGAGTCCAGAAGAGAACAGGGCTGGGCACACAGATATCCTGGATCATTTGAGTATTATAAATTTTGGTCTGGTTTAGCCATGACAGCCATGAGACCCTCTAATCCAAGTTCGAATAAGTCTGTGTCCCATGGTAGTGTTGATGCAGGGTGGGACCAGCATTAAAGGCCAACTAATATCTGCTAAGAATAGCACTTACTGTATTTGGCTCTTGTGTCTAGAAAACCAGGTACCAAGAGCCCATCTGATTTGTGCAGCACAGAATAATGTAACATTGAATTCTGTGTATTCACCATTTGGGAGCCAATTCCACAGGACCACAGGGTGGAAATACTTGTCCTCCACTGAGACTGAGCCTTTCTGGAAAGAGCTTCACCTGGATTTTCTTCATCCCACTAGATGAAGTAATATTTCTTCTGCCCATTCAGCTGACAGCATAACTTCTGTAGAAAGGAACAAAGGTTTCTCCTCTAAAGCTCCTGGTCTCTTTTCTTTCAGTTCCTCTCTGTAGGCCTCTGTCCCACCTTGGTCAGTCTGTCTGCTTTTTCCTCTGGACTTGCACCATCTGTGACATTTGTCCTTTGGGACCCACAATTATCTTTTTGACTACTTATGGTTTTTGTTTTCCTAGGGGCTCTCTGGGTCAATGTAAATATGATTATATCCAACAACAAACTGACTATTTATAGAGTGGGTATCAGTGGTAAAAACACTAATGTGAGAATCTAATAGGTGAGTCAAACTTCCACTTAAAAGATAGAAGTGTAGATTAGATTAGTAAACTTGAGCATTCTAGTCATCTTTCTTCCTTTCCTTAGGAGCTGTGTGTGATGTAACCACATGACTTTTTGGGAGAAGACACGAGAGCGTGTACAGAGAGTCTCACAAGCCAGTCTCCTTCCAGGTTGTTCCTGACTCCAGAGAGGCTATTTCCCATCTTGGACTGCCACAGAATTGGGGAGAAGTCTGGAAGTTGGAAATTGAAGATAGCTCAGTTAAACTACTTTGCCCACAGATGAACCTGTTACAGATAGAGATGAAGAAGCAGATGTATCGGGGGGAGAGGTTTGGGCTGGCGCTTGGGGCCCTGTTTTCACAGGCTGTTTCATGCTGCTGAGGGCTAGAGATTTCTTGTCTCCATTGTGGTGACTCATGGAACAGTGTGGATTTGTTTGGGAAGGATGTTTGTAAGGAGACATGACAGGGTCTATCTGGAATGAAAGGAAAAAAGAGTACCTGTTAAATCTGGATACTTTTAAAGTACAAAGATTTAGATTATAGATGATAAAATCTCAGACCTTGAAGAAACTCTTGAGGCTATTTGGGTGGGAGAATTCTGGAAGTTCTTTCTCTGGAGGACCCAGGAGTATGGGGTCTTCCAAACTGAGAAGAGAGGAAAGCTCAACCATCACTTTTCATGTCCCTGAATACAATTTTAGGCTTCTTTTTATTATCATCATTATTTCATTTGGTAACAATGTTTCTGCCCGGAAGTAGCTTTACCTCTCTGAAGAGAATGCTGTAATCCCATCTGCCAGTTTGCAGAATGCTTCAGGGTCCTCTCCTACCTGCTATTTCTGTGCCCTTTCCATGTGTCATGGTAAAGCCCCCACCTCTCCAGTCATGGGTCCTTGTTTGCTGTATTTGTTCCTGCCTTCAGAAACTGACTTTGGGATGTGGCAAGGAGAGGCAGCGTGCACTGGCGGAATCCTGTTACCATGATGTGCTGGGAAGAGGGAGTGATGAAGAGGTGTTGTGGGGTAAGAAGTCCTTGCTCCACATCTTGAATAGTTCAGAAATTTCTTTGAAGGATTCTATGCCTTCAGGCTTCTCCTGCTCAATGAATGTATTTTTCACTGCTTTAGGATTAATCTTCTTAAAGCCCTTCCTTGAACTTTTGAGCCTATAATGACTACCCATTACTTAGAGATCCACATTCTGGAATGCAAGTCCTGATTAGCCTAATCATGCAAGATCTTTTGGTATCATCAAATAAGACTCATTCTCTCCAACATTCTTCTTCCTAGCTGTTACCTCCTTCTTCATCTCTCCACATGCCTCTCTCCACTGCTCTTCTGTAAAGCTCTAGATTCAATGCTTACACTTTACCGTGCTTCAGGAAGTTTCCTTGCCTCGTGTGGGTCATATAGATCTCTTCTTATTTTTGTTTCTGCTCTTGTAGGGAAAAATATCATTTTTTAAAAACCATTGACTCTTTTTACTTTTACAGAAGAATACGGGTTAGTGAGTCATATATTTGAGGCATGATTGTACTTAGCATTGTGGGAATATAAGTAAATCTCAAGGCATGACCTTGTCCTGAAAGAGTCTGCAAGTACAGTGATGAACCCAAAACTAAACATGATGGAAACTGGGACTAACTGAATAACCTCTGGTGTTATGGAGAGAGAAACAGTACAAGCTAACCCAGGGAAGTGCAGTGAGCATGGAGTGTGGTGGGAGTGTGTGTGAGGGGGTATGGTGTGGGAAACAGAAGGGCCCACTGGAGTGGAGGAGTAGGTCGATGGAGGCGTGTCTTAGATAGATGGGGTGAAAGCAAATTGTATAGGGAATTCAGGTCAGGGAAAGGAGTTTAGGCTAAGAAATGGGGATCAATTTTATAGGTAGTTGAGTCGTTGAATAAGACAGAAATATGTGGGATGGTTAGAAGGGAGGGTTGCAAAGACTGTACAGAAGAGACTGCTGAGATAAGCCTGCTGTGCTCACAGTGGGAAGGATGAGGAATGGTGACTTGGGAAGATGTATCAAAGAGAGAAATGACAGGGCTTGCTGGCAGATCATTTCAAGGCTTGTGGAAACTGCAGATCATGTTTTAAACCGGAACATATTGCTATAGGTAAGTGTGATACGTAAATCCCAATTTATAGATTTAGGTTTCATAGTGATATTTTATACTCTCTTTGCATAGCAAAAGGAACTTTCAAACATACTTGTATAACTATCACCTCATTTTATCTTCAACATCTGTGTCAACTTTCTTACCTGTAAATGCAGGTGACACCTACCAACCCTCTAGGCTTAATTTGTTGAAGGCTCATCCTATGAAGAATGAATCTGGTGGACAATTCAAGGACTAACTTCAATCTTCTTTTTTCCCATTCATTTTGGAAGACAGGAATCATTGCTTTAAAGAAACATTTAAAAAGAAGCTCCCTTAAATGGCAGGCTCTCTTTTGGCTTAATCTAACATAAGACCACGCTTCAGCAACTTTTCCTACCTAGTTAGGTCCCTGGCTGAACACACGTCCTTCCATCTTTGCCTGAGTCTCCCCAGTCTTGCTGCAGCTGCTGGGGCAGGTTTAGGCCACTTACATCCTGGCAAGGGATAAGCCCGATACCCTTTCCTTTCATGAAACACTATCTGTGTGAAGTGAGCTCTTTGGTCCATAGTGTTCCCTGCCAAAGCTAAGGGGAGATCAAGGAACACCTCTGAGCAGATGAATATTGGATGAGGTTTATATAATTGAAACTCACACTCCTGTTAAACCCTTTCACTCAGTGGAGAGACAAGAGAAACTTATACAATTATGGCTCCCACTTAGGAATAAAGTACTGTGTCTTCTCTGGGTGCATTCTTCTCATTTACATAGGGCAGAGCTTGGGAATTGAGATATTAATTGATGACTGTTCATTTTTTTTTTAGCTTCATAGTACCAATTTCTATACCCCATTGTAACCATATGGAATGAAAATGCTGAAATGGAATTGGGATCAGTTGGTATCTATGTATTAGGCATCAGGGTTTGGGTGGTGAACGAGGCTGTTATTGTCACAAACAATAATGGAAATAATAATAATACCACCAGTGGACATTTCTTGCGTGCTTACTATATGCAAGGTTCTTTTCTAAACACTTTTCATCCACTTTAATTCTCATAACAAACTTAAGAGGTAGATGTTATTATCCCTTTTAGAGATAAGGAAACTGAAGCACAGAGAGGTTAAATACCTTGCCCAAAGTCTTATAGCTTATAAATAGTAGAGTCAGGATTCAAATGTGAGCAGGCAGACCTCAGGTTTCTAACTTCTGTGCTGTACCCCTCATGGTGAGAAAGGCAGACAGTTGATAAATCCCTTGAAGTGGGATGAATTCTGTGGGAGCCTGTAAAAGGGTAAATTAACCCAGAGAAGGGGAAGGCTGGGAAGGCTTTGATGAGAAAAGCAAAATCATCCTTTAGGATGAAACATAAAGAGTGCATAGGTGCTCTCTAGGTGGGGTACAGTGGACAAGAATATTCCAGCATGCACAGTAGCCACCAGGCTGGAGAGAATATGGCAATCTTGAGGAACAGCTGTTAGAAGGGATGGAGAGGGTGAGAGAGAGTGTGTCATAGAGTGAGGCTGGCAGAGGCCAGGTCAAGAAGGGCTCTGTAGGTCCTACTTCAAGGAGTGGGGGTATAGAAATGTAATGGATTAAGGGTCATTGTGATTTATAAGAAATATATATATTTGGTCTGTGTCCCATTCCTGGCCATAGAGCTCCTAAAACCCTAGAAATTTTCTAAGGGCTGAGAGTAATAAAGGTATCTTGTTTGTATTAATGGGGTGACTTTTGGAAAGCCCATAGGTAACCGAAGGATGGGGTTCCTTGCCAGGGGAGACAACCATATCATTAGAGGGTTGGAACTTTTAGTCCCACTCCAGGACCTCAGGAGGGGAGAGGGGCTGGAGGTTGAGTTCATTCACGAAGGCCAATGATTTACTCAACTGTGCCTGCATAATGAAGCTGCCAGCCATAAAAAGCCAAAGGATGAAGTTTCATAGAGCTTCTGGGCAGGTGAACATGTGGAGGTGTGGGGAGAGTAGTGTGCCCAAAGAGAACATGGAAGCTCCGAGCCCCTTCCCACATACCTTGCCCTGTGTATCTGTTCATCTGGCTGTTCATCTGTATCCTTTATAATATCCTTTAAAATAAACAGATGTATGCAAGTAAATGTTTCTCGTGAGTTCTCTGAGCCACCCTAGCAACTTAATTGAACCTGAGGAAGAGTCATGAGAACCTCCAATCATAGCCAGTTGGTCAGAGCACAGGTAACATCCTGCACTTGCGACTGGCATCTAACACGAGGGCACTTTTGCGGGACTGAGCCCTTAACCTGTGGGATCTGACACTATCTCCAGGTAGTGTCAGAATTGAGCTAATTGCTTGATGGTGCTGAAAAAAACCCCACACATATTGGAGGGAGCATTAAATGTTAAGAATTAAGGGCATGCACTGTTGGTGGGAATGTAAATTGATACAGCCACTATGGAGAACAGTATGGGGGTTCCTTAAAAAACTAAAAACAGAACTACCATATGACCCAGCAATCCCACTACTGGGCATATACCCTGAGAAAAACATAATTCAAAAAGAGTTGTGTACCACAGTGTTCACTGCAGCACTATTTACAATAGCCAGGACATGGAAGCAACCTAAGTGTCCATCGACAGATGAATGGATAAAGAAGATGCGGCACATATATACAATGGAATATTACTCAGCCATAAAAAGAAACGAAATTAAGTTATTTGTAGTAAGGTGGATGGACCTAGAGTCTGTCATACAGAGTGAACTAAGTCAGAGAAAAATACTGTATGCTAACACATATATATGGAATCTGAAAAAACAGGTGGTTCTGATGAACCTAGGGGCAGGACAGGAATAAAGGCGCCGACGTAGAGAATGGACTTGAGGACATGGGGAGGGGGAAGGGTAAGCTGGGACGAAGTGAGACAGTAGCATTGACATATATACACTACCAAGTGTAAAATAGATAGCTAGTGGGAAGCAGCCGCATAGCACAGGGAGATCAGCTCGGTGCTTTGTGACCACCTAGAGGGTTGGGATGGAGAGGGTGGGAGGGAGATGCAAGAGGGAGGAGATATGGGGATATATGTATACATATAGCTGATTCACTTTGTTATACAGCAGAAACTAGCACAACATTGTAAAGCAGCTATACTCCAATAAAGATGTTAAAGAAAAAAGAAAAAAAAGAAGGGCAAGACAAGCATTAAAGGGATAGAACCATGGGACTGACGTGATAAGACACGAGTTTTGAAAAGGTGTTTCTGACTACTGGTGTGTCTGATGAATCACAGAGGGCTAGAGTGGACCTAGAGAGTGCAGTCGGGAGGTGGTTGCTGTGGTCCAGCTGAGAGATGATGGTGGCCTGGACCAGCAGAGGAGCAGTGAGGATGGAGAGCAGCTCAGGAGCCTCTTAGGAAGCTGAGCATAGGCAGCTTTGATGTGGAAGATGAAGACAAGGAGGGAACCAATAACAATGCTCCAGTTAAGAGTAAGAAGAAACTTGCAAGCTAACCAGACAGGACCTTGAGGAAACTATCTACAACAGACCTTATTTGGTCAAGAGAAGGAGTATGCAAGAGAAAACGGGTGGCTTGTGTCATGGCCCAACCAGGGAATGACTCCTGTGAAGGGAATGGATACACACATACACACACTTTATATATACATATACACACACACCCATATGTTTATATATGTTTGTGTTTTGGGTTGGCCAAAAAGTGCCTTCATTTTTTTTTAATTTAATATTTTATTTATTTATTTTTATATTTTTGGCCGCTTTGGGTCTTAGTTGCACGTGGACTCTTCGTTGTGGTGTGCGGGCTTCTCTCTATCTAGTTGTGGCGTGCAGGTTTTCTCTCTCAAGTTGTGACATGCGGGCTTCAGAGTGCGTGGGCTCTGTAGTTGTGGTGCGTGGGCTCCAGAGCACATGGGCTCTGTAGTTTGCGGCACACAGGTTCTCTAGTTGAGGTGCGTGAGCTCAGTAGTTGTGGTGCGTGGGCTTAGTTGCCCTGTGGCATGTGGGATCTTAGTTCCCCGACCAGGGATCGAACCCGTGTCCCCCTGCATTGGAATGCGGATTCTTAACCACTGGACCACCAGGGAAGTCCTGTGCCTTTGGTTTTTAAGTAAAAATAAAAGACACATTTTTCATTCTGCCAAGAACTTTATTGGACAGTGTATTCACCCTTTTTTTCCACTTCCTTCTGCAGTTTTTCAGGCAACTTCCTAATGCCATCTTCCCAAAACTTTTTTATCTTTTTGAGCAAAGAACTGTTCCAGGTGCCTTTTACAGTCTTCCAGGGAATTGAAATTTTTTCCATTAAGAGAATTTTGTAAAGACAGAAATAAATGGAAATCCGAAGGTGCGATGCCTGGTGAATACAGTGGATGAATCAGAGCTTCCCAGCCAAGCTGTAACAGTTTTTGCCTGGTCATCAGAGAAACATGTGGTCTTGCATTATGCTGATGGACAATTATGTGTTTTCTGTTGACCAGTCCTGGACATGTTTTGTGGAGTGCTGCTTTCAGTTGGTCTAATTGGGAGCAGTACCTGTTGGAATTAACTGGTATTCTGGAAGGAGCTCATAATAGGGGACTCCTTTCCAATCCCACCATATACACAACATCACCTTCTTTGCATGAAGACTGGCCTTTGGTGTGGTTGGTGGTGGTTCATTTCGCTTGCCCCACCATCTCTTCCGTTCCACATTATTGTACAGTATCCACTTTTCATCGCCTATCACAACTGGTTTTAAAAACGGAGTGTTTTCATTAATTTTCAGTAGAGAATCAGTAGAAAATAATGATCAAGAAGGTTTTTTTTGCTTAGCTTATGTGGAACCCAAACATCAAAGTGATGAACATAGCCAAGCTGGTGCAAATGATTTTCATCGCTTGATTTGGATATTTTGAGTATGTCGGCTATCTCCTGTGTGGTATAACATTGCTTGTTCTCAGTTAATGTCTTGGTTCGATCGCCATCAACTTCAACTGGTCTACCCAACCGTGCAGCATCGTCCAGCGAGAAATCTCCAGCACGAAACTTCGCAAACAACTTTTGACACGTTCGATCAGTCACAACACGTTTTCCATACAGAGCACAAACCTTTTTTGTGTGTTTCAGTTGCGTTTTTACCTTTCTTGAAGCAATAAAGCATAATATGCTGAAAATGTTGCTTTTTTCTTCCGTCTTCGATATTAAAATGGCTACCCCCAAATTTACCAATTTTGATAAATTTTTTAAATGCACAATGATATGACAGCTGTCACACAGAATCTAACAAAATTGTTTCGAATGAAGTTAAAGACAACTAAGTGCTACTAGAGCCATCTTACGGAAAAAAATGAATGAACCTTTTGGCCAACCCCATATATGTATATACTTACACACACATACCTGGATTTGTTGTTGTGGAGGTTAGGCCTCCCAAGTTAAGGTAATTTCAGAACCGAGGTTGCCTCTTTGGTGCCTACTGCCCTCTAGCTGTGGCGTTATTGGTAAGTACAAGTTCTATACTTCTACCATCATCACTGAGTTTCCCCTTTGAGTCAAAGTATAGAGTGATCCAAAAGTATCTGGCAACATGGCACGTCAACGGGAGAGACACACGAATGCCACATCTATACAAAACAACTGGCTGGATTCAGGTGGAAAAGCAGTAATTATCCACATGGGTGTCAATTCCAGTTTTATCTCGTTAGTGAGCTAATCCTGTCCACCTCAAAACATCTTCCTGTCTTTGTCGAGAGAATCTCTGAAAGCTTCATTATGATCGTCACCATTTCTGATGAGGTATTTTCTGCTGAACATTTGGAACTGGGTAGGGTGAGATAAATTCCAGGCAGATGGGACGTTTTCACAGTCTGTATATCAGCAGCTCCAGTCTGCTGTATAGACCTTCCAGGAAATTTCTGTGCCAAAGGGCAGATGCCTGAGGAATTTATGTTTTGATATTTTATCAAACTTTTCAGCTTTTAGTGATCATGCGTGAGAGTGTGTAATTGCCAGTGGTCTGGGGTTAACCTCAGTTATAGGGGGAATTATTTTGGGAGGAGTTAAATATGGTATTTGAAAAACTGAGAAATGAAAGTCTTCCCTAACACTAGAGCTTCTGAAGGAAAAACAGTTGGGCCACACTGGATGAACTGGTTGGATTAAATGCTGTGTCTTACTCCTGACTCAGGGTTGTTATTTGTGGTTGCTTACTTTATTTTTATTGTTAAAGTGTCCTATTTAATGTGCCAGACTTTGCTCAGGACAGTGTAAGGCATTTAGGGAAAGGCATAAAAGAAACATGAAGCACGAACCAGCTTACATTAGGGACCTGAAAAACGTTATAGAACACATAGAACATTTACACGTTATAATCATATCATGATTCGTACTTTTTAGAATGCTTGTCTAACTCTGAAACATTATTCTGGTTTCCTCAGATCAGTGTCCACAGTTGTTTTCTGTACCTGTTTATGCTGTGCCCTCACACAGAACATTGGGGCATGAGAATAAATCCTTGTTTTCTGCTGTCTCCCCAGCACCTAGAGCAACACCGGACACAGCTGACACAGAGCAAGCACTCAAAAAATCTTAGTTGTGTAAATGAATGAAAAACATTATCTTCCAAACATCAGTAATAACTATATAAAACAGGCTTGGCGTGCTACCATTTATGTACATTTGACTTTGCTTTCTGCCAGGTTTTCACCCAGATTTTATAGTAGTTGGTTATCCTGGGAGAAATTTATGACCTATTTTTCTTTTTAATGAGAGTGGATATTGTCATAATTAGGTTGAAACTAAAGGGCATTTATTTGTCCTCCATCAATGGTAACTTTTTTCTATTATAAAGAAAACCCACTAGTAAATTATTATTCCCATGTCTGAGGGAGAGTCTCCAGCACCTGCAAGGGCTTGGCTGGGATGCTGGGCCCCTGCCAGGAGAAAGGGCTTTGTCCCCACTGCCCTCGGCTGCGATCCCAGCAGTAAGTAAGCTGAATTGTGGTGGCAAGTCATCTTGGCAGTGGCAAGTAGAACATATTTTGACTGGTGATTTCTGCATGATTTGTATGACTTTCTGTATGACAGGAGTCACAACAAAACCATTTCATGACTTGTGTCTAAAGCTATCAGTCAGTTGGAGCTGTGAAAATCAGTTTGCATATGTCAGCAATTTAATCTCCTAATATACTTGCCAATGGAAAACCAACACTAGAATTATTTTTCTGTATTTACTGACTAGAAAGATGCAGTTATCAAGTGCACTGATTGAAAAATCTTTAAAATACCAGTCTTTAAATTGGGACCATATGTGTGTTTTCCTTCCCTAGCCACATCTATTTGTACATTTACCCACACATGTGTATATATACACACACACAGCATAACAGTTACATTGATGTGTGTTTGTGTTACATATGTATGTGTTCACACAGAGCACATGTGCTTCGTGCATATGCATGAGCTTTTAATGTGCTTATAGGTAGAAATGTAAGGATGTTGGGGAAGTTTCCTTGTCTGTTAACTGAGAATAATACAGTTACCTACATTCCAGGCTCCTAGTAAGGATTAACTTGGTTATTATGTGTGTACTCCTTAGAATAGTGCCTAGCACATAATAAGTTTTCTATAAATACCAACTTTCTTTATTTTCAATTATATCTCCATCTGTCAGCCTAAGCAAAGGACTATTGGTCTCTCTGTTACTTCTTCTTATAATAATTTAGCTTCAGAGGCAGAGTGGTACAGCCTCAAACTTATTGTGTAGTTGGGAGGTACATTGGGGAATTTACTATTCTTCTAAAATGCCTGCAAGCAATTTTTATGCCATCTAGGAAATATTAGTGTATGTATTTTTAACTCATAGCCATTTATTAAATACCTTAGTAATATTGATTCCTGTTATAGTAAAACATTTCTCTTTCTAAGTCATCATCATTCCCTGGTGTCCATCAGGGTTTTCAGTGCATGTGTCATTTTTATTCTTTAACTAACACCAACTTCACTAGAGAATTTTAATTACAGGCTTGTAAGAGAACTGTTCATTTATTGTGAAAAAAATAAGTGAGATATTCGCTCTGGTC
Source organism: Eschrichtius robustus (assembly GCF_028021215.1). Classification (NCBI taxonomy): domain Eukaryota; kingdom Metazoa; phylum Chordata; class Mammalia; order Artiodactyla; family Eschrichtiidae; genus Eschrichtius; species Eschrichtius robustus. The sequence goes on along the minus strand of NC_090839.1, from coordinate 80,853,155 downwards.
TAAATGTTTGCGTCGCTCCAAAATTCATGTGGTGAAATCCCAACCCCAAAGGTGATGGTGTTAGTAGGTGGGGGCCTTTGAGAGGTGCTTAAGTCATGAGAGTGGAACCCTCATGTATGGGATAAATGCCTTATAAAAGAAGCTCCAGAGAGATCCCTAGTCCCTTCCACCATGTGGGAATACAACAAGTCTGCAACCTAGAAGAGAGCCCTCACCAAAATGTGACCATGCTGGCACCTTGATCTTGGACTTCCCAGCCTTCAGAACTGTGAGAAATAAACGCTTATTGTTTATAAGCTATGCAGTCTGTGGTATTCTGTTACAGCAGCATGAATGGACTAAGACAGCATTTGAGTGATCAGGTGGAGAGAAAACAGTGCAAAAGAACCTAGAAGAGTTTGGAACTGTAGGTACGTTAACATATAGGTATACACACCTAGGAAGAAAATGACAAGGGCACATATTATTTTGAGAAAGGTTTTAGTAAGTAATGGTGGTACTCACTGGGGAAAGAAGTATGAATCATTAGTCAAAATGAATGTATGAACTGGTGATGTGAAAGTGCTGATTAAGTTGTTTTGAATAATAATTGGATTTTTGTTGGAATAGGTAAGTTAAGTAGCTCATCCTTAACAAAAGTGCAAGGGATTTCACAGCTCATGTCATTTTATAGATTAAAAATGAAGGCCAAGTGAAGACCACAGAGTTAGTTGGTAGAAGTGTGAGTACCAAAACCAGACTCTGACGTGGGGGGAAGACAGTGCCCCCACGTAACAATTCTTTAACTGCAGTAGCATGGAGTTGGAACAAAGGGACTTGGAATGTTGACCTCAACTCTGTAAGAATAATTCCAGCCACAAGCTGGAATTATTAGAGAGTTTATAAAATATTCTTAATAAAATGCTTTTCCTGTTTTATTATGAGTGAAGAAACTCAGCTTTATGTATCTACTTTGGGTCAGATTTGTTTGGGCATGTTCAGGAAGGTGGTGGGTTCTTAGATCCAGACCACTGGAGTATATTCAGGGCCTCTTTCAGTGTCGCTGTTTTTGTGATTGGACTCATGTGCATTATTTTAAAAAACTATTTTATCTCTGTAGAAGACTATAGAAGGCATTTGTATTTAGTTCTTTATATTGATTTGTAAAAATTATATGGGTAGGGAACATTGAGTTTGAGGACAGTACTTGAGTCACAGAAAGGGGGCTCTGGGGGCTGCTAGCGCTGAACTGGACTGGATGGTCACCCACTTTGTTCATGTTGCATCTTTTTTTTTTTTTTCTTTTTAATCATTTGGGGGAAGGGTAATCTTTTGGTAGCTTTTAAGACTTTGATTTGGAGATTCGGAAAGGCAGTGTTTTGTTGGGTGAAACTTTTTGTATGGAGACATTTCTTTTAAGGTTTGTGAATGCGCTCTGTTTTAACTCTTACAGATCACATTTCTTGGTATCCACATAGAAATAGATACTGAAAAGAGTAGACATTGGTAGTAATGGGGAAGTTTGAAGACCACAAAGCAATCTACTTTGATGATAGGGTCAGCTGGATTTTAGATCTGCACCCTTTCTTAGCATCCTGAGTATTCTAAGAAGCAGTAGGGTATGGTTTAGAAACTTGGTATTTGGGGTCAACTGACCTGGTTTTCTTAATCTCTGCTATACTAGCTGTGTCTTGAGGTTTGCTTCCCTTGTCTGCAAAATAAAGATAATGATACCTGTTTCACAGTTTTTTAAAAACAGCTTTATTGATATGTGTTTCACATACGATAAAATACACCAGTTTAAAGTGTACAGTGGTTTTAGTACATTCACAGTTATGCAGCTGACACCACAGTCAATTTTAGAGCATTTTATCACTCCAGAAAGAAACTGATAGAAGTCAGCTCCCATTTCCTCCCCTGATTCCCCCAGCTCTAGGCAACCATTACTCTATTTTCTGTCTCTTTGGATTTGCCTATCCTCCACATTTCATGTAAATGGAATCAGACAATATGTCATGCTTTGTGACTGCCTTCTTTCACTTAGCATAATGTCTTCAAGGTTTCATCCATGTTATGATGTGTATTAGTAGATTGTTCTTTTTTATTGCCAAATTTCTCTCCATTGTATGGATATACCACATTGTTATCCATTCATCAGTTGATGGATGCAATGATGTTTTTGTGAAAACCGAGTAAGAGAGAAAATAAGTTAAGGTGCTCAATGATGTCTTGCACATAGAAGCAATGTATTGACCTTTGAACAACACAGGGGTTGGGGTGCCAACCTTCTGCACAGGTGAAAGTCCCTGTGTAATTTTATATTCGGCCTTCCATATGTGCAGTTCCACATCCCTGGATTCAGCCCTGTCCCGTAGTACTGTAGTACGTATTTAGTGAAAGAAATTCACATGTCCGTGGACCCTTGCAATTCAAACGTGTTGGTCAGGGGTCCACTGTATATTTCTATTGTTTCTCTTCATCTGGTTTGGACAGGCTTCATGTGTGAATTGTCAGTAGCTCTTCCTGTCTTATGAGTTAAGAAAAGCGGTCTTAGTGAGTAGACCATCTGTCTGCCAGTTCTCTTATGTTGGTTCTTGGTTCATTGAGGACCCTGGGTGAGCACTCGTTTAATACTAGAATTCACACTGCTTTCCTCAGCAGCCAGAAGTGTTCAAGTGTTATCAGCAGTGCTCATTGTCATTACAGGTGCTCAGTCCATAAGTGTAAACACTAGGTTTAAAGCGATTGAAAGAAGGAGCCATTGTAGTACACAGATGTCAACTGATCTCATGTGCTGATCCTCATTCTGAACCTGAGCATTGACACCAGTGTCAGGCTGTGGGGTATTTACGTCATTTGCAAGGATTGGAGGGAAATAGGGCTTTGGCAGTTCCATGCTTGGTGACTTTACAGAACACAGAAAACGGCTGAGGGCTTATGTGACATGAGACAGGAAGTTCATGTTACACATACGGGTGTCTTGAGGATTTGGGATTGTAAAATACTAATTGATTACTAAATGACAAAATTCCAGTTGAAGTAGATAGTTGCTTAAGACCAAAGAGAAGTCTAAAAGCATTGATTTCTGTTTTGTCAGTTGTGGAAATGTCATGGAACTCAATTATTAAACGTAGTGTTTCTGAATTTCTACTTAAGATACTATATATAATATAAAAATAAAATTCTAAAAAAGGCCCAATTGTTATTTACTAAGCAAATATTATTTTAGTATCCACTGTTGGCCTACTGCTGTTAGTCATATGGAAAAACAGAATAAATATTCTCTAATAAGTACTCTTCTGCCCAGGTTTCCACTGAGGACATGAAACAAGTTGTTAAAGTTGAAATCTCCAGTGGTTGCCATTTTACAGATGGATTTGTTGAATAGGCTTTCTAAGCTTGTTTGCCTGCCTCTGCAAAGATAAAACATTAATAATACCTTGCCTATTATGAGAAGTTAATTTGTACTGGGCCCTGTGCTTACCACTTTATTTGGATTCTCATTGATTAAAGTTAAGTATGGTTAGTATCCTTTTTTATCAATATATTAGATGAAGAAACTGAGGCACAGAGAGATTAAGTAACTGATCCAAGTATACACAGCTTGTAAGCAGTACTTCTCTTCATAGCTTCCCATTTTGTAAAGTTTTATGTTATTAAAACTGCTTTAGAATTTCAAGTTTTACTCTGATATTCTTTCTCCAAATCCCAGGTCTATGTAGAAATCAAGGCAAGTCTGTGGTTAGTTTCTTAGGGAATTATATATAAATAAAATAGTTTCATACTGTAATTATATTATGAATGGCATCTTTTACTAGTAACCAGCAGTAGCTCAGCTGCTTATCTTTATCCCTTCAGTAGTCAAGGAGATAAGAAGTAGATAAGCAAGTGGAGCGGCTGCCACTCAAGCAAGCCTCTTGGAGAATAATTCCAAGTAACTTCTCAGAGTGAATTGCAACTCACTCAATCCCACTTCACCAGAGAGCATTGTTCAAAAGATACGCTTTTACTTTTCTACTTAGCCTGCTGCAAGCATTCCCGAGAGAGCTTATGCTTGTGGCCTGTGGATCAAAGATAGTTTCTCAAATACTAGGAACTTTGCTGCCAGTTGGAATTAAGCAAATGGAAAATATACCTCCAGAAAGTAAGCAAATTAGTTTAAAACAGCCCAACTGTAGTATTTTTTGTGCTTTTAAAAGTTTCCCTAAGAAAACTCTTTAATCATACATTTTGACAAACAGGAAAGGAACAGAACAAAATTACCAATTTCCATCTCTTATGAAGGGCTAGGCCTTTTATCCTGTGCTGTCTCTTAGCCTAACATCTCTCTTCAATATCTCTGTGCTTTTATTTCCATTTAAAAACAGGGAATTGAGACTCAGCGAGATGAAGTACCTTACATCACCACATTAAGTTGTGATGATATCATTTGAAAATGCAAAGTCAAAGACTTCTATTGTTCGGTGATATTATCTTTTTTATTGGGCTAGCCTTATTGTAATTTGGACTTATCTACCATTATAACAATCACAAACCAAGTGAAAAAAGAGGATACACTAGGATACATACACTCGGATATTACCTACATTAGGATGTATGTAATGTATGTAACACCATATAGGTGAAGATGAATGAAAAATGCCTGAAAGATTGATTCCCTGTTGTCTCATGCCTTACTAGTAATAAAGTATATTGAATCCAGTTACTATATCAGAAGTTTTTCACATTTCATCTTATCTAATTCTCACAACCATGCTGTCAGGTGGGTGCTATTTTTATCCACATTTTTATAGATAAGGCAGCTGAGACTGGAAAGTTAAAACCACTTGCCTGTGGTCATGAAGCTAGCAATTAGCAAAGCCGTTGCTTTTAACCACTGTGCAATTTTCCTTGCCCACTAATCGACATAGAAAGGTTTACTTTAGTTTTTCTACCTCTCAGTTCAAGCCACCACCAGATGTACATTCTAAACCCAGATTTGATTATTTTTTAAAAATTTATTTATTTATATTTTATTTTTGGCTGCGTTGGGTCTTTGTTGCTGCCCACGGGCTTTCTCTAGTTGCGGCGAGCGGGGGCTACTTTTCGTTGCGGTGCGCGGGCTTCTCGTTGCGGTGGCTTCTCTTTGTTGTGGAGCACGGGCTCTAGGCGCGTGGGCTTCAGTAGTTGTGGCACATGGGCTCAGTGGTTGTGGCTCGCAGGCTCTAGAGCGCAGGCTCAGTAGTTGTGGCGCACGGGCTTACTTGCTCCGCGGCATGTGGGATGTTCCCGACCAGGGCTTGAACTCGTATCCCCTGCATTGGCAGGTGGATTCTTAACCACTGCGCCACCAGGGAAGTCCCCAGATTTGATTCTGTTTAAAAATGTTTAATGGCTTCTGATGTTATCAGGAAAGTTGCTGTTCATTTTTCAAGACCTGAGTTGAGTGACTTTAGTTGGATGTCATGTTCTCTATGAACCTTCCCTGATGCTGATCTTCTGTGTGTCCCTGTAGCACCTTGTAGCCTAGCCCTTAGGACTTCCCCTGCCTATGCTCTGGACTTCTTTAGAAGCACATTGTCTGGTTCAGTTATTAGCTTTTATTTGTATTGCTAGCACTGTGTTGGTGCTTTATGCACAGTGGATGGTTAATAGATGTTTGTGGAATTGAATTGGATGTTTGATAAATGTTTGAATTTAATTATGATGTTAACTTTCTGGTATGCACTTCAGGCACTTCAGGAAAGTCATTGTAGCATTAGGCGCCTATGGAGACCCTCAATTTTTCAGGCTGGGAATTGGTGACTTCCTACAGGACATCAATTAAACGCATGATTGGGGCTGATTTTGTCTAAATTGCTCAGAGCACATGGTATTATTTTTCTCTCTAGAAGAGTGTCAACCATCCTGCCACACTTAACAAAATAGAAACTGTTTTTATTTTAATAAAATGAAACCTTCTTTTTAATGTGTCACAGGTTTCCATAGCATACTTTATGAGCAGCTACATGCATCCCACTCTTCAGAAAATCAGATTTTCAAAGCTACACTTTATATCCTATTGAAAGTAGCTTGAGCAAATGGAAAGAACATGGGTTTTGGAGTTAGGTACTGAGTCAAATTCTGGTTCAGCTACATCATAGCTTCTGACTTTGGGCAAAATACTTTATTCAACATGGTTTTTTTATTTTTTAAATGGGAAGGGTACATATTGGCAGCTTTTTGGACAAAATGTGTTGGGAGGAAATGTGTTACTTCTTAAAAAGAAATCTATGAGTTCAACGATAATATTTTGGTATGTTTTCACTTCAGTTGAATAAACTTTTATTCTAATTTCATTCTTAAAAAATGGTATAAGCGTATTGAGAATCATCTCTCTGATCACCCTGTAATCAAGCACTGCCATGTGACTTCTGGTCCAGTGTTCCAAGTGAAGACCAAATAATGTCAAGATGTGCTCTCTCTATATAGATTTTGTAGGAGTTTGAATAAAGAAGAGGGATAGAGTCATCCATAGATGGCAAAGTTATGCCTTGGCAGTAAGTACCGTATTGACATATTTAGTACAAATCCCAGTTTAGAAAGGGCAAATTTGGAGAGGATCATAGCAGTGAGTATTGCAGTAAATTTACAAGGAAGAATTTTCTCAGTTCCAACAGTAATTGCTTTAGATACACATTTAAGTGCAGACTACAATATTGTGGCAATGTTAGTTACTCAGCAAAATAGTTTTAAAAAATTGCCAAGGGACTCTCTTTAAAATGACATCCTAAATCTGCTAACCAGCAGTTGTAGCTGGTTATAACGTCTGATTATCTTGACCTCCTCCATCCACTGGTCCACTCTTTTGAATTACCCAGAATCATGGCTTTTGGTTTGTTGTTAGGTTCTTTGAGCTGCTATCATGGAGCCAGACTTCGAAGAGCTTCTTCATACCTGGTGTGAATTTGGGGCTTATCCTAGAAGGTCTTGATTTTGAGAGCCTTGATAATATTAACTTCAAATGTTTCTTGACTGGGCTAATAATAATAAGTTAGCCAGTGAGAATATCCCACGATTGCTTTTTGTGTCTTCAGGTCTTTTTGTTTGTAGAGTGACACTGTAATTTTTCAGTGTTTAGAAAATAAGAAGGTTGTAGTTTCTGAGTTCTTGGCCTTCTGATCTGGATTGCATTTTCATTTAATCACCTTGTGCTCTGAAATTGCAGAGCCAGAGAGAGCTGATGCTACCTGATGGAGTATTTAGAAACATTGAGAACTGCGAATGGGTACAATAAGCCTCTCTGATAATGTAGATAATGGACAGTATCATCCATTTTGCACTCAGTTCCTATGAGGACTCAGTAAATCCACACAGTGAATTAACTAAGGCTGTTTGAGAAACAGCCAGTGCAATAATGAACAGTTTTATGCTTTTTAAAATGACTATGGGAAGTCTGATCAAGGCGATTCCAAGATGGCAGCTGGGTTTTTCACTGCTCTTCTGGGACTTGCATTGAAAAGTATGCTTTTAACTGATATTCCCCTTTAACAGGAATTCATTAGGGGTATCCATTAGCCAATGAACTATAAGAAAAACAGGCAGTTTAGTTATTTTAGAGAGGAAAATGCTATTAGCTATTTATATGCTGGGTGAATTTGAAGAATTCCTCCCCCCACCCAATCTGGAAAATTGATTTTAAAGAACTTATATTTTACTTAGAAAGAAGGAAAAGCAGATTATATTAGTAACTTTAAGTTTTGTGTTTCTACTATATTTATCCAAAGAGAAAGTGCTCAGATTTTAATTTCTAGGTACCTTATTTGCAAATTGGTTTTTCCTGCACATTTATGGCAGTTTCTTATTTCTAAAGATTGAACCTTTTTATGTAATTGTTCTCTCAAGGGATAACATTTATGTATCTCCTCTTCTAAAAACAAAGAAAGTATAAAAATGTAAATTTATACTTGTGGTGTTTATCTATTAAATATTTTTGTGCTACCCAGACTTCTTAGTATAAATATTGCAAAATGATACTAAACTAGGCTGAAGAAGGTGATGAAAGTAAAAAATCCTGAACACTCACTGAACTGTTAAGGTGTTAATGTGATTTCAGATGGAGTTAGTTGATGGACAGCAGCAGGTGTACTGGGTCTCCCGCCTCAAACATCAGTGAGGTTTGGACAGTTTAGGGGGAGGGGATTAATTTTTGAGTAGTCAGGTTTTTTTCATTTACCTCTATTATTTAAAATGAAAGTACAGAGAAACACTGTAAATTAGCGAAAGGTGCACTGCATTTAACTTGGAGTCATAATGCTGGCTAACTTGTGTGACCTTGGGCATGAGTTTTTGCCTGCCTGTGTCAGTTTCTCAGTCATCAGAGTTGTAGCTTTGGACTAGATCGTGGTTCCCTGTTGTGTGTTTTCTTGGGAAATGTGGTAGAACGCTAGGAGCCTTATAAAGTCACAGTATAAACACAGCAGACATATATCTTGCTGCCTGCCTTCCACATCTATTTTACCTGAGGTTTTTAGCATAACATTAACTTTATACGTAAACAAACTTATATTGGACTAAAAGGACTAAAAGGAATTCGGATAGATTCATATGGTATGTGTAATACCAAAACTAAAAGAAGTGTTATGCTAACAGCAGGCTACAGAAAGAGTCCTCTTGTTTTATATTCACTGTTTTCTGTCATTAAGGGTGTTTGGTGGACATATTTGAGGATCACTGCATTAGATGACAGTTAAAGTCTTCTTATTCTAAAGTTATGAAACCCTGAAAACATTTACACTTTGAATTCCCCTCCTCCCTATCCTAAATAAGTGGCATTTTTCTAAATCAGAGTTCGTGTATTGTATTTACATGAAACCTCTCAATGTTGTTTGATAAGAACTCTCCTAAGAGATCTTGTCCTGAAAGGAGGGTGCTTAACGTTGGAACTGGGGGCTGGTGGGGCGAGGAGTTAAGAGCAATGCCATAAGCACACTAGATGCATCTGATGCCCCTTTCAAGCCTCTCTGCCTCTAAAAGGTGATTCTCTATTTCTAAGGCCCATTATAGATGTGTTCCTTTTTTTTCCCCTTCCATTTTGCCTGATTCTGACAGAATGAGAATCCTTGCTTCTGAATTTAATTTTTCTTTTTTCCTTTCTTCCTATCTTCAGCAACAATATAAGTACTCTTCATGGCAGCTGCTGTATTAAGCCCAAGAGCTTAAAAGATTAAAGAAACCACTAACAGCAATCTGGAGGAAGTTTAAGGGCCTTTTTTTCTGAAGGTTTGTGTTTTCATTCTGGTGGTTGAGTAGAAAATTGCAAACAGGTTGTGTTCAGCAGCTGGAATGCTCTTCAACATCTGGGGAGACCCAGCCTTCTGTTCATTTTCCATTCATCGGAAGGGTAGCCTGCCTGAGGTGAAAACTGCAGACAGATATTAGAATTCTTTGTGTGGATAGTCATTAGAATTTCATTTTTGTAGAAATTTCTTCATAGAGATGCCAACTTCTCCTTCATTCTTCCACTAGCTTTTCTGAACACTTAACTTTAGGTCAGTTGCTGTAGAGAGGCCTGAATAAGTACCTCCTGAAGACTTGCCCCCGAAACAGGAATTGTTTGGACTCTTAGTGAATTCCAACTTTGGAGTCAAGAGCTGGCCTGCCCCTAGGTCTCTGTCTGCATGTGGCTCTCAGGCTTTGATCCTTGTGGATTTAGGCTGCTAGAACCCTGCTGTTCTAGCAGCCTAAGTAGGAGGCTGTGTCTCAAAATTGCATGATTGATGCAGCCTCTGTTACACATTTGTTTCTTCTTCCTTCTGTTGGCTATTTCACAGAGTGTGTCCGAGGAAATCTAGAACATCTCCTGACTTGGTGGTGGATCCTTAAGCACAATTTGACAGTGTTCTTCATCAAATCAAAGTTTTAAAAGTGAGACCTGTTCTCCTGCACCCTTCCTTTCTTTCACCTTCACTTTTCCCACTGCAATTAGAATTTTAGAGCTAGATCAGGAGCCCCTGAAATGCGTTCAGGCCCTGAGCAGCTAATATAATTATGTGGCTATTCCCTCATGGTGTAATAGAGAGAGGTGGGGCCTGTGGCAAACTGCAGGGTGCTTTTTCTTTCTTAAGGCACTCAGATCCATTTTTTAAAAAATAATATGCTGGCCAAATAAAACAGAACTGCCAGTTTAACTGCTGTTTTTGGACAACTTCATTATTTATAGATGGGGAAAGAGAAACCAAGAGAGTTTTGCTTTGCTCAAGGTCACAAAGCTGGCCAGTGGCCCAACCAGGTCTAGAACCTATTCCTCTTGGGCTATTTGAGAAAATAAAGTGCTCCAAATTCAATCATTATTGGCACTTGTGGTCCTGAGTTGCACCAACCAAAGGTTTCTTGTTTGGACTTTAGTATTTTAGGATTATTAAAGCTAATCTAGCTTTTGGATAAACCAAATGGATTTTGAAGCTTGTCTGTAAGAACCCATTGTGATGGCTGGAATAGCTCTTTAAGGGGAGCTTCCAAACAGATTGATTTGCAATTGTTTTGTAACACCATGTGGATTTTCCTGGATTTCCCAGTAAATGCATTGAGCATATTGCTTAGGCTGTCTTCATGAATAATGAAAACTGTGCTCTAGGGGGCTAAAGATTATGAGGGACTGTTCTTTTTTTTTTTTTTTTCCTTTTAAGCTATTTCATTCCTTTGTTTCTTTTGCTTTTATTTTCTATAGCCTTCAGGGTATGTGTATGTGTTGGAGGGTGACTGGAGGAAGGGTGCTATTATAGGTTTCTCTACATCTGTGTTCCTTTACAGAACGTCATCTCTTCCGATACTAAAGAGGGCTTGCCAGTTAGAGATACATATAGTACACTTTGGACAGTGCTTTCTCCTATGCTGATCTTTGCTATTTTTTTCCTCACTGTAGTATGTATGTGTTTATTATTTTAATTGAGGTATAATTGACAATACAACGTTATATTAGTTTCAAGTGTACAAAATAATGATTCTATATTTATATGTATTATGAAATGATCACCACAGTAAGTCTAGTTAACATCTGTCACCATACATAGTTACAGAATTTTTATTTCTTGTGAAGAGAACTTTTAAGCTCTGATCTGTTAGCAACTTTCAGATATGCAATACAGTATTATTCACTTTAGTCACCACGCTGTACACTGTATCCCTGTGGTTTATTTTTTTTATAACTGGAAATTTGTTCCCTTTGACTCCTTTCACCCATTTTGCACCTCCCCCCCCCCCCCCCCCCCGCCCCAATCTCTTCTCTGCATCTGTGACCTTGGTTTCTTTGTTGCTGTTGTTGTCATCATTGTTCTGTGTGTTTTGTTTCATGTTTAACTAAGCTTTCTTAACAAGGTTCTGTGCTTCTCTAATTTAAGGGGAAGTCATTCTTTGTCATTAATACATACCATGTGCCAGGCACTCTCTAGGTGCCTCCATGGTTTTCAGTAATTATCCTTAGAACCTCATAGGATAGGTATCATTGTCTCCACTTTTTAGGTAAAGGAAGCAGAGACCTGAGGTTGTGTCTCACTTCTAATTATATACCTAGAAAGTATCGAACTGGCATTCAGATGCAAATCTAATTTAAACCTAGTGTCCTTTCCAAAATGCCACAGCTCCTTCTTGGTCTTCTTTCCTTCACCTCGCATTTTGAACACGCAAATTGTGTGGGCATCTCATCCCAAGGAGTTTGCAAATTCTTTTGTCTAGAACGTGACTTTCAAAACTTCTTTGTCCTTCTTCACACAGTTAGGAATGCCATTTATATTATGATCAAGTGTACATACTCACATATGCACAAATGCACATACACACTTGCACTTACATATACACATATGAAACTGAAAGTTTCATTAAATGATACCTTACTACATGAAGTATACAATGATATTTCCTTTCCTGTTCTCCTGTGTTAACACACACACACGCACACACCATCCATACATACATGATGGTGATTACTCACTAACTTGATCTTATGACTAAGGACACGTGCAGTTGAGAGATGCTGACCCAGAGTGGGGCTCTCTAAATCTAAGGTGGGGTAAGTGCCATCATTTCCCCCACAGGATTTTTAGAGTAATCCTTTGGAGCACAGAACACAACAGTAGAAATTATGTTTAGATTTATTGTTGTCTTTAAGGAATACGCAGTGAACGTTGTTGATGTTTAGTATCTGAGTTGACAGTGCACTATTGTTCTATGGGACGGTTAGTTCCATACCCTGCAGGGTGTGGTAGGTGCTGTCCTGAAGGGAGAGGGGACAGTGTGGCAGCTCCTTCAGCATCTTGCTCACTGTGCTGTGGGATTTGTTCCAGAGTGTGCCTCATAAAGTGTGTTACCAGGTTATGTTATTTACTTTTAAGTAAACTAACACTTAGAAGAAAGACAAGTGATTTTTAAAAATTCCTTCAAAGAAACTGTGGAATGAGATAACATAAGCACAGGGGAACAGCAGGGAAATGGCAAAGCTGGTACTTGCATTCTTTTTATGAGCTCCTTATCAACCATGTTGCTAGGTACAAACAGCAACTGTATAATCATATCTTAGAAGAAGTTGGCCAAAAATTGAAATTATTTTAAAAATTGGGAACTTCGGTTTATATTCATAAACATTAGTGATTGACCTTATCCTCAGTGGAAGTTGTACCTTGAGACAACGTAATGGCTAATGCCATTATGTTGGTTAAAACACTGAAAATTGTGTTCCTTTTATCTGTATTTCCCTTCTTATATTTATTAATATATTTTGTAATACGCACAATACATCAGTGCCATATAAATATCTATATCCATGTCAGGGGAATATGCTCAAAATTTTTTTCTGGATACTGATAAGGGTCCGTAATCAAAATCATGTGGAGACTATTGGTCTGAAGAGCTACCAGTAGCAGTGTCTAGTAACTGTTAATGGATATCTGGGCCTAAATGAAGAGAAGAGTGAAAAGATGAGTAGGAGACAGAGGACGTTTGTGTACAGACTGGAGAACAACTCTCCCAGGGTGGGTGGGGTCAGTTCCAAGGGCACATGGCTCTGTGAGCAGCCTGCACCATGTGCACATCACAGAGCCTCCCCTTTCTCCTGGTGAAGCAGCCCTGGTTTGGGGCACATGATTTGGCATGGGAGTGTGGACCGGGTTGTAGCTACCCCTCAGTCCTTCATCCTGGAAGTATAGCCTACACAAGTAAGTGTGTGTAACCGTGCTGAGGACGAGGTACTATAAAGGAAAGAAGAGTGACAGACAGGAGACATTGATGAGTGTAGTAAGCAGCAGCAGTAGTCCCCACTCTTTTATTTATTTATTCATTCAACTTGCATTTATGGAACACCCATTCCATGCCAGCCGTCTTCTACAACAGGAGTTGGCAAGCTGGCCTGGCAGCCAAACTCGACCTGGGGTCTGTTTTCTGTAAATAATTTTTTTTTTTTTTTAAATATAGCTCTACCCTTTGTTTATGTATTTTCTGTGGCTGCTTCTGAGCTATAATGGCAGAGTTGAACAATTGCAATAGAGATAGCATGGCCTGCAAAGCCTAAGTGTTTACTGTCTGGCTCTTTGCTGCAAAAGGTTGTGACCTCTGCTCTAGAAGATGAATCAGTACTTGCTTCTGGGCCACCCCAAGACAACTGAGCCATGGGCTGTTTGCCTTTTCTCTTATACACCCTGCTTGGCAGAAAACACCTCCATCAGAGCCATGTTAGGGCACATTAGGGCAAAGGGGCAGAGATAAAAGCATGTGGCCAGAGCACATCCATTGCTTAGGTGTCTACACAGGCAGTGGAGTGCAGAGAAGAGAACAAAGGGTAGGAGTCTGTAGACTTTGGCTCTGAAATAAAGTCGCATGTGACCTTCCCTCTGGGCCTCAGTTTCCTTCACTCTACAGCTAGGAGACCACGCTAGATCAGAGTTCAACCTGCATCGGGATCACCTAGAAGGCTCATTGAACAGATTGCTGAGCCGCACCCCACACACCCACCCAGGGTTTCTAATTCAGTAGCTCTGGAGAGAGCCTGAGAATTCACACTTCTAACAAGTTCTCAGGTGATACTGATGCTGCTGGTCTGAGGGCTGGTACTTTGAGAACCACTGGATTAGATCTTCTCTAAGGAGTGTCTGTAAGAGTAATTGATCATCTACAGATAGGTAGTATGACTGGATATATTTTTGTTAGCCTGCTTCTCTTTGGCGTTGGGAAGGGGAAGGCTGGGGTGTCCACTGTGAGGGGGGTGTCCACATTTGGAGAGGACCTATGTCCTAGATGCCTCTGTGATACGTAAACCAGAGTTATCCTGGACCAAATTGTAAATCCTCACATTCCACTTCTACAGAGGGAACAATAGGTCTCCTTTTAATAAAATCAGTCATCCCAGATTTTGCTCATTGCCTCTGAAATTCTGGACCCTCAAGTGATCAGTCTTTTAGGGCCATATGGAAGAACAGAACCTATCATGGCAGGTTATTTTCCATGGTCTCTTCCTCATCCCTCCTACCATGACTGCTGTGCTTTATTTTTTTCTTTTTAAAACTCCTATATGGGGACTTTCCTGGTGGTCCAGTGGTTAAGTCTTCGCCTTCCAGTGTAGGGGGTGCAGGTTCGATCCCTGGTTGGGACGCTAGGATCCCACACGCCTCGCGGCCAAAAAACCAAAACATACAACAGAAGCAATATTGTAACAAATTCAATAAAGACTTTAAAAATGGTCCACATCAGGAAAGAAAAAAAAAAATCTTAAAAAAATCTGAAAAACTCATGTATGGTTTCTGTTACCTTTTTTCTAAATAATCATTTTTGTGGTTGCAATAAAGTACTAATGTTTCCAGAGCTACTGGGAACCTATTCCTGTTAGAAACTATGCAAGTTACTTGCAGAATAACCTTACCAGTCCTCTCAAAAATTCTTGGGGGTGTTCTATTTTCCTCATTTTACAAACAATCAGTAGTTACAAATTAGGAGTCAAAGCACCTAAGTAATGTGTCACCTGGAAAATTTCAGTATCCATGAAGGTGACCATAAAAAAATCAAGCTTCCCAGGTCTTTGGTCTCCTCCCTCTGACCCTCACCTTCACATCTTCTTAACCCTCCGTTCTCATGTTCAGATCTTGATCCTTGTTGTTACCTGGGATTACTCTTCCTTGGAAATCATTAGCTCCAGTGTTATCCCATCACCACATGTCCGCAGTTTATGCCTTGCTTGGTGAAGCTATCTCGTATTTCCTTTCTCTGCTGGCGGAAGTAATACTCTTCTCTGAACTGTTTACGTATCTTAAAACCTTTTTTTCATGTGAAGACTTTATACTAGACGGTACTGATTTATGTTTCTCGTTCCCTTATTACAAGGTAACCTTCTTGAGAAAAATTATTCTGTTATTCATTTAGATTTCTGCAGAACTAAGTACTATGTCTGGTATATTAGGCACTCTATAAATAACCGTTTAACTGAGCTAGAGAAAGGTAAGAAGACAGGGGTTTGAATCCAGGTCTGTCCTGCCTCACAGTACTGTATTCAGGCCTCCCTCGGCCTCTGGCCTGTTTATTTCTAGGCTGATCTGGGTGAAGAAGGGATTGTTCAGTAAGTGTGTCATTTGAGAGATGCTTTGTCTATTTTTCCATACTCAGTAAGCTATTAGCGATGACTCTTTATTTTGTCAAAATGAATTTTCTCTTTTTCAACTAGAGTTCAAATGAAATAATTTTAGACAACATCCTAAGAACATTTGGAAACATGACATTTCAGGTCTATTTTCCCCCTTTGCTTTAAAAAAGTATATACAGTTATAATTACTAATTGCTGCACTCTAAGTAGAGACAGATGATACATATGTTTGTGACAGTTTTCCAGAGGGAGAGCTAAGTAACCAGGCTCCGTTTTCCATAATGTGAATGTTATTTACAAACTATTACCATAATTGATGCACCAAGCCACTGTAGGGTAAATAATGTGTTGTGTGTGGGAAGCAAGCTAGTATAGTCAATGAATATTAAAGAACAAAACCTCATTTTAACAGAGAAACTGTAATTATAATCATTCTGAATTCATACTGCAAAACCAGTTAAAATAACTTGGCTGCCATTTATGTATGTAATTCTGTGTGTAAAGAAAGTAGGTATACGAGTAGAGTTGTATAGAAATATGTATGTACACACACATATTTTTATAAAAAGGCACACTGCCAAACTTCAGAGTTAGTCATTTTTCAAAGACATTTGATGCAGAAATGAGGTGAACATGAGCAAAGTTAATCAGTGATATTTATACTTATGGAAAAGGGCATAATTTTAGTTTTCTTACTTTTGTTTTTGTATGTGTTTCACATCCACCTGGATGTCTTATTTTTTTTCTTTGGCAAATCAGGTTCTGTATTTTCTTCAAAGCTCCTTTTTTCACAGCAAGCCTTCCTCATCCACCTCTAATCCCTCTCTTGCTGCCTTCTACATACTCATCAACTTCTCTGTGTGGTGTATTGATTTGCACTTTGGGGATTTGTTGTTTTGTAGTAGAAGGTCATAAGTCATTTCTTCTGTGCGTCATTAGTCTCCCCAACTAGGCTGCCACGTCATTTGAGGAAGGAGAGTTTCTTTTTCTTTGTGTGTATGTGTAGTTCCTTCTTGTATTCCTCATGTAGCATGGTTAATGCTTCCCATGAATGTGCCAACTCCTCGCTAGGTGCTGCTGGTTATCTTTTTGTACATCTGTTGCTGCATGATTTTTGTAAAATCTTTAAGTTTTGTGCTTGCTTACCAGTGTCTCAAAAAAGTACTCTAATATAAGTGGAAAGAATTAGATGTTGTTGGTGTACAGTTTTTGATGGGACACTTAATCAGAAATGTGGAGTATCGTTTACATGAAATATATAAACCCCTCCGTCTCTGTCAAGTTCTGAAATCAAAGGGAAAGATGCTGCTTTTATCTCTTGGATGTTTTTGATACATATAGTTTAGATACAGACAAGGTGATTGGGTCAGAGCTTTGATACTTTTATATTTGTATATTTGTAAAAAGATCACTGTGTGTCTATTCTTATCAACCTTTTCGAAAAATCTTTTCAACATTGATCCTGTTTTTAGTTGTAACCTCAGTATATTTTTGATAATTTCCTTCAAATATATACCTGCCCCATCTACTGTATGCTCATCTGTCACTTTTCCTTTTATAGCAATGGAAACATGGACAGCTTCAGATATTCTTTCTTAGCTCAAATTTCCATGGCCTTTAATGTCAGACAGAGTTAATCATTCAGCTAGTTTATCAAACTGGACACATTTTTATACAAGAAAAATGAGTAAATAGAATGTTCCTTAACACATTGCTTGTATAGACAGAGCCCATGTTGTAAAGCTGTGTAGCTCTTCCTCTCAAAAGAGGATTATTGGTTTCCTGCCTTTAAAGCAATCTTAAACAGTTTGACCTTCATGAGGGCTTTTAGGAAAATTCTGAGAAAAAAAAAACCATAGAACCTCTAGGAATTCTAAGTATAAAAGATCACCTTTATGAAGGTAATTGGTTCAAACATTCAGTATACTTTGCTATACTTCGGTGCACGGTAGGGCATTGTTCATGTGTCTCACTCTGTGATAGCTTGAATTAGCTTGCCCAGATAATGATTATGACAAGGGAGGAACATTACCCAGGAGTGGAATCTTCAGAGGGACGCTGAGCCCTGGAGCTGACCCTCCTGGAGGCTGTTCTCACCCTCCAGTCTCCCTACAGGATGGCTTGGTGTCCATTGAGACCTTTCTCCTACCTTGAGAATCCTAGATGGGCTTTTGGCCTGGTTCCCTCAAGGACTCTGGAAACTACTTCGCTTGGAGTGGTGCCGTTGGACAGAGTCTGTTCTTGGCAGTGGGCCCTGGCTTTTTTCCTGCTGGGCCCTGTGCCTCTTAGGAGCAGAGTGGAGGTCAGATGCAGATAACACAGGCATGATTTCTGCCTCCTGAAATGCTCAGCTGATGTGTGCTTCTCCCTCCCCTGAGGGTTTAAGGAAGAACACATTTATCATGGAGGGTAATGAGTAGGAAAGAACTTGCAGCTTTCTTTTCTGCTGAAGAGCAGAATGTAGGATAAAAATCTTTCTGTTTGCAGTTCAGCTGTATGTCTTTGTAGTTCATGTTCAAGTCACTTTAAGCTTTATTATTAAGCTGAACTTCTGAACAGTTTCATTTGCAAACTCTTCCTTGGAGGATCAAGGGAAGCTTTTGTAAAGAGTTGAAGTCTGGGATGAGAACTGAGTTAAGCAAAAGTAGGTGTGTGTGTGTGTGTGTGTGTGTGTGTGTGTGTGTGCGCAAAGCATATGAATGAATGCATTTGCTGGGTTAGGCAGGGACTAGTAGGGTTGAAGAAGAGAGGAAATTTCATTCCCAGCAGAGGAAGCACCGTGTACAAAAGCTGGAAGAGTCTTGCAGTTTTTGACAGATAAATGAATCCTTCTGAAGGTTTTATAAGAGCTGTGACCAGCCCTATTCGCTGAGAAAAGGGAAAGTCATTGAGTGCCCATCATACCTCTTCAGCCTCTCTTAATGAGTGTTCAGATGCTCTGCCAGAGGAAATGGTGTGTTCCAAGTGCAGCTGCAATGGAAATAGGTTCTTTCAGTGCAGCTGAAGCAATTCCTCCACAAAGATCCTCCAATTTTAACAGTAAACTGTCTGTTTAAAACAAAACCAAAAAGGTGGGTAGGAGTTGGAAGAAGGAGTTTATGCCAGGAAATGAAAATGAGTTGCTGCAGAAGCCTGTCTTGGTTGTGGTTTCAGAGTTAAAAGGGCTCAATTGCTGGTGTGTTATATCTCTATGTATGTTTTTGCCAACTCTTATTTCTCCAGAAAACATTAAGGATAAAATAGCAGTCATATTTTATTAGAGAATGCGCTCTTATTGTCAGTAATGACTGCCTCGAAGCTCACAAGCTGTGGCAGCTTTCCCTACTTACGTTCACCAAGGAGCTGAGTGGGCTTATGGTACCCTCTCTGGTCTTCTTCCTCCCTTCCTGATGGCACGTCAGGCTTCGAGTGTAATCAGAGGATGATTGACTCTCTGTCATAGCAGGTGGAGTTTCTGAAGTGAAGTCTAAGAAGTGATGTTTCTTTGTGTTTCTAGCTGACTATAGCTACTAAACAAAGGTTAGGAGGTTGTGATATAATTGAAGGTGACACTGCCTTTACCTTTTATCAAGCTCAGTTGTGAGCCTGGAGCTGTGTTAACTGCTTTACAGAACTGTGAGTCCATTTAATTTTCACAGGAATCCTCATTTGAAGGTAGGTTTGGTTACCCTCAGTTTACAGATGGGGAACTTGAGGTTGAGAGAGATAAGTGACTAGTTTGCCCTTATATTGATACCTGTCATTTGGCATGGCCAGGATTGGAATTGAGGTCCTTCTGTCTCCAGGGCTCTTGCATGTTACCACTGCTTGTTGCATTGTACCTTCTCCCATAAAGTACCCCCCCCCCCACCAGTTTTTGGCCTTCCCCTCTTTTAAGAGACTTTAAACGAAACACATCCAAAAATCTACCCCTTGAATTGAGTTTCGTCTCCTTCCTTACCTCTCATTAAGCAATGCCCTATATTCATGCAAATGTTAGGTATTTGGGGGATAAAATAAATAGCAATTTTATTTTATCTTCCCTTAATTCTAAGACAATTTATATTGCTATTAATTCTAACTGTTGCATGGTCATATTGTGTTATCTGAAATGTATAACAGCTACAATCTTACCAGTATTCTCAGGGATACTCCTACATGCAGTAGCATGATGCTAGGCTAAGGAGCCAGGACATCTCATAGATCCAGCTCAGCTACAGACCAGGTGTGAGACCTTGGTGATGTCACTTTAACTCTCTGGGTTTCACTTCTTTCATCCTTGTGGTATTTGCTACAGATCATTTCCCAGCTTGGGAGGTGCAACCTTTATCAGGACATAGGTGCCATATTTGTGTGTGCACATGATTTTTAGGTGTTTCTGGAAGGGATGGTTAATAAAATAGAGATTCATTAAGAAGCATTATTAAATTCTTACATTTTGTGTTTCTTCAATCATTGAATGCCTGCTAACAATCAAAATATGATCAAGTGGGGAGTTTATTATTTCTTTTTACTTAAAAGAGAGCCTTATGCTAAAGTTAGACACTGTTTGTTTTCATGAGGTTTTAAAATCCTTTCCCAAGTAGAATGAATATTCACTAATCCTACGAGTCTAACTACTTGATTATGCAAATTCTAACTTTTTGGAATCCTTCATTATCTTTTTCCCCTTCTCCACGAGCATTTGGATTTACAATAAAGGGGGAAAATCACAAGGAAATGAATTAACTTTCAAAAAATCCCTAATCTTCCACAGTCTGTCCTGAAGACAGAGTGTTTTGCCAGCATGTCTCTAAGTAAAGTTGGTTAGTGGTCACCCTGCCATCTTTCCCCTCCCCATTCCACCTTTCCTGTAATGCACCTCACTCTTCTCTCAGACCACAAGCCCCTCTGGCCTCACTTCTTTCCTTGCCCAGCCTGCATTCCGTATGTAATCCCCTCACCACGCCTCTCGCCAGCACCCTCAGTTCCTTGAAGGTCTTGTCCTTCTGCCCATTTCCTCTCAGGAGCATGCCAGCTGTGTACCCTTTCTTGAGATTCTGTGTTCCACTTGAGAGAATTAAAACTCTGTTTGGATGTTGTTATAGATCAGTGGGCCTCAACAGCTGTTGGCTTCTTCATTGTTGCCATCAATGCATTTACTGAGTCACTTTCTTTGTCTCCTTGGTGGAAGTTCCAAACTCTCCCCACTCAAAGCTAAATGATAGCAAACATTTATCAAGAACTTACAATTTTAGAGAAAATGAACTAAGGACTTTACATGCATTGTCTCATCCCCATTCTTGCCATATGACCCACGTTTTCCTTCCTCCATGCCATCCAGCAATACTAACTGAGCATCGACTGTGTCCAGGCACTGTGCCGAGCCACAGGCTATAACTATGACTGAGGCAGACTGGGGACTTGCTCTCAAGAGACCTCCAGTTCAGAAGGAGATGCAGAAGAACATAAGTAAGCAGAAGAACAGTGTATGATAAGTGCTAAGAGGGGGGATAAGTTCAGTCAACAATAGATGTGCCCAACCCAGGCTCGGGGATGAGGCTGAGGAAAGCTTCTTGGAGGAAGTGACAGCCTAAGTACCAGTCTGAAGGATGATAGAGTATGAGTTAGGTGATGTGATAGAAGAATATAAGGGTGTTCTAGAAAGAAGATGCTGGATGCTGGAAAGATTCAGGGAATTGAGAGAGGCCAGTAAGCATAGCGTCATTGTTCTCAGAGAAATTAGAAGCCTTCAGATATGAACTCCATTTACCTTATCTCCCACATCCTAAGTGATTTATATCCTTACTTAATAATTCAAATTAGAATCCACTGAGATCCTTTATTGTACATGGGTCTTAGGGGATGAGTTTTGATACACTTGTCAATCTCAACATCAGGTTTTACTATGCACTTATGTAGCTGCTCTGCTGAAATAGTATTAGAATGTTAGAGTGGTATAGTAGAAAATGCTTCTTCAAAAATATGGGAAGATTTGTAATTATTGTGATGTAGGTATAGAGTTTTTTGGGAGGGCTTTTCAGTGGTAATCACTCCTAACATTTTGAATGCTAAAATGAAGCTACTGCTTAGCCTGGTGACATGTAATAGCAGCTTCAAAATGGAAGCATATTCCCTTTCCATAAAGACAGGTAGTAAATGATATTTAGGTCTCAGCCAACATTATGCCCTCAAACACCTTGACTGTGAAAAATCATGACGTGCCTCAGATGAAGGGGCTATAGGGATGAAAGGCTGGTGTTTTTGTGACACAGAGGTAGAGAAATGGAACAATGGTCCACGGGCGCTTCTGGTCTTTCGCAGATGTGAAAGGGAGATGAGCCCCGGGTAGACTCTGACCCTTCTGACTGGTAGGAACGGTTCCCACTAGAACAGCACACTGGCTCCGTTGCTCCATTCAGCCTTGGGAATCAGAGTGGCACAAAGTGACTGGTGGTAGAATATTTCACACTCTTCAAACTGTTTTGAAAGGTAGAAGCTGATAATACCAGACATTCGAACTGAAGTATTTGTCTCTTCCTCTTTTGCAGGTGGGGTTTTGTAGTTTAGAGCATCCAGTAGAATTTCTTTTAAAATCCAGATGAATCTTAATTATTTTGTATTTGATAAATATTGTCAATATTATTACTTGGAGGTAGGGACCCCTGTAGGGATATGGGGAATCGGAATAAGAGCCGCGCTATCATATTATTAAATATTTTGAGAATCACTGTTTTCCGCATGCCTGACTGCCTCAGTACAGCAGTGCATAGGTGTCTCAAATTCATGTATGCTAAAGCTGTGTGCCTACATTTCACCCCTCTTTCTCCATTCCATTTCTGGCATCTTGTAAAGTGAGTGCTGTGATTCTATTTCACAGTTTTTATTGAAATCTTGAAAAGTTTAACTAGTTAATAGTAGTGAAACAAAAATAAAAAATACTATCTTTACATTTCTGTGAAAAATAAGTATGTATAAGGTGTCAATCATTTTACCAAGCTGTTCTTGAGGCTGAATACCAGGAGCTGTTTTGGCAGCTAGTAGAAGTAAAAGGGAATAGCGAGAGAAAGCTCTCCCAGTTTCTCTTTCTCTGGCTGCAGAAGGTTGAAAGATGTTGTTTCAGCTGGAGAATTTCAAATGGATTCTTATTCACTTTTTGCTAAAGAGACTGGACTGTTTCTAGTGTTGTAATCTTCTGTAGGCGTGGAGAAGGGTCACCTCCTGATCTTGTTTAGGGGATCATGGGGTTAAAGCTGTGGCAGGGTCCTTTCTCTAGACACAGGCTCTTGTCAGAATAATGTTTGGCCAGGTGTTAATTTGTGTCCTGAGGGGAAG
The DNA here is from genome assembly GCF_028021215.1 of Eschrichtius robustus. Classification (NCBI taxonomy): domain Eukaryota; kingdom Metazoa; phylum Chordata; class Mammalia; order Artiodactyla; family Eschrichtiidae; genus Eschrichtius; species Eschrichtius robustus. The sequence goes on along the minus strand of NC_090839.1, from coordinate 80,830,306 downwards.
TTCTGGAATTCATTATTCATCCCTGGGGGTAGGCGTAGGAGGAGGAGTTGTCCTTCTGGGAGGGGACTGGGGCCAGGGCCTGCCTCCTGCCTCTACTGACATGTGCCATTTGCGATGAAGGCAGCTGAAGGCCATTTGAGGAATTCTCTTGTCAGCCAGCCAGGAGAGCGACACAGAGGGAGAGAGAGGAGGGAGAGGCAGGCAGCTCAGCAAGGCAGTCCCGGAGTGCAGCTTCCGGAGTGAGATCACACACAGCGATTTAGACACTAAGGGAAGGTGTACAGGAACAGAAAGGGAAAGGAGGCCAGGTTTGAAATAGTGCATTTCCCTGTATCTTCCCCCTTCACCCCTCCTTTGAGTACATGTCATCCTCTGGAAAACTCAGCATCTGAAAGAAGCCTTTGCTGAAACACTGTTTTTTCTTCAGCATTATACTGTTTTTGTTTTTTCTTTTCCTCCTTTTATTTTTTTCCATCTTCTTTTCCTCTGAGAGCAGAAGGTGAGACAATGATCAAGTCAACTTGGTTCTATGTTAAGTTCAAGTATGCAGAGAAGGTAAGTCAATATGTTTTCTTTTCCCAAGGGAAACCTGCCACCTCCCTCCAGGCTTCTCATGTTGATGGGCTCCTCTGGCTACTCAGGAAAGCAGATGAACCCAGAAGCTTCTTTTGTGAATGTGTTTCTTCCTCTGGCTTAATAATTCTTGGATGAAATGAAGGCTCTATACTTGCTATCTGACATTGCTGCTGACCAAGAGGAAGGAATCTTCAAACTCTGTTCCAGAGGCATTATTTAGTATTTAAAGAAGAAAAATAATGAAACTGCAGTAACAGGAAAGACAGGCTGTACTTCTTTAGATTGAATAGAGAATTTTCAAGAGGAATATTTGTTATGAAACTTGATGTATATTTGATTTGGTTCGGAAACAAATTGATAGTCACTTCCCGTTACCTGTTGTTTGTTTAGTCAGAAGTTTTTTTTTTTTTTTTTTCTTTCAGTTAACTGATTTTGTTCATTCATGTGTAGAAGAGCTTTGCTCTTCTTTGCTCAAACGTTACTTGGGTGCAGAAAGAATCCCCACCATTTTGGCTGACTATTTATGAGAATATCTCTTTGCTCTGTGTTGGTGGGTTATATTTTAGGGAAGTAATGAACTTTGGTAGTATCTGAAATTTCGATGTTACAGTACAGTGTTTTAATATGTCATTACTAGGCTTTGGGGAAAGAAGTATGTACTTCCTAACATATCTAAACTTACCTGGGGCTGTTGGCCGTCGCTTTGGTTCTGGATCCATGTATATCAATTCTTCTCTTGGAAATTTATTGGGTTAGTAATGAGGTTTCCAGGAGCACCCTAAAATGCCTCCCTTTTGTAATCCTTCCTTCCTTGTTTTATTTGTTGAAAACATAGGCAATTTGACTACAGAATTAAGCTGAGGCCCTAGAGAATGGAGTCATGATATGGCAAGATGGAAAATTATGATGATTGTCTTCGTAATTCTTATGATTATATATATAAGCATGTTGAAAAATTCTTCCATTTTTCAAATTTAAAATGAAGTTAGTACACTTTGGGCTAATTTTTCCTACTTTTTTTTGTTTTTTTCTGTGTAGATTTGTTTCTCCTGTGTTTTTGTGACAGCAAAATTACTTGTTCTTTACCCATAATCAAAGTATAGGATTTTTACTTAAAAGATTCATCCTCCATTTTAGACACATTTGCGTTATTAACTATTAAAGCCATTATAACTAGAATATTATCTTTTTGTATAGGGTCAGGATGGGTTATCATTGTGGTTTGGGGTTTACTTTTTCCCTCAGTAGATTGCTTTCCTTTGAGCAGCCCATTACCCATTGTTTGTTGTTAAGAATTTTGGTAAATATATACTGTATTCTACCTCCTTAACTTTTTCCTTTCACCTTAAATGTCCTGCCATAGAAACCTGAAACTCAGAGTTAAGGAATGAGAATAAACTAATGTTAAAAGCAGAAAAACATTTCAAGAAATGATCTTCATAAAAAAGAAAAGGAGGACATTAAATTAACTGCTTCATTTGAATAACTATCTTACTCTTCCTTTAGTAACCAAACAAGGAGAGAATGCATTCGTATACCAAGACATGCGTATAATGTAAAACTAAATAACGTAAGACTCCATAGCTAATTGAAGGATATCCTGTTTATATTACAATAGGGGGAATAAGAGAAACAGAAAAATCTCAGTCTTGTTTGGGCATGCTTATTGATGCTCTATATCTCTGTGATTCTCAGCAGAACTTTTGTTCTTTTGTTCCTTCACAATGATTTGTTTTTTAAACTTACAAAATTCATCAAAATGAGTTTAGTTTCATTTGGAGCGATAAAAGACCTTAGTGTAAACGCAGGGACAGAGATGCTTAAAAACAAATTAAAACTATTCTTTCTTGTATTCTTCCAAAAAGCCATTCTTTTAAAGGGTTATTAATTTTGAACTTCCTCCAGTATTCTATTTCATTTTTAAAAAATATTTATTTATTTATTTGGCTGCGCCGGATCTTCGTTGCTGCACGCAGGTTCTTTAGTTGCGGCATGCAGGATCTAGTTCCCTGACCAGGGATCAAGCTAGGGCCCCCAGCATTGGGAGCATGGAGTCCTAACCATTGGACCACCGGGGATGTCCCTCTTCCAGTATTTTAAAGAGGGCAAAAAAGAAACCATCTCTCTCATTTTCAAAAACTGACCAAATGAATTGATATAAACTTGTAATTATTGGAAAGATATTTCTTCTGCAAAGTTTGTCCACAGCTATAAGAAAATACATTATGGGATATCGTCAATGGCCAGCCATTTCCTAGTTTCACATTTAGGAAAATGACTGAATCAGTCTTAAATAGTGAGCAAGAAAAACTAAGAAAGTCAAGTAATACATTACCAAAAACATCGGCACAGGGAAACATTTCCTTGTTTCAGATCAGGATTCTGATCTCTTTCCAAAATTAAAAAATACATGTATGGTAGCACAAACATCTTTCTTATTACCACTCCACACACATGCACACTTCTCTGTAAGTATTTCCATTTGAATTATTTATATGAGTAATCTCTTTCTTGAATTAGGTTAATATACAGCTATCATTCCTTCTGAAATACTGCTTCCTTGAACTAAGTTCATCCCACCCCTTGCCCCCTTCTTGTTCTACATATTCTCTTCGAGCAATTTCCTATTTTTATGTGTTTTACCATGTTCAGTAACTGGTTATTCCAAAATCTGTTTTACTAGTCTAATCTCTTTCTCGAGTTTCAGAGGCATATATTTTATTGACTAGTTAGATATGTGTCCTGAAATTCAACAGAAACCTCAGATGCAACATCTCTAAAATGCAGTTAACTTCTGCATTTCATCCCAAAGAACCCTTCTTAGTTCTGTTTCCCTCCTGGCTTATTAGAGGAGCCTCCTAGTTTATCTCCAGTGTGTTCCTGATGCCTTCCAGTGCTCCAAGACGTGTCTAGAGTGATCTTGTTAAAAGGTCAGTCTGCATCCCTTAATCCCCTGCTTGTTAAAGGCTGCCCTCTCCCATTGAAGAATCCTCATTTGATGTCCCTGAACAGTGCTAGCACTTGGCCTTGTATATACATAATGCATTTTATTGTAATTATTTGCTTACCAGTCTGTGTCCTTTATACTGAAAGATTCTAGAGATACTGAACTATGTTGTCATTTTTTTGTATCCATAATACCAACACATAACAGGTGCTCATTTATTCCCTAAATGCTATTGAGTAAATCTGTGACTTTTCTGGGGAGTCTAGCAAACATGAGTTTGAATTCTGCATCTACTATTTACTAGTAGTATGTGATCTTGGACCACATATAGAAACTTGATAAAATTGTTTTTTCATCTATTAAGTCAGGACAATTGTCACCTAATATACTTTTAAAAAATTAAACTTTTTGAGATAATAATAGTAGATTCATATGCAGTTGTAAGAAATAATACAGAGAGGATACCATGTGCTTTTTACCTAGTTTCCCCAATTGTAACACCTTATAAAACTATTGTACAATATCAAAACCAGAATACTGACATTAATATAGTTAAGATACTGAACAATTCCATCACCCAAAGGATCTCTCCTGTTAGTCTTCTATAGCCTCACCACTTTCCTCCTCCCCTACACCCCCAGTCATTAACTCCTGGCAACCAGTAGTATTTTTCTCCAATTTTAAAATTTTGTCATTTCAAGAATGTTATATAAATGGAATCATACACTATATAACTTTTGGGGATTATTTTTTTTTTCACTCAGCATGATTCTCTGGAGATTCCTCCAAGTTATTGTGTGTTGTTCCTTTTGTTTCTGAGTAGTACTCCAAGTTACGGATGTACCATAGCTCATTTAATCATTCCCCCTGTTGAGGGACATCTGCGCTATTCCCAGTTTTTTCTCTGTTACAAATAAAACTGCTGTGAACATTTGTGTACATAAATTTTGTGTATGTTTTGGTGTAGACAGAATTTTTCTTTTCTCTTGGATAAATGCCCAGGAATGCAATTCCTGAGTAGCATATTTAATTTTAAGAAGCTACCAAAACTGTCTTTTACTGTGTCTTCTATCATTGTACATTCTCTTCAGTGCAGTGATATGAGTTATCTGATTTCTCTGCATCTTCACCAGCATTTGGTGGTGTTACTGTTTTTTATTTTAGCCATTCTGTTGGTATGTAGTGATTTCTCATTGTAGTTTTAGTTTGCATTTTCCTAATAACTAATTATGTCAAATGTCCTTTCATGTGCTTGTTTGTCATCTGAATATCTTCTTCTGTTAAATATCTCTTGCTCATTAAATGTCTTTTGCCTATTTTCTAATTGCATTTTTGACTTTTACTGTTGAATTTTTAAAAGTTCTTAAATATATTCTAGATACTAATCCATTATTGGATACGTGGTTTACAAATATTTTTTCCTAATCTGTAGCTTGTCTTTTCAGCCTCTTGACAGAGGATGAAAGCAAAAATTTTAATTTTGATACAGTCCGACTTGTAGATTTTTTTCCCTTTATATGCCTTGCATTTATTCTTAAATCTAAGAACTTTTTGCTTTTTGTCAATTTTATTGATCTTTTCAAAGAACCAGTTTTTTGTTTCACCAATTTTCGCACTCTCCCTCTCTCTTTTTTTTTTTTTTTTGTTTTGTTTTCAGCTTCATTTCTACTTTCTTTATTATTTCCTTCTGCTGAGTTGGATTAATTTTTGCTCTTCTTTTTCTGGGTTCATGAGGGGGATAGCTTAGATTATTGGTTTGAAAGTTTTCCCTCTCTTCTTACATAAACATTTAGTGCTGTGAACTTCCTATTCAACACTGCTTTATGAGTCCCACAAATTTTGATATGTTGTATTTTTGTTTTAATTCAGCTTAGCGTAGTTTTTTTTTTTTTCCCCCTTGAGATTTCTTTTTGATGCATGAATTGTTTAGTGGTGTGTGGTTTTGCTTCCAAATGTCTGGATATTTTTCTTTTGCCTTTGTTATCATTTTCTAGTTTGAATCCATTGTGGTCTGAGAACACACTTTGTAGGATTTGAGTTCTTTTACACTTGCTGAGGTTTGTTTTCTGGCCCATCATATGGTCCGTTTCAGTATAGTTTACTGGGGCACTTGGAAAGAATGTGTATTCTGCTTTGGGTAGAATGTTCTGCTGTGTTAAGTAGATTCTGTTGATTAATGTTGAATTCTTCTCTATGTTTGATGATTTTCTGTTTAGTTGTTCTGTCAGTTGTTGAGAAAGGGGTGTTGAAGTCTTCAATTATACTTGTGAATTTGATTTTTCCTCCTGTCAGTTCTGTCAGTTTTTACTTCATATATTTTCAGGGCAACTGTTTGATGCATATATGCTTAGGATTATCATATTTTCTCAGTAGAGTGACCCTTTTACATTATGTAATTTCCCTCTCTGTCTCTGATAGTTTTGTGTGCTTTAAAGTCTATTTTATCTGATATTAATATAGCCACTGTTTTTTTCTTTAGGCAATTTTTTGTTTTAAAGATTTTTTTTTGTTGTGGACCATTTCTAAAGTCTTTATTGAATTTGTTACAGTACTGCTTTTGTTTTATGTTTTGGTTTTTTGGCTGAGAGGCATGTGGAATCTTAGCTCCCTGACCAGGGATCAAACCCACACCCCCTGTATTGGAAGGCGAAGTCTTTTTTTTTTTTTCTTTTAATTTTTTTGTCTTTTTCTTTTTTGTTTATTTATTTTTGGCTGTGTTGGGTCTTCATTGCTGCACACTGCGGCGAGTGGGGGCTACTCTTTGTTGCGGTGAATGGGCTTCTCAATGCAGTGGCTTCTCTTGTTGTGGAGCATGGGGCTCTAGGCACGTGGGCTCAGTAGTTGTGGCTCGTGGGCTCTAGAGCGCAGCCTCAGTAGTTGTGGTGCACGGGCTTAGTTGCTCCACGGCATGTGAGATCTTCCGGGACCAGGGATCGAACCTGTGTCCCCTGCATTGGCAGGCAGATTCTTATCCACTGTGCCACCAGGGAAGCCCGGAAGGTGAAGTCTTAATCACTGGATCACCAGGGAAGTCCCTGGCAAATGTTTTTATGATAGAGCCTTTTTGTACTTTTACTTTTATGTTATATGTACTTAAGTATGATATTTAAAGAAACTCTCTGGTGGATGGCATATAGTTGGGTCATGTTTTTTAATGCACTCTACTAATCTCTTAAGTTTGCCAATTTTTAGTTTTCTGTTTTTTATTTTATTTTTTGTTTCTCTGTCTTCTTTTTCCCTTCCTTTTCTGTAAGTTACATTCTAGAATTTTCTCAAATTTCATTTTGATTTGTCTACAGTGTTTTTGAGTGTGTATCTTTATACAGCATTTTTAGTGGTTCTAGATATTGCAGTATGTATACTTCTATCACAGTCTACTGTTGTCAACCAGTTGTTGTTTTTTACCAGTTCAAGTGAAGCATTGAAATATGCCTCCCTATACCCTCCCCCATTTATAATTATCTTAAATAGTTCCTCTACATGCATTTAGAATCTTCTCAAGACAGTTGTAATTTTTGCTTCAACTGTCAGCCATAATTTGGAAGACTCAAGAGGAGAAAGTGTATTATATTTATTTTGTTCTTTCCATTTGTTCTGTTTTTCCTTTCTCGTGATTTAAGATTCTTTATTTTATCATTTCCTTTATTTTTTTAAAAGAGAGCTTCCTTTAGACATTCTTTAGGATAAGTAGCCACAAATTTTCTTAGTTTTCTTTAATATGAGTATGTCTTATTACTCATTTTTTCCTGAGGAATTTTTTTACTTGCTATAGAATTCTGGGTTGACAGTTCTTTTCAGCCATTCCAATGTATCTTGGCATCTTTTTGCTGGCATCCATGGTTTCTTATGAGAAATTCACTATCATTCTTTCCCCTGTAGGTCATGTATTGTTTTTCTCTGGCTGCTTCCAGAATTCTTCTGTATCTTTAGTTTTCAAAACTTTTACTGTGACGTGTCTTGGTGTGGATAGCTTTGGGCTTATTCTGCTTGGGGTTCTCACAACTTCTTGAATCTGTAGGTTTGTGTCTTTTGGCAAATTGGGGAAGTTTCACCATGTACTTTTTAGCCCCTCTCTCCTGTGCTCCTGGGATACTGAAGACAGAATTGTTAGATCTTTTGTTATAGTCCCACAGGTCCCTGGTACTCTGTTCATTTTTCTTCCCTCTTAGTCTATATTTTCTCTTTCGTTTAGACTGAGTAATTTCAATTGTTTTACCTTGACGTTCTCTGATTCTTTCCTGTCTTCTCTCTATCTGATGTTGAGCTCATCCATCGAGGTTTTGTTTTTTTTTATTTTTAATTAAAAAATATTTTATGGTGGTAAAAAGCACATTATGTAAAATTTACCATCTTAACCGTTTTGTAAGCGTACAGTTCCATAATGTTGAGTATATTCCCATTGTTGTTTCTCATCTTGCAAACCTGAAACTCTATACTCATTAAACAGCAATGCCCCTTTCCCCTCTTCTCTCAGCTCCTTGTAGCCACCATTCTACTTTCTGTGAACTTGATCACTGTAGGTATCTCATATTAGAATCGTGGAGTATTTGTCTTTTTTTTGGCTAGCTTATTTCACTTAGCATAATGTCCTCAAAGTTCATCTAAATTGTAGCATGTGGGGACTTCCCTGGTGGTGCAGTGGTTAAGAATCCGCCTGCCAATGCAGGGGACATGGGTTTGATCCCTGGTCCAGGAAGATTCCACATGCCGTGGAGCAACTAAACCTGTGCACCACAACTACTGAGCCTGTGCTCTAGAGCCCATGAGCCACAACTACTGAAGCCCGTGTGCCTATGGCCTGTGCTCTGCAACAAGAGAAGCCACCGCAATGAGAAGCCCATGCACTGCAACGAAGAGTAGCCCCCGCTCGCTGCAGCTAGAGAAAGCCCACGAGCAGCAGCGAAGACCCAATGCGGCCAAAAATAAATAAATGAATAAAAAATAAATAAATAAATAAATAAATTGTAGCATGTGATAGGATTTCATTCCTTTTTAAGATGGAATAATCTTCCCTTGTTTATACATACCACATTTATTTACCTGTTTATTCCTAGATGGACATTCAGGTTGTTTCTACCTCTTGACTGTTATGAATAGTGCTGCTGTGAGTATAGGTGGTATGAGACCCTGCTTTCAATTCTTTCAAGTGTATACCTAGAAGTGGTATTGCTATATCATATGTCATATATATATCATAGTTCCATTTTTAATTTTTTGAGGAACATCTATACTGTTTTCCGTAGCAGGTGCACCATTTTATCATCTCACATACAGCATAAAAGGATTCCTGTTTCTCCACGTCCTTGCCAGCACTTGTTATTTTCTGGTCTTTTGTTAGTAGCCATCCTAATGGATATGAAGTAAGATCACATTGTATTTTTTTTTTTAAAGGTAGAAATGAGTTTTATTTTATTTATTTATTTATTTAGTATTAATATTTTTTGGCTGCATTGGGTCTTTGTTGCTGCGTGCGGGCTTTCTCTAGTTGCAGCGAGTGGGGGCTACTCTTCGTTGCAGTGCGCGGGCTTCTCATTGTGGTGGCTTCTCGTTGCAGAGCACGGGCTCTAGGCACACAGGCTTCAGTAGTTGCAACACGCAGTCTCAGTAGTTGTGGCTCATGGGCTCTAGAGTGCAGGCTCAGTAGTTGTGGTGCACAGGCTTAGTTGCTCCGTGACATGTGGGATCTTCCCAGACCAGGGCTCGAACCCATATCCCCTGCATTTAAATGGATTCTTAACCGCTGCGCCACCAGAGAAGTCCCACATTGTATTTTTTATTTGCACTTTTCTGATGATTACTGATGTTGAGGTTCTTTTCACATGCTTTTTGGTTATTTGTGTATCAATGGAGAAATGTCTGTTCAAGTCCTTTGCTCATATTTTAATCAGGTTACCTGTTTTATTGTTGTTGAGTTGTAGTTCTTTATGTATTCTGGATATCAACCCCTTACCCAGGTATATGATTTGCAAACATTCTCCCCCATTTCTTAGGTTGCCTTTTCACTCTGTTGATTGTATCCTTTGATGTAGCCCTGCATGTCTATTTTTGCTTTTGTTGCCTGTGCTTTTGGTGTCATATACAAGGAATCATTAACAAATTCAGTCTTATGAAACTCTAACCTTATATTTTGTTCTAGGAGTTTTATGATTTTAGGTCTTATGTTTAGAACTTTCATCTGTTTTGAGTTAATTTTTATATGTGGTATAAGATAAGGGTCTAATTTTGTTCTTTTGCATGTGTATGTCAATATTCTCAGCAGCATTTGTTGACAGGACTGTCCTTTTCCCATTGAGTGGTCTTGGCACCCTTGTCAAAGATTATTTGACCATATACACAAGGGTTTATTTCTGGCTCTGTATTCTATTCCGCTGGTCTATTTGTCTGTCTTTATGCAAGTAGCACACTGTTTTGATTACTGTAGCTTTGTAATATGTTTTGAAATCAGGAAATGTCAGTTTTCCAACTTTGTTCTAGTTTTTCAAAATAGTTTTGGCTATTTGGAGTCCCTTGAGATTCCATATAAGTTTTAGGTTGAATTTTTCTGTTTCTGTAAAAAATACTGTTGGGATTCTGATAGGGATTGTGTTGAATCTGTAGATCTCTTTGGATAGTATGGAAATCTTAACAATGTTAAGTCTTTCTTTCTGTGAACATGGAGTGTCTTTTCATTTATTAGTGTCTTCATAATTTCTTTCAGCAATTTTGTAGTTCTCTGAGTTTTTATTTTTATTTTTTGAATATTGCATTTTTGTCTCTGCTTTTTAAAAAAATAATCCTTTATTTTTAATTTTTTATAGATTTATTTATTTATTTATTTATTTATGTGTTTGTTTGTTTATTTATGGCTGCCTTGGGTCACCATTGCCACGCACAGGCCCCCTCCAGCTGCAGTGAGGGGGGCCACTCCTCACTGTGGTGTGCGGGCCCCTTACTGTGGTGGCCTTTCCTGTTGTGGAGCATGGGCCCCAGGCGTGTGGGCCCCAGCAGTCGTGGCTCGCAGGGTCAGCAGCTGTGGCTCGCAGGCTCCAGGCTCAGCTGCCCCGTGGCATGTGGGATCCTCCTGGACCAGGGCTTGAGCCTGCATCTGCTGCATTGGCAGGTGGACTCCTAACCACTGAGCCGCCAGGGAAGCCCTGAATATTGCATTTTTGAATTCTAAAATTTCCTCTTGGCTCTTCTTTATATCTTCTTTTACTTTTCTGAGACTTCTTTGCTGTGGGTTTCTATATTTTCTTTGGTTTTAAGCATGTTTATAATTGCTTGCTGAAACCTTTTTTGGTGGGTGCTTTAAAATAGTTGTTAAATAATTCTGTAAACTCAGTGTTGGTGTCTGTTGTTTTGTCTTTTTTCAATTAGGCTAAGAGTTTTCTGGTTCTTATTATGAGGAGTGATATTTGATTAAAACCTGGATATTTGGGGGGCAGTATGGTTTGGCTGTATGTTTGACTGTATCTGACTAAACCTTCTGTTTTTAGCTGGATTCTTCTGGCAGCTCTCTGGCAAGAGAAGGGGACTGCCACGTTGGGGGAGAGGTCCTGGTTCCCAGTTTCACCTCAGTTGTCACCTGAAGGGGAGAGGATTGGTGCTGAGTAGGAGTTTTGACTCCCCTCCAGCCCTCAGCTGATACCATAGTGGTTGGGAGGAGTAATAGTGTCTAATTACTGCTTCCCTCATGTCTCTCCACTGACACTATGGGGGAGGCAGTGGTTCTTTTACCACCAGGCAGTGACTCTCCACAATGGGGGGAGGTAGGAGGGACTCTCTTAGTGGGGAGAGGAAGGAGGAGGCTTGTTGCTGCCCTCTGAGGGTCTAGGCTCTTCACACGGTCTCCACTGACACGGTTGAGGGATGGGTGTGGGGGCTGTTTTCTGCCTAGTGGAGTTGAAGGTCCGGAATCTCTACTCATCCTCCTCTGGTGCCAACTATATGTGGAGGTGGAGTACCTCTTCAACGCCTGGTGAGGGTGGAAGTCTAGGCTCCCCACTCATCCTTACTGATCTGGAAATGAGTGTGTCCCAGTTTTTTCTTTGGTGTTTGTCCATACATGGTTTATCTTACTAGTTTGACTCTCCCCATGCCCTTTGTCTAAAGGGAGCTGGCTTTTCTTGGGACTTTTTTGGTATCTACTCTTGGCATTTCTTGATTTCTGGCTTCTTCGGCTCATAGTCTGGGACACACAGTATGAGGTAGAAAACAAAAACGGAAACAAAAAAACTGAGGGAACTCACCATAGTCTCATATTTTGGGTCCTCAGTTTCCTAGCAGGTCTGCGTTCTTGTCTTCACCTTTCAGAGTCTACTTGTTTTTTCATCTGTAGTGTCCAGGGTTTTAGTTGTAGTTTGTGTGAGTAATAGGTAAAACTATGTCCATTTCATCTTCCTTGAAGCAGAAGTCCCCTAAGACGCTTTTTAAAAAGAGATTCAATGACATAATGTTTTTAAGTGTTTTCATTGCATAGGGCCTGATAAGTGCTCAATAGAGGGTGATAATTGTTTGTTTTTATTACCTTCTTTATGTTTCTCCAATTTTTACTTGAAATGTCATCATACTTTGCTAATCTTTGCTAGAAACAGCTCTTGTGTATGTTTACCTTGCTTTATATACCTTGTATTATCAGTAACATACATTTGCATCTCCATCCCCCCTTCAGTGCTATTCTATCAAGATGTAGATCTATAGAAAACATTGCAATCTTTTTCTTTTTCCAGGCAATTTTGACAATGTATTTTTGTAATAAGATTAGAATTATTAATTTTGGCTTCATTGAAAAACAGTTAACTATTTTAGCCAGAAAGAGCATAATATAGGAAACAATAGATTTTCTTCCTGAAATATTCAGTTCAATTGAGGTGTTGAATTAGGTGGGGGAGATTGAGTACACTTTTCTTCTTTTAGTAAGATGTGTTCCTCTGAACAACGGCCCTGAGCTTATTATAAGTATTATTTGACCCCATTGACAGCATTGCTTATAACCTTATGCCATATCTGTCTAATAAGTTTAAAGTATGTACTCTAACTCAGTCTTTTTTTTTTTTTAATTAATTAATTTATTCATTTATTTTTGGCTGTGTTGGATCTTCGTTTCTGTGCGAGGGCTTTCTCTAGTTGCGGCGAGCGGGGGCCACTCTTCATCGCGGTGCACAGGCCTCTCACTATCGCGGCCTCTCTTGTTGCAGAGCACAGGCTCCAGACACGCAGGCTCAGTAGTTGTGGCTCACGGGCCCAGTTGCTCCGTGGCATGTGGGATCTTCCCAGACCAGGGCTCGAACCCGTGTCCCCTGCATTGGCAGGCAGATTCTCAACCACTGTGCCACCAGGGAAGCCCCTCTAACTCAGTCTTTAACTTCAGAGTTAATTTGAAATTTATTTACGTAGTATGTTTGGAAATTTATGTAATCATGATGACTGTACCTTATTAATATTTTATAGAAATTTATCCCAATAAAATTCTTCTGTTAGAATGAAGCAATAAATTTGTGCCACAAAACCAATTGGGAAATCCAGAAGACACTTAATGTATGGAACATAAGCTATGGAGCATGGCCCCATGAATCCCTTTATTCTTGCTTGATATGCAGTAGGATTTGGACAGCATAGAACCTGTTTCCTCTGCCTTTATTTGTTGTTTGGTAGGGGAAAAGTTGTTTGAGACAAGAAGGACTTAATCTTTACACCAGGCTACACTAAATTTTTCTCCATCCTTAGAGTGGACTCAGTTCAATGGAAAGACTGTTCATAGTTTTGACAGCTTAAATAAAAACCTTAAGGATGAGCAACTGCTCAAAAGTTCCAAGGGCTTCATTTCCAGTGGAAGGATTTCAGTTACAGTCATTTTCTTTGAATAAGTACAAGGAGGTAAATGGAACCCCTGTTTCAAATGTTAAATTTGAAGACTGTGTTATTACTGGTGTACTTTGGAAATAAAGCCTGATTCCAGATTACTTTATAAGAGTATGAGGAGGACTATAGCCAGCAAATGAGCCACTTGGTGTTGAAGTGTAGACAGTACATCAAATGCGACTTTCATTAAGCAGTGTTGCCCTTTGTGGCACCAAGTGCACTGAGCATCCTTTTCAGCAGGTTCTGATAGCTCCTTGTTGAAAGGCTTTGTGCTACGCAGTTGCATCATAAGAGGGATTAAAGAAGGGTATGGACTCATGTTGGCTTTATTTTTCAGGTGGAATTTTTGCCTGTGTGTGTGTGTGTGTGTGTTGGTTTAGAGTACTTGGAGTAGCTGCAAGTATAGAGTACTTATTTATTGTACGTTTTTTGCATGAATAAATGAGAGTGAATTAACGAATTTGGCTTCCTAAATTGACGATTTTTGCCAGTGCACATATTGAAACTAAGTTTCTATCCCTTCCCATCTCCTCGAAGGTATCCCCCCCGCTAATTTTTTTTTTAAAAAACATATTGTAAAGGCAATTTTTTTCTTTTTTTTTTTTAATTTTATTTATTTATTTATGGCTGTGATGGGTCTTCGTCTCTGTGCGAGGGCTTTCTCCGGTTGCGGCAAGCGGGGGCCACTCCTCATCGCGGTGCGCGGCCCTCTCACTATCGCGGCCTCTCCTGCTGCGGAGCACAGGCTCCAGACGCGCAGGCTCAGCAACCGTGGCTCACGGGCCCAGCTGCTCCGCGGCATGTGGGATCCTCCCAGACCAGGGCCCGAACCCGTGTCCCCTGCATTGGCAGGCAGACTCTCAACCACTGCGCCACCAGGGAAGCCCCCCCCGCCCCCCGCTAATTTTTTAAACTCACTGTCCCCTCTGCCTCCCTAGAATGTGATTATATACACTTAGAGTAGTTGGAGGACCTCACAATGTTATAGAAAGAGTAGGATAGATCAGTTTTAACTTAGGGAGGACAGACGAGCTTCCTTGAAATTACAGAAGTGATGGTTCAACCTCACTTTAACTGATAGATCTTTCCTGTAGATCTCTGTGAGAAGAAAGCCATTCAAATCCCATTCATTTTACTTGTTAGGCCAAAGTAAATCAGATTACCCACTTTGTTGTTGTTTGGTAGAATACTTCTTACCTGACATCATCAGTCCCATAGCGCAGTTACAAAATAGAAACAGCTAAAGCTTGAAATCATTGAAAGAAAAGAAGTGTATACTTTAACCCATTGTTTTATAGTAAAACAATACATCCTCTCACCAATCTTTTGATGTGGATCCTTGTATTTACATTGGCTGCACATTGGAACCGATTTAAAAAAAAAAACATTGATGTCCAGGTATTCTAGAGATTCTGATTAAACTGGTCTGAAAGATCCTCAGGAGTTTGAAATGTACGGTGAGAGTTGTTTGAGAATGGTTCCACTGATTTGTGTTCCAACTCTTTTTTCTTGAATAAACCACATCCATAATGCATTGACCGCAATTGTCTATGAGGGTTTCCTAAAACTGTTGATATAACTTAGACATATGTGAGTAATCTTAGTGCAGAAACCTTTTAGATTCCTCTTCCCAATCTTTTATGGTTGTCTCATATTTAATTCGACAACAGTTTTTTTAAGCAGTCCCCTTTACAGAGTTCAGCTTAATTTTTATGGAAGCAATATCTCACTTTCATTTTGTACTCACTGTTTTACATGATATTTAATTAAATATTCACTATAACTACCATAAACAGCTTCGGGAACAAACAGTTTACTCTTAGTGTATGATGCACTGGTGCCTTATAGAGGAACATTCATTGGTTATGAATCATTCAATATGTTTTGCAAAGGAAATGAGGATCATCAGTTGATTTGGCTGGTCAGTTGAGTGGAAGTCGGTTAAAAGAGCGTTTATTGTAAAAGATATATGGTCGGCCTGTTATTAGGTCAGTTAATATTCACCTAAAACAAGGTGGGATATATTTAATTTTTATTCTGTAAGTGAATATCTAAGTATGGATTTTCTTCCTTATTTCATATTTAATTTTTTATTCAGGACTTCGGGTTAATTAATATCTGGTGTTAGTACTTAATACACATAGATATGATCAATATAATCACTTTTTTCTCAAGAGTGAGTACTGTTTCTTGCCTGTGGTTTTTTTATTCCATATAACCGTCTAAATGATATTCATCATGGGCCTTTATTATATACCATCAATGCTTCAGAGTCTTGAGTTAAGTCTGGTCTTTGAGTATCACATGTCTTGAAATATACTTCATATTAGATTTGTGAATAAATTGTGGAAAAACTTAAGAGTGAAATGCAGGTATTAATTAATGGTATTTCCTCCTAATGAGACATACTGGTAGACATTAGAGCATTAGTAGGCCCTTAATAGAGCATGTGAGATTAGTCAGACCCATCACAATATGTGTACTCCTATTCTTACCATTTGATATGTGCACATGCTGAGTTAGTTGTTTATTCTCAATTGTTTATGGTAGTTGCATTTGCACTTACCATCTTTTACTTTCATTTAGAAAACTAATCCTGAGTTTTTGTCTATTTTTGCTTAGCTATCAATACTTGCTCTCATTAATCTGGTTTATATCTGTTTGTTTTGTCATCTTTTCAGATTGTGTATTCCTTGAGGACAAGGAATCTAGTCTTCCTCTGGTGTAGTGTCTGTGACAAAGAACAAAGTTTTAGAAACATATTGTCTGAATTAAATATATTGAATTAGTCAATGGATGTTAGGCCTGTCTGTGTGCAGGACAGAATACCAGACTTTATGAGAACTGGTCCCAAGAATATTTTTATTTGCTTTCTTTCCTGGGAAGGAAAGAAATGGTGTATAGGCAGCTAAGTGCCAAGTACCTTGGTCTGTGCTTTTTCTTTCTGACCGCTCTGTTAGATTATCTTTCAAGAAAGCTGAGTAGCTTAGCACAGTGAATACTAAAGGGAATGCATGGCTCCCCTCTCACGGGACTTAAGTAGTGTTTAACACCATGGTGAAATCCTCAGCTGTGGCTTTCTCTAGTGTAGAATTTGTCTCAGAAAGATTACAAGAACAAGGAAGGCTTTGTGTGCTGTGTTTTGGGTTTGTTATTTTTATTTATTTATTTATTTTTCTTTTCCTTTCTTCTCCGCCTCCTGCTCCAGGCCTTCCATAAAACTGTAGAGTATTTTCTTTGGGCCTCTGGAGTGTGCATGTTGTTTATGTGTGAGCCTGAAAGAAAAATAAAAGGCAAAAGCAAGGCAGTGCTTACCAGTGGGAGTCATCACCCACAGGTAAAATGAAGAAAAATTACATGAATGAGTTCTCTTCTCTTCAGCCACTTTTACCACTCGGGGAACCAAACAAGTTGTCAGAGACAAAGCACGGGTCTTGGCATGTGATAACCCAGTGGCCTGGCCATTTGAGTACTTAATCAGTGGAGGACTCAGTTTTGCCATGTTCCTGACAGAGATGAAAGCTTTCTGAGAAAATTAGAAGGGGTATAATTTGGGGACTATACTCAGATTCTTTCTTGGTATAATGTTTGAGGGCTTCATTTACAGTGACTGTCATTCAGCAAGAAACAAGGGAAGACTACTGTTTAGTGGCAAGGAAAGCGTCTTCGAATTTTCGAGCTGAAAAGCAATGTAGTCCAACCTCTGCAGTCTGTAGCTAAGGGCAATAAGCCTGGAATCTATCTCACTTAGTGTTTGGTGGCCACAAGTGTAGACTGTAGCTAGGAAGTACGTTTATTCTACTGGAAACCAATGGTGTAACAGGACTTGAACCTTTTCTTTCATTCATTAGTAATTTTCCTTTCCTTTTGTTAGGAAAAAGCCATTATAATCCTAGCATTGGCACAAGTTTTAGTTTTTGCCTGTGCCTTTCCAGTGTTTGCCCTTATTTACATTTTATAGTTATTTCTACATGCTTTTATATTTTTCCTTTTTGCATTTACCCATACCTCATTCTTTCTAATGTTTCTGTGTAGCGCTTGTCACAGTTCCTTTGGGTTTTCATTATAATTTGCTAATTTATTCCCTTGTTGTTGAGTACTTACATGGAGTTTAGATTTCTTGCCATGAAGGAGAAAGCCATAGAAAACAATGTGGTGGATATAGCTTTACGTTCTCTTGAGTTATTTTTCTCTCATCATTTAAGTTCCTGAAAGTGACTTCATTGTAGCAATGGAAAGCATGCTGTAGCCTTTCAGAATCTGAAGGAACGTGCCCCGCACTGTATGTGCGCAAAGATTGTGTGGATGTGAATGTGCATGACATAGAAAAAATCTGCACTTTGTACGTCAAACCGCTGATGAGTCTTAATGTAGGATTTTGTGTTTCATGTCAAATGGCTACCTCTATTGGGGAAGATAAAAACATTTACATTAGTATAGCTGGTTAGCTTTATTAATGTTGGGCCAAATCAATATGTTAGGAAAATAAATCTATAGTTTTGTGGGGAAGTTATAAAATTAAACATGTAGGTGACCTATTTATACACTTTTATAAAGGAATTATTGAAGAAATATCATCAGAAGTTATTGTCTATATGAAATGTATATTCAAAGCTAATATTTCTTCCTCCAAGGCTCTAGGAATATAACAGAGAACAGACGTATTTAACTATAAAATACTATGATGCATCAAACGGTGCAGTTTTTATTTTATGGAGTTTATGCGTTGACTCTGATTTGAACTATCACTCTTTTTATCATGTGGGAACTTTTGGAAACAATTATATGGTCAAAAATGTAAGGATTTTGACCTTATATTGATTCAACTTGTGTTATTTTACCATATTTTTCTTTTCAAAGAGGTGTGTGTTGAAAAGGGAAGCTTTATGTTTGCTAATCCGAGTTTTAGAGTGTTTATGGAAATTTTGATAGATTCTTTAATAAATGTTTCTCTCCAGCAAAAGATTTCCTGACAGTGGAGTTATTAGGATCAATGAACATGTGTGGGGTTTTTTTTGCCTTTTCTATTATATTATTTTCAAAAAAAGTTTGTTTCACTTTATCTTTTTATACAAATGAGGATAGACACTTTTCCTGCCCTGACTCTAGTGTGTGGTGCCTCACAGGTGGTCTGTGGAAATCTTTTCCGCTTCCTGGGGCAGTTTTTCTGAAACTGCCCTAAGTGGTAGCTGACTCCATTCCATCCTTCCTCAGACCAAACAACACTTTCTCAAAATCCAGCCACCCCACTGCTCTAACACTTTCTAGTTGTCTGTAGGCCTCGGCAGATAAATAATCTGGGAGCTGTGGTTGGGAGGGGCTGGGCAAACTCTGTCACGTATCATTGTTGTAAGATCATTACTACACCAAAATCTGGAGGTGATTATAGATAATGGCTAGCTAGTGACATAAAATTTTGGAAAAGGTTCTGCTGGCCTTTTTCTAAAGAGAAAAAACTAATGACATACTAAAGGTAAAGCTCTTCCTCATTCAGCCATGTGTCTGAAGCCATTGAGAAGGTCCCCAAGTGCATTTTTTTCAGCTTTATTGAGGTATCATTGACAAGTAAAATTGTATATACTTAAAGTGTGATAATTTGATATAGGTATGCATTGTGAAATGGTTACCATAATCAAGTTAACACATATATCACTTCACATAATTACCGTGTGTGTGTGTGTGTGTGTGTGTGTGTGTGTGTGTATGAGAGATGGGAAAGCTTAGTATTTACTCCCTTAGCAAATTTCATGTATACGAGAGTGTTACGAACTGTAGTCACCACACTGTATATTAGATCCTCAAAACTTACTCATCTTACAATTGAAAGTTTGTATCCTTTGATTAGAATCTCCCCATTTTCCCTATCCCCCAGCGCTTGGCAACCACCATTGTACTTTCTTTTTCTACAAGTTCTACTTTTTAAAAATTTCATATGTAAGTGACAGCATGCAATATTTGTCTTTCTCTGTTTGGCTAATTTCACGTAACATAATGCCCTCCACATTCATCCATTTTGTTGCAAATGATAGGATTTCCTCCTTTTTTAGGGTTGAATAGTATTTGTGTGTGTGTGGTGTGTGTGTGTGTGTGTGTATCTGTCTATCTATGATCTTCTTTATCGATTCATCCATAGGCCAACATTTAGGTTGTTTCCATGTCTTGGCTATTGTGAATAATGCTACAGTGAACATGAAAGTGCATATATCTTTGTAATATAGTTCAAGGTAGTTCAAAATAATGTTTTCCTTTCCTTCAAATATATCCCAGAAGTGGTTTTGCAGGCCCATGTGGTATTTCTATTTGTCATTTTTTGAAGAACCTCTATACTGTTTTCCATAATAGCCGTACTAATTTATATTCCTACCGACAGTGTACAATGTTTTCTTTTTCTCCACATCCTTACCAACATTTGTTATCTCTAGTAGCCAACATTTGTTATCTATCTAGTAGACATTCTAACAGATGTCAGGTGATATCTCATTATGGTTTTGATTTGCATTTTCCTGATGATTAGTGATATTGATTACCTTTAATATACTTGTTGGCCATTTGTTATCTTCTTTGGGAAAATGTCTACTCAGGTCCTTTTAAATTAGATGGTGTGTATTTTTGTTTTTGTAAGTTGTATGAGTTCCTTATATATTTTAGATATTAACTCTTTTTCAGATATATGATTTGGAAATATTTTCTCCTGTTCTGTAGGTTGCCTTTTCATTTTGTTGATTGTTTCCTTTGCTATGCAGAAGCTGTTTAGTTTGATATAGTCTGCTTGTTTATTTTTGCTTTTGTTGTCTGTGCTTTGGTATCATCCGGGAAATCATTGGCAAGACCAGTGTTAAGGAGCTTTTCTCCTGTGTTTTCTTCTGGAGTGTTAGGGTTTCAGGTCTTACGTTTAAGTCTTTGTTCCATTTTGAATTAATTTTCGTGAGTCGTGTAAGATAGGGTCCAGTTTCATTCTTTTTTTTTTTTTTTTTTAAATTGAAGTATAGCTGACTTTTTAAAAAATTAATTAATTGATTTATTTATTTTTGGCTGTGTTGGGTCTTTGTTTCTGTGCAAGGGCTCTCCCTAGTTGTGGCAAGCGGGGTCCACTCTTCATCGCAGTGCACAGGCCTCTCACTATTGCGGCCTCTCTTATTGCAGAACACAGGCTCCAGACACGCAGGCTCAGTAGTTGTGGCTCACGGGCCTAGTCGCTCCGCGGCATGTGGGATCCTCCCAGACCAGGGCCCGAACCCGTGTCCCCTGCATTGGTGGGCAGATTCCCAACCGCTGCACCACCAGGGAAGCCCCAGTTTCATTCATTTGCTTGAGGATATCCAGGTTTCCCAGCACTGTTTATTGAAGAGATATCCTCTCGCCATTGTGTGTTCTTTTGCCCTTGTCAAAGATTAGTTGACCATATATTTGTGGGCTTATTTCTGGGCTCTTTAGTTTGTTGCATTTGTCTATGTGTTTGTTTTTATACCAGTACACGCTGTTGTTATTACTGTAGTTTTCTGATATAGTTTGAAATCAGGAAGTGTGATACCTCCATCGTTGTTCATCTTACTCAAGATTGCCCTGGCAAATTGGGGCTTTTTGTGGCTCTGTATGAATTTTAGGATTGTTTTTCCTATGTCTGTGAAAAATGCCATTGGACTTTTAATAGGGATTGCATTGAATCTGTAGATCACTTTGAATAGTATGGACACTTTCAAAATATGAATTCTTTCAATCCAAGAACATGAGATATCTTTCCATTTATTTGTGTTGTCTTCAGTTTCTTTCATCAATGTCTTACAGTTTTCTGTGTATAGATCTTTTAGTTCCTTGCTTAAATTTATTATTAAGTATTCTATTGTTTTGTACTATTATAAATGGAATTGCTTTCTTAATTGTTCTTTCTAATAGTTTGTTGTTAGTGTATAGAAATGCAAATGACTTTTGTATCTTGATTTTGTATCCTGCAGCTTTGCTGAATTTTTTCATTAGTTAAAATAGGTTTGTTTTTTTTTTAATGTAGTCTTTAGGGTTTTCTGTACTCAAGATTATGTCATCTTCAGACAATTTTACTTCTTCCTTTTTGATTCGATGGCTTTCACTTCTTTTTCTTTTTTTTTTTTTTTAAAGAAACAAATTTTTTTAAAAAATTTATTTATTATTTATTTTTGGCTGTGTTGGATCTTCGTTTCTGTGCGAGGGCTTTCTCTAGTTGCGGCGAGCGGGGGCCACTCTTCATCGCGGTGTGCGGGCCTCTCACTATCGCGGCCTCTCTTGTTGCGGAGCACAGGCTCCAGACGCGCAGGCTCAGTAGTTGTGGCTCACGGGCCTAGTTGCTCCGCGGCATGTGGGATCCTCCCAGACCAGGGCTCGAACCCGTGTCCCCTGCATTGGCAGGCAGATTCTCAACCACTGTGCCACCAGGGAAGCCCTCACTTCTTTTTCTTGCCCAGTTGCTCTAGCTAGGACTTCCACAACTGTGTTGAATACAAGTAGTGAGATTGGACTACCTTGTCTTGTTCCTGATCCCAGAGGAAAGGCTCTTAGCTTTTTACTGTTGAGTAT
The DNA here is from genome assembly GCF_028021215.1 of Eschrichtius robustus. Taxonomy (NCBI): domain Eukaryota; kingdom Metazoa; phylum Chordata; class Mammalia; order Artiodactyla; family Eschrichtiidae; genus Eschrichtius; species Eschrichtius robustus. The sequence continues at coordinate 80,808,396 of NC_090839.1, read as the reverse complement.
AATGTTAGCAGTGGGCTTCTCATATATTACCTATTTTGTGTTGAATTATATTCCTTCCATACCTAATTTGTTGAGAGTTCTTATTATTATAGGATGTTGAATTTTGTCAAATACTTTTACTACACTTACTGAGATGATCATATGATTTTTGTCCTTTATTTTATTGATGGCGTGTATCACATTTAAAAAAATTTTTAATGCTATATTTTTCATTTATTTATTTATCTGTTTACTTATTTATTTACTTATGGCTGCGTTGGGTCTTCATTGCTGCACACGGGCTTTCTCTAGTTGCAGCGAGCAGGGGCTATTCTCTGTTGCGGTGTGTGGGCTTCTCATTGTGGTGGCTTCTCTTGTTGCAGAATTCGGGCTCTAGGCATGCGGGCTTCAGTAGTTGTGGCTCATGGGCTCTAGAGCGCAGGCTCAGTAGTTGTGGCACATGGGCTTAGTTGCTCCGTGGCATGTGGGATCTTCCTGGACCAGGGATCAAACCCGTATCCCCTGCATTGGCAGGTGGATTCTTAACCACTGCACCACCAGGGGAAGTCCCTGTATCACATTTATTGATTTGCATATATTGAAAATCCTTGCATCCCTGGAATAAATACCATGTGATCATGGTATATGATCTTTTCAATGTGCTATCAAATTGGGTTTGCTAGTATTATGTTGAAGATTTTTGCATCTATGTTCTTTAGGGATATTGGCCTGTAATTTTTTTTTTTTTCTTATAGAGTCCTTGCTGCTTTTAGAATCAGGTGATGTGAACCACAAAAATGAGTTTGGAAGTCTCTCCTCCTCTTCTGTGTTTGGAGGAGTTTGAGAAGGATTGACATTAATTCTTCTTTACATGTTTTGTGAAATTCATCAGTAAAGCCGTTTTTTTCCTGGGCTTTTCTTTGTTTTTGATATTTTCTACTACTGATTCAATTTCCTTAGTAGTGACAAGTCTATTCAGGTTTCTGTTTCTTCATGATTCAGTTTCGGTAGGTTGTATGTTTCTAGTAATTTATCCATTTTTTCAAGATTTTCAAATTTGTTGGCATATTATTTTTTATAGTAGTCTTTTATGACCCTGTGTATTTCTGTGGTGTGAGTTCTATTGTCTCCTCTTTCGTTTTTTTTTTCTTTTAATTAATTAATTTATTCATCCATTCATTTTTGGCTGCATTGGGTCTTGCTGCTGCACGCGGGCTTTCTCTAGTTGCAGCGAGCAGGGGCCACTCCTCATTGTGGTGTGCGGGCCTCTCATTGTGGGGGCCTCTCATTGCAGAGCATGGGCTCTAGGTGTGCGGGCTTCAGTAGTTGTGGCTCGCAGGCTCCAGAATGCAGGCTCAGCAGTTGTGGCACACGGGCTTAGTCGCTTCACAGCATGTGGGACCATGGGCTCGACTCCCAGACCAGGGCTCGAACCATGTCCCCTGCATTGGCAGGTGGATTCCTAACCACTGCGCCACCAGGGAAGTCCCTTTTTTGTTTCTTACTTTATTTATTTGAGTCTTCTCTCTTTCTCAGTTATTCTAGCTAAAGGTTTTTCAATTTTGTTTATATTTTTCTAAACCCAGGTCTTATTTTTATTGATGTAGTGTTTTTCTAGTCTCTACTTAATTTATTTCAGCTCTGATGTTTGTATTTTCCTTTTTACTGCTAACTTTGGGCTTAGTTTCTTCTTCTAGTTCCTTGAGGTGTAATGTTAGGTTCTTGTTTATTTGAGATATTTCTTTACTTCCTAATATAGGCATTTTGTCAGTATAAACTTCCCTCTTAGAACCGCTATTGCTGCATTCCATAAGTTATGATATGTTGTGTTTCCATTTACATTTGTCTCAAGATATTTTTAAGTTTCTTCTTTGATCTATTGATTGTTCAGGAGCGTGTTGCTTATTTCCACATGTTTGTGAATTTTCTAGCTTTCTTGTGTTAATTATTTCTGTTTTCTATTGTGGTCAGAAAAGATACTTGATATGATTTTAATCTTCATAAACTTGTTAAGATTGGTGTTGTTTCCTGTCATATTCTGGAGAAAGTTCCATGTGTGCATGAGAAGAATGTGTATTCTGTGCTGCTGGATGGAATGTTTTATATATGTCTGGAAGTCTCATTTGGTCTAAAGTCCAATATTTCCTTACTTATTTTCTGTCAGGATGATTTTCCTGTTATTGAAAGTAGGGCATTTAACTCTCCCACTATTATTATGTTGCTATGTATTATTGCTTTCAGATCTGTTAAAATTTGTTTAATATATTTAGTTATTCCCATGTTGGGTGTGTATATATTTACAATATATACACAAATCTTTCTGATGAATTGAACCCTATATCATTATGTAATGACCTTCTTAATCACTTGTCCCAGTTTTTGACTTAAGGTTTATTTTGTCTGATGTAAGTATAGCTGTGCCAGCTTTCTTTTTGTTTCCATTTGCATGGCATATCTTTTTCCATACCTTCACCTTCAGCTTATGTGTGTCCTTAAAGCTGAAGTGAGTTGCCTGTTGGCAACATGTAGTTGTGCTTTGTTTTTTATTTATTCATCCATTTATATGTTTTTTGACTGGGAAATTTCTACAATTTACGTTTAAAATAATTATAAGGTAAAGATTTGCTATTGCCATCTTTTTAATTGTTTTCTGAGAGCTTTGTAGTTCCTTTGTTTCTTCTTTTCTTGCTGTTTTCTTTTGTGATTTCATGGTTTTCTCTAGTGGTATGCTTTGATTCCTTTCTCTTTATCTTTTGTGTATCTACTTTAGGTTTTTGCTTTGTGGTTACCGTGAGGTTTACGTAAAACATACAGTGTATTTAAAGCTGGTGACAACTTAACTTGATTGCATATAAAATTTCTACCCATTTATTTTTCCCCTGGTTGCCCATATCTCTTGAAAGATTTGGGAAGTTTTCAGCCGTAATTTCTTTAAATAAGCTTTCTGCCCCTCTTGTCTGTCTGTTCCTTTTGGGACTCCCATAATGAGAATATTGTTCCATTTTGTGGTATCCCATGATTCACTTAGGTATTCTTTACTATTTTTCATTCTTTTTTCTCCTCTGGGCCGTTTGAAATGACTTGTCTTTGAGTTCATAGATTTTTCTGTTGATCAGGTCTGCTCCTGATGCTCTGTATTGCAGTTTTCATTTCCTTCATTGAATTCTTCAGCTTCAGAATTTCATTTTGGTTCTTTTTTTATGATTTCTATCTTTCTGTTGAACTTCTCATTTTGTTTCTGTATCTTTTTTTTTCTGATTTCATTGAGTTGTCGATCTGTGTTCTCTTATAAGTCATTGAGCTTACTTAAAATAATTATTTTTAAATTCTTTCTCTGCAATTCATAGATCTCCATTTTGGGGGCGTCAGTTACTGGGATATTATTGTGTTCCTTTGGTAGTTATGTTTCCTTGATTTTTGTATGTGTGTTTTGTGTTTTTTGTTTGAAATAAGCAAAAATATGTGTTGATGTTTGTACATTTGATGGAACAATCACCTCTTCCAGTCCTTATGGATTGGTTTTGGTAGGGAAGCATCTTCACCTGTGGGAGGGTGTTAGGGCACTGGCTGGTGGGGTGTGGTGGTTCTGGCTCTGGAGAAAGCCCAGTAGTGTAATTTCTTTGAAGCTTTATCAGCTGATGTAAGCACTGGGGAAGACAGCAGTGGTCCTCATTGGCAAAGGCTGCGGGTGCCTGCAGCATCAGTGAGTACTTTTGGGGTCTTCAGTGGCAGAGTCTCCTGAGTAGCTCCTCTTTTTTCTTCCATGGGGTTGTCGTGGCTGACTGGACCCTTTAAGGACTACTTTTGTTCATGAATTAGCTGCGTAATTTTGCAGGGAGGAGGTTTGCGGGGGACAAAGTCTACTACTATCTCTTACTCCACTATCTTGCTGATGTGTCTCCCCCAAACACATTTGGAGCATGTGCAGAGTGTGCTGTGTTTTCCTATAGTTCAGTCTTGTCTCTGTCCTTGAACAGAGGCAAGGAACCAGATCCAGCAGCTGTTTGGCTTCATTACTTTACTAACACTGCCTTCACAGTGCTAGGGTTGTGTATTTCTGCCTCTTACTAGTCCTGGAAGTATAATTAAAGGCATAGACAATTGGGTAGAGATACAGGATTCACTGGTTTTCATTGTGGTGATGGTTTTATCATTTTGCATGTATCAGCCAATATGATGAACCTTTTATAGTTTGGCAATCTTCTGCTCAGCATCCTCTAGGACTTCTCATTTCACTCAGAATAAAATCTCAGCACTTGGTCATGGCCTCTGAGGTCCTAAATGACCCCTGCTCACTTTCATTCCCTCTGTCCCTCTAGGCCTCCACGAGTCCCTCCTTCTGTAGTTCCCTGGACTGTTTACACTGCCTAGGTTTCTCTGCCACATATTGTCACATGGTGGGTTTTATCTTGCCCCTTAGATCTCAATTCAGACTTTACCTCTTCAGTGCCATCTTCTCTGATCCATGTTTGCCCCCTTTACTTAAATCTTATTATGTCATTTTTCCTTTTAATTCCTTAATAGCACTTAGAACCATCTGAAATTATCCTATTTGTAAATGTATTTATTTTATTTAGGATTTTTTTGTTTGCCATTTCTTATTGAAAGTTAAGTTCAGTGATAGCAGGACCTTTAGGATGTTATTTGCTGTTATATCCTCAGCACTTGGTACATTGCCTGGCACACAGTGAGTGCACTAAATCAATATTTGTTGGATGAATGTATGAATGGACCAAACAAGCCCCTGTAGTATGGCAGGTGTTATGTTAGCAATTAAAAAAAATAAATTAGATTTACTTCCTGCAAACAATGTTTTCCATAACCTGGAATTGTTAGTTGGAATTTTTTACAGAAATCCAGAGTTAGGCTTGCTTGGAAAAATAATCTTCCTGATCATAATGCCTTTTTCCTTCCCACCACTGTGGCTGTTCTTGGCTGTAAAGCCAGTTTTAGGTCAGAACTTTATTGATTTTAGCCAAAGGCCAATGCAAACTTTCCAGTATTTCTAAGGGTCTCTAGACCTTCCACCTTGACTAGGACTGTACTTCTTTCTTGAAGAGCTAAATTTTTTGACAGTTAAAGGGCACAATAGAAATTGTACACATTAACATTATTATTCTGTGTATGTTCTGAAAAATTATCCACATTTGCTGTGAAGACTTAGTTATTAGCAGATTAAATAATATTCCTTTCAATTTTTAGTGTAATATTTCTGGTACACTGCCACGTCTGAGATTCTGATTTAAAAGTGGGAAACAAATTAATAGCAATTATTTGGTTAAGTTTTGGGTTACCTCTGACTCGAATACTGGTAACCCTTTCCCATTCTTTAAAAATAATTCTTTTAGATTTAATGAGTTATGTCTTGGAGTTGCAGAAGCAGTAGGTTTGACATTTAGGACTAGGTCCATAATATCTGGAGATAAGCTTTGCAAAACCTGCATTTGGACTGTGTGCCTATGGTTACAAAGACAATATTGAGATGAAAAGATTGAGGATTTTAAGTCTATAAAATTTTAAAGCCATTCCTCATCCCATGATTATTTCTCTCAGATGGATTAAACATTTTACAGCTATTTATAAAAGAGTAATTTGACACTGTAATTCAGTTCCCATGACAATCATAGAACATTGGATCCCTAACTGTGTTAAACTAGATTAAATGAATAGGTGATAGGAGGGCTGTTCTAGATTAAAGGAGGCTAAAGAGATATGACAATCAAAAAAGCAGAGTGTGAGTTGAGCTTTGATCGAATCCTTGGTTGAGGGAAATGCTCTAAAGGTCATTCGGGGACATCTAGGGAAATTTGAAAGTTGGACTGTATTAGATGATAGTATTGAATAAATATTAAACTCTTGAGTATGTTAATGATATTGTAGTTATGAAGGAGAATATCCTTGTTCTCAGATCCATGCTCAGATAATGGGACGAAGTATCAAAGTTTGCAGCTGTTTTCAGATGGTTCAACAAAATTGTGTATGTGTAGAAGGCATAGAGTGGGGAGAGAAGGAAAGGGGAGATGGGACAGGAGGGAAGGAGGCAGAAGGTGGGCACATCTGACAAAATGTTAATTAGTGAATTTTGTAACAAAATATTACAATTAGTGAATCTGAGCAAAGAGTATATGGACGTTTGTTGTACTCTTTTTTTCAATTCCTCTTTGGATTTAAATATTTTCACAATAAAGATTGTGGGAAAATATAGTAAAGAGAAGCTAAGTTTGGAAAAGCAGTGATTAAAGCAATTTCTCATCACTTCCAAACTCTGTGAAAGACTACTTGCTATCTAGTTTCCATCTTTGTGTAAGTACTGATCTTGATGATGAAATAGTTTTTAGTTGGTACATTTAGATTCTGTTAATGGAATCTGCTCATAAAACGTTTCTATGTAGACAAATAATATTGTTTAGTATATCAGAAATCAAGATTAGGAAGGTGCAGTAGAAGGAAACTGCCTGTAATCCCAAGCATCTACTGGGTTACTTGCCAGTAGGAGTATTTTGTTTTAAACTTATTGTGTGAATGCCCAGGGAGAGGAGAAGTGTGTTTACCAGTTTTGTTTACTATTACCTTCAGTGTGGAATTTTGAGTATTTGATTGGCTTTAAAATATCTAGTTCATTTTCATATGTGCCAGGTGATACCTTATTTCAAACTTGGAAGGTAAAAATAGTCATTGTTCTTCAAGCCAGAAAGACTTCTGGGGGGTTGGGGCAAGGAGGAAGGAGAGAGGGAATATGAAACGAATGATTATCTGAGTGTAACTTTGATAATGCATCTACTGGCTTTACTAAACCTGCCTTTACATTGTTGCTGGCTTCAGGGATGTGGTAACTGCCTCTTGAAAGGTTGGTGACTCTAGTGACATAAAGGATGATATTTGCCTCATTATAGAGTCTTTTTTCCTGCAGAGAATTAACAGTCTGACTTGTCTAACAGTCTTCTCTTTGTGTGGTCCATATTCTTCCATGAGCCCATTAGAAAATCTAAAAAGATGAGTTTAGAATTCTTCTCGCCCAACCTTCTTTCTCTTCAGAGGAGACTGTTTTTCAGGGCAAGGTGCAACTTGGGCAAGATGGCAGAGCTGGCTGGTGCTAGCACTGGAATTTGGTGCTAGTTTTCCTAGCCTCTATTGTGCATCATGTCATCATTTAAACAAGATGACAAGCTTCTCAGATCCATTGTATGAAGATCCTGAAAGAACGGATAACATTTAATGCCACCTGTCATATATATCATATGTTGAGTTGTTTATTGTACATGCTCCCCTATAAACTGTAAACTCCTCTGGGGCAGGATTTTTGTCTGTTTTATGTACTGCTGTTTTCCTGGTACCTAGAACACTGGCTGGAAGGTGATAGGCACCCAGTAAATATTTACTGAATGAATGATTGTACCAGAACCAAATGACTAAGAAGAGATTCACAGCTGCCCATGTAGCAGGATTTCAGGGAAATAATGGATTGGCTAGAGTACCACACCCCCATGTAACTAGCTTGTGATCTAAGGTGAACAATTAGACGCTGGTTTCCTGTTTAATTTCCAGTACTCCTGGGAGTAATACATTAAGCTCCCTCATCTTAGAGATTTGCTAACTTAATGTGAATGATTTTAACAACCTCTTCCCTAGGAGCACTTTTTAATGAAAGATGGGGTAGAACATGAATAAATAGAAGAGAGTAAAGATGGGAAAAGTGCTGAAAAAAAGGGAAGATGAGATGTAAAGACAGGCTTTGAGTATATCATGATTTTGAACAGGACAACTTTACTGGTATTTGGGTTGAGAAATGCTTTGGAATAAATTGCATGGTAATATGTCTGTCAAATTCATTCATGGTCCTGTGACCCCAGGAATTTGTAACATGCAATCATCTGCAACTCAAGATGGCCTTGAATTTGGTGAATCTCTGCTAATTCAATTCTCAGCACTGTGTGTGGGCAGTCCTAGAACGTTTTAGTGGAATAAGCTGTTGCTCTCTGGAGAGTGTGTTGACCTCATGGTTGAAAATGCTGTCACTTTATGTGCAATGCATTGTATGTCAATTATTGTGCATCAGTGTTGCCTCAGCAAACCTGTTTGAAAAAATGCTGACACTGTAAGTGTTTTGAGGAAATGTTGAGGATCAGATTCACTTATTATGTGCCGAATTCTAGTTTAGGTAAAAAGTTGTTGAAATCATGGATCCAAAATGATGAATTAAGCTCCTCAGAACAGCTATCAGAGAAAAGACAGCTTCTAGCCTAGTATCTGACACATAATAGTTATTTAATAAATATTTGGTGTGTGGGATGAGTGGAAAGTAGACAGAGGAACGGTTTTTTGTGACTGGCTGGTCATTTAAGTTGTGAATGTAACCAGGCTCATGGTTCCATGGATTGTTTCTATTTTGAGGCTTTAGATGGTATCCTGACAGTTGTTGCTGCTGTCTAAATGTGTGCACCTGGACATCAGGTAGACGTGGGAAAAAAGAGTAAATCTGTTTTCCATACAGAAGAAAAGTAATTTAAAAATAAAAATAGAAGTACAAAGCTTCAATCTGAATTTGTGCATGCTACTTCACCTTCTTGTGTCTCGATTTCCTCATCAGTAAAACCGGGCTAATAATGTTTACTTCATAGGGTTGGTTGGTGAGGATTAAAAGAGATAATCTCTGAAAAGGCATTTGGATAGGGTGGTGCCTGGCACTGGTGTGTCCATTGGAGTGTTAGCTCTTCATGCTGGTGGCCATATTTATACAGATTTAAGGCTGAGAGACTAGAGCTAATCTTCAGTCAATAGAAGAAGTACCAGGCAGTGGAAAGAGGACATATGGGATCTTGCGAAGAGAGGAGAAATTTTGTGTTTAATTAATGTGAAAGTCATTAATTGGTGAAGATGATGGGGGCCTGGGAACTGGAGCAGAGAGCTGGAAATGCAGCATCTTGTGAGCACAGGTCTGTCTTCACCTTCCTAGAGGGATCAGTACAGGGACCTCTTCATTCCTTCATTTCCCTTTACTGCATAGTAGAGTTTAATTTTATTTGTGCTTTTAGTAAAATGATTTGAGGTCCAGGGAGACCTGCTGAGGTGATAGTGTAGGAAAGCAGTTCAGAAAGGTAAAATGGAAGACAGACCTGGGCCACAGCAGTGTGAATTAAACATTTTGTTTTTCCTGCGGGCCTTCTGAGCTGTGATACCCAGGATTGCCCCATCCATCCAGGTGTTCTGTCAGAATCATGACAGGAGCGGCTCACTAACAGGAAACCAAGCTGATGAAAACAGATGAGTTGGCTGGTTGTCAGTGTATTTCAAATGATCTTGCCTGTAGGTAGCCCTTGACTGAGAACTTACTTAAAACATTTAAGGAACGAGACCACTGTTAACACATTTGGAGAACAAGTATGAGTCGTTTATTACTGCATGACAATAGAAGAAATGAAACTTTAGACTTACATTTGGGTGCTTATTAGATAAATTGAAATGTAATAAGGAAATTAAACACTATGTGATAATGATAATCTAAATCATTAGGAAGTTAAAAGTTATCATAGAACTTTGGTTGATTATGATGTGTCATTGTAGGTGCATCCTTGGTATAAAAAAGAAAAAGGTACCATTCTGGCGAGTGATGTTGTACTAACCAGAGTGCATGGGGGAGGCTGTGCATGCGTGGGGGCAGGAAGTATATGGGGACTCTCTGTACCTTCCTCGCAGCTTTATTGTAAACCTAAATATGCTATAAAAATCTTCTAAAAAAATTATTGTAGAGCTGAGAAAGACCTTGGAACTCATCCAATCTCAACCCTTTACTTGAAAAACTTTGGAAACTGAGACTGAAATATAGGCAGTTATTTTCCCAAAATTACATTGTGAAATACAGAGTTTATCTTGATATCTGAGTACTTTCTACACTAAGATATCTTTTGTCTTTATTTTAAAATAACTAGGTGGGTATCTGAGGGTAGAACATACCTCCTCTGTAATATACCTATAATGTTTTTGCTTATATATACTGTATGCACATATACAAGGTGTCCCCTCAAAATGGGAAAGACACAATTAGACAAAGATAACAGGTGTTGAAATCCTTTTATTCTAGAGCCCAGAAATCTCATATTTGTCCACTGGTCGTATCCTCTTCATGGCATTTTTGTTGATGCTCCTGTCTATTGTATCACTTAGTGGTTGTGTCCAGGTGGGATGGGAAAGGAGCACAGGAATTCAAGGAACAAGTGATGATTGGTGGTTCCCTTCCCCACTAAGCTCATTCACAGATCTGCTGACGGGAACATACGAGACATCATCATCGTCATCATCATCACTTACTTTGTGCTTTAAAGTTTGCAACATATGTTCACAAGTTATGTAACTTTGTTATCACTGCTGTCATTTACAGCAGATATTATTATAATGGTTTTGCAATATACAAGTGTATCAAATCAACAAGTTATATACCTGAAACTTATACAGTGTCATATGTCAATTACATCTTAATAAACCTGGGAAAAAATAAAACAGATACTATTAGCCTAGCATTAAGATGTGAGAAGCAGAATTCAGAAAAGCCACTGAAAGGGTGAGATTAAACTCAGATCTTCTGAGTCTAAAATCTGTGCTCTTTCTAATATAAGGATAAGTAATATATCCTTGCTCTGGAAGCTTCACAGCCTGGCATGACTACATAAGAATAAAAAGAGCAGGTGATATATAATGATTGATTAGGTCACATATGATAGTACCTGATCTGTTGCATAGTAATGGTTGAGCCGGAGTGGAGGGGTAACCAGTCTGTGTACCTCTAAGTGTATTTGGAACAGTCATCCAGGAAGGCTTTTTGGTGATGATACTTGGAGGAAGTTTGGGATGGTTGTAAAGAAATGTGGTTTCACCAGAGCTGCAGAATCACATAAAAAGGTAGTACTATCTTTAACATAAATTGCTGGCACATCTCTGAATCTTAGCCCCAACTCAAAATTTTATGGGTTTAAGAATCACAGGGCTAAGGGGTAAACTAGCTAAAAGCATCTGAATTTCAGAAACTCAGTGTTTTAAGAAATCTGTCTCCATCCCTCAGCAGGGCTTCCTCTGTGTTGGCTTCTGTGGTATAGAGGCAGAGACGACTAATGTTCTGCCAGCTCAGCAGTCCTGGGAGAGTGAGCCTCATTCTTGTCCTTTCCAACAAGAATCCTGCTGCCACCCTTCTGTGGTCTGACGTTGGCCATGTGGTCATTCTTAAATCAGTCACTTGTGGCTGGATCTATGTGACAACCATACCCTTTGGTGGGATGACTTTCATGACCCTCTCAGCCCTCCCCAAACTGCTGGGACCACAAAGTAAGTGGGGTTAAGCCTTCAAAGGGGACTTGAGCTGCGGTTATCAAAGAATGAAGAAAAGGTGCTGAGGCAGCAAAAACAATAATAGGGTTTAAAAATATATTTTTAAAAATTCTGATTTTCTTTCTCTTTCTAAAGTTGGGAGAAGGAAGGCGATCTCTTTTAAGGCCTAATTCAGAATAAAGTAGTAGGAGATTTTCCCTGGTGGAGTGAAAGTCATATAATACTTGGGACAACAACCTTGAGAAAAGCCAGAGCTTTGAAGGAGACAAGAACAGGGCTTAGGCAGTGTGCAGACAGAAATCATAATGCTACCTGCTTCAGGCCCCAGGAAAACCTAGCTTGTGGTGGTCATAGCCATGAACCTCTGTCAAGCTTCAGGATTGCTTTGGACGAAGAATTAAGAGAGATTTATTAATTGGGCTCCCACTAATACGTCTTTGCTTAACACGTTCACAGTTCAAAATGGGGAAGTCAGGAATTGAAGGAATCTGGTGCTAGACTAGGATACTGACTGAATACCAAGCCCCTTACTTAATTCTGACTTTCAGTTAAGTATTAATACATATAATTGTTTCATTGATTTGTCTAAATAATATTACTGCAATTCTCAATAATTGTTACAATAATAATGCATAGACAATTTTCTCTTCACACCCATACTTTTTTATGCAGATAGTTCTTAAGCTATTTCCTTTACCCTAAAATATATGTTAGATCCTTGCCCCTGGAAATTGAGGCATTGGAACTGAAATCAGCAGAAAGTTTTAAGTCTAGTTAAGATATTTAGTCTCAGGGAATATTTAAGGTATCTACAAAAGTTGTTTTTTCAGTCATCTCAGTTTATTCAGTCAGTCTTCTAAGCGTACAAGTAAACCTTCAACCTTAACAATCACAGCTTCATTATTATTACTTCTCAGATTTGTGCTTGCTCCTTAAGTCTGTCTAAATTGCTCAACAGTAATTTCTTGTCCACAACTTGTGTGGCCTCAGTTTTAAAACACCCTGAGGTTGTTACTGCCAATTCCTAACTGCTGTAGTATTTGTAGTAATTAAATGCTAGTGGTTGGAGGTTTAGGGAAGATTTGAGGATAACTGGTTCCAAAAATATCCCTGTGTGTGTTTGTATGTGTTCTCGTGTTTGTGTGAATATTTTTTGAGAGTAGGAAGATGATATGTTTTGATTAGGCATTTGACTTTGTTCAGAGTGTTCTTTGGAAAACCTAGAGCTTTTCAGTGGGATTATGGTATGTAATAACTATGTTCTGATAAAATCAGAGGTTTAGCAATTCAGGTAACAGATTATCTCACATTCATTGGCATGCTGATTTGTGGACAGATATTTCTCCCTGTTTTGTTTTCTTTTTTTTTTTTTCTGTTAATTTATTTATTTTTGGCTGCATTGGGTCTTCGTTGCCGCATGCGGGCTTTCTCTAGTTGCGGAGAGCGGGGGCTACTCTTTGTTGTGGTGCGCGGGCTTCTTGTTGCAGAGCACAGGCTCTAGGCACGCGGGCTTCAGTAGCTGTGGCACGTGGGCTCAGTAGTTGTGGCTCATGGGCTCTAGAGCACAGGCTCAGTAGTTGTGGCGCACGGGCTTAGTTGTTCCGCGGCACGTGGGATCTTCCCGGACCAGGGATCGAACCCATGTCCCCTGCATTGGCAGGCGGATTCTTTTTTTTAATTAATTAATTAATTAATTAATTAATTAATTAATTTATTTATTTATTTATGGCTGTGTTGGGTCTTTGTTTCTGTGCAAGGGCTTTCTCTAGTTGTGGCAAGCGGGGGCCACTCTTCATCGCGGTGCGCGGGCCTCTCACTATCGCGGCCTCTCGTTGCGGAGCACAGGCTCCAGACGCGCAGGCTCAGCAGTTGTGGCTCATGGGCCCAGTTGCTCCGCGGCATGTGGGATCTTCCCAGACCAGGGCTCGAACCCGTGTCCCCTGCATTAGCAGGCAGATTCTCAACCACTGCGCCGCCAGGGAAGCCCTGGCAGGCGGATTCTTAACCACTGTGCCACCAGAAAAGCCCATTTTCTCCCTGTTTTGAACTAGCTCCCCAGGCACTCTCTCTTGCAGTCTCTTCCACCAGGCAGACAGATGAGAATTAAAAATAAATACCACATGTGATTTAGCTTAGGGTTTTGTGCGTGTGCATGTGTGTGTGTGTTTTCTGCTTGTGGGAGCTGTTTAAACTCTGTGGAAATTCATTAGAAAAGATGCATTGTCCAGTAGTCCTGATAGCATCAACTGGCCCTTTTTCCCTCCTGGGGAAGGTAGCATCCGTTACTTTGTAGGGCCTGACTGCTAGAATTGTTCCCAGAGTTCAGGACTTCCGAACCACAATGGGCTCTACCAGGCTTTGTGGCCTTAATAAGCCCCCCGTTATTGGCACTTCAAATATTGGTATACCTATCAAGTCTGGCCGTGTGTCAGGAGAGGAGAGGCTTTCTTTAGAGCCACCACTGATGGATCACATGCTTTTTCTCAAAAGAGCAAACAAGCACTTTTTGTTAGGCTCAGTAATACTTGGCAAAGAAATACAGCTGTAATTATATCTCCTAGTTCTTGTTCTTTTCTCCCCTTCTATGTTTTACTCCCCCACCCTCAACTTTATGTAAAAGCAGCTAGCATTGGGTCTGAAATAAATGTCATGAATGAATAATAATTTCTTTCATTTACACAGTAATTAAACCTGTTGAATGCTGACTTAATGCTTTACTGCACTCTAATTTGACTGGAAGATTTGGCCTTTGTGAATTCAAAGAAAAGGGAAAAAAATAGAAATTAAATACCTACTGAGACTATTAAGGAGGACATTTTTCAGAAGGGTTCTTCCTCCTCCTATTTCTCATCTTCTCGTGTTTGCCCTCTGGTGTTTGCCCTCTGCTTCCTGGGATACTTAATACTTAAGAGTTGTTCTACAGATCATTCTTCAGTTTTTATGCCCAGCAGTGCCCCAGCAGCAAGGCACCCCAGGTTCAAGGCCATCGGCTGCCACTGCACATAGAAGGACGAGGGCCTGGTCTGCTGCCATCATCAGAGTTGTTGCTGCTTGTCTTCTGGAGGATTAGAGTTCTTTCTGGTTGGTTTCTACATTCCTTTCCTTCTTAACCCATAGAATTCCAGTTGGTGAGTCCATCCATCGGTCTCTAAGATCATGCTTGACACCCAAAATATACCTGAAAGCTGGTGGATGCATCCCAGCCAGGAGTATTTTGGGAATTTGTACTTCTCTACTGAAAATGTCTGCCTGTGTACAGTCTGAGTCACTCAACCTGTCTTTCCCAGAGTGTCTTTTTCTCTAAGGTGGGTCCAGTAATGGGAGTCGGCAGCCCACTTTGCTATTCTTGGAGGAAAGTATCTTCCAATACCAGTTGGTGTTTTTATCTTCTTTCACCATGAGGACTGACTGGCCATTTTCATAAATAATTCATTCCCAGAACTCCCTCCACGGGAGCTTGTAGGTTCCCTCGGTGATGGTCACTGACCCGGCAAGGGTACTGCTCTTTATCTGCTGAATAGAGATTGTTGGAGGTGCTGTGTCACAAAAGGCAGAGCAGGTAGGAACTCTGGGATCCCCTTCAGGAAGCTGCAGCGAGCACAGTGCACGAGGAGCACCAGCTTGGGGAGGTGTGCTACAGGGGGCCTCGTTCTCTGCTCCCTCGCTCTGTCAAAGGAGCTGGCGGTCAGGCCCAGGTGGTTAAGCCTCTCTGAGTCTGTGAGAGAAAAGCCTGATTGTGTTTTGTGCACATTGCATCCTGTGTAGATTGTGGATAACGAGGGCTCCTTTGCAGGGCTGTCTGGGAGTGTTGACTTGAGTTTCAGGGTGTAGAAGGCCTGGCACATAGCCAGAGTCAATAAATATTAGTTCCTGACCCTCATCTGGAGACAAAGAGAACAGAAGTGTTTAAGTATTTTTTTATCAAGGAATCTCCCGCAAATACTCCCCTCCTCACTACCCAGTGCCAATATTTACATGAATTAATTTTCTTTTCCTTCCCTTCTTCCTCCTGCCCACTCATCTCGCTTCCCTTTCTCTCTAAAGTTATACCAGACTTGTTCAGGATAGATTTTTTCTTTATAGAAAGTTCTAAAAGCTTTAAGACTTGTATTCTGGTATATATTTTTAATAAATACTTTTATGTTATATTTGTTAAAATACATTTGGAAGCATGGACGTCATAAAGATAAAGCCTGTTTACTCATTAACTATGTTAAATAGTTTATGATTGTGGGTTCCTTTCAGATACACCTAGATTAATACATGTGCTATGTGTGTGTGCATGTGTGTGTATGTATATATGTATATTTATATATATAATGCACACACACAAAAGTATTTTCTATTTTGCCATAGTTTGAGTGCTTACTTTTGCGCTAAGTACTGTGATAAATGCTTTTAATGCTTTGTTATGTTTATTAGGTCACTGTTTCTCATACTGTTTGATTTTAAGTGTTCTGTAGGGTACCTGTGAAAAACTACATATTCCCTAACCTACCCCAGACCTACTAAATCTGGGTATTAGAATCTAAATCTTTAGTGTTCCAATCTGGCTCTATGTTGAAATAACCTGGAACTGGAACATTTAAAAAAAACAAACAAACTCAATCCCAGCCCATTTAAATCAGCACATTTTCAAGATAGGCCTGGGCATCATTTCGTTAAGCTCCTCTGCTGGTTCTCAATGTGCAGATAGGGTTGAGATTTAACAGTCTATCTAGGTGTTCTTATTATCCGAAACTAGAAAATGAACTGGTTTAATTCATTTAATCCTTACAATAACCTCATAACCTCTCGAGGCCCAGCTGGCATTTTCCCTATTTTCAGATGAGAAATTAGAGATTTGGAGAGACGTGAGGTACTAGTACCGAGAATGAGAGTCAACTTGTTCTTTTAAGTCTTATAATCAAACAGTATTCATAGTATTACCATCTACTTGGAGATGCACATATATTTTTATTTGATGGTCACAATCTACATATGAAATGCTGGTTTTGACATGAAATTAAATTGACCAACTCAGTATGCCTCGGAACCAAGTATTTGTGTGCTAAGTTCTTACGAATATAGATACCTGCAGATAGACATCATAAGTTCATTTTGTTACGCTCAGTGGCAAAGAGAATGAGCTTGACCCTTGGGGTTTATAACTAACCTATAGACTTGGGTGGACTTTAAGTGAATTGGAGGGCAGAAACAATTTAACATTCTGCCATTTCTAGAGGTGTTTCCGCGAAACACTTTGGTGTATATTTCATGAGACCTGCCTTCTCAGCCATGAATTCTTTTTGAATGCACCCAGTTCCACCTCCTTCCCACCTCTTGTTTTCAAGTGACTTTGTTGCAGGTGCTGTGAATGCAGAGGAGTGACTCGGTTATTCTTTCTCTGTAGAAACAATGGCAACACGGAGTAAGTCTACCTCAAACTATAAATATGAACCACACTCACATTTTAAAAAACAATTCCTGTAACTCTAAGAGCTCCCTGGGGGGAACCTGTGTCTAGCCTTCTGAACGGACCACATGTGTGGGAATGTTGCCCTTCAGTTTGAGCAAGTTCCTTAAAGGTGCTTGGTCCTGTGCATTTGAGATGATTAATTTTACTCTTATAATGGCTTAAAGAACCATGCTTGTGCATCCATGTGTGTATTCATTTGTTTTGCAAATATTTCTTGAACTCCTACCATGTGTCAGGTACTGTTGTAAATATTGGGGTGATAATATCCAAACCAAGTAGACAAAAATTTGCTGTCATGGAGCTTAAATTCTAATGAATAATATAAGAAAAAAAGTAAGTACCTAAATCTTAAAGTGTTTTGGAAGGTGAAAATTAGAGGTAGAAAGCATGTAAGGAGGAAAGCCTCTTTATCATAGTCGGAGAATTGTGGAATTTTTAATAAGGCAGTCAGGGTGGACCTCACTGAGGGGACTTTTAAGCAGGTATTTGGTGGAGGTAAGGGAGTAAGCCATGCAGATATCAGAGGGAGATCACTTCAGACAGAAGACACCTCCACTGTCACATCTCTGGAGTATGAGGCTTAGCTCTGTAGGATGTGTCTGCTACCCACCCATAGGAATTTTCTATGTAACATCACCCACAGCCCCACGCATTGAGATAAAGGTTGTACCAAGTTATAATCTTTGATGGCTATGATTACATCATTAGCACTTGAAGGAAAGGAAGGGGACTGTGAAATTTCCCTAAACATAGCTAATTTCTGAACTCTGAACAGATAAAATTTCAGTGCCCCATAATTTTTCCATCATTATGTTTTTACCTTGATGAGTAGGTAGGCAGAAATGAGTGGTGTCTGAATCAGAAGTCATGGATTATAGGTCTAGTTCTACCACAATTACCTGTTGGACTTAGGAAGAAAAAATACTTAATTTGGTCATGATTCTGTTTCTGCTGTCATAAAATGAAGGTAGTTTTTTTCTTCTACTTGTTCATCATCAGTGAAGACTAGATGAAAAAGGGTATAATGCATTAAATTCTAAAGGACTGTGTGAATATGACTGACTTTTTGCAAAATTTACCTCAAACAAGGACAGAACGTTGGCTAGAAAAGTGTGTTTAAATTAACCTTTCCCCGTCCTTCCCAAGTTTTTATTGAGAGCCTACCATGTGCAAAACCCAGTGGTGGCCACTTTAATTCCTTTCTTGGAGGAACTCCATGTTTCTCGTAGGTCTGAATTTGCGCACTGTCACTCAAAAAGTTCATCAGTGACAAAAAAAATAGGAACCTAATAAAAAAAGTAGTGTAGGTTTTCACATGTTAACTGATTACCTTAAAAAAAAACACCAAACCTACATTAACATGGCACTGTGTACTGAAAGAGACCTGAGGTTTGCTTGTATAAGTGGGCAGTGGGAGGGTTGCCGCTTGTGAATTATTGTGAAGTGGTGAAGAAGGTTGTCTGAAATGGGTGGAAAGTTGTGACACCAGATGTGGATGGGAATGGCCCATAATGCACACAAATGTTTGTGGTATGTGCGTGTGTGTGTGTGTGTGTGTGTGTTTTGTACATTCCTACACAGCTCAGTTCAACTGGATACAGTTTTCTGAATTCACCTAGTATTTCTTTTTTTTCAGATTGAAAAATAGTTGATGTACAATACTGTATAAGTTACAGATGTACAATATAGTGACTCACAATTTTTAAAAGTTATACTCCATTTATAGTTATTATAAAATATTGGCTAATTACCTGTGTTGTATGGTAGATCCTTGTAGTTTATAATAGTTTATACCTCTTACTCCTCTACCCCTTTATTGCCCATCCTATCTTCCCTGTCCCCACTGTAACCACTAGTTTGTTCTCTATCTGTGAGTCTGCTTTTTTGGTTTCTCAAAAAACTAAAAATAGAACTATCATATGACCCAGCAATTCCTCTCCTGGGTTTATATCTGAAAACAACAAAAACATTAATTTTGAAGAGTTATATGCACCCCAGTGTTCATAGCAGCATTATTTACAGTTGACAAGATTTGGAAGCAACCCAAGTGTTCATCAACAGATGTATGGATAAGAAGATGTGGTACATATATACAAGGAATATTATTCAGCCATAAAAAAGAATGAAATTTTGCCATTTGCAACAACATGGATGGTCTTGGAGGGTATTATGCTAAGTGAAATAAGTCAGACAGAGAAAGACAAATACTGTTTGATATCACCTAGTATTTCTTATATATGAAATTATACGCAAGCATATGCAAAATTCTTGTTATGCTCAAATCGTTCCTACTTATATCAATTGCATTAGAACAGATTCATATTTTCAGAATTAGCTTTGTATCAGAAGTATCTGCACAAAGAGACATAATCAGTCTGATATAATTATAGAATTACAAAGAGAATAGAATGAGTGGAGTATAATTTGCAAAGGGTAGAATGGCAGGAGTTAGAAGAGGTGGACAATGGTGGGATCAAAAATAGTTGTGTATCCTGTGTCACTCACTAGGCCCTCAGATTGTGCTGTAATCATATTGTCCTCTATTCTGATTTTTAAATATTCTTGTAAAGAGCTGTGAAGTTATTACAGATAAAATGTCAGTTGTGTCCAGTTGTACAAATTAAATTTAGTCACAAAATTCAAAGAACAGCAGTGGAACATCTAATCCTAGTGAACATTAGGAAATACCTTTGTGGGCTCTCATCTCAGAGATGAGATGTTTGCCTTTTTCAGCCAGAAGGATGGTATGGGAATTGTTTGGAATGTAGAAGCAGGAGAGAGAAATAATTCAGCACTGCGTTCTCCCTTCATCTTTTTATTCCAACAGAGAGACGTATCTTTCTATCTTTTGCTCAAATTATCGAACACAAACAGGAGCAAGTTAATAAAAGCAGATGACTAGGAGAGTCCCATCTGCCCCATCTCCAACCTTTCTCTCTTCAACCTCGTTTCTACCCAGATTAGCAGATGGCACCAGTTCTTGGCCAGTGTCTCTAGTTATCTGATTACAAGGGGTTGTTCTTTTGCCTGCCTCCTTTAAAGCAACAGCAGAAAAATTGGTCATGACTGACTGTATGCCCATTGGCCAGGGCACTGATTCCTGAGGACTAGACAGAAGCTTGGAATTCAGCCAAGCCTTCTGTATTGCATTAGGATGGCCTGACAGCAGAAAGTTAGGGTGGTCTGCCTGATAACAGAAAGCTGGGTTGATTTAAGCTTGAGCTTTTATATACTGGAAGGCTTGTTCAGTGCTGGCTAGAAAGAAACTAGTAGTACCAAATCTCAAAAACCATTTAAAAAAAAAAAGCAGGGGCTCTTTTAAGTTTTGTTCTGAGAATAGTGATTACTTCTTTTTTTTTTTTTTTAAACATCTTTATTGGAGTATAATTGCTTTACAATGGTGTGTTAGTTTCTGCTTTATAACAAAGTGAATCAGTTACACATATACATATGTTCCCATATCTCTTCCCTCTTGCGTCTCCCTCCCTCCCACCCTCCCTATCCCACCCCTCTAGGTGGTCACAAAGGACCGAGCTGATCTCCCTGTGCTATGCGGCTGCTTCCCACTAGCTATCTATTTTACGTTTGCTAGTGTGTATATGTCCATGCCACTCTCTCACTTTGTCCCAGCTTACCCTTCACCCTCCCCGTATCCTCAAGTCCATTCTCTAGTAGGTCTGTGTCTTTATTCCCATCTTGCCCCTAGGTTCTTATGACCTTTTTTTTTTTTTTTTTAGATTCCATATATATGTGTTAGCATATGGTATTTGTTTTTCTCTTTCTGACTTACTTCACTCCGTATGACAGACTCTAGGTCCATCCACCTCACTACAAATAACTCAACTTCATTTCTTTTTATGGCTGAGTAATATTCCAGTGTATATATGTGCCACATCTTCTTTATCCATTCATCTGTTGATGGACACTTAGGTTGCTTCCATGTCCTGGCTATTGTAAATAGAGCTGCAGTGAACTTTTTGGTACATGACTCTTCTTGAATTATGGTTTTCTCAGGGTATATGCCCAGTAGTGGGATTGCTGGGTCGTATAGTAGTTCTATTTTTAGTTTTTTAAGGAGCCTCCGTACTGTTCTCCATAGTGGCTGTATCAATTTACATTCCCACCAGCAGTGCAAGAGGGTTCCCTTTTCTCCACACCCTCTCCAGCATTTATTGTTTGTAGATTTTTTTATGATGGCCATTCTGACCGGTGTGAGGTGATAGCTCATTGTAGTTTTGATTTGCATTTCTCTAATGAGTAGTGATGTTGAGCATTCTTTCATGTGTTTGTTGGCAATCTGTATATCTTCTTTGGAGAAATGTCTGTTTAGGTCTTCTGCCCATTTTTGGATTGGATTGTTTGTTTTTTTTGATATTGAGCTGCATGAGCTGCTTGTAAATTTTGGAGTTTAATCCTTTGTCAGTTGCTTCATTTTCAAATATTTTCTCCCATTCTGAGGGTTGTCTTTTCATCTTGTTTATGGTTTCCTTTGCTGTGCAAAAGCTTTGAAGTTTCATTAGGTCCCATTTGTTTATTTTTGTTTTTATTTCCATTTCTCTAGGAGGTGGGTCAAAAAGGATCTTGCTGTGATTGATGTCATAGAGTGTTCTGTCTATGTTTTCCTCTAAGAGTTTTTATAGTGTCTGGCCTTACATTTAGGTCTTTAATCCATTTTGAGTTTATTTTTGTGTATGGTGTTAGGGAGTTTTCTAATTTCATACTTTTACATGTAGCTGTCCAGTTTTCTCAACACCACTTATTGAAGAGGCTGTCTTTTCTCCATTGTATATTCTTGCCTCCTTTATCAAAGATAAGGTGACCATATGTGCATAGGTTTATCTCTGGGCTTTCTATCCTGTTCCATTGATCTATATTTCTGTTTTTGTGACAGTGTCTTGATTACTGTAGCTTTGTAGTATAGTCTGAAGTCAGGGAGCCTGATTCCTCCAGCTCCATTTTTCTTTCTCAAGATTGCTTTGGCTATTCGGGGTCTTTTGTGTTTCCATACAAATTGTGAAATTTTTTGTTCTAGTTTTGTGAAAAATGCAATAGTGATTACTTCTAATGGTGAGTGGTGTAGTGCTGGGTGATGCACAATGCAGGATTCTTTAGTTCCAATTCTGCATTTGACCTCTCAGTAAAGGAAAACGAGCTTCTAACTAAACAGGGGAAAATCAGATTTGACAGATGAGTTAGAAGTTCAAGGTGGAAGAATAGGTTGTAAGGGAATACCTGTCCACCTGCAGAGAATGGACTCAGGGCTCCTGATGCCAGTGGATTATAGACTCACCATCATCTTTGAGGCCATGTGTTTTGACTTTAATAAAAACAGTGTAAGTAAATTCTATAACCTTTTGTTTGGATCCTGGACAGTATTTCAGAACAAGTGATAGGATACCTAAGCACTGAGAAAAGAGTACAGTGCTTGCAGAAAGCCAGCATGTATTCCTCAGTTCCTTCCTTAGCAAGACTGTGGGACAGTAACTCAGGGGCATGTCATAGACACAATTCATTTGGACTTCAGCAAGATTTTTGGCCTTGTCTTCCATGATCCTTTTGTGAACAATTAGAAAAATATAGGTTCGGTGGCATTATGATTGTCAAGATTTATAATTAATTTCATTATTATTTCACTGGTTAAGAACATTTATTTCACTCTGGATAGGACCTGGACCTAGAGTCTGTCATACAGAGTGAAGTAAGTCAGAAAGAGAAAAACAAATACCATATCTTAACGCACATATATGGGATCCAAAAAAACAGTACTGATGAACCTAGTGGCAGAGCAGGAATAAAGACGCCGACGCTGAGAACGGACTTGAGGACACGAGCGGAAGGGGAAGCTGGGACAAAGTGAGAGAGTAGCACTGACATATATACACTACCAAATGTAAAACGGATGGCTAATGGGAAGCTGCTGCTTTGTGACCACCTAGAGGGGTGGGATAGGGAGGGTGGGAGGGAGGCTCAAGAGGGAGGGGATATGGGGATATACGTATGCATATAGCTGATTCACTTTGTTGTACAGCAGAAACTAACACAACATTGTAAAGCAGTTACACTCCAATAAAGATATAGATATACACACACACACACACACACACACACACATAAAATAAGAACTGACTAGGATCATTCTATAAGTGTCTATCCTTGGCTCTATCTTATTTAAATTTTGTCTTTGAGATGAAGATATGGTTACAAATGTTTCAAAAATAGGAGGGATCATAAATATGGTGGGTGGGAAAAACAGGACACAACTGGATTTTGACTATCTGGGTGGTGGCCAAAATAAGGTTTAAAGGTAAGGGTTAGGTAAACTTATGTTCGAAAACCCAACTGTGAAAAAAGAAAATAGAGAGGGGTGACATGATTTTCCGCTGACTCCTTCCGTGAGTCAGCCGTGTGTCTTTGGCCGGCAATGAAGCTAATGCTATTTTTGAGTACCTTAACAGAAATGTAGAATAAGATGGTTGATATGTGACTGCTCTGTTTATGTTTGGGGAGGAGGAGATGGAAAAATTTAAGGTAAGATTTGCCCAGAGTCACAGATAGTATTAATGGTCATGTTCTGTACATTTCAGCTATTTGTAAATCACTCTTGATCTTTAAATTCAAAAGATCCAAATAGCTGTGGAAACTCACTGGATTTAAAACCTACCTTGGGAAAGAGAAAATAAAACTGTACTCAAAGAGGGATCTTCAGATAGTGGTTTTAAAGACATTTAACTTGTCTAATGTCAATTAAAAAAAAAAAACAACTAAGTAGTTGTAAGAAAAAGTCCATGCAGGATATGTGAAAAACTTGGCAGTTAAACGAAAGTTTGAGGAAACTGACAGAACAATTTTCATGGAGTAAGGTATGAAGTTTGCATATTTTATCATATGATAAGTTTAAAAATTCAGTCCCAGATGTATTTTTTGCTCACCATGTGTGTGATATACCATAAGCCATCAGCGATTTGGAACTTATGAATGGCATGCTTCCTGTTCAGTAAAAGACAATAAACTAACTAAGGAGGAACTAGAAAAAGTTTCAAGGTTTAAGAGATATAAAACTGATCAGGAAGGGCCTCTGACTACCTCATGCTTCGTTGGTAGAAATCGTGAGGACGAGCTAGGATGAGAATCATGAGTCTGAGGTTTTGGCAGACTTAGAAGCACAATCTTTTAAAATTGATTTTTGGAAACTGTTCTTCATTACCCACTTAAAACATCTTATTCAGATTTGTGGCACAGGTTCCTTCTAGTTATAAAATTGATCTGGTACTTAGAGATCATCATTCTAATTCATTACTTTCATTTTAGAAAACTGGAACTTGACGCTTAGATACTTTATAAAGTGTTTGGACTTAATTTAGTTCACTAAGATTTTTATGCTTATAACAGCCTTCCCCTGGGTCTGTAATTCCCTGGAGGTAGGGATCATATTTGATCCTGTCATTTCTTCAGGGGCTGGCACACTGCCTGGCACATTGTAGGTACCTAATAAATATTTATGAATAAATATGGAGGTAAGTAGTCTAGGTATTAAGATCGAGACCCTCATTTTACACAGTAGAAATTTGAGTCTTTGATTGTTTATATGGCCTAGATTTTCAGAGCAGAAAGGAACCGTAGAAGGGAACACACACAACTCCTGTTTCACAAATAGGAAGATGAGGGTTCCTGGAATTTAATAGGGGAGCTGATGTCTGAATCTGGCAATTGGCACATTGTCTCTCACTCAGGATTTACTGCTTATTCTCTTGGACTCAGGATGATTTGGAGAAGGTAGTGCAGAAGGGAGAGTTGAATCAGCATCTTCAGTCTATGCCATTTTTTCCTACCCTAGCATGCCCACAGGATCTAGAGCACATCCCTCTTTAGTAATTCCATCTCTTATTCACAGGTGAGTCTAAATCCACATTTTTGCTTTTATCATTAGGTGAAGTGTAGGCACTGTTTAAAGTGTAGGCACTACACTGTCCAGTGCAGACACCATTTAAACGTATAACTTTGTAGCCAATCTGTTTGCCATATATACTTTGGTGATGACACATTAATGTGACCCCTGGTTAACTTCTGGTTGTTTGATTGCATCTTTTCATTGAGTTACTTCATGTGATGCTGTTTCATATTTATGTTTGGTGTCTTGTTTTGTTCACTGAACTAACTAAAAAATTATAATCTCACGTGAAAATTAGGTTTTGTTATATGGCTCTTATTTAAAGCATAGTGTTGAAATGGGTATCAAACTGATTTTTTTTAATTGCAGAGAATTCCATTAAATGTGTAAGTTAGGATGCTTTCAACCATGAGTATCAGAAAACTGACTCAAACTTGCTTAACCAATAAGGAAGTTTATTGGGTCACATAACTGGAAGTCCAGATGTGGTGAGGACCTCAGGTTGGTTGATTCGGTGACTGAATGGAGTGTCTGTCCTCAGAGACCTCATTTCTTTCTGTCTCATCTGTTTGCATTCATAGTATCAGCATCATCCCTAAGCTATTTGTGCATGGTTACTGGTAGCAGTCAGGGCCTCATGCTTTGCTCACAGGTAATTGCAGAAATGTGGGAGTGTGGGCAGGGAGATTGAGAGAGATCGAAAGGAAGCTGACTTCTCCCCCAGACAGAATAAAAATCCTCCCTTCTGTCTCTGGACCAGTTTAGGGCATGAGCATAAGAACTGTCACTTTGGGTTGGCATGTCTTGCTTAGGCCTGGGTTCCTCACCAGTTGCTGGCAAAAAGGATGAGAGGACTTTAAGGGGCTTAACCAGGCCTGGAGCTGGAGTCATTTCCTCAAGTGGTATGACCCCCTGCACAGTGGGGGAGTGTGGAATAAATGTTGGGGAGTCAACTTTTTTTGGCTTTGAGTGGCTCTCAAACCAATGATCGCAGTTGGCTAAATCTCTTATCAACAACAGTACTGGTTTTCTCTGTTATGAGTGTTACCCCAGGCTGTCAATATGAGAAAGGTACAGCAAAATGCGTGGGATATAGATTACTCTCTCTGACCATTGCTTATGTTTATTTCAACTTCAGTAAGTCAAGGAGAATTAATAAAAGCAGTAAGATGGAGTGATTGATCATAAGATACTCCCTTCAAGGGAACTTGGGAACTGCTGGACAAAGCAGAAGAGAAATAAGGCTCATTATCAGGTGTATAATTCAGGGATGCTCACATGTACTTCTCTCATCCTCAGTTTTATTGATGTTGGGCTGGGAAGCTGCGGGAAGGTTTTGGGTGAGGAAGTCATATGCTTTATTTACATTTTAAAATGATGACTG
Source organism: Eschrichtius robustus (assembly GCF_028021215.1). Lineage (NCBI taxonomy): Eukaryota > Metazoa > Chordata > Mammalia > Artiodactyla > Eschrichtiidae > Eschrichtius > Eschrichtius robustus. The sequence goes on along the minus strand of NC_090839.1, from coordinate 80,782,371 downwards.
TGGCCACTGTGTTGAGCACAGGGACCAAGGTGGAAGCAGGGAGACTGGTTAGGCAGCTAACACAGTAAGCATCCAGGGGAGAAAGGTGGGAGCACAGAGCAGGGGGTAGAGGTAGAGGTGGTAGGAAGTGAAGGGATTCTGCAGTTGGCTGTTAGAACTGACAGGATTAGATATAGGATATGAGAAAAATAGACTGTTAACCTGAAAATGCACTATACTTCAATTAATTGGATTAATAAAGTAATTACTATATCATTTACTCTTTTGTTGTAGTAGAAACTGGAAGAGCCATTAGCAAATAAGATCTAACTTTTATTGAGTACATATCATGCACTAGATATTGTTCTAAATGCTTAAAATATCATTTCAGTGAATTCTCATATAATCCTTATGATGTTATCCCATTTTATAGATGAGGAAACTGAGGCACAAAGAAATGAAGTGCCTTTCCCAAGATTACACAGTTAAATAGAATTCTCTAGTAAGCACATTCAACTGTTGAACCTGTTGTAAAGATCTTGTAATTTATGAAACATTGATTGAGCATCTTCCATGGATGGCCTGGTCCATATTTCCAGAGTGCCTTGTTTATAACACTGAACACACTGTCATAATTATTACTTTTATATCCAGGTTCACACTGTGCTCTAAGTCCCTGGGGGAAAAGAACTATGTTCCATTCAAGCTTTGAATCTTTGATGTCTGACACATAGTACTGATTAATAGTTGTTTTTTTTTCTAATGCTTATCAAGCATGATGCTAAGATTGGTATGTGAAGATCAAGAAAACATGACCTCTTCCCTGGAGGAGTTCACTATGAGTTGTGACATACCTTCCTCTTAACAGAGAAATTACCAACCTGAGGGCTGTTATAACCCACATACACTGTTTGAGTTCATGCGAAAGATTCACTCTCTCGCAGAGGGAACTTTGGGTGGCATGCTGGAGATGGAACCCAACCTGGGTCATAAAGGCTGAGCTGACCTGACAAAGGAGAAGAGAGGGGAACTTGGAGCTGTGTACCAGCTGTGCGAGACCACGTAGGCTGATGGAGCCTGAAAAGGCGTGATGCAGAAATATGATCTGTGGCATCAAATAAAATTTAAAATTTTACTCAGTGTAATTTTACTATATTTTATGCGCATATTCCAGAGTTCTAAGAAAATTGGTTTTATATCTTTAGCACGTGGGACAACGCTAAATGAGAATATTTGATTAACATTGTATGTCAGTCCTTTCAAATTCTGACATTGGACTATGTGTATATTGTTTAGAACATTTCCTTCTTTCTGACTTCATAAACCCAGAGTTTAAAGTGGAGAGAAATGCATGCATGTGGTAGTGATTAATGCAGTGGGTCAGGAAGCATGGCCCACTGTTTCCAAGTAGTCAGTTGATGCATGGGTGTCCCCATCCCCTGAACTCTGCTCATTGTAGGGTTTGTATTCCTCAGGTCCTTAGACGTTCTACTCCAAATCTAATGTTAGTTTAACTGCCAAATGACAGAATCCAGAGCACATGGTAAATATTTCTTGAAAATGACAACTGGAAAACGTTTCACAGAGGCTCACATGATGCTGTTTGTATATTTTTTTCTTCCATGGTGGCACTTAAAATTCATTCCATATTGCCTATAGGAGAGAGGACGAGGGGGAGAAGCCTGTGTTTGATAGCTTTGTATGTTCCTCCAAAGAAAGACAGTGCTTGAAAAAAGAAAGGCAGGCTTTCAGATGTTGTCTGAACAAAGATATGGAAATGTGAGACGAGGGCAGCATCTGGAGGTTTTCAAACACTAGAACACAGGCTGCACGCTTCTTTTGCTGTTGGAGGAGTGGAAAGCTGTTTCCTGTCATTTCCCATCTTGTCACTTCCAGGACCAACATCTTGCTACTTCTTGCACCAGCTGTTGTTGTTGTTGTGTTTTTTTTTCTCCCTCCACAGACAGATGGTACAAGAGCTTTGATAATTTTCCCCCCAGTTCTAAAGGAGTTTGCTTGTGTGGTACCTTTAAAAAATGATCATACGCCCCTGTCACTCACTTTATCCTGTTAGCAGAGTCGGAAGAGAGCAGGGGGGATCCAGTGGAGACTTTTAACAACATACTCTGTCATGTCTTGTGGAGGTGCGTTATAGAAAAGTCAGCTCTGCTGGTGCAACCCTTTTGTTTCTGAGATTTTACTCCAAAAAAGCAGAAGAGGTAGAGAGAGTAAACTTTGTTACCTTTGCCTCCGTAAGAATCAGGGATTTCTGATCATGCTTTCTCTGTACTTTGAACCCAGGATAGGAGTTCTGATATCCTTGTTCCCCTCCCTAGGTTTTAGCCAAGTAGAATTAGGCACAGGTGATGCACAGTTGACCCTTGAACAACACAGTTTGGAACTGTGCAGGTCCATTTATATGGGGATTTTTTCCAATAAATAGGTACTACAGTACTGCGTGATCCGTGGTTGGTTAAATCCACGGATGCAGAACCACTGATAAGGAGGGTGGACTGTAAAGTTATATACCTGGATTTTTTACTTTGTGCTCGGGAGGTGGGGTGGGGGGGGTATGTGTGGGTGCCCCTGATCCCTATGCTGTTCAGGTGTCTACTGTACTATCTTTTCACAGGGCTAGATATTTATCCTTTTTTTTTTTTTTTTTGCTTTTTGGTTTTTAAAATGGGTCCTTTATTAAAAGTTTTGGTCAATTTGTCTCTTTATAATAAATCTTGATAGCTTAAAGATAAGGTCTTTCCATCCTTCATCAAGAATGCTCTGGCTTTTCTTACTACTTTTCATTTTCGTATATATTATAATAAACTCTTCCACAAAGATATATCCATAGATATTGATTGTGACTTCATTGAATCTACAGAGTACTTTTGGAGGAATTTTTCCTGTCATTCCCTTTTAATTTTTTATTCAGTCTGGATTTTTTTTACTGAGTCTGAAATTCTTTTAATGCAGTCCAAATTATTATTTTCTTTGTAGCTATTATTCTTTTCATATTTTAAAAAAATCACTGTCTTCATACAGTCATGAATCCAAGCTGCCATTTTTTTCTAATAGTTTTTATTGTTTTCACTTTCATATTCAACTCTAGGGTTCATCCAGAACTAATTTTTTTTTGTTTTTTTTTTAAACATCTTTATTGGAGTATAATTGCTTTACAATGGTATGTTAATTTCTGCTTTATAACAAAGTGAATCAGTTATACATATACATATGTCCCCATATCTCTTCCCTCTTGCATCTCCCTCCCTCCCACCCTCCCTATCCCACCCCTCTAGGTGGTCACAAAGCACCGAGCTGATCTCCCTGTGCTATGCAGCTGCTTCCCACTAGCTATCTATTTTACGTTTGCTAGTGTATATATGTCCATGCCACTCTCTCACTTTGTCCCAGCTTACCCTTCACCCTCCCCGTATCCTCAAGTCCATTCTCTAGTAGGTCTGTGTCTTTATTCCCATCTTTCCCATCTTGCCCCTAGGTTCTTAGGACCTTTTTTTTTTTTTTTTAGATTCCATATATATGTGTTAGCATATGGTATTTGTTTTTCTCTTTCTGACCTACTTCACTCTGTATGACAGACTCTAGGTCCATCCACCTCACTACAAATAACTCAACTTCGTTTCTTTTTATGGCTGAGTAATATTCCAGTGTATATATGTGCCACATCTTCTTTATCCATTCATCTGTTGATGGACACTTAGGTTGCTTCCATGTCCTGGCTATTGTAAATAGAGCTGCAGTGAACTTTTTGGTACATGACTCTTCTTGAATTATGGTTTTCTCAGGGTATATGCCCAGTAGTGGGATTGCTGGGTCGTATAGTAGTTCTATTTTTAGTTTTTTAAGGAGCCTCCGTACTGTTCTCCATAGTGGCTGTATCAATTTACATTCCCACCAACAGTGCAAGAGGGTTCCCTTTTCTCCACACCCTTTCCAGCATTTATTGTTTGTAGATTTTTTGAAGATGGCCATTCTGACTGGTGTGAGGTGATACCTCATTGTAGTTTTGAGTTGCATTCCTCTAATGATTAGTGATGTTGAGCATCCTTCCATGTGTTTGTTGGCAATCTGTATATCTTCTTTGGAGAAATGTCTGTTTAGGTCTTCTGCCCATTTTTGGATTGGGTTGTTTGTTTTTTTGATATTGAGCTGCATGAGCTGCTTGTAAATTTTGGAGTTTAATCCTTTGTCAGTTGCTTCATTTTCAAATATTTTCTCCCATTCTGAGGGTTGTCTTTTCGTCTTGTTGATGGTTTCCTTTGGATATTTATCCTTAATTGCTCTTTTTACACCTATTACTTTAAATATTTTTCTTGGTCCTCAGTGAGGATAAATAAATAAATGCTCTATACATTGAGGAGATAGTTGATGGAAACAACTTTGCTTTTCTTTAAATTTTATTATACTTATCATTATAAAATAAAAATAATAACATCACGTAGGGAGCTTCTCCTTTTCTTTCCCTCAAAATAATAGTTGTTTTTCCAAGAAGTAACATATTCTTTGTAGAAAACTTAGAAAGAAAATCTGTTACAGAAGAAGTAAAATTGTCCTTAATTCTATAGCAACCACTCTTACATTCGGTATATTTCCTTGTAGATTTTTCCTCAGGGTTAAGTATGCGTATATTTCTCTTGTATACTTAAAAACTTATGTTGCTACTTGGGTCATTTTTCTGGATGGATTTGGTGGTAGTGGTAGTGGTGATGTAATGATGATAGCTAACATTTATTATGTGACAGTCACTGTAGTAAATGCTTTACATGCATCGCACATTTCAATTCCCATATCAATCCTATAAAGTAAGAATTAATTTATCTCTATTTTAGACATGAGGAAAGTGGAGTTGGAGAAACTTTGTATAGTTTGCCCGAGGTCACAAAGTGCATGTAAGGTGAAGGTTGGACTTAGATCTGGAGAGTCTGTCTCTGAAACTCATGCTGTTTACCTATTTGTCCATCTTTCTTTAAAAGGTCTGAGTATATTTAAGACACATGATACATATTGCCTAACATTTTTTTTTTCGTATTTTCCACATTCATAAGACTGCTTATTGTACTCTTACCACCCTCAAATATCATCAGATGTGTTTTATCTTTACAGGTGTTTGGAATGAATGATCATACTTTTTTCGGTAGCCCTTCTTTTCTTACCAAACAGATTGGACATTTTTTTTTTTTAAATTTATTTTTGGCTGTGTTGGGTCTTCGTTTCTGTGCGAGGGCTTTCTCTAGTTGTGGCAAGCGGGGGCCACTCTTCATCACGGTGCGCGGGCCTCTCACTATCACGGCCTCTCTTGTTGCAGAGCACAGGCTCCAGATGCGCAGGCTCAGTAGTTGTGGCTCACGGGCCTAGTTGCTCCGCGGCATGTGGGATCTTCCCAGACCAGGGCTCGAACCCGTGTCCCCTGCATTAGCAGGCAGATTCTCAACCACTGCGCCAGCAGGGAAGCCCATGGACATTTTTCATGTGTTATTGATCATTTGTATTTCATCTGTTAATTGTTCTGTGCTGCTGCTTTTATTGACTCGTTAATTTTTTTGTACAACCTTATCATGCGTTAAATATATTAACCCTTTGTCTCGTTTGTTTAAAATATGCTTCCTTCCGCTGCTTGCTTTCTTATTTTTGAACAAATTACTTATATTGTGTGAATGTTTTAAGTATGTATATATCCATATATTTTTCTCTGTATACTTCTCCCACAAATCATTGATTTTTTAGCTCATTTTTCCTTTATTTTATGGTTTTATTACTTATAGCCAACACTTCAATTCAGATCTGGAATTTATTTTAATATGTGACATGCAGTGAGGCCCTGATTTTGTTATGTTATTGATACGTAATCCCTTTTCTGTTTGTTTGTTTCAGTTTTTCTAATCCATTTTAAAATTACCATGCATTGTATATTCCAGTCTTCTGTGGTATGCTTTAATATATATTTATTTCTTTTATCTGTTATCACCTGTTTAGGCTATTTTTTCTTACTATTACTAGTTTAATATAAAGGATACAACTCAGGAACAGCCAAGTGGAAAAGATGCATGGGACAGGTATGGGGTGAGGGGTGCAGAGCTTCTATACCCTCTCCGGGCACGCCATCCTCCCAGCACCTCAGTGTGTTCACCAACCTAGAACTTCCCTGAACTCCACTGTTCGGGGGTATTTATGGAAGTTTTATTACATGGGCACAATTGGTTAAATCACTGACAATTGGTGATTGAAAATCTCCAGCCTTTCTCACCTCCCCTAAATTGGAGGAAGTTTGGAGGTATGGCTGGAAGTTCCAGCCCTGTAATCATGTCTTGGTCTTTTTGGCAACCAGCTCCCATCCTGAAGCTGTTTGGGGGATATGCAAAAGTTGTCTCAGAGCCAAACCTGAGTGACACTCCTATCACTCAGGAATTCCAAGGGATTTAGGAGTTCTATGTCAGGAACTAGGACAAAACCAAATATATATGTATACAATATTATAGAAAGTTCTGAATTTGTGGCAAATGAATAATTTGCTTGTAGCACTGAGAAGAGTAGAAATATTGGCTAAAACACAAGTGGGCTATATTCTTCTTTTCGAATTGCAGCAAGCCTTTTTTTTTTTTTTAAACATCTTTATTGGAGTATAATTGCTTTACAATGGTGTGTTAGTTTCTGCTTCATAACAAAGTGAATCAGTTATACATATACATATGTTCCCATATCTCTTCCCTCTTGCATCTCCCTCCCTCCCACCCTCCCTATCCCACCCCTCTAGGTGGTCACAAAGCACTGAGCTGATCTCCCTGTGCTATGCGGCTGCTTCCCACTAGCTATCTATTTTACATTTGGTAGTGTATATATGTCCATGCCACTCTCTCACCCTGTCACATAGTAACCTAGTTGATCCCAAAACATTACTGACTTTATTTAAAGAAGGAACTGCCTCTTGCCTTTCCCCTCTGTGGTTTTATGCACCTATTACGTGCAGCAACCAATAACAAGGATCTTCTGTAATAAAAATGATGCCCCCTTATTTTTGAGTCCTCTTTTACAGTCTTAAAAGTGTTTTGAGATGTATTTCTTTATTTGATCCTCATAATAACCCTATGAAGTAGCTTGGTCCAAGGTGTTAACTCTACTTTACATATGAAGAAAATGAGACTTGTACTAAAATACTTGCCCAAGGCCATAGGATTTGTAAATTGTGGGACTGGCCTCTAGCTTAGTGCTTATGAGACCTAAGTTGGTATGATTTTGACTGGGTTAGTTCCAAGCCTTTCCATTTTTTAAAGAGATTTGCATATCTACCTTGCCCACCTTTAAAATATTAAAAAATGTATTTAAGGTGCCTGACCAGAATGACATATGTCAAAATATTTTTTTCAACTATAAAGTACTATTCACATGTAAGGCTTTGTCTTTATTATTCCCTGGGCACTAACAGCTAGATACCTGTCTTCTCTGTTCAGTGTTATACGAGGGTAATTAACAAAGATGTATTATATGTGAGCTTTATTTTTTTAAGTATATTTCAGCTGTCATGAAGGACATTTTTAACTAAAAGGAGAAACAGTCTTCATTTGTCTTAGTTTAGTTGAGAGTAAATGATAGTTGAGACAGAGTTGTCAAATTTGTCTTCTGCCTTCAGACTGCTAATCATGATTTCTTTTCTCCTAATCTTAAGGAATAGCGTAAAAAGTTTGCATGTCAGTTTATAGTTAGTATTTTGGAAGTTTCATACTCAGGTGTGCTCAAAATATTTTGGTAGTTATTAAGGCTGTCTGAAAATATTCCAACTCTGTCTCTTTCTCTCTCTGGGAACATGGCCTCCTCCGACCACTTTAACTTTGGGAAGCCATGTGACTTGTTTTGCCAATGCAATGTGAGGACGACTTCTGGGTGTGTACTTTACTGTATTTTCTTTTCCTCTCTGTGAGGGTTAGTAATATTCATGATATTGGCCACACCATCAGTCTGGGTTCCTGAATGACTGAATAGGAGAACCTTTACTGACTCATAGCAGACATATAGTGTGAATGAGAAATAAACCTTTGTTATTTTCAGCCACTGAGATTTTGCATTACCTAACCTGTCCTGAGGCAGGATCAGAAGAATATGTTTATTAGGCATCATTGAAATCTTTCTGTTGATTCAGTCTAAAGATCTTAAATTATACCCAAACTGAATACTCTCCAATATCTCCAAACAGGATTTATCCATTCAACTGTGCTCACAAAACAGGATTTGGAAATCAGGAGGAAAAGCTTATAAGGAGAGCTCAGTTCCCAGGATCAAAGCCGTTGTTGGACAGCCACGGGAGGGATTTGCTTTAGTTAACTTGAGTAATTTTTGACACGTATTTAATTTGGTTTTTAGTCATAAAGGTCTGCCAGATAACTAGGTAACTCTTATTGGAGGTATTCCTTTAAAATAGGAGCAGAGGCTACTTATGTGTTGATTTGAAATTAGGAAAAGGCAAGATTTCTTCCAAGGGCCCTATTTTCAACCATGACTAAGTAAAGCTTGGCGTGGGGGGCGGGTGGTGAGCTGAAGATGGAAAAGGTCAGTCAGTCATTTTGGCTGATGAAAGAATCAGATCTGAATTGTATTACATTGACTTGCTTAATTCTGGAATTGACATCCAGCTCTGATGTGCTTGTGGAACTGAATCTTGACAAAACAAAACTCGCGTCAGCCATGTCTCTCTCTTCTCTTCTCCTTCTTCTTTTACTTTTCCCACTTTCCTGTTCCACTCCCTCATTTCCTTGCTTAACCTCTCTCCTCTAATTTAGCTCATCAAGGTCTTTGTTACAAAAAATGGTTTGTAAGTTACTGATTTGGAACTTGGAAACCATTTTCCTATGAAATAGAAGGCAGAAATACTATGTCCCAAATGAGAAAACTTGACTTAAGTAATTGTATCATGAAGTTACATTAAAAATTAGGCTCCTGAGCCCCATGGAAACCTTACCTGCTTTGAGGACGTGTAGATGGGAGGTGGGTGGCATGAGTCTTTGGTACTGTTGGCCTGAACAAGCAGTATTTCTCTACTGTCTTTTCATACTTCAGAGTAGTCCTTTGCATCTTCCAGATTGCTTCTGCTATCCTTCACTTGGCCATCTATGGATTTTGAGCTCCATGGTGGCCATGCAGCCTCTCAGCCCTTGCTGGGAGATGGAGCCTCTTCCATGCCTGCCTGTGATGTGGGTACAGTAGGAAGTCCCCCTCTTGCTTCCTTGGTCTTTGCACTGTCATCATATGTCTCAAGAACCTCTTACACAGTGGGGAAGGGCTGTGAGGCTGAGGACTCACTGAACCTTCCCCTGTGAGGCAGAAGGGGCCCAAGCTGGCTTTCTTAGGGCTGCCGTTCAGGGAGGGGAGCCCCTTACAAACTGCCTTCTCCTCCTGGCTCCATCTTCTTCTTCACCACCCCTTGCTCTCTGCAAAGTATTGGTGGTGCTGGGTTCTGACACCAGTTGAGGTACCGGTTGAGGCCTCTTGTGAGGGAAGGAGGCAGGAAGAATTAACAAGGGGTCACCAGTTAACAACCTCCCTGAATGCTTAGGGCAAGGAAGTGGACAAGTTTGAAGGGACAGAGCAGCAGGACTGGCTGGAGGGAGCGTGGTCTCCACACTGCTCCTTCTCACCCTGGGCCCAGGCATCTCGGGCAATTCTTTTCTGCCTTCGTGGTTCATATTTTTAGCTCTCTGCAAAGAGACCTTCTTTATAAACATTTCAGTTTATTGTTTAACCCACAAATAATTTTAACATCTATTTTCTGGAACACATCGTGTAAAAATACAGGACTATATGGTGTTGAGTGTTCAGAAGTTAGGAATTTTCCATACTTTGTTTTGTCTTCCCTTCATTGTTTCACTTGCTTTACTTTCCACCCCCCCACCGCCTTTTTTTCCCCTCTTCCTTTTCCACTTCTCCCTTGATCCTTCCCTTAGCTTGTTACCTACACTCCTCTCCTTGTGTGCATAGACCCCCATGTTAAGGAGGGAGAGAGAATGTCCAAGGACCCAGTGAAGGTAGTAATGTCATTATCCTTTAAAGGTAATTGTACATTGAATGGTGTTAAAAGACTCTGCCTTTGCAATCAGGAAGATCAGATTAAGCTTAATATTTGAAAGCACACCATGCTGACACTGAGGCAACATCTTTTGCCCATGAACTTCAGTTGAAAGAAAAACTCTGATGTGATCAGTATGTGATGATGGCTTTTCAGATCAGATAGCTGAGTTGTATTTATAATTTAAGGTATTTCTGCTATGGGGATAAAAGATAAAACAAGTGATAGTTTAGCAAAAGGATTTTCTAGAACTTGGCTTATAGAAAGTGCTGGTGAATAGGATTGTGTGTTTTGCTGGCATGGAGAAATTAGAAGGAGGAGAAAGAATATCTTACACAGGAAATTTCCGTATGGTTGCTGTTTATAGGAGCTAGCACATTTCAGGGAAAACACCCCTTACTGGGACAATTTAGTTCCCTTTAAAGTTTGGTGCAGCAGAGGGTAAAAATGTGGATATGTAGCTGGAAACTGAAAGATTATTTGTGCCACAGCCTTGCAACTGTACCTACCTGTGATGCAATGAACACAATTTGATTATTAATCTTTCTGTGAAAATTTGCTTCCTTTCCTAAAGTTGGTGGCAACAATTTACTGACTGTCTAAACCTTGAGGGCTAACTTGGGTTGGAAAATAAATCCAGTCTCCTGAAATTCATATGTTGTTAAACTCAGAGCAGCCAGCAGAGATGAGAAGGATCTCCAGCCTGGGAAGTGGGAGCTGGAAATTCTGCTTAAGCCAATATCACTTTCAGCTCTCCTAAATCCCCCCCATGTAGAGGAAGAACTATTGGATTGAATGAGGGCAGAAAAACTGGCATAACTTCATTTAATAAGGTCACCCCATCCTCATCTTGTCCACATTTGACTATTAATGAAATTCAGTATTGACCCATGGAAGGCAGAGTGGGAGGTGGACATAGCTGTTAGGATGAACTGTGGAGGAAGTTTTCAGTTTCTCCACTTGCTAATGACTTCATGATACCCGTATTAGCCAAGGGCCACCTACCATCTTCCTCAACTCTTGCCATTTTGGAGTCCCATCTCTACAATTACTTATTCAGCAGATTTTTTCAATTGACTAGTTTTGTTTCTTTTTTTTTTGCCAAAATAAATTTCTTTAAAAAAGAAAATATTGTCACTATAATAAACAGAAGGCAACTATCACTTGCTGTAAGAAAATAACTGTAAAAATGAATGTAATACAATCAAAATATTATGAGATTCTAGTTAGATATTGTTCCCCATGGAAGGCTTGAACCTGGACTGAAGCCCACTCTTTCCTCTCAGGTTTAAAAGGGAGCTTAGAGAGACAAACATTTTAAATCCAGTAAAGCACTAAGTGAGGCATTGCTCTTAACTAATTGGGAGGATTAGAAAGGAAAGGCCGATATCTGACGAAAACCATTCCTCTTAGCTCTTGTTTTCCTGGGATGGTTTTGATGGCGAAAAAAGAGAACACTTAAAAATAAAACCTGCCTCCTCAGAAATCATTGAGGTCTTCTCATGCATCGGTGTTGCTCCCAGTGCTCATTGCAGTATTTTGTCCACTCCTCAAAGGATACTTGTTCAGTGAATCAGGATTTCAATATTGATGCTTAGTTTCACTTGCTCTTCTTCTAAGTACTGTATTACTTCTTCCTCTTGCTCTCTGATTTTTCAGTAGTTCTCTCATGTGCTTGCTTACACATGAGGCTTTGCTTCTTTTGCGTGCACACCTCTGCAGATCACATGTGACTATAGGAAGATAACAGGTTGAACTGTCTTGTTCAGTAGGTGTTCTTTTCCTAGTGCTGGCACAGGAGGTTTGAGAGTGTTTTGCCCAGCGTACTCTACCTGGTGCAGTGGAACTGGCATGGATAGCTAGTTTCCCAGGGCTTGTTCCTGCAAGTGGCTCCAAACGAACCTTTTCATACAAGGTGCTTGTTATGTGGTGTCTTTCTTTCGAGGCAACCACAGTTTATGCGGTACTAAACTATTGCCATTTTCTTGGAAATAGAAAATTATGAACACAGTGTTTCTTTTACATCTCTGAGAGATCCTTATATCCAACTGCTGTGGTAGTAGCAGTTGTCATTTGCTTTATTGTAACCAAGCAACACTATCTCAAGTGTGAAGAGACGAAATTTGGTGTCTCCCCTGCCCACTCCCCCCAGAGTCCTGTTACGTTCAATTTTTTCTTTTCCTTGACTAACCAAGAGCTAATCTGGTCATCTCAGCTGAGAAGGCAGAGTCTTACTTGTCCTTATATCCCCTGTGCCTGTGACAGTGCCTGATGAAGATGGTCAACAATAAGAAGCAAACACATTGTTTATTGCTTACCATGAGCTGGGTACTGTGACCGAAAGGCAAGATCTTGCTTAGTCCTCACTAAAACTTAGTGAACTAGGTACTGTCATTACCCCCATTTTAAAAGATGCAAATACAAAAAAGTTGAGATTAAAATAATTGCACAAAATCTCATAGCTGTTAAGTGGCTGAGCTGGAATTTAAGGGCAGGTGCATCTGAATTCTGAGCTCACATTTGTAACCACTATAGATAACATAGTATAATAACCTCCTCAGTAAATGACAGACTCCTTTACGCAGAAGCTTTACAAGGACAATAAAAAAAGAATTAAGTTGAGGTGACACAATCCATGTTGTGAGAGGATTGTCTTCTTGATTCACAGTTCATGGAAAGAAATAGTATGCAGCAGACTGTGAATAATACACCAAACAAAATGAAATTTCATTCTCGAATGAATTATCCATATCTCCTTTTAAGAAAAATTGGTAAAGCATTTAAGTGTCCATGGCTTAGGCAAATGTCTCTAGTGTGGTTCTGTCTGAATTTTATTCTGTAAACATTGATGTTTTTCAGCATCAACTGGTCATCATTTTTTGCCTTGTGCTTAGACATGCAGGGTTGCATTTCTGCTTGCAGAGAAATCTCTGTCAGCAGTTGTTCAAAACTCAAATTTTAAATTCAGACTAATGTCCAAATTTGTAGCAATTGCAGCTGGGGAACTGAAACAAGACTACTTGGTTTCAGAGTGAAACTATTGCTCCTTTCAGGGGAAAATTTTCAATAGCATGGAAGGCAGATCTCAATATGTTAAGAAAACTATACAAAGACTGTAAGTAAAAGCAGAGCTTACTCTAAAAGTTATTAAATGCAAGAAAGGAGAAAGAATAGACGGTAGTTCTAATGGTCAAGTAAGTGTTTTCTAGGTGATAGAGATGACTTGAGTTGAACTGAAAACAGAAGGAAGTGAGGTCATTTTAAGAGGGTCACTTTGACAGGCCTAAATATTCTGTGTTAATTTTATGACATGTAATTGACATTGTTGTTGATAGCTAAGGGATTTTCTATATTTCCTTCTGTAGTACCTTGGCCCCCTTTTAAGTAATATTTTTTCTCATTTAACCACTGGGATTGTGTGGTAATTCAGGAGGAGATTTGAGGGATGGAGAGGTGACTGTGAAGATGAACCATTCTGGTGGCTTCTGTGGGCTAAAATTGGTCTGGAGAATGCACAGCAGAAGCAAGGAATTCCTGATGCTTGGTCAGGGAGGGGGCGCCTATGAACAGGGTGTCTTGTTTCTTTTGCCTATGTCACATAGTTCATTCCTTTCTCTTCACACATTGTACAGCCTACCATGGAGAGAATGGAAAGTAATTGTACATTTCCTTGACAAACTTTTTGGTATTTTTGTAGAAATGGGTATGGTATACCAGTAAAAGTAACATACACTGATGTGCTTTTGAACTGGTATGTGTGATAAAGACTGACCAGGCAATGCCATAAAACCTCAACTTCTAGGAGGTCTCTCTATCTCTTGCATTAGGCAGCAGTCTAGGTTAAAGTTCAGTACTGTTCACCACTTGAAACATGGCCAAGTCAAGGAAATAAAATAATATTTAGCCAAATCCAAAGATTGTGTTAACTTTGCCAAACTGAATGTAAATTTGATTTTTCTCTGATTTCCCAATAATATGCCTTTCTTTATGGGGAGAGGGAGAGGTTAGGAACAGGAGGGTGGGAGATTATCATACATTTCAAATTATATTGATCAGAACCAAGTTAGGCTTGCTCTGGTATGTAAATTAGAGATTTGTGCTTGAGTGGAATTGATTTTGCTGAGACTAAATTAATTACAGTGCTTAATCACTGTAGCCTTTAAACATCACAGTCTTGGCCACAGCTGCAGGGCAGAGTGGTGTTCCTCTGAGCTTTATGCTGTCGTTTCACAAAAGGCCGAATGCCCATGACTTGTGCAAACAAGAATTCCCACGTATAGGCTTCGGAGCTGGTTCTCTGCCCTGCAGAGGGTTAGCTGGAGCATCTCCAACGGGACTGCTGTGGCCTCTTCAACCACAGAAGGCTTTCTGCTCATATACAAGTATTTTCAGATTTTTGTTTTCTCCAGATAAAGTCAAATTGGCCATCATAGCTGAAATGCCCACAGGAAGGCAATCTTTAGAATGAGAATTGGAAAATACGCAATTATATTGTGATGGTTTTTTTGTTTAAATATTTTTAAAAACCTGATCCCATTTGGAATTATTTGGAAGGGTGAAGTGGACAATTTGGAAATAAATTCAGGAATGGGAAGGTTAATTGACTCTTCAGAACTCATCCTGAGAGCCTATAAGGAAAGGTGAGAATAGAATCTAGGTTTTATTTTTTATTTTCTCCATGTTCATTTCAGTTCCTTGGTCTCTGTCTCATGCAGCCTCCCCACATCAAACTATCATCAAGCCTCCCATAGAAATGCAAATTACTTTCCCTGTTTAGTTGGCATATCTGGAAATAATTTTGTATGTATGTTTTTTTAACCCCTTTTGGGGGCTGTCCATGAAGTTTATCAGTATCCTTTAAAAACTTTCTTTAACTACCATCCTTTATAGTTTCCTTTTTGCTTTTCTTTGTGTGCTGAATTGTGCATTCACAGTTGAAGGGATTAAATAAAGCATATTCAATGTAATAAAGTGCAGCTGGACTAATCATCCTTAAAATCAGTGAACATCTGGATTTCACAAAAAACCACACCTTACTAGGACTAAAAAGTATACCAGGGACCTGCTTCAACCCCTTGATTTTATAAGTCAGGAAACTGAGAGCCATAAAAGAGAAATGACTGTTCAAGATAGCTTATTATAGCCAAGCTGAGGCTGAAACTTCACTGATTTTATTTCTGTTCAGGACTCTTCTCTATGTCATTGACTCTTTTCTCTGCAAAAGAGATCCTGGCTTCCCAAGTTTTTCACAGTCAGGTTCCTTATAGATAGAAAGTACTGCTCAATAAATCTGACTTAATTTGTGGTATATTCTAATGTTAAATGAGATTTATTTGCAGTTTTCTTTGGTGAGTTGCTTACAGTGGGAGTGAAAATATCTTTAGTCTTACCTTTAAAATAGTTTTTGTGGGTGCCCTTCCCTTTTCTGTTATATACTGGTTTGCCTAACTCCATTTACATTTGTTTTCACTGATGGGTCAGTAACATTCTTAGGACTATAGTTGGCAGTGTAATGTCATGGTTTGAACACAGACTCTGAAGCTGGAGCTTCTGGGTTGTTTCAGCCTTGGCTCTGTCACTTACTGTCTCTGTTACCTCAATGAATGTAGTTAACTTGTATTACCTACCTCATAGAGTTGTTCAGACAGTTAATGAGTTCATAAAAGTCAAGCTTTTAGGGGACTTCCCTGGTGGCGCAGTGGTTCAGAATCTGCCTGCCAATGCAAGGACACGGGTTCCATCTCTGGTCTGGGAAGATCCCACATACCGCAGAGCAACTAAGCCCATGTGCCACAACTACTGAGCCTGCGCTCTAGAGCCTGTGAGCCACAACTACTGAGCCTGCGAGCCTAGAATCCACTGCAATGAGAAGCCCACGCACCACAATGAAGAGTAGCCCCCGCTCGCTACAACTAGAAAAAAGCCCGTGCGCAGCAACGAAGACCCAACGCAGACAAAAATAAATAAATAAGTAAATAAATAAATATTTTTTTTAAAAAGTCAAGCTTTTAGAATAGTGCTGGACCTATATGAGTGTTCATTGGTTGTCAGTATTATTGTGGTTGTTATCAGACGATGTGTTGATATAAAAAATTCATATGTGGTTTGCAGGGAATGCAGCAACATAATTTGGATCTCTTATTCCATTGGTTCTGTTACATTTCCTCCCCTGATGAGTCTCATGTGTTTACCAGAATATCCCATTGCTTAGTTCTAATACTGGATTTTCCTCTACTTTATGGTCACATTTGGACCAGGACACACAGATCTGGGTATGTCCAAGATGGATAGGGGAGAAAGGTAAAAGAGAATATTAGTTCAACTTGATTGTGGAGCAGTTCTGCCAGAACTATTTGTTGAAAGTCTACTCTTTGCCAAACACAGCGACCCGTTGATATATAGGACATGTCGTCTACTTGACATTCCATTCCTCTACACAGAACTTTTGCCAGGTTCCTGCCACCCACTTATACCTCTTCCCAAACCAAAACTAAATATTGTTTTAGAAAGGCATTTAATGGAATGTAATACCAAGTAATCAAAATTGTGGAGTTGCCTTTTGAAGAAACCCTGCTTCCACTCTCGCCTGCATCTGCACGTGGGTCAAGGGCATCTCTTAAGATCTGCTACCTTGAGTTCCCTCAAAGTTGGCAGTTTAAACATTCTATAGCAATAACCTGTTGTTTTCAGACTCCTCAGGAGAGAAACTGTCAGTTCATGAGGGCAGTGACTTTGTTTAGTTCATTATTATATTCACAGTATGTTGCCCAAAGGAATAGATTTTGCTGCTGTTGTTGTTGAATGAATCTTGAGTGCTCCAAAGGGTAGAGTCCAAAGCCTTTTTGTCTCGGCCAGAATTCGCATGGGTGGTTCCCACTTCCCTTTCTTCTTTCCTGCACCCACTGCTGCCACTCCCACGAATTTCTCCCCAATAAAAAACGCTTTAGGACCATCCCTAGCTTCTCTTAAGGTCGTCCACTGGAACTTTTTCTTTCAATTAACTGGATTTTATCTCTATCCGCATTAACCTGCTTTTAAAATACTTGTTCTTAACTAGAAGTTTATGTTCTTAGACGTGTGAAGCTGAATGAGAGGGAAGGCGGAGCAAAGGAGAAGAGGTTGTTTCTCAATGGATTGAAGAGGCCCCATTCACTACTCCAGACTGGGCATCCGGAATTCATTACTCTTGGAACTTTATGTACTTTCTAGGCTGCAACATCCAGATAGAACAAATGCTTCACGTATTGACTGTAGTTAACTAATGTGGAAAGTGTCATCAGGTACGTTAAGGGACAGATAGATAAGAAAAGTGATTTCGTAAAGCTGTGATGCCCAAGACTTAAGGTCTTACGGCACCTCCTTCCCTCTGCTCCTCAATCTGCCTTTCTTGGGTCACTACCCCCTGCTAGTATTTAACTCTGTTGAATTTTTCCGAATTGGCGTGTTTATTTAAGATTACCCAAATTTGCATACTGACTTCAGCCTTGTTTTGCATCCTAAAGGAAAGGGAATGTAGATTAATACACAGGTTTATTGCTGACCTTTAGCTAATTATTAGATTGAGATAAATGTTTGTAGGTGACAAATTGCTTTTAATGACATTTAATCTGTATGCTGACATTAATGTCTGGTTTAGTGTTCCAGTTTCACACAGGCAAAGAGCATGGACTTTTATCTTAATTTGACCTGGTTATAAGGTGTTTGTGGTGAGAATCAACCTCTGATTAATTTAATGGCATGTTTTGCATGGAAAGCAATCAAATATTGATATAAGAAGAGGCCCCTAGATGACATATTTCCCAATCTGCCATAATTGGTCATAACAGCAGAGCAAAGGGAGAGTTGCTAGTAACTAAGCCGAATGAGAGCCTCACAGCTGTCCAAAATCCAAGACTGATGAGCAAATCTGTAGGTAGTGTCTGTGAGAAGCCTCTGCTTGTTACTGTTTACTGCCACAGAGGCTGTTCCCTGAACTCTTGTGGGTGTGAGGCTAATAGAATTTAACACCTTTTTGATTCAATAAATCACTTCAAAGGGGACAGTTAAGTAAGCCAGCCATTCAATTAAGGGAGTAACGTTCCTTATGGATGTAGTGCTGAGTAGTTTGCCTCTTACCATTTAATTCTTAACTAACTAGGCATTTGTACAGGCAACCTCTGACTGGTGATTTCTCGATGCACTTGACTTAAGCGTGTGTTTTTTATAAGATCATTATCACTGATGATAAATGCACCTTAATTTCTAATCATTTGGAGAAACAGGGAAACTTGAGTTAAGTGAGATCATTAACAACTTTGTCACTTTAAGTTAAAGCCAAATGATAGCTTTGCCAGTTCCTCACAACATTGCAAACTGCTCTTCCTGGTGAATGTCATTTTCTTAAATTCCTTGCTAGAGATCAGAATGGATCTGTGTCACTCTGTTTCTGTGTGCAGAGATGGTGTATTGATGGAAGGCAGGAGGAGGGTCCAGGCTTTGGAGGCTGCTCCCTGTCAACCATGCCACCTTGAGCAACTTTCTCAACTTCACTGGCCTCGATGACCTCATCTGTAAAGTGGGGGCAGAGAGTTAGTAAGTGCAAAGCACTTAGAAGATATTCTGGTCCATAATGAGGACTTATAAATGGTGTTTTACTTCTTTTTTTCTGGAGTTTGCTTAGAGGATTGGAAGCAACATTCGCTTATCTAAATTAAACTAAACGCTCTTTAAATTCATTGAAATGGTTTCCAAGTGAAGTAATAAACATACCAAAGTGAGACTCTCATCTAGGGAATAGATCTGAGTTAAATCTGTCTGGGTGTCCATCCTGCTGCAAATCCAGGCCGACCAAATATAGTTCCCATACAATTAAAAGGATGTTGACCCATAAAGAAAAAAAAATGTAAGTCAGAGATCCTTAGAACTTTCCCCTCTATTCCTGTAATCTGTCTGTATGTAATACCTCAAGAAAAACTTTAGTGACTAGACTAGAGAGAGGATTATAAACTGTATTTAGATAAGAAAGTATACACAAATCGTTCAAGGACTAATTTAATGGGCAGTCTCATTGAAACAGATGAGAGTAATTTTAGGAGTGCTTTTGCACTACTGACAGGCCTTTTCTTTCTTTCTTTCTTTCTTTCTTTTTTTTCTTTTCTTTTTCCCCTTACAATTCTGGATTCTTAAATGTTTTATTTTAATGATTAACATTTTTGCCTGACTTTAAGTAAAAGACCAGGGTCTGGGTTGAAAAGGCAGTTCTGGCCTTATTAGAAAACTAAGTTACTTTAAATATAGTCAGTCCTAATTATATCTTAATATAATTTTGATGTAGCAGTATGCCTTGAAACAAGCGGGTATTGGGTGGCCAAGTGAAGCAAGTAGGTAGTGAATTGAGATCAACATGTATTATGTGACATTACAATCAAACTACAAAGTTGCTTTTAAAGTCCTCTGAATGCTGGTTAACTTGGTAGGGCAGTGCTGTGAGCATTTCCATTAATCATGGAGTAATTATATAGGGAGCCTCAAGCTCTTTAAATAGTTCCAGCTAATTTAAGTTTTTCTCTCCTCTCTCCTTTTCTTTCTCTTTGTTTTTATTTCTGTTGGTCTGTGGGTCTGTTTCTCCCTATCTCTGTATCAGTTGGTGTAACCCAGAGAAACAGAACCAATAGGAGGGGGGGTGTGTGTGTGTGTGTGTGTGAATGAAGAGGTTTATTTTAAGGAATTGGGTCACTTGATTGTAGAGGCTGGCAAGTTTGAAATCTGTAGGGCAGGCTGCAGGCTGGAAACTTGACAGGAGTTGATGCTATAATCTTGAGGCAGAATTTTTTTCTTTTCGGGGAAACCTTAGTTTTTGTTCCTAAGGCCTTCAACTGAGTGGGTGAGACACACCCATATTATTGAGGGTAATCTCCTTTATTTAAAGTCAACTAATTGTAGACATTAACCATATCTACAGAATACCTTCACAGCAACACCTAAAAGTGTGTTTGATTAAATAACCGGCTACAACAGCCTTGCCAAGTTGACACATGAAATTAACCATCACAGTCTCTCATTCCTATTTCTTCACTGTGTTTCTCTCTCTCTCACACACACAAATGAGTTTATGAGGCATCATTAGTGTTAATGAACTTCAGGTGACAGTATAATAATCACAATAATAGCTAGCAATAACTGAGCACCTATTATGTGTTGTGTGTTCTGTTGGATACTTTATACTTATGATCTCATGTAATACTCTTGACAGTTCCACAGATTGCATAGAGTTATTCTTATTTTATTTTACCTTATGGGTAAAGAAACTGAGGCTCAAAGAGCTGCTAGCTATTCAGTGGCTGAGCTCAAGATCCAAACCCTGACCTGTCTTCCCCGTTCATATCTCTTCTTCTGTGTCCTCTTGTCTCTCTAATATTTCCTCCCTTATTATCATCGTTGCTTCTTTTGCAGTGTAGCATTTGGCTGAAGAATTCGATATCTTCATACTTTTTTCACCAAGGCATATTTTCAGTATAGGCAGTTCAGGATGCTGGCTGAGCAACCTGGGTTTTCAGATTAGATAAGTAAAAGTGGATTGGGTGCCCATCACTATGCCAAGCAGACAAGATAGTTTCTGAACTAGGCATGAAAAGTTCTAAGGAGGGTCACCTCCCAGTGCCCTCTGGCCTGTTTTTCTCACTGATGGATTGCTTCCTTGTCTGCTGCCAACCCCTTAATGTGCTGGCTCAGTCAACAGACGGATCAGTCACAGCGGATGGGCAGTGCAGCTGCAGGTCTGGCACAAGACTTCAGGTGGTGCCTGCTACCTAATCTGCGGCCAGATTTTCACTAGAAGGAAGGCGAGGCAGCTCTCCTTGGTTTCACTGGAGGAGCTGGCCTCATCTGCAGAAATTTGTCCTAATAATATTCTTCCCCTTCTTGGTGGCTCCCAGCCATTTTCTTCCATCTTCCCTTGCCTAGTTTTAGTCACTGCCAGCAACTTCTGTTAGGCTGCTGGCACTTCCAAGTGGAATTTGACAGACCAGAGGTGAGAGCAGCCTTTGAGTTCCCTCTGTGGAGGTTGGCTCCTTCCAGCACACATTGGAAGCATTGCTGACGGATGTTCAAAATGCACACAAGTGGAAGGGCTTACTTGTTCCAAGGCCTAATTGGAGATCTAGGTTGGCACTTTCCTACAGCTTGGCAAGAAACAGCTCAGATGTTTGTAGATGGCACTTGCCTCACACCATGTGCCAACTTGAGTTCTGGCAAGTTAGCTTCAGTGGGTTTTGTCTTGACAAGTTGGAAAAGTTTCCCAACTTCAGATGACTGTGTGGACCTTTGGGGAGCTTTATAGCCAGCAGGCAAGGGCTGCCATTTTAAAGGACATAGACATTAACATGTTTGTTCATCTTTACTATATTTGAGTGAGTATACCTATGTGCTTTTTTAAATTTTGTAAATGGGCAGGACAGAGAGAAGGGGGGAGGGACAGGAGACAGAGAGACAGATGGACTTGGCCCGGAGATGAAGCCCCTGCAGATGCCAAGGTGCTGGCTTGTTGAGGCTACTGGGACAGAACATATTTATCTTTGATTTAAAGATTCTTGTGATAGCTTCTTTCTTGAAACTCTCTGCTCTTGGTTTTCTTGATTTTAGCCCTGTCTGGTTCTCCTCAAACTACTTTGGGTTGCTTTGATTGACCTCTCTTCCTTGGATATCTCTTAAATGTTCCTATTTTTAAACGTTTCTTCTTTGAATCTCTCCTTGCTTCTCATGTTTCCTTGGGCTTCTTTTCACTGCTCAGTCTTGTGTAACTCCTATATTAGTAGTTCTCAAAGTATGGCCCTTGGACCAGCAGCATCTTCGTGACCTGGGAAATTGCAAGAAATGCTTGAACCAAACCTAAGACATTATGTAAAAAGGAATGTGCATTTTACATTTTGATACACATTGTCAAAGAGATTATACAAATTTCATGGTATGTAACAGTGCTATAAGGCATAAAGTAGGTCAGACCTCTGTTCCTAATGGATACATTTCTACTGCCCTTAGGAAATGAAGTATCATATAATAAAATTGGATTATCATTAGTTAAATGAATGATAAAGACCCCTCATGTTTGTTCTTTACTTGTCCTATAAACCTAGGTAGACCTCAGGGAATATGGGAAATTGTGTTCTTTCTCTTCTGGCTTGTTTAGATACAAGGAACAAAGACCCACTCTAATTACCTTAAGATTTTTTTGGTTTTAATAGTAAGATAACATTTAGGGTGGGGAACCTTACTTTAGCAGGGCCTCATGTGAAGTGGAACCAAGATGGTCGTATGATCATTCTCTTGTGGGTTGGTCTTGATCAGTTGTTAGGTTTCTGTCCACATGCATTCTTATTCTCTCCCTCCCTATTTTGGTATCCACAGATAGGCAAAATAGAGAAAACAGCTGTCTTCCCACTTAAAGGAAATAGTTTACTGTCTACCCATCTCCTTCTGCTTGAGAAGGGGAGACTGATCAGTGGGAAATAAACAAGAACTAGACCCCCTCATATGTGATAAGGGCAAGGGAGTGAGCCTCTTAGTATTTATCAAAAACTGTTGATTAAACCAGTTTGCTGCCCATCTTGTTATAAAGAGAACTCTCTAGTGCATAATGTTGAAATATTTTTAGTTTCTAAATTAGACTTAGAGCCATTTGGTCTTCCTTTAGAATGTTTTGACAGCCCTTTGGTTATTATAGAAGGAGGTAGCCTCTTAGGGGTCTGGGATTGAACTAGTTATCCTAGTCATATCTGGTAGAAAGGGATCCCACTACTGCCTGTCTGAGACTGCATTGTCAACCTGGGTTGTATGGGACCATAATATAAATGGCCTTACTGTTTTTTTGCCTGGCTTTTCTGCAGTGTAAAACTATCCTCTAGCAACTACAAAATGCCTTTCTTTTACTCGTTGAAAGATTTCAAGGAAGAAAGAAAGGGAGAGAGGGCTGTGAGGGAAAAGAAGCCATTAACATGCCATGTTTCCTGTCCCTGTTCAGCCAAAGTCTAATCTTGGATGACTGTATTCCCCTTGGTTTATTGTGAGGGCATTTGAGAAGGCCTTCCCCTCGGTCATATCTCAGTTTACACTCTATAAAATTGGATTAGACAGTGTTAATTCAATTAATGTCTATACTGAAAGTTTGTCTTCGTGTGCAGTGAAAACAGTGGGGCAGCCTCTAATAATCTGTGGATTTAATGACTGCAACTTTGAAGAGTGTTAAGCTAAAGTGAAGTTCAGAATGGCTTGTTAACTGGGTTTATTAGCTGTTGACCTTCCCTTTCAGCATAATAGTGGCAGTCAGACCAAAGAGAGCACTAACGTCCTGATTAGCATTTATCTAAAGATAGGCTGCTGCCTTTTCCACAGTAAATTAGTTCAATCAGCCATAAAGAGCTTGAGAAACATTTTCTGCTTTATAAAAAGAATTAGATGTTAGAACAGTTCATCTACCATAGTGCAGTGAAGATGGATTGAGCCCCTGAACGTGCTCATTTGAAGAAGGCGCTTTGAGGATATTGAGTAATTGAACAGATTTCCCCACAAGATTGATCAGGGACCCTGGCTTCCCTGTACAAGAGTGATGCCCTAATTTTTGCCTTCTCATAAGAGCACCACATCTGCTCCTATTTCTGTATATTCGTTCAGTGAAGCTGAGAACCCATTTCTTTAGCACCTACTATACGCTGTGTGTCACTTAGGAAATAAAGAGAAAATATGGTGCTCACAAAGAATCTGTGATTTGATTAAGGAGAAGAAAATGGAACTAAAACTTGAAAAACAGCACTCCCACTACCTCCAAAATAAGGTAACTGAAGAGAGGAAACTGTATAATGACAGCTGTCACTATTTATTTTTTATTTTTTATTTTTTTTTATTTTTTCAGCTGTCACTTTTTATGTAGAGATCATCTTAAAAAGTGAAGCATATTTTCCCAAAGAAACAAGATAGTAGTTGGGGGGTAATATTTCTGATCACGGTCTTGGCACCAACTAAGTTCTTCTCATAGTGAGTCATAAAAGTAAAGAGGCAAAAATTATAAACCTTTCTAATCATTTAAAATCTTAAATTATGACCTAGGGCTTTTTTTTTTTTTTAAAAAAAAAAGGACATAAATGTACTGTACAATTGATTTTTATGAGATGCCCCAATGTACTATAAAGTATACATAGAGCACATAAAATTCTGACTCTGCTGTATCATAAATTTGACCTCACTGAAATGAATAGGCTCACTATATGGCAAACACTAATGAAACATTTAATTATCATTCCTCCACTTGTCTTCTTAGGATTTAGAAGGACTTCCTGGGGACTATTTTTGTGGCCAGGGTTTTCACAAAACAAAAGAATAAAACCTTTCCATGAAAACAAATATCTTTTTCTCTTGGTAAATGTTTCAATTAGAGACAGCTAGTTTGATTAGACTGATGAACCTGAATCTGGATTTTGTACCCAAACCTGTGATCATCCCTTAAAAAAAAAAAAAGCTGTTGATATAGTTAAATATGTGATGACCTCATTAAGACTTCCTATCAACCCCTCTGGCCACTGGGTATACACATACCATGAATATCTTTGCAGCTCCTTCAAACCAAAGCCATGAGGTATTTTGTTAGGGACAGTGTTGAAATGTTGTTTGTGGACAAGCTGTAGGGCTGTGGGCTTCAGATCCTCTGAAGGACCATGTAAGGGATTCTCCTCTCTGGCCATCCTTATAATTGCTATGTTGGTTTACTTTTATTGTCCAGTTACTCCAGGAAGAGTTGTCAGGGAGACATGGCTGAATACGCAGATCAAGGCAGCTTAAAAGAAAAAAGGGGGGGGGGGATGAAAATATTACACTAAGTGAAAGAAGCCAGTCACAAAAGACCACATATTATGTAATTCCATTTATATTGAAATATCCAGAATAGGCAAACCTATAGCAATTGAAAGTAGATTAGTGGTTGCCTAGGGCTGAGGGAGATGGGGGAGATGAGGAGTGACTACTAATGAGCATAGGGTTTTCTTTTTGGAGTGATGAAAATATTCTAAAATTATTCCGTGGTGATGGTTGCATAACTAACTGAATGTAATAAAAGCCATTGAATTGTATACTTTTAAGTAAGTGGGTGAATCATATCATATGCAAATTATATCTCAGTAAAGCTATTATTAAAAAAAAATAGGTACTATAGTTCATTGAGTTAAATAGTATGACCAAAAGGGAAAAGGTTTTAAGCATTGAGCATCCCTTGTAATGTGAGTATGTCTATGTTTGTACAGTGGTAATGTGTGTTATCCAAGTGTGAGCCATATTGTGCAAGTCGTGAATTGTAGAGAAAGAGAGAATGTCATGCATTGGAAAGCATTGTGATTGGAGCAAGACCTTTGTGGCTCTGGGGTGGCAAGTTTGGTTGGAGCCTGTGAATCCTGGAGAGACTGGCAAGAATCCTGGTATTTTTTGGTAGAGAAAGAAGTATAGCCCAAGGTGAGTGGGTTTAAGGGAAAAGTCTATTGGTGGGGGACAGGGAATGTGAATCCTTTTAATTGTAGTTGGAAGTCTGGATGTGTGCAAAATGGAGAAACAAAAACAAAACAAAAAGAGTCCTTTAGATTATATGTGCAGGAGGTTTTTAGTGCCCTAGGGTCATTATGATGGAGAACAGAGGAAAATTGCAAAAGCTAGTATATAGATTTTCCTTCAACTGTTTGGTGCTTACCTAGTGCCTTCTGAAAAATCAGTGCCGTGTGAGATGTAACATTCCCAAAGAGCACTAGATGAGGAATTAGGAAATCTGGTTTGTAATTCCAACTCTGTCTTTTCCTGTATTACACTTAATGGGTAACTTTGCGAACCTTTCTTCCTATGTTGTCCTTCTTACCCTAGAGGACTGCACAGGGATCAAATGAGATAGCATTTACCCATTGCATTGTACTTAATAGTAATGTAACAAATATTTGTGGGACAGAGGAAGGAAGGAAGGAAGGAAGGAAAAAAGTGCTTAGGAAACTGTAGCATAATATATACTGTAAGAGATTGGACTTACTGACTTATTTTTCTGGCCAAGTTTGTGAAGGTTGTAAGAGGAAATGAGAATTATTGCATCAATTCTGTTGATGCTAATGGACATTATTGCTGTATTTGGTCATTCTATGGAGAATTTGGGGTTGCTTTTAGTTTCATTATATTGTTATACTTACAGCCTAGTATCTAGTGACAGTTTTGACAGTTGTTAACAACTGACAGGATTGCAAATAGAAATTAAGCTCATATTTGGATGGATTAGTCTCCTTGTTATCATTAAAGTCTGCTGAGAGTAACTGAGAACAAACATTGGTAGTTACATACATGTCTTTTTTTTTTTTAACATCTTTATTGGAGTATAATTGCTTTACAATGTTGTGTTAGTTTCTGCTGTATAACAAAGTGAATCAGCTATATGTATACATATATCCCCATATCCCCTCCCTCTTGCATCTCCCTTCCACTCTCCCTATCCCACCCCTCTAGATGGTCACAAAGCACCTAGCTGATCTCCCTGTGCTATGTGGCTGCTTCCCACTAGCTATCTGTTTTACATTTGGTAGTGTGTATATGTCAGTGCTACTCTCTTACTTTGTCCCAGCTTGTCTTGAGTATGAGTGCCATACTCAGGACAGTTCTATGGTTGATTATATATTGGCATCGGGTTTGAGCTGTCATTCCAGTAAAACAAGTTGCTGCTGTCTGTGGTACCTAACCATTCTCTCCCGAGTGGGACATATGAAAACAAACCATTATTACTCCCATTTCCTATTTTATGCCACCCACTAAAAAATTTCAAACTCGTGTGGAATGCTTTTGATGATGTGAGTTGGAGGCCTTCTGTGAGGACTTCTGTTGCATGTGAAGTTCTTGTTTGGCTTTTAAGTCCCTTTTGCCATCCAGGCAAATTGGGCAAGTGACTTACCCTCTCTAAGCTTCCACCTCCTCTGTAAGTGGGGCAAGTGATGGTGTTGGCCCCATGGAGTTGGAGGATTAGGTAAAGCACAATACCTGTCACACAGAATATGGTCCTTTTGCGGGGCGGGGCTTTTGGGTCAGTGGTGCCTGAAAGGGAGCTGGGGAAGCTCTGAGGTATCGATGCTTTTGTTTGTTTGAGTTTGTTTTGTCTTGTTTTTGTGCAGACTTACCATATTACAGCTTCTTCAAGAGTAAGACCTTTGTGAATCGTATTCTCAAAAGTTATGTGGACTCTTGTAATTTAGTATAAACAGTACAACATTAGGCTTAAGAAATTTCAACTTTAGTGTTAGCTGTGAGATCTTAAGTCACTATGGCATCCTTCCCTCATGAAATGAGGAGATGGGACCAGCCAGTTCTTGACTCCTCCCAGTTCTGGAATTATATGATCCTACAGTCTTCATTGCACAGTTTCTTGTTCTTCCTCATTTCCTCTTACCACATGCTTTGTCTTTAATCTCTCAGCCTCTTTCTATCATCTCCTGCAGTCCTTCTTGTATCCATCCTTTTATACATCCTAAAAATTGTCATAGTATACCTAATATGAGGCAAGCAGTATGTTAGGAATTGGATATACAATGTTGAAAAATACAGACAGTGTTCCAGTACTAATGGAACTTACAGTTTAATGGGGCAAGTACTGATAAAACACATAATAATTACAAAATATGATAAGTGCTGTTACAGAACAGGAGAGAATACTGTGAGTGGGGAAGCAGGTGTACCTGACCCAGTTTAAATGACTTTTCTCAGAGTAAATTTCCAAGGGCTAGAGGTCTGGCCAGGGGCTGTTTGAGAGGAAAAGCAGTGTTGCCAACAAAGACCCAAGGCAAGATGAGATAAGCCACTTCCAGGAACTGCAAGGCCAGTGTGGCTGGGAGTGAGCTGGGGAGACTTTAGTAAGAGTGAGCCTGGAAAGACATGCCAAATTTGAAGCCAAGTTAAAGATTTTCATTTTAAGCTCATTGGAAAGCCTATGATAAATTTTCAGTGATAACAAAAATGGGAATCTTACTTTAACTTGCTTGGAACAATTAAAAGCTGTTTTAAAAAATACATTTAAATTTTACATTAATGTTAACACATATAGAATAGTATACTATGCCTAAAGTGAATATAATTTTATGCTGGGCAGAGGCTGTCCTGTGACCAAAGTTTGCATATCAGTGTTGTGCTTCCAACACGGGAGAAGCCTCGGTTTCCTAGAATTTTCTGCCTTGTTTTTCTTCTGTCTGCACCACTCTGATTCCTGCCATCTCTTTTCTCTGCATTTGATCACCTCTTCTTCTTAGCAGTCCTTGGTCCTTGAAATGCTGTGAGAACAACAGTAATAGCCATTGGTAGACCTTCAGATAGCAGATGTGCCTTTGGTCTATGGTTCTATGACTCTAGAGGGCTAGGAATTGCAGATGAGTTAGAATAGAGAGGCTGCCACAGTATTGAAGAGGAATGCCTCTTCCAGCAGAAATTCCAAAGCCAGTCAGCAAAACTGATGTCACTGCCGCAGCAGATGCAGGCACCAAGGCCTTGACTGAGCAGACACAAATCAGAACATTCCTACTAATTCCTATGCAGATCAGTTAAGTATACTTACCAAGTGTGTTCTTTCTAGGCAACACTTATGCCGACATTTGGTGGGGATGCAGAGAGGCAAAGGGTATAAAAGGCAAACAGCGTTCCCTGTAAAACCTTAATCTAATTTGGTAAACAAGCCATGTACCTTTGGAAGGTCATTTTGAATGTCTTGGTATATATTTAACAGGTTTTTAAAAATAACTACATTTTAAAATATTTTAAATGAAGGCAGTTGAGAAGATAACATCTAGAAATAAATGCCATAGATCATTGTTTTTCAGAGTGTGGTTTATGAACTTGTATTACTGGTCCTTGATTTTACTGTCATTTACTGTCTTTCTATTTATTTGGCAAGATCATTTTGATGATGGAAGCAGTGCACTGATTTAGGGATTTGGATCAGGGAAGGGAGGCCCTATCCAGGCTCTTTGACTTTGACCAGAGGTAATGAAAGGAAGATGGATAAGAAGCCTCGCCATCCCCTGGTGCAAGGGCCTGAGATTGCTCTGGCAGAATGGGAGCTGGCATAAGCACTGGGCAGTCTTTTGGAGCAGATTCTGAGGTCTACTCCATAGCTTCCCCGTCATAATCCTTGCCCCAAGTGGACCCTCAGTTTAGCTTAGAGCATTCTGTAGGTAGTGGACAGAGAGTGCTTGTGGATGTCCCTTCACCTCTCCTATCCAGATTGGTGGCCAGACCAAGGGATATAAAAGAAAGTGATCGTTGGAGATGGATTTAGGATGACCTGTGTGAAGGTAAGATAGCTTGTTTTTTTTTTAGAAATTCACGTTCGTTCGTTCGTTCATTCATTCATTCATTTATTTATTTATTTATTTATTTATTTATGACTGTGTTGAGTCTTCGTTTCTGTGTGAGGGCCTCCTCTAGTCGCGGCAAGTGGGGACCACTCTTCATCGTGGTGCGCGGGCCTCTCACCATCGCGGCCTCTCTTGTTGCGGAGCACAGGCTCCAGACGCGCAGGCTCAGTAATTGTGGCTCACGGGCCCAGTTGCTCCACGGCATGTGGGATCTTCCCAGACCAGGGCTCGAACCCGTGTCCCCTGCATTGGCAGGCAGATTCTCAACCGCTGCGCCACCAGGGAAGCCCAGATAGCTTGTTTTTACGCCGTGGTCTCAAATCCACCTGCAGAGTCACAATATCATTGGTTTTTCCTCAGCGCTGGCAAGAGCACCTCTCAGGCTCGCCACATTCCCATCCCTTGAGCTGCCAGCATGCTACCATTGACACCTTCCTTTGCTGGCAACTGTTCCTTTACAAATTTAGTCAACTGGAAACTTCCTGCTTTTCTTTTAGCCCAACTGGGAATATCTGGAGACAGAGGTATTTTGATGTAATGGCTAAAAACACTGGCATTGAATTAGACAGTTGTGGGTCTGAACCCTGCTTCACCACTTCCTGGCCATGTCTCAGTTTTCTAATCTGTGAAATGAAGATAATAGTGTTTCCTTCTTGGTGTTATTATAGGATTAAATAATATATTGCCCAAAAAATCTTGAGTACAAAGTCTGGCAGATATTAACCACTTAATAAATGTTCGCTTTTAAAGATATACAGAATAAGACTTGCTTTCAAGAACTTAATCTGTAAACATCCTTTAATACTTTCCCTACTTTTACACCTTGATTTTACTTGAACTAGAACCTAGTTGAAGAGTAATAAGAGATGAAATTGAGAAAACAGGACTGAGGCAGTTGATAGAGAGCCATCTTTACAAAGGAAGTGTACTGAACAATGCTCTTTGACAGAAATTGTTCTGACAGGTGGGTGTGGAGTGGATTGATAAACCAGGAGGCTCTTGCAGTTATCTTGGGAGTTACGTGTGGCATAGCCTCTCTTCAACCTGGAAGCCAAGTGTTACTGATCATTTGCTGCTCTCTTGAGCCTCGTCCATCCAAGCATTTTCACTGTTTACAAATGATAGAGTGACTAGAATGTATTTTAGTTTCTGTTAACTTTTTTGGTTTCCGAAGAGAGAACTGTAAAACTTTGATAAACCCGTCCACAAGGATTGATGCCCACACAATTCCAAAAATGTATCCTCTTATGTCAGGCATAACTGGTTATATGCAGAGAAAATGTGACCTGTGATTTATGCCTTAAGCCCTCTTTTACCAGATACTCTTACCTAATTGTGCAAATTATTCAGGCTTTTATTTTTATTTGGTTCTTTTTATTATATTGATTAAGTGTTGAAGAACATATCTCAGTTTTGTGGGAAAGTTACAGGCGTGCATATTTATAATAAAAATTCTACCACCACTGTCTATAAATGACTTTGGTTTAGAAATCCACATGGTATAGAGCTAAAACCATAAGCTTTGCTGTCAGACGGACCCAGTTCAGGCTCCATCTCTTAATAGCCACGTGACCTTGGGAAGGTTGATTACATCACTTCTCTGAGCCCCAGGTCCCTTATTTCTAATGTGGAGTTATGATATCCACATACTTATAAGATTATTATAAAAATTAGTAATAATATATGAAAAGCCCCCTAGTACAGTGCCTGGTACCTGGTAAGCACTCCACAAGTCTAACCCACTGTCATCATTATTTAGGTCATCTTTGACTTAGTTGTAATGGCTTAATTACAAAGGAATCTATATTCTAAAAGTAAACACATACTGAAATGAATTTTTAAAATTTAGTATAGTGAAAATTCCTCAAGTTAAGAGCCTCTTATCATGGCACAGTTCTAACGGTTGATTTTTAATAGTGAAATTATTTAAAGAGATTTTCCCCAGTTCCTGCATAGTTCCTATAGTTTAAAAATCTTCAAATTAATTTATTGTGCATTGAACATGTGTATGATGTGAGGGAGAGCTGATTACTTGAGGTATTGATTTGACTAATTCAGTGTAATAATTTACTAATTTTAACTCAGTACATGCTATTAAGTGCTAAATCCAGTCTTGTTGGACACACAGAAACATCCAAACATCATTCCTTCTCTCAAGGAACTCAACAACAGAACATATATGAATTTTTTCAGAGGGTGGGTGGGATGAGAGTTTGCAGAGAAACAAACATCCAAACAGCATCTCTCCTCTTGAACTTAGAACTTATTTGAAAAAAACTTTTTTTCGCCAGGGAAGGTGGTTTGCATTCTTATGTTTTTCCATTTTTTTCCTTACTACTTTTAATGAAGGCCTTTAAAAATCTAATCTTACCTTTAAAAATATATTACAGGGGAAAAATATATTTAAAGCAAGAGTTGGGGAGGGGTTTTTCTTTCTAAGTTTTCAGCATTTAAACTTTCTTATACATGTTAAATATTAGTACTCCAAGCATGACCTTTTAAGAAATTCCTCATTGAAACCAGAGACTTTAGGAGGAAATGTATGTTCAAAGCAGCTTTGAATGTTGTGTCTTTTAGAGCAGCTGAGAACTTTCTGTATTAAAAGTGTTCTGTCTTTAACCAAAGGACTTGAAAACTTATGTCCACTCAAAAATGCTGCACACAGCATTTACAGTATCTCTTTTTAATTGCCAAAACTTGGAAGCAACCAAGATGCCCTTCAGTCGGTAAATGGATAAACTGTGATACATCCAGACAATGGAATATTATTTAGTGCTAAAAAGAAATGAGCTGTCAAGCTATGAAAACACGTGGAGGAAACTTAGATGCATATTAACGAAGAAGCCAGTCTGAAAGAAGCCATACATACTGTATAACTCCAACTATATGACATTCTGGAAAAGGGTAACTATGGAGACAGTAAAAAAAAAATCAGTGGCTTCCAGTGGTTGGAGGGAGAGAGGGATGAATGGGCAGAGCACAGAGGATTTTTAGGGCAGTGAAACTACTCTGTACAATACCACAATGGTGGATACGTGTCATTATACATTTGTGAAAACTCAAAGAATGTACAACACCAAGAGTGAACTCTAATATAAACTGTGGACTTTGGGTGATAATGATGTGTCAGTGTAGATTCGTCTATTGTAACAAATGTACCACTGTGGTGCAAGATGTTGTTAGTAGGGGATATTGTGGAAGGGGGCAGGCAGGGGTATATGGGAACTCTCTGTACTCTCAGCTCAGTTCTGTGAATTTAAAACTACTT
Organism: Eschrichtius robustus; assembly: GCF_028021215.1. Taxonomy (NCBI): domain Eukaryota; kingdom Metazoa; phylum Chordata; class Mammalia; order Artiodactyla; family Eschrichtiidae; genus Eschrichtius; species Eschrichtius robustus. The sequence goes on along the minus strand of NC_090839.1, from coordinate 80,749,682 downwards.
TGGAAAAAAAAAAAAATAAAGGTTATTCATTAAAAAAAAAAAAGGTCTACTACTGCTTTGGAGGTAAAGTAAACCATGTAAAGAAGGTGGTTGGTTAATTCATGTACTTTCACTATAAGTGTAGTTTGCTTTACTCAAGTGTAATATGTGATGTTCAAAACATTTATATTTAAGTAACAGCCATGTTATAAAAGAAGCACATGCTTTACAAGGAGATATCACTTGACTCTTAGGGTGCCCTGGATTGGCTGTAGAGCTGGGTTCTAATTCCTTCTGCCATCAAGGAGTTTTGTGAGCCTGGGGCCATCCTAGAACCTCCCTGGCTAAATTCTGTAGAGAAAGGCAAAGGCCAACAATATGCCGTGGTATTTTTACATAATTTCCTTTGTTGGGTTAGCTGGATTTGGTGAGATGGGGTCACCTCAGGTGCCATTTCTATGCTCTGGACCAGTTGCTTTCATAGCTGTTAATTGTGTGTGTCTGGAAGTATAGGTGCACAAGACAAGATGATCTCCACAGCTTTTCCCACCTCTCCAATTATTTTATTCATTAGGTATCTATAATAATTTGAGTTTAAGCATCGTTTATACAGTGGGTTTTTGTGTTAGCACTTATGTTTTCTAAAGAAAGTAATCCATATATAAGTACAGAGTGATCATTGAGAAGGTAGGATAATTTCTCACACTCGCCCCCTCCCCTCAAGCTTGGCATAAAATAATATGAATTAGCTTCCTCTAGTGATAAAACTGCAGCAATTTTCAGGCAAGAGAAAAACAGGTTAGTAGCACCATCTACAGGCTACCAAAGAGGAAAACTTTCTGTGTGGCTCCTAAATGCAAAGGATTTATGGAAAAGGGAATAAAAAAGTTTCATTCTTCCTCTTTTAAACGTGTTGTTTGTAAAACTTATTTAAATATTGTTGTTCTTTTTTACTACTCATACATTTATTTCTCAGTATGTCTCCAGGTAGCCTGAACCAGGAGAATATTGGTGTGATCAGCTATGTGTTTTCATTCAGATCCCTGTTTTAGTCCCATGTTTACAAAACATTTCCCTCTCTCTCCCTATCTGCTCCCCCCACCCAGCTCCAGTAATGATAAGGGTGGTACTATGAATATGACATTCATATGGATTCCAGCAAGTTGATTCATAGTAGTTTACATGATAAGACCTCAGGCAGAATGCTTGCCAGCCCAGGGACATTTTATTTTAGCTCTTCTGTATACTCAAAGGATTTATTGCATCAGCTACCTCCATTCAGAGAGGAAAAATAAATGCAGACATTTTTGCGTTGTTCGTATGTATGTGTATTTTTTGTGTTTACCTTTCTCTTTTTTAAATTTTAGATGAAGTTGATGTACTACCTCTTTGGTTCAAAATGGTTTCTGAGTCTTTTCTGTCCCCAAGGTTATGTGATTCTATATTCAGAAATAGTTTGGGGCATGGATTATTATTTTATAACAGGATCTAGAAAACTTGTCTTTTGATATGGTATTGTAGAGGTAGTATTTTCTTCCCCAGATCTCCTAGTTTCTTTATCTGTTTGGTTTTGTTTTCCCGTTAGTAAACTGGTATCACCATTTTTGGCAAGCTAGGAAATTTTATTGGATTCTTTGAATGACTGTGTTATAAAGTATTCATGGTATTAGCAGAGTTGCAATTTTCTGTTAAAAATAACCTATTAAAATTAACTTAATAATGGCCTCCTTGTAAATTGTTGGTGGAATTGCTGTTTCATTATACTGTGTTTGTTATTGGCAAGTGGTTAGGAGTTTCTGGAATGCCCACAGAATAGGCGTTCTATAAAGAATTAAAAACTGCAAGAAGCCACCCTTTTCAAAAAAAAAAAAAGAACAGGAAGGAAAAGGAAAAAAAAAAACCCACTAAAAGCTTGAGCATAAATTATAAAGATTAGAAGATTATTACTTGAACAATATTATTTCTTGTAGAAAAGAGGGATAGAGGAGATGCATTGAATATGGAGCATGCTAAACTGAAGAGAAATTCAAAGGATAAAAAGAATTGATAAGATTTTTAAGGTATCTATTGAGACAAATGAGGCAGATCCTATCAAAACTAGCACCAGGAATGATAATGGTTTTTAAGTTTATGTAACTCACTTGCTGATAGTTTAGGTTGTTGGAAAACTTAATAATGTTTCCATTAAAAAAAAAAACTCATTATTTGCAATGTGTAAAAATATAATTCTGTGTGAAACACTAGGGTCTTTCTCTGAAAGAAGTAAAGCACTAATTCTAATAGAAGTAGGGATTTAGAATGAGTTGCTGCCTTGTAGTTCTAGCTAATATTCTTCCCTGTTTTTCTCGCACCAGATGGCACTGTTTAGTTCTATTTCACAGTCTTGTTCTGGAAGTTTCTTTGGGAGAATCTGTTTCAGCCCAAGCTCACCAGTGACACTTCTGTATTATGCATGAAGGCTTTATGAATACTTGTAAAAGGCCGTTGACTCAGAAATGAAGCTGTTTATTTGAGGTCTTGTAGTTCTTCCTAGTTGCACATTTGCTGTGAGGTGAGCCTAACAAACCAGCTGATAGAAATCTAGATGCTTCTCATGGAATTCAGCCTGTTTTGCTTGGAAACACATTGCAGCAGTGTGACTTTCAGCCTTCTCACAGGCCAGTCTAATTATCTGACACATTTTGGAATTATTTTATATGTGAGAATGGCGCTCCGGTCATATGGACATACCTGTTCTCAGAAATTGCAGAGTTTAAAATGCTTCATGATAGTCAGTTGAACTTTAGATTCATCAAATTAATTTAAGAAAATGAAGTTTAAAAAACTTTTTCTGACTTGTCTTTTCATTTTCAAGGCTAATTTAGAAAGAAATGATCAAAGACCTCTGATGTTATCATGTATGAATGAGGCAGGTTCATAGCCAGGCCCACTTCTTTGCTGCTGATAAAAATAAAACATCTTCCCTGAAAGGCAGAATTAGCTTTATCTACTAAAAATGTCAGGATCATACATTGTAAGGCCTATCTCTCTGTGAAGCTTGCTTTCTTCCTCTCTTTCCTCTCTCCTTCCCCTTCCTTGAGAAACAGTGAACATCATTATGGCACACCTTTCATCAAGGCTGCTTCTCCATTAACCATTGTCTTGTATGAAGGGCCATGTATAGGAACGTGGTGATAAATGAATGTTGATGAGGTCCCTTAGTGAAGCACCTATCATCGGTAAAGGTGAAGCAACACCTGCGTTAAGAAGGGAATGCTGTTCCCTAGAGAGAGGCAAGGGGTGAAGTCAGGGCTTTTGTGGGGGTGGGAGTGGGGGCAGGTGGGAGAGAGTTTGGGAAAGGAATCACCTAAACGTTCTCTAACTCCATGAATTAACCTATGTGAGCCAGTGTACCAAACAGAGCCTTGCCTGATTGTCACTGGGACCTTCATACATATCAGTCTGCATTTATCAAGCTGATTTTATTTTAATACTTCTTTCTCTGTGTCTGAGGGTGTTTGAGGGTTACTCAGTTTTATTTTCAACTTCTCTCTCCTTGCATTTTATTGCTTATGGTAGTGATGGGGATTGGAGCTTGGGGGTGGCGCTGGAGAGCCTTCTGTAGACTGGGGCAATGGATATACAAATAGGATATTACTTCCCTTCCTGTCTTTAAAAAGAGTAGGATTAATCTGTGGTGTTTCCCTCCCTCCTCCGGCACACACCCCACAGATTGGAAAGCACAGCACCTCCCAGCAAGCCCTTTCCTCCTGCTGCTGGCGAGGTGGTGGGCAGCTCTGCTGGTTTCCAGGCCTAGGTCCTCTGTGGAAGCAAGCCCGAGACAGGCGGCTTCTATAAATCAAGCCCTGGATTTTATTAGAGTGTTTATGTAACCTCAGTTTACGTGCTATAATTCTTTGCTGCGTAGCCTAGAGTAATTCCCAAAGAGGATGTTTGTTCTTTTTCCTTGTAAATTTTCTAGCACAGGCTTTTGTTTTGACATTCTCCCTCCCTCGCTCCACTCTCTGCCTTTTTTTTTTGGTGGGGTGGGGGGAGTGTACTAACAGTTGATTGCTTTTTACTGACTAAATTGAATAATCCAGCAAAGGTTAAATTGTGTTTTTACTAGATGTTATCCCTACTCTTAGATAGGGTAGGGGGGAACTTTTGCTCAAATTAATTTTTCACATTTTCAAGATTATAGGGTGGTAGGGTTAACATGTACTTAATTGTTGAGTAAATGAAGCATGAGTGGTAAAAAACAGCCTTTGCTATCCATGGACATCCCCCCCGCCCCCCCCCCCGCCCCTGGCCTCCCCATACCCTGCTCTCCCCCACCCATCTAATGTTGATAGAGTCAAATTGACTGCTGAGAGAGAAAATCCAGACTGGGAATTTAGGGTGAAATTGACTTCTACCTGAAGAAAATGTCAGAGTGAAATGACCAGATTAAACTACATTCCATGTAGGTAACTACATAGAGAAATGTTGTGCTTTGGAAATAAAGGCAATTTGACCTACCCACAGCATGTTTTTCAAGAAGTAGGTACATTTTTTTAATGTTTGTTTATTTACTTATTTATTTATTTACTTATTTATTTAGGCTGCATTGGGTCTTTGTTGCTGTGCTTGGGCTTTCTCTAGTTCCGGCGAGCAGAGGCTACTCTTCGTTGCGGTGCGCAGGCTTCTCATTGCAGTGGCTTCTCTTGCTGCAGAGCACGGGCTCTAGATGCGCGGGCTTCAGTAGTTGTGGCTCGCGGGCTCATTAGTTGTGGCTCGCGGGCTCTGGAGCACAGGCTCAGTAGTTGTGGTCCACAGGCTTCATTGCTCTGCAGCATGTGGGATCTTCCTGGACCAGGGCTCGAACCCGTGTCCCCTGCATTGGCAGGCGGATTCTTAACCACTGTGCCACCAGGTAAGTCCCAGGTACATATTTTTACTTCTCAGTTCTTTATTCAGACCTCCTGTTTGGCCCACGGAACAGTTAGGTGGTGAGACAGGAACTGAGGAAAGTGTTACTGAACCCACTGTCTTGGACACATTCGAATTTTGTACTGTCTAGGGTCACATTCAGTTAACAATTAATGTTTGATCGTCAGGGAATCTTGAAGGCATTACACAGGTGTGTTCTTTTTGTAGTTTAAAGAAGACAGTCGATCATGGGGAAAAGTTTATGAAGGAAATATGTGAAAAGAGGCATGTTTTCATATTTACTTTAACCACAGAATGGGCTATATGCTCTAGGACTGTGCTGTCACTGCTGTAGCCACTAGCCCCACGTGGCTCTTGAGCATGTGAGCAATGGCTAGTCTTCACTGAGATGTGTGTTGTAACTGTAAAAAACACACGGGATTTTGGAGGTGTAATATGAAAATAAGAATGTACAGTATCTCTTTAATAATTTATACAGATTACATGTTGAAATAATATTTTTGATACATTAGGTTAAATAAAATATATCATTAAAATGAATTTTACCTAGTTTCTTTTTATGTTTTTAAATATGACTACTAAAAAAACTTAAAATTATAGATATGTGCATTTTTGGCTCACATTATTATTGGTCATTGCTGTTTCAAAGTTGTGTTGCCCAATGGGAGGAATAACAGACCAGTATATTCACTAAAGCTTTCAAAATTATACATTTACAAGGAGATACCATGCATTCTGATTACATATTAATACTCAAAATTGGTGACAATGTGAATGAAATTGGACAGATTCTTTATCTATAGCCTGAAGATTTATGAGGAAATACTGACTAGAATGCCCTATGCTGAAATGTGCCTTTTTATCTGCCAAACCTCCCATTCAATATGTTAATAGAAGGATCCCATCTAATAGGGTGTCCAGGTTAAGAGAGTGGACTCTAGGTTGGAATCCCAGTCTGTGTGATCTGAAACAAGTTATTTATCCGCCCTGAGCCTCAGTTTTCCATCTGTAAAATGGAAATACTATCGGATCTACCGTAAAGGGTTCTATATATTACATAAGACAAAATACAAAGTGTACATTGGAACTTGCACGTATTACATGGGTACTATATAAAGGTTAGCTATTATAGTGATAAATATCATCATCATGTGGTTAAAAAATGTACAACTCTGATAGATTATTCAAGCTTAAGCTCTATTCCCAAGCAAATGATAGATGTTGGCTTTCAGCAAATCTGTCTGCTATATTGTTTGAAACCCAGAAGCAGCAATACTTAAAAATGGGAAAGTAGGGCTTCCCTGGTGGCGCAGTGGTTGAGAATCTGCCTGCCAGTGCAGGGGACGCGGGTTCGAGCCCTGGTCTGGGAAGATCCCACATGCCGTGGAGCAACTGGGCCCGTGAGCCACAACTACTGAGCCTGCACGTCTGGAGCCTGTGCTCCGCAACAGGAGAGGCCGCGATAGTGAGAGGCCCGCGCACCGCGATGAAGAGTGGCCCCCGCTCGCCGCAACTAGAGAAAGCCCTCGCACAGAAACGAAGACCCAACACAGCCAAAAATAAATAAATAAATAAATAAATTTTTTAAAAAATGGGGAAGTTAATGAACAAAAGGGGGAGCTCGTTTATTGGGACATATAATTAGAATACTCTATAAAGAAGAAACTTGTGGTAACCTTAGATTAAACCAGTTCCCTTCTTGATATAAATTCAGTAGTACTGTAACTTTTTATCATATTTCCCTGCCACAAAGTATATTGGTCAGCAATTATAAGGTTTTAGATGTTATCTTTAGATTTATTGTTTTCTGATAAAGTGATGGTAACCTCATAATCCTGTATTAGAGAGTAACTGTTCTATATTGCCCTAGAACTGTTTTAATTTCAGGGCAATGTGTATGTGTGCTTATAAAAACAAGTTTAATGTGTCATTCCAATGTATTCTTTAGTGGAGCTAAACAACCTGAGAATCAGTTGGGTTTTTTTTTTTTTTTTTTTTTTTTTTTTTTGACTTGGAGGAAAATCAGTTGGTTTTTATTTTGCTGATTAAAACTCGTGGTCTGGATAAGACTGTAGACAGCACTCAAGAACAAGTGTCTTATGTTAATGAACAGTTTATGGGTAGTCTGGGATGCTGGTAGACTGTCATGGTGAAATTGATGTTTGTGATGGAATGTATAGATGAGATTCACCCGTGGAAGAATCTTTTTAGGGTGGAGGATGGTCCTTAAGAAGAAACTTACCAAAAAATCTTACACAGGACAGTATTACTACTATGTCGTGTGTGTGTGTGTGTGTGTGTGTGTGTATAAAACGAATTGATTGAACAAACAAACAGATTGATAGAACACCTACAATATTCCAGGCAAAATGAGTAAACAGGGGACACATACTAAGGAATACATGTTTTAATACAGCATGGCACTGTTACAGAAACACTCGCCTACTTGTATATTTTCACTTATTTGCACCCTACTGCCTTGTCCTTATGAGGTGGCTTTAACATAGATCTGAACCAAGTGTTAGTATATTAAGAAACTCCCTTATATAAACTATTAGTAAATTAGGAAGCTGAAGAAAACCTCATCAGGAGGCAGAGTTTGACTTTACATTTTAAGTGGTAGACACTAAGGAGCCCTCAGAGGCTTTGAAACCCGGGAGTGGAGTGTTGTTTTTCGTTATTTGGTGAGATCACTCATAGCAACAGCACTGTGGTATGGATGGTAGAGTGGCAGAGAGATCATTTAAAAGACTGTTTGAAGTATCTAACCAAGATATGGTAAGATGCTTGAACTAAAGACTAGGTGCTTAATGAAGGAACGAGAGATTTGAAAATTTTTAAGGCAAATTCTCCAACTTTTCAAGTGTGGAGGTGTGAGAGCAAAAAGGAAGAATGATGATGGTTCTGGCTTGATTTTCTAGGGTAGAGGAGGTTTAAAGATTCGATTAAAAGTTTGATGTGGGACATCTTAACTTTGAGGGAGGTATTAGACTTCATGAGCATGTGGTAAATAAACCATTAGATACACAGTTGGGAATATGCGTCTAGTTGCAGGATTGCAGGAGAGAATGTCTGGGCTAGACACATACCTTAGGGGATCATGGTCTAAAGGTGGGAGCTGAAGCCTGGGGAGGTAGATAAGATCATTCTTAACTCACTAATGATATTAAAATCATCTGCTTCTCCACTGTGCTTCCAGAAGATTTCCAAACACATAAGTATGCCTTTCAAGGCTCTTTATAGTTTCTCTCTTTACTTCTTTTTTTTTTAGTCTCCTTTATAAGAGTTCTGCTGTTCTCTCCCATGAAATGTACATTCCCTGTATCCTCAAAGGTTCACTGGCCCCATCGCTTCCCATGTTATTCTGTGTCTTCATTACATTATACATGCTGTTTCCTATGTCTACAAGGCTTTGTCCCTATTTTTCCTCCTAACAAACTCTGTATCTTTGGTTAATACCTGGTCCCTGAACCCCATCTCCCCACCATAGCCCAGTTAGTAGCTCCATCCTTGAGCCTGTGAGATTTTTACATATTTCTTTTCATTAGCACTTATCTGTCACTGTATAGTAATTATTGCTTGCCTTTCTCCCCTTCTCTATAGCCTGTGAACTCCTTAAAGACAGATAAATACCTTTCCATCCCCAGCCATGGGTGAGCACTTAGCAGATAGGTGCTCGGTGAAATTTTTTTAAATTGAATTAATTCATTTGTATGTGAGCCATAGGTGTTATATTAGTGATTTTGGAAGTGTTCAGAAGTATATTGCACCGTAAAAATGTAATGATCTGCAAAATTTCAATCTGTTAAACGTAATCAGGAAGAAGATGAAACCTAAAGTATTTATCAAAACTATTTTTCTTATTGAAAAATCAATACATATTCCTTTCTTGTAAAGAAAAAAGTAGTATTAAACTACTCTATAAGCATAATAAACCATACTTTTCAACTAGAAAATTGACTATACAGATAAACTAAAGGAGAAAATTTAAAATATCCCAAATCCCACCACCCAATGATATCTTTCGAGTCATTTTAAGAATGTGACAAAAATTTAAAAAAAAAGGATCAATCTGTGCCTATTGTTCTTGATGGTTTTTGTAACTTACTATCTTGTGCATCTTTAGATATCAGTAAGTAGTCATTTGTTAAATGGCTAGATGATAATAGACTAACATTTCATCAAATAGTTTACTTAACCAGTTCCTTGCTACTGGACTTTTAGATTGTTCCAGATTTTTTCACTGAAATAATCACACTTTGATGAACAATATAGTACTCTTGTCTTTTTCATCTTTTGGGGGGGATATTTTTGATTAAAGAGAATATAGATCTTTATTTTTTTTAAACCCTATATTATCAAATTGCCTCTTGGAAAAGTCACACCAGTTTACATTACCACTGGCTCAATTCTTTTCATCCTATTTTTAGGTTTCAAGTTGCCTGAAACTTGAAAACTATATGAAGATAATTTAGCATGCTATCTTATAGAAATGACAAACTTGGGGCTAGAGAAATGACCAAATTGAAGATTTTTTGGTAAATGTAACTGTTTTTATAGAATTTTAAAATAAGCTTTTTATGAATAATCGTCAGAGTTTTGTAAGTATGCAAAACGAGTTTCATAATGTAAGCAAGAGGTTTTAAATTACAGGATCGGGGCTTAGTGACCATCTTGGGTATAAGGTGGGTAGTGATGTGAAAGTAAGTGGTCCAGCCCCAGCTCTGCCATTAGCTGGCCTTCTTGGGCCCCTGTGTGACTGCCTCCCAGCTCCCAGCCGGAGCTGTGTTAGGATGAAATATTGGATCTAGACCTGTATATGTTAAATGTCAGTGGCTGATTTCGAGTTTGGGGTAACTTGTATATGCATCTATCTTCTCTGTGATACTTTAGATCCTTTTTACCTGCCCCGCCTACTTTGAATAACTGATGTGATTATTCATAAAATAATAACAAGCTCCTCCCCCAGTCCCTGACAGGTTCTTTAGTTGAGCAAATGTATATGTCATAAAATGACATATGAAAAGCTGGCCAGGCCTTTGAGTAAAATGTGTATGTCACAGCTCATTTTGAAAAGCTGGCCAGGCCTTTGAGTAAAATGCCTGCCCCAAATCTTTAACTCTTGCTAAGTAATGTGCTCATTTTTTAAGCTAATTTTCACAGCCTTAATCAATCACTAAGGAAACAAGAGAGAGGCAAAGGTGCCACCATTTGATATTATTGTCCTAAGGCAAAAACTGACCTCACAGTGGTGAAATGGTGATCTTTGATAGCGCTCTTGTCTCCTGAATAAATCTATTACAGGTTTCTGGACAGATACCCCTCCCCCAAGTATTAGAAAGAAAAGCAAGAGAACATTGAAGCCACAGAAAGCAAATCACTGTCAGAATAAATATTCTGTTTTGCTGGCAAACTTAAAAATTCACTTGTGGAATCTAATAGCTGTAGGCAGGAGATATTTATTGCAACCAAGATTTAAGTGTGGTTTATTGTTTATGGAGTAGTTTAATACTACTTTTCTTTAAAATGCGTTTTTAATTTAGGAAAAAAGAATTCAGATTTATTCCCAGAGTAAAAATGACTGAACGTCATGGGAGTGGTTAGGTCTGGGGTTTATGTGGGTAAGATTTCTGTTTATCCACTACAGTCATTGAGTGGATTTAAAAGCTTTCCCAGATGGAATTTATAAAGTGAAATTTAAAACTAGTGTCCTACACTAGTGTAGTATACTACAATATTTGGTTACAACAAGCAATCAATTTAGAAAGAAGTGGAACGGAGAAGATACAGGTTAAACGATTAGTACTGTACAATGCAGTGGTTCGTACAGAGAGCAGGCTTTAACACTCAAGTGCTATGTCAACATCCAACTTCTGTTACAGAGCTCCTAGGCAATGCCTAATCCTGGAATGCATGAATTACTTTCAATGGTGGAGTCTAATCCATTCTTAATAGGAAGTTCCAGGGGTATCGACCATATAGATGACTGGCCAGGGAGAAGCATAGAGGTGACAACTAATATTTCCTAGGTCTTCAGTCCTAATTCTCCAGGCTCCACGCTGGGTGCTTTATTTCTTTTACCCTCTTTAATCCTCCCTCCAACCCAATGAGGTGCAGATGGTAGTATATTCATTTTAGAGATGAGGTGACTGAAGCTTAGAGATTTTTCCAAAGTCACATATATACAGGGTTACCACATACAGTTTTACAAATTGTTCACTGCATGAGGGCATTTGGCCCAGGTAGCAGGTAAGGGCTATGTTTCCCCAGAGGAGGCACTTTTTTCTAATTTGTACTGGGTCCTGTATAGGCCAGCTGTAGCCCTAGTCATAAAGTTGATTAGAGACAGAGTTGGGATTTGAACTGAATCCTGTGTAGCTCCAAAAGTCATATTGTTTTTATTATATGATGCTGCCTCTTATAAGATATAATATATTATTTTTCTTTTATTCCCCTTTTATAAAAACTGAATTTATTCTATAAAATACATTAGTGACATTAAATGATCTAAGATGGTTTGAAAGCAAATACTGAGGTTACTTCCTTGGAAAAAGACTAGTTCCTTAACTTGGAGGAGGGAGAGGGCATAACTGACTAATTTAGCTTATTTGATAAACTTTCTTATTTTTCTTTTCCTCTATGTATGAATAAATATGGATATTATGTTTAATATAAAGGTCCTGTAAAGATTAATTCTGATGTAGAAATAGAACAAAGAATTGTCTAGACTATAAGGACCTGAAGTATCTGCAGGGTAGGTAGGAAATCCTCTTTTAAATTGAAACAGGATCTGTAATGGCATCAGATTGTTAGAAAACATACATTTAGGATTTCAAATTTTGACCCAATCTCATGGCCATTACCAACATATTAGTTAACTTATTCGAAGTAATTCAAATAAAATAATTACCTATTCATCAAGCAAAAGATTTTTTAAAAAGTGTGCCTGGTTTCTCTCCTTCCTGTGATGTCTTCAGGCATCTTAGTTACCTGGGTGTGAGGCCCACCCTGTGGAGTCAAACCGAAGTAGAGGGGAAAGCCTTGAGTTCAGGACTCAAGAAGTGTAGGGGTGTGTGGATAGATTCTGAGAGGCTTGTAACTGAAGTCTTCATCTAAAGACTTTCTGCAAACTGGTTTCTTTTATCACGGTCCTATCCAAACTGTTTTCCTCAAAGATTCCCCAGTGGCTTCCATACTGTGAATCCGATGGTCTTAGGCAGATGTATGAACGTTCTGAGTCACAGCCAGGATTAGAGTCTACAATGCTTGTTCCAAGTCCTACATGCTCAAAAAGATAGTCAAGAAAAATGAATTTGAGGTAAAGAACCTAGAATAGCTAGACTGAGATTTTTTTAGCACGCCTATATTAATTGCTCACTTACTATTTGCTTGAAGGGATATAGAAATCTCTGCTTTCCAGAAAGTTATAATTCAGTTAAGGACACAAAATCAATAAATATTTCATAATACAAAACAAGAGAAAGTAGAGATAACAATAAATAACACCAAGATACATTTCTTAACTAGGCGTGTCCACATTTCTTTACCTTGTTTTGGTGCTCTTAGTGGTCGCGTTCCAGCCCCCTGGGTTGAAGTGGGAGAGATGTTTCTCTCTAAAGGGGCCTCTGTTCCAAAGGATCTAACTCATGGCCTGAGGCTCATACCAGACCCTTCTGTCAGCAGTAATTAAGAGAATTTTCTGTCTAAATTGAAAGCTTTTCTCTTTAGCCATCCTCCCCTACCCCCATGCCAGGTACCAAAGTGAATAATAATGAGCTGTAAAATCTAAATGCACAGAGTGCCTCTTCTTTGGCATTAGCAATTTCAGTGTGTTCTTTGTGTAGCCACAACTCACCTCCATTTTGGCAGCCACTATTTTGGGTACTTTTGAATAATCAAAAGGACACCAAAGTTGGCAAAATAGGAATTGTATGTGCCTTTGTGATGTGGCTGTGTGTTCCCAACTTGCAGTGAAAGAAAGCAGTAAAAATCTTATATGGAATGCAAGAAACTTATGGCACTCATGAAATCCAGAAGGAGAGTCTTCTATATCTCCCTAGCTCTGTCCACTAGAAGTTTCTGCAATGGTGTAAGTGTCCTGGATCTGCGATACTCACTTGATATGTGGCCTGTGTGACTAAGGAACTGAATTTTGAGTTTTATTTTCTTTTCACGAATTTAAATTTCTGTAGGCACATGTGGCTGGTTTTCTACCATTTGGGTAGCATAGGCGCTTCACATGTTGTCCCCCTCCCTTTTTTTTAAGTTGCTATTTAAAATTTTTGTTCGAAAATTCCCGACTTCTTTACTTGGCATCTTCCATGTTCTCTTTCCCACTCCCTCTTCCTTTTCTCCCTGCCTTTCTTTCCTCCTCACTTCTCTTCTCCCAGGTCCTCTCTCACCTTTCTGTGCTGCTGTTAGGCTGACAATAACCCTATTAATCTATGTAATTTATTAGGGTATTTCACCTAGTTAGACTTGCCTGCCTTGTCCTCCTTCCTTCCACACAATGTGGTCCAAGACTGGGCATTTGCCAGAGATACAGTGTTTACCACAAGATCCTGATGCACGGGTTACTTTTTAAAAACAAACCAACAAATAAGATTTTTCTGACAGGATATCTTTGGTGAATTCATGCTGATCCCTTAGATCACTGCTTCTTTTTCTCAATACACAAAAAGTTTCCTTTTTAATTCATTCTATAATCTTGCACAGAGTGTATCAAAATCAGTCATATTAAAAAAAATCATAAACCTAGACTTGACTAATTGTAATCAAATCACTGGAAGACTGCAGGTTTCTCTGCCCTCACCTCTAAGTAGGGGGAGTAAATAGCCTCTTCAAGTTTTCTTCTAGCTTGAACCTTCTTTAGCTCTAATCTCACTAACTTGATTCTCCTTCCCTCCTCTCTCCTGCCTCTCCCCTTCTTCCCTTCTTCTTCTTCCCCTTCTTCTGCTTCTTCCCCTTCCTCCTCTTCCTCCCCTTCTTCCCCTTCTTCTGCTTCTTCCCCTTCTTCCCCTTTCTCCCCTTCTTCCCCTTCCTCCTCTTCCTCCCCTTCTTCCCCTTCTTCCGCTTCTTCCGCTTCTTCTGCTTCTTCCCCTTCCTCCCCTTCTTCCCCTTCCTCCTCTTCTTCCCCTTCTTCCCCTTCCTCCTTTTCTTCCCCTTCTTCCCCTTCCTCCCCTTCCTCCTCTTCTTCCCCTTCCTCCCCTTCTTCCCCTTTTCCCTCTTCTTCCCCTTCCTCCTCTTCCTCCCCTTCTTGCCCTTCTTCTGCTTCTTCCCCTTCTTCCTCTTCTTCCCCTTTTCCCCCTTCTTCTCCTTCTTCCTCTTCTTTCGCTTCTTCCCCTTCTTCCTCCACTCTCCCCTTCCTCCTCCCCCTTCTTCTTCTTTCTTTTCTAATACAGTTTATTTCCTTTCTTTTAGATGGCAATACCACTTGTCTCTTTCTGGATTTTATTTTAAGCTTCAAATAACTTCAGTGATAATGATTATCCATTTGTAAGAGTCCTGTTTTGCTATACCATGATACTCTATTACACTGAGAACACTTGAAGTCATAAGTTACCAGTGTGGGGGAGACCTGTAGCTTTTCCAGTTCCCAGACGGAAGCTGTGATCAGTCATCTAAATGCACTAGACATAAAAGCAGTTTTTTGCCTTTAAAGGTTAAATGGGTTTTCGCCCCACTGGTCACGGAGGTTTTTAAGGTGGGTATTGACAGAATCTGTTAGTCAGATATGCCAAGTCCCTTTCCATCTTAGAGTCTTTGCAAGTGTTCTTCTTATAGCCCGAAATAGTTCTTTGCATGCCTCAATGTATTTCAACCCTTATCCTTTGGTTTAAATATCATTCTGAGGGTGCTTCCCTGTGCATCTCCTCCATCACCTTCACCCTATTTACTGCCTTCGTAGCACTTCTCCTTCAGCACTTGTTTCTGTCTTTCTCAGTGTCTTTCCCCTACTGGACTGTAAGGATTTTCTCTCCCTTCTCCTGCGCTGTATCTTCAGTGCCCAGGACCACAGCTGGGAGGTGGTAGGTGCTCATTGAGTAGTTGTTGCATGTATGTATTTAGGAAAATATTGATGTGAGGAGTAGATTTGGCAGGCAGGGGACTAGGTCATGACTAGGTCAGTTGGCTATTAATAGAGCTAGGCAGAGGATTCCTACAGTCTGCATTAAGGCCCTGAGTGGAGGAGGGTGCTAAAGGAGGTTTTTTAAAGGCAGGATTGGGGACTCTGTAAGGTATCTAGAAGTTTTAGATTCTGTCCTTAATTGTCTTAAAAATACCAGAGGATGAATCCACTGTGGGTTGGTTACAATTTCAGGTACTCTACCTACATCATCTCATATATTCTCTCAAACAATATCTCATGAGGGATAAGTATTTTCATTCCCACTTTAAAGACAGGAAGCTGAAGCACAAAATCCACCCTCCAAATGGTAGGCTCTATTTTCTGCTTCTGTTCTAAAAGCTCTCCAGGGTTCCCAAACCCTTTTGTTCTCCTGTGCCATGTTATGAAATGCATCTGCTAGCATGAGACAGAAAGTGTCCTTGGGAGACAATGCATGTAAAGAGCTTAGATAGTGCTTGGTACATGCTATGTGCTCAAAATATTACCACTATATTATTGTTGTTGGTAGCCTTTCCCCTCTAAGTTTCTCCACCGTCCAAAGAGTTAACAAAACTTCAGGAGTTCTGATGTTAAGGGAGTGATATGACTGTGTCTTAATAAATCATAATAAATAAAAGGACATTGAAAAGACATCTAGTCATGGGAATAAAGCTAAGGAAACACATGTTCCATTGGAATGGCTTCTATTAGTGACAGAACCCCCTATATTTTGGAATAATTCCCAGATGAAAGATTTTGCTGAAATTCAGACATTAATGAAACTAATATAAGCCATTCAGTACAGTGTGATTTTTTTTTTAACCTTGTGATTTGAGAGATATATTCTAAGAACCCAGTAATAAAGCCAAGCTGAACATTCGCTTAAATGTCTGATAGGACCAGCTGTGTGTAGGGGCCAGTCTGGCTTTGTCCTCTAAACTCTGCCATGTCTGGAGTCTTACAAAACCATCGATGACCTCGTTCTATCAGTAGAGTAGCATTGAGGGCTCATTAAAAAAAACAAAACAAAACAGTAACTTGATTCTGAGGTAAAATTTTCAGGAAAGTATTAAAAGAAAAGTAGGTTTCCATGTAACCCCTCCCCCCCCCCGCCCCACAAATAGCATTATGCAAACTCCAGGAGGCATTTGTAGTCAATTTCTATGATGATTGGAAAGAAGCTTTAAAAATTCATATAATCCTATAAAGACATTTGAAACAGAAGAGAAAGAAATACTTGTAATTTTTCCTTCAGGAAGAAACATGCTTCATGCCGGTTTCCTCTTTTTAAACAAACTGGAGTCCAACGTTTTACTACTTAACTTATCTTAACGTCTTCCCTTGTTAACTGAATCTTGCGTAAACTTAATTACCCTTATGATGGTGATAGTGTTAGAGACTGGTCTGGATGAAATCAGAAGAGTAATCATTGTAGATAGAGAGATAGTTACCTTTTATATAAAGGGTTGTGTGTATATATCATTTTTTGATAGACTTTAATTTTTAGAACAGTTTTAGATTCACAGCAAATTGAGATAACAGTACAGAGAGTTTCCACATACCTTTTGCCTCCACACATGCACAGCTTCCAGGACTATCAATATCCCCCACCAGAGTGTACATTTGTTACAATCATCGAACCTACATTGATACTTTATCATCACCCAAAGGGCAGAGTTTACATTAGGGTCCACTCTTGGTATGGTATATTCTATGGCTTTTGAAAAATATTTGATGACATGAATCTACCATTGTAGTATCACACAGAACAGTTTCACTGCCCTAAAAGTCCTCTGTGCTCTGCCTATTTGTGCCCCGCATTCTGTTGCCAATCCTTGTCAACTCCTGATCTTGTTACTGTGTCCATAGTCTAGCCTTTTCCAGAATGTCATATAGTTGGCATTGTATGGTATATAACCTTTTTCAGATTGGCTTCTTTCATTTAATAATATGCATTTAAGTTTCATCCATGTATTTTCATGGTCTGATAGCTCATTTCTTTTTTTAGTGCCAAATAATATTTCATTGCCTGGATGTACCACAGTTTTATTTATCCATTCACCTGGACATATTAGTTGCTTCCAAGTTTTGGCAGTTATGAAAAAGCTGCTATAAATATCCGTGTACAGGTTTCTATGTGGAGATCTTAATATTTACATGAGTTACTCTTCTTAATTTCAGATTTCTCAATATAATAGAGTTACTGTGAGAGTAATTTGGGAATTGGGAGTATTGAAATGCTGTATGAAATATGTGGCATCTGAGTAGAACCTTGAGGGATGGATTGGTTTGGACACAGATTGGAGCAGGTACGTTCTGTTGTGATGGGAACAGTATGTGTTTGCTTTTCTGCCTAAACTGTGTGGTAAGTGTAGGGACACTGTGGACAATGTGCTTTTGGTGCCTTTAATGTTGGGCTAAAGAATATGCCTTTCCTTAGTTGAGGCCATGGGAGCCGTGGCAGATTTTTGAGGTGGGGACTGATGAGTAGTATTACTCTGTTACTTAAACAGCTAGTTTAAGCCTTCACTTGACCTTGCTTAGGTCAAGATAATTGATTTAAAAGTAATAACATGACATTTATTAATTAATACTTTATCATCATAATTGTTCACCAGTTTAGACGAACCTTCCCTATTGTTGGTCCAAGTTAATGAGAGCTTACTATTAGGTTGGCCAAAAAGTTCCTTCAGTTTTAAAGTAAAAATAAAAGACACAGTTTTCATTTTCACCAAGAACTTTACTGCACAACATATTCACCGTTTTGTTCCACTACCTTCTGCCATTTTTCAGTCAATTTCATAATTCCATCTTTCCAAAACTTTGTATCTTTTTGAGGAAAGAACTGTTCCGGGTGCCTTTTACAGTCTTCCAGGGAATTGAAATTTTTTCCATTAAGAGAATTTTGTCAAGACCGAACCAGCCAAGCCCTAACAGCTTTTGCCTGGTTTTCAAAGAGACATGCAGTCTTGCGTTATCCTGATGGAAGATTATGCATTTTCTGTTGACTAATTCTGGACGCTTTTTGTCGAGTGCTGCTTTCAGTTGGTCTAATTGGTAGCAGCGCTTGTTGGAATTAATCGTTTGGTTTTCCGGAAGGAGCTCATAACAGAGGACTCCCTTCCAATCCTACACAACAACACCTTCTTTGGATGAAGACCGGCCTTTGGTGTGGTTAGTGGTGGTTCATTTCACTTGCCCAACAGTTTCTTCCCTTCTACCTTATTGTACAGTATCCACTTTTCATCACCTGTCACAATTTGTTTCAAAAACGGAATGTTTTCATTACGTTTCAGTAGAGAATTGCATGCGGAAATACAGTCAAGAATTTTTTTTTTGCTTAACTTACGTGGAATCCAAACATCAAAGAGATAACATAACCAAGCTGGTGCAAATGATTTTCAGCGCTTGATTTGGATATTTTGAGTATGTCGGCTCTCTCCCGAGTGGTATAATGTTTATTGTTCTCAATTAATGTCTCGATTTGATCGCTATCAACTTCTCAACTGGCCTAACCGACTGTAGAGCATCATCCAGCGAGAAATCTCCAGCATGAAACTTCCCAAACCACTTTTGACACGTTTGATCAGTCACAGCACCTTCTCCATACACTGCACAAATCTATTTTTGCGTTTCAGTTGCGTTTTTGCCTTTCTTGAAATAATAAAGCATAATATGCCGAAAATGTTGCGTTTTTTTCTTCCATCCTCAATATTAAAATATAAAAATTCACCAATTTTGATAAGTTTCTTTTAAGTGCACACTGATATGACAGCTGTCACAATACAATCTAACAAAATTGTTTCGAATGACATTAAAGACAACTAAGCGCTACTAGAGCCATCTTACAGAAAAAAACGAACAAACATTTTGGCCAACCCAATAAAACGGGAATAAGAAGCCTTCCAGTGCAGTATATTCTGTTCTGATATTCAAGATCATTTTTCACATAACAGTAAAATTCCACGGAACATAAAACCATACATTTTGACATTTGAGGTCCACAGGTTTTAATCATATTGAACTAGGGGTTATATACCGCAAAATGTTTTTGGACAATCTACCTTGGCTGAACTTCATTTCTTCCATTTGAGCAAACAGCCTTAAATTTCACTTAGTCAAAGAATTGCTAGATAGAACATTATATAAGGGAAATTAAGTGGGCAGGAAGCTTTGCTTCTCAAAGTGGAGAGATTTTGAAAATAGAGGAGAAAACTATCAAAGCAAAAGTATGGCAGCATCAGCTTCATTTGGGAACTTGTTAGAAATGCAGTTTCTCAGACTCCACCCCAGAAAGTCTGTGAGTGTGGCCCAAAAATCCATTATAAATGAGAATCACTGATGTAAAGGCATTGGGGATTGAGGAAGTCAGAAGTGAAGGCTTTTGCTGCAAAAGAGAGGGGACGAGTTGTCCTCATAGTTACTATTTATTGACCACTTACTTTGTAATGTTTATTTTACAGACATAGCTCATGTAATCTTAACTCTAGCAAGTGTAATATTACAATGTCTTATTTTATAGATGAGAAAAAAAAATAGTTTAAGAAGTAGCATAGTAAAGCTTCAATGCAGACTTCTCTTACTATGAACTCAGACCTCTGTGAACTTTGCCAGGCTATCAGGGTGTATAGATTGTCTCCCAGAAGGCAGCAGTGAGGCTCAAGCCACACCCCCAGCCTTATACTCCTCCCCCTTCTTTGCTCACTCTGCTGCATTTCCCAGCCTCCCTAACTAAGGCAGGTTATCCCTCTTCCTGCATCCAGGGGGAGGCTCTGTGGTCTAGTGAAAAGAGCAGAGCATGAGTGATGGGAATCTGGGATTTCCACCTCTCTGACTTCTGTGAACAAATCTTAGGATTCTGGGCCTGTCCTTTGGCATCTTGATGCCTCACTTTTGTCATCTGTAAAATGAACTAGATGGATCTCTACGTTCTGGATCTAGCACTTAATTACAGGCAGATGGTCAATCTAGGTGACCTCTTGAGGGTCCATTCCAATTCAGTGTTGAGAGGAGTTTGAAACTGGAAATACTTAGAATAGAATCTTGCTTATGTGTAAAATAAAGACAATGATTTTTGGTAGTGGTGTGGTATTAAAATGAAATCTTAGATGTTAAGAACCTGGCAGAGTGCTTGACATATATGGAAGGTGCTTAATAAATGATTGTTCCTCGACCCCAGGAGCAAAACAGCCTCATTCCTGATTCTAGCATTTTCTTTCCATGAATTTAAACAGGTTAGTGTTTTCTTGAGAGGGGAGTAGGAGATGTTAGATTTGCATTAAAATATTAAGTTAATTAAAGCTTTCTATTAAGATTTTAAGACAGAGATCAAGAATGGGGCAATGTGACCCAATAAATAACGCAAATAGGTCATTATATTTGCTAAAAAAAAAGTGTGATCCCCTGACCGGGTAGTTTTTGTAATAATAGTAGTTTGAAAAGATATTACTATAACATGAATAAAACATGATAAAAGATACTTAAGGTGATATTCTCTTAAGTACTATATAGAAATGGAATACTTAATACTTTAATATCATGGTTTGGCAAAAGAAATTTCCTAATGGATTAGCTATTTATTTTATGAGCTTGGGGCCAGCTTGTGGGTAGAATTCAAGAGTTATTTATTTTCTAATTTCTCTCACAATCTTTCCTTTTATAGAGAGAAAATGCTTTTACTTTTCATTTGAAATATTCTTACTGTTTTTTTTTTCTGAAAACCTTCTGCAAATTTAGTTATTTTATGTACCTTCTTAGAAATAAGACATATTCATCCCAATACACATTGGTTTTTTTTCCCCAAGTTCCAGTTTCATTTCCTAAGGTGGTTTGATCATTCCACAGGGGCATTTATCCCCATTTTGACATTTCTAAGTTATAGCCCATCTCTCTCATATTGAACAAGTACCTAAGCTCTTGGAATCTGTAAAATAGCTTGCTGTTGTAATATTTAATAAAGTTTGGACTCACCCATTAGTGCTGTGTTGGTGACAAATTGCTCTGCTGTTTTGGGATAAGAGGTCAGCTGTTGAAGTGCACCCGGTAGACTTTGGAGAGGAACTGGATTATGTATCAGCAGACAGAAGACCCGGGCCTAGACCCTTCCTGCCGGTATTACTTTCCAGACCAACCTTTTCAGTCTTTCTTGTTAGGTCATTTGTGGGCATAGTATCTTCTTTTTCTGAGGGTAAGAGACTCTTAGTTTCCCTCTCTTAAGGAGATCTGTGATTCCTTGCTTCTAGTGTGAAGCCGAGATACATTTGCATGGGTTGTAAATTGCTAAGAGAGCACTTTGGGCCTCGTTTGTGTATGAGAGTCCACACAGTTAAAGGCTTCTCCTTGGAGTGTAGGACTGCCCACTGCCTGCCACTGGGGCAGCCTGCCCACTGCCCCCTTTCCCACCATCACCACTGCAGCTTGATGGGCACTGGCAGGCACACCACATTTGGCATTTGCTGATCGGCCTTGTTTTCAGTAGATAGGGTCACCCAACATTTGAATTTATAAGACAAACCAAAGGGTAGTTATTCTCATTGCTGCTGATTTTTTCCCCCTTCAAAATGGTTCACCCTGGGGGTCTTTAAAATACCAAGTTACTCCAAGTTACTCTGCTGGATTTAAGTGGGATTTATATATAAAAATTCCATTTACACACTTAACAGGATGTTATGTTGGTATAGCAGAGTGATTAATAGCTAGACACTGGAGTCTTAACCCTGAGCAAGGTTAGGATCCCAGCCTTCTCACTTTCTGGCTGTGTGATCACAGACAAGTTATTTAGGGTCTCTCACCCTCAGTTTCCTCATTGATAAATCAGGGGTCATAGTGTCTCTTAGATAACACTTTGTAGAGTGTTTAGGGCCATACAAACGAAAAGCGCTCTGTAAAGATGATGCATACATTGTGTTATAGGAAAATCTAAGCTATTTAACAGCACACCAGTGGCAGTGTTCCTTTTAAGGGTCATTTTGTCAGAGTTTTTGTTTGTCTCTCCTCCCTTCCTTTTGGATATGTTTGTAAACTTGAAAAGAACAGCCCAGAAAAGAGCTCACGTTCCTGCTTGGTCATATTTCTTCTGCTCTGTGGCTTGGCATGATCGATTGTCAGGAGGGCCTGAAGAAAATCAAACCGTGAATTACCCTGCACTGGGTAACGGCAGTGGTTCGGATGGCAGCCTCCTAATTTTGGCTTTGACTTTTCTCTTCTCCAGGCAATAGAAAATAGAGGGGGAGGCAAGAGTATGCCTTTTAATTACTGAGTTCTAAATTCTTGGAATGGGCATCGTCTGTTTTCTCAGGATCAGACTAGAAGACGTCATTTTACTACAGAAGAGCCAAGAGCCAAGTCTTGTCCTGAATGGATGTGGGTTCGGCAAAGCATCTTTAGCTTAAGGAATGAAAGCTTTGGATCGTTTTCAGTGTCTGTGCTTCACCAGGCTGCTCTTTATCCTTTTAGTGAGTCCCATTTGTCTGTCCTCTGTCAAGGGCTCGTGTACACCGTGCTGATTTAGTGCTAACTGGGGAGATTAGAAATGCCTTGCCTGGCACTGTCAGCTAAACCTGAATCAGTGTCTGTGTACTCTGACCCATCTACTCAGAGAGGTTTACCCTTTACTCTACTGCTCACTCTAATAGGCAGAAAAGCTCAGCTCACCCCAGCTTTTATACAGGGGTCAGCTCCAGAAATAGCTCCTTTAACACAGCAATAGAAGCAACACAAATCCAGCAAGCAGATAGTATACAATGGCTGCTTTTAGGCCTTGGAACAAAAGAAAGTGGTTTATCTTTTCTACACACCACTACCAATACTGTTGTCTATTTGCTGGAGAGTTTATCATTCCTGGGGGCCAAGGCCTAGGTTTTCTTTATTCAGTCGCCTTCCAAATGGAGACTGCTTGGTGTACTGGCCATTGCTTTTACCCAGAATTGTAATTTGGGGTAATTTAGTCATATAGACCTAAGGGGTAAATATGGTATTTGATGAACCCTGGATAGAAGACACGCCTCCAAAATGTATGGTGAAAATCTTTCAAGGGTCCTAGCATGGAGGATATCCCCTTTTGAAATTTTGCCTTGGAGCTTAGAATTCTAACGTATGGCTCTGTTAGACCTCCAAAACCATGTGAACTTTAGTTGGTAGTATCGTGAGTTGCTTCATCCTCTGTTCCTGTCTCCCCAGCTAGAAGATATTATTTTGTCAGTGGGTTACATTTCTTTCTCCTCTAAGATTTAACTTAGAGTTTGTTCTATTCATATTTATAGCCCAGAGCAATAGTAGGTACTTATTAATTATTGAATAAATGAATGAATGAATAAACAAATGATTGAACAAATGAATGATTGACAAAGTGAACAGAGATTTGAAGTATGTGTGTCGGGCCATTTCCCTATGTTCGTGTGTAAAGAGCACCCTAACATAGCACCTGGGCAAATCAATCACTTTTAGAAACTTATTCTGTCCCACCACTTTCATCAGCCATTCCTATCAACCCCAACTCTCCTCCAGACACATTTGGTGATGTATTACATTTCATTTTTTATCTTCCCCCCAGAATGAAAAGAAAATTAAATGGCCAAACCAGTGCATTACATTAACATGAAAGGAAGGTCTAATTTATCTTTTGCCTACCAAAACCCAAGGAAAAAATGTTGTCTTGGCTGAAAACTTTGTCAGCCAGATCCTTTTCTGAATTGTATTTTGACTAAGAAGGAATTAAATCTTTTAAGCTCAGTTGAGCGTTTCAGTGATGTTGCTGACAGATCTTTGCATTCTGCAGGAATAGTTGATGCTAAATAATAAGAAGTAAATCAGTATAGATAATCTTGCCATAATTTTAAAGCATTTTTGTAAAATCATGGTATAGAATCACATGTAGGATGTCTTGTGAATTTTCACTTCCGAAGCACATACCTAGGCAATTAGAGTTACTTTTGACTAGTTTCTCAATAGTGATTGATCATAAATTACAAAATTTTCACTTATTAAGTTATGTTTAAAAAGAGATAATTTAAAAGCATATGCTGTTTTATTTTGGACATGAATAGTCCTTTCTTCCTACCCAGCAAAAAGAGTCTTGATTTTCATTTTTCTCAAGGGAAGACAAATATTTGAGTTTATCTTTGATGAAGGAAACAAAAACTGGATGTCTTTTGTCTGTGTGTAACAATCACCTTTACTGCCTGTTTCTGAAGTTTTGTTTCCAGATCTTAACCCAGGGAATAATTTTAAGAATCTTAAAGTCTCTTATTTGTTCTTAAACTTTATGAAACTCACTTTTTTATTTCCCTGAGAGCTATTTACAAACTTCTGAAGCACTCTAGAGCATGGCAGTATCCATGTCAATGCAAAGTCAATCAGGAGGCTTCTTACCTTATGCGATAGTGTCAGATTTGATACACATCTTTCCCATTTAAGCACTTTATGATAGTCATTTCTCATTTCTTCAAGAAAAACTTCTTACTGGGGAAAAAGAGATTAAAAGTGTAGTTTGATTAACTCACCATGGATTCCCACCTGCTGCCTTTTAACCAAAAGAGAATCATCATCAAAACAATAATTCTTTGCAAGGCTTGTGGCATTTAACTTCTCTCAACCAAATTAGTTCAGCTTACTGCCAGTCAATAAAGTCTGGTTTGGAATGAGGATGGGAATTAATTATCTAAGATGGGAATTTATATCTAAGAATGCGATATAAATAATATTTAAAGAAATGCAATTGAAAGTAACTTAGGAAATTTTTCCACTTATGAAATTAGTGAGATTTGTAGACATGAGACTAGTCACTGCTGGGAAAAATACAGTGGGACAGTCACTTTTACACAAGCCTTTTTATTTTTCAGGATTCTTCAAAATGTTAACACCTTTTGATGTATAAATTCTTTGTCAAGGACATTGTTATGAAATAGCAAATCAGGTGTGAAGAAAAACTTCTTGCAATCTAAATACCCCATATCATGCCAGTCAATGCATAGTTTATGTTATTTTTGTATTTTGGAATATTATGCAGAGGTTAAATGGTACTTTCAAAGAATATTTACTACAAGGGAAATATTTACAATATGTTAATTTTATTAAAAATTTATTAAGAAATACATGCACACACAAACACAATATTATTTGAATTATGTATAGAAAAAGAGAAAGAACAAGAATAAATAAAAAACGAGAAGAAAATGCACCCAGATGTGGATAGTGATTATCATCAGATTGACAGAACATAAGCAGATTTATTTTCTACAAAATGTATGCATTACTTTTTATAATCATACATGATTTTGTTTCCAGGGATGTTGCATTAGCTACTCTGTATTCCTTCTAACACCCTACAGCCATAGTGGCAGCAACTTCTCCACATACTATTCTATACCTTCAGAGTGAATGAACAATATTGGTTTAATAATGCATATGGCTTAACAAAAGAAAGGCAATCGTATCAACCAGGTGATTAATATAATCACTTTAGCTTTCTATCAGTTCTTTGGCTGACATGCTCTTTACCAAAGCAGAAGTTCTTAACAAACCACAGAGAAATGCTCAAACATGTCAGAATGAAATGCAAGTGATTGCTTGTTTTGCCTTGGGCATCTGCCCTTTTGTAGAAGTGTGCTTTCTCAGTCTGAGACCTTTCGATAAGTAGTGGTAATCCAGAAGGATTGATGTAGTCATCCTGGACTAGTGATTTCTTTTTACCACTAAGACATTTCACTGTTATTTGCATCTTAATGCTTCCATGTATTTTTCTAAAGCATTAGGGAACTAGGTAAAGTCACTTTGCCCTTTTAAGTATGTGGCCAGCTGATCCCAAGGACTACCAAGGCCCCTAAGTGATTAGGGAACGATTGACAAGAATCCTGACCTCTGTGGAGGTTAGGAAGGCAGAAGTTAGCCTCAGTAAAGAGGTTTAGGGAGTCACACACAGAGCAGAACTCTCTGACTCTACTTGGATAGAGCTGAGCCTCTGCCCTTTATGGTGTATGTGAGCCAGAGAATCCTTACTTTGGAATTACTGTCTGTGAGAGTTATTGAGTCCCAGGGTGTTCCAAGCAAGGTTCGAGACACTCTCACAGATGCATTCACACATTCATTTATTGATCACTTGGTCTTTTAGGACCACAGTTCTACCATTAATATCTAGCTGTGTAGCGTAGGATCAGTTAGGTCAGATTCTTCCCTTGTTATTAATCCTAATTGTCCAGGCTTAAATTAAGTGTTACCAATATATGTCTATCCCAGTAATCCTGTCCTATATTAGGCTTCTTCATTCCAGGCTATTTTTTTGAGATCTATCAAGTGACACTGCTTATTATAGATTAGTTACTTCCTATGTAATAAATTCATTATTCTTATCAGTGGGGTACAATAATCTTGAATCAAAATCACAACTACTTTTTCTGTTTGAGAGTTTTCTGTCAACTTCTATCAAAGGCCATCTATTTTTAAGCTTAGAAGCCTTATTACTTATTTTGCCTTTTTTCCAAATTATAATATATGAGTGTCAGGGTATAAAATATTAAATATGCTGGTTCAGTACCAGCTTTTCAAGCATCATTGGGGACCATCCTGTTGTAATAGGGAAACATTTGGCATGGCTTTTGGAATGTAGATAATTTCTGTAATTATTATAAGGAGAAAAATGCAGAATAAAGAATAATCTAAATATAATTAGAAATTAAATGAGAGCAGGTCACTATGACCAAGAATGTAAATTATGAACCTCTCCATTTTCTATTCCTTTACTCCACGCAGGGTAAATACCCAACCTGTTATTTCCAAAGGGGCACCTGATCCTGGAAGCTTTGGTTTTTGACAGCAATTTAGTGTTCTGTGCCTCCTTGTAGCCATGTTTGCCTAAAGGTAAGAAGATGAGCATGAGAATGTGTGGGGTACCTGTACAGTCAGCCTGGTGACACTCCTGGGATACTGGATAAGTGCCAAGGATATATGTATTTATTTACATTTGAACAGAAAGTATTTAAATGGGACAGGAATTCACTAAGTACATTTAAAAAATGCCTTAACAGTTGAGCATGTGAAGTTAAAAAAAGTTTAAAAGTTTTTTAAACAGCATGGATTGTTTAAAGTACTGTAGTCCTCTGAGGCAGAAAGAAAGAACTCTTAAGACCTTTCCTGGTCTCTTCCGGACATAATAGTCTATGATAAATTCACTGTTTTGGTTAAATTGTCAATTGAGCTTTCTATCATCTGCTCTGAAACCACTGCCCAAGGAATCTAATTACATTTGGGAATCCTGACTAGAAGCACTCCTTGGGTCTTCATACAGATGAGTGCATCACTTTCTGGCTCTCCTGTTTGTCTGTGACAGCTTCTCTGTAGGGCTGGAGGAAGAGAACCTTCTTTACAGTTTTGCCAACAGGGAGGAAGGAGATACTGGTACCTGATCTGTGATCCCAGAAGACAGCATGTCCTCATGTCTCCCCCCAAACCCACCTTTGTGGGCTCTTTCTCATTTCTGTGGAACAATGATAGTTATTGGTTGCATACAATGCTGAGTGTCCCCTACCTTATGGGGAACTCCTGCCTCTTTGCCCTGCCCCCTGCCAGCATCAGAGATGTTACAGAGAAAGTGCTGATCATCAACAAAGTAGTGGGGAAAAAATGGGTTCTCATTTCAGCAGGTGACTTGGTGGTGGTTGGCTGTCAGCATGCTTTTTTTCATATTGGCTTGTTGCTACAGGGTCTGATGCTGGCAGATTACAACTCTGTAGCTAGTCATTTTCGATTTATTTGAACCTATTTCTCCAGTCTACTGAGCTTTCACTGGCTAGCATCAATTCAGACACATTGCAATTCCTCAGAATTTCTATCGCCATCAGATGGTTCGATCCACGAGAAATTTAGCTAGAGGCATTTAGACAAAAAAGAAATATTGTGGCTGGGGAAGCATTTAAGTTAGAGGAGGCAGCCAGGGCTGTTTTATTACTTAGGCTTGTGTCACCTGTGATGACCCATGAGAGTGGAGAATATTGATCGCTTGTCACTCAAGGCATTCAGCAGATTGCATTGACAAAGCTTGGCAGGTCTCTAATAGCAGGGTTACTGGCCTTGGCTGCGACCCAAGGGAAAACTCTGCAGGCCCTATTACTTGGCGGCCTTTAACTCTTATAGAATTGGGAGAGAACACTGACAAAAGCAAGGACATGATTTTACGATTACAAATGGGTTTTCTAGCTTGCTTTCTTCTCCCTCTTTTTAATTTCACTTTTCTTCCCTTCCTTTCTATCTTATCTTTTCTCCCTGGTCCCCGCCAGCCCCTCCTTTCTTGTTATAGATGATCATAGTAGTATTGTTTTTCTAGAATAAAAATCAGTGTGGACTAGAGAATGCTAGCAGGCCTAGCATGAGGCCTGTGTTATTCTCTCCTTTTAGGGCAGCTTGGGCCTGACCACATTGTTTCAGGTGGTAGAATGTGCCTGTGTATATATGAGAACTTGATGTTTAGGCCATGCACAACTGTTCTCTTAAGAACTGCCATTTTGGTTAAGAATCCACCTGGCAATGCAGGGGACACGGGTTTGATCCCTGGTCCAGGAAGATCCCCCATGCCACGGAACAAGTAAGCCTGTGTGCCACAACTACTGAGCCCGTGCTCTAGAGCCCTCGAGCCACAACAACTGAGCCCGCGTGCCACAACTACTGAAGCCTGCACACCTAGAGCCCATGCTCCACAGCATGAGAAGCCACCGCAATGAGAAGCCCTCACACTGCAAGGAAGAATAGCCCCCACTCGCCGCAACTAGAGAAAGCCCACGTGCAGCAATGAAGACCCAACACAGCCATAAATAAATTAAAAAAAAAAAAAAAAAAAAGAACTGCCACTTCATGACAGAGGTGATTTTCCCCTTCTTTGTTCCCTGGTAGCCAGGCTTGGTTCAAGCCTTCATAGTCCAGTAGGCTTCCTTTTTGAATTTCATACATAATCTTTGGTCGCAAAGAGGATTCTCCTCTTTGCTGAGGTTCTTCTCTAAATATCTATATTTCATGTCTAGAATTGACTACATGGCTCCTGTTTTCTAGGTTTTCAAGAAGGATAAGCAAGCCTTGAATGTTGAAGATTTCATTGACTTTGCATTTATATTCCAGCTTTCTGCTATGGATGAGTTATGTATTATTGGGAGGGTTACTTAATCTCTCTGAGGCTCAGTTTCTTCATCTGTCAGTGGAGAATAATATTACTTATCAAAAAGAAATGAAGCATTATCATACATGAATTATATCTCAATAGAAAAATAAATTAACTTGTAAAAAGTTTCTAGCATAAAAGCCTTCTCCTTCCTTCTCCCTTATGCAACCGTAGGCCCAAGAAGGCAGAATGAGAACTAACACGTAGGCAATATTTGAGGGATAGGTGGTATTATCGGAGACAGAAACATAAAAGTATTGCAAGAGGCTGTGGGCCTATTAATATTCTATAGCACTTTGAGCCACTTTGAATTAAAATACTTATCTGTGAAAGGTTTTATAATTCATATGACCTGAAATAATTTACACCTAATTAGATTTTGTCAACTGAATAATTCCATCTCATGTTGCTTCCACAGAATAATTTAAGCAACTGCATTTTATTCTCAAAATAGCTGTAAATGTCAAATTAATTTTGTTGACATGATCAACGTGTAGAAGAGCTACTTGGCAGAATTGTTTGTCAACTGAATATATTATGGGTCCCTACAAAATATGTAAAATTATGGTTTAGCTGACTTATGCAGTTTCTTGCTTTCCTCGAAAAAAGTCATTGGCAGCGGTTACAAAAACTGTTATATTATAGAATTTCTGCCCATCTGGTTAGGAAGTCTTTGATATCCGGAAGTTTTCTTTTCTCTTTTCATTATACATACAGTGTCTTTCCCTTTAGGAGTTATCTTTTTATCTGGGTGAGACTGGGTCCCACATAATTGCCTTAGTGTTTATTATATTCCTCACTAATGTCATGAGGTCCTTAGTTGACACTGGCCATATATACATTATTGCTCAGTCTTACCCTGCCTCTTTTTTTTTTTTTTTTTTTTTTGACCATTCCTTTCAC
Source organism: Eschrichtius robustus (assembly GCF_028021215.1). Classification (NCBI taxonomy): domain Eukaryota; kingdom Metazoa; phylum Chordata; class Mammalia; order Artiodactyla; family Eschrichtiidae; genus Eschrichtius; species Eschrichtius robustus. The sequence goes on along the minus strand of NC_090839.1, from coordinate 80,719,641 downwards.
TTGGAGAATCCTTCCGTCCTCCTCTTTGATAATCCTGCCCAAGAAAAGTATCTTTTCAATTTATTTCTCTCTCACCCTGATTATCTCAGTTACTCCAAAATCCCTTCTCCACTCCATCATGCCCTGCCTGGTTCCGTCTTCCAGCTGCTAATACCAGAGTCCTGTCATCTACTGGCCTTACTTAATCCAGTGCTTCCCAGCTCTTGTCTCATCATGGCACATGTAGAAAATGATACTATTTGTACAGCAAGCACATTGAGGTCAATAGACAAAGACGTCTTGCTGCTGGGGGCGGCTGGCCCAGAGGCCATAATCAGTCGTTAACTGGAAGTTATAAATATCTCAGCATAAACACTGTCCTGGAAGTTTTAGCCTAACCAGTCCCCAAGGTAGAGGTAATCCTGACAGATATTAGAAATTCACTCTTTTGATGATACCTGGAATTAATCTGTGTTGAGCTCAGCATCCCATGTACTGTAAAAGACATCTCTGGACTTTCCTCCAAATTATTCCCACTTGTATCTGGTCATCAGGAAGTTTAGATTTCTTCTTTGAATGCCTTGGGATGTTGACACCTTAACTTTGCCAGCCTCTCTCCCATGGGGAATAGACCTGTATTTTACCTTCATCTTCTCCTTCGGAACTTCCAGCTTCATCCAGAATAATTCCCCTCCTCCTAGACATCAAAGGATTGCTTTCCTATTGTCAATAAGTATGGACACAGCTCAGAGACAACTGTTTCCTGTACTTATGTCCCCTACAATAATATTGGATCCTTAAAAGAATGAACCAGTGTCCTTTTGAGTTTAACTCATTAGAGATTTAGACTTTGCATTTTGGTCTCGTTGGGAGGGGATATCCCACTGCAGAGTTGGCCTCTCTGGCCCTGATTATGTTTCCTTTTGGCTTTTTCTGATTTCTCTGCTGACCTGCTGTTGACGCCCCAGCATGCCTTGTAGCTAAAGGCTCTCAATATTCAGTGTACTCTATGAATATGTAAACTATATATATTATATGAAAAAAATGAACTGAAGGTTTAAGAATGCCAATATTTGCCATAGAATTCATTGCCAAAAGAGTGTCTATTCAGTCTCTTTAATATACCTATGAAGAAAAGACCTGAATATTTCTGATCTTCGTAAGGGAGAAGAAAGTGAATTTTAGAAACTATTGATTAATAAGCTTAAAATAGACCCAGAAAAAGATTCTAGAAGGTATTACTAATGAATGCTTTCTGAGGAATTAGTAAAAAAAGTAATCACTGGGAATCACTGTGGGTTCACTTAAAATGTTATGCCAGCCTATATTGTTTCCTTCAGACCAGAGACTGGCAAACTTTTTTTCTATAAAGAGGCAGAAAGTACGTATTTTAGGGCTTTTGGAGCCTACAGTCTCTGTTGGAACTAGTCAGTTCTGCCACTGTAGCACAAAGCAGCCACAGACAATATGTAAATGGATGGACATGGCTGTATTCCAGTAAAACAAAAACAGGCAGTGGGCTGATTTGGCCTGTGGGCCATAGTTTGCCGACCCCTGCTTTAGAAGAATGTCTTAAATGATGTATACTTGGATGTCTGTAAGTAATTTTACAAAGTCTTCCACAAAGTCTTTGTAGAGGACATGGTGAAGTCTGAAGTTAATAATAGTGTAGTTAGGCAGAATTATAACAGGTTGAATAGTTATGCGAACGTGCAGGTTGTCTGTGTTTGCCTGCCATGAGGCTGTGCATTTGATTCAGTTTTGTCAACATTTTTATTTGTGACTTGACTGAGGTCATGGTTGGCTTGTGGATCAAACAAGTGGATAACCCAGTACAGAGAGAGATCAGTTGTATTGGTTGACAGGAGCAAGATCCTGAAAGGTCTTAATGCTGAAAAAATAGTTCAAATCTATCAGACTGAAATATTGAAAAGAGATGTGAAATCCTACATCTAGAGCTAAAAATGCATCTTGACCGTACAAATACAGATTGTGAAAACATAGTCTGATGGCAGCCTGTTTGAACAAAGCTAGGAGAGTATTCAATTTAGGGTGCCTGTAGAGATGGTTATCCAGGTGTTGGAAGGGACTCAGAATCATGTCCTAACCTAGAAATGGTTGCAAGAACTGTAGATATTTAGCCTGAAGGGATATTTAATAACTGTCCTCAATTATTTAAAGGGCTGTCGTGTAGAAGAGGGACTGGACTTATTCTGGAGGTTCCCAGTAGACACAAGTAAGAGCAGTGGGTAAAAGATATAGGCAGATCCAATATATAAGGAAGAACTTTCTAACAATTTGAGCTGTCCAAAAGAGGGATGGACTTTGTTTGGAGGGCTTAGGTCACTGGGAATAACATAGACACCTGTTGCTGACCTTGTAGGGATGTTGTGAGGTAATGGTAACTTTGACTTATAATTGGGTGAGGTGTTTTTTATGGGCACTTCCAATTCTGAGAGTTCATAAAGCAAACCCAGGGAGAATGTCCTGTGTCCTATGGCCCAGCAATTGGCAGAGCCCAAACCCAGATGTTTTGAGCCCCCTGCCGAGTTTATATGGTTCCAATGCTGAATGTACATGTTCCACATATGTATCTGTACCTGTCATCTTTATGTGATTGGTCAGAGTCCCCGTCACATTTACCTTTTTATCTCACAAAGCCTAACAGATGCTCTGTACCTAGTAGGAACAAAATAGGTGTTTGTTAAGCTAAAGTGAATAACGATTGAGACATATCCACATGTCTTTCTTTTACTGATCCCGGTTTCATAAGGAAAGTCCTTGGAAGATTATCAGAAATCGTACCTGTGGATTGGTAAAAATTGGTGATATCTATTGAACAGCTCTGTGCCTTCGTTTCTCTCTGTGACACCCACATACAAATGCCAACACTTTACCAGGAATGGAAGTGATCAGGCTGCACTGTCCAACCAGCATTGTTTTACGTCCTGTGGATGACTTTGCATTGCCCACTTCCTGCTTTTCTGCTTCCTGTGCAGGCCTCCCTGCTAAATTATAGTCTGTACCTTTGGATGTCTGGAATATATTTTCCATTCTTCTGAATACTATATGCCTAAAGTAGTCATCTGCTGTCATTATAATTCTGGAAGATTTATTGCTGAGGTTGACAGTGGATCTTCCAAGGTCTTGCTCTTTGATGTTTTGTACTTGGGCAAGTGGTCAGGGATCATGGCCCATTTATCACTGCATTTCCCATCTCTGTACTCAGGGTCAGGCATATGGTGGGTCATCAGTGAACGTTCAGCTATTTGCTTTGGTAGACTCTGGTTAGTCTTCACTCAGCCTAATGAAGTAAAGTTTGTTTTTCAAGGCAGTGTTTTCTTCATCTTTTGTGTCCACCGTGCTCTCCCTACCGTATGTCTTCATTTTCAGTGCTGTTTTGTGTCTTTATGGATACTAACTTCTAAAAGGGTGGAAGAGGGGCAAAGATATAGAGGTTGAATCTCTCCTACTAATCAACTTACCCCAGCTTCTCCAGGAAGGAAAGCAGGGAAGAGACAGGGAGGAAGGGGAAGGTGAAGAAAAAAGGAAGTGAGAGAGGGGAGTAGAGAAAGAGAAGAAGCATCCTCTATCATCCTGAGAAGACTTTATTATTGCTCTACAACTTGTGTGCCCCCTTTGTGTAAACTCTGGTCTGTTCCCATGTTTTCAGTGCATTTTGTGGGTATGAGCTAAGAGAGTCTTGGGACATATCTATATTAGAAAATAAAATAACTGTTAACATCAGGACTATATCTTTTCTTTTTTCTTTTTTCCCTCAACTGGTTGATTCATTTGGTAGAAAACATGGAATAGTAGTGCCAGGGTTAGCTTTGCCTGGAGAAATGTTCTGTTCGCCTGTGCTTCTACAGATTTATAACCGTCAAGGAGGACAGCCTGGTTGTGAATGAACTTGTAGAGCTGATAGCTTTATGCACCCCTTACCAACCAGTGGGAAGAACCCAGATACCATTTTCCTAATGATAGGGAGGCAGGAGGCTTGCTTTTGTAACAAAAGGATCACAATTTGGTGTACTGGAACTAGCTTGTTAGCAACTCACAAGAACCAATTGTTAAATTTTTAGGAATTTTTTGATCTGGTTATAAACATAGCCTTTAAAGAAATTAAGTTATATAAACTTAGTTTTTGCTTTTAACATAATTTACCTAATTATAATAAATATTCAAAATGCATCACTTCCTAGTTATTTTGCTACTGTCTATGTTGAGGTTATCGTGTGGTAGAAATACTACATAATGATGTGCTACTGACCATCTCTTCCCAACCCTGCACTTAGTGACATCTCTTCTGTAGCTTGAAATCAGCCATGATTGGAGTATTTACACCACAAAAGTTGGTGAATTGTACAAATCCAGACTGGATCTCTTGTTCTGTTGATTATCTAGACTTTTAAAAAATGAAGGAGAAAATGTTATTAATACAGATTAAATTTAAAAGTGTGTTATATATGTATTCATCTCATTGTGGATAACACAAAAAGTTGAGGAAATATTCTTCCTGTATTTTAAAACTGTTATCTAATTGAACTAAGACATTATTTGCCTCATTGACAAATGAAGTTCTGACATATGTCTTTTCTTTGTTGTTCTCCTTTCATTTTACTGGTTTGAAAATATCAGTCGAGTTTCACCTGAGAATTATACTCATTCTTCAAATGCAGTCATAGACTGGCTATAGATAAAGGAGTTCCATACATTACAACAGAAGCATTCTGTGAAATCAATTGGCTATTTGGTTGGACATTACAATAAACAGTATTATGTACTTTGTTATTATATGTAAATTGGTACACGTCCTTTATATCACTAAAATTTATAATAAATACATGTAAATGTGTTATGCATACATCTTTTTCCAGGTTGCTGGTTGTTAAACATTTACCAACACACCACTGTTTAAAATCCAAATGGGCAGTGTCTGGCTAGCTTAGTTTGTAGAGCATGAGACTCTTAAAATCCAAATGGAAATCAAGGTGAGTGATGACCTTGTGTAAATGGTGAGATTTTTGCTTTCAATATGACAAGAGGATCAAATGCAGTATAGGAAATCTTCCTGATTACAGAATATGAAGTTGGGATTTTGAATGCTAGCTACTGTAGAACACTTGAAGGACAAAGTGTTTATTGGTTCTTGAAGCATGTGTACCACATTCAAAATAACTAATTAGAGGGTGTTGAAGAGAGGTGTTAAATGTCATTAGAACCTCATCAAAGCTTTGGAATCCAATGAGTTGAAAGATAGTTGAGTGAGGAGGAGCTTTAGACACAAAGCAGGCAGTTTAGTTATCCAAAGCATTTTTTTTTTTTAATAGCAGTATATTTATTGACAAGGAAATTGCTCATGGTACTGTTAATTTTTTAAAGAGTTATGAAACAGCATAAGCAGTACAGTGTAATCCATATGTGTATAAATGTGCAGGCTTACAGAGAAATCTGAAAAGATATATACTAACATGTTAGCAGTGCCTATCACTGGGTAGTGGATTTATGGATGAGTTTATTTTTTTATGATTATTTGTATCACCTAATTTTCCTCTATGATTATCCAAAGCATTTATGTCAAGTAGCAAATGCTTGAGGATTTATCTATTTGCCGTTTTCTCTTAGAGCCTAATCCATGAGGAATAGGGAGTGGGGGTAGGATGGAGGCTAGCCTTTATTTTACATTGCTCTGAGAAGTAGTGCAATAAAAGAATAAAGTCAGTGTTCTGGAAACATTATAAATGAAAAATCTTGTAATATGAAAAAAGGGTTTTTTTTTTTTTAAAGTGGGATTAGAAACTCAAAGCGGACTTCCCTGGTGGCGCAGTGGTTGAGAATCCGCCTGCCAATGCAGGGGACAAGGATTCGAGCCCTGGTCTGGGAAGATCCCACATGCCGCGGAGCAACTAAGCCGGCGCACCTAGAGCCCGTAAAAAAAAAAAAAAAAAGAAATTCAAAGCAAAATGGTCTTCTCTTTCTATTTAACCAGCTAAGACAGCTCAAGTAAAAGTATACTTTTGTGAGAGATTTTTGCTTAAAGAGAAGAGTTATTTCCATTCATCTCTTAAGACTCAGTGTTCAGGAATGTTTTCTTTAATCTACTTTAACTAGAAACAAAATGTGCTTGCTAAAATTTGTAACTAGAATTGCAAGGTGATCTAATAACTTTGAAAGTCACTTTTAGTAAATGGACATCCAAGTTTTGTTAATGGAATGGTAAATGTGAAGAAATGAAATCCCAGTTGATGCCAGTTAATGTTAACTTAGGAAAGAAAAAAATTTGGTGAGTTTTTCTTGAAAGTAAGTGTGTGTGTTTTAAAATGTCGACATGTCTGGTGTTGTGTTGTACATTTGCTTTGTGTCTGTGTGGGAAATGGTGAGGTATTATTAACATTATGGTTCCCTACCTCCAAGATCCATTCCAAAAATAATTTTATTAATCCTAAGAATGTAACTGTGGAAATAAAATGGCTTTTCAGTCCTGTGTTGACTACGTGCCTACAATGTTGATTTGCTAATACCTGGAACTTCCAAATTAAATCTTATGGTATATGGATGATTTATTGTAATCTCTCCTACAAGGAAATTCATCTTTAAAACTTTAGAAAATCATCCTAAGTTGGGGAGTGAGGAGCATTTCTAATTCAAAGCAGGAGTCAGGCTAAGATCACATGTCTCTGTAGAGGAAAGAGGGGAAGGTTTTACTTGTTGCATATGTTTTAAAAATATTTATAGATACAGCTGGACTTTTAGTACTTTACTTCTGGTTTTAATGATGGAATTCCCAAAGGACTGAAATTGCTCCAAACAGTCTGATCTGTGTCTGAAGTTCAAGAACAGTATATAGTGGATCTAAAAACTTTAATCCTCCTTGGAAACTTTGAATGGGACAGCTGGCCTTTTAGTCCTGTGTTTCTTGAATTTCCTGTTAACAGAACACCTCTTTGCCTCCTATTCAGTCCTTAACCAACTGCAGACTGACTTTGGTCTTCTCTACTAAAACATTTTTTATATATGGTCATCAGTAAATTCCTAAGTCATAAAATCTAGTGATTTTCCTTATTTCCCATCCATCCAGTCACCGGTCATTTTATTCTGTGCCTATTATGTAACTTGATGCTAGGGATTCGTTAGTACATGAGGCAGATATATTCCTTGACATCGTGGAGCTTTCAGTCTTCCAACAAACACCATTGACTGTCCTCCCTCAAATTTCATGAAATCACCAACCTCTGGTTTGTGAAATCATTCATTAATGGTTCTTTTTAAAATGCTGATTCCCGCCCCCACCTCTGCCTCCATGATTCTGCCCCAGGCCCACTCTTTAGGTGATGATCTATTTTCTTGATACTTTCTAGGTGATTTCATATGGCCAAGGCTTTCAGGTTACCTGACTATACACATATTGCATATATTATATATGCTCAAATTAACTTCACATACAGTGATGTAGTATAATTGTAGAGAGTTGGATTTTCTTTAGTTTTTAATAGCTTTATTGAGGTATAATTCACATATAATGAACTGCTCATATGTAGACTTTACAATTTGATAAGTTTTGACATATACATATACCCATGAGACCATTACCACTATCAAGATAATGAACATATCCATCACCCCCAGAAATTTCCTCCCGTCCCTTTGCAGTTCCTACCTCTATCACCTTCCGTCCCACCCCCATACCCTCCGCTGTCTCCAGGCAGTCACTGAATTGCTTTCTGTCACTAGAGAATAGTATGCATTTTCTAGAAATTTATGTAAGTGAAATCATACAGTATGTACTCTTGTTTCCTTGGCATGGCTGCTTTCATGTAGCATAATTACTCTGGGGTTTATCCATATCATTGTGTATATTAACAGTTCCTTTCTTGTTATTGCTCTTATTATTCCATTCTGTACCACAGTTTGTTTATACATTCACCTATTGGTGGCCATTTGGGTTGTTTCTATTTTTTTGTTATTATGAATATTTATGTACAAGTAGAGCATGCATTCTTTTCTCTTGGGCATGGAATGACTGGATAATGTGGTAGGTGTATGTTAAATGTTTTAAGAAAATGCCAAACAGTAATCAAAATGGTTGTACCATTATACATAGCTACCAGCATTGTGTGAGAGTTCCATTGCTTCCATATCCTCTCTAATACTTGGGGTGGTCAGTCTTTTTCATATTGCGGTTCTAATAGTTGTATAGTGGTATCTCACTGTGGTTTTGAATTGTATTTCCCCAATGACCGACGATGTTAAACATTTTCATGTGTTTACTTGTCATCTGTTTTGTCCCCTTTGGTTTAAATCCCTTGCCTATTTTTTAAAAAATGGGCTGTTTATTTTTTGTATTATTGAATTTTGAGAGTTCTTTATTCTGGATACAAGACCTTCATCAGATATATGATTTGCACATATTTTCTCCCAGTTTGTGGCTTGTCTTTTTATTTTCTTAACAATATCTTGTAAGAGCAGAGTTTTAAATTTTCATGCATTCCAATTTATCAGTTTTTTAATGGATTATTCTTTTCGTATCACATCTAAGAAATCATTTGTAATCCAAGACTGCAGGTTTTTTCCTATGCTTTCTCGTGGAAGAGTTATAGTTTTAGGTTTTACATTTAGGTCTCTCATCTATTTTGAATTAATTTTTGTATATGATGCAATGTATATAATAAATCATTTTCTTTTTTTTTTACCTATCTAATTGTTCCAGCACCACTTCTGGAAAATGCTGTCCTTTCTGCACTGAATTGCTTTTGCATCTTTGTCAAAAATCAGTTGTCTATATATGTGTGGGTCCAATTTTAGAATCTCAATTATGTTCCATTGATTGTCTGTCTTGGTGTTGCCAAACTAAGGACCATGGGACAAATACAACTCACAGCCTGTTTTTATACAGAGTTAAACAGAAATTAAGAGAAGAAGAAAAGAAGAAATGTGACAGAGACCATATGTGGTGTGCAAAGCCTAAAAATATTTACTATCTGGCCCTTCTCAGAAAAAAATTTCCTAAGCCTGGTCTATCTTGATGTCAGTACCGCATGTCTTGATTACAGTATCTCGAAATCAAGGAATGCTAATCTTCCAACTTTATTCTTTTTCAAAATTGTTTTGGCTATTCTTTGTCCTTTTCATTTCCATATGAATTTTAGCATCACTTTGTCAGTTTCTTCAAAAAAGCACATGGGGATTTTGATTTAGATTGTATTGAATGTGTAGATCAATTTGGGAAAAATTGACATCTTAGCAATATTGAGTCTTTTGTTTCATGAATGTAGTATATTTCTTTATTTCTTTAGGTTTTCTTTAATTTCTCTTAGAAATGTTTTGTAGTTTTCAGTGTACAGATCTTTAACATTTTGCCAGATTTATCCCTATGTATTTTTGATTCTGTTGTAAATGGTGTTGTTTTATTAATTTCAATTTCCATTCCTAGCATATACATATATAACTGATTTTTTTTATATAACTGATTTTTATATATTTATCATGTATCCTGTAACCTTGATAAACTCACTTATTAGTGCTAGTGGCTGTTTTGTGGATTCATTTGTATAGATGACAATGTCATCTGAGAATAAAGATAGTTTTACTTCTTTCTTTTCCATCTGGATGGCTGTCATTTTGTTTTCTTGTCTTGTTGCACTGTCTACAGTCTTCAGTGCAGTATTGAATAAAAGTGGTGAGAGTGCCAGTCTAAGTGACTGCTATCACCGTGGGTGTCAGTGTGAGCAGATGGCACCAGGGACTATGCACCCCTCCCCCACTCCTTTAGTCCCCAAGAAAAGGAGGAAATAGAAATCCCCAAAGCCACTAATGGCATCTTCTCTATGCCAGGCACTTGTTCTAGGCACTTGCATTACAGCAATAAATAAAACAAAAATCTCCAAAAAAAAAAAAAAGTGGTGAGAGTGGACATCCTTATCATTTTACTGATCTTAGGTGAAAAACATTTAGTTTTCCACTATTGTTTAGTATGTTAGCTGTATGTTTCCTGTAGATGCCCTTTATCAAGATGAGGAAGATCCTTTCTACTTCTTGTCTGCTGAGAGGTTTTATCAGAAATAGATACTAGATTTTTGTCAGCTGCTATTTATGAATCTATTGAAATGATCGTATGATTTTTTTTTTTTTAGTTTGTTAATATGATAAATTTCACTGATTGATTTTCATATGTTAAACCAACCTTTTATCCCTAGGATAAATACCACTCCATCAGGATGTATTATCCTTTTTGTATATTGTTGAATATGTTTATTATTCCGTAGTTTTCCTCCAATTACTTTGGTTTTAATATCAGGATAATTCTGGCATTCTAGGATGCCATTTTTTTTTGGAAAGAGTTTGTGTAGTATTAATATTTTCTCTTAAATATTTGGTAGAATCTATCAGTGAAGCCATCTGGACCTAAGTTTTCTTTGTGAAAGGTTTTTAACTGCAAATTCAGTTTCTTTAATAAATAAAGGACTGTTCAGGACTATTTCTTCTTTTTTTAAATTTATTTATTTATTTTATTTTTGGCTGTGTTGGGTTTTCGTTGCTGCATGTGGGCTTTCTCTAGTTGCAGCAAGTGGGGGCTACTCTTCGTTGCAGTGTGCAGGCTTCTCATTGCGGTGGCTTCTCCTGTTGCGGAGCACAGGCTCTAGGTGCACGGGCTTCAGTAGTTGCAGCACACAGGCTTGGTAGTTGTGGCTCACGGGCTCTAGAACGCAGGCTCATTAGTTGTAGCGCATGGGCTTAGTTGCTCCGCTGCATGTGGGATCTTCCTGGACCAGGGCTCGAACCTGTGTCCCCTGCACTGGCAGGCGGATTCTTAACCACTGCGCCACCAGGGAAGCCCAAGACTATTTCTTCTTGAGTGAGCCTTGGCAGTTTGTATCATTCAATGGATTCATCCATTTCAAATTTATTGGCATAAAATTGTGCGTATTTCCTTTATATATTGTTTATATGTTTGCTGAATATTTTTAGAATCTGCTCTGATGTGACATTTCTCATTTTTGGTATTAGTAATTCATGCCCCCGTGCTTTCTTTCCCTGATTCATCTGGCTACAGGTATCAATTTTACTGATCTTGTCAAAGAACCAGCTTTTCGTTTTATTGATATTCTTTATTGTCTTTCAGTTTTCCCTTTCACTGATTTCTGCTCTTATTTCCTCTATTCTTCTTACTTTTGTTTTTATTTGCTCTTCTTTTTCTAGTTCCTTATGGTAGAAGCTGAAGAAGCCATTGACCTGACACCTTTCTTCTTTTCAAATATAGTTAGTGCTATATATTTCCTCCTTAAGTACTATTTTAGGTTTATCCCACAAATTTTGATATGCTGTGTTTTCACATTCATTCAAATCAAAATACTTTCTAATTTCCCCTTTGATACCATTGTGGTCAGAGAATGTACTTTGTATCACTTGAATCCTTTTATATTTATCAAGACTTGTTTTATAACCTAGAATATGGTCTATCTTGATAAATTTTCCATGTGAACTTGGAAAAAATGTATTTTGCTGTTGTTGAATGGGGTGTTCTATAAATGCCAATTATTGTTGATTGTGTTCTTCATATCTTCTATAGCCTTTCTGACTGTTTACTTGTTACATCAGTTTTTGAAAAGGGATATTGGAATCTCTATGTTTGTATATTTGTCTGCTTCTCTTTTTAGCTCTATCAGTTTTTGCTTCACTTATTTTCAAGCTTTGTTATTAGATGCATAAACATTTAAGATTTTTATGTCCTCTTGATGAGTTGAGTATTATTATGAAACATTTTTCTTCTGAAACTTACTTTGTCTTATGTCAATATAGCTACTAAATTTTCTTGTAATTTGTATTAGCTTGGTGTGTCTTTTCCATTTTTTTTTTTAAACCTATTTGTTTCTTTACATTTAGAGTATGTTTCTCATAGAGAGCATGTGTTTAGGTTCTTTTTGTTTTTATTGAGTCTGACAATCTTTGCCTTTTTAATTGTGGATATTTAGATCATTTACATTCTGTATGATTGTTGATGTGGTTAGTTTTAAATATTTTATTCTCTGTATTTTATTCTACATTTTCATCTTTTCCTCATTTTTTTCTGCCTTTTTAAAATCAGTTGAATATTTTTTATGATTTCATTTTATCTCCTTTCTTGGCTTAATAGCTATAACTCTTTGTTTTGTTATTTTAGTTGTTGCTTTAGGGGTTATAGTATATCTTATCACAGTCTACCTTCAAGTAATATTACACCATTCATATGTAGCATAAGAACCTTGCAGTAGTATATTTCCATTTCTCCCTTCTCTTTATGTTCTTGTTGTCATATATTTTTTACTTCTATGTATGTTGTAAACTCCATAGTACCTTGCTACTGATTTATAATTAATTATATTCTGAAGGGACTTAAATAACAAGGAAAAAATTTATACATACCCGTGTTGTTATACTAGCACCTCATTCTTTCTTGCAGATCTGTATTTTTGTGTTATCACTTGTCTTCTGCCTAAAGGACATCCTTTAACATTTCTTATAGTGCAGGTCTGGGGCGATTAGTTCTTTCAGCTTTTGTAGTTTTGAAAAAGTCTTCATTTTACTTTTGTTTTTGCGAGAAATTTTAATTGTGTATTGAACTGTGGGTTGATAATTTTTTTCTACCAGTACGTTAAAAATATCCCACTGTTTTCTCAATTGCATTGTTTTCCATGGCAAAATCAGCTATCATCCTTATTTTTCCCTCTATATATAATGTGTCTTTTTTTTTCCTGTATGCTTTTAAGAATTTCTCTATTATTCGTTTTGAACCATTTGATTATGATCTACATTGGTGTAGTTTTCTTTATGTTTCTTGTGCTCAGGGTTCTTTGACCCTCTTATATTTGTGGGTTTATAGTTTTTTGTCAAATTTAGAAAATTTTCAGCCTATTTTGATTCTCTTCACCTAATTGTTTCCTTTCCTAACGGTCCAATTTAATAATACGCTAATGAAGAAATTTTCAAATAGTCCATATAGAAGTTACTACCAAGCATTTGATATTTAGAGTGACAGAATCAAGTCTCAACACTTGGAACAAAACACTGTTTTCACATTTAAACTCTGGGATTGGTGAGGTTTTAAAGGAAGCTCGTGTGTTAGAGCCTCTGCTTTTATAAACACATGTTTTCCTTTTCGGCTTACTTACCTCCTGATATTCTTGGAAGTTAGGTGAGGAAAAAATGGTCCTCAAGCCTGAGATGGTGGCTGGCCATCTGGATACTGTGGTGATTATCTGAGCACCTACTTTTCAGTTCTGAGTCACATCAGCACTAAATTTCCTAAAGTGCTATCTGTTTCTTCCCAGTGTTGTATTTATATGAAGGCTGCCATCTTGTTAGAATATAAAATTTAGTGGAAATATTTCTAGGTGTGTACTTTGTCCCAGTCCTATAGTTTGCTCTGGTGATACACAAGGGGAAGAGCCTTAAATATTCATCTGCTGGTTATCAAGTAGAAGGTGTTATTCTTTTAATCTCACTTATATTTTGCTATATCTATAACAGAAAAAAGTTCTATAAACAGCAGTCAAATCCCTCAAATTATATGAATGCGTTCCTTACAGGTCAATGACTAAGGAGATGGCTGTATAAAAAGCATACTTTCAGCAGTACATTTTTATTCTCTTCCTTTTTAGTAAACCAGCTTTGGCAGATGAAAAGGAATCTCTGCTATAGCTCAGATTTCCTATGTTAGGCATACTTCGGCCACAAACTTAATTATCACAAGAATTTTCAAATGACTCCAACTTTTTCTGCACTTGGTACCAGAGAATACCAAATTCTGTTTTTGAGCTGATAAAATCCTCCTTCTGAAAGCATTTGTTTATTATATTACAGCTTCACATGAGCTGAGCTCCATCCTGACCCTGTGTTAAGTGTCTGTGGTAGATTTCATTACATCCATATACTGGAAGTCCTGCCAATATACTGGCAGCAAAATCCTAGTGGAAAATAAATGGCAATAAAAAAGAGAAATGATAGCCTCTGTGAGTGGTGAGGAGCACGGCTTTATTGAGACTGGACAACCCCAGAGCAGTGACTTGGCATGCAGACATGAGCTTAAGAGAGTGTGAGTGAAAGCTGATATTGGAATAACGACTCTGTGGCACAGACATGGGAATAATTTAATTAATTGCACTGAAATTTCTTTGATGAATAGTTATGTGGTGATAAGCATGAGGTCGAACAGCAGAATGAGTTTCAGCTTTTTAATGGGGCAGCACAGCTGCAGTTTTGGATGCCTTCCCACTTTATTTTTCCCTGCAGCTCTCCACCGATTTACTCATCCACTTCTCTCCAGCTAAGCGTCCCAATAGCAGGGCTCCCTCTCCATGTCTGCTGAGCTGAGGGGCAAGTACATTTGGCCATGGGAAGAAGGCTGGTGACTGGTTTGAAATGGAAACCAGATCAAATGAAAATTGTAGGATGGTTTCCTTATAATGGCTGTACCTCCCCTTCTCCCCAAATCTCTAGGATGCTTTGCTTCTAAGTTGTACAAAGATTTTAATAAAAATTTCTTGTCCCTGGAGAAAGAGGCACGTCTTTGTTGTCAGAGAGCTAGAGGGAAATGAGCAATGCAGCCCAGCTGGAGCACTAGCATTACTCCCATGATTCGTAGCCCGTATTTTCAGACAGATCAATTACTTATGGCTGTAACCAATCTCTCACCATTTTCTTGCTGTGCAGGGCTCCATTTCCAGACTTGGCAGCTGACATAACCTTCCAGCTTGATGGAACTTCAGCTGCAAATCTCTTCAGGTCTGCTGCCTCCATTCATTGAGGTTATACAAATGAGTTGTTAAATAAAAATCAAAAGTCAAAAATTGTGGGTGGTAATCTCTGCTGGGCTCAGTAACACCCGTGGATCCTAGGCAACATCGTCAGTTGAATTTTTTTTTTTAAACAGGATGAATGATTCAGTTGTCTTCCTTCCTTCACTTTTATGGACAGGCTTTGCATGAGAGAAAAGCCTTCTCTAGTGGGAAGAAATTATCCACAGTGGATGCATTCCTTATCAATTTATAAGTTGAAAGGTTAACTCAGAATAGAGAGAAAGGAGATTATGAGGAGACACAAAGGGCATGTACAGGTGAGCTGTGTCTAATGCATTTCACACGGAGTGAGTCACCCCTTTTCAGCTGCTAGGCTGCCTAGGCTTAAGGCCAGGAGATTCTGTATCAAAAATAAGTGACCTTGCTAACACCCAGGTGGCAGAGAACATGTAAGCTGTTTACAGAGTATGTCATTGTGTGAATATAGAAGTTCTGTCAAGTATCTGAACTCAACAGCCTTTGAGGACTTTACCCAGAATTTATTTAGAAGGCTTCAACATAAGTGCTCCATGTGTTGAAGCCTTCACAGCTATGTCAAGCCTTCCTGGAAGAGGTGATTAGGGACCAGATGAAGGAAATTACAGAATTTTGTGATTTGACTCATGACACACAGGTGTGCAGCTGTTGGTAAAGCATGTATTGTTCTCTTCTGTGCTCTCCTCTTTCATTGTCTTCCCATCATTCCCATTTCTACGACATGCAGCCCTTTGAGGACAGTTCCATTTTCCCTGTAGTAACCAACTGTGGAAAACTTACAGGAAGGAAAAAGGAAAATGTGGCCCTCTAGAGAAGATAGATGGTTTAATGTTCAACCTAGGGGGGATTCATGTATTTATATACATATTTGTGTGTGTGCCATGAGTGCTTGTTTTGTAGATTACTGCATGCTTTGGAAGCCTTGTCCTACTTGGGACCCATTAGTGGTGTCCTTTTGGAACAGATATTCACAAACTCTGTTAACAATTAGGGAGGTGAATCCCTGCTGGTACAGGCTGACAGCCACGGATTCCCCTTGGGCTTATATTACTTTGGATTGATTCTAAAGAAGCAAAGGAAACATGCAGAACATACTTGATTGATTTGAAAGTTAAAAACCTGTCTATGCCTATTTTCCTCCGCATTTTTACTCTAGCCCTTCTTAGGCATCCCATAGCGAATAGTAAAACATAAGTCAGTACAGTACTGTAAGGCGCTGCCACAACTCTCGCCCTACTTTGGACTTTGTTTCTTGTGGATCTGCATTTTATTATGATTCATTAAGTAGTATGGAAAAGACTCACTGGTAGCCATGCATGACAGTCCCCCATCCTCAGAGCCTGCCAACAAGTGAAAGTTTGAGAGAGAGTAAGAAATAAAAGAGGGGTGAGATTTATAGTTAGTGAGTTCAAGTTGCTTTTCCCCTCCTTGGAATGTTGCCCGTCTTATTAGGTGTTCTTTAGTGAAACAAAATGCGGTGGTAGCTTGGAGAAATTATGGATACTTTCCAGCAGTCCCCCTTACCCACTCCCCCACCCCCCCCCCCAAAAAAAAGGCTTAGGAGTCTGTAAGCCTTCCCCCTTGGTTGTAGTTAGGAAGCCAGTTGACAGTATAATAGGCTTTTGGAAGTGGGTGCAATGGTTTGTGTGTTCTGTTTGATGTTGCAAATACCAAGCCCTCAGGGAGATCTGCGAAGAGGATGTTCTGTTCTTAAAGAAAGGAAAAGATTAACCTGAAACGTGAACTGAAAAACTCCTGAATTCTAAAGGACTTACGTGCAAGCAAGGAATGATCTCATTTACTTCTGTGGAAATAACATTTGGCAAGCTGCCTGCCACTGCTACAGACAAGCAGAGGGCTGGGCAAATATTTTTAAATGATTTTTGATTAATGAAAGGCAATCACCAATAAACTCGAGAGGATTAGGTCATAGATTAAGGGTGGTGTGGGTGGGCATTTATGTGGTTAAGGCTTTCTTTGTAGACATGTATACTCATACGTACATTTGTACTCATACACACATAAAAGTCTTATAAACCTTGTATACTTCTTGGAACCTACCTAATAATGCTTTTCTTTATATTCAGAGACGATGTTCCATAGTGCTCATTATGAGAGGATTTGACACATCTTATTTTGGAGATATTTTTAGGAGTGGTAATGAGTGGGCATTGAGCTATACATTCATTTAACAGACATTTATTGAGTACCTACTGGATGCCAGATACTATGCTAGGCACTGGGGATACAATGGTGAGAAAAAAGACGTGCAGTCTCTGCTCTACTGTGGTTTATCAACTGTTGGAGGGACAGACTAAAATAAATAATCATGTAACTGTATACTCACAAATTTTATATTGGCTTGGAATTCAATAAAAATTTATTAAGCATCTTTGAATGCTCTAAACTCTGTGATAGGCTCTTAAAAGAAAAAAGCACCTCACCTAATTCCTGTTGAAGTCAATGGTTTGCAGTTTACAAGGAATAAACTGGCTGTGTTTGGTTATGGAATTGAGTAAAGCCACTTGATCCACACTAGCTCTAGATAGTAATTTAGCACACAGGTCTAAGAGCAGCAAGATAGCATTCTCGCAGGATGTGTAGTTATAGACATACATAAACCTGATGTATTTACTGAAGATATTCTTATATTGCCCTCTTCACTTGTATCTCCACAACTTTGGGTTTAAGACCTGGTCTGCTTCTTTCTGGCTATGTGAACTGGGACAAATAGCCTCTCTGAATAAAGTTTTACATCTGCAAACTGGAAATAGTTCTACTGCTTCATAGGATTATGAAGTTTGAATGAAGTCATGTATGTGGAAGTACTTTGTAAAGGACAAGACTTGGGTGAGATTGTATTATTTTCACTGTCATTCAGATTTTCTAGAGGGAATAACATTTATTGAGACCAACTATGTTCCATTTTCTTAAATCGGAAAAAAAAATCAGGAGAAAGATAGTGTTGAGTTCATGTAGAACCTGGAAGTCATCGGATCTTTCCTCTATCGGGTAGAAGAATTTGAATATAACATTGAAATTAGGGTAGAAATGAAGTTTCCTTACAGGTGGAATAACCAGCATCAACATGTATGTACTATCCTTAGAATGTGGTCTTGTGGCAGCAGTGACACTAAGCTTTGCTGTCTTGAATTTGTTCCCCCTAGAAACGGGTGAAATTGTAAAGAATCATTATGAATGCATTCTCAGTGGCTGGGTTCTGACACTCTGGCCAAGAGGTTCATAGTCTGCAGCATTGAATAAAGTGGTATAATTAAAATAAGAATGAGAAATACGAAGCCATACAAAATAGTCATTATTTAAACAGCGAACCTTCATGTGAGATTACACTGGGTGATACTAATCTGCAAAGTTGTGTTTTCTGGGGGGAAAATCAACATGAATATAAGAAGTCAGCGTGCTTCCTGCAGTGCATTTTGTGTCTGCGTGAACTGTGATGTGATCTCTTGGCCTTTTGAATCATTTTGTTTAAAGGCCTTCATAGATCATTCTGTCCTTGGTGGTGGGTGACTTTTTCCTAAGATTCTCCCTAGGTAGACTAAACTGAAAAAGCACATGCCTTTTGATCTTTACTTTGCATGTTTTTATGTGTGTGCATGCATACGTGTAATATATAAAGGTCATCACAAAGCAGACTGGGCACTTAGCACTTTCACTAACTCCACATGATCAGAGACTGAGTTGGAGAGGATATTTCATCCTCCTTACTTTGTCATTGACATCTAATACTGAGTATATCTGTGCAGTTAATAAGTGGTGTGTCTTACAATCAATTTGAATATTTAACTCATCTCTGTATTCTACACATTGCCAGCCCTATTCCTGGCTGATAACAGGCACTCCATAATTAGTGAATGAGATCTGCCTTTGCTCCTTTTCCTTCCTGCCACCCTGTCGTCAAGTTAGTTCAGGTCTGAATGGCTTGCTGGTAACCGACAGCTGAATTTGATGTTAATCCAGGGTCAAACTCTGATCCACACATTTGAGGCTTAGCTGCTCTCACCATGCATGTACAGACAGTCATCAGGCTGCTCCCTTCTGGGAGAAAATGTAGCAGTCTAGAGAGCACCACACTCCAGTGGGTGGAACTACTGGTGAGTCTGTACTAGAACAGATCAGGTTGCAGCTACCTTAAAGTATTTGCTAATGGAAACTCTGCCTAAGGCAGCATCTTAAATAATATGTACAATGGGCATGGTGTCTCCAAAACACATTGCAACATTTACTAGCAGGGCGTGAGCTAAGGTAAACTCCCATTAAAAAAAAAAAAAAAAAATCTTTGTAATGATTAGCAGGGGCCCAGTATAATTTGAGGTATTCTTTGGAGTTTATCAATATGGCCTCATAAAAAGCCTGAATATAAGGGAACTGTGACTTTAAGTCATTAGAAGCCCAGTGGTTTGATAAAATAACAGGAAACAGACAATTTATTATGAGCAGTCTCAGTAGCTCTAGATTATCTATAAAACTTTTACGGCCTTCCCCAAGTGGCAAGAAGCCATAAAACTTGCCTGAATGAGGGACTTGTTAATTTACTTGTTAAAGCAAATTAAAAATTTATAAGTGCTTTTAGGTAAATGAGATCTTCTCTCATTGCTGCCCTTGCGGGGCCCTGGAGTCCTAGGAGGGGAGAGTGGCTATGCTCAGACACCACTGTAGAACAATAAAAGCTATTAAATTGTTCCAGTTTATTACAACAGAGCTGTGCAGCTGTTGCCATGGCTAGCTGTGGGGTACCAGTGGTTGACAGCCTGGAATTTCACTAGGTTTTCTGTCTCACTCAAGAAAGAAAAAAAGGAAAGGGATGATTTTTTACCTTTGCAATTCTTTAGTAGTTGGTGTTATAGACCATGTCTTTTATTTTTTCTTGGCCTCATGAACCCAGAGGTTTTAAGCTACTTTTTCCTGTTCCCAGAAGTGTTTCTTTTAATTCCACAGATTGTTGGTACTTATAAATTCCTACCCATCATCATACCTTTTAGCCATTTAGTCCGTGGACAAAGCCCCAGGCCCTAGGGTGTTTCTGTAACCTCATCAACATTTCTTTTAAAAACTCTCTCTTTTTCCTTTCCCTTATCTAGCTTGGAGATTAGGAGAAGGAGGAAAGAAAGGGAATCTGGTACATGTTCTTGTGGATTCAATTCCAAAAGCTGTGTGGAATCAATATTTTTTTAGAATTGAAAGCTTAAAGGTAAAGGTAAACTTTCCCTCCTTTGGTTGAAAAATCAACTTAGGTTAAAATTCTTGGATCTAAACAACTTCCTTGATTTTTTTCTGTTTCTCACTAATTGAATTTCTTCCAGAGGTAACTGGAGTAACAGGTTTTTGAGTATTGACTTTGGCTGGTGGGGATCCTTCAGCTTAAGGTCCTTTAGCTCAGGGGTTCTTGTTCTTGCCTCTCTTGGACTTGCTTCACAACAAGCAGTCTTCTCTCTGCTCTGGTGATAGCAAGGATTTCAGGAAATAGAAAGTAGCTTATTCTTTCACACAGATCAGAAGGTTTCATTTAGGAAGACCTTTTGTATTTATATGGCAAAAAAAGTATGTTGTGTCTCAATTATAGGCCCTATTTAATATTAAATAAAAAGGATGGATATCACAAGTCTACTTAAATTTTGAAGATCTCTTTAGAAAAGTCAGGTTCTGAAAACATTTTCTTCTGGTAATATTTCCAATCACTGCAGTGGAAAAGTATGTTTTATTAACTTTTAGAACAGAAATGATAAAAAGGCATAATTGGTACAAGTGTTTATTCTTCTGCAGTATCCACCCTTCAGTTACTTACATATACATTCATATCTCTGATTTGGATTCCATCTGAAACTATCTTTGAAAAGCATATTGAAAGTAAATGTCACAGAAAGTTGGGGGTTAGAGGAAAAGCAATAAAAAATGGCCAATAAATAAATATGCATAAATAGTATTCCAGGGTTTTAGAAAGCATAAGTTTCAAACAAGAAGATTCCTTAAGGTTAAAATTTGTTTCAATAGTGACTCTTCTCCTGGTCATTGTCCTGATTATTTTAGAAATACCACTGTGTGTGCTTATTGTATCTCTCACTGAACTTCATGAACCTCTTACTCTTTTGAATCTTAATGTCTTTTGCATTTGCAGTCTTTCATCTTCAAAAATGCTTGGTTATAGCCATCTTTACACAAATTATCGTTGTGCTTTAGGGTATTTTTTGGATTTGGTCTGACATCCTTATGGATGGAACTTTAAGAGTGGAGCTTAAATAGATCTCTTCTTACTGTATTACCCCGTAGACGTGACCACAGGAAGCAGAGAGCTTTAATGGCTGTTCCATTCTTTTGTTCAAGATGACCAAACTGAATTGCAAGTATAGAAAAAGTTGATAAATTTTAAAAATTTGAATACAAAAAGCAAATGAATTTGGGCCAAAGGTCAGTTGCTGAGGAACCACTGTAGTTTCTGAGGAGATCCAGAAAGGACTTTGTTACAATAGGGCAGTAATGAGGTACCCAAAGATAGCTATAACGAAGTACTGATACACTTTTCACAGTAAAATAGCAGTGCTTCAAAAATATTTGTTTCTAACAGAGTTCACATTAGAAATTTAGTGTATATGCTTACTCGTTAGTAATATTGATATGTTGTATAATGATTGTTTAATTGCTAATTTTCCTATGCTAATTGATGTTTTTCTATAAAACTAAATTCTTTAGCTCTTTACATTTATTGAATGCCATCTGGCTTATGAATTTTCATGAGAACTGCCAAAAAAAAAAGGTACAGACCCCTCCCCGCATCTTTCTTCTAAAAAGGTAGTAAGTAAATATGTATCCATAATGACTTTTTAAATGTGTCATTAGGGATTTCTTCCCCCCCCCCCGCCCCCCCCGTGGAAATAAAACATCATTTCACTAAAAATATTTTCTCTCTCTACCAACTTGAATTTCCTTCTCATGTCATCACTAGTCATTGCTATGACAATATATACCCTCTTATTCTTTTAAAAAATATTCTCTGTATTATGTCTCTGGCTAAGTATTTGGCAAATAGTACATTTAAAATATGTTTATCTTGATTGCTAGGCAGAACCCCACAATTATTTTGTATTTTTAAAAGTAGCTTTATGTATTTATTTATCCATAACGTTTTGGTTTAAAGCCATCATTAAGCTTTCATGGTACAGGAGCAAAGAAGTATGAAGTAGGTGCTGCATACAATCTTTTTACTTTGCAGTATTTAGTGTTTTTGGTGATTTCCTTTTACAGCGAGCTATGAGCTCTCTGGCATCTCTATGTAGGTAGTTTTAGAATGTAATTTCTTTGCTTAGATAACATATGTATATGTGTATGTATATGTACATGTACATTGTCTTAGTCCATTTTGGCTGCTATAACAAAACATCGTAGACTTGGGTGGCTTATAAACAACATAAATTTATTTTTCACAGTCCTGGAGGCTGGGAAGTCCAAGATCAAGGAGCAGGCAGATTCTGTGTTTGCTAAGGGCCTACTTTGTGGTTCATAGATAGCCTTCTTTTCCCCTTTTCTCACACGGTAAAAGGAATGAGGGAACTCTCTGGGATCTCTTTCATAAGGGCATTGATCCCACTCGTAAGAGCTCCACCTCATAGCCTAATCACCTCCCAGAGGCCCCACCTTCTAATAACATCACATTGGGGATTAGGTTTCAACATATGAATTTGAAAGGGACACAAACATTCAGTCTATAGCATACATGTACATGTATATTTATTATAGGCAGGAGCACTAGAATTTAGCAGAGCTTTCTGGATAAGTAGTATAGGCTACATGCTTCTCTACTTTTTTCCCCTCTGATAATCTTATACTAAATTCAGAGCTAGGAGTAACAGTTAAGCTATAAACCAAACAAGAATTGCTTGATACCTATAGATTTTGAATAAGAAGTAAAAGTAGCTCATCGATTAGAGTTTATTTTTTTAACCTTACCATTAAATTAATCTAAATTTCTTACTTCAGATGGCTAAAGTAAATGAAATTGTATTCTCAATTGCTTGGCTGGGTCTGATGTGACCAAAACAATCCTACCCCGTATTAAAACATATTTTGATTATTAGTCATTCTGTGAGGAAATTTGAAATAGTTTTATAGACTTTAGTTCCTAGGTTAATACATTTAATATATTAAGATTCAGCTACAATTAGATTATGTATTAGTTGTTCAGAATTGAGAGACACAGTTATAAAAATAACCAAGATAGGGACTTCCCTGGTGGTCCAGTGGTTAAGATTCCGTGCTTCCACTGCAGGGGGCACAGGTTTGATGCCTGGTAGGAAAACTAGGATCCCACATGCCGTGCGGTGCGGCCGGAAAGATAAATTAATTAATCAATCAATTAATTAATTAATTTAAAAAACCCGAGATATGTGATGGTATTTACTTAATTTTTTCCTTTACAAAGATATCAGAATAATTATTTATAGCTAATTTGCTAATTGCTTACCCTGAAATATTTGGTCACTAAATTACAAAATGTTGTTATTTGCCCAGAAGAACGGTCACATTGTGGTTGGTTATAACATGTCTGCATTGCCCATGAATGATAATGACACTCTGGAGGATAGCATAATATTGTGGAATCACACACACCCTAGGATAAAAGGCCTGGCTGTGAACCCTAGGTCTGCCTCTTCATATCTGTTTAACCTTGGGTTAACACATGCCTCCACTTACTTTGCCTTAAAATGGTAATAATTATGTTTGCCTCACAGTTGTGAGAAGAACCTATAGCTTAGTGCAGCAAATTGTAGACACTGCCTTAAGGACAATAAACGCAGTATTCAACCAGGGACCAGGGATCATGTTATGTAGCTCTGCTTACCACCACCTCTGTAGGTGCCTTTGGTTGGGTCATTCATCTCTGAACTTTAATTTCTTTGTCTGTAATGGGGACACATTACAGTTTGCTTTGCTTACCACAGAAGATTTATGTGAGAATTAAATTTGGTAAATTGTGTACAATTTTGGGGAAATTATATTATAGCAAACAAATATGTACAGTATTATTATCATCATAAAAATGAAAGCAGCTTAATGGTAACTGGTAACTGTCTTAACCTGCCAGATATGAGAATGCGATATGTCTAGTTGTCTTTCAGTGTTCTTGTGATTGTTGCCTTTACATGTTGTTACAGTGGTAGAAGCTGCAGTCTGGGATATTTTTGGCAATCTGAGTCAAAAGTCAGCTGCATTATTAAACAAGTACACCGTCTTTAGAAACCGCTCAATGAGAGTTTCTGTTGTATATTAAGGGGCTAATGTGGCATGGGTTTTGGGGAGAAAACACCTAATTAGAAAACTGGATCTGTTCTTAAATTGCGAATGTGTGTACATCAAAGCCATCATAAGAATAAATTTAAGTCTGATAGTGTATGTGGTTTCAGTACACATTGGCGAAATACCCTGCTGATTGCTGATTGAAAACAGTTGTTAATTCTCTACTTCACTAAATTCGGAGTGGAAAAACTTTCCTTAATAAAGAACAGATTGAGGAGATCCAAGACCTTACTGTGTGGGAATTAATGGCAGATGCATATACTGGTAGTTAAAATGTTTCATTAGATGTTAATGTCTTGCTGTGTTTTTAATTGTTCAGGAATTAGCCTCCAGAATATTAAAACCATCTGTTTGTTATCATGATGAAACAGAATGCTTAAATAGTTATTAATTTGTGTTTCTTGTCTTTTTTTTTTTTTTTCTTTGAGGGATAATCTGTAAAACTTTGATCTGTTCAGAGTTTAGGGAATTTGGAATGTGGAAGTGAAAAAGAATTTTAAAACACACCACTGTCCCAAATAGCTGTAGTTTTTTTTCCTACCTGCTGTGCATATATTATGTGTATTCTTTTTCACTTTATTTTTTTAAAGTAGGATGAGTTGTTTCTTTTTTTCCATGATGTGATGAGGATGATCATAGAGCTGGTTTCCCTTAGAACTTGCTGATTACTTTATATTCAATATCAAGGGAGATTTTATACATTTGGAGGGATGAAGGGAAGCTGACATTTCCAGTTCTGAGGACATGTTGTTCTTTCTGTGCTCCACGAGCCCTGCATAACGCCTGAGGGCTGGTCCTTATCAGTCAGGCTGGTGTTGCTTCCAGTCCTGCCTCTGCTGTTTTCTGCTTTTTGTGACTTTGTTAGGATTACTTAGTCTTTTTCCGGTTTGGTTTCTCCATCTGTAAATTGGGAAATAAAATATAATTTACAGAGCTTTTTTGAATCTTAGAAATGATATGAAGATTGCATATTTATTCTGTTATAGTAAGCACATTAATTGCTTCATTTCTTAGTTACATGGAGCCCATGAGATATTCTAGGTACCAGTGAGAATATATGTTAGCAATACAGCTGCAAGAGCCAAGAACAGACCCTTCATTTACTAGCCTTTCCCCCATGTTGATAGCCAAACATTGGTGTGTTGAAGTTCTTACCCTCAAAATGAGCTAGTGTCATCTTATCTCTAGTTATCTGGCAGGTGAGTGGATCTCCAAGGGAGAGAACACACCTCCCTTTGCATGGGATTCCAGTTTATGTTTCCAAGGGGTCTAGTATTTGTCTTCTCATGTCTGAGTTCAGTTAAGAAAAATGGTCAAGTTCTTTCTTCATTAATTTATGCAAATCAGGTAAAATCATGCCAAGAGTTGGAAACTGTGTATTTGAATATTTCTGCATCTTAGAGAAATGCCATGTGTTTCGACCAAGAATTTCTGATAGTTGGGAAATTTATGACTCTCTATGTAAGCTTTCTTTACCTTACCTGCCACTCATTCAAAATTGAATTATCCCATTCCCTATGTCCATTTTGTCCAGGTTAAAAATGGGAGAGGCTTCGTAACTTGAAATCTTCTGGAGCCGAGTGAAAATCACTATATTGTAGTGAAGTTTGTCGTAAACCTTGAGTCTCCAATTCAGGTTCCTCAGAGGCCAGGCAAAGGATGCAAATAAGTGATGCAGGACAGTGTAGTGTATGGGGACCTCATTGGCACAGTGCTAAAATCACCCTGTATAACTTCAGAGTTAATTCACCTAGTGCTCCTGTTTCCAGTGGAGCGCACTGGTACTGCAGGTCATACAAATGATTACTTTTTATTATGACAAAGCTTATACCACTTTTAGGTACCTAGAAAGTACCTTCTTATTTAAAAATTTACTCAGGACAATATATTTACTTCTGTAACCAATTGGGTTTCTTTTACAAATATGGTGGTGGTGGTTATTATTATTATTATTATTATTATTATTATTATTATTATTTACTATTATATCAGTGTTTGGTAGTACAGAGGTTTAAACATTTCTGTCTTTGTATGGGATGTTAGAAGGTTTTTGCTGGATTGACTTTAAAAGAATAAGAAAATGATTTTTTTATTTTAAAAGCATTTGTGAGAAGGTAAAATAAATAGGATTTTTAAATGCTTCATATTACCAAATTATTTAAAAGTGGCAATCTCATCAATAAGCATATATAATACTAAGAGAGCTATTAACTTCTCTTGGTAGTGGTTTTTGACCTTTTGCTGAACAAGTACTTTTAAAATTTTCAAATGCCAGGATGAAGATTTATTAAACTAACTGCAATTATATGCTACTTTTCATTTTATAATCCTATACCTGACATCTGAAATATCTTAAATTACATATGATCACTGTTTCAAGAACAAAATCAGCAATAGTACTTTTTGAAGAATAAGGAATCTAAAGGCTTATATGATTACAGAGGCCATAAGTTAACTAGTACACATGCCACTTTTCATATTACCACTCAGCTTTTGAGGCTCTCCTTATTGGCAAATCCTAGACTAGATTTTTATGACCCAGTCACACTCTTTGTTAACAGCTCCAAAGGCCATTTCGTGGGAGATTTTAAAGACTGACTTACATGTTGCAGGCCTTAAAAGATTACGCATATTGATTGATTAAATAAATATTTATAGAACATCTAATAAATTCTAGGCGCTGTTTTAGATTCTGCAGATGTAATAGTGAACAAAACAGGTAAGAACCCTGGTACTCATGTACCTTTTTTCTTTTGGCTGTGTTGGGTGTCGTTGCTGCGCGCGGACTTTCTCTAGTTGCGGCGAGTGGGGGCTACTCTTCGTTGAGGTGCGCCGGCTTCTCATTGTCATGGCTTCTCTTTGTTGCCCAAGTACGGGCTTTAGGCGTGCGGGCTTCAGTAGTTGTGGCACACGGGCTTAGTTGCTCTGCGGTATGTGGGATCTTCCCGGACCAGGGCTCGAACCTGTGTCCCCTTCGTTGGCAGGCAGATTCTTAACCACTGCACCACTAGGGAGGTCCCTCATGTACCTTATAAACTACTTGCACTGTGGTTGGGGTGGGAAATGAGCTTGGAGGAGACAGAAGACAAATAAAATAGGTAAACATTAGCCGGTGTTAAGTAGAGGCAGGGTTACAACCATAAATAGGATGATCTGGGAAGTCCTCACTGAGAAAGTGATGTTTAAATAAAGATCTGAGGAAGGGCAGTTGTGAGCCATGTGCCTTTGGGGGCTAAACATTTCGAATAGAGAGTACAGCAAGTGCAAAGGCCCTGAGGTGGGAGCCGGCCCGGCTTATTTGAGGAACAGTGACAAGGCCAGTAAAACTGTTGGAGAGTGAGCAAGGCAGAGAGTAGTGGAAAAAGAGGTCAAGAGAAACAATGGGGGAACCAGACAGAGTGGGGGCTACTTTGTAGGCCATTATAATGACCTTTGTCATTACTCTTACTTTTTTATAGGAGCACTCTTGCTCCTGGGAGAGATACATGGAAATAGACAGCAAAGGCACAAGCAGGAGATCAGATAGGATGGTATTGTTTTAATCCAGGTAAGTGAAGATGGTAGCTTTGAGCAATGTGGTAACCGTAGAGGGAAAGATTTTGGCCTAGGCAATTGGAAAGGTGAAGTTGCTGTTAACAACAATCGGTAAACGTTGAGAAAATTACTTTAGTCATTATAAGTTTGAGATGACTATTACACATCTAAGTGAAATTGGAAGATCCAGCTGGATTGAGGAGACTAGAATTTTGGGAAGACATTGAGGCAGTTAGGCATCATCAGCACGTAGGTAGTATTTAAAAACATGACACTGGATGAGATCATCAAGGGTAGTGAGTACTGAGAGAAAAAAGAAGAGGTCCAAGGACTGAGCCCTGGGGAACCTAATGTCAAGAAGTGTTATGAGTGGCCAGAGAAGTAGGAGGCAAAGTAGGAGGCAAAGCAGGAGTGAAGCAAAGTGCTTTGAGGATGATCAGTTTTGTCGGATGCAGCTGTTAGATAGATCAATAAGATGGGGACTGACAGTGACCACTAGGTTTAGCATTTGTAGGTAATTGATGACTGGTACTGCCTTTAAATCCAGCCAGGACAGACTTTGCCCTCTGCCCTGCTCTGGCCCTCCTTAAGCCCTGCCCCTTTCCAGAAAAGAAGAGTTCAAAGGGCCACCACCCCACGCTCCACTTGGAGCCCACCACTCCCCTTCTACACCATGCTTACTAGGTATCTGGAACTCCCGAATTCATAGCCCAAATACCCTCAATGTGGCTTTCACAGTTTATTTCCTAGGTCTGTCTGCCTGAGAGAGGACTGCACCAGAGCCATGCATATGCCCAGGCTTGAACTGGGGGCACTGCTAGTGGGAGTTGGGTAAAGTGGGCAGTGTGGATGGAGCCTGGAGGTTGGGCTGGGATATTATCCCATGTGCAGGTGAGGCTTCTTGAGATGTGGGACAGAACTATAGACGGGAAAGGAAAGATACTAAGCCAGGGGCTGGTTCTTCTGCACTTGACATTCTGTCAAGAAACTTCAAGGAATACAGAATTCTAAAGTAAAACCTGACCTTCAGAGTCATTATGAACATTCATGTAAGCAAGGTCAGAGGATAAGACATATTTTATTTAACACTATATTAGCTCTATTTATGACTGTTAACTACTTAGACATACAGTTTTTGGGTCTCTTACCCCTGAGATCTGCAAATGCTTCTGATAGCCTTTTTGTTGAGCTGAACAGGAGCAATTTCATGGCCTATGGGGACAAATGCCTCATTGGAATGGGTTAGACAGAGAATGGGAGGAGAAGAATTAGAGATACTGAATAAAATGTTTTCAAGAATTTTTTGTAAAGGGATCTTGAAAAGGTAGCTGGCTTTCTTTGTTTTGTCTTGATTCATTGTCTTTTCTTCTAAGGTGGGGAAAATAATAACCAGGATGTTTGTACTCTAAAGAAAAGACTTACATTAGTTTTCTGGGGCTGCCATAACAAAATGCCACAGAGTGGGTGGCTTAAAGAACAGAAATTAATTTTCTCACATTTCTGGAGCCTAGATGTCCAAGATGAAGGTTTTGGCAGGTTTTCTTTCTTCTAGGGCCTCTCTTCTTCCATTGTAGATGGCCGTCTTCTCACTGTGTCCTCACATGGCCTTTTCTCTGTGCATGTGTATATCTGATGTCTCTCCCTATGTCTCAATCTCCTCTTCTTATAAGGACATCAGTCAGATTGGATTAGAGCCCACCCTAATGGCCTCATTTCAAATTAATTACATTTTTAAAGTCCCTATCTCCAAATACAGTCACATTCTGAAGTAATGGAAGTTAGGGTTTCAATATATGAATTTTGGGTGGACACAATTTAGTCTAAAATAGGGATCTCAAATATTCTAGAACATATATATGTGGGACCCATCCCACCTTTGAAAAATGTTCGTGGCTTCTCAAAAGAGTTGACTGTAGTGTTTCCCAAACAAGTTCATTTCTGTCCTCCTTAAAGTAATGTCGCCTAGTATGAAGTAGTCAGTAATTGGTGATGTTTAATGGTATGCAGGTTGCTAAGTGATATGGACTGAATTATGCCTCCCTGCCCCCCCCAACCCAATTCAAATTCATATGTTTAAGCCCTAACCCCCAATGTATTTGGAGTAAGGAAGTAATTAAGGTTAAATGAGGTCGTAAGAGTAGGGTCCTGATAGGATTAATGTTCTTTATAAGAAGAGTCATTAGAAGGATAGCTCTCTTTCTCCCCTCAATACGAGGACACAGAGAGACGGTGGCTGTCTACAAGCCAGGAAGAGAGCTCTCACCAGAAACTGACCGTGCTGGAACCTTGAACTTACGTTTCTAGCCTCCAGAACTATGAGAAAATTTCTGTTGTTTAAGCCACCAGTCTATGGTATTTTGTTATGGCAGCCCGAGCCAACTAAGACATTAAGATACACATGGACATCAATGTCAAAAAAACAAACAAAGAAAAGCAACAATCAAAAACTGGGCAGAAGATCTAAATAGACATTTCTCCAGAGAAGACATACAGATGGCCAACAGACAGATGAAAAGCTGCTCAACATTACTAATTATTAGAGACATGCAAATCAAAACTACCATGAGGTATCTATCACCTCACACCAGTCAGAATGGCCATCATCAAAAAGTCTACAAATAGGGGCTTCCCTGGTGACACAGTGGTTAAGAATCTGCCTGCCAATGCAGGAGACACAGGTTTGAGCCCTGATCCGGGAAGATCCCACATGCCATGGAGCAGCTAAGCCTGTGCGCCACAACCACTGAAGCCTGCGCGCCCTAGAGCCCGTGCTCTGCAACAGGAGAAGCCACCACAATGAGAAGCCTGTGCACCACAGTGAAGAGTAGCCCCTGCTTGCTGCAACTAGAGAAAGCCTGCACACAGCAATGAAGGCCCAATGCAGCCAAAAATAAATTAAATAAATAAATAAGCAAATAAATTTATTAAACAGAAAAGTCTACAAATAGTAAATGCTAGATAGGGTGTGGAGAAAAGGGAACTCTTCCTACAGTGTTGGTGGGAATGTAAATTGGTACAGCCACTATGAAGAACAGTATGGAGGCTCCTTAAAAACTAAAAACAGAACTACCATATGATCCAGCAATCCCACTCCTGGACGTATATCTGGAAAAGATGAAAACTCTAATTCGAAAAGGTAACACGTACCCTAGTGTTCATAGCGGCACTATTTACAACAGCCAAGACATGGAAGCAACCTTAGTGTCCGTTGACAGATGAATGGATAAAGAAGATGTGTTATATATACACAATGGAATATTATTCAGCCATAAAAAGAATGAAATAATACTATTTGCAGCAACATGGATGGACCTAGAGATTATCATACTAAGTGAAGTAAGTCAGACAAAGACAAATATCATATGACATCACTTATATGTGGAATGTAAAGAAAAGATACAAATGAACTTATCTACAAAACAAAAATAGACTCACAGACATAGAAAATAATCTTGTGGTTACCAAAGGGGAAGGGGACAGGGAGAGGGATAAATCAGAAGTTTGGGATTCACAGAAAAAAAAATTTTTAAGTTCTGTATACTTTAAAAGAAATATACAAACAATAATTCCTTAATATCACCAATACCTAGTCAATGTACATATTTCTGAGTTTGTCTCATCATTTTTTAAATTACTTTGGTCAAATTAGGTTTAAAATGAGATCTATACATGGCAATTGGTTGAGATGTCTTATATGTCTTGTTATCTCATTCCTACTCTTCTTCTATATTTACCTTGCAGTTTATTCATTGAGGTTATCAGGTGATTTCTGGATTTGCTGATTGTATCCCGTGGTGTGTGGTTTAACATGTGCTCTTATCCCTTATATTTTCTGTAAGCTTGTAGTATAATCTGTGGTGACCCAGATTCAGGTTATATTTTGGGGGTTGGTGGTGGTGGTGTGTTCTCTATTAGGAGGGATGTATTATCTTGTTTTCTCTCTTTTTATGATGATAGTAGCCATTGATGCTTGGTTCTTTGCTTAATTTTATCCTTTTCAGGAGGTCCTCCAAAGGTAATCAATAAAGTATTTATTTGTTGGTTGGTTTTCTTTTAATGTAATTGTATGCTTCTGTATTTAAACATGTTGATGTGTCTCAGTTCATTGTGTTATTATGCTGTTAATACTCAAATTGTGCCATCTTTGGTTAGTGGGAGCCCCTTAAATTTGGCTCTCAAGTCCCTTTGACAACGTCTTTCTAGGATGACAAGAGATATGACAGACTCATCTTACATATTTGCCTCCTCAGACTTCAGTTGGTTATTTTCATAGTAGAATGGGAAAAACAAAAGTCAGAAAACATTTTATGCTTGAGGGTAGTGGTTATTTTAAAGAATGCAGGGCTGTTTAAAACACTGTTCGAAAACATCTTTTGTTATAGAAAAATATAAAAAGTAAGCTTTGTGTATTTGTGTATCCTTGCTAACCAAATGATATTGTCTCAGAATTTCTTTTTAATAATCAAAATCTCATTATCAGAAGGCTAGAAATATACCAAAGCAGTCAAACATCCCTTCATCAAATTATTTTTGCATTGCATACGTTTATTATGTGTGGATTTCTGAACCTATATGAAAACAGATTTATCTTTCAGTCCACAGTCATACCCAAGGAATGGCAAACAAACACGCTTTTCTCTTTAATCTCATTCTTGTGCATTCTTTTCCCCCTTGTAGTTGAGACTTCTTTTTTGGTAGGAAATGAAAAGTCAAGTATGTTATCATGCCTTTTGTCAACATAATCCAACCTGGAAATAGTACGTACCCAAGTTGTAGATAGAGATTTTAGTAATCTATGAGCACTGCTTTTTACACTTTGATTCCCTTCCCTTCACGTTATTCAGTTATGAAGAGATAGTATCATAATAGCCTCTTGGCCGAATCATAGAGTAGAGCTATGATTCTCTGGATAAGCTGTAAAACATTATTAAGTTTTACCGTCTGGGTTGAGTTTGTCTATTGGAAGGATATCAAAGTTGGTCAGGTTGCTCTTAATTGCTTTTTGTTTGTGTTTGAGACTATGTAGTTAGATTGATCTTAGCTTATTTTCTGCTCTTTATTTGATTAACTTTTCAGTGTTTTCTATTGCTGTGAAGTCCACTGAACCCCTTTAAATTTGAATAATACATGGGATTGGCAAGTGCAAGTGCTTCAATAGTTTCTATTTTTCAGGCTAATAACACAATCTTCAAGGTATTATCCATGGAATACCCTAAATATTTTGGGGGAAACATCAGTGACACAGACAAATGACACTCCAAAATCCAGGCATATCCAAGAACCCCATCTTATTTTGCATTAATACAACTTTCCTAATTTCATGGGAGTGATTTTATGATACATGGATTAAGAAGCAATTTCTCCTTTTCTTGTATTTATAAACCTATTGTGCAGGCAGGATTCCAAGATGGCAGTCAAGATACTTGCCCCCTGTTTACTCCCATGATTAGATTTTTATATGGACAGTTGACTTTAAGAAAGGGAGTTGTGTTCTGTTGTTTCATTAGCCTGATTTAATCAGGTAAGTGTTCAACTAGGAACCTCTTTCTGGAGTAAAAGATTAAACTGATGGGACCTCTTACTTTTTAAAATAAACTGCTTTATTAAAATATTCGTTATATATAATAAAATTTATTCATTATCAGTCTACAGTTTAATGTTTTTTAATATATTTATAGAGTTGTACAACCATCACTATACTCCAATTTTATAACTTTGCCGTCACCTCAAAAATTTCCCTTGTGCCCACTTGCAAATTGACGGATTCTAACATTCTTGTGCAAAATTCTGTTAGAATTTGGTGGATTATTATTTTTTCAATGTGTCTCCTGCCATTGTTGGGTGCAGTGTTTTGTATACGTCAACTAGATGCTTTTTTTAAAAAAATAATTAATTAATTTATGTTTGGCTGCGTTGGGTCTTCATTGCTGCGCGGGCTTTCTCTAGTTGTGATGAGTGGGGGCTACTCTTCGTTGTGGTGCACGGGCTTCTCATTGTGGTGGCTTGTCTTGTTGCGGAGCACGGGCTCTAGGCGCGCGGGCTTCAGTAGTTGTGGCACACGAGCTCAGTAGTTGTGGCTTGCGGGCTCTAGAGCGCAGCCTCAGTAGTTGTGGAGCACAGGCTTAGTTGCTCCATGGCACGTGGGATCTTCCTGGACCAGGGCTCGAACCCGTGTCCCCCGCATTGGCAGGCGGATTCTTAACCACTGCGCCACCAGGGAAGTCCCTGGTGGACTATTTTAAAATTTATTGTTAAGTTGAATTTGTTGCATTTCATCAGAATTTTGCAGCTTTTTAATTAAGAAGATCATCCCATAATTCTCTTTTTGTTTTGTTATTATCAGATTTGGGCACAGATTAGCTTTACATATTTTTTTTTCATGCTGTAGATCAAATTTTGTTAAAAGTTTAAAAAAATTAAAGTTAGTTTAGTATAATTTTCATCAGTACCACCATAGAATAATGTTTATTATTATAATTTAGAATGTGTTCATTATCACATTTTTGTAATGATAATCATATTATATTATTATCACGTTATATATTGTATTATCACATTATTATTATGTAATTATATCACATTGTATCTATTTTTTGGTTTTGTTTTTTATCTCTTTTTATTCTAGATATATAAGAAGTATGTCTCTTTTATATTTGTGGGTTTTGCTCCCAATTTTACTCTAATTTATTAATTGTACAATATTTTAATTTCCAATTCATTATGTAGTTTTCATTTTTAGAATCTCCTCCCTCTAATCTTCCCCATAGTTGCTTTTTTTGTTGTGCTACTTTTTGTTCTCTATAATTAGGCTATTTACTTCTGTTACTTCCAATTTAATAAAAAATACATGAGTTGGGCTTCCCCGGTGGCGCAGTGGTTGAGAATCTGCCTGCCAATGCAGGGGACACGGGTTCGAGCCCTGGTCTGGGAAGATCCCACATGCCGCGGAGCGACTGGGCCCGTGAGCCACAATTACTGAGCCTGCGCATCTGGAGCCTGTGCTCCGCAACAAGAGAGGCCGCGATAGTGAGAGGCCCGCGCATCGCGATGAAGAATGGCCCCCACTTGCCGCAACTGGAGAAAGCCCTCACACAGAAACAAAGACCCAACACAGCCATAAATAAATAAATAAATAAATAAATAAATAAATAAATAAATAATAAATAATAAATAATAAATAAATAAATAAAATATTTAAAAAAAATACATGAGTTAATCTCTAGCACAGAATTTATAGATCTTGTAAAATGTTTTACTAACATATTTATAATTTTCATTTTCTTAATTTTTAGATGGTATGTTTGTCTTTTTCTCTCTGACTCAATTCTAATTGTGGAGAGAATTTTTAAAAATATCTTGAAAGTTTATTTTAAAAGTCTCTAGGTGATATGGATATTCAGTTTAAAATGTCATTAATTTTTACCATCAAGAAGGCTGTTCATGTAGTTTCTAAATTTTGAAAGTCTGATATTCTTTGTAGCCTACTACACCTTCAGTCTGTGGTAATGTCCCATGGATGCTCTAGAAGATGTGGTCTATATAAGTTACCAAATTTACTATGTATTGCCTGAGTCAAACTGAGTTCTTTAACCGCAGGTCCCTTTCTATTGTTTTGTTTTCTTACTGTCTGTTAGGTAGCATGCTAAAGTTTCCCAACTCCTGTTGATTTCCTTTATTACTTAAGATATTTTTTAGTTAATATATCGGGATATCAAGGTTTATATCTTAATACTTTAGTGTGAAGAACAGAAGTGTAAAAGGTAAAGATTATACCTTTTATCACTATAAAATGATTACCTTTGACATATGACTTTAGCCATTTATTTATAATATTTTGTCTTTTTTCTCTTTTAAAATTTAGGAGTGCTTTATAACTAACAAATACATTTTTGTTTGTTTTACGCAATACAACCTAGATATCCTTGCCTTTTTTTAAAAAATGGGAGCTTAATCCATATATATTATTGTTATTATAACCAATATACTTAGCCATATGCTTGCTCTCTTGCTAGTTCCCTTATTTTTTCTCCATTTCTCTATTGATTATGTTTTAATTCTTTTACATTCAATAGTAACTTAGAAAACAGATGTCTTTAGTATCTAAATTTAGTGATTAACTTTAAGATTACCAAATCCTTAAAATTCTTTTTCTAACTATTAAAAACAATAACAATATAACTTCTGATTCTATGATCCCAGAGAAATTTCGCAGAAATTCCTTGCACTACCCTAGTTTCCAGAATTTAATTTTTATCTTTCTGTCACAACTTGTTATTATACATTTAAAAGTACAGTGTTTATTTCTTAAGAAAACGTTTTTTGTATTCAACTTTGTAACTTTGCTTATAGTAGTTATTTCCCACTAGCTCGTTTTGATGTGTCCAGCCTTTTCATTAAGTTATTTACTTTGGTTCTGCGCCTCTCCTCTGAAATACCTTTTAAAGCCTAAGAAATAAAACAGTACAAATGCCGCTCAATCTATGAAACTTTCTCCACCTGGGAACAGTTTTATATGGAAACAATAAAACAGCACTTTTATGAGATTAAATACTTACTGCTTTGATGTTAGTGAAGGTATATTATAAAATTTCATTGAATAAAAGAAGATTCGGTGCTTATTGGCACCTTTAAGAAACATCATATAGGGTTCATTTAGATCCCTACAGGAAAACTCAGCAGTCCAAGATAAGATTTATGCTGCCTTGAGGAACCAAAACTGTGGTAAGAGATTACTTTCGGATGCTCTTCTGCATTGCAGTTCATAATTCACATTATTCCTCTAGAGTTCTAGTCATAGGTATCTCCTCCACATACTTCATCCTTTTGTGAGTTTTGTTTGAAGGGTTAATGACACCTTCTGAACATCTAGCATCTTGTTGGGACTCTCCAGACTCAAGCTGAAAAGAGTGGCATAGCCTGGCTAACAAATCTTAGCAGATGCGCACAGAATTGCTCCACCTTACTTTCCTCAGTCCAGGATGATGGGACTTTGTTACATGTTCATCAGCCATGATAAAACCATGGATCGTTATTTTCCTAATTAGCCATTAATAACAGTTAACTCTAATGACAGTGCTGTCTCAGAGTTTGGAAAATATATTGTTGACAGTGAAATCTAATGAAAACAAGATGGCTTCTTATATTTTATAAAAGGTGATAATCTTACTGATAGAATTACTGCCACTCATACCAGATGCTAGCTTCCTTTAACTTTGTTTTGTTCTAGTTCTGATTCCTAAACTATATAATATCCTAATGGGTAGAAATGTCTGGAACTAGAGAGTGAATTATAGTAATTTTTAAATAAGCGAGGTCCTGAAATATCTAAAGGCGGATAGTAAGAAATTTCATTGCATCATTTATAGCAAAAACTTTCTTATAACAGACGCCATGGATGCTGGGATAAATCAATGCAAGCAGATTGATTTTTCTTAGGTCTTTAAATGTTTAAGCCAGCACCTGGCCTTTGTAATGTCTCTGGTTGTAGGTAATAGCTGGGAATTTCAGGTGAAGGATTACAGCTTCTGAGTTAGTTATGCTACCCCAATGATCCACTGGATGTGCTTGAAAATGCCAGTCTTAAATGTATTCATGGGATTCGGAAGGAATACTTCTTTGCCTGATATCTTGTGGTTTAGCTTTAGTACTTACTGTAGTCAGTCTATTTCTTTGAAATATTGAGCTGTCTGACAGCTTAAAATCCTAAGTTTCCTTTAAACTTGAGCCTGGCTTTGGAGGAGAAAAGGGGTGATGTGGGGGTGGATTTTATGTAAGGCTCTCCAAAGAGAATTCGCTGAAGTGCTTTTGCTGGCAGGACACAGGGGAGGCTAGTAAGCTGCTTCCTCTCAGTTTTTCTTGGGGTTTTGCCCTTAGCCTAGAACAACATTTAGTCAGATAACTTACATCAGGGCCACAGGGGTCTCTTGCTGGACCTTGTTGAAGTCATCATTTTCCTTCCATGAAGAAAGATGGAAAAGACCCAAATGCAAAGTCCAGATTTTGTTAAGCCTCTTGAACATTAGGAAAAGTCTTGATGCTCTTATACCCTTAATTCCCACCTAGATGTTTATTTCTCATCTAAGTTGGCGGACTTAGTTTTTATAAACATCTCTTTTTTTAATGATTTTTCTTTTTTTTTAATTTAAATTTTTTTTTTTTTTTTTTTTTTTTTTTTGGCTGCGTTGGGTCTTTGTTGCTGTGCACGGGCTTTCTCTAGTTGCGGCAAGCGGGGGCTACTCTTCGTTGCAGTGTGCGGGCTTATTACGGCGGCTTCTCTTGTTGCGGAACGTGGGCTCTAGGGCACGCGGGCTTCAGTAGTTGTGGCTCGCGGGCTCTAGAGCGCAGGCTCAGTAGTTGTGGTGCACGGACTTAGTTTACCGCGGCATGTGGGATCTTCCCAGACCAGGGATCGAACCTGTGTCCCCTGCATTGGCAGGCGGATGCTTAACCACTGTGCCACCAGGGAAGTCCCTATAAACATCTCTTGATCAAATGTTACCTAATAAGATTTCTTTCTTTGTGAATGCGGTTGGTTACCACAGATGTATTGAAAATATATTCTGCGGAGAATACTAGTCTACCACTGAATCATTATTTCCAGGTTAAATGTAAACGTTTAAACAAGCACTAAGAATTAAAATGAAGAGAGCAGTAGGCAGTGGGGACATGGGGTTAGCCCTAGATCTCTTGCCTAATTCTGAGCACATTTCCTCTACACATTTTTTCATCCATACATTGGAGTTAGCTTTACCTGCCTCTACTTAACTCAGATCCAGTGAGATAAGAGTTCTGACGTTGCTTACGAATTACAGGGCCCACTCCACATACAGATTTTATCATCAGTATAAATATATTTAACACAGACCTTTTAAAACTTGAAAATGTATCATAATTATCAATGAAGAATGAGATGCTTGCTAGAATTTGAAGGCATATGTCAAAAAACAAATATACAGAGAAAGAGCTCTTCAAAGACCATAGTGGAAGAGACGATATCTGAGCTTTAAAAAAGTCTTGACCTGAAAAGTACAGAGAAAGTGAGAGTGAGCATTCCAGATTAAGAAAATCTAGTGTGAAGAAGTGTAGGGCAGGAACGGGCATGACATGTTCAGGAAATTGAGAGGAAGAGATGTTCATTTTAGATTAAATTCCCCTTTATTACAAGTATAAAGATGAAAACTTGAAGAGAATGACAATATTCTGAACTTTTATTCCATAGTAATAAGAAAAAGCTCATATAGCTTGCATCTGAATTAATTTAGAATTAGCAGGTTTAGCAGTAACTTAGGAGGAAACTAAGTACTTAAGGGCTCAGAAGGATACAAAGTAAAATTAGCATCATTTTTCTTGGTTCCATTAGAGAAGACTTCCTGGAGAAAGGGATTTTAGAAGAGAGTGATAAAAGTGGATTTGTAGAAAGGTTGAAATCAAAAAAGAATGCCCTCTATATAGTGGGGATTTGGCAATAGCTGATTAGATGGTATGACCAAAAGTCAGGTCTGAACTGCAGTCTTTAAAGAGGCACATTAAAGGTACAAGGAATGCTGATTTGGATTCATTCTCCATTCATCTTGGTTCATCTTCCCCCATGGTCCCAGAGTCACATGAAAACCTGCAGGCAAAAGGTTTGCTACCTGTTACCTGTTCTGCTCTCTGAAGTTCCCTGCTACCCAGAAATATGGGGCTTGTGTTTTGCTTGAGACTTTGCGTGCTCTGATCCATGCCCCTCTCTCTCCTGTTTCTTCCTATTTCCTCCCAAAAGGAGCTCTCTATTTCAGATAAGACTCCTGATCATTTCCTAGCATGTTGCTTTCCCTGCCTTTTCTTTCTAACTTTCTCCCATCAAGAGTATCTTTTCCTCCCCTTTCAGCCGTATGAGCTCAATCTGCCTTTAAAATCCAAGGCTTCAGACATCACCTTTCCTCCTAACATCACTGACTCATTTTTTGGTTATCATTTAGGATGTATGTATTTCCTTGTGTTGCTGTATTTGTTTGTCTTGCGCTGTCTTTCTCTTGCTAGATTGAGAACATTGTAAAGGTGCTATGTGTTGTAACTTGCATCACATTGCTTGGGTTCTCTGCAAATGTGGTTGGTGATGACATTATAGACTAATGGTCCATATGAATTTGACTCATAGTCTTGTATAGACTAATGGTTCGCCATTGTGTTTTGTGTGTTTGTTCATTTTGAATGGAAAATCAGATCTGGCTAAATGTGTACAACATCCTGAACGTGAAAATCAGAGCCAAGTAAATGTGTAGAAACTGCTAAAATGTAAGCTTTGTGTAAGAGCAAAGACTTTTTAATTTGGTTAAGCACCATATCTCTTACCATCAGGCTCAAATGTGGTACTTAATACATATTTGTTGAACAGATGCTGGTTTAATTTACTTAAGCTGTAGGTCTTAATTTGGTATTTTAAAATATCTTTAGAATATTGTCTCAGAAAACAGGATCATTGTCTCCCTAGTGCATAAAGGATAATATACAGAATCTCATCATTTTCTCTGAGGAGAAGAAAACCTTGTTTTATGTTCTGTTTTGTCGTTTCTTTTTTTTTTTTAATTAATTAATTTATTTATTTATTTTTGGCTGCGTTGGGTCGTTTCTGTGCGAGGGCTTTCTCTAGTTGCGGCGAGCGGGGGGGGCCACTCTTCATCGCGGTGCGTGGGCCTCTCACTATCGCGGCCTATCTTGTTGCGGAGCACAGGCTCCAGACGCGCAGGCTCAGTAGTTGTGGCTCATGGGCCCAGTTGCTCCGCGGCATGTGGGATCTTCCCAGACCAGGGCTTGAACCCATGTCCCCTGCATTGGCAGGCGGATTCTCAACCACTGCACCACCAGGGAAGCCCCTCTTTTTTTTTTTTTAATTTATTTTTTTGGCTGCGTTGGGTCTTCATTGCTGAGTGCGGGATATCTCTATTTGCAGCGAGCAGGGGCTACTCTTCGTTGCGGTGCGCGGGCTTCTCATTGCGGTGACTTCTCTTGTTGCAGAGCACGGGCTCTAGGCCCATGGGCTCAGTAGTTGTGGCTCGTGGGCTCTAGAGTGCAGGCTCAGTAGTTGTGGTGCACAGGCTTAGTTGCTCCGCAGCATGTGGGATCTTCCCGGACCAGGGATGGAACCTGTGTCCCCTGCGTTGGCAGGGGGAATCTTAACCACTGCGCCATCAAGGAAGTCTCTGTTGTTTCTTTCTTTCTTTTTTCTTTCCCCAGAAGAGGACAGAGGAAATAAGATGGGAAATCATATTTGGTGTAACCTAGATTGGAAAAATCTCAGGAAAGATTACCCTCCAAGATTTATGTTAAACTTTTCAAGTGTTTATTGAAGGGCTGCTGAGGTCTTTTATCTACATTGACACTTTATGGTAAATGTTTTACTTATCCTACCCTCCACGTTTCTTTCTATGGCAGCTTACCTGGTACTCTTCAGAAGCTGAGAAAAATGCTAAAGATCAGGACCTTAAATTGTTCACTTCTGACAAGGCTTAAAGAATAGGGGTGAAGGAGCAGTTGTGTGAGATCACTGACACTTTTCTTTTTTTCTCTTTTCTTCTGCCTTCAGCTCAAGCCAGGGCAGAACAGCTGCAGGGACAGTGACAGTGAAAGTGCCAGTGGAGAATCCAAGGGCTTCCACAGGAGCAGCTCTCGGGAAAGGCTCAGCGATGTAAGTTAAAAAAAAAAAAAACTAAACAAAACCACCAGGTCACACATCCCTTGGGTCCGGTTTCAGTTTTCCAACACTCTCATTCCTTCACATCACTTTGTAAATATCCAAGCATTATTACACTTCATCCTTTCTTGGCATATAAATATTTGAGCATTGCTTTGTAGTGCCATTCTGTTTTCTGGTTTGACCTAATATGTGTTTTAACAAATTATAAGGTTGGTGGGAGTATTTGTCAGCTTAGAAACAATAGATTGCAAAAGGAAGTGATAATACTTTTAATATCAGTGTTACAAATGAAAGAAGTAGTCTGGCAGCGCTACAGCTGGGAGATAACATATTTAACTACGGGCTTTTTGTCATTTCTTCATGCATGAGCTTGATTAACGACCTTTTTTTTTTTTTTTTTTTTTTTATTCCTGCTGGAAGGGATGACTAACCAGCCACTTAAAGAGAAGGAATTAAATTTCCTGACTGATGTCTGGAGGAAAAACCCTCATGAGCACACACCATACCTCTTAAGGGGGTCTGTCAGCCTTCTAGACCTGGCTCTAACCACTCTCCAGCCTCCTGTGCACCAGGCTGAGAACCATCTGGCCCTCTTTGGGCCCTCTTGCATTCTTCCCTAATGTGTCATATACAGGATTCTTGACCCATCTTTGCACCTGAGGGCAACATTTTAAAACTTTCCTTTAAAATAGAACAAGTAGGGAGCAATTTTTAGTAGTGATAACCGAGAAAGGAACATTAACATATTGAGACAGTACTCTTTTTTTCCCCAATTTTTTTGGTTTATTTGCAAAAGAATTTATTACTAGGGGAAGAAAATAATTCCACTGTTGATAAAAAAATAATTTGGATAGCCATTGAAGAACATTCTCAGAAATAACACCATTTTCCCTTGTGTGGTTAGCATACTCAATTTGGGAAATTTTGTTTTTCTCTTCCCTTCCATTCTCTTCTCTTCTCTTCTCTTCTTTTCCCCTCTCCCTCTCTCCTCCCTGCCATCCTTCCTCCCTCCCTCCCTTCCTTCTTCCCAGCTATAGATTACCCTTCAGTCACCACAGGTGGTGACTTCAGGATTCTAAGCATCTTTTTTCTTTTTAAATTGAGTTATAATTAATATACAGTATTACATTAGTTACAGGTGTACAACATAGTGATTCAGTATTTTTATACATTATGAAATGGTGACCACAATAATCTAGTTTTCATCCATCACCATACAAATTTGTTACGGTGTCATTGACTGTATTCCCTATCTGCACATTACATCCCTGTGATGTATTTGTCTTATAACTGGAAGTCTGTTCCTCTTAATTCCCTTCACTGATCTTGTCTGCCCAGCACCCACCCCACAGCCACCTCCCTCCTCTTTGGCAACCACTGCTTTGTTCTCCATATCTATGAGTCTGTTTCTGTTCTGTTTTGTTTGTTCATTTGTTTTGTTTTGTAGATTTCACATATAAGTGAAATCATATGGTACTCATTTTTCTCTGTCTGACTTATTTCATTTAGCATGACACCCTCCCGTCCGTTCATGTTGCTGCCAATGACAAGAATTCATTCTTTTTTATAGCTGAGAAATCTTCCATTGTGTGTGTGTGTGTCTGTGTATCACATCTTCTTTATTCATTTATCTGTTGATGAACATTTAGGTTGCTTCCATATCTTAGCTGTTGTATATAGTGCTGCAATGAATGTTAGGGGTACATAAATGTTTTTGAATTAGTGTTTTT
Source organism: Eschrichtius robustus (assembly GCF_028021215.1). Lineage (NCBI taxonomy): Eukaryota > Metazoa > Chordata > Mammalia > Artiodactyla > Eschrichtiidae > Eschrichtius > Eschrichtius robustus. The sequence continues at coordinate 80,676,604 of NC_090839.1, read as the reverse complement.
GTTTTCTTTGGATAAATACCCAGAAGTAGAGTTGCTGGATCATACGGTAGTTCTATTTTTAGTTTTTTGAGGGGTCTCCATACTGTTTTCCATAGCAGCTGCACAAATTTACATTCCCACCAGTAGTGCACAGTGCTTCCCTTTTCTCCACATTCTCACCAACACTTGTTTCTTGTCTTTTTGAGAATAACCATTCTGACAAGTATGAGGTGGTATCTCATTGTGGTTTTGATTTTCATGTCCCTGATGATTAGTGATGTTAAGCATCTTTCATGTGCCTGTTGGCCATCTGTATGTCTTCTTTGGAAAATGTCTATTTAGGTCCTCTGCCTGTTTTTTGATCAGGTTGTTAATTGTTTTGATATTGAGTTATATGAGTTCTTTATACATTTTGGATACCAATCCCTTATCAGATACATCATTTGCAAATATCTTCTCCCATTCAGTAGGTTACCTTTTTGTTTTGTTGATAGTTTCCTTCACGGTGCAAAAAGCTTTTTAGTTTGATGTAGTCCCATTTGTTTATTTTTGCTTTTTTTGTTGCCCTTGCCTGAGGAGGTATATCCAAAAAAAAAAAAAAAATGCTAAGACTAATGTCAAAGAGATTACCACCTGTGTTTTCTTCTAGGAATGTTATGATTTCAGGTGTTATATTTAAGTTTTTAATCCATTCTGAGTTTATTTTTCTATACAGTGTGAGAAAGTGGTGCAGCTTCATTCTTTTGCATGTTGCTGTCCCGTTTTCCTAACACTATTTATTAAAGTACCTGTCTTTTCCCTATCATATATTCTTGCCTCCTTTGTCATAGATTAATTGACCATATGAGTGTGGGTTTGTTTCTGGCATCTCTGTTCCATTGACCCATGTGTCTGTTTTTGTGCCAGTACCATACTGTGTTGATTACTATAGCTTTGTAGTATACTTTCAAGTCCGGGGGCATGATGCCTTCAGCTTTGTTCTTCTTTCTGAGTATAGGCATATAGACCAATAGAATAGAATTGAGAGTTCATAAATAAACCCATATATCTATGGCCAAGTAATTTTTGACACAAGTTTACATCCATTCAATTGGGAAAGAATTTTCTCTTCAACAGGTGGTGCTGGGACAACTGGTTTTTCCCATGCAAAAGAATGAAGTTGGACCCCTACATCACACCATGTACAAAAATTAACTCAAAATGAATAAATGGCCTAAGTATAAGAGCTAAAGCCATAGAATTCTTACAGGAAAACATGTGGGCAAATCTTCATGACCTTGAATTTGGCAGTGGATTTTTTAGCTGTGACATCAAAAGCACAACCAACAAAAGAGAAAATACATACGTTGGACTTCATCAAAGTTAAATACTTTTGTGCATCAATGGGCATTATCAAGAAAGTGAAAAGAAAAGCTACAGAATGGGAGAAAAATATTTGAAAATCATATAACTGATAAGTGTTTAATATCCAGAATATGTAAAAAGCTCCTAACTCAACAACGAAAAGATAAACGACAGAATTCAAAAATGGGCAAAGGGCTTGAATTGACACTTATGCAAAGAAGATATACAAATGACCAATAAGCACATGAAATATGCTCATCATTATAGTCCTTAGGGAAACGCAAACCAAAACCATAATGAGATATCACTTCACAGCTACTAGGATAGTTATAATTTTAAAGAATGGAAAATAGCAAGTGTTGGCATGAATATAGAGAAATTGAAACCCTCGTACATGCTGGTGGGAATGTAAAATGTTGCAGCCACTGTGGAAAACAACTTGGCAGTTCCTCAGAAAGCTAAACAGAGAATTACCATACACCTCACCAATTCCAATTTTAGGTATATACCCAAACACCAGGTACTTAAAGAGATACTTATATGCCAGTTTTCATTGTAGCATCATTTATAATAACCAAAAAATAGAAACGTCCCAAGTGTCCATCAGCAGGTGAATGGATGAACAAAAAGTGGCATATATGGACACTAGAATATTAGCCATAAAAAGGAATTAAGTTCAAACCTTGAAAACATTATGCTAAGTGAAATAATCTAGACATTAAAGGATAAATATTGTCTGATTCCACTTACATGAGGTATCGAGAATATATCGAGAATATGCAAATTCCTAGAGACAGAAAGTAGAAAGGGAGTTACCAGGGACTAGTAGTAGGGATGGGGGACTGTGCGAGATGGGAGTTATTGTTTAATCGTAACAAAATTTCTGTTTGTGATGATGAAATAGTCTTGGAAATAGTTTTGATGATTGCATAGCATTGTGAATGTAATTAAGGCCACTGAATTGTATACTTAAAAATGGTTAAAATGTTAACTTTGTTATATATATGTATATATTTATTTTACCATAATAAAAAATTTAAAAAATATTAGGGCTCTAACAATCCTGCCAATCTCGTGTCAAGCCAATCTATGATATACTTTGAGTTTATATTGTTTATTATTAAAATTCATATTTCTTGCAACACTATTAAAAGATTGAAGAAGGAGAAATGACACACATAAAAAAAAGGAAGAAAAAGAAGTAGTTGGCTTTTAGTGAGTTGTTTCAAAACCTCCAGTCACTATTTCCTTCACGTGAGCAGTTGTGAGGTTGCAGAGTCTTACCTCAGGGCCATTGCAATCTAAAATCTTCTGAGATGAAAGCCTTTGACAAGTCAAGCCACAAAATGACTCTTTTGGATATCAGGGCAACATCTACCCACACAATGTTTTAAAGAATAAAGATGCTTCCATTTTTTCTTAAAAGGGAATTAGTAATTAATTACTTTAATGACTATCAGAAAATGAGGAGGTGGAGTTTGTTAAAATATCTCCATGTCTCTCATCACCATGCTTGTGCTTTCATTACTTTCTTGAACATATGGAAAATAGTTATTATTAACCATTTTAATGCCCTTAATCTGCTAATTGTGTCATCTGTGTCATTTCTGAGTCTGTTTCTATTGATTGGTTTTTCTCCTCCTTATGGATTGTATTTTTCTGGCTTTTTTGCATGCCTGACACTTTTTTGGGGGGGATGCCAAATACTGTGAAGTTTTTTTTTGTTGAGCGCTGGGTATTTCTGGTTTCCATAAATATTCTTAAGCTTTATTCTGGGCTACTATTATGCCACTTGGAAATAGTATTTTGATTTTTTCTGGGGTTTGTTTTTATGCTTTTCTGGGTGGAACATTCAGAACAGCCTTTAGCCTAAAGCTCATTTTTCCCCAGTACTGAATACTCTACCTAATTCCTGATGTGTTACAAGGTTTTTCCACTCTGGCTGGTGGGAATACCAGTTGTTCCCTGCCCTCTGTGACTCTGGCAATCGTTCTACCTGCTCCTTTTCAGTGGTCATTTCCCTTGCCTTGGGTACTTTTCACCCACAGGTGTGCTGATATGGACTCAGGTGAAGCTGAGAGGGAAGCCTTCTGCAGGTTTCCTGATTGTCTCACTGTGGGCCTCTCTTTTCTCCCATCCTCTGCTTTGCAAATTCCAGCTGACTTGGCTTCCTCTTACTATCAACTCTGTCTTCTCAACTCAGGGATGCTTCTGGGATCCACCTGGGTTACCCCCAACCACCCGACTATGGCATGAAAATTCTCTTCAGACAGTAAGCTGGGGCAACTGTAAAAATTATTTCATTTGCTTTCTGTCTCTCTAAGATCACTGCACTGCCTATTGCCCAACTTCTAAAAAACCTTTTTTTCCACATATTTTGTCTAGTTTTTTAGTTGCTTAAGGTGTTAGAGTGAATTTGATCCCTGTTAGTCCAGATTGCCCACTCTGGATTTTCAGCTGAGATAAAACTCCCTTTAAGTCTTCCACTCACTTTAGTGGTATTTTTAGGAGCTGTGGCAGTTAAGACTTACTCTCAAGTGCAGCTAATCAAGATAACTGTATTATTCCAGCTTTGTTTTTCTTTTTTTTAATTGGACAGGCAAAAAGAGTAAAAATGAAGAATTCCAGTGTGGCTGGAGAATTTGACTCATGGGTGAAGCTTAAAAACCAAATGTGCTTGGTTTTTCTAAATTACATATCCCCAAACTACATTGCCGGAAGGGAATAATAGTCTACCAGGACTCTCACATTGATCAAGGAGACATAGTAACTTGTTTAGATTAGTCACTAAGGAAAAAGGTAAGGGAAATAATTGAATATATAAATATTCATAGTGAGTTATTCAAGGGGGAAAATATTGCTTCTGACTTACACAGAATTTTGTAAGTGAGGAAGTTTTCAAAACTCAGGGCCTAAACTTAGTAAATAAAAGCCTCAAATTTTGAAGTGATCATAGGCATTCGTTACAAACAGACCAAGTTTTAACAGCTATTTTGCTATTTATTATCCATGTGACCTTGAGCAAAAATCTTGATCTTTCCAAGCCTTGGTTTCTTTATCTGTGAAATGGGGGTCATTTCATCTACCTTGCTGGGTTTCTTTTAAAAGATTACCTGGTACTGTGTGTTTGAATCACGTGACAGTTCTTGGCATACCCAGTGTGCTCATAAGTATTTATTCCCTTTCTTTCTGCATCAGATTTACACCTACCTTAGGAGCCTTCTCTATCCTTTCTGATTTGAATTCCCTTGTAGTGGTCAATTCGACAAGACCTGCTTATCTCAATCATGACAAACACCATTCTTCCTCCCAAATAAAATCCTCATTATTCTATGTCTCCTTACCTATTTTTCTCAAACTTGAGCTCCCTCTCTTATTTCCTTGTCTCCGTATTGGATCCCAGAGCTAGTATCTTCAAAATCGAGCCCTGTTCCTTCCACTATCTTACTTATCCTGTTTACTTCGTCACTCTGCTTTATTTACTGACTTTATTTCTGAAGAGGCATTTGGCTATGATTATCCTCTCCTTGACATGACTGATGCTTCAGATGCCCTCATCATTTCTTACACAGATGATTCCTGTGGCCTCTCAGTGATATAATCTGATGCATCTCTGTTTCCTTTGCCCTGTACTCGACAAAGCTTCCACAGTTGTTTTTCTAAGAGTCAGAACTCACTGTTAAACTTTCTTCTTTAAGATCCTTTGCAGGCACACTCCTGAGGTTATAAGCAGAGCTCTCCACTAGGACATATGAAGCTACCTCTTCATCCTCCCTCTCTCCCTCTACTTCCCAATGGTTTGTACCTTATACTTGTTCCTTCTGGACCACTCTTTTTTTTTTTTTTTTCTTGAATAATATAAACTATCAAATTTTCCTATTTTTGTTTCTTTTGTCTCCTTGTCTTCTTCTTTTCTTTTCTCTCTTTTCCTTCTGCAGCCCCTATGTCACTTCCTCTAGCAAACTCTTCCTACCACCCCGTGGAAGTAAACATTTTTAATGCTTTATTCAGATAACTACCTGGATATGACTCTAGTGTCTCTCTGAAAGAATTTTGGATCAGGATTTTAATTATGAAAAGGCAGACAAATATTTCATACTTTTAAAACTTTCAAGATGTTGAAGGAATTGAAGCATTTCAGAAATTAGGTGAAAAGGGATTGAATTCTAGTAAGTATTGTGCTACACAGTTCTCTAATCTTATTGTTCTGTAGCTCTTTAGTCCATTTAATATCACAGTTGAGGCGTTTCTTCTGCTGCTTCTTGAGACCCCTTCTACCTCGAATCTCCCAAGTTTGGGGGGTTTTATTGATTTATCTATGCCACTGTGCCATTATCCATCCATCTATGCAAGCATCTTTCCTAGCCTCCTTTTTCCCGCCCAACACCCAAACATTTATTGTCAGGTTTACTAGTTACTGTTAAGGAAGAAGTAGACAAAGGCCACGCCGTCAATGAACTTCCCTGTATTTAAGAAGAAAATCTAATCCAGACCTGTGACAGACTCTTGATATTCTGTTTCTCCTTTCTTTTCTTTTTCTGTTTTTGCCAGATTTTCATTTCCCCTACCAGTTTGTTTATGCCTTTGCCTTTCCTGTATCATGTTTTTATGTGTTTTCTTGGATAGTCAATGTTTTGATTGTCCAGAAATATTTATCAAATACCTTTTAAGTGTCAGGTATAGTTCTGGGCACTTGAGATTGAATGGTGAACAAGATGAAGCCTCTGCCCTCATGAAGCTTCTACTCTATTGAGGGAGGCAAATAGCAAACCTGTGAACAAACGATAACATTGTTTTTGATGTGTAATACATTTTGTGAAGTAAACTAAACAGTATTGGGGGGTAGCAGGGTGTGTGCTGCCACTTTACCTGGAGTGATTGGATTAGTCCTTTCTTTCTTTCTTTCTTTCTTTTTTTATATTTATTTATTTATATGTTTGCACCGGGTCTTAGTTGTGGCTCGCGGGCTCTTTAGTTGCGGCATGCGAACTCTTAGTTGCGGCATGCATGTGGGATCTAGTTCCCTGACCAGGGATTGAGCCTGGGCCCTCTGCATTGGGAACACAGACTCTTATCCACTGTGCCACCAGGGAAGTCCCTGGATTAGTCCTTTCTGTTTTGGTGATTTTTGAACTGAAGCCTGAATGACGAAAGGAAGGAAGAACATCTAGGCAACAGGAGTGACAAGGTCACGGCCCTGAGTCAAGACATGTTTAAGGGGAAGAAAAAAGGCCAGTGAGGCTAGAGCAGAGTGAATGAGCACAGGGGCTGGTCACATAATATCTTCTAGCTCATGGTAAGCAGGCTATGTACTGTATTAGTTTCCTGGGTGGCTGTAATGCGTGACCACAAGCCGGGGAGCTTAAAACAACAGAAATCTATTATCTCGTAGTTTGTAAGGCTAGAAGTCCAACATTAAGGTGTCAGCAGGGCCATGATTTCTCTGAAGTCTCCAGAGGGGAGTCTTTCGTGTCTTCTCCTAGCTTCTGATGGCTTCTCACAATCCTTGGTGTTCCTTGGCTTATAATGACTTCACTTCGATGTGTGCTTCTCTTCACATGGGCTTCTACTCTATTTGTAGCTCTGTATGTCTTCTCTTCTTATAAGGAGAGCAGTCATTGGATTTAGGGCCCACCTTAATCCAGTATGACCTCAACTTAATTACATCTGCAAAGTCCCTATTTCCAAACAAGGTCATTATATCAGTCAGGGTTCTCAAGAGAAACAGAGCCAAAAGGATGTATAGACATATACAGTTATGGAGGCTGACAAGTCTCAAAATGTGTAGTCAGCAAGCTGGAGTCCTAGGAGAGCTGATGGTTAGATCCAGTCTGAGTCCAAAAGTCTGAACAAACCCTAAAGATGAGAAGGATTGACACCCAGGAAAAGTCTGTGTTTCAGTTTGAGTCTAAAAGCAGGAAAAAACTGTTGTCCCAGCTTGAAGGCTGAGTCAGAGGAATTCCCTCTTATTCTGAGTATGGTCATCCCTTTTGTTCTATTAAACTGATTGGGTGAGGCCCACCCTAGGGAAGGCTTTACTCAGCCTGTTGATTTAAATGTTAAACTCATCCAAAAACACCTTCATGGTAACACCCAGAATAATGTTTGAGCAAATATCTGGGTACCCAGTGGCCTAGTCAAGCTGACGCATAAAATTAACCCTCACAATCACATTTTGAGGTTCCAAGCAGGCCCTATAATTTTAGGGGAACACTATTTAACCCACTATATAGGTTAGTATTTAAAAAGCCTCTCAAAGATGTTAGAAGGAATTGTTAACAATTTTTACTTTAAAATGTTTACTTTTCCTTTTATATGAAGAAATGCAGGTAAAAATGAGCACAAGGATGAAATTAGGGAAAGAAGGTGGAAGGCTGTTGAATATAGATGAGAGCTGATAACAGTTGGAAATGGTTTATAACAGAGGGTTGAAAATTGAATTTGGAAGTGACCATTTCCATACCTGATGCTTTTTTCAACTTGTGCCCCCATTTTTCTTCCACTAGTAGCTCATTTCTCCATTTAAATATATTTTGCATCTTTGTAAGTTATTAGTAATCTTATCTCCAAGGCACATTTCTTAGGATTAAGATTTTAGGTTCTTTTAATTGTCATTGCTTTCTAAACCACTACAGAAAGTAATTGAGCTTGTCTTGTGACCTTTGTAAGAAACATAGTTGGCCAAGTGATTCTTAGCATGATCCTTCTGCTTTTTACTCCCAAGAGAGAAAAGCATAACATGGAGGTGGGTAGGCAGGGATGTCAGACACAAATGATGATTTGGAAGAATTTTAAATTATTCTATTTAAATTAGCCCTAGGGTCAGAGCATACATTTTCCTCTAGGGGTGGAATGCACATCTATCCCATACTTAGGGAGCCTTAATAGTAGCCATGGCCTCTTTGTGTAGATCTCTAATGAATGGAGTACATCTATTTTGGATGGATAATCAATTTTTGAAATCTCTTGTTGTAGGTAAGCTGTTAAAACAGAAATGTTAACTTCATGAGTTTAATGAGTAGCTTCAATGATGACTTAGTGACAGAGATGGAAAGAGTCAGGTGGAGGGCAGTGAGAAGAGTAGAATGAGCATTTAATGAATATCCACTTGCAGACTTGAATGTTAGCAGCAACATTCTCCTTCCTGGAAAATGTCTTTCAACTGCGCATCCCATTACTGTTCCTGCAGCCCATGTAGCTTGGAGATTGAGGCAGAGTGTGTTTGTAAGAAAGCTCTCCTTTGCCATGTAATGAGACTGAGGTGGGTAATTTGCAGAGATTGCTGGAGCAGTGGTCAAATCTGGAAAAAAAAAAAACCCAGAATGAAAAGACCATGTTAAACAGGAGATAGCTTATAATGAGCCCGGAAATCACATATCAGATAGCCAGCTGGCTGGAATTTCTTCACGTTCTTGTCCTCTCATGCAAACTGCTAAATACGTTCTCTTACTCTATTTTCTCAGTCTCTCTATACCTCTCATTTCTACCTAATGCATTGAAAATATGAATGAATTGGCAACTCTACCACTTGAAGAAATAAGAATGAAGCCTTTTTCATTATTCAGCAGACATAGTTGCCTAAACATGTGGGCATATGGTATTATTTCAAATGCTTTTGAATCCAAGGATGCTTTTATTTATTGCATTTTTTAAAAAAATCTCCTTTTAGTTTTTCAACCCTCATTTTGACTCATAGCCTTTTTTAGATTCTATGGCCACTTTTGCTATATAGTTTGGACAGAGTATGCCTTCTCTCTCCAAGCAAGAAAAATGGAAGACCCTTCCTCTCATTATAAATTGGGGAAACACAGAAAGTTAAAATCAACTTGATTCCATGAAATGGTTCAGTGGTCAGGGCATCACCACCTGTCTGCTTTCCTAAGCCTTTATCTCTTGGTGTCTGTCTCTTCTTCTATCACATGAGAAAACAATAACAATCCCTAGATGCACATCTGTAAGCAAATAGCTAACATAATATATTTCTAACAATAAAAGAGCTGTTTTAAAATATTTATTTCATTCTTGTAGCATAATCTGTTGTTGCCCACGGTTTAAGGTGTTCATGGATTTTGTGACTCAGAAAAATGTTAAAGCTATCAAATATTGGCAGCTATATTTAGATACAGACTTAGATTAGGTATATATGACCGAAACTCTTCTGGGCCTTTTGGATAGCAAGGCCTCAGGGATGTGATATGTGTCCTGAGCTATCAGTGAAACCCTGACTCCTGCCTGTTGCTGGTCTCAGAACTTCTGTTATACCTTTGTATGAGGGTGGAGGTCCTGCTGGTGACCAGGAATAGCGTCCCACTAAATACAGGGCCATAGCAGATTCTTGGGCTTACAGAACTGGACAAGGAGAAATCTCTTTATTTCAGAGATATTTCTGTTCAAATTCTCCAGCGATGATTAAAGGGAGTTGGCAACTGGCCAAGAAAAATGTGATGGGGAAGAGAGAGGGAAGGAAATGTCAATGCCGTGGACATTTGGCAAAGTAGATTAGAAGGGTTTTTCTACGAAGTTTTCTGCCAGGTCCAGAAATTGTAACTTAATGCCACAAATCTTTTTCTATTTAAAAAAAAAAAAAGGTGAGTCCAGTGGGTTGGCAAATGTGGGTAGCCTTTGACTCTAAGGTTCTTTATGCTTTCTAGCAAATGCTGAAACTCCAGCAGACCTTTAATGTACACGAGGATCTAGTGTCTGTGTTCCTTCATGTGTGTGTCTGTGTTCGTGCGTGCGTGTGTGTTTGGGGGGGTGTTATAAGGCAGGGTGCTTAAATGCTTTGTTGCATTATGTTAATTCCTCGGCAGTGCAATCAAATTCATGTCGTAATTAAAGCTGTCAGTTGGAAGGCAAGCCAATCGCCACGAAAACACAGCATAACAAATGAAGTGAAATGATTCTGCGTGTAGCTATACAATGCTTCGCCAGGCATGAAATTAAATAAGTAATTTGATGTTGACATCAGAAATTGAAATGATACCCACTGTTCCCTCATTCAGTCAAACCTGCATAAACAATAGCCAGAACAAATATGCACAACAAAGCTGTCTTCTCCACCCAGCTCCCTGAGTAATGTACAATATATATGCAAAATGAGTATAACAGAGCTTCCCAAGACCAGAAGGATGTAATTTTTTTTGGTATACAATGAGATGATACGTATGTGGGGGTGGGGAGGTGGGTTTGAAGGAGTCCTTCTGCTTCTGGGATAAAATACATTTGCAGAAAGGGGGAAAAATACTGAAATTAACAAACCCCATGCTCTCTCTCTGAGAAATTCATCCTAAAGTGAATTTACCTCCCCGGGGCATGACTCAGGCTAGTGGAGATCTAACTTGGCTTTTGCCTTCCTCTGTTCCACGGAGGGGTGTAGGTGCTGAAAACAGGTGATGCTGTCACGTGGCTAATCACTGCTGAGAAGCTGTCTCCATGACTACTGTGGATATCCCTACATACTGTTTATGGGATCAAGAATGCAACAGGATTTTTGAAAATCAAGTCCAGTGTACAGGATCACGCATCTAGCATTCTTTATTCCCCTGAGCCTGTCTGGAACACTGAGGGGAAGAAAGGTTTGCTTTGGGAGCTGCATTTAGGAGCATACTGTCCTTGTTTGATGCGGATGCTGTTTGTACTTACAGCACTATTATTTCCTTCTCAAAGCCAGTCTAAAATTAAGAATCACAACTACTGTATTTTTGGAGATATTAAATTCACCTGAGCCCCACTCCCATACAATCCATTCATTCATTCATTTATTTATACACTAATTCAACAAATACTTATTAAATGCATCCTGTGTGCAAGGCATTGAGCTAAGCTCTGGGGAAGCCATGATGAGTCGAGCAGATGGTCCCTGCTACCTGTGGTTTGCAGAGTAGGGACAGGACATTTCGGTGGAACAGTTAGAGGTTACCTGAGTAACTGTTGCATCACCGTGGAAGTGCGGTCCCTCCATGGAAGGTGTAACAGCTGACCCAAGCTAGGCAGGGAGAGGCCTTGCTGGCGCAAGGATGCTTAGCTGAGACCCGAGGGCTGCCTCAGTGTTCGCGTTCTTTTTGTTTCAAACTTATTTGGGGCCTCTCTTGTTCATAAAGAGGACACTAAAAATTAAAGAATTTGTAATGAGAGATTTTAGAAAAAAACAAACATACAAAAACAGACAAGTTTAAAGCACAAACCAAGTTCTTTTTTGGGGGTCTCTTTCCCCTAAGAAGTGATGCCGCATGTACCCTTCAGCATCACTGTTCTTTAATTCCCTGTGTGTGAGAACTATGGAAGCCTAAATTGATCATTTTTGTGACTAAAACCTTTAGAAAAATGGTGCTTTTCACTACTTCCCTTTACCCACACATTCTTTGCATTTTAGTCTACTAATTATGTTTACAAAATGTCTCATTTTTGAAAAGAACTCTGTGTGTACTAACTGGTGCCTTGAGGGGATAAACTGGCAAGAAGGTCACACACTGGAAAAGTCATCCAAACCCACTGGGCTTTTTATTTTCAAGTCAGTCTGGGCTTTTTCCTCTTGCCTGCCCCTTTGCGGCCACAAAACTGAGTAGCTTGAGACCAGGGCATTGAATGTCAGCAAGTCAGGGAGGCAGGCTGATGTGTGTCTGTTTAGTCTCAGTGCAGGGCGAAATGCCATCATTAATTCATTACCCAGCTGCCTGTCAAATAAATTGGCAATTACATCCACCGCAGAATCTTGGAATTCAGTAAATAGCACGTTAGCATCTCTGAGTTGTTGAGAGATGTAAAGGGGAAAATTAAGCAACACGGTGTTTGTATCAGTAGCAGATGACAAGGGGCCGCGTATACAGGCGATGTGGTGTAGTGATGAAAAGCCTGCGAAGGACTGGTAATGAGCTGTGTGGATTGGAATGTGTTAAAAACCATTGCTGATTTTCCACTTTGTCTTTATGCTTTCTTGCAGAGTTCAGCTCCTTCCAGCTTGGGAACAGGCTACTTCGTAAGTTTATCTCAACTTCCACATGTGTGCCTCGTACTGGCATTGATTTACTTGTATAATGTACGCTCATTAGGATGTGAAAAAAATCCAAGAAATTCCCTCTCAGTCCTAAAGAGCAGACTGATGTCCATCCTTTCACTAAGAGTTGTTTCACTTTTAAAATACGTAACCTGCTGGGCTCTAGGGATCACAAGTCAGTCTGTGATGTGGGCCTGGTTCCCAGCACCGAGAACATTTGCTCCTTACCTGGCAGTGTACGGGGGATACAGGGAAACGTGATTGCCTCGTGCCAGCTTTCCTGCAAAATTGTGTTTTTAGTGAGAAGTGTCGTGTGGTGGGCAGAATTCAATTTATGCATTGAGGTATATATTCATTTTAAGATCTCTTGAAGAACTTCCCCACATATACAATGAATTGCCATTTTTAAATTTTGATGAGAGGTGGTGTTTTAATGGATGTTTTCCCTCACAGTCTGAGTAGGTGGCCTTTAGATTTTTTTTTCTTCAATCATTAAACTCCTCATTTTATCAAATATAGATGTATTATTTCATTTCAAGACCTTATTTCTGTCCTTTGAGAAGGGTGTGGATGGTGACATACCTCAGGGCTTATCACAATGTTTCTCATTCATAAAGAAATTGTCATTTCATTTCTTTTATCTATAGCTAAATTACCCTTCTTGGATTCAATAATACTTTTCACGGTATAAATAAAAAAGAATTATAAATAGACATTATTTACACAACAGGATAACATGCCAGTGTAGACATTTGTTGTAGTATTTAGAGGAATTTAAGGAATTTAAAGGAATATGATTTACGTTCCAAATGACAAACACTGATACTCTAATATCTGCTCAGCATTTTCTGAGAAAATAATGAAATCATGAAAATAAAGTGGAAAATAATTACTGATTCAGTTTCGTTGCCTTTAAATTTCTTCCCTCTAAAATGCTAATTACTCTGGTTTTCTTCTGCCCACACATTTCTCTCCATACATTTATGTTAAATTCATGAAAACAAGCATCATTTCATTGAATAATAAGTCTTTTCCAAGCTTGGAAGAAGTGGCATTTTCTAAATGTTGATTTTTTTTTTTTTTTTTTGGTCTTAATCTATGATACGAGGAGAAAAAGGGTAAAGTTTTTTTTGGTACCTGCTTAATACAGTCAGCACACATCATTGCTCCTTATTATGGTTGAATATTCATGCTTACAGAAACAAGCAGGATGCTGAAACAGGATCCTGCTTCAGCAGTTGAAATAACAGAAGTATTCCCATCTGCCATCTCTTCACACCAGGCTGGATGTGGGTTGAGATGTTGGAAGTAAAATCTGGAGACTGCCAATGTTTATTCTCTATCCAAAAGCTAAATTCCCCCTCTTTGCTTTCTTCAGCAGAAGAAGGCCAATGCCACTGACTCAGCCTTTGATCACTTCTAGACTGAACATTCTAATATATATATATTTAACTGTCAGTATGAGCACTCTGAAAGAAGAAAGTCACCTCTAGAAGCACTGAGAATTTTACTATGCTTTTGGTCACTTATTTTTCTAATTCCAGGAATGTTTATTTTAATTCTCTAATGATAGGTTCCTGTGAAAAAAGAGTCTTTGCAATTATGAATCTCAAATAAATTTTACACTTACACAATTTTTGATGAGTATAAAACCTTTTTTCTTATTTTGGAAAAATTATTCTTAATATTACTTTGCTTATATATAAAAAATCTGTAGTATTATTAGCTTACATGAAGAAGATACAGAACAGATGTATGTTCAGCTCTCAACTATGACAAAAATGCTTTACTTAGAATGTGTTTCCAATAATGAGATTATATCAAAGTGCAAAATCCACTGATATTATTGCCAAGTCCTCATCAAAAAGTGTCTTCTGTTTCAATTTTCATATCAACAATGTCACATGTAATACTTAATTTCAGGTACTAACTTCAGCATTGGTGAGTTTCACACTTCTAAGTGGAAAATAGTATATTCACAACTTTTAGTAGTTTCAGGCCAACATATTCTTTGCACTGTGTTTTATGATGTATGATGTCATAATAACCTTTACTTAAGTCTGTAATGAAGGTTCAGCATCAGGTAAGTGGAATGGTGATACTTCGACTTTAATCCTCTTCAGCATCTCTTTGAAGTGGGGACGGAGGCAAATCACCTGCAGAGTCAAAGAGCTATTAATGCAATTGAACCATAATGTGAATTCTGGTATAAGAAAACTGAAGGCACTCACCTCTTGAGTTTAACAACCTGGAACTGTTTTCTTAAATACTCTCCCTTGCCCCAACGTTACTCTAACTTCAGAATCTTCTTTCATTTAGACTGTACGCTCCTGTAGAGCTTTTAGTGAACTAAGGTAAAATGCTGATCATTGTGTGTGCTAATAAAATAGATGCCCACCTACCTATATGCACGTGCATGTGTATGTGTACACACACACACACGTGTGTGTACCTTATCCATAGCCAGTATATTTTACTTTCTTTCCGTTCTTTTCATTTATCAGTTGTGATAAGTTAAAGGGTTTTAAGAAGAAACCTTTGTTTTTGATTTAGTTGTATTTGTTTATATCTCCTTGGTTTTGTGTTCCAAAGATGTCTGCTTAGGTCTGTCACTTTTCCAATCCATTTATAAGCTGAAGATTTGAGAAATGAGAACAGCAGCTAAAATCAGTATTTACATAAGCATATTGCAAAGAATTCTTAAAGTAGACAAAATAGAGAAGGATTGGAACAAACTTTTCACATTTTTGGGAGCTTTGAATAATGTGGGTGTTATATACACAGAGAGACACACATATATATTCATTACATACTCATGCCCAGCTCATATTCTAAATATAAATGGAAGTATAGACTAGTTGGAATCTATTTGCTTTTTTATTTTTTTGGCGAGAGTACGAAAACTTGCTGGAATGTGTAGGATTTTCTTTTTTTTTTTTTTTTAAACATTGATGCAGTGAACACATTTTCTTTACTTTCTTCTTTTACATGTATTTGAAGTTTTATTATACATAGTGTACAATTAAGAATTTAGAGACAGAATGATATGAAAACTACTGTGTGCCCTTGGGTGAATTATTTGATGTCTCTGAGTCTGTTTCCTCATCTTTATCTACCTAAGAGAGTTGTGATTATTAAATAAGATATTTAATGCACGCAAAACAGCTCTCATTAATAGGAAATAATATGTATTCTCTTCTGTTATTCCCACTGTAGTGTGTGATGGAATAAACTTGGCCTCATTAAGTGGTTGTGCAATGTTGTGGTGGTAGAGGATTACCACTAGAAATTCATGATAAAAAGTAAATGTTGTAATTTATAACTGTAGGATAGGAATATTTTATTCTCATTACATTCTTCTCGTAGCTTTCTCAGGAGTCTAGGATTTTGTGTTTGGTCAGCTGTATATCAGTTTACTCCATATAGAAACATAAAACAAATATGGAATTCCTTCTCTGTGATCCTCTATGATCATGATGAGGTTGGAATGAAATATTCTATAGGCTGTCCACATATTATGGTTGTTTAATTTGTCTATTAAAGTTATTTGTTGATTTTCTCCCTTAGACTTGAGGCATTTAAAGACTGCTGATAGCTCTTGGGGTTGGGCTGGGAGGTTAAGAAAGACCTGTTCAACATATTCAAGTTTATGAGGTTGTGTCACATGCTTGCTGCTGTCTGTCACTAAAAAGTGGATGCCCTAGCCTACCTGAATGAAGTAACTGAAGGCAGTAGAGTGAGAAGACCAGTAAAAACATCTCATAGTTGCCAGAGGTCTGGTGTGTCATCACAGGAAAGATCCGGACTCACTCTTTACAAGCACTTGACTCTATAAGCTGGTAGTTGGGAGCTACCATTGGTGTAGCGGTAAGTTACTTGTCAGGCTGAACTTGATCCCTGGTGTTGTTTTATGTAGGTGACAGGTCCTGCCTGCTTCTCTGGATAATTTTCAGCCTTCTTCCAGGTTTGAATTTAAGTGTCTTAGGCCCATAGTCTCAAAGAGCTTGGATCCTGCTTTTGTACACTCCAGTGATACAGAGCTTTTTCTTAATGGTTCTCAACTAATATTTTTCATCCTCCTCATTTGACTCACATCTAGTAATATACACTCTTTATCAAGGAAACCAACCCACTTCTACCTGGTGAGTTAAAAAAACTACCACATTATATAATAAAGGGGAATTGTGTAGTGGTACACATCTTAAAATGGGATTTGTGTTATTACTGTTTTCCTGTGCTGTAGAATTACTTAAGAAACAATGTTGATAGTGCTGGTAACAGGTAGTAGGTGCAAAATATTGACCTGTGACTTTCCATTCAAAGTTATAAGATCATAAAGGGATTAAATTCTTTGTCCTAAGCTTTTCACTATATAAACCCTTAAAATATTTTTTTTCTATAAGTTTATAACTCTCAAAACTGATTGGTGGTATTTTGTATAACCATAGTTGCTTCTTTTTAAAATCTCAGAGTGGACTTTATTGTTAGGTAAGAGTCAAATGAGTTTCTTTAAAAAGATCAAACTTTCAAAAAAATGTAATTGTTTATCTAATAGACTGAGCTTTTCTTTAAGCAGACACTTTTGACATTTTGTCTTTCAGTAGGTATTAAGCACCTTCTCTGGCAGGCACTGTTCTAGGTGATGGGTTATAGAAGTAAAAAACTATGGCCCCCTTTTCAGGGAATTTAGTCTTCCCTAAACCCAGATCCTTTCCTTTTTGATGCTTTTAAACATTTTGACACATTGTACTTAAATGAGAGGTTTGGGGCTGTACAGAGCCCTAACATTCTCAGACTTTATAATGTTTCCATGGGTTTTAACTTAAAAGTGCAAATATATCAACCTGGCCTTGACTGCGACCCCACCCGAAGTCATCCTATTTCCCACCTGCCAGTACTTGCTAGTGATGCTGTGAGAGGATTTTGTAACTCAAGTATTTATTCCTAACCTTTGAGTGCTTATATTTAAGGTAAATAACACTGAATATTTTAAAGATGTCACTCAAATAAGACTCCAGCATTTATATTTATTAGTAATTAACTCTGAGTAAATGAATTATTGGCCATTACTTATTTACTGACAAGTTTCCATTTGAATGGAAATTTTTAAAATCTGAATTTCATCAGGCATCTCCAGTTATTATAGGGGACTTTTAGACCCATTGGTAAAAACTCAGTTGGAAAACAGCTCACAGATGGAGAATTCAATTGATTTTAATTGTCAAGTATGTGTTAAATATCTATTCTTAGCTCTCAGGATAAATAAGATGTAAGCTTGGCCCTCAAGTCTAGGTTATGTAGTTGAATTTGATACAAAGCAAATTGATCAGTCCTATGAGAAATGTAAGTAGAACACTTGGGGGTATATATTAGGGTGAGTTAATTGTAGGAGGCATAAATTGTGCAGAACTTGATGGATACTTACATCTTCAACAGATAAAGAAAAGGTGGAACAAAGTTTGAGGCAGAGGGAGCAATAGGGAGAAAAGCACAGGGAAAGGAGTTGGGTGAGTAGGAAGGAGATGGTTTATAGGGAGACCTGAACTTAGCTTAGTGAACTGTTAAAAATGAGTCATCAAACCAAGGATTGATGATTGTGATGCTTCTTTTACTTGGAATAGGAATCCCAGGAAAGAAGAGATTCTATTTTAGAAACATAATGAGTTTGGAAGTTAGCGTACGTAGTTAGAAATTTAATTATCTTCAATGATAGTTTAAAGACGTGGCCAAAATAACAGGAGAACAAAACATTGCCACCCAAATTTAAATTTATATTAAAACAATAATATCCTGTAAGAACTTCAGTATGTCCTGAAAATTCAGCTGTATGCCTGTCACAAAATGTCTTTGAGATGTGCTTGTTGATGTAATTTACCTAAGTGACCCCCAACAGTTACCCAGTGAATCACCTAAGTATGTTTGAAACAGCCTCAGAGGTCCCTGTATCCAAAGTGAGCACAACGTCACTAAAACGGTTAATTATGTAATATTTAATATAAGAATTTTACTGAATATTATTTTGATTATAATAATAGAACAAAAACCTTGTAACCTATCTGTCACCTTAAAATCTAGGACATTGCTAATGATTTGAAGCTGTCTGTGTACTATGCAGAAGCATTTGGGCAAATGAAATCAGTTGTTCTTTCTAATGGTAGTTGCCACAGTTTTGAACTGTAACATTTAAAATACTTCCCTGAACTATATTTGCCTCCTAGAAAGTAACAAAACTAGACTCTACACTTAAGTAGGTGTTTCGTTAAGATTAGGAACCACAGAATTAATCTTATTTACACTGGAGGGTTGATTTATATCTGGACTAAACATCTGCATTCCGACAGATTCTTCCGTGTAAGGCACCAATAAACTCTAATTTCAAGGAACTTAGACTAAAAATATTATTTTATTTTCCATTTCCAGCTCTTACCTTTTTAAAGTGTTTTTGATTGGTTGTTAACACTTTGATTTTGGGCATAGGATCTGTGAGCCATGAGCAACATACCCTGATTAAGTGAACACAACAAGTTAAATTTGGGTGAGCAGGCGTTTACTCACTTGTAGAATCTGTACAGTGGGATGACTCTTCTAGCTCACCCTGTGGAAATTGTCTTCTGTCTCCACACCATTGTTAGCTTCCTCATGAAGTACAAGGGGATTGAGAAATTTGGTGAATAAAATAAACAGATGTGAAAGAATCAATTGGTGTCTCCAGCTGCCACCAATCCCCCAACACTCTCATTTTCTCAACATTTCTGTGAGGGGATAGGCTAAGTATTTTTAAACATTTTCTATCTATAGGAATCTTTGTTGTTGGCTGTTGCAAACTCTAATTAGGGAGGTAAGATGAAAACCCAGGGGCTCCTCATGGATGTGGGATCTAGCCCTCTGCCTGGTCTCCCTGTCTTCTCCCCCCTCCTCTTTGGCCCCTCAGATTTGGAGAAAGTAGATCATTTTCCAAAACAAAACATGATTTAAGAAAAAAATGATTTGAGGGAAAAAAAAAAAAAAGGTTTCACCAGCCACTGAACTAGATATTTGCTAAAGGGCCTTTGGTTCTAATAGTCCAAGATCCGTGATTCTATCTGCCTCACACCTAAATGTCGGCCACATGGGACCAGCCCTTTTGATAGGCTTTGCTACCTTTCTCCACTGTCCTTTGAGCCACAGGAGTGCAAGGCCATAGTCCCCTTACTGCTTAATGAACACTGCTCTTCAGTGTCAACATTGAAAAGTTTCCAGATTTTGATTGCGTGACCAAGTCTGCCTTTCTTTGAAATTAACAGTAATGAACAATGTTTTATATTTGCATTATTCAGTTATGTTAGCACATAGAAATAGGCTATAAACTTATTCTGTCCCATAGCTAGTATATCCTTACTGTCGTAGAGATGATGCAGTAAAGGCTTAAGCAAAGTGCATTGACAGACCCAGAGGGAACGTACAGGTCACTGTCATGGAATTCAGAAAGTAACTTTATTTATTCCCCTACACTGGCTTTAAGGGCAGTTGTTTTATCCTTGTTGGAGATTTCCAAATTACAGAAATGTTGAATTAGTTGGTATGAGCTGTATAAACTGAGCCATGGGCCATGTCAAACCCCAAGGTTTTCTCTGACTACCCACCCAACCTTTATTTTGATAGATTTAGCTGGTCTGGAGTTTTTTGGACTATCAATCAGAATATTTCAGATCAAAGGACTCATTCCTTTGCTTAACTGCTTTAAAAAATATTTTTCCTGAAATTGTAAATTAAATGCCTCCCAGTCCATTGCATAAGAAACTTAGAGCTTGGTGAAATACCAAGAGTATCATTTGAAAAGAGGTTAAAAAACACAACTGGGGCTTGTTAAAAAGGAAAAGTGCTACTTTAACTCCAAGTGTCACATTTTCCTATAGTTAGCTCTAGCAGTAAACAAGAGTTATTGGAGGCTTAGATAGTTTGAGACACTTTACTTTTCTCCCAGTACTTCAGAAGCCAAACATTTAAGACGCATTTTGCTTGTGTAAAAATGTTTATCCATTTAAAACACAATGTCGTTTTAACCAAAGCACCCCGGTGACAAGTGGTTTAGATATAGCGCAGTTAATAAACTGTCAGGTCCTGTACGCATATACTTGAAAGGACCAACACAGTTACCCAAGGATTGGCATTATAAATCACTGTTGGGACTTCCCTGGTGGCGCAGTGATTAAGAATCCACCTGCCAATGCAGGGGACACGGGTTCAAGCCCTGGTCCGGGAAGATCCCACATGCCGTGGAGCAACTAAGCCCGTGTGCCACAACTACTGAGCCTGCGCTCTAGAGCCCTCAAGCCACAGCTACTGAGCCCATGCGCCACAACTACTGAAGCCTGTGTGCCTAGAGCCCATGCTCCACAACAAGAGAAGCCACCGCAATGAGAAGCCCGCGCACCGCAATGAAGAGTAGCCCCCACTCGCCGCAACTAGAGAAAGCCCGTGTGCAGCAACGAAGACCCAACGCAGCCAAAGATAAATAAATAAATAAATCACTATTAACAAACCTAATTTGCTTAGCAGGCTAATGAATGATCTCTAGTTTTCTTATAGTAATTAGCTTCACTAACAGTCATGTTAAAGGGGCCCACCTTATACTACACTTAATTTCTTTCTGAAATTTTTGGTATCTGGTTTGCAGGGTACAAACAAAACAAAACAAACAAGACTATCAGTCTCTATTGATCACTGCCTGGTAATTAATCCATATTGTAGCTATTCTGGAGTGGAAGCATTGCCAAAGGTGATGACTGTCTATTAGGGCTTGTAAACTGTAATGTACTCACAGATTTGCAATGGAGTGGTGAAGCCAGATAATTGCAGTGTTTCTTGTCTAAATGTGCTGCTGTGTGTAGTGGCCTCTGATTTTAAGGAGCCATTAAAAATGCAGCAAGGCATAACAGCTGTGGTTCCTAGTGTACTCCAAATATTTCATATATTCATCACATCTCATAAAATCTTGCCGAGACCAACAAATGACTATATGTACAGCTGGAGTGCTCCAGAAGGAAATTGGGGAGAATCTGAATGATGTAGGTAACATTACAGAGACCAATAAGAACTCACTCAAGCCCACCGTGTGCCACATTTCTCGAATAACTCCCAAAAGTTCTCCATTTGCATTTTAGTTTCTAAAGAAAACATTCACATTTTCCCTTTTGCAAGAGGATCCTGTCAGTAACTTACCTTTGTGGGAAACAGGCCTGACTCTGCCAAGGTAAATTAGGGCTATATCCTGTGCAGAAAGAATCATGGTAAGTTAGCATCTCAGTCCTAAACACAAAGGAGGCAAGAAATTTGGTTCCCTTAGAATTTATTTAAGACACATTTAAAAAATAACTTTGTAACAGAACTAACTCTGTGCTATGAAAACCTGACTTCTCTGAACAAAAGGAGCATTAATACTAGAACATTCTGAGACGCAAAGGAAACTAGAAAATTCAATGTGTTCTTTTAATCAAATATTAAATAGTTAAGCATCATGCATGACTGAATGGAAGCTTTAAGCTGCATTTGTACAGAGGCATAATATTTTCAAGTTATTTTCATCTGTTGCTAAATTGCCAGCTTTCAATTTGTTAATTAAAATAGACCTATGGGGCTTCCCTGGTGGCGCAGCGGTTGAGAATCTGCTTGCCAATGCAGGGGACACGGGTTCGAGCCCTGGTCTGGGAAGATCCCACATGCCGCGGAGCAACTAGGCCCATGAGCCACAACTGCTGAGCCTGTGCGTCTGGAGCTTGTGCTCCGCAGCAAGAGAGGCCGCGACAGCGAAAGGCCCGCGCACCGCGATGAAGAGTGGCCCCCGCTTGCCGCAACTAGAGAAAGCCCTTGCACAGAAACGAAGACCCAACACAGCCAAAAATAAATATAAATAAATAAAAATTTAAAAAAAAAATAGACCTATGATTTTGACTTTATGTAGGCTTAGGGTTACAGAACCTCTGGGTAAGAAGGGACTTCAAAAATCACCTTGTGGTATCACAGTATTTGTCTTTCTTTGACTTAACCTCACTTAGCATAATGCCTTCAAGGTATATCCATGTTGTCGTGAATGGCAGAAATTCCTTCTTTCTCATGTCTGAATAATACTCCTATATATATATATATCTATCTCACATCTTCTTTATCCATTTATCCATTGAGAGATACTCGGGTTGTTTCCGTATCTTGGCTGTTGTGAATAATGCTGCAGTGAGCGTGGGTGTGCCGTTACCCTTTTGAGACATTGATTTCAATTCCTTTGGATATATACCCAGGAGTAGCTTTGCTAGATCATATGGTAGTTCAATTTTTAATGTTTTGAGGAACTCCCATACTGTTTTTCATAGTCGCCATACCAGGTTACATTTCTACTAACAGTGTATAAGGGTTCCCTTTTCTCCATGTCCTTGTCAGTATTTATCTCTTGTCTTTTTGATAAAAGCCATCTGAACAGATGTGAAGTGATATCTCGTTTTGATCTGCATTTCCCTGATGATTTGTAATGTTGGGCATCTTTTCATATTCATTTTTCTTTGGAAAAATCTCTATTCAGGTCCTTTGCCCATTTTTAATTAGCTTAGGTATCACTTACATGTTGAATCTTAAAAAACTGAAACTGTAAAAACTGAGAGTAGAATGGTGGTTACCAGGGGCTGTGGGCGGGGGAATTGGGAAGATGTTAAGGGTAAATACTTGCGACTAGTAGATAAATGAGTTCTATCCTCTGCTTCTTTGTCAAAGATCAGTTGACTATATTTATGTGTGTCTATTTTTGATCTCTCAATTCTATTGCATTAATCTATTTGTCTTTTTTTTTTTTCCCCAATATCACGGAGTCTTGATTATTATAAATAAGTAGATACTTATTTATAATAACTCTTGAAGTTGTGTTTTGTCACTCCTTCAACATTGAATTGGCTATTCTGGGTCTTCTGCCTCTTCATATAAACTTTATTTTTTTTTATTTTATCAATTTATCAATTTATTTATTTATTTATTTATTTATTTATTTATTTTTGGCTGCATTGGGTCTTTGTTGCTGCACGCGGTCTTTCTTTAGTTGCGTTGAGCAGCGACTACTCTTCATTGAGGTGTGCAGGCTTCTCATTGTGGCAGCTTCTCTTGTTGCGGAGCACGGGCTCAAGGAATGCGGGCTTCAGTAGTTGTGGCACGCGGGCTCAGTAGTTGTGGCACAGCGGCTCTAGAGCGCAGGTTCAGTAGTTGTGGTGCACGGGCTTAGTTGCTCCGCGGCATGTGGGATCTTCCCGGACCAGGGCTCGAACCCGTGTCCCCTGCATTGGCAGGTGGATTCTTAACCCCTGCGCCACCAGGGAAGCCCCATATAAACTTTAGAATCAGTTTGTTGATATCCAGAAAATGTCCTGCTGGGATTTTGATTGGAATTGTGTTGAATCTTATAGATCAGGTTGGGAAGAAATGACATCTTGAGAATACTGAGTTTTCCTATTCATGAACATGAGATATCTCTGCATTTATTTAGTACTTCTTTGATATCTTTCATCAGAGTTTTATAGTTTTCATGATATAAATCTTGAGCATATTTTGTTAGATTCATAATTAAATATTTCACTTTGGGGGTGCTTATATAAATGATAATGTGTTTTCAATTTCAAATTCCACTTGTTCATTACTGGTATATAGGAATGTAATTGAATTTTGTAATATTAATCTTGTATCCTGCAACCTTATTCTTTTCACTTATTACTTCTAGGAGGATTTTTTAATATTTCTTTTAGATTTTCTACATAGATGATTATTTCATTTGTGAACAAAGACAGTTGTATTTCTTCCTTCCCAGTCTGTTTACCTTTTATTTCCTTTTGTTGTCTTATTGTATTAGCTAGGACTTCTAATATGATGATGAAAAGGAGTGGTGAGAGGGAACATCTTTGCCTTGTTCCTGATCTTATAGCAAAACTGCATTTCTTACCAGTATGTATGATGTTAGCTGTAGGTTTTTTATAGATATTCTTTATCAAGGTGAGGAAGTTCCCTTTTATTCTCCCAGTATGCTGAGAGCTTTTTATCATGAATGGGCTATGCCACCAGGGAAGCCCTTAATTCAATATCTTTAATCAGGCCTATTCAGATTATTTATTTCTTCTTGGATTTTGACAGAAGTGTCTTTCAAAGAATTGGTCCACTTCATCTAGGTTATCATTTGTGTCATGGAATTCTTCATTGTATTCATTTATTATTTTCTTAATGTCCATGGGATCTGTAGTGATGTCCCCACTTTCATTCTGATATTAATATATTGTGTCTTCTCTTTTTTTTCCCTTAGTTAGCCTGGGTAGAGGCTTGTTGATATTATTGACCTTTTCAGAGAACAAGCTTTTGGTTTTATTGATCTTCTGTATTGAGTTTCTGTTTTTAATTTCATTGATTTCTACTCTAATTTTTATAATTTTTTTTCTTCTGCTTACTTGGGATTTAATTTGCTCTAATTTATCTAGTTTTCTTATGTGGAAGCATTGATTACTGATTTTAGAATGATCTTTTCTAATATATGCATTCAGTAGTATAAATTTTCTTTAAGGACTGCTTTCACTGTATTTCACAAATTTGGATGTTATTTTTAACTAAGTGAAAATAAAAATATATTTTATTTCTCTTCAGATTTCTTCTTTGACCTATATGTTATTTATAAGTATAGTATTTCCTGGGAAGATTTTTACTTTTCAAAAGTATCACTTTGAACACCCTCACCCCTGACCAACCTAGAAGCATTTGATTTGTAACAAGCTTCTCAAGAGATTTTGGAGGAGTCATCCCAACACATGTTCATAGACTTTAGTTGTACATATGCATAATGTAATTTGAGAGACCTCAGCAGTTGTAATTACCAACTGATTTAATTATAAGCACATTTGTTTTAGGAAATTTTTATCTGTATCTTATCTTTTCTTGCTATAATATCACTTGTCCAAGACTCATTTAGATATTTATCTAAATCTTACATTTAATTTTACTTGATCATTTTTCTGCCACATAGTTACTTTGTCATACTTTTGTGAAGATCTTCATTGAGTTTTGTGTAGGATGTGTTTATATTTGGGGAAAGCAGGAAGAAGACTGCATTGGTTCTTGGTAGAATTACTTTTATGGGTCCAGGTACTCCTCTATTTGAGAAAATTACCCAGTGAGTTTTATTTATAATACATTACATTTTTGTGAACAGAATCTGTATTTCGAACTCTATCAATTTCTACATACATAAGATTTCTTTAGGCAACAGATAGCTTGTTTAATGTTTTTAGTCCTGATTCCAGTCATCAGGCTAATTTTATTACATTTTAACTCCTCTTTCCATCATTCAGCAATAGTCTCGTTCTTGGTTCATTTACTCTTCTGAAGGAATGGAATTATTTATGTATTTTTCCTTTTCTCCTATTTTCTGCTCTCCAACCCCCAGGCACATTTCATTCTATAACATGATAAAATTGCAAAATGTGAGCCTGAATAATAAAGGATTGCTTCACTGATTGCTAAACATTTAATATAGTGCTTTTAAACTCATTCCAGGTCATTGTGCTGTCAATTAGTTTGATTACAAGCATTTAAGCTGTCACATATAAAGCCTTCTGTTTCTTAGGGTTTCAGTTTCAAATCATGAAAAATGAGTACTCTGTACTTCTCTCTGGACAGAGATCACTTTTAATATTTTGGAAGAAACCTATGCCTTTTAGAAAGATCATTCACAGTTTCAGAGCCTGGAATAATCTGATATGCAGTTTTGGACCAGTGATTCAATTTTATTAAAAAATTTAAGAGTGTGCATTTGAACATATGTGTAAGTAGGTGACTATCAAAGCCACCTCTTTGTTTTCATTTTTGTATATAGTCCACATTTGCAAATCATTAGAACTTTGGAACCTAAACATCATTGGGTGACTGGTATTTTGTCTGAGAGAGTGGAAGAATTTCAGAGAATTAAACAAAAGGTTCTAATGTAGCACCCTCAACACAAGGAAGTAGTTGAAGAGTGTTTGTAGATAGAAAATAAAATCCGAAGATAATAAAGTTTTGTACAGTTGATTCGTTTGTTGAAAGGTGGTTTTCAAAGCAAAGGTAAAGTCATGACTCATATATTATAAAATGTACATGTTTCAAAGATTTTATTTAATTAATAATGATGAAATTAGGCAGACATTATAACTCTCCCAATTCAAAGGAGAATCCAAAGAACAGACACAATTATAGATGAGGAATATTGAATGAATATGAAAATGGAAGCAGACATGGCTTTGAGGGAAGTCAGTTGTGCCTCAACATGACAAGACAGAATTTGCTTGATTATAGATAATCATTATTTTACATTGCTGTTACATATCTAGAATTTGTAGAGTTGGAAGTTAGCTCTCATGAAATGAGAAAAACATAATGCTGAAGAGTTCACCATAAGCAATGCATAGTGTTCCTTTGAAGCATAGATCTTCCCCTATTTGATAAAAAATAGTCTCAAAGGAAGGTTGGTTTCATTAGATTTGGTGTGATTATTTACATAGGTGCAGCAAGAGTACCTATATAAATAAACATCTTAAAGTTTGCTTTTGTTGGAAGGTTTTATATGACTCTCCTACTGCACAAGTCTCTAGTATTTGCTGTCTTTAGGCTGGGAACTCAAACCCAGGAAACTCCACTACCTGCAGTACCTGTATATTTGGGTGAATTTCTTTCTTCTCAAAGTTCCCTAAATATCCCAAAGTGGCCTGCCAGGAAGTCACCTTTCCTAGTTTTAAGACTGGACCCTATAAGCCAGGTACCAGGCTAGTTTTTCTAGGAGGGTCTTTTAAGTAATGGCTCTGTAAGGTCAACCTTGATTCTTTAAAAGTGTCCAACTATATCTGATTAAATAAGCATTACCCTCAAATATGGCATTCCAGACAAGACCTTGGAATTTTTCCAGGTATAGCCTGGTAAACAGGAAGACCAATTCTTATTGAACCGTTGCAAATAACTCTTTCCATGAAAAGTAAGAAGACATAGAGTTTCTGAATTCTGGGAGGTGAATGAGAATAAGATACCATTTAAAAATATTTTAGTTTCTAAAGCAGAATCTACTAAATTGTTATGGATTGTAAGTAAATTAAGACAAAAGAGAAAGCGGTTCCTTATGTAAACAGAAAATAGGACATTAAAACAGTATCAGTGTTATTTCAAACAAACAAAAATCCCACTGATGAACCCTCATCACTTCATTCAGTCCTGTATAATTCATTCTTGCTCCACTGGATCTTGGGTTATTAATCTCATGAATTTGTCTGCTTCTCAACTTTCTCAGCTCAACTTATTGAGGTCCTCAATAAGTTTTAAGAGTGTTGAAAAGGTGTCTGAAAACCAAAAATCTTCAGAACCACTACTTTAGGGCAAAGGTGTTCTTTTGCTTGAAAAACAGAAGCACATAGAGTTTTAACATACAGAGTTATATTTCTTACAAACTCTTGTTCTTAAATATAATGTCAACTTTTTATATTATAACTTTTAGCTAAAGTAACTAACTTCTATTTCACAGGAAAAAAAAAACTGAAGGGGTGGATAATTGTGAACTGCCTGTCACATATCAGCATTTTAGCAAAGATCATGAATAAGCATAACTAATTTTCTACAGCCATACACATCTCTTATACAATCTCGTAAAGTATCGGAAATGAACATATTCATTAACTTGGCTGAAATATACAGCCTCTCTGTAGCTTATAAAAATAAAAACCAAAACCATATACGTTTAAAAATAGGATTAGTAATCAATATTTCAGTATTCATTCTTAGATATGGCCTAGGTAACTAATGAATATCCATTAAATAACTCAATTTAGTATTAGTTTCAGGTTTTAAGATACTTAAAAATCTTGGAAATTATGTTCAAGCCGACATACTGCAACATAATTACTGTTGAATGAAGTTCTTTAGAATAATTATTCAATATAGTCAAATTAATTTTTTTGTAATCTTGAACATAAAGGAGAAATAATGGTAGCTTATTTGAGCAGTAAACCTGTGTACATTTAAAAAGGACATTTCAACTAGAAATAAAATATACAATTGTATTACACTTAACACTGATAAATCAGAGAATACATAGCTGTTCTTACTAAACCAAATTTTATTAAACTAATCTTATTTGGCAGGTTTTCACCTAAATTATGTGAACTTAGATTCGTAAAATGTTTTTGAGTTGGTTTATGTAAGAATTATTTTTTAATCTATGACGTTTAAAGTATTAGAAATTTAATTTCTTGCTTTCTGGTAATTTTAGGAATGTTTAGTTTATGTAAGCCCTTATTTATACTCAGTAGCCTACTAGAACTCTTTTAATTTTAGAGACTTTATAATCTTATTATTAATACTATCTGGTGGAAGGAAAACATTGCACACACATTTTAAGGTAGAGGCCATTCTGAATTACAGATACTTAGGTCTACAGATAAAGAGCTTACTATTCCAATTCTAAAATTTTAGGCATATGTAAAGAGTAAATGCAGAAACACACAAAAACCTCACTGATGGAAGATGCAAAGAGCTGTTCTCCTTCCTTGTGGACACAAAATTCTTAGTTATTTGAGCTCAAAACAGATAAATAGACAAGAAAGACTAACATACCAGGATTTCTGTTGCTTCTCAAGTGTTTTCAATGATAGACATCTACATGTGATGTTTGGTACATTTCTACAGAATCTTTTCTGTGGTACAGTGTACATTTGTAGTTAGCACTGTATATTTCACAGATGGGCCTGCCTCTGTTTTACTTTCTGTGGATATAGTAGCCATAAGTAAAACAAAGTCTCTATCCTCATGACACTTGTAGTCAATCAAGTTAACTCATAATATGCCAACTGATGGTAAGATAGCTAAAGAAAAATACTTATAAAGAGATTTGGGCTTTTAGTCACTATAGAGTAACAGGGACTAAATTTAGTATCCCATCAGAAAAAAAAAATGACAAAATACATTAAACAGAAGTTTGCAAGACACTGGACATAAGGCAGTGAAGTACAGTAGTGCCTGAGAGACAGGAAATGAATGTAGTGATTCCTATGATTATCCCAACTTACTGTCTTTGAGCGAGTTTCAGGCCTTCATGCAGGGTTGGGAGGTAGCTTACGGGTACCAGGTGGAGCCCAGCAGACTTCGCTGCATTAGGGGAAGATACTGAGAATCTGGGAAGAACAAGGTAGCTAGGACTCAGGACTAGAGAGAAAGAATTCCAGAAATCTCCAGAGGATTGCTTTCCATTATTTAGCCAAGTCCTAGTCAGCTCACGCATGTGAAAAAATTGCCTGAGGCCTGGGAATGAACCATCCAAAAGAATTAGTGAGAATAGTGTTTGGCACTCACACATAGCAAGGAACAGTGCCTGTTCCCACCAGCAAGATGGGAAAACCTCCAGATTCATGAGGTATTGGGTCATGTACATAGTAGGGTCTTTCCTCATTATTGAGGAATAATTGACTGAGCATTGCTGCAGTCTCCCCTAACACATTTTAAATGAATGATTTAAATGAATGATCTGAAAGGATGAACCTTTTTTCAAGTAACTTAACCGAATCGTAGAACTATTACGTAGCATTTAATTCAAAATAATCAGATTTGCAAGGAATCGAGAATATGATTCATAATGAGAAAATCAGTCAATCAAAAGCAACCCCTGATCTGATATAGATGTTAGCAACAGAGAACATTTAAAAAGTTACTATAATTGTGTTCCATATATTCAGAAAGTTAAGTAATACAAGAACAAAATCAAACTTCTAGAAATAACTACAAGGTGTGAGATTAAAACATAAGCAATTAACAGATTAGATATTGCAGGAGAAAAGGTGGGTGAACTTGAAGTCATAGGGATAGAGACTATGCAAAATGAAACATTAAGAGAACAGAAAATTTTAAAAATGAACAGAGCACCAGTGGGCTGTGTGTCAGCTTCATACAGCCTAATATATATGTTCGTGGAGTCCCCAAGGAGAGAAGAGTGAGGGGACCAAAAATATGAAACAATGTCTGAAATTT
Organism: Eschrichtius robustus; assembly: GCF_028021215.1. Taxonomy (NCBI): domain Eukaryota; kingdom Metazoa; phylum Chordata; class Mammalia; order Artiodactyla; family Eschrichtiidae; genus Eschrichtius; species Eschrichtius robustus. The sequence continues at coordinate 80,646,258 of NC_090839.1, read as the reverse complement.
TTCAGCATTTGATGAAAACTATAAGCCTACAGAGCTAAACACAAGAAATACGAAGAAAACATCATGCAAAAAACAAGACACAGTATAGGCAGATAAGGAAAACAAGACACATTATAATCAGATTTCTCAAAGCCAGTGAGAAAGAGAAAATCTTATAAGTAGCCAGAAAAACAAACACACAAACCAAAGACATAAGTGCAGGGTAGCAAAGATAAGGATGACAGTAAATTTCTCGTCTGAAAAAATGCAAGTGAGGAGACAGTGGAGCAACGTCTTTGAAGTACTGATGGATAAAAATGCCAACCTAGAATTTTATACCCATTGACTATATCTTTCAAAGGACACTGATAAGAGGATGAAAAGATAATACACAGGCTATGAGAAGATTGTTCAAAGCATATATCTGATAAAAGACATATTCAGAATGAATTTTTTTAAAAACTCAATATTAAGGGATAAAAAAACCCAGCAACCAAATTAAAAACTGGGCAAAAGATTTGACTAGATCATTCATGAAAGAAGAGAGACAGATGGCAAATCAGCACATGAAAAGATGGTCCATATCTTTAGTCATTACAGAAATCAGTTATCCCTGTGCACCTAATAAAATGACTGACCACAACAAGTCGGCGAGGATATGAAGGAATTGGAATTTTTCAGTACTGCTGGTGGGAACAATCAATTTGGAGAACAGTTTGGCAGTTTTTTAAAAAAGTTAAACATATCTGCAATATGTTCTAGCCATTCCACTCCTAGATTTTTACCCAAATAAAAAGAAAGTACATGTCCACACAAAGACTTTACGTGGGTATTCATAGTAGCTTTGTTTGTAATGGTCAAAAATTGGAAATGGTCCAAATGTCCATTGTCAACTGAATGAATAAACAGTTGTGGTGTGTACACACACACACACACACACACACACACACACACAGAATCCTACTCAGAAATAAAGGGGAACAAGCTGTTGGTGCATGCAACAACATGCATGAATCTCAAAATAATTATGCTTACTGAAAGAAGCTACATACAAAAAAGAGTGAATATTATATGTTTTCATTTATATAAAATGCTGGAAAATGCCAATAAAACTGCAGTAACAGAAAACAAGTCTATGGTTGCCTGGAGAGGCAGGTGCAGAGAGGGAGGGTTGGGATGGAGGGATTACTGAGAGGCGTGAGTAAAATTTTTCAGGTTAAAGATATATTCTTTATCTTGATTGTGATGACAGTTTCACAGATCTATTCATATGTCAAAATTTATCAAACAGTACATTTTAAATGCATGAAGTTTATTATGTTTCAATTATACTCCAATAAAGCTGTCTTCAAAAGACTAAGACTATTTTCCTGCAGTTTGTAATGCCTGTGGATCTATCTCCATCTTTTCCTATCTTCCTGTGTTTTAAATACACCAACCTATTGTACCCTAATGCCTGTCTCTAGCTCAGACAACTAAACACAAAAATTCATTCTGAAGCAGGTCACGATGCACATTTCCATCGGAGAAATATCTCAACAGTCCCTTGTTAAATGTTCAGAGATACATGATTGTGCCTTATGAAGCAAATACATCCCGTTTTTATAGAATTAGGGAAGAGAAAATGCATACAAAAGAGCCCAATCCTTTTCCGGTACCCTTTTATGTCAGAGCTCAAAATTGCTGTCTGATAAAATGTAGGCCACCAGATTGAATTACTTCATTGAACTACTGCTGTCCTCTGTTAATGGTAATTGCACAGATATAGCAGTCTTTCTTGGCAACATCTCAGATATTTACCTCCCGCTGTTTTTCAATTCAAACTTTTGATGAAAATATTCCCAGTACTTCTTTAAAGCAGACATCCAACTGTCTTTCTTGACGAAAGCAAGGTCTCTAAATCAGATCCTGACAATTTGTGACACAGCAGTCTATCCAAATCACCTTTTACCTATGTCACTATGTCATTTCCTGGAGAAAAATGTGCCCATCAACCCAGCGTTTCTGTAGGTTTGGAAGGCTGGAAGTTTGGTGTGCCAGCAAAAGTGGGAGAGGAAAAAGGGAAAAGCATTTTCTTCCTTTGACTTGGAAGGAATTCAGTCAGGGCCTTACCTGATCTCATAAGCAAGTAAAGGATTTGTATATTTTGAAGATACAGTTTATAAAGGGAAAAATCAGATGTTTGTTGTTTGTAAGATAATTATGAGTAGAATAATTTATAAAAGTTACCCCTTAAATTATTGCAGGCAGTAAAACAAGGTTAATTTTTATTGTTCTTCTTCTTAACTTCATCTGTTACGTTACTTAAATACAACAATATTTAGCATCTTATTTCCTTCTCAGGGGCTCATTTTCTGTTGTACCTCCTGTTTTGAACTGAGTAGACTACATCTCACCAAACAAATGTTGTATAAACAGTGCCATTGGCATGTACCATGATTGACTCTGCCTGATGATAGCATGGTGGCTGGAGTGCAGAACATGGTAACGAGGAGGGCAAACGTGGCATAAGATCAACCAGATTGGCCTCAGAGTGAGACTCACTGCTTGTATCTCTGGCTGTGGTTGGTTGGGAACTTTTTTTTCTTTTTATTATTGGAAGGGTATTTTTGATAATTGCTTTCTTGCGTCAAATTGTAGCATCGTGTGTTTGATGGATGGGTTAGCTTTAGGAGCTGTGGGAGGCCCTCTGAGGACCTGCTTTCCAGTTTTAGTGAGTAAGAAGCTAACAGCATGGCAAGCACACTCCCTGCTGCCAGCCTGGTTTTGTTCTTCTCAGGTGTAAGTCTCCTTATAGAAATGTGCCTAGGAATCATGTTGGGCCAGGATTGGCCTTACTTGGTGGCCCTGGTATGCTGGGTTGTCTCTCATTGAGAGTGGTCTCACTCAAGGCCTGTTCAGCTTTGGGGAGAAAAGTGAGCAAAACCATGGGCTGAACAGTGGAGAAATCAACTTGGAAATAAAGAAGCTCAGATTTGGGTTCATACTTTTAAGAAACAGTGAAAGACTTCTAGGAGGATGGGGCAAGTAGGTAGTAAGAAAAGAGGTTTAAGAGAAAGTCTTTATCTGCACAGGGGGGTCTTGAATCCATCTAGTTGGTACGCTTTTTATGGCCTCAAAATACATTTAGGAGCAGGTAGTCCTTCTTCCCCCCCCCGCCTCCCCCCGCCCTCCGCTTTTTTGTTGTTGTTGTTTGTTTTGTTTTAAGATGAGGAATTTTCGTCCTTTAGAAGAGGAAAGCCAGCACTGTTGCAATGAAGCCTCTTGACTGCCTGCCTTAGGTTCCTAATCCTGTGACTTGGTATCCATCCATATCTGTCCTCATCTTCATTAGGATCAAAGGCCATGCAGGGAGGGGCCACCAGGAAAATAAATAATAAATTCATAGCTTGTTAAAGCTTGGGTCCCCAAATACCCAACTCCTGTCCTTTCCCTCTGGCTTGAATTCTCCATACTGAAGCCTGGGATCACACTTCACCAGGGTTACGTGATATTCATGAACTAAGGAAGAAAAGGACTGGCTACCAGACCTATTTGGAGGTGAGAGAGGAGACAGTGTGGGCCCATTTGTAGAAGAGTCATCTGCATCTGGAATAGAACCCCAACCTAGAATATTGCTGTCTGCCAGGGCAGGAAGTGCTATCAGTTTCTGGCTCAGTAGGGACGCCCGAAGCACCCTGCTGGTTTTGTCTGCTGACATGTGGAAAGTGCTGACCTTTTGTCTGACCTTGATCGCCTCTGTCCACAATTTCACTTAACCCTTTTTGCAGAAGAAGGAACACAAGTGACGACCTCAACTAACCTGTTCCTTGAGAATATCATTCCCTTTCTGCCACATCACCTTTGACTCTCTCATACTGTCTTCTCTTCTTGGCTCCTGTTCCCTCATACTCTGTTGACACAGAGCTTGTAAAGTCCAAGAGATGTAGCAATGCCAGTAAGAGCTAAATTACTTGCAGCTGGCTGTGCCACCTGTGCCTATCAAATTTCAGCCAAAGCATTTGCTTTCCCAGAATGCTCTGTTATGGGGAATTGGAAAGTGACTCACAGTGGGGGCAGCAGAGGGCTGAGTAGAAGAGAGGCCTTTTTCTCTGGGCTCTCCTGTGAGGACAGAACTGTAAAGTAGAACTTCAGATGGTCTCAAATCCCCTCTTTCTGCCTCTCATGGAATCACTGGCCCCAGAGGCACCCTGAGAGATTTCTGAGTTAAACTTCAGCCTTTTGGTGGGCTAAGAGAACAGACCTCAGGAAGCAGATCTGTTGTGGGCCTCCAGGGCTGACAGCTCCGTACCCTGCTTCTGGTTGTTTAGTTGAGGATTCTTGTGATTTCTTACATCTCCCAAGATGATCTCTCTCTGATTCCATTTTGTCTCGTTTTTTTTTTTTTTTTTTTGGTCCTTTATGTACTTGCAGAACAATTTCTCAGCTTTGAACCTCTGTCTCATAAAAGGTCCTTCATATAATTTTGGGAAAATGATTACATTAACATTTTCATTTAATCTAAATGCATTATTCTACAATTCTCTACATTTACCATTACTTAGTATTCTCTCGTCTCTGTTAAATCATTTCTTATTTTCAGTCATTGTTCATCACTTGTATCTTGATCATCCTTTGGTATTTTTCTTTGTATACACTCTCTCTTTTTTCTTATTTTTTTGTTTGTTCTTTCATTTCACTCTCCTCTAGAGCCTGTAATTATCCAAGCACTTTGAAAAGTCTCAGCATAGGGGGATAAAAGATATATATAGTTTCTGCTCTTAAGGGCTAGATTCTTAGGCTGGAATGCCCATGGGGAAATTGAAAATTACTCCTGGTAGAACCCACTTCATTTGAGAACAACTACCTTAATGAGTTCATGGCCTTGTGATGTGAGAGAACGTTGAAGCAAACGATTATAATGCGAGTGTGATGCCCCTCTCAGAAATACAACAGTGCAAACTAGGAAGCTTTCTGGTGTGATGCCTGAACTGGTTTTTGAAGTAGCAGTGGAATGATTAAAGCCAGGTGATTAAAGAAGGGGGGAGGTGCATTCCACGGAGCACCATGTGGAAGAGCCCAAAGGCTCGAGGTTTGATGATTTCATTGACCTGCAGGTATTTTGAAATGTTTAGAAAGTATAAGAATGAGGCTAGGAAGGGGCCAGGTCACAAATAGTCTTGATGAGTCTTGTTAAAGAGTTTGCATTTTATAATGAGGATGATGGAGAGCCACTGAAAGACATTAAGTAGTAGAGGGATGAAATTAGATGTGTGTATGAAACAGGTCACTCAAGCAGTATTGTGGAAGATGGTTTTTGTAAGGGTGAGTTTGGAAGCAAAAAAGATTCCAGGAAAAATGATTGTGATGACAGTGTGATTGGGACAGAAGGGGGACAGTTCTCGAGATATTTAGGATATAGAATGGACAGGACTCAGTCAGTGAGTAAATGTGGTTGTGAGAAGCCTCCAAGGATGACTGTTGAGTATCTGCATTCTTCAACTGAGTTAATGCTGGTACCATTCTCCAAGAAAGGCAGTAGAGGGTCGTTATTAGGAGCATGTACTTGAGTCCACTTGGTTACTGAGTTCCATTTTGGATGTGTTGATCTTCACAAGGCTTGTGGGGTGTCCAAGGAAAGACATGCTGTGGGAGTGTGAGTCTGGAGCTCAGAGGAGCAGCATGCTCTATAGATACGGTTTGGTGTTCCATGCAGTGCATGAGTGGAATTTCCCTTTCAGAAAAAAAAATGTGGTAATTTGTGATAATTTATGTGTTGAGCTTGTGAGATTCTTGCTTCTGTGTGATTTACCTAGAGGACTATAGAGCTCACTGGATCAAAGGCAATAAATAGACAAATAATGATCTATCCATGATATATTCCCCTCATTATTATTAGTGAGGGTATATTACCTATTTCTTTGGACCAAAGCATAATTTTAGAAAACTCTGGATAAACAGCTTTCATTTTTTAATTTATTGCTCTGCTCTCCTTTGATTGCTTTTGCTGTAGTGTCAACCTGCATCTTATTTTAATCTCCTCTCAGAACACTGATGATTCCACAGCCCTGTTAGAATACATTTTGGGAGATTCCATTTCGTTAAGGCTGTTTCAAGGACCTACGGCATGAGATGATGATGATATGGCATCTTTGGAGGATGCCTTGGTTTCTGTCCTGCTGAATCTCCCACACGTTTGAAGCAGTTGTTATCTTCTCTGCTAGCTCATGCGACTTGTTAGATCACTGTTTGTGGGTGTCACAAAATGTTGGCAGGACCCCAGTGTGAAACACATTGTGAAATACATGTGGTTAAACTTCTCTGAATTTGTGTGTCAATCAAAACAAAGTGGCTTAAACGAGTAAGTGGATTTCAGAAGAAGCTTGAAGATTCTAGAGCAGAAATGGAACATGGAACTTTGTAGGTCAGTTTTTTAGTATTGAATTCAGGGAATCATACGTAGGAGGGAGTGTACAATATAGTAGAATTCTGATTAGGATCAGTTAGGATTTTAGCTGACAATATTACAAACAGACAGCAGTTTTTTATTATAACATGTATAGTTCCCAAACATAATGCCATGGGATGCTGGGGATGTTTAGATACTAAAGTTGTGCAGATTTTCAAGGAGGAACCAGATAACTTAAAAACTCTACATACAATTTTTGTTTGTTTGTCTTTTTATCAGAAAGGATAGTGAATGAATTGTCAGACAGTGAACATTTTAAATCATGTATTCCGATATATTTTGCAATTCTTGTTTAACTTCACTAATATTTAATATGCATGTTTATCCAACGAAAACCATAGAATTTTATTGTAGTTGAGACATTACAAGCATTTGTTTGTTCTCTTCATCAGGGTGATGTCAGCATGGTTTCTCCTTTACTTTTACCTCCTCTGCTGTTTTGCAGTCTTGAATAGGTGCCTATAGGACATTTCTTGTGGCTTACCCATACCCTTTGCTTTTATCTCATCAAAGGATAATTAGATGGTCTTTTCTATATGTATTAACCAAAAAGTACATATTTTGGTATGTATTTTTACATTCTTTTTACATGCGGCTTTTAGCAACACCCATAATTGTAATGATATTTGCCCCAATATTATCTTTACTCTCACCTTCCATACAAGAGGATTTATTAATTTAACAGGGTATGTTATGTTCATAAAATGTTTGATGGCAAAATATGTTTGGACTTGTTGAAAGACCGTGATGTTGATGCTGAAATCACTGAGAAAGGTAGCCCATCATGTAAAGAAAGCTGGCCTGGATTCTGATGACCCTCCTGCTTTAAGCAGTGGTGCTAGATCTTTCTCCTACAGAAAGCTCTCTGCTCACCTTAATTTTAAGTGTGTGAACTCTTGACTTGAGGACTTTATCGGAGTTTACCCTCTGCAAGGCTCACTGAAAAATTAATTCCTAACTCATTAAACAATTCCTGGATTACCCAAAATTAGCCTTATAGATTATGTTTTTGATGGCTTGTTAGTTGGCATAGGTGACTAAATTTGACACTCAAAAAAGATAGCCTTAGTGTTTTTCTTTTCACACTGTTGTAAGCTTTCTAATTTTTATCCCTCTAATACATTAAGTCATAGTTGACTTTTCTGCTCTGGCTGTCAGTGTCAGGAACTGCGCTTCTGTACATTACCATGCAGACATTTGTGAAAGGTCCTTTATCGATGTCTCAATCTGGTGAATTGAAGAATAATGTACTAGCTACATCAAACTGTTTATTCCTCCTAAGCCAATTGTTATCGTTTGCAGTACTTCCAATGAAATTGTAATTTTTTTTAGCAGATTCTTTTCTGATGGAGCTGTGATTTGCAATAATCTTGTCAAGCCAAGCTCAAAATACTACTAAATGAAGACATTTCTGGAAGGGAATGATTGTAAATTGCATGCAAATTTCAACTTGGCTGGAATTAATCAATATGGAAACAGAACTTGTGAGTTCCTGAGATAATGATGCTGAAACTAATCCCATTGAGTTTTATTTCCATGGGAATTAGGTATTTATTTTGATTTAAATCTCTCTTTTTTCTTGAAGACAAAGGTCCAGTTTTTGAGTCTTTTAATAATAACTTTTTGGGGGATAGAGAGATGTTATAAAGGAAACAGGAGTAAAACTAAGCATCTGACTTCTTCTGTGGGGACATCTGGCATTTCCTATTTAATTTACTGTGCCTATTTAATGAAATTTTCCCCCAGTTTTTCTTGCTCATTTTTTTCCACTGAAAATTCTAAGGCTTATGATATAGTGGGTGACACAGTCTTTAGTATATATTAAGTATGCAACATTGGTCTAAATGACATATTCTCTCATTTATATCAATTTCCTAGGGGGATCCCGTCTCACTGGGGTTGTGTGTGTGTGTGTGTGTGTGTGTGTGTGTGTGTGTGTGTGTGTGTATGTGGTTTTCATTTGCCATAGAGTCTCACTTTCTGGGGAACAGATCACTCACTATCTTTGACTTTTTAATGTCTCCTGGCTTTTGCAATATTTCTCTTTTTCTTCGATTTTCAGGATTAGGCTTTTTGCCTTTTATTGTTGTACTTGGCCCCTAAATCTGTTAGCCTTAGATTTTTTGTTTCTCACCTTTTCTTCAAGCTTTTAGGTGAAGAATTTGCAGATAGAAGGTCTTATCGCTGGTATATTGTATATCACCAATGCATTAGTGTTATATCCGTAAATCCTCAGAGCCCGACAACTTACTTCCCAACCCCTTTAGAGTACTTTAAGAGTTCCTTTATTTATAGCCCAGTTTAAATCCCACTGGGTAACACTCCATAAACCTGCAGTGACATCCAGTGGCCTCATGGTGTAATTTTTTACAAAATTTTCCAAAGGAATTATAGGGGCAGTAATTCCGTCAAGGAAAAATACTGGAGTTATTGAAGGGGGTTCTTTAAGTATATTACCTTCCAAGTAGTTACTGACATACCCCATCATAGGATTCTAGGAGAATGATTATTCGTTTCTTGGTTTTTAAATGGAAGAATGACAACCTGTGATGAGATCAACTTCACTAATTCCAAATAAGATTAGAGGAAAATATAAAATTGAAGACAGTTTTTTTTTTTTAAAGAGGACAATTTTTAATGAAAAGAAATTTACAGTGTCAAATTTCATATTCTGGATTATTTTTTAATTAATTAATTTATTTATGGCTGTGTTGGGTCTTCGTTTCTGTGTGAGGGCTTTCTCTAGTTGTGGCAAGCGGGGGCCACTCACTATCGCGGCCTCTCTTGTTGCGGAGCACAGGCTCCAGACGCGCAGGCTCAGTAGTTGTGGCTCACGGGCCTAGTTGCCCCGCGGCATGTGGGATCCTCCCAGACCAGGGCTAGAACCCGTGTCCCCTGCATTAGCAGGCAGATTCTCAACCACTGCGCCACCAGGGAAGCCCCATATTCTGGATCTTTTTAAGAGGTTCATGATTTAAAGGAGAACATTTAGTTTGTGGTTCTGATTATGAAGTTGAGAGTTCTGTGTTGTTCCTACTTGGTTCTTGTGCTTTCAGTTTCTCTGAGAGTCATTCACTGTGTCAACTCTTGGATTTTCTCAGACTTTCTAAGATTGCTACTATAAGTCAGAGGCAACTGACTCCCAGTCTGATTACTGTCCTTGAATTATGTTATTAAAGGAGAGCGTATTATTTTTATAAAAGTGATACACCATTAACCATAACACCATTAACACCATAAATGATTTACATAATAGAAAACGGTACAAAGAAAATGTAGCACATCAGCTTAAATCTTACCCTTTCCACAGAAACAACCAGTGTTAACATTTGGTGAGCCTCTTTCCAAATAGCTCTCTGTCCATTTATATTAACAGAAAGATGAAGAGATGTCAAGCTAGGAAATAATTTCATAACATTGAACTAAACAACATATGTATTTGCTGTGTTGACTTGGTTTCTAATTACCGCAGTGTTACACTAGGTGGGGAGGGGGCCAGGGTAGAGGCTTGCTGTTTTTTTGTTGTTTTTTTTTTTTTAGCAGTGACTCTTCCTTTAGTGTGACAGACAGGGCTGGCTAGTGAAGATAGGGAGAAGATCTATACAGAGGAGTGTTGGACAGCCATCTCATGGCCTGTTCTAGATAATTTACGATGTTCCAGAGCCCAGAGAGTTAAATAGAAGTAAATCTAGCGTGTACGAACTAAGCAAACAGTATGTTCCAAACTGGTGCTAAGCACATTTATACTAAAGATGAATGTTAGGCTCAAAGAGAGAGGGAGGTTGTTAAATCTTTCTCACAGTTGATACTGAGGCTGAAATTTGGTATTTAAATTTTACTGTCTTGTGCCCATTCCCCCTAACAAAGCAAAAGCCATATGCGACTAGGGAGGGGCAAGAAACCTGTCTGCCCTTCTGGTTCTACACAAAGATCAACTGCTACGAGGAGGATGGCTGTGCACTGCCTCCCACCCTCTCATTTGAATGACACTGGGCAAAAGCCATCGGCCGCTGGGAGAGATTGTGGTGTCCAGGATTCTGCATTGATGCAAAGCAGAGATCAGCTGCCTGTGGCAGAGGAGCAGGAATCTTCCTCATGCCTGAGATATTACACTAGCACAAGAACTTGGTTTCCCTATGGATGGCTTGCAGGGAAGAGTAAAAACCCGATTGCACTCTGTACCCTTTACTGAGTAGGAAACAGTGGTTGCCTGCCATTAAGGGAGAGGCAGAAATGCTGAGAAAGTCCTACTCCTTAGGTTCAGATGTACAGGGCCAGGCTAAGACTGAGGTTGTAGCAGGTAGACTGAGAAACTCTTCTCCCCCACCACAAGCCTTGAATCAAGAAATGAACAATTGCAGTCTACTGCTGGAGGAGTGGCAAGAGCATGGAGAGAGCCTTTGCCTCACTTACCCACACATATATCCTATAATGACTATATGCAGGACCTATTGTATTTTTGGGGTGGATCACGAATACAGAAAAACTGTTTAGTACTTAAAAAATAAATTTAAAAAATAGTTTCAGATTTACAAAAATTAGTACACAGAATTTCCATATGCATGCCGTCTTTTTTGCCCTGTTGTAAACATCATACATGAGTGTGATACATTTTTACAACTAATGTACCAATATTACTACATTATTATTAAAGTTCATACTTTATTCAGATTTCCTTACTTTTTTGCCTAATGCCCTTTTTCTCTTTTAGCATTCTATCCAGGACACCACATTATATGTTTATAGTCACTATGTCTCCTTAGGCTTCTCTAGATTGAGACAGTTTCTTGGACTTTTTTCCTTTTTGATGACCTCGAAAATTTTGAGGAGTGCTGGTCAGATATTTTGTACAATGTTTCTTTTTTTTTTTTAATAAATTTATTTTATTTTTGGCTGCATTGGGTCTTCGTTGCTTCGCGTGGGCTTTCTCTAGTTGCGGTGAGCAACTACTCTTTGTTGCAGTGCGCAGGCTTCTCATTGTGATGGCTTCTCTTGTTGTGGAGCACGGGCTCTAGGCATGCGGGCTTCAGTAGTTGTGGCACATGGGCTCAGTAGTTGTGGCTCGCGGGCTCTAGAGTGCAGACTCAGTAGTTGTGGCACATGGGCTTAGTTGCTCCCTGGCATGTGGGATCTTCCCAGACCAGGGCTCAAACCCGTGTCCCCTGCATTGGCAGGAGGATTCTTAACCACTGTGCCATCAGGGAAGCCCTGTACAATGTTTCTTGATTGCTGTTTTTTTAAAAATTGTTTTTCTGATTCTTTCTAATGATTAGACTCTCAATTGGTTTCTGCTTTTGGACTCTCACAAAGAACTAGGTCACAAGAGTCTATCAGAGGAGGAATTTGCATCCTTTGGTGCACTGAAACTAATTATATCAACAACAAAATCCAAACCCAATTCAACTACTTTCTAGATTTACTCAATCCCCCCATGCTAATAGCCTGAAAGAAGTTACCCATTTCCAGGCATAATGTTATTTACTTCAGTTCTTACACCCACAAAGTGTGGAATTCAATTTTTAAAATGTATGAAACAGACACAAACAAGAAAAAGAAATCCTTGTTAAGAGGTTTAATAATAAACAGAACCAAGCCAAGAGATGGTTTAGATATGCAAACTTCAGACAGGGACTTTGAAATAACTATGATTATTATATTAAAAGGTCTAATGGATAAGTGGACAATATATATATATATATATATATATATATATATATATATATATATATATATATATATATATATCAGTGGGCAATTTCACTATAGCTGTGGAATCTACAAATAAATGTCAAATGGAAATGCTAGAAGTGTGGAACAAAATATCATGTATTAAAATTGTTTTCTTTGGGTTTATTAAGAGACTGGACACAGTAGAGCCAGAATCAGTGACCTTGTAGATAGACTAGAAGAACCCTTCAAGAGTGAAACAGAGCAAAAAGAGTAGAAATTAAAAAAAGGACATCCAAAAATGGAACATGTTACTATAGAACATATGAAATAACCTAACATAAATGAAGAGAGAAGAAATAAAGCAGAAGAAATGTTTGATGAGAGAATGGTTGAGAATTTTTCGGAATGAAAGATAACAAACCATAGATCCAGTCAGGATAAATATGATGGAAAGCATATCTATATATAGTAGTCAAACTGCTGAAAACCAAATATAAGAGTAAATTCTAAAGGCAGTTAGAGAAAAAAAGAAATATTACTTAATGAGGTACATAGGTAACAATTTGGCAGACATTTAGTCAGAAACTATGAAAGCCAGAAGACAATGGAATGGCATCTTTCAAGAATTGAAATCCAGAATTCCATCTCCAGAAAATGTATCTTTCAAAAAGAAAGGCAAAATTAAGAATTTGTCAGATGTACAAACATCAAGAGAATTTTTTCCTAGCAGAACAGTACTACAAGAGATGTTAAAGGAAGGTCTTTAGGCAAGAGCATGCTGCTAGATAGAAAATGTGGTATTACACATGGAGTAAAGAGCACGAAAAATGTAAAACTGTGGATAACTATAAAAGTCATTTTCTTCTTACTTTCAATCTATGAAAAGAGATTAGAGCAAGGGTTGACAAAAAGTAGCCCGTGAGCTAAATACTACCTCTGGCTTATATTTGTGCAGCCTAAGAGCTAGGAGTATTTTATATTTTTTAAAGAGTTATAAAAAAATTAAAGACAAACAAAATGATTGAAGAATATGCAACAGAGACTGAATGGCTTGTTGCAAAGTCTGAATTATTTACTTTCTGATCCTGGTCTAAAGCGAAAATAGTAACTATGCATTGTAGGGTTTGTAACATATGTCAAAGTAAAATTTGGGCAACAACAGTACAAAGGAGAGCAGGAAGGAAATGGAAATATAGTGTTATAAGGTTCTTACACTATTCGTGAAGTGATATAATAGAATTATAGTAGACTAGGAGAAGTTAAAGTTGTGTATTATGAACTCTAGACCAGCCACTGAGGAAAAAGATAAAACAAAGAAGTATAATTAACAAACTGATAAAAGAGAGAAAATGGAATCATAAAACATGCTCAACTAAAACAAAAGAAGGCAAAAAAAACCCAGACAAAAACAAAAAACAGATTCAACAAAATTTTAAACAGTGTAATGATAGATATATACCCATCTTTAGCAATAATTACATTAAATATAAATGGTCAATTAAAAAACAGAGTTTAAAAATTGGATAGAAAGCAAAACCCAATTATGTATTGTCTACAAGAAATTCATTTTAAATATGAAAGCATAGCTATGTTAAAACTAAAAGGATGGGGCTTCCCTGGTGGTGCAGTGGTTGAGAATCCGCCTGCCAATGCAGGGGACACGGGTTCGAGCCCTGGTCTGGGAAGATCCCACATGCCACGGAGCAACTGGGCCCGTGAGCCACAACTACTGAGCCTGCGTGTCTGGAGCCTATGCTCCGCAACAAGAGAGGCCGCGATAGTGAGAGGCCCACACACCGCGATGAAGAGTGGCCCCCGCTTGCCACAACTAGAGAAAGCCCTTGCACAGAAACGAAGACCCAACACAGCCAAAAATAAATAAATAAATAAATTAAAAAAAAAAAAAAAAAACAAAACTAAAAGGATGGAAAACAATGTTTCATGCAACACCCAAACAAAAGAAAGCTGGAGTGGTTCTATTAATATCAGACAAAGTAGACTTCAGAATGAGCAATGTTATCAGGGATAAAGCATGGTATTACATAATGATAAAGAGGTCAGTTCATCAAGAAAACAAGAATTCATAGAGAAAGCTAAAGGTATATGTACCTAATAACAGAGCCTCAAGAAAAAAAAAAAAAGTAATAGAACTACAAGGAGAATTAGACAAATCTACCAATTTAGTTGGAGATTTCAACACTCCTTCAGTAATTGGTAGGACAAGTAAACATAATTTAGGAAAGATGTAGAATACCTGAGCAATACTATCAATCATCTTGACTCAATTGACATAGAATACTCCCTTCAACAACGTAATGCAGGTTTTTTTCCAAGTGCACTTGGAATATTTGTTAATATAGACCATATTTTGAGGTATAAAATAAATCTCAGTAAATGTGAAAGCATTTAAATTATGCAAATTCTGTTCACTGATCAACCAGACATAGTCACATGCCTTGTTTGGGGAATGTAATTTCTTTGGATAAAATTAAATATATAAAACTTGAAAAGTGAGGTCCAAGAGGGAGGGAATACGTATAGCTGATTCATTCCGTTGTACAGCAGAAACTAACACAACATTATAAAGCAATTGAACTCCAATTAAAAAGACCTCGAGAAGTCATCAGGCTTAAAAAATACACTTGAAGCCTTCAGATGTATTAGTAAGAATGTAACAGAATTTTGCCATGAATCTACTTTCAGCTTTACACTGCAGTGGTGCTTTTAGGTATTTGTGATCTAACTAGTTGATTTTGAAGTGTGAATTGGTGCTTGAGATGTATAGCCCCATCTGTCTGTAAACAGCATTTCCTGCACACTCTCTGAGCAAGGGGCCCTTTTTCATGGTATTTTTAAACACTCCCAGTAGTTTTAACTCCCGGAATAGGAAGCATTTAGGCAAACATGATATCATCAGTAGGCACACCCTTAATATTAACCAGTGAAAACAAAAGGTGGAAAGTTCTGCTCTGCTTTTAAAGAAACAGAATTTGAGTGTATATTTTGGAAGAACAGTATGTAGTAGAATAGCAGAAAGATAATGAATTCTCAATATGTGTCTAATTCAGGGTCTGGAAAAGTCATAGGAGTATGTAGAAATTTATGTTAGTTTAATATGACAGATATGGCTCTTTAATAATGAAGACTAAAAAGACCTTTGTGGGCTGGTGAGTGGGGTCATAATGTTTTTGCCCTAAATATTAGACTATCATTTCTCTCTTACTGTGAGGTTACACAAAATAAAAGGTGTTCTCTAAGAGAAAAGAATATAATTTTAGTTTGCATGATCACAAGTGACCTTATTATAGCTCCCCTTCTCAGAAGTATGAACAACTCTTAAAATAAAGGGTAAGTAAGAATAGTCTGCTAAGCTGATGTGGATTTTAGTAGAGTAGTATGCTCATCATCTGAAGTAAAAGATTCCCATTTTACAAAGGCATTAGATGTCCTTGGCAGATTTAGGTTAGTAACATGAAATGCATATGGTAAAACTGGGGCCCAGGGCTTAGGGTTTGTTCTGATGATTCATTGCATGCCGCAAACATAGCCAGCCTATTTGTAAATTTTCTTCAGATAAGAGTTGTTTTATTTAGGGAAAAAAGATCATTTCTGGATTGAGTACTTCTAATGAGTTATTTTTGGAGAACTTTTACCAAACTTATGACAAATGACTGTTAATCCTTCTTGCAAACAATTTTACCACTACTGTATTACCACCCAAAGTCCTATTCCTTCCTTTAGCCTTGGGAAGACCTCACAGTCATGAATTTAATGCTTTGATTTTAATTTTTTTTAAATTATGAGTGCTATATGGCTGTAGGATGCAGAGGTTTCCTTGAAATATGTTTGGTGAAAGTCAGAAGTAATTTGCCATGACTAGAATTCATTTAAATATCTGTGATTTCAATGTATAAAATTATCTTCACAGTAAATGTTAAGGGATATGATTTTGCATTAGATCGTAATACTTGCTAATTATTTTTCTTACTATTATTAGTTAACTGGGAGTTAACAAGTCATAGGTAGTGATGCCACATATGTGTGGGTTATTACAAAATTTTATTTGCTGCTTAATTTTTTAACATTGCGTCATTCCCTAAATAGCCTCAAGATCCAAATACAACTGCAGTAATATTTGCTGAAAATTAGAAACTATAAAACCCCTTATTTTGCTAGGATTTAGAATAGGAGAAAGAATTTCAAATAATAAAGCCTTCTATTTATAAAAAAACAGAACCTTTCATCTACTGTCTCTCAAAAGGCAGTTTGATAACAAAATGTGTTTCAATATTTTACATTATTTCCATTTTTAAAGGTAGTAATAGTAAGTGCACAGGCATCATAGATCACAGACATCTTTGTTAAAAGGTCTATTTATTTGAGATCAGATTTACTAGGGGCAAGTTATCTTTATAACTCTTCTTTATTTAGTTCCCTTACTTGCACATTGAATAGATTGAAAGGATTAGGGAAAAATAAAAGTAAGGGTCCTTAATCCCATTTGGTTGTGTTAAATTCTCCAAATGATGGATGGAAATTTCAGCCTGGTAGGGTCTACCACGTGGTTTGATAGTTATCTACACTTATAGAGAGATATTCTTTAATTACACTGTACAGCTAAATGCATTTGAAACAGATAACTGATCCTGTCTCAAAATTGATGTTTCTTTTAAAGTGGAAAGTCAGTACACCATTGTTTCCAAATGGTCAGATTGCATGCTACTGTCCCAAGCACACAGGAATTGGTAAGTCAGAGGTCCAAGCATGTAGGCATGTAGGGATAAGCGAAAAGGATCACAATGGAAGTAAATCCTTTCCCCTTTTTCCTGACTGTGTTTTGACCACCTGTCTTTTACCCTTTGCAGTTCTATTCTGAGAGGAATATGAGGAACAGCCCTGAAGATGGGGGCCACTGCTGCTGGATTGTTGCCATTAACCAGCTCTCATGGCTTTTTGGGAGCCTCCTTTTTATTAGTATTTGCAACATGTTCACCAGCAAAATGATTATGTTAGGCAGAAACATCACATCACTTACATTTCATAGCTCAGTGCAATTTTCATAAACTGCGAGGCAACATCCAAAAAAACATGACTCAGAATTAGAGTTTCAGGAGATTATTATATAGACATTATTTCCCTCAGGTCACGGGCTTTAGTCAAATTTGGAGGAGAATGAAATTGCCAACAGTGAAAAGCAGACAGAAAGGTATGAGTTCATGAGCAGAGAAATAACATTTTCATTTGTTCCTTCCCCATGGGAAAGATTCAGCATTCCGGTAAATGGAGACGGTTATAAGAAATGAATTTTTGTCAGCAGGGATGTGATTTTAAGGCTCACTTATCCATTGGCAATCTAGATTTCTAACCCCAGGAATCTAGGAAATTGCTACAGAATGTAGTCTTTATTATAAACAAGTTTTTTTTTTTTTTTTTTTTGGTAGTGTTTCCCCCCCTTCCTTTTCTTGCTCAGAGATTTTAAGACGGACTACATTTCTTTCTGCCTTTCGGGGTCAGATGACTGCAGAATTTCTGCATCTGCCATGAGTTTCTCCTCATTGCCATTGCTTTGTGATGGAAACCGTTTCTTCCCCACCAAGCTTCCCCCACTCCCCCTTGCCTTTCCAAACCCCCTCTGTTCAGCATGCACAACGCTGACAGTATTGGAAGCCACAGCGCTTACTAGTGCTGAATTCGTGGCCTCTGCCTCTGTTCCCAGCATTTGCAGGATGTCTTGTGGTGCTGCTGTTTCTCTATTCTCAGTCCTTTTGTGTCTGTGGACCTGAGAGAGTAAGGCAGGAAGAAAAGGCTTTCCAGGTAGCTCTCATTTTACCAGGTATAAAGAGCAAGGATTTGCAAGGTTTCTGTAGGGTAATCCCAGACAACCTTCTTCATAATTAAAGAATGTTCTTTCAGGGGAAATTTTATCTTGCTTCTTCAATTTCATCTGATGCTTCTCAGCCCATCACTCATTCAAATTCTGTTCAGAGGTTCTCCTGCTAGCTATATAGTACATCCGTGAGAGCAGAACATATTTCATATAACCTAAACCCTTCATTTCTAGAGATGCAGACAGGTTCTGTAACATTAATCTCACCTTTATATTTTTTCAATTTTTAATAACTTGAAAATATGTATATCTAATACCTTCCTCCCCTGTGCATTTTTGCCCATTTTAATATCTCTCTCAACACTATAAACTACTTTCCTGGCTGTATTATTATTAAAAAATGTTATTGCCTGCCAAAGTTTATTATCTTTATTATTATATCTACAATATAATGATTATGTAACGTTGTGAATTATATTTGATTAATAAATGAGAATTGAGTACTCTAGCTTATTTAGCTCATTGGATTTGGCCCATGAAATTAATCAAGATCCATAAACTTTTCCCCCAAACCTCCAAAGCTTCTCAAAGGAAGGGAGAGGGGATATTAAGGTTAAGAGGAACATCTTGTTTGCTGCAAGGACATCCCGTTACACGTTTTGATTCCTTGCAACTGCTGTGGTAAAGGATTCACTGAATTAGCCATAGTGCTGGTATATGCTGATATTCTGTGGAGTTTCAATTTCTTCCTATTAAATTTTTTAATATATAGAGTCATTTTATCTTTGAAAGTTAGGGGACCTCTGTTTAGAAAAGTGGGGGTAAAGTGTTATATTCCATTCTTTGTAATGGGCAACTCTTGGCATTTGTGGAATTCTTCCTGGAATTATTTGAGGGGGCAGAAACAGGCACCTGGAATGTTTACTTGACAAAAACATGTACTTGTCTCTTATATGTCACTCATTCTTACTTCCAACAACCTCTGTTCTACTATTTTACATTGTTCAGAAGTTGTGTGACTGTCTCATACAGAAGCTAATAACCCGGAAGATACTCAAATTCGAATATAGTTTGGAACCATTTTGGATTCCATATACCACTTCAGTAGGAGTGAAGAATCCCATGGAAAATGATGGGTTTTGCAGATGTTCTCATCGCCATAACAGGACTTCATTAGAGTTACTGGCTGGAATAGGATTTTTTTTTTGTTGAAGTATAGTTGATTTACAATATTGAGTTAGTTTCTGGTGTACAGAAAAGTGATTTAGTTTATATATATACATATATATATATATATATATATATATGTATATATATCCTTTTTCAGATTCTTTTCCATTATGATTTACTACAGGATACTGAATATAGTTCCCTGTGCTATTCTGTAGGACCTTGTTGTTTATCTGTTTTATATATAGTAGTGTGTATCTGTTAATCCCAAACTCCTAATTTGTCCCTCCCCCGTCTTTTCTCTTTAGTAACAATAATTTTGTTTTCTATATCTGTGAGTCTATTTTGTAAATAATTTCATTTGTATCACTTTTTTAGATTCCACATATAAGTGATATCACATGATATTTGTCTTTCTCTGTCTGACCTACTTTACTTAGTCTGATAATCTCCAGGTCCATCCATGTTGTTGCAAATGGCATTATTTCATTCTTTTTTATGGCTGAGTAATATTCCATTATACATCTTTATCCATTCATCTGCTGATAGACACTTAGGTTACTTTAGGATAGGATTTTTTTGATTAGTTCCCAATGAAGGATGGAATACTGTAAGTGTAGTAATTCATGGCACAAATAAGAAAGCTGTAGACATGGTTAGTATTATAATTGCATAATAACAGTAGTACTATAAGAAAACATCCAAGCAGTCACCTGAAAATTACTCATTGGCCATAGCTTGAAAGTCTCACTGTCTACCATTTGGAGCCAGGGACAGGATGTCTCAGATCTACATTCTTGATACTTGCTCAAGAGCAACTCACTCTAGAGAAATTGTTCAACTTTCTGGTGTTTGGTTTCAGCTTCTCCTTTTGTGAAATGGCAATAATTTTGCCTGTCCAAACCACTGTTACTGTTTTTTTCTCAGCAATGCTTGTGTGAATGAAATATTATTACAGGATTCAAACTCCCAGAAACAGTTAACCCACTTTGCTTTCACACACCATTTCATAATACTTAGTCCTCTTGATTAAGAGAATAATACAGTAAAACCTCTGTTAACTGGAGTAAAGTGTTGTTAATTTAAGTTTAGATCATTCTTTAAAAACATATTTATTTCAATATACTTGTTCTTGAAAATCTTTCTATAATGTATTCAGTGTATTTTTGCCTTAGAGAGCATGGTCTAGTAAATATTGCTATAATTGAGTCTCTCTCTGATGATGGATTATCTTCACAGCCCTGGGGCCATGATATTGGTGTCAGTTCTTTATGCACCAAGAAATGGATATAAAATGGGACTCTTAATGGGAAGTTAGGCTGAATTTGCTCTGATCTTGGCCATACCTTGGAAGTTGCATTTTAATAAGCAAATTGCTCACATGAATTTTTTTCTCAGTGTTCTACGTTTTTTTTCCCCTTAAAATGAAACAAAAACTACATTAACCACACTTATAAAAATGAAAAATACAATACCAATCAAAACATCGTTATTACATCAACATTTTCATAGGAGACATAGATAGCATGCTTAGGAGGTCTGACTTGATTAAATGCTTTGCCTCTAGTTTTTCAAAGTTTCAAAGGAGGTATTCCCTCTGTCAATAAGTTTTTAGATTTTATGTGTAATAATAATCATGATCCCAGCTAGCAGTTATTGAGCTTTGACTGTTTGCCAGGCACTGTTCTAAGTATGTTTCAGGTAATAACTCAGTTATTCCTCACAACCACTCCATCAAGGAGGCACTGTAATTAGCTCCATTTTTTCAATAAGGAAACTGAGGCTTATAAAGATTAAGAAATCTGTCTAAGGTTATATAGCTAGTAACTGGCTGAGCCAGGATATGAACAGTCTGATGTAAGAACCCATGCTCTTAACCACCACGCCATCATGCCTCAAAGGCATATGTGTGCAGTGGTTGTGGAAGAGGTGATCTAGACTTACTCACTTTTGCTGTGGGCCTTGCATGGTGTTTGATTTACTATTTTTGTTTATATTATCTCATTTAGTTTAAAACAATTCTACCAGGTCTATTTTTATTATGCACATTTTATAAATGAAGAAATCTAGACTCAGAAAAGGCAAAGCTTTTATCCGAGTTTACGGTTCTTGTGATAATTGATGGAGCTGATTTGAACCTAATAACCCCAGTTCAGGTTCTGGTCAGGGGTATTGTTAAGGAAAGGAACCTTCTCTCCAAGAAAGGTCATTTTTATAATGTTTAAGAGATTTAGGTTTTCGGTATAACACCTTACCCCTAGCAAGGATTTGTGTTTTCTTTTTAAGTTAAATCATTTGTTCTGCATTGGAATTGTCTCATCTCTTTCTATCCATGGAGTTTCTTCAAGTCATTGCTGATACACGCTGATTCTTCTTCCTGTTGGTAGTTTGCGATGGGTTGGTTGACCTTTTACAATTAACATCATTGTTTTCATTTGTTGTCCTTAAGAAATTAATTTTCCTTTGAGTTTTAGACTCCTAATATTATGTCCTTTAGCCCTCTGAAGGGTGAGTGTCCCTGTGGTGCCATTAGCCACTTACTTGTACAATGTCTTGAGAACACTTTAAGAGAAATATAAATGGCAGTACCTCCTGGATATCAATTAAAAATAAATTTCGTTTTGAGTAAATGCTGTCTTTTAGCCTGCCAAGACACAGAAGGTTGGTTGTCTCAGTTTCCTTTGCCATTACTGACATCACTTAGAACTTACTGGTGTAATAAAAAAAGCATTTAATGGAAAGTTGGTGAACAGTGGGAGAACAGCTATTTTTCACATGGCTGTGTATTATAAAGGATATAGAATGGACTTCTAGCAATTCCTACAAAGTCCTGGTGGGTCTCCATTGTTGTATGGCAAAGTCTATGGGATGTCTTTTGGATTGCCTTGGCAGCAAGTGGGCAGCATCTTGCCAGCCCACTGTGACTCATGGGGAATTCTGTGTCTCGATGTTTTTTATGGCTGTGTTTTAATGGGTTAGGCCTCCCCGCCATCTTGTTTTCCTGGCTTGTCTTCTCTTCTGTTTACCTTGGCTCCACCTTTGGCTCAGCGAGACACCACAGGCTTCACCAGAGTCATTTGGAATGCAAGCCCATCAGACGAAGTCTCCCATCTCCTCGAGGCATTTCGTGGCTCAGAGAGAATTGGAACTAAACTCTGGGTAGCTGGTGGTTGGTTGTCCCCAGCCAAGTCTGCACAAGTGGAGAAAATGCATGTGTTTGTGAGTCTGCATATATTTTATATTCTCACAGTTACATCTTTGAGTCCAGTAAATATATTTCTGTTCCGCCTTGATTTTAGTGGTTAATTATGCAGGCCCTGAAAAATGAGTTTTGGTTACCCATGGGCCAAGAAGCTGGGTTCTTCAGGAACAGCTGTGATTATCCAGAGACGTCACACTGTGTCTTTCTCTCCACGCGTCTTTAACACCTGCACATCATAGCTTTCCTGGGCACCTCCAGCGGAGTCTCCTGTTAGCTTGGCAGACTCAAGAGACGCTCGAACCTATTTCTTACTTCCTGTGTCTGTATGGATTATTTTTATCATGTGATGATTTGGCATTTTCTAAAAATCTCTAGCTTGCCTTTTCAACTCTGGTAAAGAGTTGTCAACTGTACCCACAAACTCAACTTGTGAAGTGGCATTTCCCCAGAAACAGGAATGGGAGGAAGAAACTTAGCAGGGGGCTTCCCTGGTGGCGCAGTGGTTGAGAATCTGCCTGCTCATGCAGGGGACACGGGTTCGAGCCCTGGTCTGGGAAGATCCCACATGCCGCGGAGCAACTAGGCCCGTGAGCCACAACTACTGAGCCTGCGCGTCTGGAGCCTGTGCTCCGCAACAAGAGAGGCCACAATAGTGAGAGGCCCGCGCACCGCGATGAAGAGTGGACCCTGCTTGCTGCAACTAGAGAAAGCCCTCGCACAGAAACGAAGACCCAACACAGCCAAAAATTAATTAATTAATTAATTAATTAATTTTTTTAAAAAAGGCATAAAATAATAGCTACTGTCTGCCTTAAAAAAAAAAAAAAGAAAGAAAAGAAACTTAGCAGGACAAGTGCTCTTTCTTATGAGAGTTGATCTCTAAGCTTAGTATAATTTTTCTGATTTAGAGGGAATTATAGGACCCTGAGACCAACCCTTCCCAGCTTGCCGCCAGCCTTGGTTTAACTTCATTGCAAATGTTGGGATCGATGCTTTAGTTGTACAACAAAGAGATTATTTCAGGGTGGCATTTTATCTCCTACTCTCAGACTCTTTTAGATCGAACTGGGTGCTCAACATAATCCTTTTGTGTAAGTCCCACAGGCTGCAATTCCATAGCTTGGGTAGTGGTCAGAGGAGCTCTAATGCCAGAACAGATGATGCTGCTAAAAGAAAAGGGGTAGGAGTCATCTCTCTACAGAATGCCTCACAAAGGAGACTTTCTTTGCTCCTCCTGGTACATGTGGTAAGCATAGAAATAGTTTATTATGAAAGTCTTTCAGCCACAAGTCTTTCTAAGGCATAACTGTACCCTCCAGGGAAACCAAAATAAATACCAGCCTAATAAACTTCAGATTTTTAAAAATAAGTTACCCTATTGCATCTCTGCAAGAAGGAAAAATATGAGAGGTTAACGTGTGTTCTTATTCTGCTTTGATATACTTCCCATGATGTCCCTTCCCAACCCAGGCTTGAAGTGGAAGAAAATACTTCATCATTTGAAGAAGAATGATGGTACAAAATAGTCTTTTGGAAGAAAAGGTGGAAAAGTAAATTTTGATGGCAACTTTGGAATTTTCTTAAAACAAAACAAAACACATACACATGCACTTGGTTTTCTCCTGGAGTTTAATGTTTTATATATATATATATATATATATATATATATATTTTTTTTTTTTTTTTTTTTCTGTATTCTCTGTATTCCTGGCAAAGGAAGTCTTCCATCCAAGCTTCCATTTATTTGTTTCTAATATGGTCATGGTCCACCTGGTCCTCTCACAAGCTCTCTCTGCCCTTTCTTTGTCCCAGTCCCTTGGCCCCTCCTCGTCTCCAGTTCTGTCAGTAAGCCCTTGGCTTCTCCTGTCTCCCTGCCCAGTCTGAACCAAGTGTATGAAGTGCAACCTACATTCTGCCAGCCCTTCAGCTGTACATGCCTGTCACACTCCAGCTCTAGGGTATGTCAGTGGTCTGACTTCTCGCCTTTCTCCACTGCCCTTTCTCAACCTACAAGACTGATTATTACCTGTCGTCCATATTCTTAAATATGGCTAGCCCCCCAGGATTCCTCTGGCTATGCATTATTATTTTTGCTTTATCTTTATTTTGTTAAATAAAGGTATGAAAAATAATGTAATGTATATCCATGTGCCCATCTCCCAGATTGAAAAGTAAAATATTTCCAGGATAGTTGATGCCTCCATTATAATTCTGATCATATCCTCCTCTCAGAGCCCAGGGGTAATAACCACAATTCTGAATTTGTTGTTTATACTATGAATTTCTTTATACATATCCCACATGTGTAAATCAGCACATACTATATAGTAGGTTTAACTTTGAAAAATTGCATCTTGCCATGTATGTACGTTTGCAACTTTTAATATTTATTTATTTATTTATTTATTTATTTATTTATTTATTTATTTATTTATTGGCTGCCTCGGGTCTTAGTTGTGGCACGCGGGATCTTCCGTTGCGGTGTGCGGGCTCTTCATTGCGGTGCGCGGGCTTCTCTCTAGTTGAGGTGTGCGGGCTCAGTAGTTGTGGTGTGCGGGCTTAGTTGCCCCATGGCATATGGGATCTTAGTTCCCTGACCAGGGATCGAACCAGCGTTCCCTGCACTGCAAGACTGATTCTTAGCCACTGGACCACCAGGGAAATCCCTGCAACTTTTTTTAAACTGGACATTATGTTTGTGGGATTAATTCAGTTGTTCTCTTTCGCTTTTCCACTACTGTATAATATTCTAGTTTGACTATGTTATCATTTTTTTTAATCTATTCTATTTGTGAACGTTTAGACTGTTTTCAAGTTTTTGCTGTTACAAACACCGCTGCTATGAACATTCTTGTGCAAATCTCCTTGCACACGTGTCCATTTGTTACTTTGGCAAGTTGTACTGAGCACCTATTTGTGTTTGGTATGATTGATGTAAGACTGCTGAAACAAGGCGCTTATCTTCAAGCCATATGCTCTAGCGAGGACTCCCGGGGAGATCCTGCTGCAGGAGTCTTTTCACTGGTTTTCTTAGCACTCATCTCACCTCTTGGTCGTCTTTCACAGTTCTGTTAGAGTTAACTTCTTGAACACAGTTTTAATCTGTACTGTTATGCTCAAAAACATTTAATAGCTCCCTCTTACTTAAGTGATGGAGCTAATACTCCTCAGCTTGCTGTTCAAGAACCACCCTAAGCGTAACCTTTTTTGGTCTTTGTACTGTTTACATCTCACCCACACAGCTCACATTCCAGTGTCATGTCCCTTTCATGCCTCTCAGTGATGTCTCTTTATCCCTAGGTGTCTTTCCTGTTTTGAACTTTATCCAGGATGTTGAAATTCTAGTCAGTTTTCAAGATCCTAATGAAATACATTTTTATCCAGGTATATCTTCTACCCCTTGTGTGATTCTAACTTCATATTACAGCTAGTTAGGCATATATTTGCTTAGCTGATTATGAGCAGGAACCACAAGGTAATTGCCTCGAACATAGTAGGACCTCATTAATTAAAATAATAATAATAATCAAAGTGAATTGAGTGGACCATTTGGTTCTGAGCCTTGCTATTAAAACACTTTAATGCTGCTAATGAAGGAGAGAGTAGAAAACGAGCAAATGCTTTAATTCTCTATGGCAGTTTTCAAACATTTCTGGCTGCCAGTTAGAGCTTGTAGTGTACTAACCAGGTAGCCATCCTTAGCGGGACCCTTATCACGTCAAAGCGGGGCAAGGTGGAGGAGGAAATTAACTTTTGAAAGAGAGATGGACCCTTCATTAAAAAGACCACGTTCTCACCTCAGTGAGATTTAACTAAAGCACACTTGAAGCAGCTCCATCCTGGTCTCTGGGCCAGATCCTTCCAGCCTTTTGGGTGGTAGTACAGGTTGATGACCTGTCACTAATTATGCCCTTCAACTTATTTTCTGCTCCCAGGGTAGAAGGCAGCTTGCGGCTGCTTGTGAGTAAGAGAAGCCTGAGTCCACTGCGTCCACGTTTCCACCTTGAAGGAAGTGGGAGAAATGAGGCCAGTGGTTTGATAAATTATATCAAAAACAGTCCCTTCATGCTAATGGAGTGTGAAGAAGCTGATGTACTGGAAATGATCTATAATATTTCATATTTCTCTGAGGAGAAAAATGATAAACTTGATGATGTGTGATTTATTCATGTTCCTCCAGATGAAGAAAATAAAATCCTACAGTCAACTGCCTGTTTCTCACTCCCAGCAGCTGGCTTGTAGATTTTACACTGGGATTGGAGGCTTGGCTTGTTTAGAGAAACGCCTAGAGAGACTTTGATCAATCACCAGACCTTTGGCAGTTGGTTGGGAGAGGGTAATTATGACAGCATTGCGGCTATTTTATCATCACTATTTCATGGCTCTATACCACCAGGTGACAAATGCGTTAATTATTACATTTCTTATCCAGGACTTCTCTTGGCTGCCCCCCTCCCCTCATGGTTTTAGCTCCGAGTCCTTCCCTGCAGCTCAGCCCGGGACAGAAGTAACTTCTGCAATCAAAGAGCTGTTCTTTGGAAGTCATGCTGAGAGGGACATGGTTATCAGCCCTGCTGTGTGCAGACTCTGACCACAGGGGATCTAGTTAATTCCCTTCCCTCTTCCTTCTGCCCATCACCCTTTGGCTCAAGTGCTGCTCAGAGCCAGAAGCTCTACTTGCTTCTTTAATAACTGAAAATGGCATCCCTGGCCCAGGCCATTTCATTCCAAATAGCCCCCTGGAGGAGGTTGGAAAAAGAGGTTGTCTTAGGCAAAGTGATTTAGCAGATAAAATTGTCTTTTTTTTTTTTTTTCCCCACTACCCTTTCCCTAACTGGCTACTACCCATAATAGGACTCCTCTTTACCCCCCACCCCTACCCCACCTGGCCATTTCCTTCCTGGACTCTTAACTTGTCCCCTCATCACAGGTCACCTGCCCTAATTTCCCAAGAATGTAGTCAATACATTTGCTAATTTTACTCTTGTGATTATGTTAGTAGATACTAGCATATCTAGTATCTTAAAGGGTTAAGACTGACCTTTATAAGATAAATGACTTGCATTTTCATAAGACTTTTGGAGACTCCTCATAGAATGATACGATTCATGGATGTGGTAGAGACTTTGGGAGAAGAGAAGGCCTTCCAGAGAGTCTTAGGAGATGCTTTGTGAAGTGACCATTTTCTCCATGTTCACAGAATCAGCCAAATGGATGTATCTCTGAGATTATGGCTGCCACTCTGCCCAGATCCTTTTTCTAGTCTCAAACCATACATTCAGTTCTTCCAAATCTGCTATAATTCCATTTACAGGTATATGCCATTTAATTGCACTTCACAGATAATACGTTTCTTACAAATTGAAGGTTTGTGGCAACCCTGCATCAAGCAAGTTTATCAGCGCCATTTTTCCAACACTGTTCCCTCACTTTTGTGTCTCTGTGTCACATTTTGGTAGTTCTCACAATATTTCAAACTTTTCATTATTATTTTATTTGTTATGGTGAACTGTGATCAGTGATCTTCGATGTTACTATTGAAAAAGCTTATGACTCGCTGAAGGTGCAGATGATGGTCAGCATTTTTTAGCAATAAATTATTATTATTTTTATATAAATTTATTTATTTTATTTATTTATTTTTGGCTGCGTTGGGCCTTCGTTGCCGTGCACGGTCTTTTCTCTAGTTGCAGTGAGTGGGGGCTACTCTTCATTGCGGTGCACGGGCTTCTCATTGTGGTGGCTTCTCTTGTTGCAGAGCAGGGGCTCTAGGCGCGTGGGCTTCAGTAGTTGTGGTACGCAGGCTCAGTAGTTGTGACTCGCGGGCTCTAGAGCACAGGCTCAGTAGTTGTGGCGCACAGGCTTAGTTGCTGCACGGCATGTGGAATCTTCCCGGACCAGGGATCGAACCCATGCCCCCTGCATTGGCAGGCAGATTCTTAACCACTGTGCCACCAGGGAAGTCCAGCAATAAATTATTTTTGATTAAGGTATATACATTGTTTTTTTAGACATAATGCTATTGCACACTTAATAGACTACAGTATGGTGTAAGCATAACTTCTGTATGCACTGGGAAGCCAAATTCTTGTGACTCATTTTATTGCAATATTTGCTTTGTTGTGTTGGTCTTCGACCAAAACCACAATATTTCCAAGGTATGCCTGTAAGATACCACGCTGGTGATGTTAGGAAAGCAGATTCATTGTGTAAATAGGTTGCAGTTTCTTCTAGTGATTTAGAAATTTTAAAGACATCTTGGAATGTGATTTGTGGATAATAACGGAGTTAGGACATACTACTCTAAAATATGGCTCCTTGGCATATTGAATATTTCAGCCTGAAGGAAGTTGAGAATGGCAGGTGCAGGAAGGACTCTCTGACCTTCCTCTGAAGCAGGTCATAAGACCCTTATGTGAGAGATGCCCTTCCTTTTCCCAGAGGAAAGGAGCATCGTTATCTCTAAAGCTGGAGGAACTCTGAGAGGAGTCTGAATGTTTCCCTTAGCTCATTCCCTTTGTCCTCTCACATTTTACCATGACTTACCACTCTTAGTCAAACCTTGCATAAAAATGCCCAAGCTTAACCACTCCTTCAGGTCTCCATTTCCTTTTGAACAAGGCTCCCATGTCACGTAAAACTTACATTAAATAGATTTGTATGCGTTTCTCTTTTTAATCTTTTTTTTGTTACAGGGGCCCCAGCTGAGAACTTAAAAAGGTAAAAGGAAAAGATAATTTTCCTCCCTTACAGTTTCTGACAGTCGCAAGACCGGGGCATTCCCGCTCCACTAGCTCCAGAGACTGCAGTTGAGGTCTGGGACAACTGAGAAAAAGGTAAGAATTCTTACCATGTCAGCTTCCTGGATCTCTGTCCATAGTGCCTGGTAGAGAGAGGAAGGTAAACATTTCTCCTTGTCCCTTCCTTTTAAAATTCAGATTAACAGGAGAAAAACATTTGTAATAAATACGTTTGTATGCTTGTCTCTTGTTAATCTTGTCTTTTGTTACAGAGGCCCCAGCCAAGAATTTAGAAGGGTAAAAGGAAAAGGTATTTTTCCCCCCCTACAGCAGTCTAATTCCCTTTCTGTGGGACTCTGAAGAGAGTTTGTCTTCCCGTCACGTGTTGCTTGTCTGCCTCAAATGAGAATCAGCATGTTGTGGCAGCTCATCATTTGATAATTCCCATGGGGTAGAATCAGGACACCAGGGTGAATAGAGTGATCAGATGAGGTTCTGTTAGAGGCTTAGTATGAAAACAAATAGGCTTATGAAAACAAATCGGGTCCAAAAAATTGTCTTATAAAACTTTTTTTTTTTTTTTAAGTGTACGTACACACATAAACCAGTTTTGTTTGTTTCAACAAAAGGTTCACTCTCTTGGAATCTGGATACCTAGTTTCAGGTATTAGTTTTTATTGAGGTAATTTAACTGCTCTGAGCCTTAATTTCCTCATCAGGAAAGAGTCTTGGCACTAATGTAAATAATGAGAGTATAAGTACTGTTTTTGCATCAAGTGCCATTTAACTTATATTGTATTTAACTTACTATTGTAGGAGTAATATTGCACAAGTCTTCAATTTGGTTAATCATTTTCTCTGATGCTTTCTTTGTGGGAGCCATCTTCTGTGTTTATTTATAGTCAAGCCATTCTTAGGACTTTACATGGCAGGAAAAACCCCACAGAACAGTATTATAGAGCCATTATCTTCTGCTGGCACACCCTGCTGACGTGCACAGCCTGAGAACCAACTTCAGGTTGGCATGAAGTCTTCCCACTCATTAACCATGGAGTATGAGGAGTTTTCCTCTAACTGTTCCCAGCCAACATAGCTTGAGGGATGAAAGAAATCTTCACATACACACCTATAATGTAGTTATACCATTTTGTAACAGCTGAGTGAACTGAAATTTAAAGAAAGAACTTTAATAGAACATAGAAGTCGGTAGATGTATTTGATGGAGAAGTATCTATTCTAGTTTGGCCAGTGTGGGTGGGTTGTAGGGGGAAATTCAGAAGTCAGATTTCTTTTAAGAAAAAGAGTCAGCATATCATTCTTTTCTGTTGCTTCAGCGTAATGGTTATTTGTCAGTTCTTCAATCAACAGCTTTTCTTTGACTGTTATTTGTTCTTTTGATGGATAGCATATTCAAATAAGTATAGTTGCCATGCCTGACCTTAAGAAGAAGAAGAGCTGTTTTTATACCTATAAAAAGATGAGTAGCCACAGAGTATAGGAAGTAATGCCCAAACTAGCCACAGAGAAAGCAAGTGCCACAGCTGGAAGGATCAGCCTGTACAGAAGTTAGGGAAGGCTTCCTAGGGTTTCCACCTCCCAAGAATGAGAATTTCTTGTCAGGCCCTCCATTTCTTCTGGATCTAAGGTGCCACATCTTATTCCCTCTGGCTCAGTCTTTGGTGATTGTGTGCCTGTCTCACTAGTATGTAATTTAGTTGGTTACATTCTTGTTTGTATTCCCAGGTTTTAGAATAAGACCTGACACCTCGTTCATGGTCAGTAGGTATTTTATGAATGAATGAATGAATGAATGAATGAATGAAACAAAGGATTTTACATGTAAGTCTCCTTTTCTTGACTAGACAGGGTTTTCACTACATTTGAAGGTTTGAGGCTTCTTCAGCCCTCTGTGTTTTGGTCCAAAGGCTGTCTGAAACCAAAGAAGAAAAAATTCCCTCTTACTGGTCTAGTGGCTGCAGACAAAAAGCGCCCGGGCTTCTTTGTCTTCCAAAAGTTAGAGATGTGTCTCTGAGGATACCTTACCCTAGTATGGTCCTTTTCTTATAATATTAAATGCCTTCTCTGTGACTGAGCTGGATGCTTATGCAGATTTCTTTGGGTATTTCCTTTCTTTTAAGCCTAATGTGTATTTATCCCAGAACTGTTTATCCTAATTATAATTCTTACATGAAAGTGAGACAAATGTGTCTGCCACCAAATGTGACTATTAAATGCTTTTGAAATACTTACCTTGCATTATAGTTATGTATGCATATCTGTCTCCTCCGTTATATTTTAAACTCCTTGAAGTAACGTTTTATCTACTTTTGTATCCCCATTGCTTAGCAAAGGGTGGCACAAGCAGACCCTTCATGAATTGATACTCACTAGCGTTCTGTGGGAATTCATTTCAGCATTCTTGGCATCTTTCTTACCTATCAGGGATAGCAAATAATTTAAACTGTAAAAACCAAAGGTTTTGGTTCAGGCCCAGATGACATTAAACTACTTTTTCTGACAGTAGTAAACAGTAAAATCAGTGCCTCTTTGAGGCTTTTACTGTTGCATGAGGCCACTTGTCTTACTCTGTGTGATCCAGAAGGAGATGCATCACATTCATCTGAAGATTGAAGAGGTTATTTAATTGTGGCTTGCGAAGAGAGAACAGCTAGACTGTGGACGTGCTTTATGCTATTTAGGATTGAAAATAAGTTAGTCAGGAAGTTCTTTTCACCCTACTTTTGATGATCATATTTGGATAAGCTTTTCAGAAGCATTAATAACCTAGACTCAAGCCTTACGTAGTTTGGACCTTCAAGTCCTTCCATATGTGGAATCAAAGAACAAGAGTCGATTGATCTATATGATATGAGAAGTTCTACATTATCCTTGGACTATGTCATCACTAGTGCCAGAGTGGTGCTTCACTCCTGCTGGCCAACAGGAATGGTATGAGAGTGGGGGACCTAGACTTAGAGTTTATTGAGGAAAAAAATGTTGGTTTAAATATAGAAATTTTATATAAAAAACAAATAGATATATTTTTTTGGATAATGAGGATTTCCAAAAGAAATATGATTCACTTTGATGGAGGTAATTACAGGAAGTAATGGAGTGTGGATTGGGGCCTGTCTGTCAGAATGAAATTTTAGCATTCATGGTGGCAAGAGGTAATTTCTCAGTGGTTGGGCCTTAATCAAAGTTGAAGTGGGTTAAAAGTATATTATAGCTGTACATAATGGGATTATGTTTTAGGGGAATTTTGGGGTGATGTATAAAAAACCTGAAGAAGCTGTCTTTGTGTTTGAAAGCCAAGAAAAACTTTATACTGGTTGGTTTATAGGAAACTATTTTCTACACTCAGGAGGTATTCTTCTCTGGCTGCTGACTGAGCCTAAAGGTCAAATGGTGGTGTTTATTGGTTTAAATAAGAAACTTAAGTAGGGTTTGATAAGGTCTCTCTTCTGCTGAAGGTAAGGTCTTTTTACTCTTGTCAGATTGTTTTTGTGTATGAATTAGGGTGTTAGATGTTGTTATATTTTAGCTTTTTGTTTATATTTTTTGCTTATTGCCATTCCTGAACCAAGACCTAAGTTGACCAAAGACAGGTGGGGTAATGATAATAATTTCTAATACTTAAGCCACACTTAAAGTGTATAATTTTAATAATTTATTTATAATTTATTTAACCCTCAGAGCAATTCTGTGAGGTAGGTACATTTATTATCTCTGTTTTTCAGATTAGGAGACTGAGGCAGCTTAGGTTAAATAACTTGCCCAAAGTCTTGAAACTAATATGTGGTAGAATCGGAATTCAAACTCAGATATTCTGACTCTGTAATCCATGATCTTTACTATTCTGTATACTGCCTTTGCAGGTGTGATTTTGACTTGACAATGAGTTTAATGGATTAGTAGAAGACTAGTAGGGAAGGCTTCCAAAGAGTTTTTTAAATTACATGGACTTGAGAACATTACAAATGGCAGTGAAGAGGTTCCACTCCATTTCGTATGTAACGTTTTAATCTTAACATGATACATATGCGAGAATGGTGTTTTTGTGGTGTTTAGGATAAGTTTATAGTTTAAGAATAGTTACAGTTTTAAGTTTAAGAACAGTGTTGGTGGTGTTTAGGATAAGTTTAAGGAGGTGTTGATTACGTTATGCTTGATACAAGATACATGTCTTAGATCATATGGACATACGGAAATACAAGAATTATCTATTAAATAATTTATGCTGGCTTCTGATTGAGATGTTTACTTGAATCCTTAAGACTTGTCTTTTAGGTGCATATAGACTAGATGATGCTTAAATGTTCATTTGGCCAAGTCATTCCTCTTTGATTAAGAGGAATGTTTTTTTTTTTAATTTTGTGAAAAATTAGACTGCAGTAAAGCAGTCATTCCAGCCTTGATTTTCCATGAGGGAAGCTTTGTCATAGCTACTACTAATTCTCACATAAAAATCATCTGAACTTACTATTCAAGTTAGTAGATTCTTAGATTGCATAAATTTCAAAGGTTTGTTCTTTTGATATAAGACGTCTAAGAATCAGTGTGAGAATCCTCTGGAAGAGGAAAAGGAAGAATATAGACTGTCAGGCATATTTTCCTGGCCTTGTTTTGGAATCACACCAAAAAAAAAAAACTGGGAACTTGTTGGTGCTTGTGCCAGATAACTAGGAGACGTCAGTACTGTTGGGCCATCGTAACTCCTGCCAGAATTACTTTCCTGTTCATCCAGTAAAGGAAAGGGTCTAAAGCCTTCGGCATATAATAATTCACTTGATAAAAATCCAGGTTTTTGATAAACAAGTCGTATTAAAACCCTCAAAGTTAGTAAACAGGTGATAAATCTTGCTTTTACTTCCTTATCCTATCACGTTCATCAGTAATGGTGATAGGGACTTCCCTGGTGACTAAATATCCTTCAGAATGTTTATATAGTGATATTTAGATCACTTCTGAGCACAGGAGACTACAGAGCAAAATGTTTATGTTCCTAATAAAAATCACAATAAGAAGGAATATTGCTCTTCTAGCTTGGCACCCTTTTTCTGCTATCATTTTTCTTTGCACTTTCTCCTATACCTGAGGCTTTAGCCAAAGATATGATAATAAGTGTTGATTAGTATTTAATCAAATTAAAACCTTTGCTAGGTAATGCATAGTAGATTTTGTTTTGCCAAAGTGGATGTTTGAATGGAATGAGAAATACTCTACATTAAGGAGTAAAGGGGGTACTCTTGTTTTCTTTTAAATATAATTAGTATTAAAACTCTCTTTTCCCTCCAGTTGGTTCATCTCATCTCCTAGCAGCTGTTTTAAATTCCTTAATTGCCTATTGCTTACTCAGCTATCATTTCACAAATTTCTTCACTGCTGCTTTTTTTGCTGAACCAAATTCTGAAAAGGTGGGTGTTCTCTCACAGGCTGGGCTGAGCTGAATTCTAGTTACCCTCTTTCAGTGGCAAGATTAGCTCTCATTAATGTATTATTGTGAGGTGTGCTATTTCCCTAAATCTCACTGGAGTCGATTACTGTAGAAATGGGCATCTGGTGTAGCCTTGGGTTGCCAATTGGGTTACTCTTTTTTTACTGATGTTGTTTGAATTCTGTTTAACCCAACACAGCCTTTTTTTATGCTTATAATGGAATAGGAATTTTCTATAGGGTTTATAGTGTGCATACTCTTGTGTGTAATCTCATTGCTTATAATTTTGTTCAGAATCAAGAAAGTGGGCATTTCAGCCGTAGCATTTTCATCCCAGTGTGGTTAGCCATTTCATACTTTGTTCAGTGTATCATAGTGTTGTTGAAATATTGTAAAATTTGTCTGTAGGTAATATATATCCCTAAGATTAGATCATCTGTTGTTTTCAGAAGCATCAACACAGCATCTTCCTCGAGCATCAGGTTCAAGTACAGTATCTTATTGAAGGCTTATTGAATTGGATTTCAGACGTTGTATTCTCTGGTAGTACAATGGTATGTCACATTATATATTATGCTTCTATAATATGATCCACTGCTTTCCTAATGATGTGAAAGCTGGTCATACAAGCCCAAGTTTCTGTTTATACATCAAATTAACTCCCTTCATATCTTATTTCATAGTCATGCATTGCAGAAACATGTACTGTATAGTTTAGAGTGACTTGCTTTGTCATTTTTTAAAATTCTTAAGACAGTTGATACATTTATTTAGATTTTAATGTTGTAAAGTGTTCCTGTCTCCCCTGTGAATAAATATAACAGATAATTTGTAACCATTTCAATTGTCCTAATATAATTTTAAATAGACTGTTTTTTCATATAAGAGACAAAGGAAGGGGTCACTGAGTTCAGACACCCAGATTTTGAGACACTTGCTTTAACTAACTGTGGTTTTAGGCAAAATATTTAACTTTACCCAGTCTGTTACTCTCACTATAAAAATGGGACCAGTAATACCTCCCTCAAAGTGATCTTGAGAAGATTAAATGAAATCATGTTGACAGTACCCTATCGCAGAGTTTATAATAGGTGCTAAAAAAAAAAAAATGTTATGTTCCTTCCTTTCTTTCTCTTAGGAAGAGTGTCTCATTTATTGATTATACTTTTGTTATCAAAGGGGAAAAATATCCCTGTCTTATAGAATTTTTTAGGAAATGTATAAATTTAGTGTGGACCTTCTAATTCTGACAAATAGAACATTGATTTTGAGTTTGTTGCCATAAATTTGCCAAATGAAACGAAAGTTTTATGCTACTCCTTTCAAGTCACTCCTAATATATCTTGAGCAAACAAAGTCTGTATTTAATAGTAGTTTGCTAATTGGAAAACTCTACTAACTCAACACAGATGTAGAAAGTGAGAAGCTGAGATGAGACCATGGCACTAAATAAGAGAGTAGGAATAAAAGCTGCTACTTCATCATCACGCTCGCTAAGATGAACTTGAGACGGTGCGAGGTCTTAGTGCTAATTACCTTTAGCATGTTTAAACTGTCACTTCTCACTTGTCAGTATAAAGACAGGAAAATCTGTATTGGTCTGAACATGTCACACTGCAGGCAACTGAAAGCTGAAGGCATAAAGAAACTCTGAAGGCACCGCCTCCGCTGAGATTGCTGATGTTCCACATGGAATATGGGCAGATGGAACTCTAATTTAGGGAGCAAAATGCCATGGA
The DNA here is from genome assembly GCF_028021215.1 of Eschrichtius robustus. NCBI lineage: Eukaryota > Metazoa > Chordata > Mammalia > Artiodactyla > Eschrichtiidae > Eschrichtius > Eschrichtius robustus. Next base: position 80,610,046 of record NC_090839.1, on the reverse strand, counting down.
GGGAGAATCAGGGTGTTAAAAGAAAGGCTCCTTGCATTTGTTATCATCTTCTTTCTTCTGTGTCAGTGTGAGAGTTCGGGCCCACAGGCAAAAAGCCAGCAAGGCTTAAACCCTAGTAAAACCACCGTTAGGTAGATACTAGCGGCAATCTGACAGAACCAAGATGTGCACAGAGAGGAGAGCAAGAAAGCTAAATGAGGAGAATGCAATCAACCCTGTGGGATTTTTTTAGTCTACTGTTGTAATTGTAGATGGCATCTCACTACCTTTGTCTCTCATGTGGACTAAGCCTGACTGCATCTAGGCTTGCCAATATAATGCCAGATCTCTGGTCCTTCAACCCTGATGGCAGCTTACCTTGGCAGAATCGTAAACCTGCAGAAGGCTGAGCCCTTCTTGGTTGCTTTACATGATTTGAAACTATGTGTTTGCACTTTATCAGACGTAATGAGGGGAAAAATTATTTTTTAAAAGAATTTATTTTATTGAAGTATAGTTGATTTACAATGTTGTATTAATTTCTGCTGTACAGCAAAATGATTGTTATACATATATATATACACACACATTTTTTTCATATTCTTTTCCATTGTGGTTTATCAGAGGATATTGAATATAGTTCCCTGTGCTATACATTAGGACCTTGTTATTCATCCATTTTATATATAATAGTTGGCGTCTGCTAATCCCAAACTCCTAATCCACCCCTCTCCCCACCCCTTGGCAACCACAAGTCTGTTCTCTATGTCTGCGAGTCTGTTTCTGTTTTGTAGGTAAGTTCATTTGTGTCATATTTTAGATTCCACATATAAGTGATATCATATGGTATTGTCTTGGGAAAGAACTGCTTTTGAAGAAGAGAATGAGAAATGATGATAAGTCAATGAAGTACAAATGCAGACAGATATATATCTTGAACACAAATACTCTTAGAAACTCGTAGTGAGCCCTTACTCTGTGTTGGGCATGGTGCTAGTATTTTACATGCACATGCGTTATTGTGTTTAAACCACACCACTGCCTTCTAAATAGTATCCTCATTTTTCAGGTATAAATCTTGAGGTTTAGAGAGGTAAAGTAACTCGCTCAAGACCACATAGTTCGTAAGCATCAGAACTGAGACTTAAGGCAAACCATGATTTCAGAGCCTAAATGAAGAGCCTTTTAGGAGGGTCATTGATTTTTGCAACAGGACACAAATGCCAAACACTGGGAAGAAGATTCAAAACAATGTTAATCCCTACAGAGGGCACTGTTCGGATTAAACTCATCCAACATAATGTCCTAACGTGATAAAGCATGCCTGTGCCAACAACTGACTGTTTCAGATAGGTTTGCCTCTGGGGAAGAAAGTGCAGTGATTAATATAACCTCCTGTCAGGGTTATTTAAATCTCAGATCCAACCTAGAATTTACTTTAATAATCTTTTATTATTTTCCTGTGTATTCCTATGATTTCTCCCTTCTCTGTAAAGAATATTGTTCAGCATAAACGAATTCAGTTAGTTCTGGGCTTCCTTATTTCTACATTTAATATTCAAAGCACTTTCTTCTCTTTGGTCCCTGATTTGCCAGAATTTGTCATTGTGCTATAAAAAGATGACAAAGGAGGGCTTCCCTGGTGGCGCAGTGGTTGAGAATCTGCCTGCTAATGCAGGGGACACGGGTTCGAGCCCTGGTCTGGGAAGATCCCACATGCCGCGGAGCAACTAGGCCCGTGAGCCACAACTACTGAGCCTGCGCGCCTGGAGCCTGTGCTCCACAACGAGAGAGGCCACGATGGTGAGAGGCCCGCACACCGCGATGAAGAGTGGCCCCCGCTCGCCGCAACTAGAGAAAGCCCTCGCACAGAAACGAAGACCCAACACAGCCAAAAATAAAATAAATAAATAAATTTAAAAAAAAAAAAAAAAAAAAAGATGACAAGGGAGACCATTTGTTGAACCTGGAAAGCGTCAGTGGAAGTTTGTAAGTTGGTGAACGTAAGCAATAGAATGCTTAATGCATGACCAGAAGACCATCTTCATTGGTCTTTTCTGCAATCCACTTTAGATACCTTTTGGACTAACGACCCATGTGCTCCTCCAGGGAACATTGACCACAGCTAGGACGGTCGCATACCTTTTGGTCAAAGGCCACAATGAGGGAGGGGACTTTATTTCCTTGAGATACAGTGATGGTGTTTTTTAGAGGTTATTACTACATGTTTGCTATCTCTTCCATCCCACGCCAGTCAGGGGTTTTAACTTTGAAGATAATAGTAACTGTCTTCAGTAGGAAAATCCAGGTCTGTTTTGACCCAAAAGATAATTTAGGATGACTTAAGGAACCCAAAGCTAAATGTCAAATGTAATTAAATGTTACTGTGGTGTCTTGCCTTGAGAAGTGAGCTGCTGAGTTCTAACAGGGTGTAAGAGCAATTTGGATTAACTATTTTGATTATTTCCCACATTATATAAGAGGCATTATCTCAGGTAGCACAGAAATTATCCCTGGGGGACGGGAGGCGTCGAATTTCAGAAATAGCTACGGGATTTCTTCAGCCTGCCTTTGGGCCTGCGTTTCTCAATACTTTTTCTTGAAATCTTCACCTGGGTGTGACCCTGGAAGATGGCAGGAAGGCCATCTTAAAGTATGTGTAACCTTTTTAAAGAAATTAGTTTTGAAAAAAGTAAGTAGACTCTTTTTCTAGAGATCCTTGCCAAAAATGTGTAAATTATTGAATGGGAAAATTTCAGTAAGACACAGTTATTAACACAGGTGCTAAGGATTAAGGAAAACATAAATTACATCTCTCCATAGGGAGATATAGTGAGGCCTTTGATACAGTGACACCTACCTCTGGAAATCAGACTCATTTTCAAGACATAAACCCAGGTCATAATAGGAGTGACCTTTTGAATATGAATACTAAATCTACTTCTGAATGGTGGAAGAAAATGGGAGAATTTTGAAATCCTTGTCTTTGACTTCTAGCAGCATAACCCAGAGATCTTATAAGTTTCAGGAAAGCTGTATTTTCCGCTTGCTTCCTTATTTTCTCTCTCAATCTTAAAATACTCTCTGGGCAATCAATTTTAGAGGTCTTTCAAGGAAAGCAAAACTTGGTTTGTCTGCCTGTTAACTACAGCAAAGTGTTTAGATTCCAGCTGTTCAGTGTTACTACTAACAGTCATAAGAAAACACCTATTGTTGTCATTATCTGGAAAAAAGAAGCCCCTGGATTGGATTAAGTGAGGTTACTGTGCCCTTAAGAAATGCAAGTATTAGGCAGTAAGGAAAGTATGGTGGCAGGAATGAATACTCTCTTTCATCAGACTAGCTTCTCCCCCTCCCCCTGCCTTTTTTTTTTTTCTGTAGGAGGAAGATGTGGAGGTAGCGAAGAGCTCTGATCTGTTTGGGGAAAAAGTATCACAGCCTATTAGTTAGAAGCGATGAAATTGAGACAGCTTCAGGGACTCCATTAAGTGTGTGGTGTTTAGGCAGACCGTGTCCCTAGGTAAAATGTGCTGTTGAGGAGGAGAGTGTACAATGAAATAATTGGGCTTGGGAAATCAGCTGGGCTTCAGCAGCCTCATATCCCCTTGTGGGGAGTGGAGGAGGGAGATACATTTTTTTCCTCCCCCTCCCCAACATACCTCCTTTCTTTTAACGTAAAAGCTATACTGAGTAAAATACCAGGGAATTTCTCGCTGAGTAGATGGATGGCCAATATATTTTAAATAATAAAACAATGGATATAATTAAATTTCATCTGGCACGGAAAGGAGTCAGAGCATGTCACCTTGGAATCATCTCATTCTCTGTTATTCTCTAGGCATTTAGGTATTTGGTTGCGGCAGCTGAATGAAAATAATTCAGATTTGATCAGTAATGGCAGCATCTGTAGGGACATGTATTAATGCACTGATGTGTCTGGAATTGGGTTCTTAAATAAAACATGATTCCTGTGTATTTGTTTTCATTTTAAAGGAATAAATTGAAATCAGCAGAGCTAGACTGAGTTTTCCCATCAGGACATAGTGATTGGCAAACTTTTGTGGACATCAGTTGAGGGTAGGTTCAATAGTTCAGGTACCATTAATGTTCACCTGCTGTTATATCTTTTGAGGTCAGAAAAGGTACAGTGATAGCAAGTCCAAGGCTCAGATAATCATTAAATTGTACTCTTGAGAAAAAGGTTTAAGAAGCTGTCATTTTTACATTGAGCGTATGTAATGATCGTTACAGCTAATATCAAAAATAAATAGAAATGTATAACATTACTACTGCTAATTGAATACTTTTATTGTGACAGACACTTAACCAGGAACTTTATTTGTATACATACAGTCTCATAAACATTTGTTATATATGAACAAAGCCCTGCTCTTGGAGTCACAAATGGTTTGTATTTTCACCTCTGCTACCTATTTGCTCTTTACTCTTGAGCAACAAATAAACCTCTTTTAACATGAGTTTCTTCAGAAAAATGGGGGAACTAGGCTAAATAATTGCTGAAATTCTTTCTGCTTCAGACACATACATACACACACATACGCACAAATTAATTCTTTCTACTTCTAAGATCACTGTATAATGCTAGTTGTTTGAGCATTTGTATATGCATCTACCCATATGTCCACACACATATACACAACGTTTTAAAATAAAACCAATGATTTTCCCTCTTTTTAAGTTTTTGGTTTTTTTAACCATGTATCCTAATTGAGCAAGATGATAGCACCCAGACCCCCAAGGAAGAATAAGTTGCAGTTTGAATAAATAAAAACGTTTTCTCCTGGTTCATATTTTCAGAATTATAAATGTATATTCTTGGATATCTTTAGGGGAAAACTATGTTCAGTATTTTAAACCAGAGTTTTCACTATTGTATTCCCACATAGTTAGCATCAGGTTGGTTCCCCAGATAATCATAGTGGAACTGCAGGGACAGAGATGTGGTCTGTTCTCTCCAGGAGCTCATTTTCTTTAAAAATTTCATGAAAAAATTGATTAAGTAATAGAGTCAGCCCTTACCAGAATAATAATCCCTTTTTGGCATGATTCAACTTTAGCTGAGAGAGTTTCCTCAAAAGTTACTTTTTGGTGGTTTATGGCTCAATAAGAGGCCCTATATAACAGGACAGATTTGTAGTTAGTTAAGAAAAGATAAGTTTAAGGTTTTAGCCCCCTTAAGATTCCTGTTGCTTGTTTTTCCCCCACTGTAATACATACTCTTGAAAGGTAGGAACATTCTATTTATCTTTATATCCCCAGGGCCTATCACAAGCACCTGGTAACCAATAAATGTTGAACTGATATATGAGATATCCTTGATCTTAGAGATTAAATATTATCCTCATGGTCTAGGGGAATGAAACATCCATATATATACCATAATGTTTGTGCTTCCATATTCTGCCATCTATGGGTTTAGTAATTATTTTAGATATTATAAAATTACAGAAATCAAGACTGTTACTTAAAAATTTAAATTTTAATTTGGTCTATAGCAAATAAAGCAGATTATTTGAGTTTGGTGGCTATGCCCATCACCTTTGTTTGACCGCTGAATTCACAGTAGGTAACCTAATATATAATCTACATTGTTAGGTGTATGTGTATTTATCACATCAGTCCCCAGATTTTCTTGGTAATGTGATTGTCTTTGTAATGTACAGTATCTGTTGTTACTGCTCTTCTTTAAGCTCCATGGGTTCAGATAGATGTCTACATTGTGTGCCCTAGAAATCCCTGCTGTAGCACAGGCCTGGCACATAGTAGAGACTCAACAAATATTTGTTGAACATCGAAGGACTGAATCAGAACAATTATGTAAGTAGTAAAACCCAGCATCCCAGTGTTTAGACTAAACATCTACAACCACCATCTAGTGATAAAGCCAGAGCAATCATATTCAGTAAGTTTGTTGAGCGTCGTTCCGGTGCCACATGGGAGAGAAAGAGATGGGTAAGTCACCATTCATTCCTGTCAAGGGCTCATGATTTGGTGAGTGAGACAGGCATATTACAAAAATGAGTATGCCCTTGAACCAAGATCACTTTGGTTCATGTTTCCCTAGCTCATAAGATTTTTAGTTGGTAGGTCAACTAAAAATAGCTATCTTTAAAGCTTTGTAAATCATAGAAGAGGTGTGATACAGTAACATTTGGTGGGATTGCAGCATATCTGAGGCTGCGTGACTCAATCAAAAATAACAACTATAGCCACTATTCTAACATTCATTTATCACTTATGTGATAAGCACTGTTCTTATCACTCTGCATACATTATCTCATTTAATCTTCTTAATCATCCCACGAAGTAGGTACCATTATTATCTCCATTTGACAACTTAGGAAACTGAGGGACAGATAGGTTAGGTCATTTACCTAAGGTCACATAGCTAATAAAGTGATTAAGATTTGAACTCGGGCCTTTGACCGGTGCTCTTGATCACTACAGAGAGGTAAAGACGTAATAGAGTAAGCTTCGAAAGGATGGAAGTATTACTTCCTACTAGCTATATCAGGGAAGACTTCTTGGAAGAGGTGGGCCTTAAAGAAAGAGTTGTATCTGAACTGTATGTGTGCTGGAGTCATAGAATTTTAAAATATTAGATTTCAAACAATAAACTCTGAAGACCATCTTTTCTAAGCCCCTAATTTGCAGGGGAGAAAACTGAGATCTCTAGGGTTAAATGACTTGCTATAAGACATATGGCTGATCAATTGGCTTTAGAGTTGTTCTCCTAACTCCTCTATCCCTCTTATTTTTCCCCCACTATGCACACTAGCTCATGTTAAGTCTGTTTTTTCATGACCACATTCTAATATGATTTCCTAAAATATTTTTCAGCTTGGAAATGAAGACTTTCTAATATATCCATGTACTGTGATAAGTTAAGCTTGAAAAGGGTCAGGGCAGTGTGGAAGAGAGAGATATTAGATTGTATATGTGTGTGTGTGTGTATATATGTGTGTATGTGTGTGTGTATATGTGTGTGTGCATGTGTGTATGTATACATGTGTGTATATGTGTGTGCATGTGTGTATATATGTGTGTATATACGTGTGTATGTGTGTATATGTGCGTGTGTGTATATATGTGTTTGTATGTAAGTGTATAAATGTGTTTGTGTATATGTGTGTATGTATACATGCATGCGTGTATGTGTGTGTATGTGTATGTGTGTGCATATATGTGTGTGAATGTGTGTATATGTGTGTGCATGTGTGTATGTATACGTGTGTGCATGTGTGTGTGTGTATATGTGGGTGTATACGTGTGTGTATGTGTGTGCGAGTGTGTGCATATATATGTGTGTTTGTGTGTGTGTATGTGTGTGTGTTTGTGTATATGTGTATGTGTATATATGTATGCGCATGTGTATATATGTGTGCATGTGTTTATGTGTGTGTGCGTGTATATGTGTGTGCATATATATGTATTTGTGTGTATATGTGTGTGCATATGTGTGTGCATATGTGTATATATGTATGTGTGTGTATGTGTATTTGTGTGTGTGTGTATGTTTTTTTCTAGTATTTTTTTTTTATTGTTGCCTTTGTGTCCTTCCATAAGTGTAGACAATTCGAAGTTGAGAGAAAGGATACAAATGAAACACTAATAAGAAAAAAATGGTTTAAAATTCTGTAAGGTCTATGGCAGCTTCCCACAATGATTTCTTAGCCTCCTAAGTAAGTAACCTTGGGATATTTCTAGCTTCCACTAATGCTTATTAGCCAGTGTCCTACCTGTCACCCACCCACAAGTCATCACAAGAATAAAATGAGATAAATATGTGAATGTACATATATGATAGCAGTGCAAGATACTGGCAGGCTTGTTTCTTCACAAGCCTAAACTGTTCCTTACCTCAAAATGTAGTGTTGATGTTGCTTAGTCTGTTTCATTAGCCAAGTGGTTGTGCCAGATTTATGCACTGCTGAACAATCAATTTGGGACTTGGGTAGATACTCATTGAAAAAATATTTATCTTGCCCTGAGTGCTCCCTGTTAATCCTCTTCTTCTTAGATGGTGTTCTGTAGCTGAGGATTGAGGTTTTTCCCCTTATTTATTTTTTTTGTTTCCTTCAGTGATTTAAAATATAAAATGAAACCTTTTCAGTACAGTCTAAATCAGCAGATATTTACATCACTTGGGTGTAGGCTTTTTATAGCCCAGCTAGAAGATTACAGTAATTAGCCTATGCATTTCCTCATTAAAATGTCATTAGTGAAGGCTTTGTTCTTTTAAGATCTTCCAAATAAGGTTTATTGCATTGCATTCTATCATTAATAGTTTACTAGGAGCCAGATGTCTTATATAGGTGTGTAGAAGCAAGGATTGTTTTGGACTGTCTAAAGGGTAATGGCCAGAGAGCAGGACTTGACATAGATGAATGTCTATGTTTGGATTGGGTGGGGTCCCACTTTACGTGCTACCAGTATAACTGACAGTCCCTCCTCACCTGCCTGCTGGCAATGCCGTACTCCTTTAGGTATTTGGACACCTACCAAATCTAGACTTTTTGAGAGAGTAAGATTGTGCTCATCTACACTTGTTTCCCATAGTATCTTAGTATGTTTGTGGGTGATTCAAAAACTTAATAAAGAATAAGAAAGAAGTTTATTTTCTACTATAATCATATGAGTAGTATATAGGATTTAGGATCAGACCATCATGGGCTCAGATCCTAGCTTCACTATTTACTACTCGTTGTGTTACTTTGACCATTATTATACTTCATCTTTATAAACCACAGTTGTCTTAAGTGTAATATGGAAGTAACAATGGTACATACCATATAGGAATGTTTGAAAATTCAATTAGATTATGCACGTAAAGTATTTAGCTCTACTGCCTGGAATATATGATTTATTAATATATTATTTTTATAATAAAGTATGTGTGTAATTGTATCTGTGTTCCTACTATTTTCTTGTTATGCATCTTTCATCTGATTTAAGAAATTCTAACATGAAATTCCAAAATAAGTAAATATTTAAGAGATGGTTATTCATATCACGAACTGGCTTAAAGACAACTTTCTTTAAAAGGTCATTTATATGGTGCATTGGAAGTAAATTTCTTCACCTATCATTTAAACATTATTTCTACTATGCTCAGTGACCGGCACCTTGAAGGAACAAGTCAGGAAATGCACATTGATTACTCCATTAAATTACTAGATTATTATTAAATAACTAAATGCAGCATTTCTATATTCCGTGGATAGGTGGGTTTGTTTTTGTTACTTTTTAGCATTGCCATATTCCAAGGATTTTTTAGAGATATTTTCAAGTTATTGCATGTCATCCTGTTGTCATGGGCAAATTAATTAAGTCATTCAGTTAAAAAGCATTTCTGCTAAGTTATCTATTCTGAGCCAGGCATTGTCCTTTGTGGTGGGATATAGTGCTAAACAACAATAAAACACTGTTCTTGGGGGGCTTACATTCTAGGGTAAAGATAGGTAGCAAATACAGAAGGAAGCAAATGATTAATTCAAATTCTTGTGAGGCTATGGAGAAGATAACCTAGGGCAATATGATAGAGTATGGGTGGTGAGGATCTGGGTTAAGGGCAGAATGATGGGGACGCCTTTTGAAGAATAGTGGGAGGGGGTACAGGTGTTCCAAGCAGAAGAATGAGCAAGTACAAAGCCCTGAGACACTAACACGCTTGTGTTTGAGGGACAGAGTGTGGCTGGAATTTAGTGTTCAAGGAGAGAGAGAGAAAAGAGGGTGACTCATGCAGAGCCTTTGAAGGCTATGGGTAGAAATCTGGCTTTAATTCTGGTTGCAATGGGAAGTCCTTGGACTATTTTAATCTGCAGAGTGATACTGGTTTTTACTCTAGAGAAACTCTCTGTTGTGCTCACAAGTGTGGAAGCTAGGAGATCACCTTGCATGGGCCCGGAGAGATAGAGTGGTGACTTAAAGCAGGATTGTAGCAGTGAAATGTTAAGTGGTCGCATTTAGGCTTTCTTTTAGGTACAGATTTGGCGGGACTTCAGGTGGATTGGATATGAGATGCAAAGAATAACTTTCAGGACTTTAGCTTGAGCAACTGGATGACTGATGTCATTTATAGATATAGGGAGAGATTGTATGAGGATGAATTTGAAGGGTGAGAAGCAGGGAATCAATAACTTTGTTTTGACATGTTATAAAAGAAATGCCCATTGACAGCCAAGGGAAGATGTCAACTGGCTAGTTAAAGAGTCTAGGAGATTGGGAAGATATCCAGAGTAGAGATACAAATTTGGGAGTCATCAGCACATAGAAGAGATTTTAAAGCCTCGGGACTTTCTGGGTCCTTTAGGAGGAAAATGTAAATAAAAAGGGGGCTCAGAATATAGTCCCATATACAGAAGCCTGGTAAGGAAGAAGACCCAGTGATGAAGATAGAGAAGAAGTTGGGGATGTAAGACTAGGAATAGGTCACTTAAACAGAGCAGAAAGTGTTTCATAAACAAGAGTGCATGAGATGATCAGCTATGACTGTGCTGTGGAAAGGTCAAATGTGATCAAAGAACTGTTCATTCATTAATTAGAAAGTGTGCCTTTATACTGCTCCTTTAATATAACCCATTAGTAAAACAAAAAATTAACTTGTTACCTAAAATGTCCGATACAGATGGTCTCTTCAGTCTATTTTAGTTTTGTTTTGTTTTGTTTTGTTTTTAGTTATTCCCCCAAAGTAGATATTAACTCTTTCTCCAAAAGGGAGGATTTTTTTTTTTCTGGTATTTATTGGAAACCCCACCCCTGATTATAAAAGTAAATGGGCTTTTTGTAGGAAAATAGAAAATACAAGAAAATAGGGTACAAGAGGTTTTTTTAAAAAGTAATTCATGGGAACAAAGAATTAAATTGGGGTATAGGAATTAAATTATGTGCATTCTGTCGCTCACCTCAATTCTACAGTAGTTTTCTGGGGACCTTTACCCCAGTGATATTCATGTCGCTTCTGTCAAGAATAAAGTACAATCTGCTATCCTCTCATCTTTCTCACTCCCCACCGCCTTACTCTACATGCAGACACAGCGCTATTCTGACTAAAGTTTTAGCGATACCTTCTTTCTAAAATGAAAGCATTTTCCCTTCACGATTAGCATCTGTTTATAGAATAGTTCCTATTTTCGTAATTAGATCCTGCATAGAAATGCAAAGGCTGCTATGTAAAAGGATAATGAATCTTTATTGCACAGTTGAAATCAGATTTGTGCAAAAGGCACTTTGAAAACAGTAATAAGCAGAGACATGTATTAAATCATCCAGATAAGGCACCCTATTTATATTTTCTATTTATAAATGGAAATTATGACTACCCAGTGGATTCCATGTGACATTTCCTATTAGGAGCAAAGGTTTTTAGCATTGACCATAAAAGTTATCTAAATTCAAAAGTCTCTGTGGATTTATGGCTCTAAAGAATACTTCCGGAAGGGGCCAAGACAGGGTGGAGAGAGTGCTTTGTCTTTTTCCTTTGTCTGTGCGCCCTGGCAGAAGTAAAGGATAGCGAGGAGTAGAAGAAAGAAGCCATTTGAAATAACCATGATAAGATCTAATCAGGAAACCCAGTGTCCATTGAACACATACAGTAACATTTTAAGAATCTTCTGGTTGGGCTCCTTGAGAACCAAGTTCATGTCCTTATAAGCTCAGCCTTATATTTTCGCATTGTACAGATCACTTCCTGGAAAACACAGGATTTATTCCCAAGCTAAATCCTTCTCGAGAGGTTTTTTTTCTCTTCCTTACCTCCTTGGCAAGTCTCAGCTGGAGCATTGCTGTATGGAGAGAGCGAGGGGAGGAGACATTGGGAGGAAGGGTAAGAAAGAAAAAAGATCGGGAAGCAGGGAAAGTCAATGTCAAATGAACTGCCAAGGATGGATATTATGGCTGCTGGGGACCTCAGAGAGTATCATGTGTCTTTTGTGTCTATTTTACAGTCAGTGCTTCATGTAAGATGGCAGTCTCACCTGGGCTATGCTTAGTATCGATTTACTCTCAGGCATGCCAGACCATTTTAGCATTACTAAAGGGAGAAAATCCTATGTATTTCCCATTATAAACAGACATATAAAACGTGTATCTTTTTAACCCTTCATTTTCCTTTCTTCCTTTCCTTTTACTATTCTTTTTTTCCCTTCTTGCAACCTTCCCCTTTCTTAAGAAAAATGAAGAGCTCCATATTGAGAACATTATAAAGAGAACAAATAGACTTTTTCAGAGAACAACAAGAGTATCAGTAACAACTCAGACCTATGAGACTAAAGGCTTCAAACATTGCATATTCCTAGCCTTTCAATGAAAGTGGAAAGACCTTCTTTCCTAAGGCTAGCTTTGTGGTGCCAGGCCCTAAGCACTGCTGAGTGTTGACAAAAGGGAATGAAAGGATGCTAAATTTGAAGACCAAAGTTATCGTCATATTTCACCTGCTTGAACTCTTCTGTTGTTTTCCCTAGTTGCTGTGTTGCGCTTTTCCCCCAGTATGGGGAGAGAAGTCGATTGTCTGGCTGTCTGAACTCCCGGCATCTGCTTAGCAGTTTCAGCACTTCATAGATGAAACTCATCCCTCTGTCAGAATTTTTTTCCTTTTCCCTCTGCTCAGTTAGTAGGGAGCCTGGGACCGAGCTCCTGAATTGATTTGCATACTTCCATATTACCTAGCTCAGACAACATATGGCAATGTGGAACACTTGGATTTATTTCTCTTCACTCAAATTAAATTCCAAAAAAATTGGAAAACTCCAGGGTATGTTTTGTGTTGCAAAAATTCTTAGTTCCTCTTTTGAAGGGCAAAAGCAACACAATTTTGGCATAAACATCTCTGGGTCAGTTATGTACTTTGAAAAGAGAATATGGATTTGCTTCCTCTCTTCTCCCCTCTCAGGGAAAAATGTAGGTTGGGTCTTGCAACACTGCATCACACAAAAAGTCCAGTTAGGCACACTGAATAGAAAGTGTCTTCAAGTCATTTTTGTTCTTTGTAACTCAGTGATTTTATATATTTCCTTTCCCTTTTTTCTCTTTCTTAATTTCAGTTGTGTAACTAAATGTCTCAAACTTGGGACTTTTCATAGGATCATCCATTGTAAAAGTAAGCAGATATAATCATACAAAATAGAACTGGATTGATGAGAAACTGGTATAAAAAGTTGACTATTTTAAATGCACTTCACCTTTGAACAATACTAATGTATGAAAATCATATTTTCTTCTTTAGGAGAATAATTTGTTGCCTTATTTAGGGATAGATACCTTACACTGGAGTAAATGAGTTTGTAGGGGATATCCCTTAAAATGGGAAACAGTGTTCTTTGGGTACTTACAGCTTCTATTTTAAAGGCTCCTTGGAAGAGGCAACATGGTAAAAGGAAATAGCACGGGCTTTAGAGTCAACATGTCTGAGTTTGAGTTCTGGCTCTGTGACTTGTCCTTCTAGGATGGGCTTAGCAAATAATGTCACCTCCTCAAAGTGAGGGAGTCATCATAATGGTAATAACATACAGACAATATTATTGTAAGAGAAAATTGAAATGGCAGGATTCAATGTACCTGGTGCAGTTTTGACACTTGGTGCTGAATAAATATTTATGTTATTTCATTCCAGAGAGGCAACTGTTGTACTTCCAGTTAGGTCTGTGGAATGCCCACAGAGGAGGATTGGACCTAATTATACTTCTAGGGTCTTTAAAATAGTGAGCTACGTTGTTCAGGTAGTATATTGAATTCTGTTATTTTTTCTCTTTTACTTTATTTTAAAAAATTCTTTTTTTCTTCTCTTTTACTTTAAAACTGAAGGCAATTTGTTTCGAACTCTGTGCTCCAAACCAGTGACTTAATTAAGCAAGTTTATTGACTGTCTCAGAGGCCGTGGTTAAAAACTGGCAAGCATCATGTGACTGGATTAGTACCTCTGAGGAAATAAAAGGAAAAGACAGGTTTCCACCCTTGCACATTTTTTTCCTTCTCTTTTCTCCCAAGCTCATTCTTGCACTGCAACATTTCACTTATAATCTGTTAATTAAATCATTTCACTCCATTTTATATAATTTTTAATTTAGCATTCATTTTCCACTTAGCTTTTGGCTTCATTTAGTGATAACAAACACTGTTGCATACAACACATGTTCCACAAAACACTCAGTCGTACACATACAGATGCCAATAATTTTTTCCAGTATGTCAGGCACATTAAAATTAAAGGCAGCATCTCCGCTCACCCTTTCCATTACTGAATGTGCACCCTGTTTGAATAATACATACTCCCCGACAGCCAGCAGTCAGCTAATGTGTAAAAATTATGTGTAGCATGTCACTAGTACCTTTGTGAAAATTCATGGTTTTCCCAGACACAGTTCTGTAGAAGGTTTCTGGAATGGTCACTCTGATACCTTGGATCTGTCCCTTTGGCTTAATGTATACAAGCAGTAATGGTTTTCTAGAATTCAGCTACATGATAGTCTTTGAGAAAGGTCTAATGTGGTATTCAAATTACTTCCATTTAGATTATCATTCAAATCATAGTCTGAACTCTAAAGATACAAATTATTTTAGCTTTTTAGGTGATATCCAAAAGTTTCCAAGGCTACTAACTCCAAATTTTGTGGATCACCTCTAAATGATAGATAGTGTTGTCGGTATAGCTGTCCAAGTTCTCAGAATCCATTTACTTTCAATTTGCTCCTGCTTATCATTTGAACTCTTTTAGTTAGAAAAGTTTCTGCTTGCACGTTTAACAGGAAGTTCTCATGTAGTAACTTCAATTCTTTGCCATCATCTGTCATTAGCTAAAGGAGGTACCCTTGGTCATAGTCTTCTAGATATTGGCCAGTGAGTCAGCTAAATTTATTAGACATGTGGTGTGTGATAGGTACGATGGGAGACACTAGTGATCTGATGACAACCAAAACCAATATGATCTCTTCCCTTATGGAGATGACATTCTAGACTGGGAAGACAGTCATTTTACAAATACTAGCTACACAAAGGCAGAGTTATGTGAGAGATTCAGGGGTGTCTGAGAGAGCATAACCATGATATCCCACCTTGTCTGGGGGTTTGGAAAGCTCCCTCCCAAGGCAATATTACTTAAGCTGAGATGTGAAGCATCGCTGGGATTTAGCTAGGTAAAGAGAAGGGCATGGAGGAACATCGTATAGAAAGTCCCTGTGGCTATGGAGAAGATGGCTTGTTTTGAGTCCTGGAGAAGGCAAGGAGCAGAGAACCATGATGTTAGCAGGGCAATAAAACACCAAAAGTGAATGTCAGATTTTATTCTAAAGGCAGTGAGAAGTGCAGAATTTTCGGCAGGGAGTGACTCAAACACAATTATTTGTATTTGGAAAAACATCTCTCTGTGTGATTTGGAAAATGTTTGGCAGAATGGCTGGAGAGACACGTTAGGATTTGCAGAACAGGTGAGAGATGGTGATAACCTGGTGGACAGTGGTGGTGGCAGTGGATTTAGTGAGAAGTGGATTAACTTCAGAGTTCTTTATGGGTGACATAGGACTTGTGATCGATTGAGCTTGAGAAAAAGGGAAGCATCAAGGATGACACCTCGTGGATGGACCTAGAGTCTGTCATACAGAGTGAAGTAAGTCAGAAAGACAAAAACGAACACCGGATGCTAACGCACATATATGGAATCTTAAAAAACAATACTGATGAACCTAGTGGCAGGGCAGGAATAAAGACGCAGACGCAGAGAATGGACTTGAGGACACGGGGAGAAAGGGTAAGCTGGGACGAAGTGAGAGAGTAGCATTGACATATATACACTACCAAATGTAAAATGCATGGCTAGTGGGAAGCTGCCGCACAGCGCAAGGAGATCAGCTTGGTGCTTTGTGATGACCTAGAGGGGCGGGATAGGGAGGGTGGGAGGGAGGCTCAAGAGGGAGGGGATATGGGGATATATGTATGCATATGGCTGATTCACTTTGTTATACAGCAGAAACTAACACAACATTGTAAAGCAATTATACTCCAATAAAGAGGATGAAGAAAAAAAAAAAGGGTGACACCTCGGTTTCTGGCTTGAGCAGTTGTACAAATGGTAGTAATTTTTCATGTAGAAGGTGATAAAATTGTTTTTGTACCTACCTCATTATTGTTATCTGAGCATCAAGGTCAGAAATCAGAAGCTCATAAAATGCGGTAGTGGCCTTAGAATCTTTTTATACAGAATATATTCTGTTGCAGTTGAACAAAAGAATTTGACTTAAATCATAGACTTTCTTTTTCTCTCTTTTGATTGTATCTGCTGAGAACTAAGCATAACAGCTCCCAAGGTGACCCATAGAGAGTTTGTCAGATTGAAAAATAAGTAATTTCAGAATCAGAATCCTTACATCCTAGCCCAGTTCTTTAGCACTTCTGTCCCTGAATGTTAGAGCTGTGTTTTATCTCTGTGAATTTTTCTACTCTGTAGCATTTTAATGGCTCCATTCCTACCTTATTGCCACTGTTCAGTCCTTCCCATACCTCAAACTGGGCATTCTCCTTCCAGTCCCAAATTTCTAGTATATGCAGATTGCGTCTTATGTTTAAGCTGGATAGAATGTTGGGAAGATATGTGGATCCTGAAGGGTGTAAGACTGGCTTGAAGGCTCAACCCTACTACTTGGTTAGCGTCTGCTTGGTTTGATTTTAAGTAATTCAACCCGAGCTAATGTTTCTGCTGCCCCACCCACAGCCCCCTTGTTCTTCCGCTTTAGTGCCAGTGGCCCTGTTTCCACGTGCCAGCCCCGTATTTATTCATCTGTGAGGTTTTCTCAGGTCATTGAATTCTGGGCAGGAAGTACAAGGGAATTAACTCCTACCTGAACAACCCTCTGTCAGTGCCTAATGAGAGTTGCTGTATAAACGCCCCAGCTCCCTTGCCCCTTAAGTGGGATAACTCTGAGGTATGCATACCTCACTGGCTTCTACAGTCTCCCCAGTGGCATTAACTTCTAGCTGCCCACGGTGGTGGTTGGCTTCATTATACATCCTCTCTTCCCCAACTTCTATCCTCGTCTCACTTCTCCACTCGCCTGCTGCTGTTCACGTTCCCTCCCAAATAAACGTCTTAACACTTGTCTCGGGGTCTGCTTGTGGGGGAACCTGCGCTAAGACAACCACAGTGAGCTTTAGAAGGATAGTGTTTGACTAGATGGTCACTTTCCATTGGGCATCACCTCTGTTACCCTTCCTGGTTGTGTATCACTTGCTGCTTGCACCTTTCAGTTAACATGAATTCTTATCTTGTCTAGGTTAGTCTGTTGGTCTGGGACTCTGAACTGTGTTAGAGCCCCAGGTGCTGGGGGAAAGCTCTGAAGTGCAGAGGTAACTGTGTACCTCAAATTCATCCAGGACCTGCGTTTCACACACAGGCTTGTGGGACAAGGTGTGTATCTGAAGAAGGGAACCTAGCCTTGATTTTTTTGTAAATATTTCAAATTTCCTCTGTATTCTTTATTGGCACAGTCTACCGTATCCTCTACTAGTCTTGATACTCCCCTTGCTTCTTTTCTTATCCTCCTTGCTCTTTAAGATGCAGTTCACTGTATTTAAAAAATTGTTTTTCATGGTGTTGATACTACTTTTTAGCTATGTGTTTTCAATTACATATCTTTGAGCATCTTTTATATTTGATAGGCTTTTTTGGGGGGGGGGTGTTTCTTTTTCTGGCCACTACCGCTATTTGGACTAATTATTCCAAAGTTTTACTTGTCAATCGCCAACTTTTATTAGCAAGGAAAAATGTTATCTCCACATTCTAGAATGAAACCACAGAGAAAAGAGGTTGGTCTAGAATATTGGTTTGCTGTCTTCTATCTTTGGTCCTGTCTTGTCAGCATTCACAGACGTTCCCATCATTCCTGTCACTGGTGCTCACATAACATAGGACCTTCCATGAATATGCAGTTACTCTCAAATTGGGTGTCAGGAGAAAAAGAATGTGGCTCAGACCAACTAGGTGGGAGAAATTTGAGATACACATGTAGAGCCCAGTTAGTTGGAAGCAGCTGAAGAGAAAAGAGGGAAAATTAACTGAGAAGTTTGACAGGCAGTTATAGTGCGGTGGTCTTGAGTGGCACCCCACTCTTCATTCCTACCCAATCTAGTTGTCCTTTCTTAGCTGTCGAGACTAGAAAACTATAAACTTTATTTCCTAGGTCCCCTTGCAGCTAGGATTCTGAGTGTGAATTACCCATACTTGCTCAAGGTTTGGAAGGTAGAAATGAGGTAGAGGCCGCTCCTCTTTGGCTTTAGCTGTTTTTGCGTGCAAAGACAGGTTATGGAGAAGTATGATTCTTCTGCACCGGTGTTTCAGGGCTCAATTACTGGTTGTTAAAGGCAATTGTTCTGTGATTTCTCCGTCCTGAATTGCAGCTTTGCCAGTGTATTCCTAAACTTAGGCTTCCTGTTTGTGGTAGAGGAAAGGCCATCCTTCAGCCCTACCCAGTGATTTTTGTTAAGTAACTGATTCTCTGTATTAAACCCCTTCCTGCCTAAAATTTCTCAAGTGGTCTGTGTTTTCTGACCTGAACCCTAACATATATAGATGGGTTGAAGCAAACTTTGTGCTTTAAAGGGTTAAACCCAGAGAAAAATGAGAGACTAGAAAGAAACAGCAAGATGGTCTGTAGGCCTGCAGATGCATACATTACTCCATGATCTCGTGTCTACAAGAAAACAAGGCAACTGCTAGTTAAGTTACAGAGCAGCTAACTTGTTGGCTCTTGTGATCCAGTCTCATAGACCATCTCCCAGCTCCTCTGTATATTCATCCACCAAACGTGGCCATGAGGCAGTTCATGGTTGAGAACCACATCATTCCTGACTTAATGCTTTGAAGCAGGTGGCATTTTACTTTTTCTTCCACCTTAGAAATAAGGTGAACTGTGGAAAAGTAGAATAATTTGCCTAACCTTTGGCTAAAGGAGAAAGGAAAGATTTAGAGCCCAGTAACTCCTGACTTCCCTGTAATGCAGTAAAAAGAAAAAAAAAAAATGAATGCCTAATTTGCTGGAGCCACAGTAAGATGGCTGAAGTGTGCACACTAGAGTAAGCCATGGTCCCTGCCCTCAAGGTCTGTGATTGGCCACCGAGGCGCACGTTTCCACTTCCTGTGTTGCATTCGTTGTGTTAATTTTCCACCAAGCTCCAGCCCCACCTCTGTCAATTATTTGTGTTTCAGCCTTCTAATTACAACATTATATGACCATTCAGACTGGTACTAATTAAATCATTACCTAATTCACACAGTGTGCGATAACGGTAATGCTTCTTGTCAGCCGAAATTGCAACACGACCCATACTTTCTTCATTCTCAGTAGACGGGTGGTGGTGGGCGGGTTGTGCCTCTGCCCCACGCTTCTGCTAAAACCCTCTGATAGCCGGCTGACGTCGCCCAGACTCTACTCTTTTCCCAAAATGGGAAAACAGTGTGTACCTGCAATTTATCACTGTCACATAAAATCATCTTGACTTTTTGTGGAAAAAGTCTTGAGAGTCAAGAAAAAAAAATAGTGCTAAGATTTAGAGTACTATTTGCTGCCATATTTTCTTGTCATTTTGTTCTTCATATGATATTATTTTTAACAGAGTAAAACAGTAGCTTGTCTCTTTTTCTCGTATTTAAAACAGATTTGTTTTCCGCTCAGTTAGACTTGTGATCATGAGAACACAAAGTAGTATTTTTCTCCTTCTGGGTGAAAATTTGATGGGCAAATTGTCAGGAATAATTACTCCAAATGATGGAATAAAATCCAATGGAAAACCTCTCTCTCCTTGCTAGCGATACATTTTTATTTAAGACACAATGAGCATCAAGCACATTCGTGACAAGGTGAAATTGACATGTGGCCCTCTGCCATGATTTTATTTTTAATTGCTGGTAAGCTAATTAGCCAGAACAACATGCTGTGTAATCCACAAAACTGTCGCTCAATGCATTCTCCAATAAAAGTGAGATATATGATGTGGAAAAGTTCTCCTTTAAGAGATAACCACATCAAAAAAAAAGTTTTATAAATATGATTGAGTAAAAGCCTTCCTCCCACCATGGGATAGCACTTGTATGTAACATTTGTTTTGGGATTTGAAGAGGAATTAAGAAAGATGAACTGGGTAACTTTTTTTTCTTTTTCGAGGCCAGTTGTGCCTCAAAATAGCAACCACTTCCTTAAGTATATTTCTAAGGCAAACAATTAATAATTTCTCTAGTGCAGGGGTTGGCAAACATTTTCTGCAAAGGCACCGATAGCAAATATTTTTGGCTTTGTGGGCCATACAGACTTTGTCACAACTACTGAACTCTGATGTTGTAGTGCAACACAGTCACAGGCAACATATGAATGAAAGTGACAGTGTTCCAATAAAACTTTATTATGGACACAAAAATTTGAATTTGCTGTAATTTTCATTTGTCATAAAATATAATTCTTTTGGGTTTTTTTCAACCATTTAGTTCATGGGCTGCACAGAGACTGGCAATGGGTTGGATCTGGCTTATAAGCTGTAGTTTCCAGCCCTTGCTCTTGTGCCTGCTGCATGCCAGGCAGAGCCAATAGTTATTCTTTAGTATCTGCTTTGTGCCAGGCAGAGTGCTAGGTACTGAGGGATATTCAAAAATAAAGAGAGCAAAGTCTCTGCCCTAAAGAAGCTTACAGTTGAGCTGGGAAGGACATGCAGACAGGACTGAGACACAGTATTAGGTGTTACACGGTAAATATCACTCTGTGACAAAAGCCACCATTGCTTTACAAGTTTGGAAGAAGATGGTCACTTCAGCTGAAAGAGATACTCTGATAAGACTGACAAGGTTAGTTAAGGATGTACTGAAATGATGGGATTTCAGCCAAACCTGTAGAAAGCTATCAGAGGCATAATGACTTCCTTTGGTTGGGGGTGGCTGGAGATGATGAAAACCTCAGTCATAGGTCAGTTACTCCTATCATTTTTTCCCCTCATTCATTCCTTCATTTCATCTCATGGAAATTTTAAACAATACAGCAAAGTTTTACAGAACTTTATATTTAATACCAAATACTCACCACCTGAATTTTGCCATTAACATTTTGCTGTACTTGTTTTATCACATTTGTATCCATGTGTTTTATTTTTGGTTTATTCCAAAGTAAATTTCTGATATCAGGATATATTCTCATAAATACTTAAGCATGCATATCATAATCAGAATTTATATTGGCTGATAGTATTTTTCTTTTGGTGTAAAATTTACATACAAGAAAGAGTACCAGCATTAGATATACATTCTCTCAGATTTTACAAGGCTTATCCCTATGTAGTCTAAATCCCTATCATGATATATGTTTCCATTACCCCAGAAATTTCCCTCCCAGTCAATCCTTGCCCCCAGCCCACCCCTAAAGGAACAACTGTTCTGATTTTTTCCAGCATAGATTCTATTCTATTCCAGAATTTCATATAAATGGAATCATACAGAACCTGTCATTTCATGTGGGCCTTTTGTCATCACATATTTTGTCGTTATCTGCTTGGGTGTAGTATTCTTTGAAGCAGAAGGATCTAAATGCAGTTAGTTCCCCAAGAGTAAAATATACTCTGAGGGGAAACTGTCTAATGTTCTATTAACAAAAACAACAGCTTTTTTCTATTTCATATATATTATCTTTAATTATTGTAAAATTAAATGACCTTGGATTAATTTTTTCACATGAACATTTCTTAAATGTCTATTATGTCCAACATTTTACATATCTCATATTATTTAATTAGTTTCTGTGATAGCTATGATCTTATTTTGCAAAAGACGAAATGGAGGCAGGGGATTAAAGTAGCTAAATCATGTTATTCCAAACTTTGTTGCCAATTCAAACATCAGTTGGGGAGTGGGGGTAGCAAAGGTAGGAATGAGTGTTTGAGAGATGAAAGATTGTGGAGCTGCTCTCTTATTAAGAGTTTTGTGGGGTTTTTTTAAGAAGTAGGTAGAATGTATTAGTGGAGACATTCAATAGGAACATGCAAAATTGGTTTTTCTATTGTAAAGGAGGGACAGCACTAGAGAATTCAAGGACTACATTTAACATTTATGATTAGAATGTGATTTTTCCTGTAGTACAGCATAGACTAAAAGCATGAAACTGCCTTCTTTAGCAGAAGGCAATCACTGGTAGAGTTAAATTTAAGGATCTCAAGAAACTTTATGAGCTTCAAATCATTAAGCCACTTAATTGCATTGCAATGTTGGGAAATTACTCCATAAATTTTGCAATTCAAGATTGTGCTTTTAAAAGCCCCCAAATGTTTAGAGAAAACCAAGTACAATATACATCGAGAGAACTGGCTTTTATTGTTGAGAGTGGGAATATGCTCATTTATCTATCTTCAAACCAGTTTATTTATTTTATTTTATTTTATTTATTTATTTTCTTTATTTTTTTGGCTGTGTCGGGTCTTCGTTGTGGCGCACTGGCTTCTCTCTAGTTGTGGTGTGTGGGTTTTCTCTCTCTAGTTGTGGTGCGTGGGCTCCAGAGCACATGGGCTTTGTAGTTGTGGTGGGCGGGCTCCAGAGCGTGTGGGCTCTGTAGTTTGCAGCACTTGAGCTCTTTCGTTCAGGCACGTGAACTCAGTAGTTGTGGCGTGCAGGCTTAGTTGCCCCACGGCATGTGGGATCTTAGTTCCCCGACCAGGGATCGAACCCACATCCCCTGCATTGGAAGGTGGATTCTTTACCACTGGGCCACCAGGGAAGTCCCTCAAACCAGTTTATAAAGTGTTTGAATGTTCTTTGCTGTGCTTTATGGTAATATTTATTTTTTTGGAAATTTTCATTATCATTGGTTTTCATGGTTAATATATCATCCTTATTTAACACTGAACTCCATTGGCATTTGTGACACGTGGAAAAAAGGTATGCAACATTTAATGTCATTTGAGAAGCCGTTTACATTCCTTGTATTTTGGCTTTTACAAAGACTTGGTCTTCACTGTTAACTGGAAGTCTGCATTTCTACTCATTTGTTTTAAGAGGCTTATTTAAGGACTTAAAGCTTCCCCTGATAAACCACTTCTGTATTAATTCTTGAATTTAAGAGAGAATTTCCCCTTCTTTTATTTTTTTAAATTTTTTATTTTGTCTTTTTCTTTCTTTTTTTTAACATCTTTATTGGAGTATAATTGCTTTACAATGGTGGGTTAGTTTCTGCTTTATAACAAAGTGAATCAGCTATATGTATACATATATCCCCATATCTCCTCCCTCTTGTGTCTCCCTCCCACCCTTCCTATCCCACCCCTCTAGGTGGACACAAAGCACTTAGCTGATCTCCCTGTGCTATGCGGCTGCTTCCCAGTAGCTATTGATTTTATGTTTGGTAGTGTATATATGTCCATGCCACTCTCTCACTTTGTCCCAGCTTACCCTTCCCCCTCCCCGTGCCCTCAAGTCCATTCTCTAGTAGGTCTGCATCTTTATTCCCGTCCTGCCCCTAAGTTCTTCATAACCATTTTTTTTTTTTTAGATTCCATATATATGTGTTAGCATACGGTATTTGTTTTTCTCTTTCTGAATTACTTCACTCTGTATGACAGACTTGCTTCTTTTTATGGCTGAGTAATATTCCATTGTATATATGTGCCACATCTTCTTTATCCATTCATCTGTCGATGGACACTCAGGTTGCTTCCATGTCCTGGCTATTGTAAATAGGGCTGCAATGAACATTGTGGTACATGACTCTTTTTGAATTATGGTTTTCTCAGGGTGTATGCCCAGTCGTGGGATTGCTGGGTCATATGGTAGTTCTATTTTTAGTTTTTTAAGGAACCTCCATACTGTTCTCCATAGTGGCTGTATCAATTTACATTCCCACCAACAGTGCAAGAGGTTTCCCTTTTCTCCACACCCTCTCCAGCATTTATTGTTTGTAGATTTTTTGATGATGGCCATTCTGACCGGTGTGAGGTGATACCTCATTGTAGTTTTGATTTGCATTTCTCTAATGATTAGTGATGTTGAGCATCCTTTCATGTGTTTGTTGGCAATCTGTATATCTTCTTTGGAGAAATATCTATTTAGGTCTTCTGCCCATCTTTGGATTGGGTTGTTTGTTTTTTTGATATTGATCTGCATGAGCTGCTTGTAAATTTTGGAGATTAATCCTTTGTCAGTTGCTTCATTTGCAAATATTTTCTCCCATTCTGAGGGTTGTCTTTTCGTCTTGTTTATGGTTTCCTTTGCTGTGCAAAAGCTTTGAAGTTTCATTAGGTCCCATTTGTTTATTTTTGTTTTTATTTCCATTTCTCTAGGCGGTGGGTCAAAAAGGATATTGCTGTGATTTATGTCATAGAGTGTTCTGCCTATGTTTTCCTCTAAGAGTTTTATAGTGTCTGGCCTTACATTTAGGTCTTTAATCCATTTTGAGTTTATTTTTGTGTATGGTGTTAGGGAGTGTTCTAACTTCATTCTTTTACATGTAGCTGTCCAGTTTTCCCAGCACCACTTATTGAAGAGGCTGTCTTTTCTCCATTGTATATTCTTGTCTCCTTTATCAAAAATAAGGTGACCATATGTGCATGGGTTTATCTCTGGGCTTTCTATCCTGTTCCATTGATCTATATTGCTGTTTTTGTGCCAGTACCATACTGTCTTGATTACGGTAGCTTTGTAGTATAGTCCAAAGTCAGGGAGCCTGATTCCTCCAGCTTTTTTTTTTTTTTGAAAAGAGCTTTGTTCTCTCCTCTTTACTTTATTTATTTTTTTATTTTTTTAAATTTATTTATTTATTTATTTATTTTTGGCTCTGTTGGGTCTTCGTTTCTGTGCGAGGGCTTTCTCTAGTTGTGGCAAGTGGGGGCCACTCTTCATCGCAGTGCGCGGGCCTCTCACTGTCACGGCTTCTCTTGTTGCAGAGCACAGGCTCCATATGCGCAGGCTCAGTAGCTGTGGCTCACGGGCCTAGTTGCTCCGCGGCATGTGGGATCTTCCCAGACCAGTGCTCGAACCCATGTCCCCTGCATTAGCAGGCAGATTCTCAACCACTGCACCACCAGGGAAGCCCCTCCAGCTCCGTTTTTCTTTCTCAAGATTGCTTTGGCTATTCGGGGTCTTTTGTGTTTCCATACAAATTGTGAAATTTTTTGTTCTAGTTCTGTGAAAAATGCCAGTGTTCCCCTCCTTTTAAAATAAATTTTGCCTAGCACTTAACAAAGTACCAGAGTAGCATTGTATTGAATTTTTCAAAAGAAAAAAGCAGTATTTCCTTTTGTTTTTTTTT
This sequence comes from Eschrichtius robustus, assembly GCF_028021215.1. Classification (NCBI taxonomy): domain Eukaryota; kingdom Metazoa; phylum Chordata; class Mammalia; order Artiodactyla; family Eschrichtiidae; genus Eschrichtius; species Eschrichtius robustus. The sequence goes on along the minus strand of NC_090839.1, from coordinate 80,584,793 downwards.
TTCAGTGTCTCACATTTTTTAAATTTATTTATTTATTTTATTGAAATATAGTTGATTTATAATGTTGTGTTAGTTTCAGGTGTACAGCAAAGTGATATATATATTCTTTTTCAGATTCTTTTCCCATATAGGTTATTGCAAAATATTGAGTATAGTTCCCTGTGCTATACAGTAGGTCCTTGTTGTTTATGTATTTTATATATAGTAGTGTGTATATGTTAATCCCAAACTCCTAATGTATCCCTCCCCCCCACCTTTTCCCTTAGATAACCATAAATTTGTTTTCTATGTCTGTGAGTCTGTTTTTTAAATGAGTTCATTTGTAACATGTTTTTAGATTCTACATATAAGTGATATCATTATCATGTTTGTCTTCTCTGACTTACTTCACTTAGTATGATAATCTCTAGGTCCATCCATGTTGCTGCAAATGGCATTATTTCATTCTTTTTTATGGCTGGGTACTATTCCACTGTGTGTGTGTGTGTGTGTGTGTGTGTGTGTGTGTATACATACCACATCTTCTTTATCCATTCATCTGTTGATGGACATTTAGGTTGCTTGCATGTCTTGGCTATTGTAAATAGTGCTGCAGTGAACATTGAGGTGCATGTATCTTTTCGAATTATGGTTTTCTCTGGATATATGCCCAGGAGTGGGATTGCAGGATCATATGGTAACTCTAGCTTTATTTTTTTAAGGAATCTCCATACTCACTGTTTCCTTTTGGATTTAATATGTTTAGATGCAAACGAAAGAAATACAATCACTTATTTTTTTAGTATCTTGGTCTGTCAGTCTTGTCTCTCTTCCTCATTTTCCTCAGAACAGTTTTTAAAAATCAATTTAGGAAATCTCCTCCAAAATACTAAACTAACATGATTTCAGGGCTGCAAGTTTCCTGAAAATTTATCTAGAAATGTTCTGCTCAGTGCTCAAATCTCTTCTATAGCATTCTACATGAGTGGTTATCCAGTCCAAAGGAAAACTGAATCCATCCATGTCCTAGGAGCTTTCTCATATAAAAGCTCATAGTCCGTTCTGGTTCTTCAGATGTTGAAGACTGTGAAATTCTACAGAGCAGCTGGCAGTTGAGACAAGGGCTTGCAAGTGCTTGGAGAGATACTGATCCTTTAATATTTATACAAAGGTTTAGATGCAGTTGTGAGTTTACTAATTAGCATTTTTTGGGGTAGCAAAACAAAAACCATACAAAGCATCAAAAACATTGATTACCATATAAGATAGCAATTTAAGAAAGATTATCATACTTGAAAAATTATTTGATAAAAATTATTGTATTTTAAACTTTTTCTGCTCCTTTTTCTCAGGTTAATGCCAAAATAAAATGGCTGTGTTCATGTAATTTCTTTTTTCAATTTGTTTCAAGACTCGTATAGCTCCCAGTGGTAGATTTTGCAGTTGTATTGTATGATTAAGGTGTCCATCAAAACCTTACAGTTGGTAAACAGTATTAAAAATCCATCTCCAGCTTCTGTAAACTGTACAGAGTGCTATGAAAACTAGAAGAAATGGAAATGTTTTAATTAACTCAAGTAGGACTAATCAAAGCAAAGCAACCAGCTTATTCAATTGAACATGTTAATGGCTATCCATCCATGACATAGCTGAACATTTACGTCATCTATTAAAAGCTATACTGTTGCTTGTACAAGTATAAGCTATTGTTCAACATGGAACTGAATCCCATGGAGGCTTCTTCACCCCTTTTAACAATTATACGTCATAGATTATTTCCTTAACATCCTTTCTTCTGCTTCCAGTTCCCTTCAAATAACCGAACTTCTTTCATGAAGAAACACAGACTTGGATAACTTAGTTCAATTACCCTGCCGTCGTTTCTTTTCTTGAAAGGAATTTTACCATCTTTATTTCTTCATAATAAGGCTTAGGAAATGCTTACTGTGCACTGGGTACTATTCTAAGCATGTTTTATGTATTATGTCATTTAGTCTTTGCAACAATATCATTTTCCCCCATTGTACAGATGAAGAGATGGAACCAACATGTGGCATTATGCTGTTAAGTGGTAGAACTAGGATGTGAACACAGATCTCAATATCCATTGTGTTGAAATGAATTTAAATTGTGCCAAAGGTGATTGACATTAATTAGACACTAGGAAGAAATTTCTAAAATGAATAGATGCTTAAAGGAGCCTCTTAAATGAGTAAAGCTAAAAGGAGTTGGGGTACAGGTTGTTGTTACCTGGGATTTTTATCCCCATTAGGATATTTAAAAACAGTCTGTATAGAAATCTTATTTTTCGTGAATTAATTTTATTCTTATCTTCAGGCAGTAAGTTAAACTAGATGGCTGTCTGTAGACCCCTTTAATACATTTTAATGCAGTCTCCAATGTGTATAAAAAGTGATAACTTAATGCTTCTTTTTAATTGTAATGAGTATAATGATTCTTTTTATTATAAAAATAAGTAGAATATAGGAAAAAATTACTTATATTCCTGCCATTCTAACATAATGACACTTTTTGGCCTATTTCTTTCTAGTCATTTTTTACATGCACCTATTTTTAAACCACACTATTGAAGTATAATGTATAAAATCTACCCATGTTAAATGTATAATTAAATGAGTTTTAATAAGTTTACAGTGTAACTCTCACCACAATTCAATATTAGAACATAACTCCACTCTCTATCTTCATTCTCTAGTTTTTTTTAAGATGGAAGCCTCTGTTATTGGTTTGATCTTTTTTTTTTCTAGCCTAGGTAATTATAACACTACTTTAGCTGAAGCCCATAAATTTTGATATATTGTGGTTTTTTTGTTTTTTGTTTTTTTTTGATATATTGTGTTTTTATTTTCATTCAGTTCAAAATATTTTAAAATTTTTGTGTGAACACTTTTCTGACTAATGGGATATTTATAATTATGTTGATTTGTTTCAGAATATCTGTGGATTTCCCAAATTTTCTTTTGCTTTGATTTCTAATTTAATTAGAAAAACACTAAATAGACTTTTTGCGATTTAAATCCTTTTAAATTTATTGATACTTATTTTATGTCCTAGCATATGCTCTGTCCTGGTTAATGTATATAAGTTGTTGAAAAGAATGTGTACTCTGCTTTTTCGGGTAGAGTGTTCTATATCTATCAATTAGGTCAATTTGGTTGATAGTATTTAAAACAAGTATATCCTTATTGATTTTTCTGTCTGCTCTTCTATCCATATTTGGAGTGAAATATTGAAATCTCCAACTATTATTACTGAGTTGTTGTCTGTTTCTCCCTCCAGTTCTGTTCAGTTTTTTTGCTCCATGTATTTCGGGGCTTTGTTGTTGGATGTGTATATGTATATAAATGTTATATCTTCTTGATGGACTGACTCATCATTGTAAAATGACCCCCTTTCTATCTAGTAAAAATTTTGGTTTAAACTATATTTTGTCTGATGGTATACTCTCTCCAGGTCTTTTATGTTTATTGCTTGCTTTGTATTTCTTTTTTAATCGTTTTTCTTTCTGTTTGTATTTGTATTTGAATCTAAAGTGTGCCTCTCACAGGTACCATGTGCTTGCATTTTTTTAAAATCCAGTCTAACAATCTCTTCCTTTTAGTTGAGGTTTTAATCCATTTATATTTAATGTTATCACGGATATTGTTGGATTTATGTATCCATTTTGATACTTTTTCCATTATTCATTCTTTACTATCTGCTGTATTAAGTAGATGTTTTTTAGTGTATCATTTTAATTTTTTGTTTGTTTTCACTATACAGTTAATTTTCCAAGTTGTTGCCCTAGCATTTAAAATATGTATCATCATGCATATGTGTAACTGAATCACTTTGCTGTACACCTGAAACTAATACAACATTATTGATCAAGTATACTCCAATATAAAACAAAAAGTTTAAAAAAAAATGCATCATACCTTATGATCTATTTTAGTTTAACACTAACTTAATTTAGTAATGTACAAACTTTGCTTCAATATAGGCCCATGTCACACTTCTTTGTGCTATTATTATCATATATATTATATCTATAATGCTAGTAAACCCAATACAGTGTTTTAATTATTGCCTTATGCAATATATTTTTTTAAAGAAGTTAAAAGTGAAAGGAAGAAAAAATTCTATATATATAAAAACCTATGTGCTTACTATTTCCATTACTCTTCATTTCTTCCTGTGTGTTTGAGTTATTGCTGGTATCATTTCTTTGGTCCACTCCAGCTCCATCACCTCCCTTCTTCCTTTCTGATATTATTATATATAGATATTACATGTTTATGTTATATGACCTACAATATCATTTTATAATTACTGTTTTATACAGTTCTTTTAAATTAGTTAAGACAAAAACTATACTGACATAGTCTCCTATAATTACCTATATAATTACCTCTACCAGCATTATTTCTTCATGTGAATCTGAGTTACTGTCTGTTGACATTTCCTTTTATTCTAATGAGCTTTGGTTCCTTTTTGTAATTTCTATCTCTTTATTGATACTCTCTATTTGGTGAATCATGATGTCATACTTTTTTCAAGTACTTATTTTTTCTTTAAGTCTTTGAGCACATTTATAATAGTTGCTTTGAAGACCTTATCTGCTGAGTCCAGCATCTGGGCCCCCTTTAGTGATAATTTCTATTAACACTTTTTTTCTTGTGTATGGGTCAATTTTATTTCTTTCTATGTTTCATAATTTTTCGCTAAAAATGGTATATTTTAGGTAATACATCGTAGCAAGTCTGTATTCAGAGTCCCCTGCCCTTCACACACATCTAAGGTGGTGGTTGTTCTGGGTTTTTTTAGATTTTTAATTTTAGTTTTTTACCTGGACTAATTCTGTGGAGAATGTTTCCTCTATAATGCATGTCCACTGATGACTCTGCTTTGTTGTCTTCCTGCCCCCCAACCCCTCCCACTTATATATTTAAGTCTAGCTTTCTAGGAATCACCCATGGGTCAAAATACCTTAGTGTTTAGCCAAACACTGGTCTGAGGTTTGAGCACCTTGAGCCACTAAATCACAAAGACTTCCAGCTTTTTCTGAAGATTCCATGCATAGTTTGGAGAATGAATCACAGTCCAACCAATTTACAAGTCTGTCTTAAATTTTACTTTCTGTGTTTGTAAGGTCTCATGCTAAACAGGAATAAGTAGCTTGCTAGGGCTTTCTCTAGTCTCTCCTGAGTGTGTACACAGCTTTGTGAATCTGAACAGCCTTCCATACTGTCAGAGGTAAGTAGGATGTTATCAAGACCCACTTTCATTCCCTGCATCTCCCTATTAATTTTCCTGACTGGCCTGCTTGTTTGTTGCTTACTTTAATCAGTAATGGGATTTCAGGCTAGCTGCAAATGTTGTCCTTCCATGTTTGTTTGTCATTTTTGTTTTTAACAACCCTAGGCATAGAATTTTCCATGTTGTGCTCCAAATAAAATTGGTCCTGAATAAGCAGAGCCTTGATCTTCACAGCTCGCTCACCTTGACAGTACTTCTGCCCCATGGAGCTGGGGAGAGGCTGGGCATGGGAGTAGCACCAAGCTAAAGTATACAGACTCCCACTGTTCTTATTAAGGTTCAGTAACTTTTCTTGAATGAAATCTCAATTTGTTCTATTCCTTTGGTCAATTTTCAGTGTCCTTAAAAGGTTTTTGACAATTTTGTCCAGTTTTATTGTTTCTTTTTGTATTGAGGGTTTGACAGATTCATCACTCAGCCATTCCAGAAGTTCTGCTCTCTTGGGGTTTTGTTGTTGTTTAAAAACATAGGTACTACAAACTACACTAATTGTTATTGTCTGAATGTTTGTACCCCCTGGATATTAATACATTGGAATTCTAATACCCAATGTGACAGTGTTAGGAGGTGAGGCCTTTTGGAGGTGGGTAGGTCATGAGGATGGAACTCTTATGAATAGAATTAATGCTTTTATAAAAGTGATCCCACAGAGCTCCCTGGCCCCTTCTGCCCCGTGAAGAGACAATGAAAAGCTAGGAGTCTGCAACCCGGAAAAGGGCCCTCACTACAAACCAACCATGTTGGCACCCTGATCTTGGACTTCCAGCCTCCAGAACTGTGGACAATGTATTTTTGCCATTTATAAGCCACTTACTCTAGGATGTTTTCTGATATAGCCCAAATGAGCTAAGACACTAATCTCAAGCATATAGCTCAATAGTTTATTACATATGAAAACACCCTTCTCATCACCACCCAGATTAAGATATAGAACATGTCCAGCACCCCTTAAGATTCCCTTCCTAATCTCTATGCCTGTCCCAGAGTTAACCACTTCTATCATCTTAGATTAATTTTTTCTATCCTTAAACTTCATATGAATGAAATTTTACAATATGTACTTTTCTGTTTCTGGCTTCTTTTGGTACTGAGTCCAAGCTTGTACTGCTTGCCACATGATAGTCCAATAAATCGAGAGACGCGTTGTTGAGTCAAGGAATAGCTACTTTATTTGGAAAGCCAGCAAACCAAGAAGATGGTGGACTCATGCCCTAAAGAACCATCTTGCCTGAGTTAGAATTCAGGTTTCTTTTATATTAAAAGGGGAGGGAGTAAAGTCAAACACTTCCTGGTTCCCATCCACCTCCAGAGGGGATACGTTAATTTGTTCCTCCCTGCAGTCATTCACAGGTGGGTTTGGTCAGGATGTTTCCTGTGAGCTAACAAAGGTATTTTAGCTTAATGTTCATTACCTGGGAGGCAGGGTTCCCAGAGATGGGCCATTATGTATAACTTATAGGCAGCATCCCTTTAGTGATTAACTTGTAATAGAATACAAAAGGTTCTTCCCTATTACAATTCCCCACTGTCAGTGTCCATTCCACAATCTTGTGGGAAAAGAACAAAGACCACTCTGGCTATTTCCTGCTGAACAGAGGTGATGAATGTTCCATAGAATCTTTAGTCAGTCCTTTTTTATCTACAACTATTTGAACCCAATGAAACCTCTTAGTAATTTGTTGTCTAATTCATAATTGAACTTCAGGTTTTGGTTCCAGTGCCCAATCCATATACTAAATTCCTGTGCTTTTTGGACAAAATTAAACAAATTGGTTGCCCCTTCTCCATATACAGTAGAACTACCATCTACTTAAGTTGGATAGGCAGACCTGTTGGAGGCAAACTCATGAATAGTATAGTGCCCAAAGTTTTTAATATAATTGGCAACTGCTAGGTCTTTTAGCCTTCACAGATTCTTCTGCCTGGGCAGACACCTGGAATGGCCTGCCATACAATATTTTAAAGGGGCTTAATTTAAGCCTGCTTCTGGGAGCCACTGATCCATAGCAGGGCAACTGGCAAGACCTTATCCCAAATTAGTCAGATGACATATTTTAGTGACTTTCTAAAAAAGTATGACTCATTTTTTTGGTTTTTCCTGTTGATTGTGGTTTCCAGGATGAATGTAGTTTTAATGCCTTAATCCGAATCGGGATAATTTCCCTAAGGAAAGCTTTAACCACGTCAGAGATTTTCTGTCCATAGGATATGCTTTCACCCATCCTGAAAAAGTGTCCACACAAACACTAGCAGGTTATCTGAAGTTTCTTGCAGTTCGAGGCATTTGAGTAAAGTCATTTTTCAGTCCTCGATGAGGCAGCTTCCTCTGTGTTGAGTCCCCACCTGGGGAGGTCTGACAGCAGTCTTTGGGTTAATTTTTAAGACGTTGGGGGAAAGAGCTCTGTCTCCCCTCCTGGGGTTTTCACGAGTGCCATCTGTAGGCTTAAAGTGTGTTCTGGTGGGACTCTGATGTCAAGCTATTCTGGTGAAAACCTTCAGGGTGAGGTCTATCAGAAAGTTAATCAGCTCATTCCCCACTGTCAATTTTACCTGGGGTTCCTATGGGGAATTGGGTGCCTCAAGTCCAGGAGAGCCACTGGGCCTCTTCATTCAGGGTGTTCCTCTCTTTCTTACCATGAGAGGCTCTCATCTTTTATTGTTCTTCTTCTGTTTTATCTTAGAGCAATCTGTTTTCCAATGTCCTCCTCCTTCCAGTAAGCACATTATTCCTTCCCCAGTGGTGGCTTACCTCTCTTCGAGTAACTCACCTTCCAGGAATCCAGTGCCACTGCCAAAAAAGTGGTGTTTCATTTTGTATCTTCTTTCTTCTGTTGTTGTTCCCTGTTGAGTACTTTAAAAGCAACATCTACCAATTGAGAAGGGTTCATTCCAACTGTACCATCTAATTTTTGCAATTTTCTCCTGATATATGAGGCACTTTGCCCCAAAAAGGTCAAATTTACCATGCTAATATTTTCAGGGGCCTCGGGATCTGCATTAGTATGACATCTGTAGGCCTGATAAATCTTTTCCAATAATTCAGAGAGGACTTTATTTGCTCTGCTGAATTTCTTGAACTGTGTTCAAAACTCTGGACTTCCCTGGTGGTGCAGTGGTTATGAATCCGCCTGCCAGTGCAGGGGACACGGGTTCAAGCCCTGGTCCGGGAAGATCTCACATGCCACAGAGCAACTAAGCCCATGAGCCACAACTACTGAGCCCACGTGCTGCAACTACTGAAGCTCACGTGCCTAGAGCCTGTGCTCTGCAACAAGCCACCGCAATGAGAAGCCCGCACACCACAATGAAGAGTAGCCCCCACTCACCGCAACTAGAGAAAGCCCACGCACAGCAACAAAGACCCAATGCAGCCAAAAATAAAATAGATAAATTAACAAAACTCTTTTGCTTTGGTTTCCCCTTTCAAAGCCCTGCCAAGACGCACTAATAAGTAGTGCTCTAATAAGGGCCTTCTTTCCTCACTGGGGTCCCAATTTGGTTCAGCTGTGGGTGCTGCCAAGTGGGCAGCAGGTATAGAGGATCCTCCCTCTAAGGAGGGTTGAGATCTTTCCAATTAAAGAAGTCTGAGAAACCCCGCTGGCTGGTTGTTTGCATTTAGGCCCCCCCCCCTACAAGATAATAGAAAGGGAAATTGCCCTGTCCCGGAAGTGGCTCCTGGTTCAAATTGGGTGCCCTGTCAGGTCTTAGATGATGATGCCAGACCAAGTCCCTGTGCCCGAAACTAACACAGGATTTTCTTATTGATCCCCATAAGGAGGGGAAGTCCTGAAACCTAGTGTCAGGAACTGGGGCTGGATAGGAATGGAAGGTGGTAGAAGGGGTGGATATATTGACATAACGGCCAGAGTGGCTGGGACAGCCAGCTCAGCTAGAGGAGTTAAGGTTTGAAGCAACATGTCCTCACTGTCATTCCCTTCCTTGTCTTATTTTCCCTGATAATGGTACAAATGCTTGCACATAAAGTATTTTCATCATTCTTCCCTGCTTCTTCACAAAATAGCTATAGAGTCATTCAAAAGCCACTGTAAAACTATAGATAGCAATTGGTCATCTAACCATTAAAAGGATGCCTTTTTGCTTTGGCATCAACCAACTGGGATTACAATACAATTGAACAGAAACTTGATTATGGCTGTGACAAACAATTTAAGATAATTACCAAAATTTATGACTGATATCATTTACCAGGACATACCAGAATTTTAGGAGTTCCATATAATTTCTAGAATATTTATATTAATAAAATTTACCCACATGATACCATCTAAGAAGTTTTATCACCACTCATTTGACAACACTTCCCACGCAATTCAACACACCAAATAAGCCCAATTAGTTTAGTATTCCTCTCTCTGAGATGGAGAGAAAACAAATAATTTGATGTGTTCCAGGGACCCTCTGGAAAACCCCAAAGTTAGCCAGAGGTCAAATGAACCCCACTTAGAACTTGATCTTTGGGAAGTTTGTCAAAAATATCAAAAAGTTTTAACCACTGATAATAAAAGGTCAATGGCAAATACAGATCACTTAAAGAAAATCTGTTACCAAAAGCAGTTCAATATTTAAGAAAACTTTTTCCTCTTAGAGAACCAAATTCAGGTTTTTTACTACTCTACCTTTTTTTTTTTTTAAGTATTTTTTAAAAAATATTTTATTTATTTATTTATTTATTTATGGCTGTGTTGGGTCTTCGTTTCTGTGTGAGGGCTTTCTCCAGTTGCGGCGAGTGGGGGCCACTCTTCATCGCGGTGCGCGGGCCTCTCACGATCGCGGCCTCTCTTGTTCCGGAGCACAGGCTCCAGACGCGCAGGCTCAGTAGTTGTGGCTCACGGGACCAGTCGCTCCGCGGCACGTGGGATCTTCCCAGACCAGGGCTCGAACCCCTGTCCCCTGCATTGGCAGGCAGATTCTCAACCACTGCGCCACCAGGGAAGCCCACCCCTTTACCTTTAAGATTTATTTTCTTAATAATTAAGTTCAACCTTATCTTAGAACTTAGTTTAAAGTTACGAAAATCTGGAGAGATTATTCTAGATAGACATTCCCAAAACATTATTCCCATGGAGTTTACCCAAAACCCTTTATTTACCTCTATTTATTTACTTAAAAGCTCTGTCACATTGTTATTTTTCTTGCTGACAAACTTTGTAACAGGAATAAGGTCTTGTTTGATTTCTAGTAAACCTAGGTACAATAAGAGTATTATACTTCATGTTGGTGATTCTAAAGACATCCGTATCAAACCAACGAGCTTAAGCTAACTTTAACACCGTATATTAATTCAATACTGAATATTTCCTACATCATGTGAACCTGAAACTCATTCTGACCAGTTTCTTTTATATTTGACTATTTATGTAAGCACTTAATTTCCTTAAAGCCAATTAAGTAGAGCTCATTTACAAATTAATTTTGGCAGTACCACACCTCTATGACACATGTACAAACACACAGACACCTCATAGTCACCATTAAAAATTTTAGCCATGAATCAGGTACCACAGTGTAAAACCCATCAGTTTGCAAAAGAGGTTGAATTCAAATTGGGTTTTCTGGCAGATGGGACAAGTCAAGGTCACCTGTCTAGATGGTTAAACCCTTTTTACTAATATTTATGAAAAAGACACTTCTATTTCTATTTATAGTTTTTGGTGATTTTAGGAACCAAGTAGAACCTTTCTCTTCTTCCTCGGAATGTTCCACTCTTGGAAAAGAACAGAGGTTTTTTTTTCCCTGTTCCCTTCCTCCATTTGACATCAGTAAAAGTTTTAAATATCACAAAATTGATTTGGCCATTAATGGAGAAACTACCAAACAAAATGAAACAAAAAACCCAAAGAACAAAAAAAATTCTAAAGAAACCCTCAAGTTGTGGTCTTGGGGTTTTACATATACCAACGACACAGGAGACCATAAATGACGTAATTAACACAGCAAGGGTAGTAGTACATGGTGCACAGGGTCCCAAGATAGCCCTGCCTAAACCCCCTGTGGAGATCCTAACAGGTACTGTGGACACACATTGTTACAATAAAATATCATCTTCCTCTCACCCGTGGGTTCATAGCTGTAATCAGATCTTTTATCCAAAATGCACCTCAGCGGACTTTCTTTAGGGATAGTTGAAACAGTCCCCATTTTTAAAGATAGAAATTCAAGACAAAACACAAACAGCATACACAAATGCTAGCATCCAAAGAAACGAACCGGTTCACAAATCGGGTAAGAGTCCAACAACTCTTTCCTCTCTCCAACAGGGTACCCCACTCAAATACAAAACAAATTGGCTTATTCCGGAGAAAAAGCCCCAAATGGAGAGGAAATAAAGTTTCCGGCTGTACACACTGGAGCAACTTACCCTACTGTATGGAGCCCATTGGCTCCCAAGTGTTGATTCCTCGTTCCAACTGCCAAGTGCTAGGGCAGCTGGTGCCCCTTCAGAGAACTTTGAAGGGCAGATCCTCAGGACAGGTGGTCCCGGAAATTGCTAGGGCTTTACCCGAAAATTCCCCAACCGGGGCCAGCTGGCCATGAGCAGCAAGGTTCCTTGGCTGGCTCGCCAAAGTTTGTTACCAAGTCCACGCTCATACTGCTCGCTGCACGACAGGCCAATAAATCGAGAGAGAAGTTGCTGGGGCAAGGAATAGCGACTTTATTTGGAAAGTCAGCAAACTGAGAAGATGGTGGACTCATGCCCGCAAAGAACCATCTTGCCTGAGTTAGAATTCAGGCTTCTTTTATACTAAACGGGAAGGGAGTAAAGTCAAACACTTCCTGGTTCCTGTCAGCCTCCAGAGGGGATGCATTAATTTGTTCCTCCCTGCAGTCATTCACAGGTGGGCGTGGTCAGGATGTTTCCTGTGAGCTAACAAAAGATATTTAGCTTAATGCTCATTACCTGGGAGGCAGGGTTCCCAGAGATGGGCCATTATGTATAATTTAATCTTACAGGGAACATCCCTTTAGTGATTAGCTTGTAAAAGAATACAAAAGGTTCTTCCCTATTACACTTTCATTCAATATAATGTCTTCTGAGGTTCATCTATGTTTTTAGGTGTAGCAGGGATTCGTTACTTTTCTAATTGCTGTATAATATTTTATTTATATATATGTCACAATTTTCTTATTGGTAGGCACTTTGGGTTATTTCCACTGGGGCTATTATTAATAAAGCTGCTATGAACATTCTTCTATATGTGTTTTTATGAACATGTATGTGAACAATTTTAATATGCTTAAGTAATGTAATGAATATGTAATTTTGGCTCTTGCTTTTTTCCCCTCTTTTTCAAAGGTTATCATTATATCAAGTGTTTTTTCTTGTTTCTGTCATCATCACAAGTGTCGTTAGTATTTTTATAATATTTTTAGGTGGCTGTACATTAAACTTATTTGCATTTCTTTCATAAAAAATGTTAGTCAAAAGCCTGTATTTAATAATCATGACAACACAAGTGGCGGTTGGTGCTCAATAAATATTTGTTTGCAATTTTTTAAGAAAAATTCTAGTTCTGAGGTTTTTTTTAAAGTATTTAATAGTTCAAGGTTAAACAAAATTTGTTGCTTTTTCTGCCCCTTTTTCATGTTCCATAACATTATGAGATTCAAATATCTGTAGTATTACTTTTTTCATACACAAAAGCAGGAATTTGTGGGAGCACTGGTCTCTATAAACATGTATTTGAATTTATTTTTTTACACATTTCATACTGGGTTAGAAAAAACTCTTTAGTTTTGGAGATGGAGGAAGCCCTATAACCTTCCACCTTGAGCTTAAAGAATTGGACCCCTTTTTATAAGACTCTTGGTGTTAGTGCTTTTCCACCTCTTTCCTATGTTCCCTCCCACATCAGCAAGCACATATGCACATATGTTTGTAACAAGTACCTATGACGGTCTCTCTGTGTCCTGAGCACATAATTCACATGGTACTTGGAAGTGTTTTTGCCTGAGGAAATGAGTATTACAGTTGTGAGGTATAGGAATTGTATGCTTTTATCTTAACTGGATGGTGATTTTTCTTCTCAAAAATGGTTGAGGCTTCTGATGGGGTAGTATGAGCTGTGAAGGACACAAGGAGAATAGGAAGGGAAAGCAATTGCTTAATGGACCTCGCATAATTGTGACTATGACTCCAGGTCTGCTGAGTTTAAAGATGGAATTGCAGGCAGATAAATTTGTCGAGTTTGACTTAATCCCTTGGCTTTTATATGATGTATATTTTTTTCATTAACAGCAGTGTACCTTTCATCTCTGCTTTCACACAAAAAGGGGTCTTAATTTTTGGTGGACTTTCTTTTCTGTCCTCTTTGATGCTAAAACTGTTCCCCTAGAGTCCTAATCAAGCTTTAGGCTGTGGAGAGAAGCCCACAAGAGTCACCAAGGCTGATTTTCCCATTGCCAAGAGAGGGACTCTGTATGTGGCAGGTTAAAAAAATCAGGCATGAAATAAGTGGCCTTATAGCCCTGTACCAGCTTTACTACGAGGGGAAATTTGTTTAGCATCTACTGCTTTATCTTATCTGATTGTCAGAATGGGACCTTGTTCAAAAGGTTGATCATGAGAAGGGTAGGCAACACTTGTGATTTTGTAGTTTTCACACAAAAAGAGAAAACCCAGTTCATGGTCTGGAATCACCACAGCTGAAATTCCATCATGTGATGCCATTGTTTTATTGGTAGAAATCATAGCCAGGCATTTAATTCACATTTGTGGATCAGAAGCCATAGATATTTGTGTTTTCAGTACACTGTGTTTTTCTGACACTTTGGTCATTATCATAGGGTTACTAATATATATTAATATGTAGCATATTAATTTTTATATATTATATTTATCAATATTTAGATCCCGCAATGGGTACTAGATGGGTAGAGCATATGTCAAGACTTTTCAGGTTTGGGGACTATTTATTTTTCAAGAACTGGTATTTCTTGAATGTTGTTCACCTTTCCGTTTACATCCTTCTGAAATCTTTCTCATTTCTCTTTCAGTGTTTTCTTCTTTCCTCTAAGATCTCTGATTTATCTTTCATACTCCCACACTCCTCTAACTAATAATATTATTATTATATAATATATTCATAATATTTTCATTACGAACATTTATTGCATGCTTACATATGTAAGTATTTTTGTCCTGGGGTATTTTTGTCCACATTTCACAGAGGAGGAAACTGAGCCTATGTCTTGCTCTCTTGCCCTTTCCGAGCATAAAGTCAGCCCTTCTCTTTAGACATAAACTTGTGCTCCCATTCAGCCACTCAGACTCACTTAGAATTACATTTACTTGCTGGGCCTTGTGGGTGTTGGTCCTTTGAATGTTGTTTTGCTAAAGGTCTAAAACATGAGTCCCCTTCCTGTAAATCTCATGGTGGTTGTATTATTTGTTTGGAAGAAACAAAAGACAGGGGTTGTGAATCTCCTCACTGTTGCACACCAGGACACCTCGTGTCCTCAGGGTGATAGGCAGATACAGATACACCTGGGGTGGGAAAGTGAAAGTGAGGTTTTCTGTCCCTGTGGTTGTAGAAAATATTCACATTACAGATTCATTTCCTGACATTACTGATTAAAGGGCTTTCCTCAAAATCCACCAGTCGTTAAGGTTTATCGTGCCACTAATTTGGAGCAGAACCGCCTCTGTGTTGAGTGGGTGTGTTGACATATAAAGCTGTTTGAAGCTTATGAAATGCACATTAGTTGTGTCATAAGCAGGAGGGGCTCATAGGCTGTGTCACTGCCATCTTTTCTGTGCTACCTTTTATTGTTAATAACTAGAACACATACTATCACCTGTAGTTTAGATGGATGCACTGCTTCTCCTACTAGACATGGGAGCAGGATACCTATCTTCCACTTCTGTGTTTCTATCACCTGGCAGGGTAACCTATCAGGACGCAGTACATGTTTGTTGAATGGGTGAGTTCTGATGTTTAGCTTGGTTCCCAAAACACAGTGGATACTCGATTCACATTCTTCTCACCAGTCTGAGGGCGGCTGACTGTCTGCCTCAACTCTTCATTCTTAGGAGTTGGATTGGAAACAGGTAGCTGAGTACATTGGTTCTTTGGTGATTGGAGACGCTTACTGCTAAGAGTAAATTACAGACTTTTTTGTCATTTTAACAGAACTTAATGGGAGTGCTGTCACAATAGTGATCTTCCCTGAGTGAGAACAAGCAGAGGTAAGGAGGGGGGGGCGGGTGGCTGAGCTGACATGGGTGCTAGAAAGAAAAGCAAGAAAGAAAACAGCTGGGACTCTGGAAGCAAGTGAAAGAAAAGAACATGAAATAAGACAAGGGCCAGAATTAAGGGAAAGAAAGAAAAACAAAAAGCTGAACACGTAATGA